>NW_024543093.1:12440000-17440000 GCF_018167655.1 Microtus oregoni | reverse complement strand
ACTCTCAAAGACAGCAGAAGAGATAATTAACTGCAACCAAGGAAAACACCAACAACACCCACAATCCATCAGAACTGTTGATAACAGTCCGGAACTGACACGTTAGAGGCCTGGGTCTCTTCTTCTCTTAGAATGGTAAGTCTAACTCCAGACCTATTCCCAAAGAAACTACAGAATCTGGTCTACGTGCTATCTGATCAAGGCCATCAACTTCCACTAAGTTGCCTAGTTACCTTGCAGCCTTTATCTATACTGGGAGAAAAGAAGTGGTGTGCTGATATTAAAAAAATGTGTGCCCTATTCATAATTTTATTGAAAATAAACGCTTCAGCTTTTTACTAACAACCCAAAAATGAAGTGTGGCACACTAACCTGCCCGTCTAAAATTCCCTGATGATTTGATCCCTTTCTTAACTTTCTCCATTAGGGAGTACACTGGATATGTATTAGCCATTCCCATGGATTTGTGTGTGTGTGTGTGTGTGTGTGTGTGTGTGTGTGTGTGTGTGTGTGTGTATGAAAACTCTTATGTAATTTTCTATGGGGCACAAGAAATCTGTCCCTGGAACTTGCTAGGAATGGGGACTTACTGGTTTTAAGGATATACATGACTGGGAACATTGGTCATGGGTAGAACTAGGGACAAGAGGAACAGTGTAGAGCTAAGAACAATGTAGAACAAGGAGAACAAGTAACAGGGGAAGAATGAGAAATGATGGATTGCAGAGAGAAGAATAAAGAAACATGGACAGACGATTTTTCCCCCTCAGATCTTTATCCTCAGATTTCTACCCTGCCTTTAGCTATCTATGGCGCCTTTTATTGAACCCTGAAAGGGAGTTTTTAAGGCTAAAATGTTTAAGGCTCTCTATAATTACTCCCAGTGCCCTTTTCTTCCCTGCATCTGCTCCCTCTTGTTTCTGCATTCAACCTGAAAAATCTACTCTATTTTCCCTTCTTAGGGAGATTCCTGTGTCCTCACTTGAGACCTCGTTATTACTTAGCCTCCCTGGGTCTGTGGTCTGTATCATGATTATCCCTTAGTTTACAGCTAATATCCACTTATAAGTGAGTATATACCATGTTGTCTTTCTGGGCCTAGGCTATCTTACTTAAAAGGATTATTCCTAGTTCCATCCATTTGCCTGAAAGTTTCCTGATGTCATTTCTTGAAAAGCTGAGTAATACTCCAATTGTGTAAATACACTACATTTTGTAAGTTCATTCTTTAGTTGAGGGGCATCCAGGTGTTTCCAGTTTCAAGCTGTTAAGCTGCTAAAAGCTTAGTAGAGCAGGTGTCCTTGGGTCAGATGGCATATCCTATGGGTATATGCCAGGAGTGGGTTAGCTGGGTCGGTAGGTAGAGTGATTTCCAATTTTCTGAGAAACTACTATACTGATTTGCAAAGTGACTGAAATGGAGGAGTGTTCCTCTTGCTCCATATCCTTTTCAGCATGGGCTATCACTTGGGTTTTTGATATTAGCCATTTTGACAGAGGTAAGATGGACTCTCAGAATTGTTTTATTTGCATGTTTGCAGTTCCCTGATGGTTAAAGAGGCCCAACCTTTCTTTAAGTGCTCCTTGACAATTTGAGATTGATCTGCTGAGAATTACCTGCTTAGATATGTGTCCTATATTTTAATTGGATTATTTGGTTGCTGGCAAGTATCTTGAGTTCTTTATGTATTTTAAACATTAGCCCTCTGCCAGATATGGGGTTCCTGAAACTCTTTTCCCATACTATAGATTGCTGTTTGTCCTGTTGAAGGTGTCTTTTTCCTCCCAGAAGCTTTTCAGTTTCAGGAGGACCCATTTATTAATCTTATTTATATTAGTGCCGGCACCACTGGTATTTTCTTCAGGAAGTTGTCTACTATGCCAATGCATTCGAGGCTATTCCCCACTTTTTCTTCTATCAGATTCAGTACACCTAGTTTTGTGTTAAGATCTTTGATTCACTTGGACTTAAGTTTGTTGCAGGATGATTGATATGGATCTATTTTTATTCTAATGCTGGCATGTAGTTAGACCAGCACCATTTGTTGAAGAGGCTTTTTATTTTCTATTGTGCATTTTTGGTTTCTTTATAAAAAAAATCCAGGTGTCTATATGTGTGTGGATTTACATTTGGGTTTTCAGTTTGATTCCATTGATCAAAGTTTTTATTTAAATGCCATGTGTTTTTTTATTTTTACAGTTCTGGTGATGTAGCCTGAGATCAGGAATGGTGATACTTCCAGAACTTCTCTTGTACAGGATTGTTTTAGCTATCCTGGATTTTTGTTTTTCCATATGAAGTTGAGTATTGTTCTTTTTAGGTCTGTAAAGAATTGTGTTGGAATTATTATGCGGACTGCATTCAATCTCTACATTGCTTGTGATGCGATGGCCATTTATAAGATGCTAATCCTTTTGATCCATGAGTATGGGAGATCTTTCCAACTTCTGGTATCTTGAATTTCTTCAAAAACTTGAAGTTATGGTCATATAAGTCTTTCACTTATTTTGTTAGAATTATCACAAGATATTTTATATTATTTGTAGTTATTCTGAAGAATATTGTTTCCCTGATTTCTTTCTCAGTCAATCTGTCCTTTGTTTATAGGAGGCCACTGATGGTTTTTGACTTAAACTCCTCTCTGGCCACTCTGCTTAAGATGTTTATCAGCTGTAGGAGTTGCCTTATAGATTTTTTGGTGTGACTTATGTATATTATGATATAATATGCAAAAACAATACTTTGACTTTGTCCTTTCTAATTTGTATACTCTTGACCTTCTTTAGTTACCTTATTGTTCTAGCTAACACTTAAAGTATTATATTGAGTAGATGAGAGAGAAGACAGCTTTGCATTGTTACTGATTTTAGTTGAATTGCTTTGAGTTTCTCTCTGTTTAATTTGATATTGGCTCTGGACTTGCTGTAAATTTCCTTTATTATGATTCGGTATGTCCCTTGGATCCTTGATTTCACCAAGAATTTTTTATCACAAAAAGGGTGTTGGATTTTGTCAAAGGCTTTTTCAGCATCTATGAGATGACCATGTGAGGTTTATATTTGTTTTGACTTTGTTTTTGGTTTTAGTTTGCTTATATGGTAGATTACATAGATTTTTGTATATTGAATCATCCTGTATATCTGGGATGAAGCCTACTTGATCATCTATAGAAGCATTTCCCTTTCCTGAGGCACATAGACATAAATTCATATATATTAAAACCAATTGATTTAATCGATGTATATAGTATCAATTTAAATATACCATATATATTTATCAATTTAATGATGTACATATCTTTTCACAAATACAATTGATCCTAATCTCATTTCTATTTTGTCTTTGCAGATCTATTAGCCCATTAAAATATTCTGAATTTCTGAAGGCTTTTTTTCAAAATAATTTCTGATACAAATTTTATTATATATATATATATATATATATATATATATATATATATATATATATATATAATTCAGGGCCTTAGTGGGCTAATTGTAGTCACAGTCAGCATAGTGAGAGAAATTTTGGTTAAGAGAAAAACTTGTCTCATCTATAAACCCTTATATATAATAGATTGCATTCTTTTTTCTCTCAAATGAGATTTTTTATTTAATATTCACAGTAAAATACAAAATGCTCACACAACTTTGGGTAGCAAGCCAGATGTGGTTGCATGTAACTATAATTCCAGTAAAACAACATCAAGGAGACCATCATTCATCGTCATGTTCTGGTACATAGATATATGTAAGGACAAATGGGCTACATGAAACTCTCTCTAAGAGAGAACAGCAAAATAATTTTTTAAATAAAAAGTAGTTCCTTGATCTTGTTTTATTTTTGAGTAAAGGCTTCGATAGATGCCTTTTTATATATATATCCAGTCTTGTACATTTATGTTTGAACTGCATAAAACAATGATAGACACCAGTTCCTTATCGATATTTATAGGAAAATATAGATATAAATATCTGAAAAAGCAAGTGAAGGCATAGACCCTACTGGCAGGGAATTTACAGCATCACAAAATATGGAACAAGTAATAAGTAATGGAAACTAAGGGGTGAACAATATGCTACTAGTTATATTTGCTATTATGAGATATACTTGATTGGTAAAACACAAGATACAAATTCTTTGTTCTATTACAAGAACATCTGATGTCGCAGGCCTTGGTAGTGCTTGGTAATAAACCAATTCACTTTATTAGGTACATGTGAGCTTTAGTATCTCAGTCTTTTTTCCAACAGACAGCACTGGGCTCTCAGCATCCATCCCGATTCCCCTATCTCATTAATATCTCTGGAAGCCTTCAAAGGCAGCTCATCTTGGGTAATTAAGATGCTCACTACTGTGCATGCCCTTGTGACTATTTATATCCTCTGCAGTTCCAAAACGCCATGTTTATATTTATATCATCTGAGTTAATATAGAACCCCTTCTGTGTCCTTCACTTTTAGAGAAGCTATAGGACAAACCCAAGTGACTTAAAATAAATCTAATTTGTGTAGTAGTACAAGATAAAGAGAGAAAATTTTGGGAAACCTATAGTTGACATATTCCCAATGCTGGTAAAAAAATCAAAAACCAAGAACCTGTAGCTTAAAACCACTCAGAAAATCTGTAGATATTTAAAGAAATCAAGTCAATACTCATCATGTTCAAATTTATCATAGCTATTTGTGTTAGATTCTAGTTTCAGTGTTAGAGGGAAATACATAACAAAACAACTAAAAAGAGGAATTGGGTTTTTTTAGCCATGACCTTTTGTCTCCAGGACTTTGGCCAGAGGAACATGATGAGAAGAAAGGTGTTATGTAATGACACACAGGGTGCAGAGCAGAGCAGAGCAGAGAGGACCAGGGCCAGATATAGTTCCAATGACATGCCACTCATGTGACTTACTTCCTCCACTAATTCCACATCTCACTTTTCAGCACATCACAATAATATCATATAATAAATCCATCAATAGATTAATCTGCTTATTAGATGAGAATGTTTATGATCTAATTGTCTCTAAACATATCCAGACACCTCACAAGACACACCCAGAGGTATGCATTATTTCTTTACTAAGTGATTATCAATATAAGCATGTTGACAAATACAAATTAAACTTTATAACAGAGATGAAGAGCAAAACAAATCGTTAAAGCAGTCAAGAAAAAAGAATGTTCTATAGAGAAGACCACAGATATGTGTAACAAGAATTGAACTGCTGGAAAAATACACAATAAAGGGGACAGCAGAACAATTTTTAAGTTTTGAATGAAAGAGCAACTGTTGACTTAGAGTATATCCCTAGAAAAAATGCCTTTCAAGAATGAAGTTAAGTTTAAGCCTTTTTAGACATACATTTAAAAAGAAGTATTGCACTATCAGAAGTATTAGAATGAAACAAGATGAAACACTCAGAGAAATTTGAAGTATACCAAAAATGATCGTTAGATGGGGCTTGTTTAAATGTATTTTCAAAACCATTAACATTTTGCTCAAATATTAACGCCTTAACCTATTTAGAAGCAAACTCATTCTCATAGTAGACAGTCCTGAAAAGAAAAAGTAGAAGCATGTTTCTAAGGATTCTTAGAACATATGTGAAGGAATACAATAATATATGAGGGCATACATATGTTAGGTAAAGGTCAACCCTGTCAGTCCTGAAGCCAGCACACAGACAAATGACAATAAGCCAATGAGTAAGATTAAATAAATATTTTAAAACTCAGTTGAATGAATGAAGATAAAAAGATGATAATTAACACGAAATAGATAAAAGCAAAAGACATATATAGCTAGTGTATACAAATCTGAAAGGATTATAATCACATTAAGTCCATATTATCCAAACATTACTTTGAAAAATAGAGATTATAAGGCAGGATAATTGCCCACCTAAATGCTACCTAGAATAAAAAATACTGTAAATAGAACCATGCAAATAAGGTAAAAGCAAGACACAAGAGTAAAATAAAGTGGAAGTAAAATGCTGATCTAATAAAAAGAATGACTCCAATACTATCAGAAAAAAAATGGTATTTGAAAGTAAATTAGGATATTTTTATTATATTAAATAATGATATTTTATATACATATATGTGTAAAATATCACCTCAGACTGATGAAACAAAGAAACATAAAGGTATGAGGATTATAAATATTTAAACACAAAATATTACACTTTAAAATTTCTGTTATGAAACTGATGTAACTAACAAAAGACATGAGGCCACATGATGGCTATCAGTAGTTTTCTTTCAGGACCATTATAAGGTGGAAGAAAAAAATCTTTAAAATGAGGTAAAATGCAGGAAACACTTATATGAGCAACACTATCAAATAACTTGACCCAACATATATTTCTAGACACTGACTTGCAAGAAAAGATGAATATGCTTTAATCTAAAAAATACTTATCAAGATGGTCCTCATTCCATACATAAATATAGAGTACAAAGCAAATGTAATTTAAATTAAAAGGGCACACAACTGAGGAACATAAATACATTCCTTGAACACAATAAAATTGCATTGTAAATCTGTAAGAGGAAACTGAAAATTTTTTAATATTTGAAAAGTACTTGAATTAAAAAAGAAAAAACTAGAATCTAATTTGAGATTAAGTAAAATGAAATAATAAAATCTATAAAATTTTAAATATTTGAAAAAAACTATAAAATCTAATTTGAGATGAGGAAAAATGAAATAATAGCCTATCATAATTTGCCAGGTATCTTTGAAATTTATATTTCCAGAAGAATTCTACTGTAGAAAGAAAACAGGTCTCAAGTTAATGATATTATTTTTTACATTAACAGTAGAAAAAATTGAAATAAGATTGAAAACAACAAAATACTTTGAAGTAAATGAAGGAAAATCATAAAAGTTAGATTAGGAAGTGATGAAATGAATACAGTAAATAACATCAAGACAAATAATTATCACATCTATAAAATTTATCAGCATTCACAATCAAAGTGATAAAAAGTAGGGAACTGATGAAAAGTAGGGAAAATAAAGATATAGTCTGTGGCTGCAGGAGAGATGGTCCGACGTTAGTTAAGAGTACTTGTGGCTCTTGCAGAAGACCCGAGTTTCATCTTAGTGCCAAGAACAGGCAGTTGTTAACTGCCTGTAACTCCAGATCTGGGGAATCTGATGTTTCCTTTTGGCTTCCAGTAGTATTCGGCCCACATAACCACCCATAAATAGAATTAAATCTTTAAAACATAAGTTTTGGGCAGGTATTATATAACTCATAAATAAAATAAAATAGTTAAAAAAATAATACCAGATTAGAGGGTATGTCTATGCCTATAGGAGGGAAATTTGGAAAAAGTTTGTAGACAATTAGAACAAAATGGTTGTTTCCCAAAAAGACATACATTATTACTAAAGCTCATCTGATGGGGAATCTTTGCCAACCAATTATCTTTCAAAAGATGGGACCAAATTAGGGCATGGCTTTCTAGGACTCGGAGAAAAACAGCATGTGGCCCAGGTGCCCTCTCTCTGTGTGGTTTATAACCTTGAATTTTCTTAACACTAATGAGAAAAGAACAATGGCAGCAGAGAGAAATTGGATAATGACAAAAAATTCTGAATTGAATCAACCAGTATATTTCAAGGATGTGTTGACCTCACAATGGAAACCAGAAAATGTGCTACATTGGGGAAGGGGTTTCCCTCAGGAGGAGAAAATCTATGAATACCCTTAAAATTAATAAATATTCTGTTTGAAAAAAGAAACCTTTTGAGAATGAGAAATGACAACTCATCCACAATGGTGACAACCATACAGGTGGTAAGGAAGCCATATAGGGTTGGGGCAGGGTTTTGTTCTTGTCTTTACAGGAAAATACACATCTTCAAAAATTATAGAGAACTTGGATGTTTGGATGGTGACAGAAGGAAAAATAACTATTCAATAAGGATCATCAAGAAAAAGGAATATGACATATGAGGACAGGTAATCAGAAGATTTTATATACATATAAATCTGGATTTGTAGTTGGACAATGGCTCTGTCCTCTATATCAAAGTGTTGTTAAAAAGAACATAAACAGTTTTTGTCTCAATGTGCCTGTTCTAATGGGAACTCACCAAATCCAGCTGGACCGGGACTGAATGAGCATGTGATCAAATGGGACTGAATGAGCATGCAATCAAACTGGACTCTCTGAATGTGGCTGACAATGGGGGCTGACTGAGAAGCCACTGATAAAAGCACTGGGACTTGTTTCTATTGCATGTACTGGCTTTTTGGGACCCTAGTCTATTTGGATGCAAAGCTTCCTGGGCCTGGATATGGCGGGGGGTGGGGGGGGGAGCTTGCTTGGACTTCCCATAGGGCAAGGTTCTCTCCGATGGGGAGGGAGGAGGGGGAGTGGGGGAGTGGGAGGGGAATGGGAGGAGGGAAGTGTAAACTTTTGAATGGAAAAAAAAAGAGTTTCTGTCTCATGTCAGGAGCCCTTTGGAATGGGACAGAAGGAAGACTTTAGGAAATATTTTACTTTCTCCATGTCTATCTTTTCTATATCATGTTCTTCATTGAATGTATGTCTATATGACTAATGTTTAAGTTTTCCACGATGAACAATAGGGTTTTCTACAGATCCTTTTCCTGCAGTAATCTTTCCAGGAAGAAGATGGGGCCCCAATACAACAACTCCAGCCGGTTGAGATGACATCATGATGCTGATAGCATCACTACAAGACTGTTTTTTGGGTACCAGCTGTTGAAATGGTGCACCTTTTCATAAAATTCTAGCCAGAACTCCAAATAAGAACTTCAGAAAAAGCTGTATCAACTGCTCAGAAATCGTTTGCAACTTACTAGGTGGCAATCTTGAAACTTTTTTATTTTTTTTAATTTTTTTTTGATTTTCGAGACAGGGTTTCTCCATAGCTTTTGGTTCCTGTCCTGGAGCTAGCTCTTGTAGACCAGGCTGGCCTCGAACTCACAGATATCCGTCTGCCTCTGCCTCCCAAGTGCTGGGATTAAAGGCGTGCGCTACCACCGCCCGGCCGCAATCTTGAAACTTAACCATCATTTTACTTTTACATGATTCCATAAAAAAATCATCCCTATGACAACTGGAAGCAATTCTAGAAGACGACATCTCCTTTCCTAACAAAGTTTGTCTTCAGAGTTGGGAATACGCTTTAGGGATTGTTGATTATTACTTTTATAAGATAGAGGGAGGGGTGTAAACTATGTAGGCTCAAAAATAGAAGAAAAAATTGAATGGGATAATAGATAATTTAGTGTGAACTTATTTACACTAAAAATAATAGTGGGCAATAGCATGAATAGTTGTGAGCTATTATTTATGGATAATTTACATTGGTATAGATTTTTGTGTATTGATAGAAGTTGAAATTATATTTGTTATCTTTCTTTACAATATTTGTACACCTCTGCAAAGTTATTATGTCAGATTGTATACATGTATGTTTCTACCTCTGATTATGTCATTTTATATATTGATACAACTTTTAGGATATATTTTTGTTGCAATATATATTATTTATATAATATTATATATTATTCTTACCTCTGATCAAGATACTTATACATTGTTTACATTTTCAGGTCATTGTTCACATTTATTTACAGATTATTTAATATTCTGACATGAAGTCTTAGTCTTTTAGTTATACAGGCATTAAATATTATAAGTCAATAATTATTTATGTTTATTATACATATAGTCAGATTAATTAGGTTCTTTAGATACATAGATATTGTATTTTGTATGGACAATTAATCTTCAACCACTTCAAGGATCTGTAGAACATGACATTTAAACAACTTAGGGTTCTCTTGACATGAGCCATAAATGCTAATGACAGCACAATCTATTCCCAAGAGAATGTTGAGCACTGAAGACACTCCACTCAGAGTTTGTTTTCTTCTTGGCACAATTGGACTGTGGGCAAGGAAATGCCCATGCTTCAAACACTGACAAAGTACATGGTACCCAGATTGGATAAGCAGGACACAAGGAAAAGGACGGCCAAACCTTGCCAAGACAGGGTAAGATGGTTTTGCATAATTTTCTGCCACAGAAAATGGTCTGTCAGTTATGCTAGGCCTTAGCCCAAGTTATTTGCTTCAGTGTTGCAAATGAGACTTTGCGTGGTTTCTCAGATAGCCAATTGTCTCTGTCATACACTGCTCACTTTGGAAGCTGCTTAATTGTACCTCTTGTCTTCTCAAGTAATATTATCTCCTATCTCAGGCCTTTATGGGCTTGAAGATTAGATAGTCATAGTTACCATCCTCTTATGGGTTAGCCAAGTCTATTTCCGATGTAAGATTTAGACTCTTTGGAGTACAATGCCTATTAAAATATTTATCATATGTTCCTTGCTTACTATTGTTTATGTTGGTTGTAATTTTATACTTGATATCTGTTCCTGTTATATATAGTTTTGTATTTGGCTGCTCTTATTTAGGTGATGAGGAATCTTTGCCTACCAATTATCTTTAAGAGGAGGGATCAAGTTATGGTGTGGCTTTCTGCGACCCAGACTAAAACAGTATGTGGCTCAGGTGCCCTCTCTCTGTTTGGTTCCCTCACAGCACAGATGAGTTTGGACTTCTCATTACTGTTTCATAAGTTTTCCCCTTATAATAAATAAAAATATAATTGTTTCGTTTTTTAGATAGCTTGGTTATTTCCCAAATTGAACTAACTTTTATATTCATATAATGAAGATGAATCATTTAGGAATATGAAATGTATTAGAGACATATTAAAGTGTAGCAAAAAATTCAATCTGATCAAAATCAGTATTTAGCATTTAAGACTAAAATAGCACCAATTTTTCTTAATTGTAGAGCCCTATAGATATAGCATCATGTAGATAAACAAAATGAATTCCATTTGAAGATAGAGACAGTGTTTGGAGGGATATTTATAAAAGACTTTTTCATGCTCAATGCTAGCCTCTGCCCTAGCCACCATGCTGGCTTCCATGATACCCTGAAAACCCTTTGAAACCATGATCCAAGCTAAACCTTTCTTTTCTTGAATTGATTTTTGTCAGCTATTGTATAACAGTGATCAGAAAAGTAACTAATAAAACAAGAAAGGTGAAGAATTTCTGGTGACTATTTGAGGCATGTGGGAAGAAATTTTTTCCTATACAAACCCTTTTGAGGGAGTAACAGGCTCTGTTGATAAATATTTCTAATATTCATCCAATAAAAACTCCAGTAGAATTATGATACCATCAGTATAAATACCTATTTTATAACAACTGTGGCAGATCTAGGGAGCCATTATAAATCCCAGTCAAAATCTTTCAATTGTTTTGAAACTAGGAAAACTAATCCTAAGATTTATACTTTATGTATAAGATATAAATTATGGCAAATTACAGGAAAAAAACAATCCTATCCTTTCAATACTCCTCTAAATTATTTTAGATCACATGGATGACTAGTGCCTCTATATAAGCTATAGAAACAGGGGTCCACACATTTATTATTAATATTAATCCAATATGGGTCATTAGCCAAATATATGACCTGAAGTTGTAAAATTTCAATGTAACAATTTATTACATATAAAATTTATTATATATAAAATTTTTTATATATTATATATAAAAGTTTGGCAGAGAAATCCTAAAATCAATGCCCAAAGTGTAGTTCATAGAAGAGCAAACCCATTGTATTGAGTTTCACAAAAGGTAAAGATACTTCCCCCATTTCTAGGAGATTTTTTTGAAGAAAATAAATCTTACAAAAAATTATGTATTTTATTAAAAATTGAGAATATCATGTGCAAGCATCATAAAAAGTTAATGTATAGACACATATACTTTTAAATCGACAAATTATTCAAACAAATACTTCAACAGAAAAAATGTGTGCATGGTTAATAGAAAAATGCATATGGAGAGATTCTTGATATCATGAGCCATGGAAAAATAAGATTGTGGAGATGATGTTTTAAGTCAATCTGTCTATGGTGAGGCATTCTTGTTATCCTAGCTCTGGAAAGAGTGAAGCAAGTGGAGCATGCTTTGAGATCAGCTTAGAGTACATAGCAAAGCAGAGACTAGCTTTGATTTACAATAAGAACCTTCTATACAAACAAAGAAAAATAAAATATAAACAAACAAATAAAAACAAAATGGTAATCTTTGTTTTACAATGTATAGAAGGGATAGCTTTGAATATTCTCTTCACAAAAGGGAAAATATTTGAAGACACAGATATACTAATTGACCTGATCCAATCAAAACAAATGTGTGTATATAATCAGCATATTACCTGTAGTTTATTATGTACATTTATTATTTTTCAGTTAATAAAAATTCAAAACCTACAGCATCACTATACTAGTGTATAACAGTAGAAAGGTATTTCCTATTTCCTGGGCTGGGGTGGGTGAAGTCATATGAGAACAGCAAAAGTGAAACAAGCACAGCAGAGCTTTCCGTGTGTCATGTGTTTGTCATTTTGATTTTAGCAATGCTGTTTAGGCTGAACACAAATGTCAAAGCCAACTAGAACGTAGATTTAACGAGTTTAATAAATTTAAATTGTGCTTCAACAAAGCTGTTAAAAATGAAACTAATAGTTACAACCTGTACATAGTGTTTCTAGTCTCCTGAGTAATTATCACTGAGAATTATTTCAGGTTGGATTTATTTTTTGTAACGGAGCACATCAGAATATCCCCAAGGCTGCATTGCTTTTGTTGTTGTTCAAAAAGGACAGGACTCACATTGAACATTCCTGGGACTCAGTTACATCCTCTCATTCTGAGCAGACACCAAAGTAATTTACTACTGATTAATTTACTCCCAACAGGTATCTATCATGTACCTTAACTCACCACCATACATATTCAATAGTCATTTCCAGAATTGTCTGACTCTAAAGAATTATCTGTTTTATTATTAAAAACCAGTATTTAAAACCAGTCTTACCTTAGTATCCTCAGTAAATCCTTCATACCTTTGTAAAATAATATTTGCAACTATCTGCTCTTACTTCATAAATCAGTACCCATATCTCAGCCTTGACTAAGAACAAACGAAAATGGAAATTTGTTATTTGATGACTAATTTTTTGTTAAATCTAATTTTACTATGTTAAAGCTAAAACCTTCCTTTTTATTTAGACAGAAAAGTGGACATAATGTGGGATTCCCTCTGAATGCTATGAACTCTCTCTCTCCATCTCTGTTCAGACTTTCCACCTGGATTTACTCTGTTATACCATTGATCAAAAGCAGCTTTTTTTATTAACCAATGGCAAGAAAACATATTCACAGCATTCAGAGAATTAGAGTTACAATATTTAGTCCATTTAAACTTGGCAAATTAAGAAAAATACTCTATTATCGATCCTGTCTTCATAAGTCTAAAGTTTTATGTCTATTTAACCTTTATCATAACTAAGAAAAACTATAATAATAACTATCTAGTCTTCAGTTCAATTAAAGACTCCAGAAGGATATAATATTACCTAAATTAACAGGAAGTGCATTGTAAGCAACTTCCAAACCACAAGAATTGACAGAAACATCTTTTTGCCTGGACAGTCACCCAAAATTCTTCTGTAACATTGGGACATCCATATTAAGTTTACAGGCCCATGGTATCCAGCAGACTTTTCTGTGAAGAAGAAAATTTGAAAGACTGTTTTGCTTCTATTGGCATTTTGTCAATAAAGTTTCTGTATCATGCAGATGGTCTAGCAGACTTTTTCATGAAGCAAGAACTCTGAAGGACTGACCCACTTTCTTTAGACAACTTCAGCAATCATTTTTCTGTGTTTCCTGCATAGCTAGTTCATACAGAATACCATCAAGCAGTCCAGGCAAGAGCAGTTTCTTGCCTAAATGACTAGCAAACTGCATAAGGAGACTCTTCTATGTCTATCTTCCTCTTGAAGTAGATTAGTGCTGCCAGGAGCAGATGTGTCTCACTGTCATGAAAAATCCTAAGTTTTTACAAGATTTAAATGCCATATTCTGTTAGCCTTTGAAAGATTTGAAGAATACCTATCAAATCTTAAACACATCTTTTTACATCTAGAAAACGTAACTAACATGACTACAAGCTGCTTGACTATATATAATAGATGATTATTTCTTAACCTGTATTTTTAAATTATACATTACATTTTTAAATGAGCTGCATAAACACAGTACCTTAATCAAGAGCAGAAATATGCATAAAACAAAACTGACCTTAAATTTTATCAATAAACCAAGATCCATATTTATCTCTATAATGTAGTCTCTGTTATAAAGCGTTTATCTCTATAATGTAGTCCCTGTTAAATGTAAACACATATTGATGAGCAATACTTTGGAATTTGGGCATAGTTTTCTCCAAACTGCTTCCTGCTTTCTTGGGCAAATTAATTCTGGGATTTGCAGAGACCTTTCAGGGGATCTTGGTCTATCAAACCACATCCACAGGTTCTCATCCTCTTTGAAAATAAAAGCAGAACTCCTTTTCCAAAGCAACATATTCTTAGTGTCAAATTTTGAAGTCAAAATACCTATAAAGTATATATGTTGGTTTTGCTTAGCAGCCTGAACAACGAAATGTCTCTCTGTACTTAGCTCATTCATGGTCAAAAAATTTAAAGAAAACAAAATAATATACATAATCCCAGACTCTCTGTGTATGTCCCATCTTTACATGGCTTATTTTTCTCACTTTTTCTACAAGTTTGAGATTTATTTTATTATCTTTCCTCCTTTAACTTATGACTGTCTGTACTTTTTTTTTGGTTTCTAAAGACAGGATTTCTCTGTAGTTTCAGAGACTATCCTGCAACTAGCTCTGATAGACCAGGCTGGTCTCAAACTCACAGAGATATGCCTGCCTCTACCTCCTGAGTGCTGGGATTACAGGCATGTGCCACTACTGCCCACAATGTAATTTTTACATTATAAAAGTCTATACTTTTTTCCTCTTTCCTCTCTCTCTCTCTCTCTCTCTCTCTCTCTCTCTCTCTCTCTCTTTCTCAAACCTATGTACATTTATCCAACATATTTCTGCCTGAATTTGTTTTTATTGTATATCTATAATTATTTTCTGACCAGGAGTACTTCAAAATGGTAAGGAGCATGTTTGCAACAGCCCTGGATGTGGCTCTACCTCTCTCAGACTTTAAATAGAGGTACCTTACTGCAGCTCTGGGACCACTGAATAGGAACCATACTCACCACCTCAACTCTGGTAAACAGTTGACCCATGCTCCCACCAAGCAAATTGTTGCATACTGCCCACAAAACCCATTCAAGTGCTCAAATTCCTGAAAGAGCCAGAGTTCATTCTCACAACATTAACAAGAAAGTCACCATTTTGAAAACACAGGATTTTTTTTTTTTTGCTGTTAATTCTTAATCTGGAAGACCTCTCTTAAAGGAACCCACCCCCCAAAAAAATTAGCTACCAAGAAGCAAAATTCTGTTTTTTCTTTTTAAACTCTTTCAGGTTTTACATGAATGTAGTTGCCCAAATTGTGCTGCTAATCTGTTGGCAGAGGCTGCTCGTCATTCATTTCCCAGCTGCTCAGACGTTTAATAGACACATAGAAACTGTATTAATTGCAATACTGTTTGGCCAATAGTTTAGGCACATTTCTAGCTACCTCTTACATCTTAAATTAACCCATTTCTATTATTTTATATTTTACCACAGGCAACTTTGAGTAGAAATTTTTCTCTTCCGGTAGCTACATGGCATCCCTTGACTCTTTCTACATCTCTGCTCAGATGCTCCTCCTGGCTTTACTCTGTTAAACCATTGGCTGAAAGTAGCTTCTCTATTAACTAATGGCAATAAAACATATTTACAGCATACAGAGAGGAATACCACATCACTGACCCATTTTTATACAAATAAATTTCAGACAAATTTGTAAAAATGCTGTATTTTTTAAAGGCATGTTATATCACTCACTCCAAAGTTTACTTCATATCTTCAAATTAATGTCAATGCTCATCATGTCCCAAATGCATATGACCTTGAAGGTAAGTTCTAATTCCTGAGTGTTATCCCTTAAAAGCAAGTGGTTAGTGGCAAGACAACTAGAATGAACATTCTTGAAATTTAGTTTCATCTTGTCATCTTGGTAATATTTACTACATATTATTTTATTTCACTGATATTTATCAAATACTTTCCTGGGCCAGAATGATAATGTGCTCTAGAGATGAAATGTTGAACAAGTGTTGACATTATAATTTCTATTTATGGTAAGGTATATGAATGTTAACTACATTCACAGAAACAGAATAATACATAGTAGCTCTTGGATTTTAAAGTTATAGCTGGGAAAGTGACACAGTAGAGATATATTCTTTGTTATGGATGTTTGAAACTGAGATATTTGTTTTAGCCCAGACAGGGAAAGGCTTCCTTAGTCAGTTCAGCTTGATCTGTTATTTTAAAAATGAACTCAGATTAACCTGGAAAAGATGAAGCACAATCAGAATTTTGGCAAAGGAAACTGTTTGGTGGAGCCTGATCCAGGAATTAGAGATCGACGCATGCACAGAAAACACATCCCTTCCATGACCACCTCATACCAACTGGTCTTACTGAGAAAAAGAGAATGAAGTGCAATTCTCTATGGCCCAGAAGAACAGATGAACATCTATACACCCATGTAACTCCATAGAACAAATCCTGGCACTTCCCTCTGCCTGTGCTAGTATTTGAGATAAATTATAGTAGGTATTTATCAGGCATTCAACATTGAGGTTATTACAAAGACCAATACCAAATATTCTGGCTAACTCATGGGGCTACCTGCTTACCTTAAAAGTAGAAACAAAAAAACACACTTTGAATAAAACTGCATCTGTATATAAATACAACTGACTTTCCATGATTTCATATATTATGCTGAGTCTCTTCAGTGATGGCTAAATCCACCATGGGTAAGCATTGTATTTTCCTTCATTTTTTCATACCTAATAAAAATCTACAAAAGTCAATAAACTCTTGCTATGTCAATAATTCTTCTATGTCATGGAAGAAAGTTGTTCATTTTTCAATCCTTACTGGGAAATAAAACCAAAACGATATTACTCTCTTTTAGAAAAACACTTCCTGTGCCAAGAAGTTGGAAGTAATTTTAGTCTGTTTTTCGGAGGCATCTAATGACAAAATTTGCAATTATGATCATTTCCACAAAATACTAAATGATTAATAAGTTTAATAATATTAAACTGCTTTTAGTAGCTTTCTAATGGCATCAGAATCAGGATATAAACTGAAGCAAGTGGCCATAATCACTAACAATGAAAACGTGGCTTTACATTATATATATATATGCTAAGTCAAGTACAAAATTTCCTCAAACAAGTATATTTAGAAATAATACAAGTAAAAATACAGATATAAATCCAAAGTATAATGTTCATGCTTGAGACTATATAAATAACTTGGAACTCTGTGACAAATTTGTCTTCCTTAACCAAAATTAACACTTAACTACTCATTTTTAAAGTGTGTCTTTCAGATTACCCAAAGATTTTATATCTTATAAAAGATTGCAATTCATCAACTAACTTTTCTTTAGAAATACTTGCACTGAGAATTAGAACAATATAATATTTTCTCCTCAAAACTCTGCTAAGATAGGCATAAACAAATATAACATCCTTGTTCTTGTTTTTGCTTTAGGTTTTGAGTAAACAGTTCAGTATAATTTTGTATATTCACACTGCAGTGCATACAACCTACATCAAACTGTGTATGTGTATGTGCATATATGTATGTGTGTTTTGTCTATGCTCATGTTCATTTGGGTGTGTGTTTAAGTGGAATCCAGAGGTGACTTGGATGTCTTCCTTGATTGCTCTTCATTGTATTGAGAAAAATCTTCCCATTAAGCATGGACCTGTAAGATTTGGCAAGGTCAGTTGGTCAATGACTTCAGGAATCTGTCTGTTTCCTCCTCCTTGCACCAGGATTACAAATGTGCACTACGATTTATGTCTTTTATGTGGATGCTTGGGATTTAAGTTCTCATTGTCATGCTTGTTTCATGGGCACTTCACTGGCTTAATGATTACCTCTCAGGCTCCCTCTAAAATGCTCTTCATTTTTCAAGATTTAAAACTTATTGAATATTTTGTTGTCTACTCTCTGTCTCTCTAGCTTCTGTAAACTACTATTTTATTTTTTTTACACCTTTATATGACTTTCTCTAGATACTGCATATAAATAGATTTGTTCAGTGATTGTCTTTGAATAAATAGTGTTTTAAGATCCCACTACTCTGACCATTTTTGGCAGTACTTTATCTTTCAATTCTGTATGAATAATTTAATTCTTGCTCCTTCTATGATATAGGATTTAAACTGAATACTGCTGACAAAATCATGATTTTGTGTTTTCTTTCTGAACAAGATGACCAAGGGACTGCAAGATGGCTAATGAGCAATACAAGTTAACCTTATTGAGTGTCCTGTTAAAAGAACCAATGACATTTTTAGTGACCTCTAACATTTTGTCCTTTCTCACTTTTACCTATCCTAACTTCTGATTTGAACAAAAACATGCTGACTGGAAGAAGAGCCACCTCATTATCTTTTAACTCATTAGGTATTAAAAGGACAAAGAGAAGGTGCTCTCTGTATAACGGCAATGTGAAGATATTAGACCTCACCTATATACCACTGAATTTTTACATAGAAATAAGAAAACCTAAATTCAACACAATTTCTTACTGATTTCTCACTTTCTTCAGACATAATCTTCTGAAATCAACTCCTCACATATGTAAAATCATTACTTTCAGGCAGATAAAGAAAGGATGGATGGCCCCTGATTTAAAATTGTGTGAATAGGATGTTTTGCCATTTTGAAAGTGTGAAAGCAAAATGCACCCAGGAAACAGTGCTTCAAGTCTTAAATTTGGTTATCTTCTCAGGCTGTCTCTTTGAGGTAAGATATATTTACAGCAATGGAATCAAGCCACGGTTTGCAATCTGGCATGGATTCAAGTGATAGTTGATGCCCTATGGTGAATTGCACTGCTGAACTACAGTGTTTAATAGGTAAAGGGTATTCAATGAGTTTTCTAATTACATATTTCAACTTATGTCATGTTTATGGGTTCTAGTTCATAAATTAAGAAACATATGCATAATCTTGTCACCATTCACAGACAGCTGAAAGTGTACTAAATCCCTGTTCAGTTAATTATTACATAAAAACAAAGATAGGCAATAACATGTTGTTTCTGTCATTGAGTTTCAGTTTTTCTTTTCCTTTTACACTTGAATGGAAGACAAATTCAGAAAACTCCATTTATACTATTTTTTTTTCAAAGAAGGCAAAATAAATTGCAATAGAGTATTGGTGAAGACTGGCCAGTAGGTGTGGCTTTAGATGTCAATTTTCTTCTCCAAAAAAGGAAACACAAAAAGGCTATAGTGGCATTATGCAATTCCACAATCCCTGATGCTTTCAACATTCAAATAAAATTAATAATTGTTTGGAATTATTTACACGATAATGCCAGGCATTATTCTAGGCATAGAAGAGGAAATGGAAATAGCTGAATAACAACCTGGAGAAATGTAACCAATCATCTACCCAAAGATCTTTAGATAAAAAAAAAATCAAGTTGGGCCTGTAGAGGTGGCTCAAAGGTTCAGAAGAAATGGATTCATTCCTAACACCCATAGAGTGGTTTTCAACTATCTGTAACAAATACCGTTTCTGGTATTGTGGGTATTGCATACATGTAGTTCACAGAAACACATGCATACAAAACACCCATACATCTTTAAAAGAAAAAAAAATCAAAGGAAAATTATGTTATTTATTAATCTATTTAAACTCATTTCATACATGGCCTTTAATAAATTTCTTAGTTTGCAATATGGCTAAAATTTAATAGACCTTTTTATTTGCTTCTCTTTCCTTTGGATTTTTTGAGAAAATCTTATATAACCCAGGCTTGTCTAGAATTCACAGTGGAGTCAAAGTTTAGTGTGAACTTTCAACTTTTCTACCTCCATCTTCCTATGTCTGGAATTACAGGTTTGCTTCAGCATACCTGGGTAATTTAGTAGGTCGTCAATGGCTATTTATGAATGAAATAATGAAGTTGGAAACAAATTGCTCCAGGTGATCAGAGAGAGAGCAGTTAATATCACCTTATTGGTAAAAGATTACTGATAACTTGTCTTTGGAAATGTAGGGCATTGATTATTAGAGCCCTTTTTACTTGGGAGAAAGTGTTGGAAATCCTTGAAGGACATTTTAGAGATGAGCAAAGTGTCAAATGTGCTTTAATACAAATGCTATACTGCATGATGCCAAGTACTCTACTGAATAGGGGATCAAGAGTTACTGGAGAATGAAGACTCAAGTAATGAAAAGATTGCAACTCCTTCTCAAGAAGTGTGTATGTTATTTTTTAAGGATATAAACAAAATTTGTATTTTTGATAGAAGATTGACTTCATCATCCTTTGGTTAACAACATTGTCTTGAGCAGTAGCGTTCTGCTGTGGGAACTTCTTCAGCCCATAGCCTTTAAGATACCAACTCACTTTGGGTATGATTTTATGAACTATAAATGTAGATATAAAAATGTGGGGGGCTCTTGGCTGCTGGATTTGGCTCCACTTCCCAGCTTATACAGAGGACTGCTGACCACTGCTTTTTCTGTGAGTCTACCCCTAAATAAATAAGCCTTTATTATATTCTATTCTGGACTAGTGCAGGACTTTTTTAAATTATAAATTGCAACTGATTGGCACCCAATATAGGGCCCAAGTGCACAGGGACCCATGCAGAAGGTCTGTAGCCTTCTTAATTCCCCATCCATGCGTCAGAGATGAATTACCAAGAGCTTTAGCTACATATTCTGTTATTACCTCTTAAAAATCAGTACATACTCAATACCAAATGGATCAAAGAATGTAAATTGAAACCTATAGTTATGAAAAAACTAAAAGAAATTAAACAAGCAATGGTTCTTATGGTATTGATTCACCATTTGTTTGGGAGATGGTAAAGACAAGGGCTTCAAGCAATAAGGTTACTCCACGTGATTGGCTTCATTAATCTCAGTGTTTCTTGAAGATGGACTGAAGCTACAGTGGAAATGCTATTGGAGAGAGGAGGCTAAAGCCTTAGAACAGCAAGGAAGAGTCAATGTGAGGCCACTCAAGATCAATTTCTTGACAAAGGCTTTTCTTCTGACCCACAGAGTCAGGCTATTTACAATAATCACATCTCGTCCCTATGCTATACAGCAGCCTTAAATGCTTGGGACATGATTCAAGAATAGGAAGAAGAATTGAGTCATATACAAGGTTTTAAAAGCCCCACAATAACCCTTTAGTGAGGTTTTCAAAAATTAACCAAAGCTGTACAAATAAGGGTAAGAGATCCAGAAATTAGATGAGTACTTATTGAATTTTTGTTTTTTTGAAAATGCCAACTTAGAATTCAAAAAGATACTTGGGCTTTTGAAGTTCAGATAAGCACCAGTGGTTGAATTGATCCTGCATACAGTAAATGTTGAGTTATTTGACTATAATACTGAGGCTTGGGTAGGAGAAGCACTATCCAAAGGTATGAAGACACATAAAAATGTCAAATGTTTTAACATTGGTGGAATAGGACATCTGAGAAGTAATTGTAGACAAGCCATTCCTCTTGGAATGACAAAATAGAAGGTTTCAAACTTCTGGATTATGTAGAAGATGTGGCAAAAGCCAATATTGGACCAATGAATGTAGATCAAGAAGAGACAAACAAGGCAACTTGTTATAATAGGAAAACTCCTTGGAGGCCTTTTTCAGGCCCCCAGGTCAAACCTTGTCTAGTATTCACAGTCATTGTGAGGTACATGTCTACCTAGGAAAATTAAAATAAAATATCCTGTACCTGTTGTAAAAATCCATACTGTTCTGGATGATGGAATAAACATGCACGATGAATCAAATATTCCAATAGAAAATAGGAAGCATATATTTTGGCAGAATTCTATAAATGATTAAAGACAAAGCTAAGAGTACAAATAAATGTCATTGTAATTGAAAGATTACTGGACATAGCTACAGATGTGACTATTATTACTCCAGAACCTTTGCATCTGATTTTGCCTTTTCTGGAGGCAGATATTCAATTCCTAGGAATTGGGACCCTATCTCAAGTAAAGCAAAGCATGAGATGGGTTGAATGCATAGGGCTAGAAGGACAGAGAAGAAGGCTGAGGTCATACATGGCTAATACAACAGTGAATCAATGGGATCATGATGTGTTGCAGCAATGGAATACCAGACTAACATTCCTGCAGTCTCAGAAAAGGAACATAAACCAACTCATGTTTTTGGGAAGAATACTATAAGGTACTATAAAAATTAGTCACCAGCCATTCAGGCTGTACAAAAACACCAAACAACTAGCAAACCTTCAGAGGTACTAATGGCCCTACCTTTTAAATGGTTAACAGAAGAATGAGTATGGGTTAAACAATGGCTTTTAACAGAAGAGAAATTGGAGGATTTAGAACAACTGGTAAGTAACAATTAGATGCTCACCATATTGAAGAATCAACTAGCCCTTGGAATTCTCCTGTATTTGTTGTTAAAAAGAAATCTGTCAAATGGAGAATGATGGCAGGGCGATGGTGGCACACGCCTTTAATCCCAGCACTTGGGAGGCAGAGGCAGGTGGATCTCTGTGAGTTCGAGATCAGCCTGGTCTACAGAGTTAGTTCCAGGACAGACTCCAAAACCACAGAGAAACCCTGTCTCGAAAAACAAAAAACAAACAAACAAAAAATGGAGAATGATAACGTATCTAAGAGCTGTCAATACAGTAATTTAACCAATGGGCCCTCTACAATTTGGAATTCGTTTGCCTTCCCTATTACCTAAAGGATAGCCCCTTGTAGTTATTGGTTAAAAGGTTGTCTCTTCATTATACCTTTACAAGAAAAAGACATAGAATGATTTACCTTTACAGTGTTTTCATATAATAATTTTTAGCCTGCTCAGCTATATCAATCAAGAGTCCTTTCTCAAAGAATGTTAAATAACCCCACTCTAGCAATATTTTGTAAGTCAGCTATTGGAAATAATATATAAGCGATTTCCTACATCTATAGTTTACCATTACATGGATGACATTTTGCTATCTGATTCAAACATAGATACTTTAGAAAGAACGTTTGAAGGAGTAAAAAAAAAATTGCCTAAATGGGGATTACAAATTGCTCCTAGAAAAATATAAGGAGGAGATTCTATCAATTGCCTAGGTTATAAAATATGTTTACAGAAAAATAGAATACAAAAAGCACAAACTAGGAGAGTTCAATTGTGAGCTCTTAATGACTTTCAAAGTTTGCTAGGAGACATTTTCAACATAGGAACCACTTCTGGGATAACACCAATCTAATAATTCATTTAAACAAAACCTTAGATGGTAACAAAGGCTCAAATAATCCCAGGGAATTAACAGCTGAATTTGAGAACTGACAGGAGGCTCATGTGGATTGAATAGATCTGAATCTTAATGGCATTCTAGTCATATATATATATATTGGTTTTTCGAGACAGGGTTTCTCTGTAGCTTTGGAACCTGTCCTGGAACTCCCTTTGTAGACCAGGCTGGCCTCGAACTCACAGAGATCCGCCTGCCTCTGCCTCCCGAATGCTGGGATTAAAGGCGTGCACCACCACTGCCCAGCTGCATTCTAGTCATATTATCATCCAAAATTTCCCCTACAGAAATTTTAATGCAGAGGATATATATTATCTTAGAATATATATTTTTACCATACAAACTGAGGAGAAAAATTATGTAGAAAAGGTCTCTGAATTAATTATAATAGGAAAACTGAGACTTCATCAATTATCAGGTATAGATTCAGCAGAGATTATAATGCCTTTTACTAGTGATGAACTTGAAAATTTATTGGAAGACAATGAACCCTGGCAAAAAACTTGTGCTAATATTTTAGTAGAGATTCATAACAGATATCCCCAAAACGATAGAAGTAAGCTTACAAAGATTGGTAATTGGATTCTTCTCCACATTACATGTGACACACCAATAACTGGAGCCCATAAATTCAATACTGATGCAAACATATCAACAAAAGCAGGTTACAAATCAGAAGATTTAAGTAAAGTGGGGCAAAATCCCTTATTATTCTGTCCAAAAGTCAGAATTATATGCTATTCTGATGGTACTACAGGATTTTAAAGAAACTCTCAATATACTTACTGATTCTCAATATGCAGAAAGAGTTGTCTTCCATAGTGAAACGACTGGTTTTATATCAGATGATACAGAATTGACTTTATTATTCATTCAGGTTCAGGATACAATCAGGAATAGGTTTTGTCCCATATACATAACACACATTCAATCCCACACAGATTTTCCAGGCCCTCTAGCACAAGAAATTGATTGATTATTGGCAGGAAGTGTGCTGAAGGCCTCAGATTTTCATTAAAAACATGTCAATTCAAAGGTTTAAAAAAGGAATGTCTTATTATATGGCAACAAGCTAAGAAGATGTTCTACTTGTTCTTTATATAATCAAATACCACTACCTGCAGGAGTAACCAAAAGGATACCCAAAGGAATGAGATATGGCAGATGGATGTGTCCCACTTTACAGAATTTTAAAAATTAAAGTATTTACACTACTCCATTGACTCCTAATCAGGTTTTCACAAATGCTTTGAGTTCGGAAAAGGCTGATTCAGTAATCATGCATTAACTAGAAGTTATGCCTATCATGGGTGTACCTGCATAAATAAAGATAGACAATCGTCTTGCCTATGTCTCTAAGAAAATAAAACAGTTTTTTGATTATTATACTATAAAGCATATTACAGGTATACCAAAAAATCTTACAGGTCAAACAGTGACATAAAGATCAATTTGAACTATAAAGTAAACACTAAACAAACATAAGGCCATGGAATGTACACCCAGAAATTAATTGCATAATACTTTATTAAACTTGAATTTTCTTAATTCTAATGAGAAAGGAGCAATAGCAGCAGAGAGACATTGGATAGCAGAAAACACTTCTAAATTGAATCAGCTAGTGTATTTCAAGGATGTGTTGATCTCAGAATGGAAACCAGGAGATGTGCTTTGTTGGGGAAGGGTGTTTGCTCTTGTTTCTACAGGAGAAGAAAAAACTATGGATGCTATCAAAATTAATTAAGATTTAGTTTCTCAAGAGAAACCTCTTGAGAAAGAGACATCACAGCTTATCCACTGATGTGGCAATTGTACAGGTGGTAAGGAAACCTCATAAGGGCTGGAGCAGGTTTTTGTTCTTGTCTTTACTGGAAAAGTCAAGAGACCTTGGACATCTAGACACCTAAAGAAAAAAATAGCTATCCAGAAAGAATCACCAAGCAAAGAGAAAACTGACTTAGGGTGCCAATGTTCTCTGCATGATAAAATTTCACTACTTGCACATATATACATATATATGTATATATGTATACATATATTCTTCTCAGTATAAAATATTTGCAGCTCAATTAAAATCAAAGTTGGCTTTGGAATTGGATAATGGCTATCATTTTCTAAATTCAATTGTTCTTAAATGAAAAATTCAGAGTTTCTTTCTCACATCAGGATCCATGTGGTATGGGACAGAAATAAAAAAATTTAGGAAAACTTTTACTTTTTCCCATACATATTTTTGTCTCGATGTTACCTTTCATTAAATATGTGTCTATATAAATAATATTTATGTTTTCCACAATGAAAAATTAATTTTCCTGCAGTAATCTTTGAAGTTTCCAGGAAGAAGATGGGGCTCTACAACAATGATTCCACCTGGTTGCTATGATGTCATGATGCTGATAGCACCACCATAAGGTCCGTTTTGGGTACAAACTGCTTATGATAATTTCAATGTGGCTAACTGAGATTGTGCAGCTTTTTAAATATTTTGCCCAGAACTTCAAATAAGAAGTTCAGAAAAAGCCTACCCACTACTCAGAGACTATTTGCAATTATATCAGACAATAATCTCAAAACTTAACCATCATTTTACTTTTCACAAGATCTCATAGAAGCAACATCACACCCATGACAGCTAGAAGTAAATCTAGAAGACAATGTCCCCTGTCCCAACAAAGTTTGTACAAAGGGTTGGGGACATCTATTAGGGCTTGATTATTAGTGGTAGAGTATTGAAGTGGAAATTAAGTAGGCTCAGGGATCTCTTTTGAAAAAAATAAAACAGCATTGCACAGGATAATAGGTAGACTAGTTTGAGCTTACTCACACAAATAATAATAGTGAAAATTCTTGTGAGCTAGTATTTAGAGACAACTTACATTGGCATAGATTCTTGCATATTGATACAAATTCAACTTATATTGTTTTTCTGAATATATTTCTATTTCTGTTTGCAATATTTGTACACCTGTGCATAGTTATTTAATAATATTATATGCATGCATTCTTCTACACTTGAATAAGAATTTTTGTCCATTGATGCAATTTTAAGATATATTTATCATATTGCACTATATATTTCTATCTCTGATCAAGATACTTATACCTTGTTTATATTGTCCTCATTAAATAACCTGTACAGTTATTTAAGATTGTTTAATATTTTAATACGAAGCCTTAGTCTTTAAGCTATATAAGCATTAAGAATTATGGGTCAACAGTCATCCATGTTTGTCATTCTTATAGTTTGACTAATCAAGGTTCTTTAAATGCATAGAGCTTGTATTCTTCATAGATAGGTAATCTTCAATCATTTCAAAAACTGTAGAATATGGCATTTAATTAATATAGGATTATGTTGACATGAGACATTATTGCTCCTAGCAGCGCTGATCTATTCCTGAAGAATGTTGGACACTAAAGACACTACACTTGGAACTTGTTTTCTCTTTGGCAAAACTGGCCTTTGGGCAAGGAAATGCCCCTGCTTTGACCACTAACAAAATATATAGTGTCTAGACTGGACAAGCAGGATACAAGCAAAAATACTTCCAAACCTTGCCAATATGGAATAAAATGGTTTTGAAATTTTTCTTCCCTCTGAAAATAGCCTGTCATTTATTCTATGCCTTTAGAAAAGTTGGTTGCCTGAACATATGAGATTTTGGGTGATTTCCCAGGTAGTTCTCTCTGTCATTTCTTGTACCTTTTGGCAGTTGATTAATAGAACTTCCTGTTTACTCAAGTAATATTATTTCCCTTCTCAGTTCTTTGATGTGGCTGAAGACTAGGTAGTCATAGTTACTCTCCTTTCATGACTTAGTCAATCCATTTTTAATATAAGATTTTGAGGTTTCTGAAGTTTACACCAGGCCTAGACACTCTCTTTTGCTGCACTGTGACTCAGATGTAGAAGTCTCAGCTATCTTTTCAGCACCAAGTCTGCATGCATGCTGACATGCTTTCCACCATGATTATGAAGAACTAAACCTTTGAACTGTAAGTCAGTTCCAATGAAATGTTTTCCTTTATAAGAATGTCTCATCACAGCAATAGAAATTTTACCAAGAAAGCCTTTCCACCCTACTGCCTTTCAAACTAATGGTCTCTTTTTCTCTAATTGCTATTGTAACACACACATACACTAACACACACACATACAAGTATATATAACTGTGAAAATATTATATACATGGCTCACCAAGAAAAGATGAGATATGAGACATAATAAAAATTAGGATACAAGAAAGGACAAAGATGAAGTTCTATTCTGAATATTAAGTTTAAGACATAAATTCAGGGAAACGTATTAAACGTTTGGAATAGGACATGGAGAGATGGATGTCTCAGCAGATAAATCTTGCTCTCACTGAAGACCTGGGTTACATTCTAATTACTGTGAGCCACATGGTAGTTGAGCTATACATTTTTCTCTGTTCCCCTCCCTTCAAACTTCCCCCAAGACACCCAGGCTCCCAATTTGCTCAGTAGATCTTGTCTTTTTCTACTTCCCATGTGGATTAGATCTATATAAGTCTCTCTTAGGTTCCTCATTGTTGTCTAAGTTCTCTGGAATAGTGATTTGTGGAGCCACATGGTAGTTTACAATTATTTATGACTTCAGTTCCAGAGGGGTCTGACATTGTCTTCTGACCCCCACAAGCAATTATACATGTAAAAATACTTAAAAATCTTAAAAATTAATAACCTTATGTTTTATTAATTACCACCCATTCTTCATTTAAATATTACTCATTCATGTATCTAGACAGCAGAGTTAGGGTAACAGGTGAAGTGAATATATCTCCTGCTCTGAGATCCTAATTAGTATGTAGACAGATTTGTGCTCTAAGATGTATTTATGACAAATTATTAGACTTTTGATGATACTTTTAGTGGATAATAACATCAGGACTTAAACATATCATTACAAAACAAAAAAATAACATTTTATATAAAGATCATTGCTAAGTATTATATCAGGATTTCTAAATAGAAATGCATTTTAGTTCTGCCATGCCAAATTGAAGTTATTAATAATGTTTTACAAAGGAAAATAAGTTTATGACTGCTTACCAAAAGGATTATTTATTCCAATATGTGTAGATATATGGAATGAAAGATACATAGGAGTTAAAATTCATTCATAAGAATTATAGATTAAACATTTAATCCCTTGATGTGGGATTTAAAGAGACAGTAAAAGTAATATGAAAGAGTATGGACAGTCATAAACTAAGGAGTAATGAAAAACAAATCTTATAAAAATGGAATATACACAGAGAGTCTGGATCATGTGATTTTTTTAAACTTTTTGACTGAATAGGCTAAGTACAAAGACACATATATTTTAAGAGTATCTTGACTTCAAAATTTTTGTCTAAGGATATGTTGCTTTGGGAAAAAGGTTTTGCTTTTGTTTCTACAAGAGTATAGAAAGCTGTGGACTCCTTACGGGCTAATATGGTTTGATCAAACAAGAGCCCCCGAAGCAATGACCCAGATGGTTCAACATCCATGACAGCTTTAGGACTGCTGGGAGAGATGGACCTACCACACAGGATAACCCATGAAAGACCTGATTAATAGTGACCCTAGTAAGCAGGAAGTAGTCTGGAAAACAACCTTTAAATTCCCTAAATGATTGTTTGTAAATGTTTGTTTGCATAAAAGGGGGTATGTTATGGAGATGAATACTTTGCATTGGTATGGATCTTGGTTTATTGATACAAATTTAAGATTAATTTTGTTACATGTATATTTTTGCTCTTGATTAAGGTATTGTGTTTGTACATCTCACATAAAATTGTAATGTATAATTAAAAGATACAGGTTAGTAGAAAATCATTTATAGTAGTCAAAATTGTAGGCATGTTAGTTAGGTTTTCTAGATGTACAGAGATATATTCCAAATGGATAGGTATTCTTCAAACCTTTCAAAGACTAACAAAATGTGGCATTTGTAGCGATGAGGCAAGCAAGCCTGCTTTTCTTCCCGCTAGGCTCCTACATGGTTAGCTTTACACCCGAAATAACAACACACAAACTGTAGTCATTTAAACACTGCCTGGCCCATTAGTTTCCACCTCTGATTGGGTAATTCTCACGTCTTGCTTTAAACCATATTTAGTAATCTCTGTAGTACAATGAGGTGGTGGCTTACTGGGAAAGATTCAGCATGTCTGACCTGGCGGCTGGCTCCATGGTATTTGCCTGACTCTGCTTTCTTCCTCCCAGAATTCTGTTCTATCTTCTCCACCTACCTATGTTCTGACCTATCAGGCCAAGCAGTTTTCTTTATTAATTAACCAATGAAAGCAACAGATAGATAGAGGACACTCCTACATCAGGCATTTAAAATGTTTAAAGAACTTATGACATTTCATGACAATGAGACACATCTGCTCCTGATAGCACTAATCTACTTCAAGAAAGAAATGGGCAACAAAGTGACTCTTTATGGAGTTTGTTAGCCATTTGGGCAAGAAGCTGCTCTTGCCTGGACTGCTTGATGGTATGCTGTATGAACTGAACATGCAGGTCCCCCAAAATATCATTGCTGAACTTGCCTAAATGTGAAACAATCTTTCAGAGTACCTGCTTCATGAAAGAGTCTGCAGGACACAGAAGAAAGTGACTGACAAACTGCCAATATAGGTGAAACTATCTTTAAAATTTCCTGCTTTGTGGAAAAGTCTGCTAGAAACTATGGGCCTATTGGCTGAAGATGGGTGCCCCAATATTATAGAAGAACTTTTGGTAATTGTCCAGGCAGCAAGATGTCTGTCAAATTCAGAGTTTTGGAAGTTGCTTACAATGCACTTCCTGTTAACTCAGGTAATATTATATCCTTCTGGAGTCTTTGGTGGAGTTGAGGAAAGATAGTTATAATTAAAAATGATACTTTAGATATAAAGCTTTAGACTTACAAAGAGGATAGATGTTAGAATATTTTTCTTAATTTGCCAAATGTAAACGGACTAAATATTGTTACTATAATTCTTGTTTGACACCTGTTTTGTTATATGTAATTTTACTATGTTAAAGTTAAAACCTTCCTTTTCATTTAGACATAAAAGGGTAGGTGATGTGGGATTCCTCTCTGTATAGTGTGAATATATTTTATTACCATTATTTAATTAAAAAAATTTTGCCTTGGTTCTACGGCAAGGCAGAATAAAGCCAGGTGGGAAATCCAAACAGAGATACAGAGAGAAAGTAGGCAGAGTCAAAGAGATGCCATGAGGCTGCTTAGGGAGACAGATGCTGGAATGTCAGATCCTTACAGAGTAGGCCACAGCCTCCTGGCGACACAAAGATTAACTGAAATGCGTTATTTCAAGATTTAGGAGTTAGCTAGAAAAAAATGCCTAAATTATTGCTCAAACATTGTTGTAATTAATGTAGTTTCTGTGTGATTATTTTGGGTCTGGATGACTGGAAAATTATCAAACAGTCTCCTACTAAAATCACTGTGCCCAAATACTTGACTGTCACAATGTAATGGAGGAAACATTTATTTGTTTCACATTTTCAGAGTTGTAGTTCACAGTCCTTAACTTTGTTGATTCTGGACACACTGGAACATCATGATGGTGGCAGAAGACATTGATCTTTTGGCAGTCTGGAAGAAGATAGAGCAGAGATAGCCAAGAGCCAGACATGATCTTCAAACACATGTCCACAGTGATATCCTTTCAAAAGTCATCCTCTTAACAGTCCTAGCATTTTTCAAAATAGAACCAACAGCTCAGACCAATTATTAAGCACACGAACCTAGGAAATATTTTGTATTCAAATTAGAAACTGGTAAAACCCCCCCCCTCTCTCTGTCTCTCTCTCTCTCTGTCTCTCTCTCTGTCTCTGTCTCTCTCTGTCTCTGTCTCTCTCTGTCTCTCTCTCTCTCACACAAACACACACATACAAGTATACACATATGAGAGCAGATCACAGGCCCTGCAACTTGCCTGGGCAACATAATGGTATTCACCCTCTTGGCTGTGGTATGAGGAAGCCAGTCCCAAGGTATTTTGCATAGGAGCGCTGTCCCCACTACTTGTCTGTCATGTGGCAGGGTGGGCAGTGAAGAGATAGCACCTTTACCCCTTTACCTCACCACCTTGACAGAGGAGGGAGCTGACCATCCCTCTTACCAGCTGCAGCACTCAGGAAAAGCACACCCTACTCCTTTCCTTGGCAGCACAGTAGAGATGATCCTATGGGCAGAGCTGCATGTGAGCTGGCTCTGATGGTGTGAGAATGGTATAACTGGCCACATCCTCATCTGAGGGTGAGGAAGGAAGCCTCCACATCCAACACTTTCCACCTATGGTGGGTGAGGGACCTGACACCCTCTCCCTTATCAGCTACTGTGCTTGGGATAGTGGTTGTTACAATTTTCCTGAGAAGCACAGAAGAGCAAGCTGATCTTACTGGCTAAGGAACAGATGAACTGACCCTGATAAACTGATTATGGGTGGTATAAAGTAATTCCCATAGATCATATTTAAACTGAATTGAATTCTGTTCATCACTATGTTCTTTATTGTTTTTTATGCCATATTTCTTATCTTACTCAGAGAATGTTCTTCTGTTTTGCCTTTTTTAACCATATATTATTATTCTTTTGGGACAAATAGGAAAATATATCTGAAGTTTTTTTTTTTATTTACAAGGCAATTCTGATTTCATGTCTAAAACTCTTGATCATGTCTTCGGTTGCAGCAATATTTTTCCATGTGAGAAATAACAGTTTCACAGTTCTGTTGTGATAAAAATTCTTATTTAAATGTCACGATGCTTTACTAACTTTATTCCAAAATATCTGTCATGTTTTACATTAGATTATTTGAAATTATATATCTTTAAGACACTGGTTTTCATAGGATATCCAACAATCAAAAGAGGCAGTCTCTGAATCCTCTTCTGGGCTGTCCATAAAAATGAGATGATTGTTGGTAATAAAAGCCTTAAGTCCTTAAACATTAATTTTTAATATCACATGAATCTTGGGATATGTGATTTTAGTAAAACTTGTGTTGAAACTGATATGCTTTCATCAGCCTGCAAGGCAATTATTTTACTTTTTTATAGTCATTTTTTAAAAATATTAAATTAATTTTATTGAGTTATACATTTTTTTCTTCCCCCCTCCTTTCTTCTCCCCTCCCTTTCTACCCTCTCCCATCGTCCACATGTTCCCAATTTACTCAGGAAATCTTGTCTTTTTCTACTTCTATGTAGATTAGATTTGTATATGTCTCTTTTAGGGTCCTCTTTGTTGTCTAGGTTCACTGGGATTGTGAATTGTAGGCTGGTTTTCTTTCAAGATGTCATTTTTTTCTGTTGTGTAGTACTCCATTGTGTAAATTACCACATTTTCCTTATCCATTATTCAGTTGAGGGACACTTAGATTGTTTCCAGGTTCTGACTATGTCAAACAATGCTGCTATGAGCATAGTTGATCTCATGCCCTTGTGGTACGATTAAGCATCCTTTGGATATATACCCCAAACTGGTATTGCTGGATCTTGAGGAAGCTTGTTTCCTATTTTCTGAGAAATCACCATACTGATATCCAAAGGGGCTGTACCAACAAGTCTGAAATTCCATCTTCCACTGGTAAGAATGACTATATATATATATATATATATATATATATATATATATATATATATATATAAAAACCTGATGACAACTTTTGTTGGAGAGAATTTGGAGTAAAGGGAACACACCTGCAATGCTGGTGGAAGTGCAAGCTGGCAAGGAAATTATTATGAGTCAGTGAATAATAGTCTATATGAAGTTATTTTTGTGAATCAGCAGATTTTAATGAAAACAATTCGATATTTCTATTTTAAGCTGTTTTGTGTTGGAAGAATAGACTTTTAGGAGTGAACCTGTCCAGCATTTCTGAGATACTTGGTTTTAGCCTGAGCAATGCAAAATAATTAAATAGTAGCTGATACTCTAAGGATGTGTAGGTCAATATCGGTAGTAAGGAATCATTTAGTCACTGAAATAAAACTCCCTAATTTTGAATTCCATTCAGCCATCTAAACGATGTGTTAATTTGAATTAATTTGCCTTCTTGTTGTCAAAGATCTTCATATACAATAGAACATGCGATGAGGTAATTATATTATTAGCTTTGTGTGATGGGATTTAAATTGGTATACACAATTGTATGCATATGTAATACTTTGTACTTCTGTGTATATATGTCTACATAGTAAACAATTATACAGGAATACTCACTACAAATATATGTTAAATATTATTCATATTTGAGAAGGTAAATATAAATTTATTTGGTTATTGCCTAACATATTGGCAAACATTATTAAATTATTACTTATTATTATAAATATGTGTATCCAGAAATAAGAGATATTTTAAATAATCTTATGTAGAAAAATGTAGTCTTGTTTAATATTGTTTGTCCTTATCTGTAGTAGGAGACTGCTTATTTGTTCTTGTCTGCCCAGAACTAAAGTAATCACACAGAAACCATATTATTGCCAATAGTGTTTGGCCAAAAGCTTAAGCATATTTCTGGATAACTCATATCTTAAATTAACCCATCTCCATTAATCTGTGTATCTCCATGACGTTGTAAAGTTCTGGCGCCTGTCTGCGGTGGGTGCTCCATGTTTTCTCCCTGGCTCCACCTTCTTTCCCCAGTATTCAGTTTAGTTTTCCCACTTAGTTCTATTTCTGCTAAGCCACTAGCTGAAACAGATTTTTTATTAACTAATAAAAGCAACACATATACAGACAGGCTTCCCACACCATTTACCCTTTTCTGTTTAAACAAAAAGGAAGGTTTTAACTTTAACATAGTAAAATTACATATAACAAAACAAGTATCATGTAAAAATTATAGTTATAATATTTATATCTACTTTATCTTTCATCATAGCTAAGGAAAACTATAACTATATATTCTTCAGTTCCATGAAAGACTACAGAAGGACATAATATTATCTAAGTAAACAAAAAATGCATTGTAAGTAACTTCCAAAACTCTAGAATTGACAGAGATATCTCACTGCCTGGACAATCACCCAAAGTTCTATAACACTGGGGCATCCATCTTCAGCCTACAGTATCCAGCAGACTTTTCCATAAAGCAGGAAATATCAAAGACAGTTCTGCCTATATTGGCAGTTTGTCAATCACTTTTTTCTGTGTCCTGCACAATGTCTGGCAGACTCTTTCATGAAGCAGGAACCCCAAAGGACCATCTCACCACTAGGCAAGTTCAGCAGTCATTTTTCTGTTGGTCCTGCATGTCCATTTCATACAGTAGAGCATGAAACAGTCCAGGCAAGAGCAGTTTCTTGCCCAAATGCCTAGTAAACTCCATAAGGAGCTTCTTCGGTGCCCATCTTCCTCTTGAAGTTATTGGTGCTGCCAGGAACAGATGTGTCTCATTGTCACCCATCTCTCCTATTTTAGTTGCTCTTTGCTGTTTGAAATATCTGCTTTTCAAGCTGTAATTTTAGATCTTAACTATGAGGTAATAATAGTGAAATTTAAACCACTATGATCAAACTTTGCTGGAAATTTTAGTATTAAATCTACCTGCCTCCAGGTTCTTGCTATTACAAATAATGCTTCTATGAACACAGTTGAGCAAATGTCCTTGTAATATGATTGAACATCCTTTGGGTATATGTCCAAGTGTGGTATTGCTGGGTCCTGAGGTAGACTGATTCTCCATTTTCTGAGAAACCACCACATTTATTTCCGAAGGGGATATACAAGTTTATACACCTACTGGCAATTGAGGCGTTTTCCCCTTACTCAATATCCTCTCCACTATAAGCTTTTTTTTTTTTATCTTAGCCATTCTGCAATATGGTATCTCAAAGTCATTTTGATTTGCATTTTCCTGGTGGCTAAGGATGTTCAGCAATTCCTTAAGTGTCTTTTGGCTACATAAAAAAAAAAAGAATTTGTAATTCTGTTGAGAATTCTCTGTTTAGATCTGCGCCCCATTTTTGATTGAATTATTTTGTAATTTGATGTCTAATTTCTTGAGCTCTTTATATATTTTGGAGATCAGTTCTCTGTTTGATGTGGTGTTGGTGAACATTTTTTTCTGACTCAGTAGCCTGACTTTTTGTCTTAGTAACTTTGTCCTTTGCCTTAGAGAAGTTTCTCAGTTTCAGGAAGTCCCATTTATTAATTGTTGCTGTTAGTGTCTGTGCTACGGGTGTTATATTTAGAAAGTTTTCTTTTTTGTCCATATGTTCAAGGCTACTTTCCAATTTCTCTTCAGTGAGGTTCAGTGTGGCTGGATTTATGTTGAGATCTTACTCCATTTGCATTTAAGTTTTGTGTAGGGGATAGACATGGATCTATTTGCCTTCTTTTACATGTTGATATCCAATATCATTTGATGAATATGTTTTCCTTTTTGCATTGTATAATTTTAGCTTCTTTGTCAAAAATCAGGTGTGGATCAATATCAGGTTTTTTGATTTGATTCCATTGGTCCATCTGTCTGTTTTTATGCCAATACTATAGCTCTATAATAGAGCTTGGTGTCAACGATGGTAATGCCTCTGCAAGTTCCTTTATTCTACAGGTTTGTTTTGGTTACTCTGGGTTTTTTGTTTATCCTTATGAAATTGAGTATTATTTTTCAAGGTCTTTGAAGAAGTATGCTGGGATTTTGATGGAGATTACATTCAATCTGTAGATTGATTTTTTTATGATTGCCATTTTCACTATATTAATCCTACCTATCCAAGAGGGTGGGAGATCTTTCCATTTTCTGGTATATTCAGCAATTTCTTTATTCAAAGACTTGAAGTTTTTGTCATACAGGACTTTCCCTCAACTGAAGAAGAATGGATAAGGAAAATGTACATTTATACAATGGAGTACTATTCAATAGTAAAAAACAACGATATCTTGAAATTTTTATGTAAATCGATGAAACTAGAAAAAAAAAACATGCTTAGTGAGGTCACCCAGGCACAGATAGACAAACATGATATGTGGATAGTAGATGTAAAGCAAAGAATAATCAGCCTATAATCTACAGTCCCAGAGAAGCTAGGTAACAAGAAGTACCCTAAAAGACACATACATGGATTCCTCTGGGAAAGGCAAACAAATAAGACCTCCTGAGAAAGTAAGGAGGGTGAAAGAGGGGAGGGTGGAGCGGGAGGGGGAAACAGGAGGAGAGAGGAAGAAATCATGAGGGACCACCAGGATACTCAAGAAGGAGGGACACTGATGGAGAGAAAGGAGGGGTGATATCGTGATTGAGGGAACCATTAGAGAACTGGTGATGGGCATGGCACTGGAGAAATTCCCAGGAGTTCACAAGCATGGCCCCATCTATGACTCCAGTCAACACTGGAGAGGATGCCTCATTGGCCTTCCCCTGTAATCATATGTCATCAGTTGCATAGTGAAGACCAGCAACTGATGGAAGGAGATGCAGAGATCTACAAGGAAATACTGGGCCGAGCTACTGGAGACCAGTGCAGGAAAGGGAGAAGAGATAATATGAACGCTGCGGAGGTTGGGGTCCAGAAGGGCCATGTCAGGACCACGATGGTGATCAGGACCATGATGATGATGCCCTCAAACCTGCTGGCTGACTTTGGCAAATGGGAGCTCGTTGACTTTGGACTGATAGTGGGGAACCTGCATGGGACCAGGTAGGCCCACTGAATGTGGGGGAAGGCTGTGAGGCTTGGACAGTCTGTGGGGCCACTGGCAGTGGAGACCAGAATTTATACCTGGTGCTTGAACTGGAGTCTGGGGGACACATTCTTTTCAGAGGGATGCCCTGCTCAGCCTAGATGTAGTGGGGAGGGCCTTGATCTTGCTTTGGCGTGAGGTGCTAAACTTTTTTGGCTCCCCCAGGAAGCCTTGCCCTTTCTGCATGGTGGATGGTGATGGGGGAAATGGAAAGAGGGGAGGAGTAGGAGTAGGGGAGGGAGTGGGAGCCAGGATAGCTATGTAAAATAAAAAAAGATTGTATTAAATTTTTTTTTTTGAGACAAGGTTTCTCTGTGTTACAGTCCTAACTGTCCTGAAAATAGTTCTTATAGTCCAGACTGGCCTCGAACTCACAAAGATACGCCTGTCTCTGCCTCCCAAATGCTGTGGTTAAAGGTGTGCCTCACCACTGCCCAGATTTAAAAAAAGAAAGAACCTAGCCACCTATTGGGCATCGACTTCTGTATCTATGATATGTTAACAAGCCTGGTCTCCAACTCTTGACTCTGTCTAGCGTAGATCCATCACCTTTAGCATTGCTTGTATGTCTTTTTAACACCATCATCCTTCTAGTTGATCAGATCTAAACCACTCTTTGACTCTTTTCCTTTATACCTCCAAACCTGCCAATTTATTGGCAAAGTTCCATTGACTCTTAGTTCAAAATACTGCATACAGCAGATAAAGTCCTGCCTTTCCCTCATCTCATCCTCCACTTTGCTGAAAGCCACTATTGCCCTCTAACGTTGTCCCACAAATCTGCTCTTGATGCACCCTCCTATTTTCAGGTGTTTCTCCCCTCGATCTCCTCTCCAGTCACCATTAGAAAATGTTAAAAACATCTTCTATAAGGACCCTTTTCTTCCCACTGTCTGAGCATTGGATTCACTATTTATTTTTTAGGTCTTAACTCAGCATCAACCCCAAATCTTTTATAACTACGGAATTGTCGTTTTCAATTTCCTTGCTTCTTCTAGCTGTGTTCATAATAACACTTATTATTATTAATGGCACATTTAATATTTATTTGTTTAATATTTATCTCTCCTGTAGAATATAAATTAAACTCTATGAGGCCGAAAGCATTATGTTTTATTTACAGCAGTAGTTCAATGCCTGGGGAAGTCTCTGACCCATGGTTGATGGGAAGCAAATATTTACTCAAGGAATAAATTTATGATTGGTCAATTTTTTTATCACATCTTTGAAAATGGTGTGTTGAAGTCATGGTGTTGATTGTGATTAGCAAAACTAAATAAGACTTTTGACTTTTAATCTCCACCAGTCTGGATTTTTTTCCCTGTAGTTCTAAAACTGACTAACCATGAAGGAATAAAATTACTTGTGAAAAAATCCATATGATGATTTTTTTTCACTGTGTTTTATATTTTTGTTCTAGAGATTAAATAGACTGTAATTAGTGAGAGGAATTTCAACAGGCAGAAATAGGAACCATAAAAAGGTTATTTTTGCTTGTGTAGCATATATATGTATATGTATAAGTATATATATATCAAAAGTAAACTACCTTTAAATATTATTTCCCTAGGATAATTAAGAAAAATTTAATAATATATATCAGCCTTTTGTTTTTACATGGTTTTAGTATTATAAGTTATGTTTAGTGAGGACAATAATTGTCAACATAATTCTTCTTTGGAGATAGATCAAAGACTGTAACTGTGTTTATATTTAGGATATCTAAACCCAGAGGATATGGCACAGATTTTGTAATCTTATTTACAAGCATTTGTGGCCTGCTTCTGGAAAGCAATGTTGTAAAAAGGGAGAGGGGACTAAAACCCAGTCAAAACACACAAGTTTGTATTTTGACTTCATGAAGGATTGTCACAGAGGCAAGAACAGAGAGAGTGAGATAATGTGAGCTAGATAGGAGATGAGAAAAGTCATCACTCTCTTACGGTTTTATTCCCTTTTCTTCTCAAGGCTGAGTGAAAATCATCAGCTCTTTATTTATTTTATTTTATTTATCTTCAGCTCAATAAAGCAAAATCTGAATGATATCATCTTGAATCAAAATTAGTTCAAGGAAGTCATTATAAAATGTATTGAACAATAATCTGGGGGAGGAAATATTTAATGACCATCCCCCTGAATCACATAAAGTACATACAAACATTGTACACAGTGCATCTGTGGGAGATAGAGACCATTACTTGATTTTCACAATTTTATCAAACCAATTTACCTGTATTGTGATCTTAGGAAGGTGCTTACCTCAAAGATGTGAAAAATTGTAGCCTTGGGTCTTCAAAAGATTAGGAACAGCCTCTGCATGCCTTCACCTCCTTTCACATTTTAACTTTTCTGAATAGATTCCCAAGAAACTTAAATTACTTTGGCATGACCTTATGCAACTCACCTGTCAAGAGACTAACAAAATAATATTTAATATAGTTCTATTTTTATAGCACCACATTGATGATTACTAGAGTCTACTGGATTTTTTTTACAACTAAACCAATTATCTCAGAAATGAATACACTGACATAAGAGAAAATATGTATTGAAAATCCAATGAAAAGTATAAACTCAAATCAAGGAATATATTTATACTAAAAATATCTCCTCATTTTATTTTTATTTAAACAAGAAGTATTATTTCAATCACCTCAAATGTTAAGGGAATCTGAATTGATAAAAATTTTCCAAAGGATCGGATTCTAAATATCTACAAATAGTTTTAAGAAGGATAAGACAAAAGTCTTGTCTCACATGGAGAAATGCTCTGAAGTGGTCTATCATTAATAATTCATTTAGAATCATCTGTCAAAACTTTAGTCATATGTTTGCTATTAACGTCAGCTTAATTGGTATTTCATTTGGAAATCGCAGATTTCTGTGTGACACTGTCTTTCCAAGACAATGCTTCAAGAAAGAGGAGAGTTGGGGGTGGGAAAAGCTAATAAGAAATGTCTAATCATTCCTAATTACCATCTACAATAAATGACGATCAAACAGAAAGTGTGATTAAAAAATAGATTAAAATAGAGCTATTTCTTGCACAAGATAGACAGTTTCTTACTCTTCCCCTTTCCTCCTCTACTCTTTTCAAAGTAGTACTTAGCAGAAAGGCAAGGATTCAATGAAGTGAATGGATTAATTACTCAAATTCTTAGAAAGTTCTAAAAACTATTGTGAGCAAACAATTAACTTGTACATATTCTTTGTACAATGAAGAGTGACTGCAAAAAAAAGGAACACTTCACCATCATCTTTAGATCATTCATTTATTCTTGCCAATTCTTTTGCATTTATACAGCTTGTCAAAATTATTACTAAATAAAAGGAATTTTTCTTAAAAAATATTCTACCACTATAACAGTTTGATAGTTTATAGGAAGGTGCAAAGTTTAACAATTGAAATTGTAATATTTGTCTCCAAATTGTGACTGTCTGATGTGAAACAGAAGTTATTCCACATGAGTTTAAAGCTATGGTTGTATGTATTATTAGGTGTGTACCTAATTGAAAGACATTTTTTAAGCTTTATTTTATTTTTGTTTGTAGGAGTTTTGCCTGCATGCATTTATGTGCAACTGGAGTGTATAAATCCGATGGAAGTTAGAAGTCTTTAGTTATGGAGTGTTGGGAACTGTCATGTAGGTGCTAGGAACCAAATTTTGGCCCTCTGAAAGAGCAAGAGGTCTTAAGCACTAAGCCATCTCCCTAACCCAGGTGTGTACCTTTGAAAACATAGATATTTGATTCTCATGTTATGTGTAAAACTGGCAAAATGACACATTCTTAAGAACTGTTTACCAGGAATATGAATGAGTCTAGTATAATGCCAGAGGCCTGGGAAACACAGCCAATAATAAGTTAATTTGAAAAGACAATTAATCATAATATTCAAAAGAATCCAAGCCACTAGAATAGGACCAATAACTTTCAAAGCTACTAGAACATGGAATGGATCTGGAACATTTTTTTTTTATCCAGACACATCTCAAAACACGAATGGATTTGAAAAACTAGATTACAGAGAAAATTCTGTTCTAATGCCCCCTTTTCAAAAGACAGATGATGATATTAACATGTCATCAATTCATGAGCTTGAAGTTTCTGAAAACCAAATTCTTACAGTGAGGAAAAAGCTCACTATCTGAGCATTTTAAAGAGAGAAGTGATGATGAAAACTGTTGAATATTCATAAAACAGGATTTGCCAATTGGGTATACATTTTCACACAAGTAATCTATGGATGATGCTTGCTTCTAGTCAAACTAATGCAAGGTGGTTAATAACATTTTTGTGAAAACTGAGGTGCCAGGTCAGATAAAGAGTATCATAAATTGGATTTCTGGCTCATTCTAGAATCTTACTAGAAAAGAGTTAGTGAACCTGTATCTACTGAGATGGTAGATATGGGTTTACTTATATTACACTTATTTATATTAAATTTAAGAGAAGAGATCAGGAAAAAACATGTAAATAATTCCTAAAATGTCAGATCCTTATATGTTACAAGACAGAAAATGACTAAGAAAATTATTGGTTATCTTTGTTAAATATTAGATGGCTGTTGTTATTCTTACTCATATTTAGGTCTACTGTTTTGTTACATTCAATATGTCTGCTTTTGTGCCCAAACCTATTTTTATTAAAGCTATTTTTATTAATATAGTTCTGTAGTATAGTTTGAAATCATGTCTATTAATCTTTTCATAAATGTTTCTTTTTTGTTCAGGCTTGCTTTGTCAATCAAAAGTCACATGTTCTATATAAATTTTAGTATTTTTTCTATTTATGTAAATAATTTTGTGGAGATTTTTAGTGGGACTATACTGTATCTGTAAATTGGGTTTGGTAGGTTGGTTATTATATGAATTCTACAAATCCATGAGTATGGGAGTTCTTTCCATATTCTAGTATTTCTCAATATCTTTTCCAAAATTTAAACTTTTTATTATAGGGGTCCTTCAATATCTTGGCTAGGTTTAACACACACACACACACACACACACACACACACACACACATAGATAAACAAACAAACAAACACACTACAGAAATGCTCTCGTTTACAATAGCATACACATACGTGTGTGTGTGTGTGTGTGTGTGTGTGTGTGTGTGTGTGTGTGTGTGTGTATGCCACATGCCTTAGAGTACCCATTGAGGCCAGAAGAAAATGTTGCATTCTCAGAGCTGGAGTTACAGTCTGTTCTGATCTACCTGATATGGGTGATATAATCAGACTCTTGTTCTCTGGAAGAAAAATATGTATTCTTAACTGTTGAGCCATCTTTCTGGTCCAATTGTTTGTTCTTTTACTTCATTTCATTTCTGTACACATATTATATATATATATATATGCATATTATGAACACAATAGCCCTTTGTATATAAATGCTTTGGTATCTGTGATTTTACAATAGGATCAAATCTATTTTTGTGCAGTTACAGTTTAGTTGTCAACTGCAGTAACTTTACTTTGGTAAAATGTCATCAGAGCTATTTTATTCAACACATATTCAAAACCACATTTTATTTTTCTTCAGTGAGGAATACAAGCTAGGGTCAAGTACTACCTTTAGTTTTTATGTGTCTTTGTATTCATTTAGGCTATAAAAATCCAGACATTATAATACGGACATTTTATAATACTAAGAAAAAATAACATTCTTATAATTCATAATTTATACCTTGTATTCTTGTAGTTCCATTTTTCATTTGTACCTAAAATACTATAAGGTAAGGTTGTTTTTTACATTAAATCAGAGTATTACATTTTTGTCTTAGATTCTTTTCTATTTGTGTGATATAGAATAATGATTAAGACAACTTATAGAAGGAAGAATTTATGTGGGACTTACAGTTCCAGAGGGATAGGAATCCATTATCATCATGATGAGGAGCATGGCAGCAAACAAGCAGGAATAGTGTTGTAGCAGAAGAGATCTTATATCCATATCTATGAAGAGGGAAGAGAGAGAGAAAGAGAGAAAATGGCTTGCTGGGGTGTTTTAAAACCTTAAACTGACCCTCAATGACACACCCACTGAAAAAAAGTGCACACCTTTAATAATTCTCAAACAGTTCCACCAACTGGGAATCAAAAATTCAAACATATGAGCCTATGGGGATCATTCCAACTGAAACCACTACAATACCTTAGTAAATTAAGAGTGCTACTGTGTTTTACCAATACACTACTTTGATAACAGATTACTGCCATGCACACTTTACTTTATGGTTTGCTTGGTGAAGATAGCACTCAGATCATGACTCGGGTCAAAAGGTAACTTGGTGGCACACTCTCAGATATTTAGTTTCCACTAAGTCCCAAGAACAGCAAAATTTTTAAGCATTTTATTAAGGTCTTTTCTCAGGGGAACTTGGTCATCCAATCATTCAAGGTGTTCTTTGTGTAGTAACTGGGTAATATCTGGAAATTAATTCAAAGACCAAGATTCCCCTTTTCCATGGTCTAACATAGCTTTTATTTCATTTGTTTGATTGTTTTTCTTATTATAAGCTTCTTATATATTTAATCCCTGGAAACTCCATGAATGATTAACCAGTACTGAACATCTATATGAGTCATGGCACTATAAACTTTACTTCCCTGTGCTGATCACTATGGCTTAGGCCATTATGGACGTTACTTTGTGATGCTCATTATGATAATTATGATCACCTTGCCTTTAGTTATTCAGTGCTTCTATAGGGCTCTGTTACTTCAGGGCCCAATTAATCCCATTGTATTTAATTAATTCAGTTGAAGAGCAGCATCTCTACCTCTGAGTTCTGGTACACAAAAAAGGGTGACAACAAAACCTTTCAAATGTGCTAGTGTCCCTCTTAAAATTTTGTGTCTTATAAGATAGTGAGGAGCATGTCTTCTGGGACTACTCACTGTGGAGGATTAGGTTTTATACAGAGGATCACTGTAGTAGTCCAACTTCCCTGAGCCTTAAAATCCTTTCATGATTGCTAAGGCAAGCAATACCAGGCATCTCCAAATTCTTTTCAGAAAGCTATTTTTTGACAAATGCTTTAGGCAACCATTCAAACAAACTTTGGCACCTTCTTTTTAATCTTTTTTTAAGATTCTGTATCAAATCTAGAATCTTCACTCAGAGGGCCCATATCAATAAACTTAGCATGATCTAGTTTTATGTTGCTCCACCATTACTCCACACCCTTAAAATCCATTCCCACCCATATTCCCAAGACTTATGCTTGAATGAATTAGAAAATACAGTAAGCTCTTTAGTAGTGTAGCTCACCTCCTCATGGACTACACTTTCTACCTTCCCTTTAGGAACCTGCTTTGCCTTAAGTCTTTTGCCTTAAGTTATAGGTCTAGAGGTAACTAATAGTGAACACGGACACAGAGGGGCATCACTATTGCCTTGCCTAGCATTTTCTTCAGAGAAAGTCACTATCGGTTTAGAAGATAGTGAAGGATTACTTTCTGGAGACAAAGATGAAAAGGGTAACATTGCAAAAACAAGGCGGGTGATGGCTAACATTGTGTTTTAACTTTAAATTGCAGTATTTAAGACATTTGTAAAACAAAAATACCTTAAACCTGTAAGCCCACTTTCCCCAGGACAAATAACTTCCTGGAATGTTGGGTTCTATTGTTCATATAAGACAGCAAGCTGTTAGTTTTTGCTTTAGTAAACAAGTTTGGTAAACAAGATTCTGTAAACATCCTTGCACAGGACATATACTTGGTCACATGTAGGTAGGCCATACATAGGTAGGTGTACGCTTACTTCTGGTTGGATGAAGGCAGGAAGTATGTAGTCTTGTAGGTTTTTTTCTTCAAAAGCACTGACTAGCATAATTCAATGCCAAATTCTGAGCATGGATCTTGGATATGAACCTAGCCAGTACTGCATATTCCTGTCTAGTATTTAATAAATCTTACTTCAAATTTGGTTCAAAAATTGTGATAGCAGTCTTAACATAGAGCTAGGGGTACTAACTCCTCAGGCAAGATAAACCTTTAAGAATCTGAGGATTGAAAGTTCTCAGCTTCAATAGGGCACTGCTCCCCCTCATTGTTTTGTTTAAACAAACTAATGCTCTTGAGTCACTGACACCCTCAGAAGTTGGGATTTGAATTTTTGCTGTAATTCAGCCAGCATTATAATAAGGACTTTGGTTTTATTTTCCACAACTTGGCTTCTGTGGTTGCTGGAAAGAAGATTCTCTTCTATTACACACTTAGAAAATTTCTGCTGCTTATATACTTAGGGAGTTGGTCAATTTTATCATGAAAATCATTGGTTTTAAATAATGAGATTCTTTGTTGTCCTTCACCATGTTCTGGGATGCTAGATGTTGATTTTTATCATAGTATTCATCCTTATCTTTTGTCAATTTATCCAGTGATTCTAAGAGCAACCAACCAACTAGCATCATCATTTCCCTTATTTTTCCCCAAACTGGCAAAAGTTTCATAAATAGGGTCAATAAATACATCGCTGCTCATTTAATTAATAAGGATATTCAAACTCCTTTATTTTAGTTCACACCATGGACTTCCGGTACTCTCTGACTCCCAGGAGAGAAGTAATTGGAAAGGCTTCAGTAACTGTTGGTGTTGATGAATTGTAAGAGCCTAAGATTTGTCCATATATTTTTGTCATACAAGAAATATGTCTAGTACTGAAATCTGTATTAGTCAGGGCTCTTTTGAGTAACAGAATTTATATAATGAATCTCTTCCTATATATAGAAAGAGTATGCACTAGAATGAATTACAGGGTATAATCCAGCTAATCCAACAATGGCTGACAATAAGTGGGAAGTCCAAAAATCCAAAATCCAATAATTTCTTGGTCCACAAGGCCAAATGTCTCGTCAGGTCTTCAGTGTTTGCTGGAATCCCAAGTATATAGGCACTAATGCCAGGGAAGGAATGCACTTCCTAGCAAGATGAGGGTAATCACTCAAAGAACAAAAGCGTCATTTTTTTCATGCCCTTATATAAACTTTCAGAAGAAGGTATGTTTCACATTGGAGGTGTAAAGGCATGTCTTCCCACTCAAAATCTAGATTAAAGACAAGGGTATTTTAGCATCAATATCCAGATTAAAGAGAAAATTTAAGAAATTAAATCAAAGATCAAAATTACAAGTGGATCTACCTACCTCAAATTAAGCAAAAAACCCTTACAGGTATGCCCTTGATTTTTTTAACTTAGTTAATTGCAGATGTAGTCAAGTTAATAAACAAGAATAGCCATTACAAAAGTTAAACATAAATTTGGTAAACCATTCAGCTCACAGATTCACATATTGATTTTGTATTTTTTATTGTAGACATTAGTTTTAATTACCTGGTCAAACAAATGTTGGCTGATATTGAGTCTCCATTTTTATAACTAGAAAGCATTCTATAGAGAGACATTTTGAAATCATAGATATAGTCCATTCTTCATCAAAATCTTCCTTTAGAAAGGAGGTTACATAATAAATATTAGATAAATAAATAAATAAATAAATGGATTTATGTGTGGTAGATAGATAACAGATACCTAGATGATAGACGGTAGAAAAATTAGATAATAAATGATAGATTTCTAATCTTTCACATATATAAGACAAGCTATTTTTGAACATTGTTCTTTTATTATAAATAGTTTCTGGAAATTTTGTTTTGTTTTGTTTTGTTTTGTTTTGTTTTTGAGCTGCTCTGAAACTAGCTCTTGTAGACCAGGCTGACCTCGAACTCACAGAAATTCATCTTCTTCTGCCTTCCAAGTGCTGGAAATAAAGGCGTGCAACACCATTGCATGGTCTAAAAACTACTTTGAATGATGATCTATTTGATACAACAATTATATCTGATTTAATTTTGACCTGAATAAAATTTGGATATTTCTATTTTTCCCCTTTAAAATCAATGTCAAAACTAACATGAACATTTTTTTAATCATTGGAAAATACTTTATCTTTTCATTTTTAGAAATATAGCTATAGAAATTCTGATTAAAAATGTAAACATACTAAAAGCATAGTGAGGATTATTACACAATAAAAGAAATATTGATTGAGCAATTATGTCAGAATATGCTACTGTAAAAATGACATAATAATATCCCTAACTCTGAAAAATCTGAAAAGATATCTATGGAAAAAGCCACTGATTCAACAATAATAAAAGACTACGTAAAATAATAATAGTATGGTTAATTATGCTTTACTTGAGCATGCTTGCCAGCTTCTACATATGTAAATTTAAAAAATATACAATATCTCATGATGTACGAGACACACCAAAGATAAATAACTTATTTGAAGGTATGTATATATTTAAGCAACATTCCAAATTTATTTGTAGAATTTGAATTGTAACTGGCAAATAGATTATAAATTTGTTAAGGGGAAAAATACAAAGAGTTAAAGAAGCAGAAAAGAAAGCACATTTATTTATCAATTTCAAATGACTTAATTGATTTATAATAGGGCTGTACATCCCTCTTGCATCAAGAACCTTATATGGAATGGCAAAAATGTATAATCCAACTAAGTATTGGGTTGTTTACCTTGACTAATATATCCAGTAGGTAAAACATATTACTAAATCTGTGGTCTCAAGCTTGTCTAATCAATAATCATACTTTATTGGCAATGATTGACTGCCTCATTACTTCATCAGATACTTTTTCATGAGTAATTGCAGGTCACTACTTATAAATTGGCTGTATTTCCATAGCTCACATTAATCAACAATCATTCTTTGTTTGAGAAATTGTGAAACAGATGGCAACAGCGATAGTACAACTGACTGGCTTTTGCTTCTGCATTCTGGGTGGATGCTCAGTCAAGAAAATTAGTTTATTTTGGTGATGATTAATGTTAGCTCTCAAATGCTATCTCCTAGTTGAAGTCCAAGCACTACAATCTTCTGAAATATCTGCAAGCTTATTTTTCCTACAACTGCAACATCTAAATGATGTCTTTAGCAGTACCTATTAAATGGAAAACACTTTGGAAAGTTGTTTCTCACTAGCGGTCAACTTTTCAAGGCTTTTTTTTTTTTTTTTTTTTTTTTGTTTCTGGGTTGAGGTCGCAATTATGCCAAATACTACCTGCTTATAAGATGTATTTAATAAACATTACTGATTTATCTCCAGAGCACTCTGTAATCTGATTTCAAATTGGGTTTATCCCAACTACACTGGCCGTGAACAATGCAATGACTCATTTAAACTTCAAAATCATGGCATTAGGTTCAATGTAAGAAATTTTAGATTTCCTCTTTGATCACCTTATCAACAAGCAGTTATTAGAACACAATACAACTTGATTCAGTTTGGGATGATCTTGCTAAGGAATACAAAGCAATGGGGAAGCAGAGACCCTAATTCCCTCAGTTGTATTTACTCCTTCACATCAGTGTTGGCTTCCATAGAACAGCAAATTGTATTTACATGAAAATTTAGGAGAAATATTCCACACAGGAAACAATAATGATGGTACTGGGTCTTCAAGACTGAGAAGAATTTACGTTATACAAGGACATGGTCAAAGAGTTAAAAAAAAAATAGTGTCATTTGCTATGGGAAGGCAAATACTTGCTTAACAAGTAATAGTACTCAAATATGCTACAAAGTTTGTTATACTTTGTCTTTTTAAACTTTATAAACTGATTGGATTTATTGACTTCATAATTCCTTATGAAAGTTTACAGGTAAGTAGACGAATGGACTTTGTTCCACTCCACTTCTATGACAGAAAAGTCCAAATTCCAATCTTGCTTTGGCATATACGGTTGATTTCTGACAGAAAGGCAGCTGATGTTTGGGGTTCTGAAATGAAATTTCAGTCACCAATTTTGCTAATTATAGTAAAATATGAAGGAAGCATTCTGGTTTGGCAATTTTTATTTACTCAGCTCTCCACATTTTATATACTTCATTTTGAATTGTGTTACAAAGCCTTGGTTTTAAGCCAGTTATTCAAATTCAGCGACAAAATCTGGAACATTGTGGACAGATTGGTAGAGAAGGACCTGAGAATATGTACACAGATTTATGCTTCAGAGGAAGGGAAGCTCAGGAGACAGCAATGGACACAACTTGGATCAGGTCCTTAAAATGAACAAATGCAATCTGTTTTGACACAAAGGTAACATCTAAGAACAAAGACCACCTGAGAAAATAAGGATGTGACATCTAGGTGGACAGGTCAGTATTAGGTCAGTATGTAGAATGGACTTAACTGTGGAAACAATGCTAGTATCTGGGACGTGAAGGAAGTAAGAAGCATGAGCCAGAGATGGATCAAAAAAAAATTAGTTTCAGTGCTGAGAACGAGGTTGGCACAGGCAACACAGGTTGTATTCAGCTGCCAAAGTAGTCTACAACATGTTCAAAAGCACTTTGATAAAAATAACGTGAAAGCTCGTTTTTCAATGATAGATTATCAGGGAATGAGGTATTTATGTAGAGACTATTAAATTGCATGATTCTTTATATTTAGATTTATTAGCAGTCTTGGGAAATGGATTTGGTCTAAGGTACAACTGAAATGCTTTAAAAAATACACAAGAGCAAGAGGAGTTGGAAGCCTGGTGGAACCTAATACAAACCACACACATTTACAGATTAGCAAGGTTACTGGCTAAGGTGAAGATGAGATACTGAACCAGAGCAGCAGGTAAGTTTATGATCCTTGACACAGCTGGCAGACATCAGAAATATGTGGTCATTTGCGTGCAGCAGAATAAACATGGACTAATTGGTTCAGTTCCTGTTCTAGACAATATCCTACCTCTGCCAGATGCATGTGTTTAATTGCTAAAGAAGTGGCTCTGGATGATAGGGGCTCTGTAATTTATCAGAAGAATCAATAAGAACTCTCAGACTACAAGTAGTGATATTTTTAAAAAAAACAATATTCTTCTTCCGTGTTAACAATTATTTTTAAATTGTTACACTTTACAGATAAAAATTTAAGATGATTAGCCAAAAGTCCATAATGATGACATGCCCCAGCCATGAAAGGAAGACATCAGCATTAAAATAAAATATAATAAACTAAGAGTAGTTATGTTGAAGAACTGCAGATGGCTGCTCTTTGGAAGCATGTTTCCCAGCCTGTCTGAGAAAGATTACCCAATAAAGCAAATGAGTGCTAGCTCACATAGAAAGTTGCTGTCAGAATTCCTGCTCACTAAAAGCACAAACAAAATCATTATAAATCATCTCCCATAAAAGAATTTCCCAAACAGTGTAGTCTATCTGAAAATATAGTGTTGTGTCTTAAATGAAACTACACTAGAAAATATATTTGATAACAAAGTTCTCCTATTAGTCATGTATAGTAGAATATCTATAAGTACACGTTAAAAATCATATGTTGCTTATGCAGAAATTTGTGATATATTCATGGTGTGAAATAGAGTAGAATTACAATATACAATACTCAGGATTATCAATGATGTGCTATTTTTTCAATCTATACTTTTAATGGTCATCAAAATTATTTAAAACATAATCCCTTCAGGATTGTTGAAAATTGAAATTTATAGAATAGTGAATATATCTATTTTAGAATTTATTTTTTATTTTGGATAATTAAAATTTGTGATCTTGTGAAATTTAATATAAAGATAACTGATCTACTTATATAAGTTAATAAGTTTGGAAAAGTTTTTTGAAAAAAAATTAAAACAAATATTTACTTATATATGCAGAAATATATTTATATAATGTTATAGATTTAGTATTTTAGTTCTTAAATGTTACATCTTACAAAAGATTTGGAATGATTTCAAGGGAAAGAAACATTGATATTATGTAGTTCAGTTCAAAATAATTATGCTGTACTGTTTAATCATGTCTAACATTCAAGCTAATGCTCTATTTTTAGACTAGTGAACAATTGAAAGAACATTGTTCTTGTTTTATTGGAGTTTGACCATAAAAGGAGATGAACAAAGTTTTCAATCAGACTGTAGATGAATTAATTTGACATAACATAGTATCTTTGATACTTACTCCTTAATAAGGTTCCCTTTGAAAACAAAACATTTATGTTTAAAATAAATTATCTTTTGCCATGAAAATAAGTGTATCTTTAAATGTTCTGAAATATAAATGTGTCCTGTTTTTGTTTTTATTTGTTTGTTTTGTTTGTCTTTTTTCTTTTTTAAGACAGGGTTTCTTTGTAGATTTGGAGCCTGACCTGGAACTAGTTGTTGTAGACCAGGCTGGCCTTGAACTCACAGAGATCTGCCTGCCTCTGCCTCCTGAGTGCTGGGATTAAAGGTGTGTACCACTGCTGCCTGGCATTAATGTGTCCTGTAAATGCACATGCACTTTGAAAATAATATCAAATAAAAATATTTACCTTCTAATGAAGAGAGGAGTTAAATTTCTCCTTATCATGCCTTGTTTCTGGAAAACCTAATATACTTTCAGTACAATTTCTAATGACATGGAAATTTTCTAGTACATCTATATATTTAATTAAAAGGGAAGTTCATTTTAAACAAACGCAGATGTTTATGGTTCTGCATGACTGACAACATTTCTCTTTGCCAAACATTATTGTTTGGAGAGTCATTAAAGGTCTAACTAGAAACAACTCTACATTAAAAGGAGAAAATTACAATTTAGGTTGTAGTAATTAAATCACTTCATAGCAAGTGGGGCTGAACTGAAGCTCTGAATGGTTCTACTCCAGAGCTAATAGCACAGCTTACAAATGAGCTCAGACATCAGTATACATTGTCCAAATAAGGCAGGTGTCCCAACACATAAGCATCTACTTGCAATTCAATGTGTGTGACAGATTTTTTTTAAAAATCATATGATAAAACAGGGTCTTTACACTGACTGTTAGAGACACTCAAAAATAAAATTAATCAAGTTTTCTTATTTCAGGAAAAAATCTTGAGAGTATCTAATGAGCAATTGAGTTCTGAGAGGAACAAAGACAGGACTGCTATGTGTTTCAGAAACGACATCTAAATCCCTTTCACCTGTAGAGCTTCATGACCTCATGAGTCTGGAGCATTTACTTCTCAATACGTTGTCTTGAATTATTGTTCATTGAAAATCTAGCCCATCTCAGACATTTTGGAATGAATGACTGTTTAACATCCTTCCATAAACACAAATTGGCTCATAAAATAAGATTAAATGTTAGACCATCTAGCTGGACTTTTCTGTAAGTGAGCTCTTCTTGATTTAGCATATTCTGGTTCCCCTCAGTTTGATACTCCATGAAACTGTTAGAATGACAGCTTAATGTAAGAAATTCCTTTCCTGTCTTCCTATCACCAATCTCTACCTAACAATTAGGTCTACACACTTGGCTTCTTACTCTTCAGCATGATCTAGAAAGCATGACTATATAGACAAATTTAAATGTATTTTATGACACAGTATAGAAAAATCCCATAGAATAATAACAATCTGTATTCTGTTTTGTTTTGCTTTATTTTTGGAGAAATAGTCATGAACACAGAGAATAAAAAAATGTGAAAATTGAAGGATCATAAACAATAGGTTGTTGATCTACATAATATAAACATTCATACAGAAAAAAGAGTGAAGAGAATGAGAAAGTCTATACATGGATGTGATTGTAAGCAATAATGATGCAAAAGGGCACCAGTTTTGCATTTAGATTGTATAAGCATCCTTCCTTGAAAGGCTTTTTGGACTTGTGTTTCAGACTTTTGGATGGTAGTTTATTATAAATTCTTTTCTTTTTTCTATGTCTTGATCTTCATAGTTTTACCTTGAGAAATTGCCATACTAATTGTAAACACCATCATTTCTCAAGAGATCATTTCTGACTCCCAGGTTCTTTTATTTCATCATTCATCTCTGTTTCTCACCATTTAGGTAGGTATGTGTCTAATTACTTTCTAATTTCTTCTATTGGGAAATTGGAGGAAAAATAATGGCACCAAATGATTGATTCTGTGTTGGTCTAATAAATATGTAACCCAAGTCACTTGTTTGTTAATCTATTTCCATTTCTTGCTATAGTGTTCCTAGGCCATCATTATTAAGTTGAAATGGCAATTTCTGACAGGTATGGTAATGCACATATATAATCTTAGTTCTTGGGAGACAGACTGGAGTATTGTTATTAGTTCAAGTCCAGACTGTACTGCAATGTGAATTCTAAACCAGCTTGGATGTCAGAGTGGGGATCTGTTTCAGAAGAAAAGAAAAATCAAAATTCAAATCATACCAAATCAAACAAACCTCAACAGTTTCCTTATAGCAAAAAAAAAAAAAAAAAAATATTTGAAAAGTGGTTTCTGAAGATAGGAAAGACATTTGATGGTTGTCCTGTGGAGTTGTAGAAAATAATTTAGAGTCTAGAATAGCTTGGACATTTTTTTCAGAATTACTTGGAATTACAAGAGTGTACATGTGTGTGTGTGTGTGTGTGTGTGTGTGTGTGTGTGTCTGTGTGTGTATGTGTCTGTGCGCACGCGTACACCTCCATATCCATGCCTTATCAAGCTATACTTACTACTGTAAAAGTACTGAATGCCCAACTACAATGAAACTATAAGCAAAGCACTGCTCTGTTAACTTCAAAAAGGGTTATTTTTCTTACTGTAATTTTCTCCCCTCTTTGTTGTCTTAACCTAAAATTTTTACTTCATCTACATTGCTGAAGGTCTAGTATATGTTGTGACTTACAAATATCTGAAGATGGCATGTCTCTGTCCAAGCAACATCTATCTCCTCTGGGCAAAATCAGAGGTGACATTATGCCATCGTAGTACATTATTGCTATAGGAATTCCTACAGCCAGGAGCCTTTAAGTTACCTTCCCTCTTGGGCATGGCCTCTTATACTATATGTGCAATGTAAAGTGTGGGTTCAGCCTCTTTTCTGGTGGCATGATTAGGTTCCTGTTTCCCGTTTGTGCAGAGGATTGTAGTAATAAGAGCGGCGGGGCTGCGTCCCCAGCACCCCGGCTGCCTGGCTAGCTTATGCCCGAAATAACAACACACAAACTGTATTTATTTAATCACTGCTTGGCCCATTTCTATCTAGCCTCTTCTAGGCTAATTCTCACATATTAATTTAGCCCATTTCTAATCATCTGTGTAGCGCCCCTAGGTGCGCTTACCTGGAAGATTCTAGCCTATGTCCATCCTGGGTCGGAGCTTCATCGCGTGCGTCTGCCTGGGAGCTGGGAGCATGGCATCTCTCTGAGGCGTCTGCTTCTGAGAGGAGAGCTGTGGAGTCTGAGCTCACTTTCTCTTTCTCCCAGTGTTCTGTTCTGTTTACTCCTCCCACCTATCTTCTAACCAATGAGGGCCAAGCAGTTTCTTTTTATTTAACCAATTACCTTGCTCCATCAGAGGATTGTGTTCTGTGTATCTGTGTATACCTAAATAAATAACCCTTTATTATACTCAGTTCTGAGCTTGTGTGGGATTTCTTTCTAGTGGCCTTCACATTATGTCTTTTGATTGCTTCTATGAGGGAAAAATTCATTATTCTCTGTGATTTTTGTGTTTGTTTTGTTATTGTCAATAATTAATGACTTCTTGGAACACTGTTCTTACTCATTATTCATTGACAAAGAACTTATGTTTAACTATTTTTTTTTCTCTCTGAAAATAGAATATGAAAAGGTATGGAAAGTCCTCCTGTTTAAATGTTGCTTTTATTGGCTAATGAATAAAGCTGTTTCAGCCATGGCTTAGCAGAATAGGACAAGGTGGGAATTTCAAGCAGATGGAGGAAGAGAGAATAGGCAGAGAAAAAGAGAAGTCATGAAGCTGCTGCAGAAAACAGATGCAGGAGACAGACACTTATTGGTAGGCCACAACTACATGGCGATACACAGCTTAATAGAAATGGGTTAATTTAAGATATAAGAGCTAGCAAGAAATGTGCTTAATCTACTGGCCAAACAGTATTGCAAATAGTGTAAGTTCTGTGTGATTATTTTGGGTCTGGGTGACCAGGAACGAATGAGCAGCCTCTGAAAACAATGAAACAATTTCATAATTCAAATGAAGACCTTTGAAGGAATATATAGATTTTTCCTTTTTTTTTTTTTTTGGTTTTTCGAGATAGGGTTTTTTTTTGGCTTTTGAAGATAGCATTTTGTTGTGGAATATTTGTTTACTGTAGAAAGGTGTATTACTATGATTGGTGTAGTAAAAAGCTGACTAGTCAATAGGTAGGCAGGAGATATAAATGGGACTTCTAGGCAAAGATAGAAATCTGGGAAGAAAAAAGGTAGAGTCACCAGCCAGACTGAGGAAACAGGAGGTACAAGATGGAAGAGAGGTAATGTCACGTGCCAGAATATGGATTAATATAAACAGGTTAATTTAAGTTATAAGAGCTAGTTGAGACAAGCCTAAGCTAAAGAACAAGCTTTCATAATTAATATAAATCTCTACATCATCATTTCTGTATGGGCTTTCAGGACAGAGAAAGACTCACTACATATGGAGCATAATCTCTGGTCAAACATTTCCACATAGGACTTCAGAAAATCTTAAAAAAAAAAAAAAAAAAAAAAAAAAAAACCAAAAAAAAAAAAAAAAAACTCTGTATGTGGCCTCCTAGTAACCCAGTGCTTGGGGCAGACAGAGGTGTGGCTGTTGTAAAGAAATCGCTAGAACAGTTGGCATGTTCAGTACAAAGAGTGCCACAGAGCCTTTCGAAGTGTTGAAGGCTTGCCTTTCCTGATCAGGGAGGGCTGCAAGTGTTCAGTAAAGTGGTCCAGACTGAGAAAATATCTAAATATGCACAGTGAAAAATGTTTCTACAGTCACACAAAAAGTAAATTAAAAATAATAAAGCAAATCTTTAAAGAAAAAGTAAAGTAATATAAAAATAAAATAAAACACATAAGGATGGGAAATAAACAGGGCATCTGGATCCTATATGCTATTTTGTTGACTTTCAATTTTTTAGATGATAAACAAAAACAAAGTTGCTGAGAGACATTGTGTCATAGAAACTGCTAAATTAAGCCACCCCATATGTTCTATGTTTAATGTCTAAACTTCACAAAGGAGGTCATAAAACGTATTGCATTGGAGGAAGGTTGTGTTTTTGTTTACACAGGGAATGAAAAACTGGATTCCATAAAAATTAATGAAGATTATATTTGATTGGGGGAGAGAGACTTCTTGAAAATCTTGGCTACTGACATGAAAAAAAAAGCCAATGAAGACTTATTAATATATATTTATATATTATAATATTTATATAATAATCTCTCAACATGGGAACAGCTCTGAGACTGGATGCAACATGATATATCTTGTTGGATACACAGTCCTCATGTCTTATTATTACATGCCATCCTTTCACATAGATGAATTGAAATTTATGCTATAGTTTGGTTATAGAGTCCAAATAAATTTAAAAGGTGACAGATGCCTTTTACCTGTTCAAACATAGATCAAAAAAATCACCATTAGCTGACTTGTGCACACTGCACAATCCATATTTTTGTTAATATAAGTATATATACTATATCCATATTATATATATTACCTTTAAAATTTGTGTGTTTCCAGGAAAAAAAGGAACAGAATCCAATAAAAACTAGTAGTCCAGGTGATCCAACCTCAAAATGCCTCTGTTGCAGTTTCCTTAAAACTTTGCATCCAGAACAACTTCAAAGTTGTTAGCTAAGATGATCCAACCTCACAGACTATCTAGCCCAGCCTTAAGGAAAGCTCTATAATTTCTAATCACACAGAGACTAAACAAAAAAATAATATGACTAGCTCTTCCAGGACTTGATCATTATTCTGATTCTCTCAAGGTCTCCTGAAGATGCTATTTCTCCCAGACAAGAGAAAGCAGTCTAGCAAACAGTTATCCAAGGTTTCTCAGTAATGTTAGGACATCCATCTTTGGCCTTCAGATTTTTCTATGAAGCAGGAATTTTAAAGGACTCTCCTACCTTGTCATGACAAAGTTTAGCAATTACTTTATTTTGTGTTCTCCTTGTCCAGTTTAGATAGTATACTGTCAGCTTTCAGACAATGGCAATTTCTTCCGCAGTGATTAACTTTACAATAAAAACAAATTCTATATGGAGGTTATTTAATGCCCATTATCCTTTTTTTTTTTTTTTTGTATAATATTGGAGCTGCCAGGAACAGAGGTGTTTCACTGACATAAAAAAAAAAAAACCTTATGCTGTTAGAGCATCTTAAATCTCATAATCCATAGGTCTTTGAAGTTCTTTGAAGATCATCTATTTATTTTAAATATATCTCTGCTTCACTTTGAAAGTACACCTAACACGACTATGAATTTCAGTTTTAGAGATGACTAACTACTGACCTGTACTTCTTTATTATTCAAAACAGCTTTAAATGACTAGAACGTTAGATTATATTTTCAAATGGGGTGCATAGTTATAATACCTTAAGTAAGAAATACAAACATATATATATAAATGTATATATATATATATGATATATATGCTGTATAAGAAAACTACCCTCAAGTTTTTATCTATATATAAAATAAAGACAAATGTAAAATATTTTGTACTAGTAGTTGGTTTTTTTTTAGTTTGAAAGTAAATTAAACAATCTAACCTTTTATTCTATCATTTCTGTATCCTTCCTTTTTCTTTTCAAAATGAGATTCCTGAATCTAATTTCCTTTATTCAGCTTTTTTTCCTGACCACTACCAATAACTTATAACATGATTGTTTTTAAAATTGCCTTGTTATTATATTTTAACGTTTTGTCTGATAAAATGTTCACATCTTATGACTTCATTGTCTGATTATTCTTATTAACATGTTCCCTTCTTGCCAATTAATTTTTGTACATGGTTAGAGGAGAGAAAATCATGATACTAAATGACCTTCTGAAGTTGCTGTGTATTCATTTTTAAAATAGCTGACTTTGTAGTATAGCATACCACTGAAGTTTGTACTTAATTTTCTATCAATCTATCACATAATCTATGTTCTATACTATCTTGATTTATAAGCAAGCATAATTTATTTTCTTTAGAATGAAGTTGCTCAGTACCCTTTCATCTTATGATTTATATGTATTTTTATTTTTACAAAAGTTATTTATCATCATGCACATTTTACATTTGAATATTTAACAAGAAAACAATCATGCAATTTCCCATGGTCTTCTTTCTACTCAGCTGGTGGTAGTGATTCAGCTGTGTTTAGAATTTACATTTTATCCAACACTCAACACATGGAATGCAGAACTGTGTCTTCCCCCATTTCTTACTTAACCTGATCATCACAGTAGAGGGAGTGTTTTGGGAAATCCAAACTTATCTGCAGCTTTCTGTCTGTTATACTAGCATATTGAAAATGGAGACTGGTAAAGATTCTTTTCCATCTTATATATTTAGAAAATGGAACCAGGAAGATGACTGAATCCATAAAATGTTTGGTGTTCAAGCATAACGGTTTTAGTTTGGCTTCCAAAGCACCCTACACACACACACACACACGCGCGCGCGCGTAAAACCCAGGAGTGTTAGTGCACTTCTTTTACTTCAACACTAGGAAGGAAATAAAAAATAAACAGGCAGATCAGATCACTGAATCTCACTATCCATCTGCTCTGGTCAAGTGATTGTCTTGACCAGAATAATCTTGTCTCCAAAACTTAGGTGAAGAGCTTTTGAAGAAAACATTTGAGAATGACCTCTGTACTTCACACCAACGGGTGTGACCACATACGTACATGCATATACATTTGCGTACATATAAAGACATGCATGCATACATCACATACTCATGTAAGAAATATATGTATATATGTATGTTGTATTAAAAGAACATAATTAGCTATTGATAAGAAAAAGGAGGTATACTTGTTTATGTGCATGTATAAGAAAGAGGAAAGGAGGAGGGAAGAAAAAGGAGAGAAAGAAATCTTTTTTGCTCTATTGAGATGTAGGCATTCAAGACAGGAACTAACTTAAGCATTTCAACTGACATAGAATTAGCACAATAGAAAGTCAAAATAAGCACATGTGGAAAATAAATCCGTGAATCAATCAATCAGTGAGATGAGTTCCTGTCTCAGATAAAATAAGTAACAATGTAAATTCTTATAACAATCTTCAAAATGTTACACCTACTTCTAGGTGTGAATGTGAAAAACCCTGGTCCTAATGAAGGTGTGATTTTCATCCCTGGTAGATATCCTTCTCCAGGATGACAGAGATGAAAGCCAAAGGTGGGGAGGAAAAAGACAAAAACAACAACATCATAAAGCCGCAACAAAATAAAAACCAATTTTTGATGATGTAATTAAGACCTCTGCCACCGGCTTTAGAAGCAGCCCTATCCTAATACAGCATTAGCTACAGGAGGCAATAAATAGTCTATTGGCTTACATTACTTTAAATTTTGCTTCATGAGTTTTGCAACTGAAATTTTAAATGATTCCAAGAGAAAGTCCTAAAGATGCTAGTGTAAAAAAAGCACAAGCCAGCTTTTCTAAGTTTATTGTTTTTCATATACCTGCTTAGGTATAAAGCAGGGCTCTGTCTCCCAGAGGTGTGGACAGTGGATATCAGATTGTGTATTACTAAAATTGCCTGAGTTGTGCTTTGTGTGATGGTACACCTGGGAAAGGAAATGAATGAGGGAAAAACAGAGCCAAAGTGTCCTAGTGGACCAGCAAGAGACTCAGTTAAGGAGGAACTCAGAACCTAGGAGAAGTTTGAAGGCCACTGATGTAGAGAAGTTTTCACTCAAGACAAAGACCAGGCTGTGCCAATCCCATCCAAAGGCTGTGTGTGGAGATCCTTTGTCAACAAGGAAACTCTCACCAGCTCTCGAAAACCACATTTATAATCTCACGGTTTAATAAAAATGCTTTTCCTCAGTGACAGCCAATAAATTAAACAAAATATATAACTTTGTAAAAATTCTACAATCAATGTGCTACTTTTCTGCATTCTGCCAATGAAAAAAATGTTTTCACAATATATATTAATAAAAAATAAATATAATAAATGTCCTCTTACATAATTTACACCTTCATGGAACCATGTTTCTCTAAACAATAGTTTATTATTTACACCAAATCAGGCATTTATAGTTATCCATTGGTAGTTTCCTTTACAATTTCATTCAATGTCTCAAATTCTGTAGTTTCTTTGGGGGGGGTTGTTTTTTTTTGTTGTTTTTTTTTTCTAAGACAGGGCTTCTCTGTATAGTTCTGGAGCCTGTCCTGCAACTTGCTTTGTAGACCAAGCTGACCTCAGACTCACAGAGATCTGCACACCTCTGCCTCCTGAGTGCTTGGGTTAAAGGCATGTGCTACCACTGCCTGGCAAATCCTGTAAAATCTTTGGTTAAAATATCCTCTAATTACTAAAGAGATTGACATGCCTCAGTAAAACAATAGTTGCAGAAAAGGCAAGTAGCATCATGCAGCAGTGCTAAGTGCATGCGACTCGTTATCATTAATAATCACCCCATCCTTAGAGAAGGATTATTATCTTTAAAATGCTTTCCAGATCAAACACCTAGCCAATCAGCAGTTTCTAATTCTGTAAGTATTACTTGGAAGTGAATTCTATGTGAAGTAATTTCAGACAAGTAGGCAAGTTGCAAAGATGATACAATTGCCTCCCCAAAAAGCTTCTGCTGTTTCAAGTAGCATTGCCAATTATGACAAACAGCCTTAATAATTTTGGCATCAATATTTAAAGCCTAATAGTCTAATTGCTAATTTTTTGTAAAACTACTCCTGCCTGACATTTCTGGTTTTTTCACATGCAAATTAATTGTCTAAATAGCATAATAGCCTAAAGCAAAAGAATACTAAAGCCAAGTAGTTATTAGTTCCTGACATGGCATTAAAATAAACTGGACTTTATTTATAAGTTTTAATAAGCATGACTTAAAGTGGGAAAATAATCTAAAGTAAAATTATCAAATGAAATATATGTTAAATGCAATATATAGCCGATTTTACAATAGTTCACTGATATTTATAACTAATGTTATAATGTTTCAGATACTTATTAATATTTTGAGATGTTTTCATTGTTGCGAATACTGTGAACCAAGGACTCCCACCACAGTCTCAAATTGTTTTATCCAATTACTGAGTTTATCACCAAGATTCCAACGTATGTGCCTTCTACTTTAGTGACTATGTATTGCATATTAATTTGACTTACTTTCTACAATCCAGTTAGTTAAAAGTTACCACACCAATGTTTGCCTGGACATCTGGACATGAGGAACTGGCATAAAATTACCAATTCATCTCATAAACATTAACAACAGATTTTTGATCCTAATATTCCTCACTGCACATGGATTTGGGCTAGCTGAATGTCTTGTCTTCTACCCCTCAAAATTGCTCACATCGATGAAAAACACTAATAATAACAATAACAAATGTTTTTTTTTTTTGACAAAGTGGGGTGAGGAAGAGAGCGGCAGTAGTAAAGAAAAGAGATGGAGGGCTAGTGAATCTGGACAAACTACATGAAGAAGAGATTGTCTATATGAAACCTAACAGAATGCACAATGAATATAAACCAGTGATTTTTTTTTAATGAATGGTTTCCAATTAGTTAAAGGATATATAAATTGATAATTCATATACTTTGATGATAAAGTGTATTTTGAACAATAGATTTAGAAATACGTGTGAGAAAAATTCTTGGAGACACTTTTTCTTACAAATTTTCTGCAAATGGTGTGGTGGTGCACATCTTTAATCCCAGTACTTGAGAGGCAGAGACAGGCAGATATGTGAGTTTGAACCAACTTAGTCTAAAACAGCCAATGCTATACAGAGAAAACTCATCTCAAAATAAAACAAATTTCCTACAAACAAAGGCCAAGCAAATAGTTATATATTGATGAGAAAATGCAACAAGCTTGAAAAATCAGTTGCCCAAGTAAGAACTAATAGTGAGAAGTCTAATGATATTTTAAATAAATAATATGTGATCCTTATGTTTATACACTATATGATCACAGAATTAATGTGTACTCAAAAGTGTACAATGGTTATATAGAGATGGCTCAGCACTTAAGAGGGATTTTCCTCCTTCCATAGTACCAGAGTTTGGTTCCCAGCAGCAGCAATGCACCCACTCCTCCTCTGCCAGCTCCAGGGAATGACACTTGTCTGATCTCTATGAGACTTCACATATGGTATATTCTCTCTCTCTCTCTCTCTCTCTCTCTCTCTCTCTCTCTCTGACACACACATAAATATTTTTTCAAGTGTACATTGGTATAAAACACTAAAATTCTAACATTAAATGTACACATTTTATACAAAATATTAATCCAATCAAGTTGTGCAAAGGGAAAATATAATTTAAAGTATATTGGTAGGATAAAAGAGAAAACTTTAGCTTTTTTATAGTGGTGAAATTTCATATAAGTTTCATTTGTTTCCTAATTTTCTATTTCTTCATTTACTAATGATGTGTACTATTTACCTTTATAGCTTACTACCATTTTTATCTTGTAATAGTAACATGTAAAACATAATGCACACCAAGGTGTGGAAGTACCTTAAGACAGGGTGAGATATTTTTCAAAAATATGCCGATAACCAATTGTAGGTTCTACAAAGAATATATAACAAGGAAGTTCTCAACATATTTTCCCTTGTTTGTAGGATCCAAATAAACGTTCCAACTGTTGTAATTGAAAATTTAACTCTTTCTTTTTCTTTTTTTTCTTTTTTCTTTATTTATTAAAGATTTCTGCCTCCTCCCTGCCACCTCCTCCCATTTTCCTCCCCCTCCCCCAATCAAGTCCCCTTCCCTCATCAGTCCAAAGAGCAATCAGGGTTCCCTGATCTGTGGGAAGTCCAAGGACCACCCACATCCATCCAGGACTAGTAAGGTGAGCATCCAAACTGCCTAGGCTCCCACAAAGCCAGCACATGCAATAGGATCAAAAACCCATTGCCATTGTTCTTGAGTTCTCAGTAGTCCTCATTGTCCCCTATGTTCAGCGAGTCCGGTTTTATCCCATGCTTTTTCAGACCCAGGCCAGCTGGCCTAGGTGAGTTCCCGATAGAACATCCCCATTGTCTCAGCAGTATGGCGGTTTCTCAGGAAATTCGGGATCAACCTACCCCTGGACCCAGCAATACCACTCTTGGGAATATACCCAAGAGATGCCCTATCATACAACAAAGGTATATGCTCAACTATGTTCATAGCAGCATTGTTTGTAAGCCAGAACCTGGAAACAACCTAGATGCCCTTCAGTGGAAGAATGGATGAAGAAAGTATGGAATATATACATATTAGAGTACTATTCAGCAGTAAAACACAATGACTTCTTGAATTTTGCATGCAAATGGATGGAAATAGAAAACACTATCCTGAGTGAGGTAACCCAGACCCAAAAAGAGGAACGTGGGATGTACTCACTCATATTTGGTTTCTAGCCATAAATAAAGGACATTGAGCCTATAATCCGTGATCATAGAGAAGGTGAACCCAAAGAAAAACATATAGGCATCCTCCTGAATAATAACCTTCATCAGGCGATGAAAGGACACAGAGACAGAGACCCACCACATTGGAGCACCTGACTGAAACCCCATGGTCCAAATCAGGAGCAGGAGAGAGAGCACGAGCAAGGAACTCAGGACCGCGAGGGGTGCACCCACACACTGAGACAATGAGAAAATTTAACTCTTCTAATTGAAATAATGAGTGCTCATGTCTATAAAAATATTGCAGTGCATGTTATCCTGTGCTTTCTATGTTAATTGTTTTATTTAAATACACTCTTACATTGATTTACTCAGTAATAAATGACCACCATGACATCATGGCGCTATCATCAGGAATGGATTGGGTCAACACTATTTATGAGTATGAGACCAACTCTCTGATACACTCCACTCATTTAAAAGTTAGATATTTGTGATTGACATCACTCCTGAATTCACATATCTTACCCCAATATAAGAGTACTGGGTAAGGAAAATGCATGAGGTGGTAAGATACAATTTATAGGTAATGAATAATAATGTGTTTTAATCAAGGTTTTGTGTGATGTGGTGTAAACAAACGGTGAACAGAATTAACCAGGTTAGCTTAATATATATTCAGCTTTAATAAGGGGAGAGCATACAAAACCAGGGTTCCAGCGAAGAGCCGGAAACAAAATTGTGAGTGCCTTAGTTAGGGTTCCTATTGCTGTGATGAAACACCACATCCATATGCAATTTGTGGAAGAAAAGGTATGACTTGTACTTCCCTATAGCTGCTCATTATAGAAAGTCAGGTCAAAAACTCAAAGAGGTCAGGAACCTGGAGGCAGGAACTGATGCAGAGACCATGGAGTGCTGCTGCTTACTGGCTTGTTCTACATGGCTTGCTCAGCCGGCTTTCTTCTAGAACTCAGGGGTAACTGTTACTCACAATGGGCTGGGCCCTCTGTCAGCAATAGAAAAAAAATTAGCTGGATCTTACAGCATTTTCTCAACTGTGTTTCCCTCCTGTAGCTTGTGTGTCAAATTGATATAAAACTAGCCAGCACAGTGGGTATAAAGACAACAAGATTAGGGTTGCTTAAACATTTGAGTAAGTTGTTTCAAGAATAAGCAGTTTATGGCTTCTAGGTTTTTGTTCGTTTGTTTGATTGATTGATTTTGCCTCCCACCCTTTCCCCTTTGCTCCCATTTTACCATTCAGGCAAAGGAGCAAGGAGCGAATGGGGTGGGGAAAGGGACATTCCTTTCCCTTTCAGATGCAGCAGCTCACATCATTGGCCAGAGTGCACTGTCTTCTACAACAGGCCCCTGTCAAACTTGGCTTTAGACAATATGAAACATACCTGATCTATATTGAGACTTTTTAAATTTTTGCGTTATTTTGAGAAACTTTTTTGAAGTCCAGTGAGATAGATGTCTTGGTGGTTAAAGGCCTTGGCCCCCAAGCCTAAAGACCAAGACCCACATGGTAAAAGGGAAAAACTGACTCCTTTGACCCACACATATGCACCATGGTGAACATGCTACTACACGCATGTGCATGTACCTTCACACATTAAAATAAAAGTCTTAATAGAAAAACTGAATTTGAAAGAATACAAAATTCATCACTAATGTTTTACGTTGAATTCATATTCTAATGCTAGTATTTTTAATATAGTGGATTATGATCCCACCCACTCTTACCTTTTCTTTCTCTACTTTTAAAATCTGTAGATATTTCAAGCATTTTAACTTTCTCATAAGGTTTAAACATATGACTGGTGAAACTTTTAGACACTTGATACAGTGGACAAGGTCTGAGGGAGGGCTACAAGTCTCTCCCCAGACTGAACGAGGTAAGCATAATGTTTCTCTTGGAGATACACATACCTCTAAGAGCTTGTTAAGCATGACGGAAAGCAAAGCAGTGGGGCAGCGAGATTACAGTCTCTTCACCACAGAAATATCTTCTAAAGAAATGACAAATTTATCACCAAGAAGGGATAGTGTCACATTTTACAAATAGAAGTTATTGAGAGAAGAGTTCGGTGTCAGTTTTGCATTTCTTCCCACTTGTGATTGAAGCGGTGACTTTTACTTTTCTGAAATCATCTCATTCTTTTTTTGGGGGGCATCTTTAGAATACAGATGTGGGATAGCAATGAACAGCCAAATCTCCCTTTGGCCACTGCAAAAAGCAGGATTCCTAGGTTCAGAGTTATCAGCTAAAGTCCAGTCAGCATTCACAAGTGCTCTCTGGTCTCCTTCACATAGTCCTACCATATTTGGGTCTCTATGAACCAGTGCAAAAATAGTGATGATGTGGCTAGTAGCCTTTTGTAAACAATAAAATGTTACTTTCTTTGCTCCAAAGATTTCATGTCTTTGAACAGCAACTAAGAAAGTGAAACAGATGGCCTTGTTAGCTTGCAGGCAGGCAAATTTAGACTCCTACTATTCTCAATAAGTGTATCCTGAATTTGTTCATGGTTTATTATGTGACTTCAGCACAAATATATGCTATCTGCTAATAACGTAAATATAGTGAGTACAGCTTTAAAAGTGGCAGCTCTGAAACATCTATTTGCTGAATGATGTGTGCAAATTACTTAATTTATCTCTACTCCATTTTCCTCATCTCTAAAATAAAATATTATCTCTTAAATTCATTACAAAGATTACATGATTTAAAAGCTAAAAAGAGTGCTAGAGTTATGTGTTTCACTCATTAGATGTTATCAGTACCAATTAGATGGGGAATGATAAATAAATGCAATAAATATAAAATTGCATTCAGCAAAACTTGCAGCAATTTGTTTTATATGCTTAAGGACACATGAATGGCATAGAGTAGAAACCTTTATTTTAAATAGCTGGAACAACACGATTGCCTCTGAGGGTGACACATAGCCTAACAAGTGGACAAGAGGCAGAACCCTCAGAAATTCCTAATTATAGACAGAAGGAATTATTATCAGCTTGAGGCTTTCCTCTCAGAACTTTGTGGTTTAATTACTGAGAGTTAAATATTGAATGTAGTGTAAGGAGGTGTATTTATGAGTGTCCTACTTTTCCTGGTCCTCTAAGTTCCTCAGAAATTGCTCTCTGTAGGTAGGACAACTTGACCCAGAGGAAATGGTGAGATAGTGTCTTATTCCTGCATAATTGATGCACACTACAGGATGTTTAAACAGTTTGTTTTCATGCATTAAAAGGGCCAAGTCCTTTCCCTCTCTGTTGCTAGCACTCCTCTGTACTGGTTGGTGTAGAGGATAGATTGCATGTTTCCTGATTTAAGAAATGAGAGACATTTAGTTTCTTCTTTTCTGTCAGAAATTGTGTTATGAGAAAGCTGAAGTATACTTTAGAGGCTTTGAGGATGAACCCAGAAAGGGGCTTGGATAAGAGTGTGGTTGAAACAAAGTTATTTTCTGAAGTTTCTCTAGTTTTTCAGTTGTGAGCAAAAGAGGATTGTTCATTTTGTTTTAAATCGTATTTTATTTAATTAGCATTGTTTTCATTTATTTTATATACTGAGCACAGACATGCCCCCTCCAACCCACTCTTTCTCTGTCTCCATTTAGAAACAGGCAGGCCTCCCCCTGCATAAAGGCCTTTAGGTTAACATATTACCTTAGTTATCCTCAAAAAAATGCTTCAGTTCACAAATGAATGCTATTTTAAGCCCTTTGTCCATTTCTGCTATCATCAACAGTGTTAATGGTAAACCCTGATGGCACAGGGATTTGAGGCAACATATGAGATCCTCTTCCATGTGAACCTGACTCAAGCAGGTCCTTGTCTGTAGTAATAAGAGGCGGCGGGGCTGCGGCCCCAGCACCCCGGCTGCCTGCTCGGCTAGCTTATGCCCCGAAATAACAACACACAAACTGTATTCATTTAAACACTGCTTGGCCCATTCTCTTCTAGGCTAATTCTCACATATTAATTTAGCCCATTTCTAATCATCTGTGTGTAGCACCCCAAGGTGCGCTTACCAGGGAGATTCTAGCCTATGTCCATCTTGGGTCGGAGCTTCATCCCGGGAGCGGGGCATGGCGTCTCTCTGAGGCTTCTGCCCCTGAGAGGAGAGCTGTCGAGTCTGACCTCACTTCCTCTTCCTCCCAGCATTTTGTTCTGTTTACTCCACCCACAGGCCCAAGCAGTTTCTTTATTGCTTAACCAATGAAATCAACAGATTGATATATGACACTCCCAAATCACTTCCCCTTTTTCTGTTTAAACAAAAAAAAAGAAGGCTTTAACTTTAACATAGCAAAATTACATATAACAAAACAGTTATCAAGTAAAAATTACAACATTTATATCTATTTTATCTTTATCATAACTAAGGAAAACTATAACTATAACTAACTATTCTTCAACTCCAAAGACTCCAGAAAGATACAATATTACCTAAGCAAACAAGAAATAAGCAACTTTCAAACTCTAGAAATGACAGAGACATCTCACTGCCTGGACAGTCACCCAAAGTTCTTTTGTACCGTTGGGGCATCCATCTTCAGCCTTCAGGCCCATAGTATCCAGCAGACATTTCCACAAAGCAGGAAATTTCTAAATCAGTTCAGTCACTATCTGTTGTGTCCTGCAGAATGTCTCACAGACTCTTTCAAAATGAATCAGGAACCCCGAAAGATCATCTCACCTTAGGCAAGTTCAGTAGTCCTCTCTCTGCGGGTTCTCTGTGTCCAGTTTATGCAATAGTCCAGGCAAGAGAAGTTTCTTGCCCAAAAGGCTATCAAACTCCATAAGGTGCCTTTTCGATGCCCATCTTCCTCTTGAAGTAGATTGGTGCTGCCAGGAGCAGAGTGTCTCACTGTCATGAAAAGTCCTAAGTTATTAAAACATTAAATGTCCTATTCTGTAATCTTTGAAAGACATGAAGAATGTCTATCTAAAATATATCTCTATATATCTAGAAAATCTAATTAACATGACTACAAGCTTTACTATTACCGATGATTATCCATTAACAACCTATATTTCTTAATTATACAGTATATATTTAAATGAACTACACAATCACAATACCTTAATCAAAATCAGAAACACTTATACATATAACAAAATTGACCTTAAATCTCTATCAATAAAGCAAAATCTATACTAATGCAAATTAATCATACCTATGTCATATCCCCCTTTAAATGTAAAAGAACGTTTATAAACGATAATTGGGAACATGGGTGCAGTTTTTTTCTCTCCAAACTGCTTCCTGCTGAATGGGGGCGTCATTAATTAGGTCTTTCATGGTATAACCTGTGTGCTAGTTTCATCTCAGTTGGCAGTTGAGCGAAGCAATTTTCTGAAGATGTTCACTGCAACCCTTCAGGAGGGCGTGGTCCATCATACCAAATCGGAATAGAAAAAATGAACAGCGTCTCATCCTCTGTGAAAACAAAATAAGAAACTCCTTTCCAAAGTATCATGTCCTTAGATCCAAATTTCAAAGTCAAGGCATCAAAATATCTATGTTGGATTAGTTCAGCAGCATTTATAAATAAATATCTTTTAGCATCTGTTGCTCCTTCCTCAGCATTCAAACAATTCAAAGAGAGCATAATAGCATACAGTATCAAGATTCTCTGTGTATTTTCCATCTTTGTTCGTTTTATTTTAACCTCTATTTTGTTTATTTTTACTTTTGACTTTTTGCTTTTTGAGACAGGTTCTCTGTATCTTTGACCTGAAGTAACTCTGTAGACCAGGCTGTCTTTGAACTCTCAGAGATCCACCTGTCTCTGCCTCCCAGGCATTGGGATTAAAGGCGTGTGCTACCACACCTTGAAGTCACAGAGGTCTATCTCCCTCTGCCTACCAAGTGTTGGGATTAAAGGTGTGTACCACACACAACAACTCTCTTCCTTATTTTTTTTGTTACTTTAAGAACTTTAAATTTTAGTCTGCATATATTTTTAACATACTTCAAACCATTTAGAAATTTTCTTTGTCTTTGAATCTCTCTTTACTGTATATCTCTCTTTTTCTGACCACACGAGCCTTTAAATTACTGAGCAATATGGGTAGGATTAATGGCGTGGCTTTGCCAGCTAGATCCAGTCCATTCCTTAGCTTTCCAGCCTCATGGCTGAGGTACCGACTGTAGGCATGTTTACTGCCACAACTCTATGGCATTTCAAGGTCCCTGCCGGCAAGCAAGATTCAGCAGCCTGTGCTTGCAAACCGCACCAACCGCCTGCGTAAAAGAGTCAGAGTTTGCCCTGGCAGGACAGCCCAGAAAGCCGGCATTTTTGAACAGCGCAGCTTTTTTCCTGCTACGGCTGAAAACCGAAAAGCATGCGTTCAGCTTTTCGTCAACACCATTTAAGTGTTTCGTGGCAGGACCTCTTAATGAGCTGCAGGGTTTTGCAGCTAAAGCTGAGTCAGGAAGCCTCTATTAAATGAGGCGCTTGCTTGCCTCTAGCAAGCAGAGTAGATCCGAGAAATTGTCACTATCAAGAAAACATGCTTTACTCTTTCCCAAGCTTTTTCAGGTTTTCAGTGGATTCAGTTGTCCACACATCTGGGTGCCATTTGTAGTAATAAGAGCGGCGGGGCTGCGGCCCCAGCACCCCGTCTGCCTGCTCGGCTATCTTATGCCCTGAAATAACAACACACAAACTGTATTCATTTAAACACTGCTTGGCCCATTCTCTTCTAGGCTAATTCTCACATATTAATTTAGCCCATTTCTAATCATCTGTGTGTAGCACCCCAAGGTGCGCTTACCAGGGAGATTCTAGCCTATGTCCATCCTGGGTCGGAGCTTCATCCCGGGAGCGGGGCATGGCGTCTCTCTGAGGCTTCTGCCCCTGAGAGGAGAGCTGTCGAGTCTGACCTCACTTCCTCTTCCTCCCAGCATTTTGTTCTGTTTACTCCACCCACAGGCCCAAGCAGTTTCTTTATTGCTTAACCAATGAAATCAACAGATTGATATATGACACTCCCACATCACTTGTCTGAAGAAAAAAGATCACAAGCAATCTCAGTACACACAAAACCTAAATTAGTCGCCTATTTCCTCCCTTAAGGCTTTAATGATTTCAATATCCTTATAGTGTAGTTTTTTTTGTGGTCTCTGCCTTTGTCTACACCACTCATCTCTTCCATTAAAGCCTTTAGCTTATCCATCATAAAATCTGCAGAGACAGCTGAATCAAGTTTGTGGGAACTCATGAACTTTAGATCTACAGCCATGAAGCCTGCATAGGAAAAAACTAGGCCCTCTGCACGCAGGAGATAGTTGTATACCTTGGTCTATTTGAGGGGTCCCTGATAGTGGGACCAGGATCTATTCCTGGTGCATGAGTTGGTTCATTAGAGCTCTCCCCTTTGGTGGGACGCAATGCTCACCCTCAATGCAGAAGGGAGGAGCTTGTTCCTGCTTCAACTTAATGTGCCAGACTTTGTTGACTCCCCATGGGAGGCCTTACTCTTTGGGAAGAATGGATGGGGGTAGGCTGTGGGGTAGGCAAAGGAGAGGATGGGAGGTAGAACTGTAGCTGGAATGTAAAACTAATAAAAAAGTAAGACAGTGGCAAAGATGGTAAATTTTATACTGCCTATATTAACCACAATGAGCAACAACAGCAATAAAAACCACTTAATCTACTAATGTCTAGTTCTGTTGGGTTCCATGCTTGCTTTGCCTCTTCGGAGCTTGTCACTGGTTTTATAGCATGTCTTATAATGTTTAGTAGAAAGGCTGATAATGCAGCAAGCAAAAAAAAATTGAGCCAAATATGTCTGGAATTTTTTGCTTATTTGGGCAAGAATTTAATAAGCGTAATGTTTACTGTAGCTTGAAATGTCAAAAGCTAAAATCTCCTGTAGGAGCCTTATTTTTGTTTCCATTGTTTTCAATTTCCCCAGAAACTCCTATGTAAATAGAGTCTGTGAGTTTTATTTCTTCCAACTGCAATGGCCTCTTATAAAGAAGTCTGGTAAATGTGGAAGTATGGTATACACACAGAGGAGAATTTTTTTTTTTTTTTGGTTTTTCGAGACAGGGTTTCTCTGTGGTTTTGGAGCCTGTCCTGGAACTAGCTCTTGTAGACCAGGCTGGTCTCAAACTCACAGAGATCCGTCTGCCTCTGCCTCCCAAGTGCTGGGATTAAAGGCGTGCGCCACCACCGCCCGGCTGAGAAGCATTTTATATGTCTGTGATCAAATCTTAAGTTTGAAAGACTTTCATAATCCCCCTTCCCTACCTTTGATGAGATCAGAAGGATGGTTTGGATATCATCTGGGTCTTTGCCTTGTGCATAGCCAGCTAACGTTCTGAGAAAACATGTCATTAGGTTCTGGCAAGTAGTCTTATATGAAGGCAGGCTTTTGTTGTTTTTAGAAAGAAAGCAGAATTATCTGAATATGTTTAAAGATGTTTAATTCCACTTATTGAAAACTTTTCTCTTAGCCCAAGAACCTACCTGGGCTTCTGAATCATAAACTTCATAAAAATGTCTCCTCCAAATTGAGACATAAGACATTTTCATTCTCATAGTCTTCCATGCTGAGCCTCCAGGATTTAATCAGACCACTTTAATATTTTTCCATTCATTGGTTCTTGTTCACACCCTCTATTCACAATAAACTGTGATCTTTTCTTTGATGTGAGTTCATATAAGACTACAACATGATCTAAAAGTAAATGCAGCATTTTATTGCCTAAAATATTGGCACCTTTTTCACTGTCGGATAGAGAAAACGAATCTCTGAAGAGGAGGATAGAGGATAGATAACAGGGAGTTATGATTTTTTGTAAATAGAGACTGTATGTTTTTTAGCTGCCCATACTTGAACAATCACACAGAAACTATAATTAGAACATTGTTTAGCCAATAGCTTAGGTTTATTCCTAGCCACCTCTTCCATCTTAGATTAACCCATTTCTATTAATCTGTGTATCACCATGAGGAAGTGGCCTACTCTTAAGCTTCTGGAATCTGTCTCCTTTGGCTGCTATGTGGTGTCTCTCTGACTCTGCCTACTCTCTCTCTCTCTATGCCTTCCAGCCTGGCTATATTCTGCCCTGCCATAGGCCAAAGCAGCTTCTTTATTAACCAATGATAATAAAACATATTCATAGATTACATAAGAGAATTCCCCCCATCAGCTGTTAATGCAGTGAGGTTGACATCTGGGTCTGTTACTGTAAGGAACACATGCTGAGGTCAAACTGATGAACAAATACAAAAAGTATGTGACCTATGAAAGCCTGAGTTTCTCAAAGTTTCAGCATCATGGTTCTTCTGAATCTCTTCAGGACTGGCACAAGCCTTGGCTCCTGACAAAGGTGGCAGATAGTTTTTCTGCCTTTTCTGACAAGTTTCTTATAGCTCTTCCTTCTGCATATTATCTCGTGGATCTGTCAATTACTCATACTTATTTTTGTTCCTGTAACACTCTTGCATGTTACTTTGATCATCTATCATTCCTGGAGAGTCAGCATGGACTTTTCTTTTATGAAGCTTTTGCACTCTGAACTAGACCAAGACAGATAATGGGTATGTATTTTTGTTGTTGTTAAATGAAGTATAAGGTATAAATCACCTTACTATTGGCATGAACAAATACAGCATAGAAACAGAAGCATTAAAAAAAGATTACATTTCTCATAGCTGAGGGAAGCCTTGAGAAAAATGGCTGATAATTTTGAGGCCAATAGTTAGATTTTTATGCTTACTGGCACTTTTGACACAGTACAGACACAGAAATGAGGACACAATTTTTGCTTCATAGTTTCCATCTGGATTGAGGAGATAGATAGATTTGACTATCTAGGCTGGTGCTTCTTAGATTAGATGCAATAACAGCATCCTGTTCAAAATGTAGATTGTTGGATGATTCTCATGCAAGTGCGCCACAAATCAGAATCAGCAATACTGTGGAGGTCTTGCATGACAAGTCCCTAGCTTAATGTCTGTGGGCATTCAGCCAGCATGCATGAGTGTGGATGAAATGAGACAATTAGATCATGAGAGAAAATTACATACTCCAGTGAGTTGAACTGCATAATCTCTAAGACTAGAATTTAAGATAGAAAAGATTGATATGGGTCAGCATAGTCAATGAAGGCATCAAGAAGTGAAGATTTGAATAGTGGGATGAAAACTGCAAGGTGTTTGTACTCTGACAATTCTGGCTCTTTCACTTAGTCACTTTTCATAGTGTTTATTTTCTGGTCTGCAAAAATGGAACTTCACAATAACTGGTTTGCAATTCTGTTCTGAGGACTAAAGTACCTGCACTATGCCTGGCTGTTTGGTTTGAACTTACTTTGTCTCTGCCAGTCATCTTCCTCCCAGGAGTGAGCTACATTTGGGTAGAGTTGTATATGTTTAGATCTACAAAAGACTTTATCATTGTTCAACTGTCTCTCTAAATTTGTGTTATTTATTGCTCAAATTGCCCATTTAATTGTATATCAAATATAACTATGATAAAATGAGGCTACTCCAGGACACAGAAAGCTTTGAAATAGGATTCAAGGTTATGCCGGGTGAGGAGAAACTATTCATGGTGTGTGTTTTTGATAATACTGATTAAATATTTTTTTCTAAAAGGATACACTTTTCTTCAAAAAGAGCTGTGCTCCAAATCTTCTAGTGAATCAGATAAGATATTCCAACAGCCTTTGTTCCCACTCAACTCTTGAGACTAGCTCCACAGGCCACTGTAGGGTTGAGGGGGTAAGAACTGACCTTAGCATTCACTCTGGATGTTTGCACAATATTCTTGACATGTTATTAACTGGATGAAAGTAAGATCAGAAATGAAATCAAGCATAGCACTAAAAATAAATTAAAACATTTTTACTTAGCTGAAATCAAGTAAGGGCTGGCACATGCCTGTAACCCCAAACTTGAAATTGAAGTTAGAAGATCCAGAGTTCAAAGTCACTTTCAGCAACATAGAGAGCTCAAGATCAAACTGGGATACAGGAGACACTTTCTCAAACAAACAAACAAACAAGCAACAAGAGAACATCCATATGACTTTTTAAAAAGGGTGGAAGGGATAGATTTAATTTTATAAGAACAACAGATTGACCAACTCTCTCTTCTAATGCCAGTCCTGACTGTCTCTACAGACTGAGATTGCTTGACAGATGGTCACTTGAAGGTGTAAGTCACAAACAATCCCACACCAGTTTGGAATTATGATTAATAGAATGGTTATTTATTTAAAGGGGAAAAACTTACAGATCATTGTCCCAGACAACAGCTCTCTGCCCAATCAGGAAAGGAGCCTAGTAGCAGGAAGCAGAGCCGTTAGCAAGAGAGCGAGCAGAGGGCAGTTGCTGCTTTTTTAAAGAGAGAGAGACCACGCCTCAATGGGCTGGTATCTCAGCGGCTATTGGCTAAAGGAGCGGAAGGAGCTCCCACAACAGTCACTGATTGAACTACCCTGATCTGAGTCAGTGATACTGTGTAAGAGTCCCATTTTCTTCTTCTTTGTTACACAGGATCATTACATTGCTTTGTCAGAACCCCTGGTTGATAAATAGAGCCACTATGGTCATGTTTCATTAAGGTTTCTACAATGCTCAGTTTTCTCCCCATGGAAGCCATCCCCATCTTTTGATTTCCAAGCTCTGTTTCTGTGCTCAGGAATGCAAGGCTGCATTTGGTTTTTAGGATTCCCCTAACTTCCTCTTGAAAACTGGTGATGCTTTCTTTGAGTGGAATCATTTCCCTGAGGGTTTCCCTTCTCTCTAGTATGCAAATTTTTACTCTCTCAGCCCCATTACTTCAGTCAGGTATTTTCTCCAATAAGAACATTCCCAACACGTTTTAGCTTCTCCCTCCTTATTCTTAGATGTTGGGAGTGGGGGAGGGAATGTTAGCATCTTGATTCTCAGGTGGCTTTGTATTAAGTAATATGGTTTGACATACATTTGTTGAAGGCTTTTTTATGTTATGGAGGCTTATAGTCCTGATTGCATAATTTTAAAGGCTTTAGCCCTAATTTTTAATATGTGTACTATTTGTTTTAAATAGACTTGTCTTTTCTTATATATGAAGGCATACACTTTTTATGGGATTAAAATTTTATTTTATTATTTATTAATAATTACATATATGAGAACTGTTTTTACATCACTTCTACCTCTTACAAATTATCCACGTCCCTCACCACTCATCAACCTCATGAACACTTCTTTGTTATTGGATTTTTAATGTTGAGCAATCATTTTTCCTAGACCATTGAAAAAAGTTCATCTTTGCATATATGAAAATTATTGTTTTCAACCGATTTAAATAAATAATTTAAAAATACATAGAATTTTAGTGTAAGCCCCTCCCAAATAACTCTGTAGCAGATTTACTTTGTTCATTTTATTTTTAAACAATTTTAGGTGTGTGTGTGTGTGTGTGTGTGTGTGTGTGTGTGTGTTTGTATGTAAATGTATTCTGAGACTAGAATTGTTGGATTGCCTGGAAATGGAGTTAGAGGAAGTTTTGGGTTCTGGAGCCCAAACTCCGGAAAGCAGTCTCAGTCCCAGCATCACTGTTTACTGTCTTCCTGCATTTAAAGTTGTGTAATGCAGGTCCGATGTACAATCTCTTACTGTTGCAAAAAGCAACAAGAAAAAAAAAAAAACAAGGAAAATTCAGTAACTGGAAGCTCCCTCACAGTGGCTGACTATAACTTTTCTTACTGTGCCATGACTTTCTGTGTGCTCTTTTCCTCTCTGTCATGTTAATCAATGACTCTAGCTAGTTCTTTGAAATTTTAAGCTTCCAGTGAACCCTTTCTTCTAAAAGTTATCTTGGTCCTGGTGACCAATTACAGTAACAGAAATGTAACTAAGATGAGAACTAAAAATAAACACATTTATTTTCTTAACCATGGGTATGTTTATCAGCTTCAAGTTCCTAACTTGACTTTTCCACAATGATGTAATAGTAATTATGAGCTAAAATAAAACCTTTCTCCTCTAAGTAATTTTCTTGCTAAATTATTTGATCATAGTATCAGAAATGAAACTGGACAGGACATTAACATGGAATATTACCAATGACTAAGAGAAGGTATAAAAAAAAGAATCAGCATGCCATCTTGAGTTGTAACTGACTAATTCTTACTTATATCACCAAGAATATGAATTACTTGCACAGAAATAGCTCATAAAATGACTCAAGGTGAATGCAGTAGTAGTTTAAGATGCATTTAGATTTTATCACTGGCTCTAGAAAAGCCCAGTACATTTTACATTCAGACACAGAAACCAAAAAAACAATGTTTTGAAGTGAGTTTACTTAACCTCTCACATTAAAATTTTGATTTAGTTAAGTATTTTGGTGGCTCTTGCCATGTCTATAACCCTAATAACGGCTGCTAAATATCTAAAAATTATCTTCACAGTAATTTAACATGGTTATCTTTCATTTTTAGCCAATATTCATTTTCCATAAAGGAATATATCTTGTTTTTGATTTATAACACAAAAATAGTTTCAGTATCCAAGACAGCCAGGGCTATACAGAGAAATCCTTTCTTGAAAAACAAATAAGCAAACAAACAAATAAAGCAAATTAAAAGAAAAATGTTGTAGTATTACTTAATAAATGTAATTTTTGTTCCCCCCCTAATTTTTTTTTTTTTTTTGCAACAGGGTTTCTTTTGTGTAGTCCTGGATGTTCTGGAGCTCACTCTGAAGTCCAGGTTGGCCTTGAACTCACTGAGCTCGGTCTGTCTGTCTCTGTCTCTGTCTTTGTCTCCCAAGTGCTAGAATTAAGGTTGTGCGCCATCACCAGCTGGCCTTACTCTTTCTTTAATACCTGGTATTTTCTTTTTGTCTTCACAGTAAATGTGACCCAGAACATATTAGTACTGATTATATGCGTGGCATAACCCCATAGAAATGAGATAGTAAACACTAATGGCTCTGTTAAGGCTAAACTTAAAATACTGTTTGTTGGATGTATTTGTTATTTTATTCCCTGCATGATTCTGCAGACCTGACTCTGACAGAGCTACTCTGGAAGTCATTGCAGTGGTTAATTCAACCCAAAGAACAGCCTCCAAATTTGGAAACACATTGAAATGACCAGCATCTAGCAATACAAAGCATTTCATATTTTGTTAGACTATAATCTTTCTAAAACATTGAGACTGAAATATTTAAAAGACGCAGCGTGTAGGTTCTACTTTATTCAAAGTAGATCTAGGCACATCAAAAATTTGAATTAAGGTAATCCATAAATGAGTTTTATTTTTATAAAATATTTGTCCCATGGTTTTAAATGATAAATTGTTTAAATTCATTATTCAGGTATTGTAATAACTAATAGAGGTCTTGATAGGAAAAGAATACACTAATTGAAAACTTTTCTTTTTTTAAATTTATTTAAAATTTCCACCCCTCCCATTCTCCCATTTCCCTCTCACTCCCCTCAACTCCCCCTCCCCCTTGCTCTCCAGTCCTGTGAGAAGTCAGGGTGTCCTGCCTTGTGGGAAGTCCAAGGTCTTCCCCCTTCATAGGAAGGTGTGCATCCAAACAGACTACGCTCCCAAAAAGCCAGTACATGCAGTAGAATCAAAAACTAGCGTCATTATCATTGGCTTCTCAGTCTGTGGGCAGCAGAGGTGAGGTGCCTGACCTGGACTTCTCCCATAGACACACTGATGAATATCTTGCATATCAGCATAGAACCTTCATCTGGCGATGGGTGGAGATGGAGACAGAGATCCACATTGGAGCACTGGACTGAGCTCCCAAGGCCCAGATGAAGAGAAGAAGGAGGGAGAACATGAGCAAGGAAGTCAGGATCACGAGGGGTGCATCCACCTACGGAGACAGTGGGACTGATCTAATGGGAGCTCACCATGGCCAGCTGGACTGGGTCTGAACGAGCAGGTGATCAAACCGGACTCTCTGAATGTGGCTGACAATGAAAACTTTTCTTAAAAAAGAAATTTATTTGAAGTGTAGTATTTTTAGGTTATTATGGCTGGGGAAATGTCTAAAAAAAGATATGAAGGATTTTATTGGCTGTGGCAGAAGTTTCTGTTCATGACCATTTGGCTTTGCTGCTCTGGGCTTGTGCATAGGCAGAAACAACACCATGGAAGGAGGTTATGACAAATGAAAGCTCCTCTCCTCCATGGAGTCTAGAAAAGGAAAGAGAGAACAGAAGGGTCTAAAGACAAGACATTTACTTCAAAAGCCTGCTCCAGTGATCCCCTTACCTTAATTGGACTACTTTCAAATAACACTTTGATCTATAACTTCATCAGCATGCTAATTGAAGAAACAAGTACCTTAATGATGCATCTGCTTCATACTTTCTCCACCAGTTGGGGACCAAGCTTTCAACATAGGAGTCTGTGAAGTATAGTTTATATCCCAAACTTAATATTTTGCCTGGGAATCAGTGGCTCACTACTGAAGAAGGAGGATGATAAAGTGAATCAAGTATCTATTAATTTTCGCGAAACACTTAAGAAAATGTTGACTTCAATTCCCCATACCAATGTCCATTACTGTGTCACTTTAAACTGTAAACTTAGTACCAGGCAGAATCTGGAATCTAAAGTTTTATAGATGGAGAGCAAGGAAAGAGATATTTTGGTTGAGGAAGCCATTATGGGGCTTGCAAGAAACCTGGCATTAGAGAAATTCCCAGGAATCCACAAAGATGACCCCAGCTAAGACCCTAAGCAATAGTGGAGAGGGTGTCCGAAAAGACCTTTCACTATAGTCAGATTGATGACTGTCTTAAATATAACCATAGAACTTTCATCTAGCAACCGATGGGAACAGATGCAGCAGAGTACTGGGATAAGCTCCCAAAGTTCAGTTGAAGAATGGGAAAAGTGTGATGTGGGAGTCCCCTCTGTGTGCTGTGATTACCATTAATGAATAAAGGAACTGCCTTGGCCTGTTGATAGGTCAGAACTTAGGTAGGCAGGGAAAGTTAGGCAGAATGCTGGAAAGAAGGATGGAGTCAGATAGGAATGCCATGGAGCCACCAGAGACAGACTCTGGGAATTTTACCCAGAAAGCCACTGACACATTGTGATACACAGATTACTAGAAATGGGTTAAATTAAGATGTAAGAGTTAGCCAATAAGATGCTAGAGCTAATGGGACAAGCAGCGATTTAATGAATACAGTTTTGGTGTGATTATTTCGGTTCTGGGCAGCCAGGACAAACAAGTGGCCCTGCAACTCCTACAGGAGTGAGAATATGAGCAAAGTGTCAGGACCTGAAACAGTTTACCTGAGCTAATGGGAGTTCACCAATTACAAATGGATGGGGAAGGAACCAGCACAGGACCAAACTAGACCCTCTAAATGTGGGTGACAGTTGTATTGTTGGGGCAGACTGCAGGATCACTGGCAGTGGTGTCAGAATTTATCCCTACTGCTTGTACAGGATTTTTTGAGAACCCATTCTCTTTGGGTGGATACCTTGTTCAGCCTAGAACCTTCCCCAAAGCAATGTGCCTTACCCTCTCTGTGGAGTGTATGGGCAGTGGGGTGGAAGGGAAGTTGGAGGGGATGGGAGGAGGAGAGATAGTGGGAACTGGGTTTGAAATGTAAAATAGTTTGTTTCTTTAAAACAATAAAAAATATAGTAAAAAATTCAATCATACCTAGTAACAGTGTGTCATATAACTTTTGATACATGTATGCATTGAATGATAGATAGTAAGTGAAATTAAATGAATGTATCACCTTAAAGTAAATTTTAATAAAAATCAGTTCTTTTGACAGCATATTTCGTAAAGTAACTAGAGACAGATAAGGAAGAAGTTCAGACTAGCTGTCTGGAGCAAGAGGGCAGAGGTACTGTCCACTGACCACATTTAACCCAGTCAGACTTCTCTCTCTCTCACCAACTTCTCCCCATGGCTTCCTCTTTGTATGTATGTGTATATATATTTTTTACATGATATAAAACAGTGTATTTGAAAAAATTTAAAAGTATTATATATATGTATATATACTATATATGTTACATACATAAGTCTGCTGTACTTATATGTTTTGATTTCAAAATATTCACTAATATGAGTTAAGTTTCAACTATGGTATCACCATTATTTATTGCTATATATGTGTGGTACTCCTCTAAGATAAAATTTGTCTCATAATTTCAAATACTTGAAAACTCCAGTCTTAGAATACAATATTCAATAATCATTTATTAAGGGATTATTACATGTCATCTCTCTTGTGGCGTCTGAATTACATCATAATAAGTAACACAGAAAGTAACACCTAAAGTAAGTAAACCTTGTGCAAGATCACATTATGTAAAAGTAACAGGAAGAATATAAACATATACACAATAGAAGACAGATACAAAATTGTCCAGGAGTCCTGTCAAGATAGCTCACCAATAATAACTGTCTTGCCTTTGTGAAAGAAAAAATAAGAGATTGAGTTTGGCACAGTAAACATATTGTTACAGAACTGGTCGATTTACAGCAGAGAACTATGTAGATTTGAAAGTTTTTTACTCCCACTCAACTCTTTCCTCATTATAATGATTATTTCTTAAATTTTTACAATATACTAAATACTGTAGTTCCACCCAAATTTATCTTTACAAAAGCACACAAAGTTCTGTGAGTTTTTTCTTATTTTTTTAGATTGTTTTTATTGAGTTATACATTTTTCTCTGTTCCCCTTCCTTCCTTTCCCCTCCCCTCTACCCTCTTTCATGGGCCCCCATGCTCCCAGTTTACTCAGGAAATCTTGTCTTTTTTCACTTCCCATGTGGATTAGATCCATGTATGTCTCTCTTAGGGTCCTCATTGTTGTCTAGGTTCTCTGGGATTGTGAATTGCAGGCTGGTTTTTCTTTGCTTTATGTCTAAAACTTATGAGGGGTACATTGTCTTTCTGGGTCTGGGTTACCTCACTCAATGTGATGTTTTATAGATGTACTCAAATTTCAATATGTCATTTTTATTTCTGTTGTGTCATACACCATTGTGTATTTGTATACCACATTTTCCTTATCCATTCTTCGGTTGAGGAGCATTTAGGTTGTTTCTAGGTTCTGGTTATGACAAGCAATGCTGAGAGCACGTGTTCTTGTGATATGACTGAGCATCTTTTTGTTATATACCCCAAAGTCGTATTGTGGGGTCTTGAGGGAGGTTGTTTCCTAATTTTTTGAGAACACGCCATAATGATATCCAAAGCATCTTTACCAGTTTGCACTCCCACCAGCAAAGGAGGAGTGTTCCCTTTACCCCACATCCTCTCTAACATAGGTTATCATCAGTGTTTTTTAATAAGAAAAAATGGAGGTTGATTTCCTTGCATTGTGGTAAAGATAATCCATACAGTATGAACTCACTCATATCTACCTGAATACAGAAATCAGGAGGGATTTAAAGATGATAGGAATGTGGATCAGATGAGGATTCGCTGAACAGAGAATATGTTATTGGTGATAGTAAAGAGGGAAGGGGTAAAAAGGATAAAGAGAAAAGGATAAAAGTGTTTCAGGCATCTATTATCTATCAAAGAACCTGGAACACTGGGCTGTACTGTCAAAAGGGGAGCTGTTATGTCACCAACTCAGAAACACATTAGACTACCTCATCTGGGTACATTATATCTTGCCTTCATGGGCAGGTCTGTGATGGCGTTTCATGTCTGCACATTGCTTAGCTATTTGCTAGAAAAGAATATGATCAGATCACACATATAGCAGATTTCAAAGGCTGCAACTAGAAACTGTAGAACCAGAGGTAGAATGTGTGTACATACAAGGTTGGGACCAGGGTGAAGCTAGAGTTAGAATGTATGCAAAGTCATCTCTGCTATTTTCTACTGTCCCAATTAAGTCACACAGCAGGGGGAAGATAAATACCACTTACTTTAGGGGGGAGCTGCAAACTGTCATGGCTCTGTTGTAATTTTACAGCTGAGATCAAAAGAAAATAAGTGGCAGAAAAAGAGCAACAACAAAAACAGTAAACAACAAAGACTGCTAAACATCATTTTACTTCTAAAATCACATAAAAGTTATATTTGCAGGAACATTAAAAACTCTTTAGAGCTGAGCATGGTGGTGCGTGACTAAAATAGTAGCACTCTGAATGCAAATCCAGGCATATCTCTGTGAGTACAAGGTTAGACTGATCTACATAGTGAGCTCTCCCCGACATCGGCAGCTACATGGATGGAAGAGACCATGCCTCAAGATGAATAAATCCATAATAACTAAAATTAGGACACACTATTGGCAAGTAGTAATTTTATTAAAAAATAAGTTTTCAAAAGACCTTTTGAGGTATTTATTATTTTACTTTAGCTTTGATTCTGAATCACCCACACCAGAGAATTTATGTTGAGTTTTAGAGAATGATCTTCCACTTTCTAGGTTATGAACAACAAAAGAACTATTGAACAATCTGTTCGTGTTGAAACTAAGGATAAATGAATACAGACAAACTTACTCATTGCAATCTAGCTGAGAAATGAGGCATTAATTCAAGAAATGAGATTTTATCTTAATTTTATGTAATGTATATACAAAATTATTAATTTATCTGTCCAAAATAAAATAGGTCTAACTCCTTAATTCTTTATTGTAATTGTTTAGAGAAGATAAGGTTGCTGAGAAAGCAGGGAGGAATAATTAATACTCTAATTCCTTGGAACTGTGACATGAATGTGAATCTCAACCCATGAAGACCATTTGGTGATTTTGTTTATATTTATGGTTTTAAATGCTCTATCTCTTTTTAAATTTATGACATGATTCTTTTAGAGAGCTAGACCTACATAGTTCATCATGAAAATATTCTATTGGAACACACACAGACACACACACACACACACACACACACACACACCTAGCAAAACTACATGGCCAGCTTCTGTATTTGTTCATGCTGAATCATCTTATATTCTTGGATATGATTCATTGGCTGTTATTTTCCATCACTCTTCTACATTCCTGTACTCTATCATCTACTTTTAAGCTTTTTGTTCCGCTCCATATGTGTATTGAAGGATATTTTAGCTCTATAGCCAGGATCAAGGGTCACAGCCATAAAAAGACACGCAGGCCATTGCTTTCAAATGAATGATATGCCTCTGTGTTTTCCTTAAATTCTAAAGTGTCCAGAATAAGAAAATTCACTGAATGACAAATTATCAAAGGAGTATAAGTAGGACCAAATACTCTCTAAAACTGGAGCCTCAGGAAGTGGAATCAGCCGGTGGTGGGTATCAAGAAAACAGCATTAAAAAGTGATACCAGAGGCATAATAGTTCTCTGAGGTTCCTTCACATCTGTCTCTCTCAAGCTGCGCTGTTTAGGTAAAGGAATATGAATGCCTTACCTTAAGATAACAAACTGTATGTGTCTTGTTTCCCAAAATATCTCTCGTACATATAGCACATAGCATTATATGTATGTTTAAATAAATTCAAATTGGCTATGTGTGTGACTCAAAATAGCTCTCCTGTAATGACTAAATGATTAAATTTTTACCAAGCTCAAAGTATTTACTGCCGCTACTTGGTTAAATAAAATTGGTTCTGAATTTCTAAAGGGTGGTACTTTGAAAAAGCCTCATTTTTATTTTTAAAATACTGTATATGGGAAGGGGGCAGTGTGCACAACTGTGGAATGCTTATGGAGGCCAGATGAGGGTGTTGGGTGTCCTCAAACTGAAGTTACAGGCAGCTCTATCTGTGCCGGGAGCTGAACTCAAGAGCAGTAGTGCTTTTAACTACTGACAGGCTCTCCAAGCCTGCAGAAGTAATTACATACAGGAATCAGTAACATTCATGGAACATAAAGGAAAAATAGAGAGATTTTAACTGCCAGAAGATCATGAAGTTGGCTCTGAAGTGGTTTCTCCTAGGAATGGCTGCATAAATAAAACTAGAACAGCAATGTCCATGGATATGTCAAAACATAAGGGAGAAAATTTCACCGGGTCTCAACCTGAGACAAAAACCTACAGACAACTAATGATTGCGGGCAGAAGGGAAATTAGCTTCTGCCAGGAATATGTCCCTTTGTTTCTTGACCAAAGCAGTATTGTCAGTCTTGAAACTATGTACATTGTGAGTGTGTGTGTGTGTGTGTGTGTGTTTAACAAACAATAATAAAAAAAAGGCTATCAACTTGAGAGAGTAATTGGAGGGGTTCAAAAGGAATCTTATAAAACATTAAGGGAAAAAGATTTATTCATCAGTCTTACTTCAGATTGTGTGTTAAAATACTTTGGCCCAGTGTTTCAAATGAAATACATTTCCAATATGACAGCATACCAGTTCTAGGAGCTTGATTTTGCATCCTGACATGAAAGACAGTTATTAACTCTGGCCACGAAACAGGTGGTCTAGCTCAGGATCTTCAGCTCAACCTCCTCCTCTAAATTCAGTCTCTGAGTTTCATGCCTAGCCCTGTAGCAGACCACCTTCATGCAGCTTCCCATTCTTCTCTATCCCTTTCTCTACCAAAGGATGCTGAAGTTCTCCAGCAGCCTTCCTCCGACTCACTTCTTTGTCCAAGCCCCCAAATCCAGCAGGCACTCTTTGGAAAGGTGGCAGACTCGTTTGCCAGGGAAGTAAGCAGGACAGGGAGTCAGTTAGGCCTGTTTCAGATTTTTCACTCTCCTACAAAGTGAATTCCCAGTTTTGTGCTCAGCTCTGGAGCCAACTACATACTGGGGCCTCTTTTCACTCCCCTCATTCCCATGAACGAAGGAGATTTTGGTGGAACACCCTCCTTTCTTCCCTCTTCTGAACCTCTTCAGCTCTCCTTTTTCTGGTCTATCCTTGTGCCTAAGTCTGAGTCTCCAGTACCATGATTCTATTCAGAACCCCCACTGCCCACACCTGGCAGTATCCCAGAAAAAACAGCCAACACATCCTCCTAAAGAACAAAGAGGACTATGTTCAGCAAGTCCGATTTTATCCCATGCTTTTTCAGACCCAGTCCAGCTGGCCTTGTTGAGTTCCCCATAGATCATCCCCATTGTCTCAGTGTGTGGGTGCACCCATTGCGGTACTGAGTTCCTTGCTCATGCTCTCTCTTCTTCTGCTCCTGATTTGAACCTTGGGATTTCAGTCCGGGGCTCCAATGTGGGACTCTGTCTCTGTCTCCTTTCATTGCCTGATGAAGGTTAATATCCAGGAGAATAACTATATGTTTTTCTCTGGGTTCACCTTCTTATTTAGATTCTCTAGGATCACAAATTATATGGGATAAAACCGGACTCGCTGAACATAGTGGACAATGAGGACTGCTGAAGAGTCAAGAACAATGGCACTGGGTTTTGATCCTTGATGGAGGTTTGTATTGTATCTTATCTGTTGCTTTCATTGGTTAACTAATAAAGAAAACTGCTTGGCCTGATAGGACAGAAATATAGGTAGGCGGAGTAGACAGAACAGAATGCTGGGAGAAAGAAGTCAAGTCAGGCAGTGACAATGATTCTCCCACTCCAGACAGATGTAGAGTAAGATCTTCCCTGGTAAGCTACCTCGTGGACTACACAGATTATTAGAAATGGGTTAGATCAATATGTAAGAGCTAGCCAATAAGAGGCTGGAACTAATGGGCCAGGCAGTGTTTAAAAGAATACAGTTTCCATGTAATTGTTTTGGGTATAAAGCTAGCTGTGTGGGCAGCTGGGTGCCAGGAACATAGCCCCATCACGCCTATTACATCAGAGTGGCACCCAACGTGATAATGAACTCCACGTAAAACCTGAGAGGGCTTAAAAAGGAGAGAGAGAATTTAAGACAGCTTTTTGCTGTTTGTGGGTTGCATGCTGCAAAGAAATAGTCCTGACTCAGCAGCAGGAAAAAACTGGCTGTTTTAAAATGCCGGCTTTCTGGGCTGTGCCGCCATTGTGATCTCTGTCTGGCACCTGCGGGAGACAGAGCTTTTGAATGAACATTTGGAGTAAAGTGCTAAGATTTGTTTGATGGCAACTAGACTCACTGTGTGCCTAAAAGGGGGACATTGCATGCCGCAGCTCAGAGGAACAAGCAGCTCCACCATGCTACTGGTGCAATGTACAAGGATCAGGGGCACGAGCGGCTCCGCTATGTTGGACTGGGTGGGGCAAGCAGGCAGTACCTGTTTTTTACCTAGGAATGTCACAGCTTAAATTCTTAAGTGCTTAGTGATTTAAGGGCGCAAATCAAAAGTGCTCCTGCATAGTAAAAAAAAAAAAAATTACAGATTCACAATAGGACAGATTCAGACCACTAAATGGATCACAATGTTGGATGAGTATACGTAGGCTTGGGAGAGAGAAGAAAAAGAATATAGAAAATAAAGTTAATGTTAAAAAAAGGTAAAGTCTTTAAAGAAACAGAATACAGATAGTTATAGATTAAAAGAAATAATGAAAAATAAGGCATGTAAAAATGGAAAATTCACAAAGAGTCTGGATTCTTTGTATTATTGTATTTTCTTTAAAATTTTTGACTGTGAAGGAGCTAAGTAAGAAGAGAAATTTCATTATATGGGCTGCCAACTGGAACCAGAACAGATATCATGAGGGTATGACTTCAGAATTTGGGTCTAAGGATATGATGCTTTGGAAAGGATCTTCTTTTGTTTTCACAGAGAATGAGACCCTGTGGATTGCATCTATCCCAATATGGTATGATAGACCACGCCCTCCTGAAAGTTTGCTGCGAATACCCTCAAAAAATTACTTCACTCAACTGCCAATTGAGATGACCCTGGCACACAGGTTATACCATGAAAGGTCTAATTAACAACACACCCATTCAGCAAGAAGCAGTTTGGAGAGAAAAAACTGTGCCCATGTTCCCAAACATTGTTTATAAACCTTCTTTTACATTTAAAGGGGGATATGATATAGGTATGAATAATTTGCATTGGTGTGGACTTTAAGGTCAATTTTGTTATATGTATTTCTGATATTGATTAAGGTATTGTGATTGTGTAGTTCATTTAAAATGTAATGTATAATTAGGAAATATAGGTTGTTAATGGATAATCATCTATAATAGTCAATCTTGTAGTCATATTAATTAGATTTTCTAGATATGTAGAGATATATTTCAGTTAAATAGGCATTCTTCATATCTTTCAAAGACTGCAGAATATGGCATTTAAATGTTTTAATAACTTAGGGCTTTTAATGACAATGAGACACGTCTGCTCCTGGCAGCACAAGCTACTTCAAGAGGAAGATGGGTATCAAAGAGGCACCTTAGGGAGTTGGTTAGCCATTTGGGCAAGAAACTCCTCTTGCCTGGACTGTTGCATAAACTGGACACAGAGGACCCGCAAAGAGAGGACTGCTAAACTTGCCTAAAGGTGAGATGATTTTTCAGGGTTCTTGATTCATGAAAGAGTCTGCAAGACATTCTGCAGGACACAGCAGAAAATGACTGAACTATCTTTGAAATTTCCTGCTTCATGGAAATGTCTGCTGGACACTATAGGCCTGTAGGCCAAAGATGGATACCCCAACGGTACAGAGGAACTTTGGATGACAGTCCAGGCAGCGAGATGTCTCTGTCATTTCTAAAGTTTTCTTATTTCTTATTTACATAGGTAGTATTATATCCTTCTGGAGTTTTTGATGGAGTTGAAGAATGAATAGATAGTTATAGTTTTCCTTAGTTATAAGAGATAAAATAGATATAAATATTATAACTGTAATTCTTACTTAATAACTGTTTTGTTATATGAAATTTTACTATGTTAAATTTAAAGCCTTTCTTTTTTGTTTAAACAGGAAAAGGGGAAATGATGGAGGTGGGTCTTGTATCTTATCTGTTGTTTTCATTGGTTAATTAATAAAGAAAACTGCTTGGCCTGATAGGACAGAAAAATAGTTAGGCGGAGTAGACAGAACAGAATGCTAAGAGAAAGTAGCCGAGTCATGCAGTCGCCATGATTCTCCCACTCCAGACAGAATCAGGTTAAGATCTTCCCTGGTAAGCTACCTCGTGGACTACACAGATTATTAGAAATGGGATAGATCGATAATTCAACATACATTTATCATAAAAGTATTGGAGAGATTAGGGATACAAGGGTCATACCTAAATATAATAAAAGCTATATACAGCAAGCCGACAGCTAACATCAAATTAAATGGAGAGAAACTCAAAGCCATCCCACTAAACTCAGGAACACGACAAGGCTGTCCACTCTCGCCATACCTCTTCAATATAGTGCTTGAAGTTCTAGCAATAGCAATAAGACAACATAAGGGGATCAAGGGGATTTGAATTGGAAAGGAAGAAGTGAAACTTTCGTTATTTGCAGATGATATGATAGTGAACATAAGCGACCCCCAAAACTCCACCAAAGAACTTTTACAGCTAATAAACACCTTTAGTAATGTGGCAGGATACTAGATCAACTCCAAAAAATCAGTCGCCCTCTTATACACAAAGGATATGGACACAGAGAGGGAAATCAGAGAAGCTTCACCTTTCACGATAGCCACAAACAGCATAAAATATCTTGGGATAACTCTAACCAAGGAAATGAAAGATCTATTTGACAAGAACTTTAAGGCATTGAAGAAAGAAATTGAGAAGTATACCAGAAAATGGAAGGACCTCCCTTGCTCTTGGATTGGGAGGATCAACATAGTAAAAATGGCAATTCTACCAAAGGCAATTTATAGATTCAATGCAATCCCTATCAAGGTCCCATCAAAATTCTTCACAGACCTTGAGAGGACAATAATCAACTTTATATGGAAAAACAAAAAACCCAGGATAGCCAAAACAATCCTATACAATAAAGGATTGTCTGGAGGCATTACCATCCCTGACTTCAAACTCTATTACAGAGCTACAGTGATGAAAACAATGTGGTACTGGCAAAAAAACAAAAAAAGTCGACCAATGGAATCATATAGAAGACCCGGATTTTAATCCACAAACCTATGAACACCTCATTTTCGATAAAGGAGCTAAAGGTATACAATGGAAGAAAGAAAGCATCTTTAACAAATGGTGCTGGCACAACTGGATGTCAACCTGTAGAAAAATGAAAATAGACCCATATCTATCACCATGCACAAAACTCAAATCCAAATGGATTAAGACCTCACTATCAGTCAGAACACATTGAACCTAATAGAAGAGAAAGTGGGAAGTACCCTACAACAGATGGGCACAGGAGATCGCTTCCTATGTGTAACCCCAACAGCACAGACATTAAGGGCAACATTGAATAAATGGGACCTAATAAAACTGAGAAGCTTTTGTAAAGCAAAGGACACTGTCACCAAAACAAAAAGGCAACCTACTGACTGGGAGAAGATCTTCACCTACCCCGCAACAAAGGTCTGATCTGCAAAATATATACAGAACTCACGAAACTAGACTTTAAAATGCTAATTAACCCAATTATAAAATGGGGCACTGAACTGAACAGAGAATTCTCAGCAGAGGAAGTTCAAATGGCCAAAAGACACTTAAGGTCATGTTCAACCTCCTTAGTGATCAGGGAAATGCAAATCAAAACAACTTTGAGAAATCATCTTACACCTGTCAGAATGGCTAAAATAAAAAACTCCGATGATAGCCTTTGCTGGAGAGGCTGTGGAGGAAGGGGTACACTCATCCATTGCTGGTGGGAATGCAATCTTGTCCAACCACTTTGGAAATCTGTGTTTCGGTTTCTCAGGAAATTCGGGATCAACCTTCCCCTGGACCCAGCAATACCACTCTTGGGAATATACCCAAGAGATGCCCGATCACATGACAAAAGCATTTGTTCAACTATGTTCATGACAGCATTATTTGTAATAGCCAGAACCTGGAAACAGCCTAGATGTCCTTCAATGGAAGAATGGATGTAGAAAGTGTGGAATATATACACATTAGAGTACTACTCAGTGGTAAAAAACAATGACTTCTCGAATTTTGCATGCAAATGGATGGAAATAGAAAACACTATTCCGAGTGAGGTAACCCAGACCCAAAAAATGAATATGGGATGTACTCACTCATAATTGGTTTCTAGCCATAAATAAGGGTCATGGAGTCTACAATTGGTGATCCTAAAAAAGCTAAGTAAGAAGTTGAACCAAAGGAAAAACATATAGTTATCCTCTTGGCTATGGGAAGTAGACAAAATTGCCGGGGAGAAAATTGGGATCTTGCGGGTGGGGTGGGATGGGGGTAAGGGTAGATGGGGAGAGAAAAGGGAGAAGGGGAGGATGGGGGAACTTGGGGAAAAAGGAAGATTGGAATAAAGGAAGGAAGGATAGGGGAGCACAGAAGCACAATTCTGAGTTAAGGGATCCACCTTAGGGTTGGCAAGAGACTTGAACCTAGAGTGGCTCCCAGGAGCCCAAGCCGAGGTCCCTAGTTAGTTCCTTGGGCAGCTGAGGATAGGGAACCGGAAATGACCCTAGCCTATAGCAATACTGACTATTATCTTGCATATATCATAGAACCTTCATCTGGTGATGGATGGAGATAGAGACAGAGACCCACACTGGAGCACTGGACTGAGCTCCCAAGGTCCCAATGAGGAGCAGAAGGAGGGAGAACATGAGCAAAGAAGTCGGGATCACGAGGGCTGCACCCACCCACTGAGACAGTGTGGCTGATCTATTGGGAGCTCACCAAGGCCATCTGGACTGTGACTGAAAAAGCATGGGTTAAAACTGGACTCTCTGACCATGGCGAACAATGAGGGCTGATGAGAAGCCAAGAACAATGGCACGGGGTTTTGATCCTATGCAATGTGCTGGCTTTGTGGGAGCCTAGCCAGTTTGGATGTTCACCTTCCTAGATATGGACAGTGGGGGGAGGACCTAGGACTTACCATAGGGCAGGGAACCCTGACTGCTCTTTGGACTAGAGAGGGAGGGGGAGAGGAGTGGGAGGAGGAGGAGAAGTGTGGGAGGAGGGGGAGGGAAATGGGAGGCTGGGAGGAGGTGGAAACTTTTTTTTTTCTTCCTTTTCTCAATTAAAAAAAAAAGATTTGATGCAGAAATAAAAAAAAAATATTTAAGAGTTAGCCAATAAGATGCTGGAACTAATGGGCCAGGCAGTGTTTAAAAGAATACAGTTTCCGTGTAATTATTTCGGGTATAAAACTAGCCATGCGGGAGGCCAGGTGCCAGGAACGTATTCCTATCGCACCTATTACAACAGATCCTACTGCACATACTGGCTTTGTGGGAGTCTAGGCTGTTTGGATGCTCACCTCACTAGACCTGGAAAGAGGTGGTAGGTCCTTGGACTTCCCACAGGGCAGGGAACCCTGACTGCTCTTCAGGCTGATGAGGGAGGGGGAGTTTATTGGGTGAGGGGGAGGGAAATGGGTGTCAGTGGTGGGGAGGAGGCAGAAATCTTTAATAAATAAATACAAAAAAAGAGGGCAAACAGAAACCAAAGAATAAAATGTTCACTCAGTAATGACATGACTAGATATCAGAACCTAAATTAGAATCATCCCAAACTCTGGTCCCTAGACAACAATGTAAAAACACAATCAATAACATGCAGGAAAATGTGCCTTCGCTAGAGCCCAGCAACTCTATCACAGTAGGTTCTGAGTATTGCAACACAGCTGAAACACATGACAAAGACCCTAAAATCGCCTTTATTATTGTAGTCAGGCTGTTTTCACTCAACTGAAAAAGACTATGATGAGGTCGTTATGAATTTCATGTTTATACTGAGCCAAACAGACCAGTCAGGAGTACACACTTTTATGACTACAAGTTTAAAGAAGTGGCCATGATTTTTAAACCAGGAGGTTTATAAAGGTGAAACTCACAAGTTGGGCACATTTCATTTCTTCAGGTGTGATGACTGTTGGCAAGCATGACAGGATATAAACTTTTTACAAAAATGGGCTAAAGCTGTGTTACCATGGTATCACTGTTTGATCAGGGAGGAGAGCAGAAAATCTTGTGGTTACAGAAGCAGAACAACGGCAGGTGAGCTGTGGCTCCTGCAGGTACAATGCCTACCTGAGGGTAAAGCTTACATAAATGATAACCTGAGGTCAGGTCAGGAATTAGCAAAAATGTTTAACTCACTTCATTATGAATATGAAAGCAGCCCTAAAAGAGGAAATGAATAAATCTTTTTTAAAAAAAACCCATGAAAATACAGTGAAGAAAAGTTTAAAACCAGTTCAAGGCATGAACGAGAATAAAGAAATAGTAACCAGAAGTTGAGGAAAATCTGGAAATTCAAAATTCAGGAACTTGATCAGGAACTGCTGAAAGCCTTGCTCTTAACAGGTCCAGTGGCCTGGGATGGATGTATGAAGTTGACTAAATGAAGAAAACTCTGACCACCTTTTTCAAAGTGGCCCCATATAGTCTGAGCTATTTTTATTTATTCAGTTTCAATTGGCTACATAAACAGTTTTACAATCATATTTGTTTCTTTATGATTCTGATAATAGTTACAATAATTGACAGTTTTTTCCTCTTCTCTCCTTCCCTTTCCATCCCTTAACTTCCCCACTGGCAATCATTACGTACTTGATTCATAGCCTTAATATTAGAGGCATAATCAGTATGGTGAGCAACAAAGGATATTTTCTTTTTTTTTAAAGATAGATTACTTTATTATGTTTTATGCATAGATTAAAAGTGTTTTCTTTTTTATTTTTTTTTATTTTTTAAATTTATTTATTTATTAAGGATTTCTGCCTCGTCCCCACAACCGCTTCCCATTTCCCTCTCCCTCCCCCGATCAAGTCCCCCCCCCTCATCTGCTCGAAGAGCAATCAGGGTTCCCTGACCTGTGGGAAGCCCTAGGCAGTTTGAATGCTCACCTTACAAAGGATATTTTCTAAGTAGAGCATCATGTAACGTGAAAAAAAAGTTTTTTCCTCTAATGGTCAGTGCTTACCTCAGGTAAAATCGAAAGTCTCCCAATCAAATAATTAGCCAAGTCTGAATCAATTCATTCTTCATTCTATACTTCTCTATCTTCTATAGGGAATATTCTAGGTTTCTCCTATCATCCTAAAAGCTAAATAACCTAAAAGCATATTCTCAACAGTTGGTACTGCTTACCTTTTGTTCTCATGTTCCCTTTCCTCTCAGCTTCCTAGAGTATTGACACAGCTATAGAGATGAGGGCCCTATGAATTTCTATGATTCTGCTTCATTCCCTGTTACTAGACTATTCCCACCAATTCCTGATATCATCTACTTATTAACATTTTTCCTTGACTCTTGTAGTCAAAATCATTTCCTCTAGGACAATTATGCAAATATGTAATATTTTCATGAACTGCTGTGACTCTTTCAGACCAGTCAAAAGGAGCATTGGAAAGGCAATATCCTGTTCTTGAGAATCCTGAATTCATGATCATACCTGAAACATCAAAGTCATTAAGGGCTAAGTCAGATCCACTGTATATTTTTAACATTCTTCCCTTTGGCAGCCAGCCATAATTTATGTAAGGAAAGCAAGTAGAGCAGATAGCACATATGCTCCTGGGTCATGCCCAGAATTATACAATAAACTATACATTGGCCTTGCCAAAAATGGGTTAAATTCTCACAGGATTGGCAAAAGGAGAATTTGTTTATTATTATATCTGATCATTTCATAATGCCCTTACCTTTGAGGGTTGTAGGGATAAGCCCAGCCCCTTAGGGGGCGTGTTCACCTCAGGCGAATGTTTACTTATAAATCAGGCGAGCGGGCGCCCACGTGCCTTCTCTGCTTCTCTGTTCGTTGCAGGAATCTGTTCGTAGCGGGAATCTGTGGTCCTGTAAGTCTATTTCCCCATTAAAGCTGTATATATTATTATAATCTGTCTGGATTCATTTACGCCGTTACAGAGGGTCATGCCCCGAATTATACAGAAAATTATCCATTGGCCTTACCAAAAATAGATTAAATTTTCTGAGGCCTTGTCTCCTGAAGAAGTCACATGACTTTCTGCAAAAAACCTCAGGAGTAAGGGCACTATGAATTGACCAGATCTAATAATAATAGGGATAGAGGAAGGAGAAGAAATTCAGGTCATAGGCACAGAAAATATTTTAATCCAAAACCAAATTATAAAATAAAATTTCCCTAACCTAAAGGAGATGCCTATCAAGGTAAAAGAAGCATACTGAACAACAGATTGATAAGACTAGAATAGAAAGTCACCTAGCATATAATAATCAAAACTCCAAATGTACAGAACAAAGAAAAGAAATTAAAAGGTGCAAGACAAAGTAACATACAAAGGCAGACTTATGAGAATTACACCTGACAATGGAGGGTCTAAAAGTTTTAGTGCCTGGATAGATGTCCTGCAGACTCTAAGAGATCACAGATTCTAGCCCAGACTGCTATATCCAGCAAAACTTCCAATGACCAGAGAGGGAGAAAATAAGATAGACCTTGATAAAACCAAACTTAAATAATATCTATCTACAAACTTAGCCCAAGAGAAGGTGCTAGAAGGAAAATTCCAATCTAAGCAGGTTGGTTCCATCTATGAAAGCACAGGGAATATGTTGTAATAGGGGCAGCGGGGTTGCGTCCCCAGCACCCCGGCCGCCTGGCTAGCTTATGCCCCGAAATAATTACACAGAAACTGTATTCTTTTAAGCACTGCTTGGCCCACTAGTTTCAGCCTCTTAACCCATTTCTAATAATCTATGTAGCACCACGAGGTGCGCTTCCCAGGAAAGAAAAATCAAAGTATCTTTATTTTTGCATGATATTATTGTAAAAATATGTGATCAAAAATTCCACTAAGAAATTCCTACAGCTGATAAACACTTTCACCAAGGTATCAGGATATAAAATTAACTCACAAAAATCAGTACACCTCCTATATACAAATGAGAGACTGAGAAAGAAATCAGAAAACAACAGCTTTCACAAAATAGCCTTACATTATATAAAATATTTTGAACAACTTAACCTAACAAGTTATAGACTTTTATGATAAAAGAAAATTAAAAAGGTATCAGAAGATGGAAAGAATCATGGAAAGGTAAAGATCATGGATCCTTAGGATTAGTGTAGTAAAAGTGGCCATCCTACCAAAAGTAGTCTACAGATTTAGTATGTCCCCATCAAAATTCCAACACAATTCTTCTCGGATTTTGAAAGGTCAATTCTCAGCTTCATATATAAACAGAAAATCCCAGGATAGCTAAAATAATTCTGCATAATAAAGTAACTACTAAGGGTATCACTATCCCTAATCTTAAAATGTACTACAGAGCTATAACAATATAACCAGCATGGTATTGGCAGAAAAAGAGAAAAGTTGATCGATAAATTCAAATTTATGACTGAGACATAAATGCACATGCATATGGATAGGTGATTTTCAAAAAGAACCCAGAAATACACTCTGAAATAAGACAGCTTTACACCAAATGTTGCTCAAACAGGATATCTGCATGTAGAAGGATACAAATAGATTCATATCAATCACCCTGTTAAAAAACGCAACTGTAGCCGGACGGTGGTGGCGCATGCCTTTAATCCCAGCACTCAGGAGGCAGAGGCAGGTGGATCACTGTAAGTTCGAGGCCAGCCTGGTCTACAAGAGCTAGTGCCAGGACAAGCTCCAAAGCTACAGAGAAACTCTGTCTCGAAAAACAAAAAACAAAACAAAAACAAACAAAAAAAAATAAGCAAATGTAAGTATAACTGCAACATAAAATGAGATGCATTGAACCTGATAGAAGAGACAACGAGAAATAGCTTTTCACTCATTGGCACAGGAAAAGGCTTTTGAATAGAACACCATTGGCACAGGCACTAATATCAACAATTAATAAATGGAACCTCATGAAACCAAGAAACTTCTGCATGGCAAAAGACACTGTCACTCAGATAAAGTCCCAGTCTAAAAGAATGGGGAAAGATTTTTATCAACTTCAACATCCAATAGTAGTAGACTAATACCCAAAATATATAAAGAACAAACTAAAAATTTTAGATATCAAGAAAACAAATAATCCCATTTAAAAATGAGGTGTGAATGTAAACAGAGATTTGAAACTTAAAATTTTTCACACTTAAAAAAATGTTCAAACCTTTATTTTGCTGGACATACATAATTAATATTTTGTTTTTTCTTTAATTACATGTTCATATGCAAAATTCTTCTATTGTTTTTCTTTTAATGTTTGTGACTTAAATTTTTCACCTTTTATACTTTTTATACTTTAATTCATTTGATTGTTTTTTTCATTTCAAGGTGAAATACATCACAATTTAATTATTCATTCTGTTGGCAGATTAGTTGTTATTATTTGCTATGAAAATAACACATTGCAACCTTGCTATTCTGTGATATATATGCTGAGTATTGAAAAGCTAAAGTGTTGATGTTAATAGATACTGTTATATTTAATAGATATTATCAAAGTTATTTCTACATTTGTGAAATTTTAATCTCTTGCCAACATAGCAAGAGAGATTTTTTTCTTGACAAAACATAATGATCTAGATCTTGTTTTTAGTTGTATCTGTAAGCTGAGTTTGTAAATAACAGTATCTTAATTTTAATTTGCATGTCCCCTCCCATGATAGTTAAGAAATTTCCCAATGTTTACTGTCTGCCTCTTAGACATTCTCACTTGATTGTATCCATTAAGATAATTGGTATATTGTTATTGTTGGTTCTTTAATTTTTTCAAATTTGATACGTGGTCTCCCTATATAGCTTAGGGAAGGCCTGACTGTGGACTCACTGTCTTTGCTTGTCAAGTACTGAGCTTATAGGTTTGCTTAGTTATTGGAGATTTTCTTTTTTTAAAGTGTAAATTTCACAAAAACAAATAAAAATAAGAAATAAAAGTAAACAAAATGTCTTGTGTTTTTTATTGGAATGTAAATAAATTTGTAGATAACATTAGGAAGAAGTTCCTACTTTGTCTTCCAAATAGATAGTTCAGTGGTATTGTTGATATATCAATTTCCATTCTCTAAGTATAGTTTTGCTTTATTATAGAATATTATAGTTCAATTTTTATTTAACATTGGAAGCTATTGAGAAGATTCCCTCCCTCTTGATCAATTTTGAACTCCAGCGCCTAATTCTGATAAAACTACAGCCAAAATTCTCTGGAAGCTTTACTTTCCTAGCTCTGTACTGCATAGCATGCATGCCCGCTTGCGCATGCATGTGCACGCATGTACACACTCACACACACACACACACACACACACACACACACAGCTTTATCTTATAGATTAAGGTCAGCTCCCCTCACTCCTGCCACTGTTCGCATCAAGCATTCCACAATCCAAGTACCTCCAGTGCACTGAGGTCTCCACATAAACTGAAATCTCACAATCCTGGTACCTCCAGTGCACTGAGGTCTCCACATAAACTGAAATCCCACAACCCTGGTACCTCCAGTGCACTGAGGTCTCCACATAAACTGAGGTTGAATTTTCTCCAGTAGACTTCTCACCTCTTTTCAGAGACTCCAAATCCTGCCTCATGGCACCAAGCCTCAGCTTCTCTACATGGCCCCTTCAATCCTAGGGTTTCTGCTCCAAGTGAAAACTCAACATTGGCCATTCACAGCAGCTAGCCTCAGTGTCTCTTCAAAAATTCTTAAATTCTGCCGCCTTCATGCTGATAAAGACAGTACCGTGTGGGCTGACACATTACCAAATTCAGCTGACAACTTGAGATGCATCATTAGCTCCCTCTATTCCACAGTTACCACGTGCTAACCAAGGTAGACACTTTGAAGATTTCACCTTAGTGACACTTCCCTTAATTGCAGCGGATTTTTCAGGCCACCTAACAAGCATCAATTGTCCCAGTGAATCAGAAATTTCCTTCCTGTCGTTTGGTCTCTTAACAATCACAGGCAAGTTTTCAGGCCCAACTAAGTAGAAAATAGGTGTCCTTCTTTCAAAATATCGCTGAAATGATCCAGACCGAGTCTTTGAGGGATTCTCTGATTTTCCTCTGAAAGATCACAAGCCAGGCCTCCAGCATCTCTGTGTCTCTCAGCCCTCTTATCCTCCCGTTCTTCCACAACACATCGTATACAGCACACAGCACACAATCTTCCAAATAGCACAACTAGATCTGTCAGAGTGATGCTATGATAAACACCATGACCAAGGTAAACCTGAGGAGGAAAAGACATATTTCAGCTTATAACTGAAGTCCATTAGGAAGGGAAGTCATGCCAGGAATTAAAAGCAGGAACTTGGAGGCTGGAACTGAAGCTAAGACTGTGGAGGATTACCACATACTCCTTTGGTAACCTTGATTTATTCAGCTACTTTTCTTCTACATCCCATTAACACCTGCCCTGGAATCACCTAGAGTAGCCTGATCCCTCCCACTAACCCTGACAATAGCCCCAACCCCTAATCCCCACTGTAATGTTAACCATTCATTCAATCATTAAAAAGAAAATGTCCACACAGTCTTGTCTTCAGGCTAGTCAGATAGAGATGATTTCTCAATTGACATTTTCCCTTCCCTGATGTCTCTATCTTCTGTCATGTTGACAAAAGACTAACCAGCATTGGTTGATAGATTCATTCAGGATAATTTTGCACATTAGTTATTGACTTCTATTAAATGTTCTGGAATAGCTCATGACAATTACAGCTTATCTCAAGGTTTTTATTAAGTCAAGGAAATGTACAATTTACATTCAAAATATTTCTATTTACTAAACTTCCAATAAAATGGATTGTGTTTTAGACTTTTCAATTCATGAGTAATTTACCCTTGAACTTTTCTATATCTGAAAATAACCATGACAGTAGTGAGTGTCTCTATATTTACCTAGTTAGATTATTACAGTTTCTCTGCATCTCCACCAACCAAGTTTGTATGGAAGAAACTACTCTTCTGCAGAACCCTAAGAGTCCTTCATGAAGACTTAAGACATCTGGCATGTATCATCTTGGATTTGACATGCTTATTCTGGTTAAAAGTGTTTCCTAGGAGCCAATTAGGCAATTAGCAGAATCATTAACTATTTCGAGCCAAAGGAGCATAGCTTACCTCTTTGAAATAATAATGAACAAATTAGTAGTCATGTTGTTACTGAGTCTTCCAGAACTAAGCTTGCTCACTTAGGGGAGGGACCTGACTTAGGTTGTCTGATGGATGATATATTAATGCTTAGGAAAAGACTTTGCATCAGGATTAGCTACATTCCCTGACTAAGAAACAAACACATGGGAAGTCATTCACACATGTATAAGGTATTGATGAAATTTGGAGTTTAGAGTTTGTTATGGTATATTCACCCCTCTCTTTTGGTACACAAATGAAGTGTACATTCAGAAAGATTAGGGTTCCACCACACTCTGCCTTATGTGAAAAGCAGATTCTTCTCATTGATCACCACTTGAAAAGTTCTTTGTGTGTATAATTAATCCAAAGTTCCAAGTGGGAAAGGGATGTTTATATAATGAAGTTATAAAACCCCACAGGGTGACTGTCAGGGTCTGTGCTACATGTAAAATCAGTTTTGAAATGTTGAAGTTATATAGAAAATATTACTTAAAACAGAATGTAATATAATTATTATCTTTGATTCTCATTATCAATTAGAGCATATAATACATTCTTTGCCTACCAAAACTATATAACATTTCATAACTAGACCCGTGATTGCTACATCAAAATGCAGCCTATAACCTAAGGGCCAGTGTTTTCAAATATTATTATTGTAAGGCAAATACCTGTAAATAAATTGGCACAATTGTGAGTATATACTAAATTCAACACAATGGGTAGGTCTTATTAGAATGTTGCATTATCATTAATGTATTCTGATGTTTTACTAAAATCATTTACATATTTCTATGACTCTGGCTTGGCTTGTACTTCTTGAAGATAATTAAAAATTAACTTGGAGTCATAAATAATTAGCTCCATTGTTCTTTTAAAATGTGCATGCATGTTATTTTATTTAACTATGTTATTTTAGAAATGATTTAATGAATACTAAAAATATTTGAGGACTACTGATTTTGTAGCTTGTTGTACATTTTTTGGTGATTTGTTTTCTCTTCCTTCTGTGCAATTATGAAAAATTAATAAGCAGCATTTCTGGATAGCCAAGGTAAAAAAAAACAGTATTTTTCTAATAATTTTTGAAATTTTAACATATTTTATTTTTCCAAGCATGATTTTAGATATCTCTTAATGAGAATAACTATCTAGTTGAAATAATAAAATAAATGACATTTGTATTACTGTTTTGAGGAAAATATGCCATTCAAAAACTGGATTCGTGACTTGGATTTGAATTGATCAGCATTACTTTTGGACACATGAAGCTGAGTCAACATGCTTTAACTACATGTTTATAATTGCATTTAGTGGATGGGACCACTTACACATGAAATGAGAAAATCACTTCATATTGAAATACCTAAGGTCTAGTCCTTGTGGTATTTTAATTTTGGTAGAGACTATCAACTATCTCTTAAAATTTAGCATGCAAGAATCAAATTTAGTGATCATGAGAAGATAATGAGCTATCTGCTGGTAATTCTATGGATGAACTGTTTAGCCTAATCTGAAAAACATAGCCTGTCCATGTCCCATTGAATAGTAGCTAAATGCACTCTCAGAGCTGCATTACCTTATGATTACATTTCTGGATTCTGTGGTATAAGTCACATGTGTTTCTGGGATTGGGCTTGTGATGGCATTAGGCTAGCCTGCTATCATCTCACTGTGGTAGCCATAAAAGATGAGAGAAGTGGCAGCAAAACTACCACATCTGCTTCATACTTATTCATTTAATTAAATCACAAGGCAGTATAAGTTCAGTCAAACCACAAAGGGATGTAAAAACTTGAAGAGAAAAACACACAAAATACAATAAACAAAATAACACTGCAAATAATCCACCACAACTGAGTTTAGTGAACTGAGACTGAGTGTAGAAACTGAAGCATCAAAGATGTGACTAATTCTTAGAGAAGGTTATATCTTTAACAGGAAAGAGACAGTGTTCTCCATCCAGTCTTGGTTTCTACACTGTGCCATGAGAATTACTTTCCTTTAAAAGTTCTTAAAAATCATGACTGGCATCAACCAGAAACTTAGATTGTACTTGTTGAAAAATGAAATTCATATTTAAAAGAACTTAGCTTGTTTAATATTTCCCATTGCAAAAACTACTTAATGGCTAAAAGTTTTCTTCATTAAAATTTATCCAATTTTAGTTTGGTTTATTAGCAATCTATACTTAAATAACTTTGTTGAATTTAAAATACCTCAAGTCATCTACTCTAGGCCCTTCTTTATTGTCTACAAGGTTATCCTTCGTAGTCCCTCTTATGTTCTAATAATATTCATTCTCTGATTTCATTTTCAAAATTAAAGTCTTTAAATATAATAAAATTCTCATAATTTACCTATAATACTGTATGTTATATAATTGCAAAGATTATTTTTTATTCTATAGTATATTGTTATGATATTAGTTACAAGCTTAGTACTATACTCTATTCTCAAATGCTTTAAGCAAAGCATCAAAATGTCAAGTGTAGCAAGGGACATTGTACACTCTCCTTTTTTTAATGGTTATGTATCATAAACCTTCATATTCTGATTCCTAATCTATTTCATTACTTTTCTTTCTTTCTTTCTTTTTTACAGCAACACTAAAATTGAAACACTACCTTTGTGCACATCAAGGACTGGGAAAGAGAGGGTTGAAGTGAAAGGAATAGTCAACATGTGCTCCTTTTATTCTGTTATCACTTCCTAACTGACTTCCCTTCAATGTATACACATGTTGTTGAGAACTCTCTCATCCAGTCTTGTGTTTGCATGCCCTTACCTTCAGTGATGGCCACAGAAATTTTTAGAGCAAGCGCAGAAATATCCAGAGTTGAAAAAGCATTGAAATTTTTTTAATTCTCAATAGAAAGATTGAAATAGAAATTGTATTCATCTCATTTTTTTTTGTCTGAACAATTGTCAGACACAAGTGTGAGTTAAAAGATGTCATGAACTGAATAGAAATGGTCAGATTGACACTGATTCAATTCATGGGTGTGAATAACATGACTTTTATAATCATCTTTGTTCATCATACTATAGCTTTATATTGAGCAAAAGAACTATCCCTCGCATAATTCCAATTCTGTCTTAAAATTTATCAGTCTCCTTCTTGCTATCTGTATACACAGAGTTTTAGAAATGGCCTTAGACTGTAGTGACTGCAAATGCATCAAAATATTACTGCAATTTAAAAACGAGGAGGGGGAAAAAGGTTCTTATGATTTACAAGTCTCCTCTGCTTGGCTCAGTTCCAGAACTGTGGTTTAGAAGTAATCTTTCCTTATGGGTGTAACTTTCAACCCTCACTAAAGAAGCTTGTTTTTTCCAGTAAATGGAGACTACCACAGAAAACCAAAACAGGTTAAGAAATAGAGAACAATTGATTATGGGGTACCTAGTGCAATGATGTATCTAGAACACAATTCCTGTACATAAGGCTTGGAGAATATCATGGAAGACAGTAAAGGAAGACCATTAGAGTAAGTGACTTGGAAGTATGTTGTGAGATTGTGTCTCCTAGAAATGACAGGTGAGGTACCCTCATACCACAACAATATGAATGTTTCTACATGACCCAAGCAATGACAACCCTAATAGTAGATATACTCTAATACTGAAGGGTAAGATTTTAAGGTGTCCTTACCCCTGGACAAAGAATTACCAACAACCAACACTGCTAAGAAAAGGAGAATTAGTCATCCCCAAGGATGAAGTCCCTAATTAGTTGTACAATGCCAAATGGGCAGTCCAGAAATTATATACGTACAAATGACACTAAATGCATTCATCTGCTTATATTGATATATTTATGAGTGTATATACATATATATGTATATATGTATGTGTGTATACCAGTAATATTCAAAGGAAAAAAAACATGAATTTGAAAGGGAGTTAAAAATGGGGATATGGGATGGAATAGAGGGAGAGGAGAGATTAGAGGAAGAACTGGGAAGGGGAAAAATGATATAATTTCTGTCATAGTCGTTGTTTTATTGCTGTGAGGAAACACCATTACCAAGACAACTCTTTTAATGAAAACATTTAATTGAGGACTGTGTCCCACTATAGTATCCTTCCTCACACAGATATCACCATGTTCACAGGTTAAACGAGGGAAGAGAAACAGTCTTGCAACAGCATCCTGTGACAGGAGCTGGTACCATTATTATTTACTCTGCACAAGCCCCGCTTACACACATAACACTATATGTCTGCTTGCAGAAACTGCAGAATCCTGGTACTCAGGAAGACACAGCTACGTTTTCCTACCAGCTGTTTAAGTAACTATAGTTGAAAACTATCTTAATAGTTGTCCATTTTAATAACTAATAGTAATTAACCAGGGACTCTGTGTCATTGATGTCTAATTTCCTGCTCCATTCAATTTCCATATTATTACAAGGAAATTTCATAGCTCTTTTGGTTTAAATAATTGGAACTGACTTATTAAAAATCCTGCCATGAAGTATGATTGTGGAATTCATCTGACACAAAGGACACTGCTTTGTTGTTGCTGTTCTGTGGCTCTGTCTGCACTGTTTTTATTACTAGATGTAGATGGAAGTTTCTGTCCTGCCCAGTCCTACAGCTGTTCAGTCCCAACGAAACACACAGAGAATTATATTAATTGTGAATGTTTGCCTTAATAACTCAGCTATTACTATTAGCTATTTCTTACAACTTAAATTAATCCATTATTCTTTTCTATGTTTAGCTATGTGGCTTGGTACCTTTTCTCAGTAAGGCATTCTCTTCTTGTTTCTTCTGAGTCTGGCTGGTGACTGACTCTGCTTTTCCTCTTCCTAAAATTCTCTTAGTCTCATTACTCCTGCTATACTTCCTGCCTCGCTTCTAGCCAATGAGTGTTTTCTGAAACTAATGTGAAGAACAAATCTTTACAGTGTAGAAAAGCATTATCAGACAGCAGTTAGATTAGGCAGCCTTGCAGAAACAAACGGTTTGTGGAAGAGGAAGAACATAGGCCCTGGTTAAGCCTACAGTGTAGGTAAGTCATAAGGTTGGATTTTCTGAGTTTTTCTGAGACTGTTGGAGAGGAGTCCATGGAATCTATTCTAAAAATCTCTGCTAATGTATCTCTGTAGTGAGGAGGCTGCTTATTGGTTCCTGGCTAGCTTAGACCAGAAATAACCCCACACTGTATTAATTAAATCACTACTTGGTCCATTAGCTCTAGCTTCTTATTGGCTAACTCTTACATCTGAATTTAACCCATTTCTAGTAATCTGTGTATCACCACATGCCTCTGGCTTACTGGGTCCAGATCTGTGGCCAGAAAGGAATGGATTCCTCACTTGTTTCTATACTAATGGACTGCTGAAGAAACTGAGCCAGAAGCTGAGGAAAAAACAGCAAGAATTAAAGACAAAAAAGCAGAACTAAACAAAACCTCAGAACAGAAAAAACAAAAATCAAACAAAGAAAAAAAAAAACCACCTCCTCACAATAAAAGAAAACTAGTCTAGTTGCTACTTTCATTTGGCACAAAGAAGTCGCTTGTTGGAAAGTTAGCCATGTGGTTATTGCCACACAAAGTCACTTTTCTTGTCTGAAAAAAAGTAATTTAGTGTATGCCTGTCATATTCAAGGAGATTTGAAAAGAATCATAAAGCTAAATATCATATCTCTAATGAACTCATTTTGAGTACATAGTATGTATCAATTCATATGCACTATTTCATTCAAATGTCTTAGAACAGAAAAGTGGCAACAGTTGTTCAGTTTTATAAATGTGTAAGCTGAGACTCAATAATTTGTTTCCCAAGCAATGCAACTAAGAAATAGTAGAATTTAGCATTAAATAAATAGAGTAGGATACCAGTACCTTCCCCTTTTCCCTACCCACTAGTATCTGTTAAAAGAAAATAAACCATTTCCATTCTACTCACTCTTTTCTCCACAACAACTGGCATACAAGTATGTGATTCCTAGGGAAAAAAAAAAAACAACAAAAAAAAAACAAAACAAAAACATACAATTTCTACCTGTTTCCCCCTGAGATGTTTTGGTTGTGGAAACAGTGCCTGTTCTATTGGAAGTAGTTGTCGACTTTGAATTGCAAATGAAGTGTGAGCTCCAGTCCTTCCTCACCTGCTGTGCTACCCCTGAGCTGAGCTGTTCTCAGTGCTAAATTTCACTGTCAGGATTCTTGCTGCTTATCTGACCTTCAGCCTAAATGCCAAGTAGGAGTTAGCAGAGTCGCTTGAGTGTGTGTGTGCTTTCATATGCACATCACCATTTGACTATGTCCCCATCCAACACACATTGCTGCAGTCCCTAGAAGGGTATTGTCTTCTGGAGCTTTGCTGTGAACAAATCTAAAATTTACTAAGTTAAAGAGCCATTATTAAGAAGAACATAATAGGTTCTTTCAAAGACTAGTGTTGGATCTATCACAGTCTAATAAGAAAAATGGAGCCCACATAATGTCATGCAGAACAAAAGATAGCACTGATAGTGGAGTTGAGACTCCTCGAAGTCTGGTATAGAAAACTGATATGACCCAGCAATGTGCAGTCTTATGAAATGAATATCTATTTCATCTGGGCTATAGGGGCAGTGTCAAAAACAGAGTTCCCAATTGCAGTAACTTGGAGGGTGCCTGAACAAAACAGGCTAAAACAGAAGGGAAAGCATCCCCTTTGATCTTTCTTCCCTGAAGCTCACATTGCTGACTTTCTGCCAAAGCCAGTTGTCAAGGAAGCATAGAAACGTTAGCTTGCAGAACACAGTTCCCTGCAGTACAGAGCAGGAAGCAGTGCATAATGATAAGATAAAATAATAACCAACTAGCATAGGTAGGAACACTGTAATAATCCATTCCATTATTGCACAGAAGACTGGCTTGGTATCTCCAGATACACTGTTCAATGATGCTTATAAACAGCTTTATTGCATAATGACATAAAATAATACTGCTACTTAAAACTTAATTTCTTTGTTTTTACTTGACTCAATTTTGGTCAGCTATACTGTATAACTTTGTATCATTGAATTTTTTTTAATTATTAAGAGATTTATTGATTTTTATTTTATGGGCATAAATGTTTTCTTGCAGGTATGTTTGTGTGCTACACATATGTTTATGTCCAGCGAGGCAGGGAACGTCAGATTTTTTGGAACTGGAGCTAGAGATTGTTAATTTTTGGAATGTAGACCCCAGACCCTTGCATCCATCCCAGCCTCGAGGCCTGAGAGTTGTATTGGTCTGGACTCCAAATCCTAGCATGCCAGTTCCTGACCCCTCCCTGGGGGGTCAGGACCACTCCCACAGGGAATTTAAGTGAACTCCCAGAATAGGAACACATGGTCTCTTTCCTTTCCTCTCTGATGGTCGCCTTAGCCATCTCCAGGTTTCCCCTTGGGGCCACCTGAGAGCTCAGCAATCCCATTAAACCTGGATTTTTTTATTTTTTATTTATTTATTTTTTTAATTTGGCTTGCTGTGATTTGGCTTGATTGGGAATTTTGTGTTGGCAGAGAGCTTGCGTTAGAAGAAATTCCTAACAGAGATGGTATGAATTGTCATGTGGCTGCTGAGAAATCCATCTAAGTCCTCTGGAGGAGCCAGCCATTCTCTTAACTGTCAAGCCACCTCGCCAACGTCACTGTAGGTTTTAAAACTATAGTGATGTTTTGGCCAGTGAGAAAGCTTAAAAGGTAAAAGACGTTTTCCACATGGAAATTTTTAATTAATTAATTTATTTATTTATTAAAGATTTCTGCCTCCTCCCCGCCACCGCCTCCCATTTTTCTCCCCCTCCCCCAATCAAGTCCCCCCTCCCTCGTCAGCCCGAAGAGCAATCAGGGTTCCCTGCCCTATGGGCAGTCCAAAGACCACCCACCTCCATCCAGGACTAGTGAGGTGAGCATCCAAACTGCCTAGGCTCCCACAAAGCCAGTACGTGCAGTAGGATCAAAAACCCATTGCCATTGTTCTTGAGTTCTCAGTAGTCCTCATGGTCCCCTATGTTCAGTGAGTCTGGTTTTATCCCAGGCTTTTTCAGACCCAGGCCAGCTGGCCTTGGTGAGTTCCCGATAGAACATCCCCATTGTCTCAGTGTGTGGGTGCACCCCTTGCCGTCCTGAGTTCCTTGCTCGTGCTCTCTCTCCTTCTGCTCCTGATTTGGACCTTGAGATTTCTGTCTGGTGCTCCAATGTGGGTCTCTGTCTCTGTCTCCTTTCATCGCCTGATAAAGGTTATTATTCTGGAGGATGCCTGTATGTTTTTCTTTAGGTTCACCTTCTTATTTAGCTTCTCCAGGATCACGAATTATAGGCTCAATGTCCTTTATTTATGGCTAGATACCAAATATGAGTGAGTACATCCCATGTTCCTCTTTTTGGGTCTGGCTTTCCTCACTCAGGATAGTGTTTTCTATTTCCATCCATTTACATGCAAAATTCAAGAAGTCCTTGTTTTTTTTTTTTTTGTTTTTTTTTTTGGTTTTTCGAGACAGGGTTTCTCTGTGGTTTTGGAGCCTGTCCTGGAACTAGCTCTTGTAGACCAGGCTGGTCTCGAACTCACAGAGATCCGCCTGCCTCTGCCTCCCGAGTGCTGGGATTAAAGGCGTGCGCCACCACCGCCCGGCTCGAAGTCCTTGTTTTTTACTGCTGAGTAGTACTCTAATATGCATATATTCCATAATTTCTTCATCCATTCTTCCATTGAAGGGCATCTAGGTTGTTTCCAGATTCTGGCTATTTCAAACAATGCTGCTTCCTTAGCGATCAGGGAAATGGAAATCAAGACAACTTTAAGATACCATCTTACACCTGTTAGAATGACTAAAATAAAAAACACCAATGATAGCCTTTGCTGGAGAGGTTTTGGAGAAAGGGGTACACTCATCCATTGCTGGTGGGAATGCAAACTTGTGCAACCACTTTGGAAATCAGTGTTTCGGTTTCTCAGGAAATTCGGGATCAACCTACCCCTGGACCCAGCAATACCACTCTTGGGAATATACCCAAGAGATGCCCTATCATACAACAAAAGTATATGCTCAACCATATGTAAAAAATTTGAGATGTAAATCGTTATAAGCAGTAATAAATGGATTGTCATCTTGTTTGAGACATTTCAGTGAAGGCAAATATGAAAATTTTTATGAAAACAGGAATAAAATGTGCACATCCATTTAAGCAGACATGCACTGAGCATATCGTCCATTTGATCAGAACCTTGGACACATTTTCTTTCATAGCAGCTGTGGCTGTTGGCAATTGCTGAGCCAATTTGTCTCAAGTACTTAAAAGCATTTAGACTGAGACTTTTATTTGTGAGAATTCAAGTAAAGACTACCTGTGTCCACTTCCCAGCACTATGCCTTAAAAAAAGATTTTACATACAAGAACTTTAAATTTCTCTGGTCTGCAACACAGGACTATTCCATAATGAACAATTCAGAATAGGAAGAGGCTTTGCAAATCCTGGGGCCAGAACATTCTTAGAACAAGAGATTTGGGGCTCCTAGGAATCCTTCTTTTTCATATGCTAAGCTAGTCCTCTACTGCTGAGCTACATCCTCAGCCCTTTTGAATTTCATTTTTTCCCTTTTCCAAAAATAATATTTTTGTTGATTATTTGGGAATTTTATATAATGTGTCCAATCACACTTCTCAGTCCTCCCAGGTCTGTTCTTCTACCTAGTAAGTTCCAGAAGAAGGAGGAGTAGGAAGAGGAGGAGGAGGAGGAGGAGGAGGAGGAGGAGGACAAGGAGGAGGAGGAGGAGGAGGAGGGGGAAGGGAGAAAGAAAGGGAAGAGAGAAAGAAAAAAGAAAGAAAGAAAGAGAGAGAAAGAGAAAAAGAGAGAAGGAAAAGGATGCACCAAATGGTCAAACTCTCAGTAGCCCACATCTTAGAGAAAACTGAGTCCATCCCCACCCACATTTCTACTGGAAGCCATCAACAATGAAGAGCTACACTTCAGCATTTCTATTACAATTTTTAAGAGTACTCTTCAATGGCTTCCTGTTTAGACAATTTTTTTCTTTTTCTTTTTTTTTTTTGTTGACAGAGGGGAGGTAAGACAGGGAGTGAGGTTGTGAAAGAAGCCTTCTATGCTTCTCATTCTCAGCTGTGATTTTGTAGTGATTCATATCACCATGAAAGAAGCTTCTTTGCCCTTTGTAGCAGGGAGTATCAACTTCCACATGGTTTCTTGGGATAACATGGACCATAGATATCCACATTACCTCTCTCTGGCAGTAGCACAGCTCACTGACATTAATACAGATCCAAACAGCAGCACAGATCATGAACATCCATATTGTCTCTGCCCATAACATGAACCACAGACCTCAACATGGCTTCCTGACAGCACAGAATACAAATATCCACATGGCCTTTGGTGATAACATGGACCATAGTTATCAACTCAGTGAGACAGGGTTTTGGTAAAGGGCTCAGTTTGCTTTGAATTTGTCATTCTCTTCTTTCAGTCTTTTGGATAGATAGAATTGTGTGTGTGCACCATTATCACAGGCTTAAGGGAATCTTAATAATTATTTGCTTTACTTCACTCATGTTAAATAGTACATCAAAGACTAGAAATTAAGTGATTTCTCTAAATTGACTTGGGTTTTTTATGCCAAAGTTAGATTGGTCTCCTGTATTATTTAGCTACTGGTTCACTCATTTTTCTTACCATGTCATACTGTATTTAACCTGTGAATCAATTTATTTACAATTATAACTTCCAAAGTGTTACCAAAAACTAAAAATGATTTAGCTGACATTGAATAGATACATTATTTAGAATATTTTTGCAAAGATTAAATATATTTCTTTCTTTATTTTTTTTTAATTTATTTATTTATTAAAGATTTCTGTCTCTTCCCAGCCACCGCCTCCCATTTCCCTCCCGTTCCCCCAATTAAGTCCCCCCCCCCAGCCCGAAAAGCAATCAGGGTTCCCTGTCCTGTGGGAAGTCCAAGGAACCCCCCACCTCCATCCAGGTCTAGTAAGTTGAGCATCCAAACTGCCTAGGCTCCCACAAAGCCAGTACGTGCAGTAGGATCAGAAACCCATTGCCATTGTTCTTGAGTTCTCAGTAGTCCTCATGGTCCGCTATGTTCAGAGAGTCCGGTTTTATCCCAGGCTTTTCCAGACCCAGGCCAGCTGGTCTTGGTGAGTTCCCAGTAGAACATCCCCATTGTCTCAGTGTGTGGGTGCACCCCTCTCGGTCCTGAGTTCCTTGCTCGTGCTCTCTCTCCTTCTGCTCCTGATTTGAACCTTGAGAATTCAGTCCTGTGCTCCAATGTGGGTCTCTGTCTCTGTCTCCTTTCATCGCTTGCTGAAGGTTAATATTCAGGAGGATGCCTATATGTTTTTCTTTGGGTTCTCCTTATTTAGCTTCTCAAGGATCACTAATTATAGGCTCAATGTCCTTGGTTTATGGCTAGAAACCAAATATGAGTGAGTACATCCCATGTTCCTCTTTTTGTGTCTGGCTTACCTCACTCAGGATAGTGTTTTCTATTTCCATCCATTTGTATGCAAAATTCAAGAAGTCCTTGTTTCTTACTGCTGAGAAATACTCTAATATGTATATATTCCATACTTTCTTCATCCATTCTTCCATTGAAGGGCATCTAGGTTGTTTCCAGGTTCAGGCTATCACAAACAATGCTGCTATGAACATAGTAGAGCATATACTTTTGTTGTATGATAAGGCCTCTCTTGGGTATATTCCCAAGAGTGGTATTGTGGGGTCCAGGGGTAAGTTGATCCCGAATTTCCTGAGAAACCGCCATACTGCTTTCCATAGTGGTTGCACAAGTTTGCATTCCCACCAGCAATGGATGAGTGTACCCCTTTCTCCACAACCTCTCCAACAAAGGCTATCATTGGTGTTTTTGATTTTCACCATTCTGACAGGTGTAAGATGGTATCTTAAAGTTGTCTTGATTTGCATTTCCCTGATCGATAAGGAAGTTGAGCATGACCTTAAGCGTCTTTTGGCCATTTGAAGTTCTTCTGTTGAGAATTCTCTGTTCAGCTCAATGCCCCATTTTATAATTTTGTTGGTTAGCCTTTTCCGGTCTAGTTTCTTGAGTTCTTTATATATTTTGGAGATCAGACCTTTGTCAGTTGCGGGGTTGGTGAAGATCTTCTCCCAGTTAGTGGGTTGCCTTTGTGTCTTAGCGACAGTGTCCTTTGCTTTACAGAAGCTTCTCAGTCTCAGGAGGTCCCATTTATTCAATGAGGTCCTTAATGTCTGTGCTGCTGGGGTTCTATGTAAGAAGTGGTCTCCTGTGCCCATGTGTTGTAGAGTACTTCCCACTTTGTCTTCTATCAGGTTCAGTGTGTTCATACTGATATTGAGGTCTTTAATCCATTTGGACTTGAGTTTTGTGCGTGGTGATAGATATGGATCTATTTTCATTCTTCTACAGGTTGACATCCAGTTTTGCCAGCACAATTTGTTGAAGATGCTCTCTTTTTTCCATTGTTTACTTTTAGCTCCTTTATCGAAAATCAGGTGTTCATAGGTTTGTGGGTTAATGTCAGGGTCTTCTATTCGATTCCATTGGTCTACTTCTCTGTTTTTATGCCAATTTCAAGCTGTTCTCAATACTTTAGCTCTGTAGTAGAGTTTGAAGTCAGGGATGGTAATGCCTCCAGACGCTCCTTTGTTGTATAAGATTGTTTTGGCTATCCTGGGTTTTTTGTTTTTCCATATAAAGTTGATTATTATCTTCTCCAGATCTGTGAAGAATTTTGATGGGATTTTGATGGGGATTGCATTGAATCTATAGATTGCTTTTGGTAGAATTGCCATTTTTACTATGTTGATCCTCCCAATCCAGGAGCAAGGGAGATCTTTCCATTTTCTGGTGTCCTCTTCAATTTCTTTCTTCAAAGACTTAAAGTTCTTGTCAAATAGATCTTTCACATCCTTGGTCAGAGTTACCCCAAGATATTTTATGCTATTTGTGGCTATCGTGAAAGGTGATGCTTCTCTAATTTCCCTCTCTGTTTCCTTATCCTTAGTGTATAGGAAGGCCACTGATTTTTTGGAGTTGATCTTGTATCCTGCCACATTACTAAAGGTGTTTATCAGCTGTAGGAGTTCTTTGGTAGAGTTTTTGGGGTCGCTTATGTATACTATCATATCATCTGCAAATAACGAGAGCTTAACTTCTTCTTTTCCGATACGAATCCCCTTGATCCCTTTATGGTGTCTTATTGCTATTGCTAGAACTTCAAGCACTATATTGAAGAGGTATGGAGAGAGTGGACATTCTCAATAAAATACTGGCAAACCGAATCCAAGAACACATTTGAAAAATTATCCATTATGATCAAGTAGGCTTCATCCCAGAGATGCAGGGCTGGTTCAACATACGCAAATCTATCAATGTAATCCACCATATAAATAAACTGAAAGAAAAAAACCATATGATCATTTCATTAGATGCTGAAAAAGCATTTGACAAAATTCAACACCTCTTTATGATAAAAGTCTTGGAGAGATTAGGGATACAAGGGTCATACCTAAATATAATAAAAGCTATTTACAGCAAGCTGTCAGCTAACATTAAATTAAATGGAGAAAAACTCAAAGCCATCCCACTAAAATCAGGAACACGACAAGGATGTTTCTTTATTTAAAAGTAAGACAAATTAAATAGAGTTTAATTTCATATTTGATAAGTAAGTCCCTACAGTTACATTTTCTTCTAAGTATACACTGGAATGGAAATTTTCCCTAAGCCTCCCCCACCCCTTTTTTTTGATATGAATGGCTTTGGCTTTGTAGTCTCCAAAAGGAACAACACTCTGCAGTTCATTCTTCTAGATATATATTGTATTCTTCTTCCTATGTTCTCTTGAGTTGCATGCATTAGGATCCTGACTCCTTTTTATAAATAGATATTTGTATGATTTAAGATGTTAACATGGTGAATAAAATTGATGGAAGACAAGGAAATATTAGAGGTAAAGAATAATATGCTGCACTGAGAAGATTAACACAAAATTCACTGTACACAGAACTTCTATATTGATGGAGATTTTAACATTCTTCTCCCAGGCTGTGAAGTTTTTTGAGAAAGTATACAATGATTCAGAATTTCCCAGAGACAGGGAGTGTTTGGTACTGTATGGAAGTTTATACTATCTAGGATAATTGGGACAATTGTTTTACATGGATGTTTTTTAAATGAGTCTGAATTTACCAACTATTGGTTTGTTTCCTGTTCACTCTTCATCTGAAAAGCTTTCCAGAAATATGAGAAGTGATCCATCCACAAAATACTTTCTTTGTACTAAGTACTTATAGTTCCTTTCGTGAACTTCAAAGACTCCCAAAGGTGTTTGTTTTCCACGATTGGTTTTTGCTAATGACGGGAGTCCAGATCATTACCTCACTAATTTTGCTAGAAATAATTTCTAGACATTCAAACTCAAACATGCCGATTACTTTTAAGTTTTGTCTATAGTATGGAGAGTTAAAGAATGCAGCAATAGCTTTAAAGCCTTGTGCTGAGGAGTCGCTACAATAATGAGGCTTCTGAGTACTTTTAGAAAATCAAATCAAACTTATTATACAACTCCCCATAGACACAAAATAGACATAAACTTGCAAAGATGCCAATTAGAGATCTAGAAAAAAAAAAAAACGTTTAAAATACATCCCATCGGGAAAAACGTAAAACAGGAATTAGAATCAAGAATGCAAATTCTTGAAAGCTTTACATAAGTCTCTAAATCCAATTCCAAGGCCTTTCTTTTCAACTTCTTGGCACTGGTAGAAAAACAGGTCTCCAGACAGGCCTCATATTTGAACATGCAAAATCCTTAGTATTACCAAACAGCTTAGTTTGACAGAAAATGTTTGTCTCGAGTGTAGTCATATACATGGTATATGTTGTGGTTTTGGGTTAGACATGTCCCTTATAGTTTCAGATATTCGAACACATGGACTCCAGTTGGTGCTGTTTCTGAAGATTATGGAACTTTTATGAACTGGAGACTTGCTTCAAAAAATACAACACAGGGAAAGAGTTTTAAGGGCTTATCACTTATGTCACTTACTGTTCTGTCTTTTTGCTTCCCGTGTGTGATGCTTCCTTCTTCCTGCTGCTTTGCCCTCTGTCATTATGGTCTTTGTGTTAATCCACTGCTCAAATAAAACCCATTTTCACCAGGTTTTTTTTTTTTTTGTTCTTGTTGTTGTTGTTTAGTGTTTTGCAGAAAGCAAATAACATAGTACAGTAATTTGAGGTGATGTTGCATATAGAAACATTATTGACTAGAATTTAATAGTTAGAAATATTATCGAATGACATTATATAAATCATGTTTGACTGATGAATACTTTATGTAACATTTTTTTCATAAAAACTCTGAGACTGTATTAAATTGAATATTGAGACCAGATGAGTTAGTTTTGTTAACCTAAGGGTAGTTCACTGAATAAGCCTCTGCCCTTGCTCAATTCATGCAAGACTCTACTGAGTTTTCATCAACAGGTTGCAACTTTGTTCAACTTTGTCTTGCTATAATCTTGATTTAGTCTTTCCCATATTTTAATGTTGTATCTGCTCTTCCCTTGTCTATACTGTTTATATCTTCCCAGCCGCAGTGTCCCTTTTCATTGCTATCTGTCTTTTCTTCTTCCCAAAAGACCTGGGGACATCACATTTATCTACTACACTTTGTGATTGGCTTACCATTTTTTAGTTTGGCCACTAGCCCTTTTGACATTCTGAAATGTTTTTTTTATTTGAAACTTCGTAATAATTTTTACCCCCAATTTTCTAGATAGAATTCCATCGTTAATGGATTAGATCATAAATTACACAGAGAAATGTTTAATTTGTATCTTTCAGAAAAATCATATTCATATGCAAAGAGAGGAGCAGTTTGACTAATGACAAATCTTTTTAAAGTCAGTTTCCTAACCTATTCCAGGTCTCATTGGTCAGTTGAAATTCCTAGTATAAACATTCTTCCAATCAAAACTTTTATTTTCAAGAGATGTCGTTGAAATGAACAAAAATACAACAGAAAAAATAAAAGTACTTAATAATGATGACTGGTTCACTATTAGAACTTGGTTTATTAGATTAAGAATCAAGTCATAAAGCATTGAGCCAGAAAAATAAGATGCAGGAAAAAGAAAGAAGATTGTAGGAATGGACAATAGAAATGTTCAGAGAATAAGTTATCACTAGGTTGTCTTTTTTGTGGTTTCTGCTGTCCTTGTCAACTGCACAGTCAATTTTAAAAATATATGGAGTGAGAACTGGAGAAGGAAGGGTTAATGAAGCATTTCCACCAAAGAAGCCAAGCAAAAAGGAACAACTATATTTCAATGATTTTGTAGTAAATACTAGATATTTATATTTTACTGTAAATACTAGAGTAAAAGAATTTTATACTCTGTTTTCTCAGTTAATATTTTTTGAATTAAGATAGAACTGTAAATAAGAATGGAGGAGACATTCAGTAATCATGGCCAGTACAGGATCCAGGAAAGAGAAAGCACATAAACTCACCTGTACTAAGTTTCTTTCTTCATGAGAGAATGTCTTTATAGATTGACTGTAGAAGCAACGACAAAACAACTTTACAACAAAAGGAGCAACAAGTCTGTTGTATATTTCTAAACTTTAGCAATACTTTTATTTTAAGCAGGAAGAGCAGATGATTAGCTAAAACTAGGTAAGCTCCTGACACTCCTCTGCTATGCTGAGAGATTTACCTCTTTCAATTGATTAGATACTGTGCTAGAGTTCATGGTGAAATCTCTGAGATGTGGATTTCATTTTCCTTAGAGTTGACACTACGGTTATTGTCCATTTGAGCTGAAATGTGAGTTTATATTAAAGGAATGTTACAAAGAAAAGGTTAGTTTTCTTTAGAATTTTTAAATGAAGACATACACATGTTCATATGCATGCACACACATGTGTGCATATACAGGTACATAAAACATATATGAGTGTGTTTCCATGAATGCATACACATATATACGTGTGTGATTTTATAGATACACATGCATACACACAAATATATATAGAGGGATACATACAGTTAATAGACATACATATAAATGTGTATTTACAAAGACACACATGTATCGGCGTAGATAAATGCAAGGCTGATATTAAAGAATATATACAGCTTTAATGATTAAATAAACTTACAGAACTGAGGTTCCCACGCAGCTGTTTCACAGGAGGCAGGAAAGAGGGACTAGCCACCTCCCGCGCGCCCAATTTAACCGTATGCATTCACCCGAGGAAAACACACCCCCTAAAGGGGCTGGCATAACCCTACATCTCCCCCTTTTGTCTAAATAAGACAGAACTAAACCAAATATAACTATAAACAATAATAACAAATGATAAAAATAACAAACAATATTGAGAACAAAAGTTATGCTAGACATTCTATCTCAAGGAGTATAAATAATGTAGAGAGTAACTACAATTAAATAATCTTCAACTCCATCAAAGATCTGAGAAGGGAATAAATATTACTTAACAAATGAGAGATATCCAAAATGTGCAACAAATGAAAGAGACAACTGACTACCTGGGCAATCACCCAAAGTCTCGTTTGCAATGTTGAGTCAACCAAATTAGGCTAAGGCCTAACATAACTGACATACCAGTATCAAGTGCAAGGAACTTTCTTAGAATTATCCTACCCTGTCTTGGCAAGATAAGACAATCCTGTTTCATATCTTAGTCAGTAGTTGAGGAATGGGCTTTTCTTAACCCAAAGGCCAGTTTTGCCAAGAAGATAAGCTCCCAGTGGAGTGTCTTTGGTGCTCAATGTTCTCTCAGGAGTAGAGTGGTGTTGCCAGGAGTAATTGTGTCTTGTTGGCACAGAATTCTAGGTTAGATTAAAGGCCATTTTCTACAGCTCTTCGAAGAGGCTGAAGATTATACTATCTATACTAAATATAATCTCTATGTATCTAAAAGACCTGATTAACCTAAAAATAAATATGACAAACATATAATTCTCAATACCTATCTAATTTGAAAACTAAGAGAATAAACAACTGTGCAATATATGAAGACAATGATCTTCACCTGTAAACTATGTCATTACATAGCAAATGTAAACAATGTTATTACATAAATAGTATCAGAGGTAGAAATGTACATTGTGATAAGGTAGATGTATCAATACAATATAAGCATACTCTTATACAAAAATAGAGGTAGGAATACTCACATTCAATATTCAATATATCAATATACAAGAAACAGTACCAATATAATTTTCTAAAAACAGTAAATCACAAATACCAATCATCCCATCAAACCAGTTAATCCCCCCCTTTTTTAATATACCCCTAATTCCATAAAATATCTCCCCATCCCCTCAACCCTAAACCAACCACTAAAAGATGTCCCTAACCCTGTGGGCAAACTCTGTTGGGAGAGGGGACATCGTGGTCTTAGATTGCTTCTAGCTGACATGGGGGCAACGTTCTTCTTAGGGGCCCCTGTGAAAGCAAATGATGGTAAAATTCCCAAATTAACCTTTGACCTAAGAAAATTATAACTAGTCTCTGAGCGTTTTGAGAAGGTCCGGCCAGAGTGTTGTCAAAAATGTGCATCACTTGAAATTGTCTCATGCAGTTGGTACCAAAAAACAGGTCTAATATTAGCGCTCAAAAAAAAATATTCATGACGTCATAAAAACCAGATTGAGTTGATGTTGTGGGGCCCCATCTTCATCCTGGAAAATTCAAAGATTACTGTAGGAAAATTTGTTGCTTGTTATGGGAAATATAAACATTAAAAAAGGACATATACTGACATATAAAGAAAGACACAGATATAAGGAAAGGCAAAGAAAGATTATCAAGTATAAAATTATTCTTATTCTGTCCCATTTCATGGCTCCTGACCTGAGACAGAAACTCTGAAATATCTCTTATAAACAGGCTTGGAATTGAAGAGGGACTGAGCCATAGTCCAACTCCAAAACCAGCTCTACACATTTATAAAGAAGTGTTCAATAAAACATATATATATATATATATATATATATAAAATCAATACTTACAGAATGTATTGAATTTTATTGTTGATCCTTAGTAGGTCGTAACTATTTTCCATCCATCAGTAATTAAATATTCAGGGTCCCTTAAATACTTTGAAGATGAGTAATTTCCTGTGGACATAAGAAAAGAACCCTGCCCCCATCTGATCTGTATAACTTAGCCTCAGTATGCTCTCCATCCTTGTGAATGAATTGTTATTTATCTTTTCCAAGTGGCTTCTTTTCTTCAAACCGAACCTTTATTAATTTTGACGGTATCCATAATTTTTCCTCACCTGTGGAGATAAGAGCAAAACCCTTTCCCCAATGCAGCACATCTCCTGGCTTCTATTCTGAGGTCAGCACATCCTTGAAATAAAGTGGTTGATTTAGTTCAGCAGACTTTTCCATTATCCAATGTCTTTCTGCAGCCGTCGTTCCCTTCTCATTAGCATTGAGAAAATTCAATGTTAACAAAGCATTATGTAACCTATTTCTGGGGGTGTTTTCCACCCCTTTCTGTTTGTTCAACATATCCTTTATAGTTCGATTTGATCTTTCTATGACTGCTTGACCTGTAGGATTGTATGGTATACCTGTAACATGCTTGATATTGTTATAATCAAACAACCGTTTAATTTTCCTAGAAACATAAGCAGGACCATTATCCATCTTTATTTGTGTAGGTATAACCATGATAGCCATGACTTCTAATAAATGAGTGATTACTGAATCGGCTTTTTCTGAACTTAAAGCAGTTGCCCACTGAAAGCCTGAATAAGTGTCAGTGGTGTGATGAACATACTTCAATTTGCCAAATTCTGCAAAGTGGAACACATCCATCTGCCAGATTTCATTCCTAAGGGTGCCGTTCGGATTAGCCCCTGCTGGCAGTGGCATTTGGTTATAGAAAGAGCAGGTAGGGCATTTCTTTACAATCTCCTTAGCTTGTTGCCATGTAATAGAAAACTCTTTCTTCAAACCTTTGCTATAAACATGATGTTTTTTTTATGAAATTCAGAGGCTTGTAGCACACTACCAATCAATAATTGATGAATTTCTGCATCACCTTGTGCTAGAGGACCTGGCAGACCCGTATGGGATCGGATGTGTGTTATGTACATAGGGCAAAGCCTGTTCCTGATCAAATCTTGAACCTGGAGAAACAATGAGGTTAGTTCTGTATCATCAGGTATAAATTCAGCAGTTTCAATATGTAAAATAACTCTTTCTGTGTATTGTGAATCAGTAATTATATTAATAGGTTATTAAAATCCCTTAGCACCATAAGAATGGCATATAATTCTGCCTACTGGACAGAATCATAAGGACTTTGTTCCACCTTACCCAAGTCTTCTGATTTGTAACCTGCCTTCCCTGATTTATTGGCATCAGTATAGATTGTATGGGCTCCAGTTATTGGAGCATCACAGACGATTCGAGGAAGGATCCAAGAAGTCTCCTTATGAAGTTAAGCCGCTTGCTTTTTGGATTGTTGTTATTAATGTCTCCCAAAAAATTAGCACAAACTCTTTGCCATGGTTCATTATCTTCCCATAATGTCTTTAGTTCATCAGCAGTGAAAGGCACTATAATTTCTGCTGGGTCTATGCCTGCTAGTTGACGAAGTCTCAGCTTGCCTTTTATAATTAACTCAGAGACTTTTTCCACATAAGTTTTCAGGTTCTTACTTGGTTTATGTGGTAAAAAGATCCATTCCAAGATAATATCATCTCTCTGCATTAAAATACCTGGAGGAGAAATTTTTGATGGTAATATGATGAGAATAAAATCGAATTCTGGATTCACTCTGTCCACATGTGCCTGTTGCAATTTCTACTCAATCATTGTCAGTTCCTTTTCTGCTTCAGCTGTTAATTCTCTGGGACTGTTTAAATCTTTATCATCATCCAAGGTTTTGTTCAAATGAATTATTAGATCAGTTGTTATTCCAATATCTGGTCATAGACTGGAAATGTCTCCTGACAGTCTTTGAAAGTCATTAAGAGTCCGTAGGTGATCTCTCCAAATTTGTGCCTTTTGTGTCTTAATTTCTTGCAAACCTATTCTATAACCTAAATAATTATCAGAATCACCCTTCTGAATCTTTGCAGTAGCAATTTGCAATCCCCATTTAGGTAAAAGTATCTGTATTTCTTCAAACAGTCTGTTCAAGGTATCTATATTTGAATTGGATAACAAAATGTCGTCCATGTAATGGTATACTATAGATTTGGGAAATTTCTTGCATATTATTTGCAATGGTTGGTTCACAAAATATTGGCACAGGGAGGGGCTATTTAACATATCCAGAGGGAGGACGGCCAAATGGTACCTCCTCGAAGGTTGAGAATTGTTTTAAGTAGGCACTGTGAAGGCAAATTTTTCTCTATCTTCTTTTTGCAAAGGTATAGTGAAAAAAAAATCCTTTAAATCAATAACTATTAGAGGCCATCCTTTTGGTAATAAAGAAGGCAAAGGAATTCCAGATTGCAGAGGGCCCATAGGTTGAATAACCTTGTTGATAGCCCTGAGATCTGTCACCATTCTCCATTTACCTGATTTTTTCTTAACCACAAATACAGGAGAATTCCAAGGGCTGGTAGATTCCTCTATATGTCCAGCATCTAGTTGTTCTTGTACCAGCTGTTCTGAAGCCTGTAACTTTTCCTCAGCTAAAGGCCATTGCTTTGTCCATATTGGTTTCTCAGTCAACCATTTTAGAGGCAAGGCTGTTGGTATCTCTGAAGGGACATCAATTGCTTGTTCTTGCACAGCCCGAATGGCCGGTTTTCTCCGTTTGTAATATCTTTTAATATTATTCTCAGAAATATCGGCTCTAGAAGTAACAGGAATGTTAATTTGGGTATTCCATTGTTGTAATAGGTCACAACCCCATAAATTCATTGCAATATTGGCTACATATGGCCTTAATTTTCCTATTTTTCCCTCTGGCACTATCCATTCAACACATCTTGTGCTCTGCCTTACTCGAGATAGGGTTCCAATTACTAGTAGCTGAGCATTTACATTCTGAATAGGCCAATATGGATGCCAAGATTCTGTGGTAACGACACTTACATCAGCACCTGTGTCCAGCAGGCCAGTAATAAAAATGCCATTTACACACACTCTCAGCTTAGGTCTTTGATCATTTATAGAAGTTTGCCAAAACACACGTAACTCTTCTTTCTGATCATTATTGCTTGTAACAGTAGGCATGGGGCTTCATAATTGTCCTGACGAGGCATGTTCTCTGCAGAAACTGGAAATGACTGAACCATGTTTGCCATGGGGGCCTGTGAGGCCCCCCCTCTCAGGTTTCTGTATCAGGTTGCCTTGTCTATCTTTTGCAGACCTGCATTTATTTGTCCAATGTCTGCCTTTTCCACATCTTCTACATAAACCTGAAGGCTGAGGCCTTCTATTTCTGTTATTTCTAGAAGATGCATTATTATTATTTCTGAAAATCCGTTGTTTACAATTCCTTTTCATATGACCCATTTTGCCACAATTAAAACATTTGGTATTCTGGTGTCTCCTTTTACCATTGTAAATTTCTTCTTCTACACATGCTTCAATGCCATAGTTAAATGTGTCAACATTCAGTGTATGCAAGACCCATTCTTCCAAGGGCGCTGATCTGAACTTTAAAGGCCCCAAGATCTTTTTGCATTCCACATTTGCATTTTCATAAGCCAAAGACTCAATCATTATCCATCTTGCTTCTGAGTCAGATATCCCTATTTGTACAGCCTTAGTTAGTCTTTGTATAAAGTCACTAAAGGATTCTCCCCGACCCTGTTTAACTCTGACAAATGATTCCATTCTCTGTCCTGGGTCTTGTACCCTGTCCCAAGCCCTTAAGGCTGCTGTAGTTCACATGGAGAGTGTGTTTTCATCCAAATTAGCTTGTTCCTGAGGGTCAGAAAAGAGCCCTTCACCTAGAATTTTATCTAGGGAAATGTCAATTCCCTTTGCCTTTCCCTGCTGTTCTAAAAGTCTAGCCTCTTGCCTGAATAAGGATTTCCATTTCAATTGCGGTCCACTCTCAAGGACTGCGGAGCTCAGCTGGAGCCAGTCCGAGGGGTTTGCTCTGCTTGTTGTGGCCCAAGATTTTAGCATCTCTTTAACAAAAGAGGCTTGCATCCCAAAAGTCATGACAGCCTGTTTAATTTCTTTGAAATCATTCATATGGACAGGCTCCCATGTATCTTCTTTGATGACCCTAGGGTTTCTGGAACCAATGACTTTCTCTGTTGTTATTACTGGAAAGGCAGGTAGAGCTGTAGGTAGAGCTTTGTGGAAATTGTCCCGGAGGGATTTATCCACAGATGTAGTTAATATTTGCCTTTCTTCCCTTTGCTCTTCTTCATCAGAATTTAGAAATTCCTCAATCTTTTCAATTCTATTCACCATTGCTTTTTGCAATGTCTGAATCTCCTGTCCAGAATTATGTTCCAAAGCCTTCATTGAGGATTCTAAAGTATGAAATTTGTCCATTAAGGAAAACATCTCATCTTTGGACATAATTTTTATGGCATAAACCGTGCCTTCTTGTATTGACAATCTTCCCACCAATCTGTCATAAGCTTTAGACAAAATTCGATTGTCACATTCAGCAGTTTTGATTCTCTCAGTTAATGTTTCAGTTCCTACAGAAAGGGACTGCTGGAACTTATGATCTAATTCAGCTGTTCCTTCTTCCATAGTAATGAATTTCTCCTTAACTTCAGCCTATACCTTTTCTAAATTTTGCTCAGTTACCGAGTCATGTTAAACAAAGATCTGTTTTCTTCCTGGAGAACTTCAAGCTGATTCTTGAGAAGATTGTTGTCATTCTCAATAGTTTTAAAACGTTCAACCTCTGCCTTAAGAGACTTTATAATTTTCCTATTGTCAAACCATATAGTGCTAAGGAAAATTAAGAAGCCCAGAAATATCCATAGATGTGGGGTGATAGACACCTCTTGTAAAATCTCCCACATGGTACACTCAAAAAAGCTGTGAAAATCTAAAACAGTCACGTTCTCAGACATTTTATTTATAAACGAAAAAATTCTTATACCTGCAATGACTGCTTCCTGCCAGTGTTGGCGAAAGGGTCCACTTGAGTCCTCGTTGCCTAAGTCTGAAATAAATGACTCAAAAACAAAAATTGGAGCAGACACCATGCTGATAAATAGCAATTGGGCCAGAAAGGGAACAGAGAGAAAAGCCGCCAAAGTGAACAAATCAAAGGGACGCCAGTGTGTTTGAGCCGGCTCGCAGGGCCGCTGTTACGTGACCCGAGCGCCGGCGGAGGTGGGAGGGGAACAGAGACTGATCATGCTGTGACAGAGGCGCTTGTGCCACTGTCAGGCAGGGTGGGGTCGGGGAGTGCTAATATTCTCGTCCAGTTTGACTTTTTAGCAGGCACCAGGAAAGATGGAGTCACTCAGAATCTCAGCTGCGTCCTCAGCCGTAGTCAGACTGGCAAGGCAGCGGGAGGTGCTGCTGGGAGCAGTCGCCCCCAGGAGCCTCCAGTATGGGGCAGGTATCTGCAAAGCCCCACGGGGCAGGCGTGAAATGTATCAGCGTAAATAAATGCAAGGCTGATATTAAAGAATATATACAGCTTTAATGTTTAAATAAACTTACAGAACCGAGGTTCCTGCGCAGCCATTTCACAGGAGGCAGGAAAAAGGGACAAGCCGCCTCTCAGGCGCCCAATTTATCCATATGCATTCGCCCGAGGCAAACCTGCCCCCTAAAGGGGATGGCTTAACCCTACACACACATTTACATATATGCTCACACAAACTCACAAGTATACTTGTGTTCTTGCAGATATGTATACTCACACATACAGTTTTCCTCTACTCTGTGACAGAATTTATTGTACAAGATGTTTTATATAAATTTAATCCGCATTAATTTATGAGGGTCTAAGATAACTTGTAAGTGGAGACTGTGCTTTCATTTCCCAAATGTTTAGACATGAACAATCACTTAGAAACGTATTAATTACAAAACTGCTTGTACAAAGGCGTAGGCATATTCCTAGTTAGCTCTTACATCTTAAATTAACCTCAATCCACTCCTCAGAGAGGATAGGAACACTCCTTTGAGGAAGGTCCAATACCCTCCCTATTATTTCTAGGCTGAGCAAGGTATCCATTGTCTGTAAGGTGCAATTTATACCTTCCACACAGGAAAGGATTGCTTGGCTCTTTTGATGTAAAGCAAACCAGGTGCCACCCTGATGGTTGCCAGAAGATGCTAATGGCATTCTGCTCCTTCTATTGTAAATTATGAGGTCACCTGGTGAAGACGTGTTTTCAGTCTATATGAAAAAACAGATATGAGCAGGGATGACTTAAGTCATCTCCTGCTACTTAGGAAACAATGCTAATGAAGTTTGTGTTACCTTCCCCCTTCATTTTACATTGGTATAAAAGCTGTTTGAAAAATAAACATGGGTAATTTCAGGAATTGAATGAATGATCACTGAAACTCCTCCTGATACTGCCCTGTGAATAGTGTCTTAATTCTCACACCTCCATGCTGGTGAGAAATGTTCTATGCTGGGGCTGGACACTGACATATACTAATGGATGGAACTAGAAAAAAACATCCTGAGTATGGTAGTACAAACCTAGCAAGATGAACATGGTATGTGCTCACTCATAAGTGGATACTAGCTGTAAAGCAAAGGATATTGAGTCTCCTTTATATCTCTATTCAGATTTCTTGTCTGGCTTTACTCTGCTATGCCATTAGACAAAACAGCTTTATTAATCAACCAATGAAAGCAACACATGTACAGAAGGACCTCCCGCATCAACTTGATTACTTCATTACACTATTACATATTTAAAATACACTACAAATATGAACAAATTAAAATATAAAATTCACCCAGAGTTTGAGCATATTTTGAACTTTCCAGGCTTTTGATATATTACTTCCTTGATCTTTTTGGCAGTTGTTTGAGGAAAATAAAATGTGTTATTCTACTTTGCAAGTGAACAAATGACAAGATCAAGAACTTGCTATGGTTGGTGAGCATATGGCAGATTCTGATTAGGAACCAGTCCCCCTGAAACCCTGTGCAAAATGGGTCAGGAGTTTAATTTTATGATAAGTGATTTATAAATTTGTACTTACATACATTATGTATTTTTCCATTTAAAATTATTTGTATTTTTATTTTGATTTTTGGAGTATGTGTCCACGAGAAAAGTGCCTATAGAGTACAGAAGGCTGTGCCTGAACCCTCGTGATCTGGAGTTACAGACAGCTGTGTGCTGCTTGATGTGAGTTCTGGAAGCCAAGCATGGGTCCTCTGAATGAGTAGTATGTGCCCTCAACCTTGCAGCTATTTCTCCAGCCTTCTCCTTTTCTTGTAGTAATAAGAGTGGTGGGGCTGCGTTCCCAGCACCCCAGCCACCTGCTCGGCTAGCTTATGCCCCGAAATAACAACACACAAACTGTATTCTTTTAGACACTGCTTGGCCCTTTAGCTCTAGCCCTTACATGCTAATTCTCACATCCCGATCAACCCATCTCTAATAATCTGTGAGCACCTGTCTTACCGGGAAAGGTTCAGCATGTCTAACCTGGCAGCTTGCTTCATCACGTGCATCTTCCTGGGAGAGCGGAGCATGGCATCTCTCTCAGGCGTCTGCTCCCGAGAGGAGAGCTGTGGAGTCTGAGCTCACTTCCTCTTCCTCCCAGCGTTTTGTTCTGTTTACTCCGCCCACCTATCTTCTAACCAATGAGGGCCAAGCAGTTTCTTTTTATTTAACCAATAACCTTCCTCCATCATTTTCTTTTCGTTATAATGTAAGCATACATTCAAAACTTAATGATGCAGAAGAATATGATACCTGATTAATGTGATCCTTTTATTAATTAATATCTAAATTGGTTAAGAAAAATAATTTTATCATCCAAAGGCAATTATTACTGTCCTTTGTAAGATAATTATTCCATATTCAAAAATGACATAATAGTGATAAATTACAATAAATATTAAATATATTTCAAAATGGCATGATTTTAAATGTTACCTGAACTTTTGTTTGACCCTTGATCTTATAACTTAATTGTAGGAGCCAACCATGATAAGCTAAATATAAACAGATGACCCAAAGGAAGTTCTTTTTTTCCAAGCATTATCACCTGTCAGAGTAGGACTCAGCCATTAATAAATTTAACAAGAGGATTCGGTCTCAGTATTTACCCTGAAGCAGTGCCTGGTTGCAAGAGGAACTACAAACTGAGATTTCCTGAACACCACCCAAAAACAGACCATCCAAAGGAAATGCCTAATTTTCCAACCCCTGTAGATAGGATCACCTGCCAGGACATACTCACCAGGACAACCCTGGTGTCAAATGTCAGCCAATCAGGGTTCCTGAACCTCAGAAAACACTCACCCCCAGCTTTATTACTATAAAAACCCAACTCTAACTGAACTCAGAGCTTTCTAATATGTTGACCATGCGGAGAGACTAAGATTGCGAACTTGCATAAACTAAGGCTCTTTGCTTTTACCTATGGGACTCAGTCTTCTTGTTAGCTTTTGCGGGACTTCTTGGATTCGGGTGTAACATTAATGCCTGTGTGGCAAAGTTAACTTCTTTTGAAAATGAAGAAAATAACAATCTCCACATACTTTGACAGATGTGTTGATGTTATATTGTACCAAAAACCCTTAAGACACAGTATCTAACTTAGAAAAGATATTTAATAAGAGTTATCATCAGTCTTTAGATTGCTATTCACACACATAAGGATGCTAAGTATCCAGGTGCTATTTATGAACAAGGGGTCATTTAGTCCATGGTTCAAATTACTCTGAGTTCTGATCCACTTAATGAACAGCCGTGGCTGTTTCTGTAGATAAAACTGGTTGCCATGATAAGTTTTTCAATGGACTTTTGTGCAATAATATGGGTATACCTAATTTGTTTAATGTCTTTTTATTGATAAACATTTAAATTGATTCTTATGGTCCATTATTACTAGGTATTCTGAAGGAATGCTTTCATATATATCTGCTTGCTCTACATGCTCAGCTATTTCTTGAAAATACATTCTCATTAGTAGTATTGATTCTTCAATAAGAAACGTTAGCTAGCTAAGGATGTGGTTTTTGTAGAAAGTGAAGTATTCACAAATCAGACTGACTAGGGATTGTCAGTTGTGGTGCTAAAACAGTGTTTCATAAATAAAGAACATGAGGGACAGCAGAGAGTTATTTCTCATAGCTCGTGGTGTCAGATGAAGAGGCATACTCTGCAGGCTCCTTTGACTGTCTGTCTCCCTTCCTCCCTCCTTTCATCTCTCCCTCTCTCCTCTTCCTCTTTTCCTTTTTTCATTATTATTATTGTTATTTTTATTATTATTACTATTCTTGAATGGTTTACTACTATTCCCTAAATTTCAATACATAGAACAGACTAGTCTCTTGCTTGAAGTTTCCCTCCTGCTCCTGCCTGCACAGCGCTTTGATGATAAGCATTTACCAACATGTCTGGCTATTTTTGTAATGTCACTTATTCTATTTATAAGACTTCTACTCTCATTATATAAGTTCTTTCACATCCTTACCTTCAAATACAATAACACTGGATTTGGGGTTTCAGTGTAGAAGTTGGACATAGAAAAAATAGCCAGTTTATTTCATAAAAAAAAAGAAACGTGTAAATTGAAAAAAAATAGTTCAAGAATTTTAATAGCTGTCTGCAGCAAGAACAATATCTATTATACTATGAGTAACTTTAACAAGAATGTGAATCTTTATATTATTATATTCCATCATAAACAGCCAATCAGCTTAATTTTATTTTCCTTTCTATCACCACAAATCTAAAACAAGGACATACGTCTTTCTGTTTTTATTAGAGTACAACAATCCAAACAGGTTGCAGGCAGCATAGTCACAAATAGTTGAAAAACCAAGTGAGAGGAGAGAATTAGAAAAGAAAATAATAGTGAAAAGGGAAAAGCTACAGAGAGAAGCGGTTAATCTGCTCCTCGCATTTTGAGCCTTCCTGTAAAATTACACAGACAAGCAGCCTGTCTACAACTGACATGTATATCACAGCGAATCCTCTATGCATGTACATTTTCTAGCAGAGGAATTAAAACAATAATTTACTATTTTAGCATGTGAGCTCTTTTTAAAATTTATTTATGAAGGACACTTGCTCTTGAAGAGAACCGGGATTAGATTCCTCTGACTCATATACACAACAGTTTATAACTCCATGGTATGCACACCCTCTTCTGACCTATGTGGGTGCCCAGCAGCACACACATGGTGCATAGACATGCATGTAGTCAAAACACACATATGCAGAAATAAACAAATCCAGAAAGTTTAATTATATATTCCAAAATATATAAATATAATCTGATCAGTCTACATAATTAATATATGTAACAGCAAGTAAATAAATAAGGTTCATGCATTTGTGAGAGGACAAAGGGAACATGGAAAGTATTGGAGATAGGAAAGGGAGGGTGAATGACATAATTATATTTTAATTTAAAAAAAAATGAAAAGGGGGGCTGGAGAGACGGCTCAGAGGTTAAGAGCACTAGCTGTTCTTCCAGAGGTCCTGATTTCAATTCCCAGTAACCATATAGTGGCTCACAACCATCCATAATGAGACCTGCTACCCTCTTCTGGTCCACAGGCATACATGCAGACAGAACACTGTATACATAATAAATAAATAAATCTTTTAAATAAAATGTGAAAGGGTAGTTGGCAAAGTGGAAGGTACCTGTTGTTGGCAGCGTGCTTTTCATGGGCAGTCTCCTGTTACAGGCTATTGAATTTCTGCTGTTTTCAGGCATACACCTATAAAAGTACATGAGTTATAGACAACAGGAGAGTCTGTCCACTCTTGAAAGCTGTTTACTTGTATGCCTTTCTCATGACATAGACAGAAGCAGCTGTGCTCTTTCAAGCATGTTAAATATAGTGAGGAATAATTCCAACCAGCAATTTTAGTCTTACGTTATACCTGAGCATGCTATTCAACACAATGGACTGGATATAATCAAACAAGCTTCCTGTATCTATACTTGCCATATAATTAAAAATGGCTGCATTTTTTTTTCATCAGAGGTACAGATATTCTGAGAAAACCAAGACATCAATGTCTGCCAGATAACAACCAATTTCTTGCTTAATTCAACTCAGACAGAACAGTCACTCACCTGACTGGTATAGTTACTTCAGCATATTGTTCTTCAATAGGAAGTCCTCCATGACATAATGCCACAGAGTGGAAATCTTAAATTCCAGAGAAAATTAGGTCAACATGTTGACAGTTTTGATTTTTCTTTGCCTTTCTTCTTTCTTTGCAGCCTGTGCTTCTTAATGTGTGTGTGTGTGTGTGTGTGTGTGTGTGTGTGTATGTGTGTGTCCAGTCTGGTAACAATAATTGTCACAATGATCAGGATGCACACATTTAATCTTGTTATTTAATTATCTTCCTTAAGAACTCAGTCTCCAAATATAATCTCATTCTGAGGTACAGGAATTGGGTGTGAATAATTCAGTCCCAGACTAATGAATGTGTCCTATCTATAAATTTCCATTTTGTACATTTTAACCTGGAATGGAAATAAAAGCCCTGCTTTTCTACACACACACACAAACATACACATACACACACACACACACACACACAGAGTATTTTCTGAAATTTCTGAACAATACTTCAATATTTCAAGCTATATTTGAAAAATATTCAGTGTCTAGGCTACTTGAGTCTGTCTTCTACTACATGTAGCATCTAAGTTTCAAATATTTTTCTTCTGAGTTTCTGTTGTTGTTGTTCCTAGTGTAACTGTTTAAACTCTTTTCCAGAGTTCTCTGGTAATATAAAATAAATAGTTGTGGATGTCTACCCTTGTTCCAAAGAATCATTATTTTTGCTGTCAATGTTCAGCTTGTGACAAGAACACATCAGTGCCAGAGACTACATCAAACAGGCATGAGTCCAGTTTGTACTTGATTTATTAGGGTCCTTTCCTTTTCTCTTGCTCTTTCATTAGTTTTTAGTTCATGTACTTTCTATTTTATAAAAACAATTAACTATTGTTTTATTATTGTAGTTATCCTGGATTCAATAACAAATATCACCATCCCTGTAAAATATTCAGAGAAACTTCTAAAAAAAAAATCAACACTAACCTTCTCTTTACATAACAAATGGATTCTAATTACTCTTTTTTATACTTTATTTGCTAAGAGGGAGCTCTTGATTTCTTTACCACCTTCTCTATAGATTTCAGAGGAAACTTTTAGGACTACTCTAAAAGATGCATTTTTAAAAATATGTCTCCTGGTAACCTCTCAATATCATCCCTAGGCCTACAAGTCTCTTGCTATTACCTATGTTTCAACATTAATTTTCACTCTAATTATAGAATCTAGTAGCACCTTGGTTTTTGCTTGCTGGAAGAATTACTGGTCACTATTGTCTCTCTTGACATTGAGTGGGACCAGTGTCTAACGAGAGTATACTTAGGTTTAGGTAACCTTCCCTGCTGACCTACTCAAGAATGAAATCGTAGTGATCTCCTTTCTCTGTTAACCAGTAACTACATCATGTGGGATAATTTAGGTTACTAGAGTGATAGCCATAAACCACATGGATTTTTGGAGACTGCTGTTTGTGGTCAATCTTAGTTCTTACATTTCTATTTCAATGACAGATTGCTTCTGAGCTTGACTTTTCTCAAAACTACTTAGGTTGATTTTGGATAAAAAGCAATTTGACATGATGACAAGGTATTCTGTCTTTATCTGGGACCAGGTTTTTAAAAAAGTCTTTTGAGGCTAATATGCTCTACAGAGTGAATTCTAGGACAGCCACAGCTGATCCACAAAAAAAACTCTTTCATGAAAAAAAAAGAGGAAAGAGTTTTGCTGCATAATATTATCTTTTTATATCATGATTCTATTATGACTACTCATAATAATTTCATACAGCACAGGCACATCTAAACATATGAAAGAACAGACAAAGGGTATGACTAAATTTCACAAACTTTGCCCAAGGACTTTTCCTTCTTTAGACCCTACTTTGTCTTTCAGTGAATACATGGGTAAAAATATTTTCAAGTATGATATTTGTTGCTTGACTATGCAATAAAATGGCTTACCAGATGATTCAACTTTTTTTTTTCTTACTGGTAGGCATTGTAAATGAAATAATTTTTTTCTAACTATGGAATCAATGGATAGTCCAGATGATCTTAGAATACGAACTGTGCAGATCTTTACAGATGAGTCAAAGCACATTCTTTAGCTCATATCTTATCAAAGCTTCGAATACACTTGTTAATTGTGTCATCTGGTATGGTTAAAACAATGTCTCCATGTGGTAGACCAAAATGCAATTCTGGAAAGGATACATGCATGTATATATGTGTGGGTATATATATATATATATATATATATATATATATATATATATATATATGGGGGGGTATATTTATGCGTGCACACACATATATGTAACTGTGTAGTTGTATGCAACTACATGTAACTGTGAAATGCTCATGATCACCCTTTCTCTGCGATAGAAACTGTATATTTAACATATTACATACCTCTAAGTGTGCACATAAATACTCTAATAAATATTTCTGCCACAATAATTGCTGTTGATTCTAATATTTCACTGGGTTTGAGTATCCATATATGTTTCTCATTATTCAAATTGTTCTAGTGTAGGGCAAACTATAAATTAAGTGGCATATTTTGAAAATACTTTATCCTTTCTCTTAGGATGCAATATTGTTTTTGATTTATAGATATGCTCCTTAGTAGACAGCCATAATAAAAGATCTCTGCTTTCTCTGGCCACTGTATGAAGTTTTTTCTACTTAGGCCTAGTAGCATATGTAAATTTCTTGCCAACTCCAATAATAAGCCATTAGTGTACATATAGGTATCTTGATAAAGGTCAGTAGATCTAGCAAGTTCAAAGTGACATGCAGCTCTGATTAGACCCTATTGTCTTGGCCACCATATATTCCTTTAAGAAGGTGTGATTATGATGTATTATGCTTCTAGATACAAATAATATTAATTCAGATTGTGTATTCAATGACAAAATATCTAGACATTATCTAGACATTTCTTTTTTCTAGCAATGAATACTTGGCTAAACATTTATATGATTTTTTGGGGGGAGGAAGAAGCAAAATTATCATGCATATATCTGCCTTATTTAAACTTGGATCTTCCTCACAGACTATGAGTCTCTCTATTGATGAATAGATTCTAAATCTGATAACTCAGAAGATTGGGTATGAGATCATGACTTTAGTAAAGCAGTTTTCTTAGGTTTCCGAGTGACCTATCATTGATTCTTTTGGTCTGCATAGATAGAACAATTATCCTTCTAAGTACTCATCTATCTTGTTCCCGTGACTACATTGTTTCATTAAGTATCTCACAGTTCTTTGCAAGTGAAGCCCTTCTGATTCTCATTATAACCCACTGTTCAAAACAATAATTAGAAATGCTTACCATTGCTTATTAAGTACACCCACGTGTCCTCTACTTCTTAAAATGAAATAATTCTCATTGCTGCTCAAAACCTAGGCTAGTGAGAACAACCACTTTAACCTTGGCTTGTAGAAAATCATCACTGTTGAACTTTGTAAAAACATTAGTATTTCTCTGAACCAGAGTATTCTTGCTGTCTTGATAAATGAAGCCCCTTGCTGGCCTTGCATCAAAGAAATTAATTAGTAAGATTTTTGACCAAGAAGACCTAATACCTATACTCCTTAATGTATTTCACAATATAGAAACAGAAAAGTCATTGCCAAATTCCTTTTATGAAGCTACAGTCACTCTGACACCAAAACCGCGCAAAGACTCAACCAAGAAAGAGAATTACAGGCCAATCTCACTCATGAATATTGATTCAAAAATCCTCAACAAAATACTGACAAACCGTATCCAAGAACACATTAGGAAAATTATCCATTATGATCAAGTAGGCTTCATCCCAGAGATGCAGGGCTGGTTCAACATACAAAAATCTATCAATGTAATCCATCATATAAATAAACTGAAAGAAAAAAAACATATGATCATTTCATTAGATGCTGAAAAAGCATTTGACAAAATCCAATGTCCCTTTATGATAAAAGTATTGGAGAGATTAGGGATACAAGGGTCATACCTAAATATAATAAAAGCAATATACAGCAAGACGACAGCTAACACCAAATTAAACGGAGAGAAACTCAAAGCCATCCCACTAAACTCAGGAACACGACAAGGCTGTCCACTCTCGCCATACCTCTTCAATAGAGTGCTTGAAGTTCTAGCAATAGCAATAAGACAACATAATGGGATCAAGGGGATTTGAATTGGAAAGGAAGAAGTTAAACTTTCATTATTTGCAGATGATATGACAGTCAACATAAGGGACCCCCAAAATGCACCAAAGAACTTTTACAACTGATAAATACAGTTAGTAATGTGGCAGGATACAAGATCAACTCCAAAAAATCAGTTGCCCTCTTATACACAAAGGATATGGAAGCAGAGAGGGAAATCAGAGAAGCTTCAAATTCATGATAGCCACAAACAGCATAAAATATCTTGGGGTAAATCTAACCAAGGAAGTGAAAGATCTATTTGACAAGAACTTTAAGGCATCGAAGCAAGAAATTGAAGAGGATACCAGAAAATGGAAGGACCTCCCCTGCTCTTGGATTGGGAGGATCAACATAGTAAAAATGGCAATTCTACCAAAGGCAATTTATAGATTCAATGCAATCCCCACCAAGGTCCCATCAAAATTCTTCACAGATCTGGAGAGGACAATAATCAACTTTATATGGAAAAACAAAAAACCCAGGATAGCCAAAACAATCCTATACAATAAAGGATCTTCTGGAGGCGTTACCATCCCTGACTTCAAACTCTATTACAGAGCTACAGTGATGAAAACAATGTGGTACTGGCATAAAAACTGAGACATCGACCAATGGAATCGTATAGAAGACCCGGATTTTAACCCACAAACCTATGAACACCTCATTTTCGATAAAGGAGCTAAAAGTATACAATGGAAGAAAGAAAGCATCTTTAACAAATGGTGCTGGCACAACTGGATGTCAACCTGTAGAAGAATGAAAATAGACCCATATCTGTCACAATGCACAAAACTCAAGTCCAAATGGATTAAAGACATCAATATCAGTACAAACACACTGTACCTGATAGAAGAGAAAGTGGGAAGTACCCTACAACAGATGGGCACAGGAGATCACTTCCTAGGTATAACCCCAGCAGCACAGACATTAAGGGCAACATTGAATAAATGGGACCTACTAAAACTGAGAAGCTTCAGTAAAGCAATGGACACTGTCACTAAGACACAAAGGCAACCTACTGACTGGGAGAAGATCTTTACCAACCCCGCAACAGACAAAGTCCTGATCTCCAAAATATATAGATAACTCAAGAAACTAGACTTTAAAATGCTAATTAACCCAACTAAAAAATGGGGCACTGGACTGAACAAAGAATTCTCAACAGAAGTTCAAATGGCTAAAAGACACTTAAGGTCATGCTCAACCTCCTTGGCAAACTGGGAAATGCAAATCAAAACAACTTTGAGATATCATCTAACACCTGCCAGAATGGCTAAAATCAAAAACACCAATGATAGCCTTTGCTGGAGAGGCTGTGGAGGAAGGGGTACACTCATCCATTGCTGGTGGGAATGAAATCTTGTGCAACCACTTTGGAAATCAGTGTTTCGGTTTCGCAGTAAATTTGGGATCAATCTACCCCTGGACCCAGCCATACCACTCTTGGAAATATACCCAAGAGGTGCCCGATGATATGACAAAAGCATTTGTTCTACTATGTTCATAGCAGTATTATTTGTAATAGTCAGATCCTGGAAACAACTTAGATGTCCTTCAATGGAAGAATGGATGAAGAAAGTGTGGAATATATACACAGTAGAGTACTATGCTGCGGTAAAAAAACAATGACTTCTCAAATTTTGCATGCAAATCGATGGAAATAGAAAACACTGTCCTGAGTGAGGTAACCCAGACCCAAAAAGATGAACATGGGATGTACTCACTCATAATTGGTTTCTAGCCATAAATAAGGGTCACAGAGTTTACAATTGGTGAACCTAAAGAAAATAAATAAGAAGGTGAACCCAAGGAAAAACATATAGTTACCCTCTTGCCTATGGGAAGTAGACAAAAATTGCCGGGGAGGAAAGTGGGTTCTTGGGGGTGGGGTAGGTTGGGGGTAAGGGGAGATGAGGAGAGAAAAGTGAGACTGGGAGGATCGGGGGAACTTGTGGAAACAGGAAGATTGGGATAAAGGAAGACTGGATAGGGGAGCATGGAAGCACAATTCTTAGTTAAGGGAGCCACCTTAGGGCTGGCAAGAGACTTGAACCTAGAGTGGCTCCCAGGAGCCAAAGGCGATGTCCCCTGTTAGTTCCTTGGGCAGCTGAGGATAGGGAACCTGAAACAACCCTATCCTATAGCAATTCTGACGAATATCTTGCATATCACCATAGAACCTTCATCTGGTGATGGGTGGAGATAGAGACAGAGACCCACACTGGAGCACTGGACTGAGCTCCCAAGGTCCCAATGAGGAGCGGAAGGAGGGAGAAGATGAGCAAGGATGTCAGGACCACGAGGGCTGCACCCACCCACTGAGACAGTGGGGCTGATCTATTGGGAGCTCACCAAGGCCAGCTGGACTATGACTGAAAAAGCATGGGATAAAACCGGACTCTCTGATCATGGCGAACAAAGAGGACTGATGAGAAGCCAAGGACAATGGCACGGGATTTTGATCCTACTTCATGTTCTGGCTTTGTGGGAGCCTAGCCAGTTTGGATGTTCACCTTTCTAGACCAGGACGGAGTGGGGAGGACCTAGGACTTTCCATAGGGCAGGGAACCCTGACTGCTCTTTGGACTGGAGAGGAAGTGGGAGACGAGTGGCGGGAGGAGGAGAAGGTTGGGAGGAGGAGGAGGGAAATGGGAGGCTGTGAAGAGGGGGAAACTTTTTTTTTCCTTTTCTCAATAAAAAAAAAATAAGTCAGGTCTATGCTAAGTTTTGCTTCCCATATCACTTTCTGAAATATAGAAAAAAATCATTATAATGGAAATATAATAGCTAAGATTGGAAAATATTTATTGAGAGAATTCAGTGTTTAACATGCTCAGAAGCTTTTAAACACCAAAAAAAAAAGATTTTTGAACATTATGATACTTTCATTCTAATATGTGCATTTCCTTGAGGGTTTTTATTCTTCTCTATTATTAATTTTTAATTGCTTTTAAACATTTTTAAATCATAATTGTGAAGCATCAGTTTTTCTAAATGTGAAAGAACTGATGTAGCTGAGGGCTGGGGCCATTTCCCAGGTTCTGCCTTAAGTTGCTGTTGGTATTATATTAATAATATTTTAAATTTATATTTTCTGATTCTTGTCCAGTACCATGAGCAGTGATTTCTCTTTGTACTTTGCTCTTTCATGCCGGTTTGAGTTTCCTGGATCCTTCATGTGCTTCACTTAGTATCCTCTCTCCCTTAGAGGCCTCTCTTTTTTGGGCTGATAAGTCACTTGCAGCTTAGTTATTACTCTGGTGATCAGAAAGGGAGGAGTGACTAGATCTTAATCAAGAGAAAGAGGACAAACACGTCCTGACAAATCAGATACTTCTATACTGCTTTTCAGGACACTCATATTCTCTGAAGAATAGAATACTAAGCCTCAGACATTCTGTGCTCAGTGACTTTCTACAGTACAGCAAGGATTCCACAAAGTATTATTGTTGTTTCCCCAAAGTGTTCCAATTATCTTGATACACATTTGAGTGCATTTCCATCCTCTGAGGTCCCATCTTCATTTACTACTGCTAATTTTTCTAACATTGAATCAAACCACATCCAAGAGTTCTTATCCCTCCACTTAACCAAAGTGATGGCATTGTCAGTTCCTCACAGTGATTCACATCTACAGTTCTTTGTTTCCTAGGAAGAAAGCTGGGCAAAAAGCATGGGTCCAATTATCTGGAAAACAGATGGATAAAGATCCTAATATTTGTGTTAAGAGTTGCTGGGAGTGGTCAGCGTAAGAGCATCACTTGCTAGGGGCACAGAGTTAGGGTAGAAATTGTTAAATTGAGAAACAACAAAAAGTAAACATTAACAGAATGTGCAAGTACTGGTCTGAAATGGCTCTTCAACATCCTTTTGATTTGATACAAGAGATCAGACTTCAGAATCAATACCATGGTCAAGAACATGGAAAAATGGCACCCTCGTTTGGGTTTGCGCTCTTGAAGTGTGCACCATTGTTAAAGGGGTTTTTCATAATATGCCACCAACAGGTTAAAATCTGAACGTAGGAGGAATAAATGATGATGTCTGAAAGAACAGTAGGGAGTCCATAGATTTCTGAAAAAGAAAGAAATTTAAAAATTGATAGTCCTAAGAAACTCAGAAAATAACCAGAGTTTACATAATTTCAAACTCATTCTAATAATGGAAAACAACATGGAACCTGGGTGCAGGGGAAACTCATATCCAGGGAGGAATTTGATATAAATAGTGCTGCTATGAAATGTGAGCCTATAGGTTAAGGAAGAAGGTGGAAAAGAAAGAAATGAGAACCTCATTCTTCTGTTTAGGAAGATAGAGGTCTTTCAGAGTTAAAGAAAAAAAAAGAGTGGACTTATGGCTAGAGTTGCTGTAATACAGGAACACTAAAACACGTTAATTAACTGCATCTGATATATCAGAAACTGAGTCACTTAAATCAGAAAAGGAGAAGTTATAGAAAAGTAGATAAACTCATTTTGTTCATAGTGGATGAACCAATGTGAAGTTTATGACATTTTCCCTTCATATTGCAATTATTTCTACAGAATAAAATACTACAGCTTGAGTGTGAGTATATGTTGGCAATTATAATAAACAAGAGAGACCGGGGAACAGGCTAGAGATCTGGGTCATAGTAGTTAATGGAAGGAGGTAGGGTTGGGTGACATGGGAATATTAATTTACTGGCTGCAGTTATGCATGTGGCTATGATGAAGGGTGCTTATGTAAGGATTTATTGGTTTGAACTGTTATTTGAAAGGTATTTGAAATTGTAGATCTTTTTATCAATGCTGGTCTATCATCACAAATCTCTGACAAATATTTCTGTTATGAGATGAAGTGAATTTGAACAGAAACTTTACAGATTTCATTGGGATTACACTGCAGTGTCTTCAGGACTGTTTTCTTTGGAAGTCTGGATGGTAATTACTAAGACTCAAAAGCTCATTATATTGTTATGCTAGTGGGACTGTGGCTGTGATGAGAAGACTTTCCCATTAACAGGCTCCATTTGTAGGAGTTACTCTTCTGCTTTTACCCTAAACATTTCTTCTCCTTCTTCCCAACACCATGGAAAAAGGAGAAACAGTGATTCAGCTGAGATGTCTCTTTGCAGAAGTTCTTTCAAAAAGTTTATCCAGAGCCGGGCGGTGGTGGCGCACTCCTTTAATCCCAGCACTCGGGAGGCAGAGGCAGGCTGATCTCTGTGAGTTCGAGGCCAGCCTGGTCTACAAGAGCTAGTTCCGGCACCAGTACCTAAGCAAGAGAGAAACCCTGTCTCAAAAAACCAAAAAAAAAAAAAAAGTTTATCCAGAACAGAACATAATTTTTAAGGGAGTTCTCAAACCATCTCTAAAACTGAGAAATCCCAAACATACATGGATGTTTTCTGACAATGATCTCCAAGCGAACTGAGATTTCTCACTAGGAAAGTGATATTGAAGAATCACAAACATCATTGTTGTGAAGAGTTAGCATCTGACTCCCACATGTAGGATGCTGTTCTTGTAAGCTGTGAAGGGTGTGTGGGGGGGTGTGAAGCTTCCCATATACACACATCTAAATACGGATGGAAGACAGCATATCAAACCTCTCAAAGGGAAGTAACGACAGCTGTAGAATTGACAATAGCATATTTAGATAAACAAAAGAGCACATTTGCTTGAATAGAATGTCACAAATTCAAATAAACAATCGTCTTTTTTTTTTCTTTTTTCTTTTCTAACACATGAAGTGAAAGTTAAACATATTCAAGGGAACCCTGTAACAAAGAATGTAAATGAACAAATATCAAGAGAACCCAGGCCCCGAACTAAAGCTGTCACAAGGAAAGTATTCTTGTAATGTCTCTCCCATCTTCATGAAAACAGTACACTGTCATATCTTTTAGAAAATGGAAAAAAGTTTTAATCTTGCCTCCAGGACACACTTTCTTTGTGACTATGGGCAAGGTGAGTGACATTGCACTATTCTTAGTTTCTAGACTTGGAACTGAGCTCTCTCTCTCTCTCTCTCTCTCTCTCTCTATATATATATATATATATATATATATATATAAAATGAGTGATAGGAAATGCAATTTTTACAATAATTCTAGATTTCTGCTGACAGCATACTACTTAATGATAAAGTTCTGCAGCAAAATGTAATATATTTGTAGCATGTGGAAACCCTAAATTCTTTGTTTCCAAGGTGCCTTCGATTAAAAACTGGTTCTAATTTTGATTCTCTTATTTATTAAAAGTATTGATTTTTTTCACAAAAATCTCAACTTTTAATATTTCATTTTCTAATTTCTTTGAGGTTTAGATGCTCTGGCTTTAAGAGATTACAACTCTGCTACCATAACATTGTGAGGAATAAAATAATGTAAGGGAAGTTTCTACTATAAACAGAAAGCACTTAAAATTCTATACAGTTTCCACATGCAACTCAACAGAGAAATTAATAATCAAATGATTCAAATATTGTCTTAAAGTCAAGGTCAACCATCAGCTCCGTTGCTTAATATTTTTTTAAAGAAACGACTTATTTATTACTAGTGTGTATGTTCGTGAAAGTTTATGAGCATATATATGTTTAGTTGTATATACCTCCGCACATATGCAGATGCCAGAAGATAATGACTCCTAATGACCCTCTGCCTATTGCTTTTGAGGTTGTGTCTTTTCCTAAATAGTGGGTTGATTTTTTTTTTTTTTTTTGGCTAAGTTGAAAGTCATAAAGTGCTAATGATTTTCTTTCCTCCAGTTGTCTTTAAACTGGAGTTGCACGCATGTGCAACATGTTTAGCTTGTTAAATGCGCTTGAAAATTTTAACGTAAATCTTAATATTTGTGTAGAAGGTTTCCTAATCTGTTAAGGCATCCTTCTAGCTCCATCGTCGTAAACTTCAATCTTTCTTTTCTTATTTAAAAACTTTACTAATGTATTTATACACATACTTTATATTTAGGTTTTCTCCACTAGAAGATGACACATTCTCTCATATACATAATTTCTATCCTCATTATTATATAGTAATCTACTTTATGATTATTTTAAGGTTTTAAAACACAGGCCTCAAAGTTTTGAATGCACAGTGCAAGGTACACACAAAAACTCTATACTGAATTTAGCATTGATATACTAGGAGTTAGGGCTCAATAGGGAAGAAATGGAGACTCATAATAATACCTTGTGTTTCTTTCTTATCCACTGATATTTCCATAGCTGACTGATGATTCTAGGTGTTATCAAACTAGTAAACAATCTTTATATGTTTATAATATGAATATGGAAAATTCACTTTTTGATCTTATGTTGTTTTAATTTTATGAAATATCTGTTTTCATGTATCATTTGATATAAATTTATATGTTCAGTAATTTTCTGGTGTAGGAGATTTTCTGTTTGTGTGTTGCTTTCATTGGTTAATGAATAAAGAAACTGCCTTGGCCTAGTTGATAGGGCAGAGCTTAGGTAGCTGAAGAAAATAGAACTGAATACTGGGAGGAAGAAGGGCAGAGAGAGAGAGAGAAGCCATTCATCCTCTGCCTGGGACAGACTCTGGTTAGAATCTCCAGTAAGCCACTGCCACATGGTGATATACAGATTAATGGAGATGGGTTAAACTAATAAGTAAGAGTTAGACAATAAGAAGTTAGAGCTAATGGCCAAGCAGTGTTTTAATTAATACAATTTCTGTGTGATTATTTCAGGGCTTAGATTGCCAGGTGGCCAGGATAAACAAGCGTCCTATAAGAATTTCCCAAGGACTATATATCTGCAAGCATTCTATGATTGTGGTGATAATCATAAAAAAAAGTTACTACAGATAACCTATAATCTTTTCAACTCATGTCATTTTGTTTGGTTGGTTTTTTTGTTTGTTTGTTTGTTTGTTTTTTTGTTTTTTGTTTTTTTTTTTTTTGAGACAACTTTTGTTTGCATAGTTCTGGCTGTCCAGGAACTCTGTAGACCAGAGATTTATCTGGCTCTGCCTCTCGAGTGCTGACATTAAAGGCCTGTGCCATCATCATCCTACACACTAATTTGTTCTTGGGAAATGGTTTCTCATTTAGAAACTGTGAAAAGGATATGATGCATAATGTTTAGAACAAAGCAACAAATTTAAGATGAAAAAACCAAGATAATGTGATTTTATAGAGTGATGAAACTGGATCTTCCTATAGCTTCTGAGACAGCACAGGACAGTGTTCATGTGGAACCTCTTTAAATTTCTGCTTTAGAACTTGCTGTTTATCTGGATGCCTTACTTTTATAATTCATAAAACATAACAAGTATATTTTCAAAAGTATGCTAACAAAAAGCACACACAACTTTGAAATAGATTTGGGCAGTCTTTACTATATTATCATTTTAAACACCAGAGAAATAGTAAGGAACAATTGAGTAGGTGTTTGAAGCAAATGGATGTGTAATCATGATATTTGGATCAATTCATCACCACAGATACTCAGATCAAAGGTTTCTAATTGAACTTGTGCCCTAGAGGCATTCTGGTTTGTTAGAAAACTCTGGTAGAAACTTTCCAAAGGCACCTTGGATTGAATACTGAGCCTATGAGCCTTTTAGTATTGAGCTTCACTCAAGAATTCAGCTGATGCCAAATAAATAAAAAATTATCACTATTTAAAAATAATTATATAAATACTATATTTATATATGTTAATACCCTGCCATGTTCTAAGTGTTACTGGCAGCCACTTTCCTCTCAAAGCCTGTGGGGAATCAAAGAAAGTTGAATTAGGATGTGTTCTTCCATCTGGCTTCCCACCTCATGTCAGAAGATTGTATGTACTTAATTAAATTGTGAATTTAAGATAACTTTAGTTTGTATGTACCATTTCATCAGTACATAACTTATTTTGATACTATACATTGTTATTTCCCAGCTATTCCATGATATCATTAAAGATACTTAAAATTGTTGCACTCATGATTCACTTAGCAGTAACCTGGTATCTTGGTGTAGCCTTTACAGAATCTTCAAAGGTTATAAGTTTAAGCCAACAATGTCATATGAATGCAGACAAAATATTCTATTGTTCTGTTTTGCAGATAATACAAGAAATAATTTTAGTTTCAGATTGTTAACAAAACTTTGTTGTTTGTCATATAATTGATAATATTTTCCACCTGCATCTGAGAATCATTCAGGCCCACAATCATAATTATATATTTATCTAAATAATCATTTTAAATATCAAAATGAAACAAAATAGAACAGTTCTGACTTACTTAGAAAATTATATTATAATTATTGAGAAACAGAATGACATAAAGCCAATTACCCAAGTTATAAGGGATGGAAGGACTGGTGGAATGTCAGAGCACACACTTTGTTAGACTTGAAACACAACTCAGTATAGTTTTTGTTAGTAAATTTCTAGGAAGAGAGATTCACAATTACTAAAATTTACTCTTTTTTTGTACAAAAAAGCAACTATTGTGAATTTTTAGAAATTGAAAAATGTAACAAATGAATACAATTCATAAAAGAACACTGAATTTACTGTTTTAAGAACATTAGATTTGCTTTGAAAATTCTAACAAGGATGGATGTTTCAGACATTACACATATTGACTATGTAATTGAGTATATGTGTACATACTTATGTATCTGTTTCTGTAATGAAAGATAGGCTTTAATTGACATAAAAATTGCTCATTTTTCTCCATTCCTCTACTTTAGCTTCCTGAATACTGGAGCCAAAATAAAATGAATCTGTTAAATCTAAAAAAGACTTCAAAGTCAATATATATATATATATATATATATATATATATATATATATATGAATCATAGCTGAAGAGAGACGGTACAAAGAAATCCCACACTAGCTCAGAATTTAATATAATAAAAATTATTTATTTAGGGGTAGCCTCACAGATCACAGTCCTCCTCATGAATGGGGAAACAGAAACTGAATACAGCAGCCAGAAGAAAGAGCAGGTACACACTTTACAGCTGCATTTATACTATAAGAGGCCATGCCCAAATGAATTGATAACTTAAAGATTACTGGCTGAAGGAGTTCCTACAGCACCTCCCCCCTTTGTTTAAATAATACAAAATTATATATAATAAGAACAAATATCAAAGATAAAGATCAAAATTACAAGCATCATAAACAATATAAAGCAAGAAACATGTGATGAATGTTTCAGTAATTATCCTATCCCTAAAGAGTCTAAGTTTTGTATTATAAATGACTTGGCCAAGTCATGAGAGGAGAATAACTACAGCTATCTAGTCTTCAACCCCATAGACTACCAGAGAAGGGAAATAATATTACTTGAGTAAGCAGAAAATACAATCAAGCAACTTCCAAAATGTGCAACAAATGACAGAGACAACTGGCTTCCTGGGCAATCACCCAAATTCTCATTTGCAGTGTTGGAACAACTAACTTTTGCTAAGGCCTAGAGTAACTGACAAACTGTTTTCAAAGGCAGGAAAATTTTCAAAACCGTCTTACCCTGTCTTGGCATGATTTCATAGTCTTTTTTTCTTGTCTCCTGCTGTCTTGTCTGGACATAGTGCATTTTCTCAGTGGTCAATGCATGGGCAGTTCATTGCCCAAAGGCCAGTTTTGCCAAGAAGAAACCAAGCTCTAAGTGGAGTGTCTTCTGTGCTCAATATTCTATCAGAAATAAATTGGTGCTGCCAGGAGCAATTGTGTCTTACTTCAACAGAAAACTAAGTTATTTAATGCCATGTTTTACAATTCTTTGAAGTGGTTGAAGATTACCTATCTGCAGAATACATTCTCAATGTATCTAAAGAACCCGATTAGTGTAAATATAAGTATGACAAACATGGATGACTATTGACCAGTAATTCTTAATATCTATATAGCTTAAAGACAAATGCTTCATATTAGAATATTGGGAAGCGGTTGCGGGGAGGAGGCAGAAATCCTGAATAAATAAATAAATTAAAAAAAAGAATAGATATAGTTATAGTTTTCATTAGTTATAATAAAAGATAAAATTGGCACAGAAAAAAAGAATATTAAACACTCTTTAAACAACTGTTCAACAAATGAGGACAATGACCACAAAATGTAAATAATGTATAAGTATCTTGATCAGAGGTAGAAATATATAGTGCAATATAATAAATATGTCCTAAAATTATATCTATATACAAAATGTCTTAAGCAGAGGTAGAAGCATGCATGTATACAATATGACAAAATAACTTTGCCTACAAATATTGTAGACAGAAATAGGAAAATATTCAATATAATTTAAATTTGTATCAATATGCAAGAACCTATGCCAATGTAAATTGTTTATAAATAATAACTCACTTGTATGCACTCTACTACCCAATCTTATTATTAGTGTGAGTAAGCTCACATTAATCTACCTCTTATCTCATCCAATTTCCATCATTTTTTTCAGAGAGATCCCTGAGCCTACATAATTTCCAGTCCAGTTTCCAACCGTATACCAGTTATAATCAACCCCTAATAGATGTCCCTAACTTTGAGGACAAACTTAGTTAGGAGAGGGAATGTTGTCTTCTAGAAATATTTCCAGTTGTCATGGGGGTGATGTTCTTTCTATGGAATTCTTTGGAAATCCCAAAGTGAAATGATGGTTAAGTTTCAAGATTACTGTTTGGTATAATTACAAATAGTGTCTGAGTATTCGGTAGGGTTTTGCTGAGGTTCCTATTTGTAGTTCTGTTTAGAACCTTATAAAAAGCTGCACTGTTTCGGCTAACCGAGTTGGAACCATTTTGAGCAGCTGGTACCCAAAACCACTATCAGCATTATGACATCATATCAACCAGGTAGAGTTATTGTTATGGGGCCCCATCTTCTTCCTGGAAACTTCAATGATTATTGCAGGAAAATTTGTTGTTCATTGTGGAAAACTTAAACATTATTTATACACACATATTAAATGAAATGTATGATAGAGACAAAAGTAGAAATGGAGAAAAGTAAAAGTTTTCCTATTTTTTTCTTCTTTCTGTCCCAAACCAGATGGCTTCTGACATGAGACAGAAACACTGAATTTTTCTTATAACAACATGCTTGGATTTAGAGATGGACAGAGACATTGTCTGACTCCAAATCCAGCTTTGAATTTTAAGTGAGTCATGACTATTACTCCAGTAGGCAGCACACACACACACACACACACACACACACACACACACACACACTCGTTCAGTGATTCTTATCCTCAAATATCCTTTCTAGATGCTTATTTTTTCCTCTTTTGGCATCCAAACATCCAGGGTCTCTTGACTTTTTGATGATGTGTATTTTCCTTTAAAGGCAAGAACAGAACCTTGCCCCAACCCTAAGCAAGTTTCCTTAACAACTGTAAGGTTATCTCCTCTGTGGATGAGTTGTCATTTCTCTTTCTCAAGAGGTTTCTCTTTCTAAAACTGAATCTATATTAATTTTGATGGTATCTATAGCTTTTCTTCCCTTGTGGGAAGAGGAGTGAAACCCCTTCCCCAATGTAGCACATTTCCTGGTTTTCATTGTGAAGTCAGCACATTGTTGAAATACACTGGCTGATTTAATTCAGAATGATTTATTTTTTCTATTATCCAGTGTCTCTCTGCTGCTGTTGTTCCTTTCTTATTAATGTTAAAAAAATACAAGGTGAATAAAGCATTATAAAATATATTTCTGGGAGTATTTTCTATCCCTTTCTGTCTAACATATCCTTTATAGCTTAATTTGATCTTTCTATAACTGCCTGACATGTAGGATTGTTTGTTATACCTGTAATATGCTTTAACTTATAGTAAGCAAAAATATTTATTTTATTAGAGACTTATGCTGAACTTTATCTGTCTTTATTTGTGCAGGTATACCCATAATGGCCATAACTTCTAATAAATACATAATTACTGAATCAGCCTTTTCTGAGTGCAAAGCAGTTGCCCAATGAAAACCTGAATAAGTGTTAATGGTGTAGTGTACATATTTTAATTTTCCAAAATCTGTAAAGTGGAACACACCCATCTGCCAGATTTCATTCTTTTGAGTGCCCTTTGGGTTACTTCCTGCAAGTATCAATGTTTTGTTATAGAAAGAGAAAATAGGAAATCTCTTTATAATCTCCTTAGCTTGTTGCCATGTAATAGGAAACTCTTTCTTTAAACCTTTGCTAACAACATGAAGTTTTTTTAAATGAAAATCAAAGACCTTTAGCACATTCCAATCATAGTAAATCAATTTCTGCATTGCCATGTGTAGAGGACCTGGCAGACCCATATGGGATTGAATGTCTGTTATGTATATGACACAAAGTTTATTTCTGACTATATATTGAACCTGTATAAATAATAAATTTGATATTCTCTGGTAAAATTCAGTGGTTTCAATATGCAACACAACTTTTTCTGCATATTGCAAATCAGTAACTATATTGAGAAGTTCTTTAAAATCCCTTAGGACCATGAGAATAGCATATAATTCTGCCTTTTGGACAGGATTATAAGGGCTTTTTTCACCTTAATTAAATCTTCTGATTTGTAACCTACCTTTCCTGATTGATTTGCATCAGTATAGAATGTACAGGCTCCAGTTACTGGTGTGTCATGTTCAATGTGGGGGAGAATACAAGTAGTTCTCCTTATAAGGTTAATTCTATCAATTTTGTGATAATCTCTATTAATCTCTCCTAAAAAATTAGCACACACTTTTTGCCAAGGTTCATTGTCTTACCAAAATTTTTCAATTTCATCAGTACTAATAGGGACTATAATTTCTCCTGGGTCTATTTTTGCTAGTTGACAAAGCCTAAATTTTCCTTTCATAATTAATTCAGAGACCTTGTCCACATAAGTTTTTAATTTATTACTTGGTTTATGTGATAAAAAAAATCCATTCTAAGATATCTTCTCTTTTCATAAAAATTCCTGAATGGGAAATTCTGGAAGGCACTATGCAATCAAGATTTGGATTAACCCCATCCAATGTGCCTCCTGTAAATTTTTCTTCAAGGACAATCAATTCCTTTTTAGCTTCATCTGCTTATTTCCTGAGACTATTTAAGTCTTTGTCACAATCTAAGGTTTTGTTTAAATGAATTATTAGATCAGATGTTATACCAACAGCTGGTCATAGGTTGAAAATGTCTCCTAACAATCTTTGAAAGTCAATAAAAGTCTGCAACTGGTCTCTCCTAATTTGTACCTCTGGTGTTCTAATTTTCTGTGTACCTATTTTATAACCTAGGAAATTGACAGAATCTACTCTCTGTATTTTTTTAGGAGCAATTTGTAATCCACATTTTGGATAAAATTTTCTTTACTATCAAGCATTATTTCTAAAGTACCTACCTTCGATAGATACTTTAATATATCTATATATTAAGTCTCTCTCTCTCTCTCTCTCTCTCTATATATATATATATATATATATATATATATATAATTATAGCAAAATTTCATACATGTAATGGTAAATTATAGATTTAGAAATATATTTATGTATTATTTCCAATGTCTGACTTACAAAGTATTGGCATAGGGTGGGATTATTATTACCTGTGGGAGGATAGTCCACTGGATCTCCTAGTAGAATGAGAATTATTGTAAGCAGGCACTGTGAAGGTAAACTTTTCTCTGTTCTTTTCTTGTAAAAATATAGTAAAGGAACAATTCTTTAATTCAATAACTATAAGAAGCCATCCTTTTGGTAATAGAGAAGGCAGAGGAATTCCAGATTGTAGAGGGTCCATAGGTTGAAGTACCTTGTTGACAGCTCTTAGATCTGTCACCATTCTCCATTTATCATATTTCTTTTTAAAACCAAATACAAGAGAATTCCAAGGGCTGGTTGATTCCTAATATCATGAACATTTAGTTGTTACTGTACCAGCTGTTCTAAAGCCTGCAGTTTCTCTTCTGTTGAAGGCCATTGTTTAATCCATATTGGTTTCTCAGTTAACTATTTTAAAGGTAGGGCCATTGGTACCTCTTAAGGTTTGCTAGTTGCTTTATTTTCTTGTACAGTCTGAATGACCAGTGACCTTTGTGCATAGTATCTTATAATATTCTTCCCAGAAATATGAGTTTCTGGGACAGAAGGAATTTTAATCTGGATATTCCATTGTGGCAGCAGGTTACAACCTCATCAGTTCAGTGCAATATTAGCCACAAAAGGCCTTAGCCTTTTCTCTCTATCCTTCTGTCCCTATGTATTCTACCTATCGTGTGCTTTGTTTCATTTAAAATAGGGTTCTAATTCCTAGGAATTGAACATCTGCCTCCTGAAAAGGCCAATTTGGTTGCTAAGATTCTGGAGTAATAAAACTCACATACACACCCATGTCTGTCAATCTCACAATTACAATGCCATTTATATACACTCTTAGCTTTGGTCTTTGATCATTTATAGAAGATTGCCAGGATATGTGTTTCCTATTTTCTGTCGGAATGTTTGAATCATCTTCCAGGTTTATTGCATCATCCAGTACTGTATGTTGTTTTGTTTTGTTTTGTTTTCAGTAGGCTCTGTATTTTTTTTTTTAATTTTTTATAGAGAGACATGTCCTCCATAGTGACTGGGAATGACTGGACCACTTTTGACTTGGAGTCCTGCGAGAGGCCCTTTAAGGAGTTTCCTGATGGTGTCAGGTTGCCTTGTCTGTCTTTTTGGATTTGCATTCATTAGTCCAATGTCAACCTTTGCCACACTTCCTACATTATCCAGAATATTTTGTGAAAGGATTTGGAAACTTTTGATGCACAGTTCTTATTATTCGAAATATTTACACCCCAACAGGTTCATAGATATAAATAAATTCGTGTAAATGCAATTTGTTTTAAAGAGCAATGGCATCACAAAGATTGTTATCTTTCTGTCTTATTTGGGTGTGTGTTACACAGATTCAAGTGACTTTCTCAGTTACCAGTTATTTGTTTATTTTTGTGATGTGGAACCTAGAGATTTTTTTCAAGGAAAGTCATACCCCTAACCCTGAGCCACATCTATAGTCTTCCAATGTATTTTTGTTGGAAAAACTAGATCCAGATTTTCTGATATCTGACCACCCTTGTTATACATATTTTTATAATGTGTGTATATTTCACATTTCAGATAGATGAGCATCTGCATTTTTAATATTCTAATGGAAGTTGCAAAATATGTTTATTCCCAAATGTATCTGATATCAAGATATTAAAACATACCTTGCTTTCATTCTATACTTGCTGTGGAAACTCACAAGTATTTGTCTACTTCCCACTCAAGTTGTCTTTAACTGTCTGAGAAGCAGAGGAAGCAGGTGGTCTCTTCTGTGAAATGAATTTCTCTGCCATCATTACTCACCTACTCTCTTCTCTGTAGTTCTGTAGGTTTGTTTTACAGCAAAAGCGAGAAGTTTACCATCTGCTTAGTTTTCTTTTCCAAGAAAAGTCAGAGAGAATTTCTGCCAATTTGAGTTATCACTAATTTTCAGTCATTGTCTGTTTTTAAATTTAAATACCCAGTGCTGCGTAATTCAAGTATTTCAGATTTCCTCTATTTTTGCAACATCTCTCACTAAAATTTTGTTCATCTTACATTGCTTTAAATAGAATTTATTCTCATAGAATCTTATATGGGCATGTGAGTATGTCTGTATATAAAACCCATAGAAAATTATATCTGAAACTTAACCATAGTAAAGTTATTATATTTATGGAATTTTGATATATACAGGTAACATTAGAGATTACCATATAACTTAGTTCGCATATCTTTTTTTATTTATTTAGTTTTGCAGTGTTGGTTATTGTACCTAGTGTCTCAAATATGTCAGCTAGCCATTCTATTACATAGCTATATCCCTATGTTATGTTTTGATCATAATCATCATTTACTGGATATATTTTGACTGACACCTATCCATACATTTGCTTTCCATATCATAGTAAATAAATGTAAGAGGAATACTGAGTGGAACAAACAATATAATCTGAAGCCAACAGCCATGTTCTTCATTATTATTTGCTACTTGCATCTTTTTCTGTCTTAAACGAAAATAAAAATACTATGCATGTACATATTATGTACAAAGCAGTGTCTCATGATTTGGTCACTTGGATTTAAAACCAGAAAGGATTGGAGGGATCTCTAAAAGACTAAGGCTGAGACAAATTTATTCAAACAATCAGACTTTTTAGGCACTTACCAAACAGAATGCAAGAGGGTCGTTGCTATGATACAAGGACATTTTCAAGCTATACAGCATGATACAAGAATAATGCCAAACACTGATAGTTCTCTCAAGGTTCTACATGCTTTACTGACTTCTAAGGAACACAAACACAGGTGGCCTGTATGCTTTCCTGCCTAAGGGAGTGTCTTGGTTTCTCAGAAACAGAAAACCACTCACTGGCCCAAAAGCCATGGACTCAAACCTCAAAAACATGCCTGTCAAGGCAGCTTGATCAGGCCAACTGCAGAATTATTTGCAATGCTGGTTCACGATGTCATTATAATAGATAAGGGTGATTTGATCTAGAGTTGTACATCATACCTTAGAACAAAATCTAAGTTAACTGTGGAACTGCTTACAGGGAATTAATTCATCATTATAGAAATCTGAGTGGGACATACAAAATAAACAAATTATCAGTTTCTAGGTTTGTATGAAGGACTTGGATAGTTTTTATATTTTTCTGTACAGCAAATTAGTATAACACTAAACAATTTCAAGAATGCAGTAAATCTTTCTACATATTGACATTTTGCTCTTTAGTTCTTTTAATAAGTTATGTTGTATAAGACAAGGGATCGCCATGAAACTATCTGTTTGAGATTTTTATGTGCTTTATACATGAGGGCTAAGAAAAATAACACACATGAAATAACGTGGCAATAAATATCCAACCCCTACTCTCATTCTTATATCGGAAAAATGTTTTGCCCACTGTATTGATAAATACATATTTGACATATTGCTGCATAGTTATATGCAATTAGAAACATCAGATTCATCTGGGGTTGACTCTACACTAAATTGGTTACTCTTGCTCTGTGTTCTATGAAAGAAAAAAAAGAAATCAAGGGGGAAAACAATTCAAAACTCATATCTATGGATTTAGAATGCTTGCTTTTTCTTGGACAAACTCACTGAATGAGAGTTCAGATTTAATTACAAGGAATACAGCGCTGTTTGTGGATATTGGGGATGATATTGTTTAAAGAAGGGTTGAGGGCCCTTAGATACATTACATCACTGTTTCTGAAAGATTTTAACCTTCAAGATATATATCGCCATAGGAAGGAGATCAGAGTCTCTGGAGTTAATTAGCCTTTTGGCAATGGGGATCCTCTAAAGCATACAGTTGATAGCAGGTAGCACTGTACTCATAAACAATACAATCAGAAGACAAGAATGTGTGCAAAGGAATTTCACCCATCTGGAAGATACTCCCGGAACCAATGCTAATAGCTAATAGAGGTTCTTATTTTGACAAATTTTGCTTGCAGGTGGCAAAAAAGTCTTCCCTTTTGTACTGGGGCTTTAGATGTAGAATTCTGGCAGAACTTGAAGCTCCTTCTGTTCATACAGAAGCAGAGCTGGGAATTAGCATTCATTTGTAATTCCCTTAGGGATAAAGTAGGCTCAATTATCAGCAGGGAAGGTAGCTGTCCTCTGGAAAAATCTAAGGATGATGCCTACTGAATTTCCTCACTTAATATGCTTTAAAAAGTGTGCACTGACCTTCCGTGAGTGCAGCATTCATTTACTGGGTAATGAAACAATTTTCTGTCAAATTGTTTCATCAGATTGTTAGTCACCTGGGATACAGTGGATGAGGGTTTTAATTGAATTATTTTCATGGGACCAGATCATTGCAGCTGAATTTAGTTTAAGAAGGCAGGTAAACAATACATGAGTGTGTAATGGTGTAAACGAATGCAGACAGATTGTAAAAATATCTATATCTATAGCTTTAATGTAGAAATAGGCTTACAGAACCACCATTCCCGTGGAGACCAGGAAAGCAGAAGCGACGGCTGGGAGCATGCTCGCCAAATTTATAGGCAGACATTAGCCCGAGGCGAACACGCCTCCCCAAGGGGCGGGACTTATCCCTACATCTCCCCTTTTTGTCTAAATAAGACAGAACCAAACAAAATACAACTATATACAATAACAACAAATAATAAATATAACAAACAATATTGAGAACAAAATCTTTGCTAAACATTCTATCTCAAGGAGTCCAAATAATGTAGAGAGTAACTACAATTATATAATCTTCAACTCCGTCAAAGATCTGAGAAGGGAATAAACACTACTCAACAAATGAGATATATCCAAAATGTGCAACAATTGACAGAGACAAATGACTACCTGGGCAATCACCCAAAGTCTCGTTTGCAATGTTGAGTCAACCAATTTTGGCTAAGGCCTAACATAACTGACATACCATTATTAAAGGCAAAGAACTTTTCAAAACTATCTTACCCTGTCTTGGCAGGATATGACAGTCCTGTTTTATCCATTGATGCACACTCTGTATCTCTGTCAGTGGTTGAGGTATGGGCATTTCTTTGCCCACAGGCCAGTTCTGCCAAAAAGAAAGGCTCCAGGTGGAGTGTCTTTGGTGCTCAACATTCTCTCAGGAATAGAGCGGCGTTGCCAGGAGCAATTGTGTCTCACTATCACGAAACTCTGAGTTAGATTAAAGGCCGTTTTCTACAGCTCTTTGAAGAGGTTGAAGATTATCTATCTATACTGAGTATAATCTCTATATATCTAGAGAACCTGATTAGTCTAATTATAAATGACAAAATTAGATGACTATTTATCTATATAATTCTCAATATCTAACTTAAAGACTAAGACAATAAACAACTGTGTAACAAATGAGGATAATAACCTCGAATATAAACACTGTACAAATATACATTGTAATATGGTAAATATATATCAATACACAAACATTAAATAAGTATCTTAATCAGAGGTAGAAATGTACACTGCAATATGGTAAATATATACAATATATATTTATCAATACAATATATGTCAATACATAAAAAATGTTTTAAACAGAGATAGAAACATGCATGCATACAATAGTCAATATAATTTAACTTTGTATCAATATACAAGAATTGATACCAATATATTTGTCTAAAAGCAGTAACTCACAATTATAAATCTATTATCCCATCATTCCCTCTTTTTTTTTTTCAAAATGATCCCTGAGCTTATAAAATTCCTCACCAAACCTCCCAACCCCTAAATGATGTCCTTAAACCCAGGGGTAAATTTTACTGGGAGAGGGGACGTTGTCCTCTAGAATTGCTTCCAGGTGTCATGGGGGCGATGTTCTTTCTGGGGATCCTGTGAAAGTAAAATGATGGTTAAATTTCAAGATCAAAATCTTTTAAAATTGCAAATAGTTTCTGAGTATTTTGTGGAGGTCTGGCCAGAATGTTGTACAAGATGTGCACCATTTCAGCTAACCAAGTTGGGTTCGTCTTGTGCAGCTGGTATCCAAAACAGGTCTTGTAGTAGCGCTATCAGTATCATGACGTCATATCAACCAGGTAGAGTTGTTGTTGTTGTGGGGCCCCATCTTCTTCCTGGAAACTTCAAATGTCACTTCAGGAAAAACTCATTGTTCATTGTGAAAAACTTAAACATCAGTCATATATATATATATATATATATATATATATATATATATTCAATGAAAGGCATGATAGATATATTCAATGAAAAGTATGATAGATATGAAGAAAAGCAAAGATATTTTCTAAATTCATATTTCTTTCTGTTCCATATCATGGCTCTTGACATGAGACAGAAACTCCAGAAACTCTGGGTTTTTCTGTTACTAACAGGCTTGGAATTAGAGAGGGACTGAGCCAGAGTCCAACTTCAAAACCAGCTCTATATATTTATAAAGAAATGTTTAAGAAGACATATATATATATATATATATATATATAAATTAATACTTACAAAATGTGTCCATCTATCAGTAATTAAATATTCAGGGTCCCTTAATTTCTTTGAAGATGAGTATTTTCCAGTGGAGATAAGAAAAGAACCCTGCCTCCAACCTATCTGTATTTCTACCATCAGTATGCTCACCATCCTTATGAAAGAATTGTTATTTATCTATTCCAAGTGGCTTCTCTTCTTCAAACCGAACCTTTATTAATTTTGACGGTATCCACAAGTTTTCCTCACCTGTGGAGATAAGAGCAAAACCCCTTCCCCAACACAGCACATCTCCTGGCTTCCATTGTGAGGTCAGCACATCCTTGAAATAAACTGGTTGATTTGGTTCAGTAGACTTTTCCATTATCCAATGTCTTTCTGAAGCTGTTGTTCCCTTCTCATTAGCAGTGAGAAAATTCAAGTTTAACAAAGCATTTTGTAACCTATTTCTGGGGGTGTTTTCTACCCCTTTCTGTTTGTTCAACATATCCTTTATAGTTTGATTTGATCTATCTATGACTGCTTGACCTGTAGGATTTTATGGTATACCTGTAATATGCTTGATAATGTAATAATCAAAAAAAATGTTTCATTTTCCTAGAAACATAAGCTGGACCATTATCTGTCTTTATTTGTGTAGGTATAACCATGATAGCCATGACTTCTAATAAATGAGTGATTATTGAATCGGCTTTTTCTGAACTTAAAGCAGTTGCCCACTGAAAGTCTGAATAAGTGTCAATGGTGTGATGAACATACTTCAATTTGCCAAATTCTGCAAAGTGGAACACATCCATCTGCCAGATTTCATTTTTTTGGGTGCCCTTTGGATTAGCCCCTGCTGGCAGTGGCGTTTGGTTATAGAAAGAGCAGGTAGGGCATTTCTTTACAAACTACGTAACTTGTTGTCATGTAATAGAAAACTCTTTCTTCAAATCTTTGCTATAAACATGATGTTTTTTATGAAATTCAGAGGCTTGTAGCACACTACCAATCAATAATTGATCAATTTCTGCATTACCTTGTGCTAGAGGACCTGGCAGACCCGTATGGGATCGGATGTGTGTTATGTACATAGGACAAAGCCTGTTCCTGATCAAATCTTGAACCTGGAGAAACAATGAGGTTAGTTCTGTATCATCAGGTATAAATTCAGCAGTTTCAATATGTAAAATAACTCTTTCTGTGTATTGTGAATCAGTAACTATATTAATAGTTTCTTTAAAATCCCTTAGCACCATAAGAATGGCATATAATTCTGCCTTCTGGACAGAATTTTATGGACTTTGTTCCACCTTACCCAAGTCTTCTGATTTGTAACCTGCCTTCCCTGATTTATTGGCATCAGTATAGAATGTATGGGCTCCCGTTATTGGAGCATCATGGATGATTCGAGGAAGGATCCACGAAGTCTCCTTATGAAGTTAAGCCACTTGCTTTTTGGATTGTTGTTATTAATGTCTCCCAAAAAATTAGCACAAACTCTTTGCCATGGTTCATTATCTTCCCATAATTTCTTTAGTTCATCAGCATTTAAAGGCACTATAATTTCTGCTGGGTCTATGCCTGTTAGTTGACGAAGTCCCAGCTTGCCTTTTATAATTAACTCAGAGACTTTTTCCACATAAGTTTTCAGTTTCTTACTTGGTTTAATGTGGTAAAAAGATCCATTCCAAAACAATATCATCTCTCAGCATTAAAATTCCTGGAGGAGAAATTTTTGATGGTAGTATGACGAGAATACAATCGAGCTCTGGATTCACCCTGTCCACATGTGCCTGTTGTAATTTTTCCTCAATCACTCTCAGTTCCTTTTCTGCTTCAGCTGTTAATTCTCTGGACCTGTTTAAATCTTTATCACCATCCAAGGTTTGGTTCAAATGAATTATTAGATCAGGTGTTATTCAAATAGCTGGTTGTAGACTGGAAATGTCTCCTAACAGTCTTTGAAAGTCATTAAGAGTCCGTAGGCGATCTCTCCAAATTTTTGCTTTTTGTGTCTTAATTTATTGCAAACCTATTCTATAACCTAAATAATTAACAGAATCACCCCTCTGAATCTTTTCAGGAGCGATTTGCAATCCCCATTTAGGTAAAAGTATCTTTATTTCTTCAAACAGTCTGTTCAAGGTATCCATGTTTGAATTGGATAACAAAATGTCGTCCATGTAATGATATATTATCGATTTGGGAAATTTCTTGCATATTATTTGCAATGGTTGGATCACAAAATATTGGCACAGGGAGGGGCTATTTAACATACCCTGGGAGAGAACGGTCCAGTGGTACCTCCTCGAAGGTTGAGAATTGTTTTAAGTAGGCACTGTGAAGGCAAATTTTTCAATATCTTCTTTTTGCAAAGGTATAGTGAAAAAACAATCCTTTAAATCAATAACTATGAGAGGCCATCCTTTTGGTAATAAAGAGGGCAAAGGAATTCCAGATTGCAGAGGGCCCATAGGTTGAATAACCCTGTTGATAGCCCTGAGATCTGTCACCATTCTCCATTTACCTGATTTTTTCTTAACCACAAATACAGGAGAATTCCAAGGGCTGGTAGATTCCTCTATATTTCCAGCATCTAATTGTTCTTGTACCAGCTGTTCTAAAGCCTGTAACTTTTCCTCAGCTAAAGGCCATTGCTTTGTCCATATTGGTTTCTCAGTCAACCATTTTAGAGGCAAAGCTGTTGGTATCTCTGAAGGGACATCAATTGCTTGTTCTTTACAGCCCGAATGGCCGGTTTTCACCCTTTGTAATCTCTTTTAATATTATTCTCAGAAATATAGGCTCTAGAAGTAGCAGTAATGTTAATTTGGGTATTCCATTGTTGTAATAGGTCACGACCCCATAAATTTATTGTGATATTGGCTACATATGGCTTTAATTTTCCTATTTGTCCCTTTGGCCCTATACATTCAACCCATCTCGTGCTCTGCCTTACTCAAGAGAGGGTTCCAATTACTAGGAGATGAACATTTACATTCTGAAGAGGCCACTTTGGATGCCAAGATTCTGGGGTAATGATACTTACATCAGCACCTGTGTCCAGCAGGCCTGTAATAAAAATGCCATTTACACACACTCTCAGCTTAGGTCTTTGATCATTTATAGAAGTCTGCCAAAACACACGTAACTTATATTTCTTATCATTATTGCTTTTAACAGTAGGCATGGGGATTCCTAATTGTCCTGATGAGGCACGTTCTGTGCAGAAATTGGAAATGACTGAACCATGTTTGCCATGGGGGCCTGTGAGCCCCCCCCCCCACGTTTCCCGACTGTATCGGGTTGCCTTGTCTATCTCTTGTAGACCTGCATTCATTCGTCCAATATCTGCCTTTTCCACATCTTCTACATAAACCTGAAGGCTGAGCCTCCTATTTCTGTTATTTCAAAAAGATGCATTATTATTATTATTATTTCTGGAAGATGCATTATTGTTATTATTTTTATTTCTGAAAATCCGTTATCTACAATTCCTTTTCATATGACCCATTTTGCCACAATTAAAACATTTGGTATTCTGGTGTCTCCTTTTACCATTGTAAGTTGCTTCTTCTTCCCATGCTTCAGTGCCATAATCAAATTTATCAACATTGAGTGTATGCAAGACCCATTCTTCCAAGGGCGGTGATCTGAGCTTTAAAGGGCCCAAAATCCTTTTGCATTCCACATTTGCATTTTCATAAGCCAAAGACTCAATCATTATCCGTCTTGCTTCTGGGTCAGATATCCCTATTTGTACAGCCTTAGTTAATCTTTGTAAAAAGTCACTAAAGGGTGCTCTCTGACCCTGTTTAACTCTGACAAATGATTCCATTCTCTGTCCTTGGTCTTGTACCCTGTCCCAAGCCCTTAAGGCTGCTGTAGAACACATGGATAGTGTGTTTTCATCCAAATTAGCTGTTCCTTAGGTTCGGAAAAGAGCCCTTCACCTAGAATTTTATCTAGTTAAATGTCAATTCCCTTTGCTTTTTCCTGCTGTTCTAAAAGTCTAGCCTCTTGCCTGAATAAGCATTTCTATTTCAATTGTGGTCCACTCTCAAGTACCGCAGATCTCAGCTGGAGCCAGTCCGAGGGGGTTGCTCTGCTTGTTGTGGCCCAAGATTTTAGCATCTCTTTAACAAAAGAGGCTTGCATCCCAAAAGTCATGACAGCCTGTTTTATTTCCTTGAGATCATTCATACAGACAGGCTCCCAGGTATCCTCCTTGATGACCCTGGGGTTTCTGGAACCAATCACCTTTTCTGTTGTTATTACTGGAAAGGCAGGTAGAGCTGTAGGTAGAGCTTTGTGGAAATTGTCCCGGAGAGATTTACCCACAGATGTAGTTAAAATTTGCCTTTCTACCCTTTCCTCTTCTTCATCAGAATTTAGAAATTCCTCAATCTTTTCAATTCTATTCACCATTGCCTTCTGCAATGTCTGAATCTCCTGTCCAGAATTATGTTCCAAAGCCTTCATTGAGGATTCTAAAGTATGAAGTTTGTCCATTAGAGACATCTCATCTTTGGACATAATTTTTATGGCATAAACCGTGCCTTCTTGTATTGACAATTTTTCCGCCAATCTGTCATAAGCTTTAGACAAAATCTGTTTGTCACATTCAGCAGTTTTGATTCTCTCAGTTAATGTTTCATTTCCTACAGAAAGGGACTGAAGCTTATGCTCCAAATCAGCTGTTCCCTCTTCCATAGTAATGAATTTCTCCTTAATATCAGCCACTAATGTTTCAGTTCCTACAGAAAGGGACTGAAGCTTAGGATCCAGATCAGCTATTCCCTCTTCCATAGTAATGAATTTCTCCTCAACATCAGCCTGGAGAACTTAAAACTGATTCTCAATTATTTTTAAGCATTTGATCTCTGCCTTAAGAATCCTGGATTCATCTCGTAAAGACTTTATCATATTTCTATTATCAAACCATTTAGTTCCAATGAAAACTACAAATCCCAGAAGGATCCATAGATGTGGGGTGATAGACACCTCTTGTAAAATCTCCCACATGGTACAATAAAAAAAAAAACTGTTAAATTCTTGAATACTAATGTGTTCAGACATTTTATTTATAAAAGACAATTTTTTTTACCTGCAATGATGGGTTCCTGCCAGTGATGGTCTCTGTGTTTTTGGAGCCTGTCCTAGAACTAGCTCTTGTAGACCAGGCTGGCCTCGAACTCACAGAGATCCACCTGTCTCTGCCTCCTGAGTGCTGGGATTAAAGGTGTGCACCACTACCGCCTGGCTGGTCTCGAACTCACAGAGATCAGCCTGCCTCTGCCTCCCAAGTGCTGGGATAAAGGCGTGCGCTACCACTGCCTGGCAGGCCTCAAACTCACAGAGATTGCCTGCCTCTGCTTCCCAAGTGCTGGGATTAAAGGCGTGTGCTACCACCACCTGGCTGGCCTCAAACTCACAGAGATCCACGAGACTTTGCCTCCCAAGTACTGGTATCAAAGGCGTGTGCCACCACCACCGGGGCAAGTCACTTTGTATCAGACCAAATCTGCCACTGTGGCGGCTTTTGTTGCAAAACCGCAGGTACTTGAGTTTCTGCTAATTCAGGCAGTGGGGTTCCGCTTCAAACTTACCCAAGGCAGGCAGGGAGGGGTTAATTGCTCTGGCGAGCAGGCGGGGCAGAATGGGCCTGTTTGGCCGAGTGTGTCTAGGACTCGGCACTGGGGCCCGAGTCACGAACTAAACAACAGCACCCAGGAGGGTGCTGTGTTATCTAGCGGGCTACCCGCTTGAGTCGGGGGCAAAATAGCCCCATGTTGGGTGCCAAAATGTAAAGGCGTAAACGAATGCAGACAGATTGTAAAAATATCTATATCTATAGCTTTAATGTAGAAATAGACTTACAGAACCACCATTCCCGCTGAGACCAGGAAAGCAGAAGCAATGGCTGGGAGCACGCTCACCAAATTTATAGGCAGACATTAGCCCGAGGCGAACACACCCCCCAAGGGGAGGGACTAATCCCTACAATGAGTGTGTATGGTGACTTTTTAGGTTATGTGTGTGCATGTGTGTGGAAAAGCTCATGGACAGCCTTAGCTGTTGTTCTTTAGGCGCTCTCCACCTTGTTCTCTATGCTAAGGACCTGGCATAGGCTAAACTACCTATGCCTTTCTGCCTTCAGCACTGGAATTATGACATACAGCACCCCTTGTAAAAGATGTGTCCTAGGGATTGAATCCAGGGCTAATATTTGCTTGCCAAATACTTTCACACACTGTACTGACTGAACAGCACACATATACTAGTAATAAGTTGTATTCTTCAGGCCAGAAAACACAGAATTATTCAATTACATAAAAATCTCAAATGAGAATCTCATTACATTTTTTTAAAAAGTCAAAATTATTTTTTGAACCAAGCAAGAATAATTATAATGTTTAGTTCCCTAACTTTATTTTCAGGAAATTTGTGTATAACGTAACAATTAATTTTCATGTGCAGATGTGTGCTCCATCTTAGCCTGTATTTTATAACCAACTTTGATGTTTTATAATGCTCTTGACTGACCTTGGTTGAAACTGTATCAAATGGTTATGTGGATATGTATGGGGCATAAATTTTATGCAAAATTATTTATCAAAATGATAGTATTCCTAAATGTAAAGACTTTTTAAAGTCTTTATGTAAAGCCATAGACTTTACAAAGAACAACCAATTTAAATGTTTTTGAAAGTGTAGAAGATGGGAAGAGCAGAGTGGTTTCTCCTAGTTTCTTCTTAGTTTTATGCTTTCTTCCTTTCTAATATATATTAGTCATATGTGACTTAGCTTGTAGCAGGACTCTGAATTATTAGAAAATACTTGGTCAATTTTATTATTTTCTGAGCATAACAGAGTGTCTCTGCACAGACTTAGGTGGTTTATGTCAATTATTTGGTATGGTACCAACATCCAAAGTACACATGAGATATAACTGGACATATTGTTTTATAATAATCTTTTGTGACAAGTGGAAAGATATTTTTAAAAATAACTATAAAAATCATAGCATGGCACATATATAAACCAGTAACATGGTTCTCTGTTATCATCAAGAAGCATTATATACTCGACATAATTGCAATGCTTTACTTTCATATGATTTGAAGTGCACTGGGAATTCTACAGCAACAATACCACAAATAAACTAGTAATAAGTTGTAATAATAATATTAGTAATAATATTAGTAATAATATGATGATTACAATGCCATTGATGATAAATAATTCAGTTCTATTTGCAATCGTATGACATCACTCTGACATATACTCCTGGAACTGAGAGAACTGTTTCATAGCATGTGACTGAGTTTAATGACATAAAATTTTGATTGAAAAACTTCCAAAAATGGAGTAGAACTTTGTATATGCAATTTATTGTTAGTCCTTCTGTTTGCTACGAAAGTGGTTCAAATTTCTCATAATGGAGCTGCACAAATTCATGTCTACAAAGGACCATTTACATTTGATTCATCTTACATCTCCTGGTAGCCCTGCTATAACTCATATTTACTAACTGTATTCAGTTAGACATTAGACTAGCTGCATATAAAAATCAAGTATACTATGTGCAAATTGAAAAGGAAATCACAGGTGAAAAGTTGAAAACATCTCTAACACAAACCTGAGACCTGAGCTTGAGCCCCAGGACCTACATGATGCAAGGACAAAATCAACTCCCAGAAAACACATATTCACAATTGCTTGGAAATGGAAACATCATGTAAGCCATCAACCAATCAGTGAATAATGAAATTTCATTACACAATGAAATATTATTCTACTGTTTCAAAAATGAAATTCCCATGTAAATGGATGAAGGTGGAAACAATCATTGTAAATGAAGTAATCCAGATTCACAGCCATTTTCTGTCACTTGAGATGCTAGTGTTGAATCTTCAGATATGTATGTTCTATCTGGAATACCAGGAAATCATTAAGGAACCATTGGGGGTGTTCAATCAAGGGGTAATATAAAAGCACAGGTATAAAAGATTAAAGCGGAAGGGCTTAATGGAAAGAGAAATAAATGGGAAGGCATGGTGAACTAGGGAATATAGGGAGAAATAACTGATATTTTAATTACTTAATTTATTTATTTAACTAATATTTTAATTAAGTAATTAATTAATTAATATTAATAATAACTAATATTTATTTAAATAAATAAAAATATTTTGAAAATGTCATGTGAGAACCTAGTACTATGGATGCTGCTAAAATTTAAAATGAGTTAAAATGAAATTATCTTGTGATGGTTCAACAATGCCACTACTAGGCACCACAGAATAAGAATTAGAAAGCTTAGTTTTAGGACTAAGTTACCACTTTGGAGTTGTTGACAAGGGTTTTTTGGAGATATTCATTTCAGGGTGCTGACAATGTTCTTTGTTACTCTCCAGAAGTTGATGGGATGACCCTGATATTGAAGATGTTACTTACTGAGTCATAGAACATGGAGAAACCAAACTTGGATCTTCCTGGAAGTTTCATCTCTACAGGCTAGCACTCACAAAGTGGGGATGTGATGTACACATCAGTGGAAGAGAATATGAATCACAAATCTTATACAGCTGTGACTATTACAAGCTACAACATGGCAAGGCATTTCCACTGGAACAATAGAAAGAAACCAGTTACTGTGTGACTGAATTCATGTCACATGCTCTATATAACTTGAAGCCCATATATTACACTATTAAGCACTACAAAGAATGTCTATATCATATATTGTGCTGGTTGTCTTTTTCTTTTTCTACTTGACATAAGCTATAGTCATCTTGGAAGGGAGAATGTCAGTTGAGAGACTATGCCTGAAGGGCGTTTTTTGATTAATGTCTGATGGTGTAGGGCCTGGGATACTGTGGGCAGGTGGCCCTAGGTTCTATAAGAAAGCAGGCTGAGCAAGCCATGAGAGAAGGCCTGTAAGCAGCACTCCTCCATTACTTCTGCTTTAATCCCAGGTTTCTGTTTTGAATTTTTGCTTTAACTGTAGAAAGAAAGAAACTCTTCCCTTGCCAAATTGCTTTTAGTCATGATATTTAACACAACAATGGCAAGCAAACTAAGACACATTTTCTTCTTTCAAGAATTCTTCATGAATTCTTGTAAGGGAAGAAGACAGAAAGATTGTAAGAACCATAGATGGTGAATGACTATAAGGAAACTGTTTTCTGGACTCAGCCAGCAAGTTGTACTAGCTGTTGAGAATCTTTCAACTCGTGAACAAGACCTCTACAAGCTTAGTACAGTCAAAATTCTACCATGAAAAGAGGAAATGGGTATGTCACCCCACCCCTTTCTAAAGATCGATTAAGAGTTCATAGCTACTGGGAGAGCCAGTGTTAGTTTTCTTTAAAGGGTATGGTCCCTGTGGGGTAGACATCCCTCCAGTGAAGTCATCCAAAGATATAGAGACAAAATAAATTATACTTGATAGGTGAAAAAAAAAAAAAGGACCCAAAGTCCAAAGTTGAGTGATTATTGAAGGAGGAGTGGATCTGGGAGGATAAAGAGATGGCAAATATGATAAAAACACATTCTACAAAATTCTGAAAGAACTAATAAAAATCAATTACAAATACTAATAGTTAATTAAAATAAATTGTAAAGTTAGATAACTATTTCAAATTTAGCCAACCTATGTTGTTACATAATTTTATAAAGAGTCAGAACTTTGATTACTATTATGGTATTAGGAACACAAAAATAATGTGAAGACTTTATTTGTTAAAGATAGCAATTGTTTAACTATAAGAAGAACCAACATTCTAGCTGGCATGAAAATAAATAAGCTTGAAAATAGTTGTGTATTTTTTATTCTGATAATCACTCAATACTAATTTTGTTAAAAATAAGAGCCTATTATATTTTGTTCAGTTAACTTTCTTATCACATAGGATAAATAATATAAAATGTACAGAATATTTCTATTTAAACAATATAAAATATACAGAATATTTTTATTTAAACTTATACTCCAAAAATTGGTAACATAATTTATTGGAATGCTCGTTGTGTGTGTGTGTGTGTGTGTGTGTTTTTCCAGGAAAGAGACAGGATTCCTCTGTGTAACTCTGGTTGTCCTGGAGCTTTTTTTGTATACAAGGCTGGGCTCACACTCAAAGATTCACCTGTCTCTGACTTCCAACTGCTAGAATTAAAGGTGTAGCTAAATAACTGAATTTTTAAAAAGAAATGCTTTAAGACATATTTATTATCTAAACATGATGACACATGTCAATAATCCTAGCTGTTGTGAGCTTAAGTTGGAGGATCACAAGTTATGGCTAGCCTGGTAAACCTAGCGAAAGATTTCTTAGTGAAAAAGAAATTCATTATGTAGACCATGGTTGACTTTGAATTCACAGATATCTGCTTGCCTCTGATTACCATGTTCTAAGATCAAAGTTTGTGCCATTCCACCCTGCTCTAAAAGTGATGCTTAAAGAGGTAACTTGGTGTTTAAAACATTCAGAAATCACAATACCCAACGTTTAGGGACAGCACAGATTGGAGTCGATGGGTTATTAAAGTTTAGGAAAAAAACAATATAAAAATGGGGGGAGAATAGGGTTTCATATGCAAAGTGTTAAGGGAGAAGTTGTGGTTTAATATAATCCGTGTATATTTTGTGAAATTCTCAAAACATTAATAATAATGATAGAGAGATAGGCAGACAGACATAATGCAAAATCATGGCATACCTTAAAAAATAAATGCTAATCTGCTTTTATATGAGATGTGATTAGTCCTCACAACAGTGTTGTTTATTTTACTTCTGGATGTTATTAGTCTCTGTCCATGCCACAGGGTCTCTGTGCTCATGAATAAGCACTAGGAAGACCAGGAATATTAAGCATGCAGGCTTGTCTCTTCAACTCAAGGGGTGTTACATACCTGTTTTCCACACAGAAAGCAGGGAGTGGGTGTTGTTACTAATCGGATGACCATAGAGTCATCAATGCTTCAAAGTGTATTTACCCTCGACTCTCCCTCTCTAGAACTTTATCTTTTGTTCTCAGTCAATAGAACACATCTTTAGGGGTTATGTAACGTGTACTTTATAGCCTGGTGACCTCTACTCTGCCTTCTGTGTGACTGAGACCATATCTTAAGATACAGAAACCATCTTCATGGTAAAGGTCACACATAGTTTACAAAAGAGCTTTGATGTAGTCACACAATAAACTTTATTGTGCACATGGGATTGAAATCATTGTTACCAGGAAGCCTTTTCCCAACATTATACTGTACTTAAATATGTCAGAACAAATTGCAAAGTGTCAGGCTTTAGAAGTTTGAACTAGCCTGGTTAACTAAATTGTGCTGAACTGAATTTCCTTTATTGCCTCTCAGGGTTTATTTTTCTGCTGGCAGTAGGGTTTGTGGGGGTTTCCAATAAATCTGTAATAAGGTAAAATTTTATTCAATTGTGTTAGCAACCAGAAGTACAAACATTCATGAAAATATGAGCTACTTTTAATAAACATGTTTTATTAAAGATCTTTTCCACTTCTAGAATAACATGTGGAAGTGATGGTTCCATCTTGGTAAAAGAAGAAAAAGAATGCATTGCTGCTGAAAGTGTGATTCCGAATAAGGAGTTGAGGTGGCTTCACCCCTAGAAGTTCAGATGTTTGAATCTAAAAGTAAGGAAAAGAACAATAGTATATTAATTGCTATTACTCACTGATGAATTTTTTTATTCATTGTAAAACCATATAGTTGTCATTCAGATGGACTAGAGAATGAATTTTCATTCATCCATATTAGATGAGATTTTTGCCCTTGAGGATCACAGCCAAATGAGGAGATACATTCTTTTTTCTAGAACCCTTAAGAATTCATCTCAGGGAATGCTTTTTCTTCTTCAAATAACCAATAATGTTTACTTTAGATTGATTTAATCTCTATCCAAAGTATTTTAGTGGGGAAGCACAGAAAGTTTCATTTTCTTAGGACCACTGAGAAAAACAAGTCTAAAATGTTTAAACCAAATGGAACTATCAAGAGCCTCAAGTCAGTCCCAGCTTTCTATAGATGGCTAGTTCTACTTTGTGTAGCACTTTTCCCCACCATACTGTGATTTCTTCTCAGTTCCTATCTCATTGTAAGTGGATGTTTCCTGTTCTGCAGCTGCTCTCAAATAATCACATAAAAGTTTAATATGAACTATAAATGCTTGGTCAATAGCTCAGGTTTATTACTAACTAGCTCTTACATTTTAAGTTAACCCATATTTTATGCTCTGCCACCATGTGTTGATACCTGTATTAGCAGGGTTTGTTCTTGGGCTCCCTCTGAGTCTGGCTCACTACTCCGACTCTAAACTTCCTCTTTCCATAATTCTCCTATTCTGGCTCTAGTGTTCAATATCTTCCTGTGCACTTATCAGCCAATGAGCTTTTTATTAGCAATGAGTGTACTCTACATACAGTACCTCATCTATTACAGAGGAGAATTGAAATTACTCTCAACATTAAGGAATAAATTTAGGGGGACATGACTGCATATATATTTTAGGTGCGAGAAGGTAACTTTTTTTCACCCTTACTCTTAGAGCATTGTAGAAAAGAAATAATAATCCAACCTCATAAATATTTTTTTTGTTTTTTATGCTAAGGAATAGAATATAGATAGTGATCATTTACTTATGGTTAAAATACTGTAACCTATTAAAAATTATAAATAAGAGTCAATATCCTGGTTCACCAAGTACTCACATTTGTCAAAGTCTTTACTATGTGAATGCAATTTAAGTTCTTATTTCTTTTTTTTTATATGATACAAGAGCCTTAGCAATGCCATCTCTAAGCAGAAATATCCATATCGTACATCTTTGGATTTCACTGTGACAGTGTCCCAACCCTAGCAAGGCTATGATCCATGTTGTAATCAGTTAGATCAATTCAATATTAAGCTGGTGGTGTTTCTTTGTTGCACTAATCAATTTTCCCAGTGCAGTTTACAACTAAAATTAATTCAACAATCAGTTGAGAATCATTTTCAATTCAATTTCTTGACCAAATTGCAGTTTTATATTAAATTATGTTCTATGGATCTAAGTTTAGTGTGATTATAATGATTAATAAGGGCATGTAACATCATAAATTAACCATAATTGGTCACACAGATTGGTAAGGTAAATCCCATCACAAAGAATCAAATTTGAGAGACTGGAGATAGAGTAGGAGGGCGAAGAGCTTTTATGTCCTTTATCAGTGCTTTCTGGAAATACCCATTAACCTAGAGGGATTGCTATTTACGCAGCTGTGAACTTGCTCCACATAGCTCAGCCCTGCTGTGTTTTAAACTAATGAATGAATGAACAAAGTATCAAGAATATATTTCCAATTATTATTTTAAGTTATTAAATAATAATAAAAAATACTCTTGCAAACACAAAATCGTTCCCAATAAAAAGTATGTTTTTCCTCAATTTGAATATATTTTAAAAAGACAAAAATAGTAAAAGCTGTTCTAACCTCTACTCTAAATATACAATTCCTATTCATATATATTTGACATATTTAGAAATGTGGAAAGATTTTTTTAAATATGAAGCAATGTCTTCATAAAACAATAGGATTGGCAACCATTTTAAATTTATTGTAAATGCCTTTGGAAATTATTGCACCTATAGTATTTATGTAGACTATCCTTTTTTCATTAGATTGACCATAATTTTATTTTCATTCAGTTTTGGTAAAGAAGGCATCTGGGAGAAGTTAAAGGACAGGCCTTTTTCTCTGCATTGCTTTTGCACAGTCCTCTTCTTCTTATTTCTTAACACTTAAACTGCAGACATAGCAAGTAGAATATGGGTTCTGGGCACATGTGCTTGGGCTTCACTCTCAGTGACCTGAGTTATCACTAGAATCTGGAGAACTTGTATCTGTCAATACCATATATGGTGAGGAGAGGAGAAATATAGTAAATATTCTGGGCTGCAAGTAAACAAAAACTAAAGTAAAATAACTGTTGCCCCAAATATGCAGAAAGTCCAGTGTGCATATGAATGCATATGCAAATGCTATATTTTGTTTATTTATTTATTTATTTATAAGTATCTAGCTAAATAATTGTCTCTGTATTCTAAAGGAAATAACTTATCTTCAGGCAAATTACTTTCATGTGTGCAGCCTTGCAATAAATATCATGATTTAAGGAGCTATGTCCCTCATCTCAAATGATGTAGTTTCTATAAATCAGCCTAAATTAAAAAACAACAACAACTATGTTTTTCTTTGGGTGTACCTTCTTATTTAGCTTCTCTAGGACCAAGAATAGTGGGCTCAATGTCCTTTATTTATAGCTAGAATCCACTTATGATTCTATCTTTATCTTTTTGTGTCTGGGTACCTCACTTAGATAGTGTTTCCTATTTCCATCCATTGACATGCAAAATTCAAGATGTCATTGTTTTTTACCACTGAGTAGAACTCTAATGTGTATATATTCCACACTTTCTTTATCCATTCTTCCATCTAGGTTGTTTCTAGGTTCTGGCTATTACAAATAATGCTGCTATGAACATAGTTGAACAAATGCTTTTGTCATATGATAGGGCATCTCTTGGGTATTTTCCCAAGAGTGGTATTGTTGGATCCTGGGGTAGGTTGATCCTGAATTTCCCGAGAAACCGTCACACTGATTTCCAAAGTGGTTGCACTGAGACGGTGGGACTGATCTAATGGGAGCTCACCAAGGCCAGCTGGACTGGGACTAATGGAACATGTGATCAAACCGGACTCTCTGAACATGGCTGACAATGAGGGCTACTGAGAAACCAATGTCAATGGCACTGGGTTTTGATTCTACTGCATGTACTGGCTTTGTGGGAGTCTAATCTGTTTGGATGCTCACCTTCCTAGACCTGGATGGAGAGGGGAGGACCTTGGACTTCCCACAGAGCAGAGTCCTGACTGCTCTTTGGACTGGAGAGGGAGAGGGAGGGGAAGTGGAGGGAAGTGGGAATTCTTAATAAAAAACAAAAGAAAAAAATAAATTAAAAAAAACAGATTCTGATGGAATATTACTAAGTACTAAGAAATGGAGATGAATTACAAGTATATAAAGGAGGCTTGTTTAAGAAAAATTCTTAATGTCTTCATTTTAAAAATGGGGATAACAATCTTTCAAAATATTTTTATATAAAAATTTGATAACTAATTGCACTAAAGCCATACATGTGGAAAGTGAAGGTGCTTGCTTTTTATAAGGGCAAATAATGTATGAGGATAGGGTGCAAGTGTGGCCACAGCAGCAGTGCTATGCATGTCTTAACAGATGGATGACCTCTTCTGCTGTTTCTTAGTTCCTGAGGCAGGCTGATGGAAATCACCCTGGAAAAAAATGATTTTTCAGCTCACAGGCAGCACAGCCATTGATTACTTCTAGCTCTTCATCTAGGAATGGGGCTTTGTAAAATCTTCCCCATAAATGGTGCCATACCACCTGGTGTCATGCAGATCTTGTTTAGGCAGCTCTGTGGTTGGATTTTGTTGTTGCAGCCTCTAGAAAGTCTAGAAAACTGTATTTAGCAGCATGTCTTGATCCTTTGAATTTTTTAAAACATCTTTTTTGCCACTTTGATTTTCCCTGAGCCTTAGTTGTGGGTGTAGCATTGCAGATGTTGTGTGAGTACATGGAAATTATTTAATCTCTGGAATTTGACATGTTTGTATATTTCTGTAATTGTCTTTGCTGGAAAAAAAAAGCTTTTTTGATGAGGGATAAGAACTACACTTATCTGTAATTATAAGTACAAATATTTAGACCACACTTGTTTTAGAAAAATCCTATTGTTTTAGAAAAATGACAGTCTATGATAATCTAGAGTCTATGCCCTGCCCATCCACAGATTGTAGGGGAAGCCCAACCCAAGGGGGCGTGTTTGCCTCGGGCTAATGTTTAGTATAAATCTGGTGGGCATGAGCCCCATGGGTCCCTTTGTATTTCCGGTTCATCGCTGGATCCCTGGTGTTGTAAGCTATTTCCTCATTAAAGTTTACCATTTCTTATTAAGCTAGCCTGCTTATTATGCCACAACAACAGATTGTTGGTTTTTCTCACTGGCAGGAAAAAATTCCTTCTTGTTGAGTTGATCTTAAGCCAAAGTAGATAGTTGCTGGTTACTCACAAGATAAAAGTGTCAATATTGCAAAACTAAAGATATCCTGCCTTGCCAGTCCTTACTGAGGTTCCTAAACTACTGCAAGCTAGGCCAACCGACTTCTTTTCTTTCCTGACAATTTTCATAGCAACTTTGAATATTATGAAAATTATTCCTCATGAAGGACACTTCCAGGTTAGTTCCAGTTAAATTTATCTAATTCATGTGTCCAAATGCAAGGTATTATGATCTAGTTCTGGGAGTCAAACAAGGGTCTTGACAATAACTTTTATAGCAATCTGAGAGTATCTTGAACTTTTCCCATTCTGTAGGCTGCTATTTTGTTTTGTTGACTGTGTACTTTTCTTTATAGAATCTTCTCAGTTTTAGAGGTCCCATTTATTGATTGTTGCTTTCAATGTCCATGCTTCTGGTGCTATATTTAGGAAGTGCTCTCCTGTGCCAGTGCATTCAAGTGTACTTCCCGCTTTCTCTTCTATGAGGTTCAGTGTGGGCATGTGCTCAACTATATTCATATTGGCATTATTCGTAAAAGCCAGAGCCTGAAAACAACCTAGATGCCCCTCAAAGAATGGATAAAGAAAATGTGGTACATTTACACAATATAATACTTTACAACAGTAAAAATAATAACATCTTGAAATTTGCAGGCAAATGGAAGAACCTAGGAAAAAACATACTGAGTGAGGTAACCCAGACTCAGAAAGACAAATATAATATATACACACTCATAAGTGACCTAAACAACAGAAAGGATCCTAATCTAAGAGAGACGTACATGGTTCTATATAGGAAGGAGAAAAAGGAAAGATCTCCTGAGTAAATTGGGAGCATGGGTGTCATGGGTAAATGTAGAGGGTAAGAAAAAGGGAAGAGAGAGGAGTGGAGAAAATGTATAGCTAAATGAAAACAATTAAAATAATACATAACGGTTCTTATTCTTCATGTTATGATTGTTTTGTTATTAATATCTAGAGGAACTAGAAACACTCTGTAAAATATTAAAACAGAGAATTCTAGGTATAGAAATATATGTTAATAAAGTTAAAATATTAAACTAAATATGAACTGTTTTGTAGTCTATTCTTAACATATATCCACTAAAATAAGCTCATAATTTAAAACCATGGCATATATAAAACTCCACCATTTCAGTGTCATAAAAAGACAACTGTGAGTGACAACATGTCTGTGTCTGTTTACCCTTTCCTAGTAAGTGAGGTCATAAGGTTTGGAAAGATATTAATTTTATCATTTTTGTTGTAGTGCTATTAGTTTTGTTAGTGACATTTAGAATCTTGAGAGTTAAAGGTGAATTGCAAAGCAAAAACAAAATTCTGTGATTGGAATAATAAACCATTTTAAAACCATGGGAAAATTTATTATAAATATGCTGAACATCCTTTCTCTGTTAACATTCCCATTGCTGCTTTATCCTATTGTCCTGTTGTAATTTATTATCATTCCTTAGAAGTCTGTTTGCTTTCTAATGGGGTACAGAGAGGTAGCAGATCTGCATGGGAACAGGAAAGATAATGGACTATTTTAAAAATATTTTCAGAAAAAGATAACCCAGACACTTAAAATTACCCCAAACCAGTCTGTAGGAACAAACAACCTAATGAAAGATCTAATTCAGAACCTTCTCACATCCTTGTGATTTAGTACTTCTTAATTTTCATAATGACCAGGACTAAATATCAATTAAAATACATATATTAATTTCATAGCTCTATTAAAATTTTATTGCTTATTTTTTGTATTTTAGGTTTTTTACACCATCTTGGCTTTTGTACCAATATAAATTGACATGATTTCATTTGGTTTTAAGTTATATCATTTTAATATTTTTATGAATTCTTGTAAACTTTCATAAATGTATATTGCTCAAGCTATTTCTGAAGGTATAGTCAAAGTGTTGCCATCACCTTTTTCTTTTACTGAAAATAGAGTTGTTTCTCACATTATATATCATGACTATGTTTTCCATCACCCTACTCTTTCCAGTTACTATGCACTTCCCCTCCTATTCATATCTGCTACTTGTCTGTATCACATGAGAAAGTAAACAGGATTTCAAGGAATAATAATAAAATACAACTGGATAAAACAGCAATTAACACACTTGAACTGGGCAAAATAAACAAACAAGCAAACAAAAGGGAAAGAGTTCAAGAGAAGGTATAAGAAACAGATATACTCATCCATACACTCAGGGAACACACAAAAACACTAAACTGAAAGCCATATGACCTGGTGAAGACCTTTATGGGTCCTGTGTGTGCTGCCTTATTATTTATAAGGTTTTATTTTCTTGGTGTCCTCCATCAACTCTGGCTCTTACACTCTTTCTCCATCCACTTTCCCAGAGATCTCTGAGCACCAAGGGGAGGGATTTAATGAAGACATCCCCAATAGGTCTGAGTGTTGCAAGGTCTCTCACTGGCTGTGGGTCTCTGTATTTGTTCCTATCTACTGCAGGAGAAAGGTTCTCTGATTATGACTGAGTATGACACTGATCTACAAGCATAGCAGAATATCATTAGGAATCATTATTGGGAACAGTAGTATTTGGTTTTATCCCAGGTCTATGGGTTATCTTGTCTCAGGTTCATGGTAAGCACAGCAGCTTTAGGTGTGGGTTTCATCTCATTGCTTTAAATCAAATAAGACACTGTTCGTGACTCCCACAAGTTTTGTGCCACCATTGCACTAGCATGGGCATGAAACCATTGAACTAGCTTAGGCATGATATAGCAGTTTTTCTGGGTTTGGATTTATTTTTATGTTTTTGACAGGATGCAAAATTTGGTACATGGTTTGTACCAAAGACCCTGAAACAGATATGAAGGATCTGTGTAGATATCTGCTGATCTTCTTATATTTAATAAGTTGTGGTAGGCGCAATGGAGTTCTGCAGTCAGTTTGTAGAAAACAACATTTAGTCTTGAGACAGCTTGGATTGTTTGGAGGTTCTCATGTGATCCCTTTGAACAACAACTCAATTAGATGTAACTCAATCTAGGTACGGGAATATTCATTTGATGACAAGTATAGTAGGAGCTGCGGGCCTGCTTTTTGTCCTGCCTGGCTCCCACATGGCTAGCTTTATACCAGAAATAACAACACACAAATTGTATTCACTTAAACACTGCTTGGCCCATTAACTCAGCCTTTACAGGCTAATTCTCATATCCTGATCAACCCATCTCTAATAATCTGTGTAACACCAGTCTTACCGGGAAAGATTCAGCATGTCTGACCTGGTAGCTTGCTTCATGGCGTCTGCCCGGGAGAGGGGAGCATGGCCTCTTCGCTCACTTCCTCTTCCTCCCAGCATTCTGTTCTGTTTACTCTTCCCACCTATGTTTTAACCTATGAAGGCCAGCCAAGCAGTTTCTTTATTTTTTTAACCAATGACCTTCCTCCATCAGACAAGTAATGTCCAGTTAGGGTACTGTCTCCCTCATTATCCCATGATTTCAGTTAGCTCACCAAAGTATATGTGTACCTACGTTATAAAGCTTCCACTATATTAGGTTTCCATAGTATTCCTCAGTTGGTCCTTAATTTTAGCTCTCTCTAAATAATCCCTTCCTATTTTCCTCTATCCACCCACTCCCAACTTGATTCTCCCATTTGAACCCACCATACATCTATAACTATCTATTATATTTCTCTTTCCTAATAAAATCTGTATGTTCCCCAAACATTTTACTCTGTATCTAACCTCTCTGGTTCTATGGGTTTTAGCTTTGTTATCACTGACTTAGCAACTAATATCCATATATAAGTGAATGCATACCATATTTGTTTTTTTCAGATCTGTATGAATTGTGATTTTCATGTTGGTGGATTTTTCCTTTGATAAGTATGCAGTGTACTCTCCTATCTCTTTTAATTAGTTTTGTTTTGAAGTCTATTTTGTCAGATATTAAAATGACTATACCAACTTGCTTCTTAGGTCCATTTGCTTGTAATATCTTTTTCCAACATTTTACCCTGAGGTAATGTCCACTGTTGATGTTATGTATGTTTCCTGGATGCAGCAGAAAGAAGCCTGTTTTACATACAATGTGTCTGTTGTGGTGTGTGTCTTTCCCCTTTTTTAATTTGCTGGTACAGAGTTATTTGGGACTTGTATTGTCTTGACTGTGGGTAACCTCTTTTGTTTTGAGCATTCCTACTAGCACCTTATGTATGGCAAGATTTATAGATAGATATTGTTTTAAATTTGGATTTATCAGGAAGTGTTTTATTAACTCCATCAATTGTGATTGAAAGTTTTGCTGAGTATAGTAGTTGGCATCTATATTCTCTTAGAGTCTATAGTATATCTGCCCCAGTCTTTCTAGTTTTCAGAGTCCCCTTTCTGAAATCTGGTATTATTCTAAGAAATTTAAGATTATATGTTACTCTCTCTTTTATTTCTTGAATACCATTGGTGAATAGAGAAACTGCCTTGTCCTGTTGACAGGTAGGCAGGGAAAACTAAATTAAATGCTTGGAGAAAGAAGGAGGAGTTAGGGAGAAGCTGTGTAGCCCCCACCAGAGACAGATGCTGGAATTTTAGCCAGTAAGCCACAGCCACATGGCAATACACAGATTAATAGAAATGGGTTAAATTAATATGTAAGAGTTAGCCAATAAGAAGCTAGAGCTAATGGGCCAAGCAGTGATTATTTTAGGGCTAAGCGGGTAGGACTAACTAGCGGCCTCCTTTTACCAATTTCTTGCTGCTTTTAGTAGTCTTTCTTTGTTCTGTATATTTAATGTTTTAATTATTTTGTGCCAAGGGGAGTTTCTTTTTTGGTCTAGTCTATTTGGTGTTATTTATGCCTTGACAGGCATCTCCTTCCTCAGACTAGAGAAAATTTCCTCTATGATTTTGTTGAAATTATTTTCTATGTCTTTGACTTGGTTTTCTTTCCCTTGTCTATTCCTATTATTCTTAGATTTTATCTTATCATAGCTTCCAAGATTTTTTGAATATTTTGTGCTGGGAGGTTTTAAGATTCAACAACATTTTTTTAATATGCATGCCTGTGAGGTTCCTGTCTGAATTCCTAACATTTTTGACTTCTAAATTTCCCTCAGTTTAGGGTTTCTTTGTTGATTGTATTTCTAATTTCAGGTCTTGAACTCTTTTTTTTTTAAGATTTATTTATTTATTATGTATACAACATTTCTTCCATGTATGCTTGCATGCCAGAAGAGGGCACCAGATCTCATTAAAGATGGCTGTGAGCCACCATGTGGTTGCTGGGAATTGAATTCAGGACCTCTGGAAGAGCAGTCAGTGCTCTTAACCTCTGAGCCATCTCTCTAGCCCATGGTCTTGAACTCTTTTATTGATTTCCTTCCCCTGATTGTGCTTTCATAGGTTTCATTTCCTGTTTAGGAATCTCTAACATACTCATAAGTACTATTTTAATCTTTGTATTGTACTTCCGCTATATAGCAATTCTCAGAACATACTATGGTAGGATTACTGAGCTCTCATGGAGACATACTGTACTGACTGTTATTGACTGTATTTTCATGATGGCACCTAGTGTCTGGATTTGGGACAGTTGTAAGTCTACATGTTGATATCTGGCCTTGTCTTTGTTGTATGGGTATTTTCTTGTTTGTTGTCTATTTCCCTCTCTGTTTGTTTGGAAAGTGTGGTCCCTGTCTGTGGCCAGGTAGGAAATTCTTCTGAAACTCTGATAGCTGTGTCCATTGGAGGTTCTAGGCAAATGTTAGTAGGCATTGGGAGCTAAGATTTAGCAATAAAGGTTGACTAGGATTGGAGCTGAAGGAGGCCACAGGTAGGAATAAAGCAGGGTGTTCCAAAAGGATCTATACAGTAGCATGTGGATGTGGGTATAGAGTGAGGAGAGGACCCATTGTGTTGTGTAATACAGAGATGAGGTGTTTGACAGGGAATTGGACTTGAAGGACGAAGCAAAGATGTGCAGATAGCCTACATGCTGTGCTGATTAAAGTGACCTGCAAGATTCCATGGAATACCTGCGACTTTTGGAGCCTGAGATAAGTCAATGAGTGTATTGGGGGGAGGGGGACAAGTGACGGGAAGGTCTCTTTGATTCACTAGAGATGGTGGAATGGGTGATTGTAGGCTGCAGCAGCTGATCTACTATAAAGCTGGTGATAGAAATGTGGGATTGCATTTGGAAGAGCAGAGGTAGAGGTGAATATATGCAGTTAAACCACATGCTTCCTTGGTGGAAGTGGACTGTGGGTTCCCAGGAAGTGCCTGCTGGGTTTTGGGGATATTTGTTTCCTTTGAATATGGTTTTTGATATAACATGAATTTCAGTTTTTTTTTTTTATTAAATTTTAGTTCTACAGGCTAACCATTTAATAAATGTGGCCACTCATTTTACTAACAGCAGAATCTCCAATTAGTGGTGGCATGTGTTAATTGTAAACACTTTTATTTTGTTTATTTTCATATTAATTTCTTGAAGTATTAAAAAGTATTAAAGAATTTTTAAAGTTTCAAATAATTTTCTAGGTTTTTCTACATTGAATTAAGATACAAGCATAAAAAATTCCTTATAGAAGGAATTCAAAGATCTTTTTGGGGCTGATCACTTCAAGTATATCTTATCCAGTTGTGAAGCCAGTGAATTACAGCAATACATCAGGATATCCCTAAAGGTTCAATAGTGGCACTCATATCTGGGTAATATTTGTATAACTGGACTGAAGTTCTATTTGATAGGGGGGGAATCATGCTTGGCCTTACAAACTTATTGACCTTACTCAGAGCTACTGAGATCATGGATCTCAGAACAGAACCTACTACTTTCACTTTATTATACCATAATAATCCCTAATTTCACTCTGAAACTTCACAGTTCAGTGAAGTTCTGATCCATCACTAAAGATGTAAATAAAGATAATTAAAGAAATCCACAGCAGGTCATAATAGAGAGACCAAAAGATGGTGGTGAGCCCAGCTGTAATGAATGCACCTACAACATAACTCTGAAGTTGGACCCAGGAACCATCACAGAATATGTATGAAAAGACTGTAAGAGCCAAAGGAAAAACCAGGAAGTTTGATCTGAAATTGTCTTGTAGAAATCATTGGGAAACTATGCCGATGATATATGAACAATATGACTACTTAAAACCAGTTTAACAAAAGGATAATATTTATAGGCATACTAAGAAGGAAAGGAGAAATCTCATCACTGGGACATACCTATGTAAAGAACTATAGACAATTAATGACTGATGAGAAAAGGAGAAATTATCCTCTCCAGGAATGTCTACCTTTATTTGTTGTCCTTCAAAAAGGTCCAGATATGAAATCATATACTTATGAACCACACTAAACAGACTAAGTAGATTGTATTTATATATTTAGTCACAGAATTAATAAAACAGAGGCCATCTGTTAGAGAGGAAGTTGGGAGAGGAATATGGAAGAGGTTGGAGTGAGGAAAAGAAGTGTATGTATGTGGGGAATTGGTGTCATTATATTTTATCTAAAGTAAAACTACAAAAAAAATAAGGAAAAAGAAAAATATTTATAATACATAAAACAAACAAATAAATAAGTAGTAATGTAGGATTGGTCTTCTGCCTATTGTTACTTTCATTGGTTAATAAAGAAACTGCCTTGACGTTTTGATAGGGCAGGATTTAGATAGGTGAGTGTTGTGGGGAGTGGTGGGCTGTGTTCTGGCCGCCACGGCTCCCACATGACTAGCTTATGCCCCGAAATAATTACACAGAAACTGTATTCTTTTAAACACTGCATGGCCCATTAGTTCCTGCCTCTTATTGGCTAGCTCTTACATATTGATCTAACCCATTTCTAATATTCTGTGTAGCACCACGAGCTGGCTTACCAGGAAAGATCTTAACCTGCGTCTGTCTGGAGTGGGAGAATCATGGTGACCACCTGACTCAGCTTCTTTCTCCCAGCATTCTATTCTGTTTACTCCACCTACCTAATTTTCTGTCCTATCAGGCCAAGCAGTTTTATTTATTAGTTAACCAATGAAAGCAACAGATAAGATACAAGACCTACCTCCATCAGTGGAGTACATAGAACAGAATGCTAGGAGGAAGAAGGCAGTGAGGCAGACGCCATAGCTCTCCTCTCTGAGATGAATGCAGGTTAGAATCTTCCTGGTAAGCCATCACTTTGTGGTGCTACATAGATTATTAGAAATGGATTAATTAAGATGTGAGAATTAGCCAATAAGAGGCTGGAACTAATGTGCCAGGCAGTGTTTAAATGAATACAGTTTTCGTGTTATTATTTCTGGGGATAAGCTAATTGTGCGGGAGCTGGGCATGATGAAAAACAGGCCTGCCAGCAGCTCCTTCTACAAAGTAGTGAAAGAAATAAGGGCTTAATAAATGGCACAGGATTAAGAAAACTTCCTGGTCTTACAGAAGACCAGTATTTGATTCCCAACACTAACATGGCAACTCACAACCACCTGTAACTCCTGCCCCAGTGGATTAAACCTTATTTTGTGGCCTTTAAAAGATCTCTTGAGGAAACTGGGAGCATGGGGACCATGGGAGAAAGTAGAAGGGGAGGGGAGAGGGAGAGAGGAGTGTAGAGAAAAATGTATAGCTCAATAAAATCAATTAAAAATTACAAAAAAAGAAGTTGAGCTTAAAAAAGTACCAGACAGTCTGGAGGTTGTGGCACATGACTTTAATTGCAGCATTTGGGAGGCTGAGACAGGCAGATCTCTGGAGTGGAATGTGTTAGGTGGGGAGAAGGTGAATTAAATAATTCCACACTAGCTCCAAATAGGGTATACTAAGGTTTTTCTTTATTAAATGGGAAAACTTAAGGAACTGGAACAGGGATCCAACATCCAAGTGTGGAGTGTGCAGTGTGGGGAGAGAGAGAGCAAGAGGGATTTTGCTTTTTGGTACTCAAAGCTACACCTCAAACTGGCTCAACCTCTCAAAAGCCATTGGCTGAAGGTTTTTCATCATATTTCTGTCAGTTTGATGCCAACCTGGTATACAGAACAAGTTCCAGAACAGATTCCAAAGCTACATAGAGGAAACCCTGTCTGGGAAACAAAACAAAACAACAAACAAACAAAAATACCAGACACACATGATTCACAGACATACATCCAGGCAAACACTCAGACACATGAAATAAAAAAATTAAAACACACATCTATCTTCTCTATTTAAAGGAGCCTACAAAAAGAGTTACAGGATAGATGAATCTTTGAGGATATAAGTATGCTATGTTCCTGGTTACTCTTGTGTACTTTTTCTACCCTTTTAATATTTTATAGTTACTGTTTTTCTGCATGCATAATTAAAAATTTACTATTTTGGTAGAAAGATTTCTAGAATTTACCCAAAATACATTAAAAGATAAGTAAGAATCTTTACAACAACAGAATAGAAACGAGCACAGCACTGACTCTAGTTTTAAACAAGTATAGCAAGGTTTTATTAGAGGATGACAGGAATGCAGTAATAACAAAATTATTCTAACATCAGAAGGGATAGGTACAAACACTTTGAGGAGTTTCCCTAATAGTATATGTAATAGATGTGACAGTGTCACATGGTTCTAGGGATAGAAGAGAGCCTAATAGCAGTACAAAGTGTTGCAGAATATGTTGAGATAGATTAACGAAAATGAAAAAACAATCAAAAGAAGGAGGAGACTGAAATAATTTTGCATAATTACTCACAGTATAGAAAGAGGAATAGGTATAGGGATTACTAAATAGTTAAGCACACTAGGCTGCTGTTTCAGAGACTCGAGAATAGTTCTCAGCACCTACATGGTGGCTCACAAGCATCTTCAACTCCAGTTACAAAGGCTTTAACATCTTCTTCTGACCTTTTCAGACAGCAGGTGCACACGCACAGGCATAGAAAAACACTCATACATATATAAATAGCTTCATCACAGTCTTGGTAAATTTTGTTTTTATTTACATGTATGTGTAATGCCTGTTTGCCTATATGAGTATCATGTGTTTGCAGTACCAGTGGTAGTAGCTAGAGAGGGAATTGTTTCATTTGGAACTGGTGTTATAGGTCATTGAGAGCCTTCATGTGGGTGCTGGAAAGTAAATTTAGGCCCTCTGAAGAGCAGCAAGTGGTCTTAATCCTACCTCTGTAGCCCTAAAACACAGAAAGAAAGAAAGAAAGAAAGGAAGAAAGAAAGAAAGAAAGAAAGAAAGGAAGGGAAGGGAAAAGAAAAAGGAAGAAAGAAAGGAATGAAGGAAAGAAGAAAGGTAGAAAGGAAGAAGAAAGAGAGAAAGGAATTAACAGAGAAGAAAGAAATGAAGGAAGGAAGGAAGATAAGACAGGGTCACAACTCAATGGATAAAATAAATCCTGGTCAACCGAGTATGAGGAACTGTCTGTGAATCCTCCAAGCCCATGTAAAGTCAGTTGTAAAACTACATGTGTCTGCCATCCCAGCGTTCCTATGAGAGGGTAAATGTAAATGAAGACTTCATTTTGGTTTCCTACCCCTCAAACCCAAATAATCACATAAAACTATATAAATTACAACACTGTTTGGCCAATGGCTCAGATGTATTCCTAGATACCTCTTACATCTTAAATTGACACATTTCTTTTAGTGTATATTTTACCACTTGGCTCATGGTTTGTTACTTCACATCTTGCTTCTTAGTCAGTTATATGGTGTTTGCCTGACTCTGTCTTCTTTCTCCATACAATGTTTAGTTTTTCTGCCTAACTATATTCTTCTCTGCCATAGGCCAAACTTCTTTATTAACCAGTGGTAATAAAACAAATTCACAGCATACAGAGGGAAATCTTACATCATTTCCCCTTTTCTGTCTAAACAAAAAAGAACATTTTAACTTTAGCAGAGTAAAAACTGCAATTAACAAAATAGACATTAAGCAAGAAATATAGGTACAATATTTAGCCCATTTATATCTGGCAAAATTAAAGAAAATATTCCATCATTTACCTTTTGTGTGAGTCTAAAGTTTTATGTCTATTTTCTAATCATAACTAAGAAAAAACTGTAACTATAAATATCTGTCTTCAGATATTTATATCCATTAAAGACTCCAGAGGATATATTACCTAAGTAAGCAAGAAGTGCATTGTAAGTAACTTCCAAAACTCTAGAATTGACAGAGACATTTTATATCCTAGATAGCCACCCAAAGTTTTTCTGTAACAATGGGGAATTCATCTTTAGCTCATAGGTCCATAGTATTTGGCAGATATTTTTTTCATGAAGCAGGAAATTCAAAAGATTGTTTCACCTATATTGGCAGTTTGTCAGTCATTTTTTTCTGTGTCCTACAAATGTCTGGCAGACTTTCATGAAGCAGGAACCCTGAAGGACTGCCTCACCTTCTTCTGGCAAATTTAAAAGTCATTTTTCTGTGGGTCCTACATATCCAGTTTACACAACACACCATCATGTAGTCCAGGCATAAGCAGTTTTTTCCCCAAATGGATAGTGTCATGTAACAAGAGGGACTGCTTGTTGGTTCCCAGTCACCCAGCTAGCTTACAACCAAAACAACCACACAGAAACTGTGTTAATTAAATCACTTCTTTGCCCATTAGCTCCAACTTATTATTGGCTAACTTTTATATTAATTTAACCCATTTCTATTAATCTGTGTATCACCCAGCACGTGGCAGTGGCTTGCCGGGTAAAATTCCCAGGGTCTGTCTCTGGAGAATCCATGGCATCTCTCTGACTCTGCCCTTTTTCCTCCCAGCATTCAGTTCTGTCTTCCCTGCCTACTTAAGTTTGGCTCTCTCAACAAGCCCAAAGCAGTTTCTTTATTAAACAATGAAAGCAACACAAAAACAGAAGGACCTTCTACACCATTTTCCCTTTTCTGTTTAAACAAAAAGGAAGGCTTTAACTTCAACATAGCAAAACTACATATAACAAAACAGGTTTCAAGCAAGAATTTCAGTTACAATATTTTCTATTTACTTTATCTTTTATTATAACTAAGGAAAACTATAACTCTCTATACATCCAGAAAATCTAACATGACTACAAGCTTGACTATTTTAGATGACTACCTATTAACTTATATTTCTTAATTATACGTTACATTTTTAAATGAGCTACACAAACATGATACCTTAATCAAGATCAGAAATATATATATACATATAACAAAATTTGCCCTCAAATTTTTATCAATAAACCAAGATCCATACCAATACAAATTATTCATATCTATATGATATCCCCACTGAAATGTAAAAGAACATTTATAAACAATATTTTGAAATATGGGTGTAGTTTTGTCCATACTGCTTCCTGCTGTTTGGGAGTACTGTTAATTAGGTCTTTCATGGTGGATACCATGTGCTAGGTTCATCTCATTCAGCAATTGAGTGAAGTAAGTTTTTGAGGGTGTTCATGGCAACCTTTCAGGGGGATGTGCTCTATCAAATCATATTGATGTAGAAGCAATCCACAGGTTCTCATCTTCTGTGAAAACAAAAGAAAAACCTCTTAGACCCAAATTCTGTAGTCAAGATACCTATATAATATACACACTGGTTTAGCTTAGCAGCCCATACAATGAAATGTCTCTCTGTACTTCCTTCATAGTGAAAACAATTAAAAAAAAAAACACAATAATACACAAAATTCAGACTCTCTGTGAAATTTCCATTTTTAACTAGCTTATTTTTTCTTTACTCTTTTTAATCTATGACTCTCTGTACTCTGTCTCTTTAAAGACTTTTTAGCTCCCCTTTTAAAAAAAAACATTAACTTTATTTTATGACTATACTCTTTTTCTTCTCTCTTTCGAGCCCACATATATTCATCCAACACTATTGCTCATTTATAAGTCTTTTTTATCTGGATTTGTCTTTGTTGCATATCTGTAATTATTTTCTGTCCAAGAGTGCTTTTTAAAATGCTATGCACTTCTTAAAACTTAAGCTGGATCATTATTAGGTCAAATATGGTAAATTAGAACTTGCTCTGCCAAGCCCAGCCCAGAATGTGACCCTCGTTCTTCTGAGCTGAGCCCCACTTTTTAGGCACTCAGCTGGTTTATTTTGCCATCAAGAAAGAAGGAACAATTTTCTCACAGACCCCAGCCAAATGCTCTGTCTTCTGCAAGAGCCAGAGTTCACACTAGCAGCCTAGCCTAAAAGCTGCCATTTTAAAACTGAGCAGTTTTTTTTTTTTTTTTTTTTTTTTTTGCCATGGCTGAGAAAGGGTAACCTCTCTCAAAGGAACTGTGGCATGCTTCCAGCACACAACAAAACACTGTAGTTTTTTTTGTTTGTTTTTGTTTTTTTGTCTAAAATTACTTTTCAAGCTTTCTCAGGTTTTACATGAATATAGTCAACCACATTGTGGTCCTTCCTTTTACAGTCTTGTTATATTGAAGGCAATTCCATAGCCAGTTTTTTTCCCCAATACCCATCAACTTCTCTGAAGTAATTGGTGCTGCCAGAAGCAGACGTGTCTCACTGTCAAAAAAAAAAAAAAAAGTCTTCTAAGAAGATTTTAAATTCCTTTTTCTGTAGGACTGTGAAGTGTTTAATATTATCTATCTAATGGAAATGTATCTCTGTATATCTAGAAAATGTAACTAAAATGACTAATAGTTTAATTATTATAAATGATTATCTATTAACCTGTATTTCTTAATTATACACTACATTTTTAAATGACCTATGTAAACATAATAGTGTAAGAGTAAAAATACACACACACACACACACACACATATATATATATATATATATATATATACAGTGTAAAAAAGTCAACCTTAAATTTGTATCAATAGACATACTACTGTGAAATCTATATCTCTATATCATTCTCCCATTTTTTAAATTGATTATGACCATGAACCATTTATAACCTACCAAAAACAAAATTCTGTCTCAAAGGAGAAGAGAAGAACCATTATTAGAAATTGTTCTCAGACCTCCATGTGTTCTTCAGAGCATGTTTGTGTTTCCATTCACACTTGTCTTCATTTCACACAAAATATATAGACACACACATATTTTTAAATGCACACACAAAGACACATACACAGAGACACATGAAAATTCGATGAAAGGAAAAAAGAAACTAAATATTGCTTATTTGTTGTGGTCTTAAGAATTGGCAATTTTCTTTCTCTACTTCAGTTCTCTCAATCATTCATCAATGCATCTTTGATCTTCTACACCAGCAAATTATGGTTTGTTTGTAAAATGATTACAGATGCTGAAAAATTTCTGGTGTTTTTTTTTTTTTTGAAGGCTGATAAGACAGCTGAATATACATTCTGAGCCATATATATCTGCCCAAATATTAGGAAGCATTCACTAGTCTTATAAAGATTAAGCAAATACTTACAGTTTTTAACCTTTATATTGCAGTAATTGAATTATGAAACAGAAATGAGCTGAGGTGTTGCATGCTGGCACCACATTTCACACAATGTCGGAAATAATCTTGCTTGTCAAATTACTTTAGTGTGCTCCTCTATGAGTTCCACTACATTGAGTAAAAACACGAGAAGTACCATAAACAAAGGATAATGATAACTGGCAGAGTAGCAAGAGAGAGGTGCAGTAATGTCAAATGAAATGTCACTGAAGTCAGTGTTAACCAGACTGACTTAGCAATGTTACAGTCTGTTACATGAGGGGAACAATACACTGACTGGAATTAATAAGCATCTAGGTGTCTGCCCTGTGACAGCATGATGCCAAAAAATGCAACTGGAGGAGTGGGAGAGAGTTATAATAGTAGAGCAACCACACTCTTTACAGGAAAAGAAAAATAATTACTCAAATCACAATAAATTGCATTGTAACAAAATTTTTTAATATGAACTCTGAGATGCATGCAAACACATGTGAAATACCTTGTTATCAGCTCATGATAAACATTTTAAATCTATCATATAGTACGTGACTGAAATCAAAATGTCATTGCTACTTGGGAAATAAAATCTCACATGGTATCTTCGGACAAGAGTTATGAGATCATTTCTGCCATTAGGAGCTTGATTTCCAAACTCTTAGCAACCCACACATTAGTTAAAGTCTCAAGGGAAAAGACAAACTATAATATGCGACATATTTTGAAATTATGCCTTTTGGGTAGTGACATGTCTGGGGGATATTTGATAAGGATTATAATATTATAGAAATTACCATTTAATGAACATTTACTGTGATTTAAGATAAGGTAATGCAGACAGGCATAAATCCTTCCCACATAAACTTAAAATCTGAGAAGATGACACCCTTATTTTGAATTTTTAAAAATTTAATCTTCTCTTACATATTACTTTCTGAGCACAGTTTCCCCTTTCTCCTTCCTTCTCAGGTCCCTTCAACTAATTCCTGTGTTTCCCTTCAGAAAATGATGGGGTTCTCAGGGATAGCAGCAAAACATAGCATACCAAGTTGCACTAAGACTAGGCACAGCCTCTATTACTAAGGCTCGACAAGGCAACCAAGTGTGAGGAAAGGGGTTCCAAAAGCTGATCAAAGAGTCAGAAACAGCCCCACTTTTACTGTTGGGAATCACACAAGAACATCACACTACATAACAATAACATATATGCAGACAACCTAGGTAAGACCCATGTAGGCTCCCTGATTGTAGGTTCAGACTCTGTGAGCCTCTATAGGCCCAGGTTAGTTGGTTCTGTGGTTTTTCCTGTGGTGTCCTTGTTCCATCTGGCTCCTAGTTTCCTTGATCTCTTTCACAAGATTCCCCAAGTTCCAACTAATGTTTGGTTGTGTGTTTTTGCATCTGTTCCCATCAGCTGCTAGATGAAGCCTCTCTGATGATGAATAGACTAGGCTACTGTCTATGAGAATAGCAGAATACGAAAGGGAACTGTTAAAGGAATGGCGGTGGGCTGCTGCGTCCTGCCACACGGCTAGCTTTACCCCTGAAATAATTACACGGAAACTGTATTCATTTAAACACTGCCTGGCCCATTAGTTCCAACCTCTTATTGGCTAGCTCTTACATATTGATCTAACCCATTTCTAATAATCTGTGTAGCCCACAAGGTGGCTTACCAGGGGAGATCTTAACCTGCATCTGTCTGGAGTGGGAGAATCATGGCGAATGGCTGACTCAGCTTCTTTCTCCCAGCATTATGTTCTGTTTACTCCACCCACCTAAGGGTTGGCCTATCAAATGGGCCTAGGCAGTTTCTTTATTAATTAACCAATGAAAGCAACAGATTAGAAAGAAATCACTCCCACATCATTTCCCCTTTTTCTGTTTAAACAAAAAAGAAAGGCTTTAACTTTAACATTGTAAAATTACATATAACAAAACAGTTATCAAGCAAGAATTACAATTATAATATTTATATCTATTTTATCTTTTATCATAACTAAGGAAAACTATAACTATCCATTCTTCAACTCCATCAAAGACTCCAGAAGGATATAATATTACCTCAGCAAATAAGAAATCCAAACTCTGGAAACGACAGAGACATCTCACTGCCTGGACAGTCACCCAAGTTCCTCTGTACCGTTGGGGCATTCACCTTTGGCCTACAGGATCATAGTCACGAAGCAGGAAATTCCAAAGAAAGTTCAGTCACTTTCTGCTGTGTCCTGCAGAATGTCTCATAGACTCTCTCATAGTTCAGGAACCCCGAACTCACCTTTAGGCAAGTTCAGCAGTCTCTCTCTGTGGGTTCTCTGTGTCCAGTTTATGCAACAGTCCAGGCAAGAGCAGTTTCTTGCCCAAATGGCTATCAAACTCCATAAGGTGCCTCTTCGATGCCCATCTTCTTCTTGAAGTAGATTGGTGCTGCCAGGAGCAGATGTGTCTCATTGTCATGAAAAGCCCTAAGTTATTAAAACATTAAATGCCATATTCTGCAGTCTTTGAAAGATATGAAGAATGCCTATCTAACTGAAATATATATATATATATATATATATATATATATATATAGAAAATCTAACTAACATGACTACAAGTTTGACTATCATAGATGATTATCTATTAACAACCTATATACATTACATTTTTACATGAACTATACAATCATAATACCTTAATCAAGATCAGAAATACATATATATATAACAAAACAAACCTTAAAATCCATACCAATGCAAATTATTCATATCTATATCATATCCCCCTTTAAATGTAAAAGAACATTTATAAACAATATTTGGGAATACGGGCACAGTTATTTCTCTCCAAACTGCTTCCTGCTGAATGGGGGCGTTGTTAATTAGGTCTTTCATGGTATAACCTGTGTGCTAGTTTCATCTCAGTTGGCAGTTGAGCGAAGCAATTTTTTAAGGGTGTTCACAGCAACCTTTCAGGAGGGCATGGTCTATCATACCATATTGGGATAGAAGAAATCTATAGAGTCTCATCCTCTGTGAAAACAAAAGAAGAATCTCTCCAAACCATCATATCTTTAGACCCAAATTCTGAAGTCATAATACCCTCATGAAATCCATTTTGGTTTAGCTTGGCAGCCCATGTAATGACATGTCTCTCTGTACTTAGCTCCTTCACAGTCAAAAAATTTAAAGAAAACACAATAATACAAAGAATCCAGACTCTCTGTGAATTTTCCATTTTTACGTGGCTTATTTTTTCTTTATTTCTTTTAATCTCTTAACTATCTGTACTCTGTCTCTTTAAAGACTTTACCCTTTTTTTTGAAAAAAACCATTAACATTATTCTCTATATTCTTTTTCTTCTCTCTCTCAAGCCTACGTACATTTATCCAACATTGTGATCCATTTAGTGTTTTGTCTGAATCTGTTTTATTGTGAATCTATAATTTTCTTACTATCCAGGAGCACTTTGTTTTATGCTTTTAAATTGCTAAGCACTTAAGAATCTAAGCTGTGTTCAGAGAGTCCAGTTTTATCCCAGGCTTTTCCAGACCCAGGCCAGCTGGTCTTGGTGAGTTCCCAGTAGAACATCCCCATTGTCTCAGTGTGTGGGTGCACCCCTCGCAGTCCTGAGTTCCTTGCTCGTGCTCTCTCTCCTTCTGCTCCTGATTTGGACGTTGAGATTTCAGTCCTGTGCTTCAATGTGGGTCTCTGTCTCTGTCTCCTTTCATCGCTTGCTGAAGGTTAATATTCAGGAGGATGCCTATATGTTTTTCTTTGGGTTCTCCTTATTTAGCTTCTCTAGGATCACTAATTATAGGCTCAATGTCCTTGGTTTATGGCTAGAAACCAAATATGAGTGAGTACATCCCATGTTCCTCTTTTTGGGTCTGGCTTACCTCACTCAGGATAGTGTTTTCTATTTCCATCCATTTGCATGCACATTGGAGCAAAGGACTGAAATCTCAAGGTCCAAATCAGGAGCAGAAGGAGAGAGAGCACGAGCAAGGAACTCAGGACTGCGAGGGGTGAACCCACACACTGAGACGATGGGGATGTTCTACTGGGAACTCACCAAGACCAGTTGGCCTGGGTCTGGAAAAGCCTGGGATAAAACCGGACTCACTGAACATAGGGGACAATGAGGACTACTGAGAACTCAAGAACAATGGCAATGGGTTTCTGATCCTACTGCACGCATTGGCTTTGTGGGAGCCTAGGCAGTTTGGATGCTCACCTCACTAGACCTGGATGGAGGTGGGGGTTCCTTGGACTTCCCACAGGACAGGGAACCCTGATTGCTTTTCGGGATGAGGGGGGGACTTAATTGGGGGAGGGGGAGGGAAATGGGAGGCGGTGGCGGGGAAGAGACAGAAATCTTTAATAAATAAATAAATAAATAAAAAGAATCTAAGCTGTGACATTCCTAGGTCAAAAACAGGTACTGCCTGCTTTCCCCGCCCAGTCCAAGAGGCCGCTTGTGCCTCTGATCCTTGCACATTGCACCAGAAGCATGGTGGAGCTGCTTCTGCCTCTGAGCTGTGGCAAGCAATGACTTCCTTTTAGGCACACAGCGAGTCTAGTTGGCATCAAACAAATTGTAGTACTTTACTCCAAATGCTCCATTCAAAGACTCTGTTTCCTGCAGGAGCCAGACAGAGATCACAATGGCGGCACAGCCCAGAAAGCCGGCATTTTAAAACAGCCAGTTTTTTCCTGCTGCTGAGTCAGGACAATTTCTTTGCGGCATGCAACCCACAAACAGCAAAAAGCTGTCTTAAATTCTCTCTCTCTCTCTTTCAAGCCCTCTCAGGTATTTAAGTGGAGTTAGTCCATCACGTCGGGAACCACTCTTTTGAAGGAATGGCAGTGGGCTGCTGCATCCCGCCACCCGGCTAGCTTAACCCCTAAAATAATTACACGGAAACTGCATTCATTTAAACACTGCCTGGCCCATTAGTTCCAGCCTCTTATTGGCTAGCTCTTACATATTGATCTAACCCATTTCTAATAATCTGTGTAGCCCACAAGGTGGCTTACCAGGGGAGATCTTAACCTGCATCTGTCTGGAGTGAGAGAATCATGGTGAATGCCTGACTCAGCTTCTTTCTCCCAGCATTCTGTTCTGTTTATTCCACTCACCTAAGGGTTGGCCTATCAAATGGGCCTAGGCAGTTTCTTTATTAATTAACCAATGAAAGCAACAGATTAGAAAGAAATCACACCCACACCAGGGAACACTTTCATTGACTTTTTTTCAGTTCTCTTTTCTTTTTAAAATTATTTTTGCCTTTCATGTTTGGTTCCATCCTTGGTCTCTGAGCTAAAAAATCTCTGAGTTCTGTCTTGTAGACAGTGTCGGGGTGGGCTTTGTCTCCTGGCTTGGGTCTCAAGCTGGATCAGTCATTGGCTGTTCACTTTACCCCCTATATCCCAGCACAACTTGCAGCAATACAAATTGTAGGACAAAGGTTTTGTGGTTGTGTTTGTGTTCCAACAGCTCCATTGGAAGTCTTGTCTGGTTACACAAGATAGCCAATTTAGCTTTGTAGGAGTCTGAGGTAGTGTAGTAGGAGCTGTGGGCCTCTTCCCACAGCCCGGCTCCTGGCCGCCTGGCTAGCTTATGCCCCAAAATAACAACACACAAATTGTATTCATTTAAACACTGCTTGACCCATTAGCTCTAGCTTCTTACTGGCTAATTCTTACATCTTGATTACCCATTTTTATTAATGTGTGTAGAGCACCCCAAGGTGTTCTTACTGGGAAGATTCTAGCCTACGTCCATCCTGGGTCAGAGCTTCATTGCTTCTGCCCTGGCGATGAGCTGCATGGCATCTGTCTGAGGTATCTTACCTCACTTCCTCTTCCTCCCAGCATTCTATTCTGTTTACTCCACCCACCTATGTTCTAACCTACCAGGGCCAAGCAGTTTCTCTACTAATTAACCAATGACCTTTCTCCATCAGGGTAGGGTCAGCTTAATAGATCCCTAGGAGTTTCCATTGCATTAAGTTTCTAGCTTGTCCCTGAGATGCCCAATTGCAGTTGTCTCTTCCAGTACTCTTTCCTTCTATCACCCACAACTGACCCTTTCTGCTTCTGTCATCACTTGCCCCCAATCTACCCTCAATATCCATACTATTTTTTTCTTCCCAGGGAAATTCATGTGTCGTCACTTAAGCCATCATTTTTACTTAGCCTATCTGGGTCTGTGAATTTTAGCATGGTTACAATTAATTTACAGTTAATATTCATTTGTAAGTGAGTACATATCATGTTTTTCTTTCTGGATCTTGGCTACCTCACTCATTTTTTTCTAGCTTATCCATTTGTCTGCAAATGTCATGATGTTATTTTTTTGACAGCAGAGTAATAATTTATCGTGTAAATATTCTATATTTTCTATATTCATTCTTTAACTGAGGTAAAACTAGGTTGTTTTAAGTTTCTTGATCATATAAATAAAGCTGATAGGAACATAGTTGATTAAGTTTTCTTGTGGTAGGATGGAACATCCTTTGGGGATATACCCAGGAGTGGGATACATGGGTCTTGTGATAGATGGAGTCCCAATTTTCTGAGGAACCAGTAAATTGATTCCATAGTGGCTGTACAAATTTCACTCTCCCCTGCAGTGTAGAAATGTTCTATTTCCTCTGCATTCTCTCCTTCATGAGCTATCTGGTATTTTTGATCTTAGCTATTCTGACAGGTGTAAGACTGAATCTGATTGTCATTTTGATTTGCATTTCCATGATGGCTAAAGGTATTGACCATTTATTTAAGTGCTTTTAAGTCATTTTCAATTCTTGATGGAGACTGCATGGATTCTGTGAACTGCTTTGGGCAAGATGGTCATTCTTACTATGATATTCTAATATACCCATGAGCATGGGAGATCTTTCTATCTTCTGATATCTTCTTCAATTTCTTCAAATACTTGAATTTTTCTTGTACAGGTCTTTAACTTGCTTGGTTAAAAGCTAATATCAATACTCCTCAAATTATTCCACAAAATAAATGCAGAAAAAACATTGCAAAATTTATTTTATGAGGCCAAATTTACCGTGATAGTCAAACAACACAGACACAACAAAGAAAAGTTAATTATTTTTTCTTAATTACAGATTAATTTCCCTCATAAATATTGATGAAAATCTACTCAATAAAATATTTATTAACCATATTTAAGGACATATCAAGAAGATCATCTACTGATCCTATCAATTGGACCCTCCAAGCTACAAGTCCCACTCCACTCCTAAACCCTCTTATACACCTCTCTGCAAGCTCGGAAAAATTCTGAAGCATAGGCAGCATCCTCACAGAGAGGACCAAGAGGTAAATGACCACCCACTCAGTGGAGCACCCTACTCTCTATGCCCTCCATACCTCATACCAGGACAAAACCTCAGGCCCTTGCACCTGCCTCAGCTTCTCTATTCAGTCAGCATGGAAGCTTCCTGGGGGCAGACTTTTCCAACACCGCCACCCATCAATTAGACTCTGCAAGCTACAAGTCCTGCTCTACCCCCAAACCTTCCTATCCCCCCTGTAACATTAGAAGAACTCTAAAACACAGAGAGGACCAAGAGGTGAGTGACCACCCACCTGGTGGAACAACACACATGGCAGGGTCCCCCACTCTCCAGGCACTCCACAATGGGGCAATACTCTGGCCCTTTCTTCCACCTGCCTCAGGTTTTCTAGCCAGCTAGCCAGCAGGCAAGCTTCCTACAGGTAGGCTCCTCCAATGCCCTACCCCATCCATCAGACCTTGCAAGTTGTAAGTCCCACTCCAACTGTAAACCCTTCTATTCCACGTGACCTCAACGGAACTCTGAAACACAGGGTGCAACTACAGAGAGAGGAGCAAGAGATGAGGGAGCACCCACCCATTGAGGTATCCTACTCTCTAGGCCTTACATTTGGGCAAAACTCTGGGCCCTACCCCCACTTGCCTCAGCTTCTACACTCAGTCAAAAGGCAAGCTTCCTGCAGCTAGATTACTTCAACACCCCACTCCATTGATTGGACTCTGTAAGCTACAAGTACCACTCTGCCCCCAAACTCTTCTATCCCCTACCACCTAAGAGAAACTCTGAAGCACAGACTGCGACTACACAGAGAGGAAGAAGAGAAAAACTATGAAGCACAATCTTTGACTGCACAGAGTAGACCAAGAGAGTGAACTAACAAGAGAGTGGGCAAAGAGAGACAGCAGAACCCAGAGTTCATACAACAGGAAGACTTGATCATCCTAAACCAGAGGAAACAGAGAAAAATGATTTTAAATGTAGCTTTAGGAGGATGATGGAGACCTTTAAAGAGGAAATAAAAATTGTCCTTAAAGAAATGGAGGAAGACACAAACAAAAAAAAATGGAAGAAATCAATAAATCTCTTAAAGAAACTCAAGGAAATCAAGAAAAAATAAACAGGAGAAGAAAAACAGTTCAAACAATTCAAGACTTGAAGACTGAAATAGAGGCAATAAAGAAAATACAAACCAAAGGAACTTTAGAAATGCAAAATCTGGGTAAATGAACAGGAACTACAGAGGCAAACATAACCAACAGAATACAAGAGATGGAAGAGAGGATCTCAGGTGTTGAAGATACTATAGAGAAAATAGAATTATCAGTCAAAGAAAAAATTAAATCCAACAAATTCTTAATATATCCATGAAATCTGGGACACCATGAAAAGACCAAATGTAAGGATAATAGTGATAGAAGAAGGAGAAGAATTCCAGGTAAAACAGCACAGAAAATGTATTCAACAAAATTATAGAAAACTTTCCAAACCTAAAGAAGGATATCCCTATGTAGATACAAGAAGCTTACAAAACACCAAATAGACTAGACAAAAAAAGTTTCCTCACCATATAATTACAAAACATACAACATTAAGAAACAATATTAATAGTGCAAAAGGAAAAAAAAAATTCAAGTAACATATAAAGGCAGACATATCAGAATTATACTTTTTTCTATGGAAACCATGAAAGCCAAAAGGTCCAGGACAGATGTGCTACAGACACTCAATGACCACAGATACAAGCCCAGACTACTATACTCAGCAAAACTTTGAATCACTATTGATGGAGAAAACAAGATATTCCATGACAATATCTATCCACAAATCCATCCCTACAGAAAGTACTAGAAAGTACTCCAATTCAAGGAAGCTAACTGTACCCACAAAAACGCAGACAACAGATAACCTCACACTAGGAAACCCCAAGGAGTGGAAACACACCAACAAACACTACCACTGAAAAAAAAAAGAAATAAATAATCACTGGTCATTAATATCTATAAACATCAATGGACTCAATTCACCTCTAAAAAGACCCAGGCTAAGAGAATGGTTATGATAGCAGGATCCATCTTTCTGCTGTATACCGGAAATACACCCCAACCTCAAAGGAAGATATTACATCAGAGTAAAAAGTTGGGAAAAGATTTTCCAATAAAATAAACCTAAGAAATTAGTGGATGTAAGTATCCTAATAATTAAGAAAATGGACTTCAAATTAAATCAATCAGAAAAGTTGGAGAAGTGCTGTGGGAGGACCTTCTACTCCTTTCAGCCAATAGGGCTTGTACTTCAGTGACTATTGGCTAACTGCATCCACAGAAAGCCTGAGAAAGCTTGGGAAAGAGTAGAGTAAAACATTATGGCTTTCAGCAGTAGCAGGAAAAAAGCTGCTGTTTTAAAATGCCGGCTTTCTGGGCCTTCCTGCCAGGGAAAACTCTGACACTTTCAAGCAGGCAGACCAGACTATGGAGCTATGGATACACTGTTGCAGCTTGCTTCCTGGCAAGAAAGCGCCATAGGAGCTTTTGACTGTTGTTTATGGACACAGCATTGCAGCTTGCTTGCTAGCAAAAACCTTAAAACGCCATAGAGTTGTGCCAAATCTTCTCCATATTCCTTATCAAATTAAAGACCCATTTGGTCAAAAAAGAGAGTCATACAGTAAAGAGAGATTCAAAGAGTAAGAAAACCTCTAAAGGGTTTACATTGTGTTAAAAATATATACAGGAACCCATGTACTTGTGCATGCTTGTATACATATGCAATCTCTTTGTGTATATGTGTGTGTGTGCATAACTCTCACTATGTTTTGGGTTGCTGGGGATATAACCCAGGGCTTCACACACACTCAGCATGAAATCTACCACTGAAATGAACACCAGCTCCAAATGGTGCACATCTGTGACCTTAGTTCTTGGGAGGCTTAGGCAGGAAGACCAACTCAAAAATTTAGTGATATTTTGTCTCAATAAATGATTAAATGTGCTAAAAATTTGTATATATATATATATATATATATATATATATATATGGGCTAAAAATTAAAGTTCTCAAAAAAAAGAAAGAAAGAAAGAAAGAAAGAAAGAAAGAAAAAAGTAGCCTGGGAGGCAGAGACAGACGGATGGATCTCTATGAGTACACAGAGAACCTGTCTCAAAAAGCCAAAAGTTATAAAAATAAAAGAAATAGAGGTTAAAATAAAGCCACGTAAAGATGGAAAATACACAGAGAATCTTGATACTGTATGCTATTATGTCTCTTTGAATTGTTTGAATGCTGAGGAAGAAGCAACAGCTGCTAAAAGATATTTGCTTATAAATGCTGCAGATAGGTATTTTGAAAATACTTTGGCTTCAAAATTGAAGTCAAAAGGTATGTTACTTTGGAGAAGAGATTTTGCTTTTGTTTCCACAGAAAATGAGAGGCTGCGGATTTATTCAGAGTTAAGAAAAATCCAGTTTGATCAAGGAAGAACACCTGAGAAGTCTCCGGCAAGAACAGATGGCACAGATGTCTGAGTTCTTCATCCAGAACAGGTTCAAGACTGCTGCCTGAGATGACCAAGACTCACAGGATACTTCAGTCAGGACTTCATCATAACTCTAAATTTTCTTTAGGTCCCCATAAGATTATCAGTGCCCTCAACCAGCTGGAAGTAGCCTGGAATACTATGCCCACATTCCCAAAAACTGGACTATGCATATTTTCCTTTTTTTTTTTAAAGAGGGGAAGTGTTGCTGCGAGAGGTGGAGGGAACTGAATTTGAAGCGGGCAATGTGTGGCGGCAGTGAGGAGTAGAGTTGGTAAGTTTCATCTCTCACAGAGAAGGACCCTTTATACTCATCACAGAAACAATTCATCAAGATGAAATCTCAATCCTGACCATTTATGCCCCAAATACAAGAGTACCCACTTATGTAAAAGAAACATTACTAAAGCTTAAATCACACATCCAACTACACACACTGATACTAGGAGACTTCATCATTACCCACTGCACAATGAATAGGTCAACCAAACAGAAACTTAACAATGAAAGAAGAGAACTAACAATGTCATGACTCAAATGTTCTAAAAAGACATCTACAGAACATTCCACCCAAACACTAAAGAATATACCTTATTCTCAGCACTTCATGGATCCTTCTCTAAAATTGATCACATACACGGTAACAAAGCAAACCTCAACAGATACATAATAATTGGAATAACCTCTTGTATCAAACCAGATCACTACAATTTAAAGTTAGAGTTTAACAACAACACTAATTGCAGAAAGCCTACAAATTGAAGGAAATTGGAAATGTTCAATTGAAACTCAATTGAGCCATCCCTGGGTTAAGGAATAAAGAAAAAAAAAGAAATTAAAGAAGTCCTAGAATTCAACAAAATGAAAGCAAAGCATATCCAAACCTATGGGACACTATAAAAGCAGTGCTAAGAGGAAGGTTCATAGTACTAAGGGTATACATAAAGAAGTGGAGAAATCTCACAGTAGCAACTTAACAGTATACATGAAAGCTATACAACAAAATGATGCAGACTCACCTAGGAGGAATAGAGGACCAGAAATAAATTTAAGGCTAAATCAATGAAATAGAAACAAAGAAAAAATACAAAAAAAAATCAATGAAACAAAGAGCTGGATCTTTGAAAATCGAGATAGACAAACCCTTATCCAAACTAATCAAAAGGCAGAGAGAGAAACAATATTCAAATGAACAAAATCAGAAATGAAAAGGGGGGAATAATAATAGACACCAAGAAAATACAGAGACTCATTAGGTCATGCTACAAAAAAAACTGTACTCCACAAAATTGGAAAATGTAAAAGAAAAGGACATTTTCTGGATAGGTACCACATACCAAAATTAAATCAAGATCAGGTCAATAATTTAAATAGATCTATAAACTACAAGGAAATAAAAGTAGTCATCAAAAGCCTACCAAACAAAAAAGGCTAATACCAGTTGGTTTCAGTGCAGAATTCTAACAGAACTTCAAAGAAGATTTAACACCTATACTCCTCAAAGTGTTCCACATAATAGAAACAGAAGAACATTGCCAAACTCTTTTTATGAGGGTAACATTACCATGGTACTAAAACCACATAAAGACTCAACCATGAAAGAGAATTACAGACCCATCTCACTCATGAACATAGATTCAAAAATACTCAATAAAATATTGGCAAACATAATTCAAGAACACATCCAAAAAAATCATCTACCATGATCAGGTTAACTTCATCACAAAGATGTAGGAGTGATTCAACATACAAAAATGTCTCATTGTAATCCATTGTATAAATAAACTGAAAAAAAATGATCATCTCATTATATTCTGAAAAGCATTTGACAAAATCCAACATTGTTTCATGATAAAGGTCTTAGATATATCAGGGATACAAGGAATGTATGTAAACATAATAAAATCAATATACAGTAAATGAGAGCCAAAATCAAATTAAATGGAAAGAAATACAAAGCAATTACACTAAAATCAGGAACAAAAAAAAGTCTTCTTTTTTTTTCATTCTCTTCATCTCTATTCAACATAGTTTTTGAAATTCTGGCTAGAGCAATAAGACAACAAAAGAAGATCAAGGGGATTTAAATTAGAAAGGAAGAAGTCAAACTTTTGTTATTTGGAGATGGTATGGAATAGAAAAGTGACCACAAAACTCTACCAGGGAACTCCTAAAGCTTATAAATACCTTCAATAATATGGCATGGTACAGGATCAAGTAAAAAAATATCAGTAACCCTCATATATTCAAATGATAAAGAGGCTGAGAATGAAATCAGAGACATATCACCTTTCACATTGCCACAAAGAAACTAATATTTAACAAAGAAACTAATATTATAATATAATATTATATAATGGAAAAAAGAAAGCATCTTCAACAAATTGTACTGGCATAACTGGATTTCAACATGTAAAAAAATGAAAATAGATCCATATCTATCCCCATGCACAAAACTCAAGTCCAAATGGATCAAAGACCTCAATATAGATCCAACCACTCTCAACCTGATGGAAGAGAGAGTGAGAAGTGGCCTTTAATGCATGGTCACAGGAGACTACTTCCTAAATATTACACCAGTAGCACAGAAACTGAGAGCAACAGTAAATAAATGGGACCACCTGAAACTGAGAAGCTTCTGCAAAACAAAGGACAAAATCAATAAATTAAAAAGGCAACCTACATATTGGAAAAGGGCAACCCCACATCAGACAGAGGACTCATCTTTAAAATACATAAAAAAATAAAAAAATCAAAATTCTAAAATAATCCAGTTAAAATGTAGGATACAGATGTAAACAGAGAACTCTCAACATAAGAATCTCAAATGGCCAAAAGACACTTAATGAAATGTTAAACAACCTTAGCCATCAGGAAATCCAGATCAAAATGACTCTGCGATACCATCATGCCAGTCAGAATGGCTAAGATCAAAAGACCAATGATAGCTTATGCTGGAAAGGATGTGGTGTAAGGGGAACACTCCTCCGTTACTGGTGGGAATGCAAACTTGGTCAAGCACTCTGGAAATCAGTATGTAAATTTCTCAGAAAATTGGGAGTCAGCCTACTTCAGGATTCAGCAATACCACTTTTGGGCATTTACATAAAGAATGCTCAACCATACTACAAAGACATTTGTTCAACTATGTTCATAGCAGCATTGTTTGTAATAGCCAGAACCTGAAAACATCCTAGAAGCCCCTCAACTGAAGAATGTATAAAGAAAATGTGGTATATTTACACAATGAAGTAGTATTCAACAGAAATAAAATGACATTTTTAAATTTGCATGCAAATGGATGACACTAGAAAATAAAAACATCCTGAGCAACAAATCTCAGATCCAGAAAGATGAACATGTTAAATAATCACTGATAAGTGGATACTAGTTGTAAGGCAAAGGATAACAAGTCTATAGCTCATGACCCTTGAGGAGCTAAGTAACAAAGTGAACCTTAAGGAAAACATACATAGATCCACCTGGTAAGGAGAAATAGACAAGAATGCCTGACAAATTTTGGAGCATGGGGGTGAGTGGAGAAAAAAAGGGTGGAAGAGGAAAAGGAGTGGAGAAAGGAATTGGGGAGGAGAACATGAGGGAATGGGAGAGTCGAGATGAAGGAAGGACAGGGATGAGAGCAAGGAAAGAGTTATTTTGATTGAGGGAGACATTATGGGGCTAGCAAGAAACCTGGCACTAGATAAATTCCCAGGAGTCCACAAGGATGACCCTAGCTAAGACCCTAAGTGATAGAGGAGTGGGTGCTCAAACTGGTCTTGCCCTGTAGTCAGATTGATGACTATCTTAAATGTCACCTTAGAATCTTAATCCAACAACTGATGGAAACAGACCAAAGACCCACATTGGAGCGGTGGGCTGAGCGCCTAAAGTCCAGTTGAAGAGTCAAAGATGTCAAGACCATGAGGGAGTCATCCACTGAAACAGTTTACCTGGGCTACAGGAGCTCACCACTCTAGCCAGACATGAAAAGAGTCAGTATAGGACCAAACTATACCTCCTGAATGTGGGTGACAAGTTTTTTGACTGGAAAGACCGCAGGACCACTGGCAGTGGCACCAAATGTTATCCCTACTGTTTGTACTGGCTTTTGGGGGTACTCATTCTCTTTGGAGGGATGCCTTGCTCATCCTAGATATAGTAGGGTAGACCTTGGTCCTTCCTCAAATAATGTTCCTTAACCTCCGTGAGGAGCTAATGGGGGGTGGGAAGAGGAAGAATGTGGAGGGAATGGGAGGAGGAGAGGGAGTAAAAATTGAAATTAGTTTGTAAAATGGAAAAGGTTTCTTTTCTCTTTTAAAAAATAAAATAAGAAAGATTAAGTGATGGTGGACAAGAAAAAAAAGAAATAAAGATCATCTACCATGATTAAGCAAGCTTTATCCCAGTGCTGCAGGGATGGTTCACTATATAGAACTCTGACAATGTAATCCACCATATAAACAAACTGAAAGAAAAACAAAGCACAAGATCATCTGATTAGATGCTGAAATAGCCTTTGACAACACTCAACATTCCTTCATGATAAAAGTCTTGGTAGATTAGAAATACAAAGGACATACCTAAATACAATAAAGACAATCTACAGTAAGTGCATAACCAATATCAAACTAAATGGAGAGAATCTCAAAGCAATTCCACTAAAATCAGGAACAAGACAAACTTGTCAACTCTTTCCATATTTATTCAATATATAAGGGACCATAAAAGTTGTTCCAGGAAACTCCTACATGTAGGCATATGCTGCTTATTCATTTCCCAGTTGTCCAAACCCAAATAATAACACAGAAACTATATTAATTACAATTCTGTTTGATCAATATCTTAAGCATATTTCTAGCTAACTCTGACATCTTAAATTAACGAATTTTCTTAATCTGTGAGTCATCATGAGGATGTGGCCTACCAGTCAGGTTCTGTCTGGTGACTAGTGTCTTTCTTCTTTGGCAGCTACATAATGTCTCCCAACACCTCCTACTTCCTCTCTTTATCTGTGTTCAGATTTCTCACCTGGCTTTACTCTACTAAGCCATTGTCTTAAACAACTTCTTTAATAGCCAATGGTAATAAAACATATTCATAACATACTTATGGGAATCACCTACAGTTGATAAGCACCTTCAATGAAGTGACTGGGTACAAGAATAACTCTTCTATTTACAAATGATAATACATTCAGTGAGAAATCAGGGAATCAATACTCTTCACAGTAGCTACACATAATACAGCCTCTGATTTCTAATCCCAGTTTTCTCCTGCCCTAGGCAAATTTTAGGAAGATATTGAAACTTAATTGACTGACTTAGTTTGCTTTTATTCTTTGAAATGTAGAGTAATTAGCATGTATAGTTTTCATGAATATTTTATGAAATAAAATGTGCCATGTAGCAGATGTTCTCTTCACTTATTTTTGGAAATATGTAGCCAGTAAATTATGTGACAATCAAAGAGTTTCATGAGCTTTTAGAAAAGCAAATAAAATATTTGATGCTATTATTAACCACCCAGATGATAAAATATTATAGTGGTAATTTTCTTTTTATATCATGGGACTGCCAGGTTTTAAAGAGAAATTTAAACATTGTTATATAAGTGGGAATTCCAAGTTAAGTTATTTTTTTTTTCTTTGTAAGGTGGTGCAGGGTTTCTATGTGTAGCCATGGCTGTCCTAGATCTCTCTTTGTAAATCAGGCTGACCTTGAACTCAGAGTTGCTCTTGTCAAAGAATTTTTTATCATATCAACAGAAAAAGTAGGACAGTTGCATTTTGGTGTTTGTTTACCATGCAGCTTGAAATCATAAAGGTGATAAATATTCTCATTTGCTTCATTTAAACATTTCTTTTTAAATGAGGAGATACTTGCAATTTACTTATTTAGTTGTTTAGTGTTATGTAACATTATTAGTGATGTTTATCACTCTGCTGCTCAAAAATCTCATAACCTATATTTTTTCATCTTAAACTTTATACATGTAATAATTTCCTATGCCTCTCCTTTCCCCACCTTCAGATTGTGATGTCCATTAGTGGTATTTCTCTGATCAACTTTGTTAGATTAAAGGAGATAATACAGAATTTGTTTCTCTATGCCTTGCATGTGTTGCTCAATACATTACCTTCTTACACAATCCTGTTCTTTTTAAACTTTCTTTTTATTTATTGTCTTTAACATCATGACATCATGCATCTTGATTTTATTAATTTCCCCATGCCTTCCTATCCACGCTCTGTTCTTGTAATCACTGCCCCACAAAAATAAAATAAAATAAAATTTAAGAGAAAAAAAGGATAAAAAGAAAAATCTCATCATGGAAGCTGTAGTATGATACAACAAGTCATGCAGTAAACCATATATCTTTACTTGCAAGATTTATTGCAAAGAGTCATTGGTCTGGTTCAAGGTCTTTGGTTTCTGTTCCACTATTGATGCTGGACCCTCACTGGGATTCTTCCTGGATATCTTGCTCTTGCCCTCTGTCATGGAGATCCTGCCCTTTTGGGTCTACAAGACCTGTCTCTTCATGTGCCCCAGCATATGGTCATGGGATTGATGTTGTAGTGGGCCAATTTATAATCCTGGTTCTGGGCTTGAGTAGTTGCAGAGTTGATCAACCCATTAGCTCTCCACAGTCTTCACCAACAGAGTAAGGTCTCCACCATTGCCTTGACTAGTTCACTGCTTACAAAGGCGAACCAGAGATGAGACAGCTTCTTCTACTTTCATGACCTCAGGGCTGGTTCTGCTACACCTACACCATCAGGGCTAGCTCTACTGTGTTGCTCAAGTAAAGTGCAGAGGTCTCTCTCCCAAGTACTGCAGCAGAAGGATAGCGCTCCCACTCTTAATGGCTCTCCTACCTGCCTCAAGCATACATGGGCAGGGTGTGGAAAGTATTTTTCTCCTGCCACACCACCATATGGCAGATGAGGGGTGGGGCCAGATCTTCCATGCTCACATTCTTATGGCTATTCACCTATTCCTGCTTCAATAGTGTCAGTTCTACCATCCTGCCCAGAAGAGGTGCAGGGCTCACTTTCCCAAGTGCTGTTACTTAGTTCACCACAGGTGGCAGGCACAAGGCAGGAGGGCATTGTTCACTCATCCTCACCACCACATTGCAGATGAGGGTTTTGTCATTAGGTGTTCCACAATCATACCCCAAGGCCAGCTCACCTGTACTTCTGCCAACAGGGTCAGCTCTACAGTGCTACCCAGGTGAGAAGCAGGGCCCATTTTTCTAAGTGTTGCAGCTGATAACAGAGAGGATCAACTCCCTTGTCTGTTTCACTTAGCTTGAGGGGTAAGGGGGTCATTTCTCCCCAACCTACCCTGCCCCATGATAGACCAGTAGTGGGGACAGCTCTCCCAGTCCTGAAGTTGTTCTTCATTTTATTTCATGAGTGTTTTATCTGCATAAGTGTATGCACATTCTCTGTGTGAACAAGCCTGATGGGTCCACAAGAGAACATTAGCTCCTCGTGAACTGTGGTAATTAAACTGTGAGCCTCCAGGTGGATGCAAGGAATTGAACGTCAGTCCTCTTCGCAAAGGTAGCAAGTGTTCTTAACTGCTGAATGATCTATCTAGTCACAGTCATTTCCTTTCCTGCAAATGATAAGATCCCCTTTTAAAAGTCCAATTAAAGCTGGAGAATTGTATCTGACTTTAAGAGCAAAAACTGCTTATCTTAGTTAGGATTCTGTTGCACCACAACAAAAAGTAACTTGGGGAAGGAGGGATTATTTTAGTATATAGTTCTAATCTATCATGAAGGAAATCAGGGCAAGTTCTCAAGGCTGGAATATGGAGGCAGGAAATAAAACAAAGGCCATACTTAATGACTTGCTCTTCCTGGCTTGTTCAACCTGCATTCTTGTATGATTCAGGATTACCTGCCTAGGGTTGGCACCAACCAAAGAGCACTGGACCCTTTCAATGTAATTCACCATGCAAATAAACTGGAATAAAAAAAATGATCATCTCATTAGATTCTGAAAAAAAAATTCAACAAAATCCAACACTTCTTCATTGTAATGGTTTAAATAAATTTCTGCAGGTCCCCAAAAGGTAGCAGTGAGCAGTGAGCCATGAGACCATATGCAGGTCTCAGAGTAGCAGCTGGCAGTGGGAAGCTGGTCCCAAGACCATGATAGGCCATGAAGATACTCAGGTCCCAAGCAGGAACCCATGTGGCGGGTGAGATAGAGATGGATAGGCACACCATGCAGAGTGAAGCTGGATATTTATTTAGTGGGTTATAGAAGAGAAAGGGGAGAAGGGGAAAGAGCAGAGAGAGAGGCAGTGTGTGTGTGTGTGTGTGTGTGTGTGTGTGAGAGAGAGAGAGAGAGAGAGAGAGAGGGCGAAGAAGAGAAATGGGGAGAAGGGAGAGACAGAAGATGCCTCTTAGAGAAATGGGGCAAGGGACTTGGGCTGGAAGTTGAAGATCAACTTGCTTCAGGGAGTGGGCGTGGATTGTCTCTTAAAGAGTCAGGACAGAACATTATAGTCATGATGAATGTCTTGGGGAGGTCAGGGATACAAGGAACATACCTAAGCATAACAAAAGTAATATTCAGCAAGCTAACAGCCAGCATCAACTTAATTGGAGAGAAACTCAAAATGATTTCACTAAAATCAGGAACAAGATAAGTCTGTCTACTCTCTCCGTATCTATTCAACATAGTACTTGAAGTTCTAGCTAGAGTAATAAGACAACAAAAGGACATTAAGGGGACACAAATTGGAAAGGAAGAAGTGAAACTTTTTCTATTTGCAGATGATAAGATAGTACACATAAGTGAGCCCAAAATTATACCAGGGAACTCCTATAACAGATAAACACCTTCATTAATGTTACAGGATTATGGAGACTCAAAATTGAGAGCCTATTTCTACCTTGTCGGAAAGTCAGAAAGTTTTAGCTTGCACAACACTGTTGATAACAACTGCGGTTACACATTCTGTCCCAGGGCGTGGTGTTGCTTGGTGGTTTGAAAGATAAGATGGCCCATACAGGTAGATCTGTTCGACACTAACCAAAAATCTGAGAATTGCAGCATACTTCTTCTCCTTCTTTTGAAATAGGAGATTTGACCTATGGAGTCACTGCCTTCAGGTCACTTGGTCTAGTATGGATTCAGTGACTAAAATACATAATGATTTTCTCAAGAAGTAATGGCTTGATGTCTCAAAGTACTGAAATAAGTAGCTGTTCTAGTTGTCCTTTGTATCTTGTAAAAACAGTCTTTTGTCTCCCCCCAGTAGTATTGGGGTATAAAAGTATATGGAAAATTGAACACAGGAGATTTCACTGGAATTCTCTAACGGTACTATGCTATGTTTCTGTTTTAATATTTTCACTAATATCTTTGTTCTCTTTACTTATTTTTCTATTCCCTATGTCCCTACTCTGGTAATTAATATTCTTGTCAAAGCTGATCTCTGAAACAGGATACAAGATCAAGTAAAAAATAATCAGTAGCCCTACTATGTATGAATGTTAAAGGGGCTAAGAAAGAAATCAGAGATATATCACCATTTACAATAGCCATAAGTAACATAAAATATCTTGGGGTAATACTTAACAAAGAAATTAAAGACCTGTGTGACAAGAACTTTAAGTCTTTGAAGAAAGAAACTGAAGAAGATATCAGAAAATGGAAAAATCTCCTGTAAATGGTGACTGCTTCTTTGTTTCCCAGACACCCAGACTGAATAATCATACAGAAACTATATTAATTTCAATATTGTTTGGCCAATGTCTCCGGCATATTTCTAGCTAACTCTTACATCTTAAATTAACCAATTTTTATCTATCTATGTATCACCACAAGACTCTGGCCTACCAGTCATTGTCCTTCTCCTTTAGTAGCTACATGGCATCTATCTGACTCTGTATACTCTATGTATCTCTGTTCATATTTGCTACTTAGTTGTATGCTGCTAAGTCATTTGCCAAAACATGTTTATTCATCATCCAATAAAAGCAACACATATACAGAAAGACATCCCACATCATCTCCCCTTTTCTGTATAAATAAAAAGAAAGTTTTTAGGTTTAACATAGTAAAATTACACATGCAAAACCGTTATCAAGCAAAAATTACAGTTACAGTGTGGCCTGCCTGCACCAAGCGGGGTAGGCGCTTTGTCTGCGAGCTGCCCAACCAGCACGGAGGCCTGATCTTTCGGCGCCAGGAGACCCAGCATTGGGGTGAGTTTCTGGCCCACAGCGCCAGCCTGGGACGGGGAGCTCGGGGGTTTCTTGGCCCCCTGTCCTGCTTGGGCTCTCTGCAGGGCCTCTACTCCCCGGGTGCTGCCTCTTTCTTCCTGGCCCACCCAGCTTCCGTCCAGAGCCCTCCCCACTTCGCCCCCCCTGCCCTCTTTTGGCGCGTGGCATCGCCCAGCGCAGCCTATCTGGGCGCTGGGTCCGAGTACCCGGGGCTCCCGGGCGGGCAGCAGTTCCTTTGTTTCTGTGGCCTGCCTGCACCAAGCGGGGTAGACGCTTTGTCTGCGAGCTGCCCAACCAGCACGGAGGCCTGATCTTTCGGCGCCAGGAGACCCAGCATTGGGGTTCCGTCCAGAGCCCTCCCCACTTCGCCCCCACTGCCCTCTTTTGGCGCGTGGCATCGCCCAGCGCAGCCTATCTGGGCGCTGAGTCCGAGTACCCGGGGCTCCCGGGCGGGCAGCAGTTCCTTTGTTTCTGTGGCCTGCCTGCACCAAGCGGGGTAGGCGCTTTGTCTGCGAGCTGCCCAACCAGCACGGAGGCCTGATCTTTCGGCGCCAGGAGACCCAGCATTGGGGTGAGTTTCTGGCCCACGGCGCCAGCCTGGGACGGGGAGCTCGGGGGTTTCTTGGCCCCCTGTCCTGCTTGGGCTCTCTGCAGGGCCTCTACTCCCCGGGTGCTGCCTCTTTCTTCCTGGCCCACCCAGCTTCCGTCCAGAGCCCTCCCCACTTCGCCCCCACTGCCCTCTTTTGGCGCGTGGCATCGCCCAGCCCAGCCTATCTGGGCGCTGGGTCTGAGTACCCGGGGCTCCCGGGGGGCAGCAGTTCCTTTGTTTCTGTGGCCTGCCTGCACCAAGCAGGGTAGGCGCTTTGTCTGCGAGCTGCCCAACCAGCATGGAGGCCTGATCTTTCGGCGCCAGGAGACCCAGCATTGGGGTGAGTTTTTGGCCCACGGCGCCAGCCTGGGACGGGGAGCTCGGGGGTTTCTTGGCCCCCTGTCCTGCTTGGGCTCTCTGCAGGGCCTCTACTCCCCGGGTGCTGCCTCTTTCTTCCTGGCCCACCCAGCTTCCGTCCAGAGCCCTCCCCACTTCGCCCCCACACCCTCTTTAGGCGCGTGGCATCGCCCAGCCCAGCCTATCTGGGCGCTGGGTCCGAGTATCCGGGGCTCCCGGGCGGGCAGCAGTTCCTTTGTTTCTGTGGCCTGCCTGCACCAAGCGGGGTAGGCGCTTTGTCTGCGAGCTGCCCAACCAGCACGGAGGCCTGATCTTTCGGCGCCAGGAGACCCAGCATTGGGAGAGCCAACATTGGGGAGAGACAGCGTTTGGTAGGCAAGGAGACCTAATCCGGTAAAAGAAGATCCATAGGGAGCATTTGGAAGAAGAGATGGGCCAACGTCAAGGCAAGAATTAGCCCAACAAGCTGAAAAGCAACATGAAGCTACCAGAAACAAGCGACCTCACAACGGGAGGACAAGAACCCCTTAATCAAGAGGAAGGAGAAAAGATTGACTTCATGAAAGTGATTGACACCCTTAAACAGCATGTAAAAAACGCCCTTATAGAAATGGATGAGAAATATAACAGAAAGTTTGAAGAATTGAATAAATCAGTGAATGATACCATAGAAAACCAAGGAAAAACAATCAAACAGATAATGGAAACAGTTCAAGACCTGAAAACTGAAATGGAGGCAAAGAAGAAAACACAAACAGAGGGCCGTCTGGACATGGAAAATCTAGGTAAACGAATAGAGACTACAGAAACAAGCATAACCAGCAGAATACAAGAGATAGAAGAAAGACTCTCGGATTCTGAAGATACCATAGAGAAAATAAACACACTGATCAAAGAAAACAGCAAGTCCAACAAACTCTCATCACAAAACATTCAGGAAATATGGGACACAATAAAAAGACCAAACCTAAGAATAATAGGAGTAGAAGAAGGAGAAGAAGGGCAGCTCAATGGTCCAGAAAATCTATTTAATAAAATTATAGAAGAAAACTTTCCCAACCTAAGGAAAGATTTTCCTATGAAGGTGCAAGAAGCATACAGAACACCGAATAGGCTGGATCAAAAAAAAACATCCCCTCGCCATATAATTATCAAAACACAAAGCATACAGAATAAGGAAAGAATATTAAGAGCTGCAAAGGAAAAAGGCCAAATTACTTATAAAGGTAAACCTATCAGACTTACACCTGACTTCTCCATGGAAACCATGAAAGTCAGAAGGTCCTGGATAGATGTACTGCAGAAACTGAGAGACCATGGGTGCAAGCCCAGATTACTATACCCAGCCAAGCTTTCATTCACTATAAATGGAGAAAATAAAATCTTCCAGGATAAAAACAAATTTAAACAATACGCAGCCACAAATCCAGCCTTACAGAAAGTAATTGAAGGAAAATCACTAACCAAGGACTCCAACAATGACCACAATAACTCAGACATCTAGAGACCCTTCACCAACACAAAACAAAGAAGGGAAACACACAAACTCTACGACTAAAAAAAAAATGACCGGAGTTAACAACCACTGGTCATTAATATCACTTAATGTCAATGGACTCAACTCACCTATAAAAAGGCACAGGCTAAGAGATTGGATAAGAAAACAGGATCCAACATTCTGCTGTTTACAAGAAACACACCTCAACCACAAAGACAGGCACCTACTCAGAGTAAAGGGCTGGGAAAAGGCCTATCAAGCAAATGGACCTAAGAAACAGGCAGGTGTGGCCATACTAATCTCTAACAAAGTTGACTTTAAACTTAAATCAATCAGAAGAGATGGAGAGGGGCATTTTATACTCATAACAGGAACAGTTCATCAAGATGAAGTCTCAATCCTGAACATCTATGCCCCTAATATAAAAGCACCCACGTACATAAAAGAAACATTGCTAAAATTCAAGGCAGCCATCAAACCGCACACACTAATAGTAGGAGACTTCAACACTCCTCTCTCACCAATGGACAGGTCAATCAGACAGGAACCTAACAGAGAAATAAGAGAATTAGTGGAGGTAATGAATCAAATGGACTTAACAGACATCTATAGAACATTCCATCCAAATAGGAAAGAATATACCTTCTTCTCTGCAGCTCATGGAACCTTCTCGAAAATCGACCACATAGTCGGTAACAAAGCAAACATCCACAGTTACAAAAAAATATTAGTAACCACCTGTGTCTTATCAGATCACCATGGATTAAAGTTAGAATTCAACAATAATGCTACCCCCAGAAAGCATACAAAGTCATGGAAACTGAACAGTCAACTACTGAACCATAGCTGGATTAAGGAAGAAATAAAGAAAGAAATTAAAGTCTTCCTGGAATTCAATGAAAATAAAGAAACAACATACTCAAACTTATGGGACACTATGAAAGCAGTCCTAAGAGGAAAGTTCATAGCACTAAGTGCCCACTTAAAGAAAACAGAGAAAGCTCACATTGGAGACTTAACAGCCCACCTGAAAGCTCTAGAAAAAAAAGAAGCAGACTCACCTAGGAGGAGTAGAAGACTGGAAATAATCAAAATGAGGGCTGAAATCAACAAAATAGAAACACAGAAAACAATACAAAAAATCAATGAAACAAAAAGCTGGTTCCTGGAGAAAATCAACAAGATTGACAAACCACTATCCAAGCTAATCAAACGGCAGAGAGAGAATTTGCAAATTAATAAGATCAGAAATGAAAAGGGGGACATAACCACAGACACAGAGGAAATTCAGAGAATCATTAGATCTTACTACAAAAGCCTATATGCCACAAAATTGGAAAATGTAAAGGAAATGGATACTTTTTTAGATAAATATCATATAGCAAAGTTAAATCAGGACCTGGTGAACAATCTAAATAGACCTGTTAGTCGCGAAGAATTAGAAGAGGTTATCAAAAACCTCCCTACCAAAAAAAGCCCAGGACCAGATGGTTTCAATGCGGAATTCTACCAGATCTTCCAAGAAGATCTAATACCTATACTCCTTAATGTATTCCACAAGATAGAAACAGAAGGGTCATTACCAAACTCCTTTTATGAAGCCACAATTACTCTGATACCAAAACCACTCAAAGACTCAACCAGGAAAGAGAACTACAGGCCAATCTCACTCATGAATATCGACGCAAAAATCCTCAACAAAATACTGGCAAATCGAATCCAAGAACACATCCGAAAAATTATCCATTATGATCAAGTAGGCTTCATTCCTGAGATGCAGGGCTGGTTCAACATACGAAAATCTATCAATGTAATCCAGCATATAAATAAACTGAAAGAAAAAAACCATATGATCATTTCATTAGATGCTGAAAAAGCATTTGACAAAATTCAACATCCATTTATGTTAAAAGTCTTGGAGAGATTAGGGATACAAGGGTCATACCTAAATATAATAAAAGCTATATACAGCAAGCCGACAGCTAACATCAAATTAAACGGAGAGAAACTCAAAGCCATCCCACTTAACTCAGGAACAAGACAAGGCTGTCCACTCTCCCCATACCTCTTCAATATAGTGCTTGAAGTTCTAGCAATAGCAATAAGACAACATAATGGAATCAAGGGGATTCGAATTGGAAAGGAAGAAGTTAAGCTTTCGTTATTTGCAGATGATATGATAGTGTACATAAGCGACCCCAAAAACTCCACCAAAGAACTCCTACAGCTGATAAACAGCTTTAGTAATGTGGCAGGATACAAGATCAACTCCAAAAAATCAGTCGCCCTCTTATACACAAAGGATATGGAAGCAGGGAGGGAAATCAGAGAAGCTTCACCATTCACAATAGCCAAAAACAGCATAAAATATCTTGGGGTACATCTAACCAAGGAAGTGAAAGATCTATTTGACAAGAACTTTAAGGCATTGAAGAAAGAAATTGAAGAGGATACCAAAAAATGGATGGACCTCCCTTGCTCTTGGATTGGGAGGATCAACATAGTAAAAATGGCAATTCTACCAAAGGCTATTTATAGATTCAATGCAATCCCCATCAAGATCCCATCAAAATTCTTCACAGATCTTGAGAGGACAATAATCAACTTTATATGGAAAAACAAAAAACCCAGGATAGCCAAAACAATCCTATACAATAAAGGATCTTCTGGAGGCATTACCATCCCTGACTTCAAACTCTATTACAGAGCTACAGTAATGAAAACAGTGTGGTACTGGCATAAAAACAGAGAAGTCGACCAATGGAATCGTATAGAAGACCCGCATTTTATCCCACAAACCTATGAACACCTGATTTTCGATAAAGGAGCTAAAAGTATAAAATGGAAGAAAGAAAGCATCTTCAACAAATGGTGCTGGCACAACTGGATGTCATCTTGTAGAAGAATGAAAATAGACCCTTATCTATCACCGTGCACAAAACTCAAGTCAAAATGGATTAAAGACCTCAATATCAGCCGGAACACACTGAACCTGATAGAAGAGAAAGTGGGAAGTACCCTACAGGAGCTGGGCACAGGAGATCGCTTCCTATGTATAACCCCAGAAGCACAGACATTAAGGGCAACATTGAATAAATGGGACCTACTTAAACTGAGAAGCTTCTGTAAAGCAAAGGACATAGTCAATAAGACACAAAGGCAACCTACTGATTGGGAGAAGATCTTCACCAACCCCACAACAGACAAAGGTCTGATCTCCAAAATATATAAAGAACTCAAGAAACTAGACTTTAAAATGCTAATTAACCCAATTAAAAAATGGGGCACTGAACTGAACAGAGAATTCTCAGCAGAGGAAGTTCAAATGGCCAAAAGACACTTAAAGTCGTGCTCAACTTCCTTAGCAATCAGGGAAATGCAAATCAAAACAACTCTGAGATATCATCTTACACCTGTCAGAATGGCTAAAGTCAAAAACACCTAGGATAACCTTTGCTGGAGAGGCTGTGGAGGAACGGGTACCCTCATCCATTGCTGGTGGGAATGCCATCTTGTGCAACCACTGTGGAAGTCAGTGTTTCGGTTTCTCAGGAAATTCGGGATCAACTTACCCCTGGACCCAGCAATACCACTCCTGGGAATATACCCAAGAGATGCTCTATCATATGACAAAAGCATTTGTTCAACTATGTTCATAGCAGTATTATTTGTAATAGCCAGAACCTGGAAACAACCTAGATGCCCTTCAATGGAAGAATGGATGAAGAAAGTATGGAATATATACACGCTAGAGTACTACGCTGCGGTAAAAAACAATGACTTCTCGAATTTTGCAGGCAAATGGATGGAAATAGAAAACACTATCCTGAGTGAGGTGTCCCAGACCCAAAAAGATGAACTTGGGATGTACTTGCTCATAATTGGTTTCTAGCCATAAATTAGGGCCACGGAGTCTACAATAGGTGAACCTAAAGAAGCTAAGTAAGAAGGTGAACCCAAGGAAAAACATATAGTTATCCTCTTGGCTAAGGGAAGTAGACCCAATTGCCGGGGAGAAAATTAGGATCTTGGGGGTGGGGTGGGATGGGGGTAAGGGGAGATGGGGAGAGAAAAGGTAGAAGGGAAGGAGGGGGGATTTGGGGAATCAGGAGAATTGGGATAAAGGAAAAGTGGATAGGGGAGCACGGAACCACAATTCTTAGTTAAGGGAACCACTTTAGGGTGAGCAAGAGATTTGACCCTAGAGGGGCTCCCAAGTGCCCAACATGAGGTTCCCAGTTAGTTCCTTGGGTAGCTGAGGATTGGGAACCTGAAATGACCCTATCCGAGAGCAATACTGACGAATATCTTGCATATCATCATAGAACCTTCATCTGGTGATGGATGGAGACAGAGACCCACACTGGAGCACTGGACTGAGCTCCCAAGGTCCCAATGAGGAGCAGAAGGAGGGAGAACATGAGCAAAGAAGTCGGGACCACGAGGCGTGCACCCACCCACTGAGACAGTGGAGCTGATCTACTGGGAGCTCACCAAGGCCAGCTGGACTGTGACCGAAAAAGCATGGGATAAAACCGGACTCTCTGAACATGGCGAACAATGAGGGCTAATGAGACGCCAAGGACAATGGCACGGGGTTTTGATCCTACTTAATGTGCTGGCTTTGTGGAAGCCTAGCCAGTTTGGATGTTCACCTTCCTAGATATGGACGGAGGGAGGAGGACCTAGGACTTACCACAGGGCAGGGAACATGGACTGCTCTGTGGACTGGAGAGGGAGGGGGAGAGGAGTGGGGGGAGGGGTAGAAGGGAGGGAGGAGGGGGAGAAGGGTGGGAGGAGGGGGAGGGAAATGGGAGGCTGGGAGGAGGTGGAAACTTGATTTTTGTTTATGTTTTTTTCTCTTCTTTTCTTAATAAAAAAAAATTTATTAAAAAAAAAAGCATTAAGTCCAAAGACAAAAAAAAAAAAAAATTACAGTTACAATATCTCTTTGTGAGTCTAAAGTCTTATATCTAATTTATCTTTTACCATAACTAAGGAAAACTGTAACTATCTGTCTTCAACCCCAACAATGACTCCAGAAAGATATAATACTACCTAAATAAATAGGAAGTACCTTGTAAGCAACTTCCAAAATTCTAGATTTGACAGATACATCTTGCAGCCTTGAAAGTCACCCAAAGTTATTCTATAACATTGGGGCATCCATCTTTAGCCTACAGGCCCATAGTATCTGGCAAACTTTTCTATAAAGTAGGAAATTTGAAAGGCTGTTTTGTCTTTCTTGGCAGTTTGTCAGTCACTTTCTTCTGTATTCTACAGAATGTCTGGCAGTTTCTTCATTGAAGCAGGAACACTAAAGGATCATAATATAATTGAGAAAATTCAGCAGTCAATTTTCTCTGATTCTTGCATCTCCAGTCCATACAACAACCATCAATCAGTGCAGGCACAAGAAGTTTCTTGTCCAAATCCATAGCCTTGTCACATTGAAGACAAATTACATAACGAGTTTCTTAAATGTCCATCAACCCCTCTGAAGTAATTGTTGCTGCCAGAAGCAGAACTATCTGACTGTTGAGAAAAGTCTAAGTTCTTAAAACATATTAAATGCCATATTCCATAGGTCTTTGAAGTGTTCAAGATTATCTATCAAATTGAAATATAGCTTTCTATATCTAGAACACCTAACTAACATGACTACAGGTTTTACTATTATAAATGACAACCTATTAATATATAATTTTAAATTATACATTCCAGTTTTAAATGAGCTGTCTAAACATAAAACCTTAAACAAGAACATAGCAAAATTGACCTCAAATTTGTATCAATAGACAAAGATCCATAGCAAAGCCAAGTATTCATTTCTATATCATTTCTCCCTTAATTTTTTGTAGAGATTGACCATGACCATTAATGATTTATATCCAACCCCTTTTAAATTAAAACAAGCTTTTATAAGCAATTATTTTGGAAGTTTTGGCATAGTTTTCTCCAGACTGTTTCCTGGTTTTTATTGGGTGAATTATTTTTAGGGTTCATAGAGAAATTGGGGGGTGTCTTTTTCATTTAAACCATATTAGATTGGAAAGAGTCCACAGGTTTTCATCTTCTGTGGAAATAAAAACAGAATTTCTTTTTCAAAGAAGCATATTCTTAGACTCAATCTTTCAAGTCAAGATACCTTTATTTTGATTTAATTTAGCAGCTCCCAGAATCAAATGTCTCTTTGCAATCAAAAAAATTTAAAGAAAACAGAATAGGCCCATTTCAGACTCTCTGTGTGTTTTCCATCTTTCTGTTGTTTATTTTTCTTTACTCCTTAATCTATGACCATTTGTACTCTTTTATATTACTTTACAATCTCTTTAAAGTATTTGTTTTATTTTTCAAGCCTATTTTTCTATAACTGTCTATACTCTTTTTTTTTTCTCTCACAAGCCTATGTACATTTATCTAGCACTGTGACCCATTCAGTCACAGATTTTTTTTTAAATCTCAATCTGTTTTTATTGCATTTATGTAATTATTTTCTGACCAGAAGCACTTTTTTTTATATTTTTGAGACAGGGTTTCTGTGTAGCTTTGGAGCCTGTTCTGGAACTAGCTCTTGTAATCCAGGCTGGCCTCAAACTCACAGAGATCCACCTGCCTCTACCTTCCTAGTGCTGAGATCAAAGGCATGTACCACCAGCAGCTGGCTCCAGGAGTCCTTTTTAAAATGCTAAGGGACATGGCTAGGACTAAGACTGCTTTGCCTTTTTGCCCTGCCCAGTCCAAGTTGGCTGAAGTACATTCATCACCTCTGATCATGCTGATCACTGCAACTCTAGGAACATAGTAGGTCTATGTCACCTTTAAGCAATTTGTAGCATTCTGTTCACAAACTCCATTTAAGTGCAGGCCTCCTCAAAGAGTCAGAGTTGTTTTTGCAGTGAGCTTGGACCAGGAGTCTTTCAAAGAATTTGCACAGTTTTTCTGCTGTTGTGGAGTCAGGAAGTCTTCTCTTAAAGGAACCTGCCTCTGTTTGCTGCCAGCAAATGCAGTCTATGTGAAAAAAATCTGCTTAACTCTGTCTTTTGTGTCTAGAATTCTTTGCCAAGCTCTGTCAGTGTTTGTGTGGATGTTGTTACCCCACGTTGGTGTGTCATTTTCCTTCTTCTTTTTCTGGTCATTCTCTTCCTCCTTTACATTTTCTCTGCCTTTTCCTTCTCTCTTCTCCTCCTCTCTCTTCTTTTTCTGCATTTTCCATTCTCCTACTCATTCTCTACATCCTTCAACTTTTTCTCTTTCTTTTCCTCTCTTCATCTTTCTCTGCCTCGATGTCTTTGTTGACTTCCTCTGCCTCCCTTTTCTTCTCCTCTGTCTCCAACTCTGCCTTCTCCTCCATTTCCTCTTTTTCCTCCTACCCCTAGTCCTTCTCCTCCTTCTCCTTTCCTCCATTTTCTTCTCCTCCTTCTCATCTTTCTCCTTTTACTCTACCTCTTTCTCTTCTGTTTTCTTCTCCTCCTTCTACTTCTTATTCTCTGTGTCCTTCTCTTCATCTTCTCTTTCTCTGCTTCTTTCTCATTCTTCTTCTACTTGTCCTTCTCTGCCTCATTATCCTTCATCTCCACCTCCTCTTTCTGCTTTTGCTTCACTACCTTCTTCTCCTCCTTCTTCTCTTCCCTTTTCTCCTTTGACTTTTCATTCTCTGCTTTCTCCTCCTTCCCTTCTGTCTCTGCCTTTTTCTCCTCCTTTTTCTCTGTATGTCTCCTCCTTTTTATCTTCTTTTGCATCTCTCCCTCTCTCTCTTCCTTCTCTCTTCTCCTCATTATCCTCCTCTTTCCACTTCTCTTCTTCTTCCTACTCCTTCTCCTCCTTCTCCTTCTCTGCCCTTTTCTCCTTTTACCCCTCCTTTGCTGTCTCCATACTGTCATTTTCCTCACTCTCCTTTTCTCCCTCCCTCCTTCCCTTTTCCTGCTTTTCCTCCTTCTCCTCCTCCTCCTTCTGTGACTCTTTATCTTCCTCCTTTTCCCTTTCTGCCTTCTTATCAACATTCTCCTTTTTTATTCCTCTTTCCCCACCTTCTCCTTCTCTTTCTTCTCCTTTCCTCATGCTCTTCCTTCTCCTCTTCTTTCTCCTCTTCCTTCTTCTCCTTCTCCCACTTTGCCTTCTCTATCTCTGTCTCCTCTTTCTTCTACTTCTTTCCCTCCTTCTCTGCCTTCTTTTCCTCATCCTGCTTCTTCTTTTTTTCTTCTTCTTCTTCCTCCTCCTCCTCCTCCTCCTCCTCCTCCTCCTCCTCCTTCTTTTGTACTTCAGGCTGGTCTCGAACTCACAGAGATCCAACTGCCTCATTCTTTTTCTCCTTCTACTCTTCCTATACCCTCTCTCCTTATCATCATCATTCTCTTCATTCTTTTTCTTCTCCTTTTCCTTTTTTTCATCTCCTTCACCTCCTCCTTCTTTGTGTCCTTGTCTTCCTTCTTCTCCTTCTCTTTCTCCTTCTAATCCTTCTCCCAAATTCCATGTCATCCTCTTTCTCGTCTGTTTCCTTCTTCTCCTCTTCCTTGTCTGTTTCTTTCTTTTCCTTCTCTTCTTTCTATTTCTTCTCTTTTTCCTTTTCTGTGCCTTCTCCTCCTCCTATTTCTCCTCGCTTTTTCCTTCTACTCCTTCTCAGCTTCTTTCTCCTTTATTTTCTCTGCCTTTTTCTTCTCCTTCTCCTTTTTCTGCTCCTTCTGCTCCTTCTTCTTTCCATCCTTGTTCTGTAAAATGAACGGGGCTGGCTTGCTCATTGGGGTTTCCATCCTGCCTGGTAACCCACAGCCTGCAAGCCCCAAAGAAAATCACACATAGATCTTTATAAGTTATAAAACTAATTGGCCCATCAGCTCAGTCTTCTTATTAGCTCTTGTAGCTTATATTAACCCATTATTCTTATCTGTGTTAGCCATGTGGCTTAGTACCTTTTACAGTGGGGCAGATCACATGTTGCTTCTTTGGAGTCTGGGCAGGAATGGGGAGGGATGGGCCTCCTCCTTTCCAGCATTCTCCTGTTCTCCTCACCCTGCCTCTACTTCCTGTCTGGTTGACTCACCAATGCTTCCTGCCTGGCCAATCAGCATTTTATTAAAATACATCATTGACAGAATACAGACAATTCTTCTGCACCATTGTCCTCCTTCTTTTCTTTTTCCTCCTTCTTTTCTTCCTACTTCTCTGCATTGTCCTCTTCTTCTCATTCTCCTCCCCCTTTTCCTCCTCTTTCTACTCATTCTATTTCTCTTCCTTCTCTTCATACTTCTTCTCCTTCTTTGCCTCCTTTTCCTCCTCATACTACTACTTCTTCTCCATTGTCATATTCTTCTACCCATTCTCCTCTTCCTTCTTTTCCTCATTCTCTGCCTCCTTCCCATCCTTCTCTTTATTCTCCTCATTTCTCCTTTTCTGCCTTTTTTTTTTTTTTGGTTTTTCGAGACAGGGTTTCTCTGTGGTTTTGGAGCCTGTCCTGGAACTAGCTCTTGTAGACCAGGCTGGTCTCGAACTCACAGAGATCCGCCTGCCTCTGCCTCCCGAGTGCTGGGATTAAAGGCGTGCGCCACCACCGCCCGGCCTTTTTTGCCTTCTTGTCCTTGTTCTCCTTTACCTCCTCCTCCTCTGAATAATCACACAGAAACTATATTAATAACAATACTACTCAGGTGTCTCAGGTGTATTTCTAGCTATCTCTTATTATCTTCAAGTAACTCATTTCTATCAATCTATGTATCATCACAAGACTGAGGCCTACTGGCAGGCATCATTATCCATCACTAGCTACATGGCATCTCTCTGACTCTGCCTATTCTTTCTCATTATCTCTGTCCAGAATTCCCTCTTGGTTGTACTCTTTTGTGCCTTTGGTTGAAACAGGTTTATTCATTATTCAACAAAAGCAATACATATAAAATAAGGACATCCCACAATCTCCCATGTTCTTGGTTAGGGAGTTTCAGCATAATACAATGACAATCCTACCAAAAGTAATCTATAGATTCAATACAATCCCCATCAAAATCCCAAGACAATTCTTTATAGAACTTGAAAAAACAATACTCAACTTCATATGAAAAAACAAAAAACCCAAAATATCCAAAACAATTCTGTACAATAAAGAAACTTCTGAAGGTGTCACCATCCCTGACATCAAGTCTTATTATAGAGCTATAATAATAAAAACAGTTTGGTAATGGCATAAAAACAGACAGATTGACCAATGAAATCAAATCAAAGACTCTGATATTAAGCCACATACCCATGAACACCTGATTTTTGACAAAGAAGGTAAAATTATACACTAGAAAAAATAAACCATCTTCAACAAATGGTACTGGCATAACTGGATGTCAACATGTAGAAGAATCCAAATAGATCCACATCTATCCCTGTTAAAAAAAAAAAAACTTGAGTCCAAATGTATCAAAGACCTCAAAATATATCTAGCCACACTGAACCTCATTGAAGAAAAGCTAGGAAGTAGCCTTGAACACATTGGCAAAGGAGACCACTTCCTAAACATAATGCTAGTACCACAGAATTGAGAGCAACAATTAATAAACGGGGCCTCCTGATACCAAGAACTTTTTGTAAGCTAAGGACACAGTCAATAAGACAAACATCAGCCTATTGAATGATAAAATATCTTCATTAACCCTACATCAGAGAGATGACTGATCTTGAAAATATATAAAGAACACAAGAAATTAGACATGAAAATAATAAATAATCTAATCAAAAATGGGGTATAGATCTAAACGGAGAATTTTCAACAGAAGGCTTACAAAGTGCTGAAAGACTCTTAATGAATTGCTCAACATCCTTAACCATCAGATAATGCAAAATAAAATGACTCTGAGATACCTTCTTAGACCAGTTAGAATAGATAAGATAAAAAACACCAGTGTTATCTTATGCTGGAAATGATGTGGAGTAAGGAGAACACTATTCCATTTCTGGTAGGGGTGCAAACTTGTACAGCAAATTTGGAAATCAGGATGATGGTTTCTCAGGATATTGGGACTCAATATCATACTACAAGGTAATTTGTTCAACTCTTTTCAAAACAGCATTAGCTGTAATAGCCCAAACCTAGAAACAATGCAGGTGCTCCTTAACTAAAGAATGAATAAAGAAAATGTGGTACATTTACACAATTGTGTAGTACACAGTGATAAAAAACAATGACATCTTGAAATTTGAATGCAAATAGAAGGCACAAGACAAAACCATCCTTAATGAGGTAATCCATACCCAGAAAGATAAACATAGTATGTACTCACTCATAAGTGATTGATTATTAGACATAAAGCCAATGATGACCAGTCTATGGTCCATGACCCCAAAGAAGCTAGATATCAAGGAAAACCCTAAGAGAGACATGCATGGATTCTCTTGGAAAGGGAAATTAGAAAAGTTTTCCTGTTGTAAATGGGAGTTGAAGGAAAAGGGATATTGGAAGGGAATGTGAGGAAACAGGATGGTTGAGAAGGGGGAAGGACAGAGAAGGAGAGCAAGGAAAGTGCTGTCTTTATGGGGCTAGCAAGAAACCTGGCACTAGAGAAATTTGGAGGAATCCACAAGGTTGACCCCAGATAAGACTCTAACCAATAGTAAAGAGGGTGCCTGAACTGACCTTTCCCTGTAGTCATAAGGGTGTCCTTAATTGTCATCACAGAACCTTCATCCAGCAAATAATGAATGAAGGTGCAGAGATCCACAGTAAATAACTGGGCTGAACTCCCAAAGTGCAGTCAAATAGAGGGAAGAACAAAATTATGACCAAAAGGGTCAAGACCATGGTGGGGATACCCACTGAAACAGCTTACTTGAGCTAATGGAAGCTCATTTTCTTTGGAGGGATACCTTGCTCAGCCTAGATTTAGCAGGAAGGGCATTGGTCCTGCTCCAACGTAATGTACTAGACTGTGTTGTTGTAAGGAAGGCACTTGTTCCTTTCCCACCTGCCCAGACTCCCGAAATAACCACACAGAAACTGTATTAGTTAATCACTACTTGGCCCATTAGCCCTAACTTCTTATTGGCTAGCTCTTACACATTAATTTAATCCATCTCTATTAATCTGTGTATTGCCACGTGGCAGTGGATCATGGCAAAGTCTGGCTGTGGTTCTATGGCTTCACCTTGACTCTGCCCACTTTCTCACAGCATTCAGTTTGGTTTCCCTCACCTAGCTAAGTTCTGACTCATTATAGGTCCAAAGCAGTTTCTTCACTAATCAGTGGTAATCACAGCATACAGAGGCGAATCTCACATCATTGTGTTGACTCCCTATGGGAAGCCTTACCTTTTCTGAAGGGTGGATGGATGTTGAGGAGGGGCAAGATGGAGAGAGCAAGAGGAAGGGAGAGAGTGGGAATGGGATTGGTATGCAAAATTTTAATTAAATAATAATAATAAAAAATATTCAAAAAAATTAAAAAAATAAAAAATATTCAATTATATTTTTTCGATCATTGTTCTGATTTATTTTGTTATTCACAATGTGTAAAATTATTATTTTCTCCACCTTGTTCCAAATGCTTGTTGTCTTATTAATTTTTTATTAAACTCATCTTATATTGTATTTGAGTCAAATATTTAGATATTTATATCGTATACCAAAGGTATCTATCCATTTTACAATCAGTCTGAATTCTTAAATTTTATTTGAATAATAGTGATTTACAGTAATGTTTGTTGCAAAAAAATAGTTTTCTATATTCTTATATTTTTGTCAGACTAGGTATCATTTGAGAATCAGAAAATAAAGGCACATTTCATCAGGCCTGAAGACCTAAGTTTGATCCCTGGAATCTTGCTAGAATAAATAAACTGCTTGTCAAAGATGTCCTCTAACCTCTACATGGGGTCTGTGGCACTCATATATATGAGTACATACATGAGTACACGCAAAAAAATGAGTAGATATAAAACCTAAACAACAAAAAGATAAGTTTCATTTGCAAGACTTGAAATCAAACCCAAGTATAGACTGTCCTCAGAAGTTCTAAGGCATTTGATAGTAGAATTGGTGCTTTTGGTTTTGTGTATTTTCACAATGTCAGGGCCCAAGTTAAATATCTCAAGGAAACAAGCCTTCCTAAAAAATGACAAGAACTATGAAAATTACCTTTGATCTAAATGCACTTGATTTTCATGACCTTTAATTTTTATTTTCTCATTAAATTAAAAGTTTAATATGCTAATATTTCATCTTGGCTAAACCTAAGGTAGAATTATAAACTGCAATGCAGAAACTAGTCAATTTATCATTTATTGGATAAGGCCAGAATTTTTAAATGAGAAAATAATACATGCTACCTGTATTTATCTTTCGTCTGCATAGAAACTCTCCAAATTGTCAGCACACTGATGCATCATTTATTTGTAATAATTCATTAATCATACTAATGAGCAATCAATTTTCAGATGTTAAATGAACACTCATAATAGGAAGCCTTGTCATTTAGAAGGGCAGTTAATGAGAGCAAGGTGGAAAAATTGCTTGATTAGATCATTGACTTTTCAAACACAATGTTTATGTCTTCAAAAATTTATAATCTTCTAAACAACTAAGCTTCTCAATGCTGATTTTCAGTAAACTAAAGAGAGCAGACTTTTCAAAAGAGGGAGCCTAAGTGCAGCAACTTCATTGCATCCTTGCTCTGGACAGATTTGTACTGACACTGTTGGATGTAATTGAATTGATGGGATTGTAAGAAGCAGAGGAGGAAACTATTGTCTCCACTTGAATGAGGAAACTTAAAAAAAAAAGATAGCACAAAATCTTGGAGGTTTAGTTCATTAATAAAACTATCTCAAAAAATAACCTGTCTAAAATGACTTTTTCTAATAAGAGATGCATGTATGCATATAGACAGTGCATGGCCATATGCATGCCTGTGTGTATTTTTGCACATCATCTAAATATATTCCCATATATTTATGTCTTGGTTAAGGTTATTATTGTTATGATGAAACACCATGGCTAAAAGTAGCTTGGTAAGCAAAATGATTCTTTGGCTTATATGTTTATATCATGATTCATCATTGAAGGAAGTCAGGGCAGAAACTCAAGCAGTGCAGGAATCTGGAGGCAGGCAGTGATATAGAGATAATATAAGAGTGAGCTTACGTATTTGCTCCTCATGGCTTGCTTGCTCCACCAGATTTCTTATAAAATTCAGGACTGCCAGCCCAGGGTGGTACCACTCTCAGTGGACTGGGGCCTCCCATACCAATTACCAATAAAAAAAAAAATTGCTCTATACGTTTTCGTACAGTCCAATCTTGTTGAGGTTCCCTACCCTTAGATGACTGTAGTTTATTCCATGTAGTCATAAAACTAGCAAATGAATACAGTTTTCTGCATTTTAAGTGAAAAACTTCTACTTACTTTGGGAGACATTGGCTATCAGTTATAGGTGAGATGATTTTACCCGCACGATTTCTCATACATAACTGGTTTGGGTACTTATGCATTGCAACTTAATGCCTTGCCCTATATCTAATCCATGATCAAATGTAAGTCTAGAATTCAAATTCAGTCTGATACCTCTGCTTTACTTCCATTTAAACTATTTTTTAAAGAATCTATTGATTAAAATAAATTTAAAAAGTGTGACAACATGAGAAGTACATAAAATTCAAATGTCGGTATCTGTAAATGACATTTACTGATGCACACATTGTCTGTAGCTAATTTATGAATATCCTAGCCCATTTAAGTAGCTGGGATAGATATGATCTCATTTGCAAAGATGAATATTTTGTTATCTGATGTGATACGAAGCACTCTGTTGACTCCTCTTCCTTAGAACATAGCAATCGGGGGTAAGGTGCTACCAATAAAAGACACCCTACTCCTTCTGTAAATTTGTAAAATGGAGCAAAACTATCTACATTCATCTGAAAATGTTTTCTGCTTAGTCTGATTTGCTCTAAAAGGATTAGGCTTCACTTCCTATTGCTTAATATTTAAGATTTATTCATACTGAACCCAGAGTTCTCAATTAAGCACATTAAGCTCTGCTTGCAGTTTTGAATGCTCCCATGGAGCTTTCTCTTAGCAAGAGTATAAGAGCCTAAAACATTAGATGTCTTCATTGTTTTACTAGAAAGGACTTCCTTTTAATGGACTGACATGAGGTACCCGATGAACTCTCCTTTAATTTGTCAAATGTTAAAAAGACCTGAATTATGTTCAATTATTATTTTCATGCTAATGATATAAAAAAATCACAAAATTTTGAGTACCATTTTGTTGTTAGTACAGTTTCCTTTAATTCCCAGAGGAGATTGGTTCTAGAACTGCTGTGGAAGACAAATCCATGAATGCTCAAATGTGTTCTCATGTTTCTGATATTTTATTGTTCAGTAGAGTGAATACACTCTAATCACACTATGTTACAGGTTCAAAACAGCTATTAGAGCCCTCTATACATTAGCATGTGCTAGAACTGCAGCACTCAGGTATTTGGAACAGGAATACGTGAGTTCTGGAACAGCTTGGGTTATATAGGAATCATTTTATCACTAAAAAAGGTCACCCCTTCCTTTATATTGTACATTGTTAGCTAAATTAAAGTTTTTTTATGTTTAAGTCACAGTCTAAGTTAGATGCCATATTTCAATGTTATATATACCTGACTGAAATATTTTTAAAAAATTGTAAGTATTTGCATATTAAAGATAAAACTGGTGTAAATCTTAGTTGAATTTAGTGTAAATCTTCCATCTCAATGAATGTTAGTTTGTTGTCAGTAAATAATCAAATAGACACTCATCATCAGCGGGATTTTAATATTTTCAATACCAGAAATGATCAACATCTGAGATGGTTGATACATTTACTATAATTTGAACATGACACAATTTGTTGTCATAGTGCTCCATAAATCCACAGAATTCTATGATTTACTTAACATGTGTAAACCAAAACCACAAGGAAAAAAAAAGGTTGTTGTGTCACCTGAACAATTGTTGTCAATGTGAGACAAGCTCCCTAGTCTTAATAAAAGAGCAAAAAAAGTTCATTTAGAGACAACTTGGAAAATAAAAGTTTTTATTTAACTGAAAAGAAAATTATATTGTATTTGGAGGTTAACATACTCATATCTGCGTTCTTTAAATCGTCTGTAGTTCCATAAAGTAGCTGAGACAATACAAATGTGATGTAGATAATTGTTATATATATATATATTATAGTTTAGAGAATAATGCAATAAAAACCTGTACACGTCCAGTACAGATGTAACTTGAGTTTTTGGAGTATTTCTTTTGAGATTTGTTGACTGTGCAGATATGGACCCTGTCCCTCTGAATTTTAACACTTCAGGAACCAATCATTTTTGATGTGTAATGAACAAAATGTTGCACTGAGGTATAACTGACCCCCCCCTTTTCTTTTTAATTTAACTGTACATTGAGATGGTTTGAATGACTTTCATCTATTTGTTATGAAAATCATTATATTGTTGCTTTGTAGGTGAAATCATAGCGACTGCACACGTTTTCTCTGCAGAACACTGACGAAGCAGCTGTAATGAGATTCAATATATCTACACTTGTGAATGACTCAACCATGAGCTTTGATTAGTGATTCAGTAGTATCACACTGCTGGTGTGAATAAGTTGACATTCTTCCTCTATCTGAGCAACGTGAGACAATCTTCTGGAATGTAGTGCATTTGCATAATGTTCCCTCCAAGATAAAAATCTACAGTTATATAAACACAAAATATGGTTGGAAGTCAGATATTTTCCTTAGGCTGATTTAGAGGATCAGTTATTATATTAGGATTTGTTCTTGCCTCTAGTATTCATTCCACTAATTCTTCTTATCTTCCCTCTGACACAAGTGACCAAACATTTGAGTTTTCCTATTCTGAGTAAAGGTGTGGTGTTGGGTTCAAAAGTGATATAGGATTCCCTATTTTAGAAAAAGCTATTTGAAATCTTGGTATATTAGTAGGAGACTAAGACCATGAGAACTTTTCTAATGAACTTGCCATTTTTCTGTAGTAAACTCATGCTAGTAACAAGAGCGTAGGTTTTCCAATTCAGCATAATGTCCATGAAACATGGATTAGAAATAGCCTTAGTCTTTGATATGTGTGTCCAATTATGGGCCAGACAATGAAATTACTAGTGGTGCCTATGGTATCCTAAAACTAAAGAACCATCTTCCTTTGTCAAACACCTCTAAAGCATGCTGGCCTTGATTTAGGCAGCTGTAAAAAAGAAAGAGGCCCTTGAGGACCAGGTGCAATCCTGAGTGAATGTGTTCTGGTGACATGAACATAGAAATGCTAAGGACCTTAATGCCTCAGACACAGGAAAATGACAAAGCTCTTCTTGAGTGCAGCTCGGAGGAATGGCCTAAGATGGTTGGCAGTAATTGACTGTTTGCTAAAATCAGCTTAAGTGGAAACAACCAACTACAGTTTCTTCCTCGCTGAGATTAAAGCCCGAGAAGTTGCCATACAAAGATCTCACACTGAAACTAAAAGTGCTCTTTCATGTGCTGTACACAATAAACACAATAAATCTATGGTTTCAGGGTTGCTTAGTAGGTGACCTCCCCTCAAGAGAGCACAGCCTACCAGAACCCAGCTTTTCAGTGGGTGTGGTGTCTGTCATTTTCTCCTTGCCTATTGACTTATTATGCCTGCACAGTCATGGTCAGCTTTCCAGCACCAAGCCATGCAGGGCACAACACAGACTCTTCAAATGCTTCTTTAAAACAAGAACAAAAAGAAAAATCAAACGAAAAAGGCCCCTGCCCTCCAAAAATAAACTGAAAATCAATACAAATATACAAAAGGCCTAATAAGATAAAAAATACCAAAATAAATCAAAATCCACAAAATACCATTGAGTCTTTCAATCTCTCTGTCTTTCTCTCTCTCTCTCTGTCTCTCAGACAGTCTGTCGGTTTCTCTGTCTCTCTGTCTTTGTCTCTGTCTCTCTGTCTCTGTCTCTCTCTCTCTCTCTCTCTCTCTCTCTCTCTCTCTCTGTGTGTGTGTGTGTGTGTGTGTGTGTGTGTGTGTGTATGTATGTGGTCAGCAACTCTGGGGCATGAAGTTTCTGTGAATAGTGCTTCATATACTAGATGGCACTCCATTAGAATGGGTCCAATTTATAAACAGTTTCTTTGGTAGAGGCCACTTATGCCTCATATCCACTTAGGCCTCACAGCACTGGGACCCCATGCATGTAGCCCTTGTTCATGCTTCCATTGTCTCTATGACTTTTTCAGTCTTGTATCTGGAATATACTGTTTCTTTGGAATCACAAATTATTTCTGGCTCTTTCTTTTTTTCTACCTTCTTTTCCAAATAGATCACTGAGTATCAAGAGAAGTGCTTTGATGAAGCCATTCCATTTAGAACTGAGTGCTCCAACTCACTCTCTGTATAGTGTCCAGTTCTGGTTTTCTGTGTTAATCTGTATACTCCAAGAAGAAGATTTTCTAATGTTGATTAAGTGAGGTACTGATGTAGTCTCAGGTTCTTGGCCACTTTAACACTAACAGAGATTTCTTCCATCCATACTAGACCTCATATCCAATCAAAAATGATTGCTTATACCCCATTATACTTTTTCATTATCTCACAGGTGTATCTTGCAGGCAGATTTTAGTGTAGGTTGCAAAACTTACTATAGTTGGATAATATGATGATTACTTTCCTCTTACAGTAGCATGCAGATGACATTCTAGCACCATAAACACTAGTCAATAAGGGTAAATCTTCTTCTTATACACAAGCTTATTCTGTGCAAATGACACAAATGAGTATTGTCTTTAGCAGTAGTACCTTATCTTTCAGTTGTGAACAACCAGTAGTCTTGACAAAAGCTTGTGATATTTGTGATTACTTGTGAGGGCCTGAGCTCAATTATACTACTATCAAAAAGAAAAAAAAAAGAAAGAAAAAGAAAAAAAGAAAAGTTCTTTCTAATGTACATTATAAATTTTTGATTAAAATATCTAGACATTACATGCAGATATGTACTACATATGTATCTATTTTGTATATATTATTACCTATGTATGCAGATATTTATGCAAAATAAAGACTTTATCCAAGTATTCCTTAGCAGTATTTTTCTTATTTCATATTGTTACTGGAGCAACCTGAATAGTTACCAGGAAAACTGGGGCCCCTACTCAAGGTAGTCACATTAAAAAAATAAATTTAGGCATGACTTCATAATGAATCATGAGGACGATTTTAACAGAGTGGAAAAGAAAATCTCCAGGGAAGAGAAGCTATGAATATTCCCAGGAACTGGGAAGGGAAACCTGGAAAAGAAGAAGAGAGAAAATCATGATTTTTGAGTTAGACATGGAGGTCGACAATCAAGGTAGCTTAAAGAGTTGCATAGCAACATAGAGGGAGGATGGAGAAGAGGAGTGGGGATACCTGCACTAGGCATCTGCAAAGAAGCCTAGATTATCACTAGCATCTGAAATAAAAAGAGACTGCGAAGGAAAAGTGAAAGTCCCCCCCCCCCCCCCAGTAACTCAAAAAAGGAACAGACTTTAGCACTGTCTCATGGTGTGGTTCTGTAAAGGCCGGGATCTGGAAAGGAAAGAACAAAGTGTCATTGCAAGGATACTATTTTTCCTGTCTTATCAGCATGGTTTCAGGTATATCAGTCTTCCTGAGGGTTTGTCTCTACCTGTGATTGCTGTTTAGTTTTGGATTAATGTTTAGGTTTTGTATAGCTTGCAATGTTAGGTCACCGCCTAAGGTCAGAGGTAGAATCCATTCATTTGTTCCAAAGGAAATAGCTTCCCATTTATGGGCCTCAACAGAGCTCTGATCAAGACTATTGTACACCATCTCCTCTGGAGTCATATGGAACTACCTCAAGTGAGAATGAATAAGATAAGTTAATTTAAAAAATCAGCAAACTTTATTTTCTTCCTATATTATATGAAAAGCAGGGCATTTCTATGTAAAGAACAAAAATTCATTCAAAAAAGTTTTCTTCACATGTATTTCCAGTGTTACTTTGCCTTATTTTATTCTTACTATGTATGAGGATACGGAACTTCTGGGTTATGACTTTGTCTTTCCACTGGATCACAGTATAGCTTCTGATAGTCCTTTAAAGCCACCCACTATACAAAAGCAGCCCAAATATACACAAGATAAATACATATAAAATCTCCCAGTGTGTTCGACTTTTTGGCTTAATTATAATTGGTAAAGAATTTGAGATATTCAAGAAAGAACTCTTATTGTGGGGTAATATATTTAAATTCAATTCATTTATTAGCCTACCTGGTTCTGCTTTCAGAAAGACATGTAGAATTGGAGTTCTCTATTAACTCTCTTTGTTAAGTAAATGATAATATTTAAGACTAAAAGTACAATATTACAGATTCTATTCAAGAGAAACCAAATGGCTGGTTCTATAGGAAGTAAATGAATTTAACTCACTATAAACCTATCTATTGCAGCGAGAGAAAACTCTGCCTTGCTTTCTACTGTTTATGGTGTTTCTTTAATAACACAGTATATATAAACTCAAAGTAAACGCAGTATTTCCTTTTCTACTTACTCTTATTATGAGTTTTATTTAGTCTACAAATAAAACTTTTATTTCACACGTGGCCTCTGAATGCTGTACAACAACAGATATGTGGATATTAGAAATTGCTCTTATTTTTTTTCCTTTTGAAGAATCTCCTAACAATAAAGAACTACAGGTGTTAGATGATCAGCCTTTCTCTGTGGTGGTATTTGGAAAGGGCACAGGGTAACCATTCTAAACAGTCAAATATCATGTGACAGGAGTTGTATTTTGAGTATAATTCAGTTAGGACATGGTATTTGAATCCCATTAATAAAACCTGAATTCAACCTGTAAACAAAAAGATAAGATGAAGTAGACTTTGCTGAATATAATATGGTGTTCTTACAGAAAACTTAAAAAATAAACAACTGATCTCTAATTTTTTTATGAGTCGTGGGCCTTCCTTAAAATAGGGAGAATTATAAGTAACAGCAAAATGTGATGTGAGGGATATATTTGAAAGGCTTTAGATCCCCAGAAGATGCCCAACTATGCTGTCACACTGTAAAAATATTTCACAAAGGCTTCCTTAGTCTCTTGATGCTGTGGGTCCTTATTCATTTTAACAGAAATAGTTCTGGGACTATTGACAATGAACATAACTCATAAGATTTCAAAAGTGGATTTTATAGTTTCACTGGTAGCTGAGTAGCTAGGACAACTAGAAAACTGATCCCAGTTAAAAAGCTTTAAAAAGAAAACATTGCCAAAGACTGTGAGTAAAGGGCCACTAGAGACTCCCTGCTCAGTGGTCCTCCAGGAACTTCCCTGTCCTTGGGATCATAAGGGGCAGGTTTTTTGCTTTAAAGCTTCTTCCAAAAAGTGGTATCTTTCTCTTGTTAATGGATTTGATGGCATTGTGTGAGTTATCTGATGGCTGTGTGGTCAAATTTTTCCTCACCTGGTAGCGTAATGTTTATTTTGTAACTTGTATTTGTATTAGTTACCTTTTATTGCTGTTCTAAAATACATGATGAAACCCAACTCAACAAAGAAACATTTATTTTTGCTTATGGTGTAAGGATTGAGTCTACTGTGGCAGGAAAGACATGATGACAGAAGTCTGAGGTTATAGGTTAAATTGTATCCACAGTCAGGAAGAAGAGACAGTGTTTCTCAAGTGGCTTTAATGTTTTTATTCAGTCTGGGACTCCAGACCAAGAAATAGTGCTATCCACATTCAAGGTGAATCTTCTAACCTCAATTAACTGAATCTACACTCCTCCTAGGAACTGGCATGCTCAGAGGTTTGTTTCCAAGTTGATTCTTCCAGAATAATGTAGGAAGTAGTATTTATCTATATATAGCACATAATATAATTATATCATCGTATCATGTTAACTATCCTACTAGAGAATATACCAGGGTTCTCCAGAACCATAGGAAAGCTAGTGGTGTAACTGATCCAAGCAAGAATTTTGTATAAATCATTTTGATATATAAGGGCAGAAAAAGGTGAATAACCCAATTCAAGAGAAGAGCAGGAACTCATGTTTCTTCTCTTGGTTGTTCTCTTTCACCATCTGTCAACTGTATTGGGCCCGCTCAAATTGTTTAAGAGAATCTTTACTCCATCTATCAATGTCAATGCTATGTTCTTTTAGAAGCATCACCGTAATTACAATCAGAAAACAAATGTTTTAAATGTTATCTGGCTATCATTTAATATAGTCATAATTCCATATAAAATTAAAGATTTAAGATTGTAATATCATACAGTTTGCTTTTCTTTTCCGGTTTTGTGACCTTGTCAAATCATTTAACTGTTCTGCGTTCTTATAAAAAATATAGTCAGGGCCTGAGAAATGATCATTGATTCCGGGAGCTTGTTTTTTTAGAGGACCAAGTTTCTATTCCCAGCACCCACATCATGGCTCAGAACACTCTAACTTCTGCTCCAAAGGATCTGATGCCCTCTTCTGGCTTCCAGCAGCATCTGTGTAGTATCGTGCATAAACTACCTGCAGACAAATACTCACACATATAAAAATTTAGAAATATGTATGATAAAATAATAAAGTTTTTTCTTAAATATTTAACACAATTTTTGGCAATGTTTGGTGGTTTTTAAAATTTTTGTGGAGGGAGTACTAACCACCCACAAAAAGACATCCACACTCTGTCTGATGCAATTCCACTCAGGCAGGTGATAGCCACCCACAGGCTAGCCTAGGCCGTCAAGTCCTGGGTTGTTGGTATGAAAACATCCAGAGCCCTGCCCCCATCCCTGCCCCTTGCAGCACAGGAAAGACTGTCGCATCATGATGAGCAAATATGCAGTGGTATGTGGTGGAGAAATGGGAGAGAAAGAGAAACAGAATTGCTCAAATGCTGTGGAAAGAGACAGAATGAAAGAAGTGAAGGTGGTGAGGAGTAGGCTGATACGGGAGGCCTGCTTGCTACCTAGGACCATGGTGACATCCAGGCCTGGGCTAAGGTTGGGGGGCCATCTCTAGGTCTGTGGCCCTATAGTAGTCAGAGTCAGTGCCTGTGGCTTCTATTCCAATTGAGGGCCATGTGGTTGTCTGGGGTCTCATCAGCCGCCTGGGACCATGTTGATGCCCAAGGGTCATACAAGTTTGAGTGGCATATACTTCTCCCTGGTGCCATGGTGATGTCTAGGCCAGGACTGAAGCTGGGAGCCATGATTAGGTCCAAGGCCCAATTGCAGCCAGTTGATGTCCATGGCTCCTGTTGCCATTAGGGACCATGCAGATTCCCAGGGTCTGGGCTGACACCTGGGGCCAGGTTGGTTTACGAGGGTTGCGCTGCCACTGGAGCCATGTTGGTTTGGGTAGCCTTTGTCACCACCTGGAGCCATGCTGATATCTAGACCCAGGCTGTTGCTGAAGACCATGTCTTTGTTCATGGTTCTACTGCAGCCGGAGTCGATGTTGAAGTTTGAAGCCTGTGTAGCACAGAGCTGGGGCACGGAGCTCAGACCTGTGGCCTTGATGGTGTCCAGTGGCCACGCTGCTGCTAGAATATTCCTGATCTGAGTTGCCAGTGCTTCTGACCAGAGACAGGATGCCATCTGGGCCTCAGCTGTTTCAAGGGCCATGTTTGGGTCTGTGATTCTGCTAGAGTTAGCTTCTATGTTGTTGTCTGTGTTCTATATCACTCCAGGGGGCCATAGAAATCATGTGTGATGAAATCAGATGACCAGGCTGAGTTGGCCCTGCCATTCACTGGCCCTGGGAATGCTGGTCCTGCCCCTCACTGGACACTGGGCATTGTAGCAAGAAAGCTGACCCAGAAAGATCCACAGGGTAGAGATGGGCCGACTCTTCATCCACTACGGGTTAGGAAGAATTGACCCTCATGGCATGGGCATAGGGGAAGTGGGTACACCCCCTTGGCCGAGTGTGTTGGCCCTAGTGAGCCTGAACTGATCAGTTCAGCTACCATCCATGCCCACAGTCAAGTAAGTCTTGAGCTGGTCCACCCTAACATCTACCCCATTAGGACCTGCTGGATTTCATGAAGCGACTGGTCCTGTGGAATGATACCTAGAGGATCTCTGTGACTCAGGGCAGCTGTAGGATATTTGGATTTTAAGTATGGATCCATTGATGATGGTGTACCAGAAACCAGAGGCATTAAATTAGACCAAAGATTCATTGCAATGCACATTTGCTAGTAAAACTGATTGGACAAAAGGGTTTACTATGTGACATACCGTGGCTCCCAAAGCTACCAGGAAAAAGGAAGATGTGTTGGGGATGTGGGAAAGACAGAGTAGCAATCAGGCTTTTGTTGCTGTTTGTATTATTTTGTTTTTGTTTCTGTTTGTTTGCTTGCTTTTCTTTTGGGGGTACTATAGGAGTGAGGGTAGAATATGGGTACTTGAAGGTGAGCAAAATAGGGTACAGGATGTGAAATTCCAAAAGAATTAATAAAGATATTATGTTAAATACAAAGTATTTTGTGTTTATGTATCAATTAAAGAATTATCTGGTATAAGGTAATAGATAAATAAAGCAAGTTATTGTATATTTGAAAAGTACTCACCCACTAAGTACTTATCATTTGTAAATTCTTACCACAGTATATATAATAGCACCCTGTAAAAGTCCCACTTAGCAATAGCAGACTTTCCTTGAATTACCAGTTCCCAAAAATGACACAGAGACTTCTTATTAATTATGAAAGCCTCTATTTAGCTTAGGCTTGTTCCTGAGTAATTCTTATAATTTAAATTAGTCCATTAATATTAATCTACTTTCTGCCATGTATCTCGTTACTCACCTTTATACTGTATGTCTGACTTCCACCTTGCCTTGCTGGAGAATCCTGCCTATCTTCTTCTCAGAGTTCATATCTGTCCCTGGAAGCCCCTCCCCACCAATACTCTCCTGCCTAGCTATTAGACATTCAACTGTTGATTAAAGCAAGCAATCAGTAGGTATCTTGGCCCACAACACTTTGTGTTTAAAGATGATGCTCTTCCCATCGCCTTTAATATTTGTCCTTCAGAAAAAGACTTTTTACACAGTACAACTGACCAAAGACCAAAAGAGGTTGATGAGATCACAAACCTGCATTTTGCCCTGGAAAGTTATCTTTAATGTACTGCGAGCATGAACAATAGATAAGAGAGAACACATAAAACAAGAAGAGGGCTTCTGTAGGCTGGGTTTAAGTACCATTTGCCACTTACTGCTGTTTAGAACTTTGGCCAAAATTGTCTGGCCTATTCATACCTTTTATTTTTCCATAACAACCCCCAATATGTTTAAACTCTAATACAATGCAACATCTTTTGGCTTGCTTTCTGGAGCCAGTCTTATGGCAACTTACATATTCCAATGAAATAGGAAGAAATCGTTGACAATTAGCTGAAAGGAAGCCCAATACAGATTAAAAACATCTAATAATTTTTCTCCTATTTTATAGAAATGAATAATGCTTTTAAAATAGTCTCATATAATTCTAGCTCTTTGGAAGTTATTCCAAAGTTAGTAATTTTTATAGCTTTCCATGTCTGTCTTCAGTGTACTCAGAAAATAGCATTCGGTGAACCAGTTATTCCTTCTACTGCTATTTTTGGGTAGAAGATTGATTTCTTTGACCTTCTGTAATAGGTTAGGAGGATAAAGCATCATTTCTAAATTAATTGAATTAGATGGTTTATCTGCTTGGCAAAACAAAGAAACCTCAGAATTTTGAGTTGAAAGGAACACTATGCCTCATCAAAGACTGCTGCTTTTAGCTTCACTTTTTGAAGCTGCATAAGTCTTTCTTCAAATAAAATTCTATGTCAAAGTCCTAAATGTAAAAAAGATAAAAGAAAAGATTTATTCATTGAGATGAAAAGTAGCCAGCCCCTGTAGCTCTGCTCCCCTGGTGACTACAAGAGAACCCACTGTAGCCCAGTAAGCTAGAGCTTAAACCCTCTAACCAAATTCAAACCCTCCATGTTGCAGTGGACAAACTATGGACCGGAAAGGTAACATGTATTTGTTTAAGGTCAAATAATCCTATACAATTAGGGTCAGCTATAGAACCAAAATCTCCAGAATGCTAAATTTATTTCCCTTTCTATTAAGAAATTATATTGTGCACTATAAATACAATGAAGGTTAAGCCAGGTCATGATTTGTTGCTACATACCAAGGCCACATTTTAAGTAGTACATGTGGCATGGGAGATACTATGGAAAACTGTTTGGAAAAGGAAATCTGCCTGAGTATTTGAGTAATTCTGAAGGGTTTCCCTATAGCTTTAGAGCCCCTTTTGGAACTGACTCTGTAGAAAAAGCTGGCTTGGAACTCATAGAGATCTACCTTTCTCTGCCCCGCAAAAGCTAGGATTAAAGGAGTGTGCCACCACCACTGGACTGCCTTTGAGATTCTGAAAGGGTGGATGTATTTGGATGTCGACTAGAAGTGGCACTCTTCATTACAGATGCTTTTACAGCCTCACACGTTTTAAAGAGAACTGATGATTTAGTGTTTAATCAAGAGGTTAGTTATTTTTTGAGACTATTGTGATGCAATGATTAAATAACAGATATGGATGAGCTGGGGTCAGCTCTAGGGCTTTCTAACAGGTCTAATAGCTTATGTCTTCTGGGATCTACTGGGGGTCCTAGGCTTTGTTGTGGTATGGTGCCAGGATCGCAGGAGCCATTTACATACAAGAAGACGGGGTAGAAGTTGTTTTATCTGGTATGATCTGGTCTCAGATGTAATAGAGTATCATTTTTGTTGTTGTTGTTGTTTAATTTGTTTACATAAGGCATCATCTCACCTAGGGACAAGGCAACGTATTTAAGTGTCTGCGTTAGATGAAGAAAAAATACTGTCAAATGCTAAGAAGGGCATGAGTGACGGAAGGGATTGTTGGAAGTATCTTTGGAAAAATATAATCTCCCATGATAATTTTTCACAAATCAACCTGATAGCAATACTATATTAAACATCAACAGACAATCATAATGAAAAATTAGAATATTCTTAAATATTATACATCATTCAGATGAGAGCACCTATATGTGTTTTATTACAGATAAAACCTCACAAGATGGACAGTTGAAAAAAAGACTGTCTTGGCAACTTGAAATTTAAGACAGAGAGCTGCAACAAAATGCATTATAGTTGCTAAGGAAAGTAAATATTTCACAATAAATGAGAAAAGTCATATTCGATGGAACTAATAAATATTTCAGATTTCCTTCAAGAGATAAACAGTCTGAGTATGCAAAGAATGACTTCCTTAGTAAATTATAAGATGCAGTTATGTAAGAGCACATTTCTGAATTTTGGTAGTTTTAATCCTCTTAAGTGTTCTTTTTGTAAAGTAGAGTATAAAAAATTAAAGAAAAATAATTAGTTGGGATGACAGACTAACATGATTTTGAGTAGATACTGAGGAAAGTTCCTCATTTATTTTTGTGGGAGGGAGAAATAAGACTAATGAGTTCAAACTGTTAGAATTGGAACCTACATAGCTCAGGGCAGGAAACACTAAGTCCCAACTAAATGAATTTCAAAGAGACAACTTTTCTTCAAATTGTCTTTTTTTTTTTTTTTTTTTTGCTCCCTCCTCTTTTGAAGCTAAACATGCCTCTTTCAGTGTCTCTTGATCTGCCCTTCCCTTTTTGCATCTTTGCATTTAGGCCTTTCAAAGTTTCTAGAAGTGAAGATATTTATTGTGTGTCTAATGTGTGCCAGGCATCATTCATTGCCTTCTTGTAGCCCAGTGTATCTTTTATCAATCAAGGCCCACCCTATTTTTTAATATTTATTTATTTATTATGTATACAATATTCTATCTGTGGTGCAGGCCAGAGGAGGGCACCAGACCTCATTACAGGTGGTTGTGAGCCACCATGTGGTTGCTGGGAATTGAACTCAGGACGTTTGGAAGAGGAGGCAATGCTCTTAACCTCTGAGCCATCTCTCCAGCCCCAAGGCCCACTCTAATATGGATAAGCTGGACACTATTTTGCTGTGGGGTCTGCTGGCTCACCATTTGGTTTTATTTAAAAAGTATCTTTATGGACTAAAGTCAGGTAAAACCATATAGAACCATGCAAAGGATGTTCGTGTATCTGTTACCCAGCTTACACAGCAATATATTCACTAAAACATTATAGCCCTAGTGTTCTCCAGGGCTCGAGTCTCCTAATTTACATATAAGAAGTAGTTGCTAAGACTCTGTCATTTCATATATAAAACTCTTTATACTGTTTTGCATATTTCAAAATGTAAAGAATATCCATTATAACTTCACATTTTTTTTCTTTTTTTGGTTTTTCGAGACAGGGTATCTCTGTGGTTTTGGAGCCTGTCCTGGAACTAGCTCTTGTAGACCAGGCTGGTCTCGAACTCACAGAGATCCGCCTGCCTCTGCCTCCCGAGTGCTGGGATTAAAGGCGTGCGCCACCATCGCCCGGCCCAACTTCACATTTTTTAAAATAAAAATTGCTTGTTCTAAAGTAAGTTTTGTATTTGCAGAAAGAGTGTGTTCATAATTTTATTGCATATAAACCACACAAAAAAATAATAGTTACAATTAAATATAGGAATTCTTCATAAATTTCCTTCCCTTCTTTTAATATATTTTTTATTGTTTGAGAATATAACTACATTATTTCTTTCCTTTTCCTTACCTCCCTCCAAACTTTTCCATGTACCCAACTCTCACTCTTTTTCAAATTCATGGCCTCTTTTTCTGAAATTATATATATATATATATATATATTTCCAAATCTAAAAATATAACCTGTTCATTCCAAATAATTAGTTGTGTGTATATGCTTTTAATGGTGGTAAAGAATTGCTGTTCTCTTCCCTGGGGAAGAGTATTTCTCCACACTCAATATTCCTTAGTTGCTTGTAATTCTTTGTCTAAGGTTGAGGTTTCATGAGGATTATTTATTTATGCTAGCTGGTCATTTGATGTCTTCAGTTTTCCTAATATTTAGGCAACAAGATCTCACTCTATAGACTAGGTTGAGCTGGAACTTACTATGTAGCATAGACTACCCTCAAACTCATGGCAATCCCTCTAACTCAGCTTCCCAATCACTGGGATTACAGGAATCATTTCCCTACAACTTCATTAACATATTTTTGACAGATAGACTGTGATGAAGAGCATTATGATTAAGGGTTTAAAATTATCATGCTTAAGAAAACTATAAAACAGAAATGCCTCTAACCTATAAGCCCCACTTTGCCCCAGAACATAAGCTTTCAGAATGTTGGAGGCTATTCTTTCCTGATCTTGCTCATGTAAGAAAAGAAATTGAGAATTTTTCACGGCTGTAAACAAGCTTGCTTGATCCTCACTGCACATAAGCAAGATTGACTGCACAGGAAGTATGTCAGTGTAAGTTCTTTCACCTGATTGCAAGAAGGCAGGAAGTACATAGTCTTGTAAATTTTGCCTTTATAAATGCCTGACTAATGCAATTTGGATCTGTATATTGAAGGCACTCTTGGGTGCAGTCTGGTGCCATGAGTATCCAGTGGCAGTATCTGAATAAATCCTTTTCTTTGCTAAAATTTGTTCATGGTCAGACTGCTTAGTGTCTGAAGGACCCCAAACCCATAACACAACATTTGCCTTTTTCTTTTTTGCCAGTGGCAACCATGTTACAATGAATATTTCAAGCATAAAGAAATAAAGATTATGTCATTCATGACCATCCCATTCTTCCAACCTATTAATTAATGTACCATTGCTAAGCTAATGTTTACCCTCTAAATTATTCTGAATTTAAAATGATTCATAACCGAGTCACATAGCTAGTTTTCTCCTTTTGTTTCACCACTGTTACTTTGTACAGATATCAGTTATTTTAATCTTAACAATTCTATCTAAGATGTTGCATTTAAATAAAAATGCAACCCACTGAAGTGAAAAAGTTAGGTAAGAAAAAGTTAGAAGAAAAGGTAAAGGAAAACCACTAGTAATTTTCGTATGTATTTCTTGTTTGGCACTTCTTTCTCCCCTGTACTTCCACAAGTAGTTTAGCAATGTAACCCAGGTTAAACCTACAACTCAGCCTCCTGCTTCTTTCCAGATACCATTATCACACCTATCACTTCATAGGCAGTGGCTTTGTTCAGATCTCTCAATGTGGCTGATTGAATATCATACTCTTTACATCCTGTGATAGCTGGGTTTTATGACAATTTTATACATGCTAGCCACAGTTTGGAAAAGAAAGCCTCAATTGAAAAAAAAAATCCATTACCTGACTGGCTTGTAAGCAAACATTATCACGCTTGGTGATTGATGTGAGAGGGTCCATCTCACAGAAAGCTGTGCAACCTCCAGGTTGGTGGGGGGCAAGGCATAATACGGAAATCAGTAAATAGCACTTCTCAGTGACCTTTGCATCTATTCCTGTCTCCAGGTTCCAGACTTCTTTGAATGATAGACTACACTCTATAGTATGAAATAAACTCCTACCCAAAGACATTTTTGTCACAGTTTTCATCACAGTAATAAGAACCTTAACTAAGGCATCAGAAACAGAGTTGCTTATGTACTTTCCCCTGTCAACAAAGTTTTCCCTGGATAAACCGAACAGTCTAATTAATGCAAAATTGTATTAAGACTATTGCAACAATGATATAACTTTGTATTCTTCTACTCTAAAAATGAGTAAGAATTCTTATGTGTATATGAGAGAGAGAAAGACAGACAGACAGACACATACACAGAGGGGGTATATATGTAGATACTTGTAGAGACTAGAGGACGACCACAAGTGTTGTTTCTCAGATCCTGTTACATTGTAGTTTGTTTCCTTTTGATACTGAGTTTCTTACTTGTAGTTTTCCTAATAGACTGGATTGGCTGATCCGTAAGTTTCAGGAATACATCTGTGTCTGTCTCTGCTATTATTAGATAACAAGTGCATACCAGTATGGCTGACTATTTAAAATGTAGGTTCTGGGAATAAATTCAAGTACTCAAATTCTCATTCTTGCAGGCAAGCACTCTACACAGAGTAGTCTTTTCAGCACAGCAATAGAGTTCCTAAATGCTACATTGAGTCTTACAAAGCTACTGGCAAGCCCCAGAAGCTGGACAGCAGGCAAGAGACCTGCAGGCCGACTGCTCCACAATTGCCTCCACCAATTTGACTATGTAACCTACAAGACCTCTCTACCACCCAAACCCACCGAACCCATCTTCTTCCCCTTGATCAACCATTCCCCCAACATCAGCAGCCTCTAGAGGCACAAGTACCAGCTGCACCAATTTGAAAAAAAACTGGTGAGAAACTGGTCTCCCAGCTATACTGGCCCCAAACTCTAGGCTCTAAGCCCAAGGGCACATCTCATTCCTTCCTCTCATCTCAGCCCCAGAAAGGCAGCTGTGCTCTGCTCCCAACTCAACTGGAATTTTACCACTCTGGTGTAGGCCTTAGCAACCAAACAGCAAGTAAGAGAGCTTCAGGCAAGCCATCCCCCCCACCCTCCACTGGACTCAGGAACAAAACCCACTCTGCCTCCAAAACCAACTAGTATCATAATTTGCACCCGGTCAACCATCCCTCATAATGCCAATGGCCTTGAGAGACATAAGAACCAGCTATACCAGTTCAAAGAACAGCAATTTCATTAGGCACAAACACCATCTACACCAGATGGAAGAACAGACACACTCTGCCACAGATTCCCACCTACCCCAGTATCCTTTCCATGAAGAGTCTCCAGCATTATCAGCAGACACTATAGGCAAAAGTGCCACCCACACCAGTTGGGAAGAACAGGCACAAGCAAAATCTACACAATTGGAAGAACAGATTGCATAGACACAGTAACAACCCACACCAGTTAGAAGAATCAGTCCCACAGGCACATAAAAAACTTGCAACAAGTAGAAGAACTAGATGAGATGCTGGATAAAGGCACCCAACACCCCACAAATCTCAACCAGACAACCAGGTAAACACCAGAACCCTTGGCCATTCAGGCCAAGACACAATAAAGGAAACAGAAAAAGGCACAAAAGATCCATCCAACAAAGACATCACAAAAATCAAAACCTGTACCTATAATTGTTCTAAATACAGATAGGAAAACAGCAGTGTAATAATATATCCACCAACATAAAGAACAATATGACACTACTAGAAGAACCTCATTGTTCTACAACAGCAAGACGTGAATTTCCCAATACAGATGCCATTTATGAAAATGAGGTCCTTAAAGAGGAAATGAAAAATTCCCTTAAATAAAATAAAATAAGGGGAAATCAATAAATCCCTTAAAGAAAGCCAAGAGAGCCGAGAAAAAACAATTGAACCCATAGATAGAAGTTTCTATCTCACCCAGTCTCACAGTAATTCAGTCCCAAATAAACACAGGGAGTTTTATATTAAAAATAAACTATTTGGCATATTGCTCAGGCTTATTACTAATTATTACAATGTAAATTAACACATAATTCTTATCTATATTTAGTCACAAGGCTTGGTACCTTTTCTTAGTAATGCACTCTCATCTTACTTCCTCTGAATTTGGCTGGTAATTGCATCTCTGCCTTTCCTCTTTTCAGAATTATCCTAGCCTGGTTGTCTCTCCTACACTTCCTGTTTGACTACTGGCCAGTCGGTGTCTTAGTAAATTAATATAAGTGACAAACATTTACAATGTACTATATCATCTCTCCTTTGTTTCTTTTCTAAACAAGAACACTGAATCTAATCTTCTTGGTTTAGTTTCCAGACCATTATCCATAAAAACTTATAACCAACACTCTAAATAAAATCAAACATCCACAATCCATTTTTTTTTTTGAGAACATGAGTGTATTTTTCTAGGCTACTCTTGCTAATAGGGGAATGAGTAATCTTTGAGTCATTTGACAATCTTAGTATTATGGTCAAATTCTGACTGGAGTATTATGTGAGGCTGGGTCATCTCAACTAGTCACCTAGAAGCTCTTGGGGATATAGAACTCAGAAGAAACTGAAAACAGAGGTGTCCGAAGATGTTGGCTCATCTAGGCCATCTGTTCCTATCAGAGATTTTTCAGGGGGTCTTTGTAGATCAAATCTGATTTTTCTTAACCCAAAATGAGTCCACAGTCTCTCATTTCCTGTGGAAATAAAATCAGAGTTTCTTTTCCAAACTAACATAACTTTTGACTTAAATTTTGAAGTCAAGATATTTTTAAAATATGCACATTGGTTCAATTCAACAGCATTTATGATCAAATGCCTTTTAGTATCTATTGCTCTTTCTTCAGCACTTAAACAATTCAGACACCACAATAACATACAGTATCCATACTGTCTGTGTATCTTCCATCTTTAGGTAGCTTTTAAAAATTATTTTATTTCTTTTTAAGGACTTTATTGTTTTTTATTTTTTCTTCCAAGCATAGGTACATTTTAAATACACTGTAAACTGTTTGGAGGTTATTTTTTATCTGAATCTGTCTTTACTGTATATCTCTTTTACTGAATACAAAGGTCTTAAATCTGCTAAATGGCTTGGCTAGGATTAAAGCGGAGACTTTGGACTGGGTCTACCCTATTACTTGGTTTTCTGAGAGTCTAGTTTTATTGCAGAGGTACTGGTGGGAGCCACCTTTATTGCCACAAATCTGCAGAGTTTCTAGATTCATGCCACACCCAAGAAGCATGCCACTATCTGCTCATAAACACCATTTACAGTTTTGATAGCAGGGCCTCTAAAAAGAGGTGCACAGTTTTTGCTACTAACACTATCAGGAAGCCTCTCTTAAAGGTGTCCTGCCTCTGATTGCCTCTAATAAACAGAACCCATCTGAGAAAATGCTGCTACCAAAAAGCCTTGCTTGATTTTACTCTTTTGTGTCTAGAGTCCCTTTTCAAGCTTTCTCGGGTTCCTATATGTATGCAGCTGCATCATGTTGGATGCCACTTTTAGGCTATTCATTTGTTCTAGGTAATAATGGACCTGCTTTGATCAAGGGGTACCTCCTGAAACTTGAGAGGCGATATCTATCAACAAAGGCTACCACAGGTCCTCCCAAGACTTATCATTATCTCAAAATTTTATTAGGAACCTTAATGATACTTCATCCACAGACAACAAGAAGCACATTGGAGAAAATGACATCCATATTTACAAAAGCTTTGGGGGCTAGGGATGGTCTTCGTTTATTTGGTGGATTATGTATGTATTTTATATTTTGGGGAATATAGGAGTATATGATAAAAAGACAACTATTAATCGCAGATATTTTGCACTGACATGTAATGTTAATTTTGTTATACTGCATATATGTTTCTATTTGTGGTTAAAGATTTTTTTTTGTATATTGATTAAAATTTAGGATCAATTTTGTTAAGCTAAATGTATATTTATACTCTTTTTAAAAGTATTTTATTTATGTAGTTCATTTAAAAATGCAATGAATATTTAAGAAATACAAATTAATATTTATCCATAATAGTCAAACTTATAATCATGCTAATAATCATGTTAGGTTTTTTTCACTTATTTTATGAGACAACAGTTACCCTGATACCCAAACCACATAAAGTTACAACAAAGAAAGAGAATCAAAGACCAATCTTATTCATGAGCATTGATGCAGAAATAATAAAACACTGGCACACCTAATCTGAGAACATATCACAAAAATAAGCCACAATGATCAAGAAGACATTATCCCAGAGATGCAGGGATGGTCCAACATTTAAAACTCCCCAGTGCAATCCACCATATAAACAAACTGAAAGAAAAAAAAACACATGATCATCTCAATAGTTGTTGAAAAAGCCTTTGGCAAAATACAACAGCCCTTCATAATAAACATCTTGGCGCTACTAGGGATATAAGGAACATATCTAAACATAAAAAGACCAATACACAGCAAGGTAACAGTCAACATCAAATTAAATGCAGAAAACTAAAAAAGATTCCACTAAAATTAGGAACAAGATAAGACTGTTCACCCTCTCCATATCTATTCAGTAGAATATTCGAAGTTCTAACTAAAGCAATAAGACAAGAGGCTACTGAGGGGGTAAAAATTGGAAAGGAAGAAGTCAAACTTTTGATATTTGTAAATGATATGATAATATACATAAGTGACCACCAAAATTATACCAGGGAACTGCTAAAGCTGATAAACACTCTCAGTAACGTGGCAAGATTCAAAATTGACTGAAAAAAATCAGTAGCCCTCCTATATACAAATGATAATTAGGCTGAGAAAGAATTCAGGGAAACATCACCCTTTACAACAGCCATAAATAACATGAAATGACTTAGTGTAACTAACCAAACATGTGAAAGACATGTAGGAAAAGAAATTTAAGTTTTTGAAGAAAGAAATTGAAGAAGATATCAGAAAATGGAAAGAACTCACATGTTCTTTGATAGGTAAGATTAACATAGTAAAAACGGTAATCTTACCAAAAGCAATCTAGAGATTCAATGCAGTTCCCATCAAAATCCCAACACAATTCTTCATAGAGAAGGAAATAGCAATACTCATCTTTGTACAAGAAGCAAACAAACAAACCAAATACAGAATAGCTAAAACAATCCTATACATTAAAAGATCTTCTGGTGGTATCAACATCCCTGACTTCAAGCTCTGCTATAGTAATAAAAACAGTTTGATGTTGCCATGAAAAAAGACATGTGAATCAATGGAATCAAATCAAAGACCCTGATATTAATTCACACATTTATGAACACCAGAATTTTGATATGGAAGCCAAGAATAAACAATGGCAAAACAAAAGTATCTTCAACAAATAGTGCTGGCATAACTGGATGGCAGGATATATAAGAATGCAAATGAACAGATCCATATATAACCACCCTGCTCCAAACTTAAGTTCATGTGGAACAAAGACTCAACATATACCAAGTTACACTGAACCTAGTAGAAGAGAAATTGGAAAGTAGTCTTGATGCATTAGCAGACACTGAGATCAACAATTAATGAGATCTCCTGTAACTGAAAGCTTCTGCAAGGCAAAAGACACTCTTAATAAGACAAAATGACAGCTGAGAGAATAGGAAAAGATCTTCACCAACCCCACATCTGACAAAGGAAATATTACCAAAATATATAAAGAATTGAATAAGCTAGACATTAAAATACTAAATAATGCAAATAAAAATGGGGTATGGATTTAACAGAAAATTACCAACAGAAGATTCTCAAATGGCCAAGATGTACTTAAAAAATTGTTTAACATTCTTAGCTATCAGAGAAATGCAAATTAAATGACTCAGAGATACCATCAACCTGTCAGAATGTTAAGATAAAAAATATTGATGAGAGCTTATGTAGACTAGGATATGGAGAAAAGGGAACACTCCTCCTCTCCTGGGAGGTGTGCAAACTTGTACAGCCACTTTGAAAATCAGTATGGTGATTTCTCCAAAAATTGGGAACCAGTCTACCTGAATACCCAATGATAAAACTCTTGTGCATGTACCCAAAGGATGGTCAGTCATACCAAAAGGACACTTGCTCAACTATGTTAAAGCAGAATTATTGGTAATAACCAAAACCTGGAAACAACCTAGAGACCTCAAAAATGAAGAATGGTTAAAGAACATGTGGTGCATTTACACATTAGAGTATTGCTCAACTGTTAAAAACAATGACATAAAATTTGCAGGAAAATGTATGAAACTAGAAAAAATCATCCTGAATGAGGTAACTCAGACCCAGAAAGACAAAATGCTCACTCTTCTGCGTATATTAGATGCAAAGCAAAGAATAACCTGGCTGCAATCCACACATTCAGAGAAGCTCAATAACAAAGAGGACACCAAGGACACAGGGATCACTCTGGAAAGGGGAAATAGATGAGATCTCCTCGGTAAACTTAGGGTAGGGCATGGAGGGAAAGTGATGGGACATGGAAACATGAGGGATTGGGGCAATCAAGTTGGGACAGGGACTGAGAGGGAGAGTAAGGAAAGAAGTATTCTGATAGAGGAGGCCATTATGGGGTAAGGGAGAAACCTGGTGTCAGGGAAAATTCCAGGAATCCTTCCACAAGGATGACCCAAACTAAGACTTCTAACAATAGTAAAGAGGGTGCCTGAACTAGTCTTCTGTAATCAGATTGATTATTCTAATTGTCGTCAGAGAAACTTCACCTAGTAACTGATGGAAGCAGATGCAGAGATCCATAGCCAAACACTGAACCAAGCTACAATAGTTCAGTTGAAGAGAGAGAGGAGGGATTATATGAGCAAGCGGAGGTCAACATCATGATAGGGAAACCCACAGAAACAGTTAACCCAACCTCATGGGAGCTCAGAGACTCTAGACTGATAGTCAGGGAGTCTGCATGGTACAAACATAGGGCCTCTGCATGTTGGAGACAGCTGTCTAGCTTGATTTGTTTGTGGGGCTCCTAGCAGGGAAGGGGCAGGCAGAACTTGTTCATGGCTCATGAGCTGTCCTTTTGGAGCCCATTCCCTATGGTGAGATGCCTTGCTTGGCCTTGATGCAGGGTGGAGGAGCTTGGTCCTGCCTCAGCTTGATATGTCATGTTTTCTTGACTTCCATGGCAGGCCTTATGCTTTCTGAATGGAGATGGAAAAGGAGCAAATCTGGGGTAGAAGAGAGGTGGATAGGAGTAACGGGAGGACAAGCAACTATGGTTGATGTGTAAATTAAATCACAGATTCTTTGTTAATAAAAACAAAGAAACTACTGGCAAAAGCTGGCCAGGAAGTTAGGCAATGATGTTATTGTGTCCTGTTTGGTGGTACCTACCAATGTTAGGATATTATATTCTCAAGACTTGGAGGTAACTTAGTGTCCTTGACATCTGCAATTTAATGAATGGCTTTCTAATTCACAAAGAAGACACTCTTGGGCTGCAAACTAGCAAGAGGCTGATTGGAGCTTTCTACATTTAGCAGACTTAGAGAAAGAACACAGGAATACACTTTCTAAAGTCTGTGTTATGAAAAATAAGGAGGTCAGGAGTTCCTATGTATCATCAGCAAGAAACCTGCTTAAGGTTTGGGTAAGCCTTAGGGAGTGTTACAGTCATCTTGCCCATATCAAAGGCATTATAAAGGAAATTCATCTCCCATTGTATCGGAGGATAGTTTTATCATTTGGTATAGAGGGTTAAAAGGATGGAAATGACATGAATGGGATAGGCTCATGTAATAAGTAATTGCCCCACTTTAAAGGTTAATAATGTGCCCACCAATAAATGCCGATACCCAGTTCTATCAAAAATGTGTTCAAATTCCCAGGACTGGAAATGTTAGCACTTAAATAAACATTGTATTTTCTCATCTAAATATGCCATAGGACAGAGTACACTTCTGTTAACAGTTTTGTGTCTCTGAGCAAAATTTCTTACCTCTGTCAAGAGTAGTTCCCAGGTCAAAAATTAGTTTCTCATCTTCTTCTTCAGAAGACACAAAACATATATGTACATTGTTTAAAACATAATTCTTAATTTCTTTCGATTCTTGAGGTGATTAACCATATTAGATTGACAGGGTATTGCAGGGCCATGTAATTGATGAATACCTGTATTGAAAATTCTTTTTTTTTTTATGAAGAAACACATTTACTTAAAATTTATGGGTAACTTTGAACACTAAAGTAGGTGATATAAAACATTCTTCTTTTATTGAAAATGGATGTTTTTTCTCATGTATGCTGTAGGAAATCCTAGAGCCAGTAGCCTTTAAATTACCCACCCACTTGGGCGTGGCCTCTTATACTATAAATGGCAATATAAAGCATGAGTCCAGCCTCTCTTTCAGAGGTGTGATTTGGTTCCTGTTCCCCATTCATGCAGAAGATTGTGATCTATGAATCTACACCTAAATAAAGAACCCTTTATTATACTCAATTGTTGAGCCAGTGTGGGATTTCTTTTTAGAATCCTTCTTCACATGTAATAGATCTTGATTAGAGCTTTCTTTGCCTCTTCTCCCTTGTTGTTCCCCACCTCCTCTCCCATTTGCATTCACCCCCTTTTGGTCTATCATTAGAAACCAAGCAGGCTTCTATCCTAGGTGTTTATGCTACCCAGTATTTAGTTTCTGACCCTTCAGGCAGCCTCAGTGGTGGACTTTCTCTTGTGACATGAATCTCAAATTGGAACAGACATTGTTTGGCCACTATCACAATTTCTGTGTCACCTTTATCTCAGCACATCTCTCTGTCAGGAAAAATTGTAGGTAGAAGGGTTTGAGACTGGATTGCTGCCCCAGTCCCTCCACTAGTAGTCTTTCCTTGTTATAGAAGAAGCAATTTCAGGCTCTATATTCGCCATTACTAGGAGTCTTAGAGTAACTTCTTGTGTGTTCCTGGGAGTTTCCGTTGTACTAGGATTTCACCTTACCTTGTAATGTCCTCCCTCCAATTCCAGTTGTCTTTCCCAGTGTTCTCTCCATCCAACTTCCTGTTCCCATCCCCACTGGCACACAGTACAAACTTGATATGCATTCTATTTCCCTTTTGCAGTAAAAAGCCCTTCTTAAGTCTTCCTTGTTTCTTCTCCTCCCTGAGTCTATGGATTGTAGAATGAGTATCCTTTATTTTGTAGCTAATATCCACTTAACATGGAATACATACCATGTTTGCCTTTCTGTATCTGTGTTACCTCACTTAGGATGATATTTTTTTAGTTACATCCATTATCCTGCAAATTTCATATTTTTTAACATCTGAGTAATATTACCACATTTTCTTATTACTGGTGGTTGTGAGCCACATACGGTTGCTGGGAATTGAACTCAGGACCTCTGGAAGAGCAGTCAATGCTCTTAACCACTGAGCCATCTCTCCAGCCCCTACCACACTTTCTTTATCCATTTTTTGGTTGAGGAATATCTACGTTGTATCCAATTTCTGACTACTAAGAATAAAACTACTATGAACATAGTTGAGCAAATGTCCTTGTGGTAGGATGTGGTGTCCTTTGGGTATATTCCCAGGAGTGGTATGGCTGGATCTTGAGGTAGATCAATTCCCAATTTTCTGGGATACCTTCATATTGAGTTTATAAAGAGGCTTTACAAGTTGCACTCTCTAGCAATGGAGGTATATTCTATTTGCCCCACATTCTTGCCAGCATGAACTTCCACTTGTGTTTTTGATCTTAGATATCTTGAAAGGTGTAAGATAAAATCTCAGAGTCATTTTGATTTGCATTTCCCTGATGGCTATGGATGTTGAACATTTAAGTTTTTATTTTGGCCATTTGCCATTCCTCTGTTGACAATTTTGTTTGGATCTTGAGCCCATTTTTTAAATATTCTAAATTAAATTAAATTATTTGCTTTGTTGATATATAATTTATTGAGTTTTTATATTCTTTGGAAATTAGCCCTCTGTCAGATGTGAAGTCTGTGTAAGGCTGCTGTTTTGTCCTATAGATGCTTTGCATTGCAGAAGCTTTCAATTTTATGAGGTTACATTTAGTAATTTTGAATCTTAGTGTTTGCACTATTCGTTTTGAGGTTGAGTCTTTTACTGAACATACAGCTCACTGATTTTGCAGAAGTGACTGTACATCAGCCTCAAGAATTCATTTGTCTCCATCATCACAGAACTGGACTAAGACACATCATCCATCCCACTCAACTTTTTCTATGCATACTGGGATCTGAACTTGACTCCACATGTTTTCATGGTAAGTATTTTATTAGCCTGAGCTACCTTCCAAGTCCCTCAAATTATGAACTTTTGATGCTATATTTTTCTTACCTAAAAACATTTCCATGATGGTGAGGGGATTGTTGCATGGAATAAATTATGTCTAAATACATGTTTGCCATATTGGTTTACTTTTTGTTCAGTGATCCCACATGTTACGCTTTTCCATAATTTTTATTATTCACCTAAGCACAAAACCTCGCCTTTGTCACATGCATTCATTTCCTGTGCATGACTCAGGGTTTCAACAGAGCAATTGTTTGCTCTTTCTTTTCTCTCCCTCTTGAAAAGTCTAAATTATTGCTTAGCTTCCCTGGATGCTTTTTAAAAATATAAATTCATTAAACCACTTACATTAAAACCTCTCCTGAAATGATGTTTTATTTACCGGAAAATCGAAACCTCAAGCAAATTTGCCAGCTTACTTTACGAAATTCTCATTACTACTCTAACTTCTTGATATAGAATACTCTTTGGACGTTCTGCTACAGTATGCTGGTGAACTGTAACATTTTTGTCTTCTGTCTAGAGTTGTCCCTCCTCAGATTTACATGAAGCCTCCTTACCACTGTAATTATAGTTCAAGTATGGCATTGAAAAGGGGTCTCTGTCTCCTTTTATGTCTGACTTCTCTACATTGCTCACTTCATTTTTTTCTTTACATGTACATTCTTTTGTTTTATATCTCCCACTATCCATAAGCTCCAAAGCACAGGCATCTCATATATTCAGTGTTGTGGCCACAGACTCCAGACAGTGTTGTTCACATGCCACACTCTCATTTTGTAGTATATATAGGAATGGAATGCTTTTCAGTTTCAGGTTCATTTCTGTGTAAACTAGATCAGTCATCTGCAATTCTTTATAATCTGAAGATTATTCTTACCAATATATAAAATATTGAACCAACCAAAGTGCCATAGACAGAAACTTAAGTCTGTCTTTCTGTGTCTCTTGTTGTCTGTAAAGTGGCATTATGGGTAGAATAATTATGAAGGCACTGTAATGTAACACACCAAAGTTATCCTGTATTGGTGAGGTTGAGGAAGGAAGACTATCTTGAAAACAAAAACTAAAGAAAAATGAAAATATTTTATTTCATTTATTCATTTGATTATTTACTTTCTTTCTTTATGATGAATGGAGAGTGTGCTATAACACATTTGAAGGTTAGAAGAGAACTGTCGTAGTTGATTTTCTCTTTTGGCAGTGATTCCCAGGGATCAAACTCAAGTCTTCTGACTTAGAGGTAGACACCTGATCCCACTGGGTAATCTTATTTTCCTGGGATAATTCTCTGAGGTAAGACTCATCATCCCTTTCTTATCTTTTACATCTGTTTTCTGGGATGTCAGCTTAATCAATCAAGGTTAGGTAGCTTTAGGTTTTTATTATGCACAGTAAATATTTGGCAATTTCACTAATAAGAAAATTTATCTTTCTTTGTTAAATTGGTTCAATGTTTTTATTACCTACTTTTCTATTGCTTTGATAAAACTCTGTTACCAGGTATCTTAGTATTTTATTGCTGTGTAGAGAAACCATGACAATGGCAACTCTTATAAAAGAAACCATACAATTGGGGCTGACTTTCCGGTTAAGAGGTTTAGTCCAAGCCGGGCGGTGGTGGCGCAAGCCTTTAATCCCAGCACTTGGGAGACAGAGGCAGGCGGATCTTTGTGAGTTCGAGACCAGCCTGGTCTACAAAAGCTAGTTCCAGGACAGGCTCCAAAACCACACAGAAACCCTGTCTCGAAAAACCAAAAAAAAAAAAAAAAAAAAAAAAAAAAAAAAAAAAAAAAAAAGAGGTTTAGTCCATTATTGCCGTAGCAGGAAGCATGTCAGCATACAAGTGGACATGGTACTGAAGAGAAAGAACAAACCACTGGGCCTGGCTTGATTTTCTGACACCTCAAAGCCTACCCTCAGCGCTACACTTTCTCAGAGGTAGTCATATCCAATCCAATAAGCCATACCTCCTAACAGTGGTGCTCTCTATGAGATATGGAGGGCCATTTTCATTAATACCATACCAAGGCTATTTATGTGGAGGCAGCTAAGTTGGTCTTATGGTTTTAAAGAGACAAATGTATATCACCTAAAATGGGGAAAGCAAGGCAGCAAGTAGGCATAATACCCAGAGCTGGAAGCAAAGAGCTGAGGGCTCACATATCAAAACACAAAGAGCAGGAAGAGAGAGAGAAAATTTGAAATGATGAGAGTGTTGAGTGATGTAGGAGTGATTTCTTATTAATAAAGAAACTGCCTAGACCCATTTGATAGAATGGCCAACCCTTAGGTAGGTGGAGAAAACAGAACAGAATGCTGGGAGAAAGAAGCTGATTCAAAGAGTCGCCATGATTCTCCCACTCCAGACAGATGCAGGTTAAGATCTTCCCTGGTAAGCCACCTTGTGGGCTACACAGATTATTAAAAATGGGTTAGATCAATATGTAAGAGCTAGCCAATAAGAGGCTGGAACTAATGGGCCAGGCAGTGTTTAAACGAATACAGTTTCTGTGTAATTATTTCAGGTATAAAGCTAGCTGTGCGGGCGGCCGGGTGCCAGGAATGTAGCCTTGCTTCTCACACTTCTACAGTTGAGTTGTTCAGAGTGCCACCAGTGATACTTCCTCCAGCATGATCACAGTTCTTAAGCCTTCCTAAGCAATGTCACTAACTGGGGACCAAGTAAGCCTATGGGAGGATATTCTCATTGAAGCCACTATCATGTTTAAAACTATTTACTTAGTTTTTACTTTGATTAGGACAATCAAATTCATAAGTATCAATTCTATTTCTGTAACACTAAACAGGGCAGTCATTTGTAGCTCTAGCTAATATAGTCCCATGCCGTGGCTTTTAATACTGCTTACCTGTCAATTTAGAGATATAACAATACAGCAAACTGCCATGTGGATATTAACATTATGTTGTTTTATACCACACAATAAAGGATAACAATAGAACAATATTTTTCAGATATTAATATGTTAGCATTTAAACTTATTTTCATGTATGTTAGATTTTAAGTATAATTGTCATGAGATTTTCCATGTTTTCATAAAAAGTTTTTCTAGCATAGGGAGAAATGTAAACTAGTTTTAGATTTGGTAATACTTTTGGAAATAATGAGAATATCCTTTGTACTTATAGCTAAGAAGAAAGTTCCTTTCTATAATACAATCTCCATTATAAGATATTTAATGAAATAAAAACATTTACTAAAGAACTGTGTCAAATAGTTTCTAGCATGTGATGTGATTTGCTAGTGGACGAGACCAAAATTACAGAAAATTGATGAAGAGCTTGATTATAAATTGTTGAAAGTAGAAGAAACATATCTTGAATCATAAGGAATGTAGTCTTTATTTTGTCCTTTCCCACCCTGTAGACTATCAGTTGTAAGAGTTTGTGATGTTAACAGGATCATGCGATTGCCAGCTACATTGCTAGTAAGATTTGCATATGTATTCTGTATTCTGGTACATCTGCCATTTATTTGTTCTCATTTTCTACTCCCTCTTCTTTCCATAATTCTCTTTCACCTCTTATCTAGATTTTACTTTTTTTAGCATTCCAAAGAGTTTATTTAAGTGTTTTCCCCAGGTTTAGAACTGTTTTAGTTCCATTAGCTCACCTGTGGGTTCAAGATTGGGTGCTACATCTCTTCTTCTCTCAGAATCTGTCAACTGCCAAGATATCATTAGTATGCTACAGGGTCTCTTGATCTCTTCCCGTCCACTGTGATTTTTAGTGGAACCTATTTCTAAGTATCTGGTTCCAGTGCAGGGGTGCTCTGAGTTCATGGCTACCATACCCTACTTCTCAATGGGATATTGTAGTTGATCTCCCTATCTTTTGACTCATATTCTTTCTTACATTCTTCTAGTTGTTCTGTCCCCCCTCCTTTCATGGCTTTGTTCTTTGACCCTTAAGGGATGGTGTCAATGTCTTGTCTATAGCTGAGCTTCTACATTTGTTCTCAGAATCATGTACAGCCATAAGGTTTTGTATTATTCATGTTTACTACAAGGGGTGGGGTTCTATGTTTATAGCTGAAAGTAGCACATGTCTATGACTATAAACATGAACTGAAGCTGTGTCCATTCAGTTAAGCAGTTGCCAGTTTTGCAAAGCATATGGTAAAGGTCCTGTCCATCACATCTTTAAATCTCAGTTCATAAACTCATGGAGAAAATTCTTTACTTCATTCCACTTTGTGGTGTTGGTGATTACATAAATCTGTCAACTTTATGCCTTTTGCCACTCTTCTATATCCCAAGACAAATATTTCAAACTTGTTTCTTGTTTGGCTCATGACTCCACATTTTCAGACAAACCTGTAAAAGGAGAATATTGCTTGTTAAGGGCATGCTCTCAGAAATGAATATAGCTGGTGGCAGCACAATGAGTGGTAGAATCCTTTTGGGATTGTCACTCAGGAATATTACTCCAGTTCCACACTCCTTAATCACTTACTAGTCTTATGTCTTCTATCCCTCATCCATTTCTTTCTGCCACTGAATTATTTTTAAGTAAAATCCAAGCATAATATCAGTTCTCTTGTAAAATTCAATATGTTATTTCCCGATATGGAGTATACTTAGGAACCATAACTGTGATACCCAATCCTACTCAGATTGCAAAGTATCTCAATATTCTCACATAGGTAAGGTATCTTTCATGCTTCCCCTACGAGTTTAAATATTTATTTTCCATGTTCCTTCCATTTTTATTTTTTTCATTTTAAAACTATTCCTTTAATTGATTGATGCCTGCCTTCAATCACTTTTAGTCAATGATAAAATTTGTTACTTATTTGAAGTAACAATATTCCTCCTATTTGAAAAAGGTGGAATATGGATAATTTATTTCAAACTTAAAATGTATAAAATAAATGAATTGAGATTATATTTTAAATAGAATATATGTATATATATATACTTACATACATACATATATACATATAACAACAAATTCCAATTTCACCGAAACTTCCAATTGAGCAAAATGAAATTGGTTAGAAAATCAAATCATTTAGCATTAATGAGAAAGTGAAATATGGTCATTACAGGTTTTTTATTTAGTTGAATTATGTAAATCAAGTGATGTGCTGTGATAGATAATCTACTCTATCTTCTCCTCTTTCAATTCATATTCTATTGGTAATCCTTTAATATAAATAAAATTTTTTCTTCAATTTTCTTCTGCCTCCCTTTCTCATTTTTATTGGTCAACGTTCTATTGCTGTGAAGACCATGGCATGAGGTCACTCGTGCTACAGTAGATTTTCTTACACTTGTGCTCATATAGGACTCAGTGTGTTTAAAGAAGACAGCACAAAAAGCCTGGAGGAAAAATGTTAGGAAGCCACATTTACATTGAACACCCATAAATTAGTTTTTATAATAATCAGTTCTGAGGAAGACATTTTATCTTCCTATGGGGGTACAAAAAACTAGCCTTTAAAAGTAGGAAACAATAGATCTCCTTAAGATTATAAGTGCCTAATGGTAAACCTCACAACTTTCTCCCATCCTCTGTTTTGAGCCTTTCCTGACCCCAGAGAGTATCACAAACTTGGGAGATAGCAATCTTCCCCATGCTTTCTCATATGGCTTGAAATATCTTCCATGTGCATGCACTTGGCACACAAAAACTGCCTCTGCAAATGCCAACTACAGTTCCACAGGATATTTGTAGATTTGATAAATGGCAAAATATAGCTTTTAGCACATCTAAAAGGAAATCCAATATCATAGTCTATCTTCTGACATTCTAGCAAAAATAGAGAAGTATATTTTTAGAATATAAATGTGTCTTTGCAATATGTTGGTAACAAAACTTTTTGAATTAGATTTTGAAATGCTCCACAGAAATTTTAAAATTTCCCAAGGAAATTATTCTATGAAGGAAAAGCTTGAACTCAGTGGCTATTTCATGCCCAACAATCATAAATTATCAGTGGAAATAGAAGTACTGAATTCTTTTTTCTTAACAGATACCTTTTTAAAATTGGAATCATTTTTTCACAACCACAAGGACTATTATTCTTCACTAGACATGGAAATTGGTTAATTTTGGTCAATGCCCTGTCCTTAAACTGGCCTTCCCTTCTGCATTATTCAGTCATCTGCTTGAGTATAATAGCAAGGAACAACTATAATGTAGAAATGGCTTAGGATGAATGTTACAAAAAGCACTGTGCCTTTGTGTTTGACAGCATAGTGAGACGAGGTGACAAGTGACTGGGTGGCCGTCAGTGAAGACCAGCATCTCAATCTCCAAATATGAATAATGCAACAGAGTCTAGAAAAGCACTCATTCAAATGTCCTATGAAAGATAACTAGAAGCTTCATAAAGTTGGAGAAAAATTAATTATTAAGTTTGTCTACAATCCTAAAGACATCCCATCTAAATAATAAATATTTCAAGTTGCATGTTCACCTTTCTTAGAGTATTCACATGGGCTTTCTCTTTTTCTTTCTTTCTCCCTTCTGCCTTTTTTTTTTTAAACAAAATGTTATAGAGAATCCGAATGTTGTCAACTAAGGACAAAGGGGGCTTGCATCAATCTTTTCATGTGTGGAATTTAATGACATTTTACAGCTAAAGTAAAAGTCAAACATTGATTTTTCAGCATCTTTCCCTAATGCAGCTAATGAATAGAGATTCCAAAAAAAATCTTTTAATCTTCTAAGCCTTCCAGTATCAAATGACTTTTTTTAAAAATTTTATTTTAATGGCATTTTCTCTCCTTTACTGACAAAGTTTTAAAAAAATGTAAAGAAAAGGTAATTCAATGCAGTCTGGGATATTCAAGTCCAGAAAATGGTAACAATGTGCCCTGAATAACACTTTCAATTGAGTCATACCTTTGCCTTTCTACATGAGAGCAGGAAGGCTGGAGTTTAGAATACAGACACCTTCAGACTGGACACTGACCATTTAAGGTGAACTAAAGAGACCTGGTTCTTTTCTCCTTTACTAACAAGGAAAAATGAAGATGAAATATATTGTTACCTATTTTTTGGTCTATCCTTTAAAATCAGAAGGGTTGGTAAACAGGAATGGCAAAATTATATGCACTAAAATTGTGATATTTGGAAAATCAGTCTCTGACATGACATGTTAGGAAATAAAGAATAACCTAGGGAAATTCCATAGCTTCATATTTCAATTCACTTGTACAAGACAAGACTTGCAGAATTGTTTTAAGTTCAGATCACAGCAATCCTGCTCTGGGACACTCTATTAGAAATCTAGACCTATCTCATCTTCCTGATGTGGATGTGGACACAGAATTCTTCTATGTAATTCTTGCACAGTTTTGTTTTTCAAAAATCATCTTTACTTGACTTTTTCTGTCTGAACACAAGTTACATTGTTATTACTTTTCATTTTGATAAGAGAGAATTGTGTGATCTTAATATGTTCAATTCTATGACATTTCTGCAAAAGAGATGGTGGTCTTTCACAAACAACATTACAAAGAATAAATGCAAAGTCTCATTTTTACTAACACCTGACATTGTAGTTCAAGATCTTCAATCAAAAACAGAGCTGTTCTCTAAATGTGAATGCACAATTGGCCTTGCCACTAACTGACAGAAAACAAAACAAAAAAACAGTTCATTATTTTGTACCTTCAGGTTTTTTTTTGTTTTGTTTTGTTTTCTCAATTGGAATAGGTAACCTCTGATTTCAGAGCTAAGATTGCATATGTTTTGCTTTTATTTAAATGTCAGAAAGACAGGAGCACTGCTGAATTTTTCCAAACAAACAGAGTAGATTGTTGAACAATATTTAAGCCCTCAGATATTTAACAGAAAGGTACAGCATCCTCAGGGGACTGATGTGTAGAAGAAGAAATTAAGACACTTGTCTTAATATGTTCAGCTGTAACCAGCAAACAGATGCTGGTTAATGAAGAGGGTCAGAGGTGGGGATTGGCGTAGATTTAGCAAGTGGTATAGGACAAGAGTTTTGCACTAAAGCTCTGTGGAGTTACATTTTTCGGAGTACAGAGTTAGCCATGCATGACAATCTGGATACAAGAGTGAGTATCCAGAAAAGCCAGCAAAGTTTGGACCAATGCCACATGTGAAGTCGTGGGTACTCCTGTTGTGAAACAGTCTTTCTGTACACTGTGAAAATTATGCTATGGTTGGTTTAATAAAGAAGCTGACTGCTCAATAGCTAGACAGGATAAGGTTAGAGGGCAAAACCAGACTAATGATCCTAGGAAAAAGAACAGAGGGAGAGGAGTCACCACTGAGACATGGAGAGGAAACAGGAGGTGCAAGATGAAAGAAAGGTAACACCATGCGATAGAATATAGACAAATATAAATGGGTTAATTTAAGATGTAAGATCTAGTTAGTAATAAGACCGAGTGATTGGCCAAGCATTTATAATTAGTAGAAAGCCTCAGTGTGGTAATATGGGAGTAGCTGGTGAAACAAGAAAACTCCTTCTACATACTCCTATATCGCATTTGAATTTATTGGAAATTGGTGAAATTGATCTTCTATTTAATTTTTATTTTGTATTTGATGTGCTTATTTAAGAAAGCACTTATCATGCAAGGTATTTTAATGTATCTAATGTATTAAATAATTTTATACTCAATATATATATAGGTCAAGAAGGGAGAATGTTTTTAAACTCACTCAGGTTTAGACAAAAATTCAATTATTTTAAATTATGTATTAAAGTCTCTCTCTTTCCCTGTGTACCGTGAGTCGGAGATAAACTCAGATGCTTGTGCCTATCTGTATGTTTTCATACTCAACACTGAATCTCTTGACACTTCCCTATAAATGGTCACTTCACTAGATCTGGCTTACTTCGGACAGTTCCTTTGAGAATTTAATACCATCTTCAAAAATCTTCAGAGAATCATCCAAACTATTTTTGGAATGATAGTAAGGATGGGTGAACATGAAGAAAAGATGCTAATTATCCAGTATATATTTCTGCCTGCCACAAAAGACATGCTGTTTTTCCCCATTGCTTGTGTGCTTCATGATATAATGTTCTGCTAATCTTAGCTTTGGGTTATTTACTACTTATTCAACTCTTCTGCAACACAACTCTGCTGTTGACAAGTGCTTCTGTCTAATTCTAAGATATCTTGACATATCTGAATTCAAGTAAGTCTCAATATACTCTCCACTGTCAGGTATTTATGCTCATGAGCCTACAGCTGAGATTCATTTTCAGACTTCTGATTAATCCTCTTACATTTTGCTCTAGGAAAACAGCAAAGCTTTGCCTAGTGTATAAGTAAAATAATAAACTGGGTGGCATAAAATTATGATTTCAAGAGAAGAAAAATCTTTAAGAGCATCTGGAGATGATGTAAGGATGATGAAGCAAGTGGATGAATGGTAGATTATATTTTCATTCCCTTTCTAAAGAGCATGAAACAAACTCCAATATTTGACATGGCATTGAGGCAAATTTTAATGTTAGTTCTGCTATCATTCATCATCTTCCCATTATGAAATTGCACAGGCTTTTACCTAGCCATGAGTCAGAAGGAGGGTGTTCAGTGTTCAGTCCATACACTTAGAATCTGCATCTAAGAATGGCTGCTATGCTGCATTAGCTACTGTTCCTGTCTTTATGTCAAAGCATCTCAGGGAAACTGTAGTGTAAAAGGAGTGGATTGAGTACATGGGTCCATTGATTATGGCCAGCTTCTCCATTTCCAGACACACTGTGAGGCAGAACACCCTGGAGGGAGAATATAGAGCAGCAGCTGTTTGCTTCATGTTGGGTAGGAAAACGAAAGGCACAGAAAGAACTAAGGACCAGGTGTAACATTCGAAAACCCTCAGTGTTCTACTTCCTTCAACAATACTCCACCTCTGAAAGGTTTCAGAAATTTCTAAAACAGCACCATCAGTTGGGAACTATATTTTCACCAAATGAACCTGTGGGAGTTTCTCATATTGCAACCATAGAGTCTTATCCTGATGCAACCTTCTTTATCAGAACCTCCGTGGTGGGGAATCAAGAATTATTATTAATTCCTAGCCAGATTCACAGGCAATTCTTGCATCATTTGAAAACCTGGGATGACTGAAAAAATATTTCTAATAACACTAATATACTAATCACAAAATTTGACTACTGAAAGCTCTCCAGAGAGAATTAGCATGTGGATTAACTGTCAAGGTTTCATTGACTCATCCTTTCTGGATTGGAGTGTACTCCATTTGCTTAGATCCTGTATCTGCTATCAAATACTGTGTTCTGACTCATCTTAAAGTAATATGTTATCAGTAACTGGCAGAAATTTTTCTACGTTATCTAGACTAGATTTCTTACTAAGAAGATGAGGGAGAAAAAAGACCTAATATATTTGTGACTTTTAAACTTTGACATTTAGTGGAGGCGTGGTAACTTGACAATTAAGTTTTTAGTTACAGCATGTTATCTGCCGACATTTTAAGTATAAATTTATATACATAATTCTATCTTTCATAAGTCATTAAAGTTTGAGACAACAGACTACAACTGTTTTACATTTTGATGGCATATCGTGACTTTTCAAACTTTAGTAAGCTCTGGTAGATGACCAGGAGTTTATGTACTTTTTAAATAGATTAGGCAATAACACTGCACTTTTGTTGTATCTGGTAAAGTAGTGCCAACTGAGAGTATTTCATTTTTGCTTTAGTTTTTTAAATGTTCCATATGTCATCTTTGGCATATTTAAGTCTCATTTTGTTTTTTAAACAACTTTTATTAATGTAAGTTGCAGATGTCTAATGCCTTGGTGTTATTTGGGCTGTGATATTCCAAAGTAGGTCTTTCTTTTAGTTTAAATAACTTTGTAATTCAAAATTATTTTGCTTTATTTCACTGAATAGTAATGCTTTTATTTTCTCATATTTAATCTTTTATTCTGTTATACAACTCTTTTGTCAAAAAATATGTAATATCTCAGAGACCAAGATGGGAGTATAATTAAACATTTAAAAGTGTCTCCCTTTTTGAAAATATTTTTAGTACGGACTTAACTCCTTAAACAGTATTTTTCACATTTATGGAAAAAGAGCTGACAGAAATAAATGTACAAAACATTCTCACACCCAAGTGATAGTCTAACAAGACCTTCCACTGTCAAATGAGACAGTGAAACTTGAGGCAATTTTCAATTCTATGGGTTTACAATTACAGGATGAGAAAGTTATAGAACTGTTGTGAATAGGACCATAATAGTGCACCTGAGTTCTCACCTAGACTACCAGTTCTACCAAGGCCTGACAGTTGAATGACTGTTGTATATATTTTTTTTATTTATTCCACACTCACTGAGAGTACTAAGTTTCTTGCTGAACTCAAATGTGAATGAAATAGAACTATTAATAATTGTCTTCAGTTGTTCAGTTGCATGAAATCATTTCCCTAGAGATAGTCAGTAAACATTTTTTAAACTGATTAATGAGAACAAAACAAATATTACTAGAATAAAAAATACTTTGGGGACACTGATAAATCTGGCTAGTGTGATAAATGTAAATTCTTGGAGTAACACATGGAGACTGGGGGTGGGAGAGATGCAGAAAGAAAGGATGGAGAATAGCAGGGATTTCTGAGCCTCTGATTCTTATTCCAGGCTTCATTGAGTACAATAAATTTCCAATTAAAACTACTTTTCAAGACAAAGACATTTAATGAAATTCTGTAGATGTATATATATTTTATGTTACTATCTATAATATATGATGACCCAAGAGAAAATGAACCAAATATATAAACAAAAGTGTCCAAGTTTTTATAGTTCAAATAAAAAGCGATACACAAAGATTTAACTTATTTACTTTTATAATTTATACATAGAGATACTAATCCCTTAGGCTCATATATAAAGTAACTTAGTCTAATGTAGGCAAATGATTTCCCAAAATTTTCCTAGAGTCTTCTAACATTGTTAACTGTCTTTATGTGAGTGAGAAGAAATGTAGGATAGAAAATGAGCTACAGAGGCACTGTGATTATTATGGTTCCATATTTGCTTATAAACACATAGATTAATTATATATGCCTACTCAATCCTTTTGACCCTAGTTGGCCTCTGAGATATAATGTAGAAATATTTATCTTTCATCATAGTGGGGCTTTATAAGTCTTATTTTCCTATTTATAGATTCCCTAGATCCCTTAATTCTTTCTGAAAATAAATGAGGGGGTTGTCATTATAAGTACAGTTATGAAGTAAATGTAATTATGAAATTATGGTTTTCAGTTACCACAATGTGAGGACCTGTATTAAAATGTCACAGCTATAGGAAGGTTGAGAGCCACCGTTCTATAAAAAAATGTTAAGGTAGAACAGACACATTTCTTCTGACTAACTTACTGTGGTAGTGAACAGAAATTGGAAAGCTCCTCATGTTCACTACAGTCTCTTATAATATCTTTACAAAGCATAGAATTTTTCACAAGTTCTTTCTTTGGGAAGCTCAGTTTTGGTATCTCATTGCATTAGTTAATTTCCTATCTCCATAATAAAATCCCATGATCAAACAAACTTATAGAAGAAGGAGTTGTGTTTTTTTTTTTTTTTTTGGACTTATGAGTCCAGAAGGATGAGAACCAAAGATGGCAGGGGACCTAACAGCCAGCAGCAGGTAAGATTGAGAAAAAATTGAGGGCTCAGGCCTTGAGCCATAAGAACAACATAGAAAATACCCTGAGAATGACATAAATCTTTGAAACTTTCAAACCTACTCACAATAACATACTTCCTATAACAAGTCTATACCTCCTAAGGCTACTAAAACGAACAACAAAAACTGGGGACCAAGTATCCAAAGGTCCAAAACTTTTGGGTTGCATTTCTCATTCAAAGAATCATACTCAAAACCACACAACTTTTCCTAGAAATTCTTTTCTTTCATAAAAAGTACTTCCTGCCCATTTTAAATTTCACCCTTTCAGTCTGAATGCATAAGTTCCCAAGTACAACAAATCTCAGAAAAAAATGTTAGAGCCAGTGGATTACCCAACAAAAAGACATTATCTAATTCCTAGATGTGATTAAGAGGTCCTATGCATTGCACGCTCAACAAATCTTGGGGTTCAGAGAATACATTTTTCTTGCTTTCTGATGTTAGTGGTATTATCAAGTGACTGAGCACCTGATTCTTAAATAGGACAAATTTAGGAACATACATGGAGATTTTGTAAATTTCTTGTCTAAGTTTATCACCAAGCAATTAAAAAAGAGAAAATTTAGTTAGGGACAAAGGTCTATTCCTTATATTTCTTTTTCTGTATTTAATGTTTATTCAAGTTCAGTTTCAAAATGTCACAGAAAGAATAATTCTTTTTTTTCTTTTTTTTTTTATTGAGAAAAGGAAAAAAAAAGTTTCCCCCTCCTCCCAGCCTCCCATTTCCCACCCCCTCCTCCCACACTTCTCCCCCTCCCCCTACTCCTCTCCCCCTCCCTCTCCAGTCCAAAGAGCAGTCAGGGTTCCCTGCCCTGGGGAAAGTCCAAGGTCCTCCCCCCTCCGTCCATATCTAGGAAGGTGAACATCCAAACTGGCTAGGCTCCCACAAAACCAGCACATGAAGCAGGATCAAAACCCCGTGCCATTGTCCTTGGCTTCTCATCAGCCCTCATTGTTCAGAGAGTCCGGTTTTATCCCATGCTTTTTCAGTCACAGTCCAGCTGGCCTTGGTGAGCTCCCAATAGATCAGCCCCACTGTCTCAGTAGGTGGGTGCACCCCTCGTGGTCCCGACTTCTTTGTGCATGTTCTCCCTCCTTCTGCTCCTCATTGGGACCTTGGGAGCTCAGTCCAGTACTCCCCTGTGGGTCTCTGTCTCTATCTCCATCCATCACCAGACGAAGGTTCTATGGTGATATGCAAGATATTCGTCAGTATTGCTATAGGATAGGGTCAATTCAGGTTCCCTATTCTCAGCTGCCCAAAAAACTAACTGGGGACATCGCCTTCGGCTCCTGGGAGCCACTCTAGGTTCAAGTCTCTTACCAACCCTAAGATGGCTCCCTTAACTAAGAATTGTGCTTCCGTGCTCCCCTATCCAACCTTCCTTTATCCCAATCATCCTTTTTCCCCAAGTTCCCCCATCCTCCCATTCTCCCTTTTCTCTCCCCATCTCCCCTTAACCCCATCCCAACCCACCCCTAAGATCCCAATTTTCTCCCCGGCAATTTTGTCTAGTTCCCAAAGCCAAGAGGATAACGATGTGTTTTTCCTTGGGTTCACCTTCTTATTTAGCTTCTTTAGGTTCACCAATTGTAGACTCCGTGACCCTTATTTATGGCTAGAAACCAATAATGAGTGAGTACATCCCATGTTCATCTTTTTGGGTCTGGGTTACCGCACTAAGTATAGTGTTTTCTATTTCCATCCATTTGCATGCAAAATTCGAGAAGTAATTGTTTTGTACTGCAGCGTAGTACTCTAATGTGTATATATATTCCACACTTTTCTTCATCCATTCTTGCATTGAAGGGCATCTAGGTTGTTTCCAGGTTCTGGCTATTACAAATAATACTGCTATGAACATAGTTGAACAAATGCTCTTGTCATATGATAGAGCATCTCTTGGGTATATTCCCAGGAGTGGTATTGCCGGGTCCAGGGGTAGGTTGATCCCGAATTTCCTGAGAAAACGAAACACTGATTTCCAAAGTATTTGCACAAGATTGCATTCCCACCAGCAATGGATGAGTGTTCCCCTTCCTCCACAGCCTCTCCAGCAAAGGCTATCATTGGAGTTTTTGGTTTTAGCCATTCTGACAGGTGTAAGATGATATCTCAAAGTTGTTTTGATTTGCATTTCCCTGATCGCTAAGGAGGTTGAGCATGACCTTAAGTGTCTTTTGGCCATTTGAACTTTTTCTGTTGAGAATTCTCTGTTCAGTTCAGTGCCCCATTTTTTAATTGAATTAATTGGCATTTTAAAGTCTAGTTTCCTGAGTTCTCTATTTATATTGGAGATCAGATCTTTGTCTGTTGCGGGGTTGGTGAAGATCTTCTCCCAGTCAGTAGGTTGCCTTTTTGTCTTAGTGACAGTGTCCTTTGATTTACAGAAGCTTCTCAGTTTTAGTAGGTCCCATTTATTCAATGTTGCCCTTAATGTCTGTGCTGCTGGGGTTATACATGGGAAGTGATCTCCTGTGCCCATCTGTTGTAGGGTACTTCCCACATTCTCTTCTATCAGGTTCAATGTATTCGGACTGATATTGAGGTCTTTAATCCATTTGGACTTGAGTTTTATGCATGGTGATAGATATGGGTCTATATTCATTCTTCTACAGGTTGACATCCAGTTATGACAGCACCATTTGGTGAAGATACTTTCTTTCTTCCATTGTATACTTTTAGCTCCTTTATCGAAAATGAGGTGTTCATAGGTTTGTGGGTTAAAATTCTGGTCTTCTATATGATTCCATTGGTCGACTTCTCTGTTTTTATGCCAGTATCACACTGTAACTCTGTAATAGAGTTTGAAGTCTGTGATGGAGATGCCTCCAGAAGATCCTTTATTGTATAGGATTGTTTTGGCTATCCTGGGTTTTTTGTTTTTCCATATAAAGTTGATTATTGTCCTCTCCAGATCTGTGAAGAATTTTGATGGGACCTTGGTGGGGATTGCATTGAATCTATAAATTGCCTTTGGTAGAATTGCCATTTTTACTATGTTGATCCTCCCAATACAAGAGCAAGGGAGGTCCTTCCATTTTCTGGTATCCTCCTCAATTTCTTTCTTCAATGCCTTAAAGTTCTTGTCAAATAGATCTTTCACTTCCTTGGTTAGAGTTACCCCATGATATTTTATGCTGTTTGTGGCTATCGTGAAAGGTGAAGCTTCTCTGATTTCCCTCTCTGCTTCCATATCCTTTGTGTATAAGAGGGCGACTGATTTTTTGGAGTTGATCTTGTATCCTGCCACATTACTAACGGTGTTTATCAGCTGTAAATGTTCTTTGGTGCATTTTGGGGGTCGCTTATGTACACTATCATATCATCTGCAAATTAAGAAAGTTTCACTTCTTCCTTTTCAATTTGAATCCCCATGATCCCCTTATGTTGTCTTATTGCTATTGCTAGAACTTCAAGCACTATATTGAAGAGGTATGGCGAGAGTGGACAGCCTTGTCGTGTTCCTGAGTTTAGTGGGATGGCTTTGAGTTTCTCTCCATTTAATTTGATGTTAGCTGTCAGCTTGCTGTATATAGCTTTTATTATCTTTAGGCATGACCCTTGTATCCCTAATCTCTACAAGACTTTTATCATAAAGGGATTTTGAATTTTGTCAAATGCTTTTTCAGCATCTAATGAAATGATCATATGTTTTTTTTCTTTCAGTTTATTTATATGATGAATTACATTGATAGGTTTTCGTATGTTGTACCAGCCCTGCATCTCTGGGAAGCCTACTTGATCATAATGGATAATTTTTCTAATGTGTTCTTGGATTCAGTTTGCCAGTATTTTTTTGAGGATTTTTGCATCGATGTTCATGAGTGAGAATGGCCTATAATTCTCTTTCTTGGTTGAGTCTTTGTGCGGTTTTGGTATCAGAGTGACTGTAGCTTCATAAAAGGGATTTGGAAATGCCTCTTCTGTTTCTATATTGTGAAATACATTAAGGAGTATAGGTATTAGGTCTTCTTGAAAGTTCTGGTAGAATTCCACATTGAATCCACCTGGTCCTGGGCTTTTTTTGGTAGGGAGGTTTTTGATAACTGCTTCTAATTCTTTGCGATTAAAAGGTCTATTTAGATTGTTCACCTGGTCCAGGTTAACTTTGGTATATGGTATTTATCTAAAAAAGTGTCCATTTCCTTTACATTTTCCAGTTTTGTGGCATACAGGCTTTTGTAGTAAGATCTAATGATTCTCTGAATTTCCTCTGTGTCTGTGTTTATGCCCCCCTTTTCATTTCTGATCTTATTAATTTGCAAATTCTCTCTCTGCCATTTGATTAGTTTGGATAGGGGTTTGTCAATCTTGTTGATTTTCTCCAGGAACCAGCTTTTTGTTTCATTGATTCTTTGTATTGTTTTCTGTGTTTCTATTTTGTTGATTTCAGCCCTCATTTTGATTATTTCCAGTCTTCTACTCCTCCTAGGTGAGTCTGCTTCTTTTTTTTTTCTAGAGCTTTCAGGTGGGCTGTTAAGTCTCCAATGTGAGCTTTTTCTCTTTTCTTTAAGTGGGCACTTAGTGCTATGAACTTTTCTCTTTGGACTGCTTTCATAGTGTCCCATAAGTTTGAGTATGTTGTTTCTTTATTTTCATTGAATTCAAGGAAGACATTAATTTCTTTCTTTATCTCTTCCTTAATCCAGGTATGGTTCAGTAGTTGACTGTTCAGTTTCCATGAATTTGTAGGGTTTCTGGGGGTAGCATTGTTGTTGACTTCTAACTTTAATCCATGGTGATCAGATAAGACACAGGTGGTTACTAATATTTTTTTGTAACTGTGTAAGTTAGCTTTGCTACCGAGTATGTGGTCAATTTTCGAGAATGTTCCATGAGCTGCAGAGAAGAAGGTATATTCTTTCCTATTTGGGTGGAATGTTCTATAGATGTCTGTTAAGTCCATTTGATTCATTACCTCCATTAATTCTCTTGTTTCTCTGTTAGGTTTCAGTCTGATTGACCTGTCCATTGGTGAGAGAGGAGTGTTGAAGTCTCCTTCTATTAGTGTGTGAGGTTTGATGGCTGCCTTGAGTTTTAGTAATGTTTCTTTTATGTACGTGGGTGCTCTTATATTAGGGGCATAGATGTTCAGGATTGAGACTTCATCCTGATGAACTGTTCCTGTTATGAGTATAAAATGCCCCTCTCCATCTCTCCTGATTGATTTAAGTTTGAAGTCAACTTTGTTAGAGATTAGTATGGCCACACCTGCTTGTTTCTTAGGTCCATTTGCTTGATAAGCCTTTTCCCAGCCCTTTACTCTGAGTAGGTGCCTGTCTTTGTGGTTGAGGTGTGTTTCTTGTAAACAGCAGAATGTTGGATCCTGTTTTCATATCCAGTCTCTTAGCCTGTGCCTTTTTATAGGTGAGTTGAGTCCATTGACATTAAGTGATATTAATGACCAGTGGTTTTTAACTCCAGTCACTTTTTTAGTCATAGAGTTTGTGTGTTTCCCTTCTTTGAGTTGTGGTGGTGAAGGTTCTATAGATGTCTGAGTTATTGTGGTCATTGTTGGACTCCTTGATTAGTGATTTTCCTTCCATTACTTTCTGTAAGGCTGGATTTGTGGCTATGTATTGTTTAAATTTTTTTATCCTGGAAAATTTTATTTTTTCCATTTATAGTGAACGAAAGCTTGGCTGGGTACAGTAGTCTGGGCTTGCATCCATGGTCTCTCAGTTTCTGCAGTACATCTATCCAGGACCTTCTTGCTTTCATGGTGTCCATGGAGAAGTCAGGTGAAAGTCTGATAGGTTTACCTTTATAAGTAACTTGGCCTTTTTCCTTTGCAGCTCTTAATATTCTTTCCTTATTCTGTATGCTTTATGTTTTGATTATTATATGGCGAGGGAATGTTTTTTTTTTTTTTAATCCAGCCTATTCGGTGTTCTGTATGCTTCTTGAACCTTCATAGGTATATCTTTCTTTAGGTTGGGAAAGTTTTCTTCTATAATTTTATTAAATATTATTTCTGGATGGTTGAGCTGCACTTCTTCTCCTTCTTCTACTCCTATTATTCTTAGGTTCGGTCTTTTTATTGTGTCCCAGATTTCCTGAATGTTTTGTGATGAGAGTTTGTTGTACTTGCTGTTTTTTTTTGATCAGTGTGTTTATTTTCTCTATGGTATCTTCAGAATCTGAGATTCTTTCTTCTAACTCTTGTATTCTGTTGGTTATGCTTGTTTCTGTAGCCTCTGTTTGTTTACTTAAATTTTCCATGTCCAGCCGGCCCTCTGTTTGTGTTTTCTTCTTTGCCTCCATTTCAGTTTTCAAATCTTGAACTGTTTCCATTATCTGTTTGATTGTTTTTCCTTGGTTTTCTAGGGTATCTTTCACTGATTTATTCAATTCTTCAAACTTTCTGTTATATTTCTCTTCCATTTCTATAAGGGCATTCTTTACATGCTGTTGAAGGGCGTCAATCACTTTCATGAAGTCAATCTTTTCTACTTCTTCTTGATTAAGGTGTTCATGTCCTCCCGTTGTGAGGTCGCTGGTTTCTGGTGGCTTCATGTTGCTTTTCAGATTGTTGGGTGAATTCTTGCATTTTTGTCTGCCCATCTCTTCCTCCAAATGCTCCCCTATGGATCTTCTTTTTCTGGATCAGGTCTCCTTGCCTACTGATGTACCTTCCCAGTGATGACTCTCCCCAGTGATGGCTCTCCTGGTACCGAGATCTGATCTCCATGCCCAATGATGGCTCTCCCCAATGCTGGCTCTCCTGGCACCCAGATCAGGGCTCTGTGCTGGTTGGGTAGCTCATAAACAAAGCACCTACCTTGCTTGGTGCAGGCAGGCTATAGAAACAAAGATACACCTGCCCACTTGGTTGCCCTGTGGATTCGGACCCAGGGTGATGTTATGTGCCAAAAGAGAGCAGGGGGGCCGAAGTGGGGAGGGTTCTGGATGCAAGCTGGGTGGGATAGGAAGAAAGAGGAAGTATGCAGGGAGTAGAGGCCCTGCAGAGAGCCCAAGAAGGATAGGGGGTTGAGGAACTTCTGAGTTCCCTGTCCCGGGCAGGCGCCACATAGTCAGAAACTCACCCCAATGTTGGCTCTCCCAGCGCCGAGAGATCAGGTCTTTGTGCTGGATGGGTAGCTCGTAAACAAAGCACCTACCATGCTTGGTGCAGGCAGGCTATAGAAACAAAGGGACTGCCACGCACTTGGTTGCCCTGAGGATTCGGACCCAGTGCCCAGACAGGCTGGGCTGGGTGATGTTATGTGCCGAAAGAGGGCAGGGCGGCCAAAGTGGGGAGGGTTCTGGATGCAAGCTGGGTGGGATAGGGAGAAAGAGGAAGTATGCAGGGAGTAGAGGCCCTGCAGAGAGCCCAAGAAGGATAGGGGGTTGAGGAACTTCTGAGTTCCCTGTCCCGGGGAAGGCGCCACATAGTCAGAAACTAACCCCAATGTTGGCTCTCCTGGCGCCGAGAGATCAGGCCTCCGTGCTGGTTGGGTAGCTCGTAAACAAAGCGCCTACCTTGTTTGGTGCAGGCAGGCTATAGAAACAAAAGAACTCCTTCCCGCTTGGTTGCCCTGAGGATTTGGACCCAGGGCCAGAAAGAATAATTCTTAATTATTAAGGTAAAGTTCTACGTAGGACAATGTTTATGATATTATATATATTTAAAAGTTTATCTAGCAAATGCATACCCACTTATGTTTACAAAATGTCTTGAGCTTATTTTTCACTTATATATCCAGGGAAATCACATACATTAATATGAAAATCATATTTTTCATAGCAAAATATCATAGAAAATCACGATAACAGAAGGCAATGGGAAAATGGTGACTCAGAGTGAAAGAAAGTGGCTTGAGTTCTGGCCCTAAAGTCTAGCCTGGTTAACTTTCTTTTATTAATTGTAGGGCCAAAAGATAGAACCCAATGACTTGTCCTGGTAGGCTTGCTTTGAACAAGTGAGATCCATACTGTCTCAGAGATTTTCAAGAAAAAAAAATTTAATGTACTGGTGATTAAAACCAGGGGTTGTGTGTACTTGGCAAGTGATCTAGCTTGAGTTGTATTCCCAGCTTGTTTACTCTAACATGTAGATATATTCTAAACTTTTTTCTTTATTTGTAAAATGAGTATAATAGTAACTGTTGTTTAAATCAGGATTCCAAGCTAGCATATTTAAAATATAAGAAGTACATACTTGTGGCATAGAGAAGACCTGAAGTTAATATTAATTAGTCCTATATTCGTTTTTTAAAACAAATTGAAGAGCATAATGTTTAATATTAACACCAAGTAAACTATTGTCTATTAGCATGATCAATTGCACTTTGTTAAAAGAAACATGAAAGCATCACTGTTGATTATTGTGTCTTCACAAATTTAAATGTAAGATTCTCATTTGGACAGTGTTATAAGTCTAACAGTCATATTAGATTTTGAAGTTTCTTCAGCTTATGTTTCTGAACAGCATAACAAGAAGTAAGTCATAAATATTTAGACAGAGCTCTACACAGAAATCCATTTGCTTATCGGATTACTCATCAGCATCTATTGGCTTAAAAATCAAAATGTCTAATACAAAAATCCATAATAAAACATTGTAATATTTAAGACTGGATGTCAACTCCCCAGACTAGAGTCTTCAGGGAGGCCAGACATTGAGCAAACTGACGAGAGACTTACTAGATTAGGTTAGACTCTGGGCCTGCCTGTGAGGCACTTTCTTGACTAAGTTAAACATGGGCCACTTTCTATGGATGGCTCAGATGTCAGGAGGTATAGGAGAAAGGCTTTGCTTTTCCTGTTCGCCTCCAGTTCTTGCTGGCGTGGACTGCTGCCACAGCTGCTGTTGACGTCCCTTACTGACAGAGTACCCATATTCTCTGACTAACTATATAAACAGATGTACAGTGTCTCTCCAAGAGTCCCCCAGCCTGCAGCAGTAGATTGGAGCAGCTAAAACAGGTAACCTTGTGGACTGAGCAGCTATCCACTTCTTAGCAGCTCCAATAAGAAGACTGATATTCTTGGGAAGTCCAAATCATGTAAGCCAGTTTATTGACACCCTTTGGTGATATATGTTCATTCAGTTACATCTATTCCTCTCCAGATCACTGAGTAATATACATAGTGATTTATGTCTTTACTTCAAATATACAGCCAACAGCAAGAGAAAGGTTTGTTTACTAAACAAATAAATGAATATAGTTGGAAAAATTGTATTTCTAGAGGCATATTTGCCAAAAAATTAAAAAAAAAACACTAGGGTACAGTCTCAAAACTGAACTTAGAAGTTTGGAGTATGACTTAGCAGGTAAACATCTATAGGTGTTTCTGAAAACCTGATTGTTACTTTAGAAGGATGTACTGTTACTGACATGAAATAATGTTGCAGGATTTACTTAAGAAGCAACACAGATACATTTCTGTTCTTGGTCGCCTTCTTATCAGCTCAGAAAAGTGTTATGTGATTTGGCAGTGAATTTGTGTAAAAATGATATATTCATGAAGTCATTTCCTCTGAATTGACACATCCCCCTCCTTCCAAGAAGACAGCATAATAAGACTAAGGAAACAATTAAGGGTCACAAGGCTTACAGCTCAGAGCTTTAAGACTGAGCCAGACTGTCTCTTCAAGACTGTACAATCAGGAAGCAGTTGCTGTGAGAGATGGGACTCTTCTGTGGATGCAGTTATCCATATGGGCGCCGTTCTGTAACATGAAAGTCCTGTTTGTTGTTGTGGTTTTGTCCTCCCACTAGATATCCCCAGCTGTTTATCCCCAAAGAAAATCACACATAAATCTCCATAAATTATAAGCTGATTGGCCCATTAGCTCTAGTCTCTCAATGGCTAACTCTCATATCTTGATTAACCCATTTTTTTGATCTATGTTAGCCGTGTGGCTCAGTACCTTTTTTCAGTGGGGCAGATCACATCCTGCTGCTTCAGTGGTCTGGGCAGGAGTGGGAGGAATCAGCTTCCTCCTTCCTAGAGTTCACCTGTTCTCCTTGCATCATTTCTACTTCCTGTTTGGTTTTCCCACCTGGCCAATCAGCGTTTATTTAAAACATGATTGACAGAATACAGACAATTCTTCTGCAATTTGGAAAGGGCACTCCAAGTCTTCTGGCTTCATGAGTTGTCACCAATGTTGATGTGCACTATTTAGGTGATACAGCTGTTTTTTGAGTCATCCACACTTCTGTAAATAACTCCTTACCATATTCTGTAAGTAACTCCACTCTTTATCTACTTGGGTGAAATTTTTCTTTGAATTGTTGTCAGTGCCCTATGTTGAAGTAAATTGTGCTTTTGCATGTCTCTCCAGTCAAAGTCACCTAGCAGAGACTGCCCTTTCTCCATATCACATGTCTCATATGGATTTATATAATTTGTTAATACAATTTAAAACTTTATCCTCTGATTCTCTTCTAAAATTAAGCATGTGCAAGAACACATGTATCCTGCTCCCTACCCCCACAGCCTTGATTATGTCTTTATAAGCCGAAGACAGAAGCAGATGGCAGAAACTGTAAATTCTTAGCAACAGATTCTGAGACCACAATATTATTCTCACAAGAAAACAAAACATACCACTCATGTAAACGAATCAATATAGAACTCATTAATAAGCCCAAATATTTCTAGTAATTTACTAAAAAAGTAAATACATGGTGACTTGAAGTTACTAATGTATTTCATTTGTTTCTGTCCTCAGATATAAAAATAATTTAATTTTTGGCAAGGAAATTTACAAAAGAAAAACAACAACCAATGGATTGGATTTGTTTTTAAAAACAGAACTGAGCATGGGGCTGGTTTACTTAACAAAAAAAAAAAATGCTTCAAAACAAAATCAGTTAAACAAATAAAGCTTTTGCTAACCATTCAGATGGGCATTTCTGTATAGACTTTTAGAGTTAAAAATAAAAGATTCTGCTAGAAAGGACCACACACGATGTGTGTGCTCACACACACACATGCGCGCACACACACACACACACACACACACACACACACACACTGATCTTTGCTATTCAGAGCGGAACAAGAAACTTACAGAACTGAGAGATTAAGAAAAAAGCAAAATCTGTGGCATTTGTTTATAACATTAGAGTTTATGTAAAGATTCACAGTAAAATAATAAGCTAGCATACTATCAAAGTGCCAAGATAACCTTAATTAGACATTGATGAGATTGAACCAATTGCTACAGCAACTCTAGAAATCACTGTAATAAATACTAACAAAACTAAAACTAGATCTACAATACAACTCAGTTATGCTACTCCTTGATACATGCCCAAGGCCTCACAATTGTACTCTTTAGATACTTTCTCATGTGTGTTCTTTGCCACTCTACACAGCATAGCTAACATATTGAAAAAAGTTCTTCAAGTGATGAATGTAAATGAGGATGGGGTAGATATACACTGAACTGTTATTAAACTGTAAGAAAAACAAAACCATGAAATTTGCTGGCAAATTTATGGAACTAGAAAACATTATACTGAGTGAAGAAACTCCGAACCAGAACACAAATTGTCTCAAGTTCACCCTTGTTTGGGGATCCTAGCTCTACTCTTTAAGTGTTATTGTATAACATTGAATAGGCACAGAAACCAGGAAAGTAAAAAGACATCATGGAAGAGAACTCTAGAAGGGGACAATGCTAGGACACAGGTACTATAAAGGGGTCAGTGAGAAAGAAAAAAAGGGGTCTTTGAGGGAGAGAGTAGGATAATCAATAATATTAAAAATGCTTGGAAAATCTCCAGTTTATGTATGTATACACACACACACACATATATACACACATATACACATGCATATGTATACACACATACATATATATGATATATAGTATATAACTATATATGATGCATATGTGTGGGCATGTATATGTGTATATATATATATATATATATATATATATATTTACAAAATATGCTAAAGACATCAACCATACACTTCAGACACAGGGATTTGAGGAATTAAACTAAAACTGAGATACCGACCTTGTTACAGAGGATACAGAAACCCATTACGGTCAGAATGTAGAGACAAATGAAGGTAGTGTGCCCAAGCCTGACTGATACATTGATAGAGTGTTACTATGCCTAAGTCTCAGGGAACATTCTGACTGGAATGATTATAAGGTAAAGAGGACCAGGACATATGATATGAAATTACATCTTCTATATATGATAGGAAAACTGCACCAAAGAATCGCAACAATCTTGTTGCTTAAACAATACCAAAACAATGAGCATGCCAGTTGACATGCTAACACAGATGAGTAAAATCTTACAAAACCTCTCTCCTAGATTAAGTTATAGGCAATTAATGAGGATTTAAATAGGGAGAATTAGTCTTCTCCAGAGACCCACACCCTGATGATAGGTTGTCCATCCCATATCTGATCAAAGGACACATATTTATGAGCAACACTAAAAGGGTTTTGAAGTGTGTGTGTGTGTGTGTGTGTGTGTGCAATTGTGTGTTTAAAATACTAATAGTTAAAGAAGTCATGAATTTGAAGAGTGAGTAGAACATGGAAAGAGCTGCAAAGAAAAAGAAAGAGAAAGAGAGGTTGCCATGTAAATTTAAATTTAAAATTTAAAAACCAAGCATAAAGTTTAGTATGCCAGTCAGATTTCTTAATGCAGTAATGATCAATGTTCTCCAGTTACACAGAAAATTGTCTTAAATTAAAAGATTTACTGGATATTGTCAATTCTTTTACAAAGTCATGGTTACACTGATATGTAAACCACATAAAGACCCAACAAAGAAAGAGAATTACATAACAATTTCCTTATAAAAATATATGCAAACTTTCTGAAAAATGCAAACCGAATACAAGAATATATAAAATAATCAGCCACCATGACCAAGTATTTTTCATCTTAGGAATGTAGGGATTGTTTAATATATCTATATCAATAAATGTAATCCACTGTATCAGCAGATTGAAAGACCAAAACCACATGACCATCTTATTAAATGCAGAAAACATCTTTGATGAAATTCAACATCTCTTTAAGAAAAAAGTCCTGGAGTAAGAGATTGGGCATATATACCTCAGCATAGTAAAGGCAATTTACAGTAATCCCATAGCCAGCATCAGTGTAAATGGAGAGAAACTCAAAGTAATTCCACTGAAGTCAGTAACAAGACAAGGTTGTCAACTCTCTCATACCTCTCAATATTGTACTTCAAATCTTATCTTGAACAATAAGACAACTGAAGAAAACCATGGAACACAAAAAAGAAGGGATGAAGTCAAAATATGTTTATTTATAGGTAATATGACTGTATACATAAGTGATTGTAAATTCACCAAGATAAACACTTTCAGCAAAGTAGCTGAACACAAAATTAACTCTCAAAAATCAGTAGACCTCTTACACACAAATGAAAAACAGATTAAGAAAGAAATCAGGGTAATAACACCTTTCACATTATCCTCAAATAATGTAAAATATCTTGTAATATCTCTAATGAAGCAAGTGAAAGTGTTTTATATTTAAAAAGCCCAATCAAACAAAACAAAACAAACAAACAAAACTTTAAGTATTGGGGGAAAGAAAAAAAAAAAGATATCCGAAGATGAAAAGATCTCTCATGCTCATGAATCAGTAGGACTAACATATTAAAATGGACAACCTCCAAACTCAACCTATAGATTCAGCAAAATTCTCATAAAAACTCCAATATAATTCTTCCCCCAAATTGAAAGAATACTTTTCAGCTTCAAATGAAAATACAAAAATGCCCAGGATAGCTAAACAAATCCTGAATAATAATAGAAGTTCAGAAGGCATAACCACTCTCAATTTCAAGTTGTACTATGGAGCTATAGTAATAAAAAAAACATGGTATTGGCACAAAAATAGATACATTTATCAACGGAATCTAATTGAACACCTAGACATAAATCTACATACCCATAGAAACCCAATTTTTAAAAGAAGTCAGAAATATAAACTGAAAAAAAAAGACAACATATTCAAAATGGTACTGACCAAGCTGGATAGTTGAATGGAGAGAAATCCAATTATATATATATATATATATATATATATATATATATATATATATATGCAGAAAAGATTTTTACCAACTACACATCCTATAGGAGGTTGACATCCAAATTATACAAAGTACTCAAAAGACTAGATATAAAGAAAACAAATAACCCACTTCTAAAAATGGGGTACAGATCTAAGACACATAGAGGATATTGACTCTTCAGTCCTTTGCATAGAATTATCACTAGTTTTCCACTCTAATTTTGAAATTTGAAAATATAATTTTAGAATGTCAAATGACTAATTTTACGTTGCACCTCTAATAATAAAGTTATTCATATACTCCTGCAACATCATTAATTTAATTTGTTCCTCAAACAAGGTGCAGGAAATACTAAAATAAGGGGAAGTTTCAACTTGGTAGACTAAGACAGTGTTCAGAAGGTGAGGCCCTATGTGTGTAACATTATGGTGTAGGGGTTTGAGTAGAAGTCAAAATACTTTAGAGGGATTGTTTTCAATGGAAGTGTGATTGGCTTGGAACAGAATTATAATTGTTTGCTTAATTATAAATGTAGTGAAGATATAGTCTTGATGAATAAAAAGTTGTTTGAGAAACAAGCATTTGGAGCTTAGCAGAAGCTAAAATGTCCTTACCTAGTGAAAAAAAATTATTATAGTTTAAAAATTGTCTGCACATATGGAATTTGTAGAATTCCTGAGATTAAGAAGGAAAGTAATTGTCATTTTGTAGCTGTATCTTTGTGGAGAACAATATTGTGAAGTAAATGGTACACACATCAAAAACCATGGTCTTTCTCTTAATAATGCTGCACTAAATCTTCAATTATCTCTCTTTTCTGAAATAATATCTCTAAATTCAAAGTGACATTGTATAGAGATATATAAGAGTCTATCATAAGAAACAGAACTGAGATTTTCTTAAGTATACCAAGTTTACATTGAGAAGTCGGGTGTAATTCTGAAAGGTTTACCTTTATATGTTACTTGACCCTTTTTCTTTGCAGCTCTTAATATTCTTTCTTTATTCTGTATGTTTTATGTTTTGATTATTATATGGCAAGGGAATTTTTTTTTGATCCAGTCTATTTGGTGTTCTGTAAGCTTCTTGTATGGATATTTTTCTTTAAATTGGAAAATTTTTCTTCTATTATTTTCTTGAATATATTTTCTGTGGCTTTGAGCTGCAGATCTTCTTCTACCCTTATTATTCTTAGGTTTGGAGAGGAGGGGAGAAGGGGAGGGTTAAGGAGAACTTGAGGGAATGGGGTAGTCAAGATGAAGGAAGGACAGAGATGAGAACAAGGGAAAAGATATCTTTATTGAGGGAGGGAGCCATTATAGGGTTAGCAAGAAACCTGGTTCTAGAGAAATTCCCAGGAAATCACAAGGATGACCCCCAGGTAAAACCCTAAGCAGTTGAGGAGAGGGGGGCCGATTATGACTTGCTCTGTAGTCAGATTGATGAATATCTTAAATATCACCATAGAACCTTCACTCAGCAACTGATAAAAATAAAGGCAGAAACCCACATTGTAGCACTTTTCTGAGCTCCCAAATTCCAGTTGAAAAGTGGGTGGAATGAGAATATGACCAAAAAGGTCAAGACCATGATTGGTACTCCCACTGAAACAATTTATATGAGCTAATGGGAGCTCACCAACTCTAGCCAAACTGAGAAGGTACAAGTATAGGACCAAACTAGTCCCTCTGAATGTGCTTGTCAGTTGCATGCCTGGGGCAGGCTGAGAAGCAATTGGCAGTGGCACCAGAATTTATCCCTACTGCATGCACTGGCTTTTTGGGATCCTAATCTCTTTGGATGGATACCTTGATCTGCCTGATATAGTAGGGAAGACCTTGAACCTTCCACAGAACAATGTGCCTTACCTTCTCTGAGGATTGGATGGTGGTAGGGTAGAAGGCTGTGTGGAGGGAATCGGAGTGGGGAGTGGGAACTTAGATTGGTATTTTTAAGAAATCTAATAAAAAAGATTTAAAAAAAAGAACACCAAGTTTAACTGAAAAATGCAAATGATGTAAATGTGGCCACTGTGATACCCAACACTGCTGTGGGAACTCCTTCAAATCTACAACACAGTACTAACCTCCTGAAACATTAAACTAGCATAGGAATAGCCATCAGTCACATCAGGGGAACTTTTCTTCTTTTATTTCTCACCAAGACATCGGAACATTAGTTTTGTGATGGACGCTGAAAAGCCCAAAGGAGAGGTGGAAGACAGAACAATTCTTAAGGAAAGATAATGAGTTATGGTTGACTTCTAGGTATTTGTCTCCTTCAATATGGCTTAGATGTGAAGAGAAAAATGGGTAGGCACACTGTGAGCATGAATCACTTCAATTTTGTGAATACACATGAGCCTGTGTATTCTGGAGCCTGGAATAAGAACAACATCGCCATTCTTTTCCATCTACATCTCAACTGAAGCAAAGCGATGGTTAAATCTTTTCCTATAGCTTGTCAATATCCCCAAGGGTTAGAAAGGGGAAAAGATTGGGTCCTGTGTAGAAAGAGCTAGTATTTATATTCTTGCTATATTAGACATATCTTCTCTGCTTGGTTGATATGTACGTATGTACTATACATACAGACACAGAGACACATACACACACACACACCACACATATGTATATATAGTATGTATAATGGGTTTTGGTTTTATACACCCAAAAGAAAAAAAAAACAACAATAAAACTAAAGTTACTTTTTAGGAAATAATACTGGATAGCCTGTCTGTCTTCTTTGGGGACCAGACACTAATGTGATGCACAAACATATTTCCAGGCAAACTCTCATATACAAAAAACAGTATAATACTAGTCTTAAAATGCTCTTCACTGGTCGACCGACCCAAATTTCTTAACAACTCATCACCCAGGATTAGAAACAGTGGCTTTTAATAATGCCTCCCACAAACGTGCCCACAGCTATGGTTGATGTGTTGGATGAGATATATTATATTTGTTGACAGATTCTACTATTGACTTCAAGCACATTATAATCTTATGAATACTGCTTTATAAATTTTCCATGCAGAAACACTAATATTAGCCTAATAGAGAAACTGTGAGATCATTCTATTTTTTCAAAATATAAATATTAAACAGAGTGTGGTGGAGCATGCCTTTAAAACCAGAACTTTGAAATCAGAGGCAAATGGATCTCCGTTGTTTTCAGACTGAACTGGTCTATATAATGAGTTTCAGGTCAGCCAAGGCTAAATAAGACCCTATCTAAAAAGCAATTATAAATAATAAATTGCTAACAACTCAGGGAAAAAAACCAACTGAGAATATCATAGAAACAGACTGCTTTTCTGACTAAAATGAACTGAGTGAAAATTAATTTTAATCCCTGTTTTACTTAGTTACTACCTTTATGTAAAAATTAGGCAATTATTTTCCCCTCTTATACAACACCAAATCTTACTTCTAAATTTAATATGCAAAATGTAAGTAGTGACACACACGCATACACACACACACACACACACACACACATCAAAAAAATCCAAATCACAGGAAATACTAATCTCTCTAGAATTTATGTGGGTCAAAGCAAATCCTTTCTATAAGAATTCTATTTAATCCTCAGATATAAAAGTTTTTCTTTCCTCCCCTTAGAAAACAGCTAAGTAGGTAGTAGAACATTTTCTGAACAAAAAAGCAAGCTAAATCTAAATTCTATTGCAATCTATGCCTGGAAAATTTATGTTAGACTATAAGTGGTTACAAATGAAAATAATATTTATTGATATTCAAATATTGAACATTCGAAAGTTTCTAATTTTGTACTCAAAAATGAATATTTTGTATTTATTCCTGCATGGCAAACATATTTATGCTTTTATCATTCCAAATTCAGCATAGTTAGAATTGCAGCTATGGAGCAATTAGTTAGCACACTGTAAACAAGTTACTGAATTAACCTTGAAGCATATTTTTGAAAGAGTCCAATAACTTCTTGTCACTAGTGACAATGAGGATTGCAAACTGCATATTTCATTATTAGATATTATGCCCTGCCTAATTTCCCCTAAGTGAACACAATAAAAATAAGCTCTTGGTCTGACTGCAACAGACCAACTTAAATGAATTCTGCCAGATTCCTTTCTTGATCTACTTGGGAATGCAATAGTATCAGATCAAGAATCAACAAGGGCATTTCCCAGTTCACTCATGTGAGTATCTCTCCATAATAGGTAAGCCAGTCTTTCAGCAGAAACCCTTTGGAAATTTTCTGTCAAAAGAAAGATTTGAATGTCAAGTGTTATGAATGCAAATTTTCAAGCAAATGAAAAGGAAAATCATAAGCCAAGATCAGAGAATCATACTGAGACGTTTAAAAAAAAGGCCCAAACATAATAAAGCAGTAAAAAAAAAAAAGTGGATGGGAACTATGATTGCAGCACTATAAGTCACTATAGGTCAGATCATAGGTTTAATCAAGACAAAGGCAGAAAAGTCATCAGAAGAGGCAAAGTGGACAGAAAACGTTTTAAAACATAGTAAGAGCTTCCTTTGTTTGGATGGGATGAAGAATCAGCTTACTTGATGGAAACTTACCAATTCATCTCCACCAGTTCTTGTTTTATGAAAATGTACAAATATAAATTACTACATTGTCATAATTCAAGATGTATGCTAAGGGTATCAAATGCTTTGTCCGTCACTTTCATTGTTGTGACAAAAGACTTGAGAAGAACAAGAGGTAAGGTTTATTTAACACATGGTTTTAAGATTTTAGTTGATTGTCAACTGATTTCATTTGTGAGCCATCATGATACAGAGCTTGATAGTGCTAAGAGACTACCATAGAGAAAGCCTACTCATCTCATAAAACTATACAACAAAGACAGAAGGGAACTGAAGAAAACATACTCTTCAAGATCATGCTTTCCCATGGCTGTTTCCTCCCATCAGACATCACTTTTATTAATCTCCAAAGGTGCTAACATTTTGTGCAACCATCAATGAGGTAACCTATGTAGTTGAGTCACTGCTCTCATGATCCAATCACTTCTGAAAATTATTAATTTTTAACATTGCTTTGGGGACCAAGTCATGTAACATGATTTCTGGGGACACTTCACATTCAAATTACCGCAGATGCTAGAAGATTCTATCTTGAAGAGCTAATAGGCATTGGAGATATTGGCTTGTTGTGTGATGTCTTAGAAGATGTTTTAATGCATAAGTTGGCATTTCAAATTTATTTGAATATAAATATTATTGAAAATGAAGAATTTTAAATCAAAGTCCAAGTATTTTCTTCTATATTCTAAAATTTGACATACTACTTTGCTTTAGAATTTACAATTACATAATTGAAATTTTATAAATATCCATCTTATTTTATAGGATTGAGTAGTTTATAAGCTCTAGGATAATAAAGTTTGAAACATATAGGCTGGGAACAATACTAAGCCTAGAATGCCAAAGTATTGCTGAAGTTATTTCGTGAAAGAAACATAGACTTATTAAATGCAGAATTAGGAAACAACAGAAAGAAGTTTGGGGAAGCATATTTAATGGTTTATCGATTTACTTTAATATATATTATATATATTATATCAAGAAACTTAAATATATATTATATATAGTATTAAGTTGGAAATGCTTAGTACAGATAATAGGAGTCAGTTAAACAAAAAAATGATTAAAAATAATGAACCATACAATTATCTTGCCATAATGGACTCATCATTATTTTTCCAGTAATATGTCAAAACCATGGGAACAATGTCTGTGAAAAGTCTCCATTATCTGTATATAAAGCCCGTGATTAGTAAGATGTGATTTTAGAAAAAAAAATGATTATAGAATCTCTTTCAAAATGCTTGAATTAATCTGAGGACATATAAACTGTGTGTGTGTGTGTGTGTGTGTGTGTGTGTGTGTGTGTGTGTGTGTATGTGTAGATTTGTTGGAAGATGAAAGATGCTGGTATAACTCTGTCTGTTCCTAAAGGAAAACAAAGCAGGACATTAGAGGCTTATGTGAACATCCAGGCATGAATGCTCAACAGAAAGGAAGTTAATTAATCTATTCTGTGCCTTTTATTTTTTTTTAACTGGCTCACAAAGGATTTTATGGTGTTTATCTGAATTTTTGAGGTATTTTCTCAGTCTATTATTATTATTACTATCATTTACTGTTTTATAATTATTACTATTCTGTATTGGTTAGGAGCCAGGACTCTACACAATCGAAGTAAGAGCTCTACCATTAATTGCTGTTCACATTCCTGTTTTTAGTTTTTTTTTAAGTTTGAGACAGTGTCTCACTAAGATGCCCAAGTTAGCTTTGAACTCATTTTGCAGCATAATATGCCTTGAATTGGTAATACTCCTGTTTTTACTTCTGAGCAGCTGGAATTATAGGCCTCTGCCAGACCCTGCTCAGGTTATTAGTTCAAAGGTTAATTGCTTCTGGAAACATCCTTATGGACTCATTTAGAAACAGTGCATCACTAGCTATTTTGGCATCCCTTAACCCAGTCAAGTTGACACATCAAATTAGCCTCACAATGGTGTCTTGTGTTAAAAACAATGAGTAAACATTTAGAGAAGGTATCAACAAACAGGTCAGTCACTTCATGGTTATTTAACAGTAATCTTCCTCAATAAACAAGAGCCTTATGAATCAGAGCTTGTTATTAGACATTTTGGATTTGTAGACCAGGCACGTTTATATCACTTTTTGGAACTAAAATCATATTTAGATTAATAAAAAACTGGCCTACTTGTACAGTTTTCCCTAGACACAACTTAAGACATATAATTGAAAAAATAAAAAAGGAGAATCAACAATATACAACATGAGCTGGGGATGCAGATCAATTAGTGAAATGGTTGGTTACACAGTGTGCAAGAAACCCTGGGTTCAATTCCTAGCACTCTATAAATGGAATTTGTTGGTAACTACCTGTAATCTTAGCACTAGTGGGGGAGGATTCAGAAGGATTAGAAGTTTAAAATTATTAGTAACACACAGTGACTTTGAGAACAGCCTGAGTTTCATGGGACATTGTCTCAACTTTAGTTTGTTTTTCATAGCCCTTCACCAACTTTTTACAAATTATTATAATTTATTAAGAACAAATTGTTTATAAGTTTTATGTTAGCAATTGTCCCCTCAATAGTTTAACATATCTTACATATGAAATTCCTTTTGCAATTTTTCTGTTTTGTTAAGGCCATTATTGAATGATTTAAGTATGTGTATGTAAAACTCATTTTCTCGGAAGTTGCATTGGTGTGTTCATATTCTACATACATAATTTTCTTTTTCTCTTCTTCTCTCTCTCTTACACACATACACACACACACACACACACACCACTGATTAGAAATACACAACGATTCTAATTTATACTTATCGAATTGCATATTAGTCAAGTCTTTGGTGCATATATAATATTTTAGAAGACATTCACGTTGTGACTTTTGGTAGCCATAGTTAAAGTGTAGAACATTCATTCATTATTAATTTTTTTTTTTTTTGCATTTAGGCATCTCATGTACCTGAGGTTGGCCCCAGTCATGCTATTTAGTTAAGGAAAGCCTTGAACTCCTAAACCTTCCTCTTCTTCTGGAGTGCTGTTTTTACAAGTAAGAGCCGTCACAGCTAGAAGTATGATACTTCTTTACAGCCTAAATTTTATTTCTGAAAAGTCACAAAACTGATCACAAATGTACGCCCTTTACAAAAATAGCAAAACAAAACATAAACAAAAAAGAAATCACATTGTGAAATGCTTTCAGATTTTAAATATAAAACTTTCAATATATAGTAAGATAGTCTTTGAAATATCTGGAATGTTTTAAGAGTGACAAAAGGCATGTCCTGCTTCTCAGAAAGTTGTGGAAACAACATTTAAATGTACCAAGTGTCTGAAGGATATGCAGAATTTCAGGAAAATGTCAGAGATGGCATAAAATCAATGGAGACTCTGAGTAAGCTTCACCCAGGGTTTTCGCAGGCTCCACTAACTAAATCTGCTCCTTGTCTTCCCGTATTCTGTCAAGTCAAATATGAGAGTAAGTTTCTATGAAACTCCTTGCTGATTGAATTCTGGAGAAGAGAAGGAAAAGATGTCACTTTTCATTCTCAGAGACACCATCTAGGAAAATGTAAGACAGGCTTCCTCAAGCCATAACTACCACTGCATTACAAATGCTTCTTTAGTGTTATTCAGCTGCTCATTTGTCTTGCTTCCCTCCACCTGCACATCCATCCTCCCTGCCAAATTTGAATAATGTTTGTCCCTTTTACCAGCCCTAAATGTGCCAAGCTCTGGATAGCTTGTTAAGGGCTTTGCTCCAAAGTGAAATGGAGAGTTTGGCTAGGATTTAGCAGCCATGGAGACATCCTAGATATCTCTTTTTTCTCTCCAACCCACAGGTTAAATAGAACTCATCCTTTTTCACTCTTCTTAACGATGTTTCTCCTTTTTCCCTACTCCAGAACTACCTCTGTCACTTTGTAGGTTTTTTTTTCTACTATCTGATGTATTCCAGAAGTTCTAGCATTTGAGGTTTGCATACTTACTAACTCTCTATGTTAATTTGATCTACCATTCTTCATAATTATATTTCTATTGAAAACTTCTAAACTGATTTAACCTACTTTCTTTCAATCCAAGAATTGGGCACCAGTTTTGTAATGAGGTCTCAGCTAATATCTTCAACACACTTGCCTGGTCACTTCAAGTGAACCCACTCCCCGCTTTAGGTCATAACTATGAATTGAGATTCATTTAGAACTGTTCTTGACCTAATCAGATTAAGAGATGATGATGGAAGCCTCCAGCTTCATCCCTCTCACCACAGCACTATCTCTATGCTGTTATTTTTTCTTTGCTTTTCTTTGTGAGTCTAGCCTTTAGAAACTGATCCATCTCTCCAGTCCCTCTATGCTGGCATTCTAATGGCTTTTGTTTTCCCCTAAAGCCACATTTCTTTCTAATCCCCCTTTCTACCCTCACCGAATTCTTTCTTCAAAAATGTTTATTTGATGGTGACTCTAATTTTGAGCTTGTAGTATTTACCAACATTCTCCAGGTGTCCCCTCTCAAGCTGGTAATTTGACAACCCTGAAAGCAGAATTTATGAAATGAGTACAACTGATGGTGAACAGTAAAAACTGGCTCTAGAACATTGCGAATAGAGACCAGTTTGTGAGCTTGATATGTAATCCTTGATTTAGATATCCTTCCTAACCTGTTAGTAGTTCTTGCTTCCTTAGACTCTGTTCACTCTATCCATTGTGGACCTTATTTCATTTCTCAGGGATGATCTTTGCTCTGCCCCCCTCCACCCCAGTTCATATAGGCTTCTAAGGCATGGAATTCTGAGGGGGGTGTCTTTACTTCAATTTTGAAGATGTTTAGATCTCAGTCTACCATTTTATTTTTTAAATTATCAAATATTAATTATATAAAGTAGTAGGCATCATTATGAGGCAACATTACATGTTCCTACATGTGTAAAATATGCTTTGCTCATATTCACGCCTATTACTCTCTTTTGCTTCCATTGTTAACATTTTCTAATGACATTTCACCTGGTTTCTATTTTATACCTTGCTAATCTAGATCATTTCAGTATGTGTGCAATAAGGACCACACTAGTGTTGCACTTTTGTCATTGACTTGTGTCACAGTTCATTAATTTTCAATTCCTGAACTAAAATGCAAGCTCAGTAAGTACCAAGGTTATGTGTGAGAGAACTCATGAGTGTGCCACTGGTTCTTAGCAAGTTCTGTGCTAGAGCAGCGAATATAGGAAAACTACCAGTGTTGAAGGGAGAAATACAGACTTCTACTAGCGAGCACTTTGCTCATGTGTTTGGGCTGTATCACTAGTTCATTGGTTGGCTAACTGAAGGCTTCACCGATTATATTTCTTTGCCTCTGGTGGAATGTTTTTCATCATTTCATTTTCTCTAATCATCAACTCAATGTCATTACATAAATGTCACTTTCTTTCTACCTATCAATTCTCTTTTCCATCTGTTAGTTTCCTCAAAGCCTATATTTCAACTCTTAAAGTCATTTAAAAATCCCACATGGAATAAGAAAAAAAAATCACCCTCAGAATAGTTCATGAGAAAGAATGCATTTATTTACAAGTGAATTTTAAAGTAGAATCTTGAAACATTTTTTTTTAATGGTACTCTACCATAGACACTCAGGGATGCAAGTCATTATATAAGTGGTAGACTTAATAAGCTAACTTTGACATTTTGATTGCTAATATGGATGTCTTGTATGAATGAGCTAAAATAACTGAGGACTGGTCTCATAAAACCACCAATAGCATTTTATGAACAAATTATGTTTTTAGTGAACTGTGATTTTTAGGTGTTGACACTTTAACACCAATAACTTAGTTGCACAAAAAGCAAACACACTAAATCAATATACAGATTTTCCAGATGGTAATGTCTGATTTATCCCCTGATACTTTACTCAATTGAACATCTGCTGGAGTGTTATTGCTTTAAAAAAAAAAAACTCTCTATAATGGAGGCAGAGTCTTTTTATCTCAACATCTGGTGCTTAGAAAATCCTGTGCTTTCTTTCTTCCAGAAGAAAATGATCTTTAAAAAACAACTTTGTAAGATAAGATAGAATCTATTTCATCAGGGTGCTGTTCAAGCATTATGTTAACAATGCATGTTGGCTAGTATTTTAGAAGCTAGAGGTATTTCTTTTGAAGTGTCATTCTGAGTATTTCCATCATTTTGATGGCAATTACAGTAGAATGCCCACATTTCAAAGTCTGAGGTTAGAAATTCATTTTGCTCTCTGTACTGAATGAAAATGAATCAGTCAATGATTTAATGCCTTTACATGCACACACACACACACACACACACACACAGCAATTTAAAAATATTTTTTGATAAATATACTCAGAATTTTGATTTACTTATCTAGTTGGTTCATACAAAAAAAATAATAGAAAATATTTCATAGTTTAAAAACATCAAATTTGAAATTACAATTGTCTTTTAAACTGCTTTCAGAGTGGAGCTTATCATACAAATGCAATGTACATTTCTATTTGCAATATTATTAATACAATAAAATTCATGCAGTATAATACATATTTGTTTACTTCAGTCTAACATAAGTGTAATCCTAAATGAAGCTTGGTATGAGAAAATAGAAAGAGTTTTGGTTTCTCTCTCACAGTTATAAGACAAAATTATTTTAAGGCATTAAAAAATTACAATTATCATCAAAAGCAATATACGGGCTGGAGAAACACCTCAGTGGTTAAGAAAACTGGATGCTCTTCCAGAGGACCTAGGTCCAATTCCAAGGTCGCATATGGCAGGTCATAACTCCAGTTCCAGAGGATTTGACACCCTCACACAGATACACATTCAGGTTAAACACCAGTGCTCACAAAATAAATAAATAAATAACTCTGATTAAGAGTTGCTAAATGAGATATTTCTGCATAAAATTCCATGGCAGTTTCTCTCCAGACGTAGTTACAGAGGAAGGGACAAGGGTGAGTGATTGGGAATATATAGTAATAGGAGTCTTTAACACATGATTCTCAAATTATTCACTCATGGAAAAATGAACAAATAACAAAAGTAAGCAAAATACAGTTACCATGTCTCCATATTGAAATGACATTCAATATTAGAAAATATGCATTGTCAAATATTTGTAAAATATCTATAAAGGATGACTAGAAATCCACTGTAAAAACAAACGCAATATGTTTAGTAAAGTAGTACTTATAGAAATGTCAATCCCTAGTTAAAACATGAAAAAATGGACATTAGCAGCAGGGTCAAACTATAAGTATTTTTACATGTTGAGAAAAGCAAGTTATTGTATGAAATGGGGACTGTAAATACATTTCAAACACAATGCTAACAAAACAGTACATTTTCAAATATATAAAACATAAAAATGTTGCAAGTAAATTTGAAGTAAAACTTACTTAGATCAAGAGAAGTTCTGGAAAGGAGAAATAGCTAAGTAGTTAAGCAGAGGACCTGAGTTCAGTGACTAATGTTCACACTGAGTAGTGAACAAACACTTGCAACTCCAGCCCCAGGGGCAGCTGATAATGTTTTTGGACATGATAGGCACCTGCATTCATTTTTATAATGCCACTACACATAATTGGTAAATAATAAATAGTAAACTAGATAAAACAAAAAGGACATGACAAATATTCAAATAAATGATGGAAATTTATACTGAGAAAAGAGTTTGTACTAGGAGAAAAATATTAAGGATAAAAACTTCAAATGATAAAATGAAATAATAAATTACAATAAAGGCAAATTTAAATATACATAAAATAACACACTGAGAAATAAACAGTGGTTCAAATATTTACAAAGGAAATCATAAAATATTTTAAGTTCATTAACAATTTAAATGAAACAAAATCATATATTTAATGACAGAAAATACTGTTAATGAAGGGACTGGGTATAAATTTATAATATATAAATTTATGTTTGGAAAATATGAATCATATAAATAATAACAACTTCACTCAACAAGTTTCTGGACAAAGAAGAGCAAACATATCAGGTGATAGGATCTAATAAACTATAATGTAGTTAAAAAAATAGAGAAAAACTCAATAAAAACAAACACTGCTCCATGTCTGTAGTAGGGAGCTGCAGGTTGCATTCCGCCACCCAGCTCCTGCCACCGGCTACCTTTACCCAAAATAACAACACATAAATTGTATTCTTTTTTTTTTTTTTTTTTTTGGTTTTTCGAGACAGGGTTTCTCTGTGGCTTTTGGAGACTGTCCTGAAACTAGCTCTGTAGACCAGGCTGGTCTCGAACTCACAGAGATCCGGCTGCCTCTGCCTCCCGAGTGCTGGGATTAAAGGCGTGCGCCACCATCGCCCGGCTTAAATTGTATTCTTTTAAACACTGCTTGGCCCATTATATCTAGCCTCTTCTCGGCTAACTCTCACACCTGGACTAGCCCGTTTCCAATCATGTGTGTAGCACCCCAAGGTGCGCTTACCAGGAAGATTCTAGCCTATGTCCATCCTGGGTCGGAGCTGAATCACATCTGCCCGGGAGAGGGGAGCATGGCGTCTCTGCTCCAGAGAGCAGAGCTGTTGAGTCTGAGCTCACCTCCTCTACCTCCCAGCATTCTGTTCTGTTTACTCCTCCCACCTATGTTTTAACCTATCAGGGCCAAGCAGTTTCTTTATTGCTTAACCAATGAAATCAACAGATTGATATATGACACTCCCACATCACTTCCCCTTTTTCTGTGTAAACAAAAAAAAAGGAAGGCTTTAACTTTAACATAGCAAAATTACATATAACAAAACAGTTATCAAGTAAAAATTACAATATTTATATCTATTTTATCTTTATCATAACAAAGGAAAACAACTTAACTATCTATCTATTCTTCAACTGCATCAAAGACTCCAAAAGGATATAATATTACCTAAGTAAACAAGAAATAAGCAACTTTCAGAACTCTAGAAATGACAGAGACATTTTGCTGCCTGGACAGTCAGCCAAAGTTCCTCTGTACCGTTGGGGCATCCATCTTCAGCCTTCAGACACATGGTATCCAGCAGACATTTCCATGAAACAGGAAAATTCAAAGTCAGTTCAGTCACTGTCTGTTGTGTCCTGCAGAATGTCTCGCAGACTTTTTCATGAATCAGGAACCCCAAAAGATCATCTCACCTTCAGGCAAATTCAGTAGTCCTCTCTCTGTGAGTTCTCTGTGTCCAGTTTATGCAATAGTCCAGACAAGAGCAGTTTCTTGCCCAAATGGCTATCAAACTCCATAAGGTGCCTGTTCGAATCCCATCTTCTTCTTGAAGAAGAATGGTGCTGCCAGGAGCAGAGTGTCTCATTGTCATGAAAAGTCCTAAGTTATTAAAACATTAAATAGCATATTCCGTAGTCTTTGAAAGATATGAAAAATGCCGATCTAACTGAAATATATATCTATATATCTAGAAAATCTAACTAACATGACTACAAACTTGACTATTATTGATGATTGTCCATTAACAACCTATATACATTACATTTTTAAATGAACTACACAATCACAATACCTTAATCAAGATCAAGAAATACATATACATATAACAAAATTGACCTTAAAATCCATACTGATGTAAATTATTCATACCTATATCATTTCCCCCTTTAAATATAAAAGAACATTTATAAACAATATTTGGGAATATGGGCACAGTTATTTCTCTCCAAACTGCTTCCTGTTGTATAGGGGCGTCGTTAATTGGGTCTTTCATGGTATAACCTGTGTGCCAGGGTCATCTCAGTTGACAGTTGAGTGAAGTAATTTTTTGAAGGTATTCACAGCAACCCTTCAGGAGAACGTGGTCCATCATACCTTATTGGAATAGAAACAATACACAGGGAATCATCCTCTGTAAAAACAAAAGAAGAATCTCTTTTCCAAAGTATCATATCCTTAGATACAAATTCTGAAGTCAAGGTTTTTTCAAAATCTCTATCTTGGATTGGTTCAGCAGCATTTATAAACAAATATCTTTTAGCAGATGTTGCTCCTTCCTCAGCATTCAAACAATTCAAAGAGAGCATAATAGCATACAGGATCAAGATTCTCTGTGTATTTTCCATCTTTGTGTGCTTTATTTAACCTCTATTTTGTTTATTTTTACTTTCATTTTTTTTTTTTTTTTGCTTTTTGAAAAAGGTTCTCTGTATCTTTGACCTGGAATAACTCTGTAGACCAGGCTGTCCTTGAACTCTCAGAGATCCCCCTGTCTCTTCCTCCCAGGCATTGGGATTAAAGGTGTACACTATGACACCTTGAACTCACAGAGAACTGTTGTCTCTGCCTTCTAGGCACTGGGATTAAAGGCGTGTGCTACCACACCTTGAAGTCACAGAGGTCAATCTCCCTCTGCCTCCCAAGTGTTGGGATTAAAGGTGTGTACTACCGCACCCAACAACTCTCTTCCCTTTTTTTTTTGTTTTTTACTTTAAGAACTTCAACTTTTAGCCTGCACATATTTTTAACACACTGTAAATCATTTAAAAATTTTCTTTGTATTTGAATCTCTCTTTACTCTATATCTCTCTTTTTCTGACCACATGAGTCTTTAATTTACCAAGCAATCTCAGTAGGACTAAAGGCTTGGCTTTGCCAGCTAGATTCAGTCCATTCCTTAGCTTTCCAGCCTCATGGCTGAGGTACTGGCTGTAGCCATGTTTACTGCCACAATTCTATGGCATTTCAAGGTTCCTGCCAGCAAGTAAGTTGCAACATTATGTCACACAGACAACACACGCGTTGGTGCCATTCTGTAGTAATAGGAGCTGCATGGCTGCATCCCCGGCACACGGGCCGCCTGGCTAGCTTATGCCCCGAAATAACAACACACAAATTGTATTCTTTTAAACACTGCTTGGCCCATTATATCTAGCCTCTTCTCAGCTAACTCTCGCACCTGGACTAGCCCGTTTGCAATCATGTGTGTAGCACACCAAGGTGTGCTTACCAGGAAGATTCTAGCCTATGTCCATCCTGGGTCAGAGCTGAATCGCATCTGCCCGGGAGAGGGGAGCATGGCGTCTCTGCTCCAGAGAGCAGAGCTGTTGAGTCTGAGCTCACTTCCTCTTCCTCCCAGCATTCTGTTCTGTTTACTCCTCCCACCTATGTTTTAACCTATCAGGGCCAAGCAGTTTCTTTATTGCTTAACCAATGAAATCAACAGATTGATATATGATACTCCCACATCATATGTCAGAAAGGAAGGGAGAGAGAGAGAGAGAGAGAGAGAGAGAGAGCGATAGTACATTTGACCAAGAAAACAAAGGTTTTAAACTCATATCAAATCAAAATTTAATGATTACTATGAGGGAGAATCAGTCTTTTCTGAGGATAAGCCCACTGATAAATTGTTGAATTCCCAGTGGTCAGTTCTAAACATGTGTACATCCACACTAAAAGGACTCAACATGCTGTGTTTTTATATATGTGTGTTTATATACATACTTACATACATACCCCCCCACACATACACACCAAGAGGTGGTAAATTTCTCAGCAGCAGATCATTGGCATGGACACCTTTGACATACTCATTGTGATTAACTTCAGTACATACTCATGAAATACAAAAATAAAAAACTCAATGAATTCGAAATTTATTTTCTTTTAGATGAGAAATTTTCGGCAACTTTAAAATTCACAAAATTATAATACTGACTAGAGTTTAAGCTTTTAAAAGGCCTTTGTTTTTATAATTGTGGTCCTTTTCCTTGTTTATTTTAGCTTCACTTCTAATTTTGCTATGAGTATGCTAATATTTATGAAAATGTCCACAAACTTTCAGAGTCTTCAAATTGGCAGATGTCTCTTACTTTCACTAGCAAATGTGAGTTCCTCTCAGTAGAAGTTACAGACTGTGGCCAATTTCTTTCAGAACCTTGAAAGGTCACTCCATCCTTGGCAGCTCTGGTTATCTCTTGGAAGTCTTGCTGACCTATTTTTGCTTAGTGTTATTCTTTTCTGTCTGAAGCTTTTAAGGTTTGCATAGCTTTTCCTGCTCTGCTTGTCAAAGCAAGTTGCCTGTCCACACACGTGAGTTTATAATGTTCCTTGTACACTGCATTGTCTTTCTCCAGTTCTGGAAAATTATAACCTACTTTCTCTTCCAACACTGACACGTAAAATCTCTCTTAGGAAATTTGGAGACTTAATCACCATTTGGCAGCAGCATTCACACTATCCTTTTTAATTCTCTATCTTTGTCTGTGAGTTTTTTTAGACTAATTATCTCTTATCTTATTTAGAACTGATCCCATCTTTAACAGCTCTTTAAAGTAAAGCATTTGACATATTATCATCTGATTTAGGGTTTCCTATAGGCCCAGTTTTTCTCAGGGTTTCATATTGTTTTCTTAGACTCCAATTTCTATTCTCTATTTCTGTTTATTCACTCACCTGGCAGAGATGGTGTAGACTCTGAGAAAGGTTTAGAACTCACAAGCCTGTACCTGGGAGATAATACCTGGGCACTGTTCAGTAATTGCTTCACTGGGCATTTTATACACAATCATTGAAGCAGTGAGCCTTGTGGCTCACTCAGGTCAAAAGCTAACTTTTTCTCTTTTCTTCCCATCTCAAATATGTTTGCTTTTGTTTGTTTTCTTTTAAACATGATGGAGCATAATAAGCTCACTGACAGATTTTGAGGTTTTTCTTGTTGCTTACTTTTAAAAAAGTATCTTGATTTTTTTTTCAATAATTATCTTCACATACCTGGTCTTAAGAAGGTAGCTAATATAGGATTCTGTGATTAGAAACAATATTTACCAACTGGTTTTGACACCTGGTCAGTTCTACCTGTTAGAGGTTGAGGTCCTTGCATGACCTCAACATTGCATATATATTCTGTTTTGTGCTTTTGCACAGCAATGATATATAACAATATTTATCTCATTTTTTCATTTATGTCATTACTATGTGTTTAAATGTGGTATAAGACATGGAAACATTTGGATACACTTCACAGTATTATCTTGATCAAAATCCCATTACCTTAACTTTTTAATGTATATTGTTTTATTTAATAGTCATATTTGAAATATTTATATTTCGTGACTTACATAAGAGTAAAATATTTCAAAGACAAATAGTATTCTACTTGAAAAATACCTGAAACAAACAGACAAAAATCCTAACAATGTTTAGTATACATACAGATCTGACAAGAAGGCTTTAAAAAAATGTTTACACATTTTAAAGGTATGAAGTAGAGGGAGATTTAATTCATTAATTTCAGCTAAAGTTAACAACAATTTGATTAGCCGCATAAAATACACTATATGATATAAGAGATGGAAAAGATGAAATGACAGCCTGTAGCTACAGTTTTTTTTTTGTTTTTTTCACCAATTTATGTCTTAATTATAGACTGGGTATTCATTACATAAGTTATAACGCAGACTTTAAATACAGTATAGACAATGAACTAGAGCAAATGAAGTCTAATTCTCCCATGACCGAGACTGTGACTATAATTTATTGGGATGGAAGACATAGAAAATTCTTATGTTTTATTTTACATTTGAATAGTCATAAGTTTAAGGACTCCATATACTTCTATGAACAGATGTATATTGTGCTTATTTTGTCAATGAATAGTTTGCTATTAATTTAACTTAATTTGTTGTACAATAAAAGAATTTCACTGTCTTCAAATATGTAGTTTGCTTTTGTAGATCATGAACCTTTGAATGGAGCTTACTGTATTTTATTCATTCAACAAACACTGACGGGCAGGAGCAATGGTTCATCAATTAAGTTCACTTTCTGATCACACAGAACACTTGAGGTTGTTGCCTAACATGCATATTTGTTGGGTCTCAACAGCCTGTAACTCCAGTTCCAGAGGATACAATGTCATTTTCTGACCTCCATAACCATATTCAATCATGTGCACAAATGATAAGACTCTCACAAACAGACACATACATCTCTCTCTCACACACACACACACATACATACACACTCCACATGTATCACTTTCAAAACAAAGTAAAACCATTTTTTAATTAAGAAAACAAATAGTGAACTGAGCATGGTAGTGTACACTGTAATTCTACTCAAGGAGTGAATGCAGGAAGACCAGGAACACAAGGTCATCTTTGGCACCATAGTGAGTGTTGTGATCTGCTGGCCGGGCCTGTTACCTGAATACCCTGTCCCTTTAAGAGACAAGCCTCGCCCACTTCCAGCCTCCTCCAGCCTGCACAGTCTCTCTCTCTCTTTGTTCCACCTCACCAGTGGCCTGTACTCTTGCTGCCTGAAGGCCTTTTCTGAAGAGGTAACTACTGCCAGTCTCTTTCCACCTCACCCCCTGCTTCTCTTCTTCTCCTTCCCCCTCCCTTTCCCTTCTATAACTAAATAAATAAATAAATTCTATACCCAAAGTCTCTTTGCATGATGTACCTGCTGTGGTCTGCTATCTGCCAAGGGTACCTGCTGAGGCCTCAAGGGACCCACCACTGCCCTTCGTGGGATCACTGCCCCCATGGGACCAGTCCCACTCTACTATATCTTTAAAAAGAATAACAGTGACTATGAGCCTGGGTCTCATGCCAGTCTGTCTCAAAACAAAAACAAACAAACAAACAAAAATAAAGCAAATACTTGTGTATTCTTTACTGCTGGCCAGGGACTATTCTTAGAATTTCAGAGATATTTACTCATTTAATGTTCAAATAACAATGTTCAAAAGTAGATGTATGTGTGTTTAGGTCAGGAATGATGGAGACAAACTGGAAACAAAATGAAGAGAGCAGGCATCTCCAGAAGCACAATTGTTTTTTTGTTTGTTTGTTTTGTTTTTTTTGTTTGTTTGTTTTTTGTTTGTTTGTTTTTTGTTTTTTGGTTTTTTTTTGTTTAGAACCACTGAACTGTCACAGTCTCTGTGTAGAAGTAGAAACTACACTAGCATTGTGTGTAAGTCTTGGGATTTCTTAGGATGGAAAGGAGAAAATTTGGGGTATATGTGCAGGTCAAATTTCCAAGTGGTAGATAGCAGCAGTGTGGTATGCAGATCTCCTTACCATAAATTTCCACAACTATTACCAGTAAGTGAACTTTGCTGTCCAGGGCTTCTCAGTTATCAGAGGCTTTGGTAATTAACCCTTCCAGTACTACTACTTTACTTTTAAACTTAAATAATCAAGACATGGAGGAGTTAAGCACAGGTGTTTGATCTTAATTTTACTGTTGTCAACCATAAAAGGCAAACAAATACAGGTGCCATTATGCTGCACACCAACTACAAATTTCATGAAGGGCAATTGTAATGATGTATACATGTTAAATGAAGAATTTATTTTTCATAATATTATATAGATTTAATTGGCATAGAACATACAGTTAGTATAGCTTATGAGTGAAAAATAATAAAAAATAGAACTAGAAATGGCACTAAAAATCAAGCTAAAATTTAATTATTAACTGGCATATTTAAATCTTTGATAGTTTTTGGATGTACAAAGCACACTTAAGGGAGACCCCTTGCCTAGCAGTAGATGACCAACATAAAACAAACTCAATGATATTTTTGGAAATGTTTTATCTTATAATTCTTTGTTTGGAAATTTTTAGCCGAACTTATACTTGTTTCTTGCTTATAAATGCTTATTTTGTGATTATATTATGGTTCCTGATTTTTTTGTTTTTATGGGTTTTATGTGTGTGCATGTGTGTGTGTCTCTCTGTGTGTATGTTTCTTGTTTTCTTTTTTAACCTGTTTGTCTGTTTGTTTTGGTTTATTTTGATTTGTTTGCTTTTTTATTGGCCTATTTATTTTTTTGGATAGGTAAGGTAGTAGAAAGTGTCTTAGAGAAGAAGAGGAAATCATGATAAAAGCATAGTATATGAAAAACTATTTCCAATAAAAATTTATTGATACTTTTAAATGAGGTTTTGATTGGTGCAAGGAAGATTAAAATTTTATTGCCTACCTTTCAGACTTAGAAATTTTAATGTAAACATGTGAACAAGTTTTACTAACAGACTCTAGGATAATAAGTCACTTAATTTGAAAACCAAAGCAAAACTTGCACATAAAATAAGTGTAATTTTAAAAGTAGTATAATAGAACATACAAGAAAATTCTCAGAAAATTTCTATAAACTGTATTATTTAAGGTATAGAATTTGTTTTAAAGATGAGATTTTATAAAATATTCATAAACATGGTGCTATAGTTGATAGTATTGTCACATTATTTAGCATTTGCTATAAACATTTTAAGTTGACTTTTTTACATGTATTAACTCAGTAAATAAAGCATTAAAATCCTGATTTCTCAGTTGTACTCTCCTTTTCAAATGTAAATGAGATTAGTAGTCTTATCTTGTAAAATGAAAATAAAAGCTACCATTTAGAGGTCATGTGATTTTGCTTATGTTTAAACATATTCAGCTTTTATGGGGGAAAAGACTATGTACTAAAAGCTAAAAATGTATTTTCAATCAGAAACATCATTGATTTTGTTACTTTGGATAAATTTCCAAGGAAAAGAACTCTTTCTATCAATTTTTATTCTTTAAGCTAGCAGAAACTTTCTGAAAGTATTTGCTCACTTTTTTTGTAGGTAATTTTGTGTGTGTGTGTTGGGGGGGGGTTAATTCATTCAGTACAACTCTGGTTAGTTTATACAGAAATAACCAATAGTTTCCTTGAGGGCCAACATTTTCCCTTGTTTGCTTCACTGAAAACCAATGCAGTTATACTGAATGCTACTGTTGATGAGATTCCTGGAAAAAAGAGTTCCTGAAAAGATTGAAAGACTGAGATAACTACAGTGATGTTGGGAGGTTGGAATGTTGAGGTCTAGAGGTCTATTACCTTATCTCAGTTAAGCTTGAGCCCTCTGAATAGCCAGCCATTACTTGCCCACATCTGTGTCGGAATTAATATCCTCTGACTAAAAGAAAAATCTTTTGGAATCTATATAAAATGCAAGATGTTGACAGAGGTTTCTGTCCCACCCAGTCCTCCATCCATTTAGTCCCAAATAAACACACAGAGGCCTATATTAATCATAAACTGATTGCCCTAGTAGCTCAGGCTTCTTATTAATTCTTTTTTCTTTCTTTTTTTTTTCTTTACTTTTATCTGTATTTATTTCATGTTGAATTCATCCCCGTGCCATAAGTTTTTGTTTCTTCAGTTTTTTCTGGGATATCTTTTTCTTCTGTGCAACCTCCTCTTTTGGCTTTGGAACAATCTGTTCCTTTTCAGTGAGGATCATCTCGATGTGGCAGGGGGAGCCCATGTATGGGTTAATCCAGCCGTGAGCTCTGTAAGTTTGTCAGCGCATTTTAGGTGCTTTGTTCACCTGGATGTGCTCAATGACCAGAGAGTCCACATCTAAACCCTTCAGTTCAGCATTGCTCTCTGCATTTTTAAGCATGTGCAGCAAAAATTCTGCACTCTGTTTTGGCCACCGACCCTGCGTCCAGCCCCACTGTTTGGCCTGGGCGCACCTACCAACTCCACCATTGTACCACCATTGTACCACCATTGTACCGTCGGAATGGCACACACTGATTCTTCAAAGTGACATCTTTCAGATACTTGGTGGCTTTTCGGATATGCATACCCTTGATGGCCTGGGCCATTTCACGGGTGTTCTTAAAGTGAACCCGAAGGTTTGATCCTCTCGATTTGCATGGTTTTGTAGGGTTTTCTGGGTCAAGAAAGCAGCAAACCATCTTCACCGGTCACCTCTGGCCGCTGACAGGAAGAGAGCTTCTTATTAATTCTTATAACTTATATTAGCCCATTATTCTTGTCTGTGTTAGCCACATGGCTTGGTACCTTTTTTTGACAAGGCAGTCACATCTTGCTTGCTCTCTGTCTGGCTTCCTGTGTCTGGGGGAGGACTGCAGTCTGAAACTTCCTTCTTCCCAGAATTCTTGTTGCCATGCCTCTACTTCCTATCTGGTCGCCCCTCCTCTACTTTCTACCTGGCTCCTGGCCAATCAGCATTTTATTAAAAATACAAGTGACAGGACAAAAGACCACTGTCCCACAGCATCAAAACCTCTAGTTTCTATCAACCTAAAAGGTTTTCATCAGTTAGCATCTGAGGCCTAGAGAGAACCACTTCCCTGTATTGCTATAATCACTTCTGTAAGGTGTCCACCAGTGTATTTTAAACTTGTCTTGACTTAGGTCTTTCTTTCTTCTGTAAAACTATGTAACTGCTTCCACATTGGAATATGAAATTCAGGGTAAATATGTGTTCCCATGGTTACTCATTTACAGCTCTAGAGTAAGCTATCTCTTATTTCTTTTAAGGCAAGAGTTATATTTTTCATTGACAACTGCAAGTTTATCAATTTCTTCCTTTACAATGATAAAGAATGTTTTTTCAGTGTTTTATCAGTGTCCTCTTTGTGAAATAATCTAAATATGAGTGCAAGAATTAAATTTCAGTAAATTGAAAAAGGAGTCGACCACTAATTGATTTGTAATTAGATTTTCACTTGCCACCATTTCTGTAAATAGACATGCTAACAAGACTTCAGATTTTCCTTATAAATATCTCCAGGCAACCAAAAATAAAGACAGACTTGAGACTATTTATCCTTTGATTCAAAATCCATTTAATCTGCTTACTCATCCACACTCTCAGAAATTTACTGTGAGATCTATGAACAGGGTCTTTTACCAAACATATTAATAGTAGGAAGGGAGAATCCAAAAAGAATTTTGTCATCTCTTTTCTTGTTATCATTCAGTTAGTTAAATACTTCTTACACTGCTTTGGACATAAGAAGTAGGGTCTGAACTGCTTTGGACAAAAAATGGGTAATTGCATAACCAGAAATCTGTAGAAGTTTCTGTCTGCTAACAACCATAACAACCAGAACAAATGAGGGCATGCCCCTGAGCAATGGACCCCTGGGTTGATGGTGTGATCTAATTGCAGACAGGTTTATTCTAGCGTTTGGGTCCCTGACTTCCCCTTTTTCTGTAAATCAGAGTATTTGCATAAGGAGAGTTCCACTCCTAAATTCTGCCAGCTCCTTTGAGATGTGAATTTTCCGTCGTTTTATAACCTAGGACTGTTTTGTACCTTAGAAATAGAACACTCAAACTGGAGTCCCAGTGGACTGAAGATACTCAGATTCTAAAAGGAAACACTTCTAGACCTACCTTCAACAACAAAAAAACAAGAGCTCTTCTGACCAGCTGTGTCTTAACTTTCAGGAATTTGTCTTCTAACTCATTCTAGCCCTCCTAACTTTTCCAGATTTTTTTTCCCATAAACCATGAACTGAAATATCTTCTTTTCTTTCTGTAATACTTTTGATTATTCTTCATTGCCTGTTCACTTTTGGAGAGTGCAATTTTATTTGATAATAATAAATAATAAGGTGTTTTGTTTGAAACACTTTTAGATTGTGTTTAGTTTGTGTGTGTGTGTGTGTGTGTGTGTGTGTGTGTGTGTGTGTGTAGTGGTTCAATGTCTAATCTGTAAAGGATGAGAAAATAGGTGTGTATGGAGGATATCAACATGTTAGTTCCTTAATGAAAGTGAAGAAGGGCACTTTTATTCCTTCTCTTACATCCTTGGAAGCTGAATTCAGCCTCACCCTGTGTCACACCTTGCTGGAGTCTGAGTCTGGAATCTTCAAAGAATATTCATGTAAGTAATGGAATGCAGCAGGTTCCAGTCTGGGAACTGGTCTCTGGGACGTCGCAGGGCAGTAGCAGTCAGCAATACTGTGCCAGCGGTGATCCTGCAGCCATTTCCATTCCACAATTGTCTTTTGAAAAGTAAAAGGGCTTAGCCAGTTTTTCTGAGGTCCAGCAATTTTTGGTCATGATTCTGATACTGATCTCTTCCCTCAGATCTATTCTAGCTATCCCCTGACTTAGTTTCCCTGTATTTCAAAAGAAAATTGGAAATAGATCAATATGTGAAAATGAATTTCTTTTACTGTTTGGCCAAACTGAAGGGAAAAGGAAACTCCATTCTTTTGCATTTTGTCTGTATCTATGTCTGTCTTAAAATGGGTAGACTACATGTAACGAACATCAAAATACCCTTAGTTTTTCCTGTGAAACTGAAGTACCCATTTCCTCAGAGAAAGGACTCACACTGGGTTTTATCCAAAGTTAGGATGATTTTTTTTACTATTATTCAAATCCTGGTCTGAGAAAAGTGGGTAGACATTCAGTCTCAAAATTATCAATTTTTCAAACAGAAAAATAGTCTCGGGTTTTGATGGGGTGGTGGATGCAAAGTCCTGATCTTTTCTGGGCTGTAGAGTTCTTGGGCCACAGGTCCATTCCTTTTATAGGTAGAGAAGAATCCTTCTGTAGAGGTTTTTGTAATTCTACTGGGGGCCTAAGATGACATTCTGATAGCTTAAGACAGGAATACAAGTGTCTCTTTTCAGAATTTGGTGTACCTTCTCTTCATTGGGGTTTGAGTCCATTCTCTCAGCATAGTGCTTAACTTTCCCAAAAACTCTTGTCATTACTGGATATTTTTAAAATGCTTCATGCTCTTTTGTAGTAGGAAGAGTGGTAGGACCCAGCTAGTTTATACCCAAAATAACCACACAGAAATTGTATTAATTTAAATCACTGCCTGGCCATTAGCTCTAACCTCTTATTGGCTAACTTTCCCATCTTGATTTAACCCATTTCTAATAATATGTATTTCACCATGAGGTTGTGGCTTACCAGGAAAGATTCAGCATGTCTGACCTGGTGACTGGCTCCATGGTGGCAATCACTTTCTGTTCTTCCCAGCATCCAGTTCTTTCTACTCTGCCTACCTAATTGCTGCCCTATCAAAAGACCAATGCAGTTTCTTTATTCAACCAATGTAAGCAACACAAATACAGAAGGACCTCCTATACTACTCTTTAAGTGATCAAAAGTCAGATTGCTTTATAATTGAAACAACTATTAAGAGATAGAAGTGATTGAAGTGGTCAACCTCCAAACAGCCAGCAGACATGGAGTGGGCCTAGGAGTGATGCTAAGACAAAGAAGATTTGGTTTCATTTTCACTGCATCTCCAGTGTGTGTGAAATGAAACCAAAGCTGAGTCATTTTATCCTTTTGACCTTCAGTTTCTTCATCCGAAGAAATGGCAAAGGTCAATAATTCATCCATGTCTTTATTCTCAAAGGTCAATCAGAGGCAAAGCAGGAAAAGAGATAGACAAATTTGAAATGGAAAATAGCTCTCTAGCCTGAAGTGGCCAAGGAAAAGGGCCAGTGGGAGGTTTATTAGATGGATTATTAGATACACATTCATCTAAAAAATAATTTCTAGCTACAGACAGGAAGTTTTAAAAACAAAAAAGGTTATTATTGATAGGTGAATTACAAATGGAGAAAATGTAAAAGGAGAGGCTACTGTTAAAGCAGTTATACTGGCAATGACAGGATAATCAGCACCCCGACTTCCAGTGGGTCTTCAGTCAACTGTTATTAAGAACTTGCCATCACTGAGACATTGAACAATGGTGAGAACAGAAATGTTCAATGTGTTCTTTTCCCCTATGAGAGAAGTACATGGTGGCATATCCACTGAGTCAATTTTTTTTTCTATGTATCAACACACATCTCTACCATGTATTCCCTAAGGCCCCAACAGGGAGACTGATTCTCCATTTATCTCTGCATAGGCTTTACACAAATACATACAACTGAGCTCATGGCATTATGCTAATTTTGAGCACTAATTCAAGCCTCTAATCAAATAATTGATTACCATATAAGTTTTTTATTTTTATTTTTTTCCTTAGAGGTTTATTATGCTTTAATTAAATTTCATTTTTATTACTTTATATATAATACCAATCAAAATTTCCACATCCTCCCCTCCTCCCACTTCCCACCTGCTCCCACACATACACTCCCCCACCCCCTCCAGTCCTAAGAGAGGGCAAGGTACCCTTGCCCTGTGGGAAGTCCAAGGCACTCCCCCTACATCCAGGCTTAGGAAGATATGCATCCAATAAGAATAGGATCCCAAAAAGCCAGTACATGCAGTAGAGACAAATTCCAGTGCCATTATCATTGGCTTCTCAGTCTAATCCAATTGTCAGCCACATTCAGAGGGACAAGTTTGATCCCATGCTCGTTCTTTCCCAGTCCACTTGGAGAACTCCCATTAGCTCAGGCACATTGTCTCATTGGATGGACCAACCCCTCGTGGTTCTGACTTCCTTGCTCATATTCTTCCTTCTTCTGCTCTTCAACTGGATCTTGGGAGCTCCATTCCAGTGGTCCAATGAGAGTCTCTGTCTCTATCTCCATCTATTGCAGGACAAAGGTTCTATGGTGATATTCAAGATATTCATCAGTGTGACTATGGGACAAGGCCTGTTCAGGTACCCTCTCCTCCACTGCCCAGGGTTCTAGCTGGGGTCATCCCTGTGAGCTCCTGGGAACCCTTCCACAGCCAAGCCTCTTGCCAACCCCAAAATGGCTTTCTCAATTAAGATATCTCCTTCCCTGATCCCATATCTATCTTTCCTCCATCTCAACCATCCCACTCCCCCAAGCTCTCCCCAACCCTCATCCTTTATTGAAACATTTGACTCAGTATTTTAGTTAGGGTTTCAATTGTGAAGAGATACCATGACCACGACAACTCTTATAATGGAAAAACATTTAATCAGGGTGACTTACATTTTAAGAGGTTTAGTTCGTTATCATCAAGGTACAACATAATAGAATGTAGGCAGACATAGTACTAGAGAAGAAGCTGAGCATTGACTATCTTAATTCATAAACAATAGAAAGTAAACTGAGTTCCTAAGCATTTCTTGAGCATAGGAGACCTTAAGAATGCCTGCCTTCAGAATGATACACCCCCTGCTACAAGACCACACCTACTCCAACAAAGCCACACCTCCTAATAATGCTACTCCCAGTGAGTTTATGGGAGTTTATTCCCAGCCAATTACATCCAAACTATTATATACTCACCTTCAAGAAACTTCAATGGAAGATAATAACATTAATGTCTAGGATTATCATATAAATCACATAAATTAATGCACACAAGAGTTTCACAATGTTTTGTATTCAATGATCATTGCTTTTTATTTTTTATATTTTAATAAGATTATTAAATTTTGTACATTATAATTTATATATGGTTACATCATTTTCTCCCTACCCTTTCTTTTCTCTGGCCCCTCGAAATTAACCTCCCTCCAAAACCTTTCATGCCCCACACTTACTTTAAAATCAGTAGGCTTTTCTTCCCTGATTACTATTGCCCCTCTCTCTCTTTATCTCTCTCTCTTTTCTCTCTCTCTCCTTATCTCTCTCTCTCTCACACACATACATACACTCACAGATACACGCATATACATATGCATAAATATATAAAAACAAATTGCTTAACTGTTTAGTATGGTTTTGTGGTGTGTGTGTGTGTGTGTGTGTGTGTGTGTGTGTGTGTGTGTGCGTGGTTTCAGGGCTGAGACTTTGTATTGGGTAAGTAATTAGGGCCTCATCTCTAGAAAGGCTAACTCTTCCTCTCAAAAGTCATCTATTTCCTGTAGTTTCTTCTTCAGAGAGTGAGCTTGTAAGATTTTCTCCCATAGCTGTTAGCATGTTTGTTTTTATTTCTAGTGTTCAGATCTTGATTATGCAGACATTTCTGTGTGAGACTGTTTCACAGAAAGAAGACTCTGGTATTCTGGTTCTTACACTCTTTCTGTCCTCTCATCAGCAATGTTCCTTAAGCCATAGATGCAAAAGCTGTGATGTAAATGTATTCACTGTGTTTGGGATTCCCATGATCTCTATATTGTATTCAGTTGTGGTTTTCTGGATGGTCTACATTTGTTGTAAAAAATGTTTCTTTGATGACATGTGATTCCTGTGAAGGTATAAGGAGAGGATACAGAATGTAGTAAGGAAATATTTGGTCTAGAAAAGTGGTAATAATAATAATCTTTTCTAAGATCTATGAATCTATCATTATCTTTTTCACTATCATTGAAAAATTGGCTAGGAGTTTAATACAAGTCAGTTTCCCCTCATGTTGAGTACAATTAGATAGGTATTAGGAATAACCAATATTTGAATGTATTTACTATAGCTTTATGGTGTACTGCCATGTAACTATTGTGGTTTGTATGTGTCACAGCTGAATAGTACTATTAATTACTCCTCTCCTTTGGCAATTTTCATAGTACTTTTGTTGTTGCTGTTGTTGTACCATGGTAGCCATACTGCAGGCAGGAAGGAAGTTTTCAGTTTGATCAAAGATGAGTAATCTGAGTTATGTTTCCTGAATATATAGTGTCTTCAACAATAAGTCTGTCCTTTAACTTTTGAGATGTAACTAAGGACAACAGCGATAACCTACACTGCTTGGGGAGTCACATGGGATAGAATCAACCATTCTAAAGGAGACTTTTCATACTTGGTATTGGAATTTTTTTAGTCTATGCTTCACATAGGGGAGTACTGGTAACCCTATTGGCATTTCTTCTTTAATGTGTTCTTATTTCTTTTTTTGTGTGTGTGGTGTGTGTTTGTGTGTGTGGCGAGTGAGTATGAATGCATTTGTATGTGTGTGTACACATATTGTACTAAGAACGTGTGATTTTAAGTAAATACAGAATGATAAGATTCCTTGAGACTCTATTAAACAATCATTCTATTATCTTTACTTCCTCCTTCATTCTTCACCTATCTTGACATTCTGCTACTTCCCAATTGGACCTCCCCTACTCATTTTTATCTTGCCCACTTCATATCACATATTACCTCACTCAATATATTTTCTAGGCTTGTTTCTTTGTCTGAATTTTTCATGATTTCATGATTTTTCTTACAAATGAAGAGTATTCTATTATGCTTGTGTACCATGTTCTCATTATCCACCCATCAATTAAAGAATATTTTGGTAGTTCCATTGCCTAGCTTTTGTGAATAAACATGACTGAGCAAGTGTTTCTGCTGTGGGATAGAAACTCCTTTGTGTCATGGAGTGAGATAGCTCAGGCATATGGTAGATTTATTTTTACAATTTTGATGATTCTCCATACTAATTTCATAGTGGTTGCATTTCTTTGCATTTCCAATAACAGTGAATGAGGGTTCACCTTTCTCTTAAACCTCTCCAAGCAGCATTTATTGTCAGTTGCTTTTAGGATCTTAGCAATTCTGAGTGCTATATTTCTTAGCCATTTTTATTTCATCTATTGAGGGTTTTCTGTTTAGATTCATAGCCCCCATTATTAGTTTTGTGTTGTTTTCTTGACTCTAGGTTGTAAGTTCTTTGTATATCCTAGAAATTAATCCTCTGTTAGATGTCAAGTAGGCAAAAATTCTGTCCCATTGTATGGATTTTAGCTTTACATAGTTTATTGTTTCTTTGGCCTTACAGTAGCTTTTTGGCTTTATGAGATCCAAGATAACAAATGTGGGGCTTAATTCCTGGACAAATGAAGTCATATTTAAAAAGGTTTTTTGTACACATAAATTATAGAGGGTTCTGCCTAGCAATATTTCCACTTCAGGTTTAAAATTGTTGTCTTTGATACACTTGCATCTAAATTTTGCAGAGTGATTGATATAGATCTAATTCCACTCTGAAAGTTGACATCCACTTCTTCCACAACCATTTGTTAAAGAAGTCTTTTCTCAACTGCATTTTTTTTCTCTTTTCAATTATCATAGAGCAGTAGTAATAAGTGTATATATATATATATATATATATATATATATATATATATATATATATATTTGCATTATAGTTTTTGATTGGTCTATAGGCCTACTTTTGTACCAGTACCAATTTACTTTTATTACTAAAGTTTTATAATATATTTTGAAATCTAGAATGGCAAAACTTCCAGTGCTATTCTTTCTTCTAAGTATTGATTTGGGTCTTTTCTAGTTCCAAATGAACTTCAGGAGAGCTATTTTCTATTTTTGTGAAGAATGTTATAGATATTTAATTGGGCATGCATTGAGTCTATAAAATAATTTTGTAGAAAAGTTTTTTTTTTTCACCATGTTAATTCCTCAGATCTAGAAGCATGGAATGTCTTCCAATTTTGTAATGTCTTTCTCAATTTCTTTCTTCATAGATTTCTAGTGTTCATTGTATAGACCTTTCACCTTCTTGGTTAGATTTATTGAAAGATATTTAACTGTCTCTGATGGCATTAAAATTGGGAGAATTGCTGGGTACCATACATATTTAATCCCAGCACTCAGGAGGCAGAGGCAGTCAGATCTCTGTGAGTTTGAGGCTAAACTGGTCTACAGCATGGGTTCCAGGACAGGCTCCAAAACTATACAAAGAAATCCTATCTCAAAAATCAGAAAAAAAGAAAGAAAATGGGAGTCTAACTATACTTTCCTTTTTTATGGTGTTTGTTGTTAGTGTATAAAAAGGCTAATACTTATCTTAAATTGATTTTGTACATTACCACTTTATACAAATTGACTGTTTCTGATGGAATTTTGGGGCCTCTTATATAAACACTGTATCATCTGCAAATAGGGATAATTTGACTTTTTCTATTTATATCCTTTAATGTCCTTCTCTTTACATAGTGTTCCTGTTACTGTTTTCAATATCAAATTGAAATTCAAAGAGAAGAGTGTTTTGTTCCTGGCTTTAATGGGATTGCTTTAGGTTTTGTTTTTCCTTTTGTGTCATATAAAGATATTATACTTGGTATTCTCATTTTATCCTCCTCTCTGTAGGACTTTTTTTTTTTTTTTTTTTTTGAGACAGGGTTTCTCTGTAGCTTTGGTGACTGTCCCGGAACTAGCTCTTGTAGACCAGGCTGGCCTCGTCTATAGGACTTTTATTCTGGATAGAACTGTCAGAGGCTTTTTCTATGAGATGATCTCAATTTTCATCTTTAATTCTATTAATATTGTGCATTATCTTTATTGATATACATTTATTGAACCAAATCTGTATTCCTAGATAAAATAAACTTGGTTGTGGTGACTGATGTTCAGGATATGTGCTTATATTCAGTTTGCTATTATTTTATTAAAGATTTTGCATCTCTCTTTATCAGAAGTATTGGTCTAATAGATTGGAAATTTTGTTTTGTCTTTACCTGATTTGGGTTTTAGGGTGATGAGGGCATCATAGTTTGGGAGTGATATTTCTATTTTTGTGCTTTTGAATAACTTAAGATTTCTGTGTTATATTTTTTTCTTAAAATTCTGGTGAAATTGGGGCTGGAGAGATGGCTCAGTGGTTAAGAGACTTATACTGATGGGCAAGGAATTATGTAAAAGGATGGTAAAAGAATGAGATAACAGTACCTCTCTTTCTTGGAAAAGTTAGAACATACAGAACTACTGTGTTGTCACATGACCAAGGACAAACAGAGTGCAGGGGTAATGAAGAACTTCCTTCATCCAATGACCTTTGACAGATGGACCATGCTTGGAGTTGCCTTGGTTACCAAAAAGTGTCTGATCTGACCACTTGCTCTCCTCTGTTAGCTACACCTGGATGTTGGATTTTGTTACTGTTCCTTTTTGTGATCCATGGGTTTCTCTTTAATAAAGAACACCTTATTATACCCTATTAGGAGCTAGGGAGTAGTGCAGAATTGATTTGCATTCCCTTTCCTCTGATGTGCTCTTCTTCATCTGCAACCTAAGCCCAGCATGGGAACTAGTCCATGCTTACCCAGACCCCACCCCCATCCACCTCCTACACACCCCCATCCCACAGCCCTGAAGCTCTCCTGGTTCACCAGTCAGGGCATGTTTCTTACCCATGGCCCACATGATGCTGCATAAGTCCCTGACTTTCCCCATGGCATTCTGCCATTCTTTTTTTCACATCATGATCCTGTAGCATTACATCAGCTGACTGCACACATCTTTAAAAGATCAAATCAAAGCAGCAAATCTTTTCTTTCTTTTTAAATCAAATCTTTATTTTGATGGTATCCATAGCTTTGTCACTCCTGTGGGAACAAGAGAAAAAAAAAAACCCACCACCACCACCACCACCACCACCAACAACAACAACAAACCCTTCTCCAAACTAGCACATATCCTGGTTTCCATTTTGAGATCAACAGATCCTTGAAATACACTGATTTAATTTAGAAGATTTTTCTGTTATCCAATATCTCTCTGCTCCTGTTGTTTCTTTCTTATTAGCATTAAGAAAATTCAGAAGAGGTAATTTCCATCGTTTTTTATTTGTTTAACATATCCCTTATAGTTTGATTTGATCTTTCTATAACTGCCTGATGTGTAAGATTGTTTGATTTACCTGTAATATGCTTTTTTATTATAATAAGCAAAAACTATTTTTTAAATGTATGTTGGATCATCATCTGTCCTTATTTGTGCAGGTATACCCATGATGTCCATAACTTTTAATAAATGTGTGATTATTGAATCATCCTTTTCTAAGATCAAGGCAGTTACCCATTGAAAACCTGAATATGTGTCAATTGTGTGATGTACATATTTTAATTTTTTCAAGTTATGTAAAGTGGAACATATTAATCCGCCAGATTTTATTGCTTTGAGTACCATTTGGGTTACTCCATGCAGGTAGCAGTGTTTGCTTATAGAAACAGCTAGTAGGACATCTCTTTATAATCTCCTTAGCTTGTTGACATGAGAAAGAAAACTCTTTCCTTAAACCTTTGATATTGACATGATTTTTTTTATAAAATTTTGAGGACTTAAGCACACTTTCAATCAATAATCGATCAATTTCTGCATTACCTTGTCTAGAGGGCCTGGCAGACAGCTATGTGATTGAATGTGTGTTATGTATACAGGACAAAGTCTATTTCTGATTATATCTTGAATCTGAATAAATAATGAAGTCAATTTTGTATAATTTGGTATAAATTTAGCAGTTTCAATATAAAAGATAGCTATTTTGTATATTTCAAATCAATAACTATATTAAGAGGTTCTTTAAAATTCCTTAGTACCATGAAAATAGCATATAACTCAGCCTTTTGGACAGAATTATAAGGGTTTTGTTCCACCTTACTTAAATCTTTTAATTTATAATTGGTCTTTCCTGATTTATTTACATTAATATAAAATGTATGGGCTCTAGTTATTGGTGTGTCATGTACAATGAGGGGTAAAATACAAGTATTTCTCTTTGTAAGGTTCATTCTATCACTTTTGTGATTGTTGCTATTAATCTTTAGAACAAGGTCTTTGCCAGGGTTCATTGTCTTTCCATATTTTTTAAAAATTTTATCAGTAGTAAAAGACACTATAATCTCTCGTGGGTCTATTCCAGCTAGTTGACGACGTCTCAATTTTCCTTTCATGATTAATTTAGGGACCTTTTTCATGTAAGTTTTTAATCTTATACTTGGTTTGTATGGTAAAAAAAAATCCATTCTGAGGTATTATCTTTTTTCTGCATTGAAATTCATGTAGGGGAAATTCTGGAAGGCAATATGACTAGATTGCATTTAAGATTTGTATCCACCCTATCCACTTGTACCTCCTGTAATTTCTCTTTATGGGGTCTATTTTGTAGAATTTCCCATGTACTATTAAGTAGAATATGCATTCATTGGCATTTAGGTAGACTACTCTGTAAATATCTGTTATGTTCACTTGATATACATGCCATTTAATTCTGAGGCTTCTATTTCTTATTTGTTCAGATAACCTATCTGTTAGAGAAAGTAGAGTGTGGAAAATACCTATTATTGTTGGGTTATGTTAATCTCTTTCTTTAATTCTACTAAGCTGCTTGCTATGAAATTGGATGCACCAGAGTTTGGTGCATGTATATTATTATTGAACTACTATATTGATTCATTGGTCCCTTGATTGGTGTGAATTATCCTTATTTTTCTCAACTGATAATTTTATTAGAAATTATTTCATCAGATGTTAGGATGGCAATGTCATCTTACTTCCTTATCCCATTTGCTTGGATTACTGTCTAGAAGAGCAAGGAGATTCCTGGTGCTTATTGGCTCACCAACCTAGCCAATGATTTCAGTGGGTGACCCTGTTGCAAAAATTAGGGTGGATAATAATTAAGGAAGACAGCCAACTTCCATTTCTGACCAGTGCACATATGTTCACTCACATAAATGCACACATATGCACCCACCCCACACACATACACACATGAAGTTGAATGTGGTGAACATTAGTTTCCACCAAGGCAGCAGCCTCCCTCTGTTGCCAAGGCAACATCATAACCTCTTAGCAGGTATCTCTCCAGTGTCAGTTATGAGACATGTTTATCCCTTAAAAGAGCCTCCCATGCATAGCTTGCTCTCTTGCTTCTTGTTCCTCTCTTGACTTTCTTGCCTCTTTCTTCCTCCATTCTTTCTTATTTCTTGCCTTTTGCCTCTTCTCTGATCTATTGGTATGGGAGGTCCTTCTGTCTATGTATTGCTTTTATTGGTTAATGAATAAAGAAATGCTTTGAGCCTATGGCAGGGGAAAACAAAACTATGTGGGGAAAGCTAGGCTGTATGCAGGGGGGAAGAAGAAAGGAGTCAGAGAGATGCCATGGATCTGCCACTGGAGATAAACATGCTGAAACTTTGCTGGTAGAGTACAACATTATGGTGATATACAGATTAATAGAAATGGGTTAAATTAAGATGTAAGAGTTAGCTAATAAGAAGCTAGAGCTAATGGGCCAAGCAGTGATTCATTAATACAGTTTATATGTGATTATTTCAGTGCTGGGTGGCTGGGATGAACAAGGGGCTTTCTCCTTGAAACAATCTGTCTGTCTGTCTGTCTGCCTCTCTCATTTTCCCACTTAAATATGGCCTTCTGGTCTTTAACTCTTTCTTCCTCTCCTCTCCCAATAAATCTCTTGCATTAACTTTGTTGTTCATGGTATGTTTGCTTAGTGGCATACCTTGGCAGGGCCCACCAAAAGGTACCAACTCTGCCTTTCTTTTCTTTTTTTTGAAATTATTACAGTAAACATGCCTGTAATCCCTGTATTAGGAAAACTAAGCTAAGACTGGAAGTTCAAGGACAGCTTTGGTTATACACAGAAACTACTTGAAAACAAAAATGAAAACAAACCATCCCACACATACAGATTATATGGTCAGGCAGGCAGCAAGAGCAAGTGGATGGTGAGATGGAAATTCATGGTTTTTAAATTTTTGTATTTTTTTAGAACTCCATCTAATTATGAGCTCAAGTTAAGAAATTTTACAACAAAGTCACAAATATTATTGCCTAGGAAACCAAGTCATGTTGTATATGCAAGTAACACCAGTAAAAATAATGTTTTCCATATCAGGAGGAAGAATTATGCAATTTACTTAACTTCAAGAGTAAACAAAAATATGAGGCTATATCTTTGCCATGTGATTAAATATAAATTGCTACAAAGTTAAGAAACTCATTGACTCCAATCAATAAAACTTCCAATTAATAAAAGATCCTCAGAAATTTCAAAATATGTACTCTTGGCTAAGAAAAATTACAATGTAGAAATCTACATGAAGACTAGACACTTTTTATGTTCTCCTCCTTCCATCTCATCTTCACCCTTCTCTTTGTTTATCTCAGTCTTTCTTTGCTCTGACTCTCTATATTTTGCATAACTATACATCTATTCCTTGTCTCTATGAAAACATTTTTTCACCCTTTCATGAGTAATACAGCTCCTAACTTCTACTTACCTGGTTTGCCTCACTATATCTAACAAATGATACAGAACTAATATCATCAACATTTTTCAACCTCTAAGTTCCTAGGAAATAAAACTTGATGAGTCTGCTATAGAGCACTTATATATCCTTGTCATTTATGGCTAGAATATATAACCCAATGAGAGAGTGAGAAAGTCTTCTACTTTTTTGTTCTTTGACAGAGGAGCAATGGGGGAAAGAGAATTCTCAGAGGAAAAGGCTATATCTGAAACTTACATAAAATTATTCTTATATCTCTTAACTTTAAAATAAAATCCATAGTTCTCGCTATGTCTAAATTCCAGAAAGAAATTAAATACATTGAATGTTGATAGTTTTTGAAACACAAATCATAGGAATATGACTCTTCATGATCAAAATGACAACAAACATCTAAAACAAGAATGATCTTTAATAAACTCTCTGAATATCCAGAAGCCTTTGCAATCTCCTGCTCTCATTCTTCCTAAAATCAGTGTAGTTAGGTCAAACATTCCGAAGATTCATAGTACCCAAATGCACAAATATTTGAGAAAATATCTGCCCAAATTTAATATAATTTTAATTTTTACTTTGGTGCACCTGGTGATACTTTTCCATGCCTGAGAATGGATCATGTGATACAAAATGAATCCTACTTTAAGAGTTTTATTAAGAGAGGGAGGATGAAGAGAGAAAGAGGACAATAGAGTGGCCTGTCTAAAATTAGTATGGAGAGAGAGAGAGAGAGAGAGAGAGAGAGAGAAATGTAGCAGGAAATCTGCATTTAACGGCCGTCTATCTCATGCACACAGGGATTTACATAGGTATGTTATGTAGAGATTGTGTGACCACACTACACATAGATTATGTAGGGTTTAAAGTGAGGCAGTTTGTCTGAGCACTGTTAGTGCATGCACAGCCATACAACCTGGAAGTACTAATTGTTGACAGAGGTTTCTGTCCCTCCCAGTCCCGCAGCTGTTCAGCACCAAAGAAACATACAGAGGTCTACATTGATTATAAATTTTTTGGCCTATTATCTCAGGCTTCCTATAACTCCTATGACTTATATTAGCCTATAATTTTTGTCTGTGTTAGCCATGTGGCTTGGTACCTTTCATCAGGGAAACATTCGCATCTTGCTTCCTCTTTGTCTGGGTGATGATGGTAGACTGAATCTTTTCTCTTCCCAGAATTCTCTTGTTCTCATTGCACTGCCTCTCCTTCTTGCCTGGTTTCCCTGCCTATACTTCCTGTCTGGCTACTGACTAATCAGCATTGTATTAAACACATACAAGAAACAAATCTTTACAGGGTAAAAACATAGTCCCAATGATGATAGCCAATGGGAGCTCTGAATATGATTGAAAATGCCAACATTTCACCATCTTTTTTTTTTTATAAAAATTGGAGGGAGGGCTAAGTGAAGAAGGCTGGTTAGAATAGGGGCATCGGGTCTCTCAAAACTTCTTCAAGCTGACTTAGTGGGGGCCAGTCATGTCTGGGGAGCTTTTTCTGAAGAGTCCATAACTTTCTCATGGTTTGAGACACATGGAATTGTCTTGCTGCTAGCTTGGACTCAACAAGATGCTGGCAAGGCAGAAGACAGAGTTTAGAAAACTTTGTTTAGATCCTGTTAATTAGGGGAAGAAGGTCTCAAGATGGAGTGGGGGGTTCCCCACAGGTCCCAAGATGAAGGAAGGGGTCCCCAACACAAAGAAAATATTGAATGTTACTTATCTTGGGTGAATCTGATTTGTTCTGGTGGGTCCAATTTGGCTCTCTGGAGCTTGTAAGAGTTCTTTTAGGTTTGTAACAAAGATGGTTAGTGTTTAGTATTCATTTAGAACTGGTTTAATAGTTTATTAGAATTTTATTGCTTAGCCGGATAGTGTTAGCATCCTGGACAGTCACATAGCAAGAGAGGGAGAGAAAGAGAGAGAGATTATTAATTGAACCTTTTAATTTTTATCTGAGACAAACCTTAGGGATCCTGGTATCACCTTAACATGTTAATAAACCTGTTATATTAAAATTTGTTTTGTGAGTTTCCTTTTTGAGTGTGCATATCTCTGAAGTGTTACCTGGGCATCTCTGACAGTCTTTATTCCTCTGGCTCTGTGGCTAATGGTGGTTCCTGTAACAGCAATTGAATAGTTATTGGAAAATTGAATATGTCATTGAAGACACAGGTAGAAATTGATAAAGCAAATAGAAGAGAGAAGGAGGGGAATCAGAAAGGAAAACACAGGGCTCCCAATCCAGGAGTGTTGAGTAGAATTGAAGACAAAGCAGTTGATCTTGGTGTCCTCTGGAACTTAAGGGAACAGGACCCTCTTTGAGTTACCATTATATTAGGATACACTATCCTGAAGTGGAAAAGTAAAGACCTTGAGATGAGATATGTGGATCCAATAAGGGAGACCCTCCTGTTTAGCAGCTGTGAATTACCTTAAAGGGGCCCTGCTATTTAGGAGAAAGAGGTGAAGGGTGTTGGCCTGTAAGAGAGAGAAGTACCTGATCCTGACCCCCGATGTTATTTGGAGATGAACAGTAGTTGGCACATGGCCAAAATAGTGAGTGTTCCATAAAGACCCATAAAAGGGAGCAGAGGTGATGCAATAATGTGGTGAGTAGGTGATCAAGATGTGGTGAGGGTTCAGATGAGAGACCAGGAATCAGAATTGGCAACCCATGCATGAGTTAAAAGGATGAAATAGAAATGGGTCATTTGGGGGGAGGGCCTGTAGCCTGAAAAGAACTAGAGTCAAAAGCTGTACCCAGTCAAGATGAAGTTCCTGTGACAAGTTAACAAGAATATTTTTTTTAAGGAATGGTTAGTTCATTCTACCTCCTCTGAGCACTGAGGCTGATCTAGGATATGAAAATGCTAAGGGATATTGAGGGCTTTTGTTTAAAATATCTGAGAGGTAAACTAAGGGCTGTTATCTGAAAGAAAAAAAATTGGAATTCCAAACCATGAAATAATTTCCCAGAGAAAGATGTCAGAAACTGAATGGGTCCTCTTATTGGTGGTCAGAAATGTTTCTATCTACCGAGACAAGGTATCCACTAAGACAGGAAATATTTAACCCACATGAAGGTGGGCATGTGAATAAAATTAAACTACCAGTTAGTTCCCAGAGCGTATCCCCTGGCCTGGTGGATAGAAAAATAAAGGCTATGGTATTTGGAATTGGAATCTGACTTTTGACAGATTTTATAAGAGGCTCTGATAGTTTTTACGAACTATAAGTCCTCAGGGTTCGTTTGGAGGTGGACCTTAACAAATTGAGTCAGAGCCTGACTATTAGGATAAAAAACATGGTTTGGTAGGACAGGGTTTGTCGAGTGTCAGAGGGTGACAGTGAGGAAGTGTATTGCACTGTATGAAGCCCAGAGAAGGGTGAGGTAAATCTGCACCTTGGAATGCTGCTGTCCTGGCTGCCTGGTCAGCTCTGTTATTTCCCTTAGAATGATGGATCTGTCAATCTGAGTAGACTGGTGATGAATAATTCCTATAGCTTTGGGTATATGGTAGGCCTTTAATATACTCATAATGTGATCTTAAATAGTTGTGGTTGCACCTTTAGTTATGAGATGCCCACAGTCTTTCCAGATAGCAGCTTGTGACAAGAGGATAAGAAAGGCATATTTGGAGTCTGTGTAAACATTTATGGATCACCTCTGTGACAATTTGGAAGGCATAGGTGAGAGCTATTAATTCAGCCTACTGATTAGCAGTATAGGTGGGAAGTGACTGTGCCTCCACCATCCCATTGTCAGACACTAATGTCATAGCCCACTTTATGTGTTCCCTCATGTAAGAAGGAGCTGTCATCTGCTTAGCAGGAATCAGTGGCCTGAGGCAATGTGCCCTTCTATGTGTGTGAACAATGGGGAATTAGTTCCTTTAAAGTATCTAAGTAGGATTAAGATGGATAGTAGTCAGGATTATGTTGAGAAAGAAGATTTGAGACATTGAAAAGCAAGATTGAAAAATAAGTATGGCAAGTTTTACTAGTGCCATTTGGGAAGAAAGAACTTGGGAATGAGGTAAGTTTGTAAGCCTTTATAAGTTAAAAACTGGGACAGATTTTGGTGTGAGAAGATAGTGGTGGATGATCCAAAGGTTAGTTTCTTTGACTCATGAATAAAGAACTCAACAGCTGCTAAAGTGAGTATGCAGAGTGCCCATCCCTGAGTGGTAAGATCTAGTTTCTCTGACAAGTACGCTACAGGTACAAAGGTCCAGCTGATGACCCCAAGGGCATATCCATCCTTCTCTGTTACTTAGAGGGAGAAAGGATGAGTTAGGTCTAGGAGATGAAGAGCTAGTACCTAAGAAGAGAATGAAGGAGCCTCTGAAAGGGCTTTGCAATGGGATGGGGAGGGGCTCTGAGGAGAGCAGAGAGCAGCCTCGTATAAGCGGTAAGCAAGGGAAAAAAAAGAGAAGATCCAGTTATTGATAGTAGAAGGGACTGTAAGAGACTGAAGTAGTTTTCTTCTTGTCTCAGGTAATAGCTTTTTGGGTTGGGGTAATATTTAGTCCCAAGAAAGTGAACTGAGGAGTAGACAGTTGGACCTTGGAAGTTTAGATTCTATAGCCCCTGCTGGACAAGAAATTTAAAAGGGCAGAAATGGTTTAGCAGATCTATAAGGATGGACTGCAAAGTAATATATCATCTAAATACTGTATGATTTAGATTTGGGAAGAGACAGAGAAAGTAGATCAGAAGGTAGAGCCTAGACAAACAGGTGTGAGTTGTCCCTGAGTCCCTGGAGTAAGACAGTCCAGGTGATCTGTGTGGAGAGGTGGCTGTCAGGATCAGTCCAGGTGAAAGCAAAGATAGTTTGAGATTGGAAGCTGAGCAGAATAGAGAAAAGTACATTTTTTAGATCCAGAACTGAGAAATGGAAGAGTCCTAAAGGAATAGTGGAAAGAAGTGTGTAATGGTTAGGCACTATAGGATAAAGAGGGAGCACTGCAAAATTAATGAGGCAGAGGTCTTGAACCAGGTAATAGGTTCTGTTAGATTTCTTAACTGCAAGTTTAGGGACATTGAACAAAGAAGAGGTAGGGCAGCATAGCTTATTCTTAGGTCAGAGATGATAGGCTTAAGTCCCGTAAAACTCTGGAGTGAGAGTGGATACTGAGTTTGGGTAATATATTTGGAAGGATCTTTTAATTGGATTACAATGGGGACTAGTGTTCAGCAACAGAAAGGTTTTGGGTATACCAGATGTATCACCTGAGAGGTTGGCAAAGAAATTGACATGTTAGGGCCAGTAGGGTAGGAGGTTAGACAATAGGGATATGAGAAAGAGTGGTAGGTCCCCAAACAATCCCTCAGTACTGAGTATGTGGCTCCAGTGCCCAAGAGATAGGGAATGAACTGTCCTGATACCGTGATATCAACCTGTGGCTCCCTATTAGAGATGACCATCATGTTTGGGTCAAGATAGCCCAGGCATCATCTATTATCTATAGCCAGGTCTAGAACATCAGTTGAAGGCTAGTCTCTGTCTGAAGTCTTCATGCAACCTGGTGAAATGATCTCTCAATGGCATTTTGGACATTGTCTTGGGGGACTGATATAAGTATTAGGACATACACGGGCTCAATACCCATGATGTTCACATTTAAAACAGGGGCCCCACTTTATTAATAGAGAGAGAGGAAGGGGGAAAAAGGGCAATGCACAAACCTGTTTGAAAACAACATGGTGAGAGAGAGATGGAGTGGGAATATTTGCTTTTAAAGGCACACAGGCTCACATAGCTATATAACTCATAAATTATGTGACCACTCTGTACATAGATTATATAGGGCTTAAAGTCCTTGGCTGGTCAGGCAATTTGCCTGAACACTGTGCAGCACAGCCATATAGGATCCACAAGCAGGCAGACAACGCAGGCTGCAGGCAGCCAGGGCCGATGGGAACCAGCTTGGCGGCAGATGCAGGCCCCAGGCAGCGGGGACCAGCTGGGACTGGCGAGGTGGCAGACACAGGCTGCAGGGACCAGCGCGCAACACCAAGAGCAGATCGACCCACTACAATTAAATCAAAGAGGTAGGCCTTTGGTTGGTGAGGCCCTGGCAAACGGGGAGACTGGTCCTGTTCCTGAAGACCCTTCTGAGGGGTGAGAGGGATCTTGGCCCCCTGCAGGAGCCAGGAAACAGAGCAAGGGCATTTTGTAAGAGGAGCCACTGACCAGCAGAGAAACCTGATTCATTTTTGAAAGACCAATTAGATAGCATCGATAGGAGGAGATAGATCGATAGGGCAGGCACCAAGGCAAAAATTTACCAAATAATCTGAAAAACAACATGAAAACACCAGAACCCAATGATCTTACAACAGAAGGACTTGAACACCCTAACACAGAAGTGGGAAAAATTGACTTTATGAAAGAAATAGAGTCCCATAAACAACATGTAAAAAACCCTCTTATAGAAATGGATGAGAAGTATAACAAAAAGTTTGAAGAAATGAGTAAATACGTACATGATACGCTGGAAAACCAAGAAAAAATGATCAAAGAAGTAATGGAAACAGTTCAAGAATTGAAATCTGAAATGGAAGCAAGGAAGAAAACACAAACTGAGGACCAGCTGGATATGCAAAACCAAGGTCAATGAGCAGAGCCTACAGAAACAAGCATAATCAATAGAATACAAGAGATAGAAGAAAGAATCTCAGATTCTGAGGACACCATAGAGAAAATAAACGCACTGATCAAAGAAAACAGCAAAGCCAACAAATTCTCATCACAAAACATTCAGGAAATATGGACACAATAAAAAGACTGAACCTAAGAATAATAGGAATAGAAGAAGGAGAAGAGTCACAGCTCAAAGGCCCAGAAAATATTTTGAACAAAATTATGGAAGAAAACTTTCCCAACATAAAGAAAGATATTCCTTTGATTATTCAAGAAGCATACAGAACACCAAACAGACTGGATCAAAGAAAAACATCCCCTCGCCATATAATAATCAAAACACAAAATATACAGGTTAAAGAAAGAATATTAAGAGCTGCAAAGGAAAAAGGCCAAGTAACTTATAAAGGTAAATCTATCAGACTTACACCTGACTTCTCTATGGAAACCATGAAAGCCAGAAGGTCCTGGATAGAGGTACTGCAGAAGCTAAGAGACCAAGGATGCAAACCCAAACTACTATACCCAGCCAAGCTATTGTTCACTATCAATGAAGAAAACAAGACATTCCAGGATAAGAACAAATTTAAACAATACGTAGCCACAAATCCAGCCCTACACAAAGTAATAGAAGGAAAATCGCAACCCAAGGAATCCAAATTTGCCAACACTGCCTACAGTAACTCAGGCATCTAGCGACCCTTCACAAGCACAACTCAAAGAAGGGAGACACACAAACTCTACTACCAAAAACAATAAGAATAACCGGAGTAAACAACCACTGGTCATTAATATCACTTAATATTAATGGTCTCAATTCACCTATAAAAGGCACAGGCTAAGAGATTGGATACAAAAACAGGATCCAACATTCTGCTGTTTACAAGAAACACATCCCAACCACAAAGACAGGCATCTACTCAGAGTAAAGGCTTGGGAAACACTCTTTCAAGAAAATGGTCCTACGAAAAAAGCAGGTGTGGCCATATTAATTTCTAACAAAATTGACTTCAAACTAAAATCAATCAGAAGAGATGGAGATGGACACTTTACACTCATAACAGGAACAATACATCAGGATTACGTCTCAATCCTGAATATCTACTCCCCAAATATAAAGCACCCACTTATGTAAAAGAAATATTACTAGAACTCAAGGCAGACATCAAACCACACACACTAGTAGTAGGAGACTTCAACACACCTTTCTCTCCAATTGATAGGTCAATCAGACCGAAACTTAATAGAGAATTAAGAGAATTATTGGAGGTAATGAAGCAAATGGACTTAACAGACATCTATGGAACACTCCACCCAAATAGGAAAGAATATACCTTCTTCTCTGCAGCTCATGGAACCTTCTCAGAAATACTCGGTAACAAAGCAAATTTCCACAGTTACAAAAAAAATATTAGTAACCACCTGTGTTTTATCAGATCACCGTGGATTAAAGTTAGAATTCAACAACAAAAGCCTACAAATTCATGGAAACTGAACAGTCAACTACTGAACCATACCTGGATTAAGGAAGAAATAAAGAAAGAAATTAAAATCTTTCTTGAATTCAATGAAAATAAAGAGACAACATACTCAAACCTATGGGACACGATGAAAGCACTGCTAAGAGGAAAGTTAATAGGACTAAGTGCCCACTTAAAGAAAACAGAGAAAGCACACATTGGGGACTTAATAGCAGACCTGAAAGCTTTAGAAAAAAAAAAAAAAGAAGCAGACATGCCCAGAAGGAGTAGAAGACTGGAAATAATCAAACTGAGGGTGGAAATCAACAAAATAGTAACACAGAAAACAGTCCAAAGAATCAATGAAACAAAAAGTTGGTTCTTGGAGAAAATCAACAAGATCGACAAACCCCTATCCAAACTAATTAAACAACAGGGAGAGAACACGCAAATAAATAAGATCAGAAAAGAAAAGGGGGACATAACCACAAACATAGAGAAAATTCAGAGAATCATTAGATCTTACTACAAAAGCCTGTATGCCAAAAAACTGGAAAATGCAAAAGAAATGGACATTTTTTTGATACGTACCATATACCAAAGCTAAACCAAGACCGGGTGAACGATCTAAATAGACCTATTAGTCGGGAAGCACGAGAAACTTTTACCAAAAAAATCTCCCTTCCAAAAAAAGCCCAGAACAAGATGGTTTCAATGCAGAATTCTATCAGAACATCCAAGAAGAGCTAATACCTATACTCCTTAATGTATTTCACAATATAGAAACAGAAGAGTCGTGGCCAAATTCCTTTCATGAAGCTACAGTTACCCTGATACCAAAACCACAAAAGGCCCAACCAAGGAGAATTACAGGCCTATCTCACTGATGAATATCGATGCAAAAATTCTAAATAAAATACTGGCAAACCGAATCCAAGAACACATTAGAAAAATTATCCGTTATGATCAAGTAGGCTTCATCCCAGAGATGCAGGGCTTTTACAACATACGCAAACTAACAATGTAATCCACCATTTAAATTAACTGAAAGAAAAAAATTACATATGATCATTTTATTAGATGCTGAAAAGCATTCAACAAAATTGAACACCCTTTTATGATAAAGGTCTTGGAGAGATTAGTGATACAAGGGTCATACCTAAATATAATAAAAAGCTATTTACAGCAAGCCGACAGTTAACATTAATTTAAATGGAGAAAAACTCAAAGCCATCCCACTAAAATCAGGAACAAGACAAGGATGTCCACTCTCTCCATACCTGTTCAAAATAGTGCTTGAAGTTCTAGCAAAAGCAATAAGACAACATAAGTGGATCAAGAAGATTCGTATCGGAAAGGAAGAACTTAAGCTTTCATTATTTTCAGATGATATGATAGTGTACATAAGCGACTCCAAAAATTCTACCAAAGAAATCCTACAGCTGATAAACACCTTTAGTAATGTGGCAGGATACAAGATCAACTCCAAAAAATCAGTCGCCCTCTTATACACAAAGGATGTGGAAGCAGAGAAGGAAATCAGAGAAGCTTCACCTTTCACGATAGCCACAAATAGCATAAAATAACTTGGGGTAAATCTGACCAAGGAAGAGAAAGATCTATTTGACAAGAACTTTAAGTCTTTGAAGAAAGAAATTGAAGAGGACACCAGAAAATGGAAGGATCTCCCGTGCTCCTGGATTGGGAGGATCAACATAATAAAAATGTCAATTCTACCAAAAGCAATCTATAGATTCAATGCAATCCCCATCAAAATCCCATCAAAATTCTTCACAGATCTGGAGAAGACAATAATCAACTTTATATGGAAAAACAAAAAACCCATGATAGCCAAAACAATCTTAGACAACAAAGGATCGTCTGGAGGCATTACCTTCCCTGAGTTCAAACTCTACTACAGAGCTACAGTATTGAAAACAGCTTGGTATTGGCATAAAAACAGAGAAGTCGACCAATGAAATCGAATAGGAGACCCTGACATTAACCCACAAACCTATGAACACCTGATTTTCGATAAAGGAGCTAAAAGTATGCAATGGAAAAAAGAGAGCATCTTCAACAGATTGTGCTGGCAAAACTGGATGTCAACCTGTAGAAGAATGAAAATAGATCCATATTTATCATCATGCACAAAATTCAAGTCCAAGTGGATTAAACACCTCAATATCAGTCCAAACACTGAACCTGATAAAAGAGAAAGTGGAAAGTACTCTACAACATGTGGACACAGGAAAACACTTCCTACGTATAACCCCAGCAGCACAAACATTAAGGGCCTCATTTTATAAATGGGATCTCCTGAGACTGAGAAGCTTCTGTAAAGCAAAGACATGGTCACTAAGACAGTAAGGCAACCCACTGACTGGGAGAAGATATTCACCAACTCCACAACTGACAATGGTCTGATCTCCAAAATATATAAAGAACTCACGAAACTAGACCTTAAAAGGCTAATCAACCCAATTATAAAATGGGGCACTGAGCTGAACAGAGAACTCTCAACAGAAAAAGTTCAAATGGCCAAAAGACACTTAAGGTCATGCTCAACTTCCTTAGTGATCAGGGAAATGGAAATCAAGACAATTTTAAGATACCATCTTACCCCTGTCAGAATGTCTAAAATAAAAAAAAAACACCAATGATAGCCTTTGCTGGAGGGGATGTGGAGAAAGGGGTACACTCATCCATTGCTGGTGGGAATGCAAACTTGTGCAACCACTTTGGAAATCAGTGTAGTGATTTCTCAGGAAATTTGGAATCAACCTACCCCTGGACCCAGCAATACCACTCTTGGGAATATACCCAAGAGAGGCCTTATCATACAACAAAAGTATATGCTCTACTATGTTCATTGCAGCATTCTTTGTAAAAGCCAGAACCTGGAAACAACCTAGATGTCCTTCAGTGGAAGAATGGATGAAGAAAATATGGAATATATCCATATTATAGTACTTCTCAGCAGAAAAAAAAAAAAACAAAACAAAACAAAAAAAAAAAAACAAGGACTTCTTGAATTTTGCATGCAAATGGATGGAAATAAAAAACACTATCCTGAGTGAGGTAATCCAGACCCAAAAAGAGGAACATGGGATGTACTCACTCATATTTGGTTTCTAGCAATAAATAAAGGACATTGAGCCTATAATTCATGATCCTAGAGAAGCTAAATAAGAAGGAGAACCCAAAGAAAAACATATAGGCTTCCTCCTGAATAATAACCTTCATCAGGCAATGAAAGAAGACAGAGACAGAGACCCACATTGGAGCACTGGACAGAAATCTCAAGGTCCAAATCAGGAGCAGAAGCAGAGAGAGCACGAGCAAGGAACTCAGGACCGTGAGGGGTGCACCCACACACTGAGACAATGGGGATGTTCTATTGGGAACTCACCTAGGCCAGCTGGCCTTGGTCTGAAAAAGCCTGGCATAAAACTGGACTCGCTGAACATAGCAGACAAGGAGGACTACTGAGAACTCAAGAACAATGGCAATGGGTTTTTGATCCTACTGCACCTACTGGCTTTGTGGGAGCCTATGCAGTTTGGGTGCTCACCTTACTAGACCTGGATGGAGGTGGGTGGTCCTTGGACTTCCCACAGGTCAGGGAACCCTGATTGCTCTTCTAGCAGATGAGGGGGGGGGACTTGATCGGGGGGAGGGGGAGGGAAATGGGAGCTCCTACACTAAGGCTACCCACCCAGAGCAGTGAGTGCCTGCCTACCGGGCAGGCCTCAGGGTCCCCTGTAAGGGAGCCGGGCACCTTCAGCTCCAGCGCCAGGCTTCCTGCGCGCTTCTGGATACCACCCACTCCCCTTGCTCCATTCATCCTGTTGGCCCTGAATCATTGGGCTACCGGCGGCCCTGTTTAGTTGCTGAGGAATCCCATTGGGACTGGAACGGTTCCTGCTTCTACACTGAAGAGATATACCCAGAGAGAAAATCACAGCAAAGACTGGACCAAGAGACCAGGCCTCTCCTGGCTCCATTTGAAGGAAGAGATGGGAAGGCGCCAATACAAGAATTCCTCCAACAACCTGAAAGGCAACATGACACCACCAGAAAACCAGGGATCCCGTAATAAGAAGAATTGTACACCCTACTCCTAAAGAAATAGAATAAATCCTCTGAAAAGTGAACTATATGAAAATAATAGAGGACCTTAAACAGGAGGTGAAAAACTGCCATAAACAATTAGAGATTACAAACAAAAAGGTAGAGGAAATGAATAAATCGCTCAAAGACACGCAAGAAAACCAAGAGAAACAAGAAAAAGCAAACAAACAGGTTAGGGAAGCGGTTCAAGACATGAAGAATGAAATGGAAGCAATGAAGAAAGCACAAACCAAGGGAAGAATGGAGATGGAAAATCTGGGTAAACGAACAGGAACGACAGAGACAAGTACTAACAACAGATTACAAGAGATAGAAGAGAGAATATCAGACACTGAAGATACCATAGAGAAAATAAACACACTGATTAAAGAAAACAGCAAAACCAACAAATTCTCATCACAAAACATTCAGGAAATTTGGGACACAATAAAAAGACCAAACCTAAGAATAATTGGAGTAAAAGAAGGAGAAGAAGTGCAGCTCAACGGTACAGAAAATATACTTAATAAAATTATAGAAGAAAACTTTCCCAACCTGAAGAAAGAGGTACCTATGAAGGTTCAAGAAGCATACAGAACACCAAATAGGCTGGATCAAAAAAAAAAAAAATCCCCTCACCATATAATAATCAAAACACAAAATATACAGAATAAAGAAAGAATATTAAGAGCCGCAAAGGAAAAAGGCCAAGTTACTTATAAAGGTAAACCTATCAGACTTACACCTGACTTCTCTATGGAAACCATGAAAGCCAGAAGGTCCTGGATAGATGTATTGCAAAAACTAAGAGATCATGGATGCAAGCCCAGACTGCTATATCCAGCCAAGCTTTCGTTCACTATAAATGGAGAAAACAAAATTTTCCAGGATAAAAACAAATTTAAACAATACGTAGCCACAAATCCAGCCTTACAGAAAATTATAGAAGGAAAATCACGAACCAAGGAGTCCAACAATGCCCACAATAACTCAGTCATCTAGAGACCTTTCACCAGCGCAACTCAAAGAAGGGAAATACACAAACCCTACTACTAAAAAAGTGACTGGAGTTAACAACCACTGGTCATTAATATCACTTAATGTCAATGGACTCAACTCACCTATAAAAAGGCACAGGCTAAGGGACTGGATACGAAAACAGGATCCAACATTCTGCTGTCTACAAGAAACACACCTCAACCACAAAGACAGGCACCTACTCAGAGTAAAGGGCTGGGAAAAGGCTTATCAAGCAAACGGACCTAAGAAACAAGCAGGTGTGGCCATACTAATTTCTAACAAAGTTGACTTCAAACTTAAATCAATCAGAAGAGATGGAGAGGGACATTTTATACTCATAACAGGAACAATTCATCAGGATGAAGTCTCAATCCTGAATATCTATGCCCCTAATATAAAAGCACCTATGTATGTAAAAGAAACATTACTAAAACTCAAGGCAGCCATCAAACCACACACACTAATAGTAGGAGACTTCAACACTCCTCTCTCACCAATGGACAGGTTAATCAAACAGAAACCTAACAGAGAAATTAGAGAATTAATGGAGGTAATGAAGCAAATGGACTTAACAGACATCTATAGATTATTCCACCCGAATAGGAAAGAATATACCTTCTTCTCTGCAGCTCATGGAACCTTCTCGAAAATTGACCACATACTCGGTAACAAAGCTAACTTACACAGTTACAAAAAAATATTAGTAACCACCTGCATCTTATCAGATCACCATGGATTAAAGTTAGAATTCAACAACAATGCTACCGCCAGAAAGCCTACAAACTCATGGAAACTGAACAGTCAACTACTGAACCATACCTAGATTAAGGAAGAGATAAAGAAAGAAATTAAAGTCTTCCTTGAATTCAATGAAAATAAAGAAACAACATACTCAAACTTATGGGACACTATGAAAGCAGTCCAAAGAGGAAAGTTCATAGCAATAAGTGCCCACTTAAAGAAAACAGAGAAAGCTCATATTGGAGACTTAACAGCCCACCTGAAAGCTCTAGAAAAAAAAGAAGCAGACTCACCTAGGAGGAGTAGAAGATTGGAAATAATCAAACCGAGGGCTGAAATCAACAAAATAGAAACACAGAAAACAATCCAAAGAATCAATGAAACAAAAAGCTGGTTCCTGGAGAAAATCAACAAGATTGATAAACCCCTATCCAAACTAATCAAACGGCAGAGAGAGAATACGCAAATTAATAAGATCAGAAATGAAAAGGGGGACATAAACACAGACACAGAGGAAATTCAGAGAAGCATCAGATCTTATTACAAAAGCCTGTATAACATGAAACTGGAAAATGTAAGGGAAATGGACACTTTTTTAGATAAATACCATATACCAAAGTTACACCAGGACCAGGCGAACAATCTAAACAGACCTGTTGGTCGCGAAGAATTAGAAGCTGTTATCAAAAACCTCCCTACCAAAAAAAGCCCAGGACCAGATGGTTTCAATGCGGAATTCTACCAGAACTTCCAAGAAGAGCTAATACCTATACTCCTTAATGTATTCCACAATATAGAAACAGAAGGGTCATTACCTAATTCCTTTTATGAAGCTACAGTTACTCTGATACCAAAACCACACAAAGACTCAACCAGGAAAGAGCATTACAGGCTAATCTCACTCATGAACATCGACGCAAAAATCCTCAACAAAATACTGGCAAACCGAATCTAAGAACACATCCGAAATATTATCCATTATGATCAAGTAGGCTTCATTCCTGAGATGCAGGGCTGGTTCAACATACGAAAATCTATCAATGTAATCCAGCATATAAATAAACTGAAAGAAAATAACCATATGATCATCTCATTAGATGCTGAAAAAGCATTCGACAAAATTCAACATCCATTTATGTTAAAAGTCTTGTAGAGATTAGCGATACAAGGGTCATACCTAAATATAATAAAAGCTATATACTGCAAGCCGACAGCTAACATCAAATTAAACGGAGAGAAACTCAAAGCCATCCCGCTTAACTCAGGAACACGACAAGGATGTCAACTCTCACCTTACCTCTTCAATATAGTACTTGAAGTTCTAGCAATAGCAATAAGACAACATAATGGGATCAAGGGGAATCGAATTGGAAAGGAAGAAGTTAAACTTTCGTTGTTTGCAGATGATATGATAGTGTACATAAGCGACCCCCAAAACTCCACCAAAGAACGTTTACAGCTGATAAACAGCTTTAGTAATGTGGCAGGATATAAGATAAACTCCAAAAAATCAGTCGCCCTCTTATACACAAAGGATATGGAAGCAGAGAGGGAAATCAGAGAAGCTTCACCATTCACGATAGCCACAAACAGTATAAAATATCTTGGGGTAAATCTAACCAAGGAAGTGAAAGATCTATTTGACAAGAACTTTAAGGCATTGAAGAAATTGAAGAGGATACCAAAAATTGGATGGATCTACCTAGCTCTTGGATTGGGAGGATCAACATAGTAAAAATGGCAATTCTACCTAAGGCAATTTATAGATTCAATGCAATCCCCATCAAGATCCCATCAAAATTCTTCACAGATCTTGAGAGGACAATAATCAACTTTATATGGAAAAACAAAAAACCCAGGATAGCCAAAACAATCCTATACAATAAAGGATCTTCTGGAGGCATTACCATCCCTGACTTCAAACTCTATTACAGAGCTACAGTAATGAAAACAGTGTGGTACTGGCATAAAAACAGAGAAGTCGACCAATAGAATCATATAGAAGACCCGGATTTTAACCCACAAACCTATGAACACCCGATTTTCGATAAAGGAGCTAAAAGTATACAATGGAAGAAAGAAAGCATCTTCAACAAATGGTGCTGGCACAACTGGATGTCAACCTGTAGAAGAATGAAAATAGACCCACATCTTTCACCGTGCACAAAACTCAATCCAAATGGATTAAAGACCTCAATATCAGCCCGAACACACTGAACCTGATAGAAGAGAAAGTGGGAAATACCCTACAACAGATGGGCACAGGAGATCGCTTCCTATGTATAACCCCAGCAGCACAGACATTAAGGGCAACATTGAATAAATGGGACGTACTCAAACGGAGAAGCTTCTGCAAAGCAAAGGACACTGTCACTAAGACACAAAGGCAACCTACTTACTGGGAGAAGATCTTCACCAACCCCGCAACAGACAAAGGTCTGATCTCCAAAATATATAGAGAACTCAAGAAACTAGACTTTAAAAAGCTAATTAACCCAATTAAAAAATGGGGCACTGATCTGTGCAGAGAATTCTCAACAGAAGAAGTTCAAATGGCCAAAAGACACTTAAGGTCATGCTCAACTTCCTTAGCAATCAGGGAAATGCAAATCAAAACAACTTTGAGATATCATCTTACACCTGTCAGAATGGCTAAAGTCAAAAACACCAACGATAACCTTTGCTGGAGAGGCTGTGGAGGAAGGGGTACCCTCATCCATTGCTGGTGGGAATGCAATCTTGTGCAACCACTATGGAAGTCAGTGTTTCGGTTTCTCAGGAAATTCGGGATCAACCTACCCCTGGACCCAGCAATACCACTCTTGGGAATATACCCAAGAGATGCCCTATCATATGACAAGAGCATTTGTTCAACTATGTTCATAGCAGTATTATTTGTAATAGCCAGAACCTGGAAACAACCTAGATGCCCTTCAATGGAAGAATGGATGAAGAAAGTATGGAATATCTACACATTAGAATACTACGCTGCGGTAAAAAACAATGACTTCTCGAATTTTGCATGCAAATGGATGGAAATAGAAAACACTATCCTGAGTGAGGTATCCCAGACCCAAAAAGATGAACATGGGATGTACTCACTCATAATTGGTTTCTAGCCATAAATAAGGGTCACGGCGTCTACCATAGGTGAATCTAAAGTAGCTACGTAAGAAGGTGGACCCAAGGAAAAACATATAGTTATCCTCTTGGCTATGGGAAGTAGACAAAATTGCCAGGGAGAAAATTGGGATCTTGGGGGTGGGGTGGGATGCGGGTAAGGGGAGATGGGGAGAGAAAAGTTAGAAGGGGAGGAGGTCGGGCCTTGGGAAAACAGGAGGATTGGTATAAAGGAAGGTTGGACAGGGGAGCACGGAACCACAATTCTTAGTTAAGGAAGCCACTTTAGGGTTGGCAAGAGACCTGACCCTAGAGGGGCTCCCAGGTGCCCAAGCTGAGGTCCCCAGTTAGTTCCTTGGGCAGTTGAGGATAGGGAACCTGAAATGACCCTATCCTAGAGCAATACTGACGAATACCTTGCATATCATCATAGAACCTTCATCTGGTGATGGATGGAGATAGAGACAGAGACCCACACTGGAGCACTCTATTGAGCTCTATTGAGCTCCCAAGGACCCAATGAGGAGCAGAAGGAGGGAGAACATGAGCAAAGAAGTCGGGACCACGAGGGATGCACCCACCCACTGAGACAGTGGAGCTGATCTATTGAGAGCTCACCAAGACCAGCTGGACTGTGACTGAAAAAGAATGGGATAAAACTGGACTCTCTGAACATGGGGAACAATGAGTGCTGATGAGACGCAAAGGACAATGGCACGGGGGTTTGATACTATGTAATGTGATGGCTTTGTGGAAGCCTAGCCAGTTTCGATGTTCACCTTCCTAGATATGGACGGAGGTGGGAGGTCCTAGGTCTTACCACAGGGCAGAAAACCCTGACTGCTCTTTGGACTGGAGAGGGAGGGGGAAAGGAGTGGGGGGAGGGGGAGAAAGGTGGGAGGAGGGGGCGTAGGCTGGGAGGAGGGGGAGGGAAATGGGAGGCTGGGAGGAGGTGGAAACTTGTTTTTTTTTCTCCTTTTCTCAAAAAAAAAAATAATAATACAATTTATGTGTTGTTATTTCGGGTAAAGCTAGCTGTTGGCCAGGAGCCGGGCTGTGGGAAGAGGCCCGTAGCTCCTTCAACAAATGTCCTTAAGTCTATGATGAGCAATTGAATGTGAAAGGAAACTGAGTTAGATTTCAGGATGAAATTAATTTTCAGTAACCCACAAAACTTTAACAAAAAAGACCATAATAAAATAAAATAGCAACAACAACAAACACTCAAAAAACTAGATTTGAGAGAGAGGCTTGCATTTAAAAATAACTTTGATTTGACTCAGAATGTTTCTTTTTCTAGTTCCATCCATTTTCATGCAAATTTCAAAATGTCATTGTTTTTTACTGCTGAGTAGTACTCCATTGTGTAAATGTAGCACTTTTTCTCTTTCTTTCTTTCTTTCTTTCTTTCTTTCTTCTTTTGAGGTCTTCAATTCTTCTTATTCTTATGTACAAAGACTAGTGTTGATCTGTTTCACTGGGTAGAGTCTTGAATAATCCATTCAAGGTCGCTTAGTCCAACTTAATGAAGCCAATGTCCTTTGCATACTGCTGGAAACACTGACAACACGTGTTCAACCAATATCTGGATCAGACCGTGGTGGTTTGAGCAGACATGGCAGGAATGAGATCCCTGGTTGAACTTCCACGGGTGACTCAAGTAGAGCTGCTGGTGACCCATGTTGCCTCACTGACAGCTGACCAGCCTAAAGGCTAGCACATTTTCTTTATCCATTCTTTGGTTTAGGGGCACTTACATTGTTTCCAAGTTGTGCCTTTTACAAATAATGCTGTTATGAATACCGTTGAGGAAATTTCCTTGTGTTATGATTTTGAATCTTTTGGGTATATGCCCCAGATAGGTATTGCTGGGTCTTGAGGTAGTTTGATTCCCAATTTTCTCAGAAATCACTGATTTTTAAAATGGCTGTACAAGTTCACACTCCCACCAGCAATGGAGGAGTGTTCCCTTTATTCCACATCCTCTCCAGCATCAGCTATCATCAGTGTTTATGATCTTAGCCAATCTGACAGGTGTAAGATGGTATCTCAGAATCATTTTGATTTGCATTTCGCTGATAGACAAGGATGTTGAGCAGTTCCTGAATTGTCTTCCAGTCATTTGCAAGTCTTCTTTTGAGAATTATCTCTGTACCCCAGTTTTAATTGGATTATTTGGTATTTTTGATGTTAAATTTCTTAAGTTCTTTATATATTTTAAAGATCAGTCTTTTCTGTCTGATATGGTGTTAGTGAAAATCATTTCCCATTATGTAAGCTACTGTTTTGTTTTATTGACTGTGTTCTTTGCCTGACAGAAGTGTTTCAGTTTCAGGAGGTCCTATTTATTAATTGTTGCTCAAAATGTCTATGCTATTGGTGTTATATTTAGGAAGTTCTCTCCTCTGCCCTTGTATTGAAGGCTACTTCCCATTCTCCAATGAAGTTCTGTGTGGCTGGATTTATGTTGAGGTCTTTGATCCATCTGGACTTGAGTCTTGTGGCCATGGATAGATATGGATCTATTTACATTCTTTTACATGTCACCATCCAGTTATGCCAACACCATTTGCTCAAGAAGCTTTTGTTTTTGTATAATTTTAGCTTATTTGTCAAAACTCCAGTGTTCATGGGTGTGTGGATGTCAGGGCCTTCAATTTGATTCCATTGGACCATTCTTCGATTGCTATGACAATACCAAGCTGTTTTCATTACTATAGTTCTATAGAAGAGCTTGAAGTCAGGGGTGGTGATGCATCCCGGGGTTCTTTTCTTGTACAGAATTGTTTTGGCTATCCTGGTTTTATGTTTTTCCATATGAAGTTGAATATTTTTGTTTTGAGGTCTGTGAAGGATTGTTTGGGATTTTGATGGGGATTGTATTGAACCTGTAGACTGTTTTCTGTAAGATAACCAGTTATATTGATCCTACCTATCCAAAAAGCATGGCAGATCTCCCCATTTTCTGTTATCTTCTTCAATTTCTTTCTTCAAAGACTTAAAGTTCTTGTCATACATGTATTTCACTTCTTTGATTAGCATTATCCCAAGATATTTTATGTTGTTTGTGGTTATTGTAAAGGGTAGTGTTTCTCTGATTTCTTTCTCAGCTATTTTGTCAATTGTTTATAGGAGAAATACTGATTTTTTTTAGTTGATTTTGTATCCTGCCTGATTATTGTAGGTGTTTATCAGTTGTAGGAGTACCCTGGTAGAATTTTTGTGTATACACACACACACACACACACACACACACACACACACATATATATATATATATATACTATTGTATCATCTGCAATTAGCAAAGGATAACTAGCCTATAATCCATGACTCCACCCAGAGAGGCTAAATAACAAGGAGGACATTAAGAGACACATACATGGATCCCCCCTGGGAATGGGAATGAGACAATATCTGCTGAGAAAATTAGGAGTATGTGTGGAGGAGAAGGGAGGACAGAAGGGTAGGAGAAGGGAAAAAGAGGAAGATGGAGGAGAACATGAGCGAATGGAATGGTTGAGATGGGGGAAGGACTGAGAAGGAAAGCAAGGAAAGAGATAGCTTGATTGAGGTATCCATTATGGGGCTAGAAAAAAAAAAACCTGGCACTAGGAAAATTCTCAGGAATCCACAAGAATGACTCCAACTAAGACTTTAAGCAATAATGCATAACATGACTGAACTGAACAGGCTTTACACTGTAATCAGATTGGTGACTGCTGTAATTGTCATCATAGAACAACAGATGGAAGCAGATACAGAGATCCACAGCTAAATGCTTGGCTCTTCTTCCAGAGTCCAGTCCAAGAGAGGGAGGAGTGAAAATGTGAGCAAAGTGAACATGGACATAATGGCAATACCCACAAAAACATATGACCTGAACTAATGAGAGCTCACTGACTCTTGACTGATAATAGGGGAATCTGACTAGGACCAAACTAAATCCACTGAATGTGGGTACAGTTGTATGACTGGGGCAGTCTGTGGGGCCACTCTCAGTGGGAGGAGAATTTATCCCTAGTGCTTAAATTGGTGTTTTGGAGTCCATTATTTTTAGAGGGATACCTTGCTCAGTCTAGATATGGGGGAAGGACCTCAGGACTGCCTCAAAGTGATGTGTAATACTTTGTTGACTCCCATTGTGAAGACTCCCTCCCTGAAGAGAGGATGGCAGGTTTAGGTTGAGGGAAAGGTGCAGGGAGCAGAAGGAGACAAGGAAGTGGAAACTGGCTTATGTATATAAAGTGAGAAAAATTGTTTTCTATAAAAATAATTTAATAAAGATAATTTGGATTCAGAAAACTATGAGTTCAATTAAAATATGAATGGAGGGGGCTGGAGAGATGGCTCAGTGATTAAGAGCATTGCCTGCTCTTTCAAAGTTCCTGAGTTCAATTCCCAGCAACCACATGGTGGCTCACAACCATCTGTAATGAGGTCTGGTGCCCTCTTCTGGCCTGCAGACATACACACAGACCAGAATATTGCATACATAATATATTAATATTAAAAATAAAATAAAATATGAATGGATTTTGCATGATAATCATAAGTCATATATTATCTGGCAGATACCTGCATTGCAAGTGTTGGGTTTGATAAAAAAAAATAATTAAAAGAGAAAGGAAAAACAGAAAATATACATCTTTCTGTGCATCCACACACACAAAAAAAAATTTATTCATAGTCCTAAGGTTTACAGTAGACATTTATATAAAAAAATTAGAAAAACAATAAAGCCTATTTCAAATAACTTTTATGTCCTATTGAAATTTTTTTGTAATTGGATTCTCATAGCTCTCTCATGCTAAAGCTAACTAAGGGCCAAGACAAAAACAGAACCACAGAGCTACATGTGCAAGTTCTTGGTTACACAATGTGTAGTGGAAATCCTGGTTTGTACTATTCTTAAAAAGAGAATAATAAAATTCCTGAGCAGACCATTCATATTACAAGTATTAAAATTACAGTTTGATTTTGTCACTATTAATTAATATTATTATTATACCCTTTAATGTTTGAAGGGTTAGTTGAAAATAATTGCAGTTTTGTTTCCATGTACATTTACCAAGTGGATTTAATGAATATTAAAAATTGAACATATTATAATAATGCACTTTCTTAGTATTAAATCATTAATAATAGCTGATAAAAAATAATACATGTTTAAATGTCCTATTTAAATTTGAATGAGTTAAACATTGTATAAAGACCTGATAGCACCTTAAATAATAATTAACTTAGCATAGAAGAGATATATTTACACAAACAAAATACCATATACTCTTTTGGACTAACTTATCACATGATTCTATTTTTCTTATTGTTTGTTTGCTACATAATTCTAATTTAGAATAAATTAGAAGATATTTCATTTCCACAAAATTTCAATAGTTGAAATATGAAAGGATTTTGAAATTTCCAGGCAATATTTACTTTGCATATACTTTACTTTCATCTGCAAAAGAAAATTGCACCAGGTTCTAATTAGAACCTAATACTATTTTAGCTTTGAGGCTTATGCTGATATTTCCAGAGCGAATTGTATATGTTGGTAATTTCATATCAATGAATCTATCTTCATTATGGAAACTCAGTTTTATTCAAGCATAGTAGAAATGACAGGAAAATAGGATAGTTTGCCAGTAATGAATGAAAAACAGATAAAATTTTGTTGAAAAACCATTCAAGGTGAATCAAATAGTCTACATATGGGTAATTTACTATGGATAATTACACAGATGTTGGTTTGGTATTGTGAGTTAAATAGCTTGACGATTCTCCTGAATCATTTCTCAACCTCTGAAGATCAGTATTAGACTAGAAACTAGAGAAGGATATAGATACTGTTTTGATAAGCTTTAAAATACTTTGTTTATATGTTATGGTAAAACAATTTATGACTTAAGTTTTTCTGAAATAAAAATTGAAATTCATCTCACACAAAATGACAGTATGCTTAATAGTGAAACTAGAACCAATAATTTGGTATAAATTGTACTTTGCATTTTTTAATGGGAATGTACAATGATTGAACTTAGAGTATGCCTCATAACCTGCAGAAGACCTTTGTATCTAATGGTAGTCACTATGGAATTTGATTGTTATACCAATTAGAGGTCAGCCAACTCAAAGTCCTGCAAGGTTTCTTAAATTATATTTTGTGAAATCACATTATTTCTGATGACAAAATGTTAACTTAGAATATAACATATACATTCTTCTTTTCTGCATATTGCTCATTTCCTATGTCAATACTGTGTTTTTTGTGACATGGAGTAAATCAAGAGTGAGTGCATGGCTCTCAGTTATGATACATCTATATTAATACTTGAAGAGTTTGTCAGGTTTGCTAATTACCCAAATTGGACTTATGTTCCTTATGTTTGATCATAGTTAAGGATAAGTAAAAGCTGACTTAAAATTACTATATTTAAAACACTTAGAAGAATTCTAAAGAGAAGTGGTTTCTCCACATGGATTAAGGACAAAAACAGTTAAAAATGACAGTATCAATGATAGAAGTCTTTGTCTCTGAGTTCAGAGAACACTGCTACCATCTCTTCTTCAGTGGAATTACCAGCAAATTTACCCACAGTCCTTCAACTTGGTGAGGCTCACAGGACTGAATGTAGGATATTCCTAGAGAAAACATGGTTAGGGTTAAGTCAGATTAATTTGTCTCCTTGTACATGTAAAGTGTAAATAAAACTTGGTCATAGTTACAGGGCAGAATTTTTATTTTTTGTTTGAACATGTGGAAAACAGTTTACTGACTTCACTTTAAATAAGAAAAGATTGAAATTACCTGCTTCTTTGAGGCATATACAATATTTCCCTGGTAATTATAGTTTTTAATTTTTTACATTTAAAAATGGAAGTAAGAGTAAAAAAATCATTCCTCTTACTTAGTATTAAAATTAAGCAGTTATCCATATCCATCAAATATCTCTATTTATCTCTTTATATATTTATCTGGATATCTATGTATCTGTCTATGCATCTGTGTATTTATGTATATATGTATGTACATGTGCAGATATGAATGTATGTATCTATATATCATCTATTTCTTTCTATCATCTAACTATCACCTATTTATATCTATCTATCTATTCATCATCTATCATTCAGTCTATCGTCTTCAGCTATAGACTATCTGGAATATTGCTCAAGCTTTGGTACATTCAAAATATTTTAGATGAATTTCCTTACTACTAGATCTTGAACTGTAGCTGACAGAGAAGTGGGTTAGTAGATGAAAAGTAATCTCATAAAAATAAACATAAACACTCTGAATAGTGAAGAAAATGCTTCCTCACAACAGACTTACTGATGCAAGGCCAAACACTGGGACACAGATGATCAAACTGAGCTACAGATGTATACTATTTAATTTATCCAACTAATTTTTCATTCACCATAAGTACTAAAATGTGCTATTATTTTCTTTTTTGTTGATTTTTACTGAGCTCTACATTTTTCTCTGCTCCCTTCCCTGTTACTCCCTCCTCTCCAACCCTCCCCCATGGTCTCCATGCTCCCATTTTACTCAGGAGATCTTGTCTTTTTCTAATTCCCATGTAGATTAGAACTATGTAAGAAAAAACAACATCAAGATTAATTTGTGGAAACATTGAAATTCAGAAGTTAAAGGTGTGATTATTTGTTTGAGCTTTGGACTTTATTCACATATATCCAAGGAAATCTTAAAATGATTCTGTTCTAGGTGCTTCTCAAAGTTAAGTCATTAAGTTGGTGATTGTCCATGGGTTCTTTTTGGGAAGTATGAGAAGGCAAAGTAGATATAGTGCTTGTTCAGTTTTCTAGTAAGTTCTTTTGAGTGGAAGTCTCCTAATACTCTTCCATAAAGGTTGTATTATCAATTTGTCTCTTGCTACATGATTCCTCTGAGCTAATTTCACTTAATTTGCCAAAGGCTTTCAGTAGCAACTATGGATTTCATGCTTAACTTGCCTGGCTGGGTTTTCATCTTTGGTGAATTATTCTCTTAGTGTTCATTGTTACATTTAAAGTAATATTTAATCCCCCCCCCAGGAATAATAGATGCTTTACAAGAAGTGACTCAACCTATTTATCTTTGTAACTTCATTTTGTTAACTAAGGAAAACTTAAAAAAAAATTTCTTAGACAAAATCTATGCTTTAGAGAGAACATTAACTGCTGTAGAGGGAGTGACTTACAAACATGCCAACTGAAAGAAGAAAGAGAGCTTAGGAGGCAAATTCAATAGTATAAGCAGTATTTGTTAGGAGTATAAAAGTGGTTTAGCTGTTATGAACAAGAGAAAACAAATGCTGGCAGGATTGCAAACATACAACCACTGTGGAAAGTAGTGTGGTGGTCCCGTGTGAAGATAGAAATAGATCTACCTCAAGATCTAGTTATACACCCAAAGGACATTTCATCAACTACAAAGATACTTTCTCAACCATATTTACTGCAGCTCTATTCATAATAGCCAGAAACCAAAAGCATCCTAGATGGTCTTCATTGAATGAATGGATAACAAAAATGTTGCACATTTGCACAATTACTCAACCATTTAAAAAATACATAAATAAAAAGAATCCATAGTATTAACCGTTAAATGGATTAAAGTAAGAAAAAAATCATCCCGAGTGAGGTAGCTCAGACTCAAAAAGACAAATGTGGTTTGTCTTTATTTTTATGTGGTTATTATATTTTAAGTCTTTAATGGCAAGCTACAATCTGAAACAACAGAGGTTAGGTATCAAATAAAAGAGTGAGGGTAGTAGATAGATATCCCAAAGAATGGTAAATAGATTAGATAGATATGGATGGGAAAAGTAGGAGTAGACATAGAGAGGAGAATAAAATCAGAAGAGGGAAGGCAGATGGGGACAAAAGAGGGAATACAAGAAGGGACATATAAAATTAAGGGTCATTTGAGAGTTGTACAGAAACCTAATACAGTAAATTCTTCCTAAATATATACATATATGAATGTGATCTAAATGGAATTGCCAAATAATTGGGGGGATGAAGCTGCAACAGGATATCTCACATCACCAAATGAAGCTTCTAATGCTGGTATTGGGTTATATGTCATCAAATTGATAGCCAGATGGGCCATACGGGAACCTTCAAACAATCTAGACTATTGCCAGATCTGTTGATTACTCTCCACAGACTGATGAACACAACATGTGTACAACTCAATGACAAGAAAAAGTGAATTGGTGCATACCTAGAGCCTTCAATTCTACAAACTATTATCCCTGGTACTGGAAGGTACTCTGTACACTACTGTAGAATGATCTGCGGGCAGGCCTGCTTTTCGTCCTGCCCAGCTCCCGCACACCTAGCTTGATACCCGAAATAGCAACACACAAATTGTATTCATTTAAACACTGCCTGGCCCATTATATCTAGCCTCTTCTTGGCTAACTCTCACATCTTGATTAACCCATTTTTAATAATCTGTGAAGCACCACGAAGTGGTATCTTACCGGGAAAGATTCAGCATGTCTGACCTGGGAACTTGCTCCATCTCGTCTGACCAGAGAGGAGAGGCTCACTTCCCTTCTTTCCATCATTCTGTTCTGTCTACTCCACCTACCTAATTTTCTGACCTATCAGGCCAAACAGTTTTCTTTATTGATTAACCAATGAAACAACAGATTGACAAATGACCTTCCCACATCACACCACCAAAGGAAAATATCAACTTTGTTACATGCTCTTCAATCTACAAAAATGGTCTGCCTGCAAGGTGCCCTAATGCAATATTGGCACAAAGTATAAGGAAATAACTAACCAATATCTTATTGGATTTAGGCCCACTCCATGAGATAGAACCCAACCCAGACACTGCTTGAGTAGTTAAGAATCTGGGACCAGATAGATCAGGGTCCTGAAAAAAGGAAAATATCATTAAAATTACTCCTAATGAAATTTTGTTATATTCATAGACCAGTGTTTTGCTCAACCAACATCAGAGAGGCTTCCTCCTGCAGCAGATGGGAACATATACAGACAATCTGCAGAAAGTGATAGACTTTGGAATATTCCATTCTAAATGAGATGTCTCCATAAAATCCCTACCCTTGTTGCTCAAGAAAATCTGCCAAGGACTGAAAGAATGTATGATCCAGAGCAGATGGCAGAAAGCAAAAAAACAAGTCCTTCTTAACCCAGCAAGAACAATGTATACATCAATGAACAGAGACTGTGGCTATATTCACAGAGCCTGCACAGTTTTGTGCCATATGGAGTCCCAACACTCTAAGGAAAAGTGAATAAAAACCCTTAATTCTAGCCCTGAAGTTATTTCTAATTGACAACTACTTGTAAATGAAATATAAATTCTCTTCAACTGTGTTTCGTTGGGGATATAGCAGGCTACCAGTACAAAACAAACTCAACAGCATCTTTAGAGATTCTTTGTTTCATAATGTTTCACAAGCACATTTATTTTATTTAATTTTTATTATTTTGCATTACAATTCCTTGTCATATAAGTATTGTGTTTCAGTTTTGATGTTTTTATGAGATTCCTGTGTGTATAAATGTGTGTATTTATACGGTTAAGTGTTTCTTCTATTTTTTCTTTGACTTTTCCCCCGTTTGTTTGTTTCTTTTGTCCTGTTCTAGTTTGTTTGTTTTTGTTATCCTTCACTTTATTATTGTTTTTTCAATGTTTGTTTTCTGAGGAGAGGCATAAAGAGTTTGGATTTGGATGGGAGTGGAGGTGGGAAGGATCTTGGACGGTCTTCCGAAAGGGCAGGAGAGTGGCTTTATTGGATTGTAGTCAAGAGGCCCCATGGTGGGTGAGAGACAGATAGGCCATGCATATTGTGCTCACTAAGAGGGTTTATATTTGGAAAGAGAGAATGGGAAAAGGAGAGATAAGAGGAGGAAGCCGACCTCTGAGGACAAGATTGGCAGAACAGAAAAAAGAGTCAGAGAGAGAGACAAAGACAGAGACAAGCAGTGAGAGAGAGGGCGAGAGAGAGAGAGAGAGAGAGAGAGAGAGAGAGAGAGAGAGAGAGAGGAGGGAGGCACAAAAGTTTGCCTCTTCAGAGGAGCAGCAGGAAAGTGAGATTGGGAATGGGTGGAGCTTGTCTCTTAAAAAGGCTTTTTGGGTCTGCATACAGACTACAGAATGATCGATGTAGCAGCCATTGGAACTTGGGCTGGCCAGGGTACTGCCTGCATACATTCTGCCAAGAGACAGGCGGTAGACCAGCATAATGCCTGAATCCTAATAGATGGAAAATCATAATCAGAATATATTATAGAAAAAAAACTATATTGAATAAAAGAAAAGTAGAGGAAAAATAGTCTAAGCCAAATATGTTGAGAGAGTAGATGTAAGTTAGCTAAAATAAAAAAGAGGAAACAAGCGCAAGAAAAATCAAAGATTTCCAAGTTCAAGAGTATCAACTACAAGAAAATAAATATTTCATCTTGAATCTTTATTCCTGGAAAATTCCAAGGTAACCATGAGGCCAAATTAAGTTTATATTTTGAAATTAGATTTTATGTGGAATTGGATCACAAATGGTATGAGCAGTTTAAGAATATTTCCCATTACAGTGGCAAAGACTACATGTTTCCATTACAAATTAAGAATTAATCTTAGCAAGAGTTTTAGCAGTTCTTAAAAGATCTTTAGGAGTCACAGAATTGAAGCTTTTGCATGTCAACAGTGTCACTCACTGGTGCATTGCGGTTAGCAAACATTCAACTTATCAAGTTGATATAAACATTGCCCAGAGACATTTTTAGAGTAATAATTCTTTGAAGATATGTTAAGCTGTTCTTAAAACTAAAGTACGTTTAATATGTGTGACGAAAGTCTTTACTACTTTGTGTCCATCCAAATAGAGGAAGAGCACTGAATGAAGGAGAGTACCTGACTGACCCTAGGTATGGCTGAGAAGAATTTTATTGTGGATATGTATGAGGGGAAAGTATAGCCAGAGGTATCTGGAAGGGTCCGTTCTGAATGTGGTCATGAGAGAAGTAGAAAAGGAGGAGAGCGGAGAGCAAGAGAGAAAGAAAAGAGAATAGAAAGAGGAGAGAGGACAAACACATGAAATGAGAAGGTAAGGACCAAGAGGAAAACCAAGAGAAAAGAGAAGGGAAATAAGAACCAAAAGAGAGTATAGCCAAAATGACTGAGGTGATATATGAAAGAGAAACTGGGGGAAGGGAAGGGAAACTCAGCTTAGGGAAGTACTGAGCCAGGACTCTGTAACAGATACTCTCTGGGAGCATGGCTTTGATATATTAATATGCACCTCAGCCATTTGCCCCATTTCCTTGGGACTGAAAAGCAACCAAACAATATAAATGTCAAAACAAAACAATGGAAATCTAAGCTCAGCTCCACAACTTGTTCTCTGGCCTCAGTATTTGATAATTTATCCAGTTTTAAATTTCATGAATTCATTTAGACACTGCACAGTTAAAATTATTCTAAAATAGATTGTTTTCTAAATGCTAACTTCGTAGATTGCTATTCATGGAGAAATATTGTAGAGTAATAGAATGTGTCCTATAAAGACACTCAGTCACTGACATGTTTTTCTAGATTTGAAAGTTTATTACATCTTAGTTTATCTATGTTACTCAAATGTCACATTTTCTGTAAACCTTAGTTACCAAATACGTCAGGAAAAGTGTTATTACTTCAGAGGAGCCTAAAGTTTGAGACAATATAGATAAACAAGGACTGTGTTTGATAAGTATTGGGAACATACTACCTACAAATGTATTCAGTCTTGTATAATAAAATAAACTGACAAAAGGCATACAAGTACTTTGGAATTTATTTTTAAATTTAAGAGAATAAAACAATTATACTTGAGGTATAATCTGGTTTACAATCTGCTTTTATATTGCTAGATTTTAATCAAATTGGTAAATGCAATTTTGATTAATTTTGAATTTTAACATTTTAATTTTATTTAATATCTATGTGGGTACTTTAAACAATTTCATAAAAGTTAATTTTTCATAAGATCTCTCCATTGAGATGTGTTTATATGTGCTCATACAGAAAGAAGTACAGGAAGAAGCCCTGTTGTTTATAAGGAAAATACTTTCTATTGGTCATCAAAAGAAGAAATAACCCAATAAAAAATTGGAGTACAAACCTAAACAGAGAACTCTCAACAGAGGAATCTAAAATGGTATAAAGACACTTAAGGAAATGTTCAACATCCTTAGCCCTCAGTGAAATGCAAATCAAAACAACTCTGAGATTCCATCTTCCACCTGTAAGAATGGCCAAGATCAAAAACACTGATGAAAAATTACGCTGGAGAGGTTGTTGGGTAAAGGGAACACTCCTCCATTGCTGGTGGGAGTGCAAATTGGCATAGCCCCTTTATATGTCAGTGAGGCGATTTCTCAGAAAATTAGGAAACAACCTACCTCAAGACCCAGAAATTCCACTTTTGAGTATCTACCGAAAGGTTGCTCAATTTTGCCACAAGGATGTGTGTTCAACTATGTTCATAGCAGGATTGTTTGTCATAACCAGACCTGGAAACAACTTAAATGCTCAACAACCGAAGAATGGGACCGAAGAAATGTAATACATTTACACATTTATAAAGCGGAAATAAATAATGGCATCTTGAAATTTTCAGGCCAATAGATGGTGCTAGAAAATATCATATTGATTGAGGTAACCAAGACCCAAAAAGACAAATATCATATGTACTTACTGTTAAGTGGCTTTTAGACATAAAGCAAAGAAAACATGCCTATAATTCATAACTTCAGAGAACCTAAACAACAATAAGGACCCTAAGAGAGAAATACATGAAAAGTAGGAAAAGACAAGATCCAATTGGGATCATGGGGACCATTGGAGAGGGTTAAAGGGGAGGGGAGAGGAAAGGAGGGAAGCAGAGAAAAATGTACAGCTCAGTAAAATCAATAATAAAAAGACTATAGGAATACAATGCAAAAGCTTTTCGTGACACGGATTGTAAATGTTATTAGTAATAAAAGCCTGCAGTCAAATATTAGGAGGTAAAAGCTGAGAGATCATAGAAGCAGTGAAGCCAAATAACTGAGAGACCTTTTACCTCTATCAATGTTCAGACAAAAGGGGCGATCCTATCCACAGACTGCTTCAGACTCACCTCACACTTCATTCTTGGACTGCAATTGTCTCCACCAAACCTCATACTGCAATGAGTTCTTGTCCCCTGCTGCCACATATTCCTCTCTCTGTGCAGCCTGTCCCCACCCCCTTGGTGCTGGGATTAAAGGCAAATCTAGGAAGGCCTTGAACTAACAGAGATCCCTCTGTCTCTGTCTGAGATTAAAGGTGAGTGCCTCTGTCTGGGATTAAAGTTGTATGTCACAACTCCCTGGCCTCTAGTGTCTTATCTCTGCAACCTAATATTTAGGACATCTTTATTTGTTAAAACAAAGTATCACTACAGTATTTTTTCTTAACATTCGATGTGTAACCCGGCAATCCCATGTATATGCACCTAATAATGGTGGAGAATAACACGACATGCTTCGCATGTATTATGGATCAATTCCTATTATCTTTATGAAGTGATTTCACTTATCTGCTTCTCTTATTTGAAGGGCTCTAGGCTGTATAAATTAACCATAATTAAATTAAAATTATGTTATCAATTTAAGATACAGTGAGGGAGGTACATGGATTCTGAGAGAAAAGGGAGAGATAATGTAATATTTTATTTGAAAAAAACTAAGAAAAATTAAAAATATGTTACTTGATGTTCACAATTCTAAAAAAATGAGATGTGCATATTTCTATTGCTTCAATAATATATAAATGTATTGTCCATATAAATGCATATATATATATATATATATACACAATTATACAAATCAAACATATGTATACAGAGGTGTACATGCATGGAAGTATGCTTACATTTAAAGCAACATTATAAATCATTTTTATCATAAAGTTAAACAAGATATTATATATCAAATTGATTCATATCAATATCATTTGTCTCAGCTTTAAGACAGTTCATATTTCTCTAATTTTTATCTACATTTCTCTGTGTATGTGCATGTACATATATGTAAAGATATATGTTTAAGGGGACGTGTGTGTACAAGCCTGTACGAGATGTACATTTACAGACTAGTAGTCACTTTGTGTTTAGAGTGTTTTCTCTAAGTGTGTCGTTTGCACCTTGTTTTCTCCTCTCTTTTCCTCCTTCCCCATCTTTCTGTCTTTGTCTATGTATGCATGTGCGTATGTGTGTGTTCATGTGTATGTGTGTTTAGTATACATGCATACTTGTGTGAGTGTAGAAATCAGAAGTCAGTGTCAGTTGTCTTGCTTTATCATTCCCCTAGATAGCCCCCTGATCTTGGAGCTAGCTGTTTCAGCTAGACTGGTTGTCGAGGAAGATCCTGGGTTACTGTTTCTAGCTCCCAGTGTTGGGTTTACAGAGGTACATGACCACGTCCAGTTTTTCATTGGTGATGGGGCTCTGACCTAGTACATTATGCTCATTAGAACTTTACCCTCTGGGTCGTCTCTCAATCACATAACCTTGCTTGGTAAAGCAAATTTTCCCACTGACATGAAACTGATTTTGTAGACAAGAATGACTGGCCCATGTACCATAGGGTTACCCTATTTTTCTTTGCAAAGCATTGGAGTTACAACTTTTTTCCATGGTGTTGGCTTTTAAAAGTGGTTTCCTTCAAAGCCATCCATACTCTTACAGTGAGTATTCTATCTACTGAGCTGTCTTCAGAGCTCCGTTTTTATTCTCCATGGCCTTTTCATTTGGTGAGTTAGCAAATATAAGGTGGTCAGCTGTGTTATCCATTCATGATGCAGGTGACCCCAGGCACGAGGTGGTGGGAGACAAACAGACACGCCATAAAGAGAAAGCATGAGTATAGAGTTTATTTAGTTGGGGGGGGGGCAAGAGAAGAAAAGAGAGGGAATAAAAAGAAAGAAGGGAACAGGGGAAAACAGAGAGAGAGAGTGAAAAAGAGAGAGAGAGAGAGAGAGAGAGAGAGAGAGAGAGAGAGGGAGAGGGAGAGAGAGAGAGGGAGAGAGAGAGAGAGAGAGAGAGAGAGAGAGAGAGAAGAGAGGGAGTGAGGACTAGAGAGGAAGCAGGAGATCTTGGAAAAGAGAAGATTGGGAGTGGGTGGAACTTGTGTCTTAACGGGACAGGGTACCCAGGCAACAGGGTACCTAGGCCAGCAGATTGATTTTTACAAGATGATATGGTTACTTTGATATTAATCACATTCTGCTGGCTTAAGGTTATTGTCAATACTATCTGTTATATGTAATATACTGTAGGAATTATACTCTGGATAAGAAAGTGAAGAAATATAAATTTTGGTGATATAAAATCCACTGCAGTATTAGAGGAAGCAATACAGGAATATTCTCATAAATGTACCTAGAGAGAAACCCTCTGCTATTACTAGGTTAAAGTGTCTCCCTGCCTCTAGATATGTAGCTTGTTGTTTCATAAAAGAAAAACAAAATCAAGTAAACTAAGGCAATCTGATTTCTGCTACATCTATGGGTAACAGATGTTCTCTGTTTTCACAGCAGGTTTATTCAGTAGTTATCTATATCCATGCCAACATTTATACTAACACATGTTTAAATAATAAAATGTGATAAGGTAAGTACCATGTGTAGAAAGCGGAGCCTATTTTTCCATTAGTTGCTGAAGTACAGATGAATTCTATCCCTCCCATCCACTCCTCCTCCATCTTCATATTCATTCAGAAAGAGACAGGACTCCCATGGGCTTGCCCAAAACATGGCATATCAAGTTGAGGCAAGACCAGTCTCTTCCCTTTAGATGATGAGGCAGGGCCAGACAATCCAGCATGGGGATTCGGTTACCTAAAACCAGCTAATGGTCTTGATCTCACATTTAGAAGCCTTACTAAGAGACCACACTACATAATTGTCACACACATGCAGAGGACTTAGGTCGGTCTCATTCAGGCTGACTGTTGGTTAAGCATCCATGAGGTCCCATGAGCTTAGGTCAGTGGTCTCTGTAGGTTTCCCCATCATGACTGCCCTAGCTGGTACAATCCCTTCTCCCTTTCTTCTGCAAGACAATTTAAGCTCAGCACAGTGTTTGCCTATAGATCTCTACCTTCACTTCCGTCAGTTCCTGGATAGAGTATCTCTGATGGCAATTAGGAAAGTCACCAATCTGCTTACAGTAGCTGGCCAGTTCAGGCGTCCTCTCCACTACTGCTAGGGGCATTACTTTTGATAATCTTTGTGGGTTCCTGTAGGGTTCCCTGGCACAAGGTTTATCTCTAACCAGAAAATGCCCCTATCAAGATGTCTCTTTTGTTACTCCCACCTCCATCTTGCCTCCAACCTGCCTCCTGCACCCAGCCTGCCCAACCTGCTTTCTCTAGTCGCCATCCCTCCGTTACTCCAACCCCTGCCCCCAGTTTACCCAGGAGACCTTTTCTACTTCCCCTTCCCAGGAAAATCAATGCATCTCTCTTTGGGTCATCCTTGTTATTCAGCTCCAATTGTAGGTTGGTTATCCTATCCCTTACTCTTTTTTTTTTTTTTAAATTTATTTATTTATTAAGGATTTCTGCCTCGTCCCCACAACCGCTTCCCATTTCCCTCCCCCTCCCCCCGATCAAGTCCCCCTCCCTCATCTGCTCGAAGAGCAATCAGGGTTCCCTGATCTGTGGGAAGCCCAAGGACTGCCCACCTCTATCCAGGTCTCGTAAGGTGAGCATTCAAACTGCCTAGGCTCCCACAAAGCCAGTACGTGCAGTAGGATCAAAAACCCACTGCAATTGTTCTTGAATTCTCAGTATTCCTCATTGTCCGCTATGTTCAGCTAGTCCGGATTTATCCCATGCTTTTTCAGACCTAGGCCAGCTGGCCTTGGTGAGATCCCAATAGAACATCCCCATTGTCTTAGTGTGTGGGTGCACCCCTTGTGGTCCTGAGTTCCTTGCTCGTGCTCCGTCTCCTTCTGCTCCTGATTTGGACCTTGAGATTTCTGTCCGGTGCTCCCGTGTGGGTCTCTGTCTCTGTCTCCTTTCATCGCCTGATGAAGGTTAATATTCCTGAGGATGCCTATGTGTTTGTCTTTGGATTCGCCTTATTTACTCTTAATAACCACTAATGACTTACCATGTATGTCTTTCTGGGATACCTCTTTCAGGATGATTTTTTCTAGTTCCATTCATGTGCTTGCAAATTTCAGGAGGTCATCATCTTTTAAGCTGAGTAGTACTTCATTGTGTAAATGTATACTTTTTAAATTCATTCTTGGTTGAGTGGCATCTATATATTGATTTCAGGTTGTGGCTATTTCAGATAACGCTGCTATAAGCATAGTTGAACAAGTGTCATTGTGGTATGATTGTACATTCTTTGGTATCTACATAAAATGGTACAGCTAGGTCTTAAGATAGATTGATTCCCTATTTTTTTTTTTTTTTTTTTTTTTTTTGGTTTTTCGAGACAGGGTTTCTCTGTGGTTTTGGAGCCTGTCCTGGAACTAGCTCTTGTAGACCAGGCTGGTCTCGAAGTCACAGAGATCCGCCTGCCTCTGCCTCCCAAGTGCTGGGATTAAAGGCATGTGCCACCACCGCCTGGCTTGATTCCCTATTTTCTAAGAAACCACCATACCAATTACCAAAGTGGTTGTACAAGTTTGTAGTCCCATCAGCAGTGAAATGTACCCCTTCACATCCTTTCCAACATAAGCTGTCCTCAGTGTTTTTGATATTAGTCATTCTGACAGGTGTAAGATGGTATCCCAGAATCATTTTTATTTGCATTTCCTTGGTAACTAGGATATTAAGCAATTCTTTAAGTGTCTTTTGGCCATTTGGGATTATTCTGTTGAGAATTCTATGTTTAGATCTGTATCTCATTTTTTAAATGGATTATTTGGTATTTTGATGTTTAGCCTCTTGAGTTTTAGAGATCAGTCCCCTGTCAGATGTGGGGTGGGTGAAGATCTATAAGCTGTCTGTAGGCTGCTATATTGTCTTATTGTCAGTGTCCTTTGTCTTAGAGAAGTCAGGAAGTCCCATTTTTAATTGGTGATCTCAATTTCTGTGCTGTTGGTGTTGAATTCAGGAAGTAGCCTCTTGTGTTATTGAGTTCAAGGCTACTTCCCCTTTTACCTTTATCAGGATCAGTGTAACTGGATTTATGTGAAGGTCTTTGATCCACTTGGACTTGAGTTTTGTGCATGAGGATAGATATGAATCTATTTGCATTCCTCTACATATTTACATCCAGTTATGCCAGGACCATTTGTGGAAGATTTTTTCTATTCTTTAATTTTTAGCTTCTTTGTCAAAAATCAGGTGCTCATAAGCATGAAGATTTATGATACTGTTTTAACTTAATTTCATTGATCTATGTGTCTGTTTTTATGCCATTACCAAGCTGTTTTTATTACTATAGATCTACAGTAGAGCTTGAAGTCAGGGATGGTGATGCATGCAGAAGTTTCTTTATTGTGCAGAATTGTTTTACCTAAAACAATTGAATTTTTTTCAAATACAGTTGAGTATTGTTTTTTGAGGTCTATGAAGAATTGTGTTGGTATTTTGATGGGGATTTGCAGTGACTCTATTGATCGCTTTTAGTAAGATTGCCATTTTTATTATGTTGATAATACCCATTCAATAGCATGGGAGTTCTTTACATTTTGTGATATCTTCTTAAATTTCTTTCTTCAAAGACTTAATGTTATTGTCATATAGTTCTTTTTCACTTGTTTGGTTAGAATTACCCTAAGATATTTTTTAACTTTTGTGGTTATTGTAAAGGGGTGATGATTCTCTGATTTCTTTCTTAGAACATTTATAATTTGTATATAGGATGGCTACTGATTTTTTTTTTTTAGTGTATCATGTATTCTGCCACATTATTGAAGTTATTTATTAGCTCTAAGAGTTCTCTGGTATAATTTTTGGGGTCACATATGTATATTATCACAGCATCTGTAAATAGTGAAAGTTTTATTTCTGTCTTTCCAATTTGTACACCCTTATCTCCTTTGTTTTTGTCTTATTGCTCTAGCTGGAACTTTGAGTACTATATTGAACAGATACATAGAAAGTGTTTAGTTTTGTCTTTTTCCTGAATTTCATGGAAGCACTTTGAGTTTCTCTCCATTCAACTTGATATTTGCTGTCAACTTATTGTAAATTGCCTTTATTGGGTTTTGGTATGTTTCTTATATCCCTGATCTCTCCAATACCTTTATCATGAAGGGGTGTTGGATTTTGTTGGTTGCTTTTTCAGAAACTCATGAGATGGTCATTTTTTTTTCTTTCAATTTGTTTATATAGTGTATTACACTGACAGATTTTCATACGTTGAGCCATTTCTACATCTAAAGGATGATGCCTACTTGATTATGGTGGATGATTTTTTGATGTGATGTGTTCTTAAATTAGATGTGCCAGTATTTTATTGAGTATTTTTGCATCAATTCTCATAAGGAGATTGGTCTATAATTCTCTTTCTTTATTGCATCTTTGTGTGGTTTGGATACCAGGGTATCTGTAGCCTCATAAAAAGAGTTTGGTAATGCTCCTTCTGTTTCTGTTTTGTGGCACAATTTGAGGGGTATTGGTGTTAGTAGTTCTTTGAAATTCTGTAAGAATTTTGCACTTAAACCATCTGGTCTTGGGAGGACTTTTTGTTGGGAAAGCTTTTAGTGATTGCTTCCATTTCCTAGCATGTTTATAGGTATATTTAAATTTTTTATCTTGTCTTTATTTTAGTAAGTTGTACCTATTCAGAAAATTGGTCATTTCTTTTAGATTTTCCAATTTTGTGAACTATAGGTTTTTGAAATACTACCTGATGATTCTCTGGATTTCCTCCATGTCTATTGTTATGTCCCTCTTTTCATTTCTGATTTTGTTAATTGGATATTCTCTCTATGCCTTTTGTTAGTTTGGATAAGGGTTTGTCATTCTTGTTGGTTTTCTCAAAGAACCAACTCTTTGTTTCATTGATTCTCTATAATGTTCTTTTTGTTTATATTTGATTGATTTTAGGCCTCAATTTATTTCTTGCCATCACCTATTCCATCATCATAAATTTTGCTTCTTTTTGTGCTAGACCTTTTACGTGTTCTCTTAAGTCGCTAGTGTGAAATTTCTCCAAATTCTTTATCTGGGCACTTAGTGCTGTGAACTTTCTTCTTAGCACTGCTTTCCTAATTTCCCATAAGTTTGGATATGTTGTGCCTTTATATGCATTGAATTCTAAGAAGTCTTTAATTTCTTTATTTCATCTTTGACCAGTGGTAATTCAGATGAGAGTTGTGCAGTTTCTATGAGTTTGTAGGCTTTCTGTAGTTTGTTTAGTTGTTGAATTCTAACTTTAACTCATGTTGATCCAATATTTATAGGCGTTTATTTCAATTTTTTTTGTATCTGTTGAGATTTTCTTTGTGTCTAAGTATGTGATCAATTTTATAGAAGGTTCCACAAGGTGCTGATAAGAAGGTAAATTCTTTTCTGTTTGGGTGAAATGGTCTATAGATGTTTGTTATCAAACTGAGTCAAAACATCTGTTAATTTTTTTTTTATTTCACTGTAAATTTTCTGTCTGGCCGACCTGTCTATTGGCAAAGGCAAGGTGTTGAAATCTCCCACTATTAGTGTGTGGGGTTTGATGTCTGATTTAAAATTCAGTAATGTTTCATTTACAAATGTGGGTGCCCTTGTATTTGTGGCATAAATGTTGAGAATTGAGACTTCATCTTGATGAAATGATAAATATAAAATGTCCTTCTTCATCTCTTTTGATTATTTTAAAAATGAAGTTCATTTTGTTAAATATTAAGATAGCTATACCAGCTTGTTTCTTTTTTTTTTTTTTTTTTTTGGTTTTTCGAGACAGGGTTTCTCTGTGGTTTTGGAGCCTGTCCTGGAACTAGCTCTTGTAGACCAGGCTGGTCTCGAACTCACAAAGATCCGCCTGCCTCTGTCTCCCAAGTGCTGGAATTAAAGGCGTGCGCCACCACCGACCGGCTTTTTTTTTTTTTTTTTTTTTTTTTTTTTTTTTTTTTTTTTGGTACCAGCTTGTTTCTTACATCCATTTGATTGGAAAATCTTTTCTCAACCCTTTATTCTGAAGTAATGTCTCTCTTTGAAGTTGATGTGTGTTTCTTATATGCAACAGAAGGATGAACACTGATTTTGTGGTCATTTTTTTAGCCTGTATCTTTTCATAGGTGAATCAAATCCATTGATAGTAAGAGACATTGACTAGTGATTATTTGTTCCTGTTATTTTTTGATTTTGTTGTTGTGGTGGTAGTGGGTGTATGTTTTTCTTTGGGGGGATTTTCTGGTGTGGGATCATTAGTTGCCTTTGTTTTCATGTGTGAAACTAACTTCCTTAGGTTGGAGTTTGCCTTCTAGTACCTTCTTTAGGGCTGAATTTGTGGCTAGGTGTTGTTAAATCTGGTTTAATAACAGCTAGAAACAGATGCAGAGATTCACAGCCAAGCACTAGGCTGAGCTTGGGGAATCCTTTTAAAGAAAGGGAGGGGGGATTGTACAAGCCAGGGGGTCAAGATCATCACAAGAGAAGCTACCGAAACAACCTAGTTGGGCTCATACCAGCTCACAGAGTCTGAACTGCCAAGCAGGAAGCCTGAATGGGACTGACCTAGACCTTCTACACAGGTGTGACTGTTGTGTAGCTTGGTTTAGTTGTGGGATTCCTAGTCATGGGAACAGGGTCTGTCCCTAAGGCTTTGACTGACTTTCAGGAACCTATTCATAATGAGTTGCCTACCCAACCTTAAGAAAAGGGGAGGAACTTAGTCCTATTGCAACTTGAAATGCCATGCTTTGCTGACACCCATGGGAATCCTGCCCCTTTCTGAACAAAAACAGAGGAGGAGTATACTGAAGTGAGGTAGAGAGAAGGGATGGGAGGAGAGGAAACTGTGGTTGAAATATAAAATAAATAAATAAATCTAATGAATAATAAAAACAACTTTGGTCTCAATTCTAATGTATTTCAGGAAGTATTCCCTGCTTGTACACATGAGTAGCTTCTCAATTTCTTCTGTCCCTTCTCTTTGTTTATCACATCTAAGGCATTTGTCATATTTGGAAGCCATTTACTTGTTTACTGATTTATATTATGCCCTATTTTTCTTAAGGGATTTGTCAGTAATAATATTTTAGATGGCAAAACAAAAAAAATGAAAGTTTATTGCAACAGTAACAAAAAAAAAAAAACTGAAGAAAAAGCATGCAGAACACTGTTCACTGATTATTGAATGAAAATAGAAGTTCTTACGCCAAGGCATGCCCTTTGCACTTGTTTTTAAGGAAGTAAAAACAAACAAGCTTAAAAGCAAAATTCTAAAGACTCAAAGATTCAAAAATAACAATAAAATACTTTTCTTAAGAAATAAAATCATCTGTAAAGATTTTCTTTATGAGAGAGGTGAGCGAAACTAAGGGGAATATGCGAAAGCAGTGCATTTGGCATAGATTGTAATTCCCAAGTCCCCGTGGTGTCTGGTCTCCATCTTTGTGGTGGGCATCCCTGTGCCTGCCAGAGGAGCCGTCAAGACAACCTACCAAAATCTTGACCACTCCCCCAGTCTACTTAAACTGCTTCCTCTGAAGGTCCCCTTGTGCTCTCTTTCCTCTCTCTTTGGTGGTTGCATTCGTGGCTTCTGGGTTCCCTCTCAGGGCCACCCGAGAGTGCAGTAGTCCCATTAAACCTGGATTTTTTTTTTTTTTTAATTTGGCTTGTTGTGATTTACCTTGACGTGATTTTTGTGCCAGCAGAGAGCTTGCATTGGGAAAAATTCCTAACATCTTAGAGGTTCCTCGATATATGGCGGCCTTTCCTTGTGGCCCTAGGCCATGCTTCGAAAGCTCCCTAATCCACAATCTGAGCTCTCCAAGCCACACTAAAACTGACTCCTGGGCCACAGTGGCTGCATCTTGTTGAGTCCTTTTTTCTTGTCTATGCTATAGGGTTTTGGGGGGACCCGTTCATACTTACTTTTATCAATTATGAGACTCTTGTTGAATTCACGAGCTAATGCCAAGAGTTTAATCTCAGCAGCAGCCAGATTGGCAAGACCAGGCCTGGCTCAGATAGGCTTTGTTTGCTCCAGGGACACCTAGCATTCAATTTCCATGACCCAGTTAGGCCTAAGAGCTATTTTAGCAAATGTGCTGTAATAGACTTAGGCCACTGGGTTGGGCATAGACTTTAAAATGGGGACTTGCAGTTCAAAGCCAGATCTGCTGTTACCCCTGGGATGCCTCTTACAAAATCTTTATAAATTGGGCCTGTCCAATAAAGGACAAATGGGCAGAACTTACATATGTCCATAGTTTTGGAGCTTTCCGCTCTCATCCTTCCCTTAGTAGCCAGTGTATCACAGCACCAAACAGCAAGAGGAACTGGCCCCTCCCCCACTTCCTCAACCCCACACTACCTGTGGAGCAACATTGGCCACACTCCTCTCCTTCCTTGTCTACACCCTCCCTTCTGAGGAGGCTCAAGGTCAACTTCCACCTTACCCACCTTCCTCCTACCCTTTCCCTCCTACCTCACCTCCCCACCCTTGGACACCCTCTGTGTACTGGGCTAGCCCCTCCCAATGCTCCCCAGTCTCCACTGATACCAGATCCCACCAGAGCTCCTCCCTTCTCTGTCCTCTACAGGAGGTGGTGAAAGTCAATGGAATTATGAAACTTCCCTTTTCTTTGCAGATCCCTCTCAGATAAAAAAAGTGGCTTGGTCCCTTTTCTACTAATCCTTCTGCCTAACCATTTTATTTTTGTGTTGTGTGGAAGCCCAAATATGTGAGCCTCTTTCCATCTTGACCAAAGGTCAGAGAGTTGGAACTTACCTCTATTCCATCAAGATTATTGTGTTTCTACAGCAAATAAATGTCCAAACAATATTTAGAATGGAGAATTCTGCTCTGTCAAGGTTATTGTCAACAGGTGTGGCTAATATCCAGGCCTTGTATTTAAGGAATAGGGAAGTAGATGTGCTTCTACCTCAAACAAAAGTCTAAGGATCCGACTAAGGTTCCAGTTCCCTAATGGAGATAACATTGAATTCTATTCTGGGAGTGGTTTGCCTACAGAGTGTTTTCGTCTGGGTGTGAGCATGACTTGTTTTGTCCTCACAACAAAATGTTTAACTATAGATCTATCCTGTGACCTTCAACTGGTCTATTCATTTTCTGGTGTCCTGCTAAGGCAGATTTGGTTTTTTTTCCTACTCCTACCTCTTGGGGTAAAGGCATTTTAAACAATGGGAAATTAAAGGCGGGCAATTTCAACATTCACTAGAACTCCCTCCTGGTACTATTCAGTGTTTTATGTTTTATTATTTTTATACATGTCTTTGAATTCTTTACTGATATTTCTTAGTCCCCATGCCCCTACCCTGGCAAGAAGTAGTTTTGTTGAGGTTGGTCCCTGACAGTGCTGTTTACTTCCCCCACTCATCCTCTTGTAACTAGCCCTCCAAAACTCATTGGTTTATTATTGTTGTTGGCTTAGTAGAATTGATACTCCAGCTTTAATTGGTTGAAGGTAAAGAGAAAAATAGATTATTGTGTGGTTTCTCCAGAAAAAGACTTAAGCAAGCATATGCTTTTATATGTATGTATGTATGTATATATGTATGTATGTATTTAGAGAAAGGATTTCTTTGTAGTTTTTGAACCTGTCCTGAAACTAGCTCTTGTAGACCAAGCTGGCCTTGAACTTACAGAGGTCTGCTTGCCTCTGCCTCCCAAGAGGAGGGATTAAAGGTGTGTGCCACTACCACTTGGCTCATATTTAATGTTTTTGTTCCTTATATTACTATTGAAATCTAACCTAAGCTTTCCACTTTTACCATCATGTGGAAATCCGAACCTGATATAGGGCCATGCATTATAATTAAAACAAATATAAGTATTCATTTCTATCATAAAGAGTCTGATGAATAAGACTGAGAAAAAATCCTGTTTAGGTCACATTAGCAATTTCAACAAATCAACATAGGAATTACAGAGAATTAACTTAGTTCCTTCCTAATAGCATTTATCTTGTTTCATTACTGCCCTTTTCTTCTGTTATTATGAAGTTAATGCAATCTAATTCAGTAATGTTTTCGGAATGTGATGAAGGAAATGGAAAAAGCCTTTTAAACATTTGAATGGAATAATTTCTATGAAACTGTGGTAAATCATAACCATGATGCACTTGAAGTCAATATTTGACTAAGGGCCAAATGTTTCCAGAATTGAGACATTTCCATCAATATTTACAATGAAACTCAGTAAGAAAACTAGAATTCTTGGCCTTGGACCTATTTTTAGGGTGTTCAGAATTTTCTCTCTGAATGATGTGCTCTGAGAATTTTAGTTTTCCCTCTGTATGGATAAAAAGGAAAGATCAGGCTAGCTAAAGGGTTGTTGCTAGTACCCTTGAAAGACCTGGGTAAATCCAGACCTCCCCAGCAGGAAGAAAATAGCCAAAAATCCAAGCAGGAAGAGAAGAATCAAAAATCTAGGATTAGCCAGTTAGTGACTGACTGTGTTTCAGGAACTAGCTGAAGATAAAGTTAGGATGTAATCTTGAAAATAATCTTGAGAAACAGGGAGTTTCCCCTTTGTGATTGTCATTGTAATGTGTTTTAAGAACTAGCTGAGTATGACCTTGGGAGTGGTCCTGAGAGGCAGGGTGTTGCCCCCTTGTAATCTTCACTGATATTTTCGGAATTTTCTGTGACACACTCCCTGCCAATTCCAGATCACTGGGCTGTGGTTTCTTCCCTTAAAAATCGGTTCTCCAGGTCCCTCGGGGTCGAACTCTTCCCCTGCCTGGGTTATGAGTCTCAGCCCCAGTGCACTGGTTCCCGTCTCATCTCATCATTACAGCCTCCTGTGATTGCAGCAAAGATGGTCTCTCATGAGTAACTGGGGCGGGAGGGCGTGTTATCCCGAGACGTGAGTGAGAGTCTCCCTAGTACTGGGGGTCTTTCACCCTTCCACATACTGGGATGAGAAAGCAGGCTTGGTAGATTCTGAATAATTTAGAATACATCAACATCATGGAAAATCATGTTCTGTAAAATATTGGTTAGAAATTATTCTTTGTTCTAATTTGTGGTGCTCAGGGTTGAGCCCAGAGCCCTCCTCACATAAGGTGAAATACACTGCTACATATATTGCTTTAATTACTTTAAACTAAGTTATAATTATTTTAAACATTAAATAACCCAATCCCAATCCCACATACATACTCCTTGCCAAGCATTAATCTACTCAAAAATGCAGTGCTCTCATAGGATATTAACAGAACTACTGGCTTCACAAATTGGTTTATACACTTGCTTTTTTTTTTCTTTTTGGTTTTTTGCGACAGGGTTTCTCTGTAGCTTTGGAGGCTGTCCCAGAACTAGCTCTTTGAGACCATACTGGCCTCAAACTCACAGAGATCCACTTGCTTCTGTCTCCTGAGTGCTGAGATTATAGGTGTGCGCCAACACTATTCTGTCTACTCTTTGTATTTGCTAAGATTAACTTTATGTAGTTTCTTCATGTAAGTATAGATGTACCATGTATCTGTTCAACAAGGTTGAAAAAGTGGGATGTTACTATAGTCTTCAGTTTTAGGCAAAGCTAAAGCAAGAAAAAAATCTGATGTTCTATACTCTTGTGGGATGTTGGTTGGTTTTCAAAATGAGAAGGGTTTGTTATATTATTATCAAGTAATTTTAAAGAATGTTTCAGGTTTTTTTTCTTTGGGTGTTTCTTATTTACATATATTTATGTAAGTTTCTTTTATTTTAGTTAACTTAATTTTTAAAAAGAAAACATATTATAGAGATAAGTAAAATAATTTCCCTTTAAAAATTTTAAAATAATAGCCTATAAGAGCAATCAAAATTCACAAGAAATGATGCTACCTCACAAGACCTATTCTTCATTTAGGGTTGATAGACTAGAAACACCAGAAAACAAAATAATACCAGTCCTGTGCTCCTATATAGCCTCTCAAAGATAGAACATGTGCACTCTGAGTTGTGTGAGTATCTGTTGTTAAACATAGGCAGGCAGAGTTCATACTTCAAGTTCTGTAACTGAAACACCATACTGTACAAAGTTTTACTTGGAACATTTTAAGATTCTCACCCCTGGGAAAGGTTCAGCCCATTTAGAGAGTGTGCCTTTGACTTAAGCTGAGGCTCACACAGCCTGAGAAACTCTTGAACACATACTATAAATAATGTTTGACAGATAGTCTTACAAACTCTGGGCCTCATTACTGCAGTTTGACTTGTGTTTCCCTTGTCATAGGTTCATGTTGTTATTCTTTTTTAAAAAATGCTGCAAGATCCCCATGGCAGTAAGCAGCAGAAATGTTGTAGGTCCCAAATGGTGGCAGCGGGCCATGTGGTGGCAGGCAGCGGGCCCTGGGAGCAGCCAGTCCCAGGCAGAGACAGCTGCTGGTCCCAGAGCAGTGGTGGTGGGTCATGTGGCAGCAGGCAGTGGGCCCCAGGCAAAGACGGCTGCTGGTCCCCCCGAGCAATGGTTGGTTCCAGGCAGGGAGATACATGGCGGGCGGGCAGAAGACAGAAACATGGATAGACAAGACATGAAGGGTGAGGTTGAATGTTTATTCAGGGGGTTATGGAGGAGGAAGGGTGAAGGGGGTACAGGGAGAGAGAGAGAGAGAGAGAGAGAGAGAGAGAGAGAGAGGAGAAAAAGACAGAGAAGGGGGAAGCAGATAAGTGGGGAGAGAGGCAGAAGCGAAGCTGCCTCTCTGAGAGGAAGATGGAAAAGAGAGCGAGCTCAGGCTGGAAGCTGAAGATCAGCCTGCCTCAGCGGATGGGGGACGGAGTAGGTGTGGCTTGTCTCTTAAAGGGACCAAAACCATAACACATGTAATATACGGTTGGTCACCATTATGCTTCTGACAATGTTAGTTATATGTCTCACCTTGTCTAAACAGTAAGTAACCAAGACACACATACACACACAAATATAAGACATATATATATATATACATATATATGTGTATATATATATATATATATATATATATATATATATATAAAGGTCTGCATATCCCAGGTACAATCCTGATTATTTAGTCATTAGTGGCGACTCCTTTTGTTGATCAAAACTGAAGTACTTATATGTTTTGTCATGCATATTGCAAAAGATCTAAGATACTTAGTAAGATACAATGTCATTTTGAAAGAAAAAAAGTGAATACTAAAATAAACCTATTGGTTTTTTCACTCACACTAAATAGGTAATGCTACTGAACAGTATGGCAAATATTATTATTATATTGAAACAATGAAGATGCTATCCCAACATTACTCAGAGATGTTACTGCATCACCTACAAGAAAAAGTGTATCAGTGAAAAGATACCGAAATGCATTTAAATGGTATAGTTTGGTTCTGACAAGAAACTGCCTTAAAACGAACTGCTTCAAAATTCAATGGATTAGAGCAATATCAATAATTTATTTTTCTCAAAAATACTCAATTTGGGTACATCAAATCCAGGGAATGTCTTTCACTATAACATACCTCTTAGCCAGGGCAGCTCAAATAGTGTGGCTCACTTATATGGAAACAAAGCTAGTGCTCTGTGTTGTCTGGTGACTTTGTCAAGGCTGTCAGTAGTGATCAAAAGCTCGCTGTGGATATTTGCTTCTTGTGGTGATCATAACATAGCGATTATAATATGGAAAGGCATGTTTGCAAAGAGATAGGTAGAAAAATATATATTACTGTCTTTAAGAATGGGCAAAAAAATGATCTAGCATTACTTGTGAAGTTTCTCATTGGCCAAGACAGTCAGTTTCTACCCATATTTAAGGGAAGAAGATGATGATATTACTTGTTGTAATATCAAAATATTGATATTCACAGACCGTGGGCAGAAAAATCACTACGTATTTGGAATCACTGTTGAATTCGAACAAAATCCTTTAAACATCATAGAAACATATCAAATACTAGGCAATATAGTATAAGATAATTAAATCTAAGGAGACTTTGCAATAAAAGGACATACAATGAGAAACTCACCATGCCTTTGTGGAGATAAGAACCAGACAAGGTTGTCATTTTTATTGAAGATATACTTGAAATTTTGATTTCTGATTTTTAAAGTCTAATTTTAGGTTACATTTGTATTAGTTGCAAGTATGATTTCATTAACTTATGGGGACATTTTATGCATATATAAAGAGACTCAGCCAGTGAAAGAGACCATTTATATATTTGAACAGTTGTGCACATCACAGAACCAGTCATTTACCTATCATTCTGTCCCACATGATTTATATTTCTCATTTCTATATTTTACCTGTGATATTTTTACCAATTGCTAATTCATTTTTCTTTATATTATTTATTAAGGGTACTGATTAAAGTGTATTTTGAAAAAGGCACAATTTCTACAATATTTTCTTATTTCTCATTAATTTTTTTTGAAAAGTGATAAAATAATTTTACTAAAGGCAAAATTGACTAAATTACTATTTTGTCTGTGACAAAAACAGATTTGTGTTGTGATACAAACTTTTTATACATTGTGAAGTTTTGTCACTCAGATTGGTTTAATAAACAACTGAATGGCCAATAGTGAGGCAGGATTTGGGAGGTAGATAGGACAGTGGAAAGAAGGGTGTAAATACAAAGAGTTGCATCCAGACTCAGAACAAGCACCTTGGGCATTGCAAAGTGAAGGTAACCAAGCCACATGATTTCACATAAATTAATAGAAATGAGTTGATTTAAGTTACAAGAGCTGGTTAGAAATGAGCCTAAGCTATCGGCCAAACTTTCATAAATAAGTTTCTGTGTCACTACTGAGGAGCTGCTAGTCCTGAAGAACAAACAAGTTTAACTAAGATTTGTGAGACAAAAATAATGCTGAGCTGGGCGGTGGTGGCGCACGCCTTTGATCCCAGCAGTCGGGAGGCAGAGGCAGGCGGATCTCTATGAGTTCGAGGCCAGCCTGGTCTACAAGAGCTAGTTCCAGAACAGGAACCAAAAGCTACGGAGAAACCCTGTCTCAAAAAATCAAAAAAAAAAAAAAATAATGCTGAATAAGAATAAAAAGGCTTTAAAAATTGAAAAATAGTTTTTGATGGATTCTGAATATTGAGTTAGTAAAGCTGAATGCTAATATTAACGGATAAAATGGATCATTGTAATCCATTCTTTCAACTAGTATTATTTAGAGTTTTAAGATAGATCCAATTACATAAGGAAGACTGCAGTAAGGGGCATGTAGGGCAAAGCTGGGTGTATACCAATATGCTAGTTAAGAACAGTAGATAATATAGTGCTGTATCAACTACATGGCCTAAACTTGATAGTATATTTATGAAAATTAACTTGTTTATGGCTAACCATGATTTTATCACTCAGTGTCTGTGATAATTTCCTTCTAAGATGAATAAAGTAAGATGCCCAACGGGTCAAGTCAAAGTGATTCATAGTGAAAACTAGTCCCACTGGAAAGTAATATATGAGAAATATTTTTAAGACAAATGTAGTATAAAAAATGTTCGTGTTCTATTGTGCAGAGTATTTTCCAATAAGCATTTTTCTAAGAAATTTCTCTTGCTTCACTTTCACTTGCCATTAATTTAACAGCTAGAATTCTTGAGTTGTTTGGAGCCAGTTTCCTCCTAAAATCATTGCAGGAACCATCACCCTGGGGAGTCTGCAGGGAACCCCACACCCCTAATTGTGTTAGGAATCATTCTATTGACAAAGCTTACCCCACACCCAAATTGGCTGTTAATGGAGAGCTATCTGTTAGCGGAACCCATCCCACATTCCAAACTATGTAAAGATCTAGGTGTGTCAACTCGTGACTTCTTGGCCTACAATGACCTGACCGATGATAACCTCCTGCCTACGTGACCAACTCGGACCATGTGACCAACATGAACCACGCGGCAAGAGCCCAGGTCCCGGTGCCCATCCCCCAACTCTTTACCCTATATAAGTTGTACCCTGTCTCTAATAAACGGAGGCTCTGACAAACTTAGCATGGCCTCCTTCCTCTCTCTCAGCTCATTTCTTACAGATAGTGCCTCTCTGGGACCCTGGAATAACTGAACTGCAGGGTGGGTTACAACCCCTAGACTAAGTAACCCACCCCAAAGCAGTTTACAGTGGCGCCCGAACCAGTGACTCGGAGCACGGCCAACTATCGGTGACGATGCGCAGTCCTGGGACAACAACAAGAAGAAAAAAGAAAATTCTGCGGCTGTAGAACTCAGACAGATCTGCAGAGTGAGGTAGGCGCAGGATCACTGTCGTCCAAAAAGATATGGGACTTTCAAAGGAAGAGAAATTCATACAGGAATTTAATCAATCAATCAGGGAGAGAGGAATAAGAGTCAAAAACAGAGATTCATGTGTTTGCTTTATGTGTTTGCTTGCGGACTCAAAGGGAGTCCCTCGAGATGAGAGAAGTTAGGGTACAATCCACACAGCTAAGCCTGCCAAGCAGACTGGCTGCTAGGGCTAGAGAGCCTATGTCTTTAAACCCCTGCCATATGGAGCGAAAGCTGACAGGCAGGTTTGCTATACAGAAATCTAGACTCAAAAAGCTGCAGCTTCATTCAGGACAGTAAATATGCTTCTTTTCTGATGGAGGAAGGTCATTGGCTAATAAAGGAACGGCCTTGGCCCATTTTATTGGTTAGAACTTAGGTAGGTGGAGTAAACAGAACAGAAGGCTGGGAGGAAGAGGAAGTGAGCTCAGACTCCACAGCTCTGCTCTCAGGAGCAGATGCCTCAGAGAGACGCCATGCCCCGCTCCTGGGCAGACACACACCATGAAGCTCCGACCCAGGATGGACTAGGCTAGAATCTTCCTGGTAAGACTGATTCTCACAGATTATTAGAGATGGGTTGATCGGGATATGAGAATTAGCCTGTAAGTGCTAGAGCTAAAGGGCTAAGCAGTGTTTAAAAGAATACAGTGTCTGTGTAATTTTTTCGAGGCATAAGCTAGCCGAGCAGGCAGCCGGGGTGCTGGGGACACAGCCCTGATGCCCCCTATTACTAAAAATGGCGCCCACGTGGACAACTGAATCCACTGAAAGCCTGAGAAAGCTTGGGAAAGAGAAGAGCATGTTTTCTTGGTAGCTGCAATTTAATAGAGGCTTCCTGACTCAGCTTTAGCTGCAAAACCCTGCAGCTCATTAAGAGGTCCTGCCACGAAACACTTAAATGGTGTTGACGAAAAGCTGAACACATGCTTTTCGGTTTTCAGCCGTAGCAGGAAAAAAGCTGTGCTGTTTAAAAATGCCAGCTTTCTGGGCTGTCCTACCAGGGCAAACTCTGACTATTTGAGGCAGGAGGGCCGGCTACCGAGAGAGGACTTGAGTGTTGTCTGTTGTAGCTCGCTGGCTGGCAGGGACCTTGAAATGCCATAGAGTTGTGGCATTAAACATGGCTACAGCCAGTACCTCAGCCATGAGGCTGGAAAGCTAAGGAATGGGCTGGATCCAGCCGTCAAAGCCATGCCTTTAGTCCTACTGAGATTGCTTGGTAAATTAAAGACTCATGTGGTCAGAAAAACAGAGATACAGTAAAGAGAACGTCAAAGACAAAGAAAAATTTTAAATGATTTACAGTGTTAAAATATATGCAGACTAAAAGTTAAAATTCTTAAAGTAAACCTCTGTGACTTCAAGGTGTGGTAGCACACGCCTTTAATTCCTGTGCCTAGAAGGCAGACACAAACAGATCTCTGTGAGTTCAAGGTGTAGTAGTGTACACCTTTAATCCCAATGCCTGGAAGGCAGAGACAGGCGGATCTCTGAGAGTTCAAAGACAGCCTGGTCTACAGAGTTATTCCAGGTCAAAGATACAGAGAACCTGTCTAAAAAGCAAATGTTAAAAGTAAAAATAAACGAAATAGAGGTTAAAACAAAGCTGCACAAAGATGGAAAATACACAGAGAATTTTGATACTGTATGCTATTATGCTCTCTTTAAATTATTTAAAAGCTGAGGAAGGAGCAACAGATGCTAAAAGATATTTATTTATAAATGCTGCAGAACTAATCCAACATAGATATTTTGATGCATTGACTTTGAAATTTGGATCTAAGGACATGATGCTTTGGAAAGGAGTTTCTTATTTTGTTTTCACAGAGGATGAGACGCTGTTCATTTCTTTTATTCCTATTTGGTATGATGGACCACGTCCTCCTGAAGGGTTGCTGTGAACATCTTCAGAAAATTGCTTCGCTCAACTGCCAACTGAGATGAAACTAGCACACAGGTTATACCATGAAAGACCTAATTAACAATGCCCCCTTCAGCAGGAAGCAGTTTAGAGAGAAAAATCTGTGCCCATGTTCCCAAATATGGTTTATAAATGTTCTTTAACATTTAAGGGGGGATATGATATAGGTATGAATAATTTGCATTAGTATAGATTTTGCTTTATTGATAGAGATTTACGGTCAATTTTGTTATATGTATAAGTGTTTCTGATTTTGATTAAGGTATTTGATTGAGGTATTGTGATTGTGTAGTTCATTTAAATATGTACTGTATAATTAAGAAATATAGGTTGTTAATGGATAATCATTGATAATAGTAAAGCTTGTAGTCATGTTAATTAGATTTTCTAGATATATAGAGATATATTTTAGATAGACATTCTTCATGTCTTTCAAAGATTACAGAAAAGGACATTTAATGTTTTAATAACTGAGGACTTTTCATGACAATGAGACACTCTGCTCCTGGCAGCACCAATCTACTTCAAGAGGAAGATGGCATCGAAGAGGATCCTTATGGAGTTTGATAGTCATTTGGGCGAGAAAATGTTCTTACCTGGACTATTGCAAAAACTGGACACAGAGAACCCACAGAGAGAGGACTACTAAACTTGTCTAAAGGTGAGATGGTCTTTCGGGGTTCCTGATTCATGAAAGAGTCTGCAAGACATTCTTCAGGACAAGCAGATAGTGACTGCCTTTGAAATTTCCTGCTTTGTGGAAATGTCTGCTGGAAACTATGGGCCTGTAGGCAGAAGATGGATGCCCCAACCGTACAGAGGAACTTTGGGTGACTTGTACAAGCAGCGAGATGACACTTCTAGAGTTTTGAAAATTGCTTACTTTTTGTTTGCTTAGGTAATATGGTATTCTTCTGGAGTCTTTGGAGTTGAAGAATAGATAGTTATAGTTATAGTAATAGTTTTCCATTGTTATGATAAAAGATAAAATAGATATAAATATTGTAACTGTAACTTTTACTTGATAACTGTTTTGTTATATGTAATTTTGCTATGTTGAAGTTAAAGCCTTCCTTTTTTTTGTTTAAACAGAAAAAGGGGAAATGATGGAGGAAGGTCATTGGCTAATAAAGGAACTGCCTTGGCCCATTTTATTGGTTAGAACTTAGGTAGGTGGAGTAAACAGAACAGAAGGCTGGGAGGAAGAGGAAGTAAGCTCAGACTCCACAGCTCTGCTCTCAGGAGCAGATGTCGCTCCTGGGCAGACACACGCCATGCCATGAAGCTCCGACCCAGGATGGACTAGGCTAGAATCTTCCCGGTAAGACTGATTCTCACAGATTATTAGAGATGGGTTGATCGGGATGTGAGAATTAGCCTGTAAGTGCTAGAGCTAAAGGGCCAAGCAGTGTTTAAAAGAATACACTGTCCGTGTAATTATTTCGGGGCATAAGCTAGCCGAGCAGGCAGCCGGGGTGCTGGGGACACAGCCCCGACACCCCCTATTACTACACATTTCCATTTTAAAAATCTTGCTTCTTGGTCAAAAATCTTTAGTTTGTAGGTGTATAAGTTTATATCTAAGGTAGATTAATTTCAGTACTATGTTTCTGTAAAAAATTTTAAAATCAAAGATTTTAAAATATTCAGAAGATTTTTAAAATTGTTTAGGCTATCCTGAGTTTTTATTTCTTTTGTATAAGGTTGGGGATTTTTCATTTGAGTTCCATATTGTTTTTTGAGTTCTGTAAAAAGTTTTGCTATAATTTTAATGAACATTTACATTAAAATCTGTATGTGAGTTCTGTGAGGAATGTTGCTATAATTTTTAATGGACATTTACAATGAATCTGTAAACTGCTTTCAGTGAAATTGTCATTTTTGCTGTGTTTCTTCTCCTTTCCCAAGAAAGTAGGGGATCTTTCAAGATTTAAATTCTTATACAAGTTTTTCCATTTGTACGGCCCGCTCTTGGGTGGGAGTCGTATTGTTTCAGCTTGAGGTCCTTTCCCTGCTGGTAGGTGTGGCTTTAGGGTGGACTGCTGAGACTCAGGTCTCTCACTAAATTTATCAAGGGCCAGAGTTATACTCTAACAAGTGATAATGGTTAAAAATAAAAAAAAAATCTGCCTTCACAGGCAGAGATGACAGGACCCAAAACTTCTGTCCTGCTTGCTTAAAGTTACTCCAAGATATTTTGTGGTATTCATGGATATTTAAAAGGATGATGTCTCATTTATCCTTGATGTAAAAGAGATACATTTAGATTTTCAGATTCTGGCTATGATAAAGTAATTCTGCTGTAAGCAAGGCTGAGCACATGGTCTTATGGTTAAACAACTTTGTATTTAGGCCCAAAAGGGGTATTGCTAAGTTTTGAGGTAGATATTTGCCTAATTTTAAAAACATAGACATAATGGGGGTCCCTCAGTGCTGGGGAGACTCTCACTTGGGTCTTGGGATGGCATGCCCCCCCCCATGGCTCGCCAGAGACCATCCTTGCTGAGGTCATGCACCTGGCCTTGGTTGGCAGGGGTTGGAGTTTGACCCCCAGTGACCGGGAGAAAGAATTTTTGAGAAAAGGGACCATAGCCCAGTGATCCAGGAGGGTCATAAAAATTCCAAAAATCCAGTGGTGGTCGCAGGAGGACAGCTCCCTGCCTGGGGACCACTCCCAAGGTTGTAATCCGCTAGTTCCTAAAACAGTACTGTGATAATTGCAGCTGGAAAACCTGTTTTTCAAGGTTAAGGTCTGGCTTTGTCTTCAGCTAGTTCCTGGTGCAGGGTTGCTGAAGCAGCTAGTCCTAGATTTTTGATTCTCTCTTCCTGCTGGGGGAGTCTGGTTTGTCCAGGTTTTTCAATACTATGTGTGATCAAAAGGTGACTGTGGGTTTACACTTCCAACAATAAGGTCAATAAGGTTTTTTCCTTACCCACCTTTTTTTTTTTTTTTTTTTTTTTTGGTTTTTCGAGACAGGGTTTCTCTGTGGTTTTGGAGCCTGTCCTGGAACTAGCTCTTGTAGACCAGGCTGGTCTCGAACTCACAGAGATCCGCCTCTGCCTCCCGAGTGCTGGGATTAAAGGCGTGCGCCACCACCGCCCGGCCCCACCTTTAGTTAACAATTTATGCCCACCTTTTCTTAAGCATAAATTGTTAACAATAATTTTTAATCTTGGTCATTTCTACAAGGATAAGAAAATCTCAGAGTTTTAACTTGCATTTCTCTGATGGTTAAAAAATATTATATTTAAACATGTTTTTGGTGTCTCTCAGTCATTTTTAAGTTCGTCTGTTGAGAGTTTTCAGTTTAGGTCTGTAACAAATATTTTTATTGGATTAATTTTTAATAACTAATTCTTCTTCATATTTTTAAATGGGTTTATAATAAATAAAGATCTTTTCCCACTCTAGCCTTGTTATACAAAAGCTTCTCAATTCAGGAGATATAATTTATGGTTTCTCACAATGTTTGTGCCACTGCGGCTGTGTTTGAGACGTGGAAATGTGTGCTTCAAAAATTTTTCTCTGTGAGGTTCAACATAATTTTTATATGCTAAGGCCTTTGGCCCATTTAAACTTAAGTTTTGTACATGGAGATGGATGTAGATCTATTTTCATTCTTCTACATGTTGGTGTCTAATGAGGCCAGCATTATTAGTTAAAAAATGTCTCCTTTTTCCATTTTCCTATCTGCAAGGCAGACTTAAAACTTAAGAGGAGGATAGCTTACAAACTTTTAATTAGATATACAATGGTTAAAGCTCTAGTTATAATATTCTTATGGAAGACCTTGAGCCGCTAGGTAAAATTCTTATAAAAAACAGTTTCCAATAGAGAGCTTAAAGAAAGCTGCCTAACAGGTACTTAAGCAGGTAAAATATAAATCAACAGGTAAAGTATACAATAATCAACAAATACAGTATATTAATTATAATTCAGCTATGGCAAGTATGTGTATATTAAATATAAAACTTATTCTACAACAATTTTATAAAAAATGCTGTTTATGGCTAAACCTTCCCAGTTTTGCCAATTAAGATATTAAACTCTTAATTTATAACAGTAGCCTGTCTAATACAAAAGGGCAGGATAAAATCTGAAAAATGGTTTAATAAAATATTGACTATGATCAATGTTTCTTATACTAAACAATAGATTCATTCATAGTTTTAAGACTAATTCCTGGACAATTGTCTTTGCTCAATTCAAAGGCCAAAGAACAATAATCTTTTCCCAGATCATTGCTACAATTCACACAACTGTATTTTGCTAATGTTATAGAAAAAAATCCCTTAAAGGATTTTATTCTAAATTTTACAAATGGCTCTTCCAATGGAAGAAGTGCATATATGGCTAATAATAATAATAAAAAATTGAGAATCATAACAAGGCTCCTTGAAAGCAACTCATAAAAAGTTGCAAGCAGATCCTGATGCAAACGGATCAGGCATGATAACACCAAGCTAACCTTTGCTAGGGCAAGGTGGAAAAGCCCTTACAATGCATTATGAAAAACCCGACCTATGTATATTTGGGGTCAAGGATATGTTTATGCTTTTTTCACAGAAAGAAAATAAAAGCTGGATCTGATGTCGAGGCTGCAGATGCCCACAGAGGAGTTCCAGAGGGGACTGGGGAGAGGTCCTTGGTCCGGCCTTTCCTGCCCCCAAGGAGAGGAGTGCCTGATAACAGAAGCTGCTAGGCCACTCTGCGGGGTGTTGCTCTGCCTTGAGAGTCCAGGGAGACCTTGCTGAGATAAGTGACAGGATGTGCTACTTCAGGTTGCTGACTCCAGCTCACCTCACTCAGGAATCCCACCTGGCCTGAAGCACAAATGCTGAGCTCCTTCTGCAGTTTAAATTCTGGTTTGCTTTGGAGTTAAGGTGCAGACTAAACATCTCACAGTTTTAATCTTTGGGACACAGAACTCATTTTATTTAAAATACAAACCTCTCTTCACTTAAGAAGGGGAAATATTGGGGGTTCCTGTCACTGTTGCTCAGAGACTGGAACTGATGGTATTTAATAACAGCAATGTATGTCATTGTGCTCTTACTGAAATTGATCTAATGATACTTATAACTGCTTATAGATGTTGGGAAAGGATTGATACACATTGTAAAGTGTTTGGGTTTAATGCATATGTTAAAAATTTTAGATTTAGACCCCTTTCACACTGCCCTAATTGTTGGCAGGCAGCACACGTAATTTTATGTGGAGTTGGCATTTAGGAAGCAGATATACCAAAGGCCAGACTAAAAGGTGAATACTGGGTTTGGAAAACGCCCTTTCTGCTTGTCTGGAAGATGGAGTTATTGGTGCCCAAATTATATCATTATATTTTGTTTGAGGAGCTCCTCACAGTCTTTTCATTAATGATAGACACAGGGGCCCAATGACGGGAGTTAGTGTGGACCCTCGCCTGAACAGCACACCATACAGAGGTTGTAGAAACCGGCTCAACATGGCATGGTGTCAGGATGAGAATTGCACTCCACATGGCCTAAGACAGGGTGCCCTGTGATCTGTTTACTTTAAATCTCGCTAGATACCTTTTATTTGAGGAGCTCCAAGGACAGGTGACTTGTGGCAGGACATCCCCCAACCTAAGACAGGATACTGAGAATCCTAGGATGGGTAAGGGGGAAAAAAGACCTGGTCCCCACTCGACCTAAGAATCATAAGGCACCCCTCTGTTCCCAGGAGAGGTAAATTGCTTCACCATTCGAGAGGAGGGTCTCTCCTCGTCCCATTCCCTTCTCCTTTAGATCTGACACCATGGTTGGACTCTGACCTGATGCCCTCCGCTTAATAGCTGCCTGTCTTTATAAAAGAAATGGGGATCTGTTAGGAGCCAATTTCCTCCTAAAATCATTGCAGGAACCATCACCCTGGGGAGTCTGCAGAGAACCCCACACCCCTAATTGTGTTAGGAATCATTCTATTGGCAAAGCCTACCCCACACCCAAATTGGCTGTTAATGGAGAGCTATCTGTTAGCGGAACCCATCCCACATTCCAAACTATCTAAAGATCTAGGTGTGTCAACTAGTGACTTCTTGGCCTATAGTGACCTGACCGAAGATAACTTCCTGCCTACGTGACCAACTCGGACCATGTGACCAAAGTGAACCACGCCCAGGCCCCGGTGCCCATCCCCCAACTCTTTACCCTATATAAGTTGTACCCTGTCTCTAATAAACGGAGGCTCTGACAAACTTAGCATGTCCTCCTTCCTCTCTCTCAGCTCATTTCTTACAGATAGTTCCCCTCCGGGACCCTGGAATAACTGAACTGCAGGGTGGGTTACAACCCCTAGACTAAGTAACCCACCCCAAAGTGGTTTACATTGAGTGAAAGGATATCAGAGCTAAAGCAGAAGGAGAAAAGTTCCAATTCTTCACATATAAAATTTAAATCTTTAGATTAGTGCAATGTCAGGTTGAGAAATATAATATTGTTAGTGTTTGTGCCCTAGAGTCTGAATTTTACATAAAGTAGAAAAAAGAAGGAAGATCAAGATGGAGATAAAATAACTTGACTGGATTTTGTGAAAGAATCCAGGAAATACTTTCAGATTTTTGGAGAAAAGCAAGAAATCAAGAGAGACCAGGAACTAGGTAATAGATAAGTTTTCTACTGAGTTGTTTGTTTTAAAGTTCAATGAAGTGACAAGACTTTAATTTTTCTTTATGGGCAAGAACAAATATAGTTTACTGAAAGCCTGAATGTCTATACAAAAGGGAATGAGTCTCCTACTGTGTAAGTGAATATGATTTCAGTCATTAAAGGAAAGAGGAGAAATAGTGACATTTAGTTAGCAAATTTGTTGCTCGTCTTTGATAGCGACAGTGATGTTGATCTTCACCTGAACCTCATGAGTTTAGTGTGCCTGACTTTTCCCTTCTGACCATTTAGGCTTGCATTCATTTTTTCACGTAAAAAAAATTTAGAAGGAATGGAGGCTTTGATTTCTGAAAGGCACAACCTAAAAACTAATTGAAACAAATTTTGTTCTGGAAATAAACACTGTTTAGTTTTATTAGGAAATGGAGGTTCTCAAACAACCTTAGACATTATTGAAGAATGTATGCTTCTCAGTGTCACAATTAGAATATCCTCAATGTCTGGATATGTGTAATAAATTGCCTTTGGTGTTTGTGTCTCCAACAATTGTTATTTCAAGTAGTACTCTTAACAGTATAAAATCAGTCATAGCAACCCAAAATGGGGAAAACCATGAGACTAAAAATATTTTGTCTCATGATTGTATTAATAAGCTATATTGGTATAATAATTCACTATACCTCTGTTATATTGATAAAAGAAAAGATGAAAAGTCATTGCAATAAAGTTTGTTTGGAAAATTGATAGCACTCCAAACAAAGATGAATACAATTACCTGAAATTATTTTTTGAACTTTTAATAAGAAAACATGTTTAGAAGTGAAAAATAAAAAAGTTAGTTTACTGGAAATGCAAATTGTTAATCCATTTCATTATAGTTTTAAGGTCTTCATGAAATTTTGCTTATGAATTCTCATTCTGAAAACATCATCTTAAAAATATAATGTTAAGCTTCTTAGGATTTTCATACAAATTTATTCCCCAGAAATCTATACTTAATCATAAAATACTGACAACAACTAAATTTCTACCAAGGAAACAAGCGTCTACTTTTAGGAGTATATCTTAACTATGCTTCTGACTTTTCAGGGGATCTTATTCCATCAAACAACACCAGTCTAGTAGCAATCCACAGGTTCTCATACTCTGTGGAAACCTCTTTTTTCAAAGTAACATATCCTTAGACCCAAATTTGAAAGTCATAATACTTTTATAATATACATGTTGGTTTAGCTTATCAGCCCATGCAATGAAATTTCTCTCTGTACTTAGCTCATTTGCAGTCAAAAAATTTAAAGATAACACAATAATATACATATCTAGACTGTGAATTTTCCATCTTACATGGCTTGTTTTTCTTTATTCATTTTAATCTATGACTGTCTGTACTCTTTCTTTGAAGACTTTACCTTTTTTTTTAAAAAAAGCAATAACTTTATTTTATGACTCTCTCTACTCTTTTTCTTCACTCTTTCAAGTCTACATTTATCCAACACTGACTCATCTGGATTTGCCTTTATTTCATATCTGTAATTCTTACTTTCCAGGAGCACTTTTTAAAATTCTAAGTGCTTCTAAAAACTTGTGATGCATCATTACTAACGTATATATGGTACTTTCTGCTTTCTCCACACAGTCCAGCATGGCTGAGCTGCTTGTGACTCTGATGGATGCACACCAACCAATTTCTAGGCACACAGCTTGTCCAGTTTGCCATTAAGCAAACTTCAGCAGTTGGCTCACTAACTCCATCCAAATACTTGGACTCTGAAAGAGCCAGAGTTGGTGCTAACAGCATTGTCCAGGGCAGGCAAGCTGCCATTTTGAAACTGCATGGCTGCTACTGCTGAATCAGTAAGAACTCTTTTAAGGGAGCTGTAGCACACTTCTAGTAAACAGCAAGAAGCTGTGTTAAACTCTATATTGTTATGTCTAGAATTAAGCTCTCTCAGTTTTTAAGTGGATTTTAGTATTCCATGTTGGTGCCAATTTGTAGGAGGAGGCTGCTTGTTCATCCCAGGCACCCAGAACCAAAATAACCACACATAAACTATCTTAATCAAAACACTGCTTGGCCCATTAGCTCTAGTTTATTATTGGCTAAATGGTGTAGGAGTTTCTTCTGTTCGTGTATTGCTTTCATTGGTTAATGAATAAAGAAACTGCTTTGTGCCTGATAGGGTAGCATTTAGGTAGACGGAGAAGACAGAGATGAATGCTGGGAAGAAGGACAGAGTGAGAACCACCGTGGAGCCACCAGGTCAGACATGCTGATTCTTTCTGGGTAAGTCATGACCTCGTGGTGATATACAGATTAATAGAAATGGTTTAAATCAAGATGTGAGAGTTAGCCAATGAGAGGCTAGAAATAATGGGCCAAGCTGTAATTTAATTAATATAGTTTCTGTATGATTATTTTGGGTGTAAGCTAGCGGGGTGGCCTGGACAAAGGGCCAACCTCCTCATGTAACAGCTAAATATTATATTAATTTAATCCATTTCTATTAATCTGAATATTGCCATGTGACAATGGCTTACTGGCAAAGATTTGGCATGTCTGATTCTGACACCTCCATGGCATCTCTGTCACTCTGCCTTCTTCCTCTAAGAATTCAGCTTAGTGTTGTCTGCCTACATAAGTTCTATCCTTTCAGGCCAAGGCAGTTCCTTTATTCATTAACCAATAAAAGCAACATATAGACTGAAGGACCTCCCACACCAATGGAAGACATATTAGGTCCTTGTATATAATTATTGGGAGATAAAGTCTGTATCCCTAAGAGTTATTCTATAATAGAAACACATGCTAGTTCTGAAGCATAGCAAGTCTTCTGCATCTCTGGTTAATTGCACATTGAAATTTTGTTGTTGTGTCATGGCTTTCTCAAATACATATATCCTGTTTGAGAACCACACAATGAAGTTACAAAATCATTTCAAAAATGGAATGCATTCAAAGCCATTCTAAGCTATGGGCAGTTGCTTATGGCCAGTACTCTTCAAGTGGACACTCTTGGTAGTCATTCTGATTTGATTTAAGATAGAATAACCGAGATCATCTCAATCAGTCAAAAAGCTGGTGAAAGTGATTAACTAATCATTTGTAAGTAAAGCACCTCATATAATAAATAAGAATCATCACTAAGAGACAGAAAATAAGTAACACAAACTCTATAAAGGCATTAACTCAAGGTCTTTATGGGCAAATAGAGTTTAAATGATACTGCCACATTTTACATGGGATTTTAAACACATATAAAATGTATTCAATGACATACAGATATGAACAGGAATAGTAACACATTGCACATTTGGTACATGTGAAGAAAGTGATATAATACCACCTGAAAGTAGAGTATGATAAACCAAATACTCATAAGATTTTATATTAGTAAATTGACAGAAACACCTGAAAGCTCCAGAACAACAACAAAAAGAAATCACACCCAAAAGGAAAAGGGCAAGAAACAATCACAGTGTTGAAATTAATAAAAACAAACAAACAAAACCTATTAAAAACAATCAAAGAAACAAAGAGATGGTTCTTTCAGAAAATCAATAAGATTGATCAACCCTCATGGAAATTAACTAAAAGGGAGAGAAACAGTATCTATATTGACAAAATTAGAAATGAAAAGGGGGAACATAACAACAGTTAACAAATACAGACAATTATAAAGACATATTTTAAAAACCTATATTTTGTCTGTCTTAGGATTTCTATTGCTGTGAGGAGACACAATGAGCTTAATAACTCTTATAAAGGAAAACATTTAATTATGGTGGCTTGCTTACTGTTTCAGAGGATTAGTCCATTATCAGCATGGCAGGGAGTATGGTGGCATGTAGGGCAGACATGGTACAAACTACAATTTGATCATATGGCAACAGGAAGTAGACTGGGTGTTACACTGAATGAAGCCTGAGAAAAGGAGATCTTAAAGCCTGCTCCCCCAGTGTATACATCCTTTCCCAAAGCTACACCTCCTAGTAGTGCCACTTCCTTTGAGATTATGGGGGTCAATTAAATTCAAACTATCATATTCGACTCCCTGACCACCAAAAATTTGTAGCCATATCAAAAATGAAAAAATGCATTCAGTCCTACTTCAAATTCCCCATAGCCCATCACACTCTCAACAATACTTTGAAGTTAAAGGTTTAAAGTCTCTTCTGAGATTCAAGCAATCTCCTCACAATAATATGCAATAAAATAAAAATTAACAAACAGATCATGAACTTCTAACAGGATATATATTACCATTACAAAACACAGGGAAGGGAGCGTAGTGAAAAAAATACTAGACCAAAGCAAGATCTAAACTCAGTGTGGCAAACTCTAAACTGTGCATCTTCATGTCTGATGTCAAAATGTTCTTAAGATTTCCACTCCTTTCAGCTTTCTTTTGGGTTGCTTCCACTCTTTGTTGGTAGCTTTCCTCGGTAGGCATCCCATGACTCTGTCATCTCCAGCATCTTAGGGTCTCCAAGGCAATCTAGGCTACAGCTTCACAGTTTTACAGAATGACCTCTCTAGGCCTCCATTTAGAGGCACCCCTGACACATGTCTGACCTCAGCTCTTTCTTTTGCCACGGGGGCAAATTTCTTAACCATTTTTTTTTCTATCCTTAACTCAAAATCCATGGCCAAAGCTGCCAATTTATATTGCTTACTGGGGCTGTAACAAGGCTCTCATGCTTAATTACATCTTTGGGGAACTTTTTGTGGTAGCCCTTCATAGTTCATCAAATCACACTTAGCACTATTTTTTTTCCATCCTCCTAATGATATGACCCTTTAAGAAGCACTTAAATCACTCAGGTACTTCTCTAACCTGAACTGTCAAAGTCTAAATTTCTTCAAACAAAATCATGGTCAGGCCTATCAGAGCAATGCCCACTTCTGTTATAAACTTCTGTCTTTGTTATGGTTTCCATTGCTGTGAAGAGACACCATGGTTATGACAACTATTAGAAAGGAAATTTTTTTTTTAGAGAAGAAAAATGTTTATTTAGAGTAGCCAAGTTAATATAAAGCAAGTACATTCCATTGCTCTTAAGGTTAAATGAAACATTAAGTACTTATAAATATGTTTTTTAATTTATTTATTTATTAAAGATTTCTGTCTCTTCCCCGCCACCGACTCCCATTTCCTACCCCCTCCCCCATCAAGTCTCCCCCCCTCCTCAGCCCGAGAGCAATCAGGGTTCCCTCCCCTGTGGGAAGTTCAAGGAACCCTCACCTCCATCCAGGTCTAGTAAGTTGAGCATCCAAACTGCCCAGGCTCCTACAAAGCCAGTACGTGCAGTAGGATCAGAAACCCATTGCCATTGTTCTTGAGTTCTCAGCAGTCCTCACTGTCCACTATATTCAGAGTCTGGTTTTATCCCAGGCTTTTTCAGACCCAGGCCAGCTGGCCTTGGTGAGTTCCCAATAGAGCATCCCCATTGTCTTAGTGTGTGGGTATACCCCTTGCTGTCCTGAGTTCCCTGCTCGTGCTCTCTCTCCTTCTGCTCCTGATTTGGACCCTGAGATTTCTGTCCGGTGCTCCAATGTGGGTCTCTGTCTCTGTCTCCCTTCATCGCCTGATGAAGGTTAATATTCAGGAGGATGCCTATATGTTTTTCTTTGGATTTTCCTTATTTACCTTCTCAAGGATCACTAATGATAGGCACAATGTCCTTTGTTTATTGCTAGAAACCAAATATGAGTGAGTATAACCCATGCTCCTCTTTTTGGGTCTGGATTACCTCACTCAGGATAGTGTTTTCTATTTCCATCCATTTGCATGCAAAATTCAAGAAGCCCTTGTTTTTTACTGCTGAGTAATACTCTAATACGTATATATTCCATACTTTCTTCATCCATTCTTCCTTTGAAGGGCATCTAGGTTGTTTCCAGGTTCTGGCTATTACAAAGAATGCTGCTATGAACATCGTAGAGCATATACTTTTGTTGTATGATAAGGCCTCTCTTGGGTATATTCCCAAGAGTGATATTGCTGGGTCCAGGGGTAGGTTGATCCCGAATTTCCTGAGAAACCGCCACACTGATTTCCAAAGTGGTTGCACAAGTTTGCATTCCCACCAACAATGAGTGAGTGTACCCCTTTATCCACCTCTCCAGCAAAGGCTAACATTGGTGTTTTATTTTTTTTTATTATTATTATTATTTTAGTCATTCTGACAGGGGTAAGATGGTATCTTAAAATTGTCTTGATTTGCATTTCCCTGATCGCTAAGGAAGTTGAGCATGACCTTAAGTGTCTTTTGGCCATTTGAACTTCTTCTGTTGAGAGTTCTCTGTTCAGCTCAGTGCCCCATTTTATAATTGGGTTGATTAGCCTTTTAAGGTCTAGTTTCTTGAGTTCTTTATATATTTTGGAGATCAGACCTTTGTCAGTTGTGGGGTTGGTGAAGATCTTCTCCCAGTCAGTGGGTTGCCTTTGTGTCTTAGCGACAGTGTCCTTTGCTTTACAGAAGCTTCTCAGTCTCAGGAGGTCCCATTTATTCAATGATGCCCTTAGTGTCTGTGCTGCTGGGGTTATACGTAGGAAGTGGTCTTCTGTGCCCATGTGTTGTAGAGTACTTCCCACTTTCTCTTCTATCAGGTTCAGTGTGTTCAGACTGATATTGAGGTCTTTATTCCATTTGGACTTGAGTTTTGTGCATGGTGATAGATATGGATCTATTTTCATTCTTCTACAGTTTGACATCCAGTTTTGCCAACACAATTTGTTGAAGATGCTCTCTTTTCCATTGTATACTTTTAGCTCCTTTATCAAAAATGAGGTGTTCATAGGTTTGTGGGTTAATGTCAGGGTCTTCTATTCGATTCCATTGATCGACTTCTCTGTTTTTATGCCAATACCCAGCTGTTTTCAATACTGTAGCTCTGTAGTAGAGTTTGAAGTCAGGGAAGGTAATGCCGCCAGACGATCCTTTGTTGTCTAAGATTGTTTTGGCTATCATGGGTTTTTTGTTTTTCCATATAAAGTTGATTATTGTCTTCTCCAGATCTGTGAAGAATTTTGATGGGATTTTGATGGGGATTGCATGGAATCTATAGATTGCTTTTGGTAGAATTGACATTTTTATTATGTTGATCCTCCCAATCCAGGAGCAAGGGAGATCCTTCCATTTTCTGGTGTCCTCTTCAATTTCTTTCTTCAAAGACTCAAAGTTCTTGCCAAATAGGTCTTTCACATCCTTGGTCAGAGTTACTCCAAGATATTTTATGCTAATTGTGGCTATCGTGAAAGGTGATGCTTCTCTAATTTCCCTCTCTGTTTCCTTATCCTTAGTGTATAGGAAGGCCACTGATATTTTGGAGTTGATCTTGTATCCTGCCACATTACTAAAGGTGTTTATCAGCTGTAGGAGTTCTTTGGTAGAATTTTTGGGGTCGCTTATGTATACTATCATATCATCTGCAAATAACGAGAGCTTAACTTCTTCTTTTCCGATAAGAATCACTTTGATCCCCTTATGTTGTCTTATTGCTATGGCTAGAACTTCAAGCACTATATTGAAGAGGTATGGAGAAAGTGGATATCCTTGTCGTGTTCCTGATTTTAGTGGGATGGCTTTGAGTTTTTCTCCGTTTAATTTAATGTTAGCTGTCGGCTTGCTGTAAATAGCTTTTATTATATTTAGGTTTAACCCTAGTATCCCTAATATCTCCAAGACTTTTATCATAAAGGGTGTTGAATTTTGTCAAATGCTTATTTAGCATCTAATGAAATAATCATATGTTTTTTTTCTTTCAGTTTATTTAAATGGTGGATTACATTGATAGATTTGTTATTGTTGAACCAGCCCTGCATCTCTGGGATGAAGCCTACTTGATTATGATGGATAATTTTTCTAATGTGTTCTTGGATTCGGTTTGCCATTATTTTATTGAGAAATTTTGCTTCGATATTCATGAGTTAGATAGGTCTCTAATTCTCTTTCTTGGTTGGGTCTTTGTGTGGCTTTGCTATCAGGGTAACTGTAGCTTCATAAAAGGAATTTGGCAATGACTCTTCTGTTTCTATATTGTGAAATACATTAAGGAGTATAGGTATTTGCTCTTCTTGGAAGTTCTGGTAGATTTCTGCACTGAAACCATCTGGGCCTGAGCTTTTTTTTGGAAGGGAGAATTTTGATAACAATTTCTAGTTCTTTGCGACTAACAGGTCTATTTAGATCGTTCACCTGGTCTTGGTTTAGCTTTGGTGTATGGTATGTATCTAATAAAATGTCCATTTCTTTTGCATTTTCTAGTTTTGTGGCATACAGGCTCTTGTAGTAAGATCTGATGATTCTCGGAATTTCCTCTGTGTCTGTGGTTATGTCCCCCTTTTCATTTCTGATCTTATTTAATTGTGTGTTCTCTCTCTGTCGTTTAATTAGTTTGGATAGGGGTTTGTCGATCTTGTTGATTTTCTCCAAGAACCAACTTTTTGTTTCATTTATTCTTTGGACTGTTTTCTGTGTTTCTATTTTGTTGATTTCCACCCTCAGTTTGATTATTTCCAGTCTTTTCCTCCTCCTGGGCATGTCTGCTTCTTTTTTATTTCTGAAAGCTTTCAGGTGTGCTTTTAAGTCCCCAATGTATGCTTTCTCTGTTTTCTTTAAGTGGGTACTTAGTGCTATGAACTTTCCTCTTAGCACTGCTTTCATTGTGTCCCATAGGTTAGAATATGTTGTCCCTTTATTTACATTAAATTCAAGGAAGACTTTAATTTTTTTCTTGATTTCTTCCTTGACCCAGGTGTGCTTCAGTAGTTGAGTGTTCAGTTTCCATGAGTTTGTAGGCTTTCTGGAGGTAGGGTTGTTGTTGAATTCTAACTTTAATCTGTGGTGATCTGATAAGACACAGGTGGACACTGATATTTTTTTGTATCTGTGGAGGTTTCCTTTGTTTCCGAGTATGTGGTCAATTTTTGAGAAGGTTCTATGAGCTGCAGAGAAGAAGGTATATTCTTTCCTATTTGGGTACAATGTTCTATAGATGTCTGTTAAGTACATTTGATTCATTACCTCCAGTAGTTCTCTTACTTCTCTATTTGGTTTCTGTCTGACCTGTCCATTGCTGAGAGAGGTGTATTGATGTCTCCTACTACTAGTGTGTGTGGTTTGATGTGTGCCTTGAGTTTTAGTAATATTTCTTTTACATAAGTGGGTGCTTTTATATTAGGGGCGTAGATATTCAGGATTGAGTTGTCATCCTGATGAATTTTTCCTGTTATGAGTATAAAGTGTCCATCTCGATCACTTCTGATTTATTTTAGTTTGAAGTCAGTTTTGTTAAAAATTAATATGGCTACTCCTCCTTTTTTCTTAGGACCATTTGCTTGCAAGACCTTTTCCGAACCCTTTACTCTGAGTAGATGCCTGTCTTTGTGGTTGAGATGTGTTTCTTGCAAACAGCAGAATGTTGGATCCTGTTTTTGTATCCAATCTCTTAGCCTGTGCCTTTTTATAGGTGAATTGAAACCATCAATATTAAGTGATATTAATGGCCAGTGGTTGTTTACTCCGGTTATTCTTATTGTTTTTGGAAATAGAATTTGTGTGTCTCCCTTCTTTGAGTTATGCTAGTGAAGGGTCGCTAGATGCCTGAGTTATTGTAGGCAGTGTTGGCAATATTGGATTCCTTTAGTTGCGATTTTCCTTCTGTTACTTTCTGTAGGGCTGGATTCATGGCTACACATTGTTTAAATTTGTTCATATCCTGGAATGTCTTGTTTTCTAGAATGGAAAATATTTAATTGGGGTGGCTCACTTAAAGTTTTGGAAGTTCAGTTCATTATCAGCATGGTGAGGAGCATGGTGGCATGCAGACATAGTTTTGGCTACATTTTGATCAGAAGGCAACAGGAAGTTGACTGTTAAAGTGAAGTTTTAGCAAAAGAGATTTCAAAATCTGTCTCCACAGTGATACATTTCCTCTACCAAGGCCACTCCTATTTCAACAAAGTCACACCTCCTAATATTTCCACTCCCTTTGGTGTCCATTTTCTTTCAAACTACCATTTGAAAATCTTAAAAAAAAATGAATAATTTTCTCAACATACACCACTTACCAAAGTAAAGTCAAGATCAGATAAGCAATTTAAACAGAACTATAACCCTTAATGAAGTAGAATGAATAATTATGTCTACCAATGAGAAATCGCTCTGGGCTAGATGGTTTTAATGCAGAGTTTTACCAACATTCAAAGAAGAGCTAATGCCTTTATATATTCAATTGTCCCACACAATAGAAGCAGAAAGAATGTTTCCTACTTCATTATTACCCAAACCATACAAAAATCTAACTTAGGAAAGAATTAAAGACAAATTGTTCTTCAGAACAGAAGCAAAAATTCTCAGTAAAATGCTTACAAACTGAATAAAAGAACATTTAAGGTGACCATCCTACCATAAGTTACTAGTAGTCAATCCAGGGAAAGAGGAATGGTTCAATATATGTAAATAGATAAAAGTAATCCAACTCAAAAAGCAAATTGAAAAACAAAAATCATGTGATCATCTCACTAGATGTTGAAAAGGATTTTCATAAAATCAAACACCCCTCCATGATAAAGTCCTAGAGGGATCACAGATAGAAGAGATGTACCTCAACATGATTAAGGCAGGATACAACAAGCCCATTCCACCATCAATATTAAATGCAGAGAAATGTGAAGCTGTGATGATATTTGCTTATGCTGTAACAAATAAACATTGCCTTCAGATCAGTGTGGAAATTGTCCCGGAGAGATTTACCCACAGATGTAGTTAACATTTGCCTTTCTTCCCTTTGCTCTTCTTCATCAGAATTTAGAAATTCCTCAATCTTTTCAATTCTATTCACCATTGCCTTCTGCAATTTCCGAATCTCCTGTCCAGAATTATGTTCCAAAACCTTCATTGAGGATTCTAAAGTATGACGTTTATCCATTAGAGATAACATATCATCTTTGGACATAATTTTTTATGGCATAAACCATGCCTTCTTGTATTGACAATCTTTCCGCAAATCTGTCATAAGCTTTAGACAAAATCCGATTGTCACATTCAGCAGTTTTGATTCTCTCAGTTAATGTTTCATTTCCTACAGAAAGGGACTGAAGCTTATGGTCCAAATCAGCTGTTCCCTCTTCCATAGTAATGAATTTCTCCTTAATATCAGCCACTAATATTTCAGTTCCTACAGATAGGGACTGAAGCTTAGGATCCAGATCAGCTATTCCCTCTTCCATAGTAATGAATTTCTCCTTAATATCAGCCACTAATGTTTCAGTTCCTACTAAAGGGACTGAAGCTTATGTCTATATCATTAATGTTTAAGTTTTTCACTATGAACAATGAGTTTTTCCTGAAGTGACATTTGAAGTTTCCAGGAAGAAGATGGGGCCCCACAACAACAACTCTACCTGGTTGATATGATGTCATGATACTGATATTGCTACTATAAAACCTGTTTTGGGTACCAGCTTCACAAGATGATCCCAACTTGGTTAGCTGAAATGGTGCACATTTTGTACAACATTCTGGCCAGACCTCCACAAAATACTCAGAGACTATTTGCAATTTTAAAAGACATTGATCCTGGGGCTGAAGAGATGGCTCAGAGGTTAGGAGCACTGATTGCTCTTCCAGAGGTCCTGAGTTCAATTCCCAGCAACCACATGGTGGCTCACAACCATCTATAATGAGATGTGTTGCCCTCTTCTGGCATACAAACATACATGGAAGGAATGTTGTATACGTAATAAATAAGTAAATCATTTGTTTTTTTTTTAAAAAAACATTGATCCTGAAATTTAACCATCATTTTACTTTCACAGGATCCCCCAGAAAGAACGTCGCCCCCATGAGAGCTAGAAGTATTTCCAGAGGACGATGTCCCCTCTCCCAGTAAAGTTTGCCCCTGGGTTTAGGGACATCATTTAGGGGTTGGGAGGTTGGGGGAGGAATTTTATAAGCTCAGGGATCATTTTGGAAAAAAAAAAGAGGGAATGATGGGATAAAAGTTTTATAATTGTGAGTTACTGCTTTTAGACAAATATATTGGTATCGATTCTTGTATATTGATACAAAATTAAATTGACTATTGTATGCATGCATGTTTCTACCTCTGTTTAAAACATTTTTTTAATGTATTGACATATATTGTATTGATATATATATATATATTTACCATATTGCAGTGTACATTTCTACCTCTGAATAAGATACTTATATAATGTTTGTGTATTGATATATATTTACCATATTGCAATGTATATTTGTACAGTGTTTATATTTCGAGGTCATTATCCTCATTTGTTACACAGTTGTTTATTGTCTTAGTCTTTAAGTTAGATAGATATTGAGAACTATATAGATAAATAGTCATCTAAGTTTGTCATTTAGAATTAGACTAATCAGTTTCTCTAGATATATAGAGATTATACTCAGTAAAGATAGATAATCTTCAACCTCTTCAAAGAGCTGTAGAAAATGGCCTTTAATCTAACTCAGAGTTTCGTGATAGTGAGACACAATTGCTCTTGGCAACACCGCTCTATTCCTGAGAGAATGTTGAGCACCAAAGACACTCCACCTGGAGCCTTTCTTTTTGGCAGAACTGGCCTTTGGGCAAAGAAATGCCCATACCTCAACCACTATCAGAGATACAGAGCGTCCATGAATGGATAAAACAGGACTGTCATATCCTGCCAAGACAGGGTAAGATAGTTTTGAAAAGTTCCTTGCCTTTAATAATGGTATGTCAATTATGTTAGGCCTTAGCCAAAGTAGGTTGACTCAACATTGCAAATGAGACTTTGGGTGATTGCCCAGGTAGTCAGTTGTCTCTGTCAATTGTTGCACATTTTGGATATATCTTGTTTGTTAAGTAATATTTATTCCCTTCTCAGATCTTTGATGGAGTTGAAGATTATATAATTGTAGTTACTCTCTACATTATTTAGACTCCTTGAGATAGAATGTTTAGCAAAACTTTTGTTCTCTATATTGTTTGTTATATTTATTATTTGCTATTATTGTATATAGTTGTATTTAGTTTAGTTCTGTCTTATTTAGATGAAAGGGGGAGATGTAGGGATAAGTCCCACCCCTTAGGGGGCATGTTCGCCCGAGGCTAATGTTTACCTATAAATCTGTTGCTTGCTTCTGCTTTCCTGGTCTCCGCGGGAACAGTGGTTCTGTAAGTCTATTTCTCCATTAAAGCTATATATATATATATATTTACAATCTGTCTGCATTCATTTATGCCATTACAGAAACCAAGGAACAAAGCACCTCTCTAACAAGACAAACTCAGAAATCAACAACTAGACCTATGACCACCCCCAAAGTATTGTGTCTAGAGGATAGTGCAAAAATTCAATCAACAACAACTAGGGCAACCTGTCACCATCAGTGCCTAGCTATCCTACTACAGGAAGCCTTGAATATCCCAACATATCTGAAGCATCAGAAAATTAAAACCTACTTTATAAAGATTATAGAGGTCCTAAGACATGAAATGAATAAATCTCTTTTTAAAAAATCCAAGAAATCCAAGAAGAAACAATTAGATTCAGTTGAAAAAAATGAATAAAAAAACAGTTCAAGACATGAAAATGAAAATAGAAGCAATTAAGAAAACACAGACTGAAGGCATTCTGGAAATAAAAAAATGTACATATATGAACAGGAGCTACAGATGCCAGTATCACCAACAGACTACAAGAGATCGAAGAGAGAATCTCAGGCACTGAAGATATTATAGAAGGAAAAGATACATTGGTAAAAGAAAATGTTAAATCTAAAATGTTCCTGACAGGAAACATACAGAAAATCTAGGACACAATGAAAAAAACAAACCTAAGAATAATAGGAATAGAAAAAGGAGAAGAATCCCAGATCAAAGGCCTAGAAATATTTTTAACAAAATTATAGAAGAAATCTTTTCTAACATAAAGAAGGTCATGCATATGTAGTAATACTTGTGGCGGGGCTGCGTCCCCAGCACCCCAGCCGCCCGGCACGGTTAGCTTTACCCGAAATAACAACACACAAACTGTATTCATTTAAACACTGCTTGGCCCTTTAGCTCTAGCCCTTACAGGCTAATTCTGATATCCCGATCAACCCATCTCTAATAATCTGTGAGAACTGGTCTTACCGGGAAGATTCTAGCCTAGTCCATCCTGGGTTGGAGCTTCATGGTGTGCGTCTGCCTGGGAGCTAGGAGCATAGCGTCTCTCTCTGAGGCATCTGCTCCCGAGAGGAGAGCTGTGGAGTCTGAGCTCACTTCCTCTTCCTCCCAGCGTTCTGTTCTGTTTACTCCTCCCACATATCTCTAACCAATGAGAGCCAAGCAGTTTCTTTTTATTTAACCAACGACCTTCCTCCATCATGCATATAAAGATCATACCCATAAGAGCCTTACAGACTGCAAAATAAATTGAACTAGAAAAGAAAGTCACTGGTTACATGGTAATTGAGAGAGTTGGTGTGTTTGTGTGGAAGAAGACCAGGCTCTCTAGTGGACTGACAAAAATCTACAAGGCCAGCGCGACTGGGACTGAATAAGCATGGGATGAAACCGGACTTTCTGGACATGGCGGACAATGAAGGCTGATGAGAAGCCAAGGACAATGGCACTAGGTTTCAATCCTAATACATGAACTGGCTTTGTGGGAGCCTAGCCTGTTTGGATGCTCATCTTCCTGGACCTGGATAGAAGTGGGAGGACCTTGGACTTCCCCCAGGGCAGGGAATCTGGACTGCTCTTCATTATCGAGAGGGAGAGGGAATGGAGTGGGGGGAGGGGGAGCGGAGTGGGGGGCAATGTGTGGGAGGAGGGGGAGGGAAATGGGAAACGGGGAGGAGGCGAATTTTTTTTCAACAACTAAAAAAAAAAATAAACCAAAAACAAAAAAAATAATCTTCACCTTAGTATTATTGGTTCACTAAAATGAGACAGAGCTAAACAGAAAGCCCTCTTCTACCTCAGCAGGCACCCCACAGCACCTTCTGCTGGCTCAGCGGGCTCCTAAAACCCCTTTAATGGCTCAACAGGAGCCCTCCTCCTTGTCTCCTGATAATTAAGGATAACTTTCCTTACCCTGCTGCTGGAAGTTCACTAGCCACTAGGACCTCCCACCAATTAGACCCATACTAATCTTTCCACTGCTAAACAGCTCCAGATTAATTTTCCTAATTCCACTAAAAAGGAGCTTGTGGCCTTCTTTGGGGGTCAACAATTGACACCCCAATTTTAGAATTAATAAAGCACTCTTGTTATTGCATACAAGGCTGTAGGTATTCTTTAAGGACTTTTCTCAGACCCTAACAATAATCAAAACATTAAAAATGCAGGACAAAGAAAGAATATTAAAAACTGTAAAACAGAAAGGCCAACTAAGATATAAAGACAGACCTATTAGAATTACTCATGACTTCTGAATCATGACTCTAAAAGTCAGAAGGCTGGGCAGATATTTCAATATCATTGAGGTCAATTCTAAAACAAAAACACAGACTAACAAAATGGATGCATACAAGAAACACACCTCAACATAAAAGGTAGACATAACTTCCATGTACAGATTGGAAACAGATTTTTCAGGAAAATCGACCAAGAAACAAGCTGGTATAGCGACTCTAATATCTAACAAAATATACTTCAAATCAAAGTAATACAAAAGAAGTGGATAGGGAGACTTCATAGTCATCAAAGGAAAAATCAAGCAAGATGACTTTTCAACTCTTAAAACCTATGTCCCCAATACAAGGGCACCCAACTTTGTAAAGGAAACAGTACTAAAGTTTAAATCAGTCATGAATCCATGCACTTTGGTAGTGGGGGATTTCAGTACTGTCCTCTCACCAGGGTACATGTCAACTATACAAAATCTAAACGCAGAGAGTACTGGGAGAGACAATGAGAACTGAAGGGCATTTTGGGTGCAAGGTAGAAAGCTAGTGCAATGGATTCTCCCAGGAATCCACAGCAGGGTGACTCTAGTGAAAACTAGTAACGCAGGAAAATGAGCCGGAACAAGCCATCTTCTTTAACCAGGCTAAGCTTCCAGTGTAGGGATTGGGATGATCAAGTCTTCCTGTTGTGTTTTCACTGGGTTCTGGTGTTACCATGTTGCTTTTTAGGATGTTGGAGGAGTTCTTGCATTGGCGCCTTCCCATCTCTTCCTTCAACTAAAGTCTACAAGAGTTGGTCTCCATGGAGCTCATAGGGAACAATGCGTTGGGGGTTGGGGGTGGGGTAGATGATTGTCTAGCAGACCAGCTCCCTGCTGGCTGCTTGGCACGTCGAAGGCACCTGGGGGGTGGGGGGCAGGTCTTTCTCCCATGTGGAGGTTTTAGGGGTGGGGCGTCTGGGTTCCCAAGGCCACTGTTGTCTCACCTTTTATGTTCACCAAGAATTAGTCTCCATGGAGACCAACTCTCCATATTGGTGCAGGATAGATGGCTGTCTAGCAGACAAGCTCTCTGCTGGCTGCTAGGAATGCCAAAGTCACCTGGTGGGGGTGGTCTTTCTCTACGTTTTAGGGAGTGGGAGGTTCCGGGTCACAGGGCCACTGTTGTCTCACCTCTTTTTTTTTTTTTTTTTTGTTTTGTTTTGTTTTGTTTTTCGAGACAGGGTTTCTCTGTGGCTTTGGAGCCTGTCCTGGCACTAGTTCTTGTAGACCAGGCTGGACTCGAACTCACAGAGATCCGCCTGCCTCTGCCTCCCGAGTGCTCGGATTAAAGGCGTGCGCCACCACTGCCCGGCTGTTGTCTCACCTCTTATGTCCACAGAGCGCACAGGGAACCTGAAATGATTCCTAATGATACTCTACCATACTCATAGACCAGAGAGACCTAGTATACAAGTCCTATGCCCAAATCTGCCAAGTCCCCCAAAGGTCAACAAGGAGACTGAGTCAAAACAAAGAGCCTTTATTTTATTCAAGTTTACAAACTCTGTCTGTCTGCATGTCCAACGTATTGGAATAAACAGAGAGCCCCAGCTCAGTCAGAGTTGGGTTTTTAATAGTAGTAAATGTGGGTGTGAGTAGTTTCTGAGGTTCAGGACCCCTGATTGGCTGACATTTGTTTAGGGGTATCCTGGTGAGTGTGTGCTGGCAGATGGTCCTATCTACAGCAAATGAAATGTAAGGCACTTCCTTTGGATGGTTTGTTCTTGGGTGATGCTCTGGTAATCTTAGTTCATGGTCCTTCCTGCAACCAGTATTGCTTCAGGGTAAACTACTGAGACTTAGGCCTCTCCTAAACTTATTGATGGCTGAGTCCTGCACTGGCAGGTGATAATGGTTGGAAGTAAAGAACTTCCTTTGGGTATCTGTTCATATTTAGTTTATCATGGCTGGCTCCTACCCAACAAAACACTTTGGCTAAATAAATAAATAAATAAATAAATAAATAAATGTCAATGAAATTGTTCCTAATGGTACTCCACTATACTCACAGAGCAGAGCCTATTATAATCAGCATCAGAGAGGCTTCATCCAGCAACTTATGAGAAGAGATGTAGAGACCCACAGCCAGATATTAGTTGAAGTTCAGAGAATCATGCAGAAGAGGGAGAGGAAAGATTGTAGGAGCCAGAGAGGTGGAGGACAACACAAGAAAATGCCCAAAGAATCAATTATGCAGGTCTTATGGGGGTTCACAGAGACTGAACCAACAATCAGGAAGCCAGCATGTGTCTGACTTAGGTCCTCTGCATATGTTATGGTTGTACAGCTTGGTGTTCTTATGGGAGCAGAGGCTGTCTCTGACTCTTTTGCCTGTTTTTGAAACCTTTTTTTTTCCTGCTGGATTATCTCATCCAGTGTTGATATGAGGGCACGTGCCTATTCTTATTATAATTTGACATGCCATACCGCATTAATATTCTGGGAGCCCCACTGTTTTCTGAAGGGAAAGAAGGAGAAATGGATCTGGGAATGGCAGGTAGGAAGAGAGGGACTAGGAGGAGAGGACAGAGGAAACTGTGGTTGCTATGTAATAGATGGAAGAAAAAATAAGGCTGTACCATTTTCCCTCTGTAAAAAATGAATATTTTCTTCAAAATTATATGAAAAGTCACATACTTTTAATCCCAGTACTTGGTAGGCAGAGGCAGGCAGGTCTCTGAGAGTTTAATATCAGCCTCGTTTACAGAGCTAATCCCATTATAGCTGGGCTATGACACAGAGAAACTTTATCTTGAAAAACCAAAATAAATAAATGATATGGAAAAAGAGAGAGAGAGGAAAGAAAATACGACTCAACTGTATCCTATTTAAGAGTAAGTAACTTTAAGACTCAAGAGATTGTTTTTTGTTAAATCTGTTTCAGGAAACCCATATGATCTGAAGTATGATATCATGAGTTTACCTGATAGGAGACAGAGCTATCCCTATCCTCAACATATCCCAGCCTTACAAGTAGTCTTCTGCTCTCCATATGTATGCTTTCATGTGTTACACACACACACACACACACACACACACACACACACACACACGGGATGGAATATGTGAATATATTAATAATGAAAGGGTTCCCATGCAAATGATAGCTATTAAACTATTATACATAAGAACTGCTCAGCAGCAGAAGGCCTCTCTCATGCACTGTGTCCTTGCTGGAATGGGTGGTCCATGGTGGGCTTCTGACTCTTTAGAGGTCATGCAGGCCATGAGGTCCACAACCCTGATGCTGTAACTGAATTCATTGTTATACCAGGAAATGAACTTTACAAAGTTAGCTTTGAGAGCAATGCAAATCCCAGTATCAAAGGTGGAAGAGTGAGCATCACTTTTAAAATCACAGGAGATAATCTATTCCTCAGAGTAACCCAGGATGCCCCTTAGTGGACGCTCAAATGATTGCTTCACCAACTTCTTGAGGTCTTCATACTTGGTAGCTTTCTCCAGGCAGCATGACAGATTTACAATGAATACATTGAGGGTAGGAACACTGAAGGCCTTGCCTATGAGCTTTCCATTCAGCTCTGGGATGAATTTGCCCACAGCCTTGAAAGCATTAATCAGTGCCAGGATGATGTTCTGGGAAGCCCCAAGGCTATCATGCCACAAACTTCCCAGAGAGGTAATCCACAGTCTTCTGGGTGGCAGTGATGGCATGGGCTATGGTCATGAGTTCTTCCGCAATGCCAAAGTCATCATGGATGTCCTTGGCCAGAGCAGCTAAGCAATTGGTGATGCAGGAAGCATTTCATTGCTGAAAACCTTGAGGGAATTGTCATACTTCTTATGGTTCACACCCATCACAAACACGGGATCATCTGCAGAAGGAGCAAAGATGATGACCCTTTCGGCCCCACTCTTCAAGAGGTCCCCAGACATCTCCATTGTAGTAAAGACACTTGTAGAGTACACAACATACTTAGCACCAACATCACCCCACTTGATGTTAGCAGGATTTTGCTCCTGGAAGATCACCTTCCCATTGATGAAAAGCTTCCCATTCTCAGCCTTAACTGTGCCTTTAAGCTTGTCATGGGTAGAATCATACTGGAACATGCAGACCATGTAGTTTCAATGAATGGGTCATTGATGCCAACAATGTCTACTTTGTCATAATTGAAGGCACCCCTGGAAACGAGGCGTCCAATGCAAGCAAATCCATTTACTCCAAACTTCACCACCCTGTCTCAGGAAAGAGGCTGGCACTAAACATAAATATGCAGCTGTCTCTAAAACAGGGAGGAACAGAGAGCTGTAAACTCTTTTTACATTTCACCCAAGTTGTACTTTTAATTCCATTATTTGAATGAAAACTAAATAAAATTAGTCATTATTCAGTTACAAAATGCAACTTTCTCATCTCCCTCCCTCCACTAGCCAGTTGAATGCTCCCATCTATTAGATGCTGATTTGAGGATATCTACATTTGGGAATATTACATCAGTAATATTATGATGACAAAGAAATAAAATACTTAGATTTCAAGTTACCAGAATCTCTTTTAAAATCTGATACTAGAGGGTTGAAGAATTGGATCACCAGTTAAGAGCAGTTAGTGCCCTACTCTAGCTATTGATTTGTACTTCTACATTGAGTTATTTATTCAGAGACATACAGCCATGTGTATATACAGGACCTTTCAAAGCAAGGTTCATGATCCATCACTTACCTGTAACCTCAAACCAGAAAGTAAGCCAGATTCTTATATGTGTATGATTAAGTGAAAACACTGACTCATCAGTATAATGGGCTGCTATGTTTCTTTAAAATGGAACAGACTGGTGACAGTCATAAATTATGTGATCCATGAAAGATAAAAGCCTGAAAAATGTGTATAGTTTATGGTTCTACTTATATTTAATTCCATTAATTAAGAACGAGTCCTTAGTGAAGGATAAACTACTGCTTGCCTGGGGATTTGATAAGGGAATGGAGGAAGCATGGCAAGAGAGGGATATAAGGAAACTCAGTTGAATGGCAGACATGTTTATTATCTTAAATAAGGTTAGGGTGTCATGAGCATATAACTATCTCAAAACTTGTCTAATTATATATAGTAGATGTAGGCAGTTCATTGAATACAGTTATAATCACCCAAGGTGGTTAAAAGAGACAAAAAAGTATATTTTATGCAATATGTGATAGGAAAGGTAGTGAATTAAATGATGTAGCATTTTAAGTGAAATATTAGATACTAATGTGATGTGCGTTATGACTAGCATTTATTCTTATTTTTACTTACCAGTGATGATACACTGTGATTCCAGCATCACAGAATACTCATTATTGGGAAATAGTTTAACCTTCCAAAATTTTATTGTAGCAGGATATTGTCATTCAGGAAGAATGAAAATGATTTTGATGTGCCCAAAACCTGAATCAAACCATAATGGTTCCTGTTGTAGTATATATGGACTCTGATTAAAAACATGTGAAAATATTATTTAGTAAGATTAACAGAATGGGATAAGGAGACGGCTAAGTATATAAAATCACTTGCTGCACTCTATGAGAACCTAAACTCAAATTCCCATAACCCATGTAGAACAGTCCTGCTGCTTCTACCAGGAGATGGAGGGAGAAGAAATGTAATTCCACAGAAATGTGCAAAGTAATAAAAATACAGTGGCAAAACAATGAGAGACCCTATCTCCATTACAGTGGATGGCTAAGGCTGCCGCCTGAAGTTGTCCTTTGCTCTCCACACCCATATACACCTGCCAGGAATATGCACATGAAAATAGCACACACACATACACACACACACAGACACACACACACACACACACACAGACAGAGGAGAGGATGAGGGGGAGATTAGAGAATAGGAAAAGGAAGGAGATATAAAAAGAAACAAAAGGAAGCTAACTACTAGAGAGCCATTTATTGGTTTTCCTTGCAAGAGACATTACAGGTTGTTTGTACAGACTATGGTTTTTGTTGATCTTGCCATGCCATTCTTAATCTTTCTTATGGGTTGGAATTGAGACTTTCTGTAGATTTGATCATGCAAAAAATATATTTGTTCATAAAGCAAACGTAACCCTAGCAACCGGTGATCAGCAGTGTCCTTCCTTTCCTGATAAAAAGTGAAAAAAGCTTAGATCAAGTCAGTGGACTTAGCATACACATTTTAATTCCTGAAAACCCTTGGATTCTTAACAAAGTTTAAAGTAGCATTATCTGAGTCTACAGTGGGGAATTGGGAGGTAATTGTATGTACACTGCGATGTCTCTAAGGGTTTAAATATTAAAGAATTTCCTTCAGATCTGAGGTTGGGAACCACTTGATTTATGTTAATGATAGTGTGCACTTAGGGTTTTAGAAAAAGATTTTTTTACTATCTAAAAGAAGCACTATATTAAATCTACAAATTAGCGTCTGTTCTTTTTAGAATCCAATTATCTTTATGTAGAGCAAGAGTCCAGGAGGCCAGGGGCTAAATTTTACCTTTCTAAATGAAAGCTCGAATAGGGTGAGTGATAGCCATAAGCTACACAATTTTCGCTGCAGAGTCCCTTCAAGCCGATGTGGATGCTACAAAAAGCAAATCATGTGCTCCTCCTTCATCAGAAGACAGAAAAAAAAACTCATTTTTTGTTAACTTTTGTTACTGCTTTTATCCTTCTTAGAATGTAACCAGTGGGAGATTCAGACCGGCGGCATCAGCCCGGGACATGAAACTCAGATGTTCCTCATCTTCCCTATATTTCCTGGGCTTCCTGCTGGGCCTATACTCCCAGCATACTGCCTCTCTCTTCCTATCCCACCCAGCTTGCATCCAGAACCCTCCCCCTTTCTGCCTCCTTTCCCTCTTGGGGCACTGGGGCCAAATCACAAGGGCAACCTAGATGGCGGGAGCTACTTTGTTTCAATAACCTGCCTGCAGCAAGCAAGGTAGGTGCTTTGTTTATGAGCTAACCAACCAGCATGGAGATCTGATCTTGGCACCAGGAGAGACATCACTGGAGCACCAGGAGAGCCATCACTGGGGAGTGCCATCACTGGGAAGGTACATCAGTGGGAAAGGAGACCTGATCCTGTAAAAGAAGATCCATAGCGAAGCATTCGGAGGAAGAGATGGGCAGGCGCCAATGCAAGAATTCACCCAACAATCTGAAAAACAACCTGAAACCACCAGAACCCAGCAACCTCACAACAGGAGGACATGAACTCCTTAATCAAGAAGAAGTAGAAAAAATTGACTTTATGCAAGTGATTGACGCCCTTAAACAGCATGTAAAAAATGCCCTTATAGAAATGGATGAAAAGAATAACAGAAAGTTTGAAGAATTGAATAAATCAGTGAATGATACCTTAGGAAACCAAGGAAAAACAATCAAACAGATAATGGAAAGAGTTCAAGACTTGAAAACTGAAATGGGAGCAAAGAAGAAATCACAAACAGAGGGCTGGCTGGACATGGAAAATCTAGGTAAATGAATAGAGACTACAGAAACTAGCATAACCAGCAGAATACAAGAGATAGAAGAAAGAATCTCAGATTCTGAAGATACCATAGAGAAAATAAACACACTCATCAAAGAAAACAGCAAGTCCAACAAACTCTCATCATAAAACATTCAGGAAATCTGGGACACAATAAAAAGACCAAACCTAAGAATAATAGGAGTAGAAGAAGGAGAAGAAATGCAGCTCAATGGTCCAGAAAATATATTCAATAAAATTATAGAAGAAAACTTCCCCAACCTAAAGAAAGATGTACCTATGACGGTTCAAGAAGCATACAGAACACAGAATAGGCTGGGTCAAAAAATAAAAATCATCCCCTTACCATATAATAATCAAAACACAAAGTATACAGAATAAGGAAAGAATATTAAGAGCTGCAAAGGAAAAAGGCCAAGTTACTTATAAAGGTAAACCTATCAGACTTACTCCTGACTTCTCTATGGAAACCATGAAAGCCAGAAGGTCCTGGATAGATGTACTGCAAAATTAAGAGACCATGGATGCAAGCCCAGATTACTATACCCAGCAAAGCTTTCATTCACTATAAATGGAGAAAACAGAATTTTCCAGGATAAAAACAAATTTAAACAATACGTAGCCACAAACCCAGCCTTACAGAAAGTAATGGAAGGAAAATCACTAACCAAGGAGTCCAACAATGTCCACAATAACTCAGTCATTTAGAGACCCTTCACCAGCGCAACTCAAAGAAGGGAAATACACAAACCCTACTACTAAAAAAGTGACTGGAGTTAACAACCACTGGTCATTAATATCACTTAATGTCAATGGACTCAACTCACCTATAAAAAGGCACAGGCTAAGGGACTGGATACGAAAACAGGATCCAACATTCTGCTGTCTACAAGAAACACACCTCAACCACAAAGACAGGCACCTACTCAGAGTAAAGGGCTGGGAAAAGGCTTATCAAGCAAATGGACCTAAGAAACAAGCAGGTGTGGCCATACTAATTTCTAACAAAGTTAAGTTCAAACTTAAATCAATCAGAAGAGATGGAGAAGGACATTTTATACTCATAACAGGAACAATTCATCAGGATGAAGTCTGAATCCTGAATATCTATGCCACGTACGTAAAAGAAACATTACTAAAACTCAAGGCAGCCATCAAACCGCACACACTAATAGTAGGAGACTTCAACACTCCTCTCTCACCAATGGACAGGTCAATCAGACAGAGAAATTAGAGAATTATTGGAGACAATGAATCAATTGGACTTAACAGACATCTATAGAATATTCCAACCAAATAGGAAAGAATATACCTTCTTCTTTGCAGCTCATGGAACCTTCTCAAAAATTGACCGCATACTTGGTAACAAAGCAAATTTCCACAGTTACAAGAAAATATTAGTAACCTCCTGTGTTTTATCAGATCACCATGGATTAAAGTTAGAATTTAACAACAATGCTACCCCCAGAAAGCCTGCAAATTCATGGAAACTGAACAGTCAACTACTGAACCATACCTGGATTAAGGAAGAAATAAAGAAAGAAATTAAAGTCTTCTTTGAATTCAATGAAAATAAAGAAACAACATACTCAAACCTATGGGACACGATGAAAGCAGTCCTAAGAGGAAAGTTCATAGCACTAAGTGCCCACTTAAAGAAAACAGAGAAAGCACACATTGGAGACTTAAAGCCCACCTGAAAGCTCTAGAAAAAAAAAAAGCAGACTCACCTAGGAGGAGTAGAAGATTGGAAATAATCAATCTGAATTTGCAAATTAATAAGATCAGAAATGAAAAGGGGGCATAACCACAGACACAGAGGAAATTCCGAGAATCATTAGATCTTACTACAAAAGCCTGTATGTGACAAAACTGGAAAATGTAAAAGAAATGGACATGTTTTTAGATAAATACCATATACCAGAGTTAAACCAGGACCAAGTGCCAACTAAATAGACCTGTTAGTAGCAAAGGATTAGAAGCTCTTATCTAAAACCTCCCTAACCAAAAAAGCCCAGGACCAGATGGTTTCCATGTGGAATTCTACCCTAACTTCCAAAAATACCTAATACCTATACTCCTTAATGTATTTCACAATATAGAAACAGAAGAGTCATTGCCAAATTCCTTTTATGAAGCTACAGTTACTCTGATAACAAAACCATACAAAGACTCAACCAGGAAAGAGAATTACAGGCCAGTTTCACTCATGAACATCTATGCAAAAATCCTCAACAAAATACTGGCAAAGCGAATCCAAGAACACATTAGAAAAATTATCCATTATGATCAAGTAGGCTTCATCGTAGAGATGCAGTGCTGGTTCAACATATGAAAATCTATCAATGTAAAACATCATATAAATAAACTGAAAGAAAAAAACCATATGATCATTTCATTAGATGCTGAAAAAGCATTCGACAAAATTCAAAATCCCTTTATGATAAAAGTCTTGTAGAGATTAGGGATAAAAGGGTCATACGAATTTATAATAAAAGCTATTTACAGCAAGCCAACAGCTAACATCAAATAAAACAGAGAGAAACTCAAAGCAATCCCAATAAAATCAGGAACATGACAAGGCTGCCCACTCTCTCTATACCTCTTCAATGTAGTGCTTGAAGTTCTAGCAATAGCAATAAGACAACATAAGGGTATCAAGGCGATTCAAATTTTAAAGGAAGTAGTTAAACTTTCGTTATTTGCAGATGATATGATAGTGTACATAAGCGACCCCAAAAACTCCACTAAAGAACTTTTACAGCTGATAAACAGCTTTAGTAATGCGGCAGGATACAAAATCAACTCCAAAAAATCAGTTGCCCTCTTTTACACAAAGGATATGGAAGCAGAGAGGGAAATCAGAGAAGCATCACCTTTCACGATAGCCACAAACAGCATAAAATATCTTGGGGTAAATCTAACCAAGGAAGTGAAAGATCTATTTGACATGAACTTTAAGGCATTGAAGAAAGAAATTGAAGAGGATACCAGAAAATGGAAGGACCTCCCTTGCTCTTGGATTGTGAGGACGAACATAGTAAAAATGGCAATTCTACCAAAGGCAATTTATAGATTCATTGCAATCCCCATCAAGGTCCCATCAAAATTCTTCACAGATCTTAAGAGAATAATAATCAACTTTATGAGGGAAAACAAAAAACCCAGGGTAGCCAAAACAATTTTATACAATAAAGGAACTTCTGGAGGTATTACCATCCCTGACTTCAATCTCTATTACAGAGCTACTGCAATGAAAACAGTGTGGTACTGAAATAAAAACAGAGACGTCGACCAATGGAATTGTATAGAAGACCCAGATTTTAACCCACAAACCTATGAACACCTCATTTTTGATAAAGGAGCTAAATGTATACAATGGAAGAAAGAAAGCATCTTCAAGAAATGGTGCTGGCAGAACTGGATGTCACCCTGTAGAAGAATGAATATAGACCCATATCTATCACCATGCACAAAACTCAAGAACAAATGAAGTAAAGACCTCAATATCAGTCCGAACACACTGACCCTGATAGAAGAGAATGTGGGAAGTACTCTACAACAGATGGGCACAGGAGATCACTTCCCATGTATAACCCCAGCAGCATAGACATTAAAGGCAACATTGAATAAATGGGACCTCCTGAGACTGAGAAGCTTCTGGAAAGCAAAGGACACTGTCACTAAGACAAAAAGACAACCTACTGACTGGGAGAAGATCTTCACCAACCCCACATCAGACAAAGGTCTGATCTCCAAAATGTATAGAGAACCCAAGAAACTAGACTTTAAAATGCTAATTAACCCAATTAAAAAGTGGGGCTCTGAACTGACCAGAGAATTCTCAACAGAGAAGTTCTAATGGCCAAAAGACACTTAAGGTCATGCTCAACCTCCTTAGTGATCAGGGGAATTGCAAATCAAAACAACTTTGAGATATCACTTTACACCTGTCAGAATGCTAAAATCAAAAACAACAATGACAGCCTTTGCTGCAGAGGTTGTGGAGGAAGGGGTACCCTCATCCATTGCTGGTGGGAATGCAAACTTGTGCAACCACTTTGGAAATCAGTGTGGCAGTTTTTCAGGAAATTCGGGATCAACCTACCCCTGGACCCAGCAATACCACTCCTGGGAATATACCCAAGAGATGCCCTATCATATGACAAAAGCATTTGTTCAACTATGTTCATAGCAGCATTATTTGTAATAGCCAGAACCTGGAAACAACCTAGATGTCCTTCAATGGATGAACGGATGAAGAAAGTGTGGAATATATACACATTAGAGTACTACGCTGTGGTAAAAAACAATGACTTCTCGAATTTTGCATGCAAATGGATGGAAATAAAAAAAACACTATCCTGAATGAGGTAACTCAGACCCAAAAAGATGAACATGGGATGTACTCACTCATACTTGTTTTCTAGCCATAAGTAAAGGTCACAGAGTCTATAATTGGTGAATCTAAAGAAGCTAAATAAGAAGGTGAACCCAAAGAAAAACATATAGTTATTTTCCTGGCTATGGGAGTAGACAAAATTGCCAGGCAAAAAATTGGGATCTTGGGGATTGGGTAGGATGGGGGTAATTGGAGATGGGGAGAGAAAAGTGACAAGGGGAGGATGGGGGAAACTTAGGAAACAGGATGATTGCGATAAAGGAAGGTTGGATAGGGGAACAGGGAAGCACAAACCTTAGGGTTGGCAAGAGACTTGAACCTAGAGTGGCTCCCAGGAGCCAAAGGCGATGTCCCCAGTTAGTTCCTTGGGCAGCTGAGGATGGGGAACCTGAAATGACCCTATCCTATAGCAATACTGACGAATATCTTGCATATCACCATAGAACCTTCATCTGGTGATGGATGGAGATAGAGACAGAGACCCACACTGGAGCACTGGACTGAGCTCCCAAGGTCCCAATGAGGAGCAGAAGGAGGGAGAACATGAGCAAGGAAGTCAGGATCACGAGGAGTGCACCCATCGTGCACTGAGACAGTGGGGCTGATCTATTGGGAGCTCACCAAGGCCAGCTGGACAGTGACTGAAAAAGCATGGGATCAAACCAGACTCTCTGAACATGGCAAACAATGAGGGCTGATGAGAAACCAAGGACAATGGCACGGGGTTTTGATCCTACTTCATGTTCTGGCTTTGTGGGAGCCTACCCAGTTCAGATGTTCACCTTCCTAGATATGGACGGAGTGGGGAGGACCTTTGACTTTCCCCAGGGCAGGGAACCGTGACTGCTCTTTGGACTTGAGAGGGAGGGGGAGAGGAGTGGGGTGAGGGGGAGAAGGGTTTGAGTAGGTGGAGAGAAATGGGAGGCTGGGAGGAGGCAGAAACTTTTTTTTTCTTTTTCTCAATAAAAATTAAAAAAAAAAGAAAGAAAAAAAAAAGAAATTAACCAGTGTAGCTAAAGTTAACCTTTATGTCCTTGCTTTAAAGTTCTATGGGTTTCTCAATTCTAACTTAAAAATACATTAGCAATATCATCTCTTTCCAGGACTCTGTAAATTCATGTGTTCATCCTTTTGGGGCATAGTATGATTTCACTGATTTAATAATTTTCATTTTTTCTTTACCTATTATTTTCCGTCATTTATTCTTGATATTATTTTTTTCAGAAGAAATGGTAGACTCTTGGAAAGTATTAGGATGATATCCTTGTAAAATATATTTGAAGATATAAACTCAGTATTGGGTTTTTTGTGAACTACAACTAGTTTAAATTACCTGAAATTTTCATGGAGAAAGTAGGCTGTATGATATAACATAGTTAAAGGGTTTCTTTTTCTCAAGGTTCTATGAAAAATAAGCAACTAAATATTATTACAACCACATTAAATAATTCTTACAAATTTTTACTTTAATGTGTCACTAAATGTACAAATATGTTAATGGATAACTTGTAGTTTCTACAAATTTCCCTTTCTATAAAGCCAGTTAGTATGTTTAGACAAGTATCTACTACAGAATCCACTATTTTATCATTTTAAGATACAATGGGTACGTCTTAATCATTGTTTGCATGTTAGGTTTGTTATAACTACTGTGGCTATTGCAAAATTACAGACACAAATACTTATATTTTTTTGTGTGTGAAGATGAATCTAAAATTAAGTTGTTGAGAAATAAAAAAACTGCAAAACCCAATAGAATCTGTCTTTCAGTTGTTCCCGCACATGCAAATATCTATCTCATTGCTATATACAGTCTGCTACTATCACACTCCTGGAGTATATTTATCATTTATCAAATCAATATCTGCTAAACGCTAATGTAGGGGTTTTGCACAGACAGACTGTGCAGAGTGTTCATGGTGTCCTTACAACACTAGACTCTACTATTTTAATTATTTTCCTGTTAAATCAGTGAGACACATTCATTGAGGAGATGATTACAGTGATGTTACTCATTATGATACATAGACCCCTTTGAGTTTCTGTCTAAAGCATCCACTTGGGAGTCAAATTTTACTTGACTAACAGAAGAAAGCAAACTGAAGAAATAAAGGACATAGACATGAGCCAGTGATTGTGACTGAGGAAATAAAAGAATAAGTCTAGGTACAAGTTAACCCCATATAGACTGCTAGCCCATCTTTATTTCACGTTCTACATTTTATAGGTTGCACATTATTTGATAAAAGTTACGTTTTTCATCTTTTCTTAAGTATCAATCAATTTAATAGATGATATTTCAAGTTTTACTCTTATCTCAATGGATATGTGTGCCTTACGGAAATCATATTAACAAAGATAACTTCAAATGTTAGAGAATAATTTGTGTGTTAACATAAGATAATAAGAGCATTCATCTACTAAGATGAGTTATCTATAAGCTATTGCTAAGTATATCCTAAGTGCAATGTTCTATAAGAATTCCAAGGTAACCAGATAACTCTTCCTTTACACAAACTTTTTCAGAGAGATACAACATATTTGTATGAAATTATCATTTTGTATTATGGAATATATATTAAAGAGGGATAGAAATAAAATGATACAGAAATTCAGTGGTGGATCTTATGTCAGTCAAGTTAATGTTATTTCAAAATATCGGCCTCTGAGTTACAAGGTGTGTAGCTGAATGACCTTATATTTGGGAAACCTTTATAATTTTGTCACATGGATTGTGAAATAACATTTTATTTTTTTTAATCCTCATGTTTAAGCATGCAGATATGTTTTAAATTTCTTTTTGTACATCATGAAGTCTGTTGTACTTTGTTCCAGTTATCATAATTTCTGGTCGTAGTGTGAAATGATTCTAATTTTTATGTTTTTTTTGTTTAATATCTCTTATTTTTTCCCTGAGGTTGTTTTTCCAAGGCATTTACTTTTCTTTTGCATTTAAGCAATTTTGAATGAGTTGAATACTTTTTTGGTCTATTTTGCCTTTTATTGCTCTTTTTTAATATATAAATTTATATTACTTTTACCAAAGAAGGGGAATTTTGCTGCTACCTCAGATAATTTTATCTGCTTTTTTATCCATTCTTCTTCTGTAACTCAATCTGTGTTTTGAGTCTTCTTACTACTTCCCTACAAGGCAAACTTACACGTACTTTCTTCTTCCAAATATGTATAATAAAACAGTGTGAGACAACTGTGATGTAAATCATGACATGTACACAAATTGCAATAAGAATTCTAAATATATTCTAAATAGACACCTACTATTCTAATTATAATACATAGTATAACTTATCCATGTCTATGTCTATATATTAGCACTTATCTTTTTCAGTCTGGAAATTTTCCAGGCTGGTAATTAAATTTCTCAATGAAGTCTGTTACTTTGTAGGTAAAGTAATGGAACAATGAATTAACAAGAAAAATATCAATCTGAGTTAGTGTTTACACTAGTAACCCAAAACTATGTTTTCCAACTCCATTGAACAAATTCATTGAAGGCTAGGATTTTAAGTTATCATGGCACATGAGATGTTGTATTTCCCTCCCATTTTAATTATAACAAACTTCAATTCAGAACAGTGGAGCACCTAGGTTATAGATAATATGAGTTGTGAGGAGGAATGTTAGGGTGACATTTTGTATGGTAAGCCCAACCCAGAGTAGTCTACTACAAAGAGGTGAGTGCTCCAGAGCACTGACAGTTGTTTGAATGACCAAAAAGCATTGACTACTTTACTCTGGAGTAGTTTTCTGATTTTCTGTTCTCATGCTAAACAAAAAGTGGCAAGGTTTGTAAATTGTTTCTTCTTGGTATTCTGGTGAAACACATGGACTCTTTACCAGAAAATACTGTTAAAAGCACAAAATACAACATATAAAATTATAATAAAACAGTTATATTTTAATATAATTATAATTTTTTTAAAAATATAAATTTAAAATGTTATTCAATATGTGCTTCTTTATTAATATTAAATAAAAGTTCCAGCAGTGGAACTAATCAAAATTGCAGTTTTAAAGTAGTAAGGCATGTATGTACACTACATTTTGAAATATCTGCCACAGTAACAACATTTGGCATTACACTTTTTTGTGATAGCATCATAAGGCCAATTAATATTAGTGTAGATTGTTGTCTTCTTTTGCTTTAAAAGAAATATAAAATTTCTACTGAATTTTAATTAGTAAAGATGCAATACTTTCTCATTAAACTTCACAGTCACCTTAAAATTTTATTAATAAATCTCTGTTTAAAACCCCAGTTTAGGATATTCTGTTGCCTGCAAGATATAAGACTCAGCTACCACTCCAGCGTCACATCTTCCAGTATGCCACCACACTCCCTGACATGATGATAATGGACTAAACATCTGAAACCGAGCATCTACATGCCATGGCAAACACCTTGGAGTTTGGAGGACAATTTATGGGATTCGTTTCTTCCCTTCTGCCATGGATGGAAAGTAGATGGCCATGCTTGGCTGCAAGCTCCATTAACTTCTTGCCAGGCCAGAAAGGCAGCTCAGACAGTGAACTCCATGAGAGCAGGAGTGAATCCAGGGACATTTGCAGAAGCAGAACTGGGCCAGGGACCTAGGCCATAGCAGGGCTGAGGTGGTGAGATCCATGGAAGAGAGACTGAACAAACTACCTAGGCTGGAGTGGGCCGGAGGAAGCAAACTCCATGGAAGCGGGAGCAGATCCAATCCAGGGACATTTGAGGACCAGGACTGAGCCAGCAAACTGGGTCAGAGCAGACCTGAGACAACAAACTCCACAGGAACAGGTACAGGGGAGCAACCGCTGAGTGAGTGATCCAGAGCCAGAGACCGCTTTGGGTCTAGAAATGAATCTGGGACCTTCAAGGCAGTAGACTAAAGCCAGGATCCCTGTGGGTCTGGGCATGATTCTAGGACCCCCAAGGAATTAGGTCTAAGCCAGGACCTCTACAGTCTTGGTGTGAATCTGGGACCTCTGAGGGAGTAGGAAGGAACCAGAGATTTCTATGGGTTTAGGCATGAGTCTTGGACCTTTTAGGGCATAGGCCTGAGCCAGGACTTCTGTGGGTTCAGGTGTTGATCTAGGACATCAAAGGGTATAGGCAGAAACCAGAAACTTCCGTGGGTCCAAGTGTGAATCTGGGCCAGGACCACTGTGGGTCTGGGCACACCCAAGCCTGCAAACTCCATGGGAGTAGATCAGAGCCAGAGTCCTTTGTAGGACCAACTCCAAGCCAGGGACCTCTGCAGGAACAGATGCAGACCTGGTACATTTAAAGAAACAGGTCTAAGCCAACAACCTAGGCTAGAACAGGCCTGAGACAGCAAACTCCAAGGGAGTGGAGCAAAGACTAGGAGCATTGAGCAACCTCCAGGAACATAGAGTGACCAATGTGGTAACTAGAACCATGGCACTGACTGTACCATGAGCAACAACCAACCATCCGAGCCTTGGATTTACTGACAAGAATCACAGACAGCCCTGACCACAACTATTAGAGGAAAAGATGAGTAAAATAGGTAAAAACACATACAACACCACAAAGAGCAACACAACACCAGTAAAACCTAAAGACCCTACAACAGCAAGACTTGAACAAACAAATATAGATGAAGCAGAAGAAAATGACCGAAAAATGACTTCAGGACAATGTTTGAAACTCTTAAAGAGGAAATAAGAAATTCCCTCAAAGAAATGGAGGAAAAGACAAAAAATTGGAAGACATCAGCAAATCCCTTTAAGAAAACCAAGAAAAAAACAATCAAACATATGAAAAAAACTATTCAAGAATTGAAAACTGAAATAGAGACAATAAAGAAAACACAAGCTGAGAGTATTATAGAAACAGAAATCATGAGAAAATGATAAGGAATCACAAATGCAAGCACAAACAGCAGAATATAGGAGATGAAGACAGAATCTCAAATGCTGAAGATACAATAGAGGAAATAGACTCATAAGACAGATAAAATATTAAATCTAAAAAAGTTTAATCCCAAATATCCAGGAAATATGGGACGCCATGAAAAGGCCAAGCATAAGAATAATAGCTATAAAAGAATCAGAAGTTCAGTTCAAAAGCACAGAAAATATATTTAATATAATTATTGAAGAAAACTTTCCTAACCTAAAGAAAGATATGCTTATGAAGATGAAAGAAGCTTATAGAACACCAAACATACTGAATAAAAAAAGTTCCCTTATACATAATAATCAAAACACTAGACATACAAAATAAAGAAAGAATATTAAGAGCTGCAAAGGAAAAAGGTCAAGTAACATATCAGAATTACATCTGACTTCTCATTGGAGACAATGAAAGTCAGAAGGTTGTGGTCAAGTATTATGCAGACATTAAGAGACCATGAATGCCAGCCCAGACAACTATACCAGCAAAACTTTCAATCACCATAGAAGGACAAAACAAAATATTACACAACAAAACTAGATTCAACCAATACCTAGCCACAAACCGATTTCTACACAAAATACTAGAAGGAAAACTCCAACCCAAGGGAGTTGGCTACATCAACAAAAACAAAAACACCTGATAGTCTCGAAGCAGCAAATCTCAAAGAAAAGAAAAATTCACAAATTAACATCACCAACAATGAAAACTAAAGTAACAGGAGCTACCAATCACTTCTCATTAATATCCCTTAATATAAATGGACTCAGCTCAACTATCAAAAGGCACAGGCTAATGGATTGGAAACAAAAACAGAATTCATCCTTCTTCTGCATACAAGAAACACATCTCAACCTCAAAGACAGACATCGCCTCAGAGTAAAGGGTTTGGAAAAATATTCCAGTCAAATGGACCTAAGAAATAAGCTGGTGTAGCCTAATATCTAACAAAATAGACTTCAAACTAAAATGAATCAAAAGAGAAAAAGAAGGACATTCACAGGAAAAATCCATGAAGAGGAAATCTCAATACTGAACATTTCTGCCCCAAATAAAAGGGCATCCTCACATGTAAAAGAAACATTTCTAAAGCTTAAATCATACACCAAACCCACACACTAATAGTGGGATACTTCAACACTCCACTCTCTCCACTAGACAGGTCAGTAAGACAAAAAAATGAACAGAAAATAAGGGAAATAACAGATGTTATAACTCAAATGGACTTAACATCAGACATATATAGAATATTCCACCCATACATAAAAGAATTTATCTTCTTTTCAGCACCTCATGCAACCTTCTCAAAAATTGACCACATACTGAGTAACAAACCAAACCTCAACAAATACAAAAAATATGGCATAACCACATGTATCTTTTCAGATCACCATGGTTTAAAATGAGAAGTCAGCAGCAATACTAATTCCAGAAAGCCCACAAGCACATAAAAATTAAAACAATGCTCACCTGAATCATCAATGAGTCAAGGAAGAAATAAAGGGAGAACTTAAAGACTTCCTGATATTCAATGAAAATGACCATACAACATACCCAAATTTATCAGACACAATGAAACCAGTGTTAAGAGAAAAGTTCATAGCACTAAATGCCTACATAAAGAAGCTGGGAAAATTCTGCACTAGTAAATTAACCAAAAATTTGAAAACTTTAGAACAAAAAGAAGCAAACTCACCTAACAGAACTATATGGCAGGACATAATCAAATAGCTGAAATCAATGAAACAGAAATAAAGACAACAATACAAAGAATCAATGAGACAGAAAGTTGGTTCTTCAAGAAAATTAGCAAAATAGATAAACCTCTCTCCAAACTAACCAAAAGGCAGAGAGAGAATATCCGAATTAACAAAATCAGAAATGGAAAGGGACAAAAAAACAGATATTGAAGGAAATACAGAGAATCATCGGGTCATATTTTAAAAAAAACCTGTACTCCACAAAATTGAAAAAAACTTACAGGAAATGGACAACTTTCTGGATAAGTATCACTTACCAAAATTAAATCAAGACCAGATAAGCAAATTTAACAGAAGTATAACTGCTGAAGAAATAGAAACAGCCATCAAAAGTCTCCCAACCTAAAAAATCCCAGGACCAGATGGTTTCAACTCAGAATTCTACAAGATTTTCAAAGAACTATTATCAATACTCCACAAATTATTCCACATAACAGAAACAGAAGGAACATTGCCAAACTGTTTTTATGAAGGTACAATTATCCTGATACCCAAACCATAAAAAGACATTATTAAGAAAGAGAACTACAGACCAATCTCATAAACACTGATGCAAAATTACTATATAAAATACTGGCAAATCAAATCCAAGAACACGTCAGAACCATTATCCACCAGGATCAAGTTGGCTTCATCCCAGATATGCAGGGATGGTTCAACATACAAAAACCTGTCACATAATTTACGATATAAACAAACTAAAAAAATAAAAACCACATGATGCTGTGGTTATAAAATAAAACACATTATATGCAGAAAACAGAATGGAACTAGGGGCACAAGCCCTTAAAATTCCCTGTGGAGACACAGTACTGGACCTTAAGACTAGCCTATAACCAGAACTGTTGGGAAATTAGGCCAGAAGACCAGAAAACAAATAGAAAACAAAGAACAAAACATATATCCAAAAAAGATAAACACAGGAATCAACCCCTAGACTGATAATCCCAAATCCAAATGCCCAAAGCCAGTGTACAAACACAGTCAACAAAATAGGTGCTATATGGTATCACCTGAATCCAATTATCCTATGACAGCACCAGAACATTCCAATAATGCAGCTGAAGCACAGAAAATGACCTTAAGACCAACTTTATGAAAATAATAGAGATATTTAAGAGAAAATGGAAAAGAAAAATCTTTTACAACAATAGAGAAAAAGACAAAAAAATTGGGAGGAAATCAATAAACCTCTTAAAGAATAGCAAGAAAGCCAAATAGGGGAAAAACAAATAAACAGTTGAAAGAAAGAGTTCAAATTGAAAATGAAAATAGAAGTAATTAAGAAAGCACAAACTGAGCAAATTCTGGAAAAAGAAAATTTGCATAAGCAAACAGGAAGTGCAGGTGGAAACATGACCAACAAAATAAAAGAGATGGAAAAGAGAATCTCACATGTTGAAGATAAGGTAGAAAAAATATATTCGTTGGTCAAAGAAAATGTTAAATTTCAAATATTCCTAACACAAAACAGGCAAGAAATTTAGGATACTGTGAAAAGACCTAGTTTAAAATTAATGGAAATAGAAGGAGAAGAATAAAGTCTATTTAATAAGATATTAGAAGAAAAATTTCCCTACCTAAAGAATAACATGCCTATAAACATACAAGTAGCTAACAGAGTATCAAATAGATTGAACAAGAAAAAGTCCCCTTACCATAGAATAATCAAAACATACAGAATAAAGAAAGAATAGTAAAAGCTGCAAAGTGTAACATGAACGGGGCCTGCTTGTTGGGGTTTCTGTCCCACCCAGTACCCCACAGCCAGCAAGCCCCAAAGAAAATCACACAGAGATCTCTATGTTATAAAGCCGATTGGCCCATTTGCTCAGGCTACTTATTAGCTCTTATAGCGTATATTAACCCATTGTTCTTATCAATGCTAGCCACATGGTTCGCTACCTTTCTCAGCAGGGCAGCTCACATCTAGCTTCTTTGGAGTCTGGGCAGGGATCAGCTTCCTCCTTCCCAGAATTCTCCTGTTCTCATTGCATCACCTCTACTTTCTGCCTGGTTTTCTCGCCTATACTTTCTGTCTGGCCAATCAGCATTTCTTTTAAACATGATTGACAGAATACAGACAATTCTCCCTCACCAGCAAAGAAAAAAAGGCCAAGTAACATCCAAAGGCAGAGCTATCAGAATCACCTAGTTTCTCAGTGGAGAGTCTAAAAGCTAGAAGGGTCTGGACAGACATCTTGCAGACTCTAAAACATCACTGATGAGAGCCAGACTACTATAACCATTAAAACTTTCCATCACCATAGACAGAAAAAGCAAGATATTTAATGTCAAAGTCAAATATAAACTCTATTATCCACAAATTCAGTTATAGCAGATTCTAGAAAGAAAACACCAACACAGTGAAATTAATTACACTCACGGAAACACAGATAATTGATAGTCTCACATCAGCAACATCCAAAAAAGGGAATACACACACACTAGCACTACCACAAAAACCAAAAATAGCAGAATTAACAATCACTGATCATTGATATCTCTCAATGTCAGTGGGATCAATTCTCCAATGAAAAGACACAGGGTAACAAAATGATATGAAAACAGGACCCATCCTTAGGCTACATTTAAAAACACACCTCAATATCAAATAAATACATTACCTCAGAGTAAAAGGTTAGAAAAAGGTTTTCCAATCAAACAGACTTAAGAAGCAAACTATTGTAGCTATCTACAAAATAGACATCAAATAAAAATCAACTCAAAAAAAAAAAGGACATTCCACACTCATCAAAGGAGAAATACACTAAGATATGCTTCAATTCTGAACATCTATGCCCCAAATACAAGGGCACCCACATTTGTAAAAAAAAAAAAAAAGAAAGAAAAGAAAAAAATAAAAAAAAATAAAATTAAAATTAGTAATGCTTAAATTAAATTAAATCAAACATACATAACACTATTTGCCTGCATAATGAATATGGAGAAATCTCATGCTAATGACTTCACAGTTCTAGAATCAAAGGAGGCAAACACACCCAAATGAAGTAGATGGCAAGAAATAAACCAAGTGAGAGCTAAAAATCAATAAAATAGAAATAAGGAGAATAATACAAAGAATTAGTGACAAAGAGTTGGTTCTTTGAAAAAACCAACAAGATAGACAAAGCCTTATGCAGAGAGAGAATATCAAAATTTCAAAAATCAGAAACAAAAAGTGGCCTATAACAACAGACACTGAGGAAATCCCAAGAATCACTAGATCATTCTTCAAAAACCTGTACTCCACAAAATTGGAAAATCTAAATAAAATGGGCAAATTTCTTGATATATACCATGTACAAAAGTTTAATCAAGATCAGGTAAACAATTTAAACAGACCCATAACCCCTAAGGAAACAGAAGTAGAAATCAAAACCCTCCCACCCAAAGAGAAGAAGAAGAAGAAGAAGAAGAAGAAGAAGAAGAAGAGGAAGAGGAAGAGGAAGAGGAAGAGGAAGAGGAAGAGGAAGAGGAAGAAGACATACTACCAATACTCCTCAAATTAGTGTAAAAAATAGAAACAGAGGGAATTTTGTCATTTTTTTTTAATAAGGCCACAGTCACTCTGAATCACAAACCATAGAGAAAGCAAACAAAGAAAATTATACACCAGTTTCCCCCATGAACATCATTGTAAAAACAATTCACTAAAATACTGGGAAATTGACCCTTAGAACACACCAGAAGTATTATTCATCTTAAGTAGGCTTCAACCCAGAGACGCAGTGATGGCTCAGTATATGGTAAAGTAATTTGCCGTATAAACCAACTTAAAAAAAAAAAAGACAAGATCATCTTACCAGATGCTTAAAACATGCTTTTACAATATCTAAAACCCCTTCTTGTTAAAAGTCTTGGAGAGATCAGGGATACAAGGTACATACTTAAACATAATAAGAGTAATATACTTAAGAAAACAGCAAACATCAAATTAAGTGGAAAGAAACTCAAAGCAATTTCACTAAAATCAGGAACAAAACAAGGCTGTTTACTTTCATTCAATCTGTTCAAAATAGTACTTGGAATTCTAGCTAGAGCAGTAAGACTACAAAGATCAATGTAATTAATACAAATGGGAAGGAAAAAGCCAAAGTATCACTATTTGCAGATGATATGATAATATACATAAGTGAACCCAAAAATTCTATCTGGGAACTCTTACAACTGATAAACAACTTTAGCGAAGTGCTGGATACAAGATTAACTCAAAAATTTAATAGCTCTACTGTCTGTATTCAAAAGATATATGGGCTGAGAAAGAAATCAGGGAAACAACACCCTTTACAACAGCACAAATAATATACAGTATCTTGGGGTAACTTTAACCAAACAAGTGAAAGACCTGTTTGAAAAGAGCTTCAAGTCTCTGAAGAAAGAATTTGAAGAAGATATTAGAAGATGGAGGATCTCCTATGGTCTTTCATTGGTAGGATTAACATAGTAAAAATGGCCATCTTATCGAAAGCAATCTTCTGATTCAATGCAATCTCCATCAATGGTCCAGCACAATTCTTTGCAAATCTGGAAAGAATGATATTTAACTACATAAGGAAAAAAAAACAGGATATCTGAAAAAATCCTGTACTTTCAGAGTTATCATCCTTATGGATTTGAGCTCTGTTATAGTAATAAAAACAGCATGGCATTGACATAAAATCAAACAGTTGGAAGAATGGAATCAATTTGAAGACCAAGACATAATCCAACACACCTATGCACACCTGATTTTTGATAAAGCAGCCAAAATTATACAATGGAAAAAAGAAAGCATCTTTAGCAAATGGTGCTGGAATAACTGGATATGGACATGCAGAAGAATCCAAATCGATCAATATGTAACACCATGCATAAAATTTAAGTCCAAGGGAATTAAAGATCTCAACATGAATTCAGTTACAATGAACCTGAAGATAAAGAAAAGAGAAAGCAGGCAATAGTCTTGAAGTAGTTGCAGCAGGAGACAGCTTCTTGAATATTATGACAGTTGCACACAACACTAAGATTGACAATTAATAAATGGGACCTAATGAAACTGAAAAGCTTCTGAAGGTAAAGGACATTGTCAGTATGACAAAACCACAATGGAAAAGGATCTTTACCAATCCCACATCTGACACAGGGCTCATTTCCAAGATATATAAAGAACTCAAGACACTGGACTCAAAAAAAGTGATCCAATTAGAAGATGGGGTACAGATAGAAAGAGAAAATTCTCATCAGAAGAATCTCAAATGGTTAAGAATCACTTAAAGAAATGTTCAACATCCTTAACCATCAGGGAAATCAAATGCAAATGACTCTGAGATTTAAGATCTAGCTCTATCAGGTTTTGGAAATATACCCAAATGATATTTAATTATACCACAAGGACCCTTGCTCAACTATTTTCATAGCAGCTTTATTCATAATTCCCAGAACCTGGAAACAATGCAGATTCCCTTCACCTGAAGAATGGATGTAGAAAATGTGATATATTTACTCAATGTAGTATTACTCAGCTGTTAAAAACAATGATATCATAAAATATGAAGGCAAATGGATGGGACTAGAAATAAAATCATCCTGGGTAAAGTAACCCTGACCCAGGAAGAAAATATGATATATACTCAGATATAAGTGGATATTAGATGTAAAGTAAAGGATATCCATGCTACAATCATAGATTCAGGGAGGCTCAGTATCAAGGAGGGCTCAAAGTGGGAGACATGGATATGACTAAGAAGAGGAAATAGAAGAGATTTCATGGTTGGACTGGAAGTGAGTGGAGGGAGATGGGAGCATGAGGGATCAGGTTTTGGGTGATTGGAGGGGAAGGGTTCCAGAAGAGATGACTGGAAAGGGGGACATTTCAGGATGAGAAAGGAACCCGGTGCAAGGGAAACTCCCAGGAATCTACAAGTATGACCCAAGATAAGATTCCTAGCAACAGGGAACATGTAGCCTGAACTAGCCATGTGTTCCAGTGGATGGGTTGGGATTCCAGCTAGTCATACAACCTCTGAGCTACAGTCTATCTTGCTTATTGGATTTGGTGGGGTAGGGATTGCTCAGTTATTGTGGGAGTAGTCAACCAATAACTGGCCCACGCTGAGGCTCATGTCATCAGAGTTAGCCCACCCCTGACACTACCTGGAATGCTAGGACTCAAAAGCTGCATGACCCAGAAACATAGGATAGACCCAAATATTATTGGGGAAAATAATGTCAACATAATAATGCCTAATAATATTCTGCTATACTCATAGAGTGATTACTAATCCAGTAACTGACGGAAACAAATGAAGAGATCCACAGTCAAACATTAGGCTGAGATAGGGGAATCCTGCTGAAGAGAGAGAGAAAAGATTGTAGGAGCAGAGGAAGGGCATCAGAAGAAATCCCACAGAAACAGCTAGTCTTGGTTTATAGAAACTCACAGAGTCTGAACTGACAACCTGGAAGTGTACATGGAACCAACTTATGTGACAGTTGGGTAATTTTGTCTAATTAATACTGTTTGAACAGCATCCCTAACACTTTGACTGAATTTTGGAAGCTATTTGTCATACTGGGTTTTGTTGGCCAGTCTTGATATAGGGGAAGGTTCTTAGTTTTACTGCAACTTGTTATGGCATACTTTGATGATATCTATGGATGGAAGCCTTGTCTCTTTCTAAACAGAAACAGAGAAGAAATGGAATTGGGGCAAGGGTGAATGAAAGGAGGGGGGGAACTGTGGTCAGAATGAAAAATAAATAAAAATATTCAATTAAAACTAATAGACTTTTTGGTAAAATGTAAATAACATTGCAAACAAACGAGAGGATTTTTAATGATTCTTAAAAGAAATTTTGATACAGGCTTAGAAAGACTGAGTTATAGAATGGCAATTCTAATAATATGAAAGGTCCCATGGAAAAGAAAAAAAAAACAACCAGTGAGAAAGAACACCTAGAAAAATAAAAATTGAAAGGTAATGTATTAAACTATATGGTTTGTGAAAGTTCTCCTAGAATAAAATTTAAGATTACAAAGACACTCGATATAGAAACTGTGTGTGCTAAAACAATGGCATGTGGGATGAGAAAGGAGACAGCCATCAGGGCACCAGCAGTACTTGGTAAGGTTGGTGAGCTAAGATGACATTTCCAGAAATAGGAAATGAAGTACAGTAGGCTAGGGGAGTAATATGATTATCTCATTAGTCCAATAGTGAAAATTCCAAGTGCTCATTAGAGATCTTTGTAAATGTGTTCCACAGAAAGTATGGAAAATGTTATTCTACTGCAGAGAAACTACTGAAAGCAGAAAACAGTTACAGTGACTTGGATACTAGAGTCACATGGACAGAAAGCAAGAGTCTAAGAACAGATGGCATAACAAGGGAAAAGAGCAGATAAGAGGAAGCTACAAATATGAGGAAATTATAGGGAGACTTCAGTAAAAACAAAATAGGAAAAGATAAGGGAGAAAACATACTCAGGCCCAGCACAAAGAAAAACTAACCATTAATATGATACAAGGTTGGTTGAAATTTGTGGAAAATACAAAGAAAGAAAAAAAGAAGCTATTTATGTATCTTGTGATACTTGTCAACTCTGTCAATTTTGTAGAACTGATGCCTAAAAAAACTCAATAATTTAATTAACTTGGGCAATACTAACTCCCTTGTGTTCAGTTTTGGGGACAGAACAAGGCTCTCCCACTTAGAGCAATCAGTATAAAGTAAGAAACTGGATAAGAAAAGCTAAGTTTAAGTTTTGAGAGAGATTTCTAGTCAAACACAGGACTGTGGAACTGAAGGAGAAGCAAGGACGTGATTTCTTTATCTTAGGATAAAGAAGAATTTAAGTTTTTGACCTTTTGAACAGCAAAAGATGTAAGAAGAATGTAAGGAGTAAGTAGGCAGAGTCGCAGCAGAGGAAAGAAGCCTGTAACTGAGAACAAACATAGAAGTATCAAATGTAGAAAAACCCAAGAGAGGGAAACATACTGTACTTTCTACTCCACTGGAATAGACTTAACCAGCTCTTCCAAGGTGGTAAGCAATAGGAGAGCACTGATGGTATCCTTCTGCCCCAGTGATGAAAACTAAATGTTAAACTGGAAAAGTAACAGGAGTTTGTATTCTGGAATGTGGCTAACGAGCTTTTGACGTTCCTGCTTCTACCTACCAAATGGTAAGATTAAGGACGTTTACCACTTGACTTGATTCTATGGCAGTCCCAGATAGAGTCTTTTGCATGCTAGGGAATCACTGTGTTAAATGAACTATGACTTTATTTGTTTTCTTTTTAATGTTAGCTATTGTTTCAATGTGAAAAACTACATCTGATAAATAATTATATATAATCTAGTTAACATTGCTGTTTAAAGTTTCTGACCAAGATATAGGTTCACACAAGTGTCATTTGAAGTTTCGTTGATTTCAATTACTAACAAGGCTATCTAAACATGAGATATTTATGAATACTATTTTCTGGACACACACACACACACACACACACACACACACACACACACATATATATATATATATTATGTGTGTATACACATATATATTTATCCATACAGTTAACACAGTCTATTCCTTAATCTGATATCTTAAAAGTTAATCTGTAATGCTCAAAAGCTACTGGAGTTACTAGAAATGAATTTTGAGAAAGTCAAGATAGCCAGGAACATATGGGTTGGATATGAATAGAAGTGTAAAACTATGCTTTGGAGAAAGAAGAAGTATTCAATAAGGACATACTCTAAATCGATACAAAAGAGAAAATGGAGAAAACTTGGGTCGGAAGCATGGCAAATTTTACTGGCGAAAACTATCCGCTTTGCAGAATTTATTCTATATTGTACTATATAGCTACTGATTCTTCCCCTGTAGTACTAATATCCTAGTACTTTATGCATTACACATCTGAATTGATTCTGTTTTTCAGATTCCGTTTGCACTCTGGGGACTACCACTAATCCTGCTCTTCAAGATAGGACTTTGGTGGAATGGTTTATCTTGTACCCCCACTGCTCATGTTCTCATAAACACAGGACTTGATTCCTCAATTTTCTTTAGCATCAACAGTATTCCCATTAATTCTTTCACTTTACAAGGTGAGTCTAAAAAACTCAGACTCTATACCCCATTGTGGAGATGTAGGAGAGATGTATCTTTTAGAGACAAGCACATAATAAGAAGGGACAATCAAAACATAGAACTCTACCAGTGTCTAAATTTTTCAGAATTTAACTCATTTTTACAAATTGATCTTTCTTTTATTAAATATCTAAGTATATTTTCTTCTTTGTTATTGTTAATTAGGGCTTTTTTATTTTAATAAATAACATCAGTATTGCTTATTGTTTGTAGTTCAGTTGCATTAATTTTTCTGGGCTTTGTGGAAAATAAATAAGTAATTTAGCAAGTTCTGATTCAGTATTTGTGATAATTAGGGTAAGGAAAAAGTTAAAATTTTTGTGGTGCACATAGTTTTAAAAATAATAACAATGACAACCAAAATTTATAGCAATATTTTATGCAAGAGAACAAGTTCTATTCAAGCAATTTCCATTACAAATATGGCAAATACAAATAATACTTAATGTTTTATTTTAATATATTAAACTGAATATTTACATGGAAGTCTGCCTGCAATTTTGCTAGAAGGTATTTGATAAAAATTCTCATTTTCTTAATTTTATATCATCAGATTCTGCTCATTAAGTTTACGTTTTTGTTGAGGAACACAAAGGCCAAAACAGAGATATTTTGCCAAGAGAACTAGTTCATCTCATGTTTATTTTTTCAGATCATATCTTTCAGTTTCTATCTTATAAACATCTCCAAAAAACTTATAGTAGCATACACCATTGTAACAGTATTTTCCTGTTTGTTGTCATTTTAGCAAAGATGTAACATGTTATTTAATATTGGTTCCTTTTCATTCATTAGTATTTGTATATTTTTCATTAAAATATACATGAAGAAATCATTTAAAATTGTATTTTCTATAATATCTATATGTGATTGTTTCCTTAACTAAATTCCTTTTTAATAGGTATCCAGGCAGGTGCATGCATGTTAGTGAATTGTTGACTACATTTCTATGCGTGTTACCAACAGGAATTCAACATGCCTTTTGGTTACTCCTTAGCCCTGGCTACTCTCATTATCTAGTGCCTCAATTAGTGAGCTCTTTCCATTAAAAACAATCATTATGCCAGTGTTATACCTGCATGTATGTCTGTGCACCATTTGCGTGATTCATGACCTGAGAATAGTTTCAGATCATGTGAAACTGAAGTTACAGATATATGAGCTGCTATGTGGAGGTTTGGACTCAAACCCAGGCCCATTGGAGGAAAGAACAGCCAGTTCACTTAACTGTTGTATTGCCCTTACTGTTCACATCTTAAGAGACCAGAATCACTTGAATGACAAACTCCCAATTTCATTCTATAAACTGAAAAGAAATACAAAATCTATAAAATTAAGAAAGTTAATAATCCCCTGAAAATAAGTAAGACATAAAATCTTGGACATTTTAGAAAAAATAATTTGACACTGATGTTTAGTATTCTATGATGTAAAATAATTCCATTCCGAAGTAAGATGATGACTGGTGGTCCTTCTCAGTGCTGGGTCATTTGCCTAGTATACACAAGACGCTGTATGATCAGTGCTGAAACCAAAGAAACAGAATGAACTTAATTTAAGGCTTATTATGGCAAAGTAAAGCCCACGTCACAGTCAGTGTTCCTAACTAAACTGAAGTGCTTGTGTTTTATTTTATCATGTCTCTTTTATAAATATGGCCTGTGAATAGGAAGTTCCAGACTTCTGTCGGGATTGGAATTATTGTTTTATATGTGCTTTGCTTTTTTTTATAAGATGGCAGACTAATTAAGCATTTTACAGAACTGTAAAGAATGATTATTCTTGAGTCTCCTTAGATGTCAGATGTACCCCAAAATGATCAAAGATAAAATGGTCTGGTACATATGTTATCTAAGGATAAAAACCACTGTGAATAAGTCAAATGCTTCTACATTCTGCTGAAGTCATGCAGTCCATAGAAAATTTCATTCGTATTTTGGGTATGCTGTTTAATTTCTTAAATGATCAATAAAAATTTTTCCTTGGGCCCAATCATTTTGCAAGCAGATAGTCAATGTGAGCAATAATAGGACCAGTTCAAATGTGAACAACAGAAAAATGAAAGCTAAGGAGTGGTGACCATGGCAACAAGCACAAAAATGAATTGAAAGCTAAAAAAAAAACAAAAACCTCATTTGCTGTTGGTTTTATTCCAGTATTATTTCTTAAGTAGTGCACTTTGGAGACAATGAGGATTCTTTTGTCAGACTTTGAAACTGAGCCACTGAGTAAAATAGAACAGACACTAACTCAAAGGGAGGCTCATTCTCCAACCTTCTCTACTGTACACAGTGCTACCATCTAGATGTATGGTTGGTAAGAGGAATATATGAGAATGGTTTGGCAATTGAACATTCTTAAATATTTTGGTTTCTACCAGTGTGGATCCTGTAAAAGTGTAACATATGAAAAAAAAAAGAAGGAAAGAAATACGAGAACAATGAAATATAATGTCTGGATAGACATAGAAGTTTTAAAGGGAGCTAAAACTCTGTGTGGTGAATCATTGTAAATTACTTCAAAATAAACAAAGTCACACAATATTTTTCCAAATTAGAATCACCAACAGAAAGCCAGACACCTGAGAGTTGTCAGAACTCAAGATGCTGGGAGTTCCAAACATGCTATTGCAGCTAAGTGATTTAGGAACACACTCTATTTATGAGGTATGAAAGCTCTCTTTTATAATCTCTCATTTTGGATTTAATCTTGTTGCATTTTAGGAGCTGAGCAGATGGTTCTGTTAATATAACACATTTGAGTTATTTAAACCTGCATCATTGTTTATACAGCAGTGATTTTAAATGCACCTTAATAAGGATATGAATAGCATATTTTAATTACATTTAATGAAATATCCGAAAACTATACATTGCCCAGAGACGAGAAAATAAAATTAGTCCTATGGGTTCTTAAATTTAGATTATTGTGTATGATACCTTTGATGTTTTTTGCATAAATTGTTATTTTATGAAAACTAAAAAGAATACCATTTAGCATCCAAATATGTTAAATATTATAAAACATAAATATGTGAAAACATTCAAATGTTCTTGCTGTTTTCCTTTCATGTTACTTTTTTGCTCTTTTTATGAATATATGTAAGTTTAAGAAAGGAGCAATAGTAGCCGGGCGATGGTGGCGCACGCCTTTAATCCCAGCACTCGGGAGGCAGAGGCAGGCGGATCTCTGTGAGTTCGAGACCAGCCTGGTCTACAGAGCTAGTTCCAGGACAGGCTCCACAGCCACAGAGAAACCCTGTCTCGAAAAACCAAAAAAAAAAAAAAAAAAAAAAACCAAAAAAAAAGGAGCATAGTAACAATGTCTAAAGTTAACAACTTGTACTAGTTAGGATTATTATTGTTAGGATGAAACACTATGGCCAAAAGCAACTTGGGGTAGAAAGGATTTATTTGGCTTACACTTCTATAATTTAGCCCATTACTGAAGGAAGTCAGGACATGAACTCAAATAAGGTAGGACACTGGAGGCAGGAGCTGATGCAGAGGTTATGGAGGAATAGTGCTTACCGGTTTGCTCATCACAGTTTACCCAATCTGTTTTCTTATAGAACCCAGGACTACCAGCGCAGGGATGAGCCTACTCACAAGGGGCTTGGTCCTCCTGCATCAATCACAAATTAAGATAATGCCCTACAGTTAGATCTTATGGAGGCATTATCTTAACTGAGTGCCCCTTCCTTTTAGATGACTGGTTTGTGCCAAGTTGACATAACAGTAGCCGGCACATAGTCAATAAACATAGAAATAAACTTCAACAAGTAACATAAATGGTTAAGTAATCAAATAATAAGAATAGTGCACTCTAAATTACAATTTCCTGCACACAATACTTAATAGTTGAATATATAGTAAAATATGAAAAGCAAATTTTCCTCAGTCTCTCTGTATCTGGTGACCATAAAAGTACCTGTCAGTCATTCTGCTTCATAGGTGGAAGGATTTCAGAGAGGTGCTAATGGAAGTACTTGGCTGGGTTCTTTCTGTCCTGAATATTTACCTTGTGAAGAAGAAGCCAGTTTTCCATAATTCCATGTAAAATGATCACAGGAAATTTAGAACCTGTGGGAACTGAGTATCTAATTTGTATTCATTTAAAACTGGAGTCTGTTCATGCAATTATGTGACAGCATTTTCCTGCACTAAGCCTTTTGAAGACAGTCTCTCATAATGCATTTTATATAGTTGTAATCATTTGTATACGTGCATGCTTATATAACACATAAGTCAATTCCTGAATATGCGGATATCACCAAAGAATTAAAACCAGGATACTCTTTTGGTGGTAAACCATTGCTATTTTTACTTTGTACAAAGTCAAATCGTATTATTTTCACTGTTATTTTTCTTGAAGATGCTTGAATTTTATTTAAAATGTATCTATTCATTTTGTGTGTGAGATGGATGAGGATCCTTGTATGTGAGTGGTGGTCAGAAGATAACTTGAGAGAGTTTGTTCTCTCCTTTCATGAGATACAGGAATCAAATTCAGGTTTTTAGGATGGATGACAAGTGCCTTTAACAAATGACCCATCTTACATAAAACCAAGATGATTTCCCCCAATATTTCTTCACTTATGTTTATTATTTGTATCAATTTCCTTTTATCATTTTCCTCCTATTCAAGCATAGAGCCAGAAACAATTTTATTTCTTATGATTTCCAGCATTCTGGACCAGGACCAGGAAATAAATATACAATACTTATACTATACAAATATTTATTTTATTCTTTGGGATTACAGAAAAGCCCATGTAAATGTGTTAGAAGAAATTTACCATAAAGCATATATCCTTTTTTTAGTGACTTGTCCTCAAATTTTATAGCATTTTTAATTCCTGAGATTTCTATTTATTATTTTGAAATCAAGCACTGATATACTGAAGGGAGGGTAAACGTGTCTACTATTAATAATTTACGAATAACTGAAGGATCTTATAATGAATGGTTAGAAGTTAATACACAGACTGACAGGAGAGTTGTGTAGAATGCCAATGGATCAACAGATAGAAGAAACAGCAATGTGTTCTTACACAAAGGTCCTTGTGCTTATATACACAGGAGTGAACCAATGTAGCTGAAGCACAATGGTAGCCTTGCTGGTTATTAGAATTTTGGCCAATAGAGGAGTGGGCTGTCTGAGAGAATTTAAATTCCCTGTCACTAATGCATTCAAGCACAAGTTGAGTAACTTTTAGCTAAAAGAAAGGTATTTTATGTAATTATCATAGCATGCCATTTTGGTCTCTTCTAATTAGAGATTTTAATAAAATGAAGTGAGGAATGAAAATAAGATTTTTCAATGTACACCATTTTATATCACATTAATTCTATATTTGCATAGAGACAAAATACTACTGCTATCTTTATTTGCTTAGTTATAAGATATTTATTGGTATCAGTAATGAAATCAACACTTGTTTGAACTTACAGAGTAGAAATGTAAATACAGCATGAGATTTATTTCATTGATATGTTTTTGTAAACACTGTTTATAATTTTACCTCTATTTTTGCTACTTAGACTTTGGCATTAGTTCATTAAACACACTGGCTCCACTTCCAACTGCTGAAACAAAAAAATTTCCCAAATTAAAACTATGTCAAACATAGCATTTCTTATTTTTAGTAAATTGTTAAAAGCAACCTAGTAATAAATAATTGCTTAAGCATAGAAACTAATAAATGTATTAGGAGAAGGAAACAAGGAGAATTTAAAAAATGCTACTTGGTTCAAATTTACTTCTACTCACATAACCAATGAATAAGCCAATTTAATATCTTAGAGCTAACTTTGTATTCCTTTTGCTATTTGTGGTGGTGTTTTTTTTTTCTTTACTGTTGTCTTTTATTTTTGATTTTGCTTCTTCCATGATCCCTCATTTTAAATGAATCTATACTTTATCATATATCACCTGGAAATGATCTAGAGTAAGGGCAACATTCTAACAATTGAATTTGTATACAACTGTAGGAGAGTCAGGTGCAAAGACTCCCCTCAACTAACTTCTGACAAAAGATGGCCATAGAAGAAGCTAGCTGAACTAGGAGATCATATTCCAGGTCTCAGAGAAAACTCTTCCAAAGAGTTCACTAAAGCAGCTACAGCCTCATATTTTTACCATAACATTACAGTTTTACCACAACATTAACAAGTTCAAAAAATTTACAAGAAGGAAGAGAACAAACTGCAACTACAGCGGGGTATTTACCGAATCACCATTGTTATTTTAGGTTTTGCTCTTACAGAGTGATCAAATGGAGATTGATATATTCTGCTTTTCTTTTCCATCTTTTCTCTATCTACTGTTCTTTTGGTGTTCTGTTTCTTTGGAAGTTTCTTTAGAATAATAAAATTAAACTTCTGCTCATTCATATTCTTTCTTCCTTCATTTTATGAAGACAGAGAATTTAAGATCTTCCAACGTGGGAGAGAAGAAAGAAGAAGGAGTTGAATCAGTATAGAGCCTAAAAAATGTAAAAGACATTTTTCATTTATAGACAGAAAATGTCAGTACACGAATCCCCAGAGAATATTAGATGTTCACAATTTAGGTAAGTAGTAAGCCTTTAAAGGCCTTCTAATTGGGGGTGTGCCTAGGCAGTCTATACTCTAGAAATAGTACCACATAAACAAAGTCTTGGCCTGTGTGGTAGTTTGAAAATGACCCCCATAGGCAAATGGGGAGTGTCACTATTTGAAAAAATTAGGACACGTAGTCTATTTGGAGTAGATGTGACCTTGTTGAAAGAAGTACATCGCTTAGTTGGGCTTTGAGGTTTCAAATACGCAAGCCAGGTTCGGCGTCTCTCTCTTCCAGCTGCCTGCAGATGCGGATGTAGGGCTCTTGTTCCTTCTCTAGCACCATGTATACCTGCATGCTGCCGTGCTTCCTGCCATGGTGATAATGAACCAAATCTCTAAAGTGCAAGTCAGTCCCAATTGAATGTTTTACTTCAAAGAGTTCCTGTGGTCATGTTGTCTTTTTACAACAATAAAGTCTTAACTAAGACACCCTGGTTGTGCCATACATAAGGTTATATAAACTAGGACAGTGTCAGGTGGCTAAAGTAAATTGGACTTTTGTTTGTGTACACTGGGTAGGACTCTGGAGGTGTTTCCTTCCTATTTCTTAAATAGGAACACTCATTGAGGGTTATTTCCTATTAGGTAATTGTGTGAAAAAAAGCAGGTAGAAACTGTTATATAAAGATAGTACACCTGAGATGATACACAAAGGTAAATGCTACATGACATTACTTAGGAAATAAAGGATTTTATTACATGTCTCAAAACAAAAAAGTACTTTAACAACATTGTTTATATCTTAATTCCTGATATCAAGTAAAAAAGCAAACACAACTATATTTACATCTCTAAGTGAACACATAAGAAATTAAAAAAAATAATTTGAATGACATTTGATCTTATCTGGAAAAGAATATCCACTTGATTTAGATTTTAATAACTAATCAATATACAATAATTAGCACACTTATAAATCTATACTAACTTTTTCAAAAAATTGGGAATTTTCTTTTAATTTTCATGAAGATAAATAAATACAATATTTTTTATCAACATTCCATAGCCTAGATTGGGTTGAATACTAAATGAATCTCAGGTATATGTCAATAAATATCATAGATAATTATACAATTTTGGGTGAATACAGATATTTGCCATAATATTTTATTGCAGTTTTTGTAGTTCATCCAAATGTTACATACATGTTGTCCAAAAGTTACATTTACACTAAATAATTTGAAAAACTCTTATATTTTCTGTTATGTTTATCTCAATAATCTGATGATAATAGTGAAAATATCTAGAACTTAGATGATAGATCGTTTCAAATAGTAACATTCTTATAAATTTATGAGCTGTTGTTGATAGCAAGAATCCAAAGCATGACCAGTAATTTGAATTCAGAAGCTCGAAACTCTTTTTTTATTATAAACATCTGCAATTATTGAAAACAGATTATCTATATACTGTGTAATAGTCAATTTTATCCAAGTCAATAAATAAATATTCTTTATTCTTCAGTGACTTACAAATGCTAATGGCAATGAGGTAAAAAACCTTAAAAACATATTGTAAAAATCACTTGATTTACCTATATAAATGTAGTCCAGTACTTACATACCCTGCTTCACTAATCAATGTGTGGACTTGCTGTAGTCTGTTCCTTTGCTTCCCTTGCGGCCAGCTGCTGTGAAAAAGATAATTAAATATCTCAGAGTCTGGAATTATGCAGATAATCTCAACAAATACTTAGCAGATAATGGCATTAAGACACATTAGACATGAATCTGCCACTTATCAGATTCTTGCATTAGGTTAAATGACCTTATAAAAGGCTCACTTGTTGCAAAATTTTACCCTGTCTAGTGTCTGCAAAATTGCCTTTATAAACAGAAACTAAGAATTCATATGTGGACAAGAGAAAGAGATTGATGGGCAACAATGTGAGACATCATAATGATATGTATTCACTGATGTCAATATAAGTATCACAGATGACATTTGTGTACATACACACACACAAACCCTCAAGCACACATACACACACACAAAATTATATTTCTTTTAATATTTATTTAAATGATCAAGAATTGACTCTTTGGATTGTTTTCAAATCATATTTTAAAAGCACAAAATTCAAAGCATTATCACTATCCAAGCACCACAAATGTCTTAGTGGAGCTTGGGGGCATTGTTGCTTTTGAAGGACATCACTAGCCTATTCTGTGGTTGTTGTTAATCATGCATTTGGTGACTAATTTGGGGTTAGAGGTTCAAAAAGATTAAGGTAATTTAAGTCTGGAGTATTTGAGTTACAATGTGTTGAATAACAAAGGTTTAAAAAAGAAAAGACTCTTACTCCGTGCTTATAGAAAAAAGGTATTTTAAGAATAATTCAGCTCAATTATAAATTTATGTTCTTTATATTAAAAGTGACAACTCTGGAGATTTTATGTGCATTTTTATTAGTGTTTGGAAACATCTGGCACCACTTACAAACCATAAATAAACGAATCTTTAATAAAATTGATTTTTAAAAGAAGAAAACACAGAGGCAATGACCCATATGGGAGCATTGGACGGAACTCTCAAGATGCAGCTGAAGAGTGGAGAGTATGAGCAAGGAATTCAAGACCATGAAGGGGTCATTCACTGAGACAGTTTGCTTGAGCTAATGGTAACTCACCAACTCCAACTGGACTGGGAGGGAATGAGCATGGGAACAAAGAAGACCCCCTGAAGGGGGTTGACAGCGGGGGAAGACTGAGGGGCCACTGATAGTGACACTAGGATGTGTCTCTGCTTTCATATACTAGCTTTATGGGATCCTATTCTCTTTGGATATAAACCTTGCTCAACCTAGATGTAGTAAGGAGGGCCTTGGACTTTCCATAGGGCAGGGTGCATGGCACTCCCTTAGGGTTGGAGGGGTGGGGGAGAGTCTGTAGAGGGAGAGGAATAAGAGGAGGGGAGGGAGTAGAAATTTGGATTGGGATTTTTTAAGTAATTAAAAAAAGGAAAAAATAAAAGAAGAAAACATTCTCCTACTGCAGTTAGCAATATAAATTATATTGAACTCATCTGAAGCTGGAAAATCTTTTAGAAGCATGATCAGACACAGTTCAGAACTTCCAGAACAAGAGGACCACATGGAAACATCATTCTCTTACTAATGTCAGAAATAATATCAGCCGCTTATTTTAAAGAAGGCCATGCCATCGAACTGAACTCGCCTTTCAGAGCATCTCCCTGGACAATCTATTTACAATAATCACAATTGTTGGTATGTATAAGCAAGGATGTTCAGTCTTCAGCACAGCACTATGATGGTTTCTATATAGAGCTTTTTGGATAAACAGATTTTTTTTTCAGATTTTTATCCTGACTTCAATTGATAGAGTATTATGACTGACCTTCTTCAAGAATGTTAAGTACAGAATGAGCGATATATGTTACCAATGTTGCATTTCAGTTCTGGTTTGTCCTCCTTGTTCCTATATGTAGAATATTAGTGAACCATGATGCTCACTTTTCTCTACTAGCAGATGTATGCCCCAAAACAATAAACATTTTAGACCAAATGCTGTGTGGTAGGAGATCGATTTAGTACCAGAGATCTCTTCCATACCTCTCTTATCAATTTAACATTCAATAACACTACCAAATGCTAAAATATTTTGCTTTTAATACGTCACAGTGAGATACTTTTACCCTTGAGAAGTCTGCTTGGTATTTCCAATATAACTGCCATCTGTCTTCCCCTAATTTCATTTTTTTTGTGATTATTTTAGTATGTGGACCTATTTGTTCCCTCCTTCTGACTCCCCTTTCCACCCTCCCTATCTTTCTTTCTCTCCCTTCCTTCTTTTCTTCCTTTCTTCCTCCCTTCATTTGTTCTTTTTCTCATTTCTTCTGTCTTCCATTCTCTTATGGTGAGGAGTTTAGGAACACTAGACCATTCACTCTGTATAAACTTTCTGAACAGAATTATTCCTCAAAGACATCAGAATCAATGACTCCAGCTCACTGCAATTCTACAGTCAGATTATTAGCGTTCATGTAAGAGACTAAAAGTTATTCTCAGATTAATAATAACATTTGATGTGTGTGTGTGTATGCATGCGTGTGTGTGTGTGTGTGTGTGTGTGTGTGTGTGTGTCATGAGCAAGGGGGGTGGTTCAGTTTAGTTGGGGAAAGAATACAGCTGACTAAAATCAAAAGTGAAACCTCTTCATTGAATACCTCATTGTTTGTAGTTAAGGATTTATAGTGGAATGTACATTTTAACAAAGCATATTGGGATCATATAGTGAAGGTACTTGAATGGCATTAACTATCATATCTGTCTATTTTTAAAATTCTATAGCTTTTCTGCTTGAGATAATATTGTATGAGAGTTCTCAAAGCATGTCTTTGGAGTAGAACATCTGCACTTGTATCAAAAATCAGGTGTCTCTGAGATAAAAAATATGCCAAGGCTAAGTTCTAATATCTGTTATAATAAAATCACTGTATACATTGCATACCAATGACTAAGAAACTTTTCTACTGAGGAGGTTAAAAAACAAGCTATACTGTTCATTCAGCTTTTAACAAATATGATGTGTAATATTGATTGCCACTTAATTAGTACTATTTTAAAAAGCTTGCTTCTATAAATGCCTTGTTAACTTGAATGAAACACTGTGAAATTTGGCCCATACACAAAAACTACCAAATATAAAAAAAAAAGGGAAAGCAAGAATTTTAGCATTTTAAGGAACCTTAAGAAAAAAGAATTTGAGCCAGGTGGTAGTGACACGTGCCTTTAATTCCAACACTCTGGAAGCAGAGGCAGGCAGGTCTCTGTGATCTCAAGGTCAGCCTGCTCTACAGGCTCCAAAACTAAACAGAAAAATCCTCTCTAAGAGCTAGTTCCAGGACAGGAACCAAAGCTTAGGAAACCCTGTCTCGGGGGAAAAAAAAAGAAAGAAAGGAAAGAAAGGACAGAAAGAAAAAGAAAGAAAGAAAGAAAGAAAGAAAGAGAAAGAAATTTGAATCAACAACACAATGAGTCAACAGATATACTTATCAAATTAGATTCTTGTCACTTAGGTCATGCTTGATTCTTAATTTCCTGGATTTGTCACATTGTAGTGAATATGGAGCAAGTATGAGTAATCCCCAAGTGATTTTTGTGCAAGATCATAAGGAAAGCATAAATGCTTCAATTGCTTCTATGACCTCTTGAGTTTTACTGTACTGCCTCAGGTCATTACCTATTTACAGAAAATTATGATTTGCTCTATTAAATAATGGTTCCCTTGTTCAATTTTCAATAAAAATTTAATATTAAGAATAATGTAATAGCTTTAGTTATTCCCTCCCAACATGGGAAGATAATTTATAAGACGGTAAGATAGAACACCAAATTTCAAATCTTAATTGCACCAAAAACATCATTTAGTATTTTCGTTTTGCCATATTTTATGAAAAGTGAAGGCAGTTTTATGAAAGGTCACCTTTAAATTAGCATATGCAACTTTAGCAAAGTAGTTGTTATATAAATGAAAAGGAGGTGATTAGTTTGAATGAATAAAATTGTTCTGATGGAACATGATTTAGACTTATTTTGAAATCTTATAGATTAAAACCAGTTTGTATATAATATTATTGACTTTTTTAAAAAGGGGAAATCAACTGGGCATTGGTATTGCATACCTTTAATCCCAGCATATAGGAAGCAGAGACAGTTCAAAGTCAGTCTGATCAAGATCTAGGACAGCCAGGACTACACAGATAAACCTTGTCTTGAGAAACCAGGAGAGAGGGGAATGGGATAAAGAAAGAAGTGAAAAAAAAAAAAAAGAATCAAATAGTTGTTGTGAACTGTTATTCTAGATTTCTATTGACAAAATGGATATTGAATTAATGTATTTTATACATAATTTATAAGTAAATATCAATTGTTCATTCACTAGATATTGAAAAAAAGAAAAAAAAATGTCAAGCAGATCAGAATCATTAGTCCTCTAGTTTTTTTCCTGGTATTTTAAAATTAGTCATGTTCATACACCAAACCAAGTAAAAGCTGAAAGAACTCTTAACTGTGCTTCATTTTTCTATTCCTTTTGTAAAAACTGTCTGTTTATGTAAATCCAGACATTAAAATGTCAGGGGACTCTGAAGTCATTTTCAGTCATAGATGAAACCTGTCAAAGCATTATGACACATTTGAGAGCTGGGATGTGAAAGGAGAGGCTGTGACATTGCTTATGCTATGCTGATAACAAAAGGGGCTGAATATATCATGAATCACCTTGGCTCATCTTTTCATTCTGTATCTGTAACATGTGGGAGTTAAAGTATAGTCTAAATATAGTTCTTATTTGTGGGAGCAAAGTCACATTAATCTCACTGTATCATAATATCTTAGTCTGTAGTTTAACTTTAGAGGAAATACTGTATACAGAACAAGAAAATCAAAGAATATAAAACATTTTACTTAGTACTTTTTTCTTTTATTGAAAAAATACTTTTCCTTCTTATAATATATTCTGATTATGGTTTATCCTCCATCTACTCTTGCCAGTTTATCCCATTTCCCCTCCCATTTGATCCACTTCCTTTCTGTCTTTCACAAATCGGAAAGGAAGAAGTCAAACTATTGCTATTTGCAGATGACTTGGAAGTATATATAAACAACCCCCAAAATTTTTCCAGACAACACCTGCTGCTAATAAATACCCTCAGGAATTTCTCTGAATTTAAGATAAAAAAAATCAGTATCCCTCTAATATAAAAACAATAAATCGGCTGAGAAAGAAATCAGAGATACAACACCCTTAACAATAGCTGCATATAATATAAAATACTTTGGGAAAACTCTAACCAGGCAAGTGAAAGCCCTGTATAACAAAAATGCCAAGTCTTTGAAAAAAAAAAAAGATTTTGGAGAAAGTTACAAAAGATGGAAAGATCTCTCATGCTCATGGATTTGTAGGATTAAAGCAGTAAAAATTCTTATTTTATCAAAAGCGAAATATAGGTTCAATGCATCTTCATCAGAAGTCCAACATAATACTTTTTAGACTTGGTAAGAATAGTATTCAACTTCATATGGAAAAAAAAACCCAGGATAGATAAAACCAATCCTGGGCAATAAAGAAATTTCCAGAGATATCATCATCTCTGATTTAAAGCTCTATTACAGAGTGATAGTAATAAAAAGAGCATTGTATTGTCATAAAACATACAGGTCATTCAAATCAATGACCCCAAAGTAATTCAATACGCCCATGACCAAAGAAGCCAACATTATAAAATGAAAAAAAAATCTTCAACAAATGATAACAAATAACTTGATGTTGGCTTTTAGAAAAATGCAAACAGATCCATATCTATCATCCTGCATAATAACCAAGTATATCAAAGACCTCAACATAAAACCAGTTACACTGAACCTGATGGAAGAGAAAGTGGAAAAAAGCCTTGAACGCATTGGCACAGGAGACAACTTCTTGAATATTATACCACTATCACAGACACTGAGAATGACAATTAATTAATGAAGCCTCATGAAACGGGAAAGCTCTTGTAAGGCAAAGGACACTGTCTAAAGGACAGAACCACACTCTACAGAGTGCGAAAAGTTCTTCACCAAACTCACTTCTGACAGAGGGCTGATCTCCACAATATATTAAAGAACTCAAGAAACTAGACTTCAAAAAACCAAATAGTCTGATTAAAAAATGAGGTATAGATTTCAACAAAGAATTCTTATCAAATGACTGAGATACATGTGAAGAAATGTTCAACATTCTTAGTCATCAGGGAAATTTAAGTCAAAATGATTCTGAGATTCTATTCTACAGCTGTCAAAAAGATTATGATTAAAAAAAAACCCTAATAACTGCTTATTCTGGAGAGGATGTGAAGCAAGGGGAACCTTTCTTCCTTCTGGTGGGAGTACAAACTTGTACAGCAAGTTTGGAAATCAATATAATGATTTCTTAGAAAACTGGAAACCAATCTACTTCAAGATTCAGATATGTCACTTTTGGGTATATACCCAAGAGATGTTCAATCATACCACAAGGACACTTGTTCAACTATTTTGACAGCATCTTTATTCATACTAACCATAACTTTGAAACAACTTAGGTGTCCCTCAACTGAAGAATGGATAAAGAAAATGTGGAATATATACACAATTGGAGTATTGTTTAGCTTTAAAAACAAGGAAATCATGAAATTCGAAGGCATGGATTTGACTAGAAAAAAATCATCTTGAGTGAGACAACCCAGACCCACCAAGACAAACGTTGAAGTGGATATTGTAAAGGTTTAGATAGGAATGCTGCAGTGAAGTTCCCTGAGGGGTGGCAGCAGGCAGCAGGCAGTGATGCACAGCCAGATCCCACCACCTGGGGCCTCTGAAAGTCGCAGGTGGCTGGCAAGTGGGAGGAAGATCAGCTTGCCTAGGCAGAAGGGAGGGGAATGGGTGGGGCTTGTCTCTTAATGGGACAGGACAGACCATTACAGATATCATCTGTAAAATAAAAGATAACCATATTACAATCCACAGACCCAGAGAGGATAGGTAATAAGGAGGACCCAAGGAGGGAGACATAGATCTTCCTGGGAAGGTCAACTAGAAGGGATATTGTGGGTGGACTGGGGGTAGGTATAGAATAGTATGTGAGGGTTTGGATTGAGGGGTGCATGATGCAGAAAAGCACTGAAAGAGATGACTAGAAAATGTGTGCATTTGGTGTCAGATAGAAACTTGGTACAAGGGAAAGTTCCAGGAATCCACAAGGATTACCCCATCTAAGCTTAGCAATGGTGGATGCCTTTCCTGAACTGGTCAGTCCTGTGACTTAGTGGGACTTCCAGTGGAGGGATTGGGATGCCACACAACATTTGCCCTACAGTCTGTCCTGTCTATGGAAAGGGGGGGATGAGGGTAAAGGAAGGCAAGGAGATTATGGGTAAGGCTAAACAATGGCTGATCTAGCCTCAGAACCACACCATGAAAATGAGTACACCCCTGATACTCCATGGAGTGCTGGGACCCAGGAGATAGATTGCCCAGAAATCTAGCAAAGAATAAAATGGCACATCACTAAGTGCTTCTAAAGTTTCATACAGCGCTATGGTAAATATTCTAAATATATTTATCCTTTCATATATGTAATACTATTGCTCTTATATATATAATATATATAATCAGTATTTATGACTATACTAACTTTAATTTTTGAACAATTTAACTTCTAAACCAGCTAGATTTTTAAAATTTTACTAATACAATATGACTGCTCACTAATAACCTGATTATTGACCTTCTCAACTATTAATAATCTTCTAATTTGTGCTAGTCTATTAGAAATTAATTTGTATCTCATCTTAATTTGTTAAATTGCTTGAAAATTTGTTACTTTGTCAGGTATAGTTTTTTAAAATGCCTTTTTTTAGCATTTTCTTTATTAGGATGGTTTGCTATCGTTTTAAAAATATATTAATAAAATTTTAATTTTCTGTTATATATGTCACATGTTGTTCCAGCTTGGCAGCCAACATTGCACATGACAGATTTTAAACAGAGGATCTAAAGTGTTTTTGTGGCAGATATATCATTCTATTACTTATAGCTTTAGTGTTTTATATGAGATTTACTAAATTTCATCTTATGCATATATTTTTCATTTAACTGGTTATATGTATGCAGCACATCCCCCCCCCTTTTCACAGTCTATTAGTTTGAGTTTCCAACCATTGTTTGAAATGTCATACTTATCATGTGAAAGTCTATAACTGCATGGTTCTATGCACATATTTATTAATGCTATGGAAGAATATGTCTAGAGACAGCAAGCAAAGTTGGGGTAGTAAGAATTGGGATGTTGATGTAAAGTAAAACAAGAGCTTCTGTTGGAATTTTTGGTGACTGGTAGAGAGTGTAGTCTCTGCATGATCTTGCAGCTTATCTCAATAGCTGGCAACTGGTGGCTCCTTCCCTCCAATTGATCTTCCTGCCTCTACCCCCCTTTATCTGGAGCCATATCCCTGGGTCTGAAGGATTGATCTTATCTGAAAGCTATCCCTAAACCAGATACCTAATTTATTTTTAGATTGACTCTTGACACAGATATCTGGTAAGGAGACTAGGAACTTTGCTATAGAATCCTATCGTCTCATACAAAGCCTTGTGATAGGATCATGGTATTTAATGCAAATTGGAGGTTTTCTTCATAATCCCCAATTATATATATTCTTTATTTCTGGAGTAATGTTGATCTGATTTATTGGAGTCTGTCCCAGAAGGCTTTCTCTGTCGTACTCACACCTGTACTGATCCTGTTCACAGCTGTCCTGACTCTTTCCTGCTTCTGTTCCCTCCACCTTTATGGACCAATGCAACCAATAATTTGGAGAAAGAAATGCAACCACAAGCTTCCCTTCTTTTATGGAACTCTTTGCCTTATAAAAACTGAAATAATGGCTTTCTTATAAATATTATTTCTATGTTCAGGTGTAGATTAACATGAAAGAGTCTATAACAACGAGGAGCACATTAGGTTTTGGTGAGGGTGGGGAAAACATTTTATGTTCAGTTCATCACCAACACTCCTTAAAGATTAATATTTAAAAATAAAGAAAAGAACAGATAAGCAAGAGAAAATGTCAAGCCTAACAAAGTCTGCACTCAGTGGAGAAATACTGTTCCAGAAGTGGATAGACACACAGCAGTGAGGAAGAAACTGGAAGTCTTCAGTAGATGAGGGAAATGTCAGATATTTTAGACACCCTGAAGTTTCAGATACAGAGAACTTCAATACTTTTTGAGAGGTTATTTTGGAACTTAACATAAATGAGTGTAATCATAAGACTACATACCTTTTTTGCTTTTTATTAAAAATATCTTTTTAAGCAGGGCATGGCGGTACAACGCTTATAATCACAGCACTTGGGAGGTAGAGGCAGGAAGATCTCTGTGCATAGGAGGCCAGTCTGGTCTACACAGCAAGTTCCAGAACAGTGAGAACTACATACAGAAACACTGTCTCAAAAAAAAAATGCCCAGATTTTTTCACTTCCGTACCCACCCAATTTCATACTTATTCTTTCTCCTTTTCATTAGAAAACAAACATGAATCTGAAAAATTAAAATAAGATAAAAATAAAACAAAATAGCCAGAAAAAAGACAAAACAATAAAAGGGGAAACAAAGCCAACAACAAAGAACAAGAGGCATATGAAAACTTCCAGATACCGAGACACACACAGTCGCACACAGAAATCCAATAATAACAACATTGAAAACTATAACATAAATAATGCACAGACTAAGCATTATGAGACAAAAATCCTCCAAAATTCCTTTGAGGGGGCTGATAGAGACCCTTAGCAACTCAAGGACAAGTCTAATACAGGCTGGTGTTATGTTTTGTTTCTTATTATGCTGGAATAGCATTTTCTATGATTCATATTTGAGCAATCATAACAAAAAATTTGGTCTCATAATTTTGTTAGTTTGAACTACAAGTAAATAAGATGTGCTGAGAGTGGGCATAATGCTTTTCCCAGAAATGAGTTCCCCAACTGGTTATCTTACAACTTGATGATAGACACTATAAAATAATTCCACACCAACTCACAGATCACAGTCCTCTGTGCAAACAGGGAACAGGAACTGAATCCAGAAGCTGGGAGAGAGAGTGAGTATGCACTTTATGTAGGCATTTATGTAACAGGTCATGCCCGAGTTGGCTGGTATCTTAAAGGCACTGGCTGAAAGAGTTCCTACAGCACCTCCCCCTTTTGTTTAAATGAAAGAGTTCAAAACCTAATACAAAACTATATACAATAAGAACAAATAGAAAGTATGAAAATTAGAATTACAACCAGCATAAACAATATCAAGCAAAAACACATGCTAAATGTTTTAATAATTATCTTATTCTAAGAAATCTAAGTCTTGTATTAGAAATAGCTTGACCAAGTCAGGAGAAGAAAAGTAACTATTACTATCAACCCCATTGAAGACATGAGAAGGGAAATAATATTACTTGTGTAGACAGCACATGCAATCAAGCAACTTCAAAAATGTGCAATAAATGACAGAGACAACTGGCTACCTAGGCAATCACCTAAAATCTCATTTGCAGCATCATAGCAATCAACTTTGGCTAAGGCTTAGAGTAACTGACAGACCATTTTTAGAGGCAGGAAATTTTTCTTATCTTGTCTTGGCAAGGTATGGCAGTCTTTTTTCTTGTATCCTGTTTGTCCTGTCTGGAAACTCTGCATTTTGTCAGCAGTAGAGGCATGGGCAGTTTCTTGCCAAAAGGAGAGATTTGCCAAGAAGAAATCAAGCTCCAGTTGGAGTGTCTTCAGTAATCAATATTCTCTCTGAAATAGATCAGTTCAAATCATATGGAGTGGGCTTATTGCTGGAAGCCCACATCTTTACCATCTTTCTAACAAATGGTGAATGCAATAAGATACTACTGCTTGTTTAATTACTTTTCGATCATTCATAAGTAAGGTATCCATCTACATTCTTTGGATCCTTTTGGGCATTTGGTACTTGATGCTTTTTCAAAGGTGATTAAAGGGTAGGAAGATAAAACCCTGGGGATGTCATCTCTGGCTCTGACACATACCGGTGATGTTAAGCGCTGTCCTTGAAATTTCTCTCCCTGCTCATCAGCTCCAACAATTTCCTCAATCATTTCATATCTTTTTTACTAATGTCTTTTTAAAACCTGAATCATTTTCAATGATTTCATCGAAGCATCCAACCTCTGGTCCTCATTCTGCTCATGTGATTCCAAAGTAAAAAGGTTTTCCTTTAAAGATAACATCTCATCCTTGGACATTATTTGGGTAGCATGCAGATTGCCTTCCTGGAAAGATACTTTATTTGTTAACCTAACATAACTTTTTAAAAGATTTTGATTGTCAAATTCAACTGTATGAATTCTTTCAGATAATTTTTCAGTACTCTTTGACATGGATTGAATTTTGTCTGTCAAATTAATGTTATCCTTTTCATTTTTTTACTTTTTAAAAAGAAAACAAACTATAATTTTTATTATTTATACCAATCCAAATTCCCAATCTCTCTGCTCATCCCATTCCATCCACTTACCCCATCACACTCCCCAATCCACTTCTCAGAGAGCAAGGTATCCATCCAAAGGCAATAGGTTCCCAAACACCTAGCACAAGCAGTAGGGTTAAATCAGTCTACTCCAGGCATGCCACTGTCAACCACATTTAGAGGGACTAGCTTGGTCCTATGCTTGTTCCTTTTCTGTCTGGCTGGGGTTGGTGAGCTCCCATTAGCTTTCACTGTGTGTAGCCATCATGTTCTTGACCTCTTTTCTCATATTTTCATTTCTCCCGCTTGTCAAATGGACTTTGGGAGCTTAGTCCAGTGCTTCAATGTGGACTCAACCTCAGTTTCCATCAGTTGCTGGGTAAAGGTTCTATGGTGATATTTAAGATATTCATCACTCTGACTACAGGACAGAGCAAGCTTGGGCCCTTCTCCTCTGTTTCTTAGGGTCTTAGCTGGGGTCATTCTTGTGGATTCCTGGGAACATCTCTATAAGGGCATTTTTTACATGTTGTTTAAGGGACTCTATTGCCTTCATAAAGTCAATTTTTTCCACTTCTTCTGTGTTAGGTTGTTCAAATACTTCTGTTGTAAGATCATTGGGTTCTGGTGTTTTCATGTTGTTTTTCAGATAATTGGGTGAATTCTTGCCTTGGTGCCTGCCCATCTCCTCCTATTGATCCTATCTAATGGGTCTTTTAAAAACCGGATCAGGTTTCCCTGCTGGCCCAGGGCTCCGCTTACAAAATACCCTCGCTCTGTTTCCTGGTTCCTGCCGCAGGCCAAGAACCCTCTCACCTCTCCGAAGGGTCTTCAGGACAGGACCAGGCTCCCTGTGTGCCAGTGACCTGGCCAACCAAAGGCCTACCTCTTTGATTTAATTGTAGTAGGGTGATCTGCTCTCCTTATTGCACGCCTGTCCCTGCTGCTTGGGTCTGCCGCCACACTGGTCCCCCAAAGCCTCTTCCTGAATGCGATGTTGCACCTCTGCGTCTGGCCACCACGCCGCGCCGCCTCTGTGCATCCTGGGAACATCTCTAGAGTCAGGTTTCTTGATATTCCCTTAATGGCTCCCTCAAAAAGGTATCTCTTTCTCTGCTCTCATCTCTGTCCTTCCTCCATCTCGACTATCCTCTTCCCTCAAATTTTCCTTGCCCCTCCCATTCTCTCTCCTTCCCATTCTACCTTCCCTTTCCCCTCCACCCCATTTTCCCAATTTTGCTAGGTGATTTTGTCTATTTTGACTTTCCAGGTGGATCTATATATGTTTATCTTAGGGTTCACCTTATTACTTAGCTTCTTTAGGATCATGAACTATAGGGTTAATGTTTTTTGTTTATAGCTAGTATCCACTTATGAGTGATTACATACCATTGTCATCTTTTTGGGTCTACGTTACCTCATTCAGGATGGTGTTTTCTAGTTCCATTGATTTGCATGTAAAATACAGGATGTTATTTTTTTCACAAGATAGTAGTACTCTAATGTGTAAATTTGCCACATTTTCTTTATCCATGCTTCAGTTGAGGGGCATCTAGGTTGTTTCCAGGTTCTGTCTAGAATAAATTATGCTGCTATGAATGTAGTTGAATAAATATCCTTGTAGTATGATTGAATATCTTTTAGGTATATGCCCAAGAGTGATGTTGCTGGTTCTTGTGGTAGATTGATTCCCAATTTTCTGAGAAACCACCAAACTGATTTCCAAAGTAGTTGTGCAGGTTTGCATTCTCACCAGCAATGGATGAATGTTCCCCTCACTCCACATCCTCTCCAGCATAAACTATCATTGGTGTTTTATCTTAGCCATTCTGACAGATGTAAGATGGTATCTCAGAGTTGTTTTAATTTGCATTTCCCATATAGCTAATAATGTTGAACATTTCCTTAGGTGTCTTCCAGCCATTTGAGTTTCTTCTGTTGAGAATTCTCTGTTTAGTTTTGTACCTAATTTTTTAATAGGGTTATTGGGAATTTTGATGTCTAATTTCTTGAGTTTTTATATATTTTGGAGATCAGTTCTTGGTCTGATGTGGGATTGGTGAAGATCTTTTTTCATTCACTGGGCTGCCTTTTTGTCTTATTGGCTGTGTCCTTTGATTTACAGAAGCTTCTCAGTTTCAGGAGGTCCCATTTATTTATTGTTACTCTCAGTGTCTATGCTACTGGGGTTATATTTAGGAACTGTTATCTTGTGCCCATATACTGGAGGCTACTTCCAAGTCTCTCCCATATCTGGCTCGGTGCACTCAAATTTATACCGAGGTTTTTAATTCATTTGGACTTGAGTTTTGTGCATGGAGATAGATATGGATCTATTTTCATTCTTGTATATGTTGATATCTAATTATGCCAGCATCATTTGTTGAAGATGCTTTCTTTTTCTATTCCATTGAATAATTTTAGCTTCTCAGAAAGCAGGTGTTCATAGGTGTTCATGTGGATTAATATTCAGGTCATTGATTTAATATTACTGGTCAACCTTTCTTTTTAAATGCTAGCACAAAGCTGTTTTCGTTACTGTAGCTCTGTAATAGATCTTGATGTCAGGGATAATGATGCCTCTGCAAGTTCCTCTATTGTACAGGACTGTTTTGGCCATCCTGTTCTTTTTCCCCATATGAAGTTGATTATTGTTCTTCAAGGCCTGTAAAGAATTGTGATTTTGATGGGGATTGCATTGACTGTATAGATTGCTTTTGGTAGGATTCCCGTTTTGTTATGTTGATCTTATCTATTCAAGAGCATGGGAGATATTTTTATTTTCTTGTATCTTCTTCAGATTCTTCCTTCAAACACTTAAAGCTCTTGTTGAATAGGTCTTTCACATCTTTGTTTAGTGTTACTCCAAGCCATTTTATGCTTTTTGTGGATATTGTGAAAGGTGATTTTTCTCTGATTTCCTTTTCAGCTTCTTTATTATTTATATATAGGAGAGCTAATGATTTTTTAATTGATCTTATATCCTTCCAAATGACTAAAGAAATTTATCAGCTGTAGAAGTTCCCTAGTAGAGTTTTTGGGGCCACTTCTCTATACTATTGTATCATCTGCAAATAACAAAAGTTTGACTTCTTTGTTTCCAATTTTAATCTCCTTGATCTCCTTTTGTTGTCTTATTGCTAGAGCTAGAACTTCAAAAACTATGTTGAAGAGATATGGAGAGGGTGGACAGCTTTGTCTTGTTCCTGATTTTAGTGGAAGTGCTTTGAGTTTGTCACCAATTAATATGATGTTAGCTGTCAGCTTGCTGTACATTGCTTTTATTATGTCTAGATATGTTCCTTGTTTCCTAGATCTCTCTTAGTCTTTTATCATGAAGAGGTGTTCGATTTTGTTGAAGGCTAATGCTATGATTATATAGTTTTTTCTTTTAGTTTATTTATATGATGGATTATATTGATAGATTTTAATATGTTGAACCATCTCTTTTTCTCTGTGTTGAAGCTGACTTGATCATGGTAGATACCTTTTTTGATGTATTTTTGGATAAGTGTTGCCAATATTTTATTGAGTATTTTTGCATTTATGTTCATGAGAGAAATTGGTCTATAATTGTCTTTTTTGGGTGAGTCTTTATGTGTTATTGATAACAGGGTGACTGTAGCCTTATAGAAAGAGTTTGGCAATGTTCATTCTCAATCTATCATATCGAAAACTTTGAGGACTATAGGTATTAGCTGTTCTTTGAAACTCTGGTACAATTCTGCACTAAAACCATCAAGCCCAGGGCTTGTTTTTATTGGGAGGTTTTTTGGTAACAGCTTTTATGTAGCTTTTGTGTCTATTTAAATTGTTGACCTCATCGTGTTTTAATTTGGATATATGGTATCTGTCCAGAAATTTCTCTATTTCTTTTACGTTTTCCAATTTTGTGGAGTACAGGTTTTTGTAGTATGACCTAATGATTCTCCGAATTTCCTCAGTGTCTATGGTTATGTCTCCATTTTCAATTCTGATTTTGTTAATTTGCATGTTCTCTGCGTTTTGATTAGTTTGGTAAGAGTTTGTCTATCTTGTTGATTTTTTTTGAAGAACCAGCTCATTGTCTCATAGATTCTTTGCATTGCTTTCTTTTTTTTTCTTTCTTTCTTTCTGACTGTCTGTCTGTCTTTCATTGATTTCAGCCCTCATTTTGATTATTTTCTGTCCTCTTCTCCTCCTTAACTCCATATCCCAGCATTCCATTCCCACAGGGTATTTAAGTGAGCTCCCAAAAGAGGAACATCAACATGTGGTGGTCTCTTTCCTTTTCCCCCTGTGGTGGCCTCCTTGTTTGCCCGCTGGGCCATCCGAGAGTGCAGGAATCCCATTAAATCTGGATATTTTTCTAATTTGGCGTGTTGTGATTTGGCTTGATTGAGATTTTTGCATTGGCAGAGAGCTCATGTTCGGAAAAATTTCTAACAATACCTGCCTCTGTAGTTCCTGTTTGTTTACTGAGATTTTTTTAATATCCAGAATTCCCTTGATTTTTGTTTTCTTTATTTCTTCTATTTCATTCTTCAAATCTTGAACTCTTTGCTTCACTTTTTTTGATTGTTTTTTTTTTCTTGTTTTTCTTTGAGGGATTTATTAATTTTTCCCAATTTTCTGTTTGTCTTTTCCTCCATTGCTTTAAGGGAGTTTTTCATTTTCTCTTTAAAGGTCCACATCATCTTTATAAAGTTACACTTAAGATCATTTTCTTCTGTTTTTTCTGGGTTAGGATAATCAAATCTTCCTTCTATGTGACCACTGTGTTCTCCTGTTACTATGGTATTTTTTAGGTTGTTGTTGAGTTCTTGCATTGGCACCTACCCATCTCTTTCTTCAATTGATGCCGGCAATGTCTTTGTATTTTGGTCCAATCCTTGCAGTGGCCTTCTGAGTCTTTGGAAATTGTTCTTGGTCTGCTCTGTACTGTCAATATTTGTGTCTCATGATGCCACTTAGGTCTCTCTTAGCCTGCTCTCTTTGTCTTCTCTTCTAGTTCTCCATCTTGATCTTTTCTGTGCAGTCACTGCTTGTGCTTTAGAATTTGTCTTTTGGTCCTCTCTCTTTATCCTCTCAGCAGGGAACTCCCCTGCTGGCTCGCTAGATAAACTGAGGCAGGTGAGGGAAGGGTCTGAATATTTGCCCTACTTTGTAGATCCTAGAGAGTGAGATGTCCTTCCAGGTGGCTGGTCACTTACCTGTTGGTCCTTTCTATATTGTAATAAACTGAGTTTTAGAGTTTCACAGAGGTTGCAGGAGAATAGGCAAGTTTGGGGATGCGATGGGGCTTGTAACTTTCTGGGTCTGGTGGATGGAGTGGGTATTGGGGTAGCCTACCTGCAGGAAACTTTCCTGCTGACTGGCTAGAGAAGCCTAGGCAGTTGGGGGAGGGACCTGGGGTTTTGACCCACTATAGAGGGCCTACAGAGTGGGGTGTCTTGCCAGGTGGCTGGTCACTCACCTCTTGGTCTTTTCTGCATTGTTGCAAGTTGTGTTTCAGAGTTCCACTCAGGTTACAGGAGGATAAGTGAGTTTGGTGGTAGGACAGCTAATGTTATCCTTTTCAATGGTATTAAAATTTTCATCTAGCTGGTTATTATTAGTCTGTAAATAGTTTATGTGTTCTAAAAGTGCCTCATTCTTGGCTTTGTTATCAAATCATTTTCTTAGCAATACAATATGAAAAACAAAGATAACTCCCAATATCTAATAAATGTGTGTACCAGAAAAATCATATAAACCTTGAAGAATATCATTCATAATATAGCAAAAAGTTAATTAAATTCCTGAATGACAATATTGTCTGCCATTTTATAACTTTCAAATTTATTAATTTACTTTCTGCCATTAGATTTCAGAAAATTGTTGTAGGTGTAATAATCTTTATTTACCAACATGTCTCATGTTTGCAGCCATGTTGTGGGGAGATGTGCCCAGTGGTGGTGTGGTTTGTGCCACTTTTGTTTTGCGTTTTGGTGCCTGGTAAAATATTTGATAATTCTTTGCTTCCCAAATTTATAGCAATTAAATAAATTACATACACAGAGAGTTTTATTGTTGACCAGAATATCCAGGAGCCCAGAGTTCATGAGCAGGGAACACAAACGAGAGGCTGTGCATGTTGCTTTGTGGCAGGGAAGGTGGCAGAGGGGGCAAAGCATGCACAAGCCAGCCGTGCTTTATCTCTGTTGTGACAATAAAACCCCTTAGTAGGTGAAATCAAGCCAGGTGGGCAAGAGGTGGGAGACTTTCTGTGGTGCAGACATTTTGGGCCTTTTATGCCACTCCCTGTAGGCATGAAGTTGGGATTCCCACGGTTGTCAGACAATGTTGTATGCTATAAAATAATCCCACATTAACTCAGAATTGAGTATAATAAAGGGCTATTTTTTTTTTTAGGGAGAGACTTACAAATCACTATTCTTTTTATGAACAGAGAAAAGGAACCAAATCCAGAAGCCAGGAGAGAGAGTAAATACACAATTTCCATTGGCATTTATAGTATAAGAGGCCACACCCACGTGAGATGATATCTTAAAAGCTACTGGCCGATGGAGTTCACACAGCAACTGCTAATGTTATCGCAGAAATTATATATAGACAAGTAACGCTAAATTGACTTAGTAGATTGTATACACATCCACACACACATACTCACACATACACACACACACACACATGCAGGCATGCACACAAACACAGATATACACCTGTAACAACAAAAAAGTGAAAATGATGCAATCATATTTTAGTTAAAAAAATAAATGGCAGAATGTATGATTTGCTGTGGTCATCACATAAGTTCTCTCTTTGCCATTTGTTCACATTTATATATGTGATATTCCCTTCCAGGTGAGTTCCTTGTACCTTTGTTACAGAGCCGTTTCTTCAGAAGAGTTAATAACGATCTCACATAGTTTTCATGATTTTTTCCTTTTCATTGTGAACAATATTAACTACAAATTTTTATAAAATATTTGAGGCATTTTTCAGAGCTTAATTAGTGTGGTTGACAAATTTTAAGATGACTTTTACTTATCACTACCTCCTATTACTCATGCTGTTGCATGTGGGTGGGATGACAGATTATGACAAAGGTTACTAAATGCTGTTTCTGTGATCATATTACATAAGACTGTAATGTCTACCTTGACTAGGACAATTCTATTCTGTTCCAGTCAATTAAATGACCTTACATGAGAAAGCCCCTTACAAAATGGAACTGAAGAAAGTTCCTATTTGAAGGAAAGAAACCAAATTCTCATATTGAGTGATCCCTAAAAGCCAAGTCTCATCAAACCATGAACCAGGAACCATATCCCCCCCCCCCCCCCCCCCCCCGCCCCACAGAGCATCAGCTAAGACCTTAACACCTGACCTAACCTTATTTCTTGCTTTTTTGGATGTCATGAAGCCACAGCAGATCAACTCATTTTCTGGACTCTTTACTATCTAAATCCAGATTGTAGTTAGTACATGTGCATTGTCCAAAGACACACCTTTAACATCTTTTGTTATGTAATATAAAATAACCATCATATTTTAAAAAGTCACACAAGATCTATTTTTGTTAGTGAATATTCACTTCAATTTTAAAATTTTGATCCTTTCTTGGGATAGTGGCCTGTGGTAAGATAGCCTTATCATTTTTAATTTTATTTATTTATTTTACATACCAATGGCAGTTTCCCTTGGCAAATTAACTCCCCTTCCCCCTCTTTCCCCACAGTGCACTGTTTCTCTATTGTTTCTGTTTAGAAAGGAGCAGGCCTCCCATGAGTGTCAAGAATGCATGACATATCAAGTTGTGGTAGGACTAATCTTCTCCCCTTGTACTGCTAGACAAGGAACCCCTATGTGATGAATAGGCTTCCAAAATTCAGACAAAAAATTAGGGACAGGCTCTATTCCCACTGCTAGGGGTCCCAAAGATAGATAAAACTACACAATTATCACATATATGTAAAGGGTTTAGTTGGGTCCCATGTAGGCCCCTGCTCTTTGTCCAGACACTGTGTTCTCCTATATATCAAGACGTCTCTTTCAGTACTCTCCCCCTACATGTATCCTTCCAAACTCACCTCTCATTGTTGGGGACTGCAGACCCTCAGACCCGGAACTTTCTATGACACTTTGCCTGCTAGAGTGAACAGCTAGTTTTCCTGTGCTTACAGGTGCTTTGAGCATGAGATCCTCATGAATTCTTGATAATAGTGGAGTAGTTTCTGGTGCATTTGCAGCTGAAAATCCCAAGAGTTGGGGCATGGCCATTAGTTAATAAGAGCCCCATCTAAAGTGCCCTGAAACACAATAAAATTGGTATTCTTATTTCTAGAGTAATCCGTGTCTCTGTGTGTTTTATACTCTCCAGCCCCTTGCCCAACTCATGAACCACCACGTAGTGCAGGCACTACACATCATGATATTCTAATCACCATCCACCTCTAGTCTACCCAGGAGATTTCTTCTGTGTCTTTCCCAGGGAGACCCATGGATTCTCCTTTGGAAGTTCCTTGTTAACCTCACCTGGGTGTGTGGATTTATAGCATGGTTATCTTTTACTTTGTAGTTGATTATACATTTATGAGTGAATACATACCATGTTTGTCTTTCTAGGTCTGTGTTACCTCTCTCACAATAACTTTTTATAGTCCTATCAATTTGCCTTCAAGTTTCATGATGTCATTGCTGTTAACAGCTGAGAAATACTCTGTGATGTAAATGTACCACATTTTAAAATCGATTCTTCAGATGGGAGAACATAGGTTGTTTACAGGTTTTAGATATTATGAATAGAGCTTCTATAAATATAGTAGAGCAAGTGTCCGTGGGGTTTGAGTGGGCAACATTTTGATATATGTCCAAGAGTAGTATAGCTGGATCTTGAGGTGGATTGATTCTCAATTTTCAGAGAGACTTTCATATTGATTTTCAAAGTGACTGTACATGTTTGCATTCCTACCAGCAGTAGAGGAGTATTTCACTGGATCCAAATCCTCTGCAGAATAAGCTGTTATTTGTGATTTTGATCTTAGCCATTCTGACTTGAGTAAGATGGAATCTCAGAGTCATGCTGATTTACATTCCTCTGATGGCTAAGGATGTTGAACATTTCTTTAAGTCTATCTTAGACATTTGGGAGTCTTTTGTTTAGATTTGTATACATTTTTTATTTGGATTATTTGGAATTCTTTTTTTGGTGTCTAGTTTCTTGAGTCCTTTATATATTTTGGCAATCATCCCTCTGTTGGATGTGGGGCTGGTGAATTTATTTTCCCATTATGTAGGCTGTCATTTTGTCCTTTTGACAGTGTCCTTTGCCTTAGAGGAGCTTTTCAGCTTCCTGAGGTTCCATTTATTAATTGTCAACCTTGGTGTCTGTGATAATGGTATAATATTCAAAAAGTTGTCCCTTGTGGCCAATGAGTTCAAGGCTATTTCCAGTTTTCTCTTCTATCATGTTCAGTGTAAGTGGATTTAAGCTGAAGGTTTTGATTTACTTTAACTTAAATTTTGTGCTTTTGATATGGTCTGCTTGAATTTTTTTCATTGTCCAAGAGTGTTTGTTGAGCAGTAGTTAAAATTGTAAGATGCTAGAAACAAATTAAATGCATAATAAATATAATTAATAAATTAAAGACCTATACACTGAAGTATGATTCATCCAATGAAATGAACATCTAATTCTTTAATCACATAAATTATTCAAGATATATTGTTAAAGTAAAGGATTACAGAATTTTATAGCATAATCTGTTTTCATTTTTTTTAATTTTTTTGAGAAATGAGGACCTAATTTATTAAATACAAGTATTAAACTGCCAAAGAGTAGGAAAAAAACAAAATTAATAATAAGAGCATGTCTGCACCAGGTTCTCAGCATATATACTGTAGCTTTCAATTTAGTTCTTCTTTGGGACTTCCGAGTATGTAAACAGATGGGTCTCTGATTTTTGTGTCTTCAAGCGGATCTGTTTTGTTTTTCTGTTGACTTATCCTGTCCAACTGCAAAATGATGGTTTTCATTTTATGTATTATGTTTTACTTTGTTATTTTTGTTGTTATCTCTTAAAAACCTGCTATTTTCTAATGAGAGCTAGGAAGGGATTGGATCCAGACTGAAGGGGAGGTGGAGAGGAAGTAGAAGTAGTAAAGGGAGAGGGAGTGTATTCAGATTAGACTGTAGGAGAAAAGAATCTATGTTTAATGAAAATTTAAAAAAAAAAACAGAAGTTATACAAGGGAGACAAACTCAAGAATATAAAAAAAAGGCAATTATATTGATATGTGAAGAACAATATCTAAAATCAATACCCTGACTGATGTCACAAAAATTCACAGCTGTATTGTGGTGAATATTCACAACTTAAACACTCAGATATTTACAATGTACATTGTATCATTTTGATACATTTATAGATTATAAAATTGATGACTAAAGCATTGCAACATATTGTTGCCACATACTACCAGTTTGAGACAGGATTTTTTAAATTCTATTCTAATAGCAATACAATATGTTGCTGTCAATGGTGATAATCAGATCTTTTGAAATGTGTTTGAATTCTTCTACATGCCAACATAAAATTATAACAGCACCAACTATTGAAGATTCTTTCTTTTTTTCCATTGTATAATTTTGTAAAAAATCAGGAACTAATAGGTTTATGGATTTACTTTGGGGTCTTCAATTTCATTGATCTACTTATCTGTTTTTATGGCAATACATTGCTATTTTTTGTTTCTACAGCAATTTAGTAGAACTTGAGAACTCTGCAAGTTCCTTCATTGTACAGGATTGTTTCAGCTATCCTGGGTCGTCTCCCTCCATATATAGTTAAGTATTGTTCCTTCCAGTTCTATAAAGTAATTTGTTGGAACTTTGATGGGAAATGCATTGAAACTGTAGATTATGTTAGGTAAAGTAGGCATTTTTACTATGTTAATCCTACCAATTCAAGTGCCTGGAAGATCTTTCCATCTTCTGATATTGTTTCCAATTTCTTTTTTTTCAAAATTTTAAGGTTTTCTTTCTTTCTTTCTTTCTTTCTTTCTTTCTTTTTTTTTTTTTTTTTATACTTCTCATACATAGGAGATCGTTCCATCTCCGGATATCTTCTCTAATTTCCTTTTCAAACCTAAAGTTCTTGTAATACATGCCTTTCATTTGCCTAATCAGAGTTACCCCTGAGATAATTAATATTATTTGTAGCTGTTGTGAATGGTATTGTTTCCTTAATTTCTTTTTCAGTCCAATTATCATTTGTAGATTGGAGCGATATTGAGTTATTTTAGGTAATCTTGCATTCAGTCACATATTCGATGGTGTCTATCAGCTGTTAAGAATTCTCCAGTAGAATTTTTTGGATTACTTATGTATACTATTATACCATCTGCAAACAGTGATACTTTAACTTTTTCATTTTCAATTCACACCCTAATTTCTTTCTGACTATAGTCTGAACTTCAGACTATATTGAATAGTTAGGGAGAGACTGGACAACTGCGCCCTTTTTGTTGCTTTAGTGGAATTGTTTTGAGCTCCTCTACATTTAATTTGATGTTGACTACTAGCTTGCTGCAAACTGCATTTATTATGTTTAGGTATGTTCCTTATAATTCTGATCTCTCCAACACCTTTATCAGAAGGGCTGTTGTATTTTGTTGGTGCCTTTTTCAGCATCTAATGAGATGATATATTTTCTTTCTTTCAGTTTTTTTTTTATATTCTGAATTACATTGATAGGTTTTCATTTGTTGATCCATTCCTGAATCTCTCAGATGAAGCTGACCATAATCATGATGAACGATTATTTTTTCTGATGTGTTCTTAGATTAAGTTTCTGAGGATTTTATTGAATACTTTTGCATTGGGATTCATGAGGAAAATTTGTGTGTAATTTTCTTTGTGATAATACTGTGTGGATTAGGGTGTTTATGACTTTATAAAAAGAATTTGGCAACATTCCTTATATTTCTATTTTGTAGACTAATTTGAAGAATATTAGCATTGTCTCTTTGAATATTTTGTAGAATTCTGTGCTGAGTTCATCTGTCATGGGCTTTTTTTGTTTAAGGGAACCTTTAAAGATTGCTTCAATTTCTTTAGGAGTTACTGGTTCATTTAAATTGTCTATCTAATTATGATTAAATTTTGGCATGCTTTACCTTTCAAAAATTTGTTTATTTATTTTATATTTCCAATTTTGTGGGTACAGGTTTTTGAAGTATGAACTAATTATAGTTTAAATAATAAAACCCCAGAGATAGAAATTGGGGTTCAACCTGAAAGCAACAAAACCAAGCAACCCAGCCACTAAGGAACTCATACCTCTGCCAAGGCAGGGCAACTGCAGACTAGCCACCTAAACCTCTTTCTCTTTTGATTTTATATTCATTTTCTTTAGTGCTAAGACTCCCTAGTACAGGAACTAATGGTTTAGGCCACCACCTGTATCTTTCTCCCAAATCCTGATATTAAAGGTGTGTGTGACCACTACCCGACCTCTAGTGGTTTTAAATTTGCTTCTGGTTTTCAGGCAAGATTTATTTAATAAAATACAAATAGTATACCACTAAACTTCCTTTTCTTGTTTAAGATAATAAAATAAGGCTATAAATAATATAAGAAAAGCTACGTATAATAAGTACAATGACTATATACAATAAATACAGGCAACAAATACATCAGCAATATCTAACTTATTTTATTTGACAAATTCAGAAAAAATACTCCATATGTATCCTATTTTGGTGAGTCAAAGTCTTGTACCTAATTTACTTTCTATCAAAACTTACTTTCTGTATCAGGTCAAAAAGGAAAATTACAAGCTAGTCTCAAGTCTCTCAGAGACCCAAGAAAGAAATAAAACTGAGTAAGCAAGAAGTGCAAGCAAGTGACTCCCAAAAGATGAGTGTAATGGCAGAAACAGCTGGCTGCCTAGACAATTACCCAGTTTCTCTGCAATGTTGGGGTATCTGTCTTCACCCTACAGACCTAGCATATCAAATAGATTTTACTGTGAAGCAGGATATTCTGAAGGGCAGCCCCTCTTTGTCTTTACTGTCTTTTCTGTCCTGCTTGTCCAGTTAGGATACCATACTGTCAAAAGTCGAGGCAAGGACATTTTCTTGCACAGTGGCTTACTTTTGCCACAAAGAAAGTTAAATTCCAGGTGGAGTCTCTTTGTTGCCTATCTCTGAAGTAGATTGGTGCTGCCATGAGCAGACATGTTTCATTGTCATAATAAAGAACTGAGGTTATTAAAACATATTAAATTACATATTCTGTAGATCTCTAAAGTGTTTGAAGATGACATGTCTATCTGAAATATATCTTTGATTGACCTTGAAAACATACCAAAAGCCACTACATGTTTGATTAAATTAGGTGACTATCACTAACCTGCATTTCTTTATTATCCTAAATGGTTAGTAATAGTAACTTTCAAAGACTAGAAATTTGCATTGCACTGTTAAATGAGTTATATAGGAACGATACCTTGAAAGAGGGTAGAAACATATGTACAGTATATCCTACTAAAATCAATCTCAATATATAAAATTTGTATCAATATAAAAATGTCCAATCCAATATAAAACATAGCTGTTTTAAAGCTAGTAGTTGCTTTTTAAAAGACGATTTAATAATCTACCTTTTTATCTTATCATATGCAAATTCTCCCTCTTTTCTTTTCAGAGGAGATTCAATAACTATCCTTTTCTCCAATCATTTCTATATCCATCTTTTTTCTTTTAATGCAAGAACCTTGAATCTAATTTCATTTGTTTTGCCTTTTTCCTGACCATTACCAATAACAACTTGTAACTAATCCCCTAAACAATGACAAATATCTATAATCCATTGAATGATCAAAAACCAACACTCCATATCTTGGGAATGTGAGTGTAGTATTTTTAAATTTACTTTCTTCTGTCTGGGGGTTGACAGGATCTTTAGTAGCTCATGAAAAGAAAAATTTGGGTTAGTTATCAAGTCCTTAGAGAGGTAGCTATATCATTGGTTGTCCAGTCTATGCATAATGGGAAAGTGCAGGTATTGTTTAAAGTCCTGAATGGAGTAGTCTATTAAGCTGAATCATCTCAGCAAGTCACCTTAATATTTTTCTTTCTGAGCAGTTTGTAGTCCAAAGCCAATCAACAGGTGGCATTTTTCAGCTTAGTAGTGCTATCAATAGTCCTGGAAGAGTTATTGTTGTGGGGGCCCATCCTTCTTATGAATACTTCAAAGGATGCTGTTAATTGTGCTCATGGTTCACTGTAGAAAGCTGATAGAGGCTCAAAGCCAAAATCATGTACAGGAAGATATATGAAACCTTTTTCTAGTATTAGTACTCTATATTATCATTAATATCATGACAAAAAGTTATATATATATATATGTGTGTGTGTGTGTGTGTGTGTGTGTGTGTTAGTCTTATAAATTTTTACTTTAAGGAAAGCTATCAAAGAGTCAATATAAAACTAAAGGATTATGAGATTAGAAGCATTAAAAAAGTTCTTAATTTTTTTTTTGTTTTTTCTGACTCTTTCATGGCTCTTGTGACATAAGACCGAGATTTTGAACTTCACTTTAATAAACATACTTGTGTTTAGAGAAGGAGAGAGCCACACTCCAACTCAAAATTCAACTTTAATTTTTAATTAGACTGTGGCTACAAAAAGATCATTTGCATTATATTTCTGCAGAGAATAGTAGAAACAAACATTTGGGAAGATTTATTAAATTTTACCATGTTGGAAATATGATGTGCCAATATGTCAATTTACTCTTTTTCTTGAGACATTTTAACTGGTTCATTTGTCATTTTTTTTCCGATGTTCCATTTGTCCAGTGGTCTTCAGATTTTTTAGGTGGATATCTTTATTCTCCCAAAACAAAAGAAATAAAACCCTTCCCTAACACTAATTTTGGGGAGATTCACTTTTAGCAAATTATATCTGATTAAATGAACAGTATTTGTTAGTTATGTAGGTTAGTTTAGGTTAAAAGGCCATGATGTTTGATCAACTATTATCTCTTCTTTTTTTAAATTTTTATTTATTTTCTATTATCTCTTCTAATTAAGGATAGTCTCTTTTTAAAATTTAAACTTTATCAATTTTGATGGTATCCATAGCTTTTCTTTTCCTGTGAAAACAAAAGCAACCTAAATGTGCCTTGACAGAAGAATGGATAAGGAAAATGTGGTACATTTACACAATGGAGTACTACAGAGCAGAAAAATATAATGACATCTTGAATTTTGCAGGAAAATGGATGTAGCTAGAAAACATTATTTTGAGTGAGGTAACCCAGACACAGAAAGACAATTATTACATGTACTCACTCATAAGTGATTTTTAAACATAAAGCAAAGAAAACCAGCCTACAAATACAATCCCAAAGAACTTAGACAACAATGCGGACACTAAGAGAGAGACTTACATAGATCTAATCTAGATAGGAAGTAGAAGAAGACTACATCTCCTGAGTAAATTGGGAGCATAGGGACCTTGGGGGAGGGTTGAAGCGGGAAGGAGAGACTCAAGGAGGGGAGCAGAGAAAAATGTAGCGCTCAATAAAAATTAATAATAAAAAGTAGTAAAATCCTGACTGGATTTTAAGTCAGTGAACTAGTTTTGCAACATTCTGAGAAGAGGGTTCAAGGAGAGACTGTAACCCATGGTAGAGAGAGAGAAAATGAAAAGAAGAAAAGAAACTTAGCTGGGTAAGACTGGAGCACCACATGTAGCCATGGCCTGTGTTGGTAGCTAAAAAGCCTCAGGCAAAGTTTTTTTTTTTTTTTTTTGAATTCATACCCCAAACATTGGGTGCCAAATGTAACACAAAAAGTCAAAATCTGGAAACAAAAATTGAGATTTAACCTTAAAACCAGAAAAGCAAAGCAACCCAGCCAGTAGAGAAGTCTTACCTCTACCAAGACTTGGAGACCACAGATTAAGCGCTTAAGCCTCTCTCTCCTTGAATTTTATATTCCCTCTAGGGCTGGAATTAAAGACATGACTCCATTCTACTGGGATTAAAGGTGTAGACCACCACCACTTGGATTTGCTTCTGCACTGATCTTGTGTAACCCGGAGTAGCCTTGATGTCACAGGAATCCATCTACCGCTCTTTCCAAATCCTGGGATCAAAGGTATGTGTCATTATTACCTAACCCCTAGTAGCTTTAGTTTTGCTTCTGTCCTCAGGTAAGATTTACTTATTAAATTGCAAATTATACCACTATACCTAATGATCCTTGCTATGCCCCCCGTTTTGTTCCTGATTTTGATAATTTAGTTATTAACTTTCTGCCTTTAGTTAGCTTGGATAAGTGTTTGTCTACATTGTAGATTTTCTCAAAGAACCAATTCCAATTCATTGATTCTTTGTATTGTTCTCTTTTATTGACTTCAGTGCTCAGTTTGACTACTTCTTACCATCTACTCCATGTTGTGTATTTGCTTCTTTTTGTTCTAGAGATTTCAGGTATGCTGTTAGGTTGATATTACGAGATTTCTCCAAATTCTTTTTTTTTCCATTTAAGCACTGCCTGACCCATTAGTTCTACCCTCTTATTGGCTAATTCTCACATCTTGATTGACCCATTTCTAGTAATCTGTGTAGTACCACAAGGTGATGGATTACTGGGAAAGATTCTAGCCTACATCCATCTCGGGTCAAAGAATCATGGCATCTGCCTGAATCTGCTTCTTTCTCCCAGCATTCTGTTCTGTCTACTCTGCCTCTCTAAGCTGCTGTACTATTAAAGGGCCAAGGCAGTTTCTTTATTAACCAATGAAAGTAACACATAGACAAAAGACCCTCCCACATTATTTTCCCCTTTTCTGTTTAAACAAAAAAGAATGGCTTTTACTTTAACATAGTAAAATTACATATAACAAAACAGTTATCAAGTAAGAATTACAGTTACAATATTTATATCTATTTTATCTTTATGATAATAATGGAAATCTATAACTACAACTAACCATTCTTTAACACTATCAAAGACTCCAGAAGTATATAATATTACCTAAGTAAACAAGAAGTAAGCAACTTCCAAAACTTTAGAAATGACAGAGACATCTTGCTGCCTGGACAGTCAACCAAAGTTTCTCTGTACCATTGGGGCATCCATCTTTGGCCTACAGGCCCATAATATCCAGCAGACATTTCCATGAATCAGGAAATTCTAAAGACAGTTTAATCACTTTTTGGTCTTCTGTAAGCTTCTTGTATCTTTATAGCCATCTCCTTTAGCTTGGACAATTTTTCCTCAGTCACTGGGCCTTTGAGCTAGCTTTCTTCTTCTTCTTCTTCTTCTTCTTCTTCTTCTTCTTCTTCTTCTTCTTCTTCTCTTCCTATTATTTTTAGGTTTGGTCTTTTCATTGTGTCCCAGATTTCTTGGCTGTTTTATGTTAGGAATCTTTTCAATTTAACATTATATTTGACCAATTAACCTGTTTCCTTTATTGAATCTTCAATGGCTGAGATTCTTTCTGACATCTTTTGTAATCTGTTGGTGGTGCTCACATTTGCAGTTCCTTTTCATTTGTCCAGATTTTCCATTTCCAGAATTTCCTTGATTTGTGTTTTCTTTATTGTTTTTTATTTCTACTTTCAGGTTTTTAACCATTTCCTTCCCCTGTTTATTTGTTTGTTTGTTTTCCCTCACTATTCTTTAGAAGATGTATTTATTTCTTTCTATTTTTGTATGGTTTTGGTTCAATTTTTTGAAATAAAATTTCATTTCCTCTTTAAGGGTTATCTTTATAAAACTTTAAAGGTCATTTTTCTATGCTTCAGGTGGACGGAAGCACTCAGGTATTACTGTCATGTAATTTCTGGGTTCTTTTGGTGGTATAACATGTTCTTATACTGTCATTTAGGACTCTGGGTTTGGGGTGATTATAGGTGTAGGTATTAAATCTTAAGTTTGACTTTGTTGGATGCAAGCTTTGATCCTTTGTTTTATGTTTCCCCTCTGGTCTTCTGGTCTAAGTGGACATGTGTTCTGTTGACTGATAAGTCTTCAGGTCCAATAGGGATTTTTTTTTTTGAAGTTTGTGGGGCATCGGATTCACCCTGGCCTCATGTAAGGTTGAAATCTTTTTCTGAAGTTGTAGATAAAAATATGGAGCCCAGTAAAGAAGTTTTTGTTCTTCTTACTGGTGTGGATTGCATATGGGCCTATAGAGTCTTCTCTAGTTGTGGGGCATATCTGGTACAGGAGGATGTTGAGGTGCTTGGGGTTGTGCCATGGAGTGGGTTTTGGGGAAGCAGAATCCAGTGAGTGGTGGCAAACAAGCTACCAGTTGAGTCACTCATCTGCTAGCTGACTGTTGGGCCCGACACTAGAGCTGATATATATTACCTTTTGCTTTACAGAGAGTGGGCTAAAGCTTCTTTTTTTTTAAATTTATTTATTTATTAAGGATTTCTGCCTCGTCCCCACAACCGCTTCCCATTTCCCTCCCCCTCCCCCGATCAAGTCCCCCCCCTCCCTCATCTGCTCGAAGAGCAATCAGGGTTCCCTGACCTGTGGGAAGCCCAAGGACTGCCCACCTCTATCCAGGTCTCGTAAGGTGAGCATTCAAACTGCCTAGGCTCCCACAAAGCCAGTACATGCAGTAGGATCAAAAACCCACTGCAATTGTTCTTGAATTCTCAGTATTCCTCATTGTCCGCTATGTTCAGCTAGTCCGGATTTATCCCATGCTTTTTCAGACCTAGGCCAGCTGGCCTTGGTGAGATCCCAATAGAACATCCCCATTGTCTTAGTGTGTGGGTGCACCCCTCATGGTCCTGAGTTTCTTGCTCCGTCTCCTTCTGCTCCTGATTTGGACCTTGAGATTTCTGTCCGGTGCTCCCGTGTGGGTCTCTGTCTCTGTCTCCTTTCATCGCCTGATGAAGGTTAATATTCCTGAGGATGCCTATGTGTTTGTCTTTGGATTCACCTTATTTAGCTTCTCTAGGAACATGAATTATGGGCTCAATGTCCTTTATTTATGGCTAGAAACCAAATATGAGTGAGTACATCCCATGTTCCTCTTTTTGGGTCTGGCTTACCTCACTCAGGATAGTGTTTTCTATTTCCATCCATTTGTATGCAAAATTCAATAAGTCCTTGTTTTTTACTGCTGAGTAATACTCTAATATGTATATATTCCATACTTTCTTCATCCATTCTTCCGTTGAAGGGCATCTAGGTTGTTTCCAGGTTCTGGCTATTACAAACAATGCTGCCATGAACATAGTTGAGCATATACTTTTGTTGTATGATAGGGCCTCTCTTGGGTATATTCCCAAGAGTGGTATTGCTGGATCCAGGGGTAGGTTGATCCTGAATTTCCCGAGAAACCGAAACACTGCTTTCCAGAGTGGTTGCACAAGTTTGCATTCCCACCAGCAATGGGTGAGTGTACCCCTTTCTCCACAACCTCTCCAGCAAAGGCTATCATTGGTGTTTTTTATTTTAGCCATTCTGACAGGTGTAAGGTGGTATCTTAAAGTTGTCTTGATTTGCATTTCCCTGATCGCTAAGGAAGTTGAGCATGACCTTAAGTGTCTTTTGGCCATTTGAAGTTCTTCTGTTGAGAATTCTCTGTTCAGATCAGTGCCCCATTTTATAATTGGGTTGATTAGCCTTTTACGGTCTAGTTTCTTGAGTTCTTTATATATTTTGGAGATCAAACCTTTGTCAGTTGCAGGGTTGGTGAAGATCTTCTCCCAGTCAGTGGGTTGTCTTTTTGTCTTAGTGACAGTGTCCTTTGCTTTACAGAAGCTTCTCAGCCTCAGGAAGTCCCATTTATTCAATGATGCCCTTAGTGTCTGTGCTGCTGGGGTTATACATAGGAAGTGGTCTCCTGTGCCCATGTGCTGTAGAGTACTTCCCACTTTCTCTTCTATCAGGTTCAGTGTGTTCGGACTGATATTGAGGTCTTTAATCCATTGGGCTAAAGCTTCTAATCATCCATACAGTTACAAGTATAAAGAATGAAAGCATCAACAATTGTTGCCAGAATTTTTTAACATTATTTATGATTTTGAATCCTTTTCATTGTGTCTCCAAAACCACGGTGAGAAATTTTTTGGCTGGTTAAAAGATAACAATTACTGTTTAGATGAAACTCAAGATAATTATCTAGCACAGGATCAAAGTACCAATGGCAATTGCATCTGACTTAGAGTTTTCCAGTCTGTAATCTGATCATTTTAAAGGATAAGGAGTCAGTGAAAATGTTAACACTGCTTCAATTCATTCAGTTGACAAAGGTCATAAACAATGAGGTAAAACAATTGATAATACAGAAAAATACTAAACATTTTCGTTGAATTCAGTTATAGCTGTATGTGTGAATGATTCTTCTGAGAATCCAGGTGATCCAGGTAAGGACACTAAGTTTTGTTGATATGCTTACAGTTTGTCAGTGGTTACACATGTATGCAAATAGGATTGCTAGCCATAGATGATTTCAGCATTTGAGAGTGTTATACTTATTCAAGGTAAAACTGAGCAATTACATAGCAAGTGTCAAAACTGGAAAGTACTGAAGGTTTTAATTAAGAACTGCATAAAATGCTGATGAAAATATTTGTTAGAGAGAGGCTCATGAGGCCTCATCTCTTGCTGAAGAGCTTTTGGCTACTGGGGAAGAAGAATCCATTTTCTTCAACAGTGGAACCACTAATAAGTTGCCCAGACTCTATGTAATAAATGCACACACAACACTTCCTAGATACCTTAATTAAGCTCAGGGGTCATTAACAATGCATCAAATTAGGTAAGAAACTTGTTGAGAAGAATAAGGGGAACAAAGAGAATGAGAAACTGATGAAAATATGCATATATGTAACATTGTCAAAAAATACATAAAAATATTTTAAGTAAAGTAATTTTATAACTAAAATTTAATAACAATAAAGAGCAAAGATTACAGAAGTATGCCGTAGAGTATATGCATTCATTGGCTCCAAGATTATATCAAGCTACTCAGAAACCTTGCAATGATGTCCTTGGATGAATACTTGATTCACATAAATTAATTGTGACCTAAAACTCAAAGAATTTTAGTCCTTTTGATATTGTTAACAAACTCATGTTTTCCATTTTTTAGCAAAAACCTCAGTGACACTGTCCTTATTTGAAAACTAATTATAGAATTATTTTAGTCTGTATATAAGAGCATCTTATAGAAACAACTATATATAATTCTGTCAGTTTGAGCAAAGTTTGTGGGCATGTATAGCATATGCATTTTAGTATATTGCCTGTGCATTTACTTTTGGACCTACTGAACTCATTTGACCACTGACCCAAACAGCAAGTTTATATTAACATTTATAGTAAAAAGTCATGCAGATTGTTGGGAAAACAGAATTTTACCAAATATTCTGTTCTAAGAGTTTGGGAAATGCTTCAGCATTCTAAATGCTAGAGTGTACTGCTGCCTTAGGAAGGTCACCCAGTCAAATATAAACAACATTGCTAAGAAATTTTGATGACTTATAAGAACCCATTCAAAGCTTTTCAGAGATTTGCTGCTGATGAAACAGAGAGCAACCACTTATTAGTGCTCTGGAGAGAGCTGAAATAAAACCACGAGGAAACAGGTGTTTGTCATGAGGAAACAGCTGTTTGTGACCTTCCTGGAGTGCAAAAAGGGCTTCAGGGAGAACTTAGTGGAATTTCAGGAAAAAGTGTTGAGGCGGAAGAAATGGAAACACCTAAAGAAATCAGAAAACAAATAGCAAACCGATAAAGAAATTTGCTTCTGTTTGCCGTAGCATGGTGATGCTAGCATACATAGCATATATAGATGACAATTATGGGAGATTGCAAAACCGAGAAGAAACAGGTAGTATTACTTGCTATAGAAAAGCAAAAAAGAATAAAAAAGTGTTGAATCAAAACTTGGTTTTCTCGGAGTCAGTCTATGCCAGCTGAACCTTTAGTTGATGATGTATTAATGTCTTTTATCAACTTGTCTTAAACCTCATTTTGAAGTTGCTGAACTTGTCATCATAACAGTCCTCCTTCTAACTTAGTTCTCAAAAATCTTTAAGGTCCAGTGTGCTTTTAGCTATGTGGTTTTTGAAATGAATATCCATGCAAACATTTAGTTTATCATGCATACAACAGGACCTCATAAGTCACAGGAGAGAACTAAAACTTTGTCATAGGCAGATGTGTAAAACATCTTTCCTAATTGTGGGCCCATGTTTAATATGATCAAGGAAGACTAAGCTTAGCTTGAAATGTAGCAAGTAAGGATCATAAATTCACTCAGGTGTATCCCAAAGCATCAGAGCATTGTTGAGATTACTCAAGCATACATGAGCAATTGTCCATAATTAAAGATATGAAATCATGCCAAAAACAAAAGAAAAAGAAACAGAGGCAAATCTGTGGGTATAGCATCAACATAAGATTTCTGGAGTCATAAATTCCATATAAAGATAATTATATATAAGTTTTATTTATAGGGATGTTTAAATAATATGGTTTTAAGATTTTTCCATTTCTCTTTTTTCTTGGCCATAATATTTCTAAAGAAAAAATTTTAATATCTTAATTTTTACTAAAATCTTCAACATATGAATAAATATTGAAGATGGTCACTTAAAAGAAATCCCACACTATCTCAGAATTGAGTATAATGGAGGGTTATTTACTTAGAGGAAGACTCAAAGATTGCAGTCGTCTGCATGAATGGGTAACACGAAAGAGACCAGACACACGCTTTAAATTGGCATATATAGTATAAGAGGCCATGCCCAAGTGGGTGGGTAACTTAAAGCCTTCTGGCTGTAGAAATTCCTACAGCATCTCCCACTTTTGTTTAAAAACATTCTAAATCTAATGCGAAGTTATATACAATAAGAACAGATATCAGGTATTACAACTAGCATAAACAATATCAAGTAAGAAACATAACATAAATATTTCAATAATTAGTTTATCCTAATGGGTTTAAGTCATGTATAATAAATAACTTGACCAAGTCCTGAGAGGAGAGTAACTTCAACTATCTAGTTTTCAACCCCAATGAAGACCTGAGAAGAGAAATAATATCACCTGAGTAAGCAAGAAGCGCAATGAAGCAACTTCCAAAATGTGCAACAAATGACAGAGACAACTGGCTACTTTAGCAATCACCCAAAGTCTCATTTGCAACACTGGAACAACCACCTTTGGCTAAGTCCTAGAGGAAATGACAGACCATTTTCAGAGGCAGGAAATGTTTCACAACCATCTTACCCCGTCTTGGCAAGATTTGACAGTCTTTTTTTCTTGTATCCTGATTGTCCTGTCCAGACATAGTGCATTTTGTTAGTGGTTGATACATGGGCAATTCCTGTCCCAAAGGCCAGTTTTGCCAAGAAGAAAACAAGCTCCAAGTGGAGTATATTTGGTCTTCAACATTTTTGGGGACAGAACGGTACTGCCAGGAACAATTGTGTCTCAGTCAACAGAACCCTAAGTTATTTAAATGTCATATTCTACAGTTCTTTAAAGTGGAGATTACCTATATATGCAGAATACAATCTCTATGTATCAAAAGAACATGATTAATCTAACTATAAGTATGATAAATATGGATGACTATTGACCTATAATTCTTAATAACTATATAGCTGAAAAGCTAGGACTTTATATTAGAATATCAAATAACCTTAAAACAACTGTGCAGCACATGAGGACAATGATTTCAAAATGAAAACAATGTATAAGTATCTTGATCAGAAATATATATTGCAATATCCTAATATATCCTTATATCCTAAAATTGTATCAATATACAAAATGTCTTAAGCAGAGGTAGAATGCATACAATATGACAAAATTACTTTGCCTACATATATAAGTATTGTAGATGAAAATATGAACAAATTCAATATAATTTAAGTTTGTATCAATATACAAGAATCTATACCAATGTAAGTTGCCTACAAATAATAGCTCACAAGTATTCACTCCATTATTCACTATTATTATTAGTGTGGACAAGCTCACACTAATCTATTAACCTATCTAATTTCCTCTTTCTATTTTTTTGCAAAAAGATCCCCGATCCTACATAATTTTTTCCCCCAATCCTCAACCCTATACCGATTATAATCAACCCTTAAATGATATCCCTAATCCTGAGGACAAACTTTGTTGGGAGAGGGGGCATTGTATTCTAGAATTACTTCCAGCTGTCATGAGGCAATGTTCTTTCTGTGGGATCCTATGAAAGTAAAATGATGGTTAAGTTCAAAGATTACTGTCTGGTATAAATGCAGATAGTCTCTGAGTATTTGGTAGGGTTTTTCTGAGGATTTTATTTGGAGCACTTATCAGAACATTGTAAAATTGTGCACCATTTCAGCTAACCAAGTTGAAACCATCTTGAGCAGCTGGTGTCCAAAACAGGTCTTATAGTAGCACTATCACCATTGTGATATCATATCAACCAGGTGAAGTTATTGTTGTGGTGCCCCTTCTTCTTCAAGGAAACTTCAAAGATTACTGCAGTAAAATTCATTGTTCACTATGAAAAACTAAAACATTATTTATATAGACATATATAAAGGTACAATAGAGACAAAAATAGGTGTGAAGAAAAGTAAATATTTTTTTTAAAATTCTTTTTTTTTCTGTCCCATACAAGATGTCTCATGACTTGAGACAGACACTCTGATTCTTTTTTAACAACATGCTTGGATTTGTATAAGGAGAGTGCAGTTGACCAGCTACATAGTCAGTTCTATACACACACACACACACACACACACACACACACACACGTTTGTGTTTGTATGTATATGTATAAATATATATGTTTTGATCACCTGTCCTTACTAGTTATATTCCTTTTTCTTGATGATCCTTATTGGATAATTATTTTTCCTTTTTTCAGTATCCAAATATCCAAGGTCTCTTGAATTTTTGAACATGTGCATTTTCCTGTAAAAATAAGAGCAGAACCCTGCCCATCCCTATATGGTTTTTAAAGCAAATATTTTTTAATTTTGATAATATCCATAGCTTTTCTTCTGTTGAAACAAGAGCAAAACCCCTTCCCCAATGTACTACATATCCTGGCTTCCATTGCGAGGTCAATACATGTTTGAAATACACTGGCTGATTTAATTCAGAAGACTTTTTTTTATTATACGATGTCTCTATGCTGTTGTTGTCCCTTTCTCATTAGTGTTAAGAAAATTCAAGATTAATAAAGCATTATGTAATCTATTTCTGGGGGTATTTTCTATCCCTTTCTGTTTGTCAAACATATCCTTTATAGTTTGATTTTATCTGTCTACAACTGCCTGACCCGTAGGAATGTGTGGTATACCCACAATGTGCTTTATATTATAATAAGCAAAAAAACTGTATTATTTTCTTAGAGACATATGCTGTACCATTATCTGTCTTTATTAGTGCAGATATACCCATGATGGCCATAACTTTTAATAAATGAGTGATTACTAAATCAGCCTTTTCTGAGCTTAAAACAATTGCCCATTGAAAACCTGAATAAGTGTCAATGGTGTGGTGTACATATTTTTATTTTTCAAAATCTGCAAAGTGGAACACATCCTTTTGCCCTATTTCATTTCCTTTTCTTTTTTCTGTTGTTCTAAAATTTTAGCCTCTTCTCTGAAATTACATTTAAACATCAATTGAGGCCCATCATGCAGGACTGCTGAAACTAACTGAAGCCAGTCATGTGGCGTCACTTTAATTCTAGAAGCTGACGTCTTTTCCATCTCCCTAACAAATGCCAAATGCAAGCCATAAGTTACAACAGCTTGCTTAATTTCTTTTAGATCATTCATTTGTATAAATATCCATCTACCTTCCTTGGATCCTTTTAGGCATTTATATCTTGATGCTAACACTTTGTAAGCGTAGATTACAGGGTAGGAAGCTTAAACCCTGGGTAAGTCATTGCTGACAGCTTTTAGTGATGTTGAATCCTGTCCTTGTGCCTTCTTTCCCTGCTCATCAGCTCCAATAATTTCTTTAATTGTTTCAAGTCTTTTTACTACTGTATTTTGTAAAGACTGAATCTCCTAGCTTGTATATATTTCTAGTGATTTCATTGAGGCACTTAGCCTCTGGTCCTCATTCTGCACATGTGATTCCAAAGTATGGAGGTTTTTATTTAAAGATAACACTTCATCCTTGGACATTATTTGGATAGAGTGCAGATTGCCATCCTGAAGAGATACACTATCTGCTAACCTATCATAACTTTTTAACAAATTTTGATTGTCAAGTTCAACAGTATGAATTCTTTCATATAATTTAACAGTATCTTTTGACATGGATTCAATTTTATCTGTCAAATTAATGTTACCCATTTCAACAGCATTAGTTATTTCAGGTAACTTTTGATTTTTGATGGTATTAATCTTGTCAACTATCTTTTTATTATTTGTCTTTTAAAGATTATATCATTTCCAAAAGTGCCTCATTCTTGGCTCTGTTATCAATCCATTTTCTTAAGAATATATTATGAAAAAAACTGAGTCCCAATATCCGATAATGGATGTATCACCATAACCATATAAGCCTTGCAGAATACAATCCATAGTATTAGCAAAAAAGTTACTAAACATTTCTATGGTAATGTTTTCTGCCATTATATAACTTTCAGGTATATTGATTTATTAATTATCTGTTATGAAATCTGTTAAATTGTTTTAGGTGTAATAATCTGTGTTGTTCAGCAGATGTTGTGGTTGCAGAGTCATGACTAGAGGCACAACCTAGTACCACTAACAGTCCTGAGTGGCTTAGGTTTCCCTGCCTCAATGTTGGTTAAATACTAAGAAATATGTTTGCATGACAAATTAAAAACAATTAAATCAATATGAAGCAAAAAAGTTCAGAAATCATGAGCTGGAAGAATAAACTGGAAGTTGCGCAAGTTGCGACATGGCAGGGAATGTGGCAGTAGTAGGGGCCATGCACACGCTTGGGAAATTTCCAAGTTGCTGCTTTGGCAGGAGTTTTACAAAAAACTGCTTAGCAGGTAAAAGCATGTCAATCAGATGGGGGTAAAAGATTTTCTGGGCTGTGGATCATTTAGGCCTTTAAGTCAATCCACCTGGTGGGTGTGGAAACTGGACCCATGTGGGTGACAGATGAAGATGAACACTTAAAAGAAATCCCACACTAGCTCAGAATTGAGTATTATAAAGGGTTATTTATTTAGGAATAAATCACAGATTACAGTCCTCTGCATGAACAGGGAAGAGAAACCAAATCATGCTGCCAGAAGAGAGACCAGATGCATGTTTTACATCAGCATATATAATATAAGAGACCGTACCCATGTGGGCTGGTAACTTAAAGGGTACTGGCAGTAGAAATTTCTACAGCAAAATATTTTCAGAGATTGGTGAGAATTTTACTTTTGTAATATTTCTTGACATATCGTGTTTGCAAAAACTTATGTACAGTAAGGTAGATGGGAATTAATACATTGTATACAGTCATTAATTTTTTAAAAAGCACTATCCTTTTGTCTTTGGTACTTTCTTTGTTCCAGCTTCCATGCCCCATTTGTTTTGAGTTTGCTCTATGTTCTGAAGTACACTGTGGTCATATATCTCTACTTATTCTGAGGACTCTACTGTGTTTTTTACCATTTTATTTGTTTGAGTCAAATTTAGACTACAATGACACCTTTTTGGGGAAAATTTACTCATATCCATAATTCATAGGAAAATGATTATCTGTACTTTATTTAGTACATGTGTTAATTGGGATTTCTATTTCTGTGAAGAGACTCCATGATCATGGCTACTCTTATAAAGGAAAACATTTAATTATGGCTGGCTTACAGTTTTAGAGGTTTAGTCCATTATTATCACAGTGGGACAATGTGGCTTGCAGGCACCTATGGTGCTAGAAAAGGAGTTGTCTTGTCTACCTTTTACTAATTCACAGAGTCTCTCTATTCCCAAGGCCTGTGCTGTTCACAATCTTTTTACTGTTATTCTCATGGATTAAGAGATAGTATTTATAAAAGATAAAGTCATCAGGTTTTTTTGAGCTGTAAGAAAGGAATACATTTTTTAAAGTCTATTTTACTGAATAATCAATGTCTGAACCAGGTAGAAGGATTGAATGACTAAAACAAGATTTTGGTGAACAAACACATTTGGAGATCAGGGAGATCATTCAAATATGTAAATAAAGCAGAATATTCCACGGAGGGAAGGTGACCAAATCTCTGTTGGGCGGTGCAGAATTTGCCTGTCTACAAACAAGAATTATTTTGCATTTTTATGAGCTGTTTACAATGTAAAGTTCTAAGGGGTCTCTATAGAATCCAGGAACCTCAGGAGGTATTCTTCAGAGTTTTATAAATACATTGAAGCACAGAGTTATTCTACCTTGGGCTCTGTGTTCCTTTTTACTGTTTCTACAGGGCTAATCCCAGAAGAGAAACACATCTGTCTGTGATGATTCATCTTTTTGTGACTTGAAGATGAATTCTCACAACAGTTTTATTATGCCTTTCTACCTATAGATATGGGGCAATTTTTTGAAAATTGCAAAATTTTTTTTAGGAAATATTAGATTTATACTAAAATAATTTTCAAATCATCCATTGAATAATACTTGAATGTTTATCTTCTGTTGGGTTTTAAATTGAGGAATGATATGTTATCAATTTTAAACATCTGATAATTTTGACTTCTGCTTTTTTAACATTTTGACATAAAGTTAACATGTAAATTTGCATTTGGTGTTTGGTAGGTACTATCTTAAGTGTGAAAATGTTCTACTTAAATAATAAGAATAAATACTATTCTTAATGCTGCAAATTCTCAAATTTATAATCAACCTGATGAATCACATACTGAATATCATCATTTGATTTATCTATTTGATTGATTTAATATCTTTTATACTTTGATGTTGTAGAAAGATATCTGCCATTAATGCCAATGATGCTCTTGCTTGCATGTTTGTTTCATTCATTTAATATAAATTTATTACCCTTATTACAAATGCAAATGAAAGCAAAATTTGCAGATATAAAATTAACTCTTATGAACATGGAGACAGTAAATGACAATTCAAAATTTTAATGGGATAGAGAAATATGACATAAATTATGAGGTGTATTGATCATGAAAATCATCTATCTTCTGGGATCATCACAGCCATTTTCAAGCATCTCCTAGTCATTTACTTTATGATATATATATATATATATATATATATATATATATATATATATATGTCATTATATGTCCCTGTCCAATGGTCTCCCCTCAGTCGCCTTTCTCCACTTCCCATCTTCTAAAAGGTAAGCACAACACAGCTCCACATCACTGAGTTTTTCTGTTTACCTCTACAGTGAGATAGAAAAGTAAACCTCAAATAAGAAAAATAAAGTAAGTGCTGTTCAGAAATCATGATCCAAAGATAGTGTTTTTATTTTCTTATTTAAATGCAAATACTGCATCTTGCTGAAGCATTCACTTTACATTTCAGAAGCAATTACTGACTGTGCACAGCTGTGCTCCACCCCTCAACTGTCAATACTGTACTATTTCAGCCTTAGAAGAATTATTCTTTAACTGTTGTAGCCATGATATCTTAAGATGTACTAGGAGGATCTTCTTCCCTGTTACAAGTTCCACTGCACTGCAAATTCAACTAGGAGTTTTTTCTATTCAAGTTACCTGACTATATGTAAGGTTTCCAAGGCAAAGACTCTATCTATGAACATTTGCTTTCCATTTGAAATGTTTCTTTTAAGCTGTCCTAAATCTGAATTATTCTAACATCTATTGCTAAATTTGTCAGTGTCTTCCTTCATGTTCTCAAAAAAAAATCCAAAAAATATGCTTAACACGTGTTTTAACACAAAATCCATTATGACTGGTCATTGTAAAGACAATGGCATTTTGGGGGTAGTTTGAATTTTTAATGTAAGTGCTCTCACATAGCTTTTCATGTGTTCCACTACACTAGTGCTCTCAAGTACCAATGAGACTCAGGTTTAGTCCATGATTAAGAATAAAATCTGGCAAGGGGTTGGCAAAGCCAAACTGTAAAGGAGGATGGAAATATATGGTAAATTAAAGTAACTTCTCCACAAAATTAAGGGTAACATTTTTAAATAGGGTACTGAAGATGGTTGCTTAAAAGAAATCCCACACTAGATCTGAGTTGAGAAATTGATCCTTATTTATTTAGGGGTAAACTCACAAATCTGAATCCTCTCCTGGGAAGGAGATCAGAAACCGAAATCCACAACCCCAACAGAGAAAGAGAGAGAGAGAGAGAGAGAGAGAGAGAGAGAGAGAGAGAGAGGAAAAGAGGCCAGATGAATGCTCTTCCTCAGCATATACAGTATAAGAGGCCACACCCAGTGGTCGGGGAACCACCAGCTCTAAGAGTTCCTACAATAGGGTACTGTTTGTGGCAGGAATGAAGGAATTATTCCACATAATTAGTTCTCAGAAAGCAGTATGGCTTCTAAAGAGGCAGCTGAATATAAAACTGATAATGGCAACAAAGAAAACGACGCTCTAAACTAATACTATATCGCTGCAGCATTTCTTATAATGGGTACTTTTTATACGGCTTTACCTCATGCTCCTACTTTCAGAGTGGTAGCAGGATAGCAATTGCTTAGCACCCCAATCTATCAGTTTTGTGTTGACTCCTCTACAAGTTTCTCCTTTGGTGATTTTGGCAACTTTGCTTGGATCATTTATAAAATAAGGACATTAATACAGACCAGCATGAAACTTAGTGCAATCTCTTTATAACAAATATAGGTGGAGTTAGAGGGAGGTATTCAGTGTGACTGAGAAAGTTTCATCACAGTTGAGCATAACTTGTGAGTCTAGCATGCTGAGAATTCAACTGTCACTAGCCTCACTCTCCACCAGGCTACATGCTTTTACATCCTTTGTCTCCATAATTTGAATTCATTTCAGAGACAATGGACTAATGGTATTTATAAATTCATTTGTGTATGTGTGTGTATGTATGTGTAAAAGAGATTTTAAAAAAAGAAATAAGCAGCAATCTTATGATCCTATAGAGCATGAGGTGTTAGCATTCTGGCATCAGTTCTGGCTTCACTTTAGTGTCCTAAGAGGCATTAGGAGTATCTCCTCTGCTCATTACCTTTTTTTTTTTCTTGGTTTTTCGACACAGGGTTTCTCTGTGGTTTTGGAGCCTGTCCTGGAACTAGCTCTTGTAGACCAGGCTGGTCTCGAACTCACAAAGATCCGCCTGCCTCTGCCTCCCAAGTGCTGGGATTAAAGGCGTGCGCCACCACCACCCGGCTATGGGTTTCTTTTTTTTTTTTTCCTTGGGTCTGCTCATTACCTAATTCCCTTATAAAAGGTGGGCCTTGCCAGCCTTCAGTATCTTTCTTTTCCACTACTCTTGTCCTCAGTGACCCATCTCTGCCCTCAGCCTCTCTGCCCCCTTATCTGTCTCTTCCCTGTACTCTTCCAACAGAAATCCCATATGAGCAACACTGTCTGGAGTGACTCCTTCCTGCCATTTTTATATAAATTATAACAGGAGGGGACCCAAAGAAAGAGGGATATTATTGGGTGGTATTTGTCTAGGTTCTTTACTGGGACTAAGATGTGCGTGTGTGTGTTTGTGTGTGTGTGTGTGTGTGTGTGTTTGTGTGTGTTGTGAAGGATTAGGAGAGCTGGTCAGACAAACTTGTCCAATTGCAGCTCTCAACAATATATTCACATGCCTTTCCCTTCTGGGGACTGGACTGCAGTTTCAACACAATTTCAATGGCCAATGAATATTTGATAATGCTTAGTGTCCAGGCAGCTTCACATGTTATGTTGTTATGTAAAAAGAAAAAGAAAGATAACAGGTAGCCAGAATATTTCTGGATTGTCTGGCTCCAGTCAGGACAAAATTCCCTTCAAAACCAAGGACTTCTGGCTCAAAACAAATTAGTTATCAAGTTTCAGAAACAGAGCTGCTCTTGTCAATATTCCTGCCCACATTGCTAGACAAATTCCTTCTGCTATTTTTATCAGTATATTTATTGTTGCTATCACCATAGAAGTGAGAAAAATTAGAATGAGAAATACAAAATGGATGTCCTTTTTGTTAAAGCTAATACACAGTTTTAAAGACATAAAACCAGGAATAATAAGTTATTTCTGCACATGAGCCTGAAGTCTGAAAGCTAAAATTCAACTGTTTTGTAACTGCTGGGACACAGGCTTGGGGTGTTAATAAATCTGGTTTTTAATTATCTACTTACAGCCTTAAAGGGAAGTTGATAACAATTGCTATGTCTCAAGGCTTATCCTAAATCATAAATGACCTGGTAATAAAAGTAGTTCAGACACACTGCCTTGCATTTAGAATTCACCCAATCATTTCTCAGCATGATTATTATCCTGCATGATCTGATTGTTCAAAGGAAGATTTTAACTCTTTCCTAAGTGATTTATTTTTCAACATTGAAGGTGTGTTTTCTTCAGCTTATTTTCAAATTGAGATGCATGATCTGTTTTTACTCATCTCTACCACACTCTGCTGTTACTGGAGAGTGAGTTATTTCTAAAATGATTAAAATGCATTGAGTCATAGACTATGATTATAACTTATATTATCTGGTGCATTGGGATCTTTCAACTAGAAACATCCAAACAAAACAGCCACAGTTAGAGCTGTGTAGGATTCTACTTAGAGACATATCATAGCATAATAACTTTGAGTTTCTACTTTAAACCTAATCAACTCTTTCTGTAATACTGCAAACCAGCCCCACTGCTGCTTTTCATTTCTTTGAAGAAAAAAAAAAAAGAGCACTGCTAAGTAATTTCTTGATTTCCAGTTCCATTTCTATGATTTCTTAGTACCAGTCTGTTTGCTTTGATGTAGTTTAGGTAGTTTCACTGGTTTCTTTATATACCTACAAGACACATATGTAGTACTTACCTGCAAAAATGATCTCTATTATAAAAAAATGTTTAAATTGCTGCAGGTCCCAATAAAAGAGAAAAAAGTTCATTTCTATGAGCAACAGATTAGAAAAAAAAATTCAGAATGAATTTCAGAGATATAAAAATAAAAATATAAAAAATTTAGTAAGAATTTTAAACTTGATATGAAAATATCCTGCATGTGCTGAGAGATGACAGCATAAATAACTTTACTATTTTTGTTTTTATTGTTGTTTTTGTAAAATAATATTGTTATAATCTGCCAAATATACAAGTTGAATTTAAGGAGTATGTCTTGTCTGGGTGATGCACAGTAATCAGAGGTTTCTTGAAATGACTCAAGTACTGTAGGGTTAAAAATGCTACTATCCCTGACCAGGTGGGTGGGAAGAGGACAGAGCAGGTTAGATAGAAGAGACCTCATTGGACAGAACTGGCCAGAAGCAAACTTACTCTATTGTTTTGAACACGGGAAGTGCAGGGTCTGCTCTCTCTATACTTGGTGAGGGGTAGGACCAGCTTTTCTGTTCTTAAGCTCCGAGGTATGCTCTCCTGTCTGTCAAAGGTGGAAAGCGGTGGAGACAGAATAGTTCCCTTACCCTTGCCATGCCGTGGCACACCAGATAGCTCTCCTGCTTTCATGTCTACAGACCTAGCTCAACTGTTCCCTCCTCCAAGAGGCACAGCTCTAGTGTGCTGCCCAGGAGAGATGCCATATCTGCTCTCAGGTGAGGGTAGGGGCAGGTCTCCCACTTCCTTAGGCCAGTTCTGTCATCTGCCAGTTTCAAGGGATGAGGGGAAGGAGGGGAACTTTTCCTTACCCATGCCACCACCTGGCTGATGGGAGCCTCATCAGTCCTCCTGCTCTCACTGGTTTGCAGTTTCCTGTGTCCCCACTAACTGGGACAGCTCCACTGTGTTGCCTAGGCTAGATACAGGGCCTGCTTTCCCTAGAGCTGCTGCTGCCGCCTTCTTGTTTCTCTTCTTTGGCTTTCTGCTTTTCTGCCTAAAGCTGGGCATCGATCTCCTCAGGACTTGTATATTCCCTCACAAATATTGCCACAGCCTTTGTGGATATTTGTACACTCTGGGAAGATATACTGCTGAGATTGGCTTAATAAAGAGCTGAACAGCCAATAGCTAGGCAAGAAGGATAGGTGAGACTGCCAGGCAGGGAGAGAGGAAGTAGGAAACGAGTCTAGATGGGAGAGACGTGAGAGACAAGGAAAGCCAGACGCACAGAATGGCCTAGAGGTAAAAGTCACGTGATAGAACAAAGATTAAAACTATGCATTAATTTAAGCAATAAGAGCTAGTTAAAAACAAGCCTCAGATAAAGACTAAGCTTTCATAATTAATAACAAGTCTCTGTGTCATTATTTGGGAGCTGGCTGGCGGGACAGAGAAAGACTGTTACAATCTTTGGGCATTTCAGCTCCGGTGGCTGCAGCTAAAACTGGCACCAGAACTGGAAAATAAATGCCTTTTAAAATTTATAGTACAAATTGTTTTATTCCTGATTAAATTTTTCAGAAATTTGAGAATTCTTAAAAATTGCTTTGATGAACATTAAGGGAAGAAAGGAAAATGAGGAGGCAAAGAAGAAAGAGAAACAGTTGGGAAGGAAAGAAATCTTCAATGCATTGTAAAATATTAAAGAAAACAGACTCTTAAAGTAAATTTAAAAAAAATGAGTATATGTACTTTTTCTTGAAACAAAAATTGTATTAAAATACCAGACAATGCATATATGAGTGTGAACATGTGAAATTTGGTTTTTAGGGCCTGGGTTTCCACACTTACTTTAATATTTTCTAGTTTTATCCATTTATGTGGTCATTGTATTTTTTACTGTTGAATATATTCCATTGTATACAGGCACTATATTTTTATTTATATTACATTCTTTTAAACAGGTGGATGTAGTTTTGTCTTAATTGATTTTAACAATCCCAGATAACTGCTCATTTCGTATCATATTTTAAAACTTGAGAGGCAAACTGATGCTTCACTTACGAGCATTGTCATGGAAGTGTGAGGTGGGATGATCCATCCTAGTGGTCTTCAGGGCTGTTAATAGTTACCTATGAATTTGTTTATTGTATATGTACTTGAAAGTTAGAAAACGTACAGACCTTTATAAAAAATACCTGAGAAAGCAGAAAAAAATGTTTCATCTGGTACAGTCATGCTTGTTTAAGCACAAAACTCTTAAAACAAAAGTTTTTCCTGATAGTGAGGAAGTGGAAAATTTGTATGTTATCCTAATGAAACTAACTATTCGCTGGATCTGACATATTGAGCCTTTTTCTTTATTACTGTGTTTTATTCTAATTTCCCTTTCTTTTTTGAGTATTATTTGCATATCTGTCACAATGCATAGTCTCTTTTTTGAGGAAGAAATATGGAGGCAGCTGAAAGTAATCACTTTTAAAATATAATAAAAAAATGTTGTCACACTAAAAAAAATGCATTTTTATGACACTTTGGGAAAATTGCACAGAAAGACAGGATGGTATGCATGATGCTGCCTGCTAATGTCTGTCATGTAGACAAGCATCTTTTATCTCACTGAGCTTCCTTTTTATTGTTTGTGCACCTTGTATAATAATAATGTCTCCCCACCATTAAAGGTTGGGATGACAGCATATCCAATTCAGCTTTGACTTAAGCTTTTGGTAACAGTAGCTATTATTTGGTATTTTAATTAGGCCTTAACCATACTAAATTCTCAACCATGTATTTTAAAGAAAAAATGTCAGAAAATTTATTAAATTATATATTGAATACAAACTTGGAATTTGAGAGAAGGGAAAAAGTATTTTTAAACTTTCAAAAGTGAGAGTTCAAATGGTAAAACTCACCCCCAAAGGCAATGTCACAAGGGTTTCCAGCTTCTTGAGCCATTAAAATCACCTGGGATATTCCAATCAAAGCAGGAAAATACAATTTTAGGTTGCCTTAGAGATGAATGAGATAACCTAAATGACCTTTCCATCTTTAAATGCTTTAAATCTAAAGTTACATGAATACTTTTTATTTTCTTATGTGAGCTTTGTTTTTTTTTATTTCTCATATTATTCTGATGATTGGCATGTTTAAATTTCTGTAAGTCATGTATTCAGTAATAACTCTAACATACCTTTAAAGTTAATTTAATCACTAAATTATTTTTTCAAATGACTTGGCAGACAACTTGTGTCCCAGACACAAAACCTAAGGAAAATTAACTGCTTACCACAAATAATGAATGGCTTGCCACTGGACTCAGTTATACATTAAGTTTCTGTAATTTTACACATTGCTGACTTTTTTCTTCATCCTTTAGTGCCATCTTCATCATTTGACATTGAACTATAGGGTTGAGTTTAGGCTAATATTTTATAAAGCTATAGTACTTCTAATATTCAGAAGAATTGTCATTTATAAAAGAAATATTGATACAAAAGTGGCCAAATAAGTAAGGTATAATATACAATTATGTTAGGACTGGAAATTTCAGAAAGGATAACAAATGTTTTCCAATATTTTAATACTTTAGGTCTATTACAATTCAGTTAAATTTATTTATACTTCTATTAGGCAAATGAGTTGAGTAAAAAGATAGAGAAGGTAACCTCCATATTGAGGCCATAGCAGTAAAGGGGATTTTACTTCATAGAGTACATAGGCTATACTATTTAAAATAATGTAAAACCTTCACTAATTCTATGAAAATTTCATAAAATGCATTTTGATAATATTCATCCCCTATTCATCTCACCAATTTCTACAATATCTATCCTGTCCTTACCCACATCCACAATTTCACAGAAAATACACTGATTTTTCTGGCTGTTATCATCCTTATGCACCTTTCTGTAATGTTCACTTAGCCTTGAGTGCAGGTGTAGGGGTCTAAATAGACTGATTGGGGATGGGCATCCAATATTGTTGGGGTTTTAGTTTTTCCTGCATTTTGGGCAGTAGTGACTTTCTTTAATGGTCTCCATCTGCTGGGAAAATCCTTCTTTGATGAGGTGTGGCAGCTATAGCTACCTGTGGTGTATGTATTTGCACAAGTTATACTGTTTAGGAAAGTGGAAGTAGCTGCTTTTCTGTTAAGTTCCACGGGTTGCCAAGCCCAGGTAGTTACTTAAGTTTATAATAGCAAGCATGAGTTTGCTCTTTACATATATGTGATTTATTTGTAAATTAATGAAATTTAAATTAACATGAAATAATGAAGTTTTCACACAATCTTCGTGTTATTTGTCCCTCCTTCCTGTTCCCTTTGTTGTTCCTGTTTCCCTCCCCAGGCATGTCTCTTCCACTGAATAGAAGAGACATGCACATTATTTTTACTTCACAGAAAACTTGGCATATCCACTCATATAATAAAATAAAAACAATGTATGTAAATAATAAATAAGAGCAATTCATTTATGAAAATTCAAATGCAGTAAGCATAATAAAATAGTAAATTATATACTGTCAATATAAGCAAATATAGACTTCAAATTTAATAGTACCATATTATGTAAATTATATGTTTTGTACTATATCATATTATATACAATAAACCTAAATGTATCAAGGACCACATTTTCTTGAAAATACCTTGTCATCTCCTCTGATCATAAACTTTTCAACATCACCAGATCTTTCCAACACACATTGTCTTGAAAAATTACTTTGGAAATCCACATTTAAAAAAGTTTCCTTCAAATATTTTTATTATTGGAATCTTCCTAGAAGGTCTCATGTTTCACTGATCAAGGTCAGGATTGTCAACAATATGACAATACAGGACAGTCTCTTGGTTTTTCAGACAAATTGACATGCTTAAAAATTCCTTAAAACTGCCTATTGCAGAATGTGTGCTGTTGATTCATGATTTTATTCACCTGTTTTAATAATGTATAATCAACTAAAGCACATTGAAATTCCTATTATTTTCAACTCCTTAATTCAAAAACTCTTGTAATCCAAATTTCATTAGCCAGGATGCCCTGTAGGACCCGGTTTATATTTCAGGCTTCCTAAGTTCATAACATTTGGAAAACCTTATTTAAAAAAAAATAACACAAAATTAAATGCAAAAGTTCATGTCTTTAAAAATAAGATGTTAAGGATGCTGAATTGTAAGTTGCAAAGTTCTTTCAGTATCAAAATATTACAAGTCAAATGCTAAATAAAAATAATTTATGACTCATAAATCTTTTAGAATTAGCTCCTAGCAGTTTTCTATAGACCCTTTATTTTTACAATATTCTTGGTTATATATTTTCTTTCTTTCTTTCTTCCTTCCTTCCTTTCTTTCTCTCTCTCTCTTTCTTCCTCCCTTCTCTCCTTCCTTCCTTCCTTCCTTTCTTTCTTTTTTCTTTCTTTCATTGGGTTTTTGCTTGTTTGATTTTTAAGAGAGAGTTTCTTTGTGTAGCCCTAGCTTTTCTGTAATTTGCTGTGTTGACCAGTCTAGCTTTGAACTCACAGAGATCTACCTGCCTCTGCCTCCTTAGTACTGAGTGCTGCCACTATCCAGCATGTTTTCTAGTTTTAATAGTGATTATTTTCTGCTCTTTTTTTTCTGTCTTTTTATTCTATGTGATAATTTTAATCTAGTAATTTCTTTTTTGTTTGTTTTTCTATACATGGTTTCTCTTCAGATTTGGAAGGTGTCCTGGAACTAGTTCTTGAAGACCAGGGTGGCCTCAAACTCACAGAGATCCACTTGCCTCTGCCTTTGGAGTACTAGAATTAAAGGTGTGTGCCACTACTGTGCATCTAATCCCATAATTTCTGTGAAAATATAAAGCAGAATTATTCTTTTCTTAGAGAATTGTTGATCAGAAAAATCCTCGTTTTTCTACTTTTGATGTTTGGAACAGTTCCATTTTCCCAACACATTACAGCAAAGTCCTAAATGGCTATCAATGTGCTCTTTCCCAGAAACTGTTACATTCCAGCTCACATTCTATACAATACCTACAGATCTGAACTTAAAATGAAACTGAATTAAATACTGTCTTGTATAATATTTCTTGCACGTGTGTTCAAATCAACTTGTACTGTAAGTAAATATGAATTTACTTGAAGACAAAAGGGAACCGTTGTAACCCCATTAGCCTGAGATCCTGCTGGAGCAGTGTAGGGGCCAATTTCAATAAGAAGTTCTAGGCTTTGTCTTTTTCAGTTCACCAAAGGCCAGCATATTTGAGGCTGGACCCCCAGCTGGATGCCACTGTGGTGTAGTGAAAACTTGAAAGGCAACAAATGTGGAGTCTTTAGAATATTATGAGCATTTCATCAAGAGAGTGGTGGAGCCAATGCTGCTTTCTCTCTTTTCAGCTGTTAGCCATGAGGTACATAGGCTGGCTTCATTATAATGACTTCTGGTACCTTGCTAACATTGAAAAAGAAGACCAGTGGGTCATGGGATACAATTTTCAAAACTATAAAACAATATCTATCTTTCTCTTAATAACTCAATAATCTCAAGTGTACTTTATAGTAACAGAAAGATGGCTAATGCAAATGCCAACTTTATGAAATAAAGAAAGGGGATTCTGAGGATGGCAATGAACAATAAACAGTCAGAGGGAAGAAAGCCATGTAGAGGTAGAGACAGAGAAGGATAGCTAAGAGCCCTGGAAAGACACCAAAATCTGACAGAACACAATTCTCTCCAACTATATGTCATGATTTTTAGTTTTTATTTATAATTTGTTCTGGGATTGCAGAGTCTTTGAAGGAAGGAAGATTTTAGGAATAGATGTTTTACCCTCGTGATTTAGATAGTGTGTCATCCTGGTGAAACCTTGACATTAGAAATCCAGCATCCAAAACCATGAGAGAAAAATAAATCTGATTTAAGTACCTAGTAGAAAAATTATTTTTGACAACTCTTAGAATCCTGCCCCCACATATACGAGTTTTAAAATCAACTGTAGTTTTAAAATGTGCCTACAAATTCTTTTCTTAACAGAATTTAATTATTTGATGTCTAAAATATTGTAGCAAGTAACTGTTCTAGCTGTCCTTTATATCATATTAAAGCAATCTTTTGATTTCTTCCCCCTTTTGCATTGAGGTATAAAAGTGTATGGAGAATAAATGCAGGTAAATTCAACAGTCAGTATTTTCTGAGTTGCCCTCCCGTTACTACCTTGTGTCTATGTGTTTCTTTCTTATCTTTTCCCTCTTACCTAACATTTCTAATCCTGAAGCTCCTACCCTAAAATGTAGGAACCTGAAGGAACTGCAGCAGAATTCACCTCAAAAAGGTGGCTCTTGATAGGAACATAGTACTCCACACACACTTTGAACATGATCCTCTTTTAGCATTCATGTCTGATAATTAGAACTAGGAAAGAAGACAGTCCCAGAGTCTTCCTCCTTTCTCTTTTTAATTAGTTTCTCTAGATTAAACAAGGGCACACAGGAAATCCTATGAAGAAGCTTATGCAATGAAAACCAGAGAGGGCTCCTTGAACAGCTGTCGGGTTGAGCAACTGTGGATATACATCCTACATCTTAGTAAGTCCTCGATTGATGACTCATCAGACTCCAAAACTAGATGGCAATTGTTCCTGGTCACCACAGAGTCCAATCTAGGTAAAATAAGTGAGTTCAATTAAACTTGGGAGAATATACTAGGCACCAATATGTTGCTAGCTGAGTAGATTTATAATTCAAGGGAAATTTTCAGCTTTGTAATCTCAGTTCAATATATTATTCCATTTTATATGCATGCAATTCATCTTTTGTAGACATGTTTCTGGCTCTACTTACTTTAGTTTTTTACTTTTGTATTTTATATATAAAATGTAATTAGTTCATTTTCCCCTTTGCCCTCCTCCCTCCCATATACCTCTCCTTAACTTCAATATTTTTCTTTATTAATTATTGTTAATGCATATATATATATATATACATAAATACATATATATTTTGAAAAACAACCTCTTTAGTCTATATAATGTTACTTGTATGTATGTTTGTAGGGCTAAAGTTTTGCTATTTTTTAGCAAGATAATTATTTATTATTATTTTTTGAGGGAAAAACATGCTTTCTTTCATTTCCTTTTTTTAAACAGCACCTGTAAAAATGAATATACTATTCTGAGAATACACACACACACACACACACACACACACACACATATATATATATATATATATATATATATATATATATATATGGATTTTGGAATGTTAGATTGTCAAAACATCAACTGCATCTCTTTAATAGTTATTGAAGGCAAGATACGCTAAACAAGGATAGAGATTTTGGTAACGTATAGTTAATTGGTGTGTTTGTCCCTGGGGAAGACCATTTCTCCCATTCTTCATTCTCTCGAGTTCTTTCTGCAGGATTGGAGCCCCATAAGCATTTACTATCCACTTCATCATGTCTTTAAAATTATAGCATGACTATTTACAAAATTAATACTCTGTTTTATTCACTTATTCCAGATGAGATACATACAAGCAAGGATTCATGTAAGACTTTTTTATCAATGGAACATCCTGAAATGATGTTCCTGCTCTAATACAGGAACCTGCTACCTAATTACAGAAATGCATGCCATAGAGTGAAAACCACAAACAGAAATCTTTACAAACTCCATCCAAATCTACTACTGACTCAGTTGTTCCATAATTGCCTCAATAAATCACATGTTACCACTCTAAAGCATCCAGAGAATGGTGGAACCTAAGATTGGAATTAGACAAAAATCTTGCTGATGCTTAAAATACTTTATCTTATAAATTTGGTAAATTTATAATAACATAAGTTAGGCAAACAAATCACTTTAGTGTTCTTCCAGAGCTGGGAAAAAAAAGACTTCAATGAATCTCCGCAAAGCTCAGGTTTCCCTAGCTCAGAAGTAAAAGTGCTTCTTCTCCCTATGCATGCTAAGTTAAATATCATATATATTATCTTGGTTTTTTTTGAACTTGTGATGGCATTTGATTTATTATTAAGTTACTAAGCCTTCTGAATAACAGTATGAGAGACCATCTTCATAATTTTATGGAAATGAAAGCAAGTGAATTAACCAAAATTCCAAATAAACTATCAATAGTGTTTTAAATAACATTACAGGAAGTTTTGATTCTATTTATCTATTTATTTGGTTTTTTCAAGACGGGGTTTCTCTGTAGCTTTGCAGCCTGTCATGGAACTAGCTTTTGTAGACCAGGCTGGCCTTGAACTGATAAAGGTCCTCCTACCTCTACCTCTCGAGTGCTGGAATTAAAGGCATGCACTGCCACTGCCCAGCTGAAGTTTTAATTCTTATAAGAAATTGCCATCTTTCATAGAAAAGATAAATTCAACTATAAGTTATGACCCATTTGCTTCTAATTATTTTCTGGTGAATGATTGAAGTATAGAAAAGAAGCACCTCAAAGCATAATTTTGAGATATGATAAAGAGCAGCCCATTGACCTCTTTTTCTTTGCTCCCCTCATTTACATGTCTATGACACAAGATTTTCAAAGACTGGAAAAAGTATGTTTAAGATAACAGAAGAGATTAGTCATTTTTTATTTTTTATTAGACAGAACAGAGAATATATAAAATAAGCATACACTACAATTATATAATATTAATTATATTAAATATATGAATTATATAAACAAAATATTAAATAATTGATTTATTTTAATATTTATGTTTATATAATTGCATTATATAATTAATTTATATAATTATATAGCTTATATAATTACATTACATAGTTAATTTACATTTTAGCAAACTGCTTAGAAATTTTTTAGTTTCACCAACAACACCATAGAATAGTTCAGCAGAAAATCGAAAAGTCACTTTTCATTGCTATTTATAACTGACATTACAGGGCAACTGTCAGGGGAACATAGAAAAATCACATCATTAGAAACAGAAGCCATGAAGTCATAATCAAAAAAAAAAACATCAAAATGTTTGTTGATAAGTTTCTGGAGGCTGGATGTAAACTGACTTTATATGAAAGTCTGTAGGTTTTCTTTTACTTGGGTGAAGGGCTCTACATTTTACTGAATTTTCCATTAAGGTTCCTCTAATGTTTCACTGAAATGATTACAGAGAAATTCCTTCATGCTTTTAATAATAACAGGAAAAGAATCTGTGCTCAAGTCTTCCTATTAGAAGATTATTCAAAGTCAGGCCAATGACTCCTATCTGTATTCCCAGCACCTGAGAAGCTAAGGCAAGTATATCACATATGAAGGAGAGGTGTCAGCCTGGGTTACAAAGTAAGTTATAGAGCAACTTATGCTCCACAGTGAACTCCTGTCTCAAAAACAGCAGCAATATGTAAAAGGGACAATGAACAAAATAAAAGCAGTGAGAGAGGAGAGGTATAGACACAGTGAAAAGAAGGCCAACACAGAGAGACAGAGAAAGATAGACAAGAGAGGTAGAGATGGAGAGAGTCCTACTAAAATATAGCCAGAGAATTCAATGCTTGTGCTTATCCTCAAGGTTATTCTTATGCTGGAGGCTCGAGTGACATATAAACATTTGGAAAGCTGGGAAAACTCTGTATCCTGCAGTCTCACTCAAGGGACAAGAAGAAAGGCTAAGTTACTCAGCTTATTAAAAACATGAAGAAGGGTGGGAGAGATAGCGCAGCTGTTAAGGGCATTGACTGTTCTTGCAAAAACCCTGAGTTCAGCTCAGAGCAACTACATGATGACTCACAACCATTCTTAATGATATCTGGTGCCCTCTTCTGTTCTCCAGGCATTCGTGCAGGCAGAACAATGTATTCATAATAAATAAACAAAAATATATAAAAGCATGAAGACTGAGTCATAATATTATAAAATATTTCTTCTTTCTTATACCATCCCATAATTTTCACAGGGTTACAGCAAAGCAACAATGAGCCTCAACTAAGAGGATTACAAAGTACAGCTTCTATGTTGCACAGAAAGTTTCTAGAGAAGGTCAAATAAAACATAGGTTACAAATACATGGGTCTTAGAAACTGCAGAGCTTGACACCTGCAGTTACAGATAACAGTAAATATGGCCTGATGTTTTGACTTAACAGTAGGAGTTCGCCCTAAAGACCTTACACACAACTTCGTACTACATAACCCTTCATGTTCTACTTTCAACAAAAAGAAAACATTAAAACCTTTTAAAAGGCAAGATAGACACCAAAATATGCAAAGAAAAAGAAAGCAATTAAACAAGACTCTTTTGCTCCAGAAATTATGGGAATTATTGGGCAGGAATTTTAATATAATTCAGAGTACTACATCAATGGAGCTGGTGAAAAACGTTCACAAAATGCAATACTAGACTGAGAATGTAAACAAACATGACAATTAAGAAAGAAGTAGAAAAAGATGCCAAAAAAAAAAAACAAGCCATAACACAAATGAACAATCTCGGCAGTGGACTAGATTCAGTTAAGAAAATTCAGTGAAGTTGAATATATTTGAGTACAGATGTCCTAATCTGAAGTACAAAATGATAACTAAGTACAGAAAGTCCCATGAATTGTGGGACAATTGTAATTATAACATCATTATGACAGAAATATGAAATAAAGGATAAAACATGGGACTGAAATAAATATGTGAAGGAAGTCAGTCTAATTTACATTGAAGATAACAATGTAATGAACCGTGTGGGATGCCAGGTAGATAAGCAGGGATGGGGTAGGGATATAGCATGAATTAGCGAGGAATAAAAAATTTTAGTGTGCTATTTTACAGTATATTCACTACAAACCACAGCAATAATATACTAAACATCTCATGAATTCAAACAAACTGATTTTGCATAGATTTCATATAAAATCCTAGCAACTTGAAGAGATAGATGTGTTTAATCTACTTGAAACATTATAGAATGTACTTAAATGCTACAAGATCTCCAGCTAAATGTACATCTTCCTTGCCTTATAAACCATAAAAAGTAAACTTAAATGAACAAAACATTTTATTCTATGACCACCAAGGAAAAGTCATATGAGAAACCAATAAGAATGTGGACATTTCTGAGCCAAGGAGAGAGGAATGAAGGGAAAAGAGCCCCGGTATATTGACCATGGGCTTCAAACCTCCAGAGATGTGAGAACACAAATTTTTCTTGTCACATAACTGGAATGCACCATAACATTTATAGAAACATATGTAGAAAAATACATAGTTTAAGTACATGCATTTGAAGATAAGAAAAATCCAAAATAAAGAAAATGGAAGTTTTCGTACTAAAAATCTTGAGAAAGCATTGAAAACCTATAGAAAGTAGAAGAATATAAGCAGTATCAGTACAGGAATAGATGGAATTGAAAACAAGGAGACAGTAGAAAAGGGAATGCAACATCACTCCTTGGAGATCCAGTGGTTAATTTCCATATAATCTTACCAATTTTTAAGAGATACAAGTTATTGTTACCAAAAATGAAAATGTCATATAACTTTTTATCCTATGTTTACCAAAGGAATAACACAATATTAAGAGATATTAATGCTGATAATCTGAAAACATGTATGATGTGAAAAATATTTTTAAACACAAGACATAAGTATTTATGATACCTGTACCTGAGACTCAGCAAACATCATGGAAGAGGAGGCAGGAAGATTATAAGAGGCAGAGGATCATGGCACCTGATGCAAGATATTATATTCATTATATTATGTGGAAGCTGCACTGAAATCTCAACAATATTGTTGCCTGTAAAAACCTGGAATATGAGAATACCATGTGGCTCAATAATAAAGATGGAAGAAATTTCACAATACACAATCCCTAGCTAAAGAACTATTGGCAATTAGCAAGTACTGAGAGAGAAGGTGACCCAATCTTCTCTAGGGATAAATATAATGACAGGTTAGCCAATCCCAAGAAGTCACCCATAAATAAATACACAAATGAGCAACAATAAAGGAGAATAGTGAAAAAATAAGTAATCTAAATAGCTGGATTTTGTGTAGAAATTGAAAGCAGAATCCACCAAAAGCATATATATTTATATGTATTTCAACTAAAATTCCTGTCAATTACTTACAATGTCTTCCAGACTATATGTTCCAAGAGACAAGCATTGCCCTAATACTGAGACCTGAAAACACACTACAAGAAAGGAAAACTGATGAATAATATCTATCAGGGACATAGATGAAAAAGTCTCCAACAATTCCAAAATCCCACCCAATTCCACAATGTTTAAAAATATACAGCACTAAAGAGATTAGACTTTTGTTCAAACCTAGAATAGCATTTAAAATTAATTAAGGCATCTTTTTTTAAAAAAGTCCAAAGAAGGAAATTTATATAAACAAAGAATCATACAGAAAATCCACATACACATTCATAATAAAAGCTCTACATTCATTCATAAATGTTCTCAATATTTTTTCTCTTTTTTTTTCATTTATTTTTTCGAGACAGAATTTCTTTGTAACTTCGGAACCTGTTCTGGAATTAGCTCTTGTAGGCCAGGTTGACCTTGAACTCACAAAGATCTGCCTGCCTCTGCTTCCAGGGTGCTGAGATTAAAGGTGTGTGCCACCACCGCCTAGCTGATTCTGTTTTTTTTTTTATAACAAAACCCACATAGAGCAGAGTCTTCACAGTCTGTTAAAACAGGAACAACAGAAAAACTACAATTAATATGAAATGTAATGCTGATGAATGAAATATTTTACCTCTAATTTTGGTAAATAAACATAGTTTTTTTTCTGTAAGGTTAATAATGTACTGAAATTTTAGCAAATCCTATGAGAAAATGCAGGGAAAGAAAGCAAGTACATTAGAAAATAAATAGTTTCTTCTAATCGCTAATACAATTTTCTAACTAGAAAACCGCAACTTTGTCAAAATCACTTGACATTAAAGAATGAAAATACCTACAATGTTGCAAGAGAAAGCATTAACATATATATATATATATATATATATATATATATATATATATATATATATATGTAACTCTTGTATAGGAGCAAGAGAAGACAAAATTGAAACTCAGGAATTTAACACCATTATATGAAATTCAGACTCTCTTGTACTTAAGATAAAAATTTAAATATGCATATGTAATCTATCAGTTGAAAAAACATTAATAAATAAAACTAAAGAAGATTAAAAAACTAATGCGTGTTTCTTATTCATGAGCAGCAATATTAAATATTGTCAAGAGAAAGTCAACTTTTTCCAGCTTTCTATAAAGGTTAAACTCAATGCAAATAAAATTCTTAACAAGATATTTTGTGATATGGTGTGTGTGGAATCTGAGGATTCATGAAGATGTTGTAACTGCATCACACAGGACCCCCAAACAAGACCACGACAGATCCAGTATCCGGCGCAAACACACTGGGGTTTATTGATTACAAGTTAGTTAACTTGGACTGAAATCCAACACTCCGACACAGCAGATATTGAGCGAGGCTACGCAGGCAGCAGCAAACAACACAGGCCACAGGAGGTCAGGACCTGCAGGGGACCAGCATGGCGGGGGACCAGTGCGCAACACCAAGAACAGATCGCCCCACTACAATTAAATCAAAGAGGTAGGCCTTTGGTTGGCGAGGTCCCTGGAAAATGGGGAGACTGGTCCTGTTCCTGAAGACCCTTCTGAGGGGTGAGAGGGATCTTGGCCCCAACAGGAGCCAGGAAACAGAGTGAGGGCGTTTTGTAAGAGGAGCCCCTGGCCAGCAGAGAAACCTGGTCTGGTTTTAAAAGACCCATTAGATAGCATCAATAGGAGATGGGCAGGTGCCAAGGTAAAAATTCACCCAATAATCTGAAAAACAACATGAAAACACCAGAACCCAATGATCTTACAACAGAAGGACTTGAACACCCTAACACAGAAGAAGTGGGAAAAAATGACTTTATGAAAGCAATAGAGTCCCTTAAACAACATGTAAAAAAAGCCCTTATAGAAATGAATGAGAAGTATAACAAAAAGTTTGAAGAAATGAGTAAATACGTACATGATACCCTGGGAAAACAAGAAAAAACAATCAAACAGGTAATGGAAACAGTTCAAGAATTGAAAACTGAAATGGAAGCAAGGAAGTAAACACAAACTGAGGACCAGCTGGATATGCAAAATCTAGGTCAATGAGCAGAGCCTACAGAAACAAGCATAATCAATATAATACAAGAGATAGAAGAAAGAATCTCAGATTCTGAGGACACCATAGAGAAAATAAACGCACTGATCAAAGAAAACAGCAAAGCCAACAAATTCTCATCACAAAACATTCAGGAAATATGGAACACAATAAAAAGAACAAACCCAAAAATAATAAAATTAGAAGAAGGAGAAGAGTCACAGCTCAAAGGCCCAGAAAATATTTTCAACAAAATTATGGAAGAAAACTTTCCCAACATAAAGAAAGATATTCCTTTAAATATTCAAGAAGCATACAGAACACCAAACAGACTGGATCAAAGAAAAACATACCCTTGCCATATGATAATCAAAACACAAAATATACAGGTTGAAGAAAGAATATTAAGAGCTGCATAGGAAAAAGGCCAAGTAACTTGTAAAGGTAAACAGATCAGACTTACACCTGACTTCTCTTTGGAAACCATGAAAGCCGGAATGTCCTGGATAGATGTACTACAGAAGCTAAGATACCATGGATGCAAACCCAAACTACTATACCCAGCCAAGCTATCATTCACTATCAATGGAGAAAACAAGACATTCCAGGAAAAGAACAAATTTAAACAATACGTAGCCACAAATCCAGCCCTACAGAAATAATAGAAGGAAAATCGCAACCCAAGGAATCCAAATTTGCCAACACTGCCTACAATAACTCAGGCATCTAGCGACCCTTCACAAGCACAACTCAAAGAAGGAAGACACACAAATTCTACTACCAAAAACAAAAAGAATAACCGGAGTAAACAACCACTGGTCATTAATATCACTTTATATTAATGGTCTCAATTCACCTATAAAAGGCACAGGCTAAGAGATTGGATACAAAAACAGGATCCAACATTCTGCTGTTTACAAGAAACACATCTCAACCACAAAGACAGGCATCTACTCAGAGTAAAGGCTTGGGAAAAGGTCTTTCAAGCAAATGTTCCTAAGAAAAAATCAGGTGTGGCCATACTAATTTCTAACAAAACTGACTTCAAACTAAAATCAATCAGCAGAGATCGAGATGGACACCTTACACTCATAACAGGAACAATTCATCAGGATGATGTCTCAATCCTGAATATCTACGTGCCTAATATAAAAGCACCCACTTATATAAAAGAAATATTACCAGAACTCAAGGCAGACATCAAACCACACACATTAGGAGTTGGAGACTTCAACACACCTCTCTCTCCAATGGACAGGTCAATCAGACAGAAACCTAATAGAGAATTAAGAGAATTGTTGGAGGTAATGAAGCAAACGGACTTAACAGACATCTATAGAACACTCCACCCAAATAGGAAAGAATGTACCTTCTTCTCTGCAGCTCATTGAACCTTCCCGAAAATTGACCACATACTCGGAAACAAAGGAAATCTCCAGAGATTCAAAAAAATATTAGTAACCACCTGTGTTTTATCAGATCACCACGGATTAAAGTTAGAAGGCAACAACAGTGCTACCCCCAGAAAGCCGACGAACTCATGGAAACTGAACAGTCAACTACTGAACTACACCTGGGTCAAGGAAGAAATTAAGAAAGAAATTAAAGTCTTCCTTGTATTTAATGAAAATAAAGAGACAACACACTCAAACCTTGGGACACGATGAAAGCAGTGCTAAGAGGAAAGTCCACAGCACTAAGTGCCCACTTAAAGAAAACGGAGAATGCATACATTGGGGACTTAAAAGCACACCTGAAAGATTTCGAAAATAAAAAAGAAGCAGACGTGCCCCGGAGGAGGAAAAGACTGGAAATAATCAAACTGAGAGTGGAAATCAACAAAATAGAAACACAGAAAACAGTCCAAAGAATCAATGAAACAAAAAGTTGGTTCTTAGAGAAAATCAACAAGATCGATAAACCCCTATCCAAACTAATTAAACGACAGAGAGAGAACACGCAATTAAATAAGATCAGAAATGAAAAGGGGGACATAACCACAGACACAGAAGAAATTCCGAGAATCATTAGATCTTACTACAAAAGCCTGTATGCCACAAAACTAGAAAATGCAAAAGAAATGGACATTTTAATAGATACGTACCATATACCAAAGTTAAACCAAGACCAGGTGAACGATCTAAATAGACCTGTTAGTCGCGAAGAACTAGAAACTGTTATCAAATATCTCCCTTCCAAAAAAAGCCCAGAACCAGATGGTTTCAGTGCAGAATTCTACCAGAATTCTTCCAAGAAGAGCTAATACCTATACTCCTTAATGTATTTCACAATATAGAAACAGAAGAGTCATTGCCATATTCCTTTTATGAAGCTACAGTTACCCTGATAGCAAAACCACACAAAGACCAAACCAAGAAAGAGAATTACAGACCGACCTCACTCATGAATATCGACGCAAAAGTTCTCAATAAAATAATGGCAAACCGAATCCAAGAACACATTAGAAAACTTATCCATCATGATCAAATGGCTTCATCCAAGAGATGCAGGGCTGGTTCAACATATGCAAATCTATCAATGTAATTCACCATATAAATAAACTGAAAGAAAATAAAACAAATGATCATTATATTAGATGCTGAAAAAGCATTTGACAAAATTCAACACCCCTATATGATAAAGGTCCTGGAGAGATGAGGGATACAAGGGTCATAAATAGCATAAAATAAAAGCTATTTACAGCAAGCTGACAGCTAACATTAAATTAAACAGAGAAAAACTCAAAGCCATCCCACTAAAATCAGGAACAAGACAAGGATGTCCACTCTCGCCATACCTCTTCAATATAGAGCTTGAAGTTCTAGCAATTGCAATAAGACAACATAAGTGGATCAAGGGGATTCATAGTGGAAAGGAAGAACTTAAGCTTTCATTATTTGCGGATGATATGATAGTATACATAAGCGACCCCAAAAACTCTACCCAAGAACTCCTACAGCTGATAAACACCTTTAGTAATGTGGCAGGATACAAGATCAACTCCAAAAAATCAGTTGCCTTCCTATACACTAAGGATAAGGAAACAGAGAGGGAAACCAGAGAAGCATCACCTTTGACGATAGCCACAAATAGCATAAAATATCTTGGGGTAACTCTGACCAAGGAAGTAAAAGATCAATATGACAAGAACTTTAAGTCTTTGAAGAAAGAAATTGAAGCGGACACCAGAAAATGGAAGGACCTCCCTTGCTCTTGGATTGGGAGGATCAACATAGAAAAATGCAATCCTACCAAAAGCAATCTATAGATTCAATGCAATCCCCATAAAAAATAACATCAAAATTCTTCACAGATTTGGAGAAGACAATAATAAACCTTATATGGAAAAATAAAAAACCCAGGATAGCCAAAATAAACTTATACAATAAAGGATCATCTGGAGGCATTACCATCCCTGACTTCAAACTCTATTACAGAGCTACAGTGATGAAAACAGTGTGGTACTGGCATAAGAACAGAGAAGTCGACCAATGGAATCGAATAGAAGACCCTGATTTTTAACCCACAAACCTATGAACACCTGATTTTTGATAAAGGAGCTAAAAGGATACATTGGAAAAAAGAGACCATCTTCAACAAATTGTGCTAGCAAAACTGGATGTCAATCTGTAGAAGAATGAAAATAGATCCATATCTATCACCATGCACAAAACTCAAGGCCAAGTGGATTAAAGACCTCAATATCAGTCTGAACACACTGAACCTGGTAGAAGAGAAAGTGGGAAGTACTCTACAACACATGGGCACAGGAGAACACTTCTTACGTATAACCCCAGCTGCACAGACATTAAGGGCAACATTGACTAAATGGGACCTCCTGAGACTGAGATGCTTCTGTAAAGCAAAGGACACTGTCACTAAGACAAAAAGGCAACCCACTGACTGGGAGAAGATCTTCACCAACCCTGCAACTGACAAAGGTCTGATCTCCAAAATATATAAAGAACTCAAGAAACTAGACCGTAAAAGGCTAATCAACCCAATTATAAAATGGGCACTGAGCTGAACAGAGAACTCTCAACAGAAGAAGTTCAAATGGCCAAAAGACACCTAAGGTAATGCTCAACTTCCTTAGCGATCAGGGAAATGCAAATCAAGACAACTTACTCCTGTCAGAATGGCTAAAATCAAAAACACCAATGATAGTCTTGGCTGGAGAGGTTGTGGAGAAAGGGGTACACTCATCCATTGCTGGTGGGAATGCAAACTTGTGCAACCACTTTGGAAATCAGTGTGGTGGTTTCTCAGGAAATTCGGGATCAACCTACTCCTGGACCCAGCAATACCACTCTTGGGAATATACCCAAGAGAGGCCTTATCACACAACAAAATTATATGCTCTACTATTTTTATAGCAGAATTGTTTTAATAGCCAGAACCTGGAAACAACCTAGATGCCCTTCAATGGGAGAATGGATGAAGAAAGTATGGAATATATACATATCAGAGTACTACTCAGCAGTAAACAACAAAGACTTCTTGAATTTTGCATGCAAATGGAGGGAAATAGAAAACACTATCCTGAGTGAGGTAAGCCAGACCCAAAAAGAGGAACATGGGATGTACTCACTCATATTTGGTTTCTAGTCATAAATAAAGGACATTGGACCTATAATTCGTGATCCTAGAGAAGCTAAAGAAAAACATATAGGCATCCTCCTGAATATTAACCTTCATCAGGCGATGAAAGGAGACAGAGACTCACATTGGAGTACAGGACAGAAATCTCAAGGTCCAAATCAGGAGCAGAAGGAGAGAGAGCACGAGCAAGGAACTCAGGACCGCGAGGGGTGTACCCACACATTGAGACAATGGGGTTGTTCTATCAGGAAGTTACCAAGGCCAGCTGACCTGGGTCTGAAAAAGCCTGGGATAAAACCGGGCTTGCTTAACATAGTGGACAATTAGGACTACTGAGAACTCAAGAACAATGGCAATGGAGTTTTGATCCTACTGCATGTACTGGCTTTGGGGGGAGCCTAGGCAGTTTGGATGGTCACCTTACTAGACCTAGATGGAGGTGGGTCGTCCTTGGACTTCCCACAGGGCAGGGAACCCTGATTGCTCTTTGGGCTGACAAGGGAGAGGGACTTGATTGGAGGAGGGTGAGGGAAATGGGAGGTGTCAGCGGGGAAGAGACAGAAATCTTTAATAAATAAATAAATTAAAAAAAAAAACAAGTTATTTTGTACTTACTGTAATAATGATTATAAAGTTTTCATGAAAGTGGCAATACTCAGAATAGCAGATACAGTATTAAAAATGAAAATTAAATAATTGGATAGTCTAACTTCAAGACTTACTATAAATCTACAGATAGCTAATTGTAAATGATCTGAAAATTGCACTCCAATTAAATAAATTCAAGCAAATAAAAGTTGGTGCTATGCACAAACATGTATGTGGATATTTAACATTTAGGTCTTCAGACTTGTTTCTTTTACTGAATACCCCTCTTCATGTTGTAGTTATGGTTTCTGAAGAAGTAAAACCAGATGATAGTAGATTTACTAAAAAAAATGTGAGTATTCAAAGAGTTCTGACAATACTCAGATATGAATAATAACATGTAATATTGAAAATCATTTAATAAGTCTTGTCAACCTTACTTAGAAAAAAGTAACTTAGAATTATAAGACAAACCAACCTGGAGAGATGGCTCAGAGGTTAAGAGCACTGTCTGCTCTTCCAGAGGTCCTGAATTCAATTCCCAGCAACCACATTGTGGCTCACAACCATCTGTAATTCGATTTGGTTCCTCTTCTGGCATGTAGACAGAACACTATATAAATAATAAACAATTAAATTAAAAAAAATACAAACCAACCAACCAAGCACTCCTTTGGAAAAAAAAATGATATGCTAACCACTTCAAACTACTTTAAAAAATGGAAAAACAATCAATTTATAATTTGTTAGTTCCTGAAAAACACTATAATTATTGGGATAATCTGTCAAATGCTGTTATTAAGACTTTTGTGGTCAAAATCCTGAAGTACTATAGTACTTCATTTATAGTAATCATTTGTGTATTATAGTAATCATTTGTGTATAGTATTCATTTATAGTATTCATTTATAGTAATTTGTGTATAGTATTCATTTATAATTTGTGTATAGTATTCATTTATAGTAATCATTTGTGTATTGCTAACAGGTTATCTGTTGGATGACCTCTGTTCCTTAGGAAGGAATACATGAATGCTACCAGACCATAAATTATTTAAAATCAGTATTAACTACAAGAATAGAACATAATTCTTATTGTTCTAAAAAGACTTGAGTTAAATGAAAAAATACTACAAATAACAAATAAAATAGGTCTAATATTCATTTTCCTATTATCTCATTTTAGTGTCTCCAAAAGACAAAAATTCAATGCTTAAGGATAAATAATATGTTGATTTTAAAGACAAGTTTGTACAGAATCTGATTATGACAGTGTTAGCCTTCAGGCTCGATAAATGGTAAATGAGATTACAATTAATAAAAATGTAGTCATTATAGTCTTCTTATTTAATTCGCCCTTCTTATTTCCAATAAACTCATTTTACTTTTATAATAATGAAAATAGTTTAGAAAATACTTTTTAAAATGACTTTTAGCTCTCAATCCAACCATGATACTGTTCTGATTATCTGAGTCAGTTCAAGGTGATAATCTCTACTAGGTACATTGCTAGCCCATTGTATGTAACAGAACATGGGCATTCCTTTTCTAAATTATAGTTCAGCCGGGATTATGGTCTATGTAAGAGGCCCAAAAATGTGAGCCTCTCTCCACCTTGACCAAAGGTCAGGGAGTTGGTACTTACCTCTATTCCTTCAAGATTACTGTGCTTCTACCTCAAACAAAGGTTTCACCTCGGTTCAGGTCAGAGAGTTCTGTTCTCAAGGATATTGTCAACAGGTGTGTCTAATATCCAGACCTTGTATTTCAGAAATAGAGAAGTAGATATGTTTCTACCTCAAATAAAAGTTTAAGGATCAAACCACGGTTCCAGTTTCTTTAAGGAGATAACATTGGATTCCACCCAGGGAGTGGTTTGCCTACAGAATATCTTGGTCTAGGGTGTGAGTGTGATTTGTTTTGTCCCATCAACAGGATGTTTAAGTATGGAAGCAGCCCATGACCTTCAACTGGTGTATTCATTTCTTTGTATCATACGAATGTATTTTTTTTTAATCTTACTCCTACCTTTTGGGGATGGAGTATTTTAAGCAATTGAAATTAAACATGGGTGATTTCAGTATTGACTGGAACTCCCTCTTGGTACTCTTCTATTTTTTTCTGTTTATTATTACTAATATTTATAAATCCCCACACAATATTTATTAATATTTCTAAATCCCACTGTGGCAAGAGGTGTTTTTGTTGAGGCTGGTCCCCAACACATAAAAATGCTGCAGTGCTAAAGGTGTTCCCTACATGCTTTGAGTGACTAAGAGTAAACTATTTGAAGTTCCTATGTTGGACCCTAGTGTCCAATCACTGAGGAGGAGGAGTCGCCCCAAGAGACCATCTCTCATCACAGCTGATGTAAAAGCATGAGGATTTTATTAATTCTGTCATGACAGGGTCTTCCAGCAGTCGGGAGGCTAGAAGACCCTGAATGTCTGGTACAGGCTATTTTTAAAGGGAAAAACCACAGAAGGAAGGGGTTCTGGGGGTTGTTCTTTAACTGTTATGACTGGCTTATTCAAAACGGCTATTACCAATAATTGGTTGGAGAGTGGTTGCCAGATCAGATGAGGTAAAGGGAAACTTCTGAGGGTCACTTTGCCCCTTCCCAGGAACTAAGTCAAAACATCAGTAACTGAGTCAACACCTAAGGGTTATCATGCCCCTATTCAGGAGATGGAAAGTTCCCAACACCTCAGTACGTGCAGGCATAGCTGTTATGTCCTTGGTTCCCAGGGGAGGAGGGGGAGTACTAAGAGTTGTCAGAAATGGCTTCAGAATTGTCTAAAAGTTCTACACCTAGAAGAATATCATAAAAATACATGTGACCGAATCTGCAAAATACAGACATGTATTATCTCAGATACTTTTGTGAACTTGTGAAATTCTTATTTTTATTTAAATTGTATAAGTTCTTTCTAGTAGTTTACAACACATTTACTTCAGAATGAGTTTTTTTTTTTAATAGCTTAACTGTAATCTCTTTAAGTAATTGCAGTGCCAGGAGATATTAATCTCTACATCCCACTTAATTTGTTTTCATATCTTTCCTGAATATGCAGATACCTTCTCAAACACCAGGTCCACAAATTATTCAGTGAATTTTACTTTATAGGAGTGCTTGTTAATGCTGGGCCATATGCAGAATGCCTGTGTTTGTCTATATTACAACTAATTTAAAAAAGGGTTAAAAAAGTATGTTATTATAAACTCACAAGTGCTGGCCCAGTAAGCAAATATGGAGCATCAAGTGATAAAAGTCTAAATGTGTCATTCTCTGTATAAAGTGCTTGGTGTCAACAGAATAATTTTGCAAGGACTTTAAAGGCATGAGCGTTGATTTAAAATGTTCTATTGGTGCCTCTGTTTCTCTGCAGGCCTCTTCTATGAGTATTTTCTATATTGCTCATCCTTAAGAAAATTACTTGTTCTCACCCACTCACATCTTTATCCCAGTCCTGAACTCAAACTGGCAACTCTCTGGGAACCTACAAACCACTCAGGCCAGTTAAGCATGTAGTATGACCTTATATCTTCTCTTTTTCCTTTGCCCATCCAAATGAACCTCCAGTCTCATCCTTACCTTTACAGTGAAACACCTGCTGCAGTCTCCCCCACCCCTGAACCCATCTCCAGTGGATGACACAGATCTTTCTCTCCTAACCTCCCATCCCCTCTCATTGCATTGCTTTACCCTACCCCTCAAATCCAGCAAGCAATCTCTGGAAATCCACAAGCCAATCTGATCAGGGAAGCAAGTAGGCTCACAACAGATCTTCACTGCTTCCTCCATTTGTCCAAGGTCAATCTACCAGACTCTGTAGCAAACTTTCTGATGTGGCCTTTGCTCATACTCTGCCACCATTCTTAGGAGACTAAGCAGATTATGGAGGAATATCCTGAATTTCCTCCTTCATCGGACTCCACCGTCCCTCTTCCTTTCCCATCTTTATTTCTACGTGTCATCTCTCAATACTTAGAAACACATTTTATCTGGAACCCCATGGTAATGCCTATATCTTTCAGAATCCCAAAATGTCCTACCAAGCAACACACATGTACCAAAGTGTCCTAAAAATGAGAAAGCAAAAGTAACCTAGGCCCAAAACACCCACTGAAGAAGAAATGATGAGATATCACCACCTAGAATTATAATTTTCCCAATCCCAGATGCCTAGATGCCAGAATAAAAGCACAGTCAATTACAGCCAGGATGATAAATCTCCACTAGAGCTAAGCAACCCAACCACAGCAAGCCCTTAGCATTACAACATAGTGGAAGAACAAGTCAAATACCTTAAAACAGCCTTTCTGAATATGATAGAGATTGTTAAACAGAAAATAAATAATCTCCTAAAGCAGTCTGTAAAAGTACAAAGAAGCAGTGGAAGGAAATGAATAAAACTTTTCAAGTCCTGAACGTGAAAAATTAATAATAATAATAATAATAATAATAACCTGAGGAAAATCTGTAGGTGAAAAAATTAGAAACACTAATAGGAACCTCAGAGGCAAGCTTCACCAAAAGAATACAAAAGAGGAAAGAAGTAATCTCAGAAATTGGAGGCTTTATAGAAGAAGTTGATTCTTTAGTCAAATAAAATGTTAAATCTAAAAAGATCCAGGCACAAACATGCAGGAAATCTGACAAATCTAAAATTAATTAATTAGAATCGACAAAGGAGAAGAAATTCAGGCCAAAGCACCAAAAGTATTTCCAGCAAAATCATAGAAGAATATTTTCCTAACCTAAAGAAGGTTATATCAAAGTATAAGAAGCTTACAGAATGCTAAATAGATGAGTTGAGGAATCAAATTCCCTCTGACACACATTATTCAAAATATAAGTGTGCAAAGCAAAGAAATAATGGTAAAATGTTCAAGGGGAATATATCAAGTAACGTAAAGGCAGAAATATTAGAATAGCAACTGACTTCTCAATAAAACCTCTAAAAACCAGAAGGGCATGAACAGTTGTTTGACAGACTCTAAGAGACCAAATTACTATACCCTGCAAAACTGTCTGTCACAATAGATGGAGAAAATAAGAAATTCCATGACAAAACCAGATTTAAGCAGTATCTATCTACCAATTTAGCCCTATTGAAGTCATTAGAAGCAAAAGGAATAAATAATCCCAGAACAGCAAATCAAAGGCACCATTCACAGAAACTCACACATGCATGCAAACACAGATAAAATAACAGGAATCAGTAGAACCTGGTCACTGATTGACATTTCTCAACCTCAATAGTCTCAATACTCAAAAAAAGAAGAGCAATGCTTAAGAGATGGATTAATGTATCCACCGTACACAAAACTGTGATGCCTATGTTTCTAGCACCTTTTGGTGCAGAAAGATATTCTGCATGATACCAAAAGAAAAGTATAAACACAAGTCTAGTCACAAACCTGTTATCTTCAAAAGTCTGTCTGGGAGATATGGTAAGACAATGGTGCCATAAAGCTTGTGGAAGCAACCAACGAATACCTGACTTGATTTAAGGTCCACTCCACAAGATGGGACCCGTACATTGCTAGGGTGATCAAAAACCTGAGACATACAGCTTACTTACCTATTTAAATTGAGAAAAACATGTAGCAATAAAATGATTCCTCATGACATTCTACTATACTTACAGATTTGTAGCGCTGTGCTCAACCATCACCAGAGTTTCTTCTTGTTGTAGGTGAGAAAAAAATACAGAGACCCACAGCCAGACATTACACAGAGAGAAATAAGGGCCTCTAAAATAAGCAAAGCTCATAGGAACTCAAAGAGACTAAGCCAGCAAACATATTTTCTATGAATACCTTAAAACTTCTGTTCAGAATATTCAAGGTGTGGTCCTTTTGATGTCAGACCTTGAACATATGAGAAATGTATCTTAAGGCCAAATTAGAAAGAGTTGTGCTTATAAAAAATCAATTAGCAAACAGCAAATTTCAGGCTATAATGTTTGTAACTAAATGCTAATTTTCAGTTCAGTCATGGCTATGGCAGCCAGGTATGCTACTATTGTGATTTCTATTTAAAGATCCCTTTACAAAGACCAGTTGTTTCCAATCTGCCTGTTTCAATAAACACAGGTTAAACAGCTCCTTTAGAAAAGTCTCTGTCTCCACACACAATGAACTTACATGGCACATGATTATGGGCAAATAGAATGGTTGGATGGAGTTCCCAGCCTGTGATTATTTTATTACTGCTCTTTAGACACACACAAGCTGAGATTCCTGGGAGGGAAATCTAATCATATATTTAGAGTTGTTTTTTTTTATCCTGGAGGGTGACTGTAGATGAAAGGGTTGAACATTTCCTCAGATAGAATTATCCACTATTATAATTTTTTCAGCATAGTTTTCCCTGTCTATTAAATATAAAATATGCTTATTTGGTTGCTTCCATGTAGACATCTTTTTTGTACACTTCACTTTTGCTACCATATATATATATATATATATATATATATATATATATATATATATATTGCCTTAGCAAATATGTATTGAACATTTATGTTTTATATGTAATATGACAACTACTAAACAAATCAAGCCTTCAGTGAATGGTTCAAGTAAAATGCACACATTGAAGCCTGATCTGAAATTGAATTGCATTATAGTTGTTTCTAATCCTCTGAAAGAGTATTTCATCAAGATCCAAGATCCAATCCCTAGGATTTTAACAGTTTCTCCCCAGTCACTTTTTCACATTAATTTGAACTTAAGTAAGACTTACACTCACAAGACTTTTCAAAGCATTTGAAAAGCTGTTCACATAATGTACATTGCTAGATCCCAAACTCCATCTGTGTTTTTGGTATAGTGTTAAACTCTCATTGGATTCAATGTAATGAGGCAAATAAATTCTCCACAAGGAAAGTAGAAATATGTTAATTTATTAGCTTGCCTACTCCTAGACCAGTAGTTGTGTATGTAAAAGGTGTACTTAAACCAAAGGATAGTAATGTAAATTTGAATAATAATATTGAATGTCCAATAAAAGTGTCACAATTATAATTTTCTAATTATTCTTGTATGCCTAATTTAGTTACATTCTCAAGATAATATTATCATCAATTTAAAGTTATTGATACTATAAGATGCTAATGTTGGAATAAATGGCAGAGAAGTTCATGCCACTTCATTTTAAAATTTCATAAATACTAATATTGTTCTAAATCATTAATAGTAGAAGATTTGGTATATATATATATATATATATGTAGATAATTGATTAAAATAGAAAATACAGTTTATAAATAGAGTATACATCATAATTATATGCCTCATAAATACAATTCTGAACAAAACATTTGAATAAGTGAGATCAACATCCATACTTTATACTTCATAAACAGACATTCCTTGTCCTTGAAATAAAGACAGTGAAGAGAGGGGCACCATCAGTTTTTGTATGTTCTAGATGGTTCCTTATTATGATTCGAGTACTGATTATATCATTATTCCTTAATAGCTGTCACACCTTATTGTGTTCTTTGTCACACTTTAGTTCAAGAAAACTCCACAAAATCCTTCAGTTTTCAATACAACATTTCAATAAAACCCTTGCTAAAATGATCTTTTCGCCAAAGGACCCATCAATGAGTCAGACTTCTGAAGCACTGCTCCAGAGAAATGTCCACTGAAACTGGAAAGGGCTGAAGAGTTTTGGAATCTTATGGCTATGAGTGCTCTTGGGAAACCTAGGTGACAGCTCCAGGCTTCAGCAGTAAAGTTAGCACAAGTTCTTCAGTAGCATAAATCTTATCACCTGATTGGGGATAAGGTTTAATACCCAAATTCTAAGTAGCAATACTTTTTTCCTGGCTCTCTATTTGTAGTAGAGCCTATAGACTTACTATTTTTGGTGTAATTATTTTTTTTACTAGGTTAATCTTTTATTAGGAAATTCACTTCATAACCCCAAGGCATGAAGTTCTCCCTTGACTCTCTCAAGTATGTACTTTTCTCTAATTCCTCCCTTGGAACAAGTGATTTTTTTTTTCATGTCTCTTTTTAAGATGCTTCAGTTCTCTGTTCTGATACCACTTTTACATGTGCCATTATAGAGTTTCAGTTTATTTAAGAATTATGTTAAGTGTATTAGTTACTTTTCTGTTGCTGTGATAAAACAGCATCATGAGCACAACTTACAAAAAAATGTTTAATTTGACAGTTTTAGAATGTTGACAGTCTATGACAGCTGAGTGAAGGCAGCTGGAGAAACAACTGAGATTTCATTTCTAAGATACACAAACAGAAGGTAGATAAAGATAACTCAGGAACAGCTTACCCTTTTGAAACCAAAATTCACCACAAGTGATACAACCCTTTCTGCCTAATTCTCCTTAAACAGTTATAGCAACTGGGATTCAAATGGTTATATGAGCCTACGATCATTCATAGTGTACAGCATACTATCTTAAGCAATAGTCACTGACAATAACCAAAATTATGAAAATGAGAAAAGAAACTTTGGTAGGGAAAGTATACAAAATTGACAAGTAATAAAAAGTCTGTAATATATAAAGGAAATAATTTTGTAAAAAACAACAAAATTAATTTCAGTATAATGTATAATTTTTATAGAATAATACTTTTGTACACTGTAAAGATTTGTCACTCATAATGACTACTAGTAAAATTCTGATTAGTCAGTAGCCAAGCAGGAAATATAGGTGGTACACCAGAGGAAGAAAGTACTGGGAAAATGAAAGACAGAGAGATGCAGTCCCCAGTCAGACACAAAGGAAGCAAGATGATGATGCATCACTAAGAAAAGGTACCAAGACATATGGATAAACATAGAGAAGAATAATGTGTTAATTTAAGTTGTAAGAGCTAGTTAATAGTAAGCCTAAGCTAATAGATTAAATAATGTTGTAATTAATATAGTTTCTGTGTGATTATTTGGGTCTTGGTGGCTAGGAAATGAAAGTGCAGTCTCCGCTTTACATATAATGACTGTTTATTATACAAAAAGATAAAAAAACTACAGGAGGGGAAGAAGCATACTAAATATAAGAAAGTTGTAAAAAACTTTGTGAAAAAGATATTTTACCTCATTGAATAAAGTCAGATATCTATTTTTGACTTGATAATATAAGTAAGTATAGTTGTATTTATTTTAATTTTAAGTAAGTTTCAATATCAAAACTACATTGAAGTGAACCTAGTATTTTGTCTTCGAACTGTCCACATAAAACATTCCTTAGAATTTTGATCTGTTCTTAATAAGAGCTTATATTATGTTTCTTTTTGTCTTAAGTATCTTAACCATGAAACAATAATACATTATGATTTAAGAGAGCCTAAACATGGTTTCATAATGACCTATAATCATACTTAACCAAATGTCCAAAACTTACCAAATTTCTCAGAATCATGTAACTATACTTTTAAGAAGTCATCAAACCAGACATCTATTCATTTTTAAAATGGATAATAATTAATTTTAAACATTCTTGTTTTGAATTGGAAAATTTTAAAAGATCTATTATTTTGCCTTTATTAAGAGAAATGTTTAAAATACAGACGTTTTTGAAATGTAGAGTGGCATAAAAAGATGTTACTAAATCTGATGGTCAGTTTCTCTTTGATTTCTAGCCCTAAGGACTTTTCACAAGTCCAAGTTGAGATTCTTAGAAAAAACTTTCAGTTAAAGAAAAGCAAAAGTACTTTTAGTCAAATGTCATTCTTTGTCCACTAAAAATCTAATGAATCCAGATTTAATTTTCACTCAAGAATGCAAAGAGGAATTGTAACTAAGGAAGAAATTAACTGTTTTAATGATAATTTGTAATACACCTGATGTGGGATTCCCTGCTGTATGCTATGAATATGTTTTATTCCCATGGGTTAATAAAGAGGCTGCTCTGACATACCAACAGGGCAGAATAGAGCAAAGTGGGAATTCCAAGCCGAGATAGAGGAGAGTGTAGACCAATTCAGTGAAATGCTATGTAGCCACTAGAGGAGACAGATACCTGCACCAGAACCTTCCTGGTAAACAGCGAGCCTCATGGTAAAATACAAAATAATAGAAATGGGTTAATTTAAGATGTAAGAGCTAGTTATAAATATGCATAAGATATTGGCCAAAGATTATTACAATGAATACAATTTGTATGATTATTTCAGGTCCAGGTGGCCGGGAATGAACAAGCAGTCTCCATCAACATATACCCAGGAGTTGTTACTTAAAAGCTGGTCCTGTGGTATCCTAAAGTGTACAACTACAATTTTCAAACTAATATTTCCAATTTTTCTTTGTGTCTCCTTAGAATTTAGTCTACCCCTATATTCTTTCCCCAAACTTGACAAGTTGAAGCTGGATGCCTTCAACCAAAGGTCAAAAATAGCACATTAAAAAAAAATCATATACCATGTACCTGCTTATTGCTATGTGTCCACTAATATTTTTTTTTTTTTTTGGTTTTTCGAGACAGGGTTTCTCTGTGGCTTTGGAGCCTGTCCTGGAACTAGCTCTGTAGACCAGGCTGGTCTCAAACTCACAGAGATCCGCCTGCCTCTGCCTCCCGAGTGTTGGGATTAAAGGCGTGCGCCACCATCGCCCGGCTCCACTAATAATTTTTAACACCAGTTGCTCAGAAGACAAGACAAGAACACTTTGGATTGCCAAACTATCTACATGGAGCCACCATTTGGTAGTCTGGACTAGCTGTCCTCTCAAATCAGAAACTTGTTTTATTGAATGTTTCCTTCTTTCTATATTTATAGAAATTCTCCCAATAAAATCTGTTCATACTGCCAAATAAACATGGTTTATAAAATTGAGGTCCCAGGGTTTTGTTTTATTTTGTGAGTGTTTTTTGTAGGCATTGTTGTTCTCTTTATTTTTCCAAAGAAATAAAGTGGTAATTTTATTTGAAACTAAGAAATATTATGAAAAGTTGTATACTGTAAAGACTGTCATAAAATAACTAAAAAAGACACTCAAAGAATCTAGATGTTTGTTGTTAATAAAGAAAATAATTCAAATGAAAAATGACCTCATAATCTTCAAATGAAAGAATATGTCTTTATTATTTGAGCAAGAGAAAGAACTTCTCAAATGGAATCTTTTTCTAACTAAATGTGTCTGCTTCTTGTGGCCTTATTTCTAGGGAGGGAAAAACCTTAGTTGTTGTAATGTGTATATATATATATGTGTAGTATACATATATATTATTCATCTTTTAGCTAGATGAGTTATTAATGTACTGGAGATTGAAGTTAGTGTCTCAAAGATGCCAGGAAAGGGTTCTACACTTAGATACATAAGTTAGCCATTTTTTACTTCATTTTGAGATAGACACCATTAAATTTCCAGGTCAGTCTTAAACTTTGATTCCCCCTGCCTCAGGTTCTGGAGTAGCTGTGATTGAAGGCCTAACTCACAAGTTTCAATTCTTATTCATTTTTTACATTGCCTAATGTCAACGAAAGTCTGTCAAGATGGCTCAGCTAGGATTTCCTCTACTCTAATATTTCCCCACAGGAATATTCTGTTGAACTGGGCTCCCCCTTTTCTCCTTATCCACCAGTTCCAAATTTTTGTTGTTGTTGTTAAGTTAATGCTGATACTCTGCTTCTCCGTTGCTATAAAATTCCATTTTTCAGCCCTAATGTTTCTTAAAGTATTAAAATATACTTAATGGATGAATCTAGGTTTAGAAGTGAAACAGGAGATTATGCATTTAACCCACATGGTGCTTGATTCCTGAACGCAGGCTCTAAAGAAGGGTAGGGAAACAGGAAATCTAGGTTTCAGGTCTGAACCAAAGAAAAAAGCAGAAGAGACAAAGTACCAGAGAACATGTTACTTTGAGAAGATATTCTAAGAGAGGTTAATAAAATATTTAAATCATAAATATCACTATTTATGTACATCTGCCTCTAGAAGAAAGCTGAAAACAACACCAATATGAACCTATAAAAGGTCTTCAAAGTGTTCCCTTGTTTTCAGGCAACTTGTTTTTTACCTTCCTTAAAATCAATTTTGCAATTAGTTCTTTATTATGTCTGCCTTTGTTACTAAATCAGTTGTCTCCACAAAGACATTTTTACTAACTCTTGTGCCTCACATAGCATTAATGCTCAGTCTTTGAAGATAGAGTCTAAGATCAGGATCATTCATAATCCCCTTACTAGGTGACATTATTTATTTTAAAATATATTTTAAAATCATGTTTTCAGTTTGACCACTAACTTAAAGCTACCAAAGGAAAAAATCTTTCTCTTTCTGGAACTTTCAATGTAACCTAAAGATGACTCCCACAAAGGAGAGCTGAGAAACTTGCATCCTGCAGTCTTCCTTCCCCTCACTGTTGGCTCCCTTCATCCCAAACTGACCAAAAAGCTCAAGTTTCTCATATTCTTCTCGAGGGCTATCAAATTTAAGTATATTTTCACATGCATAATCACTTAGTTCAAATCTGTCCAGAAAGAAATAAACAACAGACTCTAAGTGTTGCCTTTTATTTGAGATTTGGATCTCATTAATCAAAATCTCCTAGTTATTTACTCTTTTGTGTTTACTCATACACTCCTCTACTTAGAATATCAAGAAATGGAAGCAGATTAGGTGTCTATGAACAGATAATTAGATAATGAAAAGGTACACTATATGCACAATGAAATTTTATTTTGCAAAAAATAAAAATAAAAGGAATGGATCTGGGAATTCTTTTATTAATGAAGGTAATTCAAAATTTGAAAAATAAATGTCATGTATTATTTCTCATATGTGAATTCTAGCTTACAATGTATATATGAATGTATATAAATAGATGTATATAGGTGCAGTCTAATACCTAGAAAACGAAGTGAAAAAAATTTATTGAAGAAGGAAAGGACTAGCTGGGCGATGGTGGTGCACGCCTTTAATCCCAGCACGCGGGAGGCAGAGGCAGGCGGATCTCTGTGAGTTCGAGACCAGCCTGGTCTACAGAGCTAGTTCCAGGACAGGCTCCAAAGCCACAGAGAAACCCTGTCTCGAAAAAAACCAAAAAAAAAAAAAAAAAGTAGAAGGAAAGGACTAAAGAACAAGTGATGAAACAGGAAGGGAATGAGGGGAAGGGAAAGAAGTGGTGCGGTGAGGCAAGGCAATAAAGGAGGGGAGAGAAGAGGATAATCTGTTAAAACATGCTCTGTTTGAAGTACCCTAATGATATCCATTTTTTATAGTAATTCAAAAAGTAATAAAATGTTCACATATCTCATGCACAGATATTCAGCAAAACCAGCAGAGAGTTGTTCTAGAAATGGGGTATGATGATCAGATATGCATTTGAAAAGGGAAATGCTGACACTTTTACCTCTTGCTAGATTAGTAAAAACTGCATATATTTTTGCATACTATGAAAGATGTTTTAGTCATCCATTTTTACTGAACTGAATTTCATACTTTAACAAAATAGGAAATGTAAAAGGAATGCAGTATTTATTTTTAAAATGCTTCTTCAAATGTGATTTTTTTAAATTTAGTGAATTTATGAGTGTGAGTGTTTTACTTGCATTATGTCTGTGTATTATGTGTGAGCCCATGAAGGTCAGAAGAGGGTATCAGATTTCCTGAAACTAAAAATGCGATTGGTTATATGGATGCTTGGAATAAAATCCAGGTTCTGTGCAAGAACAACACATGCTCTTAACTTCTGATTCATCTCTCAGGCCCCAGTACTTAATTTAAATTACACTGTCAAATTAACAGACAATTCGTTACTTAACTTAATCTAACTCCTACCCCTGTTTTCTCTCTCAGGTTTAACGATTATGCTGACTACATATACATTGTGCTCCATTTCTTTTAAATCTGTTCTTCAGTAAGGAAAATAATTTAGTTCAGAAATCCTGGTGTGCAAAATTCAAGCCCTGTTTATTCAACTAAGTTTGAAAGGAATTGTTAAAATTGCAACATGGCATATTTAGAGCTTTTCTTTCTTCATCTGTTTTATTTATTTAATTTGTTTTTTCAAGTCAGAGTTTTTCTATGCAGCCCTGGCCATCCCAGAACTCACTCTATAGACAAGGCTGTGCTCAAACTCATAGTGATCCACCTGTCTCTGCCTCCCAAGTGTGGGTATTAAAGGTGTCTGCCACCACCAGCTGGCTCTGTATTTCTTTTTCTAAGAAATAAACTATGGTCTGTTATCCTTGCAAACTGAAGATCTGGTGAGCTATGAAATGATTTTTTTTTCTTATTCTATCTTCTCTAAGTTCTCTGGGATCACCTGCACTTCACAAATGTATCCTTGACTAACTCTGTTAATATTAGAAACGTTAAATACAGGGCTAGCATTGCTTTTCTGGACTCCCATCTTGAGGACACATCAACAGAGAAGATTATTTACTGCTGGTCATACTTTAGTGATAATATTTAATTCATAAATAAATACCTAGGGGAAATAATTTATCCTTCTAAATACAAATGTCCTTTCTAATGACAACCATGGATAAATCCAAAGGAAAATTCTATGTTTACTTCTTTTTATTCATAACCCCTATAAAATTTCTCTACTTTTGCTTTTATTCATCAAACATATATTAGTGTTCCATGATTTACCATAACTAACCATGATGCGTTGTTTTAAATGTGGTCTTTCATTCTGATTCTTTGTTATTCTCAAACATTTTTAACAAGAACTATTTTCCTTATGCTAAGAGAAAAGTGAACTGATGTCCTTCTTAAAAATGATTAAAGTAGCAAGTCCATTTTCTAAAGGTAATTGAGTTTTAAAACTGTGATAAAATACACATGATATGAAAGTTTCTATTTTACCCATTTAAAGCATATCACTTGTTCGTGATTAGTATTCATTTATTGTCCCCAAATTCTATCTAGAATGCTTTTCACTTTACAGAATTGAAGCTGTATGTCCATTAAATAAACACACGGCTTCCTTTTGCCCTTGGTAAGTACTACTTTCTGTTTCTGCAAATTTCACTAATGTACGTACCTGAAAAGAGTTCATTGAGACAGCATTTGGACATTAATGACGGCTTGTTTTATTACCAGAATGTCATTAAGCTTCACCTATGTGCTATCATGTAGCACAGCAAGTGACTGTCTGCTAACACCTTATTTTACATTATCTAAATATTCCACACTTTATAATTTTCAAGTAAATGTTTTACTCTCTGCTTTACACTTATACGAACAATCATTTTCTTCTGTGTGAAAAACTATGTGATTGGTGTCATCATTCCTGCATTTAATCCCAGCATCACAAAATGTTTAGCAGTACAATTTTCTTTATCTATATACATATATTCACATCAATACATTAGCTGCTTGCCCCTGAATATTCCTCATTCTCACCACTTATTTTGAATCTAGATTGATTTTCATTTAACTGGAATGTTCAATTATGTTTTATTTTCATTTTGTTTTTTGTTTGTTTGTTTGCTTTGCCTAACTGACGTCTTGACATTTATTTTCCTATTGGCTTAATTTTTTTTTCAAAAATGACTGAGGAACAGATACTGTATATGAGACACTTAGTGTGTTACTGTGATGTAACATTACAAATGTTGTAAAACTAGTGTTTATGATGTCATTGAGATTAGAATCCTATGAGAGAAGCAGATTCTTCAAATACTCAAACAACTCAAAGGGTACAAATCTGGCAAAGGCTAATGATAAATTATTGCTGTCTAAGGTGATAGAAATATTAAATGCAGTGTGACGAAAAACAAAGCCCAGGAAGAAATAAAGACTTTGGCTGGTATTTAAAAAAAGTTATCATTGAGTTAGATGAGAGTCTAACTAGAAGAAATATATGTGCAAAGAACTTTAGTGAAAAAAATGGAGAAAGAATGAAATGCAATTTTCAAGTGAAGGGAGCAGACATGGGAGGAAGACCTTGGAACAAAGGAGGGCTCTATGCCATTGTAGTCTTCAAGCCCATGGAAAGCGATAGAAATGAGTTCACAAAAAGGATGAATGCATAGTGTATAGTTGGGAAGGCATTTTGGAAATCACAGTGGTCTTAGTATACATTGTTGCTGGTATCAGTGAGGATGAAAATGACGAGGTGGATGGAGATACAAGTACACTTTACTTATTACTCGATTTGGACTGAATCTTGGAGGATAGGAAGGCAGCAAACAAACATCTTGGAATTCTGGTTTGTATAGCTAATTGGCTGGTGATACCATTTGTAGAAAATACAGGGCTATATGGAGGAAGATTAGATGATTTTGAGTTGTGTAGACTGTCAAGTGTGGCAATTGGCTATGATGGTCTGAAATTGAATTATGTGATATTTTAATCTTAATTATAGTTTATAGTTAACTGTTGGCTTCTTTTGCCCATTCATAAACTAAATACCTGTCAAAAATAACCCAAGGAAGAAAAAAAATCTGTTAGGTCATAGTGCCAACAGTTTCAGTCCATGATTGCTTTAGTCCTATGTGCTTAAACAGAATATCACAATTTAGGAGCTAATGCCAGAAGACAGCTAGCTATTCAACTCATGAACGACAGAAAGCAGAAAGTGTCAACAAGCAGCCAGGGACAATGTATCTCCACTTTCAGCACCCAGTCACAACTACAGCCACTAATAGACTCTTCTCACCCAAACTATGAAACCTCCCGCCCATGGAACACCAAGAGTGTTTTAAAAACCTGAGCCTGTGGGGGAAACTTTCAGATTTAACTTTAAAAGTTACTGTATTTTAGGGTAGGCTATTTGTCTCATGTAGCTTGTAGTGGACGCAAAACCTTCTCTTAAGCGTCTCAATAAAATATAATAGGTTTGTAAAATATACTATCTTATCATGCAAGTACTCCAATTTTATTTATTTATTTGTTTATTTATTTATTAAAGATTTCTGCCTCCTCCCCGCCACTGCCTCCCATTTCCCTCTCCCTCCCCCAATCAACTCCTCCTCCCTCATCAGCCTGAAGAGCAGTCAGGGTTCCCTGTCCTGTGGGAAGTCCAAGGACCTCCCACCTCCTTCCAGGTCTAGTAAGGTGAGCATCCAAACAGCCTAGGCTCCCACAAAGCCAGTACATGCAGTAGGATCAATACCCAGTGCCATTGTTCTTGACTTCTCAGCAGTCATCATTGTCTGCTATGTTCAGCGAGTCCAATTTTTTTATATGGCAGATCAGAGATGAGACATAGGCATATTCCAACAGGTTAAGTGTATTGTGCTGAGTCTTATATTAGAAAAGTTACCATCTGTTAAGTTGTTTAAGTTATGACATCACAAATAGTAAATTTGATCTATGGTTGACAAACTATTGTTCTCCCACCAGTTCCCTCACCAGTTTAAGATGAGTGTTCATTCCCAGACTCAAGGAAGCCAAGTGAGAGAGAGAAATTCAGGAATTTGAACTTTTCTGATCGCAAAATGTTTGCCTTGATTCTATAACTAGGAACCATGGCAGCACTTAACCCATTTTGTGGATAGGAAAGTCAGAAAATATTATTCTTAGAACATACTCAGAATGTTCTCAGACAGGCTGCATTAAAACTTATCAGTTTTACCTATCAGTAGAATACAAGAAAGTAAAAAACTGTTCCTGGAATTTAGGCTGATTGTTGTTCAATGAACGTGAATGATCAGTGTCAAGGCACTGAAGTTGAAATGGAAGGAGAGGTTTACTGATTGACCACCATTCTTAAATTTGCATCAGGGGAGATTGTTCCATCTTAATAAATAGACAGAGCACAGAAAATACCCAAAAGATCTTAAGTTGCTTGGTTGTTAAAAATTTCTATAATTTTCTTCAAATTTTGATAAAATTGGAAAGAAACTTTGAAACTACATGACATTTTAAATTTATCAGGGAATGCTCTCTGTAGTCTCAATTTAACATTTAATATTATTAGCTACAGAAAGGTAAACTGATTGTTCCACAGGTGTAAGCAATATCCATAATTAATCCACACCACAGGACTCTGGAAAAGATCACTGGGAAGCTTTAACTGAAATGTGATTTTGAAGCTTCTATTATCCTTAGTGTGACTCCTTTATGCCTTTGAAGGATGTTTCCATTTTCATTTGCAAAAAAATTCTAAAAACAATAACAACACCACACACACACACACACACACACACACACACACACCAAATCACACATAAACCAGCTTTAGAAAGCCAACAAAGCATTCTGTTAAGGGAAAATAACAACAGCAAAAATAAAACCACTCAAAATCCTCATTAATACCTAACCAGAATTCATGTAGATTTTGAAAGCTGCTGTGAATATGAATAAAACTGGGTTGAATAATGTCATTTAAAGTAAAAGACAAAGATCTGCAATTTATTTGCAGTTGTTGATCAGTGAATGCACAGTTAAATTGCAGGCATTTGAAACACAGGTCCTTTTTAGAATCAATTGACATCGAAACCATTTTTCAGGCTTTAATTATGTGCATCTAAGATATTGTCTAACTACTTTTTGGGTTGAAGAATGGATTCAAACCACAGCTGATCAGAAGACAAAAGGTCTCTTAACTGCTGAGTTCAGTTTCCAGCATTGCTGTCCAAAGGACAAAAGAGACCCATCTGGAATGTCACCTGAGTTTGAAGTGACCTCACAGAAGACCGCTCAAGCTATGAACATTATATGATCTGTCTTTTCTTATTGCTTTCAACTTATATCTCATCGACCCTTGGCTTCTACAGGAAGTTGATATGCCAAAATTACATAGGAGACAAAAAGAAACCCTGTCTGTAGTAGCTTGATCTGAAATCAAGAGAGACCCCAGTGGTCTGTTCCTTGATTCAGCACAGAGCTCTCTGCCTTGCTCAAAATAGATTTCCAGGCCCCTGCGCGCGCCCTGGTGTCCCTCGCTGCCCGCCCCCGTAGTCCGAGCCCACTCTGAGCCGCTCGCCGCGTTGGAGCCCGCCGCGAGATCCTGGTGGACAGCCTGGACATATTCTACAGCGCCAAGGCCATCGAGTTTCGCTAGGAGTACCAGAAGACGCGCGTCAGCCGCGGGGGCGGCGTGCTGCGGGTGCAGCCCACTGCTACTCGCTTCACTTTCTGCACCGCCCGGCCGGTGCCCCGACTCGGGGTCATGCTTGTAGGCTGGGGTGGGAACAAAGGCTCCACGCTCACCGCGGCCGGCCATGCTGGCCAACCGGCTGCGTCTGACCTGGCCCACGCTCACTGGTTGCAAGGAAGCAAACTATTACAGCTCGTTGACCCAGGAGTGCACCGTGAACCTGGGTCTGGATGGGAACTGCCGGGAGGTGTTCGTACCCTTCAGCATGATTCTACCCATGGTAGCCCCCAACGACCTTGTGTTTGACAGCTGGGATATCTCGTCACTAAACCTGGCCGAGGTGATGCGGCGCTCACAGGTCCTGAACTGCAGCCTGCAAGAGCAGCTGTGGTCCCCCACATGGAGAACCTGCATCCCGGCCCTCTGTCTACATTCCTGAGTTCATCGTTGCCAACCAGACAGCACGTGCAGACAACCTCATCCCTGGCACTCGTGCACAACAGTTGGAGCAGATCCTAAAGGACATTAGAGACTTCCGATCCAGTGCAGGATTGGACAAGGTTATCGTGCTGTGGACCGCCAATATGGAGCGTTTCTGCGAGGTGGTCCCAGGTCGCAATGACACAGCTGAAAACTTGCTGCGTACTATCCAGCTTGGCCTGGAGGTGTCACCTTCCACACTCTTTGTCGTAGCCAGCATCCTGGAGGGCTGCGCCTTTCTCAACGGGTCCACACAGAACACGCTGGTACCTGGTGCCCTGGAGCTGGCTTTCCAGCGCCACGTGTTCGTGGGTGGGGATGATTTCAAGTCTGATCAGACGAAGGTCAAGTCTGTTCTAGTGGACTTCCTCACCGGCTCTGGCTTGAAGACCATGTCCATCGTGAGCTATAACCACTTGGGCAACAAGCAGAACCTGTCTGCACCACTGCAGTTCCGCTCCAAGGAGGTGACGAAGAGCTGCATGGTGGACGACATGGTTCAGAGCAACAGTGTCCTCTACGTACCAGGAGAGGCGCCAGATCACTGTGTGGTGATCAAGTATGTGCCCTACGTGGGGGACAGCAAGCGTGCCCTGGACAAGTACACCTCAGAGCTGATGCTGGGTGGAACCAACACCCTGGTGCTCCACAACACCTGTGAGGACTCGCTCTTGACAGCGCCCATCATGCTGGACCTAGTACTGCTCACAGAGCTCTCTCAGCGAGTGAGCTTCTGCACCTACTTGGACCCTGAGCCTCAGGGCTTCCACCCTGAGCTGTCGCTGCTCAGCTTCCTCTTTAAGGCCCCACTCGTGCCTCCTGGCAGCCCAGTGGTGAATGCACTCTTCCGCCAGCGTAGTTGTATCGAGAACATTCTCAGGGCCTGTGTGGGGCTCCCGCCCCAGAACCACATGCTTTTAGAGCACAAGATGGAGGGCTCAGGCCTTGACATGAAGCCAGGAGAGATGGCGGCTACCAGCCCACTGCCACATAAGAAAGAGTCCACACCTGCTGCCACCAATGGCTGTACAGGCGATGCCAACGGGCACATGCAGGCACCAACACCAGAGGTGTCCACTGCTTAAATCAAGTAATCCTTTCATCCAACCCTCTCATCACTGTCCCCAGGACCTTGCCAACCAAATAAAGGGTCCCCATCAAAAAAAAAAAAAATTCCAAACTCACCACTGTGTGTTCACAAGCCAATGCTAAAAAAAAAGAACTTTCTCTTTTAATATCTTCTATTTTAATTTTCCTTATTCCTGTAAATGCCTCTTTTGTAGATAAAGTCTTGGTGATACACATCATTCAATGAGGGCCAATCTTCTAGTACTGGGAAAATGTAGCTGATGTCAGCAGGGGAGTCTATTGCACAATGTTTGAGTGGAGTATGGTCAATTTTATGGCTACAAAATACTTAAAAACTAATTGAACCACATGAGGATCAAAGACATTTTTGTTTGTTTTCTGTTCTTGTCCAATTAAGCTCGTCAGTTACAAATAACCATTAACACTGATAGACTATATTTACTGAAAGCTTTCACTAAATGATGTTTCTAGAATTTTTAATTTCTTCATTTACTTGTAATGGGGAAATTGCTTCATAGTCTTAATCCTCAGTAAAAGACACATTGTTGTAAAATATATTAAAAACTAAAAACAAACTTCTAGATACATTTTATAGACCCGGTAATGTTCTACAGGCTTGCAGTAGTGACATAATCAAGTTATCAATAGGTGTTATTAGGAAATAGAGACATAGATAGAAATACCTTAGTCAAGAAAGTCTTCTGAAGACAAAAATGAACTAGATGAATTTTCAGTAAGAAATGTGTTACAGGTAGAAAGAAGAGGGACTTTGGAGTACATGGCTTAGAAACATTCTCACTTGCTTGGAAGAAACCTTAGATTTGATTATAGAACTTACTGCAGCAAGAACCTGCGTGCAAGTCCAGACCTGACCTGAAACACTTAATTAGGCTAGACAGGAAGACTAGCCATTGCCAAGTATCTACCTGTTCTTCCTTCTCTAGCACTGTAATTATCAGTATGTCCTACCACATTGGGGTTTCATAGTTGAGGGAGAGGGTATATACACAGGTATTCTGTACATGCATTTATCTGATATCTCCTCAGCTTTCTGGCAAAAGATCTTGTTTGGACTTGTAAACAGTGAAGAAGATTAAATTGTACCCTAGCTACAATGACAAGGCACTTAGGGACTAACATGATCTGGTTCATAGTTAAATACACAGATGATACTGAAGATTATAGGACTGACTTTAGAGTGGCAGGCAGGTATGCAAATAGCAGTATCAGAATTCTCTATTTTTCTGTGTTACCAGTGAAGTCAAAGAAAAACCCTGAATACTTGGGGTAGGAAAGTTGTTGGAGGTGTAAGAAAAGAGGAAATGTCTTGAAATGAGCTTTTAGGAAATTGGTGGAAGGAACTGGCTACGGAGTTTGAAATTTTACTTGATTTACAATGAATACAGGGTGCATGGATTGAGGCAGTGCCATCAATTCTTATCAGTAGAGAAATACAGAAAGAAACCAATTTCACCAAACTAGACCTAAGCTGATAAATTAGCATTAGTAGATAATTGAGTGATTTTAAACAATTCACTTTTATTTTCCCTGGAATAGTAAATTCTTTGAATATTTCTATGTCCCGTGCTTACATACCAGGTAATACAAAAAAAAAAAAAAAAACTATACAAAAACAAAACAAAACAAAAGAACAATCCCATTTAGTTCAGAGTTATATGAACACCTTCACATTCCAAATAACTCTAGAAAAGCATCTGGAAAACCTCCAATTTTGCTTATTTGCTTGATTAGATATTTAAGATTAAATTTTCCATGAAAATATTAGATTAATGAACATTACAATTAGTATGATGTATTAAAGTCCTAATTCAAACTTGAGGACACTGTTGACCAGTGTACTTTTTACCATTGTCATTTCACCCTTTCCACATTCTACTCTATCATACCTTGCAAGAGAAGGGCTTAGAAATAGCTACATAAATATAGGGCAACCCAGGTTAATGGAGGGCAGTTATTTGTTGTCTAGGGTATCATGTGAGGAGGCTTTTAAGGTATTGGACACATATCAAAATAAAAATTTTCATGCAGCAATATTACCAAAATTGTCATAGGAATGTCTTGAAGATGTGTCGCTGGTGCAAGTTTTCTGACTCACACTGAGTCTCAATTAAATTTGAAGAAAATTCACCAACCCATGTTGGGCAACATAAAGACCACTGAGCACAACATATCCCACTAGAGCCGGGCCATGGCGGCGCACGCCTTTAATCCCAGCACTCGGGAGGCAGAGGCAGGTGGATCTCTGTGAGTTCGAGACCAGCCTGGTCTACAGAGCTAGTTCCAGGACAGGCTCCAAAGCCACAGAGAAACCCTGTCTCGAAAAACAAAAACAAACAAACAAAAAAAAACACAAACAAACAAAAAAACATATCCCACTAGATTCTTTAGTGGAGTCTCAGCACTCAAGACTGAGTACTATCCCAGCACTGAAAGAAAAAGGATCTCCTTGGCCTTGGACCCCCTCCCCACCCATAGCTAAGAAACAAAGCTAGGCTTTTCTCTTTTTCTCTTCTTTGTGGGTCCTTTGGAAGCTCTTTGATGTCACCTTAGAGGGGACTATTAAAGGAGAAGAATGGTGGAGTCTTTCATAGATATGCTACAAGGTTGTATTATTATCAAAGCCTAAGCATGTTGTTAAATCCTCAAGTGTGTTAACAAGAAAGACTGAAGATGGTTCATCAAGTAAACTGATTACAAATCTGCAAAGGTTGCAGGCTCACTCTTGCCCAGGAATTCCTCAACGTAATTATCAGTACTGCGATTTTCCAGCAGACCCTGATGACTCCTCTTTCTCATTACAGTTGACCTTAATCCTCTTTGGCTAAAAGCTTTATAAATAAGTTCTGCTACTATCATAATGCTTTTCTAACAAAATTCCCTTTCTGAATTAACATAGTTTCCCAATATTCATTGGAATATATTTGTGTTCCATGGAAATAATAACATGCCTTTTTATTCCATGGATATTTAGCTTACAGATTGTGATCTGTAAGTGAGCAGTCTTTATGAGTTCATGACTAAAAGCAGATAGCCCAGAATGATACAAATGCATGGTTTTGAATTAGCTTCACTAAATAATTGTTGATAATATTCTTATTATTCACAAACCATGTATCTCCATTTTCCTGAATTAATATTTTTACGATGTTTTATTTTATTTTTTTAAAAAACAAAAACAAGCTATTGTAGGGTTAAGCCAGCCCCTTTAGGAGGCGGGTTTGCCTCAGGCGAATGCATACGAATAAATCGGGTGTGCAGGAGGCCGCTGGCCCTTTTCTTTCCTACCTCCTGTGCTACGCGGGAACCTCGGTTCTGTAAGTTTATTTAAACATTAAAACTGTATATATTCTTTAATTTTTGCCTTGCATTTATTTACGCCGATACATTTGGCGCCCAACGTGGGGCTCGAACCCACGACCCTGGGATTAAGAGTCTCATGCTCTAGAGACTGAGTTAGATGAGCATTGAAGAGGATCCTTATGGAGTTTGATAGCCATTTGGGCAAGAAACTGCTCTTGCCTGGACTGTTGCATAAAATGGACACAGAGAACCCGCAGAGAGAGGACTGCTGAACTTGCCTAAAGGTGAGACGGTCTTTTGGGGTTCATGTCTCCTGAAAGAGTCTACGAGACATTCTGCAGGACACAGCAGATAGTGACTGAACTGTCTTTGAAATTGCCTGCTTCATGGAAATGTCTGCTGGATACTATGGGCCTGTAGGCCGAAGATGGATGCCCCAACTGTACAGAGGAACTTTGGGTGACTGTACAGGCAGCGAGATGTCTCTGTCATTTCTAGAGTTTGAAAATTGCTTTTTTCTTGTTTGCTGAGGTAATATTGTATCTTTCTGGACTCTTTGATGGAGTTAAGAATAGTTAGTTATAGTTATAGTTTTCCTTAGTTATGATAAAGATTATTGTAACTTTTACTTGATAACTGTTTTGTTATATGTAATTTTGCTATGTTAAAGTTAAAGCCTTCCTTTTTTTTTTGTTTAAACAGAAAAAGGGGAAGTGATGTGAAAGTGTCATATATCAATCTGTTGATTTCATTGGTTAAGTAATAAAGAAACTGTTTGGCTGGCCCTCATAGGTTAAAACATAGGTGGGTGGAGTAAACAGAACAGAACGCTGGGAGGAAGAGGAAGTGAGCTCAGAGATGCCAGGCTTCTCTCTCTTGAGCAGATGTGATGAAGCTCCGACCCAAGATGGACGTAGGATAAAATCTTCCCGGTAAGACCGGTGCTCACTTAGACTGGTGCTCACAGATTATTAGAGATGGGTTGATCGGTATATCAGAATTAGCCAGTATGGGCTAGAGCTAAAGGGCCAAGCAGTGTTTAAAAGAATACAGTTTCAGCGTAATTATTTCTGTAAAGCTAGCCGTGCGGGCGGCCTGGTGCCGGGGATGCAGCCCGCTGCTCCTATTACTACAAGCTATCTTTTCCCATTTTACATACGAATCCCAGTTCCCACTCCCTCCCTTCCTCCCACTCCCTTCATCTGGCTTGCCCCTGCCCTACCCCCACCCACTCCTCAGAAAAGGTAAGGCACACTCCTTTGGGGAATTTCCAAGGCCCTCCCTACTATATCTAGGCTGAGCAAGGCATCCATCCAAAGCAAATAGGTTCCCCAAAAGTCAGTACAAGAAGTAGGGATAAATCCTGATGCCATTGCCAATAGCCCCACAGTCTGCCCCAGTCATACAACTGTCACCCACATTCAGAGGGTCTAGTTTGGACCTATATTGGTTCCTTCCCTGTCTGGCTGGTGTTGGTGAGCTCCCATTAGCTCAGGTAAATTGTTCCAGTGGGTGTCCCCACCATGGTCTTGACCTCTTCGCTCATATTCTCGCTTCTTTATACTCCTCAATTATACTTTGGGAGTTCTGCTGTGGGTATCTGTCTCTGTTTTCATCAGTTGCTGGATGAAGGTTCTATGGTGACATTTGAGATATTCATCAATCTGACTACAGGGGAAGGCCAGTTTATGCACCTTCTCCTTTATTGCTTAGAGTCTTAGCTGGGGCCATCCTTGTCTATTCCTGAGACTTTTTCTAGTGTCGGATTTCTTGCTAGGCCCATAGTGTCTTCCTCAATCAAAATAGCCCTTTCCTTGTTTTCATCTCTGTTTGTCCTCCATCTCGACTATCCAGTTCCTTCATGTTGTCCTCCCCCCTCCCTTCTCCCCTCTTTCTTCTCCTTTTACCCTCTATTCTCCTCCCATCCCCATGCTCCCAAATTTTGTCAGGTGATCTTGTCTATCTGAATTAATATTTTACTTGTTATTTTTTCAGGGGATATGATTGTTTCAGAGTTCAGTGGGTATCATTGTTTTCCCCATGTCCTTGCCTTGCATTCTCTAAAAGTTTCCAATAGAATTAATTTATGAATATGAAGCTTGGAGTTTGATGATTTTACTTGGAGTTTGATGATTTTAAAGCAGATCAGTAATATTTCCAATGAGCCTACATTTGTTGAGGCTTTGAATGCACATCTGGATTCATCTCATCCAACTGAATTCACTCCAAAACCAGGTTCATGTAAAACCTCAGTGCTGTACTTATCAGTACTCAAATCAAAGCCAATCAAACAGTCTAAACTTGCAGCTTCAGAAAATAGCACTCCTGTTTTCAGGTCACACCAAGAAAAGTTCATAAATTATATATAATCATGAGGCAGGGACAAGGGCATCACTGTTTATGTCTATAAGTCAAATGCCAATCTGTTAACATGATCACTTCATTTTCCTGTGCTGCCTCTCTGATAATCTATTTAAAGCAGATTTAGACTTTAATTTGATTATTTTGGCATGGGATACTATGTTTTTATAGTTAATTCAACATACTTGGTTAAGATGTTAAACAACTGTATTTTCTATGTTTACCATTTATAAATAATACAAAGTTTGGTGGTAGAGGAAGGTAGAGAATCTGAGAAGAGTTTGAGGATGTGAAAGAATATTATCAAAATATAGTGAATGGAATACTCAAAAATAAATAAAATGTAAAAATTTTATGATTAACAGGACTGAAGTGATAATCTTTGCTTCAGCATAAGTGGAATTCCTAATTAAAATGTCCATGCATTAATTCTGTGAAGAAGATGCAATTGTTTGGAAATTCAATAAGATTCTTTCTACCAATAACATTCTATGACAACTGAGGCAATGAAAAAAGATACACTATTAAAGTATAGATTGAATGAGAAAAAAGGAGCACCAGTTAGTTTATAATTTTAGTGGTTTGTATGAGGTAAAGAAAATGTTAAATGGATGAAGTGAAATAAACATAGAAGTAATATCTACAAAATCATCATTAGGAGGATATCATCAAAAGTCTTCAATTCTAAATTTTTCTTTTATGTATTTAACAGATGTAAAAATTGAAAAGAATTATATTAAATGTGATATTTTTTATTCTTACAATGTTTATCTTAGCTGGAATTGTGTATAGCCTACAATTAATTTTACAATGAATCATATAGTCATACTATTACTGTGTAATTTAATATAAAAGTTGGAGTTGTTAAAAATTGATGTTATGAAACACTGAACATATTTTTAATCTACTCTAGTTTATAACTTAAGGCTTACATAGCAATTCAACTAAGCTGTGATATATAAGTACAAACAAAAAATAACTAGGCAAAATAAATGTAGGAGAAAATTCATTAGAAGACCTAAAAGGAGCCAATGCATGTAGAACAAAAAGTATAAGAAGAAGAGTGCTTCGGATAAGCTGCCAAGATTTAGGATTTTACAATTCTAGAACAAAGTTGTGTTCAAAGAGAATGAAGAAATAGATCCACATTTTTAACCATAACTGATGCTGCAGTTTAAGAATCATAAAACTGGGAAGAAGATGAAAAGGTGAATGTAGAATGTAGAAAGAACCATTAAGAGGTAATTACAGTATTTCATGAAAGAAACTTAATATTTGAAAAGTAATAGTCAATTTGGAGTAAATGCATTGACTTTGATAGATATGTAAGAAGGAGTTCCCATTGCAAAGAGAGAAACAGGCAAAGATTGTTATAGTTGCTGGAAAGAAAATTGAAAGCAAAAGAGATAATGTTGCAAGAAAGGTAGAGGGAGGGAGGATGCAGAGATTCAAATTACAGACATGGAAATGAGGTGTTTTTGTGTTCTTTAAGAAAAGTGTTCACATTACTAACATAATTATAATATGCTGTCTATTCTGGCATCATCCTATTTATTATAATTGAAAGCAGACAGCTTGTAAACATTCAATTTTTGCACCTGAGGTTAATCTCTGTCCTTATCTTGACTCTCATCTTTCATGGGTTCAGCAAATGAATAGAGGTCAGTGTATGATTCACTGAAACAATTAGCATTTTTAAAATGGCAGCTGACTTGTAAAAACATCCCCTTTAAATGATTGATATTACTTTAGCTTCTGAGGCCTATTACTTTCTCTAATTATTGACATAGGTCTAGAATAGTACTTAGATGGTGTGGGAAGTCCTTCTATTTATGTATTGCTTTCATTGTTTCATGAATAAAGAATTTGCCTTGGCCTGTGATAGGGTAGAATAGAGCTAGGCAGGAAAACTAAACTGAATGCTGGGAGAAAAGGTGGAGTCAGTGAGATGCCATATATCTGCTGCCAGGGACAGGAGCCTGCTGGAACCTGATGAAATCTTGCCACAGCCATGTGGCAATACACAGATGAATAGAAATGTGTTAATTTATGATATAGGAGTTAGCCAGAAATATATATAAGCTAATAGGCTAAGCTGTGTTTTAATTAATACAGCTTCTATGTGGTTATTTTGATTCTGAAATGCCAGGAATGAATAGGTAGCCTCTGCCTACACTTAGGAAAGAAAGTTGAACAGATATCAAAAAAAATGTACAGCAAAGAGGAGGTAATGAGCACTAGATGAGAGAAATACAAGCAAAAATGATAAAGGCATCACCCGTTTCATTCCATCATTTTAAGAGATTTTGATTTAATAATTCTGAAAGAAAATAATTAAATGGAAATTCAAGAAAGAATAAAAAGCTACTTTTGCCTCTAAATTTTATAATTGAAGTGTGTATCAGGTAGTAAATAGATTCAGACAAACAGAACAAAATGTAAAGAAAATAATTTTTCTGTGTCATTTATTGTTCTCTTATTTTGGAAAAGGGTGTCTTTTCCTAAAGGGAAAAATAATCTTTTAATTTTATTTCTTTTTAACTATTTTATTTCTCATTCTGCATCTCTTTTAAAGCACACAAAAACATACATTTTTGTACACACACATGTACTCACACATACACTCCATAGACACTCGCGTGTGCCCGTGTACACACACACACACACACACACACACACACACACACACACAAAGACTTGTCTATCCTGGTTCTCTCACATAGTTTTAGCCTCTAGTCTTTTACCACTTGCTTTGTATCTTTCCTCCAACCTATGTAAGTCTGGAGGTATATTTAACATCTTTATTCCAAAATGTAGGAGAGTCATACAAGGAAGAATGGATAAAGAATACTCTAGTGCTGCAGCCTTGTTGAACTTGGCAATGGCTAGTAGTAACAAAGATTCTGCTTTCCCCAAGCTCATAATATCTGCATTATGAGACCTCATTATTAAAAAAATCCAGAAATGCCTGTGTCACTTCATTGCCATTAATCAAGATGTTGAAAATGGAAAGCCAAATAGAAAGAAAAAAGTCAAGAATGAAAGAAAAAAGAAAGAGAAAGAAGAGAGAAAGAATGTCAATGAAGGAAGAAGCCAAAATGAGTAAATAAAAGTTCCAATTTACAAAAAGATATCAGTGGTAGTTTTGAGGCAAAGTTTGATGAAGATTTGCCTTATGTCATCATATACATATGACATGTTACCCACACTTTTCAGGTTTCTGGAATTTTAATAACTCTTTTCTTTTTTAATAAAGTAAAATATAATAATAAGACAAAAATCAACACATCAAAGTTGTACCATACAAACCAACAGAAGGAAAAGAGCCCATGATAGGGCAAGGCACAGAAAACAGACCCTTTTGTTCACAAACTTAAGAGTCACATGAAAATAGTATGCTGGACGCCTACACACACACACACACACACACACACACACACACACACACATATATATATTCAGAAGAACCTGGTCCAGGCCTGTGCAGGCTTTGTATTTGTATCTCTGTAAGTTCATATGAGTTTTGATTATGTTAATCACTCTTTCAAAAGCTCCACAAGACATAATACATTCATGTTTTTAGACTAATTTTATTTCAGATTGTTCTTGCTATGTTTCTGCTCCAGAGACTGGAGTTCCTACTAATCTCTGAGGCTTCTCTTGCATTGTAGCTCCCACAATGCAATTCTGTCTTATTCAGAGTCAGAGGGCAATACTGCACTCAGCAGCTGGATGTCTTCATTCTCCATGCTGTTAGTGACATTCTCTCATTAGCACATATTTGTTTTCTAGAACTTAGACAATATTTTAGTTATATATTTGTTTTGCATTTATTTGGAAGACTCTGACTTTCTTACACCAAAAAGGGTTTAGATGGCTTGCTATGTCTATTACATTCTTTATTACATGACCAGACATTCCAGTGGTGATTGTTAATTCTGAACTCATAGTTACAAAAGAAGGAGAAGAAGTACATTTGCATTTCCTGACCACCTGTCAGGATGGATGGACTTTATAGAATAAGCTATTTTAATGTTAAAGAGTCAAGCAATTACATCCTGAGTTGGGACATAAATATATGTTGTTGGGGCTTCTGTCCTGCCAAGTTCCCGCAATTAAGTCCCAAAGAAATTACACAGGTGTCTACATTAGTTATAAACTGATTGGCCCATTAGCTCAGGCTTCTTATTAACTCCTATAATTTATATTAGCTTATTATCCTTGTCTATGTTAGCCACGTTTCTCGGTACCTTATTCGGCGAGGCAACCACATCTTAATTTTTCTGTGGCTGGGTCAGGTCTGCAGACTAGGACTTCCTTCTTCTCATAATTTTCCTTTTCTCATTGACCCACCTCTACCTCTTATCTGGTTGTCCCACCTATACTTCCTGCCTGGCTACTGGCCAATCAGCATTTATTTAAAATATAATTGACAGAATACAGACCATTGTCCCACACCAACTACACTCTTTGATTATTTGAGTAAACTCCACACTCTCTGACCTTCAGACAATGTGGAAACAGGCCCACAGTTCTTGGGCTCCACAGAGATGGCTGCTGAAGATTGCCTTGATCAGTAATTGAATCAGGCAGTATCAAACCTGCACATGGTCCTGGCTTATAAAATAAAGCTGTTATATTAATTCAAATAGCAGGCTAGGAAGAAAGGCAGCAGCAGTGCTCCTCTGTGGTTCCTTAAGGTACTTGCCCTAAATTCCCTTGATAATGGATATACCCTGGTAGTATAAGACAAATAATACAAGGTTTTCTTACTATACTCTTTTCAAATTCTTTTGTTTTTGGTCAGAGTGTTGTCACAACCATACAATGGAAATAGATAAGTGTTTAACACAGAATGCAGCCAGTGGACAAAAGGACTCTTTAAATGAATAAATAAATAAATAATACATAAAAGTGACATAAAACATTCATGCAAAGTTCACTCTATAGTGAATTATTCCCCTTTTTCGTTCACTGTGCATGTGTGTTGATGAGCAATTAGGGATAACAGTTGATGAACTCTTCATAAGGCTTTGACAAATAATATTGTTAATTATGAGAAACTCATGAAATGTATTTTGATCATATTCATCTCTGGTCAGTCAATATTGTAGTTTTCAGGGTTCTGAGATGGATAAGTTTCTTGATTACTGTTTGACCACTAAACTGTTCATGGCATCTTTCAACACTGAATGCTGGGCAGAAGGGAAGAAGCTCCCAAAATTGCACAAGCTAGATTCTCTATGTTCTATAGTTTAAGCATGTGATATATTCAATATTAGGATCTTACCATCATTTTCTGGAAGGTAGCCAGGACTTGATCATGGTTTTCTAGAGGAACAGAGCAGATAGAATGTTTCTACACATATAAAAAGAGAAATAATTAGCACAAGAGCTGTGTCTCAAAGGAAAGTTCGAGAATATAGTAAGTATTTAGTCCACAAAACTACATGTCTGTGTTGATCTTCAGTACACTCTAAAAGTCAAAAGATATAGTCTCTAATACCAGTGAATATAAAACAAAGCCAAGAAGGTAAAACAGCAAGATCATTTTTTCATGACTTTATATTGGCTGTCACCAAAAGTCATGGCCAAAATGAAAGGTTTATCTTCTCATTTCCAAAGATTTGGATTAAAGCTTTTTTTTTTTTTTTTTTTAATTTATTTATTTATTAAGGATTTCTGCCTCGTCCCCACAACCGCTTCCCATTTCCCTCCCCCTCCCCCGATCAAGTCCCCCCCCCTCATCTGCTCGAAGAGCAATCAGGGTTCCCTGACCTGTGGGAAGCCCAAGGACTGCCCACCTCTATCCAGGTCTCGTAAGGTGAGCATTCAAACTGCCTAGGCTCCCACAAAGCCAGTACGTGCAGTAGGATCAAAAACCCACTGCAATTGTTCTTGAATTCTCAGTATTCCTCATTGTCCGCTATGTTCAGCTAGTCCGGATTTATCCCATGCTATTTCAGACCTAGGCCAGCTGGCCTTGGTGAGATCCCAATAGAACATCCCCATTGTCTTAGTGTGTGGGTGCACCCCTCGTGGTCCTGAGTTCCTTGCTTGTGCTCCGTCTCCTTCTGCTCCTGATTTGGACCTTGAGATTTCTGTCCGGTGCTCCCGTGTGGGTCTCTGTCTCTGTCTTGTCTTCCCACTATAAATGGTTTAACTAATGGAGGCAAACATGAACAAAGTGATCCCACACTTGCTCAAAATTGAGTATAAAATAAAGGGGTTGTTTATTTTGGGGGAAATTCACAGATCACTGCCTTCTGCATGAATGGCGAACAGGAATGGAATCAAGCATCCAGGTGTGAGAGAGGAGAGAGAGAACATTGGCAGGGGTGCACATTTTTGGTACCTAAGACCATGCCCAACCTAGTCCAGCATCTCAAAGGCCATTGGTTGAAGGAGGTTCCTCATCACCTCCCTCTTTTGTCTAAATAAGAGAGTTCCAAACCCAGTACAAATGATATACAATAGCCAGACAATAGTGGTGCACACCTTAAATCCCAGCACTCAGGAGGCGGAGGCAGGCAGATCTTTGTGAGTTTGAGGCCAGCCTGGTTTACAAGACCTAGTTCCAGGAAAGGCTCCAGAGCTACCCTGCCTCAAAAAACCAAAACAACAAAAATCAAGTATAAGAAATGGAATTACAACCAGCGTAAACAATATTAAGCAAGAAAGATATGCTAAATGTTTCAATAATTATTCTATCCTAAAGAGTCTATGTCTTGTACTAGAAATGGCTTGGCTAAGTCATAAGAGGAAAGTAACTATGACTATCTAGTCTTCTTCAACCCCATTAAAGACCTGACTGTTGTATTAGGAGCGGTGGGGCTGCGTCCCTGGCACCCGGCCACCAGCACGGCAAGCTTTACCAGAAATAATTACACGGAAACTGTATTCTTTTAAACACCGCTTGGCCCATTAAATCTAGCCTTTTCTTGGCTAATTCTCGCACCTGGACTAGCCCATTTCTTATAATCTGTGTAGCCCACGAGCAGGCTTACCAGGAATTATCTTAACCTGCGTCTGTCTGGAGTGGGAGAATCATGGTGACTCACTGTCTCAGCTTCTTTCTCCCAGCCTTCTGTTCTGTTTTCTCCACCCACCTATGTTTTAACCTATGAGGGCCAAGCAGTTTCTTTATTGCTTAACCAATGAAATCAACAGATTGATATATGACACTCCCACATCACTTCCCCTTTTTCTGTTTAAACAAAAAAAAAAGGAAGGCTTTAACTTTAACATAGCAAAATTACATATAGCAAAACAGTTATCAAGCAAGAATTACAGTTACAATATTTATATCTATTTTATATTTTATCATAACTAAGGAAAACTATAACTACCTATCCATTCTTCAACTCCATCAAAGACTCCAGAAGGATATAATATTATCTAAGCAAACAAGAAATCCAAACTCTAGAAATGACAGAGACATCTCGTTGCCTGGACAGTCACCCAAAGTTCCTCTGCACTGTTGGGGCATCCATCTTCAGCCTTCAGACCCATAGTTTCCAGCAGACATTTCCATGAAGCAGGAAATTCCAAAGACAGTTCAGTCACTATCTGCTGCGTCCTGCAGAATGTCTTGCAGATGCTTTCATGAGTCATGAACCCCGAAAGACCATCTCACCTTTAGGCAAGTTCAGCAGTCCTCTCTCTGCGGGTTCTCTGTGTCCATTTTATGCAACAGTCCAGGCAAGAGCAGTTTCTTGACCAAATGGCTATCAAACTCCATAAGGATCCTCTTAGATGCCCATCTTCCTCTTGAAGTAGCTGGTGCTCCCAGGAGCAGATGTGTCTCTTTGTCATGAAAAGCCCTAAGTTATTAAAACATTAAATGCCATATTCTGCAGTCTTTGAAAGATATGAAGAATGTCTATCTAACTGAAATATATCTCCATATATCTAGAAAATCTAACTAACATGACTACAAGCTTTACTATTATTTATGATAATCCATCAACAACCTATATTTCCTAATTATACATTACATTTTAAAAATGAACTACACAATCACAATACCTTAATCAAGATCAGAAATAAATATACATATAACAAAATTGACCTTGAAATCCATACCAATGCAAATTATTCATATCTATATCATATCCCCCTTTAAATGTAAAAGAACATTTATAAACAATATTTTGGGAACATGGGCACAGTTTTTCTCTCCAAACTGCTTCCTGCTGAATGGGGGCACTGTTAATCAGATCACTTAGGATGTAACCTGTGTGCCAGGTTTATCTCAGTTGACAGTTGAGTGAAGTAATTTTTTGAGGGTGTTCACAGGAACTTTTCAGGAGATCATGGTCTATCATACCAAATTGGGATAGATGTAATCCACAGGGTCTGGTCCTCTGTGAAAACAAAAGAAGACCCTCTCCAAAGCATCATATCCTTAGACCCAAATTTTGAAATCGTAATACCCTTATACCCATTCTGGTTTAGCTTGGCAACCCATATAATGAAATGTCTCTCTGTACTTAGCTCCTTTCCAGTCAAAAATTTTGAAGAAAACACAATGCACATAATCCAGACTCTCTGTGAATTTTCAATTTTTACGTGGCTTATTTTTCTTTATTTTCTAAATCTATAACTATCTGTACTCTGTGTCTTTAACGACTTCACTTTTTTTTTAAACCATTAATTTTATTCTCTATATTCTTTTTCTTCTCTCTCTCAAGCCTACGTACATTCATCCAACAATGTGACTCATTTAGTGGTCTGAATCTGTCCTATAGTGAATCTGCAATTTCTTATTATCCAGGAGCACTTTTGATTTGCACCTTTAAATCACTAGGCACTTAAGAATCTAAGCTGTGACATTCCTAGGTCAAAAACAGGTACTGCCTGCTTGCCCCGCCCAGTCCAACATGGAGGAGCCGCTCGTGCCTCTGATCCTTGCACATTGCACCACTAGCATGGTGGAGCCGCTCTCGTGCCTCTGAGCTGCGGCATGCAATGTCCCCCTTTTAGGCACACAGCAGTCTAGTTGCCATCAAACAAATAGTAGCACTTTGCTCCAAATGCTCCATTCAAAAGCTCTGTCTCCCGCAGGAGACAGATCACAATGGCGGCACAGCCCAGAAAGCCAGCATTTTAAAATAGCCAGTTTTTTTCCTGCTGCTGAGTCAGGAAACTTTCAAAATGGAGGACCATTTTGTGCTAACTCTGGGGCCGCCAGGTAGGAGCGACACTCAGCACTTTAATTCTGAGACTCAGCGTGCAGCACAGAAATTCTTTTTATCCAAGTTACAGCCAAATCTGAAACACAGAGCACTGCACAGTCTGAAAACATGCCATGCCCTTCCACCTGCCTAAGCCTGATTCGGCTGTCTGCCCAGGTGCAGTTGGGGAGCGCTGAGCCTTCAGCATGGTCTCAGAGCACTCTCCTTATGATCCCAAGCGGGAACACAAACATCCAGTCCCATAAAATCCATTGAAATGCTTTAAAGCCAGAGTTCATGCTGGCTGGCAGCACAGCTCCAAGAAGCTGCACTTTAAAACGACACAGCATTTTTTCTGCTGCTGATGCCGAATCAGGAAATCTCTCTACAGCACGCCACCAACAAACAGCAAAAACCTGTGTTAAACTCTCTCTTCCTTATTTTTAAGCCTTCTCAGGTTTTTATTTATTTTTTTTTTTTTGGTAAGCACAAGATTTTTTTTTTTTAATTAGATGAAATTCACATTTTTTTTTTCATTTACAGTTAGTGGGGTTTGTGTCTTGAATAATCTTTTCTCCCCAAAATATTCTTTAAAGTTCTTCCCTAAAAACATTATCATTTTGATTTTAACTATACATGCAAGATCATTTTAAATAAATTTTTACGTGTCAGATGGAGAACAAGTCAGAGTTATTCATACAACTCAGGTTTTTAAGTGGATTTAGTCCATCTGTTGTATTAGGAGTGGTGAGGCTGCGTCCCCTGCACCCGGCCGCCCGCAAAGATAGCTTTACCCGAAATAATTACATGGAAACTGTATTCTTTTAAACACCGCTTGGCCCATTATATCTAGCCTTTTCTTGGCTAACTCTTGCACATGAATAGCCTATTTCTTATAATCTGTGTAGCCCACCAGCTGGCTTACCAGGAATGATCTTAACCCGTGTCTATCAGGAGTGGGAGAATCATGGTGACTCACTGACTCAGCTTCTTTCTCCCAGCCTTCTGTTCTGTTTTCTCCACCCACCTATGTTTTAACCTATGAGGGCCAAGCAGTTTCTTTATTGCTTAACCAATGAAATCAACAGATTGATATATGACATTCCCACATCACCTGACAAGTGTGAAAATATTACTTTATTAGGCAGGAAGTGCAATCAGGCAGCTTTCAGAAAATGCAGTAAATGAGAAAGAAAGGCTACAAAATCTCGTTTTCAGTGTTGGAGCAATAAACTTTGTCTAAGGCCTAGAATAACTGACAGACCATTTGTAGAAGCAGGAAAAGTTCCAAAAATGTCTTACCTTGTCTTGGCAAGGGTTGGAAGTTTACTTTTCTGCTTGTGCAGTCAGGACACCATGTACTTTGCCAGTGTTTGAGAGATGGCAAGTTCTTTGCTCAAAGGCCAATTTTGCTAAGCAGAAAACAAGCTCTAAGTGGAGTGTCTTTGGTGATCAACATTTGTTTGGTAATAGATTGGTGCTGCCGGGAGCACTTGTGTCTCATGTCAACAGAACCCTGTGTTATTTAAATGCCATGTTATACAGTTCTTTGAAGTGGTTGAAGATTACTAATCTATGTAGAATATAATCTCTATGTATCTAAATAATGTGATAAGTCTAACTTTAAGTGTGACAAACATGAATGACTATTGACCTATAATTATTAATACCTACATAGCTCAAAGACTAAGACTTCATATTAGAATATTATACAATCTTTAAATAACTGTGCAGCTTACAAGGACAATGGCCTCAAAATGTAAACAATGTATAAATTTCTTATTCAGAGGTAGAAATGTATAATGCAGTATGATAACTCTATCCTAAAATTGTATTGATATACAAAATGTTTTAAACAGAGGTAGAAATATGTATGCTTATAATATGACAAAATAACTTTGCGTAGGTGTACAAATATTGTAAACAGAAAGAGTAACATATTCAATATAACAAATATAATTTGAATTTATATCAATATAGAAGTCTATACCAATATAAATTGCCTATAAATAATAGCTCCCAATTATTCACTCTATTGTTCACACTTATTATTTGTGTGAGTAAGCTCACACTTATCTATTATCCCATTAAATTTCCTTGAAAAAAAGAGAGAGTGGATGTATGTGGTGGCACACACCTTTAATTCTAGCACTTGGGAGGCAGATACACGCAGATCTCTCTGATTTCAAGAACAACTTGGCCTACAGAGTGAGTTCTAGGACAGCCAAAGATACACAGAGAAACACTGTCTCAAAATACCAACAATTGAAAATAAAAATAAAAAAAATATTGCTTAAAGTAAAGCCACATAATGATAGAAAATACACAGCAAGTCTGAATACTGTGTGTTACTGTAAATCATACCATTGTGAACAGTATGGCATCAAAGCTATATATATATAAAATCACTGTACACATTACATAAAGCTTTTGCCTAGGAATAGCAAGTTATATCTTTTTGTGAATTTTAACAGTACATGATATTATTATTTGTTATTTTCAGTAAATCAGATATATATTCATTTTTTTGCATTTACCAAAATCTTCATACCTTGTCCAATTATTATGTAGACTTTATATCTTAAAATTTTAATAAAATAATCTACAAGATAAAATTCCAAAATTCATTATGTATTGGAAAATTATTGTTCCTCATAAGAATTAAATAGTGCAATAATATGCAATATTCACCTAGAGCTAGCAACAGTTAGCTAAACATATTTTTGTAGATAATTTGTATATTATATAACTACACATATACTGAATGTGTATTTCACATTTTTTCAAGTCAAATTAATGTAGACTAAAAATGATTTCAACTATTTCTTAAGTTTTCCCTAAGAAAAGACATTTTGTACTGAAGTAGCCAGATCATGATGACTTTTTTCTTTAAGATTAGATGTATAATGGTGAGAATCTGATTGGATATTTATTAGAAGAAGAGGGGGAAAGTGTTAAATCTGCTGTAATCAAGGTGTAAGTTACACACAGTTGACCAGTCTATATAATGTTTTATTATTCCACCCACTTTGTTTTGAAACTACATTTTGTTTCAGTATCTGGTTTCTAAGCATGTATATCTCCTAGCAAAACTGAAAATATGTTTTATGTGAAAATCATAACCTGAAAACAAAACTGACTTTATAACATATATGAGAGCAGAACGAAGGGTTATGATTTTTTATTTTTCACACATTTTCATGAAACATTCAGATTCAGATTTTATGTGATTTGCTCTATTTGAAACTACATATTTTTTTTTTCTTTCAAATGTTCTTTCAAATGGTTCCAGGTCTTTGCTAAAGCCATCCATAAATATACTGAGTGACAGTTTGCTATCAATTCACTTTACATTGTGGTAACAAGCCTGAGCTGTTTTGTGGAATGATCCCCAAATGGTTTCAGTCAGGAGTGATGTGGCTGTGTTTAGTTGAATGAGTGCTATTTTATTAGTTTATCAAATAATTCACTCTGTCAACCTCTTTTTTTTATTTTTTATTTTTTATTTATTTATTTTTTTGCTTCATTGATAATGGAGACTTTTAAAAGCACAGGGAATCTATTGCGTCCCATATCTGATAAATTTCCTTTTGATACCTCTACACAGACACACCAGATTTTCCCTGCTGTCTTTTCCACCTCCAGAGCAATCTGAAATTCAAATTCTTCACATGATATCTGGACTTCATCCTTTGTGGGAGCTGCAAAAACCTTTTTGAATCTTAGTTCTATGTAAAAAGAGTTGATATTCATAAAGCCATATAAAGTAGTATGATGACGATTACAGTTTTATTCTTTTTCAGAGTGGCTAAGGGTATAGATTTGGGCAAAATTTCTTGACCCAATTCTCAGTTCTAACTTTGCCTACTAACACACTGATACAAATTTCAAGCCACTGATCACTTTCCATTTATTCCAATAATGTAATATACAAATTACTGAAATTGATTTTGTTTAGTTTTTGATCTAAGTATGCACTTGCTTTTTGTACCCTCTAATGTCATGGATTTACAGTTACTATAATGTTTATCCTGCATAAACTGTGTGATGCCTTGTGTTCCTCATTGTTGTAAAGGTATTTCAACTCTTATTCCTTATGCAAAAGTATCTCAATTTCTTTTATTTCAAAGGAGGCTAAAGGGAAGCTGGTCCATTGCTTAGATGTGACTGAAAACATATTATTCTTTCTGCTAAGAAGCTAATTATGGTTTATGGTAATATATAACTGAATGTAAAGATTAATGCATAGGTAATTCACTTCATATAAGTTGAATAAATTTAGTTCATTTTTGTTAATCTGTTAATCTGAAACCTTTTAGGTTTTTTGAGAAAGGGTTTCTCTGTGTAACAGTCCTCACTGTCCTATAACTTGCTTTGTAGACCAAACTCACTGAGATCCACCTATATCTGCCTCCCTAGTGCTGGGATTAAAGGCATGTGCCACCACAGAACAGACAATCTGGATTCCTTTATTCTAATATTAGTTAACTACAGAAGTTAACAATTTAGAATACCATAATCCTTATTAAGATTACTTTGCTTAATCACTCTTCAATAGTTATATCTACTTTTCTTATATAATTCATGTTATATATTATGCTGCAAGATGATTATTGTTATATATGATTATTTGTGATTTATTATTATTATTACTATTATTATTATTAAGCATTAATGGGGAAAATTGCTTGTACAATATATGGAAGATTTATAAATATTTCAATAGCTTTCAGGAAAAAATAGGGGTCAACAATAAGGAGGAGTGTATATTGTATAGAGATATGTGGTTCAATTGTATTCCTCCCAATCACATGTGGCCACAGAGTTTCAAATATACATGAACCTTATAATGGAATCTCTAGTAAAATGGAATCTCCTACTTTTTTTTTGAAATTGCCTTAAAATTTCAATTCCTTCAAGTACTAACTATGGACCATATACTCAGTAGTTACATGTAGCTTGTGGCTATCAGGCTAGATGGAAAAGAGTGTTCTATCGATCAGTATTGACCTTGAATGTCAGAGAGATCTGACAATATTCTAGATCCAGTTCCACTATCTGGATGGTTTTCAGGAATGTTTTATGGTATCTGTTAAGGACCATGTCATGCTGATCTAGGATTTTGAGATTGAATAAAGAACATCAAGTTCTGGATCATCTTCAGGTAGTTGTGCAAAGACAATCAAACCATTGGGAAAAAAAATGAGTAAAGATCCAAACATACAGCATCAAAAATTCAAAAGATTTAACTTTCCTCTATGGGAGCTCTTTATCAGCTATATGTTCTATTTTGAGAAAGTTACTTCAGCTCATAGCAGAATGCAGGCTTTTGCTTCCCATACTGATATACTGAACAGTCAGATCTTTTTGCCTCTGCTGCAATTCTCCACTCATACTCTACTTTGTGAGACTGTTGTATGCAAGGATTGAAAGAAGCTGACTTCAATGAATACTAGGAATCAGAAATATTTTATTATATAACAAGTCAAAGATGAAATTTAAATTGAGGTCTTTGTTAGAATGGTTTTAACAAAACTTAAGTAGCCAACATAAGCATCCACTTTTTGATCCAAGAGCCAGACCTAGAATGGAATAGCATCTGTATGCTATTTGCCTAAGAACAAAAGGGGGTAATTAAAAACAGATCAGCTAATCAGCCCTTTAAGTGCTTAGCTAATAGAAAAAACTCATAAATAATTGCTTCTCTTTTTCAGTTACCTTTTATTAATTAGTAATAAGAATAGAGAAGCAAGAATTCTTTATTCCTCTTTATCCAAGATAGACTTTGCATTAAGTATAGAACTTACCTCTTATGTCTTCTTGGCCTATCCCTTGTTTTCTGGATAGTTTTTCCTCTAATAGAACCTTATATTTCAAATCTTCTATGAAAAATACCACAGTTTACAAAATGAGTCTTCTTCATTAAGTCTCTCTTCCTTATTTACTTTAATAGTTCTAAAAAGCCATGATTTCCTTCTTGTTAGAATACCTTTAGTTCAATTAGTGAGATAGTTATTACAACTATGGCATGAATGTATTACTACTGCACTCTTAGCAATGCTGGTCATTGCTGTGGTTCATAGATGCCATAGCTAGATATGACTATTGGAAGCTTGAATAGCTCCTTCTGATGCTATAAGACTTTATTTCTTCCCCTTTATCTGGAGAAGTTTTCTTGAATGTAACAGTGTTCATAGCTATATTTTCTTTTAGGATTCTTTATTCATTGTTGCTTTTAAGTTTTTGTTGCAGCATATTTAGTAACTTTAAGATGTACTCATATTCTAATTTCTTCATTTTATCCATTCTATAATGCATATATGTCTCAGAATGTGTCATACATCATTAAAACACATTATGTTGGGAGGCTTGATAGCAGAATGGGACAGAGTTAATCAATATGATGAATATAATAGTAAACCACTTAACAACTTACTATTTGAGATTTGTAGAAAAGAAAGGCAACTATCAGAAGAGAAGGAAGGTAAGGTGTTCAGGAGAATAACTAGAATGTATTGTATACATCTATGAAATAGTTAAAGATAAGACTTATAATAAAAAATGCCTTAAACAGTGTTTAGTGGAGAATTAGAATGAACAGCCTAAATCATTATCCAGTCTCATGTAGTTGGCAATAGATGTATATAGATTTGAGCAACACTAAATGGATTCACTGGAGTACATTTATATACTTAATCACTTAAGTACATGTGCATAACAATAACCATTAAAGAATAAGAGGGCATGAATTTGACAAGGAGTAGGGATGGAGAAAATTGGGGGAGTTGAAGAGAGGAAAGGAAGGGGAAATGATGTAATTATGTTTAATTAAATAAAATATTATAAAAAGTACATTAAAGGATTTTACTAAAATTATCCAGTCTTCAACTTGTTTCTTTCACATTTGTGCTAACACTTTTTTTAATGAATTAAATACAAGGCTCATTTTTATTGGTTCTGATTTGGAGAACTATAATTATATCTTACAATTTTGGTTACTTTGGAAGTCCATCTGCTGTCATGCCTGCAAAAGGTACTGGGGCAGTGGGGCAGCCCAAAACTTGTTGGAGTGGCCAACAGATGTTTGATTTATCTTGTATCCCATGCCGTGAGAAGGAGCCCATGCCCTACATTAGCTGGATGTCAGGACTAAATAGCACAGAGACTTAGGGTAGAACAAAATATGACTATCAAAATAAAATGCCAATGATATTCTGCTTTATTCAGACTGGATAAGAAACTCATCCATGAATAAAGGTAGGGCAGAGACCCACAGCCAAACATTATGCAGAGCCAATTTAAATTGGAAGTCTCCATTGGGTATCCCTCCTTCAACATCATGGATATCCAAGAGCAGAGCAGGAGTTAAGTTTGTAGGACTCAGATGAGATGAGAGATTATCAGAAGAACATGGCCCACTGAAACAACTAAGCAGAGCTCACATGGGCTCACAAAGACTGAAACAGCAAGCACCAGGCCTGCATGGTTCTGCCATAGGTTCTCTTGGTATATGTTATGCCTGATAGTTTGGTGTTTTTGTGGAACTCCTAGCAGGGGGAAGTGTCTCTGACTCTTTTGCCTGATTTTGAAACTTTCTCCCTCATGTTGGTTTTCCTTATCCAGGCTCGAAAATGGTCTTTTTTTGCTTTGTCTTGCCATGTTTTGGCCCGTATGGCTGTTGTCGTTTAGAGACATGTCCTTTTTTGAAGAGGAAATAGCAGGGAATAGTATCTAGGGGAGAGGGAAGATAGGAGTGAGGTGAGAGAAGTGGAGGAAAAATAAATTGTAGTCGAAATGCATGAGATAGGAATCTATTTTCAATAATAATTTTTAAAAGAAAAAGAATAGTAGTATACTTTAATTCACAGAAAACTGTTTATGCAGAATATTTGAATACAAATTTTTCTTAAGAATAGCAGTGCTACAAAGAAAATATATTTCATAATTAAACATTTCTTTAGTTCATATCCATGGAATTCCAAATCTCCTCCATTCTTCTCTAAAAATTTATATACTTGAAATTTCAATTATGTAAGAAGGTAATTTCATATTTATAAAAACACAAAAAAAGATAGGACACCTTTGTATCTCTTTTGGAGTGTTGATGAATTTATTTGCAAACACCAGAAATGCTTCTATACATCTTACTTCGGTGTTAATATATAGAAAAAAAATCTGTATTGGGGATTTGTCTTCAGAAGGTAGAACAGTGTAAGGAGGAGTGCCTGCTTGTTTGTCCTAGCCACCTGGCTAGCTTAGCCCCAAAATAACCACACAAATACTGCATTAATTAAATTACTGCTTGGTCCATTAGCTCTAGTTTCTTACTGGCTAATTCTTAGACATTAATTTAAACCACTTTTATTAATCTGTGTATTGCCATGTGGCAGTGGTTTAACAAGTAAAATTTCCAGCATCTGTCTCTGGCAGATCCATGGCATCTCTCTCACTCTGCCCTTCTTTCTCCTAGCATTCACTTTTCTTTCCTGCCTACCTATGTTCTGCCCTATCAACAGGCCCAAAGCAGTTTCTCTATGATCCAAGGAAAGCAACACAAAGACAGAAGGACCTCCTACACCATTTCCTATTTTCGGTTTAAGCAAAAAGGAAGGTTTTAACTTTAACATAGTAAAATTACATATAACAAAACAGTTTGCTAGCAAGAATTAAAGTTACAATATTTATATCTACTTTATCTTTTAGCATAACTAATGAAAATTATAACTATAAATTCTTCAACTCCATCAAAGATTCCAGAAGGATATAATATTACCTATGTAAACTGGAAATACATTATAAGCAACTTCCAAAACTCTAGAATTGACAGAGACATTTCACTGCCTGGGCAGTTACCCAAAGATCTTCTGTACCATTGAGGCATCCATATTTAGCCTACAGGCCCATAGTATCCAGCAGACTTTTCCATGAATCAGAAAATTTCAAAGTCAGGTCTGCCTATATTGGCAGTTTGCTAGTCACTTTCTTCTGTATCCTGCAGAGTGTCTCACAGACTCTTTCATGAAGCAAGAACACCGAAGGATTGTCTCACCTTTAGGCAAGTTCAGCAGTCATTTCTCTGCAGGTCCTGAATGTCCAGTTTAAGCAGTCCAGGCAAGAGAAGTTTCTTGCCCAAATGGCTAACCAACTACATAGGTAGCCTATTTGATTCCCATCTTTCTCTTGAAGTAATTGGTGTTGCCAGGAGCAGATGTGTCTCACTGTCATGAAAAGTTTTAAATTTTTAAAACATGGAAATACCATATTCTAAAGGTCTCCGAATACCTAACTAACTGAAATATATCTCTATATATGTAGAGAAGCTAACTAACATGACTACAAGCATGATTATTATAGATCATTATGTATTAACTTATATTTCGTAATTATACATTACATTTTTTAAATGAACTACACAATCACAATACTTTAATCAAGAGCAGAAATATACATATAACAAGATTGATCTTAAATTTTTATCAATAAACCAAGATCCATACCAATGTAAATTATTCATATCTGTATCATATCCCCCTTTAAATGTACACAAACATTTATACACAATATTTGGGAATATAGGCATAGTTTTGTTCATACTCATTCCTGCTGTTTGGGAGTGCTGTTAATAAGGTCTTTCATGGTGTATCCTGTGTGCTAGGTTCATCTCAGTCAGCAATTGGATGAAGCAATTTTTGAGAGTGTTCACTGTGACCTTTTAGGAGGTCTTGGTCATGAAACCATATTTGCCTAGAAGCAATCCACAGGTTCTCATCTTCTGTGAAAAAAAAGTAGAATCTCTTTTCCTAAGCAACAAGTCCTTAGACCCAAATTCTAAAGTAAAAACACCTTTATAATATACATGCTGCTTTAGCTTAGCAGCCCATACAATGAGATGTCTCTTTGTACTTATCTCTTTCACAGTCAAAAAATTAAAAGAAAACACAATAATATACATAATCCAGACTCTCTGCGAATTTTCCATCTTTACATGGCTTATTTTTCTTTACTTCCTTTAATCTATGATTATCTGTACTTTCTCTCTTTAAAGATTTTACCTTTTTTAAAACATTAACTTACTTTATGAGTCTCTATACTCTTTTAATTCTCTCTTTCAAGCCTACATACATTTATCTGACACGATGACCCATCTATAGGTCTTTTATATCTGAATCTGTCCTGTTGTGAATCTGTAATTCTTTACTGTCCAGGAGCACATCTTAAAATGCTAAGCACTTCTTAAAACTTAAGCTGTGTCTTTTCTCAGGTAATAATAATAATAATCAGAGCCTGATTGATCCTCCCAGTCTAGCATGGTGGAGCCACTTGTACTTCTGAGCCATGTTCAACGCCCCACTTCTAGGCACACAGCCCATGTACACTGCCATTAAGCAAGCTGCAGCAGTCTTATTACAAACCCCATCTAATTGTTCTGTTTCCCAAAAGAGCCAGAGGTCACTCTGGCAGCATAGCACAGAAAGCTGGCATTTTATAACAGCACATGCTTCACATGTGTAATTTATTTTTACACTTATTGTCAGGTGTGGCACTCATAGGATTTGACATTGTTGAAATTTTCTGCTTCAGCTAATACTTGGCTAAATCTGTTCTTCCTTTTGTAACAATATGAATAGATTGCTTTTCTCAAGTTAATGACATTGCAAAATATTAAATACACATTTTCCTTATAGACTTCTTTGTTCCAGTTACTTGTTTAGATATTTTAAGAAAAGAAATTGTATTTTACTGTTTAAATGTATATTCATCCTACAAAGAGAACATTCTGAGAATTTTTTTCTTTTTTTATTATTATTATTTTTTAATTTATTTATTTATTTATTAAAGATTTCTGACTCTTCCCCGCCACCGCCTCCCATTTCCCTTCCCCTTCCCCAATCAAGTTCCCCCCACCCCATCAGCCCAAAGTGAAATCAGGGTTCCCTGCCCTGTGGGAAGTCCAAGGAACTCCCACCTCCATCCAGGTCTAGTAAGGTGAGCATCTAAACTGCCTAGGCTCCCACAAAGCCAGTACATGCAACATTCTGAGAAATTTGTCACATATAATGTTTGAGGGAAAATGTGCTAAAGTCAACTTAATCACTCAACAAATGTTTGGTGAAGGTATCTGACTTTTCCAGATACATCTAAGTAGTAGACAGTTCACAATGAAAGGAATAGTAAAAAAAAAAAAAAAAAAAAAAAAAAAAAAAAAAAAAGTCTTTATTCTCCAATATAGACTATAGAAACAGAAGATAAATGCTGTGTAAGCAAAGATACAACTGCATCAATTTTAATTATTAAAAATATCATGACTGACTAACTGGTCTTACCATTAATATGAAAATCCTTCATTTAGACTATAATGTAAGTGTACATATAGTAACTTCAGATATAAATAAGCCATCTTTTTATTGTATGTTTATAATGGTTTTATTTTATTTTATTTAAAAAAGAAACTATTCTTTTTCATTTTACATACCAATCCCAGTTCCCACTCTGCTGTAGGAATTCCTACAGCCAGTAACCTTTAAGTTACCCACCCACTTGGGTGTGGCTTCTTATACTATATATGCCAATGTAAAGCACACATCCAGCCTCTTTTCTGTCTGCAGGATTTGAGTGTTGTTCCCTGTGTGAGCAGAGGACTGTGATCTGTGAGTCTACCCCTAAATAAATAACACTCTATTAAACTAAAAAATAAATAAATAAAATGGAACTTATAAAAGAGAACAATGGGTCACAGCAGCAGGGAGGATGCTTGGAGGCATAAGCCTCTGTGATTTGTATGCAAAGCTTGTCACTCATTAGTTTTCACTCCTGCTGTTTTGAAACACTCCATGTGGTTGTTATTTTATGTTACTTTTCCCCAAAAGTTCCAGTTTCATTACCTCTTGGGTCAATGACCAGGGTTAAATTGACAGGCTTTTATAAGGAAATTCTTATATCATGAAGACATTTGATTTAATGATAGTAATATATAGCCAAAAGAAAACTGGTTGGTCTGTAAAACACAGTTAAGGTTAAACATTAAATGATAATGTTTTCAACATTTTTTTAAAAATGGCCCAACTGTCAACTTCTTCCTTTAAAACTGAAGCCTAAAGAGGTTAATTTATGACTAACGTATTATATATAAAATGATAAAATAGTATAATTAAGAATTTTGTGATGCCTCATTACAGAATTTCTTTCTTGCTATGCAATATAGTTTTCTAACTACAGGAAAAGCAAGCATATGGGAGAGAGGCAGAAGGCATGAAAAGAATTTTATTAGCAGAAAGAATGGTTAGAAATAAAAATGTCACTGGGAAAGTTGGATGAGTCTAATGAAGAAATTTAAGATTTTAAATTTCTAGAATATAGAGTTGGCTAAATAGTTCAAGATTGGCTATATACAGCATTTTCATGTCTCTCTGTTCACCCTGATGAGATAGGAAGCAAAGAGTCATTGATATGTCATCTATTATATATTACTATTATATAAATTGCTACTATATACAGCATGTTATGTCATAAAACATATTATTCATCTTTCCATGTTCATAATTGTGATTTATGTTCATTTTATTAATTATTCTTGTGTAACTGTATTTTTAGTAAATTAAAGCTCCGTTGTGTTTGCTTGTAAGCACTCAGCATCTCACAAGATGTCAGATTCTACACATGTGCAGTGATCAATTCTGAGTTTCATGGTTATACATAAGGGCTCTACCACTGATTCATACATGGATCATGATATTTATTATTAATCATTCAAATAAAATGATTCCCACCAAAGTTTTCATTTGAGGATCATATCACTATGTTCAATGATCTTTTTTGACTTTACCCTTAGATTAATATTGACAGATTAAGACTGGCAGAATAATATTCTGTTAGTGATGATCATTTATCTATCATACCCCACATTTCCAATACTTTATTTTTTATTTTTATGTTATTACAAATTTTTACCTCCTCTCCTCCTCCCATTTCCTTCTCTCCAGTCCAAAGAGTAATCAGGGTTCCCTGCCCTGTGCGACGTCCAAGGTCCTCCCACCTCCATCCAGGTCTATGAAGGTGAGCATCCAAACAGACTAGGTTCCCACAAAGTCAGTACATGCAGTAGGATCAAAATCCAGTGCCACTGTCCTTGGCTTCTCAGTAAGCCCTCATTGTCAGCCATGTTCATAGAGTCCGGTTTGATCACATGCTCTGTCAATCCTTGTCCAGCTGGCCTTGGTGATCTCCCATTCGATCAGCCCCAACATCTCAGTAGGTGGGTGCACCCCTCACAGTCCTGACTTCCTTGCTCCTGTTCTGCTCCTTATTTGGACCTTGGGAGCTCAGCCCAGTGCTCCAATGTGGGTCTCTGTCTTTATCTCCAAATATCGCCAGATGAAGATTCTATGGTGATATGTAAGATATTCATCAGTGTGGCTATAGGATAGAACCAGTTCAGACGCCCTCTCCTCAGCTGTTCAAGGAACAAGCTGGGGACATCTCCTTGGACACCTGGGAACCCCTCTAGAGACCAGTCTCTTGCCAACCCTAAAATGGCTCTCGTAATTAAGATATATACTTCCCTACTCCCATATCTACTCTTCCTCCATCCCAACCCTCCCATTCCCCCAAGCTCTCCCCATCCTCTCCTTCTCACTTCCCTCTCCCCATTCCCCCTTACCCCCACCACACCCCTACCTCCAAGTTCTTAATTTTTGCCTGGCAATTTTGTCTACTTCCAATATCCAGGAAGAAAACTACATGTTTTTCTTTGGATTCACCTTCCTATTTAGCTTCTCTAGGATCATAAATTATAGGCTCAATGTCCTTTATTTATGGCTAGATCCACTAATGAGTGACTACATACCATATTCATCTTTTTGGGTCTGGGTTAACTCACTCAGGATAGTGTTTTCTATTTCCATCCATTTGCATACAAAGTTCAAGATGTCATTGTTTGTTTGTTTGTTTTCCCCCTCTGAGTAGTACTCTAATGTGTATATATTCCACACTTTCTTTATCCATTCTTCCATTGAGGAACATCTAGGTTTTTTCCAGGTTCTGGCTATTACAAATAATACTGCTATGAACATAGTTGAATAGATGATTTTGTAGTATGATAGGGCATCTCTTGGGTATATTCCCAGGAGTGGTATTGCTAGATCCTGGGGTAGGTTGACCCCGAAATTCCTGATAAACCACCACAATGATTTCCAGAGTGGTTGTACAAGTTTGAATTCCCACCAGCAACGGATGAGTGTTCCCCTTCCTCCACATCCTCTCCAGCAAAGGCTATCATTGGTGTTTTTGATTTTTAGCCATTCTGACAAGTGTAAGATGATATCTCAAAGTTGTTTTAATTTGCATTTCCCTGATCGCTAAGGAGGTTGAGCATGACCTTAAGTGTTTTTTGGCCATTTGAACTTCTTCTGTTGAGAATTCTCTGTTCAGTTTAGTACCCTATTTTTTTAATTGGGTTAATTAGTATTTTGAAGCCTAGTTTCTTGAGTTCTTTATATATTTTGGAGATCAGAATTTTGTCTGATGCGAGGTGGGTGAAGATCTTCTCCCAATCAGTAGGTTGCCTTTTTGTCTTAATCACAGTGTCTTTTGCTTTACAGAAGCTTCTCAGTATTAGGAGGTCCCATTTATTCAATGTTGCCCTTATTGTCTGTGCTACTGGGGTTATACTTAGGAAGTGGTCTATGTGCCCATATGTTGTAGACTACTTTCCACTTTCTCTTCTTTTAGGTTCAGTGTGTTCAAATTGATATTGAGGTCTTTAATCCTTTTGGACTTGAGTTTTGCGTGTGGTGATAGATATGGATCTATTTTCATTCTTCTACAGTTTGACATCCAGTTGTGCCAGCACCATTTGTTGAAGATGCTTTCTTTCTTCCATTGTATACTTTTAGCTCCTTTGTAGAAAACTTCTAATACTTTCAGACTAATTAATTTACATGTTCTTTTTTTGCTTTCCATTTCCAACTCTTTATTCAAATTCCTGTTCACCATCAGCCATATACATGATTGCAGAGAAAAAAAGGAAGCCCTGAGTGAACATGAATTACTCTGTGAACACAGCCATGATAGGATGCTGAAGCTTTTGAAGCACAGTAAAGTCAGGGCCTTCCGTGGATCAAGCTCCTGGGAAAGACAAAGGTTTCCCAAGGTTTGATTATGGTTCTTACATTAGATGCACAGCATCACGCTATTGGAGAAAACAAAATGAAGAAAATTATCAAATATCTGCTGGTTCATATTTTTATATGTGGTTGTAGATTTCAACTTATGTCTAAAGGATATTAATTTAGACTCATATGATGACTAATACCATCGAACCAGGATTGGATTCTTAGTTGTTTGAATATGGGTTACACAATATAAAATATTTCCACCCATTAATGCAGTTATATGCAGTGACTTGTAGTTGAAATTAATGTTGAAACACAATATTTTACTGAGGTTAAAAATAGGTGCTGATCAAATTTTTCCCCTCTAAACTGGTTCTTGTTGTACTATATAATTACTTATTATTAGTATTTATATATTGAGTTTGTTTTCTTCTTGTAAATTAGGGAGATGACTACAGGGTGGGAACAAGATTGTTAGCAATTATGATACATTATGAAGTGGGAAATTTTTTTGGGGGGGGGAGGTTTGAGACAGGGTTTCTCAGTAGCTCTGGAGACTGTCCTGGAACTAGTTCTTGTAGATCAGGATGGCCTCATACTCACAGAGATCTGCCTGCCTCTGCCTCCTGAGTGCTGGGATTAAAGGCGTGTGCCACCACCACCTGGCATGAGGTGGAAAATTTGCCCTTTATTTAGAAGACATTTCAATGTTCTACTATTTTTTAAAATGTAAATGTAAAAATCTATATCACGTTTTATTAAGGCTGTAATTATAATAAGGTCTATGAGATGAATCACTTGAATTAAGGGCAACCTTGATGATAAGAGTTTAAGCCTCAGGATTCACTTAGTAGAAGCAGAAAAATTAATCCTGCAAATTGTCCTGTGACAAGCAAGCACTACACTAAAAATTAGATAAATGAATGAATACATGAATACATAAAATGTAATACAATTAAAATTTCTTATATCAGAAAGCAACTAACTTCTATACCTTATTCATATTAATAATGTGATATCAAAGTTTGAATATTTTATCAAAATTTTCTTTGGAAAACTAATATTCCAAGTAAAACAGCTACTCAGATTTTTGAAGTTGGTCATGAATTACTTCCTTTGTACAAATTTTCACTCTATAATGTTACAGAGGTAATGAATATTCTAACTTCCATTATTACCAAACAGTAATTTTGTTTTACCTAGTGGTGAGACATCTACTACATACATGAGTGTTCTATTTTTGCTGTAAGGAAACTTCATGTCAGGTACATATTAAATATTTAATATATAATTATGTAACTGAAAAAATAAGTACTTAATGTAACAAATATAATGAAAATGCCATAATTCATCTGGTTGGATTATGAAAGACAGTGTAACAATAAAATATTAAATGTAAAAGTGAGTGTAATACAACCATTTGTCTTGCTTTACGAATATTTTTCAAGTGAACTTACCTATCATGTGTTGTTGTTGAGGAATAAGTTAAGTTACAAATGAATTGATTTTTAATATTCTTTATATGTATTTTACTCTCTGTCCTTCCCTCTAATGCCAGTACCCCTCTTATCCACAGCTTTATATTTGACTATGTGCTCTAGCCTCGCTTTCCACTCTGTCTCCACTTCCTGCAGATCATGCAGATATACAGCCTTCATGCACCACCCTATCTCTTTGTCTCAGTCACCAACTTCTGCAGGTACTCTCTGTGAACTCAAAAACAATTTTTTCAGAGAAACAGTCAGGCTATCTGCATTATTTCTCCTCTCTTCCCATTCCCATTTCCAACTAAAATCTTATCTCCAGGTTTGGAGCCAACTATGCCTCTTTCTCTTATCTTTACCCATTGCCAGTGTTGTACACAGTTCTTGCAAAAACACCAATTTTTTGACCACTCCTATGGAACCCCAACCTCTTCCCAATTTCTTGGAGTCAGCACCCAATGACTAGAAACTTGATAAATCTAGAATCTCAAGTCACCATCATTATCAGAAGAATCTCAGAAAAATTAGCTACCAGGCAACACAGAACAACCATACTCTTCTAAGAATCAGTAAAGCCAACATAACCAAGAAGAGAACCCAGACTTTAACCCAAAAAACTATGAACACCTGATTTTAAATAAAGGAGCTAAAAGTATAGAATGGAAAAACAAGAGCATCTCCAACATATTGTGCTGGCATAACTGGATGTCAATCTGTAGAAGAATGAAAATAGATCCATATCAATCACCATGCAAAAAACTCAAGTCCAAGTGGATTAAAGACCTCAATATCAGTCCAGACACACTGAACTGGAGTAATATGTGCAGTGGGGCTGCGTTCCCAGCACCCTGGCTGCCTATATTACTACAAATGGCACCCAACGTGGGGCCCGAACCCATGACCCTGAGATTAAGAGTCTCATGCTCTACCGACTGAGCTAGCCGGGCAGGCGGCCGGGGTGCTGGGGATGCAGCCCCGACGCCGCCCTTTTTACTACACTGAACCTGATATAAGAAAAAGTGGGAGTTACTCTACAACACATGGGCACAGGGGACCACTTCCTATGTATAACCCCAGCAGCACAGACATTAAGGACAACATTGAATAAATGGGACCTCCTGAAACTGAGAAGCTTCTGTAAAGCAAAGGACACTGTCACTAAGACAAAAAGGCAACCCACTGACTGGGAGAAGATATTCACCAACCCCACAACTGACAAAGGTCTGATCTCCAAAATATATAAAAAACTCAAGAAACTAGACAGTAAAAGGCTAATCAACCCACTGAGCTGAACAGAGAATTCTCAACAGAAGAAGTTCAAATGGCCAAAAGACACTTAAGGTCATGCTCAACCTCCTTAGCAATCCAGGGAAATGCAAATCAAGACAAGTTTAACATATCATCTTACACCTGTCAGAATAGCTAAAATCAGAAACACCAATGATAGCCTTGGCTGGAGAGGTTGTGGAGAAAGGGGTACATTCATTCATTGCTGGTGGGAATGCAAACTTTTGCAACCACTTTGGAAAGCAGTGTGGCAGTTTCTCAGGAAATTCGAGAACAACTTAGCCCTAGACCCAGCAATACCACTCTTGGGAATATACCCAAGAGATGCCCTATCATTCAACCAAAACATATGCTCAACTATGTTCATAACAGCATTGCTTGTAATAGCCAGAACCTGGAATCAACCTAGATGCCCTTCAATAGAAGAATGGATGAAGAAAGCATGAAATATATACATATTAGAGTACTTCTCAGCAGTAAAAAACAATGACTTCTTGAATTTTGCATGCAAATGGACGGAAACAGAAAACACTATCCTGAGTGAGGTAAGCCAGACCCATAAAGAGGAACATGAGATGTACTCACTCATTAGTGGATTCTAGCCATAAATAAAGGACATTGAGCCTATAATTTGTGATCCTAGAGAAGCTAAATAAGTAGGTGAACCCAAAGAAAAACATTCAAGCATCCTCTTGAATATTAACCTTCATCAGGCGATGAAAGGAGACATAGACAGAGACCCACATTGGAGCACCGGACTGAAATCCCAAGGTCCAAATCAGGAGCAGAAGGAGTTCTCTACACGAGCAAGGAACTCAGGACCACGAGGGGTGCACCCACACACTGAGACAATGGGGATGTTCTATCGGGAATTGACCAAGGCCAACTGGCCTGGGTCTGAAAAGCATGGGATAAAACCGGACTCGCTGAACATAGCGGACAATGAGGACTACTGAGAACTCAAGAACAATGGCACTGGGTTTTGATCCTACTGCATGTACTGGCTTTGTGGGAGCCTAGGCAGTTTGGATGCTCACCTTACTAGACCTGGATGGAGGTGGGTGGTCCTTGGACTTCCCACAGGGCAGGGAACCCTGATTGCTCTTTTAGCTGAAGAGGGAGGGGGACTTGATTTGGGGAAGGGGGAGGGAAATGGGAGGCGGTGGCGGGGGGGGGGCAGAAATTTTTAACATATAAATAAATAAATAAAAAAATAAAAAAATAGAAAAAAAAAGAATCAGTAAAGCTAACAAAACCAAGAAGAGGATCACATATCCAATAAACACAATACCTGATATCACCATCTAGAATTATATTCTTTCCAAACATATGTGTAATTAAAACATGCCAGTATAAAACGCATTCAGGAAAATATCTCCAGTATAGGGCACCAACCCTATTGCACTAGTTACTAAAAAGTACAATATAGCTGAAGAACATGACATGGACTGCAAAATAGCTCCTATGAATATTTCCAAGGATTTCAAAGAATTTAAGAATAAATCCATTAATAATATCTCTGAAAATGCAAGCAAACAGTGGAATAAAAATGATCAAGATATACAAATAGAAATGGATTCAATCAATAATAAACGCCAAAGTGAAGGGAAAACTTGTAAAAAAAAAGTTAAGCACTAGTACTTGAACAATAACTCAGAAGCAAGCCTCACCAAAAGAACACAAGACATGTAAAATAAAATCTCAGGCATTGAAGATAAGATAGAAGAAATTGATAGATTTGTCAATAATGTTAAATCTAAAAAAAAATTGAGCTCAAATATCCACAAAATTTGGTGCCCTGTGAAAAGACAAAATCTAGGAATGATAAGAATAGAGGAGGGACAGAAAGGTTAGGTCAAAAATGCAAAAACAGTTTTTTTAAATCAGAAAAAAAAGTTCTCTTGCCTAAAGAATGAGACATCTATCAAGATACAAGAAACATACAGAGTATCAAATAGGCTGGACCACACTGAAATTTCCTATAACTCATAATACTCAAAATATTAAAAATATAGGACAAAGAAAAAAATGTTAAAAGATGCAAGGGAAAAAGACCAAATGATGTAGAAAGACAGGACTATAAAAATGACACCTGACTTGTCAATGGAGACTCTAAAACCAGAAGAGTCTATATATTCTACTAATTCTTAGAATCCACAGATTGCAATGCATACAAATAAAATTAATACAACTTTTAATTTCAATAGTTGAAGAAAATAAGACATTGCACAATAAAATCAAATTCTACAGAGACTAAAAATATGGCTCTACAGAAGGTTCTATAAGAGCAAGGTCAACCTTCAGACATTATACACAAGAAAACACAAGTAATAAATTATACTAAACAAGCATCAAAAGTGAGAGGGAAAAAAAACAATGTACACAGGCAGAATAAATGGAATCATCAAAGACCTTCCATTAATACTTCTTATCAGCAATAGTCTCAAATACCCAATAAAAATACACATATTTAGAAATGAGTTTCAAAAACAGGATACATAGTTCTGCTGTATCCAAGTAACATCAATGATAGACTCAACATAATCACCTAATGAAATATCTATCAAGATGATACTATAATTCTAAATATATTTATATTTATATTATATTATGTATAATATATTATATAAGGAAACTCAAGTTCATAAAAGGAACAAAGTCACTTTTAAAAGCACATATTGACCACCACACAAGTTGAGTGGGTGGCTTGAATACCTAAGACCAGATATGGCAAGGATCTATAGGTAAACCAAATGCTACTCTTTTGTTAAAAGAACGTAGCCATAAAATGACACCTAACAACATACTGCTTTACTCATAGTTGAGAGTCTTTCTCAGCCACCATCAGAGGTGCTTCCACTTGTGACTGATGGAAAAAAATAAACAGAAATATTTTTCGTAGTGCTATGCTATCATTCAGGAGAATCAGTGATTATATGCATATTAATTTTTGTATTCTGTCTTCCTCCAATATCATTGAGAGATATAATCATTATTGTAATAGTCTAAGGTTTTTATCACCATTTTTCACCTTCAATATAATAAATATTGATTGTAAGAAGTTTTAATGTGGCTGGAAAGATAGCTCAGTTGACTGAGTAGAAATTATCATCTTAACTTTAATGTCAAGAGTTTTAAATTTTTTCTTTCTAATATATTGTCACATAACACGATCATATGTGATTATTTATTTTCATGCTCCCAGGGGAAGCTATGGCATAAACAAATAGTTACATTTGTTCACCATTTTCTGATGAATAACTAAATATATGCCTTGTTTTTATTAATGTCTCCAAAACATTCCTTTAAAAAATAAGAATACAAATCAAAACCATTCTAGTCATCACTTTTCTCTTTCCTCATACTCATAAATTAGCTACAGTTTTACATTCTTTTCCTTCCCCCTTTTCCCATTTGTTGCAAGTGTTTCACCCTCTCCTTTCCCAGCAAAACTTAATCAATTCCTGGTTCCTTCTTAGCTTGCTACAGTCTTCATAAACATCACATTTCTGAATAATTGAGCTGATATTTCTGGGATCCTCTCTGGTTTTATGGAGTACAGTTATCCTTTCAGTCACTTAAAATATCAACAGATAGCAATAGATGCTGGGTAGACATACACACTTATACATATGACATATTCTTTTCTACATTGTTCTTTTCATTATTTGCTTTTAAAAATGATTTCCATTAAAATGTTGTAGATAAGATTATGCCTAAAACTATATTGGATGCTGCTTGGACAAAAATTGGTATACTCTAAATGCAAAGAAATGGAGAGTTTTGAACTAAGACAGTTTAGAATTAGTCTTGAGTGTGTTTTTTCATTATACAGTGTAGGGATGTAGTCTTTGATTCTGTAGTGATGTTATAAGTAAATTCATGTTCACTCACTGATATACCACTTTTTAAATTTTAGTATCTGATTTGTGTGATCTTGTTTTTATATTCTGCTCATAAAAACTGTAAAATTTGATTGAAGATAGATTAACATGCATACCTTTACTACTTAGAATATACTATTTACTATTTGCCCGAATAACTCAAGAATTGTAAAGGGAATTGAGTGTTCTTTTCTATGGATAGTACATTTGGTTTTAGGTACACAGTGTCTTCAGAGAACAGAAGGGGCATGTCCACACAGTTGTCCAAGAAAACAGAGCTAAATGGTGTTCTATGTAAATCAATGTGGAGGTGTCAGACAAGAAAATATTTTTGGGATTAAAAAACTTTCAAGGCTTAGAAAAGGAGAATGTTAAACAGGCAGTTTGAAATAGTCATCACTCTCAGGGGGTGTAGTAATATGAGCGGCGGGGCTGCATCCCCAGCACCCCAGCCGCCTGGCTAGCTTATGCCCCGAAATAACAACACACAAATTGTATTCATTTAAACACTGTTTGGCCCACTAACTTTAGCCCTTACTGGCTAATTCTGATATCCTGATCAACCCAGCTCTAATAAACTGTGTAGCACCGGTCTTACCGGGAAAGATTCAGCATGTCTTACCTGGCGGCTAGCTTCATCGTGTGTGTCTGCCTCAGAGAGCAGAGCTATCGCATCTGCCCGGGAGAGGGGAGCATGGCATCTCTGAGCTCACTTCCTCTTCCTCCCAGCATTCTGTTCTGTTTACTCCACCTACCTATGTTCTAACCTATCAGGGCAAGCAGTTTCTTTATATAATTAACCAATGACCTTCCTCCATCAAGGGGGTATAAACTAAAGCTTAGAGAGAGCCCCTATATCCAAGGGTTTAGGGCAGAGAGCATAGAATTCATCAATAAAATAATAGTCCTCAAGCAAGTACCTTGTACTTCAGTGCCTTAGCAACAAGAGAGCAAGGCTTAGGCAGGTGGGTGGACTGTAATGTCCAGGCAATTTTTCACAGATGTCCACCATACTTGTGAAACAAAGAAGGGGGAATTTGAAGAAAGAAGATTAAAGCCAACAAAAGATGAGTATATATAAATGATATGCTATCTTGTTTGGGTTTGAACTGAAAATAGTTATATTGCTTGAAAACATAAAGCCGAAAGTACCATATATTAAACGTATGCTCTCTCATGACTTTTCTGTTTTACAAATCATAACACATTTGCAATACATATAAAAATTTAAATAATTCAGAGAAGTACATGCATAAAAGGACAATACAAAACTTCGCACATTTCATCTAATGCTACTGTTAGCATTAGGTAACTTTTTTTTAAAGAATAAACAAAACAGGAGATATCCATGAGGGAATAGAAAGACAATGGATATAGTGATTTAAGAATCCATATGTCTCTTTATCTCCAGGGGCGGATTCAGGGTTTCCCATCAGCCTGTTCCAACCTATTGCATGGGTAGAATGCTGTAAATGCATTACCATGTCCAAAATCAAAAGGAATCACTCCACAATTTAATTATAAGTACAGTCCACTTTCAAAGTGAATGTTATAGAACCAAATAATACTGGGAACAGAGGGATAATATTTAAATAAATGTTAGGTATAATCTACTAAAATTTTACCTTCACCTGCCATAAAAAATTAGTTAAACTTCATATTTTAAGAAATTGGTCAAGCCTGGTGGTGGTGGTGCTCAGCTTTAATCCCAACACTAGGGAGCCAGAGGCAGGCGGATCTCTGTGAGTTTGAGGCCAGCCTGGTCTACAAGAGCTAGTTCCAGGACAGGCTCCAAAGCTATAGAGAAACCCTGACTCAAACAAACAAACAAAAAAAAAAAAAAAAGAAAGAAAGAAAAGAAAAGAAAGAAAAGAAAAAAAAAGAAATTGGACAAATTTAAGAAGAAATGGAAAATAATGCCACATGCAAAATTTATGTGAATTTTAAGTTTAATAAAAAAAAATCTTAACTCGTAAATTAAGGTAATTTGAGAAGGTCCTCTTACCTGAAAGCAAAACCATGAGATTAAAAATGAAGATTTTACTGTTTTCAATATTAAGGGGTAAAGGGTGACTTTTGGCAGCCATTTCAGTTTTAGAGGATGGTGTCTGTCCCTTGTAAAGTTCTTAGTATCATCTCTCTGCTCACTCTTACTTGACAATTGTTTTTACATCATTATTTTATACATTGTGGAAGTTTTTTAAATTCATAAGAGTTTTTACAGCCCTTATTTCCAGAGATGCTTGGCATTAATTCTATTTTGAAATGGATTCAGAGTTATGAGCAAGATCCTTGGTGACAGGTTTTCATTTAAGATTTTATTTTCTTTGCTTTTTCACTTAGTTGACTGGAGTTATGAAGTTTGCAATATTCCCCCACTTTCTGAATGCCTGAAAATATTAGCCATTTTATTCTGTTTTATTGTACCTGAAGGACAATTTGGTTATGTGTAAATCCTTGGCTCATGTCTTTATTTTCCTTTAGTATTTTCTTAGGCGTTTAATGTTTGTTTTTCCTGTTTTTGAAATTTATGTTGCCAAAGAAGACTAAACTAAGGTGCAACTAATTTTTTATAAATAATAGGTTATATTTTTTTTCTAATTTACCAGAATTATGGCTTATTTTCATTTGAAATTTATTAATTAATTAAATGTAGTGTCAATTGTCCCTTGAATACTACTTTTCTGACATGTGTCTTAATACATTTAAAACATTATATTTTCTATCTCTACTAATATTTTTATCGATAAATTCAATTTCGCTCTTGATATGTTAAAGAATGAACCCTTAAATTGGAGTATCCCAGTACATATGAGATACGGTCTGATCTTTTTGAGTTGGAAGTCTGTCTGGTCTACTTAGTTTAAACATATAGAAGGACTCTTTTTACTACAGACTTTTGTAAAGTCTGAATCTCCTGTTAAGTGTTTTTTTTTTTCTAATATGTCACTGAGGTATAAAACTTGTCCAGTAAAGATAACATCTCATTCTTGGACATAATTTTGATTGTTTACATACTACCTTCCTGGAGAGATATCTTATCCATTAATCTATCATAAACTTTTCAAAAGATTCTGACTGTTAAATTCAACAGTACATATTCTTTTAGATAATTTTGTCAAATTGGTGCTATCACTCTCCATAGTATTGATCTTCTCACCTAGCTGTCTATTATTAGTGGTAAAGACTGTATTTTTCTAAAATGCCTCATTTTTGGCCATATTGTCAAACCATATTTTTATGAGATAATATGAAAAACAAAACTAATTTCTAGAATCAAATAAAGGGATGTAGAAGGAAAATCACATAAGCCTTGTAGAATACCACCCATACTATAAGCAAAAATAGTTATTGAACTCCTGGATAGTTATGCTATCAGTATTTTGTAGATTTTCAGATCCTACCTGTCATAAGAAAATTATAATGAATTGGAGTAATTGTTATTGGCCAACAGGTGTTACAGCTGCGGCCTTGTAGCCGAGATACACTAGCAGCAGCAAACAGCATTTGTTGCTTATTTAGCTGCTGAAAACTATGCTTTGTTTGACAAATTAAGAGCAGTTATTAAGGCAATCAAACGATTCCAAGAGGTGGGGCCCAGGATAAAGAGAAAATCCAAAGTTTTCTGTTGGGTGCAAGTTGAGGACTGTGTGCACCATGGGGATTGCAGGCAGCAGCATGTGGGACAGAGTGTAACACACCACCAAGTGGAAGCACGTGGATCACTAGCGGTGGAGGGCTGAGCAGCAGCCTGCTGCATCTGAGGGCCAGCTAGATCCATGGGCAGGAGACTTAATGCCCAATGTGCCACACTGCTGGCAAACCAATCTCAAAAAAGGGTGGATTGGTCCCTAGGTTCAGGCACCAGATGATGCTGAAAGTTACAAAACAATCCCACACTTGTTCAGAATTACGTATAATAAAGGGTATTTAGGAGTAGACTCACTTATCACAGTCCTAGATCACAGTCCTCTGCAAGAACAGGGAACAGGAACTAAATCTAGGAGCCAGAAACGAGAGCCAGAAGCTTTATAGCTGCATTTATAAGAAGGAGCTCCTACAGCATTTAGTCATGAAAAAAGATACATTTAATAGATACGAAAACAAAGCTTCAGTCATATACTGTTCAAAGTCTCTCTTCTCCCTTTACCAGAGTCACGACACAGGGTGGTGTGAACTTTGATAAGGAGGTGAACATATTCTCACTTTTATACTATTTTTACTTATAGTCTCCATTTGTATGTTCTAGGGATTAGTGAAGAATGGTTAGTAATTTTGGTCTTTTCTGGAGTCCTGATTGAGGAAATCCAGTTTATTTTCTTTTGGTTAAGAACCTTGAAAGATTGGTTAAAATCATGTGGTGACTTTCTTTGAAATAGTTTGATGAAGATTGTTCAATATCTTTACATTTACCTGGAATCTTCTTGTCTCAAGAGAAACAAATGCAGTGACTATAAGCACTGCTACTGGTGTTCCTTTCAAGGTGTGCATGTCTTGGAATTATAAAGTCTTTATGGTGACTTCCTACCTTCCTTAATCTCAGGAAAAAGTAGACACTGATTTCTGGGTTTAGGCATGCCTTTATTTCCAGGAGATGCATCACAAAGCTTTTCACTATCGTTTTCTTTGTGTTTGAAGATTGTTTTAATTTCTTATTACCATCTTTTTTCATTTGAAATTATTATCTTTTTATTTTTGAGATTCTAATATAAGTATGTCATTTTCTGCTCCCCTGTCCTACTTACAAGCCCTGACACATATCCTTCTTTGAACTATCTATCTTCAAAATATTTGTCTTTCTACACACAGGTAAGTATAGTGCTCATTCCTCATCAATGATATTTCTATGTACAACAGAAAGCACCACTACAGAAAGCCACAAACATTGGAAGTGCAGAGTTGTTAAGCCCAGATCCAATGAATATATCTACAAAAGAACTCCTGCTCCTAAGGATAGCTATGAAAAAGATGTAAGAAAGATTCTGAGAGTCAGAGGAACAGGGAATTCATTAATTAACACATTTTTGTAAACACAATCTTCTTAAAATAAAATTTTAAGAATGAGATTGTGCACTCATTCTCAAACACACACACAAACTCAGTGAAAGGTACATTTCCCAGTTCCACTTAATGGGGGTGTATATTTGCCACAGTGTTAATAGGAATTTTAAACTACGATAGTGGAGAGGATTGTGTTCAGTATATTTACCATAGCTTTTTACTTTACTTGAATATATACAAAATATTTTTCTCTACTAAAAAGACAACAAACAATATAAACATATGCTGTCTTACAACCCAGTAATTTTAACTTGCATAATTTTAAGCACCTTATAAAAGAATATCAGACATTTTTACAATTTATTTTCATAAATGTTTTTTACAGCAGCCTAGATAAATCTGTTTAATTTTTGAAGTCAATATTACAAATCCTCAGAAGTTATTTCATTTAGAGTCCAATAGACAGTAAGTCAGAGAATGATGAAATATTACTTTTGCCTTGTGTTCTGCAATGTTTTTCATTTCCACTAAATTATATTCTATGTAACCTAGAGGAAATAGTTATTGATTTCAGCTTTGATATCTAACATTACATTATGAAAATGCTTCTTAAGATAAAGATTAAACCTCACTTAATCATTCAGGGTTTTGTTTTTCTTACTTCTTAGGAAAATTAAGGGAATAGTAACAAGGGTTATATTGATTATATTTGAATTAATTTTACCTCTACATCTACCATTTAAATAGGAGTCAATCATTGATTATCAACTGTGAGCACTCACATAGCTCCTGAGTTTTCTTTTCCTCTTTCCAATATTTTATCGTGGCTAGAAATCAGTTATCAGGCTACTCCAGATCAAAGGACACATGACCTAGAGGGTCAAGTTCAGCAGAATATGGATGTGCTCTGACTAGCCTCCATGGTTTCTTTTCCTCTTAGGATTAGACTTCAGAACACAGAAAATTTTCTTTTCTCAGGAAACAAATCTCTTTAATTTGTGATGATAATAGGTAATGCAATTAGAGATACATTTTATGAAATAAAGTGCAGAGTATTGTTCCATTCTCCAAGAACTCTTAAAAATTATCACAAGTGAATTCAGAATACAGAATGTCATCAGCCACCTTTTTGGGTGATGTCTGTCTACTGCAATCCTAGCTTTGGCAGTTTTATACATTCCAGGGTAGGGGTCTTAGGATTAGAAATCTTAAGTAGGAACAACAGACATAAGAAAGAAACAGAGAGACATCAGAAATTATTGGGAGGGCAACTCAGCAAATACTGAACACTGAATTCTCAGTTCTGAGTTTGCCCACTTTTACTTACCACTTTCTCTTCTATCAGGTTCAGTGCGGTGAGATTTATATTGAGGTCTTTAATCCATTTCAATACCAAGCTGTTTTCATTATTGTAGCTCTGTAATAGAGCTTGATGTCAGGGATAGTAGTACCTATGAAAGTTCCTTTATTGTACAGAATTGTTTTGGCTATTGTAGGTTTTTTTGTTTTTCCATATGAAGTTGATTATTTTTCTTTCAAGGTCTGTGAAGAATTGTATTGGGATTTTTTTCTTTTTTTATTATTTTTTTAAATTAAATTTTGATGGGCATTGCAATGAATCTATAGATTGCTTTTGGTAGGAATGTCATTGTTACTATGTTGATCTTTTCTATCCAAGAGCATGGGAAATTTTTCCATTTTCTGGTATCTTCTTCAATTTCTATCTTCAAAGTCCTAAAGTTCTTGTCAAATAAGTTAGTGTCCTTGATTAGTGTTACCCCAAGATGTTTTATATTATTTGTGCCTATTGTTAAAGGTGATATTTCTCTTAATTCCCTCTCAGCTCCTTCGTGTATGAGAATATTACTGATAATTTTGAGTTGATCTTGTATCCTGCCACATCACTGAAGGTATTGATCAGTTCTCTGGTAGGGTTTTTGGGGTCACTTATGTACACTATTATGGGTCATAATGTACACTATTATATCACCTTCAAATAATGAAAGTTTGAATTCTTTTCTAATTTGAATTCCGTTGATCTCCTTAATTTGTCTTATTGCTATTGCTAAAACTTTAAGAACTGTGTTGAAGAGATATGGAGAGAGTAGATAGCTTTGTCCTGTTCTTGATTTTAGTGGAATTATTTTGAGTTTCTCTCCATTTAATTTGATGTTATCTGTCTGTCAGTTTGCTATATGTTGATTTTATTATATTCAGATATGATCATTGTATCCCTAATCTCTTCAAGACCTTTATCATAAGAGGTGTTGAATTTTGTCAAATGCTTTTTCAGCATCTAATAAAATGATCATATGTTTTTTTTTTCAGTTTATTTTCTGATGGATTACACTGATAGATTTTCATATGTTGAACCAGCACTGCATCTCTGGGATGAAGCCTACTTGATCAAGATGGATGATCTTTTTGAAGTGTTCTTGGATTCAGTTTGCCAGTATTTTATTGAGAATTTTTGCATTCATTTTCATGAGTGAGATTGGTCTGTAATTCTCTTTCTTGGTTGAGTCTTTGTGTGGTTTTGGTATCAGGGTAACTGTAGCCTCATAAAAAGAGTGTGGCAATGACCATTCTGTTTCTATTATGTGGAATAATTGGAGGAGTATAGGTATTAGCTCTTACTGAAAGTTCTGGTAGATTTCTGTACTAAAACCATCTGGCCCTGGGCTTTTTTGTGATTGGGAGGTTTCTGATGACAGCTTCTATTTCCTTGCAGCTTATAGGTTTATTTAAATTGCTCACCTGGTCTTGATATAATTATGGTATATGATATATATCTTAAAAAAAAGCCCATTTCTTTTAAATTTTCCGATTTTGTTGATTACAGGTTTTTGTTATAAGACCTAAAGATTCTCTGAAAATTCTCAGTGTCTGTTGTTATGTACTCCTCTTCATATCTGATTTTGTTAATTTGGATTTTCTCTCTCTGTCTTTTGATTAGTTTGGATAAGGGTTTGTCAATCTTGTTGATTTTCTTAAAGAACCAGCTCTTTGTTTCATTGATTCTTTGTATTGTTTTCTGTGTTTCTATTTTGTTGATTTTAGATCTAAATTTACATATTTCCTGTCTTCTTATCCTCCTTGGTAAGTCTGCTTATTCATATATATATATATATATATATATATATATATATAAAATATATAAAATCTTTCAGATGTTCTGTTACGTCACTAATGTGAGCTTTCTTAATTTTCTTTATTTGGGCACTTAGTGGTATGAGCTTTCCTCTTAGCACTGCTAACATAGTGTCCCATAGGTTTGAATATGTTGTACCTTCATTTTTGTTGAATTCAAGGAAGACTTTAATTTTTTTATTTCTCCCTTGATCATTGGTGAGTCGTTCAGTAGTTGACTGCTCAGTTTCCATAAGTTTGTAGTTTTTTTGGGAGTAGTATTGTTGTATTCTAATTTTACTCCATGGTGATCTGGTAAGACACAGGAGCTACTCCAATTTTTTTTTTGTATCTGTGGATGTTTGCATTGTTTTTATATTAATGTATTTTATTGATTTGATTAAAATATTATATATAATTATTATTTTAATTTTTATCTATTTATTTTTTTTTAGTTGTTGAAAAAAATTTCCACTTTCTCCCCATTTCCCATTTCCTTCCCCCTCCTCCCACACATTGTCCCCTCCCCCTCTCCCCCTCCCCCCCCACTCCATTCCCCCTCCCTCATGAGAATGAAGAGCAGTCCAGGTTCCCTGCCCTGCGGGAAGTCCAAGGTCCTCCCACTTCTATCCAGGTCCAGGAGGGTGAGCATCCAAACTGCATAGGCTCCCACAAAGCCAGTTCATGTATTAGGATCGAAACCTAGTAACATTGTCCTTGGCTTCTCATCAGCCTTCGTTACCGAGTATGTGGTCAATTTTAGAGAAGATTCCATGAGGTGCTGAGAAGAAGGTATATTCTTTTGTGTTTGGGTGGAATGTTCTATAGGTGTTTGTTAAGTCCATGTGATTCATTACATCTGTTAGTTCTCTTATTTCTCTGTTAAGTTTCTGTCTGATTGACCTGTCCATTGGTGAGATAGGAATGTTGAAATCTCCTATTAGTGTGTGTAGTTTGATATGCTATTTAAGTTTCAGTAATGTTTCTTTTACACATGTTGGTGCTCTTGAATTAGCAGCATTGATATTCAGGACTGATACTTCATATTGATATAATGTTCCCATTATGAGTATAAAGTATCCTTCTCCATTGCTTCTTTTTTTTTTTTATTGAGAAAAGAAGAAAAAAAAACATAAACAAAAAAAACAAGTTTCCACCTCCTCCCAGCCTCCCATTTCCCTTCCCCTCCTCCCACCCTTCTCCCCCTCCTCCCACCCTTCTCCCCCTCCTCCCACCCTTCTCCCCCTCCTCCCACCCTTCTTCCCCTCCCCCCACTCCTCTCCCCCTCCCTCCTCAGTCCACAGAGCAGTCCGGGTTTTCTGCCCTGTTTTAAGTCCTAGGTCCTCCCCCCTCAGTCCATATCTAGGAAGGTAAACATCCAAACTGGCTAGGCTCCCACAAAGCCAGCACATTAAGTAGGATCAAAACCCCCTGCCATTGTCCTTGGTTCCATTGCTTCTTTTTAAATTAGTTTGAAATTAATTTTTTTGGTATTAGGATAGTTACACCTGCTTGTTTCTTATATCCATTTGATGGGAAACCTTTTTCCCAATGCTTTACACTGAGGTAGTGTCTGTTTTTGAGGTTGAGGTGTATTTCTTGTAAACAGAATAATGCTTAACCCTCTTTTCATATCCATTCTCTCAGCCTGTGTCTTTTCATAGGTGAATTGAGTCCAGTGATATTAAGCAAAATTAATGACCAATGTGGTTAACTCCGGTTATTTTTCGGTAGTAGTGTTTGTATGTTTTCCTTCATCGGATTATGCTGGTGGGGCATAATCAGATGTCTGTGATATCATGGGTGTTATTACCTTCTTTGGGTTGAGGTTTTCCTTCTAGTACTTTCTGTAAGGCTGTGTTTGTAGATAAGTATTGTTTAAATCTGTTTTTGCATTAAATATCTTGTTTTCAACATTGATGGTGAATGAAAACTTTGCTGAGTGTAGTAGTCTGGGCTGGCATCCATGGTCTCTTAGTGTCTGAAGCACATCTCTCCAGGGCCTTCTAGCTTTCATGGTTTCCAGTGAAAAGTTAGGTGTAATTCTGTTAGCTTTACCTTCATAAGTTACTTGAACATTTTCCTTTGCAGCTCTTAATATTCTTTGTTTATTCTGCATGATTTTTGTTTGAATTATTATATGGCAAGGGAATTTTATTTGGATCCAGTCTATTTGGTGTTCTGTAAGCTTCTTGTACCTTCATAGGGATATTCTTCTTTAGGTTGGGAAAGTTTTCTTCTATAATTGTGTTGAATATATTTTTGGCCTTTTGAGCTAGCATTCTTCTCCTTTTTCTACCCTATTATTTTTAGCTTTGAACTTTTTATGCTGTCCCAGACTTCCTGAATATTTTGTGTTAAGAATTTATTGGATTTAATGTTTTCTGTGACCAATGTGTCTATTTTCTCTATAGTATCTTCAGATACTGCAGATAGATTGTTTCTTCTATCTCTTGTATTCTGTTGGTTATATTCATCTCCTTAGTTCCTGTTCATTTTCCCAGATTTTCCATATCCAGAATGCCCATGGTTTGTATTTTCTTTATTACCCCTATTTCAGTCTTCTAGTCTCGAACTGTTTCCTTTACCTGATTGATTGCTTAGTTTTCTTGGGTTTCTTTAAGGGATTTATTAATTTCTTCCAACTATTGTTTGTCTTCTCTTCTATTACTTTAAGGGAATTTTTTGCTTCCTCTTTAAAGTCTCCATCATTTTCATAAAGTTACATTTAAAGTCATTTTCTTCTTCTTCTTCTGGATTAGGATGATCAAGTCTTCCTGTTGTGTGTCTGATGGCTTCTGGTGTTACCATGTTGCTTTTTATAATATTGGAGGAACTTTTGCACTGGCACCTACCTGTATCTTCCTTTAAATGAGGCCAGCCGTGTCTTGGCATTTTGATCCAATCCTTGTTGTGGCTGAGTATTTGGGACTTTTTCTTGATCTGCCCTCTTAGGTTCCCTCAGTAGTTGAGAAAACAGTGTTTCTGGGTTCCACAGAACTTGCAGGCAAATAGGTGAGTTTGGGGGGTGGGTTGGGTTGGGGGATAGCCTAGTCACAGGAAAACTCCCTGCTGGTTGGCTAGAAAAGTCAGCCAAGGGAGTTGGGGAAGGACCCTGGGTTTTGTCCCATTAGGGAAGTCCTAGAGAGTGGGGTATTCAGCTGTCCAGCCTTGTGGCTGTTGACTCACCTTCCAGGTCCCTTCAGTGGCCAAGTAATATTTTTAAAGTGTCATGAATTCACTTACTGTATTTCTGATACCTTTAGCAACATATCATATTTAGAAACATAAACATTTTATAAAAAACCTTAGCAACATACAATGAAAATACTTAGTATAAATAATCACTTACCTGAAGTAAATTACTTATTTGCTGCTTAAAAACATTAATAATTATATTTTATAGTAAAGATACAATTGATATTCACCTATTTATTCTTCCAAAATAAGTGTGTGTAAGTTTGTTCTGAAATCTACAGCCAAGGTCATACAGTGAGTTCAACTGACATTCTCTATTATCTTCTTATCTGGAATAATTTCTCTTCCTTCTGCATTTTATCATTTATATGTTATAGGAACTGGATCATCTCTCTGATATAATTTTCCACATTCTCTAAAATGCTGTAGTATTTAACAGAGTCCTCCAGCTCTGAAATAGCTTATAATTTGAGAGATACTTAAAGTGATATGTTTGGTTAGGCAGATATGTTCAAAACTTTTTATTATTGTGAGTGTTTTCATTTTGTATACTCCTAGTCAATTTAATAATTAAGCAAACTGTATTGTCTTTATGGCTTCATTTTAAACTGCTAATCAACTTGTATTTAGTGATTTAAAAATATTTTCTATCATTCTTTGTTATAGTATGTATCATTGACATCATTTGAGATATATTATTCATTACTTATAGATTTTCTATTTTTTTTTCTTCTGTAAGGACATTTTCTCTAATCAGATTTTTGTTTACTTTAAAAATAATTCTTATAAAATAGACCAGACAGGTGCTACCTTCTGTTTCTGTATTTTCCTTGGATGATGTCATATTTAGGCTACTTTATACAGTGTTTAAAAGAAAAAGGAGACTCATCGCTATGTAATTAATCAACTCAACAAGAAATAAGATTAAGATTAAGAGGTAACATGGCATGGTACATGTGTATACTACCAGCACATAAAAACTGGGTGGAAGGATCAAGAGATTGAGTGCATTTTCAACCACTTAGCAAGATTGAGGTTAGATTAGATGATGTGAGGCCCTGTCTTAAGAACCAGGCAAACAAACTAAAAATATGGAATGCAATCACATGGAAAATTCTGATCTAATTTGACCACTAAGGAAATTTCATATCCCAAATGCAGAACTCTATTAAGAAAAAAAAAATGTATGAAGAAGGAGAATAAGAAAAAAACATCAATTCTAACAATCAAAATGATAGTTATAAGAAAACTAAACAAGATGAAAAACAATGATGACAGCTTATGTTGTAGAGAATGTGGAGTATGGGGAGCACTTCGCTACTAATGGTGGGAGTGCAAAATTTCAGAAACTTTGAAATTCAGTATGGCATTTTATCAGAAAATTGGATATCAGTGTACCTCAGACCCATCTTTAATATTCTTAGGCATATACATAAAGTTGATCAATCATACTACAAAGACACTTACTCAGCTATGTTCTTAGCAGTATTATCCAAAATTACCAGTACCTGGAAGGAAACGAGATGCCTCTCAACTGAAAAATGAATAAAGAAAATGTGCATCTATGCAATGCAGTATTACTCAGTGGATAAAAATGATGACATCATGAAATTTGCAGGCAAATGAATGGAACTTGAATAAACATGGTATGTACTCAGTCATAAGATGATATTAGATGCAAAGCAAAGGATAACCAGGAAATAATCCACATCTACAAAAAAAAAAAAAACTAGGTAAAAAGGACTCAAAGAAGGATGAATCGAACACCTTGGGAATAGGAAATAGAACTGATCTCCTGGGTAAACTGTAAGTTTGGGGGTGGGATGAGACAGGGAGGAGATGGGAGATGAGAACAGGAGGGAAAATGATGGGAAAGTTGATGGAGGTATAGAGTGGGAGAACAATGAATGATATATCCTAATAGAGGTAGAGTGAGCCAATATGAGGTTGTCCTGGTGATAAGGAAATTCCCAAGAATCCATAAGGATGACCCCAGCTAAGACTCCTAGTAATAGTGGACAGGGGGCCTGAATGGGCCTTTTCCTCTAATCAGACTGGTAACTACCATAATTGTCATCATAGAACCTTCATCCAGTAATTAATGGAAGCAAATGTCAAGATCCACAGCCAAGCTCCAGGGTCAGCTGAGGGAGTTCAGTTGAAGAGAGACTATATGAGCAAAGGGGTCAAGATCATGACTAGGGAACCCACAGAAATAGCTTATATAAGGTAGTGGGGGTTCATGAACTATATACCAACATTGGACTGAACTAGGCCCTCTGCATGTGAGTGACAGTTGTGTGGCTTGGTCTGTTTGTGAGGCCCCTGGTAATGGCACTAGGATTTGCTCCTGGTATATGAGCTGGCTTTTTGGAGACCATTTTCTGTGGTGGGATACCTTGCTCATTCTTGATGTAGGAGGGAGAGACTTGTTCCTTTATCAACATGATTGCCAGACTTGGTTGGCTCCCCATGGCCTTATCCTTTCTGAGGAGTGGATGGGGAGTGGGGCTTGGGAAGCCAGTTGAGGAGAAACTATGGTTGGTATGAAAAATGAATAAAAAAATTAAATTAAGAAATAAGTACAGTAGTCTATTCAAAGCCTGGAATTCTAAAGAACTTTTATATATTCCAAAGTTGGGGTCTGTCTGTGAGCACATAATGCCAAGGTAAGAGATAAGGCTAATAGATTCCAAACTATTTTGGAGATGAATTTAAAAATATTGTCCAATAGATCAATATTCTCTAACTGTGTGTTATAGGCCAGTGTTTCAAGTTCTTGACATATCTGCATATGAGAGTATTTAAAATATGCTCAGAAACATGACAATAAAACGTTATCAAGAAAAATAATTACCACTTTACCTTGTATAATTCTCACAGCTTGAAATCATTGTAAGAAGGACTGATTTATTTTAAAGAACTTAACCAGTTAATATAAGGCTTCTTCAAACAGACAGAAAATGGGAACAAATGTTTATCTAGTCAAGCGCTGTATGGGAGTGCATGCCTGTACTCTCAACAGTCCACATGCCAGTGAGGGGGATTGAAATTCAGGGCTAGTCAAGAATACACAACACAGCTCTGTCCTAAAAGACAGAAACATAGGTAAAACAATAGGTAAAGAAAATATGTATTATGAGTTGTTGAATCAACAATACTATAAAAATAATAATATAAGTTTAGATTATGTCATTAAAAGAATTTAGGCTTTATTTTTTGGGAAATACAATTAGACACGAGATGCCCCATTTTGACAAACACATGATTTGAAATTTCATATTTTGGCAAAATTACTTTTTAGTTCCTCATTTCTGAATTGAAGAAAGTAGTATTAATTTCCTCATGGGAATTTGGAGTTCAAATGAAGTCATGAATATAAAATATATAGCACATCATTTTTTCTTTGATAAGAAGTCAATACTTTGATAAGAAGCTACTACTGTTAAAATTGTTTTTATTCTATTTGGAGTCTTTATCATTTATCTATTGACTTATTATTCTAGTTATGTTCTCATTATTACATTCTACTTGTTAATAATAATTCAGATATCTTAGATCATATATATATATAAAAGTATGCTTTATTGTTCTTATTTAGTGAAAATTTACTCAGAATTAATTTGTCTCATGATAGTCTATTTTTATTCACTTGGTCGGTGACTTTGAAGTCTCCTATCTCCCAGTCTCATTATGCATTAGAACATATCATTTGTCATTTATGTTCTAATGAAAGTATTCTGTGTTCTATGAGTTTGAGAATTTTCTCATCTATGTTCTTTAAGATGTTCCTGACATCTGCCCTAAATTCATCTATACAACATCACTGAAATGTCTTAAATACTTAAAGCAGCACACCTTGCCCTTTACAATAGGACACTGTACTTTACTAATTTTCTTTGTTCTGTGCTATCATCTTTGGCTGCCTCTGCACATAATTGTCCATTACATTTATTTCGTCCAGTGTTTGCTTTCTCTACTAGCTATATTTTTCTCTGTTTCTTTGATGGTGCCTTCTCTGCTACTTTACATGAATTTAGAACTTTTCTTGTAATCCAGTGCTGACTCTCCTATCTCTTACCCTTCAACCAGTATTTAATTATTTATTTCTTGTTTATGTCAGTTTATCTTCATTACATGCTATTTTGGAGGTTTATTTGTCATAGATATCTTATTTTTTCTCTCTCTCTATAATATATATATATATATAATGAATTGTATACCATTATTTTATTTCTATTATGTAGTACAATGTTTTATGCACACATATAACATGGCAAGTATATAGTAAGTAGAAACAGCAAAAGAAAGGAAAGAAGCAAGGAAGGAAAGAAGGAGAAAATAAGGAGGAAAAAAGTAGTAGTAGTAGTAGTAGTAGTGTGAAGAAGGACGCTAAAAAGAAATTCCACACTAGCTAAGAACAGAGTATAATAAAAGTTTATTTATTTAGGGATAGACGAACAGATAACAGTTCTCTGCCTAAACGAGGAACAGCAACTGAATCAGCATATTTAGTATAAGAGGCTACACCCAATTGGGCAGGTAGCTTAAAGGCTACTTGAGGTAGGAATTCCTACAGCACCTTCAGTTTTTGTTTAAATAGTTTGATTTGATCTTTCTACAACTGCCTTACATGTAGAATTGTGTGGTATACCTGTATAAACGTTATAACAAGCAAAAAAACTGTTTCAGGTTTTTAAAGACATATGCTGGACCACTATCTGTCTTTATTTGTGCAGGCTATATGCATGATGGTTGTAAGTTCTAATAAATATTTGATTACTGAATTAGCCTTTTCTGAGCTTAAAGCAGTTTTCCACTGAAAACCTGTCAGTGGTGTTGTGTACATATTTTAAATTTCCAAATTCTGTAAAGCCAAACACATCCATATTCCAGATTTCATTCCTTTGAATACCCTTTGGGTATACTGGTGGTAGAAATTCCTACAGTAGCAGCAGCAGCAGAAGCAGAAGCATCAATAGCAGCAGCAGGAGGAGGAGAAGAAGAAGAAGAAGACGAAGAAGAAGAGGAGGAGGAGGAGGAGGAGGAGGAGGAGGAGGAGGAGGAGGAAGTTGTTATATGTAATACTCTTCAACATTGAACCCATGCTATGAAAGTCATTTTAACTCAGAACAGTCTATCAAATAGTGCTTATTAAGCAAAGTCTAGAGAGGCAAATTGACATTCTAAAGATAAGATATTTTCTTTCACATGCTTTTCCCATCCTAATCACAATCTGAATATGGTTTGATATTTTGTAGGTTCAAGGGACAGAATTTTTATTTCTATTTCTGGTGATATCGTTATAATTCCTTTATAAGTCCATAGTTGGAACAAATGTTTAGATTTTTGAATAATAGGCTACCATATTTAGTATACCCAAAAACAGATAGAGAAATTACTACCAATGGCCATCTTTTCCCCTTTTAGCACACATATATTATAAAAAATACAAGAAAGAAAATCCACTGATTCTACTTTCATTGTCCCTTGCTTGAGACTTACAATTGAACATGGAGCCCCCCCAAATACTGTACATCATAGGATTGCTTGTGCAGAGAATATAAATTTCACTAAGCATGGGACCATGGGAGCTATTAGTGTGCCACTAAGCCCAGCCTATAAAATTCAGGAAAAGACTGGCTATGCAATTTCTTTCTGAATGTGATTTTTCTTGATTCTTTTCTATTTGGATGTGTGAAAGTGTGAGGCAACTGAAGCAGTTGGAGAGGGAGAATATGTCTAGGATGATAACACATTTAAAAATACCATCCTGAAATGCTCTGAGATCTCTAGCTATGGATGTTAAATATAGTTCCATCTCCAGGAGAGGAGTGTGCCAGTGGGGTTTAGATAAAACTTCCTCAGCGCTAGGTAGAGATGATTCACTGGAGGGGAGGCAGCCTGGGATGTGCCATTTCAGCACATTCTTAAAGCCATTAAAGTCAGTCTACTTCATATCATAGCTTGCTCAAAGAAATGAGAAGCAAGATATTGGTTTTAAATTTTTACCATGAGGTCATAATTAATTATTTCTAATGTGCTTTATTCATCAAAAGACTTCCTAGGTAATGATTCTTACTGTCAATTAAAAATACAACAACAACAAAAACAACAACAAAAATAAAATACCTGGTATCATTTCATGCTGCACATATGTTGGTTAGAATGTTGTCTCTATGTGTTTTTTTTAATTTTTCTTCATTGGGTTTGTGCTTGTGTGTATGAAAAAATTTTAAATATATGGCGTTAAACATATTATGAGCATTCTAAACAATGAAACACTAACAGGGTCACAAGAAGGAAAGTTCTTTTATTCTACTCCATTTCTGTTTCTTTTTCTGTTGAGTTAGATGCAAACAAAATTCAAATAAACAACTCCCCTTCAGAATTAAAATTAGGCATTTGAACTTGTTGGTGAAGCTTCAAGGGAAGCACCAGTTTAGTTCTTGCTCACTGTATATTTATTCTGCTGAATTTTATTGCATTTTATGGACTTCATATTGCTAAGTTGATTCTCCACCCAGGGCTTTTTAAAATATTCAGTGCTGAGCTAACTATACAAACTTGCCATCTGTGTCTCTTAGGAAGCAAGAATTTTAAATTTAGTTGACTCATATTGCCATTCTTATTTTCAGCCTAACATCTCCTGTAGTTGTCCTGCTACAGATTCCTAAATATAGAGGACTTTGGTAAGTAGACTAAGCTGACTTGTTAGCATCAATGAGAAACAGAAATTTTGAACTCTAACTTCACTTAGTGGTAGGAATTTTGTATTACACACTCATCTTCTTTTCCTCTTCTTCATTCTGCTTCCCAGGAACATGTCAGACTCCTACGCAAAATATTGTCACGCCACCTATAAGGGACAGTCATTATGCTGGGACGAATAATAGATATGGTGTGTGATTTTATCAGGTGTGTTATTTCATCTGTGTATGGAATACTAATTCATTCAGCAGCTTCATACCAGAACTTTAGTAGTCAGCTATCCCTCTGAAAATGGTTTATTTTTTTTTTTGGGGGGGGGGGCTCTAACTTTTCCTCTAAGCCTAAAGTAATGATGTCTATTCCTTACAATTTTTATTTCCTAAGGTTTTGAAAATAATGTCATTTTCTTTCGTTTCATTTATCATCTTTTTGATTTTATATGTTTATATACTTCCATCCTGTTAAGAAATATTTAACAAGCTTTGTCTCAATAGCCTGCCTGCAGCAAACAAGGTAGGTGCTTTGTTTACGAGCTACCCAACAAGCACAGAGATCTGATCTAGGCACCAGGAGAGCCATCACTGGGGTGAGTGAGTTTCTGACCTGCTGCAGCAGCCCGGACACGGAACTCAGACTTGTCTTATCCCCCCTCTACTTCCTGGTCTTCCTGCAGAGGCTATATGCCCCAGATACTGCCTCTCTCTCTTCTTATTCCACCCAGCTTGCATCCAAAACCCTCCCCCTGCCTTGTCCCCTCTTCAGGCACATAACATCACCCAGCTCAGCCTGTTTGGGTACTGGGGCCAAATCTTGAGGGCAACCTGGAGGGCGGGAGTTTCTTTGTCTCAATAGCCTGCCTGCAGCAAGCAAGGTAGGCACTTTGTTTACAGGCTACCCAACCAGCAAGGAGATCTGATTTTGGCACCAAGAGAGCCATCACTGGGGAGTGCCATCACTGGGAAGGTACATCAGTCAGCAAGGAGACCTGATCCTGTATAAGAAAATCCATAGGGGAGCATTCAGAGGAAGAGATGGGTAGGCACCAATGTAATAATTCACCCAACAATCTGAAAAACAACATGAAACCACCAGAACCCAGTGACCTCACAACAAGAGGACATGAACACCTTAATCAAGAAGAAGTAGAAAAAAATTGACTTTATGAAAGTGATAGACGCCTTTAAACAGCATGTAAAAAGTGTCCATATAGAAACGGATGAGAAGTATAACAGAAAGTTTGAAGAATTGAAAAAATCAGTGAATGATACCCTAGAAAACCAAGGAAAAATAATCAAACAGATAATGGAAACAGTTCAAGACTTGAAAACTGAAATGGAGGCAAGGAAGAAAACACAAATAGAGGGCCGGTTGGACATGGGAAATCTAGGTAAATGAATAGAGACTACAGAAACAGGCATAACCAACCAAATACAAGAGATAGAAGAAAGAATCTCAGATTCTGAAGCTACCATAGCGAAAATAAATGCACTGATCAAAGAAAACAGCAAGTCCAGCAAACTCTCATTACAAAACATTCAGGAAATATGGGACACAATAAAAAGACCAAACCTAAGAATAAAAGGAGTAGAAGAAGGAGAAGAAGTGCAGCTCAATGGTCCAGAAAATATATTTAATAAAATTATAGAAGAAAACTTTCCCAACCTAAAGACAGATATATCTATGAAGGTTCAAGAAGCATACAGAACACCTAATAGGCTGGATCAAAAAAAAAATCCCCTTGCCATATAATAATCAAAACACAAAGCATACAGAATAAAGAAAGAATATTAAGAGCTGCAAAGGAAAAAGGTCTAGTTACTTATAAAGGTTAACCTATCAGACTTACACCTGACTTCTCTATGGACACCATGAAAGCCAGAAGGTCCTAGATAGAGGTACTCCAGGAACTAAGAGGCCATTGAAGCAAACCCAGACAACTATACCCAGCCAAGTTTTCGTTCACTATAAATGGAGAAAACAAAATTTTTCAGGATAAAAACAAATTTAAACAATACATAGCCACAAACCCAGCCTTACAGAAAGTAATAGAAGGAAAATCACAACCCAAGGAGTCCAACAATGACCACAATAACTCAGACAACTAGAGATCCTTCACCAGCACAACGCAAAGAAGGGAAACACACAAACTCTACTACTAAAAAAGTGACTGGAGTTAACAACCACTGGTCATTAATATCACTTAATGTCAATAGGCTCAACTCACCTATAAAAAGGAACAGGCAAAGAGATTGGATACAAAAACAGGATCCAACATTCTGCTGTTTACAAGAAACACACCTCAACCACAAAGACAGACATCTACTCAGAGTAAAGGGCTCGGAAAAGCTTTATCAAGCAAATGAACCTAAGAAACAAGCAGGTGTGGCCATACTAATTTCTACAAAAGTTGACTTCAAATTAAAATCAATCAGAAGAGATAGAGAGGGACATTTTATACTCATAACAGGAATAATTCATCAGTATGAAGTCTCAATCCTGAATATCTATGTCCCTAATATAAAAGCACCCACTTATGTAAAAGAAATATTACTAAAACTCAAGGCAGTCATCAAATCACACACACTAATAGTAGGAGACTTCAACACTCCTCTCTCACCAATGGACAGGTCAATCAGACAGAAACCTAATAGAGAATTAAGAGAATTATTGGAGGTAATGAAGCAAATGGACTTAACAGACACCAATAGAACATTCTACCCAAATACTCAAGTCCAAATGGATCAAAGACCTCAATATCAATCTGAACACACTGAACATGATAAAAGAGAAAGTGGGAAGTACACTACAACATATGGGCACAGGAGATCACTTCCAATGTATTACCCCAGCAACACAGACATAAAGGGCAACATTGAAAAAAATGGGACCTACTAAAACTGAGAAGCTTCTGTAATGCAAAGGACACTGTCACTAAGACAAAAAGGCAACCTACTGACTGGGAGAAGATATTCACCAACCCCGCAACAGACAAAGTTCTGATCTCCAAAATATATAAAGAAGTCAAGAAACTAGACTTTAAAATCCTAATTAACCCGATTATAAAATGGGGCACTGAACTGAACAGAGAATTCTCAACAGAAGAAGTTCAAATGGCCAAAAGACACTTAAGGGCATGCTCAACCTCCTTAGCTATCAGGAAAATGCAAATCAAAACAAATTTGAGATACCATCTTACACCTGTCAGAATGGCTAAAATCAAAAACACCAAGGATAGCCTTTGCTGGAGAGGTTGTAGAGGAAGGGGTACTCTCATCCATTGCTGGTGGGAATGCAAACTTGTGCAACCACTTTGGAAATCAGTGTGAAGGTTTCTCAGGAAATTCGGGATCAACCTACCCCTGGACCCAGCAATATCACTCTTGGGAATATACCCAAGAGATGCCCTATCATATGACAAAAGCATTTGTTCATCTATTCATAGCAGCATTATTTGTAATAGCCAGAACCTGGAAATAACCTAGATGTTCTTCAATGGAAGAATGGATGAAGAAAGTGTGGAATATCTACACATTAGAGTACTATGACTTCTCGAATTTTGCATGCAAATGGATGGAAATAGAAAACACTATCCTGAGTGAGATAACCCAGACCCAAAAAGGTGAACATGGGATGTACTCACTCATAATTGGTTTCTAGCCATAAATAAATGTCATTGAGTTTATAATTTGTGAACCTAAAGAAGCTAAATAAGAAGGTGAACCCAAACAATAACGTATAGTTATCCTCCTGGATATGGGAAGTATATTACATTGCCAGGCAAAAAATTGGGATCTTGGGGGTGGGGTGGGATGGGGGTAAGGGGAGATGGGGGTAAGGGGAGATGGGGAGAGAAAAGTGAGAAGGGGAGAATGTGGGGAACTTGGGGAAACGGGATAATTGGGATAAAGGAAGGGTGGATAGAGGAGCAGGGAAGCACATATCTTAATTAAAGAAGCCTAAAGGGCTCCCAGGTGCCCAGGGAGATGTCCCCAGTTAGTTCCTTGGGCAGCTAAGGATAGGGAACCTGAAATGATCCTATCCTATTGCCATACTGATGAATATCTTGCCTATCACAATAGAACCTTCATCTGGCGATGGATGGAGATAGAGACAGAGACCCACACTGGAGCACTGGACTGAGCTCCCAAGGTCCCAGTGAGGAGCAGAAGGTGGGAGACCATGAGCAAGGAAGTCAGGACCGTGAGGGGTGCACCCACCCACCTAGACAGTGGAGCTGATCTATTGGGATCTCACCAAGGCCATCTGGACTGTGACTGAAAAAGCATGGGATAAAACCGGACTCTTTGAACATTGTGGACAATGAGGGCTGATGAGAAGCCAAGGACAATGGCACTTGGTTTTCGTTCTTACTTCATGTTCTGGCTTTGTGGGAGCCTAACCAGTTTGGATGCTCACCTTCCTAGACCTGGATGGAGGGGGGGAGGACCTTGGACTTTCCACAGGGCAGGGAACCCTGACTGCTCTTTGGACTGGAGAGGGAGCGGGAGAGGAGTGGGTAGAGGGGGATGCAAATGGGAGGCTGGGAGGAGGCAGAATTTTTTTTCAATACAAAATAAATTAATGAATTAATAAAAAGAAATATTTAACAAAGCAATATGAACTAAAAGAAAAAAAGCTATGGAAAATTTCTTCCTTAATTTTAGACAAATTTCTTCTTATACTTGCTTTTAGATTTAAATGTTTGGGGTTAATGAGATGGATCACCAGTTCAAAGCTCTTACCATGAAAGATTTATCACCTGAGTAAATCTTTACACCAGACATTTTAAGTTATAACAAATACTTTAACTCAAGTGATAAGGAAGAGAGGGAAAAAAAGGACAGTAAAGTGAAGGGGAAGAGAGAGTGTGAGTTTGAGCTACAACACTTTGAATTTGTCCAGCGTTTTAGAGCTTTGTCCACAGGGTATCACACATCGCTGGGATAAGCTTCACTCTCCATGTTTTTTATTATTATTATTATTATTCCAAAGCCTCATAATATGCCAGAATCCCCTGTTTACTTTACCTTACTTCTAGATAAATTAATTGCTCCAAAGAAAGGAAGAAAAATTACTGATGAGAAAATTTCTATTCCATTAACTTTGATTAATTCTAGTGTTTGGGTAATTGGTCCATCTTCATTCTAGATGTTCTGGTTGCTTGCTTTTGATCTTGGCAATGTTAAATTGCCTTGAAAATGATAATAATCTATATAGCCTTTAGTGTAATATTTGTTAGCACTAAGTAGACAGAATATCTCTTTCCTGGATTCTCAGTGATGAAGAACCAGGGATCAAATTGTGATAATAAAGAAATGAGAATCATTTTCTTTCATATACTTTCTGTGAATCATTTTCTTTTCTTTCTCTCTTTTTTTTTGGCTATTGACCTATTTGGAATGAATGGATACTAAAATATCATTTCAAAAAGATATTCTTATAGTTATCAACTGAGAATTATATCATGATTTAAATTCAGTTGCACAAAAATATAAGCAAATTCTTGAAAAAGAAAACTGACCTTAAAATCAAGAGGCAAATTTCTTTTGTTGCCCGTGAACTAAGTGAATGACCTTGGACAAGGCGCTTATTCTATCCTTGCAACTTCTCACATGTAAGCTGGTATTGACTTTCCAATGGATGAATCAAAAAAAAATCTGAATTTTGTAATAAAGTTTTTAAAATATCTTCAGAGAGACAACTCCGGTCCTTAGTTTATATTAAAGATTATTGTTTCATTTAGGAAAGAATTTCTTCAGTTGTATTCAGTTCTTTGTTCTTAGGACCTGTAACTCAGCAGGTACCCACCAAAAAAATTTTGCAGGGACACATTTACATTTTGTACAACATAAAGTTTTCTTTAAGAGTGTTAGTATTTCTCACTATCAATATTGTTCTTGTTTGTCACCCATAACTAGATGGGAAGACATGAATGAGCTGTCTTTGCCTGCATCTCATTGCAGAAAGTATTCATTAACATAGGGACTCATAACCATTATAACTGCTGAGAATAATAAACTACAAGAATTCAGTCACAGGTAGAATACCCATACTAAGTCTCCTGCTAAGAATTGGAGGACATCTTGGAAGAGAAAGAAGAAAAAATATATAAGAGCTGAAGAACAGGTAGGGTGGTATTAATTCTGTGTTCTGAATGTGACATGATCAGTGTTTATATGAAAGCAATGAACTTTGATTACTTCCACATCCTGTCATCTAGAGGTTCCCATATCCCTATCTGTAACAGAGGAGCTACTTGTATTTGAGGATGCTATGTATAGTAGAATTAATTTTCTGTGAGGAGTAACTACTGGTATATGAAGAAAAGCCCAGTGAAGAATCACCACAATTATTAGTTCATATATAATTAGCAATGATCAGACTCAGTAGGTTAAAAAAATAAAGGAATACTTGAAGCCAGAAAAGAGATATGCTGGAAAAGAAAACAAAAGGATATATATCATTAAGAAACATTGTGTGTATCTATAAAATTTTCAAACAAGTTTTTTATTTTTGTTATTTGAAAGGATTTCAGTGTTATCACCTGAAAGATCATTTCATCTCCTAATACTCTAAACTCAGGTCTTTTTAGTATTCACTGTGTCTTGTTGATTGTAGAATATAAACTACAAATATAATAATTATAATAATGCAAAATAATCTACTAGTATTGTAGTAAGGCAAATCGTTACTTTCTATGAATATATACATCTGAAATAGTTAATGATGCATATTTTGGAACTCTGTAAGATATAACTGTGACTATAATTTATTGAAATTAAAACTTTCTACATTTTTTATTATCATAGTAATGACATTGCTATTTATGATTTTTAAAAGTAGTTCTATTTATGAATATTAAAATTGATTATATTTAAGTATTAAAAATTTGTTTATGTATTTGTTCATTTGTTCATTTTTACTTTCTTTACTAGAGTGCTAGTTAAAGTATTCTTTGCAAAGACAGACTGTAGAAAGCCAAGAATCAATTCTTAACTATACAATACAGTACTCACTAACTCTATCTTTCTCAATTTTAAAATAACAACATCAATCAGCATAAACTGAGTTATTACATAAAATTATTTTAAAATTGTGCACAAATAATATACAATGTTTGTTGTGATTATAAGTATGATTTTATAAGTAAGGTAATTAATTTTCAAAAGAGAAATTTATCTTTTTCAATCTTTAGGCTTCAAAATTTGAATATTTGCAATACCCTCTTCACTTCCACTACATTCCATAAAGAGCTATGCTTGGTTTCTTTCCTTCATTTCCACTGGGAAGAGGGGAGGTCTAGAACCCAATCAAGCCAACCTCATTTAGCTGATGGTAAAGGACCTTTGACCTAGATTCTAGTAAGCAGTTAAAGGTTTGCTTAGTGGCATACCTAGAGATTTCACTAAGTAGTTTAGTAGCTAGGAAGTCTTGTTATAGATACCATTCTATACCATGAAATACCAGAGATTTTTTTCACTCGATGAAATTTTCTTAAGTTTACAAATATGTAATTACCTCAATGTGAAGTTAACTAATCCATTACATTATAAATCACACTCTTCAAAACTTTCATGTTTGGTGTCATAAAAGTTTTTGAATTCATAATATAACTATATTATTTCTCCTGCTGTTTTCCCCTTCCAAACTCTCCAGTATTAGCCTCCTTGTTCACTTTCAAATTCGTGGCCTCTTGTAGCATGATTAATAAAAGCCCAACGACAAATATTAAGACTCAACCTTAAGGTCAGAAAAGAAAAACAGCCAGACACTGCATCTTCACTGTACCTCAGTTCAAAACGATGATCTAGCCTCCCAGAATCTTCAAAATGAGACTGAGAGTTGCCTGCTCCCATTATAGTCCTCTCTAGTGCTGGGATTAAATCTGTGCACCACTACTGTCTGGTTTCTATGGAAAATTTGTGTGCTTACTGAGATTAAAGGTGTGTGTCACTACTGCCTGGTCTGTAAGGCTGTCCAGGGCAGCTGTTTTACACTCTGATTTTCAAACAAGCTTTATTTATCAAAATACAAATGAAATATCCCTGCAGCGTCTTTTTTCATTTCTGGTTATGTTCATTCATGTATATGAATATTATCCTTATATTTTTCTCAATTAAATCTCTTCAGTCTCTATAAAGCTAATCTATGCATGTTTTAGGGCTAATCATTTAGTATTGAACAACCAATTGATGTGTTCCTTCCTGGAAAGATCTTTACTACCACTCTCAGCATTCTTTATTTGCCTGGTAGTTCTTTTTGTAGGGTTGAAGCCTTGTTGTATGAGCCTGCTTGTCCGTTCCCAGCTGCTCAGCCCTGAAAAAAATCACATAGCAATCATATTATTTGCAATACTGTTAAGCCAATAGCTTAAGCATATTTCTGCCTACCTCATATCTTAAATTAACCCATCTCCATTAATCTGGGTATAACCATGAGTCTATGGCTTGCTGACATCTGTCTTTGGTGGGACTACATGGCTTCCCCTGCCTCTGTCTTCTTTATCCAGCATTCAGTTTAGTTTTCCCTGCCTAGGTCTACTCTGTGCCATAATAGGCCAAGGAAGATTCTTTATTCACTAACCAATGAAAGCAACACATATGCAGAAGGACTGCCAATACCATTTTCCCTTTTTCTGTTTAATAAAAAGGAAGGTTTTAACTTTAACACAGTAAAATTACAAATGACAAAACAGCTATCAAGCAAGAATTACAGTTACAATATATATTATATATATATATATATGTGTGTGTGTGTATATATATATATATATTCCTTTATCATAAATAAAGAAAACTATAACTACTAATTATATATTCTTCAACTCCATCAAAGAAAGACTCCAGAAGGATATAATATTACCTAAGTAAATAGGAAGTGCATTTTAAGCAAATTTCAATACTCTAGAATTGACAGAGATATCTCACTGCCTGGACAGTTACCCAAAGTTCTTCTGTATCATTGAGTTATCCAATCTTCAGCCGACAGGCCCATACAATCCAGCAGACTTTTCCATGAATAAGGAAACTTCGAAGACAGTTCTATCTATATTGGCACTGCGGAATCTAGCTACTCTTTCATGTAGCAGAACCCCAAAGGACCATGTTGCCTGTAGGCAAGTTTAACAGTCATTTCTCTGTGGATCTTGCAGGCCCAGTTCATATAGCATAACATAAAACGGTCCAGGCAAGCAGTTTCTTGCCCAAATGATTAACAGACTTTATGAGGAGCTCTTTGTTGCTCATCTTCCTCTTGAAGTAATTGGTGCTGTTAGGAGAAGATGTATCTCATGTCATGAAAAGTCCTAACTTCTTTAAATATTTTAAATGCCATATGCTGAATGTCTCTGAAAGATTTGAAGAATACCTATCTAACTGAAAAATATCTCTGTACATCTAGAAAACCTAACTATAAACTTGATTATTATAGATGACTCTCTATTAACCTATATTTCTTAATTTTGCATTATATTTTTAAATAAGAAGCACACACATAATATTTTAATCAGGAGCAGAAATATAACAAAATTGAGCTAAAATTTGTATCAACAAACCAAAATGTACACCAATGCAAATCTCTGTAGCATATCCATCTTTAAATGTAAACAATCATTTATAAACAATATTTGGGAATTTGGCTGTAGTTCTATCCAAACTACTTCCTGCTTCTTGTTGGGTGAAGAGATTTTTGAGGTTGTTCATGGTGATCTTTTGGGGGGTCTTATTTCATCAAACCACATTCATTTGGAAGGATTCCACAGACTTTCATCTTCTGTAAAAACAAATACAGAACCTCTTTTCCAAAACAACAAATTCTTACACCCAAACTTTGGAATCAAGATTCTTTTAAAATATGTAGGTTTGCTTAGCTTAGCAGCCAATACAATAAGATGTCTCTTTGTACTTTCCTCCTTCACAGTTCAAAATTTCAAAGAAAACACAATAATATACATAATCTATACTCTATGTGTATTTTCTATCTTTATGTGGCTTATTTTTATTCATTCTTTTAATCTATGACAGTCTGTAACCTATGTCTTTAAAGGCTTTGTTTTATTTTTTAAATGATTTATTTCTTTTTATTACTCTTTATGCCCTTTTTCTTCTCTCTCTCAAGCCTATGTACATTTTTAAACAGACTGTCTCATTTAGATATCTTTTTTTGTCTGAATCTCTCATTATTGAGTATCTGTAATCTTTTTCTGAACATGACAGCTTTTAAAATGCTAAGTGCTTCTTAAAAACCTAAGTGGCAGCACTGCTAAGGCAAACACAGCCCTACCTACTTGCTCCATCCAGTCATGGCAGAAGTACATGCCTCACATGTACACTGCCCAGTTCCAGGTAAAAAGAAGGTCTATGTTGCATCATTAAACAGTTTGTAACAAGCTGCTCACAAACCCCATTTAAATGCTTGGCTTCTTGAAAAAGCCAGCATTCATGCTCACAGCATGGCCTAGGAAGCTGCTGTTTTGAAACCACACAGGCTACTCTTGAATCAGAAAGACCTCTCTTAAAGAAACCATGGTTTAGTGAAATGATGGTATGTACTATTCCAAAATCTATGACTTTAAAAACCCTGGGAAGTTGGTTATATTTCTACTACAGATCATATTTTCCATTTTGTTGAGGATGTCTTAAGTTCAATTAAAGAGCTTTTAGTTACCACCAAGGTATGTATATCGCCTCTGTACCCTTAAGGTTAAAATACCATAAGCATTATTGATATGACTCATAAGTATCAGAGATCACTAGGACTGTTGGTTGCTTCTATCCTTTGGAAGTTTGTATAGTACCTTCTGGTACCACAAAAGCTAGTTCAGAGAGGAGTCATACGAATCAATGCAAGCTTAATAACCTCTGGGCCTTTTGTCTGAAGTACATATTATTTTCTCAATAAGAATGTAACTTCCACATCTTGGGGTGAAGATAGAGTAATACCAATAAACTATATGTTTTGAGAGTTTCTTGAACAACATTGACCAACAACAATTTAAAAGAGGGTTCATATGCCTGCACTGTGACTTTGTAAAGTTGTTCTTTGATTCTCAGAGTATGCATTGTCAGTCAAGATGAAAATTTATACTTAAAACTATATATTTAAAAACAGAATTGTGTGTTATAGATTTTTGATAAATAATCAGTAGTATGATTCCTTATGACTTAATCAAACATTTATAATATCACTTAACAGTCCTTCCTTTATTCTGCATTTATCACACTTTCCCTTCCCACAAGAGACCCTCCTTTTTCCATTTCCCCAATCAGATCACCTTCCCTTGTTTTCTTTAAAAGTTTTATTTTGCCAAACATTAAATCCATGGCTATTCTCTATTTTGTTAAATTGTAATCATTAGAAAGAAATGTTTTTATTTTCACAGTTGTATATAAATCAGTACTCTGAAAACAGAATGCAATTTCACCAAATTGTTTTCTATTCGTGCTACAGAGTAGCTACCTATGAAAGTATGGATCTAATTTCAGATACAGTGTTGTTTTATTCTATTGCTCTGATTATCTATATGTTAATACCTTACGTTGTTCAATAGAAATACTTAGGACAGAGTATTTTAAAATGTCAGCTTTGCTTTGCCTTAAACCATCTGATATTTGAAAGTTGTCACTTATCTTCCAAAGACAAAAGTCTTCCAGGTTTCTTCCTCCTGTTGACTTAAATGCATGAATATAAATAGGAAGGAGGAAAAAAAAGAAAAGATCTTCTGAGTAAATTGGGAGCATGGGGGTCACAGGAGAGGGTTGAATGGAGATGAGAGGAAGAGATGGGAGAAGAGTAAAATGTATAGCACAAGAAAAACAACATAAAAAGAAAAATGTTTTCTAGCACTTTAATACTTTTAAATGTACATATAATTGTTCTATGTCCAGTCATGTATCTTCTTCTGACTAATGTCCCACACTATAAAGCAAAATGAGAATTATGTATGTTCTACAACTTGCTTATTGTTACTGGATGTGTGATTATAAATATTGATTAGTATTAGTACATTGTTTCATCATACTTATTAAATTTTCAATCTTGATGTGTTTATTTGTGCATAGTCTATCATTTATAAATTAGAAAATATTGAAATCTTTTGTGGTAATTAAAGATGTGTTTATTTTACTTTTCAAGTTTATGAATGTTGATTCATATACTTTAGAGTTATGTTAATAAATGTACACAATTGTCTTCTTATAGTTTTTAATACTTTTCACTACAAATATACTAATTCCTCATAACTTGTTAAATAAACTTTTGATATTTTTTAATTTTGGGGATGAGGTATTTTTGTGTAGTAAATAACATTCTACATGAAATAAAATTTATTTCTTTTACTTAAAATTAGCTTTCTTATATTGATATAACTTATATCAATTTATATATATAACTTATATCAATTTATATATATTTCTTATATTGATATAAACTTAGTTTGGAACAGTTCAACATTGTAGATATGTCATATCCCTTTACTGTAATTCTTGTTTTATTTTAAGTAATCATAATATTCACATGAAACCATAGAACAGGTCACAGAAAATCAATGACACAGAAAATTCATCTTATTGGCCACACTGTGTGAGACTGCTGTTCAGTATCACAACCAAGCTGACAATACTAAGCCATCATGGTCAGAACATTTCCATTAAAATGGGGATTCCATATTTTTACTTAATCATCATGTGTCCATTTTGTCAATGTGCCCTGACTTCCTCCATCACTGGTGGCACTGGTGTGTTCTTAAATGGTATGGATTTACATTTAATCAATGGTATGTAACAGTATGTATCTGTGAGGAACTGGCTCTTCTAACTTGCCATAGTACTCCGGATATTAAACCAATTTTTTCATGCACTGATTCTTATTTTCCTCTCATTTCCTAACAATGCCTCATGTTTGTAATGTATCACAATATTGTCAGATTACCCATTGAAAGACATCTGGACTGTTTCAGTTTGGGGAAATTATAAACAAACATCTCTCAAAATTGCATGCATAGATTTTAATTCTCAGTAACAAATGGCCAGAAGTGTAATTTCGGAATGTACGGTAATTACAAAATTAGCTCTTAAAATGATTAAAACTGATTTTAAGGCAGACTGTACCATCTTTTAGTCCTATCAACAATGTAATAAGTGACTCTCTTTATCATCTATCAGATGTGGAATGGTATTTTAAAAACATTTCAGCCATTGTAATATGTAGAAAGGTGATATATTATTGTGATTTAAGTTAGAGTTTCCTAAGAACTAATGCAGTTGATCAGCTTTTCTAGTGGCTGTTTGAAATTCATGATTTTAATGAAATTTATCTGCATGGTTTCTGTTCATTTTCTAATTGTGTGAGAGAGAGTGTGTGTGTTTACAGGTTCTTAAACCCCTGTTAGAGGTGGTGTTTTCAGTTCTGCTTCCTGTCAAATATTTTGCAGAATAAAGTGGTTTTATTTTTATGTCCAAATTGTCAACCCATTTGTTTTATTTCTTGTGATTTTTTTAAAAGTCTAAATAAGAACTTTGAGAGTACTACTAATGCCTGCAAAAATTGTCCTTCCATGTTTGGTTCCTCACTGACATTTGCACTTTACACTTAAACCCAGTGGGTGATTTCATTCATGTGCAAAGTTAGAGTCCTGGTTAAAGCTTGTTTGCCACGTCTCTGTGAATATCTATCTGCTCTAGCATTATTTGATGAGATCACTATCTTTCTTACATTGACATAATTTCTCTTTCCTCAAAATCAGTATGATTCTGTGGTTCTTTCTAGATCATCTGTTTTGTCTTGTAGAATTATAGGCTTATGGGGAAAGTCAGTTTTCTTTCTTTTCAATAAATATGTACTTCACAGTTAAGAATAAACCCAAAAAGAGACCATAATGCAAGAATTCGCAAAATCACCTAAATTCAGACAAATCCTCTAAAGTTATGCTATGGCTTAAGAAAATAATTCAGTTATTTTTAATTATTTCTACTGACATATTGCTTATATTTTCATTTTATATTTCCAAAACTTGAAGCCAAAGGAAAAAAATGATTTTCAACTATGTTTGTAAACAACAACAAAAATAGCAGAGGCTTTTATAAAGTGTTAATTTATTAAGTCCAACAAAATCATTCAGATTTTGATTATTACTATCTTCATAAACTGACACAAGATTTAAATAAATTCATTTTTTTCTCACATTCTAAATGTAAATAAGATGCCTGGCTGTAAACCTAAAGACACAAAATACACATTTAGGGATAAAGAGTAATTAAGGCTGATTTTACTTAAATTACAACGAACATAGCTACATCTTGAAAATTAGCCCAAAGCAATTCTACCACCACATGCCTTTGTGACGCTCTCTTAAGCATTGTGTTGCTGAACTGGGGCAGGACTTTTCTCATTGCTGACAGACATACATTAGTGGTTAGTGTTCCTTATCCTAAAGATATTCAAGCATATTTTAAGCCACTAATGGGTATGTTATTATTCATATAGTTTAACAACTTTGCCATCAATATTTGAAAAAAATCTTTATCATGTGCTTATGTGTCAATGCCATGTTTTATTGCCCAGACACCCATAAAATAGTGTAGGATTGAATATGAGAAGGAAAGGAAAGCATCTCATTTCTTCTAGTGATAGGACCTAAAATTAATCACCCTTGACATTATCTTAGCTTTAATTAAATTAGAAAATGTCAAAAGAAGAAACACATACAAACTTATGTGTGTTTAAGCTTTGCTAATTTTTTCCTTATAGAAAGATATACAGTTCCATGCTGTATGTTGAACTATAGACTGGTAGGAAAATAATACCGTATCTGCTCATTACTTCATTCCTAAAATGGGAAAAAATGTTAGTCGTCTTCTCTCAATAGAAATTCTCAGTAGTAAAAGGTAAAAGGAATATCTTTTTTTGTTGTTGTTTTCTTGAGACAGGGTTTCTCTGTAGCTTTTCTTTTTCTTTTTTCTTTTTTTTTTTCCTTTGGATTTTCGAGACAGGGTTTATCTGTGGCTTTGGAGCCTGTCCTGGAATTAGCTCTGTACACCAGGCTGGTCTCGAACTCACAGAGATCTACCCACTTCTTCCTCCTGAGTGTTGGATTAAAGGTGTGTGCCAACACCGCCCAGACAGGAATATGTTTCTTAAACTTAGAATTTAACTATAATACCATCACTCTGCAGCTTTCTACTCAATAGTCTAGTGAAAGAAGACTTAGTTACTTTTCACTCAGGAGTCTGACTTTATGTTTCTGACCTGTGGACAGATGGGGTCTTAGTATGAGCATTCTCTAAAGATTATATTTTAACAAGTGTACTAACCTTTTGGAAGAAATTTTATATTTTTTTTTGGCATGAAATTCTGAAAACTGTTCAAATCCAATGTTTTAATGGCTTTTGCACCCTTACATTTGTCAGAATTTATTAACCAAGAATCTGTGATGCAAGCCTTCTTTGTTTGTTTGTTTTGAAAAAGGGAGTCTCTGTGTGTAGTTCTAGCTGTTCTGGAGCTTGATCTGTATGTCAGGTTGGCCTTGAACTCTCACATACTTGCCTGCTTCCGTGTCCTGGGTGCTGGGATTAAAGGCATTCACCACCACCACCACCAGGAATACTTGTTGTTCATTATACTTTCTGGAAAATATTGTACTATTTTGCTATCACGGAACAGCATAGGTCAAGAAAGTGTGTGTGAGAGAGAAAGAGAGTTTTCCATTCACAACAGATTCCAAGCTTCTACAACTGAAATCCAGTATTGAAACAAAAATTTCTCTAATGTCCGCCATGTTCAGAAAGTCCAGTTTCATCCCATGCTTATTTAGTCCCAGTCCTGCTGGCCTTGGTGAGCTCCCAATAGATCAGTTCCACAGTCACAGTGGGTGGGTGCACCCCTCGTGGTCCTGACTTCCTTGCTCATGGTCTCCCTCCTTCTGCTCCTCATTTGGATCTTAAGAGCTCAGTCCGGTGCTCCAATTTTGGTCTCTGTCTCTATCTCGATCCATCGCCAGATGAAGGTTCTAAGGTGATATGCAAGATATTCATCAGTATGGCTATAGGATAGGGTCATTTCAGGTTCCCTCTCCTCAGTTGCCCAAGGTACTATCTGGAGACATCTCCCTGGACACCTGCGAGCCCCTCTATAGAGTCAAGTCTCTTGCCGAACTGGCTTTGTGGGAGCCTAGGCAGTTTGGATGCTCACCTTCCTGGACCTGGATAGAAGTGGGAAGACCTTGGTCTTCCAGCAGGGCAGGGAATCTGGACTGCTCTTCATTCACGAGAGGGAGGGGGGTGGAGTGAGGAGGAGGGGGAGAGGGGGAGGGGAGTGGAGGGAGGGAGCGATGTGTGGGAGGAGGGGGAGGGAAATGGGAAACGGGGAGGAGGAGGAATTTTTTTTTTCAACAACTAAAAAAAAATAAACTAAAAAAGAAAAAAATTCTCTAATGGATAATAGTTTAAACTATATGGAATGATTTTAAATATTATTTCTTTATAAACGCTTGAGTCTATTATTTGAAATTCTCATATATGTAAACAATAAATCTTGATCAAATCTATTCCCACCTGTCTCTTCTTCAACTCCTGCCAGTATATCCATCACACCTCCTTTCCATCATCATATCATCCTTTTGTATTTATTTGTTGATTAATTTATTAATCCTGTTAGTAGTGCTCATATGATCATGGGTGTGGTGTGTTCCAATGGGGTGGAAGAATGTACCAGTGGCCCTTTTAAAGAAAAGCAACTCTTCCTCCTCCAAGAGCTGTTAATTGTCAATAGCCCTAAAATAGGTTTGTGGCCTCGAAAGCCCCTCCACCACCCTTGCTTGCATTCTTAGTCAATTTGCTTTTGAGGAGGTTTTGTGTATGTAATACTGCTGCTGTGGGATTATGTGTGCAGTAATCATTTCATGTCAAAATGTCAGCATAGTCCCACACTCCTCCTCATGCCCCAGTTCTTACATTCTTTTTACTCATCTTTCTTGATGCTTTTTGAGCTATGGCAACAGACTGTGTTGTTTTGTGTGTCTCTGGAGCCTCTTTGACCTTAAATCATGGGGAAGTAACCTATATCTGGTATTGAGAATCACAATTCAATAACTTATGTTTTCTGGGAACAATATTACTAATGTGGAAAACTTCTGTTCAAGCTCCTTTAAATTTTAGTTATTTTACAAACTAATGGAGTTTCATAAGGCATTTTCATATTTCTTTAGGTTTTTAAATGCACGTGTACTCCTCATTTCCCCACTCTACTGTCTTACTTTCTTTCTTTTCTTTCTTTTTTTTTTAAATTCTTCTTAACTTTATTAACAGGGATGGAAGTGGGGGCGGAGAGGTTAGGTTGGAATATTTTTATTTCATTTTATTACTTTAAAAATAATACCAATCCAAATTTCCACTCTCTCCCCTCCTCCTCCTCCCTCCACATACCCTACCACCCTATCCCCATCCAATCCTGGGAGGGCAAGGCACCCTGCCCTGTAGAAAGTCCAAGGCACTCCCTGCTATATCTAGGTTGAGGAAGGTATATATCCAAAGAGAATAAGATCCCCAAAAGCCAGTACATGCAGTAGAGACAAATCCCAGTGCCACTGTCTGTGGCCCCTCAGTCTACCCCAACTGTCAACCACATTCAGAGGGACTAGTTTGATCCCATGCTCATTTATTTCCAGTCCAGTTAGAGTTGGTCATCTCCCATTAGCTCAGGCAAACTATCTCAGTGGGTGAATCCCCTCATGTCTTGACTTTCTTGCTCATATTCTCACTCCTTCCACTCTTCAACTAGATCTTGGGAACTCAGTCCAGTGCTCCCATGTGGATCCCTGCCTCTGTTTCCAACTGTTGTTGGACAAACGTTCTATGCTGATATTTAAGAGAATTATCAGTCTAACTACAGGGCAAGGCCAGTTGAGTTACCCTCTCTTTTGTTTGGGGTCTTAGCTGGGGTCATCTTTGTGGTTTCTTGCTAACCCAATAATGGATGCCCCCCTTAATCAAGATATCTCTTTCCTTGCTTTCATATCTGTCCTTACTCCATTTCAACTATCCCATTCCCTCAAGTTCTTCTCAACCCTCTCCTTCTCCACTTGTTTCTGCCCCCTTCGTCCCCATGCTCCCAAATTTTGTCAGGCAATCTTGTCTGTTTCCAATTTCCAGAGTCTATATGTGTTTTTCTTTGGGTTCACTTTATTAGTTAGCTTCTCTAGGATCATGAACTATAGGCTCAATGTCTTTTGCTTATGGCTAATATCCACTTATGTGTGAGTATATACCATATTCATTTTTTTGGGGGGGGTTGGGTTACCTCACTCAAGATAGTGTTTTCTAATTCAATACATTTGCATATAAAATTCAAGATGTCGTTGTTTTTTACTGCTGAGTAGTACTCTAATGTGTAAATGGGCCACACTTTCTTTATTCATTCTTCAATTGATGAGCGTCTAGGTTGTTTCTAGGTTCTGACTATGACAAATAATGCTATTATGAACATAGTTGAACAAATGCTTTTGTAGTATAATTGAGAATTTTTGGGGTGTATTCCCAGAGTGGTATGGCTGGATCCTGAGGTAGGTTGACTCCCAGTTTCCTGAGAAACCACCACACTGATTTCCAAAGTGGTTGCACAAGTTTGCATTCCTACCAGCAATTGATGAGTGTTCTCCTTACTCCACATTCTGTCTAGCATAAGCTATCATTGCTGATTTTGATCTTAGCCATTCTGACAGGTGTAAGATGGTATCTCAGAGTTGTTTTGATTTGTATTTTCCAATAGCTAAGGAAGTTGAACATGTCCTTAAGTAACTTTTTTACCATTTGAAATTCTTCTGTTGATATTTCTCTGTTTAATTCAGTACACCATTTTTAATTGGGTTATTTAGAATTTTAATGTCTAATTGCTTGAGATCCTTATATATTTTGGAGATCAGACCTTTGTCTGGTGTAGGGTTGGTGAAGATTTTTTCCCATTCAGTAGGCTGCCTTTTTGTGTTTTTGACTGTGTCCTTTGCTTTACAGAAGCTTCTCAGTTTCAAGAGGTTCCATTTATTTATTGTTGCTCTTATTGTCGGTGTTACTGGAATTATATTTAGAAAGTGGTGTTCTGTGCCCATGCATTGGAGGCTACTTCACACTTTCGCTTCTGTCAGGTTCAGTGTGGTCAAATTTATATTGAGGTCTTTAATCCATTTGGACTTTAGTTTTGTGCATGACAATAGATATGGATCTAATTTCATTCTTCTACAGGTTGACATCCAGTTTTGCCAACACCATTTGTTGAAGATACTTTCTTTTATCCATTCTAAAATTTTAGCTTCTTTGTTAAAAAGCAGATGTTCATAGGTGTGTGAATTAATATTGGGGTCTTCAATTCGATTCCATTGGTCAACGTCTCTGTTTTTAAACTCATACCAAGCTGTTTTCAATACTGTAGCTCTGTAATAGAGGTTGTTGTTAGGGAAGATAATGCCTCCGGAAGTTCCTTTATTGTATAGGATTGTTTTGGTTATCCTGGGTTTTTTGTTTTCCCATATGATGTTGATTATTTTTCTTTCAAGGTCTGTGAAGAACTGTGTTGGGATTTTGATGGGCATTGCATTGAATCTATTAGTTGCTTTTGGTAGAATTGCCATTTTTACTGTGTTAATCTTACCAATCCAAGAGCATGGGATATCTGTCCATTTTTTGGTGTCATCTTCAATTTTTTTCTTCAAAGACTGAAAATTATTGTCAAATAGGTCTTTCACTTTCTTGGTTATTATTACCCCAAGATATATTATTTGTGGCTATTGTGAAAGGTGATGTTTCTCTGATTTCCCTCTCAGCTTCTTTATCCTTTGTGTATAGGAGGGCTACTGATTTTTGTGTTGATCATGTATCCTGCCACATCACCAAAGGTATTTATCAGCTGAAGGAGTTTTCTGGTAGAGTTTTTGAGGTCAACTATGTATACTATCAAATCATCTGCAAATAACGAAAGTTTGACTTTTTCCTTTCCAATTTGAATTCCCTTGATCTCCTTATCTTGTCTCATTGCTATTGTTAAAATTTCAAGAACTATGTTGAAGAGATATGGAGAGAGTAGACAACCTTTTCTTCGTCTTGATTTCAGTGGAATCACTTTGAGTTTCTCTCCATTTAATTTGATGTTAGCTGTTAGCTTGCTGTATATTGCTTTTATTATATTTAGATATGATCCTTGTATCCCTATTTTTTCTCCAAAACCTTTATTATGAAGTGGTGTTGAATTTTGTCAAATGCATTTTTAACATCTAATGAAATGATCACTTTTTTTTCAGTTTATTTATCTGATGGATTATATTGATAGATTTTCATATGTTAAACCAGCCCTGCATCTCTGGGATGAAGCCTACTTCATCATAATGGATGATTTTTTTTTTTTATGTGTTCTTGGATTTAGTTTGCCAGTATTTTATTGAGAATTTTTGAATCCATGTTCATGAATGTGACTGGTCTGTAATTCTCTTTCTTGATTGAGTCTTTGTGTGGTTTTGGTATCAGGGTAACTATAGCCTCATAAAAAGTGTTTGGCATTGACCATTCTGTTTCTATTATATGAAACAATTGGAGGAGAATAGGTATTAGCTCTTACTGAAAGTTCTGGTAGAATTCTGCACTAAAACCATCTGGCCCTGGGCTTTTTGTGATTGGGAGGTTTCTGAAAACAACTTCTATTTCCTTGCTGCTTATAGGTATATTTAAATTGCTCACCTAGTCTTGGTTTAATTATGGTATATGGCTTATATCTAAAAAAAAGCCCATATCTTGTACATTTTCCAATTTTTTTGATTACTGGTTTTTGTTATAAGACCTAATGATTCTCTGAAATTTCTGTGTCTATTGTTATGTCCTCCTTTTCATTTTTGATTTTGCTAATTTGGATTTTCTCTCTCTGCCTTTTGAGTAGTTTGGATAAGGGTTTGTCAATCTTGTTGATTTTCTCAAAGGACCAGCTCTTTGTTTTCTTTCTTTTCTTTTCTTTTCTTTCTTTTTTTTTTTTTTTCAAGACAGGGTTTCTCCATAGCTTCTTGTAGTCCAGGCTGGCCTCGAACTCACAGAGATCTGCCTGTCTCTGCCTCCCGAGTGGTGGGATTAAAGGCGTGCGCCACCACCACCTGGCTTCAGCTCTTTGTTTAATTGACTTTTTGTATTGTTTTCTGTGTTCCTACTTTGTTGATTTCAGATCTCAATTTACATATTTCCTGCCTTCTTATCTTCCTTTTTGAGTCTGCTTTTTCTTCTTCTTCTTTTTTTATCGCTTTCAGATGTGCTGTTATGTCACTAATGTGAGCTTTCTTAATATTCTTTATTTGGGCACTTAGTTCTATGAACTTTCCTCCTAGCACGGCTTTTATAGTGTTACATAGGTTTTGGTATTTTGTGTCTTGATTTTTGTTGAATTCAAGGACAACTTTAATTTCTCTCTTTATTTCTTCATTGACCCAGGGGTGGTTTAGTAGTTGACTGTTCAGTTTCCATGAGTTTGTAGGCTTTCTGGGAGTAGTATTATTGTTATATTCTAACTGTACTCAATGGTGATCTGATTAGACACAAGGTTTACTCCAATTTTTTTTTTTTTTTGTATCTGTGGATGTTTGGTTTGTTACCGAGTATGTGGTCATTTTAGAGAAGGTTCCATGAGGTGTTTGGGTGGAATGTTCTATAGATGTCTGTTAAGTCCATTTGATTCATTATATCTGTTAGTTCTCTTATAGCTCTGTTAAGTTTCTGTCTGGTTAACCTGTTCTTTGGCAAGAGAGGAGTGTTGAAATCTCTGAATTTTATTTTTTGTGGTTTAATGTGCAATTTAAGTTTTAGTAATTATTATTATTATTATTATTATTATTATTTACACATGGGTGCTCTTGTATTAGCGGCATAGATATGCAGAATTGAGACTTCATCCTGATGACTTGTTCCTGTTAGGAGTGTAAAGTGTCCTTGTCCATCTCTTCTGATGTATTTTAGTTTGAAATCAATTTTGTTAGACATTAGGATAGCCCCACCTACCTGTTTCTTAGGTCGATTTGATTGGAAAACAATTTCCCAACCCTTTACTCTGATGTATTGTCTGTGTTTGAAGTTGAAGTGTGCTTCTTCAACAGTAGAATGCTTGTTCCTGTTTTTGTGTCCATTCTCTCAGCCTGTGCCTTTTAATAGGTGAATTGAGTCCATTGATATTACATGATATTAATGGTGAGTGGTTGTTAACTCCGATTATTTTTTGGTTGTAATGTTTGTGTGTTTCTTTTCTTTTTGTTGTATTGGTTAAGGGTTATCAGATATCTGTGTTTTTGTGGTTGTTGTTAGTTTCCTTGTGTTGAGGCTTTCCTTCTAGTACTTTTGTAAGCCTGGGTTTGTGGATACATATTATTTAAATCTATTTTTGTCATGGACTATTTTCTCCATTGATAATGAATGGAAGCTTTGCTGGGTATAACTCTCTGGGCTTGCATCCCTGGTCTCTTAGTGTCTGCAGCACATCTATCCAAGAACTTCTGGCTTCCATGGTTTCCATTGAGAAGTCAGGTATAATTCTGATAGGTTTACCTTTATATGTTACTTGACCTTTTTCTTTGCAGCTCTTAATATTCGGTATGTTTTGTGTTTTGATTATTATATGGTGAGGGGATTTTTTTTGATCCAGCTTAATTAGATAATCTGTAAGGTTCTTATACCTTCATAGGGATATTCTTCTTTAGGTTGGGAAAGTTTTCTTCTAAAATTTTGCTGAATATATTTTTTGTGCCTTTGAGCTAGAGTTCTTCTCTTTTTTCTACCCCTATCATTCTTAGGTTTGGTCTTTTTATGATGTAACAGATTTTCTTAATGTTTTCTATTAAGAATTTGTTGGATTTAATGTTTTTTTGACCAGTGAGTCTATTTCCTCTATAATATCTTCAGTGCGTGAGATTCTTTCTTCTATCTCTTGTATTCTGTAGGTTATTCTTGTCTCTGTAGTTCCTGTTCATTTCCATATTCAGCTTTCCCTCAGTTTATGTTTTCTTTATTACCTCTATTTCGGTCTTCAAGTCTTGAACTGTTTCCTTCACCTGTTTGATTGCATTTTCTTGGTTTTCTTGGGTATCTTTGAGGTATTTATTAATTTCTTCTAACTTCTTTTGTCTTCTTTTCCATTTTTTAAAGGGAGTTTTCACTCCCTTTTTAAAGGACTCCATCATTTTCAGAAAGTTATGTTTAAAGTCATTTTCTTCAATTCTTCTGGGTTAGAATGATCAATTCTTCCTGTTGTGTGTCTGCTGGTTTTTGGTGTAACCATGTTGCTTTTTAGGATGTTGGAGGAATTCTTACATTGGTGCCTATCCATGTCTTCCTTCAAATGAGGCTTGCTGTGTCTTTGCATCTTGGTCCAATCCTTCTGATTGTCTGAGTATTTGGGAGTTTTTCTTGGTCTGCCCTCTTAGGTCCACTCAGTATTTTAGCAAGCTGTGTTTCAAAGTTCCACAGAGCTTTGGATAGCCTAGGTGTAGGAAAACTCCCTGCTGGCTGGCTAGAAAAGCCTAGGGAGTTAAAGAAGACCCCCTGGGTTTGTCCCACTGGTGAGGTCCCAGAGAGTGGGACATCTGGCTGTAGGCACTGACTTACCTCTTAGGTCTCCTCAGTACTGGAACATGCTGTGTTTCCTCATGTCTTTATTTCTGATTAAACTTTTACTCTCAGTATTCTCTCACAAATTTTTCAAAGCGCATATATTTGATTCCTTTCTCTTAGTATGGTTTTGATTAGTATTCAAAGCTCATAGTTTCTCAAACAACTTTATCAGGGAAATTTCATTTGGGTAAGGTTTCCCTTGGTCCCTCACTTCTTGATCTTAGCCGCTTTTGAACCATTCAGTCCCTGTATTCCCTATCTCTTCTTCAATTTCCCCTATATTATATTATCCTCTTTCCCTAAAAGTACTCCCAACTGATGGTCAATTTCTAGTACCATCTTTACCACCTACACGCATTTTCCTGACTGTGTATTCACAATCTCTACATTCATATCTCCTTTATTGTACTATGTTCTATCCCTATGTACTCCCCACCAGTGGTCTGCTTCTACATTGCCTTGGTCCCTCACTATACATCCCTACCACCCACATGAACCCAATCTCTATTTTAATTTCCCTTATATTGTACTATCTTGCATCCTAAAATATACACCCCAACCAATGGTATGTTTCTAATCTCCTGGCTTCTACATGTAAAATACACAAAAGAAAAATATTCAAGGCTAAGAACATTATGTGATAGAGAATATGCAGCCAATGTTTTTAGGGGCCTAGATTATTTCACCCAGTACAATTTTTATCAGGTACTCGCATTGGCACCAACTTTTATACTTTTATTTTAATATTTTTATAGCTGAGGAATGTTTTATCATATATATGTGACATAGTTTCATTATATGTTTGTCAGTCAATGGACACCTGCACTATTTCATTTAATAATTAATAATTAAAAATTGCAAACAGAGTAGCAATGAATATAGATCTGCATGTGTCTCTGTTGGAGATTATAAAATGCTTTGTGCATATGTGCAAAAATGGTAGAGCTGAATTATAGAGTACCCGTATTTCTAGCTTTTTGAGACCTCAAGACTGATTTCCACAGTGGCTGAACTAGTTTATATTCCCACTAATAGTGTACAAGTGTTTCCCTCTCACCACATCAACACTAATATTTGTTTTCATTTATATTTCTGATGATGGACATTGTGACTTGGTGAAATGAAATCTGAATAGTGCACAGGTGTTATACACTTTTCAAAGTGTTAGATGTCATTTGTATTTTGTATTTTGAGTAATTACAGCAAAAGAATGGCAAGTTGAATGAGGACGCAGCACACAGAATAGAAGAAAATTTTATCAGCTTTTATTTGATAGAGATTTAATGTCTAGAATATACAAAGAACATAAAAACTAAACAACAAGAAAACAAACAATCCAATTTTAAAAGACTATGGAATCAAACAGAAAGTTCTTAAGAAAATTTAAATACTAATTAGCAATCCTATTCTTGAAAATAAATGACAACAATAAATAATAATTATGGCATTGTCCCACATGTCTTACTGATATGAAGGGAATAAGAATATCAAGTGGCTGCTGATCAGAAAAACTGTGACATATAGTCCATATTTGGAAACAGAACAAGTAATTTCTCAACTACAGTTATTATACTGGAGATTGGGAGAATATTTTGAGTGAAAAGAAAAATTATTGAGGTACTTAGAAGTATAGTATTTGAAAACAGACACCGAGAAAGAAAACAAATGCTTTATTTGAAAAATAAAGGAAGAAAGAGAGTGGACTTTCCATCAGAAGAATCAATGGTGAAAAAGGTGATTTTTGAGACCTGTCTTTTCCAGAACGCTTTGAGCCTATAGAAACTCTCTCAACATAAATTCAATAGCAGGAAAATACTTATGTATTAATTGATACAAAAATGCATCCCCAAATATGTGCAGTCTATTTGGCTACTGAATTTTATTTTTAGAGACAATCTAAATTAAACATTGGAAATGAGTGCAAGTGAGGCAGAGACAGGGAGAAGGGAAGCATTACCTGGGGAGTCCTGCTTATCAAGCATAAAATTGGAAAATGATTAAATAGGTAATCTTTTCTTTTATGAGGGACTACTATAAAAATATTAATGTGTTCTAACTGAAAAAGTCATTTGCGTTTTCACACTGGTAGCCTAGTTTAATAGTTTTTTTTTCCTGTAAATATATGGAAAGGGATTTTCTCTTAAGTTTGGAGGACTCAGACATATAAGATTGCTGTTTACTTAGAAGGGCCCAGATTCTGAGAACTGACTTGTTTTAAGTAAAGTAATGGGATACATAAATAACAGTACATGTAAATGTTTTGATATTTTTAATCCTGACAGACTGAATATCAGTTACTCTTAATCAGTGTAACAGTTTTGTTGCTCAGATTTACATAGTCTACTGAACACTTGAGATAAATAACTATCAAACATAATGCTTATTTCTCCTATAAATTTGGTAGTTAGAATCTTTGTTATCTTGGCCCCATTGCTTTGGATCTGACCTGAGACAATCCAGCTTCATAGGAACCTGAAGCCTAGAAATACTTTCCACCTCACTAGGTTAAAAGTTATGTGAAAAGTAGCCAGAGATTTTATTTGTTCTTTTGATGACCAATTTCTTGATTTCTTTGCTTATTTTGGAGATCAGCCCTCTGTTCAATGTGTGGTTGGCGAAGATCTTTTCCCGTTCTCTATTCAGCTGTTTTCATTCTTGTTTACCATGTCCTTTGCTTTACAGAAGATTCTCGTTTTCAGAAGATCCCATTTATTAATTGTCTCTCTCAATCTAAAATAACTGAAAGACACTCAAAGAAATTTTCAACATTCTTAGCCATCAGAGAAATTCAAATCAAAACAATTCTGAGATTCCATCTTAAACCTGTAAAAATGGACAAGATCAAAAACACTGATGACAAATTATGCTGGAGAGGTTGTGGGATAAAGATAGGAGAGCTTCCATTGCTCTTAGGAGAACAAGCTGGTACAGACCCTTTGGATGTCAGTATGGTGATTTCTCAGAAAATTAGGAAACAACCTGCCTCAAGACCCAGTAATACCACTTTTGAATATATACACAAAGGATGCTCAATTATACAATAAGAACATGTGCTTAACTATGCCCATAGCAGCTTTATTTGTCGTAGTCAGAAACTTAAAACAAACTAAATGCCCCTCAGCTGAAGAAAATATAAGGAAAATATAGTTTATTTACACACTGAAGTATATACAGGAGAATATAATGACATCTTGAAATTTGCAGGCAAATGGATGGATCAAGAAAACATTATATTGAGTAACCCAGACCCAGAAAGAAAAATATGTATTCATGCATAAGTGTCTTTTAGACATAAAGCAAAGAAAAACCAGCCTACCATCCACAATCCCAGTGAACTTAGACAACAAAGAGGACCCCAAAAGAGGCATACATAGATCTAATCTACATGGGAAGTAGAAAAGCAAAAGATCTCCTGAGTAAATAGGGAGCATTGCGACTTGGGAAAAGGTAGAGAGGAGGAGGGAAGAAGGAAGGGAAACAGAGAAAAATATATAGCACAATACAAACAAAGAATAAAATTAAAAATTGAGTTATTGAAGATGTTATATTTTGTAAAATTTTACTATGATATAACTTTATTTCTTTTCTATTTTTGAAAGCGTATGTCTTAGTTAGGGCTTTTTATTGCAGTGAAGAAATGCCATGACCATGGCTACTCTTATAAAGATACCGTTTTATTGGGGTAGCTTGCTTATAGTTTCAGAGGTTTAGTCCTTTATCATAAGAACAGGGAACATGGTGGCATATAGGCAGATGGAGTGCTGAAGGTGTAGCTGAGAGTTCAACATCTTGCAGGCAACAGGAAGTTGACAGAGACACTAGGCAGTATCTTGAGACCACCCTCACAGTGACATATTTTTATCTACAAGGCTATATCCATTCTAAGAAAGCCACAATTCCCAATAACGCCACTCCCTATGAGATAATGGGGATCAGTTACATTTAAACTATCACATTCCACTACCTGGCCCCCATAATCTTCTAATAATATCATAACGCAGAATGCATTTAGTCCAACTTCTAAAGTTCCCATAGTCTGTCACAATGTTTAAAAGTCCAACTTCCAATCTCTTCTGAGATTCATGCAATCTCTTTACTGTAATATCCCATAAAATCAAAATTAAAAGCAGATCACATTCTTCCAACATGTAATGGCATGAGATATATATTGCCATTCCAAAATATAGGGAAGGGAGCATAGTGAGGAAATACCAACCAAAACAAAACTGAAAATCAGATGGACAATCTCCAAACACTGCATTTTCATGTCTGATGACAAACCATTTTTCAGATCTCTAACTCTGTTCAGCTATGTTGACTGTAACACACTTCTTTCTTTTGGCCTGGTTCCACTTTCCAAGGCAAGTGTCCTATGACTCTGGCTTTTTAAATATCTTATGTTGACAAGGTTTCTGTCCTGCCTGGTTCCCACAGTCATTAAATCCCAAAGAAATCACACAGAGGTCGACATTAATTATAAAACTGATTGGCCCATTAGCTCAGGATTCTTATTAACTCTTATAGCTTATATTAGCCCATTATTCTAGTATATGCTAGCCACATGGTTTATTACTTTTCCAGTGGGGCAGGTCACATCTTGCTTCTTCTGTGGAGAGCTCACAACTGCAAAAAAATGCTTCCTTCTTCCCAGAATTCTCCTGTTCTCCATCACTCACCTCTATTTCCTATCTGGTTGCTCTGCCTATACTTCCTGCCTGGCTACTGGCCAATCAGTGTTTATTTAAGATATAATTGACAGAGTATGATTATTCCCCCACACCAATCTTGTGAGTTCCAAGGTAATACAGGCTTCATCTTCACAGCTTCACACAATGGCCTCTCTAGGCCTACATTTAGAGACACCACTGACATATGACTGGCCTTGGTGGCTCTCTTTAGGTGTGAAGGCAAATTTAGCAACCCTTCTCTTCGATCCTTAACTCTAACGCTAGAGCCACATGGCAAAGCTCCCAAGTTCTGCTACTTGCTAAGGCTGGAATATGGCCCCATTGTTGAATGACATCTACGCCAGCTTACTATCCTTCACTGCCTAAACTTGGCTGTGCTGAAACCTGAACTGTAGACCAGGCTGGCCTCAAACTCATTCCTTTATACAAGTTGGTAATTTTGCTGGATGGAAACTTTTCCTTTGGTCATCACTCCCTTTATTCCATTTCCTACTCGGTTTATCTTTTAAAACACAGAACTCATCTTCATTCTACCTTGGTGTTTGTTTCTTCCTCAAATATTTTTCTCTTGCTCAGCTTGCTCTTTTTCATTATATATTTTTATTAGAGTTACCATTAATAACCACAAAACAGAGTCTACACTAGACTGTTTTAGGATTTCTTCTTCCAGTGTAATTTATCCAGAATTCTTCATTTTAATCTCAGGCAGACATTTTAGACAAAGGCAAAACTCATCCACTTTCTTCATCAAAATATCACAAGAAATATCTAGGCAACATATAAAAATTTTCTTCTCTGTAATATATTGAACAAGCACCTCTTTCCCCACTCCCAATTAATCAGATCACATTTAGCACCACTGTCTTTCATGCTTCTTCTACTATGGGCCATTATGCAGTGTTTAAAGAATTCCACTGCTTTCTAATCCCAAAGTATGAAGATCCAAACTCTCTGAGCAAAAACATGGTCAGGCCTATCACAGTACCTCAATCCCTGGTACCAACTTCTGTCTTGGGTTTCTATTGCTGTAAAGACACACCAGGACCAAGACAGCTCTTATAAGGAAGGCATATAATTGAGGGGTGGCTTGAAGTTCAAAGGTTGAGACCATTATCATCATGTCAGGGAGTATCACAGTATACAAGTAGAGATGGAGCTGGCTACATCTTTGCTTGCAGGCAACAAGAAATCACCTATGACACTGAATGAAGCTTAAGCAAGAGATCTCAAAGCTCACTTCTATAATGACACACTTCCTCCAACAAGGCCATACCTATACTCACAAAGACACAACTCCTATTAGTGCCACTCTCTTTAGAATTATAGGTGATAATTACATTCATACTGCCATAGTCTCTATAGAGAATCTTAATCACATTATTCAAGTCAAATATTTCTATTTTTATTTTATTGAAAATTGATTCTATTCTCATATCATATATCATGATTATAGTTTCCTTTCTCCTTACTCATACCAATTCCTCCACACCTCCCATGCTGTATGGATCCACTTCCTTTCTGTCTCTCATTTGAAAAGAATAGGTTTCTAAGAGATAACACTGAAAAATAGAAAACTAAAGTATAATAAGATTAAGCTAAGACACTTGTATCAAAGTTGGACACAACAACTCAACAGGAAGGAAAAAAAATCAAGAACAGGCAATAGAATTAGAGACTCACTTGTTCTCACAGTCAGAAGTTACATAAAGATATTAAGCTAATAATTATAATATATTCATAAAGGACCTGGGTTAGATCTATATAGGTTCTATGAGTGTTGCTTTAGTCTCTGTGAGCTCATCTATATCTTTCTTAGCTGACTTAGAAAGCCTTATTTTCCCACTTTTCTCCATGTCCTGTGACTTGTATAATCTCTCTGTCTTTTCTTTTACGGGCTTCCTTGAGCTTTGGGCAGAGTAATTTGATGAGACATCCAAGTTAGACTCCCTGCATAATGTCTGTCTGTGTGTCTCTGATTGTTCCCATCTGATGCTGGACAAAGCCTCTCTGATGATGACTAGACAAATTAGTGATCTATGGAGTATAGCAGCATATCATTAAGAATCTTTTTTTTTTCCAGACAGGTAGTATTTGGTTTTACCCTATATCTCTGAGCTATCTAGTCTCTTATTATTGGTTATTGAAACAGTGCCAGGTACAGGTCTTTTCCTTTGATGAGGGCCTTAAGTAAGATCAGACATTGACTAACTACTCCAAGTTCTGTGGCACCCTTGCCCTAGTAAATTAGGCATCTAGGAAAGATCATAAATCAAAGGTTTTGTGGCTGGGTTTCTGTTCATATTTCTCTTTCAGTAGTCTGCAGAGTACCTTCTCAAACCACAGAGGCTGGGACATAGGGGTGAAAGCTCCTTGTAGGCACCAGCTCCACTCCTCCATGTTTAGGAAGTTGAGCGGGTGTTGCCCTTGGCAATGGGGCCTGGCTCTCAGTTTATGAAGAGCAATCCTTTATCTTAATAACAGCTTGGGTGGTTTGAGGAATGTACATAGGATCTCCCCCTTGGTCAACAACTTAGTTTACTACAATACAGTCCCACCACTGAAAACCTCATCAGGCTACAAGAGTTGGCCAGTCTCTGAATTCCTCATTACAAAGAGTTCTTATTAACATCATCTTCATAGATTCTAGGAAGTTTCCATTGGATTAGATTTCCATACCACCCACCAAATATTTTCCAATTCCTGCTGTCTTTCTGTTACTCCACCCATCTCATCCCACCATGAACTTTCCCCCTTCTGTCCCCATCTACCCTCAGTCTGCTTATAATTCCATTTCTTCCTCCCAGCGAGATTTTGGCATCTCCCCTATAGCCATCCTTTTTATCTAACCTCATTGGGTCTATTTGATATGGGATGATTATTATTTACTTAATGGATAAAATATCCACTTCTAAGTAAATACTTACCAAAACTGTCTTTCTAGGTCTGGAATACCTCACTCAGGATTTTTTTTTCTAATTTTATCCATTTGCCTGCAAATTTTATGATGTCATTTTAAACAGCTGAGTAATAATCCATTGTATAAATGTTCCACATTTTCTTTATCCATTGTTTTGTTGAGGGACATCTGGGTCGTTTCTAGTTTTTATCTATTGTGAATAAGGCCACAATGAACATGGTTGAGCAAATGTCCTTGTTGTAGGATTAAGAGTCCATCTAAGTGTGTGCTCAAGAGTGATGTAATTGGATCTTGAGGAAAATCTAGTCCATACTTTCCAGAGAAATGCCACAGTGATTTCCAAAGTGGTTGTACAAGTTTGTACTCTGACCAGCAATGAAAGAGAATTTCCCATGTTCCGCATCCTCACCAGCATGAACTGCATTTCTGTTATTGATCTAAGCCATTTTAAGAGGTGTAAGATGGAATCTCAAAGTAGTTTTTATTTGCATTTTCCTAATGGCCAAAGATATTCAGCATTCCATTAAGTGCTTCACAGTCATTTGTAATTCCTCTATTGAGAAGTTTCTGTTTAGATCTGTACGCTCTTTTTAATTAATTTCTTTTAGTATCTAGTTTCTTGAGTTTCTTACATATTTTGCATATTAATCATTTTTAAGGTGTGTAGTTGGTAAATATCATTTCCAACTCAGTAGGATGCCCCTTTTTCTAATTGATAGTGTCCTTTGCTTATAGATACTTTTGTACCATCTATTACTTGTTTCCTTTAGTGCCAGCACAGATGGTGTTTTGTTCAGAAAATCGTTTTCTGTGCCTTCTCTGTGGATTGCAAGTTTTTATGAATAATGGCCAGGAAATAAACTAAATAAATGAGGTTAAATTCAAAGCTCTTGTTTTGAAAGGAAAAAAAAAAACAGGGAAATGCTGTGGGATAATCTTCTTGTTCATGATACAGCTTTGCAACTCATATTAGCTTAATAAAATGCTAATTGGCCCATAGCCAAGCAGGAAGTATAGACAGAGTGACCAGAGTAGGAGAATTCTGGGAAGAGGAATGTCAGAGACATATTTGCCACACAGACACAGAGGAATCAATATGTGAATGCCTTACTGAGAAAAGGCACCAAGCCACATGCCTAAACATAGATAAGAATTATGGGTTAAGATATAAGAGCTAGTTAGTAATAAGCCTGAACAAAAGGCCAACCATTTATAATTAATTCAAGCCTCTATGTGTTTATTTGGGACTGAATGACTATGGGACTGGGCAGGACAGAATCTTCCATATACAGTTAGAAATTTTTTGTCTATGATTATTTTTTTCTAAAAAAATATTTTCTGGCCTCTGAACTGTATTTTTTTTCTCTTTTTTTTCTATTATTCTTATTCTTAGCTTGAGTCTTTTCATATTTTTATTTGGATTTATTTTGTCAGGAATATTTTAGTATTAAAGTCTTCTTTGATTGTTGTATTTATTTTTTCTACAGTATCTTTAATGCCTGAGATTTTCTCTTATGCCTTTTGCATTTTGCTGATGAAGCTTGCCTCTTATAGTTTCTATTCTAATTTGTATTTTTTTCACTTCCAGAATTTCTTAATTTGGGGTTTTCCTTATTGGTTCTATTTCGAGGTTCATGTCTTGAATAATTTTATTTATTTCTGTACTCTGTGTTTCTCTGGATTTCTTTAAGGGATTTTTTTATTATTTCCTCTTTAAAGAACTTTATCATACACATAAGTACTATTTTATCATCTTTTCTTTGGGCTTCAGTAATGTTGGAATATTCGGGGCTTGTTGCGGTAGGAGATGTGGGCTCCAGTGGAAATATATTGCTCTGGCTGTTATTGGTTACATTTTCACTCTGCCTTGTCAGTATCTGTATTTGGAATGATTACAGGTCTATGTGTTTATTTCTGGATTTATCATTTTGGTGTGGGTATTTTGTTCCTTGATTTCTGTTTTCTCTTTGGATTTTCAGATAATGTGCTGTGTGTTGCCTGTTTTCCTGGTCTGTTAAGTTTGTGTTTTCTCAGGAATTGACTACTGCTGGGGTACTGGGTGAGTTTGGCAAAGAAATGTTGAAGGTGAATTTCTTTGTTTTCCACTGAGGATGATGTCAGAGAGGAAATGGAAACCACAACTAATTTCCAGTAACAGAGCTGGGGATGAAAGATGGGGGATTGGATTGCAGGAGCATTAGAAGTATGGACCTGCCTTAAGCCTAATTGTTGTCCTGGTAGGAACAGCTCTTAGGTTAACAGGGAATGCTGGTGGAGTTTGGGTTTGGAACAAATCAACAAGGGGGTGGGATAAGAAAATTTAGAATGATGTAGTCTATGATATCCACAGGAGATAGAAGAAGGGGAACAGGCCATGAGGCCACAGGTGTTCTGTTGTGAAGTTGAGGATGATGCTGAGGGATTGTGTTTTAGGAATAGAGAAAAAGGAGAAGGTTTACAATGGGCCTTCTTGATTTTCAAGCAAACATTACCTGGGATTTTTCAGGATGTGCCTGACAGAGTTGTAGGTTTGGATATTGCTAAAAATCAGGGAGAGGTGTTCAGGAGGTGATGGTTATATAGGAAATGTTGCAGGGGAGAAGTTAGGTGTTCTTTTGTATCACTAAAGATGAAACAGGTGGAACAGAGAGAGAATCCTGTAGGCAGCCTATGTTGTAGTGATGAGGTGAGCAGGCCTGCTTTTCATCCCACCTGGATCCAGCATGGCTAGCTTTACACCCGAAATAACAACACACAAATTATATTCATTCAAATGTTGCCTGGCCCATTAGCTCGAGACTCTTACTGGCTAACTCTCACATCTTGGTTAACACATTTCTCTTAATGTGTGTAGCACCATGAGGTGGTGGCTTATGAGGAAGATTCTAACCTACATCCATTTTGGGCCGGAGCTTCATCACATCTGCCTGACTCTGCTTTCTTCCTCCCAGAATTCTGTTCTGTCTTCCCCACCTACCTATGTTCTGACCTATCAGGCCAATCAGTTTTCTTTATTAATTAACCAATGAAAGCAACAGATAGATAGAAGACCCACCTACATCACTATGTGGTTCTTAGGAGATATAAAGTTCATAGCAAATTCTTTACAATATAAAGTGAGAAATATAATAACTTTAGTGTATTCACAATGGTAATCAATAATCATATTAAAACGTCTTAGCAAATAAAATGTGTTGTTTTGGGGTTATAAAATGTTGGATGGATGATGGTTGAATAATATGATTATTGATTACCATTTTACCCATCTTTATTTTATGAAAGTATAAGAATATCATGCCACTTTCTCTTTCTTTGCTCTAAACCCTCACATATATCCTTTTTTGTTTTCTTTCAGAGTAATTTTCTTTTTTATCAATTGTTTAGCTTCCATACATGTATTTGTACACACACATATATTCCAAATAAAACCTGCTTGGTTATCCCTTAACTAGTATGTATGTTTTGGTGTCTTAACATTTGGTGTGTGCTGTTCTCTGAAAAAGCATATTTTTTCCACTCTCAAAATTCCTTAGTTGCCTGTGGCTCTTTGTATATAAGGCTTTATAGACTCCCCCAGATGCCTTTAGTGTATCTATTGTTGTCTTTATTTGTGTTAGTGTCTTAGTTTAGCTACTACAAATATGAATGGAGAAAATAAAAGGAGAGAGCAAAGAAATCAGAGTGGGACTAATGATAATATTTGTACCATTATACATAAAGTACAAAATGGGACAAATGTTAAAAGATGGATGTTAGAAGCAGAACAAAAATTATGAGGTTGCTTTTAGTTGGAAGAATACTAAAAAGAGAGAAGCACTCAGATAATTCTTCAAATCGTTCAGAAGCTGTAACTGCAGAGGCCTCCTTGTACTTGGGAAGTCTATATTTTTTGGAGAACATAAAAGAAAGACAAAGACTATAGAAAAAGTTAAGAAAATGAAAAGAAATGTAAACAATGAGGGACCCATTTACGTATTGCTTTGACCTTATTTATTATGTAGAGAATGAAAGCTGTTGAAAACAAGGGCTTAGTAGAGACTAGCTATGGGACAAGTGTCTCCATTGACATTTGGATGTAACAGAGTAACTTTGGGTGGGCTTCATAGTATGGGCATTCTCCTAACTTCAGAGGAAACTTGACCTAATGTTGTTGCTGAGATGTGGGCAACATCCCAGTTTCTATGTCGGACAATTATGGGGACATTAACTACCTGGTGGTAACTGGAATTTGGGACAGATGTATCCTTTGCTGCATTTATCAAAACATTTTTTGAGGAAAAGTCTCTTTATTCCACCAAATCCTTTTAATGGCACAACATCAGTCATAATTATGCTGATAGAATCCATCTGTGATTGAACTTACTGATGACATGGGCTGGTAAGGAGGAACTCAGGGAAGACCTGGTAGAGCTTTTTCTATGTTAAGGATCACTAATTCTGTTTATCTTTCAGACTAGGTAACCAAAATTTATTTCTAAGAAACAGTGAAAAATTAAAAACAATAACTGGATGATCAAAACCACTACAAGCAGGTAACCAAGAAAATTAAAATATTGAAAATTTAATGAAAAAAAATTGGGGGCATGGTTCAACAAAGGACTTTTGAAAACCTGAAAATCTTTAATACTTATTAAAAACATGAATTTAATAACTGAGACTATTTAAATGATATGTTAAATCTATCAGAGAGGTGAACTGAGAAGATGATATCAAAAACCCCTTATTTAATGTTGTATTTGCTTATTTAGGTATCATTATTTTAAAAAGATTTTTCTTTATTATTTCAGTGTGTATATGAGTGAAAGTTTCTCTCTCTCTCTCTCTCTCTCTCTCTCTCTCTCTCTCTCTGTGTGTGTGTGTGTGTGTGTTTACAGAAGTTTTAGGAAATCTGAGGTGCCAAATATATGCAAGTGAGAGCTACAAATGTTTATGAACTACTTATAATGGGTGCTGAAATGTGAATCCTGGTCTCCAGAAGAGTAACACAAATTTTTAGTCACTGAGTCATTCTTGTTGCCCTTGCTACCTTTCAATTTTTATTAATTTTTATGTAATGGTGTGATTTGACATTAGAGCTCTGAATATGATAAAAAAAAACACTTTACCAATGAGATATATCTCCAGTCCTTTTGTTTATTTGTGTTCATTCAACATCTCCTGATTAGAATATAGTTCAGTGTGATTATTTTGACTCAAGCTCAATTGCCTTTGGAATCAAATAAGGGAAACCCTTCTGAAAAGAGCTGTCTGAGAGTTTCAGGAAAGTTGTGCCTAAATAAAAAAGGCTATCTGCTGGGGTAGGAAGCACCTTTTAGAGGCAACCCAGAAACAAAGATGTTGGTAGGGAAAGCAGTGTTGTTTGCCTGCCTACCTCTGCTTTTCATTTTTGAGTGAATCTATTTTGTGGTTCTTTCTTCTGCTGATATCCATTGTTGTTGTCCAAACTCAGCTTATTTAGCCTTCCACCACAAGGTGACTATCAGGGACTTTCCAGGAATTTTGCACTTATTCAGCACCAGATTGGGACTTGTAAGGAATATAGCCTTGTGGAGCTGGTTCTCAATCTTTCTTGTATACAGGCAGTTGTGATTGAACTTCCCAACAAAGTATTATAAGTCATTTTAAAAAAAAATCCCCCTTTGTAATATCAGAAGGGACATTAGTAGGCATGAGTCTGGCAAACTTGACTCCCTCTGCTGTTGTAGTAAGAGTGGCGGGGCTATGTCCCCGGCACCCAGCCGCCTGCATGGCTAGCTTTACCGGAAATAATTACACAGAAACTGTATTCTTTTAAACACTGCCTGATCCATTAGTTTCAGTTTCTTATTGGCTAGCTCTTACATATCGATCTAACCCATTTCTATTATTCTGTGTAGCCCATGAGCTGGCTTACCAGGAATGATCTTAACCTGCGTCTGTCTGGAGTAGGAAAATCATGGCGACTCCCTGACTCAGCTTCTTTCTCCCAGCATTCTGTTCTGTTTACTCCACCCACCTATGTTCTAACCAATAAAATGGGCCAAGGCAGTTTCTTTATTAATAAGAAATCACTCCCACATCACTCTGCCTTTCTAAAACTTTTAGATAACATTCCTAAATCTAGCCATCAAGGTCTTTGAGGACCTTTTACAGATGGTAATGGGTCAGCTGATGAATTACATGGATGGTTGCTTTGTTCCAGGTAGAAGTTGTTCAAAGGTCACATGCCCTTTTAAGAAAACTTGGAAATTGCTCATCAGATTGTTTAGCAATATGATGTATGCCCAAAGTGTTTACCTGTGCCTACCTTAGCTGTATTTCCTCAAGGCCTACTTTCTACTCATCTATAGAAAATGGATATTATTCATGTTGCAGAATTTGGCAAATTAAGACATGTGCATGTGACAGTTGATACCTTTTCAGGGTCCTTGATGGCCACTGCACAAACACGATGCCACCAAACATGTGATAACTCATTGCTTAAAATGTTTTTTTCTATATAGAAATTCCTAAAATTATAAAAAACAAATAATGGATTAAGATATATTAGTGAAGCAATTCAACAACTATTTTCCCATGGAAAATTGACCATGAAACAGGCATTCCTTATAAATCCATGTTAAATATAAATCCACTTTAATTACACTGTTGTGGAGGCTATGTGTAACTAAAGCCCTTCTTCAGTTTATAAGGAGGAATGGAATAAAGATTTTGCTGCTGATGTTTAGAACTTGGGGACTAGGGTGGCTCAAACATATCTTTGAGTGTTGGCAACAGCAATGAAATTGGATATTAGGAGAAGAAAAAGAGTCATACCTCAGCAATCACAAGAACATTTCATTTAATTAGAATGAAGTTATAAGATTTATAATTTGAACAACTTTGTGTCCATTTTTAATAATTATATGAGAATTATGATATTGATATGTATTGTCTGAGTTTTCTCTCGTGTCGGATTCCCACAATCATTAAGTCCCAAATAAATCACACAGAGGTCTACATTAGTTATAAACTGAATGGCCTATTAGCTCAGGCTTCTTATTAACTCTTATAATTTATATTAGTCCATTATTATTGTCTATGTTAGCCATGCCTTTTTCGACAAGGCAGTCACATCTTGCTTGATCTGTGGCAGAGTCACAACTGCCAAAAAGGATTTTTTTCTTCCCAGAATTCTACTGTCCTTATTGACCTGCCTCTACTTCCTGTCTGGTTGTTCTACCTATACTTCCTGCCTGGCTAATGGCCAATCAGTGTTTATTTAAAATATAATTGACAGAATACAGACCAGTGTCCCATACCAGACATGTCAATGTTTGCAACCTTTTCTGTTCACTATGAGAGTATTAATTGATGGGAAAAGTTAGAGGTCTTGTGAGAGGAATCAGGCATGTTGCCAATAGATCCTGAGATTCAGTGTATAAATAAAGCAGATTTGATTTTTGAAGCAGCTAAAATTGCTGAAGACTTCCTAGACCAATTTAATAATGCCATTTCATCCTTTACTCATTTGTTAGGAAGTATTGTAACCATAGGAACATGTATATGGCTAGGTATATACATACCTATACATGCTTGCCTATGATTAGTAAGTTAATTGTGAACTCTCAATAGAAAGTTGACTCAGAGGTACATTGTGTCTAGCTACACACTCTCCCATAACATTTACAAACAGAGAATGGTAGTGAAAGATGGGTAAGATCTTTTTTCCTTCAGTCAATCGAAGATAAGACACAATTGGAGGAATGTGTGAAGCAATGCCAGAATAGTCTGGAAGGTTAAGAAAGACAATTGAAGACAGGCGCAGTCATATGTCCTGTGGCAGAAGTGCAGGCATTATTAAAATAATTTAAAAAGGGGAAAATTTGAGGGGTCACCATTTTTGATCTCTTCCATCTTGAGTAAAGGTCAGAGAGTTTAAACATATTCTTTTTCCTTAGTAATGAACAACAGATTGTGATGTGAGAGTTCCCTCTGTATGCTATGTATATGTTTTATTACTATTGTTTAGTAAATAAGTTGCTTTGATCAATGGATTAGTAAAATAAAGCCAGCCGGGAAGTGCCAACAGAGATATTGAGTGAAATTAGGTGCAGTCCAGGAGATGTCATATGGCTGCTGAAGAAGAAAAATGCCAGCCACCAGCCATAACCTTACAGGTAAGCCACAGGCTCATGACCATTCACAGATTGACAGAAATGGGTTAATTTAGATGTAAGATTTAACTAGAAATATTGGCCAAATGGTTTTGTAATTATACTGTCTGTGTGAGTATCCACATCATGGTAGCTGGGAAATGAATGAGCAGTCTCTGACTACAAAATGGCATACCAATGTAGGGCAACTGCATCCACATAAGACCTGAGAGAGTTTGGGAAGAAATTCTAGACACACAAAAAAACAGAGCTTACTGCAGGTTTTTTGGTAGCAACATTTTTTGGGGGGATAGGCTGTTTGCTCTTGGTGAGCAGGGCTGCTGTGGCTCCTTTAAGAGAAGTCTTCCTAACTCAGCATTGGCAGTAAAGGTACAAGGCTTCCTTAGGGTAAAGCTTCCTGTTTCATGTAGGCATGACAAGCTCTGATTCCTTTGGGAGGTCCAGATACAGAGCATTTGAATGGGATTTGTGACCACAGTGCTACAGTTTGATTGATAGAGGAATGGACCCATGACATCCCTGGTACTGTGGCAGAGATCATGGCTCACATACCTAGCAGTAAAGATACATCCTCCATGTTGGACTGGGTAGAGCCAAAGGCAAAACAATCTTAGTCCTAGCCACACCTCCTTAACATTTAAAAAAAAAAGGTGCTCCTTTTCAGAAAATGATTACAGATATAAAATAAAGATAGATTCAAATGAAAAAAAAACCTTTGAATGGTTCATAGTTTATTTAAAGATGTATGTAGTCTTGAAAGAGAGAAGAAAAAGAATATAGATAGTTATATAAAAAATAAATAGTTTTAAAAAATAAAACAAAGTCTTTAAAGAGACAGAGTAAAGATAGTAATAGATTAAAGGAGTAAAGAAAAATGAGCTACAAAAATATGGAAACTACACAGAGAGTCTGAATTATATATATTATTGTATTTTCTATGATTTTTTTGACTATTAATGAGCTAAGTGCAGACAGACATTTTATTCTATATACTGCTAAGCTATACCAACATATATATTTTAAAGGTATCTTGACTTCAAAATTTGGGTCTAAGACTATGCTGCTTTGGAAAAGAGGTTTTACTTTTGTTTCCACAGAGGTTAGAAACGTGTGGATTCCTTACCAGCTAACATGGCTTGATCAAAGAAGACCCCCTAAAGCAATAGCCCAGATGGTCCAACATTCATGACAGCTTCAGGATTGCTGCCTGAGATGGACCTACCACACCGGAAACCCCATCAAAGAACTGATTAACAGTGCTCCTAATCAATAATAAGTAATCCTGAGAACAATGCCCAAATTCTCTAAATGATTTTTTTATAAATGTTCTTTTAAAATTAAAAGGGGGTATGCTATAGAAATAGATTCTTTGTATTGGTATGGGTCTTTGTTTATTGATATAAATTTAACATCAGTTTTGTTATATGTATATTTCTGCTTTTTATTAAGGTATTGTGTTTGTGCATCTTAAATTATAATATATAATTAAGAAATGCAGGTTAGTAGTCATCTATAATAGCCAAACTTGTAGTCATGTCAGGTTTTCTAGATGTACAGCGATATGTTTCAGATAGATATAAATTCTTCAAACCTTTCAAAACTTACAGAATATAGTATTTAAATGTTTTAAGAACTTAGACTTTTCTTAACAATGAGGTACATCTGTTCCTGGTAGTACCAATCTACTTCAATAGGATGATAGACATCAAAGGTGCTGCTTATGAAGCTGGTTATCCATTTGGGCAAGAAACTACTCTTGGCTGGACTGCCTGATAGTATGCTTTATGAACTGGACATTTAGGACCCACAGAAAAATGACTGCTGAACTTGCCTAAAGGTGAGACAGTCCTTTATGGCTCCTGATTTATGACAGAGTCTGCCTGACCTTCTGCAGGATACAGAAGAATAAAACTAATAAACTGCCAATAGGGGCAAAAGAGCCTTTAAAATGTCCTTCTTCATGAAAAAGTCTACTGGATACTATGAGCCTGTAGGCTGAAGATGGATGCCCCAATGATACAAAAGAATGTTGGGTCCCTGGTTGGATAGCGAGATACTCTGTCAATTGAAGAATTTGGGAAGATGCTTACAATGCACTTCCTGTTTACTTAGGTAATATATTCTTCTGGGGTCTTGGATGGTTGAAGAAAAGATAGTTATGTAGTTTTCCTTAGTTATGATAACAGATAAAGTACATATATATATTCGAACTATAATTCTTGCTTGATACATGTTTTGTTTATATAATTTTACTATGTTAAAGTTAAAACCTTCCTTTTTATTTAGAAAGGAAAGGGGAAATGATATGAAATTCCCCTCTGTAAGCTACGAATATGTTTTATTTCCATTGGTTGTTAAAGAAACTGTTTCAGCCGATGACTTAGAGTGGGAATCTGAACAGAGCTGTGGAGAGAAAGTAGGCAGAGTCAAGGAGATGCCATGCAGCTCCCAAATGAGTAGCATGGTAGCAACAGTAAGTCACACCCTTGTGGCAATACACAGATTAATAGAAATAGGTTAATTTAAGATACAAGAGCTAGAAGTATGCTTAAGCTATTGGCGAAAGACTGTTGTAATTATTATAGTTTTGTGATATTATTTGAGTCTGAGTGACCAGGAATAGAATGAGCAATCTCTATCTACAAGGATGTTTGACCAAAAGTGGTTCCTAGATGATTTGCTTCTAAAAAGCCAGACAATAGGATGTTTGACTTAGGGTGTCGTTACCAGGTGTTTTTAAAGGGGATAATTATGTTTGTCTGTTCTTTATACCATGGAGGTCTTTTCATCTCCCCTTGGCATAAATAAGGACTATGAGTAATAAACCTGAGGCTGTTCCAGTTTCCACTGGAACTCCCTCTGACACTATCTTCTGTGCATTGTCATTACTTTCATCAATCATCATTCCCTTTTTCGGGATTGCACAAACAAGGCAGCCAGTCTTGACAGTGACTTTATGAACTAAATGGATCCAACAGGTATCTGCAGAACTTTTTATCTAAACACAAAATAATACATCTTCTCAGCTCCACAAAGAAAACTCTCCAATATTGACCACATACTGGTTCACAATACAAGTCTCAACAGAAACAAGAAAATGGCAATAATCCCTGCATCCTATCAGATTGCCATGAATCAAAGCTAGATATCAACAGTAATAGAAACAACAGAAAGCCCACAAACTCATAGAAACTGATCAACTCTCTACTGAATGAGTACTGGGTCAAGGCAGAAATAAATAACCAAAGATTTCCTAGAAGCCAATGAAAATGCTTATACAACATACCTAATCTTATGGGACACAATGGAATCAGTGCTATGAGGAAAGTTCATAGCACTAGGGGCCTTCTCAAAGAACTTTGGGATATTTTATACTAGCAACTTAACAGCACACTTGAAAGTTCTAGAACAAAAAGAAACAGAAGAGTAGATACAGAAAGCAATCAAACTGAGGGATTAAATCAACAAAATAGAGCAAAGAGAGCAATACAATGAATAAGTGAACCAACATGTTTGTTCTTTGAGAAAATCATCAAAATAAATCCTTATCCAAACTAACTAAAAGATACAGAGAATATCAAAATTAACACAATCCGAAATGAATAGGGCAATATAACAACAGATACAGGAAATCCACAGAATCATTAGGCCATACTTCAAAAAACTACATTCTACGAAATGGGAAAATCACAATAAATATGTTTAGACATATTGTTGGGAAGATATATCAGTAGGTAAGAGGCATCATTCCATCCAATTCTTGACCCCATGTAAAAATAACATTGGCATAGATGCATCTGATACAGGTATTTGCAAACCTATCTCAAGACAACAAAGATAAATAATGAATGAGTATGCATGGGTTTATGTATTTACAGAAAATATACCTCCCACATAATATGTAACACACTCCTAAGACTGCAACCACACAATACATACTTAATGCAACAATGTAACAGATAAGGTTCAGAAAACTTTCAAAACTATGAATGTACTTTTTCAAAAGCATAAATTTACTAGCATAAAGGACATTTATTTTTTATAGATATATTAAAACCTGAAGAATATAAAATAATAGAACACTTATTTAAATGAATCAAAAAGGATTTCACAATTCCGTAAGAAAATGAGGTCATTAAGATTTGTGAGCTAAGCATCAACACAAGCAATGGACCTCTTGTACCTAGGGCACAGAAGGAAAAATATTACAGATTCAAGGACACTGAAACCAACATAGTTATATGATTTCCTCCCCAAATGATATATAAATAAATAAAGTCTTGAAATAAAATTATGCAGTTCTTGAAGTGAAAAGTAAAATGACTGTACTCAGAAGCTTAAATTGCCAAATGTCAGAATATACATCTTCTGGAATGAAGTGATTCAATAGGCAGATAAGCCTACTGAAGCTTCTGAAGAAAGGTGACAAGGCAATTTGTTATTCTTCACGAGCTGTTGGTAAGGTCCTATTGCTGGAGAACACATGTACAACTAGTTAAACACAGAGAAATTTACTTGGAACCTACCTAGAGCTTTCACCCCTAATGACTTTTTTCCAGGGTAGTGGTTAATCTTCAGCACACTAACAAAGGATAAAAGTAAACACCAAGCAAGCTACAAACCTTTGATCTACAGTGATAATCTGTATGCAAGTGTAACAGAGCCACAAACCTTATGGTACTAACTATCCAGTATCTGATTTCAGTTAAGGTCTGCTCTGTGAGATGAATTCCATCCCAAACACTGCTGGGGTGGCTAAGAACCAGGGGTCTAAGGGAGATTTAAAAAGTACTATTTTTGCTGAAGGAACCTAGCAACAATACCCTTCCTAAGAGCTTTTTGGTTACTCAGCCATCATCAGAGAAGCTTCTTCCTGCAGTACGTGAAATAAATGCAGAGTCCCAAAGTGGGAAAATATGAAGAGTGTGAGAGACTTTGGAATAATTGGTACTACATAAGATTTATTTAACAGTTCCCTCCCCTAACAGTTTATGGAACTCTATGGGAGAGGAAGCAGGAAGAATGTAAGAGCCAGAAGAGATGGGTCAATACCAAGGAAATGAGGCATTCTAACAAGAGCATAGCCCATGAACATATAAACTCATAGAGACTGTAGTAGCATGCACAAAGCCTTCAGATGTCTGTACTATGTGGGGTCCAAAGCTGGGAGGACAGGTGAACAAAAGCCACATCCCTAACACAGAAGCTATTGACAGTTGATAATCACTCACAAATGAAAAAAATTAATATTCCCTAACAGAGTCTTATAGGAGATATTCTTAAAGAACTCCAGCCGACATGATTAGCAATAGATGGCCAATACAAAATAAACTATATGGTATTTTTGGAGGAAATTTTTTTTTTTTGTTTTGTTTGCTTCATAATGCTTTATATGGAATTTTTCTTTTCTTGTCTTACTCTACAACTTTTTAAATTATAAAATATAGTTTTCAATTTTGTGATTTTAAGGAATTTCTATATGTGCCAATATATGTGTTTCTATGCATATATGTGTTTCTCCTATTTTCCTTTGGCCTTTGTTATAATATTTATTTATTTATTTATTTATTTATTTATTTTGTCTTATTTGGGACTATTTTATTTTTTATTACATTTTTTCTTTTAGATGTTTGTTTTTTGTTTGCTTGTTTTTAATGTGAAACATAAAGAAAGGAAGGGGATTTGGGTCAGTATGGAGGTAGGGTTAATCCGGGAAAAAATGGGGAAAGAGGAACTATAATCAAAATACATTGCACAAAACTTAATTTTCATTGAAAAATGTAAAAAGAGAAGGAAAGGGTTACAAAAATATAAGCAAGCATTTTATTGAAAAACATAGTGATAAGCTGTTCTTAACGACAAAGATGAACAGATACTGCAAATAGCAAGTTCTGGAGTACCACAGAGTGTAACAGGGAGATGCAATACTGGAGGATATTTTTGCATTTCTAATAAGAACCAGTATTAGAAAAATTTTTGAGAAGACATTGAACAAATCCCATTCTCAATGAATTTTGAGAAATCTTCAATATATTATAACACAGATACAAAGCCATGAATTAAACTGGATTTAATAGAATTTTCAAGATAACATAATACAGGGGATAAATATCAGGATTGATCCCTATGACTCAGAATGTGATGTGGATGGGGATGGACAAATTGCTTAATAACTTAGAGTTGCATTGCTTTTCCAGAGGATCTTAGTTCACTTTCCAGGAGGATCACAAACTCCTATAACTCCAGATCTAGAGGAATCCAGTGCCTCTGGCCTCTGTAGTTAGTGGATACTTATGGACACATATACACAGAGATTCATACACACATAACTAAAACATAAAGACAATGTTCAAGGTTTACATTGCAATATAACATATTTATGAAAGTCATAGTAATAACTGCTTGTGATAATGACACTAAATTAGACAAGTGGAACAAATTATGAAGTTTGAAAATGAATGCATGCATCTACAATCAGTGTATCACTGAATATCAATGGTTACTCATAGTCCTTTTACAGAAAGATATCATTGTATTTATTCTTTTTATTATGGACAAAAAAATGAAATCAGATGCCTCAAAGCAACAGAAATACAATAAATAAAAATTTTCAGTAGCAAAATCATGCACTCACTGCAACAAGAACAAGGAAAAGGTGATAAAGTTTTAGAAATGTTTAAAGCGCCTGTGTATGCTTGGTGCCCACAGAGGCCAGAAGAGGGATCAGATTCACTGGAAATGGACTTTATATTGTTGAGTCAGGATGTAAGCTCTGGGAACTGAACCAAAGCCCTCTGTAAGAGCAGGTATGCTCTTCACTGCTAAACCATACCTCTAGCCCCAAATGCTATATTTTCCCTGAAACAGTTGACAGAATCTATTTTTAAAATGTGTTTATTTTTCTAAATGTATTTATTCTGAGGCTCTGCTTCATTCAAATCATTCAGTGCCCATGAACAGTCATAAAAAAGAACTAGTAATTTTCATAGTGGAAAATTAAATGTAGCTTAATACTGGAATTATAGGATAATATTTGAACACAAAATTTCATTTAATCATTTGAAGACCTGGTTCAAACTACCCCTATTAACTAAGAGGGATCCCTCCCTACAATATTTGTTAAATAACAAAGTTAACACACACACATAATAATTACAAAATGTGTGATTTAGGAACTGGAGAGATAGCTCATTTGTTAAGAGCACTGACTGCTCTTGCAGAAGACACAGATTCAATTATCAGTAGTGGCCAATAACCACCTGTAACTTCAATTCTAACCAATCAAATGGCCTCTATGATCACTGCATGCCACTAGCATGTATACATATATGGAGTCAAACTACCCATATGCAACCACAAGAAATAAATTATTTAAAAAGATTTTTAAATAGGTGAGCTAAGGTCTGTATAAGAACAATAATAATTTTAAAATAATAATAATAATCATTTAAAAAACTATGTTGTATGTGGAAAACAGAAGTATGTTTTTCAAAGATCATATAAAGCCAGAAATATGCATAATTTGAAGTACTTAATTACATTCTTATAATATTACCCCACCCTAGGCTCTAGACTGACTAGGCAAATAGCAGTGAAATAAAATGTCCTTTATGTTGGATGAAAGTTTCAGTGGGACAGTGTAAGCACAAAGTGGTTGGGAAGTTTCAGAAAACAAACATGTTTGTACTACAAGAAAAGTTGGAAGGAAGTTAAATAGGTTATGATTACCTGGAAACCTAAAGTGTGTCACATTTCTGTGGAGTTTGAAGATTTCTGTTGCATATTTTAAAGGATTACATATCCCAATTAATTCTTTCTGAATAGTAAGCATTCAACTGGAAAAGCGAATTACAATTTTGTCTGTTATTCTGAGTACCTAATTTAATTTCTATCCTAGAGTCCAGTGGGAGCAATGCTTAGGAACCTTTAGCATTTCAAAGCATACTTTTCAAAGCTCCTGATCGTCCTTTTCCAACTGGAAAAGTCCCGAAATGCATTGTAAATCAATTGTACTGAAGAAACTTGGTAGGTCTATCAGTGTATTAAGCAAATATTACTGTGAATTTCTCAGTGGAAATTTGCATGCTGTCTGCTATTGAGAGAATTTTTCATGGTTGAATTAGAATTGTATTGGCCTTTTATTGTATGGTGATTTTATTTTATTTTTTAATTTTATATTAGCTAATTTAATGGGGCAAATTCATAGCAGTGTTACATTTTTAAGGAGTTGTCATAGTCTCTGTGTATTTATGTGTACTTTTTAAAAAATAAAACACTATTACCTCTATCCGTCACAAGTATGTACCTAATGAATGGTGACTGATTTATTGACAATGCTGTATGGCAACAATGTATCTTACTGCCAAGAATTTCTCTTTAGTACATGACTTCTTATATTATTCTTGTTACATTAGTAAACTCTGCCTTATGCCTTACTATAAAGAAATGGAAGAAATAAGTTCTTATTTATTCATGATTTTTTTTTTTCTGAGACAGGATTTCTCCATAGCTTTGGAGCATGCCCTGGAAACTAGTTCTTGTAGACCAGGCTGGCCTTGAATTCACAGAGATCTGCCCGCCTCTTCCTCCTGAGTGCTGGGATTAAAGGCAAGTGCCACCACCACCCAGCAAGAGAAAAGTTCTTAAAGGAAAATGACTTGCCTGGGATCAGTATTGCAGTTTTCTTTACAAGTTCAAATAGATCCAAAACTTCAGACTGCTGGTAGGTACGCAAAGTGGTAATGTCAGAAAGGATGTTGTAAGTAAAACTGCTTACTCATGGTCAGGAAAAGGACATGGCTCTAATTCCACTTAAGGACATTCCCTCAATGGCCTAAGGGTCTTTCACTAGGCTCTACTTTCTAAAGAGTGTACCAAGTTTTAATAGTGTCATGTTAGTGACCAAGCCATTGAGACATAGGCCTGTGGGGTAGATGTTCTGACCACTGAAATACCCAAAAATACTTCCTATCAGACTGAAAAAAACAAACAAACAAAAAAAAAACTATTCATGGAGACCTTGGGGAAGGGTTGAAGGGGACAGGAGAGAGAAGGAGGGGAGCAGAGAAAAATGTAGAGCTCAATATATATCAATAAAAAACCTATTGCTACACTGCTTCACTTTCTTATTCTGTGCCATGAAAACACACACACACACACACTTTTTTGTGAATATGTGTGTACATATATACACACAAATATTGTAACAATGGAAAGATTTTTTTCCCCTCATGAAACATTTGTTCAATTATTTTTTAAAGAATTTTACATTTTTGAATTTTGTTGTATGCTTCAAAAATACTTATATTGTAGCTACTTAAAATGTTAATTAAATACACATATTACAGTCTAATTTTTCCATACTAGCTTGTCATATTAATTGTATAACATCTAAATGAAACAAAAAATTTAAGGTACCATCATATCTAAAATTTTTCTTTAGAAAGGTTACATATCCATTTTCAATTGTTTTGAAATCCTCATAAAACTTTCGTACTTAGTCTACATATAATCCACACTGAAAATTTACAATGATATTTATGTTAGTGATGCCCTTACTATTATGGAATTGGTAGTCATACTTTATCAAATTTAGTCTACTGTGTGAGTATAATGGGTATTTCAATTCAATGAACAAAGGGTAAGCAAAACCTGAAAAAATGTGTGTTGTTGATATGAATATGGCCATATCAGCATCCCATAGCCTTAGAACCAAAGGAATGTGGAAGTCTTTCCCTAACCAGGGTGAGACTCAGAAGGGTTGCAAAGTCTTTTTCTGTGTTCAGATGTTGACACTGTACACAGATCATGTCCATGATATCTCGACCCCACACCTAATACTTTTGTCTAAAGTTTGCTACCCTACTAAGATTTCCTACCTGGTATAGGAGGGTCTCCTTTCTATGTGTTGTTTTCATTGGCTGAAGAAAGAGGCTGCCTTGGCCTTTTGATAGGGTAGCCCTTAGGTGGGTGGAGTAGACAGAACAGAATTCTGGGAGGAAGAAAGCAGATGCAGGGAGAGCCACCAGTCATGAAGCTGGTAGGTCAGACATGCTGAATTTTTCCCGATAAGCCAAGACCTCATGGTGACATACAGATTATTAGAAATGGGTTGAATCAAGATGTGAGAGTTAGCCAACAAGAGGCTAGAGCTAATGGGCCAGCCAGTAAATTAATTAATACATATTTCCATGTGATTATTTTGGGCATAAGCTGGGATAACAAGCCAGCTGCAACCCACTCCTCCCCATTACTACACCTACCAAATTAAACAAACATGTCTCTCACTCCTTGAACCATCTGTATAACATAATCTGACTCTTCATCTATCCTTATGTGATAATTCCACCTATTTGTTCAACTGCATCTCTCTGTTAAATTATATATAATAAACATGTTGAGCTTGGGAGGGGAGAGACTCTGATTTCTCCATCAATGAGCTCAGTCTACATATCTGTCTTTTCTTCATTTCCTCTTCATTCTATTCAGGCAAGTCCCTGGAGCCTTGTAGCAGTAGAGCTCTTCAAGCATTTAGATGAGTTTATGTGGGAGCTATATAAATAATTGATTATAAACATATTATATATTATTGAAGCAATATTAAAAATTTGAAGCTCCAAAACAATAACATATTGGCATGTTCTGACTTAACATATTAATATCATTCACTAAATATTTAGATTTTAAATCTATATTTATGTATGTAAAACATGCATGCTTAATTGCATTGAGACAATGCATGATCCATCCCTTCCCTTGTGTGTTTCATTTGTTAGCATACAAAACAGCTTTCTAAATATTACCTACCAAATAATCTTTAGAATCAATATTTTTATGGGGATATGCTGTGTTTGAACTCAGCATCTCTTCCTCTCTGAGTTCCTTTTAATGACTACTAAGGTGCCCTTAAGATATATACACATACCATAGTCCCTGACTTCAAACCATACTATGGAGCTACAGTACTGAAAACAGCCTGGTATGGACATAAGAACAGACAGGAGGACTAATGGAACTGAATCAAAGACCTAGTTATTAATCCACACATCTTCTAACACCTGATTTTTGACAAAGAGGCAAAAAATATCAAATGGAAAAAAGAAAGCGTATTTAACAAATGATGCTGGCATAACTGGATATCAACATGTAGAAGAATAAAATAGACCCTTGTCTATCACCATGAACAAAACTCAAGTCCAAATGAGTCAAAGACATCAACATAAAGTCAGCCACCCTGAATATTATAGAAGAGAAAGTGGGAAGTACACTTGAACGTATTGGCACCAGAGACCACTTCCTAAATATAACCCCAGCAGCATAAGCTCTGAGAGAAACAATTAATAAATGGGACCTCCTGAAACTGACAAAGCTCTGTAAAGCAAAGGACATGGTCAACAAGACAATATGACAGCCTACCGAATGGAAAAAGATCTTTACTAACCCCACATCAAACAGAGGTCTGATCTCCAAAATATCCAAAGAACTCAAGAAATTGGTCATCAAAAGAACAAACAATTCAATAAAAAATGGAGAACTCTCAATAGAGGAATCTAAAATGGCTGAAATATACTTAAGGAAATGTTCAATATCCTTAGAGATCATCAGAGAAATGCAAATCAAAACAACGCTGAGAATTCATCTTACGCCTGTAAGAATGGCCAAGATAAAAAAAAAAAAAAAAAAAAAAACACTGATGACAACTTATGCAGGAGATGTTGTGGGGTAAAGGGAACACTTCTGTATTGCTGGTGGGAATGCAAACTGGTACAACCCCTTTGGATGTCAGTGTGGCAATTTCTCAGAAAATTAGGAAACAACCTTCCTCAAGACCCAGTGATACCACTTTTGGGTATATATCCAAAAGATGCTCAATCGTGCCACAAGGACATGTGCTCAGCTATGTCCATAGCAGCATTATTTGTCACAGCCATAAGCAGGAAACAACCTAAATGCCCCTTGACTGAAGAATGGATAAGGGAAATGTAGTACATTTACACAATGGAGTACTACACAGCAGAAATAAAACATCTTGAATTCTGCAGGCAAATAGATGGAGCTAGAAAACATCATTTTTATGTAACCCAGACATAGAAAGACAATTATCACATGTACTCACTAACAAGTGGTTTTAAACATAAAGCAAAGAAAACCAGCCCACAAATCAGAATCCTAGAGAACTTAGACAACAGTAAGGACCCTAAGAGAGACATACATGGATCTAATGTACATGGGAAGTTCAGAAAGACAAGATCTCCTGAGTAAACTGGGAGCATGGGGACCTTGGGAGAGGGTGAAGGAAAATGGGAGAGATAGGGAGTGGAGCAGAGAAAAATGTAGAGCTCAATAAAAATAAAAAAAAAGAAGATATTTGCTTATGGTAGCAAGATTTTGTGGCAAAGGTGTGCACTGAAGCATTAAGAGACTTGTAAACTTTTCTAAGTTAGAGACTGTAATAGTTGCACTGAAGCTTGGTGATATGATAATGAAGACCAAAAGAGATGAAGAAAATGTAGGTCAAATCAGTGTCAGCAGTCAATATGGAATGAATGCTCTGAGCAGATGATATCTGTAGTTCCTAAAAGAGCAATCTCAGGCTGACCATGGTGCAGTACTGCCCAGTATCCCTTCAGCCTTGCTGAGTGTGAAGCACAAGCCCAGAGGATAAGGCTTAAATTACACCCTCGGTCTGCAATCATAACATCTTAGGAAAACGTGTTCCTTACATCATGGGCAATGTATGACAGCTATGGTGTTAATTATTTACATGTGGTTTGCTTTCCCTCACTCTTTCTTTGTGTCTCCCAATCTCTCAATCCCCACTTCTCACTTCCTAATTCATAGCATCTTAGCTATTAACTAGCTAATATATGTGAGTTTTATAAAGTTATTACAAACGCATCAGAACACAGTTGTAAAATTCTGTTTGAAATGGGTGCTCTTCTACATATAACTTTATGTGAAATGAACAGGCTTCATAAGAAAACTGGTTAGAATACAATCTTAATTAAAAAAGAATTCATAAATTTGTCTCAATTCATAAACAATTGAATTGAATTAGATTATGAAATTATAGATTCCCTAGTATTTGTGATGTAAAATTCACTCACATACTTACTAGGTATTTATAGACTGACTTATTTTCTTACATTTTCCATTGTTCTTCCAACTGTATAAGTAGTTCCGAAGGAAGATTCTGGAGCTGTGGTGCTCTAGGCAGATATGTTTTCTTGAAAGAAGCTTATGTAGCTATGAGAACTATATCCAGCCCATAAGGAACCTAAGTAGGAAGGCAAACTTCTGATCACTAGATGATCTGTAGCAAAACAGTGCTCCCCTCATGAGGGCATACTTCATAACTACTCATATAAAATGTTTGAATAAGTCACTGAAACACAGCTTTCAACATACACAATCAATAAATGTGACTATCAATAGTTTAGTTTTGCTATAAAAGTATAACATAGCAAACATATTTTCTTCTGTTCTAAATGCTTTTTCTAAATCAGAATTTCTGACAAAAAAATCTACCAAATGTGAAAAATATTGTCATAAGTATGTCATAGTCATCCAATGATTTAAGAAAAAATCAGGAACTCACGATGTGTGTTGAAGCCCGTGTGGGTCCAACACAGATAATTATCTTCCTAACTGGACTGAAACGGAGTCGTGAGGAATAATCAGACACAACTTACACGGTCATCATGGAAGGGCATCTTTTCTCCTGATGATCTCCTGTGTTTATTATTCAAATAGTTTATATACCATCACATCAATTGAGCGGGGAAAATACATTAGGTTTTCTCCTAGGCAACCAGGTGAATGGGCTATAGTCATGTCTGCATCTACCTAAATGCTAGCTGTCAGGTAGGCCTGAATTAGCATCTCTATAAGACATCCTCCAAATTACAAAAGGAAGGAAGCACCAAACCTCCTGACCCTTAAGTCATCAGCTTCAGCCAACACCTCTCCTCAGGTGATCTACAATTATAACAATAGAGAAAGAGGAGCAGTACATCCTGGCTACTGTTAAGCAGAGACAGCTTGTCTGCAGAGCTATATGACCACCTTAGACCGGGTCTATGGCTTTTGTGCCATACAGAAATATGGGCTTACAGATGTGCAGCATGCAAATAACTAAGGCACACACAGAAAGTGCAGGAAAGTGTTTTTCTGTGCATATTTTGGATATAGTCCATTTTCAATTGTATATTAAAAGAAGCTTTATGATAATTACAGTATAAATGTTATAAGATAATAATATACTACTGCTTATAAAATATATAGATACCATAGAGAAAATAAATGCACTGATCAAAGAAAACAGCAAGTCCAACAAACTCTCATCACAAAACATTCAGGAAATATGGGACACAATAAAAAGACCAAACCTAAGAATAAAAGGAGTAGAAGAAAGAGAAGAGTGCAGCTCAACGGTCCAGAAAATATATTTAATGAAATTAAACCATCTTGAAATTCCCTATGTTCTTCATTTTTAAGGTCTGTAATTTCCTGTATGTTTAATGCGATAAAGTTTAACTTTAGTGGTAGAGATGAGGATGGGAGAAATGTTTACTTACACTATTTAAAATTACACCGTGTTACAGCTTGAAGAAGTACATTAAACTCATAAGAGCATAGAATTGCACGGTAATTGAGTACATATAAATCTACAGAGGTAAATGGCATACATAATAAACTAATTTTTTCATGGGAACCTCATTTCAGAAAGGTATTACTGTTACATACTGGTAAGAGTAAATATCAAGATGTTTATCTCCTGGTGAATTCAATTCTGACCACTCCCTTGGAAAAAGCCAATGGTAACTTCATATGATTGTTGCACGACACTGTTCTATTTCTGTTTTTCAGGCTAACTCTATGCAATAAACAGAAAACATATCAATAATGGGTTCTCCAGTCACTATGAATGCATTCTTGTTATATATGCCAAAATACACTTAAAAAATATCCACTTTCTCCAGCTCTGTAACAGCAACTGGTTTCAAACCTTGGCATGAATTTAGGCCTCTGGAAACATATCAGTTTTCCTATTACTGTAAAGCACTTTATAATGTTTGATTTTATTTGTATTGACTTGATTCTAAAGAGAAAAAAATTATCAATATCAATATTAATACATGGTTGAGGAAAATATGACAACCCTAAAAGAATAAGTTAAAAAAATTCACTGTTTCTAGGAATTATTCATTCTTGAATGTTAATTATTAATAATAATTAATAATAACTAGGCATAGACTACAGAATTAGTCTACTGTTTTCTAAAATGGTGTTTGTGCATATATGAATGTGAGTATGTGTTCGTCCACAGGATGGTATGTGTATATGTAGTCCTGACTTAGAAAGGAGAATAGTGCAGAAGATTTTAGTCTCTAGCATTTTGGAATTGTGCATAAAAGTAGTGTGGGGTGTTTAAAGGCTTAAACTTATGGCATTTATACTAAATAACTTACATCTTCAGTTGTTCTGTTCATAGAAAGTTTGGTGAAAGACAGCCCAGGTGAGTGATATATTAAGGTTGTCAGATCAGAGAAATCACTTCAAAAATCCGTTTTTAAAACACAATTCTGTGTAGTTTATGGAGATTTAAGTACCCATAAACTCTTGAATGCTTTCTACAGCTAATTATACAAGGTTATATTCTAAAATTGTACTCCTGACCCATCACCCTGGTGAAGTTAATACTCTAGATTAAAACTCTTCTAATGACACACAAGGAAAAACTGCTCTCAAATGTGCTTGTCTGAAGTCAACATACCTGTATCACTTTAATCACAATTTGTTGGATTGCTAATATTAGGAGCAATCTTAGGTCAAATCAAATAAGGTTGAGTTAAAATTGCATTGTAATATTTTAACATAAAGAAATAAAATTATGGGCTGGAGAGATGGCTCAGCAGTTAAGAGCACTGCCCGCTCTTCCAAAGGTCCTGAGTTCAATTCCCTACAACCACTTGGTGACTCACAACCATCTGTAATGAGATCTGGTGCCCTCTTCTGGCATGCAGGGACACATGCAGAAAGAATACTGACAATACTGTACACATAATAAATAAATAAATCTTAAAAAAAGAAATAAAATTATTTAAAAAGGAAAACAGAATGTAAATAGTAGACATGAAATTCTAAAATACCTGTGGTGATTTATATTTTAAAAGTAAAAAAGGAATTCATTTAACTGTTATATTTTTTTCAGACCAATTTGATTTTGCTTGGTTTTGCTTTGTTGGATCTGAGGTGTCAACAAAGCGAGAGTTGTTCGTCTACCAACTCTCAAGCCTTTCATGTTGGCCTCTTTAATGCATGTGTTCCTAAGGCCAGGGCAGCAAAAATATTTTTGAATTTGTCTAAAAGCTTCATATTATGTGATTCTTCAATGATTACAAACTTTCTCCTATATACTAAAGCATGTGTAAACAAATGAAGCTGATTGACCAAGAGGTCTTTTCCTGAGACAAATATGCCCTAAAGAAGTTGTTCTTAAGCTCTGGGCAGAGCAACCCATTGGAGTTATAAGGACCCTTTTACCGATGTCACCTATCAGATATTCCACATATTAGATATATATTATGATTTGTACTGGTATCAAAATGAAGTAGCAATGAGATAATTTTATAATTGGGGGTCACAACTTGAATAATTGTATTAAAGGGCCACAGCATTAAGAAGGTTGAAAACCACCCTTCAGGGCCTAAAAGATTCTCTAGTTTAACGAATAGAGGCAGGAGCAGCATTTCAAGTGGACAGTTATTAACTATAAATAATTAAAAGAAGAAAACTGTTTACAATGTATTTTGTGAAGACACTATAAACACAAAATTTTTAAATTGTACAGCATCCATCCTTTTTGAAAGTTCCTTTTCCCTTTTGTTTTCTCACTTTTTTTGTTTTTTGCCTTTTCAAGACAGGGTTTCTTTGCATCACAGTCCTGGAACTAGCTCTTTTAGATAACGCTGTCCTCGAACTCAAATAAATCCACCTGCCTCTGCCTCCTGATTGAAGACATGCGCCATCAGAGACTGTCTCTTACTTTCTATTTATACACATTAGCAGCCCTGCCTTTTTTTTTGTTCTTTCATTACTGATGAAAATAAAGTATGTTTCACCATTGACAACTATCTCTAAGTTACCCTTGATGTTCTCCTGTATGGATAATGGCAAATTAAAATTACAGTTTTATAAAATGCATGTTTGGAAGTGACCTATGATAACCAAAATATCTCACTGAACCGATTATATGAGATCTCAGTTTTATGTACAGAGGATTTGAGATTTGATTTAAAGTGAATTCTGTAAATATTTTCTAAAAATGAGTTACTTTGAATCCCACAAGGTCCTATCATGATCCACATATGAGATACATACAGTATGTACAGGTGAAATAATGCTTCAGTCTAATGATAAAATAATCCATTCCTATTTATGCTCACATTCTTAAACCTTGAATTTAAGTTGTGAGCTTTAGAAATGTCAGTGTGTTTCCTTTTCATGTTGTTCCATTTATTCATAGAGAACACAAAACACATTTCTGTATGTGTAACAAAACATCATAACGTAATTGTTTTCTGCAATATATGCATTTATCAGTTGGTTTAAATCATCTCTTTGTGCAGGGCAATATTACAACATAATTATTTATCACCTGGTTTAAATTATCTTTTCAATAAAATTATGTCAAGAAATATGTTCAGTGATAATCATTCTAAAAATGAAGAAGTAGATAAAGAAGTAAAATATACAAATGTGCCAATAACCATCTAAACTGTTCCTAACATTTGATAATTTTTTTTTCCAATCATGCCTATTTGTATATATACAAGGCTCTTTGGTACCTAAAGGTTCCATGTATATGGAAAAGCTCTGCAGTGTGTCAATTCTGACATTTAAATAATGTTAATTCTATATTACTATTGTTGACACTTTGTAATTATAAATTTGCCTGAAGTTGCGAAAGCTATTGTTGTTATGAGGTCTTCTCAGATAAACACTTGTTTTAAAAGTGTTAAAGTTGGCAGTGACTCTCACATTTTTCTTTGTGTTATAGCTTTGGGAGATCATTTCTTGAACCTTTCCTCTTAAACTATCCAAGCTACAAAACTGTATACTCAGCCTTAGCTGACTTTGACCTCCACTTGCTATCAAAGCACAGTATCTTTCCAGGTGTAGGCTTCAGCCATTGTGAGATGAACTAAACTGTGAAGAATGGAGAAAATTAAATTGTAAGTCCTTAAAAATTTATTTAGCATTTAACCAAACCTTAATTAGAAGAGTTTGGAAAGGCTGTGTTGAAAAAAAAAAAAGATTTTAGAATCAGCTGGAATAGCTCATTTTCTGCAAAATCCTAGACAAACTTTAGTGTGGCCTAGGTTGTACTACTTGTGTGATCTACCAGTTTGGTGAACACCTTAAGTATTGCGTGTATTCCTTAAGCTTGTGATAATAAAATCCATGTTATTATGACGCTGCCTCATAGAATGAAATAGATTTGAATTGCTCTTAAGTATTTAATAACTTAATAGATTCATTGGCCACTGAACCAAGACATAAGCTACTTTATCTATTCTCAGGTTCCTAATTGTGTTCTATGTTTTTCTTTAACTACTGCAGAAGGCTAAGCTATCTACCTCAAGTTATGTCAGAGTCTGACTCATTAATGTTTTTCAATTTATGCATTGAAATCTCTCCTGTTGTGTATATGAATCATTATCAATGAGCCCAGGGCATGTGGACAATGATGTGTGGAAGAAATACGCTGATCTGCTGATCACTAGTATCCAACCATCTTTTCCCTATACCAAAATCAACCCCCAAAAAGGAGAGGAAAGTTAGTGTACCATTTCTTCCCATGTCTGGTCAGCTCCTAAAAAGATACAGGATTCAATGTTGCAGGAAAACTAATCTACAGTGTAGACCTAGAAAACACTAGAGCTTTTACATGTTCTATAAATGTAATACTTAGGAAGCAATTCTAATGTAGATTCACATTAAACATTAAAAATTCAAGAACTATAACAATAATTTTAAAATCATGTACTATATTTTTGTTAATGATTATTAATAAGTTGATTTTGAGTTAAATAAGTTATTTTTAAAAATATTCTGTATGACATGTGAAAATACACCAAAATGGCTTGACAATATCTCACAGGGTAATTGAACGTGGTTATATCTAATATACTAAATTATTAAGTTATTTAACTTTGTTTTATATGCATTGGTGTGAAAATGTGAGATGCCCTGGAATTGGAGTTACAGGCAGTTGTGAGCCCCCATTTGTGCACTGAAAATTGAATATGGATCCTGTGGAATACCAGCTAGTTTTCTTAACTGCTGAGACATCTCTCCATCCCTTCATCTAGAATATTTTTTTTTTTTTTTGGTTTTTCGAGACAGGGTTTCTCTGTGGTTTTGGAGCCTGTCCTGGAACTAGCTCTTGTAGACCAGGCTGGTCTCGAACTCACAGAGATCCACCTGCCTCCGCCTCCCGAGTGCTGGGATTAAAGGCGTGCGCCACCACCGCCTGGCTAGAATATTTTTAAACTGTCAGAATTTTCAGTTTAATCTAGTAAAGAAAGTTAAAATTATACTCACATCATGATTTAAAATGAAATGACTTTACTAAGAGCTTTTCTAGAGTTTAGAAATTGAACTATAAATACAATCTATTAGAAAATTTCCATTTTGACTGAAAAAATTAGCAGACAAGACTCTGTGTTTAAATTCTGGGTCTAAATGCTGTATCTTTACATCAATAAATCAGAAATCATTAATATGCTAACTTGCAGTACTCTGGTATAGCTACAAATAATCTCCATTCTGCTGGTCCACCTGTACTAGTTTCTCTCCACCCACTGGGCCCTGTTCACTAGCCCCTGCAGGAAACTTATGAAATAACCATACAGAGGCTTATTATTAGTTATATTCTTGTTGGCCTATTAGCTAAGGTTTGTTATAATTAACACTTGTATCTTAAATAAGCCCATTAATTATTTTATATTTTTATCACAAGGCTTGTGGTTTGTTACTTCTTGCTTCCTGGGTGGCTACATGGCATCTGCTTGACTTCAATGTCTTTCGTTTATTTCTACGTAGATTTCCCACCTTGCTATATACTGCCCTGACATAGGTCAAAGTAGATCCTTTAATAACTAAGTTTAATAAAACATATTTACAGCATACAGAGGGGAATTCCACATTGTCTTCCCTTTTATATCTAATAAAAAAGAAGGTTTTAACTTTAACATAGTAAAATTAAATATAACAAAAGAAGTATCAAACAAGGATTAGAGTTACAAAATTTTTTGAGTCTAAAGTTTCATATTTAATTTATATTTTATCATAATTAAGAAAAAGTATAACTATCTATCTTCAACTCTATCAAAGAGTCCAGAAGGATATAATATTACCTAAGAAATAAAGAAGCACATTGTAAGCAACTTTCAAAACTCTAGAATTAAATGAAATATTTTGCTGCCTGAATAGTCACCCAAAGTTCTTCTGTAAAATTGGGGCATCCATCTTCAGCCTATAGACACATCGTATCTAGCACACTTTTCCACGAAGCAGAAATTTTGAAAGATTGTTTCATCTATATTGGCAGTTTGTGAGTCATTTTCTTCTGTGTCCTGCAGAATGTCTGTCATACCCTTTCATGAAGCAGGAACCCTAAAGGATTGTCTTACCTTTAGAGAAATTTCTGTGAGTCCTGCATTCCCAGTTTATACAGCATACTGTCTAACAGACCAGACAAGTGCAGTTTCTTACCCAAATAGATAGCTTTGTCACATTGAAGGCAAATTCAATAATGAGTTTCTCCAGTGGCTATCAACCTCTCTGAAGTAATTGGTGTTCCCTGAAGCAGAAATGTCTCAGTGTAGAGAAAAGTGTATGTTCTTAAAATATTTTGAATATCATTGTCTGTAGGTCTTTAAAATGTTGAAGATTATTTATCTAACTGAAATATATCTCGGTATATGTGGAAAACCTAACTTACAAAATGCAAAGTTTAAATTTCATTGATTTTTATTGAGCTCTACATTTTCCTCTGCTCCCCTCCCTATCTCTTCCCTCATCTTCAACCCTCTCCCAAGGTCCCCATGATCCCAAAGTACTCAGGAGAACTTATCTTTTTCTACTTCCCATGTAGATTAGATCTATGTATGTCTCTCTTAATGTCCTCATTGTTGTCTAAATTCTTTGGGATTTTGGTTTGTAGACTGGTTTTCTTTGCTTTATGTTTAAAAACCACTGATTGATGGAGGAAGGTCATGGGTTAAATAAAATGAAACTGCTTGGCCCTCATTGGTTAGAAGATAGGTGGGAGGAGTAAACAGAACAGAATGCTGGGAGGAAGAGGAAGTGAGCTCAGACTCCACAGCTCTCATCTCGGGAGCAGACGCCTCAGAGAGATGCCATGCTCCCAGCTCCCAGGCAGACGCACGTGATGAAGCTCCGACCCGGGATGGACATAGGCTAGAATCTTCCCGGTAAGTGCACCTAGGGGCACTACACAGATGATTAGAAATGGGCTAAATTAATATGTGAGAATTAGCCTAGAAGAGGCTAGATAGAAATGGGCCAAGCAGTGATTAAATGAATACAGTTTGTGTGTTGTTATTTCAGGCATAAGCTAGCCAGGCAGCCAGGGTGCTGGGGATGCAGCCCCACCACCCTTTTTACTACAACTGATGAGAGAGTACATGTGATAATTGTCTTTCTGGGTCTGGGTTCTCTCACTCAAAATGATGTTTTCTAGCTCCATCCATTTGCCTGAAAAATTCAAGATGTTTTTTATGTTTTTTTTTCTGCTGTGTAGTTCTCCATTGTGTAAATGTACCACATTTTCCTTATCCATTCTTCAGTTGAAGGGCATTTAGGTTGTTTCCACGTTTCTGGCTATGACTATGTTGCTATGAACATAGTTGAGAACATGTCTTTGTTGTACAATTGAGCATTCTATGGATATATATGCAAAAGTAATATTACTGGAGAAAGGTTGTTTCCTAATTTTCTGAAAAATCACCACACTGACATCCAAAGGGGCAGTATGAGGTTACATTCCCAACAGAAATGCAGGAGTGTTCCCTTTACCCCACATCCTCTCCAGCATAATCTGTCATCAATGTTTTTGATCTTGGCCATTCTTACAGGTGTAAGATGGAATCTCAGAGCTGTTTTGATTTGCATTTCTCTGATGACTAAGGATGTTGAACATTTCCTTAAGTGTTATTCAGCCATTTTATATTCCTCTATTGAGAGTTTTCTCTTTAGGTCTGTACTCCATGTTTTTTATTGGATAAATTGTTCTTTTGAAGACCAATATGTTGAGTTCTTTGCATATTTTGGAGATCAGACCTCTGTCTGATATGGGGTTAGTAAAGATTTTTTCCCATTATGTAGGTTGTCAAATACAAAGGAATAATATCTTACTTGGTGCTCCAGCTTGAACCTGCTTTGGTAAGTCATGTATCTGTAATTCTAACTAAAAGTTTCATTTGGCCCTCACAGCTACAAGGTTTTCGAGTGCCTGGATATAATTTATGAAGGAAAAGGCCAAAAGATTTTTAAATAATATCGCCTGGATTCTGAACTGGTAATGAGGGAGGAATATGGAGATTCCACAACTTTTAAGAAGTTATAAAGCATTGTGTCCATTGTAGCATTCATCAATTTGTAACCACTGCTGCAAGACTTTCAGAAATCAATTATTCCCTAGCTCTCTAAAGTACTCAAAGCTATCCCTGATATAAACTAAAAATCAATTTTCCTGTCTTATGGCTAATTGTAAATATGCTTTCCTCTCAACACATTTTAAATAAATAATGTTAGAATCTAACTTTTTCTTATACAGTAATATTTAGATCATTTCTCGGCAAATAAAATTTTTTAAATGTAAGTAAGAAATGAATTTTAGATTCTTGCACCTGGCATCCATCCTTCTTTCTCAGTAGTACAAATTGAAAACTTTGTCCTCTTTGGTCTTATACAAAAGTGACTTATAATTGATATATATATAGTTATTTAAACTAAGCAACTATCTTTCTTCATTAGACTGATGTCAAATACTGCACAGATGGATATTTGGTAGGCAAAACAATTTTGCAGAGTCTTCACTATCATAGTAACTGTTATCAAGTATGTGACCTGTAATAATGCTAGACAAAGGCAAATAAAGAGGCCATCAAACTATATTTTGTATATCTTGTATTTTCCTTTAGCTATAATTTCTTGCTTTCCATTACAGTAACAGAGCACATAAAATCAAATGATAATAGGAAATAAAAGTAACTGATGATACTCAAAGGAAACATGAGGTTTTTCTTAGTGGAAAATGACAAAATAAAACATAGAAAATTTCTTTTTTTTTTTTTTTGTTTTTTTCGAGACAAGGTTTCTCTGTGGTTTTGGATCCTGTCCTGGATCTAGCTCTGTAGACCAGGCTGGTCTCGAACTCACAGAGATCCGCCTGCCTCTGCCTCCCGAGTGCTGGGATTACAGGCGTGCGCCACCACCGCCCAGCCCAGAAAATTTCTTTTTTAATACCAATTTTATTATAGATTTTGAAAAGTCCCATTGTTGGATGATAAAATGTAACCTGCCTAGTGGGTCAGTTATTCCAAGGTCCCAAAGAGGCGCTATCTGAAAAAAGACATGTGCAGGAGACAGGAAGGAGACCAAGCAAGATTCTGTTGTCAAGGTCTCACTTTATTAGCTAAATGGTTGTGACTTATAGAACCCTTAAATGAGGAATTTGGCTTGTGATGGGGGGCAGGGGCATGGCAAGGGCAGTAAGGGGTCATGCTGGGGTAGCAAAGGTCGGTCACAAGTCCACACACCTAGTGTTCTCTATGCAAGCAGAATCGTTCCTTTTGTGATTCCAACCACAAACAATTCTCTAGATAGGTGGAATGTGGGGCAGGTTCCGCTAACAGACAGTTCTCAAGATAGTTGGGTGTGGGGTCCCCCCACAAATATTTTTAGGACAATAGTCCCTGCTATACTTTTTGGAAAAATGCCTCCTGACAATAAAAAAAAAGAAAGAAAACTCAATTTTGTTGGAATGAGTCCATTAAGCCACCTCTTCAAGTTATGGTTCCATGTACTACAAACTAGTTCTAACCAAGAGAATAAACTTTATAATAGAGCATTTTTGCAGGTGCCAACAAATTAAGAAAACAATAATGAGGGAAAACAGCATAATACTTATTCAGTACTTAAGGTAAGATATTTAATACTATTTTGATGTAAATATTTCCTTTAACAAGAACCTAATGATAATTTGTGGGATTGTAGTATCCTTAAATATCTGGATTCACATTCTTAAATTTACTTGAGGTTAAAAAAAGAAATTAAGAAAAGGAAGGAAAGGGGGCAGAGATAGTATCTTTGTTAGGGTTTCTATTGTGTGATGAAACACCATGACCAAAATTAAGTTGGGGAGGAGAATATTCCTTTCAGAGGTTACAGAGAGTTATGCTTAAATGCTTTCTCCAAACAACTTCATAAGCCTAGTCTTTTTTTTTTTCTTTAGAACAGTGAACACAGCAGTCCAGGGACAGCACAACTCACAATGGGCCAAGCTTTCCCCCATCAATCACTATTTAATAAAATGTTTTTACAGAGCCAATCTTATTGACACATTTCCTCCACTGTTGTTTATCTTCTTTGATTTTAGTTTGTGCAAATTTGACATAAAATTTGTTATTCTTTTTTAAAAAATGCTGCAAGATCCCCACAGCAGTAGGCAGCAGAAATGCTGTAGGTCCCAAATGGTGGTGGCCGGCCATGTGGTGGCAGACAGCAGGCCCTGGGAGCAACCAGTCCCAAGCAGAGACAGCTGCTGCTCCCAGAGCAGTGGTGGTTGGCCATGTGGCAGCAGAGAGTGGGCCCCAGACAGAGATGGCTGCTGGTACCCGAGCAATGGCTGGTTCCAGTCAGGGAGACACATGGCTTGCGGGCAGAAGACAGAAACATGGATAGACACGACATGCAGGGTGAGGTTGAGTGTTTATTCAGGGGCTTATGGAGGAGGAAAGGTGAAGGGGGGGACAGAGAGAGAGGGAGAGAGAGAGAGAGAGAGAGAGAGAAAGGAGAGACAGAGAAGGGGGAAGCAGAGAAGTGGGGAGAGAGGCTGAAGCGAAGCTGCCTCTCGAGAGGAAGATGGAAAAGAGGACGAGCTCAGGCCTGAAGCTGAAGATCAGCCTGCCTCAGTGGATGGGGAGGGGGAATGGGTGTGGCTTGTCTCTTAAAGGGACCAAACCCCATAATATTCCTAGGTCTTCCTTATAATAAAAAGCATGCACGCCAAGGAAACAGAAAAGGAAGGGACCAAGATGGCGGCGGGCAGGTCAGAGGTAATGGGAGTGAGCGTGGCTTGTCCCTTAAAGCGACAGGAAAGCACAACATTCCCAGGTCTTCCTTATAATAAAAAGCAGGAGACCAGGCACCACAGCCCAAAGGAACTGGGGCGGTGAACTCTCAAGACTGCTTTCGGCTGATTGTGGGCGTCGTCTTTGGGGGGGGCCGCGAGAGAAGGCTGGGTGCTGGTCACATCCTGGCATAGCTGGTCTCTTTGTTTCTGACCGATGTCTGTGGCATGGAAATGTCCTATCTCTTATCCTGTTTAAGGTATTGGCAGAACAAAGAACAAAGTTAAATTAAGGGAAAAAAAATTAGGACCAGGTGATTGAGGGGGATGTATCTGACGTGTTTAAGGTGGATTCTTAATTCAGCTCCCTGGATCTCATCAGAACTCCTTGGGTTTGTGAAAACAGAAGTTTTAGACATATAATGACTGTAGCATAAGAGATAAATTTGGTTGAAATTTGTTTAGTGAGGTCAACTTGCAAAACCTCTCAGCTGTCAAACTGTCAGAGATCTTTGAGAAGGATAAGATTTTACTTGAGTTACTGATTAAAAAATGTCAGAGAACGTACTTGGTTGGCACCCAGAGCTACTCTTTTTTGGGTCCTCCATGGTCGTGGAAGTTTGCACATGACCTTTGCTGTTTAGTGCAGGGCCCGCCAGGCTGCAGAAGACCCTGTGGGCTAAGAAATCTGTAGGAAGACAGGCCTACCTTGACCTGAGCAGCTAGGCTGTCGATTCCAGCAATTCTGTCCACGTCTAGAGATCTTTACTTTAGATGGAAGGCAGGTTCGCCCAATGGTCAGCGTTTTGTAGTCGAAGCGAAATGCAGAAAGATGTTCTACGCATGTCTGTCTTCTGTCTTCTTTGGAGGGAGCAGAGAGCTGCTGCTAAGAGCCAACCTGTCTCTTTTTTTGTTGTTGTGAAAAGTTTTTAATAATTAAATACTTAAATATCACATTCCTCAGATCTCTGAGCAGTTGAGGGCTGTTTATCAGGTATAACTATAGTATAGAATTTGTTTGGAAAGTTGGGTTTGAGCTTGACCACACTGGCTCTCAACAGGTAAGATTTACATTTGAAAAAAGGCAGAGAGCCGGGCGGTGGTGGCGCACGCCTTTAATCCCAGCACTCGGGAGGCAGAGGCAGGCGGATCTCTGTGAGTTCGAGACCAGCCTGGTCTACAAGAGCTAGTTCCAGGACAGGCTCCAAAACCACAGAGAAACCCTGTCTCGAAAAACCAAAAAAAAAAAAAAAAAAAAAAAAAGAAAAGAAAAAAGGCAGAGAGAGGGAAAGAACTGCTCATAATATAAGGTTAGTGGCAAAACTGACAATGGTAGAGAACAGCTTAAGAGACTTAAAGGTACATACCAGTCTAAAATATAAGACTCATGTTTTATAGTCAGAAATGAGATGTAATAAATAATTATTATATGTCGAAAGTGTGAACAAGAATTGGGCAACGTGAACACCTCTGACGGGCCGATCATAGGCATTTGACCATTGCTCAAAACACATTTAACAGAGTTAGTATGAGGAGTTTAGTGAAAACCAAGTGAAGAGGCAGGGTAAAACCAGGAGTGTGTGGTCACGTGATCTGGCCCTCAGCCAAGATGGCGGAAAAAGCCACCTGACCCATCTGGCCCTCAGCCAAGATGGCGACCGCCACATGTAGTCTGTTCTGTTGGAGAGCCGCCATGACATAACAGAAGCCGCAGTGGGGAAGGGCAAAAGGCTGGAACCCAAAACGGCCGTGTATAGTTTTAATGGGGCCATTTATTTGGACAGAGATGGAAAAGTGTAAGGCATTAAAGCATGAGGCTGGAGTGAGTGATAGGTCTGGATGGCTTGGCTCCCATGGTCAAGGCTGTGCAAACACCTGCAAAAACCGTGGCACCTCAAGCCTACAACGAGAATGGCTCCCCGTTAAGGTGAGATGCAGATGGCACGAACACCCAGGCCCTGTGAACAGGCTTCCAAGCTCACAGGGGGCGTGCTATAACCTGGCTGAATCGACTCGAGCCTCCGACGGGAGAGGGATTCCAGGGCAGGAGGGATTCAGCCAAGGTCAGGCCGCACCATAGCAGCGTGCTGTACCGTAGCCGCAGTTACAACGAAAAGAAAGAAGAAAAGGAATGAAAAGAGAAAAGGAGGAAGAAATGGAGACCCCGGGTCTCCAGGTGTGGGTGAGCTGAGGGGCTGGCTAAGGACATGCCGTCCCAGGCACAGGCTTAGCACAGGAGACAAGCCAAATTGAATGCCAACTAAGGGAACAACCAAGGCCCTGAAGGCCCGCGGTTGGAGGTCCCCCATCCCTAGAAACCTCAAGGGGCTGCCGGGAGCTCAACGGTCAATCCCTTGGGTTAAAAGAGATGGTTAAGCTGGCTGAGATGGGGACACTCACGGTTAGTTGATTTGCTGTTTGGAGGAGCTGCATCCAGGCAGATGGAACACGTGGGTCGTTATAGAGAAGGTACTCAGGTCCTGATTCTGCCCGGGAGGGAACTCAGAGTCCCAGACGGTGCCTAAAGCCAGAACTCCGGCCCCAGGTAGAAGTCCGGGACACATGAATCATCTGAGTCACGGCACCATTTGTTACTCTTTTTTTAAAAAAATGCTGCAAAATGGATGGAAATAGAAAACACTATCCTGAGTGAGGTAAGCCAGACCCAAAAAGAGGAACATGGGATGTACTCACTCATATTTGGTTTCTAGCCATAAACCAAGGACATTGAGCCTATAATTAGTGATCCTAGAGAAGCTAAATAAGGAGAACCCAAAGAAAAACGTATAGGCATCCTCCTGAATATTAAACTTCAGCAAGCGATGAAAGGAGACAGAGACAGAGACCCACATTGGAGCACAGGGCTGAAATCTCAAGGTCCAAATGAGGAGCAGAAGGAGAGAGAGCACGAGCAAGGAACTCAGGACCGCAAAAGGTGCATCCACACACTGAGACAATGGGGATGTTCTACTGGGAACTCACCAAGACCAGCTGGCCTGGGTCTGGAAAAGCCTGGGATAAAACCGGACTCTCTGAACATAGCGGACAATGAGGACTACTGAGAACTCAAGAACAATGGCAATGGGTTTCTGATCCTACTGCACGCACTGGCTTTGTGGGAGTCTAGGCAGTTTGGATGCTCAAATTACTAGACCTGGATGGAGGTGGGGGTTCCTTGGACTTCCCACAGGACAGGGAACACTGATTGCTTTTCAGGCTGAGGGGGGGGATTTAATTGGGGGAGGGGGAGGGAAATGGGAGGCGGTGGCGGGGAAGAGACAGAAATTTTTAATAAATAAATAAATTAATAAAAATAAATGCTGCAAGATCCCCGTGGCAGTAGGCAGCAGAAATGCTGTCGGTCCCAAATGGTGGCAGCGGGCCATGTGGTGGCAGGCAGCGGGCCCTGGGAGCAGCCAGTCCCAGGCAAAAATGGCTGTCGGTCCCAGAGCGGTTGCCTGAGTAGTGAATAAATAGGTAGATGATAGATATAGAAATAAATGCAAGCTTTCTCTCAAGTCTTTCTGTATGAGATTAAATTAGCATTGTTTATGAGCAAAGGTGTCTTCTTATTTCCTAGCCTGTCAGAAATATGGTTATTTACCTATAGAATGAAGATAATGAAATAGAGATGTAGCAGAGGGGTAGATCTCACAAACCCTTGCTTACATTCTTTGTATTACAAATATATATTAATAATCAAAATTGAGATAGTAACTATCCATTTCACATTTTTTACACTAAGAATTAAATAAGTATATTGTCATTCTGGGTGCTTAATATTAGATGATTTATTCAGAGCCTGAAGTTCTGTAAAAATTTTCCATAAAGTTGAAAATGTAATATAATCATTAATAGAACACTAGGAAGTTCATTCTGGTGTCAAAACATAGGTAGCTAGTATTGTTTAAAAAGGCATTAACAGATAGTAAGAATAAACAAGGTAATAGGCAGTCCTATAATTGTAGAAATATTGAAGAATGAGAATAGCAAATATAAGGCCAGTCTGGGTTACAGAGTGAATATATATATATATATATATATATATATATATATATATATATTTCCTTTGAAGTATTGTAAGCCAGGTATAAAACATTTTTTTCTTTCAAGACAGGGTTTCTTTGTAGCTTTTGGGCGTGTCCTGGAACAAGCTCTTATAGACTGGGCTGACCTCAAATGCCTGCCTCTGCCTCCAGAATGCTGGGATTAAAGTCAGGTGCTACCAGTACTTGACTACCCATTTTAAAAGAGAAATGCGATATTTTTCTTTGGGTAGAAATTTTTGGAAACATTCTTCAGATACCAGTGAGCACATATATCAACACCTGTTTGTCTGGCTTTTGTTGGTTTTCTTGAGTAATTTTGAGAGATTTATTAATTTCTTCTAATTTGTTTGTCTTTTTCTCAGTTTCTTTATGACAACTTTTTATTTCCTCTTCATCATCATATTATGTTTAAAATTGTTTTATTCTGTTTCTACCAGGTTAGAATGATCAATTATTCATGTTGTATGCCCATTTGGTTCTGGTTTTATCATGTCGCCTTTTAGGTTGTTTAATAAATTCTTACGTTGGGCCTATTCATCATTTTCTGCAATTGGTGCTATCAGTGTCTTTGCCTGTTGGTTCAATCCTTGCAGTGGCTATCTATGTCTTTGCAAACTATTCTTTGTATGCTCTGTACTGTTATTGTGTGTGGCTCAAGGTGCCACTGAGGTCTTTCTTGTGCCACTCTCTTGACCTGTTCTTTTGTTCTTTTCTCTTGGTTTACACTCTTGGTTTGCTCTCTTGATTCACTCTCTTGGTCCAGTCTGTGCAGTCACATCCTGTGCTTCAGAGTTTCTTTCTTAATCCTCTCTGTGTAATTGCAGCCTCTTGGCCCTCTCTCTGATTCTATTATTTTATTTGATTTTTGGTATAACCATTGAAGGAAAGAATATTTAAATAAAATCCAGAGAGATGAAAGCTTAAAATCTTCTAGAAGGAAAACCTATATCTCATTGATTCTATATATTAAATTGTTGACAAATTATGATTCAGTTTGTATAAATAGGCACTAAAAGATAAGACTGAGAATAAAAAAAATTCTTGATAAATAGTACTTTGTAACATAAAGCCTGCTATTTAAAAATAACATAAAATGAATGCACTTATCAAATTCTCACTCAAATCAAAGATGAGAAACAGTCTTCCTTTTGTATCTAGAGAAGAATTTTAAAAAGTTTCTCCAAAAATATTTTAAGCTACAGATCTTATCATGATGTAAATGATAAACATTCCTTTCTTAACTGATATGCATAGAACCTGGATTTTTTTTTCAATCATTGGTTTGAAGCCCCACCTGAACTTAATCATATTGTTGTCCTGCCTATAAGTTGTAGAAATAGAAGTAACTCCTTTACGGTTTCTAGAGTTGGTTTCAATATGTTGTACCATTTATGTATCATATCTTTAAATCACAAAAATATCAGAAGGATCAAATAAGAAAACCAAATTATTCATTATATCAAACAAAAACAGCCTACTGTCATTTAATATAACTGAATTAAGACACTCTAGCCTCATATCCAGAGATTGGTCATAACAGTGGGAGATGAGACAGTTACCAGAATACTCAAATAAATCATTTCTGGGATGATATTATTATACAGACTTTTGTCTATTCAGTTCAGGAACTACGCTTATTGTAGGCTATGCTCAAAAGTTCAGTTATTATTAATATTGTTTGGCTAAAAAATTCTGAGTAACAAATTTCTGCTCGAAGGCTATGAGGTGGAAATGAAGACAAACTGTGAGGATGTGAATATGGAAAAAAATAAAATAAACAAAAACATTGGTTTCATCTTTATCAGGAAGTTAATTAATTTTTTCAGCTAAGACACAACATGTAAATATAAAATTAGCTAAAAGACTTGTTTCATTAAAAGATAACTGCTAATGCTCTATTTACACATACATGGAAGACCATCTATCTATTTGTGGTTTCCTTTGCTGTCCTGTTGTCTTTTAGTAATAGTCACAGATAGTGTTCAACCTTTTTTTTGGTCCTTGAGGACCTCTTTTTTTCTTTGTATGTATCTTGCAAATTTATTTTTGTCATTTATTTTTCCACTTTGAACTGTGAATTTGGGAGACAACTTTAACAAAGGGAACACTTTATACAAAGCAATATCTTAGCAATGGTAAATAGTAATACTTCTATCTTGTTATTATTGTCTGTGCTAGTGTCCTAAAATCAAAACTCAGAAATATGGAAACAGGTATGTTTTATGGTATGCATAATTCCAAAACACTTCTTAATTTCAATTAAAATTTATCAATTATAGCCAAGTAGCATCAAATATATAGCCGGGAGAAAGTCCTAGATTCAGATTTTACTTGCAAGAGGAGACAATGTGAACAGATAGTAAGAGAAAACATCTTTTGCTTGTTTACAAAAGAAGTATAGAGAATGAATCATTGTCTGAATAATCTGTTTATACATTATAGCCCTGAACAGGAGTAGCCACTGCCCAGTCCCATGGATCAGGTTAATTACAGAAGAAACCTCTTATAAAATGATTGTTTGGGAAAAGTTTGGGCAAAGAAAGATTTTTACACTTATCTTTTTCAGAACCTCTGTGTAATTTGACCTAAATAAAAATAGAAAATAAACTAAATATACTGCAGTAGACTAATAAAGTCCCTTGAAATCAGATTGGTTTATATTCAATTCTAAGAATATTTGTTTAAATTACGATGCATTCCAGATCATAGCTTTGCAGTTTGTTGTAGTTACGTAATCATGAAATTTCTTCTGTGTTTATACGTAAAGCAGAGTTTTCCTAAAGAGTGATGTCAAGCTGCAATTCAGAAAACATGTTTTAGCACAGCAATGGGACATATACAACACATGTTTCCTTTTTCATCATTGTTCAATTGTCACTTTTGCACAAAGGCCAATGTCATATGACTTATTGGATTTATACCATTTTGCTGTGGTGCAAACAGAGGCCTAGGGACGAAAAGCAGTACTTCATTTTCCTTGAGTTTAATTTAATTGTAAGAGATACAATTTATCGTGAGGTAGGAGGCAAATAGAATTTGCCAAAACCCGTGAAAAACTTGTAGATTCAGGAGGCCATTTGTTTAAATGGGGTGTAACACATGCAGAATAGTTCCAAATAGGCAGTTTAAAGATGACAGAAAAGTAGAACAAATAGAGCAGGCTACAGATTATGCAAAATGATGAGCCAATGGATCCATATATAATTTAACAATATAATGACTAGCAAAAAAAGGTATACTATTTTTATACATCATTAATAAATTTGGCTGATTATTTGTCTATTGCATTTTAAAGTATAATTGCGTTTATTCATACTAAATGAAATGATAAATACTTTTTGCTAGGTGTCACATATTAATATGTCTAAACAATTGAGAATGGAATGCTAAATTTTATGTTAATTCTAGAAAAACATACAGACACTATGTAAAAAAATATTTTCAAAGCTAATATTGAATTTAGGAAAAATTTATTTTTTAATTGAATAAATAATTATACACATGATAAACACACATACAACATTCTTCTTCCCCACCACTACAGTGTGTAACAGCTATCAATTAGGACCTTCTGAAGGCTTAAAGCTTCCCTTCCTCAATCTTGGATGGAACAAAACTTTCTTTAGGAAAAGTCAAGACCTATCATTAATGATGTCATGGATGCAAGCCCAGACTACTATACCCAGCCAAGCTTTCATTCACTTAAATGGAGAAAACAAAATTTTTCAGGATAAAAACAAATTTAAACAAGACGTAGCCACAAATCCAGCCTTACAGAAAGTAATAGAAGGAAAATCACTAACCAAGGAGTCCAACAATTACCACAATAACTCAAACGTCTAGAGACCTTTCACCAGCACAACTCAAAGAAGGGAAACACACAAACTCTACTACTAAAAAAGTGACCGGAGTTAACAACCACTGGTCATTAATATCACTTAATGTCAATGGGCTCAACTCACCTATAAAAAGGCACAGGCTAAGAGACTGGATACGAAAACAGGATCCAGCATTCTGCTGTTTACAAGAAACACACCTCAACCACAAAGACAGACATCTACTCAGAGTAAAGGGATGGGAAAAGGTTTATCAAGCAAATCGACCTAAGAAACAAGCAGGTGTGGCCATACTAATTTCTAACAAAGTTGACTTCAAATTAAAATCAATCAGAAGAGAGGGAGAGGGACATTTTATACTCATAACAGGAACAATTCATCAGGATAAAGTCTCAATCCTGAATATCTATGCCGCTAATATAAAAGCACCCACGTACGTAAAAGAAATATTACTAAAACACAAGGAAGCCATCAAACCGCACACACTAATAGTAGGAGACTTCAACACTCCTCTCTCACCAATGGACAAGTCAATCAGACAGAAACCTAACAGAGAAATTAGAGAATTAATGGAGGTAATGAATCAAATTGACTTAACAGAAATCTATAGAATATTCCACCCAAATAGGAAAGAATATACCTTCTTCTCTGCAGCTCATGGAACCTTCTCGAAAATTGACCACATACTCGGTAACAAAGCAAACTTCCACAGTTACAAAAACAAATATTAGTAACCACCTGTGTCTTATCAGATCACCATGGATTAAAGTTAGAATTCAACAACAATGCTACCGCCAGAAAGCCTACAAACTCATGGAAACTGAACAGCCAACTACTGAACCATACCTGGATTAAGAAAGAAATAAAGAAAGAAATTAAAGGCTTCCTTGAATTCAATGAAAATAAAGAAACAATATACTCAAACTTATAAGACACCATGAAAGCAGTCCTAAGAGGAAAGTTCATAGCACTAAGTGCCCACTTAAAGGAAAACAGAGAAAGCACACATTGGAGACTTAACAGCCCACCTAAAAGCTCTAGAAAAAAAGAAGCAGACTTACCTAGGAGGAGTAGCAGACTGGAAATAATCAAACTGAAGGCTGAAATCAAGAAAATAGAAACACAGAAAACAATCCAAAGAATCAATGAAACAAAAAGCTGGTTCCTAGAGAAAACCAACAAGATTGATAAACCTGTATCCAAACTAATCAAACGGCAGAGAGAGATTATGTAAATTAATAAGATCAGAAATGAAAAGGAGGACATAACCACAGACACAGAGGAAATTCAGAGAATCATTAGATCTTACTACAAAAGCCTGTATGCAACAAAACTGGAAAATGTATGAGAAATGGACACTTTTTTTAGATAAATACCATATACCAAAGTTAAACCAGGAAAAAGGGAACAATCTAAATAGACCTGTTAGTCGCGAAGAATTAGAAGCTGTTATCAAAAACCTCCCTACCAAAAAAAGCCAAGACCAGTTTGTTTCAATGCGTAATTCTACCAGAACGTCCAAGAAGACCTAATACCTATACTCCTTAATGTATTTCACAATATAGAAACAGAAGAGTCATTGCCAAATTCCCTTTATGAAGCTTCAGTTACTCTGATACCAAAACCACACAAAGACTCAACCAAGAAAGAGAATTACAGGCCAATCTCACTCATGAACATCGATGCAAAAATCCTCAACAAAATACTGGCAATCCGTATCCAAGAACACATTAGAAAAATTATCCATTATGATCAAGTAGGCTTCATCCCAGAGATGCAGGGCTGGTTCAACATACGAAAATCTATCAGTGTAATCCATTATATAAATAAACGGAAAGAAAAAAAATATGATCATTTCATTAGATGCTGAAAAAGCATTTGACAAAATCCAACATCCTTTTATGATCAAGGTCTTCGAGAGATTAGGGATACAAGGGTCATACCTAAATATAATAAAAGCTATTTACAGCAAGCCGACAGCTAACATCAAATTAAACGAAGAGAATCTCAAAGCCATCCCACTAAAATTAGGAACAGGACAAGGATGTCCACTCTCTCCATACCTCTTCAATATTCTGCTTGAAGTTCTAGCAATAAGACAACATAAGAGGATCAATGGGATTCAAATTGGAAAGGAAGAAGTTAAACTTTAGTTATTTGCAGATGATATGATAGTGTACATAAGCAACCCCAAAAACTCCACCAAAGTACGTTTACAGCTGATAAACACCTATAGTGATTTGGCAGGATACAATATCAACTCCAAAAAAATCAGTCGCCCTCTTATACACAAAGGATATGGAAGCAGAGAAAGAAATCAGGGAAGCATCACCTTTCACGATAGCCACAAACAGCATAATATCTTGAGGTAACTCTAACCAAGGAAGTGAAAGATCTATTTGACAAGAACTTTAAGTCTTTGATGAAAGAAATTGAAGAGGAACCAGAAAATGGAAGGACCTCCCTTGCTCTTGGATTGGGAGGATCAACATAGTAAAAATGGCAATTCTACCTAAAGCAATTTATAGATTCAATGTAATCCCCATAAAGGTCCAATCAAAATTCTTCACAGATCAGGAGAGGACAATAATCAACTTTATATGGAAAAACAAAAAAACCCAGGATAGCCAAAACAATTCTATACAATAAAGGATCTTCTGTAGGCATTACCATCCCTGACTTCAAACTCTATTACAGAGCTACAGTAATGAAAACAGAGTGGTACTGGCATAAAAACAGAGAAGTCGACCAATGGAATCATATAAAAAACACGGATTTTATCCCACAAACCTATGAACACCTCATTTTCGATAAAGGAGCTAAAAGTATACAATGGAAGAAAGAAAGCATCTTCAACAAATGGTGCTGTCATAACTGGATGTCAACCTGTAGAAGAATGAATATAGACCCATATCTATCACCATGCACAAAACTCAAGTCCAAATGGATCAATCAATATCAATCTGAACACACTGAACCTGATAGAAGAGAAAGTGGGAAGTACTCTACATCATATGGGCACAGGAGATTGCTTCCTGTGTATAACCCCAGCAGCACATACATTAAGGACAATATTCAATAAATGGGACCTACTGATACTGAGAAGCTTCTGTAAAGAAAAGGACACTGTCACTAAGACAAAAATGCACCTACTGACTGGGAGAAGATCTTCACCAACCCCACAACTGACAAAGGTCTGATCTCCAAAATATATAGAGAACCCAAGAAACTAGACTTTAAAATGCTAATTAACCCAATTAAAAAGTGGGGCACTGAACTAAACAGAGAATTCTCAACAGAAGAAGTTCAAATGGCCAAAAGACACTTAAGGTCATGCTCAACCTCCTTAGTGATTAGGGAAATGCAAATCAAAACAACTTTGAGATATCATCTTGTACCTGTCAGAATGGCTAAAATCAAAAAGACCAATGATAGCCTTTCCTGGAGAGGTTGTGGAGTAAGGGGTACCCTCATCCATTGCTGGTGGGAATGCAAACTTGTGCAACCACTTTGGAAATAAGTGTGGTGGTTTCTCAGGAAATTCGGGATCAACCTACCCCTGGACCCAGCAATACCACTCTTGGGAATATACCCAAGGGATGCCCTATCATATGACAAAAGCATTTGTTCAACTATGTTCATAGCAGCATTATTTGTAATAGCCCGATCCTGGAAATAACCTACATGTCCTTCAATGGAAGAATGGATGAGGAAAGTGTGGAATATATACACATTAGAGTACTACTCAGCGGTAAAAAACAATGACTTCTCAAATTTTGCATGCAAATGGATGGAAATAGAAAACACTATCCTGAGTGAGGTAACCCAGACCCAAAAAGATGAACATGGGATGTACTCACTCATAATTGGTTTCTAGCCATAAACAAAGGTCACTGAGTATTTAATTTGTGATCCTAAAGAAGCTAAATAAGAAGGTGAACCCCAAAAAAACCATATAGATATTCTCCTGGATATGTGACGTAGACAAGATTGCCGGGCAAAAAATTGGGATCTTGAGGGTGGGGTGGGATGTGGGTAAGGGGGATGGGGAGAGAAAAGTGAGAAGGGGAGGATGGGGGCAACTTGGGGAAACAGGATGTTTGGGATAAAGGAAGATTGGATAGGGGAGCAGGGAAGCACATATCTTAGTTAAGGAAGCCACCTTAGGGTTGGCACGAAATTTGAACCTAGAGTGGCTCCCAGGTGCCCAAGGCGATGTCCCCAGTTAGTTCCTTGGGCAGCTGAGGATAGGGAACCTGAAATGACCCTATCCTATAGCAATACTGACGAATATCTTGCATATCAACATAGAACCTTCATCTGGTGATGGATGGAGATAGAGACAGAGACCGACACTTTAACACCGGACTGAGCTCCCAAGGTCCCAATGAAAAGCAGAAGGAGGGAGAACATGAGCAAGGAAGTCAGGATCATGAGGGGTGCACCCACCCACTCAGACATTGGGACTGATCTATTGGAAGCTCACCAAGGCCAGCTGGACTGTGACTGAAAAAGCATGGGATAAAACCGGACTCTCTGAACATGGCAAACAATGAGTTCTGATGAGAAACCAAGGATAATGGCACAGGGTTTTGATCCTACTTCATGTTCTGACTTTGTGGGAGCCTAGCCAGTTTGGATGTTCACCTTCCTAGACCTGGACGGAGTGGGAGGACCTTGGACTTTCCACAGGGCAGGGAATCCTGACTGCTCTTTGGACTGGAGAGTGAGGGGGAGAGGAGTGGGGGGAGGGGGAGAAGGGCAGGAGGAGGCGGAGGGAAATGGGAGGCTGGGAGGAGGTGGAAACTTTCTTTTCCTCAATAAAAAAAAATTAATAAAAAAAGAAAAAAAGACAATATCATGTAATCAGAGGGCCATATTCTATTCACCTTTATTTACCATGACTTTGCTGCTAATACTGTCCTTAGAATCTCTGAATGCCATACTTAAGCTGGAAGCACAAAATAAAAGTTCTAATCCAAAATGCTTGCTTTTCTACAGTTCTCATTAATTTAAAGTACTCAGCTCTTCTAAATTTACGTGATGAATATGTCCTTATTTGCTGCATGTGACTTTTAATAGATATCTAATATTAAAGAAAAATATTTTTTAAGATTTCGGAAAATATATTGAACACCCCACATTTGTTTTATTTATTTTTTTTTTTAATTAAAGCACAATTGCTGTGGAACAATGCTCTTGTACCTTGTCACTCACATTGTTTTAATAAAATGCTGATTGGCCAGTAGCCAGGCAGGTTGACCAGGCAGGAAGTAGAGGTGGGGCAATGAGAACAGAAGAATTATGGGAAAAAGAAAGATTCAGTCTGCAGTTGTCACCCAGACACAGATTAAGCAAGATGAGAATATTTCAGTGATAAAGATTCAAAGCTGTCCTGACCAGCAGAACATGAATGGACATCATGAGCCCTGCAGGAAAGGGGAATGAAAGGGACAAAGACACAAGACATGGATAGCAAGTGTGTATTTCTGATCAAGCTGCCAATTTTATTTTTTACTAGGGAACATTATATAACAAACAGACAAGGAGAGGATAGGTTGCTGGAATTTCAGGTAGCTAGCAAAAATATAATTGCTGGTTTAGGTTAGCAGCTTATAAAATAAAATGTCTCTCTCTGCTTAGCTCCTTCACAGTCAAAAAATTCAAAGAAGACACAACGATATACATAATCTATACTCTGTGAATTTTCCATTTTTACTTGGCTTATTTTTCTTTATTCATTTTGATTTATGACTATCTGTACTCTGCCACTTTAAAGACTTTACCCTTTTTAAACCATTAACTTTCTATACTCTTCCTCTTCTATCTCCCCAACCTACATACATGTATCCAACACTGTGACCCATTTAGAGTTGTTTTATGTCTGAATCTGTCCTTATTTCATTATCTGTAATTCTTTACTGTCCAGGGGCGCTTTTTCTTTGTGCTTTTAAAATGTTAAGCACTTAAGAATCTAAGCTGTGACATTACTAGGTCAAATGCAACTCTTCCTGCTCTCTCCACACAATCTAGCATGGCAGAACTGTTTGTGCCTCTGAGCCACACATACTGCCCCAGTTCCAGGCACAAAGTTGATCCATGTTGCCATTAAGCAAGCTGCAGCAAGCTGCTTACAAACCTAACTCAAATGCTCTGTAGCCAGACCTCCTGTCTGAAAGAGTTAAAGTTTGTACCTGCAGCAGACTAGAAAGCCAGCATTTATAAATGGTTGCAACTTTGTGTGTGTGTGTGTGTGTGTGCTGTGGCTGAATCAGAAAAATCTCTCTTAAAGGAGCTTTGGCATGCTGCCAGTAAATGGCAAGAAGCTGTATTAAACTCTGTATTTTTAGTTTTTTCTAGAATTACATTTTAAGCTCTCTCAGGTTTTACATGATGGATTTAGATAACCACACAGGTGTCAATCTGGTGGAGGAGGCAGCTTTTTTGTCCAGAACCAAAATAACCACAAAGAACCTATATTATTTAAAACACAGCTTGGCGCATTAGCTTTAGCTTCTTATTGGCTAACACTTATATTAATTTAACTCATTTCTATTAATCTGTATATCGCCATGAGGTCGTGGCCTACCAGTAAAGTTCGTGCAAGTCTGGCTCTGGCAGTGGCTCCATAGTGTCTCTCTGACTCTACTTTCTTCCTCCCAGAGTTTCCTTTAGTTTTCCTCACCTAGCTCTGTTCCCCAACATCTCTGCTATAGGCCCAAAGTAGTTCCTTTATTAACCAATGAAAGCAAGACAGAAGGACATCTTACACCAGATAAAATACAGAGAGAGAGAGAAAGAGAGAGAGAGAGAGAGAGAGAGAGAGAGAGATGTTGGGTGTGGTGGCATACCACCTTTAATCTCAACACTTGAGAGGCAGAGGCAGGTAGATCTCAGTGAGTTCAAGGACAGCTTGGTCTACAGAGTGAGTTCCAGGACAGCCAAAAATACACAGAGAAACCCTACCTCACAAAAAATTAAAAATAAAAATAAAAGAAAGAGTTTAAAATACAGCCATATAAATATGGAAAATACAAAGACAATCTGAATAATGTATGTTATTGTCTTGTCTTTGAATTGTTTGAGAGCTGAGGAAGGATCAATAGCTGCTAAATGGCATTTGATTATTAATGCTGTGGGATTAATCCAACATATATATTTTTAAAATGCCTTAACTTCAAAATTTAAGTCAAAAGATATGTTTCTTTGGATAAGAAGATTTTCTTTTGTTTTCACAGGGAATGAGGGGCTTTGATTCATTCTGTGTTAATAAAAATCAGGTTTGATCAAAGAAGAGCCCCTGAGAAATCTCTGATAGGACCTAGATGTCTGAATTCTTCATTCAGATCAGACTCTAGACTGCTGGCTGAAATGATCAAGCCTCACAGAATATCCCAGTCAGTAGCTGACCATAATTCTAACTTTTCTTTAGGTCCCCATAAGATTATTAGTGCCCTAGTCAGCAGGAAGTATCCTAGAAAACTATGACCACATTCCATTGATTATGGATATTTATCTTTGTTTAGAATGTTGGTTAAAAGTTGTTATGGATAATGGTCTGGAAAAAATATTAAACAATGGATATTAAATTCTAAGTTCTTATTTTGAAAAAGAAAAGGGGGAGTGCTGTGGGACAATGATCTTGTATCCTGTCACTTGCTTTGCTTTAATAAAATACTGATTGGCTATTAGCCAGGCAGGAAGTATAGGTGAAGTGACCAGGCAGAATGTAGAAGTTAGGTGACAAGAACAGGAAGATTCTGGGGAAAGGAAAGACTCAATCTGCAGTCATCACCCAGACATAGAGAAAGCAAGATGAGAAAGTTTTACTGATAAAAATGACTAAACCATGTAGTTAACACAGACAAGAATTTTGGGTTAATGTGGGATATAAGAGTTAATAAGAAGCCTGAGCTAATAGGCCAGTCATTTTATAATTAAGGTAGACCTCTGTGTGTTTCTTTGGGTTGGAACAACTTCAGTACCCGGTGGGACAGAAACCTCTGTCAACACATAATTATCTCATTTCCTACCTTCTGTTTCTTCCTGCTAATCATCCAAGTCTCTTCTTAAGTCCCTCTCAAATACATGGTTCTTCTTTAATTTTTATCCTTAAACACAAACACACGCACTCCAGCACACATACATACAGAGACATGAATAAATACATAAATAAAACCTGCATATTCCATTATTGTTAGTGGTACGTATATAGTTTCAGCACTGATGAGATGATTTGTAGAATCAATTGTGAGCTTCCCCCAAGGAAGACCATTTCTCCTTCTCTCAGAATTCCTTAGTTGCCTGCCATTCTTTGTTTATAGGGTGTTCCTCTGAAATTTCCCCTTCCTTGTAAGCATTCCTATTGTTGTTGTAATTCAAGTAGGTTTAGGCAGTCATGCTTTTGAGATGTCATGGTGAAAGCTTCCTTGTAACTTCTAGAAGGCACAATCTTGTGGCAACTTCCCTGGTCTTGAGGTCTTGTTTCATCAACTAGTACTTTTATTGATTCTTCTGGCTTTTTACATAATACACCCAGACAACAATCACTTCTCAGCCTTTCCATGTCCATTCTCTCCCATCCTTGTTACACCCTCCAATTAACAAATGCCCAGTTTGTGTTATCTATATACTTACTGTAGCATAGTTAAACTCTCAGTGGCCTGTCCCTTAAATAGAAGTGATTCCTTCTTGTACTGTACCAGCAATGGAAGACATAAATTGTGAAGAGCTACAGTCCTCAACCTTATCACACTTTTCAAGATTTATCTTCAACCGTTGCCTGTTTAGGCTATTATTTGGGGAGCGGGAAGGGAATTTAGGAAAGGATAGTAGTTGTCATAAAATTCTTTCATCTTTTTCTTGCTCATCTGTGCACAGGCAATCATCAATATCCCCCCAAAAGTAGCTTCTTTGCTCTTTACAGTCAGTAGAAGTACCAATCATGTGCTTCCACATGATTTCTAGTGACAACACAGAACAGAAATATGGCCTCTGTCTATAGTAGGGCCATGGACCCAGATGAGGATCTCAGAGTCAGCTTGGACTATGGAAATCACCATGTCCTCAGGCAGCAGAGCAAGCCACTCAGATCAATATGACCCACTGTGGCAGCATGGCCCATGGACATTTACATGGCTTCAGATGGCAGCATAGACCATAGACATCCACATGGCTTTTGGTGGTAACATGGCGATGGGCATTAATGTGGGCAATAGCACCAGAGAGCCAGACATGACCCTCAGCAGCAGAACAGACGTGGACATTACCACTGCTTCTGGAATGTTTCCTGAACCTTAGGTGCAGGAGTTGAATACCCAGGCTTAATTAGCATGAATTCCTGACTGATATAATATTTGAAATTTCATGAAATTTAAGAATAAAAAATCGTTCAAGCTTAGAACATTGTCTAGATTAGGAAAAATGTCTTTAAGACATTTTTCGGGGGATATTACAGGCTGTTACCAAAAGTTAAAGTCTATCATGAGTTCTCTCTATTGATCCCACAGTCCACACTCTAATTCTGCCCTGACTGCAGTGGATGGAAGTTCCTTTGTTCACTACTTCAGGAATGTCAATTTTGTGAAGAAATTCATGAAGGAATTTTGGTTACTTTCTTGTGTCCTCTTTGCTCTGCGTGACTTCCTCAGGCTGTATTCTTTTTTTTTTAATTTTTTTTTTAATTGAGAAAAGGAGAAAAAAAAAAACAAGTTTCCACCTCCTCCCAGCCTCCCATTTCCCTCCCCCTCCTCCCACCCTTCTCCCTCTCCTCCCACCCTTCTTCCCCTCCCCCCACTCCTTTCCCCCTCCCTCTCCAGTCCAAAGAGCAGTCAGGGTTTTCTGCCCTGTGATAAGTCCTAGGTCCTCCCCCCTCCGTTCATATCTAGGAAGGTGAACATCCAAACTGGCTATGCTCCCACAAAGCCAGCACATTAAGCAGGATCAAAACCCCGTGCCATTGTCCTTTGTGTCTCATCAGCCCTCATTGTTCACCATGTTCAGACAGTCCAGTTTTATTCCATGCTTTTTCAGTCACAGTCCAGTTGGCCTTGGTGAGCTCACAATAGATCAGCTCCACTGTCTCAGTGGGTGGGTGCACCCCTCGTGGTCCCGACTTCTTTGCTCATGTTCTCCCTCCTTCTAAAAGTATACAATGGAAGAAAGAAAGCATCTTCAACAAATGGTGCTGGCACAACTGGATGTCAACCTGTAGAAGAATGAAAATAGACCCATATCTATCACTGTGCACAAAACTCAAGTCCAAATGGATTAAAGACCTCAATATCAGCCCGAACACACTGAAAATGATAGAAGAGAAAGTGGGAAATACCCTACAACAGATGGGCACAGGAGATAGCTTCCTAAGTATAACCCCAGAAGCACAGACATAAAGGGCAGCATTGAATAAATGGGACCTACTAAAACTGAGAAGCTTCTGTAAAGCAAAGGACACTATCACTAAGACACAAAGGCAACCTACTGACGGGGAGATCTTCACTAACCCCGCAACAGACAAAAGTCTGACCTCCAAAATATATAGAGAACTCAAGAAACTAGGCTTTAAAATGCTAATTAACCCAATTATAAAATGGGGCACTGAACTGAACAGAGAATTCTCAACAGAAGAAGTTCAAATGGCCAAAAGACACTTAAGGTCATGCTCTACTTCCTTAGCAATCAGGGAAATGCAAATTAAAACAACTTTGAGATATCATCTTACACCTGTCAGAATGGCTAATGTCAAAAACACCAAGGATAGCCTTTGCTGGAGAGGCTGTGGAGGAAGGGGTACCCTCATCCATTGCTGGTGGGAATGCAATCATGTGCAACCACTGTGAAAGTCAGTGTTTCGGTTTCTCAGGAAATTCGGGATCAACCTACCCCTGGACCCAGCAATACCACTCTTGGGAATATACCCAAGGGATGCCCTATCATATGACAAAAGCATTTGTTCAACTCTGTTCATAGCAGTATTATTTGTAATAGCCAGAACTCAGGCTGTATTCTTAACACAACTCAGGACTACCTGTCCAGGAATAACAAAGTCCATAGAGAGGGCATGGCCCTCCCACATGAAGTAAGAAAAATCAAGATTCTGCAAAAGGCTACACATAAATAAAATCCATTATAATTCCAGTTCTTTTCATATAGCCTAGCTACTAGAAAATGTCAAAATGTCTACAGAGTATTTATGATATAAATGGAAAATCTCATCTACAGCCATATAAGGTCATGTAACATATAGCTAATGGATAGTTTCTTGAGCCCCGAAGGCAAATCTAGGTTTTTTTTTTCTTATGAACAATTGTTGTCAAGATCCATGACTTCAACAAATGAGAAAGCAAATCTCTCTCTAGGGAAGTCCAACTCTCCTATTTAGTGTTTTAGCAACTTGATACAAGCTTGATACTCTTCTTGTTCACCCGCATAGAGAGAATTTTTTTTTTTTTTTTTTTTTTTTGGTTTTTCGAGACAGGGTTTCTCTGTGGTTTTGGAGCCTGTCCTGGAACTAGCTCTTGTAGACCAGGCTGGTCTCGAACTCACAGAGATCCGCCTGCCTCTGCCTCCCGAGTGCTGGGATTAAAGGCGTGCGCCATCACCGCCCGGCCCATAGAGAGAATTTTAATTGAGACTATATCTCCATTCCATCACATTGTAGGCAATTGTTGGGGCATTTTTTTTTTTTTGCTTGTTTGTTTGTTTAATGATCGATGTGAGGAATGTACAGATCGCTGTGCTCATTATCAGCCCTAAGCAGATAGTTCTGAGTTGTATTAAGAAAACAGGCTGATACAGCCATGGAGAGAAGGGAAGACACACTACAGAAAGCAACATTCTTCCATTCTCTCTGCTTTAGCTCCTGCTTCTAGATTCCTGCCCCGATTTGCCTCAATAGTAGACTATGTGGTGTATTGTGAAATAAACCCTTTTCTCCCTCACTTGGTTTTTGTTCATGGTGCTTCTCACAGCAACTGAGAGCAAATTAGGAAAATTACTATACAATTTTTTGAGTTTTTCTCATACTTTCCTCACTTCTCGTTGAAAAATCCCAGATTTTTCACTCCCTCAGGGAGGCAGCTTTTAGAAGTGATTGTGTATTGTGGAAGAAGGCAGCATTAACTTAGGTCACACTCAATTTGAAATAAACACAGCACACAGGTGTATAGAGGCTCAAAGACAGAAATCAAAACTAGGAAAATTTCATCTCTTTCTGTTTTTAGGAGGAAATAAAAGGGCAGAGTGGTCACTTGAGACTGGGAACTTTTGTGATTTCTCTGCCTGATTAAACTTAAAGTGGTATGTCACTGGGCCAAGGAGCTTAAGGGCAAATGAGAAACTCACTGTGCATTGTTACAGAACAGAGCTAAATCCCATCTCAGGAAAGACACTTGGGAACTTTCTAATAGAAGAAGCCTGGTCAGCTGCAAACAACCTCTAAAATACAGAATAAAGTCTTTTCAAATTGACAAAGCCTAGACAGTTTTCAATTACTTAGCTGTACATAAATCACATTTAGGTGCAAGAACAGAAAATGAGGGAAAAATAAAACAAGATAGACTTGTACAAATAAGGATGTTAGGGTTTGCTGGAACCATATGAAGAAAAAGAATTCATTCTTTGCCTTCAAGCTACTATTTGGTAGGGTTACCTGTTAATCTGCAGAACAAAACTTTGAAAGAAAGAATTTGAGACAGGAAGTAAAAAGAAATGAAAGGGAAAGAGAAAATAAACAGAAGCACTTTTTAAAATTTCTCCTTCAGCATGACCTCTTTTTATTTCTCTGCTTGAACTCCATGGTTTTGGTAAAGTGAATCACCTGCAGTTTAATGGACTTATGATTATCTACTTTTATTCTGTGTCCTTGTCTAAGCTATTCTGTCTATGGCACCCTTGATTTTCCTCTTGAGTGTCTCATATTCCTTCTTTGCACCCTGAAGGTTTTCTAATCGTGGAGAGATGTTCCCTGATGTACCAAAACACTGATTCATAGGTCATGAAATGCACAAAGTAAGCGATATCATTTTATTTTATTTTACATAATCTTCTATTTTCCTAGATTAGCTCATTGTGCAGAAGAATCATCACATATATTTGAGCTGGCTAGTGATAAATAAAAACTTTTTTCTATCTTTTTTTTTGTTTTTTTTGAGACAGGGTTTCTCTGTAGCTTTTAAGCCTGTGCTGGAACTAGCTCTTGTAGCCCAGGCTAGCCTCAAACTCACAGAGATCTGCCTGACTCTGCCTCCTGAATGCTGGGATTAAAAACATGTGCCACCGCCACCTAGTCAATACAAACTTTTTTTAATTACTCAATATCAATTACTCATCTCTTCACAATCAACCTCATAACCTAGGAAGAAATAACAAATTGTATTATAGCATCAGTGTAAACCTATTTCTAATAATTAAAAAATAATATACAGCATCCACATACATTTAACAAAGATGGATTAGTGTAATTTGTTTTGTTCATAGATGAATAAATCTAACTTAAATAAAGCAGAAAGAGATATGATAGCAAAGACGATCTACGTTGTTTTTCAGTAGCAGTCAGACAGTAGCTGACAAAATGAGATAATCAGTGAATGTTATTTAATTCTCACATCTCTGAACCAATCATATTCTCAAAACCCCTTGTTCTTCATCTTCTGAAAAATGCAATACTTCTTTATTTCTGAAAACCTCATGTTTTACCCACTAATCAAAACTCAAACAAATTTCATTAGTTCTTTACTTCTAGGGAATTATCAAGGAGATAGTCAATGCTGAACTCATTGAATATAAAAATCACTTAAAACTGCAAATGTTTATGTTTAATGAAAAGAATTACCACTGAAGAGATTTTTCAGATATTACAAGTTATCTCCAGTTATTTTTAAAAGTTTCATTAATAGGTTTTATTATTGAGATGTAGACTGCCTTTCCTTTGTGGTTGCATACTAGGACACACATAAGATTAAAGAAAAATGGGGAAACAAAATATATTTCAGACCTACAACATTTCAGAAATTGTTTATTTTGATTAAAAAATCTCAGAATTTTTTGTGATCATTTGGCTATAAGGGCATTATAGGTTTGTTCACAATATATTTACAATTGATCCTTTAACTGTAGGTTTCTGAAATGCAGGGTAGTGTTCACATACAAACAGGTATTACTTATTCCTCAACTGTGAGTAATGAGAGACAGCAAGGACATTCAATCTGCTTATGACACCTGAAGAAAAATAAAAACAAACTTTAAGACACATTGATGCACATTTTTAGGGTAGGTAAACCATTAGTAAATAATAGATTTGTAAGAAAAAATTTCCATACTTAGGTGCTAGATAGAAGGAGATATGTCAATAGATTTCTAAATACAATCTATGTTTTTAATGCTTTGCAAACAAATAAGTGGACTTATCATTATATTCTTTGAAATATATGGTATTTCCACATGTGGTTATAAAATGCTATCATCATTGAACATTAACTACTCACATAAATCCAAAATATATATATATATATATACATTTATATATGAATACACACATCTATATATATATATATATATATGCATATACATACACACACACACACACACACACACACACACACACACACACATATATATATATATATATATATATATATATATATATATATATATATACACACACATTTCAGACAGGGTATCACTGTATGTCTTGTTCCCTTGGAAATTTCTATGTAAACCCTGAGCCTGGAATATAGATTATATAGTTAAAATGACCAGTTCAGTGGACTTTTTTCTATAATATTACTCAGTAACTATTCTAGTAGTTGAAGGTTGATCCCCTCGCCTTGGATGTCATATCCCACTAAGTAAATGGGAAAGAAACTTATACAAAGTAGTTCAAAGTTGAATATATGAAGTGTCTTTTCTTTATGGTTCCAAAGATATGATCATACTGTCTACAGATTGATGAACAGCTTTAACTTCTGAGTCTAATTAAGAAATGGAATGATAGGGTATCAAAAATATCTTGAGAGTTGTGACTGGATTTTGATTTGTGATCCTCATTGCTAAATAAAGGCTACTGAGACATCTGCCCCTTACAACAACTATAGGTAGTCCCCTAAATACCCAAATTATTTTTCTTATTCTTCAATCTATAACTTTCTTTTCTGTAAAACCTTGTACTCTAAATAAATGTTTAATATTTCCATTAAACAATACAGGCTGTACCTACATATGCCATTAAACTTCACTTTTAAGATCAGTTTAATTTTATTGGTTTCTGTCTATACATTATTCAAAAACTAAGCATTAGTCTCACACAATTTCTAAGCTCCCATTTGGTAATTTTTCAAAGTCACTAAAATTAAATTTCCCCATTAAATTTCTATTCATTTGGTTTTTTTCTTACTTGTGAAAGGTTCACTTATATTAAATGCTGCATAAATCCCTGAATTTGAAAATATATTTTTGTAGGTCCTATACTCAGTCAGTGTATTATGCCTGTGTCTAGGGAGATGGAGGGAAGAAATGTCCTCTATGTCGCAGACTGCACAGTATCTTTGACTCCAGACTCCAATGAATGTTTATCTAAGGTGTCTGCTGTTTATGAATTAAATCTGTCCATCCTCATCCATTCAAGTATTTTTCTTTCAACTTTTCAAACTACTTGAGTGATTGATTTACGCTATTTGAATAGATGGCTGCAATGTGGTAGTGGTGCAGTAATCTTAGGTGATTTTCTGCCCAGAAATTTACTTAACAGCTCAATCGCATTTTGACTTTATGTAAACGGCTCTATTGACCTGTGTTCCCCTGAGCCAGTCATGTAATTCCTACCTACAAATCAAGATCAACCTCTGGTCTTTTCTCATACACTAGAAATCTTACTCACAGATTATCTTTATTCCAAATTTTTAAACGGAATAAAAATTGGTTGTTGTTTCATTGCATTCAAAATAGGGAGTAGGAAAAAGAAAGGTCATCAAACTATGTACATCATAAAAAGATAAAGGATGATTACCAGGGTATAGGACAAAACAGCTGCAGAAGGGAAGGGAACAATCAAAACAAGCTGTTATGGCACATATATAAAATTACCATACTAAAGGTATTACTTATTAAAATTAAACTAATTAAAATTTTTGAAGTTGTATTTTCCATACTTATAAATTTTAATTACCCAAAAAATTTCAGTTAGCCATCTGAATTATAGTCTATGAAGTTTACAAACCATGGTGTCACAATGGACATAAGTATTGAATGCAAGTGTCTTTTGACTGAAAAATTTCATTGCCTTTATCATTTACACCAAAATTTCACTAACCAATTATTAACTCTATGATTCAACTCATATTGAATAAGGGTATATTATGTTAAATTGTCATACCCTAAGGACTCTGAACATATAAAATTATACAGAATGAGATTTCAAATTGCATCATTTCTCAACTGAAAAAGATAAAATAAGAATTTGCATAAGACAAAATAGTTGACAGAGTGTAATCTGCTACTTTACAGATAAATGTATATTAGAGTTTTTTTTCCTTTTTCCTATTTCATAGGAAATAATTAATTCCAAATAAGAAAAAATTGGTGGGATATCTTTATATATCTTCTGAGCTTCAGAAGATGAGTAAAATATTGACAGATGTGCACAGAAGAAAGGCTTCCTGAATCTGATGGAAATCTGAGCAAAGATGTTACTACTCTATTTCCAGTAAAATGAGTGGAAATGCACTTCTATCTTAAGTGGTCACTGCTGTCAAGTGGCTTCAAAAGCTTCTTAACCTTTTTTCCAATGCATCAATCATCAACAGCACCAATGATGCAGAAACAGATTTTACTCACAGTATCACAAAGTCGTGCCCTGCAGAGTCTCAAGAAGTAAAAGAATAACCCACAGCTCAGTCTGTCTTTAGTTTTCCTTATTCTTTAAAGCTGATACATATTTTCTCAAGAAAACGTTTGACCTGAAACATCTCTACTGAAAATTGGAAATTAAATTATGAATATTTCTGAAGAAGCATAGAATTCTTTTTGTTTAAAATTATAAAATTAATAAAGACCTCTATTTGTCAATGCAAGACATTTTCCTTCAGAGACATTTTGCAAGAATGGAGAAATCACATGAAGAGACAGTGTTTAACCTATCAAAGTAGGTCATTTTGACAACATGGTATTAAGAAATTCTCTGTGCTACCAAAACTAAGAAGTGCTGTACTTGAGAGAATTTTAGTTTGATTTAATATCACACTCTTCTATCTAGATAACCAAAAACTTGTTGAATATTTCAGTCATCTTTTTCATGAAATGGTGTATTCTAGAAAACAGAATCTTAAATATTGCACTGGTATCCTGCTTAGAAGCCCCAAGCAACTTTCTTTCAACATATTTTACCTCAAATAACCTCCACAAGATGGTTTTCAAAGGACTCGACTTACAAGATTTTTTTTTTGAAAAATATAAAGATATATATATATATATATATATATATATATATATATAATAGTGAAATATTTGAAACAAAAAATAAAATAAGTAGATACTATTTAGAATCTTATAATTACCTTAAACTGAAAATTATGAAATTGTCAAGTGTTGGAAGTAATGAGGACCAATGACAGTGTCCACACATAAAGTTTTTTGTTAAGGTTTCTATTTCTGTGAAGAGGCAATTCTTTTAAAGGAAAATATTTAATTGATTCTGGTTTACACTTCCTGAGGTTTAGTCCATTATCTTCATGGTGGCATGCAGGCAGAGAGAGTGGCATGTATGGTATGCATGCAGGTGGATCTGGAGAAGGAGCTGAGCATTCTATTTCATGATCCTCAGGTGATAGAAAGTGAACTCTGCTATACTTGTGTGTACCTTGAGCATAAAAGACCTCAAAGCTCACCTCTACAGTGACACACTTCTTCCAATAGGGTCACACTTACTCCAACAAAGCCATAACTCCTACTAGTGCTACTCCCTATGGATGTCATTTTCTTTCAAACTACCGGATTAAACAAGAGCATCTTCAGTAGCTTTGTTCAAAAAAAAAAAAAAAAAAACAAGAAACAAGACAAATGTCAAAAATAGGAAAATACAGCTGCACCATGCAATGTTATATATTCTAGAAAAAGACTGACCTTTTGTGTAATCATGAGTGACTTTTAGTAACTTTAGTAGTGAAGAAATAATTCCAGAAGATATTGAAATATGGTAGCTTTTTAAAACCTAAACAAAACTACTATGTTCTACTAAAATTGCCCAGAGCTACTGAACTTTCTGTTTGTTAAATAGAAACCCTTCTGTATATGGCAAGAATTTATTTCTTCGAAGATTGTTTTTTGAGATAAAAAATATAGACTACTAGTGATTGGATATATTTCCCTTCAAATTACAATTTAATTGGTGGGAAATCCTATTTTCTACAGACACAGTATTGGAAATGGACTTGTTGAACTGTACATGAATCTTGGGAGTAAATTCCTCATGTTGGGAAAAATATCCAGATAAGAAGAGACAGGGGTTATTGCTTTTCTTTCTGATTTTTGTCATGTGAGGACACACACACACACACACACACAAAAGTGGGTAACTGGAATCAGAAGTCTGCCCATGAGAGTTGTATAACAGGCTCTATTTCAAATTAATGAAGAAACCCATCAATGAAAATTTATGTTTCAATGCAAACTGTGACATTGATTAAATATTGCTTAGTTTTGAAATCTCAGAAAACAATTATATTCTCTATAGTCAAGACAATTTAATTAACCATTATTAGGAGAGCTTGTCGCTATGGATGTTCAGAAAAAGTGTTCAAAGAAAAAGCATAATTGGCAATTTGGCTCAATAAGAAATATTTGGATTGTTATTTATTGCTGTATAATATCAAACTAAAATTAAATAAAATGTAGTAATCTCCTTGGTATTAATTTCTTTACTATAAAATATTTAAAAAAGAAAATGAAAGCATGAGTGTAAAAAATCACAGACTGACAATGAAACCTATTAAAACTGGTAAAATAATATACTACAGACAAGATAATGGAGAAGATTACTTAAGGTCAATATAATGCTATTATTTACTACTCTTTTAAGCATTCCTGGAATTTTATAATATGTTTCTTTTTATAAGGGGCATGATGGTATTAAAGTGAGAAAGGAAGTGAAAGGAAATTGAGATAAAATGCAATGAGTGAAAAAGGTGAGGAGGCAAGATAAGGGAAAGGAGAGAAGGATCAAAGATAATGTAATATATGTATACATGGACTCAGATCACACATACACTTTTTGATTATATCTCTGAACATGTAAACTTTCGTTTTGATTAGTTTTTAGATGTTATTTTCTTTGTATCATGAGTGTGTTTCTGTGAGTCCATTTCATCAGTATATAAAATTGAAAATAAAACCACAAGTCAGTTGGTTAGAAATGTATTTTAAATATGTTAAAGTCCTAACATAAAACGTGCGTTCAATAAAACAAGTCCTTACAAGATATACACATTGATAAGCCATATAATAGGAAAAAAGATGCATATGACCATGAATTCTGTGGCAATAAGCTCAATGAAAAAGAATAATCCAAGTTACATTATATTCACTTTAATCATTAGAAGTCTATAAACAAGTAACATATGGCTACTTAAGAAGAAAGCGTGTTGAATTGGCTGAAGCATATTAGTGAATAAAAGGCTCTAAGGTCATTTTGCAGCAGGAGTTGGAGAATAAAGGCGATGTTAAAAAAAGGAGGTAAGGTGCTGCATTTGTCATTCATAGAAGGAAAATAATGACAGAGATATTGAAGGTGGAATAAACAAGATGAGGACTTGATCCCAGAAAAAGACAGAAGTCACTTTTATTGGTACTGATGCAAAAGTTAGGATTAGTAAAATAAGAGGAAAATTATTTGTATGTGTGGAATTTCTTTAAATTTTCTGAGAAATTGTTCTCATGACTTCGCATATGCACAGTGGTGAGTTAAGAATATTACCAGAGAGAAAACATCCCTGGCCCAAGCCTACAACAAGATGTTAGATATATACATAAATGTAATTAACAAGTAATATAATGAACAAGGTGAACTTTAGTCAAATATTTTAAGCTTTAGTTCTAAAATTCCACGTAGTTCTAGTAATTCATTTCTATTACTCTTGAGGAAAGAAAGCATCAAAATTTAGTAATATCCTAATTAAATTTAATATCTGGCCAGATAACCAGTAATTAAAAAGATTACAGAGGTAATTTCTAAAATCATAGTTTTGTATAACAACATTATCTATTGTTACACCTTCTTTCAATAGAAAGTATATATATGTATATATATATATATATGTGTGTGTGTGTACATATATATACATATATATGTATTTGTATAAATCTTCATATTTTCAAAGCATCACAGTGATAATTGTTTCATGAGCTAATGGTTGTTGAATAATGCATGTTAAGGAATCCCAGGCTATGTCAAGATAAACCAATTATATATGCTTTATTATAAGAGGAAAAATTACAACACAGGAATGATAAGTCCAACTGGTACCCACAAGATCATGCCTTATCTTGGTCCCACTTCTTAAAGATCATTGGCTGACAGAGATTCCCCTTCACCTCCCTCTTTTCTCAAAATAAGATGGTTCCAAGCCCAATATAAAACTATATAAAATAGAAACAGATATCAAGTATAAAATTACAACCAACATAAAAAATATTAAGCAAGGAACACAGGAAAATGTTTTAATATTCTATTCTAAAGAGTCTAAGTCTTGCATTGGAAATAGCTTGGCTAAACCATAAGAGGAAGGTAACTATGACTATCTAATCTTCAACCCCATCAAATGGTTGAGAAGGGAGAAAATATTATTTGAGCAGGCAGGAGGTGCACTCAAGCACCTTCCAAAGCATAATCATGACAGAGACAACCCACTACCTGATTCCTCAAAGTCTTATTTGCAATGTTAAAGCAACCAACTTTGAATAAGGCCTAGAGTAACTGATAGACCATTTTCAGAGGCAGAAAAATTTTCAGAACTGTCTTATTCAGTCTTCCAAAGGTTTTTCAGTCTTTTTCCTTATGCCCTGTTTATACAGTCTGGATATGATGTATTTTGTCAGTGGTTGAGGCATGGGTAGTTTCTTGCCCAAAGCCAATTGTACTAAAAAAAAAAAAAAGAAAGAAAAATTACTAAGTGGAGTGTCTTTGGTTCTCAACTTTCTCACAGGAATAGATTGGTGCTGTCAGGAGCAATCATGTCTCATGTCAACAGAACCCCAAATTATTTGAATGCCATGTTCTACATATCCTTGAAGTGGTTGAAGATTATCTGTCTATATAGAGTACAATGACTATGTTTCTAAATAACTGAAATGAATAACTATTGATCTCCCCATCCCCCTTCTCACTTTTTCTCCCTATATCCCCTTACCCCCCACCCCCAGCCTCAAGTTTCCAATTTTTGCCTGGCAATCTTGTCTCCTTCAAATATCCAGGAGGATAACTATATGTTTTTCTTTGGGTTCACCTTCTTAATTAGCTTCTCTAGGATCACGGATTATAGGCTCAATGTCTTTTATTTATGGCTAAAATCCACTTATGAGTAATACATACCATACTCATATTTTTGGGTCTGGGATACCTCACTCAGGATAGTGTTTTCTATTTCCATCCATTTGCATGCAAAATTCAAGATGCCATTGTTTTTTACCACTCAGTAATACGCTACTGGATACATATTCCACACTTTCTTTATCCATTCTTCCATTGAGGGGCATCTAGGTTGTTTCCAGGTTCTGGCTATAACAAATAATGCTGCTATAAACATAGTTGAACAAATGATTTTGTAGTATAATAGAGCATCTCTTGGGTATATTCCCAAGAGTGGTATTGATGAATCCTGGGGTAGGTTGATCCTCAAGTTCCTAAGAAACCACCACACTGATTTCCAAAGTTGTTGTACAAGTTTGCATTCCCACCAGCAATGGATGAGTGTTCCACTTACTCCACATCCTCTCCAGCAGAGGCTATCATTGGTGTTTTTGATTTTAGCCATTCTGATAGGTACAAGATGATATCTCAAAGTTGTTTTGATTTGCATTTTCCTGATAGCTAAGGAAGTTGAGCATGACCTTAAGTGTCTTTTGGCCATTTGAACTTCTTCTGTTGAGAGTTCTCTGTTCAGTTCAGTGCCCCATTTTTAATTGGGTTAATTAGCATTTTAAAGTCTAGTTTCTTGAGTTCTATATATAGTTTGGAAAGCAGACCTTTGTCTGTTTTGGGGTTGGTGAAGATCTTCTCCCAGTCAGTAGGTTGCCTTTTTGTCTTAATTACAGTGTCCCTTGCTTTACAAAAGCTTCTCAGTTTTGGGAGGTCTCATTTATTCAATGTTGTCCTTATTGTCTGTGCTTCTAGACTTATATTTAGGAAGTGGTCTCCTGTGCCCATGTGTTGTAGAGTACTTCCCACTTTCTCTTCTATCAGGTTCAGTGTGTTCAGGTTGATATTGAGGTCTTTAATCCATTTGGACTTGAGTTTTTTGCATGGTGATATATGTGGATCTATTTTCATTCTTCTACAGGTTGACATCCAGTTTTCTAGCACCATTTGTTGAAGATGCTTTCTTCCATTGTATACTTTTAGCTCCTTTGTAAAAACTCAGGTGTTCATAGGTTTGTGGGTTAAAATCCAGGTCTTCTATTTAAGTCCATTGGTCAACATCTCTGTTTTGTTCCAATACTAAGCTGTTTTCATTACTGTAGCCCTGTAATATAATTTGAAGTCAGGGATGGTAATGCCTCCAGAAGTACCTTTATTGTATAAGATTGTTTTGGCTATCCTGTTTTTTTTTTTTGTTTTGTTTTGTTTTTCCATATAAAGTTGACTATTGTTCTCTCAAGGTCTGTGAAGAATTTTGTTGGCATTTTAATGGGGATTGTATTGACTTTATAGATTGTTTTTGGTAGAATTGCCATTTTTCTATGTAGATCCGCCCAATCCAAGATCATGGGATATCCTTCCATTTTCTGGTATCCAACTCAATTTCTTTCTTCAAAGATTTAAAGTTTTTGTCAAATAGATCTTTTACTTCCTTGGTTAGTTACCCCAAGATAGTTTATGCTTTTTGTGGCTATTGTGAAATGTGAAGTTTCTCTGATATCCCTCTCTGCTTCCTTTTTCTTTGTGTATAGATGGATTACTGATTTTTTGGAGTTGATCTTGTATCCTTCCACATTACTAAATGTGTTTAGCAGCTTTAGGAGTTCTTTGGTAGAGTTTTTGGGGTCACTTATTTACACTATCATATCATCTGCAAATAACAAAAGTTTTACTTTTTTTTCCAATTTTAATCCCCTTGATCTCCTTATGTTGTCTTATTCCTATTGCTAGAACTTCAATCATTATATTGAAGAAGTGTGGAGAGAGTGGACAGCTTCATATTGTTCCTGATCTTAGTGGAATGGCTTTAAGTTTCTCTCCATTTAATTTGATGTTACCTGTTGGTTTGCAGTTATTAGAAGTTATGGCCATCATGGATATTCCTGTGCAATTAAAGACAGTCAATTGTCCAGCATATGTATCTAATAACTGCATGATTACTGAGTCATCCTTTTCTGATTCCTCAAGTGAGTTGACCATTGAAAACCTGAAAAAGTGCTTATGGTGTTTTGCACATATTTTAATTTTCCAAATTCTGTAAAATGGAACACATCAATTTGCCAGATATATTCGTTTGAATACCCTTTGGGTTACTCCCTTCACTTAACAGCATTTGGTAATAGAAAGAGCAAGTAGTATATCACTTTATAATCTCCTTATCTTGTTTACCTTGTGATAGTAATCTCATTAAATCTCTGAAATTGACATGATGTTTTTCATGAAGTCCAGAACCTTTAGCACACTTCCAATCAATAATTGATCAATTTCTGCATTACATTGTGCCATCGGACCTGGAATGAATCATATGGAATCTGATAAGTTATGTATACAGGACAAAGCCAATTCCTGATTATGCCTTGAAACTCTATGAATAATGAAGCCAGTTCTGTACCACCTGGTATAAATTCAGCAGTTTCAATATGCAAGACAACTCTTTTGGCATATTGTGAATTAGTAACTATATTGAGAGAATCTTTAAAATCCCTTAGTGCCATAAGAATGGCATATAACTCTGCCTTCTGGACAGAATTATAAGGTCTTTATTTCAACTTACTTAATTCTTCTGCTTTGTAACATGCCTTTCATGATTTATTTGCATTAGTATAAAATGTACAGGCTCTAGTTTTTGGCACATAACATAAAATTCGGGGAAGAATCCCAATAAATCTCTTTATAACATTAAGCCTAATGCTTTTGGGATAATTGCTATTAATCTCTCCCAAAAACTTAGCACATGTTATTTGCCATGGTTCATTGTCTTCCCATAACATTTTAATTTTATCAGTAGTAAAAGGCACTATAATATTTGCTGCATCTATACCTTCTAATTTATGATGTCTCAGTTGTACTTTTATAATTCATTCAGATACTTTTCTACATAAGTTTTTAAGTTTTACTTGGTTTATGTGGTAAAAAGATTCATTATAAGATAATATCTTCCCTCTGCATTAAACTTCCTGTAGGAGAAAATTCTGGAGGACAATATGACTAGAATACAACTAAAATTTAGATTCACCCTATCCATATGTGCCTCCTGTGGTTTCTCCTCAATGATCATCAATTCTTCTTTCACTTCAGCAGTCCCAAGGAATTGACAGTCTACAATCCTATTATACAACAATTAAAACATGTGGCATTTTTGTGTCTCCTCATGCCATTGGAAATTCCTTCTCTTTTCCAAACTTCAGTACCATAGTCAAGTGTCTCAACATTCATTGTATATAAGATCCATTCATCTATTGGTACTGATCTGACCTGTAAAGGCCCAAGGATCTTTTTGCATTCTAAGTTGGCATTTTCAAAAGCCAAAGATTCAATGAGTACACATCTAGCTTCTGGGTCTGTTATTCCTATTTGTACAGCATTAGATAATCTTTGTGAAAAGTCACCAAAGGGTTATCTATGAACGTGTTTAACCTTAATATATGATCCATTTCTCCTTTCTGGTTCCTGAATCCTGTTCCAAGCATTTGAAGCTTCTGTACTACATAGGGACAAGGTGTGTTTGTCCTAAAGAGGCATATCCTGAGGATCAGAGTAATGCCCTTCACCAAGAATTTGATTTTGGGAGATCTCAAGTCCTTTTGCTTTTCCGTATTTTTCTATAATTTTTGCATTTTCTCTTCAATAAAACTTCCAAAGAAGCTGAGGTCAATTTTCTAGGATTGCTGAGATTATTTGAAGCCAATTTTCTGGGGTTGCCTTATTGCTTGAAGCCCATGTTTTTAACATTTCCCTAAAGAATGTTGAATGTAGACCATAATTAATTATTGCTTGTTTAATTTGTTTTAGATCACTCATTTGTATAGGTTCCCATGTATATTCTTTCATAACCTTAGGGTACTTGGTGCCAGATGGTCTTTCCAAGGAGAATGCTGAATAGGCAGTTAGAACTCTGAGTAAGCTATCCTAGAGTTTGGTACACACTTATGAGTCTAAATTCAGTCTTTGTATATTTTTTCCCTGGTCATCAAATTTGATAAATTCCTCAATCTTTTCAAATCTTTTTACTACTACCTTTTGTCAGTCTGTATCTCCTGTCTGGTGTTTCATTCTAATGCACTCACTGAGGATTCCAAGGTATGAAATCTGTAGAGTAGATCTTTCATCTTCAAACACAATTTTTATGCCGTATATATTACCTTTGGGAAGAAACACCCTGTTGGTCAATCTATCATAACTGTTAAACAGATTCTGATTAATACATTCAACTACACTAATTCTCTCAGACTATGTCTCCACACCTTCTGCCAGTGATTATGTTTTATCTCTGAAATGATTCATATCCTTCTTCAGAGTGCTGATTTTCCCTTTTAGCTGTATCATTTAGAAAAGTGCTTCATTCTTGGCTCTATTATCAAAACATTTTTAAGCAGAAAGTATGGAAGGCAATCTAATCCCTAGAATCAAATATAGTGATGGAGAAGGTAAATCACAGAAGCTTTGCATAATACCATCCATGGTATAAATTAAAAAGGTTTTGAACTCTTGTATCATTAAATTATTTTGCATCTTGCCTTTTAAATTATAAATTATAAATTTGACTTTATAAATCTCACCTGTACTAAGTTGGAGAAGGTGAAATAACTGTTACTGGCCTGTAGGTGTATCAGTTATAGCTGCATGACCAGCCTTAACAGTTTGAATTGATTTTAGCATGTTAGATACTGAAAAATACCCTTAAATTAAGATCAGTTATTAATGCAATCAAAATGATTTGGGGAGTTGGTGATCAGGATAAAGAAAAAAGACAGAGCCCTGAATCAGTGCAAGTCACAGACTGTGCATTCCATGGAGATTCCTGACTGGGTGGCAGTAACGAGTGCTGGGGAAACCAGACTTAAGATGGACTCTGAGATGCCTCCGAGGCCAGAGGCTGCTGCTGCAGGGTCTCAGTGCAACTGAACTATATGGATCCTGTGGCAACTAACTGAAATTACAGGCGACAAGAGTCAGTGCCCAAAACTCAGGAGAAGCCTGATGGCAAGTAGCTGGAGCCTTGAGGGACCAGAATCCCCAAGTCCCACAATTTTGCACCAACTGTTGAATGACATGGGCTAAAGAATCTCAGGCTATGGCAAGATAGACCAATTATATATTCTTTATTATAAGGGGCAAACTCACAAGACAATAATGATAAGTCCAAACTCAGCTGTGAAGTGTGGGAACTATAGAAAGAGCAAACCCTGGGCAGCTTGGCAATTTTCTCTGGGTACCCAAAAGGTCAGCTCTAACCTAGTCCCACTGCTTAAAGATCATTGGCTGATAGAGATTCCCCCATCACTAAGTGTTAAAACTAAAGGGGTATTGCCTAATCCTCTTTTACATTTTATCTGTTATTTTTTTTTCCAATAATTGTTGGCTGGGGAGGCTACAGAGGCTCCAAAATAATACAAGCTTCTTTTATCCCTTTTAGTTATACACTAGAACTAAATGAAAATATCCTATGGCTGAAGATATCACAAAGCTTGCTTCTAGAATATAAGAAAGTCAAAGCAGACCTAACTGACTTGGATACATACTCCCTGATGGTTGGCATTCATAGTGCCAGAAAGTTCTATAATCAAAGCTTCTTCAGGGAGGTGGGGAGACATCAGTAGTCTTATGTATCTATAAACTATAAAAATGATGGTATCAATTTGACAGTCAATAAGGGCAGACTTGTGAATATAACTCAACTGTTATGTGGATATCTAAACATTCTCTCAATGGATTTGTGGTTCAATCTTCATAAGGAAACCCATATTTGGTAACATAAACCCATTAAATAGCCTCATTTATGGGGTTATAATAGACTTTAGGAGTAAAATTAATTATGCTACTTAGCTATACTGACAGTCAAATGCTACGCTCAATCTTAATTTCAGAGGCTCCTTTTTCCTGGGAATAACAGTGAATGCAGAGTCTCATTACTGCTCTAAGTTTCAATAATAACTATTGATTAATTAATATAGTAGAATAGTCATAAGGAAGATAAGTCATTGAAAATAGGGAGGCTCTCTGAACAATGCCTTCTTCTGGGCAAGACACAACATTTCAGTAATGGACACATATCAGCAGTGGCTACTTCAGCTGAGTATGCACAAGAATGGGCTGGTCAAAGTCAGGCATAGTTTGACGAGGGAATTAAGAGGTCCTACTCCTCACAAGTGAGCTATAGGCTATAGGTTGTTCCTGGGAGCCAGAGAGGCATTGCCTTCACTTGTCTACCCACAGGTGAACTAATGAGTCTCCAGTGAGTATTTCAAAGCTAATGTTCACAGACATGGCCCTGTGATTAGATTCAATGGGCCACTCACATAGAAGGCCATGGCACTGAAAAATGGATTTGTAGGAGGAAGGAAGGTTGTGGGAGTTACGGGGGATACAGAATGTAGGGAAGGATGCAACCAGAATGTATCACAGGCAGTTATTAAGGTACCAGGGAATAAACAAAAAACAATACACTAACACTCAAATATAGATAAAAACTTAAAATAAAGTGAAACAACTGTTAATCCAGTTTTTCCCTTTCTCATAGAAAGTAACTTTATCTTTTTCAAAATTGAAAGTATAAGTATGAAGCTAACCATTTTTATTTCCTTGAGATCATTCCAAACAAGCACTTTGAAGATGCACATTCAAACACAAATCAACTCAAAATAATAGAGGAAACCTTCTATTTTTTTCTCACATTTTTACTCAATTACTGGTGAAGTGAGCAGGATTGTAAAAGTCAATCATCTGTCTCCCTCTCTTTCATGGAAAGTAGGGTGAGTTTGTCTAACAATAACTTAAACAGCAGTGAAACAGTTGCATTCATGAAATTCTTTCTATATGCTATGACTTCTGGTCAATTTTACAAAATATGTTCTGTACTAATTTTTTCTTTTTGTTTTTGTTTTTTCCAGACAGAGTTTCTCAGAGTAACCACGCTGACAGTCCTGGAAGTTTCTGTAGACCAGCCTGGCCTTGAACTCATAGAAATCCACTTGCCTCTATCTCTTGATAGCATATGCCAACACTGCCCAGTCTGTAATTTCTTTTTGAGGCAGATAGAATTGAGACAAATTTGGGCCTAATTGTTCTACACCCTGATATCTGCTAACAAAACTGTCAAAATTTGTTTGTAAATAATCTAGTTTTCAATGAATAAAATAATGATGTTACAGTAGTATGTGATTTGATGAAGTAAAATTTCATGCACCAAAGTGATGGGGACAGGAAAGTAGATGATATGATGTAGGCAAAAAGCACAAATATGCTTTTTTATTGAAAAAAATAGGCTAGATCAGAAATTTCACCCAGGTTCAAACTAGTATTTGAAGGGCAAAAAACTTCCATTAACTACATTAGTAGAGTAAAACATCATTAATGGGCATGTGCCCTAAAGTAACAAAATTTTCTTTAAAAAATCTGGAACTGGATTACAGGTCAAGGTTTAATATAAAATCAGTCAGGAAATTTCTGAAGGTAGCAATTAAAATTCATTCAAAATAAATGAGGGATTAAAGACTACAAAACCCTATACCATCATATAGCTCCCAGTCTGTAGGGTCTGTTTTGAACTGCATCAGCAATTCTCGTGGTTGTGGTTTTGTTATTGTTCTTATCTAAGACATGTTCATGATTCATGTAAAATGATGTTCTATGGACACATAAATACAGGCAAACAAAAAGATTCCTCACTCTTTTTTCAACTATTGTAATATCAGTATCATGAAGAGGTTCCATGAAGTCAGAATTCTAGTTTTGTAGCACTTATATTCTATTCCATTATTTATATAATCTTAACACCTTTTTGTAGCATGGATAATATAAACCCAGAGACATATTTTGGGGTTCAAGCTTGATGTGGGATTTCCCTCTGTATGCTGTTTATACTATTGGTTAATAATGATGCTGCTTTGGGCCTATTGCAGTACAAAATAGGCCAAGGCATGAATTCCAAGCAAATAGATAAGAAAATTGACTGAGTCAAAGAGACACCATGTTGCCACTAGAGGAGAAAGATGCCCAAAAGGCAGTACCAGTAAACCACAAGACTCTTTGTAAAATATAAAATAATAGGAATGGTTTAATTTAAGATATAAGAGTTAGGTGATAAGAAGTATGAGCTAATAGGTAAAGCAAGCAATGTTGTGATAATACAGTTTCTGTGTGCTTATTTCAGGACTGGACAGGTGGGAAATGAACAAGCAGCCTCTGCCTACAAACTTAAAGATCAGAGAAGCAAAGCAATGAAGTCATTAGAGATCTTTTATGTCCATGAAGACTTTAAATTGAAAAAGTGAGTTTCTATCTCATTCCACTTTATATTCCTCTTTAGTGCTAGGATTAGAGGCATGCATCACCACTGTCTGGCCTCTATAGCTAACTATTGTGGTTTTTGGGATTAAAGAATATGCAACCAACTGCCTGACCTCTATGGCTGAATAGTGTGGTTGCTTTGACCTGGCCTTCTGGGAAGCTTTATTTATTAAAATACAAATAAAATATCACTACACATTTCTGCTGTCACTTTTTTCACAAGCCAAAGTATGTTGGGTGTTTTCTAATCATTGCTACTAAAAATAGAGTAAGCCCATATTCAACAGGGAGTTAGACATGGTATGTTAAATAGATGATTCTATTAACTGCACAGTAAAATGGAGAGTTAATAATACAATGTGTGGGCTTTCAATAGTGATGTTAACATATGTACACTAATTTAAAACAAATCCTAGTATGTCATTATGACCTAAAAGTAGGCAGTATTTGAGCTTAAATATGACTATTGAAATGGCTTCAAGGGAAACCTCTGCAGAGTCTTTGGTGTCATTGGTTTAAATCTAAAATAATGAAAGCCAAGTGCCTTACAAACTGAGCCTGAAGATGAAATCACATGTATTGTGTTTAAAATGATACCTGCTGTATGTCTTACGAAATTACTGTATTTACTTTGATTTAGCACCGTTTTTAGTGGCATGGAACTTAATAAAATATATTGGAAACATTTTTTTAAAGGTTACTTTGTGAGTTGGTCTATTGACCCATTTTTCTGGTCAATGGAAAGGACACTCCTAAAATAGTTAACACCATTGAATCTACAAGTTATAAAGCAAAGAATTTCACCTTTATTCAGTTTGACCCACTCTGCCTTTTAGTGCCAGTATCTCCCAAGCTCATCTGGTAGGTGTCTTCAGAACTCTAAAAGTAATAAAAATATGGAGTTCATCTGTTGGATAACTAAATTCTTCATCATGAAAATATCAATGTACTGTGGGAGGGTTTGTGCTTTTCTGTTTTATATGGTATCTTTATGGTATATTTTAAAAATGATATATGGCCTCAATTTAGACTCTGAGTTATCCTCTCAACATTAAAGTTTAATTGAAATGAATATAAGAGAAAGCTCAAAGTCCTGTGAAGGCAATCTTATTTTAGATTCCATGTGTTTAATAATAGAATTTTTCTACACAAATTTTTAAAGTATTGATAATTCTTATTCAGAGGTTCCTTCCTATTTATTACATAAAAATGTGGATTACAGTAGGACTGTAGATATAACAGCCCTTGGAAGATATTCAGTTGGATCATTATTTTCTCTTACCCTGATTTGTATAAAAAACAATATCAGTATCAGACATAGAGCATACTACAAACTAGAAATAATATTATTATAAAAAATGATGGGCCAATATAAAACCTGGGTTTCTATAATCTAAAGTCCACAGTCAACTACTTCAGATTAAAAGGCCATGCCCTCCCTTGAAACTGAGTATGCTTTGAATTTTGTAGAACATAAAACATATACTATGTTGCTTATGCTTGTTATAAACAATTTTGAATTAATGGGAACAAGATGAGAACAAATGTATTTTTAAATATCAAAAAAGTTCAAAACAATTGAAAAATTGAAATAAACTAATATTACAGTCAAGGAAAGAAACATCCTATTGTCATGTTTCCTTTCTTGTACTGAAATTTTATGTGCACGTAGCATGGGCACAGAAAGGATGGCAGATTATCTCCATCATGGAAAATACTGGGAGAGACTGTCCTGTTCTTGAGAAAGAATGGAAACTGATTCTACTCACATGTCACAGGGTGTACTGAAACTATTCACACACCACAATTTAACAAAGTAGCATTACTTTTTTTTTGTTTGTTTTAAACTGATTAGGCTGGTAGTACAGACTTCTTATTAACACATATAACTTACAATAGCTTATTATTATAGTCTATGTTAGCCACATGGCTCAGTACCTTTTTCCTCAAAGCAGGCACATCTTGCTTTCTCTGTCTGCAACATGACTGCAGACTGTTCTTCCCCTTCCCAGCATTCACATTGTCCCACTTGTATTTCCTGCCTGGTAACCCTACCTATGTGTCCTGCCTGGCTACTGGCCAATTAGCATTTTATTAAAAATAATACAAGTGACAGGATAAAAGATCAATGTTCCATAGCCTCCCCCCCCCATTTTTTAAACAAGAACTCTGAATCAAATCTCCTTTGTTCAGCTTTTTTACTGACCATTATCTATAATAACTTGTAATCAACATTATAAACAAAGGTAAACATTCATAATCCATTTCTTGGGGGAAAGTGGGCATAGTTTTTCCAGGCTACTTCTGGTTGTTTGGGGTGCTGATAATTTTTTGGGGACCTAAAGAAAATTTTGAATTATGATAAAGTCCTTACAGAAGTATCCTGTGAGGCTTGATCATCTCAGGCAGAAGTCTTGAATATGTTCTGCATGTACAACTGAGATATCTGGGCCATCTGATCCTATCAGAGATTTTTCAGGAGTCTTCCTTGCTTCCTTGATGAAACCTGTTTTTTTTTTTCCCAGAATGAATCTACAGTCTCTCATTTCCTGTGGAAACAAAAATAAAAACTATCCTCCAAAGTAAAGTAACTTTGACGACAATATTGAATTCAAGGCATTTTCAAAGTACCTATCTTGGATTAATTCAGCAGCATTTATAAACAAATATCTTTTAGCAGCTGTTGCTCCTTCCTCAGTATTCAAACAATTCAAAGAGAACATAATAACATACAGTATCCAGATTCTCTTTGTGTTCCATCATACATAGATTTATTTTAAAATCTGTTTCTTTTATTTTTAATTTCTGGCTTTTTCAGACAGAGTTTCTCTCTGTATCTTTGTCCTGGAACTCACTCTGCAGAACAGGCTGTCCTTGAACTCACAGAGATCTGCCCGCCTCTGCCTCACAAGTGCTGGGATTAAAGGTGTATGCCACCATTCTGAACTACTCTCTTTTATTCTTTTTACTTTTAAAGATCTTGTACTTTTTTCCCTCCAAGCCTACATATATTTTTAAACACACAATAAATAATTTAGAGTTTTTTTTCATCTTTGAATCTGTATTTACTGCATATATCTCTCTTTTTCTGAACACATATGTCTTTAATTTGCTAAGCAGTATGGCTAAGATTAAAGACATGGCTTTGATGGCTGGATTCAACATTTTTTATGGTTAGGAAGTAAATGTTAGAACAAAGAAAAGTGAAAAAGAAGTAAAGATTTAGCAAACAAGTTTGGAGTACTTTTTAAAGGATTGCATGCATTTGTATCTTATTTTAAAGTAATTTTTATATTTTATATTTTTCATAAATTTTATAAAAATTTCATATTTAGCATAATTTCTGTATTGAATCTTTGGAAATTTCACATTATGCTTCCTAATTTTGACCACCTTGAAGTCTCTTTATATCCTTTTCTACAACCCACAATTGCACCCAAAATGAAAATCTTTTTTTTTTTTTTTTGGTTTTTTTTTTTTTTTTCAAGACAGGGTTTCTCTGTAGCTTTGGAGCCTGTCCTGGAACTAGCTCTTGTAGACCAGGCTGGTCTCAAACTCACAGAGATCTGCCTGCCTCTGCCTCCCGAGTGCTGGGATTAAAGGCGTGTGCCACCACCGCCCGGCCAAAATGAAAATCTTAAAAAAATAAATCAAACCAAACAAAAAAATTAAAGAAAATCAAAAGCAAAACAAAAATCTTCTTTCAATCTTATCCTCAATCTTTTCTGCCTATTCATTAGCTCTTCATTCATCTTAGTGACATTGGGTGGGATGGTGTGTCACACAATTTATTCTTTCGACCAATCAGCTTCACTTGCAAGTGTTCGTTGCAATGAGTCACTAGTCTGGTTCAAGGCCTCTGGTTTCTGGTACATCACTGTCTTTTCACCCTCAATGAAATACCTCTGGAATACTCCAAATCTATTCTGAGTCATGAAGATCCTACAGTTATTTTTCACAGGACCAGTCCCTTCAGGAGCACCAGCAGATCCTACATGTGTTTTAAGCATTACACCATTCCTTAATTTTTATAAAAGTCTAAAATCCTTCATCATGTGTAATACCTCATAATTTTCCCTATGTTTTCAACTTACTATAATAAAGTGAGCAAGCTAATACATAATAGCCAGTCTTGAAAGAATGCAAGGAAGAAACTGTTGCAAATGAGAAAAGATATACTGTCAGCATCAATTGTAAATGAGACAGTTAATCACAGGTTTAAAAACTGAGATGGACTGTAAGAATAAACTCTATGGGCAAGATGAAGCTTGGTTGCCCAAGTGATGACTTTGCACACACAAATCCCTAGACTTGATTCATAGCCCCAAATAAAAGGGGCATGGTCACAGATGTTTTCAATCCCAGATATTAGAAAGTAGAGGCAGAGGATTAAGATTTCAAGATTGTCTTCATTTACAAAACAAGTGCAAGGCTAGCATTAACTATTTGAGAGGGGTTCAAAAATTTAAATGGTTTGGATTTCTCCTCTACAGACACTTAAAAACAGCAAACAAAACAACAAGAGTTTGCTTACCCTAACATGAGAGGGCTTTTACAGCCTTGGTGGCTTACATAAACAAAGCTTAACTTAGGTAATGGTATGGAGACTTGTGGTGGAAAATCATCTACATTTTTACTGAAACATTCCCACATTTGCTTTCTCTTTATAATGTATTATTTGCTATTTCAAAATAACTAGAATACATGCTCTGTGACACTAATGAGATTAGTGAGATTGTAGCCCTCAAAGAAAGAGAAATAGACACCACACCTCACAGTGCCTAACCCATACACCTTACTTAGTTTATTATCTCTGGATCAACAATGGGATACTATCCTGGACTTAAAAGATACCTTTTTTTTCAGTCTGTGTTTGGCCCCCCAAAAGCCAACCATACTTTACCTTTGAAGGGCATGACCCAGAGATTGTGGTCAGCAGTCAGCTGACCTGCACCCAATTACCACAAGGATTTAAAAATTCTCCCACCATCTGATGACTGTTTGTTGCAGCAAGTTGATGACCTTCTGTTTGCAGTCAGAAATGGGGAGATCTGCTTAACTGGGACTGAATTGTTACTGTGATACCTGGGGGACATAGGGTGCCATGCCTCAGTCAAGAAAGTCCATACTTGTAAACAGTAGGTAATGGACCTGGGGCCCATTCTGAAGAGAGGACAGTGGTAGATCTTAGATACATGAAAAGAGAAGGTGCTTAAGATAACAACCCCCCACAATACCTAGACAAGTCAAAGTTCCTAGATATGGTGAGCTTTTGCCGCTCATGAATTCCAGCTTTGATGAACTGGTGAAACCCTGATATAAAACCACCAAGGAAGGGCATGACAATTTATAGACAGAATACCATCAGCAAACTTTTGGCAAAGTCAAACAAATCCTTCTCTTGGCCCTAGTGCTGGACCTGCAAATTCTACTAAGCCTTTTAACTTATTTGTGGATGAGCACAAAGAAAATTTAAGGGTGTCCTGATCCAGAACTTGGGTCCAGTAATGACCAGTAGCATTTCTGTCTAAGAAATTAGAGCCCATGGCATCTGGATGGTCTCCCCGTCTCCACTAAATAGCAGCTGTGGCCTAATGAGTAAAGGATGCTGAGAAATTGACTTTGAGACAAAATCTCACCATAATTGCTCCTAATGCTTTAGAAGGCATTACAAAGTAGCCACTGACAAATTGCTGAGCAATGCTACAATGATCCACTATCAGACTCTGTTACTCAACTCGGCCAGAATGTTTCAAGTGGTCACAACCCTGAATACAGCCACCTTACTATCTGACCCAGACCTGGAGGTGCCATTGTATGACTGCTCCAGAATCTTGGGGCAGGACACAGTTTATGACCAGATCTGAGGGCTGCTCCTATGGCACTCCTATGTATAGGCTACCTGGTATACTGACAGGAGCAGTTTTGTGCAGGATGGACAGTGACCATCAAGTCACCAACTTGGAGGAAGTAGTGTGGGCATAACCAATGCCTACTGTCACCTTCGCTCAAAGGGCAGAATTGATGGTCTTGACAAAGGCCCTAGAACTAGGACAAGGATGGAAAGTTAATATTTACACTGACAGCTGCTATGCATTTGCTACCGCCCATGTACATGGGACAATGTATAAAGAGTGGGGAATCATTGTTTGCAAAGAGAAAGACTATCAAAAATATAATAAATTCTGTCCATTCTCAAAACCCTATGGAAACCCAAGAAAGTGGCCACCATACATTTTCCAGAGTGTCAAAGTGGCATGGGTATATTCCCAGGTTTAACAAATTTGACAGATAAAACCTCCAAGGAAGTAGCAGTAAAGAGCAGCCTGATCATGGCTTCCATCCTGGTAGATCAAGACACTCTGCCTTACCTGAAACTCCCAAATACACCTGAAAGAACCTGGCCTGAATAAAGTCCCCACACACACCATGATACAGTGCCTTGTAAGAATGACAGCAATTAACAGACAGCAAAATTATTCTACCTGATCATCTGGGGCAAAAACTGTTCCAAAAGAGCCATTTCTTGTCTTACATGGGGATCTGCAGAATGCAGAACCTATTGAGGCACTCTGGAGTTAAAAATCAGCGATGGGCAGCAGAAAATTACAGACAGTTTCTAAATGCAAGGCCTGTCATTTAACACATGTGTTGCTAATCCTAAAAATCCTGGGACCCAATTCATAAAAGAAGCCTAGTGCAAATTATGAGGTACATTTTATTGAAATTAAGCATGGAAAATATGGATATAAATATTTTCTAGGGTTTATAGACACCTTCTCAGGCTGAACAGATATATTACTCACCAAATGTGAAATACCGCAGATGTTGGCGAAGAAACTCCTTGAAGACATTCTGCCTAGGTATGGATTTTCTACTATGACAGGATCAGACAATGGGCTGACTTTTGTGTTCTAGGAGTGTTAGAGTTTAGCCACTGTCCTGGGGAATGATTGGAAATTACATTGTGCTTATAGACCCCAGAATTCAGGACAGGTAGAATGCATGACCAGACCTCTACAAAAAATGTTTACAAAATTAGTCCTAGAGATTGGCATGGACTGGATGATCCTCCTCCCCACTGCCTTGTTCAGGGTTAGAAATTTCTCCTATCAAATGGGACCGGCACTCTTTGAGATTATGTTTGGTGCCCAGTGCTATTATTCCCAAGCAGCAGACTGACCTCCTGGTGGAGTTGAATGTGCAGTGCAATGGGCACATAAGCATGTATGACCAAAGCTTAGGGCCGTTTATGAATCTGGTGTCCCCACCAAACCCTACTGATTCCAACCAGGAAGCTGGGTCTATGTTGGAAGACATCACCAAGGAACACTACAGGTGGAAGGGACTCTTCGTCATCCTGTTGACTATACCCACCACCATTAAGGTTCACAGCATAGTCAACTGGATCCACTACACCCATAACAGGCCTACAGATCCCTTCAACTTTAGGGAAGACTACAGAGGAGAAGGATGGGAGCTTTCCAAAAACCCAAGCAATCTGTTCAATCTCCAGGCTGGACAAATTTCTGAGCAGCAGCAATCTTGATGGAAACTAGTAAGTGAGAGAAGTCATTGTCTATGTGGCCCCATTTGGAACATTGTTCCACAATATCACTGTGTATCTCTGCCAATTCTATTTCTCTTATGATTCAAATATGATTCAGAGTCCCCATTTACCCTACTATTCTGTAGATTTGCAGATAAGAGAACCAAATTTCTATGTGTGCACAAAACAGGCTGCTGATAGGGCATGGAAGGATCACCTAAAATATGGGGGAGCAAATGACCACTAGTGCACCAGCTGGTTGTGGGTGTATACTAGACATTTATTGTGTAACCACCTCCTTAAGATATATTTTATTTCCTTCAAAAGTCTTATCCTTCCAACATGTAATAAAAAGCAGACATTGCCTGTGTAGTGCTCCTGGGAACACTAATGTAACCTCGTGAATATTCCCTTTCCTTCTTCAGGATGAAAAAATGAAGTCAACTGGATATCCAAGGATACAGTTGGGGAATTACACATTACAATAAAGGTCATATTTTTGGAAGGACGCCACACCCAGGGTGTTGTGCCCAAGTTGAGACACACCCCCCCCCCAGAGAAACCGCCAGAATCTAGTCAAGTGAAGAATGCAAAAGCAAGGTTTATTCTTTCCAGATAGCTTGGAGTTCCCCATTATATGCAACTCAGTGCAGTAGGGAGAGCTCCCATTCCTCATTTGGGGTTGACATATGTAGGCAAAACCCACTAGCCAGGTTTACTCAGGGTCAAGGGGTTTGGTTTTTCTGAGTACAGGGTATAGACTCCTTCTGCATACCTTCTTCCTCCTTTAAGCAGCTACTACTACTTCTGTGAATTGCTCCCCTGCCCTTCCTCCACCCCCTGAACAGTTACTCTTGCTTCTTTCTAGACCACAAAGCTGGGTGTTGACAGGTGGCTAGCTGTTAGAAACATTGCACGGTTTATACTTTTGCAGAGATTCCTGTTTTCAACTAGCTCTTGATATTGCAAAGTTACTTGAACCCAGTGCCTTAACCAGCTCCCAATCAAGCAAAGTTTCTTAAAATTTTCCATGTCCTTACAAGGGCTTTATTCACCATAAGACCCTAACGGAATCCCTCAGCTTATGGCAGTAGGTTGTGAAAAAGTGATTAAGTCTAGGTTCAAGACCAAACCCAGATCTATGCCTACCCCCAAGTTCAAATTGCCCCAGATCCAAACCTCTAGCCCAAACACAGGACCATCTAAAATGGACCAAGTCCTTGGTTTGATGCAGAAATCATTCTTGGTCTTGAACTTTACTGAGCCAGGCTTCACCTCCTGTTGCCTGGCTTTGCTATGAAACTGCAGCCACTTATTATGAAGGCATAGTTGTTATGGAAAATTATACCTTGGTGACTGAGCATAAAGAGTGCTGCTGGCAGTCCAAGGATAGCCTGAACTTTAAGGAACTAATGGGTCAATGGCTCTGTATAGGTGCAAATACCCAGACAGAAATGGACATTATGTAGCCTTTCCAACCTTCCAAAGATATTTAATACTCACAATGAAACTTGGTGGGCATGTTCCTTCGGATTAATACCATGAGTATACACTGAAGTACTTAATAACAGCAAGGGATTCTATATTTTGATACGCTTAGTCCCCAGGGTAATCTATCATGCTGATGAGGAACTACTTAAACTAGAAGCCCTGCCTTGGTGCATGGTGGCTGCTCTCAATTATTATTTTTTTTTTGCATTTTTTTTTATTGAGAAAAGGAAAAAAAAGTATCTGCCTCCTCCCAGCCTCCCATTTCCCTCCTCCTCCTCCCACCCTTCCCCCCCTTCCCCAAACTCCTCTCCCCCACCCTCTCCAGTCCAAAGAGCAGAAAGGGTCCCTGCCCTGTGGAAAGTCAAAGATTCGCCGCCCTCCGTCCATGTCTAGGAAGGTGAACAGCCAAACTGGCTAGGCTCCCACAAAGCCAGAACATGAAATAGGGTCAAAACCCCGTGCCATTGTCCTTGGCTTCTCATCAGTCCTCTTTGTTCGCCATGTTCAGAGAGTCCGGTTTTATCCCATGCTTTTTCAGTCACAGTCCAGCTGGCCTTGGTGAGCTCCCAATAGATCAGCCCCATTGTCTCAGTAGGTGGGTGCACCCCTTGTGGTCCTGACTTCCTTCCTCATCTTCTCCCTTCTTCCGCTCCTCATTGGGACCTTGGGATCTCAGTCTAGTGCTCCAGTGTGGGTCTCTGTCTCTATCTCCATCGATTACCAGATGAAGGTTCTATGGTGATATGCAAGATATTCGTCAGTATTGCTATAGGATAGGGTCATTTCAGGTTCCCTATCCTCAGCTGCCCAAGGGACTAACTGGGGACATCACCATGGGCTCCAGGGAGCCACTCTAGAGTCAAGTCTCTTGCCCACCCTAAGGTGGATCCCGTAACTAAGAATTGTGCTTCCGTGATCCCCTGTCCAACATTCCTTTATCCCAATCCTCCTGTTTCCCCAAGTTCCCCCCCTCCTTCCCTTCTCACTTTTCTCTCCCCATCTCCCCTTACCCCTATCCCACCCCACCGCCAAGATCCCAATTTTCTCCCCGGCAATTTTGTCTACGTCCCATAGCCAAGAGGATAACTATATGTTTTTCCTTGGGTTCACCTTCTTATTTAGCTTCTTTAAGTTCACCAATTGTAGTCTCCGTGACCCTTATTTATGGCTAGAAACCAATTATGAGTGAGTACATCCCATGTTCATCTTTTTGAGTCTGGGATACCTCACTCAGGATAGTGTTTTCTATTTCCATCCATTTGCATGCAAAATTCGAGAAGTCATTGTTTTTTACCGCAGTGTAGTACTCTAATGTGTATATATTCCATACTTCTTCATCCATTCTTCCATTGAAGGGCATCTAGGTTGCTTCCTGGTTGAGTCTTTGTGTGGTTTCGGTATCAGAGTAACTGTAGCTTCATGAAAGGAATTTGGTAATGATCCTTCTGTTTCTATACTGTGGAATACATTAAGGATTATAGGTATTAGCTCTTCTTGGAAGTTCTAGTAGAATTCTGAATTGAAACCATCTGGTCCTGGGCCTTTTTATGGTAGGGAGGTTATTGATAACTGCTTCTAATTCTTAGCGACGAACAGGTCTGTTTAGATTGTTCATCTGGTCCTGGTTTAACCTTGGTATATGGTATTTATCTAAAAAGTGTCCATTTCTTTTACATTTTCCAGTTTTGTGGCATACAGGCTTTTGTAGTAAGATCTAATGATTCTCTGAACTTCCTCTGTTTCTGTGGTTATGTCCCCCTTTTCATTTCTGGTCCTATTAATTTGCTTATTCTCTCTCTGCTGTTTGATTAGTTTGGATAGAGGTTTATCAATCTTGTTGATTTTCTCCAGGAACCAGCTTTTTGTTTCATTGATTCTTTGGATTGTTTTCTGTGTTTCTATTTTGTTGATTTCAGCCCTCAGTTTGATGATTTCCAGTCTTCTACTCCTCTTAGGTGAGTCTGCTTCTTTGTTTTTCAAGAGCTTTCAGGTGCGCTGTTAGGTCTCCAATATGTGCTTTCTCTGTTTTCTTTAAGTGGGCACTTAGTGCTATGAACGTTCCTCTTAGGACTGCTTTCATAGTGTCCCATAAGTTTGAATATGTTGTTTCTTTATTTTCATTGAATTCAAGGAAGACTTTAATTTCTTTCTTTGTTTCTTCCTTAATCAAGATATGGTTCAGTAGTTGACTAATCAGTTTCCATGAGTTTGTAGGCTTTCTGGGGGTAGCATTGTTGTTGACTTCTAACTTTAATCCATGGTGATCTGATAAGACACAGGCGGTTACTAATATTTTTTTGTAACTGTGGAAGTTAGCTTTGTTACCGAGTATGTGGTCAATTTTCGAGAAGGTTCCATGAGCTGCAGAGAAGAAGGTATATTCTTTCCTCTTTGGGTAGAATAATCTATAGATGTCTGTTAAGTCCATTTGCTTCATTACCTCCATTAATTCTCTAATTTCTCTGTTAGGTTTCTGTCTGATTGACTTTTCCATTGGTGAGAGAGGAGTGTTGAAGTCTCCTACTCTTAGTGTGTGCGGTTTGATGGCTGCCTTGGGTTTGGGGCATAGATATTCAGGATTGAGACTTCATCCTGATGAAATGTTTTTGTTATGAGTAGAAAATGTCCCTCTCCATCTCTCCTGATTGATATAAGTTTGAAGTCAACTTTGTTAGAAATTAGTATGGCCACACCTGCTTGTTTCTTATGTCCATTTGCTTGATAAGCCTTTTCCCAGCCCTTTACTCTGAGTAGGTGCCTGTCTTTGTGGTTGAGGTGTGTTTCTTGTAAACAGCAGAATGTTGGATCCTGTTTTCGTATCCAAGGTCTTAGCCTGTGCCTTTTTATAGGTGAGTTGAGCTCATTGACATTAAGTGATAATAATGACCAGTGGTTGTTAACTCTGGTCACTTTCTTAGTAGTAGGGTTTGTGTGTTTCCCTTCTTTGAGTTGCGCTGGTTAAGGGTCTCTAGATGTCTGAGTTATTGTGGTCATTGTTGGACTCCTTGGTTAGTGATTTTCCTTCTATTATTTTCTGTAAGGCTGGATTTGTGGCTACATATTGTTTAAATTTGTTTTTATCCTGGAAAATTTTGTTTTCTCCATTTATAGTGAATGAAAGCTTGGCTGGGTGTAGTAGTCTGTGCTTGCATCCATGGTCTCTTATTTTTTGCAGTACATCTATCCAGGACCTTCTGGCTTTCATGGTTTCCATAGAGAAGTCAGGTGTAAGTCTGATAGGTTTACCTTTATAAGTAACTTGGCCTTTTTCCTTTGCGGCTCTTAATATTCTTTCTTTATTCTGTATGCTTTGTGTTTTGATTATTATATGGCGAGGGGATGGTTTTTTTTTTTTTTTTTTTTTTTGATCCAGCCTATTCGGTGTTTTGTATGCGTCTTGAACCTTCATAGGTACATCTTTCTTCAGGTCGGAAAGTTTTCTTCTATAATTTTATTAAGTATATTTTTCTGGACCGTTGAACTGCCCTTCTTCTCCTTCTTCTACTCCAATTGTTCTTAGGTTTGGCCTTTTTATTGTGTCCCAGATTTCCTGAATGTTTTGTGAGGAGAGTTGTTGGACTTGCTGTTTTCTTTGATCAGTGCATTTATTTTCTCTATGTTATCTTCAGATTCTGAGATTCTTTCTTCTATCTCTTGTATTCTGCTGGTTATGCTTGTTTCTGTAGTCTCTATTCGTTTACCTAGATTTTCCATGTTCAGCCGGCCCTCTGTTTGTGTTTTCTTCTTTGCCCCCATTTCAGTTTTCAAGTCTTGAACTGTTTCTATTATCTGCTTGATTGTTTTTCCTTTGTTTCTTAGGGTATCATTCACTGATTTACTCAATTCCTCAAACTTTCTGTTATACTTCTCATCCATTTCTATAAGGGCATTTTTTATTTGCTGTTTAAGGGCCTCTATCACTTTCATAAAGTCAGTTTTTTCTACTTCTTCTTGATTAAGGTGTTCATGTCCTCCTGTTGTGAGGTTGCTGGGTTCTGATGGTTTCATGTTGTTTTTCTGATTGTTGGGTGAATTCTTGCATTGGTGCCTGCCCATCTCTTCCTCCAAATACTCCCCTATGTATCTTCTTTTACAGGATCAGGTCTTCTTTCCCACTGATGTACCTTCCCAGTGATGTCACTCCCCAATGATGGTTCTCCTGGTGTCCAGATCGGATCTTTGTGCTGCTTGGGTAGCTCGCAAACAAAGGCCCACCCTGCTTGCTGCAGGCAGACTATGGAGACAAAGGAACTACCACCCTCCCTTTTGCCCTCTTGATTTGGGTTCGGTCCCAGCACCCGAGCAAGCTGAGCTGGGAGGTGTTATGCCGCCAAAGAGGGAAGGGTGGGAGGGAGACAGGGGGTAGGGTGTTCGGGATGTAAGCTGGGTGGGATAGGAAGAGAGAGGAGGTATCTGGCAGTATAGCCCCTGCAGGATGACCAGGAAGTGGAGGAGGGATGAGGAAAGTCTGAGTTCCCTGTTCCCCGCTGCAGCCGCACTCACTCACCCCAATGATGGCTATCCCGGTGCCCAGATAGAAACTCTCTCAAGTATTTTTTTGCAGGGCCAACTTAGGTGGTTTGGGATCTGGGACAGTTTCTCTAATTACCAAGAAACAACATTATTCTTGCCTGTGTGCTGCCATAGATATTCACATAGAGCAGATGTAGGATTCAGTCTCTCACCTGCAGGAATTCCTAACACCACTGGCAGAGGTTGTTTTACAGAATAGAAAGGAACTGGTCCTAATTTTTCTCCACCAACGGGGGCTCTGTATTACATTAATTGAAGACTGTTGCTTCTATATAGACCCCTCTAGAATGATAAAAAAACAAACAAATAAAAAAAATCCCAACCTGGCTAAAGTGAGGAAGGACTAGCAAAGCACAAGAGAATGAGAAGTGAATCAAGGATGGTTCACGTCCTGGTTTAATATCTCCCCTGGCTGACTATCTTAATCTCCACCAAAAATGCCCCCCTTCTCACATTAATTTTGTTCCTGACCTTTGGTCCTTGCATTTTAAAAAGGCTAGTACAATTTATAAGAGACTTGAGACTATCCAGCTGTTGGTTGCCAGGTATCAACCAGTGGAAACAAATGTGTTAGGGGAAGCTTATTATTAGCCATTGTCTGAGAGGGGCCAGGGAGAAATGATGGATAAACTGGTACAGAACCAAGAACCATGATTGTGTTTCATAGGCACAAGTAGCAAGAGGGAATTAAGGAGTAGGACAGATTCCATTTTGAGAAAGAACTCCATTTTAGATATTGCCTAACCAGAGAATGAACTCAGCTTTAGCAGAATAATAAACAATTCCTAGAAAAGCTATTATCTGCAAAGTCCCAGGCCAATGTGACCCCACCTAGGTGAGGCAGCCCATGAAAAACTTCAGTAAACAAAATCTGTTGGCTCCAGATGTCCTTGTTTTCTTTGTTTGTTTGTTTTTGTTTTTGATAACCATTGTTTGAATATTCTCCTAGATCCCAGGCAATGAATTCAAGTGTTGCATACCCTTACCAAATCCTGAAACATCAAGGCTTATACCACTTTTGCAGGTTTTCCCTTTAAAAACTCCCAACCCAAAGGCTCTGGACCATTTCTTCCATCTCTACATTTGAGTGCTGAATGATGGTCCTGTCTTGAGCTTGTAATCAATAAACCCCAGTGTGTTTTCACTGGACACCAGCTCTGTGGTGTTCTTGCTTGGAAGTTTCATGACATGGCCACAACAATGCAACGGAGGAAAGCTAGAAGAGGGGATGGTGGTCTTTTTCTAGGAAGAGCATATCAATTGGTTTCCAGAAATTTCATGCTTAAGTAAAGATAAGTTGTATCAAACTGATGAATGCTTTGCTTATAATTACACATAAATGGTGAAATAACTTAAGAATAGTGAAAATTAAAAGGAAATTCTTTTAAAGAAAATATGGGGAAAATGTTAGGTATTAGAAGTAAATCTATTATAAAGTAATGGAAATTTAGATGCTTAATTTTATATTTTCAAAAATTAATATCTATAATAACATACAAGATAGTTTTAACTGAGCCATAATATATATGCAAAAGAAGCAGAAAAGGAAGTCTATTCTGTGAAGGGAAGTGTGCCTCCTATCTCTAGTAAGTATTCCCAAGGTAACTCACAGGTCACTCAAAGCAGGGAAAATGGTCAGCTAAGCCAACATCTTCACTTCTCCTTCAACTCCTCTAAATCCAGTACCCCAAGCTCTTTTCTAGATCTTCAGCAAACCACCTGCAATATCTTCCCCTCTCCCTGACCTCAGCTTCGGTGGACTACACAGATCTTCTGCTAATACTACTTCCAAGCCCATTGCCGTATTCTAGTCCACAACTCCAGTGTCCATTCCCTGAGAATCCAAATAAAACAGCCACTGCAAATGAGTAGATTGTAGATCTTGAGCTCTTTCTCTGTTTCTCCAAATCCAATTTCTCAGTCACATTTCCAGCTCTATATCAGCATACCTGCTGTAGTTTAGATATCCCCAGCACTGAAATCCAGTAGGTCATACATTTTCCCCTCAAAGATTTCTTTTCCTCACACATGGATTTATCCTACTCCCCAACTGCAGCAGGCACTCCCTACTCTGATTAGGGAATCAAATAGGCTAACTGCATATATATTCACCTCTCACTCCATTACTCCAATTCCAGTATTCCTGGCTCACTCTGAGCTCTGTAGCAGACCTGCTACTATAGTATTTCCTTACTCTCTGAACTATTCCTAGGAATCCTAGTTATGAATATCTTGGTAAAACAAAATGTGAAATCTAAAAAAGAAAAAAGTCAAAACACAAAACATTCAAGAAATCTGGGACACTATGAAAAGAACAAATCCAACAATAATAGGGATAAAGGAAGGAGAAGAAACCAAAGTCGAAGACACAGAAAACATTTTGAACAAAATAATAGAAGAAAATCTTCCAAATCTGAAGAAGTTGGCTATCAAGATATCAAAGGTATATAGAACTCCAAAAAGACTTGACAATATAAGGAAGTACTGTTGGCACATAATGCTCAAAACACTAAACTTGAAAGAGAGAATATTAAAAGTAGTAAGGGAAAAAGACAATGTAACATATAAAGGCTTACTAGAATAAAACTTGACTTCTCAAAAGGAACTCTAAAAGTTAGAAGTTATTCTAGAATTGAATGAAAAGAATATAGAACTAATCCAGTCTTGTGGTATACAATGAAAGGAGTTCTAAGAGACAAGTTTACAGTATTAAGTGTCTATACAAAAAATGGAGAGATTTCATACTACCAACTTAATAGCATACCTGAAACCTTGAGAACAAAAAAGCTTAAATCATTTCACAAATATGATGGTATTAATAATAAAACTTAAGACTGAAATGAATAGAATAGAAACAAACACACAAATGAAACCTAATAGAATATAGAGTTTGTGCTCTAAGACAATCAATAAGGCTATAAAACCGTATCCAAACTGACTAAAAGGCAACTAAAGTACATAGAAATAGACAAAATTAGAAATGAAATTGGTGACAAAGCAACAGATACCAGAAAATCCGGAGAATGTAAAGACATACTTTAAAAATCCGTACTCTAACAAACTGGAAAATCTAAAAGAAATGGATACCATTCTTGATACATAGCATTTATCAAAGTTAAATCAAAATCACAGAAGTTATTTAAGCATACCTCTAACGTGTAGTGAAATAGAAACAGTTATTAAAATTTTGCCAACTAAAAGAAGCCCAAGGAAAAATGATGTTATTGCATAATTCTAACAGACTTTAAAAGAGTAATGCAAATACTTTTCAAAGTATTCCACAAACAGAAATAGAAGGAAAATTTCTCAATTCATTTTAACAGGTCACAATTACCCTGATACCCTAACCATGTAAAGCTTAACAAAAAGAATTACAGATCCATTTATTTTATTTAATAAAATAGTTGCAACCAAATTTAAGAATAATTCAAAAATATTATTCACCATGATCAAATGATGTGGGATTTCCTTCTGTACACTATGATTACTATTGACTAATAAAAAAAACTGCTTTGAGCCTAATAATTACTATTGATTAATAAAGAACTGCTTTTGGCAGGGCAGAACAGAACTAGGCAGGGACAGCTAGGCTGAATGATGGGAGAAAGAGGGTGGAGTCAGAGAGAAGCCATGGAACCTCTGCCAGAGACAGACACATTGAAATATTAGCTAGTAAGCCACAGCCACGTGAGCATACACAGATTAATAGAAAAGGTTTAAATTAATATGTAAGAGTTAGCCAATAAGAATTAGAGTTAATGGACCAAATAGTGACTTAATTAATACATATTCTGTTTGATTATTTCTGGGCTAAGTGGTCAGGAACCAACAAGCAGCTCTCTCCTCCTACAATCATGTAAGTTTCATTCAAGAAATTCAGGGATGGTCCAATATAGGAAAATCAGAAGATGTAATCCACATTATAAATATAGTAAAAAAAAAACACTTATTTCTCTCCATATTATCTCCTTAGATGCAAAAAAGGCCTTTAACAAAATCCCATAACCTTTCATGGAAAAAAAAAAAAACACCTAAAGTGATTGGGAATAAAAGGGACATAGCTAAACATAACAAAGGCAGTTTACAGAAGCTCTTAGTCAACATCAACTTAAGTGGAGCTAAACTCAAAGCAATTCCTCTAAAATTTGGAGCAAGAAAATGTTGTCCACTCCTTCTATGTCTGTTGAGTATAGCGCTTGAAGTCTTATCAAAAAAAAAAAATAGACAACTGACAAAGATCTAGGGGATACACATTGGAAAGGAAGAAGTCAAAGGTATCTTTATTTGCAGATGTTATGACAGTATGCAGATGTGAAACAAAATATTCCAGAAGAGAACTCTCATAGCTGATAAACACTTTCAGCAAAGTGACTAGATATAAGATTCACTCACAAAAATCATTAACACTCATATATATATATATATATATATATATATATATATATGTGTGTGTGTGTGTGTGTGTGTGTGTGTGTGTGTGTGTGTGTGACAGACTGAGAAAGAAATCAGAAAAACAAAATTTATCACACAACAACTTCAAATAATATAAAAAAAACAGTCTTAGGGTAACTCTAACAAAGCTAATGAAAGACTTGCATTATAAAAACTTCAAGTTACTGAAAGAAATTGAATAATATATAATAAGATTGAAAGATCTCCCATGTACCTAGGTCAGGAAAATTTATAAAGCAAAAATGCTATCATACACAAAGAAATCTACAGATTTAATTTGATCATCATCAAATTTCCAACAATTCCTTTCAAATTTTGAAGGATTATTTTCAGCTTCCTATGAAAACACGCACACACAGACATGATAGATAAATATCCTAAATATTAAAAGATCTGTTAGAGTTATCACCATCTCCAATCAAAAATTGTACCAAACAACTATAATAAAAACAACATGTTATTCACAAAAAAACCCAGACACATTTATCAGTACAATTGTACAATTGAGTTGAAGACATAGTCATAAATCCATACACTTTTGGCACCTGATTTTGACAGGGAACACAGAAATACACACTGATAAAAGATAACTTTTTCACCAAATAGTGCTGGTCCACTTGGATGTTTGTATATAGAAGAGTTAAAACAGATCCTTAAGTATTACCCTGCATAAGACCTAACTTCAAATGAAACAAGACCTCAACATAAAACAATATGTACTTAATCTAATATAAGATCAAGTGAGTAATAGCCTTGAACTCATTGGCACAGGGTAAGTCTTTCTGAACAGAACAACATTAGCAAAGGCACTAAGGTCACCTTTACTTCACATCTTCATCAGAATATGCTAAAATCAATACAAGTAACAGCATACTCTTGTAAAGATGTGAAATAAAGGAGACAAACATCTATGGTAATATTTTTTTGTTCCTGACAAATAAAGCTTGCCTAAAGATCAGAGGGTGGAGCTATCTACTAGTTAAACATAGAATTGAGGCAGTGGTGCCACATATCTTTCATCCCAGCACTTGGGAGGATGCTCCCAGCACTAGGGAGGATGAAACACCAGGAGTTCAAGGCAACCCTAGGATTCATAAGATTGATTCAGTCTCAAAGAAAAAGACAGCCAGGTGATGTAGGTTCATACCTTTTATACCAGTACCAGGGACACGGAGACAGGAATCAAAGGTGGGTAGAGACAGCATCTAGGTACACACAGTATAAGAATTCATAGAGACTGGATATTGTCCAATTTGGTTTGGAGTAAGAAGCCTTTCTAGTGGCTGTGATGCTGCTTCTTTGATCTTTCAGCTTTCACCCTTGATATCTGACTGTAGGTTTCTATAAATAAGATTAATTAGGATAACACTACACTCATTCATTGCTGCAGATAGTGTGAACTTTTACAGTTAGTATGAAAACTAATGTGGTGGTTCCTCCAAAAATTGGGACTTGATTTATCTTAAAATCTACCTTTACCACTCTTGGTTATTTACCTAAAGAATTCTTCATTCTACCACAATGACATACTCAATCATCTTTATTGCTGCTCAATTCATAAAGCCACACATCTTATAATTCCACTGATGCATCATCGTCCTACAGTGTTATAGAAACCCTCTTGAGTGCTTGAGGGCTAGAGAGGAGAAGGTAATCATGGGTCACAGGGAGAAAACATTTAGATGTGTTGAAAGTGTTCTGCTCTTGACTATGTTGATGAATGCACTAATGTATGCAATTGCAAGGATTTATAACTATGTACCCAATAACACAGGGAATTTCCTGAATGAAAATTTAAAATAGATTTAAAAAGATTTAAAAAGCCAAAATATAGTAGATTGCAGAATAAATTGTGAAATAAACTGCTCCCCATTCACCTATATCTAATGGGTAATGGCTGCATTCATTGAATGTTTTAGATATAAAATAAATAGTTCCCTATTAATTTTATCCCAGTTATTTTCCCTTTTGTAATAAAAATATGCTTTTTAATTTAAATACCAACCCCACAACCTCTTCCTTCACCTTCTCCCACTTCCCGTATCTTTGTTCCTTCCCATTACCCTTCCTCTACTCAGAGGGGGTAAGACCTTTCTTTGGGAGTCATCAAGGTCTGGCATACCAACTTGAGGCAGGACTAAGCCCCATGTCAAGACTGAGCATGGTATCCCACCATAGGGAATAGATTCCAAAAAAATGTTTATGCACCTGGAATAGGTCCTGATGCCACTACCACACCCCCAACAGATGAAGCCAAATAACTGTCACCCACATTCAGAGGGACTTGTTTAGTCCTATGTAGGTTCCCAAACTGGAAGTCTAAAGTCTGTGAGTTTCCATTGCCTCAGACCAGCTGTATCTATGGAATTTCCCATCATGATCTTGACCCTCCTTTCTCATATGATCTCTTCTTTCTCTTTTCAGCTGAACTCTATGATTTCAGCCAAGTGTTTGACTGTTGTACACTGAATCTGCTTTCATCAGTTACTGGATATAGGTTCTATGATAACAATTAAGGTAGTTGCCAATCTGATATCAGGGGAAGGGCATTTTAGACACCCTTTTCCATTATTGCTAAGAGTCTTACCTGGAGTCATCCTTGTGTATTCCTGAAAATTTCTCTAATACCAGGTTTCTTCCTAACCCCACAATGGATCCACTTCTCAATATATCTCTTTCATTGTTCTCCCCCTTTGTACCTCCTCTAATTCAGTCTTCTTGATCTCTTATGCTCCTATCTGCCATCCACTACTGTCTACCACCCTTCAGTTTACCCAGGAGATCTTAACTGTTTTCCTTCCTGCTCCTCCCCATGTGTGTTCCTCTTAGGGCCCCCCTTTTTAGCTAGATTCTATAGGATTGTGGATCATAGTTTGGTTTATCCTTTGCTTTATATATATTATCCACTTATGAGTGAATATATACCATATGTGTTTTTCTGGTACTGGGTTACCTCACTCAGATGATTTTTTTTTAGTTCTATTCATTTGTGTGCAAATTTCAAAATATCATTGATTTCTTAGGACTAAATTAATTCTTCATTGTGTAAATGTGCCATATTTTTATCTATTGTTCACTTGATGTGCATTTTTGTTGCTTCTAGGTTCGGGCTATAAAAAAAAATATTCTGCTAATAACATAGCTGAGCAAATGTCCTTTTGGTATGAATGTGCATCCTTTGGTATATGCCATGAATAATACTGTTACATCTTTCTTTTTTTATTGAGAAAGGGAGAAAAAAAACAAGTTTCCACCTCCTCCCAGCCTCCAATTTCCCTCCCCCTCCTCCCACCCTTCTCCCCCTCCCCCCACTCCTTTCCCCTTCTCTCTCCAGTCCAAAGAGCAGTCAGGGTTTTCTGCCCTGTGGTAAGTCCTAGGTCCTCCCCCCTCCGTCCATATTTAGGAAGGTGAACATCCAAACTGGCTAGGCTCCCACAAAGCCATCACATTACATAGGATCAAAACCCTGTGCCATTGTCCTTTGCGTCTCATCAGCCCTCATTGTTCGCCATGTTCAGAGAGTCCAGTTTTATCCCATGCTTTTTCAGTCACAGTCCAGCTGGTCTTGGTGAGCTCCTAATAGATCAGCTCCACTGTCTCAGTGGGTGGGTGCATCCCTCGTGGTCCCTACTTATTTGCTCATGTTCTCCCTCCTTCTGCTCCTCATTGGGACCTTGGGAGCTCAGTCCAGTGCTCCAGTGTTGGTCTCTGTCTCTATCTCCATCCATCACCAGATGAAGGTTCTATGATGATATGCAAGATATTCGTCAGTATTGATCTAGGATAGGGTCATTTCAGGTTCCCTATCCTCAACTGCCCAAGGAACTAATTTATTTCCAATTTTCTGATAACTGTAATGCTGATTTTCAAAGTGGCTGTATGAGTGTGCACTCCCACCAGCAATGGAGAAGTGTTCCTATTACTCCATATCCTCTTCACCACATGCTGTCATATGTAAGATGGTTTCTCAAAGTCATTTTGATTTGGATTTCCCTGGTGGATAAAGGTATTGAGCAATTCCTTAAATGTCTTTTGGTCATTTGAGTTTCTTCTGTTGAGAATTTTCTGTTTAGATTTGTACCCCACTTTTTGTAGCTGCATAAATGAATGCAGACAGATTGTAAATATATATATATATATATATATATATATATATATATATATACAGCTTTAATGGGGAAATAGACTTATAGTACCACGGTTCCCACTGAGAACAGGAAGCAGAAGGGGCTGCTGGGTGCACGCCCGGCAGATTTATAGGTAAACATTAGCCAGAGGCAAACACACCCCCTAAGGCTGGGCTTAACCTTACATCTCCCCCTTTTGTCTAAAGAAGACAGAACTAAACCAAATACAACTATATACAAAAGTAACAAATAATAAATATAACAAACAATATTGAGAACAAAAGTTTTGCTAGACATTCTATCTCAAGGAGTCTAAATAATGTAGAGAGTAACTACAATTATATAATCTTCAACTCCGTCAAAGATCTGAGAAGGGAATAAATATTACTTAACAAACGAGAGATATCCAAAATGTGCAACAATTGACAGAGACAACTGACTACCTGGGAATCACCCAAAGTCTCGTTTGTAAGACTGAGTCAACCAATTTTGGCTAAGGCCTAACATAACTGACATACAATTAATAAATGCAAGGAACTTTCTTAGAATTATCCTACCCTTTCTTGGCAAGATAAGACAATCCTGTTTCATATATTTGTCAGTAGTTGAGGTATGGGCTTCTCTTAACCCCAAGGCCAGTTCTGCCAAGAAGACAAGCTGCCAGTGGAGTGTCTTTGGTGCTTAACGTTCTCTCGGAAGTAGAGTGGCGTTGCCAGGAGTAATTGTGTCTCGTTGGCACAGAATTTTAGGTTAGATTAAAGGCCATTTTCTACAGCTCTTCGAAGAGGCTGAAGATTATACTATCTATACTAAATATAATCTCTATGTATCTAAAAGACCTGATTAACCTAAAATTAAATATGACAAACATATAATTCTCAATATCTATCTAATTGAAGACTAAAATAATAAACAACTGTGCAATATATGAAGACAATGATCTTCAACTGTAAACAATGTTATTATATAAATAGTATCAGAGTTAGAAATGTACATTGTAATATGGTAGATGTATCAATACAATATAGACAAAGTTATAAGCATACTCTTATACAAAAATAGAGGTAGGAACACTCACATTCAATATTCAATATATCGATATACAGGAAACAGTACCAATACAATTTTCTAAAACCAGTTATTCACAAATACCAATCATCCCATCAAACCAGTTAATCCCTTTTTTTTCTAAAATACCCCTAATTCCATAAAATATCTCCCCATCCCCTCAACCCTGAACCAACCACTAAACGATGTCCCTAACACTTAGTGCAAACTCTGTTGGGAGAGGGACTTCGTCCTCAAACATTGCTTCTAGCTGACATGGGGACAACATTCTTCTTAGGGGCTCCTGTGAAAGCAAATGATTATAAAATTCCCAAATTAACCTTTGACCTAAGAAAATTATAACTAGTCTCTGAGCGTTTTGAGAAGATCCGGCCAAGGTGTTGTCAAAATGTGCACCATTCGAAATTGTCTCATTCAGTTGGTAACACAATATATACATTGGAGATCAGACCTCTGTCAGATGTGACATTGGTGAAGATCTTTTCTCATTCTGTATGGTGCTCTTTTGTCTTATTGATCTTATCCTTTGTCTTAGAGAAACTTCTCAGTTTCAGGATATCCCATTTATTGATTGTTGCTCTTACAGCCTGTGCTACTGGTATTATATTTAGGAAGTGGTCTCCTGTGCCAGTGCATTCAAGGCTACATCCCCCTTTCTTTTGTATTAGTTTCAGTGTGCCTGGATTAATGTTGAAGTCTTTGATCTACTTGGACTTGAGTTTGTGCACTGGGATAGATGTTGTTCTACTTGCATTCTTCTACATGCTATTATCCAATTATGCCAGCCCCATTTATGGATGATACTTTCTTTTTTTCTAATGTATAACTTTTCTTTATCAAAAATCAAGTATCCATAAGTGTGTGGATTAGTATTAGGGCTTTGTTGTGGTTCCATTGATTCCTGTGTCTGATTTTACGCCAATGCCAAGCTGTTTATATTACTGTAGCTTTATTTCAGAGCCCAAATGTTTGGGTGGCAACACCTCTAGAAGCTATTTAACGGTAGAGGATTGTTTTGGTTATACTGGGTTATTTTTTTTCCATATGAAGTTGAGTATTGTTCTTTCAATGTCTGTGAAGAATTGTGTGGGAATTGAACTGAATTTGTAGATTACTTTGGATAAAATTGTCATTTTTATTGTTAGTCCTACATATCCAAGAGCATGGGAGATCTTTCCATCTTTCTTTTTTGAAGACTTAATGTTCTTGTCATACAGGTTTTTCGCTAGTTTGGTTAAAGTTACCCCTAAATATTTTATGTTATTTGTGGCTTTTTTAAAGGATAATGTTTCTCTGATTTTTATTTTGGCCTGTTTATCATTTGTACATATGAGAGCTACTCAATTTTTCTGAGTTAATCTTGTGTTCTCCCTCTGGAATATCAGACATTCATCTGTCCCTACAGATGAAGTTTGGATTGTTGGACCCTTTGATCTCTGGTCAAGTTTTTCTATTTGAAACAGCACAGGTATAAGAATAAGATTTTTCAATCTTCTTCTATTTTTCTTCTACATCATTATCATGCATGTTATCCCTACTCATATTATAAAGCATACACAAGATATGCCATTTATTCTCAAACAAAAATTGATATTGTAAACATCTCAAAACACATCTCCATAGTTACCATAGAGATGACATAGAACTTGCAGAAATAACTATTAAATTTAAGGAAATATTTATAAACTTAACTCAAGATGTTTGTTTTGGATTAATTCCAAATGAAAATTAATAAATAAGTAATGTGTAAATTCTCTCATGCTTTCATTTATTATTAATCTTTTAAAAAAATTATACTTATGTATTTTATGTGTAAGAATCTTTTTCTTGTATGTGAACCATTTATCATATTTATGCCTGGCACCTGCAAAGGCCATCAGAGAACCTGGATCTCCTGTAATTGTAATTGCTGACTCTGTACCACCATGCTGGAAATGAAATTCATGTCTTTTCAGGAACAAGTTTACTTAAATGCTGAGTCATCTCTCCAACCCTTTGCTCCTCTTCTTAAATTAAAATCTATATAAAATAATTTAGAACTTTTTTTGTGATTTTTAAATTGTATCTCTATTCTTGACACATGTATTATTAAAGATACTAATTTCAGACAACTGACAATCATATTGATTGGCCTGGCTGTTTATTCTTTTCTGTCATATAATAATTCATTGAAGATTCTGAATTTTATTTGTTTAGTTCATTATCTGTGGGCATATGTCATATATAATTAAAAAATAGCATTCTAAATGGTTTTGTCTTGAGCAAATATTTTAAATTTATCTTGGGCATATTTTCATGAGTATCTCTAGGCTATACACTTAGAAATTTAATTTCTGAATTAAATTTTATGTATTTTTTAAAGTACTTAAAATTTCTGACTTACTCTCCAATGTGGCTTAAAATGTTCATGGGATTTGGAGACTTTCAAGGACTCATTAACACTGTATTCTCATTTGATTTGATTTTCCCTTCTAATTGGAGAAAGATAAACATAAATCAAACTATATTAGGAAATCTGCTGGTTAACCAACAAATTTTTCTAAATCATCTACTATTTTTCTTTATTATTCTTGTACATTTGTTGTTAATTCTATTCCTGATTAATATGGAATCTTTGTTGCTAGTTTTACCACACTATTTTTTTGAATGTGTAGTGCATTGTTGTATATGCAAACATTGTGAGTTGATCCACTTGTTTAAATTTCATTAAATTTTAACTTACATGCAAATAATAAATTTTACAGTATTTTATTTATTTTACTGTATTATGTGGTGTGAAGGAAGTCCAGATGAATATGTAAAGAACAGATAAATCGTGAGTGTATGTGCAAGGAGCGGATAGAGTGCTAAGTGACTGTGCTGCTGACTAAAGCACAGCTATGTCAAGGAACCCTGGGGAAGTCCCCTGGGGAGTAAATCTTCCCCTGAACAGCCTATAAGAAAGGCCAAAACCTTCCCCTAGTCTGTATACAGATTTTGTCAATGTGTACAAAGTATTAAATATAGTTTCCTTCACCTAGAGGTTTATAGACTGTGGCTGTTTCATTATAGATAACTTCTTTTCTTTTTTTACTCATTTTTATTGAGTTCTCCATTGTCTCTGCTCCCCTCCCTGACTCTCCCCTCCCCTTCAACCCTCTCCCAAGGTCCACATATTTCCAATTTACTCAGGAGATTTTGTCTTTTTCTACTTCCCATGTAGATTAGATCTATGTATGTATCTCCGAGAGTCCTCATTGTTGTCTAGATTCTCCGTGTTTGTTATTTGTGGGCGGATTTTTGTGTATTATGTTTAAAAACTACCTCTGAGTGAGTACATGTGATAATTGTCTTTCTTGCTCTGGGTTACCTCACTCAAAATGATGTTTTCTAGGTCAATCTATTTGCCTGCAAAATTCAAGATGTCATTATTATTTTCTTCACTAATACCTCAACAGACAGAGGTCTGATTTCCAAAATATACAAAGAACTCAAGAAATTGGTCATCAAAAGAACAAACAATCCAATAAAAATAATGGAGTACAGACCTAAACAGAGAGTTCTCAACGGAGGAATCTAAAATGGCTGAAAGACACTGAAGGAAATGTTCAACTTGTTTAGTCATCAGAGAAATCCAAATCAAAACAATACTGAGATTCCATCTCACACCTTTAAAAATGGCCAAGATCATAAACACTGATGACAACTTATGCTGAAACGGTTGTGTGGTAAAGGTAACACTTCTGCATTGCTGGTGGGAGTGCAAGCTGTTACAGTCCCTTTGGATGTTAGTATAGTGATTTCTCAGAAAATTAGTAAACAACATTCCTCAAGACCCAGTAATTTATATTGGGAATATATTCAAAGGATCCCCAATTTGCCACAAGGACATGTACTCAACTATGTTTATAGCAGCTTTGTTTGTCAAAGATAGAATGTGGAAACAACCTAAATAAATGTCCCACAACCAAAGAATGGATGAGGAAAATATGGCACATTTACACAATGGAGTAGTACACAGAAAAAAAAAATTGACACCTTGAATTTGCAGGAAAATGGATTGAGCTAGAAAACATCATTTTTAGTTAGTTAACTCAGACTCAGAAAGACAATTATCACATGTACTCACTCATAAGTGTTTTTTAACATAAAGCAAAGAAAACCAACCTACAAATCACAATCCCAGAGAACCTAGACAACAAAGAGGACCCTAATAGACATATACATAGATCTTATCTACATGAGAATTAGAAAAAGACAAGATTTCCTGAGTAAATTAGGAGCATGGGGACCTTGGGAGAGGGTTGAATGGGAGGGAAAGGTAGGGAGGGGAGCAGAGAAAAAATGTAGAGATTAATAAAAAACAATAAAAAATTTAAAAAGATCACAACTGTGGTCTCCACTTCTGGATTGTAGTTAATCCCACTTAGAGTCAAACTGACAATGAAGAGTAGATATCACCTTATCACCTCCCATTGTTTCTCATGTAGATGCTTCCTTGGTCTCCATCCATCTTGTAGCTGCTGTCTGGTCTTTAATAAGATTTCCTTCAAGATTAAAAATTCTGGAGCTTCTCAGTCATACTCCTGTTGATAAAAATCCTGTGCTCTATGCTCAGATTATTTATTGTATTAAATATGCTCAGCACTTGGTATTGGTTCCAAGTTTTCTTCCAATTTCTAGTGAAAGGAGACATATAATTTTATGTGTTTTAAAATATCTTGAAAGAGGTGCAGACGTGGCTGAGAGACCGGGCGGGCGCGCAGACATGGAGGAGAGACCGCCGCACAGATGCGACAGAGAGACCTCGGTGCAGACATGGCGGACGATGCACAGACGTGGGATGGTCCAAGCATGAAACAGTGAAGCCCACACTGTGAGCAGATGATCCCACTACAATTAAACCAAGTGCAAGACATAATCAGGAATAGGCTTTGGGGTCCGGCGGCAGCAGCAGACACAAACGGTGGAGACCAGCGCACAATACCAAGAGCAGATCACCCCACTACAATTACATCAAAGAGGTAGGCCTTTTCTTGGCGAGGTCCCTGGCAAATGGGGAGCCTGGTCCTGTTCCTGAAGACCCTTCTGATGGGTGAGAGGGATCTTGGCCTGCAGCAGGAACCAGGAAACAGAGAGAGGGCATTTTATAAGCGGAGCCCCTGGACAGCAGGGAAACCTGATCTGATTTTAAAAGACCTATTAGATAGCATCGATAGGAGGAGATGGGCAGGTGCCAAGGCAAGAATTGACCCAATAATCTGAAAAACAACATGAAAACACCAGAACCCAATGATCTTACAACAGAAGGATTTGAACACCCTAAAACAGAAGAAGTGGAAAAAAATGACTTTATGAAAGCAATACAGTCCCTTAAACAACAAGTAAAAATTGCCCTTATAGAAATGGATGAGAAGTATAACAAAAAGTTTGAAGAAATGAGTAAATACATACATGATACCCTGGGAAACCAAGAAAAAACGATCAAACAGGTAATGGAAACAGTTCAAGAATTGAAAACTGAAATGAAAGCAAGGAAGAAAACACAAACTGAGGACCAGCTGGATATGGAATATCTAGGTCAACAAGCAGAGTCTACAGAAACAAGCATAATCAATAGAATACAAGAGATAGAAGAAAGAATTTCAGATTCTGAGGACACCATAGAGAAAATAAACGCACTGATCAAAGAAAACAGCAAAGCCAAAAATTCTCATCACAAAACATTCAGGAAATATGGGACACAATAAAAAGACCAAACCTAAGAATAATAAAAATAGAAGAAGGAGAAGAGTCACAGCTCAAAGGCCCAGAAAATATTTTTAACAACATTATGGAAGAAAACTTTCCCAACATCAAGAAAGATATTCCTTGAAATATTCAAGAAGCATACAGAACACCTAAGAGACTGGATCAAAGAAAAACATCCCCTCACCATATAATAGTCAAAACAAAAAATATACAGGTTAAAGAAAGAATATTAATATATTCCTTGGCAAAGGAAAAGGCCAAGTAACTTTTAAAGTTAAACCCATCAGACTTACACCCGACTTCTCTATGGAAACGATGAAAGCCAGAAGGTCATGAATAGAGGTACTGCAAAAACTAAGAGACCATGGATGCAAACCCAAACTACTATACCCAGCCAAGCTACTGTTCACTATTAACAGAGAAAACAAGACATTCCAGGATAAGAACAAATTTAAACAATACGTAGCCACAAATCCAGCCCTACAGAAAGTAATAAAAGGAAAATCGCAACCCAAGGAATCCAACACTGCCAACACTGCCTACAATAACTCAGGCATCTAGCTACCCTTCAACAGCACAACTCAAAAAAGGGAGACACAAAAACTCTACTACCAAAAACAATAAGAATAACCGGAGTGAACAACCACTGGTGATTAATATTACTTAATATTAATGGTCTCAATTCATCTATAAAAGAGACAGGCTAAGAGATTGGATACAATAACAGGATCCAACATTCTGCTGTTTACAAGAAATACATCTCAACCACAAAGACAGACATCTACTCAGAGTAAGGGGTTGGGAAAAGGTGTTTCAAGCAAATGTTCCTAAGAAAAAAGCAGGTGTGGCCATATTAATTTCTAACAAAACTGACTTCAAACTACAATCAATGAGAAGAGATCGAGATGGACACTTTATACTCATAACAGGAACAATTCATCAGGATGACGTCTCAATCCTGAATATCTACCCCCCTAATATAAAAGCACCCACTTATGTAAAAGAAATATTACTAGAACTCAAGGCAGACATCAAACCACACACACTAGTAGAAGGAGACTTCAACACACCTCTCTCTCCAAGGGACAGGTCAATCAGACAGAAACCTAATAGAGAATTAAGAGAATTATTGGAGGTAATGAAGCAAATGGATTTAACAGACATCTATAGAACATTCTACCCAAATAGGAAAGAATATACCTTCTTCTCTGCAGCTCATGGAACCTTCTTGAAAATTGACCACATATTAGGAAACAAAAGAAACCTCCACAGATACAAAAAAAAAAAATCAGGGTCCACCTGTGTCTTATCAGATCACTATGAATTAAAGTTAGAAAGCAACAACAATAATAACCCCAGAAAGCAGAGAAACTCATGGAAAATGAACAGTCAACTCCTGACCCACACCTGGGTCAAGGAAGAAATAAAGAAAGAAATTAAAGTCTTCCTTGAATTTAATGAAAATAAAGAGACAACATACTCAAACCTATGAGACACGATGAAAGCAGCGCAAAGAGGAAAGTTCATAGCACTAATGCCCACTTAACGAAAACAGAGAATGCATACATTGGGGACTAAACAGCACACTTGAAAGCTCTAGAAAAAAAAAGAAGCTGACACACCCAGGAGGAGTAGAAGACTGGAAATAAAAAAACTGAGGGCAGAAATCAATAAAATAGAAACACAGAAAACAGTCCAAAGAATCAATGAAAAAAAAAGTTGGTTCTTGGAAAAATCAACAAGATCGACAAACCCCTATCCAAACTAATTAAACAACAGAGAGAGAACACACAAATAAATAAGATCAGAAATGAAAAGAAAGACATAACCACAGACACAGAGGAAATTCGGAGAATCATTAGATCTTACTACAAAAGCCTGTATGCCACAAAACTGGAAAATACAAAAGAAATGGACATTTTTTTTTAGATAAGTGCCATATACAAAAGCTAAACCAAGACTAGGAGACCGATCTAAATAGACCTGTTAGTTGCAAAGAATTAGAAACTGTTATCAAAAATCTCCCTTCGAAAAAAAAGCCCAGGATCAGATGGTTTCAATGTAGAATTCTACCAGAATTTCCAAGAAGACCTAATACCTATACTCCTTAATGTATTTCACAATATAGGAACCGAAGAGTCATTGCCAAATTCCATTTATGAAGCTACAATTTCCCTGATACCAAAACCACAGAAAGACCCAACCAAGAAAGAGAAATTCACTCATGAATATCGACGCAAAAGTTCTCAATAAGATACTGGCAAGCCGAATCCAAGAACACATTAGAAAAATTAACCATTATGATCAAGTAGGCTTCATCCCAGAGATGCAGGGCTGGTTCAACATACTTAAATCTGTCAATGTAATCAACCATAAAAATAACCTGAAAGAAAAAAAAATATGATCATTTCATTAGATGCTGAAAAAGCATTCAACAAAATTCAACACACCGTTATGATAAAGGTCCTGGAGAGATTAGAGATACAAGAGTAATACCTAAATATAATAAAAGCTATTTACAGCAAGCTGACAGCTAACATTAAATTAAATGGAGAAAAACTCAAAGCCATCCCACTAAAATCAGGAACACGACAAGGATGTCCACTCTCTCCATACCTCTTCAATATAGTGCTTGAAGTTCTAGCAATAGCAGTAAGACAACATAAGGGGATCAAGAGGATTCGAATTGGAAAGGAAGAAGTTAAGCTTTTGTTATTTGCAAATGATATGATAGTATACATAAGCGATCCCAAAAACTCTACCAAAGAACTCCTACAGCTAATAAACACATTTAGTAATGTGACAGAATACAAGATCAACTCCAAAAAATCAGTTGCCTTCCAATACACTAAGGATAAGGAAACAGAGTGGGAAATCAGAGAAACATCACATTTCACGATAGCCACAAATAGCATAAAATATCTTGGGGTAACTCTGACCAAGGAAGTGAAAGATCTATTTGACAAGAACTTTAAGTCTTTGAAGAAAGAAATTGAAAAGGACACCAGAAAATGAAAGGATCTCCTTTGCTCTTGGATTGGGAGGATCAACATAGTAAAAATGGTAATTCTACCAAAAGCAATCTATAGATTCAATGCAATCCCCATCAAAATGTCATCAAAATTCTTCACAGATGGGGCTGGAGAGATGGCTCAGTGGTTAAGAGCATTGCCTGCTCTTCCAAAGGTCCTGAGTTCAATTCCCAGCAACCACATGGTGGGCTCACAACCATCTTTAATGAGGTCTGGTGCCCTCTTCTGGCCTGCAGGCATACACACAAACAGAATATTGTATACATAATAAGTAAATAAATAAATATTTTAAAAAAAATTCTTCACAGATCTGGAGATGACAATAATCAAACTTATATGGAAAAACAAAAAAACCCAGGATAGCCAAAACAATCTTATACAATAAAGGATCGTCTGGAGGCATTACCATCCCTTACTTCAAACTCTTTTACAGAGCTACAGTGTTGAAAACAGCCTTCTATTGGCATAAAAACAGCGAAGTCGACCAATGGAATTGAATAAAAGACCCTGACTTTAACCCACAAACATATGAACACCTGATTTTCGATAAAGGAGCTAAAAGTATACAATGGAAAAAAGAGAGCATCTTCAACAAATTGTGCTGGCAAAACTGGATGTCAATCTGTAGAAGAATGAAAATAGATCCACATATATCACCATGCACAAAACTCAAATCCAAATGGATTAAAGACCTCAATATCAGCCTCAACACACTGAACCTGATAGAAGAGAAAGTGGGAGTTACTCTACAACACATGGACACAGGAGACCACTTCATACATATAACCCCAGCAGCACAGACATCATTGAATAAATGCGACCTCCTGAGATGAGAAGCTTCTGTAAAGCAAAGGACACTGTCACTAAGACAAAAAGGCAACCCACTGACTGGGAGAAGATCTTCCCTAACCCCACACCTGACAAAGGTCTGATCTCCAAAATATGTAAAGAACTCAAGAAACTAGTCTGTAAGAGACTAACCAACCCAATTATAAAATTGGGCACTGAGTTGAACAGAGAATTCTCGACAGAAGAAGTTCAAATGGCCAAAAGACACTTAAGGTCACGCTCAACTTCCTTAGCGATCAGGGAAATGCAATTCAAGATAACTTTAAGATACCATCTTACACTTGTCAGATTGGCTAAAATCAAAAACACCAATGATAGCCTTTGCTGGAGAGGTTGTGGAGAAAGGGTTACACTCATCCATTGCTTGTGGGAATGCAATCTTGTGCAAGCACTCTGGAAAGCAGTGTGGCAGTTTCTCAGGAAATTTGGGCTCAACCTACCCCTGGACCCAGCAATACCACTCTTGGGAATATACCCAAGAGATGCCTTATCATACAACAAAAGTATATGCTCTACGATGTTCATAGCAGCATTGTTTGTAATAGCCAGAACCTGGAAACAACCTAGATGCCCTTCAATGAAAGAATGGATGAAGAAAGTGCGGAATATATACATATTAGAGTACTACTCAGCAGTAAAAAACAAGGACTTCTTGAATTTTGTATGCAGATGGAAGGAAATAGAAAACACTATCCTGAGTGAGGTAAGCCCGACCCAAAAGGAGGAACATGGGATGTACTCACTCATATTTGGTTTCTAGCCATAAATAAAGGACATTGAGCCTATAATTCATGTTCCTAGAGAAGCTAAATAAGGTGAATCCAAAGACAAACACATAGGCATCCTCCTGAATATTAATCTTCATCAGGAGATGAAAGGAGACATAGACCGAGACCCACTTTGGAGCACTGGACAGAAATCTCAAGGTCAAATCAGGAGCAGAATGAGAGCACGAGCAAGGAACTTAGGACCGCAAGGGTTGCACCCACACACTGAGACAAAGGGGATGTTCTATTGGGAACTCACCAAGGCCAGCTGGCCTGGGTCTGAAAAAGCCTGGGATAAAACTGGACTCGCTGAACATAGTGGACAATGAGGACTACTAAGAACTCAAGAACCTTGGCAATGGGTTTTTGATCCTACTGCATGTACTGGCTTTGTGGGAGCCTAGGCAGATTGGATGCTCACCTTACTAGACCTGGATGGAGGTGGGTGATCCTTGGACTTCCTACAGGGCAGGGTACTCTGATTGCTCTTTGGGCTGATGAGGGAGGGGGACTTGATTGGGGGAGGGGGAGGGAAATGGGAGGCAGTGGTGGGGAAGAGACAGAAATCTTTAAATAAATAAATAAATAGATAAAAATATCTTGAACTAGGCACATGATAATAGCATATACCAGTAAACCAAGCAGTGTAGTGATACAGGTAAACATGAGTTGAAGATGATCCTGGGCTGCATAAGGAGTTCTTGGCTATATATAAAGAACCTACAAAACAAAACAAAATATGATATACGTTCACATAAAAAAGTTTAGTGTAACCTCATTAATATTGAGGTTTGTTTTGTTACCAAGTATGTGGTTCGTTTTTGAGAAGGTTTTATGAAGTGCTGAGAAAAAGGTATATTGTTTTTTGGTTGGATGGAATATTTTATAGATGTCTCTTAAGTCCATTTGAGTCATAACATCTGTTAGTTCTCTTATTTCTCTGTTAATTTTTTGTCTGACTGCCTGCCCAATGGTGAGTGGGGAGTGTTGAAGCCTCCCACTATTAGTGTTTGGGGTTTAATGTATGATTTAACCTTTAGAAATGTTTTATTTACATATGAGGATGCCTTGTATTGGGGGCATAGATGTTCAGTATTGCAATTTCCTCTTGATAGATTTTTTTTCCTGTGACTAATAAGAAATCACCTTCTTTGTCTCTTTTGAATTATTTTACCTTGAAAATATTTTGTTAGATATTAGGATAGCTACATCCACTTGTTTTTTAGGTCCCTTTGATTGGTATATTTTTCCCAACCCTTTACTCTGAGACAATGTCTGTTATTAGGGATGAGATGTGTTTCTTGTATGCAGCAGAAGGAAGGGTTCTGTTTTCATATCTATTAGCCTGTGGCTTTTTATAAGTGACTTGAGTCCATTTATGTTAAGGGATATTAATGATAAGTGATTGCTATCTCCTGTTAATTTAGTTTTCATTGTTGGTGATGTTAATTTGTGAATTTTCCCTTCTTTGGGATTAGCTGCTATGAAACCATCAATTGTTTGTGTTTTTGTAGGTGTAGCCAACTTCCTTGGGTTGGAGTTTTCCTTCTAATATTTTGTATAGGGCTGTGTTTGAGGCTAGGTATTGGTACAATTTAGATTTGTCAAAGGGTATCTTGTTTTGTCCTTCTATGGTGATTGAATGTTTTGCTGTGAATAGTAGTCTGGGCTGGCATCCATGGTCTCTTAATGTCTGCATAACACTTGACCATGACTTTCTGGCTTTCATTGTCTCTAATCAGAAGTCAGGTGTAATTTTGATAGGTCGAATTTTATATGTTACTCGGCCTTTATCCTTTGTAGCTCTTAATATTCTTTCTTTACTCTGTATGCTTAGTGTTTTGATTATTATGTGGCAACGGGACTTTTTATTTGGATCCAGTCTATTTGGTGTTCTGTAAGTTTCTTGTATCTTCATAGGCATATTTTTCTTTAGGTTGGGAAAGTTTTCTTCTATGATTTTGTTAAATATATCTTTTGTGCTTTTGAGTTGAACTTCTTCTATACCTATTATTCTTAGATTTGGCCTTTTCATGGTATCCCATATTTCCTGGATATTTGGGGTTAAGCTTTTGCTAGATTTAATATTTTCCTTAACTGATGAATATTTCCTCTATTGTATTGTAGTGCTTGAGATTCCATCTTCTGTCTTTTGTATTCTGCTGTTTATGCTTGTGTTTTGTTTCCTAATTGTTTTCTCATGATTTCTGTTTCTATAATTCCCTTAGCTAGAGGGTGTTTTTTTTTTCTGTATTTATTTCAATTTTCAAGTCCCCCCTGCAGATGTTCCTGACTTGGAGTGGACTTACTGTCTCAGAGGTCCTAGGCTCGGGTGCACTTGAAATTGCAAAGGACCTGCTTACTCCCTCAGAGGTCCCCAATTCATGCTTGGACTCACAGAAGTTCCAGGTTCCTATCTATTCCCTTTGATGTCTCAGACCAATACCCAGACACAGAGAGGTCCTGGCTCACGCCTACTTTCTCTGAGGTCCCATACTTACACCTGGCCACACAGAGATCTCTGTTTACTTCCTATTCCCTCAAAAGTCCCAGGTTCACTCATGCACAGACTGGCAGAGGTCCTGACTCAGGCCTAGTTGCTGGGAGGTCCTAGACTCATGCCCAGAGCCACCAGAGTCCCGACTTAGGACTACTCCCTTGAAGGTCCCAGATTCATGTCTGGACCCTCAGCAGTCTCTGGATCTGGCTCACTTGCTCAGCAGTTACTCCCCTGTACCTGTTCCGATGGAGATTGCTGCCTCTGGATCTGGTTGCTGCTCAATCCTGATCTACCAGTTTCTCAGGAAAGGGTTGGCTCCTGGAATTGAATTTCCTCCTGACTTCTGCTCCCAGTGGGGCTTGTTTTTTTCAGGCCTTCTCTGTCCTAGGTAGCTAATGTGCAATTTTGGAATGTCATTCTTAAATGAGGAGTGAAATTATGACATATTCAGGAAAATAGGTAAGATTAGTAATCACCATTTTAGACAATATTAATCAGTTTCAGAAAGGCAAATACCACATAATCCACTTTACATGTGTAATTTCAAAAAGAGGAAAGAAAAAAGTAAAAGACGGACTGCTTTTGATGTATAAGAATGTAATAGGAATAGCAAATTAAGTATGTAACATGATAAACTATGTTATATATTATATGTTTTTTGTTGTTTATGTACTTTTCATTTGAGTGTATGTGTACATAAATGCATTTATAAAGAGCATATCTAAGGCTAGAACTTCTGGTTTGATGTGGGATTCCCTTCTGTATGCTGTGAATACCATTAGTTAATAAAGTGCTGTTTTGGATCAATAGCAGGGCAGAACTTAGATAGGCAGGAAAAACTAAACTGAATGCAGGGAGAAAGGAGGCAGAGTCAGAGAGAAGCCATGTAGCCCTGCTGGAGCCAGATAGAACTTTACCTGATAAACCACAGCTACATGATGATGCACAAAGAATAGAAATTGGTTAAATTAAGATGTAGGAGTTAGCCAATAAGGATCTATAGCTAATGGGCCAAGGAGTGTTTTAAATAAAATAAAAATAAAAAATAGTTTTTAAGACTATTACATTAACTTTATACACCTCAGGATTTCTAAGTTTATCAGGTATGATTAAAAATTCTGTATATATCTAACAAAAGAGGAGAATCCCACATCATCTTTATAAGTGCAATTCATTTATAGGAACAAGCTTTATTTATCTGTTTTTATGTGTTTTCAAAGTTAAACCTAAAGCATGTATCTAAAAACAAGTAAAGTTCACTTAAGTTAGGTATACTTAATAGATGGCCCTCAAAACATTTTAAAACATTTAAAACAAATGTCTAATGGCAAATAGTTTGATTTAAAGTATAAGGTTTATAGAAATTATGAACGTCCAAGAAAATGATTTATGATATAAACATACAAGTTTTATTTTATACCACTTTTATATTAGAGTTTTAATAGTTTAGAGCTTTAAGATTTATTAATAAAGTTCTGCTAAGTTGCAAAAACCGTGAATATTAGTATCGTTCACAAGTTCAAGATTTTAAATTTCTTCTGGTTATCTTCTAGGTATAGACATAAAGGATCATCTTATCATGCAAAAACATCTCTGACAAATCTACATACCAATCCTTATGTACAGAGAAAAGAATGACCATACTTCCTAAAGCAAAAGCTTTTTTTTTACTCGCAGGCATAAATCTATTCCAGCTGTTTTTCAGACACCTGTTATCTGGTTTTCTTGCAAAATTGATTTCAATACAGATAGTAAACAATGATAATATAAGCTTATGGAAGTTGAAAATATCATAAGGCTTGAATCTACCTCTCAGGTCATAGAGTCCCTGTTTTTCTCTCAGTCAGAAACTTTGGATTCCATGTCTTTTGCCTACTCATGTGAGGGAAGCTCCAAATGTAGAAGTTTACTTTAGGTTCTTTAACTTTAACTTATGGCAGAGTTCCACTGGGCTGGAAGATAACATCCAGAAAACACTTGTGACTACAAACTGCCCAAAAGTGATCTACACCACACCAATTCCAAGTAGTCCTACAAAACCAAGACGCACAAAACTTGCTGAAACCTGAAGTAAACTAATGCAACAGATATGACTGCATTCTGTCTCTTTAGTTGCTCCAGCAAATGAGATGCTTCTGATGAATATCCCTAGTCCCCTCGTGGCCTTTCACTAATATTCCAGTCTTTTTGAGCCCTGACAATGGCATCCTAAATTCAGCAGGTAGTAGTTACAGAGAAGAGTAGACTTCCCACCTTGTTCTTCACAAATGGCTTTTAGGTCCAAGTGAAACTCCCTGGCAAAGGGAACAAAATGGCTACTTATAGCACCTATTGGAATATCAGTGTTTCTCTTCAAATCTTTGGTATTAACACAAGGTAGTGCCTATTTGAGCCTATGGAGGCTATTCTTGTTTAACTAACCACGACCACAGAAGTTTTCCCAGGCCTATTCTTTTCAATTGTCTTTATTAGGATTTTATCATTTCATGTTAAGAACAGAGAATAATTTATAATTTTATGTTTGTTATGTTTCTATAACCAGTAGTTAGCTAACTTAAATACATGGGAAACATAAACTAATTTATATTCAAAAGGAATATATTTTTGTCTTATGACTGTTTATGAAAATGAACTCAAATCTCCATTCCGATCTTCATGTTTATTGCTTTTAATTCTGGTATATTGCCTAAAGTTCCAGTTGAAGGATTTCTGTGTGTGCGTGTGTGTGTTTGTGTATGTGTGTGGCTGTTGAGCTCTTAGTTTTCTTTATTGATGAAACTCATATTTCCCCATTGTCCCCATTGTGCATTATCAATATAGTTCTCAATCATTTGCAAGTTTATTTCCAGGTGCTGTGGTTTTATGTATTAGTTGATTTCTCTGTTTCTATGCTTGTAATCACTATGTTTGTTATCATAACTGTTGCAAGGAGGGCCCACTTTTTCATTCTGGCTTCCTGGCTAGCTTAGCCCCAAAATAACAACACAGAAATTATATTAATTAAATCACTGCTTTGCCCGTTATCTCTAGCCTCTTATTGGCTAACACTCACATTTTGATTTAACCCATTTCTATTAATATGTATATCACCACGTGGCAGTGGCTTACCGACAGGATTCTAACCAGCATCTGTTTCAGGCAGAGAATCCATGGCATCTCTCTCTCTCTGCTTTCTTGCTCCCAGAATTCAGTTCTGTCTTCTCTGCCTACTTAAGTCCTGCCCTATTAGGCCAAAGCAGTTTCTTTATTCATTAACCAATATAAGCAGCACACAGAGGGGTCTATGACCAGCATTTAGTTAACTTAAACACATGGGAAGCATGGACTAATTTATATACAAAAAGTTAATTTTGTCTCAAGACTCTTTAAGAAAATGTACCCAAATTTATATTCTGATCTTTATGTTTGTTGCTTTTAATTCTGGTATAATGCCTAAAGTTCCAGTTTTAGGTTTTTTTTTTCTGTTTTTGTTTTTGTTTTTTTTTTGTGTGTGTGTGTTGCTGTTGAGTTCTTAGTTTTCTTTATTGATGAGACTTTTTTCCCCATTGTCCCCATTGTGTACTATCAATATAGTTCTCAATCATTTCATAGATCATTCCAAAAGTTTATTTCCAGGTGCCATGGTCTTTTGTATTTGTTGATTTGTCTATTTCTATGCCTGTACTCACTATGTTCATTATCATAACTTTGCAACATATTTTAAATTCAGAGGTGCAATGTTTGTTGCTTTTTCCCCCTCAAGATTGCCTTATCTATTCTTGATACTTTAGTAGTTCCACATGCATTTACAATGTGAGCAAGAGAAAAACAATAAGACAAGGGATAGAAAAGAAGAGGTGGAGGAGAGAGAAAAAGGGGGACATGTTTGCCTGTTGGCAAGGAACTCATCTGGATAGCACAAAATCCACTCTGGAATAGCAGTATATTCATGGTTTCAGCATCATCACAAAGGGATGTGTTCTTAAGTTTTCATAATTTTATAATGCTACAGAGAGGGTTATATTTCAGCATGAGGTGGGAATGCATAAGCATTGGAAACACAGTAAGTGTTGTATCCGTTTTAAGTATTGCAAAGTTTAAGTACTTTATTTTCTTGTTTTCTCTGTATGTCTTTCCCACCATCCAAGATATGTACACCCAGTACTCACTTCCTCCTCTATGAAAAGAACCAAATTACCAAGCTGATAGCTGAATCCTTGAGGAGAGTGACCATGTAGGAACACAGGGAATTGGTAGGAGAGAAACTGGAATGTTTTAAGTTTCTGAGAACTTGGATGATGACTCTGTTCTGCAGGAGAGCTGAAGAAGGCCTCATCAAACTCACAATGTGGATGTCCTCACAGGTTGTCCCAGGTTTTCTTAGTTGACCTAATATTTACACTGTATTCATGCATGAGAAGAAGTTTTTGTATCAGTTTCTGAATGAACATCCAGGCTGCAGGAGCCCTGTAAGCTAATGTATGAGTTTGGACTATTGTCAGATCAAAAGCTCCACTTTACTTTCAGCCTCCTTATAAGTTTCATTCCTATAAATCTGGCAGTGCTGTTAATGATTTATTCTCTTTTTTTTTCATGGTTTACAATCTCTGTCAATGTTATCAATCTGCTCTATGTTTTTTGGCTGAAATAGCATTTGTAAATCTGACTCTGTTTGTACTTTGCCATTAATTGCCAACAGTTCTATCTGGTTTTATATTATGAATCTCACTGTCACTTTGCTAGTTATGTATGACATGATTTTTATGTATTTTTGATACTTTATGCTGTAAAGGTGAATATATCTTTTTGATTGCTTTCATTTTTCTTTTAATAATTTTTTGAAGTAATGGAAATTGAACCTGAGACCTTGTTCTTGCTAGACAAATGCTCTACCACTGAGTTGTTATGCCGCGTCACTTTTTATATTCTAATAGTCTAATGCGGGCAATGTTCTATTAACTTTAATATTTGTTTGATTAGATTTTCTAAGTTTGTATGATTATATTTTACACATATCCCTAGCAAGAATGACACAGATTAGAACTTTGAATTAGAATCTCTATAAGTAATAGATTTGATCTATTTGAATCTCTAACCTGTTCAGATTTGGTTATACCACTCAGCTCTGTTACTCGGCTCCTTCACAAGACTGAGCTTGCTTTTCTTGCTTTGGTTTAGTTTTGTCCTCTGTTAGTTTAAGTGATGAATATGTTATTGCTATTATCTAGTAAATACATTTTCACATACATACATGCATATATTTTAGATCAGAGAAAATATCAATGTGTTTCATACAGAGTCTCTCTTGTAAGTCTATAGAAGTTATGAGGGCTCAATAGCTGAAGAACAAATAACAGTCATTATTTTTTTCCAAGGTAAAGCCAAGTACACTTCTTTCTTCTTGTTGTGGAAATCATGTATGACTTATGTCCTACACAGCATGAATTCAAGATTCAAAGAGATGTGCCTTTAGAATGCACTTATGTATTAAGGAAATTTATCTTGCTAAGCCCTATGTTTCACAGAATTTTTCTGTAGCAGCATTTGGCAAAAGATTTTATATTTTCTTGAAGTTCTTAGGTGCTTCTACTTCAAAATTCATGTTATTTTTGTAAGTCTCTGTTGACTGAGGTTTCTGTCCTGCCCAGTCCTGCAGTCATTTAGTCCCAAAAATCACACAGAGGACTACATTAGTTATAAACTGATTGGCCCATTAGCTCAGGCTTCTTATTAACTCTTTTAACTTATATTATCCCATTATTCTTCTCTATATTAGCCACGTGGCTCAGTACCTTATTTGGTGAGGCAGTCACATCTTGCTTCTTCTGTGGCTGCATCATGACTGTAGAATCCTTTCCTCTTCCCAGAATTCTCCTGTTCTCATTGGCCCAACTCTACTTTCTGCATGGTTGTCCTGCCGATACTTCTTGCCTGCCTACTGGCCAATCAGCATTTTATTAAAATATAATTGACAGGTTACAAACCATTGTTCACACAGCAAGTCTCTGTATTTTACACATTTTTTTTATTTTGTCCTCAATTTTTTTCATAGCAAATTATGATTGCTTCCATTGTGAGCTACTATGATATTTGATGCTTAATAATTATTTAGTCATTTTATAATATTTAGCGTGTCTGTAGCTCCTGATTATTTCCCCATACCTGTCCTACCTGCTGTCTTTACTTTCCTTCTTGCTCATAAGTCATATTTCTAGTTCTTTCAGCCATATTTACTTAATGAATTTTAATCTCTTAGTTTTTGCTGTATTAACCTATTTTGTGGAATTCTCCATGGAAATCTCCCTTTTCCTGTCAGATCAATAAAATGTTTTCATAATAAATCAGTAAGATCCTGTATAGAGCTCCTGGTTTTAGGTAAGGTTTATAGTATCTTCTGAGATAAAGCTGATAACCTTAACCTTTCTTAGTATATCAAGCCTCAAGATATCTATCTTTCTATGTCCAGTTCAGCTTCCTCTTTTTCAATTATAGCACCTAAATTCTCCCTTTGCTATGACATTTTTTCCAACAATTCAAGCTCATTGTTTGGTTGTCATATGTTTTTCTTTAAATAAAAACACTTTGCATGCATGGGTTTAAAAGAAAAATTGTAGCTGAACTGTGGTGGTATATACCTCCAATACCAACTCTTGAGAGACTGAGGCAAGCAGATCTTTGAGCTCTAAGGCAGCCTGGTCTATAAAGTAAGTTCCAAGCAGCCAGAGATACACAGAGAAACCCCATCTCAAAAAGTAGACCAAAAAAAGAAAAAACAGAAAAGAAAAAAAAGCTAATTGCCCACAAGAAATTAAATGTCACTATATTTAACATTATAAATGTTATTTTGAAATTTAAAAAACATTAAGATATACAAATTGCATTAAATTTCTTTCCAGAATTAAAAGTTCAGAATTATATTGTTTGTGTATCCTAAATTCATCTTTTGTCTTGAAAATGAGTTTATCATTAATCATTTTTGATAATAATTTAAAGACTACTTATTCAAGCCTCTTTTGCATGCAAACTGTTTAAGTAGAAACAATTGACTCAGTAATACTAGATACAAATAATGTTTAATTTAAGAACAAAACATAAATTTACATCCTAGTTTGTGAGCAACTATTGAAGGACTTCTATTCATTACTGAGCACCCGCTCCATCGTTGCGCCTGAGCTGTTATTGCTGGATCCATGTTGTCTGTTACATTTGCCATTTGTTCTGTTTCCTTTGTTACTACAGCAACTGTTTTATAAATTTATCAAGATGTGTCAATAAAGTTTAGATCTTTTGTACTGCAGATGAAAAGATCTGTGGACATCTGGTCCTTCAGTGTTTTATTTACAATAATTTAAGCAACAAAAAAATGACTTCACTCTGAGCCCTTTGAGTAACTTTAGGACAGTTACTTTGGCTTAAGAATACAGGTTTTTTTTTTTCTGGGCTTCCCCTAAGAACTAAATACTATGCAGTATACAATTTTGTCTACATACATTTCTCTCCAAATATAAGCAAATATAGTCAAATTATACAAATAAACAGATAGTTGTCTACTTCATTAGAAGACACTTCGCTTATATGAAACTGCCAATGATTTCAAGTAAAATATGAGTGATCAAAGGATGATGTATGCCTCACTTCTAAAGCTTATGTAAGAAATTAAATATCTTAGTACTCAAATTTCATCAACTAACAAACTTCATGTTTCACATAATTCTCTTCAAATCCTTCATTCGAGTCAATTAAAGAACACTTAGTCAATTAAATTCACACTTAGAACCAATTCAAAGTGAAAAATTAATAGTAATTTATCTTTACAATTGTCTTATGTGACTGTATATCATTTTATTTCTTCTTTGTGTGAAAATTCAAGCAAGTATTACTTCCTTTCTTTTCTATGCAGAGATACAGTTATATACCCCAGAAAATAACCTGATGGAAGAGGCTGCCAAAAACCACTGTCAGAATTCCACATTACTTTGAAAGTTCAATGGCTTTGTTAATTCCTTTGCCGGAGGCAGTTTTAAATAGGTAGACAAAATTTTTAGCTTGCAGTGAAAAACATGTTGTAGCAATAAGTGAAGAGCCATTTTGTTTTGGGCAAAAAGAAAGTTATCTTGGAAATGTTAAAAGTATCACTTATTAGCCTCCCAATTACCAAGAAACAGTATGCTGTAGGTCTACCGAAATACTTAGAATTTAATGATCAATATCTTCAAACATATGTGCTACAGTTAATGTCTACTGCTCTTCTCTGCTGTGGAATATTAGTGGAAAGAAAGTGTCTTTTGTAGGCACGAGAAAATAAATACAGCTAGCAAGCAAGAAACTTTCACAGGCAGAAAATTCTAAGAAGCAATAAATATTGGAAGACAAGAAGATGACATTTTTCATTTGGAACAATTTCCTGTGGGATTTGTCTAAAAACCTCAATATACATGCCAATTTTAATTTTCAGGATGGGTATTTCCATGGGTTTACATGCCAATAACCACAGTTATCATGCAAGGAGTGGCTCAAAGGCAGAAATGTGATAGATGTCCTGGCCAAGAACTATTTGTATGCAACTTACTTTATTTTCCTGAAATAAATTCAGCTTCTCTTGAAAGAGTTCAAATTTTCCCTCTTTTATGCCATAATAATTTTCAGTTATGTTTATACGGTATATTTTACATAGGCATCATATGGTATAGATGCATATTTCAGTAGTACCTATATGAAATTTCAAAAGTTGATTGTCTTGTCAGTCTTTAAACAATGTTCTTGTATCTGAAACTTTCTATATTGATTTTTTTTGTGTGTGAAAGTTTGGAGAATGTTCTTCTTGTGCTCCATGTTCTAATAACTGATAGTCATGCATATCTGATTTAGCTTTATCATACATCCCCATGTTACTTTTTCTAGTTTTTAAATACTGTATCTCTTGGCTCAACCTTCCAGGTTTCTTGTGACAGCTTAATTAGGTTCAAATTTTATTTGTGTGAATACTACAGCTACAATAGAAAAAAAATCTTATTTTTACCTTTCAATATGTTTATTTCATAATATCTTTCAATATAAAGAAGAATTTTACATACAAAATGAGCCTTCACTATTGAAATTTATTTGCTTGTGGTAAATATGTCGTTACAAAATTTCCATGCTTTGGTTTCTATTAGTTATATTATGTTCTGAATTAATTCTTCTCAATATTTTGTATGTTCCTTTTATTTTCTGTTTGTTCATGTTTAGAACTATCCTCAAGTTGGTAAATAGATACTAGAATGTAGGATAAACTCCACACACATTATTGGTATTGATTACCATGTTACTTGGTAAATCTCCCTGATGTGGAAGTTGTCTGCACCTCACTGAGTTTTACTTTGAATGCTTTTGGTTATTTAGTATTTTAAAATCCAAATAAATTCAAATATACATTTATAAATATGTATATACACATATGCATATAGATGGAAAGAATTGTTAACTAGCTTTTAATGCTTGATTTTATATTCATTAATAAACTATTTTGTAGTTTTTTTTCATTTCTTTTTGTCAGATTCAGCCTGATTTGACCCATTTAGAATTTCAAATCATATAGATATGCTTATCTGTATTGTGTGTGTATGAGTACATGTGTGCACATTCAAGTGCATGAATTGTAGTGTGCATGTTTGTCATGTGTGTAACCAAACTATCTTTCCATTACAAAAAATTTAAAAATATGTTTTTATTCTGCATGTGTACTCTAACTTAAGCAATCACCCTGTTCTTCCTGATGGAAGTTAATGTGTTCTAACTTTTTTTTTCTGCAAATCATCCAGAAATTTTGTTATTGGGAACTCAGATATCTCCCTTCATTATAGGCGAATTTCATGTTTGAAGTGGCTGAGTGTCTTTGGAGTTCCATGAGTCCCACAGTCTTGCTTACAAGTGTTCCCTTCTGCTGGCATAGCTTCACATATCTTTAGATTTCTCAGTCTGTTTCTTTTTAGGATCTGATTTACAAGTTCCGAAATTGTTTTCCTGGCACCTCTTTTTTTCTTATATATGTCCTAGAAGATTTTTCATTTTTGTTCTTGCAAGAGTTATAACTAAAGAAATGATCTATTTTGCCAATAGGAAATGAAATTCCACATGCATTACCATGTTTAGTTCATATACTAGTGAGTTTGTATTAACTGGTCTTTGGCAGTTTGAATCTTAGCCTCAAGGAAGTTCTATTCTGTTTAGAGCAATACAACTTGTGCTGTGAAAAAAATCAATACACAACAGTATATGCATATAAATTAGTTAGCTAATCTAATTCTCAGGAGAGAGAGAAATCAATGTATGGCAAATAGAGAACACAGAAAGACGTGAGTTACCTTCTGAATCTTCAAAAATGGGATAAATTTTATGTTTTCCAGACTAATAAAATAAATCAATAATATTAAAATGAATGTTTGTAGAATGTTTATTCACAGTTCAGCAATATACTGAAACTTTGTAAAAATTTAATCTAATCTTCCCAATAAATACAATGGTAGGTATAATTGCTCTTCACTTTTACATATGTAAAAAACTTGGTCAGAAGAGCCAGTAATGCCAATCTTTTGTAACATAACACAATCAACAGTTCATCAGGTTTCAGGTAAAGTCTCACAAAAAATGACAGTCTTGAATAGTGAATGCACTGATCAACATTATTTGATTTGGTTGAAGAATGACCAGGATATTATAGACACAAACCCCAGGATATGTTTGGTAGCACATCTGTAGGTGGAATTAGATGATGATGATTCTGCTCCACAGATTTCCAGCCTTGGGCCTTTTTGAAAGAAGTCTGTAGCAAAAAGAAGGCCCTTGGTGGCATCTTACATTATTTACTTGTCATGAATGGCTCTACTATGCTATGCCTCCAGTCATAGAGACGATACCTCTAAAACCAAGAGTCAATTTCAATCTGCCTTTCTTTTATATTTTTCATAGTGTATTGATAATAGTGTCCAAAGTCTAACAAAGAAAGTAAACCTTTCTCATATTTTCATAGACACAGATTAAATTGAGCATTATATTTTTGTTATCCATAAGGATTTCTCAGGAATTATTTTGAAAAGCCAAATACGATTTTCACGTTTATTTTGCATAAGGATTATTTATTGTGCTGTTTATATGTGTGTGAGCTTAAATTATGCACACTGACATTTATAGAAGCCAGAAAAATGAGGTCATATACCTTGGACTTGAGTTGCCCGTAATTATGAGCTAACCTATGTGAATTCTGGGAACTAAACTTAAATCCTTCAAAGGATCAGCAAGGATTCTCATCCACTGACCCACCTTTACATTCTCTACCAAATATAATTTTAATTGTCATACACACTGACAAAGAAATTGCAGTTTCATAAATGAAATGACATAATTGAAGAGGATATTATTAATTTATTTATTCATTCATTTATTTATTTGCTACTATTTTGTGATTTATTGAGGGCCAGTAAGATGGCTTAATAGTTTATGATGGCTGCTGCATGACATGATTCAGCTTCCAGACAAGAGCTACTTGCTGCAAATTGGCATACACATGCATGTGCTACTTCTTGTCATGTATTTGGCTATTTTGTCATATCAGTGAGAAAAATAAGATGAAATATGGTATATATATATCATTAAATATCATATGTATATGATGAACAGATAAATGATAAAAATATATGGAGAGAGAGATAGATCAGTAGACAAGTAAGTAGATAAGGCATATGTTGTTCTCAAATAAACAGTTTTAAATTATTACATTTTTAGGGGTACTGTTTCTTTGCTACCAACATACAATTTTATTTCATAATCTATGAATTTTTCAATTGTTCTTTTAGTGTATCTCCAATATATTGAGTAGGATCATTCTCAGGATAGTGATCTAACATTTCTTCTTTAATTAATATGGAAGAAAAAACTTATCAAACCATTGGATTGAGACAGAAATTGTAGAACCTCTGATAGGTAGTAGATGAACTACAGAACTCTCAATAGGATCAATTTTAGACAGATATTCATTGAGAAGTTAACATATGCCACTCTGTTATCACAAAAATATCAGATCCACATACCTTCCAAAAAAATATTTATATGTATCAAACAAAGGCATACCAAAGGTTGAAAATGGTTGCTGTAAAGCATGATTCAATCTTTTCTCTAAAAGGCAATGTTTTGGTTATTTAATTGTAGTTAGAAATTACAGACTAAAGATAAATAAAAGCTTTATTTAAGAAGATTTTAATACATCAATATAGTGCTTTTTCTCTACCAGGCTGAGGGAATGTGTTTGTCTCTGGTGCTGTAATTTGGTGGACTTTGATTAACAGCTGAAAGAAATTTTCAGTATCTCTATACACATTATCAGTTCCTTAAATGGGCCTAGTTGGGTTGGGGCCTCAGGATAGATTTTTATCATACTTCCATTACTTCACAGCTAATACTTTGATATCATGTTGTAATGTTTTCAAAAATCTGTCCTCCTAGTACTTGATCTGTTTTTTTTATGTCTCACAGCAACTGCTTAGAAGTCATGAGAACACATAAAATTAGCAGTCATAAATTACCTGAACATTTTACCAATTTAAGTCTATACTTCTTTAAATTATTGTGTAAAGATTTATGTACAGAGTTTGTGTGTGTGTGTGTGTGTGTGTGTGTGTTTGTGTGTGTGTGTGTGTGTGTGTGTGTGTGTGTTCAAGGCGGGCATCACACACACAGAAAAAGAAGAAGGGAAGGATAGAGGGAATCTCAAGATTTTATATTGACCCATGACCTTTAGTTCTTTGTTTTCCCAAGTAATGTTTTTTTCCTCTCCCCGTTTTTCTCACCTCTTTCCATTTGTCTTTCTCTGAAACAAATTGATGAAGATGTAAAATAACCATGATATATTTTTAAAGATCACAGTATAATTATATTTTTTACTTTCTTTCCTACCTCCAAAGTCTTTCATATATCCCTGCCCTCACCTTCAATTTCATGACCTATTTTTTTTAATTAATAGGTATGGCATGCACATATATTCCTAAATACATTACTTGTATGTCTGCTTTGAGGGCTACCCTTTCACTACTGGACAATGAATTGTTGTGCTCTTCCATGGGGGCAGGTCAGATCTCTCATTCTGAGAGTTTTTCAATTACTTGTAGTTCTTTTTATAGGATTGAATCCTCATGGGCTTTACCCATTCACATTTGCATGTCCATTGATGTTCTTGTTCAGTTTCACACTGGGGCAGTCATATTGACCATACCTATGTGTATAGCTTCTGATATTACCAGGAGACATAATCTCACAGCCAATGTGTCTGTTTTTATAACCATTATACATTTCTAATATATACACAAACAGCATATCAGAAATATTTGTATATACTTAATAAAAATGTAAACGGAAAATTGATGATTTTATATAACATGAAATTAAATGCAGTTGAGTATTTTCTCATTGTATCTTTATAACTTCTTTTCTATTCACATTAATTAGCTTTAAAGAATAATTTCTCTGATAGGAATATATGTACTAATATAATTGGGATTGTATATGTCAACAAAAACATAAAAACTTGAAAAAGTAAAATTATGTACATAATGTGGAATATGAACACATAATTTCCAACATTCCCTGTTTTGTTGTAAGCAGACACTCCCTGCACAAACATTTAAGAAGTTGTAGAAGAAAACAGTTACACAAACTGCACATGTGTGTGCATAGTAACTATATACATTCTAAAAAGCACATTGATAGTGATGCAAGAATACTGAATATATTTTAACCATGTTGCAAGATCTCATTCACATTTTTGTTATGCAAAGTTTTGATTTTTGTTGGTCTTTATTGTTTTCTGAAATGTAATATCATGACTCTATTCATGTGATGGACTTCTATTACTTTTAATAAATCATAGGTATAGTATATCTTAATAATTTGTGACTTTTTAGCACAAAAGTGAGTCTCTGTTAGTAAACATTTCATAGAAGACATTTGAATATTCTGCAAATTTCTTTACTTTGTCAGTTAAAAAATGCTGCATTAACTAATTAAAGTATCCACTGATATATAGATAAGACTGTAGAATGCTGAGGCATGAAAAACTACATGGTCATGTTCTGAGCTCCTGATAATTGTTATACCTTCCCCTAGACATTCATCCTCCATTTGGACTGACACTGATTTCAACTGTAGAGCAAGACTGCCTCTCAATGAGCCCCATTTATGGTTTGACAATATGTACACATACATTGTATTTTTGTTAGAATCAAACTAGAATAAAAATAGTTTTTTTGAATTTTTTTAGATGCAAGTTTACCATATATATTATTTTACAGCTGCTCCATAAAATGACTTTTAAAAAATTCTTATATCCTTGCCAGATTCTGAATACTATATAGTAATACAGAATTAAAATATATAAACAATTAAAGGCTTCTGATCATTTAGGAAGGGTAGATGAATATCAACACTTTGAGTTCCTTGAAGGCATCTGTTTGACTGAACTGTCATTGAATTTCTCTGTAATAGTGAATGTCCTGGGTGAGGAAGACATTGCCATGGACTTCTTTCCTGGGATATCCATTGTTATATTTCTTTTTCAAGGCTGAAGTACTCCAGAGATCAACTACTTCAAATCAAAGTAGTTACCATGTTTTCTTTATTTGTAAGGACCCTCACTACAATCAACAGAGTGTGCATAGCCGAGTTCTAACTAAGCCTGTGAATGTCCTGATACCTAGGATTCATGGACATAGAGAGTTGAATTCACCACTATCTTTTTCTAAATTACAATAATGATTTAGCTCTGGTTTTCATGGCATTTAGGACACTTCCTGTGGCCCACCTGATACAGGGTTGCTGTGTGCTTTTTCATTTTAATTGCAAAAGTGAGTACGGAATCTCCCTTTGTGCCAGTTTTGACAGAGATGTTAACTCCATCTGCAGTCTTGTAAGGGAAGAAGCACTTCTATCATAATTCTACTGGAGGAAAGTTGCTAATGCTATTGTGAGGTGAAATATATTGAAGTATGAATCTTCCATTTCTCTTTTTTTATTTTTCCCAACACAGTACTTTTATTAATTTGGGAATTTTGTAAAATGCACCCCATCACAATCCCCTCACTTTCTCAGGTTCACCCTCCCACAATTGCTCCCCACCCAAACTAAAAAAAAAAAAAATCACCAAGACAGAGACCCACGTTGGAGCAGTGGACTGAGCTCCCAATGTCCAAATGAGGAGCAGAAGGAGTGAGAACATGAGCAAAGAAGTCAGGACCGCGAGGGGTGCACCCACCCACTGAGACTATGGGGCTGATTTAAGGGGAGCTCACCAAGGCCAGCTGAACTGAGACTGATGGAGCATGTGATCAAACTGATCTCTCTGAACGTGGAGGGCAATGAGTGCTGACTGAGAAGCCAAGGACAATGGCACTGGGTTTTGATCCTACTGCATGTACTGGCTTTGTGGGAGCCTAGTCTGTTTGGATGCTCACCTTCCTAGGCCTGGAAGGAGGGGAGAGGACCTTGGACTCCCCACAGGGCAGGGAACCCTGACTGCTCTTTGGACTGGAGATGGAGGGGAGGTGTGGGGGGATGGGGAGGGAAATGGGAGGAGGGGAGGAGGTGGAAATTTTTAATAATAATAATAATAATAATAATAATAATAATAATAAGAAGAAGAAGAAGAAGAAGAAGAAGAAGAAAGAAAGAATAAAATAGGCCAAGCAGAAAGTGAGCCCTTTGAAGGGAAGGCTGTCCTAGCTTGATCTACCTGAGAATGTCTTCTGCCACACATGAACCACTATAAAATCCCAGTTATACCATCAAAAAAAAAAAACCTAGATAAAGATGCTGAAGTGTGGCTCTTCACAGTTGATGGCTTTTGATGGGGTTGGGGGTATGACTCAGTTTTCTTTAAGGGAATGGCCATTGGGAGTTTGACCATGTTCCAATACAAACACAATATGGGAAACACGATGGATCTTCCTTTATCTGAAAGGAATACAAAATATTATCTATGAATTAAAAATTGCAATGAACTGAAAGATTACATTCTGATGTGCATGGTACTACATAGCTCAAAATGTCTTAATTCTAGGAGCTATTAGCTCCTATATATTTCTCCCTATTCTTCTTCAAATTCATGACCTATTTTTTTAACAGATTCTTATTCCTAAATATAACATATTCAGTTCTTTATGTGTTATCTATATGCATATATTCAGGAAAGACTCTTTGCCACTGTACAACTAGTTGGTCTCTTCATTCCTGGGGAAGACCACCTCTCCTGTTCCTAGCTTTTCTTAATTGTCTGTAACTTTTTGTGTAGGACTGAGACTTCCAACAGCTGTACTGAACTAGGATGCTGGCAATGGCCATCAGGACATGGTATCTGTAAGGATGCTACACATACCTTGACAATAATCAGTGACTTTCTATTTGGACTTAAGACCCTCTCGTTAAAAGGGGAATTATGGCTCATAATGAAAACTTAGCTCATTGCTAGAGAAGTCATAGTTCTTAGAGGTTAATAATCTATAATGAATATAATCTGTATCCATTAATTTAGTAAAAACCCCATGATCTGTAACAATAATATATAAACATTTGCCCTTTTACCCAGAGATTTTTAGTCTTCATCCTTCAAGGAACCTTTTCTTTGTAATAGAAAATGACAACCAATCAAAATGCAGAGTTGTAGAGTTCATTCTCGATAGATAAATCTATAACATACTCTGAAATCTAAGTCTCAGGGAACATTGCAGAAGATGAGGAAGAAAATATTTAAATAGCCACAGGATCAGGGAGTGTGCTATGAGGTTGTATCTCATAGTAATGTCAAAGCTATACCTATAAACAGTTACTAACTAACTATGTAAAGAATACCTGAACAACACTGACAGCAATGGACATAACCACTGTTATTATCATTAGAAATAGGTTTATTTAACCTTAAGGAGGAAGGAGTTGCATGTTGCAAAGAACAGACAGTATTAGTATTACCGAGCCTGCATCATCTCAATTAAGATTTTCCAGTTCTAATTTGATATAAACTTTATAATTTCATTTTTGTTTAAGGCTGAATATAATCTATTGAATATAAGTACTACATTTCATTACCCATTCATCTTTTGCCAGATTTCCAGAATGATTCTACCTACTTCCTGCTGTGAATAAAATATCAATGCTTTGCACATGTATAGATGTCTCTGCAGAATCTTAGATTATATGCACAGGAGGAGTATAACTATGACAGATGGTATTTCTATGTTTTGTTTCTTGAGAAGCTTTCATATTGATATTCCTACAACCTATACCAGTTTACTGAATGCCATGTACATTGCAGGCATGCTTATCAAAGTTTACTGTCATTTTCTTCTTGATCTTAAGCCTTCTAATGGGATTGAAATGAAGTCTTAACATAGTTTTAATATTTATTTATATGATGCCTTAGACGAATGGATAATTTACAAGTATTTATCAGCCATTTATAAATCTTCCTTGAGAACTGTCTGTTCTGTTCATTGATATATTTCTTCCTAGATAGTATTATATTTTGATATTTAAGTTTTGTAGATCTTTCTACAGTCTAGCTATTAATTCCTTTCTAAAGTATAGCTGGCACTTTTTTTTCCTATTCTATAGGATGTTTGTTTGTTGATAGTGCCTTTGGTTGTGTTTCCTAATTTTATTTAATCCCATATGTTAGTTCCTTGTGTAATTTCTGTTTGGAGTTTCAACTCAAGAATTTCTTTCCAATATCTATATTCTAATATGCTTTCTTTAGCAGTTTCAGTATTTCTGGTTTTATATTAATGTCTTTGACCAAATTGTTTCCTGTGCATAGTGAGAGATAGGAACCTAATTTTAATTGTTTTAAAGATAAGGATACAGTTTTTCCAACATCAGTCATTGAATGGTCTCTCTCTCTTTCTCTCCTTTAATCAAGGCATATATTGGCACTCTTTTTTAATCAAAAATGACATCCATAGCTGTGTATGTGATTACCTATACATCTCCCATTATAGTCCCTTGATTGCAATGTCTGTTTTTTACAAGTACCATGCTACCCTTTCTGCCATGGCTCTCTATAATGAGGTTTGGCAATATATTACCTTCAAATCTAATCTTTCTGCTTACAATCATATCATAGTTATGGTTTCTATTGTTATTCATATGGTTTCTAAGAGACCCTATGGCATATCAAATCTTCAAAATGAAAACACTTAATTGGAGTTGGTTTACACTTTCTGAGGTTTAGTTCAGTATCATCATGGTGGGAAACATGGCAGCTTGCAAGCAGTCATGATGAAGAGGTGCCTGAGAGTTCCACATCACTGATCTGCCGGCAACAGGATGTAAACTATGTCCCACACTGGACAAAGCGAGAGCATATAAGATCTCAAAGTCTTCCCCACCAGTGATATACCTCAACCAACAGGCCACAACTATTCGAACAATGCCACATCTCTTAATAGTGACACTATCTGAGCTGTTGTAGAATATTGTTTTAAGATGTGTTACATTTGTTTATTCTGTGGAACATTTGTTTAATGATGCAAAGATGTGTTGTATTCTGTTATGCTGCATTTGTCTAACTCTGTGAAGCTGTGTTAATTTGTTGGACTAAAACACCTAATTTGTCTAATAAAGATCTGAATAGCCAATAACAAGGCAGGAGAAAGGATAGGCAGGGCTGGCAGGCAAAGAGAATAAATAGAAGAAGTAAAAGAGAAAGAAAAGATAGAGAAGCAAGAAAGAAGGAGGAAATCAGGGATCAGCCAGCCAGCTACTCAGCAAGACTTGGAATAAGAAGAAAGAAAGGTACACAGAAACAAAGAAAGATAAAAGTTCACAGGCAAAAGACTGATGAAATAATTTGAGAAAAGCTGGCTAGAACCAAGCCAAGTTAAGTCTGGGCATTCATAATTAAGAATACAAATCCATGTGTGTGGGCTGGAGAGATGGCTCAGAGGTTAAGAGCATAGGCTGTTCTTTCAGAGGTCCTGAGTTCAATTCCCAGAAACCACATGGTGGCTCACAACCACCTGTAATGTGATCTGGTACCCTCCATGCCAGAATACTGTATATATAATAAATAAATAAATCTTTAAAAAAACAACAACAACAACAAAAAAAAAAAAACAAATCCATGTGTGTTTATTTGGGAGCTGGGTGATGAGTCTCCAAAGAGGAAAAGAGCACAAAGAGTAAAAATAACCTACTAGATCAAGCATTCAAATATGAGTCTATGGGGGTCACACCTATGTAAACCACCATGGTTATCCTCTGTCTTTTGTGTTTCTCTATAAATTTTTAAGATTGTTTTCCAGGTTGGTAATGAATGCCATTGGAATTTTGAGAAGAATTTCACTGAATCTATCTATTGTACTGAGTTTTTCATTAGCATGGTCAGCTTTATATTATTTATTCTTCCAGTCCAGGGACATGGTGGCTCTTTATACCTTCTACACATAGGAGGTCCCTGATATTCAAACCCAGTTATAAGTTCTAAACACATATATTTATGAGTAACACCAGATACACTCAGTAGGACACATGTACGTGTTTGTATGTGTGTGCATGTGCATAATAAATACTAAAACAAAAACAAGAAGTCTGTGAATTTGATAGGGAACGGGAGAAGATATGTTAGAAATTGGAGGGAGAGAAAAGTGAACATATAAATACTATCCCTGTAAGAAATTCTTACAAATAGGAAAATAAATTGAAAAAAAAAACATATTGGCGCAAATGAGATAGCTGATGAATAAATGTGCTTCTGTTAAGACTGATGACTGTGGGAGCCCCACCGTGAGGAGATTCCATCTTGACTTATGGTCAGGGAGTTCAAGCTTGTTTTTGCTCCTTAAGGCCAAACAGCACAATATTTCACCAAAGACATGGCAACTAGATAATACTAGAGTACTACTCAGCGGTAAAAAACAATGACATCTTGAATTTTGCATGCAAGTAGATGAAAATAGAAAACACTATCCTAAGTGAGATAGCCCAGACCCAAAAAGATGAACATGGGATGTATTCACGCATAATTGGTTTCTAGCCATAAATAAAGGACATCGAGCCTATAATTTCTGATCCTAACGAAGCTAAATAAGAAGGTGAACGCAAAGAAAAAATATAGTCATTCTCCTGGATATTAACCTTCATCTGGTGATGGATAGAGATAGAGACAGAGACCCACATTGGAGCACCGGACTGAGCTCCTAAGGTCCAAATGAGGAACAAAAGGAGAGAAAACATGAGCAAGGAACTCAGGACCACGAGGGGTGCACCCACCCACTGAGACAGTGGAGTTGATCTATTGGGAGCTCACCAAGGCCAGCTGGACTGTGACTGAAAAAGCATGGGATAAAACCAGACTCTCTGAACATGGCGAACAATGAGGGCTGATGAGAAGCCAAGGACAATGGCACTGGGTTTTAATCCTAATGCATGAACTGGCTTTGTGGGAGCCTAGCCTGTTTGGATGCTCACCTTCCTAGACCTGGATGGAGTCTAGGAACTTCCCACAGGGCAGGGAACCCTAACTGCTCTTTGGACTGGAGAGGGAGGGGGAATGGAGTGGGGGAAGGGGGAGAGGAGTGGGGGGAGGGGGAGAAAAATGGGAGGTGGAGAGGAGGCAAAAATTTTTTCAATAAAAAGAAATCTCTATAAAAAAAAGGTGATTATGCTTGCTTGTTCTTTGTGCCACTGTAAGAAGTCTTTTACCCTCCTGTTTTTGCTTTGGATATAAAAGTGATATGATAAGTAAATTGCGAGACACTATAGCATTTATTGAGAGCCCTCCAGATTCTATCTTTTATCTTTTGTCTCCTTGTTTTTAATACTCACTCACCTCTTCAGGAAGTGTTCAACAGGTTGGCTGACCCTGATAGAAGACCTGAGTCATCTCCAGTATAAATACTGAGTGACAACAGAGAAATAGCTCTCCAAGTTGTCTTCCAACCTCCTCTTCTGCACCATGGGAAATATCATTCCCATAAATAAATAAGTAAATGGAACACACAAGTTTTAAAAGATCTAGAAATAAGCTCAGTTATTATGAACATTCCTTGTATTTGTGGAGAACCTGAGTTAGATCCCCATGCTCACATTATCGCTGACAATCATGTGCAAATACAGTTTTAGGCATCTGGATCCTTCCTCTCAGTTCCATGGTCACATCATGCAGGAACTATACTTATATACAAACATTCATGCAAAACCCCCATACACATAAAACAGTACAAACAAAAAAAGTCTTTGATGTCTTTCAAAAAGTCTTCAAAAGTTTTTCTACCTGTAGAACATTTTAAATTGAGATTGTATATATGTGATATATATATATATATATATATATATATATATATATATATTTGTGTGTGTGTGTGTGTGTGTGTGTGTGTGTGTGTGTGTGTGTGATATATATACCTGATTGCCACACCAGTGCAGCCTGGATGCCAAGTCTGGGCAAAGGATATCAGAATTAATGAAACACACTCTCGATTTTGCAGAATCAGAAGCCCTTTATTTTATATCACCTAGAAGGTTTTATACCTAACCCAGACAGGTGGGTCAACAGGATGGAGACTTCACTGCTGGATCCTTGGGTTAGGGCCAAGGCAATGAGTATTCAGGAAGCTGGGTTGGTAAATAACTCTGAGAACATGGAACTTGCAAATTTCTCAGCAACCCATAATAATAAGGGCAAGAAAGATCATTAACAGGGGAGGTGAGTGGGAAGGCCAAGACTCTGTTAGGTCCCAACACCTGAAATACATACATACCACATACTTCATCTGTTTTATGATTGCAATGAAATTAAATCTTTATATACAAATAGGAAATAAAATAATGTAATGTCAAATCTCTAAATATTGCCTAATATTTTGTATAAGTTTTCTGTTGGTGTAACTTAATTCTTATTTCATTTACAATTTTCACATAAACTGTATATGAGTTATTTGCCATCTAAATACACTGCAAATCTCTGTAGTGTGAGCTGCGGGCTGCGTTCCTGCTGCTCCAGCTCCCGGCTGCCTGGCTAGTTTATTCCCCGAAATAGTTACACGGAAACTGTATTCTTTTAAACACTGTTTGGCCCATTAGTTTTAACCTCTTATTGGCTATCTCTTACATATTGATCTAACTCATTTCTAAATTTCTGTGTAGTACCACGAGCTGGCTTACCAGGAAAGATCTTAACCTGCGTCTGTCTGGAGTGGGAGAATCATGGCGACTGACTGACTCGGATTCTTTTTCCCAGCATTCTGTTCTGTCTACTCTACCTACCTAATTTTCTGTCCTATTAAAGAGCCAAGGCAGTTTCTTTATTTAACCAATGAAATTAACACAAAATAGAAGACTCCCCCATCAAATCTCTTCTCATTTCACCGCATTTTCATGTTGACATTATAACACACTTTTAATTTGAATATACTATTATTGCAGTTTTCTTTTATTGGTAGTGCTTTATATGAGCTATTCAAATGATATTTGTTTATCCAATTCTTACATATATTTCCTAATGTTTTTCTATGAAAAATATATTGCTTTAAAGCTTAAATTTTCACCTCATCTATCAACTATCAATCTCGATCTACTATGACAAATCAAAGCAAGTTATTCACACACATGAATTTCAATAATGTTTGTTAAAAACCAATTAAATATACAAACCAAAACCAAAACAAATAAAAACAAACAAAAAAATCATCCTTTATGTGCTGAACTGCAGTATCCCCTTGTCACAAAACATGGACCTGATACTGTCTGTTTTTAGCCTCTTTTTTATTTTGTTGTTCTCTTTATCTTGCCTTACCAAGCATACATGTTTTAATTAGGATACACTGAAACAATCATAACATCTAAACTGTGATGTCTATTGCTTTCTTTGTCTAGCTGTCCTAGGATGTACTTCTTTCTATGTCTTTTGCACTTCTTTTAGAACCAAGTAGTTAGCTGAATTAAAAAAAAAACAGACATCAATTTAAATATTTTATTGATTTTGTTGATCTATACATTTTTCTCTTCTCCCCTCCCTTCCTCTCCCTGCCCCTTTAACCCTCTCTTATTGTTCCTATGCTCCCAATTTACTCAAAAGATCTTGTCTTTTCCTACTTCCCACATAGATTAGATCCATGCATGTCTCTCTTGGGGGTCCTCATTGTTGTCTAGGCTCTCTGGGATTGTGAATTGTAGGATGATTTTCTTTGCTTTATGTCTGAAAGCCACTTATGAGTAAGTACATATGGTATTTGTATTTCTGGGTCTGGGTTACCTCACTCAGTATGATGTTTTTTAGATCCATCCATTTGTCTGCGAATTTCAAGATGTCATTATTTTTTTTTCTGTGTAGTACTCCATTGTGTAAATCTACCACATTTTCCTTATCCATTATTCATTCACGAGGCATTTAGGTTTTTTCCAGGTTCTATCTATGAACATAATTGAGCATATGAACATATGCTGCCTTGAACATAGTTGAGTGCATGTCCCTTTGTACGATTGAGCATCCTTTAGATATAAACCCAAAAGTGGTATTGCTGGGTTTTGAGGAAGGTTGTTTTCTAATTTTCTAAGAGATTGCCATATTGATGTACCACTATGTACTCCCACCAGCAGTACAGGAATGTTTCCTTTACCCCACATCCTCTTCAGCTTAAGTTATCATCAGTGTTTTTGATCTTGGCCATTCTTACAGGTGTAAGATGAAATCTCAGAGTTGCTTTGATTTGCATTTCTCTGATGGTTATGGATGTTGTGCATATCCTTAAGTGTCTTTCAAGCATTTTAGAGTCCTCTGTTTAGAGTTCTCTGTTCAGGTCTATACCCCATGTTTTTATTGGATTATTTGTTATTTTGATGACCAATTTCTTGAGTTCTTTGTATATTTTGGAGGTTAGTCCTTTGTCTGATATGGGGTTTGTGAAGATCTTTTCTCATTCTTTGGGCTGCCGTTTTGTCTTCTTCAAGTCCAAACAGACCAAAGACCTCAACATAAAATCAACCACACTGAACCTCATAGAAGAGAAAGTTGGAAATATACTTGAAAGCATTGATACAGGAAACCACTTCCTCAATACAACCCCAGTAGCATAGACACTGAGAGAAACAATTAATAAATTCCTGAAACTGAAAAGCTTCTGTAAAGCAAAGCACATTATCATCAAGACAAAACACATTGAATTTTAATTATACTGAAACTATGAAAGAATTGGACACAAATGTCATGGTTGTTATATTGCAGCTTTCTCTTCCCGAACATGCATGTTTTTTCCCTCACCTCCCTTATACATTTATTTAGTTCTATTTAATAAGCAGAGCATTAACACAATTTAGAGAATAGTTTGTACCTCATTCCATTAATTATGAAAATATTAACTTAAAATGTTACACTCTCCAAATAAAATGCAACATCTATTTTAATACTAATAGAAAAATCAAATACTTTTTCTATTATGATGCAAAAATTTTAATTTGCCCAAAATAAAATTAACATAGTTTCAGAATGTTTATATCATAGTACACTTTATTTTACAGAATAGTTGAAACAATTAATCATTGTTTTATGCATGAAATTACCTCAAAATGAATAAATGAGAGAGAATGACAGCTACTGACTTGATGAATGTATAGCACGTGAAAAGCAAACAACAATAAAAGAAAAGACAAGTCTTAATTATGTATGAAACTGACAATTTACTTTGGTTGATGCTTGGATACTAATAAGATTTTGATTCTAATTAAACATAGGATAGTGGTCTTGGAAGATTATATGGATGATGAAACCTAAAATTAACTAACAGCAATAAAAATGAAGTTTGATGGAGAAATATTTTCTATTAAATTTATTCTTTGTTATAATTACTTGTGTGAAGAAGGTCATCTCTTCATTCTGGATAATATTCCATTGATTTTATCATGATTTTGTTGGTATTGCTGATGCTGTTGATACTACAGCTTAGCTACTTCACTAGTTTCCAAAAGCTATTTAAGACTCACTGATTGTTTCCTTCTGTATCATTCCACACTTCCTAGGTCTGTAGAACCAATTTTCTTATCCTCCTGAGGACATTAAATGTAGGTATCTGTTAACATTTTCCTGAATTCATTATTATGTCTTCATTTTGGGATTGCCCTTTTCTCACTGTTCTACTCTTTTTGATTTCCCATTCAAATTATACCTTGTCTTCAAATGTCTGCTTATTTTCAGACCCATCATCATATGTAAGAATGGAACATCAAAGAATGACTGTCCCTCCTGGTTTGTGAAATTCTTTCATCATTTATTAGCTTTACTATAAAAGAATGAAGGACATATTTTAATCATCTATGGGACAACCAAATATTTGTATTTTATATATATATATATATATATATATATATATATATATGATCAAATTAACCTTATTTGATTTCTTTAAACAAAATATCTCCAAATATATGCATATAAAATTTATGACACACAGAGAGAAACAAAGAGGACACAGTGACAGAGACAGATAAAAACGGAAAGAGATATAGAGACAGAGACAGATAAAGACAGAAAGATAGACAGAGAACAAAGAGACATGTGCCTAGCAAGTCATCATGTTTAATCTTTAACTTCATTCTATGTTTGTTATATTGTTCAGCTTCCATTTTATTTGTACGTATAGCCCCAAATCTTGAGACTTATTAGAATAAGTAATGATACATTCTTTAATTTTTCAGTTCAAAATGTGTGTTTGGTTGGGGGAGGGTACTTAAAGAGATGTGGGGGTAGATACCTGCAGAGGTCAGAAGAGAGCATTGAATTTTCCAGAGCTGTAAGAAGTTGTGAGTTTCCCTATTTGGGTGGTGATGGCTCAGCTTATGTCCTCTGGAAGATCATCAGGCACTCTTAACCACTAAGTCATCTCTCCAGCCCAATCTTTTCCTGCTTATAAGTTGTCAAATTAGCACAAATCTTCTATTGGAGGCAACTCTTATTAAGTAAATAATTATTCTTTCCTCCTCTGTCTTCTTTTTATTTCCCCCCTTTAATTTATTGATTTTTAGCATCCACGCATTTGTTATTAATTATTTGTGTATCTGAACATATATTAACTTAAACATTTAGAAGCAATCTTGGGAGAGTGAGAATGTTAATATTTATTCCCAATGTATATTCATTAATTAAAAAGATGACAGTTAATTTTGAAAGCTATTTTATTTCTAATGGAAATCTCAGCTTCTTATGATTCTTTTTCTTAATTCTAAGCTTTCATTTGTTTGTTTTTAATTCATTGTTTTGGTTTATTTGTTTGTTTTCCTTCCTTTGTTTTTGTTTGTTTCCTTGCTTGTTTCTGCCTTCTAAAGACACAGAGTGATGGAGAAGGGTCATCTGTCTACTGGTTAAGGTCATCTGTCTATGTGTTGCTTTCATTAGTTAATTAATAAAGAAACTGCTTGGCCCTTGATAGGACAGAAAATTATGTAGGCTGAGTAGACAGAACAGAATGCTGAGAGAAAGAAGTCGAGTCAGTCAGTTGCCATGATTCTCCCACTCGAGACAGACACAGGGTAAGATCTTTCCTGGTAAGCCAGCTCATGGTACTACACAGAATATTAGAAATGGGTTAGATCAATATGTAAGAGGTAGCCAGTAAGAGGTTAAAACTAATGGGCCAAGCAGTGTTTAAAAGAATACAGTTTCCGTGTAATTATTTCAGGTATAAAGCTAGCTGTTCGGGTGGCCAGGTGCTAGGAATGTAGCCCGCTGCTCATATTACTACAACAACAGAGAAAAAAATGCATAGAGTTGGGTGGTTGGGGAAGGATCTAGGAGGAATTGGGGGAGAAAAGCCACGATCAAATATATTTTATGAAAAATGATTTTCACTAAAATTAGAAAAACAAAAACCATTTATGATGTGGGATTCCTTTCTACATGCTATGAATATGTATTATTACTGCTTGTTATTAAAGAAGCTGTTTTAGCCAGTAGCTTAGTAGAGTTAAGCCAGGTGGGAAATCCGAACAGAGATACAGAAAGTAGGCAGAGTTAAAGAGATGCCATGTAGTTGCCAATGGAGAAAGATGCCAGCCACCAGCTGCCAATCCAAAATGTGCCAATAGGCCACAAACTCATGTTGATTGACATATTAATAGAAATGAGTTAATTTAAGATGTAAAAGTTATCTATAAATATGCATAAGCTATTGGCCAAACAGTGTTGTAATTATGATTATTGATGTCTGGGCAGCCAGGAAATGAATGAGCAGTCTCCACCTACAAATTTAAGCTTTAAAACCTAGAATAATTGAATCTTTTCTGCCTATTACAGAGAGCTATTATAGTTATCATTATGTATAAAAAATGAGATATACTAGGCAGTAGTGGTGCATACCTTTAATTGCAGCACTGCGAGGCAGAGGCACGCAAATCTATATGTGTTCAAGTCCAGCCTGATCTAAAAGAGCTAGTTTTAGGATAGGCTCAAAAAAGGAGGTATTACTAGCCTTTCAATTTATAATTACCATTAAACAAATCTAGAAACACATTCTTTGTGTTTCAGTAGATGTGAAATTTGTAGATGAAAGGATAAATTGCAATATCAGGAAATGTTTATGGCTTTTCGTGAAAGATGTGTGGCCTACATGATGCCTAAAGGAATCTTTCCTGTAGAGATTTATTATCTTGACTCCCTTTAGTTCTCATGCAATAAATTCCCTGTAGACTCTTTATTATTTAATTATAAACTGATTGTCCCATTAGTTCAGGGTTTTTATTAACTCTTATAACTTGTATTAGCCCATTATTCCTGTCTATCTTAGCCACGTGACACAATACCTTTTTCACTGAGGCAGTCACATCTTGCTTCTTCTGTAGCTGGGTCACAACTGTGTCCTCTTTCCATAATTCTCCTGTTCTCATTGCCCTGCTTCTACTTCCTGCTTGGCTACTGGCCAATCAGTGTTTATTTAAAATATAATTGACAGGATACAGACTGTTGTCCCATAGCAATTCCCCAAAGTCTTGCTCACAGCAGGGATCAACACAAAGGCTATTTATTATTTTATTACATGCTTGGCATTATATAATTCTGTCATAATTCAAGTTTAAATTTTCAAATCAATATATAATTAGGAGTCATATTTTGAAAGTGGCATAACTTAATATGAAAAGTGATGTATACATATATACAAAATAGGAGAAGAAAATAACTTTCTTCACTCACTTTTTTAAAGTTTATAAGTATGGAAAATGTACACAGAACTAACCAAAAACAGATTAGTAAGAGAGAAATAGAGATATTATTAAATTGTTCTTAATATAATAAAACAAAATTGGATCTAGGGGTGAATAAGTGACATGTTATATATTAGGGTAAAGGAGAATAGATTTTAGAATTCTAGGAGAGGGCACTAGATATATAAAGGTGGAAAGTTAATGTATGGTGCTAATTGCCGGGTTTAAAATTTGTTATCTAGACTTAAGTTGGTGCCTATGAGTTGTTTAAGTACTCTCTCTTCATGGTAGAACTAGAAAGCACTGGCATTTCTACAGATGAAAATTAAGTTCATAAAATATGAATTTCTTATACAAAATAAAAACCTGTATCCCTTTTTAAAAGTTGTATGTATTCTTCCTGATCCTCAGTGGTTTTTTGCTAATAGTAACTAATATTTCAAAATTACAGATTTTGCAGCATATTCTATTGTTTATTAATACATGCAATGTTTTCTAGCATTTATGAGTATTTGCACTACTAGTACTATTATATCTACTTATTTAAATTACATATTATCAGTAACTGCCTATAGAGAATTGAAGTACTTCAGTATTTAACTTGGTTGGGAATAAATTAATTTGATAGCATTCAGGACATACAATCCCTTGACACATACCTTGAAATCCAAGAAAAACAAATTAGGTAATTCTTTCTGTCCATACTCTGACAATTTTCTCTTTAAAGGCCATTAAATCTCATAAAAATTCTTCTGTCTTGATTTAAAGTTGGCCATATGTTAACCATTTAAGAGATGATCTTACCCTTTAAAAAATTCAAACATTCAAAGACACATAATACCAAATTTTAATTTCAAGTTATCTGAAAATCAAACGCTAATATGTGGTAGACAGGAAGAATTGATAGAAAATAATTTGGCACCAATTCTGAAGAAGATGAAAGGGTATATTCACAAAGTGTAATAGTTTTTAGAGCATGAAAAGAAGATGAACAGGAAAGCAAATTTTTGTGCCCAATGATGTCTTTATTTTCCAGTGTGAAAATTCTTTTTATCTATTTTTTTTTCTGTGGGAACAGCATATAAAATAAATTTCTATGAAAAAGCCAAGTCTGTACCAAAGATGTGCTAGAATCATGGTTGTGGAGAGACAAAATGTTTTTGATTGAGAACAAAAATAATGTTTGCTTAATCTTAGTTTCTATTAAGATTTATTGACTACCAACTTCTATACCTCACTTAATATGCTTGTAACCAAATCAAACTTCTGTATATATTCTTAACCCAGTAGCCAAGATAGTTTTGACACACTTGAAACCTGCAGAAGAAAATTTCAAATTCTACTATAGCCTTTTTGATGTTTTCACTGTGTTTGACAAATGCAATGATTTGCAATTTTCTTCTGTTCTGTTTTTAACTATAGAATATTTGCAAGTTCTTCTAGATAAAAACATGCTGTAATGTTCCTATGTACATGATCAAATTTGGTCCATGAAATTTATATATATATATATATATATATATATATATATATATATATATATATATATTTGTTCACAAGAACTATACATTGCTTTCATGATTGCCTTAAAATTCATTTTCCATTTATCTCTGAATTAATTTAAACCTTCAGGTCAGTTTGTAAATTTCACTAAAATATACAGGTTTTATTTTATCTGATACATAGAACTAAAGACTGAAAGGGAGAATGTTACAGTCATCAGTGATTTGGGGTTTGGAGATCCAAAGACATCATTAGCAGTAATATCATAGCTATTTATATAGAGGTTCTATTAAAATGTAGAATTTCTGAGAATGCAAAAAGAAAAAAATGTATTGTAGACTGTCTTCAAGAGAGAAAGGGGAAGATGAAGAATAACCTTAGAGGGAGTTCTGTTGCAGAGAGACAAGCATCTGAAAAGCTGATTGAATTACTTCTTGAGTAGTCATGGCAAAAGTACTTAAGGGAGGAAGAGTCTATGATGAATCACAATTTGAGTGTTCTGTCCATCGTGTCAGTAGCAGAAACTTGAAGCAGTTGGTCACATTGAATCTGGAGTCAGGAAGGAAAGAGTGGTGAATGTTTGCCCTCAGTCAGCTTTGTCCTTTCTATCCAAGTCAGTGACTAGTCTAAGACATTTTTAAACCCCAACCAACTTCATCAGGATAATTCATCATAACTATGCCCAGATTCCTGTCTTCAACATGATTCCATTATCCTGTCACATTGAATAAAAATTCAACCATCTCATAAGCCTTTACTAATCTTCTCTCAATTACTTTTTATCTAATCTTGCTTCTCTAGATATAATGCATATGTATACAGCTTGATTCAATTGAAGTGGGACATTTTATAATGAAGTCTATCAGGTCACATAATAACAATATTTAGTGTATTTTTCTCTTTTATGCTAATTGAATTTTTTATGAGACATCAGACAAAAACCTATAAAAGGAAGGGAAGTATTTTTTCACAGAATACGATATACACGAGTTGTAGTTTTGTTTTATGTGTACATTGTGTAACTTAGCTATGGAAAACAGGAAATTCTGATCCTAATATATTCTTTACTTTTATGCTTGACTTCATCAATAGAGGGTTATCATGCCATAAAAATAAAGAGTATTGTTAATTTAGGAAGTAGGACACAATTTAACAGATTTTGAAAGTGATATCTTAATAATTTAATAAATATTAACTATAGTAAATCATGCACATATCCATTCAATTTTGGTGGTTTCAAACATTTAGGAATGGCCCTTAAAAATCAATTATTCTTTTACTCATATTCTGAGTTACAATATACACTCATTGATCATGTACACTACTGTTTTTGGAATACCTGCCTAAAATGAATTGCTTAGAACATGAAGAAGGTTAAAAACATTTTTTCTATTACTCACATGAAGACTGTTTACTCAGAATAATAACTAACCCTGCATACTAGGTGGATATGATTTTAATTTCCAAAGTGTTTTAAGATGATTTATTCAAATTTGTTGGGAGAGCAAAGTAATTTTACATTAGTATAAGTAAAGAAATTTGGGGGTGGGAGAGATAGTTCAGTGATTAGAAGCACTGGATGCTCTTCCAGAGGACCCAGTTCAATTCCCAGTCCCTACACAATACCTCACAACCATCTGAAACTCCAGTACTAGAGGGTCTAACACCCTTTGCCTGAGCTTGGTGGCACATGCCTTTAATCCTAGCACTTGGGAGGCAGAGGCAGGTGGATCTCTGTGATTTCGAGGCTAGCCTGGTCTAAATGTGCTATTTCCAGGACAGACTCCAAAGCTTCAGAGAAACCCTGTCTCGAAAAAAAAAAAAAAAACTGTGATTAAATTTTCTCTGATCATTAAGATTATCTAGGTATCAACTTCTCTCTCAAGAGATGTGCAACCAGAAAAGTGGGGCATAGAAGGGTTGTCAAGGAAGGTGTCCTCTCCAGATTTTATTTAGTTCTTTGTCCACTGATGAGGCACCAAGTGTCATCTTCCACATGCTAAATATTAAGTTAGCACTGTTCTGCCTACAAGCAATTTCAACCCAAAGGTCATCCTATGATAAACCTGAGCAACAGTTGGTGAATACCTTATATATAAGCAAAAACATTAACTGTTACTATTTTCAAATTTGAGAATTAAATTTCTATTTGCACATAGAAATCAATTACATGTAAATAAAACATAATATGTGTAATTAAAACAAAACAATGACAAATATAAACTTTAATATAAAATGTCTTTATGAATAATGAAGACTGGATTCTTAGTAAAAAAATCACAAGCATTGAAAGTTAAATTTTACATAGTTCATCTAGTTGATTTTTAGATATATTTTATTATTTTAACACTATTGTTTGTGCTTCTAATTTATTTTTGATGAGTGTTTTTATTTCTCATTATATCTTGAAAAAATAGCAAAAGATGTTAATTCTGTCACAGAAAGACAGAGAAAATGTATGTGATGGCTATTCCTAAGTCTCAACATGACTGAACTGAGAAAAAAATTAAACAAATAATAATGAATAGTATGTTCTACATATAACCATGAAGGTATTTCTGAAGAAGACTAACTAAGGATCAGCTCTGTCTACATGAAGAAGCACCCCCAAAATAGGAGCCCAATGGAATGAATTGGAAATAAGCCTGCTCATATGGCTCTTTCTCTTCTCCTAATCACGACAAGGTAAACTGTTTTACTTCATAACCCTCTTCATAATGGGCTGAGATGTTTAGAACCATGAGCCTAGTTAGGCGATGGTAGCTCATGACTCTTGGTCCTAGCACTCAAAAGGCAGAGGCAGGAGGATCTCTGTGAGTTGAAGGTCAACCTGGTCTACAGAGTGAGTTCCAGGATAGTCAGGGATATACTGTGAAACCCTTTCTCAAAAAAAAAAATGAAAAGAAAGAAAGAAAAGAAAAAGAGAAAGAAAGAAAGAAAGAAAGAAAGAAAGAAAGAAGGGGGAAAAAGCAAAGGAAAAAAACGTGTGTCAAATCAAATGCTTTATTCATTAAATTGCACCTGTTGGGTCTTTCAGTCAGACAACAAAAACAATGTTACTAAGTTATTGCATAATGAGGAGCTTGGCTGGGTTTATATTCAGTTCCTTGGTGGTAAGCTCTAAACTGTTGGAATTTTTGAAGTGGCAGAACTACCTTTATGGGTCTTAAAACAACATCTGGTAGCTTAGGGTTATGAGCAACCTCACATTACAGGCTACCCACCCAGAGGGAAAGAAACTGATTGGGCTTATTATATTCAGCCAAGCATCAAAGAAGTGATAAGCTGAGGATGGAGCTGAATTAAATAATGGATGATTCATTGAATCATAGGCATTTATTCAGTAAAATTCTTGCAAAAAGAATCTTTAATATACAACCTTGGTTGGTAATACTTAGCAAATTGTCTCATACGTGTGTGCCAGGAAGATAAACTAAAAATCACAAGAAGTTCAACCCAGAATCATGCCTAGCCTTTTTTTTTTTTTTTTGAGTATCTCATCTTTTTTTTGATTTTCAGACTTTTCGTATTTTTGGTGTCATTCTAAAAAATATCTGAGAGTATAGTAGGAACTCAAAATTCATAGCTATTCTCTGGAAAATGGGCATGGCCCAGAGCTGTTAAATTGTATTTGGTGTACAACTACAACCAGGCTTGTCAAGTATCTATAAACTGTGATGTTTGAAGGTAGCTATGTCACTGAAAATAGAAATTCAATATCTGATTGAGACACCAGACACTCTTCTAAATTTGTTTTTGTGGTAAATTGCTAAGATTGTTGTAAACTTCACTCCCACGGCTTAGTTTTAGAGGACCATCTGCTTGATACAGCTTACTAATGAACCATCTCTATTGCCAGCAAATGGTACTGTGGCCCTCACATTTTGGAGGCTTGATCCAACTGGGACAAGAAGGAATGTAGAAATAACAGATTCAAAAATCAAGAATCCAGTGCATCATATACTCTGATGGACACACACCAGAAACCCAGAAGCATATTTTTATTACATACATGGGAACAAAGAGGGTGATTTGTTAATACGTTAATATAGTAAGTGGTCTCTGTAGGGAAATAGTCTCAGGCTGCAGACATCATGGAAGATAAAGCAGTGTTTGATGCTTTATGAACACACTGGGAACATCTGTACTCTGATCAGGGGAAGGTTTTTCCACCTTCTGAGCCTGTCCTGGGAAAGGCTGTGATATTTCCATAGGTTTGAGGCACTGATGTTCTTAAAATGGACATGCTCATGTCATGAATACGTATTTACTCAGGATTTCATCAATTCCACTGGAAGTTGTAAATTTAAAAAAAAAATTGTTTAGAGTACAAGTGAACATGTGCACATGTGTTCATATACCCATACACATATAATATCAGTGAACATGTGCACATGTGTTCATATACCCATTCACATATAATATCAGTGAACATGTGCACATGTGTTCATATACCCATACACATATAATATCAAGTGAACATGTGCACATGTGTTCATATACCCATACACATATAATATCAAGTGAACATGTGCACATGTGTTCATATACCCATACACATATAATATCAAGTGAACATGTGCACATGTGTTCATATACCCATACACATATAATATCAAGTGAACATGTGCACATGTGTTCATATACCCATACACATATAATGTCAAGTGAACATGTGCACATGTGTTCATATACCCATACACATATAATATCAAGTGAACATGTGCACATGTGTTCATATACCCATACACATATAATGTCAATCATGGGGACTGGAAGGATAATTTACTTTTAAAGTATTTAATGCATAAGCATGAAAAACAAAGTTTGATCTTTAATGTTGAATGTAAAAATAAAGATGTGATGCCATCTGCCTGTAATCTCAGTACTTGGAGGTAAAAATAGGCAAAGCCTGGATCTTGATGGCCTATCCTAATCAATGAATCCCGGGTATCAGTGTCAGGCCCTCTCTTGAAAGTAACAATGTGAGAGGAACTATTTCTTAACTAAATTAACTAAGCATTTAACCACCTTGTAAAAATCTGTTTCTACTACTAAACAAATGATACTCATAGCTTTAATCAATAAAGTGTCTCTTCTTTGTGAATGGTGTTGAATGTATAATCATGGTTGCCCAAAATGCTGAGAATAAGTAAAGTATGAGAACTCAGGTTCTAAACAAGACTTTATGCCTTTTTCTTCAATGAAAAAAAAATTAGGAGCCAGACAACAGGAAGCAGGGCTTCAAAATCCTTCTCTGGGAAAAACATAGCCATTACAACCACAGCTGTAGTATTTCCTATGAACTGACTCAGTGAGAGGGTAAGTCATTTCTTTCAGGTGTGAAGTTACCGGTGATCCCACCAGACTCCAATCATTTCAATCTAATGGTTACATTTAGTTGGTTCCAAAACAAAATCCAAAGCCTTGAAACTGGTAGAAAGGAGAGGCTATTTATTATTAGAGATGGGAGAAAATAAGAGTGAAGAAGAGTAACAAAAAGGTATGATATGCACAAATGAAGTTGTTGAACTAAATCATAATACAAGTTTACAGAAAAGTAAGGTGGATGACTCTTAAGGAATGATGCCTAAGATTGTACTGCAGCTGCCACATGCACACACACTCACAGTTTCACAAACATAAATATGTATATACACAGAAAAAAAAAAAGAAAAATAGGTGGGGGAAGAGAGAGGTGGAGAGAGAGAATCATATGTGTCTGCTTCTTCAAATATTGTGTATTGCGATATTAATAGATATTCAGCATCAACAAAATTTATCTACCCCTAGTCTTTACAACTTATCCATGATATAAATCTGTATCTGCAGAAAACAGAAATGAATGGAAGATAAAATCAAGATATTATGAAGAAAATAGGATAAAGCAGGAAAATAAAGGATTTGAACATTTCTGTTTGACTAGCAAATTGTTATTGGAGATACCATCAAAATAAATAAAAAAGATGAAATGGAACCATTTACAAACATAAAAATGTGCTTTTATACTAATTATTAGGTTTCTATAAATTTACTGTTACGTTTAAATCTAGATACAATAGGAGTAGCCACAAAAGATTTTCTCCCTCTAAAAGTTACAACTTAATGCAAGGGATAGCAGGATGGTGGCAATGGTTCATAGAACTGCTTAAGCTATATCAGGATAAAAGCCAGAGCATTAATAATTTTTAGATGAGGAACATATCATAATAATCAGGTTATGTCCAGTTATGTTTAGCCAAACTTTGTAAATTGTTAAGTTTTATAACAATGAAAAATTTAAATAGAAAGAAAAGTAATGTACAAAAATGATTGGTTACAAGTTAATGAAAGGAATGCCTCTAATGAAAAAAATATAAGTGAATAAATCCTAAGGAATGTATAAGTTAATTTTGCTATTCAATTATATATACATTTCATCAAAATAAATTATGTAACGATATATATTATTCTATAATTCAATAAAATTTCAAATAAATTTTATATGATTGCTATATTTTTGATACATTTTCCATAAACTTAGAAGGCTCATACATATCTTAGTCTGCTTTGGCAAGCATTACAAAACAGCGTAGAATTGGTTGCTGTAATCTAGTAAAATTTCAATGGAAGGTGGATAGTTTGAAACTTATTTTCACTATATAATGAGGACTGTCTTGTATCATAGGTTGGTCTTGAGATCAAATATTTTTGGTTTTTGGGAATAGAGGCATGTATCACCCTCTTTAAAAAAAATCACATGAAAAAAGCATTCACTGTAAATTTTGTAGGTAAGAAGCCCCAAGTCAAGGAGCCTGGTGTGGGAAGTCCTGGGGTCCAGCATGACAGTAACCTCCACCAACAGAATAGCATGTCAATGTGGTCTGAATCGTTTGGGGAAAATGCCCACCATCCACTTCATGTCTGGATGCTTTCATGCCCACATGGGTTAGGAGGAAAGTAACTAAGACCATGCCCATGGATAAGCAGCCCCCACCTGGGCAAATGGCAGGATTTGATCTGCTAGGAGTGCACAGGTAGGAGAGCATGGTGGATTCTCACTGCCATACACAGAGATATTTCAAGGCCTTGCAGTGCACTTCATGGCTGATTTAACTTTTACTCATAAAACAAGTGTCTATATGCTTCATGGTGCTCCCAGAGTTGAGGTTGTGAGCAAAGCTTCTACCAGGCAGGTCGGAGTCTGTGAACATGCATCTGCCATGTTGGACTGGGTGGAGCAAACAGGCAAGGCTGAGTTGGTCCTAGCCACGCCTGCTTAGCATTAAAAAAAAAAAAACATGCCTGGTCAAAAAATAATTACAGATATGCACTCAATAAAGACAAATTCAGATGGAAAAGACACCTAAATGGGTCACCATGTTGGAAATATATATATATATATATAGGCTTGGGATAGAAAAGAAAAAGAGTATAGAGTGTTAGTAAAAGAATTAAAGTCTTTAAACAGGCAGTAAAAGTAATATTAAAGTATACAGACAGTCATAGATTAAAGTAGTAAAGAAAATCAAGCCATTTAAAAATGGGATATAGACAGATACTCTAGATTATGTAAATTATTGTGTTTTCTTTGAATATTTTGACTGGAGCTAAGTATAGAGAGATATATCATTTTCTGGGCTGCTAAACTAAACCAACATACATATTTTAAAGGTCCCTGGCTTCAAAATTTGGGTGTAGGGATTTGTTGCTTTGGAAAAGGGGTTCTTCTTCTGTTTCCACAGAAGATGAAAACCTATGGATTCCTCCCAGACTAACGTGGTTTGGTGGAATAAGGTCCCCAAAAGGTCACCATGAACACCCCCTAAAATTACTTAGCCCAACAAAAAACAGGAAGAAGTTTGGAAAGATCTATGATCAAATTCCTTAAATGATTGTTTATGTTTGCTTACATTTAAAGGGAAATATGCTATAGAGCTTTGCATTGGTATGGATATTGGTTTATTGATACAAAACTAAGGTAAATTTTGTTATATGTATATTTTTGCTCTTGATTAAGGTACTGTGTTTGTCCAGCTCATTTAAAAATTTAATGTGTAATTAAAACTATAGGTTAATAAATAACAATATATAATAGTGAAGCTTATATTCATATTAATTAGGTTCTAGATACATAGAAATTTATTTCACTCACACAGGTATTCTTCATATTTTTCAGAGATCTTCAGAATATGGCATTTAAAATGTTTTAATAACTTAAGATTTCGTGACATGAGATACAACTGCTCCTTGACAGTATCAATTACTTCAAGAGGATGATGGACATTGAAGAGTTTCCTTAAAAAGTTTGCTAGCAAAAAAAAAACAAAAAACAAAAAAAAAAAACAAAAAAACAAAAAACTTTGCTAGCCATTTGGGCAAGAAACTGCTCTTTGCCTTGACTGATTGATGTTATGCTGTATGAACTGGACAGGCAGGATCCAGAAAAAAAAATGACTGCTATACTTGCCTAAAGGTCAGATGTTTCTTCTGGGTTTCTGCTTCAAGAAAGAGCCTGGCAAACATTATGTAGGATACAGAAGAAAGTGACTGGCAAACTGCCAATATAGGTGGAAGTGTCTTTGAAGTTTTATGCTTCATGGAAAAGTCTGCTGAATACTACGGTTCTGTAGGCTGAACATTGGATGCCCAGAAGCTACAGAAGAACTTTGGATGACCTTCTAGCTAAATGTCTTTGTCAGTTCTAGAGTTTTGGAAGTTGTTTATAATGCATATCCTTTTTACTTAGGTAGTATATTCTGGTGTTTTTGATGGAGTAGAATATAGATAGTTATAATTATACTTTTCCTTAGTTATAATAAAAGATAAAGTAGGTATAAATGTTGTAACTGTAATTCTTGCTTGCCTGGTTTGTTATATGTAATTTTACTATGTTAAAGTTTAAACTTTCCTTTTTATATATACAGAAAGGGGGAAATGGAAATGGTGTTGGAAGTTCTTCTGTATATTTATTGCTTTTATTGGCTAATAAAGAAATTGTTTTCAGCTAATGGCTTAGCAGAATATAGACTGGCTGGAAAAGAGATAAATAGAGAGAGTAAGCAGAGTCAGAGATATGCCATGTAGCTACCAGAGGGGAAAGATGTGAGGTTTGAGCTAGAATCTTTTCAGAAGGCTACAAGCCTCATGGTAAAATATAAAATAAAAAAAAATGATTAATTCTAGATGTAAGACCTAGCCAGCAATATGCTTAAGCTATTGACCAAACAGTATTGCAAATAATAGGGTTTCTGTGTTGTTATTTCAAGCCTGGGCACCCAGAAACAAATGGTGCCATCAATGTATGAAGTATGAATTCATAGTTGAAAGGGTCTTCTTTTTGTCTTCCATGTAGGCACTGTTTTACTATATAGACACCCAGAGATCTAGACTTTTCATGGAAAACCTTGGACCTTCTTCTTGTCTTATAAATAGGCACCTTTTCACCATATAGACACTCAGAGATCTAGACTTTTTATTAAAATCCTTTTTGTAAATACAATATAATTTTTATAAATAGAACTATATTTTTATAAATATAGATAGTTCAGAAGGTGTGTGTCATCAAACCCGAGTCTCTGGTTTTGATTTAATAATAAATAATAATAAATATTAAAATATATTTATTGCTGCATTCTACCAAATTATTGTTGGCACATCCTTGATATTGAACTGATATAAGAATTACCACCACTGTAAACTTGTAGCTGACCTGAATTTCAAAAATTTAAGGTGAAGAAAAGTTTTAATACATTGTTTACATGCTATAAGAAAACAAAGACACAATTACTAAAGTCAATTTGCTATAATTTGAAATTTGAGTAAGTACAATATTTTTTGAATAGTCATGAGGTATTTGGCCCATCAGGTATAATATTAAGTTTATGACCCTCTATATCTTCTTTGTGGTACCAAAGTCCATTCTTAGTGAAGACAATACAGATACTTTTTCTTATACAATACTAAGTCATCAGTTTTAATTGTTAACTATTTTATAAAAAAAAATTAAAACAATAGAAATTTTCTCTGAATCTTCACTTTTTAGTGTCCATGGTCTCTACTTGTAAGCAACTTCCCTACTTCTATAAACCTAGCTGCCACTTACATATTCTCTTTACTGATGTAGGCAAATTACCTCCCAAGTAATCAAAGCACTAATTAAAGCATCAGAATCTTGACTCTCCAGAGATACACCATTTTGCATAGTTAGTTACTGTAAACAAAGTAATGCTTTTCAGTTTCTGAAGGATAAAAATCATTAAAACTATGATTGCTAATTACACTATATTTCTCATTAAAATACTTTTAAGACCAAAATTAAGTTCCTAAATAACTTTGTGCTATAAAACCCATTTAAATGAATATGGTTATTTTTTAAGACCTTGAAAATATTCTAAAGTGTTTACTGCACAGTGAGGCCTAGTAAAATGTTTGCTAATGAGTTTCTTCGAACATATCAGATAATGTATGCAACACTTGTTAACTCATCTATTCTTTTAAAGATATTATTTTTGTTTATTATGTTGATGTTTTGGGGGGATTTCATTTACATGTTTTGATCATATTTACTCTTCATCCCCCAGCTCATTCCTGATGCATCATCTTCCCTATCTATTCAAGTGTATGTCCACCTTACCATTATGCCACAAAGTCCTCTCCAGATGCTTATTGATCGTTGTAAAAGACGAGGTAGAAACAGAGCAAGAGCCCAGAGTACTATATGTCAGCAAAGAAACTGTATTTTTGACACACCAGAAAACCTGCATATGTGAACTCAAGATGGTTGTGACAATACACACACAAAACCTATCAAATGTACATCAGAACATACCCTAGTAAGAAGGGAGTTGAAGAAGTCCACTCTTAGCCAAGGAGTTACTTATAATTTTCAATTTCTATGTGAAGGAGAGTTTTCTCAAGAGTTTAGCTCCTATTAAGTCCACTATCATGTAATAGAAGGACACATATCCAAGAATATTGAAGCATCAAAAATAATGAGAGATAAAACAGATCCATACTGGAAAATGAAATGCAATCAATCTTTTTACAGATGTATGACCTTGCATGTAAGGAAGTTTAAAATGTTCCTCAAAGTAAGAGTTTTAAAATTAATGAAGTATGTTTTGTAAAGTTGCAGAACACAAAATCAACATAGAAGTTTACCAGTATTCCAATAAACCATTTAAACATGTGGAAAGAAAACACAGCAATAACAACAGTAAGAAAAACCCTCTTATCTCCACAATTATAATATCAACAAAAATAATAAATTGCCATGACATTATTTTCTCAAAAAGTGAAAGATTTTTACATGGAAAACTGTAAAATATTGACAAAAATTATTTGCTCATGAATTAGAAACATGGGTGTTATTTTCAATAAAATGATGGGGGTCCCAAGCAGAGCAGCTGTGGCTGGGATACTGTGGTAGCAGTGACCCAGAGGCCATGGAAGGTATCACAAGCAGGACAGCAGTTCCCTGAGGCTTAGGACCAGGACATGAGAGCAGCCTTGGTGAGTCCCAAGATGGTGGGAGACCATTGCGGGTGACAGACAGATATGTAATTCAGAGAGAGTTTGTGTATAGAGTTTATTTAGTGTGTTGTGGAAGGAAAGGGTAATGGAGAGAAAGAGAAGGGGAGAGAGAGAGAGAGAGAGAGAGAGAGAGAGAGAGAGAGAAAGGCAGCAGCCATCAGAAGAGGAACAAGAAGAGGTAGCACTTACAGGCTTGAAGAAGATGAAGATCTGCTTGCCTTGACAGAAGGGGGGTGGTGGGTAGGGCTTGTCTCTGAAGGGGGCAGGGTACCCAGATCTGCAGATGGAGGCCCTTCTGTATGTGTGTTGCTTTCATTGGTTAATAAAGAAACAGCCTTGGACTAGGTGATAGGACAGAACTTAGGTAGGTGGGAAAAACAGAACTGAATTCTGGGAAGAAGAAAACAGGTAGAGAGATGCCATGAAATAGCCAGAGACAGACATGGCGAATCTTTCCCGGTAAGGCACTGCCATGTGGCGATATACAGATTAATAGAAATGGGTTAAATCAAGATGTGACAGTTACCCAATAAGAGGCTAGAGCTAGTGGGCCAAGCAGTGATTAAATTCATACAATTTCTGTGTGATTATTTCAGGGTTAAGCTAGCTGGGTGACCAGAACAAACAAGCAGGCCCTTCTTGTAACAACTGGCATCTAACATGGTTGACTATATCCATGTAAACCCGAGAAATCTTAAAAAAAAATTCTAAATTTAAAAAAAATGCCCATATTATCAAAGCAATATCTGAATCCAGTATTCCTGACTAAAATATGAGTTATTTTTCATAAAATGGCCTAAAACATTACACAATTTTATAGCAGCATAATAGCCCTTTATAACCAAAGCAATCATAAGATACATTATTGCTGGAAACATTTTATTCAATTATTTCAAACTATATTGCAAAGTCAATCTCATTCAAACAGTATGAAATATGTCTAATATTTAGACCAATGGAACAGTACAGAACTGTAGATAAAGGAGATACCAAAGAAAAAAATGATAAATAATATTTGAAAAATAAACTGTAACACCACATTCCACAGTTTTCTCTGCATCAGGATTACTTATTGTGATCAATCAACTTGAACTCAAACTCGTTTTAAAAATATTATGATTGAAAGCTTAATTCTTGGGGCTTGAATGATTGTTTAGTATTAACAATACTTACATATCTTACAGTGACTGAACACTCACACTGGGTACCTTACAGCTACCCTGTGACCCTCTGCATACACTGATGTGGGAGTGTCATATATCAATCTCTTGATTTCATTGGTTAAGCAATAAAGAAACTGCTTGGCCCTGATAGGTTAAAACATAGGTGGGAGGAGTAAACAGAACAGAATGCTGGGAGGAGGATAGGAGCGGCGGGGCTGCATCCCCAGCACCCTGGCCTCCTCACTAGCTTATGCCCCAAAATAACAACACACAAACTGTATTCATTTAAACACTGCTTGGACCATTTCTATATAGCCTCTTCTAGGCTAATTCTCACATATTAATTTAGCCCATTTCTAATCATCTGTGTAGCACCGCTAGGTGCACTTACTGGGAAGATTCTAGCCTACGTCCATCCTGGGTTGGAGCTTCATCGTGTGTGCCTCAGAGAACAGAGCTATCGCATCTGCCCGGGAGAGAGGAGCATGGCGACTCTGAGCTCACTTCCTCCTCCTCCCAGCATTCTGTTCTGTTTACTCCTCCCACCTATGTTTTAACCTATCAGGGCCAAGTAGTTTCTTTATTGCTTAACCAATGAAATCACCAGATTGATATATGACACTCCCACATCAATTCACATGTTGCTTGTTTGTCCCAGTCACCCAGAACCTAAATAATCAAACAGAAATTACACTTATTAAAACACTGCTTGGCCCATTATTACAGGCTAACTTTTTTATATTTATTGTTGGGGAAGCCACTTCTTCATTTCTTGGCCACTCTAAACCAAAACAACCACAAAGAAATCTGTATTAATTGCAATACTATTTGGCCAATAGCTTAAGTGTATTTCTGGCTTACTTTTATATCTTAAATTAACCTATTTTTATTAATCTGTGTATTGCCATGTGGCTGTGGCTTACCTGCAAATTTTTGAAGCCTCTGTATCTGGCAGAGGCTACTTGGCTTCACTTCAACTCTGCTTACTCTCTCCTTCTCTATCTCCTTGGAACTCCCACCTTGCTCTATTGTGCTAGGCCACTGTCTGAAACAGATTTACTCATTAACTAATAAAAGCAACACATAGACAGAAGGACTTCCCACACAAAATTGCCACCCTGAATGCACCCGATTTTATCAGAACAGCTGTTTTTGGTGCACATCTCTGCTGTGAAAAGTAGTCTCAAAAAATGACTCATTGTTTTGTCCACAAACCTTTTGGAATCAAGGGTTTATGTTGTGTACTTGTATGACTCTTGGCTTTAGTTAATTAACACCTTTATTGTTGAGTATAGCAGACATGACACTCAAGTTAATGTAAGTCTTTTTTATTACTTTAAAAAATACCAATCCAAATTCTGATTTCCACCTTTTCTCCCTCTCCCCTCCCACTCTCTCCACATCCCCCACCCCCTCCATTCTTAAGAGAGGGCAAGGCACCTGTCCTGTGGAAAGTCCAAGGCCCTCCCTACTACATCTAGGTTGAGCAAGGTATACATCCAAAGAGAATAGGATCCCAAAAAGCCAGTACATGTAGTAGAGACAAATCCCAGTGCTGTTGTCATTGGCCCCACAGTCTGCTCCAACTGACAACCACATTTAGAGGGACTATTTTGATTCCATGATCATTCACTCCCAGTCCAGTTGGTGCTGGTGAGCTTCCATTAGCTCAGGCACATTGTCTCAGTGTGTGAACCCCCCATGGTCGTGACCACCTTACTCATAATCTCACTTCTTCCACTCTTCGACTGGATCTTGGGAGCTCAGTACAGTGTTCTGATGTGGGTCTCTGTCTCTATTTCCAATTCTTTTTGGAAGAAGGCTCTATGGTGATATTTAAGATAATCATCGGTCTGACTAGAGGGCAAGGCCAGTTCAGGTACCCTCTTCTCTATTGCTTAGGGTCTTAGCAGGGGTTATCCTTGTGTATTCCTGGGAGTTTTTTTAGAGCCAGGTTTTTCACTAACCCCCCAAAAGACTCCCTCAATCAAGATATCTCTTTCCTTGCTCGCATATCTGTCTTTCCAATTATCCTGCTCCCTCAAGTTATACCCCACCCTCCCCTTCTCCCCCATTCTTCCCCTTCTTCTCTTCCTTCTAACCTCGGACTTCATGCTCCCAAATTTTGTCAGGTGATCTTATCTACTTCCAATTTACAGGTGAATCGATATATGTTTTTCTTTGGGTTCACCTTATTAGTTAGCTTCTCTAAGATCATGAACTATAGGCTCAATATCCTTTATTTCTCTTTAGAATACAATTATGAGGGAGTACATACCATATTCATTTTTTTTTTGGATCTGGGTTACCTCACTCAGGATAGTGTTTTCTAATTCTATACATTTGCATGAAAAATTCAAGATGTCATTGTGTTTTACCACTGAGCATTTCTCTAATGCATAGATTGCCACAATATCTTTATCCATTTTTCTGTTGAGGGGCATCTTTGTTGTTTCTAAATTCTGTCTATTACAAATAATGCTGCTATGAACATAGTCGAACAAATGCTTTTAGTATGAGTGAGCATCTTATGGGTATATGCCCAAGAGGAGTATTGATGTATCCTGAGGTAGGTAGATTCTCAATTTTCTGAGAAACCACCACACTGATTTCCAAAGTGGTTGCACAAGTTTGCATTCCCATCATCAGTAGATAAATGTTCCCCTTACTCCACATCCTCTCCAGCATAATCTATCATTAGTGTTTTTGGTTTTAGCCATTATGACAGGTGTAAGATGGTATCTCAAGATTTTTTGATTTGCATTTCCCTGATAGCTAAGGAAGTTGAACATGTCCTTAAGTATTTTTCATCATTTGAAATTCTTCTGTTAAAAAAATCTCCATTTATTTCAGTATACCATTTTTTAAATTGGGTTATTTAGATTTTTAATGTCTAATTTCTTGAGTTTTTATATATTTTAGAGATCAGTCCTTTGTCTGATGTGAGGTTGGTGAAGATATTATCCCATTCATTAGGTTGGCTTTTGTCTTACTGACTGTGTCCTTTGTTTTACAGAAGCTTCTCAGTTGTAGGAGGTTTGATTAATTCATTGTTGCTCTTAATGTCTGTGCTCCTGGGATTATACTTAGGAAGTGGTCTCCTGTGCTTATGCATTGAAAGCTACTCTCCACTTTCTTCTCTATCAGTTTCAGTGTAGTTGGATTTAAACAGAGGTCCTTAAAACATATGGACTTGTGTTTTGTTAAAGGTGATAGATATGGATCTATTTTCATTCTTCTACAGGTTGACATCCAGTTATGCCAGCACCATTTTATGAAGATTCTATCTTTTTTCCATTGTATAATATTAGCTCCTGTGTCAAAAATCAGGTGTTCAAAAGGTGCAGATTATCCAGGTCTTCTATTCCATTGGTAAACATTTCTGTTTTTATGCCAATATCAAGCTCTTTTCATAACTGTAGCCCTGTAACTGAGTTTGGTGTCAGGAATGGTAATGCCTACAGAAGTTCTTTTATTGTATAGTATTATTTTGGCTATTATGGGTTTCTTTGTTTTTCCATATGAAGCTGATTATTGTTCTTTCAAGGTCTGTGAAGAAATCTGTTGGGATTCTGATGGGTATTGCATCTAATGTATAGATTTCTTTTGATAGAATTGTCTTTTTTCCTATGTTGGTCCTTCCTACCAAAGTACATGGGCTATCTTTGCATTTTCTGGTATAGTCTTCAATTTCTTTCTTCAAAGATTTAAAGTTCTTGTCAAATATGTCTTTCACTTCCTTAGTTATTGTTACCCAAAGATACTTTATGCTATTTGTGGCTATTGTGAAAGGTGATATTTCTCTGATATCCCTCTCAGCTTCTTGATCCTTTGTGTATAGGAGGGCTACTGATTTTCTTGAGTTGATCTTGTATCCTGCTCTATCACTGAATGACTTTATTAGCTGTAGGATTTCTCTTGTAGCGTTTTTGTGTTCACTTATGTACACTGTCATATCATCTGCAAATAATGAAAGTTTGACTTCTTTCTTTCCAATTGGAATTCACTTGATCTCCTTATGTTGTCTTATTGCTATTGGTATAACTTCAAGCACGATGTTGAAGAGATATGGAAAGAGTAGACAGCCTTGTCATATACATAATTTTAGTGAAATCACTTTAAGTTCCTCTCCATTTAATTTTATGTTAGCTGTTGGCTTGCTGTATATTTCTTTTATTATATTTAGATATGATCCTGTATCACTCATCTCTCCAATACCCTTATCATGAAGGGGTGTTGAATTATGTCAAATGCATTTTCAGCATCTAATGAAGTGATCATATGTTTTCTTTTTCTTTCAGTTTATTTATCTGATGGATTACATTGATAGATTTGCATATACTGAACCAGCTGTGCATCTCTGGGATGAAGCCTACTTGATTATAATGGATGATATTTTTTGATGTGTTCTTGGATTTGGTTTGCCAATATTATATTGAGAATTTTTGCATTGATGTTCATGAGTGAGATTGTTTTTTTAATTAATTAATTTATTTTTTACTTAAAAATTTCCACCTCGTTCCCTCCTCCCATTTATCTCCCCATACCCCCCCCCCTTCCAGTCCAAAGAGCAGTCAGGTTTCCTTGCCCCGTGGTAAGTCCAAGGTGCCCCCTCCCCCATCCAGGTCTAGGAAGGTGAGCATCCCACAAAGACTAGGCTCCCAAAAGCCAGTGCATGCAGTAGGATCAAAACCCAGTGCCATTGTCCTTGGCTTCTCGCCCAGTCCTCCTTGTCAAACACATACAGAGAGTCCCGTTTGATCACATGCTCCATCAGTTCCAGTCCAACTGGCTTTGGTGAGCTCCCATTGGATCAGCCCCACCATATCAGTGGGTGGGTGTACCCCTCGTGGTCCTGACTTCCTTGCTCATGTTCCCCCTCCTGCTGCTCCTCGTTTGGACCTTAGGAGCTCAGTCCAGTGCTCCAATGTGGGTCTCTGTCTTTAGCTTCATCCATGGCCAGATGAAGGTTCTATGATGATATGCAAGATATTCATCAGTATGACTATAGGATAGGGCCATTTCAGGCTCCCTCTCCTCAGCTGCCCAAGGACCTATCTGGGGACATCTCCATGGATGCCTGGGTACACCTCTAGAGTCAAGTCTCTTGCCAACCCTAAAATGGCTCCCTTAATTAAGATATGTACTTCCCTGCTCCCATATCCACGCTTCCTCCATCCCAACCATCCCATTTGCCCAAGCTCTCCCCATTCCCCCTTAACACTTTTTTTTCCCATTTCCCCTTACCTCCACCCCACCCCCATCCCAAAGTTTCCAATTTTTGCCCAGCAATCTTGTCTACTTCCAATATCCAGGAAGATAACTATATGTTTTTCTTTGGGTTCACCTTCTTATTTAGCTTCTCTACGATCATGGATTATAGGCTCAATGTCTTTGATTTATGGCTAGAATCCTCTTTTGAGTAATACATACCATATTCATCTTTTTGGGTCTGGGTTACCTCACTCAGGATAGTGTTTTCTATTTCCATCCATTTGCCTGCAAAATTCAAGATGTCATTTTTTTTTTACCACTGAGTAATACACTAATGCATACATATTCCACACTTACTTCATCCATTCTTCCATTGAGAGACATCTAGATTGTTTCCAGGTTCTGGCTATTACAAATAATGCTGCTATGAACATAGTTGGACCAATGCTTTTGTAGTATGAAAGAACATCTCTTGGGTATATTCCCAAGAGTGGTATTGCTGGATTCTGGGGTAGGTTGATCCCAAATTTCCTGCTAAGTTTCTCTCTGGTTGACCTGTCCATTGATGGAAAAGGGGTGTTTAAGTCTCCTATTATTAGTGTGTGGGGTTTAATTTGTGATTTAAGTTTTAGTAATGTATCTTTTTCATGTGTGGTGCTCTAATATTCAGGATTGAGCCTTTATCTTAATGATTTTTTTCCTGTTATGAGTATAAAGTGTATTTAACTACCTCTTCTGATTGATTTTATTTTAAATCATATTTTTATATTAGTATAGCTACACCCTCTTTTCTCTTAGGTCCATTTGAGTGGAAAACCATTTCCTAACTTGTTACTCTGAGCAAGTGAATATCTTTGAGGTTGAGGAGTGTTTCTTGCAAACAGCAGAATGCTGGATCCTGTTTTCCTATCCATTCTTTTAGACTGTGTCTTCTTCTAGTTGAATTGAGTCCATTGAAACTAAATGATATTAATGACCAGTGGTTGTTAACTCCAGTTATTCTTTGTTGGTAGTGTTTGTTTGTTGCCCTTCTTTGGGTTATGTTAGTTGAGGGTTCTCATATGTCTACATTATTGTGGGTGTTATTAGTTTCCTTGGGTTCAGGTTTTTCTTATAGTATTTTTTTGTAAGGCTGCATTTGTGGACACATATTGTTTAATTCTGGTTTTGTCATGGAATATCTTGTTTTTTCCATCAATGGTGAAAGAACGCTTTGCTGGGTATAATAGTCTGGGCTTGCATCCGTGGTCCCTTAGTGTCTGCAGCACATCTATCCAAGGCCTTCTGACTTTCACCGTTTCCCTTGGGAAGTCAGGTGTAATTCTGATAGGTTTACCTTTATATGTTATTTGACTTTTTCCTTTGCAGCTCTTAATATTCTTTCTTTGCTTTGTATGTTCTGTGTTTTGATTATTATATGGTGAGGGGATTTTTTTTGATACAGCCTATTTGGTGTTTCATAAGCTTCCTGTACCTTCATGGGAATATCTTTCTTTAGATTGGGAAAGTTTTCTTCTATAATTTTGTTGAATATATTTTCTGTGCCTTTGAGCTGGAGTTCTTCTCCTTCTTCTACCCCTATTAGTCTTAGGTTTGGTCTTTTCATAGTGTCCCAGATTTACTGAAAGTTTTGTGTTAAGAATTCATTATATTTAATGTTTTCTTTGACCAGTGAGTCTATTTCCTTTATAGTTTCTTCAGTATCTGAGATTCTTTCTTCTATCTCTTGTATTCTGTTGGTTATACTTGTCTCTGTAGGCCCTGTTTGTTCACCCAGATTTTACATATCCAGCCATTCCTTGGTTTGTATTTTCTTTATTAACTCCATTTCAGTCTTCAAGTCTTGAACTGTGTTGAACTGATTGCTTTTCTTGAGTATCTTTTAGGGATTTATTAATTTCTTCTTTTTTGTTTATCTTTTATCCCATTTCCTTAAGGGAATTTTCCACTTCCTCTTTTAAGATCTCCATCATTTTCATAAAGTTACATTTAAGTCTTTTTCTTCTACTTCTTCTGGGTTAGGTTGATCAAGTCTTCCTGTTGTGTGTCCACTGGATTCTGGTGTTAACATGTTGCTTTTTAGGATGTTGGAGGAATTCTTATATTGACAACTATCAATCTTTCCCTTCAAATGAGGCCAGCAGAGTCTTGGCATCTTGATCCGATCTTTAGCTGTGGCTGTCTGAGTACCTGGTAGTTTTTCTTGTTCTGCCCTCTCTTAGGTCCCTTAAGTATTGGAGCAAGCTCTGTTGCAGGGTTCTCTCTGGTCCCCTCAGCATTGGAGCAGCTTGTGTTTCAGAGTTCCAAGTACCTCACAGGGGAAAGCTATTGGCTAACTCTTACATCTTAATTTAACTCATCTTCATTAATCTGTTTATCACCATGTGTCTGTGTCTTACCAGTAAGATTCTAACCAATGTCCATCTCAGGTGGAGGAACCATGAGTTCTCTCTGGCCCTACCCTTTTTCTTTCTAGCATACCAACTAACTTTTCCCGCCTAGTTCTGTTCTTCCCTGCCATAGGCTCAAAGCCGTTCTTTATTAACCAATGAAAGCAACACATAGACAGATAGACCTCCCATACTCTTTTAGCCAATAGTCTTTAAGATATCAGCCCATTTGGACATGGTTTTTTATTCTGTACACACACACACAAACACACACACACACACAAACACACACACACACACAAACACACACACAAACACACACACACACACATGCACACATACCTCCTATCCATGTAATAACCCTGAGATGCATTAAATACTAAATAAGTAAAGAAGTCTCCTTTCAATAAAGGAGTTTTTGAAAAAGAGGCTGTTAATATATAAAAACATAAAATTACAATCATATTATATACAATATCAATTTCATTATCATTAAAGAGTCAAAGGAAAATGTAAATGTTTTTCCAAAAAAATATTCAATTGCTGGAAGTTTCTGTTGTCTCAAAGCCTTATTATCAACTGCTTACCAATCCCAAGTTAGAACAGGTCATGAATATAATCACTTCTTTTTTTTTAATTTACAACAAAGAGGTCATTTTTCATTAGCTATGAACTTTTCATTATGTTCAAGACAAGACAAGGTAGACAATTCTACTTTAATGGCCATCTTTATTTCAATGTCCTAGTCCACTTGATATGTAAAGACTAGTCCTATCATGACGCACCTGAGAAAAAGAAACTAGATATTTCATACAAAATGTTTACCTTAGTGATTGAATATATATGTTCCACTTATGAAAGGAAAAGAAAGGAAGAAGTGGTTCTTCTGAAAACAATAATAGGTCAAGTGCATATATATGAAGAGAAAACCATCCTCAATTCCTACATTGGGATCACTTTGTGTGGAACAGCTGCTGAATTGCTGAAGGATGAAAAGATTCATCTAGACACAGTGAGAAAAATCTGAGCACCAAATGTTTGAATGTGGTAATGAACTTCCAAAATGGTCTTGCTTTCTTTTCTGTCTCACCTTGAGAAAAAAACAGAAAGTAAAATTTAGATTGCTAGACTACAGGCTTCCAAACCACATCCCAGAGTAGAGAGAAATCATATGAATGAAATACCATAGAATAATTAAATATAAGATTTGAAAATAGGTAAGTGGCTAGAATAGCTCAGTATTACATAGTCAGCTGATATTAAAATATACTTTAAAGAAAGAGAGATTAATCGATGGGTTGTAGTAAATAGTATCAGCCTTCATGATAACAATACCAATGATCTTGAAATCATCTAGAAAAAAAAAACTTAAATAAACCAGAATTCTAATCAAAAACCTGGAAAAGTTAAAGTTGGTCTGCCTTGCAATTATTTAAATTCTCAATTTAAAAGTTGTCACAAGAGATTGCCTTTGGTTATCAACAAATTGTTGGCTTATGAATACATATAAACTCTAAAGCTCTGCGTTAATTTATAGTCTTGTTTTTAGCAGTCTGGAATATGTAGATTTAGTAGTCTGAAGGAAAGACAAAAAGATCTTATGATGTTTTAATTAGATAGCATCTATTTGAATTAAGTTTTTCATGTACATATTACTTGTAGAAGAACACACCTGTTGCTCTCTATGAAGGAACAGCTGTAATGTTGTTACAATTGTCTACACCATCAAATCCCTATATAAAAAAGTTTGGATAAGATTATTTCTGTGCAATGCAGAGATCATAGTAACAATAAAAAATAACAAGTGGTAGAACTACATGCCTACATAACTTCTCTCTGTGAAAGAATTGATTATGGTGCTTAACTATCCAGTTCTCAATTTCATTTGGCAAAATATTATAGCTTAAAATTTATTTCCAATCTTTTAAAAACTCTGTATAGTAAAGATAATGAAATTAGATATCTTACCTGGATTTTCATAAACTCTTTACAATTTTACCCAGATGTCCCCCCTCAGTAATTTTGCTCTTATTTACATCTTCAAGCAAGATAATTTTTATGAAAATATGTGAAATTTGAAGTAAGCTACATGGCATAATAAAAGGGGGTGTCACTCACTCTGTCCATTTTGTTCATAACAGTAGTTTGTTCTAGCAGTCTTTGAAATATATGGGAAAAGAACCAAGCCTTACCAAATTCATCAACATTTGGATTATATTTCTATATACTTTACTTTCACTCAGTTTTAAAAATTCAAGATATATAGAATAGAAACGTCAAGTTATAACTTTAAAAGAGGATATCAGGAATAATGTGTTTAAGTTGGCCAAATTATACAAAATGCATTTTGTGTGTTGTAATTTGAAATACTTAAATGCCACTCATAACATTGCCTTTGTAATCTGGACTGTATCATGCTTCAACATCAAAATAGACACCTTTAGTTCTTAAACAGGTCATAGGGGTGCATGCCTTTAATCCCAGCATTGGTGAGACAGACACAGGAAGATCTCTTAATGAGGCCAGCCTTGTCTACAGAGTTAGTTCCAGAACAGCCAGGACTACATTAATAAAGCCTGTGTTGACAAACAAACAAAGAAGAAAACAGTTTTAGTTCTTTACATGTTTTTTAGTGAGTACTAAGAACAACATATTCATAAGTTATGTTGTAAAAGTAGCATAAGTTTCCATAAGTTTCACTAGTTGTTCACCATTTATTGCCTCCTCTTGGTAAAAATGCAATACACTATTTTTCTGTGCAAATATGGTACTAAAATAATGTAAAATATCTTAAAAATATGTGCTAGTGTTTCTAGTCCATAAGAAAAGTGATAAAGAAGTAAAGTGTATGAATCATGCCTATAGCCCTACTACTTGAATAGATGAGGCTAAGGATCCTAAATATGAAGCTATCCTAGGCTTAATAGCAAATATGAGGCCATGTTGCATCATGTAGTGGGGTTTTATAAAAATAAAATCAAGGTGATGGATTAGAAATTACAGATTAATTGGTTTGTCAATTCTTTTCTTCTAAATTCCTAAAGCCTCTCAATCCTGGAACAGCAGTAAACTATTACAGAGATAAGAAAGAAAAGGTTTTGAGGAGTACTGATATTTGATGGAAAGCTTAACTCATTTAACATTTCAAGGCTTCAGTATTCTCAGACCATTAGGGAGATAGTACATTCAGTTTATCACCTTAGTACTTTGAAAATAAAATGCTTCTTTTAGTAGCTTAAAGTTCTTGGTGAAGTTCAAAGCCAAAAAAAAAAAAAAAAAAAAGATCCTGAACTAGGTGGGACTGAGAACATGGGCCCATCCTTCTCTTTATATTTAGTAGAAAATTAATCAAGGAGTATTGAGTCATGTCTAGGCAAGAGTAATAATATTTAATGAAGAGGCCTCAGAAAATGGCCTATCCTCCAAGATGTGCAATATATTTTGCCTGACTGATGAAACATAACAAATATCATTGGAGATAATTAATCAGTGCTGGCTCCTCACTCCAAAGGTAGAGCAGAATGAGCAATAACAGCACTGTGTAGACTAATTACTAAGAATATTAAAAAGGTAATCATGGCTTGGCTCACAGCCAAACAAAAATAAGTCAAGGAATCTAGAAAAAAAAGGATCCCTCATTGCCTAATTATAGTCATTTCACTAAAAGCAAAGAAGTATATAAGTATCTGTTGTGATTTGAGAGACACAGAAAAGTCACAAAATAAGCTTGATTCTAGAGTAAATAAAATTTCAATTACACTATAAGTTCTTCTTTAATGACTTTTCACAGGGGATCCATCTGTAAGATTGAATACATACAAATATTTATTGTTTCCATGAAGTCATTGTCAGCTAACCTGTAAATATGGATTCTCATGGCAAAAAGCTAAAAGAGCAATGGGATTTCCTAGCTTGTACTTTGGTGTTACTCATTGGAGAATTGCTTAGCATATTTTTAAAATGTATGCTACAACTATGCATTGAACAACTATGCTGAATGACATACCCATGCAAAATACATTGAAAAGAACTAAATAGGTGTTGTATTAGCATGGTTTTCAACTCTGCAACAAAAACTGAGATAAAAATATATGAAGGAAAAAGATTTATCTGCATTCAACATATTGGGGGCTTAATGTTTCTCTGACCCTGTCATACCAAGCCTATGATAGCACAGTAGAAGTTATGTGGCAGAAGGAATACCCACATCATGGTTGTCATGATTCAAAAGACAGAGAGAGGTGAGGATCCAGAGCTCAGACATATATTCCAAGTGAAGGTCCCCAATAATCTAAATTCCTCCCAATAGGTTCTTCCTTTTCAAAGCAATATTAAGTAATGTCTAAGCTTTATCATATGATCATTTGTGGGATGGTAAAGACCTAAATAAGAAGCACAAAAGTAAAAAAGGCAAACTCTGGTTTTATAAGACATTTTAAGAAGCACTGTGTGTGTGTGTGTGTGTGTGTGTGTGAATATTTGTAAATGGCATAGAAAATACTATTTTGCAAGCTTAATTAAAAATGCATTGTATGTGTGAAAATTTGTACATGTCATAGGAAATACTATTTTGTAAGCTTACTTAAAATATGTTGTGTGTGTGTGCGTGTGTGTGTGTGTGTGTGTGTGCGTGTGTGTGTGTGTTTGTATGTGGTTACATATACACCTAGTTTAACTGGAATTACTCCACTGCTTAGGGAGAACATGCTCCCATAAGAACTGTAAACTCTAACAAAACAGCCAGTACTAAGGAGGAGGTATGTCCCTTTGAGTTGTTAGTCAAGGGTTGTCTAAGAGATTCTGGAAATGATGTAGACTGCTACCATTGGCTATAATTTGCCCCAAGAACTTGAAAGACACTTGGACACAGCATATAAAAACATTGAGCTGTAATTGACCTGGAAGTCTCTCTCAGGGTCTGTGCTACCGGGCCTACGTTTAGGAAGTGGTCTCCTGTTTCAATGCATTCAAGCATACTTCCCACCGTCTCTTCTATAAGGTTTAGTATGGCTGGCTTTATGTTGAGGTCTTTTAGACTTGAGGTTTGTGCATAGTAATAGATATGGATCTATTTTCATTCTTCTACATGTTGATATTCAGTTATGCTGGCAGCATTTGTTGAATATGCCTTCCTTTTGCTGGGATTCTGATGGGCATTGAATACTTTTTGTAAGATTGTCATATTTACTATGTTAATTCTACCAACCCAAGAGCATGGGAGATCTTTCCACTTTCTGGTGTTGTCTTCAATTTCTTTCTTCATAAATTTAAATTTGTTTTGATTCAACCTGCTTTGTTACAGTTTCTTCAAGATAATTTCTGCTATTTGTGGTTATTCTGAAGGGTGATGTTTCTCTGCTTTCTTTCTTGGTCTATTTATAATCTGTGTAAAAGAGAGTTACTGATTTTTTTGAGTAAAACTTATGACCTGCTACATTTTGAAAGTTTTTATGAGTTGTAGAGGATTCTTGGTAGAATTTTTGGGGTTGCTTATATAAGCGATCATCAGTAAATAGTGAGATTTTCATTTCTTCTTTTCTAATTTGTATGTCCTTGATCTCCTTCTGTTTTCTTAGTGCTCCAGCTATGATTAAAAAAAAAACATGTTGAGTGAATACAGAGAAAGTAGACAACAACCTTGTCTTGTTCTTGATTTCAGTAGGATTGCTTTGAGTTTCTTTCCATTTAGTTTGATGTTGGCTGTTTGATTTTATATTGCTTTTTTTATGCTTAGGTATGTTCCTTGTATCCTTGTTTTATCCAAGACCTTTATCATGGAGAGATGTATTTTTTTGAATAGTTTCTCAGCATCTAAAGAGATAATCATGTGGTTTTTATTTTTCAGTTTTATTATATGGTAGATTAAGTTGACAGAGTTTTGTATGTTAAACCATACCAGAACCATGGGGATAAAACCGTCTTGGTCATGGTGGATGATGGTTCTGGTGTGTTCTTGGATTTGATTTGCTAGTATTTTATTGAGTATTTTAACATCAATGTTCATGAGTGAGATTGGATTGTAATTCTCTTTCTTAGCTATGTCTTTATGTGGTTAGGGTATCAGGGTAATTGTAGCCTTATAAAAAGAGTATGGCAATGTCCTTTTGTTTCTATTGTGTGGAACAATTTGAGGAGTATTGTAGAATTCAGAGATGAAATCATCAGGTCCTAAGCATGCTTTTGTTGTTGTTGTTATGAGACTTTTGATAAGTTTCTTTTTCTTTAGCTATTATAGGTCTATTTAATTTGCTTATCTGGTCTTTACTTAATTTTGGTCAGTGATATTTGTCTAGAATGTTTGGTTTCATCAATTTTCAATGAGCTATGTAAGTGTTACCTTCTGAAACAGAACCTTAACATCAGTTTGGGGAGAGTAAATAAAAATTTTGACAAAAGCTTAGTTTTCTTGGGGGCCCTTTTGTACAACTAATCCACAAATGCAAACTATTATTTTTATTGGATAATTATACTGTTTGTTGACTGCAGATATCCACTTGATGCTTAATCTGCCTTGTTTCACTGATTTCATTTTGATCATATACATAGGTGTACATATATTCTTCTACAGCTTTAAGGTTTTATAGGAATCCTCAACTGGCCCTTAGCTTTAGTTGCCCACCTTTATTCTCTCCTCTTCTCTCATTCTCCCTATTTGATCCACTTTTTACAGCTTTCCTCTCCCATCTACAACAATCTCTTCTATTTCCCCTTCCTAGTGAAATCTATTCCCCATCTAGTCAGTAAATCCATACATAATCTCTGTTCTTATAGAGATATTTTCATGATCTTTGAAGATTTAACAGCTAATATTCACATATAAGCAAAATTATACCACATTTTTCCTTTCAGTTAGTAGTTATTTCACTTGGGATGTTTGTTTTCTAGCTCCATAAATTTGCTTGCAAATTTATAATTTTATTTTTTTAACAGGTGAAAAATACTCAATTGTCTATGTATACCACATTTTCTATACTGTTAATTTATGGAAGGGCATTTATGTTGTTTTGTTGTTTCCAAATTCTGAGTATTATAAATAGGCAGGAATGATTATGGTGGAACAAGTTTCTCTGTATTAGGATAAAGAATCATATGGGTACTTTCTCATAAATATTTGGATCTAGAGATTTATTTTGACAATTTCCAGAGGAACTGTCAAATTGATTTTCATAGTGTTTGTAGATCTATGCTCTCCCTCCAGTAAAAGATAAATGTTTCCTTTACTATACACATTTGCTATCTGTCTTTTGTTTTAATATTTTGAAATAGGACATAAATAATAAAATCTACAAGAAACAGTAATAACATTCATGTAAATCAAGTAGAATGTGTTTTGTATGTTCACTGCAACCATATGCAAAATTTCTAATTTTAAGTACATGCTGATAACTAAGGAAAACTATAACTATATATTCTTTAACTCCAGCAAAGACTCTAGAAGGATTATAATATTACCAAATAAACAGAAAGTGCATTGTAAGCAACTTCAAAAACTCTATAATTTATAGAGACATTTCACTCCCTGTATACCCAAAGTTCTTTTGTACCATTCAGGCATTCATCTTTGCTCTACAGGCCCATTTTATTCAGCAGACTTTTCCATGAAGCACAAAACTTCAAAGACAGTTCCACCAATATGGGCAGTTTGTCACTTTTCTCTGTGTCCTGCAGAATGTCTAACAGACACTTTCATGAAGCAGGAACCCCGAAAAATCATCTCACCTTTAGGCAAGTTTAGCAGTCATTTCCCTGTGGTCTTATATATCCAGTTTAAACAGCATAGTATCAAGGAGTCTAAGCAAGAACAGTATCATGTCCAAATAGCTAACACAGCTCCATGAGGAGCCACTTCCATGCCCCTCTTCCTTTTGAAGTAATTGGTATTGCCAGGAGCACATGCATTTTATTGTCATGATAAGTCCTAAATTCTTAAAACACTTTAAATGCCATATTTTGATGGTTTCTAAAAGATTTGAATACCTATCTAACTGAAATATATATATAAATATATATATATATATATATATATATATATATATATATATATATATATGTATATCTGTATATCTAGCAAACTTAACTAACATGACTACAGGCTAGACTATTATAGATAATTATCCATTATCCTATATTTTTAATTATACATTATATTTTTAAATGAGCTGGACAAACACAATACCTTAATCAAGATAAGAAATACATATACACAGTATAAAATATTGACCTTAATTTTGTATTAATAAACCAAGATCCATACCAATGCAAAGTTTTTATTTCTATAGCATATACAAACACTTATATTGTAAATGTAAACAATCATTTAGAGAATTTGGGCATATTTCTCTCCAAACTGCTGTTTTTTGATGGGTAAAGTATTTTGGGGGATATTCACCGTGACCTTTCAGGTGGTCTTGGTCCATCAAACTACACTAGTGTGGAAGGAATCCATAGGTTCTCATCTTCTGTGGGAACAAAAGAAGAACCTCATTTTCAAAGCAACAAATCCTTAGACCCAAAGTTTGAAGACATGATACCCTTAAAATATCTATGCTGCTTTAACTGAGTACCCCATACAATAAAATGTTTCTCTGTACTTAGCTCTTTCATAGTCAGAAAGTTAAAGAAAACATAGTATACAGAATCCAGAGTCTCTGTATATATTTTACCATTAAGTGGCTTATTTTTTATCTATTACTTTTTAAAACAAGTTTAATATTTATTTTATTATCCTACTCCTTTAATCTGTAATTGTCTGTACTCTTTTATATTACCTTTAATGTCTCTTTACTCTTGTTCTTCTCTCTCCCAAGTCTATGTACATTTTTTTTTTAAAAAACACTATTCGTTTAGAGTTTATTTTTATGGCAGAATATGTTCTGTTGTGTATCAGTAATTGTTTTCTGTCCAGGAATGCTTTCTAAAATGCTAAGCAGCAACTAAGGCTGCTTTGTATTTTAGCACTGCCCAGTCCAACATTGGAAAGTGGAGAACTGTTTGGCATGAGCCATGCACAAAGCCCCACTTTTAGGCACATAGTGCATCTATGTTGCCACTAAGCAAGTTGTTGTATTTTGTTCACAAACTCCATTTAAATATTTGGCCTCCTGAAAGAGACAGAGTTTATGCTGGCAACATGGCCCAGGAAGCTGCCATTTCAAAACTGTGAAGTTTTTTTTTTTTTTCTGTTACTACTGAGTCAGAAAAACCCTTCTTAAAGGCTTCACAGTGTTAAGGCATGGTTAACTCTGCTCTTCTTTTTGCCTAGAATTTTACAAATTCTCAAAAGTTGTTAGTGGATTTTAGTTGGTCACATTGGTGCCAATTTGTAGATGGAGAGCTGCTTGATTGTTGCCAGCTGCTCAGCCATGAAATAATTCAACAGAAGCTGTATGAATTTTATCACTGTTTGAGTCATTAGCCCTGGCTTCTTATTGGTTAACTTTTATATGTTAATTTAACCCATTTCTATTCATTTATATTTTATAATGAGATTTGTGGCCTACCTGAAAGATACTGGCTGGCATTGTGTCTTTCTCCTTTGGTGCTCCCATGGCTCTCTATAAACTCTGACTTCCTTCTCCTGCATTCAGTTTAGTTTTCCTTGCCTCTTTCTGTTCTACCCTGCTCTGCTATAGGCTTAAAGCCGTTTCTTTATTCACCAGTGGTGTTCATACCAAAGAGAGGGGAATCCTACAACAAATTTCCGTTTCTTTTCTTTTTCCAAAGAGATCACTGAGCCTACCTAATTTCCACTCCAACCCTCAATCCTATAAAAATTATAATCAAACCCTAATTGATGTCCCTAACCTTAAGCGTAATCTTTGTTGGGATAAGGGACACTGTCTTCGAGAATTACTTTCAGCTATCATGGGGGCAATGCTCTGTCTTCAGGACTCTGTTAAAGTAAAATGATGATTAAGTTTCAAGATTTCAGTATGGTATAATTTCAAATAGTCTTTGAGTACTCAGTAGGATTTTTCTGAGGTTCCAATTTGGAGTTCTGGCCAGGATGTTATAAAAGGTACACCATTTCAACTAACAACATTGGAACCATCTTGAACAGGTGGTACCCAAAACTGGTCTTATAGTAGCACTATCAAACTCAGGGCTTCATATCAGCCAGGCAAAGTTGTTGTTGTGGGGCCCCTATTTTTTCCTGGAAACATCAAAAATTACTGCAGGAAAATTCATTGTTCTTAATGGAAAACTTAAACATTATTTATATAGACATATATCCAATGAAAGGTATAATAAAGATAAAAAATAGGTATGGAGAAAAGTAATTTTTTCCTAAATTCTTTCTTCTTTCTGCCCCATAGGTGATGGCTCCTAACATTTCATGTGACAGAAACTCAATTTTTCTTCTTGAAACATGTTTGGCTTTAGAGAAGGATAGAGCCATTATCCACGTTCAAAACCAGTCTTAATTTTTAAGTGCTTCATGACTATTATTGTAGTGGGCAGAATATATATTTTTTCAATATTTTTTACCCTCAGATAACCTGTCCTCATAAGTCATAATTCTCTTTGCTTGATGATCCTATCTGAATCATCATCTTTTCCTCTTTAGGAATCCAAATGTCTACCATCTCTTGACTTTTTGAAGTTGAGTATTTTCCTGCAAAGACAAGAACCTGCCCCAACCCTTATCAAGTTTCCTTAACACCATATGGTTCCCACCTCTGTGCATGAGCTGCCAATTCTTTTTCTTAAGAGGTTTCTCTTTTTCAAACCAAATCTTCATTGATGTTGATGTTATCTATTGCTTTTCTTGTCCTGTAGCAACAAGAGCAAAACCCCTTCTTCAATGGAGCACATATCCTGGTTTCCATTGTGAGGTCAACACATCATTGAAATACACTGGCTGATTTAATCCAGAAGTGTTTTCTGTTATACAGTGTCTTTCTGTTGCTGCTATTCCTTTCTCATTAGTGTTAAGAAAATTCAAGTTTAATAAATCATTATGCAGTCTATTTCTGGGGGTATTTTTCATCCCTTTCTGTTTGTTTATGGTATTCATTATAGTTTAACTTGATCTTTCTATAAGTGGTTGTATTGTAGGATTTCTTGGTATACCTGTAATATGCTTTATATAATAATGAGTAAAAAATACTTTCACATTCACATCAATGTTCTTGAATGGGATTTGTCTGTAATTCTCTTTCTTAGTAATGTCTTTCTGTGTTTTGGGTATCAGGGTAATTGTAGTCTCATAAAAAGAGTTTGACAAATATTCTTTTGTTTCTATTGTGTGAAATATTGTGAGCAGTATTGGTCTTAGTTCTTCTTTGAAAGTTTTATAGAATTTTGAGCTGAAACCAACTGGTCCTGGGCTTTTTTTTTGTAGGGATACTTTTGATGACTCTTTTTATTTCTTCAGTAGTTATAGGTCTGATTAATTTGCTTATATGATCTTGATTTAATTTTGATAATTGACGTTTATGCAGAAAGTTGTCTATTTCTTAGAGACATTTTCTGGACAATTATCTGTTTTTATTTGTGCAGGTATAACAATGATGGCCATAACTTATAATAAATGCATAATAAAATTGAACCAGCCTTTTCTGAGCTAAAAGCAGTTTCACATTCAAAACCTCAATAAGTGTCAATGGTGTGGCGTACATATTTTAATTATCCAAACTCTGTAAAATATAACACATCCATCTGCCATATTTTATTCTTTTGAGTACCTTTGGGTTACTCCCTTCAGGTATCAGTGTTTGGTTATAGAAAGTACAAGTAGGATATCTCTTTATAATCTCCTTAGCTTGTTGCCATGTTGCATGGCAATATTTGCAATTACCATAATATTTTTTTATGAAATTGTGAAGCCTTTAGGATATTTCCAATCAATAATCAATCCATTTCTGCATTACCTTGTGATAGAGGACCTGGTAGACCCTATGGGACTGAGTGTGTGTTATGTTTATGGGACGAAGCCTATTCATGATTATTTCTTGCACCTGTATAAATAATAAAGTCAGTTCTGCATAATCTGGTATAAATTCAGTAGTTTCAATATGCAAAGCAACTCATTCTGCATACTGTAAATCAGTAACTATATTGAGTGTTTTTTTATCTTCTTTAGTACGATGAGGATAGTATATAATTCTGCCTTTTGAATAGAATTATACGTGCTTTGTTCCACCTTACTTACACCTTCTGATTTGTAACGTGCCCTTTCTGTTTTATTTGCATCATTATAGAATGTATGGGCTCCAGTTATTGGTGTGTCACATACAATGCCGGAATGTATCCAAGTAGTTCTCTTTATAAGGTTAATTATATCATTTTGGGGATGATTACTATTAATCTTTCCTAAAATATAGCATAAGTTTTTTTTTTGTTTTTTTGTTTTTGTTTTTTTGGCCAGGGTTTATTTTCTTCCCATAATGTTTTTAATTGCAACAGTAGTAAAAGGCACTATAATCTATGCTGGGTCTATATCAGCTAGTTGATGAAGTCTCAATTTTCCTTTTGTATTTAATTTGAAGGTCTTTTCCACATAAGTTTTTGGCTTTATTTTTAAACTTGTTTTATGTGGTAAAAAGTTCCATTCTGAGATAGTATCTTCCTTTTGCATTAAATTCCTGTAGGGAAAATTCTGGAATGCAATATGACTAACATGCAATTAAAATAGAGATTCACCATAATAACATGTGCCTCCTGTAATTTTTCTTCCAAAAGAGTCTGTTCCTTTTCAGCTTCAGCTGTTAATACCCTGGGACTATACATGTCTTCATCACTATCTAAGATTTCATTTAAATGAATTATTAGATCAGGTGTTATCCCAACAGCTACTCATAGTCTGAAAATTTCTCCTAACCATTTTTGAAAGTCATTAACAGTCCAAAACCAGTTTCTCCTAATTTATTCCTTTTGTGTTCTAATTTTCTGTGAACATATTTTATTGTAATTGACAGAATCTCCTTTTTGTATTTTTATAGGAACAATTTGTAACTGTCATTTAAGCAAAACTTTCTTTACTTCTTCAAGCATTCTTTCTAAAGCATCTGTCTGTGTTTGAATCAGATAGCAAAATGTCATCTATGTAATAGTAAATTATAGATTTAGGAAAGTGTTTATGTGTTATTTGCAATGGCTTACATAAATAATTGGCACATGGTGAGGCTATTAAGCATTCTCTGTGGGAGTATGGTACACTGCTATCTTTTAATAGGTTATTAGAATTATTATAAGTAGGCACTGTGAAGGCAATTTTTTCTTTGTCCTTTTCTTGTAAAGGTATAATGAAGAACCTGTCTTTTAAATCAATAACTGTGACAGGTTATCCTTTTGGTAATAGAGAAGGCAGAGGAATTTCAGATTGTAGAGGGTCCATAAGTTGAATTACCTTGTTGACAGCTCTTAGATCGTTCACTATTCTCTATTTACCTGATTTCTTTTTAGCAACAAGTACAGGAGAATTCCAAGAGTTTGTTAATTCTTCAATAATGTGAGCATCTAGTTGCTCCTATACCAGTTGTTCTAAAACCTGCAGTTTCTCTTCTGTTAAAAGCCATTGCTTAATCCATATTAGTTTCTCTGTTAGCCATTTTAATGGTAGGGACTTTGGTACCTATAAAAGTTTGCTACTTGCTTTGTGTTCTTGTAAAGCCTGATTGACTGGTGACCTTTTTATATTATACCTTATAATATCCTTCCCTTGGACTGCAGGAATGTTAATCTGGGCATTCCATTGCTCCATTAGGTCATGATTACAAAAATTCACTATCATATTAGCCAAATATGGCCTCAGCCTTCCTCTCTGTCCTTCTAGTCCTATGCATTCAACCCATCTTATAATTTGTTCCACTTATGATAGGGTTCCAATTCCTAGGAATTTAACCTCTGCCTCCTTAAAACCCATTGGGATGCCAATATTCTGGAGTAATGACACTCATGTCTGCACCCAGGTCTAGCAATCCCTTAATGACAATACTATTTATCCCTACTTATAGCTTTGATCTTTGATCATTTAGAGAAGTTTGCCAAAATATATGTTTCCTATTTCCTATTAGATGTTTTGATGTTTCCTCCATGTTTATTTTCTCATTCAGAGCAGTATGGTTTTTACAGAAGGCACTGGATTTTTATAATTTTCCTGGTGAGACATACCCTCCAACATGACTGGGAATGACTGCACCACATTTGACTTGGGAGCCTGTGAGAGGACCCTCAAAGAGTTTTCTGATTGAATTCGTGTGTCTCTTCTGTCTTTTGTTGATCTGCATTCATTGATTCGATGTCAACCTTTGCTAAACCTCCTACATAATCTAGAAGTTTAATACCTTTTAATTTTGCCTTTCATAGGAAAGATATTATTTCTAGGAATTACTTGTTTACTATCCACTTTTGGATATCCTAATATAATTAAAAGATTTGATGTCTTCTCATACCTTTGGAAATTGCTTCTCTTACCCAAGCCTCAATATTATAGTCAAATATCTCAATGTTCAATGTATGGAAAATCTATTCATGCATTGGTGTTCATCTAACCTTTAAAGGCCCACGTATCTTTTTGCTTTCTAAATTGGCATTTTCAAAAGCGAGAGAATCAATAAATACTCATCTAGCTTCTGGATCTGTTATTCCTCTTTGTACAGCCTTGTTAATCTTTGTAAAATGTTACTAACAGGTTTTTTTTTTTCTGGGCCTGTTAAACCCTGGTATATGACTCAGTTCATTTTCCTATTTTTTTTTTTTGAAACAGGGTTTCTCTGTAGCTTTGGAGCCTGCCCTGGACCTAGCTCTTATAGACCAGGCTGGCCTGGCCTTGAACTCACAGAGATCTGCCTGCTTCTGCCTCCCGAGTGCTGGGATTAAAGGCTTGCACCACCACTGCCCAGTTCATTTTCCTAATTCTTAAATCCTGTCCCAGCCTGAATCTTTTTGCCTGCATATATTTCTAGTGATTTCATTGAAGCACGTAACCTCTGGTCCTCATTCTGTATATGTGATTTCAAGGTATGAAGTTTTTTTCCTTTATACATAACATCTCATCCTTGGGAATTATTTTGATAGTGTGTAGATTGCCTTTCTGGAGAGATACTCTAACTGCTAATACCTTTGCAGCCTGTCTTGGATCTATCTCTTGCAGACGAGCTTGGCTTGTAACTCATAGATATCTGCCTGCCTCTGCCTCCTGAGTGCTTGGATTAAAGGCATGTACTACTACTGCCTGGCTCTTATCATAACTTTTCAACAGATTTTTATTGATAAACTCAACAGTGTAATTTTTTTTAGATAATTTCTCAGTACTCTTTGACATGGATTGAATTTTGACTGTCAAATTAATGTTATCCTTTTTAATAGTATTAATTTTTCATTTAATTTTTAATTTTTGATGTTATTAATCCTATCAACTCGCTGTTCATTATTAGTATTTAAAAACTGCATTATTTCTAAAATCATTTCCTTATGAATATAATTTGAAAAATAAAACTAAGTCCAGTATTCAATAAATGGATTTATCAGGAAAATCATTGAAGCCTTTCAGAATTTCATCCATCGTATAAGCAAAAAGATTATTAAATTCCTAGGTGGTAATATTGTCTGAAATTATATACATTTCAAGTTCATTGATTTATTCATTAATCAAATAGTTACCTTTGTTATGAGAGTTCAGAAAATTGTTGTAGGTATAATGAATCTTTATTGGCCAGCAAGTGTTAAGGTTGCAGCCATGTGGTGGTGAGGGTGGCCTCAGCAGTCCTGCTCTGCTTTGATCCTGCACATTGATACCTGGTTAGGTACTGACAAATATGCTTTGTTCTTTGCTTAAGAACAATTAAATAAATTCCTGTACATGGAGACAGTTTTGTTTAGATCAAGGAGCCCAGAGCCTGTGAGCAGGGAACACAAACTGGAAGTTATACATGTACCACACATTTTGCTAGGCAGCAGGAAAAGTGCCAGGGGGAAGCATGCACAAGCATGGAATTTTTCCAAGGTGCCATGTGTTTAGCTCCACTAAGGTCAGGTTTTTGCTGATAATAATAATAATAATAATAATAATAATAATAATAATAATAATAGCCAAAACAAAAACCCACTTACTAGGTGAAATAAAGCCAAGTGGGCATGGTGGGAGACTTTCTGGATCATGAAACTTTTATGTCTTTTAGGCCAGTCTACCCTGTAGGCATGGAATTGGGATCCACAAGGGTGCCAGATGAAAATGGATACTAAAAAGAAATCTCACACTAGCTCAGAATTGAGTATAATAAGGTATGTTTATTTAGGGGTAGACTCACAGATCACAGTCCTCTGTACAAATGGGGAACAGGAATGAAATCAACAGCTGGAAGAGAGAGTAAGCAAATGCATTACATTGGCCAAGTAGGCTGTTATGTTAAAGGATACTGGCTGAAGGCGTTCCTACACCATAAGGTTCCTTAATATAATTTTCATCATAAATTTTTTGTTTTATATGCAAATCAATGACTAATAATATAATCTGACTTGGCATTGCATATAAACATATTATATATTTTATCTCTATATATAGAGATAATTGCATATATATGTGTATGTGTCTTTTTGAAGTACACATTTCTTGCATAATCTAGATGTCTAAGTCTTTTCAAATTTAATGAAGTAAAAGTCTTTTCATAACTTTTCTACTACTAATTCATCATATGAGAAAGAATATTACTAAATATAGTGAAATCTCATTTATGAAAATGAGATTTTTTACCATCATAAAGGCAAAATATATTTTGATCTTACTTTGCAAACTTATCACATTGTGTCTGGTTTGATTAACTCATATCCATTTATTGGGGGACTTACTGACAGTACTTTGAACATTATTAATTTTGTTTCATTTTGGATATTTTTCAGTAACTTATTCCTACCTACTTCTTCTCTTCTTTTTTATTACAATAATATTTTATTTTATCCTTATAATAGGTTTCTTTTCCCCTATGTTTTGTATCTTTCTAATGTAGACTTACTACTTTTAAAATGTCATATGAAGATTTGCACATGTGTGCCTGCATGCCAATACCATGATTTGCCATTATTAGTCAGAGAAAAACTTTTGAAAATCATTTCTTTCCTTACAACCACATGGGTCCTCTGTACTTAAACTATTTAAACAGAAAATTTCATGTAGTAGGAACTGTGGCTGCATTCCTGCCACCCGGCTCCCGCCACCAGCTAGCTTTACCTGAAATAACAACACACAAATTGTATTCTTTTAAACACTGCTTGGCCCATTATATCTAGACTCTTCTCAGCTAACTCTCGCACCTGGACTAGCCCATTTCTAATAATGTGTGTAGCACCCCAAGGTGTGCTTACTGGGAAGATTCTAGCCTTCATCCATCCTGGGTCGGAACTTCATCATGTCTGCCCCAGAGAGAACAGCTATCGAGTCTGAGCTCACTTCCTTTTCCTCCCAGCATTCTGTTCTGTTTACTCCACCCACCTATGTTTTAACCTATGAGGCCAAGCATTTTCTTTATTAGTTAATCAATGACCTTCCTCCATAATTTCCCCTTTTTCTGTTTAAACAAAAAAGGAAGGCTTCAACTTTAACATAGCAAAATCACAAATAACAAAACAGATATCAAGTAAAAATTATAATATTTACATCTATTTTATCTTTATCATAACTAAGAAAAATTTTAAAATTGGGTTTTTCCTTAAAGAATATTCTTGAATGTGATATTTCTGCTTTTTCTGTACAAGAATAAAAAGTATAAACCTGTTAGGATGACAAACCAACTGAAACTAACAACTATGAGGGAATTCAGATTTTAAAAGTTAGTGCATCTATCTGTTACCAGATTTTTATTTCTGTAAAAGCTTCAGGAACTACAGAATCATCATGAATATTGAATATTCACCAAGAGTTAGTGGGTCCTTGGTGGCAAGGTAAAGGAAATGAATATATATATATATATATATATATATAAATATATATATATATATATATAATTTAAAGCTATTGAAATGGACTTTTAGTTAGTTTAAGAATTATGAATACAAATTCTTACAAAGAAAAGTATTTTCACATGTGGAACATTCTGTCTCTAATCAGGATTATAAGTGTGACTGCTTGGAGTCTTTTCTCATAGCACATGACTTTTCTTATCTGAATGCAAATTGCTTGCATATGCATAAAGAGTACTATAATTGATTTTATAATATTTCGTGCACCAAGTATTTGACTTATCAATTATACATATTTTCATGAGAAATATTGTCAAATTTCTATGATAAATGTTTTGCTTATCCAAATTTTACAGACAAGAAAATTATAATACAGTCAGGGAAAAGTTTCATCAAAGAACAGGACATTATGCATGAATGTTTCTATTGATCTCCAAGATTCACTTTAGTGATTAAAATTAAATTGTTCAAGTGATCTCTCTTTAGGGCTTAGAATATATATTGACCATGTCACTCCAATGATACATATTTATTGGTTGTGCTATTAATTAGTGAAAGTAAATTTATTCACTTGTAGAATAGTAATATGTTTGAAAAGAATATGCAGGTGCTGACCCTGAAAAGTTGATGACTATTAATATGTCTGGAGATCAAGGAAAATGAAAAAGGCATCTAACTGATTGACCCCCCATGTATTTAAACTTCCTGGTCATTGTCACATCAAGTATCCCTATTCCTGCTCTTAAAAGCTTCCCTTTATCTGTTCCACCTTTTATTTCAAAACCCCTCAGATATTCCTCCCTAATTTCTTTTATATTTTTCACCTTTTTATTGATTGTCATTACATATACATGTATGTGTTCCTAAATATATAAAAGCAACAATATGACTGCCTAAGAATGACCTGAACAAGAATGACACCCACAGATATGTTAACATGAATGACGGAAATCTTTCAAATCCTACACTAAGAATTAGAGGAAAAAAAAGAAATTTGATAGAGAAATAGTCTTCCACAGGGAAGAGCACATCAACTGGTTATCTAATAACAAATGATCATCCCTGAAAAATGTATATTTTTTAAACTGTTCAAATTTTTTGGAGGATGTTGCTTTTGGGACAGTTTTTTTTTTTTTTCTGTGTAGCCCTGGCTGTCCTGGAACTCATTTTGTAGACCATGCTGTCCTTGAATTCACAGAAGTCTGTCTGCATCTTATTCCCTGAGTACTGGAATTAAAGGATAAAGGCGTGAGCCACCACTGCCCTGTTTAAACTAATTTTATATGTAATTTAAGTAATCATATTAATTTTCAATTAAATCACTTCAAATATAGTTATTTTATTTAAAAAAATCTGATGATTGGTTAAAACTGAAGCGTTTTGTTTTGTTTTTCCTAGCAATATAAACCTAAGATAGAAAATAAACATGTCACTAAACATAGGGGCACATTACTAACTTATGTAAAACAGAACAGTTTAGAGTTAGTTTTTAATCTCTCTTGTTTTCTCCTTTTGTGACTATCTCTGAGCAGCTTACTCACACTAAAGTCTTTGTCTAGTCTTCCATTCCATTGCAATAAGCATATGAATGGTTGATGAATAGCTTTCAGGATACTTGCAAAGAAAATGACACTCTTGATATTCCTTCTACAGGTGTCTTAAGAAAAGACTTCAATTTTTTGAAAGCTTGATATATTTGCATTTCTTGAGTCAAATGGAAGAAAATATTTTCAATGAGGAGAGACATATATACTTGGAATTCCTTTGGATTTCTCAAACTCTGGTTTAGTTCAGTGCAGAGATGTGGATTGACTTGAAATTTAAATCATCCAATTGTCTGTACTACTACAGTAAAAAAAAAATTATTAACTTTCAGTTGCTTTAATATATTGATCAAGAGCTAAAATTATTGATTTTTAATTTTGGTCTTCTTTTAATCAAAGGAATGCAGAACAGTCTATCAGAGTAGTAATAATGCCTTATCATGCACTGTGTATTAAAATTATAAAGATATAAACAAACCTCTCCTGGGAGACCTTTTGTTCCTGCTTCACAGATGTTCCTGCTACAAGGAAGACAAGTGTATATTGTATGGAGCTGGCAATGCTGGAGCTGTAATGAAATGATGATGACTTTAGAACATCATTGCAGAAGATGACAATGGGAATTTAATGCTTTCTGTAGAGCAACTTTGCTTATAATTGATCTCTGCTACTTTTCAGGTAAATGTTGTTGCCTTGGGTTTCCAGGGAATGTATGTATAATGATTATTGCTTTTCTTAGAAAATGACAACTCATTAAGATGACTATCTCCTGACAGGTTTACATATTAATATGTTTGTTCATCTAAGGCAAGTAAACAAAACAAGAGGAATTTAGAGTTGCTTTATCCATGTCAAAAATAAAGTAATTAAATAAACCATATTGAAATACATTGTGTAGAGGAAGATACTGGTATGATATAAAAGACATGCATATTAAAACACCTGATCAAATAGAATTCATAAAATGTAAGGGCAATTTTTTATGGAAACATCCAACAGACATACAAATTTCTATGAAATTGCAAACATGAATGAGACTCATGATTTAGGTTATGCTCAGATTTATGATCAAAACTGTTATTAAGGACTTATTTTTCTGTTGAAATTCCTGGTGTGATATACACAATCAATAGAATCTCTTTAAACCTTTTGTAGTGGTATTTTTAATTATATTCATAATGATAAAGCATAGGTAGCAAATGTGAATCCATTTTAAAAGTTAAAATCTCTAGCATTTCATAATAGCTGTGAGAGTTTCATCCATGTTCTGATGCCAGGAAGGAAGTGGGTCATAGAATGTTGAGGAAAAACTTGAGGTGACTGTGGATAGCAATCAGTCAATATGACATACTTTACTCACCAACACATAATCTTTTAGGCAATCAACTGTCAGCAAATACCCAGGCATATGAGAGAACACATAGGTTTAATACAGTCAGGCACACATAACATAGATGTTTCTCATAGAGTTAGACACACAAGCCTATAGACAATCAGGAAGGCTGACAGGACAGAGGCAAAGGGATCAAGGAAAGATCGGCCTCTGATAACAAAGTCAGAACTAATCAAAGTGGCCTTCTTGTAAAATAGTTATACAAATTATAGCATCATTCTTTGCTTTTGGGTTTCCTAGGCATGAAGGGTCAGCCATTTTTCACTAACTCATAGCATCTTAGTCTGACTCTCAGTGACAAAATATCTAAACATAAACTTAACCTTAAACCCTATGACCCCACCATTCTCTCTCTTTTTTGATAGTTAGTGCTTAATAAAACCAAGCACTTATGGTAGTATTTGGGCTCATAATAAATAGGAACTGATGGAGGAAGGTCATTGGTTAATTAATAAAGAAACTGCTTGGCCCTGATAGGTTAGAACATAGGTGGGTGGAGTATGCAGAACAGAATGCTGGGAGCAAGAGGAGGTGAGGTAAGATGTGTCAGACAGATGCCATGCAACTCATCACCAGGGCAGATGTGAGGAAGCTCTGACCCAGGATGGACATAGGCTAGAATCTTCCCGGTAAGCACACCTTGGGGTGCTACACACATTAATAGAAATGCATAATCAAGATGTAAGAATTAGCCAGTAAGAAGCTAGAGATAATGGGCCAAACCGTGTCTAGATCAGTACAGTTTGTGTGTCATTATTTTGGGGAATAAGCTAGCCAGGCATTTGGGAGCTGGGTGGCTGGAACGCAGCCCGCAGCCCCTTCAACAAGGGACAGTATAGGAAAGAACACTTTTTGTTATTATTTTTTTAGATTCTAAGTCTCTGCATGTAACTTGGGCTCTCAGGCCCATTAGTAACTTAAGTCCATACATATCTCTATGCTCTTTTCATTCTCCATGCTCTTAAGTTCTTTTGCAATTTTAACATATTCTATTTGCTGTGTTAGTCAATATTTGATTTTGCCAAATAACATTCATTGATAGTTTTAATATTGTTGCTTTTCCTGTGATTTGTGGGCTCCTAGAGAAACTGTCAGTGTACTGGGCATCTCTCTTCTGATTGCCTATATCTCATATTACTGTGTGTATTGTGCTGGTCTCAAGACCTAATATGATTATATTTAGGTGTCCCTCTTTGTTACAGATCCATCAAGTCATTATACTTTGGAGTTGCTCAACATTCAGCACAACAATTTTAGAGTTGTTTTCAGAACATCTAATTCTCAGAATCACTGCCACAGATACCAGATTTGCAAGAGAATTAAAGGTTATCTTAGTAACATCAACATAAACATACAAAGTAAATATCTATGTCAGAACTTCATGTTCTGAGTCACAAAACTATGACAAATCATAGAATTATATAAATATCCCTGGACATGGCATATCAAATGTCCACTGTAGACCTTTCCAGGTGATGGCATATTGTATTTGGTGATTACATATTCAGTTCATCAGGTACATGATAGATGGCATGGCTGTGTGGGTTGAGCCACCATATGCTGTTTTCAGTAGTGCCCAGTCATCTTCTAGTCTGGCTTCCATTAAGGCCTCACAGAGGCTTACATATTGCCTATATTATAGCAGCATAACACGTAGGCATATTGTTCTAGCAGTAAAATAAAACTACTCCTATAGTGCTGTAAGAAATTCTACAGCCATTAGCCTTTAAGTTACCCACCCATTTGGGTGTGGCCTCTTATACTATTTATGTAGATGTAAAGCTTTTGACCAGTCTCTTTTCCAGCTGTGTGATCCAGTTGCTGGTCTTTGTTCCAGCAGAGGATTCTGGTTTGTGAGTCTACTTTTATATAACTATCTATTATTATCAGTTTTGTGATGGAGGAAGGACATTGGTTAAAAAATAAAGAAACTGTCTTGGCCCATTCTATTGGTTAGAACATAGGTGGGAGGAGTAAACAGAACAGAATGCTGGGAGGAAGAGGAAGTGAGCTCAGACTCGACAGCTCTTCTCTCGGGGCAGACGCCTCAGAGAGACACCATGCTCCTCACTCCCGGGAAGACACACGCGATGAAGCTCCGACCCAGGATGGACATAGGCTAGAATCTTCCCGGTAAGACCGGTGCTCACTAAGACCGGTGCTCACAGATTATTAGAGATGGGTTGATCGGGATATCAGAATTAGCCAGTAAGGGCTAGAGCTAAAGGGCCAAGCAGTGTTTAAATGAAACAATTTGTGTGTTGTTATTTTGGGGCATAAGCTAGCAGGTGGCCAGGGTGCTGGGGATGCAGCCCTGCTGCTTCCTATTACTACAAATGGCACCCAGATATGTGGGTAACTGAGTCCACAGAAAGCCTGAGAAAGCTTGGAAAAGAATAGAGTAAAGCATGTTTCTTGTGGCAATTTCTTGGTTCTGCCCTGCTTGCTAGAGGCAAGCAAGTGCTCTCATCTAAGAGAGGCTTTCCTGACTCAGCTTTAGCTGCAAAACCCTGCAGCTCATTACGAGGACCTACCACAAAACACTTAAACAGTGTTGATGAAAAGCTGAATGCATGCTTTTCGGAGTTCAGCCGTAGCAGGAAAAAAGCTGTGCAGTTTAAAAATGCTGGCTTTCTGGGCCATTCTGCCAGGGCAAACTCTGACTCTTTTATGCAGGCGGTTCATGCGGTTTGTAAGCACAGGCTGCTGAAGCTTGCTTGCTGACAGGGACATTAAAACACTGTAGACTTGTAGCACTGAATGCAGCTCTGGCAGGTACCTCAGCCACAAGGTTGGAATGGCAGAAAGCTAAGGAATGGGCTATATCTAGCCGGCAAAGCCACGGTTTTAGTCCTACTGAGATTGCTTGGTAAATTAAAGACTCATGTGGTCAGAAAAAGAGAGATATATAGTAAAGAGAGATTCAAAGACAATGAAAATTTCTAAATGGCTTACTGTGTGTTAAAAATATATGCAGGCTAAAAATTAAAATTCTTAAAATAAAAAAAAAAACAAAAATAAGGAAGAAAGAGAGTAGTTGGGCATGGTAGTACACAACTTTAATCCCAACACTTGGGAGGCAAAGGGGGATTGACCTCTGTGACTTTAAGGTGTGGTAGCACACACCTTTAATCACAGTGCCTAGAAGGCAGAGACAAACAGATCTCTGTGAGTTCATGGTGTAGTAGTGTACACCTTTAATCCCAATGCCTGGGAGACAGAGACATGTGGATCTCTGAGAATTCAAGGACAGCCTGGTCTACAGAATTATTCCAGGTCAAAGATACAGAGAACCTGTCTCAAAAAGCAAAAAATAAAAGTAAAAATAAACAAAATAGAAGTTAAAATAAAGCTCACAAAGATGGAAAATACACAGAGAATTTTGATACTGTATGCTATTATGCTCTCTTTGAATTGTTTGAATTCCGAGGAAAGAGCAACAGCTGCTGAAAGATATTTGTTTATAAATGCTGCTGAACTAATCCAAAATAGATATTTTGAAAATGCCTTGACTTTGAAATTTGGATCTAAGGACATGATGCTTTGGAAAGGAGTTTCTTATAGACCCTGTTCATTTCTTCTATTCCGATATGGTATGATGGACCATACCCTCCTGAAGGGTTGCTGTAAGCATCTTCAGAAATTGCTTCGCTCAACTGCCAACTGAGAGGACCCTGGCACACAGGTTGCCCCATGAAAGACCTAATTAACGACACCCCCATTCATCAGGAAGCAGTTTGGAGACAAAAAACTGTGCCCATGTTCCCAAATATGGTTTATAAATGTTCTTTAACATTTAAAGGGGGATATGATATAGGTATGAATAATTTGCATTAGTACAGATTTTGCTTTATTGATAGAGATTTAAGGTCAATTTTGTTATATGTATATGTATTTTTGATATTGATTAAGGAATTGTGATTGTGTAGTTCACTTAAAAATGTAATGTATATAGGTAGTTAATAGATAATCATAATAATCAAGTTTGTAGTCATGTTAGTTAAGATTTTCTAGATGTGCAAAGATATATTTTAGATAGGCATTCTTCATATTTTCAAAGATTATAGAATATGGCATTTTAAATGTTTTAATAACTTAGGGTTTTTCATGACAATGACACACTCTGCTCCTGGCAGCACCAATCTACTTCAAGAGGAAGATGGGCATCAAAGAGGATCCTTATGGAGTTTGATAGCCATTTGGGCAAGAAACTGTTCTTGTCTGGACTGTTGCATAAACTGGACACAGAGAACCCTCAGAGAGAGGACTGCTGAACTTGCCTAAAGGTGAGATGACCTTTTGGTGTTCCTGATTTATGAAAGAGTCTGCAAGACATTCTTCCGGACATGCAGATAGTGACTGTCTTTGAAATTCCCTGCTTTGTGGAAATGTCTGCCGGAAACTATGGGCCTGTAGGCCTAAGATGGATGCCCCAATGGTACAGAGGAACTTTGGGTGACTGTACAGGCAGCGAGGTGTCTCTGTCATTTCTAGAGTTTTAAAAGTTGCTTGCTTTTTTGTTTGCTTAGGTAATATTATATTCTTCTGGAGTCTTTGATGGAGTTGAAGAATAGTTATAGTTATAGTTTTCCATTGTTATGATAAAAGATAAAATAGATATAAATATTGTAACTGTAATTCTTGCTTGATAACTGTTTTGTTATATGTAATTTTCCTATGTTAAAGTTAAAGCCTTCCTTTTTTTTTGTTTAAACAGAAAAAGGGGAAATGATGGAGGAAGTTCATTGGTTAAAAAATAAAGAAACTGTCTTGGCCCATTCTATTGGTTAGAACATAGGTGGGAGAAGTAAACAGAACAGAATGTTGGGAGGATGAGGAAGTGAGCTCAGACTCGACAGCTCTTCTCTCAGGGCAGACACTTCAGAGAGACACCATGCTCCTCGCTCCCGGGAAGACACAGTCGATGGAGCTCCGACCCAGGATGGACATAGGCTAGAATCTTCCCGGTAAGCACACCTTGGGGTGCTACACACAGATGATTAGAAATGGGCTAAATTAATATGTGAGAATTAGCCTAGAAGAGAATGGGCCAAGCAGTGTTTAAAAGAATACAGTGTCCGTGTAATTATTTCGGCGTATGAGCTAGCCAGGCGGCCGGGCTGCTGGAGACGCTGCCCCGCTGCTCTTTATCACTACAGTTTTGAGCTGGTGTAGGATTTCTTTTAAGCATCCTTCTTCATATAGTTAGCAATCCTTAGGAATGGGAGTTGATGGTAGTGCTCACCACTATCTTGACACTCTTCATTCTCAACTTTTACTCAATACTGTTTGCTTGAAAGTTTCCCAGACTTTAAAAAATGTTTATCCCTAAGATATATTGAGTAATGGGAGAAATATACACAGTTTGTAGCCAGGGATCAAGTCATGAGATTGATTATGATCATGTGGCTGTCATATAATTTGCTGCAGCCAAAGGAAAGGGACAGTGGTGGCTATGGACTAATGTTTGAGACAACTTCAATATCAATGAGGGCTACCATCCTCTTTACATGAGTGTGAAATAATGAATGGTGAACCCAACATGAAACTACCAGTCTTATGCGGTTCAGGGTATATTGGCCCCACCACAAGGTTATACTCACCCATGGAGGGAGTTTTAATTGTTGAGGTCCAAAGTACTTGTTTACCTTTCAAGAGCTCTTTATATCACTGCTGGGCTGTGTAGGGTGGGCACAAGTAGTATCTGAAGAGTTCTTAGACACTAGGTATGTAACTCCCACATTCAAGCTCATTGTTTCTAGCAGAGAAAAACTTTTTTTTTTTGGTTTTGGAAGATAGGTATCTCTATAGCTTTGGAGCCTGTCCTGGAACTAGCTCTTGTAGACCAGGCTGGCCTTGAACTCACAAAGATCTACCTGCCTCTGCTTCCAGAGTGCTGGGATTAAAGGCATGTGCTTCCACTGCCCAGCTCTTAAAGAAACATTTAACAATGGGAAACCTTGAACTTTTTCTTTTATTTTTATAATTCAGTATAAGAGATTACTTAACTCATGCTTTGTTACAATTTTTCATCTTCAGGACAAAGCAGACATGCTGAATGTTCACTCAAATCATTAGTGTGTATTCCTAAAAATTTCCTATTCATAGAACTTGTAAGCATTGTTTTTTCTCTTCTTTTTATTTAGTATTATTTTATTGATTTTATTGAGCTATACATTTTTTTGCTCCCCTCCAGTCTTCTCCTTCCTTCAATCCTCTCTATGATCCCCATGCTCCCAACTTACTCAGAAGATCTCTTTTTCTATTTCCCATGTAGATTAGATCCATGTGTCTCTCTTAGGGGGTTCCCATTTTTGTCTAGGTTCTCTGGAGTTGTGAATTGTAGGCTGTTTTTTTTTTTGTTTTTTGCTTTGTGTCTAAAAGCCACTTATTAGTGAGTACATCTGATATTTGACTTTCTGGGTCTGGGTTACCTCACTCAAATGATATTTTCTAGATCCATCTATTTACCTGAAAATTTCAAGATGTCTTTATTTTTTCTGTCATATAGTACTCCATTGTGTACTGCATTTTTCTTATCCATTGTTTGGTTGAGGGGCATTTAGATTGTTTCCAAGGTCTGGCTATGACAAGCAATGCTTCTGTGAGCATATTGAACACAGGTCCTTGTCATACAATTGAGCATCCTTTGTGTATATACTCAAACTGGTATTGCTAGGTCTTGAGGAAGGTTGTTTCCTAATTTTCTGAGAAATTACCATACTGATATTAAAAGGGGCTGTACCAGTTTGTACTTCGATCAGCAATGCAGGTCCTCCCTTTACCCCAGAACCTCTCCAGCATAAGTTGTCATCAGTATGATCTTTCCCCTTCTTACAGGTGTAAGATAGAAATTTCAGAGTTGTTTTGATCTGAATTTCTCTCCTGGCTTAGGATGTTGTGCATTTCCTGAAGTGTCTTTCAGCAATTTTAGATTCCTCTGTTGATAGTTCTCTGTTTAGCTCCATACACCATTTTCTTATTAGGTTATTTATTCTTTTGATGACCAATGTCTTGAGTTCTTTGTATATTTTGCAGATTCACTCAAAAAAAGTCAGTAGGCCACCTTTACACAGATCATAAATAGCTGAGAAAGAAATCAGAGAAACATCATCCTTCAAAATAACCATAAATAGCAAAAAAAAAAATCTTGGAGTAACTCGAAGCAAACAAGTGGAAGACCTGTATGACAAGAACTATAAATCTTTGAAGAGAAAAATTGAAGAACACACCAGAAAGTGGAAAGATCTCCCTTGCTTTAGGGTAGATAGAATTAATATAGAAAGAATGGCAATCTTACCAAAAGCAATCTACAGATTCAATGCAATGCCCATCAGAATCCCAGCAAAATTCTTCACAGACCTGGAAAGAGCCATACTGAACTTCATATGGAAAAACAAAAAATCCAGGATATCCAAAATAATCCTGTACAATAAAGTAACTTCTGGAGGCATCACAATTCCTGACTTCAACTTCAAACTCTACTACAGAGCTATTGCACTAAAAAAGAAAAAAAAAAAAGAAAAAAGAAAAAAACAAAAACAAAAACCTGGCATTGGCCTGAAAACAGATAGGAGGACCAATAAAACTGAATCAAAGATGCAGATATTACTTCAAACACCTAAGAACACCTGATTTTTGACAAAGAAACAAAAAATATAAAATGAAAAAAGATAGCATATATAACAAATAGTGCTGGAGTTACTAGATTTGCTACAACATGTAGCAAAATGAAAATAGATCCAAATCTGTCACCATGCACAAAACGCAAGTCCAAATGAATCAAAGGCCTCAACATAAAGCCAGCTACACTGAATCTCATAGAAGGGAAAGTAGGAAGTACACTTGAATGCATTGGCACAGGAGACCACTTCCTAAATATAATCCCAGTATCACAGACACTGAGAGAAACAGGTAATAAATGGGAACTCTTGAAATTGAGAAGCTTCTAAAACAAAGGGAATGGTCAATAAAAGAAAACAGCAGCCTACAGAATGGAAAAGATCTTCAACAACCCCACATCAGACAGAGCGCTGGACTCCAAAATATGTGAAGAATTCAAGAAATTGGTCATCAAAAGAATAAATAATCAAATTAAAATTATAGGCCCTGTTCTAAAGAGAAACAGTAATGAAGAGTAACTGCATTTGCCATCTCCACTGTTTGTACCCCTGGCTGAGAAGTTCAGGGACTGGCTTTCTTTGGGTTTGATTATATTAATTTCTGCTTGATGAAAGAGCCTGATGAACTCACACTCCAAATCTATTGGACCCTCATAGAACATTCAGTGTCAGCCATTTTGTGCTGACTCTTATCCCACCCCCAAACCCGACCAGCATCCTTAGAGTCCTCTGCTGAATGTGAATTCAATCATCAGAGCCATGTTGTTGCAACATAAACTGGATCTGTTGCAAAATATACCCAGTATAAAGGGCCTCATAGTGAGAGCTTAAGCACAGTATGCTACAGTTCTCTATCTTTCTAATATGGGACATTTAGAATATTTTAGCATGTCTTCTGTGCTTAACGTAAAGCATTTTTAACATAGCACACATGAACACTTTTTAGAAGAGAAATTAATACCTCTTGGAACTAGAGAATTAGCACACTGTTTAAAGTACTGACAAATATTCCAGAGGACTTAGATTTAATTCCCAGCAACAACATGGCAGCTTACACACATCTGTAACACTTGTCTCTAGGAATAAAATGTCTTCCTAAAATACTGTTCATACACAATGCACAGGCACACACACACACACACACACACACACACATATATATATATATATATATATATATATATATATATAGGCTAGTAATACTTGCATATGTTAGGGAAAAAACTTAGTTCATTATTTAATAATCTTTAATTTTAATTTTAATATAATATAATTACATGTTTATTTTTTTTTCTAAGTACTAACTTACTCTACTCTTTCACTCATGATACAAAACAATTTCTAATCACTGAAATACACTAAACATGCACAAAATTTGATTTGATTTCTATTAACTTCATATTAAAACATTAACCCATAAGTTTTCATCAGTGTTTTTGATCTTGGCCATTCTTACTGGTGTAAGATGGAACCTCAGAGTGGTTTTGATTTGCAATTCTCTGATGACTAAGAATGTTGAACATTTCCTTAAGTGTCTCTCAGGCATTTTAGACTCTTCTGTTGAGAGCTCTCTCTTTAGGTCTATACTCCATTTTTTTATTGGATTATGTGTTCTTTTATTGATAAATTTCTTCAGTTCTTTGTATATTTTGGAGATTAGACCTCTCTCTGATGTGGGGTTAGTGAAGATCTTTTCCCTTTTGTTAGGCTGTTGCTTTGTCTTGTTGACCATTTTCTTTGCTTTACAGAAGCTTTTCAGTTTCAGGAGGTCCCATTTATTAATTGCTTCTCTCAGTGTCTGTGCTCCTGGGGTTATGCTGGAGAGGTTGTGGGGTAAAGGGAACACTTTTGCATTGCTGGTAGGAATGCAAGCTGATACATTTTTTGGATTTCAGTGTGGTGATTTCTCAGAAAATTAGGAAACAACCTTCCTCAGGACCCAGTTATGCCACTTTTGGGTATATATCCAAAGGAAAAAATATGTGCTCAACTATGTCCATAGCACCACTGTTTTTTTTTTATAGCCAGAGCCTGAAAACTGCTTTTCTGCTAACCTTGAGCAGGTGTACAATACCTGGACCCAAAGTGGGTGGCAGGCCATGTGTGTCAGCCCCAGTTATTCAGGCACCCTTCTGCAGGCAGAGTCTGCTTGTTAGTTTCTGGCTACCCAAACCCTAAATAAACACACAAAAACTATATTATTTAAAACACTGCTTATGTTTATATTTCTAGCTAGCTCTTATATCTTAAATTAACCCATTTCTATTATTTTATATTTTACTATGATGCTCGTGGTTTACCGGTAAAGTCCCCAAAGAAGAAGTTCTATTTTCTTCATGGCATCTCTCTAACTCCACCTACTCTCTCTATATACATGTCTTCCATCCTTACTATATCCTGCCCTGCTATTGGCCAAAGCATCTTCTTTTATTAACCAATGGCAATAAAACATATACTAGGGGGAATCCCATATCATAACTGGATAATTTTTTCAAAGAATAAATGTAGTACTTAAAATGAAATTTTAAGGTAGAAATTCAACCAACAATTTTATAGCATTTGACAATCTGTTTAGTTAGGGAAGACAGATATTTATGGAATGTTGAAAACTTTTACGCAATCTTCATACCTGTTTTTAGAGTTTCATATTGTTAAGGTAACAACAACGAAGATTAAGTCTTTACTAATAAGGAGCAATGTAAAGAAGATATGGTATATTACCCATAAAGTGAATCAGACAGAATTATAAGAATATAGAATTTTCCTAATCCATTTTCTCACATTTCAAATTTTTAAGCAAAATGTGTCATTTTATACTGTAGAATAGAGTATTTAGTGTAATATATGCAAATTCTATCAACTTAAATTTTAAAAGTGATATGATTATTCAAACTCTTTTTAGTTAATAGCAAAGCTAAAGTTATTCTTTCAAGGGTACTCTGGGATACAAGCAGAAGTTTATGCACAAAAAGTTAAGAGTTATGAGTTAATATTGCAAAATAGGAAAAAATAAATGTCAGATGTATAGGGTCATCATATAAAAAATAACTAGAAGTCAGAATGTTTACCTATGTAATTAGATATAATTTTACATTCACACTGAAGAAAATGTGAAATATGAATTTGGATAGAGAAATGATTCCTTGCACTTATCCATATGTGCATGACTGTATGCATGTTCATATGTGTCTGTACATATATAATCATATGTACACATGCATGGATATGCAAGTACATATCTGTGGAAACTGTGATGTCATCCTAAAGAATGACCCCAACTGCTTTTGACCACAGGCCTCACATTGTTCTGGAGCCTATCAATTTGTCTAGACTGACTGGATTTGTGCAGAAAGGATCATCCATCCTTTTAACCTCTGAGTACACACCAGGTATAACTGAACACAAGTAAGGCAGGCAAACTCTACTATAGCCATGGCTGCACAGGGAGACCTCATTTTTTAAAAAAGAAATTGAATATAAAAAGTGGCAAAATTTACTTGACCTCACAATAATGTTTTACAGTTAGCAATAAAGTGTAATTTTTAAATATAATATGTACAATTTTAAACTTGATACAGCCTAGAATCTGAGTTTTTTTCTGATTCAAATGATCTAAATTCTGTAAGTTTACTAGCTGTTAACATGAAGCTCATCTATGTTGGGGAGGACAATTTGCTTTCCTCGAATTATACTAGTTTATCTGCTATAACATCCTACACATACACTTCTTCATGCAGCAGCTGGACCTGGGTTGCAACAAGGAACTGATACAAAATGAGCCGTCATAACTAAGTTCTGAGGGCCTGAGTCTTGGCTCAGGTTCAGGTCTTACAATGTGGAAAAGGCACTGGTGCAAGGAAAAAGTCTGATCACCAGATGGATTGCACTCAAGCAGCCCTGGATAGCTCAAGCAATCTTTATTTATACTTTAGCAGAGCTTTGTCTACCAGGCTTACATGAACAGCTTTATTATTTTTAATTTTAAGAAATACATCCTATTTTAAGAAATACATATTAATCATTATAAACCCCCATTGTTCTACTTTATGCTTCCCCAAATACACTTTCTCACCCCCTGCATAATCTTATTCTAGACATAGGGTTCAGCATCTTTGCAGGGTAAAGTAAATATCAAGTCAGACACATCCTGCTCTCGCAGCTCTTATATGAGCTGACATAAACTTGTGGTTACAAGGTTTAAAAGTAATAGACGCAGTATACTGCTGCTTTAAGGATAAGAATTGTCAAACTCAAACTATTCTTTCGTGGCTGTAAGATATGTTTTTCTCCAGTTCCATTTTCTACAATAGGATCCCATGTCTTAATCTCTCTATAAAAGGCAGACTTTGGTAAGGCACTCTTTTCCCCTCCCACTATACCATACTTTTTCTCTCCAATATAAACTCCTATGTATTATAAAGATGACTCTGTCTACCCACATCCTGCATTTCATTTTTTTGCAGCATACTGGATCCTAACATTGATTCTAACATCAATCCTAACATTGATATGATCGATATCCAGGGAACTTACTCAATAGTTGACACTATGTGTCTTCAAAGCTTTCTTCTATTCTGTGTATGCTTGTCTTACTCTTCTTTTCAGAACTGTGATACATGTTTAATGCTCCAAGTGATATTTTCTCATGTGTACCTAACTATCCATATTGAGTCAAAAAGTTCTCAGGCTTAGGCATTGTAGTCACTGATTCAAGATAAGATATGTGAGAAGCTTTAGTGCTCTGCTGAATCATAGGGGAAATATTCTAGAAAGATCAGACTTCCCAAGGAAAATGGCAGGTGTTGAATGTGTGACTGACAAAATAAAATTAAAAACCTCCCAAAGAATCAAAAAAATATATTGAGAGAGAAAAGAGCCTGCAAGTCATGCAAATTCTACAAATTCCTATGCTGTCCTGTTGTTTAGTTGTCCTTGCCAAATGAGAATCCATTTCAATGGGCAGATGATCATATTGAAGAAAACATGTTTTTGTGAACCAGTCGTGAACCAACCCTGCCTGTTGACTAGAATGTTAGGTGTTTTTCAACAGCCTGCTTGCTTCTTCCTTGTCCTTCGCCTGACCCAGCTACCACCCGTCCCGCCTTTGACATAACCAATCATAGTAAATGCCCTTAAAATGAGCCAATCCCTGCGTTTGACAAACAACCCACTGTACCCCCTCCATGAATATGTGTTTTATGTGTTTTTTGTCTTTAAAAGTAACCTGTAATAGCTAGTAGGGGCTTCTTTTCCTCCCCTGGCTGAGGAGCCCGTTTGCGCAAACGAGAATAAAATTCCTCTTGCTTTTGGATCAATTGGACTGGTGAGTGGTTCCATGGGACGACCCTCCTGAGGAGTTAGTATACCAGAGTTGGGGTCTAACAATATTCTGATCTGAGACGAGGCTGCATTCCAGACAACTTTGTATAGAACCGAAGAGGAAGGAGGCAGGAGAAAACTCAGAGAATGACTGGAAATGTAAGTCATAATTGTGGGGACTATTGAGGGCATCAAGCATTGGATGCCCAAAGAACTGAGCTGTAAAGATTGTTTCACAAGTACAAAAGAGAAAAATAACAAATGAATCCATGTGGATTGTATCTATTATTTACAGAAATTGTTGATGTTTTGAGGAAATAGGCTTACACGGGAAGAGATCAAAAGAAATTCTGTTTCCTGCTATTTGACCAAAAAGGCAATATCTATTAGTTTGGTTAAAATATCTTAAGATAAGTGAATCAGAATGGTCTGCTGAACAGAGGAGTTCTGAAATCAATAGTCAGAAACTTCAGAGCAAAACAAAATATAAAAATAAAAAGCTAGACAGAGAATTTGGTCCTAAGGTCAACCTTTGTCCAGGTATTTTCTTCAAACTTCAGTGACAATGAACTTGTTACTGATGGAACACAGGCAAGAGACAAGTCTGTTTGGTATAGTTTAGCAGAAGATGCTGTGTAAATCTGGGGCAATAAAAAGTGAATTTGGAACAAATTTGTTTCTTTCTTGGGTTTCAAGGAAGATTATATCCCTTTGATTTTGCCCGGAGTGGAATAAAAATAAGAAAAACATATAAACAAATAGAAAATCTGAACACAGACTTTGAATTCAGGGGGAAATTTTTCCATTATATAGCTTGAAAAATCCTTAGGGCAAAAAGAGAATTTGAAGTTTTCATGCCTTCTGAAACTTTGGGTGCTCCAAAGTATAAACCCATGTGGAGGATGACAGCTCCAACAGAGTTATGAGGCCAGGCATTGTTCAAGAGTTATTTCATGTAATAACTTGAAAGTTAAAAAAAATAGAAAAATATATCTAAGATTTCTTTAAATCATTTTAAATTCAGTTAATATAATGAAGCTAAAGACAACCCCGACACAGAGGATGAGACTAGTTCCCTTCTACCAAATGTAAATTAAGTTGTCCTGTCACTTTTTAGCACTGGAAATCAATATCATAAAGTAGGTGGAAAACATCTTTAAAATGTTAAGAAGTATAATTATCAAACCTGAATTATGTGTCTGTTACAGATACTTTTAAAAGGTGAAAACTAAAGCAATTTCAAATATGTAATAACTGAATGGAAGTTTACCAGATTGATTGGAAATTGGATAAATCTAGAACGAAAAACATAAAACCAAGCAGGTAACATGCAAGATGGAAAAGCAGGTGTAGATTTTGATAACCACATGTATAAACTTAAGTATTTATTGCTAATCCCATTAGTAATATCATATGTATTGAGTTAAAAACAGTAAACAAAATAAATTTGAAATATCGAGGCATGCAGATTAAGTACATGGGATAACTATGAATTACAGTGTACTAGTGACTATTGATTTGATTAAGATAAAAATTGTGATTAACTTTGTATTTCACTAATTATATAGCCATGTGACCTATGAACTGCATTAATAAATTATAATGCAATAAACTACATTAATAAATAATAAATTAATGAAATACTATAAGATAACAAAATAGAGTTATATTAATAATAATATACTAATAATAATATAATATATTAATATAATATAATAATATAATATATTAATATAATAATATTAATAATAAATTAGGAAAATCTAAAAAATATGGAAGAAACTATTAAGAACTGTTGCAAAATCATTCTCTTATTATTATGAATCATGAAAAAAAATAATTCCGTGAATACTTCCTGGATCAGAAGAATGTACTTAAGATTGTCAGGAACCTTGAGAAACATTTGAAGACACAACTGTATGTGATATTTACAGACAGTTCCTCAATTAAGGACTTAGCTATGCTTGTAAAGAGGTTGGATTATACTAGCAAAAGGAAAGAGAATAATATTAATGAGTTTGTACTTTATTTATTTATTTATTTATTTATTTATTTATTTTTTAGTTTTTCGAGACAGGGTTTCTCTGTGGTTTTGGAGCCTGTCCTGGAACTAGCTCTTGTAGACCAGGCTGGTCTCAAACTCACAAAGATCCGCCTGCCTCTGCCTCCCAAGTGCTGGGATTAAAGGCGTGCGCCACCACCGCCCGGCGAGTTTGTACTTTAGAAAAACATTCTGATTACATATCAAAAGTAGAATATACCATAGAACCTTCATCGGGTGATGGATGGAGATAGAGATGGAGACCCTCACTGGAGCACTGGACTGAGCTCCCAAGGTCCCAATGAGGAGCAGAAGGAGGGAGAACAAGAGCAAAGAAGTCAGGACCACAAGGGGTGCACCCACCCACTGAGACAGTGGGGCTGATCTATTGGGAGCTCACCAAGCCCAGCTGGACTGTGACTGAAAAAGCATGGGATAAAACTGGACTCTCTGAATATGGCGGACAATGAGGGCTGATGAGAAGCCAAGGACAATGGCACTGGGTTTTGATCCTACTTCATGTTCTGGCTTTGTGGGAGCCTAGCCAGTTTGGATGTTCACCTTCCTAGACCAGGATGGAATGGGGAGGACTTTGGACTTTCCACAGGGCAGGGAACCCTGACTGCTCTTTGGACTGGAGAGTGAGGGGTAGAGGAGTGGGGGGAGGGGGAGAAGACTCGGGGGAGGGGGAGGGAAATAGGAGGCTGGGAGGAGGCGGAATTTTTTTTTCAATAAAAAAATTATATATAATAAACAAAAAAAAGTAGAATATAGAGTCCACGAAATTGGAAAGCTTACCTACCCATGAAAAAGAGCCAATTTCCTATATGTGCAATAGCAGTAGGTATTAAAATAAATAGACAGATGACTCAGTCAGTAAAGTACTTCCTTTCCAGTCATGGAGTCCTGGATTTGATTCTAAACAACAAATCCAGAAAAAAAAAAAAAAACAAAAACAAAAACCAGGTATGATGGCATTCATCTGTAACCTTAGTGTGTAGGGTGGGAGGAAATACAAATAGATTCCCAGATCTTATTGATTATCTGCTTCAGTCAAGTCCTGAGCTACAGAATCAGTGAGAGAAAATTACAAAATAAGAGGTAGAGCCCAGTAGAAGAAAACCTTCCTTTATATATTTATATGCATATATACACAAACCACACACACATGTGCATACATGCAAACAAATACATATACACTATACTTGTACTGGAAAATAGAAAAGAAACACAGAAAAATACATTTGAATTTGTGAGTAAAATTTTAGAAACATTGATATAGTAATGATGTCATGAAACTATTTTTATTTTAATGATTAAGAATTCTGCAGTTCTCCATTGAATAAGTATTAAGATATTTAGGCAAGTAGCTGTAATTTTGGTGCAATCTTTACCAATGAAAGACAAAACTAATGAGGCAATAACTTTGGAAGAAAGTTGTTAGAGGCCCTGTTCTATAAATTGATAAACGATTTTCAAACCCCAAATTCCATGTTAATTTTACACTCTAGAATAATGATAGGGAAATTTAAAAGTTGAAAGGTTTCAGAATATTCCCAGTTGTCTACTTTAGAACATTCATTTGAAGTGTTTTATGTGAAACTGAATGTAATAATGTCCTTAGCTGCACAAATCAATCTAGTACTCTTGTATGAACAGAGCAGCTGAAGTGGGGGAAGAGAGAAGGAATCTCAAGAACTATAAGCTCTTAAATTCATTGTGTCTCAATGTTTTATCTACAAGGTTTCAGATTTTGTAATATGTGCATATAATGACAGCTTAGACCAAGGAAAATGCCCAAATGATTTATTAATTTGATAATCCTGCTGCTGCCCATAATAGAGATTCCCAGAAGCTTGAAAGACAATCTCTTTTTGGAGTTTATCTGGTAGAAAACTATACTAAAATAGACAGGCAATCTAATTTGGTGAATTATGTGGGCATGATTAAAGAGAAATAATCAAGCAAAAATAGTCAAGAATAGAGGAAAATATTTGATGCATGCCTAACATAATACTAATAGCAGTGTCAAAATTCATTTATATAATTCTAAAAAGAATATAAGAAAATATAACCATTTAAAAGGAAACATATTTTATCATATGCCATAAACACTGTCTTTTGAAAATACCAGTTGTCATTTCTTCAGAAGACTTATAGTTACCTATGAGAGACATATGAGATCAGGTGTTCCCTCATAAACAGAGTGGGAGATGTGGATTATTATATCTTTACCTGAGATTTAGAATGTTTCTTCCTGCATGTGATGTTCATTTACATTTAATTTTTCTTTGACTTACAAGTGGCCTCCTGATTTGGGAAAGTGCTACAGAGTAAACACTTTGGGACAATTTTTGAAGGAGGTGCTTTACCTTTATAGCTATGGGAAGTCATCATTTGTAATGGAGAAAAGATTCCTCGGTGGTGTGGCTTTAAGGTCAGTCACAGTTTTATAATCCCCCACTCATGATCCGGAAGTAAACCAAATAAATTCAAGCACATTTATTCCCAAACTAATACTTTTGTTGACTTGTATTTTGATTTGTAGTGAGTGCCTTATAAGTAAGAGGTAGGTATTTGTTTACATCTTCTCAAGGAAAAGTTCTTACATCATATCTGTTCACTTAGATATTTCTAACATTTCTGTTTCCTTTTTTATGTTGTCATTTTTGTTTAAACATGTTTGTTTTGTTCTGTTTTTAGCAATATCTCATTATAACTCTCACACTGTCACCTAGCTTGTGATGCTCTTACCTCAGCTTCTCAGTGCTAGGTCTGCACACACTGCCCTCTGTACCCACCTTGAGTTACCATGCATATGCTTCCCTCCATATCAACCTTCAGTTACCTTGTTTGGTAGAGGAAATTACATTTCTTAACTGGCATATCAATGGACTATTACTGATGCTCTCAATCTTTTTTTCTCTCTGGTCATGCGACACATTCAACTACTGAGCATTTCCCAAGTTAGGCTTTCAGAACTTAACCTTCAGAATATTACAATCCTCTTCTTGTAAAATCCGAGTCAAATAAACAGTTTTCAAGAGTGTGTTCTGTTATGTAAGAGCTAGAAAACTGTAAAAATGTGAGAGACTTTGTCAAAAAAATAAAACCTGCAATAATAACTTTTAGATGTCAAGATCAAGCTGAATTCTTACCTTCCACCTCTGTAAACTGTTCTAGTGAGTAAAGCTTCTCATTTACAACATTACACTTATAACATATAAACACTTTGACAGATCCTACCATTTTCCTTTGATGTATTTGTTGATGATAAGTTGTGGAAAATATTTTACTGTTATTTTTCTTATCATAAATATCTCAGTTTTTATACAGTTCCCAAATCAACAACTCACTGTATGCTGCTTTGGAAATCTAGAAACAGTCATTGTTTATGAGTTTCAATGAGACTGAGAAATGTTTATAAAGTTTTTGTCATGCCAACATCTACAAGGCCTTTGTATGCTCAAGCCAGACCGAATCACAACATGTGTATACAAAATCTCTCCGTAGCATCAGATATTGGCTTAGGTAGTTGCTGGAAGGAGAAATAGTTTTATTTAAGTATTATTCCTAATAAGACAACCATGTTCCAGTGGAAGGTCACACTTTCAAAACTTTATGGGCAGCACAACTGGACTGGACTGTTGGGAAGGAAGGATACAAAGTTGAGTGCTTAAAGAAAGTCCATCTGGGAGGAGTAGATGGGGGCTAGAGAAGAGGATCAAAATAGATTATATTTAATTCTAAGAGAACTAATAAAAATGAAACTTTAGCATTCATTCTTGACTGCATTTGATATATGTTTGTGAAAAATAAGAATGTGTGAAACATTATACCAGTAATTACACGAGCAACTAAGGTAAAGCCACACATGCAAACCAAAGTTAGGAGTTCAGACAAACTCAAATACAGGTGAGTAACTGACTAGTGATGTATTACCTCCAACCGAAGATGAAGAAATTAGAAAAAGAGAGAGAGTGAGAAAAACAGAAAAGAACTTCTAATGAAGTAATGCTCACACTATTAATCTAAAGTAATTAGAAAAATAAAAAGTAAAATCTAGCAGCTTGGACCTGTTTCTGTGTCAAAAAAAAATTGGGAAAATGAGTTAAGATAAAGAAAAAGACTATTAGGAACATGGATATGCATCTAGGCAAAGACAAACAATTTGTGTTCATTTGGAAAAATATCATAATAAACTGAACAGTCTATATTTGACATTTTTTTTCTCTTTTTATTACTTAAAAATTACCAATCCAAATTCCCACTCCCTCCCAACTTTAGTTGAACAAATGATATGATTGAGCATCTTTTGGATGTATTCCCAAGAGGAGAATTGTGGGATCCTGAAGTAGGTTGATTCCCAGTTTTTTTTGAGGAACCGCCACACTGATTTCAAAAGTGGTTGCACAAGTTTGCATTCCCACCAGCAGTGGATAGGTGTTTTCCTTGCTCCACAACTTCTCCAGCATAAGCTTTCATTAGTGTTTTTGATATTAGCCATTCTGACAGGTATAAGATGGTATCTCAGAGTTGTTTTGATATGCATTTCCCTAATAGCTAAGGATAAAGAATATGTCCTTAAGTATCTTTTGGCCATTTGAAACTCTTCTGATGAGAATTCTCTGTTTAATTCAGTACACCACTTTTTAACTGGGTTATTTAGAATTTTAATGTCTAATTTCTCGAGTTCTTTATATATTTTGGAGAACAGTCCTTTGTCTTATGTGGGGTTGGTAAAGATTTTTTCCCATTCAGTATGCTGCCTTTTTGTCTTATTGACTGTGTTCTTTGCCTTACGGAAGCTTCTCAGTTTCAGGAGGCCCCATTTATTTATTGATGCTCTTATTGTCTGTGCTACTGGGGTTATATTTAACAAGTAGTCTTTGTGCCCATGCATTGAAGGTTACTTTCCACTTTCTCCTCTATCAGGTTAAGTTTGGTTGGATTTATATTGAGGTTTTTAATCCATTTGGACTTTAGTTTTGTGCATGGTTACAGATACGGATCTATTTTCATTCTTCTACAGATTGATATTCATTATACCAGCACCAATTGTTGAAGATGCTTTCTTTTTTCCATTGTATTGTTTTTTGCTTCTTTGTCAAAAATCAGTTGTTCATAGGTATGTGAATTAATATCCGGGTCTTCAATTCTATTTTATTGGTCAAAGTCTCTGTTTTTATGCCAATACCAAGCTGTTTTCATTACTGTAGATCTGAAATAGAGCTTGAAGTCAGGGATGGTAATGCCTCTGGCAGTTCCTTTATTGTACAGTATTGTTTTGGTTATCCTGGGTTTCTTGTTTTTTCGTATGAAGTTGAGTGTCATTCTTTCAAGGTCTGTGAAGATTTGTGTTGGGATTTTGATGGGGATTTCATTGAATCTATAGATGGCCTTTAGTAAGATATCCATTTTTACTATGTTGATCCTTGCTATCCAAGAGCATGGGAGATCTTCCCATTTTCTGTTAACTTCTTCAGTTTCTTTCTTCAAAGACATAAAGTTCTTGTCAAATAGATCTTTCACATCCTTTGTTAGTGTTACCCCAAGATATTTTATGTGATTTGTGGCTATTGTGAAAGGTGATGTTTCTCTGATTTCTCTCTCAGCTACTTTATCCTTTGTGTATTGGAGGGCTACTATTTTTTGAGTGGATTTTGCTTGGCTGGAAAGTTTTTGATGACAGCTTCTATCTCATTGCAGCTTATAGGTCTATTTAAATCGCTTACCTGGTCTTGATTTAATTCTGGTAGGTGGTATTGAACTAAAAAATTGTCCATTTCTTTTACATTTTACAGTTTTGTGGAATACAGATTTTTGTTGTAGGACCTCTGAATTTCCTCAGTCTGTTGTTATATCCCCCTTTTCATTTCTGATCTTGTTAATTTGCATGTTCTCTCTGCCTTTTCATTAGTTTGGATAAAGGTTTGTCAATCTGTTGACTTTCTCAAAGAACCAGCTCTTTGTTTCATTGATTCTTTGGATTGTTTTCTGTGTTTTCATTTTGTTGATTTCCACCCTCAGTTTGATTATTTCCAGTCTTTTACTTCTCCTGGGTAAGTCTTCTTCTTCTTCTTTTTTTTTTTTCTAGAGCTTTCAGGCATGCTGTTAGGTCATTGATGTGAGCTTTCTCCATTTTCCTTATGTGGGCACTTAATGCTATGAACTTTCCTCTAAGCACTGATTTCATGGTGTCCCATAGGTTTGGGTTTGTTGTGCCTTCATTGTCATTGACTTCAAGGAAGATTTTAATTTCTTTCTTTATTTTTTTCCTTGACCCAGTAGTGGTTCAGTAGTTGACTATTAAGTTTCCGTGAGTTTGAAGGCTTTTTGGGAGTAGTATTGTTTTTTAATTCTAACTTTACTACATGGTGATCTGATAAGACACATTGGATTGCTTCATTTTTTTTTTTGGTATCCGTGTGTATTTGCATTGTTACTGAAAATATGAACAATTTTAGCAAAGGTTCCATGAGGTGCTGAGAAGAAAGTATATTCTCTTTTGTTTAGATGTCTGTTAAGTTCATTTGATTCATTATATCAATTAGTTCTCTTATTACTCTGTTAAGTTTCTGTCTGTTTGACCTGTCCTTTGTTGAGAGAGGAGTGTTGAAATCTTATACTATTATTTTGTGGGGTTTGATTTGCAATTCAAGTTTCAGTAATGTTTCTTTTACATATGTGGTTGTCCTTGAGTTAGAGGCATAGATATCCAGGATTTAGACATTATCTTGATGAATGGTTCCTGTTATGAGTTTAAAATGTCCTCCGTTTCTTCTGATTGATTTTAGTTTGAAATCAATTTTGCTAGATATTAGAATAACCTCACCTGCTTATTTTTTAGGTCTGTTTGATTGGAAAACCTTTTCCCAACCTTTTACTCTGAGGTATTTTGTCTGTCTTTGAGTTTGAGGTGTGTTTCTTGTAAACAGCAGAATGCTGGATCCTGTTTATGTATCTATTCTTTTAATCTGTGCCTTTTATAGCTGAATTGAGACCTTTGATATTAAGTGATATTAATGACCAGTGGTTGTTAGCTCCAGGTATCTTTTGGTAGCAGTGTTTATGTGTTTCCCTTATTATGCTGGTGGGGAATGTTATCAGATACCTGTGTTATTGTGGGTGTAGTTAGCTTCCTTGAGTCATTGCTTTCCTTCTAGTAATTTCTGTTAGGCTGGGTTTCTGGGTACATATTGTTTAAATCTGTTTTTGTCATTGAATATCTTATTTTCTCCATCAATGGTAAATGAAAGCTTTGCTGGATACAGTAGTCTGGACTTGCATCCATGGTCTCTTATTATCTGCAGCACATCTATCCAGGACCTTCTGGCTTTCGTGGTTTCAATTAAGAAGTCAGGTGTAATTCTAATAGGTTTACCTTTATATGTTACTTGACATTTTTCTTTTGCAGATCTTTGTATTCTTTCTTTGTTCTGTATGTTTTGTGTTTTGATTATTATATGACAAGGGCATGTGGTTTTTTTTTTTTTTTGATCCAGTTTATTTGGTGTTCTGTAATCTTCTTGCACCTTCATAGGCATATCATTCTTTATGGGAACGTTTTCTTCTGTAATCTTGTTGAATATGTTTTATGTACCTTTGAGCTGGAATTCTCCTTCTTCTACCCCTATTATTTTCAGGCTTGGTCTTTTCATGGTGTCCCAGATTTCCTGAATGTTTTGTGTTAAGAATTTGTTAGATTTAGTATTTTCTTTGACCATTGAGTTTATTTCCTCAATAGAATCTTCAACTTCTGAGATTCATTTTTTCTATCTCTTGTATTCTCTTGGTTATACTTGTCTCTGTAGTTCTTGTTCATTTACCCAGACTTTCCATTTCCAGAGTTCCCTTGGTTTGTGTTTTCTTTATTACCTCTTTTGGGTTTCTTTGAGGGATTTCTTAATTTCTTCCAGCTTTTGTTTGTCTTCTCCTCTGTTTCTTTAAGGGAGTTTTTCACTTCCTCTTTAAGGGTCTCCATCATTTTTATTAAGTAACATTTAAAGTCATATATATATATATATATATATATATATATATATATATATATTTTCTGGGTTAGGATGATCAAGTCTTCCTGTTGTGTGTCCACTGGGTTCTGTTGGTACCATATTGCTTTGTAGTGTGTTTGAGGAGATCTTGCATTGGTGCCTTCCCATCTCTTCCTTCAACTCTTATGTCTCTTATGTCCACCAAGAACTGGTCTCCAAGGAGCTCACCAGGAACGGTGCATTGGGGTCAGGATAGATGGATGTCTAGAGACAAGGTTCTTACTGGTGCTCCTATGTCCACCAAATATTTGTCTCCAAAGAGCTCGCAGGGAACAATGTGTTGGGGCGGGGTAGATGGCTGTTTAGCAGAACAGTTTTCTGCTGTTGCTAGGACTGGCAAAGGCACCTGGGGAGGAGGGTCCCTGGCCTTTCTCCTATGTGAAGGCTTTAGGCAGTAGGGGTCTGGGGTCCCAGGGACACTGTTGTCTCACTTCCTATGTCCAGTAAGTCTTGGTCTCCATGGAGCTCACAATGAACGATGCCCTATATTTGTCTTTAGTAAGTAACAGGCTTTGGAATATCTTGATGACAGTAGTTCAGCTATTAGAGAAGATGGCAATAAGGGGAATGTATTGGAAGTCCAAGGGAAGGAGATTGGAGACAGCACTGCTGCTTTCGAAGAAAGAAATCCTGAACTAGAAGTTTATCTAATAAGAAGAGAAATGCTTAATTACAGTAAATGTGCCTTCTTTCATGGGCTCTGAGTACACACAGATCTTGAATGTCAAATAATAAACCAAAAGCAGACAGATCTTCATGACTTAAAGGTCACTCTGGTTTAGATAGTGAGTTGCTGACCAGTCAGGTCTGCATTGGACAACCCTGTCTCCATTACCGTGATCCTCAAAAAGAATGATTTGAAATCTTCAGAATTATTTAACTATAGCCAATAGCTTTCTTGGGCACTTTAAAACATTTAAATCTTGCTTTCATATGTAGACATTGGCTGCAATGTGAAAGCACCCCCCCACGCACATGCATACACACACACACACACACACACACACACACACAAAGTAAAAGGTTTTACTTAGCATCTTCATTGCATTTATTAGTTACATTGATTGCTTGTTTTGAGAAAGCATACCTTGGCAGAAGAATCTGTGATCTAAAATAACATGAGGTTATGACTACCTGTATAAAAATTTCTTTCTATATATTTAGAATATGTCATTATATATTGAGGTTATACCTACATATACTGAAGATACACTACTCTTCCATTTGTGTTTGAATTCCACAAAAATCAGAATTAAAGAAAATTGAACATGATAATTCTCATCAGATAAGAAATTGATTTTATAATGTTTGAGCAATTTCAAAAGGAATATAGTGACAACAGAAAGAAATTTCACATGAAAGAACAATTGATTAATCAAATTCATCATTCATTATTTGGTGCTAGTTTGTAAAGTTAAAACAAAAATAAGGTGCAGGGGAATCTGGACTTGGACATATTTTTATGTCAATAAATACAAACCACTTAATGTAGTATCCAAAAAAAAATTCTTCCTGTTTAAAAGTATTTAATTTAAGTGCAAATGTTCAATAAAAATCATTTTTAGAACTTTGGAATTATTTGTTTAAAACAAAACAATAAGAGAAATGCAAGAAGATGATCTTCCTATTTTCAAAAGCTCTAAAGGTAAAAGATAATGATCAGTGCCAAAACAGATACATTTAAGCAAACCTTATTTCTCTCCTTAACAGTAATTTACATGATTCCCATAAACTTTTTTGTTGTTTTTTTGTTTTTTTTTTTGTGTTGTTTTATTTTTTTTTATTTTTTATTTTTTATTTTTTTGAGACAGGGTTTCTCTGTGTAAGAGTCCTGATTGTCTTGAAACTCACTTTGTAGACCAAGCTGGCCTTAAACTCAGTGAGATCTGACTGCCTCTGCCCCCGTGTGCTGGGATTAAAGGGGTGCACCACCACTGCCTGGTGTTTCCCATAATCTTTTTTTTTTTTTTGCTTGTTTGTTTTTTATTTGTTTGTTTGTTTGTTTGTTTATGAGACAGGGTTTCACTAAGTAACAGTCCAGACTTAGATTCTCAGAGATCCACCTACTTCTGCCTTCCACATGCTGGGATTAAAGGCTTGCTCCACCACCACCTGGTTAGTGCCAGTCTTTTTTTTTTTTTTTTAATTGAGAAAAAAAAATTTCCGCCTCCTCCCAGCCTCCCACTCCTCTCCCCCTCCCCCCACTCCTCTCCCCCTCCCCCACTCCTCTTCCCCTCACTCTCCAGTCCAAAGAGCAGTCAGGGTTCCCTGCCCTGTGGAAAGTCCAAAGTCCTCCCCACTCCATCCTGGTCTAGGAAGGTGAACATCCAAACTGGCTAGGCTCCCACAAAGCCAGGACATGAAGTAGAATCAAAACCCCGTGCCATTGTCCTTGGCTTCTCATCTGGCCTCACTGTTCGCCATGTTCAGAGAGTCCGGTTTTATCCCATGCTTTTCCAGTCACAGTCCAGCTGGCCTTGGTGAGCTCCCATAGATCAGCCCCACTGTCTCAGTGGGTGGGTGCACCCCTCATGGTCCTGCCTTCTTTGCTCATGTTCTCCCTCCTTCTGTTCCTCATTGGGACTTTGGGAGCTCAGTCCAGTGTTCCAGTGTGGGTCTCTGTCTCTATCTCCATCCATCGCCAGATGAAGGTTCTATGGTGATATGCAAAATATTCATCAGTATGGCTATAGGATAGGATCATTTCCGGTTCCCTATCCTCAGCTGCCCCAGGAACTAACTGGGGACATCGCCTTGGGTACCTGGAAGCCCCACTAGGTCCAAGTCTCTTGCTAACCCTAAGATGGCTCCCTTAATTAAGATATGTGCTTCCCTGCTCCCTTATCCAACCTTCCTTTATCCCAATCATCCCGTTGCCCCAAGTTCTCCCCATCCTACCCTTCTCACTTTTCTCTCCCCATCTCCCCTTACCCCCCTCCCACCCCACCCTTAAGATCCCGATTTTTGCCTGGCAATCTTGTCTTAATATACATTTCCGAACTGAGATTTATAGTTCAGCATTTCTTTTTTTTTTTCTTTTTTTTTTTTTTAATTTATTTATTTATTAAGGATTTCTGCCTCGTCCCCACAACCGCTTCCCATTTCCCTCCCCCTCCCCCGATCAAGTCCCCCCCCCTCATCTGCTCGAAGAGCAATCAGGGTTCCCTGACCTGTGGGAAGCCCAAGGACTGCCCACCTCTATCCAGGTCTCCTAAGGTGAGCATCTAAACTGCCTAGGCTCCCACAAAGCCAGTACGTGCAGTAGGATCAAAAACCCACTGCAATTGTTCTTGAATTCTCAGTATTCCTCATTGTCCGCTATGTTCAGCTAGTCCGGATTTATCCCATGCTTTTTCAGACCTAGGCCAGCTGGCCTTGGTGAGATCCCAATAGAACATCCCCATTGTCTTAGTGTGTGGGTGCACCCCTCGTGGTCCTGAGTTCCTTGCTCGTGCTCCGTCTCCTTCTGCTCCTGATTTGGACCTTGAGATTTCTGTCCGGTGCTCCCGTGTGGGTCTCTGTCTCTGTCTCCTTTCATCGCCTGATGAAGGTTAATATTCCTGAGGATGCCTATGTGTTTGTCTTTGGATTCACCTTCTTATTTAGCTTCTCTAGGAACATGAATTATAAGCTCAATGTCCTTTATTTATGGCTAGAAACCAAATATGAGTGAGTACATCCCATGTTCCTCTTTTTGGGTCTGACTTACCTCACTCAGGATAGTGTTTTCTATTTCCATCCATTTGTATGCAAAATTCAAGACCTCAATATCAGTCCAAACACACTGAACCTGATAGAAGAGAAAGTGGGAAGTACTCTACAGCACATGGGCACAGGAGACCACTTCCTATGTATAACCCCAGCAGCACAGACACTACGGGCATCATTGAATAAATGGGACTTCCTGAGGCTGAGAAGCTTCTGTAAAGCAAAGGACACTGTCACTAAGACAAAAAGACAACCCACTGACTGGGAGAAGATCTTCACCAACCCTGCAACTGACAAAGGTTTGATCTCCAAAATATATAAAGAACTCAAGAAACTAGACCGTAAAAGGCTAATCAACCCAATTATAAAGTGGGGCACTGATCTGAACAGAGAATTCTCAACAGAAGAACTTCAAATGGCCAAAAGACACTTAAGGTCATGCTCAACTTCCTTAGCGATCAGGGAAATGCAAATCAAGACAACTTTAAGATACCACCTTACACCTGTCAGAATGGCGAAAATAAAAAACACCAATGATAGCCTTTGCTGGAGAGGTTGTGGAGAAAGGGGTACACTCACCCATTGCTGGTGGGAATGCAAACTTGTGCAACCACTCTGGAAAGCAGTGTTTCGGTTTCTCAGGAAATTCGGGATCAACCTACCCCTGAATCCAGCAATACCACTCTTGGGAATATACCCAAGAGAGGCCCTATCATACAACAAAAGTATATGCTCAACTATGTTCATGGCAGCATTGTTTGTAATAGCCAGAACCTGGAAACAACCTAGATGCCCTTCAACGGAAGAATGGATGAAGAAAGTATGGAATATATACATATTAGAGTATTACTCAGCAGTAGTTCAGCATTTCTAACATAACCATTTAGTATCTTGCTTCTTAAAATGGCAAACATATCCTGACACCTTCAATACATATTTCTTATTTAAAACAAGAGGGTGATCATTTGTATAAAGCAAAATGAAAACCTCAAGATAACCCACACATGGAATATGCCACTCAATGGACTAGACACACTCATACTTTCCAAGTAGAATATCTAGCCTATTATGCATAGAAGGACAAATTGCAAAGATGAAGATCAGTATTATAACTGCTATTTTTTTGAAAAATGTAAAAATAATTAGTATATTTTGAAAGTCTAATGGTAAAAAGTACACTACTATTAATGCTACTAACTTGAGGAATATTATGATATAAAATAAGCAAGGAAAATTTTTCCTTAAGTTTCAAACACTGAATTACATAATTATGCTTACCCATACAGACCATTTATAAATATCAGGTCAAGAAGCTGCTAATATCCATAAAATATAGCTTCTTTACTATGCTGAAAAATTGAAATATATATCTAAACAAGAAAAGATGGAAACAAACTAGAGTGTTGTCAAAGGCTTCTCATTTGTTCCTGAGAGCAGGAGGCTGCTCTTTCATTCCTGACTGCCCAGAACTGAAATAATTACACAGAAACTATATTATTTAAAACACTGCTTGGCCAATAATTTAAGCATATTGCTAGCTAGCTCTTATATCTTAAATTAACCCATTTCCATTATTTTATTTTACCCCAAAGTTAATGGCCTATGGGCAAGGTTTTAGGTGATGGCTTGCATATTTCTCATTTGGCAGCTCTATCGCATCTCCCTGCTTCTGCCTACTCTCTATAGCTCTTGAATTCTCACCTAGCTTTACTCTGCTTTGCCATTAGCCAGGAGCATCTTTATTCATTAACCAATAAAAGCAACACATATACAGAAGGACTTCCCAAACCATTTTCTCTTTTCTGTTTAAATAAAAATGAAGGTTTTAACATTAACATAGTAAAATTACAAATAACAAAACATATATCAATCAAGAATTGCTGCTAAAATATTTATATCTACCTTATCTTTTATCATAACTAAGGAAAATATAATTATATCTATCTATTCTTCAACTCCATTAAAGACTGCAGAGGGATATAATATTACCTAAGTAAACAGAAAGTGCATTGTAAGCAACTTCCAAAACTCTAGAATTGACAGAGACATCTCGCTGTCTGTTCAATCACTCAAAGTTTTCTAACACTGGGACACCACCCATCTTTAGCTTACAAGTCCAAAGTATATGGAAGACATTTCCAGGAATCAGGGAATTTTAAGATCTCTTATACCTTGCACTGACAAAGTTAATCAGTTGCTTTCTTTTGCATCCTGCAAAATGTCTGACAGTTCTTTCATGAAGCAGGAAACCTGAATAGCTTGTCTCACCTTCTTTAGGCAAAGTTAGGAGCCATTTTTCTGTGGGTCCTACATGTCCAGTTGAGAAAGCATAACATCAAGCAGTTCAGGCAAGTGCAGTTTCTTGTCCAAATGTCTATCCAACTCCATAAGGAGTCTCTTCGACGCCCTTTATCTTCTTAAAAAAGATTAGTGTTGCCAGGAACAGAGGTGTCTCACTCTCATGAAAAGTTCTAAATTCTTAAAGCATTTAAATGCCATATTTTGTAGGTCTTTGAAATATTTGACGACTATCTATCTAACTGAAATATATCTCTATATATCTAGAAAATATAACTAACATGACTACAACAAGCTTGACTATTATAGATGCTCTCTATTACCCTGTATTTCTTAGCTAAACATTACATTTTTTAAGTTAGCTGCACAAATAGAATACCTTAATCAAGAACAGAAATATACATATAATAAAATTAAATTTGTATCAATAAACCAATATTCATACCAATGCAAAGTATTTATCTCTATAGCATATCCCCTTTATATGTAACCAAACATTTATAAATAATCATTTAGGGAATTTGGAGATAGTTTTCTCCAAACTGCTTCCTGCTTTTTGTTGGGCAAAATAATTTGGGGTTTGCAGAGACCTTTCAGGGGGCCTTAGTCCATCAAACCACATTATTTTCGAAGGAATCTTTGGCTTTTAATCCTTTGTGAAAACAAAAGCAGAACTTCTTTTCCAAAGCAACATATTCTTAGACCCAAATTTCAAAGAAAGATACCTCTAATATATCTATGCTGGTTTAACTTAGCAGCCTATACAATTAAATGTCTCTCTGTACTTAGCTCATTCACAGGCAAAAATAAAATAAAACACAATAATATACATAATCCAGACTCTGTATGTTTTACATCTTTTTGTGGCTTTTTTCATACTTTATTACATTTCTACAAGTTTAATATTTATTTTATTATCTTTATTACCTTAATCTATGACTGTCTATACTCTGTTATATTACTTTTACTGTCTCTTTACTCTTTTTCTTTTCTCTTCCAAGTCTACATACATTTATTTAACATTGAGATCCTCTTAGATATTTTTTTTATTTGAATATGTCTTTATTGTATATCTGCAATCCTCTTCTGATAAGGACCGCTTCTTAAAATGCTTAGCTGTGTGACTGGGACTAAGGCTTTTTTGGCTTTTTTCTCCACCCAGTCTGACATGGCAGAGATCTGTTCAACATGAGTCATGCTCACAGCTCCATTTTCAGTCACACAGCGGGTCTATGTTTCCATTAAGCAAGTTGTAGCACTGTGCTCAAAAGCCACAGTTAAATGCTCCAAAGATGAACTTCAGTGTTGCGTGGCCAGCCGGTGGGATGTTTGATGCAGCAACCATCAATGGAGTGGAGGAGATAGTTCTCTGTCCTCATAATGGCCATCCTGAACAAGTCCCTTATATTTTCACCTGGCAGGGGTTAATAAATAGAATAGGAAGCTCCCTCCCTTGGATTGTACAACTCTTAGTTTCACAGCAGACTCAAGTTTTGGCTGCTAAGACTAGTGTTCCTTCAGCAGGCACAAAGGAAAATAGGACAAAGCCTGCAACAGTATTACGAGGAGAAGCAGAAGAGTCAGAGATTTTCCTACCACCTTATTTCCCTTCAGCTGAGCATCCCACAACTCCTGTAGAAGAGGCCCAGCCCCCACCCCCAGCTGTCAGGCACAGAGGGAGGAGAGAGACTAGCACTATCTACCTGTAGTAGGAAGGCAGAGACCCCATACACAGACTCCACGGTGGCCCTTCCTCTCGGCCCTCCTGATGATTCAGGAAACCAACCCTTCTATTATTGGCCTTTTTGCTACCAGCGACTTATATAATTGGAAGGGTCAGAATACACCATTCTCCAAGAACCCACAAGACTTGATTAACCTGTTGGAAACTGTTCTTTACCCATGCCGTGGCGTTGGACAACTGCCAGAAGTTGTTAGGAGTTCTCTTCACAACTGAGGAAAGAAAGATAATCCTAGAGAATGCCCAGAAGTTAGTCCTAGGACCTACAGGTGCCCCTCTAGCTGCAGAAGCCTTTCCAACAACCCTCCCTAACTGGGACTTCAACATGGCAGAAGGTAGGAGAGTCTGCACATCTACCACCAGGCTCTGTTAGAGTCTAAAAGCAGCAGCAGGCAGGCCTACTAATATGGCAAAAAAATTCTGGTGTAAGGCAGGGAAAGAACAAAAGCCCGGTTGTGTACCTGAAAAGGTTGATGGGAGCTTTCAAACAATACTCCTCCTATGACCTGGAGTCTGGGAAAACACAACAGGCAATTATCTTAGCCTATGTCAACCAAGCAGCACCAAATATTAAAAGGAAATACAGTGATTAGAAAGACTAAGAGAAAGAAGCAAAAGAGACTTAGTAGCAGTGGCAGAAAAGGTTTACAATAAGAGAGAAACAGAGGACCAGAAAGAAGAGAGAAGGTAAAGAGAACATCAAGGAAGGAAGGAAAAGAGAGACAAAAGGCAAGCAACCAAATATTGGATAGACAGCAAATTCAGATGGAAAAAGTACTCCTTGCCGCTGAGGCAGGAGGACAGGGAAAGGCCGATTCTGGTCTCAGCTAGGAAAGAATCAATGGAAGAAATACATTGGGCCAGAAAGTACCCCGAAATAAGAAACAAAAGAAGCATCAACAAGATTGGGAAGGTAGCCAACCCCCCCGTCCTTGCTGCCTTGGAAGAAGACAGTGACTAGGGGAGATGGGGCTTGGCCCTCTCCCCAAGCCTAGGGTAACCCTAAGAGTAGAGGGGAAATCTATTCAATACATGGTGAATACAGGGGCTGAAAGTTCAGTACTTTTGACATGTGAGGCCTCTTTGTCTGTTGTAATAGGAGCGGCAGGCTACATTCCTGGCGCCCGGCCACCCGCACGGAGAGCTTTATCCTAAATAATTACATGGAAACTGTATTCTTTTAAACACTGCCTGGTCCATTAGTTCAGCCTCTTATTGGCTAGCTCTTACATATTGATCTAACCCATTTTTAATAATCTGTGTAGCCCACGAGGTGGCTTACCAGGGAAGATCTTAACCTGCGTCTGTCTGGAGTGGGAGAATCATGGCGACTCCCTGATTCAGCTTCTTTCTCCCAGCATTCTCTTCTGTTTTCTCCACCTACCTAAGGGTTGGCCTATCAAATGGGCCTAGGCAGTTTCTTTATTAATAAGAAATCACTCCCACATCATCTGTCTAGAAAACAGACCAAGGTGCAAGGTGTGATGCGTACCAAACCCTGTAAATGGACTACCCAAAGAACAGTGGACTTGGGAGTAGGACTGGTAACCTATTTATTCTTAGTCATTCTTGAATGTCCTTATCCCTTGTTGGGATGTGACTTGCTCACCAAAATGAGAATGCAGATCCATTTTACTAATACAGGCGCACACAAACACCTAGAGGGAAAGGCTGATGGAATGTTCTTAACAATACCTTTCCCAGATATGGACACCTGGCTCAGAGAATTTCCAACAGTCTGGGCAGAGACAAGGGGAATGGGGATGGCCAGACATTGGCCTCCAATATATGTGGAACTAAAGGCTAATGCAGATCCTGTGAAAGTTCACCAGTACCCAAGACTCTGGAAGCCAAAAAGGGAATTACTCCCCACATAAGATGGCTCTGTGGGAGGGAATCTTGGGGCCTTTTCAGTTCACATAGGACATGTCCCTCCTGCCAGTTAAGAAACCACACACCAATGATTATCAACCTGTTCAGGACCTCAGAGAAGTCAACAAAATATACATCCCACTGTACCTAACCCTTATACCTTGCTGAGTGCCACAAGAAAAGCGGTTTATAGTTCTTGCTTTAAAAGATGCTGTCTTTAGTCTCCTGCTTTCCCTGAGCAGCCAGAGGCATTTTGCCTTTAAATGGCATGATCCAGACATTGGAGTCAGTGGACATTAGACCTGGATGAGGCTGCCGCAAAGATTCAAGAATGCTCCTACCATATTTGATGAAGCTCTTTGAGTGGGTATCGATATCTATACCCTCATGTCTCCCTTTCACAATATGTAGATGACATATTAATAGCCACCAGGTCAACAGAAGAATGCCTGAGTGGAACCAGAGACCTTCAGACAGTTCTAGCAAAAAAGGCCCAGATCTGCAGGAAGCAGGTGATTTACTTCAGATATATATTAAAAGAAGGAAAGAGATAACTGTCTGAAGCTAAAAAAGACACTGTGTTAAAAATACCTGTTCCTGAGATAATGAGACAAGTCAGAGAATTCCTAGGCTTGGCAGAATTTTGCAGAGTTTGGATTCTAGGATACACTGAAATTGCCCGCCCTCTCTATGAGGCCACAAAGGAAAAAAAAATTATCTTGGAACTCAGACAGATGGCTTTTGATACCATCAAGCAGAGACTGTTGGAGGCCCCACCCGAAGTCTGACTAATATCAATAAATCCTTCCTCTTATATATGGATGAAAACAAAGGAATAGAAAAGGGAGTGTTGACTCAGAACGTTGGACCATGGAAAAGGCCGGTGGCCTACTTATCTAAGAAACTGGGCATTGTGGCCTCTGGGTGGCCTCCATGCTTACATATCATTGTGTCTGTGGCACTGTTAGTCAAAGATGCTATTAAGCTGATTTGGGGACAAAATCTTGAGGTATGTACTTAACATGCTTTGGAATCTATCTTTAAAGCAACCTCCTGACAGGTGGCAAAGTAAGGCCAGAGTAACTCATTACCAAGCTCTTCTCTTAAACCTTAACAGAATAACCTTTAAAACACCAATTACCCTGAAGCCAGCTACCATGCTGCCTGCCCCTGACATAGAGGCTCTCATCCATGACCTCACTGAAATTCTAACTCAGGCATATTGCATTCGATCTGACCTCCATGATATGCCATTAACAGAGGCAGAAGAAACTTGGTTCACGGATGGAAGCAGTTTCGTGAGAGATGGACACAGGTATGCTGGGGCTGCAGTGACAATAACCCACAGGGTAGTCTAGGCGGAGGCCCTGCCTACTGGTACCTCAGCCCAGAGTGCTGAACTGATAGCATTAACAAAGGCCTTGCAGCTAGGGAAAGACAAGAGAATCAATGTTTATACGGACAGCAGGTATGCATTTTCTGCCTTGCACATCCATTGGGTGATTTACATGGAAAGGGAGCTGTTCACTGCAAAGGGAAAGACTACCAAAAACAAACAAGAAATATTATAATTGCTAAAAGCACTCTGGCTTCCAAAGAAGCTAGAAGTAATGCATTGTTCTGGACACCGAAAGAGAACAAATGCTATCTCTAGGGGAAACAATATAGCAGACTAAAAAGCAAAGAAGGCAGCTCTGATCAGAACTACAGTGACTCTACCCATACTAACTGATCCAGGTCCTGGTAGCTTGCCTCCCCAGCCAAACAATAATTAAGATGAAGAAATCTGGGCTGCCCAAATAGAGGGAGCCTACAAAAGAGATGGATGGTAAAGACTCCCAACAGGAAAGGTGCTCCTTCCAAAACTATTAGGGAAGTACCTATTCCAAAGAATTCACCAAACCTCCCACTTAGCAATCCAAAATCTTAGAGAATTAATCTCTGGATTCCACTAAAGTTTTAACAAGCAAACTGTCTTATTGATAAGATTGTAAGTGACCACATGCCAGCTGGTAAACTCCTATAAAGCACAAAGAACAAGAGGTGTCTGAATGAGAGGAACCCACCCAGGTACATACTGGGAAGTGGACTTTACAGAAGTAAAGCCAGGTAAATATGGATATAAAAATATTTGTTGGGTCTTTATAGACACCTTTTCAGGATGGACTGAAGCTTATCCTACCAAACATGAGACTGCCTATGTGGTGGCTAAGAAATTAGTCAAAGACACCCTTCCCAGGTTTGGCTTTCCAAACATGATAGGGTCCGACAATGGCCCTGCCTTCATCTCTCAGGTAAGCCAGGGAATAGCCACTGCACTGGGCAATGAGTGGAAATTACATTGTGCTTACCACCCTCAGAGTTCAGGACAGGTTGAGGGAATAAATCGGACCCTAAAAGAGACCCTTACCAAATTAGCCTTGGAGACTGGCGGTGATTGGGGGACTCTCCTCCCCTCAGGATGATGAATTCCCCATACCAGATGGGACTAACCCCTTTCGAGATCATGCATGGTCTACCCCCACCCCTTGTGCCTAGCTTTCAGGATGAGTTGATTCTGTCTCTAGAAGAAGTGGAGCTTCTAGGGAGCCTAAGGGTGGTGTCCCAGATACTGGCAGATATCCATCCCACTCTTTTCCCGAGCCCCACAGTTTCAAGCCTGGTGAGTGGGTCCTGATCCGCAAACACCAGTGCAAGTCCCTGGTGCCACAGTGGAAAGGGCCCTATGTTGACATCCTGACCACTCCAACTGCTCTCAAGGTGGACAGTATCTCCACCTGGATTCAGCACTCTCACGCCAGACCAGTGGCACTTATGGCAGAGAAACCTCCGGAAGGGACCTGGAAGATCTCCATGCACCCCACTGATCCTCTGAAGCTGAAACTACGATGGAAACCTAAAGATGAAATCCCCCCTGCTGACCTGCTACTTCATCTGTGCCTGGGAATACTGAAAATTCCCATGCACCTTTGAACTTAACCTGGACCCTGTTAATCCTGAGACTGGGCAAGCCTTAAGGCTGGCCACTGAAGTTCATCCCCTAGATACATGGTACCTCAGCTAACTCTTGACCTATGTGCTTTAGCAAAAATCTCTTGGGAGATCGCTGAAAGAACTCTCTGGGACACTTAGACTGGTATATTTGTACAGGAGGTAAGCAAATGTGTGTGTGTGTGGGGGGGTGAAGTCTTTTACTTTGCTGTTTGGAGAAGTGAAACCAGTGCCTCCCAGTGGAGAACTAGCAAAAGAGACTTAGTCTCTTTCACTCGTACCACACCAGGAGGGGCTAAAATCAATATTACCTTTAGTGAGGAAGGAAAAAGGGCTAACTGGTTAACAAGCATGACTTGTGGTTTATGATTGTATGTTTAAGGAGGAGAAGACATAAGGATCCTATTCTCCCTGGGAGTTGTTGCAGCACCTCCCGTGACCATAGCATTAGGCCCCAATAAGGTAATTAATCCCAGCTCAGATAAGAAGAACCCTCCCACTCCCAAGCTAAATACAACCACCCCAGTAAATACCCTGAGTGCTTCTGTTTTACCAGCACTAAAGACACGCTGGGATGCTGTCCCTACACCTAGTAGATTCTTTGAAATTGCAAACCCCCTGTTTACAGTCCCATAACAGTTATTCTTACTTCTAAATAGTTCCAAGCCAGAACTAATGGCCTCCTGTTGGCTTGGCTACAGAGTGCCCTATTATAAAGGAATAGCTATGGTGGCCCCAACCACAATTCTAATTGGCAGAAAGAAAAGGAAGTATCAGATTCCTGTTGATGGCAGTCAAATACTTCCTTGATCCTCGAACAAGTTTCTGGTCAGGGACTATCTATAGTGTCATACCTGGCTGATATTTACCCCCCTGCAATCACACTATGCCACTCACAAACAAATCAGGATATTTGGCCCCAGCAAATGATACCTGGCGGGCATGTTCCTTTGGTCTAACACCCTTTACCCATGTGAATGTCCTGAATTGAACCAAGGGGTTTTGTGTCCTTGTATGTCTGGTTCTCAGGGTAACCGATCATGCCGCTGAGGAATTGTTAAGCCTTAGTTAGGCTACCTAATATGCTCTTAGACAAGAGAGAGCCAGTTACAGCCCTTACTCTTGCCATCCTGATGAAAACCATCTTAGCAGGATTGGGAACGGGGGCAGCCTCCCTAGTCACCCAACAGCATTATTATATGGATCGCCACATATCAATAGATGAAGCCGGGCGATGGTGGCGCACGACTTTAATCCCAGCACTCGGGAGGCAGAGGCAGGTGGATCTCTGTGAGTTCGAGACCAGCCTGGTCTACAAGAGCTAGTTCCAGGACAGGCTCCAAAGCTACAGAGAAACCCTGTCTCGAAAAACCAAAAAAAAAAAAAAAATAGATGAGGACATTCAGAGGATAGATACCTTCATATTCCACCTTCAGGAGTCTCTGTCTTCACTAGCAGAGGTGGTACTACAGAACAGAAGGGACCTAGATTTATATGTCTTAAAGAAAAATGGCTATGCACAGCTTTGGGAGAAGAATGCTGCTTCTGTATAGATCATTCAGGAATTGTAAAAGATTCTATAGCCAGAGTCCATAAAGGCTTAGCAAAAAGAAAAAGGGAACATGAAGCCAAAGTTGGTTTGAGGTCTGGTATTCCAAATCCTCTTGGTTCACCACTCTCCTCTTGTCTCTGATAGGACCTCTGTTACTCTTCCTCCTGATACTCATCTTTGGGCCATATAATATTAATAGAATACTCAAATATATGGAACAAAGTTTGGGAACTATACAACTTATGGTGCAACAGGGGTATACTCAAATCAGGCATGATACAACTGGGATGTATGATGATATCAATAGGGCTGACAAAGAGCTGTAGCAAGCAGGCTCATAATTGAGCCCCCTTAGTACCTAGAGGAGTGGGGAATGTGAGACCCTCACTCCTTATTCTCAAAGGGATGAGAATTTCCTAGCAGAATGTTTTAAAATTAGAAATACAGACTAGTTTTGCCTGGCAATCTTGTCTCCTTCTAATATCCCGGAAGATAACAATATGTTTTTCTTTGGGTTCACCTTCTTATTTAGCTCCTCTAGGTTCATGGATTATAGGCTCAATGTCCTTTATTTATGGCTAGAATCCACTTATGAGTGAGTACATCCCATGTTCATCTTTTTGGGTCTGGGTTACCTCACTCAGGATAGTGTTTTCTATTTCCATCCATTTGCATGCAAAATTCAAGATGTCATTGTCTTTTACCACTGAGTAAAATACCTCCTCTTAAAAATATTTTCTTGGTGTGGAGCAGGAAGGGAAAAATACATGTGTGTGAGAGGACACCATTCAGATACTACCCAGTGAAGGAGGATGGTCAAGTATGTGGTGGAGAAATGGGGGTGAATGAGGAGGAGACTGGTTTGTGCACTATGAGGGTATGTGGAACTACAGACTCAAAGGTACTGATAACAGCCTGATGTGACTATCTTACGATGCCACCTGAGGTTATGGCATTGGCCTGGCTGGCATTGCGTCTTTGGGCCATATCTAGGTGCATAACACTGCAACAATAGGCATCTGGGTCAGTGTCTTTGGCCCATGTTACCACCAATGTCCATATGAATGTCGCTGGTCTGTGCTGAAGCCTGGGATAAATCTGATGTCTGAGAGTTGTTTATAGCTGCCTCCAACCTGGGTAACATGGCAGTGCTGGAACTGGCCCCAGACCTCACTAGCTGCAGCATTTGGAGTAGCAGCCTGCACCTCTCCAGCAAAATACAATAGAGCTGGTGCTAGTTGTGTAAGAGGGGAAGGAACGGGACATAGGGAAACACATGGTGGTGAACTCGCCCTGAGTGTGAAGGTGTTAGCTCAGAAGAGCTGGGTGCACCACTTATTAGCTCTACTTTGATGGTGGCACATAAGAATTTTACTCAGGTGACCTTGTTTAATCCTCAGAGTAAAAATTGTCTGAGGCTCTACTTTGATGGTGGCACATAAGAATTTTACTCAGGTGACCTTGTTTAATCCTCAGAGTAAAAATTGTCTGAGGCTCTAAAGTTAGCTATTGAATGGAACTTTAGTCATCCTCATTTATGGGATTCATTCTTTCAGGTCCTGCTGCCTCTAGAGTGGTGACACTAATAAAATATTTTGTTATGCCAATAATAGAAAACTGTAGACTTTCTTTGCCTATTCAATTCCATGTATTTAAGGTTTGAACTTTTTTTTTAAGATCAAGTATGAAAACTGTTTATTTGCAGAATTTCCCTTTGATACTTTCAGGCCAGGCCTACACACAGATCCATACAGAACATCAGAATGTGAAACACAGAAAAGTATTTCTGTATTACAATATTTACAATGTTATTATTTAGGTAAGAATATAGAAGTTACAAAGGTTTAATGGAAATAGAATCACATCATTCTCACTCACTTTTCTCTTTCCAGCCTTTCCCAGTTACGCTCTTTGATCCCCTTCCATGCCCCAACTCTAAAATTGATAGCCTTTTTCTCTTTATGTTTTTTCAACAAACATGTGCACATTTATTCACAAAGACATGGAAGTACAATCTAGTGTGTCTATTTTTGTTATTGGTGTGTATATGATCCCAAGGCTGACCACACTGTGTCTTACACCAGTAAGAGAGCTCATTCATCCCAGGGAGAGGCTAATTCTCTTTTTCCCTGCAGTAAACGTTTGTCTGTAGTTCTTCGTCTAGCGGTGAGATCCTGAAACATTTCCTACCTTCCACATTGATATTGTTTGTGTTCTGGTCTGGTCTCTAGGAGAAACTGTTTCACAGTAGATTCATAGTGTTCTGGCTCATAGAATCTTTCTACCACCTCATTCACAATCTTCCATGAGATATAGGTGCAGGAGCTGTGATGTAAATATATCTATGAGAGAATACTATGAAAGCTGCTTTTACATATTTATTTTCCTTGTCTTGTTATATTGAGTAGCACATCTAGCCTGAGAATGAATACTTGTCTTATTCTAGGTATTAAGGAAACAGCCAAAATTTTTTGTCAAATATGTTGTTATTGTTTTATAGACACAGTTATATTTTGTTTTTTGCCCTTTTTGTTGAGCAGATACTAAAATAACATTTTCACAGACTTTCTTTTTCTTTCTTAAAAATTTCATGTACATGACCACTCAGGGATCTAAATATCATAGACAAGAGCAATCAAAAGATTTTATCTGTTAAGATCTGTCTAGTACTGTCAACTTTGCCACTTGTTTGTCCTTAGTCAACCATTCAATTCATTAACAACTATGAAACTGAAATTCTCTGTGCTTCATAACTCCATAGAAAATTTTGTTAATATAACCTGTACCTTATAGTTCCAGTGTTTGCTGTGTCATCATCTGTTAAGACTAAATAGCTCACTGTATCCTTAATGCAAAAGGGCTAGTGAAAAATCCCACTGTCCATTACAAGTCTATCTTATCACCCACTGTAAATGCATTAGCTTACTATTTAATAAGTTGTCCCTCATTAAAATTGAAGTTACAATAACACATTATAAGACTAAAATTTTTCATTTAATTGTAGATGTCGTCCTTAATTTAAAAAATGAAAGTAAGACACTTTAACTTTTCCACAATGAAGGAAAACTTGACTTTGCTTCTTTGTTGATTGTGAGTCATTTATGATTGCAATTATCTAATTTTCACAAGTTCTGTGACTCTGAGTACTCTAATGGTTTTAGAGTAAAAGTGCCACCCCTTGTACAGTTGTAAGCCATGTCACATTACATTCTGACATCAATAACAAGAAGGTATTGTGGGTTAAATGCTGGACTGAATGCTGGGTTCTCTGTGGAGGAGATACAAGATTTTCTTTAAAGTAAGCACAAATTAAACATAAGATTTAATAGTAAAAATCTCAACACTATTTCCATTGTCTAAGAATTTATTTTTTCTGGAATTAAAATGTATTATTGCATCATTTTGAATTGAGTTTATGAAGAATTTTCTATTTGTCAAGAAAAACATGTTAGGTCAGGGCAAGCTGACACTAAGAGAACCATGTTCCACAAACCTGAGGATTGAGTCACATAGTATAGTATAATGTTCCATCTTTTTTATTAACTGTAAATTTACACAAGTTTTATTTAAATGGGATGTTTCAGAATACCACAGATACAGTTCCCTTTTAAAGAAAAGATGTGGTCCTGCAATTACATAGAGGGAAGAGTATGGCCTTTTCTCAGTGTGATTGCAGTAGCATGAATGCTAATTGAAATACCCTAGACATTCTAATTTATGCATTTTTTTCAAAATTTATCATTCATAGATTATAAACTTGAGACACTTACTGATCAATTAACTCATTGAATATGCAGTACATATACATACGGAGTTGTCAGCAGTTGTGAGAACTTCAAGTGGAAGAAAACATTTGGCAGTGCAGTCCTCAACTTTCCTTTCTTATACAGTAATTCTTTTCTTCCTCTAAAATAATGTTTATTTTATGAAGGAAAATATCCAAACCTTTTAGTTTATCAAACTTCATTTAGGTGTTGTCTTGGCTTCTAATATAAATGTGTTTTTTACTTCTCAGAGTGATTGATTTATTAAAATTAAGCCCATGGCAAGTGTTTTGTAAGTTGGAGCCCACTTAATTGTATGCCTTTTTCAATGCCTCTCCTTTTCTTTTTGTGTTCTTTCTCAAACATCTTATAGTGATAAAAAAGTTTCAATAGTGTCAAAGAAAGTGATACCTAACTCTTATTTTTGATATGTGTATTAATAAATCCTAATAGTGTTTAGTATTTAGGATTATTGTCATTTATTTGATATGTAATGGTAGCCTGGGAGCCCAGCTCTTCAAAGCCACTTTCAGATTTTGAAGAAGTTCACAATGCAGTGAAACTGAGCTTATGTTTTTCTATCTGAGGTGTAGACTCACATACACAATCTGGGAGCCATGCTCTTTATTATTCTGTTGCTCTAATTCTATCTCTACAGATTCTAGTTCTCCTAAGTTTCAATTCTCTGTTCCATATGCTCCTCTGCTTCCTTGTTCACCTGGATTAAATACATTTTTTTTACAGGAGTCTTTGGCTATAAAAAGAGTTACAAGAATTACATCTCATTGGTGATAACACATGCCTTGTGTAAACAATAAGGAGCCATGCCACTTACCATGGCACAACAAGGTTTCAATGTTCTAGGTGTAAAACTGGACAGAAGTTGGAACACAGTGCCCAAGTAATACAAGCTGCCGCAAGATCTGTACAAATAGTCAGGTCTTATCATCCAGACTTGGCAAGTGAGTAGTTGTTCTTATTTTTTTAGGAGACTATATGTTAGTAACCTTGGTTATACATCTGCAGCACTGACCTTGTGTATATCTGTAAATTTTTTAACTTATGATCCTTATACAGAAACATTTAGTCTCCTTTGAAATTTCTCTGATGTGAAAATGAGCTCATTGTATGTAGCTTCAATTATACTGGGAAAAATGTTGTTTTTGTGTTAGTCTGAGTAAAAGAAACAAAGAAGGCTCTTAAGTTTCTTACAGTACTTATGGAACAATAGATATAGTTATAAAACATAACCTAGTATTATATATATATGAAAATTATACAGATTAAAGAGAAGTTATCTTCCTGAGCATCCACAGATATATATGCCCATAGATTGAGATGCAGTCATGAGAATTTAGCCTTAATAGTAAATTAATAGTAAATATTATCATATGTATCAAAAGGAGAGCAAAAATTTTCAATATAAATATAACTTCATTTAAACACTGTCCCTCTGTAAGCCCACTTCTTGCATGGTTCTTTGGGGAATATTTTTTTTTTTTTTTTTTTTTACAGAAGGAAGGGTTTATTTGACTTTTGATTCCAGGTTTATTACAGTAGGGAAGCTGTCAGCAAACAGAAGGCCTGGGGCAGGATGCTGAAACTCACACCTGAACCACGGGCAGGTATTTGAGAGAGCAACTGGGAGTATATTGAGGCCTTAAGCTCTCAAAGCCTGTCTCTGGTGACATACTTCCTCAAGCGAGGCCATACCTCAATTCTTCCCAAACAGCTCCATCAATCAGGAATCAAGTATTCAATGCCAGAAACTATATTCCTTCATATATAAAGTCCTATGTAATTATATATGTTTATCATTTAAACTACAGAGGACTAAAAAATCTTTTTATCTCCTATTTGGTGAACCACCCAGGAGATTCTGGAATGTGTCATTTACTCTGGGACCCACAGATTAAAATCCTAGAAAAACTGGCAGAAGTCAGCAGGAAAAAAAAATGTGCATATGTTTGTTTGAGATAGGATCTCATTACCTTGCCCTTAACTGCCCTGAAACCCACGGTATAGATCAGGCTAGCCTCGAAGTTGTGGCTGATCTTCATGCCTCTGTCCCCAGAGTGGTGGAATTACAAGTGTACACCATCATACACAGCTCTGAAAAATGTAAGAATTCTTACCAAATTTCTAACTGTAGGACCTACTTGAGAAGAAGACTTCTTGATCTATTCTACACTATAATAAAATACCTGAGCCTAGGTCCTTTGTAAGGAAGTTTATTTAGCTTGGGTTTAGAAACTGAAGTCCCAGATCAGGAGGCCGCACCATTATAATAACAAGAGTATGTGGCTATAAGATCTCACAGAAAGACAGAAAACGAGATTTTGGGGGGCCAAGTACAGTCTTTTTTTTTTTATGTATACAATATTCAGTCTGTGTGTATGCCTGCAGGCAAGAAAAGGGCACCAGACCCCATTACAGATGGTTGTGGGCCACCGTGTGGTTGCTGGGAATTGAACTCAGGACCTTTAGAAGAGCAGGCAATGCTCTTAACCTCTGAGCCATCTCTCCAGCCCACACAGTCTTTTTATAGTAACCTTTTCTCATAGAAACTTACTGTAAGAAGGAGTTTACAGTGTGGAGCCTGTCAGCAGCTGGCTAGAGCCGCTAGAGACCCGAGCCCCACGAATCAGGCTCCAACTGTAGAAGTTTACTCTATTCAGGAATAACCAGGCTAGCTAAAAAACAAAAATTATATTTTTATTTATTATAAGGGGGCAACAGCATCTTTATGAGACCTGGAAAAATTGTGTTAATTGTCAAGTCCTGGGAGAGGTAGCTGTATCATTTGTTGTCCAGTTTCTCTGTGTAGTGGGAGAATGCAGGGCTTATCTCAAGTCCTGCCCGGCTAGAGTAGTCTGTAATGCTGGACCATCTAAGCAAGCCACCTCAAAATTGTCCTGAGTAGTTTGTAGTCCAAAGCCAATCTTTGGGTGTTGTTTGTCATCTTAGTGACATTGTCATCGTCCTGGTGGCAATGTCATTGTGGGGCCTCATCATGCCTTTGGAATTTCAAAGTTTGTTGCTAAGCATGGTCATGGTTCACTGCAGAAAACTTAAACATTTTAAATGCCATACGCAGCAGATCTCAAAGAGGTTAAAGGATTAATACTTGTTATGTACATCTAGAGTACAAAAAGCTTAATTGCTAGTTACCTGATAGAGACTCAAACCAGAAATCATGTATGGGAAGCTAGATAAAACCTTTTCCTAGTATTAGTACTTTATATGACCATTAATACTATGACAAATATATATATATATATTATAAATATATATTTATATTTATTTTATAAATATATATATATATATATATATATATATTATATATTTTTAAGAGAACAGCAGTCAGTTCTCTTAACCTCTGAGCTATCTCTCCAGCCCTCTACTCTCATATATATGGCTTAATTTTTTTTCTTTATGGGCCTGGGGTTAGAACACAGGGGCTAGTGCATGCCCAGGAAGAACTCTACTATACCCTTATTTGGGGAATATTGACCAGGAATAATCACAGGATTGTTTTTAAGAACTCTGTTTCTTCCAGTATTTCTGGATCAAAGAGATATAATACTGAAAACCTTTTTAAGGAAAGTATCTTACTTCTCATATTAAGGTATGGATAGCAAAAAGAATAAAGAGCCCCTTTCAGATTTTCTATTTTTAGTATTATATCTCAATTCATAGGCTATAACTTTAAGTTTGTTAATTTAAAAAAAATTCAACATAGAATAAAAATGTAATTAATAGTCTACAAATTGTCCTAAGCTCCTATTTAGGAATCATTTCAACCTTGGTGTGATCATATTCCTCAACATAGCTAGAAATTTAGAACTCTGACATAAAGCATGTCAGTAGGTTTGGCATCTGTTTTCTAGATCATCTTTTTCAAGCAGGAATTTTCATTCATGAAATTTGTGCATTAAACTTCTACACCAATTTTCCCTTCCTTTTTCTTTGGGGTGACTAGTTTTTGTAACATCAGATATAAGATATGTTTTGTTCAGGAGTTTCTAGTTAACATAAAATCTAGTTCTGAGATATGATCACCTGACATTACTGTTGTTTAATGAGAATTTTGTGAGTGGCCTTATTATTGGAACAGGTGAAAATTGTAATGTTGGTTTTCTTGATTCAAAGCCATTGCAGAATTTTTCCCCAAGTGGTCATTACAAATTAAGAAGAACTGCAATCAAAGCAACTCATTTATTATTATTATTATATATTTCCAAAATGAACCCATAAGGAATATCACAGACTAATGAAGTACTGTAGATCTGAGTTCAAGTTACCATGCTTGTATCTCTTAAGTAGTATAACCTTCCAAAATTCACACAAATAATTTGAAATCATTTTTATATTCACACAATTTAATTTCATGATTTTTAAAAAGATAGTGTCCAATTATTATTATATTTCACTGATCACAGAAGAAAATGCCAAGGTAAGGGGAGATGGGGAGAACGAAGTGAGAAAGGGAGGATGTGGATTGCTTGGGGGAATGGGACAGTTGGGATGGAGGAAGAGTGGATATGGGAGCAGGAAAGTATATATCTTAATTAACGGAGCCATTTTAGAGTTGGCAAGAGATTGGACTCTAGAGGGGTTTCCAGGTGTCCAAGGAGATGTCCCCAGCTTGTTCCTTGAGCAGCTGAGGAGAGGGAGCCTGAACTGGCCCTATCTTATAGCCACACTGATGAATATCTTGCATATCACCATAGAACCTTCATCTGGCAATGGATGGAGATAGAGACAGAGACCCACATTGGAGCACTAGACTGAGCTCCTAAGGTCCAAATGAGGAGCAGAAAGAAAGTGAACATGAGTAAGGAAGTCAGAAACATGAGGGTTGCACCCACCCACTGAGACTAGTGATCTGATGGGAACTCACCAAGGCCACTGAGATTGATGGAGCACGTGACCAAACCGGACTCTCTGAACGTGACAGACGCGGAGGGATGACTGAGAAGTCAAGGACAATGACACTGGGCTTTGATCCTACTGCATGTACTGGCTTTTTGGGAACCTAGTCTGTTTGGATGCTCACCTTCCTAGACCTGGATGGAGGGGGTAGGACCTTAGACTTCCCACAGGGCAGGGAACCCTGACTTCTCTTTGGTCTGGAGAGGAAGGGGGAAGTGGGGGGAAGGGGGAGGGAAATGGGAGGAGGTGAAAATTTGTAATAATAATATAAAAATTAAAAAAGAAAAATCATGTATCCTTTATTGTTTTACTTTACAAACTTTTCGTGAGAAGGAAAACAAGGGCACCAGTAGTAGACCAAGAAATTATTTTATCCAAGTATAAGTTGGAATAAATTTAATTATAGTTGTTAATAGAAGCATGAGAAGGGGGTTATTTACAAAATAAACACTTGAGAATTATTAACAAGATTATAGAAACTTAAAAGAAATCACTCTTCAGAAGAAAATATCTTTTTCTCTCAGCAGTCTTTAACTGCAGAGAGGACTAGGATCTTGTTAGAAACTCTTCTCAACAATTCTTACCTTTTGATAAATCCAAGAGAGAGGACTTGTCTAGTTAGTATCCCTTCCATAAACCACTATATATCCAGATAGCCTTGAGAAGGGAGTGACTTTGTAAAGTTCTCTACCATGAAGAAATAATAATAGGTTCAATCTTTTGCAATATCTTGAGCACGATCACAATGGCTTACAATTCAAGAAAGTGATTATCAATAGCAGGGAACAAATTTTTTTCCCATCCTTTGGTTCTGACATTCGTTTAGATCTTCTTCCTCAGTAGTCTCTGCATTAAAGAAGGGGTAATATATCTGAACCCTTTGTGTTGTGCATTTAACAGTCACTTACTCCATAAGCCTTCTGTTAATATGCTTGGTCCTGCTAGACTTAATAGTATGGTGGCTTCTCCTTGACTCTGATTGGCCTATGCTATAAGTGGAGTATGTCCTTGCATGCTACATTATGCAAACACTCAGCCTCCCTATATCTGATACTCTCTGGGCAAGGAATATTGTTGACTGTTCACTGTTCATTGGTCCCATCAGCATTTACACAGACTCCTGGGCTGACTGAACAGTTTTCATCTCCAGTGTAAATTTTTGCAGGAAAGAAATGTACAGTTTAGTCTTGGGCAATATTTGCCCACTCTGAGAAAATCTTATATTTTCACTTTCACTGTTCTGTCATTTATATACTCACTAATTCCTTGCTTAGCTTTGAAAGCCAAACATAGGCTTATAAGTGCTAAACTTGGCTTCTTCTAATTTTTTCCTTATAAAATCTGGCTCAAGAAATATTGGCACTCTCAAACTGCTCAGACAGGCCCTTTTATGTTTATTTTTCTCATCTCCTCTAGATTGCTTTAGCATATTTAAAACCCTATGTAAACCGTTCACATCTCCAGAGCCTTCCCTACCTTATAAAGGTCATGTCCCACCATGAATCTCAGCAAAACAACTAAAGCCTGACACCATTTGCAAAGTCACTGCTGAGTTTAATTCTTCCTATCTCTGATCACAGTCCTATATGCCCCAGTGAACTTGGTATGGCACAGGTATCTCATGCCTGATACCTCTATTATCAATTGCTCATATTCCTGGAAAATTCAGCTGTTTCGTGGGTTTCCCTTTCTCTTCGTTAAAGGTTGGTCCTAATTGGTAATTCTCAATTCTCCATTTTAATTTCTTCCTCCCTGTTGTCCAGCATTGCCTTATATTCCAAATTTTGTGCTCACAGAAAGTGTTGTTTCTCACAAATGTATTTCATACTTTCCTTTATTTCCTACTAATTATATAAAAATAGCAACTAAACTCTTCTATCTCATTCTCTCCCCTCTCACTCCCCTTCTATTTGTGCTAAAGTTCAGGGTTTTGTACAGATGATAGTATCTGCATGCAGTCCTTGGAGAATTTTTATTTTTATCTCTTTTGAAAAAAATTATTTTTACATTACTGTAAACTCATGTCAAACTTAGTAATATAGATCTCCATCACAACAGGAGAAATATCTCAACTCCATCATTTTGGTTGATATCTTTGGGAAAAGTGAGGTTTTGCAATTACATTCTTTTTAAGGTGAACCATTGGTTACCCCTGTTATTTGCCAATTCTGAGTTTAATATGCTCCAAATCTCTTATTTTTTACTCAAATTACTTGATGCTACCAAGTGTTTATTTGACTTGAATATTTTACATAGAATGTTCACAATGAAACAAGTTAACTCTATACAAGTAAGTACTTTTTGTGAAAAAGAACAACAACAACAAAAAATTCAAACCCTTGTTGCTTCCCTTTTCAATGACTCTTTGTTTCCTCTTGTAGTACTACTTTCTTTTCTCCAAACTCCACTTCTGATGAGACAATACTTAGTTTATTTGTTTATTCTTCTTTTTCACATTCATATACATTTTTTACAAAATAAGAATTGTAATATAATTTGAAATCTTTATGTATGTATTCAGTTTATACCTTACTATAACTTCTGTTGATTGACTTCTGATTTAGTACATCAGACTTTAAAATATATTATAATTTTCAAAACTGTGAAAAATGTCACATCTTCATAACCTATATTTTTAGTTAACTTATCTACTTTCTATTCATTATGGCATCATGACACTCGGAGGACATTATGATCTAGAATTCCATGCATCATCTTCACAAATGCAGACCTCAGTTCTACCTAATCTAATTATATTGTGTTGTCATAGATAGTTTTCTACCAATGTGAGGAGACACCACAGACAATACAAGTTTATAAAAGAAGGATGGAAATTAGCTGGTGACTTATTTTCAGTTTCAAATGGTTTCTCTGTGACCACCATAATGAGGAGCATGTTAGCAGGCTGACAGGCATGGTGCTAGGGACATATCTGAGAGCTCACATATGATCCATAAGTTTCAAGAAGAAAGGAAGTTTGGACACAGAGTGGATTTTTGAAACGTTAAATTCTAAGCCCAGTGACAAACCTCCAACCAGGATATACTTTCTGCAACATGATCTCACCTCTTAATCCTTCCCAAAATGTGCTACTAACTGAGGAACCAAACATTCAAGTATATGAACCTATTGGAACCATTATAATTCAACCCACCACATGTATGTTTCACAACTTGAGCCGTAGACATATTCAGCTTAATGTCATCTTCCATTATGGTTTTATTTTTAACAGTCCAATTCTCCTGATTTTATTTCTTCTTCACATAAACACCAACATACTGTACAAAGAAACATTGAGACATTAACAATAAAAAATAAAAGGGACCATGTTTAGTTTGACAAACCTCAAATTCATTTAATATGATTTTTTATATTATATTTCTTTCTCTCTATATATTGCCTTAATGGAACTTGATACCTAAACTTTTCTTTAAGGATTTAGCTTTCAAATTTAATTTGGATACATGTGATTTTATAAATGAGTGGAATTAACTGTACATTTTAGTTCAAGGATTAATTGGTTTATTTATTTAGTATTAATGATCATTAAAAAGCAAAAAAAAAAAAATAAAACCTGGAAGCTCAATATGTACATCTCAATATTCAGTATTCTTTTTGTAATTTATCCTGCTATATATATTTTTATACACACTCAAACACACACATAGTAGAGATTAGGAGCACAGACATTCATTAAAATTCATATGTATTTATTATTACCAGAAACATTATTAAAGACTCAGAGTTCTTGAAAAAACAAAAGTATCTCTAAGTTTCTCAAACACAGTCATCAGTTTGCTTAACTTGCAAGCAATTGCCTTTTCCAGTAATATTTGCTATTTTAGAAACATTGACTTAGGATGACATGGTGCAAATGAGTCATGTAGTTTTCTGTAATTATTTATAAATCACTACACAATAGTATCAAATCACCATTATACTAGAAGCAATTTCTATGTACTATTTCTAAGTAATGTTAGTACTGTCAAGTTTTATAAATACATTACTGTATTGCTTCAAGCATGACAATTCCTGGTTTTCTACTAAAATTATTAAATTATGCAAGAATAACTCTTTTTAGCATTCTCACTGGTAAATATTCCTTTTTTTTCTTATTTTGCATATGTTGGTTGTTAACCAATGTTGTTAACTATAGATTTGAATAATAATCATGCTTTATAAGTTTTAATCTCCCTAAGTAGAGTATTTTTCTAACACTTCACATTTTAAGTTTTGTCTCATTTGAGACAGAAAACTGGTCTCAAGGCTGTCATATCTCTTATTTCCCATTTCCGTTATCAGCTCTGCTACTTACATTTTAACATATAAATACTAAGTAGCATTCTAATTTCAAAGTTTATAAGCGGAGAAATTGGGTGATTAGTGTTGCTGATCAACAATAAATCTGTTTCCTGTTAGTGGGATTTTCTTATTTCTACATGACAGAACAAATACTAATCAGCTAACTTTTATCATATATGAAAAGTATGATAACACTTTTCTTTTTTCTATTGTTGCTTGGATTTATGAATTTTGGCTCCATTATACAAAAGAAAGAATATTTAACAATGAAGAGGGAACCATTAGTTGACTTTTTATTGTTTTTATTAAGTTGTACATTTTTCTGCATTCATCTCCATTCCTTCCCTATTCCACTCTCCTGTCCCCATGATGCTCATGATTTCAATTTCTCAGGACATATTCTTTTATTCTTCTTCCTTTGTAGAACCATATATGCCTTTTTAAGGATCCTCTTTTATGTCTTGGTTCTCTGGGATTGTGAATGGGAAGTTGGTTTTTCTTCGCTTTATGTTTACAAGTCACTTATGAGTGAAGACATACTATATTTGCCTTTCTGCATTTGGGCTACCTTACTCAGTATAATGTTTTCTAGATCCATCCATTTGCCTGCAAATTTCAAAATGCCATTATTGTTTAACCACTGTGTAATATTCCATTCTGTAAATGTACCATATTTCCTTATCCGTTCTTCAGTTGAGGGGCATCTAGGATGTTTCCAGGTTCTTGTTATTATGGATAATACTGCTATGAAAATAACTAAACACATTGCCTTGTAGTATGATTGAGCATCCTTTGTGGATATACACAAAACTGGTATTTCTGTGTCTTGAGTTGGATTGTCTACACATTTTCTGAGAAATTGCCATACTGTTTTCAAAGCAATTGGACAACTTTGCCCTACCACCAGCAATGGAGGAGTGTTCCCTTTAAAACACATTCTTTCTAGCCTAGGCTGTTGTTAGTGTTTTTGATCTTCTTCATTCTGACAGTTGTGAGATGGAATGTCAGCATTGTTTTGATTTTTATTTCTCTGATGGTTAAAGATATTGATCATTTCCTTAAGTGTCTTTCAGCCATTTCAGATTCATCTGTTGAGGGTTCTCTGTTTAGGTCTGTGCACCATTATTTTTATTGGAATATTTCTTCTTTTGATGTCAAGTTTCTTGAGTTCTTTTATATTTTGGAGATCATTCCTCTGTCCCTTGTGGGGTTGATGAAGACCTTTTCCCATTCTGTAGGCTGCCATTTTGACTTGTTGACCATGTTCTTTATTTTGCAGAAGTGTCTCAGTTATAGGGGTCATATTCATTAATTGTTGCTCTCAGTGTCTGTGCTACTGGAGTTATGTTTAGGAAGTTGTATCCTGTGCCAATGCTTTCAAGCATACTTCCCACTTTGTCTTCTAGTTGATTCACTGTGGTTGGTTTTATGCTGAGGCAGTAGATCGATTTAGACTTGAGTTTTGTGCATGGTGATAGACATGGATCTATTTGCATTCTGCTACATGCTGAAATCCAGTTAAGACAGCACCATTTGTTGAAGAAGCTTTCATTTTTCTATTATCTATTTTTAGCTTCTTTGTCAAAAAATTAGTGTTTTGTAGGTGTGTAGATTGATATCCAGGTCTTTGATTTGATTTCATTGATCCTCTTATCTGTTTTTATGACAATACCAGGCTGTTTTTATTGCTGTAGCTCTATAACAGAGCTTGAAGTCAGTAACTGTTATGCATCCATGCATTCATTGAACAGGATTGTTTTGACTATCCTGGCTTTATTGTTTTTTCATATGAAGTTGTGTATTGTTTTTTTGAGGTTTGTGAAGAATTTTGCTGGGAATCATATTGAATCTGTAGACTGCTTTTGGTAAGATTGTCATTTTTGCTATGCTAATTCTACCTACCAAAGAACATAGGAGATCTTTCCATTTTCTGGTGTCTTTTGAAATTTCTTTCTTCAAAGATTTAAAGGTTTTGTTATACAGGTCTTTCACTTGTTTGGTTAGAGTTAACCCCAGGTATTTTATTTGCTGTTTGTGGTTACTGTGTAAGGCTCGTTCTCTGAGCTCTTTCTCAGTCCATTTATCATTTGTAGTAAGAAGGGTTACTGATGTTTTTGAGTTGATCTTGTATCCTGCTACATTACTGAAATGGTTTATGAGTTGTAAGAGTTCCCTTGTAGAACTTGTGGGTCACTTATGTATATGTTCATATTGTCAACAAGTAATAAAACTTTGACCTCTTTGTTTTTAATTTTTATTCCCTTGAACTCCATTTGTTGTTTTATTGCTCTAGCTAGAATTCAAGTACTATATTGAATTGATTAATATAGAGAGTAGACAGTCTTGTCTTGTTCCTGATTTCAGTGGGTTTGCTTTGAGTTTCTCTCCATTTAGCTTGATGTTGGCTGTTGGCTTGCTATATATTGTCTTTATTATGTTTAGGTATACTGCTTGTATCCCTGATCTCTTTTTTATCATGAAAGAGTGTTGAATTTGGTTGAAAGCTTTTTAAGCATCTAATGAGATGATCATGTGTTGTTTTTTTTTTTTTTTTGGCTTTTAGTTTTCTTATATGATGTATTACAGTGATAGATTTTTGTATATTTAACCATCCCTAGATCACTGGGATGAATCCTACTTGGTCATGGTGGATGATATTTCTGATGTGTTTTTAGATTCAATTTGGCAGTATTTTATTGAATATTTTTTCATCAATGTTCAAGAGTAAGATTGATCTGCAATTCTCATTCTTTGCAGTATCTTTGTGTAGTTTGGGTTTCAGAGTAACTATAGCCTCCTAAAAAGTGTTTGACACTGTTCCCTCTCTTTCTATTATTTGGAAATGTTTGAGGCACATTACTATTAATATTTTTGAAAATCTTGTGGAATTCTGTTCTGAAGCCATCTGGTCCTGGACATGTTTTGGTTGGGAGAGTTTTGATGACTATATCTATTTCTTTTGTGGATATAGGTCTACTTAATTTGCTTATCTGGTCATGATTTAATTCTAGTAAGTGATGTTTATATTGAAAATTGTCCCCTTTTTTTAACTTTTCCAATTTTATTGAGCATGGGTGTTTGAAGTATGACCTGGTGATTCTCTGGATTTCTTCCATGTCTGTTATTGCCCCTTTTCATTTTTATTTTGTTACTTTGGATATTCTCTCCCTGTCTTTTGGTTAGTTTGGATGAGAGTTTGTCTATTTTTTTAATTTTTCTCTAAGAACTAAGTCTTTGTCTCATTTATTCTTTGTATTGCTTTCTTTATTTCTATTTTGTTTATTTCAGCCCTCAATTTCATTATTTCCCATAGTATAGTCCTCCTTGGTGATTTGGATCTTTTTGTTCTAGAGCTTTAACGTGTTCTGATTACTAACTAGTGTGGGATTTTTCAAGCTTCTTTTTGTAGGCATTTATGAACTTTCCTCTTAAAACTGCTTTCATTGTGACCCATAAACTTGAGTAGGCTGTGTTTTCATTTGTGTTGAATTTTAGGAAGTCTTTAATTTCTATCTTTTTTCCTTCCTTGATCCATTGGTGATTCAGTTGAGCATTGTTCAATTTTCATGTTTGTGGTATTTCTTAAATTAGTGTTGCTGTTGAATTCTCACTTTTAGCCATTGCAATTCAATAAGATACTTGGGGGTATTCCAAATTCTTGTATCTGTTGAGGTTTTCTTTATTGCTGAATATGTGATAAATTTTTGAGAAGGTTCCCTGAGGTGCCAAGAAGATATGTTCTTCTTCACTGTATGGAATGTTCTATAAATGTCTATTAAGACCATTTATGTCATATCATCTGATAGTTCCCTATACCTCTGATAAGTTCTGTCTGGCATATCTGTCCAGTAGTGACAGTTGGGTGTTGAAGTCTCTCATTATTAGTATGTATGGTTTAACTGTGATTTATGTTTTAGTATTGGATTTATATTTTACATATGAGTGTGTCCTTATATTTCAGGCATAGATGTTTAGAATTGAAATTTTCTCTTGATGTATTTTTTTTCCTGTGTCAAATATGAAATGTCCTTCTTTGTCTCCAATCATTGACTTTAGTATGAAGTCTATTTTGTTAAACAGAATAACTATATCAAGCTTGTTTCTTATGTCCATTTGATTGGAAGATTTTTTCCTAACCCTTTACTCTAAGGTTATGTCTGGATTTGAGGTTTAGGTTTGTTTCTTTTATACAGCAGAAGGATGAATTCTGCTTTTGCATCCAGTCTGTTCACCCGTGTCTCTTTATAAGTGAGTTGAGTGAGTTCATTCATATAAATGGATTTTAATGACCAGTGATTGCTAGTTCCTGTTATTTAAGCTTTTACTGCTAGTGATGCTATTCTGTGTGCGTTTCCCTTCATTGGGATTTTCTGCTGTGAAATCATCTGTTGTCTGTATTTTGTGGGAGTACCTAGCTTCCTTTGGTTGGAGCTTTCTTTCTAGTACTTTGTGTAGGGTAGTATTTGTAGTTAGGTATTATATAAGTCTGATTCTTTCATGGAATATTTTGTTTTCTCCATCTATGTTGATTGAAAGTTTTGCTGGGTATAGTAGTCTGGACTGACATCTGTGTTCTTTTAATGACTGCATAATACTTGAACAGGACCTTCTGGTTTACATTGTTTCCATTAAAAGTCAGGTATAGTTTTGATAGGTCTATCTATATATATATTACTTTTTCTTTTTCCTTTGTGATTTTTAATACTCTTTCTTTAAACTGCATAGTTAGTGTTTTGATCATTATGTGGTGAAGGAATTGTTTTTGGTTCAGTGTATTTAATGTTTTGTAAGCTTCTTGTACCTTCATAAGCATGTTCTTTAGGTTGGGAAAGTTTTCTTGTATAATTTTGTTAAATATATTTTCTGTGCTTTTGAGTTTAAATTATTCTCCATCTTCTATCCCTAATATTCTTAGGTTTGGCATTTTCATACTTTGACATGTTTCCTGGATAGTTTATATTAAGCTTTTGTTAGATTCAACATTTTCCTTGATTGATGAATCTGTTTCCTCTACTATATCTTCAACACCTGAGATTCTCTCTTCCATCTCTTGCAACCTGCTGCTTATATTTGCATTTGGGGTTGCTGATTGTTTACCCATATTTTCTGTTTCCAGAATTCCCCCAGTTTGTGTTTAATTTATTGTCTCTATTTCAGTTTTCAAGTCTTGACTCATTTCTTTCACCTATTTGATTCCTTTTTCTTGATTTTCGTTAAAGTTTTTATTTATTTATTTATTCCAATTTATGTTTGCTTTTTCTCCATTTCTTTGAGTGAACTTTTCATTTCCTCTTTAAGGGCCTCAAAATTTTCCTAAAGATATTTTATAGGTTGTTTTCTTTTACTTCCTCTGTGTGCAGGTATTCAATTATTCTGTTGTAGAGCCACTAGTTTTTGTTGGTGTCTTGTTCTTTTTGTTGTTGAGTAATCTTTTACATTGTTTTCTACCCATCATTTTCTCCAATTGATGTAGTTGAGGCTGAGTCTCTGATAATCACTCCTGGTACCAGCAGTTCTGGTACCAGAATTTTGCTCTTCATGGTGGGGTCATGGTCAATGTTCAAGTCATGCCAGAGATTTCTTGTGCTCCTTAAGATCTGGCCTTCTTGGGTCTGATTCTGTGGAGGTAGAGCATGCTGGCTGGCTGTTTCTGTGGAGGTTGTGCCAAACCTTCTGGCTGACTTTTCCCACAGAGATTGGGTCATATGGTAACATTTTCCAACAGTGCATTGCTAGCTCTCCTGCTCTGCAACATTTGCTTTTGCATGCATCAACCCAAGTGTGTAGGCAAGTTACTGTCCTACCCACAACTCCCAAATATTTAGGAGGTGCTTCCCAAACTACCACACAGAGGCTTATATTAGTTATAAATGCTTGGCTGCTAACTCAGGCTTACCTACTCGCTCTTATACTTAAATTATCTGATAAAACTACACATAATTCTCATTTATGCTTTGCCACTTTGCTTAGTATCTTTTCTCATCTTGCTTCTTCTGCCTTTGTCTGTTGATGCCTGACTCTGTCTTTCTCCTTCTCATCATTCGTAGTTTGGTCATCCTCCCTATACTTCCTGCCTGGATACTGGCCAATCAGCACTTTATTAAACCAACTCAAGTGACAAATATTTTTCAGTATACAAGAGAATTATTTTCTAGCATTTCATCCTTTTGTCTAATTAAAAAGAAAAGATATTAACCTTAATATAGTAAAACTATATAAAACAAAATCAGCTATTAAGTAAGAATTATAGTAACAATGCCTGATCCATTTGCATTTGGAAAAATTAGAGAAAATAATTATATTATTTTAACTTGCATACAAAAACTAAAGTTTTGGGTATACTTTACTTTCTATTACAACTAAGGAAAACTATAGTTATACTATCTTGTCTTCAACATCATCAATGACTTCAGAAGGGTGAAATGTTACCTAATGACAGGGGCATCTCCTTTCACCCAAAATGTGCCTTTAACATTGGGACATGCACCTATGTTCCACAGGCCTAATACATCTGGACTTTTTTTTTTTTCAGAAGCAGAAAATTTTGAAGGACTGTCTTACCTTTTATTGGCAAGTTTCAGCATTTACCTTTCTTGTGTTCTTCTGATACAGTGTGGATAATAACTGCCAGCAATCAAGAGAAGGGCCATTTGTCTTTGCCCACATGGCTAGCTTTTGATATAAAGAAAACAAACGTCTGTGGAGCTTCTTTGATTGCCGTCATCTTCTTTGAAGTAATTGGTCTTATTTGAAGCAGATGTGTCTCATTTTCAAGAAAGTCTAAGCTCTTAAAACATTTCAACATCATAATCTTTAGGATTTGGAAGTGTTTAAAGATTACCCATCTACCTGAAATATATCTCTGTATGACCTTGAAAACATACCTAAAGTGACTACACATTTTCTATCATAGATGATTTTTAACCTGTATTTCGTATATATTATACTTTAAAATGATCTGCATAAAAACACCTTAAACAAGAATAAAAATATATGCATAGTATTACAAAATTTACTTTAAATTTATATCAATAAACCAATTCCATACTGCTATAAAATATGTAAGATTAATAATTGTTTTTTGATTAGATTCAATAATCTTTCATTTATTTTTCATATTTCCCTTTTTTCCTTCAAAAGAAATGTTTGAATTTAACTCTTTCATTAAGGATTGTTTTTTCTATTACCAACAAAAATTTGTAACAAAATCCCCTAAATAATGACAAACACCTATAATCCACTTTTTAGGCCTGTGGGCATAGTTTTCTAAGATACTTCCTGCTGATTGGAGGTGCTGGCAATTTTTGAGGAACCCTGAGAATATCTAAAATTATGATAAAGCCCTGAATTGAATATACTATGAGCCTGAATCATTTCATTCAGCAGCCTTGAAGCTGTTTTGGATACAGAACTCAGAGAAAATTGTAACAAAGTCACTCTAATACATTGAATCATCTGGGTCATCCATTCCCCTCGGATATTTTTCAGGGGTGTTCCTTGATCTAACCTGATTTTTCTTAACCATATCCACTCATTTGTAGTGGGAAAAAAAGCATAACCTCTTCGTCAAAGTAACTTATCTGTTGACTTAAATTTTGAAGTCAAGATATTTTTAAGAAAAGTAGGTTGGTTTAATATAGCAGTTTTCATAATCTAAGGTCTCTTAGCAACCAAAAAATTTAAAGGCAAAACAATAATATACATAATCCAGACTCTATTTGTATTTTTTATCTTTATGAGACTTATTATATTTTTTCATTACTCTATTCCTTTTTAAGGACTTCTTTTTACCATTTTTCTTTTCTATTCCAAGCCTACACATTTTTAATACACTGCAAACCATTTAGAAGTTTCCTTTTTTTCTGTCAGAATCTATTTTTATTGCATACCTCTGTCTTTTTCTGACATACGAGCCTGTAAAATGCTAAGCAGTCATGACTAGAATGAAAGTTGCAGCTCTGACAGCTAGCTCTGTCCATTTTCTTAGCTTCCTGAATTTCTGGAGCTGTATTTACTATTCCATCTCTGGGAACTTTCTGAGTCCACCCTGCTAATGAGTAGTGTGTCACATGCTGCTCAGAGACCTCATTTAAATGTTCCACGGCAGAGCCTGTTATAAGAGGCACAGGAATTTGCTACTAACAATGAGTCAGGAAGAACTATATTAAAGGAGTCACACTTCTGCTTGCCGCTAGCAAGTTCAGCTTATCCAAGAAAAGGTGGTTACCAAGAAGCCAATTTTGACTCTCTCTCTCTCTCTCTCTCTCTCTCTCTCTCTCTCTCTCTGTGTGTGTGTGTGTGTGTGTGTGTGTGTGTGTGGCATGTGTTTAGAATTAATTTTAAAGCTTTTTTGATTGTTTTGTAAAAATGCTTACAGAATGTTTGGGCACTTTTTCTGGCTCAGCACAAAAGCCCCATAGTTTAAAGTACTATCTATACACTCATGAGTTTCTGATTAGAATGTCTAGAATCAGTGTTAGCCAATCATGGTAGTGTATGCCTAAATTTCCATAACTACTACAGAGAGATGAGAGGAGATGATAGTTAGTGGCAGGAGGATCATTAGAATCTCACAGGTACAGCTAGTTTGAACAACAAAGAGAACATGTTTCAAAAAGATGGAAGTTGAGGTCAAATACCAGAAATTGTCCTTTGTCTTCCACACCTATGTTGTAAAATTTGGCATATGTGAAAACACACACTCATATTTACATTGTACACCTTCACCAAAAAGTTTAAAGATAACTTAAATCTTTCCCTGAAAATATATGTCAAATAAAAAGGTTTATATAATTGTTCAAAAACAGCTCCAAACCTTTTATTAAGTGGCCTTGAAGTAAGAATTATATTATAATCCCTCATCTCTAGATTCCCATTGTGCAAAAACAATTACAAATAACTGATTTTTTCATTTAAATTTTCCAGGTTACCAGAATACTTTGTGGGGTAAGATGATCAAGGTGCTGGCCTGTTTATTATCTTTATCATTTTTAGTTAAGTAAATTCAACAAATCAATTTCTCAGTGAGCTTGTCAAAGCATATGAATCAGTATAATAATGTATCAAGTAAACCTTCTATATTCATTGCATGAATTCCTAGACCCACAGACTCACAAGTGGTGAAACTCATTTGTGAAAACCAGGACATCAACATTATGGAAAAATGAAATGGAGTCAGCTAACAAGGGATGGGGAAAAAATGAGAAAGAAAGAGATAGAAAAAAAATTAAATGAGAGTTATAAAAAACATTTCAGGCTCACAAACCAGATACAGAATGAAGGTGTTGCTTCTGCTTTTTCTTGAACATTGTGAGTAACTATTAGTTTGAAATCCACAGCATTTTCACAATGAATAAGAGTATGAAAATTCCTAGCACAAAAATTACCAATGGTCAGAGATATCAATGTCTATTAAGTTCATTTGATTCTCAAACATTACATGTATGTACCAAATTACCAGAATTTACCATGTTCAACAAAATGTGAAATTAAAAATTAATTTAGATAATTTAAAATAGATAATAAGCAAATAAAATATAACAAAGAAATCTGGGTCCTTTCGGGATATGTATACTTACAGCAAAATTGTTACTTAAAAGTCAAATCTTGCTAAATAAAGGATGGTATGTAATGACCAAATATACTTGTAGGGCCCTGGTTGTGTGTAGGTACCTCTATTCCATAGCCCTATGTTAATTTAGCAGAAAACAGGCAGGTATGGTCACATACCAACACTGTGTAGTGCATGTGTGTATGCATAGGCATGTGTATGTGCATACATTGTGTATGTGTGTATGCAGATGCTTAGGTACATGTGTTCAGCTTTTCACATTAGACCATGACTGATACTACAAAGTCTACACAGTGATTGATGAGGATATAAAGTATATTTATTACATTAACCTTAAACGTTAGAAATAGAGAAAGTTAAATCCATTTTCAAAACCTGCAAACTTTTAGTATATTTGAATCAGACTTGCAGGGCATGGGTTTTTGCACAAGAATAGTAACTGGATAACTTGTCACAGGGAGTATTAGCTCTGTGGGTGCAAAGGGTTTTAATTTGACCATTTATCATTTGTCCCTGCTGATCCTCTCCTTGAATGTCGTGTGACAGTCTGAAATGTGTTACTGAGAACATAGAAACCATTAGCTTTCTTATTGATAACATTTACAACCCTTCTAGAAACAAATTGTGACAAATACAAGTTAGTGGAATGCTAGCTATTCATTTCATTGAAATGTTTCTTGTATATATTACTTACGTCTTATTGTGTGTTTTAACAAATGCAATAAGGTTGTAATGCTTTAGGCAAAAATGCAGTTGCTTTTTTCACAAATCAATAATAATTAAAATGAATAATTTCTATTCCAATAAATAATGGATGCTCAGAAAGAATGAAAAGAGATAAAGTATTAATATTTGTGGATCCTGATTAAGACTGATTTAGTATTTTTATTGAATATGTGGAGAAATATATTTAAAATAGTTAGAATTTAAATAGTAGTATGCTTTCTCCATTTGTGTCTTAGAAGAAAGGAATAATAACTGTGGGCCAAGACATGGCTTGACTTTGAATATTTAAGCATGGTTCATCCCAGTGACCTCAGCCATAAATGGACACATTGGGTGTGCATCTCTTTTGGAACCTTTCCTTTCCTTTGCTATGAGGAGGGACGGTGTATATACATACTGATAGCAAATCTCAATTGCTTACAAAATCTTTTTCTTATTTTTAAATAAAGCAAAGCCACAATAAAAAGGCCATTTCAAGGTATGGCCCTTCATTAGGCACAACAGATGTCCTATCTGCCAGATAAAGAGGATCTGGTAAATTTATTCATGGATGATTATTATAACATACCAATCTACTTTGGGATACAGGAAATTGTACAATCTCTTGTATATATATATATATATATATATATATATATATATATATATAGTATTCATGAAGCCAAATAACTGAATAACTCAGAGTTATCATACAACCTTCATGTTCTACAGCCACACAAACTGACAAGCATCTCTACCAGTGGTTCTCAACTTCCCTAAACCTGTGACCTTTAATACATTTTCTCAAGATGTAGTGAACCAGAATCATAAAATTATTTTAATCTGTATTTTATCTACTGTTATAAATTATAATGTAGCTGGGGAGTAGTGGCACACAACTTTAATCCCATTACTCGGGAGGCAGAGGGAGGCAGATCTCTTTGAGTTCGAGGTCAGCCTGATCTACAAGAGCTACTTCCAGGACAGGATCCAAAGTTACAGAGAAACACTGTCTCAAAAAACAACAACAAAAAAAAAAACAAAAGAAAATAAATCATAATGTATATATCTGATATATACAATATCTGATATGTAATTCACAATCTATAGGTTAAGAAACTCTGATGTAAACATATAGACCCTTTATCCCGTGCTTTTTCAGTAACAGTCCAACTGGCCTTGGTGAGCTCCCAATAGATCAGCCCCACTCTCTCAGTGTGTGGGTGCACCCCTCACCGTCCTGACTTCCTTGCTCATGTTCTCCCTCCCTCTGTTCTTCATTGGGGACTTGGGAGCTCAGTCCGGTGCTCCCGTGTTTGTCTCTGTCTCTATCTCCATCCATCACCAGATGAAGGTCCTACGGTGATATGCAAGATATTCGTCAGTATTGCTATAGGATAGGGTCATATCAGGTTCCCTATCCTCAGCTGCCCAAAGAACTAAATAGGGACATCGCCTTGGACTCTTGGGAGCCACTCTAGTTTCAAGTCTCTTGCCAACCCTAAGGTGGCTCCCTTAACTAAGATATGTGCTTCCCTGCTCCCCAATCCAACCTTCCTTTATCCCCAATCATCCCATTTCCCCAAGTTCCCCCCATCCTCCCCTTCTCACATTTCTCTCCCCATCTCTGAACATGGTGGACAATGAGGGCTGATGAGAAGCCAAGGACAATGGCATGGGGTTTTGATCCTACTTCATGTTCTGGCTTTGTGGGAGCCTAGCTAGTTTGGATGTTCACCTTCCTAGACCTGGATGGAGGGGGGGGGGACCTTGGATTTTCCACAGGGAAGGGAACCCTGACTGCTCTTCTGACAGGAGAGGGAAGGGGTGAGGAGTGGGGGGAAGTGGAGAGGGGGGTAAGGGGGAGGGAAATGGGAGGCTGGGAGGAGGCGGAATTTTTTTCAATAAAAAATAAATTAAAAAAAAAACATAAAGACCCTTTAATGTCATTTGGCCTTACATGCAACCGTGAGCAATATAGGTGTTAGCAAAATTAATTTGCTGTGTTTTCTCTTCTCCTTTTCTTTCCTTCTTTCTTCCTGTGTTCCTTCCTTCTTCGTCTTCTTCTTTTTCTTTTTCTTTCTTACTTATAGCTCATTTCTTCTAGTTTTTATTCTATCATTTTCTTTCTTTTATCATGACACCACTAATGTGTACCATCTTTCTCAAATAATAATAAAAAAAGCCTCAACGTGAATCTTGAATACCAAATTGAGAATCGATTTATAAAATGCCAGAGCCTGAATAATACATTGATTACTTGGGGAAAAATGAGATGGATGTTCCATTTTAATAATGTTGAGAAAATAAGCACAAGAGGCAAGAGCAGGGATCATATCTTATTGAGGTGATATTATAGTAAGGGACTGCTTGTTTATTTCCTAGCCTCTCAGACCTGAATAATCATACAGAAACTATTTTAATTATATTACTGCTTGGCTGATGAGCTCAGGGTTCTTATTAACTACCTCTTATACCTTAAAATAAGCCATTTGTATTAATCTGTGTATCAGCATGAGGATGTGGCTTACTAGTAAGGGTCTAGCTTCTGTCTCTTTCAGTAGCTATATGGTGTCTCTCTCACTTTACCTACTCCCTCTATATATCTCTGTTCAAATTTCCTGCCTGGCTATACTCTACTAAGCCATTAGTCAAAACAACTATTTTAAGTAATCAATGGTAATAAAACTTATTCGTAGCATATAGAGGGGCATCCTACATCATTTCCTCATTTCTTTCTAAATAAAAAGGAAGGGTTAAACTTTAACAGAGGAAAATTACTTATAACAAAACCGGTATCAAGCAAAATTAACAGTTTCAATATTTATATCAAACCTATCTTATATCATAATTAAGGAAAGTTATAATTATAATTATCATTTCTTAAACTCCATCAAAGACTCCAGAAGGATATACTATTACCTAAGTAAGCAGGGAGTGCAATGTAAGCAACTTTTAAAACTCTAGAACTGACAGAGACATCTCACTGCCTGGATAGTCTATCTTCAGACTACTGGCTGATAGTATGTGACAAACTTTACCAGGAAGCAGGGAACTTAAAAGACTGTTTTTGCCTCTATTAGCAGTTTGTCAGTCACTTTTTTCTGTATTTTTCAGAATTTCTTAAAGACCCGTTCATAGAGCAGGAACCCTGAAGGACTGTCTTACCTATAGGCAAGTTCAGCAATCATTTTTTCATGGGTCCTGCATGTCCAATTCTTACAGCATACTACCAAAAAGATCAGGCAAGAGCAGTTTCTTATCCAAATGGCTCTCCAACTTCATAAGGAGCCTCTTCATTGCCCAATATCCTCTTAAAGTAAATTGGTGATGTCAGGAGCAGATATGTCTCATTATTGAGAAAATTCAAAGTTCTTAAAATATTTAAATGCTATATTCTGTTAGTCTTAGATATGTTTGAATAATTTTTATCCATCAGAAATATATTTTTGTACATCTAGTAAACCTAATTAACATTCCTAATTAGGGAATTTATGCATGGTTCTCTAGAATACTTCCTGCTGATTGGGGGTGCTCTTAATCAGGTCTTTCATAAGGTATGCTGTGTAATAATAAAGGCGGCGGCGGGGCTGAAACCCCAGCACCCCAGCCGCCCGCACGGCTAGCTTATGCCCGAAAAAAACAACACACAAACTGTATTCATTTAAACACTGCTTGGTCCATTCTCTTCTAGGCTAATTCTCACATATTAATTTAGCCCATTTCTAATCATCTGTGTGTAGCACCCCAAGGTGCGCTTACCGGGAAGATTCTAGCCTATGTCCATCCTGGGTCGGAGCTTCATAGCATGCGTCTGCCCAGGATCCAGGAGCATGGCGTCTCTCTCAGGCGTGTGCTCCCGAAAGGAGAGCTGTCGAGACTGAGCTCAGTTCCTCTTCCTCCCAGCGTTCTGTTCTGTTTACTCCTCCCACCTATCTTCTAACCAATAAAATGGGCCAAGGCAGTTCCTTTATTAGCCAATGACCTACCTCCATCATTTCCCCTTTTTCGGTTTAAACAAAAAAAAAGGCTTTAACTTTAACATAGAAAAATTACATATAACAAAACAGTTATCAAGTAAAAGTTACAATAATCTTTATCATAACTAAGGAAAACTATAACTATAACTAACTATTCTTAACTCCATCAAAGACTCCAGAAAGATACAATACTACCTAAGCAAACAAGAAAAAAAGCAACTTTTAAAACTCTAGAAATGACAAAGACATCTCGCTGCCTGGAGAGTCACCCAAAGTTCTTTTGTACCGTTGGGACATCCATCTTCAGCCTTCAGGCCCATGGTATCCAGCAGACATTTCCATAAAGCAGGAAAATTCAAAGTCAGTTCAGTCACTATCTGTTGTGTCCTGCAGAATGTCTCACAGACTCTTTCATGAATCAGGAACCCCGAAAGATCATCTCACCTTAGGCAAGTTCAGTATTCCTCTCTCTGTGGGTTCTCTGTGTCCAGTTTATGCAATCGTCCTGACAAGAGCAGTTTCTTGCCCCAATGGCTATCAAACACCATAACGAGCCTCTTCGATGCCCATCTTCCTCTTGAAGTAGATTGGTGCTGCCAGGAGCAGAGTGTCTCATTGTCATGAAAAGTCCTCAGTTATTAAAACATTAAATGTCCTATTCTGTAATCTTTGAAAGACATGAAGAATGTCTATCTAAAATATATCTCTATATATCTAGAAAATCTAATTAACATGACTACAAGCTTTACTATTATCGATGATTATCCATTAACAACCTATATTTCTTAATTATACAGTACATATTTAAATGAATTACACAATCACAATACCTTAATCAAAATCAGAAACACTTATACATATAACAAAATTGACCTTAAATTTCTATCAATAAAGCAAAATCTATACTAATGTAAATTATTCATATCTATATCATATCCCCCTTTAAATGTAAAAGGACGTTTATAAACCATATTTGGGAACAAGGGCGCAGTTTTTTCTCTCCAAACTGCTTCCTGCTGAATGGGGGCGTCGTTAATTAGGTCTTTCATGGTATAACCTGTGTGCTAGTTTCATCTCAGTTGGCAGTTGAGCGAAGCAATTTTCTGAAGATGTTCACTGCAACCCTTCAGGAGGGCGTGGTCCATCATACCAAATCGGAATAGAAGAAATGTACAGCGTCTCATCCTCTGTGAAAACAAAATAAGAAACTCCTTTCCAAAGCATCATGTCCTTAGATCCAAATTTCAAAGTTAAGGCATCAAAATATCTATGTCGGATTAGTTCAGCAGCATTTATCAATAAATATCTTTTAGCAGCTGTTGCTTCTTCCTCAGCATTCAAACAATTCAAAGAGAGCATAATAGCATACAGTATCAAGATTCTCTGTGTATTTTCCATCTTTGTGCAGCTTTGTTTTAATCTCTATTTTGTTTATTTTTACTTTTAACTCTTTGCTTTTTGAGACAGGTTCTCTGTGTCTTTGACCTGAAGTAACTCTGTAGACCAGGCCGTCTTTGAACTCTCAGAGATCTGCCTGTCTCTGCTTCCCAGGGATTGGGATTAAAGGTGTAAGCTACTACACCTTGAACTCACAGAGATCTGTTTGCCTCTGCCTTCTAGGCACTGGGATTAAGAGTCCCATGCTCTACCGACTGAGCTAGCCGGGCAGGCGGCTGGGGTGCTGGGAACGCAGCCCCGCCGCCCCTATTACTACAATGCTGTGTGGTAGATTCCATCACAGTCAACAGTTCTGAAGCTGTCATAAATGTCAGAGCATCTGGGCCATTGCTTCAGGGTATCTTGTTTGATCAAACTATATAAGGAATGCACTTCTTTCTCTGCTCTGTGGAAGCAAAAGCAGAACCTCTTTTGCAAAGCAGCACATCCTTAGACACATATTTGAAGTCAAGATACTTTTTAAGTATATATGTTGGTTTATTTTAGCAGCCCATAAAATAAAATGCCGCTCTATACTTAGCTTATTCATAGTCAAAAAAGTTCAAATAAAACACAATAATATTCATAATCCAGATTCTCTGTGTAGTTTCCATATTTTCATGGCTTATTTTTCTTTCATTTATTCTATTACTTTTTAATATTTATTTTTATTATCTTTACTTCTTTAATCTATGATTAACTGTGCTCTTTAAAGTCTCTTTAAAGATTTTGTTTTATACTTTTAAATTATTTATTTATTTTTATAACTGTCCATACTCTTTTTCTTTTCTCTCTCAAGCCTACATACATTTTTTAAACACACTACAACCCATTTAGAGGTTTATTTTTGTCTGAGCCTGTCTTTGTTGCACATCTGTCACCATTTTTTTTTTTTTTAGCAGGAGTGCTTTTAAAATGATAAGCAGCTTGTCTCTGGATGCTAGCTCTGCCTCTCTCATCCTTTTAATATGGTGGCAGTACCTTTACCACCAGCTCTGGGAACACTGCATAGGATCTGTTATTACCACCTCAACTCTGGTAAGTAGTTAGCTCAGGTTGCCACCAAGTAACTTATAACATGCTGCCCAGAAACCCCATTTAAGTGCTCAGCCTCCTGAAAGAGCAAGAGATGTTCATGGAACTAGCATAAACCAGGAAGACTTCTTAAAGGACCCATTCAGCTTTTGTTGCTACTGTTAAGTCAGGAAGCCTTCTCTTAGAGGAATTATGCCTCTTGCATCTAGCAGATAGATCCCACCCCAAAAAATGCTGCTACCATGAAACCATGCTTAACTGTTGTGTGTGTGTGTGTGTGTGTGTAGAATTTCTTGTCAAGCTGTCTCGGCTTTATGTGGATGTAGTTGCCTCTCATTTGCATGCCATTTTGAAGTAGAAGACTGTTGTAATAGGAGCAGTGGGCTACGTTCCTGGCACCCGGCCGCCTGCATGGCTAACTTTATACCCGAAATAATTACACGGAAACTGTATTCTTTTAAACATTGCCTGGTCCATTAGTTCCAGCCTCTTATTGGCTAGCTCTTATATATTGATCTAACCCATTTCTAATAATCTGTGTAGCCCACGAGTTGGCTTACCAGGGAAGATCTTAACCTGAGTTTGTCTGGAGTCGGAGAATCATGGCGACTGCCTGACTCAGTTTCTTTCTCACAGCATTCTGTTCTGTCTACTCCACCTATCTAAGCTGCTGTCCTATCAAAAGGGCCAAGGCAATTTCTTTATTAACCAATAGACATAGAACCCTCCTCCATCAGAAGACTGCTTCATTTTTTCGCAGCCACTTAGACCCGAATAATAACATGGAAATTCTATTAATTACAACACTGCTTGACATATTAGCTCAGGCTTCTTATTGACTAACACTTAAATATTAAATTAACTCATTTCTTTTAATCTGTTTATCAGCACAAGGCTGTGGCTTACTGATAACCATCCAATGTCTGTTTCCCTTGAGAGGTTTTTGGTGTCTCACTGACTCTGCCGACTTTCTCTATATATATCTGCTTAGATTTTCCACCTGGCTTTATTCTACTTAGCCAATGGCCAAAGCAGCTTCGTTAATAATCAATGGCAATAAAAAATATTCATAGTATACATAAGGAAATCTCACATCATGGTAATTCCTCACAAGATGGAAACCAAAATAAAGTTAGTCAAAGAGAATGAGGAGGTTCAATGTGAACACCAATGCACACTTGACTCTTCTCTTAAAGATCAGATGTGGTTTTTTTTTCAGGGAAATAAAATACACTCTGATGTATACAATTATATATACTTATATAATTGTGAGTTGATACAGAGTCATATTTTAATACTTATAGCAATAAACTTCCTACACAACTTGCCATTTCTCTGAACAGCATTTTCATGAGCAGGGGAGATTTTATGTGACTGATTGGCTCAGAATCCCTCACAACTCATTGTTAAAACTGTTATTTCCTCTACAACTCATCCAAAAACAAATCATATGTTATATGATAATAACTATAGCATTTCATAAATAAATTTCCCATTTATATAACATGTTTACCTTCATAGAACAGCAGTTTCTTGAGACTAAGTGTTTTGCCCTGCTCATTTCTACACCCTCTACAATTTTTAGCATAGTTTATGCCTCAATGTCATGGGGCAATGAAAGAAATGCCAGCTAGACTCTGCAATAAAGCTTCCTCAGAGGCCTGTTATAGTATTGAGTATAATATAGTAGTCATAGAATCCAACTCATAGAATGTGGAGGGGCATCATTGAAGATTTAAGAAAAGCTCACTAAAACTCATTGTTTTATAAAATTGCATGTGGTGAAGTACTTTGCAAGAGAATTCTAATAGTTTTAAAAAACATGTTTAATTTTTAGCATGCCTTTTTTATATGACCTATTAAAATGAAAACTCTCCCATGCCCACATATTAGGATACCATTTATCAATTCTTTCTTTATCTCTACACACACACATACACATGTGCATGCACGTGCACACACACACACACACACACACACACTATTGTACTATATAATTTCTTAAAATATGTTAAATAAAACCCTAGAAAATACTTGGAAAGAAACTTAGTTTTATTTAAGATAAATATAAGGAATAATTCACTTCAAATATCTGCTATTACCTTTATCAAAATATTATCAAGGTCTGAAACAGAGAATTATGTTTCTCTCTCTCTCTCTCTCTCTCTCTCTCTCTCTCTTTTTTAAGAAAGGATTTCTCTGTAGTTTTAGAGTCTGTCCTGGAACTCGCTCTTGTAGAATAGGCTGGTCTTGAACTCACTAAGATCCGCCTCTCTCTGCCTTTTGAGTGTGGGATTAATGGTGTGTGCTGCCACTGCCTGGTGAGAATTATGTTTCTTAAACAAAAGTGATAAATCTATTTGTGTATGTATTGGAGACACAATTGATCTACCCTCATTGTATTTTTTTTTACTGAACAAATGATCATAAAGCATCTATTTTTATTACAATGTATATCTGAGGTTTTGACAATTATATTGCACATCTCTGTTTATTTTTCCCAACTCAATCAGCCACATCTACACCATTTTGACAATTGAACCTATAGGAGTCTTTGAAACTCTCTTTTCTTTATTCATATTAATATGGACAAAAGTTTTATAGCAAACCTTCATAAATCAGACCAAAACTTCTATTATTTCTGTTTTTAACCCATAATTCCTTTCTCATATGAAAATTATATCACCTTCTCTACTTGTCTTGATTCTTTATATAAACTCATTGATTAATATTAGGTGTTTCAGTCTTTTGTCCACTACATTTTAATAATAATTTTTACATATTTAACTGTTTTGCATCATTATCCACAGTACTTTATTAAATACATGCATACAGTGACATGAAATACACTTCATGAAGTGAATTTTACTGTGAATGGAAGCCATAGTACATTTTCATTGGGATATGTTATTTCTTAATAACCTGGCTTATATCATGTTTTAGCTGGTATTCAAGCAAATAGCAATTCATTAAGTACTTCAAGCATATCTTATCACAAAACTATAAGAGTCACATCTAGTGTCCCTCTTCCCCATGTACTACCTCCTAAAAGTAACATACTACTATACTTCAGAGTTCTTAGAAGAGTAGCAATATGGTAGGAAACTGAAAGTTTAGAGCTAATAATAACTTGATTCCTTCCTTTTCCAATCCTAATGTCTAGGGAATTTTATTAACTGATTATCAGGTAGAGCTAAGAGATTGAGGCCTGCATTATGCTTGCTCTATGCTTTTTGGAACATCTCTGGGAGCCATCTTTTCATATTTTACATTTTCATTCTCTTGAAACTTGTTATTGTTCTCTGGGATTGTGTACCTCAGTAAAGTAATAACCCACAAGCCATCTGTTTGGTACTCTACTTTGGGAAACAAATATAAAGAGACTGGAATACTAGCTATTATCTAATTATTCTCAAAAGTTCCTTTATGACTGTTTCAGGAACTGAGGTGTTACTTCTTAGATAATAAAGCCCCAAGGAAGTCTACAGTCAATTTATGAACAAATTGATATTCATGAAGCATACTTTTGCTCTCTTCTTCCCTATCACAAATACATATGCCACCCTCTTATAATTTGTGTTTAATTTTTTCTTTTGATGAGTTAGAGATCATACTTTTTTCATCATATTACTGCTTTTTCTACAACTATTGTCTTCTATTTGCTGTAATTAAACAATGGGTAGTCTACCAGTTCTGCTTAACTTGTAGTTGTTAGTTCAAAAAATTAATTGCTTATATTCAAATTTGACCTCTAGATACTTTTGAAATATAATAAATAAGACTATATTATCTTTGGTGGCAATTGAAATAATATTGGAAGAACAAGGACTATAAAATTCTGATTATGATTTAAACAGGAAATTTGGCAGAGTCATGATGACTTTGAATCAAAAGAGTATGATGTGGGTGGAGGTATTGCCTTGTACTTATTTTTTACATGCTTGAACAATCGTAGCAAACTTAATGTACTTTGTAAAATAAGTAGAAATATCCACTTGACACAATTCACATACTTCTATTTTTATCTTACATCACAATGTTAAATGTGTTTTAATGAAATAAATTAATTAAAGCCCAAGTTCTTTTGTCAACATCTAATGTTAAAAACGTGTGTAGGCAATGAAAAATTTATTTTACTAAACATAAAACATATATGGTTGAAATTGAACAAATCAACAAGATAAAAATTTATGGCTATTCTCAGAAAGAAAAGAAGAGTGCTGAAAATCTACTGAGTGCTTACTCAGTAGTAAATGCCACTAAGATTGTGGTTGATACCAAGGCAGTATACAGTTTGCTGAATATTGTGTTTTATATTAGTGATTAATGTGGATGTGAGTGAGAATTCTTCCAACATTTAGAATAAAATCATGATTCACAAGGCTGCCTGCTTTGGGAAAGATCAGAATATAGCTCATTTATTAATGAATTCACATTTTCATATTCATGAATTGAATGCTGTCTTCGGATAACATTCTATCATAGTGTATTGGAATTCATTGTTGAAGCTAAGAGCTCCTGTTTTTATTGTAGAATACCCAGCACACTAAAAGAGATGTTGAATCAATAATAAATTCCATAACAAATCAATTAAAGACTAAACATGTGTACTAGTTTAAATTTTGGCTAAGCTAATTTAAATAGGTACACCAGGGAAGACACTTTAAGCACTGTATAAAAAGAACACTGTGTGTGTATATGTGTTTATGAAAATTGATATGATTGTTATGCAGTTATTTAAATCAGGTTAGCTAATTAAAATGCTGAAGTATAGAAGGAAATTTTAACATGGTTAAGGAACATTTACATAATTGGAAAGATGATATTTAGAGGAGTTTTCATTTGATCATTAAGTTTGGAAACATTATTCAACTCTATTGTGAAAACAGGTCAAGGTTATATGAAAATCAGTGTTAATTGCACACTTAAAGAAATAATTACAATAGGGACCACTGTTAAAAACCACAGTAAATCAAAATGCAGGGTTGTGTAGCCCGGTCACAGTAGATAAATCTTCAAAACATCCCTGTGTCTAAATCTCAGGGAACATGACAGTAGAGGAGGCAGAAAGATATTTTTTTTTTTTGAGACAGGGTTTCTCTGTGTTGCTTTGGAGTCTACACTAGAACTTGTTCTGTAGACCAGGTTAACTTGAAATTCACAGAAATCCACATGCCTCTGCATCCCGAGTGCTGGGAATAAAGGTGTGTGGCACCGCTGCCCAGCTTGAGGCATAAAGATTTTAAAAGCCAAAAGATCAGGGAGTTTTCTGGGAGAGTGGATATCCCAGTGATGCCAAAAGTTAAGCCTATAAATCTCATGAACACGATTTCTTAACATGTGCTGAACAGGGGCAACAATATTCACACTAATGTGGACAGGGAAAAATCCTAGTACCCCTCAATCTTACACAAAGAACTATGGGAATATTTAGAAGAGAAACATTCCTTCTTAGGAGGGAGAACACCAATTGTTTAACCAATACCAAATGATAAGTCCTGAAAACATACACATGAGTAAAATTATACACCCTGAGAGTGTTATATTTTGAAATAAATATGAACATACATAATCATACATGCATGCAACACAAATAATGATAAAAATCATGTTATAGTTTTGAAAGAGAACAAGGAGGGATATATGTAAAGGTCTGCATGAAGGAGATGGAAGGAAGAAATTATATTATAATCTCAAAATGAAAAAAATACAGTAAAAACAACAAAAACAAAATCTTTTTAGTTTCTACTCCAGGTTATACACAAACACAGAGCACCAGTCTGGTACATTAATAGTATTATTTTCTGACTGGATTCAAATATTCATGGCTCTCCAGATGAGGGACAATATTATTTAGCTAGAAACAGTGGACTTCAGAACACTACAAAATACAACTGTTACTGAGCAGCCTGTACACTCTCTTCTTTCTCATAATATTGCAGTCTTTAGCATCACCTTGTCAGTCATATATGGGACAGATATGATCATTACAAGAAATACCAGTTTTTCTCAAATATTTTCCCAAAAATTCTTTGGGGCCTTATGCTTCTCAGGTTTCCTGTCTGGGGATGCTGTCACTCCAGACTCTGGGTTTTGCTTTTCTTGAAAATGTGTTGGTATGTTAACTATCTTTATTTTTGTAAAGACAGGATATAGCTGGCATAATATTTGGCCAAGCTAGCAAAATGATAAGTTTTGTTTTGATTTAAAAGAAGTTTTGATGTAGCAGTTGGAAAGAAACATATTTTACCTATTTGCTTTTGTCAGTAGTTGACATTGAAGTTTGGAAAAAGCATATGTGTTAGTATGGAAAAACATGCTTGTTCTTGAGGAAAAATAGCTCAGGATATTCAGGGTTGAACACTTGTTTGGAACTCATCTGGTAGCAGGACTATTCATATTTTCACCTCTTACCTGTCTCAGAACCTTTACTCAGGCTGTGGGCGGATTGTTGTAGTGTCCCTGCATATGGGCACTATGGCTTTTAAGCACACTCCTATATATTTATGGTCTGAAGCCTATTCCCCTACAGAGAGTACTATAACCTAGATTGGTTAAAACTTTTTCTTTGATCAATAGAATAAACCCTGCATCATTGGTTTCTATATGTAATTGTTCACTTTCAAACTTTATACAAACAGCTAAGGTACCTATTTATTATATCAGACTGGACTGGGTCTGAAGGTTTTCCTAGCATCCCTCTGCTCCTACCTGTTACAAAGAAGATCTGGCATAGCCCTTCCCCCAGAGGTTCTGCTTTTTATAGTCCAGATATTTGGTTACCCATCCTTCTTTTACTGTTGGCTTCATGGTTGCTGTACTTGGTTCTTCTCTTCCCTCTTCTTTTCCACTTACCTTTTCCCCATGTGGGACAACTGAGCTTTGTAATGTCTGTTCTGGATTCTCCCAGATGTCACTGCCTCTATGCTTTCCCTTTCATCTACATTAATATTTATTTTCCACCAAAACGAGGAGTAATCATGTCTTTTTCTTTCCTTTTTATTTTTTTTTTGTCATCCAGTACTTACTCTGACTCCTTGTTCAGTGCTATACAATAAAATCCACCTTTCTATTCAACTGTATAAACAAACAAACTGAAATTTCAGGTTGCTGAGCTTTTCCCATCTGAGAGACCAGTCCACTTGACCCCATTTTTCTGAGTTGTTTATTTTTTTCACATTCTCCCACAGGCCAGACAGATCAAGTCCCTAGAAACCTGCAAGAACAATGCACAATTAGACATTGAAGGTTTGGGCTTCCTGACTAGAAATTATTTTTCTTGCCATTTAGTCTCTTAATTTCATTTTCTACAAAATGAAAATAACACTTTTATTATTATGGAAAATTGTTTGATAATTGAGACTTATATCAACCAAAATTCCTTGGATAGTTAATAGTGTTTATTTATAACACAAAATTTTCAAATAAAACAATATATCAGACTGATGTTAGTGGTATTTATACATTAAGAAAACTTATTTCTGCTACTTCAAAAAACTAACCAACAGTATATTTCATGAGAAAAATATACCCTTGATTTAATATTAATACAGAAAAGCACTGTTAAATAATAAAAATAAATAATGTAAATAATAATGAAAAAAAAATTTCCTCACTCAAAGTATTCTAACAATTACATAAAACATAAAAGAAATGAGAAAAAATTATGATAAATGAGAAAAATAGGATACATTATTCAATTTCTTACAGAAAAAAAGGGCTAGGGATGAGAAAAGCAGAAATAGAAAACAACCAAAAGGAAGATTTTAAAGACTCAGGCACCTAAGAGAATTCATGGACTTAATTTTGATTTTGACATACTTTAAATAAAACTATCTGTTTCAATAAGACACAAACATACATAACTCAAAATGTGAATACAGATTAGATCTTTCCAAATACCAGACTTTTTTATTTTAGTTGATAAATGATGATAGTGGTAAGGACACATGTTTATAGATGACAATTTGAAATGTCATATAAATTTGGAAGAAAGAAGATCTAATATACAGTAACATCAAGAGGGGTAGATAAAAGCCAACATGGTCTTTGGAACAAAAAGAGATATAACTTATAACAAACCAGAAAGTACATGTGATGATGAATAATGTGCCCACTGTTCAGTATTAGTCCCTAACAGTATCCTATATTTTTCTAGTATATTCTATGTCTCTGTTTTGGGACAACAATCTTCTGCTTGGATGTATGGCATGTATAAAAATGACATTTCCTTACCTAGGACTCAGGAATCATTGCAGAACGATTGTTAAGAGCCAGAGGGACATGGAGTTTGTTTTCTTTTGTCTTCTAGTAATTCCATAAGCTTCACCCAAAAAGTCTCACCTACTGTCTGAACAAGGACAACAATAGACATGCTAATATAGAACAGAAGGTCTGGAGGGGGCAGGGGTGGGCTGGGGGAGTGAAGGAGAGTGGGGGATGAGGGAGAATTCCTGAAGGCCTCAACCATACACAAAGAACTATAGGCAGCTAAGAAATGCTGAGATTCAGAGAAATATTCCTCCCACACTAATTGGTTATCCAATATCAAATGGTCAATCCTGAAAATATAAATATTAAGTAACATTATAGAGTCTAAGCATGTTAAAATAATAAATATTAAATAAATAACAGTCTAATTCAAATTAATTATTATCATATTATTGCCTTAATATGGGCAAATATTATTACAATGTTTTAAATATGGTATAATTTAATGTCCGATAGTTACTTAAATGTTATTGCCAAATTTTCAGAAATATTAATTCAGTATTCATAAGAATCATAATGGATTTGCTGTATATTGTCACTTTTTATATAAAAAGGAACCCTAGGTGCATAACAACTAGGCTTTAAGAGCTGAAATTTGTTATGGTGCAGTTGTCCTGAGGCCGGTTCAATGAGGGGTGGCAGCAAGTGACCCAAGGGTCTGGTGGGCAGGAGACAGACAGATATGCCATGCACAGAGAGCTTGGGTATAGAATTTATTTAGTGGGGTTTTGGAATAGCATAAGAGTTAGGGGGTATGGGGGAGAAAGAAGAGGGATAGAATAGAAGAAAGAGGGAGAAAAGGAAGGAAGACAGGCAGAAGCTTTTTCTTCAGAAGTGGTGCAGAGAGGAAGAGAGAGAGAGAGAGAGAGAGAGAGAGAGAGAGAGGAAGAGAGAGGGAGGGAGAGATTAATAGCTTATCAGCATTTTATTGATATTGTTAAGATTATGAAAGGCAGTGTGAAATAAATTTGCTCACTTTTATTTGTCCATGTCTCTGTCTATTCCCTACTGCGTGGCTCCCTGTTGGGGACTAGCCACCTTCAGAAACCTGAAACATGGTCTAGTGGCATGCCATCTCTCTCTTCTTGTGAAACTCGCTGCCTGTCTTGGTCCACTATAGCCACTTGAGGAACTGCTTTGTCCCTGCCTGGGACTGATTGCTCTCAGGACCCACTGCCCACTGCTGCCTCCACTTGACTTGCAGCATTTTTGACACTTCAGCCAGTTGGGAATCTGCAGCATTTTTATTTAATCCATTACAGAAGTAACTGATATAGTATACAAAATCCAAATAAAGTACAAATAAACAACAAATATAGGTGAAGGAAGACAAAAGAAAGTATCAACAAATATTATTAACTATTTAGCTATCATTTCATATTAAAAACACTCATAATTAATACTCAGCAAGAAAATGGCAAAGCATATGAACAACAGTTTTTTTTTCTAGAAGAAAACTAAATTGAAAGAGATAACAGGTATAGCAAATAAGCTATTAATTGAGGAAATTTAAACATTTTAATGAGCAATGAACTTTGATTTGTCATGTTTACCTGAATGAGTAAACCTCCATTATTGTCAGGGTTCCCCTAAATATTTTATATAGTTAATTTTCATTGATTATTGAGAATTAAGAAATAACTAATTTATAAATACAGTTATATAAAAGTTTGACCAACAATTAATTACATAAAGTTCAAAAATCTTGATGTATTATTCTAAATCTTTGAGAGAGAACTTTTACATAGAATAAAGTATCCACCAATTGTAAAGACTCTTGGTGAGTGTGTGTAATTCAGGATAAGTCAACTAGGAAAGCAATTTGATAACCTCTATTAAATTTAGCAAAATGCATCCTCTAAGGCACACAAATCCATCTTGTAGTCATTTTGGTCTCACTGTTAAAAATTAGAAACCATCTAACAAAAACATGTCATCTTCACATGAATGATTACTCTATAGTACTCAGCTTGTGCTTACATTCCTGAGAGGGCAATTAAACTACACATGGGAAACTGCTAATGGATATTACTTCTTCCAACATAAGAGAGAAATGGGAACAAAACTGGTTTGTATATTTATATAATTATGTTCTCTGAACCTTTCATTAATTATTATTTTACTGTAGTAGTATCTCAATCAAAATACTCTTATAAAGATATATCAGATGTTATTGAAAAACATAGAAACAATAGAAAATCAATATCATTTGTATAAATACCATGAGGTAATTTAAAATAACATTTAAATCTTAGATCACTTTATTCATTAATTAGTTGTAGAGTTTTATATAAAATTTACGTACTTCATTTATACCTGTTGTGATGGTTATCACACAGAAACACACACAAACATACATCTATACATAAATTGTAATGAGTCTGTTTAGTGTTGTTTGCTAGAGTTTATATGAGTTCAAATTTGACCACTTAGGATTAGATACCTATCATGTAGCATGTATCTGAAGAAAGATTTTTCCATAAGCTGCCATTAATTGTCTTTTTCTCTTCATCTTTGGGTGGAGTCCTATGAGATTTCTTCCATCTACACTGGCTTGCCAGCAGGTAGCATTTTTGTGTTTGTTGCAATTGAACTCAAAATATGTAATCCTTACATAGAATGTTTTTTATTAAGCTCAATATCAGCAGATAATAAAGATCTGATTTTGATATAATTTTCTATTATTATTTACATTTTTATCAATTTCTTAATTTCTAACTTTTATTTTTTGTTTCATTGTTTATTTTTTTAGCTTTTTGTTACTTTTTTTTATTTATTAAAGATTTCTGCCTCCTCCCCGCCACCGCCTCCCATATCCCTCCCCCTCCCCCGATCAAGTCCCCCTCCCTCATCAGCCCAAAGAGCAATCAGGGTTCCCTGCCCTGTGGGAAGTCCAAGGACCACCCACCTCCATCCAGGTCTAGTAAAGTGAGCATCCAAACTGCCTAGGTTCCCACAAAGCCAGTACGTGCAGTAGGATCAAAAACCCATTGCCATTGTTCTTGAGTTCTCAGTAGTCCTCATTGTCTGCTATGTTCAGCAAGTCCGGTTTTATCCCATGCTTTTTCAGACCTGGGCCAGCTGGCCTTGGTGAGTTCCCGATAGAACATCCCCATTGTCTCAGTGTGTGGGTACACCACACGCGGTCCTGAGTTCCTTGCTCGTGCTCTCTCTGCTTCTGCTCCTGATTTGGACCTTGAGATTTCAGTCCCGTGCTCCTATGTGGGTCTCTGTCTCAATCTCCTTTCATCGCCTGATGAAGGTTAATATTCAGGAGGATGCCTATATGTTTTCCTTTGGGTTCACCTACTTATTTAGCTTCTCTAGGATCACAAATTATAGGCTCAATGTCCTTTATTTATGGCTAGAAACCAAATATGAGTGAGTACATCCAATGTTCCTCTTTTTGGGTCTGGCTTACCACACTCAAGATAGTGTTTTCTATTTCCGTTCACTTGTATGCAAAATTCAAGAAGTCATTGTTTTTTTATTTTTTAAAAAAGAGAAAACAAACTCTCATTTTTAATTGTACATATCAAACCAAGGTTCTTCTTCCTCCTCTCCTCCCATTCCCTCCACATACCCTCCAACCCCACCCCATCCAATTCTCAGAGAGTGTAAGGCACATTGATTTGGGGAAGGACCAAGCCCCCCCCCCACACACACACTATATCTAGGTTGATCAAGGTGATCCAAAGAGAATAGGTTCCCAAAAAGGGAGTACATGAAGTAGGGATTAATCCTGGTGCCACTGACGGTGACTCTGCAGTCCGTCTCAGCCATGCAACTATCAACCACTTTCAGAGCAACTAGTTTGGTCTTATGTTTGTTCCTTCCCATTCCGGTTAGAGTTGGTGAGCTCCCATTAGCTCAAGTAGACTGTTTCTGTGAATGAACCTATCATGGTGTTGACCTCTTTGCTCATATTCTCATTCCCCCCACTCTTCAACTGGACACTGGATCTCAGTCCAGTGTCCTGATGCAAGTTTCCATCAGTTGCTTGATGAAGGTTCTGGGGTGATATTTAAAATATTCATCAGTCTGAATACAGGGAAAGTCTACATCAGGGCCCTTCTCCTTTTAGTGTTCTGTAAGCTTCTTCTACCTTCATAAATATATCCCTCTTTAGGTTGGGGAAGTTTTCTTTATTGATTTTGTTGAGTACATTTCCTGTGCATTTGAACTAGAGTTCTACTTCTACCAATATTACTGTTATGTTTAGTCTTTTCATGGTGTCCCATATTTTCTGGATGTTGTGGGTTAAGAATTTGATGTAGTTAATGTTTTCTTTGACCAATGAGTCTATATTGTCTATAGTATCTTCAACACCTGAAATTCTTTTTGCCCAGATTTTCCATATCTAGAATTCCTTCTGTTTGTGATTTCTTTATTTCCTCTTTTTCAGTTTTCAAGTCTTGAATTGTTTCCTTTACCTGTTAGATTGCTTTTTATTGTTTTTCTTTGAGGGATTTATTAATTTATTCCCATATTTGTTTGTCTTTTTCTCCATTTTTATAGGAGTTTTTCATTTTCTCTATAAAGGTCTCCATCATTTTCATAAAGTTACATTTAAAGTCATTTTCTTCTGCTTCTTCTGGGTTAGAATGATGAAGTCTTCCTGTTGTATGACCACTGGGTTCTTGTGTTAACATGTAGCTTTTTAAGTTGTTGGGGGAATTCTTGCATTGGTGCCTACCCATCTCTTTCTTTAACTGAGGCCGGTCCTGGTCCAATCCTTGCAGTGGCTGTTTGAGTGTTTAGGATTATTTTTGTTTGCTCTGTACATTCAATGTCTGTGTCTCCGTAAGCCTCTGAGCTCTCTCTAAGCCTGCTTTTTGATCATCTCTCCTGGTTCACTCTATTGGTCCTTTCTTTTGATCCCTTCAGTGCTGTAGCAATACTTGGTCCTCTTAGTATTGTAGCACACTCTTGATTTCCTCAGTATTTTAGCAAGTTCTTAGTCCCCTCAGTATTAGAACAAGGTGTTTTTCAGAGTTCCCCCTAGGCTGCAGGAGGATAGGTGAGTTTGGGGGCCAATTTAATATTTTTTTTTAAAATCAGGTACACCATTCTTTGATTGAGGGGCATTTCGGTTGTTTCCAGAATCTGGCTATGACAAACAATGCTGCTATGAACATAGTTGAGCACATGTCCTTTTGGCATGATTGAGCATCCTTTGGATATATACCCAATAGTGGTATTACTAGGTCTTGAGGAATGTTGTTTCCTAATTTTCTGAGACATCGTCACACTGACATCCAAAGAGGCTGATAAGGAATATATGGTAAATTTACAGCAAAAAGAGAAAAAAAAAGATGACATCTTGAATTTTGCAGGCAAATTGATGGAGCGAGAAAATATATTGAGTGAGGTAACCCAGACCCAGAAAAAACAATATCTTACATATTCATTCATTAATGGCTTTTAACATAGTCAAATAATATACTCATAACTGGCTTTTAGAAATAAAGCAAAAAAAAAAAACCAGCCTACAATCCACAATCCCAGAGAACCTAGACAACAATGAAGACATTAAGAGAGATATATGAGGATCTAAACAACATGGACATAGAAAAAGACAAGATCTCCTAAATAAAATGGAACCATGAAGACAATGGGAGAGGGTAGAGGGGGAAGGGAGAGGAAAGGAGTGGAGAAAAATATATAGCTTATTAAAAGCAATAAAACAAAACTGAGTGTTGCTGGTGGAATCTGAACCCATGATTCAGAATTCAATTTTATTTCCATTACACTGTCCCTACTAACTGGCGTAAAGTATTTAAATTGCAGTTCACTTGAGTGCAATCCATCAAGATTTCATGGTCTTTGAGTACATGTCGCATAAAGTGGCACCCATAACTCAAATACAGTTTTAAAAAAGACATAATGCCAACATACACATATGTGTAGTAAGAGAGTGGCGGGCTATGTCCCTCTGTCTGGCTAGCTTAGCCCTGAAATAATTGCACAGAAGCTATATTCATTTAAACACTGCCCAGCCCATTAGCTCTAGCCTCTTATTGGCTAACTCTCACATCTTGATTCAACCCATTTCTAATGGTCTGTATGTTACCATGAGACTGTGGCTTACCCAGAAAGATTCAGCATGCCTGACATGGCAGCTTCATGGCGGACGGCTCTCTGCATGCCTTCTTCCACCCAGAATTCTGTTCTGTCTACTCCACCCGCCTAAGGGCTGCCCTATCAAAAGGCCAAGGCAGCTTCTTTATTTAACCAGTGAAATAGATTGGTGCTGCCAGGAGCAGATGTGTCTCATTGTCCATTAACAACCTATACATATGCATTGTCTCTCTGTTTTACTTTTAAAGCAGTAATCCCCCTGGGAACAGAGAGAAATGCCATTAAAAGTTTGGACAGTTCCTGAGTGGATAAGTGCTGTCTCTTTTCTGAGGCAATAATAAATATTTATACTTTAGAGATAGTTGAAGCTTAAGGTAAACCGTGAAGTAATAATGATGTAGTGCTGGTGATTGGGAGTCTAACGATACATAATGATAGTTATGATGGAAATATTAATGACAAATCACAATGTGAAGGTGAGTCAGAAATAGAAAACAATGGGTCTGATGAAAAAATGAGGCATTTTATAATACTGTACAGAATGCAAGTGCTCTGTTCTGTTTCTTGGGCATCAGGAGGACAGTGAAAGATGCTACCCCCTTCCTGCTGCTCCGGAAAAAAAAAAATCCTTTTCTTTATTTTGGAATAAAGAGCTTCTTTTGCTGCATCAATATAATCTTTCTGTCAAACTCTGGTAACTTAAAATTCTAGAGAAATCACATTCACTGTGGCTTAAGATCGTTTTCTCCCAGTCCCCTTCAAGTTCACTTTTGTATTTCTTGGAAAGTCTTTTAGTACTCTTTGGAGTCTGTACATTTGCTTTGCACATTTACTTTTGCTGTTTTACAATTTTCCTTTCTTATATTTTTATGACACATTTTAAAAATCCAACCAAAATTTTACCACAAAAGCATGAAATATAATTCTCTTGTTTTCTTCATTTGAACAACGGTTTAGTTAGCTTCTGTTCTTCCTCCTCCTATTCTCTTTAGCATTAGTTTCTTTTTACTTTTCTTAATATCACTGAAAATAGGATCCATATCTTCACTTTAATTTCACCCATTTTACACAGATAAAAAGTTTTATCAATGTCACATTTGTTCAGTCTTTCTAGGACAAGCAAAATGGGCTTTGGAACAGATGACTAATGTTTCTAGAAAAACAAATTTAAGCTAATAAATATGAAAGAGATTGTGCTCTTAAAACTATATTGCAGTCCTCAAAATAAGAGTAGTTATTTATTGTATAGAAAGAAAACATATATTTACAAAAAAACTAGAAGCAAATAAATTATTTAAAGTTCTAAGACAGATAAAGCTCAGAACATTAACCAATTAATAATCTAGAAGCTAATGAAACCTGTTTAAAAAAAAAAAAACACTTGTTCCAGACCAAGTCTTTTTTTTTTTTATCAAAAAAAATTTTTGCCTCCTCCCTCCCTCCCATTTCCCTCCCCCTTCCCCCACTCCTCTCCCCCTGCCCACACTCAATTCCTCCTCCCTCTCCATTATGAAGACCAGTCCAGATTCTCTGCCCTGTGGGAAGTCCAAGGTCCTCCCCGCTCAATCCAGGTCTAGGAAGGTGAGCATCCAAACAGGCTAGGTTCCCACAAAGCCAGTTCATGCAGTAGGATCAAAATCCAGTGCCATTGTCCTTGGTTTCTCATCAGCCCTCATTGTCTGCCATATTCAGAGAGTCCGGTTTTATCTCAGGCTAATTCAGTCCCAGTCCTGCTGGCCTTGGTGAGCTCCCAATAGATCAGCCCCACTGTCACAGAGTGTGTGGTGGGGGGGGCACCCCTCGTGGTCCTGACTTCCTTGCTCATGTTCTCCCTGTTTCTGCTCCTCATTTGACCTTGGGAGCTCATTCTGGTGCTCCAATGTGGGTCTCTGTCCCTATGTCCATCCATCGCCAGGTGAAGGTTCTATGGTGATATGCAAGATATTCATCAGAATGACTAGAGGATAGGGAAATTTCCAGTTCCCACTCCTCAGTTGCCCAAGGAACTAACTGGGGACATCTCCCTGGACACTTGCGAGCCCATCTAGAGTCAAGTCTCTTGCCAACCCTAAGATGGCTCTCTTAATTAAGATATATACTTCCCTGCTCCCATATCCACCCTTCCTTTATCTCAACCATCCCATTCCCCCAAGCTCCCCCTATTCTACCCTTCTCACTTTTCTTTCCCCATGTCACCTTACCCCCATCCAACCCCACCCCCATGATCCCAGTTTTTGCCTGACAATCTTGTCTACTTCCCATATCCAGAAGGATAACTATATGTTTTTCTTTGGGTTCACATTCTTATTTAGCTTCCCTAGGATCACAAATTATAGGCTCAATGTCCTTTATTTAAGGCTAGAAACTAATTATGAGTCAGTACATCCCATGTTCATCTTTTTGGGTCTGGGTTACCTCACTCAGGATAGTGTTTTCTATTTCCATCCATTTACATGCAAAATTAAAGATGTCATTGTTTTTTACTGCTGAGTAGTACTCTAAAATGTATGTATTCCACACTTACTTCATCCATTCTTCCATTGAGGGGCATCTAGGTTGTTTCCAGGTTCTGCCTATTACAAATAATGCTGCTATGAACATAGTTGAACAAATGGTTTTGTCATATGATAGGGCATCTCTTGGATATATTCCCAAGAGTGGTATTGCTGGATCTTGGGGGTAGGTTGATCCCAAATTTCCTGAGAAATGACCACACTGACTTTCACAGTGGTTGCACATGATTGCATTCCCACCAGCAATGGATGAGGGTACCCCTTCCTCCACAGCCTCTCCAGCAAAGGCTATCCTTGGTGTTTTTGACATTAGCCATTCTGACAGGTGTAAGATGACATCTCAAAGTTGTTTTAATTTGCATTTCCCTGATTGCTAAGGAAGTAGAGCATGACCTTAAGTGTCTTTTGGCCATTTGAACTTCTTCTGTTGAGAATTCTCTGTTCAGTTCAGTGCCCCATTTTTTAATTGGGTTAATTAGCATTTTCAAATCTAGTTTCTTGAGTTCTTTATATATTTTGGAGATCAGACCTTTCTCTTTTACAGGGTTGGTGAAGAACTTCTCCCAGCCACTGAGTTGACTTTTTGTCTTAGTGACAGTGTCCTTTGCTTTACAGAAGTTTCTCAGTTTCAGGAGGTCCCATTTATTCAGTATTGCCCTTAATTTCTGTGCTGCCGGGGTAATACATAGGAAGTGAACGCCTGTGCCTATATGTTCTAGAGTACTTTCCACTTTCTCTTCTATTAGGTTCAGTGTGTTCAGATTGATATTGAGGTCTTTGATCCATTTGGACTTTAGTTTTTTTGCACGGTGATAGATACGGATCTATTTTCATTTTTCTACAATCCAGTTATGCCAGCACCATTAATTAAAGATGCTTCCTTTCTTCCATTGTAAACTTTTAGCTCCTTTATCGAAAATCAGTTCTTCATAGGATTGAGGGTTAAATTCCGGGTCTTCTATTCAATTCCATTGGTCAACTTCTCTGTTTTTATGCCAATACCAAGCTGTTTTCAATACTGTAGCTCTGTAATAGAGTTTGAAATCAGTAATGGTAATGCCTTCAGAAGTTCCTTTATTGTATAATATTGTTTTGGCTATCCTGGGTTTTTTGTTTTTCCATATAAAGTTTATTATTGTCCTCTCAAGATCTGTGAAGAATTTTGTTGGGACCTTGATGTGGATTGCATTGAATCTATAAGTTGCCTTAGTAGAATTGCCATGTTTACTATGTTGATCCTCCCAATCCAAGAGCAAGGGAGGTCCTTCCATTTTCTGGTATCCTCTTCAATTTCTTTCTTCAATGCCTTAATGTCAAATAGATCTTTCACTTCCTTGGTTAGAGTTACCCCAAGATATTTTATGCTATTTGTGGCTATCGTGATATGTGATGCTTCTCTGAATTCCCTCTCTGCTTCCTTATCCTTTGTTTATAGGATGGCAACTGCTTTTTTGCAGTTGATCTTATATCCTGCCATGCTACAGAAGATGTTTATCAGCTGTAAGAGTTCTTTGGTGGATTTTTTGGGGTCGCTTATGAACACAATCATGTCATCTGCAAATAACGAAAGTTTAACTTCTTTCTTTCCAATTTGAATCCCCTTTATCCCCTTATATTGTCTTATAGCTATTGCTAGAACTTCAAGCACTATATTGAAGAGGTATGGAGAGAGTGGACAACCTTGTCGCATTCCTGATTTTAGTGGGATGGCTTTGAGTTTCTCTCCATTTAATTTGATGGTAGCTGTCAGCTTGCTGTAAATAGCTTTTATTATATTTAGGTATGACCCTTGTATCCCTAATCTCTCCAAGACCTTTTCATAAAGGGATGTTGAATTTGTTAAATGCTTTTTCAGCATCTAATGAAATGATCATATGGATATTTTTCTGTTTATTTATATGATGGATTACATTGATATATTTTCACATGTTGAACCAGCCCTACAACCCTGGGATGAAGCTTACTTGATCATAATGGATAATTTTTCTAATGTGTTCTTGGATTCGATTTGCCACTATTTAATTGAGGATTTTTGCGTTGATGTTCATAAGTGAGATTGGCCTGTAATTCTCTTTCTTTGTTAAGTCTTCGTGTGATTTTGGTATCAGGGTAACTATAGCTTCATAAAAAAAATTTGGAAACGACTCTTTAGTTTCTATATTGTGAAATACATTAAGGAGTATAGGTACTAGGTCTTCTTGGAAGTTCTGGTAGAACTCTGCATTGAAACCGTCTGGACCTGGGCTTTTTTTGGTAGGGAGGTTTTTGATAACAACTTCTAAATCTTCGCAACTAACAGGTCAATTTAGATTGCTCACCTGGTCCTGGTTTAACTTTGGTATATTGTACTTATCTAAAAAACTGTCCATTTCTTTTGCATTTTCCAATTTTGTGGCATACAGGCTTTTGTAGTAAGATCTAATGATTCTCTGAATTTCCTCTATGTTCGTGGTTATGCCCCCCTTTTCATTTCTGACCTTGTTAATTTGTGTATTCTCTCTCTGCTGTTTGATTAGTTTGGATAGGTGTTTATCAATCTTGTTGACTTTCTTCAAGTAACATCTTTTGTTTCATTGATTTTTTGGATTGATTTCTATGTTTCCATTTTGTTGATTTCAGCCCTCAGTTTGATTATTTCCAGTCTTCTACTCCTCCTAGGTGAGTCTGCTTCTTTTTTTTTTTTTTTCTAGAGCTTTCAGGTGGGCGGTTAAGTCTCCAATGTGTGCTTTCTCTGTTTTCTTTAAGTGGGCACTTAGTGCTATGAACTTACCTCTTAGGACTGCTTTCATAGTGTCCCATAGGTTTGAGTATGTTGAGTCTGTATTTTCACTGAATTCAAGAAAGACTAATTTCTTTCTTTGTTTCTTACTTGTTCAAGGTGTGGTTCATTAGTTGACTGTCCAGTTTCCATGAGTTTGTAGGCTTTCATTGTTGTTGAATTCTAACTTTAATCCATGGTGATCCAATAAGACACAGGTCATTACTAATTTTTTTTTTGTAACTGTGTAAATTTGCTTTTTTACTGAGTATGTGGTTAATTTTCGAGAAGGTTCCATGAGCTTCAGAGAATTCTTTCCTGTTTGGGTGGAATGTTCTTTAGATGTCTGTTAAGTCCATTTGATTCATTACCTCTATTAATCCTCTTATTTCTCCATTAGGTTTCTGTCTGATTGACCTGTCCATTGGTGAGAGAGGAGTGTTGAAGTCTCCTATTAGTAGTGTGTGCGGTTTGATGGCTGTCTTGAGTTTTAGTAATGTTTCTTTATGTACGTGAGTGCTTTTATATTAGGGACATAGATATTCAGGATTGAGACTTCATCCTGATGAATTATTCCTCTTATGAGTATAAAATGTCCCTCTCTATCTCTTCTGATTGATTTTAGTTTGAAGTCAACTTTTTTAGAAATTAGTGTGGCCAAACCTGCTTGTATTTAGGTCCATTTGTTGATAAACCTTTTCCTAGCCCTTTACTCTGAGTAGATGTCTGTCTTTGTGGTTGAGGTGTGTTTCTTGTAACTAGCAAAATGTTGGATCCTGTTTTTGTATCCAATCTCTTAGCCTGTGCCTTTTTATAGGTGAGATGAATCCATTGATATTAAGTGATATTAATGAAGAGTTGTTGTCAATACTGGTCATTTTTTCTTTTTTTCTTTCGGTAATAGAGTTTGTGTGTTTCCCTTATTCAAGTTGTGCTGGTGAAGGGTTATTAGATGTATGAGTTATTGTGGGCATTGTTGCACTCCTTGGGTTGTGATTTTCCTTCTATTACTTTCGGTAAGGCTGGATTTGAGGCCACGTACTGTTTAAATTTGTTTTTAAACTGGAAAGTTTTGTTTTCCCCATTTATAGTGAATGAGAGCTTGGCTGAGAATAGTCGTCTGGGCTTGCGTCCATGGTCTCTTAGTTTCTGCAGTACATTTATCCAGGACCTTCTGGTTTTCATCGTTTCCATAGAGAAATCAGGTATATTTCTGATAGGTTTACCTTTATAAGTTACTTGATCTTTTTCCTTCACAGCTCTTAATATTCTTTCTTTATTCTGTATGTTTTGTGTTTTGATTATTATATGGGGAGTGGATTTTTTTTTATCCAGTCTATCCGCGGTTCTGTATGCTTCTTGAACCTTCATAGGAATATCTTTCTTTAGGTTGGGAAAGTTTTCTTCTATAATTTTATTAAATATATTTTCTGGACCTTTGAGCTGTACTTCTCCTTCTTCTAACTCTATTATTCTTAGGTATGGTCTTTTTATTGTGTCCCAGATTTCCTGAATGTTTTGTGATGAGAATTTGTTGGATTTGCTGTTTTCTTTTATCAGTGTGTTCATTTTCTCTATGGTACCTTTAGTGTCTGAGATTCTTCTCTCTTGTATTCTGTTGGTAATACTTGTCTCTGTAGTTCCTGTTTGTTTACCCAGATTTTCCATCTCCAGCCTTCTCTTGGTTTGTGTTTTCTTCATTACTTCCATTTCATTCTTCAAGTCTTGAACTGTTTCCCTTACCTGTTTGATTGTTTTCCTTGTTTCTCTTGTTTTTCTTGAGTATCTTTGAGAGATTTTTTCATTTCCTCTTCCTTTTTGTTTGTCATCTCTATTTCTTTATGGCAGTTTTTCATCTCCTCCTTAAAGTCCTCTATTATTTTCATATAGTTCCATTTAAAGTTGATTTCTTCTATTTATTCTGGAGTAGGGTGTTCAATTCTTCTTGTTTTGTGATCCCTGGATTCTGGTGATGTCATGTTGCCTTTCAGGTTGTTGGAGAAATTCTTGCATTGGAGCATATGCATCTCTTCCTTCAAATGGAGCCAGGAGAACTCCCATGTCTTGGTCCAGTCTTTGCTGTGACTGACTCTCTGGGTAGATCTCCTTAGTGTAGAATCAGGAACTGTTCCTGTCTGGGTGGAACTCCTCAGCACTGAAACAATGATGTCTGGTACCTCCCTCTGGGTGAATAGCCCATCAGTATAAAACTCCTCAGCACTGAAACAGGGATGCCTGTTAACCCAAAGACACCGAGGACAAAAGGGTGAACTGAGGGGCAGGGTGGGGTCGAGTAGGAAACAGGAGACCCTGCAGCACAAGCTGGAGGTGCCAGTGCTCCCTTGAGGGTGAACTTCCGGCCTGCCTGGTAGGCAGGCACTCACCCATCTGGGTGGATGGCCTTAGTGCAGGAGCAGGAAACTGTTCCTGAGCCAAGGGCCTTGCAGGATTGGTGGTGGTGGTGGTGGTGGTGGCTGGGTCGTGTGTACAAAAGAAAGCCCTGCATCAAGAGCTGGGGGAGGGGGGGTTGTGCTCTCTTTCCCAACAGGCTGCCCGAGATAGCACATACTCACCCATCCAGATGGAACTCCTCAGCATGGAAACAGAGACTCCTAATAGCCCAAGGACCCGCGGACAAAAGGGTCCCAGACCAAGTCTTATTGTGACTTATGGGAGCAACCAACAGATTTTGTTTCAAGAAACTGAGAAAGATCCATTATTTAGTGAGAAATAAGCAAATGACATTCCAAGAGATTTGAATGGTGACACAAAGGTCACTTTCAATGATATTTATTTATAAAGAAAGAAACAGGAAAATACTAGCAATGACAGTCACAGGGGAGAAAAGAAGAACATCTCCAATAGCTCTTACGATTGGCAGCTGACAGATCTGGCTGATGCTAAAATTAATAAGCAGGAATAAACACACTTTAATACCAATTTCAAAATATAAATGTTTCAAGTTACCAAAAATTAATTTGGCTAATTTAATTAATGTAAGATTTGTATTCACTTTAAATTTATCTTTTTTGAGAGATAAGGTAAAATGAGAAATTGGGCTTAAAAGGGAATAAACTTACTTTAGTTTTTATTGTGGTTCTTTTTTCTTCTTTGGTTCAGGCACTAGGACTTGAAATTAGGGACATCTGCCAAGCAAACAATCAATAGTGTACTACCCCAACCTTATATTTGATTTCAAAAGGAGCAATTATGTAAATCCAATATTGTGATAACATGACTAGAGAGAATGTTAAAGCATCTTCTTGTCTAAGCTAATATTTAAATATTGAATTATAAATTTGTTACACATATTTGCCTTCAATATAAAAATAACTCTAGTAGTAAGTAATTTTTTCTTCCTGAGCTCACACTTAACTAAATGAAAATTGATCTCAAAGGTCATAATTTGAAACCTAGACTCAAAATGACATATTTTCAGATAGATTTCTATTTCAGTAGTCTTGTTGTCAACAAGCTGTTGAGTTTTATAATTATAAACTTTACCATTGCAAAAGCATTTGAAGCTATTGTGTTTGTTTTCTGGTTGTAAGCCACCTTATTATAGACCAATTTACATTACATTGCCAAAAGCTACCCAACCTAGGATTCCCTGTAATTTGTATGAGAAATAAAATGTATATAGTCTTTTATGTAACAATGAGGATATTTACCTCTGGCAGCTTGGAGATATTTCTACTTTGTAATACAAATGAGAATGAGAAGGAAAATTTCAAGTACTAAAAAAAAGGCATTAAAAAAAGTTGTCCAACTTATATAGTCATTTAATAAATATACATATGTAATATTATTTATGAATAAATGTGTTCATACACAGGAAAAAGAAAGAGAATATTTAGGATAATGAGTAATTAAATACATGAATAGACTTTATTTGACCATAGTGTAAAAAAAAAAAATGTTGGTTTTAACAAAGTGTGTCAGGGACCAACATCGACAAAAATACATTTCTTCAGGGTAGAGTTCCAGCTCTTTGACCTTCAATCTATGTGAAAATAGGCTCACATTTTCAGGTCTCTGCAAAAGTGGTTTGACAAAATATCTCCAGGATATGTGACCACAAAGTCCATTAGATATTTTACATTTGAGAGTGTAATGGATGTTTAAAAGTTTGGCAAACTTTACTTCTTAATTTTTATAATTTTTTTCTTCTAATTACATCCTAAAATACTCTTATTAATATTACTAGAAAATTCTGTTACTCTGTACATAAAAATTAACATGAGAATGAAATATTAAGTTGATATGTTTTATTTAGTGTAAATAGATAGTTCATAGTAACAGCTGGTGGTATCCTTTAGCATGTCAATTCATTTTTAAGGATTTCCAATGGGGAAAATATTAAAACTTCAAACACAAAATGTATGTGGTGCTTTAACCCTTTGATCCAGCACTTGGAATTCAAAGCCAGGTAGTTTTCTGTGAGTTCAAGGCCGGCCAGACCATTGATCTACAGAATAATTTGCATAACAGCTAAGACTACATAGTTAGACCCTGTCTCAAAAACCAACCAAACAAAAGAGTCATAACTAAAAACATTATTCAATAAAGTTAACAAAATAGTAAATTAAAAGCAAGTTAAATCTCTAACCATAAAAAGTATATAAGTAATAAGGTATATTCTATAAAATGTGCTTTAAAATTAAAATATACACTTAAAATATTTTTTCTGTAATGCCTGTGAAATTAACAAGTAAAGAGGGAACAGAAAAAGGAGATGGTAGAATGAAAAGAGGGAGGCACAGATGGAAGGAGAGAGGGAAAGAGGGAAGTAAATAAAGAGCTGTGGAGGGAAGTAAAGAGAAAGATGAAGGGAGGAAAGTAGAAAAGGAGTATGGGATGGTAGAAGGGATGGAGATATAGAGAGAAGGACAGAGAGGGGGGAAGAGAGATAGAGGGAGAATAAAAAAGAGAGGGAGAGGATGTAGATAGTCCTCCTTTTTTGGAAACTGATGGTGGAAGGTCATTGGCTAATAAAGGAACTGCCTTGGCCCATTTTATTGGTTAGAACATAGGTAGGTGGAGTAAACAGAACAGAAGGCTGAGAGGAAGAGGAAGTGGGCTCAGACTCCACAGCTCTCCTCTCGGGAGCAGACGCCTCAGAGAGACACAATGCTGCCTGCTCCCGGGCAGACACACGCGATGAAGCTCCGACCCAGGAAGGACGTAGGCTAGAATCTTCCCGGTAAGACTGGTGCTCACTAAGACAGATGCTCACAGATTATTAGAGATGGGTTGATCGGGATATCAGAATTAGCCAGTAAGGGCTAGAGCTAAAGGGCCAAGCAGTGTTTAAAAGAATACAGTTTCCATGTAATTATTTCGGGGCATAAGCTAGCCAGGCGGCCGGGGTGCTGGGAATGCAGCCCCACCGCTCATATTACTACAGGAAACTATGGCCAATGCTGAACAAATAGATGTATGAACAAATATATACATTTTCATTCTTAATAACTCTTCTCTTAATCCATGTCTGTTATGTTTCACATTTCTTAATGATCCTATTTTGGAACTAAATTTCAACTAACATTTAAATTAAGTGAGTGACTTTTACCGTAGGTAATTCACAAAGGGCAGAAAATGCTAAGTGTAAGGGTTGGTTATTCATTATTTGTGTATACACTGACTATATTTCTCACATAAATTAAAGAATTAATTTTTTTCTCATCAAATAGGCAAATTGAATAGCTAACTTTATTTGTCCTCTCTAAGAAAATGACTGGCATGATAAACTTGTATAAGTAGAAAATATTTATTTTAGCTTACAATTTCAGGTAGGCTTACTTAATAGTTGCTTGGCTCAATCACTTTCAACTTGGGACTGCAAAATTCATCCCGATATTTTTATGCCTTATGCTGGAGGGCTGTTTACATCATAGTAGCTTGGAAGCAAAAAGAGCAGAAAAGTCCTGATCCATTTATCCAACGCATGGCCATAGAGCATAGTCACTGTTAGGTAGTCATAGCCAGTGAAGGGAGAGAGTAACTGCATGCTAAATAAATAAAACAGTACATTTTTAAGTTTTTTTGCTTTTTTTTCCCCCTTGTCATGGTAAAGCATTAACATGAAACTCCAGTAGAAATTTCAGCATAAGAATTTTGAGCATTTTTGTACATTTAATTACTATGATAAATGTAACTTACCAGTATCTAAGCTGATAATGGCTTAAGATAACTGTTTTTCTTTCTTTGAACTTCTAGTGGAGGTTGTCTAAACTCGCTGTCAAATCTTTAGCTAATAGATTAAAGAATTTGTAAGTGGTTGTGTATCTTTCCCAGAACTGGCAGAAATTCATATTTTAGGATTAGTAATGTGGCTCAATAAATTCATATCACTTAGTTTACTGCATCTGAGTACTAACACTGTAAAGTCCATGGAGTTTAATTCCTAAATTTGAATGACCTAACCTTACACATTTTTTTTCTAAAATAAAAGTAGTACTACAAAAATAGGGATAATATTATAGAACTTTCTACTCAGAACATTAACAGTCTCATATTCCCTTCAATTCTCTCATTAGCTAAGAGCTTTACAGATCTTTAGAGTCCAAGAAGTTTATACTGTTTATATTCCCAATGTCTTGGTGCTGATCATATAGCCAGCATCTTTTGGCATTTTAAAGTATCTGAAGGAATTATTAGAACATTATTTTGTAATTCTGTTCCTCATTGGAAATGTTGGCTTCCTTGGTCCATGAAGTAAAAGGAACAGATGCAGGAAATAGGGTTCAAGATGGCTGTTGATACCGGCAGATCCTGGAGACAGAAATTTGGTGAATCAGTTCAACTTTAGTCCAGAGTATAAGGAATATATAAGATTTGGGGATCCTGGAGACAAACCCTAATTAGCATTAAATGGCACACTCTTATCATAAGACTTAGTATGTGCCAGTAGTATCCTTTCAAAATGGCTAGAGAACTTTCTGAATTGCCATGTGAGTCATGCAAAGAACCATATTAGATGTCACCCTTGACATAAGTCAGGCATCCTTAGCCGAGAATACATCCTCTATATAAGGCTGGATACAGAGTGAGTTCTCTATGTTGTCAATCTTAGAGAAAGCTGCTGGCATATAGTGTATTACAACCTCTGGTGAGTAACACCTTCCAACATTATCTTATGTCAAAAACAATTAATTGATTCATTATCACATCAATGTGAAGACACATGGAACATCTCAGTAAGTGTTAACCATAAGAGTGTACAAGAAGTCAAAAGAAAAGCATCAGTCAGATATCTGTACTGGAAATTTGAGCCACTAGTACTTGCAATTAGCAGGGGAATCATGCTTTGTCTGTGCATAGAGAAAAATGAAGTGACTGTGCTTGGTCTCATTATATCACGGGCTCTAGTAACCTTTTCAGATGCTGAAATTCTTGGGTATTTTTTTATATCTAATGGAGAATAACATGGCCTCACCTCCAGTGTTGGGCAGTTTCTAAATGTCAGGAATTGCTTTTTTTTGTTCTTTTTATCAAACATTTTAAAGTTGAGATAATTGAAAAATAAAATTTTATTTGACAAATGAAGTTTTAAATTAATGATCCTATAAAATGTTTTATAGACTACATTGCTGAATAATATAGAAAAACATTATTTCTGTACTAAATGTTGCCTCAGGAAACTTTAAATAAAAAATGCTATGTCATTAACAGAGGAGTTTGAATAAAAAAAATATGTATTTGGCTTACACATCTCCTCAGATGCATTTATGCATACAATGAAATCTAGATGAGAAAAGTTCTTAAGAAAACATTCAGTGTTGTTCTATATGAGCTGTTTGGAGAACTTTTCTTCATTACTTCACCACACGATGGTTTATAAATTTTGAATGCACGTGCGCAATGACAAAAGCCTTCCATGGCATTCATGCACTTGTTTAGAGATTCCCCAATATTACTCTTCATAGTCCATTCCCTGATGCATACTTAGTACATACAGTGTTGAGTGCTTGCTTAGCTCCTTTTTCTTCTGAAAGCTGTTCAGTACTACTTTATATTTTCTTTATTTTTCTTATAACACAGAATGGTAGATATTCTAAATATCTGAAAATTTACTCAACATCCTTAATTATGTTATAATTGTCTTAATTGGTTACATTCAAGTCTTTAGTTATTTGTGTGTGCCCATGCATATATAAAGGTGTTGTTGGAGGCCACTTGTTTTGTTTTGTTTTGTTTTTTTTTTCTTTTCTGGCTGCTCTGCCTCCTGAAATAACCACTCAGAAACTGTGTGTGGTCTACTACCTCTAGCTTCTTATTGGCTAGCTCTTACATCTTAATTTTACCCATCTCTATTAAACTTGTATCGTCACATGGCTGTTACTTACTGGCAAGGTTCCTGCTCATCTGTTCTGGTGGTGGCTACACAGCATCTACTTGATTCCACCTACTCTCTCTCTATGTATCTCTTCCAACCTGACTATATTCAGCCATTTCCTGAACCAATGAAAGCAAAACATATATAGAAGGAATTCCCATACTATTTTCCCTTTTCTGTTTAAATAAAAAGAAAGGTTCTATTTTTAACATATTAAAATTACATATAACAAAACAGTCATCAAACAAGAATTATAGTTCCAAAATTTATATCTACTTTGTTTTTTTTATCATAACTAAGGAAAACTATAACTTTATTCTTCAACTTGATCAAAGACTCCAGAGGAATATAATTATACCTAATTAAACAGGAAGTGTATTGTAAGCAACTTCCAAAACTCTAGAATTGACAGAGACATCTCACTGCCTGGACAGTCACTCAAAGTTCTTTTATATCATTAAGCATCCATCTTCAGCCAACAGGCGCCTAGTATCAAGCAGACTTTCCCATGAAGCAGGACATTTCAAAGACAGTTCCACTGTTGGCAGTTTGTCAGCCACTTTCTTCTGTGTCCTGCAGAATGTCTGGCAAACTCTTGCCCGAAGCAGGAACCCCAAAGGACTGTCTCACCTTCTTTAGGCAAGTTCAGCAGTCATTTTTTTTTGTGGGTCCTGCATGTCCAGTTCTTACATCATAATATCAAGCAGTCCTGGCAAGAGTAGTTTCTTGCCCAAATGGCTAGCATATTCCTTAAAGAGCCTCTTCAATGCCCAACTTCATCTTGAAATAATTGCTGCTGCCAGGAGCAGATGTGTCTCATTGTCATGAAAAGACCTAAGTTATTAAAACATTATTAGTGTCATATTCTGAAAGTCTATTAAAAATTTGAAGAATACCAATCTAGGTGAAATATATCTATATACCTAGAAAACCGAACCAACATGACTACAAGCCTAAGTATTATAGATAATTATCTATTAACCTATATTTCTTAACTACACATTGCATTTTTAAATGAGATGCACAAACACAATATCTTAATTAAGAGAAGAAATATGCATATAAAAATTGACCTTAAATTTTTATCAATAAACCAAGATACATAAACGGAAAAAGGGGAAATGATGGAGGAAGGTCATTGGTTAAGTAATAAAGAAACTGCTTGGCCTCATAGGTTAAAACATAGGTGGGAGGAGTAAACAGAACTGAAAGCTGGGAGGTAGAGGAAGTGGGCTCAGACTGGACAGCTCTGCTCTCTGGAGCAGAGATGCCATGCTCCCCTCTCCCAGGCAAAAGCAATTCAGCTCCGACCCAGGATGGACGTAGGCTAGAATCTTCCCAGTAAGCGCACCTTGGGGTGCTACACATATGATTGGAAATGGGCTAGTCCAGGTGCGGGAGTTAGCCGAGAAGAGGCTAGATATAATGGGCCAAGCAGTGTTTAAAAGAATACAGTGTTTGTGTAATTATTTCTGGGTATAAGCTAGCCAGGCGGCCCACGTGCTGGGGACACAGCCCCACTGCTCCTATTACAACACAAATCTCTATAATGTATCCCTCTTTAAATGTAAACAAATATTTATAAACAATATTTGCAAATATGGGCATAGTTCTCCTCAAACTGCTTTCTGATTTTTGTTGGGTAAAATATTTTTTAGGGGGTTCACTGCTACCATTCAAGGGCTCTTGGTCCATAAAACTCATTAGTCTGAAAGGATTCTACAGATTCTCATTCTCTGTGGAAAAAAAAAATTAGAACCTCTTTTCCAAAGCAACATATCCTCAGACCCAAATTCTGAAGTCAAGGAACCTTTATATTGGTTTATCTCAGCAGCCCGTACAATGAAATGTCTCTCTGTACTTACCTCCTTCATACTCAATAAATTTAAAGAAAGTACAACACTATACATAATCTAGACCCTCTGTGTAGTTTTCATCTTTATGTGTTTTTTTTATCTTTCTCTATTACTTTTTCTACAAGTTTACTCTGTCTCTTTAAAGACTTTGTTTTTTTTTTTAAAAACCATTTACTTGTTTTTATAAATCTCTATATATACTCTTTTTCTTTGCTCTCCCAAGCCTATGTACATTTTTGAAACACACTGTACCTTGTTTAGAGGACTTTTATTTCTGAATCTGTCCTATTGTGTATCTGAAATCATTTTCAGTCCTAGAGCATTCTTAATATGTTAAGCAACATTTCTAGGACAGAGGCTGCTTTACCTTTTGGCTCTGACCATTCCAAAATGTTGGAGGTCCATTCACTGCCTCTGAGACCCATTCTCTCTGCTCCAGATACAGGGTTGGGTAGTAGCAGGTCTGTATTTTCATTAGGCAAGTTGTAGCACTCCGTTACAATACCCCATTTAAATGCTTGGTCTCTTGAATAATCCAGAATTCGTGCTGGCAGCACAGCCAGGGAAGCAGTCTTTTCAAACCTGTTGTTTTGTTTTTTCTCCTACTGCTGAATCAGGAAAACCTCTCTTAAAGGAGCCATGGTATTAAGCCATGTTTAAGTCTCTTCTTTTGTGTCTAGAAATCCTTTTAAGTCTTTGTCAGGTTTTACATGGATTCAGCTAGCACACGTTGGAGTGCCATTGTGTTGTAGGATGCTGCTTGCTTGTTCCCAACAACTCAGCATCCAGAAATAACCACACAGAAACTGTATTAATCAAATCAATGCTTGGCCTATTAGCTCTATCTTCTTATGGGCTAACTCTTACATGTTAATTTAAACTACCTCTACTAATCTGTGTTTTGCCAGGTGATGATGGCTTGCTGACAAGGTTCTGCCTCATCTTTTCCTGGCAGCAGCTGCATGGTGTTTCCTTTATTCTGCCTACTTTCTTTATCTATCTATCTATCTATCTATCTATCTATCTATCTATCTATCTATCTATATTCATTCTAGCCTGGCTATATTCTGTTAAGCCATTGACCAAAATCAGCTTCTTTATTAACCAATAAAAGCAACACATATACAGAAGAACTTCCCAGAGCATAAAGGCATGTGTGTGGAAAGGTATCTATGCATATGTTTGTGTCTGTGTGCATTTATGTGCATGTTTGTGTGCTTTCCCTACTGGACACTATATTCAGCCACTTTGACTCCCATTCCATGCTGTTTAACAACTTGATCTCTTGAATTTATTCTGATTGAGTTCCCATGTCTGAAGTCTAGCTCTTTCAAGCAACCTTTCTAAATGTGTTGTGCATTATTACTATTATCTTAAAATAAATAGTAATAAGAATGTATAACAGGATATTTTTTGAAAAAAATTGAGTTATAACAGATATAGCACTTGAAGAAGTGTTAGTACCAGATAAGACCTCAGAGATGGGATGACCCTTATGTTGCTGTGAATTTATGTTTTAATTTAACATAGATTTTAGACACATGATTTTATTTGTATTTACAGAAAGAGCATCAGCTATTTACTTTCTTTCAAAAATATTTAATAATGAATAAATTATATATTGAAAGTCTCAAAATTTTATTTTCATAAAACCTCTTAGTAATGTAGCCATCCGTTTGATAATTACTATTCTGAGCACTTAGTATCTGAGCATTATATTGTATACTATGTTCTACTCCCATAATATTCCACAGGCTTTTACTTATCAATATTTTTTTCTGATATATGTCTTACTTTCGTCATTGTGTGCCATATCCCATGTTGGGGCGGAAACCTCTGTTGAGTCTTGCCAGGGTTATTTGTCAGTGATTTGCAAGGAACATGAAGGTTAAGAAATGGCAGGTAGAAAAACAAAAAGAAGAGATACAAGAGAAAAGAAAATGACAAAGGATTGAGTTTGGGTGGTCATGTAGTAGAGTACTGAAATTCAACCTGCCTTTATTTCTCAAAAGCTTTAAATACCCCATGCAAAAAAGAAGGGGGAAGGCAAAAGATTTTTTTATCATTACCTCAGTACAAGGGACAAATAAAATAATCACTTTCTCAATAAAATACCCAAAGCATCAAATAATCACATACTAGGTCAAACATTTATCTCAAATTTGAAAGAGCAAGAATAGACCTGAACTCTCTGACTTTTGGTCAAGGTGGGACAAATCTACATCTGGGGGCTCCCACAATTATGCTTGGTTCTGTTTTATGCATACTATATTTCCTATGAACCAAAGAATGTCTGTTATTTCTATTGAAAGTTCATAGAACATTTCAAATTCATTATTTTTTTATTTCTACCTATTGATAATGGAACAACATTAACAAATATCATTAACAGCCACCACATAATTTTAAATTTCTATATCATATAAGTGAACTTTATCTATTTATAATAGTCTCATTCAAAAATCAAAATTATGAAAATCTTAGAATAAATTCAGCAAGAGATTCAAGTACTTTTAAGATAGCATTTATAAATACCAGTATAATATTTGAAACCATATATTGAATAAACCCTTAAGTCCAATTACATTTTTAGTGGTTCAAGCATAATTTTATATGAAAAACTCCTGCCAGGTAAATACAACAATATTTCAGAAGTAAGATTTTTATATCTTTTTCCTTTTAACAAGGACTTTGGATTACTCTTGCCTGAGAATTATGTATAGGACATTTAAGAAGAAACTTCAAGTGCACTTCTTCAGAAAGCTTCAGACATCTAGCTAGATTTCAAAAGTTTCATATATCTAGGAATACTACACTTATTTGATACTTTTTACTTATGTCACAGAAAATAAGTTTTGAAGCATACTGCATTGATTTTTATGTTCCTAGTAAAAGTAAGTCATGCATAGATTAAATGTTTATAATGATATATAAGAGCCATTTGCCTATGTAGCTTCCATCCTAAGATTGTTCTTTACATGGTTTCAGGGCAACTCATACAGCACACATTTTGATATGAAGCAGTTGACTTCTCAATTTCTGAAATAAACTAACACCCACATGCCTAATGCTGCATGTTGATTTATCTTAAAATAAATTACAGAAAGTGAAACAACTTCTCCTTAATTAAAAATATATATTCATAAGTCAGAATGTACAAATTCTCCCATTTTTATTCAGTGTTATTATTCAATGATAGCTATTCATTAATGAGATACTTAGTATCCTTTGAAACAAATACAACAGTAGCATTAAAATGCAAAAAGAATTCTTTAGCTCTGCTAAATATAGGGTTCAGGGCAGCCAGGCCACAAATAATGGGTCCTAGGTCATATGGAGCCAAGAGCAGTGTGGCTACACTTGGGGCCCATGACAAGCAGCATAGAATTCCAAGAAAAGGCATACATTGTCACTACCCAGGGAGGGACAACATCTGAAAGGAAGTACCTGACCTTCGAACCATTAGATAAAATTAGGTAAGATCACCAGATTTCTCTCTTTCCCTTTTTCCAAAAAACATAGATAAATGTCAGCCAATTAGGGTTCTGAACCTTGGAAATTCCCTCACCCCAACATGTACTATGATAAAAAACAAATCCCTATCCCAACAGAACTTAGCATTCTCTGCTCTCAACTTTTGTCAGACGGACTGAGAGTCCAAATTTGAGTTAAATTTTAAAGATTCATTTATATAAATTTCAGAATATTCTGTTACATTATTAGCCTGTTATAGTTTCAGTGGGTTCTTTTGTTATTATAAAACATTCCTTATTGTCCCTTGTAGGTTTTTATACACTAAATTCTATTCTACCAATTTAAACCTGACAGCTATAAGACCTACAGAAACTTTAGTGAAGGTAAGAAGTTATTAAAATAGTGGAAGTTTGAAACAGAAAATTTTCTCACAGTGGCTGTGCCTCAGAATCCAGGATGTTCAGTTTTCATCCCACTTGTTTTCGAGTTATGTTTTCTTTTGCCAGAAGCATGGGTTGATGTCAGAATTCTTGTCTTTAGCATGTAGGATAGAAGTTATTGTTTTCTTTTTTCTTTCTTCATATGTATAAGAAATAAATTTACATCATGTTAATTTTATTGTCTATTATTTGGTCATTTTTCTTTAAATTTATTGCTCTCTCATACAATATATCTTTTCCACAGCCTCCTATCCCTCCCCTCCTTCCTGGACTCTCATATTTTCTCTCCCCCATACTCACTGCTACTCTATTTCTCTCCCTGTACTATCTCCTTCCTCAAACTGATCTCTTCTTTTACCATCCCTACCCAACCCAGTCTTCTGTCAAAATCTATTTACCCTTCCCAGGGAGTATGATATGAAATAGCCCTCATTATATTATGAATATGACTTATACCATTAGTTAAAAAAAGAAAAGTACTTTGGCCTTTGACAGGATAGAATGTAGCTATGCAGAAAAATCAAACAGAGATAGAGAAAGAAGGTGGAGTTGAGGGCAACATGAGCATCCATCAGAGAAGCAACATGTGAGGTAAAAGCTATAAAGTTGTGGTAAAATATAGAATAATAGAAATGAGTTAATTTAAGTTCTAAAATCTTGTTAATAATAATAATCCTGAGCTAATAGGTCAAACAGTTTAGAATGAATAAGTTTCTATGTATTTATACAGGACTGAGGGGTCACTTAATGAAAGCACAGCCTCCTGTTACACATGTATCCACCCTTGAGCCCTCCTTGTTATTTATTATTCTTATGTCTCTGGATTGTAGCATGACTATCCTTTGTTTTACAGCTAATATTCACTTATATGTGAGAATGTACTAAAAATTCAAACTTATCTGATGGAGGAAGGTCATTGGTTAATTAATAAAGAAACTGCTTGGCCCTGATAGGTTAGAACATAGGTGGGTGGAGTAAACAGAACAGAATGGTGGGAGGAAGAGGAAGTGAGGCAGACGCACACTCCTCTCCAGGGCAGATGCGATGCAGCCAGCCGCCAGGTCACACATGCTGAATCTTTCCTGGTAAGACTGGTGCTACACAGATTACTAAATATAGGTTAGGCAAGATTGTGAGAATTAGCCATTAAGAGGCTAGAATGAATGGGCCACGCAGTGTTTAAATGAATACAATTTGTGTGGTGTTATTTCGGGTCATAAACTAGCCAGGTGGCTGGGAGCCAGGCTGTGGAAAGAGGCCCACAGCTCCCTCAACACTTATCTTTCTGGATCTGAGTTACCTAACTCAAAATGTATTTTTTTATTCTCATCCATTTTTCTATATATTTCATGTTATTTCTTTATAACAGCTTGATAATATTTCATTATATAAACATACCACATTTCATTAATTATTCTTTCTTTGACTGAGGGACATCTAGGTTGTTTCAAAGAATCTGGTGAGTCCTCTGGTGTGTGCTGCCACTTGATAACTTCGTCATGCACTTGGGAAATTTTCTTTAAGATAGAATTTTTAGGTACAATTCTTTTGGTATTTGATTTTAGAATATTTTGTCATTAAAGAAATCAAGATAAAATAACATAGCAATAGACCTATTTTTACAATAAAGCACAAATTAACAAAATTCACTAACAACCAAACCACACACATAAAAAAAAATACTTTCAACTTCATTAAGAGAATCAGAAACACTCTCCCAAAAGGAAGTATAAAGTTGCAGAGAGGAATGTAGTTCAAAACACTGAAATGTGTGAGGAAAAATTGGATTCACTATAGGATAACTATCACATAGGATTTAAATTATAGAATAGTAACTGAAGGAAAGAAAAGGAAGATTGTTTTCAAGTAAGTTCATTTATCCCTGCATTAGTCAAAGGGTAAAAGACTGCTTCAGCACAGCTAGAACTTGTTAATTCTCTGTGGTTTTTTTCAATGAAAAGGGTGGGGCTGCTAAAAACTTCAGGCATAAATTTAAGCCCTTTACTTTGATATGGAGACAATCAAATTTGAAATAAGCCTGTTGGGGCTTGCCTTAATCATGAAAGACCTTCAGAATGATTGGGACTAGAGGGAAAACAAGCAGCCTAGGGAAAAGGAGAAAACCATATATCAGAGGACTCACCAGATTCTTTGAAATGTTTTTTATTAAGCATGGCTGTCACCTGAGAAATTATCTTCATGATGAATTTAGAAGCAAGTTTTAGAGCATAGAAGGTGAGCTTCTTGTATTTTCTGATGACTGTAATTTGACTTGAGCAGTGTATGGAAGCCATATTTATATATTGTTTTAAATATTTATTTATTTATTATGTATACAATATTCTATCTGTGTGTATGGATATTTATATTTCTGGCTCTGTGTTTAATTTTTGTAAAGGACTTAGTGTATGTCTGCTGTTCCTGGCTGTATCTGGCTAAAAGTCAACTTAGTCTAATTGTAAATGGGGAAAAGAAATATTCGGGTTTTGTTCTTGTTAATATTTTTCTTTGATATGCAGGGCATGTATTCGATAATTTCAAAATGTTGTTTTCCTTATGTTTGTGAGTTACTATCTTAAAAAGCATGAAGTTTGGGACAAGTCATCTTATTCCATCAAAGATCAACTACATGATTTCAAACTCAGAAGTTCATACCTCAAAAAAGACCATCAGCTTTTTTTTTTCTTTTCCTTAGGTTTGGCCTTTTGAGACTCTCAGAGAAAAAGTTGGAGTTTTATTAATCATATGAGTTATGAACTAAAAATATGTGTCTTCTTACTCCAGTTTAGATTCAGAAAGATTCCTTAATCTCCAGGACCATGAGTTACTCATATTGGGGATTTTAGTATTTTGAATTTTTGGTAGTTTTCTTTTTTTTTCTGATGTGATTTTGTTGTTTCCATGTTGCTCTAATACATTTTTTATGTTTTAATTTAGCTCAGTATGAAACTTGGTCTAAGAAAAATTACATAGTGCAATATTATTTATATTAAATATTATATTTTAACATTTTTAATTAGGAAAAATATAGACAAGGATAGTTTTATGTGGCAATTATTCTAATAAAATTCAGTGACACTATTATGGTGAGAATTTCATAGCAGATTTATTTCCCATCCAAATTGGATAATTCATTTGATTTTGACTACTACTTATTAATACAAGTAACTTGAAAATTTACTGTAAATCTTATAAGGATAATTTATTTTTAGTAAAAAGGCATGCACTTGGGCTGGTTTATAAAATATGCATTTAATCTCTTTCTCCCACCACTCCTCTCACCTTTCCTCCTTCACTTTGTCTCTTTTCTTCTTCTTTCCTTCTCTTGCTCTTTTCCTTCCTTTCTCCTTTCTTCTCCTCTTCTTGTTTTTAAGATTTTATAAATTGTTAGTTTTGTCATCCTTTATAATAATCGACTTTCTATGACATACACTTTCACACATGTTTCTTCATATTAAACTTTCCATTTCTCCTTCTCACTTCATTGCTGCACTCTTAGGGTAGAAATACAATGAATTTAAATATCTTTCTCTTTCTTAAATATTCAGAAGTAATAAATTTTCCCTCTGAGCAATGTCTTAATAATATCTTGTCAATTTTAATTTTTTCATTTTCATTTTCCTGATTTTTTTATGTTTACTCCAGATTATATAGTCATATCTAAATATTGAAAGCTAGGATCTATGAATAAGAGATATCATTAAATATTTTTATTTCTGTTTCTGCAATATCTCACTAGATATAATATTTTCTGGTTCCATTCATTTACCTACAGATTTTACTTTTCTTTACAGCTAAAAAGAATTCCACTAGAACATATTTTCATTATCCTCTTAATTGTTGAAAGAAATTTAAGTTGCTTCCATTTCCTAGCTATTGTGACAACAAACAGGGCTGAACATTCTTAGTAGTAATTAAGTTCTTTTCATCTATACTATTTCACCATGCTATTTTTATGAATAAATTAATATTTCCAATTTTTAAGTCAGTGAAACCATTGCTGTCACAATATAGTGTGGTTTTAGAGTTGCTTTTTATCAAGAGATTCTGAAATCTTCATCTCTTAATTTCACAAGCTATTTCTAGAGACATGTAACTATAATAATTATGCTTGTGTAATTATTTAAAAGGATTTAATATACTTTTGTTACTGTGAAGGCCCTACCCAAAGACGAAGCAAACTGCAGTGTTTTCCAGGTGGATTTCATAACACTAATTATGTTTAGGTAATATATATTTTAAATTCTTTCCATGAAACTGCATTATGAATAAAGTATCTCTGTATGCTACAGCCTACATTATATTCTGAAATTGGATAATTACTGGGCATACATTTAAAAGCTACAATTAGGTTAAAAATGCTCAGTGTGGCTTTAACTTTGAAAGTGAAACATGTAATTTCCACTATTTAACCATCTAATTTTTGCTACTTATCATCCATTTTTAAAAGGAAAGCATTGGCATAGTATTAATATCCCCTATATATTTGAGCTAAAGTCTCTTGTCTTGAATTTTAACAAATACATCGTAGGCAGTTTTTTTTTCTTTCTGTCCTGACAGATAGCTACAAAATACCCACACAAAGACTTCCTATTGATTATGAAAGATCTGTATACAACTTAGGCCTGTTTGTAACTAGCTCTTATGACTTTAACACATACTTTTTATTGATTTGTGTTCTACCATGAGTTTTATTTCTATGGCATTTTATGTGTCCAACTGGCTCTACATCTGGCTTCTCTGTTCTTCCCAGGATTCTCTCTGACTCAAAATTCCTGCATAACTATTGGTCATTTAGCTTTTCATTAAACTAATCCAAGTGACACTTCTTTACAGTGTATAAAACAATTAATCCATAACCTAAAATTATATCACAATTATATTCTTTCAGAATAACATAATAATTAATTGTCTCCTCATCATTTTTATTAGAAAACTTCATTGAAGATACAGCAGTGCATTATGTCTAAGAGAATACTTGAAAATGGAAGCTATAAAATAATCCCACGCTGGCTCAGAATTGATTATAATAAAGGGTTCTTTATTTAGGGGTAGAATTTTAGATCACATTCCTGTGCATGAATGGTGAACTGGATTCAAATCCAGAAGCTGGGAGAGAGAGTGAGTATGTGCTTTACATGGGCATTTATATTATAAGAGGTCATGCCTAAGTGGTTTGGTATCTTAAAGGCTACTTGCTGAAAAAGTTCTTACAGCACCTTCCCCTTTTGTTTAAATAAACGAGTTCTAAGCCTAACACAAAACTATAAACAATAACAAAAATATCAAGTAAGAATATGAGAATTACAAACAGCATAAACAATATTAAGCAAGGAACATATGGTAAATGTTTCAATAATTACTCTATCCTAAGTAGTCCAAGACTTATATTAGAAATGGCTTGGCTAAATCATAAGAGGAAAGTAACTATATCTATCTAATCTTTAACCCCATCGAAGGCCTGGGAAAGGAGATAATAGTACTTGACTAGGCAGGAAGTATAATCAAGCTGCTTCCAAAATGTACAGTACTGGCAATGTGGGCAATTACCCAAAGTCTCAATTACAATGTTGAAGCAACTAATTTTGACAGACCATTTTCTGATGCAGGAAAATATTCAAAACTATCTTACCTTATCTTGGCAAGTTCTGACAGTCTTTTTTCTTGTATTCTGCTTGTCCTGTCTAGACATCATTTATTTTGTCAGTGGTCAAGGCATGGGAATGTCCTTACCCAAAGGCCAGTTTTGTCAAGAAGAAAACAAGCTTCATGTGGAATGTCTTTGGTGTTTAACATTCTCTTGGGAATAGATTTGTTCTTTCAGGAGCAATCATGACTCATGTCAGCAGAAACCAAAGTTATGTAAATGTCATGTTCTACAGTTCTTTGAAGTGGTTGAAGATTACCTATCTATGTAGAATATAATCTCTATGTATGTAAACCCAGAGACTCGGGGCCACTCTTCACACACTGTGCTGGAGTGCTGGATAATGGTTTCAGGCTCAGAGTTTTATTCAATAAACCCCTGATTGTTTTCATTGAGTGTCAGTTCTGTGTTGGTCTTGGTTGGGGGTCTCTCAATATGGATACAACCTTTTAGGGCTTGCCCAGGATTCCCTGCAACCCCCAGATCCCAGACTGAGGGGTTTCTGAGTGGTCAATAATTCTCTTTGTGTCTGGTTCTTTGTGTGCTTGTACTTTGCTTTTTGTGGTATGCCAAATCTATATTGTGACTCAGTAATGGTCAGAGCAGAGGCACTGGAGTTCTGCAAACATGGAGATCCAGAAGACATTTTAAACCCTGCTGGAGAGGACAGAGAACCCCAAGTGTGTTTGTTTGAGGATGGAGAGCTATAGATCCAGAATGGTGTTTGGTATAATTGAACCCTGAGGATTGTTCCCTCAGCACAGTACCAATCCCTAGTTATTTCCTGAACTTTACTGGTTATATTGTTCTAGCAGAGTTATTTCAAATATAATGATCTTGTGTGCCCTAAGTCTTTTGTGCGGTTTGCTAACTGTTCTTATTGTGGACTTGAATGTGGAAAATGCTGTGGAATGGTCTCCTTCCTCTCCTGTAAGCCACTGTTTAGCCTATTTGAAGAACATGTGGGCCATTGCTAATAGTCAAGTATTTGAAATTGACAAGGGAAAATTTGTTACCTTTAACAAAAAAGAAAGTTCTACCTTTGGTATCAACTGGCTCTCAGATGGTGGCCTAATTGGGGCCAGAGAAGGCATCATGTTCTGGCCATGAACTGAGCATTCTGACCAGATATTCTATATCATAATATGTTGAGTCCTAATAGAGAATCCTTCCCCTTAAAGTTTTTTCTTCCCCAAGAGATTAAGTTAATAGCAAAGAAAAAGTAACCATTAAGCAGGGGCCCCTTGGCCTGGGTCCTTCAGAGTGAAAACACTGAGGAAAACAACTTCCCTTCTCTTCCCTGTGCCTACATTCCAGCTCCCAGGTCTCCACCAATCGTGTCCTGGAAGAACGCCCCCATTGCCCCTGTAGACCCTGTCCAGGAGGGAGGACAGGCTAGAGTCACCATGATACAAATTGGATGAACTCCTGAAACTGGCTCAGTCACTCTTCTCTTAAGAGCTGCTAGAACCCCCGCCCCCAACCAAGATGGGATTTAACTCTTTCATTACTGTCCCTTTGTTACTAGTAATATCTACACTTGGAAGTCTCAGACTGAGCCTTTCTCTGAGAACACCCATGACCCAATTAACCCCCTTTAAACTGGAAGTACTACATGAAGCTTTCAGAAGATGTAATTCTAAATCAAAGGAAAATACAACTGCTCTTTATTAATCAGGCAGCCAGATATTAAAAGGAAACTTCAGAAACTAGAGAATTTGGAAGACAAAAGCATTCAAGAGTTAGATACAGTATGGAAGGGGAAGTCCTGAGACAAAAGATGAAAAAAGTAAGGTGCAAAATTCAACATATGGCCAGTATCCTTCTGGCCATGACAGCCAATCCTGAAGATGACAGAAGGAGACTATGGCAGCAATCAGGCAGGAAAGAAGAGAACCAAGAGGTAATAGAGGGCTCTGGCTGGGAAAGGACTGATACACATATTATAGGTAGGGAGGATGCTGGTCTAGAGAACATCCATGGAAGGGTACTAAGGGTAACAGCAAAGTACTTAGTCAAGTTGGGATGGACAGTAGCTAGGGGAGACAGAGTTCAGACACTATCCTGAACCTAGGTAATCCTAAAACAGGAGGGAAGAATTATTGATTTTATGTTGGATACAGGAGCTCAAAATTCATTGTTCTTAAATGTTGATGGGTCCATTACAGATAAAAAATATTTGCGTCTAAGGGGCTACAGGGGCATAGCCCTACTCATGGACTATCCAAAGAAGAGTGGATTTAGGACTAGGCTTAATAATTCATTCATTTATGGTGATTCCAGAAAGCCCGTATCCCTTGTTGGGCCCTGATTTATTGACTAAAATGAAAGTCCAGATAATTTTTCTTTTGATGGAGAAGCTAAATTGCTCCATGAGGATAGAAAACCCTTTTAAGCACTGGTGATCAGTAGCTTAACTGAAAAGTATAGACTTCAACAAGTAGACATTGGCCCTGACCCCAAGCTGCAGAGGTGGCTCAAGTAATACCCATCGGGCTGGACTAAAACACAGGAAATGGGACAAGCAAAGCATTGTACCCCCACCTCTGTTTATGTAAAAATCAAGACATGGTCAGGTCCATTCAATGTCCACCAGTACTCCATTCCCCAGAGGTCAAAAAATGCATCACTCCACACATCAGGCAGCTACTGGACTTTGGAGTCCTTAAGCCCATGCAGTCAACCTGGAACATACCTTTACTGCCTATTAAGAAACCTTATATCAACGATTATAGGCCAGTCCAGAACCTTAGGGAGGTCAATAAGATGGTGATCAACAGAAAACCTATAGTGCCTAACCCATATACCTTACACAACTTGGTTCAGCAACAGTATATTGTTCTGAACCTAAAAGATGCCGTTTTCAGTTTGCCTCTGTCTCTAAAAAGGCAACTGTACTTTGCCTTTGAATGCCATGACCCGGAAATTGGGGTCAGCTGACATGAACCAGACTATCACAAGTACTCAAAACTTTTCCCAACATATCCAGTAAAGCTCTGCATGAGGACCTGGGGGGGGGTACCCGATACAGAAACCAGATGTCAGTCTGTTGTAGTATGTTGATGACCTACTGATTTCAGCCATAGATTGGGAGACCTGCTTAACTGGGACTAGATGTCTACTGCAAGCCCTCAGGTAGCTAGGGTATCATGCCTCAGTCAAGGAAGCCTAAATCTGCAAGCAGCAGGTAGCATACTTGGAGTGTGAGAATTCCTAAGTATAGTGGGCTTTTGCTGCTTGTGGATTACAGGCTTTGCTGAACTGGTTAAGCCATCATAGGAGACTACCAAAGAAGGGCATTTTTTTTTTTTGGATAGTATATCATACAAACTGAAACAAAGCTTGTTCTCAGCCTCAGTACTAGGCCTTCCATATGTGACTAACCCTTTTCACTTATTTGTGGATAAGCACAAAGGAATAGCTAAAGGTGTCCTGACCCAGACCTTATGTCCTTAGAAATGACCAATAACCTATATGTTCAAAATATTTTACCCTATGTAAACTGAGTGTCCTCCCTGTGTCTTAATAATAGCACCATACTAGTAAAGGATGCTGACAACCAGATCTCATTACAGATGGCTGTGAGCTACTATATGGTTGCTGAGAAATGAACTCAGGACCTTTGGAAGAGCAAGCAGTGCTGCTAACTACTGAGCCATCTCTCTAAAAGGATAGGCTCACAACCAAAAAAAAAAAATCATACAGAAGGATTGTTAGTTTACAAGTCCAGAAGATTCAGAGGTATACAGAACAATATTACAGAGGTTTCATGGTCATCATAGTTTGGTAGAGGAAGGAGAGAGTGAAAATTTCATTGACAAAGGGATTTTAGTAGTTGGGTTTAGAGGAAGTTTTGTTTAGTTTAGAGGAAGAAAAAGAGTGAAAATTTAAGGACTAACTGAAATGGATATCTAAAATAATTGAGACTAAGGTTCCTCTTAGATCTGTAAACATTCCTTCTCAGACTTTTCCTGTAGGGAACATTTATTGACTGTATTGAAGGAAAGTATGAGGATGGGAGGAAGGTTTGTTAATTTATAACTTTGATGCTGAGCATCAGATTTTATTGATGCTGAGCATCAGATTTTATTGTGTTTAATAGCTGTACATGCACTGAGTTTGGGGTGAACAGGATAAATGTGGCTGTATTTCAAAAATCACATAGAATGGGACTTTCAGTAGTCCAAAGGTTACAGGTACAGCTAGATTTCACAAAATGTAGATCAGTCTTTAAAGTGAAAATGAATAGACTTCTCTCCATTTTGAATCATACACTTTTCCCATTTGAGTGCCTCAGGCTAATTAAATGTTGTTCATGACTCAGAGCTACCACCTACTAGGTTCACATGAATCAACAGTTAATAAAATTCATAAGTCTTCCAGAGAGGTTATGAATCTGAGAATTCTATTATTCTATTATTTTTGCTTAATTTCCCCCTTTGTGGAATATGGGAACCTGGAAAATTGTTGCTCATATTCATCTTTCTGCTCTTTTTAATTTAATGAACATTTATTAAGCACAATCAAGGAATATTGAAATATATTTGGCAAAAAGTACATCTTTATTACTAAACTATCATTCTCATTATTTAAAATTAGAACTGAAAGAGATCATAATGTGATTCTTTGGTATCATATAATCTATTGAAAGAAAACATGTTGACTTCAGTGTTTCCAATGTCTTTGAACTGGAAAGATCAAACTTCCCATGACCTATAAGGTTACACATTCTATCTGACACCATCAGGATGAGACCAAGGTCTCACGGTATTTCTAAAAAGAGAATAGAAAGGAGGAAATTAAATCAATGTCATTCAAACTGCTCAAGACAAGTGATCTGCTAATGTTGGCTTGGTGATGAAGAGATCCATTGTGAAAATGAGAAAACATAGATTCTGAACCCAGTGGCTTTTAACATATGTGCCAAGGACCCTATTGAGAACCATAATATGCATGAAATCTTGAGATCAGCTGTAGGAGAAATTTTTAAGCACACTATGATGAGTCTCTCTTTAATGTATATCTATCTTTTTTCTGACTACGTGAGTCTTTAAGGAGAGGGTAAAAGCCATGGCTTTGACGACTGGATCCAGCCCATTCCTTAGCTTTCAAGCCTCATGGTGGAGGTATGTCTGGAGCCATTTTTATTGCCACAACTCTGTGGCATTTCAAGGTCCCTGCCAGCAATCAAGCTTCAGCAGTGTGTGCTTGCAAACCACACAAACCTGCATGAAATAGTCAGAGTTTTCCCTGGAAGGACAGCCCAGAAAGCTGGCAATTTAAAACAGCACAACTTTTTTCCTGCTACGGCTGACAACAAACAAGCATGCAGTCACCTTTTATCAACACCATTTAAGTGTTTCATGGCAGGACTCTTAAAAGAGCTGCAGGGTTTTGCAGCTAAAACTGAGTCAGGATTCCTCTCTCTTTTTTTTTTTTTCGTTTATTTATTTATTAAAGATTTCTGTCTCTTCCCCGCCACCACTTCCCATTTCCCTCCCCCTCCCCCAATCAAGTTCCCATCCCTTGTCAGCCCATAGAGCTATAAGGTTTCCCTGCCCTGTGGGGAGTCCAAGGACCTCCCACCTTTATCCAGGTCTAGTAAGGTGAGCATCCAAACTGCCTAGGCTCCCACAAAGCCAGTACATGCAGTAGGATCAAAAACCCACTGCCATTGTTCTTGAGTTCTCAGTAGTCCTCATTGTCTGCTATGTTCAGCAAGTCCGGTTTTATCCCATGCTTTTTCTGACCCAGGCCTGCTGGCCTTGGTGAGTTCCCGATAGAACATCCCCATTTTCTCAGTGTGTGGGTGCACCCCCCGCGGTCCTGAGAAACTGCCACACTGCTTTCCAAAGTGGTTGCACAAGTTTGCATTCCCACCAGCAATGGATGAGTGTACCCCTTTCTCCACAGCCTCTCCAGCAAAGGCTATCATTGGTGTTTTTTATTTTAGCTATTCTGACAGGTATAAGATGGTATCTTAAAGTTGTCTTTATTTGCATTTCCCTGATCGAGGAAGCCTCTCTTAAATGAGAGTGCTTGCTTGCCTCTAGCAAGCAGAGCAGACCCAAGAAATTGCTGCTACTAAGAAAACACGCTTTACTCTATTCTTTCCCAAGCTTTCTCAGGCTTTCTGTGGATGAAGTTATCCATGTTGGGCAGCCATTTGTAGTAGACACTACGGGGGGCCACTTCCCGCTGTCTGGCTCCCAGATGCCTGGCTTGCTTATGCCCCAAAACAACAACACAGAAACTGTATTCTTTTAAACACTGCTTGGCCCATTAGGTCTAGTCTCTTACTGGCAAACTCTCATATCTTGCTTTAACCCATATCTAATAATCTGTGTAGCACCACGAGGTGGTGTCTTATCAGGAAGATTCTAGTGTACGTCCATCTTGAGCTCGCATCTGACCAAAGAGGAGAGGCATGGCGATTGCCTCACTTCCAGCATTCTGTTCTGTTTACACTGCTCACCTAATTTTCTGCCCAATCAAGGGCCAAGGCAGTTGATTTATTAATCAATGAAATCAACTCAAAACAGAAGACCCTTTCACATCACAACAGTTTGCCAACAGAGTGAGTTAATGGTCCTTTGTCAAGGACAGAATGTGTTAATTATTTAAGTCAGTATCTTATAAATAGTCCCATGGAGTTCTTCATAAAGTATGGAAAAATATTCACTTAAAATATTAAATCCTTTTCCACATTAGTATGTTTGATTTATAAATGATAATATTAATATAAAAAATCAGATTTTAACATTTTTACCATATATTTGTACAAAATTGTTTGTAAAACACATTAATTTTTAAAGTACATGCATTAACACACACACACATACACATACACACACACAGTTATATTACTACTTTCCATCCTAAATATTCCCATTTATAAGGGAGATGAGTGAATCACAAAGACTGTGTCAGCCTGGCCTCTGCTATGTTCCCCACATCACATCCTGGTAATCCATTTCGTGAAATTGTACTGGCCTCAGCTGAGTTAGGTTGTAGGAGAGCACAGTGTGCCTAAATTTGGATTATGTGGAGATATAGTATCTACCTTTTGCAGGAAATCAGGTGGAGTGCAGGTAGTAGTAAACAAATGGTAGCTGAGATCATTTTTCTTGTATTACCTTTGATTTTTCTGCTTGTGGCCATTCAGGTTTTTTAACTTTACTTTCTAGAATTACCTTGTTCCAAAATTTTTCATATGAAAATCAGAGTCAAAGACTCTTTCTTATGTGGAAGTCAAACTAAGACAGCCTCCATCTCAAGTTTCTCACCCCTCCTTTCTCTTCCCTGTCTTTTGACATATTGCATTTTGGGGAATATATTTACAAATGCATACTTCCACTCCCATATGCTACTTTGTACACATAGATTATGACTATTTCACTGTTTTCTAGAGGCCCTGTATTATACTCAGTTCTGCTGATCTTCAGTTTACAGCTTAGGTATCACTTTTCCATGATGTTTTTATGTATTTATAAAACATCATGGAAAGGTGATATCATGGAAATGTTATATATATATATATATATATATATATATATATATATATATATGTGTGTGTGTGTGTGTGTGTGTGTGTGTGTGTATGTGTGTATGTTTGTAATATGTAGGAGGAGGGCCCACTTGTTTACCCTGGGTTCCCAGCTAGCTTAGCCCTGAAATAACTACACAGAAACTGTATTAATTAAACCATTGCTTGGCCCATCTACTCTAGTTTCTTATTGACTAACTCTTAAATTAATTTAACCCATTTCTTTTATTCTGTTCATTGCCACATGGTAGTGGCTTACTGGATAATATTTCCAGTGTCTGTCTTCAGCAGATCCATGGTGTCTCTCCACTCTGCCCTTCTTCCTAGTAGCATTCATTTCTGTTTTCACTGCCTACCTAAGTTCTGCCCTACAACAGGCCAAAGCAGTTGCTTTATTCATTAACCAAGAAAAGCAACACACAGAGAGAAGGACCTTCCACACCATTTATATACATATATAATGATATATATGTGTATACACACACACAAATATATATATATATATATATATATATATCTTTCCTAGAAGTTATTGCACATTAAATTATATTTCCATGCCCTAATATACTTGAATAACAAGAAAATATATACTTTCTTGATATTTTAAATCTTTGCCACCTGTTATACATGGTATGGAAGTAATAAAATGTGAGGAAGTGTATTCTAGAGTGCATTTATCAGTAAGAACTCCATATGGGTGATAGTAATGATATGAACCCCCTTCAGAGCAACCACTTTCAGATATTTACCACCACTCATTCTGTCCTCAAGTAATTTTTTTGTCATTGTATTTAATCTTTATTTACTAAGAAGATAATTCTATGTATATATATATATATATATATATATATATATATATTTGTGGATCTGACAAAAAAGCACAGAACAATGTATGATTGAATTCATTTATTCTATGTGAAGTAAAATTTATTTTGTGTGGCAGGCTTAATAATAACTTCTAAGATTAACTAGTTAAATACAGCATTCTAGGATTAACTAGTTAAATACATGCCCTTAATGGCCCAGAAGGGAGAATCGGATGATGAAATAAGTCTGTTTCTGTGCTCTTCATAAGCAGAAGATTGTGTCTAGGTGTAACTCAGAATAAGGCATCATAGTGAGAATCAAGGCTAATTTTGAGTTTATTCCTTTTACAACACACATTTGACTGGAGTATCTCCATTATTCGTAACAGCACTCTGGCCTATAGAAACCATTGTCTTTATTGTGGTGAATGTAAATTTGTACCAAAGAAAAAAATAAGACATAAATTCTAAAGCAGGCAATGAAGATAAACCAAGATAAAGGGGGAAAAAAGCTGATTCATAAGTGGAGATCCATTGTGGAAATTTTTAAATGAAATTTTTGAGCAAATATTAGACTCGATGCATTTCTCCAATTTAGTACATACTCATCTATAAATTATAAAGTTTATCTGAAATTATTAAATTATTAGTCAATCAATATATATATATATATATATATATATATGTAAAGAGAAAATAAAACTCCTTTAAGTATGAGGTGAAAAAAGAAGGTGCTGAGAAGATATATTGCAGAGTCAGACATTAGAGAATGCACTGTGTGCATGCTTGCCTTTCTTAATGAATGCTCCCTTTTTCCTGAGGAATTCTATATCATATACATTCTGCTAGACTATATCCTTTTCTGGAACTAAGAATTCTACTAGAAGGTCCCCAGGTCACTAGCAACTCTTCACAGCTCTCAATTCTGCATTATTAAATCTTTCTATATAACTTTAGAGGTTGAGGGAGAGATGGAGATAAGGATTACAAGACGACTGAATGTCCAGAAATAGAGACTTATACTAATGACTGATTATTATTGTTTTTTTTCATTTTTTCAAAAAGATGATAGAATAAGTTTGCTTCATATAAAAGAACATATAACAAAAATATATTTACATTATTATAGGATGTAAAGTAACACAGTAAAATGTCTTTGAACTTAATGATAATATTATCAAAAAATGAGGGAATGAGAAGCAGAGCACTGAAAAGACCTTGAATCAAATGATAAAATTTTTAAGAAAGAAGGCTGATAATAATGGCAAGAGACAAAATTATTCCATCAGAATTGAAAAAAGAACAGCTTGCATTGACCTAACATTTGTAAACAACATAAAAACAATTTTAAAAGTGTAGTGAGAACTGTACTAGGTATATATTAGCTATTTTTGTTTAAGAAAAAAAATAAAATTTTGATAACAAAACCAGTGGTAAGACTCCATTCATATAAACCTTGATTATATACACATGTGGAGGTGCCTAATGACAGACAACAGTAATAAAAATATTTTTTTTTATTTTATGAATTTCAAAGACTGTGTATCATCTCTTGTTCATTAAGATCCAATTTCTTGGAACTAATGTCTAATTAATATTACTGTAAGCAGGTTTATATGGTTCAATGGGATTCTCTCCTACACCTTTCGTGCTCCTTTTTTTCAGTGTGTGACTTAATGAATTATTTCTGTTTACATAAGCTAATCACTTATCATTACATTTATATGTGAAGTTCAATATATTTGAATAATCACATAAAACATTTTGGATATTTACTTTACTTTGTTAAGTTTTTTATTTACTAGAAGAAATAAATTTAAAGTAATGCTGGTAAGATATAAAAGAATAGAATATGCTGGCAGTTTCATTTAGGTGCTTTTAAAGCATGTGTGGTTTTCTTTCTTTCTTTTTTTTTTTTTTCAAAACTTTCCTTCTTCAGTTTGGAATTTACCATATCCCATATGGTGGAGACTCTCACTCCTAAAATTTTCCTCAATCTTCTTATTGGTGAAATGTCTTCCAGATGCATGTATTGGAACATGCAGCTAAAATGTTCCACTGAGTTTTCTTCTTCACTAGAGATTACATCTTATTAAGCATATGAAATCCTTTTCATTCTAAGGTGCTTGCCCAAAAGATGAAAACACATTATTTTAGAGATATAATCTTTATATAATCTTTAGGTGGAGGGAATTATGTGGGCAAATTACAAACTCTGTCTTTAAACATGGACAAGGTCATTCAAATAGAACATATGTGTATGCATTTGTTTGAATATCCATTTTTATAGGTAAAGATATTAGATCAATCACAGCAAGTTGCAGCATATGGTATGACAAGTGTTCTTCTTAGAGTGACCCTTCAGGAAAACTGGATGATCAGTTCTTCAATTGTCAAGAGTGATACAGAAGTAATACTATGCAAACATATACTCACTTGAAAATCATCCTATAAGAAACACATTCAGTCCTTTTACAATTAAACATGTAGTTAAGCAAAATTTCCAATAACAATTCCTTTAATTAGCTACTAATGTAGAATGAGATATGAACCATCTACAAAGTTGCATGTCTGTAAATAAGAAAGAAGTAAGAAGAGTCTGATGATAACATTTATTTCCACCTGCTATGGGACAATAGTTTTGGACTCAGTAAAAATTTATCACTTGTACTAGTTTAATAAAATGCCAATTAACTAGTAGCCAGGCAGAAACTATAATTGAGGCACAGAGTACAGGAGAACTCTGGGAAGGTGGAAATCTCAGTCTGCAGTTGTCACCAAGACAAAGAGGAAGCAAGATGAGAATGCCACAATGAAAAAGTTACCAAGCCATGTGGCTAGTACAGACAAAAATAATAAGTAAAAATATAAAAGTTATTCAATAAGAAAGCCAGAGATAATAGATAAACCAGTTTATTATTAATGTAAGCCTCTTTTTTTTTTATTTTGTTCGTTTGTTTGTTTTCTTTTGGTGGGAGAGACTGAATGGCTGTGGGACTGGGTGAGACAGAAACCTCTATGAACAAATGCTATCAACATGGATAACTACATCCACATAAAACCTGAGAGAGCTTGGGCAGTAATTCTAGCCACAAAAGAATAGAGTTAAGCACAGCTTCTTGGTAGCAGCATTTTCTTGGATGTGTTCTGATTGCTAGAGACAAGTGTGTCATATTTAAAAGACTTCCTGACTCAGCTTAAGCTCAAAAACTTTGCAGCCCTTTAATGAGGCCTCTCCACCAAAGATTTAAGTGGTGCCTATCAGTAGCCAACACCAAGCTTCTTGGCCCTGGTAGAGTTTTGGCGATAAACATGGCTTTAGCTAGTACCTCAGCCATGAAACGAGACTCTCAGAAAACTAAGGAATGGGTTGGATCCAGTCAACAAGGCCACAGCTTTAATCCTAGCCATATTGATTGGCAAATTAAAGACTCATGAGGTCAGAAAAAGGAAGATACAGTAAAGATAGGTTCAGATGAAAAAAAAATAAAAACTCTAAAAAATTTTACAGTGTGTTTTAAATTTATATAGGCTTGGGAGAGAAAAGAAAAAGGATAAAGTTCGTAAAATAAAAAAAAGAGAGAGTAGCTGGTTGTGATGGCACACACCTTTAACTGCAGCACTTGGAAGGTAGAGGCAGGTGGATCTTTGTGAATTCAAGGACAGCCTGGTCTACAGAGTGAGTTCCAGGACAGCCAAATATGCACAGAAAAACCCTGTCTCAAAAAACCAAAATTAAAAAGAGAAAAGAAATAGAGTTTAAAATAAAGCCATGTAAAGATGCAAAATACACAGAGAATCTGGTTAATGTATATTATTGTGTTGTCATTGAATGGTTTGACAAATGAGGAAGAAGCAACAGCTGCTAAAACATATTTGATTCTAAATACTGCTGGATTAATCCAACAAATATTTTGAAAATGCCTTGACTTCAAACTTTAAGTCAAAAGATATGTTACTTTGGAGAAGAGGTTTTGCTTTTGTTTCCACAGGAAATGAGAAGCTGTGGTTTCATTCTGCATTAAGAAAAATCAGGTTTTATCAAGGAAGACCCCCTGAAAAAATCTCCAATAGCAGTGCATGGCCCATATGAATCAATATTTCAGAGGACATCTGCTGGAATTTCCTCTGAGTTTTAAATCCAAAACAACCTCAAAACTATTGGCTGAGATGATCAAGGCTCACAGAATATTCTAGTCATGACTTGACCATAATCTTAAATTTCCTTTAGTTTCCCAAAAGATTATCAGTGCCCCCAATCAGCAGAAAATAGCCTAGAAAACTACATCCACTTTCCCAAATAATGGATTATGGATGTTTGTCTTTGTTTAGAGTATTGGTTACAAGTTGTTATGGATAATGGACAGTACAAAAGCTAAACATAGGAGATTAGATTTAGAGTTCTTGTTTTGAAAACAAAAGGGGTGCTGTGGGCCAAGGTGCTTGTACCCTGAAAAGATTTATCACTTGCACTGGTTTAATAAAATGATGATTGGTCAGTAGCCAGGCAGGAAGTATTGGTGGGGTGACCCAAATAGAAGAATTCTGGGAAGAGTAAAGATTCAGTTTGCAGCTGTCATCCAAACACAAAGAAAGAAGATGAAAATTCATCACTGATGAAAGTACCAAATCATGTGGCTAGCACAGACAAGAATTATGGGTTTATATATAAAAGTTAGTTAAAAAGGAAGCCTGAGCTAATAGGCCAAGCAGTTTATAATCAATGTAAACCTCTGTGTGCTTCTTTGGGACTGAATAGTTGAACAAACAGGCAGGACAGAAACTTCTATCAATACCCACCCAAGGTTATTCAACTGGAAATTTTTATTGGACCATATGAGTGTAATTTTGATGGACTACTCAGTTATGCAGGTTTTGATATTCCTAGAATTCTAGTGATAAAGTCATCAAGTTTTATAGTTAAAATTATGTGCTTTTTCAAGCCATTCTATGATTTTTAAAAACTTTTCATTGTATTAAATCAACAAGGTTTTCTTTAAAAGGTCATTTGACTCCTCAATGATACCTATGGTTTATCAAATGTTATTTAAACTGAGTTAACTTATTTATAGGATCATATAGTTTTAATTAGAGACTTTCTTGTGAAATATTAAAAGTAACCGAGTAATTAGTCCATATAGGGCTACAGGTTGAGGTCAACAAATTGAACTAAGAACATACAAATGATTGTACTAATTTGGATACATACCAAATTTAATTTATGAACCGGGTGAAATATACACATTTGGATTGAATTTTTTATTCCTATTGTTGACCTATTAACACTCATTGCAAATACCACTTACAAGGACTCATTCAAGAAAGATATCCTAGTATATATGTCCTGTGTTTGAAAGGGAAAATATACTTCATTAGTTTATCAAGTATATTTTAGTGAGCCGGACAGGATCACCATTACAAGATGACACCGACATCCTGTCTTGTTGGAAATAAACAACTCCATATTTGGCCATGCCTTTGAGAGCTGCGTGTCCTCCACTTCCCTCATGCATGGTGGATGAGGATTCTTGAGCCTATCCCGATGCGGTCTGGTGTCAGCTGTTGGTGGCAGCCAATCACAGGGCGACCTGTGTGCCAATTCCCTATTTAAGCAGCTGCCTCAGTGCCCTTGCCCCTTCGCTTTATGCTGTCTCTCCCTTTAGCTCCCTGCCCCTTCGCTCCCTGCCCCTTTGCTTCGTGCTCTCCCTGCCCTTCCCTTCCTGCCCCTTGTTTCCTGCCCCTCTTGCTTCCTGCTCCCCATCAATCAAGGACACTCCAGTAAAGCGTGTTCTGAGTAGAATCCTGGTGTGCTGGTTGTTCTTTCTCGCCGGTCAAGAAGTCCGCCACAGTATATGTTCCAAGAAAATCTTTTATTCTTATTCTATATGTACAATTTTTCTAGTTATAAATGTTTCTTTTGGTTATTTCATGTAAGTTTTATAATGTAGCTTCTAATGGAACATGTCATTAACACCACTTAGTCTTTATCTATATTTTTCTTTTCTTACATGTTAATTCTTAACACTCCATAATGTCATTCCCTTATATTTCATTTTCCTAATTTTAAAAGGAAAGCATGTTCAGGTGTCTCATCACTAATTAGGCATCTTCTTGAAAGACCTCAATGGAAACCAGGTCAGATAATCCATTGAACTCATTCATAGTCCATGGCCTTGATGTGGTTTAGATCAGGAATATTTCTTAAAATGGATTATGCTGAAGGCTTTGTCTGAAGGTAGTGGGTTACAGAAGGTGTCAGAACCCTGAGAAGGTAGAACCTAGTGAACATAAATTAGCTCATCAAGTCCTCATACTTGAAGAGTAAACTAAATTGCTAGATTATTACTCTTTTTCTATCTGCTTCCTGAATTCTATGAAATAAACAGTTTCTTCAGAAAATTACCCATGCCTCACTATTGACCACAAAGTAACAATGAAAATAATAATCAACCAAAACTATGGGGCAAAATATACCTTTTTCCTGCTGTGTTGCTTAACCTCTGTCACCTTATCAGGGTTACAAAAATGAAAAGTGATTCTGAAAACAGATCCTTATGTTGATTTTACACAATACTTCGGAAACTTTTGGAATTGGATTGTGGAAAAAAATCTGGAAATTGTTGAAAGAGAAGGTTCAAGAAATCTATAAGTGTTGCAAACAGAGTACAATTGAAAAGTCTAGTGTAACTCTGCAGTGTGCTGATTGAAATGTAGGTTGTAAAAGCATTTAGGAAACTTCAGGTATTGACAAGAGCATGTCCATTGCAACACAAAAGTACGGATTCATTTTGGTTTGAAAAGGAGGGCCAGTGGCACTTTGCTTGTAGTGAAGCACTTAGGTAATTGTTTTCCTGAGATTAAATGTTCTTGTGTCCTGCCACGAAAAGTTTAACAAGTCTTTGCCACCAAGGTCAGTAGCATTGGTGCATATGGTGATGCTAACACAATCATGACTCCAAGATGCTAGTTTTCTAGATCTGTGATATATATGAATTTTAGAATCTCACTGAGGAATCCTTGAGACATGGAATCTTTAACCAGGATTGCAGGTAAAAACTGAGATGCAACCGTGTGACTGTATCTGAGCCCATGCTCGCAATCTCTGACAGGATAATAAAGGAAACCAAAACTTCAGTGGAGACTCCAGACAGTTAGAAATGTCAGAAATATAAAATATGATGCTTTCTAAGGAAAACATCAGTAAGCAGAGTTTTAACAAATATATATATATATATATATATATATATATATATATATATATATATATATAAATGGCCATGTGGATTCAAACTAGCAAAGTCGCAGGAGTAGTTCTAACCAAACCCATGCTATCTGATATTCTCATACTCTCTTGCCTAGATATGAAGATGGGATATAGCATCTGCCTTTTTCAGTTTCTTTGGCTTTTTGTGCTCAATACTGTTTTTCCATAATTTACATGCCATCACTGTTGGAGTAGAAATGTGAAATTTGTATCTGCTACATCATTGTATTATAAAAATATGAAACTTTCATTTTCCATAAAAAGAGGGTTACAGATGACCATGGTGGTGTCTCAGAGATTTTGGATCTGAACATTTTTAGGAGTGTTAAGATTTTTAAAATCTTAGAAATGATTTGAATGCATTTTATATTGTAAGATATACGTGAGTTATTTTGAGTGCAGGCAAAATATATTCTTTTGTATCTGGAATGCTCCCACTGTAGAAATAATCCAAGCATTAAATTAAATCTTGATATTCAGTCTGAGGAACTATTGAGAATTAGTAAAACATCCTGAAGGATGTTTGGTCTTATAATCTTGAGAGAGAAATTGAGACACTTGTCTCTTTCCCATTCTCTGCTATTTTGGCCACTATTAGTCCATTCACAACACATTTATATCCTGTGTCCAAGATAGAAGAATCAAGTAATTATAGTCCACTCTCTCTGACACATTCCTCAATCAGTAATAGTATAGGCAACATATTCTCTTACACAGGACTCAGGATAAAAAGTCTTAACCTTATTTTTTTAATTTCCATCCACCCTTTTTAATAGATCATGTACTATAACTTTTGGTCTGCTAATAAAATTATGTGTTGGAACTTAGTAGAAACACTATGAAAATCAGTATGAATAAACTCAAAAAGTTAAAGCTAAATTAATATGTGAACTGGTTGTATCATTCCCAGGTATATAACCAAAATAATATAATTCAGCTGACTTGTATGAGAATATTTATTAAGTACAATAAATAGCCAAGACATACAATTAGCCTCTCTGTCTATCAGAAGATGAGGAGATAAATAAAATGTGTCATATAGTCTCTACTTAATTCAACTGTAATTAACAACAAACATGTCATTTGCAAGAAAATTGATGGATATGGAGATTTTCAAAAAAATAAGTAAGAGTAATTCAAATATTGAATTTTCTTTTGTATGCAAATATAATATATGACATTAAATCATAAAATAGACTACTTTGGGAAGAAAGGGGGGGCTAAGGGTAGGTGGAACAGAAAGGTAAATTGATGTAAACATGTAAGAAAGCTATGATGTGCATGTAGGAACACATTAAAATGAAATCCATTGTTTTATATGCTCATTTATTACTTAAAAATAAATATGAACTCTTTTGTTTCAAGCATGAACTATGAAAGAACATCTCCTGTATTAAAGATAGGGATGTTGGTGCTTTTTTTTTTGCTGTTGCTGTTTATATTTGTGATTAACTTTAATTATATCACTTCTTCCTTCTCTTTCCTTCCTTTAAACATCATTTGAACTTTTTCCCATTCTTGTTCAAATCTATGGCATAGTTTTCCTTTTTAACAGTTTAAAATAGTTTATATTATTAACCCTAAGTATAATTATCTTTTCCATTCTTATGCTGAAAATTTCTCAGTGGTGTTCACATGAACATAAATTTAAAATATATTTCCATATTTGCATGCTTCTGTTTCACCCTATGGACCTTAACCTCCTGTTCTCTGGTTCTTAGTTTTCAAAGAGTGTTAAAGTTAACCATTTAAACATCTTTCAGTCTTTAGAGCTTAAAACAGTGGGTGAAATGCCATTATTTATTAGATAATTCCAAACAGATACTAATAAGACTTTTATTAGATGGGTTTTCTTTTTTTGAAGAACAACAACAATAAATGGAGGAAAGTTTGTACTACAAATACAACTACATATTTAATGCATACATTTTACTATTTGCTAAAGTAAAGCATCATATTTTATATTGTAAAATTATAAATGAGAGGTTATCAGAATGTTAGACTAAGAAAAACTATTGATTATTTTATGATAAAATACAAAAGGATAAGCTATTAATAAATTACATCAGAAAAATGGAAAATAAACTTGAGAAACAAAATATTTTTTATGTCATTAACATTTGCAGTGATCTCAGCTGACGGATTGAGCACAATAGGGTGTTTCAGTAAAGCATTTGCATTGAAATATGGAAACAGATAAATCACACTCTCAAGATGTGGTTAGACTCTATTTTTTATCTACATATAGCTGTCAATGTGATTATTCTTGTAACTAATTTTTGATAATAATTTTCAAAGAGAAAAACATTAGTTAGGGAATAAGATTATCACATGATTGTGATGAATATTGCAAATAATTTTTTGTATATCTGCTCTTGTTCATTTCCCAAGTCACATTTCTGTCTGTGAGTCCCTAATAACATATTCTGCAAACTCATGAACTGAACTCTGTGGTTTTATGACCTTAAGAAGTAATTTTTCAAAGAGTAGGAACAGGTTTCTTAGAAGGAAAAATAATCATTTATTTAGTTATTTATAAAAAAATGGTTGATGATCTTTTCTCACCTAATAGGCAGGATAGTAAATATGCTTACTTTTCTGTATAATTTAAAAGTCATATTCCATTCTTGTATTGTTTTCATTTGTGTTTCTTTATTTTGCTTTCTATGTGTATGCATATCTCTAAGAAACACATTTAGCCCATTTGTTATATAAAGAGAGACCACAAGCTAACTGATCTGATGTTTGTTCTAAATGTACTAAGATCATTTTTTTTCAAGCTCCATGTTTTAGAAGTCTGTTGTTATATATCTGTGATACTTTTTATTTTTTAATACTTCTGTAGTTAAAATATACAAGATTTGGTAATCCCATAGGCCATGCTAGTTTGTATTGATAACTGTATATTATTAGGTTTACATATTGTAATTTACAGTTTTAAGTTATGTGTGAGAATAAGTGTTGAAGTGACAAACAATAAGTGCAATATTGTACTGCAAAAAAAGTGATAAGAATTTATATCTTTAAAACAATCCTATACTTCTTTTTTTTTTTTTTTTTTTTTTTTTTTTTTTTTAAAGCATGTTTTGGTATTTTATTTGACATACCACACAGGCAGTCTACACATGAAATACAAACTGAGAACTTGCCCTCCTCTCTTCTTGCTCCTCATTTAACGGCCCTATGTCTAAGTGTTACGAGCTAAAAATCTTTCCCAATATATAAATTCCCTACCAAAAGTCCCTCAGTCTCAAACTAAAAGATGTTACTCTTTTTTTTTTTTTTTTTAAATTTATTTATTTATTAAGGATTTCTGCCTCGTCCCCACAACCGCTTCCCATTTCCCTCCCCCTCCCCCGATCAATTCCCCCTCCCTCATCTGCTCGAAGAGCAATCAGGGTTCCCTGACCTGTGGGAAGCCCAAGGACTGCCCACCTCTATCCAGGTCTCGTAAGGTGAGCATCCAAACTGCCTAGGCTCCCACAAAGCCAGTACGTGCAGTAGGATCAAAAACCCACTGCAATTGTTCTTGAATTCTCAGTATTCCTCATAATCCTATACTTCTAAAATCAAACTAACAGTTAGAATGACCCAGGACCCAGTTTTGACTCCTCTGAAAGGAGTTCTATTTCTGCTGCACAAATACCTGGGGTACAACTCTGTTACTCAATATTAAAGCCTAAGACATTGGCCTTTCTTTATTCTATCTCAGGTAGACTCTTAACTCTAATATATATTTATTCCTTTCCTGACAATTTCTCAAAAAAGTTCAGGTTCTCTGATCTGAAAAAGATTTTTATTTGTGTTATTGCTAATGATGGTTTAGTGTATATACCGACTTGTGGATATGTGAAGGTGTGTGTAGGCACCCAGGGAGGTATTAAACATAGGATTCCATAGAGCTGGATTTAAAGGTAGTTGTAAGCTACCTCATGTGTGTACTGGAAGTGAAGTCAGGACCTCTGGAAGAACAGAATGTGCTCCTAATGACCGAACCATCTCTCCAGCATACCTTCAATTATTAAAGAAAACCCAAATTATTACAATTAAAACATTTCTAAATTTTACAGAAATACATATTCTGATTTTTAATCTTACAATTGTGTGTGTATGTTTCTGTGAGTTTATTATATGTGTGAATGGATATGCATGCACATGTAATTGACATTCAATATTTTCCTTAATCACTTCTTTATTTTCTTTCTTTTTTTATTGATTTATATTTAGGTCTACATTTTTCTCTGCTTCTATTCTTGCCTATTCCCTGCCCTTCAAACTTCTCCCATGATCCACATATTTTCAATTTACTCAGGAGATCTTGTCTTTTTCTACTACCCATGTCGATTAGATCTATGTATGTCTCTCTTTGGGTCTTCATTGTTGTATGGGTTCTTTGGGATTGTGATTTGTGGGCTGGTTTACTTTGCTTTATGTTTACAAACCACTTATGAGGGAGTACATGTGATAATTATCTTTCTGTGTCTGGGTTACCACACTCATAATGATGTTTTCTAGCACCATTCATTTTCCTGTAAAGTTCAAGATTTTTTTTTTCTGCTGTATAGTACTCCATTGTGTAAATGTACCACATTTTCCTTATTCATTCTTCAGTATGAATAAGGGGCATTTAGGTTGTCTCCAGGTTCTGGCTATAACAAACAATGGTGCTATGAACATAGTTGAGCACATATCCTTGTGGTATGATTGAGCATTCTTTTATATATACCCCAAAGTAGTTTTTCTGGGTCTTGAGGAAGGTTGTTTCCTAATTTTGTAAGAAATCACCACCCTGACATCCAAAAGGGCTCTACCAACTTGCATTCTCACCAGCATTGCATTTTTTCACATAGGGGATCTCACTGAGAATAGACATCACAATTTTTTCTAGGCTGACTGACCAATGAGTTCCAAAACCTGTCCTTATTTGCCTTTCTAGATTCTATGAATGTTCATCACCTTGCTTGGCTGTTTATAAGTGTGCTAGGAATAAGAATTCAGGTCTTAATATTTTCACAGCAAACCCTTAACTGAAACATTTTCACAACTGCTGAATATTCTAAGTTCTATAATTTTCCAGATGATTATATTAAAAGATTGTTGCTAATCATGACTTATCTTGATTTATTCCCTACTTTTACTTATTTACTGTTATCTAGATTTTGTACATTACTTATTTAATAAACAATAGCTTTTATACATAGCTATCTGTATGCTATGATCATTTGTGTAATAGCTGAAAGATATGTTCAATATGACAAGTATACATAAGAATCAGTGGCTATTTTTCTACAACAAACATACAAAATGCACATACATGGAAACCTGCCTGTACACACAGAGGATAAATATCTGTTTTTCAATCACAACAAATATCACCTATGACTCTTATGTCTTTAGCTAAATTAATAGAAATTCTTAATCATAATGTAATATTGTAATACATGCAATGACCCCAATTCCAATGAATTTCAATTTATATGATAAGACTGCCAAAATTTTACATTCAAATTTCTATTTTTCTAGGCCAAACAATCTTTATAGTCATATAATTTTGTGGCACCTCATTCATTCAGTCATTCAATACCCAAGAATCTATGTATATCACATATTAGGAGTATGAATCATAAAATACATAATCAGATATATATGTGACAGATAATAAATATAAAAATATCTTGCAACATATTCAATTTAAATTTTTATATAATATATTATTATAAAGATATATTCCATATGATATGCAGCAAACCAGAAAAGTCAATCTAAATGCTTTGAGATACACATAATGTTTTATTCAGACTTTTTTTTCTGCATTTCTGTAATTTTCATTGTCATTCTTTCATGAAGTGTTGCAATTTACAAAAAATCCATACAATTATTCTTTTTCATAAATCCAGATATCCAGCAGCTTGAATACCACTAACAGGCTTTCTCTTTAGCCTGGAATACATCCTCTAAATTTTTCTTTCCAACTCATTCTGGCTAACACTAATATATGCAAAAAATCTCAGCTTCTCTAATTTTCCATTTACCCAAGTTAACTTATTTTATTTGTTTTTGAGTTAATAACATAATTATAGCATTTTTCTTCTTGTTTCCTGCCTCCAAATTCTATCTTACATTCCCTTCCCCATTTTCCTTTAAATTTATGGTGTTTTCACACTAATTGTTATTGCACATGAATCTATACATATATTACCAAACATATTCTGTTTATTTTATATACTACTTGATTATATGTTTTCAAAGCTCATAATTTGACACTGTACAAATTGGCATGTTCTTCCCTAGGGAAATCTACCTCTCCAGGTCCCAGCTTTCACTGGATCCCTATATTTCTTTCTGTTAGGGTGAAGACTCGTTGTGTGCTTTCCTTTGCCAAATTTCACATTTTCAGCAGTGTCTACCTTGTTCATCTCATGTTTGTGCAATTATGTTGGTGAACTATTATTAGTATAGGTTATGATATTACTAGGTGTCAATTCTATTACTGTGAAGAGACACCATAGTCAAGGCAACTTTTACAAAAGAAAACATTTACCTTGTCACTTGTTTACAGTTTCAGAGTTCAGTGCATTATCAAAAAATGGTTGGGAGTATGGCAGCACACAGACTACCAAAAGAGAAATGTAAACACAAAGCCAGTCACATACCCTTTGATTTACAATGATATTTTGCCTGAAAGCTATAACAGGGCAATGGTGGCACAACGATTATGGGAGTGACCAAACAATATCTGTTTTGTTTTACGGCCCACTTCACTGGATGGAACTTATACCAAAAACTACTTGGGTGACCAACAACCAGAGACTAGATAGCACAGGAGGCTAAAGGAAAAGCAAATGCTGATGGTCTAAATAACAAACAAAAATTCAATAATAAAATGACTCTAGTAACATTTTGCTATACTCAGGTGAGTGATTTGCTCAGCTATAATCAAAAAAGCTTCCTCTTAGAGCAGATGGGAATAAATACACAAATATTTAAATAAATAAATGCACATAGCTGAACATTGTGCCTAAATGATATTCTCCATCACATCCCTCCTTCCAGAGCTCAGGGAAAATGAGGCAAAAAAAGTGTCAGAGGCAATGGAGACGGAGGGCATCACAAAATTTGGCTCTTTAAGACAACATGATTAAAGTTCATATGAACTCACAGATAGTGAGGCAGCTAGGAACTGTCTCACAGAAAAGGGCTTACAGGGTCTGCTCCAGGCCCTCTGCATATATATGAATGTTTTTATGGGATTTCTGAGTATGTGAATGAGTGGGTCTCTGATTCTTGTGCCTTCTCTTGAGCTCTCTTTTATCTGTTTGTCTTTTCTAACTATGTTGTGATAGTTTTTGATTTTTCGTGTTATTGCTGTAGGAAATCCTACAGCCAGTAGCCTTTAAGATAGTCACCCACTTGGGTGTGGCCTCATATACTATAAATTTGCAAATGTAAAGAGCACATGTTAGCTCTCTCTTTGGACTGTTGTATTTGGTTCCTGTTCCCCATTCATGCAGAAGACTGTGATCTATGAGTCTACCTCTAACTATACAATCCTTTATTATACTCCATTCTAAGCTAGTGTGGGATTCAGTGGGGTGCTAAAAACCCATCATCATTTTATATTTTATTTTTTTACATTTTACTATTATTCCTTAGACGCCTGTATGTTTCTGATAAGAAACAAAAATGTACAAGATATGGATAGGAGAAGAGGTGGGGAAAATTTGAGAAGAGTGAAGGGAGGGGAAACCATAATCAGGATAGATTTTGTGAGAAGGAAATCTATTTTTAATAAAACACCAAATAAAAGACATTTGAATTTATATCCTATGGTCATGAAATTTAAGCAGGAACAATCAAGTATATAGATTGTTTTAGGGCAGCTGAAGACCTTGGTGTATTGACACATTCTTGAAACTAGAAAAGAAGCAGCATTCTTTCAATATTAATACGAACTTAATCCAGTGATGGGTGAATCTAATTCAATCTCTAATTTAAGAATCATATGAATTTGGAAAGATATTGTCTTAATAACTGTTCTATATTTGCTTTTTTTACTGATTACATTTTTTATTCATATTTATTGAACTCTACATTTTTCTCTGCTCCCCTCCCTTCCTCTTCCCACCCACCTTTAATATACCCCCAAGGTCCCCATGCTCCCAATTTACTCAGGAGATCTTGTTTTGTTTCTGCTTTCTACTTCCCATGTAGATTATCTATGTAAGTCTCTCTTAGTGTCTGCATTGTTGTCTAAATTCTCTGGGACTGTGGTTTGTAGGCTGGCTTTTATTTGTAAAGACACCATAACCATGACAACTCTTATAAGCAAATACATTTAAATAAGGACTTGTTTACAGTTTCACAAGTTTAGTCCATTAACATTCATTATGACCCAGAGCACAGCAGCATGCATGCAGGTGCTAGAGCAGTAGCTTATAGGTAAATCATTTTCTGTAAGTTAAAATTGGAACACTGGGCCTAGTGTGGGCTTTGGAAATCGCATAAACCCACTCCCAGTGACATACTTCCACTAATAAAGGCAAACTTTCTAATTCTTTTCATGTACAGCCACTCAATGATGATAAAAAATTCAAATATATGTGACTATAGGGGCTATTGCTATTCAAACCATATATATTTATTATTATCTGCATTTTGAAATTGTGAATACTGTTTCTGGGTGTAAATTTTCTTTCTCACTAGCTCCATTTCCATAGAAACCTATGTAAACTTCATTAGTCTCAATATTTCCTTGGTGATACATCTCTAATAACACCCATATTAAAGGTTTAATTTTAGGATTAAATAATAAAAGCATTTAAAATTATTTGCCTATGATAGTTATTTAATTAAGTAGTTATTTGAATGTTTTAAATATTTTTTGTATTATGAGTTTAATCATATAGTGAAATATCTATCAACATTGTTACTTTGGGGTCTTAAAACTATTACTATAGTTGAAAAATAACTTTGTAATTACGCTACAAATATCTATATACTTGGGACCAATGATACAAATTTCACTCTTAATTCATTAATATACTTCTTTAGTAAAGAATCTATTAGTCAGAGATCTAACATTAAATTAACCTATGCTATGCTATGATAGAATATATATCTCTCTGTCTCTGTCTCTCTCTATTTCTGTGTGTGTGTGTGTGTGTGTGTGTGTGTGTGTGTGTGTGTGCACATGAACAGGTACAGAGCTCTTAAAACCATTATCATTTCTAGAGGAAAGAGTTGGTAGAAATATATTTTCTTTTGATTTTTAGTTTTGTCACTGGTTCTAGACATAGGAATTTCTGTAGCACTTGAAATTTATATGAGGAACATGTTCATCATGTTATTAATAAGAAATGTTCAACTTGCTGTGACTTTATCCTAATGATGTGAGTTATGGTTGGCTTGATTAGTTTAGGATATAGCCAGGCCTCCAGAAGGAAAATATGATTTAGAATGTTGGAACCTTAAGCACTTATTATGTCAGTGCTCCACTAGGTGCCCAGGTCACACATTCTCACAGACCTACTCCTGCCTCTGGAGAGAAGAGGGGTTCTGGATGCTAAGTCAATTACTAATAGATAGTAATGTAATCAATCTTGTCTGTGTAATGAATCTTCAAAACTATCCCTAAACTGTCTTATCCCTAAATATCTAAGCCAAGGTAAAATATTTAAAATTAGTAGATTTTTTGCTTTAAAAATAGATACAATAATCTACATTTTAATCTTTTTATACCACCCTTATTTCTTTTCTACCCTTATATCCTATAATACCTATATTTTTATTTTTTTCAGAGATTTGTGAATCTAATATTTTCTGTTCAACTTTCTTCCTATAAATAATAACAACTTGTAACCAACATCTACAAACAATGGCAAATATTTATAACCCAATGAACAACCAATAACCTCCCACCAAAACTCTTAGGAATGTTGTTATCATATTCTTAAATTTACTTACTGCTATCTGGGGCTGATGGCATTTTTAGGGGATCATGAAAACAAAGTTTTGCATTAATTATTAAGTCCTGGAAGAAACCATTCCCCAACCTTAAATTTTAGGATATTCCCCATATGGCAAGTTATATCTGATCAAATGAAAACATATTTTAGTTTAAAGTTAGTTTAGAATGAATGACCTTCCTATTTAATTAAATATTATATCTTTTAATCAAGGGGTGTCTCTTATTCAATTCTAATCTTTATCAATGTTGATGGTACCCATAACTTTTCTTCTCCTGTGAAAACAAAAGCAAAACCTTTTCCACAGCATAAATATGTCCTGGTTTCCATTCTGAGATCAACATAACTTTAAAGTATACTTGCTGCTTTAATTCTGTAGTTTTTCTACTATGTAAAGTCATTCCAGAGTTATTGTTTTCTTATGATTAGCATTTAGAGAATCAAAAGTTAATAAAACAATATGCAGTCTATTGCTGGGATTTTGATCATCCCTTTCTGCTTATTTAAAGTTAAAATGAACCTTTCAATCATATAAATATTTAGAAAAAGTTATGCCTCAAGAAAATATTCAAAGACTCAAAATATACTTGTACATTTCAATATGATCTCTCTATACTGACTTTGTATTTAGGATTGTGTGGTATACCTGTAATATGGTTACTATTATGGAAAGCCATATATATATATATATATATATATATATATATATATATATATATTAGAGAGACAGAGAGACAGAGACAGAGAGGGACTCTCCTCCTATGAATTTCCCTGCCATGTGGTTAGTTTCACAGTTTCTAGTTGGTGTTCTCTGCTTGCAAGCTTTGTGTTCCATGATACTCTGGCCACAAAAATACCTCTCTCCATGAACAGAATTGATTTAATTGTTCCTAATTTGTAAGGCATATTTCTCAGTATTTCAGGAGGCACCAATGTGGAACTGAGGGGGACTATTCAGGCCACCACCAGACATCTCTCTGCCACATACCTGCAACTACAACACCTCATGGACAATAAAGATTATTATACTTACAACAATTTACTAAAATCTCATATTGGAGGTAAATTCATTTGAATAATAAAATCAATATACTCGAAAGTTATATAATTGCAGACAATATCACTGCCCAGTAATTTAATAACCCTTTTGCTTATATTATAGATGATATCCTGCAAGGCTTAGTTGGTTTTTCTAATACATCCATTTATTTCTTATTGGGACTTAGATTTGACTTTTATATTATATCCTTAAAAATGGTTAGAAAACAAAGCCAAGAAAGAGACACTTACAGTCTTAATGGGCTAATAATGAATATTTAGCTATAAGATTTAAACCACAGAAATGAAAAGTTAACTGAAAAATTAATGCCATTGAAAGGATAATGTTTATTTGAAAGGCAAAATTTAATCCATGTCAAAGGTGCTGAGAAATTATCTGAAACAATTCAAAGTATTGAATTTGTCAATGAAAATTTATTTAAAAAGTTATAATAAATTAGCAGATAGAGTGTCTCTCTAGGAAGAAAATTTTTATGCCACCTAAATTATATCCAAGAATGAGAAGTTATCATTAATGGGAAAACTTTATACTTTATAATCATATGTGCAGAATGTGGACCAGAAATTATTTGAGTTGAGAAAATCATTAGAAATTTTCACAGGTCAAGATATTCAGGCTTTACAAATGACAGTGCTAGAAATATTTGAAATTATTGGAACTGATGTGCAGGGAGGGAATGTGCAATGACAAGATTTAGCATTGCCAGTACATGTCAGAGTCAGAGATGATTTACTAAGAGTTTTACTACTTAACCCATAAATACATCTGACAAACATTAAAAAGTAAATACACAAAATAATTTACAAAATGTAAAAGGAAACATGGGTATGAATGATCTAAAAGAAATTAATCAAGCAGTCATATCTTATGACTTGCATTTACCATTTTAAGGGAGATGGTAAAGACATGGGCTTTCATCAATAAGGCTACCCAACATGGCTTGCTTCAGTTTGTCTCAACAGTCCCTGAAGATGGGCCACAATTACTATAGAAATTATACTAGCAAGACAAAGCAGATTTTTTTGAACAATATGGAAAAGCAAAAGTATTTGAGGATTCGCAAGGTCAAATTCTTGGCAATGGCTTTATGTTGATCCATACAAGCAAGCTCTTTTATGAAGAACACATGTTGTCATGTTGTCCCTATGCTATATAGGAGCTGTAAATGCTTGGTACAGGATATAAGAAGTAGGAAAGAGAATTGAATCACATACTATGGTTAAAGGGGGTCAAAGAGAACACTTAGTGACTCTTTACAAAGATTAAGGCTGTACAAATAGGAATATGACAAGATGAGTACTTATCAAATCTTTGGCTTTTGAAAATGCCAACTTAGAATGCAAAAGGATACTTGAACCTTTAAAGGTTAGACCAGCACCAATGGAAGAATGGATCCTGCATAAAATGAGCATTCATTCATTTGACTAAAATACTGTGTCTTGGGTAGGAGAAGCAATTTCCAAAGATATGATGAGACATCAAAATGCCAAGTGTATTAACTGTGTAGAATAGGACATCTGAGAAAGGATTATTGAAAAGGCATTTCAAGAAATATTGTCTCCTCTTGTAATGACAAAAAGACAATGTCTAAATCTTCTGGATTATGTAAAAGATGTGGCAGAGGCAAAGACTGGATCAATAAATGTAGATAAAAAAAGACAGTCTAGGCAAACTATTTCCATAGGGAAGCTCTTTGGGGATCTCTTGCAGGACCCCAGGTCAAATGTAGTCAAGTCATTTTTAATCACTGCTGATACCATGTCTTACTAGGAAAAATAAAAAAAAATACAGTGCCTACTATAAAATCCATGGTGTTCTGAATGATGGAATTAATATGGAGGATGAATCAAAAATTTCATTAGAAAATAGGGAACGTATATTTAGGCAGACTTCTATAAATGTCCTTAGTCTAAAGTTAAAGAATAATAACCTTACAAGTGAAAGATTATAGGTCATGGATGAAGATGTAACTATCATTATTCCAGGATCTTGGCATTCAAATTGGCCCATTCAAGAGGTAGATGTTCAATTTCTAGGAATTTGAACCTATCCCAAATGAAAGAAATCAAGAGATGGGTTGAACGCATAGTGCCAGAAGGACATAAAGAAAGGCTGAGGCCGTATGTGGTTAATATTGCAGAGATTTATAAGGTCATGTCTTGCTGAAGCAATGGAATATCAAGATTAATATTCTTGCAGTCCCAAAACTCATGTTTCTTAGAAGGATATTATAAGGAACTATAAAAAAAAGTTCCCCAGCCATTAAGGCTGTATAAGAACACTAAACAAGTAGCAAACCTTCAGAAGTACCAACAGCCCTCCCTTTAAAATGGTTAACTGAGGAACCAATATGGGATAAAGAGAAGAGAAACTGCAGGATTTAAAACAGTTGGAACAGAAGCAACTAGATGCTCACCATAATAAAGAATCAAACAGTCCTTTGAAATCTCCTGTATTTGTTATTTAAAAAAATCAGAAAAATAGAGAATGGTGACAAATTTAAAAGCTGGCAAGAAGGTAATTCAACCTATGGGTCCTCAACAATGTGAAATTCCTTTGCCTTTTTTATTGCCTAAATTGTGTCCTCTTATAATTATTGATTTAAAAGATTGTTTTTATTTATACATTTACAAGAAAACAGCAGTGCCTACTTATAATTCTCAGCCTACTAATAGACATCAATGGACAATCGTCCTATAGGGAATGCTCAATAACCCGCCAGTGCCAATATATTCTAAGTCAGCCATTGCAAATAATATGCAAACAAAGTGGTAAATCAATAAATTACCATTACATTGATGTCATTTTGCTACCCGAATCAAATGCAGATAATTTAGAAAGAATGTTTGAAGAAGTAAAGAAACTTTTGGGTAAATGGGGATTTTAAATTGCTCCTGAAAAAATACAAAGGATACCTAAGTTATAAAATAGGTTTACAAAAAATTAGGATATAAAATCTCAAATTCAGACAGACTGACTGCAGAATCTTAATGACTTTCAAATATTGTTAGGAGATATTTCCACTCTATGACTAGCTATTGGGATAACATATGATATAATATTTAATTTAAACCAAAGCTTAGGTGGTGACTAAATCTTAAATAGTCCTATGGAATTAAGGGCTGAAGCTAAAAAAGAATTAACTTTAAAGAGAATTTACAAAAAGCACATGTGGATAGAGTGGATCCAAGCCTACAATGCATTAAAGTCTTATTACCCACAAAAAATTGCCTCTACAGGAATTTTAAAGCAGAGGGAAGATATTATCTTAGACTAGATATCTTTACCACATAATCCAAGAAAAAGATTTAAAATGTATGTGGAAAAGGTCACTGAATTTATTATATAAGGAAAGTTAATCTTTATCAACTAGTAAGAAAGACAAAGTAAAGATTATAATGCCTTCTACCAATGATAGAATTAAAAATTACAGGAAGATAGTGAACCCTGGCAAAGAGTTTGTGCTAATTTTTTAGGAGAGATTAATATCAATTATCCCAAAAGTGATAGAATTAAACTTATTAAGAGAGCTACTTGGATCCTTCTCTGCATTGTATGTGACACACCAAGAACTAGAGCCTGTACATTGTATGTTGATGTAATTAAATCAGGAAAGGCAGGTTACAGTCAGAACATTTAAGTAAAGTGGAACAAAGCCCTAATAATTCTGTCCAAAGGACAGAATTCTCATGGTACTAAAGGAAATTAAGAACTTATCAATATATTTCCTGATTTCCAATATGCAGAATGAGTTGTTTTACATTTTGAACCTGCCAAGTTTATACCAGATAATGCAGAATTGACTTCATTTTCATTCAGTTTCAAGACATAATTAAGAATAGACTTTTTCCCATAAACATAATACACATCTGGTTCCATATAGGTTTCTTAGGTTCTCTAGCACAAGAAATTGCAGAAATTGATTGATAATTGATTGGAATGTGCTGAAGACCTTAGAATATCATTAAAAATATTATGCTAATAGCAAAAGTTTAATGAAAAAAATGCTATTACATGGCAACAAAATAAGGAAATTATAAGGTGATGTCCTACTTTCTCTTTCTCTAATCAAACACCACTACCTGCAAGGAGTTACCCAAAGGGTTCCCAAAGAAATGAAATTTGGCAGATGGATATGATGTAGGATTTCAATCTGTATGCTCTGAATACCATTGGTTAATGAATAAAGAAAACTGTCTTGGCCTATGATAGGACAAAAGAGTAGAACAAAGTTGTAAAAACTAAACTGAATGCTGCGAGAAGAAAGGTGGAGTACAGTGAGAAGCCATGGAGCCACCACCAGAGACAGACAGGCTGGAACCCTGCAAGTATGGCACAAACCTCATGGTAAAAAATAAAATATTGGAAATGGGCTGATACTAGATGTAAGGGCTAGCTAGCAATACACTTAATTGACTGGACAAACAGTGATTTAAATAATATAATTATTTTGTTTCTATCATTACTGTCATCATATATATATATATATATATATATATATATATACATATATGAACAATTTTTAAGTTTTCCACAATGAACAATAATTTTTTCCTGGAGTGAACTTTGACAACAATAATTATACATGTCTGTTATGATATCACAATGCTGCTAGTGCTAGTTCAAGATTGGTTTTGAGTACCAGATGGTTTTAATTTGTTTAGCTGAAATACTGCAGCTTATTATGAATGCTTTGGTCAGAACTTTAAGAACTTTAGAAAAACCCCACAGAATACGGAGAGAATATTTACAATTATCCCTAACAATAATTTTGAAACTTAACTATCATTTAATTTTACAAGGAATTCATAGAAATAACATTGCCCCCATGACAACTGGAAGTAATTCTATAAGCTGTAATTCCCTCACAAAACAAAGTTTAACTTAAGGAATAAGGACATCAACAAGATATTGTTTATAACTGATGTACGATTGGTGTAGAGGTGGAAATTATGCAGGCTCAGGAATCTTTGAGAAAAGGGGGGAAATTGAATGAGATAATAGGGAGGTTAGTGTGAGCTTACTCACACTAATAATTTGTGTGGGACCATAGTTTGTATTCTGTCAATTATATTTTAAATAAATGCAGATTGGCCAGTAGCCATGCAGAAAGTATAGGCAGGACAACCAGACAGAAGTAGAGGCAGGTCAAGGAGAACAGGAGAATTCTGGGAAGAGGACACAGTCCTAGCCCAGACACAGAAGAAGCAAGATGTGGCTACCTCATTGAAAAAGGCACCGAGACATGTTTCTAATATATACTAGAATAATGGGCTAATATAAGTTATAAGAGTTAATAAGAAGCCTGAGCTAATGGCTTGACCAGTTTATAGTTAATGTAGACCTCTGTGTGATTTCTTTGGGACTTAATGATTGTGGGAACTGGGTAGGACAGAAACCCTGAAAACAAACAGTAATAATGAGTAGTAGAGTGAATACTTGTGAGCTATTTATAGAAAATTTACATTGGTATAGATTCTTGTATGTTGATAAAAATTCAAATAATATTTGTCATATTGAATAAGTTCCTATGTCTGTTTACAATATTTGTACACAAATACAAAGTTATACAGAGATTTTGGGTGATTTGGGTGATTTTCTAGGTAGCCAATTGTCTCTCTCTTTAATGCATATTTTGGAAGTTGCTTGATTGCACTTCCTGTTTATTCAAGTAATATTATTTCCCTTCTAAGGTCTTCAATGAGGTTGAAGACTAGAGAGTCATAGTACTTTCCTCTCATAATTTATCCAAACAATTTTGAATGTAAAACTTAAATTCCTTAGGATAGGATAATTATTGAATCCTTTAGCATATGTTTTTTTTCTTGATATTGTTTATGCTGATTGCAATTCTAAATTTTATACATATTTATTCTTATTGTATATTTTTACAATTATTTACAAAATAAGAGAATTTGATACTCTCTTATTTTGGCAAAAGTGGGAGGTCCTATGGGAACTCCTTTAGCCAATAGCCTTTAAGATACCAACCCCATTGGGCATGGTCTCCTGTTCTATAAATGGTGATGTAAAGCTTGTGTAGCCTCTTTTCACTCTGGAATCAGTTCCTGTTCCCTGTCTGGGCAGAGAACTGTTGATCTGTGAATTCACCCTTAAATAATGAACCCTTTACTTTATTCCATTCTGACCTAGTATGGGATTAATTCTTTAGATTTTTTTTCTACACAGTGTCTTTCCACAGCTGTGGTTCCTTTCTCATTAGCATTTAGAGAATTGAAAGTTAATAAAGCATTATGCAATCTGTTTCTGGGGGTCTTTTCCATACCTTTCTGCTACTTAACATACATCCATTTGAATTCAATTTGATTATTCTATAATGGTCTGCCCTGTAGTTGTTTGTGGTATACCTGTAATATGCTTTTTATTATTGAAAGCAAAATTGGTTTCAGGTTTTAGAGACATATGATAGAACACTGTCTGTCTTTATTTGTATAAATATATCCATAATGACTATAAATTCTAGCAAATACGTGATTGCTGAGTTAACCTTGCCAATAAATATGCATATATAAATATATAATTTTAATAATAATATAATTTTCCAATTTATACAAAATGGAATAGCATCTTATTTTATTCCATTTAGTACCCTTTGGGTTACTTACTTTTTGCAGGTACTTGTGCTTGGTTGTTTAAATAACAAGTAAGACATTTCCTTATAATTTCTTTAGCTTGTATGCCAAGTGATGGAAAAGTTCTTTTTTAAACTTTTGCTATTGACATTTTTTTAAATAAAATTCTGAGATCTTCAGCACATTTTCAATTTCTCTATTATCTTTTGCTAGAGAAACTGGTAGACTTGCATGGGCTTGGATATATGTTATTTATACGTAATGGTTCCTTTTTCTGATTATTTCTTATAACTGAATAAATAATAATGTCACTTTTGTACTATCTAGTAAAAATGAGTGATTTCAATATTAGCAAAGTTCAATAGTCTTTTTCCTTTGTGTCCTGTTTGCCCACTTATTACAGCATATTCTCAATAGTCAATACAGAAACAGTTACTTGCCTGAATGCTAGTTTTGTTCCTTTGCAAACAAATTCCACCTGTTGTTTCATTGGTGCCCATCATCTTCTTTGGAGTAAACTGGTGCTGCAAGGGACAGATATATCTCTTTGTTATGAAAAGCCTTATGTTATTATTACATATTAATTGCCATATTTTTAAGTCATTGATGTATTTGAAGATCTATTTATATATCTAAAACATATATAAGACCTTGAAAACATATGTAACATGAATACAATTTTGAATGTTATATGTTACTAATTACTAGCATGTATTTCTTTAATATTCTAAATAGTTTATACTAGTAATGTTCAAAAATTAGAAATTGACATTACACTGTAAATGGGCTGTGTAGGTACAATACCATAAACAAGAGTAGAAACATGTTTATAGCATATTCTATTGAAAATAAACTTTAATTTATACCAATATACAAAATTTAATAATAATGGAACATATTTGAGAATGGTTGTTTAAAATTAGACTCAAAATTTACTCTTTTTTTCTAATCCTTTCTATATTTCATCCCCCCTTTACTTTCAGAAAGAGATCCATGAGTGTATTCTCCTTTGTTTAGGATTCTCCTTCAGCATGGCCAATAATATTTTGTAACTAACCCCCATAAACAATAATAAACATCTATAACCTGTTGAATGACCAAAAACCATCAACCCCATCTCTTGGGAATATGGGTACTGTTTTGTCTATACTAATTTTTTTTTTTTTTTGTCTATGGGTGCTAGCTAGTGGTGCAAGCGTATTTCAGAGGACCCTGAGGAAATTAGACTAATGATCAAGTCCTGGCTAGAACAGTCTGTGAGACTGGACCATCTCAACAATCAGCCTTGAAGGTCTTCTGCATTCAGAACTTTGAGGAAAATGCAAGAGAGTCACTATGAATGGCTGGTTTACCTGAGCTCTCTGTTTTCACTGATTTTTGTTCCCTTAGCACTGTGAAATAATAAACTTTCAAAGGTAGCATACATATCTGTATTAACACATATATAAACTGAATTGTGCAAAAACCAGTCAAAGATTATTGTTTTATGTTTATGTTTGTGTTGGTAAAATGTATGTTAACTGTTTTATAGTTTTCTGATTTTATAGTTTATGGATTCTCAGAGGGTCTCCTCTGATCAAAACTGATATTCTTTAATCTTGAATAAATACACAGCCTTTCATTTTCTGGGTAATCAAAGGCATAGCATCTTCCCCAACATAACATATTTTTGACTTCTATTTTTAAGTTATGACATTTTGAAAAATATATAGTTTGGTTTAGTTTACCAGTTTTTATAAGTCAATGTCTCTAATAACTATCTTTTATTCATCAATAAATAATCAAAAATTCAAAGATAACAAAAAATATACAGGATCCAGACTTCCTATGTATTTCCCATCTCTATATGACTTATTCTTTTTTTTTATTACATTCTTCTTTATTTAAAAGTTTTACTTTATTGTCTTTAAACTATTTATTTATTTAATGGTTATCCACAATCTTTTTTCTTTATGTTAAGCCTATGCACATTGTTAAGTACAGTGCAGCCTGTTTAGGGATTGTTTTTTTTCGTCTGAACCTTATATATCTGTACCCTTTTCTGTCTGTATGATAAAAATTTTAAACTGCTGCATAGCTTAGATCATGGAAAGCTGGCCCTTCAAACACACAGGCTACACATGTGAAACATGGCTCTGTACCATGGCCTGCATTTAAAAAAACTGCTTCTAACAAGTTATGTTTGATTGTGTTTTTGTTTGTTCAGAACTATTTTTTAACTTTCGTTATTGTTATACGAAAATATGTGTCCTGGATTATGGACTCTATGAATTATTAAAATTTAACTGATAGCTTAGGCTTGTTATTGAAGTCAAATTTATGATCTCTATGACTAAATCACACCTACACACACACATATGTCTCACTAAATGTATTTCAAGTGGGAAGACTCTCTCTACTCATTTGATGATTAAATGACTAATATCAAAGGTATTCATTTGTCAAACTATTCTAAAATACTTTTTGAACTACACATAGTAATTCAACTACAATTCTACTCTGATAATCACATTATTAGAGAGTGTATAGCAAGTTTTTCTTGAATGATTCTGTATAAAGGGTTAGGCTGTATTACTGTGGAATCCCATCATTGGCTCTGTGCTTACATATCTGTTAAATGGTATTGATATCTATGGTTCTGTCCTATAGAGGAGAGAGAGTTGGGGAGAATAAAGAAAAGGAAAAAGGGAAAATTAGACATCATGAAGCTCTTTATTGATCCTTATAGTATTATTTCACATAGCTGGACAACATTGTTTAAAAAACCTTTTCTGGAAATTGCTACAATGTTTAATTGTACATTTAGGATAATATACTGTTATTAGTTTATTTTCTTAAATCTTTAGATTGTTTTCAGCAAAGTACTCAAGAAAATTCTTGTACTCATTCTTAATTAAACCACCTCTGGATCTGTATTTCTAGTAACTAATAACTAAACAACTATGGTTGTGATGATCATATGAATTACTGAATTGCTTATTGCTACCCAATGGAATAAGAGAAGCAAATTTCATATGATTCAACTTTACATTATTTTTCTTCTTTTTATTATTCCTCACTTGAGTATTCTTTTGGTCTGTATCAGTGTAAAGAGAAACATGATTTTTTTAAATCATATCTACTCATGATTCACATTTGTCTATTATCTCCTTGACCCTGATGGGAAATGAAGCAGATTATAGGTTAGAAAGTGTAGAGGAAGGAACTTAATCACACGTCTAATCCAAGTTCTCCATTGTTTAGTTGTTGACTAAGATTTTCTGTCCCACTATGTCCCACATCCATTTAAACACAAATAAACACACAGAGGCCTACTTTAATAATATACTGATTGACCTATTAGCCCAGGCTTCTTATTAACTCTTATAACTTATGCTAGGCCATATTTCTTGTCTGCATTAGCCACATGGCTTGGTACCTTTTTAGACGAGTCAATCACCTCTTGTTTCCTCTGTGTCTAGGTGATGATTGCTGACTGAATCTTTCTTCTTCCCAGGATTCTCTTGTTCTCCTTTCCCTGCCTCTACTTCCAGCCTGGCTACTAGCCAACCAGTATTTATTTAAAATACAAGTGACAGGGTACAAACCATTGTCCCAGAGAACTCCCCCCTTTTATTTACACAAGAACTTTGATTTAAATCTCCATTGTTCAGGTTTATTCCTGTTATCCACAACAACTTGTAACCAACATTCTAAATAAAAATACATATTTATGATCAATTTTTTTGGACTGCCTCATTTAAAAAGATAGCAAGCAATGTGGCTAACACAGACTAATGTAAGTTATAAGAGCTAATAAGAAGCCTGTAATAGGCCAATTTAAAATACCTTTATTTAAAATACAAGTGACAGAGTACAGACCATTGTCCCACAGCATTTAGTGATATATAGTATGATATCATTTGAAAACTAAATTAAGTAATGTAATGTTTAAAGTGACAAGAGATTACAGCTTAAATACTGTGACAAATCAGTGCTTCACAAAGTAGCTGTTTCAAGGGGGTCATTTTACTTCAGGACAGGGATGGGCAGACTGCAGTGTGAGCTGCTTTTCCTATGTCCCTAGCATGTGACACTATCAAACATGTAAGTGTTTAATATTCAGTTACTCAGTTGAATAAATTAGATTAGATGAGAATTCAATTACAAATTTTAAGTATGCTTAAATTGAGTAATTAGAGCCAGACTTTTTGATGTCATTGTAATTATAAGTCTATAATACTAGTAACAGGTAGCTAGCTATCTTTATTTCTTTAAATGGATTTTTAATTGTTTTTTTTGTGTGTGTGTCTCTTGGAGGTGAAATTCTATCCTTTGTCACTGTCAGAGGGACAAGGAACAAGAAACAGACACATTACAAAATAACATAATAGTGTATATATAGTTTTCTCCTGCATATACTTAAGAAAATTCTATTATTCAATCTCAGTCAACACTCTGATGATGTGATTTGGCTGATGTTAGTGTTGTGATCTTGTCTTGTGAACATTGCTAAACCAAACTCACACCAGGAGTAGAGTTTCAATATGCTGGACCTCAATAATAAAAAGCAAATTTCAAGTTCCAGGAAGTGTTACTGAGATTTAATCTTAGTGATGACTTACAGAATTAATACATGTTTCTCGCTATTGGGAAAAGAAACTAAGCTCATACTTTCCTTAGGTTTATCCAAAGATTTATTAAATTGTACCATTGTAAAAAACTTTGTATTTCTCAAAAGCCTTATGAAGAAAAGAGTAGTCAAGGTATATTGAAAGTGATTTAAGTTCTAAATAAAGCAAATGGCTGAATACTTAATATATATGTTGTTATTTTGTACCAAGTCTGTTTATTTTGTAAGGAGTCCTGTCCAGTACTTTGCCCCTGTAGCAGTTACACAAGGTAGATATTTTTTACCTTCAAGAGACAAAACAAAGAGATTTAGGAATCATTTAAGAAATATATATATATATATATATATATATATATATATATATATATGTGTGTGTGTGTGTGTGTGTGTGTGTGTGTGTGTGTCTGTGTGTGTGTGAAAAGCAGCATTATATGATCAAATCCCATCTATAAATTTGGATACAATGAATATTTTATTTCATCTGTACTTTAGCATAATGCTTTTTTATACTATAGCTGGCAGATCAGTCATCTCTTTCATAAGTTTGTTTCTAGGGATGTTCTCTGTGTATCAGTCCCAGAACTTACTGTGTAGACAAGGGTGGTCTACTTCTGCCTCTTGAGTGCTCAGTTTAAAATATTGTGCTATCCCCAACTATCTGTTTTTCTAAGTAAAACATTATTGATTTTTAAGTTTCTATAGCATTTTGTATTTTCTTCTTTTGTAGAGAAAATTGAGTATCTATGACAGAAATCTTATGGTCCACAATTATAAAAGTTATTATTATTATTTTATGACCATTATTATCTACTGACTGTTCACAAAATATTCTGGGGTTTTATGGAGTATTGATCACTGGACATCACTGATAATTATATCATTGATATTGTAAGCCCAATGCAACACCCCACACTAAGCTTCTTCTACAACTGTGTGGTCTAATATATCAAAATTTATGTCACAGCAAGTGATTCATATTTATTATCTTTAAGGGTATTATATGTGAAATAAAATCTTTACAATTGCTTTTTTCTATAAAATGCACATTTTATATTGAATATATTATTTACATTAATAATTTGTTAACTTTTTATTGGCTAAGTAATTAAAATTATTTGATCAAATAGTCAAGATATTCTTTGGAAATTTGAGAAGTTAAATATTTCTAATAACATGCAGTCATTGTTATATTTCTTAATAAATAATATTTGATTTTTTTTAAATTAGTACACAAGGAACTATCATTGTGATGTTTTTGTTCAAAGTATGTTTTAGTATATTATCCTTTATTTTTATCTCTTTCCAGCCCCCATTCCCAGTTATCTACTCTTATAACTTTCCATCCTCCTAGTCTTTTTTTCTCTTTTCTGCTTCATGTATTCATATCCTAATTCCTCATTCTTCTTCACTACCCATTTTTATTTTCTTTTGGTTTCCTTTCTAGTTTTTCTAGCTTTATCCATATTCACACACACACACACACACACACACACACACACACACACGCATGCACACCACTACATACAATTATATGAATTACAAAACTTTTGATCTTTCTAAATTTGGAAGTGCCACACCAACTCCAGTGTCATCTGTGTGACATTGCATATGTCATTATGCCTGAAGGGAGCTACATGTCCCATGGGACTAGGCTTCCTGGAGGTCAATGGCAGATAGCCCAGTATTTTCCGCCCTTGGGGCATAGACGGGTTTCTCGATTAGCTGGTTATGAGGGATATGGGCTTTGCACAATCTCTTTTCATAATAAAAATATTCTATATATCTACAAGACAAGGATTATATCTTCAGGAACAGCTCTGGAATAGGGAAGCACAGTATGGGAATGTATAAGACTACAGCAGAACCTTTGTCATTCATGGGGTGTATGATGAGCAAGGGTTCATGTTGATGGACAAAGACTGTTATATTATACTTTGAACTTTATGGATAGGCTTGCTAGATCCCAACCCTCATGGTGTCTGCTGCATAAGAAGGTACTAAAAAGTATATTTCAACAGGTGCAGAGAACTGATTAGGCATATTTGGTCACTAGATGAGATAAAGAAAGGGTTAGAAAGAGGAAGGGCCATGATAGCGATAATGAGACACAAGCTTTCTTTTCATAAGATGAAGCCATTTGTCTGAGGTTTACATTTTCAAGGTCAAGATTTCCTTTCCTAAGGATGCTTTATATTTAACACCTTCCCCAGATAATATGTTTTTCTTAAATATTTCTGGTGTGACTAAAAGAAGTTTTCATACTGTGCCAACCAATGATACATGACCTTCTGATTTGTTATTTGTTTGAATACTATATAATGAAAACATGAATTCAGTAAAATCACAGCAGATTCCAACCACTCTCTTGTGTGTTGTGTCTGTCTCTCATTTGCCGAACTTGTGCCTTCCTGTTACCAAGACCCTGCTTCTTCCAAGGTCTGAGTAGCTCCCCTGAGCCGGTCCCTGGCAGGAAGTTTGGGTCAAATTGCTTTATATAATGCTTTTAAGATTTATTCATTATCCTACAATGTATTGATTTAATTTTTCTTCATACTTGAATAAATTTATACCATTTATATGTACATGTGCTCATTATCCATTTGTCTCTCAGCAGATGAACACTTCAACTCATTCTATTTGCAGTAATGCATGGACTTTCAAGCATCAACATTATAGAGTACAGAAACCCTGTGCATATACCCAAGTGGGGTTTAGCTGCGTCATAAGGGAGTTTTTTTTAAATATTTTCAGAACTTTCTGTATTAATTTCCACAAAAAACTCTAAATTTTGCACTCCCACTGGCACTGAATAAGAATTGCTCTTTCTCTACATCTTTGGCAATACTTGTCAGACTTATGAATAACAGCCATTCTGAATATGGTGACGTGGTATGTTTAATTTACTTTTCCCTGGTGATAATAAATTTTTAAAGACATAATGATGCAACACAGACCTATGAACTACCTCCTAAATTAATTTTAATCTTTAATGAAAATGTTTTTTATAATTACCATTCTACTTTTTTCCAGGGAATCTATAATGCTATGAATATTCATTTGAGTTCTTCAATGAATATCAGTTTTCATTTGTGAGGTTTCTCTGATGTACCACATAATAAGAAAAGCAGAGGCTCAGCTACAGATTTAAGCTTGAATAAGTGTATACTTTAAGAGCTCAAGACATGATCATTTCACTGTCCTCCCATATGATAGCACCTATTTTGTCAATACTACCCTTTGCTTCCTGAATTCATATATAAAGTTAGTATTCAACAATAAAGAGAAAATTTAGCAGTCAATACTATAAATAATTATTACACAGAGAATTTTATCACCAATTCAGTTCTTGTGTATACCTTTTTTTACTTCCAATCTTTATTTTTCAAATTATGCTACAGTTAGTATGTTAATGTTAAAAAAACAGTATAAAACCATGTCCTTTTACAATGAATACAAATCTCTAAACTTACTTGATTACATATTCAAGTGAATGATTAGGGCAAAAAATAAAAATTATCAAACAACAACATGGTTACATTTGATTAAGCCTATATGTTTCTATTTTTAAGCTATAAATTTCATATATAACTGAGCATATTCACATGCTACTCCCAAGGCTATTGACTCTCCATAACCTGATGATGGTTAAGCTCTATTGTAGGGAGCACAGGACCCTTTTGTTCCATCCTGCCTAGCTAGTTTGACCCCCAAAATAACCACACAGAAATTGTATTAATTAAATTACTGCCTGACCCATTATATCTAGTCTCTTTTTGGCCAACTCTCATATCTTGATCTAACCCATAACTATTAATCTGTGTTTCACCACGAGGTCGGGGCTTACCGGGAAAGATTCAGCATGTCTGACCTGGCAGCTTCATGGCAGCTTGGCTCTATCTGCTGCTTTCTTCCTCCCAGAATACAGTGCTGTCTTCTCTACCTATGTAAGTTCTGCCATATCAGGCCAAGCAGTTTCTTTATTGATTAACCAATGAAAGCAACACAAATACTGAAAGACCTCCTAAACCACTCTATTGCTGAAGACAATGCATTTAGTCAAACATTGAAACATTGAGCTGGTGTCTAACTGAAAGTTTCACACTACTGCCTAGTATTCATGGCACTAGGATGAGAAGAAAAGTAATCATCAGTATCACCCAGGCACAAATCCTGAGATTGATACTAGAGATCTGCCTAAAAAATACACAGTGATAATATTAAGACAACTGTTATGAGAGTAACCAATCACTTTTAAAATTTTAATTTAAAGCCCATTCTATGAAATAGAAACCACATTAAAGCTATTAACAGGAATAGGAACTTTAGAATAGATAGGTCACAAGCATTGTATGTAGCACATACTATATTCTACTAAAGGGATATTAGGATATCAATGACTCTAAAGGACATATTTCTATGTACTCTGCGATATCTCCGTTGGCGTGGGAGGTCCTTCTTTCTGTGTGTTGCTTTCATTGGTTAATGAATAAATAACTGCTTTGAGCTATGGGCAGGAAGAACAGAGCTAGGTGAGGAAAACTGGACTGAATGCTGGGAGGAGGCAGAGTCAGGGAGATGCTATGGAACCACCACTGGAGAAAGACATGCTGAAACTTTGTTGGTAGGCCACAAACTGTTCATGGTGATGCACACATTACTATAAATGGGTTAAATTAAGATGTAAGAGTTAGCCAATAAGAAAAGAGCTAATGGGACAAGCAGTGTTTTAATTAATATAATTTCTGTGTGATTATTTTGTGTCTAACCTAACAAGTGGCTTGTTCTTTGCAACAGTTCATCACTCAGCCTTTCTCATAGAAGCTATAGTAGTTAATAAAGAGATCTACAAGTGAGCAATGTATAGAGACTAAGAGAATGTGGAACACCCAGCCTTACATGCCTGCAAATTTCAAGATGTCTTTATTTTTTAACTCTGAGTAGTACAATATTGAGTAAATGTATGAGATTTTCTTTATCCATTCTTCAGTTGAAGAACATCTAGGTTGTTTGTAGGTACTGGCTATTATGATTAATGCTTCTATGAACATAGTTGAACACACATCCTTGGGGCATCCTTTAGCTATATATCCAAATATAGTATTTAATGAGTCTTGAAGTAGGTTGTTTACTAATTTTCTGAGAAATTGCCATATTGATTTTTAAAACTGATGTATATTTTGCACTCCTACCATCAACGGAGGAGTGTTCTCCTTACCCCGCTCCTCTACAGCATAAGTTGTCAATAGTGTTTTTTGATATTGGTCAGTAGTACAGGTGCATGATGGAATCTCAGAGTTATTTTGATTTGCATTTCTCTGATGACTAAGGATATTGAACAGTTCCTTAAATGTCTTTCAGCCATTTGAGATTCATCTGCTGAAAGTTCTCTGTTTAGGACCATATCCCATCTCCTTTTTTTTTAATTATTTGTTATTTTGTTGTCATTTTTCTTGAGTTCTTTGAATATTTTGGAATTGAGTCCTCTGTCAGGTCATGAAGAAATTTTCCCAGTCTGTAAGCTGCCATTTTGTTTTGTTGATTCTGCCCTTTGCTTTACAGAAGTTTCTCAGTTTCTTGAGATACCATTTACTAATTGTTGCTCTCAATGTCTGTGCTACTGGGATCATATTTAGGAAGTGGTCTCCAGTGCCAATGCTTTCAAGTATACGCCCCAATTTCTTTTCTATGAAGTTCAGTGTGCTTTGTGTTATGTTGAGGTCTTTGATCCATTTGTACTTGAATTTTGTACATGGTAATAAATATGGATTTGTTTGCATTCTCTCTTATATTGATATATAGTTAGTTATACCAGCACCATTTGTTGAATATGCTTTCTTTTTTTTCTATTTTATCTTCTTAGTCAAAAATCAAGAGTTCATAGGTATGTGGATTGATATCTGGGTTTTTGTTTCAATTCCATTGGTACTCCTGTCTGTTTTAATGTAAATATGAGGCTGTTTTTATTACTAAAGCTTTATAGTAGAGTCTGAAGTCATGAAGGGTAATACCTCTAGAAGTTTCTTTATCATACAAGATTGTTTTTGCTATCCTGAATACTTGATTTCCATATGAAGTTGAGTATTATTCTTTTGAGATTTGTGAAGAATTTTGCTGGGATTTTGATGGACATTGTATTGAATCTGTTTGGATGGACTAATCTATGGATGATTCTTAAGTTGATTGAGTCATAGCAACTGTTATTTCCCGTATTTTTCTGTTAAGTTTCTGTCTGGCAGGCCTGTCTAGTGATGAGAAAGGAGTGTTGAAGCCTCACACTATTAATGTGTATGGCTTAATATGCAGCTTATGCTTTAGTAATGTTTCTTTGAGATCTGAAGGTGAATAGATGTTCAGAATTGAGATTTCTGCTTGAGAAGTTTCCCTGTGAAAAACATGAAATGTCCTTCTTTGTCTATTTTGTTTAACTTAATTTGAAGCCTATTTAGTTAGATAATAGGATAGCTACACTAGTTTTTTTTTCTTATGCCCATTTGATTGAAAAAAATTTTTCTCAACCCATTACTCTGAGATGATGTCTATCTTTGAAATTGAAGTGTGTTCCTGAATGTAGTGAAAGGATAGATTATGTTTTCATATCCAATATGTTAGCCTGTGTTTTTTCATAGGTGAGTTGAGTACATTTACATTGAGGAATATTAATGACCAGTGATTGTTATTTCCTATAATTGTAGTTTTTGTTTTTGGTGATATAATTGTGTATGCTTTTCCCTTCTATAGGATTTGCTGTAGTGAGATCATCTTTTTTATGTATTTGTTGGTGTCGCTTAATTTCTTGGATTGGAATTTTCCTTCTATTCCTTTGTATAGGGCTGAATTTGTGACTAGGTGTTGTTTTAACCTGGTTTTATTTAGGAATATCTTGTTTTTTCTGTCTATGTTGATTGAAAATTTTGCTGGGTGAAGTAGTCTTGGCTGGCATCCATGGTTTCTTAATGTCTATACAATGCTTGACCAGGACCTCCTGGTTTTCATTGTTTCTATTGAGAAGTCAAGTGTAATTCTGATATGTCTGCCTTTATATGTTATTTGGACGTTTTTCTTTGCAGCTCTTAATATTCTTTCTTTATTCTGTATGTTTAGTTTTTTTTTTAATTATATATTGAGGGGACTCATTTTTCTTTTCTAGTCTATTTGGTGTTCTGTAACCTCCTTCTACTTTCATAGACATGTCCTTCTTTAGGTTGGGGAAGTTTTCTTTTATGATTATGTTGAATATTTTTTCTGTACCTTTCAGTTGAACTTCTCCTCCTTCTATGCCTGTTTTTCTTAGGTTTGCTCTTTTTATAGTGCCCCATATTTCCTGGATATTTTGTGTTAAATTATTCTTAGACTTAACATTTTGTTTGACATATGATTGATTCCATTTCCTATTTTGTATCTCCAATAACTCACAATATTTCTTCAATCTCTTGTATTCTATTGTTTATGCTTGCTTTTGTCATTCCTGATCATTTACCCACATTTTCCATTTCCAGAATTACTTTGTTTTGTATTTTATTTTTTGTCATTATTTATGTTTTCAAGTTTTGAATCCTTTTTTTTTCATCTGTTTGATTGCTATTTCTTCTTTTCTTTAAGGGTATTATTGATTTCTTCCTATTTTTTGTCTTTCCCTCTACTTCTTTGAGATTTTACATTTCCTCTCTAAGGACCTCAAACATTTTTCTAATGTTATTTTAAGGTCATTTTCTCCTGCTTCATCTGTGTTGGGGTGTTCAAGTCTTGCTGTTGTAGAACCAGAAGTTTTTAGTAGTCCCTTGTTGCTCTTTGTGTTGTTGAATGTATTCTTCTCTTGTTGTCTACCCATCTTTTCCTCTAATTTGTACAGTTGGGGATGTCTCTCTGGTGATCACTCTTCCAGGTGGGAGGCTCACATGGTTGCCCCTCAAAGTGGATTCCTGACAATGATTTCAGTCACATAGGTTGTTTGGTACTCCTTGAGTTTGCTTGAGCCTTCCTTCCTGCTCCTTGAGATCACTTGGACCTTGTTTGTCTGTTCCCCGATGAAGTTGTTCATCACACCTGGATGTTGATCAGGCACTCCTATATGTTGCTTGGTGCTTCCTGCATGCTGGTGGAGGTTGCTCAGGAGTGGCTTCCCTGCTCCCATTGGTCACTCACTGCTTCTGGATTATACTTGGTCATTTGCCTGCTCACTGAGGTCACACAGGCATCACTGGACTGCCCCTTTAGGATCACTCAGGCCTGCTCCTGGAGGTCACTGGGGTTTTGCATGCCTTCTCCCAGGTGTTGCTCAGGCCTTGCTTTCCTACTTCTGGCAATCATTTGGGCATTGCTTGCCTGCTCCTTAAGGACACTCCCAGAGCTAGCCTTTTTTTATAGGAACAGGTTACCATCTGCTTCTGACACTATGACTGAACACTAACATTTCTCACTTCTGATTTTATTAAAAAGATATGGCAGCTTTAACGAATTTAGTGCCAAGTTCTTGAGACTTCATCCTGCTGATTTGATGCATAGGGTCACCTGAGACAGCTGGAATGCTGCCATATCCTAGGGCTGCTGTTTTTCACTGTTGTCCAGGCTCTATGGAATTGTCTGGTGTCTCTTGGACCTGACAAGGTGCTGGCAGTACAGAGCATAAGGTTAAGTTTAGGAAAAAAAATCTTTAGTTCCTGGTGACTGAAGAGGAGGGTATCAGGGCCAGGAAAATATGGGAAGACGTGGGCTGCTTAGGGCTTGGTAATTGAGGGATGGGTACATCTGACATGTTTGAGGTGAATTCTCCAAGTTGGCTACCTGGAACTTATAAAAATTGTTTGAGATTGTGACAATATAAATTTTAAACATGTTAGCATTTTTATTCTTCATAATCTGTACTAAAATTGTTTTGTGAAATGGCAGTATATGCATGTCAGAAATGATGGTGACAATTGTATTCTGTACAATGAAAAGCATCTTTTAGTTATATAGCTAGAAAACAACCAAAGAGAATTTAAAATCTTGTCTTGCAGCTACGGTAGTTGTAGTACTCTGCCAATGCTAGTCAAAATTTTATTAATTAATGTTAAGAATATGAACAACAGGCAGACCCGCGTGTGGCACAGGCAAGGACTCTGAAAATAAACAGCCACTGCTTTGCGAGTCTTCTTCCAGGGCCTGCATCTTAGTCTCCACCGCTGTGGGCAGCTCAGACGCTGAAGCTCTAACTGCAGCTATGAGCAGCAACAAATGCTTCAAGTGTGGACGATCTGGCCACTGGGCCAGGGAGTGCCCTACTGGTGGAGGTTGGGGTCATGGAATGAGAAGCCATGGCAGAGGTGGTTTTACCTTGGATAGAGGGTTCCAGTTTGTTTCCTCATCTCTTCCTGATATCTGTTACCGCTGTGGTGAGTCTGGTCATCTTGCCAAGGATTGTGATCTTCAGGAGGATGCCTGCTATAACTGCGGTAGAGGTGGCCACATTGCCAAGGGCTGCAAGGACCCCAAGAGAGAGCGAGAGCAATGCTGCTATAACGGTGGCAAGCCAGGCCATCTGGCCCATGATGTGACCACGCGGATGAGCAGAAGTGCTACACTTGTGGTGAATTTGGACATATTCAAAAAGACTGCACCAAGGTGAAGTGCTATAGGTGTGGGGAAACTGGTCATGTAGCCATCAAATGCAGCAAGACAAGTGAAGTCAACTGTTACTGCTGTGGCGAGTCAGGGCATCTTGCACGGAATGCACAATTGAGGCTACAGCCTAATCATTTTCCTTTGTCGCCCCTCCGTTTTGTGATTGATGGTTGTATTATTTTCTCTGAATCCTCTTCACTGGCCAAAGGTTGGCAGATAGAGGCTGTTCCCAGGCCAGTGAGCTTTAACTGGCAGTGTAAAAGGAGGAAAGGGGTGGAAAAAAAACCGAATTTCTATATTTAACTACAAAAAAAAGTTTATGTTTAGTTTGGTAGAGGTGTTATGTATAATGCTTTGTTAAAGAACCCCCTTTCTGTGCCTCTGGTGAATAGGGATTAATGAATGGGAAGACTTCAGTCAGAACCACCTGTGTCTTCTCAGATGACTATGGATTAAAGCTAGAATTCAACAACAATGCTACCCCCAGAAAGCCTACAAACTCATGGAAACTGAACAGTCAACTACTGAACCACACCTGGATCAAAGAAGAAATAAAGAAAGAAATTAAAATCTTCACTGGATTCAATGAAAATAAAGAAACAACATACTCTAACTTATGGGACACTATGAAAGCAGTCCAAAGACGAAAGTTTATAGCACTAAGTGCCCACCTAAAGAAAACAGAGAAAGCACACATTGGAGACTAAACAATCCCACCTGAAAGCTCTAGAAAAAAAAAAAAAGAAGCAGACTCACCTAGGAGAAGACTGGAAATAATCAAACTAAGGGCGGAAATCAACAAAATAGAAACACAGAAAACAATCCAAAGAATCAATGAAACAAAAAGCTGGTTCCTGGAGAAAATCAACAAGATTGATAAACCCCTATCCAAACTAATCAAATGGCAGAGAGAGAATATGCAAATTAATAAGATCAGAAATGAAAAGGGGGACATAACCACAGACACAGAGGAAATTCAGAGAATCATTAGATCTTACTACAAAAGCCTGTATGCCACACAACTGGAAAATGTAAAAGAAATGGACAATTTTGAGATAAATACCATATACCAAAGTTAAACCAGGACCAGATGAACAATCTAAATAGACCTGTTAGTCGCGAAGAATTAGAAGCTGTTATCAAAAACCTCCCTACCAAAAAATGCACAGGACCAAATGGTTTCAATGTAGAATTCTACCAGAACTTCCAAGAAGACCTAATACCGATACTCGTTAATGTATTTCACAATATAGAAACAGAAGAGTCATTGCCAAATTCTTTTTATGAAGCTACAGTTACTGTGATACCAAAACCACACAAAGACTCAACCAAGAAAGAGAATTACAGGCCAATCTCTCTCATGAACATCGACGCAAAAATCCTCAACAAAATACTGGCAAAACGAATCCAAGACACATTAGAAAAATTATCCATTATGATCATGTAGGCTTCATCCCTGAGATGCAGTGCTGGTTCAACATAAGAAAATCTATCAATGTAATCCATCATATAAATAAACTAAAAGAAAAAAATATGATCATTTCATTAGATGCTGAAAAAGCATTTGACAAAATTCAACATCCCTTTATGATAAAAGGCTGGGAGAGATTAGGAATGCACGGGTCATACCTAAATATAATAAAAATTATTCACAGCAAGCCGACAGCTAACATCAAATTAAATGGAGAGAAACTCAAAGCCATCCCGCTAAACTCAGAAACACGACAAGGCTGTCCACTCTCTCCATACCTCTTCAATATAGTGCTTAAAGTTCTAGAAATAGCAATAAGACAACATAAGGGGAACAAGAGGATTCGAATTGGAAAGGAAGAAGTTAAACTTTCATTATTTGCAGATGATAAGATTGTGTACATAAGCAACCCCAAAAAGTTCACCAAAGAACTTTTACAGCTGATAAACCCTGTAGTAATGTAGCAGGATAAAAGATCAACTCCAAAAAATCAGTTGCCCTCTTATACACAAAGGATATGGAAGCAGAGAGGGAAATCAGAGAAGCTTCACCTATCATGATAGCTACAAACAGCATAAAATATCTTGGGGTAACTCTGACCAAGGAAGTGAAAGATCTATTTAACAAGAACTTTAAGGTTTGAAGAAAGAAATTGAAGAGGATACCAGAAAATGGAAGGACCTCCCTTGCTCTTGGATTGGGAGGATCAACATAGTAAAAATGGCAATTGTACCAAAGGCAATTTCGGATTCAATGCAATCCCCATCAAGGTCCCATCAAAATTCTTCACAGATCTGGAGAGGACAATAATCAACTTTATATGGAAAAACAAACAAACAAAAAAAAAACCCAGGATAGCCAAAACAGTCTTATACAATAAAGGATCTTCTGGAGGCATTATCATCCCTGACTTCAAACCCTATTACAGAGCTACAGTGATGAAAACAGTGTGGTACTGGCATAAAAACAGAGAAGTCGACCAATGGAATTGTATAGAAGACCCAGATTTTAACCCACAAACCTATCATCACCTCATTTTTGATAAAGGAGCTAAAAGTATACAATGGAAGGAAGAAAGCATCTTCAACAAATGGTGCTGGCAGAACTGGATGTCAACCTGTAGAAGAATGAAAATAGACCCACATCTATCACCATGCACAAAACTCAAGTCCAAATGGATTAAAGACCTCAATATCAGCTGGAACACACTGAACCTGATAGAAGAGAAAGTGGGAAGTACCCTACAACTTATGGGTACAGGAGATCGCTTCCTATGTATAACCCCGGCAGCACAGACATTAAGGGCAACATTAAATAAATGGGACCGACTAAAACTGAGAAGCTCCTGTAAAGCAAAGGATACTGTCACTAAGACAAAACGGCGACCTACTGACTGGGACAAGATCTTCACCAACACTGCAACTGACAAAGGTCTGATCTCCAAAATATATAAAGAACTCAAGAAACTACACTTTAAAATGCTAATTAACCCAATTAAAAAATGAGGCACTGAATTGAACAGAGAATTCTCAACAGAAGAACTTCAAATGGCCAAAAGACACTTAAGTTCATGCTCAACCTCCTTAGCAATCAGGAAAATCCAAATCAAAACAACTCTGAGATATCATCTTACACCTGTCAGAATGGCTAGAATAAAAAACACCAATGATAGCCTTTCCTGGAGAGGTTGAGGAGGAAGGGGTACCCTCATCCATTGCTGGTGGGAATGCAATCTTGTGTAACCACTTTGGAAATCAGTGTTTCGGTTTCTCAGGAAATTCGGGATCAACCTACCCCTGGACCCAGCAATACCACTCTTGGGAATATACCCAAGAGATGCCCTATCATATGACAAAAGTATTAGTTCAACTGTGTTCATAGCAGTATTATTTGTAATAGCCAGAACCTGGAAACAACCTAGATGCCCCTCAATGGAAGAATGGGTGAAGAAAGTGTGGAATATATACACATTAGACTACTACTCAGCGGTAAAAAACAATGACTTCTCGAATTTTGCATGCAAATGGATGGAAATAGAAAACACTATACTGAGTGCGGTAATCCAGATCCAAAAAGATAAACATGGGATGTACTCACTCATAATTGGTTTGTAGCCATAAATAAAGGTCACAGAGTCTCTAATTGGTGTACCTAAAGAAGCTAAATAATAAGGTGAACCCAAAGAAAAACATATAGTTATCCTCCTGGCTATGGGAAGTAGACAAAATTGCCGGGGAAAAAATTGGGATCTTGGAGGTGGGGTGGGATGGTGGTAATGGGAGACGGGGAAGGAAAAATGAGAAGGGGAGGATGGGGGGAACTTGGGGAAACAGGAGGATTGGGATAAAGGAAGGTTGGATAGGGGATCAGGGAAGCACAAATCTTAGTTAAGGGAGCCACCTTAGGGTTGGCAAGAGACTTGAACCTAGAGTGGCTCCCAACAGTCCAAGGCGATATCCCTATTTAGTTCTTTGGGCAGCTGAGGATAGAGAACCTGAAATGACCCTATCCTATACCATACTGACGAATATCTTGCATATCACCGTAGAACCTTCATCTGGTGATGGATGGAGATAGGGACAGAGACCCACACGGGAGCACCGGACTGAGCTCCCAAGGTCCATGAGGAGCAGAAGGAGGGAGAATATGAGCAAGGAAGTCAGGACTGCGAGGGGTGATCCCACCCACTGAGACAATGGGGCTGATCTATTGGGAGCTCACCAAGGCCAACTGGACTGCGACTGAAAAAGAATGGGATAAAACCGGACTCTCTGAACATGGCGAACAATGAGGGCTGATGAGAAGCCAAGGACAATGGTACGGGGTTTTGTTCCTACTTCATGTTCTGGTTTTGTGGTAGCCTAGCCAGTTTGGATGTTCACCTTCCTAGACTTGTATGGATTGGGGCGGACCTTGGACTTCCCACAGGGAATGGAACCCTGACTGCTCTTTGGACTGGAAAGGGAGTGGGAGAGGAGTGGGGGGAGTTGACAAGGCTGGCAGGAGGGTGAGGGAAATGGGAGGCTGGGAGGAGGCAGAAACTTTTTTTTCTTTTTCTCAATAAAACAACTAAAAAAAAAGAATATGAACAACAGCATAGTGAGAAAGAAGTCTGATAACTTGCATTTGTACAGTTTAAATCACTTCCTTAGACCATAAAACATTGTTAGATATTCACCCCCTGAGTAATTATGTCTTTACATAAATAAACCTAAAAGCACATATTCTTTCCCTATCATTATGACATTACTTTATCACTCAGACAAAAATCATTTTGTGTGTTTATACCCTTTTTGAGTCTGGTAAAGGACGAGGAGCATGAGGCCTGTGACCTGAATTCTACACTGAGAATTGAAAAGTCAGCTGGGAAGGTGACCAGTAATTAAAATGCATAAGAGAACTTGAGGGGAATAAATTTTACTGGAGTTATTGATTTAAAGATGACAGTGACTTGATTGGCTACCTAGATAGCTACTTCACAGGGTCATCCATGGTCACTGAGGACAGGGGCATTAGGACAACACCAGTCCTATTATGTTTTTTGCCTGCAGGTCCCGGGCAGCTTGCAGCAGGGTGGGCTGGTCCTGGCGACAGTGAGGTTCCCTGACCGGGACAGTCACCAGCCCTGGGCAGGGCCAAGACATGTGGTGAGTAGCTAGGCAGTAACAGTGAGTCCCCAGAAGGTGCAGGTTCCCAGCCACAAGCAGGTGGGAGACATGTGGACAGGCACATGATACAGAATAAAATTGGATATTTATTAGTTGAATTATGAATGGGAAGGAAAGAGGGGAGAAGGGGGAAGAGAGAAGAGAGAGATGGAGAAAGAAGGAAAAGAGGACAGTGTGAGAGAGAAAGGAGAAGGGGAAAGAGAGAAAAGGGACTGTGAGAACATCCACGATGGCAAGAGGATTGGAGGGGATGCAGGGAGTGGGTGTGGCTTAAAGTGACAGAACAATCATAACAAGTCCTATGACTGACAGCATGAGCCCTGACATGCTTCAGAAGATCCTGTGTCTGTATGAAGACTATTTATCTTTAGAAAAAATAGACATCATGAAAGTGATTGAGTCACTTAAAGAGAATGCAAAAAACTCCCTTAAAGAAATGGCTGAGGAGAGTAATAAAAGTTTGAAGAAATGAATACATCCCTAAAAGACACCATAGGAAACCAAGAAAAAAACAACCAAACAGATAATGGAAACAGTTCAAGACTTGATCACTGAAATGGAGGCAATGAAGAAAATACAAAATGAGGGATGGCTGGATATGGAAAAATCTAGGTTAATGAACAGGGACTACAGAGACAAGCATAAACAACAAAATACAAGAAATAGGAAAAAGAATCTCAGATGCTGAAGACACTATAGAAAAAAAAAACACACTGATCAAAGAAAACAGCAAATCCAACAAATTCTCATTACAAAACATCCAGAAAATCTAGGACCCCATAAAAAGACCAAACCTAAGAATTATAGGGGTAGAAGAAGGAGAACCATTACAGCTCAAAGGCCCAGAAAATATATTCAACAAAATTATAGAAGAAAACTTTCCCAACCTAAAGAAGGATATTCTTATGAAAGTTCAAGAAGCATACAGAACATTAAATAGACTGGATCAAAAAAAATACCCTTGCCATATAATAATCAAAACACAAAACATACAGAATAAAGAAAAATATTAAGAGCTGCAAAGGAAAAAAGTCAAGTTACTTATAAAGGTAAACCTGTCAGACTTACACCTGACTTCTCTATGGAAACAATGAAAGCCAGAAGGTCCTGGAGAGATGTACTGCAAAAACTAAGAGACCATGGACAGAAGCGCAGACTACTATACCCAGCCAAGATTTCATTTACCATCAATGGAGAAAACAAAATATTCCAGGATAAAAACAAATTTAAACAATATGTAGCCACAAATCCAGCCTTACAGAAAATATTAGAAGGATAACCACAACCCAAGGAATCCTCAAATGCCCACAATAAGTCAGAATCTAACAACCCTTCATCAGCAAAACTCAAAGAAGGGAAACACAGAGACTCTACCACCAAAATAAATAAATAAATAAATAAATAACCAGTGTTAGCAACCACTGGTCATTAATATGACTTACTATCAATGGATTCAATTCACCTATAAAAAGGCACGGACTAAAAGATTGGATGCGAAAACAGGATCCAATATTCTGCTGTTTATAAGAAACACACCTCAATAACAAAAACAGACATCTACTCAGAGTAAAGGGTTAGGAAAACGTTTTTCAGTCAAACAGACCTAAGAAACAAGCGGGTGTGGCCATACTAATATCTAACAAAATTGACTTCAAACTAAAATCAATCAGAAGAGATGAAGATGGACACTTTATACTCATAACAGGAAGAATTCATCAGGAAGAAGTCTCAGTCCTGAATATCTATGACCCTAATATAAAAGCACCCACTTATGTAAAAGAAACATTACTAGAACTCAAGGCAGCCATCAAACCACACACACACACACACTAATATTTGGAGATTTCAACACTCTTATTTCACCAATGTATAGGTATATCCGAAAGAAACCTAAAAGAGAAATAAGAGAATTAATGGAGGTAATGAATCAAATGGACTTAACAGACATCTATAGAACATTCCACCCAAATAGGAAATAATATATCTTCTTCTCAGCATCTTATGAACCTTCTCAAAAATTGACCACATACTGGGTAACAAAGAAACTTCCACAGATACAAAAACATATTAGTAACCACCTATGTCTGATTGGATTACCATGGAATAAAGTTAGAATTTAATAATAATTCTATCCCCAGAAAGCCTACAAGCTCATGGAAGCTGAACAGTCAACTACTGAAACACCCCTGAGTTAAGGAAGAAACAAAGAAAGAAATTAATGTCTTCATTGGATTCAATGGAAATAAAGGCACAACATACCCAAACCTATGGGATGCTACGAAAGAGGTGCTAAGAGGAAAGTTCATATTTCTAAGTGCCTACATTAAAAAAAAAAGAGGGAGAAAGCTCCCATTAGAGACTTAACAGCACAGCTGAAAGCTCTAGAAAAAAAAAAAGAAGCAGACTCACCCAGGAGGGGTAGAAGACTGGAAATAATAAAACTGAGGGCTGAAATCAACAAAATAGAAACACAGAAAACAATCCAAAGAATCAATTAAACAAAGAGCTGGTTCTTTGAGAAAGTCAACAAGATTGACAAACCTTTATCCAAACTAATCAAAAGGCAGAGAGAGAACACAGAAATTATCAAGATCAGCAATGAAAAGGGGGACATAACAACAGACACTGAGGAAATTCAGAGAATCATTAGATCTTACTAAAAAAGCTTTTATGTCACAAAGTTGGAAAATGTAAAAGAAATGGACTTGTTTTTAGATAAGTACCATTTACCAAAATTAAATCAAGACCAGGTGAACAATTTAAATAGACCTATAAGTCATGAGGAAATAGAATCAAAACAACTTTGAGATATCATATTACACCTGTCAGATTGGCTAAAATCAAAAACACCAATGATAGCCTTTGCTGGAGAGGCTGTGGAGGAAGGGGTACACTCATCCACTGCTGTTGGGAATGCAATCTTGTGCAACCACTTTGGAAATCAGTGTTTCGGTTTCTCAGGAAATTCGGGATCAACCTACCCCTGGACCCAGCAATACCACTCTTGGGAATATACCCAAGAGATGCCCTATCATATGACAAAAGCATTAGTTCAACTATGTTCATAGCAGTATTATTTGTAATAGCCAGAACCTGGAAACAACCTAGATGTCCTTCAATGGAAGAATGGATGAAGAAACTGTGGAATATATACACATTAGAGTACTACTCAGCAGTAAAAAACAATGACTTCTTAAATTTTGCATGCAATTGGATGGAAATAGAAAACACTATACTGAGTGAGGTAACCCAGACCCAAAAAGATGAACATGGGATGTACTCACTCATAAATGGTTTCTAGCCATAAATAAGGGTCACGGAGTCTACAATTTGTGAACCTAAAGAAGCTAAATAAGAAAGTGAACCCATGGAAAAACATATAGTTATCCTCCTGGCTATGGGAAGTAGACAAATTGCCGGGGAGAAAATAGGGATCTTGGGGGTGGGGTGGGATGGTGGTTAGGGGAGATGGGGAGAGAAAAGTGAGAAGGGGAGGATGGGGGGAACTTAGGGAAAAAGGATGATTGGGATAAAGGAAGGTTGGGTAGGAGAGCAGGGAAGCACAATTCTTAGTTAAGGGAATCACCTTAGGGTTGTCAAGAGACTTGAACCTAGAGTGGCTCCCAGGAGCCCAAGGCGATGTCCCCAGTTCTAAAAAAAAAAAAAAAGAAAGAAAGAAAGAAAGAAAGAAAAGAAAAGCCCAGGACCAGATTCTTTTAGTGCAGAATTTTATCAGAACTTCCAAGAAGAGCTGATACCTATACTCCTTAATGTGTTTCACATAATAGAAACAAGAGAATCATTGCTGAACTCTTTTTATGAAGCTACAGTCACCCTGATTCCAAAACCACACAAAGACCCAACAAAGAACGAGAATTACAGACCAATCTCACTCACAAACATCAATGAAAAAATTCTCAATAAAATTTTTGCAAACAGAATCCAAGAACACATAAAAAAAAATATCCATTACAATCAAGTAGGCTTCATCCCAGAGATGCAGGGCTGCTTCAACATATGAAAATCTATCAATGTAATCCATCATATAAATAAACTAAAAGAAAAAAAAGCATATGATCATTTCATTATATGCTGAAAAAGCATTTGACAAAATTCAACACCCCTTTATGATAAAGGTTTTGTAGAGGTTAGGGATATAAGGATCATACCTAAATATAATAAAAGCAATATATAGCAAGCAAACAGCTAATATCAAATTAAATGGAGAGAAACTCAAAGCTATTCCACTAAAATCAGGAACAACAAAGGTTGTCCACTCTCACCATTTCCCTTCATCATAGTACTTGAATTTCTAGCAATAGCAGTAAGACAACATAAAGAGATCAAGGGGGATTCAAATCAGAAAGGAAGAAGTCAAACTTTCGTTATTTGCAGATGATATGATAGTGTACATTAGTGACCCCAAAACTCTACCAAAGAACTCCAACAGCTGATAAATACCTTCAGTGAGGTGGCAGGTTACAAGATCAACTCAAAAAAAAAAATCAGTTGCCCTCCTATACACAAAGAATAGAGAAGCAGAGAGAGAAATCAGAGAAACATCACCTTTTATGATAGCCACAAATAGCATAAAGTATCTTGGGGTAAATTTCCCATCCCTGACTCTCATGTGTCACATGTCACATGTCACACAGACATGTAGGTCTTTGGAGCAAAGAAATAAAGTGGAGAATCCTAGCCATCAGTGAAAATCAGATTTGTTAGAGGTGTGAGAGAGCTGTTATAGATAGATAGAATCTTTGCATGGAGGTAGATTGTGGTTCCACTTAGTTAGGGGTAGAACTGCATGAGTTTGTGGCTCCTCCCAGTCCAAACCTGAGGCAGAGTGTTGCAGAGGCAGCTGATCATATGATCGCCCATAGCAAAGATGGAGTTTAGACCATTTGATCTGTATCTTTGTCCTTAGTAAAGATGACATATATAACATAGTCACCCACAGCAAAGATGACAGTGAGGTCATCTGACCTGCCCTTAGCAAAGATGGTACCTAACCATATGCTACAAGTCACTGAGAATCGATGTGTCTCACAGAGCATTTATACAGCTGGCATACAGGATATGTAAAACACATGTTTAGAATAGAATCACATCTACGTAGCCACACAATTTACACATTCTTTCATACACCAAATAGACAGAAAAATACATTTTGTGTATGGAAGGGAAGATAAAAGGTGAGAAGAATAGAGGGAGAAGGGGGATGAGGAGAAAGAGGCAGAGAGAGAGAGTAAAACAGAAAAGAGAGAAGGGGAGGGAGGGAAAGGGGGAAGAAAGAGAGGAGGGGAAGGGGAGAAAGAAAGATCTGCTTGCCTCATCAAAGGAAGGTGGAGTGGGATTGGGGGGGGGGGGTTGAGGAAGTGTGCAGGGCTTTCTCTTAAAAGGATAGGACAGACCATTACAGACTGGAGCCTGAACACCTGAACACACACACACACACACACACACACACGCACGCACGCACGCACACACCCACGCACGCGCGCGCGCGCACACACACACACACACACACAGTTGAGAAGCAAATCCAAATCTTCACTCATGGAAGCCTGGGCAGAGTTGGAAGAGTGGCCTACCATTAGCAAGTGTGTGAAATTCCAGCAGACAGAAAGGGCATTGGAATGTGAGCTGTTGTTCCACCTTCAGGATCTCTGTGTGACTCAAGCCTACTGCCACTGCAGGAGGGAAGAGGGAGAGAGCCTGGTCAAGTCATGCAAGGTACCCTTGTAAGACAGGCCAGGAGAAAGATGGGCCCAAACCTCAGCAAGTTCAAAGTAAGCCATACAGAGAGAAATTGAGCATGTAGTTTTGTTTAGAAAGAGAGTATTGGGAGAAGAGAGGGAGGGTAGTGGAGACAGAGACACAGAGAGAAAGAAACAGGGAGGAAAAAGATAGAGAGGGAAAGAAAGAGACTGAGAACCACTTGCCTGGGGAAAGAGAAAGATCAAGAGTGGCTAGAACTTGCCTCCTAAAGAGACAGGGTAAAATCAGCTCATGAGTAATGTGTAGAGTGTGCCTGAACACTTGCAGGAAGAATATGTTAAAAAACATTGCCTTAGAATTGTTTTCTTTTTTTTAATTATGTTATTAGATTTATTATGACAAATAAGAAAGTAGAACAGAGAGCATTCGTCAGTATTATTTTTTATTTATTTTTTTTAACTTGTTTTTAAAGATGCGAGTTTCATGAACAACTGGGCATTTACCTTTCTTTTCTTTTTGAGACACAGTCTAATTGTGTAGTCTTGTTTGGCTTGGAACACTCAAGATTCCTCCTGTCTTCGCCTCCTGAGCTAGAGAACTTAAGGTAAACAACACTTTATGTATATAGATGAGTATTTGCTTTATCTGTTACACAAACAGAAAATACTGAACCTGTTACAGTGTTTAAATGTTTAATAAGTCTGTAGGCATAAAAATTATACTGAGATTAAGATCCAGCATTCCAGTGATGTCATTGTTATAATATGTTAGGGAAAAATTGTCAGATGGGATGTTGCTGACAAGAAATCATCACCAGAAGTGATTCTATGATTCAAAAATATGTGTAAAATTCTCTTAAATGCATTGCAACTTTTAGTTTCCTAGGCACCACAAATAAAAGTTCCACAAATTACTGCGTACTGTGCAAAATAAGTGGTTACACTCCAGAGCTACAAAACCACTACTTTCAATTCCAGGAGAAACTTAAAACCACTACTTTCAATTCCAGGAGAAACTTAAAACCACTACTTTCAATTCCAGGAGAAACTTAAAACCACTACTTTCAATTCCAGGAGAAACTTAAAACCACTACTTTCAATTCCAGGAGAAACTTAAAACCACTACTTTCAATTCCAGGAGAAAGTTAACTATTATAGGTTTGATAAAAATAAATAATGTAAAATAAAACAGAGGTTCACCATCATTCATATATTTCAGTCCTAATGTACATTGAAAGTTGAAATAAATCTTTTAATCTTATGAAGAAACTTAGTTTCAAATATTCAATAGTATTTTATGTCAGGAAACAATGACATTTATCTTCTAACAAAATATTACAAACTAGTTTTAATGTATGTGTTTTACATTTGTTTAAAATGTATCAACTAATACAATTAATAGAATTTGCATATTATTCAGGAAAGAGAAACAACAAAACCCAAAAGTAATAGTTAGTTAAACTAAAACAAATGTAATTTATATAATCTCCCAATAGATAAGCAGCATGTAAGCATATACACTTCTAAGTAGTATATAGATATATAATATATAAAGAATGGATGAATTTAGAGAAAGTGACAACTGTAGATTAATGAAGACAAGTTATTTAATTTCAAATAAAGTAGAATAGTTTTACATAGAATAAAGGCAGATATCCTATTTCTTGATTAGCAAGTAGGTCTTCATATCACAAGAAAGTTTAGTAATTTGGATTTGGCTCACCAGATCATTAGCTACAAGAGTGGTTCATCTGATGAAGAGACCATGTGTTGGGGAATCAGGGAGGAGTGCAAGGTGTGGAAACGGTGTTTTGGATGAAAATATACAAATTGGATACAGAGAAGAAGCAGAGATGACAGGAGGAACTAAGCTAAGAGAGAATAAAGGAGGAAAATCCATAGAAGGTGTGAAGATTCAGGAGAGCAGTTTAAGGATTTAGTCAATAATTGACAGAAAAAGCAAATACAATCTGTGAATGTCATTAAGAAGCCATAGCCTGGTCTGGCATTTATTTGCAAAGGTTCATTCCAGTTCTAACATAGAGAATAGATTATAAAATGCAGAGAAATATATTCTAGATAACAAAAACCAGTTAAGAATTTACAAGAATTATGGAAATACTTTAAGATATTTTTGGTGTTTAGTAATAGTTTGGAGCAAAATTAGATTATCGTTTCATTGAAATGATACTAAAGTCTTCTAGAGTATGACTTAATAATCAAAACTGGATTTTTGTTAATGTAATTGAATTTGCTAATGTGTTATTTGTGATATTAGAGAAGTTGAATTCTATATCGATTTCTCAATTTCCAAAATTGATATTTTACATTATGAATATGCCTTTTCAGTCTTTGACCTTTGTGATCTAGGTCAATAGTTCTAAATGTCATGGCTTCTCACAATTGTTCTATTTCACAATATGAATTTAAAACATAATTTTGTAAAGAACATATATTATAAAAAGAGACTATAGATAAAATATTTTAGTAAGCAAAATTGAAATAGTTTCTTTTGGCTTTTTAGATAGTTTTTTTTTATTACAATATTTTTTCCTTTCCTTTTATCCCTCTAATCCCTCCCATTTATCCCTCTTCTTCAAATGTATGGCCTTTAAAATCTAATTTTATTTCTTATATATTTGCATAATAATATATATTTCAAAATAAAACCTGTAATTCCATTTATTGTTACTTTTGTGTATGTTTTCAGGGTTGACCTTTAGTAGTGGACGACCAATAGATATACACTTTCCTGGGGATCTTCATCTTTCTTATTCCCAACTTTTCTCAGTTGCCTATAGTTCTTTTTGTAGCATTGAGGTCCTATAGATTTTTCCACATGCACTTTGGCAGGGTCATTCTTATTCAGTTTATGTTTATCAACTTTATGGGATCTGAAATTACTCAGGGAACTAGTCACTAGGCATACCAATGAGGGATTACTTTGCCACTTAACACAATTACACTGATTAGGGGAATTAATGTAGGAAGACTAACATTAAAAGTAAATATTCCCATGTGTTGGGCCTGGTCATTATACTATGTAAAAAGTAGGAAAATGAGCTGAACACAGACAGTCATTCACTGTTTCCTGTTTCTTGACATTTGATACCACATGATAAGATGCTTTAAGCTTTTGCCACCAACTTCCCCACCATGGTGCTCTGTATGTTGAACAAGGAACTAAAGTACATCCTATCTCCTTTAAGTTGCCTATTTTCAGTGATTTTTTTTTTGCCACTGCAGCAGGAATAAAATGAAGATAAATACTCAGAAATAAAGTTACAATTGAAGAAATTCAATACGTAGCATAGAATTTTCCCATAAATATTCAAGATGCATCTGTGTATGTGTGATAGGTAGTTTAAAAAATTCTCCCTTAAAATGCAAAGTTTATATATTATCTTGTTACTAAAGTGAATGGAGACAAAGAATGTTTTTCACTGTTGAATTAATTAAATCATTATTTGCATGTTTTTTTAATCAGTCTTTGTTTTTAATCTGACCAATCCTAATCTCATGTAGAACAGTTCAACTGCTGCTTTATTTTTAAGCTAGCTTCAGCTAGTGGCAAATTTACATGTAAATTTACATCATTTTATTGTAAGTTATTAATTGAAATACACTTAAATTTACCGTTCTTAATAAGTAAATATTTTCTACATAGTGTTCCCCCTACATAAAATACTAAACAATGCATAGTGTTTTCTGTTCATCATTTGATTCTGCTTCCCTTCTTTTATTTCAGTCACTGAGCATGTCAAATAGTTAATGAGCAAGGAATTATTCTTAATTGTTATCATTTGTCAATGTTAAATTTTTCAAATTTTCCATGAGTACTGACAGGTTATTGAATTTAATAAGAACATGAGTGAGTAATCAGTTATTGTACAAGCAATAATCACACACTCTAATATAGAGGCATATAATTTAGCAAAAAATATTCAAAGAAATTTTTATGTGTTATGATTCATGTAGAATGATTTTCAATGAGATAACTTGTAGACGATTAATTATGCCATTAGCATTATAGCATCAAGATCAATCATGTTAATTCCAATAATCAAGTATTGCCAGTCTTCTGGTTTTTCTAAAACCTTGTGTGTGTGTGCAAATGGGAAGAAAATGTATGTGTGCTGTATGAGTCCATATATAGAAATGTGCATACCTGTGTGCACATATGTGCAGAGATTAGAGCCGTATTTCAAATGTTCTCCTCCAGCACTTCCTATCTTTTCACTAAACCTAGAGCTAGACTAGGGATAACCAGTAGCTACAGTGATACTCCTGACACTGTCTCTCATACATCTTCTAGAATGCTGGGGATTTTTAACTCAGGGACTTGTGCTTTCTCAGCAAGAACTTTTACCCATGGAGCCATCTCCCTAGCTTCTATGAGTATTCTAATGTATAGGTAGTCATTATGTCTATATAAAAAAATAACTGCACATAGGTAGTGTCTTAGGTAACTTTCCTGTTGGAGTAAAAAAAAAAGGTAAAAGGAAACTTATAAAAGAAAGTATTTAATTAGGTTTACAGTTTTAAGTGTTTGAGTCCATGAGGAGGTATGAATCGAATTTCAACAAGAACAGATGAAAGCTCACATCTTTTTTCTTGTTTTTGTTCTCTTTCTTTATTCTTCTCTCATACAATAATCCCAAGTACAGTTTCCTGTCCCTTCTCTCCTCCAAGTCTCAGCTCCATATCTCTTCTCCCCAGAACTGCTACTCTTTCTATTCGCCTTAAGAAAAGAGCAGGCCTCCCAGTGATATTAACCAAACACAGCATAAAAAGATCCAATTAAGCAGGGTACAAAACCTCATATGAAGGCTGGAGGAGGCAATCCAGTAGGAGGAATATTATGCCAAGAGCAGTTAGGAATCCCACTGTTGGGAATCTCACAAAAACCACAAGTTTAAAAACCACAGCATGCGTACAGAGTGCCTAGCAGTGATACATACAGGCTCAGTGATTGCTTTTTCAATTTATATGAGGCCCTATGAGCCTTGCTTAGTTGATTTTGAGGTCCACGTTCCTCTGTTGTCCTCAAGCTCTCTGGCTCCAACAATACCCCCCATTTTACAAGTTCGTGAAGCTCTGCCTAATGTTTGGGTGTGTGTCTCTGCATCTCCTCCCATCAGTTGCTAAAGTAAGCCTCTCTAATTATGATTGAGCTAGGCACCTATCTAAAAGTATTTTTTTAAATATCTTTAGAAATGATTTAATTGGCTTTTGTTTTCTCAGTGATGTATAGTTCTATCCTATCTCTGAAACATCAGTTTCCAATACATGGCCATTCAAGCAGTGATGGGCTCTCTTTCATGGCTTGGGTAACAACTTAGACCAGCCATTGTTTGGCCAGTCCCACAAACTCTGAGCCCTCATTGCCCCAGTGCATATTTAGGCAAGGCAGGATATGGGTTGAAGGTTTTGTGACAGGATTGCTGTCCCATACCCTCCACTGGGAGATTAGCCTGGTTATAGAATATGATCAATTCAGGCTCTATATCTTCTATTACTAGGGATACTCTCTGGGGTCATCCTCATAGGATCGAGGAAGTTGCCAATATACTAGGTTTTCACATTCACCCATAAATGCATACCTACTTCAGTCATCTCTCCCTATACTCTCTTCCTTCCCAACCTGATCCCTTATTTTCCTACCACACACATACCTAATCTACTCATAAAATCTACTCTATCTCCCATTCCCAAGAAGGTCCATGTGTCCTTCTTGAACCCTAAATATTACTTAGCCTTCCTGCGAAGGTGGATTGTAACATTATTATTCTTTATACAACAACTAATATCCACTTGCAAGTGAGCACATTTCTTGTTTGTCTTTCTATGTCTGGGTTCCTTGCTCAGGATGATTTTTTCTTAGTTCTATTCATTTGCCTGTGAATTTCATGGTGTAATTATCTAAAGATGTGGGTAATATCTCACTTTGTAATTGTATCACATAATTCTTTAGTTGTTTTTCTGTAGAGGAATATCTATTTTTAAGTTCCTGGCTATTAGGAATAAGATGCTGTTATAAGGAGGCCACTTGTTTGTTTCCTGGCCACCTGACAGATCAGACCAGAAATAACCACAGACACTGTATTAATTAAATCACTGCATAGCTCATTAGCTCTAGCTTCTTATTGGCTAACTCTTACATCTTAATTTAACCCAACTCTATCAATCTGTGTATTACAACAAGGCCGTGGCTTACTAGGTAAATTTCTGGCATCTGTCTATGGTTGGGCTACATGGCTTTTCCCTGACTCAGCCTCTTTTCTCCCAGCAATCAGTTTAGCTTTCTCCAGCTAACTACGTTCTGCTCTATCAACAGGCCAAGGTAGTTTTTTTATTCACCAATGATATTCACAGCATACAGAGGGGAATCCCACATCAATGTGCTATAAATTTAGTTGGACAAGTGTCCTTATGCTGTGATGGAGAGTCTTTTGGGTATATGCCTAGGAGTCTTATAGGAGGGTCTTGAGGCAGATCCATTCTCATTTTTCTGAGGAACCATATTGATTACCATGGTGACTGTAAAACTTTGTACTCCCATCAGCAAAGGAGGAGTACGTCCTTTGAACCACATCCTCACCAGAATGAGCTGTTTTTTTATGTTACTGATTTTAGTCATTCTGACTTTTATAAGATGGAATCTCAAAACAGTTTTGATCTGAATTTTCTTAATAGCTAAGGATGTTGAACATTGCTTTAAATGCTTCTCAGCCATTTGAAATTCAGCTATTAAGAATTCTCTGTTTAGCTCTAACCCCATTTTGTAATTGAATTATTTGGTTTGTTGATTTCTAGTTTCTTGCATTTTTAAATATATTTTGGATATTAGTCCTCTATCAGATAGCCAATATATGAAAATCTTTTACCATTTTGTAGACTGCCAATTTATCCTATTGATAGTGTCTTCTTATTGAAGAATTACAGTTTCCTGTTTTCCCATTATTTTGTCAAACTTATTGTCTTCACTATTGGTGTTTTGGTTAAGGTATTTTCCATGTTTATGAATAAAAGGCTATATATAGCTGTGTGTGTGTGTGTGTGTGTGTGTGTGTGTGTGTGTGTGTGTAATCAGGTTCAGTGTATCTTGTATTATGTTGAGGACTTTGATCCACTGGGATTTGGGTTTTGTTCCACATGATAAATATGCATCTAACAAGACATATGTTTAGAACAGCAACATTTGTTGAATATGATTTCTATTGTGTATTTTTCACCTCTTTACCAAAAATTGGGTGTTCATAAATGTGTAAATTTAAGGTTTTCAATTCCATTAATCAACATGTCTATTTTTATGCAAGAAATGTTTTTTTTATTACTTTAGCTCTGTAGTACAGTTTGAAATCAAGAAGAGATATACCTTTGGAGTTTCTTTTATTGTTCAGCATTGTTTTAGTTATTCTAGGATTTTTGTTTGTTTCTTTTTCAATATGAGCTTGAGTATTGTTCATTCAAGATCTGAAAAGGATTGTGTTTTATTTTGATGAGAATTTCACTGAATATGTAGATTGATTTTATCAAGATGGCCATTTGTTATTGTTAATTTTTCTTATTAATGAAAATGAGAGATCTTTCCATCTTCAGATATTCCTTTCAATTTTCTAAAACACTTAGAGTATTTTTTCTACAAATGTTTCACTTGCTTGGTTAAGGTTAGTCTAAGATATTTTACATTGTTTGTGGCTATTGTGAAGCATGATGTTTCTTGGGATTCTTTCTCATATTACTTCTCATTTGTATACAGGAGGGTTACAGATTTTTTTGAGTTAATATTCTATCCAGCCAAAATTGAGCATAAAACAAGCTCGTTACTCTACACATATATCATATCTACTATTTAAGTATGGAATCATTATATAAATTGAATATGTAAAATAGTAATCAGAAAGGCTTAATTTTAAAAGATTTCATATGTTTTTATGAGGATGATTTTGGCTAAATTCTTGAATAATTATAATCTTAGTGAAAATTGAGGTTTGTTCGGATTCTATACATGTGTAAGAATTGAATAAATAAAATTACAGGCATATACAATAGAACTGTGATGAGTTCAACTTAGAAAGATCTATTACTAAAATGTAAGAATAAAAGCTACTTGAATTAATTTGAGGTATGTCCATAGTAGATAAAGAAACACATCTATAGAGAAAAATGACAAGTGAATTTGAAGGGCAAGCGGCAGGATCAGGATTGCTAGGACTGCACATCAGGAGAGTATGGTGGATTCCTGGCGCCAAACACAGAGATAGTTCCAGTCTGCACAGTGCGCTGCATGGTAGATTTAGCTATTACTCAGATAAAAAGAATTTGTGTGCTGCACAATCATTCTCAGAGTTAAAATGCCGAGTTCGGCTCGTACATGGCAGCCCCAGAGCTAGCAATAACGGTACCTCTCCACCAGTTTAAAAGTGGAGAGAGGCAGAGACAGCATCCAGAGCAGCTGCAACCAAGCTGCTTACCATGTTAAAAGCTCTTAAATACTGTAAGGAAATACAGATAACTCAATAAGGACAGAATCAGACAAATCCAGATAAAAGAGAACTCCAAATGAGTCACAGTTTTGGAAAAATGTATGTAGGCTTGGGTGAGAAAAGAAAAAAAAAGCCACACAAAGATGGTATGTACACAGAGAGTGTGGATTATGTATGTATATTATTATGTTTTCTTTGAATTTTTTGACTATAACGGTGCTAATTACAGAGAGACATTTCATTGTGTGGGCTGATAAGCTAAACCAGCATGTATATTATAAATGTTTCAGGACTTCCAAATTTGGGTCAAAGGATTTGTTGCTTTGGAAAAGAGGTTCTACTTTTGTTTCCACAGAGGATGAGAACTTGTGGATTGCTTCCAGACTGGTGTGGTTTGATGGAACACAACCCATTGAAAGGTTGCCTTGAACATTTCTCAAAAAATTACTTCACTCAATAAACAGCAGGAAGAAGTTTGGGACAGAACTGTGCCCATATTCCCAAATATTGTTTATAAATGTTTCTTCATATTTAAAGGATGATATGCTATAGAGATTTGCACTGGTATACATCTTGGTTTATTGATACAAATTTAAGGTCAATATTGTTATATGTATATTTCTGCTCTTGATTAAGGTATTGTGATTATGTAGTTCATTTAAAAATGTAATGTATAATTAAGAAATTTAGGTTGATAAATAATCATCTATAATAGTCAAGGTTATTGTCATATTAGTTAAATTTTCTAGATGTATACAGATATATTTCAATTATAGGTATTCTTCAAATATTTCAGAGACCTTCAGAATATGGCATTTAGCATGTTTAATAACTTAAGACTTTTCATGACAGTGAGACACATCTGCTCCTGGCAGCACCAAGCTACTTCAAGAGGACTATGGGCATTGGAGAGGCTCCTTATCAAGTTGGTTGACAATTTGGCAAGAAATTGCTTTTTCCTGGACTGTTTGATAAACTGGACATGCTGGAAAATGTTTCTCCTAACCAGGATTTAGTAATATAGACAAATGTCTCATTTTTCATTGTATGCAGGATCTATTCATCCGTAAGTGGTGATCTAACCTTTAGAGACCTAATTATGTTTTTGCATTCTAAGTTGACATTTTCAAAGCAAGAGAATCAATAAGTACTCATCTAGCATCTGGGTCTGTTATTCCTATTAGTACAGCCTTAATTAATCTTTGTAAAAAGTCACTAAAGGGTTCTTTATGGCTCTGTTTAACCCTGGTATATGATTCAAATTGTTTTCTTAGTTCTTGAATTCTATCCTGAGCATTTAAGACTGCTTTGTGGAATAGTGACAATTTTTTTTTTCTGTGTTAGGTGCTTGACCCTGTGGGTCAACATAAGTGCCCTCACCAATAATTTGATCTTGGAAAGTATCAAGTCCTTTTGCTTTTCCCTGTTGTTTTAAATTTCAACTTCTTCCTTGAAATAACATCTAAATAACAACTGGGTCCATCATCCAGCTCTGCTAAACCTTACTGAATCCAGTCATGTGGTGTCACCTTAATGCTAGAATCCTGTGTCTTTATCATCTCCCTAACAAATGCAGAATGCAATCCATTTGTTACAACAGCTTGCTTAATTTCTTTTAGATTATTCATTTCTATAGTTATTCGTCTACCTTCTTTGGATCCTTTTGGGCTTTTAGAACTTGATGCTTTGTCAGAGTAGAAAGCTAAAACCCTGGGTAAGTTATCTCTGACAGATACTGGTATTGTTGAGTCATGTTCATATGCCTTCTTTCCCTCTTCATCAGCTCCAATAATTTCCTCAATCATTTCAAATCCTTTTACTATTTACTATTTACTATTTACTATTGCCTTTTCCAAATCCTGAATCTCCTGGACTGTATTTTTTCTAGTGATTTCATTGAGGCGCCTAGCCTCTGGTCCTCATTCTGCACATGTGATTCCAAGGTCTGAAGTTTCTTCTTTAAAGATAACATCTTATACTTAGACATTATTTGGATAGTGTGCAGATTGACACCTTGGAGAGATACTTTATCTGTTAACCTATCATAACTTTTTAACTTTTTTTGTTAAATTAAACAGTATGAATTTTTTCATATAATTTTTCAGTATCCTTAGACATAGATTCAATTTTGTCTGTCAAATTAATGTTATCTTTTATAATAGTATTATTTTTCAGGTAACTTTTGATTTTCATTAATATTAATCCTGTAAAGTAGTTGTTTATTATTAGTCTCTAAGACTGTATCATTTCTAAAAGTACCACTTTCTTTCTTAATGGTATAATATGAAGAAAAAAACTGAGTCCAAATACCCAATAAATGGCCGGGCGGTGGTGGCGCACGCCTTTAATCCCAGCACTTGGGAGGCAGAGGCAGGCGGATCTCTGGGAGTTCGAGGCCTGCCTGGTCTACAAGAGTTAGTTCCAGGACAGGCACCAAAGCTACAGAGAAACCCTGTCTCGAAAAACCAAAATAGATAGATAAATAAATAAATAAATAAATAAACAAATACCCAATTAATGGTTGTATCATCAATACCATATAAGCCTTATAGAACATAATACATATTATTAGCAAAAAAAAGTTACTCAAAGTTTCAATGTCAATGTATTAATTACCTGTTATGAGATCTAGCAAATAATATTACATTTAATAATCTTTATTGTTCACAGCAGGTGTCATGGTTGCATATTTGTGATACTACCAGTGGTGACACAAATGGTCGAAATATGCTTTTCTTGACAAAATAAAATGAATTAAAACAATTCAATACACCTAGCAAGAAGCCCAGAACACGGACAGGAAGTACAAACCAGAAGCTGCACAAGTCGCCAAGTGGCAGGGAATCACACAGGTAACTCCGCCAGAGAATATGGAAGTGGGGACAAGGTGTATGCATGTGCTCTGGAAATTTCTACATTGCTGAGCGCAGTTAGCACATCTGTGGTGGGGTTCTACAAAAAGTCGCTTAGTTAAAACCAAGCCAAGAAGGCAGGGTTGGGAGACTTTCTGTGCTGTGAACTGGCCAGGCCTTGAGGTAGATCCATCTGGTGTAGAATCTGAATCCACATGGAGTGCCAGATGAAGAAAGACTTAAGAAGAACACACACTAGCTCAGAATTGAGAATAATAGAAAGTTGTTTATTTAGGGGTTCACTCACAAATCACAGTCTTCTGCAACGGAATCCTGCAGCCAGAAAAGAGATCAGATGAATGCTTTACGTTGGCATAAATAGTAGAAGCAGCCACACTGAAGGGGGCATGCAATTTAATGGCTATTGACAGTAGGAATTCCTATAACATGTTATTTTTACTGGTTAATGAATAAAGAACTGCTTTGAGCCTACGACAGGGAAGAACAGAACTAAGCAGGAAAAGCTAGGCTGCATGCTGGGAAAAAAAAGGGGGGGCAGAATTAGAGAGACACGATGGAGCTACTGCCAGAGATGTGCTGAAACTTTGCTGGTTGGCTACTATCTTGTGATGACATACAGATGAATAGAAATGGGTTAAATTAATATAAGAGTTAGCCAATAACAAGTTAGAATAAATGGACCAGTGATTTAATTATTATAGTTTCTGTGTGACTATTTTGGGTCTAAGATAGCCAGGTGGCCAGGAATCAACAAGAAGCCTCTTAATACAACACAAAAATAATGTTATGGGACATATTTGAATATATTTTTACATCATATACTTAAATATTTTATATTAGTATAAAATATAAAATCAAATAGTAGAACATTGATAATCTTTTAAATGAAGTAAATATACTTTTCCTGGAGTGTAAGAGATGGGTACATTGTTCAGAGTATATAGTGCTCTTTCAGTGGACCTGCAATTGAATTTCAGCTCTTTATTTTCTGGTTCATCATAGTCAACTGTAACTTCAGGTCCATGAGAATAATGCAATATTCTGTCTTCCCTGGACATACACTTATGTTTACAACTAACACAGAGATGTAATTATCTATATAATTATAAATTTAACAAAACGGGAAAACTGTATGTGTGCATGCTCAGGATGTTTTAATGATACTAATTTGTATGTCACACATATTAATTCTACTTGTAGAATACTAAAGGAAACAGTTTGAACAACTTAATTACAGGAAAAATGTAAATAATTAGATCTATGAAAATGCCTAATGATTCCTTATTGTCCTTATTGTTTAGACCTATAGGTCATTAGTTTGTAAATTACATGTGGTATCTTTGTTTTCATCAAAATAAATAAAGTGTGGTTAAATAAAGTGTTACTGCCGAGACTAGAGAATATCACATAATTAATTATTCTGGAATAATAGCCAAACTGAAACCACAAAATTTATTTACATAAGAAGAAATATCAATAAATAGTGGCATTAATGTGTCCCACAATAACTGACAAGGTGTCTTTAATAATGCTGTCTAACTCTCTTGGTAGGCAATTAGAAGCAATGTTGATAGCCTGGATTGATTTGGTGACTTTTGAATTGTCCTTGACCAACAATTAATAGGGTTACCTCCTCCATGTAACTTTATGATTTTTATTTAAAATGGTGTTTTGTTTTATTTGATTTTGTTTTGTAAACAGAAATATAGCTTTTAATGAAAAGAGTGGAAATTACATTTCAATTTACTGAATGTGTACCAGTTTCTATTGGTTTTACATGTGTATTTTTCAGTTTTTTAAAGAAAAAAAAATACATATATAACATTTAAATCATTACAAAGCAAGGACATAAATGTCAAAATAAACAAATAAATAAAATTAAATAGAGCAAAAGGGTTCTATTTAAACCACATTCAAAGGAAATGAAGAATCATGAATGGTGGTATATACCTGTAATAGCAGCACAATTGAAGCAGAGGCAAATAGATGACATTTCTAAGAAAACCTGTCAAAGGAGCTATCTCTTTGTATAATGTAAGCCTTTAGCATATTTGTCAATAATATAACAAGGGATTATCATATTGTTTTAATTATGGACCTTCTATTTTGTTACAGTAATTAATATGCTATAATTTTGTACTAGTATTATGTAATTTTTGCTTCTATATCCTGCAGTATATATTATATTCAGGCATGTTATCAGCCATACTAGTAATTTTTTTTAAGATTTACTTGACTATTTGAGGTTTTTTATATTTCCATATGGATTTTAAAATTCTTTTTCTGATCTCTTTATATAATGTTATTGGAATTATAATTTGAATTTTGTTTAATTTGTAGAATGCCTTTGGTAAGATGGCCATTTTCATAATAGTAATTCTAATAACCCATGGAGAAAAAGAAGTTGTTTTTTTTTTTTACCTTCTAGTGTCTTCTTCAATATCTTTGTTCAGCACTTAAAACTTTACAGAAGCATTAAATTCTTTAGTTAGTATATTACAAAGGATTTTTATTTTTTATTAAGCAATTGTGAATCTTTTTTTGATCATATTTTAGAATGTTGCCTTTTTGTCCACAAGAAGACGACTAGTTTGAATGTTAATTTCTGTCTTGTCTAATTATTAAAAGTGTTTATTAGAACTATATTTTCCAGTGGAGTGTTTAGGTTATGAAATCTATAGGATTATATCATCTCTAACTAAACTTTACATTAATCTTTTCTTCTTTTAAACCTTTATCTCTATCTCTTGTTTAAATATTTTAAGATCTGATATATTACATTGACTATGAGGATATGAGGCAGATAATTTTGTTCCATTGAACTTGATTCAAATTGCTTAATTTTTCCCCATTTATTGTGTTCATTTCAACTTTGTCACAGATAGCCTTTATTCAGTTTTTTTCACTTTGTGTGTGTGTATGTATAAAATTCTTCAGAGATATCAACCTATAGCAAAAGCCCCCTTTTTGTTTCCCTGATGTCAGTGCAAAACTTCTGTTTTTGCATACATTTATATGATGTACTATATATATTGATTTATATATTTGGAACTATTCTTTGTCTCCAAACAAAGCCACCTTGATCACGAATAATGATATTTTTGAAGTGTTGAATTTGGTTTGTTGGTGTTTTATTGAGGAGTTCTGCTCCCATGTTCACCAAGGAGATTAGACTATAACTTTGTATTGTTTTGTTTTTATCTGCTCTTAGTATTGAAGGACTGGAACCTTTATAAAGTGAACTTAGAAGCATGTGCGTCTTTTTATATATTATATTATTGATTAAGGAACATTGCAATGCAGTTTTCTTTAATGGTTTTATATAGAGCTTCATATAGACCCTCCAGACTTTGGGTATTGTTGTTGTTGGGGGCTTTTAATTACAGTTTTGATGCAACTGATGCTTATATATATGTTTCATTTGTTTATGTCCTCTTGACCTCAATTTTATAGACCATGTAAGTGTATTAATTTTTTAAAAAGTTTTTCATTGAATTTACATGTAAGGACTCAGCCTCAGAGATCCTCTAAATTTTTATTTGTGTCTATTTTTATATTTCCTTTTTCACACTTTATTTGGATTTTTTTCTTTTTTTTTAATTTAGCTAAAGATTTATCATCAATTGTATCTATCTTGAGCCAACTCTGTTGAATTTTTTCTATTTATTTTCCTTTTTCATTCATTATTCTTTTACTTTTTTTGCTTCTAATGAGAGTTTTTCTGTATTCAGATTTTTAAATTGTTCTCCAGTTTTTCAAAGATTTAAAAAGTATATAATCAACTTCTTTGGTTGAAATCTCCCAGGAATTTCAATAATAGCATTGTAGATATAAATTCTTAGGACTGTATTTATTTTGTCCAATATTTTCTAGCATATTGCATTTCATTCAGTTTTAAAAAAATTAACCTTGTAATATTATCCACTAGGAAAGATTTTAATTAATATTTAGTCATTTAAGAAAGATTGCACTCTATTTTTAAAAACATGAATTAACCTCCTCATTCATGATATATCCAAAGCTTCCTACTTTCACATATTTAAGTACAAACTGCATTCATTACCTACAAGGAAAATACAATCCCACCCCTACACTCTCACACACATCCCTCCTTATTTGTGGTATTTCCCTTTTTCTTGTTGTTAGTTGATCACCAAACCCTGAGGGCAAAGGGAGCATAGATTTTGCACAAGGCAGGGCTTGGCCAACTGTGAGTACAATGAAAATGACCTTCCAGGAGTTAGCTTCAGTGAGACAGCTCAACTCAATTCCAGACTAAAGTAAATATACAGCATGGGGACAGAGGCTGAAATATCACCTAATAAGTGCTCATAATATGCTTTATTTTCATTTGACAGCATAGTCCCATGTACAAATAGGAGCACAATATTTAACTATTATATGGGCAATGAGGTGAGAGCATTTGCATGAATCTGCTTGAAAGAACACACTTGAGAAATGTCAGGCCTTGGTCCTGCCTCACAGGGATGTACTAGACTTTGTTGACTCCACATTAGAAGCTTTACCCTCTGTGAGGAATGAATGGGCACATCCACACACACATCCATTCACCCACACCAACAAAGAGAGAGACAGAGACAGAGAGACAGAGAAGCAGACAGAAAGAATCCTGAAATATTATCATATCTAAAAAGAAATGTAAAACATTTACAGCTTTTATTAATACCCTTTGAATTGTTGTCTCTTTGCCTTTTTTGATATTTTAAATTATCAGTTATCACCTTACCACTATGCCACATTTATAAGTAAAGACAATTTTCATAGTTTCCATCTCTCATGGTGACAGAAGATATTTCTTTATTTTGTAGCCCAGAACTTTATAAGTCTTGGTGAGGTGAAATAACAAAGTCTAGTAACACTATAGTGATTACATTCCTCCTGCCATTTGTGGTACCCACTTCACAGTATTATCTTTCTATCAAAGATGCATGTAAGATATTTCCTCACTCCTCCTTGATTTACTGATGTCAAAATGTTTCTGGGACACAGTAGTGCTCAGAAATATACGTGTGCATTATTATTGATACCATTATACATGCTAGATTATTTCATTATTTTATACTATTCTTTCCTTTATAATAGTTTTATCTTTTCTCCACTTCAATTCTTATTATAAACACTCACCACATCTCATCTGAGAAGGGAAATTAACCCACAAACCTATGAACACCTGATTTTTGATAAAGGAGCTAAAAGTATACAATAGAAAAAAGAGCATCTTCAACAAATTGTGCTGGCAAAACTAGATGTCAAACTGTAGAAGAATGAAAATAGATCCATATCTATCACCATGCAGGAAATGCAAGACAAATGGATTAAAGACCACAATATCAGTCTGAACACACTGAACCTGATAGAAGAGAAAGTGGGAAGTACTCTACAACACATGGACACAGGAGACTGCTTCCTATGTATAACCCCAGCAGCACAGACATTAAGGGCAACATTGAATAAATGGGACCTACTAAAACTGAGAAGCTTCTGTAAAGCAAAGGACACTGTCACTAAGACAAAAAAGCAACCTACTGACTGGAAGAAGATCTTCACCAACCCCACAACAGACAAAGGTCTGATATCCAAAATATATAGAGAACTCAAGGAACTAGACTTTAAAATGCTAATTAACCCAAATAAAAAATGGGGCACTGAACTGAACAGAGAATTGTCAACAGAAGAAGTTCAAATGGCCAAAAGACACTTAAGGTCATGCTCAACCTCCTTAGCGATCAGGAAAATGCAAATCAAAACAACTTTGAGATATCATCTTGTACCTGTCAGAATGTCTAAAATCAAAAACACCAATGATAGCCTTTGCTGGAGAGGCTGTGGAGGAAGGGGTACACTCATCCATTGCTGGTGGAAATGCAATCTTGTGCAACCACTTTGGAAATCAGTGTTTCGGTTTCTCAGGAAATTCGGGATCAACCTACCCCTGGACCCAGCAATACCACTCTTGGGAATATACCCAAGAGATGCCCTATCATATGACAAAAGCATTAGTTCAACTATGTTCATAGCAGTATTATTTGTAATAGCCAGAACCTGGAAACAACCTAGATGCCCTTCAATGGAAGAATGGATGAAGAAAGTGTAGAATATATACACATTAGAGTACTACTCAGCGGTAAAAAACAATGACTTTTCGAATTTTTGCATGCAAATGGATGGACATAGAAAACACTATCCTGAGTGAGGTATCCCAGACCCAAAAAGATGAACATGGGATGTACTCACTCATAATTGGTTTCAAGCCATAAATAGGGTCATAGAGTTTACAATTGGTGAACCTAAAGAAGCTAAATAAGAAGGTGAACCCAAGGAAAAACATATAGTTATCCTCTTGGCTATGGGAAGTAGACAAAATTGCCAGGAAAAAAAATTGGGATCTTGGGGGTGGGATGGGATGGGGTTAGGGGAGATGGGGAGAGAAAAGTGAGAAGGGGAGGGGAGGATGGGGGGAACTTAGGGAAACAGGATGATTGGGATAAAGGAAGGATGGATAGGAGGGCAGGGAAGCACAATTCTTAGTTAAGGGAATCACCTCAGGGTTGGCAAGAGACTTGAACCTAGAGTGGCTCCCAGGAGCCCAAGGCGATGTCCCCAGTTAGTTCCTTGGGCAGCTGAGGAGAGGGAACCTGAAATGACCCTATCCTATACCCATACTGACGAATGTCTTGCATATCACTGTAGAACCTTCATCTGGTGATGGATGGAGATAGAGACAGAGACCCACACCTGAGCACTGGACTGAGCTCTCCAGGTCCCAATGAGGAGTGGAAGGAGGGAGAAGATGAGCAAGGAAGTCAAGACCATGAGGGGTGCCCCACCCACTGAGACTACTGGGAGCTCACCAAGGGCAGCAGGACTGTGACTGAAAAATCATGGGATAAAACTGGACTCTCTGAGCATGGCGAACAATGAGGGCTGATGAGAAGCCAAGGACAATGTCTCGGGGTTTTCATCCTACTACATGTTTTGGCTTTGCGGGTTCCTAGCCAGTTTGGATGTTCACCTTCCTAGACATGGATGGAGGGTGGAGGACCTTGGACTTTCCACTGGGCAGGGAACCCTGACTGCTCTTTGGACTGCAGAGGGATGGCGAGAGAAGTGGGGGGGAGGGAGAGAAAAGTGGGAGGAGGGGGAGGGAAATGGGAGGCTGGGGGGAGGAGGAAACTTTTTTCTTTTTTTTTCCTTTTCTCAATAAAAAAAAAGGTATGGGGATAATGGGAGATGTACTGTTAGCAAAGACACATGTCCTTTATAACCTTTGTCCTTGTTGTGTAAAGATATAATGTCCAGTATTGTTCAGTAATTTCCTAAACCATTAGAAAATACAACTCTCCACCAGATAAAACATGGCTGCATTCCCCACACAAGAAATCTGTTCTAATATAACTTTTAGCTTTGTAGTTCTGATATTCCATTCATTTTTTTATTATTTTTAATTGAGCTATATATTTTTCCTGGTCCCCTCCCTTCTTCCCACTCACCTTCTACCCTCTCCCATGATTCCCATGTTCCCAATTTGCTTAGGAGATCTTGTCTTTTTCTACTTTCCATATAGGTTAGATCTATGAATGTCTCTTTTAGTTTTCTCTTGTTGTCTAGGTTTTCTGGTATTATAAATTATAGACTTTTTCCTTTGATTTATGTTTAAAGCCACTTATGAGTACATACTATATTTATATTTCTGGGTCTGGGTTACCTCACTCAATATGATATTTTCTAGATCCATCCATTTGCCTACAAATTTTAAGATGCAGACCTAAACAGAGAACTTTTAACGGATGAATCTAAAATGGCTGAAAGACACTTAAGAAAATGTTCAAAATCCTTAACTATCAGAACATTGCAAATCAAAACACCTCTGAGATTCCATCTTACACCTGTAAGAATGGCCAAGATCAAAAACACTGATGCCAGCTTATGCTGGAAAGGATGTGGGGTAAAGGGAACACTTCTCCCGTGCTGGAGGGAGTGCTTTGGAAATCAGTATTGTGACTTCTCAGAAAATTAGGAAACAATCTACATCAAGATCCAGCAATACCACTTTTGGTTCTATACCCAAAAGATTCTCAATAATACTGCAAGGACATGTGTTCAACTATGTTTATAGTACTATTATTCGTCATAGCTAGAACTTGGAAACAACCAGAATGCCCCTTAATCGAAGAATGTATAAAGAAGATGTGGTACATTTACACAATGGAGAACTAAACAGCAGAAAGAAATAATGACCACACATTTTTCCTTACTTGCAGTATTATGGCTACATAAAATGATTACACTTTTCTCTCTACCTCTCAGTATCTGATTTCACGAAGACATATGTTTGAAGTTATTTCTTCTTTTCTACTCTTTATTTTATTTAGAATGATAAGATGATGCTTGAGAATCTTTTAAATTATTATTATAATAGGAAATTACTTAGATTCTCAAATATATGTTTTGATACTTCCAAATTGGGTAATTTATAGTGGACTTCTTAGATGCTTAAAGAATATTTTAAGGCTATATTGGTTCTTCAATTAAACCAACAAGTTCTTATTTCTAGATGTTCCATTAGAGTAGAATATTCAGATATAGATAGTTATCAATTTAAAATATTGGCATTCTTATTAAAATTCTGATTTTCACTCTATGTCTATGATTCTCCACCATAAATATATTCATAGATTGCCTCTAATGTCTGATATATTATCTACACAGAAAAGGTGCTGAGTTTGGTACTGTATAACAAGAATGTTCCCGAAGTTGAAGAATGGAATAAGATTATACCACAGAAAGCAATTTCTGCACTACATGGGAAAAAAAGGTAAAAATTAAAAGATAAGTGAGTGCAATTATTTTGAAATGGAGTCTTAATAGCATCATAATTATTTAAAGAATGTATTTAATAGCAAATTTGAGTTGCTAACCAATGCTTAAAGCACAAAGTACCAATATATCCAGTAAAGGAAAAGTCTTCAACTTAGATAAATTAACTTTTCTCATTGTATTAAAAATGCCTTCATTGAGGTATGAGTTGAAAGTATTTATTTTTATTTATGTCAGCATATAGAGCAGTTCTTAAATAACTGAAAATTGATCAATCAAGCCAACACATAACCTATTAGATAGTCAATAGTTTTCTTTATAAATGCTTCATTTGTCCCCAGAAAATGGAGGAAATGTTAGCATCCTTAATAGAAAATGTTCAAAAAATATAGCTTTTATTTTCACTTGAAAATAAATGAAGAAGTATCAAATGTGTTCACATGGCCCTTTTTGGTGAATGTGTTAAGTATTATTCCTTTTTTTCCTTAAATATTTTATTAGGAACATATAGCTTATATAGAAAGTGAATCTGAAAAGAGAACTAGATAAGGAAATTATATGGACATCTATTTCACTCACTGTATCAAACATAATAATCTAGGAAGCAGCAACTGAACTTACCACATAGCAATTGCATATTGCCCAGTAAACAGCTGAAAATCCAGTTGTCTGTTATCTACAGAAATTTGCCATGATTCAAAGCACTGTAAGACTAGTCAATCTAGTTGAATTGGCAACAGTTCAGACCGGCAACATTATGTGTTCAATGCATTGACAAGAGGGGTTGAGAAACATATATTTTCATCTTTGAATTAGTTGTGTGCTTGGGCATTACTTTAAATGAGAGAATAATCTTGGCAAGGGAAAGAGGATGTAGTAAGAAAGCTTATCTATATTCTTTCTAGATGATATATGTTTTGCTTCCAACACATTAATACATGAAAGTCATGATCATGGAACTAACAAAACTATGTTTCCCATGATCTCAGGTTTTTAATTTCATAAACAACTCATTATCTTTATGTTCCTTTTAAATGATTCAGCTTGAAAAAGCCTATATTTTCTCTTACCTTTCCTGTGCCATGTCTGAAAATTCTACCTCAATGTGTGATGTGGGAGTGTCATATATCAATCTGTTGATTTCATTGGTTAAGCAATAAAGAAACTGCTTGGCCCTGATAGGGTAAAACATAGGTGGGAGGAGTAAACAGAACAGAATGCTGGGAGGAAGAGGAAGTGAGTTCAGAGATGCCATGCTCCCCTCTCCCGGACAGAGGCGATAGCTCTGCTCTCTGGGGCACTCACAATAAAGCTCCGACACAGGATGGATGTAGGCTAGAATCTTTCCTGGTAAGCCTGATGCCATACAGATTATTAGAAATGGGCTAGTCCAGGTGCAAGAGCTAGCCGAGAAGAGGATAGATATAATGGGCCAAGCAGTGTTTAAATAAATACAATTTGTGTGCTGTTATTTCGGAGCATAAGCTGCCAGGTGGCCGGGGTGCTGGGGACACAGCCCTGCCGCTCCAATTACTACAAATGTTCTCAGTTAAAATTTAGTGCATATATTTCTTTTAGTTGTATAATTTTACCCATTGTTTCCTCTGCCTTTTCACTGAGCTAATAAAATAAATCTCTTAATGGGCTCATGTTCTAATATTTTTTTTCAGTGACTGCAATTTTTCCCTAAGCTCCCTATCTTAATATTTAGTTTTTTAATACATTCTAACAATGGCCTATATTTCATTATTGTTTATTTCATATGGACTTGTCCTGAGACTTTCACTTTTATTGTGGGCTCTTGTCTGTTTTCAATTTTGTTTCTCCCTTCCTGGCCACCTTGTATGAAAAAGTGATTAAAATTTCAGGGACTACATGTGATGTGAGTGAATATTTGTGATAACACATAAATACTGTTATTACATTTTAATTGCTTCTATTACAACATGAGTATATATGTGTATGTGTATGCATATGAGCATGTGTACAGAAGTGTGTCCACAGATGGAGGAATTCAAAGATTCTTGAATCATTCTCTAATTTATTTTCATAGAGGGTGTCTTATTACATTAGGGGTTTGTGAGATACCTAGACTGGCTGGCCAGCTAGCCCCAGGTATCCTTCCTCTTGTCTCTGCTTATTTAGTGTTAGAATTGCAGGCTCTGCCCCATAACAGCCTTTTTCTGGGTGAGGACTATCTAAACTAATGTACCACCAGAATTTCACCAAGTGAACTGAGTCAGATAAGTACTTGGCTTTGAAACTTTAGTTAGAAATTTGTTGGTAGATACACATAGGGAGGACAAGTAAAAGAGAAACACAGAGTAGGGAGTTGCAACTATGTTAGCATTTTTAATACCTCAACAGAACATTCCATTTTAATGAATGAATCTGAAAAGCTCCTCTGTGAATTTATTTCTGAAGTATCAGTTTCTTATACTACTTTGGAGATTGTGTATATGACTAAGGGCTCACCTGGGGATATCATGCCTTTCTTTGGTCCTGGCCCTACTTTGTGGCTCTGTTTTTTGTGAAGTGAGGAATCTATACCCTATGCAGCTGTAACTGTGAACTCCACAATGGTTATACTGCCAAGGCTCTGGCAGATCTCTGAAATGATACACCAAAATATAACTAATATGTCTTGAGCTGAAAGCAGCTCAATAGTCAAAGGTGTTCCATGTCTATGTGCTTAATGTGGGTAAGAAGATTTGCTTTTCAGACTACAAAACAGTAGCTATTACTGTCTTCTATCAAATTATCATTTTCCAATGCCATATAAAATTGTGATTAATTTATTATTCTATAGATAGTAGCTAAATAAATTAATTAGTGGATATATTACTCTAACTTTTATTTAGTTGTATTTAGAATAGCTTATTTGCATCTTTAGTTATTTCTGTTACATAATTAATTTTCTGTTGAAGGATAAAATGATGATTCTTTGAAGAATAAATAGAATATTTTAACCTTAATTATAAAGTCCTCTGAAACTAAATTATTTTCTAGGCTCTTCTATTAAGTCTATTAGAAATATTAACCTTAAATTAACCTGTATATCACAGCCCTCTTAGGATCTTTCATGAGTAGGAAGAAGGATGGAACATATATACAAAGGACTGGGTACTTAAATCTAAGAATAGAAAAGAAATCATAAGGTTTTACATGAGTACTTGCCTCAATGTTAATAAATCAGCATTAATCTTCATCTTATTGAGCAGATGGCAAGGACTACAGATCTGACACATCTTGGAAAATAACCAGATCTCTTCAAGTCAAGTCATTTAGGAAAACTTGCTAGAGATTCTTGGCTGAATTAAGGAGGAAAAGTTCATGATAATAGTCTTCTGCTAGTTACTTTCCTATTCCACTTTATCATAGAAATATCTGCTAGCAAAATGTTTCATCATGTGCTATAGCAACAAATAAACTACTGTAATCTCTGGCTAGAAGTCAATAGTAGCTAGTACTTTCATCTTTGAATCACACCAGTGAATTGGAAGTGATCAACATGCATAACACAGAAGGTGCAAGGAATTCCATACCAGCAGAAAAATGTAAAGGGAAAACATAAGGTCTTTTTTTACATGAAGCCAAATAGTGTGTCCTCAGCCAACAATGATGACACGATCAATTGCCCCCTCCACAGAAGGTAGAAAGTTTTTAACACAAAATGAAAGAAAAACAAACAAATAAATAAAAATAGCCTGACACAATGATTTTACAATGTTACACAACCTGGTTATTTCAAAAAAAAAATATTTATACAAATTAAAGTAACAAGAGGGTCTTGTAAACAATGTAGATTACCCTTGTGGGTGGAGTAACTTGTCAGAGGAAGGCAAGGTTATAAGAGAGGACAGTGATGAAGAGGATAAATGAAAAAAAAAAAAAGTATGTCTAAGCAGAATGGTGCACACATTTAACCCCAGAATTCTGGAGATAAAGGCAGGTAGATTTCAGTGAGTTAGAGTACAGCCAGGGATATATAGTCTGACTCTTACTAAAAACAAAAACAAAAAAATAGAAAAAAGAATAAAAATGTATGACTATGTCATTATAAAACTTATTGTTTCAAATGGTATCTTGAATTCAATAAAAAAATGCATAGGTCAGAAAATCCAGAGGCCCAATTTTTTCATAATTCTTTAAATGCCTAGTAACTGGTGCAAAGTGACAAAGATATGAAAAAAAATGAAAACAATTTTAATTAAATATAATATATGAAGAGAATCAATGCTGTAGTTTTCATCAAGTGAGAGATAAGGACAGACCATTTTGTTTTGGAGAGAGTCTCTTACTTATTCAATTATATAAAATGTTGATCAATATACCTGTATACATATTTCTTTAAAAGTGTGAGGTGTGGTAGCTTCTTCCACGTAATTAATTACATAGTTAATTAATTAGTTATAACTATATGGATGCTTTGTTTACATTATACATCTCATGTCACATGTATAATTGTTATACTTACAGCCCACAGTGGGAAATAGATTCTCTGGGACTGAAGTTATAGACATACAGATAGCTGTGAGCCAACTTGAGGGTTCTGGATATTCACCCACAGTCCTCTGGTAGAGAAGCTAGCACTGATTTAAACTAAGCCATCTCTCTAGTCCCTAGATATATAGTTTTTAATTTTTATTTTATGTGTATTTAAATACAGGATTATATTTAGTAAGAGGACAGCTGGCAGGAGTGTGTTCTTTCTTTCCATCTTGTGTTTCCATGGGGATTAGGCTTAATTCTTCAAGCTTTATGGCAAGGAACTTTACCTGCTGAGTCATCTCAACAGTAACTATTTTAAAGATGTAGTATGCTAGTCTGTATTCTGTTAACTGTAGTAAGTAGGTGTAAAATAAAATAAACTCTTAAATTTTGAACTGCTTATTTTCTATTGAAATCACATGTATTGAACACTAATAATATTAAAGGCCAGAGTGGTGATGATAGCTTCATTTCCAGCACTTGGGAAGCAGATGTTGGCAATCTGAGGCCTTCATTGAGGGCAACTACAGCTGTACAGTCAGATTCTGTCCCAAAATAATAGATGTGAATAGTGCTGATGATGATGACGATAGTGAAGCAGTATTAGATGATCCTTACTGTGCAGAAAATTATCACAGTGATGAAGGAATGCATATTGAAGGACAGGAAGTGATTTTAAGCTTATGTAGGTTGGTGGATAGAGAGTGACTTTTAAGTCTGAATCCAAAAGAGTTGCAAGAGAACTAGAGAGAAAGGAATGTAGTTGAACTGATATGTGAAACTATGCTGAGCATTATTTGAGTTTTAACGTAGAACACAGTGGCCCTGGAGCCAGGAAAGGTAGGATATAAGGAAGATATAAATGGCACTAGAGGGCTGCATGATGTAGCAAACAATGAATGTGAGATCTTTTAAAGTTTTGTGGAGAGAAATGACATAATTTGTGCCATATTTTATGAGAGGACTTCAACTTAATGACAGTGAAAATAGATTGATGTGAACAGAAGTTGAGGTTTGAAGGCTACTGGAAAGACCAAGGCTCTAGATATAAATTTGTGTAGTCATAAAAATGTGAACATTTAGAACATTTGATTTATTATTTTATCTTGTTTTAGTTTATTTTCAGCTAAAGAACATTGAGATGTATTATATAAAACTTTAAAAATATATTAAATAAACTTGAAAATCTCACAGCATATCATGAAAAAGTGAAGAATGTAGTTCTATTGCATAACTTCAATTTTGCAATTGGATAATTTTGTTTACTCTCAATTTAAAAAAATGAGGGAAAATTGTAATAAATCATTATACCTCAGGCATAGTTATAAAATGGAAACTGCTGGAAACAGAATGATCCACGTGAAACACAGTGGTTCACATAAATTTAAAAGTTCCAGTGATGTAGCTTTGCTTCACAGTAAGTTAATAGTGAAAGAATGGTCATAGAAAACCAAAGAATAGTGATATTAATACTTAAATGTGTTTAGTTGTTTCAAACATATTTTTGTTCTATTTCCTTAATGAGATGGTAACTCCTCAACATAAGACAGGTCCTTCTTGACTATATTTGTAGCATTTTAAGATCAATGGAAATAGGAGTTTGTTTTGCTCATTCTTGTGTCTGTGGCATCCCTGGCATACCGCTTTGTTCTGTGAAAGTGCTTTCACATTTCGAGTGAATTCAGTATTATGCAGTTTTATGCTTACCCACAGGTCAGTTGAAAATTCAAAGCAGACACAAGAATGGACAAAATGACATAAAGTCCAAAAGTAATTAATAGAAAAATATATTAGCAGAAATATCTACCTACTTTATTATTGAAAGTTTTTTAGAAAGTTTTTTAATTTGGGGATAATTCTACATGAAATCAGCAAGTAAAGTCTATTACTACATAAACTCTTAGGTATCATTTTCTATTAAAAGTGTAGTTGCAGAGGATCTTAGTTGTACATACACAAAAACATGCTACTACACATAAATAAACATAGAATAAGTCTTTTAAAACTATTCCAAATAAAAGATGTTAACACAAAAGAATGAATGATATTTCAGTGTATTTATGCAAAATTTTTTGGCAGGTTAGTTAATCAAATACTGAAAGAAAGTAGATCATTTGTTGTATCATACATTAGAGAGGAGATTAATTATAAAAAAAGAAATATTTTCTTCAGCCATTCATGTATCAAACTTGTCAAACGTTATACCTAAATGGTGACATTTTAGTTAATCTAGACTGTACAATGAGAAATCCACTTAAAATTAAATAAAATCAGTTCTACAGTAGAAATATCCAATCAGTGTTTTACCTTAGACATCCCTTACACACTATTACTGACCCTTTTATACATTATGACCCAGATAATTTGTGGTAGCTACTTACTATGGTTTGAGCTTAATTAAATCACATTAAAATATAGTTTCCAGTCGAGTGATATTGAGAGATGTGTTAGTTCAGAGTTTGTTGTTCATCTCTGCCCATGACTTAGTTCTTTCTGAAATAGATTGGTTCTCACAAGGGTGAAAGTTATGATGAGTTTAGACCCCTTGTTTTTCCTTCCTTTTGTTTTTTTCATGTTTATTCTTTGAATGTACCTCTTCTTCCTTCTGTTTTTCTGCCATGAGTGGAAAAGCATGAAACTCTTAAAAGCTGAGAAAATGCAGGTTTTATGATCACTGGTTTTCAGAACTATTAAAACAATCAAACCTCTTTATTTTGTAAATTAGAATGAGATGAGTTATATTGTATGATAACACTGTTTCTTTTTACCATCTAGTTATTGGAGACTATGAGTATTTTCCTTAATTTGCCAAATGTAAATAGACTAAATATTATAACTATAATTTTTGCTTGATAACTATTTTGTTGTAAGTAATCTTACTATATTAAAGGAAAAATATGTCCTTTTATTTGTATAGAAAAGGGGAAATGGTGAGGGACGTCCTTTTGTATACATGTTTTATTTTATTGGTTAATGAATAAAGTTACTGAGGCCTATGGAAGGTCAGAGTAGCGTACAGTAGGAATTCCAAGAAGATAGAGGAGGAAAGAAGGCAGAGTTAGGGAGATGCCATGTAGCCGCTGAAGGAGATAGATACCTGTGAACTTTACCAGTAAGCCACTTGCCTCATGGTAAAATATGAAATAATACAAATGGCCTAATTTAAGATGTAAGAGTTAGCTAGAAAGATGTGTAAGCTATTGGCTCAGCAGTGTTTTAATTAATATAATTCCTGTGTAATTATCTTGGATTTGGGTGACCAGGAACAAACAAACAGCCGCCATCTACACATACATATTGAACTGTATGATTTCTAGAGTTGTCTAAGAAATTCTGTTAATGTTGTCCAACTTATCCTTGATGAAGATAACTGTAATTCATTCATGTCACATGTGGCTCTTGAACATGTATAGGTTTGTCAAATGTATCTGCATGACAATATCATGGCAATAAAGAACATCTAGGAGTAGGTACACATATTTATCAATTCTATTTATTTATCCATCTATCTAGCTAGTTAGTTAGGTACTTAGTTAGTAATAGGTGTAATCTCTTTACACAGTCCTAATTGTCTTATTGTTCTGGAACTCATGTTCGAAATAGGCTGGCTTCTGACTGATAAAGATTCACCTTATTCTCCCTCTTGAGTGATGGAATTGAGGTATATGCCACAATTCCAAGCTGTCAAGGTTTTTATATGTGATATGCTAAAAACTTGTCAGAGCAAACAATATGATAAAATTTAATACTCAAAAACAAGGACAAAGATTGCATCTCTTCAAAACAGTAGTAGATCTTGATAAATTGTATATATGGATTGAGATGATAATTTTAAGGTATTATTTCAGTTAATCAAGCAATTAAATTCATATTCATCATGCATTAAACTTACTCTTGTTTCATGAGGAAATGAAAGACACTCACTTCAGTTAGTAACAGTGGTTTTCAACATGTGTGTGGCTATTCTTTGTGTTGTGTATCAGATATCCTGCATAACAGATATTTACAATATGATCACAATTTGTTATGAAGTAGCAACAAAATAATCTTACGGTTTGCAATAGGATTTCACAAGTAAAATGGAATTATATTAAAGCTTCACAGCATTAAGAATTTAAGAATCACTGGTCATATAATTTCTCTCCACTCGAGTACTCTTCGGAAGTGCATCTTCATGAAGAGATCTTCAATTGTTCTTTTATTAATTAATGTCTTCACACATTTGTGTTCCATGTTAATTTTTCAACGTTTATAAATTGATTTTCCTCTTCTATTCAATTCTACTTATTTTGGACCTGCTTTTGATATCTATTCCAATCACTCTTCACTGCTGAATCAGAATGTTATCGGGCAACAAACATACAAAGATGCCTTTAATAGAAAGATATTCTATAGTATGTCAGAGGAAGCATAAAATATGTTTATAACTTCTGTTTTTTTTCTCTGATTTTAGAAATCCTTACAGAAATTCTATTTTTATTAATTTAAATTAGAAACAGCTTCTCCAATCAAGGGCAAGAATCTTATGGTGCTTGTCTATACAAGTAGTTTTAGATTTGATTGAGTAGTTTTTAATTTCATCTCTCCTTGATTTCCCAAGGTGCTACTCTATGACAGTTTGCATTTTATCTCCTCCTCTTTCATCAGTTTCCCTGACTTCCCAAGTATGCTTAGTCTTCAGATGAACTAAAAGTCATTTTCCTGTAATTAAATGCATTCAAAATGTAACTCACCAAGCATAAATCTCTAATCTGCTGTCAATGAATGTCCGATAATGCAATATGTAAAGAATATCTATCAAGTCTAAGATCTTCCTGTCAAGTGAGTAGGCTTTAAAGTATTTTCAAATTTGCTAAATAAAGATGGATTTTTTTGTCTACTATGAAAACAAAAATAGATTGTGAAACAAAAGGGAAGGGGAAAGAGGAACCTCCACTTTTATTTTCATAGTAGCTACACTAATGTACATACTTGGCAGAAGTATATGAGTGTTTCCCCTTGTCATATTCTACCAGTATTTTTTGCAACTTATTTTCATGACTATGATGAAATTAAATCTCTGTGTAGTTTTAATTATCATTTCCATGATGGATAAAGATGCTATAAAATGAAAACATATATCTATTAACCATTTTATTCAATATTTTAAGAAATTTTATCAGGTCCATGGCTCACTTAGAAAAATAGTTTTGGGTTTATTGGTTAATGGATATTTTATTTTTAAGATTTTTCTTATAATTTCTAGATATTAATTCTCTGTATGTTCCAAAAATTTCTGTCTTCTTATGTAGCTGTTGCAACACATTTATTTTGGCTGTGAAAAATTTGAAATGCATGAGATCCCATTTATAGATTGTATTTTTAATTTATTAATTAATTTATTTATTTATTAAAGATTTCTGCCTCCTCCCTGCCACCACCTCCCATTTCCCTCCCCTTCCCCCAATCAACTCCCCCTCCATCAGCCCGAAGAGCAGTCAGGGTTCCATGCCCTGTGGGAAGTCCAAGGTCCTCCCACCTCCTTCCAGGTCTAGTAAGGTGAGCATCCAAACAACCTAGGCTCCCACAAAGCCAGTATGTGCAGTAGGATCAAACCCCAGTGCCATTGTTCTTGACTTCTCAGCAGTCATTGTCTGCTATATTCAGCAAGTTCGGTTTTATCCCATGCTTTTTCAGACCCAGTCCAGCTGGCCTTGGTGAGTTCCCAATAGAACATCCCCATTGTCTCAGTGTGTGGATGCGTGCCTCATGGTCCTGAGGTCCTTGCTTGTACTCTCTCTCCTTCATAGATTGTTATCTGTTTTTTTTTTTTTTTTTTTTGTGCTTCGAATGTCTTCTTATCTACAAAGTTTTTAACTGTGAGTTTATATCTTGACATATTCTCTTTACTTTTTCCTCAGGCAGTTTCAGAGTTTTGTGTCTTATGTTGAGGTCTCTGATCCAATGGCTGCTGATAAAAATTCCAAGTCCAACCAAGTACTAACCAGGCCCAAACCTGCTTAGCTTCCCTGTCTCAAAAAAAAAAAAAAATTCCAAGCCCAATATTATAACTGTTAATGTCCAGATTTTCCCTCATCATTTGTTGAAGATGTTCCAGTAGCATTTTTATACTCAAGACTGCTTTGGTAACTCAATGTTTCATGTGTTTCTATAAAATTTCAAGGTTTTTTTTTTCTTTAGTGTTGAGAAGAATGTCACTCAAAATTTGATTGGCATTGGCTTTAATCCATAGAATGGTATTGGGATAGAATGTCTGTTTCCGCAATATCAGTCCTATCCATTTGGAAATATAGAAAGCCTTTCCATTTTTTATTGTTTTTTTCTTCAAACCTTCATTTGGTATTATAAAACTTTCATTGTACAGGTCCTCTACTTTTTTGGAATATCTTAGTCCAAGATTTTTTTGAGTCTGTAATGAAAAGGATTATTTCCTGCTCTTTTTCTGTGGTTTCATTGAAAATATTCTCAGTGCCTTTATTTAGAAATTTATGTCCTTTTTCAAGTTGTATTCTTCATAGATTTGTTGTTCTTTGATATTCTAGAAATCTTTCATGCTCCATTCATATTCTTCTAAGATTCCTCATTATCTTTGAATAAATAAATGATTCAATTCCTTATGTTATCTCTAAACCTTCACATTTTGTCATCCCTGAATAGAATCACACTGTAATATATGGCTAAAACATGAGTTGCTGTGTTCAAGTTAGTTCTTTAATTGTGGAGATAGCGTGAGATGAGGCTGAGGTCATAGAATCACCTGACACATGTAAACTACCCTACTGGAATTGGTCTATGTTTGAAAAAGGGCATTTCCCCATTCCTGTTTTGCAATTGTTTATTCTATTACATTTTCTCATGATTACATGATGTAAATTGTATTTTTATACCATTCACTTTCAAATCTTAATTAAATAAAGGGAGAAGGACAACACACACACACACACACACACACACACACACACACACACACATGGGCATGGTTGTGCATGTGCATATACAGACACTGTGAGCATGTGTGGTAGATTTTATTATTTAATCATTTTATTCTAAGCTCTGTCCTCTTGTCATGAAAGATACTACTCAACTGCTTTAATCAGAGTTATAACTTCATTATTTTTACTTGGCAGTGGGATGCTATCCTCAGCTTATATTTATACTTCTATTCTACTTTATCCATTCACCCAAGAACTTTGACTTAATTATGACTCTAGCTTTGATTTTCTCATTGAGAAGACATGAGGTGATTTTCACTAGCTTACCTAAAGCCTTTAGAAGATGGGTGTAGATGATAGTATATAGTAATATATCATCATAACTGACTGCCATGGGAAAACTGTATTTTCTTAGCCAGAACTGTGAAATGTACATTGTATGTGCCCTTCTACTTACAGTCCAGTGGTGAGAAATGATCTTTAAAATGAAATCAAGTTGCAAAGAAGCTGAATTGTAATCTCTAAAACATCACAAGGAAATGTGATTGGAAAAAAAGCATCTTCTAGTAAAAAAAAAAATAGTATCTCTAAATCCTTGCCCTAGAAGCAAACAGCTAAAGCATATGGAACTATAGAAAATTCTCTGAAATATAATTTTATTAATCTGGTCAGTTTTTTTTTTTTTAACAATGTTCATGGTAACAGGACGTCTTCAAATCTCAAGACAAAAAAAATCAAGAAGATGCTGAAATTACTTATTATAAAATAAGTTTACATACATAAAATAAAAATCAGAGATATGAATCTATGTGAATTAATTAAATTGACTACAGAGTTTATTTATATGATAGAGTGTCAAATGTTTTTCAACCTGCCCATTTTTCAGCAAAATTTTTTTCATGCTACTATATCTAAATCAGACAATTCAATTGACAAAATATAAGAAATGTGTTCCCTGCCAAAGTAAGGTGATACTGGTTATATTAAATGAAGATGCTAAAGGAAGCAAATGCTGCCAAATATCATAGGTATAAAAGTACAAGACCATAAGTGCTAGAAATAATATCATCCCACAAATTATTTTTATAATATGTAAGAGGAAAAACATTAGCATGTTACTCCAGTTTAAAGCAGCAAAATATATGTATGCATATATAAATATATCTTTTCAATCAGTCTTGGAATAAAGGTGATTTTAAAGGTTGCAACATTTATTTTTCTTTGAAAATGTTAATAAAAGGAATAATTTTTTTTTAAATTGAATAAGTCGCTATATAGTGGAACATGTGTTTATTCTCCCACTGTTGATGCATTAAAAAATTGAACATATGCAGATATAATGAGAAAAAAAGCTTGAGAAATGGATAAGCACTGAACAGACTTGAATATCAAAAATGTCCTAGTTTTAAACTCATTTGCAGAAAAAATGTTATAAAATTTAAGATTTGAAGTATATTATCTGCTGTTAGTGCAGAATCTTGACTATATTATAGCTGTACACTCATTAAGGAAAAAAAGATATTTGTATACTGACTGAAAAGAGTTTAAATAAATTAAGAAAATAAAATATAAATATCATGGGACTGTTTGACTAAATTGACAGTTGAAGATTTAAACTAAAGAGTAAAATAATTGAAGCCCTGGAAAAATTTTACCTTTAAAGATAAATATCAGAGGTTATTATTTTAACAAATGGTACATAATTTACCAAAGTCTAAAGAGGAAAAACATTTTAACAAATAAATTATTTAAGTACAAAAGATATGTCATGCAAATAATAATTATATGAAGCACTTTCCATTAATTAAAAATAATTAAAAATAAAATAGTTTTATCACCAAGCCTTTAACAAAAGATTTGTAGTACATGTGCTACAATCCTACATCTGTTTACCAGAGACTCTACAAAACCTTTTATTTTTTCTGGCTACTATCAGCACCCTTTTGTAGCCCATATCCTTTCCCTTCTGTCAGCTTCCATACCTGACATTTACTTAGGTCCTTGAATTAAGCCGTTCTTGCTGTTTTACGATGATCTCTACATTCTCACTCTGGTAACAACTTCCTGACAAGTGACCTTCTTGGCACTTCAACTTCTCTCACTGGAGATTCCAACTCTTTTCAGAGGGATCCGAGGAATTTCTAATCACTTGTCCTTGTCTTTACATATAATTTGCTGCCTTAGTGCAACCTACATAAAAAATCTTCACTTCTAGGCATATGTCTAGATATTTTAGTATTGAATGCAAATGAAAATACAACAAACCCTAAATCACAATGAGCTCAAACATTTTGGACATAAAGGTAGTTCTAAGAGGCAAATTCATAACTTTAAGTTATGAAAAAGAGTAAAGGGGGTCTTATATTGGGAACTTAGTGGCATGCCTTAAAGTCCTAGAACCAAAAGAGGAAAGAAAACACCAAATGTGGAGATGACAAAAAAAAGTCAAAGTGATGATGAATATAAATTTAATAGAAACAAACAAAAACAATACAAAAATGGAACAAAGTTTATTTTTCTTTGAGAAAAGTTAGCATGATTAATTAACCCTTAGTCAAATTAATTGAAAGACAGAGAAAACATCTAAATCAATAAAATACCAAGCTGTTTTTATTACTGTAGCTCTGTAATAAAGTTTGAAGTCAAGAATGGTAATGGCTCCGGAGGTACTTTTATTGTATAGGATTGTTTTGGCTATCCTGGGTTTTTGTTTTTCCATATAAAATTGATTATTATTCTCTCAAGTTCTGTGAAGAATTTTGTTGGGATTATAATGGGGATTGCATTGAATTTATAGATTGCCTTTAGTAGAAAATCAGAAATTGTCTGATAGTTGAGTTATTGTCAAGCTTGTTGTTGACCTTTATTTTACTCATAAAACACTTAAACTCACACAAGTAACACATTCATTCACTTATATGTATGCACATACACATTAACTTACACACAGATATCATAATAAATTTACACAAATACACTCACATATTTATACAAGCACATAGAAAGAGATGGGAAAAGGAACTGACAGAGAAACAAACAAGGATGCACAGAAAGAAAGAGATAATAAATGAAAAACAAAATAGATCTTAAATAAACAAGTGCAAGCCAATCTCAAAATTAGTAAAAGAAAATAAATTCAAAAAGGAGAAAAAATAAAATGGAAGTAAAATGAACAATAAATAAAAAAAAAAACAGAGTTGTTCCTTTAAAAATCAAATACACAAAACCATAGCCAAGGTATCCAAAAACCATAGCCAAGGTATCCAAAGGGAGCAAAAGAATATCTAAACTGATAAAACTAGAAATGAAAATCAAGGTTATTACAACAAATATTGAAATCTCAAAATAAGGTAATTTGGGAATTACTTTGAATATTTACATACTGTGTTAAAGGAGGATCAGTGGGCTGCATCCCACCACCCAGCTAGCTTTACCCAAAATAATTACATGGAAACTGTATTCTTTTAAACACTGCTTGGCCCATTAGTTTTAGCCTCTTACTGGCTAACTCTCACATCTTGCTTTAACCCATTTCTAATAATGTGTGTAGCACCATGAGATGGCTTACCAGGGAAGATCTTAACCTTTGTCTGTGTCGGGTGGGAGAATCATGGCAACTGCCTGACTCGGCTTCTTTCTCCCAGCATTCTGTTCAGTCTACTCTGCCTACCTAATTTTCTGTCCTATTAGAGGGCCAAGGCAGTCTCTTTATTTAATCAATGAAATTAACAAAAAACAGAAGACTCTCCCCCATCAATTCTGAAACAGAAAAAAAAACTCAAAAGATAATGATAATTCTCTAAGAATGTATGATATACCCAAATTGAACCAAATGAATATAAAAAACCTAACTATATCAATAATGATAGTAACCAATACACTATAAAGCATATATGTATGCATACACACACATATCACTCTCTCACACATACACATACATATCCATTAGGTTTTTAAAAAATAAGCAATAAGAATTCTCAAATTATTCTCAAATTAAAATCAATGGGAATAAATATTTCAAAACTCATTGTATAAGGCCAGTACTGCTCTGATACCAAAGGTCAATAAAATGGAAATTAAAAAGGAAAATTGGCTGGATATTGAGGCATACTCAAATAATCCTAACACTAAGAAGGTTGACAGAGGTAAATTTCCAATTTTCCTAGGCATGACTGCTCTAAAAAGGGCTTTCCAGATCACCCACGGCTACATAGTAAAACATTGTCTTAAAATATGAAAAACAAAACAAAACAAATATTCTCTAGACTAATACCAGCACAAGATTCTTGAACATAATGCTTACAAATTTAATTTAAAAACTTAATAGACAAGTTTCTTGCTTCCCATGGATGAAAAAGGACTTCAATATATACAATTCAATAAGTGTCCACAGTGCTCATCAATGTTATTAAGGACAGTATTTATCATTGAAAGGATAAGGAAAAGCTTTTGATGAATTTCTACATTTTCTCATGCTAAAAGTCCTGACGAAACTAGCAATAATAATCAACTAGGCTAATGTCTTCTTTCACTTACTGTTCTATTGCTATTAAGACTTTATGACCAAGGCAACTTATGAAAAAAAAAAAAACTTTAAGCCGGGCGGTCGTGGCACACACATTTAATCCCAGCACTCGGGAGGCAGAGGCAGGCGGATCTCTGTGAGTTCGAGACCAGCCTGGTCTACAAGAGCTAGTTCCAGGACAGGCTCCAAAACCACAGAGAAACCCTGTCTCGAAAAACAAAAAAACAAAAAACAAAAAACAAACAAAAAAAAAGCTTTAATTGGGGACCTGCTCACAGTTTCAGGAGAGTCAGTTTTCAACATTGAGGAAGTAGGGCTGATGAACAATAGCTTAGAGTGAACATCTTATCCACAGAATAGAGGTAGTGATGGTGTGAGCTTTAGAAACCTCAAAGCCAGTAACACATCTCTTCTGTTTCATCCTAAACAGTACGCCAACTATGAAACGGACATTTAAATATATGAGCCTATAGGGACCACTTTTATTTAAAGAATGATAAGTATTATGATAACTTTTTTTGCATTTTTTTTATTTTTTTATTGAAAAAAATTTCTGCCTCCTCCCAGCCTCCCATTTTCTTCCCCCTCCTCCCACCCCTCTCCCCCTCCCCCACTCCTTTCCCCCTCCCTCTCCAGTCTGAAGAGCAGTCAGGGTTCCCTGCCCTGTGGAAAGTCCAAGGTCCTCCCCCCTCCATCCAGGTCTAGGAAGGTGAGCATCCAAACTGGCTAGGCTACCACAAAACCGGAACATGAAGTAAAACAAAACCCCATACCATTGTCCTTGGCTTCTCATCAGCCCTCATTGTCCGCCATGTTCAGAATCCGGTTTTATCCCATGCTTTTTCAGTCACAGTCCAGCTGGCCTTGGTGAGCTCCCAATAGATCAGCTCCACTGTCTCAGTGGGTGGGTGCACCCCTCATGGTCCCGACTTCTTTGCTCATGTTCTCCCTCCTTCTGCTCCTCATTGGGACCTTGGGAGCTCAGTCCAGTGCTCCAGTGTGGGTCTCTGTCTCTATCTCCATCCATCTCCAGATGAAGATTCTATGGTGATATGCAAGATATTCATCAGTATGGCTATAGGATAGGATCATTTCAGGTTCCCTATCCTCAGCTGCCCAAGGAACTAACTGGAGACATTGCACTGGGCACCTGGGAGCCCCTCTAAGTTCAAGTCTCTTGCCAACCCTTAGGTGGTTTCCTTAATTAAGTTATGTGATTCCCTGCTCCTCTATCCAACCTTGTTTTATCTCCAATCATCCTGTTTCCCCAAGTTCCCCCCATCCTCCCCTTCTCACTTTTCTCTCCCCTTCTCCCCTTACCCCCATCCCTCCCCACCCCCAAGATCCCAATTTTTTGCCCAGCAATCTTGTCTATTTCCCATAACAGGGATAATAACTATATGTTTTTCTTTGGGTTCACCTTCTTATTTAGCTTCTTTAGGATCACAAATTATAGACTCAGTGACCTTTATTTATGTCTAGAAACCAATTATGAATGAGTACTTTGATGCATTTATAAACAAATATTAATTTACAATTCAATCTCTTTTTTTTTTTTTTTTTTTTTTTTTTTAGAGCAGGTCTCTCTGTGTAACAGCTCTGACTGTCCTGGAACTCATTATGTAGACCAGACTGATTTCGAATTTACAGGGATCTGCCTGCCTCTACCTTCCCGGTGCTGGGATTAAAGGCATGTGCCACCACCCAGCTACAATAGTTTTGGAAGTGTTGGTTAATCTAGTATATGATTGTGTTAATAAACATTTTGTTGGTATATGTAGAACTGAATATTGCATATGTTTTACATTTGTTCAGATTTTTTATACTCGTTTTCCTTAAGTCTGGTAATATTTTCACTTATATCATAATATAGAAAATCATCACTTCAGAAAACCTGTTTTAGCCAGGCATGGTAATGTATACCTGAAATTCTCTTACTTGTAGGTTTGAAGCCAAAAAAATTAGAAATTCAAGCAATCATGTGGCACATGTTGAAATACCAAATAAGGGAAAATTATTTGTTTTGATAAGGGCTTTCTGCATAATACATGAAATATTCCAGTATGAAATCTTTCTTTCCTTTTAGTTCATTTTTATTTTTATTATTTTATTACTTTTATTCATCACCATTACGTTTCTATAGGTTATTTTTATGTGGTAGCTATTTATTGTGAAATTCCTCACTTATAGACAACTTGCCAAAGCAGCTTATGTGTTTAAGTGCAATATTTTTGTTTGCCCATGATTAAAATAAACATTGTAAAATAAACTCCAGATTGACTTAAATATTTTTTTTACTTCTCTGATTTTTTTCTGTTACTTTCCTTCTATATTTATTAAATATTTACATATTCTTCAAGTTAAATTTGGCTAAGAGAAATAAGTAATTAGAAAAATGACACAATAAAATTTTTAAAATTTTATTCACTACTCAGGACTGTTGGACAAAGCTAGTCTGGGAAATGTCAGGAATCAGACTTTTTATTAGTTCAGTGTGTATGTGTGTATATGTGTGAATATTTATGTGTGTGTTTGTGTGTGTATTGATGTGTTTATGTGAGTGTTTGTGTGTATGGGTATGTGATATTTTTATGTATATACATGTAGATATAAAAAAGCAGCTATACCAAATCATGAAGTATATGCTATATATTTAGCAAGTTGCCATATTCTTACATTAATATTTTAAAGTTATATCTGTTTTTCCACATAAAATGGTGTTATGGCTATTGAAATTATAGTTAGAGAAGTACCGCTTGGTTATCCAATGGCTAATTTATGAAGTAGAGTTTTTTTTTCCTTGTAGATACATTCTCTTATATCAATGAAGGTTGAGTCTGAATACCAGGTTCTCTACCACAATGCTGAAAGAGATTCTAAGAAATCTTGCCTTAACTTGCATTATATAGACTTTAATAATAGATCAACATTAAATTTTGATCATATGTCCCAATCTTCATACTTATATAGTGTAAAATATATAGCTATATCCGAATAACTCTCTATATAAATGACTTATATAATTTTATTTTGGTATAATTTCTGTGAACCTTTAGACCACTGAGAACAAAAAAACTGTATTTTTTCTTATTCTTATATTTTCAATGTTCCCAACCAAGTGAGGCAAACACTATAATTAAATGTTAATAAATATATGTTCAGTTTACATTCGTCTGTGCTAAATATTTATCTGTAGCAAACAAATTAGAAGTCATTACTTCAAGATAGATTACTGCAATTCTAAAAATAATTAGTGTTATTTCTGTTGCTTGATTTTTTGTAGTTACAAAGCACTCAAAATTTTTGAAAATAATATTATTCTGTAAAATATATTATTCTTAGAAATTCAGGTGGATGTGAGAGGAAGGTAATATCAATGGTGTTCATGTTATTTAAATCATTCAACTAACACTTTGCTCACCATTCACTGTATCTAATTCACATGTTTCACACTGAGAGAAGGACTGAGCTCTTTAATGGGTTTTGTAGTCCATATAAACCTTTCTCTATGTAGAATGACCAGACTGTTACTCACAAATCTAAGACATGGATAGTTGGTTTCTTCTCAGAAATGTGCTGTTATCACAGTCTGGGACTCAATTGGGATTCCTTTGTCGTCACTTTCATAAACGGTTCTAGTGTGATCCTGAAACTGCCTTCTAACTATCTGTATTTGTGCCCACATATTGCTATTATTGTCAGGTACAGTGGAAGGGAACTCCTTTCTGCAGTGAATGGTATAGTTAATGTAAAGATTCATGCCTGGTTAAATTGGTTGTAATGTGAGAATTACTGTAATTTATAAAGTTTTTGACATAGTAACCTGCAATGATCATTGTTTTGTTCCTACCAGACAGTATCTTGTTCAATTGAAAATGGGGCATGTATACAAATGGCTATCATTATTTCTTTACTATATGTGAGGAGACTCAACTTAACTCAAGATGGGACCATTCCCTCAGAATGGAATCCTAGACTGTGTGAATGGATAACAAGAGTTGATCAGTTGCTAGATTCATTGTTTTCTACTCATTGACAGTCATTGAAATGTGAACATTTGCTTCAAAGCCCTGGTGACTTGGTTTTCCTGCTATGGTGAGTTGCATCTTGAGCAACATGCCAGAATAAACTCTTTCTCCTTTAAATTGCTTTTGCCATGGTATTTTGTCAAAATGGGCAAAATCTCAGACAATATCCAATATTCACAAATAAGTGAAAAAAGAAAAACATAAAACTGTGTCATAATCTCAATTGGTCAATTGGACCATCAGAGAGCAGATCATAGAAGGAATTTGAGACAAAAAGAGGGGTTGGCTAAAGTTTACCTTATTCCTCTGGCTATACTTGAACATCTCTGTCTTGAATTAGCAGCTTGGTTCACGTAAATGAGGCCCTCGTGAGATTAAGTCTAATAATGTTCCTGTAGGCACTGAGAAAGCTCCCAAGACTCATGAGGCTTCCATGGGATTCTAATAAGGCCCAGTGTCTCCACAACTTTCCATAAGATGTAAACAGCTGATTTTGGTGTGATTTCTCATGGTTGTGACTCCATCTTTACTATAGCAGGGGAAATTGAGTGATTTACTTGTTTCTACTTCTACAAATAACCACAATATATTCATTGTTTCCCATACTCCAAACAAACTGATCTTGCATTTTTCTCTTTTCTTTCTTTCTTTCTTTCTTTCTTTCTTTCTTTCCTTTCTTCCTTCCTTCCTTCCTTCCTTTCTTCTTTCTTCCTTTCTTTCTCTCCTTTTTCTTTTTTCTTGTTCTTACACCCCCAATATGTGGGGTTATTAGGCATTTCTTTATGTTGCCATAAGAAAAATGATGCAACATTTTGTTAAAATAGTCATCCATCCAATAATATAAGTGACTCTCAAATATGTTTGTGTATATATGAAAGATAAAATACAAGGCATGTATTTATGTTCAGTTTCAAACAAGCAATATTTTAGTATGTTTGTTACTGTAATAAAGAATTATATACTAAAATATCTAAATAATATAAATTATTTTTTTTAACAAAACTGATTATCTTATATCAATTCTTAGTCCGTGTCTTTGTGTCATTGCTAGATAGGTCTCAAATTCACGGGAATCTTTCTACCTACCTAATACTGAGACTACAGGTATGCACACCACCCTGCTTCTATTTATATTTGAGTCCAAAGGACTGACTTTAATCTCATAAATACCATATCCATTGTGATAGGAAAGCACAAGAAAGTAAATAGGGACACATTCACTTTAAGAGCATGAATTGGACAGGAAACAAACTATTTTCCTTCATTACTATTTATGTATAATTTAATCACAGTGTTCCATGATAACAGAAAGAAAAACACTAAATATATATTTCTAGCCATGTATTACTCAAATATGTCATATAGGAGAGATAAAAAAATAGTTTGTCAAATAGTCAAAATAGTCAAACTCTCAAATGAGTATTCTCTATATAGTGTTGCCTTAGATACCAGGGGCTGCCTATCAGTAAATATGTCACCTGGATAACAATTAGGATTCAATAGATATTCTGGGATATCACTATGACATTTAAGTTCTTTAGAATTTAGGCAGGTAGTCATTTCAACACCATTTTACATCTGAAAGTTTGGGCAAGTCTATATTACCTGTTCTTAAGTCCTTTAAAAGCATATAAACAAGATTTCCATTAAAACTTTAACTTGCAAAATATTTTACATACAATATCTTCATATTAGACACACTCCAATATGAAAGACAACAATTAGATTTCTATTAGCTTCCATCTCTTATTGTATTACATCAGTTGATCTTAAAAATGTAAATTGTTTGCGGTCCGGTATATTTTATCTCATTACTTAAAAAGTGTCTGTTACTTATGGAACTAAAATGTTGCATGCATATAGAAGTTTATTTCATGGATTTTAAACAAAGCATTAATCTAAGGTCTGACAAATCATCTGTATTCACATTATTGCCAATATAATGTTTTCTTGTTAAGATTTCCCCCTCCTTTTGAGTTCATCAATCAATGGGAGTTTAAGGCTCATATTGAAACAATTTATAAACAGCTACATTAAGAATTCACACATTCAAAATGAACCTCTTTAAATGCACTCAGAATTTATATCTTGAAGAATTATTTACATATTTAGTGTCACACTCATCACTGTGAAAAATACAGAGATTTTATTAGTAAACCAAAATCCAAGTTATGCACAGAAACCAAATAAGTTTTCAAAAGCTTTTAATAAAGAAGTAATTGCAATGTAAAACAGGGGAGAGCGATGTGATTTCTGGCCCTTGGTCACTTTGAAGAAAAAAAAAATATAATTTAGGTATAACTAGGACTAACTATGATTGTATAGAATGGAAGTGGATACAAACTTCTAAAACCAGTTAAGGAAATCTCTTTCTCACATTAATTCATTAAAATGACAGGACAAGAAAAACTTTATAATTTCAGAAATCCTCATCCATCAAATATTGTGTCAAAAGATAGTTGTGCACTAGGGTAGCATGATTAATAAAAACCAAGAGGTAGATATTGGGGTTCATCCTGAAGGTCAGAAAAACAAACATCCAGTCACTGGCTCTAACCTCAACCTCAGTCTGAAATGGTAATTTATCTCCTAGGAATCTCAGATTGAGACTGTGTCTGAGAGCATACTTCTCCTATCTTATTTTCCTCTCTAGGGCTGGGATTGTTACTCCTCAGTTACTATGGCAAACTAGTGTGGTTACTGGGATAAAAGGTGTATGTTGCTTCTGCCTGCTCTTTAAGTGGGGATGTTTTATTTTGTGATCTTCAGATCAGCTTTATTTACTTAAATACAAATGAAATAACACTGCACATCAGCATTAACTAAAAAGGTATGCATATTTCTGACATTTATATAGAACATTTTTAACTTGATGCCAAAATTATTAAGAAAATCAAATAACCATCAAATGGTCATTTTATTTGAAAGATTTTATGATACAGTTTTTGAAAATGTAGTTATACTAAAAGTATGAATCTCTATAAAAGAAATTCAGAATAGAAATAAATAGAAAAGCAATGAATTCCATTCTAAATCAATACATATTCACAGTAGGTCTTCCTTCATGAAAAAAAATAGCCAAAGGCTTATTCATTTGTGTTTGAGGACAAGAAAAATATTACACCATTTGTCTGCTCTAGGCATATAATACAGAGAAACAGTTACATTATGGGAGATTTCAAACTTAGGGTAAGGAAGTTTTTATAATGGAGAAATGGGGCTTTGAATACAAGCAAATGTCTCAATAGTTACTTAATATGACTTGACATGAACAAGTCTATGACTTGCATTCTTTACACTACAAAAGGAAAAGATAGATGTTTTTGTTGAAATATTAAAATACTTGAGGAAAAAGTCATGACTACAGCTTTCTTTTAATCATTAATTCGAAGTTGGGTAGAGATTTGGGGCTTTTAGCTAACTAGCAGAGTGCTTGCCTAAACAGTTAATGACTCTGAGTTGTCTTTAGCTTCCTCCATGGGGAGGACAGAAGTTGGATGGGAATCTATTACTGGATTAATATACATTTGTAAAGTATTTTCAGAAAGATGTGATTTATAACAAACTACCCTAAAAGTAAATTTTGTAAGTGTATATGTCTAATGATTGCATGCATATCATGAATGTATATGCTTGTTTATATGGGTAGGTAGGTACAGATACATGACTAAGAATGTCCGAATGCAAGATTTTCTGTTTGTCCTAGCCTTTCCACCTTGGTTGAGACAGTATCTCTTTGTTACTCAGCAAGCAATGCTATATTTCCATTGACTTTACTGAGATTCTCAAGTCTCCATATTCTGTCTCCCTATATGAAGTATTATGTTTCAGATTCTTGGACCACTTACTACATGTAGTATTGAAGTAGTTTCTGGGAATGTAAATTTGGTCATGAGAGTTATATGACAAGGGATTTGATATTCTAAGACATCTCTCTGGCCCAGTAGATTAATCAATGATAAAAAATGTGTATTCACTTTCAGGATAATCTCTCTGTTACCTCAATTTCATATTTAATGCTTGGATTGAATAAATTTAATAATTGCTTTGATACATTAAAGCTCTAAAAAGTTATAATACTATATCAAAGTTGACTTTGTCTGTAGAGACAAAGAGATGAAAGAGATATGTATCTTTGTTTGAATGGAAGAAAGATCCATACTTGAAAGTCTAACTGGAAAAAAGAAAAAGTATACCTCTTAAAACAATGAGGTGAAATTGCGTGTCAGTGTTAATAAGACCATCAATTGAAAGTGTAAGAAAGTTTTAGATTCTGTTCCTTAGCAATCTCCATTGTACCTGTGTCATTATGACATGGACATCTTATCAAAAAGGTAGAGATAGGGCATGCATTCTACTAATTAAGAAAAAAAATATGATAGTCACATAAATTTAAAGAGTGACATTTTAAGTTACAACAGGTCTACTTGCATTATTGGCATTAATTGTGTGGATTGGGAGTGAATTAGTTTTTTTTTTAAATAAACGTGTAAATAGAAGTTACAAACCATGAAAGAAAAATTGAATATACCTGAACTGACAGGATTCAAATATCTGTTCTTGTTTTCTACCTATGGAACTTCTGTAAACTGCTTTTTTTGTTGTTCATACTGTAAACTTTTGCTACTTGTATTAGCGGAGTAAAAGTGGTCACAACCACATAGAATATTGCTCATAAACTATTTGGCAAAATAAGGGTACATTCTACATATTGCATAATACCTCATTATAAAAAGAAAAACAAAAGTTACCAATGGTAATTTAAAATAGGAGTACTGATTGAAGCATTATAAAATGGATTGCATATACCAAAATGTTAGAAAAATGAATTTAAATAATCTATTTGCCATTAATAATATTAAGGATGTAAAAAAAAAAACTTAAAGACATGAGTACACTAAGGTCTGTTTGCTTAACAAAATATGGAGTATCAACTGATATCTTGAGGGAGTGAGGGAGAAACACTAAATAGTAAACATTCAGAGCAAAGAAATATATAATATACAATATATAAAAACTGCAGGGAAAATACAAAATAGCATATAAATACAAACCCATAAGAATAACACCAAGTTTCTTAATGGAAGCTCTGAAACTTGTAAGGGCCTGGAGTGATATTATACAGACTCAAAGAGACCACAAATGGTAGCTCAGGCTTAAATCACAATGGATTTAGACAAAAGACATTCTTTGATAAAAAACAAATTTGCAAAACTATATCAAAAAATCTAGCCCTTAAAAAAGTGTTAGAAAGTTTTAACCTAAAGCAGTGAACCCTTCCCAAAAGAACACAGGGAATAAGTGATTTCAGACCAGAAAATTAAAGACAGCAGAAATATACAAAAAACACAAATAGACCAGTACAACAAAATAACAGGAATTAAAAATAACTGCTTACTAATATCTCTCAAAATCTCTTCCAGTTCCTCAATTAAAAAAAATACATACTAATAGAATGGATGCAAAAAACATCTATCTTACTGCATCAATAAAGCATCCATTACAATCAAGGATGAAGATCACTTAAGGGTACAAATATTGAGATGATATTATAAGTAGACCTAATAAATAAGATAGTGGAGTCATTTTAATATTTGACAAAATATACTTCAAATCACAACTAATCTGAGATAGGGAAATATGCTGCATACCCATTTTAAAAAATCTATGAAGAGGATATTGCAAATCTTAATGCATCAAAAACAAAGGAAGAAGGTCATAAAGAACATTATAACTGAAATCACATATGGACATCCACACACCAAATCTGGGATACTCAAATACTCCACTCTTAAATTTAGACAAGTCATCTAATCAAAAACACAACAGACAAATGCTGAAGATAATTGACATTATAAATCAAATGAACTTAACAGATATTTATAAATATTTAATCCAAGATCAGAAGGACATACCCTCTTTCCAGAGTATCATGAAACATTAACCAAAATAGACCATATCCTCTGACATAAAACAGGTCTCAATGGTTACAGAAATTTGAGATAGCACCCTGTATTTGACCTGATCACAATGTATTAAAGTTGAATATCAATAACAAACGAAACAGCAGAAAGTCTGCAATTTCTTCGAAACTGACCAACTCATCAATAAACCAACTGCAACCAAAAAAAAAAAAATATCAGGTCTAGATGGCTTTAGTGCTGAATTCTAAAATTCTTTCAAATATGCAAAGTTGGGTTAAGACCAATATACCTCAAATTTATGTTCAAAACAGAACAGTGTACATTTTTTTTGTGAGGCCACATTTACCATGATACTTAAACCACATAAAAACCTGACAAGGAAAGAGAATTACAGACCAATTTCCATTATAAACATATACAAAAAAAAAAACTCCATAAAATGCAAAGAAAGTAAATATAAGATCATATAAAAATGTCATTAACTGTGATCAATAAAGAATATAGCTCACAATAAGAAGCACAGTTTATAGCAAGCCCATAGCCAATATCAACTTATATAGAGAGAAACTCAAAGAATTTTCATGGCAATCAGGAACGAAGTAGTCTGCTGTCCCTTGTCTGTTCAATATGTTTTTGAAAACTTATTTAGAGTAATAACACAACAGGAGAAGATCAAGGAAGTATAAATGAAATGAGAAAGTAAGATAGTGGTGTGGAACAAATCTATATCTGTCAATTATGTTTTAAATAAATGCTGATTGGTCAATAGGCAGGCAGGAAGTATAGTCAGGCCAACCAGATGGAAGTAGAGGTGGGACAATGAGAACAGAAAAATTCTGGGAAGGAGGAAGCACATTTCTTCCCAGTTCTGTCCAGACACCAAGGAAGCAGGATGTGGCCTACCCCACTGAAAAAGGTTCTGAGCCATGTGGCTAACATAGGTAAAAATAATGGGCTAAAACAAGTTATAAGAGCTAATATAAAACCTGAACTAATGAGCTAGTCAGTTTATATCTTATAGAGACCATTGCATTATTTTCTTTGAGACTTGCCAGGTGTAGGAACTGGGCAGCACAAAACCCCCCAAAAGTAGGCTCTTATGTTACAAATTGCACCCAAAGTGGAGCCTGAACCCATGACTTTGAGATTAAGAGTTTCATGCTCTACCAACTTAGCTAGCAGGGCAGCCGGGACCAAAAGCAGGCCCTCTCCTTTTGTAAAAATTGGCGCCACACACCCATGAACACCTGATTTTTGATAAAAAAAAAAAAAAGCCAGAATTACAAATTGGGAAAAAAGAACATCCTCAACAAATTGTCATCCTGGATGGTTACATGTAGAAAAATGACCCTGTAGAAAACTCATCAGCAAACTGATCAAAGTCCTCATCATAAAACTGTATAGACAGAAGCTGATAGAAGAGATCGTGTATAATAGCTTAGAACTCATTGCCACAGGAAAAGAATTTTAAACGTGTACACCATAAGGAGAAGGCACTAAAATCATCAATTAATAAATTGGACCTCATGAGACTTAAAAGCTTCTTCATGACAAATGACACTGCCATTCATACAAAGCATCAGTCTAGAGAATTGGAAATACATTTGTCAACTACACATCTGATAGAGGACTAATATTCAATGTTTAAAAAGATATCACCATCTGGAAAATATCTGCATTTCAAGAAAAGAAATATCCAATTATATAGGAGTATATATCAATAAGGAGAATTCTTAATAATCAGAAGCAGATGAGAAAAACTTAAAGAAAGATTAAAGTTCATAAGCCATCAGGGAAATCCAAATTAAAACTACTTTGAGATCTTATCTTAAACCACTAGGAATGGGAAAGATCAATATCAACAAGTAACAGCTCACACTGACTTCAATGTGGAGTAGGGGAACACTCATCTGTTGGGATCTAGCCTCGTGTCAGTTTCTGGTACTGAGATGGAGAGGGAGGTGTTGCTGAAAGGAAAACTTCTGACCACCAAGTAAATTGTACTCAAGTGGACCCAATAGCTCAGGATACCTTTATTTATAGCTAAATGGAATATTTTTTAAACTAAGTTCTATGAATAGCTTGAATTACTTTATGTCTTTAAGGAATACATCATAATTTAAGGAATACATCATGATCATTGTGAAAGTTCCCCATTGTTTCCCTTTATGCTGTTCCACATATACCTTTCCTCCACATACACAAACTTATTCTAGACTGAGAGTTCAGCATTTTTGAAGGTTTAACTAAATATCAAGCCAGACACATCCTGCTCTCCCAGCACTTATTTCAGCTAGCAGCTTTAAAAAAAAAGACATCAACAGAATGTTTTAAGGACAACAATATTCAAATCCAGACAATTAATTCCTAGCTAAAAGATATATATCTTATACAGGTTTTTTTTACAAGAGGGTACAATATCTCAATCTCTCTGTAAAAGGAAGACCTTGAGAAAGGACACTCTTCCCATCTCACTATATCACACTTCTTCCATCAATATAAGCTCTTATGTATGGAAGAGATGGATCTATCCATCCCACATTTTTCACTGCATATTTTTCCCTTGGAGCAAACCAGATCCTACCAACGATTCTATTTTTGGAATCTAATAAACTTACTGGCAACAGTTGTCACTATGCTTATCCCTGAGGCTTTCCCCGTATTCTATGTATTCTAGTATTACTCTTCTCCAGAATTATGAGACATTGTTAATATTCCAAGTATTTTTAAAATCTATCTATCTATCTATCTATCTATCTATCTATCTATCTATCTATTGATTTATTTATTATGTATACAATATTCTCTCTGTGTGTATGCCTGCCGGCCAGAAGAGGGCAGCAGACCCCATTACAGACGGTTGTGATTCACCATGTGGTTGCTGGGAATTGAACTCAGGACCTTTGGAAGAGCAGGTAATGCTCTTAACCTCTGAGCCATCTCTCCAGCTCAAATATTCCAAGTATTGTTTTCTCATATGTACCTATCAGTTTTGAGTCAGAAAAGTCCACTAGATTAGGAGTTGTATTTAGTAATTCCAGATGAAAGATTTAAGAAACATTATTCTAGCCGGGTGGTGGTGGCTCACGCCTTTAATCCCAGCACTTGGGAGGCAGAGGCAGGCGGATCTCTGTGAGTTCGAAACCAGCCTGGTCTACAAGAGCTAGTTCCAGGACAGGCTCCAAAACCACAGAGAAACCCTGTCTCGAAAAACCAAACAAAAAAAAAAAAAAGAAAAAGAAAAAAAGAAACATTATTCACCTGTTGGATATTAGGGGAAAATATTCAAGATAGAACATGATTTCCATAATTTCCAGCTGTTGCTTGTATGACAGAAAAAGTAAAACTGAAAACCACGAAAAGAATTGCCAATATAATGAGAGTCAAAGAGCCTGAAAACTTCATGAATGTTGCAGATTTTTATACTTTCTCATGAATTACTGGCTTTTGCCAAGTAAGTCTGTTTTCACAGGTGACTTGCCCTGAGGAATTCCATTGGACATGACAGGTAGGCATATGCTGATCTGAGATGATGTTGCACAGCTCCCAACAGTCATCTATTTCTTGGGGTAAGGTAAAATTTTACAGCCACTATGGAAATCAATGTGGAGCACAGAAAGATGGGACATTCTCACCCTCAAGATACATCTGTATTACTCTGTGTATATTCCCAAAGAAAGCTTTATTCTATCACAGAGACACTTACTAAATGAAGTTCATTACTGCTTATTTCATAATAGCCATAGATTTGAAACAACTTATATGCCTCTCAATTGAAGAATTTATAAAGGAAATGTAGTAAATTTAACAATGGAGTAATACTTAGCTGTCAAAAGAATGAAGCCATGAAAATTTTAGGTAAATAATTTAAACTAGAAAATGCAAATAAAAACCAAATTTGTGAGGTTTGTATCTTAGAACCAGAAAGATAAATATGATATCTATATTCATTTAATTATGGCAATAAGCTGATAAATCAATGATAACCAAGTTACAGTTCATAGAACCATAAATGTTGATTATAAAGTAAATGTCTAAAAGGGAGATGTAGATGTAGTTAGAAAATGGAAATAGAATTGATATCTATAGATGGCTGGTTTGGTACTACATGTTCAAATAAGAAATGGAATATAGGAAGAGAAAGTTAAACTTACAGGACACTTGAGAGAAAGTATGGAAACCAAACACAGCAGAAATTTCCAAAAACATGGACATATATTAAGGCAATCTAATTGAATAATGGGGTATCCTGAGCCCAAAATGGGCATTTCTTGTCATCAAATAAATATTGCAGAATTACATCTAAGTTTTCTGGACAAATGTGGTCTAGATTCAGAGCTGCATATGAGTATTGATCCAACAGGTCTCTGTGAACCAAAATTTGTGAAGTTTTCTCAATTTGTAAAACCCAGTAGATTTCAGCACAGTGCAGCCAAGACAGTGTGGCCTTCATGCTCTCTTCTCTCTCATAATATTAAAGATTCTTTTGGTGATATTTATTTTAACTTTGTCAGTCGCATGTGGGACAAATGTGATTATTCCTGAAAACCACATTTTTTTTTCCCGAATAGTTATCCCCAAATTCTTTGAAACTGATTTTTCTCACATTTTTTATAGAGAGGCTTAGGCATGCTAGACACTTTATAAGGACAAGAGAACAGTTAGAGAAATGCAAGCTAACTGTATGCAAACAGTTTTTGGCAAAACACCCCTATTTCTGTAAGTATTATTTTTTTTTGTTAAATTTTGAATTGTTTTGGGGAATATGTTTCTATATGTGTCACTTTTTGAAGTGGGATTCTCCTCTGTATGATGTGAATATGTTTTATTTCCATTTGTAATTTTTTTTAAAAAAGCTGTTTTTGTCTAATGGCTTAACAGAGTAAAGCCAAGGGGAAAATCCAAACAGATGTAAAGAGAGAGTAGGCAGAATCAGACAGAGTCCATGTAGCTGCCAAAGGAAACAGACACCAAAAAAAAAAAAAACAAAAAAAAACACTTTACTAGTAAACAAGTTACCTTGTTATAATACATAAATTAATAGAAATGGGTTAATTTAAAATATAAGAGTTATGTAAAAATGTGCCTAAGATTTTGGTCAAACAGTGTGGTAATTAATATAGTTTTGTGTAATTATGTTGGGTTTGGGCAGCCAGGAACAAACAATCTATCTACCAAAACAAAATGGTGTCCAGCATGGGATTAGTTCACATGACCATACACATACTTCGGGTCAGAGTACTTGTGTGCCCATTCAAGGTGAAGAGAAAAGTAACTGAGAGCATGCCAGCAGCTCAGCACTCCTGCCTGGCCAAGCAGCTGGATCAGATCTGCTAGGCATTAATAAACAGGATAGATGGCAGATTCCTATTACCATATATAGAAATATTTCCAGGCTTCACAGTGCACTGCATAACAGACTTAGTCTTACTCTAATAAAAGGGTTGATGTGCTGCACAGTACTAATCAAAGTTTAGGTGTGAGCACAGCTGCTATTCATCAGTCCCAGAGCTGGAAGTAAAGGTACCTCTATCATATTAAAAGACTGAGAGAGTAAGAACCATTATCTAAGGTTGCTGTGACCACACTGCTTACTGTTTTAAAATGCCCCTTGTCAAAAAAAAATTCAGATACACAATAAAAAGAGTAATATAAAAAAAAAAAGAACTCCACACAAAACAAAATGTGTTTAAAGCTATAAACCATCTTGAAAGAGAAAGGAAAAAGAGTATAGGGAGTTATAAAAAATAAATAGTATTAAAAGAATAAAACAAAGTCTTTAAAAACAATAAAAGTAATATGAAAGAATATAGATAGTCAAAAATTAAATGAGTAAAAATTATAAGACACATGAAGTTAAATATACATAGAGAGTTTAAACTATGTATGTTACTGTGTCTTTAATTTTTTTGACTACAGAGAGATATTTGATTGAGGGGGCTGCTAAGCTAAACTGACATGTGTATTTTAGAGGTATCTTGACCTCAAAATTTGGGTCTAAGAATATGTTGCTTTGAAAAAGAGGTTCTGCTTTTGTTCTCACAGAGAATTAACACCTGTGTATTTCTTTCAGAATAATGTGGTTTGATGGCCCAATAACCCCCAAAAGTCTTTGTAAACCCCCCAAATACTTTGGCAAACAAAAAAAACACCTTTAAAAAAGCTACTCAACAATTCATAAATATTGTTTCTAAATGTTTGCTTTAATTTAAAGAGGGAAATGATATAAAGATGAATACTTTTCATTGGTATGGATCTTGGTCTATGGATGCAAATTCAAGTAAGGTATTGTGTTTGTGGAGCTCATTTAGAAATGTAATGCATAATTAAGAAATATGGGTTAATAAATAGTCATCTTTAATAGTCAAATTTGTAGTCACATTAGTTAGGTTTTCCAGATATATAAAGATATATTTTAGATGAATAGGTTTTTCTTCAAACTTTTCAAAGACCTGCAGAATATACATTTCAAATGTTTTAATAACTTAGGCTTTTCTTGGCATTGAGACATGCCTGCTTCTGGCAGCACCAATTACTTCAGAGAGGTTGATGGGCATTGAAGAAACTTGTCATAAAATTTGCTTTCAATGTAACAAGGCTAGGCATTTAGGCAAGAAACTACTCTTGGCTGGACTGCTTGATGGTATGCTGTATAAACTGGACATACAGGACTCACAGAAAAATGACTGCTGAACTTGCCTAAAAAAGTTGAGACAATTCTTTAGGGTTCCTGCTTCATGACACAGTCTGTCAGTCTACAGGACACAGAAGAAAGTGATTGACAAACTGCCAATGTAGGCAAAACTGTCACTGAAACTTCCTGCTTAATGGAAAAGTCTGTCAGATATGATTGGCCTATAGATTAAAGACAGAAGCCCCAATGTTATTGAAAAATGTTGGTTGATCATCCAGCAAGATTATGTCTCTGTCAATTTTAGAGTTTTGGAAGTTGTATACAATGTACTTCCTGTTTATTTAGGTAATATTATATCTTTCTTGAGTCTTTAAGGTTGTTAAAAAAAAGATAATTTTGAAAGATAGACTAGATATAGAACTTTAGACCCACGAAATAGGATAGATGATAGAGTATTTTCCTTAATTTGTCAAATATAAATGAACTAAAAATTGCACCTATAATTCTTTCTTGATAACTGTTTCTTGTATATATTCTTGCTGTGGTAAAGTTTAAAACCGTCCTTTTAATTAGACAGAAAAGGGAAGGTTGTGTGGAATTTCCTTCAACTTCCTGTGGATATTTTTTTGTTGTCATTGGTTAATAAAGAATCTGCTTTTGACCAAAAGCTTAACAAAGTGAGTCAGGCAGAAAATCCAAGCAGACTTGTAAAAAGAAAGTAGCCTAGTCACATAGATGCCATGTAGCTGCTGACGGAGACAGATGCCCAAAATCCTTACTGGTAAACCACAAGCCTTGCTGCAATACCTTAATTCACAGAAATTTGTTAATTTACAATGGAACAGTTAGCTAGAAATATGCCTATGCTGTTAGCCAAACAGTGCTGTAATTAATATAGTTACTGAGTAATTATTTCAGGTATGGATGTCCAGGAACAAACAAATAACCTTGTACAACACATTTTAGCTTTGTAAAGATAGGATGTGCCTGGCTCAATTTCTGGTCAATCTATCAAAATATTGAGTAGTGTTTTTTGGTTAAAAAGTTGTTTTTAACTTGTTCCTAACTGTTCCTGTAAAAGTGAGTGTCATAATTCTTGACTTGAGGACCCCACTCTCTAGATTCTATAGCATATCTTGTGCCTTGCCCATTAAGCAGAGCTTCAGAGACCTGGTAGTAGCCTCCCTGCACTTGCATCTGTCCCCCAGCACATCGCTGACCAATGTAGCATTGGCCCTGAATGTCCCTGAACTATTGAATGTCTGAGTCCTCGTTGGATGACCCTGCTCTCCAGTTCCTAGCCTAAGGAGGGACATCCTGTTCTCTATCCCCCCCCCAAAAAAAAAAAAACTCCAAAGAAACTGGAGAAGCCTCTTGAAAACTGAAACCTTTCTCTACTGTACCTTAGACCATTGAACTTTTGGGCCTTGACTGTACCAGGAATAGAGCCTGCAGAGATATATCAGTGACTGCCAGAGGCACAACCCCACCAGCACTAGGAAGAAGAGTGACAATCTAAGCCAAGGCACCACCTGCACAAATTGAAGGAAGAGAGACCAACCCCCTAAAACATGGTCTCAAATTGTACCCTTTGGAGAAAAAGAGGGGTAGGTGCCAATGCTAGAACACATTCAGCAACCTAAAAAGCAAGATGACAGCACCTGAACCTAGTGTTCCTACAAAAGGAAGATGTGAACATTCTGACCCAGAAGAATCAGAAGAAAATTTCTTAAATATAACTTTATAAAGATGAGAAAAAACCTTAAAGAGGAAAAAAAATACCTTAAAGAATTGGAGGAAACAAAAATTGGAAGAAATCAATAAATCTCTTGAAGGAACCCCAAAAACCATGAAAAAATCAAACAGGTGAAGCAAACCAAGTTCAAGACTTGAAAACTGAAATGGAGACAAAGAAAACCCCAAATTAACTGATTCTGGAAAGGGAAAACCTGGGTAAATAATTTGGAACTGCAGATGTTAGCATAACCAAACAGTTTACAAGAGAGAGAAAAGAGAATCTCAGGAGTTGCAGATACAGTAAAGGAAATAGATTGATTGACTAATGAAAATGTTAAATTCAACAAATCCTTAAAACAAACATCAAGAAAATCTGAGACATCATGATAAGATCAAACCTAAGAATAATAGGAGTAGAAGAAGCTGAAAAAACTCCAGATTAACAACACAGAAATAAATATTCAACAAATCATAGAAGAAAACTCTTCCAACCTATTGATATGATTATGAAAGTACAAGAAGAATACCACACACCAAATAGAATGAAAAAATGTTCCCTTCCCATATAAAAAATAAAAACAATAAACATAGTGAATAAAGAAAAATATTATGAGCAGCGAAGGAAAATGACTAAGTAATCTACAAAGGCAAACCTATCAGAATTACATGTGACTTCTCCATGGATTCTTTGAAAGCTGAACAGCCCTGGAAAGATATGCTCTAGAAAAAAGAACCATCAATGCCCATGGTCTATACCCAGCAAATTTTTCATAACTGTAGGTGGAGAAAACAAGCTATTTCATGACAAAACAGTATTTAAACAATATCTATCCACAAATGCATCCTTACAGAAAGTACTAGAAGGAAAGCTCCAACCCAAGGAAGCAAGCTATACCCACAAACACACAAATAGCAAATAACCTCACACTTCACACCAGCAAATGCCACATCAGAAAAACATACAAACCACCCCAAAATAACAAGAATTAACAATCATTAACAATCACAGGTTATTAAAACCTCTTAATATCAATAAACTCAATTAACCTATAAAAAGACATGGGTTAACCAAATGGATATAAAAATAGGATCAGTCCTTGTGCTGCATACAAGAAACATACCTCAGTTTGGATGTTCGCCTTCCTAGACCTGGATGGAGGGGGGAGGACCTTGGATTTTCCACAGGGCAGGGAACCCTGACTGCTCTTCGGACTGGAGAGGGAGGAGGAGAAAAGTGGGGAGAGGGGGAGAGGAGTGGGAGGAGGGGGAGGGAAATGGAAGGCTGGAAGGAGGAGGAATTTTTTTTTCAATAAAAAAAAAGCAAAAAAAAAAAAAAAAGAAACATACCTCAACCTTAAAGACCTCGGAGTAAAGGGTTGGGTAAAGATTGTCCAATCAAATGGACTAAAGAAAAAGCAGGTGTAGCAATTCTAATATCTAACAAGATAGACTTCAAACTGAAATCTATTAAAAGAGATGGAGAAGGACAGTTTATGCTTACCACAGGAAAAATCGATAAAAATGAAGACTCAGTTCTGAACATCTATTCCCCTAATTCAAGAACACACATGTGTATACAAGAAATATTGTTGAAGCATAAACCACACATCAAACCCCCCACACATATAGTGTGAGACTTTAATGCCGCTATCTCACCAATGGGAAGGTCTGCAAAACAGAAAATTAATAGAAATATAAGAGCACTTTCAAATGTCATGACTTAAAAGGACTTAATAGACATCTGTAGGACATTTCACATAAACACAAAAGAATATAGCTTCTTCTCAGCACCTCATGGATCTTTCTCTGGAATTGAACACATACTGGGTAAATAGTCAAACTTCAACAAACAAAATTGAAAAAGCTCCCTATATCTTTTTAGGTCACTATGAATTAAAACTAGAATTCAACAACACTTATTGCAGAATGTCTAGAAATTCATGGAAATTGAACAATGCTCAACTGATCATCCCTCAGACAAGGAAAAATGAAATAAAGAATTTAAAGGCTTCTTAGCATTCAAGAAAAATTAGTCCACAACATACCAAATAAATGGGAGACTATGAAAGTAATGCTAAGAGAAAAGTTCATAGCATTAAGTCGTTACATAAAGAAAATGGAGAAATCTTACACTAGTCACCAAAGCACTTGAAAACTGCAGAACAAAAAAGAGACTCACTCAGGAGGGGGAGCAGATAACAGGAAATAATCAAATTTAGTGCTGAAATGAATCTACAAAATGGAAACAAAGAAAACAATTCAAAGACTCAATGAAATAAAAAGCTGGCTTTTGAGAAAATCAATAAGATAGACAAACCATTATCCAAATTAATCAAATGCAGAGAGAGATTATCCACCTTAACAAAATCAGAAATGAAAAGACAGATGTAACAAGAGACACGGAGGAAATCCAAGAAATCATTACTGGTTAGTAGGAAGTGTCACCTCAGCCCCTAACATCCCTACCCAAAAAGAGTCTAGAATGTTTAGTTGGAAGTGTCACCCCAGGCCCCTGGGTCCATATATACAAGGAGTTTGGAATGTTTGGTAGGAAGTTCAGACTCCATCAAATGATGACCCCTCCCGAGTGAGTGTCAAAACCACCCCCATAGGCTAGCTAAACTGTTCCCCAGAGAAGAAACAGGTGGTCTCCCCTTTTCCCTGTCTGTGTTTTTTTTTTTTTTTGGTGGTGGTGGTGGGCAGAACCTGGGAGCATTGGCATCCATTAAACCTGAGCTTTTCTAATTTGGTCTGATTGGTTTGATTTGGATTATTGCATTGGTGGAGAGGTTGTCAGGCCAGAAAACATAATAATTAGGTCATACTTTTATAACCTGTTTGAAAAAATGCAAATTTTGAAAAATTAAAATAGACAGTTTTCTGGATAGGAGCCACATATCAACATTAAATCAAAAGCACATAAACAATTTAAATAGACCAATAATTCCCAAGAAAATAAAAAAGGTCTTCAAAAGTCTCTAAAAAAAAAACAAACAAAAACAAAACAAAATAAAAAACAGTCCAGTTCTCAATGGTTTTAGTGAGGAATTCTACCAGAACTTCAACAAAGAGCTAATACCTATGCTCCTTGAATTGTTCCACACCATAGAAACAGAAGGAATGTTGCCATACTCTTTTTATGAGACTACAAATATCCTGATACTCACACCAAACCAAGACTCATTTAAAAAGGAGAATTACAGACCTATCTCCCTTGTGAATATTGATACAAAAATACTCAATAAAACACTGGAAGACTGCATACAAGAACAGATAAAAAATTTCACCCACCTTGATAAAGAAGGCTTCATCCACAGATGCAGGGATGCTTCAACATATGAAAAACAATCAATGTAATCTACTCCATAAATAAACTGAAAGAAATCTTATTTGATGCCAAAAAAGCCTTCAACGAAATCCAACACCTATTCATGATAAATAGATTAGGGATGAAAGGAATGAATTTAAATATAGTGAAAACAATATACAATAAGCTAACAACTAACATCAAATTAAAGAGAGAGAAACACAAAGTTATTTCCCTAAAATCGGGAAGAGAACAAAGCTATCAAATCTCTTCATATTTAGAAAACACAGTTCCTGAAGTTTTAGCTAGACCAATAAAATAACAAAAGGATAACAAAGGGGTTCAAATTGGAAAGCAAGCAGTCCAAATTTCACTATTTGTAGATAATATGATAGTATATATATAAGTTTTCCCAAAAATTCTACCAGGAAACTCCTACAACTGATAAACATCTTCAGTAATATAGCAAGACACAAACTTAACTTAAAAAATCAGTATCCCTCCCATGTAAAAGTGAGAAAAGAAATCAGAGAAACACCACCCTTTATAATAACCACAAAGAACATAAAATATCTTGCATAATGCTAACCAAGTAAGTGAAAGACCTGTCTGAAAAGAATTTTAAATCTTTGAAAAAAGAAATTGAAGAAGATATAAAGAAAATGCAAGATTTATCATGCTTTTGTATAAGTAGGATTAACATAATTAAAATTGCCAAATTGTCAAAAGAAATGTACAAATTCAATGAAATTCCATCAAAATTCCAACACAATTCTTCACATAGCTTAAAAGAAAAATACTTAACTTCATGTGGAGAAACTAAAAACCCAGGGAAGCCAAAACAATCCTGTACAAGAAAGAAACTTCAGGAGACATCACCATCCCTGACTCTAAGGACTCCAAACTCTACTATAGAGCTATAGTCATAAAAACAACTTGGTATTGGTGTAAAAAGAGAAAAGTAGACCAATGGAATTGAATTGTAGACCCTGATATTAATTCACAAATTAACACCTATGAACACCTGATTTTTGACAAAGAATATAAAAGTATACAATTTAAAAAGAAAACATCTTCAACAAATGATGTTGGCATAGCTGGATGTTGACATGTAGAAGGATGAAAAGAGATATTTATCTCTTCTCATGCACAAAACTCAAGTCCAAATGTATCAAAGACCTCAACATAACTACAACCATACTGAACCTCATAGAACAGAAAGTTGGAAGTAACCTTCAATGCATGGGCACAGGAGACCACTTCAAAAATATAACAGCAGGAGTACAGACTCTGAGAGCAACAATAAAAAATAGAACCTTCTGAAACTAAAAAGATTCTCGTAAGAAAAATTATACAGTCAATAAGAAAAAATAACAGCCTACAGAATGGGAGAAGACATTAACCAACTCTGTGTTAGACAGAGAGCTGACTGCCATAGGAATTCCTACAAAAACTAGCCTTTTCCCCCATCCCACCCTACCCCCAGTTTCCAATTTTTGTCCAGCAATCTTATCTACTTTCAATATCCAGGAAGATAACTGTATGGTTTTCTTTGAGTTCACCTTCTTATTTAGCTTCGCTAGGATCACAAATTATAGGCTAAATGTCCTATATTTATGGCTAAAAACCTATTATAAGTGAGAACATCCCATGTTCATCTTTTTTGGTCTGGGTTACCTCACTCAGAATAGTATTTCCTATTTCCATCCATTTGCATGCAAAATTCAAGAAATCATTGTTTTTTACCGCCGAGTAGTACTCTAATATGTACATATTCCACACATTCTTCATCCATTCTTCCATGGAAGGGCATCTAGGTTGTTTCCAGGTTCTGGCTATTACAAATAATGCTGCTATGAACATAGTTGAACAAATACTTTTGTAGTATGATAGGACGCCTCTTAGGTGTATTCCCAAGAGTGGTATTGCTGGGTCTGGGGTAGGTTGTTCAAAAATTTCCTGAAAAACCACCATACTGCTTTCCATAGTGGTTGCACAAGTTTGCATTCCCACCAGCAATGGATGAGTGTACCCCTTCCTCCACAGCCTCTCCAGCAAAGGCTATCATCGGAGTTTTTTATTTTAGCCATTCTGACAGTGGTAAGATGGTATCGCAAAGTTGTTTTAATTTGCATTTCCCTGATCGCTAAGGAGGTTGAGCATGACCTTAAGTGACTTTTGGCCATTTGAACTTCTTCTGTTGAGAATTCACTGTTCAGTTCAGTACACCATTTTTTTTTAATTGGGTTAATTAGCATTTTAAAGTCTAGTTTCTTGAGTTCTTTTTTATCTTCTTTTTTTCATTCATTTATTTATTCATTTATTAAAGATTTATTTATTAATTTATTATTTATTTATTAAAGATTATTTATTTATTAAATATTTCTGCCTCCTCCCAGCCACCGCCCCCCATTTCGGTCCCCTCCCCCAATCAAGTCCCCATCCCTCATCAGCCAGAAGAGCAATTATGGTTCCCTGCCCTGTGGAAAGTCCAAGGACCACCCACCTCCATCCAGGTCTAGTAAGGTGAGCATCCAAACTGCCTAGGTTCCCACAAAGCCAGTACTTGCAGTAGGATCAAAAACCCATTGCCATTGTTCTTGAGTTCTCAGTAGTCCTCATTGTCTGCTATGTGCAGCAAGTCCGGTTTTATCCCACGCTTTTTCAGACCCAGGCCAGCTGGCCTTGGTGAGTTCCTGATAGAACATCCCCATTGTCTCAGTGTGTGGGTGCACCCATCACATTCCTGAGTTCCTTTCCCGTGCTCTCTCTGCTTCTGCTCCTGATTTGCACCTTGAGATTTCAGTCCGGTGCTCCAATGTGGGTCTCTGTCTCTGTCTCCTTTCATCGCCTGATGGATGTTAATATTCAGGAGGATGCCTATATGTTTTTCTTTGGGTTCACATTCTTATTTAGCTTCTCAAGGATCACTAATTATAGGCTTAATGTCCTTTCTTTATGGCTTGAAAACAATTATGAGTGAGTACATCCCATGTTCCTCTTTTTGGGTCTGGCTTACCTCACTCAGGATAGTGTTTTCTATTTCCCTCCATTTGCATGCAAAATTCAAGAAGTCATTGTTTTTTTTTTTTTTACTGCTGAGTAGTACTCTAATATGTACATATTCCATACTTTCTTCATCTATTCTTCCATTGAAGGACATCTAGGTTGTTTCCAGGTTCTGGCTGTTATACACAATGCTGCTATGAACATAGTTGAACAAATACTTTTGTTATATGATAGGGTATCTCTTGGGTATATTCCCAAGAGTGGTATTGCTGGGACCAGGGGAAGGTTGATCCCGAATTTCCTGAGAAACCGAAACACAGATTTCCAAAGTGGTTGGACAAGATTGCATTCCCACCAGCAATGGATGAATTCATTCACCACAACCTCTCCAGCAAAGGCTATCGTTGGTGTTTTTTATTTTAGCCATTCTGACAGGTGTAAGATGGTATCTTAAAGTTGTCCTGATTTGTGTTTCCCTGATTGCTAAGGAAGTTGAGAATGATCTTAAGTGTCTTTTGGCCATTTGAACTTCTTCTGTTGAGAATTCTCTGTTCAACTCAGTGCCCCATTTTATAATTGGGTTGGTTAGTCTTTTACAGTCTAGTTTCTTGAGTTCTTTATATGTTTTGGATATCAGACCTTTGTCAGTTGCAGGGTTGGTGAAGATCTTCTCCCAGTCAGTGGGTTGCCTTTTTGTCTTAGTGACAGTGTCCTTTGCTTTACAGAAGCTTCTCAGTCTCAGGAGTTCCCATTTATTCAATTAGGCCCTTAATTTCTGTGCTGCTAGGGGTTATATTTTGGAAGTAGCTTCCTGTGTCCATGTGTTGTAGAGTACTTCCCACTTTCTCTTCTATCAGGTTTGGTGTTTTCAGACTGATATTGTGGTCTTTAATGCATTTGGACTTGAGTTTTGTGCATGGTGATAGATATGGATCTATTTTCATTCTTCTACACATTGACATCCAGTTCTGCCAGCACCATTTGTTGAAGATGGTCTCTTTTTTCCGTTGAATACTTTTAGCTCCTTTATCGAAAATGAGGTGTTCATAGGTTTGTGGGTTAAAGTCAGGGTCTTCTATTCGATTCCATTCATCAACTTCTCAGTTTTTATGCCAGTACCACACTGTTTTCATCACTGTAGCTCTGTAATAGGGTTTGAAGTCAGGGATGTTAATGCCTCCAGACGATCCTTTATTGTATAAGATTGTTTTGGCTATCCTGGGTTTTTTGTTTTTCCATATAAAGTTGATTATTGTCTTCTCCAGATCTGTGAAGAATTTTCATGGGATTTTGATGGGGATTGCATTGAATCTATAGATGGCTTTTGGTAGAATTACCATTTTTACTATGTTGATCCTCCCAATCCAAGAGCAAGGGAGATCCTTCCATTTTCTGGTGTCCTCTTCAATTTCTTTCTTCAAAGACTTAAAGTTCTTGTCAAATAGACCTTTCACTTCCTTGGGCAGAGTTATCCCAAGATATTTTATGCTATATGTGGCTATTGTGAAAGGTGAAGCTTCTCTGATTTCCCTCTCTGCTTCCTTATCCTTAGTGTGTAGGAAGGCAACTGATGTTTTGGAGTTGATCTTGTATCCTGCCACATTACCAAAGGTGTTTGTCATCTGTAGGACTTATTTGGAAGAGTTTTTGGGGTCGCTTATGTATACTATCATATCATCTGCAAATAATGAAAGCTTAACTCCTTCCTTTCCAATATGAATCCCTTTGATCCCATTTTGTTGTCTTATTGCTATTGCTAGAACTTCAAGCACTATATTGAATAGGTATGGAGAGAGTGGACAGCCTTGTCATGTTCCTGATTTTAGTGGGACGGTTTTGGGTTTTTCTCTGTTTAATTTAATGTTAGCTGTTGATTTGCTGTAAATAGCTTTTATTATATTTAGGTATGACCCTTGTATCCCTAATCTCTCCAAGACCTTTATCATAAAGAGGTGTTGAATTTTGTCGAATGCTCTTTCAGCATCTAATGAAATGATCTTATGTTTTTTTTCTTTGAGTTTATTTATATGGTGGATTACATTGATAGATTTTCATATGTTGAACCAGCCCTGCATCTCTCAGATGAAGCCTACTTCATCATAATGGATAATTTTTCTTTTTTTTTTTTTTTTTTTTTTTTTTTTTTGTCTTTTCGAGACAGGGTTTCTCTGTGGTTTTTTTGGAGCCTGTCCTGGAACTAGCTCTGTAGACCAGGCTGGTCTCGAACTCATAGAAATCCGCCCGCCTCTGCCTCCCGAGTGCTGGGATTAAAGGCATGCGCCACCATCGCCCGGCTTGGATAATTTTTCTAATGTGTCCTTGGATTCAGTTTGCCAGTATTTTATTGAGAATTTTTGTGTCGATGTTCATGAGTGAGATAGGCCTGTAATTTTTTTTCTTGGTTGGGTCTTTTTGTGGTTTTGGTATCAGGGTAACTGTAGCTTCATAAAAGGAATTTGTCAATGACTCTTCTGTTTCTATATTGTGAAATACATTAAGGAGTATAGGTATTAGCTCTTCTTGGAAGTTCTCTAGAATTTTGCATTGAAACCATCTGGTCCTGGGCTCTTTTTGGAAGGGAGATTTTTGATAACAATTTCTAAATCTTTGCGATGAATTGGTCTATTTAGATCGTTCACCTGGTCTTGGTTTAGCTTTGGTATATGGTACTTATCTAAAAAAAAGTCCATTTCTCTAGCATTTTCCAGTTTTGCTGCATACAGGCTTTTGTAGTAAGATCTAATGATTCTCGGAATTTCCTCTGTGTCTGTGGTTATGTACCCCTTTTCATTTCTGATATTAGTTATTTCTGTGTTCTCTCTCCATCGTTTAATTAGTTTGGATAGGGGTTTGTCGATCCTGTTGATTTTCACCAAGGACCAACTTTTTTGTTTCATTGATTCTTTGGACTGTTTTCTGTGTTTCTATTTTGTTGATTTCTGCCCTCAGTTTGATTATTTCCAGGCTTCAACTCCTCCTGGGCGTGTCTCTTTCTTTTATTTTCAAAAGCTTTCAAGTGTGCTGTTAAGTCCCCAATGTATGCTTTCTCCGTTTTCTTTAAGTAGGCACTTAGTGCTATGACCTTTCCTCTTAGCACTGCTTTCATTCTGTCCCATAGGTTTGACTATGGTGTCTCTTTATTTTCATCAATTTCGAGGAAGACTTTAATTTCTTTCTTAATTTTTTCCTTGACCCACGTGTGGTTCAGTAGTTGACTGTCCAGTTTCCATGCGTTTGTCGGCTTTCTGGGGGTAGCATTGTTGTTGCCTTCTAACTTTAATCCGTGGTGATCTGATAAGACACAGGTGGACACTAATATTTTTTTTTTATCTGTGGAGGTTTCCTTTGTTTCTGAGTATGTGGTCAATTTTCGAGAAGTTTCTATGAGCTGCAGAGAAGAAGGTATATTCTTTCCTGTTTGGGTGGAACGTTCTATAGATGTTTGTTAAGTCCTTTTGTTTCATTACCTCCAACAGTTCTCTATTAGGTTTCTGTCTGATTGACCTGTCCATTGGTGAGAGAGGTGTGTTGAAGTCTCCTACTACTAGTGTGTGAGGTTTGATGTCTGCCTTGAGTTTTAGTAATATTTCTTTTATATCAGTTGGTGCTTTTATATTAGGGGTGTAGATATTCAGGATTGAGTCTTCATCCTGATGAATTGTTTTTGTTATAAGTATAAAGTGTCCACCTTGATCTCTTCTGATTGATTTTAGTTTGATGTCGGTTTTGTTAGAAATTGGTATGGCTACACCTGCTTTTTTCTTAGGACCATTTGCTTGAAAAACCTTTTCCCAACCCTTTACTCTGAGTAGATGCCTGTCTTTGTGGTTGAGATGTGTTTCTTGCAAACAGCAGAATGTTGGATCCTGTTTTCGTATCCAATCTCTTAGCCTGTGCCTTTTTATAGGTGAATTGAGACCATTAATATTAATTGATATTAAACACCAGTGTTTGTTTACTCCGGTTATTCTTATTGTTTTTGGTAGTAGAGTTTGTGTGTCTCCCTTCTTTGAGTTGTGCTGGTGAAGGGTCGCTAGATGCCTGAGTTATTGTAGGCAGTGTTGGCAATGTTGGATTCCTTGGGTTGCCATTTTCCTTCTCTTACTTTCTGTAGGGCTGGATTTGTTGCTTCGTATTGTTTAAATTTGTTCTTATCCTGGAATATCTTGTTTTCTCCATTAATTGTGAACAGTAGCTTGTCTGGGTATAGGAGTTTGGGTTTGCATCCATGGTCTCTTATTTCTGCAGTATGTCTATTCAGGACCTTCTGGCTTTCATGGTTTCCATAGAGAAGTCTGATTGGTTTACCTTTATAAGTTACTTGCCTTTTTCCTTTGCAGCTCTTAATATTCTTTCTTTAATCTGTATATTTTGTGTTTTGATTATTATATGGCAAGGGGATGTTTTTATTTTTGATCCAGTCTGTTTGGTGTTCTGTATGCTTCTTGAATATTTAAAGGGATATCTTTCTTTATGTTGGAAATTTTTTCTTCCATAATTTTGTTAAAAATATTTTCTGGGCCTTTGAGCTGTGACTCTTCTCCCTCTTCTATCCCTATTATTCTTAGGTTTGGTCTTTTTATTGTGTCCCATATTTCGTGAATGTTTTGTGATGAGAATTTGTTGTCTTTGCTGTTTTCTTTGATCAGTGCATTTATTTTCTCTATGGTGTCTTCAGAATCTGAGATTCTTTCTTCTATCTCTTTTATTCTATTGATTATGCTTGTTTCTGTAGTCTCTATTTGTTTACCTAGATGTTCCATGTCCAGCTGGCCCTCTGTTTGTGTTTTCTTCTTTGCCTCCATTTCAGTTTTCAATTCTTGAACTGTTTCCATTACCTGTTTGATCGTTTTTTCTTGGTTTCCCAGGGTATCATTTACATATTTACTCATTTCTTAAAACTTTTTGTTATACTTGTCATCCATTTCTATAAGGGCATTTTTTTCATGTTTTTTAAGGGACTCTATTGCTTTCATGAAGTCAATTTTTTCCACTTCTTCTGAGTTAGGGTGTTCAAGTCCTTCTGTTGTAAGATCATTGGGTTCTGGTGTTTTCATGTTGTTTTCAGATTGTTGGGTGAATTCTTGCCTTGGCGCCTGCCCATCACCTCCTGTCGATGCTATCTAATGGGTCTTTTAAAACAGGATCGGGTTTCCCTGGCCAGTGGCCCCACTTATAAAATGCGCTCGCTCTGTTTCCTGTCTCCCGCTGTGGGCCAAGATCCCTCGCACCACTCAGAAGGGACTTCAGGACCAGGACCAGGCTCCCCATTTGCCAGGGACCTTGCCAACAAAAGGCCTACCACTCTGCAGACCAACCACCAAAACAGAGAAACTCCCACTGCCCTTTGCCCCGAGCTCCCGACCCAGCTCCCAAACAGGCTAAACTGGCTGATCCCGCAGCCCCGCTGAAGGGGGGGAGAGTGAAGGAGGCCCCTGTGCACAAGCAGGGATGGGCCATGGAGAGAGAGGTCCCAGCAGTGGAGGAGCAGCCCCAGCAGAGTGTACCAGTCCTCACAGACTAACCGGGAGTCAAGGGGGTCCAGGAATGCCCCTGTTCCGTTTGCTGTGTCCCGCTGCAGGCCAAGAACACTCTCCCCACTCAGGAGCGTCTTCAGGGACATGACCAGGTTTCCCATTCGCCCGTGGACCTCGCCAATAAAAGGCCTACCACTCTTCAGGCCAGACCCCAAAAAACCTACTTGATTTAATTGTAGTGGGGCGATCTGCTCTCAATGTGGGCTTCACTGTTTCATGCTTGGACTATTCCGCATCCACATCTGCCGTGTCTGTGCACTGGTGTCTGCCGCTTGCACCTCTGAGTTCTTTATATTTTCTGGAGATCAGACCTTTGTCAGTTGCAGGGTTGGTGAAGATCTTCTCCCAGTCAGTGGGTTGCCTTTTTGTCTTAGTGACAGTGTCCATTGCTTTACAGAAGCTCCTCAGTTTCAGGAGGTCCCATTTATTCAATGTTGCCCTTAATGTCTGTGCTGCTGGGGTTATATGTAGGAAGTGGTCTCCTGTGTCCATGTGTTGTAGAGTACTTCCCACTTTCTTCTATCAGGTTCAGTGTGTTCAGACTGATATTGAGGCCTTTAATCCATTTGGATTTGATGGAGAGACAAGTGAGAAGGGGAGGATTGGGAGAGCTTGGGGGAATGGGATGTTTGTGATAATGGAAGGATGGTTATGGGAGCAGGGAAGTATATACCTTAATTAAGGGAGCCCTTTTAGGGTTGGCAAGAGCCTTGACTCTAGAGGGATTCCCAGGGGTCCAGAGAGATGTACCCAACGAGGTCCTTGTGCAGCTGAGGAGAGAGAGCCTGAAATGGATCCATCCTATAGCCATACTAATGAATATCTTGCATATCACCATAGAAACTTCAACTGGCGATGGATGGAGATAGAGACAGAGACCTACATTGGAGCAATGGACTGGGCTTCCAAGGTCCAAATGAGGAACAGAAAGAGGGATTACATGAGCAAGGAAGTCAAGACCGTGAGGGGGGCAGCCACCCACTGAGACTGTGGGGCTGATCTATTGGGAGCTCCCCAAGGCCAGCTGGACTGGGACTGAAAAAGCATGGGATAAAACTGGACTCTCTGAATATGGTAGACAATGAGGGCTGCTGAGCAGCCAAGGACAATTGCACTGAGTTTAATCCTACTGCAGGTACTGGCTTTGTGGGAGCCTAGCCTGTTTGGATGCTCATCTTCCTAGACCTGGATGGAGGATGGAGGACCTTTAAGTTACCTGCCCATTTGGGTGTGGCCACTTGTATTATAAATGCCTATGTAAAGCACACAGTTGCTCTCTCTTCTAGCTACAGAATCTGATTGCTGTTTCCCATTTGAGAAGAGGACTGTGCTCTGTGAGTCTACCCCTAAATAACTGACCCTTTATTATACTCAGTTCTGAGCTAGTGTGGGGCTTCTTTTTAGTGTCCATCTTTATCTGATGCCCACATGGATCCATAACTCCACACCTACTATATGGCCTGGCTCAAAGGCCTAACTGGTCCACACCCCAGAAAATCTCCCATCCCTGCCCAATTGGCTTGCTTTTACCTACTTATTATTATTATGATTATTATTATTATTAGTAGTAGTAGTAGTAGTAGTAGTAGTAGTAGTAGTAGTAGTAAAACCCTCACCACACCAGAACCGACTGTGCCCCATGACTTGAAAATTTTTCAAGCTTGCACACATTTCATACTCCTACCACCACTACCAAACTCCCTGCAGAGCTTCAGGTTTGTGCTCTGTGCTCCTGAGTTCTGAGCTTATTGTTCCACTTATAGAATTGATTTAATTGCTTTTAATTTGTCAAGCAAAAAAACATTTCTCAGTATTTAACCAGCAACTAGGCAGGTAACTAAATCATCTCAGATCATTCATAATAAAGATTGTTACACCTACAAAAATTTACTGGATCTCATAACAGGAAAATATTTACCACTGAGTATTTCAGTAACTTTATGGCTAATACTATAGATTTTATTTTGCAAGGCTTATATGGTTATTGTGATACATGCATTTATTAGACTGGGGCTCAGTTTTTTCTTCATATTATATACTTAAGCTAATGGTTTATTGACAGAGCCAAGAATGAGGCACTTTTAGAACTGATACAGTTTCTATAGCCTAATAATTAATAGCTTGGTAACAGCATTAGTACCATGGAAAATCAAAAGTTACATGAAAAATTGATATTATTACAATGGTAACATAATTTTGACAGACAAAATTGAATCTATGTCAAAGGATATTGAGAGATTATCTGAAAGAATTCATACTATTGAATATAACAATCAGAATTTGTTACAATGTTATGATAGGTTAGCAGATAGACTATCTTTCCAGTAAGGCAATCTGCACACTATCCAAATAATGTTCAAGGATGATATGTTATCTTTAAAAGAAAAATTTCAGACCTTGAAATCACATATAAGAAATGAGGACCAGAGCTAGGTGCCTCAATGAAATCACTAGAAATATGTATAGGCCAGGAGAGTCAGACTTTACAAAAGACAGCAGTAGAAAGATTTGAAACAATGAGAACGTTATTGGAGCCAAGGAGCAGGAAAAGAAGGAACAAGGGCAAGATTTAATATCACCAGTAGCTGTCAGATATGTCTTACCCAGGGTTTTAGCTTCTTTTTCTGTAATCTACTCTGACAAAGTATAAAGTTCTAAAGACACAAAAGGATCCAAAGAAGGCAAATGGATACCTATAGGAAAGAATGATGTAAAAGAAATTAAGCAAGCCATAGTAACTTATGGTTTGCATTCCACATTTGTTGGGAAGATGGTCAAGACATGGTCTTCTAGCATTAATGCCATGCAACATGACTGGTTTTGTTAGTTTCAGCAGTCTTGTATGATGGTCCTCAATTGATGGTTGAATGATATTTCAAAAACGAGGCAAAAGTTTCAGGGCAACGGGGAAAAGCAAAAGAACTCAAGACTTCCCAAGATCAAATTCTTGATAGGGGCACGTATGCTGACCCACAGGTTCAAGCTCCTTACACTGAACAAATTTTGTCACTATGCCATAAATCAGCCTTAAATGCTTAGGACAGATTTCAATAACAATGAAAACAAATTGAATCATTTACCAGCATTAAACAGGGCCAGAGAGAACCCTTTAGTGACTTTTTACAAAGATTAACTATGCTGTACAAAAAGGAGTAACAGACCCAGATGCTAAATGAGTAGTTATTGAATCTCAGAATCTGATAATGCCAACTTCGAATGCCAAATGATACTTGGACCTTTAGAAGTTAGATCAGCACCAAAGGTTGAATATATCCTGCATACATTTAATTATAATAAAGTATCTTGGGCGGCCTCACCACCCCTCACATGCACGCACGCTCCTTCTCTGTCCTCGAACCCTTCTTCTGACACTTTCCTCCTCTCCTGGCCTGAGGGAGCCGCTCTCTGCGAGGTGCATTCTGGGCATCGAGGAGATCGAGCCGGCAGTAGCTGCTGTTGCCTTAGGGGAGCGAGAAGAGGCCCCAACCTGGCAGAAGACTCTGGATAGGCGTCAACTCACCAGCCGCTGCCGCCAGTGAGGCCCGCCCACCCGTTTGCCTGGCCCCCAGCCCCATTCACCATGGAGCCTGCTTCTGCAAAGGGGTACAATCGAAGGGACTACGTATTCATTGAATTTTGTGTTGAAGACAGTAAAGTTATTAATGTAAATTTTGAAAAATCCAAACTTTCTTTCAGTTGTCTTGGAGGAAGTGATCATTTTAAGCATTTAAATGAAATTGATCTTTTTAACTGTATTGATCCAAATGACTCCAAGCATAAAAGAACGGACAGATCAATTTTATGTTGTTTGCAGAAAGGAGAATCTGGCCAATCGTAACCTAGGTTAACAAAGGAGAGGGCAAAGCTTAACAGGCTTAGTGTGGACTTGAACAATTGGAAAGACTGGGAGGATGATTCAGATGAGGAGATGTCCAATTTTGACCATTTTTCTGAGATGATGGATTACATGGGTGTCGATGAGGATGTAGATTTACCAGAAGTAGATGGAGCAGATGATGATTCACAAGACAGTGATGATGAAAAAATGCCAGAACTGGAGTAAGGAATGTTGTCATCACCTGGATTTTGAGAAAGAAAAATAACTTCTGCAAAATTGCATAATTGAGAAAATTCCTGAGTTGATAGCTCTAAAGGCAGATGCTGTATTTGCCTCCTTTAACCCATTTTTCAACCTGTTTTTTTTTTTAATTTTTTAAAGGCTTCACTAAGGGTTAATAATGTACCATTTTATGGGCCAATTTAAGTCAGGTAAGGCAATATCCTTATGCATGAACATTTCCCTGGATTCCATGAAGCAGTTAAGATCCTAGACAACAGATAAAACAGCTCTGATGAATAAACACATTTCACCCAAGTCTTCTTTCTTCATAACACAGCTACTTACTTATAACTTAGGAAGCTCTCAGTTTAGGAAAAGATCCCTAGTTTAGATCCCAGACCATGAACTTGAAGGGGGCAGAAAAAATTGGCTGATTCTTAAACTGATACCCTGCCATTCTTTCAGTGTACCTTTCAGAATTATTCCATTAAAGTTTATTTTTTCAAAAATGTACTTTATATTATTGTATGTGATCACTTGTCAGTGTTCAGGTGTGTTTTAGCTAAAACTAGTGAATGCCCTAACTTAGATGGTTTTTGAAGCCTATACATTTGGTATTATTTGGCCCTTAAGCTCTTTAACATCTCTAAGCATGGTGGACAAAGAAAGAAAGCTGTACATTGTTGCTTGAGAGTCTGTACATTTTAGATCAGATTTGTATTTGCACTGTCAGTATGGCAAATGAGTGGAAAATGTTAATACACTATTGGATTTTTTTTTTTATTTCCTGTTTTGATTTCAGCTTATGTCCTGGCTGGAAAACCTCAATTTATGTTCATGACAGTGGGAATTTATTTTAATGTTTCATTCTTTCAAATAAACTGTTGGACGATTTAAAAAAAAAAGTATCTTGGGTAGGAGAAAAAAAATTCCAAAGGTATGAGATGTTGTAATAGGAGTGGCTAAGGCCATATTTTACTAATTTTGCAGTGATTTTATGGAGTTATGACCTGCTTCAGCAATGGAATACCCATATTAACATACTTGCAGTCCCAGAAACTCATAAATCTGGGAAAGATATTATAAGATACTATACACAAAGGTCACAAGCCATTTGGGCTGTAAAATAACACAAAGCAAATAGAAAACCTCTACAGGTACCAATAACCTTTAAAATGGTTAACTAAAAAGTAAATATGGGTTAAACAGTGTCTGTAAACAGAAGACAAGATGCAGACTTTAGAACAGTTAGTACAAGAGCAACTAGAGTCCCACTATATTGAAGAATCAACCAGCCCTTGGAATCCTCCAATATTTGTTGTTAAAAAGAAATCTGGTACATGGAGATAGTGGTGACAGATCTAAGAGCTGTGAGCAAGGCAATTCAACCTATGGATCCTCTACAATCTGAAATTCCTCTGCCTTCTCTATTACTTCTCCACTATATCTTCTTTTAGTTTATTATTTTTATAATTAAAATCTCTTATAGTTATTGATATATGAGGTTGTTTCTTCACTATACCTTTACAAGAATAGAACAGAGGAAAATTTGATTCACTGCGCCTTAGCCAAAGTTGTTAGCTTCAACATTACAAATGAGATTTTGGATGATTGCTCAGGTAGCCAGTTGTCTCTGTCATTTGTTGCACATTTTGGAAGTTGCTTGGTTTCACTTCCTCTTTACTGAAGTGATATTATTTTCAATTCTCAGTTGATTGTTGGGGCTGAAGACTAGATAGTTGTACTTACTTCTCATGACTTGGCCAAGTTATTTACAATAATAGATTAAACTCCTTAGGATAGGATAGTTATTGAAATATTTATCACATTTCTTACTTGATATTGTTTTTGCTGACTGTATTTATAGTTTCTATACCTGCTATTTGTTTTTATTGTATATAATTTTATATTAGGTTTAGAGCTCTCTTATTTAAACAAAAGAGGGAAGTGCTGTAGAAATTCCTACAACAAGTAGCCTTTAAGTTATCTGCTCACTTCTGTGCGGCCTCTTATGGTAAAGCATGAGATCTCCCTCTCTTCTGGCTGTGGGATTTGGTTGCTGTTCTTTTTCGAGCAGAGGACTGTGATCTGAGAATCTACACCTAAATAAATATCCTTTTATTATTCACAATTATGAACTAGTGTGGGATTTTTTTAGCATCATCTTAGGTGATCTCCAATATATATATATATATATATATATATACACTCAAGAAATTAGGCATTAAAAGAGCAAATAATCAGATTTAATAATGAAGTACAGATCTAAACAGAGAATTTGCAACAGAAGATTCTAAATAGCAAAAGAAACACTAAAGTAATTGCTCAGCATCTTTAACCATCAGGGAAAAGAAAAGAAAAGAAAATGACTGAGAGATACCATCTTATATCATTTAGAATGATAAAGAACAAAATATCAATGATAGCTTTTGCTGGAGAGAATGTAAAGTAAGGGGAACACTTCTCCTTTGCTGATGGGAGTGCAAACTTGTACAGTCACTTTGGAAATCCATATGGCATTTGCTCAGAAAATTAGGAATTAATCTCCCTCAAGACCTATAAATAGCGCTCTCATACATATATGTAATATACCACTTCATACATATATATATATAATATACATATAAGTATGTATGTTATGGCTTCCAGCTTAATATTTCTATGGTATTCTCATTTGTGAACAAGTGACTCTTCTTCATTCTCTTGTCATTTTTCCTTTTGTTTGTCTAATTCTGATGTAATAGGTATTTTTCTATTTTACTACATTATATTATATCTGTTATTATCACTTGAAATTCTGTTTACATTCTAAGGAGAGACAGAAAGAGAATGTATTTGAATGTATGAGATGTAGGGAAGAACTGGGTAAAAAGAGGAGAAATCATAATAAAGATACATTATGTGACAAAAATTATCTATTTTTTTCATAAAAGAAGAAAGTAAAAGAAATTCAATAAACTCCAAGGATTAGTGGTTTCAGTTACATGAAACAAAACTTAACCAAATTTATATTGGAATAACATTTTTATTACAAGATTGTTAGATGTGGATTATTTACACTCATTTAATATTGTATATCACAACTTGTTTTAAAGGGTGAGTTGATTCACATTTTGTCTTCTTTACTGAGAATAACAATGATGATCTATTTTAGGTGAAATGGAGTTGAAGGTGACAGTGTATCAAAGTATGAGGACCATATCCAACATATACCAAGTAACCAATAAATAAAAGTAATTGTTCTTTTAAAAAGAATATACAATTTTTTTCTAGTCCTTTAACGGCTTTCTCAATCAAGAAAGCTCCTTTCTTGATCTCACTCTCTTTCATTCCCTCTTCTCAACCATCCCATTCCATCATGTTATCCTCCCTTTTTTACACTTCCTTCTCACACCCCACACACTACTATTTTACTCAGAAGATCTTATCTAATTCTCCTTTTAAGAGGTTTCTGTGACTGTCTCTTTTTGGGTTATCCTTGTTTACCCATATTCTCTGGGGTCATGAACTATAGGCTTTGCTTTATATCTAATATCTACTTATAAGTGAGTTCATATTATGTTTGCCTTTCAGGGTCTGGGTTATCTCACTGAGGATGTTTTTTTTTTTCTAGTGTCATGCATTTGTATGCAAATTGCAAGATGTCACTGGTATTTTAACCACTGAACTGTAAATTGTGTAAATGTACCACATTTTCTTTATCTATTCTTCAGTAGAGAGGCATCTAGTTGTTTGCCGGTTCTGGCTATTAGAAATAATATTGCTATAAAAAGAGTTGAGCAAATGTGTTTGTGGTACTAGTCTGCATCTTTTAGGTATTTGCCCAAGTGTGGTATTGCTGTGTCTTGAGGATGATTGAGTCCCAGTTTTCTGAGGAACTGCCATACTGATTTCCAAATTAGATATACAAGTTTTTAACCCCACCCCCCAGCAATGGAGGAATATGTCCCTTATTCCATATCCTCTCCTGCCTAAATTATCTTTGCTGTTTTTATTATCTTAGCCCTTATGAGTGGTGTAAAATGGTATCTCAGAATTCTTCTGATTTGCAGTTCCCTGATGGCTAAGGGAAATTCTCAAGAATCCACAAGAATGTCCCTAGTTAAGAACCTAAGAATTAGTGGAGACGTTGTCTGGATTGGCCTTCCCATGTAATCAGATTGATGACTATCTTAAATTTCATCGTTGAGACTTCATCCAGCAACTGATGGAAACAGATGCAAAGATCCACAGGCAAACACTTCACTGAGCTTACAGAGAGCAGTCAAAGACAGGGAGGAGTGATAATATGAGCAAAGAGGTGATGACCATATGGGGATATCCACAGAAAGAGATGACCTGAGCTAGTTAAAGCTCACTGACTTTGGACTGATAACAGGGGAACCTGCATAGGTCCAAATTAGGTCCACTTAATGTAGTTGACAGTTGTGTGTTTTGGGCAGTCTGTGGGACCACTTGCAGGATTTACTCCTTGTGCTTGTACTGGTGTTTTGGAATATATTCTTTTTGAAGTGATACCTTGCTCAGCCTAGATATGAGGGAAGAACTCAACCCTGCCTTAAAGTGATGTCTCAGACTATGTTGACTCTAATTGGGAAGCTTTACCGTCTTTGGAATGGGGAAAATGTGGGAAAAAGGGAGGAAGCGAAAGAGTGGGAATTTGGACAAGAATGTAAAATAAAAGATAGTTTTTATAAAATAAATTTAATTAAGAAGAATAAAAATGCAATCCATTTGACAAATTAGAAAAATATATACAAGTAAAATCTACATCTCATAACTTCAATTTTATATGAAGTAAGAAATGAAAAATTTACTTTCTTTTTTTCATTCTTTCTTTATTTTAATTGATTATGTCCACAGAGAAATGTTAAAGCCATGTTATTACTTATCTCTCTCTTCTTATTCTGAGAAGGTCTAAATCGTCAATATTTATATCTATCTCTCCTTACTTACATTTTATCTTTTATAATCTTTCTTTGCCTGTCTGTAGGGAAAGTTTTAGCACAGAACCCTAACTCTTGCACATAATCTTTGGCAGTTCTAAAGTTTGCAGTGTGCAAAGTGGTATCACATATGCAAAAGGCTGGAAACTTAAAACATTTGCTGTATGACTCCTATTCAAAGTCTTTCCTCATCAAGATTTTTATTAGGTTTATTGAATACATTATTATTAACCTTATTCATATGTCCCTTGCACATTTCCAATTAATGAATATTAATTTATCACTACAGGAAGTTTAAACTTTTTCTACTTGTAAATATAATGTTCCATTATAAAATACTTATTTGTTGGAAGTGTGTAGATTTTATACTTTGTAAAATTATAAGAAGGAAATAGCTTTCTGTAATATATTATTTTTTCAGAAATAAATAAAAAGTTAGGACACCCTGCAAAATTTGAAATGAGCAACAATAATACAGTATTCACCCCTTGGAAACAAAAATAAAATAAAATTTATTTCAGTAATTATTAGAAATTCTATGCCAATTCCAAGGCAACATTTATTTATTTTTAATTTTTTGAAACTCAATATTGCAACATTTAAAATAAAATAATATAGCAAATAAAATTGTAAAGCACAGACTCTACAAGCCATGTAATGATGATAAAGAATATAATAAGTTCCATAATTTCTTTAACTTTTAAGCATGGTATTCCATGGAGTATGTAAGAATTAGTAACTATTATCTATCTTCTCAAAAAAAAGGTCTAATATCTACTTATTGGCAATATGGATGTGTATCTATGGCCCCATTAAGTATCCTTGATATTCTGAGTCAAGATTCTTAAATCTTTATGCAAAAAGGAGCATATACAACTACCTGTTAGCCAGTAAATTTCATGTTTCTTTTATGGATGCTAATGTACAACTATCAAAATACCTTAAAATAAAATAATTTATGATTTATTATCAGCAAAATTTCATCTGTATGGCCAGTGTATATATCTCTATATCTCAGATTGGAAATTTCTTAGACACATACACAAACACCTATACACACACACATGAAGAAATGAAGAACACCAATCAATGAACATTTTTTTTTACACAAAATGAGGATAGTAAATAAAACAGTTTAATAAGTACTATTGTGTGTGAGATAGAGAGAGAAAGAGACAGAGGGAGGGGGCAATCTCTGCTTCACCATTTATGCAGTTATTTGAACTCTATAGTATATATAGTGGATGATTCATCAAAGAACATAAATGGAAATCACTAAAGAAGGGACTAAGCAGGTAACATCATTCACTGCAAAAATCAGACTACCTGAATTCAATCCCTACAAATGACATGAAAAGAGAGGGAAACCAGTTCCATAATTTCTTCTTCTTTCTGAACTCTGTGATATGTCCCTTCTTCCATATCATTTATACACAACAGTAATAAACTATTAAAATGTATAAAATAAAAGTGAAACAAGGCTCAGAGAAATTGCTTAATGCATTGTCAATAGCTGCAATGAAAGACTAAAGAATGAGGCACAACGATACACAGAGAGTATTTGATACGATATAATATATAAAATTATATTAAAATCTGGAACTTGATACTTGATCCTCTTTATTTTCTTATTGAAAAACTCCACATAACATTCACCTAATAAAATGTGTCTGGAAAGCCTACTCTGTTATTGTGTATGCTTTGTAGTATAAAGATTGACTATCAGATTGGTGGGTAATCAAATTTGAAATGGACTTAAAAACACAATTAAGTAGTTGGAGGCTTTAATTTATACTAGATAAATTAAAATTCATATTTTCAATGTGAAAAGCACATCATATTCTCTAAATTTATAAAATAAGCAGAGATTATTCATTGAATAACACAAAACATACACAAAGACAATAAATGAATTGAATTCAGCCCTGAAGATTATCAATTCAAATGTAAATTTGACAGAGAAAATTCTATTAGAACATTTAATTATTTTTAAATGTAAAATATGTTTTGCTTAGCTTTCACACATAAACTATTGCTCTGAATTAATAGATTATCTTAAATTTACTCATTGTTATTGATGAATATGAACCTTAATGTGAGCTAGGTAAATGTTGCCTAAACTGACTCATTTATCACTTTAGTATTTCCTGCTGTGTTATAAATCTTCATTGTTTCAGGTTGTTTTTGAATTTTTTTTCTTATTAGAGCAACATTTATTTCTTTACAAAAATGTTTTCCTCATTATTCTTATTAGCTTTTGTAATAAGAAATCCTAAATATTATAGTTTTATTTGTGAATAAATGATGCATATTTTCAAATCCTATTAAATATATTATACTAAAAGCTTAAGTTTGAATAAGTTCCTCCATTAGCACTTAGATATTTTCCTTTACAAAAGGAGAATATTGTCTTTATTCATAGTACTATAAAAGACTTGCACAATAAAATGAAAAGCCAAATATCAAAGTGAATTGTTATATCTATGAGGGTAAAAGATGTTGTATATTGAATGTCTAAACAGATTATTAGAAACATATTCAGTTAGATATAAGTCTTTACATGTTTATCATTTGGGATTCCCCCACTGTATTCTGTGAATACAATTGACCTGATAAGATAGTACAGAGCTAGGTCGGGAAAACTGAACTGAATGCTGGGAAAAAGAAAGAGGAATTGGGGAGAAGCCATATAGTCCCACCGGAGACTGATGCCATAATTTTACCCGATTAGCCACAGCCTTGAGGCAATACACAGATTAATATAATGGGTTAAATCAATATGTAAGTGCTGTAGGAATTCCTATGACCAGTAGTCCTTAAGTTACCCACCCACTATGGTGTGGCCTCTTATACTATTTATGCCAATGTAAAGCATGTTTCTAGCCTCGTTTTCAGCTGCTGTTCCCCATTATGGCAGACAATTGTGATCTGTGAGTCTACCTATGAATAAATAACTCTCTAATATACTCAATTCTGAGCTAGTATGGGATTTCTATTAAATATTCTTCTTTATCTGGCACCCTACATGAATTTGGATTTCACACCTACTGGGTGGATGGCCTAAAGGCCAAACCAGTCCACAGTCCAAAAAGACTTTCAACCTGGTCCACTTGACTTGCTTTTACCTAAGCAGTTTTTTGTAAAACCTCCACCACAGCATAGCTAACTGCATGTGGCAACATGGAAACTTCCCAAGTTCACAAACATCTTCACCCCCATTGCTACATTCCTTGCCATGAGGCAACTTGCCCGTGAGTTCTGGGATTCTTGTTCTGTGTATGGAATTGAATTAATTGCTTTTACTTTGTCAAGAAAAGCATATTTCTCAGTACTTCCCCAGTACCAAAGCGCAAAACTAAAGCAGCTCAGGAGCATTTTTTTTTTTTTGTCCTGATAAGATGTATTGTTGCTAGTTCCGATTCTGTAGCCATGACATCTGCTGGACAATAAAGATTTTTACACCTAAAACAATTTACTGGATGCCATAACAGGTAATTAATAAATCATAATGGCAGATTGCATTAACATTGGAACTTTTAGTAACATTTTTGCTAATACTATGGATTGTATTATGCAAGGCTTACCTGGTTATGGTGATACATCCATTTATTGGATATTGGCACTCAGTTTTTTCTTCATATTATATCCTGACAAAAATGGTTTGATAACAGAGTCATAAATGAGGCACTTTTAGAATGACACAGTCTTTACAGATTAATAATGAACAGCTAGGTGAAGGATTAATACCATCAAAAATCCCAAGTTACCTGAAAAAAATACAATTGAAAAGGGTAACGTAATTTAACAGACAAAATTGAATCCATGTTTAAGGGTACTGAATAAGAATCTAAAAGAATTTATACTGTTGAATTTGACAATCAAAATTTGTTAAAAACTTATGATAGGTTAGCAGATAGAGTATCTCTTTAGGATGGCAATCTGCATGCAATCCAAATAATGTCCAAGAATGAGGTGTTATTTTTAAAGAAAAAACTTCAGACCTTGGAATCACATGTAAAAAATGAGAATCAGAGGTTATGTGCCTCAGTGTAATCACTGGACTCAATAGTAACAACAGCAATAGTAAAAAGATTTGAAATGATTGAGGAAATTATTGCAGAGGATGAACAGAGAAAGAAGGCAAAAGGAACTGGATTGAAAATCACCAGTAGCTGTCAGAGATGACTTACCCATGGTTTTAGCTTCCTACCCTGTAATCTACTCTGTCAAAACATCAAGTTCTAAAGGCACAAAAGGATCAAAAGAAGGTAGATAGATACCTATAGGAATGAATAATCTAAAAGAAAATAAGCATGCTATTGTAACTTATGGCTTTCATTCTGCCTGTCTTTGGGAGATGATAAAGACAGTTTGTTATCTGATTCAAATTACATATTGCTCCTTAAAAATACAGAGAGGAGATTTCATTATTTACCTAAGTTATAACTTATATTTACAGAAAATTAGAACACAAAAGGCACAAATTAGGAGAGACCAATTGCGGACTCTTAATGACTTTCAAAGTTTCTTATAAAACAGTTCCCGTCTATGATCAGCTATTGGGATAACAGCTGATCTAATATTTCATTTAAATAAAACATTAGATGGTGAAAAAGACTTGAATACCCCAGAGAATTAACCGCAGATGCAGAAAAGGAATTGACAATTTTTGAGGAGAAATTACTGGAGGTACATGTGGATACGGTGAATCCAAATCTTAATTGTATTCTAGTCATATTGTTTTCCAGAATTTCTTCTACAGGAATTTTAATACAGAGTGTTTATATTATCTTAAAATGAATATTTTTAATACATAAACCAAGTAAAATATATGAAAAAGTCTCTGATTAATTATAAAATGTAAATTGATATTTTGCCAATTAGCAGGTATAGAACCAACAGAGATTATACTGACTTTTGCTACTGATAAAATAAAAAAAAATATGGAAAGACAATGAACCATGACAAAGACATTGTGCTAATTTTGGGGGAGAAATTCATACCAATCATCCCAAAAGTGATAAACTTAGAATTGTAAAGAGAACTTGGATTCTTCCCTGATTTGTACATGATCCTCTAATAACTGAAGTCTGATGCAAACAAATCAGGGAAGGGAGGTAACAAATCAGAAGAATTAAGTATAGTAGAACAGAGACCTTATAATTCTGTGCAGAAGGCAGAGTTATATGTTATTCTCATGGTGCTAAGGGATATTACAAAACCTCTCTATGTAGTTACTGATTAACAATATACAGAAAGAGTTGTTTTGCATATTGTAACTGCTGAATTTATACCAGATGATACTGAATTGACTTTAGTATTCATGCAGGTTCAAGATAGAATCATAAATAGGCTTTGTCCCATACACATAAAGCACATCAAATCCCATATGGGTCTATCATGTCCTCTAGAACAAGGTAATGTGCAAATTGATTGTTTATTGATTGGGAATGTGTTGAAGGCCTCAGAATTCCATAAGAAACATCATGTCAATAGCAAAATTTAAAGAAAGTGTTTTATATTACATGGCAACAAGCTAAGGAGATTATAAACAGATGTCCTACTTGCTCTTTCCATAAATAAACATTACTACCTGGAGGAACTAACTCAAAGGGTACTCAAAGGAATAAAATCTGGCAGATGGATGTGTTCCATTTTGTAGAATTTGGAAAATTCAAATAATGTACACCACACAATTGGCACTTATTCAGGTTTTCAGTGGGCAACTTATTTGAGCTCAGAAAAAGCTGATTCAGTAATCACACATTTATTAGAAGTTATGGCCATCATCAGTATACCTGCACAAGTAGAGACAGATAATATTCCAGCATATGTCTCTATGAAAATGAAACAGTCTTTTTGCTTATTATAATATAAAACATGTTACAGGTATACCACAGAATAATACTACAGGTCAGACATTTGCAAAAAGATCAAATCAAACTATAAAGTACATGTTAAAAAAAAAGAAAGGGACAGAAAGTATACTCAGAAATGATTACATAATGCTTAATTAACCTTGAATTTTCTAATGAGAATGAGACAACAGCATCAGAGAGATGTTGAATAATAGAAAGTCTTCTGAATTAAATCATCCAGTGTACTTCAGTGTTCACCTCATGATGGAAGCCAGTAGATGTGTTATGTCAGGGAAGGGGTTGTACTCTTGTTTCCACAAGGAAAGGAAACTTATGGATAGTACCAATATTAATAAAGAATCAGATTGCAAAAAAGAAGCCTCTTGAGAACAAGAAATGACAGCACATCTACAGGGATAAAAACACACAGATGGTAAGAAAAGCTTAAAAGGGTAGGGACAGGGTTCTGCTCTTGTCTTTACAGGAAAATATATTATTTCCAAATTCAAGAGCCCCTGTATGTTTGGATGCTGACAGAAGGAAAAATAACTATCCAATAAAAATCATCAAGATAAAGGAATATGACTTATATGGGCAGGGATCAAAACATACATGTAAATATATACATAATTACACATACATATAAATATATAGAGCCTGCTTTCAAGTTGGACATCTCTGCCATTCTATCAATCCAAACATGTGATTAAAAGAAAAATTTAAAGTTTCTGTCTCATTTTAAGAATCATATAGTATGGTACAGAAATAAGAAAGAATTTAGAAAAATATTTACTTTTCTTCAAACCTATTTTTGTCTCCATCATACCTTCCATTGAATATCTATGTCGGTATATATTTATATAAATAATGTTTCAATTTTCAACAGTGAACAATGAATTTACCTGATGTAATCTTTGAAGTGCCTAGGAAGATGGTACCACACAATAACAACTCCACCTGGTTGATACGATGTTATGATGCAGAGTGCTACTTTAAGAACTGGGTTTGGGTACCAGTTGATCAAGCTGGTTTCAAATTAGTTAGCTGAAATGGTGCACACTTTTATTTTTTTTTGCAATGTTCTGGCTTGAACCCCAAATATGAACCTCAGGAAAACCCTAACAAATACTCAGAGACTATTTGCAATTTTACCAAACAATAATCTTAGAACTTAACCATCTTTTGACTTTCACAGTATCCCATGGAAAGTACATCAACCGCATGACATCTGGAAGTAATTCTGGAAGACTATGGCCCCTCTCCCAACAAAGTTTGTCCTCAGGGTTAGGAATATCATTTAGAGTTTTGTTTTGTTTTCTTTTTTTAATTTTTAATTAATTAATTTATTAAAGATTTCTGCCTCCTCCCCGCCACAGCCTCCCATTTCCATCCCCAGTCAAGTCCCCCTCCCTCATCAGCCAGAAGAGCAGTCCGGGTTCCCTGCCTTGTGAGAAGTCTGAGGACCTCCCACCTCCTTCCAGGTCTAGTAAGGTGAGCATCCAAACTGCCTAGGCTCCTACAAAGCCAGTACGTGCAGTAGGATCAAAACCCAGTGTCATTGATCTTGATTTCTCAGCAGTCCTCATGATTATAATTGGTATAGAGTTAGGGATTGGGAGGGAAATTATGTAGGCTCTGGGATCTATTTGAAGAAAAAGGGGGAAATTGGATGGGATGATAGATTAGTGTGAGCTTATTCACACTAATAATAATAGTGAGTTATGAATACATGTGAGCTATTATTAATAGGCTATTTACATTGGTATATCTTGTATATTGATAAAAATTTAAATTATATAGATTGTGTTCCTATTTTCATCGAAAATATTTGTATATCTAGGAAGTTATTTTGACATATTTTATGCATGCATGCTTCTACTTCTGCTTAAAATATTTTTGTATATTAATACAATTTTAGCATATATTTACCATATTGCATTATACATTTTTATCTCTGATCAAGATACATATACATTGTTTACATTTTGAGGTAATAGTCCTCATTTGCTGCACAGTTGTTTATTGATAAATAAAAATAATAAAATATAATATTTATTAACTTACAACCTTATTATACATAGTTATATAAATATATCTAGATAGATATCTAACATAATTCATTCATATAGAGAGACTATTTTTGAAAGATTCATTCTTATACCTTTGGGCATCTTGTGGTTACAAGTACATGAATAAAGTAGTTCATATATTTACAAAGCAGATGACTCAGATTTAGAAGTAATGATTCTTGTTATAAAATAAGAATACAGAGGACTAGCCTTTAATTCACAGAATCTCATTGAGCAGAATTTGGTGTTCCTGGAAACCATGACCTAATGACAATATTGTTTGTGTGTTCTTAGAGAATTATGACTCTGAAAGGGGATAGGTGAAATTTTGGGATAAAAAATTATATAATTAAATGACTCTATTAAGGTGTGTGTATGTGTGCCTGTGTGTGTATAAATTTTTACTGTACAAAACATGATCAATGATATCATTATGAAAATCTAGGCCATAAACATTTTCAGATTTTGTCTTCTGCCTTTCTTGCTTGTCACTATTTTTCAGGGTCTCTGTCCTAAGGAATTTGCTGATGAATTTCCAGGACGTATTTATTTTGTATAAGAAAAGCTATTTACCTTTATCTAATATCTCTTCAACTTTCCTTTCTCCTATAAATACATTTTAGTATCATTCAGAAATGCATATTTTCTGACTATATTTCATTTTGATATATAAAGAATATATATTCTGATACATAAAGATTATATATATATATATATATATATACTTTTTTCTTGAAATATTTTAGTTTTCCTACTAAAATGGGTACAGATTTGTTTCATTGTTTATTGCAAAAATGATGACTTAAGTTTTTTTGTAGGCATTTTTTGGATCATGAAAATCAATATATGATCAAAAACCCATTGCCATTGTTCTTGAGTTCTCAGTAGTCCTTTGTCTGAGCCTAGGCAGTTTGGATGCTCACCTTATTAGACCTGGATGGAGGTGGGTGGTCCTTGGACTTCCCTCAGTTCAGGGAACCCTCATTGCTCTTTGGGCTGATGAGGGAGAGGGACTTGATTGGGGGAGGGGGAGGGAAATGGGAGGCGGTGGTGGGGAAGACAGAAATCTTAAAGAAAGAAAGAAAGAAAGAAAGAAAGAAAGAAAGAAAGAAGAAAGAAAGAAAGAAAGAAAGAAAATCAACAAATGATAGCCTCAGGATGACTGCTTCTTCATCCAAAGTAATGTTGATTTTTCACTGGTTTGAATCAATACCATGGTCAGTGAAAATGTTTTCCTGTTTTGTTAATCCTGGTGGTGATGTATATATTTCAATATTTCATATTAGAGTGTATGCAATGATATCAAAGATAATTTTAGCACATAACTAGATCATTTTTACTTTACTTGACAGATCTTAAAAATTTTAAACATTAAATTTAGTGGAAGATTGCTTCCCTAGTATTCACAATGTCCTAGGTTTGATTAAAAGAAAAAAATAATTTATAGCAGAAATAAATCTCAAAATTGCTTATAAATCCATTTCTTTAATACTAAAACTTTTAATTTTCCTGATTTTTGTGGAAAGAAATTTCTGTGGTGCTTAAACTATGCATATTTTTGCTATTAAATTTTTAGATTATCTTAATATTTGGAAATCTTTTCTTTGTTGTTTTTTGAGACAGGTTTCTAATTTTTGGAATTCCTAATTGTATATATTTGAATTATTCAACATGATTATTTCAAAAATTTTATTTTAAAAAAATTATGTATGTGTCTAAGTCTTTGTTATTAATGTTTTAGATATCCCTCTTCAGCCTCACAAAGTTTTTATATAAATATGTTGTATAAAGTATGCTTTCATTATATACTTAAACAATTTTTTTCTTTTTGGGTGTGAGTACTTAAATATTCAGTTTGCAGTATAACATTACTAAATATCATCATTCTATATAAAATCTTGCCAGCAAACATGGAAAACAAGTTCATATGATTATTAGGGAAAATATAAAATTGAACATACAAATTTTTTGAACACTGATTAATCTAACAATTAATCTTCTATTTCAGTAGTTTTTAACCTATTAGTCCTGAATCCTTTGGGTGTCGAACAGCACTTTCAAAGGGTTTTATAGCAGACAATTATTTATATTATATTTTTTCACTGTAACAAAATTATAGTTATGAAATAGCAAAAATAATTTCATGGTTTTGAGTAGTTTCAACTGCCGGAAGCACAGACCTGTATTTTAATTATAGCCATCTAAAGTTCACAAGTTAAGTAAGATATTCACCTCTGTCACCTCTGAAGGAAAGTTCTGAGCCTAGGAAATTAACCCAGTATCTTATCTTCCTGTGAGACCTGCAGACCCCAGGCTTCAGAAGCAATTAGCCTTTTCTTTGTTAGTTACTATCTCTTTCTTTCAGCCAGAGACTTGATATTCCCACATACCTGACATTCGAGCATCCTTCCCTCCCCTCGCCTGTTTTCTGTATACCAGGTCCTGAATATGAATAGAGTTGGCAGCCTGATCAGAAAATCAGACTTGCTGTCTATTTCTTGTGTCTCTTGCCCCTTCATCCCTTTTCCCTTCAGGGCGAATTTGGTTCTATTCTTGTTCTGCTGGTCAGGATAAATGGAGCCCAAACAGGGACCTGAAAAATACTGTGGAGATCTGAGAAACGTCACTGCACAAGGGAGTACAGGCCTGTCCACTCACTTGAGCTACCATGGCCAGCAACAGCAAAGCACCAGGTCAGCTAGAATCGCCACAGGGAACCTGACCTTGAGACAGATTCAGAGATTTTGACACAGTGACGCAAGGTAAAAAATTATACCATGGGGCAAACATTCGCTAAATAGAATCTGTTTACTCATGGACTCGAGGAGACTCTCAGGACAAGGGGAGTAAGGGTAAAAGCCACAAAGCTAAACCTGCCAGAGCTTGGGAATGGCAGGCTGGCTGACAGGCCAAGAGAACCTGTGTCATACCACTGCCATTCTGCACAGCTTCAATCAGAAGTTGACAGGCAGGTTTGCAGAAAAGGGAACTAAAACTTAAGGACAATTAAAAAATGAATAAGCAGGTAAATATGCTTTTTCATTTCACATTTTTTCTTGTTTTCAATAATCTGTTTGTATGCATGTAAATTTATATCCAAGGTGGATTGATTTCCGTACTGTGACTATGTAAATAAGTTTTAAAGTAAGAGATTGTGGTGCATTCAAAGGTTCCTTGGTTGTATCAGATTTTAAAATTGTTTAAGTTATCCTAGTTTTTATTTCTTTCTTATAAGGTTGAGGATTGTTCTTTCGAGGTCTATTTTCCTATAATTTTAATGAGCCTTTGCATTCAATCTGTGGATCGATTTCAGTAAGATTGTTGATTTTGCTTTTTTGATTCTTCTTTCCAAAAAAAAAAAAAATAGATCTTTCCATTTTTTCCGAAATAGGAGAAAATAGGAGATGTCTTAAATTTCTTTCTTAAAAGATTTAAAGTTCTTACCATACAGGTTTTTCCATTTGTGTGGTTACAGTTACTCCAGAATATTTTATGACATTTATGGCTATTCAAAAGCATGATATCTCTCATTCATCATAATGAGGTACATTTTGGCTTGTTTCCAGAGTCTGTCTATGACAAAGTAATTCTGCTATGAACATAGTTGAGCACATGTCCTTATGGTATGGATGAGCATCATTTGAATTTGGGCCCAAAAGGGGTATTACTGAATTTTAAGGTAGATGGTTGGCTAATTTTAACAATTTTCCAAAAGTGGCTGTGCCAGTTTGCATTGCCAGCACTGGAGTTTTTTCTTTACCCCACATTCTCTTAAGCACAAGTTGTGAGCAGTAATTTTAATCTTGGTCATTCCTACAGGGATAAGATTGGATCTCAGTGTTTTAATCTGCATTTCTCTAAGGGCTAAAGAATATTACACATGAACATTTTTAAGTGTCTTTGAGTCATTTTTAAATTCATCTTTTGAGAGTTTAGGACAGTAACTATTTTATTGGATTATTTGTTCTTTTGATGACTAATTTCCTGAGTTCTACACATGTTTTTGGAATGGATTAATTGATTAGTAAAGTTATTTCCCAATTCTATAGACTGATATTATTATATCCTTTGCTATACAGAGGCTTCTCAGTTCAGGAGATCTTATTTATTAATTTTTTCTCTTAATGTTTACGCCACTGAGGCTATGTTTGAGATGTGCCAAAGTGTACTTCTAATTTTTCTTCTATGAGGTTTAGTATTGTTAGTTTTATGTTGAAGTCTGATGTATTTGGACTTGAGTTTTGTGGATAGAGATAAATACGGATCTATTTTCATTCTTCTACATGTTAATGTCTGATTAGGCCAGCATCATTAGTTAAATATGCCTACTTTTTTTTAATTTTCCTGTCAGGTAGGCAGACTTGCAACGTAAGAGGAAGATAGCTTACAAACTTTTAATTAGATATACAATGGCTAAATCTTTAGGTATAACATTATGGGAGACCTTGAGCTTCAAAATAAAATTCTTGAGGGAGCAAAGAGCCTATTTCCAATAAAGAACTTGTGGAAGCTGCCAGACAGGTACTCAAGCAGGTAAATTATAGATCAATGAGCAAAGTATATAATATTCAGCAGGTAGAGTATATTAATTATGATTCAGCTATGGCAAGTGTTATTAAGTACAAAACTTATTCTACAGCAGTTTTATGAAAAAACAAAATACCTTTTATAACTGCACCTTCCCAGTTTTTGCCAGTTAAGATATTAAACTCTTAATTTAAAGCAGTAGCTTATTTAATACAAAAGAGCAGGATAAAATCTAGAAGATAGTTTAACAGAGTATTGACTATGATCAATGTTTCTTATACTAATCAATAGATTAATTGATAACTTTATGATTGATTGTTGGACAATTATATTTGCTCCATTCAAAGTCCAGAATAATAATCTTTTCCCAGATGATCATTGCTGCAATTTGTGCAAATGTATTTTGCTAATTTTATAGCTAAAGATCCCTTTAAAAATGCTATTAAAATTTTACAAATAGCTTTTTTCTGTAGGAAGCATTACAGCTTGTACTCGCCCACCTACTAGGGCTTGACCTTTTATAGTATTTACGGGGAATCCAAACGTATGTGCGCCCCTTCTTCTCTTTCTTTCCCCTTTCTCCGTTCGCACTGGTTGTTCCATTTGGATCACGTGTTTCAACAGGCCAAGCAGAGAATTCTGATTTGTGAGTTTACCTTAATAAAGTTTATCCTTAATAAATGCCTATCTATTTATCGATTCTGAGCTAGTGGGGGATTTATTTTAAGCATATGACTGCCATAAATCCTGGAACACCTGGTGAATTAGAGATCAATAGTCATTTTTGTTTGTCATACTTATAATTAGACTAATCAGGTTCTTTAGATACATAGAGATTATATTCTGCATAGAGAAATAATCTTCAACCACTTCCAAGAGCTGTAGAAAGTGGTAGTTAAACAATTTAGAGTTCTGTTAAAGTTAAACACTATTGCTCCTGGCAACATCGATCTATTCCCAAGAGAATGTCGAGCATCAAAACACTCCAATTGGAGCTTGTTTTCTTCTTGGCAAAACTGGCCTTTGGGCAAAGAAATGCCCCTGCCTCAACTACTAACAAGATGTATAGTATCCAAAAATAAATAAACAAGACTGTAAAATCTTGCCAAAACAGGGTAAGACATTTAAAAAAAATTATTGCCTTTGAAAATGGTCTTTCAGTTATTCTAGACCTTAGCCAACAACTACAATGCTACAAATGAGACTTGGGTGATTGCCCAGATAGCTAGCTGTCTCCGTCATTTGTTGCATGTTTTGGAGGTTGCCTAATTGAACTTCTTATTTACTCAAATAATATTTCTCTTCTTGGATCTTTGATGGGGTTGAAGACTAGATAATTGTAGTAGTTTCCTCTCATGACTTGGCCACATTATTTATCTTACATGAATTAAATTAATTATGATAGGACAATTATTAAATATATTTGTTCTTACTGTATATATTTTGTATTAGACTTAGAACTCTTATTTAAAGAAAAGGGGAAGGTGTTGTAGGAAATATTACAGCTTGTATTTGCCCACCTCCTGGGGCATGGCCTCCTATACTATTTACAGGGAATCCGAATGTGCATGTGTCCCTTCTTCTCTTTCCCCTTGCTCTGTTCCCACGGGCTGCTCCTTTGGATCGTGTTATTGATTCAACTGGTCAGGCAGAGAATTCTGATTTGTGAGTTTACCCCTTAATAAATGCCTATCTATTTCTCGATTTTGAGATTCTGTGGGATTTCTTTTAAGTGTCTGACCACCATAACTCCTGGAACAGCTCTTTCAATGGAAGAACTGCATATATTGGTTAATAATAAAAAGGAATTGTGTAGCATACTATGATTCCTTAAAAACAACTGCATACAAATTTAATGCAGACAGATCTGACATGGCACCAAGGTGACCTTTGCAAAGGCAAGGTAAAAACGCCTTTGTAATGAATTATAAAAAGAACTAACATATATATTTGGGGTCAAGGATGTGTTTATGTTCTTTTTTGACAGAAAGAAATAAAAGCTAAATGAAATGATGGCATATACAGTAAAGGGGTGGGCAGACTTGATGACATCATAGCTACAAACACCGCCCCCATAGAGGACTTTGAGGAAGGGGTTGTAGAGGAATCCTTGATCCAGTCTTCCCTGCCCCCACAGTTAAAAATGCCTGATAGCAGGACCTGTAGGGAGAGAACCATGGATTCCATCTCTGGGCCTTCTGAGGAACATGCCTGATTGCATACAGGTTATTGTCCAGAAGTATTGACATAGAAATCAACACCCTTTACTCCCCCAAAAGACCTATGTAACTTTTAAAAGACATTTCCTCCAACAAGTTGGAAAGAAATTTCCCCCACCAATTAAACATGGAAGGATCAGGCCTCTGTTCTCCTCACAATAGTTAATGCCTGCTCACTTACGAGATGACCTTTAACTGACCTCAATCCAATACTTATAAAAACCTGTAGAAGAATGAAGATAGATCCATATATTTCTCCATGCACAAAACTCAAGTCCAAATGGATTAAAGACCTCAATATAAATTCTACCACACTAAACATGATAGAAGAGAAAGTGGGAAGTATCCTTCAATACATATGCACAGGAGACCACTTCCTACATATAACCCCAATGGCACAGACACTAAGAGCAACAATGAATAAATGGTACCACCTGAAACTGAGAAGCTTCTGTAAAACAAAGGACACAGTCAATAAGACAAAAAAAAAAAAAAAAAAAAAAAAAAAAAAAAACAACTTAGTGAATGGGAGAAGATCTTCACCAACCCAACATCAAAGTACTGGTCTTCAAAATATATAAAGAATTCAAGAAACTAGACATTAAAATTCTAAATAACTCAATTAAAAATGGGGTACTGAACTAAACAGAGAATTCTCAACAGAAGGATTTCAAATGTCCAAATGATATTTACGGACATGTTCAATTTTCTTAGCTATCAGGGAAATGCAAATCAAAACAACTTTGAGAAACCATCTTATACCTGTCAGAATGGCTAAAATCAAAAACCCCAATGATAGCTTATGCTGGAGAGAATGTGGAGTAAGGGGAACACTCATCCAATATTGGTGGGAATGCAAATTTGTGTAATCACTTTGGAAAAGAGTGTGGCAGTTTCTCAGAAAATTGAGAGTCAACCTGCCTCAGGATTTAGCAATACCACTTTGGAGAATATACCCAAAGGATGCCCAATCATACTACAAAAGCATTTGTTCAACTATGTTCATGGCAGCATTATTTGTAATAGCCAGAACCTAGAAACAATCTAGATGGCCCTCAAGGGAAGAATAGATAAAGAAAATGTGGAACATATACACATTAGAGTACAACTAAGTGGGGGAAAAAATGACATCTTGAATTTTGCAAGCAAATGGATGGAAGTGGAAAACACTATCCTGTGTGAGATAAGCCAGGACCCAAAATATGTATATGGTATGTACTTATTCATGGATTCTAATCATAAAGAAAGAAATTGAGCCTATCATTCATGATCCTAGAAAAGCTAAGTAATAAGGTGAATCCTAAGTACAACATATATAGATCCACCTGGAAATTGGAAAAAGACAAGATTGCCTGGCAAATTTTGGGTGCATGGGGGAAGGAGGTAGAGAAAAGGGGCCAGGAGGAGGGAGAGGGGAGAAGGGGGTGTTGGATGAGCTTGGGGGAGTGGAATGGTTAAGATGGAGGAAGGACGGATATGGGAGCAGAAAAGGAGATATCTTAATTGAGGGAGCCATTTTGGGGCTGACAAGATGTTTGGCTCTGGAGGGGTTCCCAGCAGTCCAAGGGGATGGCCTCATATAGGACCCTGGGCAGTGGAAAAGGGCATGCTTGAACTTGCTTTGTCCTGTATTCAGACTGATGTCCATCTTGAATATCACCATAGAACCTTCATCCAGCGATGGATGGAGACAGAGTCCCACATTGGAGCACTTTACTGATCACCCAAGGTCCAGTAAAAGGGCAGTAGGAGGGAGAATATGAGCAAAGAAGTCAGGACCACGAGGGGTTCACCCACTGAGACCATGTGCCTGAGCTAATGGGAGTTCACCAACTCCAGTTGAAATGGGACTGAAAGAGCATGGGATCAAACTGGTCCTTCTGAATGTGGTTGACAGTTGGAGCAGACTGAGGAGCCAATGACAATGGCACTGGGATATGTCTCTACTGCATGCACTGGCTTTTGGGGATTTTATTCTCTATGGATGCATAACTTGCTCAGTCTGAATGTAGTACGGAGGGCCTTAGACTTCCCACAGTGCAGGGGGCCTTGCCCTCTTTTAGGACTGGAGAGGATTGGGGAATGGGGTGGGGGAGTGGGGAGGAAGTGGGAGGAGAGGAGGAAGTGGAAATTTTGATTGGTATTATTTTTAAATTAATAAAAATAAATAAATAAATACTAAATTTTCTTTGAGGGCCAATTTAACTAAAGGCACAAAAAATTCCAAGTCCTTCAATAAATACACAGTCTTATCGAATTTCCTGTTGAGAACATTAATTTTGTTTGTACCAGACTCTTATACAATTCCAGAAATTCTATATTTAATTAAAAAGATTATTTTTATGTTGCCTTTCTTCCCTCCATCACCATGAAAAGTACCATCACCATCTATATGTCTAGGATTTACCCAATCTGGCAATTTTAATTATATTTTTATTACCAACTATTGATTTTTCACCTAAACAGACTAAACTAATAGAGAAATAGATTTATTTAGCCCTATATTTCTTACAATTCACAACACTATATCTCATGCAAACTTCAGTTTCTTCTCTTTCTTTTCATATGAAAGATGATCTAAAATATGTAGATTATCCATCATTGACTTCATGTTGTGGAATATTACTTAGCTAGGTAAAGATTTGTTACAATTCTTTATGCTTAAATTGTATAAAGATTTGCAGTATTTGTTTATTCTGTGTGTGCTTAACTATGTAACTGTGTTCTACCTATTTCACCTTAACCTGGGCTAAGACACCTGATTAAAGTGATAAAGAGCTGAATGGTCAATGGTTCAGCAAAGGGGGGGGGCAGAGATTCAAGGTAGAAATAGTAAATTGGAGGAGAAATCAAGGCCCAGAAAGAAAAAGTGAGGAATTAAAGGAGAGAATGAGGAACATGCCTGTGGTAAGAAGCCAGACACTAGCCAGCAGATAGAGAGAAGCAGTGAAAGTAAAATACAGATTAAAAAGGTAATAAGCCTGAGGCAAAATGTAGATTAAAAAAAACAGGTTGATTAAAGTTAAAAGAGTTAGCTAGAAATATGCCTAAACTAGGCTGATGATTCCACACTAAATCTCTGTGTCATGACATGAGAGCTGATTGCCTAACATAAAGAGAAATAACCTTAGTACAGCTTCTAAAGAAGCTGGCTGCCCATCAGATAATTCTGATCAAATTTGCAAGATTATCAATATTCTCTTCAAGTGATTTTTGTGCTACGATATGTAAACAATATATCTTTCTTGTCAGATATATTTCATCTGTGTTCTCTACATGGGTACCCAATCCATGGTATAAAGAAGATACCATATTAAAATAAAACTACAGCTTGAATGAGTTTCCTTATATTGTGTTAATACTGGTAATTTTTTCTCATTTCCTAACAAGTATTGAATATGTAAATTATTCTATAAACCAATTTTAGTAGAATCAGGACAAGATATGTTGAATTAATAATGATTGTAATATATTTATACATAGACTTTGTCATATAAAATATTTGAACAACAATTTCTTTTATTCTAAAATTGCAAATTATAAGAATGATTCCTTATTCTCATATATTAATAAACTCTGGAAGTGAGTATTGTGATGACAATTTATAATGGAAAGACTCCCACAAATCTGCTTTTACCTCTTTTGGAGAAAACACAAGAATTAAATTAAGGTATTAATTTAATCTACAGAACCAAAATAATAAACTTAATATTTTCAAAGATTATTTCTATAAAATTAACTGTTTTTAGGAGAGAGTAATCTCTTATGAAAAATAAATGAAGAAGACATATATTCAAATTTTAGTTGAAATATACCATAAATATCTTAATAATTTCATCTAAAAATAAAAGAAAGAATTATTTCACTATTATTCAATTATTATTAAACAGAGCCATTCAACGATTTGAATTAAACTGAGATAATTGAGACTGAATTATCCTCCTCCGTGAGAATATTGGTCATAAATTACTCTGAAATCCTACGGATTATTATGCATTTACTCTATAAATTATGGTACCATGATAACCTGGATGAGAATTTAATATTTTAGCATTCATTATGTTTCAAAGGTTTAGAGTCACCATGATGATCAGCAAACCTGTCTTGTCTTCTAATGAGAATAATTACTTTATTGTCATTTAACACAATTATCAGAAATTTATGTAAATTTAGATTAACCTATAGGATTAACATTAATATTTATTATATACATCACTTAATTTATGATGAAGAAACACAGGTATATTTCATCTTTTAGCCACTCAACATAAGGAGCTATAATTGATGCTATGTTATTTCTCATTTTGTAATTTGAGTAGAAACCATAAAACGAAGAGCTAAATTATATAAGCTTCTAGAAGCTTATCTGTAATATATATATATATAATATTAAATGTGCACTTATTTTTATACTTTGTTCCTTTTTGAAATATATTTAGAACTTCATACATGAATGTACTATATATATGTCACATTGCCTCTCCAACTTCCTCATGTTTCTCATCTTGTCTAATCTCAAACTCATGACCTCTTCTATAAATACTGTTGTGTAATACATAAATAAGTAATATACAACATGTGTATTTATATACATATATATATATAGCCTACTTAGTCCAATTACATTTATGTACTTACAATGTAAGTGTTCAATGTACTTACAATGAACAGTTAGAACTGAGTACTTGTCTCAGAAAAATTATGATTGTCCCTCTATCATCAGATACTATCTCTCATCCATCTTTCTGGTCCTCAAACTTTTACAATCTTTCTGTTCCTCTTTCTATGGTTTTCTCTAAACCTGAGGTATAGTGGTTGGGTTTTAGATGTCCCATTTGAGACTGGGCATCCTAAGGTTATTATTCTATCCGTTTTGATTAGTTGTTGATTTTGTTGATAGATTCTGCAAAAGGATCCATTGATAAGCAGTAATAGCTGAAATAATCTATGTGTAAAAGGGTTAAACATTTAGAAGGCAATGGAGGTTGCATTAATTTAGCAAAATAGTAGTAATGGGTTTTTCCTATAGTCTACCACATTTCTAGAAACACATTAGGACTATGTTTACTGTGTTAGGTATAGGTTTCCTCCAGTAGAGTTATCTATAGTTCAGATTAAACATTTGTGGTTTCCTCTAACTTGTAAGAGTCACTATTGCAATGCTGGCAATATTGTGCTTAGCTGCGCATTGCTTTGTTTTGCAGACACTACAGAGAAGTATAGTGACTCAAAGGGTCTCATTTTTGAGAGCTCCAGAAAAGGGCTTCTAATTCAGTACTAGTGATATTCCCTTAAATCCTGTGATGAAGTCTATGAATTTCTAAGTGGTTGTCAATAACAATGGCAATAACCTACAATGTTTTGTAGTCTCTTTGAAACCCCAGACCAACAACTGATAAGGATGTGTCCCTTACCTGACATTGGAATTTTTGTTAGATAGTCTATGATTCTTTGGAGAAGGAACATCCCATTGTATAAAATACTCATTAAAATAAAAAGAGAAGTGAGAGGGAGGGAGAGACAGAGGGAGAGGGAAAAGGTCACACATAGATAGAAGACATAGGCATGGGGATTATAAAAAAAAAGAACACATCTCTAGGAACAATTAAAGATGCCATGATTCTTCCTGAGGGTGGTGTATTTTCTCCTTCTATCTGAAGCAATACTGAAAGGAAGAATTACTATTAAATATTCTTCAAGTCAGTCATTTAACAACTATTAGTGAGAAACTCACTATTTGCTAGATATTACAGAAAACAATGAAAGTTTGTTTTTTAATCCTCACTAAAATCTAATGTTAAGATAATTATATATAACTAGTTTAAAGTTGTCTATTATGAAACACAAGTAAATGCACAGAGATATAACATCTATGCAAAGGCACTTCCTTTTCATGTGTGCTTGAAAATATCTGAACTGAGAGTGAAAATAAAGAACAAACTTGATATTTCACATTTTCCCTTTTATTTCATTCATCTTCCATGCTACATTTAATTTTGGATCATTTCCACTAACTTATGCAAGTAGCTATGCTAATAATGAAGGAATATTATCTAAACTGGAAATATGAATTATTAGTTTTAAATTTACTATATTTTTATCTTCATTCTTTATGTTGAAGATACCAAGATGAAAACATGACTGTTTCTCAGACATATTAAAGCAACAAAATAGATTTTACAGTGTCCTATTTAGATTACCAGAGTGGTATCTATAGTTGTATAGTTACTTCCATGACTTCAGGAAAGATGAATCTGAACTGCTAGTGTCCTGCAATCAAGCTGCTACTGGTAATCTAGTACTGCTAATAAAATAAACATTAAACTCAGATATCAGCACTGAATAAGTTATATCTATGTAAATAAATCGGACAAATTATGTATCCTACACAGCATGACAGTCATTAGAATAAAGAGATTTTTGTTTTTTGGCAGTGACTTTAAGAGTCATAAAAGAAGAAAGAAGGGTATCATGGAATTTTGAAGGGGAATAAGAGCTGCAGAGAGTTATGAGAATAATATTAACATTCAGCCATTTCCTTATAAAAGCATAGAAAACAATTGGAGGGTTTTAAATGGCTGTAGCAATAATGTTTGCATTTCAAATAAAACATTTTTAATAAAATGATGGCCATTTCATAAGAAGAACTGTATCAGAATATGGAAAACTATGCAATTAAATTCTCATATAATAAATGATGGTAACTTTAGTTGTGACAGAAGCAGTACACAATTTCATGTAGAAGATGTACAGATTAAGAAGTACCAGTGAATGCCTGCTTAAAATTTGCCATTTCAGAAAGGGAAACATTTTTGCTAAAGGCAGCTAAGAACCAGAAGATACAAACAAAACACTTTACCTCCCCTTAATTGCTTAAAATAAAGTGTAAATATCCCTTCAAATAAATTTACATTTATACAGTAAGTAAGTTCCACTTGCAAGGTGTCTTAGTAAAGAACAAGGGTACTACAGAAGACATATCTTAACCTACAAAAGTTTTGTACAAGAAGCAAGCCCTTCCGTATTATAAATCTCTTTCTTCAGTTTTTCATGATTTAACTTCTTCAACCAAAAAGTAGCTGGTCTTTGTACTGGTGATTAATTTAGTTTGTTATGTTATTAAAACATAATGTATGCACCAGAGAAATAAAACATTACGAACAACAGGTGCATCTTACCATCTTTGATTTCCTTCTTCTTTGGTTTGCTCTAGTTTATTCCAACTAGGATATCATCATGTAACCTGGGTGGTCTTCAAGTTAATAATAACAAAGCTTCAATCAACCAAATGTTAGGATTAAAAGCTTCATCACATGCAATGCACATCATTCATCTTTGAAATGTCAGACAGGAGGATTCAGGGAAGTTGTTGCTCATTATTAGATCAAGGCTTTATCTGGGCAAAGGGAGGTTAAAAACATCAACACTTCCAGATTCCAAGAACTCTTAATTTAATATTGGAATGATGCATTTTGGGGTATAGTTTTCTCAGACCTAAAAATGTATTGTACATTTAATTTTTAAAAGTTCTGCTTAATTTGAAGTCATCATCACCAACAACTACTCACATTCTATGTGTGCTCTTATGACTTTTCAACAATTAAATAAACTGCTATATTCATTTTCAGTCCTTTAAATTATTTTCCCCTTATGGTCATTCATTACAAAATTTTTTCTGAGATTTTGAGTCTGGCAAACTTTTAAATTATTATATCCTTCATTGGTTTTGTTTAGCACAATAGAAACAACATGCATGGGTGTATCTTCTCATCATTCAAAAATTTCTCCTATAAGCCGGGCGATGGTGGCACACGCCTTTAATCCCAGCACTCAGGAGGCAGAGGCAGGCGGATCTCTGTGAGTTCGAGACCAGCCTGATCTACAGAGCTAGTTCCAGGACAGGCTCCACAGCCACAGAGCAGAGAAACCCTGTCTCGAAAAACCAAAAAAAAAAAAAAAAAAAATTTCTCCTATAATAACATGAGCCACAATTTTGCTGTTAATGTTTTCATATAGGTCTTATTTTCATCTTTCTTTAATATAATACAAAATTTTATTTTCTTCTGTAAAAATGAGAAGACCAGTTGCTGAGTAAGTAAAGATGCTAGATTCTAAGAATGACTCTTTGATTTCCATTCCTGTTACACATGTAGGAGGACCACTTCATCATATAGTAATATGCTAAATAAATAAAAGAAATATTGACATATTAGTAAATAAACAAATATTTTAAAAGTAGTTTATTCACTAAAAATAGAAAAGTATTTGGTAATTTTCTCACTCTACAATGAAATATTTGTATATTCAATTTTATTATATCTCTGGTAGCAATTTTAAGAACTTCAACATTTCCAAAATGAATTGAAGAAATTTGAAATTTGTTTACAGTAAAATGTGTTGACTAGAATAATTTGAAGAAACCACATATGTATCAGAAGTGTACAGATGGGTTAACTAGAATGGCATAACTATACATAAATGGAATGCTACAAATTAAAAGCTGAAATTGACTAGCCTACATTTGTTGCCTTGTCATCACAGTTTACTACTAAACTCACTTAACATTATCAAAGATACTAAATGAGATTTTTGGAATATAATAGATTCAACCAACCTCTAATGAATTTAACTTAATTGCAGGGTAGTTCCTGAAATATAAATACTAGATTTCCCTGCTTAATTGGTGGACCCCACCTAGGCATTTTTTTAAATATATTCATTAATGACTTTATTTTGTTCTAAGACTTGAAAAGATTGTGTGACATCTTTCACAATGGAGCTCATTAGTCAGGCCTTGTGTTATACTTTGAATATAAAATATTCTTCCATTGGCACATACATTAAAAGATTGTTTCCAATAATTGTTTAAAGAAATGAGAGAATGTTGAAAAGGATCCCTTAATTGATTTATTATATGATGTGTTTATAAAGTGGTTAATATTAGAATGAGTTAGGGCATAACTGGAGGAAATGTGTCAGTGGGACAATGTTTTGGGTGAGTTATATCATCCCCTACCTCCTTGCTGTATTTACTGTTTTCATGAATTGATTAACCTATCCTTCTAAGTGTTCTCAATATATCTCCTTTCCTATTGGGGTCCAGAATGAACAAATTTAAAACAAAATGGAGAAGCACAATGAAAACAGTAAGTTAAAACAAATTCTCCCCTCCCAAATTCATTAGGCATATATTTTTTGAGACAGGATTTGTCTGTATAGCAGCCCTAGCTGTCCTCAAACCAACCCTACCAATCAAGCTGGACTTAAACTCACAGAAATCTGCTTGCCTCTGCCTCACAAGTACTGGCATTAAAAGCATGTGCCTCCACTGAACAGCTATTATGAGACATTTTGTCCTAGAGATTACAATTCTGTCTAAAATATTCCCTTGTGCTTGGTTCAGTGTGAAGAATCCACATCCTTGGTAACAGGTCATACTACATAAGAATAATTAAAAAAATACCTGCAAAAAAGGCAGGTTGTTCCTTCTTTTCATTCATTTAGCTCAGTCAATAATATGGTTTGTCAATAATATCTGAAATATGTATCATCTGTAAACATGTCAATCAATTAATAACTCCATAGTAGAGAGAACATGTATGAAGACAAGTCAATATAAAATTATGAAGCATCAAATAATTACACATAGTTTTTCTTTTAAAGCAGTCTTATAGCCCATTATTTCATATTATCATTACCACTTAGAAAAATAAAGTTCGCATATAATTACCATTATCACCAACAGAAACAGAATGAATGTGTCCTTTAGTTTTAGGAATTTTGAATGCCACAAAATCATGAATATTGATAGAAATGCAGTTATATGATGTGAAAGTATATTTGATAAAATTATATCTTAACTCTTTAACATGTGTACTTTATGCTATTGTTGCATATATACTAAAAATAATAAGTCAAATAAATAAAAGCCAGTCAAATAAAAAACAATACTGCCGATTTTGGTTATACAATGTGAATATCTTTTGTCTCACTCTGCTGTATTCATGGAAATGACTAGAATGGTTGTTTTTTTTTTAATTTAAAATCAATGTATTTATTTAATGTGGACAGAGCTTCATTATGTAACATAAGTTGGCCTCATAATCATTATCCTCCTGCCTCCAGAGTTTGGGGATTATAGATATATTCCACCTTATCCAGAAAAGATATATTTTCTTTTTATTTTAGGGAAATGGAAGCCAGGAATGGTGGTACACACTTGTAATCCCAGCACTTGGGACATTCAGGCCAACCTGGGCTGTTCAGTGAGATTTTTTTATCTCAAGGGAAAAAAATGAGGAAAACAGAGGCCGGTGAGATGGCTCAGCAGGAAAAATGCTTGGTGGCCTCAGTGATGTGGGATTCTCCTCTGTATGCTGTGAATACGTTTTATTACCATTGGTCAGTAAAGAAGCTGTTTTGGCTAACAGTTTAGCCAGGCAGGAAATCCATACAGAAAGAGAGAGAGAGAGAGAGAGAGAGAGAGAGAGAGAGAGAGAGAAGAGTCAGAGACTCCATGTAGCTGCTGAAGGAGGCAGACATCATGTAGCTGCCCAAGAAGCAAGAAATAACAAACCATGGGCTTCATAGTAAAACACAGAATGATAGAAATGGGTTAATTTAAGATATAAGGGCTAGCAAGATATATGCCTAAGTTTTTGGCCAAAGAGTGCTGTAATTTACATAGTTTCTGTGTGATTTTTTTTTATTTTTATTTTTTTTTTAATTGAGAAAAGGAAAAAAAAGGTTTCCCCCTCCTCCCAGCCTCCCATTTCCCACCCCCTCCTCCCACCCTTCTCCCCCTCCCCCTACTCCTCTCCCCCTCCCTCTCCAGTCCAAAGAGCAGTCAGGGTTCCCTGCCCTGTGGAAAGTCCAAGCCCCCCCCCCCCCCCACTCCGTCCATGTCTAGGAAGGTGAACATCCAAACTGGCTAGGCTCCCACAAAGCCAGAGCATGAAGTAGGATCAAAACCCCGTGCCATTGTCCTTGGCTTCTCATCCTGGAAACAACCTAGATGTCCTTCAATGGAAGAATGGATGAAGAAAGTGTGGGATATATACACAGTAGAGTAGTACGCTGCGGTAAAAAACAATGACTTCTCGAATTTTGCATGCAAATGGATGGAAATAGAAAACACTATCCTGAGTGTGTTAACCCAGACCCAAAAAGAAGAACATGGGATGTACTCACACATAATTGGTTTCTAGCTATGAATAAGGGTCACGGAGTCTAAAATTGGTGAACCTTAAAAGAAGCTAAATAAGAAGGTGAACCCAAGGAAAAACGTATAGTTATCCTCTTGCCTATGGGAAGAAGACAAAATTGCCGGGGAGAAAAGTGGGATCTTGGGGGTGGGGTGGTTGGGAGTAAGGGGAGATGGGGAGAGAAAAGTTAGAATGATTGTTTTAATTTTTATCTATACCCCAGTTACTCTAAAAAGTTATTTAAAAGGTTTATTACCATGATATTTACACAATATTAATCTATATAAATGCTACTAATTCTATATAATTAAATAAAAATCAGTAGTGTGTGTGAACATTGTTAGTACTCTTACTTTAATTCCAAAAATATTACCCATATAAATTCAGGAAATAAAATTTAAATATAATATATTTGAATGAAAAATCTCTAATTTAATCTTAAAAATATTATATAGTATTTGTAGGTATATATATATATATTTGTAGCATAAGGAATATAGATATAAATATATGTAAATATGTAGATAGATGATAGATGATAGATAGATAGATAGATAGATAAAGACAGATATGTATATATATAGATTTGTGCGTGTGTGTATGTGTGTGTGTGTGTTTCTATGAATTGATGCTGGGAAATGAAGAAATGTATCAGTGATTAAGAGCACTTTTTATTCTTAAAGAGGACAGTAGTTTGATTATTAGCCCTTAGTGTCTGACAACTTAAAGCTAACTATAACTCCAACTGCAATAGTTTTGATGCACTCTTCTGTCCTTCATGGGTACCTTCACACATGCAGAAACACACACACACACACATACACATGCCAGTCACTGCAGAAGAAGTATCACAAATGGTAGAGAGAATTTAAGAACAATAAAACGATGCTACCATTCTATATCTTAATTAAATTCTCCTCACAGAAGTAGATTGTTCTATAAACTGAAAGATTTTTAGAGTAAAAACTAGTTCAGTTTAGTGAAAAAAAACAAACTCCAGAAATTTCTGTGAGATATAATATGACAAACGTTTCACTTCTTTTTACTTTGGGGTTGCACCTAGAATTTTATGATTTGATTCAAACTTCAGATTGATACACATTCAGTATTTTCTGATAACTATATGTTCACCTTCAGAGTGAAATGATATAAAGGTAAAATTCTTTTTCATTCTTCTTGCTTTAGAAAATAAACAGGATAAAAAGTTCAGAAGATGATAATTCTTTCTGTAACATTTCAAATATTCTCTTTATGATTTATTTATCTAAACAATCTGAATTTCCAGAGAATATAATTTTAGGAATATTTACAGTATATCACACATTGTATTCAAAGACTGATTTTATATGATATTTATCTGGGAGTGTGTACTCATTTTATTTCTACAAGAGTTTGAGAGACATTTCAAAAGATTCAGAGCTGTTTGGGTAAACAGAGCATTTTCTGTCTTGTAACAATCATCCCTAGAACCTTCAAAAATATTCTTAGGCTGTCTTTTTAATGTTAGTATTTTATTTATTATAAAATTTACAGACTGCCTTATGCCCTTGATATTAACAACTGATTATTTATGGTCTTAGAAGTACTATTCTAATATTAATAAAAATAATTATGTTCTGATCAATAATTTCCCATTTTTTTTCTAAAGTATTGTTTTAGATATATACTGGAAAATAAGCTTTTCAAAGCTTATGCTGAGTCAAATTTGCCCTGTAATCCTTTTCTCTAGGAAACTGAACTAATTATTGTTCCAAAGTATAAAATGTTCACCAAGAACACCAACTGAAGTAAACAAATCAAAAGGCATATGATTTAGTCTCTACTGACAGTCAGATTGCATGAAAACCACCTTCTATACAAATACACAGCAGGTCTACTTTGGAAATGATGTTTTCTGTTGCATGAATGAGATGAGAATTAATTTTCTCTTTATAGCCCAGCTTTTCTCTAAAATGATTTAAACTCCTCTGTAAATATGTTTATACCTTGCACAAAGACTCATTTCTATGCCATTAAAGAAATCATGACCAAGAAATGCTAATTTTAAGAGAAATGTCATAAAGGCAAACCTCATGGGACCATAATAAAATATAGATCAATCTCTAAATAAACACTCACTACACTTTGGATTTTTACTGAAATTATACTCATCAGTAGATGAATATTGAAAGAGAGAAGAAGACAAACACTAGAATTAATATTAAGGCTTTCAACTCTTTATCCTAATATAAAGACGTGGGAAATTTTTAAGAACTTTTCTTGATCAGGAGCTGGTTAAGACACTGAGTTCAAGTAATTTTGCAACATCAAAAGCTAGTTGAAAACAGAAACCTATGCAAAAGTATAAGCCACAAATTGTTCCTAGCAGCTAGAAACCTGTCAACACCGAGTCCCCTATAGCCAGGATGAGGCAGAAACCTGGTGAGCCTTTGCCAGACTTTATAGACCTAGTCCAGCAGAGTGTTCATTGTAAGCTACTGGCAGGACACCTCCAGGATCAGTTTGTGAAGTTGTTAGTTTGGGAGGAAATGAACTCAGACCACAGCACAGCCTGTGCAGGACTGAGGAAAAGTTCCCTAAGGAGATGGGTAGTAGCCCCCCAGGATGTGGAGACACAACTGCATCAATTTCAATTACTGACTCTGGCCCTACAAGCTCAAACATCAGCGATGACTAAGGCTATCACTTAGGCATTAGTAGCCCAGGGTCAAGGGACTTTGAGGTCTTCAGGGAGAGGAACCTGTTTTAAATGTGGACAGGAGGTGCACTTTAAGAGGGAATGCCCACAACCTTCAAGGATCAACAAGAAGCCCCAAGCTGCCAAAGATATCAGCCTTGTCATGGGTTGACACAATAGAAGGAGATGTTTGCTATAATTATGGTCCTTTGGGATATTCAAGGGCTCTTTAATTTGTATTCTGATAGTTATATAAAGATTAATTTACTTCTCCACATTCCCCAAGAACATGCTAAACTGTACAATAACCCCATTTCTCCCCTTATGGTTATCGTGAGAAGCCTGTTGGAGAGATAAGGGACTTCCATTCATTTCTAACATCTGAGAGGACACCAAAAATGCCCCAGATTCCTATCCATGGGAAACAACTGTGCTGATTGACTATCAATTGGCCCACAAGCACTGACCTTACAGGAGGCCACTCAACTACATGACTTGACCCATATGAATCAGAGAGGTCTAGCACAGAGGTTCCCCCAGATCCCTGTGAAGGACTACAAAACAGTACACACTTGTAAAACATGTCAACCCTTTCTAAAGGTGCCTCCTTTGCAAACACGGGGTTAAACCTTACAGGCCTCAGACACAATATTTTTGGCAAACTCTTTGGTTACCTCAAATATGTTTTTGTTTCTATAGGTACTTATTTGGGAGCTTTTTGGGCCACAGTACAAACATAGTAAAAGATTAAGCATTCAAAACATACTTCCTCCAGTGCTTTGCCACCTTGGGCCAACTAGTGCAGGTTAAGACTGATAATGGACCCTGTTTATTAGCAAGGCAAGGTCAGACTTTTTTGATAAATGGCATATTAAAGACATTACAGGGATTCCTTATAACAGTCAAGGCCATTCAATTATAGAAAGAAATCATTAATATCTTAAAGAACAACATTTAAAAGAAAGAGGGGGAATTTAGTCCCCATACTCAGCTACAAATGGCTTTGTTCACTATTAATATTTTAAAGTTTTCCAATGGGGCAGTTGAATCTAGATTTCAAAAACCCTGGGGCAAATTGATCCCCTGGCTTCAAGTCAAAGTTAGATGGAAAGACCCTATGACACAACAATGGAGAGGGCCAGAATCCCTTATCATCATGGGTCTCTGGTTTGGATGTGTATTCCCCATAGGAGAAACAGCCTCAGTTTGGGTTCTGTCTAGGATCCTTAATTTCTCACTCTTCCTCTATATAGGAAGATACCCAAGGACAAACTGACCAACAAGGAGAAAAAATGGCTTTGGTTGTCACAACTCATTTTTTTTTTTTAAAGAGAGAGCCAAATAGATAACTGCTAACCAACTGCAAGGGCATCCAGCCCTTGAGACGCTCTTACATTCCCTAACAATTGCAGGTGTCACTACTCCAGCTGTTGGTCATCCTCATCCTCCTGGTTCCAGCTGTGGCCCAGAGGAACACAAACCATCCCCAGTCAGTGACCTGGGCAATGATCAACAGTGGCAATGGAGAAATCCTCAACAGTACCACGAATGATATCATCCCTCAGATTTGATGGCTCGATCTCTACTTCAACCTTTGTGACCTGGCCAGAGGATCTGGGGACATCAGGAACTGGATCCCCTTTCATAAAGGGTGGCCCAAGTGTGGAGTTCTATGAGAATGCAACTTACCACACTTGTCAAATCCCCAACATCTGGGCTGCTGCCATGTTCAAAGAATGCAGCCTTAAGAGATACTTAGTTTTATGTATGCCCTGGAAGCAATCAAACTGTCAAAGCCATGTGCAACTGTGGTGAGGCAGAAACCTATTATTTTGCCCAAGGGGAATGTGAAGTCACTGGGACAGGCTCCTGGATCAAACACAAGGGGCCCATTGTTGTCCAATGGATCCTGCTTTCCAAACTTTCTACAAATCTTATGTATAGTCAGTGTAAACTTTCCATTGGATGTGACAAACATGACTTGTGTTTTGGTCAATGGTGCATCTGAACCCTATTGGGACAGACACCATGTTATCAAACCAAATCCAGGGTAAATAAATGGTGCCTAAAGAACATGGCACTTTTTGACTTTGCTGACAGAATGGGTTGACCAATTGGATCTCTGCAGATTTAATGCAACATTGGAATGATACTTGCACCATGGTAACACTGCTTTCTTATGTATTATATCATTCAAATGAGGAGATGTTGATCTGTTCCCATGCCCACATATGGAGGAAATCTTGGACAGCCCTAGCTATAACCACCATTTTGGGGTAGGAGGCTACCAGGGCCAGCATAGGAGCAGCTTCCATTATGCTGCAACACAAAGGGTTTTAGGAGCTACAGATTCAGATAGACACCAACCTAGATAGAGACTTCCAATAGATATTTACAAAAGGCCCTTGACTCCCTAGTACAAGTCTCGCTACAAAACCAACAAGGATTAGATCTTCTATTTTTACAGCAAGGAGACTTATACCTGGCATATGGAGAAGAATGCTGTTTTTATGCTTACCACATTGGTATAGTCACTCAACATCTTGATGGGATTCAAACAGGAATTGAAGAAAGTAAAAAGGATTTAAATACTAATTGGTATAAACAATGGTTTGACTGGTTACCCTGATTAAGCATGCTAATTTCAACGTTACTGGGATCTCTCATAATATTTACCCTGATCTGTATTTTTGAGGCCTGCATATTAAGTAGGTTAGTTAGACTCATAAAGGCTAAAACTTAGGAAATCCGACTCCATAACTCTCCTCTCCCATTATGATAACCTCAGCGCTAAGAACTTTCTCTATATTCTAGGCAAACCTTGAGAAAAAAGGTGCCAAACAGGTGAATCGCATAGGAAATACCATAAGTTAGAACCTCAAAATGAAATGGACCTACTTTTAAAACAAAAAGGAGAAATCTGTGAGGCACATGGGTAGTAAAGATGGTGCCAAGAGGACATTAGATGGGTGGATCCCAAGTTGTTTACACTAAGACTAGATTGGTCATGGAAAGCAGATGAGGTGATGTCAGCTCTAGCTCATAGACAATACAATAAGTGCAGGGTACCTGAGTGTGTGATAGGGTGACATTTAAAATGACTGGCTGGCTCCTGTTTGACATCGCCTTTATGACCCTGTGAGTTTTTTTTTTCTTCAAAAGATGCTCATTTCTCAATAGTAAATGAGTTCATGCTGACTTGACTCCCTGATGTGTCTGATTGTCTCTGGGATTAAGGGACGCTGGGGAACAGGCTAATAGCACACTTATTTTTCTTTGGACCCAGCCCATCCTCTTTTGCGTGGACTAAGACCCATCAGGAACTCTTGAGTGTTGCATCCAAAAAAAAAAAAAAGTGGGCAATTTAAAATTGAATCCCCTAACTTCTGAATTAAATTTTATTTCCAGAAAAAAAAAATTATTTCCAGGCGTCTTAATTTCTTTTTTTTTTATTTTTTAATTATTGCTTTGTAAATAATACCATTCAAAATTTCCACTTCCTCCCCTCCTCCCATTTCCCTCCTGCTCCCCCACTCCCCCTCTTCCCTCCCCCTCCAGTCCTAAGAGAGGGCAAGGTACCCTGCCCTGTGGGAAGTCCAAGGCCCTTCCCCCTCAATCCAGACCTAGAAAGGTGTGCATCCAAACAGACCAGGATCCCAAAAAAGCCAGTACATGCAGTAGAAACAAATCCCAATCATTGGCTTCTCAGTCAGTCCCCATTGTCAGCCACATTCAGAGAGTCCAGTTTGATCACATGCTCGTTCACTCCCAGTCCAGCTGGTTTTGGTGAGCTCCTATTAGATCAGGCACACCGTCTCAGTGGGTGGACCAACCCCTCATGGTACTGAATTCCTTGTTCATCTTCTCCCTCCTTCTGCTCTTCAAGGATTCACCTTGGGAGCTCAGTCCAGTGCTCCGAGGTGGGTCTCTGTCTCTATCTCCATCCATCGCCAGACAAAGTTTCTATGGTGATATTTAAGATAGTCATCAGTCTGATTACCAGACAAGGACAGTTCAGGCACCCAAGTGGATTAAAGACCTCAATATAAATCCAACAACACTGCACCTGATAGAAGAAAAAGTGGGAAGTAGATTGAAACACACAGGCACAAAAGACCTCTTATGTATAACCCAGTAGGACAGACAATAAGAGCAATAATGAATAAATGGTACCACCTGAATAAATGGTAACACCTGAATAAATGGTACTGCAGAGAAGCTTCTGTAAAACAAAGAAAACTTCCATTAAGACAAAAAGGCATCTTACTGAATGGGAGAAGATTTTCACCAACCTCGCATTAGACAAAGGGTCTGATCTCCAATATATATATATATATATATATATATATATATATATATATATATATAAAGAACTTAAGAAACTAAACATTAAAATTCTAAATAACTCAATTAAAAAAGGGGGTACTGAACTGAACAGCGAATTCTCAACAGAAAAAGTTCAAATGGCCAAAAGACACTTAAGGTCATGTTCAACTTCCTTAACTATCAGGGAAATGCAAATTAAAACAACTTTGAGATACCATCTTACACCTGTCAGAATATCTAAAATCAAAAACACCAATGATAACCTGTGCTGGAGAGGATATGGCATAAGGGGAACATTCATCCATTGCTAGTGGGAATGCAAAATTATACAACCACTTTGGAAATCATTGTGGCGGTTTCTCAGGAAATTGGGAGTCAACCTACCTCCAGATCCAACAATATCACTCTTGGGAATATTCCCAAGAGATGCCCAATCATACTACAAAAGCATTTGTTCAACTATGTTCATAGCAGCATTATTTGTAATAGCCAGAACCTGGAAACAACCTAGATGCCCCTCAAGGGAATAATAGATAAAGAAAGTGTGGAACATATACACATTAGAGTACTACTCAGCATTAAAAATCAATGACATCAGAGAGTCCGGTTCGATCACATGCTCATTCAGACAGAGAAGCCATTGATAAAGGCACTGAGACTTGTTTTTATGGCATGTTTTGGCTTTTCGGGACCCTAGTCTATATGGATGCACAGCACCCTAGGCCTGGATGTAGGGGAGAGGGGGTTCCCTGCCCTCTCTCAAGCAGGGTGGGAGAAGGAAGAGGGGGTGTGGGAGAGCGGGAGGGGACTGGGAGGAGGGAAGGAAGTGTAAATAATTGAATAGAAAAATAAAAATAACAAAATGACAACTTGAATTTTGTATGCAAATGGATGGAAATAGAAAACACTATCCTGAGTGAGATAATCCAGACCCAAAAAGATGAATATGGTATGTACTCACCCATTAGTGGAATCTAGCCAAAAACAAAGTACATTAAGCCTATAGTTCATGGTCCTAGAGAAGCTAAATAATAAGGTGAACCCAAAGAAAAACATATATAGATCCTCCTGGAAATTGGAAGCAGAAAGATCATGGGGCAAAAGTTGGGAGCATGGGGATTGGGGTGGTGTGAGGGAAGGGGAGAGGGAGAGAGAGAAAGGAAGGATAGGGGAGAGTTTGGGGGAGTGGAATGTTTGAGATGGAGAAAGGGAGGATATGGGAGCAGGGAAGAAGATATCTTAATTAAGGGAGCCATTTTAGGGTTGGTAAGAGACTTGACTCTAGAGGGGATCTCAGGTGTCCACGGGGATGCCCCCAGCTAGGTCCTTGGGCAGTAGAGGACAGGAGTCTTATTTTCATCATGGTTGCAATTTTATATCTGGTCCATAAATCCCATGTCAGAACACAAAATGTTAAACATTAAATATTACGTTAGACAGTTTCATAACAGTTGCTAAAATGAAAATAGCCTGTCATAATCAGTAGATAGAGAGATAATATACGGATAATACTGATATTTGGGGGAAAATATATGAAACTTAAGAGGAAGTAAATCACACAGTAGTTTTCAAGTGAAAAAAAAATCATTTGCTCTTTTGTAAACTAACAAACATCCCATGATGGAGAAAAGAGGCCAACTAAATGGGCATTAATCCAATGTGGAAATAAAGGATGTCACTGTTTCCATTGAAATAGTAAAATATTTCTTGTTTTTAAAGCCTACTTTTTCTCATTCTATGATTTTATTTTATTTATTTATGATTTATTTATGATTCTTACTTTATTGTTTGGGTATTTTGTATATTTGGTTAGTTTATATGCTCCATTTTAGGTTTTGTCATGGAAAGGACACTGTAGTCACTTTATTGATTTTACTGTTGTTGTTGTTTATGTGTGTGTGTGTGTGTGTGTGTATTACTACTCAGAATAACCCTACTGTGGAAGTACATCAAAAGCATGTTGTTTTCTTCCTCCTCCTTCTACTGTTACTACTATTATTACTTCTTTTTAAACTACTTTTGTTTTGTTTCATCATAAAATCAGTACACAAAGTAAATAATGTCACTGTGGCATCTTAATTCATGACTTGATTTTGATTCCTCCCAGCCTTTCTTCTCCCATCTATAGAGCACATCTCTGCCTGTATCCTTCTATACTGTCCTTCTCTTTCTTGTGCTCTATTTCCCTCATCTCCCTTCTTTAAAACAGTTCCCCAAATAGTGACCCCCATTATATATTTATAACTTATACCAATTCTTACACACACACAAAATCAAAGCAAGGATCAGCAGTGAAAGACAAAGACAAAATATGGTATTTATCTTTTTGTGCCTGAGCTACCTTACTAAACATAATAATCAAATTCAACCATTTCCTGAAATTGTATTGAGTTCAGTTTTCTTTGCCATTAAATAAAATTTTATTTTCTCTATGTACTGAATATTTTTGATTCATTCACCTATCCATGAATAAAGAAGGAAGGATAACATTTTTGCTTGTATTCCCAGAAATACTAGGCTTCTTTTAATAGCCCCAGGCTCCTTTTTCGCTTTTTATTTTAATTAACATACTAAGTTACTAAGGTTGTTCTCAATTTGTTTTCATCCTATCTTTGCATCCTGTGTAACTGGAGTTACAGCTGTGGATGAACACACTCATCATATATTAATTTATGATAACTAAATAAACCACCAAATCTCTATTGATCTAGGACGTGAGTGATAAGGTCCTCATATGTTTCATCAGGAATACAATTGAATAGAAAACTTACAACATAAGTATTTAACCATTCAATTGTGTCTCTTGTAAAATACATACATAATTTTTTGTTATGGCTGTGGTAAAAACATAGACATAGAGTTAAGGAAATAACTCAGTTGATAAAGTATTCAACATGTTATAGTATGGAGTTGTTTTTATTCTTTTCATTTTTTTTCAAGCTGGAAAAGATGGTGAGTGTTTGCTATCGTAGTGCTGTTAAGGCAGAGGCAGATAGATCCTGCAGACTTACAAGCCATCCTACTCTGTTTGGTGAAGTCTAGGTTACTGAAAGAGCTTGTGTCAAAAAAAAATGTTAAAAATTAAGTAAAAAATCAGTAAAAACTGTGGCCTGATATATCACACTTGAGGTTGCCCTCTGCCCTCTACATGTGTGTGTGTACCTATACAGACATAAAGCAACCCATACACAAAAAAATGTGCAAAAATAGAAATCTACATTTGAAGAATGGATGCTTGAATCAGGACCTTACACAAGACTTAGATGAGAACTCTACCCTACCGCTAAGTCACATCAGAAGGCTTCAGAAGTAATTGTCTAAGAAACATTCAAATTGGGTTTCCATCTTGACTAAAGATCAAACCTATTCTTCCTTCTCAAGGATGAACAACAGGATGTTTGAAAAAAGGTGTTGCTACTTGATACTTTGTTCCAAAAACCACTTAGGGCATGGCTACCAGGTCTTTTGAGATGTAAGGGGAAAATTATACTTGTTTGTTTTTTGTGTCTTGGAAGTCTTGTGACCTCCCCTTTTGATTGGGGAATATAAGAACTATGAGTAGTAACCTTGGGTTTTTTTTTTTTGTTAGAGTATTCATTGGAAACCCTCCCAAATTGATCTTCTATCCCTTGTTTGTTTCTTTCCTCAATTCTCACTCCCCTTTTCCAGGAATGTGTGAACAAGTTGCCTGGTCCTGACAAGAGGTAGTCAACATATTTAATTGCTGGTATATATTTTTTTCTTACAGAACTAGATGCTAAAATTAGTAACTTTGGCCGTAAGTAAATTATAAGTGATTTTAAAACTAAAGAAAGGAAGGAATTCTAGAACTATGTAGGTTTTATGAAGTAAAAAAATGGTCACAGTCTAAATGCATTTTACTAAAGGTGTGGTGTGGTGTATGTGTGTGTGCGTGTGTGTGTGTGTGTGTGTGTGTGTGTGTCTGTTTAATGGTAAAGATGCAAAGAACAATGCCATCCCAGATAACTTGATAATATGTATGAACGTTAAGGCAGCTTGTCACAGTATGCCTGTACTTAGCAAACAGAGATAACTGTTGCACTGCACTAACATTATTATTATTATTATTATTATTATTATTATTATTATTATTATTCAATCAATGGCCCCACACATGCAGTTTACCACCCACATTCAGGACTGGTATTTCCTAAAGTCTGTCTGCAAATAAGTCACAATCATGCACAGAGGTTTGTCTCTTAAGAAATTCTAATTCTTGTGCCATGTGTTGTAGAGTACTTCCCACTTTCTCTTCTATCAGGTTCAGTGTGTTCGGACTGATATTGAGGTCTTTAATCCATTTGGACATGAGTTTTGTGCATGGTAATAGATATGGATCTATTTTCATTCTTCTACAGATTGACATCCAGTTGTGCCAGCACAATTTGTTGAAGATGCTCTCTTTTTTCCATTGTATACTTTTAGCTCCTTTATCGAAAATCAGGAGTTCATAGGTTTGTGGGTTAAAGTCAGGGTCTTCTATTCGATTCCATTGGTCGACTTCTCTGTTTTTATGCCAATACCAAGCTGTTTTCAATACTGTAGCTCTGTAATAGAGTTTGAAGTCAGGGGATCCAGAAAGAGGAACATGGGATGTACTCACTCATATTTGGTTTCTAGCCATAAATAAAGGACATTGAGCTTATAATTCGCGATCCTAGAGAAGCTAAATAAGAAGGTGAATCCAAAGAAAAACATATAGGCATCCTCCTGAATATTAACCTTCATCAGGTGATGAAAGGAGACTGAGACAGAGACCCACATTGGAGCACCAGACAGAAATCTCAAGGTCCAAATCAGGAGCAGAAGAAGAGGGAGCACGAGCAAGGAACTCAGGACCACGAGGGGTACACCCACACACTGAGAAAATGGGGATGTTCTATCGGGAATTCACCAAGGCCAGCTGGCCTGGGTCTGAAAAAGCATGGGATAAAACCGGACTTGCTGAACATAGAGGACGATGAGGACTACTGAGAACTCAAGAACAATGGCAATGGGTTTTTGATCCTACTGCACATACTGGCTTTGGGGGAGCCTAGGCAGTTTGGATTCTCACCTTACTAAACCTGGATGGAGGTGGGCTGCCCTTGGACTTCCCACAGGTCAGGGAAACCTGTTTGCTCTTCGAACAGATGAGGGAGAGTGACTTGATCAGGGGAGGGGGAAGGAAATGGGAGGCGGTGGCGGGGAGGAGGCAGAAATCCTTAATAAATAAATAAATTAAAAAAATGAAATTCTAATTCTTGTGAACTTGACAAGATGAACCATCTCAAGTTTTGCATTCAAGCTTTGTGTATTAAATATTATTTTTTTCAAACAATGGCTATGAGAGGCAGCCGGATCTCATGTTTAGACTGGTCAGTCTTTCATCAGTGTTTTATTCAAAGCCAATATTGCCATTTCTTTTGTAAAATGCATAGCATTTTTGTCTATGAAACACTGTAGTGTATTTAATTCAGCCTATATCTTTTTTCTTGGCTTACAATTTATTCAAAGTCTTAATACATAAGTTCATATTCACATGAAAAAGCATTCTTGGCAACCTGGAAGTTGACATACAACTTCCTATAATTGTGAATATCAACCATTTGCAAGTGTAAAACGAAGCATATATTGAACTGTATTTTTACTTAATCCATTTAGTTATAATAAATTCTTAAATCCTGAAGAGTACATAGGGTAAACACATTTTATTTGTGAATAAGTTGGAACGCATAAGTTCATAATTAAAACACATAAAAAATTCCTCAGGTGAAATAAATCAGCCTTTATGTGGAGCCAAAGATGACTCCAGGCCAAGAGAATATGGGTAAAAATGCAAGGTGTAGTTAATTTGAATATAGAAATTGGATCCTTTTCTTTTGTCTGGGTTTTATTAATTTTTATCAAATACATATTCTTGTCTCCTACAGTACATCCTGGCATCAGTTTCCCCTTGGTCCCCTCCTCTTAGCACCTACATGACGCCCTTCTCTCCTTGATTCACTACCCTGCCTTTTCCCTTCATAACAGGAACAGGACTCCAAAGGACAACAACCAAGCATGACAAAACAAGATACAATAAGACTAGGCAAAAACCCTCATATAGAGCCTGGACAAGGCAACCAATGAAGGAAGGGGTCCCAAGAACAGGCAGAAGTGTCAGAGACACACTAGCTCTCACTTTTATGAATTCCATAAAGATACCCAGCTAAAAGCTATAATATATTCAGAGGACCTGGAATAGATCCTAGTAGACTGCTTGGTTACCACTTTAGTCTCTGTAGACCCATAAGATCCCTAATTAGTTGATTCAATGTACTATGTTCTCCTGGTATCCTCCACTGCAGAGGGCTGTAGGTGTATACAGCAGGTGACAACTTGTGTTCAGCACATTGATATATCCGATGAATGATTCCCAATGGTAAATCCCACCTGGGCGAAGTCCTTGGGGTTAGTCACTATTAAATACAGTTGCTCTTGTCTGTAATTTCTCTAGTGAACAACTTAATTTCTTCCCTAAGAACAACTTTGGGTGTACTGTTTGTTTATCTCATGAAAAAACTCCATCTATTGGGCACACATATAGCTGGGAATTATCAAGAAGATGATTTCTACTTAATCCATATAATTTCAAAGAATAGAAATAATACTAGGATATTTCAAATTCCTTGTTATGCTATAGGATTCTCAGTCAAAAAGACATCCTTTTACACAGACCACTAACTTTAGACTCTAGGATAAATTCAAAGCATGCTGATAGCTCTTGGAGATGAATATCTGGTTGCCCCTAGAGATAAATATGTGAGGTAATTTTCCCAGGTGCTTTGTTACTTCAAGCTTGGGATAGAAGTAACTTTAGAAGACAAACTTTCTCAGTAATTAATTTTTTGCACATAGTCCCATTCTTGGATTAAAGGTTGAGTCAATTCTTTATTATTAGGGAACCCTCACCAACTTAGAACTACATGCATAGATAAGTGCTATTCACTGGCCAGTCACTGTGATCTCTCTAGCTAAAGAAAAATCATGTCATTTATATTGTGTTATGATGTTGTAAGAACTGCAGGTTGCATTCCGCCACCCAGCTCCTGCCACCGGCTAGCTTTACCCGAAATAACAACACACAAATTGTATTCTTTTAAACACTGCTTGGCCCATTTCTATCTAGCCTCTTCTCAGTTTACTCTCGCACCTGGACTAGCCCATTTCTAATAATGTGTGTAGCACCCAAAGGTGTGCTTACTGGGAAGATTCAACATGTCTGACCTGGCGGCTTGCTTCATCGCATCTGCCCGGGAGAGGGAACGATGGCCTCTGAGCTCACTTCCTCTTCCTCCCAGCATTCTGTTCTGTTTACTCCTCCCACCTATGTTTTAACCTATGAGGGCCAAGCAGTTTCTTTATTTTTTAGCCAATGACCTTCCTCCATCATTATGAGAATGAGTCAGGCCCTGAAAAAGTAACTCATAATTGTCAAGAATTTTGGTTGAGGGAGGGGCATTGGAGGTGGAGAAAAAAAAATCTGTGTTGACCTGTGTAGAGAGCTGCTGAGAAAAGAGCTGTGCAGAATGTGAGTGAAGTGTGTGTGTGTGTGTGTGTGTGTGTGTGGCTGAGTGAGAGAATTGTGAGAGAGTAAGTAGATGACAAATAAGTAAGTAAAGATTGTGTGAAGGATGTAGAAGTATGTGTGTTGATGAGTGAGAGAGAGCTATGTGAAAGAGCTTCTGTAATGTAAAGGAACGGTGAAAAGAGCTGTGTGGCCGAGAATGAAGGACCTGGGTAAATCACTGAATGGTTAGAGAGATATCTCAATGAGATGTATAGATATGGCTATGTGGAAATATGCAGCTGTGCAGAGACAGATTTGTAGCTGTGTGGAGACAGAGATTTTCAGAGTACCTTTTTAGAGATAAGTAAAACAGAAAGAAATATTTGTGTTTTCTTATTTTTTCACCTCAGAAAGAAATGTCCATTCCTCAGATAGGTAAGAATTAAAAAAAAAAATCACTGCCTTAATGGACTTTTTTTTTTTTTACTTACCCAGGTGCTGACTGAGGACTGGACCAATCATAATCCATTCCCTCTGAAGAATACAACATTTCCTTCCCATTTTAGACAAAGTTCTCTAAGCTCCATCCTGTATGCCCAAATTACACTCTCTCTGTGAATAAAGTCTGCCTGAATAAAGTCTCTGCACTATTCCCACCTGCTGTTATGGGAAGCTTCTCTGTCAAAATCTAGATAAGACACCAATCTGAAAATATGAATTAGGAAATATTTCATTGACTTTTTCCAGTCATGTTTGCTTCTACCCTAGATTTCTATACTATCCATATCCAGTTTCTGATTTCTGATCATTCAGACAATGGAGGACATGGACTCCCTTTCATGGTATGGAATTCAAGTTAAAACAAACATTGGTTTGTCATTTCCATAAGTTGTGCACCAGCATTGCTCCATTACTTCTTCCAGAGAAGACAGATTTTAGGTTGAGGGTTTGGGGACTGAATTTCTGTTTGGGTTTCTCTTTCCCTAACCTGAAGAATACCTTCCTGTATGAAAGAGACTAGAACATAGGGATGAAGAATTAATGGAGGCACCAGTTTGACCTCTCCACACTCAATGAGTTGTATTGATTGTGTCCTCAGCAATGGGGTCACACTGTCATTTTTCAGAGACCAGCTATCTATCTAATCATCCTGGGTTGTTTAAGGACACAAAAGACCTATTTGGAAAAGAACGCAACTAAATGAAGCAAATATCCACAACTAGATGATATTCTGATAGTCAATTCATACTCTATTCTCCATTACCAGGATTTTTCGCTACGGTCATTTTGATAGATCCCAGAAAGTTTCAACTGTACAAGATTTCCATACAACCTCCAAAATGCCCTCCAATTCCAGATGTCTCTCCACAAATTCTTTCCCTTTATTCCACTCCACAAACCAGATCAATTCTACCATGTCCCCACCCACCACCAGTCTACTTGTATATTGATTTTATTTCTCATACACAAGGAGCCCCATGCCCCTCCAAGCCCTCCTCTTTAACTAACTTCTTTGGGTATGTGGATTGTATTTGATTAATATTTTCTTAGCTGCAAATATCCACTTATAAGTGAATTCTTATATTTCGTTTTATGTGTCTTGGTTATGTCACCAAAGATGTTTTTCTTTTTCATAGTTATAATCATTTGCCTAAAAATTTCATAATTTTTTTTCTTTTATAACATTTGAGTAATATGTCATTAAATAAATGTACCATGTTCTCTTTACCCAGTTTTTTTGTTGAAAAGCATCTATGTGTTTCTAGTTTCTGGGTCACTATGAATAAAGCCAAAATTATTGTTAAGCAAGTGTTCTTATGGTACAATGGTGTACCCTTTGAGTATATGACAAATAGTGTTATAACTGAAAATTCAGGTAGATCAACTCCCAATTCTCTGAGAAACCAACATATTGATTTACAAAGTGGCTTGTTAAGTTTGTACTCCCACCAGAAGTGGATGACACTTGGGAGACAGAGGCCGGCGGATCTCTGTGAGTTCGAGGCCAGCCTGATCTACAAGAGCTAATTCCAGGACAGGCACCAAAGCTACAGAGAAACCCTGTCTCAAAAACAACAACAACAAAGAAAATAGATTCATTGATCGAAGAAAATGCTACATCCAGCAAATCCTTAACACTCAGGAAATCTGGGACATCATGAAAAGATCAAACCTAAAAATAATAGGGATAGAAAAAGGATACGAACTTCAGATAAATGGCACAAAAAATATATTCATGAAAATTATAGAAGAAAACTCTTCCAGCCTATAGAAGGATATGCCTATGAAGATACATGAGCTTACAGAACACCAAACAGCCTGGACCAAAACCACGTACCCTCCCCATATAATAATTAAAATGCTTAAAATATAAAATAAAGAAAGAATGTTAAGAGACGCAAATAAAAGGACCAAATAACATATAAAGTCAGACCCAACTTCTCAATAGAAACTCTGAAAGCAAGAATATCTTTGAAAGACATGCTAAAGACTTTAAGAGACCACAGATGCTAGTCCAAACTGGTATACCCAAAAAGTTTTCAGTTACCATAAATGCATAAAACAAGATATTCAATGACAAAACCAAATTAAAACAATATCTATCCACAAATCTAGTTCTGCAGAAAGCACTAGAAGGAAAACTTCAAACAAAGGACATTGGTTATGTGTACAAAATCATAGGCAATAGAAAATCCCACTACAGCAAACCCCAAAGATGGGAAACACACACACACACACACACACACACACACACACACACAATACCACCACCACCACCAAACTCACAGATAACAGGAATTAACAATCACTGGTCATTAATATATTTTATTGTGAATGGTGTCAATTCCCCTATGAAGAGACACAGACTAAAAGAATGGATATAAAAATAGTATCAATCCTTCTGCTGCATTCAAGAAACACACTTCAACTTCAAAGACAAATGTTGCCTCAGAGCAAAAAATTGGGAAATTTTTCCAAAGAAATCAAGATAAGAAACGAACTGATGTTGCTATCCTAATATCTAACAAAATAGAATTTAAACTGAAATAAATCAAAGGAGATGAAAACAGACATTTTAGAATTATCACAGCAAAGATCCATGAAAGATAAATGTTAATTCTGAACATCCATGCCTCTAATACAAGGGCACTCACATTACTAAAGCTTAAGTAACACATCAAATCCCACAAACTTAAAATGGGAGACTTCAATATCCTACGATCAACAATGGGCAAAATTGTGAAACAGAAACTTAACATAGAAATAAAAGAACTAGCAGATGTTACTATTAAAATTATTTTAACAGATCTCTATAGAACATTCCACCCCCCCCCCCAAAAAAAAGAGTATAAATTCTTCTCAGCAACTCATGAAACCTTCCTAAACTAAACCACAGACTTGGTAACAACACAAATATCAGCAGATACAAAAAGAAAAAGAAAGTGGAAAAACCACCTATTTCTTTATGGATCATCATGGCTTAAAGATAGAATTCAACAACAATATTAATTGCAGTATGTCTACAAACTCATGGAAATTAAATAATGATCAAATTAATCAGTAGTGGGTAAAAAAAGAAATATCAAGAAATTAAAGACTTCCAAGAATTTAATGAAAATTAATGCACAACATACCCAAACTTATGGGACACTCTGAAGCACTGCTAAAAGGAAATTTCATACCACTAAGTGCCTACATAAATATTTGGGAAAGTCTCATACTATGACTTTACAGTACAACAGAAATCTCTAGAAAAAAAAATAAAATAACTCATCCTGGGGGTGTATATGACAGAAAATAATCAAATTAAGGAATGAAATCAATAAAATGGAAACAAAGAAAACAATACAAAGATGATATGAAACAAAGAGTTCTTTGAGAAAATCAACAAGAGAGACAAAAACTTTTTTTCCAAACCAATCAAAAGGCAGAGAGAGACTATGCAAATTAGAACATCAGAAAAGAAAATGAAACATAACAATAGACACACAGGAAATACAGAATATCATCAGGTCATACATCAAAAACTTTAATTCCAAATAATTTAAAAAATAAAGAAAAATGGACAATTTTTCTGTATAGCTACCAGATACCAAAATTAAGCAAGACCAGATGAACAATTTAAATAAATCTATAACCTTCACAGAAATAGAAGCAGTCATCAGAAACCTCCCAACCAAAAAAAAGCCCAGGGTCAGATTGTTTATGTCCAGAATTCTACTAGAAGTTCAAAAAAAGAGCTAATATTTATACTCCTCAAAATGCTCCACATAATAGAAAAAGAAGGAACATTGCCAAACTCTTTGTATAAAGCTACAGCTACCCTGATACCAAAACCACACAAAGACTCAAAGAAGAAAGGGATATACAGACCAATCTCACTTATAGACATAGATATATAAATTCTTAGTAAAATATTGGCAAACTGAATTCAAGAACACTTCATCCCAGAGATGCAGGAAAGGTTCAACATATGAAAATCAATCAATGTAATATGGCATATAAATAAGCTAAAAAAATTCATATGATCAAATTATGAGATATGAAAAAAGCATTCAACAAAATCTAAAATCCAACACCTATTCATGATAAAGGTCTTGTAGAGATTAGGAATACAAGGAATATATCTATATATAGTAAATGTGACTAACAGCAAGCCAACAGCTGATATCAAACTAAATGGAGAAAAATATCAAAGTAATTGCACTGAAATCAGAAACAAGACAAGGCTGTCCACTCTCTCCATATCTATTCAATATAGTACTTGAAGTTCTAGATAGAACACAAAGAAAGAAAGACATCAATAGGATGCAAATAAAAAGGAAGAAGTCAAACTTGCACTATTTGTAAAGGACATAAAATTCTACCAGGAACTCCTATAGCTGATACAAACCTTCAACAATGTGGCAGCGTATAAAATTAACACAAAAAAATCAGTACTGCTCCTATTCACAGATGATAAATTGGCTGAAAATAAATCAGAGAGAAATCACCCTTCACAATAGCAAAAAATAATATATAATACCTTGGGGTAACTCTAATCAAACAAATAAAAGACCTGTATTACAAGAACTTCAAGTCTTTGAAGAAAGAAATTGCAGAATATATCAGAAAATGGAAAGATTTTCCATTCTCTTAGACAGGTATGATGATCATTCCCACCGTCTCAGTGGGTGGATACACCCTTCACTGTCTTGACTTCCTTGCTCATGTTCTCCCTCTTTCTGCTCCTCATTTGGACCTTGGGAGCTCAGTCCAGTGCTCCAATGTGGGTCTCTGTTTCTATCTCCATCCATCGCCAGACGAAAGTTCTATGGTGATATGCAAGATATTCATCAGTGTGGTTATAGGATAAGGCCAGTTCAGGCTCTCTCTCCACAGCTGCCCAAGGACCTAGTTGGGGACATCTCTCTGGACCCCTGGGAACCCCTCTAGAGTCAAGGCTCTTGCCAACCCTAAAATGGCTCCCATAATTAAGATATATACTTCCTTGCTTCCATATCCATCCTTCCTTTATCCCAAACATCCCATTGCCCCAAGCTCTCCCCATCCTCCCCTTCTCACTTTTCTCTCTCTATCTCCCCTTTACCCCATCCCACCCTACCCCCCAGTTGCCAATTTTTGCCCAGCTATCTTGTCTACCTCCAATATCCAGGAGGATAACTATATGTTTTTCTTTGGGTTCACTTTCTTATTTAGCTTCTCTAGAATCACGAATAATAGACTCAGTGTCTTTATTTATGGCTAAAAATCAATACATACCTTTTTAAAACCAGGGAAAATATATAAGTAATTTACTAAGCATTAAACAATGCATGCCAGTAGGTGGCAGCACACACATTTAATTACAACACTCAGGGTGTAGAGACAGGTGGATTTCTATGAGTTTGAAGCCAGCCTGGACTACAGACTAAGTTACAAGATGGCCTGGTCTTGTAACCAAGACCAGGATCTCAAAAAAAAAAAAAAAAAAAACATATCTCAAAAAAAAAAAAAGAACAAATGTCCAACACGTACTTTTATGGGTGGTAGCCAAGGAATAATTGTAAAACCATGCAACTCTAATGTCTTTATTCTATTTCTTTTTAAATATTGTTTGTTTCAACTTAGAGATGTATTCCTTGGGAAATTACAAGGCAGTTGTTAGGGGGAAGTCTCTTATTTGTTCCCGACTGCTCAGGCCTGAAATAGTCACATAGAAACTGTATTAAGTAAATGATTGTTTGGCGCATTAACTCAAAATGCTCAAAATCCTCATGCAGAATGACACAATATTGTAATATTGAAATATGACATATGCACATCCCTTTTAAATGTATCTCCACATTTATTATAATATATAAAACATTGTGACTATAATATTATTAATTTTATATTTCTTCATTTTTGGAGTAAAAATAAAAATTATAATAAAAATTCAATACACTATTTTCCTAATATTATAGGTCAACAGTTGATTAAATTTGTGACTCTCTACAATTATTTTTGAAAGTGTAACCATATTAATCACAGCTGGAAACACTATTTCTTAACAAAAAATGTTCAAGATACTATGAAAGGTTGAAGAAATTTACATTTGATTAGTGATTTAAATATACCTTTTAAAACAATTGACAGGGATAGAAATGGTTCAGTGGATAAGAGCACTGCCCCTGTTGCGAATGATATGTGTTTAGTTTTCAGTAACTTCATAATGGCTCACAACCATCAATATTTCTGGTACCATTAGGGTTTACACATTCAATTGTGTCCTTTTCAGTCAACAGGCATGAACAGGATACACATACATCCTTGATGGTAAAAACCTCAAAAAAGTTAATGAATGAATGGATGGAGAGATAGGTAGGAAGATAGATAGATAGATAGATAGATAGATAGATAGATAGATAGATAGATAGACAGATAACTTCTAAAAATTTATGGACACCAGGAAAAAAATTTCTAGATCTTCATAAGTTATAGAAATTTAATTTACTTATTACTTAATTATAGTTACTTTTATATTGCCATGGTAAAACACCATATAAGGCAATCTATAATGGGAAGAGTTTTTTTTTTCAGATCCAATAGTTTAGAATACATAATGATGGGTAAAATATATCAGCAGATAAATATAATGCAAAAATAAAGCAGAGAGAGTAAACTACAGATAGCAAGAGTCTTTTAAATCCTAAAAGCACACTCCCAGTGACAAACCTCCTCCAGCAAGATCATATCTCCTAAATGTCCACAAACAGCAAAAATGTAAATAAACAAGAATATGGAGAAAAACTCATTCAAGCCACCACAATCCAGTCTCTGGCCCCCAAAACTACTGCCATATCATAATGCAACTTCAAAATTCCCCATTGTAACAACACTGTTTAAAAATTCCAAATTCTCTTTTGAGATAAAGGCAAACTCTTAGTTACTTTCCTTCTTCTGTGATAGAACAATATGCCTGCATCCATTAATAGAAAGAAGGTTTGTTTTAAGCTTATTGTTTCACTAGGATAAGAATCCAAAACCATTATGGAAAAGAGCTATGGTAACAAGAAAACAAGAACAACTGGTACCTGAGGCCTAAGGGGTCTTGTCTTTCCAAAAACAGAAAGAAAAAAAAAGAAACAATGGAGCAATGCCTAGAGCCTTCTAAAATCTCAAAGTCTGCTCCCGGAGACATACTTTTTCCTACTGTGGGAGCATATTCTGCTCCTTCAGCCAATAGCCTCTAAGATACTAGCCTACTTGGGCATGGTCTCTTTTGCTTTAAAAAGCAGCAGTAGCCAGGCACTTGCTCTCTTGCTTCTGGCTGCTAGGCTCTGTTCCTGGTCATGCCAAGGGCTGTTGTCTAGGAGAGTGATCTGTAAGTTTTTCGCCTTAAATAAATAATCCTTTTATTAATCATAATTCCAAATTGGTGTTGGAGTGTTTTATGACTTACACCTTCATCTGGCGCCCAATATTTGGTTTGTTTTAGAACCCCCTGGCTTGGCTCCCTGGCACCTGGCTTTGCACAAGCCCTCCGTCAGCAGCCCTGGTCTGTGTGTGGAGCCATCATTTCAATATAGACTCTTGCACAGCAGCTTTTCTTGCTAAGGATCAGCCACGGTTCTTTAAATTTTCTCTTCACATACCTCAGATTGGCTTCAAGTCCCTGTGCACCCTACCATTTGCCTCCTGCCAGGGGCCACTGCAAAAATCTGGGTGAAACGTGGTCTTCCCTGGTCTGAGATAGCTGTTCCACAGCTTTCTAACAATTTGTTTTCATTTGCTTATTCCACTGCTCCAAAGACATCTGCAGAGCACACAGTCTGTGATTTATCTGTCAGCATTTTCCTCTAAAATTAGATTTCAGACTGGCCACATGAATTCACTTGCACCACTATGCACCACTGGGTTAGTTTTATAGGTGGCCTGCAACATCCACAGGCAGGTAATTAAACCACAGGTAAGATTTAATCCTAAATAGAGATCATAAGTTGTTAATTTAAAAGGGCAATATGTTAGACAACCTAACCATCCACGGTTTCATTAGCCTCTTTACCTACAGCATGTGTGAGGTTTTACAAGACTTATATGATGTCCCTTCTTAATCACTATTTCTGATTCTTGGGATTAGTCTTGTCCTCAATATGTTTTTCTGAAAATATGGTTTGACAATAGGGCTAATAATGAGGCATTTTTAGAAATGATACAGTCTTTGCAAACTGAATCCACACTTCTCGGGAAAGAGGTTGGAAATCTGAAAAAGGATATGACCAATTTAACAAATAAAACTCAGTCAACTGAAATACCTTTGGAAATGGTACAGAATGATAATAATTTATTTAAAGGAAGATTTATAACTTTGGAGAAGGAAACAGCTGATTTGTCACATATAAGCCAATCATTGACAGTCGGTGCTGAAACATTATTTGAGAGAATTTATACTTTTGAATGTATTAATCAGAATCTGTCAAAGGGGTATGACAGATTGATTGGTAGAATGTCTCTACAAAAAGGTAATATGCATGGTATAAAGATTATGTCCAAGGATGACACATTATCTCTACTGGACAGACTTTATACCTTGGAATCCTCAATGAGGATATTAGAGCAGAACACTGGACAGGAGACCCAGACACTGCAAAAGACAATAGTAAACAGATTTTTAAAAATGGGGAAATTATTGAATTTGATGACCAGGAACAAAATTTAAAGGAAAAATTTAGCCTCTTCGATACGTAAAAATCTCTGGGATAGCTTTGCCAGAGTTCTGCCTGCCTTCCCAGTAGGAACAACAGAAAATTATCTGTCCCCATGTACCCTAAATTTGTCAAAGAACATATATAGGAGCGAATGTGTATGACTGATCTAAAGTAAATTAAACAAGCAATTATAGCTTATGAACTATTTTCATCCTCTGTTAGGTAAATGGCCAAAACCTGGTCTTTAACAAAGCAATGCCGCAAGATTGGGCTCAGTTAATCTCAGGAATCCTAGGAAATGGACAACAATTTCTTTGGAGGTGCTTTTTTAAAGAGGAGGCAAGAACAATGAGGGCTGATGAGAGGCCAAGGACAATGGCACGGGGTTTTGATCCTACTTAATGTGCTGGCTTTGTGGAAGCCTAGCCAGTTTGGATGTTCACCTTCCTAGATATGGACGGAGGGGGGAGGACCTAGGACTTACCACAGGGCAGGGAACCTGGACTGCTCTGTGGACTGGAGAGGGAGGGGGAGAGGAGTGGGGGGAGGGGTAGAAGGGTGGGAGGAGGGGGAGAAGGGTGGGAGGAGGGGGAGGGAAATGGGAGGCTGGGAGGAGGTGGAAACTTGTTTTTTGTTTATGTTTTTTTCTTCTTTTCTTAATAAAAAAAATATTAAAAAAAAAAGAGGAGGCAAGAATTTTAGAGCAAAAAGAAAAAGCAAAAGGACTTGAGATTTCCCTAGATCAAATTCTAGGCAAAGGACTTTACTACCATCTTCAGGATCAAAATCACTATGATGACCATACCTTGTCCCTATAAAGCACAGCAGCTTTAAAGGCTTAGGAAAGGATTCAGGAACTAGGAAAGAGAGTTGAATCATATCTTAGAGTTAAACAGGGTCTGACAGAAACATTTAGTGACTTTTTGCAAAGACTAACTTAGGCTCTACAATTATGCAAATTCTCAGTCATATGGGGGACCTAGGGTAAATTCACTAGTATGTATTCCATGGCCTCCATAATTGCAAAGCCTTACCCTAAAACAACATACATTTAACCTAACTTTAAAAATCCCCTTAGTCTTTCATAATCTCAATATTTTTTAAATATCTGAAGTGTCTATAGAGATGCAAATCAAACTCTTAATTAAAAATCCCTCTAAAATCAAACAGTAAACTATATACTTCCAAAATTAAAGTAAACTTAATATCCATTCCTCTTCCAAAATGGAGGAATGTGAGTATAGTGAGGAAAAAATGAAGCAAAGTAGAACAAATTAAAAATTATGTAGCTCCATGTGTGATGTCAACTGGCTGAGATTATTTGCCCTTCTAGTTTTAAGAGAGTTGTGTGTTAGGACATCATCTAATGAACCAAACATAAAGAATGAAGAAAGAAAGAGAGAAAGGCAAAAATAAACTTGATCCCAGGGAAGGGTGACCACCCATAGAGCTTTCAGTGTCTCACAATTATAAGGCTTCCTCAGTAAATTTTTTGCCTTGTTCAGGTCAAAATGGCAGTTTCTAAGTTTAATATAAGCAGGAAATTCATGGCTCTATGTCTTCTCTCTACTCTATAGTCAAGACAACATTCTAGTTGTCATTTTCTTCTACATTCTTTGTTCTAGTCCATAAGTCTTTTTGATATATAGCTATAGTTTTAGATATTTACTGGCTGTTTACCACTTTTCCTTGAGGTTACTTAATGTGGCTATAACAGTTGATTACTTCATATAAACATTCATTTAAATTTAGCTTCTCAGGAACCTCTCAGTCCCAATACTTGCCACCTTCATTTTTTTGGCCAGCTTTTTAGTTTACCATGGCTGTCTCTCTGATTTCTGTTATTGCCCAGGTATCACATCACAGCATGCATATGTGACATGCCTAAAAACATATTCTTTGCCTTTCTACCATATCTGATTATCAAATACCATTGATTGAAGCAGAAAATCAGGACATTAAAAACTCATAAATTATACATCCAAGAATTCAAATGAAAACATACAATTTATTCCATGTAAATTCTTTAGGTACTAATCATAGTAAATATTTTATGATATAAATAACACATGATTTCATATTGTCAATAGGTAGAAACTGTCTGCTAATCTGAAAATCATCAAGAATGTCTTGAAACTGAAAGATACTGAACAGCATTAAATAATCTGTTTTTTAATAAGCAAAAGATCTTTTTTTTTTCTTATTGAGAAAAGGAAACAAAAGTATCCGCCTCCTCCCAGCCTCCCATTCCCCTCCACCTCCTCCCACCTTTCTCCCCCTCCACCAAACTCCTCTCCCCCTCCCTCTCCAGGCCAAAGAGCAGTCAGGGTTCCCTGCCCTGTGGAAAGTTCAAGGTCCGCCCCCCTGCATTCATGTCTAGGAAGGTGAACATCCAAACTGGCGAGGCTCCCACAAAGCCAGAACATGAAGTAGGGTCAAAACCCAGTGCCATTGTCCTTGGATTCTCATAAGTCCTCATTGTTCGCCATATTCAGAGAGTCCGGCTTTATCCCCTTCTTATTCAGTCAAGTCCAGCTGGCCTTGGTGAGCTCCCAATAGATCAGTCCCATTGTCTCAGTGGGTGGGTGCACCCCTCAAGGTCCTGACTTCTTTGCTCATATTCTCCCTCCTTCTGTTCCTCATTAGGACCTTGGGAGTTCAGTCCAGTGCTCCAGTTTGGGTCTCTGTCTCTATCTCCATCCATCACCAGATGAAGGTTCTATGGTGATATGCAAGATATTCGTCAGTATTGCTATAGGATAAGATCATTTCAGGTTCCCTATCCTCAGCTGCCCAAGGTCTCTTGCCAACCCTAAGGTGGATCCCTTAACTAAGAATTGTGCTTCCTTGCTCCCCTGTCCAATCTTCCTTTATCCCAATCCTCCTGTTTCCCCAAGTTCCCCCCCCTCCTTCCCTTCTCACTTTTCTCTCCCCATCTCCCCTTACCCCCATCCCACCCCACCGCCAAGATCCCACTTTTCTCCCCGGCAATTTTGTCTACTTCCCATAGCCAAGAGGATAACTATATGTTTTTCCTTGGGTTCACCTTCTTATTTAGCTTCTTTAGATTAACCAATTGTAGTCTCCGTGACCCTTATTTATGGCTAGAAACCAATTATGAGTGAGTACATCCAATGTTCATCTATTTGGGTCTGGGATACCTCACTCAGGATAGTGTTTTCTATTTCCATCTATTTGAATTCAATATTCGAGAAGTCATTGTTTTTTACCGCTGAGTAGTACTCTAATGTGTATATATTCCACACTTTCTTCATCCATTCTTCCATTGAAGGACATCTAGGCTGTTTCCAGGTTCTGGCTATTACAAATAATACTGCTATGGACATAGTTGAACAAATGCTTTTGTCATATGATAGGGACTCTCTTGGGTATATTCACAAGAGTGGTATTGCTGGGTCCAGGGGTAGGTCGACCCCGAATTTCCTGAGAAACCGAAACACTGCTTTCCAAAGTGGTTGCACAAGATTGCATTCCCTCCAGCAATGGATGAGGGAACCCCTTCCTCCACAGCCTCTCCAGCAAAGGCTATCCTTGTTGTTTTTGACTTTGGCCATTCTGACAGGTGTAAGATGATATCTCAAAGTTGTTTTGATTTGCATTTCCCTGATTGCTAAGAAGGTTGAGCATGACCTTAAGTGTCTTTTGGCTTTTTGAACTTCTTCTGTTGAGAATTCTCTGTTCAATTCAGTCCCCATTTTTTAATTGGGTTATTTAGCATATTAAAGTCTAGTTTCTTGAGTTCTCTATATATTTTGGAGATCAGACTTTTGTCTGTTGCAGGGTTGGTGAAGATCTTCTCCCAGTCAGTAGGTTGTCTTTTTGTCTTAGTGACAGTGTCCTTTGCTTTACAGAAGCTTCTCAGTTTTAGTAGGTCCCATTTATTCAATGTTGCCCTTAAAATCTGTGCTGCTGGGGATATATATAGGAAGCGATCTCCTGTGTCCATCTGTTGTAGGGTACTTCCCACTTTCTCTTCTATCAGGTTCAGTGTGTTCGGGCTGATATTGAGGTCTTTAATCCATTTGGACTTGAGTTTTGTGCATGGTGATAGATATAGGTATATTTTCATTCTTCTACAGGTTGACATCTAGTTATGCCAGCACTATTTGTTGAAGAAACATTCTTTCTTCCATTGTATACTTTTATCTCCTTTATCAAAAATGAGGTGTTCATAGGTTTGTGGGTTAAATTCCAGGTCTTCTATATGATTCCATTGGTTGACTTCTCTGTTTTTATGCCAGTACCACACTGTTTTCACCACTGTAGCTCTGTAATAGAGTTTGAAGTCAGGGATGGAAATGACTCCAGACAATCCTTTATTGTATAGGATTGTTTTGGCTATCCTGGGTTTTTTGTTTTTCCATATAAAGTTGATTATTGTCCTCTCAAGATCAGTGAAGAATTTTGATTGGACCTTGATGGGGATTGCATTGAATCTATAAATTGCCTTTGGTAGAATTGCCATTTTTACTGTGTTGATCCTCCCAATCCAAGAGCAAGGGAGGTCCTTCCATTTTCTGGTATCCTCTTCAATTTCTTTCTCCATTGCCTTATAGTTTTTGTCAAATAGATCTTTCACTTTCTTGGTTAGAGTTACCCCAAGATATTTTATGCTGTTTGTGGCTATCATGAAATGTGAAGCTTCTCTGATTTCCCTCTCTGCATCCGTATCCTTTATGTATAAGAGGTTGACTGATTTTTTTGGAGTTGATCTTGTATCCTGCCACATTACTAAAGCTGTTTATCAGTGTAAAAGATCTTTGGTGGAGTTTTGGGGTTGCTTATGTACACTATTATATCATCTGCAAATAATGAAAGTTTAATTTCTTCCTTTCCAATTCAAATCCCCTTAATCCCATTATGTTGTCTTATTGCTATTGCTAGAACTTCAAGCACTATATTGAAGAGGTATGGCGAGAGTGGACAGCCTTGCCGTGTTCCTGATTTTTGTGGGATGGCGTTGAGTTTCTCTTCATTTAATTTGATGTTAGCTGTCAGCTTGCTGTATATAGCTTTTATTATATTTTGGTATGACCCTTGTATCCCTAATCGCTTCAATACTTTTATCATAAAGGGATGTTGAATTTTGTCAAATGTTTTTTCAACATCTAATGAAATGATCATATGTTTTTTTTTTTCCTTTAGTTTATTTATATGATGGATTACATTGATAGATTTCCATATGATGAACCAACCCTGCATCTCTGGGATGAAGTATACTTGATCATAATGGATAATTTTTCTAATGTGTTCTTGGATTCGGTTTGCCAGTATTTTGTTGAGGATTTTTGCGATGATGTTCATGAATGAGATTGGCCTGTAATTCTCTTTCCTGGTAGAGTCTTTGTGGGATTTTGGTATCAGAGTGACTGTAGCTTCATAAAAGGAATTTGGCAATGACTCTTCTGTTTCTATATTGTGAAATACATTAAGGAGTATAGGTTTTAGTTCTTCTTGGAAGTTCTGGTAGAATTCCACATTGAAACCATCTGGTCCTGGGCTTTTTTTGGTAGGGAGGTTTTTGAAAACCTCTTCTAATTCTTCGCGACTAACAGGTCTATTTAGATTGTTCACCTGGTCCTGGTTTAACTTTGGTATATGGTATTTATCTAAAAAAGTGTCCATTTCCTTTACATTTTCCAGTTTTGTGGCATATAGGCTTTTGTAGGAAGATCTAATGATTCTCTGAATTTCCTCTGTGTCTGTGGTTATGTCCCCATTTTCATTTCTGATCTTTTTAATTTGCATATTCTCTCTCTGCCGTTTGATTAGTTTGGATAGGGGTTTATCAATCTTGTTGATTTTCTCCAGGAACCAGCTTTTTGTTTCATTGATTCTTTGGATTGTTTTCTGTGTTTCTATTTTGTTGATTTCAGCCCTCAGTTTGATTATTTACAGTTTTCTACTCCTCCTATGTGAGTCTGATTCTTTTTTTTCAAGAGCTTTCAGGTGGGCTGTCAAGTCTCCAATATGTGCTTTCGCTGTTTTCTTTAATTCAGCACTTAGTACTATGAACTTTCCTCTTAGGACTGCTTTCGTAGTATCCCATAAGTTCGAGTATGTTGTTTCTTTATTTTCATTGAATTCAAGGAAGACTTTAATTTCTTTCTTAATTTCTTCCTTAATCCAGGTATGGTTCAATAGTTGACTGTTCAGTTTCCATGAGTTTGTAGGCTTTCTGGGGGTAGCATTTTTGTTGAATTCTAAATTTAATCCATGGTGATCTGATAAGACAAAGGTTGTTCCTAATATTTTTTTGTAACTGTGGAATTTAGCATTGTTACCAAGTATGTGGTCAATTTTCGAAAAGGTTCCATGAGTTGCAGAGAAGAAGGTATATTATTTCCTCTTTGGGTGGAATAATCTATAGATGTCTGTTAAGTCCATTCGCTTCATTATCTCCATTAATTCTCTAATTGCTCTGTTAGGTTTCTGTCTGATTGACCTGTTCTTTTGTGAGAGAGGAGTGTTGAAGTCTCCTACTATCAGTGTGTGTGGTTGGATGGCTGCCTTGAGTTTTAGTAATGTTTCTTTTACATACGTGGGCGCTTTTATATTAGGGGCATAGATATTCAGGATTGAGACTTCATCCTGATGAATTGTTCCTGTTATGAGTATAAAATGTCTCTCTCCATCTTATCTGATTGATTTAAGTTTGAAGTCAACTTTGTTAGAAATTAGTATGGCCACACCTGCTTGTTTCTTAGGTCCATTTCCTTGATAAGCCTTTTCCCAACCATTTACTCTGAGTAGGTGCCTGTTTTTGTGGTTGAGGTGTGTTTCTTCTAAACAGCAGAATGTTGGATCCTGTTTTCGTATCCAATCTCTTAGCCTGTACCTTTTTATAGGTGAGTTGAGTCCATTGACATTAAGTGATATTAATGACCAGTGGTTGTTAACTCCGGTCACTTTTTTAGTAGTAGGGTTTGTGTATTTCCCTTCTTTGAGTTGCGCTAGTGAAGGGTCTCTAGATGTCTGAGTTATTTTGGTCATTTTTGGACTCCTTGGTTGGTGATTTTCCTTCTATTACTTTCTGTAAGACTGGATTTGTGGCTGCGTATTGTTTAAATTTGTTTTTATCCTGGAAACTTTTGTATTCTCCATTTATAGTGAACAAAAGCTTGGCTGGGTATTGTAGTCTGGGCTTGCATCCATGGTCTCTTAGTTTTTGCAGTACATCTATCCAGGACCTTCTTGCTTTCATGGTTTCCATAGAGAAGTCAGATGTAAGTCTGATAGGTTTACCTTTGTAAGTAACTTGGACTTTTTCCTTTGCAGCTCTTAATATTCTTTCTTTATTCTGTATGCTTTGTGTTTTGATTATTATATGGCAAGGGGATGTTTTTTTTTGTTTTTTAGTTTTTTTTTTTTTTTTGATCCAGCCTATTTGGTGTTCTGTATGCTTCTTGAACCTTCATAGGTACATCTTTCTTCTGGTTGGGAAAGTTTTCTTCTAAAATTTTATTAAATATATTTTCTGCACCGTTGAGCTGCACTTCTTCTCCTTCTTCTACTCCAATTATTCTCAGGTTTGGTCTTTTTATTGTGTCCCATTTTTCCTGAATGTTTTGTGATGAGAATTTGTTGGACTTGCTGTTTTCTTTGATCAGTGCGTTTATTTTGTCTATGTTATCTTCAGAATCTGAGATTCTTTCTTCTTTCTCTTGTATTCTGCTTGTTATGCTTGTTTCTGTAGTCTCTATTCATTTACCTAGATTTTCCGTGTCCAGCCGGCCCTCTGTTTTTGTTTTCTTCTTTGCCTCCATTTCAGTTTTCAAGTCTTGAACTGTTTCCATTATCTGCTTGATTGCTTTTTCTTGGTTTCCTAAGGTATCATTCACTCATGTACTCAATTCCTCAAACTTTCTGTTATACTTCTCATGCATATCTATAAGGGTGTTTTTTATATGCTGTTTAAGGGCCTCTATCACTTTCATAAAGTCAGTTTTTTCTACTTATTCTTGATTAAGGTGTTCATGCCCTCCTGTTGTGAGGTTGCTGGGTTCTGGTGGTTTCATGTTGTTTTTCAGATTTTTGGGTGAATTCTTGCATTGGTGCCTGCCCATCTCTTCCTCTGAACACTCCCCTATGGATCTTCTTTTACAGGATCTGGTCTTCTTGCCCACTGATGTACCTTCCCAGTGATGTCACTCCCCATTGATGGTTCTCCTGGTGTCCAGATCTGTGCTGCTTGGGTTGCTTGCAAACAAAGGGCCCACCCTGCTTGCTGCAGGCATTATATGGAGACAAAGGAACTAAAGCCCTCCCTTTTGCCTTCCCAATTCAGTTTTGGTCCTAGCGCCCAAGCAGGCTGAGCTGGGAAGTGCTATGCTGCCAAAGAATGGAGGGAGGGAGACAGGGGGTAGGGGGTTCTGGATGTAAGCTGGGTGGGATAGGAAGAGAGAGGAGGTATTGGGCAGTATATCCCTTGCAGGATGACCAGGAAGTGTAGGAGCGATGAGGAACGTCTGAGTTCCCTGATCCCTGCTGCCGCCGCCGCACTCACTCACACCAAAGATTGCTCTCCCGGTGCCCAGATCGAAACTCCATGCTGCTTGGGTAGCTTGCAAACAAAGGGCCTAAATAATCTGTTTTTATTTTCAGTACAGGATCCCATGTAGGATGAGTGCATTCTGATTTAAATGCAGAGATAACTGCAAATACTAAACAGATCTCCTCTGTTATTTTTCAGAAAAGTATCAGGATGACAGATTGTTTAATATAAATAGAATAATATGTGTCCTGAAATTTTCAAATAGTCTAGGAGCTTTCAAATCTGAATACTTCATCATTCTTTTTGTCCTTGGTGTTCTTTAGAAAAGTCTTCCTGACCAAAATAAAGAAACAACATTATAATATCTTCCAAGAAGAACACGAAGAAGTCTACTGTTTAAAAGAATTATTAATGTTTTATTTGGATAAATTCCAGTCAGACTTGCAAATATGCCCTATAATTCTTACAATTTAGCATTAATATGTAACTGATAATTGTGTTATTGCTATGAAAAAAATGAAGGGTAAGACAATTTTTGATATAATAGAAGTTTTATGTTTAATTTCTAACATTCAATCTCACAAAAACTTGTATATCTAGTATACAGAAAAGACTTGCTGAATGTCAAACAAATAAGCTTCTGAGAAAAAAAAAGATCAATTTCTCAAAATAATGGAAAGTATTTGGTTTACTATTTGACCAAAAATTCTAACATATGAAATTTTATCCCAATCTACAAGTATGAAAATTAAAGGTTATTAAACACAGGTATACACAATGAGCTTATATCTGTTATATCTCAAAACTTCCTCTATAGCTATTGAAAGACTATGGAAATATTAAATTTTATAACTGAAGTGATGACTGTCAGTAATTTCTGAGTTATTCTTTCTTCAGGTTTTTTTTCTTTTATTTTTGAGATTATAACATACTTTCATCCTCCTTACCATTCCTTTCTTCAATTACTTCTATGTACCCTTCTTTGTTCTCCTTTAAATTATTGACCTCTTTTTTCATCTGTAGTTATTATGTATATACATGCATATACATATGTATTCCAAAAGTCAAAAGTATAAGGTTATGTACTCAGTCTGTATATAACGTTTGTGTATGCTTCTGGGCTAACCATTGGTATTTGTTATTCAAGTGGTATTTTCTTCCCTCGGCAGCATAGTGAACTGCTCTAGTATTTTAAATATCATTGACTCATTCAATCCACAGGGTTGGGAAGACTAATTTTCACTGATTTTCAAATATGAATCAGAACTTGCAATGATAGTGCAGCCCTGTTCCAAGTTTGAAATGCCTGCTGTCATTTTTCTGCAGCACATGTGAAACTTGACAATATTTCTTACTAGAAACAATTCTTATTTTTCACTGCTATTGTATTCTTTGATTAAACAACATCATTTTTTGATGTATTCAACATGCTTTAAGGAACTTTAAACGATTTTCACAAATTATTATATCAAAAACATAAAAGTTATAAAGCACAGGAAAAGAGGGATCTTAAGTATCTGGGAAGACCTTGTTCATGTTTTTTTTTTTTTGTAAGGGTTGGACATTCCTTGATTCTGAGGACTTTATCCACATCTTTTTTTTTTTTGCACATATTTAAGTACCCAACATCTTGGCTACATTATCTTTTAGAATATAAATGGACAGCCCATTCTATCAAAGTTACTAACCCTCATTTGAAATAAAGTATTTTAAGAGTTAATAAATAATTTTCACACTAGGTACTAAATAGTCAAGAGATAGACTCAAAAGGTTCTATGGAAAATGATTAAACTAGGATAAAAATGACAATATGCAGTCAAAGTGGGAAGATAAGGGTCCTGAAAGTTCTTTAAGTAATAGCACTTCTGATTCCAATTTGTTTATCTTTATCATTCACCATTTTAGATAATATAAGTTCATATAACTAAAATTGTAAGTTAGGCATGTTGGTACATACCTACAATCTTGCCACATAGAACTGAGAAGAAAGAATCGAAAAGAATCATGACTACAAAGCCTACATTGGATACCTGCTCTTCAGTCCAGTCTGGGCTAAAGAGTACACTGTCAAAACCAAACCACAACAAATGAAATTACAATCACTATCAAAACAGAACCACAACAAATGAAATTGTAATACTTTATTTATTTTCGGTTTTTCTAGACAATGTTTTTCTGTAGCTTTGGAGCCTTTCCTGGAACTAGCTATATAGACCAGGCTAGTCTTGAACTCACAGAGATCCACCTGCTTCTGCCTCCCGAGTTCTGGGATTAAAGGCATGAGCCAACACCACCTGGCTAAAATTGCAATACTTTAAAAATGCAGATCATTTCCCTCTATATCTGACATTCGTTGTATTTTTCCATTTAAGTTTTTCATCATCTTGTGTTGTTGGAAGGTCTATAAAGTTATCACCAATTCAGAGCTCTTTGCAATGAGCTTGCTTAGAACTTTAGACATATTTGAATGGTACCAGGAAGCAAGTCACCTGGTGGGTAAGACTGCCATCTTACTTGATATATACCATAGTAAGTCATTATGATAAACTGCTCCTGCAAAAATCATGTCCTTGCCTCTTTGTGCATGGCCAGAACCTCTTCACCAACAGTGAGAGGTACAGTCTCCTATCCAGGGGTACTAAAATTAAGGATTCTAGTACTACATATGTACTCTCCACAAATCCTTGAGAAACCATCCTAATATCATTCAAATTCCCAGATTTCATACTTTGTTTCTTCCTAGTAATCCTTTAACAGTATAAGTCTTATCTTCTCTACTTTCATCCTTTCTCCTCAGAAGCAGACTGTCTTTTTTAAGGTTTTCTTCATTATATTCTCCTCTTTTGCTAATAGAATATTTGTTTCTCACATAACATGTCTTGATCATGATTTCCTTTCCTGCTTCTCCTCCAATTTCCTACCACATTACCCCTGGTTTGGATCCATTCCCTTTCTGTCCTTAGAAAAGAACAAGCTTCTAAAGGAGGGAAAAAAATCCAAGAGAAGGCAAAAGAATTAGAGTCCCACTCATTAACACACTAAGGAAACCCATAAAAAGACACTAAATTCTAAGTCCTAATATATAAAAAGGAGACCTGGTGCAGACTCCTACAAGTCTTGTGAATGCTACCTCAGTTACTATGAGTTCATATGAACTTGTTCATATTGATTTAGATGGTCTTATTTCATTGGTGTCCTCCATCCCCTCTAGCTATTACACACTTCCTGCCTCATCTTCTGAAGGATTTCCTAAGCTCTGAGGGGAGGGATGTAATGGAGACTTACCATATAACACTGAGAGTTCCAAGGTCTCCCTCCTCATAATGTCTCACTGTGGGTCTCTGTATTTGCTCCCACCTACTGTAGGAGAAGGATGCTTCTCTGTTGGTAGCTGAGCAAAACACAAATCTCTGTATACAAAAGAATGTCACAAAGTGTCATTTTATTGCCACCTTTTTTTTCTTTTTAGAATAGTGGTATTTGATCTTACCCTAGGTTTTTGACATATCTAGTCTGGTTCTCGGCCTCCCAAGTGGAGTTTGGGTTCTAACATATGGAGTGGGCTTAAGTCAAACCAGTTATTTATTAGTTACTTTCACAACTTTGTGCCATCATTGCCTTAAAATAACTTGCAATTATGATACAATTGTCAACCAGATTGTTTTGTTTGTGGCTGGTTTGGTGTTTATATTTTTTCTTTTGCTCTTGATTACTGTATAGTGTTTGTGCAGTTCATTTAAAAATTTAATGTATAATTAAAAAATATAGGTTAATAGATGATCATCTGTAATAATCAAGCTTGGGCCTGCTCATGGCAGAATAGAGATAGGCGGGGAAAACTAAACTGAATTCTAGAAGAAAGAAGGCAGAGTTGGAGAGATGCCATATAGCCACCAGAGGGGAAAGACATGAACTGTCAGCTGGAAACTTGTAGGTAGGCCATGAGCCTCGTGGTAAAATATTAAGTAATGAAAATGGGTTAATTCTAGATATAACAGCTAGCTAGCAATATTCTTAAGCTATTGACCTATCAGTATTGCAAATAATATAGTTTTTATGTGATTATTTCGGAAGTCTTGGCAGCTTGGAAACAAACGAGGGGCCTCTAACAATAATTATTGAAAGGTCACATCACTAAATGACCTATTTTTCAAATGTTGGAACCTGAAAACATGGTTTCTAGACCATTTTCTTTCTGATGTGATTATGATTAGTGTTGAAAACCCTTTGTAGACTTGGTATGGGAGGCAGGTTGGAACCAAGATGAAGAAGGGCGCAGACTAACAAAACGGAACTTTGTTTGGGTACCATTTGGTTTAGGAAGAAACCTGGTGCCAGGGAAATCACCAGGAAGACACAAGTATGATCCCAACTAAGACTTCTAGAAATGATAGAGTGACTGAAATGGCCATCTACTGTTGGCAGATTGTTGACTTTCATAATTGCCATCAGAGATACTCTATCCATTAACTGCTGAAATCAGGGGCTGAAATCCACAAAGAAGCACTGCTCTGAGCTCTGAGAATCTTGCAAAAGAAAGGGAGGAATGATTGTACCAGTCTGGGAGGTTACGATTAGGGGAAACCACAGACACAGTTGACCTGAGCTCATGGGAGCTGATGGACGCTGGACCAATAGGGAGCCTAATGGGACTAACCTAGGCCCTCTGCATGTGTAACAATTGTGTAGCTTGGTCTCTTAATAAGGTTCTAACAGTGAGAGCAGGCCTCCTCCCTGGGACTTAGCTGACTTTTGTTAACCAGATCCTCCTGCTGGATTACCTGGCCTCGACTTGAGGGGAGGAGATCAATTCTGCTTAAACTAGATGTGACATGCTTTGTGCAAACCTATATGTAGCCTGTCCCTTTCTGAAGGAGATGGAGGAGGAGTGGATAGGGGGGTGGATGTGATAGGATACTGGAAGAGAATAAGGAAGGGAAGCCGCTTGGTATGTAAAATAAATAAAATATCATTATTTAAATAAGAAAAAGAACACTTTGCTTAGGTTGCTAGCTAACCTTAACTTACTAGGCTGATTCATCAGTATTACAATAATTTCTTCTGTGCCACCCTCTTATTTCTTTGTAGATTCTTAATAATTTAACAAAAAGTATATTTAAGAGCTTTTGTTTGTAAGTATTTGATGACTGATTTAATGTATCTCAAGTACACTATTACCTTAAAGAACTAATCATTGAAATAAACAAGAATAAAGAGTATTGAAGAACCAGACACTATGACATTGGTCCAGAATGTATTAGTGATGATCAGGAAATACAAAAGAGGAACAATATGTGCTTTGCAGAATGGTGGGAAAGAACTGAGTAGTGTGTAACAAGTCAGTGTTGACACATATTCTTGGACCTATTTTTTCTGATGGTGGAATGTTTTTAATGATAATTTTATAGACATGTTTTCCTGAAAGGAAATGGTTTCATTCATACCCTAACCATAAAACTTTGTCATTAATGTAAAAAAAATTTGAAATATCAAAAAAATAAAAAGTAATCAAGGATAATTTGATTAAAATATGATAATGAGTCATTAAATAAAATTATTATTGACATAAAGTAATATAACTGGGAAATATATACTTCTTTCATTTATTTTAGACCATTATAGTATTAATTTCTTTACCTTGGGCATTTTCTTGCTATTAAATGTAAGTCATTGCTTTTGGATCAGTTAGCCAGAATTTTAGTTTTTGCCAGTCTGATATGGTTGTTGTCACAATTTTAACATGTTTTTTATCTTTTCAAATACTTTTTTTTTTTTTTTTTGCAGAGATTCACATGTAGTCCTGGCTCTCTCTACCTCCTCAGTGCTGGGATTAAAATTATTTGCATAAACTGCCCAACTGTCATTTCACATTTTAATTATTTAATTATAAAAAGGAATCTTAACTTCAAGTTGATGAAAATATCTTGTTCTTGAGAACTGAATTTAGAATACATTTTGCTATTTTTGTTTTTTGTCATTACAAACAATAGAGCATAATTTTTAAGTAAGTTAATATATATTCATACTATGAATATAAAGGTTAAAAGTTTCAAATATGAATTTCAATATTTCATACCTTCACATGTGTACAAAACAAATTTCTTTTTTAAGTATTGGTTGAAATAAAGTACTCATTTAGCGAATAAAAAAGGCAAGAGAGAACATATGACTAGGATTCTATATAAAGCAATCCAACTTTGTTTTCTTATATCTCAGATCGTTGATCAGACAGAACACAATTGTCATTCTGTGATCAATCATGCAGAGATACCATGAGTAAGGAACTCAAGGCCAACAATCTCACAAATGAATATAGAATCAGGACTTCCAGTTATGTTAGATTTTAAGTTTTAGCAAAACTGAGACTGACTACTGTAATTAGAGTTTTATAGATCATATAAGCAAATATCATAAAAATTAAAATAAAAATAATTGCCTAGCAATTTAGGGGCACTAGGAAATCCATGTTCATATGCAGAGCCTTGGTTCTCTGTAAATTTGCTTATTAGTTATCATTGCAGGCTAGGTGATTAAATCTAAGCTTTAGGAGATAGGACAGACATTATATATTTTGTTTACTGTCATTTATCTGTGCAGAGTACCATAAATATGAACACTGGGTTTAAAAGGTATATTTAAATACATAAAATGTCTATGGTAATGTATATAAATTTATAATGATATATTCTCCTATACTAGTATACTTAATATCATTTGGTTCAATAAATACCTGAGACAAACTCGCATTAGGGTAGTTTTTGGTATTGCTTCTGTACTTGTCAAAACTGACACTGATGTATAGTAGAGAATCTATATTCATTATCAAATTATATAATATGCTTGTTCAGTTATATCTATTCTTTGTGGTGCTAGTCAACTACTGATCTCAGTAGTTTTGCAACAATTGTAGCTAACAAAAAGATATACACACAAGCAAAAAAAAAAAAAAAAAAAACAACTACTAAAACTTTAAGTATAATGTGCGCCAGTATACTCTGAGGCACATTAGAATCAGATGAGAAACTTGTATATTTTAACCAAAATAAAAATTAATTTTCTATTTTTACACAAAAGGCTTTGCAGAGGCCAAAAGCACAAAATAGTAAAAAAAAAATCACAATAATAGCTAAATGAGTTAAAAATTAAACACTTTTGAAGCAAATAATAAATTGACTTTAAATGCATGACTTGGTGTCTCCAGGTAACACTGCCCACTAAATAACTGAAGTAGCAAATGTTTACCTTGGATCAACTACTGACATTGCCATGATCTAACAAATTAGGGTTTACAGATTGTAATTGGTAATGGCACACAATGACTGCAGCCGCAGGATTTTGGTGGCCTGGAAAGTGTGTTTGGTTAGGCAAGCATGGCATCTGCTTGGGCCTTCTATAGCTCTAATAAAATTGACAATTTGTGCACAGTCATTCCAGATTCTATAGCCAGGCACAAAGAAGCCACTGATATTCGGGGACACAGATTCAAAATGCCTGGTAGAGCATGTACAGCAGTATTAGAATCAGGAAATATTTTACATTCACAACAGCAGATGGAAAGGTCCTAGTGTTGAAAATCCTTCTTTCCTCTAACTGGATATATACAGCACCCACTTTGCCACTGGTTACCATCTCAAAGTGACAGATATGATAAGGATTTGATATTTACTCAACAAAAGAAGTGGACAACTTGAAACTGAGTATTTTACATACCACAATCAAAATTTAGAAAGACATTATAACTAAATAGTGTAAAAATATTTTCACCAATCATGATTAGTCAATAAAACCTTTTTGTGTGTTGAAAGTTAACCTCAAATGGGAATCTAGCATCCCATCCTTTGGCTTTGTTTTTTCTCCTTATAACTTTAAACCTGCTTCCTAGCCCTGCTTGGTGAAAAATTTGTGATTTTATTTTTCAATATATTGAAAATTTCCACCAATTCCTCTCCTCCCACTTTTCTCCCCTGCCCCCACTCCCCTCTCTCTCCCTCTCCAGTCCAAGGAGCAGTCAGGTTTCCCTACTCCATGGGAAGTCCAAGGTCCTCCCCACCCCCCAGGTCTAGGAAGGTGAGCATCCAAACAGACTAGGCTCCCACAAAGCCTATCCATGCAGTAGAATCAAAACCCAGTGCCATTGTCCTTGGATTCTCAGTCAGCCCCTACCGTCAGCCACATTCAGAGAGTCCAGTTTGATCACATGATCTATCAGTTCCTGTCCAACTTGCCATGGTGATTTCCCATTAGATCAGTCTCACCATCTCAGTGGGTGGACACACCCCTTGTGGTTCTGACTTCCTTGCTCATGTTCTCCCTCCTTCTGCTCCTCATTTGGACCTTGGGAGCTCAGGCCAGGGCTCCAATGTGAGTCTCTGTCTCTATCTCCATCCATTGCCAGATGAAGGTTCTATGGTGATATGCAAGATATTCATCAGTGTGGATATAGGATAAGGCCAGTTCAGGCACCCTCTCTTCTGCTGCCCAAGGAACAAGCTGGGGACATCTCCTTGGACTCCTTGGAACCCCTCTAGAGTCAAGTCTCTTGCCAACCCTAAAATGGCTCCCTTAATTAAGATATCTTCTTCCCTGCTCCCACATCCACCCCTCCTCCATCCCAACCATCCCATTCACTCAAACTCTCCCATCCTACCCTTCTCCGTTTTCTCTTCCCCATTCCCCTTATCCCAACCCCACCCCCACACTCATGCTCCCAACCCCTGTCAGGCAATCTTGTCCACTTCCAATATCCAGGAGGATAATTATGCTTTTCTTTGGGTTCACCTTCTTATTTAGCTTCTTTAGGATCACAAATTGGAGGCTCAATGTCTTTTATTTATGACTAGAATCTGCTCATGAGTGAGTACATACCATATTCATCTTTTTGGGTCTGGGTCACCTCACTCAGGATAGTGTTTTCTATTTCCATCCATTTGCATGCAAAATTCAAGATGTCATTGTTTTTTACCGCTGAGTAGAACTCTAAAGTGTATATGTGCGACACCTTCTTTATCCATTCTTCTATTGAGGGGCACCTAGGTTGTTTCCAGGTTCTGGCTATTACAAATAGTGCTGCTCTGAACATAGTTGAACAAATGCTTTTGTAGTATGATTGGGCATCTCTTGGGTATATTCCCAAGAGTGTAATGGTTAGCATTTTGGACTTTGGTATGGTACATTATATATGAACGAAGCATTAGTATAAATTAAATTTATCACATCATATCAAACAAACCAGTTCAGTTTCTGGAATACTTATGTGATGTTGATGGATAATGTCTTCTCTAACCTTGTTCTTATCAGTTTCAGAGAATGGATAATGGTGTCTCTAACCCTTTTCTTATCAGGTTCAGAGAACTTCTTGGTATAATGTATCTAGGCTTTTTAAAGCTTGACATAGAAATGGATCCATGCATTGTTGGCCATTCTCTGCTTCTTTCCTATTTTAAAACTGATCCTTATTCAAGGGACCAGAGAACTTGAAAATACAATTAAGAATGTCTAAATTTCAACATAATAAAAACTATATGTTTTCTCATGAATGTGATCCATGTTGTCTACTTTATCTTTAAAAGAAAAGCAGTGTCCACGAACAACTATTGCTTTTTTGATATGAAATTCAGGATATAGATGTTAACAAAGACTGTTTCAGATATGAACTGCTGTATAGGTAAACATAGTTATGCATTAGAGAAACCCTTGAAAGTCATTCAAAATATGTTTTAATATTGACATGATCAAATGTTATATTACTAATTCCCAATGAGAAATTCCTCCAGGGAATAACAGAGTACATAGTGCGAAAAAATAATCACTGTCTGTTTTATTCAGTTCAGAGCAGGTGGCTATAAGCACATCATGGATTTGCTGCTCAAATATTAGATAGATATCTGTTTGCCATTTTTATTCTTACCTATTTGTAATAAAATTAAAAGAATCTGTTGAGAATAATCAAAAGAAAGATTTGAGTAGAAAGCAAGCAAGCCCAACATTTATTGTGAGTCCTGCTATGTGAATTGGTAAGAGTATTTTAGAATATGATATGAGTAAAACAGCCGTTTTAGGCTCTCATGGGACACAGCTCAGGAAACTGTTTTTCAGAAAATGGACCCCAATATAAAAAGTATTTCTAAAAAGACTAAGGAATACAAAACTATCTGTATGAAATTACTGCTGTTGTTGAAACTAATCTTGCCTTTCATAGTAAAATTAATTTACTTCTACTTGTCATATTTTGTTCTTTATAAATGACAGTCTCTTTTTGAAAAATGCATCTTTTATTACTATTAAAATATTTTAGTCAGCTAAATAATTTTCATTGCCTTTGAATATTAATGTCACTTAATCAAATATACTAAGTCTCAGTAATATTTGATCACACTGTGACCCCCAATATTGCATTATTTAAATAAAATCAACCATAGGTGAAGAGGCAGAGCAAGCCACTAGTTAACTGAAAGCTATCCTAGAGCGTGAGGGAAAGTCAGGAGGTTGTGAAGAGAGAAGCAGAGTGGAGAAGTGGGGATATCCAGTTGTAGCAATTTATATTTCAGATAGGATATGAGAAAAGTCTTTTTCTGAGATGACAGCAGAAGATGAAGGTCAACACGCTGCTTTCTGTGCCTGTTTGACCTGACAGGTTTTCACCTTAGCATCTGGCTCCATTGTCCTTATTGATTAAATAAAAAATAGAGATTTAGTTAAAACAACATTTGACTCCCTACATAGAAACAGCAGAGGCAGTGGCCACAGGACTCAAAGGCTGAGGTGGACTGGTATCAACAGTGAGGCAGTAGTGGTGGCAAAATCAGTAGAGGAGGCACCTGTAGGATCAGGAATAACCACTGTGTCCCAGGTAAAACAGCATCTCAGAGTACAAATACCATGAAAATTATGAAGTGATACACATAAATTTTCCATTGAATTAGGTATTAGAGGAAGATTCTGTAGTGAAGATGAAGAAAGTCTTCTGATAGCATTATTACAAATTTTAATATTTTAAAATCATATTGTTTATTTGTGTATGTGTGTGATGTATGTGTTTGTTATTATTTGTGTCAAATTTAAACATAAATGAATTTAGTTGTACATCTCAACAATAAAATGTATCATTTAGACAATAAAAACTTTTATATATAACATATATATACATTACTTATATTAAGATTATAAAAATAAACTTTAAATATTAAGCTAAGTGAAATGAGTATTATAGGTAGCTTACAATATCTTTTATTTCCTTTTATTTTATTAAGGATTTTTTTGTATTTTCCATATTTATGTGGCTTCATTTTACTTTATTTTGGTTTTTTATTAATTAATTTATTTATTTGTTAAAGATTTCTGTCTCTTCCTCGCCACAGCTTCCCATTTCCCTCCCCCTCCCCCAATCAAGTCCCCCTCCCTCTTCAGCCCAAAGAGCGATCAGGGTTCCCTGCCCTGTGGGAAGTCCAAGGACCACCCACCTCCATCCATATCTAGTAAGGTGAGCATCTAAACTGCCTAGGCTCCCACAAAGCCAGTATGTGCAGTAGGATCAAAAACCCATACAACAAAAGTATATGCTCTACTATGTTCATAGCAGCATTGTTTGTAATAGCCAGAACCTGGAAACAACCTAGATGCCCTTCAATGGAAGAATGTATGAAACAAGTATGGAATATATACATATTAGAGTACTACTCAGCAGTAAAAAACAAGGACTTTGTGAATTTTGCATGCAAATGGATGGAAATAGAAAACACTATCCTGAGTGAGGTAAGCCAGACCCAAAAAGAGGAACATGGGATGTACTCACTCATATTAAGGATTTTTTAATGCAATCTTTTCTCATTTTACATAGCTTCTCTATTCTCACTCTTTCCCCTCCTCCCAATTTCTCCACCATATCCCATCTGACCTCCCTATCTACTCCTCAGAAAGCTAAGGCTTCCCAAGGTGAATCAACAAAGTATGGTACTTCACTTTGAGGCAAGACCAAGGCCCTCCCCCTATATCTAGGCTGAGCAAGGTATCTCTCCAAAGAGAATGTGCTCTAAGAAGCCAGTTCAAGCAATAGAGATAAATCTGGTACCATTGCAACTGGTTCCACAGACTATCAAAGGCTCACAACTGTCCACCACCTTCAGTGAGCCTAACTTGGTCCTATGCAGGTTCATGGCTGTCAGTTCAGAGTCACTGAACTCTCACTTGCTCAGCTCAGCTGTTTCTTTATCCATTCATTAGTTAAGGATTATCTAGGTTATTTCCTGGTATTGGTACTATGAATAATGCTGTTATGAAAATAGTTGAGCAAATGTCCTTAAGGGATGAGTTACTGTATTTGGGTATATGTCTAAAAGTGTTATTGTTGTGTCCTGAGGTAGATTGATTCCCACTTTCCTGAGAAACCACTATACTTATTTCCAAAGTGACTCTAACCAACAATGAAGGAGTCTTTTTCTTACTCCACATCTTTCCAGATGGTAATTTGGTGTCTAGTTTTTTGCATTATTTATATATTTTGTACAGTCTGAAGTGGGGTTAGTGAAGATCTTTTCTCATTGAGTAGGCTGTCATTTGTCTCAATTTCAGAAGGTCCCATTTATTAATAGTTGCTTGTTTTCAATGTCTGTATTATTGGTATTTTTTTTTTAGGAAGCAATCTCCTGTATTCATGAGTTGAAAGCTACTTCCCACTTTTTCTTCAATGAGAGTCAATGTGGCTGGATTCATGTTGGTGTCTTTGATCTATTTGTACTTAAGTTTTGTGCGTGGAGATAGATATGGATCTATTTCTATTCTTTTACAGGTTAAATCCAGTTATGCCAGAACAATTTTTCTAAAGATACTTTCTTTATTCCATTGTGTAATTTTAGCTTCTTTGTCAAAAATCAGGTGTTCATAGGTGTGTTGATCAGTATTAGGGACTTAGATTAGATTCCATTGTTCCACCTGTCTGCATTTATGCCTCTTCAAAGCTATTTTCATTAATGTAACTCTGTAATAGAGCTCTGCTTCAGGAATGATTATTTTTTTCAGAAGTTTCTTTATTATGGATAATTGTTTCGGTAATTAGGGGTTTTATTATTTTCCAGATGAATTTGTGCAGTACTCTTTCAAGATCTGTGAAGAATTGTGCTAGGATTTTCAAAGGGATTGCTTTCGATAGAATTTCCATTTTTACTATATTGATTCTACTTATCCAAGAGCATGGGAGATCTTTCCATGTTCTGATATCTTCCACAATTTCTTTCTTCACAGACTTGAAGATTTTTGAACTGGTCTTTCACTTATTTGGTTAGTGTTACCTTGAGATATTTTATGTTATTAGTGGCTATGGTAAATCATGATATTTTTCTGATTTCTTTCTCAGCACAATTATTGTTTAAATATAGGAGGACTACTGATTTTCTTTCAGTTGATCTGGTTTTCTGCCACATTACTGAAACTGTTTATCAAGTGTAGGAATTCTCTCATTGAATTATTGGGGTCACTCATGTATATTATCATATCATCTGCAAATAGCAAAAGTTTGATATTTTTTCTTTTCCAATTTGTATCTCTTTGATCTCCTTGTGCTGTCTTATTGCTTCTAGCTAGAACTTTAAGTACTATGTTGAATAGGTATAAAGAGACAGCCTTTCTTTGTTGCTAATTTTAGTGGAATCCCTTTGAGTGTCTCTCCTTTTCACTTGATGTTGGCTGTCAGCTTGCTGCATATTACTTTCTTTATGTTTAGATACGTTTCTTGTATCCTTAATCATGCCAAGGCCTTTATCAGGAAAAGGTGTTAGACTTTCTTGAATGCTTTTCCAGTATCTAATGAGATTATTTTATGTTTTTTCTTTCATTTTATGTATATGGTAGAATACATTGATAGATTTTCATATGTTTCCTGCGTCTCTGGAATGATGTCAATTCGATTGTGATTGATGATTTTTATTTTTATGTGTTCTTGATTCAGTTTGTTAGTATGTTATTTGAGTATTATTGTGTCAATGTTCATGAGGGAAATTGGCCTGTATTTCTTTTTCTTAGTTGCTTCTTTGTATGGTGTGTGTACCAGGGTAACTATTTCCTTGTAAAAAGAGATTGGCAATGTCCCTTCTCTTTCTATTTTGTGGAACAATTTGAAGATTATTGGTATTAGCTTTTCTTTGAAATTCTGGTAGATTTCTATGCTGAAACCATCTGGCCCTACTTTTTGTTTTTGTTTTTGCTAGAATATTGATGAATATTTATATTTAGTTAGGAGTTATAGGTCTATTTAAATTGTTTATCTGTTCTTGATTTAATTTTGGTATGTGTCACCTATGCAGAAAATTGTTCATTTCCTTTAAATTTTCCAATTTTCTGTAGTGCACGTTTTGAAGTATGACCTGATGACTCTCTGGATTTCCTTTATGTCTGTTTTATGTCCTCCTTTTCACTTCTGATTTTGTTAATTTGTATATTCCCTCTCTGCCTTTTGGTTACTTTGGACAAAGGTTTGTCTATCTTGTTGATTTTGTTAAATATCAAACTCTTGTGGAAAGTCCAAGAACTTTCCCCTCTATCCAGGTCTAGGAAGGTGTGCATCCAAACAGACTAGGCTCCCAAAAAGCCAGTACTTGTGGGTCTATGTCTCTATCTCCATCCATCACCGGATGGAGGTTCTATGGTGATATGCAAGATATTCATCAGTGTGGCTATGGGATGAGGCCGATTCAGGCATCCTCTCCTCTGCTGCCCAAGGACTGGAGAGGGAGGGGGAGGAAGAGTGGGGGGAATGTGAGAGAAATGGGAGCAGGTGGAAATTTTTACTATATAAATAAATAAATTTAAAAAAAATAGCATCACTTTGGGGATTTGTTTGTGTCCCTTCAACATTTCTCAAATAAATCAGCCACCTTCTGTTTCTGCAAAAATGAAGAAAAACGCAAACTAAATTTTAATGTATTTGATTTTGAAAATAAACACCAAATAATTTTAAAAAAGAACCAACTCTTTGTTTAATTGATTCTTTGTATTATTTTGTTTGTTTCTGTTTTATTTATTTCAGCTCTTTATTTCCTCACATATATTTCTCCTAGTGAGTTTGCATTTTTTTTTGTTGTTGTTCTAGAGATTTCAGATGTGCTGTTAAGTCACTTGTGTGAAATTTCTTTGTGTCCTTAATGTAGGCACTTAGTGCTATGAACTTTCCTCTTAGCACTGCTTTCAAAGTGAGTATTATAGGTAACTCACACTGTCATCAAACTATCATAGCATGTCTAATTCCAGCATTCTAAGACATTTTCAGTCAGTGGACATATATAAAATACACATGTTGGTTTTACGCTAAGCATATCCGAATACAAGCTACATAGTCCCTGTGGTCTTTCTGTTTCAGAAAGAAGAATCCACCTAGAATAGAATACTGATTTGAATTGATCTGACTCTATTTCATAAAATGTTGCCTATAAGTACTATCACTTAACTAAATAGAACTTGAATTTTGCCTTTCTAATATTATTCTAATAAATGGGTACATATGAAAAATCAATTAATATTAACAAGCTTATTTTTCATTATGTTAATCAAATAAGATACTTTCATAATCTTTAATTTATTCTGGGTACCATACTTTTACAAAATACTTGGTTCTTCCTGAGAATTCTTCTATTATAACGTTTCTTATAAAAAAAAAAAACCTCAAAAGCTAAAAATAACAAAATAATCAGTTGAGGATGGTGTGGCAGAGCTTTTTTTCCCCAGGATTCAGAGAGCAAAAACAAACAAACATGTATGAGGTTAATGCTATCTTCCTATATGTAGAAAATTCTAAACTATCCAGGACTACATAGTGATACCCTACCTGAAAAATATTAGAAACCATTTATTTTTAAAAAATGTAAAAGTAGAAATTATTAGAAATTATATATAATAAATCTACCTTTTAAATTTGATTTTACAGAGCAAGTCTTAAAGTTTTATGATTAAAAAGTACATTATTACTTATTTGTGTGTATAAGGAAAAATATTTGGGATGTAGTTAGGGATTATACTAGTTTAGTAGAGTGGTCGCTTTAGGTTCTTCTCCAAGATAACTTCACTAACAATAGTAGGTGGCTAAGTTTCCAGTATCAGGCATGTTTTCCCTTCTGTTATTGAATAATTATTAAAGTCCAATTAGAAAGCTGTTAGTTAACACAAGTATTTGGGAATTGCTACTGTACCCTAAGGGTTATTATGTTGTGTTGGTCCTTGTTACATCTCAAAAGTATTAATTCTGGATTTGTTTATCTCTTTTGGAAGTTTGCATGTCACCTTCTGGTACAATGAATGTTTAGTCCACAAGACAGATGGAGACCATTATAGAAAGTCAAAAAAATTAATAGTTTTTATAGTCCAGTCAAAAAATTATATCTCCCAAACAAGGAACCCACCTAAGGTTCAGGAAACATTACAGAGGAAGAGGCAGAGAAATTTAAAAAAAATTAGAGTATCAAAGAGTTTGTGGTGAGACTGTCTCCTAAATAAAGCATCAACAACACATCTGCAAAAAATGAGTTGAACAAAGATCACAAGAGATACACCAAAGATCAACTTAAAAGATCATTACATTACTCATATATATATTTAATATATATTCGATATATATTCATGTAATATATATTCACATATTATATACATGTAATATGTCCATAAAATATATATGTGCATACAAAAGTAATTAGTGAATAAAAATGCCTTTATTCTGAAGGAAATAATATAAGGATATAGGGGAAGACACAGATAGAGAAAAGGAAAGAAAGAAATGCAACTAAAATAATCTTAAAAAGTAAAAGAAATATACTTTAAAAATTACATTATTGGCTAACCAAGAAAAGCATGCGTTGTAAATTTACATTTAAATATGTACAAGTAGAATACTCATTTTTTAAGGAATATTTAATATAAAAGTTATTGCATATTTAAAATAAAACAAAACTGTAACTTTTCCAGTGGGGAGGGAAGAAGCAAAAGGAAATGTGCCTTTTATTTTTAGGGGTCATTCACGCACTATGGTACTATGAGTAGAAATGCATTTATTTCATTTAGTGAGTGACCTTCAAATACATTTTTCTTACACAGTTTTTTCATTAATATAGGGATTACTGCTTTTATAAACTTTTCTGTCCAAGCACTTAAGTATTTATTTAATATGTAAACTAGAAGTAATATGCTATCTCATAGGTAATTTGATTTGACATTTTGATTAATGAACTTTTGTGTATTATATTTTGTCAAGGTGTAAAAAATAATTTCTCTTCTAATTGCTTCAAACCTCATCATTTTCTATTAAAATATATTTTCATCACTTATTACTGACAAATACATGTGCTAGTGGGTATTTTTATGAAACATTTTAAGAAATGCATGATCGTTGAAATGTAATACAAGTACCACGTGGTCTTTAAATGAAATCACTGTTAACAGCTCCTGAGCTGGAAATGGGGCCTCAGGAATCCTCCAAATCCCATATTGAAGGTTTCAAATGACTTCATCTTTTGCAGGTGTGTGCAGGTAACCATAGCTACTGGTAAGTTCATGTGTGTTGCAACCATGTCATACCAAGAAACAGGAATTTCACAATCTTTTTTCACATCTTCTGACTTTTATATCATTTCTGTACCAATTTTTTGAGCCTTGGAGGAGGTGGAGTTAGGGATACATTTTTGTGGGTAGTTGGTGGCTGTAGGCAGAGGTAAGATCGCTTTCCTTTAAGAGAATGTAAAGTAAATTCTGCACGTCTCAGTGGATGATGTTATACATATGAGGATTTGTGTAGGACTAACATGACTCAGTAAATCATAAACATGTGAAAAATGTGAAAGGAGCTTGTGATGTTAGGAGGGAGATGTGACTGTAAATTCAGAAATGAGTTGAAGGGAAGAGTGAAAAGTGACTATGATAAACATATATTGTATACATGCAAAATGTTCAAAGACTATATAAAAATAAAACTTAAAAAACAAGAGAATTAATTAAACTTTTGAATAGAACATAATTATTAAAAATTAAATTAAGACAAAAATGTATAAGGTTTAGGAAGGAGATTTCTACATTTTGCAATCAGCCTGCGCTCATGGTGAATTCAAGGTTAGTATAGTACTATTTCAGACCTCTTTGAAAAATTTAAACAATACTCATCAAACTTCTTTTTCTGAAAAAAGAAGCAGTTTTTCAGAATAAGGAAAGTCTATCTCCAGACTTAAAACATGTATATGGAAATTTATAACCCATTCAGTTACACAGCCTTTCAGTCTCAAATAAGCACAAAAAGCCTTATATTAATTAAAGAGTTTTTGGCTTATTGCATAGGATTTCTAAAAACTAGCTTTTACAACTTAAATTACTCTTAATTTTTATCTATGATTACTACATGTCTTGGTACCCTTTCTCAGTAAGGCATTCTCATCTACTTTCTGCTGAGTTAGACTGGTGACTATGTCTCTGCTTTTCCTATACTCAGAATTCTCCTAGTTTGGCCTCTCCATCTATACTTCCTACCTGGCTATTGTCCATTCAGCATTTTATTAAACCGATACAAGTGATAAAACCTTACAAAGTCCAAGAGCATTGTCCCATAGCATTTTCCCTTTTTATTCTCAAACAAGAACCCTAATTCTAATCTCATTTTTTTTCCTGACCATTATCCATAACAACTTTTAACCAACATTCTAAACAAATACAAACATTCATAATCCATATTTTTGGAAATATGGGTACAGTTTTCTAGGCTATTGCCTGTCAAATGGGGACATTGGTATTCTGAGTGACCCTGAGAAAATCTAGGATTATAGTCAAATCCTGACTAGTTTAGTCTTTGAGACTGGATCATCTCTACTAGTCAGTCACCTTGCAGTAGTTCTAGATTTAGTTTTCAGAGGAAACTGCAACCGAGGTGCTCTGACATATTTGTTCAAGATGGACTATCTGCACCTCTCAGAGCTATTTAAGGGAGTTTTCATCAATCAAACCTGATTTTTCTTAAAGTATAATGAACCTTAAGCCTTTAATTTCCTGTGGAAAGAAAAGCAAAACCTCTTCCCCAAATAACATATTTAAATTTTGAAGTTACCATATTTTTTTTAAAAAAAATAAAGATTGGTTTAATCCAGCAGCATTTATAATCAAATGTCTTTTAGCAGCTGTTGCTCACTCCTCAGCAGTCAAACAGTTCAAAGATAGCAGAGTAACAGAGTTTCTAGACTCTGTGTGTTTTCCTTCTTCATGTGGCCTTTTTTTTATTACTCAATTTTTTTAAGGATTTTCTTAATCCTTTTTCTTTTCTCTCCCAAGTCTATGTGTATTTTTAAATATACCGTAACCCCTTGGAGGAATTTATTTTTGCTGAATCTGGGTTCAGTGTATGTGTCTGTCTTTTTCTGAACACAGAGTCTTTAATCTGCTAAATGAAGGCTTTGATGGGTGACTCTGCTCCTTTCCTTGGCTTTCTGGGGGTAATGCTTCATAATTGAGGTACTGGTGGGAACCATATTTATTGTCACAACTCTGGAGAGTTTCTAGGTCCATGCCATGGCCGAGAAGCATGGCCACTGGCTTCTTATAAACACTACTTTAAGTGTTTGGTATCAGGGCCTCTTACGAACTGTGCTGCATGGTTTCTGGCACTAATGCTGAATCAGGAAGCCTCTCTTAAAGGACCTTTACCTCTGCCTGTCTCTATCAAAGAGGTCCACCAGAGAAAATGTTGTTCCTAACAGGTCATGCTTGACTCTCTGTTTTTGTGTCTAGAATCCTTTTCAAACTCTTTCAGGTTTCATGTGGATGTAGTTGTTGAACATAGGGTGCCATTTGTAGATGAAAGTCTTTGTCCCACATGGTCCCGCAGCGACTCAGTCCCAAATAAACACAAAGAGACATATATTACTTTAAACTGTTTGGCCTATTGTTCAAGCTTATTAGTAACCAGTTCTCACAACTTAAATTAGCCCATATTTCTTTTCTATGTTTAGTCAAGTGACTTGTTAACTTTATCAATAAGACATTCTCATCTTGTTTCCTCTGTGTCTGCCTGGTGACTTAGTCTCTGTCTTTCCTTTTCCCCAAATTCTCCTAGTCTGGTTACTCTGCCTATTCTTTCTGCCTGGCTGTTGACCAATCCACATTTTATTAAATCAATTAGTAGAAAATCCATTATCCCACAGCAGGATATCTTTTCAAAACACATATTAGATATTGAGCTGGCATTTTAAAATAATCAACAATTAAAAATCTCCTCAACCAATGAATACATAATCTATTTTTAAAAGCAAGTAGAGTATCTGGGCAGAAATATCATGAAAGTGATGCTGATGCCAGGTGCATAAGTACAACTAAATAATGTTTTTAATTAGGAAGTACTAATTAAAACAATGAAATCTATTGTATATAAATTGAAATGATTAATATAAATAACTAACAATACCATTATTTTTTGAGGATGCATAGAAAGGAAAGTTATCAAAAAAGAAATCATTATTTATTTTTGGATAAAAAGTAAATTATGGTTATCAAGAGAGTATAGAGGTTTCTTACAGAGCTTAGAATAATGGCACCTCACAGCCCGAGATATCACTGGAAACTATAGCTCAGGTCCACATAAAATATGCTTCTCTTACTTTGCTCCTTTTATCTACATACTGGACATGCAAATATTCTGCTGTGGGTGAACGGACTAGCACGATTTTATATACCTATACATAAATGTTTTGTTATCATTTTTCATCAATAATGTGAAACGATTAAGAGAACATCAGAATCACATAGAAAAATCCTAAATAAATAACAAGTGAAAGTTTCAATCTGATGCATATCATATATTCCCAAGATAAAAATACTTTAAAAGGCAAAACTATTGACAAAAAAAAAAACAGTAAATAGAATTTTAGGCAAGTACAAAAACTGAATAGAACAAACATTCGGGGACCTAAGTTTGTTGTCTTAGTTATTTTATATTGCTATGATAAAACACAATAGCCAACGCAAGTTTCAGAGGAAAGGGTTTATTGGGTTTATATTTCCACTTTCAATCTATCATTGAGGGATGCCAAGGAAGGAATGAAAAGCAGGAGCCTAATTACAAGAACTGAAGAAGAGGCTAGAGAGGAATGTAGCCTATTGGTTTGCTTTCCATAACTCATGCAGTTTACTTTTTATATAATCCAGAACAACCTGCCCAGGGATAGTTCCACTCACAGTGACTGCTCCCATTCACAGTAATTGTTCATGTATAAAATGCCACATGGTTTTGTCACCAGGTCAGTATGATGGAGGCATAGTCTCAACTGGGGCTTGCCACTCTTGTTAGATGGCTGTAACTTGTCTGAAATAAATGCTGAACACTAACATTTTTTTTTCTCCTTCAGTGGTAATTTACAGACAAAAAAGTGAAAAAGTACAAAACTAACACAAGTTATGAGTCAGAGATAGGGAGATCAGTATGTATTCATGAATACTCTGTGTGTGTGTGTTATACATACATGCATATCACTATAAATATAATAATTGAATATAAATAGGAAAATATACACCAACATATTTATTTTTTGTTTTTCAGAGATGTTGATATCAATAAATCCAAGTAAGAAGTAACACCAAGATATTGGCTTTTGAAATTTAATTTTTAAAACTATTTTGAGAATTTCATATCTGAGTTCTGTGTTTACGTTATTTCAAACTTCTCTTTATCTTCTGAAATACCTGTAATGTTATTTCCCTCCTGTTCTTGCTCTCAAATTAATAATCTCTTCTTCCTTATCTATAATTGTTTCATACACACACATACACACACACTGTTTTAAGACCACCTAGTGTCGAATATATATATATATATATATATATATATATATATATATATATATACACACACACACACACACATACACACACACACACACAGACACATTGTGTGCATGTTTAAGGTTGAAGACTTGCTTTCAAAGATCTCTCAGAGGATTCATTCCTGGAGAAAATCAATTCTCCCTCTTTGAGGAGTCAATGATGGACTATTTCTCTCCATTTGAGAATTCTCCTGTCCAAATTGACATGTCAACTGATATTATCATTTTTCAGTTCAAGTAGAGATTGGTTTCTTACAAATGTCTTCTCCCAGTAAATGACTATAGATAAATGGGAAATTGGAATATTCTAATATCAAATACAAATGCATAAGACATATAAAGTCTGGATGTAAGCGCAAACTATGGTATTAAATGACAACAATATGTATATACCAAATACATATGGAAACTGGTAAACAGTCTCACCAGTCCCAAACATGAAACAAATTCCAATAACCTAAAACAAAACATTGGTTATACATAAGATGAAATACCTATTTTAAAATGTCACTGAGTCCACACACATACATATAAACAATTCAACAAATAAGATACAACAAATAATAGAAAAGACAAATATCTCTTATATAAAAAGTCTGATTATGTGTCCATAAACATTAATAAGAAATCATAAGAGAAACTTTCAGAATTTGGTTTTGTATTTTTGAAATGGGTTCAGAAGATTAAACAGAAGTCCCAGGCATATGAAGCTAAAGTTTTTATTGATTGAACTATTTTACATCTTTTTAAAGATATTGGAAAAGAATAAAAAATAAATAAAATAACTTTACAATATGTCTTTCTGAAGCTACTATTCTAGGATGTTGATCACAGTAAAAATGATAAAATGTGTAAATCAAACAAATTTTTGATAAAATCTAAAAAAGTCATTTCATTATTATAAATGCTCTCTCGTTCCAATATCAGAAATCAGTTTAGCCTAAGAAAAACATCTGAAAGTTTCTGACACTGAGATATACAAGATATCAAAAAAAAAAATCCCAAATAATCCAGGTTTCATAGACATGAAGAGTAGGAGGAACTGTCTCACCCAGGAGAAGTCTAAGAAAACATGATTTCTGTATTAGCGATCTCTAGGTAATCAGAACGGATAGAATAAATATACAAACTGTGTGTGTGTGTGTGTGTGTGTGTGTGTAAAGAGGGTTTATTAGAGTATCTTAAAGACTTTGGTCCAGCTAATATAACAGTGGCTCTCTACCCATGAGGCTGAGTGTCTTAGCTGTTCTTTATTATACACCAAAATCCCAACAAAGTAGTCTATAATGCTAGCTTAGAAATAGACTTGACAGTCATATCACTATACCAGGAACTTTTGCTGTGCACAGTATGAAGTCATTTATTTGGGGGAAATTTTAGTAAGATATTTTAACAATTCTTCTCTTCATTCCATAATGTTTTTATTAGGTATGAAGTATGTTAAAATGAGTTTATTTCAAATTCTATAAATATAAAGCAATTAAAGTTTTGCATTTATAGTCTTTCTGGTGTGTTCTTTACTTATAAGGCTTTTATTTTAAAACTGCGTTATGTGAATTTAAATTAATAAAAGCATTTTTTGCAAAATTAATATTTATTTGTTCTGATTACATATCTGATAACATTCATTTACAAATGATTTCCCTAAAATGTCATTCAACCTCCAAAATTTTAAAGTCTTGCTTTTGTTAGTCCTGCATCAATAAACCTGCAAAATAATGATTGTTTTGAGATTTCAGTGGGAGAATAAAGTTGGGAAAAAACAGAATATTATTTAGCAAGGGAATTACATGTTCACCTCCAAGTTGAATAAATTAAGTTGATGTCACATGAACATTGGAAAAAAACTGACCCCTCATTTAAGAAAAATACATGAAAAGTCCGTTGTTGCTAAGGAGACCGTGTGTGTGTGTGTGTATGTATGTATTTAAATTTACAAACCACCTAGACAGATATAGATAAAATACACAGGTGTGCATAAAAACAAATTACTTTTCTTTTAAAAATGGTAGATCATGTCAAACCACAACAGAGAGAATTATTCTGTGAAAAATAAAATCATTGTTAAATGTACTTATCCATCTGTCCTAAAAGATAAAAATAAAAAACTTATTCCTGTATCATGACTTTAAGTTTTAAAGTATTAAAAACATAAAGGTAGCCTAACAAATATAATTTGATTTTTCCTAAAACACAGAAGCAGAACAGATTAAGTATTTCAAATGAACCTAAAATTAAAATGGTTCATAATTTAGCATATAAATCTAGATAGTGGAATTGAGTCAGGTAATTGTTTTCAGAATTAATTCAGCACATATTCATGATATATTGTTGATGGTCAATGACTACATTTATATATACAAAGAAGTTAATGCTGACTTTACTAAAAGATAGTATGAATATCCTATGATTATCTCTATCTTCTAAGGCTTTTGTTTTTTATGGAACAGAAGTTTTAGAAATAATCTGCTCACTGGCTGATTGGAGGTCATTTATCACTTCTTGGATTTTCCTCTCTTGCTGTTTTCAAGTGTACCAAGATAGACGCTTTATCCTGATATGATTGAAAGCATAGAAATCAAAATGTGATGAAGAAAATATGAGGATCAATCTTTGCAAAAAATTTATCAGTTCTACCAGATAGACTGAATTGACATATGACCTCATGCTCTATAGACAAAATAGAAAATTCTGACTTCACTACATTTATGGTCTTCCAGAGACAGATTGAAAAATATTGAGGCACTTATTGGAAGAAGAAACCCAAATAGTTGATAATTATTTAACTCAGTCTAGTGATCATTTTCAAAGCTACTATCATAATTTTATGGAACATAAATGTTTCAAAGATGATAAGTCCTTTATCTGAGATTCTTCATGATATTGGGAACAACTACTATCATGAAAATTATATTTCTAGGGGCATTATTCCTCAAATTTACAACAGAATTTGAAAACCTTTTTCTTTTTGCTAGAAGTCCTAAAAGTCTTTACATATTCACATAACTGATAAATTTCATTTAGAATTTATGGGAAATATAGTGAGTTCTCCTTCTACTTATCTTTTTCAAAGTTTTATTTTAGTTGATAGAGTTTATACTAAAAAAATGCTAACCTGATGATATGGAAGGCATCATTGTTAATTTCTGTGGAGTCATCATTGGATAATTTATGCCACAGATCTTTACTTCTCACTGAAATTCACACAATAGTATGGTGGAGAGATTAAGACTAGTGAGCATAAGTATTGGGAAGAGAGAAAATTTTAAACTCAATAAGAAGTTGTAAAAGATAATGGGTGTAACAACTAGGCTTGTGGAATGAGTCTATTTAATGCGTAAAGGTTGAGAAAGTGAAAATGCAGAAAGTGTATGTCATAAAAAAAACTCATTACTTTTCAATACATATTTCTCAGTCATAACCTTTCTCCATTTTTATCTATCTACTGTCATCATAGTGAAGACAAAAACATCACTACGGTACATATTAAGTCAATTTGTTTGTACACATATTTATTTCAAAATATTACTATACAGTGTTTCCCCGAGATGACTTTTTTGACTCAGTGGATGTAGCAATGAACAGGTCACACTATAGTTAAAATCCTACTTTGAAATGATTTTTCATAATACAGGAAACTTCCTTACGCACCCTTCATTGCCATCTTGTAACACTGGTTTAGTGATAGTAGCTATGTTTCAAGTTCAAATTTTAATGTGATATGTCATGTTAAGCACCTGCTTTGCTCAATGAAATCAATATTGGTAAAGGTAAGCAAGTGTTAGATGTCTCTGGGATGTTGCTTCCACATCACAGAAACTCGAGAACATGCATAAAAGTATAATTAAAAGGATATAGCTAGTCCTCACCTTTGTCTCAAATACACACAAATGATTAGAACCATCTTACAGACTGAAAGGAGAAAAATAAGTAAATTCTATCAGAATAGGTATTATGTTTTTTTTAACCCATAATTACTAGAGATAAAAAGCATATAATTTATCTATGGTGTCTCACTGACATTACTCTAATGTTCTTTTCTGCTAATTTATTGTTTGCTTCTGGTCCCTGTGGAAGCCTCAGGACTTATTCAAAATGAAATGATTTCCATTCCTATTAAAATACCTTAAAGAACTGAAATCCTAAGCATCTGATGATGACAAGGAACTCTATTTTATGTGATGAGGAAAAAAGAAAGTCCTTTCTTAAAGGACACAGCCTGTGACAATGAACCCACTGAAATGCCACCATGGGGCATGTATTCTAGCATTGTGAAAGGATGGATCACTGATTTAGCAAACAGCAAGTTAACATTACTACACTAGAACTTAGCTTTGTATGTCTTGCCCTGGTACAAAGATACACAGAAGGTGGCCTTTGAAAGTCAGTTTTCTATCCTCTGTCTGCAAGAGAGTTTGTTAAATTTGCAGCTTCTCTTCCTAGAGTCTGTTTCTCAATAATAACAAATACTATGATTTCTAAATTTAGATTATGAATACAAACTTGTTCTTACATGTGACTCCCCAACAAACTGAAATTTTTTATAAAGAGTAATATTATTCTCTTACTGTCATTCCAAGTAAAATATTATATTCTTCAATTAATATCATGAATATCAGTTTCAATGTGGCCAACATGACCTCTCACAGCAGAAAGTGCAGGTTAATGAGGACAGTTAGTGACATTTTCTTTGAGATATTAGGAATTTTATACATAGAAACAACTCAAACCATTGAAAAGATATGATATCTAAGGCCTAGGCCAGATAGTCTCCTTTTGTATCTATGCTACTCTTCCAGCATCACAGTCAACATCTGGTCTTATGCCTACTGAAACCTACACCATACTGTGTTTTATCCACGTGAAAAATTGTTTTCTGACTTAGCTCTTCTAATCTCTCATAAACTTGATTAGGAAATCTGCTCATTAGCAGCTTCATGAAAGACAGAAGAGATCCAATCAGTTATGTGATATAGACCATGTACCAAAGAAAAACAATATTGGAGTAGATACCCAGCATCAACTCAGACTGAGAGAGGTCTGGGTGATGACCTGAATAGGAAAAGTAAAATGAAGCCTTGGATCAGCTTGGATATCAGTTACAGGTCTCCCACAAGAAATTGTGGAGTCACAATTGAGCAAGGAATCCAATGAATGAAAAGAAGACAAAATGGTGAAGTTATAATGATAATTTGAGCTGTGTCAGTGTCAAGTGTCTATCTCTTGCATTAGGTATTCAGTATGTTAAGTTTGGACAGATCATCAGAAATATTGGCAATACCTTTATTAAAATAGCCAATTCAGTGACAACTATCTGGCTACCTACCAGCCTAATCTGTGTTGAACATTTGGAATATATCAAATATTAGGTAAAGATTTGCATCATTGCAGCTAAGCCCCATAAATACTCTGACAAATGGGTACAGAAAACATAGCTATTATTGTTTTCCAATTTCTCTGTAAGTCAGAGCACAGATAACAAGAGAATCTAAAATGGTGTTAAGTACAAAGGCAGAAGGTAACAGATCACATTTTAAAAATTTCCAATACTGTCTCATGTACTTAATATGACTTTATTTACTACAAAAACTTCTGCCTTTATGAATCATAGACCCAGAAAATCTAAAAAGAACAGGGAGCTCATGCAATCCTCCACTTTCTTCTTCAGACATTATCTTTATTGTGCAATTCAAAGAGTCTCAAACAGAGAAAGCTTAAGTGAGATGTTGAAGATCATACAGTTCCAATGACAGGAAACTGAAATAATAGCTTATAAGATCTTGGAAACCTATTGATAATCTTTTTAGTTATAGCTGTTTAAAGAACCAAATTAATCACTTTTAAAATAGCCCTTTGTTCATGGGCTTTCTCTTTCCTCCACTGGAGTTTAGACATGTGGAGATTGCTGCCTAAAATAATTACCTCCTACGTTATAATCTATGCCCACCCTCTTAGCCTGGTGACTGCCAGGTCCATTTGTAGGCCATGTTTCCCTGTGAAGTTGAGCTTCTACAGCTCTCCATGAGCCTCAGCCACACATTTCCACTGCCCATCAATAAAGCAGCAAGGAGAAACCAAAAGAAGCCAATTTATCCATTTTTTTCTGTATCTGGAATACATGTGGTGTCAAAATTGTTGGTTTGTCTTGACTCTCCCTGCTAGGATAATTTTGGGTGATATTACAAGTAAACATTATGTTTAAACCATGCCAGTCACACCGTGCATTAAAAAAAAAAAACCACAATACATTGTATTACCTTGCTAACATATCGAAGCATATGAGAAAATCCTAAAGCAGATTGGCTTTCATCAATAGAAAATTATCTTATTTTTAATTTCCCATCACTATTCAAGGCACAGAACAAAGATTTATTTACCTACCTTATTTCAACTTTGATGTGATTTCTGCTGAGTGCAGTTTTTCAAACACTTTTGTGTGTTTCAAGTATTGCTTGTTTTCCCTTTGCCTCTTATGTTTATGTATAAGCATACTAAGTTATACCTCCATTACACAAATATTATTACCTTGGTATGTTTTTCTAATTTTTAAGGTTTTTTTTTTTAAATAGCCTCTTTCTTCTTAAGAAGTTTGACTATTGTGGGAAACTATTTTTAAAGATTTAAAATATTTTCATTTGAAAATTTTATAATATATATTTTGAAAGCTTTCTAATTTCTTGATTACCCCTGTCCTCCCTGGATCCATCCTCATATTCCCCTCAACAATATCTTTCCCTATAATAAGAAAAATATAAGATAAAATGATGGATCAGGGAGAAAATAGGGGAAGGCATGAAGTACAAATGTAATGTATTCATACCTTTACTCCAATTTGTTATACCAATATGTTTCTGATTTAGGACCAGGAGCCACACTTCATAAAAAAACTTGGACACTGTCTCGCAAAGAAGCCATTAAGTGTCCAAAGCTCCCTAGTTAAGAGTAAGTGATTATTTATCCATTTCTACTGTGTACTTGAAACAACTGGTTCACCTTCTTCAGATAATCACAGCGATGAGTTTATAATTATCAGTCTTCCCTTGCACAGAAAATACTGTTTCATTGAATAACACTTTTTATTTCTTTAGTTGGTCAACAAATAATATAATTATGTTAATATAATTATCATATTGCTTATTTTTATTATAATTCTTTTTTCCCACTCTAGATACCAAAGACAAAATTAGTAGATTTATTTCATATTGAACCAAATATGATGGTTTTTGCCTAAAATATCAGTTCTTAGAATTCAGATATATCAGGATCCATATGAGTGAGAACATTGTTACCTTGTTTTTTGTCTGCATTAACTTGCCTAATATGATACTTTTCACATCCATCAAATTTCTGACACTCCTAAAGAATGAGGATAGCAGAACTAGAGAAAATAAAACTTATTCAAAATTCAGAATGAACCAATGAACACACACTTACAGATCACTTATTCTTTTCTTCTGTTTTCATTAGCTCCCTAAGAATTTCATGCAGTATCTTGGATTATATTCATTCCTACCCCCATATTCTCAAACCAATACTGTCCCCTTAACATTTTACTCTTTCTCTCTTTTCTCACATCACCAAATCCTGTAGGTTCTTTCTACATACTTTGATATGGTAACTACATTAAACATGGAAGGAACACTTGAAGAAAACTCACCCTTTCTCCTTCAGTAGTTATCATTTGGCAATAACTCTTTTGATGGAGGTAGGACTTAATGCTCATCTCCCATCTCTATATTGGCAATAGGTCTCTTTTGTGCTCATGCGGGATAGGTGAGCCATCATTTCTCTTTCTTAAGAGGTTTCTCTTTTTCAAACAGAATCTTTATTATTCGTGATGGTATCCCCAGCTTTTCTTCTCCTGTGGAAACAAGAGCAATATCACTTCTCCAATGTAGTACATCTCCTGGTTTCCATTGTGAGGTTTGGAAATCTTTGAATTACATTGGCTGAGTTAACTCAGAAGTGTATTCTATTATCCAATGTTTATCTGCTGCTGCCATTCCTTTCTCTTTAGCATTAAGAAAATTCAAGGTTTATAAAGCATTATGCAATATATTTCTGGGAGTATTTCGTATCTCTTTCTGGTTTTGGCTATTCCTTTATAGTTCAATTTGATCTTCCTACAACTCCCTGACCTGTAGGATTGTTCAATATATCTGTAATATGCTTTATATTATAATAAGCAAAAACATGTTTCATTTTCTTAGACACATATGCTGGACCATTGTCTGTCTTTATTTGTACAGGTATACCCATGATGACCATAACTTCTAATAAATGCATGATTACCAAATTAGCCTTTTCTGAACTCAAGGCAGTTGCCCATTGAAAATTTGAACAAGTGTCAGTGATGTGGTGTATATATTTTAAGTTTCCAAATTCTATAAAGTGGAACACATTTGTCTGACAGATTTTATTCTTTTGAGTACCATTTGGGTTACACTTTGCAGATAATGGTGTTTGGTTATAGAAAGAACAAGTAGGGCATCTCTTTATAATCTCCTTAACTTTTTTCCATGTAATAGAAAACTCCTTAAAGCTTGCTATGACATAATGTCTCTTATGAAATTCTGAGGCCTTTAGCACACTTCCAATCAATAACTGATCAATTTATGCATTAACTAGAGTTAGAGAAGCTTGCAGACATGCGCATGATTGGATTGTGTTATATATACAGGACAAACCTATTCCTGATTATATATTGAATCTGTATGATAATGATGTCAATTCTATATCATTTGGTATAAATTCAACGGTTTCAATATGCAAGACAACTCTTTCTGCATATTACAAATCAGTAACTATATTGAGAGTTTATTTAAAATCCCTTAGCATCATAAAAATATATCTCTGCCTTTTGAACAGAATTGTAAGGGCTTTGTTCCACCTTACTTAATTCTTCTGATCTGTAACCTTTCCGAATTTATTTGAAAAGGAATAAAATGTATGGGCTTCAGTTATTGGTGCATCACATACATATCAGAGAAGATCCAAGCAGTTCTCTTTATAAGGTGTATTCTATCACTTTTGGGATATTTTTTATTAATTTCTACTAAAAAAACTAACACAAGCTCATTGTCATGGTTCATTGTCTTTCCATATTTTTTTTTCAATTTCACCAGCATAAAAGGAACTATCTCTGCTGGGTCTACACCTGCTAGTTGACAATGTCTCAATTTTCCTTTTATAATTAATTCAGAGACTTTTTCCACATAAGTTTTTAATTTTCACTTGGTTTATGTGGTAAAAAGATTCATTCTAAGATAACATCTTCCCCCTGCATTAAAATACCTGTAGGGGAAATTCTGGAAGGCAATATAACTAAAATACAATTAAGATTTGGATTCATATATGCCTCCTGTAATTTCTCTTCAACAGAAATCAATACATTTTTGTCTTCAGACATTAATTCTCTGGAACTATTTAAGTCTTTGTCACTGTCTATTTAAGTCATTAGTCTAATGTTCTCACTGAGGATTCCAAGGTATGAAACTTGTCCATTAAATACAATGTCTCACTGCTAGACATATCATAACTTTAAGACAGATTCTGATAATTAAATTCAACAACACAAATTTTGTTATATAATTTTGTCAAATTGATGTTATCCCTCTTCTTAGCATTGAACCATTTATTTAATGAGATTATGTTGAAAACAAAGCTAATTCCTAGAATCAAAGGATGTAGAAGAAAAATCATGTAAGCCTTGCAGACTACATCCCATAGTATAAGTAAAATAATTATTGAACTCCTGCATTATTATTATTTTTTGTAGTTTTTCATATCTTACCTGTTATAAGGCAATTACAATGAATTGGAGTAGGTGTAATATTCGTTATTGGCCAGCAGGTGTCACAGTTGCATCCCCGTGACCAAGAGTCTTAGGAGCAGTGAACGGCAAGTTTTGTTTACTTGGGTACTGAAAAATATGCTTTGTTTAACAAATTAAGAGCAGTTATTAAGGTGATCAAACATTGGCAAGAGTTGGAGTCTATGTATAAACATAAAAATACTAATACATATTGTTATATCATACACACACATGCACACACAATAAACACATATATACACAAACATACACTCAAGTTTGAGTACTAGTATTTATAGCTGATTTTGAATGGAATTATAGCAGTAAAGATTGGAAGTCTTTGAAATAAAATAAAATCATAATAAAATACTGATGTTGATATGTACACAACACTGAAAAAGTGTCAGTTTGGTCTGGTAGAATTTAATATCTTGATGAGTGGAGGGCGGCACTTCTGTGTTCGTTTCTACCTATCACCATGGAAAAGAAGCAAATAAAATGAAAATAAGTAAGTGAATATAAATTTATTTTTAACATTAATGTTAAAGTTCTGGGTGATTTTGTATATTTGGAATATTTTAGGTGTGAATAGGAGTGTAAGAATTGTAATTTATTTGAATTTTTAATATTTAAGTAACTAAGGAAACCTACAATAAATTGTGCTTTGGCATCCACTTAATATACTAAATTATGAAAATCAACTAATATTGAATAGAGAAATCTGTTTCATTGCTTTTATGCTTTAAAAGAGCTTGAATGAAATGGATTATGCTTACAGGAAATTATTAAGTCATATCTGTATGCTTTTAATATAATACTAATTTAATATATGCTACTTTGCTATTATAGTTACAGTTCTTTTTTTATTTATATATTTTTTTATTGAGAAAAGGAGAAAGAAAAAAAAAACAAGTTTCCACCTCCTCTCAGCCTCCCATTTCCCTCCCCCTCCTCCCACCCTACGCCCCCTCCTCCCACCCTTCTCCCCCTCCCCCCACTCCTTTCCCCCTCATCTCCAGTCCAAAGAGCAGTCAGGGATTTCTGCCCTATGGTAAGACCTAGGACCTCCCCCCTCCGTCCATATCTAGGAAGGTGAACATCCAAACTGGCTAGGCTCCCACAAAGCCATCACATTACGCAGGATCAAACCCCCGTGCCATTGTCCTTTGCATCTCATCAGCCTTCATTGTTCGCATTGTTCAGAGGGTCCAGTTTTATTCCATGCTTTTTCAGTCACAGTCCAGCTGGTCTTGGTGAGCTCTCAATAGATCAGCTCCACTGTCTCAGTGGGTGGGTGCATCCCTCGTGGTCCCGACTTCTTTGCTCATGTTCTCCCTCCTTCTGCTCCTCATTGGGACCTTGGGAGCTCAGTCCAGTGCTCCAGTGTGGGTCTCTGTCTCTATCTCCATCCATCACCAGATGAAGGTTCTATGATGATATGCAAGATATTCGTCAGTATTGCTCTAGGATAGGGTCATTTCAGGTTCCCTATCCTCAACTGCCCAAGGAACTAACTGGGGACCTCGGCTTGTGCACCTGGGAGCCCCTCTAGGGTCAGGTCTCTTGCCAACCCTAAAGTGGCTTCCTTAACTAAGAATTGTGGTTCCGTGCTCCCCTGTCCAACCTTCCTTTATCTCAATCCTCCTGTTTTCCCAAGGTTCGACCTCCTTCCCTTCTAACTTTTCTCTCCCCATCTCCCCTTACCCCCATCCCACCCCACCCCAAGATCCCAATTTTCTCCCCAGCAATGTTGTCTACTTCCCTTAGCCAAGAGGATAACTATATGTTTTTCCTTGGGTTCCCCTTCTTACTTAACTTCTTTAGATTCACCTATTGTAGACTCCGTGACCCTTATTTATGGCTAGAAAACAATTATGAGTGAGTACATCCCATGTTCATCGTTTTGGGTCTGGGATACCTCACTCAGGATAGTGTTTTCTATTTCCATCCATTTGCATGCAAAATTCGAGAAGTCATTGTTTTTTACCGCAGCGTAGTACTCTAATGTGTAGATATTCCATACTTTCTTCATCCATTCTTCTATTGAAGGGCATCTAGGTTGTTTCCAGGTTCTGGCTATTACAAATAATACTGCTATGAACATAGTTGAACAAATGCTTTTGCCACATGATAGGGCATCTCTCGGGTATATTCCCAAGAGTGGTATTGCTGGGTCCAGGGGTAGGTTGATCCCGAATTTCCTGAGAAACCGAATCACTGAATTCCATAGTGGTTGCACAAGTTTGCATTCCCACCAGCAATGGATGAGGGTACCCCTTCCTCCACAGCCTCTCCAGCAAAGGTTATCGTTGGTGTTTTTGACTTTAGCCATTCTGACAGGTGTAAGATGATATCTCAAAGTTGTTTTGATTTGCATTTCCCTGATTGCTAAGGATGTTGAGCATGACCTTAAGTGTCTTTTGGCCATTTGAAATTCTTCTGTTGAGAATTCTCTATTCAGATCAGTGCCCCATTTTTTAATTGGGTTAATTAGCATTTTAAAGTTTTGTTTCTTGAGTTCTCTATATATTTTGGAGATCAGACCTTTGTCTGTTGCGGGGTTGGTGAAGATCATCTCCCAGTCAGTAGGTTGTCTTTGTGTCTTAGTGACCGTGTCCTTTGCTTTACTGAAGCTTCTCAGTTTTAGTAGGTCCCATTTATTCAATGTTGCCCTTAATGTCTGTGCTTCTGGGGTTATACATAGGAAGCGATCTCCTGTGCCCATCTGTTGTAGGGTATTTCCCACTTTCTCTTCTATTCTTTTCAGTGTGTTCGGGCTGATATTGAGGTCTTTAATCCAATTGGACGTGAGTTTTGTGCACAGTGAAAGATGTGGGTCTATTTTCATTCTTCTACAGGTTGACATCCAGTTGTGCCAGCACAATTTGTTGAAGATGCTTTCTTTCTTCCATTGTATACTTTTAGCTCCTTTATCGAAAATGAGGTGTTCATAGGTTTGTGTGTTAAAATCCGGGTCTTCTATTCGATTCCATTGGGCGACTTCTCTGTTTTTATGCCAGTACCACACTGTTTTCATTACTGTAGCTCTGTAATAGAGTTTGAAGTCAGGGATGGTAATGCCTCCAGAAGATCCATTATTGTATAGGATTGTTTTGGCTATCCTGGGTTTTTTGTTTTTCCATATAAAGTTGATTATTGTCCTCTCCAGATCTGTGAAGAATTTTGATGGGATTTTGATGGGGATTGCATTGACTCTATAAATTGCCTTAGGTAGAATTGCCATTTTTACTATGTTGATCCTCCCAATCCAAGAGTAAGGGAGATCCATCCATATTTTGGTATCCTCTTCAATTTCTTTCTTCAATGCCTTAAAGTTCTTGTCAAATAGATCTTTCACTTCCTTGGTTAGAGTTACCCCAAGATATTTTATGCTGTTTGTGGCTATCGTGAAAGGTGATGCTTCTCTGATTTCCCTCTCTGTTTCCATATCCTTTGTGTATAAGAGGGCTACTGATTTTTTGCAGTTGATCTTGTATCCTGCCACATTACTAAAGCTGTTTATCAGCTGTAAAAGCTCTTTGGTGAAGTTTTGGGGGTCGCTTAAGTACACTATCATATCATCTGCTACTAACGAAAGTTTAACTTTTTCCTTTCCAATTCGAATCCCCTTGATCCCATTATGTTGTCTTATTGCTATTGCTAGAACTTCAAGGACTATATTGAAGAGGTATGGCGAGAGTGGACAGCCTTGTCGTGTTCCTGAGTTAAGTGGGATGGCTTTGAGTTTCTCTCCGTTTAATTTGATGTTAGCTGTCGGCTTGCTGTATATAGCTTTTATTATATTTAGGTATGACCCTTGTATCCCTAATCTCTCCAAGACTTTTAACATAAATGGATGTTGAATTTTGTCGAATGCTTTTTCAGCATCTAATGAGATGATCATATGGTTATTTTCTTTCAGTTTATTTATATGCTGCATTACATTGATAGATTTTCGTATGTTGAACTAGCCCTGCATCTCAGGAATGAAGCCTACTTGATCATAATGGATAATATTTCGGATGTGTTCTTGGATTCGGTTTGCCAGTATTTTGTTGAGGATTTTTGCGTCGATGTTCATGAGTGAGATTGGCCTGTAATTCTCTTTCCTGGTTGAGTCTTTGTGTGGTTTTGGTATCAGAGTAACTGTAGCTTCATAAAAGGAATTAGGTAATGACCCTTCTGTTTCTATATTGTGGAATACATTAAGGAGTATAGGTATTAGCTCTTCTTGGAAGTTCTGGTAGAATTCTGCATTGAAACCATCAGGTCCTGGGCTTTTTTTGGTAGGGAGGTTTTTGATAACAGCTTCTAATTCTTCGCGACCAACAGGTCTGTTTAGATTGTTCACCTTGTCCTGGTTTAACTTTGGTAAGTGGTATTTATCTTAAAAAGTGTCCATTTCTTTTACATTTTCCAGTTTTGTGGCATACAGGCTTTTGTAGTAAGATCTAATGACTCTCTGAATTTCCTCTGTGTCTGTGGTTATGTCCCCCTTTTCATTTCTGATCTTATTAATTTGCGTGTTCTCTCTCTGTAGTTTGATTAGTTTGGATAGGGGTTTATCAGTCTTGTTGATTTTCTCCAGGAACCAGCTTTTTGTTTCATTGATTCTTTGGATTGTTTTCTGTGTTTCTATTTTATTGATTTCAGCCCTCAGTTTGATTATTTCCAGTATTCTACTACTCCTAGGTGAGTCTGCTTCTTTTTTTTTTTCTAGCGCTTTCAAGTGGGCTGATAAGTCTCCAATATGTTCTTTCTCTGTTTTCTTTACGTGGGCACTTAGTGCTATGAACTTTCCTCTCAGGACTGCTTTCATAGTGTCCCATAAATTCGAGTATGCTGTTTCTTTATTTTCATTGAATTCAAGGAAGACTTTAATTTCTTTCTTTATTTCTTCCTTAATCCAGGTATGGTTCAGTAGTTGACTGTTCAGTTTCCATGAGTTTGTAGGCTTTCTGGGGGTAGCATTGTTGTTGAATTCTAACATTAATCCATGGTGATCTGATAAGACGCAGGTGGTTACTAATATTTTTTTGTAACTGTGTAAGTTAGCTTTGTTACCGAGTATGTGGTCAATTTTCGAGAAGGTTCTATGAGTTGCAGAGAAGAAGGTATATTCTTTCCTCTTTGGGTGGAATAATCTATAGATGTCTGTTAAGTCCATTTGCTTCATTACCTCCATTAATTCTCTAATTTCTCTGTTAGGTTTCTGTTTGATTGACCTGTCCATTGGTGAGAGAGGAGTGTTGAAGTCTCCTAGTATTAGTGTGTGTGGTTTGATGGCTGCCTTGAGTTTTCGTAATGTTTCTTTTATGTACGTGGGCGCTTTTATATTAGGGGCGTAGATATTCAGGATTGAGACTTCATCCTGATGAATTGTTCCTGTTATGAGTATAAAATGTCCCTCTCCATCTCTTCTGATTGATTTAAGTTTGAAGTCAACTTTGTTAGAAATTAGTATGGCCACCCCTGCTTGTTTCTTAGGTTCATTTGCTTGATAAACCTTTTCCCAGCCCTTTACTCTGAGTAGGTGCCTGTCTTTGTGGTTGAGGTGTGTTTCTTGTAGACAGCAGAATGTTGGATCCTGTTTTCGTATCCAATCTCTTAGCCTGTGCCTTTTTATAGGTGAGTTGAGCCCATTGACATTAAGTGATATTAATGACCAGTGGTTGTTAACTCCGGTCACTTTTTTAGTAGTAGTGTTTGTGTGTTTCCCTTCTTTGAGTTGCGCTGGTGAAATGTCTCTAGATGACTGAGTTATTGTGGGCATTGTTGGACTCCTTGGTTAGTGATTTTCCTTCTATTATTTTCTGTAAGGCTGGATTTGTGGCTACGTATTGTTTAAATTTGTTTTTATCCTGGAAAATTTTGTTTTCTCCATTTATAGTGAACGAAAGCTTGGCTGGATATAGTAGTCTGGGCTTGCATCCATGATCTCTTAGTTTTTGCAGTACATCTATCCAGCTACTTTGCTATTATAGTTACAGTTCTTAATTAGAAAAAATATAGCACAGCTGAAAACATAAAACATCTTTCAGTAAGTGAATTAGTTGACAAATAAATATATTTATTATTATACAATTTATGCATTTGTATAAGTACTAATAAAAATGTAAATTATATTCCCTCCTGATAAATGACCCCTATTTCATTCACAAAATGAATTTCTATTTAAATATATTTTAATCAAATTTTCACACTGGGAAATTTTTGTCCATCATGGTGGTCCATTAACTTTAACATAAAGTATTTTATAAGCCTGCAATGACTAACAGTCACTGGTAAAACTGAGATGCCATCAATAATGACTACACATAACATTTTGTAGATTCCACTCAAAATTCATTGATCAGCCAGAAAAACAACATTGATGTTTCTTTTTTTTTTATTAGATGTTTAAAGTTATACCATATGCTTTGCTGATAGTGCATTAGCTTAAGTAGTCACTGGAGGTCAGCATTGTTTCAGTCAAAATCCCTTGTTAGTATTATTTTTGACTAGCAAATTTATAACTTTTAAGCATTGTGAAAATTAAATTGCCACATGGCATGATCTAAGGAATAATGATAAAGTACATATAATAAAACAGGTGTGTTTTATATAGAATGACTATTTAAATATAACTAAATATATATTAGATATATTGTATGGCATTTGAGACAAAATAAAGAGCTTGTGATGAAAACACTGATCATTTTTGTTACTTGAATATGTATAGATTGTCATAATGCATATTTTCATTAAAAAAGTAAATTAAGAACTTGGTTTTCTTTTGCAAGGGGAAGAGAGTTTTAAAATTATCATAGGAACAGTGTCTTCTAAATGGCAGTTTATAATATATTTAAATTCAATATAAAATACATTCATAGTTCATCGATCATATTAGTTGCTTTATACATATGAACAACATAATGATCAGTATGTGATTCTCACAATTAATTTAGACTAGAACATGACTGACTTATCCATAGCAAGTATCATGTGTATGAGGAATGTCTTAGAAATCTATGTAGTCAAAAGAAATTAAAAATGACTATGTATCAAGTAGACTCCTGCTCACAAACTACCTTATTTATTGCTGTAGACTGATGAGTGATGAGAGTAGAGATGCTTGTGAGCACTTAAAAAAATGCATGCTTGAAACAGAGGGAGGGAAGAGTAGCAGACATATATATATATATATATATATATATATATATATATGTATATATACACAGATAGAGTGTGTGTATGTGTGTGCATATGTGTATATATATATATATATATATATATGAATTAGATATAGAGAGAATTGTAATAATGTATTTTATAACTGAAGTCCACTGTCAGAGCTTCAGCACTTCCATATCATAGTATGTGTGATAATTTAAGATAATGTGATTTATTTAACACTAATCAAACTGCAAGCAATTTTAAGACAAAGATATTATGAGTTAGTCCAAAGCAATCCTCATAGAAGAGCATCTGACTAGATGTAGACTGTTTTAATACCTATGTTAGTTAAGGATTTATCAACATTTCTAATAATAGGAAAACTATTTCCAATTTGAGAGGGAATGACATTAACTTCAAAATTAATCCATATATAATTACAAAGAATAATACATATGTGACAACTCAATTTTGATTTTTAGTGAAAAGACATCACGGAAACAGAGAAACACTTAGAACCAGATCTAAAACAATTTAATCTTGAAAATTTTAAATTCTTAAAAACTGCTGAGGTGTCTTTAATCACAGCACTTGGGAGGCAGAGGCAAGAGGTTCTCTGTGAGTTTGAGGCCAGCCTGTAAGATCTACTCTGTCTCTACAAACAAACAAAAATGAAAAACAAGCGAAAAAAAACCAGGAGGAGGAGAAGAAGAAGAAGAAGAAGAAGAAGAAGAGGAGGAGGAGGAGGAGGAGGAGGAGGAGGAGGAGGAGAAGAAGAAGAAGAAGAAGAAGAAGAAGAAGAAGAAGAAGAAGAAGAAGAAGAAGAAGAAGAGGAGGAGAAACCAGGAACTAGAATGGGCTGATAGCTTGTCTCCCTGTGGAGTTCCATTTTGCAACAGGCACGACCTCTGTTCCTGGTTCAACCAAGGGGACCCATTATCAAACTTCAAGAAAAAGGTGTACTCTGTCCCGGTTCGACCAATGGAACCCAATTGTCCTTAGTGAGTGAGTCTAGGACATCTCCCATTCAGTGATGAGGAAGTGCCTTTAGCATGTTTGCATGGCAAACCTTGGCCTCAAGATTCATTTATCTTGAGCCCCCAAGAGGGTTAAAAACACAGACCACACAACAAGGCACAAAACAGACCAAGACAAAGAGTGCTCACTTTACTTATCTCTGGTCAGGTTATCAGGCCCTCAAAGTGGTTGGGGTCTTGGGGGTTTCCTGGAAAATTGCACCAATTGTTAGTGTCTGATGAGAAGCTACCGAAGAAGACCAACAGCACATACAAATTAACAAGAATGCTTTATTATTCCCAAAGTTGGGGTGAGGCTTGGTGAATCACAAAGGACACACTCTCCTTTTAAACGGAGTTAGGGATTTCCAGAGAAGAAAGATTAGTCTGGCCTGTTTGAGGGAGGAAAATTATTGTGGGAGATGTTTGATGGAAGGTCCTAGTAACCTTCCAGTTAGTAACCTTCCAGTAAAAGAGGAGGGATAGCTTTATTTAGTTATCAGGAGAAAGAGGGGTACATACTGAGCCAGTAACGGGGCTTTGAGGGCCTCGTGAACCAAGAGAATGGGTCATGGGGTGCCTGCAGAGCTAGCAAAAGGCTATGGTTTTTCTGAGAACTGTCTGTTTAGCTCTGTCCCATTTTAGTGAACCAAAACTAAGGCTCAGATTTCTGTCACGCTTCTAGGAAAGCCTTGTCTGCCTGTACCCCACCAGCTTACTCATAACATATATCTAATTAAAGTCACTTAAAAAGGATTTGTTTACTCCTATTTATTGGCTAATTATTCCAAATATAGAAGATCTTTTGTACCATTTGCTTTGGGCCTGTGGCAAGGTGGACTATCATGACAAAGCATAAGATAGAGGATCCTCACATGATAGCTTTCAGAAAGCAGTGGGCAAATGAAACCAAAAGTCATCAGGAAAACAAGAGAGAGTCAACAACAGAAGTATTTCCTGTGTCCTCTAGTGACCTATCACTTCCCACTAGGCTTGCTCTAACTCTGAACTTTCAACTACCTCTCAATAATGACAACAAATAATTCAGTTTATTAAGCCATTGGCATCATCCACCACATGAGTGTGGCAATACACAGAATAATAGCAACGGGTTAACTTAAAGTATAAAAATTAGCAGAAATATACTTACGCTATTGGCCAAGTAAAGTTTTAAATGTTAGTTTTGTGTGATATTTCATAGTCTGGGCAGCCGGGAACAAATAAGCAACCTCTGTCAATAAATTGGCATCCCAATGTGGTCTACTATATCCACTTAAAAACTGAGAAAGCTTAAAAAATGAATTCTAGACACAAAATAATAGAGTTAAGCATGGCTTTTGGGTAGCAGCACTTTCTTAGGTGGGCACTGTTTGTTAGAAGCATGCAGATTCACATCAGAGAGATCTTCCTAATTCATTGTTATCAAACAAACAAAAAAAAATGTTTCAAAATGGTGGCATCCTGGGCCATACTACCATCATGAACTCTGGCTATTTTAAGAGACTGAGCATTTAAATGGGGTCTGTGAGCAGAGTGCTACAACTTGCTTAATGACAACATGACAACATAGACCTGCTGTGTGCCTAAAAATGGGGCAATGTAAATGGCTCTCAGAGGCAGCAAACATGACTCCACCATGTTGGACTGGGTTAATCAAGCAGACAGTTTTGTGTTGATCCAAGCCACACCAGTTAACACTAAAAAAGTGTTTATGGTCAGAAAATAATTACAGATACAAAATAAAGACAGATTCAGATTTTAAAAAGAGACCTCTAAATGGGTTGCAGTGTTGGGATAAATATTGGCTTGGGAGGAAGAAGAAAAAGAGTATGAAGAGTTATAAAAAGAAGTGAATTGTTAAAAAATAAAAGTCTTTATAAAGAAACAGAGAACAGATAGTCAAAGATTAAAGGGGAAAAGAAAAATAAGCCACATAAAAATAGAAAACACACAGAGAATCTGGATTATGTCTATTGTATTTTCTTTAATTTTTTTGACTGTAACAGAGCTAGGTATGGAGAGACATTTTATTGTATGTATTGGTAAGTTCAACCAACATATATATTTTAAAGGTTCCTTGATTTTAAAATTTTGGGTCTAAGAATTTGTTGTGTTGGAAAAGAGTTTCTTGTTTTGTTGCCACAGGAGACCTATAGAATCCTTCCAGACTAATGTGGTTTGATGGAACAAGATCCCCCAGAAGACCATCATTAACAACCAAAAAATTTTTTGTCCAACAGAAATCAGGAAGCAGTTTGGAAAGAAATATGCCCTATTCCCTAAATGATTGTTTATAAATGTTTGTTTACATTTAAAGGAAGATATTATATATATATATATATATATATATATATATATGAATAATTTGCATTGGTATGGATCTTGGTTTATTTGCACATATTTATGATCAATTTTGTATGTTTCTGCTCTTAATTAAGGTAATTTGTTTTCACAGCTCATTAAAAATAATTAAGAAATATATGTTAATATACAATCATCTATAATAGTCAAGCTTGTAGTCATATTTGTTAGGTTTTCAAGATATATAGAAATATATTTCAATTACATATGCTTAAAATCTTTCAGAGACTTTCAAAGTCTGTGTGGCATTTAAAATCTTTCAATAACTTAGGAATTTTTGTGTCAATTGGAAACATCTGCTCTTGGCATCACCAGTTACTTCAAGAGGAAGATGGGCCTTGAAGAGGCTCCTTATGAAGTTTGCTTGCCATTTGAGCAACAAACTGCTCTTCCTGGATGCTTAAAGTTATGCTGTATCAGCTTGACAAAGCAGGACACACAGACAAATGATTTCTGAACTTGCCTAAAGGTGAGATGGTCCTCCAGGATTCCTGCTTCATGAAAGAGTCTGCTAGATATTCTGCAGGACACAGAAGAAAGTAACTGACAAACTGCCCCTATGGGTAGAACTGTCTTTGAAATGTTTTTCTTTGTAAAAAATCTGCTGGATCCTATGGGCATGCAGGCTTAAGATGGGTTCCCAAATGGAACAGAAGAACTTTGAGTGACTGTTCAAGCAGCGAGATATGTCTGCTAATTCTAGAGTTTTAGATTTTCTTTACAATGCACTTCCTATTTACTTATGTACTATATCTTTCTGGGTTCTTTGATGGTGTTGAAGTTTTGATACTTTTAATTATAGTTTTTCTTAGTTATAATAAAATATAAAGTAGATTTATATATTGTAACTGTAAATTTTGTTTAATACCTCATTTTTATAGGTAATTTTACTATGTTAAAGTTGAAAACCCCTTGTTTATTTAAATAGAAAAGGGAAAATTGTGTGGGAAGTCCTTCTGTTTATGTGATGCTTTTATTAATTAATGAATAAATAGGTTTTGGACAATGGCTTGGCTAAATAGAGGTAGGTGGGAAAACCAAACTGAATGCTAGGAGAAAGAAGGCAGAGTCGGTGAGAAGCTATGTAGCCCCACCAGAGAAGAGCATTTCTGGTAAGCCACAGTCACATGGCAATACACAGATTAATAAAGTATTAATCTGTGATTAATCTGATTAATAGATGAATCAATTTAAGGTATAAAAGTAAGACAGAAATATTCTTAATCTGTTTGTTGGTCAAACAATACTGAAAATAACAAAGTTTCTGTGTGATTATTTCATGGGCTGGGTTGCTGGGAATGAACAAGCAGCCAACCCTAACAAGGAATTTTTGTTGTCCATGGAAGATGCAATTTTTCAGTTATGTAAACAGTGCCAATAACATACTACTCTTTAGAATAAAAAAAAATGCATGATATTTCTAATCAAGTATACTACATGCTTGACAATAATTTAGAATGGATTCTAACGTATAAAGTAAGTAGCAAATACTCAATAATCACTGTGAATCAAGGCATACAAAGCACATCTGGGCAGTTGCATACAGACATGTTGTTAATACAAAACAAAACTCTATACATGACCATATTTATTTTAGTCACAAAGGCAAACACAACCTAAGCTTTTCTCTAACTACTCCAAGGTCAGAGAGTAAAAGAGGTCATTCTTTACTAGGTTTCATCTTAAGTAATTGAGTTATATACATCAATGAATTAAAAGACTATTTTCACTTATGTGACTCTAGCATACAAAAGTATTAAACACATATGTAGTTTAGTGTTTGATGGCACATGTTTATATTACTAGTATTTGGGAGGCATAGATAGGACAGTCAATAGTATATGGCTATCCTCAGCAATCAAAGAAGCCAATTTTTGAGGCATGAAATATATCTCAAGAATCCAAATGGCATAGTTGTGGACTACTAACTTGTTGTGAAATTATGGATAAGTTCTTTGCTATTCTGTTTTAAATGTACAATTTACTCATGCCTAATATGAGTATTAAAGAAGAAACAGTTGTGCATGCCCAAAATTCAAATATGTATTAAAATCCTAGATGCAAATTTGATAGCATTAGCAAAGCTCCAAGACGCTGACATACGGTCTTAGCTTTTATTTCCCGAATTTAAATATATGTGTTATAATACATGGTGTGTTTCCTTGTCATGTTTATTTTCTTATTACTATAATGGATTGCAAATGATTCATTATTAAGATGATTTTAAAATGAAAATCCTCATAGTTACTTTGATATTAAGATCTCAATTGGTTTGTCAAGACATTTTCACAAAAGCATGAGACAACATTGTTTAATTGTTAGCTAAATTATGTTCAGTGGATGATTTAATCTTTAATTTTCTTCCTATATTTAGAAAGCCTAAATTTAAGGAATAAAATCTAAGGTACACAAAAAATCATTCTAACTGATGATAAAATCTTTTTTCTTTCATTTTTAGTATCAAAAATAATTTTAAGACATAGGGAATTATTAATGTAGTATTATGTCAAATATATTCCTAAAATTAAAAAAAAAATCAGATACAAGGAATTGCAAGTAGAATATTAAACATCTTCATGATTTCTGAAAATGTAAAATGTTTCTAAAATTGATGATAGCTCATTACATATTTAAAATGAATTTTATTTCTTTAGAAACACAAACTAGGAATAGATAATAGTCATTTTAGAACTCATACTAAAAATATTAAGATAATGACCATTCCATAATACATCAGCTCGAACTTTATATATTGTTTAATGAAACAGTCTTTTTTCCTCATTCCATAATGAAAATTTTGGATCACTTAAGGCCTAAGTCACAAAACAATCCCACACCAGTTTAGAATTATGATTAATAAAAGGGTTATTTATTTAAGGGGAAAAACTTACAGATCACTATCCTAGATAACAGCTCTTGGTGCAACCAGGAAAAGAGTCTAGCAGCTGGAAATGGGAGCCAAAAGCAAGAGAGCTAGAGCAGTGCTTCCACTGCTTTTTAAAGCAAAAGAGACCATGCCTAAGTGGACTGGTATCTTTAAGGCTATTGGCTGAAGGAGCAGAAGGAGCTTCCACAGCACCCCCCCCCTTTTGATTAAGTAAGAGATTTCCAAATCCAATGCAAAACAATATACACTAGGAAAGTATATCAAGTATAAGATCAGAATTACAATCAGCATAAACAATATTAATCAAGGAATATATGCTAAATGTTTTAATAAATATTCTATCCTAAGAAGTCCATGTCTTGTACTGGAAATGGCTTGGCTAGATCATGAGAGAACAGTAACTACAACTATCTAATCTTCAAACCTATCAAAGGCCTGAGAAAGGAGATAATATTACTTGAGCAGGCAGGAAGTACAAGCAAGTAGATTCCAAAGTAAGCAATATATGATGGGGATAATTAGCTACCTGAGCAATCACCTGAAGTCTCATTTTGCAACATTGAAGTGACCAATTTTGGCTAAGGCTTACAACAATAATTGACAGACGATTTCCAGAGGTGGGATAATTTTCAAAACTATCTCATCCTGCCTTGGCAAGATTTGACAATCCTGCTTATGCATTTCTGGATATCATGTAACTTGTCAGTGGTTGAGGCATTGTCAGTTCCTTGCCCAAAGGCCAGTTTTGCCAAGAAGAAAACAAGCTCCAAGTAGAGTGTCATTGGTGCTCAATATTCTTTAAGGAATAGATTGGTGCTGTCAGAAGCAGTCATGTCTCATGTCAACAAAACTCTAAGTTATGTAAATGCCATGTTCTACAGATCCTTGAAGTGGTTGAAGATTCTCTATTTAGATGGAGTACAATCTCTATATATCTAAAGATCCTAATTGATCTGACTTTATGTACAACAAACATGAACAATTATTGGCCTATAATAATTAATAACATATAATTAAAGTGTGTGAGGATCCCCCCTCTCTCTTTCATTTCCTCCATCACTCTCTTCTCCTACTCTTGCTTTAATTTTAGAAAGTTAACAACCCATAATAAACAAAGCAGAAGGTCAAAACTTCTTTTATTTTGTATATTACAACTAATAATTATTTTTCTCCTTATTTTCCTAGAATGAATAATATATTAGAAACCATGCTATGTATGCATGCCCTAAGTCCTCTGACTGAGCTGTCCAGTAAAATGATATTGGATTTAAAATCTTAGTATGTTTGTTGAAGATGTTAATGAACAAGACCAATTCATTACCTCACCTGTTCAGTTTTGCATTACCTCCTTTTGCTTCAATATAAAAGACCCCCCCATCTACCCAAATCATAAATTAATTGTCTAGAGGACCTAAACTGTCAAACTGAAAGTATCAAAATAAAACTGATAGTGTGTCCTATAGTTCATCCATCTAATTAACATGTTCAGCCAGCTGAGAAAACTATCATACTACTAAGTCAAATGTTAGGATTATTTTAGGTATTTTTAGATTAATGTCTTTAATAACACTGGAATGGTGATACTGATCTTTAGGGAAAGGTAATAAAGAGCTGTAACAGAAGAAAAATAGTCCTGTCAGCTCCTTGCTGTGAGCAAGTAAATTAATGGAACTTTTGACTTCTTAGTATTGAGGCTAAGAAAAATTTTCTCCTGCAGTCTCTCAGGAAATTACACATCTTTCACTAATGGAACTATTCTTCTAAATATGTCCAAACTAATTAACTGATTGTTAAATAGTACTAAATTCATTATGTGATCTGAAAGTAAAAAAAAAAAAATTCAAAACTCTGAGCTAATATTTAACAATTTTCTGGTAGCTACTCTTTCTACTAAACTGAACAAAATATGGTGAATAAGAAAATTAGTAAAAACAACATTCAATGGGATGAATAAAATGCTGATGTACATGTACAAAAAAGAATGAATGTGCACATCATAAAAATTGGGAAGAAGAGGAGATGCTGAGATTAGGCTTTTTTCTCCCTATGACTTTTACTCAAAACTACTTCATATTTTTAATATCTTTATTAGTTTTGAAAAATTGTAGCATTTTATAGATAAAACATTATAGTCTAAATTATAGTCTAATGACATAATAAAAATACTATGAGGGACATTTCACTAAGGAGGATGTAAGTATGCAAACTCTTACCCAACTCAAAATGAGCCAACCAATTAAACTTTAAGCTTAGATTTCAAAACTAATTTACTAAATTAATAATGTATACACACACACATACACACACACACACACACACACACACACACACACACACACACATATATATGTTTTCTTTCCTGGATCTGATTTGAGTTTTGAATAGGACAGGGATCCATTTAGCTGTATAAACACTGATCACAATTTACTGGCAAAATGAAGCACTTTTCTTTCCTCATCATTATGTTCACTGTAAGAAAAACTCCCATTTAACTTATAAAGTCTTTCGAAGTTGTCAAAAACTTACCATAATATTTACAAAGTATAAAGCAAGGGAAAATAACAGAGAACTATTCATATAGCTATAGCCTTTATTGATAATATATTTTTATTCATAAATAATCTCACTACTTAGTAAAATCCAATACAAAAAATGTGCAAAAATGCTTAGTGTAATAAGACATGGATTTTCAATGCTCACAATGAAAACTGAACCATATTTCTTCTGATTGTAAGCAATACACATAACTTTAATAATATTAACCAGTGTAAATGACAGACAAAGACAATAAAATTGATATAATATAAGCAAAGTAAATAATTTTGAAAACTGTTGGTACATTAAAAGAAAAAGAAAGAAGAAAAGAAAAGAAAGAAAGAAAGAAAGAATGAATGAAAGAAAAAAGAAAGAAAGAAAGAAAGAAAGATATTAGCAAATGCAATCTTGTTTTCTTTACAGGCATTTAAGCCAGCTGTCAGGGAAGCACTTTGCTGTGGATCTTCAATCAGTGAACCTCAATGAATTCTGAAATTTCAAGCTTATACATGGTGAGCAAGACTTCAAAATGCTACCACAGACCCAGGTTTTGGTTTCGACATGATCAGATCAGTCTAGTCAATTCAGGAAAATTGACTTAGGAGGTTTATGTTCTGTTATCCCCACTCTCCATACAAGATTAAATTTAAAAAATCTACCAAAGTGATTAAAAGTTCTGTGTCATTCGTTATATTCCCAAGTTCTAAAACTTTTCTATATTAAATGTTGTTATCTTAGGGCCCAAGAATCTAGCTTTCACATACTTTGTACTGGAATTTGTTTCTGCATTCCCTTGTTATATCAATGGAGGTAAATTCCAGACATGTTTCTACAGGGACAACAGCATGGCTAGTTCTGTAAATCTAATAGCTAAATATGTCACCCACGAAGACACTAGACCTGTTCTCCCAAGGAGTTCAAAAGGAAGCCCACAAATTTATCCTTGCAGCTAAAAATACTTGACAAATTATCTTAAAAACATGACATGTGTGACAAATACATCAAAGTAATCATCTATAAATTAAAAAAGGGTCTTGCTGAAGCAATCCACTCTGGCATAAAACTCATGATCCTTTTGTCTTTGCCTACTGAGTTGTGTGATAATAGGTGTGCCTCATCAGACAAAATAACCATCTTAAAGGAAGTTAGTTGGGCACAAGAAAACACTGATCAACAATGTAAAATAATAACTTTAAATAATATTTTTAATTTGCTTTCTACTCAAAGTTGTCAATTAAGCTATAAACATCTATTCCAAACAGAACACATGTAGTACCCTGCGGTTAGTTTCTATACATGAACATTTCTCCCTAAGATAATATAATTCCCTCCAAATTTATACTCTTCTGATTCCATGTTGATTGTAAAATGTAAGAAAATTATAGAGTACACTATTGCATCTATTAATAATTGTAGACAAGGTCAAGAGACTATTAATATGTGAGAGTTAAGATGGCAGTTTGGTTCTACATGTTTTAATAAATACTGTTTGTTCAAATTTCCTAAGTCTAATGTGGAGTAGTTTGTTTTAGGCATGTTTAAGGACAGCATAACTTGTCAATGGAGATAATAAGGCTTATGTCATAAATGTATATGGAAGCCCAAAAATATAAGCCTATTTCCACCTTGCCTGATGGTCAGAGAGTTTAAAGGTTGTTCAAAATGTGTTGACAACATGTCCTGTTCTTTTTCAGTATGTGGTTATTTAATTTTTTTTTTTTTTTTTTTTTTTTTTTTGGTTTTTCGAGTCAGGGTTTCTTTGTGGTTTTGGAGCCTGTCCTGGAACTAGCTCTTGTAGACCAGGCTGGTCTCGAACTCACAGAGATCCGCCTGCCTCTGCCTCCCGAGTGCTGGGATTAAAGGCGTGCGCCACCACTGTCCGGCTTATTTAATTCTTTTGTCATTAAGATTACTCATACAAGTAGATATATTCCATCCTGACAGATGGTCAGGATATGCAAGTGTGCTTCTGTTCCTTCTTTTGTATTTTGTGGTTACCTGGGGAATAGCCGATTTCAGGATCCTTGGTCTAGGGTGGCTTCACTGCCTACAAAACAGAATGCTGATGACTTAATGTATCAAAGTATAAAAGCAATTAATTGTTTGAGTTGTCTTTTGTATCATGTTAATGAAGTTTTTTTAACCTCTTCTTCCTTTTGTATTGGGTATAAATGTGTATGGAAACATAAATGCAGATAATTTCAGTACTCACTGGAATGCCCTGTTGGTACTATACTATATTTACTATTTTCAGGCATCTTCATATTCTTTACTTTTATTTATTTATTTATTTTTTTTTGATTTTTCGAGATAGGGTTTCTCTGTGGTTTTGGTTCCTGTCCTGGAACTAGCTCTTGCAGACCAGGCTGACCTCGAACTCACAGAGATCTGCCTGCCTCTGTCTCCAGAGTGCTGGGATTAAAGGCATGCACCACCACACCCGGCTTTACTTTTATTTCTGAATCCCCACACCCCTACCTGGAAAGTGGAATTTTTGTTGAGGCCTGTCCCTGATAAATCAAAAATCTTTTTTTTTTAAATATGTGTGACATCTTCCATAAAGATACATTCTATATATTGGCTGAGGAAAAGAAGCACAAGATAAGGATATGGCAGATGACTTGGCGTAGTCTCAGTCACATTACTAGTACAGAGATTACCAGGATATGTGCACATCCTCTCCCAGCCCTCTGGTCAAAAATCAGGATACATATTTCTCTTTACAAAAAGACATCCATGAGTGTTTAACATTTCTTGTACCTATAGTACTTATATGTGAGCTCAAGGACCTCTGTGCTCCTACACGTAGGTAAATAATATTATACCAAAGCAACTTTGATGGAGGAAGGTCATTGGTTAAATAAACTGCCTTGGCCCTGATAGGTAAAAACATAGGTGGGTGGAGTAAACAGAACAAAATGCTGGGAGGAAGAGGAAGTGAGGTCAGAAATCATGCAGCTCCTCTCTGAGCCAGACGCATGAAGCTCAGACCCAGGATGGACGTAGGCGAGAATCTTTCTCGGTAAAACTGATGCTACACAGATTATTAGAGATGGGTTGATCGGGATAAGAGAAATAGCCTGTAAGGGCTAGAGTCAATGGGCCAAGCAGTGTTTAAAAGAATACAGTGTCCATGTCATTATTTTGAGGCATAAGCTATCAGGCGGCCGGGGTGCTGGGGACGCAGCCCCGCTGCTCCTATTACTACACAACTTATTGTAAACAATGTAAAATAAGACTGTATGGAAGACTGTATATGACAATAGATCATGTGGTTTACTGCTGAAAAGACAAGTACAAAAAGTAGAAAGGTTCTATTAGCCACTTGTAGAACCTAAGGGTCAACAAAGGAAATGGCTGAACTATTTTGAAGGACATAAAGTTGAGAAAAACAAATTCAAATGATTTTATCACTTTTTCCTCTGATAAAATAATGATATGGAATATCACTATTTAAAAAAACTTATAATACTGACTACTGACAGAGGTAGAATCAGTCTTCTATAGTGAACATACATTATACAAAACTAAGTAGTTAACACTGGACACAAACACACATACACAAATACATACATATATGCATACAAACATACATAGATGTGCATATACATGCATACACATACTTATATGTACAGCTATTGATTATAATTAAGAAATAAGTTTGGGAGAGGATGTGGGAATAGTTAGAGGGGAGCAAATAGTACATAGCATGATATAGATACAATGATCATGTATAAATTCTTGAAAAATATTATAAAGAAAAAAATTCATTATTATCTTACATATAGTATTTAAATGGATGCAATAAGAAAATTAAAAAGTCAAATCCAAATTTTATGTACACTAGATTATTGATGTGTTGGTGTTTGGTGAAGTAAATTGCCTATCTTAGCAATTAACATATAAATGAATACAAATTAATATATATCCATATATGTGTGAATATTTATGTATATGTATTCAAAAAATATACTTGTTCTGTGCACTTTGATTACTAGACTACTGAAGAAAATTAACCCTAACAAATTATAATTTTTTATGCAATCTCCAACTGGGAGAAGAGAAGGCCAGAGAGGAGATTTTCTCTTACAGAAAGATTTTACAATTGTTCATTTAACCTAACAGGAGTGACAGGAAATATAGGAGAGAAAAAAGAGTTGAAACAATGGTAGGAAGAGGATTACATGTTGGCCTAACATCTTAATTATGCACATTTCTTGCTTTCTTTAATACCTATCCCCAGATCCGAAACCCAAAGGTGACTTGAGGGCATTACTAGATCTGAAACTATTCACAAAAGGCCAAATTAAATAAATCTTCCTTTTCTGCTTTTTACTCTTACTTTTGCTTTTTTTAATTTGGCTTATTAATGACAGGTGGAGAAACCTGACGTTTTAGAGCGGAGCTTATAAACTGTAAGTTAAATAATGGTGGTTTTTGAAAGAAAATATATACAAAGTGCTTAATCTTCACTTAGGACCCAAAAAATTTAGTAGAAATTAACTAAAATTGAAAATGCAAACTGCAACAGTGGAATTATTTTATATATCATAATATCCAAGCAACAAGAGAGAGTAGGTTAAGAATATTGCATTAATCAAGTACAGTCAATTGTGGTCATTGTCTTGATTAGTTATATTTCTCTTAAGAATCTTAATAATGCATAGTCTTTAAAATATGTATTAGTGGTGAAATTTAACTACAAATCTGACTCCATCACTGAAATCTAAGCATTTTTCTGTAACATCTTTATGTGGCTCCATGCTATTTGGCTTTATATTTAATTTTGTGTTTCCTAGGTAAACCTGTTTGCTTAATCTCATTTCACTATTTAATTGAACTTTCCTAAAGAAATTACCTGGTTAAAATATTACTAATAACATCTAATCTGTTCTATAGATTTCATAATTTTGTGTAAATTCTATTGTAGAAATGACTATCCTTCAAAATTTCAGGGTCTTTTTTTTTTTTCTGATCTCTGATTTTTTCAAGTAACCTTAAACAATAAAACCTATCTTAATTTTCACCCTATATATGTTAACTGCTATATATATTTCAGTTTAGGACCCTCTTTTTCTCTTTACCTAAGAATTTTCTTACAAAGATAATGGTTTTATGTTAGAACATGTCTCATAGTATTAGCTGACTTTTCTTTTGCTGCTATTAATGATGTTTTTCATATTTTTTCTTTATTTAACCTCTGCTCCCATAGGCTTCTGTGTGTTTATTCATTTGTTTCATCTTTCTAAGGTAAACCATTCATTTATTTAAAATTAAGGAATCTGATTTTCCACTTCAATCTGTGAAAGCTTATATCTACCGCTATTAGAATCACCATTAAACAATTCTTTCATAAAGCAGTATCTTTGAAAGAAAACTTGATAATGCTATCAGATGGCTTGTCCATGTCATGTATATCAAAGTCAGAGGAAAAAAATGCTTTGATCTTGTGCTCTAATCTCATACTTTCCAGATTCCTTCTGGTTAATTTGAACATGAAAAAAGTCCAGAGCCTCTTTCTGAATGAGACCCATATCCTACCACATCTAGAAGAGAGAAAAGGTTATCATGGAGGAATCTTACTATTTTCTTTTGAGGTGTTGATAATGCAACTGAATTTTAGTTAAAGTTTCAACTTTATCCTGAAAGCTATGAGTAAATGCAAATTATTTTACTTCCCATGATTCTACTATGTACAGTAGATTATTCCTTAGATTTTACTAATTTTGTTTAGCATTTAGCTTCCTGAGTCTCTTATTCTGTTTCCTGTGCCCATTACTGAATGCTGTATTCATTCAGAAACTTCTCACAATAACCCAGAATCAATTACAACAAAGGTTTATTTATTTGCGAATAAACTCACAGAAAGACTAGCAATTTGCAGTCCTTTTCACATACTGGAAGCTGGAACCAAATCCAGCAGTCAAGAGGGCCTCAAATGCTTTTTGTCTGCATTTACAGTACCTGAGATTATGCCTGAAGTGGACAAGTATCTTAAAGGCAGTTGGCCAAAGGAGTTCCCAAAATACCTTCCTGTGTTTCCAAAATAGCCAGTTCTCATACTTGAAGATGGATGAAAAAAAAAAATTCTCCAGAAGCTCAGAACTGAGTGAAATTAAGGGTTATTTATTTAGGAGTAGATTTGTGGATCAGAGTCTTCTACATGAATGAGGAACAGAAAGTTTTACCCATCTCCATTAATTTGTGTATTACCATGTGGCAATTGCTTACTGGAGATTCTAACTGTCGTTGGTCTTAGGCAGAGGATTCATGGCTTCTCTGACTCTGCCCTTTTCCTCCAACCTACCTAAGTTCTGCCCTATCAACAAGGCCAATGCAGTTTCTTTATTCATTAACCAATGAAAGCAACACACAAACAGAAGAAACTCCTACACCATTAATTCATCGTATCCACTTGTGCCTCTTGCAATTTCTCTTCAACAACAGTTAATTCTTTCTCACCTTAAGCTTTTAATTCTATGGCACTGTTTAACTCTTTGTAACCATCTGGTGTTTGTTTAGATATTTAATTAGATCAGATGTCATTCCATGAATTGGTTGTAGACTGAAAATGTCTCTTAACAATCTTTGAAAGTCATTAAGAGTCTTAAATCAGTCTCTTCTAGTTTATGACCTTTGTGTTCAAATTATCTTTAGACCTATTTTGTAACCTATGTAGTTGACAGCATCTCCTTTTTTATTTTTTCAGGAGCAATTTGAAATCCCCATTTAGGCAAAAGTGTTTTTTTGTTGTTTTTGTTTGTTTTTTACTTCTTCAAACATACTTTTTAAGCACCTGTGTTTGATATCACATAGTAAAATATCATCCATGTTAAATATAGATTTAAGAAATATAAAGAACATCTACTTGCTTCTGTACCAACTGTTCTAAAACATGTAGTTTATCTTCTGTTAAAGGCCATTGTTTAACATGTATTGGTTTCTCAGTTAGACATTTCAAAGTCAGGGCTATTAGTACCTCTAAAGGTTTGTTAGTTACTTTTTGTTCAGTCTAAATGGCTGCTGAACTTAGTTTTTAATGTTTTATATTATACTTCCCAGAGACATGAGGTTTTGAGACTGCTGAAATGGTAATCTGGTATTCCATTGCTGCAAGTGGTCAGGACCCCATAAAATTCACTGCAATATTGGTACATATGGCCTTAGCCTTTCTGTTTGTCCTTCTAGCCCTATGCATTTAACCTTTTTTTTGCTTTTCTTCACTTGAGATAGGGTTCAAATTTCTAGGAATTGAATATCCTCCTCTTGAAGAAGCCAATTTGAATCCCAAGATTCTGCAGTAATGACACTCATATCTGCACACATGTCTATTAATTCTTACATTACATTGTCATTTCTATTCACTTTTAGTTTTGATCATTGATAACTTACAGAAGTCTGTCAGAAGATATGTTTCCTATTTTCTACTGGAGTTTTTGAGTTAGCATCCATGTCTATTTCATTATCCAGAACAGTATGATTTTTTTACAGTAGGCACTACATTTTTAAATTTTCATTTTGAGACACATTATCCACAGTAAATGGGAATGATTCGACCATGTTTGATATGGGGTCCTGCTAGAGACCCCAAAAGGAGTTATCAGGTTGCCTTATCTTTCTTTTGTTGATATGCATTCATTGGTAGAGACCCCAAAAGGAGTTATCAGGTTGCCTTATCTTTCTTTTGTTGATATGCATTCATTGGTCCAATTTCTGCTTTTGCCATACCCTCTCCATATACCAGTAGGTAGAGAGCATCTATTCTTGCTGTTTCTAGGGCCAACATTATTTCCATGAATTACTTGCCTACAATCCCTTCGCAGATGACTTATTCTACCACAATTAAAACATTCAGCATTTTGGTGTGTCCTCACACCATCAAAAATTGCTTCTCTTACTCAAGTCTCCATAATAAATCAAATGTCTTAACATTCATTGCATGCAAGATTCATTCATCTATTGTGGCTGATATGACCTTTAGCATCCCAAGAACTTTTTTGCATTCTAAATTGGCATTTTCAAAAGCCAAAAAATCATGTGAAGCTTCTTGGTATGTCACTCCTATTTGTACAGCCTTAATCTTTGTAAAAAAAAAAAAAAGTCACTAAAGGTTTCTCTCAGACCCTGTTTTTCCTTATTATACAATTCAATTCTCTTTCCTAGGTTCTGAATTCTGTCCCAAGCATTTAAGTCTGCTGTGCTATATAGGGTCAAGTTGTGTTTGTCATCGACAACCTAGTCTTGAGGATCAGAGTAATGGCCTTTGCTAAGAGTATGATCTTGGGAAGTCTCAAATCCTTTCTCTTTCCCCTGTTGTTCTAAAATGTTTGCTTTTCTCTCCAATAACTCTTTTAAAGCAGCTGAGGTCAGTCTTCTAGGACTTCTTAGATTAATTGAAGCTAATGTGTGGGGTAGTCTTATTGCTTGAAGCCCAAATATTCACTATTCTAACAAATTGTGAATATAGTTTATAAGCTACTATTGCTTTTTGAATTTATATTAAATATCTTATATGTATTGGTTCCCATGTATATTCTTTGACTACCTTAGGGTACCTTGTGCCAGATGCTCTATCCAAGGAAATTACCAGATAGGCAGTTAAAAATCTGGGCAAGTCATCATAAAGTCTGGTACATCCTGACTAGGCTAAATCTTGCCTTTGTACCTTCTGTCCCTGCTCATCAGTTTCAATAATTTAATCAAACTTTTTAATTTTTTTTACCACTGCCTTTTGGAAAGTCTGACTCTCCTGTCCAATGTTCTGTTCTAATGCCCTCATTGGGGATTCCAAGATATAAAATTTGTCCAAAAGATAATGTGTAACATGAGGGGTCAGTCTTGCTTTTTGGAGTTCCTGACCTACCTGGTTCCCCAGCCATTTAGTCCCAGAGAAAATCACACAGAGATCTCCATAAGTTATAAAACTGATTGGCCCATTAGCTCAGGCTTCTTGTTAACTATTGTACCTTATATTAACCCATTGTTCTTATCTACATTAGCCATATGGCTTTCTCAGCTGGGTAGATTACATCTTGCTTCTTCCTTGGTCTGGACAGTACTGGGAATGGGAGGAATGGGCTTCCTCCTTTCCAGCATTTTCCTGTTCTCATTGCCTCACCTCTACTTCCTGTCTGGTTGACCCACCTATACTTCCTGTCTGGCCAATCAGCATTTTATTAAAATACATGATTGACAGAATACAGACAATTCTCCTGTACCAATAATGTCTCATCTTTGGACATAATTTTTGATAGCATACATATTACCCTCTTGGAGAGATATCTTATCTGTTAATGTATCATGACTTTTCAACAGATTCCAATTATTAAATTCAGCAGCACACATTCTTTTAGATAATATCTCAGTACCCTTAAACATTGACTGGATTTTGTCCATTAAATTACTGGTATTTCTCTCCAGAATGTTGATTTTTCCAACTATATTTCATTATTAGTCTGTAAAGACTGTATCATTTCTAAAAGTATCTCCATAGTGGCCATCTTATCAAATCATTTTTAATGAATGATATGAAAAACAAAATTAATCACTAGAATGAAATAGAGAGATGTATAAGAAAACCACATAATCCTTGCCAGATACAATTCATAGAATTAACGAAGTAATTATTGAACTCCACAATAGTTATATTATTGGAAATTTTGTAGTTTTTTATATCTTACCACTCATAAGGCAATTATAGTTAGTTGAGGTACTCCCTGCAGGTAGCAGTGTTTGTTTACAGAAAAGCAAGTAAACCATCTCCTTACAATCTCTTTAGCTTGTTGCTATGTAGTAGAAAACATATTCTTTAAACCTCTATTTTTGACTTATTTTTTATCAATTTATGAGGTCTTCTGCCTATTTTCAATCAATATCCATTCAATTTCTATATTAACTTGTACTAGAATACCTGACAGACTCATATGTTATTGAATGTGTGTTATATACATGGGACTAAACATATTCCTGATTAAATCTTGAACTTGAAAAAATAGTGAAGTCAATTCTGTATCATCTGGTATAAATGAGTGGTTTAAATATACAAAACAACTCTTTTGCATATTTAGAATCAGTAACTATATTAAAAAACTTTTTAAATCCCTTAGTACTAAAAAAAGTACTGCCTTTTGGGCAGAATTATAAGGGCTTTGTTCCACCTTACTTAAAACTTCTAAATTGAATCCTGCCTTTCCTGATTTCCTGATATTTGCATCAGTATAGAATGTATTGGTTCCTATTATTGGTGTGTCTTATACAATGTGGAGAAGAATCCATGTATTCCTCTCTTTAAAATTAATTTTATCTTTTTTGGAATAATTGTTATTAATGTCTTTGCCAGTGTTTATTATTTGTTTTTTACTTTCATCAGCAGTAAAAGTCACTATAATCTCTGCTGGGTCTATTCCTGATAATTGACAAAGTCTCGATTTTACTTTTATACTTAATTCAGAGACTTGTTGCACATAAATTTTTAATTTTTTAATTGGTTTATATAGTAAAATAATACCTTCTAAGATAATATCTTCCACTTGCATTAAAATTAGTGTAGGGGAAATTCTGGAAGGTAATATGACTAGAATGCAATTCCAGTTTAGATCCACCCTATCCACATGTGTCTTCTGTAATTTCTCTCAACCAAAATTAATTCTTTCTAAGCTTCAGCTGTTAATTCACTGGGGCAATTTAATTCTTTGTCACCATCTAAGGTTTTGTTTAAATAAATTATTTTATCAGGCATTATCCCAACAGTAGTTGTATATTGGAACTGTCTCCAAACAATCTTTGAAAGTCATTAAGAGTCCCCAATCAATCTCTCCAAATTTGTACTACTTGTGTTGTAATTTTCTAGAAACCTCTTATATAAACTAGGCAATTGACAGAATCTCATCTTTATATGTTTTTCAGAAGAAATTTGTAATCCCCATTTAGTCAAAACTTTCTTATTTCTTCAAACATTCTTTCTAAATATCTACATTTGAATCATATAGAAAATGTCATCCATGTAATGGTAAATTATACATGTAGTAAATTGTTTATGTGTCATTTCCTATGACTGACTTATGAAATATTGGCATGGAATGGGGTTATTGAATATTCATAGTAGAGGATGGTCTATTAATAGCTCCTAGCTGGCTGAGAATTATAAATAGGCACTGTAAAGGCTCATTTTTCTCTGTAAAGGCATTGTGAAGAATCAATCTTTTAAATCAATAACAATAAGATGCTTCCTTTAGGTAATAGGGAAGGCAATAGAATTCCATACTGTATCTTTTACCTTGCTGAGAGCTCTGAGGTCTGTCACCATTCTCGATGTATCCTGCATTTGTGTAACTTGAGGTAGAGTTCCAATTTATAGTAGTTGAACATTTGCCTATTGAAGAGGCCAATTTGGATGGCCAGATTCTGGGGTAATGATAGATATATCTGCACTTGTGTCCATTAACCCCTTAATTACAGTGTTATTTATTTGCACTCAAGTTTTGTCTTTGGTCTTTTATAGAAGTCTGCCAAAATATGTTTCCTATTTTCTATTGGAATTTTTGATTCTTCCTCTATGTTTATTTGATCATCCATAATTGGATTTTTTTTTTTACAGTAGGCACTGGATCTTTTAATTTTCCTGGTGGAATGAACACATTTTCCACAGTGACTGGGAATGAATGGACAATGTTTGACCTGAAGGGATACATGAGGCCCCCAACCAGTTTCCTGAGGGTAATAGGTTGTCTTGTTTATCTTTTGTTTATCTACATTTATTGGTCCAACATTTACCTTTGCCACATCTTCTACATACTCCAGAAGACTGAGACTTCTATTTTTGCCATTTGTAGAGGAGACATTATTTCTAAGAATGTGTTGTCTACAATCTTTTTTTTTAGATGTTCTATTCTACCAGGGTTAAAACATTTGACATTTTGACCTTTGAAATTTCTTCTCCTACCCAACCCTCAGTATTACAGTCATATGCCTCAACATTGGTTGTATGTAGAATCCATTCATACATTGGTGCTTATCAAAACTTTAAAGGCCCAAGTATATTTTTGCATTCTAAGGTGGCATTCAATAAGTACTTATCTAGCTTTGGGGTCTGTTACTCCTACTTGTTCAGTCTTAGATAATTTTTCTCTAAAGTCATTAAACAGTTCTCTTTGGCCTCGTTTAATCCTAGTATATGATTCAATTCTTTATCCTAGGTCTTAATGCTGATGTACTTTATAGGGACAAGATGTATCCATAATAAAGAGTTTGATCCTGTGGATCATGATAAGAATTTGATCTTGGGAGCCCCAAGTCCTTCTGCTCTTTCTTCTTTTTCTAAAATTTTGTCTCTTCTCATTAGCAGCATTTCCATAGTAATTTTGGTCCAACTTCAAAGACCACTGAGCTGAATTGAAGCAAATTGTGTAGGGTATCTTTATTGCATGAAGCCCACATCTTTACCAATCACTGAAAAATGGTGAATACAAACTATAAGATGCCAATGGTTATAATTTCCTTTGGATTGTTCATACCTATAGTCTTCCACAGTATTTTTGAATCCTTTTGAGTAGTTAGTAGTTTATCAGAGGTTATTATGATGTAAGTAGCTAAAACGCTTTAGTCATCTCTCACTCTGACAAGTACTGACATTGTTGAATCCTTTCCTTGTACCTCCTCTCCCTGCTTATCAGTTCCAATTATTTCCTCAAAAGTTTCAAATCTTACTACCACTGTTTTTTTTTAAATTCTAAATATCTTTACCTGTGAATATTCCTAGTAATTTCATCAACTTAAATAATTTCTGATCCTCATTTTGCACATATAATACCAAGGTATGAAATTTTTATATTAATGGTACCTTCTCATCCTTGGATATTATTTGAATGCTGTGAAATTTCCCTTCCTGAAAAGATACTCTATCTGGTAATTTATAATAACTTTTTAACATGATTTGATTGTTAATTTTAACAATGTTAATTCTTTCAGATTATTTCTCAGCACCCTTTTGTAAGGTAACATATCCCAGTGAAATAGACTGAATTCTGTCTTCACATTTCTGTCAATCTTTTTAATGGTATTAATTTTTAAAAAACTTTTGATTTACAGTGGAATAAAACATATCAGCTAGCTCTTCCTTACTGGTATGTAAAATCTGTATCATTTCTAAAAGAGCCTCATTTTTGAATCTGGTATCAAACCATCATTTTAAAGATATAATATGAAGGACAAATCTCAGTCCCAATACCAGGAAATGGATGTACCAGAAAAATCACATAACCATTACAGAATACTGTCCATAATGAAAGCAGAGGTTATGAAATTTTTGGGTTATGTGGTGTCTGTGATTATATGAATTTCAAATGTATTGATTTATTTATTAATAAAATGAACATACCATGTTGTGGATCTTCAGTAAATTGTTGTAGGTATAATAATCTTTATTGAGCAGCAGGTGTCACAATTTCAGATGCACATGACTGGAGCAGCAAAGAAGTTTACAGTACCTGAATTACCTGGGATTTAATTAATTAATTAAGAGCTGCACATTCATATATGGATGTTTAAATTAGCTGGAATAGGAAGGAACCCAGAGTTTTCCACAAGTAGTGTTTTGAAAATGGGGCCTGGAAGTTACCAGCAAGCAGAATATGGTGGGGATCAGAATAGAAGAAAAACATGTGTGGTCTGGTAAGCTGCAGGGCCTAGGCACCAGCTGGAGAGGCTGCAGTGGCCAGCAGGAGTTGCAAATGGGCATATTTGGGGGAATGCATGCCTGAACTGGCAGTCCTGAAAGAGCAGCAGGGAAAAAAGTATTTGTGGAAATTTTGGGATGGTACAGGTGGGTGTCTACTCATGCCCTATGTGCGTGTGTGCCTGATGTAGATGACCAAAATAAAGTAGACCCACACCGGCTCAGAACTGAGTATAATAAATGTTTTATTTTTAATTATGGGTAGACTCATCCTCTGCACAAGTGGGAAACAGGAACCAAATCCAACATTTGAGAGAGAGAGAAAGGGAGACAGTGTGTACACATTTCTGCAGCTTTATTTATAATAGCCATGGTCATGACCAAAGTGATCTGTCATCTCAAAGGTGATTGGCTGAAGGAGTTCGTCCAGCATTCCAAGTGGAGTGTCTTCACTGACAAACATTCTTTTGGGACTAGATCAGTGCTGCCAGGAACAGTCATGCATAGAATAGGACAAAAACAGCTTTGCATAGGTGTAAACATTATTGTAAACAAAAATAGAAGCATATTCAAAATAGCAAGTATAATTTTAAATTGTTACAATATACATGAAACTATACCAATGTAAATTGTCTTTAAATAAAAGTTCACAAGTAATAATCTATTATCCCATCCTATCCATTCCCTTCTTTTTCTCTAAAGAGATCTCTGATCCTACTTCATTTTCACCACCAAGCCTACACCACTTATAACTAAACCCTAATAAATGTATCTAACACTGGGGACAAACTCTGGTGAGAGAAGGGTCATCATTTTCTAGAATTAATTTCTGCTTAGGAACTTCTTCAGCCAATAGCCTTTAAGATATCAGCCTATATTGGGCCTGCTCTCATGTATTATAAATGCAGATGAAAATCTTAGATGGCCATCTTGGCTGACAGATTTGATTACATTTCCCAGTGCAGAGAGAGGACTGTGGATTGCTATTATTTCTGTGAGTTTAACCCAAATAAATAAACCTTTCTTATATTTCATTCCTGGCTATTTGGCAACTCTTTTGGATGCTCAGAAATTGGCACCCAAAGTCGGGCGGAGGTGGCGCACACCTTTAATCCCAGCACTCGGGAGGCAGAGGCAGGCGGATCTCTGTGAGTTCGAGGCCAGCCTGGTCTACAAGAGCTAGTTCCAGGACAGGCACCAAAGCTACAGAGAAACCCTGTCTCGAAAAACCAAAAAAAAAAAAAAAAAGAAAAAAAAAAAAAGAAATTGGCACCCAGTGTGCTCATGTGGCCTGAGTCCAAGTCATTGCTGCTAAGGGTCTTGACACCTGCCTACAGCATTCTCCCACCCAACACAGCTGAACTACCTCTCCACAGCAGAACTATAACTCTGGTGCAAAGTTTTGCACAGTTTTACTCTGCTGGACTTCTGAGGTGACTTGGCAATTTCCCATCATTCTACACCAGTGTGGCTTGGTCCCACCTACTAAATGGTAACTGCAGCTTCTGGCAAGTAATCTAGCATCTCATGCTGCCTGACAGTTCTGGGTTTCTTGGCCTGTGAACAACTCAAGTTTTCTCCATATGTGGGTATGATGCTTTTAAATAAGTTTGCTAGTAATTCAGAGTCTCAGGTAATTCAGGTTCTCATCTTGGACCTGCTTTTCTGCCACAACTGTGACACCTACTGTCTAATCAAGATTATTGCACCTACAACAGTTTTCTAAAAATTAAAACAGAGGTAAATTAATTTAATAATAAATAAATAAATTAGAAAGAATGAATAAAAAAATAAATTAATTTGAAGACTGAAGACTCTAAACCAACTCCAAGATAGTATCAGGCAATATCACTATCCAGGAAATAAAAAACCTTATTGTTTCTATTATGGATGGAATTCTGCTAGAGCTATATGACATAAATGGGACATAAATATTTGCGGTAATATTGGCAATTAGTATTGCTCTTCATATTGTATCCTTAAAGAAAAGGTTTGATAACAGTGTTAAGAATGAAAAACTTTTAGGAATGATACAGTCTTTAGTTAAAATGATTTATAATATTGAAAATAATAACTTTAATTTAGTAGTAAAATATTCAGTCCACTTCAATGGGTTATGAATCCTTACAAAATGGTAGCGAAAGTTATCTAAAAAGATACCATTGAAATTAGTAATCAAAATCTGTTAAAAATTTATTGTAATTTAGGAAATAAAACATTCTTCCATGAAGGCCATATGCACACCTCAAAATAATATCATAGGATGAGAAGGTATCATTATTGAAAAACTTAAAACCTTGGCATCTCATATGTAGAATGAGAACCAGAAATCAATTGATTTGATGAAATCATTAGAAACATTTACAGGTCAAGAGATTCAAGATTTAGAAAGGTCTGATAAGATTTGAATTGATTGAGAAACTTTTTAGAACTGATAATCAAGGAGGGGAGGTACAGACAAAGGACTTAGCATCACCAGTACCTCTCAGAATCAGAGATGACTTACCAATTGTTTTAATTACTTATTTTGTTATTATCCAGAAAACACTCAATATGCAACAAATACATAGAATGTTAATGAAAACCTATAGGTATGAAAGTTCTAAAAGATATTATGCAAGCAGTAGCATCTTATAGCATGCATTCACCATTTGTAAGGGATGTTGCAAAGACATGGGCTTCAAGTAATTGGGTTATTTTATAAGATTGGATTCATGTAGTCTCAGTGGTGCTAGAAGATGGGCCACAATTACAATAGAGGTAGTATTGGAGAGTGAAGGCCAATGCCCTGAAACATCAAGGTAGAGTCAAAAGAGTTGAGGCCTTCAAGGTCAAATTCTTTTTGAGGGTCATTATGCTGTTCCACAGAGTCAAGTTATTTACAATGATACATCTTGCTCCTATACTATACAGCAGCCTTGAAGGGTTGGGACAGGATTCAAAAACCAGAAGAAATAATAGAATCATTTACTAAGGTTATAAAACACCCAAGATAACCCTTTATTAATTTCTTATGAAGATTAACTAAAGCTGTAGAAATAGGAGTAACAGATCCAGAGCTAGATGAGTACTTACTGAATCTCTGGCTTTTGAAAGTGCCTATTTAGAATGTAAAAAGATATCTGTGTCTTTAAAGGTCAAATCAGCACCAATGAATAAACAGATCCTGAATACATCAAAAGCCATTTGACTATAATACTGAGACTTGGGTAGGAGAAGTTATTTCCAAAGATATGAGGAGACATCAAAATGCCTAATGTTTAAATTGTGCTAGAATGGGACACTGATAAGGGATTGTAAACAAGGTGTTCCTAGAAATAATGTTTCTTCTTTGAATAACAAAACTAGAAGGTCTCAATCTTCTGGATTATATAGAAGATGTGGCAAAGGCCAACATTGGACCAATGTATGAGAGGACAACTGAGGCCATTTGTGGGCAGTATATCAGTGAATGTATGGGTTCTGATCAACTGCAACAATGGAATACCCAAATAAACATTCCTGCAGTTTCAGAAATGGAATATAAACCAACTCATTTTTCTAGGATGGATATTATTATGTATTATTAAGATAAACAGTCACCAACCATTCAGGCTGTACAAAAACACAAAACAACTAACAAACTTTCAGAAGTGCCAATGGCTCTAGCTTTAAAATGGTTATCTAAGAAACATATATGAGTTAAACAATGTTCTTTAATATTATAGAAACTTCATTAGTACAGCTGGTACAGCAGCAACTAGACATCCACATATTGAAGAATCAACCATCCCTTGGAATTTACCTCTGTTTTTTTTTTTAAATCTGCAAAATGGAGAATAGTGACAGATTTAAGAGCTGTTCCTTTGCCTTCCATATTTCCTAATTAATGGCCTCTTATAATTATTGATTTAAAAGATTGTTTCTTCACTATAACTTTACTCAAAAAAAGAAAGAAAAATAATTTCCTTCTCAGGAAATTTTACTGTTACTTATATTTCTCAGCCTACTCAAAGGAATCAATGGAGGAATCTACTACAAGGAATGATAAACAGTTCCTCTCTGTGCCAATATGTTTTAATTCAGCCATTGGAAATGATATGTAAGCAATTTCCTGAACCTATAGTTTACCATAAAATGAATGACATTTTGCTATATGCTTCAAATGTAGATACTTTATAAAGAAGGTTTGAAGAAGTAAAGAAAGTTTTTTTTGTCATATTGTATGCATCCATGGTTCTATGTCTTTTTAAGATATTTTGCATATTAACAAAATTTTAGGATATATACACTATACATTTCTACCTCTGATCAAGACACTTATGCAAATATTGTTTACATTTTGGGGTCATTGTCTTTATTTTCTGCACATTTGGTTAAAGATTGTTTAATTTTTTAATATGAAGACTTATTCTTTAAGTTATATAGCTATTAAGAATGCTAGATAAATAGTCATCCTTGCTTGCCATACTCACAAGTAGACTATTCAGTTTCTTAAGATGCATAGAAATTGTATTAACCATAGATAGGTCATCTTGAAACACTTCAAAGAAGTGTAGAATATGGCATTTAAATATTTTATGATTCTGTTGTGTGAGATACAATTGCTCCTGGCAAAAACAATCTATTCCCAAGAGAATGTTGAGGAAGCACCAAGGCAATCTACTTGGACCTTGTATTTTTCTTGACAAAATTGGCTTTTGGCCAAAAAACTGTCCTGTATTGGCTACTGACAAAATACATGTTGTCTCGATTATACAAGCAGGACACAAACAAAAAGCCTGCCAAACCTTGCCAAAACAGGTTGATTTTTTTCCATATTTTCCTGCCTCTGAAAATGGTCTGTCAGATACTGTGTGTCTTATGCAAAGTTGGTTGTTCTAAAGTTGACAATGAGATTTTGGGTGATTGCTCAGGTCAATTGTCTCTGACACTTTTTGCACATTTTGGAAGTTGCTTGATTGAAACTCCTGTTTATGGTGGTAATATTGTTTCCTTTCTTAGGTCTTTGGTGGGAGTGAAGACTAGATAGTCATGACAAAGCCAAGATATTTTTATTGTAAGATTTAAACTACTTAGAATAGAATAACTACTTAAACATTTATCATATGTTTCTTGTTTTATGTTGTTCATGCTGGTTGTAGTTATAATTTTCATGTATGTTTTCTTCTTCTTTAACCTGGACAATGCATGATATTTTTTTCTTATTTTATATAGATTTGTTTTAGGCTTACCAACTCACTTATTTAGACAAAAAGGGGATGTGGTGTCAGAAACATTTAAAATACTGGCCCACTTTGGGGGTGGTCTTTGAAGAACAAATGTTCCTCCAATTTATCCTCTGTTTCCATCTTGTTTCTTGTGTAAGCTATTTCCTGTAATGTAACGGCGTAAATGAATTCAGACAGATTGTAATAATATATACAGCTTTAATGGGGAAAATAGACTTACAGAACCACCGGTTCCCGCAGAGAACAGGGAAGCAGAGAGGGCGGTGGGCTCATGCTCGCTAGATTTATAAGTAAACATTAGTCTGAGGCAAACATGCCCTCTAATGGGCTGGGCTTATCCCTACACCTCCCCCTTTTGTCTAAATAAGTCAGAACTATACCAAATATAACTATATACAATAATAACAAATAATAAATATAACAAACATTATTGAGAACAAAAGTTTTGCTAAACATTCTATCTCAAGGATTCTAAATAATGTAGAGAGTAACTACAATTATATAATCTTCAACTCCATCAAAGATCTGAGAAGGGAATAAATATTACTTAACAAATGAGAGATATCCAAAATGTGCAGCAAATGACAGAGACAACTGGCAATCACCCAAAGTCTCATTTGCAATGTTTAGTCAACCAACTTTGGCTAAGTCCTAACATAACTGAAGGCAAGGGACTTTCTTAGAATAATCCTACCCTGTCTTGGCAAGATAAGACAATACTGTTTCATATCTTTGTCAGTAGTTGAGGTATGGGCTTTTCTTAACCCAAAGGCCAGTTCTGTCAAGAAGACAAGCTCCCAGTGGAATGTCTTTGGTGCTCAACGTTCTCTCGGGAGTAGAGTAGCGTTGCCAGGAGTAAATGTGTCTTGTTGGCACAGAATTCTAGGTTTGATTAAAGGCCGTTTTCTACAGCTCTTCGAAGAAGCTGAAGATTACACTATCTATACTAAATATAATCTCTATGTATCTAAAAGACCTGATAAACCTAAAAATAAATATGACAAACATATAATTCTCATTATCTATCTAACTTGAAGACTAGGAGAATAAACGACTGTGCAATATATGAAGACAATGATCTTCAACTGTAAACAATGTCATTATATAAATAGTATCAGAGGTAGAAATGTACATTGTGATATCGTAGATGTATCAATACAATATAGACAAAGTTATAAGCATACTCTTATACAAAAATAGAGGTAGGAACACTCACATTCAATATTTAATATATCAATATACAATAAACAGTACTAATACAATTTTCTAAAAACAGTAAATCATAAATACAAATCATCCCATCAAACCAGTTAATCCCCCATATTTTTGAAAATACCCCCAATTCCATAAAATATCTCCCCAGCCCCTCAACCCTAAACCAACCACTAAATGATGTCCCTAACCCTGAGGGCAAACTCTGTTGGGAGAGGGGACGTCGTCCTCTAAGATTGCTTCTAGCTGACATGGGGGCAACCTCCTTCTTAGGGGCTCCTGTGAAAGCAAATGATGGTAAAATTCCCAAATTAACCTTTGACCTAAGAAAATTATAACTAGTCTCTGAGCGTTTTGAGAAGGTCCGGCCAGAGTGTTGTCAAAAATGTTTACCATTCGAAATTGTCTCATGCAGTTGGTACCAAAAAACAGGTCTAATATTAGCGCTTAAAAGAAAATATTCATGACGTCATAAAAACCAGATTGAGTTGATGTCGTGGGGCCCATTCTTCATCCTGGAAACTTTAAGGATTTGTTGCTTGTTATGTGAAATTTAAACATTAACAACAAGGACATATACTGACATATAAAGAAAGACACAGATATGAAGAAAAGCAAAGAAAGTTTATCAAGTACATAATTATTCTTATTCTGTCCCATTTCATGGCTCCTGACCTGAGACAGAAACTCTGAGATATCTCTTATCAACAGGCTTGGAATTGAAGAGGGACTGAGCCATAGTCCAACTCCAAAACCAGATCTACATATATATAAAGAAATGTTTAATAAGACATATAAAAAATTAATACTTACAGAATGTATAGAATTTTATTGTTGATCCTTAGTTGGTTGTAACTAGTTTCCATCCGTCAGTAATTAAATATTCAGGGTCCCTTAATTTCTTTGAAGATGAGTATTTTCCTGTGGAGATAAAAAAATTCCTGCCCCCAACCTATCTGGATTTCTTACCATCAGTCTGCTTGCCATACTTATGAATGAATTGTTATTTATCTTTTCCAAGTGGCTTCTCTTCTTCAATCCAAACCTTTATTAATTTTGATGGTATCCACAATTTTTCCTCACCTGTGGAGACAAGAGCAAAACCCCTTCCCCAACGCTGCACATCTCCTGGCTTCCATTGTGAGGTCAGCACATCCTTGAAATAAACTGGTTGATTTAGTTCAGTAGACTTTTCCATTATCCAATGTCTTTCTGCAGCAGTTGCTCCCTTCTCATTAGCATTGAGAAAATTCAAGGTTAACAAAGCATTATGTAACCTATTTCTGGGGGTGTTCTCCACCCCTTTCTGTTTGTTCAATATATCCTTTATAGTTCGATTTGATCTTTCTATGACAGCTTGACCCGTGGATTGTATGGTATACCTGTAACATGCTTGATAATGTAATAATCAAAAAACCGCTCCATTTTCCTAGAGGTATAAGCAGGACCATTATCTGTCATTATTTGTGTGGGTATACCCATGATAGCCATGACTTCTAATAAATGAGTGATTACTCAATCAGCTTTTTTCTAAACTTAAAGCATTTGCCCACTGAAAGCCTGAATAAGTGTCAATGGTGTGATGAACATATTTTAATTTGCCAAATTCTGCAAAGTGGAACACATCCATCTGCCAGATTTCATTCCTTTGGGTGCCCTTTGGATTAGCCCCTGAAGGCAGTGGCATTTGGTTATAGAAAGAGCAAGTAGGGCATTTCTTTACAATCTCCTTAGCTTGTTGCCATGTAGTAGAAAACTCTTTCTTCAAACCTTTGCTATTAACATGATGCTTTTTATGAATTTCAGAGGCTTGTAGCACACTACCAATCAATAATTGATCAATTTCTGCATTACCTTGTGCTAGAGGACCTGGCAGACCCGTATGGGATCGGATGTGAGTTATGTACATAAGGCAAAGCTTGTTCCTGATCAAATCTTGTACCTGGATAAACAATGAGGTTAGTTCTGTATCATCAGGTATAAATTCAGCAGTTTCAATATGAAAAATAATTCTTTCCGCATATTGTGAATCAGTAACTATATTAATAGGTTCTCTAAAATCCCTTAACACCATAAGAATGGCATATAATTCCGCCTTCTGGAAAGAATCATAAGGACTTTGTTCCACCTTACCCAAGTCTTCTTATTTGTAACCTGCCTTCCCTGATTTATTGGCATCAGTATAGATTGTACGGGCTCAAGTTATTGGAAAATTTCTTGCGGTTTATTTGCAATGGTTGATTCACATTGGCACAGGGAGGGGCTATTTAACATACCCTGGGGGAGGACGGCCCAGTGGTACCTCCTCGAAGGTTGAGAATTGTTATAAGTAGGCACTGTGAAGGCAAGTGTTTCTCTATCTTCTTTTTGTAAAGGTATAGTGAAAAAGCAATCCTTTAAATCAATAACTATGAGAGGTCATCCTTTTGGTAATAAAGAGGGCAAAGGAATTCCAGATTGCAGAGGGCCCATAGGATGAATAACCTAGTTGATAGCCCTGAGATCTGTCACCATTCTCCATTTACCTGATTTTTTCTTAACCACAAATACAGGAGAATTCCAAGGGCTGGTAGATTCTTCTATATGTCCAGCATCTCATTGCTCTTGTACCTGCTGTTCTAAAGCCTGTAACTTTTCCTCAGCTAAAGGCCATTGCTTTGTCCATATTGGTTTCTTAGTCAACCATTTTAGAGGCAAGGCTGTTGGTGTCTCTGAAGGGACATCAATTGCTTGTTCTTGTACAGCCCGAATGGCCGGTTTTCTCCGTTTGTAATATCTTTTAGTATTATTCTCAGAAATATATGCTCTAGAATTAACAGGAATGTTAATTTGAGTATTCCATTGTTGCAATAGGTCATGACCCCATAAATTCACTGCAATATTGGCTACATATGGCCTTAATTTTCCTATTTGTCCCTCTGGCCCTATGCAATCAACCCACCTCGTGCTCTGCCTTACTCGAGATAGGGTTCCAATTCCCAGGAGCTGAACATTTACATTCTGAAGAGGCCAATATGGATGCCAAGATTCTGGGGTAATGATACTTACATCAGCACCTGTGTCCAGCAGGCCAGTAATGAAAATGCCATTTACACACACTCTCAGCTTAGGTCTTTGATCATTTATAGAAGTTTGCCAAAACACAATGATTCATTTTTCTGATCATTATTGCTTGTAACAGTAGGCATGGGGCTTCCTAATTGTCCTGATGAGGCATGTTCTCTGCAGTAACTGGAAATGACTGAATCATGTTTGCCATGGGGGCCTGTGAGTTCCCCCTCTCTCGTTTCCCATCTGTATCAGGTTGCCTTGTCTATCTCTTGTAGATCTGCATTCATTTGTCTAATGTCTGCCTTTTCCACATCTTCTCCATAAACCTGAAGGCTGAGTCCTCCTATTTCTGTTATTTCTAGAAGATGCATTATTATTATTTCTGAAAATCCATTGTCTACAATTCCTTTTCATATGACCCATTTTGCCACAATTAGAACATTTGGTATTCTGGTGTCTTCTTTTACCATTGGAAATTGCTTCTTCTACCCATGCTTCAGTGCCATAATCAAATGTATCAACATTGAGTGTATGCAAGACCCATTCTTCCAAAGGCGCTGATCTGAGCTTTAAAGTCCCCAAAATCCTTTTGCGTTCCACATTTGTATTTTCATAAGCCAAAGACTCAATCATTATACGTCTTACTTCTGGGTCAGATATCCCTATTTTTACAGCCTTAGTTAGTCTTTGTAAAAAGTCACTAAAGGGTTCTCTCTGACCCTGTTTAACTCTGACAAAAGATTCCATTCTCTGTCCTGGGTCTTGTACCCTGTCCCAAGCCCTTAAGGCTGCTGTAGTACATGCGGAGAGTGTGTTTTCATCAAAGTTAGCTTGTTCCTGAGGGTTGGAAAAGAGCCCTTCACCTAGAATTTTATCTAGGGAAATGTCAATTCCCTTTGTTCTCTCCTGCTGTTCTAAAAGTCTAGCCTCTTGCCTGAATAAGCATTTCCATTTCAATTGTGGTCCACTCTCAAGTATAGCAGAAGTCAACTGGAACCAGTCAGAGGGCGTGACTCTGCTTGTCGTGGCCCAAGATTTTAGCATCTCTTTAACAAAGGAGGCCTGCATCCCAAAAGTCATCACAGCCTGTTTAATTTCCTTGAGATCATTCATATGGACAGGCTCCCATGTATCTTCTTTGATGACCCTAGGGTGTCTGGAACCAACCACTTTCTCTGTTGTTATTACTGGAAAGGCAGGTAGAGCTGTAGGTAGAGCTTTGTGGGAATTGTCCCATATAGATTTACCCACAGATGGAGTTAAAATTCACCTTTCTTCCCTTTTCTCTTCTTCATCAGAATTTAGAAAATCCTCAATCTTTTTCAATTCTATTCACCTTTGCCTTCTGCAATGTCTGAATCTCTTGTCCAGAATTATGTTCCAAAGCCTTCATTGAGGATTCTAAAGTATGAAGTTTGTCCATTAAAGATAACATCTCATCTTTGTACATAATTTTCATGGCATAAACCGTGCCTTCCTGAATTGACAATTTTTCTGACAGTCTGTCACAGGCTTTAGACAAAATCCTATTGTCACATTCAGTAGTTTTGATTCTCTCAGTTAATGTTTCAGTTCCTACAGAAAGGGACTGAAGCTTATGATCCAAATCAGCTGTTCCTTCTTCTATAGTAATGAATTTCTCCTTAACATCAGCCTGTACCTTTTCTAAATTTTGCTGAGTTGATCAAGTCATGTTAAATAAAGATCTGTTCTCTTCCTGGAGAACTTCAAACTGATTCTTGAGAAGATTGTTGTCATTCTCAATTGTTTTTAAGCATTCAACCTCTGCCTTAAGAATCCTGGATTCATCTCATAAAGACTTTATCATATTTCTATTATCAAACCATACAGTACCAAGGAAAACTACGAATCCCGGAAAGATCCATAGATGTGGGGTGACAGACACCTCTTGTAAAATCTCCCACATGGTACAATCAAAAAAGCTTTTAAAGTCTTGAATGGTAACATTTTCAGACATTTTCAATCAAATCAGTATTTATATTTAAAAAAGAAAATGATTTACCTGTAATGATGTTTTCCTGTCAGTGGTGGCGAAAGAAATGCACCTGAGTCCACGTGGCCTAAGTCAGAGCCAGTCTGAAACAATGAACTCAAAATTGAAAGTTATTGTACTGCCTGAGAAGTTAGGGTGGTTGCGGAAGGGGTCACTTTGTATCAGACCAAATCTACTGCTGTGGCGGTTTTTGCTGCAAAACCGCAGGCACCTGAGCTTCCACTAATTCAGGCAGTGGGGTTCTGCTGCAAACTTAGCCAAGGCAGACAGGGAGGGGTTAATGTGCTCTGGCCTGAGTAAATCTGGGAGGACTGGGCGGGGCCTGCAGGCTAGGTGTAAGGGGTTGCTGCTGCTCTGCGCCTGGAGTGGGGGAAGAGAAAGCTAGCAAGGACTGCACTGTGGAAGCTAGCTCCAGTAGCTAACTTGTTCGCAAAGGCTGGGAAAGATCGAGCTTGCACCCCCAAGCTGGGGTGGGGGCAAAATAGCCCGACATGGGCGCCAAGTGTAAGGGCGTAAATGAATTCAGACAGATTATAATAATATATATAGCTTTAATGGGGAAAATAGACTTACAGAACCACCGGTTCTCGTGGAGAACAGGGAAGCAGAGAGAGAGAGGGCAGTGGGCTCATGCTAGCTAGATTTATAAGAAAACATTATCCTGAGGCAAACACGCCCCCTAAGGGGCTGGGCTTATCCCTACAATGTAAAACTTTCCTGTCCTCAGAAATGGCTAGGGCAATAATAACAGGGTAGCCAGTTGGAAAGTACAGATAACTGTAGAATGTCTCCACCTGATGTTCAGCCGAAAAGAAAACTTGACAGGCAACAGACGAGGTTCAAATATAAAATTTGTGAAAAGTTCCTATCCAAGAGCCAATCGGGATTGAACCAGTCTCCCCACAGCTTGCTAATGTAACTTTTTTGGTTTTTCTTTAAATAGTGGTCTCTAGAAGGGTTGCACACCTCCTCTTGCAGCTGCTTTGACAAGGTCCCTGCCATCTTGAACACGTGTACAATAAACATTGATTTTATGTAAGTCGGTCTCCTTGGTGATCATTTGGGGTCACCACAGACTGGGCACTATAGTCTTATGTACACATGTTCTCAGAAGAGAATTATGCATGCTCCTCTTGACTGCTGGATTTGGTTACAGTTCCCAGTGCACTCAGAGAATTGTGGATTTCTATCTTTTTCTGAGTTTATCTCCCTAAAGTAAACGTTTTATACTTCATTCCTGACTTTTGTGGTACTCTTTTGCACATCAACAACTTCTAGCTGTCATGTGGGCAATGTTATTTCAATGGGATCCTCTAGAAACTAAAACAGTGGTTAAGTTTTAAGATTACTCTCTGTTATAATTGCAGATAGTCTTTGAGTAGGTAGTATAGTTTTTTTTTTTGAATTATTATTTGAAGTTATTGCCTGCCTACCATCTGGGGCAGAGATCCATAAAAGACCTAAAAATTCTTTAAAAAAAGTTTTTTTAGACTGGGAACAACAGAAGTCAATGGGAGCTTCTTGCTAGCTGCATATTTTTAGTAGGTTTTGTTTGCTGATGGCAAGCAGAGGCTTGGCTCCTTAAAGAGAAAGTTTTTTGGGTCAGCAAAAACTGCTTATAATCTGACTCTTTCAGGATGTTCTGCTATTGGGAACGTATTGGCTTTGTGAGCGGCATGGGACAAGTTGCTTAATGACAGCAAAAAAGACCCACTGTTTCCCTGGAGCTTGAGCAGTGAACATGGCTGGCAGAGGTGGTGAACATACCTCCACCATGTTGGAAAGGGTGGAGCCAACATACATAGCCATGGAGTTGGTCCTAGCCATACCTGCTTAGCATTTAAAAGAAAAGGCTCTCCTGGTCAATAAATGATTACAGACACTCAATAAAGACAGATTCATTTTAAAAAGACCTCTAAAGGGGTCACAGATTTTTTTAAAAATTTACATTGGCTTAGGAGAGATATAAGAAGGAATACAGAAGTCATAGACTAAGGAAGTGAAGATCTATAAATATTAAAAAGTATAAAGTGAAAAAACTCCATGAAAAGATAGAAAATACAAGATAACCTAGATTGTGTATACTATTGTGTTTTCTTTGACTTTTTTGACTGTTGGTGAACTAAGAATAGAAAGATATTTTATTGTACAGGCTGCTAAGAGAAAACAACATACATATTCTAGATGTATCTTGACTTCACAATTTGAGTCTAAGGATATGTTGCTTTGGAAAAGAGATTCTGGTTTTGTTTCTGTTGGGCCAAAATTATCTCAGGGCCTGTGCCTTGAGGCCTATCTGATAGAAAAATGCCTGGCTCAAATTCAGGGCCCAGACTTCAAGGTGGGTAGGACAGAGAAAAGCCTTGCTCAAGTTTGAGTGAGAATAAGACAGCAAAAATTAGGTAGATACCCCTCCAGCCAGAACAAGACCACCAAAAAGTATTCATGAATGTTAAAAACATTTTCTTCAACAAACTTCAGAAAATAATTTGGAGAAAACTATGCCCAAATATCCATAAAGACTCTTTATAAGTGTTTGTTTTCATTTCAAGGGGGGTATGATATAAAGAGATGAATACTTTACATGAGTATAGACTCTGATCTATTGATACAAATTTATGTTCAATTAGCTATATTGTCTGTATGCATTTGGTCTCTTTTTTAAGGCATTGTCTTGAAGTCTCCTACTAGTAGTGTGTCGGATTTTATGTGTGATTTAAGTTTTTGTAATGTTTTGTATACATTCTCTTATCCTGTGTCTTTTTGTAGATGAATTGAGTACATTAATACGAAGAGATATTAATGATCAGTGGTTGTTAATTCCTGTCATTTTTCAATAGTAGTTTTTGTATGCTTCCATTTTTTGGGCATTTTTGTGGGAAGTATCAGTTGTGTGTGGTTTTGTTTGTACAGTTCAATTCTTTGCACTGGTGTTTTCCTTCTACGTACTTTCTGTAGGACTGGGTTTGTGGATATGTTTAAATCTATTTTGGTCATGGAATATATTGTTTTCTCCATCAATGGTGATTTAAAGTTTTTCTGGGTATAGAAGTCTGGGCTTACATTCATGGTCTCTTAGTGTCGCCAGCACATCTGGCCAGGACCTTCTGGCTTTCCTGGTTTCCATTGAGAAGTTGGGTGTAATTCTGATAGGTCTAACTTTGTATGTTACTCAATCCTTTTCCTTTATAGCACTTAATATTCCTTATTTTATATATTTTGTGTTTGTATTATTATATGGAGAGGGGATTTCTTTTATCCATTCTATTTGGTGTTTTGTTAGCTTCTTGTACTTTTATAGGGATATCCTTCTTTAGGTTAGGAAAGTTTTCTTCTATGATTTTGTTGAATATATTTTCTGTGCCTTTTAGCTAGAGTAATTCTCCTTCTACCTCTATTGTTCTTGGGTTTGATTTTTTATGGTGTCCCAGATTTCCTGGATATTTTGTGTTAACAATTTGTTGGATTTAATATTTTCTTTGACCTATGAGTATATTTCCTCTATATTATCATTAGCACCTGAGATTCTTTCTTCTATTTCTGGTATTCTTTTGGTTACGCCTGTCTCTGTCACTCTTATTTGTTTACCAAGATTTTCCACATTCAGAATTCCCAATTTGTATTTTCATTATTACCTCTATTTCAGTCTTCAAGTACTGAACTATTTGCTTCACCTATTTGATTGTTTTTTCTTGATTATCTTGTGTTTCTTTGAGGGATTTATTAATTTCCACCTATTTTCTTTGTCTTATCTCCATTTCTTTAAGGGAGTTTTCCATTTCCTCTTTAAAGGGCTCCATCATTTTCATAAGGTTACATTAAAGTCTTTTTTTTTTCTACTTTTTCTGTGTTAGGATGATCAAGTCTTCCTGGTGTGTGACCATTGTGTTCTGATGTTACCATGTTGCTTTTCTGGTTGTTGAATAAATAGTTACATTGGCACATACCCATCTCTTTCTTCAAATGGGGCCAGCAGTGTCCTTGAACTTTGGTAAATACAAACAGTTCAATTAAAAAAAAAAAACAACAAAAAAAAACAACTGTTATTGGAAACTGTTAAAAATGCAACTTGTATCTGAGTTTTACCTCAAGATTGTAAAAATTCTTTTATCCATGCCTAATGCTTGCTTCTTGCTCTAAAAAGGGCAGTTCAGCAAAAGCCCATGGCCACAACTATAAAAGTCCATCTCTGGCTGTAGTTCAGCCACCAGATAAGCTTTTCGTGCCCCTTGGAGAGCTATTTTTTTTTTCTGGAATAAAATTGGCTTCTGGTTTAATAGACTTTGGTGGTCTATCCTCAATCTTTCTGTAACCCCCATGGACCCAACACATTCATTGTATGTCTGAGATTAAGCATTCTGCATGCATGTGTACACACACACTCACAGACACACGTATCAGGGATTAAACATTCAAAATATTTTGTGCTAAGTACTCTGAAAAAATAAGGAAGTACATTTAACTATAGAATCTTCCACCTGCAACACATGGGAACAAACATAGAGATCCACCAGCAGGCATGCAGTAAGTAAGAGAGCTTGGAATTTTAAGTACTAAGTGCAATGTCAACATCAAATCCCTCCCATCAGAGGTTAGGCAACCCCACAGAGGAGAAAGCAGAAAGAATGTAAAAATAAGAGAATATTGGTGAATGCCAAAAAAAACAAAACAAAAAAGGATAAAAAACAAGGAGTCTAAGTCAATATAAACAAAGCTCGCTTATATGAATGCACAGGCACTGAAGCAGCATGCACAAGACCTGCATGGGTCTACACCAATTCCCTGTACATATAGTATAGTTTTTAGTGTAATGTTCAGTGGGATTGCCAAGTGTGCAAATGAGAAGGTCTCTCATTTTCGTGCATTCTCTATTTCTCTTTTCATCCTGTTGGTTTATCTTGCCCAACAACAAAGTGTTAGTTCTTATTCCTAATAAATTTTGTTTTGTTATACTTTTTTTTTTTAAAATGAATGAATGAATGAATGAATGAGTGAAAAGCAGCCCCAATGGCAATAGCTAACTACTGAACTATATGTAGCTTATAGATGTTGGAAAAGGGATAAGTTTTCTCCAACAGAGTAACACTAGGTATATCAACCACTCATGTTCAGGAGTAGTTTACTTGACATATAATTGGAATCCAGAGTTTTGCTTGTTTGTTTGTCTGTTTATTATTTTATTTGTTAATAGTTTGGTGGGTTTTGTTTGTTTGTTCTCTTATTAGAAGGCTTATGTTTTTTTTTTTCTGGGTTAGGATGTTTTTGTTGTTGTATTGGGTTTTTGGGTTTGTTGTTTGTTTGTTTGTTTTTCAAAATAAATTAAAGTTGGGTGTTTTGGGAGAGGGAAAGGATCTGGAATGACTTGAATATGATCAAAATATAAATTTGAAAATAGTTTTAAAATTGAAAAATATAATAAAATACACAAAAGGATAGTAATACAGTATTATTTGTTATTACCATTTTCAATTTGTAGTTTTGTCTGATTCATTTCAGTGAATAGTAACTAAATTAATCCTTTGGCACATTCAGTTTCTTAATATAGAAAGATTTCCAGAAATTTATGATTAGAATAATTCTTTAGAGCTAATCAGCATAAAGTTTCCATTAAAAAAGACAAATATTTGTTCCAAAATTGTTTTTAAGTGCATGATGATCATGTGTGCCAGTGGACGAAATTTTGATCTTTTCTGGAAAACAATGTGAGGTCCAGTTTGCCACATGTAACTGATACTTTCATTCCAGAGATTCTCCTCAAGCACATAAGATCCAAGAAGTGGATTGGATTCCTCTTAAAAACTGAATACAGCCAGAGACTCTTAGTATGAACTTTCAGAAGCAACTAAGGAGAAGCTGCAATATGCACATAAATTTACATAAGATTTATCTTTCTGTGCTGGACATTGATAGCCATTGGTAGTTCTTATAAAAGCTTGAATACAGTCTTTTAAATGTGACTTTCAAAGAAAAAAACAAAAGAATCAATTAGCATGTTCTCTTATCAGTGTACCAATACATATTAAGTGTCATTACTCTTGGGGATAGTATTCAGGAAGACATTCCTGGTTCTTAAAATGAAAGATTCTTATTTATAAATAATGTCATTCCTAGGGATGAGACAAATAAATTACATTTGGTGGTCTGACAAATAAAATTGACAATGAAATATTGTAAAGGCCCACATCATCAGTATTCACATCCTTCGTCAAGGAATCTCAAAAACGTCCTTGTCATTTTTATTCAGCTTGAAATGCTTTCTTAGGATGGTATCTGTTTCTGCTAACCTTCCAACTCCTTAGCGGTGATCAGGAACTGCAGCAAGTTCAATATACCTTGAAATAGATAGCCTAGACAACACTGTAGAAAAAAGAAAAGAGTCTAGCATCCTCTAGCATTGTACTGATAGAAACTTTCTTAAGGAACTCTATCAAGTATGAACACAAGCACCTCAAGCACAAGGAAGGTTACCATGAGGTGACTGATTGAGATGGACAGCCAGGTTGTCAGAGATGGGAGCCCAAGGATCTCAGATTAGAACACAGTGTCAGAGCATCACCTTAATTGTAAATGGGTTAAAGTGTTATGTCATGCGCTAGTTGGTATTTTGTACATTGTCAAATTTGAATCATTTCTGAAAGAAAACATTTTATTTTTCAAAAACAGGTAGAGTTGTTACAAAGGTTAGCAGCTATGGCATGAATTTGAGTTGGGCCCCACTTAAGGTAAAGTGATGGCAAGCATATATTCTTGTTTTAATTTTATTCTGTAACTAATAACTGTTAATAAAAAATAAATATATGTCATTGATGTGACTCTAATGAATCAGCAGTGGACATGATAAAAGTTTCTCTTACAGGAAACAAAAATATCTCAGATGATGTTAAAGAAAACAATGTCTCAAGTAAGTGAAATAAAAAAAAAAAAGGAGCCTGAATAGCTTTGTTAGCAACTGGGACCTACAGAAGTATTTTTTTTATTCTGATTAGTACAATAACATCATATATTTTATTTCCTGAGTAGTAAATTCAATTTATGGAAAAACATAAACACTTTCCTCATCATTAGTGTGTCTAAAAAACAAGTTAGAAAGCTTGTTTTTGGTTATATGTGCATATGTGTCTGAGTTAAACTCCTGTATATCTTGCCATAAAACATGAAATTTCTCACTTCTACTAGATACATCGATCATGTGTGGGGTTTCCAAAGGAATAACAAGACAGTATTCTCAAAAATACAGGCATATGGCTGGGTGGTGGTGGCGTACGCCTTTAATTCCAGCACTCGGGAAGCAGAGGCAGGCGGATCTCTGTGAGTTCGAGGCCAGCCTGGTCTACAAGAGCTAGTTCCAGGACAGGAACCAAAAGCTATGGAGAAACCCTGTCTCGAAAATTAAAAAAAAAAAAATGCAAGCATATAATCAGTTAACACACCTAATAGGAAAATAAATGAATAATTATTTTAAGAATTGTTCACATGTAAAATAGCACACAATCTATTAGAGTACTTTCCTATTTTGTTATTGTTTATCCATTGACTTTTTCATGCATTTATGCAATGTATCTTTATCATATCTGCCACTCATGCCCTCTTTTAACACCGCTCCCATTATATTTTTCTCCAAAGATCATGTCCTCTTAGTGCTACCCATATATGCATAGGTAACCAAATTGCCACTCCTGAAAGAAGCATGAACTTCATTTTTCCAGCAGCCATAAATTACTAATAGTCTCTCAAAAAGAATTGGGACCTGAGAAGTATTTTAACTTCCATGCTGGAATTTTTAACTGATTTGTTCTTGTTGTTTAGTAGGGAACCACATATGCTGTGTATACATATGTGCCACAGTCATTTCCTGTCCAAAAGACAAAATTCTGCAGTCCTGGTCATGTATGTCCAATTCCTGCATTTGTTTTGTATCATCTTTTCAATGTTCCCTGAGCCTTGAGGCTACTGGTGATGGAACTGGAGCCATGATAAAGATGCTATCTCTGGGGCGGAGCACTAATGGTCTACTAATCTCAGTAGTTTGAACAATGATGATTCGCTGCATTAACCACTGTCTCCTGCAATAAAGTCGCTTCTCTGACAACAGTTTGGAACAGCACAGATTCACAAAACATTCAGGAAATATGGGACACAATAAAAAGACCAAACCTAAGAATAAAAAGAGTAAAAGAAGGAGAAGAAGGGCAACTCAACGGTCCAGAAAATATACTTAATAAAATTATAAAAGAAAACTTTCCCAACCTGAAGAAAGATGTACCTATGAAGGTTCAAGAAACATACGGAACACCGAATAGGCTGGATCAAAAAAAAAAAAATCTCCTCGCCATATAATAATCAAAACACAAAGTAAACAGAATAAAGAAATACTATTAAGAGCCGAAAAGGAAAAAGGCCAAGTTACTTATAAAGGTAAACCTATCAGACTTACACCTGACTTCTCTATGAAAACCATTAACGACAGAAGGTCCTAGATAGATGTACTGCAGAAACTGAGAGACCATGGAAGCAAGCCCAGACTACTATACCCAGCCAAGCTTTCGTTCACTATAAATGGAGAAAACAAAATTTTCCAGGATAAAAACAAATTAAACAATATGTAGCCACAAATCCAGCCTTACAGAAAATAATAGAAGGAAAATCACTAACCAAGGAGTCCAACAATGACCACAATAACTCAGATATCTACAGACCCTTCACCAGCACAACTCAAAGACGGGAAACACACAAACTCTACTACTAAAAAAGTGACCGGAGTTAACAACCACTGTTCATTAATATCACTTAATGTCAATGGACTCAACTCACCTATAAAAAGGCACAGGCTAAGAGATTGGATACGAAAACAGGATCCAACATTCTGCTGTTTACAAGAAACACACCTCAACCACAAAGACAGGGACCTACTCAGAGTAAAGGGCTGGGGAAAGGCTTATCAAGCAAATGGACCAGGGAAACAAGCAGGTGTTGCCATACTAATTTCTAACAAAGTTGACTTCAAACTTAAATTTATCAGAAGAAATGGAGAGGGACATTTTATACTAATAAGAGGAACAGTTCATCAGGATGAAGTCTCAATCCTGAATATCTATGCCCCTAATATGAAAGCACCCACGTACATAAAAGAAACATTACGAAAACTCAAGGCAGCCATCCAACCACACACACTAATAGGAGGAGACTTCAACACTCCTCTCTCACCAATGAACAGGTCAATCAGACAGAAACATAACAGAGAAATTAGAGAATTAATGGAGATAATGAAGCAAATGGACTTCACAGACATCTATAGATTATTAGACCCAAAGAGGAAAGAATATACCTTCTTCTCTGCAGCTCATGGAACCTTCTCGAAATTTGACCACATACTCGGTAACAAAGATAACTTCCACAGTTACAAAAAAATATTTGTAACCACATGTGTCTTATCAAATCACCATGGATTAAATTTAGAATAAAACAAAATTGCTACCCCCTGAAAGCCTACAAACTCATGGAAACTGAACAGTCAACTACTGAAACATACCTGGATTAAGGAAGAAATTAAGAAAGAAATTAAAGCCTTCCTTGAATTCAATGAAAATAAAGAAACAACATACTCGAACTTATGGGACACTATGAAAGCAGTCCTAAGAGGAAAGTTCATAGCACTAAGTGCCCACTTAAAGAAAACAGAGAAAGGACATATTGGAGAATTAACAGCCCACCTGAAAGCTCTGGAAAAAAAAAGAAACAGACTCACCTAGGAGGAGTAGAAGACTGGAAATAATCAAACTGAGGTCTGAAATCAACAAAATAGAAACACAGAAAACAATCCAAAGAATCAATGAAACAAAAAGCTGGTTCCTGGAGAAAATCAACAATATTGATAAACACCTATCAAAACTAATCAAACGGCAGAGAGAGAATACACAAATTAATAAGATCAGAAATGAAAATGGGGACAGAACCACAGACACAGAGGAAATTCAGAGAGTCATTAGATCTTACTACAAAAGCATGTATGCCTCAAAACTGGAAAATGTAAAAGAAATGGACACTTTTTTAGATAAATACCATATACCAAAGTTAAACCAGGAACAGGTGAACAATCTAAACACACCTGTCAGTCGCGAAGAATTAGAAGCTGTTATCAAAACCTCCCTACCAATAAAAGCCCAAGACCAAATGGTTTCAATGCAGAATTCTACCAGAACTTCCAAGAAGAGCAAATACCTATACTGCTTAATGTATTCCACAATATAGAAACAGAAGGGTCATTACCAAATTCCTTTTATGAAGCTATAGTTACTCTGATACCAAAACCCCACAAAGACTCAACCAGGAAAGAGAATTTCAGGCCAATCTCACTCATGAATATCGACGCAAAAATCCTCAACAAAATACTGGCAAAACGAATCCAAGAACACATTAGAAAAACTATCCATTATGATCAAGTAGGCTTCATCCCAGTGATGCAGGGCTGGTTCAACCTACGCAAATCTATCAATGTAATCCATCATATAAATAAACTGAAAGAAAAAAACCATACGATCATTTCATTAGATGCTGAAAAAGCATTTGACAAAATTCAACATCCCTTTATGATAAAAGTATTGGAGCAATTAGCGATACAAGGGTCATACCTAAATATAATAAAAGCTATATACAGCAAGCCAACAGCTAACATCAAATTAAATGGAGAGAAACTCAAAGCCATCCCGCTCAACTCAGGAGTATGACAAGGCTGTCCACTCTCACCATACCTCTTCAATATAGTGCTTGAAGTCCTAGCAATAGCAATAAGACAACATAATGGGATCAAGGGGATTCATATTGGAAAGGAAGAAGTGAAACTTTCGTTATTTGCAGATGATATGACAGTGTACATAAGCGACCCACAAAACTCCACCAAAGAACATTTACAGCTGATAAACATCTTTAGTAATGTGGCAGGAAACAATATCAACTCCAAAAAATCATTCACCTTCTTATACACAAAGGATATGGAAGCACAGAGGGGAAATCAGAGAAGCTTCACCTTTCACGATAGTCACAAACAGCATAAAATATCTTGGGGTAAATCTAACCAAGGAAGTGAAAGACCTATTTGACAAGAACTATAAGGCATTTAAGAAAGAAATTGAATAGGATACCAGAAAATGAATGGACCTCCCTTGCTCTTGGATTGGGAGGATCAACATAGTAAAAATGGCAATTCTACCAAAGGCAATTTATAGATTCAATGCAATCCCCATCAAGATCCCATCAAAATTCTTCACAGATCTTGAGAGGACAGTAATCAACTTTATATGGAAAAATAAAAAACCCAGGATAGCCAAAACAATCCTATATAACAAAGGATCTTCTGGAGGCATTACCATCCCTGACTTCAAACTCTATTACAGAGCTACAGTGATGAAAACAGTGTGGTACTGGCATAAAAATAGAGAAGTCGACCAATGGAATCGTATAGAAGACCGGATTTTAACCCACAAACCTATGAATACCTCATTTTCGATAAAGGAGCTAAAAGTATACAATGGAAGAAAGAAAGCATCTTCAACAAATGGTGCTGGCACAACTGGATGTCAACCTGTAGAAGAATAAAAATAGATCCATATCTATCACCATTCACAAAACTCAAGTCCAAATGGATTAAAGACCTCAATATCAGCCCGAACACACTGAAAATGAAAGATGAGAAAGTGGGAAGTACCCTACAACATATGGGGACAGGAGATTGCTTCCTAGGTATAACCCCAGCAGCACAGACATTAAGGGCAACATTGAATAAATGGGACCTACTAAAACTGAGAAGCTTCTGTAAAGCAAAGGACACTGTCACTAAGACAAAAAGGCAACCTACCGACTGGGAGAAGATCTTCACCAACCCCGAAACAGACAAAGTTCTGATCTCCAAAATATATAGAGAACTCAAGAAACTAGACTTTAAAATGCTAATTAACCCAATTAAATTTGGGGCACTGAACTGAACAGAGAATTCTCAGCAGAAGAACTTCAAATGGCCAAAAGACACTTAAGGTCATGATCAACCTCCTTAGCAATCAGGGAAATGCAAATCAAAACAACTTTGAGATATCATCTTACACCTGTCAGAATGGCTAAAGTCAAAAACACCAATGATATCCTTTGCTGAAGAGGTTGTGGAGGAAGGGGTACCCTCATCCATTGCTGGTGGGAATGCAATCTTGTGCAACCACTGTGGAAATCAGTGTTTTGGTTTCTCAGGAAATTCGTGATCAACTTACCCCTGAATCCAGCAATACCACTCTTGGGAATATACCCAAGAGATGCCCGATCATATGACAAAAGCATTTGTTCAACTATGTTCATAGCAGCATTATTTGTAATAGCCAGAACCTGGAAACAACCTAGATGCCCTTCAATGGAAGAATGGATGAAGAAAGTGTGGAATATATACACAGTAGAGTACTATGCTGCGGTAAAAAACAATGACTTCTCGAATTTTGCATGCAAATGGATGGAAATAGATAACACTAACCTGAGTGAGGTAACCCAGAGCCAAAAAGATGAACATGGGATGTACTCACTCATAATTGGTTTCTAGCCATAAATAAGGGACACAGACACTACAACTCTTAAACCTAAAGAAGCTAAATAAGAAGGTGAACCCAAGGAAAAACATATAGTTATCCTCTTGGCTATGGGTAGTAGACAAAATAGCCGGGGAGAAAATTGGGATCTTGGGGGTGCGGTGGGATGAGGGTAAGGGGAGATTGGGAGAGAAAAGTGAGAAGGGAAGGAGGGGAGGAAGTTGGGGAAAGAGGAGGACTGGGATAAAGGAAGGTTGGACAGGGGAGCACGGAAACACAATTCTTAGTTAAGGGATCCACCTTTGGGTTGGCAAGAGACTTGAAACTAGAGTGGCTCCCAGGAGCCCATGGTGATGTCCCCAGATAGTCCCTTGGGCAGCTGAGGATAGGGAACCTGAAATGACCCTATCCTATAGCAATACTGACGAATATCTTGCATATCATCATAGAACCTTTGTCTGGTGATGGATGGAGATAGAGACAGAGTCCCACACTGGAGCACTGGACTGAGATCCCAATTTCCCAATGAGGAGCAGAAGGAGGGAGAACATGAGCAAGGAAGTCAGGACCACGAGGGGTGCACCCACCCACTGAGACGATGGGGCTGATCTAATGGGAGCTCACCATGGCCAGCTGGACTGTGACTGGAAAAGCATGGGATAAAACTGGACTCTCTGAACATGGCGAACAATGAGGGCTGATGAGAAGCCAAGGACAATGGCACGGGGTTTTGATCCTACTTCATGTACTGGCTTTGTGGGAGCCTAGACAATTTGGATGTTCACCATCCTAGATATGCACTGAGGGAGGGGCGTACCTTGGACTTCCCACAGGGCAGGGAACCCTGACTGCTCTTTGGACTGGAGAGGGAGGGGGAGAGGAGTTTGGGGGGGGGGTAGAAGGGTGGGAGGAGGTGGAGGGAAATGGGAGGCTGGGAAGAGGAGGATACTTTTTTTTTCCTTTTCTCAATTAAAAAAAGAATAATAGAAACAATAAAAAAAATGGAACAGGGTAAATGCATTGGCAAAAAAAATTCTTCTTGAACTTATTTAACTTTGAGAAGAGACTTGTTGTAAAGAAAGAATAACAGAATCAATAAAATGAAGGTCTTTGGAGATTCCGTTAAATAAATAATCCAGTAATTTTAAGGTGGAAATGTGTATTTAAGACAATTTCAATTTCGGGGGCTGGAGAGATGGCTCAACAGTAAAGAGCACTGGCTGCCTTTCCAAAGGACCCGGATTCAAACACTCCCAGCGCCTACATGGCAGCTCAGAACTTTCTGTAACTCAGTTTGGATCAGGAATCTAGCACCGTCACACCAATATGTTTAAAATTAAAAATAAGTTATAAAAAATTTCATTCCTTAAGCTAAAACAGTAGTGATTTTCCTCACAGTCACTGTGTAGAAGTTATGAGTACCAGCTAGTTCCAACACATTGACTAATTAAGTGGCTGGCTTTGGATTGACCCTACTGTCCTGAAGGCATAAGTCACAAACAATGCCACACCAGTTTGGAATTATGATTAATAGGGTGGTATTTATTTAAAGGAGAAAAACTTACAGATCTCTGTCCCAGAAAACAGCCCTCTATGCAACCAGGAATGGAGTCTGGTTGCTGGCAAAGCAGGAAGTGAAGAGAGAGAGGAGAGGGAAGTGGCCGCTTTTTTAAAGGGAGAGAGACCACGCCCCAATGGGCTGGTATCTCAGCGGCTATAGGCTGGAGGAGTGGGAGGACCTCCCGCAACACTGCCCCATCCTTTCATACATTGACTTGAAATAGAAATGTATAGAGGTTTTGGAATACATATGCCTATTTTGTATGCAGTAACATACAGCCTCATCCCTTACCTTTCAGATATGATAACAGAAAGCAAAAGTGAAATAAATTTGTTTCTCCAAAGTGATGATTTCAGCTTATTTCCCACTACTAATTTTATGGACACACCAGTGTTTACTACACATATGCAATCATTTTCCTGGGAAATTTTGATCTATTTCAATGCAAGATTTTTTTTAGCATTAGAAAATAAAGTTATGTAATTCAGTACTTTAGCAGATCAGTGTGCAATATTATGCATTTTTATAGTAAATAAAAGGATGTGCACAATTAATATTAAGTTCAAGGAAAAAGGTTTCTTCATCATTTTTAGTACTAGTCACTTTTCTAAGAACTGGAGATCCACCAAGTAACACAAGACACATTGAAAATGCCTAAGTAACTGAAGCTCATTTACTCCCTGCAAATCAACACACACACACACACACACACACACACACACACACACACACACACTCCTGGAAATATAAGAAGAGGATTAGCTATACTGCAGGGGGATATTTATTAAAATATTAACATCAATTAATGAACACAAATATTGGAGTGATTTTTAAGTCAGAAAAATGGTGATTCACCAAACTATATTTTCTTCCACATTGAAAAGAACATTTAAGCCTGATGAAAAGTCAAGAACAGAAGAAAAAATTGCAGTGATCTTTTATTTGTATTCTAAAATAAATAATTTAAAATGAAAAATCTGTCAATTTTGGATGAAGTGTGTAATAATCCATAAAAGTGGAATTAAATAACCAAAGTTCTTATATAATCAGAGTTCTCTAGGTTAGAAGAGCTTATATAATGAAAGCATATATATGGGATTTATTAGCACCACTGACAAACTATGGTCCAACTACTAATACAACAAATTCTACAATGGTGAGCTATGAATGGAAAGTCCAAGAATCCAGAAGTTGCTCAATCCACAAAGCTGGATGTCCCAGCTGGTCTTCATTAGATGCTGGAATCCTGTAGAAGTATGTTCTAATGCTATTGAAGGAATGGACTTGCTAGCAAGGCAAGAGCAAACAGACAAAAAGCAATAACTTCCTTCTTCTATGACCTTATATAAGCTTACAGGAGAAAGTACAGCCCTGAATAAGTTGTGTCTTTCTGCCTAAAGATATGAATTGAAGACATGTGTCCTCTTACCTTCATATCTTGAGATACAAATCAAAGGCTTGTGTCTTCATGCCTCAAGATCTGGATCAAAGGTTTGTGTCTTCCTACCACAAACAAAATCATAGCTGAAAATAGATTCATCTACTTTAAACCATGCAAAAATCTCTTACAGGTGTGTCCTCTGTTTCTGGATTAAAGTTCATACTATAGTCAAGAGCCAAAAAAAGCCTTCACAGATGAGTGTAAAAGAAATAATTCCGAGTGGTGGTATATGGCTTTAATCGCAGCACTCAGGAGTTAGAGAGAGGCAGATATCTGGTAGTTTTGAGGCCAGCCTGGGCTACAAGAGCTAGTTTCAGCTTTTCTGCAAGGGGTTTGCCATCAGAACACAGGTGTTGTGAAAAACACCGCTAATTCAAAGACAAAATGGGAAAGGAAAAGACTCACATCAACACTGGACACGTTGATTCAGGCAAGTCCACTGCAATCGGCCACCTGATCTACAAGTGTGATGGAATCAACAAAAGAACTGTCGAGAAGTTTAAGAAGGAGGCTGCCAAGATGGGAAAAGGCTCCTTCAAGTATGCATGGGCTTGGACAAAATGAAAGCTGACTGTGAGCATGGTATCACTATTGACATCTCCTTGTGGAAGTTTGAAACCAGCAAGTACTATGTGACTATCCTTGATGCCCCAGGACACAGAGACTTCATCAAAAACATGATTACAGGCACATCACAGGCTGACTGTGCTGTCCTGATTGTTGCTGCTGGTGTTGGTGAATTCAAAGCTGGTATTTCCAAGAATGGGCAGACCTGTGAGCATGCACTTTTGGCTTACACCCTGGGTGTGAAACAGCTAATTGTTGGTGTCAACAAAATGGATTCCACTGAGCTACCCGACAGCCAGAAGAGATAGGAGGAAATTGTTAAGGAAGTCAGCACCTACATTAAGAAAATTGGCTACAACCCTGACACAGTATCATTTGTGCCAATTTCTGGTTGGAATGGTGACAACATGCTTGAGCCAAGTGCTAATATGCCTTGGTTCAAGGGATGGAAATTCACTCACAAAGATGGTAGCACCAATGGGACCACCCTGTTGGAAGCTTTGGATTATATCCTGCCACCACCTCATCCAACTGATAAGCCTCTGCGACTGCCTTTCCAGGATGTCTATAAAATTGGTGGTATTGAGACTGTCCCTCTGGGCTGAGTGGAGACCGGTGTTATAAAACCTGGCATGGTGGTGATCTTTGCTCCAGTCAATGTGACAACAGAAGCAAAGTCTGTTGAAATACACCATGAAGCTTTGAGTGAAGCTCTTCCTGGGGACAACGTGGGCTTCAATGTGAAGAACATGTCTGGCAAAGACGTTAGATGTGGCAACGTTGCTGGTGACAGCAAAAATGACCCACCAATGGAAGCTGCTGGCTTCACTGCTCAAGTGTTTATCCTGCACCACCCAGGCCTAATTAGTGCTGGCTATGCTCCTGCACTAGATTGTCACACAGCTCACATAGCATGTAAGTTTGCTGAGCTTAAAGAAAAGATTGACTGTTGTTCTGCCAAGAAGCTGGAAGATGGCCCAAAATTCTTGAAATCTGATGATGAGGCCATTGTTAATATGGTTCCTGGCAAGCCCATGTGTGTTGAGAGCTTCTCTGACTATCCTCCTCTGGGTTCTTTTGCTGTTTGTGACATGAGGCAGACAGTTGCTGTGGGTGTCATCAAAGCTGTGGACAAGAAGGCTACCGGAGCTGGCAAGGTCACCAAGTCTGCCCAGAAAGCTCAGAAGGCTAAATGAATATTATCTCTATCACCTACCACCCCAGTCTAAATCAGTGGTGGAAGAACGGTCTCAGATCTGTTTGTCTCAACTGGCCATTTAAGTTTAATAGTGAAAGACTGGTTAATGATAGCAGTGCATTGTAAAACCTTCAGAAGGAAAGGAGAATGTTTTGTGGACCATTTTTTGTGTGTGGCAGTTTTAAATTATTAGTATTCCAAATCAGTGCTTTTTAATGGAAACAACTGAACAAAAAATCTGTCACAGAATTTTGAGACCATTAACACAAGTTTAATAAGAAAAAAAAAAACGAGCTAGTTTCAGGAAAGGCACCAAAGCTACAGAGAAACCCTGTCTCAAAAAACAAAACAAAACAAAAACAAAAAACAAAAAAAGAGAAATAATTCAACTTAATCATAATTCTGCATATTTATTTTTGGGTATTCAGGAAAAGAAAATTCAGTGATGCTTTATTAATAAATATATGTTATTTATAAATGTTAAAAGTTTTAGTTCTTGAAGTTGTTATTCTTCACAAAAGAACCTATAGTTTTAGCTCTGTCTCAGTATATTTTTTAATACTTTTGGGGAGTAGCTGGGTGAAAACTGCAGAGGTGATGCTTTTGAAATTTGTATGAAGGACACATATATAAACTAGGACCTCCCAGAAACAATAGTAGAAGATGGGAATATTGACCTCATCTGGTGTATATTATAATTGCCAATTATTTGTCATGTTTTTCAATAATATAAAATTATAAAATATAAAACATTGTAATTAAAAATTGCCAATAAATGACAACAGATTGTAGATATATAGATACACAAATGACAGGTAGAAAATATGTACACACATATATAAATACATAGATTATAGATGTAGGAATATATAAATACATAGGAGATAGGTAATAAATGATAGATGGTATTATTAGTAGATACATGGATGATAGATGATTGATAAATTTAGTACAGTAGATTCAGAAAAATATTTCTCCCTGACTCACTTGATTCTCATATCTTTAGAACAGAAGTATCAGCACATGATTTTATTCTTGAATATATTTTCAATGTGTTATAAATCAGTCTGCCTTGAAATAAATAGTTATTCCTTCTAACACAATGAATTTATATACTTGAAATAAAAGAACTAATATAGATTACTTTAGGTGAATATGGAAGTTTCCTTGAAATTTTGCAAAATATTAACATTTTCTAATCTCCAAGTACCTCAACTGACAGTCAGATCTAAGGTGGGCACAAATTCTTTGCAGCATCCATGTTTCCTCCACAGGTTTATAATAGCAAACTGTGGAAAAGGAAGTGCAAAACTCCTGTTGCCAAATAACATAGCTGTGTAATAAATAATACACAACCTGGCCTCTGTCCAAAGAATCTGCAAAAAAAAAAATTTAGAGGCTGACATGATGCTTTCTAAGCAGACAGTTTCTTCCATCTCAACAAAGTGGAAATGTCTATAAAAAAGAGAAGAATGTAATAGTTGGTGTCACTATAGTACTTATTTCTTGTCTTAGTTGTTGGAGATTCATACAAGTATAAAATGTATATTAACTCATAATTCCTAGTGTGGAGAAAGACAAATCCAAATGAAAATTGCAAATAATTTGGGTCTACTCGTATCATTATAATCAATACCTTAAAGGTAATGTTATATTTTCATCAAAATTATATATAATATATGTACACGTTTATTATTATCATATATTATAAAGTTGATGTGATCTAATATTGTTGTAAAGTATCATTTTAGAACTTACCCAATACTTTCCTTCTTTAAATGTAATGCTATATTTCAACTTTAGTATTGTAAATTGTTTGATAATATGGATGGTGCATAATTCATTGAAATAGCTAAAACCTTTTAATTAGCATATTTCCAGATTCTGAGTTATTGTGCAACTCTTTTGTATGCCAAGAAATTGGCACCCACCATCTGGGGTATGGATCCACATAAGACCTAATTTAAAATAAAAGCTTAAGAAAAAAAAAAAAGGTGTCTTCTAGACCCAAAACAATGGGAGCCAAGCATAGACTCTTGATAGTTACATTTTGTTTAATTTGTTCAGATAAGCTTAGTTTACTAGAGGCAAGCAGAAGTGTGATTCTTTTAGCAGAAGGTTTTCTTACTCAGCATTAGCAGCGAAAACTGTGTGGCCCCTTTAAAAAATGGCTTCCTGGTTCATAAGAATGGCTCTAGTTCTTTCAGGAGGTCCTAATACGCAGTTTAAATGGGATTTGTGACCAGTGTGCCAAAAATTGTTTAATAGTGCCATAGACCAACTGTATCCTTGGAGCTGGAAGGTAAGCGTGGCTCACTGAGGCAGTTAACAGCCATCCTTCATGTTGGACTGGTTAGAGCAAACATGCAGGGGCATTGAATTGGTCCTTACCATGCCTGCTTAATCTTTTCATTTATTTTAAAAAATGTCATTTCCTGGTCAGAAAATGATTACAGATATGCAATAAAGACAGATTCAGACAAAAATATATCTCTGAATGTGTCACACTATGTTTAAAAAAATATGCATAGGCTTGGAAGAGAAAAGAAGAGTATAAACAGTTATGAAAGGATATAGTTTTAAAAAATAAAACAAAATCTTTAAAGAGACAGTAATGTAAAAGAGTATGGACAGTCATATATTAGAGGAATAAAAAATAAGCCATATAAAGATGGAATATACATAGAGTATGAATTATGTATAATATTTTGTTTTCTTTGATTTTTTTGACTGCACAGATACATTTGATTCTGGGTAATGCTAAGTTAAATCAACATAAAGGTATCTTGTTTTCAATGTTTGGGTCTAAGGATATGATGCTTAGGAAAAGAGGTTCTGATTTTGTTTTCATAGAAGCTGAGAACCTGTATATTCCTGCCAGGTTATTGTGGTTTGATGGAACATGGTCCCTCCAAAAGTTCTTTATGAACCTTGAAAATACTTTGCCCAGCAGAAAGCTGGAGAAAACTATGCCCAATTACCAAATTGATTTCTTATAAATATTTATATTCATTTTAAAATGGTTGGTTATAAATGGGTAATGAAAATAAGGAAATAAGATATAGAAGTAAATACTTTACATTGGTATGGATCTTGGCATATCGATACAAATTTAAAGTTGATTTTATTACACTGTGTACAAGTATTTCTGCTCTTGTTTAAGGTATTGTGTTTGTACAACTCATTTAATAATATAATGTAAAATTTTAAATTACAGATTAATAGATAGTTCATTAATAATAGTTAAACTTGTAGTCATGTTAGTCAAGCCTTCTAGCTACACAGAGATAATCTTCAATCACTTCAAAGAACTGTAGACTCTGATATTTAAATAACTTGGGTTCTTTTGACAAGAGACACATTGTTCCTGGTAGCCCTGATCTGTTCCCAAGAGAATATTGGGCACAGAAAATACTCCACTTGAAATCTGTTTTCTTCTTAGAAAATCTAGCTATTGGGTCAACAAGTTGCCGTATATTGACCACTGACAAAGTGCATGGTTTTCAGATTGGAAAAGCAGTATACAAGCAAAAAGATTGTCAAACATTGTCAGCACAAGATGACAGTTTTTCAAAATTTCCTGCCTTTGAAGATACTCATTGATCAGATACTCTAAGCCATAGCAAAAGTTGGTAGCCCCAATGTTACAAATAAATTTTGGGTGTTTGTCCAGGTAGCCAGTTGTCTCTGTCATTTCTTGTGCCTTGCACTTTCTGTTTACTGAAGAAGTATTACTTTCCTTTGCACATCTTTGATGTGGTTGAAGATTATAGTCATAGTTACTTTCCTCTAATGATTTACCCAAGCCATTTTTAATATAAGACTTAGAGTCCTTAGAAAAAGATAACTACTTAACATTGTTTTCTTGTTTGATACTGTTCGTGCTGGTTATAATTCTAATTTTTACGTATATTTTTGCCACTTCTTTTCCCTGGACAATTCTTGATATTTGTTTTTATTGTATAAGTTTTTATTAGACTTAGAACACTCTTCTTTAGAGAAAGGGGAAGGGGCTGTTGGTACTCATTCAGCCAATAGCTTTTAAGATAACTGCCCACTATGGGCATAGTCTCATGTACCGCAAATGCAGACAAAAAGCACGTAATGGCTGTTGGATTCATTTTTAGTTCCCAGACCTTGCAGAGGACTAAGGATTCGTACTCTTTCTATGAGTTTATCTCAAGATAAATAATAAATAAATACTTGGTATACTACATTCTTTGTTATTATGGATTTTTTTTTGGTACACCAACAAAATAACACCAAAGAGTTCTTTAAAAATTATTTTTTCTGGCCGGGCGGTGGTGGCGCACGCCTGTATTCCCAGCACTTGGGAGGCAGAGGCAGGCAGATCTCTGTGAGTTCGAGACCAGCCTGGTCTACAAGAGCTAGTTCCAGGGCAGGCTCCAAAACCACAGAGAAACCTTGTCTCGAAAAAACCAAAAAAAAAATAAATTATTTTTTCTAAATATATTTTTATGGAAAGAACTAAAACTCGGCGTCCCTGGGTTACAACCACAACCTACATGGGTTGTTTAAATTGTTGTTTCTCTTCAATTGTCAGTCCATTCATTACATTTCATAGGTGATGATAAATATAATAAGGAAAAAATTTAATATTTATTCTAAGTACCATTTAAATGAACAGATGAAATCAACTTTTTAAAAGGAATAGCTAGGAATAGGTATTTTTATTGATTATAAAAATATATAAACAAACTTTCTATCCTTAGTAAGCAAACAGTAGGGAAGAATGTTTTTTGCTCATTTTCAAAAGATTTCTTTCAAAATCTGCAAGGTAATAGACACATTTTGGAATAAACTATGTTAATAGATTAAAAAGCTTTACCCTCAAGAAGTGAAGAAAATTAGACAAAAGGTAAAGAAAAAAGAATGGAAATTTTGGCAATCTAAAACACCCACTTCTACATTAAATAATTCACATAATATGCTTATGGCTGAGTAATTCTTACTATACTGAACAGTTAAAACTTGTGAGACTCAAGTCATTTTCCTAACTCTCTGGCTTATGTCTACATAAAGACCTTAATATCTCCACAAATGCTATAGGCTCACACAATGACCAACTTCATCATTTTGTGCAAAGAGATAAAATTGATAAGCCACATTTAGTGATTTAAATAAAGAGTATAGCTTTATACAAACACTAAATCTAATTTTAACATACTTTAATTTTAATAACTATTAGAACTAAATTCTTCATGATAAATTTAAAATAGTAAGAAAAACTGACTTGAATAGTGAATGCTCGAGTTAAAGAATGGGAGTAGAGTACCTGTTTGTGATGAGTCCTACTGTTTTGTGAGGCATGAAAATGCAATATTGAAGTTGGTCATGGATATTCCTCAATGTTTTCAGAAATATGTTGAGGCCAGATAGCATGTGGCAGGATTGGGATCCCCATGGAGAAGCTGTGAAGGTACATTTCATGAAGCTTCAAAGTAAAGCCTAGATTGAAATAGAGATACCAAGTTGTTGTTTGTTACAGAACTGTGCCGCACATTCAAAAGAGAGTTACATGCGGGGATTGAAACAGTCAAGACAGCAACAGGGTTGTAGGCAATAGAGTTGGAGGAACAAACTTACCTGAGATATTTTAATCTGGCATTCCAAGTACTATACATAAAGTTACAGAATTTTTATCTTCCCTTGCTCTTTTTCAGTCTTATTTTAGTACAGTATTTCCTAATTGTGTGCTCATTTGTATTTCTTTTTAAAATGAAAATAAATATGTTTCTGTGTCATTGTAAGTTAGAAGTGTGTTTATGTGTAGAAAAATGAGTAATAATTTAAAAAAAATGCCATGCATCTCAGAAGAATCTTCAGACATTAGAGACCATGTAAAATCAATGAAGATTACTGAAGTTGGCCTAAATGGAATTTATGTTGAAAGTTAGTGATTGGCCTAATGGAGGTATGCTAGCATGTGGTAGTTTGAGTGAGAAATTTCCCAGGTACATTGGTCTCAGTTTGGTGGTGCCACTTGGGAAAGCTACGGAACCTTTACCAGGTGAATCCTTGCTTGAGGAAGTATATGCCTTTGAGGTGGGCTTTAAGGTCTTCACCTTTCTGCTTTATGGGTGTTGATGAAATTTGTTTTAACTACTCCTTGACTGATATACCTTTCCTTCCATATAGAATGCATCTTATTTGATATTGTAAGCTAAAATAAAACATTTTCTTCTATAAGATGCTTTTCTTCAGGGTATTTTTATCACAGCAACAGAAAAATAGTTAATAGAGATTGTTGAGAAAAGGACCAAGTCACTCATCAAATTCGGCCTTATCTGATAGAACTTTAGAGAGAAAAGTACCCCAAAAGATGTATTATAAGTTCCCAAATTTGAAGTGATGGAATTATTCTACCTAGAAACTATTACAGCTGAAGACTGAGAAAAAAGGGATTAAAGAAATATATGTGTGGCCTGCTAGGCAGTGGTGGCATATCCCTTAATCCTAGCACTCAGAAGAAAGAGCCATGCAGGTCTCTGAATTTGAGGCCAGCCTGTTCTACAGAGGTAGTTTCAGGACAGCAAGGACTACAAAGTGAAACACTATCTTGACAAAAAGAGAAAGAAATAAATGTATGATATTCACTAGGATAGTTGTTCAGAGGATATTATTTTTTTTATTTCTTTTTCTTCTTTTTTTTTATTGAGAAAAGGAGAAAAAAAAAACAAGTTTCCACCTCCTCCCAGCCTCCCATTTCCCTCCCCCTCCTCCCACCCTTCTCCCCCTCCCCCCACTCCTTTCCCCCTCCCTCTACAGTCCAAAGAGCAGTCAGGGTTTTCTGCCCTGTGGTAAGACCTAGGACCTCCCCCCTCCGTCCATATCTAGGAAGGTGAAGATCCAAACTGGCTAGGATCCCACAAAGCCAGTACATGAAGTAGGATCAAAACCCCGTGCCATTGTCCTTAGCGTCTCATCAGCCCTCATTGTTCGCCATGTTCAGAGAGTCCAGTTTTATCCCATGCTTTTTCAGTCACAGTCCAGCTGGTCTTGGTGAGCTCCCAATAGATCAGCTCCACTGTCTCAGTGGGTGGGTGCATCCCTCATGGTCCTGACTTCTTTGCTCATGTTCTCCCTCCTTCTGCTCCTCATTGGGACCTTGGGAGTTCAGTCCAGTGCTCCAGTGTGGGTCTCTGTCTCTATCTCCATCCATCACCAGATGAAGGTTCTATGATGATATGCAAGATATTCGTCAGTATTGCTATATTTTTTTTAATATTTTAAAGGTTTATTTATTTGAGTGTCCTAGCTTCAGGTACTCCTTTATGCCAGGAGAGGGCATCAGGTTCCACTAGATATGGTTCTTGGGAATTGAACTCAGGACCTTTTAAGGAAAAAATTCTTTTTTTTTTTTTTTTTTTTTTTTTTTCGAGACAGGGTTTCTCCGTAGCTTTTGGTTCCTGTCCTGGAACTAGCTCTTGTAGACCAGGCTGGCCTCGAACTCACAGAGATCTGGTGAGATGGCTCAGAGGTTAAGAGCACTGGCTGCTCTTCCAGAGGTCCCGAATTCAATTCCCAGCAACCACATGGTGGCTCACCTGGTGCCTTCCTTGCCAGCAGTACATTGTATGCTTAATAAATAAATAAATCTTTAAAAAAAAAAAAAAGAAAAAATTCTTAAGTTGAAGAGAAAGACACTCAAGAAGCCTCCTCAGGAGAAAAATAATAGCAAGAGAGTTAATGAGAAAAGAGATAAGAAAACATTATTAAAAGTACTAACTTGATATGAATTCTTATTATTTTCAAGTAATAACTGAATATGAATGATATTAGTTTCCATTTAAAAGATAACTAGCACATAGGATAAGAAAACATTATTCAGTTTCTCTTGTGTCCAGGAAATAAGTTTTACCATCAGGGATGATACTACTTTATTATTAAAGGATGGAAGAAGATATACCATTCAAGTGGAATAAGAAATCAAATAGATATAGCTATATTAGCATATGACCAGATATATGTGTAATCCAAATAAGTCTGATGTGATAAAAGGATTACTTTATACTAGCCAAAGGAAAAATTGATGATTAGCCTATTAAAATTATAATTATAAAAGCATCAAAACCAACTGTTCCCAGTTCATAAAATCATATTATTTGATGAGATATTATGGATTAATCCCAATACACTGACATGTAGTGACTTAAATTTCTAAATTTATTCAATATACAAGCACTGTGGTAAAAATCAAGGAAAGATTGGAATAGTCATTTTATTTCAAAAGACCCTAGCAGAAATTAACATCCTCCAAACACTAAAGAATAAACATCTCTCAAACAGCTACTAGAATATCCTTTAAAATAAGTCATATAAGACATAAAGAACATCTAAACAAACATAGAAAAATTGAAGTAACTTCTTGTATTATACCAATCATAATAAATTAAAATTAGATATTCATGGAAAGAAAACTTCAGAACATACACAAATACATGAAGATTAAAAAGCAGTGCACTAAAAGAAAATCAGTAAAGACTTCTGTTAATCTTTAAAAATTAGTGAAAATGCAAACAGTGTACATTATAATCTAAGTGAGTCACTTAAGGTATTCAAAAGAATAGTACTCAGTGCTCAAATTAAAAATAAATAAAGTAAGAATTAAATAGCTTAATAATACTACTTAAGGCCTTGAGAAAGCAAGTACAAACCAAATTATTTAGCAATAAATGGGAACCATAATTAGAATAAGAATAGCAATAAATGAAATCGAGGCAAAAAGAACTGCATAAATAATTAATGAAACAATGTTGACTATTTAGAAAGATAAATATGCTTAATAGAATCTCAGACAAATCAGACTAAAGAATAATATAACCAAATTAGTATAATTACTGAGGAAATACCAGACATCACAAAAGATGTAATTAAATTTAAAAAAAAATGACAAGGTCACATCTTAACATTTTCATTCTCCACAATTGGAAAAAATCTAGAAATATTGCACCGATGTTTTAGATGTACGTGATCTAATAAAAGTAAACCATAATATAAATAAGTAATCTGAGTAGTTCAAAATTTTTTCTCAAGACTGATCTTTACTAAATTATTTTCCAACTTAAAATGCTAAGGATCATAAGAGTTCAACTGCAGAATTCTACAAGACAATCAAAGAATCAAAATCAGTCATTTTCAAACTTATCAACCAAATAGAAACGAATGATTCCAAACTGTACTTATGAATTTAATAAAAATAAGCTCAATTCTGTAAGCCAATTGTTTCGGCTAAAAATGGATGCAAAAATCCTCAAAAAAATGCTTCCCAATCAAATTCAAGATCATGTTAAAATAAATCAACATGACTAACTTCCATAATTCAAAGATGATGTATATTTTGACAGACATAAATCTATAAATATAATTTGTCATATAAATAAACTTAAAGAAAACAACCACATAATTATATCACTGAAAATCTTTAATAAGATTTAGCATTAATTCTTTCATGATAAAAGTAATGAAGAGAGAAATAATGCAGAGATGTCCTTTAATATATGAAGATTATAGATGCAACATTATAGCCAACATAAATGACCCTCAACCAAAGAATGAATAAGAAACATGTGGTACATTTATACACAGCAGAAAAAAAAATAATGATATCTTGAAATTTGCAGCAAATGGATGGATCTAGAATACATGATATTGTGTAAAGTAACCAGTCCCAGAAAGACAAATATCATATGTACTCACTAATACCTTTTTTTAGACATAAAGCAAAGAAAACCAGCCTACACATCACAAACCCAGAGAATCTAGATAACGATGAGGACCCTAAGAGAGTCATACATAGACCTAATCTACATGGGAAGTAGAAAAAGACAAGATCTCCTGAGTCCCTGGGGACCATGGGAGAGGGTAGAAGGGAGCAGAGAAAAATGTAGAGCTCAATAAAATAAAAAATACCCTAATCTCTGTTTTAGTACATTAATTTAACTTCTGATATCCATAGAGACAAAGACCCACATTGGAACACCGGACTGAGCTCCCAAGGTCCAAATGAGGAGCAGAAGGAGGGAGAACATGAGCAAGAAAGGCAGGACTGCGAGGGGTGCACCCACCCACTGAGATAGTGGGGCTGATCTATTGGGAGCTCACCAAGGCCAGCTGGACTGGGACTGCAAAATCATTGGATAAAACCGGACTCTCTGAACACGGTGGACAATGAGGGCTGATGAGAAGCCAAGGACAATGGCACGGGGTTTTGATCCTACTGTATGTACTGCTTTGTGGGAGCCTAGCCAGTTTGGATGCTCACCTTCCTAGACCTGGACGAAGGGGGGAGGACCCTGGACTTCCCACAGGGCAGGGAACCCTGACTGCTCTTTGGACTGGAAAGGGAGGGAAAGAGAAGGGGGAGAGGAGTAGGGAGAGGGGGAGGAAAATGGGAGGCTGGGAGGAGGCGGAAATTTTTTCAATAAAAGAAAAAAAAAAGAAATTACAACACCAACTCTTTAAAGTAATTGACTCCTATCAAAAACAGATAAGTATTCTAAACTTAATGTTTCCTGTGACCAGACTGGTGCATGGGCCAAATGTCATCAGAGAGCCACCTTTGAGCAACTGGTGAAGAGACCCACAGCCAAACATTTGGAATCATACAGAAGAGAAGAAAGGATAAAAATTATAGTAGGCAGAGTGGTAAAGGACCGAACAGAAAGTCTTACACAATCAACTAACCTGTGCTCACGGAGGCTCACAAAGACCATACCAACAACCACGAAGGCTGTGTGTGACTTATTTAGGCACTGTGCATATATCCTAAAGTTGTGTAGCTTGTTCCTATTGTAAGAATCCTAATGGTGGGAACAGGGACTGTCTCTAATTATTTTACAGGCTTTTGTGACCCTACTCTTCATACTGGGCCACATTGCTCAGCCTGAGTACATGAGGAGATGCTTACTTAGACTTACTGCAAATTGATAGGCCATGTTTTATTGATACCCTCAGGAGACAATGCCCTTTTCTGTTGTAAGTGGGAATATAAAGGATTGGATGATAGGAGGAGAGGGCTGAGAGGGAAAGAAGAGGACAATGCTTCTGGAATATAAAATAGATGAATAAAACAGATCTTAAAAAGAAATCAAGTAATATTTTTGAAAACTTATGACAGTACTTATTATGTGGATTATATAAACCATTATCAACCCAATGTACAGGTAGTAGTTACATGAACATGTAGACAAATGGAGGGGAGGAGAAATCAAAGGGAAAAGGGAAAGAGAAGAGGTAAGAATTGAGATATTTTTAACGAAAAAGAAAGTGTGAGAAGAGAGAGGAAGCTATTTTAACATTAAGAGAATAATAGTTACAGGGAATAACAGGATAGTAGGCATTGGGCTGTTATAGTCTTAACATACTATTTCTATGCTTCAGAATAGTAAACATGGTAATTAAAGGACTGTATTAAAATTAGTGAGTTTGGAGGTAATTTTTTTTTCTTGAGATGTAAAGATTGTAGAAGCCAGAGGGGATGAAAGACACCAAAAGAACATGACCCAATGAATCAACTAAGCAGGAAACATGTGGACACACACAGACTGAAGCAGCAAACACAAGTATGGCATGGATCATCACCAGTTTCTCTGCTTGAATGTTGTGGTTGTTAGCTTGGTGTTTTTACAGGAATCTTAACAATGGGAGTGAATATGTCATCTCTCACTTCTAGGATTGTTTTCAGCCTATTGAGTTAACTTGTTAATCTTTGAAAAGTGAACGCCTCCTTTTCTTATTGTATCTTCTTTTATGATATTTGGTTATTTTCTCTTGGAGACACACTCTTTTCTAAATGGAAACCGAAGGCAAGTCTCATGGAGAGGGACGTGGTGTGAGCTTGGACAAATGGAGGAGATGTGTTGTATGAGAGAAAAATTAATTTACAGAAAATATTCCTTATATTTTATAAGGGAAAGATCTATTTATAATTAGGAAATAGCATGTATATATAGATACATATACATGTGAATTTACCTATATACACACATGTATATACACACAAATATATAAAGTAAAGAAAAAAGAGACCATGAATTTGAAAAAAACATAGCAAGACTAAAGGGGGGAAATTATGTAATTTAACCACAAAATTAAAATAAATAGTTCAAAATAACAAAGAAGTGGAATATAGCAATTTTTAGAATTTATAGATACTATAAACACATATGAGATCATTTGGTATAGGGCCACAAAATTCTCCTAAACTTCTCCAGAAACGTTTAGTGTAAAGTACTTTAAGAATAATAAAATTTGAAGGTGGAATATTAACTTTTTCTTAAATAATTGGGTATCTGGATTGTATGGTTAACAAATATACTCGGGGTGTGCCTACAATTACTTTTATTGGTTAATAAATTTCTTCAAATAATTTAGAAGTTCATTAAATAAACATTTTTTTTTTATTTTTTATTGAAAAAAAAATCTCGGCTCCTCCCAGCCTCCAATTTCCACCCCCCTCCTCCTGCCCCTCTTCCCTTTCCCCCACTCCTCTCCCCCTCCCTCTCCAGTCCAAAGAGCAGTCAGGGTTCCCTGCCCTGTGGAAAGTACAAAGTCCTCCCCCCTCCATCCTTGCTCATGTTCTCCCTCCTTCTGCTTCTCATTGGGACCTTGGGAGCTCAGTCCAATGCTCCAGTGTGGGTCTCTGTCTCTATCTCCATCCATCACCAGATGAAGGTTCTATGATGATATGCAAGATATTCGTCATTATTGCTCTAGGATAGGGTCATTTCAGGTTCCCTATCCTCAGCTGCCCAAGGGACTATCTGGGGACATTGCCTTGGGCTTCTGGGAGCCACTCTAGGTTCAAGTCTCTTGCCAACCCTAAGGTGGATCCCTTAACTAAGAATTGTGCTTCCCTGCTCCCCTATCCAACCTTCCTTTATCCCCAATTTCCTGTTTCCCCAAGTTCCCCCCATCCTACTTTTCTTTCCGTATCTCCCCTTACCCCCATCCCACCGCTCCCACAAGATCCCATTTTTTTTTTTTTTTTTTTTTTTTTTGCCCGGCAAGCTTGTCTACTTCCCATAGCCAGGAGGATAAAGATATGTTTTTCTTTGGGTTAACCTTCTTATTTAGCTTCTTTAGGATCACATATTATAGACCCGGTGACATTTATTTATGGCTAGAAACCAATTATGAGTGAGTACATCCCATGTTCATCTTTTTGGGTCTGGGTTACCTCACTCAGGATAGTGTTATTTATTTCCATCCATTTGCATGCAAAATTCGAGAAGTCATTGTTTTTTTTTTTTCCACAGAGTAGTACTCTAATGAGTATATATTCCACACATTCTTCATCCATTCTTCCATTGAAGGACAACTAGGTTGTTTCCAGGTTCTGGCTATTACAAATAATGCTGCTATGAACATAGTTGAACAAATGCTTTTGTCATATGATAGGGCATCACTTGGGTACACTCCCAAGAGTGGTATTGCTGGGTCCTGAGGTAGGTTGATCCTGAATTTCCTGAGAAACTGCCACACATATTTCCAAAGTGGTTGCACAAGTTTGCATTGCCACCAGCAATGGATGAGGGTTCCCCTTCCTCCACAGCCTCTCCAGCAAAGGCTATCATTGGTATTTTGATTTTAGCCATTCTGACAGGTGTAAGATAATATCTCAAAGTTGTTTTGATTTGCATTTCCCTGATCTCTAAGGTGGTTGAGCATGACCTTATGTGTCTTTTGGCCATTTGAAGTTCTTCTGTTGAGAATTCTCTGTTCAGTTCAGTCCCCATTTTTTTTAATTTGGTTAATTAGCATTTTAAAGACTAGTTTCTTGAGTTCTTTATGTATTTTGGAGATCAGACCTTTGTCTGTTGCAGGGTTGGTGAAGACCTTCTCCCAGTCAGTAGGTTGTCTTTTTGTCTTAGTGACAGTGTCCTTTGCTTTACAGAAGCTTCTCAGTTTCAGTAGGTCCCATTTATTCAATGTTGCCCTTAAAATCTGTGCTGCTGGGGTTATACATTGGAAGCGATCTCCTGTGCCCATCTGTTGTTGGGTACTTCCCAATTTCTCTTCCATCAGATTCATTGTATTTAGGCTGATATTGAGGCCTTTGATCCATTTGGACTTGAGTTTTGTGCATGGTGATAGATATGGGTCTATTTTCATTCTTCTACAGGATGACATCCAGTTGTGCCAGCACCATTGGTTGAAGATGCTTTCTTTCTTCCATTGTATACTTTTAGCTCCTTTATCGAAAATGAGGTGTTCATAGGTTTGTGGTTTAAAAACTGGGTCTTCTATATGATTCTATTGGTCGACTTCTCTGTTTTTATGCCAGTATCACGCTGTTTTCATTACTGTAGCTCTGTAATAGAGTTTGAAGTCAGGGATGGTAATGCCTCCAGAAGTTCCTTTATTGTATAAGATTGTTTTGGCTATCCTGGGTTTTTTGTTTTTTCCATATAAAGTTGATTATTGTCCTCTCAAGATCTGTGAAGAATTTTGATTGGTCCTTGATGGGGATTGCATTGAATCTATAAATTGCCATTGGTAGAATTGCCAATTTTACTATATTGATACTCCCAATACAAAGCAAGCGAGATCCTTCCAGTTTCTGGTGTCCTCTTCAATTTCTTTCTTCAATGCCTTAATATCAAATAGATCTTTCACTTCCTTGGTTAGAGTTACCCCAAGATATTTTATGCTGTTTGTGGCTATCATGAAAGGTGATGCTTCTCTGATTTCCCTCTCTGCTTCCATATCCTTTGTGTATAAGAAGTTTACTGATTTTTTGGAGTTGATCTTGTACCTTGCCACATTACTAAAGGTGTTTATCAGCTGTAGGAGTTTTTTTGGTGGAGTTTTTGGGGTCACTTATGTATACTATCATATCATCTGCAAATAACGAAAGTTTAACTTCCTCCTTTCCAATTCGAATCCCATTGATCCCCTTATATTGTCTTATTGCTATTGCTAAATCTTCAAGCACTATATTGAATAGGTATGCAGAGAGTGGACAGCCTTGGTGTGTTCCTGATTTTTGTGGGATGGCTTGGAGTTTCTCTCCATTTAGTTTGATGTTCGCTGTTGGCTTGCTGAAAATAGCTTTAATTACATTTAGGTATGACCCTTGTGTCCCTAATCTCTCCAAGACTCTTATCCTAAAGGGATGCTGAATTTTGTCAAAAGCTTTTTCAGCATCTAATGAAAGGATCAAATGTTTTTTTTTTTCTTTCAGTTTAATTATATAATGGATTACATTGATAGATTCTCATATGTTGAACCAGCCCTACATCTCTCGGATGAAGCCTACTTGATCATCACGGAAAATTTTTCTAATGTGTTCTTGGATTTGGTTTGCCAGTATTTTGTTGAGGATATTTGCGTCAATGTTCATGAGGGAGATTGGCCTGTAATTCTCTTTCTTGATTAAATTTTTGTCTGGTTTTGGTATCAGAGCAACTGTAGCTTCATAAAAGGAATTTGGTAATGACTCTTCTGTTTCTATATTGTGAAATACATTAAGGAGAATAGGTATTAGGTCTTCTTGGAAGTTCTGATAGAATTCTGCATTGAAACCATTTGGTCCTGGGCTTTTTTTGGTAGGGAGGTTTTTGATAACAGCTTCTAATTCTTCGCAATTAACAGGTCTATTTAGATTGTTCACCTGGTCCTGGATTAACTTTGATATATGGTATTTATCTAAAAAAGTGTCCATTTCTTTTTTCCAGTTTTGTGGTATACAGGCTTTTGTAATAAGATCTAATGATTCTCTGAATTTTCTCTGTGTCTGAGGTTCATCCCGCTTTTCATTTCTGATCTTATTAATTCGCATATTCTCTCTCTGCCCTTTGATTAGTTTGGATAGTGGATTATCAATCTTGTTGATTTTCTCCAGGAACCAGCTTTTTGTTTCATTGATTCTTTGGATTATTTTCTGTGTTTTTATTTTGTTGATTTCAGCCCTCAGTTTGATTATTTCCAGTCTTCTACTCCTCCTAGGTGAGTCTGTTTCTTCTTCTTTTTTTTTTCCAGAGCTTTCAGGTTGGCTGTTAATTATCCAATGTGTGCTTTCTCTGTTTTCTTTAAGTGGGCACTTAGTGCTATGAACTTTCCTCTTAGGACTGCTTTCATAGTGTCTCATAGGTTTGAGTGTGTTGTTTCTTTATTTTCATTGAATTCAAGGAAGACTTTAATTTCTTTCTTAATTTCTTCCTTAATCCAGGTATGGTTCAGTAGTTGACTGTTCAGTTTCCATGAGTTTGTAGGATTTATGAGGGTAGCATTTTTGTTGAATTCTAACATTAATCCATGGTGATCTGATATTTTTTTGTAACTGTGGAAGTTTGGTTTGTTACCGAATATGTGGTCAAATTTCGAGAAGGTTCCATGAGCTGCAGAGAAGAAGGTATATTCTTTCCAATTTGGGTGAAATATTCTATAGATGTCTGGTAAGTCCATTTGATTCATTACCTCCATTAATTCTCTTATTTCTCTATTAGGTTTCTATCTGATAGACCTGTCTGTTGGTGAGAGAGGAGTGTTGAAGTCTCCTACTATTAGTGTGTACAGTTTGTTGGCTGTCTTGAGTTTTCGTAATGTTTCTTTTATGTACATGGGTGCTTTCATATTAGGGGCATAGATATTCAGGATTGAGACTTCATCCTGATGAACTGTTCCTGTTATTAGTATAAAATGTCCCTCTCCATTTCTTCTGATAAATTTAAGTTTGAAGTCAACTTTGTTAGAAATTAGTATGGCCACACCTGCTAGTTTCTCTGGTCCATTTGCTTGATAAGCCTTTTCCCAGCCCTTTACTCTGAGTAGGTGCCTGTCTTTGTGGTTGAGGTGTGTTTCTTGTAAACAGCAGAATGTTGGATCCTGTTTTCATATCCAATCTCTTAGCCTGTGCCTTTTTAATAGGTGAGTTGAGTCCATTGACATTAAGTGATATTAATGAACAGTGATTGTTAACTCCGGTCACTTTTTTAGTAGTAGAGTTTGTGTTTTTCCCTTCTTTGAGTTGTGCTTTTGAAGGGTCTGTAGATGTCTGAGTTATTGTGGTCATTGTTGGACTCCTTGGTTTGTGATTTTCCTTCTATTACTTTCAGTAAGGCTGGATTTGTGGCTACATATTGTTTAAATTTGTTTTTATTCTGGAAAATTTAGTTTTCTTCATTTATAGTAAATGAAAGCTTGGCTGGGTATAGTAGTCTGGGCTTGCATCCATGGTCTCTCAGTTTCTGCAGTACATCTATCTAGGACCTTCTGGCTTTCATGGTTTTCATAGAGAAGTCAGGTGTAAGTTTGATACGTTTACCTTTATAAGTAACTTGGCCTTTTTCCTTTGCAGCTCTTAATATTCTTTCTTTATTCTGTATGCTTTGTGTTTTGATTATTATATGGCAAGGGAAATTTTTTTTTTGATCCAGCCTATTCAGTGTTCTGTATGCTTCTTGAACCTTCATAAGTATATTTTTCTTTAGGTTGGGAAAGTTTCCTTCTATAATTTTATTAAATATGTTTTCAGGACCATTGAGCTGCACTTCTCCTTCTTCTACTCCTATTATACTTAGGCTTTGTCTTTTTATTTTGTCCCATATTTCCTAAATGTTTTGTGATCAAAGTTTGTTATACTTGCTGTTTTCTTTGATCAGTGCGTTTATTTTCTCTATAGTATCTTTAGAATCTGAGATTCTTTCTTCTATCTCTATTATTCTTTTGGTTTTTCTTGTTTCTGTAGTCTCTATTGATTTACTTAGATTTTCCATGCCCAGCCGGCCCTCTGTTTGTGTTTTCTTCTTTGCCTTAATTTCAGTTTTCAAGTCTTGAACTGTTTCCATTATCTGTTTGATTGTTTTTCCTTGGTTGCCTAGGGTATCATTCACTGATTAATTCTACTCTCCAAACTTTCTGTTATACTTCTCATCCATTTCTATAAGGGCATTTTTTTACATGCTGTTTAAGGATGTCAATCACTTTCATAAAGTCAATTTTTTCTACTTCTTCTTGATTAAGGTGTTCATGTCCTCCTGTTGTGAGGTCGCTGGGTTCTGGTGGTTTCATGTTGTTTTTCAGATTGTTTGGTGAAATCTTGCATTGGTGCCTGCCCATCTCTTCCTCTAAATGCTCCCCCATGGATCTTCTTTTACAGGATCAGGTCTCCTTGCCTACTTATATACCTTACCAGTGATGGCACTCCAGAGCCATGGCTCTCTTGGTGCTCCAGTGATGTCTCTCTTGGTGCTGAGATCAGATCTCCTTGCTGATTTTTTAGCTTGTAAACAAAGCGCCTACCTTGCTTGGTTCAGGCAGGCTATTGAAACAAAGGAACTCCTGCCTGCCTGGTTGCCCTCAGGATTAGTCCCCAGTGCCCAGACAGGCTGAGCTGGGTGATGTTATGTGCCCGAAGAGGGAAGGGAGGCAGAAGGGGGGAGGGTCCTAGATGCAAGCTGAGTGGGATCTAAATAAACATTTAAATGTTACTATTTTCCACTCATTTACCTTCATAGGTTAATTTTAATTCAGAATGTATTGAGGAATGTAAAAACAACTACTGTAGGAGGAGCAGGCCTGCTTATGTATTGGCCACCCAGCTAGCTTACACCCGAGCCATTATTATGCATAGGGGACTTAAACCTTGGTAGTCTGTGCCCTTGTTGTATGAGGAAAAATCAATCTACTTTCCATTTATGAAGTTGCACTGAGCTAAAAAATAAATCATATCATATTCAAAGAAAACTGTGAAAATTAAATTAAACCACATTCTTAGTTAAAAAGCCACATCAGAAAAATTCTCTCTCTCTCTCTCTCTCTCTCTCTCTCTCTCTCTCTATATATATATATATATATATATATATATATATATGTCTGTCTTTCTCTTTCTCCATGTCTTTCCTCTTATATTCTTAAAAATATCTATTGCTATTATTTGTTTTTCTGGGTTTAAACCTTACTTAAAATCTCCAAACCTACCCAGGAGGCAGAGGCAGGCAGATCTCTAGGAGTTTGAGGCCAGCCTGATCTACAGGAGCTAGTTCCAGGAGAGGTACCAAAGCTACAGAGAAACCTTGTCTCAAAAAGAAAATCTCCATTGTCTCAGTGTGCGGGTGCACCCCTTGCAGTCCTGAGTTCCTTGCTTGTGCTCCCTCTCCTTCTGCTCCTGATTTGGACCTTGAGATTTCTGTCCTGGTGCTCCAATGTGGGTCTCTGTCTTTATCTCCTTTCATCGCCTGATGAAGGTTAATATTCAGGAGGATGCCTATGTGTTTGTTTGGATGCTCACCTTACTAGACCTGGATAGAGGTGGGCGGTCCTTGGACTTCCCACAGGTCAGGGAACCATGATTGCTTTTTGAGCAGATGAGGGAGGGGGACTTGATTGGGAGAGGGGGAGGGAAATGGGAGGCGGTGGCGGGGAGGAGGCAGAAATCCTTAATAAATAAATACATTAAAAAAATAAATAAAAAGGTGCCAACATTCAAACTTAAAAAAAAAAAGAAGAAAGAAAATCTCCAAAACTTTTCAAAAGGGTAAGCAGAAGATGTATACGTGTCTTTTTCAGAGGGAGAATGTGATCACTAACATTGTAATTATCATTACATTCTGTTTAAAAATATCTTTCAGTAATAAAAAATTATGAATTAAAAGTAAATAAATCTTCAGTTAAACCAAAAGTCTTCAGAAAAATGTTGGAATGAAACAATATTTTGTCCCTACCTTTCTTAAAATTTTTTCATAATATTTAGTAATGCTTTTATAATTGCTTTCTATTTAGTGATCTTTCTATTTTTGTATTTTTGTAATATAAAGTTAAGCTAATAGAATTTAGCAAAGTCCCCAAGTTCTCTTTCATGTAATCCCCCTCAAAAACTTACAGAGATAATAGGCATGTCAACATTTACACAGTTATGTTATTTGTTGAAATTCTGTGAAGTGTTATGAAGAAAAAGATAATAGATGATAGATTGATAGATAGATGGATAGATAGGCATAGCTGGACAGAGATAGATGACAGATATAGATAGTTGACAGAATAATAGATGACAGAGAGATAAATGCAACCCCATTGTTCTCAGTCTCTTGGATTCTCACTGTTAAGGTCTTTATTAAAATCATCAGTATCTTTCTATCTTATGGTCAATGATTGCTCAGTTAGAGTTTGTTGAGTGATCTCCTTCAGGCAGTTCTGGTTTGTGTTCCCAGCTCCACGATCTGGGTTACTTGATATTCTGGCCACCGGAAATTTCTCTCCATGTATGGAATTGACTTTATTGCTTTTAATTTGTCTAGCACAGCATATTTGTAAGTATTTAAGTAGGCATTAACATGGAACTGAGCAGGACTGTTCACACTGCAGCTGGTCACATCTCTCCTACAAAAGGCTGCAAACCATGACACTGGTGGGATAATAAAGATTTTCATATCTACCAAAATTTATAGAAATTTCAAAATGAAGATAAGTTTATTTGATTCATAAATAAATCAATATTTTTTAAGACCCGATTTCTAGGTAGCTTTGGAGTCTGTCTTAGAACTAGCTCTTATAGACTAGGCGGGCCCTGAACTCACAGAGATCTGCCAGTCTCTACCTCCTTAGTGCTGGGATTAAAGTCATGTTCAACCACCACCTTGTTAAATCAATGAATTTGAAATTATATAATTCTAGTTAATATAATCATCCTAGAAATTAATATTCTTTTTGCTTATATTATAGATCATACTCTACAAGGCTTATATGTTTTTTCTGAAGTATCCATTTATTTAATATTGGAAATTAGCTTTGGTTTTCATATTATTTTCTTAAGAAAATGGTTTGATACCAGAGCTAAAAATGAAGCACTTTTAGAAGTGATACAGTCTTTACAGACTAATTATGAATAGCTAGCTGACAGAATTAATACCATCAAACATCAAAAGTTAGCTTAAAAAATAATACCATTGAAAAGGATTAAGGGTAATTTGACAGACAAAATTAAATACATGTCAATAGGTGCTGAGAAATTATCTGAAAGAATTCATACTCTTGAATTTGACAATCAAAATCTGTTAAAAAGTCATGATAAGTTAGCAGGAAGAGTATCTCTCCAGGAAGAAAATCTACATGTCATTCAAATAATATGCAAGAATGAGAAGTTATCTATAATAGAAAAATTTCATACCTTGAAATCATATGTACAGAATGATGGCCAGAGGTTATGTGAGTCAATGAAATCATTAGAAATATTCATAGGTCAAGAGACTCAGGCTTCACAGAAGCAATGGTAAAAAGACTTCAAATAATTTGAGGAAACTTTCAGAACTGATTAGCAGAGACACAGGAACAAGATTTAGCATCACCAATAACAGTCAGAGTCAGAAATGACTCAATAAATGTTTTAGATACTTACCCAATAATCATCTCTGACTAATGATAAAGTAGTAAATGCCTAAAAGGATCCAAAGAATGTAAATGGGAGCCTATATAAATGAACTATATAAAAGAAACTAAGCAAACTGTAGTATCTTATGGCTGACATTCCCTGTTTGTTAGGGAGATGGAGAAAATGTGAGCTTCAAGCAATAAGGCTGCCCTACATGACTGGCTTCAATTAGTTTAAACTTTCCTGAAAAACAGACCACAACTACAATGGAAATGGTATTATCAAGAAGAAGCAAAAATTTGAGAACAAGAGGGAAGAGAAAAAAGATTTGAGACTTCCAAAATCAAATTCTTGGTGAGCATACTTTTGTGCACTCATAGGATCAAGCTCTTTATGATAAACACATTTTGTTTCTATGCCATGCAGCAGCCTTAAATGCTTGGGTCAAGCTTCAAGAACTATAAAAAAGAATTTAATCATATACTATGATTATACAAGATCAAAAATAACCCTTTAGTGACATTTTACAAAGATTAGCTAAAGCTATACAAATAGGAATAACAGACCCAGAAGTTAAACAAGTACTTATTGAATATCTGACTTTGGAAAATGCCAACATGAAATGCAAAATCATACTTGGAACTATAAAGGTTAGTTCAGCTCCAATGGATAAATTGATCCTGAATACCATGAACATTGAGATATTTGGCTATAATTTGAACCTGTGTAGGAGAGGCAATTTCCAAAGGTATGAGAACACAACAAAATCACAAATGTTTTAATTGGGGTAGAATAGGACATCCAAAAAGGGATTGTTGTCAAGGTATTCCTAGAAATAATGTCTATTCTTAGAATGACAAAATGAGAATGTCTCAAACTTCTGGATTATGTAGAAAATATGACAAAGACCAACACTGAACAAATGAATGTAGATCAACAAAAGACAAGCAAAGCAACCTGATAACATCAGGAAACTCCTTGGGAGGCCTCTCACAGGCTTCCTGGCCAATTATAATCCAGTCATTCCCAGTCACTTGGAAGATATTTCTCCCCAGGAAAATTAAAAAAAAATAAATAAATGTCTGCTGTAAAAAAAAATACTGTTCTAGAGGGTGGATGAAACATGAAGGATGAATTGTAAATTCCAACAGGAAATAGAAAATGTATATTTTGTCAGAATTCGATAAATAATAATAGACCAAAGCTAAGAGTGCACTGTAATTGATGGATTACTGGACAAACTTGTGGATATGAGTATCATAACTCCAGAATCTTGGCATCTGAATTGACTTCTTCAAAAGGCAGATGTTCAATTTAGAGGAATTAGAATCCTATATTAAATGAAACAAAACATGAGATGGGTTGAGTACATAGGACAGAAGGACCAAGAGGAAAGCTGAGACCATATGTGGCTAATATCACAGTGTATTGATGGGGTTGTGACCTGCAGCAGCAATGGAATATCTAAATAAACATTTATGCAGCTCCAGAAACTCATGTTTCTGGAGAAAATATTATAAGGTACTACAAATATCACCAGCAATTCAGGTTGTACAAGGACACACACACACACACACACACACACACACACACACAAACTTCAGAGATACAAATGGCCCACCTTTAAAATGGTTACCTGAAAAATCAATATGAATTAAACAATGGCCTTTATCAGAAGGGAAACTGCAGGTCTCAGAACAGCTTCTACAGGAGCAATTAGATACTTACCATATTAAAGAATCAATCTACCTTTGGAAGTCTCCTGTATTTGTTGTAAAAATAAATCTGGAAAATGGAGAATGGTATCAGATCTATGAGCTGTCAACAAGATTATTCAACCTACGGGCCCTCTACAATCTGGAATTTCTTTGCCTTCCATATTACCTAAATGATGGGCTCTTATAAATTTTGATTTTAAAATATTGTTTCTTCACTATTATTTTGCAAGAAAAGGACAGAGAAATATTTGCCTCCACAGTGCCTACTTATAATAATTCCCAGTCTATTAGGAGATATCAATGGACCGTCTGCCACAAAGAATGCCCAATAACTCCTTTTTGTACCAATACTTTGCAATTCAATCATTGGAAATAACAAATAAACTCTTTCTTAAATCTATAATTTACCTTTACATGGATGACATTTTGCTATCTGATTCAAATGCAGATGCTTTAGGAATGTGTAAAGAAATAAAGAACGTTTTGCCTAAATGGGGATTAAAAATTGCTCCTGAAAAACATACAAAGAGGAGGTTCTATCAATTATCAAGGTTATAAAATAGGTCGCAGAAAATTAGAACATAGAAATCTCAAATTAGTGAGGCCAATTGCTGACAGTTAATGACTTTCAAAAATTAATAGCGAACTTTTTCAATCTATGATCTGCTGTTAGAATAATACCCTGAACTAAAAATTCATTTAAACAAACCCTGAGATGGTGACAAAGACTTAAATAGCCCCAGGGAATTAACAGTTTAAGCTGACCAAGATTAAACTTTAGTTAAATAGAAATTACAGAAGGCACACGTGGATCAGGTGAATCTGAATCTTAATTTTATTCTAGTCATATTACATTCCAGAATTTCCACAAGAGGAATGTTAATGCAGACAGAAGATATTTTCTTAGAATGGGTATTTTTATTACATAAACTGAGTTAAAAGTTAAATCTTATGTGAGAAGTTCTCTGAATTAATTATAATAGGAAATTGAGACTTTGTCAACTAGTAGGGATAGGTCCATCAGAGATTATAGTGCCTTTTAATACTGATGAAATTAAAAAAAAAATGTGGCAAGAAAATCAACCCTGGCAAAAAGCTTGTGCTAATATTTTTAGGAGAGATTAATACAAATTATCCCAAAAGTGATAGAACTAACCTTATAAAAAGAACTATTTGAATTCTTATCCTCATTTATATGGCACATCCATAATTTGAGCTCATACATCCTATACTGATGCAAATAAATCAGGAAAGGCAGGATCCACATCAGAAAATTTAGGTAAAGTAGAACAAATCAATTTTAATTCTGTCCAAATGTCAGAATTATATGTTATTTTTATGCTACTAAAGGAATTTAAGGAACCTCTCAATATAGTTACTAATTCATAATATGCAGAATAAGTTATTCTGCATATTGAAACTGCTGAAATTATACCAGATGAAACATTATTCATTCAGATTCAAGACATAATCAGGAATAATCTTTGTTTTATATACGTAACATACATCAGATGCCATATGGGACTACCAGGTTTTCTAGCACAAGGTAATCTATAAATTGATTGATTATTAATTGAAAATGTGCTGAAGACCTCAGAATTTCATTAAAAACGACATATCATTAGTAAAGGTTTAAAGAAAATATTTTCTATTACATGACAACAAACTAAGGAGATCATAAAGAGATGTCCTACTTTCTCTTTCTGTAACCACACATAAATACTTGCAAGGAATAACCCAAAGGGTACTCAAAAAATGAAATCTGGCATATGGATATATTCCAATTTTCAGAATTTGAAAAATTAAAACATGTACATCATATCATTAATACTCAGATTTTCAATGGGCTACTGCTTTGAGCTCAGAAAAGGCTGATTCAGTAACCATGCATTTACTAGTTATGGCTATCATTAGTATACCTGCAAAATTAAAACAGATAATATTCCAGCATATGTCTCTAAGAAAAATAAAAGTTTTTTTTGCTTAAAAATAATATGAATCATAGTACATGTATAGTTAAGAATCCTACAGGTCAAGCAGGTATAGAAAGATCAAATCAAAGTATAAGTGATATGTTAAACAAGCATAAAGGATGGAAGTTCCTCCAGGAAGAGATTATATAATGCTTTCTTAACCAGTACTTTTTTTTTTTTGGTTCAACATACAAAAAAACCTATCAATGTAATCCATCATATAAATAAACTGAAAGAAAAAAAAAAAAAACATGATCATTTCATTAGATGCTGAAAAAGCATTTGACAAAGTTCACCACCACTTCATGATAAAGGTCTTGGGGAGATTAGGGATACAAGGATCATATTTAAATATAATAAAAACAATACACAGCATGCTGACAGCTAACATGAAATTAAGTAGAGAGAAACCCAAAGTGATTTAACTAAAACCAGAATCAAGACAAGGCTGTCCACTCTCTCCATATCTCTTCAACATAGACTTGAAATTTTAGCAATAGCAATAAGACAACATAAGGAGATCAAGGGGATTCAAATTGGAAAGGAAAAAGTCTAACTTTTGTTATTTGCAGATGATAAGATAGTGTATATAAGTGAAAACAAAAACTCTATCAGAGAACTCCTACAGCTGATAAATACCTTCAGTAATGTGGTGGGAAACAAGACCAATGTAAAAAAAAAAATCAGTAATCTTCATATACGCAAATGATAGAAAAGCTAAGAGCGAAATCAGAAAACATCACCGTTCACAATAGCCACAAATAACATAAAATATCTTAGGGTAACACTAACCAAAGAAATAAAGGACCTATTTAACAAGAACTTTAAGTCTTTGAAGAAAGAAATTGAAGAAGATACCAAAAACTGGAAAGAGCTCTCATGCTTTTGGATAGGTAGAATCAACATAGGAAAAATGCCAATCCTACCAAAAGCAACCTATAGATTCCATGAAATCCCCACCAAAATCCCAACACCATACTTCACAGACCTTGAAAGAAAAATAATGAACTCCATATGGAAAATGAAAAACCCAAGATAGATAAAACAATACTGTATAATAAAACAACTTTCAGAGGCATCACCATCTCTGACACTAAGCTCTATTACAGAGCTACAGTAATGAAAACAGCTTGTTATTGGCATAAAAACATAGAGGTTGACCAGTGGAATCAAATTGAAGATCCAGACATAAATCCACACACCTATGAACACCTGAATTTTGACAAAGAAGCTAAATGATACAATGGAAAATAAAAGCATCTTCAACAAATCGTTCTGGCATAACTGGATGTTAACATGTAGAAGAATGAAAATAGATCCATATCTATTACCATGCAACAAACTCAAGTCCAAATGGATTAAATACCGCAATAAAAATCCTACAACACTGAAACTAATAGGAGAAAAATCAGAAGTGGTGTTCAATGTATGGGTACAGGAGACTACTTCCTAAATATAAGCCCAGTAGCACAGACACTGAGAACAACAATAAATAAATGGAAACTGAGACACTTCTGTAAAGCAAAGGACACAATCAGTAAGACAAAAAGGCAGCCTTCTGAATGAGAAAACATCATCAACAACAAAAGCCTGATCTACAAAATATATAAAGAAGTCAAGAAATTAGACATTAAAATTCTAAATAGCCCAAATAAAAATGAAACTAAACAGAGAATTCTCAACAGAAGAATTTCAAATGACCAAAAGATACTTAAGGGAATGTTCAAAATCCTTAGCTATCAGGAAAATGTAAACAAAACAACTCTGAGATACCATCTTACACATGTCAGAATGGCTAAGATCAAAAACACTAATGATAGTTTATGTGGGAGAGGATGTGGAGTAAGAGGAACACTCATCCATTTCTGGTGGGAATGCAGACTTGTGCATCCACCTAGGAAATCAGTGTGTCGGTTTCCAGAAAACTGGGAATCAACTTACCTCAGGATCCAGCGATACCACTTATGAACATATACCCAAATATTTCTCAATCATATTGCAAAAGCATTTGTTCAAAAATGTTTATATCACCATTATTTGTAATAGCCAGAACCTGGAAACAACCTAGATGCCTCTCAACAGAGGAATGGATAAAGAAAATGTGGCACATTTGCATGTTAGAGTACTACTCAACAGTAAAAAAAAATTAAATTTTGAATTTTGAATGCAAATAGAGAGAATTAGAAAATACTGTCCTTAGTGATGAAACTCAGACCTAAAATGATGAAAATGGTATGTACTCTTTCATAACTGAATACTATCCATAAACAAAAGTCACTGAACCTATAGTTCTTGATCCTACAGAAGTTAAGAAGGAAGGTGAAGCCTCCCCCCAATATATATATATATATATATATATATATATATATATATCCATTTGGAAATTGACAATGGACAGGATTGATTGGTAGGGTTGGGAGCATGGGAGTGGAGGGAGAGGGAGAAGGGGTAGAAGGAGGAGTGAAGAGAGGGAAGGTAGAGAAGAACTTGAGGGAATTGAATGGTTGAGATGGAGGAAGGACAGAGATGAGAGAAAGAAGGGAGATATCTTGATGCTGGAAGCCATTATAGGGTTAGCAGAAATCTGGCTCTACAGAAATTTTCAGGAATCCAAAAGGATAACCCTACCTAGTACCCTGGGCAATGGAGGAGAGGGTGCCCGATCTTGAAACCTGGCTCTACAGAAATTCCCAGGAATCCAAAAGGATAACCTTACCTAGTAGCCTGAACAATAGAGAAGAAAGGGCCCTGTAGTCAGACTGATGATTATCTTAAATATTACCACAGAGCCTTCATTCAGCATCTGATTAAGTCAGAGGCAGAGACCCACATTGGATCACTGGACTGAGCTCTCAAAGTCCAGTCAAACAGTGGAAGAAATGAGAATATGAGCAAGGAGGTCAAGACCATGATGGGTTTACCCACTAAAACAATTTTTCTGAGCTAATGAGAGCTCACTGCCAGACTGGGAAGGAACAAGCATAGGACACAGCCAGTTCCTCTGAATGTGGCTGACAGTTGCATGACTGAGGCAGTGGTACCAGGATTTATCCCTACTGAATTTACTGGCTTTGGGGGATCTTATTCTCTATGGATGTATTCTTTGCTCGGCATAGATATAGTAAGGAGGGCCTTGAACCTTCCACAAGGCAATGTGCCTTACCTTCTCTGAGCATGAGAAGGGTGTGGGGTGGGAGGGTATGTGGAGGAAATGGGAGGAGTAGAGGGAGCCAGAACTTGGATTGGTTTTAAAAAATCTAATAAATAAATAGATAAAAAAGATTGGCTTTTTGTACCAGCTGTCAAAAAAAAAAAATCCCTTTTGTTAGCTTAAATGGTGCACCTCCTTACAATGTTCTGGCCAGAACATCTAACAAGAACTCTAAACAAACCCTACCAAATTCTCATAGACTATTTGCAATTTTTAACCAGCAGTAATCTTGATACTTAATCGTCATTTTAGTTTTACAAGATCCCATTAAATTACCCACATGATAAATAGAAGTAATTCTAGAAGAAAATTTTCCCTCTCCCAACAAAGTCTGTCCTCAGGGTTAGAGACATTAATTAAGCATTAATTATAACTAGTATAGGGCTCAGAGATGGGGGAAAATTATGTAGACTCAGGGATACTTTTTGAAAAATAAGAAAATGGGATGAGATAATATGTAGGTTACTGTGAGCATACTCACATGAATAATAGTAGTGAGTAATAGAGTGCATACTTATGAGCAATTATTCGTGGACAATTTATTGTGTTATAGATTCTTATATATTGAAAAATATTCAAATTAAACTTTTTATATTGAATATGTTCCTATTTATTTACAATATGTGTATGCCTATGCAAAATTATTCTTCCATATAGTATTCATGCATACTTTACCTCTGTTGAAGATATTTTGTATATTAATACAATTTTTGGATATATTTATTATATTATATACTTCTAAGTCTAAATAAGATATTTATACATTGTTTACATTATTAGTTCGTTGCCCTCATTTGCTACACAGTTGTTTAAAGATTGTCTAATATTCTATTCAAGAAGTCTTAATCTTTAAGCTATATAGGTATTAAGAATTATATGTCAATAATAATTCATGTTTGTCATACTTATAGTTAGACTAATCAGGTCTAAATAGAGATTGTATTCTGCCTAGATAGGCAATCTTCAACCACTTTGAAGAACTGTAGAATATGGCAATTAAATTACTCATGGTTCTATTGACATGAGACACAATTGCTTCTGACAACACTGATTTATTCTCAAGAGAATATTGGTTACCAATAACACTCTACTTGGAGCTTGTTTTCTTCTTGGCAAAACTGGCCTTTGTGCAAAGAACTGCTCATTCCTTGATTGTGACTTAATGTACAGTGTCTGGACAGGACAAGCAGGATACAAGAAAAAAGACTGCCCAAACTTGCCAAGATAGAGTAAGATGACTTTGAAAATTTTCCTGCATCTGAAAATGGTCTGTCTGTTACTAGGCCTTAGCCAAAGTTAGTTGCTTCGATATTACAATATTACAAATGAGACTTTAAGTGATTGCCTAGGTAGCCAGTTGTCTCTGTCATTTATTACACATTTTGGGAGTTGCTTAATTGTACTTCCTGTTTACTCAAGTAATATCATTTCATTCTCAGGAATTTTATGGGGCTCAAAACTAGATAATTATGCTTATTTTCCTCTCATAACTTAGTTAAGTAATTTTTTGCAAGGTTTAGACTTAGACTATGAGAGCTATTAAAACATTAGCATATGTTTTTGCTTGATATTTTTTATGCTTGTTGTAATTCTAATTTTTATATTTCATATTTGTTGTTATTGTATATAGTTTTGTATACAGCTTAGAATATTATTATTTAGACAAAGGGAAGGAATTCCTTCAGCCAATAGCCTTTAAATAGCAGACTACTTGGGTGAGGTCTCTTGTACTATAAAAACAGATGTAAAACTTGCTCAGTCTCTCTCACTCTTGGGTGCAGGATTTGGTTCCTGTTTCCCACTCATGAAGAGGAATGTGCTCTGTGAAACCACCCCTAACTAAAAAATTTTATTATACTCAGTTCTGAGCTAGTATGGGACTACTGTATCATGACCATTTACAAGAGCTAACCCACAAATTCTCTCTAGCAAGTCCTTGTATTATATCAAGTACATACCAATTTTGAGTAATCAATTTATATCATGCCTTTTATAATAAATGACTCTTCGTCAGCTTTAAAATTAAAGCTTAACTGAACTGAGAATTAACATGAGACATTCTTTAGAATTCAAGTAATTCATTCGGTGTCTTGTGTGTGTGTGATTTTCTCCATTCATGTCCCATCCACTCAAACTAAAACAAATACATTTCATTTCTTATGTTTTGGACCTTCATGTTTGCACAAATTGAGAACTTATGTGAGGATGCAAACATATAATGTTTTGAATATATTATGTGCTAAAATTTCACATAGATGAAGTTGCTCTCATAAGGGGTCAAATTGCTTTCATTTTATAGCTTGTTTCATATTTTACTGAAACTTTTGTCAATAAAATAGGCTTGTAGAAGAGACATATTTTTTTTATTTTTACCTTGTTTCTAGACTTTTTTCTTCATAACACAGCAAGCTGATTCTTCAATATTGTTCTGGTTGCATACTACTTATTATAATTGCATTAAAATACTATTTTTCATTCACATTTGTATATATTATTATAGTATTAGTTATAAAGCAATTTTATTATCTCTTTAAGATTATGAATGATTTAAAAATTCAATGACTTGACTAGCATGGATTTACTAAGAGATCAGATTTGAAAGAGGATTAAAAAAAGAATCACCATTTGAAAATCTCTCTAAATCCTTGATAAGACTCTTGAAGTTGTTCAAAATTCCCTGAGGATCATATAAAATATTATCAGATTATGCAGCAGAGTATCTTGGATGAGGACTGGTTGGTCAACTCTTAGAAGGGAGATAAGTGATTCTGTTAAATTTCCGTTTGTACAATACCTGGTAGTATAAAGGAACTCTTTTACTTAGGAAGGATAGTGAATATATAAGAAACAATATAGCAAACAGAATTGTAATCACTTACATCTGCATTTTATATCACAGAACCTCCATAGTTGCTTGTTAAAATGCTTATTGAAGGTAATACTAGGGGGAATTCCTTTCAACCCATTCTTTGGGAACATTTATGATCTCATAAAACAAGTTTCAACTAATGTTTGGTGTGGCGTATTAGTTGAAGTACATTGTTCTTTTGTGCAAATCCATTTGATTCTGATTTTTCTGTTGTTGTCCCTAATTTACTGTTTAAGATGTGTTTCATGGTTTTTTCTCCTTACCAGTATAACTAAAAATGTTATGAATGCTGTATGAGGACCCACCTCAATTCTTTTTGGATCAAAATCTTTATTTTAACAGAGCACCCAGGGACAAAAATGCAAAACATCACCAAAAGTAATTTTACGAATTTGTTAGATTGGATACACACACACACACACACACACACACACACACACGATTCCTTAAATATCAAATTTTGTGGAAAAAAATGTACATACTCTAAAAATTTGTCAAACAATTTCTGCTACCTAAATTTGAAACATCTTTAACAAAACTTCTTTTCTAATATGATGTTATATTCTTAGTACTCTTGAGTGAGACTCACCATCCAGCTCCCAAATGTACCACACACAGGGGTTTATTCTTATTTATGAATGTCCAGCATTCACTTAGCTTGCCTCTTGCCTGCTTTTCTTAATTTATATTATCCAAGCTACCCTTTGGCTTCTGTGTTTTTTTCTATTCTCAAATATTTCTTATTTCTTTAAATCTTCCTCTTACTCCATGAATTGCTGTGTAGCTGAGTGGCTGGCCCCTGATGTCCTCCTCCTTTCTGGCTGCTACTCTGAATCTCTTCTCCCAGTTTTCTCCTTCTATATATCCTGTCTGCCTTTAAGCCCTGCCTATCCTTGCTCCTTCCTTACTATTTGCCATTCAGATCTTTATTAGATCATCAGATTTTTGAGACAGGCAAAATATCTCAGATTCACTGAGTTGAACATGTGCAACATAAACAAAAGTTACCCACCTTAAAATAACATTCCCAACTGTTGACAGAAGTTTCTTTCCTGCCTATTCCTGCAGCCATTAAGTCTGAAAGAAACACACAGAGACACAAATGAAGTATAAACAGATTGGTTTATTAGCTCAGACTTCTTTTTAATTAATTCTTATATCTTACATTTACTCATAATTCTCATTTGCTTTAGCCATGTGGTTTGGTAGCTTTAATCAGTGAGGTAGTCTCTTCTTGCTTTTTCTCTGACTGGGTGACAACTGCAGACTGAGCCTTTCTTCTTACCAGAATTCTTCTATTCTCATTGCCCTGCCTATGCTGCCTGCCTAGTTGTCCTGCCTATAATTCCTGCCTGGCTACCGGTCAATCATCAATTTATTAAACCAATATGATAAATAAATAAATAAATAAATAAATCTTTACAAGGTTCAACATAATTGTCCCACAGCACACAACAAAAAACAAAATTAACTTAATTGTCCTTATAGTGAGAAAAATGATTATACTTATAGTTTTATTTGATTTAAACGTACTCTTTGGTCACATATTTCATCAGTGTTTTCAAATATTTGAATGTAAGAATATGCATTATATATCATTGTCACTGGGGAACTGAAGTAGTCCAAATATTCATACTTCAAAAGTGATAAATATCACAGATCATTGGTTTATTGAGGAACTTAAATATTAGCTTGTTTCTCATCTGGCAATATTAAATTTAAATATACAATATAATTAATATTTCTAAGTCACATACAACATAATGCAAGTTTAAATGTTTTACAAATATGTATTTAACATCATATATATATATATAGTTTTAGTAATTACACCAAGAGATCAAATCATACTTATTATCTACTTAATATTAGGCAGCATTTTATATGGTGGAAACAACAGTGAAAAAGACAGCCCAAACCTCTCTGTATTACAGTTTCTTTTTTAGAATATGGAACAGAAACTAAGAAAATTGGTATGAAAATCATGTTACAATATTTGATCTGGGAAAGTTCACTCTGTAAGTACATAAAGAAATGTGGAGCGTGCATGGAAGAGTAGACAATAGATGCTGCCTCCAAAAAGGTTTACACATGCAAGAATCTAGGTATGGGGGTTCACCTTTAAGCATCATGAGTAAAAGGTGATCAACACATAAAGCAGAAACATTTTGTCAAGAGGAATGTTTAAGTTACCCAGAATATCTAAAATGTCATACATTATATGCATTCACATATTTACCATACTGTAAACTCACAAGGCAGAGGCAGGCAGAACTCTGTGAGTTTTAAGTCAGCCTGGTCGACAAGAGGTACTTCCAGGACAGGCTCCAAAGCTACAAAGAAACCTAGTCTAAAGAAAAAAACCAAAAACCAAACAAGATCTGATTTCATTCTGGGTGCTAAGCTTCAAGGCAGTCATACCTAGTGAGATGGAAAGTGAAAGTGGCAAGAAGGCTAACAGGATATCAAAAAGGAAGAAATTCAGAAATGTATCCTCATTTCTAAATAGAGCTCTCATACCTGAAAACACTGCCTTTCTTTATGAAGTAGGAGCTTATGCCTCCCATTAGCTCTGAGTGTGTATCAAACATTTGAAAGTGCCTCAAGCAATGACAGCCTCCAACAATTTGTTACAGTGAATACATACTTGCTGGCAAAATTTGACTTTTCATAATTTCCAGGTGAATTGTCCATTCTCTGTCCTACTTAGTATAGCATTGTTGTTCTCAGAATTATCTAGTCAGTAGTTCTGGCCCCTTAGGAATGATGGATACCTGTCTTGCAAGGAAATAGTTTAACTCCACAAATGTAAAGGAATGTCAGTATGAGATCCTGCCTAATAGCAATTGATGAGCTTACTTTTCTACTCCCAGCACAATTGAAATCATCCTCTCTCAAAAACATTGTGTGTTTTCTGATACCCGAGACACTTACTATTATTTTATGACTGTTGTATAAATGTTATATTAAATTTAAATAACATGTTATTCTATTTACTCATTCCAAATTCCACTTTATGTCAATTTTATCATAATCACTTATAGATTACTTATATTTTAACTGAAAACTACTTAAATAGATAGTGAGAAGAAAAGTAAAATTATTAAAATCTGTATAATTTTTATTTTATTAAATATATACTTTATAGTAAAAATAGATATTATTTAAAATATTTGAATATTTATTCATCATTTGTGCTTTCATACTTGCAATTGTATGTGTGTTTGTGTGTATGTGTTGTATATGCATGTACATGTGAAGATATGTGTATGAGTTTGTACATGCCATGGTAGGTATTTGAAAATTAGAATGTTAATTGTGGCAGTCAGTTCTCTCCTTCCATCATGTGGTGTCCAGTGATCAAAATCAGGTCTTCAAACTAGACAGTAAGCACCTTCACTCACTGAGTCATCTTCGAGGCCACAGTGACAGTTTTAAAGAAATAAAATATGACATAAGAACTTCCTGCTATTTTACTTTTATAATTCCTTCAAAGATTAATATAATCTGTCTACTTGTCAACCATCTACATGCCTATTTGCCAATATATAAAAAAAAGCTGTTTATCAATGTTTAGTATCAAGTATTTTGAATACTATAATTTATTCTATTGAGTCAGCATCTTTTTTATTAGAATTATGTTATTTGAAAATAAACTTGCTGGATAAAATCATGCAAAATTTATTGTTTGAGATACTACAACTGTTACTGAATTGAGATTTTATTATATATATCTCTTTCATTTCTCCATATAATTCTTCGAACAGGAGAAACAGTTTTATTTTTACCAGACAACCTCTCCAAGCAAAGTTATTGTATATTGCTACTTTACTTCCGACCTTAGAACAAAAGTGGTCTGAACAATTCAAAACAAAACAAATCTTCAATATCCTTGCATGATGTCATCTAACCCAGGTGCATTCATTCTGGGCTGTTATGCTTGCCCTTTAATTCTGACACCATATTGTTTTTCATACTCAAAGATTCTGTTAGGTAGATAACTTCCATTGTTAGTTTTATAACATCAATGTGAAATGTAGATTGATATATTTTTTCAGCATCCTGCCTTTCTCTCACTCTGTATTTCAGTCTCTCTCTTAGTACTCCTGTGTGTCTGTCTCTGTCTTTCTCTTTGCTTGTCTCTCCATCTGTCAACCTGTTTCTCTATCTCTGTGTGTGTGTGCATGTGGGTGTGAGCATGCATGTTTCCTTTTCTTCTTTTAGAAGTCATATTTGATCGCCATGTTAAAACCGGACTCTCTGAACATGGCGAACAATGAGGGCTGATGAGACACCAAGGACAATGGCAGGGGGTTTTGATCCTACGTAATGTGCTGGCTTTGTGGGAGCCTAGCCAGTTTGGATGTTCACCTTCCTAGATATGGACGGAGGGGGGAGGACCTAGGACTTAACACAGGGCAGGGAACCCGGACTGCTCTGTGGACTGGAGAGGGAGGGAGAGAGGAGTAGGGGGAGGGGGAGAAGGGTGGGAGGAGGGGGAGAAGGGTGGTAGGAGGGGAAGGGAAATGGGAGGCTGGGAGGAGGTGGAAACTTGTTTTTTATGTTTTTTTTTTCTTCTTTTCGCAATAAAAAAAAAGGAAAAAAAAGAAGTCATATTTGAGATTGTGATACTGGTATTTAAGAACTGACAGTCTTATTTTATAAATGATTGTTACCTTTCCTAAGCAATGAGAAATGTATTCTTTAATTCAATGAAAAATAATTTTTTTTTCAATACCTCAAAGTTTTTTTCAATGTCTTCTACTGAGTAGGGGTTGAAACAAGGGAGTACTCTCTGTTGTAAAGAACCCTAGCTCAACTCAGCTACCAAAGCCCTTTCTTATTACTAGGAAAGTCACATACAGAAAGTACAAATAGGCTTAATTCCCCTCTGCTTTTTTATACTTTGCTCATTGCAGATATGGACATATATCTTGCACAATTATACCAAATATGTCAATTCAACTACACTGAAAAAAATATAGTAAAATTTTGTAACCAAGGTATGTGAACTCTATTTACCAGCCATTCATTATCTTGCTAAAGTATTACCTAAACTTTGTCTCTTTTGTTTATTCATTTCATTATGTGTGTTATTTCTTCAGTGTTCTGTTGAATTCCCATATGGCTTTGTCAGCATCCACATGGTTATGTCTTCCAAGTATGAGATTACAGGTAAGAACTGCCACACCTGGTGAGCAGACACTGAATTAGTCTCTCTAATTGTGATATATCTTTATGAACACTTGGAAAACAGTTATATATGAGAGTTATTAATGGAATAAAGAAGAGTCTTTATGGGTTCTTGACATATATTAATGAAAGAAGAAGAGACAGTGTTAGATTTTTGTTACCACAGTTATGCTTAAATAAGATAGAGTGGGTTTTTTTTTGCAGGCATATCTTTTTCCTATAGAATGGTTTTAAAAATATTATCCACAGTATATATAAACTATATAATGATCATTATAACTTTCTAATTAATTTTTATTTTTAGAATTAAAATATAATTGCAGCCTTCCTTTCTCTTTCCTCCTCCCAACCATTTCCATGTAACTACTCCAGCTGGCTCTCTCAAATGTATGATATATTTCTATATAATTAAAGGTGTGTATATGTGCATATATATAACTATATATATTTCTTAATGTATATGCAATAATCTGAACACAATATAAACTTTGTTTATTATCTTCATGCCACTATAGCTAATCTCATATTTCTTTTTCTATGATATTTTTATTAGTAAGTATATTAGACAATGGAGGTAGTAAATCTGCATTTATAATATTGATTTAATAACCAGCTTCTAGCATTGAGTTAAAGCCTTTCTGAATTAAGTAGTGAAAATTTTGTCAGTGCCCCACACTCAAACTATTTTGTTCACAGTCATGAAATTGAGTTCAAAAGCCATTCAATACTTAAATATGATCACTTTCTGAAGACCAACAATATTTCATATTTTTTGCCAATTCCATTTAAGAACTTCAGTGTCCTTTATACAGAAATGATGCATTACAAGCAAAACTTTCTATAGTTGAATAAAAGATAAATAGGTTTATATTTCAGGTGTTGAATAGCAATTACTTTCTTCAATGTATATGGCCTCTAGCAGAAATAATTGCAATTCAAGTCATTTGTGCAGTTTCAGTATCTTTGTGTCAGATTTTGTTATATGTGTTCAAACTGTTCCAGAGACTGAATTAAAGAAGACCATCCCTCTTGAGATTAACAAAAAATTGTATAAGGTATTTTTTTATTCAACTCCAAATAATTGCTCCTGTGGGGACTATATGTAAATCAACATTTACTTAAACTTGAAAGAAGATTTGTAGTACGTAAATTAGACATCTACTTTCTTGAGACCTCATTCGTAAATGAAATCTTTATGAAGAGGGACAGAAAATAGTTTTACAAGGGTTACACATAATCACAGTGGCTTACAGATTTTATCTCTTAGCCGTATTTCAATAAAGGAGAATGCAGGCGTCTAAGCCCGTCTTGTTAATATTGTACATATGTAATAGTATCTTCATTCATGCAGAGATGATTATAAAATCAGAAATCATCTCTTAGGCTACTGGGAATTGCCTTTTTGAAAGATTTCTCATTCAGCCAGTTATTTTACATAAGAGTTTACAATATTGGCCACTCCACAAATTTTAGAAAAACAAATATATTAAAAAAGTATCCTTTTGTGACATAATTAACATGATATTCTATTAATTTCTCTTGATAGTCATCTATTTCCTTGAAAAATATTTGGTCAGCTATTGAATAGTTTTAAGCCCATTTGACTTCTGCTCAGCAATTCTACAATTCTCCATCACATTCTCAATTCTTCATGACACAGTAAGTCTTGATTAATATTTTTAGAAAAACAGGCATCCTAGATTTTATAAAAAGCACACCCTAGAATTCAACAAAGCCCCACTGAGGCTAGTACCATACATTCCAGAAAAGTAAAACAGATTAAAGTTCTATCTAATACATTGCCCTACTAAATATGAGCAAGGACCTGAAAACTGTACTATTTCTTATCTCAAAATTGAAAATTCTTGGTATTTTTGCAAGATATAGTAAAACTAAGAAATTACTATTACCAACCATTGCATATATTTATCTTTAATTTCTTCTTTCACTTAACTTCATTAATTTTCCTTCCATAGGCTGGACTATTTTACAATGTACACTTCTTCCCAGTTAAAGCAGTTTTTAACAGCACTACTAACAATAGACATAATTTGACTTGAACTATTTATTCTGCTTCCGTATATTTAGAATCTTGCATGTGATCTATTTCCTTGAATTCAACATATTAGTGATATCAAATTATTTTCTCGAGATGATTGTTCTCTAAAAGCCTTCTGTGAGGAGGAGCCTGTTACCGTTTCTGTTTTGCCTGCTATCAGAGGAGGTGTTGAACAGAACTTGCTATTGAACCCAGAGCTGTACAAACTAACAGGCAGGCCAGCCACTCTATCACCAGGACAACCCAAGGCTGCTTCCTCAACCCAAGACAATTAGTGAACCATGACTTGCATTGAGCAAGATAGGCTGGGTCAAGTGTTTGAAGATGCGATTGAAGTATTGACACAGAATTCAGTTGGAGAACTTCAATATCCCCCAGATCACAAAAATTACATGACTTTCGTTAACCAGTATCCTCACATCAGAGGCAGCCCCCCAGTTGCTGCGGGTTTATGCACCCAGAAGAACCCACCTGTAACTGGAGGAGTGTAACGAATGGTTCTGCGGACTTGTATTCAGAATAAAGTTTTCATCAATCTCTGCAGAACATAACTGAAAACCAACTGGTACAAGCCTCTATCTTCCAGCAAAAGGGTGGAAAAGGCAGGAGGAAGCTCTGGCTGTTCGAATACCTTTTCGAATCTCTGTGTGACTCGGAGATGGCGTCTTGCATCCAGTGGGTCGACAAAACCAAAGGTGTCTTTCAGTTTATCTCAAAAAACAAAGACAAGCTGGCTGAGCTTTGGGGGAAGCGAAAAGGCAACCGAAAACCCATGACTTACCAGAAGATGACCAGAGCCCTGAGAAACTATGCCAGGACAGGGGAGATCACGAAAATCCGCAGGAAACTAACCTACCAGTTCAGCGAAGCTGTTCTCCAGAAACTGTCTCCATCTTACCTCCTGGGGAGAGACATCTTCTGCTCGCAGTATGGCCAGTACGATCAGGAATGTCTCAGCTTGAACCCTTGGAATGTAAATTACTATACCTATGCGGGTTACCCCAGCTAAACCACTCCAGCTACTTCTTTGGTTTTTGTGAACAGTGTTTTGTCTGCAAGTATGCCTGCACGCCAGAAGAGGGAACTAGATCTCATTATAGATGGTCGTGAACCATCATGTGATTACTGGGAGTTGAACTCAGGACCTTTGGAAGAGCAGTTAGTGCTCTTAACCTCTGAGACCTCTGTTTTTTGAGACAGGATTGCTCTGTGTAGCTTTGGCTGTCTCGTCTGTAGACCAGGCTGGCCTTGAGCTCAGAGTGCTGGGATTAAAGGTGTGCGCCACCACCATCTGGTGCCACTGCAGCTCCTCACGGCATTCTGTTCCTTGCCTTGTTACCATCTCTGGAAAAGCCTGAACTTGGGAATTTCCACAGTACACCACTGGTGCTCTCCCTGTTCACAGCCCCCACACCCATGACACACACATCTAGGGAGAACACCGCACAGAGCATGTTCAGACTTTTCGTCTTGGTCCCGACAACTTTTTTTAGGTAGTGTTTGCATTGGGTTGGTGTTCAAAGGAAGCTGAAGATATTTCAGAAGGATGCTCATAATTTGGCTGCATAAACTTTGCTGTTTAGACTGCGTGTCTATGGACTGGGTATCCAAGAACACCCTGGAACCAGTTTTCTGAGTGGGTGCCTTGTAGTTATTTTATTAATGAATTTATTAATTACATTTCAATCAATTGAAATTATAGACTGAATGCTTTTTGCTATGCAAATACTTTTCCTTCAAGAGTGTGCCAGCTTGAATAATTTTATAGGATGATTGTTTTAAAGAATGATTTTGTTGCTGGCTGGCTTGCTTGCTTGTTTGGAGATAGTCTTGCTAACTAGGACAGACTGTCCTTGAGTTAATGGGATGACAGGTGTGTGCTACCACGTGAGGCTCATGTATTGATTTAAGCACTTTTTTTATTGTGTATTCAGGTGAAAAGTCACTCAGCATATACTATGACACAAAGAATGAGCTAATAAATCTTATACAAACACCGTGAAAAAAAAACAAATTATTTTCTCCTAATTATCAAATTATGATGAAAAATCCATAATCCATTGCATTATTATATTTATGAAAATAATGAAACTTTTATTGGCAAAGCAGCTTTTAAATTTTTCTTATTTCCTTTCTTTTGCAACATGACTCTGAAAGGTCTAGCTATGTTCTCCATGTATAAGATGCTTTTAGTTCTTTGAATATCATAGTTTTAAGTTTGATACCTTTTATCCTTGAAAATTTATGAACACTATTTATTCAAACACTGCCTCTTTACTCCACTTTTTTTGATCTTTCAAATATATTTGTGTTGTCACATTTGCTCTTTGATACAAAGTAAGAAGTTGTTATTTTACCTTTCACAAGCTTTTCAAAAATATGCTACATATTTTTGTTTTATTTCTCCTCATTCTTTATTTTTTATGTTCTTTAGTTAGTTAGTTTATTTTGTCTGTTTATGTATTCACAATAGAGCATGCCTGGAGACTGGAGGATAGCTCATTGGAACCTTCACTATGTGGACTAAACTTGGATTATCAAACTTGGTAGTGAGGACCTTTATACTTTGAGCTGTCTCATTGGTCTTTTTTTTCTATTTTAGAAAATATTTTTATTGGCCTATCTTCACATGCTTTCTATTAAATCTTTTGTTCCTAATTTCAAATGGGTATTTCTCTTTATAAATGAAATGTTGTTAAGCCTGAAATTTCTCATTTTTGTAATCTAAAATATAATTTTTTAATAAATATCATGCCTATTCCCCACATTGTGTCTCATGGTGTAACTATAATCCTTTTAATATTTTGTTTCTATATCATTTGTTCAGCCAAATAGTAATATAGTTTTACTTTTATTGTCAATAATTACTCTGTATATCATGAACTCCCTTTTTTTTTGTTTGTTTGTTTTTTTCAAGACTGGGTTTCTCTGTAGCTTTGGAGCCTGTCCTGGAACTAGCTCTTGTAGACCAGGCTGGTCTCGAACTCACAGAGATCCACCTGCCTCTGCCTCCCGAGTGCTGGGATTAAAGGCGTGAGCCACCACCGCCCGGCATGAACTCCCTTTTGAAAGTATAGTATATGTTACATATGTTTATTAAAATGGTTTTGAATTTTATGAAAGGCCTTAGAGAAGGTTTTGTTAATTAAGCAGATTATTTGGCAATTTTATTTTTATATTTTATTATATATAATATTTTTATTATTATTATTTGTATTTCTTTATGTAATAACATCTTCAATAAATGCATTTAATTTTGTTGTAGACATTCATTACATTATTGTTATTCATAGATCAAAATTTTCTTCGAAAGACTGAAATTTCTAGAAAATTCTGTTTATCTATGTTTTGTAGTCCTAAAATGTGCACTAATCTACACCTTCCATTCTTGCTTCATGAATGTCTTTATGACATTCACAATTCAATATGTTAAATAAATTTATAGCTATATTTTTCCATGTATGTAAATAGCAATTTGGTATGCCTTTGTGTATCTTTTTTTTGTTCTGTTTTTGTTGACCTTCCCCACTCAGGCTTTTCTATTTTTATGGGGATTTATTTTTTCCAATATTTTCTGGGGATTCTTTTAATAAGTCATTGTCACAAAAGAGTTACTTCATTCTCATAATTTTGTTCTTCCAGAATATTTTCTTCTGTGGTCTAATTTGATGTTACCTTTTAAAATACTATCTCAATTCATTAAGTTCTTAATTTAATTCTTAAATTTAGTGATATGGAAATTTAATTATAATTTCAGGTTTATTATATCCACTTAATATCTTCTGGATTGCAGAACTTCTTTAACATTAACAAGATTTGTCAGTTTAGACATTGCTATAAAGATCTATTTAACTAATACCAAGTTACTCTATGTCATTTTGCTATTAATTTGAGAGTATTTGTTCTTGCTACTTGTAATATCCAATGGTGGTAATTACCCTAAAGCTTATTAGTTTCAAACATACACTTCATTTTATTGGTCATGTATTTTCTTTATTTAAGTCCAAACTACTCTGACTCAATATAGCTATTTTTATTTATTATTCATTTTGTATCAGTGTACTATTTATTTTCTTTTTTAATACAATATTTTTTGCTAATACATTTGGAATTTCAAACAAGAATAATAGGTACTTAGATCATACTCACACACTTTGCCCCTTCAATCTAGAATACCCTCTGGATTTCCTAATAGTTTTTCCAAATTCAACAATAATGGGAAAATTTAATACCAATGGGGAGGTTTCAGTCATTTAACTAAGTGAAGGACTCAAACTCAAGTCCTCAATTTTCCTTGATATTAGGAAACATAGGGAACAAGGAATTTAGAAAGGAAATCTTCTGTGGTTAATTTGTCCTCTTAATCTGAAAAAGAAATCAAATACAATTTTCAAGTGATGTGGGAGTCTTTTGTTGATTTCATTGGTTAAATAAAGAGACTGCCTTGGCCCTTTAATAGGACAGAAAATTAGGTAGGTGGAGTAAACAGAACAGAATGCTAGGAGAAAGAAGCTGAGTCAGGCAGTCGCCATGATTCTCCCACCTGACACAAATGCAGGTTAAGATCTTTCCTGGTAAGCCACACTTCGTGGGGCTACGCAGATTATTAGAAATGGGTTAATTGGGATGTGAGAGTTAGCCAATAAGAGGCTGAAACTAATGGGCCAGGCAGTGTTCAAAAGAATACAGTTTCCATGTAATTATTCTGGGGCTAAGCTAGCCGGTGGCTGGGAGCCCGCAGCTCCTACTACATTCAAGTTTTTCTTTCTTTGAATATTAATGTGTGTACATAGTCAAAGAATCTATTTATTTTTTTCTCTTTTCATGTTCATTATAACTCTATAAACAATTTTTCATTTAGCTGTTAGCATGACATATAATTAATAAAAATAATCAGCATCGGTCAGAATTGAAATCTATAGAAGCAATAACAGTTATAAAGCAGAAGATAAAGGTAGAGACAGAAGTAGAAAGGCAAACAAAATAGAATATAAGAAAAATATTTTCCAAGGAAAAACGCTAGAAACTTCATAGTTGAGGCTATCTTGAACTTGTTAGAGACACAGTGCACTTGTGTGCTTGAAGGTGATCTGTGGCTCATTACAATTATAAAATGTGTACCTTTGGATAAATATTTAAGATGTGATTTTGTAATTATATGAAGATCTGCATGTAGAAGACAGTATGTGCAAAGGAAACATACACTATGTAATGACCCTAAAATTCGTATTATGTAGAAGTCCAACCTGCTTTCTACAGTGGGAGTGGAGACATTTGAAAGTTTAAAGCCCTTCTCCTTAGTCTAATACAGTTCTCTTTTTGGAAGTGTATTTTCTCTTAATAAAGTTCTCTGTTTCTTCTTATAACCATATGTCTTTTTCCTTTTTCCTGCATTGTGACACCACATACATATGAAAATAGCTACCAAATTCAGAAATTCTCAAGTATCAGAAGGGAATGTAACTGACAAAAAAGTTTGAGACCTACACTGGTGCAAAATAGATGGCAATATTTTGCTAGGGAAAAGTATATAAAGCCTTTATTATTAAACTAAAGTTCAAAAATGACAGAAATATGCATATGGATATAAAGAAAGGAAGAAAAATGCCAGCAAATAAAAAACATGCAAAATAACTTGCATTAAACAAAACCTTCATGATGAAGTAAAGAGTTAATGGGAAGTGAAAATGCACACTCAAGGGAAACCAGAAACAAATAAAACATTAGATGAGAAGCTGATAACGATATATTAGGAACTCAAACTACTTGGTTGTAAGAACACAGCTCAATTTAAAGAGGAAACAGCAAAACCAAACAACCAACTTTTAACTTCTGGGGTGTATTGGCACAATATTTATTAGTACAGGTTTTCCCATTTATCATTTAGGAACATAACCTGGAAACTTAAATATGCTTAAAGTACTTAGCAAGGCAAGTTTGTAAAGTTTTCTATCCTGAGATGGGCTAACACCACTTGAATTCTTTTGAATCTCTCTATGTGAACTAATAAAGTATCAAATGAAAATAGCTAGTTCTAGAATTCTTTGGCTTGCCAAATACATTTTTGACATCTATTTAAATTTGTGCTATTAAAAAGAAACTTACAGGTAAATAGGAAAATGTGTTGAAGATAGATTATTTAAAAATATTTATCAAAAGAGTATGAAATAAAAAAAAACTTGAATGATAGCTGCCATTCAATATTACTAATGAATATTTTTATGCCCAAGAAATGCTGATAGAATTGATTACCTGTGACTATTTTCTATTTTTTTTCTTAGCAAAATACTATGTTTGAAACAAGGAATTAATTAAATAGCATACAGCAAGATTCCTTTCTAAAATGGTCATTTGATTTAAAATAATATATGTTGGACATATTTGTATGATGGGAAATCTCCATTGATTACAACTGTTCGATTAGTAAAGGAGTCAATGACACGGGGAAACTATTCTAGGTTTTGACAGAGAGCTGCCTCCACTGTCCTGGGAATTCTCTTCATCATTCCTTCTATCCTGACACAGGACAGAGGCTATTACGTCAGTATTAATTTTCTTGAGTTTTTGCTTCAGAGGATGCTTCTTAGCAAGCAATCAGAAGTCTCTGGTGTTCTAGTGTTTTCTTCCTGAAACTCATAAGAACCCCTCCTGTTTCTAGAAAATAATGTTTAAATAGTCATGTGACACCACTATTTTCTGTACAGCAGAGAATGTTTGAATACTGTTGCTGGCAGAGCTATACAACATAAGGGTTGGGTCTCTTGGAGTTTTCAGTAATAGTAGTAAATGGGTGGTTTAAGAAAATGATGCAAGACTGTTACTGATGTCTGACTATTTGTATTCGTGTGGCAAAAGATACCCAACACTATTGGTGCACTAACAGCAACCTAAATGTGTTGGTATCTGTCAATTTGCTCAACCTAGGTTGATGGGGAAGATGGAAAACCAATTGGGGAATTGTGTTCATCAAATTATCCTGTGAGCATACTTAGGAAACATATTCTTAATTTAGTAATGATTGGTGTGTCTCTTTTCAGACCATTTTGGGCAGTGGCACCCATTAGTATGTGGTCCAAGGTAGTATATGAAAGCAAATTAAACAAAAGGGCAAACCAAAAGTAATATCCCTGCCTCCAGGTTTTCGCCTTGATCTACTGCACCATGTTCCCATGATGATGATGTCATCCCATGTAGGATGACATAAATAATTTCCTTCCCAATTTGTTTTTGATTAGATACATTGACATCTTCCTTTTGAGTAAAATTCTGCATCATATCCTTTAAATAGCCTGTGATTTAGCAGGAAAGTGAGACGGGGCAACATGTGTTGAAGAGGTTGACTTGATAATTGTTACATCTTGCAGAGTGCAAGCAGAAAACAGTACAAATCAGATGTATCTTAAAGATATCTTTCAGGGATCCAAAAACTTAAAACCCCTCAGAGGAATTTACTGGAGAAGGAAAAATGAAGGCAGACTGGACAGAAGATGCTTCTTAGTCTGACACTTCAGCATAGAAGAAGGGAAAGTCAGTGGTTCCCCTGGCAAATTGTGGTCAACAAAGAGTATTGGAAACCAACCAGGAACCTCCGTCATCTGAGAAACACTTTCATCAAAGTAGCTGGATACAAATATTCTCAAAAAAATCAGTAAGACATCTTTCATAATACCCTCAAATAATTTGAAAAATCTTGAGGTACCTCTAACCTAGAAAATGAAAGACTTGTATAGTAAAAATTGTCAAGTATTTTATGAAAGAAATAGAAGACATCAAAAGAGAGAAACATCTTCCATGTTCTCCCACAGATTGGTATATTTAATCTAGTAAAAATGGCAATCCTACTGAAAGCAATCCCGAGCTTCAGTGAAATTCCTGTCAAATTGGAGGGAAACTTTTCATCTTCATATGAAAACACAAAAGAACCAGGATACCTAAAACAGTCCTAAATGAAAAAGAACTGGTGGAGTTATCATCATCTTTGATTTCAACTTTTACTTCAAAATTTCAGTTATAAAAACAGCATGGTACTGGTATAAAAACAGATTAATGGAATCAAATTGAAAATGCAGCCATAAATCCACACATGTATATGGACAATTTAACTTTGTTAAAGAGGCCAGAAAAACACTGGGAAAGAGACAATATCTTCAGTAAATGTTACTGATCAAACTTGACAGATGCATGCCGAAGAATCCAATTAGATCCGAATTTACCACCCTGCACAAAACTCAACTCCAACAGTATCAAAGATCTGAACATAAAATCAGATACACTGATCCTAATAGAACTCTTATTGGTTATTTAACACAAAGTAGTCAACCCTGAAACCATATATACATAAACACACTGACTCAGGAAGTATTTATATAGTTATTCATAAATACTCATGTACAAATATACATATAGATCCATATTTTTGGTAACAATTATAGTAAAAGCAAAATAAACTATCAATTTGAAAGCAAGAGTAAACATCGGAAGCCTTGGGAGCAGTACATGGAAGTATCTGAAGGGAGAAAAGGGAAGGAGGAAAATAGTGTAATTTTTTTTTTGTTTGTTTTGTTTTTCGAGGCATGGTTTCTCTCTAGCTTTGGTGCTTGTTCCGGAACTAGCTCTTGTAGACCAGGCTGGCCTCAAACTCCCAGAGATCCGCCTTCCTCTGCGTCCCGAGTGCTGGGATTAAAAGCATGCGCAACCACCGCCCGGCTTAAAATAGAATAATTTTATTTTAGTTAAAATATATAAAAATACAAGGGGTGCACCCACCCACTGAAACGGTGGGGCTGATCTAACGGGAGCTCACCAAGGCCAGTTGGATTGGAACTGAAAAAGCATGGGATAAAACCGGACTCTCTGAACATGGTGGACAATGAGGGCAGCTGAAAAGCCAAGGACAATGGCACTGGGTTTTGATCCTACTGCACGTACTGGCTTTGTGGGAGCCTAGGCAGTTTGGATGTTCACCTTCCTAGACCTGGATGGGGTTGGGGGGGGACCTTGGACTTCCCATAGGGCAGGGAACCCTGACTGCTCTTCAGATTGGAGAGGGAGGGGGAGGGGAGTGGGGGGGTGTAGGGGGAGGGGGAGGGAAAATGAAGGTGGGGAAGAGGCGGAAATTTTTAATAAAAAAATAAATAATACAAATAAAAGAAAAATCCAATCTTAGTCTAAACTTTGAGGATATGAATACTGAGATCAGAGTGGTCAATCTGAGTACCATGGAAGCAAATAAGTAAGAATGGAACTATTCGGACTCTCATAGACTGTGGTCTCCTACCAAACCCAAGGATCAAGGCCCAGTTCTCACTTCAAAGAGTGAAGACACATCCTCAGGGATTTTCTTTTTGTCAGAAGAAATCCAAAAATAGTCATTCTAAAGTAGAAAAAGAGAAAAAGAGATCAAATTAATTTAATTACCAAATAAAATTTGCTACCACACTACACTATAGACAAATGTCAGAGCACTGGATTGAGAGACAGAATGAAATACATTCTTTTTTTTTTCCTTTTCACTGTTGAAAGAGGGGAAGCAAAACAAACAAACAAACAAACAAAAAACAGATCTTGTTTGTTAGATATGTTGGCACAGATTTGTGTCTGTTCTACTTGAGATAATGAAGAAGGAATATCAAACAAAGAAATCTGACTATAGTACAATTACAATGAAAAATAAACTTTAAAACCAGAATGAATAAAATAATTTTCAGGCCTTGAGTGACTTGACAAATATTATTAAACGTAAAATTGTACTCTATATTTCCTATACCTTATTAAACTCTCTTTTCAGTGGCATTTTCCCCCTAGAGACATTTTTCAATTTCTTCTTTGTTTAGTTCCAATTATAACTAAGTCACTCCTTCAATGAGTGACTGTAAATATTCTGTGTAGAATAGTTCATGGCTAATTTAGATATAAAATAGAATTATGTACTCCAAAACAGAAAGTGTTTTTTTTAAAGTTTTCCACATATTATCTGTATCTCTCTGGTTTTCCCTGTGTTTGTTAACTAGCATTTTAAGATTATTGGTCAGAATAAATAAAATTAAATAGAATGTGTTCTCTAATGACCTGACACAATTTGGGGAGCCAAGTTGAAATCAAAATTATATCAACCAGTCATTTATGCCTTCAAGTTTCCCAATAAAGGTACTTCCACCTAGACACATAAATAGGTATAGGTTTCCCACACGGTAGTTAAGAATACAAGATCTGTTAAAACCTTGAATAAAACGTATTGTCTATAACTCTCTGTAAGAAATGCTATATATTTTAGAATATAAACACATGAATATATGTTTTTATATATATCTGAAATTAGAATATATATGAAATAAATTGTGATACTCTTAGACAATTATACTTTTCCTGCCTAAATCACATACTAACACATAACCAAACCTACTGTTATTTGAGTCAATGAAAAACACTGAAACAATAAATAAGTTAAGTACTCCCATGTCATATCTCATGAGAAAATATTTTATAATCATAATAAACTTTGGCTCCATCTTCAACAGCATATACATAGCCTGTCTCTTTTTATCCCAGCCTACTTTGTTTCACTATAGCTGGTACCTCACCTGGCACTGGCATTTCTAAAACCGTTAAGGTCCATCCTTGCAACTGCATATTATATGGGACACTAGTCCATCCATACATTTGTAAACTTCAGCTGGTTCCTATGATCCCTTTATGTATTTATAACCATTGTCACATAGGTGACTCTTAACAAAGTTGAGCTAACAGAGAAAGCTACACTTTTTGAGTGTAAAAACATTGAGGTGCACCTTTAAATTAAGAACATCAAAACAGTTTTAACATTATCTACATCAAAAAGACATCCAAATTTTCCTGAACTACATCTGCCTTAATCTGTTTCTGAATCATTTCTTTCTGGGACAGTCTATTAGGATTAAATTTAGAGTCCTGATTTCTAGATCTAAGTTCTGACTTATTTGCATCAACATTATCATCCCATATCTTTAAATTCTGCCATCTTTTCAAGTACTCTCTTAATGGGATTGCCAGTTTCTGCCAAAAGCAAAGTCATCATTAAATGCTTGTAAACAGAGGGATCAGTTCTAAGAAAACATTGCAGCTTGACTATACAGTTCAGCATTGCTTCTCTAATTTTCCCATCTCTATTTTTACCGCTTCAAGCTGGTTACATACTTTTCTATAAACAGAGAACAGTATCCATCCCCTTCAGTCCAGGCCCTGTATCTCATTCCCTTTCTCAACAGGCACAGTCTTTAACACCTCATTCACCTGAGGAGGCTGAGCATTTCAAAGTTTGCCATCCAAGTTTTTCACTCAAACCAGACTGTATGCCAATTCTCACCTGAGAGAAGAAAACTTGGAATTTTCCCATCCAGGATTATCGCAAACCACACCAACAATTTCAGTTTTCTTTTTAAAGACATTGTTTTGTTCTCTCATGGAAATTGTTAATTACACCAATTGTAAGGGTAAATAATTAGTCACTTTGATCTGTAAGAAAAAAAAAACTTCCATGAGCCCTAAAATTAGTTAATAAAAAGAGGGATTTATTCTACAAGGAAGCTTAATTGAAACGAAGGAATAGAGTGGGAAGCCTCCAAGAGATGGGGCTTCAACCAGGAATTTACCACTAGCCGTTCTGTATACAGTGCTGGAAAAACATGGGAATACGCACCCTAGTAAGCATCACAGGAACAACATGGGAATACTATCACCATTACAACTTCACAAGCACAGGCTTACATTCGTCTGATTGCATGTCTGTCCCAGGTTGAAACAGAAGCAACTAGAAGTGGACTAAGGCAAGTTTTTAAGCCTCAGGAACAAGGGGGTGGGGCTCATTGCCCAGTCATCGGCAACCATACAAACACCTGATCCAGTATGCACATACACTCCCAGACATTGACAAGATGTCAAGGATGTGAAGCTCATCAACAGGTATCTATCTTAATTAAAACAAAAAAAAATTCCATAAAAAAAAAGAATCTGCCATCCCAATTCCTTTTACCTCTTCTGCCTAACCTCCTGCCTCTTTATCATGAAAAAAAGAGATGGAAATGTTAATGGTCTATCCTGTCCCTTTAAGAGACAAGCCCCACCCACTCTCTCCCCCATCTGCTGAGGCAAGCTGATCTTCCTTTCTTTTTAAGCCTGCAAGTTCTCCCTCTTTTCTGTCTCTCTCCCTAAGAGGTAGTTTCTATTCTCCTCTCCCCCTCTCTGTTTCTCTTTATCTCTCTCTCTCTCTACCTTTCTCTCTTTGCCCCCCTTTGCCCTCCTTCTCCCCTTTCCTCTTCCCCTCCATAGCCCACTAAATAAATATCCAACCTCACTCTGCATGGCATGACTAGTCATCTCTGTATCTCACCCATTTCAGCTCCTACTCCTTGTAGAACTGGCTGACCCACCAAAGTTTCTCTCCCACAGTGAAGCTCCCTGCCTGGGACCTGCTGTCCCTCATGGCCTGTGGCCTGATGTTTTCCCTTGGGGAACAGCACCATTTTATATTTAACATTACAGGTATGACAGGGAGCCAGTAGCTGAGAACATCCACGTTGAAACTTTAACCTCACAGGGAACTCACAGGGAAAGGCAAAACTAGAAATGATAAGGGTTTTGAATCCACAAAACCCATTCTCAGTCACATGTCTTCTTCAACAAGACCTCAGTTCTTACCCAAAGAATTCCACCAACTGGGGACCAAAACTTCAAGTGAAAGAGACTTTTAAAGCTCTTATCCTAAAGACCATTTCATTTAATTAATTTGTTTCCAGTTGTACTTTAATGCTAACAGTTGTTCTTTTGAGGATACAAAATTTAGATTACTTGTTTTTTTACTCAATGTTTTTATTTCTAGATTTTATTATGATGCCTCACATTGTAGGAAGTGTGTGCACAGGAAAAACATAATTGTTCCTTTTCAGTGGTCTCAAGAGTTGAAGGAGCAGTATAGTTTAGATCAGATCACACTGGCAATCACAGAGTACTCACATACTCCTTCAACACCATGCTTGCATGATGTTATGCTCCCTGCCATGATAGCCACAGACTCTACTACCCTTTGAGACAGAGATTCCAAAATTAAATGTTTTGTTCTATAAGTTTTCTTGGTCATGATGTTTTGTTACAGCAGTGGAAGAGTAACTAATATAAAATTTAGTACCAGGAAATGAAGTATTGTTATGATAGGAAATGCTTGACCATGGAGATATTTTGTGAATTTATTGCAATATTTTGTGGTATACCTTGAAACCATTGATCATCAATCACCATTCAGTGAATGATCTTTTATATTAATCACTCATCTAATAGGGAAGATACATAGTTTGTCTGTGGTCTTATTGGGAGCATATTGAGCTTTTGTAGAGTAAATGATTTTAATATTTTCTGACAATAGTAAATAAAATAGCTCTGAATATTACCTTGAATTTAAGTAATTTAAGAATCTATTAATTTAATTTAATAAAAACTTTAACAAAGTTAAATTTAAAATATTGCTACTGTTGAAAAGCAAAATTTAAAATATAATGGTAAGCAGGTTTAGTATCATACCTACATTATATAATAACTAAGCAGTCTAATGTCAAGATGGAAAACAATCACTAGCAGCCTTTATCTAACCTCCGGCACAATCTCTTCACAACACATGATACAACTTCTGAAAAGAACAAAGAGATGCTAAACTCTCCTTTTCCAACCTACTTCTCCTTAAGACGGTAATATTCAAGGGTTCCCTTGCCTAGCAGCACTAATAGACTTTCAAAGCAGCAGCAAAAGGCCTAAAGGAATGTGTGCATTTACAGGGGAAGCTGTCAGGAGATGTTTAGGAAGGCATTTAGGAGTCAGAATACAGATGCTTTAGCATCAGAGGAGCATTAGAAGGAAATTGGCAGCTATAGTGTTTGTCTGGCTTTTTAGGTTTCTATCCAAAACTTCCAAAGTGGACATGGCTCACAGAACTTTCTCAATTCAGTGGGCATGGAATAAATAGAAAGGAAAGAATGGAAAGAAAATGGGTTGTGTCTGAGATAATGGTGAGGTGTGTAGCTCTACCATGGATGAAAATAACCACAATGTAGCTGGAGGCAGCGTGTCTCCTCTGCTTTGCTCACATTCATGCACAAGGCTGCCAATGGGAAATGAATCATCAGCAGATTTTCTAAAATGACACATAGGCAAGTGTTCAGAAATAAGTATGTATATTCATAGAGGTGCACTAGTTAGCCTAGCTCATTTGAAGCCATTTGAATCTTAACTAGTAATTCTGCACTTATTGATTGATATTACTCTAGAATGCTCTTTTTATATTTAAAATTTATAATCTATAGTTCTCTTCCTCAAGTTGGTAAAAATGCAAACCTTTTGAATGAAAATGAATGTCATAAATATGTTTCATATGCAATGACTAGACTAACTAAGTCTAACTTTTGCAGCCGAGTGGTGGTGGTATATTTCTTTGGTCTCAGAACTCAGAAGACAGAGGTGGAGAAAGAGTCTAAAATTTTCTTATTTCTGTGAAAGTACTAAAGTGATACCATTTGCATAGATATATTTTTCTTTTTACAAATTAATATCTGATTATTAAAATTACTTTAAAAAAATAAATGATTACAAGTTTATAAGGAACTATGCTTAAAAAGTACTGACTCTAAATTTCATAACAAAAATTGGTTACAAAATTTTAAACTGGTTGACCTCAAATATGTTAAAGCAACACTATAGCTTATCTGAATCAAAACTCTCTCATAAAAACTGGAATGGCTTATCACTTGTTTTTTTCACTTATAATTTAATCTCCTTTTCTATAGGTCTTTGTATAATTTGTATAATTTATTTATTCTCATTATTCAGCTCAGGGTACATGAACTACATGCAGTCATATTAGGATTAATCCATGCTTTTGCCTTATCACCATTAGCCCATTTCCTGCATATTTCTTTCTTGCTTTTCTTTATATAAGCTTTAATGTGTGGTATTACTGCTATTTTTATGGATGCTACTTATTAAGATAATATTACCCACAAGAGCAGATATCTTGTTAGTATTTCTCAAGATAAAGTAGTAGAAATAAATTTGTCTCATTATAATAAATAAATAGTTAAGTTAGTAATGAGTGAAGAAAATCAGAAAACCTATAGAAAACAAAGGCATGAAACTCAGGAGTCATTATTTGTACAGAAGTGAAATTTTTAATTTTTAAATTTATAATGTTTAGAAAAGAGGCTAATTTCTAGATAATTCCTAGAATATATCCTTACTTTAACAGAGATACATTTTCTTAATGAATAATGTTATTATATATCTGATTATTATTTATTATTAAGTTTTTTCATTTGCAATTACTGTGTGCTTTGAATGGTGTGTGTGTGTGTGTGTGTGTGTGTGTGTGTGTGTGTGTGCGCGTGTGTATCTGTGTGTGTATCATTCACTTTCACTGCCAACAATTTTTATTTCCTTTTTCAGGGTAAGTTAAATTGCTGAATGTACTAGATAATTTAATCGTTTTGCCCTTAACTTTTTAGTAACTGCCATTCCTTGTCCTGCAGTGACTTTCCTGTTATGTTTTAAGCAAAGGATATGCTATTAACTGCTCAACATACAGACTTCTACTTGGCAGCATAAGTTGTTTTGGTAAAAGTTGTGGATTTATTAAAAATTGCTGTTTTTCTTTCTTTTCCTTAATTTCTACTCATATCTGTAAACTTAACTATGCAATCTAGCTCAACTCAGGGGCATAAGGAATTTACAACCCCAAGGAATTACAGTGAGGACTCACGGGCTACAAGACACGAATAACAGATGGGTGGGTGTCCCCTAAAATATATATGATAGGGTCTTGTATATAAGGTGCACAACATTCAGAACCATTTGAACCATTAACAGTGGTGAACTTCTTGTGAACTTGTTGCTCTTGGAACCAAGATGCCCATGGCTTTCACATTGCTCATGTCTTCTTTAATATTCCCAAGGACCACATGTTTGCGTGAAAACAGGAAGTCTCAGCAGAGAAGATAAAAATTTGAAATTATGCGTCTTTTGTGCATCATTTTCCATGACAGAATGTTCAGGATGAAGTTTTAATCCTAAATTTCACTCCATAGATGGGCACAATATGAGTGACTATGCCACATAATGTCACCATCCAGGCATGTAAACCAGAGTTAATTTATAGGAATATCCTTTTTTAAAAAGGATTAAAAATCCTATTTAAACATTGAGTTTCCCAATACCATTCTTATTGGTACTGAACACAATATGTGTAAGTTATTCTTAATATTAGTCTTATTTTAATATCTGCTGAATTTATTGAATCATCTTCTTCTCAACAATGCTATTTGACCTTTCTCTGATTATTATTTGATTAGTTTTACAAGATATATGGCAATTCTAATAATATCTCCAAGACAATTATTTTGATTTTTAGCTCCTTTGTCTTTATTTTATTATTAATGTCTCTTATTGCCTGGATTTAATGTGACTTTTAAAATATTCTAGATTCTTAAAGAGGCAACTTAAATTGTTTTCTTTAAATGTGATCTCACCTATGGTCACATTGATTAGATGCTATAATATTGTAATATTTGGTATGAGTATTGTACATAATGAAGTCTTAGAAACATAACCTTGACATCCAGAGCAATTTTTAAAAATTTTCCTTAATCTTTACTGAGTGAAAATGTCTCCTCTTTCCTAATCCATAGCAAAGGCAGAAATACCCTTATTAAATTTTCAATATTTGAATTTCTTATTATTTCCATCGTTCTTATATAAATAGCAAATAAGCTTTTTAAATAATATTCTCTGCCTTATCCCAGCCTTTGAAAGTTATTGATATTTCCCTTAGTATCTTTCTCATTTGTCTTGGTGAATTTCCCATGTCTTTTTTCTTAGGAATGTGTATTCTGACAGCAACTATCGATATCTACAGACTTTATTTGGGTGAAGTCCTTAACAGGTGGCTCCAATTTGTACCCATGCCCTGATGATGTCTGCTTGCTTGGTCAGTACTTGGTTTACAGTTTCCAAATAATATTATAAAATTGTCAATCTTTATTGGTTAATACTTTGATGCATATTTCCATAGACTCTTATTAGATTCATACTGTAGGACTTTCAGGTCTCCTAATAAAAATGATTTTTTTCTTTCTCTCCAATATACATATATGATATATATCATTCATTATGTGTATATTTGTGTGTATGAGTTCTCTCTCTCTCTATCTATGTGTGTTTAAGAAAGAGAGAGAGAGAGAGAGAGAGAGAGAGAGAGAGAGAGAGGAGTCTTTGCATGTGGTAATCAGAGGACAACTTTGCAGAATGGATGCAATGCTTCCACCTCCACATAGATTCCAGTAATTGAACTCTGATCATCTGGCTTCTGCAGAAAGCAACTTGAGGACTACATTCTCTGAAAGAAATATATACTCATTTTATTTTATAGTTCCTACAGTTAGTATTTACTTAATCCTTTCAATTAATTTAGCATATTTCTTCCTGTTTCAGAAACATTTGTTGAAGCATCTTGTAGTGGAGCTTAGGTTGTTATCTGATCAACACTTTATATTTGCACTTGATATAAAGATTGACATTGTTAAATTTAACTATTTGATATTTCTATCCACTTTTTATTGTAGTAATCGTAGTACATGATTTTATAGTTATCATTTTTATCTCCCATATTGATAAATACATTTTCTGTGACATCTTATTTTAAAACATTATTGTAGTAGAAATTAACTTCATTCAAAAACCCATTACAATGTCAGAACCTCATAAAGCATTATTCTATATGTGTTAGTTCTATGTGACTTCCAAGAGACAACAAACAGCAAAACACAAGATACAATAAGACAGGAAAAACACCTTCACCCTGAGGCTAAAACGATAATCTAATGGGAGGAAAGGGTCCCACAAGCAGGCAAAACTCTTAGAAATACACCAGTTCCCATAGTTAGGAGTCTTACAAAACCACAAATCAAACAGCAGTGGACATGGTGTATGTTGTATTAGGAGTGGTGGGACTGTGTCCCTAGCACCCTGGCCACCTGGCTATCTTATGCCCCGAAATAACAACACACAAACTGTATTCTTTTAAATACTGCTTGGCCCATTAGCTCTAGCCCTTACTGGCTAATTCTGATATCCTGATCAACCCATTTCTAATAAACTTTGTATCACCGGTCTTACCGGGAAAGATTCAGCATGTCTGACCTGGTGGCTTGCTTCATTGCGTAAGTCTGCCGGGGAGAGGGAAGCATGGCGTCTCTGCTCCAGAGAGCAGAGCTGTCCAGTCTGAGCTCACTTCCTCTTCCCCCCAGCATTCTATTCTGTTTACTCCTCCCACCTATGTTTTAGCCTATGAGGGCCAAGCAGTTTCTTTATTGCTTAATCAATGAAATCAACAGATTGATTTATGCCACTCCCACATCAGGTGTAGACCCACGAAGGACTCATGCTTGCTAAATCAGTCTCTGTGAGCCCACATGTGCCTCATTTAGCTGATTTACTAGGATATATTCTCCTTGTATCTTCCATCCCCTCTGACTCCTACAATCCTTCCTCCCATCTTCCATAGGGCTCCCCTATCTCCAAGGGGAGGGACCTGGTGAGACCTTCAATTTACACTTCCCACATAATGTCTGGCTGTGAGTCTCTGCAACCAATCCCATCTGCCTCTCTGATATGTACTGGACAAGGTACCAATCTATGAGCTAGTACAGAAGACTATGATTAGGAATCATTTCATTGACTTTTCTTTTTTGCCAGACTTCTTTGTTTCTAAGCTAGGTTTCTTTGCTAACCAGTCTCTGGTTCCTGGACAACTTGACAGTGTAGTGTTTCAAGTTAAAATAAACATTGGTTGGCCATTCCCTTAAGTTCAGCATCATCATTACCCCAACACATCTTTCAAATAGGATCAAATCATTCTTTTTTTTTTTTCTCCTGATGCCTAGGCACTGGGGTTTATTGAATACAAGTTAGAAAACTTGAACCACAATCAAACACACCGCTGCAGCTGGTGGAGGAGAACAGCCTGGTGGCTTCAGGGTAAGGGGATTTTAAAGGGAAGAACTGCATGTAAGGTGGCATAAGCCTTGATGATTGTGATTGGATAAAAGTACGCACATTTTGAATTTATTGGTTGGGCTGTAGGGAAATTTCAAAATAGTGACTGTCGGTAGACAAAAACTTTCAGAACAGTGGTTAATTAGATACCTCCAGGGGCATTATAAGCTAGCATATGTTGACTGGACATCATGCTGTGTCACTTTGACCAGGGCAGGCACAGTTTCTTGGAAGTGTTTATGACTTTGCTGGGCTGCCTTCATCCCCTTAGTTAGGTCTTTTTTCTCAAAATGGAGTTTGGTCTGTTCCTTCATTCTCCCCTATTTCTTGTTCCTATGAGAGCACAATAAAGGTATTGCTCTTATTTCAAATTATCCAATTCCAACAAGGACACCAGTTGATATCTGCTGATGATTAGCTGAATAATTTCAAATCTCTCTTTTATAAATTGGACAAGCTTATATAAAATGCAAGGGCCAAAGGTTAGGAGTAAAATTATTATGAGGAGATGTGGCCCATTATGGTGGAGATGAAGGTAGTCAGGTAGGGGGACTGGAAATCAGGATTTCAATCATTACTAGTTTACCTCTTGTTCTCTTTTTTGTTTTTGTTTTATTGATTTTAATTGAGCTCTACATTTTTCTCTGCTCCCCTCCCTGCTTCTCCCATCCCTTCAGCCCTCTTCCAAGGTCACCATGCCTCCAATCTACTCAGGAGATATTGTCTTTTTCTACTTCCCATGTAAGCTAAATCTATGTATGTCTCTCTTAGGGTCCTCATTGTTGTCTAGGTTCTCTGGGATTGTGATTTGTGGCCTTATTTTCTTTGTTTTATGTTTAAAACCACTTATGAGTGAGTACATGTGATAATTGTCTTTCTGGGTCTGGGTTACCTCACTCAAAATGATGTTTTCTAGCTCCATCCATTTTCCTGCAAAAATCAAGATGTCGTTATTTTTTTCTGCTGTGTAGTATTCCATTGTACTAAATTTTCCTCATTAATTATTCAGTTGAGGGGCATTTAGATGGCTATCTTTTGTGCTTTGCTAGCCCTTTGCTCACCTTGGCCATGGATTCTTTGACAAACCATGAATGGTCAACATAGAAATAGCATTTTTAAGCCAATGTTGCAATAGTCCTTCTATGTAAGAGAGTTTTCTTTTGACTTAATATCTCAACCAGAGATCATATAATTACATATTTTCCTCTGTATATACTTCTAGCTGACATTGTACATTGTTGTCAGGGGCCAGAAAGGCTGAAATGCTAGTTAAGAGCAAAGAGGGAATTCAGGCAATGGATTATTTATCTGAAACATCTGGTTCACAGACTTTGTTGAAGAGTCAGAGAGAATTGAAATGAGCTAAAATGCTTCACATCAGCTTTCAGCAAGTTCAGGGCTCACAGACCTTCAGATAAGGTTGTAGCTAGAAACTGATGCTTGAATGTGTCTTCCAGCCAAGTGAAAACCTGTTGAGATAACTTCAAACTAGGAACAGAAGTTAAAATTTATGTACTTAAAAAAATAATATGCTTTTGAAACTTTTAGGCCCATATTGAAATCCATATCATAAAACAGCAGGAATAGACTCATACTTTTGAACTCTAGCAATAATTGCAGATTTAGATTAGAAGCATGTACATTTTTCTTCTGTTCAAAGAGCCAGGTATGGATTGGACAGAGATGTTTTGGGCCTGATAAGAAATACCTTTAAGTTTATATTTAGATGTCAAACAGAATAAATATGAAATCTTGAGCTTGTGACCCAAACAGTAAGTAGTTACTTTTTAAGCAGCTTATCAGAACTATGCCATAAAAAGGAAAAGAAACTTGAGACATTCATTTTATATTTTATTTATGTATTTATACTGTTGTAACCTGTACTTACATATTAACTCATCTTCTGAAATCTTCAAAGATTATAATTATGTCCTCAAACATCTATGTATAATGAGCTAAAAAGCTGGCTATAACCTCGTGGAAGGATCTGCTTGTCTGATGTTGTCAAGCAAACAAAGTCATAGCTAGCTTAGTTAACAATACTATCATAAATCCCAGAATGATAAATAAATTATACCTAAGTACAGACTAAGCACCATCCAAATTTATTAAAAACAACAGAGACAAGTCCATATACAGCCATACTAAAATCTACTAACGTGAGAGACAAAAGTATCAGAATAGCAGGCTTCACCAGACCCATAAGTTGAGAGGATCCTGTTGTGGGAGGAACATGAAAAAGTCTTATTTTGTCTAGGCAAAAGTGGTACAACCAATGCTCCATTGCCTTGCTGTTGGTTCAGAGGACCAAGTCATACTTAAGTGCCTGATTCTCCATTAAAGTGACAGATAAATGTGGTAAATCATTTGACCTTGGTGCTTCATGTGCCTGTGCTGTGTATAAATTTGGAATGCTTTTGTTCAGATCATCTTCAGCCATTAACAGGGATTTTGTTATCCTTGTTGTATTTGGCCAGTGTTTAGTTCTTTAAGAAACTATATTTCTTACATTTTAAAATTCTAACATTTCCTTTGAAGTTTTTATATAATTTTTCTATTGAAATTACCTATTTGATAAAACAATAACTTTTTCTATGAATGTTTAATACATTTTGATAGTTTTATGGTACTTTTTTCTGTGTTTAACACAGGATTATTGATGGGCCACATAAGAGGGACAATTTTTACCTCCTAAATATTTGTCCTAATACATTTGGTATTTCAAAAGATGTACTTTGATAAACTCCATTGTTTTTACAGTATGACTTAAAACAAAATTAAAATGAATGACACAAAGCTACCCCCATATTAAAGAATCATTCATGCTATATATTTTAGTTTGAAGTAGAACATCGTCTGTGATTCACTGTGCTATTAAATTGATTCATTTCAGTTCTGGCTCTTATATTTGAAAGGTAGTATTTGGAAATTCTCTTTGTGAAGATTTATACTCTGAGTTCACATATGGTGTTTGTATTCATTTTAAACCTAATTGATAGGTTATTTCTGTTGTTGTTTTGCTATGTTGTGTCAAATTACTAAAGATATTGTCGCATCTCTCACTCCAATATATTTGTGTTGTCTTTTTGTATTTCATCATTCCTTTGGTTCCTTATCCTTCAGTTTATCTCTTCCTTTTTCCTATAAAGAACAGCCAACAAATTTCTTATTTTTTGGCAATACTTTTCTCGTTATTGCTCTTTCTTATCTTTCTGCTTCAGAAATTTCAAGCACTGGTTGAGTCTAATAAACAGTGTGAATGGTTGATTAATTTAAATATATTTCCTTTCTCTTCCATTCAGCAGCCTCATCACACATTTTACTTTTTTGATTACCTGTTTTTTTTTTTTGATATTGGTATGACTGTCTTTCCCTTTTCTTCCAATAAATTTCCACTTTTCTTTTCCCACTGACTGCACTGTGTAAGAGGACCATGATAAAGGGCTTTATGCATTAATACACTCTGGTTGTAGAACTAAAGGTCTACAGGTTTGTCAACCATCCTCTCAGTTACCATTATAGTATAGTCTTATTTTATATGTTATATTAAGTAAGAGGTAGATATATCTATCTGCTGCTGTTTCAAGCTGTCATGACTAATAGCTGTGAGTTTGTATTGTTCAAACAGTGTAAGTGAAATGGGATAGCTGAGACAGCTCAAAAAATTATTTAGATTCAAATCAAATCTCCATGTGACATAGTTGGGTGATGCATGGTAAAAAAAAAAAAAAAAAAAAAAAAAAAACGCAATGGCATTAGTACTATGTTTTGGTAGTGTAAATGGGAAGTTAACAGACAATGATTTGCTAGAATCTCAGTGTTAACATGAATCAATATTACATAGTCATGGCTGAATAATTATAACTGTAGAGGGATTGGATTCTGAGAAGTAGGAAAGAAATTAGTGTTCTCAAATAAGATAGTAAGTTAAAAGTGAGGGGTATGGGTTCAGATGTGTTCAAAATCAACAATTGTCACTTCAGAAATTTCTTTGCAGACAGCTTTCATCTCAGATAATAGTAAAAGTTCTGATAAAAATTTCCAGCTTCCATGGTCACTGAATATGTCGATCTTTGTAACTTCTTTAATGTTTTTACTGTAAAATGTTTTTAACCTTTCGAAGCCAGCTAATATGATGACTCATAAAATACAGTTCCACTTGATATGCTGGTCAAGTTTGTCAATCAAGAACAAATCTTCACAAAACAAAGTTTGTACCCATTTTATTTTTGATCCTTTGTCAAAAGTATAGGCTATATTGCATATTGGGTTCATAAAAAGTTATAAGTGTATATGAAGGGATTAATAAATAAATAGAGATAGCAAATATTGACTTATATTATTTCTCCTAGCAAGAAAATATGTGTATTCAAAAAGAACTAAGGAAAATAACCTCTATTTCTGAAATAAATTAGTAACTTGAAGTAAAAAAAAAAAAACAACAACTTATTTTGGCATGTTTGGCTGTGCAATTCTTACCTTTTCCATTTCTGCATAATCCATTCTCGGGTCATTTTGTTGGGTTACACAGTGATGGTATCTCCACAATGATCGTAAGATGTACTGAATACAGAGGAGAGAATGTAATTTATTGTCTTTCATATTTTTTCAAGAGCAGACTCTTAATACAACCAGTAACTTGTCTCCTGACTCTCCAGTTAAAGTCACATAAACAATAATCATTCTGTCTTAATGTACTTACCATGCGTGGTTAAGGATTATGACTTGCTGCCCTCTTTTCCTTTATTGCAATAGTACTCAAGTGTACTTAACGTGAAAATGAATGCAATATACATCTTTTGGTGAGCTATGAATGAAGTGTTATAGAAAAGCCTATGTTGATAACAGCTATATATATTGACACAAAAATAACTGAAGGGTGCTATATATTTCAATGCTTATATTCAGTTGAGAGTAATTTACAAGAAAAAACTCCATGAAGAGCACTTTATAACATGCACATTTATTTTAAAAATAGACTTAAATATCAGACTATAGAAGCTAAGCCAGATAAAAACAGAATCAGACTGAAAGAGGAATAATAATGAAGAATAAAGTAAACAATTCAGTATAATTAATGCATTGGACTATGTCAATAATGCTATTGTTGATTACAGAGACTATATTATCATTCTTATTTTGCTCATAATAAAAGATAAAATAAATAAAATAGAAAAAAAAATAGAAGATTCAGCGACCAGAGTAAGCTGCAAAACTAAGTCAATTTTTTAAAAATATTTATTTAATTTATGTTTCTAATCTAGTCTCCTCTTAAATTATCTTCAAAAACTCAGAAGTATATTTAACTTCAAAGAATAATCTGTAATAAACTTTGAATGAGTAGTATAGAGTAGTTGGCTAAGATGCTTGATTTTCTAATCAAATAAGACTTATGTGTAAATAATCAAATGCAGATAAAGGAATGACTCTTATAAGCTTCATCTTTCTTGGCAGTGGTGGTGCACACTTTTAATCCCAGTACTAGTGAGAGAGTGACAGGAAGATACTGGTGAATTTGAAGTCAGCCTGGTCTGCAGAGTGAGTTCTATGATAGGCAAGGCTACATAGAGAAACCCTGTTTCAACCCTCCTCCATCAAAATAGTTGCATCTCATTATGGAAGAATAGTTAGTTTGAAAAGGCGAATAAAAGATGTGCATCAAGTCTGAGAATAGAGTACATTCCAGAGAAGGAAAATTAGTTCTCTAGGGAAGGAAAATTAGTTTCCACTCAGCTGCATTAAGGAATTTATCACTAAATTGTAACATTACATTCACTCTTGCAAAAACATTCCCTTTCTACTCAAACTTTCTAACTCACAAATAGTGGGACTACAGAGCTTCTGAGTTTAGACTACTCCAGAAATCAGTTCTTATGTCATTCTAAATCTACTCAAAGTTTCCTAGACCCTCATGGTTTTAATATTTTCTATATGTCTCTTAGTCCATATTCATAACTTCATTTCAGGCATCTCTTTCAATTCTGAGCTCATATCCTCAATTGTCTTCTCAATAGCTTCTTTATGAATATCAATTAATAACAATATCAGTAACAAAAATGATAATAATGAAACTCTTCCAAGAGTGAGGTTCTGATACATTGTGTGTGTACTCAAATTGGGCCTTCTATTTTGTTCCATTGATTTACAACTCTGTCTTTACTATGGGAACTCTTTCAGCCAATAGCCTTTAAGATACGGTCCCACTATGGGCATGGTCCCATGTACTATATATGCAGAGGCAAAAGTGTGCATGGCTTCATTTTGGCCATTGGATACAGTCCCAGTGCCCTTCCCACAGAGGACTGCTGATCACTAAATTTTCTGTGAATCTATCCCTAAATAATTAATAAACTTTTATTATACTTTATTCTGAGATAGTGTGGGAATATTTTATGCAGCATCAAAGGGGAGCCCATGTGGAGTCCAAGTCCATGCCTACTAGGATCAGCCCAGAAAGTCTGCAGCCTTCTCCACCCCTACATGAGTGACTGGAACTCACAAAATAAGCAGTTTTTTTTTTCCCCTCAAATCCCTCCTCTGATTCTCTGGTATATGCCAGGCCTGCTTTAATTGGGCCTATCTCTCTCTCTCTGGGGACAGTGGACTCTGACTTAAATTACCAGTTTAGATCCATGAATGCCTGGAAAGAGCCTCAGCAAGTAACCTTGCTGCATGTAGCATGTGACTTCCTACAAGATCTAAGTTCTATTCTCCATATATGGAATTGATTTAGTTGTTCTTAATTTGTAAGTATATTTGTTACTATTTAAGCCAGGTCCACTACAGAACCACATCAGGACTGTTTACACCACCACTGGCCATGCCTCCCTGCTCTGCACATCTGCAACTGGGACATCTGCCGGCCAATAAATACTATTCCAACTACAACAATTTTCTGAGAACTTATAATGGAGGTAAGTTTATTTGATGAATAAAAAAATAAAATTGAAAATAAACCACAAAATAACTGCAGGCAATATTGACATCTAGGAATTTAATAACCATTTTTTCTACTATGGATGAAATTCTTTATGGATTATATGGGGTTCCTAGTATATCCATGTTTGTTATCATGAAAAAGCCTTATTCTTCATATTATATCCTTAAAGAAATGGTTTGATAAAAGAGTCAAGAATGAGACACTTTTAGAAATGATACCATATTTACAAACTAATAATGGAAGGGTAGCTCAAAGAATTTATTCCATTCAAAATGAAAAGTTAGCTAAAAGGATTAATAACATTTAAAAGGATAACCTTAAATTTAATCCATGTCAACGGATTATGAAACCTTACAATAGAGTACTGAGAAATTATCTGAAAAGATTCATATTGTTGAAATTGACAATCAAAATCTGTTAAAAAGTTATAAGTTTGCAGATAGAATAGCTCTCCAGGAAGGCAATCTGTATGTCATCTGAATCCATAGTTAAGAAAAGGGTGGTCCTCTGCAGCTACTCTTATGTATCTCACCAAAATATCTAAAGTTATGCCTCAGAGTAAAAAGTGGGAGGAAGCAGCCTTCTGTTGGCCTGTCTAGGGTAAAAATGTATCAACACTGCTGTGGTTACATACAATTTGAGTGGACCCTCTGCTTTACTGTGCTAATTAGCACTAGTTGTCTGCTGAATATTGAAACTATAAATTTTGGATAATGTCAAGAACTAACAAAAATAAAGAAAAAAGATAGGCATTATTTTTCTTAGGCAAGCAAAAGCTAATGGTGCAGGGCTAGGGTTGAATTAAAGAAGTCAAACTCTCACTGTTTGCTGATGATATGATCGTTTACATAAGTGATGCCAAAAATTGTACCAAAGAACTTCTACAACTCATAAACACTTTTAGTAAAATTGAAGAATACAAGATTAACTCAAAAAAAATAGTAGCCCTCCTGTACACAGATGATACAAGGAATGTGGAAGAAATCAGAGAAACAACACCCTTCACAATAGCCACAAATTGCTTAAAATATCTCAGAGAAATGCTAACCAATCAAGTGGAATACTTGTATGACAAGAACTTTAAATCTTTGAAGAAAGAAATTGAAGAAGACACCAGAAAGTGGAAAGATCACCCATGCTCTTGGGTAGGTAGAATTAACATAGTAAAAATGAAAATCTTACCAAAAGCAATCTACACATTTAATGCAATATCCATCAAAAGCCCAGCAACATTCTTCACAGAGAAAGAATGACACTCAACTTCATATAGAAAAGCAAAAAAAAAAAAAAAAAAACAATCCTGTAAAAACAATAAAAGATCTTCTGGAGGCATCACAATCCCTGACTTCAAATTCTACTGCAGAGCTACAGAATTGAAAACAGCCTGGTATTGACTTAAGAACAGAGAGGAGCACTAATGGAATCGAAAAGAAGACTCAAATATTAATCCACACGCCTTTGAATACCTGATTTTTGACAAAGAAGCAAAAAATACCAAATGGTAAAAAGAAAACATATCTAACAAATAGTGCTGGCATGACTGGATATCAACATGTAGAAGAATGAAAATGGATCTGTATCTATCACCATGCACAAAACTCAAGTTCAGATGGAACAAAGACCTCAACATAAAGCCAGTCACACTGAATTTTATAAAAGAGAAAGTAGGAAGTACACTTGAATGCATTGGCACAGGGAACCACTTCCAAAATGTAAACCCAGCAGCACAGACACTGAGAGAAACAATTAATAAATGCGACCTCCTGAAACTGAAAAGCAAAGGATACAGCCAACAAGACAAAACGACAGCTTAGAGAATGGGAAAGGATCTACACTAACCCCACATCAGATAGAGTTCTGATCTCCAAAATATACAAATAACTTAAGAAATTGGTCATCAAAAGAACAAATAATCCAATTTAAAAAATGGAGTACAGACCTAAACAGAGAACTCTCAACAGAGGAAACTAAAATGGGTGAAAGACACTTAAGGAAATGTTCAATATACTTATCAGAGAAATACAAATCAAAACAATTCTTAGATTCCATCTTACTGCTTCAAGAAAGGCCACGATAAAAAACACTGATGATAACTTATGCTGGAAAGGTTATGAGGAAAAGGGAAAACTTCTGCATTGTTTGTGGAAATGGAAGCTGGTACAGCCCCTTTTTTCAGAAAATTAGGAAACAACCTTCCTCAAAGTCCAGTAATACCACTTTTGGGAAAATATCCAAAGTATGTTCAATCATGCTACAATGACTTGTGCTCAACTATGTTCATAGCAGCATTTTTTGTCATGGCCAGAACCTGGAAACAACCTATCTGCCCATAGACCAAAGAATGAATAAAGAAAATGTGGTGCTTTAATATTTCTCTGTTTTTTCTGTCCCTATACATTAAACCCCTCTTTAAATTCTGATTTACCTGAGATCTTTAAAAACTAAACATTTACATACTGAAGAGGTATTATTGTAACATCCACTAAAAAGAAATATGGTGCATTTACACAATGGAGTACTACACAGTAGAAAAATTAATAATACCTTGAATTTTGCAGGAAAATGGATGGAGCTAGAAAACATTATTTTGAGTGAGGTATCACAGACACAGAAGGACAATTGTCACATGTCCTCACTCATAAGTGATTTTTAAACATAAAGTAAAGAAATTCAGCCTACAAACCACAATCCCAGAGAACTTAGACAACAATGAGGGCACTAAGAGAGACTTACATAGATCTAATCTATATGGGAAGTAGAAAAAGACAAGATCTCCTGAGTAAATTAGGAGCATGGGGACTTTTGAGGAACATTGAAGAGAGGAGGGGAGAGGCAGGAAGGGGAGCAGAGAAAAATGGAGTGCTTAATAAAAAATCAATAAAACAAGCAAAAAATTTCCTTTGACAACAGAACACATCCCTGTTCTTGAATTTTTGTTTTTAGTTTCCAGAATACTCTTTAAACTTTCAATAAAAACAACTACTGAGGAAATATCTTTTTTTGTTCCTTGTTTTCATCACCATATTGATGTATGTATGATTGTGTGTATTTGCATGTGTATGTTTGTATGTATGTGTGCACATGTGTACTTGCACACATACATGATGGAGGAGGGTCATCTGTCTATCTGGTGCTTTCATTGGTTAATTAATAAAGAAACTGCTTGGCCTGATAGGTCAGAACATAGGTGGGTGGAGTAGACAGAACAGAATGCTGGGGAGAAGGGAAGTGAGGCAGACACTATAGCTCTCCTCTCCAAGATGGACACAGGTTAAGATCCTTCCTGGTAAGCTACCACCTTTTGGTGCTACACTCATTAATAGAAATGGGTTTATCAAGATGTGAGAGTTATCCAGTAAGAGGGTAAAGCTAATGGACTAAGCAGTGTTTAAAAGAATGCCGTTTCCATGTAATTATTTTGGGTAAAGCTAGCCAGTGGTCTCAAGCCCTCCCAGGCAGCGGGAAGCAGCCCACTGCTCCTTACTACACATACATTCATGGTATACATAAAAGCCAAAGGTCTATGTTTGATGCCAAGAATCACCTTCTACCCCATGGCTCTTGCACTTTGCTTATAACAGCATGATCTCTCAGTCAAACATTGTGACTCTTGATAAACAGGTATCTTGCTCTAAGGGATCATCTGTTTCTCCCTTCAGAATCTATATGTTATTTTGTGTTCTGGGAAATCCAAACTACAGTTCTTTTATGTACAAGACAAAGCCTTTAACATCTGATTTACCTTGAGAGCTCCACACTCATTTCCTTCAATAACTATTTGAGGAAAGAAAAAATGTTGTAAAGAAGATCACCATGGCCAGCTACTCCAGCCTGCTCTTTTTCTTTAGATACATACATAAAATGAATTGCAGAATCTGTACTATAAACACCATCTCTATGGTATGATTGAGTATCGTTTGGGTATATGCCCAAGTGTGGTATCACTGGTTTTTGAGGAAGAATGATTCTCTATATTCTGAGAAATCACAATACTGATTTCCAAAGTGGAAGGGGTGGAGAGGGGCTGGACTGGTGGGGAGGTAAAATGAGAAGGAGGAAGTATGAGAGGGAGAACTGTGCTGGAATGTGAAATGAAACATAATAAATAAAAAATAACAACAAAAATAAGCAATTTCTCCAGGTTTATTGTCATAACTTGATTCCAATTACATACAAGTTTTATAATAATAAACTAAGCAAATGGTTTTTCAACTGTTGGGGACATTTTTTAACCTTTGGTACAAATAAATTAAATTTTATATGAGGTTTTTAGATTACTACATGCGAATAGCAGTGCAAATAATCTTTTCAACAATAAGTTTTTCCAATAGATTTAAAATTCAGTAGCAGCATAAGTCTCTTTCTTACAAATACTATATTTTAATAATATTAGCAAACATTCTACATTTATGCAATCCCAAGTTCAAAATGCTGTTTTTATAGAAATAAAAACATAAATACATTGTGCAAGATTCAGATCTCTCTTCCTGGAAGCACATCTATTCTGGTTCAGCTACAGATGGGCCACACACAGTTCGTCTTAAATATTTTTTGGACTGAGTGAATGGAGAGAGCGACAGTAACACTTAAAAACAGACAATTCATATTGTGTGGTTACATGTAGACTGAAAACTAAGAAATGTGCTTTCTTGATTTTGATGTAATAGTCAAGGCATTATAAAATAGCATAATGCCTTATGAATAGCAAGTTAAAAAGCAAAACTAAAGTTCATATTGCTAACTTTGAGAAAATGTTAAGTTGTCATCTGTCTTGTTTCCTTCCTTTCTTGTGTGGCACCAGAAAGAAAGGATGAGTGAGGGTCCCCAGTGTGGTTGCATAGAAGATCTGCTCCAACTTTACATTGTTTTTCTTATGCCTGCTTGTGGGCCTAGCACTCACCTCACTTATACTTCACAAGTGATACTCCAGAGGGATTAAATGTTCTCATTGTGTATTTCATATTTTTTCAAGATTTCTGTAAAAACAAAAATATCATATACAGTTGTATGAGCATATGCATTTCATTTTACATTGACTCCATGTGTATGCTTTGAGTGCCATAGGAATTATGGGGCTGTCCCTCACATTATCTCCTCACCTGAGTAAAAGAATACCTTGCGCAAACCCTTACTATCACTATGTCTTCACTGATAAAAAGATCATCTAAGTAGATATTTAAAGATGGCTGTGACAGAAATAAGCCACAACGCCCTACTCCATGTAGAGACTTTATATAAACGACTATGGAAGAATGGATAAATGGAGGTGGGGAAGGAGGAACAAAAGGAGTGAAGGGAAAAGAAGGAGTGTTTCAAATATCTACAAGATAGATTGTACCATTGTTCAGTTTCTAAGTGTGATATGCTTAAACATTCAGCTCAAATTATATTTTCATACATTAATTCCATTATAGATTACAAATCTTTCTTAATCAAATGAATGGTCCAACAAATTAAACAATTTGCAATAGAAAATTACAATTCAAAGGGCTTAATCTGTTTGTCAACCACACTTTAGGTTCTGCCTAGTTTTTCTTTATTTTATTATCAGATAATATTTTCATCAATATCTGCCTTGGATAAGCATCAAAGAAGGTTTAATGATGGGAACAGGGGGTTCAGACTGGCAGCTGCAACCATGACCAGCTTTGTCTTTAAAGTCAATGGTCCACTCTTTGGCATATTGCCTTTAGTTGGGACTACTATTCAAGTCCAAACTTCTTTTTGCAGCTGAGTATCTGCTCCCTTGATCAGTCCATTTCTTTCTCAAGCTCAGTTATCTCTCAGGTTAATTCATCTTTGTCACTTAAACTGTACATACGTTTCTCTAATTAAAAAATAATCATCCAAATTTATGACTGTTTGGTAATTTACATTCAAAGTTTCCCATCTACTTGAAACTTGTAATATAAATTTTAAAATTTATAGATTGTGTAGCTAATGATCAATTTTATTTTGCGGCATTGAATACTGTACTTTATAAAAATGGCACCTTAAGGGAGGAATACTTCTGTCTTATCGAAGCTACGTGTCCCCTAAACTTTTTCTTATTGGCTTCAACACAATAAGAGTGAAGCATTTGTTCTTGAAGGTTATCACAACATACTATGCTTCAGTACTCTTAAATATTTGCCTCTTTTAATAATTTATAAGACACATAAGCAATAGGTGAAAAAATAATTTCCTTGTTTCTTCATGCATTAGAAATATTGCATATTGATTTTTGGCCTTTGAAACAATGCTAGCAGCAACACGACTTGAAAATTTTGTCTATTAAATAAATACTAACAACATGACTTGATTTTTTAAAATTATATCCCCTTGCATGCCCATGCCACTAATGGGTAGTGACAAGATTTATAAATTATTTAGTGGCAGCAAATAAAAAAACAGAAACAATAAAACCACATACTTTCAAAAGAATTATATTTAAATTCATGCCCCTTAAATATTTTGTTATTGGTTCAGTCTAGAAGACACCTATTATTACTACTGTTATATTACAAGTAGTTTATATTCTAGAATTCCTAAATGAGGATATAGCTGCTTGCCTACTTCTGATAAAAGCTGATCAAGGCAAGTCTCTGATATTGGGAGTAAAATTCTTCATAGGTTGAAACAAGTCTAATATTATATCATCTGTTTACACTCATAGGTAATAGATGCTTGGCTCCTTTTCTGAAAGGAAAACACATAAAGAAGAGGATCAGCAAAATAGCAGTGAGTTTAGGACAATCTGTACCCAATATATGTTGTTACAAATACAATGTCAATCTTTGGTTGCTATAGTTTTCCTCTTGTCACCTATCGACTTGATAAATTTGAATTTCCTAGAATTAGAACACTTAAAACCCATGTAAAAGGAGCTCTTCATAACCACGTTATGTAATAAATGACATAGTCACATATTAAGAAAATGCAAAAGACTTTGTTAATTGAAAAGTTTATCTGTATTTGAGTGTATTAATTATAAGGCTACATTTCCCTCAGGACATAAGTTCAGTGATTATACACTAAATTGTACTGTCTGTATTATCTCAAGGAAGAATTGTTTTAATATCATGGTTTCAGGATGTTATTTTCAGTTCTTGCTGCTGTATCATAATTATATTTATTGAACATAATATCACTGTAAATTTTTATAGCTAATGCAACTAATTATAATCATCATACATATCTGGTAAATTCCATTAAGATATATTTCTACCTATATCTGCAGTATGATCCATGGGCTTAAAATACTTCTGGGAAAATCAAATGATGACAATAAGAGAAATTTTAGTAGAAGAAACTGATAACTTAGACTTATCATAAAACACACAATTACTAAGGATTTATTAATATTACTTAGATGAATCTAATATTTGAAGTGATGTTTTCACTTCAAACTAGTTTCAGCTAAGCAGGGCCCACATTTGCTGACAGAGACTGAAGCATTTAGCAGACACGAAGATTTTGTACTAGGTGCTCTCATATACATGTTATGGCTATTAACTTGGTGTTTCTACTAAACTGTGTTTGAGAATCTCTTCGTTCTTTTGGTTTGCTTTGACCACTTTCGATGTGATGACTTGGACCTTATCATGTTGTATCTTGTATCATCCTATCTGCCTGTCATCTCTTAGTGACCTACTTTTTTTAAGAAGAGAAACATATGTCACATTTTCTTCATCCATTCTTTCGTTGAGGTGCAGCTGAATTATTTCCAGGTTCTGGCCACTACAAATAATGCTGTTTGAGCATAGTTGAACAAATGTCCTTGCAGTATGATTGAACATCTTTGGGTATATGCCCAAGAGTGGTCTTGCTGGGTCCTGAGGTAGGTTGATCCCCAATTTTCTGAGAAACCTCTATACTGATTTCAAAAGTAGTTGTACAAGTGTGCATTTCCACCAGGAATGGATGAGTGTTCCCCTCCACATTCTTTCTAGTATAAGATATCATTGCTGTTTTTGATCTTAGTCATTCAGACTGGAGTAAGATGGTGTCTCAGAGTTGTTTTTATTTGTGTTTCCCTAATGGCTAATGGTGCTGAACAATTTTTTAAGCGACTTTCAGCCATTTAAGATTACTGTGTTGAGAACTCTCTATGTAGATCTATATTCCTTTTTTAATTGTATTATTTGAAATTTGGATGTCTAGCTTCTTGAGTTCTTTGTACATGTTGGGGATTAGCTCTCTGACTGATGTGGGACTGGTGAAGATATTTTCCCACTCTGTAGGCTGTCTTTTTGTCTTAATTGACTCTGTTTCCTTATAGAAGCTTCCAGGTTTATTAGTTGATGGTCTCAACTAATGGTGCTACTGGTGTTATATTCAGGAAGTTTCTTCTGTGCCCATGCATTCAAAATTACTTCCACTTTTTCTTCTATGAGGTTCAATGTAACTGGATTTATGTTAAGTTTGATATATCTGGACTTGAAGTTTGATATGGATGTATTTACATTCTTCTACATGTTGATATCCTATCATGCCAGCACTCTGCCATTTACACTATTCTTTAACCCCCCTTTCCTTATCTTTTCTCTTCCCTTTATTCCTTCTTTTCTCTTAATGAATTGGTTAGTACTGGGTTATATTAGTAAATATAGGTAATGTAAGTCTTCTAATCATTATTGAGATAAAATACTAAACTCTCATTAAGTATGGTGTTACAAGTTTTTATTAATTATTCTATATTGTTTTGAGGGAGTGGTTGTCTAGCTTTATTTCAGTAAAATCTTTCTGCTCTTTGCTGGTCAACATTTTGTAAAATGTTCCTTCTGATTCTTGAGTATACAAAGATAATCACATTTTATTGTTTCTTTTTACTATTGTTAATTTTATGCAATATATCTTTTTATTTTCCTATCATAACTATGCTTACATGTGTTTTATTTTGTCAATATAATGGTAGATTTGATATTATCTTATTAAATTACTGTTCACGGGGAAATTTTGTTTCCTAGTCTCTTCTTTTTCACTATAAGAATTACTACAAAAAAATTCTTTATTATTTCCAAACATGCTTATGTATTTATCTGTTGCTTCTTGTAAGAGTTTTATTTGCCCTGGTGCATTTGAAGACTTTTTGTTAGAAATATTCTCATTTTAGAGTAACCCTTTTTCTTGATTTGACCTTTCTGTCCTTATAACTTCCATTTCTCTTTGAATACTAGAAGTATTTTCAACTAAAAACCCATAGAAATATGTCAGTTTTGCTCTTTACTTGTAGATTTCATGATTTACCTTTTAAAACCCCCTTTAAGCTACCGACAACTGGTGTGTTTATATCTACAGTGAGTTTCCTATATATCACATGTACTTTGAATCTGTTTTTTATCTAGTGTGATATCACTCCCATTTTCAATATATTTCACATCAAATTCAGAATAAAGGAACGGTGTACTCATACTTGGCAGACCCTCTTATTATTCTTTATCTTGTCTAGTGGTTCTTTCCTTGCATAAGCAGTTATTTTCACACATGTACTGGAAGGTTATTTCATAAATTTAATGTTTTCTTTAACAATTTTTATCACACTGTCATTTTCTCTGTATTCTGTAGCTAACATGATTCCTTGATTCTGATCTAAAATCAATGAAAAAAAAGAAAAAAAGAATAAAATAATTTGTTTACTTGCTGTTAATATTTTGAGATTTTTGTTTATTTTATTTTATGTGTATGCTATATGGGTTGTCTGCCTAAACATATGCATGTGTATTACATGCATATACTATTCCACAGAGGCCAAAAGCACACACACACACACACACACACACACACACACACACACCTGTTTCTTTCCAATAGGAGAGAGGAGAAATTCTCTCCCTTTCCCTACCTCTCATTCTCCCTCTTCTTTTCTCTATGTGTGCATTTGATATTTATTGCAGAAGAGAACATAATATCCTGGAGCTAGAGAAGTTGTACAGGCAGTTGTTAGCCACCCCATCATAGGTTCTGGAGACCTAACTTGGGTACTCTAGTGCTCTGATCCAAGAAGCCATCCATTCTGTCCTGATTGTTTTTCATATGTTACAGAATAAGAAGAACTTCTAGGCCAGAGATTTCCTACCTGGATCTATTTGGTAATCTAACACTAACAGATATGCATTGTGCTTGATGACACTTTAGGTTGCTACAATTCATGCAGTGTTGCCGTATTCGACTTTCAGTATGTTAAGCATACTCAGGTGCACAAGCCTGTCTCACACAGGGATTATCCACCCAGAAAATCAATATTGTCTAAGATTTAATGAAATTGCTCCAGAAATTTGCTAGAGAATATTATAATACTCTCAGGGACCCTAATTTTACATTGCTGAATGGACAATGTTTTTTTTTCATATTTATTGAAGTGGATATGCAAATCCAATATGCTTAATATATGATTTGAACAAATAAAAATCCATCAGGTCTTTTAATACTAAAACTTGCATGTTCTTTACACTTTTTATTTGTTTGCATATAAAAATCTCATACATAAAATTTACCAATACTTTCAGTTATCATAGGAAATTTATTTCATTAAAATCTCTCTCATACTCACATTTTTAAATTTTAACATCTTTTAAATATAAGTAGAATTACATCACTTTCCTTGCCTATTTTCTTTCCTTTAGACACTTCCAACATCCTTTCTTCAAACCCTTCAAAACCTTCACAACTTACATTTTTAAACATATAGATTACAATTAAATAATACTTGAGCAGGTTTCTTTTGAATTGTGGAAGAGAATTATGATATGAAGACAATTTTTGTGTCCCTTTTAGATCTCAAATTCACTTTAAAGTATGCAATATATACACCATTTTCAGGATGGTTTTAGAAATTGAGAATGTGTTTGCTGTAATTCAAAGCTGTGAAAAAGCAATCTGATTTCATAGGAAGAGACACATGACACTGCAACTATTTGCGCTCTAGGCTAAGCAAAGGAAAGTACCCTTGGTGACACTCTTTAGTCCATCAGATTAGTCCCTGCCTTTCCAAGTACTCCCAGGATGGTTAACAGCAAAGATGCCCAATCCTGTAGTTGGAAATTCAGAGCTGAAGCTGCTCCCCATGAGACAGTTCTCATAGCACAGTTATTGTAAACACTTTGCCAAACTTAGACCAACTTCTTTATAATATTTTTCTTAATTCAAAATACAAGTGTGACAGATATAGTGCAGTGTTCTTGATATTTTGGATCAGCTATTTGGGCAAAAAATAAAGAAAAATAAAATAATACTTGGTACTATCTTGTATAATTGTTAATTATCCAAACAAAAGAACTCAAATAATTTTTTATTTAACCAAGATTTAAATTTAGATTTTTATTTTTCACTAAAATTTTCTATATATCTTTCTCTCTTTATAATTTTTTTGAGACAGGGTTTCTTTAAAGCTTTGGAGCTTGTCCTGAACTAACTAGCTATTGTATACCAGGCAGGTCCCAAACTCACAGAGTTCTGCCTTCCTCTGTCTCCCGAGTGCTGGGAATAAAGGCATCCAACACCACTTCCCAGCAAAACTTCCTATATTTCTAAAAGTCTTTTTATTGTTTTTTTTAATTTGAGATTATTTAATTGCTTGATTTCTCCTTTCCTTTTCTTCTGTTCAAACTTTCTCATATACCCCTTCTTGCTTTTTTTCAAAAACATGGCCTCTTTTTTCACCAATTTTTATTATGTGGCTATGTATTTCTTGTTGTAATAGGAGTGGTGGGGCTGCGTCCCCAGCACCCCAGCCGCCTGGCTAGCTTTATGCCCCAAAATTACAACACACAAATTGTATTCATTTAAACACTGCTTGGCCCACTAGCTCTAGCCTCTTACAGGCTAATTCTCATATTTTGCCTAACCCATTTCTAATAATCTGCATAGCACCACTAGATGCGCTTACCGGGAAATACTCAAAATGTCTGACCTGGCGGCTTGCTCCATCGTGTCTGCTTCAGAGAGCAGAGCTATCGCGTCTGCCCAGGAGAGGGGAGCATGGCATCTCTGAGCCCACTTCCTATTCCTCCCAGCATTCTGTTCTGTTTACTCCACCCACCTATGTTCTAACCTATCAGGGCAAACAGTTTATTTATTCAAATAACCAATGACCTTTCTCCATCAATTTCTAAATGTAATCTCTTCAGGTCAAGTAATGCTACTTGTATGTATGTTTGCCACTGGATGACCAGTTGGTGTGCTAAGGAAAACCACTTCTACTGTTTTGGTCTTTCTATGTGTCTTTCTGTGGAAACAAATTCAACAAGACAGAAACCATGTCTGGTATGGAATAACAGATACATTAAGCTTTTCCTACTATTTTGTAAAGAAGTAATTAAAAATTCTAGCTTTCAGAAGTATATTTCAGAAGATTTATTCTATAAATTTTGGTACTTGGATTGGGATAATTGTAATAGGAGGCTGTTTGTTTCTCCCTGGCTGCTCAGCCCCAAAATAACCACACAGAAACTATATTAATTAAATCACGTCTTGGCCTATAAGCTCTAGCTTCTTATTAGCTAGCTCTTACATTTCAATTTAACCCATTTCTATTAATGTGTGTATCACCATGTGGTGTGGCTTATCAAAAAGGTCCCATCTGGTGTCTCTCTCTGGTGGGGATGCCCACCTACTGACCTTGGCTACTCTATCTATCTATCTATCTATCTATCTATCTATCTATCTATCTCTTCTAGCCTGGATATATTCTGTTAAGCCTTTGGCCAATAGAAACATCTTTATTCATTAGTCAATAAAATCAAGACATGTACAGAAGGACTTCCCACACTCAACACTAATACTCTAATTAGTATAGTTTACAAAAGTACCACAATCCCCTAAAGAAAACTAAGTGAGAGGTTGAGTAATGACATTTTACTTTCATAGGTCCCATTTTAATTCCATACAAGTTATCATAGAATATCCAAAACAAACAATATTCTACTTAATTAGAGCAATATCCATAAATATCTATGTATTTACATTCCTCCCAAATATACAACCTCAACTTTCAAATATATTACTAATCATTGCTTCACCACGAAGGACATTTTGGTACAATGCCAATAAAATAAATTCATTTTTTAAATGAATGGAGTATGATAGCTGCAAAAATTGTCTATTTGTTTATACCACATTTTAGACTTTATTCACATTTAAGGTTCAGAAACATATATGATACTGTTTTAAAAATTTGACTTTTCAAGAACATCCATTTGTTCTCCTTTGAAGGAAGTTACATTTATTACTAGAGTTCAGAACTCCCCCATTGCCTTTTTGCAAAACCTTATGAAATCTCAGTGCATTTAGTCTCCTAAGCTCTACCCCAAGGCAAAAGGAAAACAAACATTTGCTACATGTCTGACTTCAAAGTTAAAAGAACTGTTCTAATGCAGAGGGTTCTGAAATATTGCATTCTGTTAGGAGTGGGATTTTTTCCATGGATAAAATGTACAGGTATTTTTATTCTAGTGTCTGCATAATATATGACACCACAGCTGAAATAATGCAAAAATCAAGATATGACTATGAGGTGCCTTTATCACTTTAGTAAATCTAATGTCTTCAAAGAAAGCAAAATTAGTGAAAACAGTTTTAAAAAAATAAAGGCTATGGAACATAAGAATTAAATATCATTTATTTGCCTGTGTGGAGACATCTAGGACATCTAGTATTTTAAAATAATGTGTTTGCTTGAAAAGATTTGTGGCCCTAAGTTAAACACTTTTCTGTCAAATCCTCCCCAAATTTTACTCTGTGCTTTTCTAAAGTGTGGTGTTAAACATAATTTTTGTCTGTCTAAGATTTGCAAGGTTACCATTTAAAATTAGTACAGTAGATTTTTGCTCCTTTTAATCTAGGATCAAATTGGAGTTCATTTGATACCCATTGAGTGCAGGAAACTAAGTGTGAGAAGCTACAGTGAGCAAAGCAGTGCTCCTGAAGTTTTCATAACTTTTGTTGATAGGAAATAACTTTGCCACTGGCTCAGAGTTTCAACTTACAGCATCTGTTTCATTTAAAGTCTGGCTTCCAGGCAGTATAGATTGCATTGTGCATTGGGAAGGAGGAAAAGCAAAAGAAAAACCAATTACTCTCTTAAAACAACAACGTTTAAAGTCTTGAAAGTGGAGACTCTTTTTCTATATTTGTAATTATAGCTTTTGGATAGTACTGAAGAGTTTTCTTTCTACGATCTCACAATGCTGAAGTCTAGAACAGAAGTCAAGATCATTCTTGAAGTTTTAAGGATTATAAGTGAGAACTGATTAATGGCATTTCAGACTTTGCGGGAGAGTGAGAGAAAAAAAAAAAAAGAATGATGCCTTACCATTTTCCTGAACTTCAAATCTTCCTCCCCATGAAAAGTGGTTACCCTAAAGATGTAATTTTGAAACAAAAAAAGACACATTTTTTGACTATTATCCACCCAGAATTTATTTATTGTTTTCTTTTTCAGTACATTGTATCAGCCAATAGGCAGAAGAAAGAAATAATGTACATTTTCTAATAATTTGTGCTTTAGAGGCAGAGTACCCTTTCATAATTTTTCAAGGTACATTCACTTAAACTAATAAACACTAACGTTCTTCCTGTCATGGTGATACAAAATTAATTTGTATGCCAATAAAAAGGATGTCATAATGACCTTGTACAATAAAAACAAGACAGTATTATATTAATGTTAACAAGTGTAGGTTCTAAAAATGACTTCTCATTACAATAATAGATCATTTGAATTCTTGAGATGATAACAAACAAAAGAAAGAAAGCAATTTATGAAAGAGGAAGGAGGAAAAAAGAAATGAATGAGAAGAAAGAAGGAAGGAAACATAAAACATCGATGATAATGGGACAGATAATACAGATGATCTGGAAGAATACTGTAGTTTTTCAAAAAAATGTAGCAAATTTGCAAAAACATTTTTTTACTCTTATTTTAAAGGTTCTTCTTGAAGATGAAAATGCTCTGTAATATACCCTTAATGTGGAGAATATTAATAACACCCTTAATGTGAGTAACTCTAATTTCCATCAGTATCAATAATCCAATAACTTGCTTCCATGAATGGGATTTTGTAGGTTCTTATTGTATAAACAAATCTGAAAACACACAACATATTTTTTCCATAATATCTTTTTCATGGTTCCTGATGCATTTTGAAATCTGGTCACCGACATTTTCTTGGAATTGGTGTTCCACATGTGTTTTTGATTTTGAACTTTGCCTGCCTACTTAAACCATTATCTCTCCTGTATGGCCCAGGATTGGGTAATTACATGACTTACACTTTGCACCCCACCCCACCAGTTATCACTCAATCTGTCATTGGTTTTCTACAAAATCCCTTAGATCTTAAATTGGAAATAACAGACCCTGTACTGCCTACTCATCTATTTGAGAGGGAAAAATACTGTAACTGAATTATTGAATATGCATTTTCATGTAAAATATTTGATCTTTACTTGTTGAAATGAGTGTATTGAATTTTTCTTCTGTGTCTTATAGTTTACAAATGCTCATCCTTTGAATTTCTTTAGTGTAATATGATAACATTTACTAACAATTCTCATAACTCTATTAAATGAAAAGAATTGAATGCTTAAGACACCTGAATAAAAAAATAAACATCCTTTCTTATTTTTATTCTCAGTGGATATAGGCAGTAAAGATAATTAGCCTCAGTAACATGCAAAATATTTATACTCACATATACACACATGCACACCACTGGCATATACATTTTAATATGCTGGAAATATTTTATAATCTGGTTTAAAATAATAGATATTTTCTTAGTTAAAAAGTCTGTACAGAATGTTAGATTCAAAAGAGGAGTATTTTAATCTGTCACATCAGGAGTTTCATGAAAATTGATGTGACTGAATTGATTGATTTTTTTTCCCCTAAAATAAAGGAGTACTCCAGCAATTTTTGAAAATGGTCATCATAATTTTTTTTCTTTTTGTTGTTTTTTTTTATTACTTTATTTCTTTAAAAAATACCAATCCAAATTCCCACAGCTTCCCCTCCTCCTAGTCCCCTCCCACTCCTTCCACACACCCTCCTCTCCAACCCCCTTCAATCTTAGGAGAGGGCAAGGCACCCTGCCCTGTGGAAAGTCCAAGGCCCTCCCCACTACATCCAGGTTGAGCAAGGTATATACCCAAAGGGAATAGGATCCCAAAAAGCCAGTATATGCAGTAGAGATGAATCCCAGTGGCCTCGTCAATGGCCCCTCAGTCTGCCCAGCTGTCAACCACATTCAGAGGGACTAATTTGATCCCATGTTTGTTCACTAGTAGTCCAGTTGGAATTGTTGAGCTCCTATTAGCTCAGGCAAATTTTCTCAGTGGTTGAACACCTCATAGTCTTGAGTTCCTTGCTCATATTCTCCCTCATAGACACTTCAACATTGGAAGCTCAGTCCAATGCTCCAATGTGGGTCTCTGTCTGTGTTTACAACTGTTGTAGGATGAAGGTTCTATGGTGATATTAACTCAATTAACTCAGAGACCTTTTCCACATAAGTTTTTTTAATATTTTACTTGATGTATGTGACAGAAAGATCCATTCTAAGATAATTTCTTCCCTCTGCTTAAAAAAATCTTTAAGGAATTAATTTGATGGTAATATGACCAAAATTTAATTAAGATTTGAATTCACATGAGCCACTTGTGTCTTCTGTAATTTCTCAACAATCAAAGTCAATTTCCTCTCATCTTCTGATAATTCCCTGGGAATAGTTAAGTCATTTTCACCATCTAAAGTTTTGTTTCAATTAATCAGGTCATCAGGTTTTATCCCAAATGTGGATGACAGCTAAGAAATATCTCCTAGCAGTCTTTGGAAACTGTTAAAGGTTTGCATTTTATGCCTTCTAATTTGCCCCTTTAGGGATTTAATTTTTTGTAAACTTCTTTTATAGCCTAAATAATGTATAGAATCTTCTTCTCATAGTTTTTCAGGAGCAACTTGTAATCACCAACAAGGGAAATTTTCTTTACTTCAAACATTCTTTCTAAAGTATCTGCATTTGAATCAGACAGCAAAATATTACAAACTATACTTTCAGAAGATAATAAACTACAGATTCAGGAAATTGCTTGTATGTGACTTACAACATCTTTCTTATAGAGTATTGGTACAAGATGTGGCTATTTAACACCCCCTGTCAAAGAGTCTTCCATTGATAACTTTTAGCAAGCATGGAATTATTGTAAGTAGACACTGTGAAGGCACATTTTTCTGTCTTTACTTGTACAGTTATAGTGAAGAAACAACCTTGTAAATCAATAATGAGGCCATCTTTTGGCAATAGAGAAGGCAAAGAACGCCAGACTGTAGAGAGTCCATTGTTTGATTCACTTATAATGCTCTTAAATATTTCACCATTTCCATTTTTCTAGATTTATTGTTAACAACAAATACAAAAGCATTCCAAGGATTGGTTGATTTTTCTGTATGAGGAACATGACTTTTTCCTGTACCAGTTGTTCTAAAACATGAAGTTTCTGCATTAGAAAAGGCCATTACTTAACACACAGAGGTTAGAATGTAAAGGTAGGGCCATTGGTTCCCTTAAAATATCAGCAGCTGTTGTGTCTTGTTCTTGTACAACTTAAATGTTTGGTGACTGTTCCTTATAAAACCTTCTAATATTTTTTTTACCAGAAACATATGTCAGTTTATGATTTGTTTCTATAAGTGGGGGAATGTTAATCTGAGTAGTGCTTTGTTGTAACAATTCACCTTCCCACAGATGTATTGTTATGTTAGCTACATAAGGTTTTCATATTCCTCTCTTTCCTTCTAGTCCTATGCATTCTACCTATCTTATGCTATGCTTTATCTGAGATGAAGTTTCAATACCTAACAATTTATCATTTACATACTGAAGAGAAAATTTTTGATGCCAAGATTCTGATGAAATTATTGTTACATCCATACCTGTGTCTATCAGAACTTCAATGACAACACTACATAGTCATATTTTAAATTTGGTCTTGTTCATTTATAGAAGTTTGTTAAAATACTCACTTTATGATTTCCACTAAATTTTTGTTCTCACTTCTATATCTGTTCAATTATCCAAACAGTATGGTTTCTTACAATAGGCACTGGGTTCTTTAACTGGTTTGGGAAGGAGATTCTTCTACAATTGTATGAAACATCTGAACAAAATTTGACAAAGGGCTGAATTTGGCATAGGTGTCTGAAAGAGGCTCCTCATGAAGTTTCCTGATTTCAAAAGATTACCATGATTATTCCTCATTGACCTACATTTTCAAATTCTTGCTTTTGCATACCTTCTGCATAATACAGAACAGAAAGGTATTCTGAATGGATTATTTTTAGAAAAACCACTGCCTCTTGGAACACCCTGTCTACAGTCCCTTTTAAGTGACTTTGTTTGCCATAATTGTAGCATTTGATATTTTGATTTTTCCTCAAACCTCTGGAAACAAACTTTCCTACCCACACATTATAATGTTCTTGAGAGTCAACATTATTTTTTTCTAGAATGAATTCTTCCAACAGTCCTGACCTTGCCCTTAATGACCTGCCATTCCTATTTTCATAGAGAATTGACATTCTCAAAAGACAGGAATTTAATTATTATTTGCTTAGCTTCTGAATTTGGTATCGTTTTATTTACTAATAAAGTCAATCATTTTAAGAAAATTCTTAAAGGTGTCCTTTGGCCTTGCATAACTTTAGTAAATGACTCAGTTTTCTTTTCTAATTCTCCAATTCTTTCCTAAGTATTCAAAGCTGCTTTGTGGCATAAATCTAGGATGGGGTCATCATATGCAGCCTGCCTTTCATAGCAGCATATCTTCTTCTCCAAGAATTTGATTTTAGTACTATCTATTGCTGTAGTCCATTGTTCAAAAATCTTAGCCTCTACTCTGATCCAGGTACTCCACTGCAATTGTTTACCAGTCTGTAAAGTTCTTTAGCCAGATCTTTACTTTCCATAGGGAAAATTCTATTACTAAATGACCACAAGTTTAACATTTGCTTCACAAAAGGGGAATGAATGCCATATGAGACTTTTGCTTCGTTGAACCATCTTAAATTTAACAATGGCAAATAAGTCCAGTTATCTGTGACAGAGTCTCTGCTACTTGGCAATTCCTATAAGGTTACTTGGTATACTACTAAGGTTGTTTGTCTGATTACCTTAGGTTGTTCCACTATATTCTTATAATGCAATGATGAAATTGGTTCTTCATTAAATTATTCTGTGTTTGAATCTTCCTGTGATCTGTTTTATTAGATTTCTTAGCACTGTAACTTAGCACTAAGATTAATCAACTTTTTAAGTAATATAACAAAACATAATTCTGATAATGTTTAAAATTGACATTACATAAATCTCATCTAAGTTAGATATTCTCTCATTTAATCATTCCATTTTCAAACTCTCTAGCATATCATCATACAGAGACAGGTATTTGTCATAATGGAAAATACCCAGTACTTTCACTATTTCACATATGGTCATTCATACTAACTCTTTTTATTCTGTATATGTGTGTGTGTGTGTGTGTGTGTGTGTGTGTGTGTGTGTGTGTTTTAGTCTTACATAAATTTTAGTAAGTAAAATTATATAAACATCACTTGTACCATGTTATAAAAATATAAAGAAAGAATACATAAAGATAAATCTAAATTGTTCACAATATGAAACTGTAACCAAGCCCCAAACTAAATATATTCCTTTCTAAGAGTTGCCTTGGTCATGGTGTGTTTTCACTGATAAAATACTGACTAAGATACCTATGTAATCCAACATTTTTCAAAGTTTTACAGTATGCCATACGAAACCTAAAAAAAATCTTACCATTAATTATAAATGTTAGGCCAATACTATTCTTATCATAGCTACCTTACATTTCAAGTTACCCCATAGTCCTTATTTACACTCTGCCATGTGATGGTACATTTTCATAGTACAGGATGTTTGTCTTGCTTTTCTCTGTATCTGCTACTGACTCTAGACTCCACCCTTCCTCCAAGGAATCTCCTTATCCAGCTCTCCCACTCAGTTTCTTCATGCCAAATAACTGATCAGTCATCTGTTTTATTAATCACTAAGGTAAAATTATCCTGTGGCTCATATTTATATTTAATTTTATAATTTTGTTGGTGGGTCCTAATGACATTTTTTTTTTGTAGGAGGTGGTAAAAAGGCACAGTATCAATGTCTTAGACACTGAGAGTCAGGCATACAGAAGATTCATTTACTTAACAACAAGGAAAACTTTTATATACTTTTCTAGTACCCAGGCATTCCAATCCATTGACATCATGTGGTTACCTCTCATTGGCTAGGTAGGATCAGGACTTCTGACAGCACCAGACAGACGTCTGGCTTCTCTCAGCCTGATAGGCCTTAACTTTCTACATATCCACCCTCTTTAGTTATTACATGTATGCTCAGCAGAAGTTAGAGTTCTTTGCTCAGGCCTTGTTAACAGCACCTTAGAAAGGATCAGCAACTGGACTGTTTCTGTCTTAGGTTGTTCTGCCAAACAAGCTTTTACCTATCATTGACTATCAACTCTAAAAAAGCATTCAGTTCCTGGAGAGCTGTCAGAGTGGGGAAACTAGGTAAATTAAAAATAACCAGGAGTGCACAATCTCCTGTTGAGGAGTATAAGAAGGATGCCTTAAAGCCATTATTACCTGTAGAGTCACCTTAGTTGCTGTCTGCTGATGTTGGATCTGTTTCAGGAGAACATTAAAGAGATTAAAGATTAACAATACTACCACCCCAATTAATACATATATGAGCATCTAGAAGGGCTCAAATAACCTTTTATGTTATGCCAATCTTTTTGAAAAAAAAAAAAAGAGTCAAAGGCCAGAACTTCTGCCACTAATAAATCTATTTGTTGGGGGGACAATAAGGGCAATAAAGGGGAACATATACATTATCCATCTTGGGTTATTTCCTCCTTGGTGAAAGGAGGCTGATTTATGGCCAGGAGTATATATCTTTCTAGGACCCATATTGGTATTGTGGCAGTCTGAGGAAAATCCCAAACATACTCTATACCACAGGTTAGCAGAGGGGCTGGTGGTTGCCATTGGAGGAAGATAGGATCTTTCCACCTCATCAGGGTTGGGGGTGTGTTCTATGGCAGAGATGACTAGTTCTTGTAAGGTGGTTTATGCCTCTAGTAATCAAAGCTGAGAAAGTTCTGATGGAAAATAACCTATGCTAAGGACAGCAGAGGATTTATCCTAACTTCTGGTGAGATAGTCCTGGCCAACAGCTCCTGTCCACAATGGCTTGTCTCTGTGGATTGTTTTGGATGCCATTGGTATTGAAAATCATCCAGAAAATCATTGAATTGTTGAGAGGCACAGGTAGTGTGGTCATCAGTTTTAAGTGCCCAAAGAAACCCCATAAATAGCATGGCCAACTTAAGGTCCTTGATAACACTGATGGCTTTTTCCATAGAAAGAGCAAGGATATAAACAAAGGAGGAGCAAGTTATTACATGAACATATTAAAGATTGTCAAAGGCAGCAAGGTAACCAGCATAGGTCCAAACTACACCATCTGAATGTAAGTGACAGGTGTATGGCTGGGACAGACTGTGGGACCACTGATAATGAAATCAGAACTTTTCCCTACTACATGTACCAGCTTTTTGGGACACATTCTCTTTAGAGGAGTACCTTGTTCAGCCTAGATATAAAGGGAAATTCCTTGGTCCTGCCTCATAACAATGTGTTAGACTGAGGATTCGCAATTTAAAACCTTACACTCAAGAGTGCATGGGGGATGGGGTTGGAGAAAGATGGAGTGAGTGGGAGGAAGGAAGAAAACAGTAATTGGGATTTGTATGTAAAATGAGAAAAAGATCGTTTTTATAGTAAATAAATAATATTGACAAACTAATAAGAGCCATATTAATTTAATTAAAAAAGATTGTGAAAGGGGCATAGTGATTATCATCTATCTGCCAGATGGCATTAGACATCAAGCACCAGAAATTAACCCCTGCATGTCGTAATGGCCTTAAGAAGGCAAGACAGATGCAAGTGGCACATCTGGGACAAATGTTTACATTGTGTAATTGGTAATTTTGGAAGAAGTATATGTAAATTCTGTGGTGAAAAATGAAACTGCTGGTGAAGAGTCCTGGCTTGCTCTGAGAGATTCATTCTGGCCATTAATAAAATGGTATCTATAACGTCATTTCCTTGATTCAATATTCTAAGTAATTTGTAGAGAGATCTAATGTGACAGTTGCCAGGGTTCAGTCCTCTGATTTAAGAAATTTTGTATAAGCAGCATAGTTATGGTAATGGTAGTTAGTGAAGATTTGAATCAAGAAAAGGCTAGCACATGAACTACCTGTATAGCATACTGGCAGTCAGAAAACTTGTTAATGGAATTAATCTAGCATTCCATTAGAACCTTGAGGAGGGCCAAAAGTTCACCCAATTTAATAGAACCAGAGTTAAGGAAAACATAATATCTGTAGTGCCAGGATGCTGGAAAAGAACACTATATTTGGTTTTATTGGAATCTGAAAAGGCCTGGGTGCCATGAGTGATGGGAGTGGAGGAGAAGACTACAGTCAGCTGTATTTTTATTGGACGTGTACGAAGCCATGCTAAGATCTTGTATATTGGAAAGTGATTATCAATAGTTCCTGTGATCCTCCAACAATTCCCTGGGACAAGATAGAGTCTATCCATAGGGACTGGGTATTATTTAAAGAAAAGGGGAAGAAAAGTTTATTTGACTCTCATTCATATGCTCAGTGTGCCAGCATTTGTACCTTAAGACCAGCTTGAAAAAATTGATGAAATTTAGAGGTGAATGCACAAATCAAAATGTGCTTAATATTTCTATAATAGGGGCCCAAATCGCCATAACACTTCAAGAACCCCCTGGGTGTCCAGAGACTCATTGCCAACAAGAGCTTCTGAGAGTCATGGTGTTGCAGTCCATAGGTAGCTTGAATGGCTACAACCATTTGATGTAGATCTCTAGCCTCATGAATCAGTTAAACTTAGTAGGATGGGCAATAAAAAAGAAGTGTCTCATCTCTTGACCAGAAATGGGAAGAAAGGGGTCAATCAATGGTTGTGCCACAAAAATTATTGTAATTCTGAGAATGGATATAGTTCCTTCATTTCTATTTTTTAAAGGGGGGGGCAAACCTGTTTAGTAATGGAAAAGCCCCATAAGGCAGAGGGAGATACCTTTTCAACTTTTTCTGGCATCATCATCAGATGCAATGAAACAAAGTCTTTTAAGACCTTTTCATCAGTCCTTTGCAGATAGACTGCATATGGATGTACCAGAAGGACATCATCTTAATGTATTAAGAAAATGTTCTTTGAAATATTTGCCAGGGCCTGAGAACCATATAACTGGCTGATTATGAGGCTATTCTTCATTCTCTGAGGTAATAAAGCTTATTGATATCTTTTGAGTGACTCATGCTTATTAGGCCTCTGTACTGTAAAGGCAAAGCAGTTGCTATCTTGTGGTGCTAGGGGAATCTGAAAAAAAGGTATCCTTAATATTTAAAACAGAAATATAATAAAATGGAGAAATAGTACTGTGTTGGAGGAGGTTTGGTTGCATATTGGTCCCTGTTTCTTCCATTTGATCATTAACCATACAGAGATCCTGCATGAAGTGGTAGTATCCCAATCTCTTGGGACTTACAAATATGTGAATACTATGTTTACTTGTAGTCAGTTCTATTTATCACATCTTCAGCTATTCTGCAACTAATTCTTTTAGGATTCACAGCTTTTGTTGAATTAGAGACCACTGTTTCATCCTGATATCCCAATATGAGAGCCATGTCAATGGAATGTGGCTAAGAGACTTGATTGTTTTTTTTTTTTATTTATGTGGGACAGTGGCCCTTAGAAGTGTGATTTGCTAATCCTGTTTTTTCATCAACCTGAAAGTTATGAAAGAAAATTCTGTCATCAGGAGTTAGGACAGCACCCACATTCTCTGGGATATGTCTGACCAGAGCTTTCTCAGTACCTTGGAAAAAAATAGGGTGAATAGCTCCCTTGTTTTCATCAAGGTCATTCTAATGGATGGAACAATGGTAAATTTTGAATCTCATCAGTTTAGTAGTTCACTATGGGGAGGCCCAACTCTAAAAGTACAATGGGGAAGCAGAACATGTCCATTTCTGTTAATATGCTAACATCCATACCCACGTCTACCAAGCCTCTAAGAACTTATCCATCAAAATATGTTTTCAACAGAGCTCTTGAACTTCTAACAATAGCAATAAGACAACATAAGAAGATCAAGGGGATTCAAATTGGAAAGGAAGTGGTCAAAATTATTATTTGCTGATGATATGATAGTGTACATAAGTGACAAAAAACTCTACCAGAAAACCCCCTCAGCTGATAAATACCTTCAATGTTGTGGCAGGATAGTAGATCAACTCAAAAAATCAGTAGCCCTTCTCTACTCAAAGGATAAGAAAGCTGAAAGGAAAATCAGAGAAACATCACCTTTTACAATAGCCACAAATAGCAGAAAGTATCTTGGATTAATACTAACCAAGGAAGTGAACTTCTGTCTGTTCATGTTTTGCAGAGAGGGGGCACTTGTTCATCCAGGCCATCCAGCTAGCTTAGCCCCAAAATAACCACACAGAAACTATATTAACTAAATCTTGGCACATTAGCTCTAGTTTTTTTTTTTATTGGCTAACTCTTATATCTTGATTTAACCCATTTATCTTAATCTGTGCATCGCCATGAGAGTGTGGCCTACCAGAGAAGTTTCAGCATGTCTACCTTTGGCCTTGGCTCCATGGCATCTCTATGACTCTGCTTTCTTCTTTCCAGAATCCAGTTGTGTTTTCTCCACCTACCTAAGTTCTGCCCAATCAGGCCAAAGCAGTTTCTTTATTAATTAACCAATACAAGCAACACACAGAGGGTACTCACACATCACCCGTGCCCTCTACTGTACATGGGTGCTTCAGATTCAAACTCAAGTATATATGCTTGTACAGAATAGTCTTGCCCACTGAGCAAACTGCCAGACCAGACCTCTAATTTTAGATTTTTATTGTCACCTGGACTCTACCATGGCTAACATTTAAATTATTTGGTTTGAGATTTTTGCTTAACTATGGTATTGTTTTAAAGCACTCTGAGATTTCTCTTATCTTTTGTCATGAAGACAATACAATACCAGCATATGACTATAGCTTAGTTAATACAGTTAGTCCACAGTGAGCATTTGTTTAGGACTGTAGACATTATTATGTCTCTATAATTCAAAAAGTAAGATGTTGTTTTGGAAAATGTTCTGTAAAATAATTATAAATGAATTTATGCCTGATTTCTATGTTCATTTGTCACATCTGGGGTGCAGTTAAGATGCAGTGTGTAGTAGTGGGAGCAGGGGGCTACATCCCACCACCCGGCTAGCTTTACCAGAAATAATTACATGGAAACTGTATTCTTCTGAACACTGCTTGGCCCATTAGTTTTAACCTCTTATTGGCTAGCTCTTACATATTGATCTAACCCATTTCTAATATTCTATGTAGAACCACGAGCTGGATTACCAGGAAGGATTTAACCTGCATCCATCTTGGAGAGGAGAATCATGGCGACTGCTTGACTCAGCTTCTTTCTCCCAGCATTCTGTTCTGTCTACTCTGCCTACCTAATTTTCTGTCCTATTAAAGGGCCAAAGCAGTTTCTTTATTTAACCAATGAAATCAACACAAAACAGAAAATTCCCACATCAGCAGTGACTCAGCCCAAGCATTGGGATGAGCTGCTATAGTTCAGATGAAAAAAGGAAGGAAAGATCATATGAAAAAAATGGGAGGTCAATAGCCCAATGGGGAAAGCCAAAGAAACAGCTGACCTGAGCTCTTGGACTATGGACTGACAGCATGGGACTGAACTAGACCCTCTGAATGTAGGTGATATCTATATAGCTTGATCTGTTGCAGGGCATATGGAGAGCCTGGCAATCATACCAGGACCTATTCCACTTGCATGAACTGGCTTATTGGAGCTATTTCCTATGGTGGGATAACTTGCTTAGGCTTGATATGGGAAAGTGGAGATTGGTCCTGCCTCAAGTTGATATGCCAGAACTTGCTTACTCCCTAAGGAAGGCTTTACCCTATCTGAGGAGTGGATGAGGGATGGGAAGCAGAATGCGGGTAAAGAGAAGGGGAGGGAGAGTATGTTTTTTACTAAAACATATGAAAAAAGAGTAGAAGCTAACTATGTAACTCTTAAGTTACATTTCATATTTTTTGTGTGATAATTTAAGAATGTTAGTTTTGCTTACAAGATTATTACTGTGAGTGAGTACATCCTATGTTCATCTGTTTGAGTCTGGGTTACCTCACTCAGGATAGTGCTTTCTATTTCCATCCTTTTGCACGCAAAATTCACGAAGTCATTGTTTTTTTAACGCTGAGTAGTACTCTAATATGTATATATTCCACACTTTCTTCATCCATTCTTCCATTGAAGGACATCTAGGTTGTTTCCAGGTTCTGGCTATTACAAATAATGCTGCTATGAACATAGTTGAACAAATGCTTTTGTCATATGATAGGGCATCTCTTGGGTATATTCCCAAGAGTGGTATTACTGGGTCTTTGGGTAGGTTGATCCCGAATTTCCTGAGAAATCGCCACACTGATTTCCAAAGTGGTTGCACAAGTTTGGTTTCTAGCCATAAATAAAGGACATTGAGCCTATAATTTATGATCCTAGAGAAGCTAAATAAGAAGGTGAACCCAAAGAAAAACATATACTTATCCTCCTGGATATGGGAAGTAGACAAGATTGTCGGGCAAAAACTGGGAACATGGGGGTGAGGTGGGATGGGGGTAAGGGGAAATGGGGTGAGAAAAGTGAGAAGGGGAGGATGGGGGGAGCTTGAGGGAATGGGATGGTTGGGATAAAGGAAGGGTGGATATGGGAGGAGGAAATTATATATCCTAATTAAGGGAGCCATCTTAGGGTTGGCAAAAGACTTGACTCTAGAGGGGCTCACACATCTCCAGGGAGATGTCCCCAGTTAGTTCCTTGGGCAGCTGAGGAGAGGGAATCTGAAATGGCCCTATCCTATAGCCATACTAATGAATATCTTGCATATCACCTTAGAACCTTCATCTAGCGATGGATGGAGATAGAGACACAGAACCACATTGGAGCACCGGACTGAGCTCCCAAGGTCTAAATGAGGGGCAGAAGGAGGAAGAACATGAGCAAGGAAGTCAGGACAGCGAGGGGTGCACCCACCCACTGAGACAGTGGGGCTGATCTATTGGGAGTCTTTGCTGGACTGGGACTGAGTAAGCATGGGATAAAACTGGACTCTCTGAACATAACAGACAATGGAGGCTGATGAGAAGCCAAGGACAATGGCACTAGGTTTGATCCCACAGCATGAACTGGCTTTGTGGGAGCCTAGCCTGTTTGGATGCTCACCTTCCAGGACCTGGATGGGGGGGGGGACCTTTGAGTTCCCACAGGGCAGGGAATCTGGTCTGCTCTTCAGACTAGAGAGGGAGGGGAAATGGAGTGGGGGGGAGGGGGAGAGGAGTGGGGGAAGGGGGAGGGAAATGGGAGTCAGAATTTTTTTCAACAAAAATAAATAAATATTCTCCCCGGCAATTTGGTGTACTTCCCTTAGCCAAGAGGATAACTATATGTTTTTCCTTGGGTTCACCTTCTTACTTAGCTTCTTTAGGTTCACCTATTGTAGACTCCGTGGCCCTTATTTATGGCTAGAAACCAATTATGAGCGAGTACATCCCATGTTCATCTTTTTGGGTCTGGGACACCTCACTCAGGATAGTGTTTTCTATTTCCATCCATTTGCATGCAAAATTTGAGAAGTCATTGTTTTTAACCGCAGCGTAGTACTCTAGCATGTATATATTCCATTCTTTCTTCATCCATTCTTCCATTGAAGGGCATCTAGGTTGTTTCCAGGTTCTGGCTATTACAAATAATACTGCTATGAACATAGTTGAACAAATGCTCTTGTCATATGATAGGGCATCTCTTGGGTATATTCCCAGGGAAGCACATATCTTAATTAAGGGAGCCACCTTAGGGTTGGGAAGAGACTTGGACCTAGAGGGGCTTCCAGGTGCCCAAGGCGAGGTCCCCAGTTAGTTCCTTGGGCAGCTGAGGATAGGGAACCTGAAATGACCCTATCCTAGAGCAATACTGACGAATATCTTGCATATCATCATAGAACCTTCATCTGGTGATGGATAGAGATAGAGACAGAGACCCACACAGGAGCACTGGACTGAACTTCCAAGGTCCCAATGAGGAGCAGAAGGAGGGAGAACATGAGCAAAGAAGTCGGGACCACGAGGGGTGCACCCACCCACTGAGACAGTGGAGCTGATCTACTGGGAGCTCACCAAGGCCAGCTGGACTGTGACTGAAAAAGCATGGGATAAAACCGGACTCTCTGAACATGGCGAACAATGAGGGCTGATGAGATGCCAAGGACAATGGCACGGGGTTTTGATCCTACTTAATGTGCTGGCTTTGTGGGAGCCTAGCCAGTTTGGATGTTCACCTTCCTAGATATGGACGGAGGGGGGAGGACCTAGGACTTACCACAGGGCAGGGAACCCGGACTGCTCTGTGGACTGGAGAGGGAGGGGGAGAGGAGTGGGGGGAGGGGGAGAAGGGTGGGAGGAGGGGGAGGGAAATGGGAGGCTGGGAGGAGGTGGAAACTTGATTTTTGTTTATGTTTCATTTTTCTTCTTTTCTCAATAAAAAAAATACACACTAATACAAAATAAATAAATAAATAAATAAATAAATAAATAAATAAACCCCAAGATTATCATTGTAATTGGGAGGAAAAGAAGGGTTATTTTTATTGTTTGTTTATTGAGGATATTTTTGTGTCTCCTCAGCACATCAACATGGTTCACTTATTCACTTTTCATTCTATTGCTGTACATTTTAAATTGCTTATTGCAGATAAAAGTGCTGCCCATATTACAAATAAAATGTAATGAATTATGACTGATATCTAGTTTTCCTTAAGGAAGCCAAGGGCTTTTCAATGTTTTTCATTTTACTGAATAGCATAGTACTCAGCTGCTAGTATTTTCTTCCATTCCACGTGATATGTAATAAATTAACAAGTTATATAGCTTATTTCATCTTTGGGTAGTATCTTTGCTAAATCATTTGATTTGTACAAAAAGACATAAATACAATTAGATATCTTAGTGTTATCCCAAATGTCATTTTATAAAATATATAGCATAATTATTTGTTTTAGTTCATTCCAAAAAGCATTACCTAATGAAACTTATTGATAACTTTTCTTACTTTTTACTTTTAAATTTATATTCCTTCCCTCTTTCAATCACCATAGCATTATAATCAGCTGAAACTTTCAACATGTAACACTGGACGGGTTTCTGTCAATGAATTTCCAAATAGGTTGTTTACTTAAAAAAATTCTCTGTTATATATACAGGATTTATTAAAAACTAAATTCTAGATTAGTGATCTCTAATTCAATGATCTCTTGATTCATTCCCATATCTTCTTTTATGCATGACTTCTAATGAGATGTTAATAACAATTTCTGCACTTTTTTTTCACTATGTAACAAGACTTCATTTTCTTACCTGATTTAAGACTTTTTTTTATTAGCATTTGTTTTTCTATTGTTAGAACTGGCATGCCTAGGTACTGGATTTTTTGATATTTATTCAATTGAGTGTAACCTGGAGTTCTTATAGCAGTATTTGTGGTCAGCATTAATTTTGGTATTTCTTAGTTATTATTTCTCCTGTTAACACTCCTTTTATTACTTTTCATGTTTTCTTGCTTTTATTCACTAATTTTCTGTCTAGTAATTATTTTCTATCTTTTGAAAGTACCCAATAGTGCATACATGACCTTCTGTGTTTGATGTACTTTTTTTCTTTAATGTATATTTCTATTTTGAGTAATTTCTATTGATCTATATCCATACAAATGGTCTTTCTGTTTGGATGGAAGCTCCATGTTACTCAATTCTCTCAAACCTCTGCTCCCTTTTTAAAAAGCCACAATGCAGCCCCTCCTCTCTACTTCTGGAGACCACACTGGTGTAGAAGGTCCTTCTGTATTTGTATTGCTTTCATTGGTTGAATAAAGAAACTGCCTTGGTCTTTTGATAGGGCAGAATTTAGATAGGTGGAGTAGACTAAACAGGATGCTGGGAGGAAGAAGGCAGTGTGGTGTACGCCATGAAGCTCCTGCCTGAGACTGATGCTGGGTAGAATCTTTCCTCGTTAAGTCATGACCTCATAGTGTTACAAAGATTGGTAGAAATGGGTTAAATCAAGATGTGAGAATTAGCAAATAATAGACTAGGGATAATGGTCCAGCCAGTGTTTAAATGAATCCAGTTTCTGTGTGATTATTTAGGGTGTAAGCTAACCAGGTGGGATGGAACAAAGGGACCCCTTCACACAATACCACACCTTGAGGGTATTTAAAACCTAGACTATAGACCTTCCCTGTGATTTCTCCATTCCCTGGGGACCACTCAGGAGTTGTTTTGCTCAGATTAACCCTGGTCTCATATGTTTGGTCTAAAATAATTTATTGTATTGGCAGAGGGACATCTTAATATTGGGGTACAGAAAACTTTCACTTTCCTTAGCTGTCTCATCATTAGTTGGCTGATAAGTCCAGGAAATAATGGGCCTCTCTTATTCATTTTATCATAGAGATCATGAAGGAATGGTGTTTATTACTCATGACCTCTGTCTTGCTCAGCTAGATTTTATAGAGGCAAAGTCTACTGACCTAACACTAACTCTAACCCTATGCCATAGCTCTAACCCTCACATAATACTGTGTTTTCCTACTTCAAATATCTAGAAAAATTTCCCCAGACTGCACAGACAAATCTTGAGGGAAATCTGATGGTGGCAATTCTTTATCTAAGCTTACCTATTCCAGATAATTGTGTCAAGTTGATAACAGAAACTAACCAATCCAAATGGTTATTTTTTAATTACAGCTACTGAACTTTTATGTATGAAAATTTGAGTGAATCTATTTTGTATTTAAAACAGTGTGTGTGTGTGTGTGTGTGTGTGTGTGTGTGTGTGTGTGTGTATCATTGAAAGCTAGAAGAGTGCATTGAATCTCCTGGAGCTGCAGTTATAGGCAGTGGTATGCTGCTAAGTGAGTGCTTAGAACTGAAATCCAGTCCTTTTCAGGAGCAGCAAGAGCTTAAACCCTGAGCCACCTATCTCTTTATTCCCCCAAACTGATTTTGATGCTGACTTTATTTTATCCTTTTATTTCCTTGAATTTATGGTACCCAGAATTTTTTTTGTTGTTGTTTCTAAAAGCTGCAGTTTAAGTGAAATTGCCAACCTAAATCACAGGTCTTTTTCCAAGGGGAATAAGAGATATTTTATTTTTGAGCCATATTTGTGTGACTGGCAAAGGAACATGAATTCAGGCTACTCAGAATTGCACTTTCCACTGTAGAAAAGATAAAATGATTTTTTTACAGTTATTGCATAAAAAAGTCACAAAACCAATTCACTTATCAAATGTATTTGTAGAGACAGCAAGTATCTCATCTATAAGTTGTAGTGTTATTTATAACAATATTAGCTTTAGATTTAGTAGATAGTAATGGTCTATTACCTTGCATATTCCCCAGATTTTACCTAATTGTCACAATAGTGTTAGATAACATTCAGAAATCAGTATAACTGACTTTAACAGGACCAGAAGGAACCCAAAATAATTTGGCTATTCAGTTTCAAGTTCAAGTGTTCCATAATCATAAAATTCTAAGCAAGTCTATAATGTGGGGTATTTAACACAAACATGGCTTCTTCAATGATAATTCACCAGGTGAAAAGGTCTGAAATGTGAGACTGAGCACTAATCTAATCTGAATTCAACTTGTGGCATCTTTGTTGTATCTGTAAGTACCAGGGTATTTATAGCTACATTGCCCTTACATTTTTGTTTGTTTGTTTGTTTGTTGTTGTTGTTATTTCTTTGCCTTCTGGCTTTGTGGTTCTTTATGTATTTCTCTTTAGTATATATTTTGCAAATATCTCAGCAAGAATGAATGGCTATTATTGCTAACTCCTGCCGCTGTGGTCGAGAATGAGTGGAGAAAGTGAGTGCTCTATAATCACTCATTTCAACCTGTTTTAATTGGTTTGTGTATCTCTCAAATTTTTTTCTACTGCATTATTTTTAACCTCTAGATTAGACAAGAAAGATAGAGAAGATTGAGAAAAATGCTTGTCCCCTACAGATATGGGAGAAAAATATTAGTAAAAATATTAGTAAAAATTAGTAAAAAAAATTAGTAAAAATATTAGTAAAGATTCCCATTACCCCTTGAAGATCATCTTTTGCTCATAGAAACATGTGTCTTTGTATATTTCAGAAGGACTGTCATTGCCAGATCCTTTTTGTATACTTAAAAAAATGTGATAGATTTCGTGGAAGTGATGTACACAACAGTGTGGTGGCTCACCTAAACACGCATCTCTTTGTTTTCATAACCTTAAGGGTATTCCACACCCAGCTTTCAGCAATTGGACAGGAATATCATCTATGCCTCCCTGACAGTTAAATCTTTATGGTTTCTGTCCCAACAAGAAAGTCTCATTTATGATTTTGTAGATGTTCTTGTCTGTATAGATGTGAAGAAATTATTTCCTCTGTTCCAAATTTTCTAATGACAACTCACTGATTTCCAGTTTCTTGCGGCTTGTCTTTATTTGGAGGTAATGACATTCAAATTATTTACATGAAGTTTTCATTAATTCTTTCTAAGTAATTAAGTATTTAAAACAGAATTGATTCATTTGCTCAGGATGCATTTATTGAATATTTATATATGGCACACATTCTAATAATGTAATGGCCATAGAGTAAAGCAAACTTGGCTAGATAGCTGCAAGCACTTTCCACAATCAAATGATAATTTTTGTTGTTTTAATTTTTTTTAGAAAGAGTGCCAGAAGTACTTAAAATAAAATCTTTCCTTTTCCAGTTTTTTGTATCTAACGCATGAGATCTTTAAATTCTATTCATAGGTGTTTATTTCCCCATCCTGATATCAGGCTGTTGAATGTAATTGTATTTTCTGGTGTTTTTCTTTAGGCAAGGGAGGAGGTGACAAATCGAATTTAAAGAATTAGACTAATTGCAGCAAATGCCTGAGATTCTCAAGGAATGTGCAAATATAGAAAATCAATTTATAGTATTATTATCTAATTTTACATTGTGCAACAATATATTTATGAAGCTTCAACTTCAAAAATAGAAATAAGGAGGATGACCATAAATAAAAATAAGACAAAAGTAGGCTCCATGGCCAGATATCTATAGCAAAAATCTCAAGACAACAGGAAAATAATGCAAAAAAAGGAAGTTTTTAGACACACAAAAAGTGCTTAAAGGATTCTTTCTCAAACATTGAAAAGTCTTGAACATATTAACTGTGACAAAAAAATCAAAAATGTTATCTACAGAGAAAAGGCCTAACAAAATGTTTGCATATCATGCTAACTATGATGTGCTGCATAGAGCTCAAAGTCTGGAATAGAATTAGGGTCTTTCAGCTTTCATCTTCCAGTCTAACCTACAGACAAGTAATGCATCATTCATCTTATGTTTCTCAAATAAACTATATTTCCAATATTCTTTTGGGTTTTTTTTTTGCTTGTTTGTTTGTTTTTCTGAGACATGTTTTCTTTCAGTAACACCCCTAGAAGTTCTAGAACTAGCTCTGTAGTTCACATTGGCCATGCATAAAGATTTTTACAAAGTACAAAAGAGGATACATGAGTACAATGAATTAGTATACATTCCTAAGTAAGCATGCCTTGGAAAATGTTTGCTGTAATTCTTATTTTTATGCCTTCACTCATGTTCTACCTGATTCTTCCTATCTGCCACCTGGATATAAGAAACTTTCAGGAGAACTGAGCCTCAAGGATAATGCCATGTTCAGTTTAAGTCCCCAAAATCCTGATGCCCAATGGGAAGAAGCTACACTAATTTGAGTTGATCATTTTCCAGGACTTTATAGAACTGAAAATGAACACAGATGTCAAAGCCCAGCTGTGGGACTTCAGCTTCATAACGGCAAAATTGACATTGATTGTTCAAAAAAAAATCTATCAAAATTTATGTTCTAGTTTTCCAACTTAAATCTATCTAAAAAACCTAAATCTGCCTAGTGCAAAATTGGAGCAAACATTCGGCGGGAAGCATGTAGTATTATAGAAGTTGAAAAATAGCTCCAATTACAAAGTAGCATGTTTTTTTACAGAATCTGCATACATATTGAGTTTGGGCTGATCCCTGAACTCCGAAAGTAGCTTCTCCCTCATGTTCTTGTTCTCCATTCCTTATTTAACAACTCTTTCTAAGAATTTTCCGTTCTCCATGTGTAACCTTTACTATGCAGAAAAGAATTCTCTATGAACCAACTTTAAAAAGTCATACGCTATATAAGCCAAAGCTCCACAGATTTTGCATGTTGACAATTATGCTTTGTGTGATTCTTGAGGACCTGACTTTACCAAGGTACATAAGAAAAGGATTCATATGAATTTGACAGCAGTGGCCAAGAAAGAGTCTTTCAGCTTAAACACAATGTGAAACAATGGGGAACCAGGGTGTCAAATTTTTGTGGTGGGTCCAAGATGTTCATTGCCAAGGATTTTCATTTTTAATTCCTGGAGTTTCAGTTGTATACAAAATTAAGACATATTATTATTTTCCTGTCTTGTGAAAAAAACAGTGACAAAAATAACCTAAGAAAGGTGGGATTTAATTTGGCTCACAGTTTGAGTGTCTAAGTCCTCATGGTGAGGAAGTGGCAGCAGTGGGAGTGAGGCAGTTGTTCATACTGTGCTCAGACTACGGAAGAAGAATAAGAATACTGATGGCTGGTGCATTTCCTTACTTTTGTTTAGTCTAGAACTCCAGATCATCAAACAGGTTTACCCACAGTGAAGATGAATCTTCCCACCTCAGTTCACATAATCCTCATAATCATTGGCCGAAGTTAGTTGGGGCTAACCAAATCTAGGTGGTCTCTTGAAGTCATACACACAGGCTTGTCTACTAGACAATTTTATATCCAGTCAAGTAACAGTATTATCCATCACAAGCCTGATTATCATTCATAGTTTATTTGAAAGTTATTGATAGGTACACATCTTGGTTTTAATTTTATTGTCTTGTTTTACCATGTCTGAAGTAAAATAAGGATCTTGGTAATTTTTTAATAAAATATATGATCCATTTAGTTCACACTTTAAAAAAATTTAAGACATCTGAGTGATTTACAAATCAGTAAAATTATTTTCTTTCCACCAAAAATGTTGTTCTTTTTCAGAAAAAAATGATTAATTTGATATATTAATTAGTAGTAGTGACTGACAAATAACATTGTATCAACAAGCCCTTTAGAGCCTATGGTGTTTTGTATGATAATGACTCCTAGCCTCATTTTGAAGACTTGGTCTCCAGTTTGATGGACAGTTTGGGAAAAATTAGAAGGTGTAGTCCTGTGAGAGAAAGTATGTAACTGGTTTTAAATTTGAGGCCATGGTTCTCAACCTTCTCTATATGGTACCTCTTTAGCACAGTTCCTCATGTTCTAACACTCTCTGAACCATAAAATCATTTTCATTGGTACTTTTTTAACTATAATTTTGCTGATGTTATGAATCATAATTTAAATATATGCATTTTTCAATGGTATTAATCTATCTCTGTTAATGGGTCATTCAATCCCAAAAGGGAAATGACACATAGTTTGAAACTGCTGATTTGTGCTTTCAGATGATTCTGGGTGGTCCAAGTACTCAAGTTTCTGCTTCCTATTCATGTATTAGGATGTAAAGTCCCAACTTCACATCTCTAGTATCATGGTCCCTACTTACTAGCATGTTCCATGTAACCCTATCCTTCTGAAACTCTAAGCCCCAAGGAAACACATTTTTCTAAGTACCCATAATCAATGATAGTGTTTTATCACCTCAATAGAAACATTACTAAGATAGTGCTAGGCTGTGGCCTCTTATAAAAGATAAAATTAAAATTAAATGACATTCATTTTTTAGAAATAAAAACATGACACTTTTGCACACAACATAGAAAGTTTTCCATATGTGAGTTCCCTACACCTAATTTTCTGTGTCAAATAACTTAAGGTAAAATAGCACTTAATGAATCAGTAAATACATGTAATTCATTAAAATTCATGAGCTAGACCTGATAGTCCTACTACAGCAAAAATAAAAAATAAAAATAAAAAGGAATTTTGTAAAGCTATTTGAATACATTTTAAGGACTATAAGCAATTATCAGGTGTTAAGTATAAAATATTATATAATTTTATTAAATTCATGGACCAAAGCAAAAAGCAAAGTCATTGTTATCCTATATTTAATAATATAATTAAAATAAAATAAAATAAATGCAAATAGATCATTAATTTGAGAAAGATGGAAGTTAAATTACTAAGGGGGACTCATGGCAACCAGCAAACAACCCAGACTATTGCAAAGGCTATCAGTTACTCTCCATAAGCTAAGGGTAAGGCCATAATGTTGTATATAACATGTTCACAACTCATTGAATATGGAGAATTTGAACTGGTGCCTACCTAGAGCTGTCACCTATAGTGACTTCTCTTTATGGTTTAGAAGGTACCTACATACTACTAAAGGTAAAATGTAAATACCAGTGCAGCTACCAAATGTTGCAAGGAGAGGGCCGCTTGTTTGTCCAGGCTGTCTGGCTAGTTTAGCCCCGAAATAACCATGCAGAAACCGTATTAATTAAAATACTGCTTTATCTATTAGCTCTAACTTCTTATTGGCTACCTATTACAACTCAGTTTAACCCGTTTCTATTAAACTCTATATCACCACATAGCAGTGGCCTACCAGGAAAGATCCAGCATGTCTGACTCTGCAGGCTCCATGGTGTCTCTCTCTCTTACTGTGCCTTTCTTTCTCCATGCATTCAGTTCTGTCTTCCACACCTACCTAAGTTCTGCCCTATCAACTAGGTTAAGGCAGTTTCTTTATTCATTAACCAATGAAAGCAACACATAGACAACACCTCCTACACCATTCAAACTTTAAATTTACAAAGTGATGTGGGAGTGTCATATATTGATTTCATTGGTTAAGTAATAAAGAAACTGCTTGGCCTCATAGGTTAAAACATAGGTTGGAGGAGTAAACAGAACAGAATGCTGGGAGGAAGAGGAAGTGAGCTCAGAAATGCCATGCCCGTGTAGACACGATAGCTCTGCTCTCTGAGGTACACGCGATGAAGCTCCGACCCAGGATGGACATAGGCTAGAAACTTCCGGGTAAGCACACCTCGGGCCTACATAGATTATTAGAAATGGGCTAGTCCAGGTGCGAGAATTAGCCTAGAAGAGGCTAGATAGAAATGGGCCAAGCAGTGTTTAAAAGAATACAGTCTGTGTGTTGTTATTTTGGGGCATAAGCTAGCAGGCGGCCAGGGTGCTGGGGATGCAGCCCTGTCACTCCTATTACAACAACAAAGGTAAATTTTCTACAAGATGTGCTAGTGCAATATTGGCATAAAACTTATGGGAGGAAATCAAGAGATATCTGACTGCCTTAGAAGCTCACTCCGTAAGAGGGAACTCATCCTAGACACTGCTATGGTGATTAAGATCCTGAGACTAAATAGGTCAAGAACCTAGTGGAAAAGCAAATATAACTTATCTGATAAATATATTTAACAATATAGTGGCTTGTAATGACATTCTACTACACTTATATTCAGTGTTTTGCTCAGCCATCAACAAAGGTCATCCTTCTGATGTATATGAGAACAGACAGAGAGACCCAATGCTAGACATTGCATAGAATATATAACCCTGAAGACTCTGCCCTAAATGGGATTTATCCATCAAATTCCTCCTCTCATCTCATGGATTTTTTCAGAAAACAAGGATGAGAAGATGCAGAGAGAATGGAAGACAAAAGAAACAGGATATTCCTTTTTTTTTTTTTTTTTGTAAGGTGTTCACTTTTATTAAACCCGTCTCAAGTCAGTGTACTGGCAAGCCCTGGCTGCCTCAACACTTCAACCCACTCCCAGGGAGACCAAAGCCTTCATACATCAAGTTGGGGGGACACAAAAAAGGAGGGCCACGATGGCTGACCATTCAAAAAAAAAAAAGTATTAAGGCGGAAGATTTAAAAAAAAATTTGCAGTACATAATTTACACAGAAGCAATGCTGTCACCTACCCCGTGTGGACTCAGGGCATCCTCCCCTACAGAATGGGAGTGGCTTTTGGGAGGGTGAGGGACTTCCTGTAGCCATATCTCATGGATACTTGGAATGACTATTAAAAAAGGTAAAAAAAGGTAAAAAAAGAAAAAAAAATGTACAATCAAAGTCCTCAGCCACATTGTAGAACTTTGGGGGATGCTTGCTCCAACCGACTGCTGTTGCCTTCACCGTTCCAGTTTTTAAATCCTGAGTCAAAAGCGCCAAAACAAACAAAAACAAAAACAAATAAAGCCATGCCAATGATGTCTCTTTTTTTTTTTTTTTTTTTTTTTCTGCGCAAGTTAGGTTTTGTCAAAGAAAGGGTGTAAAAGGCAGCCCAGTCACAGTCTGCCTAGAAGCATTTGCGGTGAACAATGGAGGGGCCGGACTCATCGTACTCCTGCTTGCTAATCCACATCTGCTGGAAGGTGGACAGGGAGGCCAGGATGGAGCCACCAATCCACACAGAGTACTTGCGCTCGGGAGGAGCAATGATCTTGATTTTCATGGTGCTGGGAGCCAGAGCAGTGATCTCCTTCTGCATCCGGTCAGCAATGCCTGGGTACATGGTGGTGCCACCAGACAGCACTATGTTGGCATAGAGGTCTTTGCGGATGTCGACGTCACACTTCATAATGGAATTGAATGTAGTTTCGTGGATGCCAGAAGATTCCATATCCAGGAAGGAAGGCTGGAAGAGAGCCTCAGGGGCACGGAACCGCTCGTTGCCAATAGTGATGATCAGGCCATCAGGCGGCTCATAGCTCTTCTCCAGGGAGGAAGAGAATGCAGCAGTGGCCATCTCTTGCTCGAAGTACAGGACAACACAGCACAGCTTCTCTTTGATGTCACGCACAATTTCACTCTCGGCTGTGGTGGTGAAGCTGTAGCCACGCTCGGTCAGGATCTTCATGAGGTAGTCTGTCAGGTCCCGGCCAGCCAGGTCCAGACGCAGGATGGCATGAGGGAGAGCATAGCCCTCATAGACGGGCACAGTGTGGGTGACCCCGTCTCCGGAGTCCATCACAATGCCAGGGGTACGACCAGAGGCATACAGGGACAGCACGGCCTGAATGGCTCCGTACATGGCTGGGGTGTTGAAGGTCTCGAACATGATCTGGGTCATCTTTTCACGGTTGGCCTTGGGGTTCAGGGGGGCCTCGGTGAGCAGCACAGGGTGCTCCTCGGGGGCCACACGTAGGTCGTTGTAGAAGGTGTGGTGCCAGATCTTCTCCATGTCGTCCCAGTTGGTGACAATGCCGTGTTCAATAGGGTACTTCAGGGTCAGAATGCCTCTCTTGCTCTGGGCCTCGTCGCCCATGTACGAGTCCTTCTGGCCCATGCCCACCATCACGCCCTGGTGCCTAGGGCAGCCCACGATGGAGGGAAAGACGGCCCGGGGAGCATCGTCGCCCGCGAAGCCGGCTTTGCACATGCCGGAGCCTTTGTCGACAACGAGCGTAGTGATATCGTCATCCATGGCGAACTGGTGGCGGGTGTGGAGCGCCAAAAAAAGAGCTGCGAAAGGCCTGCGCTCGCGGGTGGATGCGGACTCGACAGTCGAAACAGGAGATTCTTGAAACAACAGAGACTGTAGCAGCATATCACATAAGGTATATGCCAGATAAGGTCCCAGCATTGAAAGGAAAAGTAGACACAAGTGATTATCCAAGTCTAAGTAGGTATACATACCACTCTTAAAGGCAGGTCTCATACTCAGCAGTAGATGAAACAAAATAAAACAAAACATGCTCAATATCATATTTGAAGACTCTTCCTTTTTTGGTGGGAGGGAGTTAAACCAGAAAAGCTAAGCAGCCAGCCGTTGGCTCTTACCTCTACCTCAGACATAAAATGGGTAATCCTGCCTCCAGGATTGACACTGAGCTTGAGACCTGTCTCTTCCCATCTTATACTCCCCTCTAATTTAAAGGCATGCACCACCATCACCTGGCCTCTATGGATAACTAGTTTCATGGCTGGGATGAAAGGTGTGTGTAACCACTGCCTGACCTATACCTCTGACTAATGTGACTGCCTTGCAATGATCTTCAGGCAAGCCTTATTCATTAAATCACAGATAATATATTGCCATTTTTATCTAAAAAAAAAAGAAGGCCTTAACTAATATAAGCAAAACTATATACAACAAGTAAGATAACTATATATAATATATAGGGAATAAATACATCAACAATTTCTAGTCCATTTGCATTTGACAAATTCAGAGAAAATACTGTATTATCTATAGCATCTTGGTGAGTCCAAAGTCTTATATTTAATTTACATTTTTTTTTCATAAATTGCTTTGTGTGTCTGGTAAAGAAGGAAAACTATAACTATCTGATCTTCAACTCCCTCAGGACCAAGAAGGAAATATTATTAACTGAGTAAGATGGAAGTGCAAGCAAGTTCAAAAAAAAAATGTGAGAAATGACAGAAATAGCTAGCTGCCTAGATAGTCATCCAAAGCTCCTCTTCATTGTTGGGGAATCTATACTTGGCCTACAGGTCTAGTATATCTGTGAGGGAGGATATTCTTAGAGGGCTGTTTATACTTGTCTTGGCAATGTTTGATAGTCACTGGAATTTGTGTCCTGCTTGTTCAATTAGGATATCATACTGTCAGCAGCTGAAGCAAGGGCATTTTCTTACCAAGTGTCTTAGTTTTGTATGGAGTTTCTTTGATGTCTATTACCTTCTCTGAAGTAAATTGGTTCTGCCAGGAGTGGACATGTCTCATTATGATTAAAAGAAAAAAAAACAAAAAAAAAGTATGTTATTAAAACAACTTAAAGGCCATATTCTGTAGATCTTTGAAGTGTTAAAGATGATCTGTCCATCTAAAATATATTTCTTTTTGGCCTTGAAAACATACCTAATATGACTGCACGTTTAAGTGTAATAGGTGACTAATTGCTAACCTGCATTTCCTTATTATCCTAAACAATAACTTTCAGAACTAAAAATTTGCATGGCATTGTTAAATGAGCTGTATAGATACAATACTTTTTTTTTAATTTATTTATTTACTATGTTTACAATGTTCTGTCTCTATGTATGCCTGCAGGCCAGAAGAGGGCACCAGATCTCATTACAGATGGTTGTGAGCCACCATGTGGTTGCTGGGAATTGAACTCAGGACCTTTGGAAGAGCAGACGATGCTCTTAACCGCTGAGCCATCTCTCCAGCCCTAGATACAATACTTTGAACAAGATTAAAAATATATGTACAGCATGTTATTATTATTATTATTTTATTACTTTAAAAACACCAATCAAATTCCCAGTTCCTCACCTCCTTTCATTCTCCTCCCACTTCCTCCAAACATCCTCCCCTGTTCCCCCTCCAATATTAAGAGAGGGCAAGGGCTACCTGCCCTGTGGGAAGTTCAAAACCCTCTCCACTACCTCCAGGTTGAACAAGGTATACATAAAGAGAATAGGATCCCAAAAAGCCAGTACATGCAGTAGAAAAAAATCCCAGTGCCATTGTCATTGGCTCCTCAGTCTGCCCCAACTGTCAACCACTTTCATAATAACAATTTTGAACTCATGCTCATTTATTTGCAGTCCAGTTGGAGTTGGTGAGCTCCAATTAGTTAGGGCATATTGTCTCAATGGGTGAACCTCTCATGATCTTGACTTCCTTGCTCATACTCTCCCTCCTTCTACTCTTCAACTGGACCTTGGGAGCTAAGTACAGTACTCCAATGTGGGTCTCTGCCTCTGTTTCCATCTGTTGTTGGACGAAGGTTCTATGGTATTATTTAAGATAATCATAAGTCTGACTACAGGGCAAGGCCAGTTCAGGCACCCTCTCCTGTATTGCATAGGGTCTTAGCTGGGGTTATTTTTGTGGATTCCTGGGATTTTTTTCCATAGCCAGGTTGCTTGCTAACCTCAAAATGGCACCTCAATCAAGATATCACTTTCCTTGCTCTTATAATGGTCCTTCTTCCATCTAAAATATTACATCCCCCTATGTTCTTCCCAATCCTCCCCTACTCCTCTCCTTTTCGCCTTTTCAACTTCTTTCTACCACAGGTCCCCATTATTGGCAATCTTGTCTGCCTCCAATATCCAGGTGGATCTATATATGTTTTGTCTTTGGATTTGCCTTATTACTTAGCTTCTCTAGGATCATGAACTAGAGGCCCAATATCCTTGGTTGATGGATAGTATCCACTAATGAGTGAGTGCATACCATATTCATATTTTTGGGTCTTGGTTATCTCACTCAGGATAGTGTTTTCTAATTCCATCCATTTGCATGCAAAATTCAAGATGTAATAGTTTATTACCATTGAGTAGTATGCTAATGAGCCGCACTTTCTTAATCCGTTCGTCCATTGAGGGGCATCTAGGTTGTTTACAGGTTCTGGTTATTACAAATAATGCTGCTATGAACATAGTTGAACAAATGCTTTTTAGTATAACTGAGCATTTTTGGGGTATATTCCCAAAAGTGGTATTGCTGGATCCTGAGGTAGGTTGACCCTCAATTTTCAGAGAAACTGCAACACTGATTTCCAAAGTAGTTGCACAAGTTTGCATTCCCACCAGCAATGGTTGAGTGTTCCTCTTACTCCACATCCTCTCCAGCATAAGATATCATTAGTGTTTTGATTTTAGCCATTCTGACAGGTGTAAGATGGTATCTCAAAGTTGTTTTGATTTGCATTAACTGGATAGCTGAACATGTCCTTAAGTATCTTTTGACCTTTTGAAATTCGTCTGTTGGGAAATCTGTTTAGTTCAGTACACTATTTTTTTAATTGGGTTATTTAGAATTTAATGTCTAATTTCTTGAGTTCTTTATATTTTTTGGAGATCAGTCTTTTGTCTTATGTGGTATTGGTGAAGATCTCCCATTTAGTAGGTTCCCTTTTTTATCTTATTGACTGTGTCCTTTGCCTTATAGAAGCTTCTCAGTTTCAGGGGGTACCATTTATTCATTGTTTCTCTTATTGTCTGTGCTACTGGGGTTATACTTAGAAAGTGGTCTTCTGTGCTTATTCACTGAAGGCTACTTCCTTCATTCTCCTATCAGGTTCAGTGTTGTCAGATTTATATTGAGGTCATTAATCCAGTTGAAGGTGAGTTTTGTTCATGGTGATAGATATGGATCTATTTCATTCTTCCACAAGTTGACATGCAGTTATGCCAGCACAATTTGTTGAAGATGCATTTTTTTCCATTATATAATTTCAGGTTCTTTGTTAAAAATCAGGTGTTCATAGGTGTATTAATTAATATCCAGGTCTATAATTCAATCCCATTGGTCAATATCTCTGTCTTTATGCCAATACCAAGCTATTTTGATTACTATAACTCTGTAATAGAGCTTGATGTCAGGGATGGCAATGCCTTTGGAGGTTCCTTTATTATATAGGACTGTTTTAGCTTTCCTGTTTTTTTTTTTGATTTTCCACATGAAATTGATTATTTTCTATCAAGGTCTGTGAAGAATTGTGTTGGGATTTTGATGGGGATTACTTTGAATCTATAGATTGCTTTTGGTAGGACTGTCATTTCTATTATGTTGATCTTTCCTATCCCAGAGCATCTTTCCATTGTCTCGTATATTCTTCAGTTTCTTTCTTCAAAGAATTAAAGTTCTTGTCAAATAGGCCGTTCACTTTCTTGGTTAGTATTACCCCAAGATACTTTCTGCTATTTGTAGCTATTGTAAAGAGTGATATTCATCTGATTTCCCTCTCGGCTTCTTTATCCTTGGTGTATAAGAAGGATACTGATTTGTTTTTTTTTTAGTTGATCATGTATTCTGACACATCATTGAAGATATATATCAGCTGTAGGAGTTCTCTGGTAGATTTTTCTGTGCATTTATATACACTATATACACTATCACATCATCAGCAAATAACCAAATTTTGACTATTTCCTTTCCAATTTAAATTTCCTTGATCTCCTTAGGCTGTCTAATAGCTATTGCTAGAACATAAAGAATTATGTTGAAGACTTATGGAGAGAGTGGACAGCCTTGCTTGTTCTTTTTATTTTATTTTTTCCTTTTTTTTATTGAGAAAAGGAAAAAAAAAGTTTCTGCCTCCTCCCAGCCTCCCATTTCCCTCCCCCTCCTCCCACCCTTCTCCTCCTTCCCCCACTCCTCTCCCACTCCCTCTCCAGTCCAAAGAGCAGTCAGGGTTCCCTGCCCTGTAGAAAGTCCAGGGTCCTCCCCCCTCCATGTCTAGGAAGGTGAACATCCAAACTGGCTAGGCTCCCACAAAGCCAGAACATGAAGTAGAATCAAAACCCCATGACATTGTCCTTGGCTTCTCATCAGCCCTCATTTTAAAGTGCGGCTTCCTAGGACTGTGCTGCCAGTGCAAACTCTGGCTTTAAAGCATTTCAAAGGCTTTTATGGTACTGGATGTTTGTGTTCCCTGGATCGGAAGGAGAGTGCTCTGAGATGGTGCCAATGGCTCAGCGCTCTCCACCTGCACCTGGGCAGACTGCGGAATCAGGCTTAGGTAGGCAGAAGATGGAGGATCCCTGCCGCCATACAGAGAAGTGTTTTCACACTGCGCAGTGCTCTGCGTGTCAGATTTGGTTGTAACTTGGATAAAAAGAGTTTCTGTGCTGCACGTTCAGTCTCAGAATTAAACTGCTGAGTGCGGCTCCAATGTGGACTTGCTGTGTGCCTGGAACTCTGCGCAGCTCAGGGGCACCAAATGGGTCTGAGGCAGGAGTGACTGCTCCGTGCTGAACTGTGCTGGTCAGAACTACCGTAATTATTGTGATAACAGCGCAGTTAAGGTTTCTACTGGGCAGGACACAGGCAGTACCATATTACCCCTACATGGTGCAACTTAGGTTTTTAAGAACTGCTTAACATTTTAAGAAATGCTCCTGGATAGTAAAAAAAAATTCACAGATTCACAATAAAACAGATTCAGACATAAATGACCACACTGTTGGATGAATGTACGTAGGCTTGAGAGAGAGAGAAGAAAAAGAATATAGAGAATAAAGTTAATGGTTTAAAAAAAAGGTAAAGTCTTTAAAGAGACAGTACAGATAGTTATAGATTTAGAAAATAAAGAAAAATAAGCCACGTAAAAATGGAAAATTCACAGAGAGTCTGGATTATGTAAATTGTGTTTTCTTTAAAATTTTTGACTATGAAGGAGCTAAGTATAGAGAGACATTTCATTACATGGGCTGCCAAGTTAAACCAGAATGGATATAAGGGTTTAGGATTTCAAAATTTGGGTCTAAGGTTATGATGCTTTGGAGAGGGTCTTTTTTTGTTTTCACAGAGGATGAGACTCTATGGATTTCTTCTATCCCAGTTTGGTATGATAGACCACGCCCTCCTGAAAGGTTGATGTGAACACCCTCAAAAAATTACTTCACTCAACTGCCAACGGAGATGACCCTGTCACACAGGTTATAGCATGAAAGACCTAATTAACGACGCTCCCATTCAGCAGGAAGCAGTTTGGAGAGAAAAAAACTGTGCCCATGTTCCCAAAATGTTGTTTATAAATGTTCTTTTACATTTAAAGGAGGAAATGATATAGGTGTGAATAATTTGCATTGGTATGGATTTTAAGGTCAATTTTGTTATATGTACATGTATTTCTGATCTTGAATAAGGTATTGTGATTGTGTAGTTCATTTAAAAATGTACTGTATAATTAAGAATTATAGGTTGTTAATGGATAATCATCGATAATAGTAAAGTTTGTAGTCATGTTACTTAGATTTTCTAGATCTATAGAGATATATTTCAGATAGGCATTCTTCATATCTTTCAAAGACTGCAGAATATGGCATTTAATATTTTAATAACTTGGACTTTTCATGACAAGGAGATATGTCTGCTCCTGGCAGCACCAGCTACTTCAAGAGGAAGATGGGCATCGAAGAAGATCCTTATGGTGTTTGATAGCCATTTGGGCAAGAAACTGCTCTTGCCTGGACTGATGCATGAACTGGACACAGAGAACCCGCAGAGAGAGGACTGCTGAACTTGCCTAAAGGTGAGTTGGTCTTTCAGGGTTCCTGATTCATGAAGGAGTCTGCGAGACATTCTGCAGGATACAACAGATAGTGACTGAACTGTCTTTGAAATTTCCTACTTCATGGAAATGTCTGCTGGATACTATGGGCCTGAAGGCCGAAGATGGATGCCCCAACGGTACAGAGGAATTTTGGGTGACTGTCCAGGCAGCGAGATGTCTCTGTCATTTCTAGAGTTTTGAATTCTTGTTTGCTTAGGTAATATTATATCCTTCTGGATTATTTGATGGAGTTGAAGAATGGATTGTTAGTTATAGTTTTCCTTAGTTATGATAAAAGATAAAGTAGATATAAATATTGTAACTGTAAGTCTTATTTGATAACTGTTTTGTTATATGTAATTTTACTATGTTAAAGTTAAAGCCTTTCTTTTTTGTTTAAACAGAAAAGGGGAAATGATGTGGGAGTGATTTCTTATTAATAAAGAAACACCTAGACCCATTTGATAGGCCAACCCTTAGGTAGGCGGAGAAAACAGTACAGAATGCTGGGAGAAAGAAGCTGAGTGAGTGAGTCGCCATGGTTCTCCCACTCCAGACAGATGCAGGTTAAGATTTTCGCTGGCAAGCGCACCTCGTGGTGCTACATAGATTATTAGAAATGGGTTAAGAGGCTGAAACTAATGGGCCAGGCAGTATTTAAAAGAATACAGTTTCCTTGTAATTATTTCAGGTAAAGCTGGCAGTGCGGGTGGCTGGGTGCCGGGGATGTAGCCCCGCCGCTCCTATCACAACAAGTGTCTGTCTGGTTTGCCTGTCCATTGGCAAGAGAGGAGTGTTGACATCTCCTACTATGAGTGTGTGGGGATTGAAGTACAATTTAAGTTATAGTAATGTTTTTTTTAATATATATATATATATGTTGGTGCTCTTATATTAGGGCTATAGATATGAGGATTGAGACTTCATCGTGATAAATTGTTCTTGTTATAAGTATAAAGTGCCCCTCTCCATCTCTTCTGATTGATTTTAATATGAAATAAATTTTATTAGATATTAGGATGGCCACCCTTGCTTATTTCTTAGGTCCATTTTTTTGGTAAACCTTTTCAAACCCTTTACTCTGAAGTAGTGTCTGTCCTTGAGGTTGAGGTGTGTTTCTTATAAATAGAAGAATGCTGGATCCTGTTTGTGCATTTATTTTCTTTACCTGTGTCTTTTTATAGGTGAATTGAGTCCATTGATATTAAGCAATATTAATGACCATTAGTTGTTAATTCTGGTTATTTATCAGTAGTAGTGTTTGTTTGTTTCCCTTCTTTGAGTTGTGCTGATGGAGGACTATCAGATGCCTGTGATTTGGTGGGTGCCTTTAGTTTCCTTCAGCTGATATTTTTCTTCTAGTACATTCTTTAAGGCTGGGTTTGTTGATACATGTTATTTTTATCTGTGTTTGCATGCAATATCATGTTTTCTCCATGGATGGTGAAAGAAAACTTTGCTCGGTATGGTAGTCTGGTCTTGCATCCATGGGCTCTTAGTGTCTGCAGTACATCTATCCAAGGCCTTCTGGCTTTCATTGTTGCCATTGAAACAAGTCAGGTGAAATTCTGAAAGTTTTACCTTTATCTGTTACTTAACATTTTTTTCTATTGCAGCTCTTAATAGTCTTTTTTATTCTGTATGTTTTTTTTGTTTTGATTATTGTGTGGTGAGGGGATTATTTTTATCCAGTCTATTTGGTGTTATGTAAGCTTATTGACCCTCCATAGTGATATCCTTCTTTAGGTTCAGAAAGTTTCTTCTATAATTTTGTTGAATATATTTTCTGTCCCTTTGAGCTGGAGTTCTTCTTTGGAGGCTCTTTTCTCTTAATGCTTTGCCAGATTTTTTTGTTTGTTTTAATTCATTCATTACCTTTCAAGTGTGTGTTTTCTGATGTTCTGTTTTCATGACCCTTCTGTATTTTTGGTCTTGTTTGTCTCTGCAAGTCTCTATGTCTCTGTACGTCTCTGCATGCATGCATGTCCTATATGTCTCTGCATGTCCTGTATGTCTCTTTTGTACATTTTATTTTACTCTTTTTATTGTGATTTTTGTTGTTGTTGTTGTTGGTGGTGGTGGTATTTCATTCTATTCTTGTTTTTATTTTATTTCCCTTTATATTTTTGAGATGCCTTTTTGTACTCCAATGAGACAGTAATAGGAAGGGTGTAGATTTGGGTGGGTAGGAAAGTGGAAAGGATCTGGGAAGTGCTCTTGGAGGCAAAATTAGTGCATATTGCATGGAAAAATTGATTATTAATACACAAATCAAATCAAAACAAACAAAAGAAAAACAATAAATCCTGGAGCATGTTTGAAAAGTTGAAGGAATATTGTAGAAAGGTAAGACATAACAGGCTGAGTGGAGCTCATTTGGAAACTGACTGGTGCTGTCAGAGGTCCTTATTGTGCTTAGCTAGTTAGGGGTGATGTCCATAAATCAGAATGCTTGGTTCTGGAAGGGTATATAAAAGAGTCTGTTTTATGCCTTCTAACAGATCCCCAGTGTCTGAGACATTAAAATAACACCTTCTCACATCCTTCCCCAAAGAAGATGGTAGGTCCAAGCAACATCTAGTCCCCCAAAATAGAAACTTTTAACAGGTTTGGTGTAAGTAGGCAGATAAATTCAAAATTAATAATTCATGGGGAACACAGATGCCAAGAAAATGTCAGCTACTAGATTTCAAAATGCATCAGGGACCATGAAAAAGATATTATGGAAAAGTGATTATGTTGTGTGCTTTCAGATTTGTGGGGGCAATAAGAACCTACAAAAGCCTAATCATGGAAGCGAGGTATTGGATTACTGATACTGATGGAAACTCAGATTAAGGATGTTATTAATATTCTCCATATTAAGGGTATTTTACAGAACATTTTCATCTTCAAGAAGAACCTTTAAAATAAGAGTTAAAAAGAATGTAGTCAGAAGAAAAACAGTCCATCACATTTAAGGTGAGATAGCATGTCAATGGAAGAGATGGTACCTAGAGTAGCAAATTAAGAACTTGTAACTTAAAATGTAGCCTGTAGCAGAGAGGGTGATATAAATTGTGTATGTCTTTCGATAAGTCAAAGCCTAAAACCAGTGGCCTACTTTCTTCAGCAAATCCTTACCTAAGACTTTACTAACAGGGTCACCAACAAGGGACAAAGTGTTGAGGCCACCACCATATCATTTTCTCAGAACTGATAGGCATTCTTTGAAATAGAATCAAAAGATGTAAAATACCCTCACCATTTAATTCTTATAAGATTTGAACATTAATTTCTATAAACACCAATGAACAATAGAGATGACATGAACACCTCTGTGCTCCATCCATTGTCTTTGTTGACAGATTCTATTTAATACCCCTTAGTCATATCTTATGTCCACACTTATAAACTCTAAATCATTTTGTTTTAGGAAAATTAAGTGAAATTCTTTTGCTATTACAATAATCTAGACATGTGTTCCAATGATTTTATATAGAAGACTTTTTGCTTATGTAACTCCATCCAGAGTAATTTGTTTAAACAGCAGCAATAATTTTTGCCTAAGTTTTTATTTAAATACAGCCTTAATTAACAACAAAAAATGCACTAAAATGTCTAGTGAAGATTTTAAATTCCATGAATAGAAAAGAGAGAGATGCCTTTTAAAGTTTTTAAAATGCAAATACCACTCTAGTCCTAACACTTAGTCATGACATTTTACTGCATATACACAAAAAAATAAACTTTGAAAGTAATATCATTTGAATCAGTGTGACTAAAAATTTATAAAAGATACTTTTATATTTATAAAAGATATTTATAAAAGAAATCTAAACTTATGTGAGTAAATGCTATTACACTGAACTGTTGTGTGGGAAAACTAATACTGAGACATAAATCCATTTTTCCATTTTAGAAAGACCTGTCCCCTATAATGAGATGGAGGACAGAAAGTAACCATTGCCACTGCCATTGAAATATGTTGCTCTATTGTTTTTTTTCCCACAAAAGTATGAAATTGAAATAGAAAATAAGCAACACTATAGATGGAGCTATGGTGAATACACAGTGCCTGAAGTGTGTGACCTGTTTACCAAGCTATTTGTATTCTGATAGATGAATATTCAGGCTGCACCTTTGAAAGCATTATTTTTGAGGTCAGGATGGCTTCAGTGTGAGAGAAGTTCATTTTAGTTTTTTTTCTATTCTAATTTATAAGGATACTAGCATACATGAAAAAGAAAGGTATAGCTATCAGTGAGCCAAATAAAGGTCCTAAAGTCAAGATGGAAATAGAATAGATGTTAAACAATTCTCTCTCAGTTCTGCAGAAAAATTGCAAGCTACATAAAGCTCAGTAAATTACTTTAAGTTTGATGAGTGTCTCAATAAGCATGGAAAGACAACATCAATATCCATCATATAGTTTGCTTATTGAGAATATAAATAAAAAAATAATTAACAATCTTGCCTTCTTTTCCAAATCCCATATTGATTTAACATATTGCCCCCCAATACTATATATGTATATATATATATATATATGCAATGAATGTAGAAAGATTATCGATATGATAGATAGATGACAGATAGATCATGTCTATCTATCTGTTACGAAAACAGCTCATTTTGCAAGGACTTTTAGATAGCAGAGAATACTTTTTGGACCACACATCCTCATGCTCTCTTTTCTCCTGTGATATTGATGATTGTCTTGGAAATATTAGTGTCAATTTTTTCGAATCACGTTTGGGATATATGTGATCATGCCTGGAAACATTTTTTTTCCTTGAATATATTCCCTAAAATTGATTTTTCCTTGAATATGTTTTCCTAAAATTCCTTGGAAGCTGATGTTTCTCAAATTTCTTGTCTGGGGATAACACTTGTTAATTCAGACCATGAGTGTTGTTCTAATCCAATGCTAACAGGATCGGAGGCAGATCACACTTTTCTGTAAATATGGTTTGAATGATATTTTACTTGAAAATGAGTGCCTATGTTTATCATTTTTAGTTTTGTAAAGGCAGGATGTAACTGGCCTAACCAGCAAAATAATGTGTTGTTTTGAGTTTAAAGATGCCTTGATATTAAAGTTAGGGAAATCATAATTGACTTGCTTGTTTTGTTGCAGGTTATTGTTGGAAGCTTGTGGGAAAAACTTGTTTGTGATTATGAAAAAAATATGCTTTCTTTTTATGTATAAGTAAAGATGGCTGGAACTATTTGGGGCTAACCATTTCTATGAACCTCATCTGGTGGTCAGATTGTTAATTTCTTTGCAACCACAACAATTTCCCATCGCAGCACCTAAACCCAGACTATGACTGGACCATGTCAATTATCTACTCTACTTTTAATATAGAATTATGTATTATAAAAAGATAAACATGAATCTATTATGCAAGCTAAATATTAAAGAGAATCAGTGATGATAATTTTAAATATTTGGAATTCAACATTTTTTTTTAATTGAGAAAAATAATTTCCACCTCCTCCCAGCCTCCCACTCCTCCCCCCCTCCCCCCACTCTTCCCCCCCTCCCTCCACACCTATCCCCCTCCCTCTCCAGTCTGAAGAGCAGTCAGGGGTCCCTGCCCTGTGGAAAGTCCAAAGTCCTCCCCCCTCCATCCTGGTCTAGGAAGGAGAATATCCAAACTGGCTAGGCTCCCACAAAGCCAGAACAGGAAGTAGGATCAAAACCCTATGCCATTGTCCTTGGCTTCTCATCAGCCCTCATTGTCCGCCATATTCTGAGAGTCCAGTTTTATCCCATGGTTTTTCAGTCACAGTCCAGCTGGCCTTGGTGAGGTCCAATAGATCAGCCCCACTGTATCCGTGGGTGGGTGCACCCCTTGTGGTCGTGACTTCTTTGCTCATGTTCTCCCTCCTTCTGCTCCTCATTGGGACCTTGGGAGCTCAGTGCTCCAGTGTGGGTCTCTGTCTCTATCTCCATCCATCGCCAGCTGAAGGTTCTATGGTGATATGCAAATTATTCATCAGTATGGATATAGGATAGGGTTATTTCAAGTTCCCTATCCTCAGCTGCCCCAGGAACTAACTGGGGACCTCGCCTTGGGCAACTGGAAGCCCCTCTAGGTCCAAGTCTCTTGCCAACCCTAAAATGGCTCCCTTAATTAAGATATGTGCTTCCCTGCTCCCCTATTCAACCTTCCTTTATCCCAATCATCCTGTTGCCCAAAGTTCTCCCCATCCTACCCTTCTCACTTTTCCCTCCCCATCTCCCCTTACACCCCTCCCACCCCACCCTCAAGGCCCGATTTTTGCCTGGCAATCTTGTCTACTTCCCCTACCCAGGAGAATAGCTATATGTTTTTCTTTGGGTTCACCTTCTTATCTAGCTTCTTTAGGATAACAAATTATAGACTCATTGACCTTTATTTATGGCTAGAACCCAATTATGAGTGAGTATATCCCTTGTTCATCTTTTTGGGTCTGGGTTACCTCACTCAGGATACTATTTTCTATTTCCATCCATCTGCATGCAAAATTTGAGAAGTCATTGTTTTTTTTACCACTGAGTAGTACTCTACTGTGTATATATTCAACACTTTCTTCATCCAATATTCCACTGAAGGACATCTAGGCTGTTTCCAGGTTCTGGCAATTACAAATAATGCTGCTATGAACATAGTTGAACAAATGCCCTTGTCATATGATCGGGCATCTCTTGGGTATATTCCAAAGAGTGGTATTGCTGGGTCCAGGGGTAGGTTGATCAAGAATTCCCTGAGAAACCGCCACACTGCTTTCCAAAGTGGTTGCACAAGTTTGCACTCCCACCAGCAATAGATGAGGGTACCCCTTCCTCCACAACCTCTCCAGCAGAGGCTATCATTGGTGTTTTTGATTTTAGCCAATCTGACAGGTGTAAGATGATATCTCAAAGTTGTTTTGATTAACATTTCCCTGATCGCTAAGGAGGTTGAGCATAACCTTAAGTGTCTTTTGGCCATTTGAAGTTCTTCTGTTGAGAATTCTCTGTTCAGATCAGTGCCCCATTTTTTAATTGGGTTAATTAGCATTTTAAAGTCTAGTTTCTTGAGTTCTTTATATATTTTGGAGAACAGACCTTTGTCTGTTGCGGGGTTGGTGAAGATCTTCTCCCAGTCAGTGGGTTGGCTTTTTGTCTTAGTGTCAGTGTCCTTTGCTTTACAGAAGCTTCTCAGTTTCAGTAGGTCACATTTATTCAATGTTGCCTTTAATGTCTGTGCTGCTGGGGTTATACATAGGAAGCGATCGCCTGTGGACATCTGTTGTAGGGTACCTCCCAATTTCTCTTCTATCAGGTTCTGTGTGTTCAGATGGATATTGAGGTATTTGGTCCATTTGCACTTGAGTTTTGTGCATGGTGATAGATATGGGTCTATTTTCATTATTCTACAGGTTGACACCAGTTGTGCCAGCACCATTTGTTGAAGATGCTTTCTTCCTTCCATTGTATACTTTTAGCACCTTTATCGAAAATGAGGTGTTCATAGGTTTGTGGGTTAAAGTCTGGGTCTTCTATACGATTCCATTGGTCAACTTCTCTGTTTTTATACCAATAGCAAGCTGCTTTCAATCCTCTAGATCTGTAGTAGAGTTTGAAGTCAGGGATGGTAATGCCTCCAGACATTCCTTTATTATATAAGACTGTTTTGGCTATCCTGGGTTTTTTGTTTTTCCATATAAAGTTGATTATTGTCCTCTCAAGATCTTTGAAGAATTTTGATGGGACCTTGATGGGGATTGCATTGAATCTATAAATTGTCTTTGGTAGAATTGCTATTTTTACTATGTTGATCCTCCCAATCCAAGAGCAAGGGAGATCCTTCCACTTTATGGTATCCTCTTCAATTTCTTTCTTCAATGCCTTAAAGTTCTTGTCAAATAGATCTTTCACTTCCTTCCTTGGTTAGAGTTACCCCAAGATATTTTCTTCTATTTGTGGCTATCGTGAAAGGTGATGCTTCTCTGATTTCCCTCTCTGCTTCCATATCCTTTGTGTATAAGAAGGTGACTGATATTTTGGAGTTGATCTTGTATCCTGCCACAATATGAAAGTTGTTTATCAGCTTTAGGAGTTATTTGGTGGAGTTTTTGGGGTCGCTTATGTACACTATCATATCATCTGCAAATAATAAAAGTTTAATCCCAGCACTCGGGAGGCAGAGGCAGGCGGATCTCTGTGAGTTCGAGACCAGCCTGGTCTACAGAGCTAGTTCCAGGACAGGCTCCAAAGCCACAGAGAAACCCTGTCTCGAAAAACCAAAAAAAAAAAAAAAAAAAAAAAAAAGTTTAATCTCTTCCTTCCTAATTCGAATCCCCTTGATCCCCTTATGTTATCTTATTGCTATTGCTAAAACTTCAAGCACTATATTGAAGCAGTATGGAGAGAGTGGACAGCCTTGACATGTTCCTGATTTTAGCGGGATGTCTTTGAGTTTCTCTCCGTTTAGTTTGATGTTAGCTGTCAGTTTGCTGTAAATAGCTTTTATTTTATTTAGGTATGACCTTTTTATCCCTAATCTCTCCAAGACTTTTATTATAAAGGGATGTTGAATTTTGTCAAATGCTTTTTCAGCATCTAATGAAATGATCATATGTTTTTTTTTCTTTCAGTTTATTTATATGATGGATTACAATGATAGATTTTCGTATGTTGAACCAGCCCTGCATCTCTGGGATGAAGCCTACTTGATCATAATGGATAATTTTTCTAATGTGTTCTTGGATACGGTTTGCCAGTATTTTGTTGAGGATTTTTGCATTGATGTTCATGAGTGAGATTGGCCTGTAATTCTCTTTCTTGGTTGAGTCTTTGTGTGGTTTTGGTATCAGAGTGACTGTAGCTTCATTAAAGGAATTTGGCAATGACTCTTCTGTTTCTATATTGTGAAATACATTAAGCAGTATAGGTATAAGCTCTTCTTGGAAGTTCTGGAAGAATTCCACATTGAAACCATCTGGTCCTAGGCTTTTTTGGTAGGGAGTTTTTTGATGACAGCTTCTAACTCTTCATGACTAACAGGTCTATTTAGATTGTTCACCTGGTCTTAACTTTGGTATATGGTATTTATCTAAAAATGTGTCCATTTCTTTTACATTTTCCAGTTTTGTGGCATACAGGCTTTTGTAGTAAGATCTAATGATTCTTCGAATTTCCTCTGTGTCTGTGGTTATGTCCCCTTTTTCATTTCTGATCTTATTAATTTGCATATTCTCTCTTTGCCGTTTGATTAGTTTGGATATGGGTTTATCAATTTTGTTGATTTTCTCCAGGAACCAGATTTTTGTTTCATTGATTCTTTGGATTGTTTTCTGTGTTTCTATTTTGTTGATATCAGCCCTCAGTTTGATTATTTCCTGTGTTCTACTCCTCCTAGGTGAGTCTGCTTCTTTTTTTTTCTAGAGCTTTCTGGTGTTAAGTCTCCAATGTGAGCTTTCTCTGTTTTCTTTAAGTGGGCACTTAGTGCTATGAACTTTCCTCTCAGGACTGCTTTCATAGTGTCCCATAAGTTTGAGTAGGTTATTTCTTTATTTACATTGAATTCAGGGAAGACTTTGATTTCTTTCTTTATTTCTTCCTTGATCCAGGTGTGGTTTAGTAGTTGACTGTTCAGTTTCCATGAGTTTGTAAGCTTTCTGTGGGTAGCATTGTTGTTGAATTCTAACATTAATCCATGGTGGTCTCATAAGACGCAGGAGGTTACGAAAATTTTTTTGTAACTGTGGATGTTTGCTTTGTTACTGAGTATGTGGTCAATTTTCGAGAAGGTTCCATGAGCTGCAGAGAAGAAGGTATATTCTTTCCTATTTGGGTGGAATGTTCTATAGATGTTTGTTAAGTCCATTTGATTCATTATCTCCATTAATTCTCTAATTTCTCTGTTAGGTTTCTGTCTGATTGACCTGTCCATTGGTGAGAGAGGAGTGTTGAAGTCTCCTACTATTAGTGTGTGCCGTTTGATGGCAGCCTTGAGTTTTAGTAATGTTTCTTTTATGTACGTGGGTGCTTTTATATTAGGGTCATAGATATTCAGGATTGAGACTTAATTCTGATTAATTGTTCCTGTTATGAGTATAAAATGTCTCTCTCTATCTTTTCTGATTGATTTAAGTTTGAAGTCCAGTTTGTTAGAAATTAGAATGGCCACACCTCCTTGTTTCTTGGGTCCATTTGCTTGATAAGCCTTTTCCCAGCCCTTTACTCTGAGTAGGTGCCTGTCTTTGTGGTTGAGGTGTGTTTCTTGTAAACAGCAGAATGTTGGATCCTGTTTTCGTATCCAATCTTTTAGCCTGTGTCTTTTTATAGGTGAGTTGAGTCCATTGACATTAAGTGATATTAATGACCAGTGGTTGTTAGCTCTGGTCACCTTTTTAGTAGTAGGTTTTGTGTGTTTCCCTTCTTTGAGTTGTGCTGGTCAAGGGTCTCTAGATGTCTGAGTTATTATGGTCATTGTTGGACTCCTTGGTTAGTGATTTTCCTTCTATTACTTTCTGTAAGGCTTGGTTTGTGGCTACATATTGTTTAAATTTGTTTTTATCCTGGAAAATTTTGTTTTCTCCATTTATAGTGAATGAAAGCTTGGCTGGGTATAGTAGTCTGGGCTTGCATCCATGGTCTCTTAGTTTTTGCAGTATATCTATCCAGGGCCTTCTGGCTTTCATGGCTTCCATAGAGAAGTCAGGTGTAAGTTTGATAGGTTACCCATATAAGTAACTTGACCCTTTTCCTTTGCAGTTCTTAATATTCTTTCTTTATTCTGTATGTTTTGTGTTTTGATTATTGTATGGCGAGGAGATTTTTTTTTTTTTTGGTCCAGTCTATTGGGTGTTCTGTATACTTCTTGAACATTCAAAGGAATATCTTTCTTTAGGTTGGGAACGTTTTCTTCTATAATTTTATTAAATATATTTTCTGGACCGTTGAACTGTACTTCTTCTCCTTCTATCCCAATTATTCTTAGGTTTGGTCTTTTTATTGTGTCCCAGATTTCCTGAATGTTTAGTGATGAGAATTTGTTTGGTTTTGCTGTTTTCTTTGATCAGTGTGTTTGTTTTCTCTATGGTATCTTCAGTGTCTGACATTCTTTCTTCTATCTCTTGTAATCTGTTGTTAGTACTTGTCTCTGTAGTTCCTGGTCGTTGACCCAGATTTTCCTTCTCCATCCTTCCCTCGGTTTGTGTTTTCTTCATTGCTTCCATTTCATTCTTCAAGTCTTGAACCGCTTCCCTAACCTGTTTGATTGCTTTTTCTTGTTTCTCTTGGTTTTCTTGCGTGTCTTTCAGCGATTTATTCATTTCCTCTACCCTCGTGTTTGTAATCTCTAATTATTTATGGCAATTTTTCACCTCCTGTTTAAGGTCTTCTATTATTTTCATATAGTTCACTTTTGAGTCGATTTCTTCTATTTCTTCAGGAGTAGGGTGTACAATTCTCCTTATTTTGGGATCTCTGGATTCTGGTGTTGTCATGTTGCCTTTCAGTTTGTTGGAGGAATTCTTGCATTGGCGCCTTCCCATATCTTTCTTCAAATGGAGCCAGGAGAGGCCTGGTGTCTTGGTCCAGTCTTTGCTGTGATTGACTCTCTGGGTGTAACTCTTCAGTGTAGAAGCAGGAACCGTCCAGTCCAGATGAACTCCTCAGCACCAAAACATGGACACCTGGTAGTCCAATGACCCGAGGACAAAAGGGGGAACTTGGGGGGCAGGGTGGGGAGGAGTAGAACACAGGACACCCTGCCGCACAGGCTGAAGGTGCATGTGCTCCCTTACTGGGGGTCTTTGAGGCCTGCCCCGTAGGTAGGCTCTCACAGCTCTGGGTGGGTAGCCTTAGTATAGAAGCAGAAAACTTTCCTGAGCAAAGGACCTTGCAGAAAATGAAGACTTGGGGGGGGGGGGGCATGTGTAAGAAAGACAGCCCTGCAGAAGGAGCTGGGGGAGGGGGGTTTGTGCTCTCTTCCGGGACAATCCACCCCTGGATAGCACACACTCACCCGTCCAGATGGAATTCCTCAGCACCTAAACAGGGTCGCCTGGTAGCCCAATGATCCTGGGACAAAAGGATAAATGGAGCTGGGGGGGGGCGGTATCCAGAAGAGCACAGGAGAGCCTGGCAGACGAGCTGAAGGTGCCCGGGCTCCCTTACAGGGGACCCTGAGGCCTGTCCGGTAGGCAGGCACTCACCGCTCTGGGTGGGTAGCCTTAGTGTAGGAGTTAAAACTGTTCTTGAGCACTGGTCCTAGCATACAGCAGGGCAGGGTTGGGGAGGGGTGCTGGGGGGCGGGGTCGTGCAAAAGAAAGACAGCCCTGCAGAAAGAGCTGGGGGAGGGGGGTTTGTGCTCTCTTCTGGGACAATTCGCCCCTGGATAGCACACACTCACCAGTCCAGATGGGATTCCTCAGCCAACATTATTGTTTTTTAACAAAAGATGCAGGTATTCTAGCCATAAAACATAATAAACCATGACTTTGTATTGACTTTATGGTATACCAAGGATATTTTGATTCTATAACCACTTACCTTGTCCCTAAATACAATAAATAATAGTAAAAATGGCAATTCTACCAAAGACAATTTATAGGTTCAATGCGATCCCCATCAAGGTCCCATCAAAATTCTTCACAGATCTTGAGAGGACAATAATCAACTTTATATGGAAAAACAAAAAACCCAGGATAGCCAAAACAATCCTATACAATAAAGGATCTTCTAGAGGCATTACCATCCCTGACTTCAAACTCTATTACAGAGCTACAGTGATGAAAACAGTGTGGTACTGGCATAAAAACAGAGAAGTCGACCAATGGAATCATATAGAAGACCCGAATTTTAAACCACAAACCTATGATCACCTCATTTTCGATAAAGGAGCTAAAAGTATACAATGGAAGTTTGCTGGCACAACTGGATGTCAACCTGTAGAAGAATGAAAATAGACCCATATCTATCACCATGCACAAAACTCAAGTCCAAATGGATTAAAGACCTCAATATCACTCTGAACACACTGAACCTGATAGAAGAGAAAGTGGGAAGTACCCTACAACAGATGGGCACAGGCGATCGCTTCCTATGTATAACCCCAGCAGCACAGACATTAAGGGCAACATTGAATAAATGTGACCTACTAAAACTGAGAAGCTCCTGTAAAGCAAAGGACACTGTCACTAAGACAAAAGGGCAACCCACTGACTGGGAGAAGATCTTCACCAACCCCGCAACAGACAAAGGTCTGATCTCCAAAATATATAGAGAACTCAGGAAACTAGACTTTAAAATGCTAATTAACCCAATTAAAAAATGGGGCACTGAACTGAACAGAGAATTCTCAACAGAAGAACTTCAAATGGCCAAAAGACACTTAAGGTCATGCTCAACCTCCTTAGCAATCATGGAAATGCAAATCAAAACAACTTTGAGATATCATCTTACACCTGTCAGAATGGCTAAAATCAAAAACACCAATGATCGCCTTTGCTGGAGAGGCTGTGGAGGAAGGGGTACCCTCATCCATTGCTGGTGGGAATGCAATCTTTTGCAAGATTTGAAATTTTGAAAGATCCACATTTTCACTTTTATTTCATTTCTGTGGAAATAAACAGAAACACATGTTTATGAGATTAAAACTAAGTAATTTTTTTTTTTTGTTTTTGTTTTTGTTTTTCGAGTTAGGGTTTCTCTGTGGTTTTGCAGCCTGTCCTGGAACTAGCTCTTGTAGACCAGGCTGGTCTCGAACTCACAGAGATCCGCCTGCCTCTGCCTCCCGAGTGCTGGGATTAAAGGCCTGTGCCACCGCCCGGCTAACTAAGTAAGTTTTTAAACATTTCCCCTCCTCCTTATTTGTGTGTGTGTATGTACGTTCATGTGCGCGCGTGTGTGTGTGTGTGTGTGTGTGTGTGTGTGTGTGTGTGTGTGTGTAAAAACACTGATTCTGGATAAAGTCAGGCAATGATCTGCTGGTTTTGAGAATTCTTTTTTCATCTTTCCTCAGTTTCATATACTGAATCACTTAGAAAATAAGCTTATGGATCACCTTTATCCCTATGGTGTGAGCAAGATGATGATGGATTCATCTGTAATGTGAGTGCAACTGAAAATGGATTAGTCATCTGCTATTTTAGATTCAAATTCATTCATAGGCTACACAAATAAAAGATCACCTGATTTATGAGGAGAAGTAGGTATTTCTGTAGTCACATGAAATTAAAATTAATTCCATAATGTACTATGAAATTTCCATTGAAGAAAATAATTTTAAGAATTTAATGTTTTACAATGTTATGCTTTTAATTTTCTTTCTTATAGTGGTACATTGGTAATTGCAGAAATGCTCATATAAAATCAAAATGAATATTTTTCAGTATATAACATTCCAGATATTAACCAAGTTTTTAATTGGTTAGTTTTGATATACTTTATTATTAATCTTTACTCTAGATATGGTGGTATTCAGACACTAACAGGGCATTTGCAGAGAGGTTTAACGGAAGAGGAAATATTCACAATGAGTGGTATTGGCTCCATTTTCTGGCCTGTCGTTTTAAAAGAAGGAAAAGGGAGGAAGAAGATATCCAGAGAGGTGTCCAGTATTCATCTTTGCTTCTTGAAAGAAACACAGTGATCAACTGCCCCTTAGAATTTCTGTCATGCTAGGTGGCCATTATACACTTAATAAGATGTCACATCATAACTCACACTCCCTTAATTGCCTTCTGTCATTTCTTTTTTTGTGCATTGAGAAAATTAATCCATAAACCCCTCTTGATTAAAATTTTTTAATATTCCACAATACCTTTTAAAAAATGCCTAGGAATTTTGACATTCAATTTAATTTGGTATAATTTATTTCTACTCCAACACTTTAAGTGTAATTCTGTTATTATTACATCTATAATTTCTTGTGGTTTACTATAAATACTTTTGTTTCTATTTTTATTTTGGCAATCAACTCCTTGTATGAGTTTAATAGTTTATGGAAAATTCTATTTAAAATTGGATTTTCTTTGCATGAAGTGACATCAGTAATCAATATGGACTTATTTATTCTTTCCTTAATGCTTTTTATCCCTTTTATTTTAATGCGACTTCATGCACTGACAAAAATTTCAAGAAGAATTCTCAGTAATACAGATAGATTGATAGATAGATAAATAGATAGATAGATAGATGGATGGATAGATAGATAGATATTACTCTTCTTTCCATTTAGTTGAAATTATTATTTTTTTGATTATATATCAAGAATAGAAACATAACATTTTCATTAATCTCTTTAAATATTTTTAAGTTTCTAAGTTGTTTGAGACTCAGTTTTTAGTAATTAATTAAATTGTGCATCAATACATTGTTTTGTGTGCTTCTTTGAATGATTATGTTAATTTATTTATTAATGTGTTGAATTAGATTATTGACTTTATTAATCTCCTTATTCCTAACACAATACTTCTTGGTCTTAAGATTGCTAAGATTTGCTTATGTTATTAAAATTTTGATTTAAGTACTTTTTGCCATATATTGCTTTAATTTTTATATACTTTTCACTGTATATCTGAATCAATGTGTGAGATAATACATAATTTTGAAAATTTATAAAATTTTATAGTCAAAATCATCATCACATAACTTCTTTAACCTTCTACACTTTTCAGTAAAAATTACAGGTGCATACATATTCCCAAGCACATTGACATCTGTTATTTTGTAGCATAAAAAATAGATAACTACCTTTGAAAATGTTTTATTTAATTTTTTCATGGTTTAGTGTTTGCTTTCATGTATGTATATACATTATGGGATATTTGTAATTGGTTGTGAGCTTCCATGTTGGTCCTGGGAACCAATGTATTGTCTTCAAGAAGGGTAATTGCTTTTACCTGTTGAATTATCTCTTCAGACCCTAGGATAACTGTTAATTAAAACAACTTATAATGTATTTTAAGTAATTTTAGAAGATTATGAAATGATCAAGACATAAAAACAATTAGTCAAGTTATGGGAATGCTTACTGGTATCATTTTATTTTTGATAACATCACAATAATCATTTTTTTCCCAAATAAGCCACATAATAGTCACTAAAGTTATATACCAATCTTTTGGTCCATTATGATCTTATCTCTATATTGACTCTGCTAAACATGCTCCTGTCTGCTTTGGTGTTCTAATATTCCAAAACTCCTTGATCATATTCATTTCTTCACTGTTTTTACCATATTTTCTTTAGCATCTACTTGACTCTATTGACTCCTATTCAGGCTTCAGTTGTATTGCATGACTTTTCTCTAGAAAAATGAATGAACTTCTCTATCTACACACAAATCATTACTGCATACCAAAGAAATGAATCAAAATATATCTAGCTCCATAAATCCCTGAGTTTATTGAGGCTACTTATAAAAGTAACAATGACCCAGAAAACTACAATTCCAAATGTTTTACCCTAAAATTGATTATAATTAACCCAATCACCTCATTAGAATTCCCTGAGAAATAGACAGATAGGCACAACTCCATGGAATCTATTTATTTCAGAAATTATTTACAAATTATATAACTATGGAGAAGAGTCCCATAGTCTTTTATGAATTAGTTAAATTTCTTGTGAGTTTTGTAATCCCTGTGAGTCTTTCTTTTCCTTTCAGGGACAATGTCTTAATCCAGATGAAACAACTGTGTTGCATAATAAGAACATATCTTAGATTCTTTAAATATATAATTTTCTCTGCAGATAATAACATGTTTTGATTCAATATGCTAACATATGCTTCATGATAACAGCAAATTTGCCTTATAGAGGTCTTATAGTTACCAGTGATAAACCTGATTAGAGCAGCTCATTGCAAAGGACTGGTGAGGCAGGGAAGAAAGGAAGGTGACGGAGTACTAACGAGGTAGTATTGAATCTAGTTCTAAAACCTCCTTCTTTGTTACCATTTCCACTCCTACTTTCCACAGTCCCATCTCAACACTGCACAACAGACCATTAAATTATGTCTTCACTCACTTTTCTCACTATTATACTGCCTTAAGTCTCTCCCAATGGCAAAGACTTTCCAGTGACATGATATATAAAATTATAAAAATTTGCTGGAACTAAATAAAATTGAATGATATTGGTCCAGAAACCCCAAGGTCAAGTTATCAGCACATCAGTCTTCATTGTCTTTGGTCCACCAATGCTATCTTTGTCACAGATTTACACAATATCAACACACTTTCCAGTTTGGGCATAATGAAAAAGGTATGGGAGTAGCTAGTGACAATGGTTGTACAACATTGTAAAATAGCTTAAAGTCTCTGGGGTATATACTTAAAACAGATAGAAATATGGGGTATAAATTTTATTTTATCATATTAAAATAATTTGTGCTTTTTATAAATAAAATATATTATTAATGATGCAATATGCTAATCAAATTAACTAGTAATAATAAAATACTATGTGTATCTTCAGGGAGTAACAATGGTACACTGGAGGACTAGGCCAAAGAAGAAAAAGAAAAAAGTATCAAACATGGAGGTCATTGCAAAACCCAGAGAGTGTGAACAAAGACAAAGCAAACGGAATCTGAGAGAGGGATAAGCTCTTTAGATTATTTATTTATTCTGATGATGATGAATTGTGTTAAGTTCCCAGAATCAATGTGATAAATCAGAACTATATAATTCCATCCCCAGGCTATCTGGTCACATCTTCCGGCCTTCCCAGGGACCATGAACATGTGTGCTACACAAGAAAACAAGCAGGAAAAACAATTGTATATATCGTATATATTTTTCTAAGAAAAATATAAGGCAATATAGTTGAAAGTTTCTGAGACACTCAAAAATTTCTTTATGGCTATCTACCTACAGTCTCTAAACAATGAAATTTATAAATTTACCTATAGTTTCAATAAAACATAACAAAATCTTTCCCATTCTCTTCTTAAGGAAGCCTTAATAATATTTAAAATATTATTAAAATATTTAAAATATCATACAGCTATCAAATTGGAAATAAAATATGCCAAAAGTAGTTAAAGTCTCCTCTCAAATGTGCTTTTCTACACTTGAAAAAAAAAACTATCTATATTATCTTTTAATACTTCCATATGAAATCTACTTCTTTATTTTGATGTCTTTCTGTAGTTACACTGTCTTTCAAGAGTAGTTAGATGATACTTTATTTAACATAAAATAAAATGTTATTTTGTCTGCTAATGCCTTCAGTTAAATATTTACAGTTTGGCAAGTCCTTTCTAAAAATGCTTTTTCTTCAGTTACCAAAAACCATCTTTCATATGTCATTCATTCCATATTTCTGAACACATTAGGATTTTCATATTTACTGTTTCCTCTTCAGGGACACTCAACTATTAGTGGAGTATTGTGAATATATCTTTGCCATGGAAACCAGGTGATAGTGGTGCAGGTCATTAATCACAACACTAGAGAGGAATAATATGGGAGGAGACAGCTCTCACACAGTTTTATTCTTAGCATTTATGGGACTGAATTGTCATTTTCAGACTGAATTTAAGATAAGAGTGAGTGGCTTGCTGTTTTAGTTTTGATAACCTTCAGGTTGAACCCCAATATCTGTCTCTGTGCTTTTATTAATCATCTTTAAATTTGGTGACCAATGTGGGGCTTGAACTCACTACAATGAGATTAAGAGTCTCATGCTCTACTGACAGATCTAGCTGGTCTTATGTTAATAATTTAAGAGAGATTAACAACTATCCCCAAAACAAGAGAATTTGACTTTATAAAAAGAACTAATAGGGTCCTTCCTCATATTGTACTGAACATGACAATACCTGGAAACCCTACATTCTATATTGATGCAAATAAATCAGCAAAGCCAGGCTACAAATCAGAAAATTTAAATTATGATTTGATCCAAAAGTCAGAATAATATGCTATTCTTTTGGGGGTATGAAATTTTAAAAAAACTTCTCAACATAGTTAAAAATTTGCAATATGCAGAGAAAGTTGTTACGCATATTGAAACCACTAAATAAATACCAAATGATATAGAATTTACTTTATTATTTATTCAGGTACAAAATATAATCAGGAATAGGCATTGTCCTATATACATAACACACACCCAATCCCATATGGGTCTGCTAGGTCATCTAGCACAAGGTAATGTGGAAATTAATCAATTATTTATTGGAAATGGAAGGAGGCCTCAGAATTTCATTACAAAAACATGTAAATAACAAAGGTTTAAAAAAAAACTTTTGCATTACATGGCAACAAGCCAAAAATTATATAAAAAAAAAGATGTCCTACTTTTCTTTATATAACCAAACACCACTACTTGTAGAAAGAAACCCAAAAGACACCCAAAGGAATAAAATCTGGCAGATGAATGTATACCATTTTGTAGAATTCAGAAAATCAAAATCTGCAAATCATATTATTGATACATATTCTTGTTTTTAATCGCTAGTTGCTTTGAGTTTTTAAAAGGATGATTAAGTAATCACACATTTATTAGAAGTTATCACTACCATGGGTATACCTACAAAAATAAAGACAGACAATTGTCCAGCACATGTCTCTAAAAAAAAATGAAAGAGTTTTTTGATTATTATAATATAAAGCATACTACAGGTATACCACACCACCCTGCACAACAGATTGTTACAGAAAGTTCAAACTGAACACTAAAGAATACATTAAATAAACAAAAAAGGATGATAAATGCCACCAGAAAAAGAATGCATAATGCTTTATTAACCTTGGATTTTCTTAATGCTAATGAGAAAAGAATAACAGCTGTAGAGAGATGTAGTTGTATTTCATTTGTTTTTTAATAAGTAAAACTTGTTTGAAGATCAGAAAGTAAAACATCCCTACTAGTTAGCCTTATCAGGCAGTGATAACACACATCTTTAGTGCTAATAGCCACACTAGTTACCATAGAAATTGGGCAGTGCACACCTTTAATCCCAGTGGTGCATGCCTCTAATCCCAGTACAAGTGAGAATTATAAAATGTGAGGAAACAGCTGTCAGGCACAATCTCATTCTGAGATTTTGGAGGCAGGATCACCATTTCTGAACTAAGGTTACAGTAAGAGTCAGGGTCTGGCTGTTTTACTTTTCAGATCTTCTGGTTGAACCCTAGTTTCTCTCTTTGAGTTTTTATTAATCATGCTTCCGAGAGATATCAGACCAAAAAAAAAATTCTGAATTAAAGTAGCCAGTGTACTTCAAGGATGCATTGACTTCAGAAAAGAAACCAGGAGATGTGCTTCATTGGGGAATGTTTTTTGTTCTTGTTTCTACTGAAGAAAAGTTATGGATACTATCAAAATTATTCAAGATTCAGTTTGAAATCTCTTGATAAAGAGGAATGACATCTAATCCATAGAGGTGACAATCTTATAAATTGTAACAAAACATCACAAGGGTTGGGACAGTGTTCTGTTCTTTGCAGGAAAATAAAAAAAAAAATGTTAATCTTTGAGAAGTGAAAAGAACTTGAAGACCTCAATAACTAAGCATGAAAAGATATCTATCCAGAAGAAATCACCAAGCAATGAAAAATCTGATTTATGATACCAAAATTCTCTGCACAGTAAAATCTCACTACCTAAATATACATGTTGCCTTACCTCTCAAAATAATGGTAGTTTGTCAACGTCTAGTGTGTTGGGGTCCCTGGGTAAGGGTTTCACGCAAATCAGGACACAGGGGAAGCAGAGTGTGAACAACTCCATAACAAGCTTTATTTTGTATGCCTTTTCTACAGACTAAAAAGCATTAATTCAACTCTGAATCCCCACTTTACTCATGTACATGATTATGAGAAACTCTTGCTTCTCCTTGCAAGAAACAATACCTCAATTAATAAAAGTAATAAAAATGAAAAAAGTACAGAGAAACAAGGCAACATGTATACAGAAGCAAAGCACTCCTTTTTAACTGGTAGAGCACGAAGAACTGAGCTCAAAGGCCACTTCCTTACCCAGGGTACAGATTCCGACAGAACGTTTGAATAATGGGCAGAGAAAGTTTGCTTTCATCTATGCTTGGTTTGCCAAGCAACCGTTTCCCAGGTCCGTCTCATCTGTCCCAGGAGGAGCCTGCACTCGAAGCCAGTTCTGTGTCTCCACAGTAGTTCCAACTCATTTAAAAGTCAAAGTTGGATTTGGAATGCCTCTTTGACTCTCTCTTTCTTTTAATCCAAGCATGTTCTTAAAAGAAAACTTAGAATTTCTGTCTCATATCAAGAGAGCAACCGGGTGTGGGACAGAAGCAAAGAAAAAGTCTAGGGACAGAGGTCATCAAAACTCTGCTTTCTTCTTTCCATACCTATTTTTGTGTCTTTTAGTATATGTCTATTAAAATTCAAACTTTCCATTTTGATATGAATAATGTTTACATTTCCCACAGTGAACAATAAATTTCCTCTACAGTGATATCTGAAGTCTCCAGGAAGAAGATGGGGCCCAAGTCAGTTATTTCACCTGGTTCATACAATGTCATTCAATTGATAGCAACACTTGGAGATTGGTTTTTGAATAATTTTGAGGTGGCTAGATAAAAGGACTTAGCGTAACAGGCTACTCTAGTCAGAAATTGAGTCAAAACCTGTACTTTCCCATTACACATAGACTAGACAAAAAAAAAAAATGATACAGCTAACTCTCCTAGGATTTGACATTTAACCCATTTTTTTTTTCTTTTCAGGATCTACTAAAGATATTATGACCCGAAGACAGAAGGAAGAAAATTTAAAAAAATGATTCCCACATTCCCAAGATATGGGGTGGGTAGTTTTTGGTCATTTGATGAAATATGGATAATTGTCACTTTTTAGGGATGTTTGTTACAAGTTTTTATTGGTTATGGTCAGGAGGAAAGTTGATCAAAGAAAATTAGACTCAAATTTCTTGCTTTGAAATGAAAAAGGAGAGCTATAGATATAATAATATAAATGAATAGATTATTAAATGTACTCTGAAAAAAGAGAGCGGATATATCTATATCTATCTATTTTTTTTTGTTGTTTTGTTTTTTTTTTTGTTTTTTTTTATTGAGAAAAGGAGAAAAAAAAACAAGTTTCCACCTCCTCCCAGCCTCCCCTTTCCCTCCCCCTCCTCCCACCCTACACCCCCTCCTCCCACCCTTCTCCCCCTCCCCCCACTCCTTTCCCCCTCCCTCTCCAGTCGAAAGAGCAGTCAGGGTTTTCTGCCCTGTAGTAAGACCTAAGACCTCCCACCTCCGTCCATATCTAGGAAGGTGAACATCCAAACTGGCTAGGCTCCCACAAAGCCATCACATTACGTAGGATCAAACCCCCGTGCCATTGTCCTTTGCGTCTCATCAGCTCTCATTGTTCGCCATGTTCAGAGAGTCCAGTTTTATCCCATGCTTTTTCAGTCACAGTCCAGCTGGTCTTGGTGACAATATATCTATCTATTTCTATATCTATATCTATACATAGAGAGAGAGATAAGGTAAAAAGGTAAATTATTGAATCACTTTGACGAAGCAACTATTAGTTTTAAATGTTTGACATTGTATTTGACTTTTGTATATTGTATACAAGTTTTATATATTGATACAAATTTGTTATTAATTTTGATAATACATAATATATATATATATATTTATATGTTTCTAATATTATTTAAGTTGCTGTACCTATAAGGTTTATTTAGCAAGGTAATGCAAGTTTCTAGTCTTTGAAAGTTATTATTACCAATTAGAATAATAAGATAATGCAGGTTAGTAATTAGTCACATATTATAATAGAACTTGTAGTCACATAAATTGTGTTTTCAAAGTCCAACAAAGATATATTTTCAATAGACATGTCATCTTCAAACACTTCAGAGATCTACAGAATGTGACATTCAAGATGTTTTAATAACAAAGCCTTTTTTATAACAATGAGGCATTTATGCACCTGTCAACACCATTCTACTTCAGAAAAGATAATGGGCATCAAAGAAACTCAATGTATTTACTTTTCTGTGGAAAAAGTAGGTTACTGAGCAAGAAGATGCCCTTGCCTCGAACGCTCACAGTATGTTGTCCTAATCAGAGAAGAAAGACAAAAAGAAAGTTACTGCCATATATTTTCAAAAAATGGAAGAACATTCCTTCAGAATATTCTGCTTCACAGAAAACTGTCCAATATATTAAGCCTGTAAGACAAAGATGTATGCCCTAATGCTGTAGAGGAATTTTGGGTGACTATTTAGCCGCATGCTGTTTCTGTCATTTCTAACCAAACAGGATAGATAAGGAATATCTTCTCTGAATTTGTTACATGTACTAGACATTGATGATATATTTATTGTCTGTATGTATTATATTTAATCATTGTACTTATATATAGTTTTTCTTATATTAGTTATAGCCTTCTTTTTTATTTTAGACAAAAAGTGTAAATGTATTGTAACACAAAGGCTGGCTAGTTGGGGGTTTCTGTCCTGCCCAGTTCCCACAGCTGTTTAGCCCCAAAGAAAATCACACAGAGGTCTCCATAAATTATAAGATGATCGGCCCATTAGCTCAGGCAACATATCTTGTAGTTTATATTAACCCATTTTTCTTATCTGTGCTAGCCACATGGTTTGGTACCTTTCTGAACAGAGCAGCTCACATCTAGCTTCTTTGGAGTCTGGGCAGGAGTGGGAGGAATCAACTTCCTCCATCCCAGAATTCTCCTATTCTCATAGCATCATTTCTACTTCCTGTCTGGTTTTCCTGCCTATAATTTCTGCCTGGCCAATCAGTGCTTATTTAAAACATGATTGACAGAATACAGACAATTCTCCCACACCAGTGAATGATATCCCATTTGAATCTTAATAAATAAATTTTGCCTGAAGAATAGAGTCATACAGACATCCTTCAGTCTTACAGACAAGGCAGTGGTGACACAACTCTTTAACCCCAGTAATCACACCAGTTTGCCATAGAAACTTGATGGTAGTGGTGAACTCCATTAATGCAAGCACCAGAAGAATGGTGGCTACCTGCATATCTGTGCAGGGACGACTGAGGCCTCTGAGAATCACTGCTACTGTCACCAATGCAGTGTATCCTTGCTCCCCAATGGGATGTCTGATCCTCAGAGACCACATCTCTGACTCTTCTCTAGCCCAGAGAACAACAGTGAGCCATGGCCTCTGGAGCCATCACCTTGCCCTGCTTGTCTTCAGCCACATGAGTTTATAGGGAAAAACAAAAACAAAAAGAAATAAAAACAAAAAACAAACAAAAAAAACTTTTGACAAAAAGAGATTGGGTTGTCATAAATAAGAATGAGGAGACAAGCCCATGAAAGTCTTAAAATACAACACAAAAAATAAAGAGATTTTGTTTGTAACATAGGGACAGTTTCAACAGAGTCCTGCCCATGCAGACTTAGCTCTAGCCCCAGAGAAAGTACAAAAGCAGCCACCTATACAATATCTGGGATATACGTTGTATCCTAAAGAAATTAAGCCTCAAAAATTAGAAATTAGAAAAAATAGCTTACAAAATTTAAATGACTTTAAAAAGTTATTGGAATATATTCAGTGGTGGTGACCCTCTTTACAATTGTCTACAAGAGATCACAAACCCCTCAGTGAGATTGTTAAGGGGAACAGTGATCCTAGTTCCTCTGGACATCTTATAGATGCTGCCAGGCAAGTGCTGACTCAGGTGGAACATGCAATAAAGAACAAACATCAAACTTTCACATTATATTAATTTTGGTCACCCTTGGCAAGCACATATTTCACCTCCAAGACTTACTCCTACAGTCCTTTTTCATGAGTACATCTTCCTGTTTTGTCACTTAAATTATTATGGCCACATTATGAAGCTGAGCATGTCTAATGAAAAAGTGTTAAACAGAATCTCTTAGATATTTTGTAAAAGAGCCGTGCACTATTAATGTACCATTCACCAAACAGCAAACTCTTTTAGAAGTAATGAGTGACTATAAACCCTCTTCAAGTATATGAGGAAAAGTGAAAAAAAAGATTTTACTACTACTCATATTTTGTACTATGGACTACAGCAGCTCAAACATACCTTTAGAAGTTGATAGGAGCAATGCAATTAGACTTAAGCAGAGGAAAAAAGACTCATACTTCACCCATCAAAAGAATATTTCTCTCATTAGAATAATGTCATAAGAGTTGTGATTTGACTGATTCTGTATTATTGGTTAATGCTCGTGCTAAAATTATAATATTGGCCTCTTAATATTTATAACCTGTTTTTTTTTCACTATGAAAATGTTACTGGTTAGAGGCGGCGCAGCGGTGGCCAGACGCACAGAGGCGGAGCGGTGGCGGCCAGATATGGCAGAGCGGCGGCGGCCAGACACAGCGGAGCGACACCACATACAGGAAGAGGCCTTCGGGGACCGGTGCAGCAACAGACACAAGTGGCGGGGACAGGCTTGCAATAAGGAGCTACAATTGAATCAAAGAGGTAGGCCTTTGGTTGGCCAGGTCACTGGTACAAGGGGAGCCTGGTCCTGTCCTGAAGATCCTTCGGAGGGGTGAGAGGGTTCTTGGCCTGCAGCAGGAACCACGAAAGAGAGTGAGGGCCTTTTGTAAGCGGAGCCCTTGGCCAGCAGGGAAACCTGATCCGGTTTTTAAATGACCCATTGGATAGGATCAATAAGAGGAGATGGGCAGGCACCAAGGCAAGAATTCACCCAATAATCTGAAAAACAACATGAAAACACCAGAACCCAATGATCTTACAACAGAAGTATTTGAACAACCTAACACAGAAGAAGTGGAAAAAATCGACTTTATGAAGACAATAGAGTCCCTTAAACAACATGTAAAAAATGCCCTTATAGAAATGGATGAGAAGTATAACAAAAAGTTTGAAGAAATGAGTAAATACGTACATGATACCCTGGGAAACCAAGAAAAAACGATCAAACAGGTAATGGAAACAGTTCAAGAATTGAAAACTGAAATGAAGGCAAGGAAGAAAATACAAACTGAGGACCAGCTGGATATGGAAAATCGAGGCCAACGAGCAGAGTCTACAGAAACAAGCATAATCAATAGAATACAAGAGATAGAAGAAAGAATCTCAGATGCTGAGGACACCATAAAGAAAATAAACGAACAGATCAAAGAAAACAGCAAAGCCAACAAATTCTCAACACAAAACATTGAGGAATTATGGGACACAATAAAAAAACCAAACATAAGAATAATAGGAATAGAAGAAGGAGAAGAGTCACAGCTCAAAGGCCCAGAAAATATTTTGAACAAAATTATGGAAGAAAACTTTCCCAACTTAAAGAAAGATATTCATTTAAATATTCAAGAAGCATACAGAACATCAAACAGACTGGATCAAAGAAAAACATCTCCTCGCCATATAATAATCAAAACACAAAATATACAGGTTAAAGAAAGAATATTAAGAGCTGCAAAGGAAAAAGGGCAAGTAACTTATAAAGGTAAACCGATCAGACTTACACCTGACTTCTCTATGAAAACTTTGAAAGCCAGAAGGTCCTGGATAGAGGTTCTGCAGAAGCTAAGAGACCATGGACGCAAGCCCAAACTACTATACCCAGCCAAGCTATCGTTCATTATCAATGGAGAAAACAAGACATTCCAGGATAAGAACAAATTTAAACAATACGTAGCCACAAATCCAGCCCTACAGAAAGTAATAGAAGGAAAATCGCAACCCAAGGAATCCAACACTGCCAACACTGCCTACAATAACCCAGGCATCCATTGACCCTTCACAAGCACATCTCAAAGAAGGGAGACACACAATCTCTACTACCAAAAGCAATAAGAATAACCGGAGTAAACAACCACTGGTCATTAATATCACTTAATATTAATGGGCTCAATTCACCTATAAAAAGGCACAGGCTAAAAGATTGGATACGAAAACAGGATCAAACATTCTGCTGTTTGCAAGAAACACATCTCAACCACAAAGACAGGCACCTACTCAGAGTAAAGGGTTGGGAAAAGGAGTTTCAAGCAAATGGTCCTAAGAAAAAAGCAGGTGTGGCCATCCTAATTTCTAACAAAACTGACTTCAAACTAAAATAAATTAGAAGAGACCGAGACGGTCACTTTATACTCATAACAGGAACAATTCATCAGGAGGACGTCTCAATCCTGAATATATACGCCCCCAATATAAAAGCACCTACTTATGTAAAAGAAATATTACTAGAACTCAAGGCAGACATCAAACCACACACACTAGTAGTAGGAGACTTCAACACACCTCTCTCTCCAAGTGACAGGTCAATCAGACAGAAACCTAACAGAGAATTAAGAGAATTATTGGAGGTAATGAAGCAAATGGACTTAACAGACATCTATAGAACATTCCACCCAAATAGGAAAGAATATACCTTCTTCTCTGCAGCTCATGGAACCTTCTCAAAAATTGACCACATACTCGGAAACAAAGGAAACCTCCACAGATACAAAAAAATATCAGTGTCCACCTGTGTCTTATCAGGCAACAACCATGCTGCCCCCAAAAAACCGACAAACTCATGGAAACTGAACAGTCAACTACTGAACCAAACCTGGGTCAAGGAAGAAATCAAGAAAGCAATTAAAGTCTTCCTTGAATTTAATGAAAATAAAGGGACAACATACTCCAACCTATGGGACACAATGAAAGCAGTGCTAAGAGGAAAGTTCATAGCACTAAGTGCCCACTTAAAGAAAACGGAGAATGCATACATTGGGGACTTAACAACACACCTGAAAGCTCTAGGAAAAAAAAGCACACGCGCCCAGGAGAAGTAGAAGACTGGAAATAATAAAACTGAGGGCTGAAAACAACAAAATAGAAACACAGAAAACAGTCCAAAGAATCAATGAAACAAAAAGCTGGTTCTTGGAGAAAATCAACAAGATCGACAAACCCCTATCCAAACTAATTAAACGACAGAGAGAGAACACGTAAATAATTAAGATCAGAAATGAAAAGGGGGACATAACCACAGACACAGAGGAAATTCGAAGAATCATTAGATCTTACTACAAAAGCCTCTACGCCACAAAACTGGAAAATACAAAAGAAATGGACATTTTTTTAAATAAGTACCATATACCAAAGCTAAACCAAGACTAGGTGAATGATCTAAATAGACCGGTTACTCGCGAAGAACTAGAAATGGTTATCAAAAATCTCCCTTCGAAAAAAAGCCCAGGACCAGATGGTTTCAATGCAGAATTCTACCAGAACTTCCAAGAAGAACTAATACCTATACTCCTTAATGTATTTCACAATATAGAAACAGAAGAGTCATTGCCAAATTCCTTTTATGAAGCTACAGTTACCCTGATACCAAAACCACAAAAAGACCCAACCAAGAAAGAGAATTACAGACCGATCTCACTCATGAACATCGACGCAAAAATTCTCAATAAAATACTGGCAAACCGAATCCAAGAACACATAAGAAAAATTATCCATTATGATCAAGTAGGCTTCATCTCAGAGATGCAGGGCTGGTTCAACATACGCAAATCGATCAATGTAATCCACCATATAAATAAACTGAAAGAAAAAAAAAACATATGATCATTTCATTAGATGCGGAAAAAGCATTCGACAAAATTCAACACCCCTTTATGATAAAGGTCTTGGAGAGAATAGGGATACAAGGGTCCTACCTAAATATAATAAAAGCTATTTACAGCAAGCCAACAGCTAACATTAAATTAAACGGAGAGAAACTCAAAGCCATCCCACTAAAATCAGGAACACGACAAGGATGTCCACTCTCTCCATACCTCTTCAACATAGTGCTTGAAATTCTAGCAATAGCAATAAGACAACATAAGGAGATCAAGGGGATTCGTATTGGAAAGGAAGAAGTTAAGCTTTCGTTATTTGCAGATGATATGATAGTGTACATAAGCGACCCCAAAAATTCTACCAAAGAACTCCTACAGCTGATAAACACCTTTAGTAATGTGGCAGGATACAAGATCAACTCCAAAAAATCGGTTGACTTCATATACACTAAGGTTATGGAAGCAGAGAGGGAAATCAGAGAAGCATCACCTTTCACGATAGCCACAAATAGCATAAAATATCTTGGGGTAGCTCTGACCAAGGAAGTGAAAGATCTACTTGACAAGAACTATAAGTCTTTGAAGAAAGAAATTGAAGAAGACACCAGAAAATGGAAAGACCTCCCTTGCTCTTGGATTGGGAGGATCAACATAGTAAAAATGGAAATTCTACCAAAAGCAATCTATAGATTCAATGCAATCCCCATCAAAATACTTCACAGATCTGAAGAAGACAATAATCAACTTTATATGGAAAAACAAAAAAAAACAGGATAGCCAAAACAATCTTATACAATAAAGGATTGTCTGGAGGCATTACCATCCCTGACTTCAAACTCTATTACAGAGCTACAGTATTGAAAACAGCTTGGTATTGGCATAAAAAACAGAGAAGTCGACCAATGGAATCGAATAGAAGACCCTGACATTAACCCACAAAACTATGAACACCTGATTTTCGATAAAAGAGCTAAAAGTATACAATGGAAAAAAGAGAGCATCTTCAACAAATTGTGCTGGCAAAACTGGATGTCAATCTGTAGAAGAATGAAAATAGATCCATATCTATCACCATGCACAAAACTTAAGTCCAAATGGACTAAAGACCTCAATATCAGTCCGAACACACTGAACCTGATAGAAGAGAAAGTGGGAAGTACTCTACAGCACATGGGCAAAGGAGACCACTTCCTACGTATAACCCCAGCAGCACAGACACTAAGGGCATCATTGAATAAATGGGACTTCCTGAGGCTGAGAAGCTTCTGTAAAGCAAAGGACACTGTCCCTAAGACAAAAAGGCAACCCACTGACTGGGAGAAGATCTTCACAAACCCCGCAAGTGACAAAGGTTTGATCTCCAAAATATATAAAGAACTCAAGAAACTAGACCACAAAAGGCTAATCAACCCAATTATAAAATGGGGCACTGATCTGAACAGAGAATTCTCAACAGAGGAACTTCAAATGGCCAAAAGACACTTAAGGTCATGCTCAACTTCCTTAGCGATCAGGGAAATGCAAATCAAGACAACTTTAAGATACCACCTTACACCTGTCAGAATGGCTAAAATAAAAAACACCAATGATAGCCTTTGCTGGAGAGGTTGTGGAGAAAGGGGTACACTCACCCGTTGCTGGTGGAATGCAAACTTGTGCAACCACTCTGGAAAGCAGAGTTTCGGTTTCTCAGGAAATTCGGGATCAACCTACCCCTGGATCCAGCAATACTACTCTTGGGAATATACCCAAGAGAGGCCCTATCATACAACAAAAGTAGATGCTCAACTATGTTCAAGGAAGCATTGTTTGTAATAGCCAGAACCTGGAAACAACCTAGATGCCCTTCAACGGAAGAATGGATGAAGGAAGTATGGAATATATACATATTAGAGTATTACTCAGCAGTGAAAAAAACAAGGACTTCTTGAATTTTGCATACAAATGGATGGAAATAGAAAACACTATCCTGAGTGAGGTAAGCCAGACCCAAAAAGAGGAACATGGGATGTACTCACTCATATTTGGTTTCTAGCCATAAATAAAGGACATTGAGCTTATAAATCATGTTCCTAGAGAAGCTAAATAAGAAGGTGAATCCAAAGACAATCACATAGGCATCCTCCTGAATATTAACCTTCATCAGGCAATGAAGGGAGACAGAGACAGAGACCCACATGGGAGCACCAGACAGAAATCTCAAGGTCCAAATCAGGAGCAGAAGGAGACGGAGCACGAGCAAGGAACTCAGGACCACGAGGTGTGCACCCACACACTAAGACAATGGGTATGTTCTATTGGGATCTCACCAAGGCCAGCTGGCCTAGGTCTGAAAAAGCATGGGATAAATCCGGACTAGCTGAACATGGCGGGCAATGAGGAATACTGAGAATTCAAGAACAATTGAAGTGGGTTTTTATCCTACTGCACCTACTGGCTTTGTGGGAGCCTAGGCAGTTTGGATGCTCACCTTAGGAGACCTGGATAGAGGTGGGAAGTCCTTGGGCTTTCCACAGGTCAGGGAACCCTGATTGCTCTTCGAGCATATGAGGGAGGGGGACTTGATCGGGGGAGGGGGAGGGAAATGGGAAGCGGTTGTGGGGACGAGGCAGAAATCCTTAATAAATAAATAAATTTAAATTAAAAAAAAGAAAATGTTACTGGTTGGATAAAGTTAGAGCTCATCTGAGAGGAATTTGGCATGAGGATAACCAGTCTGAAGATTTGATACATTTCACAAGTGTAGTTTGGATTTTGTTGCAGATGCAGCTAAAAATGCTAAGAAATGCTGGACCAATTTAAAAATAGCCCACTCCATCTTGGTTACTGTTTTCTCCCTTCTTAGGATATATTGTAGCCATAGGAGCGTGTATATTACTAAGCAGTATCTGCTTGCCTATGATTATCTAGTTACTTGTGAACTCTCAATAACAACTTGCACTCTCCTGTAAGCCTTTATAAACAGAGGTTGGTAGTCAATGACACATAATATCTTTTACCAATCATAGACAGAGCATGTGTGGCAGAATGTGTGTAATGATGATGTGATGTCTGGAATGTTAAAGAAGACAACCTAAGCCAGGCAAAGTTGTTTGTCCAATAGCAGAAGCTCAGGTATTAATAATTAAATTAAAATGAGAAGTCATGGAGATCCACTGAAATGGACTGATTCTGTTATGATTCTAGCCACACAGCGTTGCTGGCAACTTCCAGGTTCCAGGGGCATGCATGTGTGAACAAGTGCTCAGGCAAAATTCCTAGCCACCCAGGGGACCTTAAAAGGCCCTGTGTGACGTATTTGCAGCATGGTTACATCACCTATGTATGATGCCACTAAATAAGCCCTTTTGCACATGTGTGAGCTCTGTCGTTTGTGTATAATGTAGCTATGTCATCCCCCTGTGTGCATGTGCTAGGTAGCCTTTAAAAGCTAGACGTGCCACTTCAGCCCTCTCTTTCTGCACACCAACTTCACCAGGCCTGTACATGTCTCCTTTAATAAACTCCTAAGTGTTTGTGTGTGTGTGTGTTTGTGTGTGTGTGTGTGCTTTGTGCTTCCTTCTCACTTGCTCCAGGTAATGTTATTACATTCTACTTTGACTAAAGGTCAGAAAATTCAGACCTCTTCTTGCTCCTTTAAGGTTATATGAAAGGATGCTTGACTTAAGGTGTGGTTATAGGATATCTTGTCTAAATAAAAAAATGTTTTGCCGGGCGGTGGTGGCGCACGCCTTTAATCCCAGCACTCGGGAGGCAGAGGCAGGCGGATCTCTGTGAGTTCGAGACCAGCCTGGTCTACAAGAGCTAGTTCCAGGACAGGCTCCAAAACCACAGAGAAACCCTGTCTCGAAAAACCAAAAAAAAAAAAAAATGTTTTGACCTATTTTGTTATTACCTAATGTTTGAGGATATGTGGAGGAAATTACTTAGTTTGTTCTTTGTTTCTTGGCAAGGAAGTCCTATGCCTTTGCACCTTTTAGATTGTAAACTTTAATAACATATAATAATTATCTTGAGATGGATCACAGTATTCAATGGATGCCCTATTGATTCCGTTGTCTCTTGACTATTTCTTTATCAATCCTCACTCCTCCCTCCAAGTATGGATGATTAAGTTGTGTCAGATTCTGAGATATTCACAAGAGAGAATTATGTGACAGGTATTTATTTTATTTTACTATTTGAAAATAAACTTAATGACAAAATTGTTCCCTTTTTCTTTCTTTACTCTATCCCATAACTTGGACTTTTTCACCTTGCTATCTTTCAAATGCTTGACCTTTATTCTTTACATGTTTATACACACAAACACATATCTATTTACCTATCTAATTATATGCATATATATTCCTAATATATTACATACCTATGTATAATCCTTACTTTCTATATGTGTGTTTGTATATGTATTCCCAAGTACAAAGATACAACCAGCTCTGTACATATATCTTTACCTCTATACAGAGAATTTCTGAATTGACTACATGGAATTTAAAGCACAAAAGAACCTTAACAAGCAGTTTAAATTTCTCTGAAAATATATAAAAATAGCAGAAACTTTTAAAGAAAAGATAATTATAAAAAAGAAGGAAAGGTAAAATTTTATAACCATAAGCAATAATAATTAAGTAAAAATTTTACTGGACACTAAACAATTACACAAAATACTATTGCAAACATGAGAAGAAATCAATATTTTATTTCATCTGAAGAAATTATACATAATTATTGACATCAATCATACATAATATGACATTAACTTACCCCACTCCAAAGATTTTTCAATGATTTAACTACATTTATTGGAAAATTTAAGAAATGATCATGAATTTGTTTTATCTTTTTTAGTATTCATAAAATAATGGAAATGCTAATATCACTGAATACTATTTTGCTTGGACTTTTTAGTTCATATTTTCAATACTATAAGTAATGGTTACCATCACAGTTTTTTACAATTAAACAAATCCTAGGTTGTGACCTTCAGTTTCTCACTTGAAAGGGAAAGTGTTTACAGTTGAAATTATCTTTAATATTTACTACTGTACATTCATTGGAAGGTATAAGTAGTGAGGATGTTGAGAAGTAGAGTGTAAGCTACACGTTCATGGAGAGGGTTGAATATCTTGAAGTATTTGACTGCTACAGGAACTATTCTAAGGGTACATTCCCCTGTTCCATCATTTTGAAAGTGAGCACACTTCTCTCTTGCCCAGAAATAGAGCTAGAAAGACAATCTGAAAACAAAACAATAAGTTTCTTCCAATCTGTTACCTAACTCTGTTTGAAGCAGAACTGAGAAAGCAGAAGAGTTGGCAGTCAAGCTCTTGTCAATAAACATTCTTTCATTTGGTTGGCAAGTATAAAAATTTCTATTGCCTTAGGAAATAAATGGATTAATTTAAGGTGTAAAAGTTAGTTAATAAGACTCCTGGGCTTATGAAGTGTTTTAATTAATGCAGATTTTGTGTGATTATTTCACATCTGGGCCTCCAGAAACAACCAGTCTCTGTCTACAGAATGGTGCACAACAATGTTTCTGGGTTGATGCCTGTCACCCACTTCAGGTCTGGATGCTTGTGTTCCCACTCAGGGTAGAAGGAAAGTAGCTGAGACCTTGCTTGTGGCTTAGTGCTCCCTGCCTCTGCCTGGGCAGGTATCAGGATTGGGTCTGCAATGAGTGCACTGGCAGGAGATCATGGCAGCTTCCTGCCCCCATACATAAAGATATTTTTAGGCCATACAATGTGCTGCATGGAAGATTTCGCTTTTCTCAGATAAAAAGAATTTTATGTGGCACAGTGCTACTGAGAGTTGAGGTGATGATGGCTCCCACATAGCAATCTAAGAGGTGGTGGTGAAATACTTACACCATATTGAAAGCTTGAGAGAGGCGGAGCCAGCATCCAGGGCCTCTGCTGCCAAGCTGTGTACAATTTAAAAAGTACTCCTTGTCAGAAAAAGATTACAGATACTCAATAAAGACAGATTCAGATAAAAACAGGTCATAGTGTTAGACAAATGTACGTAGACTTGGGAGAGAGAGGAAAAAGAGTATAGAAAGTTATAGTATAAAAGAAGACAGTCATAGATTAAAGGAGTAAAGATAATAAAATAAATATTAATCAGCTTAAAAGTAAATAAGTATAGAAAAACAAGCCATAAAAATATGTAAAATACACAGAGAGTCTGGATTTTGTATATTATTGTGGGGTTTTTTGAATCTTTTGACTGTGAATGAGTTAAGTACATAGAGCCATTTCAATGTACACACTGCTAAACAAAACAAAATATTATGTGTGTGTGTGTGTGTGTGTGTGTGTGTGTGTGTATGTAATCTTCAAATTTGGGTCTAATGATATGTTGCTTTAGAAAAGAGGTTCTTCATTTGTTTCCACTGATAAAAAGAACTTTTGGATTTGTTCCACGCTAATGTGGTTTGATGTACCTACACCCCCTGAAAGGTCTCTGTGAAGCCCCCAAAATACTTTGGCCAATAAAAAGCAAGAAGCAGGTTGTAGAGAACTATGCCCAAATTCACAAATATAGTTTATAAATGTTTGTTTACATTTAAAGGGGATAGGGTATAGACATAAATACTTTGCATTGGTATGGATCCTGGTTTATTGATATAAATTTAATATATATATATATGTCCTTGATTAAGGTATTTAAAAATGCAATGCATAATTAAGAAATATAGGTTAATAGATAATCATTTATAATAGTCAACCATGTAGTCATGTTTGTTAGGTTTTCTAGATGTACAAAAATATAATTCAAATGGATATATATTCTTCAAATCTTTCAAAGATTAACAGAATATGGTATTTAAAATGTTTTAAGAACTTAAGACTTTTCATGATGAGATTCATCTGTTCCTGGCAACACCAATTACTTAAAGAGAATTGTGGCCATTGAAGAGGCCATTTGGGCAAGAAACTGCTCTTGCCTCGACTGCTTGATGGGGTGCTATATGAACTGGGCATGGAGGACCCACAGAAAAATGATTCCTAAACTTGGTAAAATGAGGTAAAATGATCCTTTGGGGTTCCTGTTTCATAAGAGAACTGCCAAACATTTTGCAGGACACATTAAAAAAGTAACTGATGAGCTTTGCCAGTTCAAGGCATAAAAGATCTTCAAATATCCTTCTTCAAGAAAAATGTCTGCCAGATACTATGGTCCCATAGGATAAAGATGGATGTGTCTATGTTACAGAAAAACTTTGGAGAGGTATGGCGAGAGTGGACATCCTTGTCGTGTTCCTGATTTTAGTGGGATGGCTTTGAGTTTTTCTCCGTTTAATTTAATGTTAGCTGTTGGCTTGCTGTAAATAGCTTTTATTATATTTAGGTAGGACCCTTGTATCCCTATTCTCTCCAAGACCTTTATCATAAAGGGGTGTTGAATTTTGTCGAATGCTTTTTCCGCATCTAGTGAAATGATCATATGGTTTTTTTCTAGCTGAACATAGCGGACAATGAGGAATACTGAGAATTCAAGAACAATTGCAGTGGGTTTTTGATCCTACTGCACGTACTGGCCTTGTGGGAGCCTAGGCAGTTTGAATGCTCACCTTACGAGACCTGGATAGAGGTGGGCAGTCCTTGGGCTTCCCACAGGTCAGGGAACCCTGATTGCTCTTCGAGCAGATGAGGGGGGGGGGGGGACTTGATTGGGGGAGGGGGAGGGAAATGGGAAGCGGTTGTGGGGACGAGGCAGAAATCCTTAATAAATAAATAAATTAAAAAAAAAACAGAAAAACTTTGGGTGACTGTTCAGGCAGCAAAACGTCTCCGTCAATTCTAGAGTTTTACAAGTTGCTTATAATGCACTTCATGTTTACTTATGTAATATATTTTTGGGGGTTTTTGATGGAATTTAATAAAGGTAGCTATTATTATAAAAGATAGATTAGATATAAAACTTTAGACTCACAAAGATAGAATAAATACTAAAGTATTGTCATTAATTTGTAAATGGACTAAATATTGCAACTATAATTCTTGCTTGATAACTGTTTTGTTATATGTAATTTTCTATGTTAACTTTAAAACTGTCCTTTGTATTTGGAGTGCACAGAGAAAATGGTGTTGGAAGTTCTTCTGTATATATGTTGTTTTTATTGGTTAATGAATAAAGCAACTTTGGCCAATAGCAGGGAAGAATAGACAAAGGTGGGAGTTCCTGGCAGATAAAGAAGAAAAGAAGGTGCATTCAGAGAGATGTCATATAGCAGCTGAAGGAGACAGACATATCCAGAACCTAACAGTAAACCCCAAGCCTCATGGTAAAATACAAAATCATTGAAATTGGTGAATTTAAGATGAAAGAGCTAGTTAGGAATGTACTAGAGGTACAGGCCAAACAATGTTGCAATTAATATAGTTTTTGTATGATTATTTTGAGTCTTGGAAGCTGGAAAATGAAGCAGCCTCTGCCTACATATATTGCAGCCCCAGATGAAAGGACATGTTTTTTTTTCTTTAATTTATTCTTAATAGTAATTCTTAATAATAATATTTTTATCTAATATAATATACTTCAAATGTGCTATTTGCTATATGCAGTTTACATCTGTTGGACATCTTTGAATAAGAAAATGCATGTCTTCTATTAGGTACTCTTTGACATCTATTTGTCCAGTTTAGGCTTAAACTTGAGGTAGAGTATTAAGTTAAAAAAACAGAAAAGGGAATGATGGTAAAATGATAATTTCTATTTTTAGACAAATCTGTACAACAGAAAAAAATTGTTCCGACAGATGTGCATTCATGATTTTAGGTGAAAGAAACAACAATTCTATACACTAAGGTAAAAGGTTAAAATATAAAGACCGCTGTGTGAGTATTCCATTTTAACTAATGTTAGATATTTGTAAATGGTGGAAGGCTTAACTTAGCATACCACATGTAAAAGGAGTAATGACACTTTGAAACTCATCTACAAAAACATTCTGATTCTAGATGATGGTGGAAAAAGTAACAAAAACAAATACAAATATTTTTAAAATGAAATACTTTCATAGTGTTCTAAAAATAACAGTTTGCATTAGTGATTCTTACAGATCCAGTATGATAACAAAGCACACTTAAATGATAAACAGGGACTTTAGTTAGCACCATAGATGTCATCACAAATGTAAGAAAAACAATACTATTGCAGCCTATATTTTTGTGTCCTGGAAGGTTTCCACTGTTGAGACACTGATCCACATAAAATGAGAAACAAAAGAGCAAAAATATATCAATATACTAATGTACCTCATACTGTCTCAGAATCAAAAGCAGCATTCAACTGAGAAGAAAGTTTAATATAACACATGCATTGAAAAATCATATTGCAGAGTGTTCCTTTAGACTTTGTGAAGATGATTGTTTTAATAAAGAACTGAATAGCCAAAAGCTATGCACAAAGATGTTAGGTGGAAGTTCTTGGGACAGAGATAAGTAGAAAAAGAAGAAAGTTGGAGTCACCAGCCCGACATAGAGGAAACAGGATAGGCAAAACCGAATAAAGGCAAAGCCACATAAAAGAACAAAGGTTAAAAGATATGGGTTAATTTACATTGTAAGAACTAGTTAATAATAAATATTAACTAAAGCTGTGATTTCATAATTAATAATAACTCTCTGTACTGTTTTCTATGAGCAGAAGGCCCACAGAAAAATTCATCTACAAAGTCAGGGGAGAAACAGCCACATGCCCCACTTAATTCTTCTGAGCTTTGAAATATTTTCTTTACTGGAGCCCTTGATTTTGGTAGTTGATAATTCGGCTATCAAATCATAAACCTCTTTTTATTAAGGAATAGGAGAAGCGGACATCCTGGTCTGGAACTGTAGTTCCCAGAAAAAGGTTTTGTGGCTACATGAAGTGTAGGAGAAATTGTTAAATTTGAGATTTTGAAGGTCCCACACTCATAAGTGAGTACACTGTAAAGAAGGACAGCCTTCCATTCACAAATTTAATTCTCTAACTACTGCAAATTTAAAACATAAAAATAAATTTAATATGAAAGCTCAACTTTCTTAGATACTAGGTGTCAGTAATGACACTAATAATAAATTATCATGGCACCCTGTGATTTTGTTTTTGATGGAAGAGGGTCATCTGCCGCTCCTTCTGCATGTTTTCTTTGTGATGTAAGAACAATCAGTACCCAAGCAAGTTTTGTAAATCATGTATCTGAAAAGGGAATCAAATTTACAAATAACTGCAAGCTCCAACTTAATTTTAAGAGATAAATAGCCTAGTTTAAAAATAGTAAAATGACCTAAAGATCATTTTTTCTAAAGAAACTACATCAATTTCATATAAGAATATAGGAAAATGCTCAACAATGTTACTCAGGGAATGCATATTTAAAACATATTGAGACTTCATTTTGCATTCAGTATAGTAATTATAATACAAAATCTAGAATACAATAAATGTTGAGACAGACATTGAAACTTTAGCTGGTAAACCACAGGCACATGGCCATACACAAATTAATAAAAATAGGTTAAATGAATATATAAGAATTAGCCATTAAGTAGCTAGAGCTAATGGGCCAAGCAGTGATTTAATTAATACAGTTTTGTCTGATTATTTTGGGGCTAAGCAGCCAAGAACCAACAAGTGTCTCTCTTCTTACTACAACGTACTGGCTCATTTTATGTCAACTAGAAACAAGAGAGAATCATCAGAAAGGAGGGAGTCTCAATGGAGAAATTGCCTCTATATAATCAGTCTGCAGGTAATCCTGGAGGGCTTTTTCTCAATTAGTGATTTTTGTGAGAGGGTTCATTCCATTTTCGGTGGGGCCACCACTGGGTTGGTGGCCCTGGGTTCTATAAGAAAGCATGCTAAGCAAACCACTAGAAGCAAGCCAGTAGAAAGCATCCGCCCATGGTCACTACATTAGCTCCTGTCTCTAGGTTCTGTCCTGTTTCTGTTCTTGCCCTCAATGATTTTGATAACAAATTAAAGTGTTTCCCCTCCACATTGCTTTTGGTCATATATAACAATAATAAGCCTAACCAAAACAATCAATTTCCAAAAAATTGTTCAGAGGCATCCATAGAAAGTAGCATTTCTTTCAATAATTCCACCCATTTGTATGTAAATTTTTAAAAAGTTATTGCTTTTTATTGCTGAGTAGTACTCCATTATGTAGATGTACCATATTTTATTTACCCATTCTTTGGTTGAGGGGCATCTAGGTTGTTTTCATATTCTGGCTATTATGAATAATGCTGCTATGAACACAGTTGAGCAAATGTCATTACTGTATGATTGAGTATCTTTTGGGAGAATAGAGGGCAGAAGGGGAAGAGGAGGGAGAGAAGGGAATGAGGAGAAAACTTGAGGGATTGCAATGTTGGAAGAACAGAGAGGGAAAGTAAGGAAAGAGATATCTTAATTGAGGGAGCTATCAAGAAATCTTGATAGGGCAATCAAGAAATCTGGCACTAGGAAAATTCCCAGGAATCTACAAGGATGAACCCAGCTAAGACCCTAAGCAATTGTGGAGAGGGGGCCTTAACTGGCCTTGCCCTGTAGTCCGATTGGTGATTATCTTAAATGTTCTCTGAGAACCATCATCTACCAACAGATGGAAGCAGATGCAGAGTTTCACAGAAGCTGGGCTGAGCTCCCAAAGTCTAGTTGAAAAGAGGGAGGAACAATAATATGAGCAAAGGGGTTAAGAAGATGATGTGGATACCTCCTTAAACAGTTTACCTGAGCTAATGGGAGCTCAACAACTCCAGCTTGATAGTAGGGGAAGCAGGATAGGACCAAACTAGGCCCTCTGGATGTGGTGTTTGTTGTATGGCTGGAGCAGACAATGGAACCACCTACAGTGAGCCCAGAATTTACCCCTACTTCTTATACTGGATTTTGGGAACCCATTCTCTGTCGAAGGGATATTTTGCTCAGTCTAGATATAGTTGGGAGGGCCTTGGTCCTGTCTCAAAGCAATGTGCTAAACTTTGTTGACTTTTCATAGGAGAATGCACCCTCTCTGAGAAGTAAATGGTTGGTGGTGTAGGGGGAAGATGGAGGGAGTAGGAGGAGGGGTGGGAATGGGAACTGGGATTGGTATGCAAAATAAAAAACATAGTTTCTTTAAAAAAATATAAATTATAGAAAGAAGGCTGCATTCCTAATATTCAAGTGATGGAAATTAGGAGAGTATTCATTCGCTGACAGATGATAAACAGATACTGAATCCACACAGTATATTCTAATATGAATAAAGCTTCAAGACATTATAATAAGTGAATGAAACTATGGCCATATTTTGTAAGATTCCAATTACATGCAAAAAATAACATAGAATAGGGATATGTATAATAATAGAAAAAAAGGTTAGAATTAGAGGAAATAGGTTATATACAGAAATATGGAACAAGTAGCTAAAAGAAAATGCATTTCTATTTTAGGTGACAGATATTAGATAAACTTATTGATCATCTAGTGTCTAGAATAATTATGGACAGCCTAAAATCATTTGTGAAGGTTAATATTGAAAGAAAATTAAAATAGGTAGAACAGTTTCTCAAAGAATTGTAAAACATACCTCTGAATTTTGAGGTTATGAAGCCCATCCTGAATGTGAGCAGTACCATCACAACTACTAAGAAATATGTAAAATAAAGGGAAAAAGAGAAAAAAATCTTAGCACAGACATTCTCAGTATCTTGATTCCGGGTGCCATGACTGGAACCGTCCTTGATATGCCATGTCTTCTTCTATGAAAAAAAAATGGATTATGGAAGTCAGTAGACAACACAAGAACATTTCTAACATGTACTGAACATTAGCCATAATGATTCTCAAATCTCATAATATACCACTGAATCATATACTTTAAAATGGTTGTTTACTAGGTTGTGGGTTCTACCATAAAAACTCTATATAAAGAAAAGAGAAGATTAAAAAAAAAACGAGAGAAAAAAGATAAAGCAAGATGACCTGAATAATGGTCTATAGTCACTGAGTGAATCCTCAATATTGTGGGGACTGGAAAACAAAGTACCACACATTTTCAGAAAAATTTGAAGGATATAAAAGAATATACTATCTTTTAGAAATTAAAAGTGACTCACTGACAGGAGGCAATATGATAATGCTTTATATTAGACAACAAAAGACAGGAGAGGAATAGTGTGTATTTGATAATAAAGCATTGAAGTCTAGAATATGGGAAGACATTTAATATCCCAAACATGCAATAAAGAAAACTGCTGGATGACGCTGAAACATGATTCTATAAACAGTTCAGGCAATTATAATTTACTTGCAATCCTATACTAATTTTTTGGTTTGATTCATTAAAATATATATTCCCTACACTCTCAATTAGGTTTGTAATGGCTATATAACATGGTAATAATTCTATGACCAGAGTTGTTTTTAAAAAATTAGATGATTAAATTTCTAGTTAATTGGAATAGAGGTACAGCAATTTATTGGGAGAGCAGATAACATAAATGTATTGAAACATAATGAATACTTCATTAGGTTTTCATACACCCATTTCTATTTAATTATAACTAAATCACCAATATTTATTGTCAAGTTGGAAACACATTAAAATAATAGCCTAGTTAATAGTGAATTAAAGTGTAATCCTATGGAAGTGCCAACATAAAAATAAATGAATCAAATAAGAATAAATTTGTCACTATAAGTACTACCAGGTTTATTATAATTATAATGCTATTTCAATATGAAATGCATAAACATTTTAAGGACAAAACACTAAAAATGGGGAATAGTAAATTGATTTAAAAAATTAATCTTGCTACCCCAGTAATTCTTTATATCAGTATTTTGTTCCATACCACTTTTCATTTTAACCATTTTATGCTATATTCTGAGTCCCTATCTAAAGTTTATTTCTAGTAAAAATGATGCATGTCCAATTTAAAGTGGCCAGATTAAAATATTCATCACTATAATGAAAAAAATAACATTTTTTTGGCTTTCTTTTTTATTATTATTTTATTTTATTACTTTAAAAAATACCAATCCAAATTCCCACTCCCTCCTCTCTTCCCACTCCCAAGCCCTGTGGCAAGTCCAAGGCCCTCCCTACTACATTCCAATTGAGCAAGGTATATATCCAAAGAGAAAAGGATCCCAAACAACCAGTACATACAGTAGGGACAAATCACAGTGCCACTGTCAATGGCCCCTCCATCTTCCTCAACTGTCAACCACATAAAGAGGGACTAGTTTGATCCCATGCTCGTTTACTACTATTCCAATTGAAGTTGGTGAGCTCCCATTAGTTCAGGCAAACTTTCTCAGTGGGTGAACTCCTCATGGTCTTGACATCCTTGCTCATACTCACACTTCTTCCACTCTTCGACTAGTCCTTGTCAGCTCAGTCCACTGTTCCTATGTGGGTCTCCCTGACTATTTTTATTGTCCTTATTCAGCTCATGTTTTGGCTGTCATGAGACTACGTGGTGTAATATATGACATTACTAGGAGACACAGTCTTTTTAGAAAACCCTGGCTTCTACAATATTTCCAATTTTTATGTTAAAGGTACTCTTTATGATATATTATCAAAAGAAGTTGTAATATAATATCATTTTCTTCAGATTTTTTATTAACTTATTTCACAGATACAATGAAAAAAAACCACATGGTTTTCAAAAAATATAAATCTATTCTTTGCTCCATTATCTCCTTCCAGGTTTTATTCATTGTCACAATGTTATACTCTTTAGCTTTTCTTGTGTGCTATAACTTTTCTTTATTTTATTAGCTTGAATAAAGTGACAAGGAATTTCAAAAAAGTAATGACAAGAAATTTGCAAAATGATATGCAATATGGTTTCTGGTATTTTCCTATGATCTGACTCACGTTACGCTGTGTTGAAAAACATATAGACAACTTTGGAGTTTTAGGTTTTCTTATCAAGAGTATCAGTGTCAGCTTGCCATATTTTTTTAGTATATTTACTTTTATCACTAGGGCAAGTTTGTCTACTATTTTTATTGATTCTAGAGTTAACAGTTTTCCTTCCTTTTATTTCACAAATTTTTCCCAGTATACCATTTGATAATTTTATTCCTTATTATATTTTTCCTATTAGTTTTGGCAGATATTGATTCTTAACTAGAGAAAATATTCTATTTATTGCCAAATTTTTAATAACACTTTGATTTATTTTATATACCCACCACAGTTTCCCCTCCCTTTTCTCCTTCTGTTCCCTCTTCCTGATTTCCATCTACCATCCCTTCCCATCCATTCCCCTTCCCTCTCCATTCACAAATTGGCAGAGTTCCCTTGGGCTTGATCAAAACCTGGTTCATTAAGTTGAGACAGACTAAAAGCCTGGGCAAGGTAATCCAGCCTGGGGTACAGGTTCCCAGTGGCCAACTAAATACCAGCGATAGGTCCTGATCTCACTGTTGGTTCAGTGTTCTTGAATTCCCAGAAGATCATGGCAGCTGTCTCTATGGGTTCTCTTGTAATAACCTTGACCCCCAGGCTTATACAATTCCTCCTTCCTTTCTTCATCGGGACACCAAGAGCCAAGTCCAGTGATTTACTGTGAATCTTTGTGTCTGCTTCCATCAGCTACTTTAATGCTCTCTGACAATTAGGGTAATCATCAATATGAATACAATAGATGCACAGTACAGGTACCCTCTCCACTATTGTTAGGAGTCTTGACTCTGGTTATCCCTGTGGATTCCTGGGAGTTTCCATGGTACCAGGTTTCTCCTTAACCCTGAAATGGGTCTCACTATCAAGTAATCACTCATATTGCTTTCTTCCTCAGTCATATATCCAACACTCCTCCCAGATACAGATTTCTCACCCAACTGCAACTTTCTATCTCCCATCCTCCTCACCCCTGCTCCCAGCTTACCAAGGATATTTTTTCTATTGTCCTTTCCCAGGGAAATCGATATCCCTCCTTGTACCCTCATGATCTAGCTTCTAGGTGGCTATGGTTTGTTGATTGGTTATCCTATACTTTACTATTAATTTTCACTTAAGTCTTAGTACATACCACATTTGTCTCTATGGGACTTGGTTACTTCACTCAGAATGAAATTTTTCTGGTTCCAATCATTTGCCTGCAAATTTTATAAAGTCATTGCTTTGTTTTGATGTTGTTGTTGTTTTGCAGCTGAGTAATACTTCATTGTGTAAAGGATACATTTTTCTATCCATTCTTTGTTTGAAGGAATAAAGGTTGTTTCCCGGTTCTGGCTATTGCAAATAATATGAACACCGTCGAGCAAGATTCCTTTTGGTATAATTGATGACCCTTCGGTATATGCCCAAGATTGGCATATCTGGGATTGAGGCTGATCAGTTCTCAATTTTCTGACAAACCGTCATATTGATTTCCAAAGTATATTTGCTAAATTGCTAAATTCTTTACTTATTTTGCCTCATTTTTGATTTCTTGTATCTTCAATAGAAAATGTTATGTCTTTATCTATGCATTTAATTTGCTTTCTCATTTACACATTGACCAACATCTTCTTCAGTATATTTTTATCCATTAATTTTTAATCTTGTTTTGGGTAGTTAAACTGTCTAAGATGCAGCAACTGTGTTCTGACAGTTTCTCCTGTTATGGAGAATTTTTTTCCCATGCTCTCTAGCATTGTATTTTTTCCTCAGCCTTTTCTACCATCTTCAATTGTTTATTTTTTATACTTTTTATTATTCAAAATAATTTTAGATGTACTTATTATTTTGTCATACTCTTTCCCTTCCCCAGTTATATGGTCTTATTAAAAAATGAACCAAAATCCCAATCCAAAAACAAAATGCCTAGAAAACAAAATACAACATTATCAACAACAATCCTAACTATAACTACATAAAAACACACATACAAAAAGTATTATGTAGTTTATTTTTTGCTGGCCAACTCTTCCTGAACATGAGATCTTTTTCTATTCATCTGCACTCATAGCAATCTCATTGAAGAAAATAAGAAGCCATAAGAATAGGAATCCCAAAAAACTGAACTGGAAGCAGTAATGCAAGCATAGAATACCTTGGACAGATCTGGACAGGACCTCCGCATGCTACTTCAGTCTCTGAGAGATGATATAAACTTCATTCAGCTGATATACAAGGCCTTGCTTTTTTTGTTGCCCTCCATCCTCTTTGGCTACCACACTGGTTCAACCTCCTCTTCAGTGAAGTTTCCTGAGCTATAACAGAAGGGATTTAACGGAGACATTCCAAGTAGGGCCAAATGTTCAAATGCTTCTCACTCTTTGTGTAATGTTTGACTTCGTCTTTTTATTTGTTCCCAACTGCTGCAGGAAGAAGATTCTCTCTACTGAGCAAGGCACTGATCTTGAGTATAACAGAATTTCATCATAAGTCATTTTATTGCTACTTTTCTTTTCTTTTCTTTTTTCCTTTTTCCTCTTTAGATCAGTGTTATAAGTTTTGCTCTAAGGTCCTGACATATTTACTGTCAGGTTCTTGGTAAGCTAAGCAGTGTCAGCTATGTGTTTAATCTAGTGGAGTAGGCATTAAGTCAGATCATTTATTCATTGGTTACTTCCATCAGCTTTGTGCCACCATTTCCCTGGAATAATTTGCAGCTAGTACACTATTGTAGATAAAGGGTTTGGGGATCACTTGATCTTTATATTTCTCTTTTGGTATGCGCAGAGTGCCTTTCTGAAGCAAAGACCATAAGGGCAAAGGTTCTGTAGACACCAGTTTGAAATGTCCATGTTCCATAAGTTGTTGGGATCCTTTCCTTGGCAATGGAATCTTACTGCCAGTTTCTGGAAAGCAATCTAAATTTTGACAATAGCCTGGATTGTTTGAGGATTTTTCTGGCATCCCTTTGGTCAATAATTCAATTAAGTATAGCCCAAACATTGTATTAGAAGCTTCATTTGGTGGCAAGAAATTGACAGTTGAATCTCTGTCCCCTCTCCCCATTATTTGGCAGCTTCTTTTAGACTGCCTTCATATATGCATACATTTTAGGAAATTTTTGCTTTATTAATTTTCCTCATTAACCTCCAAAAGTTCCTTAAAAGAGGGTGTCTCCCCCTATATTCCTTCCCACTAACACCTTTTTTTCCCCATTCCCACTTCACCTTTCCTCTTTAGACCACCTTAGCATACATAAATATCTATGGTATTTCCCTTCTCTAACAAAATCTTCTATAACCTCTAGTTTTGTACTCTTTACCTACCTGGTTTTATGGATTGTAGCTCAGTTATCATTGCCTTAACAGATAATATTCACATGTAAGTAAATATATAATATGTTTATCTTTCTCAAGAAGACTGGCATGCACCACTTTTGATGAAATTTTAGTTTCACCCATTTGAATGAAAATTTCAAAATGCCATTTTTTTTAATGGCTGTGAAATACACCACTACGTAAGTGTACCACATTTCCATTATTATTTTGTTATCAAGGTTTTTTGTAATTTCTGCCTATTATGAATATAACATCAATGAACATGTCAGAGCAAGGGCCATTGTGGTAGGATGAAACATCCTTTGGGTATATGCCCAAGAGTAGTATACCTGGATCTTTTTTCTTTTCTTTTTTGTTCTTTCTCTTTCTCTTTCTTTCTTCATTTCTGTCTTTCTTTTTCTTTTTCTTTCTTTTTTTTTTTTGATACAAGATTTCTCTGTGTATGTTTGACTGCCCTGGAACTCACTCTGTAGACCAGGCTGGCATGAAACTCACAGAGAACTACCTTCCTCTTTCTTCCAAGTGCTGAGAGTAAAGGAGTATGCTACCACCACAAGATGTATGGCTGAATCTTAAGGTAGATTGATTCCCATCTTCCAGAGGAACCACCACACTGATTTCTAAACCGACTACAGGTTTGGACTCTTACTACAATGTAGGAATGTTCATCTTAATCTACATCCATCCAAGTGTGAGTTGTCACTTGTCCTGCTTATCTTGTACATTCTGACAGTTCTGACAGGTATAAGATGAAATCTCCAAATTGTTTTTGTTGGAAGGAGACAATTTTCTCGTTCCTGTCTGCCCAGACTCCAGAAATAACCTCACAGAAACTGTATTAATTAAATCACTGCTTGGCCCAGGTTTGACCACATTGGAGCACCAATTGTTGTAAAGTGAGGGAGCCACTTGTTTGTACCAGCCACCCAGTTAGCCTTACACCTGAAATAACCACACAGGAATTGTAATCATTAAATCACTGCTTATCCCATTAACTCTAGTTTTTTATTGGCTATTTTGTAGATCTTAATTTAACTCATTTCTATTAATCTGTATATCACCATGAGGTTGTGGCCTACCAGAAAAGTTTTAGCACATCTACCTCTGACAGCAGATCCATGGCATCTCTCCCTGGCTCTGCTTTCTTTCTCCCAGAATTTAGTTCTGTCTTCTCCGCTTACCTAAGTTTTGCCCTATCAGAGCCAAAGCAGTTTCTTTATTCATTAACCAATGAAAGAAGCACACAAACAGAAGGGCCTCCTACATATTTATTTCTTTATACTGTTTGTAGTTTCATGGGTTTCTTTATTCATTTTTCTTTATTCATTTTCTTCTTAAAGACCACTGTAATCTTCTGTTTTAAAGCTTTATTTTTTCTTGTGCTTCTGCTTTGTTGAAACATTCAGGAACTTCTATAGTAAGATAGTTGGTGTCTAACGGAATAACAGTGTCCTGGAAGTATTGATTGTATTTTTATAATAGCATCCATGTATCACATATTGGGAAGTTTCTAATTTATATGCTGATATGCAGTCATGCATTTGTTGGATAGGTATTTTGTTTATTGGTTTATGCTTTCTCTCTGGTACTTAGAAGTGATTGTTGATTGTGTACTGAGGGCAGTGTGTTGCCTGCTAGTAATTTTTTCTGATGTCTTGATAGTTATGGCCACTAAGTGTTCCAGGTAAAAAAATCTGTTTCTGTGTATTCTACACTGACACTTAGGAATAGAGATACAATGGTTCTAGAGGATGGCGTAAAGGTTCACAGAAGCAAGAAAAATGGGGTATTTCACTATCAGTCCTTTGTAAATGGAGTTATGGAATGAGGCTAGTCCACAGCTGAAGCTCTTCTACAGGGGTGATACTGGGAATATGGATTTCAAGAACTGTTGAGAGAGATGAATATCTGTAGTTAGTTATAGGCTTAACTAAACAGAAAGAAATCAAGTGGGTTAAGCAATTACCTTTTTCAATTTATGTACTTAAATGCCAGTAGCTACAAATCGTCTCCATTCTGTTACTCCTCCAAACCAGTTTCTCTCTACCCACTGGGACTTCTCACTAGCTCCTGTAGCAACCATCTGTGTACCCCTTTGCTAGTTTCTGCAGCCACTTATGAAATAACAACTCTGAGGCTTAATATTAATTTCATACTCTTCGGCCTATTAGATACAAATGGACAACATAATATAACTATAATTCTTGCTTGATGCCTGTTGTACTATCTATGACTTTACTATGATAAAGATAAAAACTTCCTTTTCATTTAAACACCCAAAGGGAGATGTTGTGGGACTTCTCTGTAAGTTGTGAATATGTTTCATTACCATTTGTTAATAAAGAATCTCCTTTGACCTATGGCAGGGCAAAATATATAAGGGAGGGAAATACAAGCAGAGAAAGAAGAAGAAAGAAAGTGGAATCAGGCAGACACCACATAGCTGCCAAAGAAACAAGACATAATAAACCACAAGCCTCATGGCAAAAATTAAAGAATAGAAATTGGGTAATTTAAGATGTAAGAGTTTTTAATAAGAAAACTGATCTAATAGGCCAAACAGTGTTGCAATTAATATAGTTTCTGTGTCATTATTTGGGTTTGGGTGGCAAGAAAACCAAAGCAGAACCTCCAATTACAACTACCCAAAAACAATCCTAAAGTTATTGTTAATCTAGTAACTGGGTAGAAAGGTAGAAAGAGATGCTTAAACTTTACCACTAGTGTTTGATATTTGCCTGCTCCGAGAAAGTTCCTACATAGCTGAAAAAAAATTGTTTAGTTTCCACTCATGCTACTTTATGAAAAAAGTGCATACTACAACAGCTACAACAGCCTTTTATCCCCTTCCTTGATTGTAAACCAAGACTCTGCTTGTGTTCCTCAACAGCCCCAACCTGAATAAACACTCAGTAACTATATTAATTATAACACTATTTGGCTTATTAGCTAGGACTTGTTATTAACTAACCCTTATCTATTAAATTAACCAATTTCAATTATTTTTGTATCAACATGAGGCTATTGCCTACTGGTAAAATTACAGTGTCTTTCTCCTTTGGTAGCTACCTGGCATCTGCCTCACTCTGCCATCTTTCTCCCTTCATTCACTTTAGTTTTCCTGGTAGCTTCATTCTGCCTGTCATATGCCAAAGCAGCTTCTTTATTAACCAATGGGAATAAAACATTTACAGCACAAAGAGGAGAATCCCACATTTCATCTTTTTAGACTAATTAAAAGGAAGGCTTTAACTTTAACAAATAAAATTACATGTACCAAAATAGGTATCAAGTAAGGTTTACAGTTTCAAAATTTAGTCTATTTGTATTGGGAATTTTTTTTTAAAAAATCTATTATCACTTTTATCTTTGTGAGCCTAAAGTTTCATATCTAATTAATCTTTTATTATAACTAAGGATAACTATGAATATAATTATCTCTCTTTAACTCCATCAAAGATCCCAGAAGGATATAATAATACAAAAGCAAGCAGAATGTGCCTTGTAAGCAACTTCCAAAATCTAGAATTGACAGAGATATTTCACTGCCTGAGTTCTTCTGTAACATTGGAGCATCCATCTTCGTTCTGCAGACCCATATTATCTGACAGACTTTTCCATGATGCATGAAATATGAAAGACTGTTTTGCCTATATTGGCAGTTTGTAGAGGTTATTAGGTGCACATTCTACGAAGAAAAGCTAGTGTGTGGTGTTATTGCTTTTAATATGTTTACAAATATCTTTATTCACATTGCAAGCAGAAACCAGGAATACAACTTATATTGCTTGCCTAGTATTAATGTTGGTATCTCCTGCTTAGAATTGTAATAAGGATTAACTTTGCCTTGGTCCTTATCTTTTACCACAGACTTTTCTTACCTGGGAATCTCAGATATCAGGTGGCCAACTGTAGATTAAGCCATTATTCTAAACATGTTGCGCATCTCCGGGAAATTACTTTACTAGATAATTGGTCAAGTGCAAGCTGTTTTCAACTTTTGTTTACATGAATCGTCTTCATGTTTCACAATATTACTTGAAAAAACTTGTGGAGAATATATTTATTAAAAATTTATGTATAGTTTTGGGAACTAGAAGAAAGTTAGATTTGTTTTTCACATTTGGGAATTTGATGGATATTAGATTTGCTCATGAGATTTAGATTTATATTTAGGAAGTGAAAACAAATCTATACTTTCTTTAAATTTAAGTTAAAATTATTTTTATTATATTATATAAATTTATTGCTCATGTATATGTTTGTACCACAGTCTATATATGTTGCTAGAGTATAGGTTGAAGGACTAAGTCTTTTCTTCTACCACAAGGATTTCAGTGGCTGAACTGAGTTTATTACACTTAGCAAGAGAAGCATTGCCTTGCTGAACCATCTCACCAGCTCCAAAACAATAATATCATTTAGAGTTTATTTATTGCACAAATGACTATATTATACTTAAGAATTATGTAGGTAGGTATAAGTAGAAAGGGAACAAAAATTATTAATACACAACCAATATAACTAACAACTGTTCGCTTCATTTCTGTACTATTTCTGTAAGATAGTCACTTTACTTTAAGTGTTGACTTTATTCACTAACCTTGGTCAAAACCCAATAACTACTTTATACAACACTGACAACGTATATAATAGAATGTAGTGGTATTCTTGGATTCTTATGTTATGGGGTAGGACTACAAACACTAAACTAGATACTTGGGTATATTTAAGGCTCTTAATTTCCTTTCTCTTTTCATTACTCATTCCTTGTAGCTATGTCAGCATCCTGGTTTCAGTGCCTAAATTTTAACTTAATTTGGTTTCTTTCTTCTGGATTGAGCTATCTATGCTTATCTAACCTGTGCATATAATTCTTAACTATATCTGGCTTGGCACAAATACTAAATTATTTCTTTAATTACATATTAATGGAGCATTATTATGAGGTTTATTTATTGAGAATTTTCAATTACTTTAGAGAATACATGTTTTTCTTTTCTTAAATAAATTATGTATTGTAGCAATGAAAGAGAAAGCAACAGATGACTAAATAAAAGTTAATAACAGTATTAGTAGGTAATATTGCTTTGGAAAAAATAGAAAAGAGACACAGGAAACTAAGGAAAATATAATATAAAAAGGCAATAACTATGAGAATTATGAAACTCTTGCATAGGCTTGGCATACAATGCCAAAGAAATACAGTTGGGTTGAAGAATTCAGAGGTTGGAGTTAAAGTAATGAAAATAATGATTTTTTTAAATAACTTTCTTAGTTCCCACATCTTTCATGCCTATAAAATATTCTCAAACATGACAAATAACACATGAGATTTTCTGAAGAGACCATATAGACACTTCTGATAAAAGATGTTGATTTTAAGTCATGGGTAATTGAAATTAGTTTATTCATGTTTAGAATCTGTCTCAAACAGAAAAAATTATGATGAGTATGAAAAATATTTTTCTACTGGTCTCCTGAATATATATGAAAGCTATTAACAAATCATAAATTATATATTATAGTATTAATAGATGTGAAATATATATATATATATATATATATATATATATATATATAACCACAGAGATTGAAACTTTAGAATTTTAAATGAGTTTGATGCTGTTACTATGGGGAATTTTGAAGTTGCACTAAATGGATTTTTACGTTATGATTTCTTTACAAATTTATGGAACCCAGGGATGGTATTGTGTTAGTTTTCTTGTTTTTCTTTTTCTTTTCTTTTCTTTTTTTTTTTTTAATTGGTTCATAATCTCAGAGGAAGTTGCACTATTAGGGGGTTGTTGAAGTGCTTACGGCATTTCTGGAGGTAATGTGGCACAGGATATGGCTTTTGAGGTCTATTAATGATTAAATTACATCCACTGTCACTGTTCACTGCCCATTGCCTTTAGACCAAGATGTAGAACACTTTGCTCCTACTCCATAACTGTGTCTGCATTCATAATACCATACACTGTCATGATGATTAGGGACTAATCCTCTGAAACTGTGAACCACCCCGATTGAATGTTAACATCAAAAGACTTGCATAGTCATGGTGTCTCTTCACAGCAATAAAACCCTAAGACAACTAGTCCTTAATTTTAAAGGTGACACTATATTTGTCAGTTGTTTTATTTTTATGTCAGTCTAAATGACAGTTGGAAATAGAATAAATTTCCTTAAGTTAATCAATTACTTAGATGAGTTTGTGAAGGACTATATGAAAAACTGCTGCATGCAATTTTCTAGACAAACCTTTGCTCTATGTAGCAATTTGTCTACTACAACGCAGGTATCGATATTTTCTTGTTCTTAATAATCAAGAGAGGCAGTTTGCGAAACTTTTATTAAATTGCTGAGAGATTTTCTTTATTTGCAAAAGAAATACCCTCCCTAATATTTAGTTTATATATTTTAAGCTGCTGCTGATATCATTTGGGCTCCTTGGAGTTGAGAATGGATATCTCCCATTGACATCAAAATTGTCTTTTAAGCATATGTCATACGGTAGGAATTAAAAAAAAAACTGTGCTAAAATAATTTCCTATCCTTAAAATTCTATCCAGATATTTCAGATATTTCACTTTGATCTCTATCTCTAAAATTACAAAATCAATGCAATGTGCACTAGTGCAAATCAAGATTAAGTAGTAAGAAAAGACTGGTTCCTTACCAGCTCTTTGTCTGGGACCTCTGAGTCTCTCTTTTCTGACTTTGTTCTTTTTATTTTATAAAGCTCAGTGATCCTTTTATTTTACAAAGCTTTGTGTTCTTTATTTTGAACTTTCTCATATAATCAACTTGTATTTATGCTGACATTGAGGAAGAAGATGACAAATGATCTTCAATCATTGTGTGATATTTAATGATAGTAGAAGATGAAAAATAAGACTATAATATAATGTTGTCAAATGATGAAAGATGTTATATGGATCTTGATAAGGTCATGCCACTCAAAAACTGTGGACTTATACACTCGGTTTATGAGCATCTTTCCATAGTCTCTGAGATTAGTTTTCTGTCTGAAGGCAGAATTTTGCTTTCCAGTGACCTAAAATTACAATGTCAGATTCTTTCTAAGAAAATTATTGTTTGAAAATTTCATATATAAATAATATGTCTTAACTAAATCTACCATTTTTTCCAATGGTTTATTCTCCCACCACTTTTCCCTCCTAACTTTATTCATAATTTTATAAATATTAAATTTTATTTAGCTTTGATTTTTGTTTACAAGTACTATTTTTGTTTTAAAACCCACTGAGTCAACTGGCTGGAACATGGGCAGCCCTTAAGAGAAGAAATCTGGTTCTCTCTACTCAACAGTCATGAATTTCCAACAGTCCATCAACTAGGTTTATAAATGTATGATTTCCTCTCTTATTTGTGCTACACTTTTGACTGGACTGAGTTTCCACAGGTCTTGTGTCACATTTATTTTCAGGACAGTCATTACTGTTATTGCACTCACAGCCTCTGTGAATTCATTCATAAAATGCCACTATCGTATCTGGAGACCATAAACTTACCATAGTCTCAACAACCTCTTGTTATTATTGTCTTTTTGCCTCCACTTTTGCCATGATCCCTGAGCCTTAGTGAAATAAATTTAATATAGTTGTCCATTTGTGGTAGAACACAGAAGTTTCTTATATTATGCATTTTGAGCACTTGTGATTATGTGTAGTAATCACAATCTGCTGCAATAAAAAGAAGCTTTTCTGATAAAGGTTGAGTTGGAAAATCTGTAGAGGTCAGAAAAACTAGAAGGAGACTATGGACAATTATTTTTATATGAAAGTAGAATACAGGTGCTATGATGAGGAAAAGAGAGTAAGGGGCCAGGAAGGGTTCAGTGATGTTAGTGATTGGAGGGAAAGGTAAAGTAGGGGGGTAAGGTAAGAGATAACTAACAGTAAGATCTTAGAAAAGTCTACTTCAGTACTTACTATTGAAGAAACTCCCTAATACATATGCATATACATATACCCAAAGAGGTTAAATAATTTTATCTTTTATAGGGGTGGTGAGGATAATATTTCTCCCATAAACTATAGGCTAGGAAACAAAAGGCATAGTGTCAGCAGCAGGTCACCTCCCTTTGAGCTGCTGATCAGTTTAGTATCATAGGCCCTCAAAAAGGTAGAGGCTATTGCTCTTGTTTAACCTATAGAACTTGATGGAAAGATCCTATTGCTAAAAACAAAATCTATTTGAGTCACAGAAAATTAAGAAATAAAATTGCTATTGAATTAGTTTAATCATTAATAGCTAATTTTAATAGTGAAAGAAGGAGCATTGCATGCTTGTATGCTTTTGGGAAAAGAATTAATTAAGTGTCTTCTCCAACTGTGAATCTTGACAGCAACAGAAACAAGCTGCAGGCCAGGCCTACTTTTCATCCTGCCCAGCTCCTGCATGGTTAGCTTTAAACCCGAAATAACAACACACAAATTGTATTCATTTAAACACTGCCTGGCCCATTAGTTTCAGCATCATATTGGCTAATCTTACTTAACCCATTTCTAATAATCTATGTAGCACCACGAAGTGGTGGCTTACCAGTAAAGATTCAGCATGTCTGACCTGGTGGCTGACTCCATGATGTCTGTCTCACTTCCCTTCTTCCCAGCATCCTGTTCTGTCTTTCCTGCCTACCTATGTTCTGATCTATCAGGCCAAGCAGTTTTCTTTATTAATTAACCAATAAAACAACAGATAGATAGAAGACCCACCTACATCATTTCCCCTTTTTCTATTTAAACAAGAAAGGAAGGCTTTCACTTTCATATAGCAAAATTACAAATAACAAAACAGTTATCAAGCAAAAATTACAGTTACAATATTTATACCTACTTTATCTTTTATCATAACTAAGGAAAACAATAACTATCTATTCTTCAACTCTATCAAAGACTCCAGAAGGATATAATATTACTTAAGTAAACAACAAGTAAGCAACTTCCAAAACTCTCAAAATGACAGAGACATCTTGCTGCCTAGACAGCCACACAAAGTATGGAAAAACAAACCACTGATACAATAGTAGCACTAGTGTTTTGGATTTAATCATTTAAATCCAAAAACAATCAAGCAGATATGGAAACAGTTCAAGACTTGAAAACTGAAATGGAGGACATAGAAGAAAACACAAACAGAGGGCCGGCTAGACATGGAAAATCTAGGTAGACGAACAGAGACTACAGAAACAAGCATAACCACCAGAATACAAGAGATAGAAGAAAGAATCTCAGATTCTGAAGATAACATAGACAAAATAAACGCACTGATCAAAGAAAACAGCAAGTCCAACAAACTCTCATCACAAAACATTAAGGAAACCTGGGACACAATAAAAGACCAAACCTAAGAATAATAGGAGTAGAAGAAGGAGAAGAAGTGCAGGTCAATGGTCCAGAAAATATATTTAAAAAAATTATAGAAGAAAAATTTTCCAACCTAAAGAAAGATGTACCTATGAAGGTTCAAGAAGCATACAGAACACAGAATAGGCTGGATCAAAAAAATTAAAAAAAATAAATAAATAAAACATCCCCTCGCCATATAATAATCAAAACACAAAGCATATAGAATAAAGAAAGAATATTAAGAGCTGCAAAGGAAAAAGGCCAAGTTACTTATAAAGGTAAACCTATCAGACTTACACCTGACTTCTCTATGAAAACCATGAAAGCCAGAAGGTCCTGAATAGATGCACTGCAAAAATTAAGAGACCATGGATACAAGCCCATACTACTATACCCAGCCAAGCTTTCATTCACTATAAATGGAGAAAACAAAATTTTCCAGGATAAAAACAAATTTAAACAATATGTAGCTGATGGAGGAAGGTCATTGGCTAATAAAGGAAATGCCTTGGCCCATTTTATTGCTTAGAAGATAGGTGGGAGGAGTAAACAGAACAGAACGCTGGGATGAAGAGGAAGTGTGCTCAGCCTCCACAGCTCTCCTCATGGGAGCAGAAGCCACAGAAAGACGCCATGCTCCTGGCTCCTGGGCAGACGCATGCTATGAAGCTCTGACCCAGGATGGACATAGGCTAGAATCTTCCTGGTAAGCGCACCTAGGGGTGCAACACAGATGATTAGAAATGGGCTAAATTAATATGTGAGAATTAGCCTAGAAGAGGCTAGATAGAAATGGGCCAAGCAGTGATTAAATGAAAACAGTTTGTGTGTTGTTATTTCGGGTATAAGCTAGCCAGGCACCTGGGGTGCCAGGGACGCAGCCCAACTGCCCCTAATTACTAAATGTAGCCACACACCAAGCCTTACAGAAAGTAATAGAAGAAAAATCACTAACCAAGGAGTCCAACAATGACCACAATAACTCAGACATCTAGAGACCCTTCACCAGCACAACTCAAAGAAGGGAAACACACAAACTCTACTAATAAAAAAGTGACCGGAGTTAACAACGACTGGTCATTAATATCACATAATGTCAATGGAATTAACTCACCTATAAAAAGGCACAGGCTAAGTGATTGGATACAAAAACAGGATCCAACATTCTGCTGTTTACAAGAAACACACCTCAACCACAAAGACAGGCACTTACTCAGAGTAAAGGGCTGGGAAAAGGCTTATCAAGCAAATGGACCTAAGAAACAAGCAGGTGTGGCCATACTAATTTCTAACAAAGCTGACTTCAAACTTAAATCAATCAGAAAAGATGGAGAGGGAAATTTTAAACTCATAGCAGGAACAATTCATCAAGATAAAGTCTCAATCCTGAATATCTATGCCCTACTATAAAAGCAACCACGTAGGTAAAAGAAACATTACTAAAACTCAAGGCAGCCATCAATCCGCACACACTAATAGTAGGAGAATTCAACACTCCTCTCTCACCAATGGACAAGTCAATCAGACAGAAACCTAACAGAGAAATAAGAAAATTAATGGAGGTACTAAATCAATAGGACTTAACAGACATCTATAGAACATTCTACCCAAATAGGAAAGAATATACCTTCTTCTCTGCAGCTCATGGAACCTTCTCGAAAATTGACCACATACTCGGTAACAAAGCAAACTTCCACAGTTAGAAAAAATTATTAGTAACCACCTGTGTCTTATCAGATCACCATGGATTAAAGTTAGAATTCAACAACAATGCTACCCCCAGAAAACCTACAAACTCATGGAAACTGAACAGTCAACTACTAAACCATACCTGAATCAAGGAAGAAATAAAGAAATCAAAGTCTTCCCTGAATTCAATGAAAATAAAGAAACAACCTACGCAAACTTATGGGACACTATGAAAGCAGTCCTGAGAGGAAAGTTCATCGCACTAAGTGCCCACCTAAAGAAAACAGAGAAAGCACACATTGGAGACTTAACATCCCACCTGAAAGTTCTAGAAAAAAAAAGAAACAGACTCACTTAGGAGGAGTAGAAGACTGGAAATAATCAAACTGAGGGCGGATATCAACAAAATAGAAACACAGAAAACAATCCAAAGAATCAGTGAAACAAAAAGCTGGTTCCTGGAGAAAATCAACAAGATTGATAAACCCCTATCCAAACTAAACAAATGGCACAGAGAGAATATGCAAATTAATAAGATCAGAAATGAAAAGGGGGACATAACCACAGACACAGAAGAAATTCAGAGAATCATTAGCTCTTACTACAAAAGTCTATATGCCACTAAACTGGAAAATGTAAAAGAAATGGACACTTTTTTAGATAAATACCATATACCAAAGTTAATCCAGGACCAGGTGAACAATCTAAATAGACCTGTTAGTTGCGAAGAATTAGAAGCTGTTATCAAAAACCTCCCTACCAAAAAAAGCCCAAGACCAGATGGTTTGAATGCGGAATTGTACCAGAACTTCCAAGAACAGCTAATATCTATACTCCTTAGTATATTTCACAATACAGAAGCAGAAGAGTCATTGCCAAATTCCTTCTATGAAGTTACAATTACTCTGATACTAAAACCACACAAAGACTCAACCAAGAAAGAAAATTACAGGCCAATCACACTCATGAACATCGACGCCAAAATCCTCAACAAAATACTGGCAAACAGAATCCAAGAACACATTAGAAAAATTATCCATTATGATCAAGTTGGTTTCATCCCAGAGATGCAGGGCTGGTTCAATCTACGCAAATCTATCAATGTAATCCATCATATAAATAAACTGAAAGAAAAAAAACCATATGATCATTTCATTAGATGCTGAAAAAGCATTTGACAGAATTCAACATCCCTTTCTGATAAAAGTCTTGGAGAGATTAAGGATACACGGGACACACCTAAATAAAATAAAACTATTTATAGCATGCCGACAGTTAACAACAAATTAAATGGAGAGAAACTCAAAGCCATCCCACTAAAATCAGGAACACGACAAGGCTGTCTACTCTCTCCATACCTCTTCATTATAGTGCTTGAGGTTTTAGCAATAGCAATAAGACAACATAAGGGGATCAGGGGATTCGAATGGGAAAGGAAGTAGTTAAACTTTTGTTATTTGCAGATGATATGATAGTGTACATAAGCGACCTCATAAACTCCACCAAAGAACTTTGACAGCTGATAAACATCTTTAGTAATGTGGCAGGATACAAGATCAACTCCAAAAAAATCAGTCGCCCTCCTATACACAAAGGATATGGAAGCAGAGAGGGAAATCAGAGAAGCATCACCTTTCACAATAGCCACAAATAGCATAAAATATCTTGGGTAAGTCTAACCAATGAAGTGAAGATTCTATTTGACAAGAACTTTAAGGCATTGAAGAAAGAAATTGAAGAGGATACCAGAAAATGGAAGGATTTCCCTTGCTCTTGGATTGGGAGGATCAACATAGTAAAAATGGCAATTCTATCAAAGGCAATTTATAGATTCAATGCCATCCCCATCAAGGTCCCATTAAAATTCTTCACAGATCTTGAGAGGACAATAATCAACTTTATTTGGAAAAAAAAAAACTGAGGATAGCCAAAACAATCTTATACAATATAGGAACTTCTGGAGGCATTACCATCCCTGACTTCAAACTCTATTAGAGAGCTACAGTAATGAAAACAGAGTGGTATTGGCATAAAAACAGAGAAGTCAACCAAAGGAATCATATAGAAGACCTGGTTTTTAACCCCCAAACCTATGAACACCTCATTTTTGATAAAGGAGCTCAAAGTATACAATGGAAGGAAGAAAGCATCTTCAACAAATGATGCTGGCACAACTCTATGTCAAACTTTAGAAGAATGAAAATAGACCCATATCTATCACCATGCACAACACTCAAGTCCAAATGGATCAAAGACCTCAATATCATTCTGAACACACTGAACCTGAAAGATGAGAAAGTGGGAAGTACCCTACAACATATGGGCACAGGAGATTGCTTCCTAAGTATAATCCCAGCACCACAGACTTTTAGGGCAACATTGAATAAATGGGACCTACTGAAACTGAGAAGCTTCTCTAAAACAAAGGACACTGTCACTAAGACAAAAAGGCAACATACAGACTAGGAGAAGATCTTTTCCAACTCCGCAACAGACAAAGGTCTGATCTCCAAAATATACAAAGAACTCAAGAAACTAGACTTTAAAATGCTAATTAACCCAATTAAAAAATGGGGCATTGAACTTAACTGACAATTCTCAACAGAGGAAGATCTAATGGCCAAAAGACACTTAAGGTCATGCTCAACCACCTTAGCGATCAGGGAAATGCAAATCCAAACAACTTTGAGATATCATCTTACACCTAACAGAATGGCTCAAATCAAAAACACCAATGATAGCCTTTGCTGGAGAGGTTGTGGAGGAAGGGGTACACTCACCCATTGCTGGTGGGAATGCAATCTTGTGCAACCTCTTTGGAAATCAGTGTGGCGGTTTCTCAGGGAATTCTGGATCAACCTACCCCAGGACCCAGAAATACCACTCCTGGGAATATACCCAAGAGATGCCCGATCATATGACAAAAGCATTTGTTCAACTATGTTCATAGCAGCATTATTTGTAATAGCCAGAACCTGGAAACAACCTAGATGCCCTTTCATGGAAGAATGGATGAAGAAAGTGTGGAATATGTACACATTAGAGTACTACTCAGTGGTAAAAAACATTGACTTCTCGAATTTTGCATGCAAATGGATGGAAATAGAAAATACTATCCTGAGTGAGGTAACCCAGACCCAAAAAGATGAACATAGGATGTACTCACTCATAATTGGTTTCTAGCCATAAATAAAGGTCTCTGAGTCTATAATTTTTTATCCTAAAGAAGCTAAGTAAGAAGGTGAACTCAAGGAAAAACATATAGTTATCCTCCTGGGTATGGTAAGTAGACAAGATTACTGGGCAATACATTGCGATCTTGGGGGTGGGGTGGGATGGGGGTAAGGGGTGATGGGGAGAGAAAAGTGAGAATGGGAGGATGGGGGGAACTTGGGAAAATGGGATGATTTGGATAAAGTAAGGTTGGATAACGGATCAGGGAAGCACATATTTTAATTAAGGGAGCCATCTTAGGGTTGGCAAGAGACTTGAACCTTAGAGCGGCTCCCAGGAGCCCAGAGTGATGTCCCCAGTTGGTTCCTCGGGCAGCTGAGGATAGGGAACCTGAAATGACCCTATCCTATAGCCATACTGATGAATATCTTGCATATCACCATAGAACCTTCATCTGGCAATGGATGGAGATAGAGACAGAGACCCACACTGGAGCACCGGACTGAGCTCCCAAGGTCCCAATGAGAAGCAGAAGGAGGGAGAACATGAGCAAGGAAGTCAGAACCACGAGGGGTGCACCCACTCACTGAGACAGTGGGGCTGATCTATTGGGAGCTCACCAAGGCCAGCTGGACTGTGACTGAAAACGCATGGGATAAAACCGGACTCTTTGAACATGGCGAACAATGAGGGCAGATGAGAAGCCAAGGACAATGGCATGGGGTTTTGATCCTATTGCATGTTCTGGCATTGTGGGAGCCTAGCCAGTTTGGATGTTCACCTTCCTAGACCTGGATGGAGGGAGGAAGACCTTGTACTTTCCACAGGGCAGGGAACCCTGACTTCTCTTAGTATTGGAGAGGGAGGGGGAGTGAAGTGGTGGGAAGGGGAGAAGAGTGGGAGGAGAGGGAGGGAAATGGGAGGCTGGGAGGAGGCAGAAATTTTTTTTCAATAGAAACTAACAACAAAAAAAAAGAAATAGAATGAGCCAGAAAAGAAAAACCCCTGATACATAATAATCAGTACAGTAAGCATATAGAACAAAGGAGTACTATTAAGATTTCATGGGGAAAAAAGACCAAATTACATATGAAGAGAGACAGATGTATTAGAATTACACCTGAATTCTCAGGGGATTCTAGGATAAACATGCTACATATGCGAATAAACCACAAATATCATCTCAGCACACTATACCTAGCAATACTTTGAATTACCATAGGTGGAGAAATTAAGATGTTCAATGATAAAACTAAATTTAAACAATATCTATGAATCCATCACTACAGAATTTACAAGAAGAAAAACTCTAAGCTAAGGAATTTCACTAGGTCCAAGAAAACATGAGAAAAAAAATTTCAAGTCTAGCATGTCAGAACCTGCTCCAACAAAGTCGGCTAGGGTACCTGGAGTTGGGAGGTATTAAGGCTAAGGAAATGTGAGGTTAAAGTAACTAAAATAGAAAACACGAGATAGATTCCAGAGGTCTGTTGATAAAATACCAACCATCCCCGAGTTTATTTTAGAGTTTGTTTATTTAAAAACAGAACAAGCACAGCATGGACAGTCAGTCAGTATCTAACAAGACCATTCTTTTCCTTGAGCAAGCAGTTTCCTGCACTTGCTGCTCACAAATAGTTTCAATTTCTGTGTAAATGTGCCTAAGGTTTAGTATCAGCAGTATACTTTCTACTATATGATGTGTTCTTTTCTCATGAGCAAGATGCTCTCCCATGAGCTTAATCAGAATTTTTTTCACATCCCACAAGGATACTGGAGCAAGCTTTGCAGACAAGCTTGAACTCAAATGACTTTTAAGCCAGAATGGAGTCCAGATGGAAAATGAGACACATACGGACTCCCATACTAAAAATATAAAAAGAAGGTTAAAAACACAAACAAACAATATTTAAAAAGACAAAATGACATGAATATACAATGAATAGGTTTTGGTATCTCTCAAGATGAACAGAATCAGTCTTGTAGCAAAAGGAAGTATATGAACAAGGAAGTCATTACCACAAGGGGTTGATCCTCTCACTGAGACAGTGTGCCTGAGCTAATGGGAGCTCACCAAATCCAGCTGAACTGGGACTGATAGAGCATGGAATCAAACTGGACCCTCTGAATATGGCTGACAATTGAGGCAACTGAAAAGGTAGTGCTAATGGCACTGGGATTTGTCTCTACTACATGTATTGGCTTTGTGGGATCCTATTCTATTTGGATGCATACCTTCCTAAGCCTGAATGGAGGAAGCAGGGCTTTGGACTTCCCACAGGGCACGGTACTCTGCCCTCTTTTAGGACTGGAGGGGGAGAGGGTAGGATGAGTCAGGGAGCAAGAGGGAAGTGGGAGGAGAGGAGGAAGTGGAAATTTTGAATGGTATTATTCATAAAGTAATAAAAATATAAGAAATAATCAATCTTGTTCACACAAAAATTAAAGACATTGAAAACTACCCAGCTGTCTGCTGTATCCAAAATGCACACCTTAATACCAACGATAGACACCACCTCAGAGTAAAATATTCAGAATAGTTATTTCAAGAAAATGATCCTAAGAAACAGCTGGTGTAACCATTTTAATATCTAAAAAAAAAGATTTCACATCAAAACTAATCAGAAAAATAATGATGGTCACTGCAAACTTATCCAAAAAATTCCAACAAGAAAACATCACAATTCTGAACATCTGTGTACCAAAGCATGGGTACTTGATCTTGTAAATAAACATTACTCTAACTTAAACCACATAGTGACCCTCACACCATGTTAATAGTGATTCTAATATCTTATTCTTGCCAAAAGAGAGGTCATACAGACAAAAACTAAAGAGGCAATTGCTATAGATAACTGAGTTTATAAACTGTTTCTAACAGATATTTAAAGAATATTTCACTCAAACACACAGAAAATATACTTTCTTTTCAGAACCTCATTGAAGTTTTTACAATATTAGCTACATACTCAGATTGAGAGCAAGTATCAAGAGATAAAAGAAAATCAATGTAGCATTCTACATCTTACCTGAACACAACAGATTAAATAGTAGCATCAAAATAAAAAAAAACAGAGAAAAAATAGGTTAAACGATAATAGAAACTGAAATCTCTCTACTGAATGAAAAATTAGTCAAGACCAGAATTAACACATTCTAGAATAGAAATAAAATTGAAATGGATACACAGCATACCCAATCTTATGAAGCTGGGTCTAAAAAGGAATGTTCATAGCAAGAATAACCCACTTGAAAAGTTGGAGGTATCTAATACTAGCAAGTTAATGACATACATGAAAGCTTTAGAAAACAAAGACATTATACTCCAAATAAGGAGATGGCAAAAAAAAAAAAAATCAAGCTTACAGGGGAAAAAATAAATTAGAAAGAACAATAACAGTATTTTTTTAAATCAACGAAACAAAAACTTAGTTTTTTGAAAAAGTAAATAAGATCAACAAACCCTTATGAAAATAAATTAAAAGGCAGAGATAAAAGATCTGAATTAATAAAATTAGAAATTAAAAAGGGGGCATAACAACAGACACTAAAGAAATCTAGAGTCTCATAAGGATATACTTTAAAAAAATACTGACACTTCACTAAACTTCAAACTCTAAAAAGAATTGATAACCTTCTCAATATTTATAATTTCCCAAAGCAAATCAGGATTAGATAAACAATCTAAACAGACCTATGACCCCTACTGAAATAGAAGTAGTCATTCAAAGATTCCCAACAAAGCAAAAGACTGGGATCCTGTAGGAGAATGCTCTTGTACACTGCAAAGATTTGTCACTTGTATTAATTTAATAAAAAACTTATTGGGCAGAAACCAGGCAAGAAATATAGGTGGAGAAGCCAAACTATATTCAATAGAATACTTGCAAATCAAATCCAAGAACACATCAGAAAAAAATCATCTATCATAATCAAGAAGACTCTATCCCAGAAATACAGAGATGATTCAACACAAGTAAACAGTTGTGGCATGCAACTTTTATCCCAACACTTGGGATTCAGAGACAGGCATATCTTTGCCAGTTCAAGGCCAGCCTGGTCTACAAAATGAGTTCCAGGACATGTTCCCAAGTTACAGAAAAACCCTGCCTCAAAAATACAAAAACAAACAAAAAATGTGATCTACCACATAAGTAAACTGAAAAGCAAAAAAGCTCATGATCATCTCATTAGATGTAGAAAAGGCCTTTGACAAATCCAATACTCCTATATTAGAGATACAAAGAGAACACATCAACATAAAAAAGAGAATTTACATTAGGCCTATATGCAATATTGATTTAAATGAAGAGAAATTCAATGCAATTCCATTAAAAGCAGGAACAAGACAAGTTTCTGCACTCCTTCCATACTTATTCAATAAATTCCCTGAAGTGTTAGTTAGAGCAATAAGATAATTTGATGTGGCAGTGTCATATATCAATCTGTTGATTTCATTGGTTAATTAATAAAGAAACTGCTTGGCCTGATATTTTAGAACATAGGTGGGTGGAGTAAACAGAACGGAATGCTGGAAAGAAGAGAAGTTAGGCAGACGCCATGCCTCCCCTCTCCAGAGCAGACGCGATGAAGCATCGACCCAAGATGGACATAGGCTAGAATCTTCCTGGTAAGCCACCATCTCGTGGTGCTACACACATTAATAAAAATGGGCCAAGCAGTGTTTAAATGAATACAGTTTCCGTGTAATCATTTTGGAGCATAAGCTAGCTGGCAGACAGGAGCCGGGCAGCAGGAACGCAGGCCGCAGCTCCATCTACAATAATTGAAGGAAATAAAGGAAATAGGAAGTATTATTATTTGCTAGTGATCAGATAGTTTACATAAGTGACCTAAAAAATTCAATTAGTGAACTCAGATTGCTTATTAATAGTTTCATCAAAGTATCTGTGTACAAAATTACCCACAAAATTTTATAAGCTCTGTTGTACAAATGACAAAAAAAAAGACTAAGAAAGAAATGAGGGTAACAACCCATTTCACAGTAGCTCCAAATAATATAAAACTTCTTACCATATTTTGACGATGCAAATGTAAGACTTATATGATAAAACTTTAAGTCTTTGAGGAAATAAAAATTATATATATATATATATATATCAGAAGATTAAATTCTTTTCCTTTGTTCCTTGGTTAGTAAGATTAACAATTTTTTTAAATGCTATTTTACAGAAAACAATCTACTGATTCAATGTAACTGTCATTAAAATTCCATAATAATTTTTACAGATACTAAAAGAACATTTTCTAGCATCATATGGAAAACAAAACAAAATAAAACCAATATCAACAACAAAAATAAGTATATCTAAAAAAAGTCCTAATTAACAATAGAACTGCTAGAGGTATCACCATTCCTCTTTTTTTTTTTTTTGTTTTGTTTTGTTTTGTTTTGTTTTTTTGTTTTTCGAGACAGGGTTTCTCTGTGGTTTTGGAGCCTGTCCTGGAACTAGCTCTTGTAGACCAGGCTGGTCTCGAACTCACAGAGATCCACCTGCCTCTGCCTCTGCCTCCCGAGTGCTGGGATTAAAGGCGTGTGCCACCACCGCCCGGCTCATTCCTCTTTTTTTTAAGTTGTACTAAAGAACATGCTTTTGACACAAAAATGGGCACATAGAACATTGAAATTGAATTGAAGACCCAGACATAAATTCACTCATCTATGGACACTTGTTTAGATAAAGAGATAGAAATACGGACTGTAGGGTTAATGAAATGGCTAAGCAGTTAAGAGCACTGGATTCTCTTCCATAGGTCTTGATTTCATTTCACAACAACCATGTAGTGGTACATAACCACCTATAATGAGATCTGGTGCCCAATTCTGGCATGCAGTCAGACATACTGGTAGAACACTGCATATATTATAAATAAAAAAAGAACGTTTTAAAAAAGAAAACTGAAAGAAAGAAAGAGAGAGAGAGAGAGAGAGAGAGAGAGAGAGAGAGAAGGACACACTGGGGAAAACACAGCATCTTTAAGATAGATCTTCTTAGGAAAGGGTAATACAAAAAAGGAGTTACAGCATGCCACCAGCAAACAGCAAGGATCTGTGCTAATCTCTGTATTTTTTTTCTTATTTTTTTTTATTTTTTTTATTGAGAAAAGGAGAAAAAAAAAACAAGTTTCCACCTCCTCCCAGCCTCCCATTTCCCTCCCCCTCCTTCCCCCCTACGCCCCCTCCTCCCACCCTTCTCCCCCTCCCCCCACTCCTTTCCCCCTCCCTCTCCAGTCCAAAGAGCAGTCAGGGTTTTCTGCCCTGTGGTAAGACCTAGGACCTCCCCCCTCCGTCCATATCTAGGAAGGTGAACATCCAAACTGGCTGGGCTCCCACAAAGCCATCACATTACGTAGGATCAAACCCCCGTGCCATTGTCCTTTGTGTCTCATCAGCCCTCATAGTTCGCCATGTTCAGAGAGTCCAGTTTTATCCCATGCTTTTTCAGTCACAGTCCAGCTGGTCTTGGTGAGCTCTCAATAGATCAGCTCCACTGTCTCAGTGGGTGGGTGCATCCCTCGTGGTCCCGACTTCTTTCTGAGGTATCCCAGACCCAAAAAGATGAACATGGGTTGTACTCACTCATAATTGGTTTCTAGCCATAAATAAGGGTCACGGAGTCTACAATAGGTGAATCTAAAGAAGCTAAGTAAGAAGGGGAACCCAAGGAAAAACATATAGTTTGGCTAAGAGGAGAAATTGCCGGGGAGAAAATTGGGATCTTGGGGTGGGGTGGGTTGGGGGTAAGGGGAGATGGGGAGAGAAAAGTTAGAAGGGAAGGAGGTCGGGCCTTGGGAAAACAGGAGGATTGGGATAAAGGAAGGTTGGACAGGGGAGCACGGAACCACAATTCTTAGTTAAGGGAACCACTTTAGGGTTGGCAAGAGACCTGACCCTAGAGGGGCTCCCAGGTGCCCAAGCTGAGGTCCCCAGTTAGTTCCTTGGGCAGTTGAGAATAGGGAACCTGAAATGACCCTATCCTTGAGCAACACTGACGAATATCTTGTATATCATCATAGAACCTTCATCTGGTGATGGATGGAGATAGAGACAGAGACCCACACTGGAGCACTGGACTGAGCTCCCAAAGTCCCAATGAGGAGCAGAAGGAGGGAGAACATGTATTTTTTTTTATCTAGACTTTCTTTTCAAACCCTCTCAGATTTTATGTGGATTTAGTTGGTCCCACGTTGGGCACCAACCTGTTGCAAGAAACCACTTGATCGTCCTGGCTGCTGAGAACAAAAATAATTACACAGAATCCATATTATTTAAATCAGTGCTTGTCCCATTAGCTCTAGCTTCTTATTGGCTTACTCTTATATTAATTTAACCCATTTTTATTAATCTGTATATCACAATGTGATCATGGCCTATCGGCAAAGTTCCAGGATGTTTGACTCTGGTGGTGGCTCCAGAGCATCTCTTGACTCCACCTTTGCTTCCCAGCATTCAGTTCCATCTTCCTTACCTACATAAGTTCTCCCCTATCAACAGGCCAAGGCAGTTTCTTTATTCATTGACAAAGAAAAGCAACACACAGACAGAAGGATCTCCCATACCAAATATCCTCCTGTTAGATTTTTCTTTTGATGAATATACAGCGTCCTTTCAAATCTCTTGATCAGTTTTTGTTTGAGTCTATTTTCATAAATATTAAAATGACTATACTGGCTTGCTTTATAGGTCCATTGCTTGTAATATCTTTTTCCAACCTTGTATACTGAGGTGACATCTATTCATGATTTAAGGTATACTCTCGGTATTCACAAGGAAGAAAAATCTTGTTTGTACCTCTATCTGTACATATCTGTTTTATTGTGTACTATAGGAAATCCTTCAGCCAGTAACCTTTAAGTTACCAGCCCACCTGGGCATGGCTTTTTATACCATAAATGCTAATGTAAAGTATGCACTCCCTCTCTCTTAGGCTCCTGGATTCAGTTGTTGTTTCCTGTTTGATCTGTGAGTCTACCCCTAAATAAATAACCTTTTATTATATTCAATTCTGAGCTAGTATGGGATTTCTTTTTAGCATTCTTCTTCATCTGGTGCTCCACATGAATCCCAACTCCACTCCTACTGGGTGGACTGGTCGAAAAGGCCCAAACATTCCATGGCCCAGAAGGTGGTCCACCTCCACACATCTGGCTTGCTTTCTCACCTATTAAGTGACTTTTGTTTTGTAAATCCCACTGGAACAGAGCTAAGAGTGGCAACTTGGAAATTTCCCAACTTCACAGACATTTTCCAACCCCCACTGCTGCATTCCCTGCCATATGGTGAGTTGTGCAATTTCTGGTTTATGCTCCCAACTCATGTGTATGTGTTGGAGTATTCGGTCACACAATAAATAACCAACCAGATCAAGAACAACAGATGTAATTTAATAATTGAAAAATGGGGGAACTCATGCTACAAGAGTGGGAGGTCTGAAGTCCAAAATGGTCCCACGAGTACCACATAGAGAGAATGTGTACCTACCTACCCCGGTTTTTCTATCTGTGCTACAGGCTGCCACACTCTAACCAGATGTGATTGATTGAGGTTCCCCATCACTCATGAGTTCTGAGCTCCTTGCTCCATGTATGGAATTTATTTAATTGCTTTTAATTTATCAAGAAAAGCATATTTCTCAGTATTAAACCAAAGCATGATGGGAAACCAAAGCAATGCAGGACTGATTGTACCACCACCAGTTGTGATACCTGTTGGACAAAAAAAATCATTACACCTAAAACAATTAACAGATTTCATAACAAAGGTAACGATTCAATTAATAAATAAATCAATAAACTTGGAAAAATATATATTTACAGACAGTATTACCCTGAAAAATTTTAATAACCTTTTTGCTGATACTATGGATTGGATTCTGCAAAGCTTATATAGTTATTGTGATACATTCATTTATTGGACATTCAGACTCAGTTTATTTCTTCAATATTTTATTCTTAAGAAAATGGATTGATAACAGAGCCAAGAATGAGGCACTTTTAGAAATGATACAGTCTTTACAGACTAATAATAATCAGCTTGCTGACAAGATTAATACCATTGAAATAAAGTTACCTGAAATATTAATACTATTGAAAAGGATAGAATTAATTGGCAAACAAAATTCAATCTATGTCAAAGTGTACTGAAAAATTATTTGAAAGAATTTACAGTGTTCAATTTGACTATTAAAATTAGTTAAAAAGTAATGACTGGTTAAAGGATAGAGTATACCTCTAGGAAGGCAAACAGAATGCTATCCAAATAATGTCCAAGGATGAGATGTTATCTTTAAAGAAAAACTTCAGACCTTGAAATTGTATGTGCAGTATTAGGAGCAGAGGCTAGGTGCCACAATGAAATCACTAGAAATCTATACATTCCAGAAGATTCAGGCTTTACAAAAGACAGAAGTATAAATATTTGAAATTACTGAGGAAATTATTAGAGCCGATGTGCTGGGAAAGAAGGTACATGGACAGGATTTAACATCACCAGTACCTGTCAGAGATGACTTTGATGTGGGAGTGATTTCTTATTAATAAAGAAACTGCCTAGACACATTTGATAGGCCAACCCTTAGGTAGGTGGAGTAAACAGAACAGAATGTTGGGAGAAAGAAGCTGAGTCAAGGAGTCGCCATGGTTCTCCCACTCCAGACAGACACAGGTTAAGATCTTTCCTGGTAAGCCAGCTCGTGGGCTACAAAGATTAATAGAAATGGGTTAGATCAATATGTAAGAGCTATCCAATAAAAAACTGAAACTAATGGGTCAGGCAGTGTTTAAAAAAATACAGTTTCCGTGTAATTATTTCGGGTAAAGCTAGCCGTGCGGGCGGCCGGGTGCCAGGGACGCAGCCCGCTGCTCTTACTACAAGATGACTTTACCAGGTTTTTAGCTTACTACCCTGTACTCTACTCTGAAAAAGCATCATATTCTAAATGCCCAAAGGGATCCAAAGAAGGTAGATGGATACCTATAAGAAAGAATGATCTAAAAGAAATGAAGCAATCCATAGTATCATATGCCTTGTATTCAACATTTGTTAGGGAGATGGTAAAGACAAGGGCTTCTAGCAATAAGGCAACCCCCACATGACTTGCTTCAATTAGTTTCAGCAGTCTTGGATGATGGGTCACAATTATTGTGGAAATGTTCTTTGTGAGAAGAGGCAAAAATTTTAGAACAACAGGGAAAAGCAAAAGGATGCAAGACTTCCCAAAATCAATGTCTTAGAAAGGGCACTTATCCTGACCAACTGGCTCAAGCTCTTTGCAATGAACAAATCTGTTCACTATGCAAAAAAAAAAAAAAAAAAAAAAAACAAAAAAAAAACAAAAAAAAAAAACACTTAAATGCTTAGGACAGGATTCAAGAACTAGGAAAATGAATGGAATCATAGACCATGGTTAAACAGGGCCAGAGAGAACTCCTTAGTTACTAACATTTTACAAAGATTAACTAAGGCTATACAAATAGGAGTAACAGACCCAGATGCTACATGAGTATTACTGAATCTCTGGCTTCTGAAAATGCCAATTTAAAATACATAAATAAATTTGGGCCTTTAAAGGTTAAATCAGCACCAATGGATGAATAAATCCTACTTACAATGTACATTGAGACCTTTGACTTATATAATACTAAATCTTGGATAAGAGAAGCAATTTCCATAGGTCTGGGGAGACATCAAAATGCCCAATATTTTAATTCTGCTACAATAGGATATCTGAGAAGGGATTGTAGACAAGGAATTTCTAGAAATAATGTCTCCTCTGGGGATGACAAAAGTAAAAGAATTATGTAGAATGTTTGGCAAAGTCCAAAATTGGGCCAATGAATACAGATAAACAAAAGACAGACAATGCAAATTTCTTGGGTATCCTCTCCCAGGTCTCCAAGTCAAAAGTGGTCCAAACATTCCCAATCACTGTGTAATGCATGTCTCACTAGGAAAACTAAAAAATTCAGTATTTTATGTAAAAAAAAAAACATACTGTTATGGATGATGGAATAAACATGGAGGAAGTATCAAAACTTCCAATAGGAAATAGGAAACCATATTCTGGCAGACTTCTGTAAATAACCAAAGACCAAAGCAAAGAGTGCGTATTAATCGCATTGTATTTTTGGGTTTGATAGACACAGATGTGGAATTGAGTATCATTACTCCAGAATTTTGGCATCCAAATTGACCTCTTCAAGAGTCATAATTTCAATTCCTAGGAATTGGAATCTTATCTCAAGTGAAACAAAACACGAGAAGGATTGAATGCATAGGGTCAGAAGGCCAGAGAGGAAGGCTGAGGCCACATGTGGCTAATTTTGCAGTGAATTTATCAGGTTGTGACCTGCTGTAGAAATGAAATACCCAGGTTAATATTCCTGTTGTCTCAGAAACTCGTTATTTGTGGAAAGAATATGACACAAAAAGATCACAAGCCATTCACGCTGTACAAGAACAGAAAGCAACTAGCAAACTTTTAGGGGTACCAATAGCCCTACATTCAAAAATGGTTAACTGAAAACCAATATGGGTTAAACAGTGGCCTTTTAAAGAAAACAAGCTGCAGAATTTAGAAAAGCTGATACAGGAACAACTAGCTGCCTACCATATTGAAGTCTTTGAAATTCTCCTGTATTTGTTGTTTTAAAAAATCTGGTAATTGGAGAATAGTGATAGATCTAAGAACTGTCAACCAAGTAATTTAACCTATGGGCCCTCTACAATCTGGAATTCTTCTGCCTTCTCTATTACCAAAACAATGACCTCTTATAGTTATTTATTTAAAAGATTGTTTCTTCACTGTACCTCTACAAGAAAAGGACAAAGAAAAAACTTGCCTTCACAGTGTCTACTTATAATAATTCTCAGCATACTGTGTGATATCAATGGACCATCCTCAACTAGTTGAGAGTTTCTGCTATTTGAAATTTTGTCAACTAGGAGGAATAGATCCAGCAGACATTACAGTTCCTTTTAATACTAATGAAATTTAAAAAAAAATATGGGAAGACAATGAACCTTGGCAAAGAGCTTATAATATTTTTTAGGAAAGATTAATAGTGATTATTCCAAAAGTGAGAGAATTAATTTTATAAAGAAAACTACTTGGATCTTTCTGCACATTGTATGTGGCACACTAATAACTGGACACAACAAATTTTATTCTGATGCAAATAAATAAATAAAGGAAGGTTAAAAATCAGAAGATTTAAGTAAAGTGGGAAAAAAAGCCCTTATAATTGTCCAAAAGTCAGAACTACATGCTATTATCATGTTACTAAGGGATTTTAAGAAACCCTCAATGTAGTTACTGATTCACAATATGTAGACAGAGTTGTCTTGTATACGAAAACTACTAAATTTATACCAGATGATAAAGAATTGACTTTATTATTTATACAGGTTCAAGATATAATCAGCAATAACTTTATTTGATATACATAACACAAATCCGATCCCATATGGTTTTGACAGGTTCTCTAGCAAAAGGTAATGCAGAAATTGATGATTGCCCAGAAGTGTGCTTAAGCCTTCATAATTTCATAAGAAACATAATGTTAATAGCAAAGGTTAAAAGAAAATGGTCTATTACATGGCAACAAGCTAAGGAGATTATAAAAAGATGTCCTACTTGCTCTTTCTATAACTAAACACTGCAACTTGCAGAAAGTAACCAAAAGAGTACTCAAAGGATTCAAATCTGGCAGATGAATGTGTTATATTTTTGCAGATATTGGAGAATTAAAATATATAAACCACAAAATTGACAATTAATCAGATTTTCAATGGGCAACTGCTCTGATCTCAGAAAAGGCTGATTGAATAATCAGGCATTTATTAGACGTTATGTCTATCATGAGTATGACTGCACAAATAAAGACAGATAATGTATATGTCTCTAAAAATTGAAACAGTTTTTGTTTATTATAATATAAAGCATATTACAGGTATACCATACAATCCTACAGGTGAGGCAGTTATAGAAAGATCAAATAAAACTGTAAAGGATATATTAAACAAATAGAAACCCCCAGAAATAGGTTACATAATGCTTTACTAAATTTGAATTTTCTTAACACTAATGAGAAAGGGAAAACAGCAGCAGAGAGACAGTGGATAATAGAAAAATCTTCTGAATTAAATCTGCCATTAATTAATTAATGTTGGGGAGGGGTTTTGCTTTTGTTTCCACAGAAGAAGTGAAGCTAATGAATACCATCAAAATTAATCCCTTGCCCAAAGACACTCTACTTGGAGCTTGTTTTCTTCTTTGGAAAACTGGCCTTTGGACAAGGAATTGCCCGTGCATCCACCACTGACAAAATGCAAAATGTCCAGACAGGAAAAGCAGGATACAAGAAAAAAGACTATCAAATCTTGCCAACACAGAGTAAGATGGTTTTGAAAATATCCTGCCTCTGAAAATGGTCTGTCAGTTACTCTAGGACTTAGCCAATGTTGTTTGCTTCAATATTGCAAATGATTCTTTGAGAGATTGCCCAGGTAGCCAGTTGTTTCTGTCATTTGTAGCACATATTGGAAGTTGCTTGATTGCACTTCCTGCTTACTAAAGTAATATTATTTCCTTTCTGAGGTCTTTGATGGTATAGAAGTTTAAATAGTCATAGTTACTTTCCTCTCATGACTTGGTTCATTTACTTCAAATATAAAACTTAGACTCCCTAGGATAAGATAATTATTGAAACATTTATCATGTTATTGTTAATGCTGGTTGTAATTCTAATTTTTATAAATGGTATTGTTCTTATTGCATATAATTTTGTATTAAGCTTAGAATTCTCTTATTTAAACAATACAGGGAGGTGCTGTAGGAATTTCTATAGCCAATAGCCTTTACTCGCCTACTTGTGTGTGCCTCTTACACTATTTAAAGTAATGTTCAACATCCTTAGTCATCACGGAAATGAAAATCTAAACTACATTGAGATTTCATCTTATACCCACCAGAATGGCTAAGATCAATAAGCCAAGTAACAACTCATTTTGACCAGAATGAATGCTCTAACATTGCTGGTAGAAGTGTAAACTCACATAGTCACTTTATAAATTAATGTGGGAGTTATTTGGGATGATGGAAATTGATCTTCCTCAATTGCCACTCTTTTGCATGCTACATTCTCTCACAAAGACCCTTGTTCAACCATGTTATTTCTGCTTTATTCATAATAGCAAGAAATAGGAAATAGTTTAGATATACCTCAAGAGAAAAATAGAGAAAAAATGTTGTACATTTATTTAATAGTTTACAATAATAACATTATGAAATTTTCAGTGCAATGGATGAAATTTAAAAATAAGTCAGATTTCAAAGATCTTAAAAGGCTAATATATTATGTATTAATTTATATATGGTTATTATTAGCTCTTAAGGCAGTGGGATCCAAGTTACAATTTGTTGAAATACAATGGTTGATATAGAGTGAGGAACCTGATGGTATAGATATTATGGATGTTTGTGTGTGGAGACCTGAGCAAAGTACCAAGTTGGTAGTGGAAAAGGGAGGTAGATAAGGCAGGATACACAAGGAGAAAAAAGAGCTAAAATTATGCCATTTGAGAGACAGTATGCAAATGCCTAGAAGCTTCATAGTTACATATATAAAGGCAATGTAAATTACATCGCAAATAATGGCAGTACAGTGTCTCAACTGCACATCTCTTGTCACCACATGAAGCTTCTATTGCATGAATTGGGTTGCATGTAAATGACTTCTTGTCTCCAAAGTCATTATCCCCACAGAAATCCCAAAACATCCCAAGTTGTTGCCAACACAATACGCTGTTGTTAAAGGGAGCGGTCCATGTCCCTTCGCCCAGACTGACGGCAAGGCTCCATTACTGAAGATGATACCTATACATACTCATTCAACAAGGAGAAACTGAACAAGTTCATCCACAGAGCCTTCACCCCTAAGCTTCTAGCATATTTATAATAGTAAATTACACAGTGTGCTACCAGAAGAGCAATGTAAACACTAAATCAGCCGAACATTTCGATTAACAGCAGTATCCTGCTTGCAAGATTTGCCAGAGCACTCAACCTTCCTAAGGCTGAAACTCTTTAATACCAAATAATACCCCTCTAAAAAACATCAAGAAACAAAGAGCAAAGATTTAAAAGTAAAGTTTTCTAACAACAGTCTGCTTTAATTTAATTAAATTTAAATTAATTATATTTAAATAATATATAAAAAATTGTATTACATTAAACACATTATAAGTAGATAAAAAACAACTTTTAGACAGCAGAGCGTTGAACGTTTTACTGTTGAAGAGCATTCTGCTGAATTCTGTCAGTCAAACCCCAATATTTTTACATACATAAAATTGGCCATTCTCTCCCTGCATTATACTACCTTGTAGAAGGTTTCATAATTAACACTACACTCTACTTATTACGAAAAGTAAATTATAGGTATCAACATTATAATTCACAGATCCTTGTAAGAACATACTGGTCAAAAAACAACTTATAAAGAAAAATAACATACAATATCTCTAAAATTAAGTGTGATGATAGAGAGTACTGAACATAAAGGATTTTCTTAGGTTATAGAGATGTCTAAGTGTCGTTCTAAGATTTGTTTTTCTGTTTTTATTGTAATGTAAAACCATGAAGATGTTTAAAGTAAAGAGGAAATGAAGACTGTCCCATTTGATCTAGATCTGTAGACAGCCACTTTATCCCCAGGGAACATATTGGAAAACATACAGTCAAAGATCAGAGAAGACAAATCTCTAGCAGACCTGAAGGCAGTGACAAATCAGAAATAAATGAAACTCAAAGATAAGGGAAGACCATTCTCTGACAGGAGGCAGTGATGATTCAGTAATAGATGAAATCTATGGATTTAAAAAACTAAAGAAATTGGGAATAAATTAAGTGTCCAGTAAAAGGGAAACAAGGATGGTTGACTCTTAGGACTGACTGAGGCTTTCATTTCTCAAAAAAGACAATACAATGTTATTTTAGGGAGGACGATTATGAGTTTGAATTTATTATTTAAAGATCACTAAGGATTATTTTGATTAATTATAAAGGTGTAAGTAGAAAAAATATGTCTGAGATAGAGATGCACACAGACATATGAATATTAGGTTCTTTTTAAACTTTATTTTACTATATTTTTCAATAAAACAAACTATCCTCTTTTCATTTTCCTAATGTTAAATTATTTCATGGCTAAAAAGAGAGTGATAATATTGGAGATTATTGTAAGGAGATATAATGATCTGAAGATATAATGAAGGAAAATAGAACTCCAACTTGGCACCATTTCCTTACTGGACGGGTGAAAGATGAATCAATGCACTCAAATAAAATGATCTGAATAGACCCTGATAAAGGAAAACTATTAGGAAAAAAAATTTTAAACTGTCAAAAGTTCCCCGTTATTAAGTGAACTGTTAAATAGCACTCCTTATATTTTATTGTAGGAGTTGGAGGTGGTCACTAAAGACACAGCAGAGGTTGCAAAAGAAAAGTGTAAACACAGCACCCTGGTATGGAAAGTTAGGTTTAAGAACATGTACCTAAGTTTGAAGAAATGTGAAATTATAAGCTTAAAGTTATAGGTGTTAAACATTACAGCTCTTTAGGAAATTCAGTGTGTGTGTGTGTGTGTGTGTGTGTGTGTGTGTGTGTGTATTGATCTGGGGAAAATAGTGTCCTTGAATATCAGGGAGAGGCCTGACATGTATTTACAGGAACATGACAAATAATCTGAAAGAGGCAATTAGAACATGGCCCTGAAATTCATTCATGCTCTTAGAAGACCAAATCTCCACATTTTGATTACTTTAATACTTGCATCTACGTTACATGATAGGTAGGAGAAATTACACATTTATTTATTCTCATGACGCCATTGAAACTTAAAATATACAATTAATCCAAGACAAAACCACAGGTCTCTATATACTTTCCATTCAATGCATTTTAGTGCTTATAGGTAAACACAAATACTGACAGAAAATATAATTGCAATAAAAGGAATAAAAATCCTTGAGTTGAGCAAGCTCCTACTTTTTACTTTAAATATGTGAAATGAGAAAAATTAAGAAAAGCAGTTAATGAAAAAAGTTCGCATTGGTTCATCAGTTTATTGTGATTCATAAAGGGTTATCTATGATATCTATATGATACTCAAGGGATAACACAAGTTTCCATAGGATATGAGTCTGAATATTCCTCCTATGTTACCAGACCAATCACACTTGATTTATGACTGTCTATTCTTGCTATTATAACAAACAGTGTAGAATAAATTTTACCACTGTTTGTGCTAGATATTGCCAATTGTGTATATTATACTTATATTCCTTTTAATAAAATATTAAGCCTGAGTACCTATAAGACTCACAGACTACTTCAACTTTTCAGGTAATCTTAAAGGTTTTTTATTAAAATTTACAGCAGTGTACTAAATAATAGAAATTCTGCCAAAGTGTCTGTCATGTCATCTGAAACATACTATTCCCAAGACTTGCTCTTGTTTGTTATACACAAATTCTATTGGCATAACTCCAAAGGAAATATGTTACTGTCAATCAAACCCCAGGACATAGGGCAACCTGCTGATAGATTTACACAAAATACTTCAATTTTGTAAAATATAAAACTCTATAATAAATGTTTAAACAAAATGTGGTAGTCCATATTGAAATGCAAATAAAAATAAGTTAATTACACAGCTATGAGTGTTAGAAGCAGTAGAAATTTTGTATGAGAAGTAGTACAGAAAAAATAGAATTTCCAATTAAATTGAAAATATATGAGGTGTTATTTTAGGATCCATAATACATGAAAAGTGACTGACTATTGAAAATTGAAGGCTAAAATCAAAGGAAGAAATTAAAATCAGCTGAATGAGGTTTTAGCTCTGAGAACTATACTAAAACTGAAATGAACAACAGCAAACCACCTGATTTTAATAATAATGTATGGCAGATATATCTTTGTAAGTATTTTGTTTTTTCCTTTATCTTCATCACTATAGTTAAAGGAAGAAAAATCTCATGTACCACAGCTTCTTCTACAGTGAATGTGAAAAAAATTAATTAGACTGCTTCTGCAGCCTTCTGGGATGCCACCCAGAAAACACTGGTGCCTCACGCCTAGAGGAGGACATTAGATTTTCCAGTATTCTGCAAAGCTAGAAATGTGAGAGACTGTGTCAACACACAGCAAACCAACCCAGTTCACAAGAGTTGTCTAGAGAGTTCTCTAACAAGCCCATGGATTAGTAATTAGAACAATGAACCTTACCTAAATTGATAAAAATAATAAAAGGAAATGTTAAATAATCAAAATTATAAATGAAAATTAGTAGAACATATACCAGATAGATTGTAAAAGGCAACAACAGAAAGTAACATTCAGCAAAGTAACTAAATAATGACTAATAAAGTGAGTCTCCTGGAAGAGATGATTTCCCAGAATTGTATTACCCCACACAGTGGGAAGCATACACAGAAAATCTGAAGAGTGTCATAAGGAAAGAGAATGACCTTAGGAAAACCTATGACAGATGCTTCACTGTGAAATCTACAAAATCTCTCAGTTCTTCTCAAGATTCTCTCAACAATATGTTGCAGAGGTAACATACCCCAAAACTATTTTGTGAAGTCATTACATATAGGCCAGCAGATTACATCTTTTTCTTATTATAAAAAAAGGGGAGACAGGGATTTAGGCATAGTAAGTTGAAGGGGAATTGGAATAGCAGATTTCTTTATATCCCAACACTCTCTCATAGCATTTCTGTCTGTCTCTCACAGTCCATGGTCTCCTACCCACAATGGGTACCCACTGTGGCCTCGGGTGACCTGTCAGTTCTCCTCATGGCACTAATTAAGCATCCTATCTCTTTATAAATGATAACATTGTTGTGTGTGACTCGACCAGCCTCTCTCCAAGTTCTTCCCGCCCTCACATGGTCCATCTGAGGACATGTGGGGACCCTGGACTTGGACCACTTCTCAATATCCTCTTCCTGCTCCATTACTGGAAATGGTAAGGGGACTTCTCCAAGTCAACTTTTGCTGACTTCCATCTCAGGTTATTCCCCACAGCTGAAGACTGAGATCTGGCTTCTTGTTCTGCAACAATAGTCCTCATCTTGTTTCTGGACTGTAGTCTTTCAGCTGCTCAGAGTTACATCCGATTCCTACCCTCTGAAGTGATGAGTCTTAGGGTGGCCTTGACATATCTCTTGACTCTTGCTCTATTCTGCAGACGTTAGTGGGAACATAGCCGTTGGGTCCTCGCCTTTCTCATGCTCTTGCACTGAGGAATAGTTCTAAAACTATCTGTCCCACCCCCCCCACCCGTATGTCTATTACAGACCCTAAAACTCCTGCCTTGCTTACAGATTTCCAACCTTACCTTCATTTGCACTAACAAACGGCCTATGTACCCTTTAAATAACACCTTAAAGTGGGGGCTTTCTAATTTTTTATCAGGAAACAAGCATATAAAAATGTTTTTGTCTAGTCATGCTCTACCCTGCTGGTGTCCTGCTGGCATCTCATGCCTGTCTGCATTTCCTTTAGGATGGGCAGCCCCATCACCACCACCCATCTGTAAAAGTTATTTTTTCTAGCTCCTCTTTCTTTTCTCACTCCAGTTTCTTTAATTCTATCTCTGCCACCACTACCACTGGCCTCTCAGAAAGTGGCAGGAGTAGTCAGATCAGTGAGGCAGATGTTTCCAGTTTTAGCCCTTGCTCCACTCTGCATCTGGTGGTGTGGTGGCTTGGTGACTTGGAGGCTCACAGTGTTGAGTAATTTTCCTGTCTACTTCATGTATGATAGAATGTGTAAATGGTGTAGTGACACAGATGTAATTCTTTTTTTTAAATATATATTCTACACAACCTCTATGTCTCTCTTGTTATTTGTATCTGTTTAAAATTCCCACCATGGTTCTGAAAATATGGTTTCCCCTTGTAACACCTGACCACAGCCATTTTGATTTTAGAGCATGTCAGAAGACCTCACCACCATGTTGACTAAGGGCAGTGCAAGTGACCAAGTCGCCATAATTATTGAGGTATTCTTTGCCTAGTCTCCTGGTTTACTTATGTTTTTGTATCTAAATTCCTCTTACTGACTCTGTTACATGTTTGTTTTACGCAGTGGCACCCACTTTGCTCATATCCTATTTAATAGATGTGTTTGCATGCATGTGATTTTAGAGTTAACTTTATATATGAACATAAGTTAACTTTAACTCTGTATGTATATGTGTATAAAACTTAAATTCAACTTGCTATAAATGTACATATACTTAATTCTAAAATTTTTGAAATAGTCTGTTCATTATATCTCATTATAGACTAAGAAAGCAATGTCTCATATTGTAAATTGTGTGTACTTTTAAATCTCTTACAAAAATACTGCATATGTGAACCATCCCTGTTTTAAAATAGATTAAGCTATTCTCCACTATTGTCAGTTCTACCACTAAGCTTCTATTTCAAATGTTTTTTTTTCACTTTGTCTTTCACAAGTATTAATCTCACCTCTTATGCTAAAAGCCGGTACAGTCAAGCCCCGTTCTCCAGACATATTCTATACTGGAGTAATAACATATCTCTACCCAGTAGACAGCCCACAAATGCTCAAGAGATCTGAGGAATGTGGCATTTAAATGTTTAATTATTAAAAGAGTTTTCACAACAGAGAGACAGGTTGTCTCCTAGCAGCAGCACTCTATTTCCTCAAGAAGACAGAAGATAGGTGAGTACAAAACAACATTCATCCACAGTTTGCTTCATCAAGTGAAAGCAGTAACCACTGGGATAAACTGCCTTTCATCTAAATTAAAGATCTCCAGACATGAGTAAGAAACAAATGAAATCAACTTGCCTAGATGCTCAGGTCAAGGTAGACTTGTCTTCCTAAAAATTTCTTAACACACAAGATCATCTAAAACCTGACAGGCCCTGTGCTAAATAGCAGAAGGCAAATGCAACCCTCAACAACCATGGAGGGTCCTGAGGAGTGACTCAAGGTTGCAACTGAATAAGTTCTCGTCATTTTCTTCATCAATAACTGAAGTGAAATTTTATCATTCTCAAAGATCTCTGATGCAATTTGACAGCTGAGAGGTCTTGTCAATTAAAAAATACACCCTCACCAAACAAATTTCAGCATAAATTCTTAACATGTTCTAAATAAAAGATTTTTTTAAGATATACAAATATAAGTTATTGAAATGTGTACCTGCAAGTTATAAAGGTGTGAGGACAAATGAATGTTATGCAATTTCTATGATTTTCATTGTGCACAAACGTCTGTCACAGTCATTCTGACCTAGAAATTATGCTCTTTATACAATGTATGTGTCTAAAACTTATGCTTTTACAAACTCAAGAAATTTTACTGAGTTTCACGGAGCCAAATTTAAGGATTCACCTTAAACAGGCCAGATACACCCTCTCAATTGCCTGGTCTTGAAAATTTGGGTTTTTTTGTTTGGTTGGTTGGTTGGGGTTTTTTTGTTTGTTTGTTTGTTTTTTTCTTAAACTTAACTTTCTCCTCTGCTTTACTAATACCTTCCCAAGTCCAAAAGACACTGGACAGTCCCACACCACAAATCCTGGACAGGAGTAAAGTGAACAGCTACCCCAGGATGTGATAAGCACCTAGAAAGGCCCCCCCAAGAAAGACTTTGACACCCACAAATAAACAGAAAGCAGTCTTGAGAATTCGATATCCCAATTCCTTCAACCTGCTGTGCCTAAACCTCTGCTTTTTTATTATATAAAAAAGATGGGAATATTGTAATCTACTGGCTTGATCTGACACCTGGGTACCCTGTCCTTTTAAAGACAAGCCCCACCCATTCCCAACCTCCTGCCCCCCTCCTGTAGAGGCAAGAAGATCTTCTTCCTCTCTTCTGCCCTTCCTGTAACACCGGATTCTGTGTTACCCCCTCAGTACAGTTCACACACCACTGTACCTTACGGAAGTCGGGCTAGGGCCTGGAGATTGAAAGAATACACAAAGAGACCTGGGTCATTTGAAAGGAGATCAGCAGAATGCCATTTATTCAACCTTGGGGAAATCCTTATATACCTCGCTGCTGCACAAGGATTTCCGCCCAGGCAGGTGGGAAATTACCACACCACAGATGGAATAAACAATGCCCTACAGCTAATCACCGGGCAGGGCAGAGGGAGCACAGGTTCAAATGTAAATACTGGCTGGACAGAGACTATCCTCAAGGTAAACCCCAGGAACAAGGGTAGACGAAGGCCCTACACCTTCCCTTTCCCCTTCAAAGCCCACTAAATAAACTCTATACACCAGCAATGGACTGAACCCCCGAGGTCCAGTTGAAGAGCAGAAGGAGGGAGAAGATGAGCAAGGAAGTCTGGACTGCGAAGGGTTGGTCTACCCACTGAGACAGTGTGCCAGTTCTAAGGAGAGTTCACCAAATCCAGGGGGACCAGGACTAAATGAACATAGGACCAAACCAGACTCTCTGAATGTGGCTGAAAATGGGGGCTGACTGAGAAGTCATAGATAAAGGCACTGGGACTTGTTTCTATTGCAGGTACTGGCTTTTTGGGCACCCTAGTCTATTTGTCTATTTGGATGCAAAGCTTCCTAGGACTGGATGGAGGGGGGGGGGGCTTGGACTTCCCACAGGGCAGAGTACCCTGCTCTCTCTTAAGGAGGGAGGGGCAGGGAGGAGGGAGAGTGGGGGAGTGGGAGGGGAATTGGAGGAGGGGAGTAAGTGTAAAATTTTTGAATGGAAAAATAAAGAAAAATAAAATAAAAAAGTGATTTCTCAAAAAAAATTGTACTTGCATAACTGGATGTCAACCTGTAGAGGAATGAAAATAGATCCATATCTATCACCATGCACAAAACTCAAGTCCAAATGGATTAAAGACCTCAATATAAATCTGACCACACTGAACCTGATAGAAGAAAAAGTGCGAAGTGGTTTGCAACACATGAGCACGGGAGACCATCACCTACGTATAACCCCAGTAGCACAGACATCAAGAGCAACAGTGAATAAATGGGACCTCCTGAAACTGAGAAGCTTCTGTAAAGCAAAGAACACTGTCATTAAGTCAAAAAGGCTTCCTACTGAATGGGAGAAGATCTTCACCAACCCCGCATCAGACAAAGGTCTTATCTCCAAAATATATAAAGAACTCAATAAACTGGACATTAAAATTCTAAATAAGCCAATTAAAAATGGGGTACTGAACTACTTTTATATTTTGAAATTATCTTATATCACCCCCTTCCTCCATCCAACGCCTCCCATATACTTCTCTTTGTACATATGCATGGAATTTCTTTTTTAAATGTTTCTCTAAAGTTAAGACACATTGTACTATATTTGAAGGGGACACATTTACAAAAGTATCTGCATGTCATCTCTCTGATGAGTAAATATCCACAACATATAAGGGACTTGATTAATTGAATAGTTCTGAAGGAATTACTTTCAAGTGAGAAGATAAATTGAATGCATATTTATGCATGAAAGACATAAAAAGTGTTAAACATCACTTATCAGAAATCTACTCCATAACCAGCATTATTGTCAACTTGTAAAATTATAAATAATATTTTGTGAAAGAATTATAGAAACAGAATGATAGATATTTAGACAAATAGGTAGGTAGGTAGATAGATGATTGATAGATAGATAGATAGATAGATAGATAGATATACAAATAGACAGAGAAATAGACAGACATATCAGAAGACAAATAGACAGACAGACAAACAGAAAGACAGACAGACAGACTGACTGGTTGATTGATTGATTGATTGATTGATTGATTGATTGATTGATTGATTGAACAAGTATTCTAGTAAGGATTTGAAGGTCAGTTGTTAAGTTATGTTAGCAGAACTATAAATCAGCAGTCATTTAATAGAGCATAATATAGTCTCAACAACTAAAATAAAAGTGATAGAGAATACAATAATTCTGTGGGAATACTTTCCAAAAACATTCCTGAATTCAACATTCACAAGTTCTGACTGACAGCTTCGTTAAAACCTTATCTACTTTGGCCATAAAATAGAAAGTAAATGCATATAATTGACTATTGCTCAACTTTGAAAAGGGAGGCAATCTTGCCGTTTGTAGCTACAAATTTAGGCTTTGTAATTTTGAAAGATTATTAAGTTTCAGTTACCTATAATGCAACATAAGTCTTTTAGGTAGTGATATATTATTCCATACTTACAATTTGCTGATAGGCTATATTTTCTTTCCCATGACATTAGTAGAATAATTTTACTAATAACCAAAGAGGTAGAAGGGAACTTGGGGATAGGTATATTCAAAACCTTGGTAGTAGTGATGTTTTTACAGGTATGTTAGTTCTGTGTCTTGAAAACAAAACACCTGAGATTGCTTATGTTATTAAAAAAAAAAAAACTTTGTCTCATGCTTCTGAAGGTACAAAACCCAAAAATTATGCCCTCAGAATTAATTCAAATGTGCCCCAACTGTGTTACAACTTGGTGAAAACGTAGGGGCCATAGGCATAGGAGGGAAAGTACATGGAATCAGAACAACTGATTTTAAAGTAACAATCCATCATAATAGAACTTTTGACCTATTTAAAAGGATGATATCCTGTAGCGGTGTAAACGAATGCAGACAGATTGTAAAAATATATATAGTTTTAATGTAGAAATAGACTTACAGAACCACCGTTCCCGTGGAGACCAGGAAAGCAGTGGAGACAGCACGGAGCACACTTGCCAAATTTATAGGCAGACATAAGCCCGAGGCGAACACGCCACTAAGGGGCGGGACTTATCCCTACATCTCCCCTTTTTGTCTAAATAAGACAGAACTAAACCAAATACAACTACATACAATAACAACAAATAATAAATATAACAAACAATATTGAGAACAAAAGCTTTGCTAAACATTCTATCTCAAGGAGTCCAAATAATGTAAAGAGTAACTACAATTATATAATCTTCAACTCAGTCAAAGATCTGAGAAGGGAATAAACACTACTCAACAAACGAGATATATCCAAAATGTGCAACAATTGACAGAGACAACTGACTACCTGGGCAATCACCCAAAGTCTCGTTTGCAATGTTGAGTCAACCAATTTTGGCTAAGGCCTAACATAACTGACATACCATTATTAAAGGCAAGGAACTTTTCAAAACTATCTTACCCTGTCTTGGCAGGATATGACAGTCCTGTTTTATCCATTGATGCACGCTCTGTATCTGTGTCAGTGGTTGAGGTATGGGCATTTCTTTGCCCAAAGGCCAGTTCTGCCAAATAGAAAGGCTCCAGGTGGAGTGTCTTTGGTGCTCAACATTCTCTCGGGAATAGAGCGGTGTTGCCAGGAGCAATTGTGTCTCACTATCACGAAACTCTGAGTTAGATTAAAGGCCATTTTCTACATCTCTTTGAAGAGGTTGTAGATTATCTATCTATACTGAGTATAATCTCTATATATCTAAAGAACCTGATTAGTCTGATTATAAATGACAAACTTAGATGACTATTTGTCTATATAATTCTCAATATCTATCTAACTTAAAGACTAAGACAATAAACAACTGTGTAAAAAATGAGGATAATAACCTCCAAATATAAACACTGTACAAATATACATTTCAATATGGCAAATATATATCAATACACAAACATTATATAAGTATCTTAATCAGAGGTAAAAATGTACATTGCAATATGGTAAATATATACAATATATATATATACATATATCAATACAATATATGTCAATACATAAAAGTGTTTTAAACAGACATAGAAACATTCATGCATACAATAGTCAATATAATTTAACTTTGTTTCAATATACAAGAATTGATACCAATATATTTGTCTAAAAGCAGTAACTCACAATTATAAATCTATTATCCCATCATTCCCTCTTTTTTTTTTTTCAAAATGATCCCTGAGCTTATAAAATTCCTCCCCCAACCTCCCAACCCCTAAATGATGTCCCTAAACCCAGGGGTAAACTTTACTGGGAGAGGGGACGTCGTCCTCTAGAATTACTTCCAGCTGTCATGGGGGTGACGTTCTTTCTGGGGGATCCTGTGAAAGTAAAATGATGGTTAAATTTCAAGATCAATGTCTTTTAAAATTGCAAATAGTCTCTGATTATTTTGTGGAGGTCTGGCCAGAATGTTGTACAAGATGTGCACCATTTCAGCTAACCAAGTTGGGATCGTCTTGTGAAGCTGGTATCCAAAGCAGGTCTTGTAGTAGCACTATCAGTATCATGACGTCATATCAACCAAGTAGAGTTGTTGTTGTGGGGCCCCATCTTCTTCCTGGAAACTTCAAATGTCACTTCAGGAAAAACTCATTGTTCATTGTAAAAAACTTAAACATTAATCATATAGACATATATAGACATACATATATATATATATATATATATATATTCAATGAAAGGCATGATAGATATTTTTAATGAAAAGTATGATAGATATGAAGAAAAGCAAAGATGTTTTCTAAACTCATATTTCTTTCTGTCCCATATCATGGCTCTTGACATGAGACAGAAACTCCAGAAACTCTGGGTTTTTCTCTTACTAACAGGCTTGGAATTGGAGAGGGACTGAGCCAGAGTCCAACTTCAAAACCAGCTCTATATATTTATAAAGGAATGTTTAATATATATATGTATATATATATATATATATATAAATTAAAACTTACAAAATGTGTCCATCCATCAGTAATTAAATATTCAGGGTCGCTCAATTTCTTGGAAGATGAGTATTTTCCTGTGGAGATAAGAAAAGAACCCTGCCTCCAACCTATCTGTGTTTCTTAACATCAGTATGTTCGCCATCCTTATGAAAGAATTGTTATTTATCTTTTCCAAGTGGCTTCTCTTCTTCAAACTGAACCTTTATTAATTTTGATGATATCCACAATTTTTCCTCACCTGTGGAGATAAGAGCAAAACCCCTTCCCCAACGTAGCACATTTCCTGGCTTCCATTGTGAGGTCAGCACATCCTTGAAATAAACTGGTTGATTTAGTTCAGTAGACTTTTCCATTATCCAATGTCTTTCTGCAGCCGTTGTTCCCTTCTCATTAGCGTTGAGATAATTCAAGGTTATCAAAGCATTATGTAACCTATTTCTGGGGGTGTTTTCCACTCCTTTCTGTTTGTTCAACATATCCTTTATAGTTCGATTTGATCTTTCTATGACTGCTTGGCCTGTAGGATTGTATGGTATACCTGTAACATGCTTGATATTGTAATAATCAAAAAAACGTTTCATTTTCCTAGAAACATAAGCAGGACCATTGTCCGTTTTTATTTGTGTAGGTATACCCATGATAGCCATGACTTCTAATAAATGAGTGATTACTGAATCAGCTTTTTCTGAACTTAAAGCAGTTGCCCACTGAAAGCTTGAATAAGTGTCAATGGTGTGATGAACATATTTTAATTTGCCAAATTCTGCAAAGTGGAACACATCCATCTGCCAGATTTCATTCCTTTGGGTGCCCTTTGGATTAGCCCCTGCAGGCAGTGGCATTTGCTTATAGAAAGAGCAAGTAGGGCATTTCTTTACAATCTCCTTAGCTTGTTGCCATGTAATTGAAAACTCTTTCTTCAAACCTTTGCTATTAACATGATGTTTTTTTATGAAATTCAGAGGCTTGTAGCACACTACCAATCAATAATTGAACAATTTCTGCATCACCTTGTGCTAGAGGACCTGGCAGACCCGTATGGGATCGGATGTGTGTTATGTACATAGGGCAAAGCCTGTTCCTGATCAAATCTTGAACCTGGAGGAACAATGAGGTTAAGAAGAGACAGCTCGGAGCAAGCTTGCCAAATTTATAGGCAGACATTAGCCCGAGGGACTTATCCCTCCCTGTGGCAGAAGCTCTTCCACTAGCATTCACTATTTAAGTAAGGCCTTTATCTCCTCAAAAATATCACACTAAGAATTGAACCTCTGAAACACAAATCTGACTACAGAAATCAGTATTACACAATAGCAATGCAAATATCCTTGTCCCAATTTAAGCAACAAGCACACTTTCAGCATTTACTAGCTATAGGTCAAAACAGTGGGAAAATAATCTTGATTTACAAATAATAATCATGTTTAAGTGAGCTGGATGAACAGGTAAAGGCACTGAATATGAAGCCTGATGACCCGAATTCCATCCTTGGGATCTACATGGTGGAAGGTGAAAAGAACAGAATATTCTATCATTATTGTATTAATAAAAAATGTTCAGGAGTCAGATATTAGTGTAAAACCTTCAAGAAAGCAATCAGAGACTTCTACTCTCCATGCTTCCCCACTCAAGAAAGAAGCTACTTATCTCCTTTCGGCCCTTTATAGTCCTCTTGTGTGTTCATCTTTCTCTGTGCTCTGCCAGAGAATTCTATGATCCATTCCTGCCAATTTAATGTGGACCCTGCCTTCCAAACTAAGGCCCAGCTACACTGGGTGTCGCAAAACAATATTACAAAAAATCTGCACCATTCCCACTTTTATATAAATAAAAAGAAAAGATTTTATCTTTGACATAGTAAAATTATATACAATAAGAACAATTTTCAAGAAAGAAATAAATTGATAATATTCAGTACGTTAGCATTTGGCAAATTCAGAGAAATTACTTTATACGTGTAAATCCAGAATTTTGTACCTAATTTACTTTCTATCATACATAAGAAAAACTGTAACTGTATATATGTAATCTTCATATCTATCAAAGACCCAAGAATGAAATAATGTTGCCTGGGTAAATGAGATGTGCAGAGAAAGCAACTTTCAAAACTACAAAACAACAGAGACATCTGGCTGGCTGGACAATCAACCCAGAACTGCTTTGTAACATTGGGACATCCATCTTTGACGTACAAATCTAAAATATCTGACAGACTTTTCCATGAAGCAGTAATTTTTAAGTACTCTCCTACCTTGTCTTGTCAAGGTTTGATGGTTGCCTTCTTTTGTGTCCTGCTTGCCCAATTTGGATAGCATACTGTCAACAGTTGAAGCAAGGGAATTTCTTTACCTGTGGCTTACTTTGCCACCAAATAAACTCTATATGCTGCTAGGAGAAGATATATATCAGCATGAAAAATTCTATGTTAATTAAACATTAAAATTCTATATTCTATAGGCCTCTGAAGAGTTTGAAGACTGTCTATTCAAAATTTGTCTCTGTTGTTGAAAATATATCTAACATGAATATAAGTTTGATTGGTATAGATGACTAGCTATATACTATCCAGTATTTCTTAATTATCCTAAATAGCTTTTATGGACTAGAACTTTATACTTTTTGAATGAGTTTCATAGGCACAAACCCTAAACAAGAAGTTGAAATGTATAATAGAGTATAGCAAAAGTAATCCTTTTTATTTTACTTTTTATAAAGAAACTAACTACCTTTCTTCATTTTACATACTGACCCCAGTTCCCACGCCCTACTCTCTTTTCATCCCCTCAGTTTCCCCTATCCACTCCCCTGAAAGAATAAGGAACATTGTCCAATGAACTCCCTACTCTGTCTAGGCTGACCAAGGTATCCATCCAAAGAGAATGGGTTCACAAAAATCCAGTATAAGAAGTAGATTTAAATCCTAGTGCCACTGTCAGTGGCCCCACAATGTACCCCAGCCACACAACTATTACCCACATTCAGAGATTCTAATTTGTTCATATCCTGGTTCCTTCCCTGTCTGGCTGGAGCTGGTGAGATTCCATTAGCTCAGGTAAATTGTTTCAGTGTGTGCCCCCTCACTGTCTTGACTTCTTTACTTATATTCTCACTCCTCCCACTCTTCAACTCGACTTTGGGAGCTCAGCTTAGTGCTCTGCTGCGGGCCCCTGCTTCTCTTTCCATCAGTTGCTGAAAGAAGGTACTATGGTGACATTTAAGATATTCATCAATCTGAATACAGGGCAAGGCCAGTTTGGGCACCCTCTTCTCTAAGCAAAAGTAATCTTAAATTTGTGTCAATATACAAAAATATCTTTAACAAGAGTAGAAACATATATAGAGTATGTTCTAATAAAGATAACTCTAAATTTGCATTAATATACAAAAATCCATACCAATGAAAAATATTTGAGATTAATATTTGTTTTTATTTTAAAGTAGATTCCATAATATACCCTTTTTCTATTATCCCAATTTCCACCTTTTTTCTTTAAAAAAAGAGATCCTTGAATCTAACCTCCCTTGCTTAGTTTCCTTCTTAACTTTAAATAATAACAACCCGTGGCCAAACCCACCAAAATTATACAAACATCCAACAAAAAACAAAAACCCACCGAGTCTATTGTTAGAAATATGGTGTCATCTTTTAAAGATTATTTCATATTGTCTGAGTGTGATGAAATCATCAAGAGACCCTGAAAAAAATCATTGTTCTGGGAAAGATAGCTGTCATCCAGTCTCAGTGTGATGGGAGAGTTTAAGACTTATCAGGAGTCCTGACAGTGTGTGAAGCTGGACTCTCTTAGCTTACTGCATTGACTGTGTCCTGAGAAGTTTGTAGTCCAAAACTGATCTTTAGGTGGTGTCTGTCAGCTTACTGATATCAGCACAATACAGGTGGTTTCATCATTGTGAAGTCCCAAAACCTTTTGAGACCTTCCAAGGTCACTGTTAGGAATAGTCACAGTTCAGTGCAGGAAACTTAAACTTTTAAATGTCGTATTCAGCAGATACCAGAGAGATTAAAAGAGCACAGTCTATTAATTATATTTGAGTTACACAAACTTAATTCCTCGTTACTTGTTTCAGACTCAAGCCCAATTTCTTGTACAGGAAGTTAAATGAAGCCTATTTCTAGAATCAGCAGAACTCTATTTGAGCAGTAATATCAAAACAGTAATATTAAAACAAATGTTGAGATAATATTTATACCTTAACAAAAGTTTTAAAGAGCCAAAATGAAACCATACCAAAAAAACACTAGTAAATCTATATTTAATTCAATAACATGTAAGTTTTATTTGAACTTCATCAACATCTTAGCTTCTCTGTGATGGATGTAGCTATTTAAGGTGACTGGAAAGGGTGGGAAAGTGAAGACAATCTGGAAAGAATTGGAAAAGGGGAAAGAATATAATAAAAATATACTTTATAAAGTGTTGATAGACAATAAATACACAAAAAATAGAAGTAAAACAGACTTTTTAGAAAAGAAAAAGGAATTATTTAATAAATGTAGAAAACATTTTTAATTATTTCTGATTATATACATAAAATTATTTCACAATATCACAGTTACATATACACTAAAAATTTCTACTAAACTATCTTTACATCATGGAGTTTTAAATATAGGTTACTGGATCTGTTCTTTCCCTCAATATTATTAGCATGAATTAGCAATCAGCAGTATTATTATTTATTTATTTTTTATTTTTTTGGTTTTTTGAGACAGGGTTTCTCTGTGGTTTTGGAGCCTGTCCTGGAACTAGCTCTTGTAGACCAGGCTGGTCTCGAACTCACAGAGATTCGCCTGCCTCTGCCTCCCTAGTGCTGGGATTAAAGGCGTGTGCCACCACCGCCCAGCTTTGATAATACATTTTTATAGATTGGAATAATGTTAATCAGTGTTTTCCATTGCTGCAACAAGTCATGTCCACATAAATTCATTGCTATTTTTGCCACATACACTCTTAACATTCCTATCTCTCCTTCTGGCCCTATACACTGGGTACACTTTGTTTTACCCAAATTAAAGTTCCATTACCTAGATGTTGAATATTTACCACGTGAAGAAACCATCATGGTTGACAATACCTCAGAGAAATTACTGTTACATCTGCCTCTGTGCCTATCAAACACTCGGTCTCATTGTCCTTTATTTGTATTTCAAGTTTTGATCTCTACGAATTTGTCAAAGTTTGACAAAAGAATTGTTCAAAGTTTTTCTGTCATCCATAGCAGAATTGTTTTTAACAATAGTAATTAGGCTATTAATTGCTCTATGGAGGAGTTTCACCCATGCTCAAATGAGTGAAACTTGACATTGGGTCTTGCCTGAGATCAAATATGCATTGTATTTCAGAACCATTAGGCATTTAAAGGTCTAATCACCACTTGAATTCTGAATTAGCATTTTTCAAAGTTAGAGTTTCAATTCACAGTTGTCTGACTTCTGTTTGTTTGTTTTTTTGGGGGGGGATGTTCGGTGGAGGCCCACATGTCAGGAAGTGAGGGCACAGGTCAGCAATGGTATGACTAATCCCAGTAGCCTTATTGATGTTGGGGTGGGCACCAGCTGAAGGCTGCTGTACAATGACTGCATCAGAAAAACCCTGAAGATGGCCACCACTGGCAGTGATAGCAAGGTTTAATAATGCTCCATGTTGGATGCCAGACATAGCATTTTCTTTAATTGTTTTATTGAAAAAATGATTTGGAGTTAGATATTAGTGTACAACGCGATTGATGCACAGTGCGAGGGAGAAAACAGTTAGTTACCTCCTCTCCTGCTCAGAAAAGGACCTGTCATCTCTTTTTTGTCCTGTTCTGGGTCCATTTATTTCCTGTGAGCTGGCCAGAGAATACTATGGTTCATTTATACCATCTTAATGTGGACCCAGCCTTCTGAACCAAGGATGGACTCCACTGGCAGTCTTGGAGCAACAATACAAACAAATTTCTTGCTACAGAGAATTGACTCCTGAAAGTTATACTTTGACTACCACATGTATTTTGTGGTAGGTGCATGCCTGTACATACACAAATATATGCAAAAATAAGGAAATCTTATAAAAATATGTGGAAAGAAAAAAATAAGAAAAATACAATATAAGAAATAAATATATTCTCTATAGACATTTCTTAGACCTTTAACTTCAATTCTGCTAGTGTGACAGCACTATTTAACAGACAATTTCTAAATTTGTTTATGTGGAATCATTGGAGATTCATCTTCAATTCATTTATGAGGTGGTATGCATGAGATTTTTTTTCTTGAATTTTTATCCAGTGTGATTCAGATGTGACTAAAATCAGTGCACTAAAGTTTCTCAACAAAGTGACTTAAGAAGCAGCAAGCTAAAGCTCAATGGGTTTCTCAATTCCTGAGCCCATTCTAAGTCTAGTGTCTGTTATATTTTGTAATTATATGAGGACTAATATTTGAAGTCAGGAGAAGGAGCAGTAAAAAACTGTTAGGTGTTAAATTAGAAAACCTTACTGCATAAAGGTGCAGAGTATGTGATCAGACACAGTGTGACTCAGCCTCATTCTGGCAAACTGAACTGCAGTACTTCCATCCCCTAATACAGTCCTTGGACCAGAGTCTTTAGGAACAAGAGACTTGTTAATTGCTTGTTCCACTTTAGGACAAATTAAATTTAAATTTTTGATAATGTTTTTATTTTTCTTTAAAATTTTCCAATACTTACACGCTCAATAACATTTTCCTGTTTCTGGGAGGAATGAACACCCACATATTGTTTAGCCAAAGACTGCTATAAAAGGGGATTCTTGATCCAGGGACTCTTCTATTTCTTACTGGAAATAAAATTGTTACTTTAAATTAAACCGGAATTATTTTAACTTTGAAAATTAGCATAGAAGTGGTAGCTCTCAGCTGGGCAGTGATGGAGTATGCCTTAAAATCCAGCATTCTGTTCTGTTTACTCCACCCACCTATGTTCTAACCAATAAAATGGGCCAAGGCAGTTTCTTTATTAGCCAATGACCTTCCTCCATCAGAAAATTCTAAAGTAAAAAGCATCTGACTTCCCTATGTAGGCATAAATATCTAGGTCTAGCTGATACAGAAAATGAAAAAAAAATGTGAACAATATTAAAGCATAACAGTTCCAGTTGAAAAATAGTACCGGGCAGTGGTGGTGCACGCCTTTAATCCCAGCACTCGGGAGGCAGAGGCAGGTGGATCTCTGTGAGTTTGAGACCAGCCTGGTCTACAAGAGCTAGTTCCAGGACAGGCTCCAAAACCACAGAGAAACCTTGTCTCGAAAAACAAACAAACAAAAAAAAAAAAAAAACAAAAAAACAAAAAAACAAAACAAAAAAAAAAAGTTAAAAGATCTCTTAGTAGTTTTGAAAGAGTTGGTGCTTGAGGGAACAGAATTTCTTCTTGGCTGCAGCTCTCCATGCTGTCTAGAATAGCCATAATTTAAAAGGCAGAAAATTAAAAAAAAAATAAGAGGACAACAACACAATAATCAACCCTCTTTCGAGAGCATCGTTCTTAATAAAATGATGGGCATTTTGATTAGGTTTGACTTGACCTAATTGGATTTTTTGTGCAGGAAAAGCTGCCCTTTCTTATTATTTTTATTTATCACTCTGCAATGTGCAAAGAATTGTGCTGAGCGATTTTATAAAACATTCTTATATTTTGCAATAAAAACCACATACTTTGATGAGAATGACAATTCTTCAAAGGGGTTAATTTCCTTTTCTAGTATTCAGGAACTGATAACTAAAGTACTATTCCTTTTTGACTCTGAGTTTAAACCACAGCAGACATCAAAACCTATGCAGGTTTTTTCTGTTATGTGTCATAACTTAGAGTTTCAAGGAATCTTTGCTTTTGCTTCTTAGATTTGGAGTAAAGTGGGGTTGTTCATAAATAAGGCAAAAATAAAATATGCTAATTAGAAATAGAAAAACTTAGTTAATCACCAGGCCTTTGATGTTGGGTTTTGATCATGGCAAAAGAAGGTATTTTTTTTTTTACACACGTGCAAAAAAAAAAAAAAACTTGTTAAAATAGCAGAACAACAACAAAGGCAACCCTCCCCTCCTCTTATTTTCAGCAGACTCTGACTAGACAGTAAGTAAGAAGACAGTTCTTACAAGCTCCCAGTAATTGTGGGTTTCAGTACAAAAGAAGAATCTGAAAAAGCAACTTATTTAGGCATAAACATTATTCATGTTCATTTTTTCCAACTACAAACCAGCTGGTACAATTTTTTTCAGTTTTCAATAATGGAACATGTAGTGGAGAGAATCTATTTGTAAGTATTAGGGAATTTTATTCACCAGTGTGACTTTTCTTTTCCTTCACATTACTTCCTTATGTAAAAACTTGGGAAAGTCTGTACAGTGAAAACCAAAAAGAAGAGAAATTAACAGAGGTTGGGGCAAATTCCCTGCAGTTTCACTAAGAAAGACAAAAGGGAAAGACACTTGGATTGACTACTTTATTAGATCTGTGTTAGGTTTCAAACCTGAGACAAATGGCTAACTCAGGTGCCTATTTAATATATCCAAGAGTACCTGGTCAACAGATTCTCCCAAAATCCCTACAGTACACACCTGTATGCCCTGGCCACTATCCTCAACCCAGCCCAAGGACTGGGATGGCCTTCTCACAAATGCTCTTCAATTTGTAACCCAGGGCTTTTGGTTACCCAGTCACTTTCATTACCATTTTGAAAGGTTAGAAAAGATTCCATTTCTGTGTTGGATACTTTTGGGACCTTGAATTACACCCTAGACCCAGGATAAGCTAAATGCCGACCCCCCATCCCCCAGCAAAAGCTGAAGGCTGCAGGACCCTTCTTTAGAGGAAGTACTACTTAATGGAGACACAAAGTTGCTAATTACAGCCCGCTCCCCCAGCCATAGTCATGGAAAGAATGTTGACTACCTAATTTTACCTATTAGCTAGGCAATATTTCAAACAGCCCCTGTGGTTAGCAATAGGTCAGCAGATGTCTAGAGGATGTAACGGTGGAGGGGTAGGGGCTGATGCTATCCCCCTAGTGTATCAGGAACTAACAGCTGAGCTTTACCAAATCTTTAACCAATTGTGATATAGCATGAGTAATTTTGTATTTTGAGACTGTAACTTTGTGACTGCTTTGTGGCTTTCGTCTTTATAAACCCCCCACAAAAACAGATGGGTCCATCCTCCATCTTCTGTGTCAGACTATGCAGCATAGGACTCATGCTCACTGGTACTTTATAAAAGAAACCCTGCTTGTGCATGTGGGAGTATGACTCCATGGTGGTCTTCTTGGGGTTCCTAGGACTTTCACTACATTTCACTTTCAGTAGCCTTTATTCTTCTGCCTCACCTCTATTCTCACATGGCCAGGCTCATTATCAAGTTCACTATGGGACTCTCCTGGATGTGCCTGCCTCTGGCTATGCTGTCTGTTTTCCCTAAAGCAGACCTTCTATTCAACCATATTCTTCCCTTTTTCTAATATTTTGTTTTCATGCAATAAGCATTTATTTTCTTAATAGAAGACACAAAACTATAGAAATAAAATCAAGAGAACAGAATTCAAACCTCCTCAGAAACTCTGTAGGTTTTCTCACTTTCAGAGAGACAGTGCCTGTAACATCCACAACAGTGGAGGAAAAAGTAAGAGGCCCTGCAGTGTTAAACTCTGGCCTTCTTTCTAGTTTGTATTTATTTCCAGTCATGGGTGAATTAAATAAGAATGTTGAACCTTTATCAATGAAAGACCTAGATAAATTCAGACCCCTCTAGCAGAAAGAGTAGAGCAAAAAAAAAAAAAAAAAAAAAAATCAAATCTAGCAGGTAGAGAAGAACCAAAAATCTAGGCAGGCAGTTCAGTGACTCTGTTTCAGGAATGAGCTGACCATAAAATTAGATTATAATCTTGAGAAACAGGAAGTTAACCCCCTGTGATTATCACTGGTATTTTCGGAATTTTCCAATGACGCCGTCCCTACCCCCTTTGGGTTATTGGGTTATGGTTTCTTCCATTAAATACCCCTTCTCCCAGCTACTTGGGGTCAAACTCCTCTACCCCTGCATAGGAAATGAGTTTCAGCCCCAGTTCACTGGTTCCTGTCTTGTCAATAAACCTTGTGTGATTGCAACAAGGACAGTCTCTAGAGAGTTCCTGGAGGGTGGTGTTATCTGAGACTTGAGTGAGAGTCTCCCCACTCCGGGGGTCTTTCACCAAAAGCAGATAGTTTTCTTTTTTCATCAGTACTTTTCCAAATCAAGCATATATGGACCACACAGAAATCAGAGATGGTAAGTAGTATGTATATATTTTACTCTGCAAAGAGCAAAGGTGAGTACCCTGGCAGGATATGTCATCTAATCAAGTACGGCTTCTAACCCTAATGAAGAAATACAAAGCAGATGCACGGGCACATGACCAGCCTAGGGATGTGTACCAGCATGTACAAGAAGGCCTTAATATCAAGTTCTCTCAAATTCTGTCTCCATAGCAGTATTTTATAAATTTAGAAAACTTGTGGGATATTCACTTCTCAGAAAAACAAAACAAAACAAACAAACAAACAAAAAAAAACTGCCTGGCTCCACTGAGTACTTATTTTGAAAAAAAAAAAAAGAAGCAAATATCCACTGTATAATATCTTGATCAAAAATCTGTGGCTCCATCCTGAACACCTAAAAGATGCTCAATCATACTACAAAGGCATTTGTTCAACTAGCAGCATTATTTGTTATAGTAAGAACCTGGAAACAATCCAAATTCCCCTCAACTAAATAATGAATAAATAAAATAAGGCACATTTACACACTAGAGTACTTACTACTCAGTAGTAAAAACAATGACATCTTGAAATTTTCATCCAAATGGACAGAACTAGAAAACACCATCCTGAGTGAGGTAATCCAGACCCCATTCATAAATATGAATATGTATATACTCACTCACAAGTGGATACTAGCTATAAAGGATATGGGCCCTATAGTTCATGATCCTAAAGAAGCTAAGTAACAAGTTGAACCCTAAGAAAAATATGTATAGATCCACCTGGAAAGTTGAAATAAATAAGATCACCTGCTAAAATTGGGAACATGAGAAAGAAGGGAGAGTGGAATGAGAACTTGAGGAAATGGGAAGGTCTAGATGGTGGAAGGACAGAGATAAGAGCAACAAAAGTGATATATTGATTGAAGGAGCTATTTTGGGGGCTTGCAACAAAGCTGGCACTAGAGAAATTCCCAGGAATTTGCAAGGATGACAAAAGCTAAGACCCTAAGCAATAGAAGAGACGGGGCCCACAATGGTCTTGCCCTGTATTCAGACTGATGAATATCTTAAATATCACCATAAAATCTTTATCCAGCATCTTATGGAAACAGAGGCAGAGAGCCACATAAGAGCAGTGGACTTATCTCCCAAAGGCCAGTTGAAGAATGGGAGAAGTGACAATATGAGCAAAACCATGATGGGGATACCCATGGAAACAATTTACCTGAGCTAATGGGAGCTCACCAACTTCAGCTGGACAGGGAAGGAACAAGCATAGGTCCAAACTAGTCCTTCTGAATGTGGTTGACAGTTGCATGGCTAGGGCAGACTGAGGGACCACAGTGGCACCACAATTTATCCCTACTGCTTGTACTGTTTTGTTAGGAACCTATTATCTTTGGATGGATACCTTGCTCAGCTTAGATATAGCAGGGAGGGCCTTGGACTTTCCTCAAAGCAATGTGCCTTACACCTCTGTGGGGTGAGTGGGCAGTGTGTTGTGGGGGCAGGTGGAGGGGAAGGCAGGAGGGGAAGGAGTGGGAACTTGGTTTGGTTTGGTATGTATAATGAAAAAAGACAGCTTGTTTTATTTAAAAAATAAAAATAAAATAAATTTAACAAAAAGGAAATCTATGGTTGCCTTGTGAGTCTCAGGGAATACTTTTCACATGCTACTTATGCTTGTACAATTTTCATATAGTGTTTTATATTAGCTAATACAACAACTATACACTTTCAAATTGGTTTAAAATCTAACACTTCACATTTAACTGCAATAGCTCAAATATTTACAAAACATATACCTCATCTTTTGTGGCTGCCCGGCAGACTTGGGATTAAATTGGATAGTTTTAATTTCAGTGGGTCTACAAAGAATGTAAGAGAATAAATATTATTGCTAATTAAAGCACATCTAAGGTAATAGCTTTCAGAAAGCCCACATCAAAGACTAGGGTTGAAAGATTTAACAAAATGCAAAGTACATCTAATTAAGTTTGATGTTCACCTCTATTAAAAATCACTGTATTAGTATATTTCCAAATAAGATATGGACTATACTTATACTGAAAAAAGGTTAGATTTACATATATTTAACTACTCAATATTTTATCTAAAATTTTTAAGAAAAATTTTTCAAGCCATTGCCATACATAAAATTTACTTATAGAAAGTTTTGTTAAAGTGGAACACAGGTTTCTCTGAGACTAAGGGGCAAAAGTTTATTCAGAGACAAGTATAAATGATTCTGACCCATGAACATTGATATGATTGCATGTTCAAACCCAAGGGCCTATAGAGGTGGTTATATAAACTTTCATAGTCATGGAATGAATACTGTCAGAAGTAAATACATTTATTAAATGTACAAGTGGGAACTGTGGGTAGATGGGCTATAATAAAGTGAAACTTTTATAGAGATTTGTACTAGTTTTAAATGCTGTCTGATGGCATTATTAGCTATGGAATTTGCAATAGAAACAAAGACATTAAAATTCAGAGCATTAAACTTTAAAAAAAATCTTTCAATGGTATTTATCCATCCATTAAAATTTACTTTCTTAAAATTGATTTCAGACTTTCAGTTTCTATTTGAAAGTTATGAAAGAATCTGATTTTGTAGGTAAGCTGTATTTAACAGACTAAGAGAATCTGGAATATTCTCTTTATCACCTTAAATTATTACATTTACAAAAGCTCAAGGCAACTAGGGGGAAGTTTTTATTACCACATTGGGATCATCATTGGGAGATGCTAATTCTTTACCTAGAAGTAGGTAGTTGCCTGTAGTTATTTTCTAAAGGTAGGACTCCATGAAATATTCTTCCCATGTTAACATGTCCATGTATATACGCAGTTTTCACATGTTATTTATGCAGTCTTTTCTATCACAGACTGTTTAACAGCAGAATTGCTTGTATTCTGCCTCTTATAATCTGTCTATTCCTATTCTACGATGTCCTCTGAGCAAGAGATGACAAGGCTATAATATAGATATATCTGTTTGCAGGGTTTTTTTTTTTTTGATGGTCTTTGCTTGTTGTTAAGAGACAAGCTTCTTTGAAGAGTGGTGGTAACCGTGCTCATCATACATGTTTTCCATATTATTGCTGAGTGAACCTTCAGTCTAATAAGACAGATTGGGTTTGCTAGCAACATGTTAGTGCCACTTATTGTATCTTATACAAGGCTGACTCTGTAAGTTCCTGTCTTGGTTCTAGGTGTTTCAGCTGGGTAGAACTGTTTAATTGATTTCTTCCTTTGGAAGTTTGCATTGCATTTTTGTTTATTAAAAAAATGAAATGGCTCAGTAGTTAAGACTACTGTCTTGTCTTCCAAAGGTTCTGAGTTCAATTCCCAGCAACCACATGGTTGCTCATAATCATCTGTAATGAGGTCTAGTGCTCTCTTAAGAAATCGACTTGGTCAGTTTTCCTAATCAACATGAAACGTAATGTGGACAATTTCAAAAGAGCTGCCATAAATGGGCAATCCATGCATATTTCAGCATTGCTGGGACAAAAAGACCTACAAAAATAAGTATGTCAATTTATCATTCAAAAAGCATTAGCATTCAAAAACCAAGAGAGAAAAAAGACTGAAATAATAAGCTAAAAATTTTCAAAAAATAAAGTTTGGAATTTTTTTTTAATAAAATACAATATTACATAAATGATGAGGGCTGTTATGGTAGAGATTCTTTGAAAAGATCAATAAAATTAACACATTTCTTTTGATTTATTTATATGAAAGCAAAAGGACACAAATAATAATAAGTATAATAAAAAATAAATAAATAATAAAAGAGGGCACAGGACATTTTAAAAATGATGGTATGATAATATGCCAGTACTTATAGAGACTACAAAATGAAAACATTAAATGAGATTGTTTTTGATATATAAATTCAATAGCTCAAAAATTAAATTTGGTTCAGTTCTTCAATGTTTCTCAAGAAGAAACATTTTGAGAGTTTTTTAAAACTTGTTAATTTTTTGTGTCCACACAGAGTATTTTGATCATATTTACCCTGTCAACTGACTCTTCTCAAGTCTTCTGTTCCATCTCCACACCTAGCCAAATTAATTTATGGTTTGTTTTTTTTTTTACCTGTCAAGTCCAATTAGTGTTACTCAAATACTCTTGAGTGGGGCCTTCTCCTGGGGATTCTTGAACTACTAGGAATTATACAATTAAAAAAAAAAAGAAAAGATACTGACTCTTAATCTCATAGAAGCTATCAAATGCAAATCTCAGGGGAAAGGAAGATTTAATACCCACAAAAATATCTTCATACTGCCCAGGGCATCCTAGCGGGCAGGAGCTCCTTTGTTTCAATAGCCTGCCTGCAGCAAGCAAGGTAGGTGCTTTGTTTAAGAGCAACCCAACAAGCACGAGATCTGATCTCGGCACCATGAAAGCCATCATTGGGGTGAGATTCGGACACACGGCAGCAGCCCTGGACAGGGAAATCAGATGTTTCTCATTCTCCCTATAATTCCTGGGCTTCCTGCAGGGCCTATACTCCCAGCATACTGCCTCTCTCTTCCTATCCCACCCAGCTTGCATCCAGAATCCTCCCCCCTTCTGTCTCCCTTCCCCCTTCGGGGCGCTGGGGCCATATCCCTCCCAAGGGCAACCTAGCAGGTGGGAGCTCCTTGGTTTCAATAGCCTGCCTGCACCAAGCAAGGTAGGCAGTTTGTTTACGAGCTACCCAACCAGCATGAGATCTGATCTCAGCACCAGGAGAGACATCACTGGGGAGTGCCATCACTGGGAAGGTACCTCAGTAGGCAAGGAGACCTGATCCTGGATAAAAAGATCTATAGGGAAGCATTTAGAGGAAGAGATGGGCAGGCGCCAATGCAAGAATTCACCCAACAATCTGAAAAACAACAGGAAACCACCAGAACCCAGCGACCTCACAACATGTGGACATGAACACCTTAATCAAGAAGAAGTAGAAAAAACTGACTTCATGAAAGTGATTGACACCCTTAAACAGCATGTAAAAAATGCCCTTATAGAAATGGATGAGAAGTATAACAGAAAGTTTGAAGAATTGAACAAATCAGTGAATGATACCCTAGGAAACCAAGGAAAAACAATCAAACAGATAATGGAAACAGTTCAAGACATGAAAACTGAAATGGAGACAAAGAAGAAAACACAAACAGAGGGCCAGCTGGACATGGAAAATCTAGGTAAACGAATAGAGACTACAGAAAGAAGCATAACCAACAGAATACAAGAGATAGAAGAAAGAATCTCAGATTCTTTTTTTTTTCTTTTAAACACCGCTTGGCCCAATATATCTAGCCTTTTCTTGGCTAACTCTCTCACCTGGACTAGTCCATTTCTGATAATGTGTGTAGCCCATGAGGTGGCTTACCAGAGAAGATCTTAACCTGCGTCTGTCTGGAGTGGGAGAATCATGGCCACTCCTTCACTCAGCTTCTTTCTCCCAACATTCTGTTCTGTTTACTCCGCCTACCTAATTTTTTGTCCTATCAGAGGCCAAGCAGTTTCTTTATTACTTAACCAATGAAATTAACACAAGCCAGAAGACTCTCCCCCATCATTTCCCCTTTTCTGTATAAACAAAAAAGAAAGGCTTTCATTTTAACATAGTAAGATTTCATATAACAAAACAGTTATCAAGCAAGAATTACAGTTACAATATTTATATCTATTTTATCTTTTATCATAACTAAGGGAAACTATAACTATAACTAATCATATTTCAACTCCATCAAAGACTCCATAAGGATATAATATTACCTAGGCAAACAAGAAATCCAAAGCTCTAGAAATGACAGAGACATCTTGCTGCCTGGACAGTCACCCAAAGTTCCTCTGTACCGTTGGGGCATCCATCTTCAGCCTTCAGGCCCATAGTATCCAGCAGACGTTTCAATGAAGCAGGAAATTTCAAAGACAGTTCAGTCACTATCTGTTGTGTCCTGCAGAATGTCTCGCAGACACTTTCATGAATCAGGAACCCCGAAAGACCATCTCACCTTTAGGCAAGTTCAGCAGTCCTCTCTGCAGGTTCTTTGTGTCCAGTTTACGCACCAGTCCAGGCAAGAGCAGATTCTTGCCCGAATGTCTATCAAGCTCCATTAGGATCCTCTTCGATGCCCATCTTCCTCTTTAAGTAGATTGGCGCTGTCAGGAGCAGACGTGTCTCATTGTCATGAAAAACCCTAAGTTATTAAAATATTATAAAAGCCATATTCTGCAGTCTTTGAAAGATATGAAGAATGTCTATCTAACTGAAATACATCTCTATATATCTATAAAATCTAACTAACATGACTACAAGCTTTACTATTATTGATGATTATCCATTAACAACCTATATTTTCTAATTATACATTATACTTTTAAAATGAACTACACAATCACAATACCTTAATCAAGATCAGAAATACATATACATATAACAAAATTAACCTTAAAATCCATACCAATGCAAATTATTCACACCTATATCATTTCCCCCTTTAAATGTAAAAGAACATTTATAAACAATATTTGGGAACATGGGCGCAGTTTTTTCTCTCCAAACTGCTTCCTGCTGAATGGGGGCACTGTTAATCAGATCATTTAGGGTGTAACCTGTGTGCCAGGTTTATCTCAGTTGGCAGTTGAGTGAAGTAATTTTTGGGGGGTGTTCACAGCAACTTTTCAGGAGGGTGAAGTCTATCATACTATATTGGAATAGAAGAAATCCACAGGGTCTCATCCTTTGAGAAAACAAAAGAAGACCATTTCCAAAGCATCATATCCTTAGACCCAAATTCTGAAGTCATACCCTCATGATATCCATTCTGGTTCCACTTGGCAGCCCATATAATGAAATGTCTCTCTATACTTAGCTCCTTCACAGTCGAAAATTTAAGAGAAATCACAATGTACATAATCCAGACTCTTTGTGAATTTTCCATTTTTACGTGGCTTATTTTTACTTTATTTCTCTTAATCTCTAACTATCTGTACTCTGTCTCTTTAAAGACTTTACCTTTTTTTTAAACCATTAGTTTTATTCTCTATATTCTTTTTCTTCTCTCTCTCAAGCCTACGTACATTCATCCAACAATGTGGTCTTTTATGTCTGAATCTGTTTTATTGTGAATCTGTAACATATTTTTACTATCCAGGAGCATTTCTTAAAATGTTAAGCAGTTCTTAAAAACTTAAGTTGCACCATGTACAGGTAAAACGGTACCATCTGTGTCCTGCCCAGTCGAAACCTTAACTGCGCTGTTATTACAGTAATTATGGTAGTTCCTGCCTGAGACCAGCACAGTTCAGCATGACAGAGCTGAGCCACTCCTGCCTCAGAGCCATTTGGTGCCCCTGAGCCACACACAGTTCCAGGCACACAGCAGTCCACACTGCAATCAAGCAAGCCGTAGAGCTTTACTCCAAATGCTCCATTCAAAAGCTCTGTCTCCTGCAGGAGCCAGACAGAGATCGCAATGGTGGCACAGCCCAGAAAGCTGGCATTTTAAAACAGCCAGTTTTTTTCCTGCTGCTGAGTCAGGAAAATTTCAAAATGGAGGATGTACCATTTTGTGCTAGTTCTGGGGCCGCCAGGTCGGAACAGCACTCAGCACTTAATTCTGAGACTGAGCGTGCAGCACAGAAATTCTTTTCATCCAAGTTACAGACAAATCTGACACGCAGAGCACTGCACAGTCTGAAAACACGTCTCTGTGTGGCAGCAGGAATCCACCAGGCTCTTCTGCCTGCCTAAGCCTGATTCGGCCAGCTGCCCAGGTGCAGGTAGGGAGCACTGAGCCATCAGCATGGTCTCAGAGCACTCTCCTTCTGATCTCAAGTGGGAACACAAACATCCAGTCCCATAAAAGCCATTGAAATGCTTTAAAGCCAGAGTTCACACTGGCAGCACAGCCCCAAGAAGCTGCACTTTAAAATGATGCAATTTTTTTTTTTCTGCTGCAGATGCCAAACCAGGAAATCTCTCTACAGCACGCCACCAACAAACAGCAAAAATCTGTGTTAAACTCTCTCTCCCTTATTTTTAAGCCTTCTCAGGTTTTTTAAGTGGATTTAGTCCATCACGTAAGGCGCCACTCTGTTGTAATAGGAGCATTTACTCTGTAGTATTAAGAGCAGCGGGCTGAGTCCCGGCAACCAGCTGCCCACATGGCTAGCATATGCCGGAAATAATTACAGAGAAACTGTAATCTTTTAAACACTGCATGGCCCATTATATCTAGCCTTTTCTTGGCGAACTCTCGCACCTGGACTAGTCCATTTCTAATAATGTGTGTAGCTCATGATGTGGCTTACCAGCAAAGATCTTAACCTGCATCTGTCTGGAGTGGGAGAATCATGGCGACTCAGAATCTTAGATTCTGAAGATAACATAGGGAAAATGAATGCACTGATCAAAGAAACCAGCAAATCCAACAAACTCTCATCACAAAACATTCAGGAAATATGGGACACAATAAAAAGACCAAACCTAAGAATAATAGGAGTAGAAGAAGGAGAAGAAGTGCAGCTCAACGGTCCAGAAAATATATTTAATAAAATTATAGAAGAAAAATTTCCCAACCTAAAGAAAGATATACCTATGAAGGTTCAAGAAGCATACAAAACACCAAATAGACTGGATCAAAGAAAAACATCCCCTCACCATATAATAATCAAAACACAAAGCATACAGAATAGAGAAAGAATATTAAGAGCTGCAAAGGAAAAAGGCCAAGTTTCTTATAAAGGTAAACCTATCAGACTTATACCTGACTTCTCTATGGAAACAATGAAAGCCAGAAGGTCCTGGATAGATGCACTGCAAAAACTAACAGACCATGGATGCAAGCCCAGACTACTATACCCAGCCAAGCTTTCGTTCACTATAAATGGAGAAAAAAAAAATTTTCCGGGATAAAAATAAATTTAAACAATATGTAGCCCAAATCCAGCCTTACAGAAAGTAATAGAAGAAAAATCACTAACCAAGGTCCAACAATGACCACAATAACTCAGACATTTAGAGACCCTTCACCAGTGCAACTCAAAAAAGGGAAACACACAAAATCTACTAATTAAAAAGTGACCGGAGTTAACAACCACTGGTCATTAATATCACTTAATGTCAATGGACTCAACTCACCTATAAAAAGGCACAGGCTGAGAGATTGGATATGAAAACAGGATCCAACATTCTGCTGTTTACAAGAAACACACCTCAACCACAAAGACAGGCACCTACTCAGAGTAAAGGGCTGGGAAAAGGCTTATCAAGTAAATGGAGCTAAAAAAACAAGCAGGTGTGACAATACTAATTTCTAACAAAGTTGACTTCAAACTTAAATCAATCAGAAGAGATGGAAAGGGATATTTTACACTCATAAGAGGAACAATTCATCAGGATGAAGTCTCAATCCTGAACATCTATGCCCCTAATATAAAAGCACCCACATACATAAAAGAAACATTACTAAAACTCAAGGCAGCCATCAAACCACACACACTAATAGTAGGAGACTTCAACACTCCTCTCTCACCAATGGACAAGTCAATCAGACAGAAACCTAACAGAGAAATTAGAGAATTAATGGAGGTAATTAATCAATTGGACTTAACAGACATCTATAGAATATTCGACAAAAATAAGAAAGAATATAGCTTCTTATCTGCAGCTCATGGAACCTTCTCGAAAATTGACCACATACTCTGTAATCCAGCATATAAATAAACTAAAAGAAAAAAACCATATCATCATTTCATTAGATGCTGAAACAGCATTTGACAAAATTCAACATCCTTTTATGATAAAAGTCTTAGAGATTAGGGATACAAGGGTCATACCTAAATATAATAAAAGCTATTTACAGCAAGCCAACAGCTAACAACAAATTAAATGGAGAGAAATTCAAAGCCATCCCACTAAAATCAGGAACACAACAAGGCTGTCCACTCTCTCCATATCTCTTCAATATAGTGCTAGAACTTCAAGCAATAACAATAAGACAATATAAGGGGATCAAGGGGATTCGAATGGGAAAGGAAGAAGTTAAACTTTAGTTATTTGCAGATGATATGATAGTGTACATAAGCGACCCCAAAAACTCCACCAAAGAACATTTACAGCTGATAAACACCTTTAGTAATGTGGCAGGAAACAAGATCAACTCAAAAAATCAGTTGCCCTCTTATACATAAAGGACATGGAAGCAGAGGGGGAAATCAGAGAAGCTTTAACTTTCACAATAGCCACAAACAGCATAAAACCTTGGCGTAACTCTAACCAAGGAAGTGAAAGTTCTATTTGACAAGAACTTTAAGGCATTGAAGAAAGAAATTGAAGAGGATACCAGAAAATGGAAGGATTTCCCTTGCTCTTGGATTGGGAGGATCAATATAGTAAAAATGGCAATTCTACCAAAGGCAATTTATAGATTCAATGCAATCCCCATCAAGGTCCCATCAAAATTCTTCACAGATCTGGAGAGGACAATAATCAACTTTATATGAAAAACAAAAAACCCAGGATAGCCAAAACAATCCTATACAATAAAGGATCTTGTGGAGGCATTACCATCCCTGACTTCAAACTCTATTACAGAGCTACAGTAATGAAAACAGTGTGGTACTGGCATAAAAAGAGAGAAGTCAACCAATGGAATCATATAGAAGACCCGAAATTTAACCCACAAACCAATGAACACCTCATTTTCAATAAAGGAGCCAAAAGTATACAATGGAAGAAAGAAAGCATCTTCAACAAATGGTGCTGGCACAACTGGATATCAACCTGTAGAAGAATGAAAATAGACCCATATTTATCACCATGCTCAAAACTCAAGTCCAAATGGATCAAAGACCTCAATATCAATCTGAACACACACACTTAACCTGATAGAAGAGAAAGTGGGAAGTACCCTACAACATATGGGCATAGGAGATCGCTTCCTATGTATAACCCCAGCAGCACAAACATTAAGGGCCTCATTGAATAAATGGGACCTACTAAAAATGAGAAGCTTCTGTAAAGCAAAGGACACTGTCACTCAGACAAAAAGGCAACCTACTGACTGGGAGAAGATCTTCACTAACCCCGCAACAGACAAAGGGCTGATCTCCAAAATATATATACAACTCAAGAAACTAGACTTTGAAATGCTAAATAACCCAATTAAAAATGGGGCACTGAATTGAAGAGAGGATTCTCAAACGAGGAGGTGCAAAAGGAGAAAAGACACTTAAGGTCATGCTCAACCACCTTAGTGATCAGGGAAATGCAAATCAAAACAACTTTGAGATATTATCTTATACTTGTCAGAATTGCTAAAATCAAAAACACCAATGATAGCCTTTGCTGGAGAGGCTGTGGAGGAAGGGGCACACTCATCCATTGCTGGTGGCAATGCAAACTTGTGAAACCACTTTGGAAATCAGTGTGGCAGTTTCTCAGGAAATTCAGGATCAACCTACCCCTGGACCCAGCAATACCACTCTTGGGAATATACCCAAGAGATGCCCTATCATATGACAAAAGCATTTGTTCAACTATGTTTATAGCAGCATTATTTGTAATAGCCAGAACCTGGAAACAACCTAGATGTCCTTCAATGGAAGAATGGATGAAGAAAGTGTGGAATATATACACATTAGAGTACTACGCTGCAGTAAAAAAAAAAAACAATGACTTCTCGAATTTTGCATGCAAATGAATGGAAATAGAAAACACTATCCTGATTGAGGTAACCCAAACCCAAATAGATGAACATGGGATGTACTCACTCATAATTGGATTCTAGCCATAAATAAAGGTCATGGTGTCTATAACTTGTGATCCTAAAGAAGCTAAGTAAGAAGGTGAACCCAAAGAAAAACATATAGTTATTCTCCTGGCTATGGGAAGTAGACAAAATTGCCAGGGAAAAAATTGGGATCTTGGGGGTGGGGTGGGATGGTGGTAAAGGGAGATGGGGAGAGAAAAATGAGAAGGGGAGTATGGGGGGAACTAGGGGTAACAGGATGTTCGGGATAAAAAAGGTTGGATAGGGGAGCAGGGAAGCACAAATCTTAGTTAAGGGAGCCACCTTAGGGTTGGCATGAGACTTGAACCTAGAGTGGCTCCCAGGAGCCCAAGGCTATGTCACCAGTTAGTTCCTTGGGCAGCTGAGGATAGGGAACCTGAAATGACCCTATCCTATAGCAATACTGACGAATATCTTGCATATCACCATAGAACCTTCATCTGGTGATGGATGGAGATAGAGACAGAGACTCACACTGGAGCTCTGGACTGAGCTCCCAAGGTCCCAATGAGAAGCAGAAGGAGGGAGAACATGAATAAGGAAGTTAGGACCACGAGCGGTGCACCCACCCACTGAGACAGTGGAGCTGATCTATTGGGAGCTCACCAAGGCCAGCTTGACTGTGACTGAAAAAGCATGGGATAAAACCGGACTCTCTGAACATGGCGAACAATGAGGGCTGATGTGAAACCAAGGACAATGGCATGGGGATTTGATCCTACTTCATGTTCTGGCTTTGTGGGAGCCTAGCCAGTTTGGATGTTCACCTTCCTAGACATGGACGGAGTGGTGAGGACCTTGGATTTTCCACAGGGCAGGGAACCCTGACTGCTCTTTGGACTGGAGAGGGAGGGGGAGAGAAGTAGGGGGAGGGGGAGAAAGGGTGGGAGGAGGGGGAGGGAAATGGGAGACTGGGAGGAGGCAGAAATTTTTTTTTCTTTTTCTCAATAAAAAATTAAAAAAAAACAGAAAAACAAAAAACAAAGCAAAACAAAAAAAAAATCTTCATACTGGAATTTCGTGCACGTTGATCTTGCTTGAAGTCATCTACAATCTCTGTCATTCACAATCTTTCTGCCCTTGCTTCCACAAATATCTCTGTACCTGGTTGGGAGAAATGTTATATAGATGTCCCACTCAGTGTTGAGCATTCTGGTCTCTCACTCTTTGCACCTTAACTATATATGGGTCTCTGTTTTAACTGTCATATATTAAAAGATAATCTGGTTTTGAGAAGTGGACTGTAACCTATGTTTACAGCAATCAATGATGAGAAATCATTTTACAATAATTCCACTTAGCAGAGAAATATTAGGTTCTACCCTAGGCCAGTGTCTTATTTAACCACATATTCTTTTTTTTTTTTGTTTATATTTTATTTTATTGTTTTTTTTTGTTTTTTTATTATTATTTATTTACTTATTAAAATTTTTGTCTCTTCCCCGCCTCTGCCTCCCGTATCCCTCCCCCTCCCCCAATCAACTCCCCCTCTCTCATCAGCCCTAAGAGCAGACCGTGTTCCCTGCTCTGTGGGGAGTCCGAGGACCTCCCACCTCCTTCCAGGTCTAGTAAGGTGAACATCCAAACTGCCTAGGCTCCCACAAAGCCAGTACATGCAGTAGGATCAAAAACCCATTGCCATTGTTCTTGAGTTCTCAGTAGTCCTCATTGTCCGCTATGTTCAGCACGTCAGGTTTTATCCCAGGCTTTTTCAAACCCATACCAGCTGGCCTTGGTGAGTTCCCGATAGAACATCCCCATTGTCTCAGTGTGTGGGTGTACCCCTCATGGTCCTGAGTTCCTTGCTCGTGTTCTCTCTCCGGAAATAGAAAACACTATCCTGAGTGAGGTAAGCCAGACCCAAAAAGAGGTACATGGGATGTATTCACTCATATTTGGTTACTAGCCATAAATAAAGGACATTGGGCCTATAATTCGTGATCCTAGAGTAGCTAAATAAGAAGATGAACCCAAAGAAAAACATATAGACATCCTCCTGGATATTAACCTTCATCAGGCAATGGAAGGAGCAGAGACAGAGTTCCACATTAGAGCTCCGGACTGAAATCTCAAGGTCCAAATCAGGAGCAGAAGGATAGAGAGCACGAGCAAAGAACTCAGGACCGCGAGGGTTGCACCCACACATTTAACCACATATTCTTGATCACATTACTAGTGCAAAATCTGGAATGTTATGCCTCATTGAACAGATTTTAAATCAAATCAGAAAGTGGTTGGTTACTATAATATCATTTGTGCCATTATTCCACAAATAGGCATATCTTGCCATGAAAGTCATTATGTAGTTCACAGAAATTTCAGATAGGTGAGATTAAAGATTACTTTTCTCTTCTGGCAATATACCTAGCAACTCCCAGCTGTGGAGTCCTGTGAACTGGAACCCTAGACATGGACTACCAGGTTTAATCTGATCATGTTCTATGAAGGGTTGTTTGATTTCTATTATTGTTGCTTCTTTCTAAATTGTCCAGAAAGCCTACAGAGTTTATTTTAAAGATATATAATGTTTTATATAAAAATTTTTAAAATAATATTGAGCAAAATTTTTAAATGATCAAAATAATTGAAGAGCTTTCATTTTGGAAACTTTAATATATATTCAAGAAGTTTATATGATAGATTCTTGGTTTTAATGCATTTTCAATATTTTCTTTTATTTTAAAAAATTGTGTTTATATCACAGCAAATGAAATGTAGTATTCCAATAAATATCTTTATCTTAAAAATAAGTGGTTACATTAAAATACAAAACATAAAAAAGTATGATTTTACTGTATGTATTGACAATACTATTTTAAATGGTCATATTAGGCATGCCATAGATGCTCCAAATTAATCAAATTTTAGTATTTCATCATAAGGTTAAAATAAGTATAACCTAGCATTGTAATGTTATTTGAATTCACTCACATTAAAACTAAGTCATAGTAAACTAAAAACAAAACAAAATGAGAGAAATCTATTTTCTATCATTAGATTTGAAAACTAGTTGTGCTACAGTCTTATGTGAAATTTTAAGTACAATATGAATGAAATACAACTCGGGTGGGGGCATTGATCACTTTAACATTGTGATAACAGGCACAAAGTCATTTTTAATAAATATTCACATATAAAATTGTAAAATATTTAGAACAATAAACTTTCATACTTGACTTCATTCAAAAAACTATGTGAAAGCAATTCACAATAAACAAGAAATCTGAGAAATGACTGTCTCCTTTCAACCAAACCCTACTTCAAATGCTTGGAGATCCTGGAATGGTTCACTGCCCCATGCTTATCCTTTTGACAATGACATATGGAATTTGAATTTACTGAGTACCCCCTTTTTCTATCTGTACTTAATCATTATTATCTCCATTTGTGAGGACTGATAGCTCATTTACTTTTATCTCTTAAAGAATTCAGAGTTATCCCCTCTTCTTTTGAATGACATTGTAGTTGTTATATCAAATTATTGTTAATTATAAAGAAAATTGATACAGCATTTATATGCAGATTTCCATATCAGTAGACAAAATACTGTTAACTACAATGGTTCTATAAGGAAGGACTATTTTAGTTTTACAAGAAATTGTCAAGATACCATACAAATGGACCATATGATTTTGTATTTCCAGCAGTTTGAATAAGAACTCCTGTTTCCCCATGGCATCCGCTGAACAAGGTACTGCCAGGTATTTGTCAGAACTTAGCCATTCTAGTTAGCATTATTATCTCATTGCTCTTAGAATTTACAATTTTTCTAATGAGTCACTGAACAGCAATGTCTCAGGCTCAGCTTTTCATTCTAATTATCTTTAACAGTAGAATATTTTAAACTTTATACATTTAGTGTTAAATTTAAAAACTTTACATTAAGCTCGGCGGTGGTGGTACACACTTTTAATCCCGGCATTCGTGAGGCAGAGGCAAGCGGATCTCTGTGAGTTCGAGGCCAGTCTGGTCTACAAGAGCTAGTTCCAGGACAGGAACTTTTGGAGCCTAGAATGGTTCTTAAATCTTTCATTGTTTCTTTCCTTCCATGAACAGCAGAGACTTGCTGGCAACCCGCCACAAATTGGTTGTCATCTCTAGGAAACCATATCACAACTAAATATTTTAGGATCAACAATGGGTAGATAGATTAGCACTTTATGAAGCTATTAGTGATTGCACCATCCACAGCTTTTTCTTCCATAGTAGTGTTCAGTATACACCACTTCAAATCTAAGATCTGTTCTTCTCCTCTATGTAATTCCAAGGCCATTATTGCCACTCTAAAAATAGTTCTTGGCTCTTTTTACACACAGATCCACAGTAAAAATGAAGGGTGCTGCCCCTTTTTACATTTTAGCAATAATTTCTCCTACAGTTTTGTTGCTGGGATGAGGAGTTGAACCTAAGCAGCTGGTTGCTTAGTATTGAGGTCAATGATTCCAACTACAGTATTCCAAAGAATTAATGTCAAACAGAAACAATGTTCCTGTGATGGGCAATGATGATTTAAACATGGAAAATAGTATAAGTGAAATTAATGTGTCTTTTTGAGAGAGAGGGAGAGGAATTGAAACTTCTATTGACAGCAGGAGACAGGAAGTGGCATGAGCTGAAGATGAACAAGCTGGAAAAGCTACTTGTAATGAGTAATTATAAAAATGACTTAGGTGTGATGGTAAGTGGAAAATGTAGGTTAAGAGAAAAGTAATTGTTCTTTTAAGGTGGAGTTTTCTGGAAAAAAAGTCATTGCATGTGAAATCTAGTATAGCACATGGGAACAAGGAAGGATTTTTCCTCTAATCCATTATACTAATAAAAACAGGAAATACCAAATTCTATACTCTAAACCTGTTTTTGGTGGACCATGACAACTTTTGTGCTCATATTAAGGATTTTTTTGAGATCTGGAATTTTAATTAGAAACTTTCATATCTTGATATATAAATATATATCTATTTCATAGTTTAATAGAAGTAAGATTATATAATAGAGATTTGTGCCACCTACCATAAGTTTCATCACATTTTGCACCATTGGGATAAATGAAACTTGGATATTAATTTTATTATACAGCCATAAAAACACCTTTTAAATATGACTACAATATCAAATAAAAGATTTTAGACTTATCGTATGTTTTAAGTGAAAAGGTTGCAATAGATAATTAATATTTCAATGTAAGAATAGGGAATAGTGAGCCTAGGGAGCCTAGAAAACAGAAACTTGGACTGATGACTTATAATAAAAATGCTACCTTAGCCGGGCGGTAGTGGCGCACTCCTTTAATCCCAGCATTAGGGAGGCAGAGGCAGGCGGATCTCTGTGAGTTCGAGGCCAGCCTGGTCTACAAGAGCTAGTTCCAGGACAGGAACCAAAAAGCTACGGAGAAACCCTGTCTCGAAAATCAAAAAAAAAAGGAATGCTACCTTGATGTTCAGGTTAAAATGAAAGTAAAACCCCAGACACTGTTAGACAAAGTACCTTATATTTTTAAATTTGATGATGATACTCAACAAGTAATGAATTCCTGATATCGTGTGAGATATAAATTATTAAATTTATGCAAATAATTTTACATTAAATCTTTTATTTAATATGTTTATATTAAAATAAAACAAGTAAAATATCTGATACTCATTAGAATGACTACCATAATTCATGGAAACTTAATAGCTCAAGAAAATTGTCAACAGACTGCAAAGCTGTCTTTATCAGGAGTAGAAAAGTCTGATACTTATCCAAGTCATGGTTCACACAGTATCCAATTTCATGGATACTCGAGGCTCACAGAATCTTTTCATACTACCTATATCTAGGTGAATAATTATTCTCCAAGTTATTCTAGTATTTACGTTCTACAGAAAGCAATCCCTGTAATACAATTATCTCCCAATTCCTCTTTCTTCTCCTTCATAATCATTTTCTAGAGAAATCTCAAATTTTCTTTAAAAGATTGTGCCTTTCTGCATCTGTTAAGGTTTAATAGGAAGTCTATTCCCTAAAGATTCATATGTTGAATGCAGAATCCCCAGCTGGTAGTGACTGAGCATAAGGGCTTTGACATAATCAATGCAAAATATATTAATGGATTTATGATTTGGTAGCATTAATTTTAAAAGATCATTGAAACTGTTAGATACAGGGCCAACATAGGGAAAGTAGGTCACTGGGACTTGTCTTTGGAATTATATTTTGAACTCAGTTTCAAAATATATCAGGTGAGCAACTTTATTTGCAAAGCCTTTTGCCATCATGATAATGTGCCTTACCACACACAGTTACATGCAAAGGCTGTTGAAGTTCACATGTGAATCCAATCCCCAAAATAAATTCTCCACCCTTCAAATTGTTCTCTCTCTCTCTCTCTCTCTCTCTCTCTCTCTCTCTCTCTCTCTCTCTCTTTCATGGTGACATATGGCTAAATTACTGAGTTCAGTATCTAAATGAAATTGCAAATGTGTGATTCATTGTTTCTATTTCAACATAACATCATTTCTGAAGCATGTAATCTAAATATGTCTGTTATTTATGGAATGCTACGTTTTTTTTTTTCTTCTCTGACATTAACATTGCCATTTACCATTAGTGAAAATCCTAAACTGAGCAGCTTGGAAATGTAGTCTCTAAACTAACAATATGAATGTACTTAAGATAATTTGAAAGAAATGTAAGTTCATCTGCATTCTAATAAGCCAGGAACTCTGGAAAATAGCATAGGGGCATTTTGTGTTTATTATGAGTTCTAGAAAAGTTTTAAGAAGACCTACAATATGAAAATCATATGCAAACATTTTAAAATAAGAGTAGTCCTACTAATACTGTAAACAAACAAAGTTGCAGATTACTTATTTATGTGTTATGTTAAAGAAAACTCATATAAATATATTGTTATATGGGCATATATACTTATATTACTCATATGTTTGTATATATGAGAGTATATTTATATTATCATCCAGAAACCTTGAAAACACACAAATTGTCATCAGAAAGTTGATATCATACATTCATTCCTAGGACAATGAAGCAAGATAAATTGTCTGACTCCCATTTTCTAATACCTTTTAACTGTATCCTTACTTTCCCATTTCTGATAAATAAGCCCAGCATTCTTGATATCAGTAACAGCAAGTGCAAACCATTTCAGCTTCACTGGTAAGTGGCCTGACCTCAATACATTTCATTTCATCACTACAAAAATCCAAAATCATTATCCCCATACTAAGTTCTCCAAAACCATTTGAACTAGCTCCAAAGATAACTTGTCATTCTCCTAAGAGAACCGTTTGTGAGAAGAAAGTTTTTCTCTCAACTCTGTTGTCTAAGTGGTTGTATGGCATCCCCAGAATTGACAACTGAAACCAATTTGGAGTGGTCGAGATTCTATCCTCTCTGTATGGGGTAATGAATGGTAACACAAATTCAAAGCTTTTCAAAGCACCAGTGAAAATATATTTAGAGACACAGCCAAAACTATCCTATTTTAAATTGCCGGGCTCCACTTTCACAGCTTGCAGGCAAGAAGTTATTGATATACATAAAATGAATGCCTTTATTTTAGAGTGTGATCAGAAGCTGTGTTTCCCCACTAATGAAATTCTACCACCCTAGGACCATTTTCATCAAATATTTGTGCCACAGGGATAGAGAGATAGCAACATGTGCACTAGAAAGGAAGAAGTAATTGCTCCGATAATCATGATACTAAGGAACAACTGGGAGAAAGACAGCTGCAGAGACAATATTTAGTAGCTAATTGTTCCACTCTCCAGTTCTCCTTGCTTTCAGACATTGAGTCTGGTTACCAGGTAAATCAGAGTTTATAAAGCCCAGCTGGAATTTTGATGCCAGCAGTGTTTTTCTTTAGCATGTTCTCCCAGAAAGAAATTAAAAATAATGTAAATCCACTAAATGTCAAGAGAGAACAAAATACCAAATGGGGACTACTTACAGTGAGAGTCCTTTCAGAAAAAATCTCACACAAAGACTATTTTGGATGCACTTTTCAGTTGTTAATTACAATTAACTTAAAATTCTAAAACTTCTAAGAAAAATATTATAACAATCAGTCCTATGATGAGAATCAAACAATAATAATAAATATCCTTAGTTTTTTTTTTTTTTTGGCTTTTGGAGACAGGGTTTATCTGTGTAGCTTTGGGGCCTCCTGTTCTGGAACCTAGAATCAGCTCTTGTAGACCAGACTGGCCTTGAACTCACAGAGTTCTGCCTGCTTTTGTTTACTGACTGCTGGGGTTAAAGGCACATGCCACCACCACCCCACAACCTTAGATTTTAAGGATAGCAAACTAATGTATTTTTCTACCTCCTCCATTGATTATAATAGATTTAATTATATTAGACATTGTATGTCTGATGTGATATGATGCAATTCTATGCTTTCCAATGAGATAGCACTTCAGGTTCTATCATTGACAGTCAGTTCTGATTACCAGACCTCAGTGTGCTTGAGTATTAAAAAACTGAAATCAGCACAGAGAATCTAGTCCTTAAGACAGTCCGTGAATAATGTCATGTATCATAGAAACTATTAACTTAGCACCTAGGCAATATTGATAATATTATTTTACAGAGAAAACCATAAATATTTTCTTTAACTTAAGATTAATCCAATTTATAAAGATATGAAATGTTTTGATTAAAGATGCATATTAAAATAAACTATGTGGCAAAAATTCTAAACTTCCTGTGGCATATATATATATATATATATATATATATATATATATATATATATACCAATCTTGGTGATTAACTCAAGTTTAGGTCTGAATTATCTTGAAACTTAAGACTCATAAAGTGAGGTCTATATTTGACATACTACACATAACATTTCTATAACACAACATTTCTATGTTATTGTGAAGAAATGTAAAAAAAAAATACTTAACATTCAAAACTCAACTAAATATGTCAAAAAATCAGGCTGAAGAGAAATCTATAAGTCAGGGCTAATGGAGAGGATTTGGGGAGTTCAGAGATCCATATTAACATTAACATCACAATTAACATTATGAGAAAAGATATTGCCTCTAATGAATGGAGTTTCTTTTACAAATTTGCACAAAATCATTCAAATTAAATGATAAGATAAATCAAAAATACAACATAGATTATAGAAATAATTTAGTTAAAAACCCAGCAATTTAAGAAACATAGATAAATTATGAAAAAATAAAACATGAAAGTAGGTGTGCCAGAGAAATCAGGATGGTGTTTATAAAACAACCAGAGATTTGCTTAAGAAAATAGCTCTTAACAGAATACCAAAGACATTTAAATTTGTTTTCTGATGGTACAACAAAGTATATAAAGACTTGGTTTTATCTAAGTGAAAGATGTGATTACCTCCGGTTTGGTGGAAACAACATGATGTACAGTCTTTACTATTGCTGTTGAGATCATTCTGTAAGAAGACACCAAAATTTCTCTATTTTTTATTCATTTATTATTTGACAATTTTATATATTTATATAATGCTTTCTCGTCATACTCATTCCGCCAACCTCTCTTTTGTCCTCCTATCCTTTATCATACCTTCAAATACATTTCTTTCATTAAGTCATTATCGTATTTTCACGACCTTCTGTTTTGATTTTTATTTGCTTTCTGATCTGTTGGTTTTAACCAGTGTCACTCTTATGAGCCTAGATATGGAAGCTTTCCATTACAACACTAATAACTCAACATAGGCTATATCACTGAAGACAATGACTTCTCTTATTTCAGCATCTCTCTACTGCCACTCGCTATGTTGGGCAGGATATGGACCCATGCTCCCCTGCATGATCTATGACTGTTTGCTTGAAAACAACTACAGCTGTTGAGAATGAATGACATATTAGGCTACAGATTGCCCATAATATAATACTTCATGGCCCTCTTCCACATTGTTTAGCCCTTTAATTCTTTCTGAAATTCCCATAATTTTCTTTCTCGTGACCCCTATAATCTCATTGGTTCACAAAGTTAGACTTCAGTTGTGGTGGTTTGAATGAGAATGATCCCTATAGGCCCATGGAATTGAATATACTTGATAACCAAGGAATGGCACTATTTGGAAGGATTAATAGGTATGTCCTTGTTAGAAAAAGTGCGTCGATGGCAATGGACTTTGAGGTTTTAAAAAGGCCAATTTTTACCAGAGTCTGCAGACCAAGATGTAGAAGCTTCATAGTGAGTCCCCCAAAGAGCCAGAAGACTAAAAAACAACCAACTACATGAGTTGGCCTTTTATTAATGACTTTTCTATTGCTGAAACACTAAGCCTGAAGCAGATGAAAAGCACTGTAGATGGTAGTAATCTTTGAAACCTCATAGCCCACCCCCTGTCACATACTACCTATAGCAACACCACATCTCATTGGCCTCCTCAAACAGTTCCACGAACTAGGGATCATGAATTAAAATACATGAGCTTATGGGGGACATTCTCAATCAACCATCCTCCACAGCCTTCTAATGAAAACATGAGATGCTCTCTCGGGGCAAAAATACACTTCTTGGCACCTGCAATAATTTGGTAATATGTTGCTATATCAAATTTTAACTGTTGATTTGTTTCTGTATTAGGTCCCTTACCTGTAAGCTTTTTATATTAAATAGGAATCTGCTGAGCTCTGTGTATCTCAGCTGTGACCTGACATTGTTTTGCAAATTTAGTTTTTTACAATAGATAATCTCCTCCTGACAGGCAAGCTTTGGCTATCTGTTTCCAATACACTGGTGGCAGAGCTTTCACAGATATATGTTTAACAGCATCTGAGTAAAAGGAGCCATCATGTGATATTGAGTGCAAGGAGTTTTTAATTCTTTGAATAACTTAAATGATATAGGAGTATGTATCGTAAGCAGAATTTTTTGTGTGTGCATTTCTCTGGTCCATTATGGGGAACAATTGAAAACCTTGCATTTCTTCCCCTCTGTTAATGGCTTTTCTGATACAAGCTTGTAGAGGGGATTCACTACTATTGTTGTATATCTGCTTTATTTTTGGAGTACTTTGAACCATAGGCAGGTCTAGACCAGTTATTATGGTAGGAAAAGAATTACCTTGATGATGCTGTACTCTTTCTCCTCTGTCTTTTAATATGTCTCGAATCAATTATTTAGTCGTTTGATTATTTTTTCTTGCCCCATATTTTTATATCTACAAATTTTACTCTCAATATTACTTTCCTGCTTTATTATAATTTTTTAAAATTTTATTTTCTATTTTTGAGCACTCATAATTATGTATTCACCTTTGGATTGCAGGTTTCTCACTTTCTCCTTCATTCTTTTCGTCACTTTTTGACATTTTTTTCAGGGTTTAGTGGTCAGTCCCATGTTGGACACCACTATGTTTGGGTCAGGCGCCCACATAAACTATCTCTCTGGACTGGTGTGCAATTGCAGGAATAATTGGGACACAGCTCACACAGCAATACTAGAAGGGAGTCTCAGGATTTATTCAAATCCTGAAGATCACCTGTGTTTATTTTCAAAAAATCTTTTATCCCCCAAGATAAACTGAGGGGGATGTTTATTAGCATTCTGTTTCTTGGGTAGCAGGACTAAAGTCATGTTCACAGCTCTGATATTAGCTTGGAATTAAAATTTCTTCTCAGATGATTTTCATAATTACAAAGAAAGGAGCAGCACAACATCAACATATCCTAAGATCAAAAGATAGCCAGTCTGAAGATGCTTTTAGCACCTCTGTTATTATTGTGGCTTGAGAGGCTGACTGCTGATACAATGCAAAATTATGTGGCCTGTATAAGAGTTCCCCACAGCATAAGTAGCCAGTTCTTCTCTGTAGTGTAGTCAGCCTGTGTTTTCAAGTGCACATTAATGAAATTCTTATGTGCTTTGCAATTTATGTGAGTTTAAAATAATACACTAAAAACCTTGAAACACCTAGCATAGACATTGGCCATCAATGATATTACTGCATCACAATATTAATTATTGAGTTCTGTACACAAATTGTTGTCCTGATTTAACTCTTTATCTTGGGCCCTAGTTTAGTAGTATCCACCCCACAGGTTCTTATGAACATACAATAATTAAGAAACCAACTGTTTTACTTTGTGCTAGCTTACAATACCATTACTGTCAATGGTATATAATATTTCAATAAATATTTTTGAAGTCCTCTTTTGATTTCTGGATATAATATCTGCATTTTTTCAATGGCATAAAGAGCATCATAAACATTTTTACCTAAGTCCTGAAATTTCTTTCCCATCACACAGACATTCAGATTCTTAGAAGCATAGGGAAAGGATAAAATATCTTTGTTTACTCAGTAGAATTTTCATTTGTTTTTGGTATCAAAGTTATTTTCAGTATTTATAGCTAAATTCTTACATCTTGGAAGAAATCCTGAGTTTTTTCTGGCATGATAAGGCAGTTAGAAAAATAAATGTTTATATTAATTAAACAATGATCAAAAATAAAAAGATAGAGGTAATTATTCTACTTACAGCACACATGTGTTTGTTTTTTTATAAAGTTAAAAATAAAATTATGTTGCCCTGAGAGACATGCAGATGATGACATAGTGTCTTCTTGGCTATATTGGGAGTTAATTTAGTTGATCCATAACACTTATGCCCTGATACAATTTGTCAGAAACAGATCAATTTTAACACAAGGAGACAAAATCAAGTTATAGATATGTCTATTCAGTTTTATTCAATGAGGTATTAGTAAAAGATGAGTATTCATCAAATGATTCCTACCAACAACATCAATTTTACTATGTTCTCATACAGACAATGGTAGCAAAAATATTTTATCTAGAATAACCTTGAAATAAGAAGTACATGCTAAAAAACAAAAAGCTCAGTGCCAGGATTGTGACCACTCCTTTGGAGCTGTTGGTTATTGAAGTCACCAAAAGGTTACAGGTTATTGTCAATAATCTTAGTTACCTTCTGGAATTTAAATGTACTACCCTATTGCTGAAAATATCACATATCTAAGTCACAGAATATGGACTTATCTAAGTCACAGAATATGGAACTTCCCTGGAAGCTTCAGCCCTTCTGGCAAGTTTTTTTTTTTTGTTTGTTTTGTTTTGTTTTTTTTTTTTTTTTTTTATGAATGGAAGGAACTATATAAAACTAGGAGAAGAGAAAGATCACTGGTAGTCTTATCCAGCTTTTAGTCCTGGGAGCTACAGTAATAACTGGGCTGTCAAAGCAAACCCCATTGGTGAAATAGTGGCATGACCATCATGTGTATAACCAACTACTTTCTGAATGAATTAGTGTTCTGATCCACAACATGAAACCCATACTTGATACCAATATCAAATAAAAAATTTTTTGCTAGAAAGGCCATGGGCTTAGAGGAAACTATGAATGGACAAAGGATTAAACTGACTACTATTTGCAGAAGACTGCTATAAACAAAAAGATCCACGACTGGCCAAAGTGCAGAGAATAAAGGACTATGAAACATTCAACTCCATATGAAATATATTTATATCTGGGTTGATTAGCCTTTTACGGTCTAGTTTCTTGAGTTCATAGCACCATTGTTTGTAATAGCCAGAACCTGGAAACAACCTAGATGCCCTTCAATGGAATAATGGATGAAGAAAGTATGGAATATATACATATTAGAGTATTACTCAGCAGTAAAAAACAAGGACTTCTTGAATTTTGCATACAAATGGATGGAAATAGAAAACACTATCCTGAGTGAGGTAAGCCAGACCCAAAAAGAGGAACATGGGATGTACTCACTCATATTTGGTTTCTAGCCATAAATAAAGGACATTGAGCTTATAATTCACATTCCTAGAGAAGCTAAATAAGAAGGTGAATCCAAAGACAAACATATAAGCATCCTCCTGAATATTAACCTTCATCAGGCGATGAAATGAGACAGAGGCAGAGACCCACATTGGAGCACCGGACAGAAATCTCAAGGTCCAAATCAGAAGCAGAAGGAGAGGGAACACGAGCAAGGAACTCAGGACCATGAGGAGTACACCCACACACGGAGACAATGGGGATGTCCTATCGGGAACTCACCAAGGCCAGCTGGCCTGGGTCTGAAAAAGCATGTGATATAACTGGACTAGCTGAACATAGCAGACAATGAGGACTACTGAGAACTCAAGAACAATCGCAGTGGGTTTTTGATCCTATTGCACATACTGGTTTTAGGGGAGCCTAGGCTGTTTGGAAGCTCACCTTACTAGACCTAGATAGAGGTGGGCGGTCCTTGGGCTTCCCACAGGTCAAGGAACCCTGATTGCTCTTCGATTTGATGAGGGAGAGGGACTTGATTGGGGGAGGGGGAGGGAAAGGGGAGGTGGTGGCGGGGAGGGGGCAGAAATCTTTAATAAATAAATAAATTTAAAAAAAGAAATATATTTATATCATCTCCTCCTCTTAAGGGTCATGGATGTTTGTAAAAGAATGGGCAGAAATTAGAATAAGAAATGGTCAGTAAATAAAAAAAAAAACTTGTGTATTCTGGAAACATCAGGAAACTACACATATAAAATCACAGTTGCTGTTAGAGCATGCCTTGACACATGCAAATTCAAGACTGTCCAAATTCTAGCATGGAGAGTAGAAGTGCACACAAAATTGTACCAGGTAGCTGTGGAACTAATGAAAACTGACAGGTTCTCACAGGGGCAAAGTCAAGTTTTTTAAAAGTTCTCTCTTTACAAGTTGACCACATTCTAATGCACAATCATACATCCAAGAATATTTGGGCCGCACAAATAGAAAATGAGTAAACACACACACACACACACACACACACACACACACACACTGAGAGAGAGAGAGAGAGAGAGAGAGAGAGAGAGAGAGAGAGAGAGAGAGTACATAGTCTGGGTTTACAGAATATAAGGGCTGGACTTGGGAGGAGTAGTTAGGAATCATTAAGACGGTCTAAACGCCTTGTATATTTCCTTCAAAAGAGCTAATAAAAATGTATCTTAAACTAACAAAAAAAGAGTAAAAATATGATCTGAATTGAGCATTTCTTTAAAAATGTGTTTGGTCACTGGTATCTTTAGAGTTTGCAATTCTTCAGATATAGTGAGATATCTTAGAGATGTATTCATTCTATGTGTATATTATGCCACATACACTGCAGTTTTATGTATGCACATTTTAACTGAGATGCAATAAATGAGGCAAGATAGATATATTTATACTTGTGGGATTATATTCTTATAAATTTATATCTGGGTCTTAGAATGCTTCACTTTTAGAATTTGCTTTAAAGATTTGTTTTTATTCTATGAGTATTTGAATGTCTATGTGTATATATGATATACAGCATGCATATAGGTAGCCATGTAGGAAAAAAGATCAGATTCTCTGGAACCAGAGCCTAAGTATACAATGCTTCAAGCATTGTAGGTGCTGAGAGACAAACTTAGTCGTCCAATTCCACATCTTATATTTTTAGTTAGAAATGCTTAATCTGTATAAAATTTGGCCTTATCCTATATCTTTCTATGTATCTTCATTATTTTCTAAGCCATCATATGGTTATTATTTTTGAAATATCATAGTGGTGACATTCACATATAAAATAAAGGAAAGTGGTGTGTAACTTTTGACTTATCACACTGAGTCCAAAAGTAATAAATATATAGACCTAAATAGATGTTAAATTTAAGTTTGTGCTCACATCAAATGTTGACCACCCTCATAGTCAGAGTATACTTTAAACAGTAATTTCTATATATGCTACAATACATAAAAGTTATTTAAAGTACCATTATATATAACATTCATTGCTCTATAAAGACTAGTTAGTTTTTCTACAATTTAGATGACTAAGAATAAATATTTGTCCTAGTTGTAGATTCATGTGTCAGATTTATTCTCTGGAAAATCATATTTATTAAAATGATATTCCAAATGTCAAGTTAAGGATTTTAATCTTGAATTCACTACATTAAAAAGGCATAGTTCATTTTCTATCTCCCTTTCCATCTTTCTTCCATATTTTAAAAAGCAGGAGTTAATTGTTTGTAAGAAAAAAAAACTTTACTATCCACTCTTCATTCTCCCAATATTATCAGAGAACAAAATAAAACACAGCCATCCAGCTAGAGTTTAGCAAATTTACAAATCAAAACCCCCAAACAATATCCACAGAAAGTTGCTGATCATTCCCATACAATATCTTTCAAAGCATGTCATCTGAAAAAAACATGAAAAATTTGATGCATCAATGGATGATAATTTTTCCCCCAGGAGACAAGATTCTTGATCTTAAGGAAGCTTTGTGAAATTATGTAACAGAAAACTTTGGAAGAAAGTTAATATGGCCAAAATATTAAATACAGAACCTATCAATCAGAGCATATTTAAGCATTGTCTTAACAATCTTTTCCAAGTAGCTTAGATATCTATGCAAAGACTTCTTCTATCTTTCTAGATAACCAAGAACAAAAGCTTTAGGTCTGAGAGCCACCATTTCCTCATTTGTAATATCAGAAAATAGCATCAACTTTGCTGACTGGATTTAATGAGAAAATGTGGGCTAAATATTTGTCCAACTATCTAAATTAAAAAATGGTAGATTTTATTATTAATACAACAATCTAAACTATCATTTTATGAGTATTTATAGAGAAAACACTAAAGCTATATTAACATTTGCTCTTCATGTTAATTCATCATGCTGTATAAAATGGAACTTGATTACTTGGGATCATGAATATTATATGTATAAGTAATGCCACAATGATATTTGAAAATTGCATCACAGATCTCTCTTGAAGTTTGAATCTGTCAGAAGGCTAGTTTCCCAATCAAGTATTATTATATTTCCTTCTTATTCCTATTACTACATTTCAAAATTTATAAGATAAAGCATTTTCCATTTATATGCTTAAATAGAAGAATAAATACCTGCTCTGCTCTCTCCAGATAAAAAGTGACCTGTGATAGTAATAGATTAATAGTCATGTTGAAATAATTGCAATCCAAAAAAAAAATTCTCAAATTTGAAGTTTTAATAAAAATACGGATCAATGGAAGATATTATCTAGCTAGTGTGAGTGATATTGTTTGGCATAAGAGGTTAACTGCAAAAAAAAAAATAGAGATTAGAGGTAAGCTATTCAAGATAGTGGCAAATGATTGCATTTCTCCAGAAAAGTTTTCAGGGCAAGGAAGCAGGCACATTTAAGTTCTTCCTGTAACCAGAGAACAAATTTTTCAGAATATAGTTCAAAATCTTCAGTTTAACTTGGACCAGGAGTCATTTTAGAATGGGAGAAGAATTTAAAGCAAGCAGACCAAAAGTTATAATTTAATAAAATATCATACAAGATAAAACAAATTAAACCTCTGGTCAGGATCTACATACATTTTTCTAGCAAAGGCTCTGCTTCTTGCCTAAGGGAAAATGATCAATTACATGACAGTGGAGAGGAAATAGAGTTAAAAATTTCACCATTCAGCAGCAGCAAGACATTATTTATTATAGATTGTATTGCTTTCTGACTATTAGGGAAGAAGTCAGTAAGATTCACATGGAGATAACACAAAACAAAACAAGAACAACAATAAGGAAAAACCCATAATTGGTTAATGGTGTGATTGGTTATTGTTTTCTGACTTACCCATTAAAAAGAATGCATTTAGTCTTCTGAGAATTTTGAAGCAAAGTACCTGTTGCACTTGTATACAATGGGGTATACCTGGGTAATCTAGTGCTTTCTACTGAAAACAACAACAGCATAATTTCTACAAAGGCAACTTTGTGTTTACAAAAACATGATAACACCATTTAAAAAATCAGAATTGCCATGTGTTACCATATCTTAGAGGTGAGTATAGAAAACTGTAGTAGTAAGAGTAATGGACTGAGTAAAATGCAACAGGTTCCCAAGTGGCTGCAATGGGTCATGAGACCAGGTCGCAGGTACCCAAAGTGGCGAGAGGCAGTGGGCAGTGGATCCTGAGAGCAGCCAGTCCCAGGCAGGGAGCAGCATGGTAGGAGAGAAATCTCAATGGGGCAGTCAGTCCCATGAAAAGAGAAAGATAAATAGGCACGTCACAACACCACACTGCAGGTCTCATAAGGTGGATGGTTTCATGCAAGAAGTCATGTGGCAGGCAAGAGAAAGAGACATGGATAGGTTCACCATGAAGAGTGAAGTTGGATATTTATTTAGTGGGTTATGGAAGGGAAATAGGAGAAGGGGAGAAGAGGAGAGAGAGAGAAACAGAAGGGGAAGGGGAGTAATAGGGAAAAGGGAGAAACAGAAGCTGCCTCTTTGAGAAGGAGAAAAAAAAGGAAGGGACTTGGGCTGGAAGCTGAAGATCAGCTTGTCTCAGCAGGTGAGGAGGGAGTGGGCATGGCTTGTCTCCTAAAAGGACAGAGCAAACCATTACTTTTCCATCTCTTGTTTTATAATAAAAAGGCAGGAGTTTAGGCACAACTGGTTAAAGGAATTGGGTCGGTAGATTCTCAAAACTACTTCCTGCTGATTTGTGGATGTTGTCTTGGAGGCAACCTGAAAAAGCTGGATGCTAGTCACATCCTGGCATAGCTGGTCTGTTTGTTCCTGTCTGGTGTTTCTGGTATGGAAAATGTCTGGTATATCTTATACCTGTTTAAGGTACTGGCAGAACAGAGGACAAAGTTAAGTTTAAGAAAAAAATTAGAACCAAGGAATTGAGGGGGGTGTATCTGACCTGCTTCAAATGGATCCTTCAATTCAGCTCCCTGAAACTCACAATTCTTTGGGTTTGTAAAAACAGAAGTTTTAAAAATATACTTTGTATAAACAGTAGCATATTTATGTCAGAATAATTGTGACAGATATTTTGCACAATGAAAATTATTTTTAAGAATATGGAAGGCAGCATGAGACAGAAATTTGAAAACTTGTATTTGTCCTCACACCTTTATAACTTGCCATTTTTGTATTTATTTGTATTTGTATTTGTGCTTTACTAAAATTAGTTTGGTGAGGTTTTCCTTTTAAACTGATGAAATCTCTCAACTGTCAAACTACATCAGAAATCTTTAAGAAGGATAAAATTTTACTTGAGTTATTAATTTAAAAACTATCTAGAACTTACTTGCTTGGAACCTAGAGCTATTCCTCAGCATCCTTCATGATCACTGAAAGTCGTATTTGTCTTTTGCTCTTTAGTGCAGGGCCTGTCAGGGTCCAGAAGTTCCTGAAGACTAGAAAATCTGTAGGAAGACAAGCTTACCTTCACCTGAGCAGCTAAACAGTTGATTCCAGTGATTCTGTCCACTGTCTAGTGATCTTCAGTTTAGATGAAAGGCAGTTTTGCCCAGTGGTCAGCTCTTGGCAGTTGAAACAAAGTGTGGATGGAAGTTATTTTGTGTCCATTTGGCTTCTGTCTTCTTTGGAGGAAATAGAGTGCTACTGCTCAGAGCCAACCTATCTCTTTTTGTTATGAAAGTTTTTATTAATGAAATATTTAAATGCCATATTCCCCAGATTTCTGAGCAGTTGAGGAATGTTTATCAGGTATAGAGGAGTTGTAACTACAGTATAGAATCTGCCAGTAGAGTTCAGTCCAAACTTGACTGTACTGGTTCTCAACTTAACAGGTAAAGCAGGGTTGGATTAAATATAAAGTTTTTATAAGAGACTTAAAAGAATATAACAGTTTAAAACATGAAACTTATTGCTTTGTATTCTGGAATGAGATACAATGAGCAATTATAACATTTAATAGTAAACATATGTTCATTTAAGTTACATGTATGAACACACACACAGAGTGAGCAAGAATTGGCTGAAGTGGATGGTTTTGATGGGCCCTACCAAAGTCATGCCATTGCACAAAACACACATGCAACACAGTCAACATAATAAATTTAGAGACAAAAACATAAGTTAACCAGGAGACTAGGCAGTGTATAATCCAGTAAAGATGGCAGGATTTGGTCGCCTGACCTGTCTCTCAGTTAAGATGGCAGTGACGTCAACTAAGCTTAGTTAGGGTGGCAGTAAGGTCACCCATGTAACAGAGTTAATACTGGGGAACCAGGCAAGTTATAGCTCAGTAAAGATGGCTGACCTTGGTCACCTGATCTGGCTCTCAGCCAAGATGGTGGCAAAGTCACCTGACCTCAGTTAAGATGGTGGTATGGTCACCTGACCTCAGTTAAGATGGTGGTATGGTTGCCTGACCTCAGTCAAACTGTCAGCAGTCACATGTCATATGAAAAACCCACAATTTTTAAGGTGCAAAGGTTTTAAGTTTAATAATAAGAGAGACCTAGAGGCATGATCTGCCCTGTCACTGAGGCACCATGGCATAAACTGTGGCAGGGAACAAAAGACTGAAATTGTAAACAACTGCCTTGTGGATCAAACCAATCTTGTTGGCAGAGGTAGCCATGATAGGAACACTTTGAGAAAACTCCTTCCATTTTCCTGTGTGCTGACAGTAGTTAGAAACTTCTAGTAAAATATCAGGATAAAGGCACAGTTAGGCGGCCACTGTAGATTGCTTTCTAAATTGTAACAAGGTTAATTTTTTGAGCAAAGGAAAGTGTGGAAATCTGTAAATAGGGCATTAAGGCCTGGGGATTCAGTGCCTCTAAAAGGCATTACACAACATGTGCAGTGCTAGCATAGGAGGACTGATCCAGGGTCCTTCCGGTCATGATTTTAGCTAAGGGAAGCAATCAAGAGATGAATGTCAGCAAAGGGCTCAACTATAGCTTTAAATAACAAGGTTGGGGGCTATCCCCCAATTTCTAGGAACACCAGAAGATTCCCAGGTGCTAAAATGTCAATTCCTCAGGTGCAAATAAATGAATAAGCTGACCAGAATGGGGAAAATTTAACAACAGAAGCTGGTGGTGTGTTTAGAAATTGTGCTCAGGAATATGAAATATGTGGTAGTTGTGGAAAAAAATACCCGGTTCTGAATCCCAACCCTGGGAGAGGAGCTCGGGGCAAGAGAGCCACCCAAGTCTCATGACACCAATGTAATGAATTAAGTAAAATGGTGCAGGTCCCTGAGTGGATGCAGTGGGCAGCAGGCCATGAAACCATGTCCCAAGAACCTGAGAAGGGTCAGGCAGTGGGAAGCAGGTTCTGAGAACAACCAGTCCCAGACAGGGATGGTGCAGTTACCCAAGTGGCTGCAGTGGCCATGAGAGGCAGCAAGTTTCATGAAGAGGGAAAGATGGATGGGCATGCCAGAAGACAACACTGTAGGTCTCTGTGGGCAGCTGGTATTGGGCAGGGAGCCACATGGTAGTTGAGAGACAGAGACATAGATAGGCACACCATAAAGAGCAAGGTTGGATGTTTATTTAGTGGCTTATGGAGGGGAAAGGGGAAAATTCTCTTTTCTTTAGAATTTTTTTTTCCAAAAACTTCTCTGGTGTCTTAAGTATTAATTAGATAACTATATTAATGTTTTTTTTTTCTATTATGAGCCTATCCTTGTTACATGGATTGTGACCCTTATAATGGAAGGGAAAGGCATCAAAAATTTCTACTTTTACAGTGTTTATAATCTAAATTGGAAATCACAATTTGCATTACAGTATTATGTCATTAAGTGATCATGAATGAATTCTTATGTGTAATATAAAATACAACCTGGATAAACTGCAAAGAGGTAGGAGTGGTGTATCACTAGGGAAGTAGACTACTTCTATTGAGAAGATAGACTTTAATGTGAGTCCTGTTGACAGAAATACTCTAGAAGTTAAGTAGGAATTCTGTGTGTGAGGGACAACATATTGAAGAGCCCATAGTCAAAGTAAAATTTGTATAGAAATACTATATGAGAAAAGCTGACATGCTCAAGAGTCAACAGGCAAAATAAAAGAAGTTGTCTAGAAATGCAAGGGAGAGGTGACATGATAAATTCCCCATGGGTAAGGAATATAATAAAAATAGAGAATGGTTCTCATTCTGCTGCAGGCATCCCAAAGAAAGAAAAAAATTGCTGGGAATAGAAAGATGCCTCTGAAGAAAAGAACACCTGCTGATCATGCAAAAGACCCATGTTTGATTTCTGAAACACCCATTAGGTGGCTCACAATGCCTGTCACAACAGTTTTAAGGGCTTCAATGCAATTCTCAGACCTTCATTCAACCTTACCCTCACAGATGTGAATGAACAAAAATCATCGTTTTTGGAAACTCAGAAAGAAAAGATTTAAAAGTTAAGTCATTTAAAAGTTAGTTATTTAAAATGTAGTTGCAATCGATAATATTCCAGTTTTGTTATAAGAACTATGATACCTGTATGAAATACCATGCTGACTTTGAAAATTACTATTCCTAAGAGGTCTAGACCCTGGCACTAGGAGAAAGATTATCAACTATTCCAAGGTATGAGGGTTCATAGCTAGATATATGTATGCATATTTCCTAACACCATTTCATGGTTTCAATAAAACATCACACTGTTATGAATCAGATAAAGACATATTGGGGATTTCTATTTCCCCAGATTTCTTGAAAACTATAAATAAATTCATTTTCCACAAGAATTCTCTTAATGGGGTGTGGAATACAGAGCCAGGTCTAATGTCTGGCATTTGAAATAACATGTCATATTTATAAACATAAAATGGCATTAAAACCTCTACTTATTTATATCACTTTATTCATACTTAAGTCAAAAAGTTGATATCACTTCATCATGAAAAATAATAAAATTGATAAAATTTCCTTTACAATGTACCCAGAATTGGCAATTTATTCATTTCTAACTTGATGGGGAACCTCTTTCTGTCAATGGCCTTTAAGAGGCTGGTCCAGGATGGATGTGGCCTTGGGTACCAAAATTCCATGGGTCCTCCTGCTTCTTCTCTCTCAGCTCGCCATACCTGCACATTGGATTCTGTTCCTGCTTCCCACTGTGATCTGTGAGACCACCTTTAATCAAGAACCTTTGATATACCCTATTCACAGCTAGTGTGGAATCCTTTATTCACATCCACCCTTATGTGATGCATTCCTTTTTTTTTTCTGGTATCCCATATTGGGTACCAATCTTTTGACAGAGGTTGCTTGTTGGTTTCCAGCTCCCCAGACCCAAAATAATCACACAGAAACTATATTATTTACAATACTTTTTGGCCAATAGCTTAACCATTTTTCTAGCTAATCACTTGCATATTAAATTAAGCAATTGCTATTAATCTGTGTATTACCATAAGGCTGTGGTTTACTGGGCAATGTTCTGAATTTTGTCTTTTCCAGTGGCTACATGGTTTCTCCCTAACTCCATCTATTCTCTCCTCCTCTGCTCAGAATTCCCATCTTGACATACTCTGTGCTGCAGTAAGCTGAAAAATGATTCTTTATTAATCAATGGTATTCAGGGAATACAGAGGGGAACCCCACATCTCTGGATAGGCTATAAATATGAATAATTTGCATTGGTATGCATCTTGTTCTATTGGTATGAACTTAAGGTCATTTTGTTATATGTATATTTCTGCTCTTGATTAAGGTATTGTGTTTGTGCAGCTCATTTAAAAATGTAATGTATAATTAAAAACTACAGGTTAAAAGATAGTCACCTATAATAGTCAGGCTTATAATCATGTTAGTTACGTTTGCTAGATGTACAGAAATATATTTCAGATGGGTAGGTGTCCTTCAAACCTTTTGAAGATGAACCAAATATGGCATTTAATTTTTTTAAGAACTTAGGACTTTTAATGACAGTGAGGTACATCTTTTCCTGACAGCAGAAATCTACTTCAAGGGGATATTGGCATCAAAGAGATTACTTATGTAGTTGGTTAGCCAGTTAGCAGAGAAACTACTCTTGTCTGTACTGCTTGATGATATGCTGTATGAACTGGTAATGCAAGACCCACAAAAAAAATTAACTGATGGCTTGGAGACGGGCAAGACAACCTGCTCCTGTGTTGAGTGCATCCAGACAGGTGAGTGAGTAGCTGCATAACCAAACAGTCCCAGGGAACTGAATACAGGCCCCCTCCAATTCCTTAAGCTTTTCTGGCCATCCTGTGGGGTGTTTCCAAGCTGCTAGTTTTCTTTACCACATTCCAGACTGCACCCAAACACTCCTTTTCATCTGTGAGGTCCTTGGATCTCCCAAATCAGCCTACTTCAGGGCTGAGGGGTTGGGGAGGCAGCAGGAGTGTCCTTGTACTGGGACTTCTTTGTATAGCTCAAACCTGCCTCACAATCCTGCTTTTTTTGTCTGCAAGGACCTTGGAGCCAGGCAAGAGGCCCTACTCCTGCGTTGAGCAGATTCAGACAGATGAGTGAATGGCCACATGGCCAGACAGTCCAGGGAACTGAGTATAGGCGCCCTCCAATTTCCTAAGCTTTTCTGGCCATCAAGTGGGGTGTTCCCTGACTGTTGGCTTTCTTTACCACATCCCACCGTCCCCCCAAAGCCAGGGCTTTCATTTGCAGGGTCCTTGGATCCCCCAGCACAGTCTGCTTCGGGGCAGAGGGGATCTGAGAGCCTGCTCCAGTGGTGTTGGGACCTAAGAGAGGGCAGAACAAGATTAACTTGCAAGTAAGTACAGAGTCAGCCACAGCAAAGATTGGACCAAGACAACAAGGCTCTGCTGACCTCGTTTAAAGGAAGAGATGGACAGGTGCCAATGCAAGAATTACTTTAACATCCTGAAAAGCAACATGATAACGCCAGAATTCAGCAAACATGCAACAAGAAGACTTGAACATCCTAACCCGGAAGAAGTAGAAGAATTTGACTTTAAACATAAACTTATGAAAATGATGGGGAGCCTTAAACAGGAAGTAAAAATACTTTCTTAAAGAAATGGAAGAGAATGCAAACAAAAAGTTAAAAGAAATTAATAAATCCCTCAGAGATACCCAAGAAAACCAACAAAAAGCAATCAAACAGATAAAGGAAATAGTTCAAGCATAAAAACCAAAATGGAGGTAATGAAGCAAACACAAACCAAGGGTGGCTAGATATGAAAAATCTGAGTAAATGAACAGGAACTACAGAGACAAGTATAACGAACAGATATAGCAGAAAGAATAGCAGAAAGAATCTCAGACACTGAAGATCCAATAGAAGAAATAAACTCACTGATCAAAGAAAACAGCAAATCCAACAAATTCTTAACACAAAACATCCAGGATGTCTGGGACACCAGGTAAATAACAAACCTAAGAATTGTAGGGGAAGCCCCAGCCAATCACCTTGCTTGTAGGGCGGGGTCCCCTGAGGATATTTTTTACTTATAAATATTGCGGGTGTGCTCCTCGCCAACCCTTCTTCTGTTTTCCTGTTTTCCGTGGGAACCTCGGTCTTGTAAGTCCTTCATTTATTAAAGCTGAATATTTTATTATAATTTCTGTCTGCTCTTCATTTACGCCGTAACAAGAATAATAGATTAGAAGAAGAATTACAGCTCAAAGACACAAAAAATATATTCAACAAAATTATAGAAGAAAATGTTCACAACTTAAAGAAGGTTATTTACATGAAGGTACAAGAAGCTTACAGAACACCAAATAGACTGGATAAAAAAAAATCCCCTCACCATTTAATAATCAAAACACAAAACATACAGAATAAAAAAAGAATATTATGAGCTGCAAATGAAAGTTGTCAAGTAATATATAACGGTAAACCTATCAGAATTACACTTGACTTCCCAATGGAAACCATGAAAGCTAGAAGGTCTTGGACAGATGTGCTGCAGACACTAAGAGACAATGGATGCAAGCCCAGACTACTATACCCAGCAAAGCTTCCTTTCCCCATCAATGGAGAAAACAATATACTCCATGAAGAAACAGATTTAAACAATACATATCCACAAATCCAGCCTTACAGAAAGTACTAGAAGGAAAATCTCAACCCAAGGAAGCAAACAAAACCAACAATAGCACAGACATCTGACAACCCTCCATGAACACAACTCAAAGAAGGGAAACACATAAACACTACCACTAAAAAAAAAAAAAAAAAAAAAAACTGGAGTTAACAAATACCTAAAAGCTCTAAGAAAAAAAGAAGCCGACTCACCCAGGAGCAGTAGAAGACTAGGAAGAATCAAACTGAAGACTGAAATCCACAAAGCAGAAACACAGAAAACAATCCAAAGAATCAATGAAACAAACAGCTGGTTCTTTGAGAAAATCAACAAGTTTGACAAACCCCTATCCAAACTAATCAAAAGGCAGAAAGAGAACACTCAGATTAAAAAGAGCAGAAATGAAAAGGGAGACACAAAAACAAACACTGAGGAAACTAAGAGAATCATTATGTCATACTACAAAAGCCTGTATACTAAAAAATTAAAAAATGTTAAAGAAACTGACACTTTTTAGATAAATACCATATACCAAAATTAAATCAAGACCATATGAATAATTTAAATAAATCTATAATTTGTGAGGAAATAGAAGCTGTCATCAAAAATCTTCCAACTAAAAAAAAAGCCCAGGACCAGATGGTTTTAGTGCAGAATTCTAACAGACCATACAAGAAGAGTGAATACCTATACCCCTTAGTGTGTTCCAAATAATAGAAAGAGAAGAATCATTGCAAAACTCTTTAAGAAGCTACAGTTAACCTGATACCAAAACCACACAAAGACTCAACCAAAAAGAGAATTACAGACCAATCTCACTCATGAACAAGGATGAAAAACTTATCAATAAAATACTGGCAAACCGAACCCAAGAACACATCAAAAAAAGCATCCATTATGATCAAGTAGGCTTCATCTCAGAGATGCAGGGCAGGTTCATCATATGAAAATTTATCAATGTAATCCATCATAAAAATAAACTGAATAAAACATATGATCATTTCATTAGATGATAAAAAAGCATTTGACAAAATTCAACACCCCTTTATGATAAATGTCTTACACAGATTAGGGATATAAGAATCATATCTAAGTATAATAAAAGCGATATACAGCAAGCTAACAGCCAACATCAAATTAAATGGGGAGAAACTCAAAGTGATTCCATTAAAATCAGGAACAAGACAAGGCTGTCCACTCTCTCCATATCTCTTCAATATAGGGCTTGAAGTTCTAGCAATACCAATAAGACAACATAAGGAGATCAAGGAGATTCAAATTGTAAATGAAGAATTCAATTTTTTGTTATTTGCAGATGATATAATAGTGTACATAAGTGACTCCAAAAAGTCTACCAGAGAACTCCTACAACTGATAAATACCTTCAGTAATGTGGCAAAATACAAGATCAACTCAACAAAATCAGTTGCCCGCCTATATAAAAGAACAAAGAAGCAGAGAGGGAAATCAGAGAAACATCACCTTTCTTGATAGCTACAAATAGCATAAAGTATTTTGGGGTAACTCTAACCAAGGAAGGGAAAGATCTATTTGACAAGAACTGTAAGTCTTTGAAGAAAGAAATGGAAGGATTTCCCATGCTCTTGGATTGGTATGATCAACATAGTAAAAATGACAATTCTGCCAAAGTTAATCTATAGATTCAATGCAATCCCTATCAAAATTCCAACACAATTCTTCACAGACCTCAAGAGAAGAGTAATAAACTTTATATGGATAAACAAAAACCCAAAATAGCCAAAACAATCCTTTACAATAAAGGAACTTCTGAAGGCATTACCATCCCTGACATCAAACTCTATTACAGAGCCACAATAAGTAAAACAGCTTGGTATTGCCATAAAAACACAGAAGTTGATCAATGAAATAGAAATGAAAACATGGATATTAATTCATAAACCTATGAGCACCTGATTTTTGACAAAGAATCTAAAATTACACAATGGAAGAAAGAAAACATCTTTAGCAAATGGTGCTGCCATAACTGGCTGTCACCCTGTAGAAGAATGAAAATAGATCCATATCTATCACCATGCACAAAACTCAAGTCCAAATGGATTGAAGACCTCAATATAAATTTAATCACACTGAACTTGATAGAAGAGAAAGTGGTAAGGAGCCTGCAATACATGGGCACAGGAGACGACTTCCTACGTATAACCCCAGTAGCACAGACAATAAGAGCAAAAAGGAAAAAAATGGGACATCCTGAAACTGAGAAGCTCCTGTAAAGCAAAGACACAGTCATTAAGACAAAAAGGCAACCTACTGAATGGGATAAGATCTTTACCTACCCCATATCAGACAAAGGTCTGATCTCCAAACAATATAAAGACCTCAATAAACTGGACATTAATATTCTAAATAACCCAATTAAAAATGGGGTACTGAACATCACAGAGAATTCTCAACAGAAGAATTTGAAATTACCAAAATATACTTAAGGACATGTTCAGCTTCCTTAGCAATCAGAGAAATGCAAATCAAAACAACTTTGAGATACCATCTTATACCTGGCAAAATGGCTAAAATCAAAAACACCAATGATAACCTATGTTGGAGAGGATGTGGAGTAAGAGGCACACTCATCCAGTGCTGGTGGGAATGCAAACTTGTGCAACTGCTTTGGAAATCAGTGTGGCAGTTTCTCAGAAAATTGGGAGTCAACCTACATCAGTACCCAGCATACCATTTTTGGGAATATACGCATTTGATGCCAAATCATACTACAAAAGCATTTGTTCAGTTATGTTCATAGCAGCACTATTTGTAATAGCCAGAACCTGGAAACAACCAAGATGCCCCTCAATGGAAGAATGGATAAAGAAAGTGTGGCATATCTATACACTAGAGTACTACTCAGTAGTATAAAACAATGACATCTTGAAGTTTGCATGCAAATGGGTGGAATTAGAAAACACTATCCTGAGTGAGGTACCCCAGACCCAAAAATAACTATTGTATGTACTCTCTCATTAGTGGATTCTAGCCATAAACAAAGAATATTGAGCCACTATTTCACAATCCTGGAGAACCAAAGTGATAAGGTGGAACCAAAGAAAAACATATATTAATCCTCCAGGAAAATGGAAGCATACAAGATCGCCAGGCAATAGTTGGGATCTTGGGTAGGGGTCACGAGGAAAGGGGAAAGAGGAGGGAGAAGGGGTGGGTTTGGGAGAGCTTGGGGGAGTGGGATGGTTGAGATGAAGAAGGATGAGTATGGGAGCAGGGAAGAAGATATTTTTATTAAGGGAGGGATTGTGGGTTTGGCAAGAGCCTTGACTTTAGAGGGGTTCCCAGATGTCCAGAGGTATGTCCGTAGCTAGTATTCTGGGCAATGAAGGAGAGGGTGCCTAGACTGGCCTTGTCCTGCATTCAGACTGATTACTATCTTGAATATCACCATAGAACCTTAGTCTCGCTACAGATCGAAATAGAGACAGAGACCCACATGGCAGTAGTGGACTGAGCGCCCAAGGTCCAGCTGAAGAGCAGAAGGAGGGAGACTAAGACCAAGGAAGTCAGGGTCATGAGGGGTGTGTCCACTCACTGAGACAGTGTGCCTGACCTAATGGGATCTCACCAAATCCAGCTGGACTGGGACTGAATGATCATGGGATCAAACTGGACTCTCTGAATGTGGCTCTCAATTGAAGCAGACTGAGAAGCCAACAATGTGTCACGTTCACCCTCGACCCGCAAGGAAGACGCAACACCCGGAGCTCTTCTTGCAGCAGTTTATTCAGGACTTTATTCTCAGCCATCTTTCTCCTTCTCCTTCTCTTTCTCTCTCTCTCCTCTCTATCATTCTTCTTGATCTTTATCCTGTCTAGAGATTCACGGATAGATTCTAGGGGGACCACATAAAAGCCCTCCTCCTCCTCCTCCTCATCATCATCATCATCAGACTCTGAGTGAGTGGAAATATCCGACTCCTCCAGTTATGACAGACTAGGATGTAATCCTGTTTTTCCTTTTCCTGGGTCCTTTTTCTTCGTATCTTTACCTGACCCAGTGTCAAACATAACTTTTTTAGAGGTTGCTCTCTCAGATCTCTTCTCCTGTTGTATCTCTAAGGCAGCCTGGCTATTCTCTATTGCTTCACTATTCCTTTGGTCTTTCAAGCAACGCCACACTAGCTTCCAGACTGACCTGACTCCTTTAAGAGCTAAAAAAATTGGATGTGAAGGTGAAGCGCCCATCTGAAACAAATGTTAGATTCATACAATTTTACTTTTAACCCATCCACTCTGTCGTGGCTCTACTATCTTGCTCTCCCTTTTTTTATTGGTGAGAACAAAAAAAAAAAAAAAAAAAACAGCCTTACCTGAGGACTTTCTGGTGCACCCCGTGACTGCAGCAAATTCTGGGCTCCTCGGAAAGAGGTTTGGAGGTTCCCCGTACAAGCCACCACTTTGTCCCCGTATGGGCCACCAACTGTCGCGTCCACCCTCGATGCGCAAGGAAGACGCGACCACCAGAGCTCTTCTTGCAGCAGTTTATTCAGGACTTTATTCACAGCAATCTTTCTCCTTCTCCTTCTCTTTCTCTCTCTCTGGGCAAACCTCTCCCAGCCCTTAAAAAGGCACGGGCCACCAACCCCGGATTGCCAGGTGGGCACTGCCCATAGGTCCACGCATATGCAAGCAGCTGACAATCATTGTGTGATCACAGCATAAGTCAGGTCTTAGCCATAATAATTAGGAGCTGATTATCAGATGTGACTCCACGCAGCTCGCTACAATAATGGCACTGGGATTTGTCTCTACTGCATGTACTGGCTTTTGGGGATCCAATTCTATTTGGATTCATACCTTTCTAAGCCTAGATGGAGGGTTCAGGGCCTTGGACTTCCCACAGGGCAGGGTACCCTGCCCTCTCTTAGGACTGGAGGGGTAAAGGGGGGGGGGTAAGTGGGGATGCAGGAGGGAATTGGGAGGGGAAGAAGTTGAAATTTTGAATGTTATTATGTATAAAGTAATAAATAATTATTAGGAAAAAAAGTGACTGATGAACTTTCCAAAAGATGAGATTATTATTCAGAGTTCTTTCCTCAAATAAGGAACTGCCAGGCATTTGGCACAACTCATTAAAAAGCAACTGATGAAATTTGCCAGTACAAGTCAAAAGAGATCTTTAAATTTCCTGCTTCATGGAAAAGTCTGCTGGAGACTGTGAGCCTGTAGGCTGAAATTGGATGCTGCAATGATACAGAAGAATTTTGGGTTAAGATACAGGCAGCAAAATGCCTCTTCAATTGTAGAGCTTTGGAAGTTTCTTACAATGCACTTCCTGTTTACTTAGGTAATATTATATCCTTCTGGAGCCTTTGATGGAGTTGAAGAATAGATAGTTATAATTAGTTTTCCATAGTTATGAGAAAAGATAAAGTAGATATAAATATTGCAACTGTAATTCTTGCTTGATAACTCTCTCATTGTATGTAATCTTGCTATGTTAAAGTTAACACTTTCTTTTTTATTCAGACAGAAATGGGGAGGTAATGTGTGATTCCCCTCTGTGTACTCTGAATACCACTGGTTAATAAAGAATCTTTTCTGGGTCTATTACAGCACAGAATAGGGCAAGGCAGAAATTCCAAACAGATAGTGGACAGTCTGAAGTGCCACATTAGTGATATTGAGAAGCTCTCTCTGTAGGGCTTAATATAATAATAGATGATTTAATTAATACCATTTACAAATGATTATTTCTAATATAGCCAATTGATCTAGCAAGCACAGGGCAAACCTTTCAAATGATAGAGTAGCATTAAATCCAGGGTTTGTATAACTAGCAGAACTGGACTTCGAATGTGCACGTGGTATCCAAGTCTACCTCTGTAAAGGTTTCCTGTTAAGTGGTCTATTATTTCTACCACTATAGGCACAGGGATCATAACACCTCTTAGTTGATACCCTCATTAGAGTGGCATCATCTAACACTACTATGGCTAATTTCCCAGGCTTATGTGTCTGGTCATTGCAGGAGTTTCTGTGAAAGATGTCATTTCTTTTAGAAAATGTGGCAGTTGCAAATATATTCATATTTAGTTTGCTGTAAATGGCTTTTAAGGAAATGCATGAAAATCATCTCTGAAGAAAAGACATCTCATTCCATGGTTATGACACTTCAAAAGATAACTGTGATCATAGGACCCATGGAGCAATTCTGCTAACAGCACAGATGCCATCAGAAAATATATCCTGATAGAAACTCAAAATCAGAATGGCAGTGCACATTTAAAAGCAATAGAGAAAGAAATCCCATTCCTGTTAGCCTTATATTCATATGCAAGAGGTAATGTAGTCTCTGTTTTCTACAGTCATATAAGAGGAACTTTTGTCTCAGTAACAAGCACCAAAATACAAACATGTTATGGAGACACTCATTTTATTTTTTGGCTTCTTAAAAAACAAACAAACAAACTTGATTGATAGCTAAGCAGATCAAAAATTATCTGTGGGCCGGGCGGTGGTGGTGCACGCCTTTAATCCCAGCACTCGGGAGGCAGAGGCAGGCGGATCTCTGTGAGTTCGAGACCAGCCTGGTCTAACACGAGCTAGTTCCAGGACAGGCTCCAAAACCACAGAGAAACCCTGTCTCGAAAAACCAAAAAAAAAAAAAAACAAACAAAAACAAAAACAAAAAAAAAAACAAAAATTATCTGTGCTTAAGACGGGGGTCAAACTACATTTAAGTGTTCTTCAACTTCAGGTATTAAATATCATGTTAATTATGATCTGTCACATAAAATTATGTTTTGTCACAGGATAAACCATTTAGGATAAGAAGACTTTATTTTGACTCATGGTTTCACATATTTTTATCTGTTGTCACTGACTTTATTGTTTCTGGGCCATTATGCATCAGAGTATCGAGGCTATCAGTCATGGACAAAGTTTATCACCTATGGTTACCAGAAAGCCAAAATAGAGAAAAGAATAATATATCCTTCAAAGGAATTTCCCAATGATCAAAATTATCCTAGACTTTACTTCCCAGTGAAAGTGCCATCATTGTTATGGTTTCTATAGTAAATTAGTTTATTGTTTAGATAATAACACTACAATTTCAACCATCTCTCAACAATTGCTCAGTTATCTTTTAACATATAAAACTTTGTTTCTGATGGGGAATTTACCAAACCATACCAAAGGCTTTGTACCCTGTTATGGCTATTTGAAGACCTGAAGATAGGGCTTTTGTTGGGTAATTAATGTTCAGTTAAGGTTAGACTGGGGAGAATCCTCCTAAGAACAAAATACTTCTCCCCAAACATTCCTCAGGGAAAATATTCACTCATTTCATTGGTGATGTTTTGAAAAGGAAGCTAATAATATGAGATTCGGAATCATTTAAACCTCTTATTTTCAGAACTTGTTCATCCATTTGAATTATATCTTTTCTTATCTGATATGTATTAAGAAACCATTTCTATGGAGGAAATTGTGATGTCCATAGTACAAGTAAAATATCACATTAATTTTGAGAAAAGCAAAACAAAAGATTACAGTGCATACTTATCTATGGCTCTAAAACCATATTTTCATTCAATTCATATCATCAATATGAAGATTTCTACCGGACATTTATGCTTATTATAATTAGTTCTCAAATAAGGTGAGATCCTGAGATTACCATTTCAGTGACCTCACAATATGTGCAATTTTCCAAGGTTTCTGGGTATCATTAAAAACCCATTACTGAATCACAGTAGTTAATTATGCATACTCCAGAGACAGAGTATCTGGGTTCAGATCCCCTGTATGATTGTTTCACACTCTACAGTTTGTGATATACTCTTGAATTTTTCTGTCCCTTTACACTTGAAAAGTGCTGATTACATTTGCTTCCTGCACAAATTTATTGTGAACATTATATTACAAGTAATATGTTTAGTAAATGTTCAGAATATACTCTATGCCTAATAAGGGTTAGGTGAGTTTCCGTATTACAATCAACTTTTTATAATAGACAAGGGACATATGTGTACAAAGTTACATATATGCTTTTGGAAAGCTTTCCCACTTAGGAAGTTACAGAGATGGGATTTGGGCTTACATGTAACTTGACTGAAATTTTTCCCAGGAAGAACTTCTTTGAATTAAATAGAAAGAGAGATGAAAATTAAAATTCCTTCATCAGTCTGATCTGTCTGTAGGAGGAATAAAACCTTGTTGTGTCACATTGTATTCATTTTTCATGTTCTCTTTTCTTAACTGCATCTTTTCCTAACCACCTCTCGACAATTCAATATTCACAACCAACTTTTACCAATTACTCACTTGAAGGTTATCATTGTAAGGTTCTAACTAATTTATATTTCAAATCTTTATAAAATTGTTTTTATGCTTGAAGACCCTTTCAAATTTTTCACCCTGTTAAATTGTGAAAAAGCGTATAGAAATATCAATTATATATTATTTGTGTTTAAATATGGTATTGCCATTTTTCTTTTAATTTTAAAAATCTCATATCATTATATAATTTCTTTCCTCTAAACTTTCTGATAAGTAATTAGAAACAAGTTTTAGTAAACCCCTATTTTGAATTTTCATGTTAATCTCATTCCTTGTCAATCAAAGCATCATTCTATCCCATTTCTTTTCTTGGCAATACAAACCATGTTCGTGAAGACACCAAATAAGGACACAATTGACAAAATCAAGCAGTCCAATAAGACACAATACAAAATGGGGAATTATTAAGAAAATAAAGCTAACTTTAAAGATTTTTTTTTTCATTTTTATGAAGTGTTCCTTTCTCTGACAGAATTTTGTTCCTTCAGTGTTCTCATTTGTGTTGCAAGAAGAGGGCCTACTTGTTCATCCTGGCACCCTGGCTAGGTTAGCTCCAAAATAACCACACAGAAACTATTAATTAAATCACTGCTTGTATCATTAGTTCTAGCCATCTTTATTTAACCCATTTTTATTAATCTATATATTGCCACATGGCAGTGGTTTACTAGGAAAGTGGTTTTCTAGGAAAGTGGTTTACTAGGAAAGTGGTTTACTAGGAAAGATGTCTGACCCTGGTGGATCTATAGCAGCTTTCTTACTTCATCTTTCTTTCCCCAGCATTCAGTTCTGTCTTCTCCTCCTACCTAAGTTCTGGCCTATCAAGGGCCCAAAGCAGTTTTTTTTTTTTTTTTTTTTTTTTTACTAACCAATGAAAGAAACAGAAGAACCTCCTACACCATTTCCCCTTTTCTGTTTAATCAAAAAGGAAGGTTTTAATATAGTAAAATTACATATAACAAAACAGGTATCAAGCAAAAACTACGGTTACAATATTTATATCTATTTTATCTTTTAACATAATTAAGGAAAACTATAATAATAACTATTTTTCAACTCCATCAAAGACTCCAGAAGGATATAATATTACCTAAGCAAACAAGAAGTAAATTGTAAGCAACTTCCAAAACTCTAGAAATGACAGAGATATCTCAATTCCTGGACAGACACCCAAAGTTCTTCTGTACTGTTGGGGCATCAGGCCCATAGTATCCAGCAGACTTTTCCATGAAGCAGGAAATTTCAAAGACAGTTCAGTTACTTTCTGCTGTATCTGGCAGAATGCCTCACAGACTCTTTCATGAAGCAGGGATCCCAAAGGATCATCTTACTTTTTGGCAAGTTCAGCAGTCATTTCTCTATGGGTACTGCATGTCCAGTTAAGTAGACCAGCCAAGAGCAAGTTCTTGCCCAAATGGCTAACCAACTCTTTAAGGAGCCTCTTCGATCCCCATCTTCTTGAAGTAAATTGGTGCTGCCAGGAGCAGACGTGCTTCATTGTCATGAAAAGTCTTAAGTTCTTAAATATTTTAAATGCCATATTCTTAAAGTCTCTGAAAGATTTGCAGAATCCCTGTTCATTGGAAATACTTCTCTGTACATCTAGTAAATCTAACTAACATGACTACAAACTTGACTATTATAGATGATTATCTATTAACCTATATTTCCTAATTATATATTACATTTTCAAAATGAACTACACAATCATAATACCTCAATCAAGAGCAGAAATATATATATATATATATGAAGATTGACCTTAAAAAACATGATCTATATCAATGCAAATTATTCATATCTATATAATATCCCCCTTCAAATGTAAATATTAACATTTATAGACAATATTTGGGAATATGGTCACAGTTCTGTCCGTACTGCTTCCTGCTGACTGGGGGCACTGTTAATCAGATCTTTCATGGTGTATCTTGTGTGCTAGGTTCATCTCAGTCAGCAGTTAGGTGAATTAATTTATTGAGGGTGTTTATGGTGACCGTTCAGTAGATCTTTGTCCACAAAACCATATTTGTCTAGAAGCAATCCACAGGTTCTCATATTCATGAAAAAAAAGAACCTCTTTTCCCAAGCAACATATTCTTTGACCCAATTTCTGAAGTCAAGATACCATTATATATACATGCTGGTTTAGCTTAGCAGCCCATACAAAGGAATGTCTCTCTGTAGTTAGGTCCTTCACAGTCAAAAAATTCAAAGAGAACACAATAATATACAGAATCCAGACTTTCTGTGAATTTTCCATGTTTACATGGCTTATTTTTCTTTACTGCTTTTAATCTATGACTATCTATACTCTGTCTCTTTAAAGACTTTACCATTTTTTAAAAGCATTAACTTTATTTTATGACTTTCCAAACTCATTTTCTTCTCTTTCCCAAGACTTTGTACACATATCCATCACTGTGACCCATTCAGAGGTTGTTTATGTCTGAATCAGTCCTATTGTGAATCTGTAGTTCTTTACTGTGCAGGAGCAATTCTTAAAATGTTAAGTGATTCTGAAAACTTCAAGTTGCATCATTGCTAGGCCAAATGCCTGCCTGCTCTACCCAGTCCAGCAATAGTGGAGCCTCTTGTGCCTCTGAGCCACTTGTGCCTCTGAGGCAGGGGCACTGCCGAACTTTCAGGCACTCAACAAGCCCATGTTGCCATCAAGCAAGCCACATGCAGCATGCTGCACACAAACTCAATTCAAATGTTCTCTGTAGCCAGACCTCCTGACTGAAAGAGTGAGAGCTCACACCAGTAGTGGCCCAGAAAGTTGGCATTTTAAAACCACCACATTTTTCCTGCTGTGGCTGAGTCAGGAAAATCTTTCCTAAAGGAGATGTGGCATACTGTCAGCAAACAGCAAAAAGCTGTATTAAACTCTCTCTATTTTCTTTTCATCTAGAATTTCTTTTTCAAGCCCATGGATATTGTCAACCACATTGGAGCGCCAATTGTTTTAGGGAGAGGGCCTGCTAATTTGCCCTGGTTCCCTGGCTAGATTAGCCCCAAAATAACCACACAGAAACTGTATTAATTTAATCACTTCTTGGCCCCTTAGTTACAGCCTCTTATTGGTTAACTCTCACATCTTGATTTAACCCTATAAATCTGTATATTGCCATGTGGCAGTGGCTTACTGGGAAAGATTCTGCATGTCTGACTCTGGTGGCTCCATAGTGACTCTCTTACTCCATCTATCTTCCTACCAAAATTCAGTTCTGTCTTCTTCACCTCCCTAAGTTTTGTCCTATCAATAGCCCAAAGCAGTTTCTTTATTAACCAATGAAAGCAACATAAAGAAAGAATGATCTTCTATACCAAGTTTGAAAAAATGAACAGTATCTGTGGCAGAATATTTTAAACTTTGCTCCTATTGTCCTCAGTTCCACAGTGTTAAAGAACCTGATGTAGTATTTCCATGTTATAAGTTTTGAATCTTTGGAGAACACCAATATACTCAGTGAGGTGTTATGAGATATTATTCTTGTAAGAACCAGTTTTAAGGAGAAGAGTCTCCTTTTAATAATAGAATAAGTCAAGGCATATCCTATGTGTTTCTGAACACAGTTATTTGGTCAACCATATTTAAACTCAGTAGGCAACTAAGTCAGTACTTTATTGCTATGAAGAGACACCATGACCATGGCAACTCTTAGAAAATAAATCATATAACTAGGGGTTTGCTTACAGTTTCAAAGGTTTAAGTCCATTATCACATTGCAATATGCAGAAATATCTGAGAGTTTGACATTCAGATATGTAGGCAGCAGAAAGAGAGAAACTCTAGGTATAAAATTGGCTTTTTGAAACCTCAAAGCCTTCCCCCAGTGTTACACTTCCTCCATCAAAAACACACCTAGTAAAACATGGTCTCATCTTTAAAATAATGATACTCACTGGTGAACAAGTATTCCATTATATAAGACAAGGGGGGATATTTATGTAAATCATGATAGTGGGCATGCATTCTTGAGTATATCAATAACACTCCAATCCACCTTCTTCATTTATTGATTACATTAACCTAATTATCCTATAGGTTTTATAGGATAATTTTAGTGATATTTTATTTGCATCTTATAACATAAAGCTTTTTCAAAGATAAGAGAGTAAAGCAGTACAAATTTATCTATGTACTAAAAGAGTGCATGAAAGAGCCTGTCTTGTAGATCCAAAACTCAAAGAGCTTCTTGATATAGGGCAGCTAGAAGATATCCAAGAAGAATTCCAGTGATTCCCTTAGCACAGCAGAAACCAGAGGTCTGGAACCAGACCAAAGACCCATTGTAATAAACACTTGCAAGTAAAGATCTTTGGACTAAATGGTACACTGTGTGACTCACTGTGTCACATGACACCTTCCATTATAGAATAGTTTTTTCTTCTAAATTTTATTTTATTTTTTGGGAGAAAGTTGCAAGGTCAAATAGCAAATAAAGATGGAAGGGTAAATTAATTGGGTCAAGATATATGATATGAAATCCACAAAGAATCAATAAAAAATTAAAAAAAAATAAATAAAATCATAAAATAAACAATAAGAATAGCAGAAAATTATTTTCAACACATTACAGAATAAGAAAGATGAATTCATATTAAAAATTTATTGGACTTTTTAAAACTGTTGCAACCACAGAAAATACATAAAGATGACCAGAGACAGAAATTACAAATAAATAACCCACTTTTAGAACATTTGAAACACTCAAATCCATACTAAAGTTGAATTAAAACTTGTCTTCTGTGGGAAGAAAATAACAAAAATCATGCCAATAAGAAACAGATACTTATTAATCTCAAAATAAATTGCAAGCTGAACTGCAGGGCCCCTTTGTCACTATCAGACCTTGATTATTAACACCCCACCTCACTAAATAAGCAATTAGTGGAGCAAAGAACTCACTAAGATCCTTGCCTCTCAGGAAACCATTAGATGACAAGTTGTTTGTTGAGGGAGCTGCGGGTTGCATTCCTGCCACCCTGCTACCAGCTGCCTAGCTAGCTTATACCATGAAATAACAACACACAAACTGTATTCATTTAAACAGTGCCTGGCCCATTTCTATTAATGTGTGTAGCACCGAGGTGTGCTTACCAGGAAGATTCCAGCCTACATCCATCCTGGGTCGGAGCTTCATCGTGTCTGCCCCCGAGAGCAGAACTAAGGCATATGAGCTCACTTCCTCTTCCTCCCAGCATTCTGTTCTGTTTACTCCACCCACCTATGTTCTAGGGCCAAGAAGCTTCTTTATTAATTAACCAATGACCTTCCTCCATCATTTCCCCTTTTTCTGTTTAAACAAAAAAAAAGGAAGGCTTTAACTTTTACATAGCAAAATTACATACAACAAAACAGTTATCAAGTAAAAATTACAATATTTACATCTATTTTATCTTTATTATAACTAAGGATAACTAACTATAACTAATTATTCTTCAACTCCATCAAAGATTCCAGAAGGATATAATATTACCTAAGTAAACAAGTAAGAAACTTCCAAAACTCTACAAGTGACAGAGACATCTCACTGCCTGGACAGTCACACAAAGTTCCTCTGTAACATTGGGGCATCCATCTTTGGCCTACAGGCCCATAGTTTCCAGCAGACATTTCCATGAAGCAGGACATTTCAAAGGCAGTTCAGTCACTATCTGCTGTGTCCTGCAGAATGTCTCGCAGACTCTTTCATGAATCAGGGACCCGGAAAGATTATATCACCTTTAGGCAAGTTCAGTAGTCCTCTCTCTGCAGGTTCTGTGTCCAGTTTATGCAATAGTCCAGGGTAGAGCAGCTTCTTGACCAAATGGGTATCAAACTCCATAAGGATCCTCTTCAATGCCCATCTTCCTCTTGAAGTAGATTGGTGCTGCCAGGAGCAGAGTGTCTCACTGTCATGAAAAACCCTAATTTATTAAAACATTAAATGTCATGTTCTGTAGTCTTTGAAAGATATGAAGAATGTCTATCTAAAATATATCTATGCACATCTAGAAAATCTAACTAACATGATTACAAGCTTGATTATTATTAATGATTATCTATTAACAACCTATATACATTACATTTTTAAATGAACTACACAATCAAAATATTCTAATCAATATCAGAAATACATATACGTATAACAAAATTGACCTTAAATTTAAATCACTAAAGCAAAATCAATATCAATACAAATTATTCATATCTATATCATATTCCTCTTTAAATATAAAAGAACATTTATAAGCAGTATTTGGGAATATGTTCATAGTTATTTCTCTCCAAACTGCTTCGTGCTGAATGGGGGCGCTGTTAATTAGGTCTTTCATGGAATAACCTGTGTGCCAGGTTCATCTCAGTCAGCAGTTGAGTGAAGTAATTTTTTGAGGGTGTTCATAGCAACCTTTCAGGAGGGTGTGGTCCATCATACCATATTGGGATAGAAGCAATCCACAGGGTTTCATCCTCTGTGAAAACAAAAGAAAAATCTTTTTTCCAAAGTATCATATCCTTAGATCCAAATTTTGAAGTCAAGGTATTTTAAAAATATCTATGTTGGATTAGTTCAGCAGCATTTATAAACAAATATCTTTTAGCAGCTGTTGCTCCTTCCTCAGCATTCAAACAATTCAAAGAGAGCATAATAGCATACAGTATCAAAATTCTCTGTTTATTTTCCATCTTTGTACGGCTTTATTTTAATTCTATTTTGTTTATTTTTACTTTTTGAGACAGGTTTTCTGTATATCTTTGTCCTGGAATAACTCTGAAGACCAGGCTGTCCTTGAACTCTCAGAGATCCATCTGTCTCTGCCTCCCAGGCATTGGGATTAAAGGCATGTGCTACCACACCTTGAAGTCACAGAGGTCAGTTTCCCTCTGCCTTCCAAGTGTTGGGATTAAAGGTGTGTCCTACCAAATCCAACTACTCCTTTTTTTTTTTTGTTTTTTAAGAACTTTAACTTTTAGTCTGCATATATTTTCAACTCACTGTAAATCATTTAGAGGTTTTCTTTGTTTTTGAATCTCTACTGTTTTTCTCTCTTTTTTTGAACACATGAGCCTTTAAAATACAGAGCAATATGGGTAGGATTAAAGCCATGGCTTTGGCAGCTAGATCCAGCCCATTCCTTAGCTTTCCAGCCTCATGGCAGAGGTACCGGTTGTAGCCATGTTTACTGCCACAACTCTATGGCATTTTAAGGTCCCTGCCAGCAAGCAAACTGCAGCATTCTGCTCACAGACCACATTCAGTCAGACAATATACTTGAGTCTGAGTCAGAGTTTGCCCTGGCAGGACGGCCCAGAAAACTGGCATTTTAAAACAGGACAACCTTTTTCCTGCTATGGCTGAAAACAAACAAGCATTCAGTCGGCTTTTATCAACACCATTTAAGTGTTTTGTGGCAGGACCTCTTAAGAGCTGCAGGGTTTTGCAGCTAAAGCTGAGTCAGGAAGCCTCTCTTAGATGAGAGTGTTTGTTTGCCTCTAGCAAGCAGAGCAGACCCAAGAAATTGCTGCAGCCAAGAAAACATGCTTTACTTTATTCTGTCCCAAGCTTTCTCAGGCTTTCTGTGGATACAGTTGGCCATACAGTGGGCAGCCATTCTGTTGAGGGAGCTGCGGGTTGCATTCCTGCCACCCTGCCTCCAGCCGCCTGGCTAGCTTATACCATGAAATAACAACACACAAACTGTATTCATTTAAACAGTGCCTGGCCCATTTCTATTAATGTGTGTAGCACAGGGGTGCGCTTACCGGGAAGATTCTAGCCTACATCCATCCTGGGTCAGAGCTTCATCGTGTCTGCCCCAGAAAGCAGAGATAAGGCATATGAGCTCACTTCCTCTTCCCCCCAGCATCCTGTTCTGTTTACTGCACCCACCTATGTTCTAGGGCCAAGCAGTTTTTTTTATTAACCAATGACCTTCCTCCATCAGTTGTTGGCAAAAGAGATAGTTTCCTAAAATCATTTGTACTGCCTTCTTTTTAATAACCTTACTTAATACATTGTTCCTACATTTCAAGTAATTTGAGGCAGTTGCCAAGTGCAGATCAATTTGCCCTAGCCAATATTCCATTAGAAACATAAGGCTATATATCACTTTTGCATTTCACCAATACAGAAAAAGAAAGTCTCCTAATTAATTTCTTGTCATCATGACTTAATGGTTGACAAGCCCACACAAGCAAATGATGCAGTTTAGTGATTCAGACTTAGAGTGGTAGATTCCATTTATTTTCTTTAAATATACTTTTATGGAATATCCATTTGATTATAAAATGATACACATACACAGATTGTTACCTTAAATTCCAAAAAGCGCCCAATCTCTAAAAATGAAAAGATTTGTAACAACTCATTTCATGAAAAAGCTACCTACTCTGAATTGATGTAAATCTGAATTAGCACATTTGCTGTGACATTTTCCGCAAAATGCTCACATGCCTGCTCATAGGTTGCATCTCAGACAGTATGTAACTTTGTGTAAATTATACACCTCATAAAATCACCCTTAGTTTAAAGACATCTCAGTTACAAAATACATTTGGCCATATAAATTTTGAGAAATTGAATGTATATCTGTATTGATGTGTATCATAAAACAATTATTTTTTTCTTAGCTTCCCTTTTTATTCATTCTTTGTGTCTTTCATGTCATGTTCTCCACTGCATCCATTTTCCTCACATCTGCCTTCTGTCCCTGCAATTTCACCCCCAAGACAAAATAAAGTAAAATTTAAAAGAAAAAAAAGAAAGAAAAAAATGGAAGCTGTAGAACAATGAGTCTCGCAGCAAATCCTTCTGTCCATACATTGTCACTTGCAGACATTCCTTGCAATGAGTCATTGGTCTGTTTTGAGACCTATGCCTTCTCCCACACTGTTAATTCTAGGCATTCACTGGAACTCCTCTTGGTAATTGTGCTGTTGCCCTATGCCTGGAGATCATGCAGCTTTGGGTCTGTAGAACCGATCCCTTCACATGCTCCAGTAGATCACAGATGGGGTGGACATTGGGGTGGGCCAGCCCTCAACCTTGCCTCTCTTGGCATGTATAATTGCACGGTCTGTCAGCCCTCAGTTCTCCCTTATCCTCACCACCAGGATGAACTACTTCTACTTGACTGTATTCTGCCAGAATTCATGGGAAATTCTATTTCTAGCCAAATACATTCTCTGCTACTTAACATCATGACTACCTTTAAATTCCTCACTTGCAAACAGAAGACTTTCATGATTGTTTTCACAAGTGCTTGTCAAAGTAAATAAATACATCTATAGCACTGAATATGAGACCAATAACAGTATACTTGATTGTTACCACAGCACTCCAGAAAGTGAACTGGGAGGATCTTGAGCTCAAACCAAACTGTCTCAAAAACAAATAAAAAGAAGAGGATGAAGAAGATGAAATAAAGGGGAAAAATCAAACAAGACTGGGACACAACTTAGTGGGTTATGGACTTGCCAAATAAGTCTGAGGAATGGGGACTTGAGTTTAAATACTCTAAGCCCATAGAAAGCCATGGACAAAGAAAGAAAGAGACAGAAGTATTGCAGATCTTTCTTTGCATCGCCATCTCTGTAATACTGTCATGGAAACTTTTTATTAATTATGAAATGTTGACCTTAGCTGAGGAAGCTCTGAAAACTTAAATGAACCTATTTATATCTATGTTTTAGCCTGCAGCTCATTATGTCTCCTTGTTACCAAAAGTCTGACTTCCTCTGCATATAACTAGTAAATTTCCCATGACTCTGATTCCCTCCCAGAATTCCTGTCTCTTCCCAGAAGTCCAGACTACCCTTTCCTGCCTAAATATTGGAAGTTCAGCTCTTTAATAAGCCAATCAGAAGGTGAGGAAGGATAGAGGCATATCTTCATATGGTGTATGAAAAGATTGTCCCAACACAAAAGAATCCTTAGAAACAAACATGAATACCAGTGGTGAGTGATGGACCAGCTAGACTAACACACCAGTCATAAATCATGAGCCAACACATATGGAATACCAGTGGTGAACAACAGAAAACATAACTATCTCAATCAAAGTAAAAGAAAAGCACAACATCTAAGATTGTCTTCTTATCTTCATATGTACCTACTGGCATATGTGTCCAACTAAACACGTATATAACGTACTTACATGCATTCACACATATCATATATACCTCTCTCTCTCTCTCTCTCTCTCTCTCTCTCTCTCTCTCTCTCTCACACACACACACACACACACACACATACAATAATTAATTACTGATTACTGGGCCAACAGTGGCTGTAACCTTTTTAGTTTTTTTTTATTTAGTATTATTTCAAGTAATTTTAAAATTTAGATATATTTTGACTAAATTCTTTGTCTACCTGAGGTTACATCAGACTGTCTTGAAATTATAGTAGAAACTAAAATCTTCCAACAAGATTTCCCTTATGGAACTGTTTTTTCATTTTTTTTTGTTTTGTTTGTTTGTTTGTTTGTTTGTTTTTTTTAGTTTTTCAAGACATAATTTCTCTGTAGCTTTGGAGCCTGTCCTGGCACTAGCTCTTGTAGACCAGGGTGGCCTCAAACTCACAGAGATCCACCGGCATCTGCCTCCCGGGTGCTGGGATTAAAGGCGTGCACCACCACCACCACCCGGCACTATTTTTTAACTGGAACTGTTATGCTTTAATATTGTTCATATTTTTTTTTCATTTTCTGTATCAGCTAGACATAGATGTTTATGCTTACATGGGGAAGTCAAATTGCTTTTTACTTTAGAATTTTCTGTGATTATTTTTGTACTTCTAAATCTTTTGTTACCTAGTAGTAAAGTCTTTTAAAATGTATAATTAATATTGCACTAAATTTGAAATATCCCAACTCCTAACATAAAATCTTAAGTTTAAATCTTTAAAGGTCAGGGATCATTGTTAATTTAGAAGCATTTATTTGTTTTTTTTTTTTTTTTTTTTTCGAGTCAGGGTTTCTCTGTGGTTTTGGAGCCTGTCCTGGAACTAGCTCTTGTAGACCAGGCTGGTCTCGAACTCACATGTTTGGTTTTTTTTTTTTTTTTTTTTTTAAGTTATATGCTTTACTTTGGTCTGATCAAAGATCAAACTCTGTCAAGGCAGAAAGTTAGGAGAGGCTCTATCCTTTATTAAAGGCATTATTTTATACAGAATTTCAAGTTCTAGTAGATAATTAGTAGTGAGTGGACATCAAACTGAAATCTGAAACCAGGACAGCCTGAGTCTGGGGCTTTCTCTGTTCTCAGATATGCAGAAACCTGTGCTTACCTTGCACTATTTGCTTGCATGGTGCTTTTTTCCTAACTAATAATCTAGAGAGTATGATCCCAGGCGTGCCATGGGCCCTATGAACTCCAAACAAATATCCTTGTTTTATATCTGAAACTTAGCTTTAGCAAATATCATTTGATACATTTATTTTCTATTACACTCATTACAATAAATACTAATAATGATACTGCTTATGCTAGCAAATGGTTTGAAGAATTTTAATATTATTCATTTTACTAAAATTTCTTACTATCCATAGTTAAACTATTATGCAATGAAACCATCAAAAACTCTCTTCATAAATTAAATAAATAAATAAATAAGAGGGGTTATTTGCACCCATCTAAATTCTCACATTGCTATTTAGTTATAATAACTTGAAATTAAAAAAATATATATATTGTTATCTTTAAAGGGTAATGCTTTTCTGCTGTCCAAAAACTTTTTGCCCTAAAAAAGACACAGCCTCAATTATATGTTAGTGATGTTACTTAGAAATTAACCAAAAAATATGATTGTGATATGGCTATGCCTTTACAGAAAATGAAAAAAGTCCCAGATGGTTTCTGAACTGACAAATCCAATGAGGACATGCATAGACCACTAGACAATGAAACATCTGGGGCATCCAACCATAACATCCAGAGGCCACTGGACAAATGAAACACCTGTAGAGAAATGACAAACCTTCAAAAGGAGATATCCCAAGAAGAGTAAACTGATAACTTGGGGAGATGTCAGGAATTTCAGCTCACCAAACTGAGACTTTGGGAAAAAAGAAAGGACATATCATACTGACCACAAAATGATGCTGTAATGTTTGCTGACCGTATTATATAATGATTTTTCAGATTGTTAATGTAGAATTCAAATATTTTTTGTCAGTGGGTGGAGTAAGAGACAAAACCTTTATAGGAAACTTATGATATTATTTTGCCATGCTAAAGGCTGTCTATAAAAGTATATGTAGATTAAGCTGCATTGCACCCATTTTTCTCAGTGAATCTTTGCAATCAATCAATATAAATAAAAAAAGATCTCCCAAAAAGTGATGATGAATCTTTCGATCTATTCTTGGGGCATGTAATGATTCACTCACAAAGATTCTCTTATTGCCTATCCTGATAGTTGCAGGAATACAAAGAGAAATCAAAGAATGACATATATGTTTAATAAAACTACTAATATTGCAGCAGAAATTTAGAGATAAGTTATTGAGTACCAGAATTTCACAAAATAGACCTACTGTAGAATTTGTTAATCAAGCATAATCTTGCTTTCCAATAATGTCCTTTCTCTTTAATGTGTTCAATGTTTCCTGTACTACTGTTGGTCAAATTAAATATTTACATAAAGAGATAAATAAATCCTCTGGTGTTTCCCATGAACAACCATTTTGGTTAAGAGTTCTGTTAGCTACTCTTATGATTCTGTGATGATTGCCTGTATTAAATAAACCAGCTATAGATGCAACACATTCATTTACTTCTGTTACAGCCACTATTTTCTCTTTGAATTCAGGTTCTTGTGCCCACAAATTTCCAAACAAACCAGAAATGGTAAACGTGCAGGACTGTATTTCCAGTGGGAAAGATGAAAAACCCATTCTTCCACCCAGAAAGCTGGGAATTACAGTAGGTTAATTGCCCAGTGACCTTCATTATCTTTTAGAGTAAGCCATTACAACTTACTTATTATTACTTACAACTAGGAGTGGATGTATCTAAAATCTAAATGACCCTTACATCCAGGAGCTCCCTAGTCTCCCACAACCAGGACCAGAGGCGGCTAATAGCCAATAACCTGTAGGCTATCTCTAATATTGAAACCCAGCCAGACACTTCCTTATACCCTTGAGCAACTACAAGTACTCTTTCTATAAAACTTACCTTCTTGGGAAAAAAATGGCATATAAACATATAATATGAGTTTTAATGTAATTATGCTTCTTTGTGCACTGGGGATTGTATTACATCAAGATTTTTTTTTCCAAATTATACTCTAAGTTTATTGGGATTAAGCCATTTGGCATCAGATTCCTGGAGGTCTTGATCCAGTTTGACAAAATCAATCTGAACTGACATTTTATTCTCACCTCTTTGTAGTTTGCTTTACTGCCTTCCTGACACCTGAAGAATTCCCTATTCCTGCCATTCCAGACATCTCCTCCTCTCTCCCCACCCAATTTTAAGTTCTTTCTCAAAAAAAGAAAAAGCCAAAAAATCCAATATGAAAACAAAATTATAAAACAAAATACAATATCAACAAAAAGAGAAAAACAAAATAAAATCACTAAACTGTAACTAAATGCAAACACATATTAAAATTGATAAATATAATTTATCTTGTAAACAAACTGAAAGACAAAAAGGCACATTAGATGCAGAAAAGGCCTTTGACACAATCCAACATTCCTCCATGATAAAAGTCCCGAAGAAAGTACAAAGATACAAGGAGCATATTTCAATATAACAAAGGCTGTTTACAGCAGTCCTGCATCCAGCACCAACTTAAATGAAGAGAAATTGACAGAAATTCCATGAAATAAAAAACAATAGAAGGCTAGCCATTCTATACACACACACACACACACACACACACACACACACACACACACACACCAAGTTTGAGCATACTCCACATAATACTTGAAGCATTATCTAGAGCAATAATACGACAGAGGAGATTAATGACATATAATTTGGAATGACGGTCTCTGCACCCAAGAGATGCCACTGCTTAGCAAAGCTGAACCCATACAATGCCACTTTACTTTTTTTTTCCTTTGGGCTTATTATGTCATTTGCAAATATTAAACTTCTCAGTGTGACCAATTATATAAATATAAGGTCGACTAGAAAGCTTAATGGCAAGTTGAGATTTTTGTTGAGACTTACGTTGATGACTAATCAACTCTAAAGGCAGAATTTAAACAATTTTATGAAAACAACACCTCCCGCTCTTTTTTTTGACAAGGTTTCCCTGTGTAACTGTCCTGGCTTTCCTGGTACTCAATTTGTAGACCAGTCTGGCCTCAAACTCATTGAGCTCCACCTGCCTTTGCCTCACAAGTGTTGAGAGTAAATGTGTGTGCTACCACTTTACAGCAAAATTACCAATTTCTTAACAAAATATGTGAAGAACACTCAGAAAAATAAGAAAGTATTAACTATGAATATAGCATAATTCCCAGAAGACTTCATGTAAAAATACTAATGAAGAAATAATTTTATTATTTTAAGACAGACATTTTTTCTACCAAAAATAAAAAAAGACAAAGAAAAATTAAAAGACTATATTTTCAACAAAGTAGTCTCTTCAAGGGAAAAACCAAATAATTATAATGAAATAATTACAAATTCAAACTATTAATTTTAAAAGAACACATTTTTAGAGTTGTGTGTTCTCACTTATGATAATCACACATCTGACATCCATTATTTTATATTTGCAAACCATGGTCATTGATATTTAAAGATTCATGACTGTATCACGAAATAAAGCACATATTTGCTTAATTACCTTGTAAGCTCCAATGCACAGTGACATTCAATCTAAGTAATTACAGCAATGGAAAAGAAAAGTGATCCTATCATCCAAATATCTTGAATATTTGAATTAGTTGTCTTCATAGAAAACAAGAAGGATCCAATTTATTTATGGAAATATCGCTGATGCAAAGATCAGTGGTGAATCGCAGAGGAGCCAGTTGCTAGGTAAGTCCAACAAATTGCATTTCCTCTCACTTTTTCATTCTGATTTGCAAAGCCACTGGCTCATAAGAGAAAACAGCATTAGCATTGACCGTCTCTATGCTTTAATAGCAGAGAAGAGAGAGATGACTGAGGCAGCAGCAGAAACACCATGGCTATTTGCAAACACTACGGATATCTCTTGCTGCAAGAAATTTTCTTACATGATGAGAAAGTATATTTCTCAAGAGGGAGCAAATTCTCAGGTTTGACTTCACATAGGTGGTCTAATTTCCTTTCTTTTGACATTTTGGCATTTGGATTTGTTCATGTAGAAATGATATGATCCCCAGTTACATGAAAAAATGCATTCTTAGTTACAGTTGGTATGAAAAACAACTTCAGTATTTGTGATACTGCTAACATAACAGTATCCAATTCTTTAAAAATCAATAGAAAAAAAACAGTGCCAGATATTCGTCAATACAATGCCATGGATACAATAGTGTGTAACTAAATAATAATGTTATTTTATGAATATGACTTTTATATTAATAACACCTCTCAAATTTTGGTAGAACAATTTGGAAGCACTCTGTAGATAAAGTTATATTATGCCAATAAGCATACTTTGCATTCATTTAACATATTTTATAAATATCTACTTTTAAATTCTTTCAGCAGCAGTATATGTATTCACAGCATATAAAATATTAGTCCATGTACAATTGAAGTTACTCTGTTCCACTTCCTGTTATACTATTCCCTTAATTCAGCTATAGATAGAACATGACAAGGAGATAAGCTAAACTGTCATATCAGTGGTAGAGGCCACTTGACTTTTGCAAATGAGGTCAGTGTGGGTGAGGGCTTCCTGTGAATAGCTGGAAAGTCCGTCACAGGATCAGGCTCAAAGCAAACAGAAATCTAGAAAGGAGTCATAAGGTCTCACAAGACCTTTATAGTAACTAGTTGGTGGTTTTAGCCCTGTACACTGGAAAACACTAGGTAGACAAAAAAATAAAGACATTATCATCTGAAGCAAAGCACATTTTCTTGTTGTGGAAGATATATCCTGTTCTGTTATGAAACAATCACATCCTAGTATGACAATTTTAATTATAAGTATACTATCTCTTAGAAACCACCAAATTAAAAGTAATTATCTCAAATTACAGTTATTGAAAATTACAAGAATCGTCATTACTTGTAATTCAGACAGATACAAGAAAATAAATTGAGACATCAAACAGGCAAGATAAATACAAGTTTGCATTCATATCATGTGAAAGAAATTTTCTCCTTTTGCATTCTTCCTTCCTAACTTTCCAGCTAATATTCAAAGACCCAATTTCTGAACACAGAAATTTGGGGACACAGTCAAAAGTACATTATTCTCATGAGGTAGCACATACATTAAAATACCTTATTTTATATGCAAACTGTTTAGGTCAATCAACATGACTTCTCATTTTTAAAGTTTAATAATTATTAAGCTCCTTCATCTTTTTGGTATTTTATCTACAAGTCTACATTGCTTTCATTGCACAATGAAATAAAATGAATTAGTAATAAACAGAAAATTCAATAAATTAATCTTAAAAATATATAAGCAATAGATAGTTTAATTGCTAATTTGACACAATGTAAAGAGATATTCTCAGTAAGGCATTTTGTAGATCAGGTTGCCCATGGGTATGACTCTGGAGGATTATTGCGATTGCCTTAATGATGAGGAAAGACTGAATTTGAAGGTAAGATATATCATTATCTAATAAGTATTTGCAGACAGTGTAAACATAAACAATTGATTCATGCATTTATTCTTTCTCAGCTATTGACTAGCTGTCTTGTATTTCTTCTTTAAATTCCCCACAATAAAATGGCAACCAGGGATTGCAGGCAAAAACATAGCTTTTCTTCAGTAAGTTTTTTGTTGTTGTTTTATTTAGTTTTCAATGTTTTTTTTTTTTTTAAATCAGGGTATTTTAACACAAGGAAAGAAATGGAACTAAAATAGAGCATATCTTTATTTATTCAATGTAACAAAAATCAATGAAGATTATCAACTATTATTTTTCAAATGCAAAGTTCTATGAATCATATCTAATGTAAATCTCGAAAGACTCAATTACACCCCAGCTGAAAGTCAGATTTCTTTTGTGTAGTTGAAGTTTAAGAGTACAAAGATGATACTTTTCACTCTCAAATCTAATATTTACCTCTAATAATCCTTGACTTCTACCACAATGTAGCCTCTCTGTTTAGTATAGCATTATTCTAGCTTTAGCAAAGGATTAAGTCACAGTTCAGAGGCCCCATTTAGACTACTAGTGCCTTTTGCCTAAGTGGCTTGTCAAATTAGAAGAGTTCTACATTTGCCAAATAACACCCTACCATGGCTATATATTTATACTGCCTTAAGCTTTTATTATATATTGTGTCTCCAATCTCAATATCATTCACAAAGTATGTATTCTTTCACATTCCTTCCTTTATATTTTCTTATTCAGTAAGAAATTACTCTTTTTCCTCACATTTAGCTATGCCCTTACCAGTTCTACTAATATTCAGCACTGTCTAGTCCATTTTCTTGCTTCTCATTTATCCTTCAAAAAACAGTACAAATGCTGCAATTCTGGAAAGTACTCTCTTGTTGCAACAAATGACAGTCTTAATAATTTCAGCTCACATAATCCTTGCAAAATATTGATCTTTAACTCTCCTTTTTCCATCATTATAATCACTCAAATATTTATTTTTCTGTAGATTTATGATACTCTGGAAATTGAATGATCAATTCAGCTGGGTTTTCGTCTATCACTTTTTGAAATGTAAGTGGTTGTTCAACACATCTTGTTTTAAAATGTTGCTGTTTTAAAACACATTAATAGATAAATTTGTTTTTGCCTATGTCCAACTAAAAAATAGATCCACACTCGTTGGAAATGAATCAGCATAGCTAAGTGACAACATTTTACTTTTTTATATGTATGTGGTCACGTTTGTCATAAATATCCTTGGATCTACTTTGAATGGATCAGAAAGGTGTAAAATCCTTACATTTAGGAGAATTTGGCCTGTTGTGAAATCCAAATGGAGCAAAGTGGAAAAAATATATTTATTTCTTGTTCCACAAGTCTAGTCAATATGGCACTTTCATTAAAGCAGTAAGTTGCTTTTCAAAGGGAATATTATTCAATGTAGACTTTTAATATCAGCATTCAGCAAGCCTTTTCACACACCTGGTCACATCTGATGCAACTTTCTGAATCCCTCAGACACACTTGCAGTGAATTAGTGTAGTAAATTATCTTCTAATATATCTTTGCATTCATTTTCACATTCAATGAAAATGAAAATAAAATCAATTATGGAAAAACAATTTAAGGTAATTTAAAGAGAGAGAAAAGAATGTGAAACAGTGTTTTTGGTTAAATATAAGTGACAATCAGGAGGAGTTTTAAGGGGGAAGGGAAAAAGAAGAGAACCTTTCGTATAGCACCTTGATATTCCAGAGTTCTCAGAGAATGGTAGATGCCTACATGAACAATAGAAGCAGATAAGAGAAGACTTTCTACAAGAAATAAACACAACATTTCAAAAGAGAGTTTAGTAAAAATAATTATTTCCAGATGATTCCCTCATATAAGGTAATAAAATCATAACAAAAATTAAATAACTTTTGTAAACAAATACAGGACTTTTCTGTGAAGGCAGATGATTGCAGCCAGCATTCACCTGAAGTGAATGATACAAGTTTCAAGAGGAAGAAAATGAAATCTAGAGGAAGAAAATGAAAGTACAGAGATTCTTTGTGGTAAACACTCAAAAATTCAACTGTTTACTGTGTTCATGTATCTAGAATCATTTCTATGTCTGTGTTTATGAGCATGTTTTTAATTACTATCCTGTCCTAGACTTTTAATTCAGAAGAAACTGCCAACTTTGAAAAATATTCTTCATTTGTTGTACTTTATTAAGGGTCTGAGAGTCAAACAATGTGAAAGAGAACAAAACCCAGAGAATCTAACACAAACTGCAATGTTCTCTCCCCAACTACCATGTTTCCTGCCTAAAGAATAAACTGGAAAGTGAAAATAATGAGTTAATGTCTTCTGAAAAGTCTGGATCAACTTCATGTTGAATAAATTTCATCAAATTTCATGTGACAAATTGTAACCCCTCCCCAACTTTAGCCCCAAGTATAACATTTGGTTTTGTTCAGAAGTGATGCAAGTTTAATTATCTCAGTCTTCCTCATTAGTCCTAGCTCAAAATCCAGTCACTATGGTGACTATGATGATTAGGATATTGGGTTGATTTAAATTCAAATATCACCCATAGACTCAGATGTTTAGAAATTTGGTTCCATATTGGTGGCATGCTTTGTAGTTTTAGTATGAACAGCCTTACTCAAAGAAATAAGTCAGTGTGGAAACACCGAGGTTTCAAACAGTTGGTCAACTTCTGGTTCACTCTCCTCTTTGTGCTTAGATTCAAGGTTTAAAGCCTCAACCTCTGTTGCAGCTACCTTGCCTGGCATATTTTTCCTCTACTATACCACCATGGACTTATCTGGAACTTTCAACTCAATTTGTACCAGTGAGGGAGACTTGCTGGTTCCTGGCCCACCTGGCTAGCTAACACCCAAAATAACCACACAGAAACTGTATTCATTAAATCACTGCTTGGCTCATTAGCACTAGTTTCTTATTGGCTAATTCTTATATTAACTTAACCCATTTATCTTAATCTGTATATTGCCACGTGGCAGTGACTTAACAGCAAAGATTCAGCATGTCTAACTCTGGCAGCTCCATGGTGTCTTCTGACTCTGCCCTTCTTTCTCCCAGAATCCAGTTCCATCTTCCCTGCCTACCTAAGTTCTGCCCTATCAATAGTCCAACAAAATCAACACATAAACAGAATGATTTCCTACACCATCAATTTAACTCTTTTATAAGTTACCTTCATAGCAAAAAACAACAAAAACAAAAAACAAACAAACTACCCACCTTCCCCCCCAAAAATCCTAAAACTCATAGTGTTTTGGAGTTTGCCATAGTTATGTTTGTGGTTAGGAATTTAAGCTCAGTGACTATGCCAGTAAAGTTGAATCAGTGAATATTATGGTTAGGTTGATAATTGTTGTATTTAGGATGAATAATGATGACAGATTGGTTGGTGATTTTGATGGCTAAGATCAATGACTGTGAAGGTTAAAGTGGTGATATGATATGTTCAATGACTGAAGTCTTGGCTGATAAATTTGATCATTAGTCAGTAATTAAGAAAGTTAGGATGATAATTACCATGGTTTGGTTGACAGCCCTCTGCATGAGTGGGGAACAGAAACCAAATCCACCAGCCAAAATGCTATGCATGTTTCTACATCTGTTTATATAGTACATGTGACTATGCCCAGAGGGTGCCAGTATCTTAAAGGCTATTGGCTGAAGGAATTCCCACAGCACTGAGGTGTCATTTCTCTGCCCTGTTTTCATGCAGAACAGAAGCAGGTACCTAAAATTAAACAAGTGACTGAAATGTCTTTTCAGTATGGTTTATTATCTACTTATCATAAGATGGGGAACCTTGTATTTGTCATTTTTCCTTTACTTTCAGGTTTACACACAAATTTCACATATGAGAAATGACAGGTAGAGAAAGAAAGTGGCCCAAGAATATAGGGCCTTCTCATCTAAAATGGGAAAAGGGAAGCATAAGGCTCAGAGGAATCTGTTGTCCTTTTAACCTTTGTTTTATCTGAAGCTCTTTTCATGGGAAATTCATTTTATCATTTGGAGAAAAAAAATAGTGCAATTTACTGCCTAAGATCTCATGGGTAGAGTAAGTGAACTTAAAGTTTGGAAATATTCATAAAAAAATGAAAAAAAAAAGTTTAGAAGCGGCTTCCTGTAAAATTGTGTTTGAAATAATGTGTTTATGCCTTGATCTACTACAATATAAATCTACAACCCTGAACTAATAGGTGCAATCCAAAGGAAACAAAAATTTAGGTTAAGTTAATAGTTAATTTTGATAATAATGCTTGAACTGTATATATTTGCAACAGGCAGGAGTGGCAGGGAAAACATTTAGAAGCTAACATTCATACACTATCACTTGAAAATATGGCCTGAATCTTAGATGTTCAATATAAAAATAACAACTACATTGTTCACAGGATTTATACAAAATCTCCATGTCATAAGTTAATAACCAAAGTACCTGGGATATGAATTAAAAGAAATTGTGCAAAGAGTTTGCTGAAATGCTAAACAAATTCTCTTGAAAAAGGACAGTAGGCAGAATTCAACATCATGTTGACTCAACTGTTAGAACTAATAAACAAAGAGTTAAAATATTTTCCTAAAGTACATTAGACATTCTTGAAATTGTTTGCAGAGAAATGTGTTAAATTTTATAAACCAACATTTTAGAATTCAAATTTCTGGAAAGCTAACTAACATACAATCCAGTCTATGGGTTCTTAGTGATAACATGTTGCTCATAAGTTAGTGTGAATAAAAGAGTCAAGTATGATTGAAGCAAACAAACATAAACATAACCTTTGTGGGTGTTATATTGTCTTCGGGTAGGAAAATGAAACAAGATGCAATTTGATACCATGTAATTCCCAGAATTCCAAAAAAAAAAGTATAAGCAATAAAAGTCAGTGAGTTTAAAATACTAGAGAATAAGCTCCATGTTACAGTCTGTTTATGGGCAGCATAGCATCAACAATGCAGTGTCAATTTCTAACTATAAGAAGAGTTCATAAATAACAGAGAGAAGACAGACAGTAAATTTTCCCAGAAACATAGAAAAATAAAAGTAGCAACCATTGGAATTACCAAAAGGAATAAAGAAAAAGTTATCAAAACAACCAAGCCATATTTCATAAGTTTAGAAATGGAAGCCTTTATACCATTAGCTAATAGTGATCACAGATATTCAAAATCAATCAAACAATTTTTATTGGATTTAGTGTTCCCTTGCTATAGCACTCCAGGGAAATCAGAGAATCTGTTTGTGATGTGTTTCCCCAAGAAAACTCTTCAAATGTTACAATGCATAATATTAAAAAAGAAAATTAGGATTCTCCTTACCCTCTTCTGTTAGAAAATAAGTCCACAATATTAACAAATGAATAATTTATTTAATGTAGACACCTGTTTTCAGAGTGATGCAGACATTTTCTCTTATAAAAATAAAGTTTATGAAGTAAATATCCACAGATACTTATCTACTGTTTTTTTTTTGCTTATCTAACAAACCTCTTCACCTATCAGCTTGACAAAGAAAACATTGTTATTATGCAATTTTTAAAAATGGTTTATAAGAATAAAGACAAAGGCAAGTATTTGGGGGTGGACATCTTTGTTTTTTTTTGTTGTTGTTTTTGTTTTGTTTTGTTTTGTTTTCATTTCACTGTGGTCATTTGACCACAATTGTTATTTTATTTTTTCACGCTTATTTATTTATTTATTTGTTTATTTATTAAAGATTTCTGCCTCCTCCCCGCCATTGCCTCCCATTTCCCCCCCTCCCCCAATCAACCCCCCCTTCCTGTCAACCTGAAGAGCAATCAGGGTTCCCTGCCCTGTGGGAAGTCCAAGGACCACCACCTCCATCCAGTTCTAGTAAAGTGAGCATCCAAACTGCCTAGGCTTCCACAAAGCCAGTACATGCAGTAGGATCAAAAACCCATTGCCATTGTTGTTGAGTTCTCAGTAGTCCTCATTGTCCCCTATGTTCAGCGAGTCCGGTTTTATCCCATGCTTTTTCAGACCCAGTTCAGCTGGCCTTGGTGAGTTCCCAATAGAACATCCCCATTGTCTCAGTGTGTGGGTGTACCCCTCGCGGTCCTGAGTTTCTTGCTCATGATCTCTCTCCTTCTGCTCCTGATTTGGACCTTGAGATTTCTGTCCGGTGCTCCAATGTGGGTCTCTGTCTCTGTCTCCTTTCATGGCCTGATGAAGGTTAATATTCAGGAAGAAAGACATCTTTGTTGAAAATAAAAGCTACATTAAAATCATACTAATTCCTTTAACAGTTTGGTTTGCTTCTCTTTGTAGAGAACTGCGTGGAGCCACACCTGATAATCAGCTCCTAATATTGGCTGGGGCTTGATTATGCAATGACTGTCAGCTGCTTGCATATGTGTGAACCTATGGAGAGTGCCCACCTGGCAATCCGGGGTTGGCGGCCCCTACCTTTTTAAGGGCTGGGAGAGGTTTGCCCAGAGAGAGAGAGAAAAAAGAGAGAGAAAAGGAGAGAAAGAGGAGAAAGAGAAAGATTGCTGTGAATAAAGTCCTAAATAAAACTGCTGCAAAAGAGCTCCTGTGTCGCATTATCCTTGCTGGTTGAGGTGGGCGTGACAGTTGGCAGCCTGTACAGGGACAAGTGGTGGCCTGTACGGGGAACCTTCAAACCTCTCTCCATGGAGCCCAGAACTTGCTGCAGTCAAGGGGTGCACCGGTAAATCCTCAGGTAAGATTGAGGAATTGTGAAAAGCAGGTTTTTTGTTCTCACCAATAGAAAAAGTGAGAGCAAGGTAGTAGAGCCACGATAAGAGTGGACTGGTTAAAAGTAAAAGTATACGAATTTAACATTTGTTTAAATGGCACTTCAACTTCGCACTTGATTTTTCTGGCTCTTAACAAGCTGTTACATTCAAAAAAATTAAAAATAAAATGGTTTTTGGCTGAATGTGACACAATTGCACCTTGGTTTGCCATCTCTGGCAATCTTAATGTGTCATCCTGGGACAAGCTTGGTAGACATCTGGATTTTGCTGCCGGATTTTGCTGCCGAACAAGGTACGCTAAGGAAGGGAGTTATATTCGTGTGGTTTGAATTTCCGAGACCTCCTGAGTTTGCAATGGAGTGTGAGCAGCTGCAGCTCCAAGGCCAAGGAGCTCCAGGCAGCAAGTGCTGAGGAGCTACAAAGCCTGAAAACACCCGGGACCTGCCTCAGGGTGTAAAAGCTCAGAAGACCTGGCGTGGACCTCTGTCCTAGCCCTGAGCAATCTTCCGGAATCCACCCCATGCCTACTGAGTCTGGATGCTCAGCCACGCCTCCACCTTCCAGCTAAGTAGGGAGGTGGAGCCTCTGCCTCTCCCCCATTGTTGCGACCTGAGTCCGAGTGGAGCATGGCTGGAAAATGGCAATAAGTTAATGCAACATCCCCGCTCTGCAGGAAGTAGACAGACAGACTGACAATGCCCAAATTCCCTAAAAGATTAAGTGGGGCCCCTTTAGTGGTTGCAGAGCAGCAAGCCTGCTTTTTCCTGAGTTCTGCTCCACCCTTCAGTGGTTGCAGAGCAGCAAGCCTGCTTTCCTGAGTTCCGATCCACTCCATGAACCAGTTTGGACCCAGAACGAAGGCAGTGGGGCTAAAAGGCAGCTGGAGCAGAGGTTTGCTAGGTGGCCGTGGTGGAAGGCACATTGCCTGAGCCCAGTCAGTGCCTAGCCTGGCAGATGCCACAGCAGTGCCAAGAGTATCAGAAAACACAACAACAAGTGCTGGGGCTAAGACAAGCTGGAGCACAGACCCCACAGGGCTGACTGAGAACGCAGCGCAGCCGCAGGGCAAGAAAAAGGCAGTGGCAGTTCCAGGCTCTGCACGCCGCTGAAGAGTCTGTGGCAGAGCGAATTTTCCATGCACTCAGCTGACGGGTATGTTATTTAGGGGACTGCTGAAGGAGCAGTGGTTTCTGACTGCTCCTGGGGTCTGGGGTCATGGCAGAGCCACTCCTAAATATTGGGAGCAGTGAGACCACAGATCCTGAATTTCTTGTAAACAACTTGTTTTTCTCTGATCTGAGTGCCTACAGCTGCTCTGAGCATGAGACCTTCAGGAGTTCCTGATGGCAGGAGAATGGTTTCTGGTGGGTTTGTCTGGGGCTTGGCTATGTCTATATAATCTGCCCCTGAACACAATAAAGTGGGCATTCTTGGGGAATTCAAGGATGACTCGTGTCAATTTACTTATGCAGCTAATCTGTCTAGAGGATTGTCTAGCTGTCTTTTAGGTAATTGGTCTGGTGAATTCAAAAAAACAACTGGAAAATCTGTGAGTGACGATTGTGACTGCAAATTCCACACACATGGATACCAGCCTGTCAGAAGGACTATCCTCCTGGATCATCTACAGCCATGGATCGTCTGAGGGAGTGGTCGGGAATAGGAGCCCTGGCAGGCTTAATGGTGCTTGCCTCCCTGGTATGCCTATGGTGCATTTGTCACATAAGGGTTTCACAGCATCACAAATGCAGTTATGATCATTCAGGCCTTCAAGGTCATTGAAGCAGAACAGTCCCCTCAAGCTTGGTTATCTATATTTGAGCACAGGATGCAAGGCTTGTGCACTGCACTTGAGGTCAGAGAAGTCAACCTCAAGAAGAGCAAGTCTGATTGCATGTGGGTTGGTGTCTAACTCCCACCTCTGTAAAAAGACACCGGACAGGTCTAGTGTTCTCTGAGTGGATGACACCTGGACAGACAATAGTACATGTTCCATTTTTAACAGAGATCAGACCTCTACTCTTGCCTATTGCTTTACAAAACAAAAGGGGAAACTGTAGAGAGCTGTGTGGAGCCACACCTGATAATCAGTTCCTAATATCAGTTCCTGGGGCTTGATCACGCAATGATTGTCAGCTGCTTGCATATGCGTGAACCTATGGGCAGTGTCCACCTGGCAATCCGGGGTTGGCGGCCCGTGCCTTTTTAAGGGCTGGGAGAGGTTTGCCCAGAGAGAGAGAAAGATTCTGTAACAAGGTCCTGAATAAACTGCTAGCAGGAAGAGCTCCAGTGTCACGTCATCCTTGCGGTCGAGGCTGAGTGTGACATCTCTTCATATCAGGTACTTTGAGACAGTCATCTAAAAGTGCCTGTCTGTGTCAGGCACTAAGACTTTCAAACTCACTTCTATGAACTCTAAACTACAGGACTACACAAGCCACTTTTCCTAATGTTATAAAGTTGGTGATTGATTATTTGTTCCATCCAATTGAAAGGATTCATATGAAGATTCACTTATCCAATAGTGCAGTCTTTGACATGTGTGTCTTAAAGATTATCACTACTCCATGAATTAAGTTTTAGTCACACTCATAAGTGTTAGATTCCCAAATAAGCTAACTTCCCCATAACTGACAAGTGGTTTTTTTTTTTGTTGTTGTTGTTTTGTTTTGTTTTGTTTTTTGTTTTTTGTTTTTTTTTTTTTTTTTTAGACAGCCTTTCTTAATACTTTCCATGTTAGACATGTACCTCTGCTTGGACCTTCACATAGTTTTGCCAGAAGTTTGTGTACATGCCTATGGTCTCTATAAAACTGAGACTTATACAATTGAACTGAAGGTAGTCTAGACTATTATGTAAAACCAACCAGTAGAAGATACTTGGTTGACTGTAAGCATTCAAAAGCCATCAAGGTCAAATTTACAGAAAAATACTTGAAAGGCTAACGTTCAATGATATAGTCGTGCTCCCATTAAATCTTTACTGTTTCTCCCCACACTTCACCAAAAATGTTGCTCATTGTTTTCCCTATGCCTCTTTCTAATATATCAAATACAGAGGATTTTTGGTCAACTTCACAATTAGCTATGTTATCTTATATATGAGGTCTACTAATACTAAAGATTAATATGCAAAATAACCATCCAACTGTGGCTCATGAATTCTCAGAAAAAAATATCTGGGTAATACAGTCTATTGTGATTTCTAACAAAATATTATGGAATTATACACTCTTGAAATGCATAAACTGAGGCAGACCCTTAGTTTTTCATGCTCACTCCTCTTACGTTCCCTTATGAATCAGGATATTCATTTTTTATTAACTCACTGTGAGGTGAGCAGTCTATTGGATATTATCAACATTTATCTCATGATTTGTAGCAGGCAGAAACAATCAAAATATTAGGAGATTTGAGCAGTGGGAATCCTTTCAAAAGCAAATGTATAGGAAGGCAGATGAACAGTCAGCCAGACAGAAAGATAGAAAGCATAAAGAACAAACTTATCCCATTCATCATAAATCATGAATAGAACTCATTAGACACAGTCTAAACAAGTGCCCCATTTTTAAATTCATTCCTTTTAAATGAACCCTTATTCTAGAGCTTATATTGGATGATGTCAAATTCATAGAGAGAAAATGTCAAGTGAAGTTCAAAAGGCCATTTGAAAATACTCACAAAATTCATAATTCAAATTCAATTTAACTAGAAAATTTTCAAAATAGACAAATCCCTAACTGATAGGGAGGAATTCTCCCTGGAATTATTTTAATAAAAATAAAGACTTAGGTAGGCATGTGTTCCCTATTTATCCATAACTTTGGGAAAAGGAAATAGGCTTAAACTGAATCATGCCTGGAATGACTCACTTTTATTTCATTGCCAACAGAAGCTGAATATGTTTTCTGATATTTGCATCCAAATCATTCTTGCTACACTAGAAACAGTATTGTGTTCAACTTCTTGAACAACGCAGTTATTCAATTTATTTAAATGACTTAAATAATAAATCATTCAATTATGCTTTAAAAATACTAAATAGTAGCAATGATAACTATTCATTTGAAATATTTACCCCTTCAATATTTTTTCTGTTGTTAAAAAGATAGGGCCTCACTCTGTTGATTAGGCAACCTGGAAGTCATGGTATAACCTAAAATTCAAAGCAGTTCTCAAAGTTCAACCTCCTGGGTGAAGAAATTACAAGTATGAGCCATCCATCATGTCAGGCAGCTACTTTATTTATTTTTATAAACTGAGACAGAGACACAGTTTAAACACAGTAAAATGTACTCATGGTATTTTTAAAAAAAATTGGTGAGATTTAACAAATATAAGCAATCCTTAAGAATTTGTGGAATTTGGTCATCACATCTAGAATGTCCCATGTTGCACTTCTTGTTCAATCTCTGTGTTCTACCAGAAGTCTATACTACACTACTGTTATTCTTTTTAACACTACAAGTTACTTTTTTATCAAAGGAAAAAAATCAGTATTTATTGTTCTGTCTGGTTTCCTTCAAGGAATTTAATGTAGTTAAAATCCATACACATGGTTTCATGTATCTATAGTTGTAAGAAGTGTTTTATTGTGTAGAAATGCCATAATTTGTTTATAATTTACTTGTTGTTGAACAATTGGTTGTTTGGTGTTTTTTCTTCTCTACTATAATGAGAGCTGTTTACAAATGTATGACAGCGTTTTGATTAAATTGTTTCTACTTTTCTTACGTAAATTCCAAAGAGTGGAATGTTGATCAATATTAGTAGTGCTTGTCCATTTTATAAGGTAATAATAAAGTACCTTCAAACTTGATAATTATTTTAATCAGGCTATATTTCTCAATACTCGGTTTTCTTAATTTATTTTCTATTATCAATTACTAGAATGTTATCAATATTATTAATCATGTAGTGACACTTTATCTTCTATAAAATACATATTTCCCTTGTAAGATATCTTGAATACTTTCACATGTGATTATTGAAAACTGACAAATATTGTCTCCTGACCAATCTGATCAAGTCCTTTCACTGTATTTTACAATGTTTGTCTTATTATTATTAATAAATATAATCTATATATTCTATCAAAGAATTATTAATTGTATAAAAATGAACATCTACAGTTCTTAATGTATGTCTTATATTTCTTCTCTTAAAGAAAATATTAATCATAGATAGACAAATAGATGAAAAATTGTTTAAAAATATTCATTAAGTTACCATTTCACAAATTTTTGTTCCTTGCTTACTTCCATTTAAGAAATAATTCATTAACCACATGTCAGTAAGTACATTCTAGAATTTAATGCTCTTAGCTTAACTTTGGTAAATTTTAGTAAGAAAAATAAATGGTTTCTATGTTATAAAGAATGTTATATGTATATAGTTATGCAAATTATCCAGCAAAGACTGTAGAAAAGACTTCCAATAACACATTGAATAATTTGCACATCTCTTTCAAATTCAGTTGAGTAAGGTATAAGTTAATTGATCAGTGGATTTATTATCCAATTGTTTTTTTCTGTCATTATTAGCAAAATATTTTCTTTCATGCCTTGTTCTGAAAAATATTGAAATAGGATAATATGAATCCTTAAATGTTGATATTTGTTTTAGAACTTATTTTGACACTATAGCTTCTTTGCACATTCATGTAAATTTTAGAGAGACTTGGACAATTTCTCTCAAAACACTATCCTACACATATTTGCATTTAAAATTTATTGTCAATTTAGAGAAACTTGACTTTTTTTATTTTTTAATTTTTCTTGAAAAAAAAATTCCGCCTCCTCCCATTTCCCTCCCCTTCCTCCCATTACACTCCTCCTCCCCCCACTCCTTTCCCCCTCCCTCTCCAGACTGAAGATCAGGAGAGACTTGACTTTTTAATATTTTTACCATTATAAACCATAGTAACATTATATTTTGAACTTAAATATTTTATTTAAAATCTCTTAGAGTCAGTATTCAGGTCTTTCACTATTTCAAAGTTTTTGTTTGATGTATCTGTATTCATTTCATGGTTTTCCCAGACTGTTCTGAATCATTTCTTTTTCATTATCTTAACTGTGCTAAAATATAAAAGTTCAACTAAGATTTTCACATTTTCATTTATTCTAAAAAATATGTGAAACTCATTTATTTTTTTCTAGTTGTTTGGGGGGATTATTTAAAATTTCTGCATACATATTCATGTATGCAATGCAACATTGTTTTCCAATTTTCCTTTCTGACCTCTGTGTTTTCTATTTAACTTAATTCCATTAGACATCAAGTGCAACATAAAAAGAGTTATAATGATTGACTAACCATATTTTTGCATAAATTTTTGAACTCTTCAGGAAAGACTCAAAGCATTCACCACTTATTTTGGGGCTACCTCTGAGTTTAAAATAAATACTCTTCTTCATTGTTTAAAATGTACTTGTATTACTAGTTTGCCAAGACTGTGCATTAAGATCATTGAATTTTTATTCTTTATTTGATGTCTATTGATATCAGCTTTAAAATGTTAAGTCAAAATTTTATAGAATAGAGACAAGAAGAAAATTATCTTTATTATTTGCCTGTCAAATTATAATAGTTTATTTTAACCTTATAGAGATTCCAAGATCTTCTGCATATAAATGGAAATTCACTGATAACTAAAAGCCTCAGATTTTGTATAATCACCAAATTAGAATAAGAAAACCAGAATAATGAAATAATAAATTTAGTTTAATTAGAATATTAATTAGAATATTAATGACTCTTAAATAAACAAAATTCTCAGTTCTTAATTAATATCACTAATGGTCATTCATTTATTCATTGATTCAGTCACGAAAAATTTACCATCTACTTGTAAAATGCAGAAGCAAATTATTGTTTACATATGAACACACACAGATGGACAGATGCACACACACACACACACAGAAAATACTTATGTGATTACAACAAAATGATAGCTACTGTTGTCACTAAGAGATATGACTCAAAATAACTGTATTTCTATTTAGAAAATGACCATTAAAATAACCGCTCATTTTTGATAACATGAAGAAGTTATTTTTTTATTTCAGTAACACAGAAAAATAGATTAGCCTCTAAATCCTATAACACATAACAGATAGTGGAATTCATATCATACATGTACAGTTGCATAAGCTCTGGAGCTGCTCCTTTAATTTCATGTTTATGCTACATAGATACCTGTTTCTCTCCCATATGTATTATTAAAACTAGAAGTTGAGCCAGGCGGTGGTGGCTCACACCTTTAATCCCAGCACTCGGAGGCTGAAGCAGGCTGATCTCTGTGAGTTCAAGGCCAGCCTGGTCTAGAAGAGCTAGTTCCAGGACAGGAACTCAAAAAGAAAAAAAAAATGCTACAAAGAAACCCTGTCTCTAAAATAAATAAATAAATAAATAAATAAATAAATAAAGCTAGAAGTAAATTAAAATTTTAGTATTTGACACATAATTAAGGAATTGATGTTTATAATGCCCAAGAAAATTTCTGTTACCTACTTGTAGCCAAGTATACACAGTTTTATATATTTGCAAATATTGGTAAATATTTGAAATATGAAAGAGATTTGCAGTAGAAGCAACTCATAAGGGCTGTTTCCTGCATCTGGTTATTTACATTGATAGTTTCTGATTCTTAGAGTCTTGGTCATCGTTTCAGTCCATTGGAAGTTATAATGGCATTAGAAGTTTCAAGAATGTTTCACAAACCTTCATTCATTCAACAAGGAGTTAATTATTTTTCAGGAAATATTCTCAGTGTTGCATGTGCACTACTGAGAACCATAACCAAGACCCATATTTCCGTAGAGTTTCTATTTGATTGGGAATAGAGTTATGAAATGCACAAAAGAATCAATTGCAATTCATGCCGATTGCTAAGAAGGAAAAAATAGGTACTTGAAATTGTTATCCTCTCTAGATAGTTTGATCAATACAGGCCTGAGTGATAGCATTTAAGAAAAATAATAAGAAGAAAATTTAGGCATGGAAAACCTGCTGAAACATTCTAGAAAAAGGAGCACCAAGTATGTCAGTGTTAAGGTGAAAAAGAGGTCAATGTGTTAAGACACAGAAACAAGGCTAGTGAGTCTAATACATAATGAATATCCAATGGGAAAAGTATTCTAGGAGACAGACAGGAGTAGAATCCAAACAATTCTCAAAGCTACTGTAGTTAGTGGCAGATTTTCTTAGCAGATCACATACTTTCCTTGAAAATTCTTCACAGAATTGATCCCTATCAATTCCTCTTAATGTAAACTCTTCTTAGCATTCATTTGGAAATTACTAACACAAAGAGATGACAGATGATTGTGATCATTCTTAGATTGAGCCCCTATGTATTCTAATGTGGCTTAAAGGACAGGTAATACCTGGAATTCTGGGTGTTTGTATTGTTTCCCACTGCTCTTTAGTTATGTACTCTGTTACCAAGAATAAATGTCTTGCAACTGACAGACCCTTAAGTACAATTACATGACTGTTGCTTACTTGTAACATATAAGCACCACTATTGTACCCCTGAGTATATCTTTTCATATTAGTAGTTGTTGTGGTTAGTAGGTCTACACATCTTGGAAAGACTAATAATTGTTCTCCTTTTCTTTTTTGGAAGCTTGCTTAGATACTATGAGAGCTTGTTCTCGGAGAAGAAAATTCTAAGGTGAGCAAAACTTCATTGAAGAAATAAATTACTAATGCAATTTTATAACTGATTTTATGAAAATTGCATCATTATTTTCTTTCATAATTACTGCAAAGAATATAGGTCATTCCAGGTGACTAAAAACCAAGATGGAAACAGTCACAGAGGTGAGATCAGTCATGACTTTCTGAGAAAGAGTTAGAGATCATCCATTAGCATGGGTTAATATATAACTTTCTACCACACAGTGGTAGTTTGATGTTTAAGTTTGTAAAAGGGTAAACAACTTGAACCAGGAGATGCCCTTTTGAGGAACATTCTGCTGAAATACAGAGAAGATCATTATGTTTCTGATGCACTATTATTTATTTTTATTATTAACACATCCACATATGTATACCAAATTGGATCTAATATTATGTATCTGTACAATGTAACCAGGTTAGTTCATTAAATCATAAGCTTTTTGGGACAAAAGAAGGCATCATTTAATATGAAGCTTAACCATAAAATCAAAGTACTATGGAAAGAAAATTGAATTTAATATATGAGTCATTTTGCCTTAATAATGCTTCAGTTGAAAATTATAAAAACAATGTATTCTGAAGGCAATGTATTTCATTAAAATCTTTTTCTCTAATAAGAACATTTCAACAAATATCTGCAACATTGGAAGGGACTAGAGAACCATATTCTTAACATTGTCTTTAAGTTGGCTTCATGATACACTGCTTTCTTTTGGACTCTTTTTCCTGTTTTCCCTGTGCTGATATATGGTGGAGGAAGGTCATTGACTAATAAAGAAACTGCCTTGGCCCATTTGATTGGCCAGCCTTTAGGTGGGTGGAGTAAACAGAACAGAATGCTGGGAGGAAGAGGAAGTGAGCCCATATGCCTTAGCTCTGCTCTCTGGAGCAGACGCGATGAAGCTCCGACCCAGGATGGACATAGGCTACAATCTTCCCGGTAAGCGCACCTTGGGGTGCTACACATTTTAATAGAAATGGGTAATCAAGATGTAAGAATTAGCCAGTAAGAAGCTAGAGCTAATGGGCCAAGCAGTGTTTAAAAGAATACAGTTTTTGTGTTGTTATTTCGGGGCATAAGCTAGCCAGGCGGCCAGGAGCCGGGTGGCAGGAACTCAGTCCATAGCTCTTTGTACAGATATAGGTTTGAATGTACATGTGAAAACCTCAAAAACTGCACTCAGTCCTGCTGGATTAGTTTTAGACAAGAAAGAAATATTGGCAAAAGAATGAATATCCAATGTTAATATTTGACACTTGTTGGAATTATGAATAATAAATAGAACAATAAAAAGTAGAAAAAGAACATTAAACCACAGCTAATGCCTCAGGGGGTTTTATTATTTCAAATTGAGTATTAAATTAATATATGTGGTACCTCTACTTAGTGCATATAAACATAAAATTACAAAAACAGTGACACACATTAATCATAATAGTTAAAATAGACATTCATTTTCCAGTTTAAAATAAAGGCTCTAAGATTATATTCATAGATAAATTACAGTGTGATATAATACTTTCATACTGTATCTATATCACACTGCAAATTATGTCTGTTACTCAGGTATATATAATTTTGTGAAAAATAAAGCTATCAATTAGATTATGAAATTTTTACCAATTCTGCCTCAAAAAACTAGATTTGATATATCTTAGAATCTCATAGTCAACTATTAAAATACAGATACTTAAATATGCTGACTTTAAGACCTGTTTTCTTAAATAGATAAAATGCTGACAATCACCTGAAAGCAAAGAAAATCTATCATCTATCTATCTATCTATCTATCTATCTATCTATCTATCATCTATCTATCTATATGTATATGTATACTCACACACACACACACACACACATGATATAGAGTATCAGATCACATCTGCTCCTCAAATTTTGGGTTTAAAATACCTTGCTGAATTTCTTTCCTAATCCATTACTACAAAAAAAAAAGTGTTCTTATTAATCTCTTTAAAGCTCAATTTATTTATTTATTTATTTTTTTTTTTTTTTGGTGTTTTTAGAGACAAGGTTTCTCTGTAGCTTTGTTGCCTATCCTGGAGCTAGCTCTTGTAGACCAGGCTAGCTCCAAACTCACAGAGATACTTCTGTCTCTGCCTCCTGAGTGCTGGGATTAAAGGCGTGCAGTACCACTTGCCAGCTTCTCTAAATCTCATACGATTTAAAAATAAAGTTGGAGTGATATAAAATGATGATGTTGGCAAAGATTAGAAAAGATAATAAATATAGAGTCCCTAATAATATGTCTTCCACCCAATGTTTAAGAAATGATAATACTCTGTGTTTCTGGGATTACATAACAAAGCAACTTCAGTTCAATACTTTACTGCACTGAGAAAACTCACCGATAACTCCTCCAACATCTGTACCTACATTCTGTTCATTTGGATATTTCTGGTGTCACATTCATAGGCTTGGGCTGGATTGACTATTTCTGGTATCTTGTTTGAATGACTCTCAGTGCTATTCTGTCCCCTAAGCTAGGTCTGTAAATTAACCTTCCTCTATTGCTTAACCATTTCCTCTCATGTGACTTAAGCTTCCCCCAATATGTCTAAAGAGAGAGAATCTCAATGCACAATCAAGAAACTAAAGGCATTTTCCCTGAGGTTTATGAGCTTTTTACCTTCATATTCAATTCATTAAAGTCTTAATATCAGGGCATCTTAAGACTGTAAGAAATAATTTTATATTTCTAATGGTGGGGTGTGGTAATTTATACCTCTTTTAATATAACCTAATATACCCTTTGATCACAAAATATTTAAATCCTTCTCAGAAACAAAAATAAACATAGCCTATGCCATTGATTAGGTCTGGTATTCTGTCTCCCAGCTCTTAAGGCTGAAAGGCAAATGAGTTTAGAAGGGCAAATTTCCACTCAAACCCAAAGAAGAATACCATGTTTTTCCCCTTTCCAAAGATTGGACTTTACAGAAATCTTCAGTACTTTTTATTGTATAGAAGCATCATGCCATCTATCTTTTTCCTCACATAGCTATTATTTCCATACATTTTCATTGTCTTTTTTTTTTTTTTTTTGGTTTTTCAAGTCAGGGTTTCTCTGTGGTTTTGGAGCCTGTCCTGGAACTAGCTCTTGTAGACCAGGCTGGTCTCGAACTCACAGAGATCCGCCTGCCTCTGCCTCCCGAGTGCTGGGATTAAAGGCGTGTGCCACCACCGCCTGGCAACATTTTCATTGTCTTAAAGACAACCTAATTCTCCTCTTAATATGTCTGTAACGATCTTATTTTTAAATAGAGCCATACCTGAGATCTTACTGGCTAAGTACTCAATGTATCTTATAAAAATTCTGTAATACATCCCCAAAATTATGTCTTCCCAGGTCCTGTCTGAGTCTGATTCCATTCCTTCATTGGATATAGACTCTATGTTGCAGATAATGTGTATCAGTGCTGAATTCTTCAGTTCACTTGAAATCTTTATGTGCCATTCTCTAAATGTGTTTCTGTTTTGTTGTTGTTGTTGTTGTTGTTGTTTTAAGACAGTTCTAACTTCAGGACAGTATTCTATTGGTAATCTTGCCTAATGTCCTCAAGAATAATTGTAGAATATTCTTCTGATGCTGTATCCTTGGATGAGGAAGACACAGGCTATAATATCTCATGTTTTGTTCCAAAATTCTTACTTTCAATCAACATTTTAGCTCAGCGATTCATATAAGTCAAGGGTTTAAGCTCTTAATAGATTTCTTTATTCTACTTTATTTTATCTGTAATATATATATATATATATATATATATATATATATATATATATACAGAGAAGACTTTGTCAGCTAAGGAATCCTTTCTTATTCAGGGCACTCACTATTTTGCCATTAATCAAGGATTCCACTGTCTCTGCTGCACACAGATAGGTAATAAATTAAATTACAACAAGTTGTGGACATGAATGTTTTCTCTTGCAGAATTCAGATGCAGCAGCAACCAGTCACCAGGAAATCTATATTTTTATAACAGAAAATAAAGTGGACAAGAAGCAAATAGAGTTAGGGTCATACAACAGACATGGCAGTTAAAGTAAGAGGAAATAAGAGACACTGGTTCACATCAATTATGACACCTGACTTGGCATTTCTAACATATTCCTCCTGCTTTGAGGCAGGAAATGTCCCTGAACTAGGGCCAGGTTTTTCACTGATGGTGTTTTTCTTTGATTCTTCATTTCCAATTCTGAATCATGTTTAAAATAAGTATCTTAGCATTCTTTCATTATCTGAAACTTTCACAGAGATTGATATAATACTTTTAAATTTGTATGAATTTTATATTCATAGTATCAGGTACACTCTGTTTGTCAAACTCAATTCTACAGAAGTTTCTCTTGATTCAGTTTTCTCTTTGTTTTTTAGCAGAGTCACAGTGTTGTGAGATGACATCCTTTAGTGACTTGGAAGCCTTTTTTGCTTTATGGAAAGTCTATGAGACTGTGTGTGCATAGAGATTACCAAATCTCTCTCTCTCTCTCTCTCTCTCTCTCTTAATTTATTGAGCTATATATTTTTCTTCGTTCCCCTCTCTTCTTACCCATCCTAACCTACAGAACTTATTCACTTTGAATTTCATTTTGTTTTGCTGTTGACTCACATTATCATAGATTACACCTTATTTTTCAGGAATAATTTGGGGAAAATTGATACAGTCCTGAGATTCTACCCCAGAATCTTGCTAGTTTCTTTATATTTTCATCAATACTACATAGGTCTTTCTGTTTCTATTAAGATGAAAAAATTATCCAGTTGGGATTTCTAATATTCTGCCTCAAAACTGGTCTAATCTTATTAAAATATATTTTTTAATCATCCAAGCAGTCACACGGAACTTCTTTCATTCAGTGTATAACTGTTTCACTATGTACAGAGGATAGGAATATAAAGTAATTATATATCTAACATTTTATAAAATTTTGAGATAAGAACATGATTAGATTTCTACTAACCTACGTACCAACTTAGAAAATAAAAGCATCTTAGGAAAGGTTATTCTCCATTCCTACAGATTGATCATGAAGTCTAGGGGAATATTGTATAAATTACCTTAGACTTTTTAAAGGTTTGGTTGTATTGAATAAATAAGGTACTTAGCAATGTTTTTCTAAAATCTGAAATTTTAATTCCATAAGCATATAATAAAGTAAATAGTTAATTTCTGTTTTAATTCCTAGAGATTTAAAAGTACTTTCTCAAAAGTATGTAGAAGATAGTACAATATTCTTTCATCAAAAAACTATAGGAAGATGATATTTGACATGAGAGGATTGCGTACCTACTTCTAGGAACTTTCCCTTGCAAGTTATGAAGTAGTCATTATTATTTTTAACTATATTTACCAGTGATAAAACTAAGCCACCATTGTGATGGTTTCCTTTTCCCTTCTGTGTCAAAATGTTTGGTTAAAAAGCAACTTGGGAGAAAAGATTTATTTCAGCTTTCCATTACAGGTTACAGTCAATTGGAGAGATATCATAAACAGCAGCTGAAGACACCTAGACACAATATATCCACAGTACAGTGCAGAGAGAAAAGAACCCATGTACACATGCCCACTTGTTTGCTTGCTGAGTTTTCTACTTTCATATAATTCAGGACAGTTGCCTAGAAAATGGTGCCACCCACCAAGACTTTGCTAGATTTTCCTGCTTCAATTGACATAATTAAGACAATCCCCCACAGACATGACTATGCTTGCCTACCAACCAAAAATTGACACCACAGTATAAGGTTTAATTTCCCTGGTGAGTCTAAATAATGTCAAATTGACAATTAAAGCTACCTATCAAAACAAGAAATTTAAGGCATATTAAAACCTACTCAGATATTAAATGGCAAAACCAAGATTTCAGCACAAATAATTAGGTACACAGTTCATAACTGTAACAAATTTACTTAGTAAAATGTATGTGACAGTAAGCATTTTGAATCTTTCTTTTGAAGTTTATGACTAAAGTAGTTTGAATGTAATTGACACTGACAAGCTCATAAGAGAAGCTGGAATTTCTTTATACCACCAACCTGCTCACAAAAAAAGGCATGGAAACTTATTAATTTTGAATGCTAGGCCTTAACTAAGGCTTGTCCTACTAGCTCCTTTAACTTAATTCAACCTGTTCATTTATGTTTTACCTTTAAGCTTTTGACCTTTTTTTATTCTGTATGTCCTTCTTCCCTGTTTCTTCATTATCTGTCTGTTTGTCCCCTGAAATCTCTTCTTTCTTCACCTGCATAGGTAGGGGTGTAGGCAAGCCCCTTGACTGCTGTATTCAGTTCACCACTCATGCCTTATTTAACCGATGATAATAAAACATATTCACAGCATACAGAAGGAAATTCCACATTATTCCCCAGCTTAACTCCCTCATCCTACTTACTCTCCCTGCCTGGAAGTCCTACCTATAACTTTTTCCTTACTATTGTCTGTTCAGCTTTTTATTAGGCAAATCAGGGGCCATAGTAGGCAAGGTAAAACAGCAACCCATCTTTACATAATTAAACAAATGCAACACATCTTTGCATAGTTAAGCAAATAATCCGCAATATATATGAAGGGCCAATATTAGAAAGTGTGTCTTTGTTGGAGTAAGTATAGCCTTGTTGGAAGAAGTGTGTCGCTGTGGAAATGGGCTTTGAGGTCTCATATATACTTAAGCCAAGCCCAGTATCTCAGTTCCTTTCCTGTTGCCTGTAGATCAATATGTATTAATTCTTACCTCCTTCTCCAGCACCATATATGTCTGCATTCTACCATGTTTGTCATGATGATAATGAACTAAAACTGAAACCATAAGCCACCAAATTAAATATTTCCTTTATAAGAGCTGTGGTGGATTTCATTTCTTTTCATAGCAGTAGAAAGTAAGACAATGACTATAGGAACTGTAAAAGAAAACACCAGTGCCTACTACACTGTGTACTTCCCATGCCTGTGCTTTGACAAAAAAAAAATAAATGTTACATATCTTTTCTGCTAGCTTCATGCAGCATCAACATGGGAGCATGCATTATCACTAAGAAAAAGTGGCTTGTGAAATTTGTCCCCGATATTGACTCTAGGAGAAAACTCTATGTTGTGTTTGGGTTATGAATAACTTTTGAGCTGTTCATCCAGTCATCAGCATGTAATGGACTATATGCCAAAAGAAACGGAAGGAAGTTGCTGTCAGGCCCTTATTGCTGAGGTTCCCAGAACCCCGCCTTCCTGACAATATGATTTACCACAGTAGTGCTGGAGGAATATTATTTTCACCCCTGTGCTATCACTTCCATTGGATAAAAGAACACATGTGAATGCCGGGCGGTGGTGGCGCACGCCTTTAATCCGAGCACTTGGGAGGCAGAGGCAGGCGGATCTCTGTGAGTTCGAGACCAGCCTGGTCTACAAGAGCTAGTTCCAGGACAGGCTCCAAAGCCACAGAGAAATCCTGTCTCGAAAAACCAAAAAAAAAAAAAAAAAAAAAAAAAAAAAACCAAAAAAAAAAAAAAAAAACAAAGAACACATGTGAAGAGCATAGCTACAGTAGTCACCACATTTTCCTGATTATCAGAGTTTCTCCACCCTTCATGACACCCAGAATGGATGATGAGTGGGTTTCTTTAATTCTGCCTTGGTGCACATGGTATACAAAGCTATTCAGTAATAATAAAAGCTGTGGGAACTGTGATGCAAAGACAAAACAAATGTTATCCTTGCATATGTAACCAATACCACAAAAATGTCCAACAAAGACAATTCACTAAGAATAACTTCTCGAAAGTTATTTAGATGTTGGGTAGACCAAAACTCAAATCTCAATGTAGAATTACAATAAATATGAAAAAGAGTAAGTTAATAGAAAAAAAGAAGATAGCAAAATAAATTAAATATTTGAAAAGGAAAAAAAATAAGTAAAAGAATGAACACTAAAAATCAAGTATATAAAAAAATAAGTACAAGGTTTCAAGAGTACAGAAAATATATCATTGTGGTCCAAGAATAACTGGGGTTTGAAGTTAAGATAAAATTTATACAGATAAAATATTTTAGTTGTCTTCAAAAATTAAATTTGCATGGTATACAAAGGTATAACTTTTCGATAAAAGTATAAGAAAACAGATGCTAATCAATTTCAACAGCAAAATAATAGAAATAACCAAATATTATTGAATATATATCTATTTAAAATAAGTAACATAACGGTTTTAAATAAAGCCTTCCAAATGAAAAACATTTCAAGGATAATTATAATATATTTTACAAACTTTTAAAAGAATGTTGTAAAATTGAAATCTCATTAACTATATAAATTTTAAAATAGACTAAAAATCATGAGATGTAATTTTATTTGTATTTTATTTATATCTTGTTATTAAATTTTATTAAAATTCACTATTACTTATGGATTCTTATTCTTATTTATACTAGTTCACTGATTGTTATAAAGCAATATTTTCATACACATCCTTTAAAATTAAATGTTTCTTACCTGTAACAGTGTGTATGAACTTAAAAATGTGAGAACCATAAAGATGATATGAAGCATGAATAGGTAGGAGAAAAAAAATCACAACAGAGAGTTGTCAAGAGACTATGTCATTTAAAAATGTATGAGCTATGATAAAGCATGGTAAGGTAATGAGGAAGAAACAGAAGTTTTCTTAAAGTCATGGAAACTGTGGTTTTAAACATAGTATTTACACCATATTCGTGCATTTTCCATGGATCAAGCACTAAGCTCTAATGAATTCTAAGTATGATCTGTGAGTTTCTTTAAAGGTGGGAAGGTAAACAACATCACTCTTTTGGGCAAGATACTGAGAAATCTCATTTCAGGCATCCAAGAATGACAGCTCCAAGTTTATTTTGGATTACGGTTCATTATTTTCTACAAAATAGTAATACTCAAATGCAAGTATTTATGCAATGTTAAGATTATATCACAATAATTCTCTATGCAGTAGGGGGAAAAGTGAACAAAACAGATCTTTGACAGACATAAGAACTACAAAATAGAGAACAGATAATTACAGGAAAACAGCAAGCCAAATCGAGGACAACTGGTGAGGTGAGAAGTAGTTTTGTTAGCCATCTACATCTACACGCAGTTAGTAAGAAAAGAGGATGATCTGGAACACATTAAAACGAGGCAAGTCTTTAAACCAAGAACAATGGCACTGGGTTTTGATCCTACTCCATGTACTGGTTTTGCGGGAGCCTAACCTGTTTGGATGCTCAACTTCCAAGACCTGGATGGAGGGGGGGGGGGGGGGGGACCTTGGGCTTCCCACAGGGCAGGGAACCCTGACTGCTTTTTTGACTAAAGAGGGAGGGGGAAAGGAGTGGGGGGAGGGGGGAGGAGTGGGGGCATGTGGAGGGAAATGGGAGGCGGAGAGGAGGTGGAATTATTTTCAATAATAATTAAAAAAAGAAAAGAAAACAAACAAACAAACAAAAAACTCAGCTTTAAGCATTTTTAAAAGGCAAAGCAAAAATGTGTCTAAGATTTTAAACTCAAATGTATATTTTACATGAACTTATGCTTGTTGTATAGTTATCTTTTAAAGAATAAGATCTTAAATTTTAAAATCCACAGAAACCCAGCTAGAGAAAGATATAGGAATAAATTTTTAACAAATACCATACAATAGACAGTCTATATTCCAAATATCTTCTTAGTTTTTATAGTAATGATTTTATAAATTATTGTTCTTCTGAAGTGGATTATTATTCTGAAACAGATTAATATGAGATAAAAATTATTAAAAAGACAATAGTCACATAATATTTGAAATCTATAAATAAGAATACCTGTCATGTTCAAAAAATTTTCATGCTGTGTGTGGTGTATGTGTGCGATTACTGTAAAATCTACATAGCTGTATTACAGTTAATACTGACTTGAAGACAGTGCCAAACACAGAACTAAACATATCTAAAGCATATGGTCTTAATTCATTAAGGAATAGTCTCCTTGGAAATGTCACTTATTCCAAAGTAAAAAAAAAAAATGTACTCAAGTTGTGTATGTGGCATATTTTAGTAGCACTGGGACTTGGAAGGTGAGGTTGGAGGATTGGATCGAAAGACAGCTGGAGCTTAAAGTATTATTGAAATATCTCTAGTAAAATTTTGCAGCAAAACAGTAATAAAGATTTTAAGAATATTTTAAGTATACTGAAGCCAAAATAATAAAGCTCTGTTTGGCACAAGGGGAGCATATTTACCATTACTATAGTAGCAATCTTTTAAAACATATGAAATCTATTCAATATGTCTACTTTTTAGGATATCAAATCTATTATAACCTCGAAGTATTAGAAACCATATATTTATAACACAAGGGTACAAACAAAATGATTAAAAACATTCGACAATACTTCTGCCAAAACTGCTATTAGGTAATCTAAAAGACTATGTAAAAGATAAGAAATATTTCTTTGTAAACTATCTAATGAAATAAATGAAAAAAAACAAATTTGATGCATCATGATTTGATAGCACTTAGTAAATTGATAGGTCATATCATTGATATTCAATGATTTCTGAAAAACCCTATTAAATGAAATATCAGATATTAGGTCAGCATTGTCTTCCAGTAGCTGTTTCCTCAAGGACAAGACTGGAAATGACCAGCTAGGTCCTCTGGAAACCTGGGGAATTTAGCATGTGGGTGGAAAAAGGTCAAGCTGGTCAGCTAAAGGCTGTCAAACAAAGAGGAAGAGATCTGGTCAGTAATTCTCATCAACTCAGACCTTGATACCCAATATGGACAAAATCAACATAAATACCTGTATTAAAGTCCAGAATCTGATAGTGTCCCAGTACCACCGTGTCCTAAGTATAGGACAGATGGTGTTTCTCTCTTAAGTCAAAAGTGGGGAGGAGACTGATAGAAATGAACAAGAAAGACACTTCCTCATGTGAAAAAAAGTCACCACAATTGGGACCAGGAATGTGAGAACACTAAACACAGTCAGGGGAACTTGCTTGTTCATGTATGAGCTCAGTCATTTCAGGTGTGATGTCATTAGATTGGCACAAACACATTGGACAGGAAAACAAGAACTTGTACTAAATGGATGCAAGATCATGAAGTTAGGTGGAAAGGGAAAACACACAGCAGGTATAGCTTTATTGCTATCCAGGTGGCCCCAAAACACATACTCGGGTACAGACTTGTAAATGACCGAATTATATCTGTCAGATTTTAGTCAATGACACATCCAGTAACTATCACACAGGTGTTTGCTCCAAGAGTGGAAGCAGAAGATGGTGTCATCATCAGTCTCTACATATAGCTACAGAATGAGTCCAGCAGGGTGCATAAGAATGACATACAAATCATTATGAGTGACTTCAAATCCAGAGAAGAATCCAGAGAAAGAATGGACTATAGTGTCATGGGAACATATGGATTCAGACAAAGGAACCAGAGAGAGGAACAACTGCTTAACCTTGGCTATGCAAATTATTTGTACATATCTAACACAAAATATCCATCCAAAGAGAATACATTCCCAAAATGGCAGTACAAACACTAGGAATAGATCTCTTTGCCTCTGCGAGTATCCCTAAAGTCTGCTCCAGTCATACAACTGTCATCCAAAGTCAGAGGGTCTAGTTTGGTCCTATTCTGGTTCTTTCCCTGTGCCACTGGAGGTGGTGAGCTCTCATTAGATCAGGTAAACTGTTTCATTGGGTGTGCCCTGAGGACAGATAGGTGGTGTGCAAATCAATGACTTGTGTTTTGCTGAAAGAAGAGCACTACTTGCTGAAAGTCTAAATGAGCTGAAGGCCATGGTAAATAAAGTGGTGGAAGTAAGTGAAAACATTGGTATAAAGGTAAACATCGAGAAGCCTGAGATAAAAATAGGAAGAGCACACAAGGAGTTTAACCTTGTAATAAAGAATCAGAACCTCAAGCAAATAATAAATTTAATTTATCTGGGAGGAAACCTCACTTCAAAGGAGGGAACTATGTCAGATGTCAAGAGGCAGATGGGGATAGTAAGGGCTGCATTCCAGGTACTAGCAAAGGTTTGGTTAGTAAGAGACATAATAATAGCAACAATATTACAAGTACATGAGACATATGTCTTAAGCAGCCATCTTTAAAACTTAAACCTAGACATTGAAACTGTCCTCCGAATAGCAGGTTTGAGATGACATGTCTCAAAAGAATTCTGGGCATCACATGAAGAAATAGATTGTACAACAATGACATTAAGAAACATCTTCATCTGCAGAAAGAAAAGCAAAGTACAGGATACAGCAATGCACTTGAGATACTTTGGCCCTGTTATGAAAATGAATGTTAGCAGATATCTGAAGATAGCACTGCTTGGAGGAGAGCATAGGATAAGTGGAAGGCCCAAAAAATGCTGGATAGACAACATAAAGGAAGACTGTGGAAACTTGGATATGATAATAATTTTAAGATTTTGGATTACAGTATAATGTTATGTAATTGTTCAATATGATGGTTTCTATCATGTATGAAATAGTGAGTCCAGGAAATGTAAACTCATATGTGCTTTGCAATATATTAATATGCAGAATATATACAAGATTTCAAGGACTAATACATTATAAATTTGGTTACTAGAGGATTTAAAATTACATATATCTTCTTAACAATGCTGGCCTCATCATTATCATCATTTATGCCCCAGAAATGCTTAAGTATGCATGCAGCCCATTTATAACAGTTCTCCAGTTGATCTATCCTGGGCAGTCCTAGATGTTTGTGTTCAGGTCTAAACTAGCTGGGCAGCCAGGAAGAACAAGTGGCCTCCTTCCAACAATTGGTGTGCCAATGTGGTGGACTAAACCCATGGAAAATCTGAGAGAGCTTGATGAAGTAATAAGGGCGGCGGGGCTGCGTCCCCAGCACCCCGGCCGCCTGCTCGGCTAGTTTATGCCCCGAAATAATTACACGGACACTGTATTCCTCCAAACACTGCCTGGCCCATTCTCTTCTAGGCTAATTCTCACATATTAATTTAGCCCACCTCTAATCATCTGTATGTAGCACCCCAAGGTGCGCTTACCGGGGAGATTCTAGCCTAGTCCATCCTGGGTCGGAGCTTCATCCCGGGAGCGGGGCATGGCGTCTCTCTCTGAGGCGTCTGCTCCCAAGAGGAGAGCTGTGGCGTCTCTGAGCTCACTTCCTCTTCCTCCCAGCATTTTGTTCTGTTTACTCCTCCCACCTATCCTCTAACCAATAAAATGGGCCAGGGCAGTGCCTTTATTAGCCAATGACCTTCCTCCATCAGCTTGAAAAGTAATTCTAGACACAAAAAAATCGAGAATTGAACAGATTCTTGCTGTTTGCTGGTAGCATCCTAAAGCTTCTTTAAGAGAAGTTTTCTTAGCCGGGCAGTGGTGGCGCACGCCTTTAATCCCAGCACTCGGGAGGCAGAGGCAGGTGGATCTCTGTGAGTTCGAGGCCAGCCTGGTCTACAAGAGCTAGTGCCAGGACAGGCTCCAAAGCTACAGAGAAACCCTGTCTCGAAAAAACTAAAAAAAAAAAAAGAAAAAAAAAGAGAAGTTTTCTTGGTTTAGAATTAGCTGAAAAAAAAAACTGCATCATTTTGAAATTCCAGCTTTTTGGGCCTTGCTGCCAGTGTGACCTCTGGCTCTTTCAGTAGATGGTGCATTTGGATGGGGTTTGTGAGCAGACTGCTGCAGCTTGCTTAATGGTGGCAGGCACTGTCTATGTGCCCGGAAATGGGGTGGTGTGTGTGATTCTTGGAAGCAGCTTGCAGCTCTGCCATGTTGGAATGGGCACAGCAAGTAGATAGTACCGTATGTACTTTATTAATGTTGCAGCTTAGAGTCTTAAGTGCTTAGCATGTTATGCAGCACTTCTGGTCAGAAAATAATTACAGATATACAATAAAGACAAATCCAGATTAACAAAAGGAGACCTGTAATGAGTCACACCACAGAATAAATGTATGTAGGCTTGGGAGAGACATGAAAAAGGGTATAAGGAGTTTTTTTTTTATTAACTAAATACTCCATTTTTATTTGAATTTGTTTTTTTTTTTGTTTATCAATAAAATTTTAAAACCCCTTTTTACATTTTTTGTTTTTTGCAGTGGTTAAATTGAACCTAAGGATTTTTTTTAAATTTATTTATTTATTAAAGATTTCTGTCTCTTCCCAGCCACCGCCTCCCATTTCCCTCCCCCTCCCCCAATTAAGTCCCCCCCCTCAGCCCGAAAAGTAAATAGTTTTTAAAAAAAATTAAAACAAAGCCTTTAAGGAGAGTCATAGATTAAAAGGAGTAAAAAAAAATAAGCCACATAAAGATGGACTATGCACAGAGAGTCTGGATTATGTATATCATTGTGTATTATTTGAATTTTTGACTGTGAATGAGCGAAGCGCAGAGAGACATTTCATTGTATGGACTGCTAAGCTAAATGAGCATGTATATTGTAAAGGTATCATGGCTTCCAAATTTGGATCTAAAGATATGTTGTTTTAGAAAAGGAATTTTCTTGTTTCCACAGAGGATGAAAACCTGTGAATTACTTCCAGACTGGTGTGGTTTGATAAAACAAGACCCCCCAAAGGCTGTCATGAGCATCCATCAAAAACTGACTTTGCTCAATAAACAGCAGGAAGAAGTTTGGAGAAATGATGCCCATATTCCCAAATATTGTTTATTTATATTTAAAGGGGGATATGCTACAGAGATTTTCATTGGTATGGATCTTGGTTTATTTATGCAGATTTAATGTCAATTTTTTATATGTGTATTTCTACTCCTGATTAAGGTATTGTCATTGTATAGTTCATTTAAAAAGGTAATGTATAATTTAGAAATATAAGTTACTAGATAGTCATCTATAATAGTCAAGCTTATAGTCATGATAGTTAGATTTTCTTGATGTACAGAGATATATTTCAGATAGATATGTATTTTTCTGTCAATAAGCAATTAAAAATATGCCCAAAGCTGAGACTTATGTGGAGAAATTTTCTCAACTGAGTTTCACCTTTCAGATAATTGTATCTTGGGTCAACTTGAAGAAAACTATCCACCACAGTTAGTAAGTTATCAACACAGCTGTTATTAACATCCTGAAGACTTATATGTGTGAAAAACTGTATATTTAAACAGATCAAGAGTAATATAACATTATAATAGTAATTATTTCAAAGCTTGCAGATTAGCTGATAATTACATAGAAATTAATGCTTCATTTGATTGTAGATACTATTTATATGCACAAACAAACCCCTTTAACATAATTACAGTGCAATCATTATATTTAAAAAAGAATACTTTAGATATTCAGTCTTGATGGACATTAAAGTGAAGTGCTGATACTGCATTGTGCTATATATTGACACACATATGGGGGTTATTTAGAGCCCTTAAATTAAATTAAGAGAAAATTTTATTCATAAATTTCTTAATTCAACTTATAAGTCCAAGTGTAATATTCAGTTTGGAATAAACCATATCATTCTATTACACATCATATAACAAAGATTCAGAAGTATTATGCTGAAATAATAAACAGACTCTTAATGAACTCACCATATGAGATTATACAATGTAGTGTTATTGTTAATGAGCATCCTTATGAATGTATTCATTTCTGTTTTGTATTTCTAAATCTTAGATTAGGTATTCGCCATATATTAGAGCACATACCACTGACCTTCATATAATAACAGGCTTTATGTGAAGTTTCTATTCTCAGTTATAAGATTAATACTATATAACTTCAACATATAAATTGATGCAAAACATGGAATTAGGGGCTAGGAAGATTGATGACTAGGTAAAAGACTTGTTGTGAAAGAAAGGGTTCCTGAGGCTAAATCCTAAGCACATATGTAAAAGCCATGCTGTCCAGGAGTTTCCTGTAGACTAGCATCACAGTTGAGCACATACTACCTATAGATGACCTATGGAGATGGCTGTCATTGAGGATCATCATATCAGTATATTTTCAGAAAGTTGAGTTAATTAAGAAATTACTAACAGTCAGAAATTAATTTTGTATTAAAAATATAACCCTGTTACTTAGCCAAATAATAAAAAGGATAACACTATACCCCATATGTGGAAGCTAAAAGATTAGCTCAAAATTAATGAAATTATAACTTATATATTTAGTAACACTATCAACAATTTTATTTCTTCCTTATTTGAATTTGATAATATGAATTTGTACAGTATAAAAACATAAGATGAAGAGGAGAAAATAATATAGAATATAATGAATATATAGAATATAATGATAAAACAGGAAGATCAAAACTGCTTCAATTTTATCCTCTAATAAAATTTCCACACATATGTACTATTGAGCATTTCTGTTCTTAATGTTCAATTAGTACATATTGTATATTTATATATTTTAAAACTGTCTTTGTGGTGTTGAGAATTTAACCAAGGCCCTCAAGTGTTCTAGATAAGTGTTCTACCCTTTAGCAATATCCTAAGCCCAAGTTAAATACTTTCAATTTTTATTTGAAATCATTTTTGTTCATTTTTCAAAAAGATTAAAAGTGGAAAATAGAAGTGTATAAATTATGGAATGTCTAACCCCTCCTATTGCTTTGTTCATTATAACCAGTGTTTGAAATTTTAATCATAAAGACTTTTAGTCCTGTCTCATAAATTATTTTTTATGAAATAGCTCAGTCATATATAGCACATGGAATCTAAGTAATTAAATTATAGAGCATACACATCCGTCTTCTATAGAAAATTGAAATAACTCGGGTTGTTCCATAAAACTCCTTCCAATGTTACGACCGCCTTGGCCAGCAAGGAAGACGCAACACCGGACTCTTCTTTCAGCAGTTTATTCAGGACCTTGAACAGTCTTCGAATTCCGGGGAAAGCCAACCCACAGCTAAAGTAGCCCCTGGTCAGCCAGCCCCAGCAAGCTACGTGGGAAATGCGGATAGGTCTAGGTACAAGAAAGCAAGCCACATTCTCAGTCTTGGCCATATATGGAATTGTATGTAACTTAGACCACCTATCAGTCTTAGCCATATATGGGAATAGTACGTGACTTAGAACACATTGTCAAGAGGGGGTGATGGGCAGAAACCAGCGCCACCCTCATGGCACTGCACAATGCAGCTCTCTACATTCCAAGACAGAAAATTCCATCTCAGGAAATGGTTTGATAAGTTTTACTGTGTAAGGGACAAATAAGACATGAGGATAGCCTACATTTCCAGGATGGCACCATTGACTCGAGTCCAGGATTCTGTCAACTAGTGGACACTTATTCCAAAGAAGACAATACTGAAAAAATGGACTGGGTCTCATTTTATGCCTCATGGTTATTTTCTGTATCCTGTTTTGTGGTATTTTTCACAGTATATTCCTTCCCTAACACCTGTAAAATATAACTTTACCCCATCCTGGTTCAATAAAGTGCTAAGAATTTGATACATATTTTCAAGGAAAACTGCAATGGAACATTAAATAGATAAAACTACTACTCAAGATTTCTGGGATTGGGGAGAAAGATTGGACTATTTTCCATAAAATAGAAAGCAGGAGAATTTTACAGGCTAATTGAATTACTGGGAAGAATGGGACAGTGTTAAAAAATGAGGCAATCAGTAGAAAATTGTGGGCAAATAGCACCCAATTCATTAAAGATTCTTTATTAATGTGCACTCTGGTTTTGTAAATGGTCCCAACAGGGTTAAACTCTTACCCTCCTTCAGAAACTGGGGGTTGAGTGCACCAACTTTTCAGATAATTTTACCACAATAGATATGGATTTCGGGCTCCAGATAAAGATATCCATGTTTTATGAAGTCAACAAGTAACTGTAAGATTCATACACAATTTGGTGAGGCTTAAAAAGAATTTACAAGTTTTAGGCCTTCTCTATAGCTTTGGAGCCTGTCCTGTAACTAGCTCTTGTATACCAGCTGGCCTTGAGCTCACAGAGATACACTTCCTCTGCCTCTCACATGCTGCAATTAAAGGCATATGCCACCAGAGCCCAGCTAGAATTTTCAAGTTTTAAAGTAATGTGGTCTAAGGAAAGTGGAAAGGCTAGAGTTAGAATAGAGTTAAAAATAAGACTGCTGACTGCTAAGTCATGCTAATAATATTGAGGGAAAGAACAGATCCAGTAACCTATATTTAAAACTCCATGATGTAAAGTGTATATGTAACTGTCATATTGTGAAATAAATTTTATGTATATAAGCAGAAATAATTAAAAATATTTTCTCCATTAATTAAATCATTCCTTTTTCTTTTCCAAAAATTGTGTTTTACTTCTATTTTTGTGTATTTATTGTCTATCAACACTTTATAAAGTTTATTTTGAACATATTCTTTCCCCTCTTCCAATTTTTTCCAGATTGTCTTCACGTTCCCACTCTTTCCAGTCACATGAAATAGCTAAATCCATCACAGAGAAGCTAAGATGTTGATGAAGTTCAAATAAAACTTACATGTTATTGAATTAAATAGAGATTTACTAGTGTTCTTTTGGTATAGGATATACACAGCATTTTATCAGGTGTTTTAGTGGTTGGTTGTTTCCAGGTTTTCTTTTCTCTTTTTCTTTTCTATTCTTCTCCCCCTTGCTTTTGTTTTTAAAACCTTATTATAACCAGCAAAAGACTCCAACTGCTCAGGAAAATAACTGTTAGAACCAGTTATATGAATCTAGCAACTCATTTTCAACAGAGCTCTCTCCAACAGTGTTGTTCTCAGAATGTGATGGATCTGACTCAGATTTTTTAAGGGCAAGATGGCTCTTTGGCACAGATGGTCCCAACTCACTTGATAAATTTTGTTTTGCTTATTGTTACATAATGTCTACTTTTATCATCACAATTAAAGCATTCCATTCCCATTTTACAATGGTTAAAGAAACTCATAAGCATGGGTTAATTCTAACAAGGAGGAATTATAAAGAAGTTTTCAGAATTTTGGTATAAGTTAAACTTAATACTGGTAGAATGAAATCAGAAAGGCCAGAGGTGCTGTCGTTATCTGATTCATTTTGTTAAAAGTTTATTCATGGAATTGGACCCACATTGAGTTCTTCCTTAAAATAACCTTGCACAGACCAGACTTGACAAAGTAAATATTACATGAGAATGTATATCCTGAACAAAATAAAATGGGGTTTATATGGTGATATTTGTAGGTTAATGTAATTTTACACCAACTTTTTCAAAGTAGCACTAAACTATCAAGACACCCCATGCCCTGCCATTAATCATTACAAGTGCTTTCCATGAAAAGCAAAATGTCTCTGTATCTAAAAATTCATGATGAGCAAATACACCACTGTGTTTATTTTGTCTAAGGCTTATCTTAGATAAAATCTTAAATACTATAGTTTTTCTTCCAAAGTCATCAAATATTAAAGGGAACACTTATATTTATGTTTTTTTTCCTTTTATTGACAAAAATACCAATTCTCTCTATACTATGAATATGTTTTATTAAAATTGGTTAATAAAGAAGCTTCTTTGATCTATAGCAGAACAGAATATCCCCAGACTAGAAGAGATATATAGAGAAAGTAGGTGCAATCAGAGAGACAGAATATAGCTACTGAAGGAGACAAATGCCCTCGAAACTTACTGGTAGGCCACAGATTTGTGGTAATACAAAGATAAATAAAAAATAGGTTAAGCTATAATAAAGCTGGGCAGTAGTGGCATACTCCTTTAATTACAGCACTTGGGAGACAGAGTCAGGGTGAATTTCTGTGAATTTGAGGCCAATCTACTTTACAAGAGCTGATTCCAGGACAGGCTCCAAAGCTACAGAGAAACCCTGTCTCAAAAAAAAAAATGATATAATACCTAGCCAGGAGTATCTCTAAGCTGTTGGCTAAGCAGTATTGCAATTAATATAGTTTCTATGTGGCTATTTGTGTTATAATTACTGGAAAACAAACAAGCTGTCTCCACCTACAAAATGTAACCCACCATCTGGGAAATGGGACCACAAAAGTCTTTAAAAAAAAGAAGAAGAAAAGTTAAAGAAAAAAGGTCTACTAGACCCTCAAGAAGGGGAGCCAAGAACACTTCTTGGTAGCCTCATTTTTTCAGATAGACCCTATTTGCTGATGTCAAACAGAGGCATGCCTCCTTTTAGAAAAGTCCTTTTGAGTCAGTATTAGAAGCAAAATAATTGCATGGTATATTTAGGATCCAGCTTTCTGGTTTGTGCTGGCAGAATGAATTTTGAATCTTTTGGGAGATCTTAAACTTAAGTGGGGTCTGTGAGCAATGTGTTACAAATTGTTGAATGGCATTATAGATCCACTGTGTCCCTGGATCTGGGGCAGTATGCATGGCTAGCAGAGGTGGTAAATATGCCTCTGTCATATTGTGCTGTAGGAAGTCTTAAAGCCAATAGTTGGCCACCCACTGGGGTGTGGCCTCTCATGGTATTTGTGCTGATGTAGAGCATGCACCAGGTCTCTTTTCTTGCTATAGGATTGTTTCTGATCTCTATTCCAGCAGAGGATCCTGACTTGTGAGTCTACCCCTAAATAAATAACCATCGACTTCTCAATTCTGAGCTAGTGTAGGATTTCTTTTAAGTATCCTTCATCTGGCGCCCACATGGATTCAGAATCCATGCCTACCAGGTGGACAGCCTAAAGGACAAGCCAGTCCATGGCCCAGAGAGTCTCCCAACTTGGCTTGATTTACCTAAATGCTTTTTTTTTGTAGACCCCCACCATAAAAGAGCTTACTGTGTGTGGCAACTTCGAAATTTCCAAAGTGCACTCACAATTGTTGCGTTCCCTGTCATGGTTCCCTGGAACAGTTCATTGCCATGTGGCCACTTGTGCAGCTTTCAGTTTCTGCTCCCTGCCCATGAGTTTTGTATTTCTTGCTCCATGTATGGAATTGATTAATTTCTTTTAACTTGTCAAGCAAAGCATATTTCTCAGTATTTAACCAGTACAAAGGCAGGAAACAAAAGCAGCTCAGAAACTAAAGAGGCTCAGGACCATTCTTGTCGCCACCACAACATTGTAACAACGACATTGGTTGGACAAAAATATTACAATTTACATGACCACATAACAGGTAATTAATAAATCAATATGGAAGGCTACATTAATATTATGGATTGTACTACGTGAGGCTTATATGGTTATGTGATACTTTGATTTATTGGATATTGGGACTCAGTTTTTTCCTTCATATTCTATCATTAAGGAAGAATATGGCACTTTTAGGAATGATGCAGACTTTTCAGATTAATAATGAATAGCTTGTTGACAGAACTAATACCACCAAAAAACAAAAGTTACCTGAAAAAATTAATACTATTAAAAAGGATGGCATTAATTGACAGACAAAATTAAATCTATATCTAAGGGTACAAAGAAGTTATCTGAAAGAATCCATACTGTTGAATTTGACAATCAAAATTTGTTAAAAAATTATGATAAGTTAGCAGATAGAGTATCTCTCCAGGATGGCAGTCTGCACACTATTCAAGTAATGTCCAGGGATGAGAAGTTTTCTTTAAAGAAGAAACTTCAGACCTTGGAATCACAGATTCAAAATGAAGACCAGAGGCTAGGTGCCTCAATAAAATCCTTAGAAATATATAAGGACAGCAGATTCAGGCTTTACAAAACACAACAATTAAAAGATTTGAAATAATTGAAGAAATTATTGGAGTTGATGAATAGGGAAAGAAGGCACAAGGACAGGATTCAACATTGTCAGTAGCTGTCAGTGATGACTTATCCAGGGTTTTAGCTTCCTACATTGTAATCTACTCTGACAAAGTATCAAGTTCTAAAGGCCAAAAAGGATCCAATGAAGGTTGATGGATGCCTATAGGAATAAATTATCTAAAAGAAATTAAGCAAGCCATTGTAATTTAGGGCTTGCATTTCTGCATTTGTTAGGGAGATGATAAAGACATGATCTTCTAGCATCAAAACAATGCAGTCCCGGATGATGGGCCTCAATTAATGCTTAGAGTTTATTTCAGAAAAGAATCAAACATTTTGGAACAATAGAGAAAAGCTAATGACCTTGAGACTTCCAAAGATCAAATTCTTGGTAAAGGCATTTATGCTGACCAACAGGTTCAAGCTCTTTATGATGAACAAATCAGGTCCCTTTGCCACAAAGCAGCCTTAAATGCTTGAGACCAGATTCTAGAGCCAATAAAACATATTGAATTATGCACCAGGGTTAAACAGGGACAGAGAGAATCCTTTACTGACATTTTACAAAGATTAACTAAGGATGTACAAATAAGAGTAACAGACCCAGATGACAGATTAATACTTACTGAATCTCTGGCTTTTGAAAATGCCAACTTAGAATGCAAAATAAAACAAAAAACAAAAACAAAACTTGGGCCTTTAAAGGTTAGATCAGCACTATGGATGAATGGATCCTGCATACTATGAACATTGAGAGTTTTGACTATAATACTGAATCTTGGGTAGGATGAGCAATTTCCAAAGGAATGAGGAGACATCAAAATATCAAATGGTTTAATTGTGGTAGAATAGGATATCTGAGAAGGGATTGTAGACAAGGAATTTCTAGAAATAATATCTCTCCTGGGAATGGCAAGAGGTATATGTAGAAGGTGTGGCAATGAATGCAGATCAACAAAGGACAGACAAGGCAACCCAACACTATTGGGAAACACCTTGAGGGGCATCTCACAGGTCCCCAAGCCAAAAGTGGCCCAGTCATTCCCAGTAACTGTGGAGGACACGTCTCACCAGAAAAATTAAAAAATCCAGAGCTTTCTGTAAAAGACCATACTGTTCTTTCTACTCCAGTATCTTGGCATCAAAATTGGCCTCTTCAAGTTCAAATATTGGGAAGTGGAACCATATCTCAAGTTAAACAAAGTACTAGATGGGTTGGCTGTATTGGGCTAGAAGGTCAAAGAGGGAAACTAAGTCCATGTGTGACTAATATTGAAGTAAATTTATAGGGTCATGATCTGCTGTAGCAAGGTAATACCCAGATTAACATTCCTGCATTCCCAAGAATTCATAATTCTGAAGTTATAACAAGGTACTATACACAAAGGTGACTAGCAATTCAGGCTGTACAAGAACACAGAGAAAATAGCAAATATCTATAGGTACCAACAGTCCTCCCTTTAAAATGTTTAACTGAATGGGTTAAGCAGTGGCCTATAGCTGAAGATAAGTTTCAGGCTTTAGAACATCCAGTACAAGAACAATTTGATGCTCACCATATTGAAGAATCAATCAGACATTGGAATTCTCCTGTATCTGTTGTAAAAATAAAATCTGGTAAATGGAGAATGGTAACATATCTAAGATAAGGTAATTCAAACTGTGGGCCCCCTAAAATCTGGAATTCCTCTGCCTTCTCTATTACCAGAAGGATGGCCTCTTATAGATAATGATTTGAAAGATTGTTTCTACTATAACTTTACAAGAAAAGGATAGAGAAAAATTTGCCTTCACAGTAACTACTTATAATTCTCAGCCCACTAGGAGATATCAATGGGCTGTCCTCCACAATGAATGTTCAATAGCCCCCACTCTATGATAATACTTTGTAAGTCAGCCATTGAAAATAATATGTAAGCAATTTCCTCAGTCTATAATTTACCATTACATGAATGACATTTTGCTATCTTATTCAAGCATAGATATTTTAGAAGGAATGTTTGAAGAAGTAAAGACAGTTTTGCCAATATGGAGATTACAAATTACTCCTGAAAAAATACAGAGATAAGATTCTGTCAATTACCTAGGTAATAAAATAGGTTTTCAGAAAATTAGAACACAAAAGGCATAAATTAGGGGTGGCCAGTCACAGAATCTTAATTACTTTTAAAGATTGTAAGCAGGTTTTCTAGTCTATGATCAACTATTGGGATAACACTTGTCTAATAATTCATTTAAACAGAACCTTATATGTTGATAAAGACTCAAATAGTCCCAGAGAATTAACAGCTGAAGCAGAAAAAAAAATTGACAATTGTCAAGGAGAAATTACAGAAGGCACATGTGCATAGGGTGATTCCAAATCTTTACTGTATTCTAGTAACATTGCCTTCCAGAATTTCTCCTACAGGAAATTCATTTAAGAGAGACAATATTATCTTCAATCAGATTGTATTACCACATAAACCAAGTAAAATATTTAAAACTTATGTGGAAAAAGTCTCTGAATTAATTATAAAAGGTAAATTGAGACTATGTCAATTAGCAGGTATATAGACAGCAGAGATCATAGTGCCTTTCATTACTGATGAATTTAAAAAGTAATGGGAAGACAATGAACCATAGCAAAGAGCTTGTGCTAATTTTTTGGGAGATATTAATAGCAATTATCCAAAAATTGATAGACTTGACCTTATAAATAGAACTCCTTATATTCTTCCCCAAATTGTACATGATGCTCCAATAACTGGAGCCTGTACATTTTATTCTGATGAAAATAAAACAGGGAAGGCAGGACACAAATCAGAAGAATTAAGGAAGATGGAACAAAGCCTTTATAATTCTGTTCAGAAGGCAGAATTATATGCTATTCTCATGGTGCTAAGGGATTTTAAAGAACCTCTTAATATAGTTACTGATTCATAATATGCAGAAAGAGTTTAAGTTTTCCACAATGAACAGTGAATTTTCCTGCAGTAATCTTGAAGTTTTCAGGAAGAAGATGGGGCCCCACAACAACAACTCCACCTTGTTGATATGATGTCATGATGCTGATAGTCCTATTATAAGACCTGTTTTGGGGTACCAGTTGCTCAGGATGTTTTCAACTTGGTTAGCTGAAATGGTACATGTTTTTCTTACAACATTCAGGCTATAACTCCAAATAGGAACTTCAGAAAAATACTACCAAATACTCAGAGACTATTTGGAATTATATCAGACTATCAGACAGTAATCTTGGAACTTAACCATCATTTTACTTTCACAGGATCCCATACAAAGAACAATGTTCCCAAGACAGCTGGAAGTAATTCTAGAAGACAACATCCCCTTTCTCTATAAAGTCTGCCCTTAGGGTTAGGACATCATTTAGGGGTGATTATAACTGGTATCGAGTTGGGGGTTGGGGTGAAATTATGGAGGCTCGGGGATCTCTTTGAAAAAAAAGGAAAATTGAATGGGTAATAGATTAGTGTAAACTTACTAACACTATTAATAATGGTGAATAATTAAGTGAATATTTGTAGGTTATTTATAGGCAATTTACACTGGTATAGATTCTTGTATATTGATACTTAAATTATATTGATAATGACTCCATTTTAATCTGCCATATTTGTATACCTAGGCAAAGTTATTTTGTCATATTGTATGCATGCATGCTTCTACCTTTGCTTAAAACATTTTTGTATATTGATACAATTTTTGGATATGTTTATCATTTTGCAATGTACATTTCTACCTCTGATCAAGATACTTCTATAATGTTTACATTTTGAGTGTATTGTCCTCATTTGTTGCATAGTCGTTTATTGTGTAATATTTTATTTTATTATTATTTTTTTTTTTTGGTTTTTTGAGACAGGGTTTCTCTGTGGTTTTGGAGCCAGTCCTGGAACTAGCTCTGTAGACCAGGCTGGTCTCGAACTCACAGAGATCCGCCTGCCTCTGCCTCCCGAGTGCTGGGATTAAAGGCGTGCGCCACCACCGCCCGGCTTTGTATAATATTTTAATATGAAGTTTGAGTCTTTAAGTTATATAAGTATTAAGAATTATAGATCAATAGTCATCTATGTTTGTCATACTTAGACTAATTCGATTCTTTAGATACATAGAAATTATATTCTGCATAGATAAGTAATATTCAAACACTTCAACAAGCTGTAGAATATAAAATTTAAGTAATTTAAGGTTCTGTTGCTCTTGGCAGCACCAACCTATTCCCAAGAGAATATTGAGCACTGAAGACACTCCACTTGTAGCTTGTTTTCTTCTTGGCAAAATTGGTCTTTGGGCAAAGAACTGCCCATGCCTCAACCACTGACAATGTACATGGTATCCAGAAATGGATAAGCAGGACTGTCAAAGATTGCCAAGACAAGACAAGGTGGTTTTGAAAAAAAATTCCTGCTTCTGAAAATTGTCTGTCAGATATTCTAGGCCTTAGCCAAATTTGGTTGATTCAATGTTGCAAATGACACTTTGGGTGATTGCCCAGTTAGCCAGTTGTCTCTGTCATTTGTTACACATTTTGGAAATTGCTTGATTGCACTTCCTTCTTACACACACAATATTATTTCCCTTGTTGGATCCTTGATGGGTTTGAAGGGTAGATAGCTGTAGTGAGTTTCCTCTCATGACTTGGCCAGTTATTTACTATAAAGCACTTAAACTAGCTAGGATAGGATAATTATTGAATATATTTTTTCTTATTGTATATAATTTTGTTTAGGCTTAGAATGTTCTTATTCAGACAAAAGAGGGAGGTGCTGTATTAAGTTTTGCAGCTAGTACTTACCTGCCCAGTGGGACATGGACTTTTATACTATTTATGACAATGTTGAGCATGCACCTGGTCTCTTTTCTGGCTTCAGGATTCAGTTTCTGATCTCCATTCCAGCAGAAAATTCTGATTTGTGAGTCTACCTCTAAATAAGTAACCATCTATTTCTCAATTCTGAGCTGGTGTGGGATTTCTTTTAAGCATTCTTCTTCAATGTTAGACAAGGCAGAGCTGCTGAGATGGTTATAGCCATGTCCACTTAGCATTTTAAAAATAGTACTCCTGGTCAGAAAATGATTACAGATATGCAATAAAGACAATTCAGATGAAAAGACTTCTGAATTGGTCCCAGTGCTGGATCAATATAGATAGGCTTTGGAAAGAGAGGAAACAAGAATATAGACAACTGCAATATTAAGCATACAAATAGTCATAGAAAATGGAGTAAATAAAAATAAGTAAATAAAAATAAAAAACATGGGGAGTATGGATTATGCATATTATTGTTTATTCTCTGAACATTTTGCCTGAATAGAAATATTTGATTCTGGGGATTGCTAAATTATGCCAACATAAAAGTGTCCTAATTTTTATATCATACTTAGTTTGAATTTGAATTACAATTGTCTGTCTATCCCTAAAAGTATAGTCAGCACAAGCTGTTTAAGATGGAACATGACTTTTAGAAATGGTGGATACATGATAAAATTGAAATATGAGTTTAATAATTCAACCCTTTGAACATTCCTGTAATTAAATCTCTTCTTCTCTTATATGTCCATGTACATTCAACTATAAAGAGAAAAATAATATTGGTAAAGATTTTATGAGGCATTATCATAACTGGCTTTTCTGTCAATATTTTATATCTTTTTTTCCATTCCTCTAAATTCTAAAATTTTACAATCAATACCTTCTATACCACATTACATGTGTGAGTTTTCATTATATTAGATAGTCTCCTAAGACATTATAGTTTCCATTGTTTTATTAACAGTATTTAATGAAAAAGATCTGTTTTTAAACATAATAAGCCTCTCTGATGAATTTCTTAAAAGAAATTTTTATAAATAACATTACTAAAAGAAAGGGTAGGCCTGATTTTGAGTCTCTTGGTGACAACCACAAGGTTGTACAAAGTGAGAACTATTACAAGTGATTTACATTTTACATGCTCACATATAAACAAACTTATTTAGTTGAAAAATATGTATTTTTTCTATATAGCATATCAACTCTTTAAATATAATTTGAACTTAAAGTATTTGTACTAGTCATTTTCACTAAACAAACGATAATCTTTTGAAAACTGAAAGTTAACAAAAGGGGTAATGAAATAGTCTAAAACTCCTTGCCTTTTTCTTGTCCCTTTCCATTCTGTGAATCTAGTTGGTGTTTGATTTGTAAGAAAACTGTTCACACAAGGTATCCTCAGGAATTTGTTTGGACTCCTCAAGCTTATCTACACACACACACACACACACACACACACACACACACACACACACACCAAACCCCCCCCCCCCCGACACACACACACACACACTCCAAATCCTACTACAGCTATGTTAACAATTTCTAGCTGTCTTGGAATTAAGAGATCCAATGGAACCATGTCCAAGAAAGGCTGAAACAATATAACACCCAGCCTTAGATCATGAGCTAGGAAACTATTGATTGGGCCCACTACATTTGAGCATTGTTTCTTACACAGTAATCATTAGCTGGTAAAAATTGTCTTTTTAAAGTTACTATGGTACAGTTTCTTAAAATGGTTTTAAACCTCAAAATATATAAATTTATAGTTTCAAAGTCATTTCAAAAATCTTTAAATCCTGTAAGACAGAGAAAACTGAACCCTCTTATTTTATTAGTTGTAACCTATATTTTCTAATTACTTATCTTAAGTGTATATTCTCTTGCTGTGATAAAACAAAATGATCAAAAGTTACTTGGGGAGGAAAAGGTTTATTATGCATTACATCTTGTAGTCCATTATCCAGGGAAATCAGGACAGAGACAGAAGGTAAAAACCTGGAAGCAAGAACTGAAAAATAGTTCTCTGAGACTGGTGGTTTACTGACTTGTTCCTCATGACTTGTTTAACTTGATTTTTCAACATGTCAGAACTACCATCCTAGGGGTAGTACTATCACTATCTCTAGAGACCTGGGCCCTCACTCATCAATAAAAACTGAAGAAAATGTCATAAAGACTTGATAGAGGCATTTTCTTGGCTAAAGTCTTTTCTTACTAAATGAAAGTAGCTTGTGTTTGTTAACATAAAATGAATAAACACACATAGTAAACATAGTATACTTTTCACTCAAAGATTTTTACAAATATCAATAATGTCATCACAGTTTTTTCAATGAAGTAAAATGAAGTTCTCAAGGCAATGTAACAAAATATCGGCAAGGAATTCAAAACCATAATGTGCTCTGGGAAGATTGTTGAGTGGGTAGAGATTTTGTCAGAAAGAAGATGGGAAGTTAAAATAGACTTCCAATGTTCTTTTCTGGCCTCCAGATGTGTACTCTAGCACAAAAACACTAACATTCATATGTAAGTGCATATATAAGTAGATGTACATCAAATATATATGAAAAAAAAATTATATACTATAATTAAAACATTTCTCTTTTACCTTTCCTCTCTGCAAACTTTCAAACATACTCCTCATGCTTTGTCATTCAAATTCATTGCCTCTTATTTTACTTATTCTTATGGTATGCATATCTATTCATATAAATATATATTCCACAAAACAACATTATCAGTCCATGTATTGTTACTTGTATATATCTTTTCAGGGGATCTGACAATTAATTGGTGTGCTCTTCCTTGCATAAAGTAATATGCAAATATGAGGAGATATCATTCCTGTATCAAGGAAATAGATATTTCTTGGATGCATGGATACATAAAGTTAAAGATTCAAGAAAAGCACAACCCCTAACTAAAAAGTAAATCTCTTTTTTCTTTATTGTTATGAAATCCAGAGGTAATTTGTTTGGTACTCAGAAGAAATTTGGAAGAGTTCTACTGGTGCTCGCCACGTACTTTACAATCAATCTCACATTCTTTTTATTCATCATGGACAGTTGAAAAGGTAATTCCATGTCTGGATAGTGATTAAGATTGAATCCTTTGGCCTGAAGGGCTATTTCTGAATAATATGATTATTTTCTGTGACATTTCTCACATTGTCAATTCCTCAAAAATACAGATATGAGAAACGGTATAACAACATTTCTCACAGTAAAGATATCATATGGAATGTAGAGCAACATACCAAAGAAAGAGATGGATATAAAAATAGAAAGGGATGGAGAACCAAGTGTACTGAACCAATAATTTTTCCAAATGCTCTTCTGCCTTTATTCATTATTCTTAGATTTTTCTAACAGATGAAACTTTGACATTCACATTGGCTAGACTTTTATGAATTCCTTATTGAACTACTTCCTTCAGAGAAATATTCCATAACTATATGTAGCAGTTTTATCTGGCCTGCAGTGTTGCTATACACTGAGCCAAATGCTTACTCAACCTTTAAAGAAAAGAATTCTCTAGGTATCTAGGGTAGTTTATAGTAGAATAAACAGTACATTAATCACTAAATTGCCATTAAGTATAAGGAATATGATTTCATATTCTGTTTCTCCCCTATTTCCTCCTTCCCACTATTTCTTCTTTTTTCATCTTAATTGCCCCTGCTTTCTCTCCTCAACTTCCTCCAAGTCTCTCCTCTTATATCACTGACATTGAAAATAATCTGATTCCTTGAATTGAGCTATGTTTTATGGTAGCCAAAATATATCACTTTAAACTAAATTGCACCCATGAATATTCAGAAAAAAATAATATATTAATATGCATTAATATTAATATATTGTAAGAGGGCTTTAGTGAGGCTTGCTCAAAATGCAGAAGGATTTTCTTTTTGAATGACTTCAAAAACTTTATTATAGTTTATTGACTTGAGGACAGCCTTATGGAGACCTGTCAGAAGGCAAGTCAAAAATTGATCCCTAGCTTACATTCCACCTAGAGTGTTATAATCCCAATATGGTTCCTGCTTGGGGACTACCTCTGCCCCCAGGGTGTGTGTTGCTTGGGCATAGGGAAACTTGTCTGTATGTAGTCTGGCCTGCACCCAAACTTACCTGTGCTCTTCAGGAATTAGGTTATTAGATAGGATTATATAGATAACATGGAAGGTGAGATTATAAGGCTGGAATTTATAACTTAGATAGTAAAAGGCTTGAATATAAGAAAACTCTTTCCATTTGCCTGTGTGCTGACAGGAGTTAGAAAGCTCCCATAAAATATCGGGATCAAAGGTGCCATTAGGCGGCCACTTTAAATTGCTATCTAAATTATAACGAGGCCATTTTTTGAACAAGGATGGACAAGTGTGGGAATCTGTATGTAGGGAATTAAGGCCTGTGGTTATAGGACCTCTAAAAGGTATCCTGGGGGGGGGGCTGTATTCATGGTCTTGGATGGCTTGCTAACCATTGCTGAAACCATGAAAACCCCTGAAAATGACAACACCACAAGGCTCATAGTGGGACATCTTCCCTCTATAGGTGGAGTGTAACAGTGAACACTGCAGGGCTTGTACATGAGCATCCTCTCCCTACAGGTGAGGTGTTAAAGATTGACTGGATCCAGTCCAGGTAACTGAGAAGCCAGAGATGCTAGAAATCAAGTGGTCTCTCACAGTGTTCTCATGGGTGAGTGGTCTAAAAGAAAGAAAAGAAAAAGAAAAAAAGAAAGAAAAATCTGAGGAACCCTGAGTACCCAGTCACAAAAGGACTGACCCTGGGTTGTCCTAACAAAATTTTAGTTAAGGGAAGCAATCCAGAGATGAATATCAATGAAGGGCTCAATTGTAGCTATGAAGGTTTTCCCCTCCCCCTCCCCCATTTCTACCAACACCGGAAGATTTATGGGAGCTCAAAGGTCAATTCCTCTGGTTCTGAGAAACAATTGAGCTGACCAGAATGGGGAAACAAACCAATTGAAGCTGTTGATGTGTGTTGAGGTCACACTCAGGCAGATGGTACATGTGATTGTTGTGGAAAAAAATACCTGGTTCTGGATCTTGACCCTGGGATAGGGGCTTGGGGCAGGAGAGCCATCTGAGTCATGGCACCAATGAAATTACCAGTCACAAGTGAGAAGGAACATGGAAACACAACAAACCCTCTTAGGAGTTTATTGGGGGCTGTCCAGGCCTGGTGAAGGTTGGTGTGTGTGTGTGGAGAGAGAGAGAGAAAGAGAGAGAGAAAGAGAGAGAAAGAGAGAGAGAGAGAGAGAGAGAGAGATGTGTCCAGATTGCTTTTGATAATATGATTATTTGTACTATGTTAATCATGTAGTCTATGAGCAAGGGAGATCTTCCCATCTTCTTTGTTCAAAGATAACGTTAATACTTCATTTGCTTTGTTAGACTTATCACAGGGTTCTCTATATTATTTGAAGCTATTATAAAAGGTGTTCTGAGAAACAATTGAGCTGACCAGAATGGGGAAACAAACCACTGTCCTCTTTCGACACATAACATCACTCAGCCCAGCCTGTCTGGGCACTGGGTCCGAATCCTCAGGGCACCCAAGCGGGCGGGAGTTCCTTTGTTTCCATGGCCTGCCTGCACCAAGCGGGGTAGGCGCTTTGTTTGCTACCTGCCCAACCAGCATGGACGCCTGATCTCTCCGCGCCAGGAGAGCCAGCGTTGGGGTGAGTTTCTGGCCCCACGGCGCCAGCCTGGGACAGGGAGCTCAGAGGTTCCTTGGCCCCCTATCCTTCTTGGGCTCTCTGCAGGGCCTCTACTCCCTGCATACTGCCTCTTTCTTCCTAGCCCACCCAGCTTCCATCCAGAACCCTCCCCACTTTGGCCCCACCGCCCTCTTTCGGCACATAACATCACCCAGCCCAGCATGTCTGGGCACTGGGTCCGAATCCTCGGGGCACCCAAGAATACTAAGAGCTGCAAAGGAAAAAGGCCAAATTACTTATAAAGGTAAACCTATCAGACTTACACCTGACTTCTCCGTGGAAACCATGAAAGACCAGAAGGTCCGGGATAGATGTACTACAGAAACTGAGAGACCATGGATTCAAGCCCAGATTACTACACCCAGCCAAGCTTTCGTTCACTATAACTGGAGAAAATAAAATTTTCCAGGATAAAAACAAATTTAAACAATACGCAGCCACAAATCCAGCCGTACAGAAAGTAATAGAAGGAAAATCATTAACCAAGGAGTCCAACAATGACCACAATAACTCAGACATCTAGAGACCCTTCACAAACACAAATCAAAAAAGGGAATCACACAAACTCTACGACTAAAAAAAAATGACCGGAGTTAACAACCACTGGTCATTAATATCACTTAATGTCAATGGACTCAACTCACCTATAAAAAGGCACAGGCTAAGAGATTGGATACGAAAACAGGATCCAAAATTCTGCTGTCTACAAGAAACACACCTCAACCACAAAGACAGGCACCTACTCAGAGTAAAGGGCTGGGAAAAGGCTTATCAAGCAAATGGGCCTAAGAAACAAGCAGGTGTGGCCATACTAATTTCAAACAAAGTTGACTTTAAACTTAAATCAATCAGAAGAGATGGAGAGGGGCATTTTATACTCATAATAGGAACAGTTCATCCGGATGAAGTCTCAATCCTGAAAATCTATGCACCTAATATAAAAGCACCCACATACATAAAAGAAATATTGCTAAAACTCAAGGCAGCCATCAAACTGCACACACTAATAGTAGGAGACTTCAACACTCCTCTCTCACCTATGGACAGGTCAATCAGACAGAAACCTAACAGAGAAATAAGAGAATTAATGGAGGTAATGAATCAAATGAACTTAACAGACATCTATAGATTATTCCACACAAAGAGGAAAGAATATAGCTTCTTCTCTGCAGCTCATGGAACCTTCTCAAAAATCGACCACATACTGGGTAACAAAGCAAACATCCACAGTTACAAAAAAATATTAGTAACCACCTGTGTCTTATCCGATCACCATGGATTAAAGTTAGAATTCAACAGCAATGCTACCCCCAGAAAGCCTACAAATTCATGGAAACTGAACAGTCAACTACTGAATCATACCTGGATTAAGGAAGAAATTTATGTCTTCCTGGAATTCAATGAAAATAAAGAAACAACATACTTAAACTTATGGGACACTATGAAAGCAGTCCTAAGAGGAAAGTTCATAGCACTAAGGGCCCACTTAAAGAAAACAGAGAAAGCTCACATTGGAGACTTAACAGCCAATCTGAAAGCTCTAGAAAAAAAAGAAGCAGACTCACCTAGGAAAAGTAGAAGACTGGAAATAATCAAACTGAGGGCTGAAATCAACAAAATAGAAACACAGAAAACAATTCAAAGAATCAATGAAACAAAAAGCTGGTTCCTGCAGAAAATAAACAAGATAGACAAACCCCTATCCAAACTAATCAAACGGCAGAGAGAGAATTTGCAAATTAATAAGATTAGAAATGAAAAGGGGAACATAACCACAGACACAGAGGAAATTCAGAGAATCATTAGATCTTACTACAAAAGCCTATATGCCACAAAACTGGAAAATGTAAAGGAAATGGACACTTTTTTAGATAAATACCATATACCAAAGTTAAACCTGGACCAGGTGAACAATCTAAATAGACCTGTTAGTCGCAAAGTATTAGAAGAGGTTAACAAAAACCTCCCTACCAAAAAAAGCCCAGGACCAGATGGTTTCAATAAGGAATTCTACCAGAACTTCCAAGAAGACCTAATACCTATAATCCTTATTGTATTTCACAATATAGAAACAGAAGAGGCATTGCCAAATTCCTTTTATGAAGCTACAGTTACTCTGATACCAAAACCGTACAAAGACTCAACCTAGAAAGAGAATTATAGACCAGTCTCACTCATGAACATCGATGCAAAAATCCTCAACAAAATACTGGCAAACCGAATCCAAGAACACATTAGAAAAATTATCCATTATGATCAAGTTGGCTTCATCCCAGGGATGCAGGGCTGGTTCAACATATGGAAATCTATCAATGTAATCCATCATATATATAAACTGAAAGAAAAAACCATGTGATCATTTCATTAGATGCTGAAAAAGCATTTGACAAAATTCAACGTCCCTTTATGATAAAAGTATTGGAGAGATTAGGGATACAAGGTTCGTACATAATTATAATAAAAGCTTTATACAGCAAGCCGGCAGCTAACATCAAATTAAATGGAGAGAAACTGAAAGCCATCATACTAAACTCAGGAACACGACAAGGCTGTCCACTCTGGCCATACCTCTTCAATATAGTGCTTGAAGTTCTAGCAATAGCAATAAGACAACATAAAGGAATCAAGGGGATTCGAATTGGAAAGGAAGAAGTGAAACTTTTGTTATTTGCAGATGATATGATAGTGTACATAAGCGACCCCCAAAACTCCACCAAAGAACTTTTACAGCTGATAAACACCTTTGGTAATGTGCCAGGATACAAGATCAACTCCAAAAAATCAGTCGCCGTCTTATACACAAAGGATATTGAAGCAGAGAGGGAAATCAGAGAAGCTTCACATTTCACGATAGCTACAAACACAATAAAATATCTTGGGGTAACTCTAACCAAGGAAGTGAAAGATCTATTTGACAAGAACTTTAAGGCATTGAAGAAAGAAACTGAGGAGTATACTGGAAAATAGAAGGACCTCCCTTGCTCTTGGATTGGGAGGATCAACATAGTAAAAATGGCAATTCTACCAAGGCAATTTATAGATTCAATGCAATCCCCATCAAGGTTCCATCAAAATTTTTCACAGATCTTGAGAGGACAATAATCAACTTTATATGGAAAAACAAAAACAAAAACAAAAAAAAAACGGATAGCCAAAACAATCCTATACAATAAAGGATCTTCTGGAGGCATTACCATCCCTGACTTCAAACTCTATTACAGAGCTACAGTGATGAAAACAGTGTGGTACTGGCATAAAAACAGAGAAGTCGACCAATGGAATCATATAGAAGACCCGGATTTTAACCCACAAACCTATGAACACCTCATTTTTGATAAAGGAGCCAAAGGTATACAATGGAAGAAAGAAAGCATCTTCAACAAATGGTGCTGGCACAACTGGATGTCAACCTGTAGAAGAATGAAAATAGACCCATATCTATCACCATGCACAAAACTCAAGTCCAAATGGATTAAAGACCTCACTATCAGTCAGAACACACTGAACCTGATAGAAGAGAAAGTGGGAAATAGCCTACAACAGATGGACACAGGAGATCGCTTCCTATGTGTAACCCCAACAGCACAGACATTAAGGGCAACATTGAATAAATGGGACCTACTAAAACTGAGAAGCTTCTGTAAAGCAAAGGACACTGTCACCAAGACAAAAAGGCAACCTACTGACTGGGAGAAGATCTTCACTAACCCCGCAACAGACAAAGATCTGATCTCCAAAATATATAGAGAACTCGGGAAACTAGACTTTAAAATGCTAATTAACCCAATTAAAAAATGGGGCACTGAACTGAACAGAGAATTCTCAGCAGAGCAAGTTCAAATGGCCAAAAGACACTTAAGGTCATGCTCAAGCTCCTTAGGGATCAGGGAAAAGCAAATCAACATAACTTTGAGATATCATCTTGCACCTGTCAGAATGGCTAAAATCAGAAACACCAATGATAGCCTTTGCTGGAGAGGCTGTGGAGGAAGGGGTACCCTCACCCATTGCTGGTGGGAATGCAATCTTGTGCAACCACTATGGAAATCTGTGTTTCGGTTTCTCAGGAAATTGGGGAACAACCTACCCCTGGACCCAGCAATGCCCAAGAATATACCCAAGAGATGCCCTATCATATGACAAGAGCATTTGTTCAACTATGTTCATAGCAGTATTATTTGTAATAGCCAGAACCTGGAAACAACCTAGATGCCCTTCAATGGAAGAATGGATGAAGAAAGTGTGGAATATATGCACATTAGATTACTACGCTGCAGTAAAAAACAATGACTTCTCGAATTTTGCATGCAAATGGATGGAAATAGAAAACACTATCCTGAGTGAGGTAACCCAGACCCAAAAAGATGAATATGGGATGTACTCACTCATAATTGGTTTCTAGCCATAAATAAGGGTCACGGAGTCTACAATTGGTGATCCTAAAGAAGCTAAGTAAGAAGGTGAACCAAAGGAAAAACATATAGTTGTCCTCTTGGCTATGGGAAATAGACAAAATTGCCGGGGAGAAAATTGTGATCTTGGGGGTGGTGTGGGATGGGAGTAAGGGGAGATGGGGAGAGAAAAGGGAGAAGGGGAGGATGGGGGGAACATGGGGAAAAAGGAGGATTGGGATAAAGGAAGGTTGGATTAGGGAGCACGGAAGCACAATTCTTAGTTAAGGGAGCCACCTTAGGGTTGGCAGGAGACTTGAACCTAGAGTGGCTCCCAGGTGCCCAAGCCGAGGTCCCCAGGGAGTTCCTTGGGCAGCTGAGGATAGGGAACATGAAATGACCCTATCCTATAGCAATACTGATGAATATCTTGCATATCATCATAGAACCTTCATCTGGTGATGGATGGAGATAGAGACAGAGACCCACACTGGAGCACTGGACTGAGCTCCCAAGGTCCCAATGAGAAGCAGAAGGAGGGAGAAGATGAGCAAGGAAGTCAGGACCATGAGGGGTGCACCCACCCACTGAGACAGTGGAGCTGATCTATTGGGAGCTCACCAAGGCCAGCTGGACTCTGACTGAAAAAGCATGGGATAAAACTGGACTCTCTGAACATGGTGAACAATGAGGGCTGATGAGAAGCCAAGGACAATAGCACAGGGTTTTGATCCTACATAATGTGCCGGCTTTGTGGGAGCCTAGCCAGTTCGGATGTTCACCTTCCTAGATATGGACAGATGGGGGAGGACCTAGGACTTTCCACAGGGCAGGGAACCCTGACTGCTCTTTGGACTGGAGAGGGAGGGGGAGAGGAGTGAGGGAAATGGAAGAAGGGTGGGAGGAGTGGGAGAAGGGTGGGTGGAGGGGGAGGGAAATGGGAGGCTGGGAGGAGGTGTAAACTTGTTTTTTTTTCTCCTTTTCTCAATAAAAAACAGTTAAAAAAATAAAAATAAAAGGTGTTGCTTCCATATTTTGTTTCTCACTCTGTTCTTTGCATGTAAGAGATCTTCTAATTTTTGTGAGATAATTTTGTATCCAGTTGTTTTGCTTAAACGTATTATTCAGCTATAGGAATTTAGTCTTAGAAATTTTAAGGTAATTTATATATACTACAATATTATCTGCAAATGAAGCTACTTTGACTTATATCTTTGCATTTTATAAGATACTTTGACTTATATCTTTGCATTTTATATACATTTGCATTTCTTCAGTTTTATTATTGATCTTATTAAGACTTCAATTCTAGGTTAAATAAAAATTGAGAGAGTAGTCAACCTTATCTGATTCCTGATTTTAGTGGAATTGCTTTTGTTTTCATTGAATTTGATGTTATCTATGTTCTGTTGTTGTACTGCCTTTATTATGTTTGGGTACATCCCTTTTATCACTGTTTTCTCTAGGACTTTTAGTATGGGGAGGACTTGATTTTTGTCAAAGACTTTCTGTACCTAAAGAAATGGTCATGTAGTTTTCCTTTTAGTTTGTTCATATAAATTGTACATTTATTGATTTCTTATATTGAACCTTTCCTGTAGACTCTAGTATGAAGACAACTTGATGATAGTGATTTTTTTGTGTTGAATTTGATTTATAAGTATTTTGTGAGTGATATTGTATCTGTGTTCATAAAACTGGTGTCTACTACTCTTCCTTTGTTGGGTCTTTATGTCGCTTGGGTATCAGGGTACATGTATCCTCATAAAATGAGTTGAGCATTTTTTTTTCTGTTTCCGTTTTGTGAAATAATTTGAGCATTATTGGCTTTAACCATTCTTTAAAAGTCTTGCAGAATTCTGCATTTGAACTGACTGGCACTGCCTTTTCTTGTTTGGGGTTTTAATTATTTCTATTTTCCTGGAGGCTATAGTCCTTTATAAATTGCTTAAGTGGTCTTAATTTAACTTTGGTAATTGGAATCTATTGCGAAAATTACCCATTTTTTTTAAAATATCTCGATTTTGGTTTTTTTCATATTTTTAAATGTATGTCCTTAAGATTCTCTGCATCTCCTAGGTATCTTCTATAAAGTTGCCCTCCTCATTTAGGGTTAATTCTCAATATTTGGTTAATTTATATGTTCTCTCTGCAACTTTTAATTAATTTGAATAAAAGTTTGTCAATTGTATTCAAATTTTCAAAGAAACAACTCTTTGAACTTTGGTAATTTGTATTATTTTTTTTTGTTTCTGTTATATTGATTTCAGCCTCAAATTTGATTTTGTTCTTGCTGTCTGTTCCACTTGGGTATATTTCTTAGTTTGGTTATAGGTTTTCCAGCTGTGCTTGTAAGTTACTAGTATGGGCTCTCAATTTTTTTCTTTCTTTATTTTTATATACATACATTTTGCTATGAATTTGCCTTTTAGAAACAATTTTATTGTGTCCTATAAGTTTTAGTGTGCTGGGTACTCAGTTTCATTCCATTCTAGAAGATCATTGATTTTTTTATCTTCATTTTTGTCTTGACTAGTTTTATTCACTGGAGAGATATTCAGTTTGCGTGAGCTCATAGCATTCAGGATTTTTTTTTCTGTTGCTGATATCCAACATTAATCTATGGTTATCTGAATGGATGCAGGGAGTGATTTCATTCTTCTATCTGTTGAGAATTGTTTTGCAATCAAGCATGTGGTCAATTTAGGAGGAAATTTCATGTGGTGGAGCAAAGATATTTTGTATTTGGTTGAAATGTTCTGTAAAAGTTTGCAGGTCCATTATATTTATAACTTCTGTTAGTTCCAGTGTTGGTCCTCTGTTTACTGTCTGTCTGGATTGTCTGTTTATTGTTGTAGTTCTATATATAATCACGGTGCTGTGCAACTAGTTTCTAATGAACTTTCTCATCTGGCAAAGTTGAACTCTAGGCTCCTCAGTAATGCCCAGGCTCCTGAAAGTCCTGCTTTTCTACCCATGATATTTTCCGAGTTTGCTAAAATAGAGATTAAGTCCACTAAGCTAAATCCCAATCCCACCTTGCAATTTAAACTGTAAAATTGTTTTTGCTTTTGTTTTATTTTCTTCAAATCTTGATGTACTCATATTTGGGCATATATGAATTAAAATGTCATCTTAGTCCCATTTTTCATTTGATGAGTGTGTTGTGTTCTTTTTTATGTCTTCTAATTTGTTTTGGATTGAAATCTATATTGTTAGATATGGAAATATCCTAAACCACCTTGATTCTTAGGTACATTTGTGTGAAATATCTTTTACAAACTCATTATTATAAGATAATATTTACACTTGGTGCTGAGGTGTTTTCCTTGGATGGAGTACAGGGATAGATTTTGTTTTTAGTTGCATTCTGATAGTCTGTTTTGTTTTTAAATGGGAATTGCTGTGGGAACTTCTTCAGCCAATTGGCCATGGTCTCTTAAAGGCTATTGGCTAAAGGAGCTCCCACAACAGGGAATTAGACAATTGATATTGAGAAATGTCAATACCAATGATTATTGTTTCCTGCTATCTTGGGGGTGGGAGTGGTAGTGGTGATGGTGATGTTATGTGTTTGTATGTTTCCATTCTTTTCTCTACTAGTCTGAGATTATTTATTTCCTATATATTTGTGGGTGTAGTTATCCTCCTTAGGTTGGGGTTTTCCTTCTAGTTTCTTCTGTCAAACTGGATTTGTGGATAAATGTTGTTTAATTTTGGCTTTATCATAGAATATGTTGTTTTCTCCAGCTATGGTGATTGAAAGTTTGGATGGTGTCGTAGTCCAGACTGATATCTATGGTCTCTTATGACTTGTTTTACATATGGCCAAGTCCTTTTCCCTATTAGTGTCTCCATTGAATAGTCAATATTGTTCTAAGAGATCTGAACTCATATTTTATTTGATTTGTTTACCTGTTGACATTTTGCTGTTCTTTATTCTGTACATTTAATATTTTAATTGTTATGTGATGAGGGTATTTTCTTTCCTGGTTCAATCTATTTGTTGTTCTGTATATTTCTTTTACACTTATAGTCATGTTCTTTTTTAGGTTAGGAGAGGTTTTTTTTGTGACTTTGTTGAAAATATTTTATGGGCTCTTTAACTGTGTTTCTTCACCTTCCCTTCTTCCTATAATACTTAGGTTTTATCTGCTAATAATGTTACATATTTTTTCAATGATTAGTGCCAAGAGTTTTTTAGTTTTTCTTTTTTGAGTGTTGATTTTGCCTTTAGTGCCTGAGATTTTCTTGTCCATCTCTTTTATTTTGTTGATAAAGCTTGCATCTGTAGTTCCTATTCACTTCTTTCAATGTTTCATCTTCAATTTTTTTCCTCAATTATTATTTTCTTTTTATTGATTCCATTTCTATTTTCAGTTTTTGTTCACTTTTATTCATTTCCTCACACTGTTCCTTTGTGTTTGCCAAAAAAATGCATAATAGAAGGTTAATCTGGGTCCTTTATGTGTGAAACTCTCTTTCTTCTACCTTACTTTATTGTTATTAGCTATGATAGGCTAGGCATGCTATAGTGCTGCTTTCCCACTCTTTTCAGATAAGATTGCTTTTGATCCTGTTTTTGACATTCTCTCCTCTGTCTCTTTGCTTTTGCATATTTATTTTCATACTTTCCATTGAATTTGGCATATCTGATGTATGTATATTCCACAGAGATCTCATTTTTTTCCCTCTGAATGATATTTTAATGTCTGCACCAAAACATGGTCTTACTTCATAGCTGAACATTCTCCTCTCAGATGATACTAAATTTCTCAAAGTCCATCTATTACTCTTTGAAATTACACCTTACCATTCTTGGTGGCTTTGGTCTGTCTTAAAACTAGACATGTTTCTCAATGCTCTATGCTTCTTGATTGACAGCTTATATCTAAGATTGGGGATTGAAAACTTAACTGGAAGCTGCAAGCTGCTTCTGAGGCTAGACAACTATGGTATTTTTAAGGGGAAAAGCCACAACTAGTAAGAAATGGTGGAGAAGTAACTGCAATAGGAACTCTTCTATTTGCCAACAGATGAGGAAGTGGTTTGTATCTCTAAACAAGCTCAATCATCAGAGAATATAGATGCCTATACTATTTTGTGTGAATTAAAAAATTGATTTTACTGTGCCAAAACCCTAAAATACATCCTAAGACTGAAGGATACTAAAGTTGTTCTGCTTCTGGAAGAATATCTCTTATGACAAAGTATATTTAGAAAAATAACATCACTTTCTAGAATCATAAAAGATTTATTGTGTGAAGGAATTGCTATACCAGAGACCATATTCTGAAAGAGAAATCATCGCCATAGAATTGTACACCTACGTTCAAATACAGTGATAAATTCCATATCTCAGTTTGTAAAAAAACCAATTGGGATCATTTTCAAGTAGAGTTAGAAGTCATGTTTCTGTATTGTTCTTAGTTTTAATGTTGAAAAATAAAATTTGATGGAGGAAGGTCATTGGTTAAATAAAGAAACTGCCTTGGCCCTGATGAGTTAAAATATAGATAGGTGTAGTAAACAGAACAGAATACTGGGAGGAAGAGAAAGTGAGCTCATGCAGCTATCTCCAGGGCAGACACCATGCAGCCAGCCACCAGGTCAGACATGCTGAATCTTTCCTGGTAAGCGCACCTCGTGGTGCTACATAGATGATTAGAAATGGGTTAAGAGGCTGCAACTAATGGGCCAGGCAGTGTTTAAAAGAATACAATTTGTGTGTTGTTATTTCAGGGTATAAGCTAGCCAAGCAGCCAGGAGTTGGGCTGTGGGAAGAGGCCCACAGCTCCTACAACAAAAATTATTTGTTATGTATAAATTCTGATTATAACTAATTATTGACCAGGTGTTCCTTAACTGCTTCCCTAACAACCTTTCTCTTCCCTTTTATCTGAGGTAATAAAGTCTTCTGGGAACTCCTGGGTGTTTCATTTAATGGCCTTGCGGTTCTGAGGCATCCTTAGAATATTCTCTCTTAGAGAAAGAGACAATCCTCACTCTATCCTCTCTCTCTCTCTCTCTCTCTCTTTCTCTCTCTCTCTCTCTCTCTCTCTCTCTCTCTCTGTGTGTGTGTGTGTGTGTAGGAGATACACATAAGTGTGTGCATGTGTGTGTGGGCCCTGTGTTGTATGTGTTCAAGATTATATGCATATGTGTGTCTATACTGGAACTAGTAAAGAAATGCAATCATTTTCAGGTTTAAAAAGAAGCCATATGTGGCCAATGCTTTGAAGATTTGAGATTTATGGGTATTTTGACCTATATAATGAGGTCCAGGTCAGTCTGAACTACAGAATGAGATGTTTTTTTCAAAACTGAAATGAACAATTTTACAGTATGAATAAATAAACAAATGGGGAAATAAACAAATGTGTTCAATTCGATAAGTTTAAAATGATAAGAATAATAGAGAGGGCTTTTAGCTATAACTATAGTAGTAGAGACTACTACTGAAGCTTCTTAGTAGTACATCTAGGCTACTCAGTGAATTCTAGTCAATGACTGAAAAAAAAATGAGGCTTATAACTTTTAAGGAATGAAACCTGAAGCTGCTGGGCCTAAACACCTATGAACAAACATACAGATACACCCCCACTGCAGTGCAACAACATTGACTCTCTCATCCTTATGGGCACAGACAAAATAATAAAATGGCAAATGAAGAAACAGAAGCTAACTTCTGAGATTCTACAATTTTGCCCATGGTTCCATATTTCTTCTGGAATTTGAAATAAATTCTTAATAGATTGGCCAATTTCCATAATACTCTAGTAATTTTGAAAATAACATGGTCTCTTTTTTAAAAGATACCTCAGTTCAATTGTCCTCTGATGATCTCATTCAGATTTCATCCCATTTTCTAAAATAATTATATAAATTATGTTTACAATCTCGTGCAAATTTTTATCATCCTCTTCTGAATATATTGCTAGCATTATGAGTCTATTGCCTTTTAGAATATAGTAAGAAGTAGTCCATTTTCTCTACACAGAGTAGATATTTAAAACAAAGCAATTAATAGTGATGTGAAGGCAATTATTTTCTCCAAGATGAACTAAAGCGTTTCCAGGGCAATCAGGAAATAAGAAAGCAGATTGGTAAATATTGCCATTCAGTTAGAAAAATATTAAAAAAACTTAAACATTTAAGGATTTAACTAACTTTGTGAAAAATAAATGGATTTCTTGGGAGACATTTTTATATCTCAGGTAATTTCTTTTGTAAAATCTTTCAATATTTTAGTGAACATGAACAATTTTCTAATACATACTGTTCATTCCACCAAGGCTCATTAAAACTGTAGATAAAAATGTCTTTTCAAGATTCTTTTTCATTTAATTATTATTGTCTCCCTTCTTCCTTGTATGGTAAGATGTCTTATTTTACCTTACCTGGATAACCCTCTTTTCATGTACTGTCTAAGGTTATAGCAACACCAATTATCTTAAAAATCACCTTGCCTACAGGTTGACAACTGAACCAATATTGCATTTGACTCATTAGTCTGATAGAACACTTGTCTATTCTTGCTCTAAGTTTTGCTTAGCATTTTCATTACTGACTGCTTCATTTAAAAGAGATTCTGGAGTAAGTACTTTGGCAATTATGAGACAAGCCACTGAAAAGTTATGCAAGATTTCTCTTAAGATCCTGAACTGAAATTAATGTTTCTTGAGAGGAGCCGTTCACAGTATATAAGAGGAAGGAGAAGTTTCTAGCATTGTTGAGTTGAGCTGAAAACAAAATTTCCATACCCTGCCCAGAACCTCATAAGGAAGAAAATAGGAGAAAGAATAAATTTGCCTTACAGAAAGCAATAATGTCAAGTTCAGTGTAGAGGTGCTGGAACAGACTCCTAGGTTCAGATTGTGCACCTATTTCTAGTGAAATCTATCACCGCAAGCAGATGTCTGACTCATTATTTTGTCTCTGAACTGAAAAACAAGATAATAAAGGCATCAAATTTGGAAGTTCTTTAGAAGACTAATAAAATTAATGTACATAAGGTAGAGAGACATAGTGATTATTATCAGGAGTTCTTTATTTGATCCTATTATTATGTCATTTTGAGGGGCCTAAGAAAAGTTTATGGCATGAAATAGTCAAAGTTCTGGATGATGCACTCTGAACTGAATAGGCCTTGAAGTAACCACTCTTTAAGTGAATTCCAGTGTCGTTTGCTTCTGTCAAGAACTGCAGCAGTTTCAGCAAACCGATAATCCATCTCCATCCATTGCAAAGTTACAAACCCTAAATGTCTAAACAGCTTCTTATGAACACATATGGCTGCAGCAACTTTTTTTTTTTTTTTATAAATCCTGGCCTTGGGAAGGTTCCATTGTCAATTTCTTTTCCCAGAAAGCAAGCTTGACTAAAACAACACCAGATTTTAAAAGATCAGACAAAATTGATTGTAGCTCAAAACCTGTTATTAATTTCTAGTACTTAGGAGAGTTGCTTTTCTTTCTTAACTATTCTAGAACCTTTTTTAGTTTTGCTTTTATAGGGGGCTTAAGTGGTTTTACTGAACAAATGACCTTTCACTTAAGTATTCAGTAGGTGACAATTGTTTTCACTTTATTTTGTTGTGTTTTGTTTTGCTTTTTGTTATTGTTCTTTTTTACTGTGAAGAGTAATAAGAGAAAATAATATTAATACACATCTATCAAGATACTCCCACTTCAAGAATTTACTTTAAAATAGTGAAGGATTTTTTGCTAATGAGATAGATGTTTTTTAATGTCTTCTCTTATGCTATCATGAATAGAATATGCCCCCATATTCATATGTATTTTACAAGCTAAACAGCATGTATACAACATCCCACAAATGTCACATGATAGCATCCATTTAAGTAAGAAATGTGGCCATCTGCACAAGAGTAGATAAAATATATTATATAAAATCACAGAAGTGGTCAGAAGCAGAAGGTCTTATAGTCCTAAAGTGTCTTCCTTTTCAAGATAGAAGTCTTTTTAAGAAACAGAAAATATAAACTGTCCTTAAATTTTATAAATAGTATCATGTCCTCATTTATGTACCAGTTTTACATCACAGACAAACATTTAATTTCATACAATCCTTCCCTCAGAGTTATTGCATATACACACATATGTGAAGAATTCCATTTACTTATTCAGCCCAAACAGACCCACTTTGAAAGATTTCACGAAGAGGGCAGCTATCAATGCAAATGATAGTATACCATGTCACACCTCAGTGTAAATGAGAACAACTTAAGAGGAAGAAAAGATAAGAATAAATGTATTACTTGAGATAGAATCAGGAGAGTTGAGTCATATGTCTTTTTATCTTTAGATCAAATAATGTGTGTGGGTGTTAATTCTGACCAATCTTGCAAGACAAATGAGAAAGACTTTGAAGTTCCTGCCCAAAAAATATAAACGATATTCTCTCAAATTCATACATTTTAGCAACATATGTTTAATTTTTACCTAGAAATGTCTAAAGACTTATGATTGCAAATGCAATCAAAGCAAGTGTAGTTTTGTGATCATATCCAAATCTGTCATTTAGCACATTTCCTCTTGGCCTGTATAAACAATATGGAAGTTTGTAGAGCTAGAGTCATCTAGAAATGAGCATACAAGTAGGTCTGTAGACAGGAGAAAAGGAACAATAATATGGTCTTTGACTTGAATAACTGAAGATAAGCAGCTGGAGAACTTGCAAAGTCAAATTGGAAAGTATATGGTCTATAAAGATTACCACAGGAGAAAGGCTCCAATGAAATAGGCTTCTATAGAACCAACAAAATCCCAATCAAGAGGTCCAGAAACTGGACTTTTATAAACAGTTCCCAAGGGTAAATAGCATTATAATAGTGACTAAATTTTTAGCAGAAAATTTCTATAGCCTTAAAGTGTTTTAGTATTAATAATGAGAAGTCATCTACAATAATTCATTTTTTGACTCAAGAGTAATAATAAAAGGAATGTAAAAGACAAAGAATATATTTTCTTGGTTTCTACTAAGAAGAGAGAGCACATTAAAAAATTGCCATTCACTAAACTCAGGATTTTTTGGCTGTAATATGGACTATCTCTGGGAGCAACATACCTTTACATCACTTTCCTTGTAACTATGGGTCTAACATTCACTAAATTAAAAAGTCTTTGAGATGCTTAGGAGTCTCATTCATTCTACCAGAATCCATATAACTATTTCTACATGACTTATTTAATTTTGATTAACATCAAATCCTGACCATTTAATTCTTGGATACATTAAAATTGCTCATAATTTAACCTTTTCCCTTTGGAGTCCAACAGAAATAGAGATGAAAACAGTACCCAGTGAGAAGGGACTTAAGGCAGACAAAAGAGTATAAGAAATATACCGTGTCCATTGTCAGGTTGAAAGCCTGGGTGAAGCATGCCAATATTCCAAATTGTAAGATGAATAGAATTTTGACAAGAATCAGAATTGTCATTTAATGGATGAAAATTGAAAGGTTTTTATGCTAGAGGTATTCTAAAGAAGCTACTAGACCTATTTAAGATATTCAAAAGGGGCATAAAGAACAAACAAGAGGACCAATGAAACCAAATCAAAGACCCAGAGATTAATCCACATACCTTTGAACACCTGATTTTTGACAACGAAACAAAAAATATCAAATGGAAAAAAAGCATATTCAACAAATGGTGCTAGTATAACTAGATATCAACATGTAGAAGAATGAAAATAGACCTGTATCTATCATCACCATGCACAAAACTCAACTCCAAATGGATCAAAGACCTCAACATAAAGCCAGCCACACTAGACCTTGTAGAAGTGAAAGTGGTAAGTACACTTGACTGCATTGGCACAGGAGACCACTTCCTAAATATAACTCCAGCAGCACAGACACTGAGAGAAACAATTAATACGTGGGACCTCCTGAAACTGAAAAACTTCTGTAAAGCAAAGGATATGGTCAACAAAATGACAGCCTAAAGCGTGGGAAAAGATCTTGACTAACCCCACATCAGACAGAGGTCTGATCTCTAAAATATACAAAGAACTCAAGAAAGTGGTCATCAAAGAATAAATAATCCAATAAAAAATGGAGTACAGACCTAAACAGAGAACTCTCAACAGAGGAATCTAAAATGTCTGCAAGACACTTAAGGAAATGTTCAACATCCTTAGTCATCAGCAAAATGCAAATCAAAACAACTTTGAGATTCTATCTTACACCTATAAGAATGGTCAAGATCAAAAACACTGATGACAACTTATGCTGGAGAGGTTGTGGGGAAAATGGAGCACTAATGCATTGCTGGTGGGAATGCAAGGTGGTACAGCCCCTTTGGATGTCAGTGTGGTGATTTCTCAGAAAATTAGGAAACAACTTTCTTCAAGACCCAGTAATACTACTTTGGGGTATTTATTGATAGGATGTTCAATCGTGCCACAATGACATGTGCTCACTTATATGCATAGTAGCATTCTTTGTCATAACCAGAACCTGGAAACATCCTAAATGCCCCTCAACCAGAGAATGGATAAGGAAAATGTGTAACATTTACATAGTAGGGTACTACACAGCAAAAAATTAACAACATCATGAATTTTGCAGGAAAATGGATGGAGCTAGATAACATTTTGAATGAGGTTACCCAGACATAGAAAGACACTTATCACATGTACTCATTCATAAGTGTTTTTTAAACATAAAGTGAATAAAACCAGCCACAAATCACAATCCCAGAGAAATTAGACAACAGTGAGTACCCTAAGAGAGATACACATAGATATAATCTACATTGGAAGTAGAAAAAGACAAGATCTCCTGTGTAAGTTGGGAGCATAGGGACCTTGGGGGATGGTTTAAGAGGAGGGGAGAGGCAGGTGTTATGCCCAAATCCACAAAGTCCCCACAAAAGCCAACAAGGAGACTGAGTCCTGTATGTAAAAGCAAAGAGTCTTTATTTTAATCAACCTGGAAAACTACAGGTATTCCTTAGCTGAGAATTTGCATTTTGGGCATTGCCCCTTTGGGGAGCTCAGATACAAGGTAGTGGGATATGGTAATTAACTTGCTAAGATGTAAATTGGAGAACAATAAAGAAAAGCTTTGCTAAGCAACAGAGAGTCAGTCCTGACAGACTGTTCCCCATGCAGCTGCAAAGGCTAATTTCACTGTAAAAAATAAATAAATAAATAAAATAAAAATAAAAAAAATAAAATAAATAAATAAATAAATAAAATAAAAGATATCCAAAAGGAAAGAAAAATAACATTTGACATGATGGTAGAAATTAGGGGCTGGAATGTAAAAATGATTATTATTATGCCTATGCCTATTATCTATCTGTCCAATTTATTCTAAGTATTAATTACATAATTGCAAGTATAAATATATGCATCTGGAATTAGCAATTAAATTGTTAACATATGCCTCAGTTGCTGTTCTCACAGTAATGAAATGAACTGGGTATGACTGAGTTAGCTGCTAAAAGACATGACAATGATACCACAACAAAACCAACAAAGCCAGTGCTTGAACTAAGTTCATTTTAGAAAAGAAATCTATAGCCAGATGAAGTAGTGTAAAGCTTTATCTCAGTTTGACACAGGCTACAATTGCTTCCCTCAGACTAGTTTCTAGCCATCTTGTACGACTTTGTGTTGATTGATTATTAACTATTATGAGAGGACTTAAGACACTGTGAGCAGTGCCACCCCTTGGGTGGTGGTCTTAGATTCTGTAAGCAAGCTGGGCAAGCCATGGGACACAACACAATAAATAGTGATGTTCCGTGACTTTTATTTTAGTTGCTTGAGTTGCTTCCCTAATTTCCCTTAATGATGTATTTTTATCAGAAAGCATAGATTAAATAAGCCCTTTCCTTACCAAGTGCTTTGTAGTCACAGTATTTTATCAATAATAATAGAAACCCAACTAAGACACTAAATGAGCTGAAAGAAAACGTGCTTGTATCTACCATTTAACTGCAATCTTACACTAACTCTCCTGTTCAATCAAGCTGAGCAAGTAGCACACACTCACATGCTGTCAGTTAAAGATCCGTCTGATCTAGAAGCTCATCTATGGTTATTTACCAATTTGATCTTTCATGGAGCTAAGGTTTATCTAATCCAGACATATTCTGAAAGTGAATGCCCCAGGAACAAATACCAAAGATCAGAAAGTGATTTAGGTTTCCCCTCTGTATGCTGTGAATACCATTGGTTAATAAAGAACTGTCTTTGCCTATGATAATGCAAAAGAGTAGAGCTAGGCAGGGAACACTAAACTAAATGCTGGGAGAAAGAAGGGCAGAGTCAGAGAGAAGCCATGTAGCCCCACTTGAGCCAGATGGAACTTTTTCCTGTAAGCCACAGCCACGTGGCAATACACAGATTACTAGAAATGGGCTAAATTGGAATGTAAGAGCTAGCCGATAGAAGTTAAAGCTAACACGCCGAACAATGTTTTAAATAATATAGTTCCTGTGTGTTTATTTTGGGGCTGAGTGGCCTAGAACCAACAAGTGGTCTTCTTACCACAAGGAGGCAAAAGGTGTCTGTACATTTAAGAAAAGGTACTATTCCACTTCCTCCAGCGCTGCATTTTGACATTCAGAAGCATTAAACACTTTTCCTTCAAGAACTCTTCCTTTACAATGAATAAACAGACATAGTGCATTGGTTGGAAAAATCACAAATCTTAATCAATGAAGCAGGTATAGAAGTAAACTCTACTTTTAGTGAGAGAATGTCAAAGTAGTATTAAGTGAAAATCATATAGATGGGTGATACTGTTACATTCATCTTTGGAAAATAAACCTTGTCAAACACGCTTTCAAGAAGTATGTTTTTTGATCCTTTCTTTAAATCTATGTGTATACTTGTTTAACACCTACCATCCCAAAAGCACTCAAGCTTTTGGAAAAATGTGGTTCAGTAATACTGCACCAAAATTCATGATTTATATGTATGTATATATGTAAATCATAGATACACGTATGAATGATATACTACAGATACAAGAAATTGCTATAACAATCTCAATTTCACAAATATAACATAATTTCCATATTTTTAAATTATTTCAAAAATAAACATTTTTCTTTTATGGGGAAATGCAAAAACACAATACTAAGGAAATTGATGTATTAGATAATTTTGATTTCAATGGAAGGTAGAGAGAGACCTAATTGAGTAAATATATATCCATACAATACCATCAGATAAATAATATCCATATGATACCATCACATAACTAATAAAACCAAGAATGATCATCTGTTTTGGTTTAATGGATTTGGTTGTTTTCTAACTCAAAGAATGATATATCTTGGTGTGAAAGACAGTATCTCTTAGGATCTCAGAAATTTGACAAAAAGAGGAAAAGATATACACTCAATCACACACATACAGATGCATATACACACTCAGGAAGAGGGGTGAAAAATATATTGTCTCATTGCTCTCTTTGTTACCTTCAATTAGAGTGTTAAAAATATATACTTATGAACTGTGTGACCTTTAAATAATAGACTTACCAGATATAGGTATAAATTCAAAACAATAAAGGTTATCTATAATATTTGTCTATCTCTACTGTAGAAACCTATAGGTAATTTTTATGCTTGCTGATATACTAGACTATGAAATTATAAGTCCATAAATTCAGGTCTTTTGCAAATGCCAAATATAGCAGAAAAATACAATCTTTAACGGGTAGAATGAACAGGATGTCTGGGTTTTGGAAGATTGATTTTATATGTGTAAACAAGACATCACTCTGAGACTCAAAAGAAAAGTCAAAATAATTTCACAGAAAAGAGTTGTTTCAAAAAATGGAACATAATAAGATGAATACTTTATAGGGAATTTTTAAAAAATATAAAGTGAATTAATGTTTAAATATTAGCCTTAAGATAGATACAAAATTTCATGTGTAGATGAAATTAGTTTTTTGCTTCATTCACCATTTAATATGTTAGAGTTTCCTCAATGTTTTTGGGAAATTATCTTTGCTCAAACACTCTTGTGTATATGTTTTGAATTGAATGACCATCTTATAATTTGATCTCTGTTGCCAGATCAATGTTCTGTTGAACATTAATAGAGTATAATTATGGATTTTCTACATCAATTAAGAAATTAAGAATGATAAAGGACATGTACCATATATACTTTACTTTGTGCTGAGTAATTTTAAATAAATTATCATGAACGAATTCACATGTGTGTTTTAAATTCCCAATAATACTCAAGAGTGATATCACCATTAGCCCCATTTATTGGAAGGGATAAAGAAGTACTAGGATACAAGCAAGTTTTCAAAGGTTACACAGCTAATAAGTATATATTTTTATTTACTTATTGATGCTATGATAAAGCATTCTAACTGAAAGCAACTTGAGAGAGAAAAGCTTTTCTTAGGCTCATTGTTGCAAAAGGCTAAGAATACAAAATGGAACAGAAGGCATCACAGTGGGTCTTCAGATCAGGAATCTTTCTGATCACATACCCGTTAGTGAGAACAAATAAGCTGGAATAAGGATATACACCTTCAAAATCATGTACTTTGTACATTATATTCAGTGATGTACTTCATCCAGCAAGACTGTACCCCTTAAACATTGCTTAACCTCGCTGAACACCAACAAGGAATGGCTAAATAAATGAGCCTTTGTGGCAAAATTTCCATTCAAACCATAATAAATCCTGACACTTGAGCAGAAAGTCACTTGTCCAACTTTGAAAATTTGCACAGCTTGTAAAAATCTGAGCATAGTTTAATCATACAAAGCCTATTTCTAGAATCAAGGCAGTCTTTTAGGTATGGCCACTAAAACAATGTTTAAATAAAATCCGATATAAATATATAGATATAAATATATTCCCTTTCTGAATAGAGCATTGTGCGGTTAGGAAAAATTAGTCAAAACCAATTCTAAACATGAGCTGAGCAAACACCAAATCCATAGCTCCTGGTTATGTTTCTGTAAGTTTCAATTTCAAAAGACTTAGTTTTTCACACCTTTAGTTTTGCTGCCTGCAACATACATTACTAACCTGGTGTGGATCCATTCTTCATATTCAGCTGCTTTTTTAGGGTCTTCACTGTAACTAGAGCATCACTTTTGCAGCTTCACACAATGGCCTCTCAGCGCCTCCTCATGACCCTGCCAGGTGTTGTTTGGCCTTGGCAGCTCTTTGAAACAACAATATTCAAACGTAATTATATGTTATGTTTTTCAATATTTTAGGTTCAAAGATAAGATAACATACAATTCTAAGGCATGTTTCCTATTTAATTTCTGCATTTTCTTGGATTGTGGATATTCATTGAAACTTATGGCACATTTACTGTTTTATTATATGAATATCTATCAATTTACCTTTTCTACAAGAGTGAAATTCATTATCAAATAATTAAAAATGGAACCAGTGGCCGGGCGGTGGTGGCGCACGCCTTTAATCCCAGCACTCGGGAGGCAGAGGCAGGCGGATCTCTGAGTTCAAGACCAGCCTTGTCTACAAGAGCTAGTTCCAGGACAGGCTCCAAAACCACAGAGAAACCCTGTCTCGAAAAACCAAAAAAAAAAAAAAAAAAAAAAAAATGGAACCAGTGACTTGACATAGTAGATAAATGTACTAGTCACACAATTCAGATAACCTGAATCCAATTTCTAGAAACCAGGGTAGAAAGAAAGAACTCCCCAAAGAAATTGTCTGTGACATTCAAAAGTATGCTGTGTCCCAAATGTGCCCACACTCTCACTACTCTCTTTTTCTCCCTCTCTCTCTTTCACACACACACACACACACACACACACACACACACACACACGCACGCATGCACGCACACGCACGTGCGCAAATCATTTATGCATGCACAACAAATAAGTATTATATATAAAAAATAATAATGTAATTATTAAATCATCACAATTACAGATATAAATTTTATATCAGTTTTCCATTTCTTTAATCAAATAATTTATCCACTTTTAAAAATATATTACAATGTGCATTTTGATGAAAATTTTATGATTCATCTATGAAAATCACCTTTTCATTTTCCAAAAGAGATAGTAGAAATCTTTTTTTTTTCCTGCTGACTACATAGCTGCTTACTTAGAGGTAATGCAGCAGAAGAAGATTGTTCACCATATCTTAAGGCACATCCTCACCTAATTTCAGCTCTATCTAGATTCTAGGATCTAGCAGTAGATATAATCACTTGTTTTTAAGGTTTGTGAGAGGAACAAGAGACCACAATTGTTTTATCAATAAATCAAATGTTCCAGACTCTTGGGCTATCATTCGTAACCTTTTCTCACTTACTATGTTCACTTCAAAGGATAAATGAATTGGGCAATCCTAAAATGCTTCAACAAATGCAGAGAGTAGTGTTTTGTTTTGTTTGTTTTGAGTAGTAAACTTTTTGTTTCTTGTGTGTTACTTAGGTGCAAATAATAGAGCTCTAACTGTAATGTGTAAGGTTAACAGAGTCAATAGACCAAAGTTCCTTCTCTCTTTGAAATCAGCCCTAAAATTAAATCATTAAGTGAATGCATGAATAAAACCTTTAAACACTTTTTCAAGAAGTCTGATTATAGTATGCATTTTACACTCAACATGCATTCAGATCAACTTTCAGGATTACAAATGAGCTACAAAAGTTCAGACTAAGTCAGATAATTAAAATTTTCTCACTTGGAACCTAAAGAAAAACATATAGGCATCCTCCTGAATATTAACCTTCAGCAAGCGATGAAAGGAAACAGAGACAGAGACCCACATTGGAGCACAGGACTGAAATCTCAAGGTCCAAATCCGGAGCAGGAGAGAGAGCACGAGCAAGGAACTCAGGACCACGAGGGGTGCACCCACACACTGAGACAATGGGGATGTTCTACTGGGAACTCACCAAGACCAGCTGGCCTGGGTCTGGAAAAGCCTGGGATAAAACCGGACTCTCTGAACATAGCGGGCAATGAGGACTACTGAGAATTCAAGAACAATGGCAATGGGTTTCTGATCCTACTGCACGCACTGGCTTTGTGGGAGCCTAGGCAGTTTGGATGCTCAACTTACTAGACCTGGATGGAGGTGGGGGTTCCTTGGACTTCCCACAGGACAGGGAACCCTGATTGCTTTTCGGGCTGGGGGGGGGGACTTAATAGAGGGAGGGGGAGGGAAATGGGAGGCGGTGGCGGGGAAGAGACAGAAATCTTTAATAAATAAATAAATTAAAAAAATTCTCACTTGATTACTGTTCTAGAAAAATTGAACAAATGGGAAGATTATTGCTATATAAATATAAAGATTGGTTAAAAAGAGCCTCTTCAATCTAGATAGGAGCTAAATGCCCCATTTCTTTCTGGCTGTAACACATGGACTCCTCATACCAACAAAGAAGGAACACATTACTGTAGTCCTACAAAGCAGATCAAAGCAGATGCATCATTTACCATCATCTTAGCTTTCAGTACACTAGCAGAATTGCATCTGCCTCTAAACATTTATTTCCCATCACTCTCAAAAGCTTCCCTGAAATCTTCCATGATTATTCTACTAATATCTGTTTACTAACATCAACTTAACACTTACACTTCTAATTATTAACATAGAGTAATAGTTTCTAAATTGTTTGCATTTTTGTATGTTATGGTCTTTCTGGGTCTGAATAATTATCCTTTCCAAGGACAACCAATTTCCCAGCCTTTGATATCAAACTGAAACTTCCAGAGCCATGTTCACTGTACTGAAGAAGCAATGTTTTTCTTCTTAAATATTCAACTACCAGATGTCAGATATTAAATTACTGCCTCTATAATTTACAGCTTGGTAAAATCATTCAAACTAGCTAGAAAAATTTGTGTAATGTCCTGTTCTGATCCTCTTTTGGAATCTAGAAGAATGACTTGTTCTGCCAATGACTAGCCCTTGTGGTTTCTTTTGTGACATTCCATCAGTCCTGTTTTTAAGGTTTGTGAATATACTAGATTTTGTCCAACTATACCTTTACAATTTTACTATTTGCACCACGTCTGAATGAATATTATGTAAAAACCCAGAACAGGGACATAGAAAGAACATTCCATTTTCCAGGTTGTGGCGCATTACTTTAATCCCAGGACTCGATGGCAAAGGCAAGCCAATTTCTGTGACTGCTAGGCCAGTCAAATCTATAGTGCAAGGTCCAGAAAAGGTTCCATAAGTTACACAGAAAACCCCGTTCTCAAATAAACAAAAAAGAAAGGAAAACAAAACAAACAAAAATGACAAAAATGAAGGGAGTGAAGGAGGAATGGAGACATGGAGGAAGGAAGGAAGAGAGAGAGAAGAGGGAGAAGGAAGGAAGGAAGGAAGAAAGGAAGGGAGGGAGGGAGGGAGGAAAGAAACATTTTGTTTGTGCTTCCTACACAAACATGAAGACTTGAAACTTTATCTCCAGCATTCTCACGAAAAGGCAAGTTGGTGTGGTATGATTTGCTTTTTAATTTTCTTTTGGGAGGTACTACAGGGGTGAGAGGAAGATATGGAAGGACTGATTGGTGAAAGGAATTTGGGTGTGTGATTTTCAATTCCCAAAGATTTAATAAAAAAATTGTGGTACACACTTGCTATCTCAGTGCTTGGGAAAAAGAGGTGGGAAGTTCTCTGAAACTTACTATCCAACCCAACTAGCTCAGTTGGTGTAAGTCCAGATCCCAGTGAATGAGGAGCCAAGGTTAACCTCTGGCCTTCAAATGCTCATACCCATATGTAAACCCATAATCACACAAATGCACAATACACATACACTAGTATAAGCACATACAGACACACACACACACACACACACATGTATACACATTTCACAGTGTTTAATGGAAGGAAGACTCTAGTAATTGGAAAAGATGTCTCTTTAAAATAACAGACTAGCCAGTGGTGGTGATGCATATCTCTAATCCTAGCACTTGAAGGCAGACAGGTACATTCATGTCAGTCTGATTTCTAGTGCGAGCTTGAGGACAACCAAGGCTACAGAGAGAAACCCTGTATTGGAAAAAGAAATGAAAAAGATGTTGTATAAAATAAAAACTATTCAAGTAAGAGAATTCCATTTCTGTTGTAAAGCAAAGAAAGCCTGTTGGAAAAGACATTATGCCACATTCAAACATTGGAAAGTTTAAATCTGTAAAGCATGCAGATGGACAGATAAATAACTTTGGATAAGAAACTAGGATAGTTTATGAAAAGAGAGAGGGACTAAGTGGATCTTAGAATATGGAGGTCATTCAAGTATTGTACTTCTCTCATAAAAATGACATGTTGTTTGATATATATATATATATATATATATATATATATATATATATATATATTCAATTATTTTCCTGTTCTCACATAGTAGGTAAAAGAGAACTGAAAGATAAAAATCTCTTGGAAATGTCTAAAACCATAGCTATGGTATGGTTTGTATTAGGGAGATGACTTAGTCAATAAAAGATTACTTTCTATGAATTAAGAGCTGAGTTCAATTTTAAGCACCCATATAAAATTTAGTGTAATGAAAAAAATGCCTGTGATGCCAGAAGAGGAGAGGTGAAGATAAGAATATACCTGGGGATTGTTGGAAAACCAGGCTTTCAAAAACAGTGAGCTCCAGGTTCAGAGAAACATTTTCTTCATTCCTATTAATATAGTTCTTGAAAACTTAAATATTGCAATTAGATAAGAAAAGGAAGAAAATGAGATGCAAATAAGAAAAACAAAATATCCCTAATTCAGATATTATGATTCTGTACTTAAAACCCTGAAGGACTCTTCTAAAAATAATGTCAGGGACGGTAAACACTTTCAAAAAGTAGCAGAATACAAAATTAACAAATAAATCAGTAGCTTTCCTATACATAGAAATAATGATCATGAAGGCGTAAGTCACAAACAATGCCACACCAGTTTGGAATTATGATTAATAGGGTGGTATTTATTTAAAGGGGAAAAAAACTTACAGATCACTATCCCAGACAACAGCCTTCTGCACAACCAAGAAGGGAGTCTAGTCACCAGCAGAGCAGGAAGTGAAGAGAGAGAGGAGAGGGAAGTGGCCGCTTTTTTAAAGTTGGGTTAAATGCATAGGACCCGAAGGGCAAATAGGAAGACTAAGGCCATATATAGCCAATATTGCCATAAATTTATGGGGCCGTGACCTGCTACAGCAATGGAATACCCAGATTAACATTCCTGTAGTTCCAGGAACTCATAATTCTGGGAAAGTTATGATGAGGTATTATGGAAAAAGGTCACCAGCCATTCAGGCTGTACAAGAACATACAGCAAATACCAAACCTTTAGAGGTACCAACAGCCCTACCTTTAAAATGGCTAACTGAGAAGCAAATATGGATCAAACAGTGGCCTCTAGCTGAAGATAAACTACAGGCATTGAAACAGCTGGTGCAAGAGCAACTAGATGCTCGCCATATTCCAAGGAGAATTCCTTGGAATTCTCCTGTGTTTGTTGTAAAAAAGAAATCTGGTAAATGGAGAATGGTGACAGATCTAAGAGCTGTCAACAATGTAATTCAACCTATGGGCCCACTACAATCTGGAATTCCTTTGCCTTCTCTATTACCAAAAGGATGGCCTCTTATAGTTATTGATTTGAAAGATTGTTTTTTTCACTATACCGGTACAAGAAAAGCATAGAGAAAAATTTGCCTTCACAGTGCCTACTTATAATAATTCTCAGCCTAATAGGAGATATCAATGGACTGTCCTCCCACAGGGTATGCTCCATAGTCCTACATTGTGCCAATATTTTGTAAGTAAGCCATTGGAAATGATTCGTAAACAATTCCCCAAGTCCATAATTTATCATTACATGGATGACATCTTGTTATCTGTTTCAAATAAAGATACTTTAGAAAGAATGTTTGAAGAAGTAAAGAAAGTCCTGCCTAGATGGGGATTACAAATTGCCCCTGAAAAGATTCAAAGAGGAAATTCTATTGATTACCTAGGTTACAGAATAGGGTTAGAGAAAAGTAAAACGCAAAAGGCACAAATTAGGAGAGACTGGTTGAAGACTCTTAATGACTTCCAAAGATTGTTAGGAGACATTTCCAGTCTACGACCAGCTGTTGGGATAACACCTGATCTAATAGTTCATTTAAACAAAACCTTAGATGGTGATAAAGATTTGAATAATCCAAGAAAACTGACAGCTGAAGCAGAAAAGGAACAGACAATGATTGAGGAAAAATTACAGGAGACACATGTGGATAGGGTGAACCCTAATCTTAGCTGCATCCTAGTCATATTGCCTTCCAGAATTTCTCCTACAGGGATTCTAATGCAGAGGGAAGTTAATATTTTAGAGTGGATACTTGTACCTAATAAACCAAGTAAAAATTAAAAACTTATGTGGAAAAGGTCTCTGAATTAATTATAAAAGGTAAGCTGAGACTTCATCAACTAGCAGGTATAGACCCAGCTGAAATTATAGTGCCTTTTACTACTGAAGAAAAAAAAAAGGTTATGGGAAGACAATGAACCATGGCAAAGAACTTGTGCTAATTTTTTGGGAGAAATTAATAGCAACTACCCCAAAAGTGGTAGACTTAACCTCATAAAGAGAACTTCTTGGATTCTTCCTAGAATTGTATGTGATATTCCAATAACTGGAGGCCGTACGTTCTATACTGATGCAAATAGCAAATAAATCAGGGAAAGCAGGTTACAAGTCAGATGAATTGAGTAAGGTGGAACAAAGCCCTTATAATTCTGTCCAGAAGGCAGAATTATATGCCATTCTTATGGTGCTAAGGGATTTTAAAGAACCTCTTAATATAGTTACAGATTTACAATATGCAGAAAGAGTTATCTTGCATATTGAAACTGCTGAATTTATACCAGATGACACAGAGTTGACTTCATCGTTTATCCAGGTACAAGACATAATCAGGAATAGGCTTTGTCCGATGTACATAACACACATCTGGTTCCATACTGGGCTGCCTGGTCCTCTAGCACAAGGTAATGCTGAGATTGATCAATTATTAATTGGAAGCGTGTTGCAGGCCTCAGAATTTCATAAAAAGCATCATGTCAATAGTAAAGGCCTAAAGAAAGAATTTTCCATTACTTGGCAAAAAGCTAAGGACATTATAAAGAGATGTCCTACTTGTTCTATCTATAATCAAACACTGTTGCTTGCAGGGAGTAACCCAAAGGGTACTAAGAGAAATGAAATCTGGCAGATGGATGTGTTCCACTTTATGGTATTTGGTAAATTAAAATATGTACACCACACCATAGACACGTATTCAGGATTTCAATGGGCTACTGCCCTGAGCTCAGAAAAGGCTGATTCAGTAATCACATATTTATTGGAAGTTATGGCCTTCATGAGTATACCTACACAAATAAAGACAGATAATGGTCCAGCATATGTATCTAAGAAAATGAAACACTTTTTTGATTATTATAATATAAAACACATATGTATATAAACTATATATATACATAAAAATATATTATATATTTATATATAATATATATTATATATAATATTATATATAATTATATATAAAATATATAATATTTTATTGACCATTCCTTTTTGGCTGTGTTCATCAAAAATCACTTTGCAAGATGCTAATCTAAGCCAGGATTTCCCAGTTACTGCTAAAGTAACTTTAATTCTGAGACATTCTGCGTACTCATGGTTTTGTTCATGATTAATGGCTTTCCCAGGCCTGAGAAGTATGCCTTTTTCTTATCCAGTTATTTTCTTTGGATTTCAAAGCGTTATTGGTGACTTTAATTGGGAATGTATCTCTGTCGTTTAGAACATGGACACTTCACTTGCTTAGGAGAAAACGACTGTGTCTTATGATTCACAGGAAAATCCATGAAGCCAGGGTTAGTTTGTTTATTGCTATGATGAATGTTATGACCAACAGCAACATGTGGAGAAAAGGGTTTATATTATTGACAGAAGCCCAGGCAGGAATCAAGGCAGGAAACTGAAAGTAGGAATAGAAGCAGAGAACATAGGCTCACTGGATTGCTTTCAGGTTCATGTTCAGCTATCTTTCTTATACAGTCCATACATATCTGCTACAGATAACATAACCATTCTTCATCAATTAGTAATCTAGAATATGCTCCCATGGAAATTTCCACAGGCCAATCTAATGGAGGCAATTTCTTAGTTTAAGTTATGTCTTCCCCTGTGTCTCTAGTTCATTTCATGTGGATGAAAACCAACTAGCATAAGCTTATTCTCTTAGATAGGGTTTCTATTGTCATGACCATTACTATTGTCATTACCATTACAATAGCAATACTTATAAAAGAAAACTTGTAATCTGTTGGCTTTCAGTTTCAGAGGATTAGTTCATTATTACCATACAGAACATGGTGGCATATAAGCAGACATGGTACTGGAGAAGGACTGTGGGTTCTGCATATTGATTTTTAGGCAACAAAAGTAAATGCTATGTCTTAGTGTTGCTTAAGCATAGGAAACATCAAAGTCCACCCAAACAGTTACAGCCTTTCTCCAACAGGGCCATACCTACTTCAACAAAGCCACACTTCTTAGATTAGCATACTTCTTAGAATCATATGTCTGAGTTTGGTCTAAGGAGTTTGCTTTCCGCCAGAGTTTTTTTTTTTTAATATGTATTTTCTTCCTATTTATTCTAAGATGAAAGGCCATTAAAGAGAAATTTGATTGGTTTAGAACATACTTGAGTGACATTTGTTCTTTTTTCTGATGAAAACAGGAAACAATCCATCACTAGCAGATTCCATGAAAGATTATATGGCTCTGATTACTTTCTTCAGAGAGAGGCCTTAATGGCACAATACTATTTGGTAAAATACAGAGAGGGATGCACGCATCAGTGAATGATAGGTTACTTCAAGAATTCACACAGGGCACATGATACCTTAGATAGATATATGCAGGAAGAAGAAAACTTTCATTTTTATGTTCTCATTCATAACAATAAGAATTAATTGAAGCCTTAGACACCACTTTTGAACTTAATCTTCTCAAGAGCAGTAGAAAAGTCCAACATACTATTATATTTTACAAGAGCATACCATAGTTTAAAAACACTATGTAATTCATGCATGACATTTTTCAAAGGACAGGATGATCTACTGAAGAAACAGAATCCCAAAAGTTTTCAACTCCTCTGTCTAGGATATTACATTGATAGTATTAAATAAGGACATATTGATATGCCCTTTGCTGTGGGATAATGATTTTGTACACTGTAAGATTTTTCACTCACATTGGTTAATAATATGTAGCCAGACAGGTAGTATAGGACTAGGACAATTCTGGAAAGAAGAAAGGCAGAACACTTAAATGGTGCTCATGAGTAGTCAGCGGCATGTTTCTAGGTGGTGGCATAGACATGGAAACTCTGTAGAGTTCTGGCAATATATGTGGCTCCCACTAATACTTTAGTCAAGAAGTTAGACTGTCAGGAAGACAAGGAATGGGAGTAGCCAGCTGCCAAAGCGGCCACTTTAATCCTATCCATGCCATTTAGCAGATTAAAGATTTTTGTGCTCAGAAAAAAAAAAAAAAATATATATATATATATATATATATATACATACATACACAGTAAAGACATATTCAGATTGAAAAAAAATATACTAAACAGTTTAGAGTATGTTTAAAAATATATGTGTGCCTGGAAGAGAAAAGAAAAAGGATAGAGAAAATCATTAGTAAAAAGAAATAGAGTAACTGAGTATGATGGCTGTTGCCTATAATCCTAGTGTGAGGGAGGCAGAGGCAGGTGGATCTCTGTGAATTCAAGGGCAGATTTGGCTAGAGAGTTAAATTCAGGACAGCCAAAGCTACAGATAAACCATGGCTCAACAAAAATTTTAAAATAAAAGATATTGAGTTTTTAAAAAGTCAAATGAAGATGGAAAATACACAGAGAATATGGATACTGTATTTTATTGTGAATTCTTTGACTTCTTAGAGGAGAAACAGATACAAAAAGACATTTGATTATAAATGCTGCTGGATTAATTCAACCTTTATATTTTGAAAACATCTTGACATCAAATTTAAGTCAACAGATATGTTACTTTGGAGAAGAATTTTGCTTCCACAGGAAATGTGAGGCTGGGGATTAATTCCTGTGTAAGGAAAATAAGGCTTTATGAAGGAATTAAAATTTTCTAATGGAAATAGATGGTTCAGATAATCCAATGCTTCAGAGCACCTCTGTTGCAGTTTCTTCTGAATTCTGCATCTAGAACAGCTTCAAGGCTGCTGGTTAAGATGAGCAAGCCTCACAGAATACTCCATTTGGGACTTGACCACAATCATAAATATTCTATGGGTCCCTATAATATTACCAGAACCCCCAATCAGCAGGAAGTAGCCTAGAAAAGTGTGCCCACATTCCAATAAATTGATTATGAATGTCTTTGTTTAATGTGTTGGTTACAAGTTGTTATGGATAATGGGCTGGAAAAAGATGAACAAAAAGGATTAGATTCAGTATGCTTCTTTTGAAAAGAAAAAGGGAAATGCTGTAGGATAATGGTCTTGTACACTATAAAGATTGGTCACTCATATTGGTTTAATAAAATGCTGATTGGTCAGTAGCCAGGCAAGAAGAATAGGAGGGGCAACCAAACTAGGATAATTCTGAGAAGAGGAAAGGCAGAGAGTCAGTGACCAATCAGATGCAGAGGAAGGAAGATGAGAATTGCCTTACTGAGAAAAGGTACCAAGTCACACAGGTAAACATAGATAAGAATTATGGGTGAATTTAAGTCATTAGAGTTAGTTAATAATAAACCAGAGCAATAGGCCAAACAGTTTATAATTAATATAAGTCTCTCTGTGTTTCCTTGGGACTAAATGGCTGCACAATTGGGTGGGACAGAAACTTCTGTCTATATCCCTTAATATTAATTAAGACTATTAAGAAATGTTTCATAAATTAAGAAATGTTTCATAAACACACACACACACACACACACACATATATATATACATACATATATATATATATATATGAGAGAGAGAGAGAGAGAGAGAGAGAGAAAGAAAGAAAGAAAGAAAGAAAGAGATATGCAATGTCTTAGACATATGAAGCCATATATGTGGAGATTATATAAGTTAAGATAAATTTCCAAGCTTTTTAATATAGATTTTGGGTTTTGCATTTGGTGAGCACTGCTTTTCATTGATGCTCTGACTTTGAGTATATTTTTAAATGATGAGTAATAGGTAGTGGACACATAAAATTAAAAAAAAAATCAGCAATATATAGGGTAATTTTAATGAATTTAATAACTTCACAAAGCTGATATAGAAGCATTAAGTGTTCCCAGATTAATGAAAAACAAACGCCATTGTTTGTCTATGTTTAACTGGAAAGGACATTCCCTTATAAATTGAGGGCAGAAACAACCTCAATAAATACCATGACAATATATAAATTTACCCTGATACCTAGCTGCCTGGGGAGAAGATGAGTCAGTGTAATAAGTTCTCTAAAGATTCCCACAGTGGGTTGTACATAATAGACACAATATATGAAACTGAGGTTTTTAATAACTGAAAATCAGGGCCCAGAATGCTAGTTAGAAGGGAGAGGCTTTACCCTGGAACTCACTATGTAAGCCATGCTGGTCTCAACTCAACTCACAATGTTTGGCTTGTATCTACCTCCCAAGTGTTGGAACTAAAATCCTCCACCACCACACCACACTTTCTTCATTGCTTTTTTTTTTTTTTTTTGGAAACTTACGTTTCCTTTGATTTTTGTCATTCTAATGCATCTTTAATGTGTGATAGTTTTAGAAGCCTAAACTGGAGCTGTTAAGATGACACCACAGTTAAAAAATTGATGTTAAAAAAGATGGAGCCTGCATTAGTCACTGAGGTCATAGCATCCCTAAAGGCAAAATGAACATAAATTTCGTGCCAAACTATAAGTGGGAATATGTGATTGGTTAGCAAATTAGAAACATTGTGAATAAAGGATGGGTTGAAGGTCATTCATTAAAGTTGAAACAGTTATCACATGTCATTTAATCATATAAATATTTCCAAGGAAGGAACAAACTGTGATTGGCATTCAGGATACCATTGGTCCAGAAAACCACAAATTACTGAGAGGACAGACAAATTATTTTTTCATTCCCTCATTTGTAATTGAAAATTTTATAGCACCAAATTTATCACAAAGGAGTAGTTATAAGATTTGTCTAAACGTGGTGTAGTATTTAAGCAATTATGAAAATGGAATTACTTTAAAAATAATAATTCTGCTTGTTAGTACAAAAGTCAAAAATGTCTATGAAATTTGCATCAGTGTGAATCTATGCAGAGAAGGCAGATGTTATGGAGATGAGATTTGATTTCTGAAAGACTTGACTAAACTTAGTTTATATTCTCAAGTCATATCATCTTGAAATATACATAAATTAAAAAAAATAGTTTTCTTACCTGTCAAATGAAAATGATCTCTAGTTCAACAGATTTTGTGATTATTAAGTATATACCCAGAGTATATAATATACATTAGTAACATAAATTTAATACAGTAAGTATATGAGAGAGAAGGTTAGCAAAAAAATTATTTCTAATTTGAATCAAATAAAATGGTGTATTGACAGTAAAATATCATGGTCAGTATATATATGCTTAAAAGTGCTGACCAGCTCTAAGAGTATTTACTTAAAAGCAAAATTAAAAGGATTAAAATGATATGCCCTAGTGTAACCATAAAAATAAAGAAGATAATTGCATTAGTTTGGAAGGAAGTTGTGAGGAGGAGTTTCTGGAAAATGTTGAGGTACAGTATCCATGAATGAAAAATAAAGGTAATTAAATACACCTCTATTTATATATATATATATATATTATATATTATATATTATATAATATATATATAATATATAGTACCCATTTCAAAGAGTACTAATGTACATTAATGAACAAACAGGAAAACTGATCATTTATAAGCTTTTAAAGTACCTAATTATTTAATACAGCATCATTCAAGAAGTTTAAACTTGAAAATCAGCTCTATTTCTCTTGAATCTGACACAGTCTAGTTTAATAAGCTCCAAGAGAAACCATTCCTCCTAAAACTTAAGATATGCTGAATATACTACAGGAAAAAGTTGTTAACCAAAGCTTCTATATTAAATATTTAAACATATTTCCTTCTGTCAAAATTTTCTCACATGATAACCATAATTATACTTTTAGAATACAAGAAAAAATTAATTAATAAAGAAAATGAATATTTAAAGACTGTTTGTATCAAACTTTTGCTTTGACCCTTTTGAAAGTAAAAACTATAAAAACCAAGAAGGAACACTACAATGCTTGCGTAATACATGTCAGAAATCAGTTCTGAATAAAATTTTTCAATTTGAAGGATCATGACCTAAAAGAAAGTCATATGAACAGTAGCTTATTTTGAGGTAAAAAAAAATATTCTATCCATAAATATTCATCTCAATGTGTTCCCTTATTCTGAGGGGCTCAGACTATATCAGTGTTCAAAACAAATATTCATGCCCAAATATCATTTACAATGTATTGGGGAAGACAAATTAACTTAATAAATAATAAATTTTGCTGTGTTTGAATCCATGCAGTAGAAAATTTAGAAGAGTCTGATTTTCTTCCTTTTTTAAAAATTATGGATACTGTAAGTACTGTCACATATATGTCTCTTGGTTTTAACTGTTATTAACATGATGTTGGATAATAAAGCCATCTGGAACTATTAATTGGGCCCATTGTTGTATCAGGCTGCTTGTTCATCCTGGCCACTCAGAACCAAAATAATCACTCAGAAAATACATTATTAAAAAAAAAAAACTGCCTTGCCCATTAGCTCTACTTTCTTATTGGCTAACTTACATATTAATTTAACTCATTTTTATTAATCTGTGTTGTTGAAACAAGGTTGGCGGGCTGCGTCCCAGGCACCCGGCCGCCCCCATGGCTAGCTTTACATGAAATAATTACACGGAAACTGTATTCTTTTAAACGCCACTTGGCCCATTATATCTAGCCTTTTCTCGGCTAACTCTCACTCCTGGACTAGCCCATTTCTAATAATGCATGTAGCCCACGAGCTGGCTTACCAGGAATGATCTTAACCTGCATCTGTCTGGAGTGGGAGAACCATGGTGACTCCCTGACTCAGCTTCTTTCTCCCAGCATTCTGTTCTGTTTACTCCACCCACCTAAGGGTGGGCCTATCAAATGGGCCTAGCAGTTTCTTTATTGCTTAATCAATGAAATCAACAGATTGATATATGACACTCCCACATCACTGTGTATTGCCATGTGGCTGTGTCTTAAAGGCCAAAGTTCTGTGCAGCTCCAGAGGGGCTACATGCCTTAGCCCAGACTCCACCTCTTTTCTCCCAGCATTCGCTTTAGTCTTCCCCACTTAGCTCTGTTCGCCTACAGCTCTGCTATAGACCCAAAGCAGTTCCGTTGTTAACCAATGGTATTCATTGCATACAGATGGAAATACCACACCATCCTACTATGTAGAAATCATGACAGAAATACTTGTGTCTATTTTGGGAGAACTATGTACAAAAAGCCTATTTGTTAATTTATACAAAATGTATATATCTCTGGAAAGAAAGTTAGTCTATAAAAATCTATATACTATTTAATGATATTTATCTAAATAATTTTTGATGACAGTAGGTATTAAACTTTGGAATTTGGACATTTTTTGCAAGCATTCCAATATTGAGCTACATTCATAACCATGGGTATTTGTTTGAACTAAATTTTTATCACAAACTTAAACTGGGTTTGCATTCACTATGTAGCCTAGCTTGGGATGTTCATGATGTTCTTCATTCTACTTTCCTATCTCTAATATACAATATGTGCCAGAATACCCAGTTAGTAATACACTATTACTATGGTGAAGGGATGTGTTCTTTTAAATTTTTGATTTATTTATTTAATGTTTTGGTGCATCTGTCCTGTAGCACATTCCTAGACATATGCTGAGTAATCAGTTCTTTTCTTCTACCATGTGGGTCACAAGGGTAGAACTCAAGCTTGGGGGGAAATATCATTACCTGCTGAGTCAATTTGCTATCCCAAGAAATGTCTTCTTATTGTTAAAATATGAGATCAAATGACTCTGATTAGATTATCAATAACAGATACATTTCGCTTACTTTTCACGATAGTATGTACTTTCTCTTACAGTATCCTGGATGCACAGTAATGGTTTTTTTTTTAATTTATTTATTTATTAAGGATTTCTGCCTCGTCCCCACAACCGCTTCCCATTTCCCTCCCCCTCCCCCGATCAAGTCCCCCTCCCTCATCTGCTCGAGGAGCAATCAGGGTTCCCTGACCTGTGGGAAGCCCAAGGACTGCCTACCTCTATCCAGGTCTCCTAAGGTGAGCATCCAAACTGCCTAGGCTCCCACAAAGCCAGTACATGCAATAGGATCAAAAACCCACTGCAATTGTTCTTGAATTCTCAGTATTCCTCATTGTCCGCTATGTTCAGCTAGTCCGGATTTATCCCATGCTTTTTCAGACCTAGGCCAGATGGCCTTGGTGAGTTCCAAATAGAACATCCCCATTGTCTTAGTGTGTGGGTGCACCTCTCGTGGTCCTGAGTTCCTTGCTCGTGCTCCGTCTCCTTCTGCTCCTGATTTGGACCTTGAGATTTCTGTCCGGTGCTCCCATGTGGGTCTCTGTCTCTGTCTCCTCTCATCGCCTGATGAAGGTTAATATTCATGAGGATGCCTATGTGTTTGTCTTTGGATTCACCTTCTTATTTAGCTTCTCTAGGAACATGAATTATAAGCTCAATGTCCTTTATTTATGGCTAGAAACCAAATATGAGTGAGTACATCCCATGTTCCTCTTTTTGGGTCTGGCTTACCTCACTCAGGATAGTGTTTTCTATTCCCATCCATTTGTATGCAAAATTCAAGAAGTCCTTGTTTTTTACTGCTGAGTAATACTCTAATATGTATATATTCCATACTTTCTTCATCCATTCTTCCGTTGAAGGGCATCTAGGTTGTTGCCAGGTTCTGGCTATTACAAACAATGCTGCCATGAACATAGTTGAGCATATACTTTTGTTGTATGATAGGGCCTCTCTTGGGTATATTCCCAAGAGTGGTATTGCTGGACCCAGGGGTAGGTTGATCCCGAATTTCCTGAGAAACCGAAACACTGCTTTCCAGAGTGGTTGCACAAATTTGCATTCCCACCAGCAATGGGTGAGTGTACCCCTTTCTCCACAACCTCTCCAGCAAAGGCTATCATTGGTGTTTTTTATTTTAGCCATTCTGACAGGTGTAAGGTGGTATCTTAAAGTTGTCTTGATTTGCATTTCCCTGATTGCTAAGGAAGTTGAGCATGACCTTAAGTGTCTTTTGGCCATTTGAAGTTCTTCTGTTGAGAATTCTCTAATGGTTTTATAAATGAACTTATAATTCAGGTTTTTACCAAAAACAACACATGCTTTAGAATTAAAATGACAAATGCTTTGTCAGATGAATTTAAATATTTTGCAGAATGCCTCAGTGTTCTTTTTTTCTTTTTTGATAACACATGGTGTGAAACTGTAACAATGTCTATCATACACCACACTACCTGTGTGGGGACAAATTACTGTTTCCTCCAAATAGAAGTATTGTTGAAGTCATGACCTGGAGGAGAATATTTCTGTGCCTGCTGTAGCAGCACAGAAGCAGTAAGGCTCTCACTGCCAGAAGGATGCCACAGTCACATTCCATTCACTTTTGTCTTTCGTGCCCCCTATAAGTGCATCTGCTTGATGGACATGACATTTAATATCTGTAAGGATTGGGAGTAATGATTTAGGGATTCTACTTAGATGGGCTAAAATTATAAAAGACCAGGAAGCTTATGCAAAGGTCTTCCATAAATGTCTTACGTTTCCTGAGAACTTGATGAACATATTCATCCAGTAAGTATTTCCAATAATCTTGTAATTATTTTGATTCCATTAGTGCATGTTTTCCCAATGCTCACATGTCCTTGTGAGGGAACCTAACTGTGTATTTAAAATGAAACAATTTCTGCTTTTCTTAAGAGAACTGACATAAGTATATATACCTTCTCATTTATTTTTAAACTTTGTAAACCAGTATATGATATGTGTGTATATATATAATTACAAGAAGGATTTCATTAGAGTTTTTGGGTGTTTATTGACTTGTTTTATTTTTTGACATTTATTTATTTATTATGAGTACAGTATTCTCAGTATTCTGTCTGCATGTGTGCCTGCCGGCCATAAGAGGGCACCAGATCTCATTACAGAATGTTGTAAGCTACCATGTGGTTGCTGGGAATTGAACTCAGGACCTTTGGAAGAGCAGGCAGTGCTCTTAACCGCTGAGCCATCTTTCCAGCCCCCATTGACTTGTTTTATGATTCTGTGTCTTTCAAGAAATACCTGCTGGTAAAGTCCATTGCTACTGTTGTCTCTTAGCTTGTTTTCTAAAGAGAACAAGAGCTAGGTCATCATAATTATCACAGCATACACTTGTGCGTGTGTGTGTGTGTGTGTGTGTGTGTGTGTGTGGTGTGTATCATCATATATGTGTGTCTTGATATATGTGTGCATATATGAATTATAGTGAAGATATAAAATGACTCAAGAAATCATTGAAATTAGAAGGAAGATAAACGTTATATGAAACACTTAAGTACAGAATAAAAATAGGCATTGCACAAAGTTTCTGTGAATTAATAAAGAATGTGAATAACCTCTCTGTAGCAATGGGATATTTAGATTTTTGTTATGAATGTCTGCTCTTATTCCAGCACACAGAAAGCCCCTGTCCTGAAGATCTGATATAGGAAATGTCCGAAGTAAAGTTTGTGCCTTCTATTCTAATGGATGTAGTAGACATCTGCCTATCCGAAAATGAAGAAATAAAAGATAAATGAAAACCTAACCCTTTTCCTAAAACAAAACTAGTTTCAGCTAACAATCCTCTATGCCATTCCCAGAGACTGAAATGTATGAGCAATGTAAAAGTATCATAACTTTCAAATAAGTGAACATTTATCTAACCTCATACAATGTTGAAAGGGTAGAGTCCAAAGAGTAAAGCATAATGGGAGGTTATTGAGTCATTTTGAAATGGTTGGGCTGAAGCTTGTACTCTATGGGTAATGACATTATTTGCACTCTGGAATCTTTTTTCTATAAGTTTGTAATTACAGCGTAGTAAGCCCATAGTTAGAAAAGTTGGAAATTATTTACTTAGTTTCAGGAATCAAAAGGTGGTACCTTTCAGACTCTCTCGTAACTGGATAGCATTAAATTAAGGGCCACTGCATATTTTTCTTACTTAAAGTGTAAAAAGCAATATGACCAATTCTGTTTTTAGTACTTTTCTCAGAAGTATAATCTAGGGTTTTAAAGCTAGGGACTGAAAATACCTCTGATGGAAAGTTCTGGAATTTAGATGTGAAGTCAAATTTTTAGATCTTGCTTTCAATTTTAAAATATCTAAATAAAACAGTTATTTAATAACTGTTCTTCTGTTACCAGAGAGAACCCTCTTCAAAGAAGCAGAGAATATATTAATTGGCTGTTGCTTTTGATTTGAGATAGTGTAAGCATCATTCAGAGAGATATGAAGACAGTGAATCATTCACAGTTTCCTTGAGATCATTTCTAAATAAAACTATGTGATAACCATACTTGTATTTACCCTTCTTATCATAGCAGGTAAGAGAAATCATGCAACTGACATGTATTTGTCTCCTTGCATGTATTTCCTCTAATTGCCCTCCAAGTCATCATGAGTCGAATGTAAATATAATTTATTTTAGGATTATAACTGTGACATGGTATCATTTGAGAATTGGTGTGGGAGGCAGAAGCAAAGCATAGCAGATAAGTATGGTGAGAAATTATTAATACTAAAGCACTTTTGAAAAAGCAAATGGAAAGTGAATACTGTAAAATCTTCTTAAAATATATACATATGTAAAAAAACTGATTTAATTGAGTAGCCCTACACTCAGGATATAGTTACCCTTCTTTGAGCTATTAACCAATGGGGTTATAGGCCCTCAAGCATAACAAGGTATTATGAATACACTTATTTATCCACTAGAACTTACAGAGAAGACCATGTTGAAGATACTATATTTGAATCATAGAACATAGAGAAATGAAGCTGAGAATTATCTAGAGATTCATTTCCACTGATTAGTTTTCAAAGTGTTCAAAGGTATTACGCATGCTAAAATAGAAACAGAGACAAAATAAGCATCAATCATATTCAAATATGAAATCAATAGACTATAACAATAACTAAAATATTATCACCTGATGGAGGAAGGTCATTGGCTAATAAAGGCCCTGCCCTGGCCCATTTTATTGGTTAGAGGATAGGTGGGAGGAGTAAACAGAACAAAATGCTGGGAGGAAGAGGAAGTGAGTTCAGAGACTCGACCGCTTTCCTCTAGGGAACAGACGCCAGAGAGAGACGCCATGCTCCTGGCTCCTGGGCAGATGCACGCTAAGAAGCTCCGACCCAGGATGGACATAGGCTAGAATCTTCCCGGTAAGCGCACCTAGGGGCGCAACACAGATGATTAGAAATGGGCTAAATTAATACTTGAGAATTAGCCTAGAAGAGGTTAGAGAGAAATGGGCCAAGCAGTGTTTAAAAGAATACAGTGTCCGTGTAATTATTTCGGGGCATAAGCTAGCCGGGCAGGCGGCTGGGGTGTTGGGGACGCAGCCCCGCCGCCGCCCTTATTACTTCATATGGCGCCCATGTGGACAACTGCTTCCACATAAAGCCTGAGACAGCTTGGGAAGTAATTCTAGAACAAAATGAAAGCATTGTGCCTGGTTTCTTGGTAGCAGCAATTTCTCGGTTCTACTCTGCTTGCTAGAGGCAAGCAAGCGCCTCATCTAAGAGAGGCTTCCTGACTCAGCTTTAGCTGCAAAGCCTGCAGCTCATTAAGAGGTCCTGCCACGAAACACTTAAACGGTGTTGACGAAAAGCTGAACACATGCTTTTCAGTTTTCAGCCATAACAGGAAAAAAGCTGCGCCGTTTAAAAATGCCGGCTTTCTGGGCCGTCCTGCCAGGGCAAACTCTGACTATTTGAGGCAGGAGGGCTGGCTACTGAGAGAGGACTTGAGTGTTGTCTGTTGTAGCTTGCTTGCTGGCTACAGCCAGTACCTCAGCCATGAGGCTGGAAAGCTAAGGAATGGACTGGATCTAGCTGGCAAAGCCACGCCTTTAGTCCTACTGAGATTGCTTGGTAAATTAAAGATTCATGTGGTCAGAAAAAGAGAGATATACAGTAAAGAGAGATTCAAAGACAAAGAAAATTTTTAAATGGTTTACAGTGTGTTAAAAATATATGCAGACTAAAAGTTGAAGTTCTTAAAGTAAAAAACAAAAAAAAAAGGAAGAGAGTTGTTGTGTGTGGTAGCACATGCCTTTAATCCCAGTGCCTAGAAGGCAGAGACAAACAGATCTCTGTGAGTTCAAGGTGTAGTAGCAAACACCTTTAATCCCACTGCCTGAGAGGCAGAGACAGGCGGATCTCTGAGAGTTCAAAGACAGCCTGGTCTACAGAGATATTCCAGGTCAAAGATATATGCTCAAAAAGCAAAAAGTTAACCTAGGAATGTCACAGCTTAGATTCTTAAGCGCCTAGTGATTTAAAGGCGCAAATCAAAAGTGCCCCTGGATAGTAAAAAATTGCAGATTCACAATAGGACAGATTCAGACCACTAAATGAGTCACACTGTGGATGAATGTACGTAGGCTTGGGAGAGAGAAGAAAAAGAATATAGAGAATAAAGTTAATGGTTTAAAAAAGTAAAAGTAAAGTCTTTAAAGAGACAGAGTACAGATAGTTAAGAGATTAAAAGAAATAAAGAAAAATAAGCCACATAAAAATGGAAAATTCACAGAGAGTCTGGATTATGTACATTGTGTTTTCTTTAAAATTTTTGACTGTGAAGGAGCTAAGTACAGAGAGACATTTCATTATATGGGCTGCCAAGTGGAACCAGAACGGATATCATGAGGGTATGATTTCAGAATTTGGATCTAAGGATATGATACTTTGGAAAAGAGATTCTTCTTTTGTTTTCACAGAGGATCAGACCTTGTGGATTGCATTTATCCCGATATGGTATGATAGACCACGCCCTCCTGAAGGGTTGGTGTGAACACCTTCAGAAAATTGCTTCGCTCAACTGCCAACTGAGATGAAACTAGCACACAGGTTATACCATGAAAGACCTAATTAATGACGCCCCCATTCAGCAGGAAGCAGTTTGGAGAGAAATAACTGTGCCCATATTCCCAAATAATGTTTATATACGTTCTTTCACATTTAAAGGGGGATATGATATAGGTATGAATAATTTGCATTAGTATAGATTTTGCTTTATTGATAGAGATTTACTGTCAATTTTGTTATATATATATAAGTGTTTCTGATTTTGATTAAGGTATTGTGATTGTGTAGTTCATTTAAATATGTACTGTATAATTAAGAAATATATCTTGTTAATGGATAATCATCTATAATAGTAAAGCTTGTAGTCATGTTAGTTAGATTTTCTAGATGTGCATAGATATATTTTAGATAGACATTCTTCATGTCTTTCAAAGATTACAGAATAGGACATTTAATGTTTTAATAACTGAGGACTTTTCATGACAATGAGACACTCTGCTCCTGGCAGCACTAATCTACTTCAAGAGGAAGATGGGCATCGAAGAGGCTCGTTATGGAGTTTGATAGCCATTTGGGCAAGAAACTGCTCTTGCCTGGACTATTGCATAAACTGGACACAGAGAACCCACAGAGAGAGAACTACTGAACTTGCCTAAGGTGAGATGATCTTTTGGGGTTCCTGATTCATGAAAGAGTCTGTGAGACATTCTGCAGGACACAACAGATAGTGACTGAACTGACTTTGAATTTTCCTGCTTTATGGAAATGTCTGCTGGATACCATGGGCCTGAAGGCTGAAGATGGATGCCCCAACGGTACAGAGGAACTTTGGGTGACTGTCCAGGCAGCGAGATGTCTCTGTCATTTCTATAGTTTAAAAGTTGCTTTTTTCTTGTTTGCTTAGGTAGTATTGTATCTTTCTGGAGTCTTTGATGGAGTTAAGAATAGTTAGTTATAGTTATAGTTTTCCTTAGTTATGATAAAGATTATTGTAACTTTTACTTGATAACTGTTTTGTTATATGTAATTTTGCTATGTTAAAGCCTTTTTTTTTATTTAAACCGAAAAAGGGGAAATGATGGAGGAAGGTCATTGGCTAATAAAGGCACTGCCCTGGCCCATTTTATTGGTTAGAGGATAGGTGGGAGGAGTAAACAGAACAAAATGCTGGGAGGAAGAGCAAGTGAGCTCAGAGACTCGACCGCTTTCCTCTAGGGAACAGACGCCTGAGAGAGACGCCATGCTCCTGACTCCTGGGCAGATGCACGCTAAGAAGCTCCGACCCAGGATGGACATAGGCTAGAATCTTCCCGGTAAGCGCACCTAGGGGCGCAACACAGATGATTAGAAATGGGCTAAATTAATATGTGAGAATTAGCCTAGAAGAGGTTAGAGAGAAATGGGCCAAGCAGTGTTTAAAAGAATACAGTGTCCGTGTAATTATTTCGGGGCATAAGCTAGCCGGGCAGGCGGCTGGGGTGTTGGGGACGCAGCCCCGCCACCGCCCTTATTACTTAAATCACCTTTACAATAATGGATTAAATGTAATAAAAGTAACCAACAATTCTCTGGATTGGCCTAAGGCCTGCTCTATAAGCTGAAATTTGTATGTAGAACTGCTAAAAGGATAGAAAGTCTGTAGCTTTGTATGACAGAGGCACTGAAAAACTGTCAAATGCAGTCATGCTGCTAAATAGACATAACATAATAATAGCTTTGAATGATTTATATACTATATCCCAAAATCACTAAATGGGGATAACATGGAGACACTCAAGTAATCGGTATGCTTATCATAAGATATTGTAGAGTATTCAACTTTAAATGACATGTACATATTACATTCAGAACTCGAGGCTTCAGGAATCTTCAAAGAACATCATGGAGGGAGGCAGAGAGATTGTAAGAGCTAGAGGTGGTGGCACTTCACTCAAAGAAACTGTAATATGGTTTAGTTTTAAAAAAAAGTGGAAAAAGGAGTTGAGGAGATGGCTCAGTGGTTAAGAGCATTACCTGTTCTTCAAACATCCTGAGTTCAATTCCAGGCAACCACATTATGGCCCTCTGGCCCTCAGGCCCTCTGGTCCCAGCAGCCCCTGTATTGCCGGAACTCCTCCAGACAATAGCCTTTAGAATACTGGCCCACTCTGGGCGTGGTCTTATGTACTTTAACTGCCTGAAAGCTGAGCAAGGTTTGGGCTGGCTGATCCACAGTAGGGACTTGGTAATTTCTAGCCCACCTACCCCGGTGTGGCTCAGTCCTGCCAGCTAAGTGGCTGAGTAACTGATGCCTGCAGATTCCTGCAGCAACTCCTCTGTGGCTTCTCTGACCCATGTGGCTCACTGCAGCTAGGGTCTGCATCTGAGGTCCAGCTGCTGTTGGCCTGCTCTGACCAGCCTGAACTCTATGCCTGCACCTAGAACACAGGCTTGCATTCCCAGATTGGACCCATGAGAACCACTGACCCTAAATCCACCAGCAACTTCACAGCTCACAATTGCCTGCAAGCTCTGAGTCCTTTGAGCTTCTACCTGAATCAATTGTCTCCTTGTGAAGGTGTGCTACTTTTAAAAATTTTTGCTGAGTCTCAGGTGATTCAGGCCCTGATCTAGGACCTGCCTTACTGCCACAACTGTGACACCTGCTGAAAAATCCACAGTATTACACCTACAACAATTTTCTCAAAACTATAAGGGAGGTAAGTTAACTTGATACCTAAGTATCAGATTGATTGGTAAATAAATAAATAAATAAATTTGAAGATTGTAAATCAATCCCAAGATAATTGTAGACAATATCACTACCAAGGAATATAATAATATTTTTGTTTCTGCTGTATGACCTACCTGGTACATATATTTTTGTGGCCATGGTGGCTATTATTTTTTTCTTCATATTATATCGTTAAAGAAATGGTTTCATAACAGAGTCAAGAATGAGAGACTTTTAGAAATGATAACAGTCTTTATTGACTCATAATGAGAAGTTATCTGTAAAGATTCATACTTTTGAAACTGACCATCAAAATCTGTTAAAAAAGGTATGATAAGCCAGGAGATAGAACATCCCACCAGGAAGGCAGTCTACATGCCATCCAAATAATATCTATGGATAAGAATATATGATAAGTGAAAAATTTAAAACCTTGAAATAATATGTGCAGAATGAAGACCAGAAATTAATTGATTTGAGGAACTCATTAGATATATTCAGAGATCAAGAGGTTTACATTATACAAAAGACAGTGATAAAAAGATTTAAATCAATCAAGGACCTTGTCAGATCTGATAAGCAAGGAGAGGAGGTACAGGCAAAGGACAGTAGTAAAGATTTAGCATTGCCAATAGCTCAGAGTCAGAGATGACTTTCCAAGAGTATTAGCTATTGATCCTGTTACTACCGCTGAAAAGCTAGTAAATTCTCAATACCCAAAAGGATATATAGAATGTAAATTGAAACCTATACATTTGAAAGATCTAAAAGATTAAGCAAGCAATAGTATCTTATGGCATGCAATCACCATGTGTGAGGGAGTTGGTAAAGACATAGGCTTCAAGAAATATGGTTACTCAAAATGATTGGCTTCAATCAGTCTCACCTATGCTAGAAGATGGATTGTAGTTACAGTGGAAGTGCTATTGGAGAGAAGAGGCTAAAGCCTGTAGTGAGCTGTGCGGTGTCACACCTGATGGAGATGTATAATCAACTCCTGAGATGGCTAAGGCCTGACCAATGCTATGATCACGCAATGATTATCAGCTGCTTGCACATGCATGGGCCTATGGGCAGTGCCCACCTGGCAATCCGGGAATGGCAGCCCATGCCTACTTAAGGGCTGGGAGAAGGAAAGAGAGAGGAGAGAGAGAGAGAAAGAGGAGAAGGAGATAGATTGCTGTGAATAAAGTCCTGAAAACTGCTGCAAGAAGAGCTCTGGTGGTCGCATCATTCCTTGCGGGTTGAGGGTGGCCGTGACAGTTGGTGGCCGTGACAGTTGGCCCGTATGGGGACAAGCATATGGGGAACCTCCAAACCTCTCTCCGTGGAGCCCAGAACTTGCTGCAGTCAGGGGGTGCACCCGATAATCCTCAAGGTAAAGATTGGGGATCCGCGACAAAAAGCGGGTTTTCTGCTCTCACCGGTAAAAGAAGGGAGTGTGGGGGTAATAGGGCCGCGACCAAAGCGGATGGTTTAAAGTCAGAGCCACGATCAAAGTGGACGGTTTAAAGTGGGGGCCACTATCAAAGTGGATGGTTTAAAATGAAAATAAAAGGAAGATTAGGAGTTTGGAATGGGCGCTTCAACATCACACCTGATTTTTCTGGCTCTTAACGAGCTGTTACAGAGTGCTTTGGAGAGGTTTTTGGCTAAATGTGATACAATTGTTTCTTGGTTTGCCATCTCTGGCAATCTTAATGTGTCATCCTGGGACAGGCTTGGTAGAGATCTAGATTTTGCCACCGAAAAAGGTATGCTAAGGAAGGGAGTGATATTCGTGTGGTTTGAGTTATCGAGACCTCCAGAGTTTGCAGTGGAGTGTGAACAGCTGCGGCTCCAAGACCAAGGAGCTCTAGGCGGCTCCAAGGCCAAGCAGCACACTGAGGGGTCTGCAAAGTACACAAATCCCAGGACCTGCCTTGAGGACCAACAAGGCAGAATGCTAGGCCACTCCCAGCATGGATGCCTCAGGGCACAGAAGCACAGCACAACCACAGTAAGTTCCATTAGCCTAGACCTCTGTCCCAGCCTGGGGCAACCAGCTGGGACCAGGTTGGGCCTGCCACTCAACCGCACCATGCCTCCACCTTTCAGTTCGGTGGGGAAGTCTCAGCCTCTCCCCATCTGTCGCTGCTTCCCAAGTCCAAGCTCGGCTAGAAAATGGCAGTAAATTGCAGTAAAAACCCGTAAGAATGAAACATTCTCACTCAGCAGAAAGTAGCCAGAGAGATTGACAGCGCCCAAATCCCCTAAAACACGGTTTAAGCGGGGTCATTTCAGAACAGAAGCAGGATCAGCTGATCTGCTAGGGAAGCCAAAGAGGTGCATGAGGGAGAAGGTGTCTTCCATGTACTCAGCTGACACGAATGAATGTGCCACAGGGATATGGCAGCTGGGGTATGTTATTTAGGGGACTGCTGAAGGAACAGTGATTTCTGACTGCTCCTGATGTCATGGCAAAGCCACTCCTAATGACAGGAGCAGGCAGAGGAAAGCCAGGGAGAGGAAAGCAAGATTGCCTCTCCTTCCTCTCCTCTGTGCTGGCCCCTCTGCTAACAGTTCTGACTGCCCTTGCTGCTGCTGCAAGCACAGCCACAGCTGTGGCAATTGGCTCAGCTTGGCTGTGAATGGAAGTATCTGGGGCTATGTGTGATATGAAAAATTTAAAGAATTGTCTAGATATCTTTTAGGTAATCGGTCTGGTGAATTCGAACAACAACTGGAAAAGTTGCGGGTGACAATTGTGACTGTGAACTCCACATGGATACCAACCTGGCAAAAGAACTATCTTCCTGGATCACTCGATGGATCATCTGAAGGAGTGGGCGGGAGTAGGAGCCCTAATAAGGCTTAATGGTGCTTGCCTCCCTGGTATGCCTGTGGTGCATTTGTCACATAAGAGTTTCACAGCATTGCAATGCAGTTATGATCATTCAGGCCTCACGGCCATTGAAGCAGGACAGTCTCCCCAAGTTTGGCTAGAGATGTAAGCGAGCACAGGATGCGAGGCTTGCGCACTGCACTTGAGGTAAGCATACATCAACCTCAAGAAGAGCAAGTCTGAGTGCATGTGGGTTGGTGTCTAACTCCCACCTCTGTAAAAAGGGCACTGGACAGGTCTAGTGTTCTCTGAGTGGATGACACCTTGACAAACACTAGTACATGTTTCATTTTTAACAGAGATCAGACCTCTACTCTTACTTGTGGCTTTACAAAACAAAAGGGGGAACTGTAGTGAGCTGCATGGTGTCACACCTGATGGAGATGTATAATCAACTCCTGAGATGGCTAAGGCCTGACCTATGCTATGATCATGCAATGATTATCAGCTGCCTGCATATGCGTGAACCTATGGGCAGTGCCCACCTGGCAGTTTGGGGTTGGCAGCCCATGCCTACTTAAGGGCTGGGAGAGGTTTGCCTGGAGAGAGAGAGAGAGAGGAGAGAGGGAAAGAGAGAGGGGAAAAGAGAGAGAAAGTGAATCAAGTCCTGGAATAAACTGCAGTGAGAAGAGCTCCAGTGGTCGCATCATCCTTGCGGGATGAGGGTGGCCATGACAAAAGCCCTGGAACATCAAGGTAGAACCGGAGGTATTGAGGCCTCCCAAAATTAAATTCTTGATGAGGTCTGTTACACTGATCCAGATAGTCAAGCTATATACAATGAATACATCTTATTTCTGTGCTATACAGCAGCCTTAAATATTTGAGACACAGATTCAAGAACTAGGAAGAAAATTGAATCATATACTAAGGCCATGCAAGGCTCAAGAGAATCATTTAGTGACTTTTTACAAAGATTAGCTAAGCTGTACAAATAGGGGTAACAAATCCAGAACCTAGACAAGTACTTACTGAATCTCTGGATTTTGAAAATGCCAACTTAGAATGCAAAATGATACTTGGACTATTAAAGGTCAGATCAGCACCAATGGATGAATGGATCCTGCACCCAGTCAATGCTGAGTCATTTGACTATAAGGCTGAGGTTTGACTGAGGCTTGGGTAAGAGAAGAAATTTCCAAAGGTATGAAAAGTCATCAAAATATCAAATGTTTTTTATTGTGGTATAATGGGCCATCTGAGAAAGGATTGTAGACATAATGTTTCTTCTGGAAATAACAAAAATAAAAAGTCTCAATCTTCTGGATTATATAGAAGATGAGGCAAAGGCCACCATTGCACCAATAAACACAGATAAATAAGAGACAAACAAGATAAGCTGTCACCACTGGCAAACTCCTTAGGGGATTTCTCATAGACACCAGTTCAAACATTTTCAGTCACTGTGGGGCACATGCATTCCCAGGACAACGAAAAACTCCAGTGCCTGCTGTAAAAACATATTACTATTGACAATAGAAAAATCCTGGAAGATGAATCAAAAGTTTCAGTAGAACATTGGCAATGTATATTTTGGCAGACTTCTATAAATGATATCAAAGACCAAAGCTGAGAGTATGCATAAATATCACTATAATAGAAGGATTATTGAAACTGCTTGTTCTACCGCAAGAAAACCAGAACATCCCAATTCAGATGAAGTAGAAGAAAATAACACTAAAAATAACCTTATGGATATACTGAGGCACTGAAAGAGAAAATTTAAAAAAAAATCCCTTAGAAAAATGGAAGAAAAGAAGAAATCAATAACTCCCATAAAGCAAACCAAAAAAGCAGTCAAATAGGTGAAGGCTGTTCAAGACTTAGAAATTGAAAATGGGGCAATAAAGAAAGCTCAAGCCAAGAGAACTTTGGAAATGGAAAATGTGGGCAAATGAGAAAGAACTACAGATGCAAGCATAAACAGCAGAATACAAGAGATGGAAGAGAGAATCTTAGGAGTTGAAGATATAATAGAGCAAATAGATTCAAAGAAAATGTAAGATCCAACTAATTCTTAACACAAACTATCCAGGAAATCTGTGACACCTTGAAAAGACCAAACCTAAGAATAATAGGGATTAAGGAAGGAGAAGTACAGTTCAAAAACACAGAAAATCAACTCAATAAAATCATAGAAGAAATCTTTCCAAAGCTAAAAGTACTTACCTATATAAAATACAAGAAGCTTATAGAACACTAAGTAGACTGGATTCAAAAACAATTCCCTCAAAACATAACAATTAAAACATTAAACATATAGAATAAAGAAAGAATATTAAGAGTTGCAAAGGAAAAGGCCAAGTAACATATAAAGGCAGACCTATTCAAATTTAGCCCAACTTCTCAGTGGAAAGAGTGAAAAACAGAAAATCATGATCAGGTGTTATGCAGACACTAAGAGACCAGAGATGCCAGCAAAGACTAACACATCCAGCAAGGCTTTCAATCACCATAGACAGAAAAAACAAGATATCCCATGACTAAACCACATTTAAGCAATATCTATTCTCAAATTCAGCCCTATAGAAATTACTAGGAGAAAAACTCCAACCCAAGGAAGTTAGATACATCAACAAAAAACACAGGCAATAAATAACCCCACACAAGCATATTCCTAAGAGAAACATGCAAACACAATATCACCACCACCAACAAAAACAAAAATAACAGGAACTAGCAATCACAGGTCATTATCATCCCTTAATATCAATAGACTCAATTTGTCTACAGAAAGACACAGGCTAAAAGACTGGATACAAAAACAGAATCCATTCTTCTGCTGCATACAAGAAGCAAACCACAACTTCAAACACAGACATTACCTCAAAGTAACAAGTTGGGGAAAGATTTTCCAATCAAATGGTCTGAGAAAAAAAACCTGGTGTAGTTATTTTAATATCAAAATAGACTTCAAACTAAAATTAAGAGATGAAGAAGGTCATTTTATTTTCAAAGGAAAAATCCATCAAGATGAAGTCTCAATTCAGAACATCTATGCCCTAAATACAAGGGTACACTCATTTGTAAAAAGAACCATTGCTAAAGGTTAAATCACACATCAAGCCCCACACATGAATAGTGGGAGACTTCAGTATCCCCACTCTCACCCCTGGACAGGTCTGCCAGACATAAAGTTAAAAAAGAAATAAAAGAACTAACATGTTATGTATGAATCAAATGGGCCAAACACACATCTCTAGAACATTCAATCCAAATACAAAAGCACATACCTTCTTCTCAACACCTAATGGAACCTTCTGTTGACAGTGATTCCTGTCCCACCTGGTCCCGCAGCCATTCAGTCCTAAATAAACACACAGAAGGTCTATACATTTGTTGACAGAGGTTTCCGTCCTGCCGATCCCACAGCCAGTCAGCTCCCCCAAAACACAGAGGTCTACATTAATTATAAACTGGTTGGTCTAGTAGCTCAGGATTCTTAGTAACTAGTTCTTACATCATACAGTAACCCATAATTCTTGACTATGTTAGCCACGTGGCTTGGTACCATTATTAGTGAGGCATTCTCATTTTGCTTCCTCTATGTCTGATTTCCTCTATGACAGTGCAGACCGTTTTTCCTCTTCCCACAATTCTCATGTTCTTGTTGCCCTGCTTCTATTTCCTGCCTGATTGCCCCACTAACAGAGGCAATGAATCAAATGGACTTAAAAGGCATCTATAGAACATTCTACCCAAATAGGAAAGAATATACCTCCTCGGCATCTCATGGAACCTTCTCGAAAATTGATCACATACTTGGTAAGAAAGCAAACATCCACAGATACAAAAAAAAGTTTAGTAACCACCTGTGTCTTATCGGATCACCATGGAATAAAGTTAGAATTTAACAACAATTTTACCCCCAGAAAACCTGAAAACTAATGAAAACTGAAGCACTCCTGGGTCAGGGAAGAAATAAAGAAATTAAAGTCTTCCTTAAATTCAATGAAAATAAAGATCAAAATACCCAATCCTATAGGACACTATAAAAGCAGCCCTAAGAGAAAAGTTCATAGCACTAAATGCCCACATTAAAATAAAATGGAGAAAGTTCACATTAGAGACTTAACAGCACAGATAAAAGCTCTAGGGAAAAAAAAAAGAAGCAGACTCACACAGGAGGAGTAGAAGACTGGAAATAATCAAACGGAGGATTGAAATCAACAAAATAGAAACACAGAAAACAACCCAAAGAATGAATGAAACAATGCTGGTTCTTTGAGTAAAATCAACAAGATTGATAAACCCCTATCCAAACTACTAAAAAGGCAGAAAGAGAACACGCAAATTAAAAAGATCAGAAATGAAAAGGGGGCCATAACAACAGACACTGAGGAAATTCAGAGAATCATTGGGTCTTATTACAAAAGCCTATATGTGACAGAGTTAGAAAATGTAAAAGAAATGGACTTGTTTTTGGATAAATACCATATACCGAAATTAAATCAAGACGAGGTGCGCAGCGCACAATGCCTATCTGCGCTCTATTTGCTACCATAGAGTTCGTGAGCTTCAGGCAAATGGCTGGAGGTAGAAATACACAAACACACAGACAGAGAGACAGAGACACAGACCTCTAGTCACTGGTAAGAAGCCCTTTATTCAATAGCACCCTGGAGGCTTATATACCCAACAGTCAAGTGGGCCTTATCCTCTGATCCTCAAGGCCAAGGCAACCCGTGCTTGTGAAGCAGTGCTGGTAAACAATTTTGACACAACCTTTAGTAACTCAAATCAGAAAGAAAGTAAAGATCTCTATTCAAGGAAGAGCAGCTGGAGGCCAGGACTCCAAATGGTCCCAGCATCTCCCCCATAAATTTTTTATAACACAGAAGACACTCCTGTCTTAGGTCATCTTGGAAGAGTAAACCCTTACCCTTCTTTGGGAGGCCCCTTCCCTGTCTTCGGAGGGCCCTCTTCTTTAGAAGTTGCCTGTCTATGGAGGAGTCTTCATTGTTTGTGCAGTATTTGCCACCCAACCTGGAGTACATCTGAGTTACTGGCCAACAGGCTCAGAAGGACTTGCTAAGTGACCATATGCTGCTTTCTCATGGATTGTCTGATTTTATACAGAATTCAGATATGAATGCCCATGGGAACAGGTGTTAAGATTGCCAGCAAGAGGGTCCCCATTCACCACTGGACCCAGCCTCCCATTTGGGCTACGGTATTCTACCAACCCTTTGGCTAAACCACGGGGCACACAGGTATCAACAATCTGGTGTGCTAATTGTACCATTCCAAGGGCTATTCAGGTAACCATTGAGCTGTTTCACCACATAAGAGGCATTAACAATATTAACACATGTCACACAAATGGAATGATAAGTGTGAACTAGACATTTGTTGTTTAAGCCATAAGTCCACTTGCTCCTACAATGGGGCAGTCTGTTGATTTAAATTCAAAAGTCAAGATTCAATTGGACATTCAGGGCATTTTGAGTCTGGAGAGCAGCATTGACTTGTCTCGCTAGTTTATCCACGGTGTCCAACACCAACAATATTTGTGCCATTGCCAGTCCTGCAACCATGGCTGTAGCAGCAGACACCATGATGACAACACCCACTGCAGCTGTCTCTCCAAAATCTCGCTTCTCTCGATACAGGGTCATCTCAGTCTACTTAGTCTTTTCGGTAATTGGCAGTGATATGATGGCTGGTACCCAAACCAACAAGGCAGCACTGGAGTGGTCATGCCAGGAGTGGCTCAGGCCACAGTTTCTGAAAGAACTACCAAGAATATCTTTTCCCCCAAAGGTGATATTCCATACTACAAAAAGGAAAAAAAAAAAAAAAGAACGAACTAGTTGCTTGAGCAGAAACACTGCCAACAGGTGTTTGGAATACTAGACCAGAGAAGCTACCACAGCATTTCCTTTTGGGGAACCGTCTGTAAAAACTGTTCCAGCTCCCACCAGAGGCCTTGGTTTTACTATCCGTGGAAAGAGAACAGGATGATTTTTTTAAAGAAACTTAACAATGAATGTTGGGGATAATGGCTATTAATCATTGCATCCGTTGATAATAAATATAGAGTCCAATCATCATTCTATTGCTGTAAATGTAAATGATCTTTATCATAGGGACGTACAAATTTGTCTGGATATTTGCCAAAGGTTTGTTTATTCATTTTCCTACTTTCCAAAGCAATTACACAACTCATAATATGGCGAACAACACAAGGAGAAACAGGCCTATGTACACACATAATAGGTCCAGAGTGAAAAAAAAATAACCCAAAAACAAAACAAAAAAAACCTCCAGTTGGTGAAAATTAGATGTTAACACTAATAATTGTATAGGCTTATCATAATCCACCCTTTCTTTGTAAATGCACCTGTTCTATACTCTACCTAAGCAATTTTAGAGCTGCTTCAGGAAATCTTACTGGCCTGCGCCACCACAACTGGCCCAGGCTGCACACAGGCTCAGAGACCTTTCACAGCTACTAAGAGGGTTTCTCGAGTGCTGCGGCACAAACCTACTGCTCGCACCACAGACTCTTGGGCTTGTAGAGCCTGGAACCACACCGTCTTCTCCTTGCTCCACTGCTGCCTTCTGGGGCAGCTCAGCAGGGTCTGTGCTCCAGCTTATCTTGGCACCCAGGCAGGGCACCGACTTGGCCCGGGCAATGTGCTTTCTGCCACAGGTGGCTAGCAAAACTCTGCTCCAGCTGCCTTTTAGCCCCAGCTACATTCGTTCTGGGTTCAAACTGGTGCATGGAGCGGAGCGGAACTCAGGAAAGCAGGCTTGCTGCTCCAGAAACACTGAAGGGGCCCCACTTAAATAATCTTTTAGGCTGATGACACCCAAATTCCCATTCAGGCTACTTCCTGCTGAGTGGGGGCTCTGCATTCTGGGGGTATTTTACTGCAACACTTCAGGAGGTCTCAGTGAATCAAACCACATGAATCTTGAATCAATCCTCAGGTTCTCATCCTCTATAGAGACAAAAGAAGAACCTCTTTTCCAAAGCATGAAATCCTTAGGCCCATATTTTAAAGTCAAAATACCTTTCTTAGCAGTTCCCAGAATCAAATATCTTTCTCCAATCCAGAACACCATAGACAACACAATCAACATAACATACATCTGGACATCTTTTTGAGCTGTATGCATTCTATCTTTTGGAAGCCTTCAATTCACCCTCCCGCCTCCTGTTTCAGAGGGTGTCCTGTCTTAATTCCTCAATACGTGCCCACCAGCTGGGGACGACCCTGTCTGCTTACCCATCTTCCTCTGTTGGACTTCCACTTGCCGCACCTGCATGGCCTGGAACTGAAACCCTAGCAAAGGACAGTCAGGATTAACACATACCTCAATCCACTCTCACCTTCCAAGGCCGACCAGTTCATGAGCTTCGGGCAAGGGGCTAGAGGTTAAAATACACAAACACACAGACAGAGAGACAGAGACACAGACCTCTAGTCACTGGTCAGAAGCCCTTCTTTATTTAGTAGCACCCTGGAGGCTTATATACCCAATAGTCAAGTGGACCAACAGGTGAAAACCTTATCCTCTGATCCTCAAGGCTAAGGCAACCCATGCTTGTGAAGCAGTGATGGTAAACAATTTTGACACAGCCTTTAGTAACTCAAATCAGAAGGAAAGTAAGGATCTCTAGGCAAAGAAGAGCAGCTGGAGGCCAGGATTCCAAATGATCCCAACTGCAGGTGAAAAATGTAAGTAGACATATAAGTTGTGAGGAAATAGAAACTGTCATCAAAAAAAAAAAAAACCTACCAAGCAAAAAAGCCCAGGACCAGATGTTTTTAATGCAGAATTTTACCAGAACTTCCAAGAACAGCTGATACCTATACTCCTTAATGTGTTTCACATAATAGAAACATAAGAATCTTGTCAAATTCTTTTTTTGAAGCTACAGTTACCCTGATACCAAAACCACACAAAGACTCAACCAAGAAAGACAATTACAGACCAATCTCGCTCATGAACATCGATGCAAAAATTCTCAATAAAATACTGGCAAAGTGAATCCAAAAACACATCAAAAAATTACCCATTTCGATCAAGTAGGCTTCCTCTCAGAGATGCAGGGCTGGTTCAACATATGAAAATTTATCAATGTAATTCATCAAAAATTAACTGAAAGAAAAATGTGTAGGATCATTTCACTAGATGGTGAAAAAGCATTTGACAAAATTCAACACCCCTTTATGATAAAGGTCTTGGAGAGGTTAGCGATACAAGGATCATATTGAAATATAATAAAAGCAATCTACAGCAAGCCAACAGCTAATATCAAACTAAATGGAGAAAAACTCAAAGCCATTCCACTAAAATCAGGAACAAGACAAGGCTGTCCACTCTCATCATATCTCTTCAACATAATGCTTGAATTTCTAACAATAGCAATAAGACAACATAAGGAGATCAAGGGGATTCGAATGGGAAAGGAAGAGGTCAAACTTTCATTATTTGAAGATAATATGATAGTGTACATCAGTGACCCCAAAAACTCTACCAAAGAACTCCTACCTTCAGTGATGTGGCAGGATACAAGATCAGCTCAAAAAGATCAATAGCCCTCCTGTACAGAAAGGATAGAGAAGCAGAGAGGGAAATCAGAGAAACTGTTTATAATCTGTCATGAAATTTATACTGTAGAAATGGCAGTATACTTGTACCATGTATCGATCTGGTTGAAAGCATTAACATTGTTTCTTTATCCAGAAAACTGGGACAGGTGTTTTCTGTGCAATACAAAGTGTCTTTGAGGTCTATAGTTAGGAAACAAGCAAAGGGAAGTTGAAATCTTGAGCTTGTTGCTATGGTGACTGTGGTAGTATTCTGCCAGAGCTAGATTAATAGGTTATCAGAATTTTGTCAATTCATGTTAAGACTATTGAATTTTGGAGTCTTGATATAATAGTAGCGTAATGAGAGAGATATCTGGAGCACATTTTATTCTTTTAAACATCTCAAATCTTTTTCGTGTATTCAGCACTTAAGCCTTTTTGTACTCAGACCTTTGTAACTTGCATTTATGCACCTTAAGTCACTTTTAGGTACCCTGAAACATTCTTATCCTCAGACCTTCATAACTTGCATTACATGTCTTAAAACACGTTCATGGACCCTCAAACATTCTTAGGCCCTCACATCTTAAGTTTTGCATTTTAAAACAACTTTTATCTAATTTCCATTAATTCTCAGTAGCTGATCACTGAGCACAGTCACTGTAAAGTAAGTTCCTGTAAACAAAGGAATGGTAAGAAGTTATACTGAAATCTCTTTTGTGAGTTTATTTATTTTTTTTTTTTGAGTCTGGTAATGAGGTGAACTGTGTCTGGACTTAGTATTGGGTCTAAGAGAGAGAGGTCTGTGACTTGAATTTTATAGAGAACTGGGAAGGCAGCTGAAGCCTTGGTTGCTGTTTTTAAGTTGGCAAAGGTATTAGTTGTCAAACTGTGTCAGAGTTCTGAAGGGAGTAAACTTTACCTGAATTATTGATTAAAAATTGACAGAGAATTACTTGCTGGCTGTCTAGAGAGCTATCCCAAGGTCCTCCTTGGTCGTTAAGGGCAGGTCGTAGGGCAACATCTGGCTTCCAGCTGGCAGAGGTTAGCTTGCAAGTTCCTGAAGATCCCACAAGCTTCCCTGGCATGAGGACTTAGGCAACTCTAGTTATTAAATTCCCCAGTGTCCTGTTTTACCCACCATCTAAAGAGGGTCTTTGCAGCTTGAGGTGAAAGGCAGGTTCGCTCAGTGGCTAGTTCTGCCAATTTTGAGGCCAGTTTTGCTTAGAGATTCTCCTGCTTCCGTCAATCTTCTTTGCAGGAAATCAGGGAGATGTCTGGAGCTGGCTTGCCTCTCTATTACACAAAGTTTTTAAATAAAACATTTAGTTGCTATTTTCTGCAGATCTCTGAGCATGTGAGGACAGTCTGTCCATTAGGGAGATCTCAGCAGACAACCCTTGCTACCAGTTATTTGCCCTCAGCACACAGAGCACTAGGTTGGGCTTCTCCCTGCAATAACCACATCAATGCTTAGCATGACTATAACCAAAGAGCTTGGTAATTCATAAGATGACTCTTAACTTGTATTTCCTAACAGTCTACAATGTGTTAGCAGCTTTCATAACTAGGACTTTATATTACATTCCTGCCGGATTTAGTCTTAAAATAATGATTTTAATTGAAGCTCTTTTAGTATCAAAAAACAATCCTTTAATAGTAGATGATGATTTCAATAAATAAACTAAGATAGCCATTCTATTGGTAATAGCAGAACAGGTTTGTGCCAAACTAAGACTGTCTCATGAGAAGGAAGAAAAAGTGATGAGGGAAAGACCCCAGGGCCAAATGGGAATAGGAGAAAAGCGGTTTATGAGGTGGGTTGTGGGCCCTGAGCAGGGACTGAGGAACACAGAGGCCAACATTGCCATGGGTCCCCTGCCTAAATCTCCAGTCCTAAAAAAGAAACCTCTCTGAGGGGCAGGTATTTTATCACAGAATATATATCTTGTTTATCAAATACCTTACTTATCAAACAGATATTATTTCGTTAAGGTTTCTGAAGTCTTGGTGTTAGATAATTGGCAAAGACATAAGTTTTTATGTGTAAATCTCTAAATTAGTTTTTGTTACTCTGAATAGATCTTTATAATCTTAAATTTTTATCATCATATAAAAGTTCATATCAATTTAAAACACTTGAAACTTGTTGCTTCCTTAGTCTAGAAGGAAATACGATGTACAGAGATGCAATGTAGAGAGAGCTCCTTAAGACTAAGAAGACTTAAGACTATGATTACTAACTTGTAATCATAAAAAATAATATTTGCATCTTAATTATAAGCAAATATATATGAAATTAAATCAAGCTCTTATATAGTTAAATTTAAGTCATGTATGTGTATATGCATTTTAAATAGAAGTTGAACTATATATATATATATATATATATACCTATGTATTATTTTCCTAATGGCTAAGGATGTTGAACACTTTTTAAAACAATCACTGACCATTTGTATTTCTTTTTTATTTTCTTTATTGTATGCATATGTATGTGTGTCTGCATAAGTGTAGACCATATGTCTGTGCATGCCTGCTGCAGACAGAGGAGGCCATCAGATGCCCTAAGAGTCTGTCTTTCCCCAGTCAAAAATGGCTGCTATTATTTTTATTATGTATACAGGCTTCTTCCTTCATGTATCCTGCAGTACAGAAGAAGACGGCCTCTGATCATGAAGCATCTGCTCCTTGACAGCGAACACACAGACGCCCAGGCTGCTCTGGTCGTCCCTCCCGGCCTAATCTCCCCAGACCAGAGGTCTCAGTTTTGAGTCCACTGTTCTGATCAAACACCATGACTGATAAGAACTTGGGGAGGACAGGGTTTCTTTGGTTTAGGCATCTCAATCACAGCGCATTATGAAGGGAAGCCACTGCAAAGAATCCAAGCGAGAGCCTAGAAGCAGGAACTGAAGCAGAGGCCATGGAGAAATGCTGCTTCGTGGCTTGTTCCCCATGGCTTTGCTCCTTTCTTATACAGCCCAGAACCACCCATCTATGGGTGGCACCACCCTTCCTGGACTGACCCCCCCCACACACACACACACATACCAATCATAATTTTTAAAATACTTCCACCGACTTGCCTACAGGTCGGTCTAATGGAGGCAATCTCTTTTCAGTTGCGGTTCCCTCTCCCAGATGATCCTACTGTATTTCAAATTAACAAAGCAACCCTACCCAGCATGCCACAGTCCTTCCACACACCATCTGCTTCCTGTGGGGCCAGCTGCATTGATTTCACCTGCCAACGTCTGCACCCCTTGACGGGTAATTCCATTTTCACAGAGCTTCCCTCTGATGTTAGGTGATGAGAAGCCCAGCCTCACCCATTTAATGGTAAAGCAACATCAAGGAGAGGAAGGCCATGGCTCCTTCCTCACCCCTGCACAAAGCCAAATGGCAGTTCCTCTTCTGTGAGTTTTTTAAACAGTGATCCCCATTGGCTTTCGTGGATCTTTGGACTCAGGCTCATGGGCTCCTGTACAGCCTGGGTCTGGCCTCCCAGGTACTCTCGCGACCGATGTCTTCAAGGCCAGTCTGCTCACATCTGTGCTGCACCAAATATGAGGCTGGCCTATGCTGAGGGTGGCTGAGGAGTCCCCAGCCTGCAAGTCTGGGCCTTTCCTTTACATTCTATTTGCAGATCGAGGATCCTTCTAGCTTTGTGGTATGGTTGTGTTCTCTCCTAGGTGGGGCAAGGCTTTGTTCCCTAGAGGTGACCCTTAGAGTTCCACTCTGCTCCAGTGGGGAAGTTCAGTCAAGGAGGGTTTTAGACCAGAAAATGTAACTGACACTTTGAAGGGGGGGGGGGGTAGAGATTTTACCAAAGTTCTCATCAAAGTTCTCACCTGAGAAATCGATTTGATTTGGTTCGGGCTTGCGGGACCCAAAGCAAACTCCGATGTTTATGATCAATTGAATCTCAACAAAATGCTGCAAAATCATTTTTAAGAACAATATTTTTGTCTGTGGTGGTGCACGCCTTTAATCCCAGCACTCAGAGGCGGGCAGAACTCAGTGAGTTCGAGGCTAGCCTGGTCTATAAAAGCTAGTTCCAGGACAATTTTTTTTTCCAACAAGAAATGATTCTGGGGGCTGGAGAGATGGCTCAGTGGTTAAGAGTACTGCCTGCTCTTTCAAAGGTCCTGAGTTCAATTCCCAGCAACCACATGATGGCTCACAACCATCTGTAATGAGGTCTGGTGCCCTCTTCTGGCCTTCAGGCATACACACAGACAGAATATTGTATACATAATAAATAAATAAATAAATAAATAAATAAATAAATAAATAATTTATTCTGGGGCAATTTGGTATCCACAAGTGAAAAAAACATGTGCTGGTGACTATAAAACACCACCAATAAAATTCACTCAGAATGCAGCATTAAAAGTATGAAATGAGATGCGCAAATTCTAAGAAAAAAACACGGGCACACGTCATTGGGACTGGATCAGGCAAAACTTTGTGTTAGGATATCAAAGCCTAACAGCTCCATCACCATGAGCCAGCATGCTTCAGAGACACCGCCAAGAAGAGTAAGGCAAGATGGCTAGATAAAGAAAATACTGGCACATTCATGTGCCTGATGAAGAACTCACATCCAAGACATACAAAGGACTACAAACACCAGCAACAGGTTAACCCAATTTGAAGCGGGAGAAACAATCTATATAGACCTCCTCTATGAGGTACACGAATGGCCAATAGGTTTCTTGTGCGCCACATGTTAGGGGAATGCAGATGTGATCCACACACCACATCGAGTAAACCTGGTTTAGTTAAAAAGTGGAAAAAAGGGGCTGAAGACATGCCTCAGTGGTTAAGAGCATTGCCTGCTCTTGAAAGGTCCTGAGCTCAAGGAGGTCAAGTGCAGACATACACACAGATAGGGCCATAAATAGACTGGGAAAGATATCAGAGATATATCACCCTTCACTATAGGGCCATCGGGCCATGGTAGGGCCATAGGGCTATGGTAGGGCCATAGGGCCATGGTAGGGCCATAGGGCCATAGGGCCATAATTCTGTTCTTTTTATTCCAGTTATGTAAATCCTGCCCTATTCAAAAGGCAAGCAGTTTCTTTATTAACCTATGAGGGTAACACATTGACAGATGATCCTTTTCCATTAGTTTTACCCATGAACTGTCCACAATATGACTGTGTAAGCAAGTCCTGAACAATACCAACAACAGTTTTCATACCAATATCAATGCAGGAAATATTATAAGTCTTCAATGGTTTACACAGAGCTACAGACTATTGGTAACTTCTGTGAGTAACAAAGTAAATCTCCAAGAATGACACCCTTCACTATTTATCCAATAATCTCTGGTCAATCCTAAACAATATATGCTCATTAGAAAATTTAAATGAATCAGTATAATATATTTGCATATTTATAGGTATGTATACATGTAACATGATAATCAAAGACTAAGATATATAAATTTGATAGGGTACAAGGGAAGATTCAGAGAAAGAAAAAAAATGAGCTAAATAAGAAATACAATATTCATATATAAAATTCTTAAAAAATTATTTAATACCTTTATTGAACATGCTAATAACCAAAGTGGTTTCCAATTTTTGAAAAATCAGAGAGAAAATTAGGATCAGTTATGACTTGGAAGATTGAATTTTCCAAGGGGGAACTGAAAGTCTAGCTTCCAATGGAGTAAAAAAGTAAAACAGAGATGAGTTTTATCTGGTACTTGAAGAGATCTTTAAGTATAACTTTAAAATGAAACTTTCTTTTTTTCCTTTCAAAATAATTTTGGCAACAGGTGGCAGTACCAACTTCTCCATCATTCCTTGTTTTGTTTGTCAACAAAATACCAGAAATGTCATCTTAGCATAGAATTTCCTGACAATGCTACCATCCACAAACCAAGTTTGCTTAAAAGGATAAGAAATTATAGTCCACAAGAGTAATTATAAATGGAAATGTTACATTGTGTTTCAATTTAAATGAATGAAAAGACCTTGAAGTTGCTTTCTAAATGTTTGTCTGGGTACTAATGGGTATAAAAGTTTAAATACTGTTTCCTACTAACTGCTAATTTGTGTTTTTTTTTTCATGTTGTAGCTAATTGTACTTTTACCTAGAATTAAGATTCATTGAGAAAAGCTCTTTTTTACTGAACAAGAGAAAGAGAAATCCCACAAAGTGAAAGCTGATAAAAAGGTTTCAACATAAGTGATCAGAAAAGAAACTGATTTCTGCTAGAGTAAATGGAAGAATATGAAAGTCTATGTGTTTGTTTTAGCAGATGAACACATGGTATTAGAAACTAATTAGGAGGCTCATCTATAGGGAAGACTAATTCTTCTATCATTTATTAATTTCTTGTATGTAGTTTTTTTTTTTTCTTAAGGGGAAAGCCTCTAAGAAATCTCCCCTATCTAGTTGTCTTGCCCACCAGTGTTTCTATTGCTTAGGACATGGAATCATATTTTTGAGATTTCATGAGTGTAGCTTCCCTATTATATCTAGAAAATATAAGAGGGGTTAGAGGGAAAAATGAGTTATAAAATTTTATATTTAAATTTTAATTAAAATAAATATACTTTTAAGAGAAAGAAAATACAACCAGTATAATATTCAGAGTAAACAATGAGTGAGAAAGTTCAACTCTTAAGTCCTGAAGACCAGTGGCTCTCAGAAGAGTAAAATACTGTGAAACACTGGGGTGAGACTAGCAAAACACTGAGAATAGGAGGTGCTATGGAAAGTGAATCTATTACTTGGAATTAATTCAGCTTCATTTAGATTGCTCAAAATGCTAGAAATAATTTCTCACAGCTGTCTTTCTTGAGGCAAAACAACAACTCCAAAAAATAGAATAAGCAGAATTGAACTGGCCTAGAGAAAAAGGAAGGGCCCATTGTCAACAACTACAGGAATCTACAATGTGATGGGGTATTTGTTGTCCACATGCTCTGAGACAACAGCATCAACATACTAGACCTGCAAATGTAAACAAGCCCACAGTCAGCTGTTTTTTTTTTTCTGTTCCTTTTCGTGAATTTAAACAGACAAGTAAATGTCTTTAGATACTTAAGGAAAGGTTAAAAAAAAAAGAGAGAGAAGAATGTACCTTCTTCCAAAAAAAAAAAATATCAGGCAAAATATATAAAACATAAAACAAGGCAGTGCAGAGTAGAGTGATTCTGGGAGATAATATAACCACAAATTAATATCCCACTGAAATATAAAACATGATAAAATCAAGACCTGCTTCTGAAGAGGTAAAACTAGTAAACAAAGGATAGGACAAAATAGCTCAGCAGGCAAACCCAGTAATTGTGCAAGACTGGTGACCTGAGTTCAATTGCTAGGACCCTTAAAATGGTGGTAGGAGAGAATCAGCTCTACAAAGTAGCTCTCAGACCTCTGCATGTATAATATAAATGTGCATGCACAAACTCACAAAGACATTATGTACAACTAATTATAATAATAATTAATAGTAATAAAATACCAGAACACCAAACTCATCATCAGGGAAAGATTAAAATTAAAGATCCAAAAACTAAAACAAGGAAAATATAAATGTGTGTATGTGTATATATACATTAAGGTTAGGGAAACCTTCTAAGATTTACAATTTCTATGAGGAAACTGAAAAAGAGCAGAGGAGAGAGCAAATCATGCCACTGAATATTGACAGAGAGGCATTCTAGAGTTTAAAGTTTAGAAAATGAGACAGAAATAATGAATATAATTGTAAAAATAATGGCAAAATCTTTAGCATATGTACAGCAATGAAGGTCTCCTAACTAAGAGGTAGCAGAGATTGAAGAGAGGGGATCCATTTCTTTAAAATTCCTGGTCTACAAGAGCTAGTTCCAGGACAGGAACCAAAAGCTACGGAGAAACCCTGTCTCGAAAAATCAAAAAAAAAAAAAAATATCACTAATTCTACCTGCCAGAAAACAATAAGACATACAGTCATTCTATAATTTTTATGTAGCCAGTAAATGTTCTGTTATAATTCTGAGTTTCAGGATCAAGGTGATTTGATAAAGATTAGGACAGGAAACCCCAGAAAGAAAGCACTGGAATAAAGATATTCAGGATAAGAAATAAAGAAATAAAGGTATAATTTAAATTAAATAGAGCTATGGTTAAGCACTCATAGGATGGAATACTAAAAATACCAAAAGTACAGTCTACCCAAAATATATTAAATTGTATAAACTTATACAACATATGCAAAATTGAAAGATGTAGCTATATCAAAAGTGTATTCTAATTGTTTTTCATTTATTTAACTAATCAGAATATAATTTTACTGTCACTTAAACAGAAGACATGTATTATAGTTTACAAAGCTAAAACTATGGCTGGGGAGATGACTCAAAATCCAAGAGCATGCAGTGCTCTTAAGGAGAACATGTGTTTGGTTTGTAGCACCCATGATAGGTGGCTCCCAACTACCTATGACTTTCGTTCTAGGAAACTTGATGATCAATGTAGGTATCTACACTCATCTGCATCTATCCACATACAGACAAACATGCATACCTGTATTAAAAAGTAACAGCAGGGGCTGGAGAGATGGCTCAGAGGTTAAGAGCACTGGCTGCTCTTCCAGAGGTCCTGAGTTCAGTTCCCAGCAACCACGTGGTGGCTCACAACCATCTGTACTGAAATCTGGTGTCCTCCTCTGGCGTGCGGGCATACATCAAGGCAGAATGTTGTATACATAATAAATAAATCTTTAAAAAAAAAAATAAAATAAAAAGTAACAGCAAATCTCATTTTAAAAGTGAAAACTAATCAACCTGTAATAACAAGAAGCCACGAAGACTATTATAATCCATGTAAGAGGCACAGATAACATTAGAGATTGGAGGAAAATCCTTTGGTTTGGGACATGGCTCCATAATAGGAAGAAATTTTAAGTTTGAATTTCCTGTATGTGCTGGGCATGGACTTTCACTCTTATACCTCCAGCACTGATGAAAAAGGAAACATGCAGCTTCCAGAAGCTCACTGGCCATCTGAGACAAAAAATAGTGAGTTTGTCATTTAGTGACAAACTTTATCACAAATGGTATGATAGAGAATAGTCAAACTTGATCTCTGGTCTCTGGAAGTGCATACATATGCATATGTGCACAAAAATGCACATAAAAACACATGCATTCAGGCAAACACACACACACACGGAGATATTTGATGTTAATATTACAGGAGTTAAATTCTTATTTTTTCACTTTATTGTTGTTCTGAAACAAAGTCTCATACAGGTGCTGGGAAAACAGGTATGTACCACCACACCTGCCTAAAATGTTGCCATTTGGAAACAGAACCTAGAGAATGGCTGAATGGAAGAGATTACTGCTGATTAAAAAGAGAGTATTTTAGTGTTTTATCTCTATGCATTTGATTACAGTTTAAAATTACATTTCAAAAGTATAACATGTCTGTAAAAGCTCAGTAAGAGCAAAATTGTACAAATATATTAGTGAAAATCAAATAGTGTTTGTAGGTTAAAATAGTTTATTTTTTACCTTTTTATGATGACATTGTGGTTGTATAATATGTTACTATTAACAAAAACTTCGTGAAGAATATCTTAGAACTCTATTTTTTAGCATTTTGCTTTGCTTGTAAATCTTAAACTATTTTCATGGAAGATTGAAAAGAAAGAATTAAATACATTCCATGGCTATACTAACAAGATATGTGCCACATCACATATCTCTAAAACATTTTCTTTGAAATATGTTATGAATGCTATTTAAATTCTGTTGAGTCTTAATGCATGAGCCTCTGGAAGCCTTTGTACAATTTTCACTAATGTATTTTTCACTCAGTTTCAGGCACCACCCAAGTTCCCAACCACAGTCATGAGTCTTCTTGTTAATTAATACTGTCTCAGTCCTTGGTACTTTATGATCTTGAAGGATTTGAGAAAACAGCTATTGTATAGAATAACTCTAATTTTGGCTTGTATGATATTTCAAATGATTGGGTCATGGTTATGCATTTTCACAAGACTATCCCAAAATTGTGCTGTCTAATTCTCCATATTCAGATTGTGAAAAATATATTTGAGCATCCTGTCTTAAGGCTTTATTTAATTGTACTGGCATCTGTTAGACTTTTTCACAGTAAAATTCCCTGCAGAATTATTAAATGTTTTTATATGGGTACTGGTCTTTGAAGTTTTTTTATTGATTTTTATCAAGATCTACATTTTTCTCTGCTCCCCTCCCTACCTCTACCCTCCCCTTCAACCCCCCCCCCCAAGACCCCATGCTCCCAATTTAATCAGAAGATCTTGTCTTTTTTCTACGTCCCATGTAGACTACATCTATGTATAACTCTCTTAGGGTCCTCATTGTTGTCTAAGTTCGCTGAGATTGTAATTTGTGCATTGTTTTTTTTTTTTTGGTTTATGTTTGAAAACCACTTGTGAGTGAGTACATGTGATAATTGCCTTTTTGGGTCTGAGAAACCTCACTCAAAATGATGTTTTCTAGCTCCATCTCTTTTCCTGAAATATTCAAGTCATCGTTATTCTTTTCTGCTATGTAGTAATCCATTGTGTAAATGTTTTCCTTATCCATTCTCCAGTTGAGGGGCATTTAGGATGTTTCTAGGTTCTGGCTATGACAAACAATGCTGCTACGAACATAGTTGAGCATATGTCCTTGTGGCATGATTGAGCATCCTTTAGATATATACTCAAAAGTGGTATTACTGGGTCTTGAGGAACGTTGTTTCCTCATTTTCTGAGAAACCGCCACACTGACAACCAAAGGGGCTGTACCACCTTGCATTCCCAGCAGCAATGCAGAAGTGCTCCCTTTTCCCCACAACCTCTCCAGCATAATTTGTCATCAGTGTTTTTGATCTTGGCCATTCTCATAGTTGTAAGATGGAGTCTCAGAGTTGTTTTGATTTGCATTTCTCTGATGACCAAGGATGTTGAACATTTCTTTAAGTGTCTTTCAGCCATTTTAGATTTTTTTTTGATTATTTGTTACCAATTTCTTGAGTTCTTTGTATATTTTAGAGATCAAACCTCTGTCTGTTGTGGGGTTTGTGAAGATCTTTTCCCATTCTGTAGCCTGTCATTTTGTCTTGTTGACCATATCCTTTGCTTTAGAGAAGCTTTTAAATTTCATGAGGTCCCAGTTATTAATTATTTCTCTCAGTGTTTGTGCTGCTGGGGTTATATTTAGGAAGTGGTCTCCTGTGCCAATGCAGTCAAGTGTACTTTCCACTTTCACTTCTTTAAGGTTTAGTGTGGCTGACTTTATGTTTAGGTCTTTGGTCCATTTGGACTTGAGTTTTCTGCATGGTGATAGATATGAGTCTATTTCCATTCTTCTACATGTTGATATTTTATAATGCCAGCACCATTTGTTAAATATGCTTTCTTTTTTCTATTTGTTATTTTTTGCTTCATTGTCAAAAATCAGGTGTTTGAAAGTTTGTAGATTAATATCTGGGTCTTCAGCCGGGCGGTGGTGGCGCACGCCTTTAATCCCAGCACTCGGGAGGTAGAGGCAGGCGGATCTCTGTGAGTTCGAGACCAGCCTGGTCTACAAGAGCTAGTTCCAGGACAGGCTCCAAAACCACAGAGAAACCCTGTCTCGAAAAACCAAAAAAAAAAAAAAAAAAAAAAAAAAAAAAAATATCTGGGTCTTCGATTTGGTTCCATTGGTCCTCCTGTAGATTCTTATGCCAATACCAGGCTGTTTTTAGTACTGTGGCTCTGTAGTAGATTTTGAGGCCAGGAATTGTGATTCCTCCATAAGTTCTTTTATTGTACAGGATTGTTATGGCTATACTGGCTTTTTTGTTGTTTTTTGTTTTTACATATGAAGTTGAGTACCATTCTTTCGAGGTTTGTGAAGAATTTTGTGGGGATTTTGATGGACATTGCATTGAATCTATAGATTGCTTTTTTTTATTAAGATTGCCATTTTTACTATGTTAATTCTACCTTCCCAAGAACATGGGACATCTTTCCACTTTCTGATGTCTTCTTCAATTTCTTTCTTCAATGAATTAAAGTTCATGTCATACAAGTTTTCCACTTGTTTGGTTAGAGTTACTCTGAGATATTTTATGGTGTTTGTGACTATTGTGAAGGGTTATGTTTCTCTGATTTCTTTCTTGGTCGATTTATCATCTGTGTACAGGAGGGCTACTAATTTTTTTACTTAATCTTGTATCCTGTTACATTACTGAAAGTATTTATGATTTATAGAAGTTCCGGTAGACTAGAAACCAAATATGAGTGAGTACATCCCATGTTCCTCTTTTTGGGTCTGGCTTACCTTACTCAGGATAGTGTTTTCTATTTCCATCCATTTGTATGCAAAATTCAAGAAGTCCTTGTTTTTTTACTGCTGAGTAATACTCTAATATGTATATATTCCATACTTTCTTCATCCATTCTTCCATTGAAGGGTATCTAGGTTGTTTCCAGGTTCTGGCTATTACAAACAATGCTGCTATGAACATAGTTGAGCATATACTTTTGTTGAATGATAGGGCCTCTCTTGGGTATATTCCCAAGAGTGGTATTGCTGGATCCAGGGGTAGGTTGATCCCGAATTTCCTGAGAAACCGCCATACTGTTTTCCAGAGTGGTTGCACAAGTTTGCATTCCCACCAGCAATGGATGAGTGTACCCCTTTCTCCACAACCTCTCCAGCAAAGGCATGGGATAAAACTGGACTTGCTGAACATAGCGGACAATGAGGACTACTGAGAACTCAAGAACAATGGCAATGGGTTTTTGATCCTACTGCACGTTCTGGCTTTGGGGGAGCCTAGGCAGTTTGGATGCTCACCTTACTACACCTGGATGGAGGTGGGTGGTCCTTGGACTTTCCACAGGTCAGGGAACCCTGATTGTTCTTCGAGCTGATGAGGGAGAGGGACTTGATCGGGGGACGGGGAGGGAAATGGGAGACGGTGGCGGGGAGGAGGCAGAAATCCTTAATAAATAAATAAATTAAAAAAATAATAAAAAAAAGAAGTTCCAGTAGAATTTTTGAGGTTGCTTATGTAAACTATCATAAAATCAGCAAATAATGGCAGTTTGTCTTTTCCTTTTCTGATTTGTGTCTCTTTTATCTCATTTTGTTGTCTTATTGCCCTGGCTAGGACTTCAAAAACTATATTGAATAGATATGGAGAGAGGATGGACAACCTATATCACCTAAAAGAAGAGCTAGTTCCAGGACAGGCTCCAAAACCACAGAGAACCCTGTCTCAAAAAACAAAAAAAAAAAAAAAAAAAAAAAAAAACAAACAAAAAAAAAGAAAACCCATTGAGCACCATATTTTTCATTCAACTGTATTCTGAATGGCAACAGATTATGGCTGGAAACAAGATGACATTATGTCAGTAAGAAAAGAAAAGTACGGTGTGTGGGTGCACCCCTCGTGGTCCTGAGTTCCTTGCTCGTTCTCCGTCTCCTTCTGCTCCTGATTTGGACCTTGAGATTTCAGTCCAGTGCTCCAATGTGTGTCTCTGTCTCTGTCTCCTTTCATCGCTTGCTGAAGGTTAATATTCAGGAGGATGCCTATGTGTTTTTCTTTGGGTTCTCCTTATTTAGCTTCTCTAGGATCACTAATTATAGGCTCAATGTCCTTGGTTTATGTCTAAAAACCAAATATGAGTGAGTACATCCCATGTTCCTCTTTTTGGGTCTTGCTTACCTCACTCAGGATAGTGTTTTCTATTTCCATCCATTTGCATGCAAAATTCAAATGGGGATGTTCTACTGGGAACTCACCAAGACCAGCTGGCCTGGGTCTGGAAAAGCCTGGGATAAAACCGGACTCTCTGAACATAGCGGACAATGAGGACTACTGAGAACTCAAGAACAATGGCAATGGGTTTCTGATCCTACTGCACGCACTGGCTTTGTGGGAGTCTAGGCAGTTTGGATGCTCAACTTACTAGACCTGTATGGAGGTGGGGGTTCCTTGGACTTCCTACAGGACAGGGAACCCTGATTGCTTTTCGGGCTGAGGGGGGGGGGCTTAATTGGGGGAGGGGGAGGGAAATGGGAGGCGGTGGCGGGGAAGAGACAGAAATCTTTAATAAATAAATAAATAAATAAATAAATAAATAAATAAAAATAAAGAGAAAATGTAACTCTAAAAAAAAGAAAAGAAAAGAAAAGTACAGATAGTCAATCCTTTAACTTTTACGAATTCTGGCAAATGAATTCATTAAATGCTAGCATCTTTAGCTCTGAAAAAATTGCTAAATATTAAGAAAAACTTAAACAGGCATTGAGGGCTGAAGAGATCAAGTTTCTAAAATGTTAGTGAATGATTTTCAGAGAAGATTTGAAACATTGAAAGACACCAGATAATCCCATGGTGAAAGAAAAAAAAACACAGAAATTTCTCATATCAAAATGATGAAGAACCCACATATGAAGGAATGAAGGAATGAGTCAGATTGACTGGTTTCAATTTGTAGAGCCTGGATGTTAGTGAGGCTCAGTTGTAATCAGCTTGCCTTTGGCATATTGGTTCTAGGAAAACAAAAAGCAAAGAACTGTGTCAGTGGTATTCAACATCCATGTTATTTGAATTAACTAGCCACGAGTTGTCTTTTTCTAGAAAACTAAAGAATGAGACTGAATTCAGGATCTCATGAAAGGCAGGCAGACATGAGTAGAGATGAGGAGTTTGATTAATTGAGTCACGCCCCAAAGTGCTCTGGCAATACCCCTGGGCTACCATAGCTAGTTCCAGTACAGGTTCTAAAGCTACAGAGAAACCCTGTCTCAAAAAAGGAATTGAGAAATGAGGACTTTGCAGTAACCTATTGATATATGTTTATAAATAAATCTCAAGAGGTAATGCTTCTGCATATTTTGCAACTAGCTTGGCCACAATGATAACTTTTTATACTAATTTAAAATGTATTAAGTACATAATGTTCCTAAGTATTGCACTTAAAACATCTTCTGAAAAATGATAAGACTTTTGTGTAATTGGACTATCCTCTTTTCACAATCAAACACGCAAGCCTATTTAACACTGCTGCAACAGAGAACTTCTGAGTTACTTATAAGAATTAGAAATTTGTTTCATGAGTCCTATTGAGAAGCCCAAGTTGGAATTATTATATGATCCCATCACTGAACAACAAGGTAGTAAAAGATGATGAACAAAGAACTTATGGCCTCTGTCCTTTACAAAAGTCACTTGATTCCATTCTCAAAATTGGAGAAACAAGAACCTAAACCCCACCTTCCCCCCCAAAACTGGCATTTCTGCATTGTTGAATTGGGTTTAAATTTTCAAAACATGATTTGGATTAAGTAGTTTTCTTAAAAACATAAAGATGCCAAAAGTAGGGTTGAGATGTCCACTTATATACCCTAAACCTATAAACAACCTTTTGATTTATAATTTTATATTTTGTAAACAAATATTAACACTTCAACTGAGAGAGAAAATAGAACTATCATCAATGCATAGACTCTATTAAAACATCTTGCTCCAATTGCTGATCTATTTCAAAGTACAGAATAAAGCCCAGATGATAATATTAATGCTGTGATAGAACCAAATCTAGACAGATTTAAAGTATAAATTAACAAAGATATTAATTAAGAATCTGAACATTTGTGAAACAGTCTCTCATACAAGTGGAAAATAAAGGAATCTGACATTGATCCAGAGTACAGGGTCAGACTGTGCTTTTAACTAGGTGATCTGGTATAGCTTATAATCTAAATGGATATTATTTTTAGACTTAAACTGCTTTTTTCATAATTACATTAAATAATACATGAAAATGAGAACATTCAAGATGAATTCACTTTATCCCCTATCTTCATTCTGTGCTGCTCCATGTCTAGTATATTGTCAAGTATATGTATAGGTATAAGTATATACTTGGCTGTATATGTATGTATAGATATACATGCATATATGACATATATGTTTATATTGTAATAAAATATATAGAAATCACAGCATCCTTTTGTCATGTATAAAAGCAATACATAATCTTCAAATACTTCTGTCATTAAAGATCTCATTTTTCATTTTCTATACAAGGCAGATTATGAACATCCATTAAGTGTTTCAGATTAAGTAAATATTTCAAAATGTCTCTTAATTTATTTGTCAGAATAATTTAGCTGTATCGTGCTTACATAGAAGAGATTTACTGTCCTTAAAATTAAGTCCAACTTCATAAATTCCTGTAGCATAATTTCCATTACAATACAAAGCTCATGCTGACAAATCAAAACAAATTATAAGTATGAGCTTTGTTATGCTTCTGCACTAATGGCATTTTTTTTCTGAATACAGATCAGGCTAAATGATTTGACGAATAACATTACAATGCATTCTTTTGATGAAAATACATTTAAATTTTGCTCTAGCTCGTTGAATGTAGTTACGTGCTATAATGTGGGTAGAGCTGTTTCGGAGGACAATGAGGATTTAGCAGAGAAAATCTCATTTACAGTAAATAACTGGTACCAACAGATTTCAGCTACTAAGAATTACAGTATTTCTCACAAATGAAAAAAATTTGTTTTAAGGAAAGGTGAATCCTGCATAAGTAATATGTAGGGTCATTACATGTGAAAATTGTCTTTTATAACAAGTGGATTCAATGTGTCTGAGCTTTAAATAAGGCAATTGCAATAAATGAGCACATGGAATAGACTGAAAACTAATCAGAGTGTAAGTTCTATGTTAATTAACAACAGTAAACCCATAAAATCCCTGCATGCCCAAACATCCTGCCTTTTAGTTCAGGTATCAAAGTCTACCAGATGCCCTACATGACTACAAGAAATAGTTCAGCAACCTTCCTTTTTGTTTGTTTATTCATATATTTTAATGATAGTTTTGTTTATACATTGAGAGTAGCATGAGCACATGAAGAATATGCTTTAACCCTTTCCACCCTTTATTTTCCTGTCTTACCTATTCCTCATAATCACCACAATATAGCTTTTGCTAAATTTTATGTGTGTGTATGTGTATATGTTCATGTGTGCTTGTGTGTACATGTGTGTATATGTGTGTTGCTCTGTATGCATGAGTGTGTGGTCATACTAGACAATGAGCAATTCACCAGTTTTCACATCCTCAGAGAAAAAGGACTGTACCAACCCTCAAAGCCATTCTAGTTACTTTACAACTCATGGTGAGGAGAGAGCTCTGACATCCACTTAGGAAATTGTGTGGCATATGATCTTTTTTGTGAATAAATAAAATACTGAATACTATATGATACAAGCAATAAAGTAGGGAAAATATTAAAGTACAGTCATTCATAAAATGAGAGCACAACTGTTAAAATTCTTGTGAAGTGAGATATGACTAAGGAACTTCAGAAGTCTCAGTGAATTCCTGGATATCTAGAAAGCTATGAGAATCAAAAGGCTTTCTTATACAAACTTACAAAATAGGCCCTGGACAGTCAACTTCTGCTAACATTTAGGACCACACAGCAGGAAACAAAGATTAAGCCAAGAATAGTGTATATCAGAGTATTGAAGGCATTTCCAACAGTAATGGCTCCCACTAAATCTATTCCCTTCCTCATGTACACTACTATTATAAAAATTATGACATATGAAGCATGTTACTATTGTAAGAAAGCCACTTGTTGGTTCCCGGATGCTCAGCCCTGATTTGATCACACAAAAACTGTAGTAACTAAAACACTGTTTGGCCCATTAGCTCTAGCTTCTTATTGTCTAACACCTATATCTTAATTTAACCCATTTCTAGTAATCTGTGTATCACCAAGTGGCTGCAGCTTACTGGGAAAAGTTCAGGTGTCATGTCAGGCAGGGCTAAATGGCTTCCCTTGACTCTGCCTTCTTTCTCCCAGTATTAATTTTAGTTTTCCCTCCCTTCCTAAGTTATGCCCTATCAACACACCATGACAATTTCTTTATTCACAAATGGTATTCAAACATACAGAGGGGAATCCCACATCACCTGCCTTTTTCTGTTTAAAAGAAAAGGAAGGTTTTTAACATTAACATGGTAAAATTACATATAACAAGATAGGTAGCAGGCAAGAAATAGTTACAATATGTATATTTACTTTATTTTTTATCATGACTAATAAAAACTATATTATTACCATCTATTCTTCAACTCCATCAAAAACTCCTAAAGGATACGATATTGCCTAAGTTAACCGGATGTACATTGTAAGCAACTTCCAAAAATCTAGAATTGACAGAGACATCTCGTTGCCTAGGCAGTCATCCAAAGTTCTTCTGTTCCATTGAGGCATCCATCATCAGCCTATAGGCCCATAGTATCCAAAAGACTTTTCCTTGAAGCAGAAAATTTCAAAAATAGCTATACTTATATTGGCAGTTTGTCAGGCACTATCTTCTGTGTGCTGAAGAATATCTGGTGGGCTCTTTCATGAAGCAGGAACCCTTAAGGATAGTCTTACCTTTAGGCAAGTTCAGCAGTCATTTCTCTGTGGGTCCTGCATGTCTAGTTCATATAGCAGTTGAGACAAGAGCTGTTTCTTGCCCAAATGGCTAACCAACTTCATAAGGAGCCTCTTTGATGCCAATATTCTTCTTGAAGTAATTGGTGATGCCAGGAGCACATGTGTCTCACTGTCATAAAAATTCCTAAGTTCTTAAAAACATTTTAAATGACACATTCTGTAGGATTTGAAAGATTTTAAAAGTACCTATCCATTTGTAATATATCTCTGTAAATCTAGAAAATCTAACTAACACAATTACAAGCTTGACTATTATAAATGACTCTGTATTTACCTGTATTTCCTAGTTATACATTACATTTTTAAATGAGCTGCACAATCACAATACCTTAATCAAGAGTAGAAATATATAGTATATATATAATAACAAAACTGACCTTAAATTTGTATCAATAAACCAAGATCCCTACAATGCAAATGTCTGTAGCATATACCCCTTTAAATGTAAAGAAACATTTAAAAACAATATTTAGGAATATGGGTGTAGCTCTTCTCCAAACTTCTTTCTACTGTTCATTGGGCAAAGTAATTTTTTGAGGGGTGTTCAAGGTAACCTTTCAGGGGGTCTTAGTCCATCAAAGCACATTAGCCTGGAATGAATCCACAGGTTTTCATTCTCTGTGGAAACAAAATAAGACTCTCTTTTTCAAAGCAACATATCATTAGACCAAAATTTGGAAGTCATGATACTTTTAGAACATACATGCTGGTTTCGCTTAGCAGCTCATACAATGAAATATCCCTCTGTACTTAGCTCTTTCACAGTTTAAAAAAAAAACTCAAAGAAAACAACATAATTCAGACTCTGTGTATTCTCTATCTTTATGTGGCTTGTTTATTTTTTACCCATTTTCATCTATGACTGTCTGAACTCTCTCTTTAAAGACTTTACCTTTTAAAAAATCATTTACTTCTTTTTATAACTGTCTATATTATTTTTCTTCTCTCTCCAAAACCTATGTTCATTTATATAGTACTGTGAAACATTTGAATGGCTTTTCCATATGAATTTGTCTTTATTGTGTGTTTAAAATTATTTTCTGATCAGGACTGTTTCTTAGAATATTAAGCCCTTCTTGTGAACTTAAGTTGTGTCATTGCTAGGGGAATTACAGAACTGTCTGCTTGCCCTGCCCAGGCCAGCATGGGGAAGCAGTTCACCACCTCATCGCCTCTAAGAGCCATGCACAATGCCCAATCTCTAGGCACACAGCTGGTCAATGTTGCCACCAAGAAAGCCTTAGCATGTTGCTCACAAACCCCATCCAAATACTCTGTCTCCTAAAAGAGCCAGAGGTCATATTGGCAGCAAGGCCAAGAAAACAGGCATTTGAAAACTGCATGGCTTTTTTTCTGCTATTGCTGAATCAGTAAGACCCCCCATTAAAGGATCTGTGACATGCTGCCAGCAAACAGCAAGAAGCTGTGTTAAACTCTGTATTTTTGTGTCTAGAATTACTTTTCAAGCTCTCTCAAGTTTTTAAGTGGGTTTTAGTTTGCCATGTTGGAAGAAGACCACTTGTTGGTTCCTGGCTTCTCAGCCCTGAAACAATCACATAGAAAGTGTACTAATTAAAAGATTACTGGACCCATTAGCTCTAGTTTCTTATTGGCTGGCACTTATATCTTAATTTAAGCCATTTCTAGTAATCTGTGTATTACCACGTAACTGTGTCTTACTGGGTAAAGTTGTGGTGTCTGTGTCTGTTGGGGCTACATGGCTTCCCTCAACTCTGTCATTTTTCTCCCAGCATTCAGTCGAGTTTTCCTTGTCTTCCTGAGTTATGCCCATCAATAGACCAAGGCAATTTCTTTATTCACCAATGATATTTACAGCATACAGTTGGAAATCCCACATCATGTTTCTATAACATAGACTTCTAATTTTAGACTAATGTAGCTTACTTTTATTCTATTTATTTTATTTTTGATAGTAAAATTACACAAATTTTCTTCCCTTTTCTCTTTTCTAATACCTTCTTGTAACCTTCACTCTTTGAAAATGAATGACTTCTTTCTCATTAATTGTTTTTACACACACACACACACACATACACACACACACCACTCACAGAATGACATATTTTTTACAACTGTGCCATTGTCATTTTAGTTCAAGCTACATTAAACCTTGATCATAGTACTTTGGTTAGTTGATAAGGAAAAAAGTTTTTAAATATAGGAAATGAAAAGTAATAAACTTAAAACTGTATACTAAAAATTATGTATTTCATATAAAGAAGGATAATAATAGAAGATTACAGAGGCATTGCGAGACAGAAAAAAATAGTAATTAAAAATACTTTGCTCAAAAGACAAGGTATAGTTGGACAGATAACAATATGATAAGCCATGAAAGAATAGAATCCCCATAATCCTGAAAGAGTACACAAAGAGATTATTTGCTAGCTATATTACCAGGAAAAATAGAACATAAGAAAGAAAATGCTGTTAGAGAGAGGTGAAACATCCAATTAATAAGTTATGGAGCACATCAAAGAGACATAATATTTACACATATATGAACCAAACAAGAAAGTAGCCAAATACATGCAGCACTATCAGACACAAGCTTAAAAGGAAAGTGATTTGGAGTCCAGGTTGATGGATGGTACATACACGTATGTGCTCAGACTCACACTCACACTCACACACACAGATGCATGCACACACACACACATACACACACATACACACATACACACACACACACACACGAGTAGCTATACTCATCAGTGGAAATGCATGGGTAAATTTAGATAATACCTATTAGAAGACATGGTTGTCACTCATAAACGTGTATTAAAATCTCAAATAAAGTGGAAATCATTTTTTTAATTTTATTGAGAAAAAGAAAAAAAAGTTTCAGCCTCCTCCCAGCCTCCCATTTCCCTCCCCCACCTCCCACCCGTCTTCCCCTCCCCCCTCTCCTCTTCCCCTCCCTTTCCAGTCCAAAGAGCAGTCAGGGTTCCCTGCCCTGTGGAAAGTCCAAGGTCCTCCCCCCTTTGTCCATGTCTAGGAAGGTGAACATCCAAACTGGTTAGGCTCCCACATAGCCAGAACTTGAAGTAGAATCAAAGCCCCGTGCCATTGTCCTTGGCTTCTCATCAGCCCTCATTGTTCGCCATGTTCAGAGAGTCCGGTTTTATCCCATGCGTTTTCAGTCACAGTCCAGCTGGCCTTGGTGAGCTCCCAATAGATCAGCCCCACTGTCTCAGTGGGTGGGTGCGCCCCTCGTGTTCCTGACTTCCTTGCTCATCTTCTCCCTCCTTCTGTTCCTCATTGGGACCGTGGGAGCTCAGGCCAGTGCTCCAGTGTGGGCCTCTGTCTCTATCTCCATCCATCACCAGATGAAGGTTCTATGGTGATATGCAAGATATTCATCAGTATTGCTATAGGATAGGGTCATTTCAGGTTCCCTATCCTCAGCAGCCCAAGGAACTGACTGGGGACATTGCCTTGGACTCCTGGGAGCCACTCTAGGTTCAAGTCTCTTGCCAACACTAAGGTGGCTCCCTTAACTAAGAATTGTGCTTCTGTGCTCCCCTATCCAACCTTCCTTTATCCCAATCATCCTGTTTCCCCAAGTTCCCCCCATCCTCCCCTTCTCACTTTTCTCTCCCCATCTCCCCTTACCCCCAATGCACCCCACCCCCAAGATCCCAATTTTCTCCCTGGCAATTTTGTCTACTTCCCATAGCCAAGAGGATAACTCTATCAATGTAATCCATCATATAAATAAACTGAAAGAAAAAAACCATATGATCATTTCATTAGATGCTGAAAAAGCATTTGACAAAATTCAACATCCCTTTACGATAAAAGTCTTGGAGAGATTAGGGATACAAGGATCATACCTAAATATAATAAAAGCTATATACAACAAGCCGAGAGCTAACATCAAATTAAACGGAGAGAAACTCAAAGCCATCCCACTAAACTCAGGAATACGACAAGGCTGTCCACTCTCGCCATACCTCTTCAATATAGTGCTTGAAGATCTAGCAATAGCAATAAGACAACATAATGGGATCAAGGGGATTCGAATTGGAAAGGAAGAAGTTAAACTTTCGTTATTTGCAGATGATATGATAGTGTACATAAGCGACCCCAAAAACTCCTCCAAAGAACTTTTACAGCTGATAAACAGCTTTAGTAATGTGGCAGGATACAAGATCAACTCCAAAAAATCAGTCGCCCTCTTATACACAAAGGATATGGAAGCAGAGAGGGAAATCAGAGAAGCTTCACCATTCACGATAGCCACAAACAGCATAAAATATCTTGGGGTAAATCTAACCAAGCAAGTGAAAGATCTATTTGACAAGAACTTTAAGGCATTGAAGAAAGAAATTGAAGAGGATACCAGAAAATGGAAGGACCTCCCTTGCTCTTGGATTGGGAGGATCAACATAGTAAAAATGGCAATTCTACCAAAGGCAATTTATAGATTCAATGCAATCTCCATCAAGGTCCCATCAAAATTCTTCACAGAACTTGAGAGGACAATAATCAACTTTATATGGAAAAAAAAAAACCCGGATAGCCAAAACAATCCTATACAATAAAGGATCTGCTGGAGGCATTACCATCCCTGACTTCAAACTCTATTACAGAGCTACAGTAATGAAAACAGTGTGGTACTGGCATAAAAACAGAGAAGACGACCAATGGAATCATATAGAAGACCCGGATTTTAACCCACAAACCTATGAACACCTCATTTTCAATAAAGGAGCTAAAAGTATACAATGGAAGAAAGAAAGCATCTTCAACAAATGGTGCTGGCACAACTGGATGTCAACCTGTAGAAGAATGAAAATAGACCCATATCTATCACCATGCACAAAACTCAATCCCAAATGAATTAAAGACCTCAATATCAGCCCGAACACACTGAACCTGATAGAAGAGAAAGTGGGAAGTACCCTACAGGAGATGGGCACAGGAGATCGCTTCCTAGGTATAACCCCAGCAGCACAGACATTAAGGGCAACATTGAATAAATGGGACCTTCTAAAACTGAGAAGCTTCTGTAAAGCAAAGGACACTGTCACTAAGACAAAAAGGCAACCTACTGACTAGGAGGAGATCTTCACCAATCCTGCAACAGACAAAGGTCTGATCGCCAAAATATATAGAGAACTCAAGAAACTAGACTTTAAAATGCTAATTAACCCAATTAAAAAATGGGGCGCTGAACTGAACAGAGAATTCTCAACAGAAGAAGTTCAAATGGCCAAAAGACACTTAAGGTCATGCTCAACATCCTAAGCAATAGGGGAAATGCAAATCAAAACAACTTTGAGATATCATCTTACACCTGTCAGAATGGCTAAAATCAAAAACACCAAGGATAGCCTTTGCTGGAGAGGCTGTGGAGGAAGGGGAACCCTCATCCATTGCTGGTGGGAATGCAATCTGGTGCAACCACTTTGGAAATCAGTTTTTCGGTTTCTCAGGAAATTCAGGATCAACCTACCCCTAGACCCAGCAATACCACTTTGGGGAATATACCCAAGAGATGCCCTATCATATGACAAAAGCATTTGTTCAACTATGTTCATAGCAGTATTATTTGTAATAGCCAGAACCTGGAAACAACCTAGATACCCTTCAATGGAAGAATGGATGAAGAAAGTGTGGAATATCTACACATTAGAGTACTACGCTGCGATAAAAAACAATGACTTCTCGAATTTTGCATGCAAATGGATGGAAATAGAAAACACTATCCTGAGTGAGATAAGCCAGACCCCAAAAGATGAACATGGGATGTACTCACTCATAATTGGTTTCTAGCAATAAATAAGGGTCACGGAGTCTACAATTGTTGAACCTAAAGGAGCTAAATAAGAAGGAAAGTGGTAATCTTTAAAAAACAAAACCTGACAAAAATATGGATTCTGTCCCAGAGGAATTATAATGTCCTGGAGTAACCTCCTCATATACTAAAATGCAACACTAAAAATAGACTAAAAGCCACAAGAGAGAAATACCTAGTCACTTATACAGATAGGTGCAAAATAATAATTATTTTCAGCAGAAATGTTACAATTCAGAAAATGAATAGAATGATTTCTGTCAAGCTATAGAACCAAATGACAATCCAACACAGGATAACCAGGAAAACCATTTGTTATCATTGAAAGAGAAAGAAAAACTTCCTGTGATAAACACAAGTTTAATTAATTTATTGCTGTCAATACAGATCTGCCGAATTTAGTGGAAGAATCCCTTTAAGCTAAAGGGAAAAATAAAACACATCCAAATAAACAATGAACTATACTAAAGCAGTTGTTAAGTAATTGAAGAATGTGTAAGCATCAAACATCAGAAAATCATCAAAACGATAAGAATTAGCATATGTCTTTAAATATATAACATTTAATATATATTAAATATATTTTAAGTATAACTCTGCCTGTTAGTAGTATCAATTTTCCATCCAAAGCACCATTTACCAGATTAGATTTAAGAAAAAGAATCTAGCAATTGTTTCTCCAAGGAGCATTTTTCAGTATCAAAGACACGCTAACATGGTAATATAAACAGATGAAAAAAAAAAGAATTCTAAGCAAATGAAACAAATGAAGAATCAAATGACACTATTTTATTTTAATATTGAACAAAACAAATTCAGATTAAAATTAGATTAAAAAAGAAAGATATTTCACACTGGATTAAGGGAAAATCATCAAAAGAATATTATGGCTGTAAAATAGTATACACTGAACTTGACTGCATCCAATTTAAAGAAAAATACTGAATATAAGATACATATTAACAGAATACAATAATAGTGGATAACTCAGAAATGTCTTTCATAGCTATGCCAATATTAATTTTAACAAAGATGGAAAGCCATACATGAAGGAAAGGTAGCTTCTTCAGCTAGTGGCGCTGGCAAATTTGGTGAACACATAAACTAACTGGAAATGAACCAAGGCTATTGATCTTGGTGTGAATCTCTGAAGCTGTTAGAGATGGACATAGGCATGGACTTTGAGAATAAGATTCTAATCTCTCAAGAAGTAACGCCTAGACTGTTGTTAAGAGCACTGACTACTCTTGCAGTGGACCTGAGCTCTGTTTCCAGTTTCCGCATGTTGATTTACAAGCTCCAGGAACACTGAGCTCTTGTATATACAAGCTACACATAATCTAATACAGTCACCACAACATAAACAAAAATGAAAAATAAAAAGATAGTTAATTATAACAATTCAAAGAAAGGATTGTGAGGATTTATAAATTTTATGCCCAAATAGTTGTACAAATGGTTAATCAAGTAAAAAGACAGCAAATACGGTGGGAGCTAAATTTTGCTAGTTACACATCTGAAAGAATTATAATATTACAACAAGGAATAATTATTAAACATAAGCAAAATAGCCATTTCATATGTAGACATAAATTCAACAAGCGTGCTAATAAAATAGACAGTTTTCAAAAGGTCAGAGAGAAGTGGCTAAAATTAGAAAAAGACAAAGTTACTAGATTTCAGAGAAAGGCAAATAAAATCTCAACTGGGAGTCTATTGCACTCTAGCCAGAAATGCCATCAAGAAATAAATAAATAAATATGTTGTTGATGAGAATGTGAGAATGTAAACTTATATTAGTACTATGAAAATTAGTGTGACCTTTCTCAAAAAATAACTTATGAAGATATATATTTTATGGTCCTGCTGCTAACACTTCTGGATACTAGCAACAACGATTTCAGATGAACATACCACAGAGAAACTTGTACACCAATATTTGTTGCAGGATTATTTATGTTAACTATGTTATGGAACCAAGCTAGGTTTCCAAAAACAGTAGAATGGAAAAGGAAAAGTAGTACATGCATACAACTGAACATTTCAGCCATAAAAAAAACAGTATTATGTTGTCTGCAAATAAATGGATTCAACTGAGACTACTGATTTAAGCTGAACCAATCTCAGAAAGAAAATATCTTTAGTTTTTTTCATATATGGTTTATAGATTTTATAGAAATACAAGGACCATATATGTTTATATGTGAAAAAAAGTGTAAACATAGTCCAGGGAAACAGAAAACTAATATTTTAGGGTAGAGAGGAAAGAGAAGAGTCTGTACTATATACAGGGATGTTCAAGAACATCAATTAATATTATTAAAATGTCTTGATGCAACACAGCACCATGCACACTGCATACGCATGATGAAAATTAAAAGAAATTCAGGGTAAAATCTCTAAATTACACCATTTTTTAATGTTAATATACCATATTCCCTGATGTGTAAAACAAGTCAGATTAGGAATTTGAACAACAGTTCACATCAACATCATTTAGCTAACACCTGTAAAATATATCATAAAACCAAATATAATTAGGTTTTTACAAATATTTTAAAGTTGTAAAAATTAAACAATGCAATTAAATTGATCAAAGATAAAATATTTGGGAAAGTCAAATTATACTTTTAGATGAATGAAAATAAGATAAAACTCAGAAATTATGAAATGTAACTAAAAATATCTGTCCATTTAGAGCCTTTGAGTATATCAAAAGTAAAAAAATAAATATAATAAGCATGTTTTAAATATTAGCTACTTATAGTTCACAATGTTATATGTATAATTTATGTAGATATAAAAATGGACACACACACAGACACACACACACACACACACACATATATATATATATATATATATATGTATATATATATATATATATACACACATGTGTATGTACACATGTGTGCTGTAATCTTTCTTTCATCATGGGTCGGGACAATTTCTACACAATCACATAATATCATTTGATAAACAGAGTTAAGAAATAGTAACACAAAGCTATCATCAAAGCACTGAAATGTTTGGTCCACCTGCTCTGAGGGAAACCAAACAGAGTAAGCTGACCCACAAGTCATATAAGATGTATCATATTCCAGGCTGGGCATTTTCTTTCTGAGAATGATCTTTTTTCCTGGATAAGGGGTGAAAAATAACTGACTGGGCTTGTACTGAGAAGATTTTGAAGCAAGGCAGTCTGGTTTTAGGTCACCTGTTCTGAGTTACAGCTTGAGAATACGGAAACTTTACCTAGGATTATAATTCTGACCCCCAGTTTTTTTAGACAATTGAGAAGTGTAATTGGTGTCCCCACTCTTTCTTTTCTTTCCTATCTGAAAGGAAAAGCCATTTAAAGCCATTTGGATCTGGCATATGAGCAGTCTGGGACTGTTCCCAAGCAGTTCATTATTCTGATAACAGAATAGTTATAAATCTTTATCCCTGTTAAAACTCATGTAATTTTGATTATTAAGAACATTAATGTCCACAGCTTCATTTATATTTTTATTGTTATTCTTGTGTAACAAATTCCCTGAGGATAATACATTTTCAAATGTGGAAAAAGTGTGATTGAATGGGCCATGGGACCAAGAAATCCTCACTGCAGTTCCTGTCTTGAGATGAAGGACTCATCTATGATATGACCGTTCACTGACAGGCTAAATCAATTCCAGCTTCATATTCTCACCCTCTGGAAATGCTATTTTTATGCTACATTTAGCAAATACTTTATGATAATTGAACTTCTATGGGACTACATATTATGTAAATAAATTAATTATCATTTGTAATATTAAAATGGACTAGTAAATCAGTTCTTAATTATATGACACTTAAAATAAATAGAATGACACTTCAAATTTCCCAGCTGAAGTACTAATGCATAATCTGCTCACGGTAGTCCAGCAGTAAAACAGGAAAATGCAAGGCAACACTGTATGGTGAATCGCAAACTCTGAGCATAAAATGAAGCCACTGTGATTCTTTGTTTTGTTTTCTTTCCCCTTTACAAGTTTTTTGAACATTGCAAACACCCTGAAAGACAGTTTATACATATGTGTACTATGTTTTTATTTTAATCATCAGTAATTAGAAGAGGCTATTTGTTGCGGAGAAAATGCCTTCCTGAGATTTATGTTGTTCTGATTTGTAATACTGATTCTTAGAAATCTCCTTCATTTAGGATGTTGTTTCATCAATCAATAATAAGTGGTAAGAACAAAGCTAAAAACAATAACTGGAAGTGCTTACCATAATGTTTTTCCAGGTAGCAAACAGTTCAGCTATTGACATCCACCTAAACATTCTAATAGAAAAAAAGAAATGCCAGCACTAAAGACAGTATATTTCTGAAGGCACACAGCAGGTTAATCTAGGGCCATGAATTAGCATAAAGCATTAATAAGAAAACATTCCTTATGTATGTCATGTTTATTTGACCAATGAGAAGTAACTTATGTAATTTCTTTATCACTTCAAGGCTCCTGAAGAAGAAGAGAATTTAGAAGAGAAGAAGCTAGAGGAAGACGCTAGGAGAATTTAGACTAAGGCAGGAGAATTAGAATAAAAGCAAAAGAATAAAGAGACTTGCTTGGAAAAACTTGTGTGAAAGTTTATTCATTCACCCTCAGATTTTTCTAAGTCTCCCTCCTTGATATAGCATCCTCTCTGAACCCTGAGGGGACATTGAGACTGGCACCCAATAACCCCTGATAAAATATCTTCCCTCTGAGTTCAGGGGATCCTTCAGAAAAGAAGGTGGAATGAGTATAAGAAGCAGAGTGAAAAGAGGACACCAGGAGAACAAGGCCCTGTAAATCAACTGAATAAAACTCATATGAAAACATAAACATTGAAGAACCAAGCACAGGGCCAAAATGGGTCTGTACCATATGTGGTATGATTCCCTGCATATATATTATAGGTTTTACTTTAGTACTTTTTTAGGACCGCCAAATGTTTGAATGAGTGGGTCTCTGATTCTTTTCACTTGTCTTGGGGGTTTTTCCCCATTGGTTTGCTTGGTCAGCTTCATTTTCATATTTTATTGTTTCATTTTATTATATTGCTATTAGCTTTATATGCTTGTTATCTCTTAGAAGCCTGTTCTCTTCTAGTAAAACACCTAATGGAACTAGATCTGGATAGGAGGTGAGGTAGGAAGAAAATGGGAGGAGTAGGGGGAGTTGAAACAATAATCAGGATATATTTTAAAAAAATAAAAACAATAGCAAAAAATATGGGTTGTATGCATATAAAGCACATAATTCTAGGAGTAGCATAGAAAAGACAATTGTCATCACTCTAATACAATTTTAATTGCATAAGCTTTCAAAGTCAGACATATTTGCCTTTAATAAGCAATGCAACTAAAGCTTATTTGCATTTCTAACTTTCCTTAAGAATATTCCTTGGAAGGATTTATGGTAGAGAAAAGGAATTTGACAGACCTATGAGATCTCTTGATGTGTTAATGTAAATCATTTGTAGTTAAGCTAATGAAAGGCACAAAATTACTTATGAAAAAGTACATCATGATTCTAATATCATTACCATACGTAACACACACACACACACACACACACACACATATATATCACCTCTCTTCCTCTTTTTTACAGTTTATAATTCACTTTTTTATTGTGTATTCATAATGTGTTTTTCAGCTTACAACAATAGGAGAGATTTGCTTATATTAGCATCTAAAAGGGAAAATGGTATTACAAATCTAATATTTTGTTGAAACTAAATTTAATCACTTTATTCATCAAAATAGCTATTTACTACATAATGAAATTCCACAAATGCCATAGCAACAGAATTATGAGGAAAATAATAAATCAATAAAATAACTTCAAATTAATGCAGATTAAATAATTCTTGAGAACATTTTAAAATGCTTTAAATATAGCGGAGCATAAGGATGTTTCTCTCACAGATGTTATTTTATCAGACAGATGTCTAGAGGTCAACTTTTTGTCTCTGGCTATAATTCTAGAAAACACATTTTTTATGATTAAAATTCAAGAAACATACATAGAATCTTGTTAAGAAGATGGAAAAGAACTTTGTTATCTTACTTATTAACACACTAGAATAGTAAAGCCTCAGCATTCTAACTTTAGTGCTCATCACAGGAGTTTTGCTTTCTCAGGCTGCTAGTGTCATTTGGAAACTTCTAATTACTAGCATCATATCCAACCGCAAACTAGATATGGGTAAGAGATCTGAAACTTTAAATGTAAAATTAGAAATACGGAGAGGGGACTGAACTATAAGCATTTTTATAAAATCAACTACTACATCATTTTTGCAAAGGAAAAATTGAATATAGTAAAGTATTAAATTAATTAATCTACAAAGAAATGGTAAATGCAGTATAGATGCCTTCTGTGCATTTAGTTAGCACCCAATAGCTTGTGTTAAGCTTTCTGTAATATTCTGCAGAATTATCTCAACATGGATAAATATGCTCAGTTACAGGCTCTCATTTAAATAATGTTTTGCAAGTGAACTACAAAAGTAAAGTTAGTCATTGTTTCAAAATCAATAATAGTCACACACAAATATATATACATATATTTGTATGTATGTATATTTATACTAAATGAGAAAAGTGGTAGGTAATTTTACTTTAATTTGTATTAATTTTAATTTGTAGACCATCTTACAGCATCAATAACTTTGGTATAACAAAGGAAAGACAGAAAGGAATTAATGAACCATTCATGTTTTATATTCTAGTTCTAGGATGTAGAAAGCCCAAATGATAATCAGGAACATTATTACTGAGATTATTCAGAAAACTAACCTCCTGGCATTTAAACTAGACCCTGTTTTTTATTGTTACATAGTACAGATATCCTTCAATAATGCATTTTTATCTGTTATAATATCTTTAGTTGGATCAAGAGAAAATCTCAGTGTCATCCTGTAGTGCCATCATCAAGTGAAAGTTGGGGTGGGTGGAGTACATGCAGAGGTAGTACTTTTAATCACTGTACTAATGTGAGAACGTTTTTTTTCTCCCATGCACACATGCTCACTTGTTCTATTTTTTGCTCTTTTTCTTGATATCACGCTATCTCTTTCTGACATACACAGATACTCTCATGCATAAATAAATTAATATTCAAAAATCAAAACTAAAACAACAACAATTAGGCTATAAGGCTTCACATCAATATTAGAATGCCACTCTGAACCTGGTCTTCAGAAAAATCAAATGGCATTGTGTTTTATTTCTCTACAAGAACATGATAGACACGTGGCAATTCTTATCTCATCAGAAAGATGCATGATATTATGACCACATAACCCATACAATGTCCCACATATTCTTCCTAATTATTATAGTAGTAGAAGATGGAAAATACATGTTTCATGAGATAGGTCATGAAAAAAATGCATAATGATCACAATGCTCACTTTTCAAAATTAATAAGTCAGTAGCCAGAAATCACATGTAACAAAATTAAAGCCACTGCTAGTAAATATCTGCTATAAGTTGGCTATCAAAATGAGATGGAAAGAAATCTCTGCATTGGGAAGATTCTCTGTAAGCATATGTGATATTGTGGATTCAAGTATATTTTTCAATAAAACACCATCATTCAGTTTCAGCATAAAAAGTTTATGGGAAAATATAATCTAGTGGTAGCCGACAGAATAGAAGAACAAGTCAATTGGACTTCAGAGATAAAAGTCAAGAGACTTAAAGTCAAGATTACTTGTTGCTGCTAGGTCACATGTATAGTCTCACATCTCAGTAATGGATTTCAAATAGTTACCTCCTCTGGGAGCTCCTTTCCTTCAGTTCTTCACTTTGTTACCAACAGACTAGTTTCACATAGTCTGGTGTGAAGATTTTTTACTTACTAACCCAGATTTTTATTTCTTTACTCCTTTATCCTTTGCCTAATTCTCCTTTTGAGAGAAATATTCTTTACTCTTGTTCCTATAGTTCAGTATAGACAAAAAAGGTTTCTGTGTAATACATATTGCTTTAAAAAGTCATCGGAATGGGGCTGGAGAGATGGCTCAGTGGTTAAGAGCACTGACTGCTCTTCCAGAGGACCCAGGTTCAATTCCCAGCACCCACATGGCAGCTCACAACTGTCTGAAGATCAGTTCCAGGGGATCTGACACTTCACAGCAATGCACATAAAATAAAGTTAAATAAACCATAAAAATATTTTTAAAAAAGTCATCAGAATAAAATGAAAAGAAATGAGTGTCCATTCCTCTGGATAACTACAGAATCAGTATTCTTAGCACCTGACTCAAAATAATAGTACCCAAGTATCATAATTTGTTTCTATGGATATTTATTAAAAGTTAATGATAAAATCATCATGTTCACAACAAAAGTCTATGATATTCTTTCCCTATGGGATATCAATTTAATCCAGACTTACTGTGGCATCTTCGTATTTCTTGCTAAAATGTAAAATTCTATAAAAGGGAAAGGAACATTCCCCTTATCTCTTTGTGGTACTTTTTGATGAATTTCAACATCACTTGATCTTTGAGCCAATTAGTCTTGAGCATATACTAACACAATCCGTCTCTTCTTTATTATCATTAATTCCTTTTTACTTGAATTAAAACCTAATTGATGGAAGATAATTTATGTATACCCCCCATAGCACCTTTCAGTATAAGGAAAAAGACATTAATATTGCTTATTAATATGCAATTTTTTCATTATTTTGTATCATTAAACTCTATTGTCTTACTCTTCATAATTTTACATATGCATCTTATATTAAATTCATTTTACCTGTCCATGTTGGTATTTCTGCTTGTATTGTCATTATTCAGTCAACATTGTCTTGTTTTGGCAAATATATTGTTGAGATTTCATAGACACATTATATATTATATATATGAGACCAGGACATCTATTATATTACTCTTATTCAACTTGGATTGTGGGTCATGCACAGAAATTTATAAGGATATATAAAGTAATCAACATGAATGAAATATATTTTTTTCCATCAGTTATAATCCTGTTCTTTTATATATGACTTTTTTACATAAACATAATTGGCAAGTAGGACAATATTTTATTTTAATACACAACAAACTATGTTCAACTGAAAATAAGCTTTGCATCTAATAAGACTTCACCATACAATGACAAAAGAGTTGAAATGTACCAATTTTAAAAGAACTGGTAGGAGAGAAAGAGTAATGGAGAGGGTTAATATAGTCAAATTATTTGATACCCATGTTTGGCAATGTCATAATAAACCCAAATTTACTTAAGGAATTTTCACTACTTTTTAACTATCACTCTCATCCAGCATAATTGTTCATTTTAAATGAATCAAAAATATCAATGCAAAATCAGAAACCCTAAAAAAGCTAAAGAAAAAAGGAGTACATCACAATATATATTCAATAGCCATGACTTTTTAAATGTTTCTTTCCATAATGAGCTAAAGCAGGTAGAGATAACTGACTAAAGTACTGATCCTTCATGATAGTTGAGTGCTTATCCAACAGTGTGATATTTGTATCCCTCCTTTCAATAACCAAGGAACATTACACAATAGTGGGTGGAAAGAATAAAAAGGCTTACAGATGGGAAAGACCATAAAATGCTATCTTCTGCCTATGGGATTGCTCTCTACTCAACAGTTACACATATGTATGTACAAAATGAAGACATGGAAATAAGAGGAGACTAATTAGGAAGAAGTGAGTCATCAGTGTTGGAAGAGGTATTAAAGAATGTGAAAAGGATAAACATGATTGAAACCGATGGAGGAAGGTCATTGGTTAAATAAAAAGAAACTGCTTGGCCCCCATTGGTTAGAAGATAGGTGGGAGGAGTAAACAGAACAGAATGCTGGGAGGAAGAGGAAGTGAGCTCAGACTCCACAGCTCTCCTCTCGGGAGCAGACGCCTGAGAGAGACGCCATGCCCCACTCCCGGGCAGACACACGCCATGAAGCTCCAACCCAGGATGGACTAGGCTAGAATCTTCCCTGTAAGACCAGTTCTCACAGATTATTAGAGATGGGTTGATCGGGATATCAGAATTAGCCAGTAAGGGCTAGAGCTTAAAGGGCCAAGCAGTGTTTAAATGAATACAGTTTGTGTGTTGTTATTTCGGGGCATAAGCTAGCCGAGCAGGCTGCCGGGGTGCTGGGAACGCAGCCCTGCTGCCCCTATTACTACATGAAACACACTGGACACACAAGAAACTGAAGGGAATAAAAAGATGTTTTAAAGATGGTTTGTTGATAGACTTCCTGTCACACAAGCATGAGAACCTGAGTTTGTAGCCCTAGTACCCACATCAAAGCAGCACATAAAAATTTATTCCCATAGCCTTAGAACTAGACTATAAGGTGAATCCTTGGCTGGTCAACCTAGCATAATGATATATGTAAGAGACTCTGTACAAAAAAGCAGAGGTGGAAAGCAATCCATTAAAGACACATAAGGTTGCTTCTAGTTTCCATATACATGCGTACATCCTAGCAAATATATATGACCATGCACATACATGAATGCACACATGAGTATACACACACATATACCATAACAAATAAAAGAAAATGTGCTTAAACACACACACATATGTATGTATAAAAGTATGCATGCATGCATGCTGTGGGACAATGGTTTTACCCTGTAAAGATTCGTTTCTTATACATGTTTAATAAAATGCTGATTGGCCAGTAGCCATGCAGGAAGTATAGGCAGGGCAATGAGAACAGTAGAATTCTGGGAAGAGGAAAAAGTCAATCTGCAATCATAACCCAGACACAGAGGTAGCCAGACACTGAGCAAGCAAGATATGACTGCCTTGCCAAAAAAGGTACCAAGCCATGTGGCTAGCAGACACAAAAATTATGGGCTAATAAAAGTTACAATAGTTAAGAAGAAACCTGAGCAAATAGAACAACCAGTTTATGATGTATACCTCTGTGTATTTCCTTGGGACTGAGTGATTGTGGGACTTGGCGGGACAAAAACCTCTGTCAACACATGTAGATATTTTCCAAGAGAATAGAATACTATAAGAACCTGATTCATGATTTATAAGGACTAAAGGTATAGAAAGTTCTATAACATCCACTGACAAGGCATAATGAAGATAAGGAACAGATTCTTAACTTTATCACAGAAGACAGTACTCAAAAATACAACAAATTTATAGTTTTGATAATATTCACAATGATCTGATTCTTTTTTTAACTGCTTTATTGAATCTTTGGGGGTTTCACATCATGCACGTAATTCTGTTCTCCTCCTGGTCAACTGATATTCCCACTCATCCATGTTGCATTCCCACAACGACAGAAAACAAAACTAAGTTGATGGGGAACTTTCTCTCCACTCTCATACCTGGATGATTGATTCTGTTCCTGTTCCCCATTCATGCCGAGGACTGTGATCTATGAGGTCCCCAAAATAAAGAGCCCCTTTGTTATACTCAATTCTGAGTTAGTATGGAATTACTTTTTCAATTTTGTCTTCATCTGGTCACCCAATTTAGGGATTGTAAGGACATGGAAAGCTTTAAAAAGCTTTGTTTGATCAGGAGCTAGTTAAGACACTGGGTTTGAGCTCTTTGAAGCATCCTAGGAGTTAGCTTGAAAACCCAACTGTTCCTGACAGCTAGCTGCCTAGCTTTGTGGTCTAGAAAGGAGCAAAAATAACTGCTTGTGGTGGAGGGTGGGGGACATGCACAGAAACAGAAGTAGCCATTTAAAAGAGAAAGAGGGTATTCAGAAGAGTCCATACCCTGTACTCAGCCAAACTAACTCCCTAGACCCTAAATAAAGCTGGCTTGCAATTTTTGCCTATATATGTTAAAACCAAATGAGTTGGTGCTCTCCCCAATGCATTGTGAGTGGTGGCTTTGAGCTCCCAGCTAGCTCAACTATATGAGTGCAGAACAAACCTTGCTTTTGCAAAATCTGGACTTGACTGTATTCTAGTGGTGCTGTCTCTCTGGGGGTCTCAACTTGGGTACAACATAAGTCCACAATTGCCATGACTGACCTAAAAGGTCCACCTATGCCTTTTGCCAGCCCAGGCACATTTCTTGCCCATGTCTGTCAATTCTAGAGTTTTGGAAGTTGCTTACAATGCACTTCCTGCAAACTTAGGTAATATTATGTCCTTCTGGAGCCTTTGATGAAATTAAAGAATAGATAGTTATAGTTTTCCTTAGTTATAATAAAAAATCATGTAGATATAAATATTATAACTGTAATTATTGCTTGATAATTTTTTGTGTGTAATCATGCTGTATTAAACTTAAAACCTTCCTTTTTATTGAGACAGAAAATGGGAGGTGATATGGGATTCCCCTCTGTATGCTGTGAATACCATTGGTTAATAAAGAAGTTGCTTTGGGCCTATTGCAGTTCAGAATAGGACAAGATGGGAATTCCAAGCAGATATAGGAGGACAGAGTAGGTAGAGTCAAAGAGACAGACACCAGATGTTGAAAAGAATCTTTCCACTAGGTCACAACCACATGGTGATAAGCAGGTTTATAGAAATGTGTTAATTTAATATATAAGAGCTAGCTAGAAATATGCTTAAGATATTGGCCAAACAGTATTGCAAATTAATATTGTTTTGTGTGATTATTTTAGGACTCAGCAGCCAGGAACCAACAAACAGTCTCTGTATACACTAAGTAAGCAAGCAAACAAAAGTGATAGCCAAAAAAGAGGAAAGAAAGAAATCATTAAACCAAAACAGAACAACAACAACAAAAAGCCACATCTGAAACTGCAAAATCTTTCTTTTTCTTTCTCTCCTGCCTCTCCATCACCTCTGCAAATATCCTGATAGCATTGAAGCCATCATGTGTCTCTGTGTAATATAGCATACCCTTTTGCCACGTCAACTGGTTCAAAGCCAATGATTTTTGTTAAACCATCCTCAATGGATGATCACTGGAGTTCTTCTGTGTCCTGGATATCTTGAGGGTATTGTTCTGTAGGATCAATCCCTTTACAAGTTCCAGCAGTACCTAGAAGTGGTAGATGCTGGGGTGGTTCTACCCAAGGTTCGTTTGTTGGAGTGGGTATTAGCCAGTCAAGTCAGTCTGGTCAGATCAAGCCACTGGAGCCATGCAATGATAGAACCAGTTCCCTTACATGCATGTGGTCAAGGTAGGCTCATCCTCACCTGTGGAGAGGGGTAGGTATCCTCTCTCTTGAGTGCAGGGGCCATCTCTCTTGCTGTAGTGGGCTGTAAGAGGTAAGACCAACTCCCGCAGGGTAGTGAAGGGCAGGACTGGCTCAATATAGCCCTTTGATTTCATCTCACACAATTCCTAAAGCTTCTTGAAGTACCACTGGTCACAGACACTAACACAGGCCAAAGCTGTGGTTGGACCATGGCACCATTAATTGCCCTTGGCCACTGCTTAGGCCTGGATGATGTCCTGGCTCTGGATGAAGGCAATGGCCACTCAGGTGGAAGTGAATACAGCAATGATTTGATCCACAGACACCACCAAGGCCTCTGTTTGTGGTCCCAAACCTGGGCCTCTATATAACCATTAGTGGCAGTGCAGGGCCTGGACTTCACGTCAATCTCCCAGCTGAGGTAGAACCATGGACCACAACATGGCCCTTAGTAGCAGTTGCATCTGGATATCACCCGTGTCCCCAGTGGCAATATGGTCCTGAGACTCTAACTTGGTCTAGATCTTGGGCGTCTCCATGGCCTTCGATGGTAACAGAAGCATCAGACATCAGCACAGACTCTGGCTGCAGTTGTGTCACACATTTTAACATGGCACTCAGTTGCAATTCCAGCTCAGACGTCAACATATCATTGAGTAGTAGCACAGACCACTCAGATATGGATGCATCCTGGTCCTCGGCCACCAACCCAGACTCGGCTTGCAGGTTTGGCCCAAGGCTTCTTCATGGCACTTGTTGCCAAATGGAGCCACATATGTCAATCTGTACCCTAGCGGCTACACGGCCATGAACCCAGACATGGCCTTTCGGGGGCAGCTTGGGCCTGAATGACAGCCTGGTACTGGGTGGTAACACAGGCTACCCTGTCTCTATCTCCCTCTTGTGTCATCACCCCCTGAGTACACACAAGCCTCAGGCTCTGGTCCAGATACTGGGCCTCTGTGTGGGTCTTAGTGGTAATCTATGCCACAGATTTCAATGCAGACCCCAAATGGAGGTGGCCTCAGCACCTTGGTCTTGTTGATGTTTTTGTTCTGAGTGATAGCTTCAGGTACTCACATCAGGATGACCCTTAGCACAGCAGGTCCCTGGACACCAACAAGGCCAAAGGATGTGGCTTCATGTGACCTTTGGTGGAACCATGGGGTCATAGGTATCAATATAGAACTCAGCTGTGGTAGGACAAAGGGCACAGATATGGTCCTCAGCAGCAGCCTAGGCCTGTATGTTACCATAACACCAGGTGACAGCAAAAGTCACCCGGATCAATACAGCCACAGTGGCAATATGGTTCATGAACCCAATCTCAACCACAGGAAGCAAACCAGCACACTGGAGAAAGCATAGGTCACAAATGCAACAGTTGTCATAGGTATTAACATAGACCCTGTGGGTTGTAGGACCAGAGACATACATATGGCTTTTGGTAGCCACCTGATCCAGATATCACCATGGTCCTGGATGGCAAGCAGAACTCTCTCCTCCGTCTAATTCTCACCACTGTCACCATGGACATGGGTGGTAAGCTGGCCTTTAATACCTGCCTAATCCACTACATATATGTTTCTTCATTTATGTGCCTTTACATGGTGTGTGAACCATTCTATTTCTCTAAAACTCCCAGTACTTCTCCCAAAGGGTGCCAGGTAGGTTCCTGGTTGTCTTCCCACCAGTCTGGGCCCAGGAACCTGAGTTGGCTTTCTTCTTGCCTGTTGGTAAGATGGCTGTGTAGGAGGAGGGGGCCATCTTGTTCTTTCTAGCCACCCGGCTAGCTTATATCTGAAATAACTACACAGAAACTGTGTGATTCATTAAATCACTGCCTCTTATTGGCTAATTCTTACATCTTAACTTAACCCATTTCTAGTAATTTGTATGTTACCACATGGTAGTGGCTTACCAGCAAAGATTTAGCATGTATGACTCTGGCAGCTCTATAGTGTCTCTCTGGTTCCACCCTTCTTTCTTCCAGCATTTAATTCTGTCTTCCCTGCCTTCCTAAATTCTGTCTTGTTAACAGGCCAAGCAGTTTTCTTTTTTTATTAATGGTAATGACAGCACACAGAGGGGACTCTCATATCATCTCCCCTTTTCTGTTTAAATAAAAAGCAAGGCTTTAACTTTAACATGGTAACATTACATATAGCAAAATAGGTATTCAATAAAAATTATTTACAATATTTATATCGATTTTATCTTTTATCATAACTAAGAAAAACTATAACTATCTATTCTTTAGTTCCATCAAAGTCTCTAGAAGTATATATTACCTAAGTAAACAGGAAGTGTATTATAAGCAACTTCCAAAGCTCTAGAAATGGCAGAGACATCTCACTACCTGGACAGTCACTCAAAGTTCTTTTGTGCTGTTGGGTCAGCCATCTTTAGCATACAGGCCAGGAGACTTTTCCATGAAGCAAGAAATTTCAAAGACAGCTCCACCTATACTGGCAGTTTGTCATTCACATTTTTCTGTGTCCTGAAGAATGTCTAGCAGACTATTTCATAAAACAGGAACCCTGAAGGATCGTCTCACCTTTAGGCAAGATTAGCAGTAATTTCTTTATAGGTCCTGCATGTCCAGTGAAGCAATCCAGGCAAGAGCAGTTTCTTGCCCAAATGGCTAACCAACTCCATAAGGAGCCTCTTCAATGCCCATCATTCTTTAGAAGTAGCTTGGTGCTGCCAGGAGCAGATGTTTTTCATTGTAATGAAAAGTCCTAAATTTTTAAAACATTTAAATGCCCTATTCTGAAGGTCTCTGAAAGATCTGAAGAATACCTAACTAACTGACACACATCTCTATAAATCTAGAAAACCTAATATGACTACAATCTTGATTATTATAGATATTTATGAACCTATATTTCTTAATTATACATTACATTTTTAAATGAGCTGCACAAACACAATATCTTAATCAAGATCAGAAATACATATAACAAAATTGACCCAAAATTTATATCGGTAAACCAAGATCCCTGCCAATGCAAATTATTTATATCTATAACATATCCCCCTTTAACTATAAAGAAACATTTAAAAATAGTATTTGTGAATATGGATGTAGTTATTTTTTTCATCTGCCTAATCCTCTACATCTATGTTTCTTCCTTTATGTGTCTTTCCATAGTGTATGAACCATTCTACTTCTCTAACTCTCTCAATACTCTTCCCAAAGGGTGTCAGGTGGATCCCTGGTTGTCTTTCAGCCAGTCTGGGCCCAGTAACCTGAGTTGGCTTTCTTCTTGCGTGTTGGTAAGATGGCTGCTCTAATTCATTATAAAAAAAAACTGATGGGATCTATGAGATAAAATGGTAATATAAGAGTATTAAAAATGTGAAGATAAGTTAAAGGGCAATATCATGTTCTCAAAATTAAAAATATCAGGACCACTCTGTTTCTCAAAGGAGGAAACTTAAGTAACTTGTATTTGTTAAAAGATTTCTCCCTTTTCTGTCCTGCTTATAGATGTTCTAAGAGAATGCTCCGTAAACAAAGAGATACCAGACCCATTTTATTTAATCGTCTGTTGGAATATTCCTTATTTGTGTGAAACCTGCAAGCTAAAAAAAATAGCCATTTCTTAATTTTTCTCTTAAAAAATGATAAATTCTCCATTGAAAGAGATATCATTATTGATTTTTTTTTCAATTTAAAGACAGAGAATTAAGGTTGGCACCACTCAGTAAAAATTTCCCACAGTTTTTATTGAAATATAAAAAAAATATGTATTTTAGTCTTAAGGTAATATGTGTGACATAAGCCTGATGAAGAATAGTATTTTGTTACAATTGGTTTTAATAGTTGATTTACAAAGTATTTTTAAGGGTTACTTGGGATCGTAAATATCTCAGGTATTTAAGATTTAATACCACTTGAATCCTATGACCCAGATAAAGTCACTGTGACTAAGTGGATACAGTTTAGAAACTGTGGCATGCCCTGAAGAGACAATCACAGGAATGGCCTCATGGAATTTCTTGCAAAGTCAAATCTTCTTCAAATAACTAACTGGCTTTCAAGAAAGAGCTTTTGGTTCAGCACCAAAAAGGAGTACTGCAGAACGGATTTAAGAGAGCACTTTTTGAAATCAGAATGTCTGAGTTCAAATCTTATATTTTTCCTTAGATGTGCGACCACAGATGTCATATTAAAACTACCAGTGCTATATTTTCTCTATGAAAATGTAAATGAATAGCAGTATAGATTGCATTGAGATAATGAAGTGTCATTGAGAGCATGAGAAAACTTAATATGCATGTCTAACATGCAGAAAGCACTACATTCACATTTTACTATTATCATGTCATCTAAATCTTGGTAGAAATGAATCACTGATAATAGAAAATCACATTTTCATACAGCCTGAATAATATTACATACACTAGACACTGTCTTACCCAACAAGTGTGAGTTCTTTTCAAGGACACTCCCTCATCAAGTGTCTTTAGTGAATGTGAAATCACTCTTGGGAACTAAATATAAATATAACACAGACAAGAGTTTCAGACAAGTGGTGTACACCAATGCACCTGTTGTGCTCCATATTCTATGACTCTTTATATGTACTCAACTACAATCCATTAATGAAGAACATACCCAAGTCTTGTTTAGAGGTAGATCCTGTAACATTCTGTCCAGAGCTCCAAGTAGAAGAATGAAATTTTTTTAACCAAAGGAAAGTAAGAGAAGTAGAAACAGTGAAAATGAAGATTTGATAAAAAAAAAAGAGAATAATAAAGAGGGAATTGTGGGTGACTCTCAAAGAACCAGAACATAGCATAAGACTATCTCCTTCTGATGTGGATGTTCATCAGAGACTATTATTGTCAGATGTTTTGGCAATTGCTAGAGTAGAACACCCATTCTATGAATGTATATCTCTTATATGGACACTGTTGTTATTATTAAAGGCTTGTAAACAAGAATCCATGGTGTTGGAAATAGAGGTTATGTAAGGTCTCAATAAAATACAATTCTTTCAACATTTGTTGATCTGGCTTCTACTTGTGTGGCCCAGCTAGACCTCCACAATGGCATCAGTGGTGAAGGCAGACTTGGCATTATGGCTTAAGAGAACCTATTCATCGTCCTTTGCCCTTGATGTCAACTATTCTGATCTCTTCTCACTGTGTAACATGAGGGCCTGCTTTTGGGGTTTCTTTCCTGTCCAGTTCCTAGAGCTGTTTAGCCCCAAAGAATCACACAGAAGTCTACATTACATGTAAACTGATTGTCCTATTAGCTCAGGCTTCTTATTAGCTCCTATCACTTATATTAACCCATTTTTCTTATCTATGTTAGCCACATGGCTCAATACCTTTTTCAGCAGGGCAGGTCACATCCAGCTTCTTCAGTGGTCTGGGCAGGACTCCCTTTTCCCCAGAATAAACCTGTTCTCATCACCCCACCTCTATTTTTTGTCTGGTTGACCCACCTATACTTCCTGTCTGGCCAGTCAGCATTTATTTAAAACATGATTGACAGAATACAGACAATTCTCCCATACCATCACTGGACTGCATGCTTATTGCCAGCATTTGTAAGACTTCCCTGCCTAGCACAATTCTGTCAAGCAGTGCTTCTACAAACTTTGGTTATCTCAGTATTACATCTAACCACAGAACTTAATAGCAAAGGAGGTAAAGAGTTTATATCCAGGGCATTTATAGACTTTACCCTATTCTCAACCATTTCTTATACAAAAAAAAAAAAAACAGAAAAAAGCATCTCTAACATTTGTTTTAAAAAAAAATTATTCCCTTACAGAAACTCATCACAGAACAAGCTATAGAAAAGTTCATGCTGTTAAGCTTAGCTCTTTTAGAGCTAGGATATTTGATGTAGGAATCAATGCACTTTTTTTAATGAGTTATTTTTGCCAAGAGAAATCACAACACTGAAAAATTACTAGAATTTTTGATTATGGAAAATTATTGAGTCTGGGCATAAATACAACTATCTTTTGTGTAATATAAAACAGTATTTTCCAAGCTATAAGTTTAAGATTTAAGTGAGCAGCATTGGGGCCCTCGCCATTATGAGGGTCAGTACAGGGTGGATAAAAAGATTGTGTTGCCTTAGTTGGGAGAAAAGCTCTTGCATATCTTTGATTTGCTATAGCACACTAAAAGCTCAGGAAGCAAAATTACTGCTCACTTTTCCATGAATGTTTACTTTATTTCTTCATATTTCCCTATTATTCCTTAATTATTAAGAGTTTATGGGACAATGGCATCTATTTATTTGAAATCCTTTAATAATGATGGAATGTAGGCCACCCCTATATATCCTCACCAAAACTTGAAATTATGCATATGAAGATGTAATCTTAGCAGCATAAAGGTGCTATTATAGTGATGAATAAGTCATTATTGTAAAATTTTAAGTGACTATTTTAGAAGAGATTAAACAAAAATGTTCCTTACTTTACTATTAAGCTTTACTTTTCATAGAAAATATACTAAAAAGAGAAGTAAAGTAGACTTACGCTAGGCAACCTTGTAGCTATGCTCATCTGGTTTGAACAGAAATTGAGCAATGTTTTGGTATGGAAGCAATGAAAACACTGTGGTGGAGACAAAAATGCACATGACTTTTCATAGGCAGCTTGCTAGAGAAAAAAAAAAACAACTATTTGTTTTCTTCTGAAATCTCTTTTATTAGATTATAAAATATGATGCTGCTCATTTGTCCAATCACTTCTGTGTTTAGAGTTCTGTATTGTCATCGATATCCTGGGCTTCCTTCAGGAAAATATCTAATCAGAAAAACTTTTGCACCACTAATACAGCAACATTAGTGAAAATCATTTTCATCCACTTTATTCAATTTTGAGTCTATCTGTGTGTTTGTGTTTATATGTGGAAGAGGGAAAATCACTTTTGGTTTTCTTCTATGAAGACAGAAAATATAGTTAGAAGAAACAGGGAAAGCATATTACAGAGCAGATAAAAATAATTAGGATTGTTATTACTTAAATTACATGAGCTGTTTTTGATGAACTCTCCCTGACCAACAAGCCTCCTTTGTCTCAAAGAATTTTTAGTCTGTATTTTTGCATCATTTTGCTGTTCCTGGGAGAAACTGAGGAAGCAAATGGATATTTTATGATCAAAGATTGAACATTTATCTCTGTTCATATGCATTAGGATTTATCTGGGTGAAGGATAATTGGTGCAGGAGGATTGTCTGTAATCTGCCAATCATGTTTTAAATAAACACTGATTGGCCAGGTAGAAATAAAGGCGAGAAAATCAAACAGGAAGTAGAAATGATGTAATGAGAACAGGAGAATTCTGGGAAGGAGGAAGTTGATTCCTCCCACTCCTGCCCTGACAACAGAAGCAGCAAGATGTAATCTAACCCACTGAAAAAAGGTACTGAGCCACATGGCTAACATAGATCAGAAAAATGGGTTAATCAAGATGTGAGAGTTAGCCAGTGAGAGGCTAGAGCTAATGGACCAATCAGCTTATAATTTATGGAGACCTATGTGTGATTTTCTTTGGGGCTAAACAGTTGTGGGGTACCAGGCAGGACAAAAACCCCAACAACAAGCAGGCACCCATTCATGTTACAGATAATCTTTTTCCTTTTAACTGACTCACACTGGAAAATGGAAACTACAACAGGAATACCAGATAAACAATATATCAGCCGGGCGGTGGTGGTGCACCTTTAATCCCAGCACTCGGGAGGCAGAGGCAGGCGATCTCTGGGAGTTCAAGACCAGCCTGGTCTACAAGAGCTAGTTCCAGGACAGGCACCAAAGCTACAGAGAAACCCTGTCTTGAAAAACCAAAAAAAAAAAAAAAAAAAAAAAAACAAACAAAAAAAATATATCAAATCATCTTCCCTGAAGTGAGAAAACAAGTTCAATTCCATTAAATACCCTTTATATTATTTCTCAACCAGATGCTATTAAATAGTTCTTACATAAATAAAGAAAAACAGTGAAAATAAATCACCTGCTAGGATTTTATGATGTACGTCTTTAGCCTGAGCACTACTGAAGAAGAGTCAGAAGGATCTCTGTGAGCTTGTGGCCAGTATAGTCTACATAGGTTGATATAGGACAGCCAGGTATATACATACATATATATATATATATATATATATATATATATATATATATATATATTGAGACAGATCCTGTCTCAAAACAGCAACAACAACATAAATGAATCTACTAAACCAATAAATGCCTACTAAGAATGAAAAAGTGATGTTGCTATATTTTTACATTCAAATTTAGAAGGTATGAATTCTAAAACTGGGTTGTCTCTAAAGCTTGCCTGTATGAGAACCTAATAAGAAAACAGGTTAGCACTCACATTTTTCTCCTTCTTACAATAGTAAGTTCATAGGCAATATCAAAATGTGTGAGTTAGTGAAATCACTCAACAACAGTGAGCACAACAAACCAAGATGTAGAAACCTGAACAGAAAGAAAAAGCAATGTTACTGGTCCCTTACAGATACGCAATAGAAATGGCGATGGTGATAAAAATGTTGTTGTTTCATAAAACCATTATATGTGTCTTGTTGAAGACTAAGAACTATTTAAAACAGATTAAAAAGACAAATAAAAAACGTAATTTTACAAACACAGAAAGCAACTTGACCAAAGACATGAATGCCATATTCCAAACCAGTATTATTAAAGGCTATTCTCTACTGGTTTATTTGTGCACATCAGTCTATGCTTTACAGAGACAACTAAAAATCCTTAAATTCCTAAGCTACATTGTATCAGTTGCCTTGTATAGGCAAAGTTCACCCTCATTACCCCTGAATTTCATTTTCAGTAAAGCAGAATCAAATTTGTTATTCTAGTGCATTTCCTAGAGGTTGCCAAATATTACACTAACTCTTCTTTCAAATATTTAATTTTATTATTCTTAATTGTGTGTGTTAATATGTGTCTTTGCCTGGGAACATGCACATGTGCTTTATGAGTTTGTGAACAAATGAGAAATGTATATTGGTACTTGAGGACTCTGAAAGAGAGTACCATATTCTCAGAAGCTGAAGTTCCAGGTGGCTGTAGGCTGTGGTCCATTCAACATGGGAGGTGGAAACTGAATTTGAGTGTTGTGGAAGAGCAGCATTAAATAGCAGGAAGTTGTAACTTCTAAGCCATTTCTACAGCTACTAAATCATCTCTTGTTAAAATGCATGATTACCTTCTGTGGAAGAATTTGGTACATTTCTTTTCTTGAATGTAGCCAGGACTATCACAATAATATAAGTGATAATATGTGAATTCTGCCAATAAATGATAAGGAAATAATTACCTTCTATGAGTTTCTATGGAGGTGCTGGTTAACCTTGAAACCTAGTTGCCATACTTTGCAAAAACAAAGTATTCTCGTGTAAAGAACAATATGTATGTGGTCTAGTTTGTGAAATCAGTTGTCCTCACTGATCCCAGTTTAAATTTCACATCATCTATTATGCTATTTATAAGTGGGTTGCATACTACACAGCAATATCTGGCCACAGTATGAATCTTAACTTTCAGTGTTATGTGTTCCAAATAATGAAATAAGTAAAAATATGTACTACAAAGTGATAAATAAGTGAAGTGACTGTTTTTACTTTTGTTATCATTAGTTGTAATTATATGCTGAACTTACTCTAAGCCATCATTGTCCCAATATTCTCAAGTCTCACTATTGAAATAAACTGTTGTCCACAAACAAGGGGTTTCTGCAGCACTTGGATATTTTAGGAAATGAAGAATCTGAAGTCTCATCACAGACCTATTAAATTGAACCCTTATTTCAATAATACTAAGTACTTATTCCTATGTACACTAAAGTTTGAGAAGCAGTAGTATAGGCCACTAAAGAAATCTGCCATCACTATGCAGTAGAGGAACATCTTTAATTATATATGATACATGGCCTATAAAAACCATTAGCTTCTTTGTCATAGATAGAAACTACCTGATTTTTCAGAGATGGAACTATTGATTCAGGAGTTTACTACTTGCATTTTCAAGGGGAAAGTCATGAAAAATACTAACTTTCCAAACCTCTGTGTCTCTTTCAAGAAGATTGGAAAGCTGAAAGAGGTTACCCAGCATGATCTGACATATTGTATATGTCAGGTGGATGAGTGACAAAGAACAAAAATAACATTTGAATGTACTTGATAGTAGTTTTAGCAAAGAGCTGCCTTTAGATCAATTCTGCAGAGTCCAATTCCTTCCACGTTTTTGAATCAAGGGTTCAGCATTCCAAAATTTTGTGCGTAACTGGCTATCTGGATCACCACCTGCGTGGATAAAAAAAAAATGAGTACCATTGTTCTTATTTGTCCCTAATTAAAATTGTTGATGTGAAAAATAAATATAAGTCAGTGCTCAGTGTCTCTGTTAAGAAAATCAGCTCAAATTCAATTGAATTGGGCCTGTCTATGCTGAATTTCTAAACACATTTTAATTTTTAACAGTTTGGTTCTAAACTTCAATCCAAATATTGATTTATACAATATAAAGCAAAAGCTTCTATCTGATCTACTATGTCATTAAAAACTTCAGAATGATAACTAGTCTTGCCAAAACTGTATGTTTATCTCCAAAATGAATTAAAATATGCTGAGCCCATATTTTATATAATTATTGTGCATTTTTCAATTGTATCAGTTTTTTTCTCTTGAGTCACCAACCAGCTCCCAAATCATGACACAGAGACTTAATATTAATTATGAAAGCTTGCACCAGTTTAGACTCATTTCTGGCTATGTCTTTTAATTCAATTTAACCGTCTATTTCTCTTCGTATACCTTTGGCCTAGGACTTTTTTTTTTTTTTTTTGGTTGGTTGCTGTTGTTTAAGACTGGGTTTCTTTGTAGTTTGGAAGCCTATCGTGGTACTAGCTCTTAAAGACCAGGTGGATCTGAACTTACTAAGATCCGCCTGTCTCTACCTCCCAAGTGCTGGGATTAAAAGCATGCACAAGAACAGCCTGGCTAACCTAGGGCTTGTTAACTTTATTTCTTTTTTTTTAACTTTTTTTTATTATTTTTTTTTATTGAAGAAAAAAATTTCCGCCTCATCCCAGCCTCCCATTTCCCTTCCCCTCCGCCCACTCCTCTCCCCCTCCCCCCACTCCTCTCCTCCTCCCTCTCCTGTCTGAAGAACAGTCAGGGTTCCCTGCCCTGGGGAAAGTCCAAAGTCCTTCCCCCTCCATCCTGGTCTAGGAAGGTGAACATCCAAACTGGTTAGGCTCCCACAAAGCCAGGACATGAAGTAGGAGCAAGACCCAGTGCCATTGTCCTTGGCTTCTCAGTAGACCTCATTGTCCGCCATATTCAGAGAATCCGGTTTTATCCCATGCTTTTTCAGTCACAGTCCAGCTGGCCTTGGTGAGCTCCCAATAGATCAGCCCCACTGTCTCCATAGGTGGGTGAACCCCTTGTGGTCCTGACTTCTTTGCTCATGTTCTCCCTCCTTCTGCTCCTCATTGGGACATTGGGAGCTCAGTCTGGTGCTCCAGTGTGGGTCTCTGTCTCTATCTCCATCCATTGCCAGATGAAGGTTCTATGGTGATATGCAAGATATTCATCAGTATGGCTATAGGATAGGGTCATTTCAGGTTCCCTATCCTCAGCTACCCCAGGAACTAACTGGGGACATCGCCCTGGGCACCAGGGAGCCCCTCTAGGTCCAAGTCTCTTGCCAACCCTAAGATGGCTCCCTTAATTAAGATATGTGCTTCCCTGCTCCCATATCCAACCTTCCATTATCCCAATCAACCAGTTTCCCCAAGTTTCCCCCATCCTCCCCTTCTCACTTTCTCTCCCCATCTCCCCTTACCCCCATCCCACCCCACCCCCAAGATCCCAATTTTTTTCCCCGGCAATCTTGTCAACTTCCCATAACCAGGAGGATAGCTGTATGTTTTTCTTTGGGTTCAGACAGACCTAACAGAGAAATAAGAGAATTAACGGAGGTAATGAATCAAATGGATTTAACAGACATCTCTAGAACATTCTACCCAAATAGGAAAGAATATACCTTCTTCTCTGCAGCTCATTGAATCTTCTCGAAAACTGACCACATACTTGGTAACAAAGCAAACTTCCACAGTTACAAAAAAATATTCGTAACCACCTGTGTCTTATCAGATCACCATGGATTAAAGTTAGAAGTCAACAACAATGCTATCCCCAGAAAGCCTACAAACTCATGGAAACGGAACAGTCAACTACTGAACCACACCTGGATCAAGGAAGAAATAAAGAAAGAAATTAAAGGCTTCCTTGAATTCAATGAAAATAAAGAAACAACCTACCCCAACTTATGGGACACTATGAAAGCAGTCCTAAGAGGAAAGTTCATAGCACTAAGTGCCCACCTAAAGAAAACAGAGAAAGCACACATTGGAGACTTAACAGCCCACCAGAAAGCTCTAGAAAAAAAAAGAAGCAGACTCACCTCAGATTAGTAGAAGACTGGAAATAATCAAAATGAGGGCTGAAATCAACAAAATAGAAACACAGAATACAATCCAAAGAATCAATGAAACAAAAAGCTGGTTCCTGGAGAAAATCAACAAGATTGATAAACCCCTATCCAAACTAATCAAACGGCAGTGAGAGAATATGCAAATTATTAGGATCAGAAATGAAAAGGGGGACATAACCACAGACACAGAGGAAATTCAGAGAAAAGTTAGATCTTACTACAAAAGCCTGTATGTCACAAAACTGGAAAATGTAAAAGAAATGGACACTTTTTTAGATAAATACCACATAACAAAGTTAAACCAGGACCAGATGAACAATCTAAATAGACCTGTTAGTCGCGAAGAATTAGAAGCTGTTATCAAAATCCTCCCTACCAAAAAAAGCCCAGGACCAGATGGTTTCAATGCGGAATTCTACCAGAACTTTCAAGAAGAACGAATACCTATACTCCTTAATGTATTTCACAATGTTAACTTTATTTCTGTCTTGCCTGCCTTCTGGCACCAGGAGTGTCCCCCTCTTTCTCCTAAGTTCTCTTCTCCTTCATATTCTTCTCAAGCCTAGATTCTATTTTTTTTTCTTTCTGCCATCTATCCTAGCCTATCCCTCTCCTGCCTAGCTATTGGCTGTTCAGCTTTTTATTAGACCAATCAGGTGCCCTGGGCAGGCAAGGTGAAACAAAAATACCTTCACATAAAGTAATATTCTGCAGCACAAACAAATGTAACACAGCTTTGCCTAGTTAAAAAAATAATATACAACAGTCTATCTGTGTGACTGCATGCCTATACCCATGTGTAAAAGCCAGAGGAGAGTCAGATTTTCTTACCTGTATCTCTCCTCATATTCCTTTGAGGTCTCTCCAGGAACCTGTGCTTTCCTGTCTAAGTAGAAGCCCGAAAGGCCCAGTCATCCTTCTGTTTCCACCCTTATCTTGAACTAGATTGTTAGGTTTTAGGAAATATATCCTTCTTGTCACTGAGGGATAAAATCTAAACTGAAGGGACCAGTATTCAGCACAAAAGACCCTGAGACCAAGGATTGAGCAAAAAGGATATTTATTTGCCCCAAAGTGGAAAAAGAATAATGAATAAGAGACAAGGACAGAAAATATAGGATGAGAGAGAGGGGAAGGAAACAAGGGAGAGAGGTAAGGGATATTTGGCATGGTGGGACAAATGACTGCTATGGATAGAAAAGAGACAGACAAATGTCCACAGACAAATGTCAGTTTATAAAGAAAAAGAGGATACTCTCCAAGGTATTTAATTTTGATTAGACAGATTAATTATGTCAGATGAAAGGAGTTTTTGGCTGCTTAATTTCAATACTTTCATAAATGGACCTTGATAATTAGCCTTAGAAGAAGGAAATAATCAAATAAGGGAATAAATCTTGTTGACTAATTTCAAAAATGCAATATAATGGTTTTTAACAAGGAAGAGGGAATTGGGGAAGGACAATGCCTGCCAGGGCCATGTTTATTATACTCTGGTTGGCAAGAGAACCTTCACAAACTTTGCTTTTCATGATGATGCATCAAGGGCTTTGAACCATGATACTATCTTTCCAATCCTTCATGTTATCATAAAATAATTTTCAATTTTAGGAGGACCCATTTATTAATTGTTCCTCTAAGTGTCTATGCTACTGGAGTTATCATTAGGAAGTACTTTCCTATGCCAATATGTTCAAGTGTACTTCTCAATTTCTCTTCTATGAAGCTCACTGTGGTTGACTCTATGTTGTTGTATTTGATCCATTTGGATGTAAGTTTTGTGCATGGTGATAGATATGAATCTATTTTCATTCTTCTACATGAGGATATCCAGTTATGCCAGTACCATTTTTTAAATATGCTTTCTTTTTTCCATTTGATATTTTTTGCTTCTTTGTCAAAAATCAGGTGTTCATAGGTATGTGGATTAATATCTGGGTCTTCAATTCAGTTTCATTAGCCCTCCTGAATGTCTTTATGCCAATATCAGGCTGTTTTCAGTATTGTAGCTCTGTAGTAGAGTTTGAAGTCAGGGATTGTAATGCCTTCCAAAGTTCTTTTATTGTAAAGGATTGTTTTGGCTATACTGGTTTTTTTGCTTTTCCATATGAAGTTGATTACCTTTCTTTCAAGGTCTGTGAGGAATTTTGCTGGGATTTTGAGGGGCATTGCATTGAATGTAGATTGCTTTTGGTAAGAGTGCCATTTTTACTATGTTAATTCTACCTACCTAAAGAGTATGGAAGATCTTTCCATTTTCTGGTGTATGCTTCAATTTCTTTTTTCAAAGAAATGGAAGAAACAGCAGCCTACAGAATGGGAAAAGATCTTCACTAACCCCACATCAGGCAGAGGACTGATCTCTAAAATATACAAAGGACTCAAAAAACTGGTCATCAAAAGAACAAATAATTCAGTAAAAAAATTGGGGTGCAGACCTAAACAGAGAACTCTCAACAGAGGAATCTAAAATGGCTGCAAAACACTTAAGGAAATGCTCAGCCTCCTTGTCCATCAGAGAATTGCAAATCAAAAAAATTCTGAGATTCCATCTTACACCTTTTTGAATGGCCAAGTTCAAAAACACTGATGACAACTAATGCTGGAGAGGATGTTGGGTAATGGGAACACTTCTGCATTGCTGGTGGGAATGGAAATTGGTACAGCTCCTTTTAATATCAGTATGGTGGTTTCTCAGAAAATTAGGAAACAACCTTTCTCAAGATCCAGCAATAAAACTCTTGGGTATATACCCACAGGATGCCCAATCATACCACAGGGATTTGTGCTCAGCTATATTCACAGCAGCATTGTTTGTCATAGCAGAACATGTAGGCCACCTAAATGCCCTTTGACCAAAGACTGAACAAAGGAAAGTGTGGTACATTTACACAGTGGAGTACTGCACAGCAGAAGAAAAATAATGACATCTTGAAATTTGTAGGCAAATGGATGGAATTAGAAAACATCATATTGAGTGAGGTAACCCAGACCCAGAAAGACAAATATCATATATACTCACTCATAAGTGGCTTTTAGACATAAATCAAAGAAAACCAGCCTATAATTTACAATCCCAGAACAGCTAGACAACAAAGAGAACCCTAAGAAAGATAATCATGGATCTAATCTATATGGGAAGTAGAAAAGGACAAGATCTCCTGAGTAAATTGGGAGCATGAGGACCTTGGGGGAGGGTTGAAGGGGAGGGGAAAGAAAGGAGAGGAAAAAAGAGAAAAATGTATAGCTCAATAAAATCAATTAAAAACTTCAAAATGCTGCATCTTAATAATGATGAGGATGGTAACCAGCCTAATTGTGCAGTAGATAAACAGTATGGTCACCTCTTCATATAGTCTTTTTTTGTTTTTGTTTTTCAAGACAGGGTTTCTCTGTAGCTTTGGGGTTTGGAGTCTGTCCTGGAACTAGCTCTTGTAGACCAGGCTGGCCTCAAACTCACAGAGATTCACCTGACTCTGCCTCCAGAGTGTGTGGATTTAAGACGTGTCACCACCATCCAGCTGAAACAGTCATTTTTAGCTGTAACCTAATTCTCCATTTTTTTCTATTTTTTTAAAAATTGTTTAAAAGTTTCATAAATTACTTTATACTTTTGAGATTATAATATAATTATTTTTCTCTCCTCCCTTCCTTCCCTCTAAACCCTCTGATATGTCATTTCCATGTTCCCTTTCAAATTCATAGCCCCTTTTTTCTCCAATTGTTTTTGCATGCATATATATTTATACATATATGTATATTTATGTATATATGCAAATACATTGTGCACATGTATGTGTATGCATATATGTACAATGTAAATGTATGAGATATATGTTCATAAATTTAACCAATACAGTCATATATGTGTATATATGTTTTCAGTGTTGAAAATTTGGCTCAGGACAACCAGTATTGCCTCTTGCACTGTCATTTGGCTGTAGTTCATTCTATAGGACTGAGTCCTCATGGGCTTTTTAATGAGGAACTGAACTAATGGTATATTTGTTTTTATTGAAAATAAATATAACTTTCTTTCAAAGATTAGAAATGTAAAGGGCTGTAAACCAGGCCTTAGAAATCCACTTACCAACAGTGATTTGCAAGTGTCTCCTTGCACAGGGCATATCATTCTACTTTTAGAAACCTGGTTTTAAAAAAAGGAAGTGATAGACTAGCACCAACAAGCTAGGATTCTGAGCAGGAGGTTACTGTCTCAGACTTTGGTCTCTCATCTGAAAAATAAAGAAATTAAAGTTAAGTTCTAAAGCACTTTCCAATTATAAAATTAGGTGGTTTATAGCAAGTTCTCAATCTGCTTCTCATTGCCACTTTTCTATTGACTATTTATTTTCCTTTTGCTTTTTTCTTAACATCATCTTGACGTTCCTTATCCCTCACCAAGTTCAAAAACAGAATTTCCAGTCCACAATTTCATTTTCCTTCTCAGAAGCCAATTTAGGGCAATTTCCTTGAGGTATTATTTTCCACTTTAAATGAGCCAGGTAGCATACTTATCCAGCTGCTGAGACATGGTAGAGCAATTAATTCAATGCCTGACTTTCGTCTTGCCATTCGCTTGTCCTTTCTGTCATAAATCACAGTTATGTGGACTTGGTACTTATACTTGCTTTGCCTTGGGATGGTCCAATCTTTTCTTTTACAATGGTCTCCTCAACAACTATGCCAAATTTTGTGCTCTATACCCGAGGCAGCTCATCTTTTTTCTTACTTCACATTAAATGCAAATGGGAAATAATGATATCAATCTTCCATTTCTGAACATGTCAAGTGTTCAACATTTCTGTATTGAAACTTAACCCCAAAAGACATATTTTTAAAAGGCAAGCTTTGGGGGGGAATATTATGTCACGAAGGATCTACCTCAACCCGTGGAGACTGGTTCCTGGAACTCTGATTATAGTTAGCAAGAGAATGAATAATGAATATATGCGTATAACACATATGCAGAAAAGCTAGAATCAGGTGTGAGTATGATCTGCCACTTTGATGGAAAGTGCCTAACACTGCCTGCAACCCAATGTCTCAGTGATTCTTCTTAGGATTGGTTAACCTCTGTGGGAGGTCTAACAGTCTCAGGCTGTAAATATCCTAGAGAAGGAAACTATAGTTGTTAGTTTTTGTATGCACTGATCAAACACCCATAAACATTCGGACTCAGACCCTACAGTAATGATCTATAACTCCTCTGAGCCTCTACAGGGCAGAAGTACTGTAGTCTCTTCACGGTCAATGTCAACAATGCACATTCACTGAGAACTTAACTCACCATACACTTTCTCTATTCTCCCCAGGACTACTTCCTCATAAAAGGTATTAGTGTGCCTCTGAAAGTGGCCTGAGGGAGCTAGTTTGCCATGAAGAGCCTAGTCTGATTCTCATGCGACATCAATTATGCCAATCATGCCTCTGTATTAGACTTCCTAGCCTTTAACACTGTGTAAAATGTTTTTACTGTTTATAATCTACATAGTCAATGTTATTCTGTTGCAGCATTTCAGAAGATTAAGAAATCCACAGAGTTTTTCAAAGGTCAGAATTGCCCTAATTCAGTTACAATCTAGAGGAAATATAAGTTCACTTCTAGATAAAACAACCCTCACAAGGCCTCTTCAAGAAACACACACACACACACATACACACACATGCACATCCATATTTAGTCACAACCCCAAAAGCCTAGAGCTAAGGAAAACATTCCTGTACCAAAACTGGTTCTCAAGAGAAATAGGGCAGCATTGACCCAATCCTCCAAATTTTCAATAATCCTCAGATTATTTTCCCACGCTTTCTTGACGAGCTCAGTCTTAAGTGCTAAGAAATTGAGAGTCTCTCTGCTTACTGTGCTAAAATTGTGTAATTCATAGTCATGCATGTATTATCCTCTCTAGAACCCTAATGAGAATTCTTGGTAAATCAGGTATTTTATTAATCTTATTGTCCAAGTTATTTCTCTTCTTCCCCCCAAACCTACTAGTTATGGGGCTCTCATTATCGCTAAGCAATTAGAAGAATGGTAACATTTTCACATTCAAGTTTATTCACAACACTACATGCTGTCAGGCAGCTAATGGGAGCAGCTGTTTTAATTTTTAATTTAATGTATGCCTACTTTATCATCCAGAAATTATAGTGTCCTTTTCACTCTTCCCACTTAACATTCATTTCACAAACGTTATTTCTTCATAAGATGGTCATAGCCTGCCGGGCGGTGGTGGCGCATGCCTTTAATCCCAGCACTCGGGAGGCAGAGGCAGGCGGATCTCTGTGAGTTCGAGACCAGCCTGGTCTACAAGAGCTAGTTCCAGGACAGGCTCCAAAACCACAGAGAAACCCTGTCTCGAAAAACAAAAACAAAAAAAAAAATGGTAATAGCCTGAATGCGGGATGACATTTCCTGCTGTGTCTTGAGTAAACTCCTTTATCACCTCACTGTATACAACACAAGACTGCAGATTTCAGGGCAGGTAGGACAGTCCATCCTCTTAAAATATCTTTGAGCTTTTGCCCCAGTCCCACTGTGTTGACTTTTCACTTCTATTGCAAATATCTGCAATAGTTGATGAGTTTGCAAAATCTTAATTACATACTAGTTTTAAGAACATCAGTCTGGCTTGCTCACACTATTGCTTGTGAGACTAGTGAGAAGCAGAATATCATGGGGGCAATTCCCAGAAAAACTGTTCATTTCAGGAGTGGGCCTTGAAAATGAAGAAGAGACCTAAGGTCAATTACTCCTTCATCTGGGTACAAAGGAAACTCCAATTCTCTAAATCCAAAGAGAAAGTCCACATATCAAGAAACGAGCTCAACCAGGACTGTAGGAAGGTTTCTGGAAGTTAGATTAAAAACTAGCATTCCTTAGAAACTTGTTAAACAAGCTTACCTCTGCCAAAATGAGTCATTCCTTTTACCTCTGACAGAGGGACCAATGACTACCTATGGCTGCATATGAAATTACATGCTGGCATCCAGTACAAGGACCTGTTATATATTTCAAAATCCATGCTAGAAACCTCATCACTTCCCTGGGCTTTCATGTTCTCAGTTACGCTTTTGTTCTATTTATAACACCGAGGATTCTCTCCTACCCCTGATATTCTCATATACTCACTGTTTTCTCTCTCTATCCTTTTCTATTACCACCACCCTCCAAGTGTTCTATTCTCTATCTCTTGCTATCTCCACTATTTTCTTCACTAATCCATGGCCCTGTCTAATCAGCTGGCCATGTCCATTCTACTTTTATCTCTTTCTTTTCTGAATTCCTTCAGATTATCTGGCTGTTCTCAGACTCAAATTTACAATAAAAGTCTTAATGAACCAAATCATGGAGTGATCATGTCAGCAGTTTCTATACCAAATCTCATTGCATATGCTTCTAAGAACTTCATTCCCAACTAAATATTTTAAAATATTTATCAGATTAACTGTATATCTATCATACACACAATTTCCAAACTTTAACTTAAAAGAAATCATTTCTGTAGTTTGATTTTCATTTTATTTTGTCTTTCTGTCTCAGTCCATCACATGTAAAGAATCACACTGCATATACTATTTTCAGTTTCTTTAATTTGGGATATGAAATTATATTAGGCTGATATCAGTACTTTATTCAACTTTATTGTTGAGTAGCATTCCAGTTTATGAATAAATCTCTAATTTCTTTGTGCAGTTTTATGTCAATAACTCATTGGATTTTGATAGTGTATTAGCCTGGGCTTTCCAAAGAAAGAAAACTAATATGATATACCTCTCCCTCTCTTCCTCCCTCACTCTGTCTACCTCCACCTCTTCCCCTCTATATATTATAAGAAAATACACATAATTTGATACCATATCATAATGTTATGAGGCTGAAAATCCCTCTGAGTTGTAAGTTTGAGACTAGGGATAATAATTGATATGGTTGTGATGGTCTTTAGCTGCCCAAAGCTGCAGTCCACATACTGAGATTCGAGAGATGGAGGGTGTCTTTGAAAATAAATGATCAGATTATAAAGGAGTAATGAGAGCCCCTGCCGAAGTTTTAGCCTTTCCATTACGCAGCCAAACGTCTACATTACGCTTGAACAGTTGTACCAAATAAAACATAACTTACACCAACTTCTGTGTATGAAAGTGTGAGTCTTTACCAAACACCAAGTCAGCCAAACCTGGAACTTAGATTTCACCATCTCTAGAGAATAATAATAATAATAAATTGTTGTGTGTGAGTTGGTTTGTTGTATTTTGTCATGAAAATTAAAATAAATAAAGTGAGCAATGGAATTATTAATCTTGATTCCAAAGAATTTAGCCCCAAAAAAGCAGATAACATGATCTCACAGCCAAGCCCAGAGGAAAGAGAATGATGGTTTTCTGCCTTGAAGTCATTTGAAAAGAAAGAAAGAATAATCCCTTATGGAGATTTTTATTTTCTTCAGGCTTCCAATTGATGGGATAATGCTTTTAACTCACTAATTTAGATTAATTCACTAATTTAGTATGTTCAAAAGTAAATAGTAGGAGACACACTGAGTTTCTGCATAATCAGTTATCTGAATACTCCACATTCCAACCCAAAAGACACAATAAAATGATCCATGAAAGCCTAGTTGAAGACTCCCATGGATAAAGCTGCACAAAATCCTGGATAGGTGTTTTTGTAAACAAAAACTTCCATTTTACTGTCATTCATATGCCATACTGTCCCTTTCCAATATCATTCTAATGGATACAGACTGCAACTTAATTGAAGTTTTAATTTTCATTTTATTAAATTTTATTTTACTAAGAAATAACATACACAGGACTTTTTCAAATGTAAACTGGTAGTTCAAATATGTAATTACGTAAGGTATTCTACCTCTTTTCATTTTATTTGATTTTTTTAATCATTGAGAATGAATCCCTTTATAGTCTACTTATAAAATATAATAGATGTGTTTCACAAATACTCACATGATATGCTGAGCAAGCAGGAAGTTTCCTGTGGGTAGGCTCCCTCCAGAGTGGGACAAAATCCTGGGCCCCTCTGCCAACATCTTCAATTTTTCTAGCCAGCCAGCATGGAGATTCCTGCTGTTAGGCGCCCCCAAAACCCAAACCCGTCCACTAGTCTCTCCAAATTACTAGCCCTATCTCACCTCCAAACCCTCCTTTCCTCCTGCAACTTCGGTGGAACTCTGAAACACAGTTTGCTCAAATACTGAGAAGACTTAAGATGTGAGCAAACAACCACATGGTAGAACACCCCACTCACTAGGACCTCCAATCGGACAAAACCCCAGGTCCCTCTACCAACTCCCTCCGTTTTTCTAGCCAGCCAGAAGGGAGTTTCCTGCAGGTGGGCTTTGCAAAACCCAACTCCATCCATTCAACCCTCAAAATTACTAGCCCCATCCTGCCTAGGTGTTGAGAGCTTGCTATAATACTGAAGGAATAATGAGCTTGCTACAATACTGAAGGAACCAGGTTGTTACAACACTGTGGGGGACCAAGAGAGAGGACCAAGAGAGCAGGCTTATAGATTAACTATTAACAGTGGATTAATTTACAAATGATTGTTCTGTTTACAAAACTGAAGCATCACTCTGCAAACTGAGGTTCAGCTCTATAACTGATTAACCACTTGATCACCCGTAAACAACAATAGATATTAGTTAAGTTAACCTTTAGAGGGTGGGATATACTTTAGGTTGTGCATTTTCCCACGCACTGCTATATGAAGCTACCAGTACCAGTGGGATGTTCAGAACTTTGGTAAACACTGTCAGGAAACAGCTGAGAAAAACAAAACTCTGTTAATAAAAATTGTAAACAAACAAAAAAAAAGAAAGAAAAAGAATTGGTATTTGAGTTTTACCTTGAAACTGTAAAAGGAGTTTGGAAATTTTCCTTTGTCAGAGTCTCAGAGGCCTGAACTCTAGCTGACAAGCTTTAGTTCCCCACAGTGTTTTATTTTTTATTTGCCTGGACTCATGAATTTTGTTCATATGGCATTGCTTAATTGATGCTGTAAATAATGTTGTCTATAGCATGGGATATTAGTCTGCATAATTTTGGGGCTTCATTATTTCATCTTTAGGTCACTAACTAGTGTGATAACATCATTTCCTGTTGTTTATAGCCTTTCCTCTTATTTATTGAGACTCATTTAGGCCAAGCGGATAAGTCCCTGCTCATAATCACAATGAACACATATATATATATAACAGTTGTTATTTTACATCCTGAGTGAAATTACCAAGCACGGGCAAGAATGGATCACAAAACACACAATGAAACCCATTTTGAGAGTTTATTAAGAGAAAGACATGTGCGCAGGCCTGAGGAAGTTGCTGGAGGGACAGAGAGGGGATGGAAGAGGGAGAGGGGGGGGGTGGAAGAGGGAGGCAGAAGTCACCTCTTCAGAAGAGGGATGGAAAGAAAGAACATGAAGTGGGCATGTCCAGCTTTTAAAGGCAACCTAGCACACGTGCTCAGGAGCTTACATAGCTGTAGCTGCATCATGCATAGATCATGTGATCAGGCAAGCCTTCTTCATAGATGCTCTAAAGATGTAAATATCATTTAGTCTTCCCTATGTGATGGTGAAATCCAGACCTCTCTAGCAGGAAAAATAGAGGCAAAAATCTAGGTTAGCCAGTTCAGTGACTCTCTTTCAGAAACTAGCAGAAGATAAAGTTAGATTATAATCTTGAGAATAATCTTGAGAAACAGGGAATTACCCCCTTGTGATTATCACTGGTATTTTCGGAATTTTTCAATGATCACTGGTATTTTCAGAATTTTCCAATGATGCCCTCCCTACCCCTTTTGGATTATTATGTTGTGGTTTCTTCTCTTAAATACCCCTTCTCCAAGCTACTTGGGGTTCGAACTCTCTACCCCTGCAAGGGAAATGAGTGCACTGGTTCCTGTCCTGTCCATAAACCTCATGTCATTGCAGCAAGAACAGTCTCTCATGAGTTCCTGGGGGGTTGTGTTATTCTGAGACTTGAGTGAGAGTCTCCGCTCTCTGGAGGTCTTTCAATGGGTGACAGATATCATCACTTTTATCATGAATACAAAATTTGTTAGGGGGACAGCTGCACTTTGCCAGTGATAATGTATGAATACATATTAATTTTGTCTTATAATTGTTGTTACATAGATGATCAATGTAAAGTACACTTGAAATGCTAGTAGATGAGAGACAGTGGCAAAGGAATCACAGCAAGTTTGGCAGACTCAATTGACAAAGTGAGTTTGAGGCCAACCAAAGCTACTTAGAAAGACCATGTCTGACAATAAACAAATTAATTAATTAAAGGGTTATATATATTAATTTATATGATATCTTAATTTTTAGAAAAAGAAAGCTTTTCAAAGAAAGATGGGGAAAAATTGTGTATGAGAGAAAAGTTCTGAGACCATGACAGTGTCATGGGGTTTAGCAAACAGACATATTTATCCAGCACAATAACAAAACACTCTATTCATGTAACAGATAAATTATTGCCTGCATTTTACTTCAGTCTTTATTTACTGTACTATGTATTTTCTGCTTCTGACTTCTTTTCTTTCTTTTCCCTGTCATGGAGGTAGTTGTAATTTATAACCATTTTGCAAATTCCCTATAGCAGCAAGCATTTACTAGAGTGAAAACCTGGCTGATTGCCAGTGTGCTTCCATAAAGTCATGGAACATTCGAATCTGGAGGGGTTAGAAACTAAAATCATTATCTGAACACATGTAGGTCTTTACAGACCTTTTCAAATAGCATATTGTTACCAAGCCTCAGGCATGGGATTTACCACGGATAAAAACTTATACACAAATACACAGATATATTAGTCCTCTTAAAAAGCTTCAGTTTATAGGTTAACACCTTCTGTTTTCTCTGACACTCAAGGCAAGTCTAACACTTACAACTCATTTGAATTCACAAAGCCCATCTACTCGAGGTGTAGAACAGGAGCCAGAACACAAACTGCATGAAAATTCCTCTATACAGGCCAGAAGAATTATTTTTAAGAAAAAGATCGGCATATGCCTTTGGAGAAGACAGTTCAGAGTGAGTTAAATGGGAAAACTTTACAGGAAGTTTATGCATCTAGAAATGAGCTCAAATTGGACTATTAAACAGTTTCTGGTGCTTATATAAGAGCTAGCATTCCACAGAAAATTGTGAAAAGAGTTTTTCAACCCCAAAAGGTATCATTTCCAATGCCTCTATCAGAAGAAACAAATGACTGAATAGACATGTATATGTGGTTGTATATCAAAGTCTATTCAAACTTCCAGGCTCTCTCAGTCCTTATTTGCAAGTACTTGTTACATAATTCAAAGCATGCTGGTCCTTCCCACCTACCCAGGATTGGCACCTCAATGTGGTCGACTAACTCCATGTAAAACCTGAGAGGACTTAAAAAGGAATTCTAGACACAAATATAGAGTTTAGCACAGCTGGTGGCGCGCCATAGCTCCTTTAAGAGAGAATTTCCTGACTCAGCACACGTAACAAAAAAAAAAAAAGCTGTGCGGTTTTAAAACGCTGCTTCCTGGGCTGTGCACAAACTCTGGCTATAAAGCATCCCAATGGCATTTGTGGGCCTAGATGTTTCTGTGCCCACTCAGGGTAAAGGAGAAAACTGACTGAGACCATGCCTGTGACTCCCTGCCTGGGCAGGCAGCATGATCAGGTTTACTAAGCATGTACAAGCAGGAGAGCATGGCAGATTTCTGACACAGTAAAGATAGATGTTTCCAGGCTGGGCAATGCTCTGCATGGTAGATTGGGCTGTATGTGCCACATGCTCATTCTCAGAGTTAAAGTGCTGGGTGCAGCTCCTACCTGGCAGCTCCAGAGCTAGCAAAGATGGTATGTCCACCATTTTGACATCCAGAGCAGCTGCAATCTAGCTGCTAAGCATATTAAAAGCTCTTCAAGACAGTAGAGAGTTTAGGACAATGCAGTAAGACTGATTCAGACATAAAAGACCTCTAAATGGGTCACACTGTTAAATAAATGTATGTAGGCTTGGAAGAGAAAAGATAACAAGTATAGAGACTCATAAAATAAAATTAATGCTTTTAAAAGGGGGTAAAGTCTTTAAAGAGACAGAGTACAGATAGTCATTGTAGAACTTTAAGACAATTCTGAAGCCATTTCTGACAACTCTCTGTGCTCTCCCTCCTCCCCTGGGAACCAAGGACATAACAGCTATGCAAGCACATACTGAGATGTTGGGAATTTTCCAACACCCTTAGGTATTGACTCAGTTACTGATGTTTTGACTTAGTCACTGGGAAGGGGCAAAGTGACCCCCAGAAGTTTCCCTTTACCTCGTCTGATCTGGCAACCACTCTTCAGCCAATTATTGGTAGTAGTCTTTTTGAATAAGGCAATCATAATAGTTAAAGAACAACCCCCAAACCCCCCTTCCTTCTCTGTTTTTTCTTTTGTAAAAAAAGCCTGTACCAGCCATTCAGAGTCTTCTAGACTCCTGACTGCTGGAAGACCCTGTCATGACAGAAGTAATAAAATCCTCATGCTTTTACATCAGCTGTGAGATGAGAGATAGTCTCTTGGGGAGACTCCTTCTCCTCCATGACAGAATTAATAAAATTCTCATGCTTTTACATCAGTTGTGATATGAGAGATAGTCTCTTGGGGAGACTTCTCCTCGGTGATTGGATGCTAGGGTCCAACAGTCATAAATCAAAAAAAAAGCCACCGCAAAATGGAAAATTCACAGAGAGTCTGGATTATGTACATTGTGTTTTCTTTAAATTTTTTAACTGTAAAGGAACTAAATGCAGAGAGACATTTCATTATATGGGCTGCCAAGCTAAACCTGCATGTATATTATAAAGATATCTTAGCTACAAAATTTAGGTCTAAGGTTATGATGCTTTGGAAAAAAAGGGTTCTTCTTTTGTTTTCACAGAGGATGAGACACTGTGGATTGCTTCTAGACCAATATGGTATGATAAACCACGCCCTCCTGAAAGGTTGCCATAAACACCCTCCGAAAATTAATTCATTCAAGTGGTGACTGAGAAGAACCGAGCACATGGGATATGCCATGAAGGATCTGATTAATCCCCCATACAACAGGAAGAAGTTTTGAGAGAAATAACTACGTCCCTATTCCCAATATTGTTTATAACTATTTGTTTACATTTAAAGGGGGATATGATGTAGATATGAATAATTTGCATTGGTATAGATTTTGCTTTATTGGTATAAATTTAAGGTCAATCTTGTCATAAGTTTATTTCTGCTCTTGATTAAGGTATTGTGGTTGTGTAGTTCATTTAAAAATGTAATGTATAATTAAGAAATATAGGTTAATAGATAATCATATATAATAGTCAAGTTTGTAGTCATGATAGTTATATTTTCTAGATGTGCATTGATATATTTCAGATAGGCATTCTTCCTACTTTTCAAAGACTACAGAATATGGCATTTAAAATGTTTTAATAATTTAGGGCTTTTCATGGCAATGAGATGTCTGCTCTTGGCAGCACCAGCTACTTCAAGTGAAAGATGGACATCAAAGAGGCTCCTTATGTACTTTGATAGCCATTTGGGCAAGAAACTGTCCTTGTCTGGACTGTTACATAAACTGGACATAAAAAACCCTGCTGAACTTGTCTAAAGGTGAGATGATACTTTGGGGTTCCTGTTTCATGAAAGAGTCTGCAAGACATTTTGAAGGACACAAATGAAGATGACTGAACTGCCTTTGAAATTTCCAGCTTCATGGAAATGTCTGCTGGATACTATGGGCCTGTAGGCTGAAGATGGATGCCCCAATGGTACAAAAGAACTTTGGTTACTGTACAGGCAGCGAGATGTCTATCAATTCTAGAGTTTTGGAAGTTGCTTACTTCTTGTTTACGTAGGTGATATTATATCCTTCTGGAGTCTTTTATGGAGTTGAAGAATAGATAGGTAGTTATAGTTTTCCTTTGTTATGCTAAAAGATAATATATATCTAAATATTGTAACTGTAATTCTTGCTTTATAACTGTTTTGTTATATGTAATTTTACTATGTTAAAGTGAAAGACTTTCCCTTTTGTCTAAACAGAAAAAGGGGAAATGTGTAGGAGGTCCTTCTGTATTTGTGCTCCTTTCATTGTTTAAATAAAGAAACTGCCTTGGCCTTTTGATAGGGCAATACATAGGTAGGTGGGGAGACAGAACCAAATGCTTAGAGGAGGAAGGCAGACAGGGAGAGCCTTCATTTAGTCGCCAGGTCAGAGATGCCAAATCTTTCCTGGTAAGCCACGACCTCATGATGATACACAGATTAATGGAAATGGGTTAGATCAGCATGTGAGAGTTGGCCAAGAAGAGGCTAGATATAATGGGCTAGGCAGTAATTGAATTAATACAGTTTCTTTGTGGTTATTTCGGGGGTTAAGCTAGCTGGGTGGCTGGAACAAGGGGCCCCAGCTACCTTCAACAAACCTCCAGGCTCTCTTAGTCCCTATTTGCAAGTACTTGTTACATATTTCAAAGCATGCTGGTCCATCCCACCTACCCAGGCTTCCTGCTTCACAGATACCCATTTGTTTCTCTATGTAAGGACAAAATAGTCTCTGCTATTCTAATTACTTTTTTTTTTTTTTTTTTTTTTTTTTTTTGGTTTTTCGAGACAGGGTTTTTCTGTAGCTTTAGAACCTGTTCTGTCCTGGAACTAGCTCTTGTAGACCAGGCTGGCTTTAAACTCAGCAATTTTCCTGTCCCTGCCTCCCAAGTGCTGGAATTAAAGGCATGTACCACCACTACTAGGCCTAACTTTTTGCTACTTCACTATCCCCACTATCATAACCCTCTTTCTACTATTCTCTCCCATTTACTAGCCTCTCACAAATATAGTTCTGGTTATATGACCTTGCTATATATTCAGTCTGCTTTCTTTTATCTCTTCTTTGGACTTTTGCAGATGTCTCTGGATGTTCTTGATTTCTTATTCACAATAATTTCTCCCAAATAATGTAAAAGCCATTTGAGAAGATTTTTGTTTGTGTGTTTGTTTCTTACTGTGCCCTCTCTGAGTAAAACAACACCTCTATGCATAATTTAAAATATAGGAATTAAGATCATTTTATTCAAATTTAGAGAAAGAAAAAGCTTGGCCAAACAGGTGATATTGACCACAGCAGGAGCCAAAGGGCTTTTTGCTCCCTTCCTCCATAGCACAGTTTGATATCCAGCTAATAGCATTATATTACTTTGTACATTTACTTTGCATATAATATTCAATTTGCATTCTGAACAAACATCCCAGTGTTATAAATCAAAAACCCCAATGCACAAAAATTCAGCTTAGACAGGAAACCTGGGTGTTCCATTTCCTATCTCTCTCACACTGATGTGAATAAACTTGAAAAATTTCCTTGGACTGGGAAGAAAATGTGGTTCCCTTTTAAAAATATGTTGAATAAAACAGGTTTTATACTTCAGGTTGATCAAAAAATGAAGGATAATGGTATTTCCTTTTTTAGAACAAGAAGTGAAAATTGCAAACAATTCCATAAATTTTCACAATTATAGCCTCATCAGAAATGCAACAATAGTTGCATTTCCTAATTGTTCATATCATAGGTAAAAGAGGTTGTGCCAATCTCAAATCTTGTCTCCCCAAAACCAACTTTTTTATATATTTCATCAGAACTCTCTCCTCCACAAATGTTACTTTCTGCAGGTAGATGCAGAATAAGTCCTTCTTTGATTACACAATGATTTCATTGACTTTGCTAGTGATTAACACATAGGGGAAACAACATAGCTGCTAGCTTTTTATTGAGCTCTTCTGATGCACTCTGGAAAGTTTTATTTGATCTTAAAAGGGAACTAAAATGAAGGAATTTGTCTAACTTTTCCATTTTTTTCTTGAAGATGACAGCCTTGGAATGATGTCTATTTAATGACTTGTTGGGAAAATCTGAGAAGAGTCAACTCCAAGAGTTTGAGCAATAGTATCCTTCCAGAATCTGAACCACAGATTATTTTCCTATATTCTTTTTTGAGGTTTCCTTTGGCTATCTCATAAGTTGGCATTTTTTATTTTAGTGAAAAATATTTAATAAGAGTTGTTTTAGTTCTTGGAACGATAATGATAAACATAACTATATTATACAGTATTTCTTATAAAAAATGATGTTACCAAAATTACAGTCACTATCTATAAAAGAACTTTAAACATTTTCTTTAATATTAATGCCTCTTTGTCAAATTCTATCCACTAAATACTTCTGTATATCTGACTCTAGGTCCCAGTTATGAGTTATATTGAATTTTCTTTTAAGTACATTTTTATCAGCATTAGCAACAACATCATCAATATACTATTGTTCTTACTACTGTGTAACCTGTGATTATTTCAATTATTTAGTAAACCCAGTAAAAATGAAAAATTTCTTTTGGGATCTATGGCTTTCTGCTAATATGACATTTCATGACAAAAATATCTTTCTCTTAAAAAAAGACAGTAGCGTCATATTAAAGCCTCCTTCACACTTTATCCATAGTTCCCTTTTCCTTTTGAATACATGTTTCCATTTTTTCTTTACCCCTTTCCATGCCAGGTTGTTGCATGTTGATGTCTCACAAATATGCAACTTCATTACTCCTTACTCTTAACAACTATAAGACTAGTTAAGGAAATACTATTTAATATGCTTCTGTTTATTTCTCACAAATTGACAATACATACTAAATAACTCATGAGATGGTCAAACACCAGATTGGATTCTAAAACCAAGCAAAAGTCAATATAACTTTATGAATAGCATATGTGGCAATAACTATGGTTTTAAGTGTTTTCACTCTGTCAATAATTAATTCTTAGAATAACCTTTAAAAAATTGTAATTTATTTAACTGTGCCCTTTTTATAGAAACTGTGTCTATGGCTAAGTATGTTCTGAGGAATCTCCCAATTAGAAATAAGTGTAGGCAAAATTTGAGTGAAAGAAAACTTGCTTCAGTGATTAGGGAAATTAAGCTCTAAACTGTACTCAATGAGAAATCATCAACAACTCACCTGAGATGAACCTTACTTTCCACTGTCAGTGGGCTCACGTATTTGAACCCTAATTTCTGAGTTACTCAGGCTGCTTTTGGGAGGTTCGAGAAAGTTTAAGGGTATAATCCTCACAGAAAGAAGTGGGTGGTCAAAGAACTAAGGAAATCTTGAGTTTTTATAGCAATGATTTTTTATTTGCTTATTTTCAGCTACCTGACTTAAGACTTTTGATTCCATGCCTTCCTTATCATTATGGATAATATCCTTTGGTGAGCTCAAATAATCCAATCCTTCTTTACATTGCTTCTTATTAGGTATTAAACCATAAAAACAAGAAAGGCAGTTGCAAAATTTTATAGGATCTAAATCCCAGAACTATATGATATTTATACATACATGAATTTTGCCCCTTGTTTTACCCAGTATAATTCACAATATTTTTTCCAACATTCTTAATGAGAGAGCTGCCTATCAGAAACACATTCTCTACCCTCCTCCTAGCTAACCTAGCCTTAAATGAGTTTTTTTTTTTACTGATTTTTGTTGAGCTCTAGATTTTTCTCTACTCCCCTCCCTGCCTTTCCCCTCCCCACTTCAACCCTCCCCCAAGGTCACCATGCTCCCAATTTACTCAGGAGATCTTGTCTTTTTCTCATTCCTGTTCAGATTAGATCTTTATAAGTCTCTCTTAGTGTCTGCATTGTTGTCTAAATTACTGGGGATTGTGGTTTGTAAGCTGGTTTTCTTTGCTTTATGTTCAAAAGCATATCATATATACCTATGAATGAGTACATATGATAATTGTCATTCTGTGTCTGGGTTACCTCATTCAAAATAATGTTTTCTAACTTCATCCATTTTCTTGCAAAATTCAAGATGGCATTTATTTCTGTTGTGTAGTACTCCATTGTGTAAATGTACCACACCTTCCTTTGTCCATTCTTTAGTTGAGGGGCATTTAGGTTGTTTCCAGGTTCTGGATATGACAAATAATGGTGCTATGAACATAGTTGAGCACATGTCCTTGTGGCATGATTGAGCATCCTTTGGATATATATGCAAAAGTGGTATTAATGGGTCTTGAGGACGTTGTTTCCTAATTTTCTGAGAAATTGCCACACTGACATCCAAAAGGGCTGTATACCAGTTTGCATTCACACCAGCAATGCAGAAATGTTCCCTTTTCCCCAAAACCTCTCCAAAATAAATTGTCATCAATGTTTTTGCTCTTGGCCACTCTTATAGATGTAAGATGGAATCTCAGAGTTGATTTGATTTGCATTTCTCTGATGACTAAGGATGTTGAACATTTCCTTAAGTGTCTTTCAGCCATTTTAGATTCCTCTGTTGAGAATTCTCTGTTTAGGTCTGTACTCCATTTTCTAATGGATTATTTGTTCTTTTGATGACCAGTTTCTTGAGTTATTCGTATATTTTGGAGATCAGACCTCTGTCTAATGTAGGGTTAGTGAAAATCTTTTCCCATTCTGTAGGCTGTCGTTTTTTGTCTTGTTGACAGTGTCCTTTGCTTTATAGAAGCTTTTTCAGTTTCTGGAGGTCCCATTTAATAATTTTTTCTCTCAGTGTTTATGCTGCTGGGGTTACTTTTAGGAAGTGGTCTACTCTGCCAATGCGTTCAAGTGTACCTCCTATTTTCTCTATAGGAGAGAAAATGTATTGCTGGCTTTATGTTGAGGTCTTTGATCCATTTTGACAAAGAAGCAAAAAAATATCAAATGGGAAAAAAGGATATTGAACAAATGGTGCTGGCATAACTGGATATCAACATGTAGAAGAATGAAAATAGACCCATATCTATCACCATGCACAAAACTCAAGTCCAAATGGATCAAAGATCTCACCTTAAATGAGATTTTTACAACCATTAGTTATGGATCCCAATTGACTTAAGACAATCAGGACAAACTCCTCAATTCTTATACACTTTCCTTTTCCAACTAACAAGCTTTTGTATTTTGTAGAGATAAGAAGAATTGGTGCTTATCTAAATCTACTCTTTTGTAATCATAGAAGATACCAAAATAACATCACAGACAAGAAAAGTTTAATTCCAAGGATAAATTTCTTCTGAGTAAATTGACACACAATTTGGAGAGGACCAGACAAACTGTCTTCTAGCCAAGCCAGGTCAATTACACTGATAAATACAGCACCCATAGTTGCAAGAATAAGGTATGTGCACTATCAAATAAGTTATAATTTCAGCAATCAACATGGATGAGGAAGGGACTTATAAACCCTACTAGAAGCAGTGGTTCTGTTGATAGTTGATGAATAATAGAGAAGGATAACCAGATTTTTTTAAGGGTGTGACCACCAGTCTGTCAATCATGTTCTTTTTGATTTCCTTTCACCCATTACTCAAAGGTTATAAGAAATTAAATGTTTAAGAATAAAAAAATACTAAATACATAGCACCTTCTCCCCCAAAATAGATTTATTACTACTAATAACATTTGCATGCCTTTTTTATATTGCAAATGTTTATACAACATAATAAAATGGAATTTTTACCTATTGTTCAATGTGTAGTTTAACTTTTGAAGGATGCTTCCAGAGTAGCTTCTTCAGAGTACTAAGTCAGTATGTCCTTCCCCACAAGATGAGTGACTCTATTCCACAGTACCTACAAGAGTTAATGTCATCTATTTTAAGTTATTATATATTTAAGCCAGAGAATAAGAAGCAATTAATTTTTTTCTTTTCTTTAACTGACTACTAGCTAGATAATTATATTTGTTCTTTTTCTATAAATTAATTATTCATAATTATTTTTCTATAGTAAACTTTATTTTTTTCTTGAGAAATTCATTTTTCTAATACTTTTACATTGCTATACAAGTCAGTGGTGGCAATGATAAACAATCAGAATTTTGTTTCATCTGTTGATTTCTTCATTTTAACATTAAAATTAAGGGTAGAGATGATTTTCATGTATAAGATGATAATAATAGAAAATATATGATATTACAGCACTATTTCTAAATACTTAGACTAATATATTATGGAGAATATTTCAAATTAGAATTACACACAATCTTATTCACATGTGGAAAACTAAAATTGGGGAGTTGCCTCATGTAAATTCACATGTTGAAAAGCTTCCTTCATTCTGCAAAACAAAAAAATAAAAAATAAATAAATAAAATAAACTACAAAAGTGAAAATGATCAAATTAGTTTATAGTCCGTTTCCAATAGTTTAAGGTATTCTATCAACTGTGAAGCTGATCTTCTATCCATTGGAAGAACTACTTTTTATAATTTTGTTTTAAAAGCAGAGAAGTATAATTTAAAAGAGACTGTAAGGTCATCTGAATTTTCTTTTGTTTGCTCCATTGAGGTTAGAATAACCTTTAACCTAACAGGATCAAATTTGGAATTAAAAGTAGTTTATACAAAGGACAAATATTCTCTGTAGACCTTGATTTTTTTTCAAAGTTGCACAAATTGACCTGGAAAATGGAAAAGAACAGAAAAGACAAATCTATAGCAAAGTGCATTGCACAAGGTTGTCTCTAATGCCTGAGGTATGTTTAATAAAACAAATCTCTTGAAATGAAGTCAAGTAAGAAATGAAATGCTTGTAGCCTTAAAGATGAACAGGATAGGGCTAAAGGCATGTAAAATACTTCAGGGGCCACAGATCCTAAATAATTTGAGGAAAAGACAAAAAAATCAGAATTTTAACAATTACATAGAAGTTAAAGAAATGAGTCATAAAATTACTAAGCTTGTAAAAATTATCTACCACTATCACCTGTTTTCCACTTATTGGATATAAAGCCGGACCTTGAACATTCTAAGCAATTGCTCTCCAAGATTTCTTTTAAACAATTATTTTAAATACTGGGTTTTATTAAGTTGTACAAGCTCACTTTGAACTTAGACTGTACTCAAGGCAAATTGTGAACTAGGTATAGCATAGTTTTTTTTTTTTTCCTGTGCAGCTAGGTCACAGGACTTTGGTACTATTATCTTTGATTGACTAAAACTGTTTGCCCTTAAACTTCAACCTTTCCTTTGCTCATTTTAGTAATTTATTATTTTTACTTATTTATTTACTTTGAGCATTAGGTTTCATGAAGTCTACACTGACTCCAGACTTGCAATATAGGTGGACTGTTAATTTTTGTGTAGTTTTTTTTCCATCACATGGTCATGAGTGTACACTGCCACCCACAGTGGCAAGCAAGAAATTTATGTCTCTTCCTTTTGACATTGTTTTCTTTGACTAGAACCTGATATTTTAATCAAACCAAAAGTGACACTAAAGTTTCAAACTTCAATTTTTACAAATTATAAAGAGAAAACTCACCATACAACTATGTTGTTAGTTTTTTTAAGATGAATCCTTTACATTCTTCAATAAAATACTACTTACTTGCCCCACATTTTTTTCTGCCATAGCTCATGGGTGAAAAGTTTTGACTAATTCCTAGAAGTCATATAATTGGATGTTAACTATTTATCTATTCTCTTGTGACCTAAGAAGCCCTTGGAAAATGTTGACTTACTCATCATTCTTTTATAGTGACTCACAATTGTCAACTTACATGATATACTTGAATTAAGAAGTAATTCAAGCCAGGCATGTTTGAATGCCTGCATCCCACCATTCAATAGACTGAGATAGGAAATGTGACAGTTTTGGATAACAAAACATATTCTAGGCAAAGATATGTTATATAGTGAGAGAGATCTTGTCTTAGTAACAATAACACTTCACAAATTACTTTGTTTGTTCTTCTATAAAAACACCTTAAGCATTATATTGTGCAGCCGCCTTTTAAATTTGGACTCCTTATTACACTATTAGTATTAAAATAGTATTAACAATTAGCCTAAAAAAGACATATTTTTTCCAATTCAAAGAAACATAATGTAATAGGAGGCTGCTTGTTCATTCCCTGCAGCTCAGACCCAAAATAACCACACAGAAAACATATTATTTGAAATACTGTTTGGTCAGTAGCTCAAGTATTTCTATCTAGCTCTTATATCTTCGGTAATCCCATTTCTATTATTTTATATTTTACCATGAGGCTTGTAGCCTACTGACAAGGTTCCCGTTGGTGGCTTGCATTTTTCTCCTCTGCCAGCTCCATGGTGTCCCTTGACTCTGCCTTCTTTCTCCCAGCATTCAGTTTAGTTTTCCCCACCTAGCTCCATGCTGCCCTGCTTTAGGCCAAAAGCAGATTTTTTTTTATTAATCAGTGGTAGTCACAGCGTACAGAGGGAAATCCCACATCACATCCCTTTTTCTGTCTAAATGAAAAGGAAGATTTGAATTTTAACATAGTAAAATTACATATAACAAAACAGTTATCAAGTAAAAATTATAGTTACAATATTTATATCTACTTTATTTTTTATTATAACTAAGGAAAACTTTAATTATAGCTATCTATTCTTCAACTCCATCAAAGACTCCAGAAAGACATACTATTACCTAATAAAACAGGAAGTACATTGTAAGCAACTTCTAAAACTCTAGAATTGATAGAAACATCTTGGTATCTGGAAAGTCACTTAAAGTTCTTCGGTGTGAGTGGGGCAACCATCTTCAGGCTACAAACCCATATTATCTGGTATACTTTCCCATGAAGCAGGAAATTTCAAAGACAAATTTACCTCTATTGGCAGTTTGCCAGTAATTTTCTTGACTTGCAGAATTTCTGACAGATTCTTTCATGAAGCAGTAAGCCTGAAGGATCATTTCACCTTTCAGCAAGTTCAGCAATCATTTCTTTATGGGTCCTGCATATCCAGTCCATATAGCATAACATTAAACAATCTAGGAAGAACAGTTTTTGCCCATATTGCCAACAAACTCCAACAGGAGCCTCTTAAATGCCCATCTTCCTTTTGAAGTAATTGTGGCTGACAAGAGTAGATGTTTCTAATTGTCATGAAAAGTTTTATATTTTTTAAACATTTTAAATGCCATATTCCATAGGTCTTTGAAAGATTTTAAGATTATCTAACTGAAATATATTTCTAATATCTAGAAAACCTAAGATGACTACAAGCTTGACTACTATAGATATCTATCTATTAACCGTTATTTCTTACCTATACATTACATTTTAAAATGAGGTGCACAAACACAATTTCTTAATCAAGAGCAGAAATACACATATAAAAAATTGACCTTGTTTTGTCAATAAACCAAGGTCCATACCATTTCTATATCAGATTCCCCGTTAAATGTAAACAAACATTTATAAACAATATTTGGATATTTGGGTGTAGTTTTCTCCAAACTGCTTTCTACTTTTTATTGGGCAAAGTAATTTTGTTTGTGGTGAACATTTGGGGGTTTTGGTGTAGCAAACCAATTAGTGTGGAAGCAATCCTAAGGTTCTCATCTTCTGTAGAAAAAGAACCTCTTTTCCTAAGCAAAATATCATTAAACACAAATTCAGAAGTCATGATACCTTTAAAATATATAGGTTGGTTTAGCTTAGCAGCCCATACAATAAAATGTCTCTCTATTTTACAGTCAAAAAATTTAAAGAAAACAAAATAGTATACATAATTCAGACTCACTGTGTATATCCCATCTTTATGTGCCTTATTTTATTCCTCTATTACTTTTTCTACAAGTTTAAAATTTGTTTTATTATCCTTACTCTTTAATCTATGACTGTCTATACTCTTTTTATTACATTTACTGTCTGTTTATACTTTTTCTTCTTCTTCCAAGCCTACGTATATTTTTTTAAACACACTGTGTCTCTTTAGAGGTCTTTAATGTATGAGTCTGTCCTATTGTGTGTCTGAAATCCTTTTATGTCCAGGGGAGCTTCTTAAAATGTTAAGCTGCAGCCTGACTAGGACTAAGACTGCTTTGCCTTTATTCTTTGCCCAGTCCAACATGTTGGAGGTTCATTCAGCATGACACATGCTCATTTTAGTATTAATTTTAAAAGAATAAAGGTCAGAAATCTAAGTATATTGTCTGAATATTATATACCAAATGTTGAAATTGAAGCTTGTACCTATACGAAAAAAATTGTTTTCAGCTTGTCATCTCTTCTACAGGGCTTGAAAAATAAAATGAATCTTTATGAAATAATAGAACAAATCATATTTTCTGAGTTTACTTGCTCCTATAATGAACATCAACTCACATGTTTCTCTTATATGAGTTTATTTTGTTCTTTTGTTAGTTTGTTTTGGATTTCCTTTTTTATTTGCTGTTTTATTTTTCACCTTCAAATATCAGGTAGCCATAAATACAAGTATTTGTGTTTGGGTCTTCTATTATATGACTTTTAAATACACATCATTTTTCTCAATACAATGAAGTGTTACGGGAGGTCCTCCCACTCCTCCAGCCTATCGCCGCTGAGATACCAGCCCATTGGGGCGTGGTCTCTCTCCCTTTAAAAAAGCGGCCACTTCCCTCTCCTCTCTCTCTTCACTTCCTGCTCCGCCGGCGACTAGACTCCCTTCCTGGTTACGCAGGGGGCTGACGGTGATTTGTTGGTTTTTTCCCCTTTAAATAAATAACACCCTATTAATCATAATTCCAAACTGGTGTGGCATTGTTTATGAATTATGCCTTCAGTTGGCACCCAACGTTTGGTTTTAGAACCTCTCCTTTCCCCGCTTGGCTGCCCGCCACGAGTTCAGCTTGGCAGGAGCCCTCCCGTCCTCAGCCGCCGCTGGTGGCCTTGGCCTCCCCACATGGATTTAAACTCCACAAGCCCGCGTAGTCTCTGCCGCATGGTTTGCTCTTTTCTGAGTCATTTTTAAATCTCCCTTGCAAGCACAGCTCTTAAGTGGCACGAACCAGAGCACGCGGTTGCTGAAAGCTGCAACCTCTCAGGGTGATTCTGTCACATGGAGGCATAAGCGGCTTCCAGGTTGCTCTTCTCTACCCCTGGATTCTGGGTTTCGGGTTCCGTCTCTGGAATTGATTTAATTACATTTACTTTGTTGAGCAACTAACATTTTCCAGTTTTTAACAAATACTAGGCAGACTCTGAAACAGGACTCTGTTTTCGTCGCGACTTGGCAACAGCACCACCTGCTGGATAATAGGTAATATGGCAGTTTTCGTCTCCAACGCAAATTTTACTGTTCTGGTTGCCAATACAATGGGTTATATCATGCAAGGTTTATATGACTATGGGGATAACTTAATTTACTGGTTACTAGGCTTCAGTAATCTTTTGAATATTCTATCATTTAGGAAGATCATGGCACTCCTAAGAACCATACAATCTTTACTAGAAACTCATGCAGGTCAGGAGATTCGGGATTCAAAAGAGACAATAATAAAGACAATAATAAAAAGACTTGAAATGATTGAAGAAATGATTGGAGCTGGTGAACAGAGTAATAAGGCACAAGGACAGGATACAATGCCAACACCAGCTATTAGAACTGGCTTACCCAAGGTTTTAGCGGCATACCCTATACTTAATTCTTACAAAGCGTCAACTTCAAAAGGCTCAAAGGGAGTCAGAGAAGCTAGATGGATGCCAATAGCAATGAATGATCTAAAAGAAATTAAGCAAGCTATTGTTAATTTTGGCTTGCACTCTGCATATGTAAAGGAAATGATAAGGACTTGGGCTTCTAATGCTAGAGCTAACCCCCATGATTTCCATCAGTTAGTGTCTGCAGTTTTAGATAATGGATCTTCCTTGATGTTTGGAATTTATTTCAGAGAAGAATCCAAACATATGGAACAGCAAGGAAGAGCAAAAGTTGTTGAGGTTTCCCAAGATCAAATACTTGGTGCAGGAAAATATGCTGATCCACAGGTCCAAGCTCTTTATGATGATGAAGTACTGTGTCAATGTCACCAAGCAGTGTTAAATGCTTGGAATAGGATACAAGGTCCAGCAAAAAGGGTTGAATCATATACTAGAATTTGGCAGGGACCGAGAGAACCCTTTATTGACCTTTTGCAAAGATTAATTAAGGCTCTGGACATAGGGGTAACAGACCCAGAAGCTAGACGAATACTTATTGAATCTCTAGCTTTTGAGAATGCAAACATAGAATGCAAAAAGATAATTGGGCCTTTAAAGTCTAGATCAGCACCTATGGATGAATGGATTCAGCATACGATGAATGTTGAGACGTTTAGTTAAAACGATGAACTTGGGTAGGAGAAGCGATTTCCAAAGCAATGAGGAGACATCAAATTGCCAGGTGTTTTAATTGTGGTAAATTAGGACATCTGAAAAGGGATTGCAGGCACAGAATTTCTAGGAATATTATCTCCTCGGGGAATGACAAAAATAGGAGACCTAGGCCTTCAGGTATATGTAGGAGATGCGGTAAAGGCCGACATTGGTCCAATGAATGCATGTCAACAACAGACAAACAAGGCATCCCTATACCGTCGGGAAACTCCTTGAGGGGCCTCTCGCAGGCCCCCAAGCCAACAGTGGTCCAGTCATTCCCAGTCACAGTGGAGAACGTGCCTCAACAAGAAAATTAAAAGCTCCAAATTCTGCTGTAAAAAGTAATACTGGTCTAAATGATGAATTACGCGTGGAGGATGAGTCAAAAAACCCAGTAGGACAGAGTAAACGTATATTTTGGCAGACTTCTATTAATAATCAAAGACCAAAGCTAAGAGTCTGTATAAATGGCACATTTATTGAAGGCTTATTAGACACAGGTGCAGATGTAAGTATCATTACCCGTGAATCTTGGCATCCAAATTGGCCTCTTCAAGAGGTAGATGTTCAGTTCCTGGGAATTGGAACCCTATCTCGAGTAAAACAAAGCACAAGATGGGTTGAATGCATAGGGCCCGAAGGGCAAATAGGAAGACTAAGGCCATATATAGCCAATATTGCCATAAATTTATGGGGCCGTGACCTGCTACAGCAATGGAATACCCAGATTAACATTCCTGTAGTTCCAGGAACTCATAATTCTGGGAAAGATATGATGAGGTATTATAGAAAAAGGTCACCAGCCATTCAGGCTGTACAAGAACATACAGCAAATACCAAACCTTTAGAGGTACCAACAGCCCTAAATTTAAAATGGCTAACTGAGAAGCAAATATGGATCAAACAGTGGCCTCTAGCTGAAGATAAACTACAGGCATTGAAACAGCTGGTGCAAGAGCAACTAGATGCTCACCATATTGAAGAATCAACCAGCCCTTGGAATAATCCTGTGTTTGTTGTAAAAAAGAAATCTGGTAAATGGAGAATGGTGACAGATCTAAGAACTGTCAATAAAGTAATTCAACCTATGGGCCCACTATAATCTGGAATTCCTTTGCCTTCTCTGTTACCAAAAGGATGGCCTCTTATAGTTATTGATTTGAAAGATTGTTTTTTCACTATACCGTTACAAGAAAAGGATAGAGAAAAATTTGCCTTCACAGTGCCTACTTATAATAATTCTCAGCCTAATAGGAGATATCAATGGACTGTCCTCCCACAGGGTATGCTCCATAGTCCTACATTGTGCCAATATTTTGTAAGTAAGTCATTGGAAATAATTCGTAAACAATTCCCCAATTCCATCATTTATCATTACATGGATGACATCTTGTTATCTGATTCAAATAAAGATACTTTAGAAAGGATGTTTGAAGAAGTAAAGAAAGTCTTGCCTGGGGGGATTACAAATTGCCCCTGAAAAGATTCAAAGAGGAAATTCTATTGATTACCTAGGTTACAGAATAGGGTTAGAGAAAAATAAAACGCAAAAGGCACAAATTAGGAGAGACCGCTTAAAGACTCCTAATGACTTCCAAAGATTGTTAGGAGACATTTCCAGTCTACGACCAGCTGTTGGGATAACACCTGATTTAATAGTTCACTTAAACAAAACCTTAGATGGTGATAAAGATTTGAATAGTCCAAGAAAACTGACAGCTGAAGCAGAAAAGGAACTGACAATGATTGAGGAAAAATTACAGGAGGCACATGTGGATAGGGTGTACCCAAATCTCAGCTGCATCCTAGACATATTGCCTTCCAGAATTTCTCCTACAGGGATTCTAATGCAGAGGGAAGATATTATTTTAGAGTGGATATTTATAACTAATAAACCAAGTAAAAAATTAAAAACTTAGGCCGGGCGGTGGTGGTGCACGCCTTTAATCCCAACACTTGGGAGGCAGAGGCAGGTGGATCTCTGTGAGTTCGAGACCAGCCTGGTCTATAAGAGCTAGTTCCAGGACAGGCTCCAAAACCACAGAGAAACCCTGTCTCGAAAAACCAAAAACAAAAAAAAATTAAAAACTTATGTGGAAAAAGTCTCTGAATTAATTATAAAAGGTAAGCTGAGACTTCGTCAACTAGCAGGTATAGACCCAGCAGAAATTATAGTGCCTTTTACTACTGAAGAAATAAAAAAGTTATGGGAAGACAATCAACCGTGGCAAAGAGCTTGTGCTAATTTTTTGGGAGAAATTAATAGCAACTATCCCAAAAGTGGTAGACTTAACCTCATAAAAAGAACTTCTTGGATTCTTCCTTGAATTGTACCTGATGCTCCAATAACTGGAGCCCGTACGTTCTATAGTGATGCAAATAAATCAGGGAAATCAGGTTACAAGTCAGATGAATTGAGTAAGGTGGAACAAAGCCCTTATAATTCTGTCCAGAAGGCAGAATTATATGCCATTCTCATGGTGCTAAGGGATTTTAAAGAATCTCTTAATATAGTTACAGATTTACAATATGCAGAAAGAGTTATCTTGCATATTGAAACCGCTGAATTTATACCAGATGACACAGAGTTGACTTCATTGTTTATCCAGGTACAAGACATAATCAGGAACAGGCTTTGTCCGATGTACATAAAACACATCTGGTCCCATACAGGTCTGCCTGGTCCTCTAGCCCAAGGCAACGCTGAGATTGATCAATTATTGATTGGAAGTGTGTTGCAGGCCTCAGAATTTCATAAAAAGCATCATGTCAATAGTAAAGGCCTAAAGAAAGAATTTTCCATTACTTGGCAACAAGCTAAGGACATTATAAAGAGATGTCCTACTTGTTCTTTCTATAATCAAACACCGTTGCCTGCAGGGAGTAACCCAAAGGGTACTAAGAGAAATGAAATCTGGCAGATGGATGTGTTCCACTTTATGGAATTTGGTAAATTAAAATCTGTACACCACACCATAGACACACATTCAGGTTTTCAATGGGCTACTGCCCTGAGCTCAGAAAAGGCTGAATCAGTAATCACACATTTATTGGAAGTTATGGCCATCATGGGTATACCTGCACAAATAAAGACAGATAATGGTCCAGCATATGTATCTAAGAAAATGAAACACTTTTTTTGATTATTATAATATAAAACACATTACAGGTATACCAAATAATCCTACAGGTCAGGCAGTTATAGAAAGATCAAATCGTACAATAAAGGATATGCTGAACAAACAGAAAGGGACCAGAAATACCCGCAGAAATAGATTACATAATGCTTTATTAACCTTGAATTTTCTTAACGCTAATGAGAAAGGAACGATAGCAGCAGAGAGACATTGGATAATGGAAAAGTCTGCTGAACTAAATCAACCGATTTATTTCAAAGATGTGCTGACCACTCAATGGAAGCCAGGAGATGTGCTACGTTGGGGAAGGGGTTTTGCTCTTGTTTCCACAGGAGACGAAAAATTGTGGATACCATCAAAATTAATAAAGTTTCGATTTGAAGAGGAGAAACCTCTTGGAAAGGAGAAATGACAACTTATCCACCATGATGATATTCATACAGGTGGTAAGAAAAACATAGAATGGGGGCAGTGTTCTGTTCTTATCTCCACAGGAAAACACTCATCTTTGAAAAATTCAAGGGACCCTGGATATTTGGATAATGACAGATGGAAAAATACCGGCCCAATAGGAAATATCAAGAAAACTGAATGGGTTGTGTAAGTAAAATTAAACCATATTTCTAAATTTATAAAGCTGGTTTTGAAGTTGGACTCTGGCTCAGTCCCTCTCCAATTCCAAGCCTGTTAGTTAGAGAAAAACCCAGAGTTTCTGGAGTTTCTGTCTCATGTCAAAAGCCATGATGTGGGACAGAAAGAAATATGAGTTTAGAAAACATCTTTGCTTTTCTTCATATCTATCATACTTTTCATTGAATATATCTATCATGTCTTTCATTGAATATATATATATATATATGTCTATATGATTAATGTTTAAGTTTTTCATAATGAACAATGAGTTTTTCCTGAAGTGACATTTGATGTTTCCAGGAAGAAGATGGGGCCCCATAACTACAACTCCACCTGGTTGATATGACGTCATGATACTGATAGCGCTACTACAAGACCTGCTTTGGATACCAGCTGCACAAGACAGTTCCAACTTGGTTAGCTGAAATGGTGCACATCTTATACAACATTTTGGCCAGACCTGCACAAAATAGTCAGAGACTATTGGCAATTTTAAAAGACATTGATCTTGAAATTTAACCATCATTTTACTTTCACAGGATCCCCCAGAAAGAACGTCGCCCCCATGACAGCTGGAAGTAATTCTAGAGAACGACGTCCCCTCTCCCAGTAAAGTTTGCCCTTGGGTTTAGGGACATCATTTAGGGGTTGATTATAATTAGTATACGATTGAGGGTTGGGGGAGGAATTTTATAAGCTCAGGGATCATTTTGGGGAAAAAAAAAGAGTCATGATGGGATAATAGATTTGTAATTGTGAGTTACTGTTTTTAGACAAATATATTGGTATAGATTCTTGTATATTGACACAAAGTTAAATTATATTGACTATTGTATGCATGCATGTTTCTACCTCTGTTTAAAACATTTTTTATGTATTGACATATATTGTATTGATATATATATATATAGTATATATTTACCATATTGCAGTGTACATTTCTAACTCTGATTACGATACTTATATAATGTTTGTGTATTGATATATATTTACCTACTGCAATGTATATTTGTACATTGTTTATATTTGGAGGCCATTGTCCTCATTTGTTTCACAGTCGTTTATTGTCTTAGTCTTTAAGTTAGATAGATATTGAGAATTATATAGATTAATAGTCATCTAATTTTGTCATTTATAATTAGACTAATCAGGTTCTTTAGGTATATAGAGGTTATACTCAGTATAGATAGATAATCTTCAACTTCTTCAAAGAGCTGTAGAAAATGGCCTTTAATCTAACTCAGAGTTTTGTGGTAGTGAGACACAATTGCTCCTGGCAACACCACTCTATTCGCGAGAGAATGTTGAGCACCAAAGACACTCCACCTGGAGCCTTCTTTTTGGCAGAACTGGCCTTGGGGCAAAGAAATGCCCATACCTCAACCACTGACAAAGATACAGAGCATGCATCAATGGATAAAACAGGGCTGTCATATACTGCCAAGACAGGGTAAGATAGTTTAGAAAAGTTGCTTGCCTTTGAAAATGGTATGTCAGTTATGTTATGCCTTAGCCAATGTTGGTTGCTTCAACGCTGCTAATGTGACTTTGGGTGATTGCCTAGGTAGCTAGTTGTCTCTGTGATTTGTTGCATGTTTTGGAAGTTGTTTTACTGAACTTCCTAATTACCCAGGTAACATTATTTCCCTTCTCAGATCTTCGATGGGGTTGAAGACTATATAAATGTAGTTACTTTCTCTCATGACTTGGCCAAGTTATTTATTATACAAGACCTAAGCTAGTTAGAATAGGATATTTGTACTTATTGTATATAATTTCATAGTAGGTTTAGAACTCTCTTATTTAAACAAAAGGGGGAGGTGTCACGGGAGGTCCTCCCACTCCTCCAGCCTATCGCCGCTGAGATACCAGCCCATTGGGGCGTGGTCTCTCTCCCTTTAAAAAAGCGGCCACTTTCCTCTCCTCTCTCTCTTTACTTCCTGCTCCGCTGGCGACTAGGCTCCCTTCCTGGTTGCGCAGAGGGCTGATGGTGATTTGTAAGTTTTTTCCCCTTTAAATAAATACCACCCTATTAATCATAATTCCAAACTGGTGTGGCATTGTTTATGACTTACGCCTTCAATGAAGTAGACAAAGATAATTATATAAAGCTAACACTGGTCAAAATGTAGGGAACAACTGCCTGTAGGATGCTTGTCACCAACTGATTCATATACAACACAAACCCTATAAATCCATCCAACTGATCAATACATAACACAATCCCTTCATCCAAAGCCAAGGGAATATCATGAAAAAGGGTCAGAAAAATATTAATAGACAAAGAAACCAAATATCTTCTTCTAAAAAAAGAAAAAAAAGGACAAAATGTATTTTATATGAAATTCCCAAAGAATTAACAAAATCACTATCTCAAAAACACATTATATACAAGTATGAAATTTTCAATTGTTGGGACCAATTGGGGTCCTGGCCTTCAGCTGCTTTTCCTTGCTAGAACATTGTAATTAAAGTTACTGAAAGCTGTGCCTTCCCTAGGGGATCAGAGAATGGGATTTTCACTTGTTTGCCATTGACTGCTGGGTATTTAAGCCTCCATATTGCCATTAAAGAGGGGATTTGTACCAGTGATTGGAGGTTCGTGTGTCTGTCTGTCTCTGTGTGTGTTTTCTCAACCTGCAACCCCTTGCCCGAAGCTCACAAACTGTATATTAGTGAATAGAGCACAGACGGGGGCATGCAGAGCACTGCAATTGGAGGTCCCACCAAGATAAAGAGGTGAGCGAACAAGGTCGTTCCCGGCCAGTGGGGACATATTGAGGAATTAAGATGGGAATTGTAAGCAGTATGTTCTCTTCCTTGTTCAGAAAACAGTCAATCACTAGGGAGGAGTTTGATGATTTAGAGTTTGTAAGGACAGTGAGGAATCATTGGATGATACGGAGGAAATTATACATAGGGAAATAAGAAATCTCTATTGAAAACTGAGAAAATGTAAAGTAAAAAAAAAGATTTACACCCTACTCTCTCGGCCCCACCGGCTTATAATGATGAAGGTTGGTGATAGCAGTTAAGTAGGGGTTCTAACACTGAACAAAACAAAAGAGTTTGCTTCTGTCCTACATACATGGTTGCACTAGTAATGGAGGTGCCAGACACCAACAACCCAGGGAAAATAATTCACCAACATTTTGCAATACAATTTAAAGAAATGAAGAAATTGAAGGAAGCTGTTGCTACATATGGGGCTCAAGCACCCTTCTCATTGGCCATGGTAGCATCTTTCTCTGCTCTGAATTTAACACCAAATGATTGGCAGCAATTATGTCATGCTGTCTTATCTGGGGGAGATTATCTTCTATAGCATGGGGAATATCAGGAAAATTGTATGAAAACAGCCCAATTAAATGCTCTAGCAGGTCAAGCTCAATGTAATCTAGATATGTTAAGTGGGGCTGGGGCTTATGCTGATTTGTATCCACAAATTCTGTATGATCCAGGAGTATTTGCCCAAATAGCTGCAGCTGCCACTAAATCTTGGAAGACCCTACCTAACAAAGCAGTTGGGGATCAATTATCAAAAATTTTACAAGGACCATCTGAACCATTCCAAGATTATGTAGATAGACTGTTACAATTAGCAGGTAGATTGACTGGAAATGTGACAACAGCCACACTTATAATAAAGCAACTTGTATTTGAAAATGCCAACAAATATTGTAAGGAAGCCTTATACCCTCACAAAACAAAGTTTAAATGAATATATCAGGATATGCAGAGATATAGATAGGAATTTCATACAAGGCCAGGTTATAGCAGCAGCTATTCAACCTCAGAGAAACATACAAGGACTGGGAGAGAGGGCCAAAGGGCTGTAATTGTTTTAATTGCTGAACTTCTGGTCATTTTCGAAAGGAATGCCCATAGCTGATAATGAAGGAAGGAGGAAACCTGGCATGTGCCCTAGATGCAGAAGGGGAGCACATTGGGCTAATAATTGCCTTTCCAAAGCAGATATAGATGGGAAACCCCTGCCACCTACCATTAGTCAACAGCAGGGAAACTGGCAGAGGATCCTGCTCCAGGATCCCAAAACCTCAGTGTATGGAGCAAAGACCACGGGACCGCAGGGACGGTACCCAGAAGTGGCCATGTCCAGTTCTTTCCACAGAGAAATTCTTTTGCATTGGAGACCTTGTCAGAGCCACACCAGGGAGTACAGGATTGGACCACTGTGCCTCCATCAGAGCAGTCTTAACTCCACAAATGGGAGTGTAAGCACTCCCTACAGGAGTATATGGGCTCTTGCCACCAGGTACTGTGGGATTTATATTAGGCAGAAGCAGTACCCTTTTAAAGGGGATCCAAATACATCCTGGGATAGTAGATGCAGACTATCAAGAGGAGATTAAGGTTATGACGTCTGTCCAACAGGGGGTGGTGGTAATTTCTCAAGGCGAGCAGATAGCACAATTAGTGTTGATTCCCAATAAAAACAGATAATGGTCCTGTATATACTAGTGGAAATTTTCAAACTTTTTGTGTAAATAATGATATTAAACATATTACAGATATTCCATATAACCCTACTGGACAAGCAATAGTAGAAAGAATGCATATGGTTTTAAAACAGTATTTCACAAAAATAAACAGCTGGACTGTGACTGAAAAAGCATGGGATAAAACTGGACTCTCTGAGCATGGCGAACAATGAGGGCTGATGAGACGCCAAGGACAATGGCACGGGGTTTTGAACCTACGTAATGTGCTGGCTTTGTGGGAGCCTAGCCAGTTTGGATGTTCACCTTCCTAGAAATGGACGGAGGGGGGAGGACCTAGGACTTACCACAGGGCAGGGAACCCTGACTGCTCTTTGGGCTGGAGAGGGAGGGGGAGAGGAGTGGGGGGAGGGGGAGAAGGGTGGGAGGAGGGGGAGAAGGGTGGGAGGAGGGGGAGGGAAATGGGAGGCTGGGAGGAGAAGGAAATTTGTTTTTTTTTTTCCTTTTCTCAATAAAAAAAAGTTTAAATAAATAAATAAATAAATAAATAGGGGGGAGAATATACTCTCTCCCAATACACAAATTGGCTTCTATTTTATTTGTTCTAAATTTATTAAATTGTGGATTGTGAAGGTCATTCAGCCATGGAAAGACATTGAAATAAAAGTTCTCAGTCCTTAGGATGGGTACAATGGACAGACCTTATTACAGGACAGTGGAAGGAGCCCACGCCCCTGTTGGCTAGGGTGAGAAGAGCTTTTTGTGTTTTTCCTCCAGGAACAGACAAGCCCATTTGGGTACCAGAGCAATATGTTTGGGCTGTGGAAAATATGGGAAAGGATCCTATGATGAGACTGAGTGTGACACCTGTCATTCTCTTGATGAGCCTCCTGGTGAGTCCCAATCAAACAGAAAGCACTGTGTGAAGCCTAGTAAGGAACCCCCTTGTATTGATCAGTGAGCCAAGCTAGTTCTTTGTATTCATCTTTTTATTCCTCAAACTATACTGCTGGAAATGCTTTAAGCAATATGGTGATAGAACAGGCTTCATTTAATCAAATATTTCCTCTGTAAATGCTTTATGCTTTGTTACATTTTTTGGGTTATGGATGTTACTTTAAAGGAATCCTATACAAGTGAATGTAGTTTCTATCTTTCTTTTTGGAATATTTCTCTGAGAGCCCAGGCACTATTAATCCCATGTTTGTTTTAATTTTCTTTCTTTTTTTCTTTTCCTTTTTGTAGTAGGGAATAGCACCTTTGGGGGAAAAGATATTCTTGGTTGTTCTTTCAGAAACTGTGGCCCGAGCAACTGCTGGGATGACCACTTCAGTGCTGCTTTGTTTGTTCGGGTACCAGCCATCATACCACTGCCAATTACCAAAAAGGCTAAGCAGAATGAAATGACCCTGTATCGAGAGAAACGTGATTCTGGAGAGACAGCTGCAGTGGTTGCTGTCATCACAGTGTCTGCTGCTGTAGCCATGGTTGCAGGACTGGCAATGGCACAAACATCGTTGGTGTCGGTCACCGTGGATAGACAGGTGTGACAAGTCAACGATGCTCTCCAGACTCAGAATGCCCTGAATGTCCACATTAAATTTGGACTTTCGAATTTAAATCAACTGCCCTATTGTAGGAGCAGGTGAACTTATGGCTAGTACAACAAATGTCTTGTTCACACTTTTATTATTCTATTTGTGTAACATCTGTTAATATTGCTAATGCCTCTTATGTGGTGAAACAACTCAATGGTTACTTGAATAGTCATTTAAATGTTACAATTAGCATACCAGATTGTTGATACCTGTGTGCCCTGTTTGAGCCAAAAGGTTGGTAGAATAACACAGTCCAAATGGAGGGCTGGGTCCAGTGGTGATTGGGGACCCTGTTGCTGGCAATCTTAACACCTGTTGTCATGGGCATTCATCTCTGAATTCTGTGTAAGATCAGACAACCCATGAGAATGCAGCATACGGTCATTTAGCAAGTCCTTCTGAGCCTGTTGGCCAGTAACTCGAATGTACTCCAGGTTTGGTTGTAAATACTGCATCAACAATGAAGATTCCTCTGTAGACAGGCAACTTCTACAGAAGAGGGCCCACCTAAGACAGGGAAGGGGCCTCCCAAAGACGGGTAAGGGCTTACTCTTCTGAGATGACCTAAGACAGGAGGGACTTCTGTTTTATAAAAAAAATTAAGGGGAGATGTTGGGACCAATTGGAGTCCTGGCCTTCAGCTGTGCTTCCCTACTAGAACCTCCTAATTGGTGTTACTAAAAGCTGTGCCTTCCCTAGAGGATCATGGGATGGGATTTTCAACTTTTGGGACCAATTGGAGTCCTTCCCTTCATCTGCACTTCCCTGCTAGAACCTTCTAATTGGAGTTACTAAAAGCTGTGCCTTCCCTAGAGGATCAGAGGATGGGATTTTCACCTGTTGGTCATTGACTGCTGGGTATTTAAGCCTCCATGGTGCTATTAAAGAGGGGATTTGTACCAGTGATTGGAGGTTCATGTGTCTGTCTGTCTCTGTGTGTGTTTTCTCAACCTCCAGCCCCTTGCCTGAAGCTCACGAACTGTGTTGTAGTGCATAGAGCGCAGACGGGGGCGTGCAGTGTGCTGCATTCAATAAATTAAAAAAAAATTAAAAAGCTAAATAAATGGATTAAATGATGAGGCAAAAGCTGTAGAGATAGATATCAGGGACCCATAACTATCTTCAATGGTACATTGCCAATGATGGGAGAACTCCCTCTAAACAGCCAAAAGAGGACTGGGTCTTTAACACATGGAGATTTAAGGGACATTCCAGTTCTAACTACAACAGAGACCCACTTGTGAATTTCCTATACCTACGCCTAGCAATACATTTATTAAAATCAATAAACTTGTACACGTATTGGCATCTCATTTATTGCCAAAAGTCCAAAATTCATGTCATAGTATTGTATATTTTATGCAAATTTAATATTGATTAGTTTTTAAAGAAAATTTAGTTTCTCACAAACATTAAACTGAAGGGACAGATTTTTCATATCTCCCTGTTTTTATACAGGTAGCCCCTCTCCCAGTATCAAAATTCTTCACTATTCTGATAGTTATGATTTTCAAAATCATTTAATTTAATTTTTTGAGAATATTGAGCATGATTTTATGTATATTATACATATTTAGAAACATTTTGTGACATTCTTGTTCATCTTTATTCAAATAGTTCAGTGAGCATTTTTCATAATAATTTGTAGAAATTACATGTACAACCTGGATATAAATCATTTTAGATGAGTGTAATGGAAAAAAAATTTCATGTTTATCCTATAACTCAAAACATCTGGATTATCTGTGGCTCATTTCTATTATATGTTGTTATTATTTTAATGATTTTCTACATCATCAGGTCCAGCTTTCTGGCACAGCTAATAATCCATTATCAAAAGCTGTATACTACATAAAAAACCGTAATTACAATAGATTGTTGTTATCTTCCTCCAGGGAAGGTTTAATTTTCTTCTCTGTAGCAGATATAAAATGAACGGATCACTTTGATTCCGAGAAAGCTGGCCTATTTCTATCTGCTTGTTTTTTTTGTTTTGATATTGCTGTTTTATTGTTTTGTCTTTCCCTCAAGCAGTTTAATTGACTGCCTGTGTTATTTGCCATGGCATTAACTCTAAGGATGGAGTCTTCTCCCATTTTCTTCTTCCTAATATTAGGAAGGCCAGTATTTTTCAGCTTACAGACTGAGATTCTCAGACATATCTGCTTTCCATTGCTTCTGTCATATCTCAAGCATGTACAACATAAAGGAAATAAAACTGATTTAAGAAGAAACTGCACATGAAAGCTGACCTAACTTTTCACTTGTTTTATGCTTTGTGGTGCCTTGTTTTCTTAAGTCCCTGCTGTTTGATAGCCTTGTACTAATTCTATCTTCCCAGATCAATGAAATAGCTGCAATTCCTATGGACCTCTGTTCTATCCAGTCTCATACCATGTTCTAAAACCAACAAATATGGAGAATATGATTGTAAGAATCTCCTGTCCTTGGGAATATACTAAAAAGATGCTGAGTTATACTACAAAAGTATTTGTTCAACTATGTTCATAGCAGCATTACTTGTAATAGCCAGAACCTGTAAACAACATAGATGCCCCTCAATTGAAGAATGGATAAAGAAAGTGTGTCAGATTTACACATTAAGATACTATTCAGCGTTAAAAAAAATAATGACATCTTGAATTTTGCATGCAAATAGATGGAATTAGAAAACACTATCTTGAGTGAGATAACCCAGACCCCAAAAAAGAATATGGTATATACTCACTCATAAGTGTATACTAGCTATAAGCAAAGGACATTCAGCCTATAATTCATGATCCTAGAGAAGCTAAGTAATAAGGTGAACTCAAAGAAAAACATATATAGACCCACCTGGAAATTGGAAACATGCAAGATTGCCTGAAAAATTGGGAGCACATGGGTGTGGGTAGAAGGGAGGGGAGAAGGAAATAGGAGGGGAGAAGTGGAGGGTTGAGGAGAACTTGAGGGAATGGGATAGTCAAGATGGAGGAAAGATAGATATGAGAGCAAGGAAAGAGATATCTTGATTGAGCGAGTCATTATGGAGTTAGCAAGAAACCTGGCTCTAGAAAAACTCCCAGGAATCCACAAGGATGACCCCAGCTAAGACCCTAAGCAATAGAGGAGAGGTTTCCCAAACTGGTCTTGCCCTGTAATCAAACTGATGATTATCTTAAATATCACCATAAAACCATCGTCCAACAACAATTAGAAACAGGCAGAGACACACATAGAACCACTCAGTGGATTAAGCTCCAAAGGTCCAGTTGAAGAGCAGAAGAAATGAGAATATGAGCTATGAGCAAAGAGGTCAAGATCATGAATCCACTGAAAGAGTTTATGTGAACTAATGGGCGCTCATCAACTCCAGCTGGACTGGGAAGGCACAAACATAGGACCAAACTAGTCCCTCTGAATGAGGTTGACAGTCGTATGGCAGGAGCAGATTGAGGGGCCATTGGCAGTGGCACTGGGATTTCTCTCTACTACATGTAATGGGTTTTGGGAATCCTATTCTCTTTGGATATATACCTTGCTCAGCCTAGATGTAGTAGGGAGGATCTTGGACTTCCCAAAAAGCAAAGTGTCTTACTCCCTCTTAGGATTAGAACTTTGTGGAGTGGGAGGGTATGTGGAGGGAATGGAAGGAGGGGAAGAAGTGGGAATCTGGATTGGCATTTAAAAAAAAATCTAATAAATTTAAAAAAAGAATCTCCTGTCCATTCTTATACTATTTGCTAAAACCTGTTAATCAGGAATAAAGATATAAGAATCTCTTGTGAAGGCTAAGCATTATTATTAACTTGTTTAAATTTATAAACACTTAGGAGACACAAGTTTTTGCATGACAATGAGGAAATTCTCAGTGAAATTTAAATGTGGAGGAGAGTCCCTCTTTAAATATGTGTGGCACCTGTCCATGAGAACCAGCATTCAATAAAGTGGAGAGGGGAGAAAGCCATGGGATATCTGTTTCCTGATCCCTCTCACGAACCAAAGTACTACCCCATTTTTTTATGCATTGATGGACGGTTTTCTTCTGAACTGAGTCAAGAAAACCCCTTGTTCTAATAGCCTGAGAACCTGGGGGTAGCTACATTCTAAAGTATTGGACTAAGTTGGTTAGACACAAAATTTTAGGAAATCATTACATCCAGTATGTTTCAAGGTTGCATTTCACTGATCTTAACCAGATCTATGATGACGGACAGAAAATTATGCAGAAGAAAACTATGAAAAACATTTAGTTTATCAAGGAATGTTTATACATCTTTCCTTATACGGTGATGTATACCTTCTAGAGAAGGGCTCGAAATCAGTTAAAAGTTGAGGATATGCTGATTTAGACAAAGTTGGTATAATTTTTATAGACATCCAGTGATATTATGTAAAAAATCCAGAATTCGCTTGTGGATGACTGGAATGATAATCCATAAGAACAACTCCCATATTTTCATTCCTCTGTGAGTAATGATACAAATTCATTTAAAAAATATTGAAATGGCATAGTCTTTAAGCCACTCTTCTGTAAATAGTTGCCAAGAAAAAAAAAGTGTTCCTATTTCTCACCATGAAGTTACATGGAGGCCATGGCAACTTTGCTCTAGTGAAATCAAGATTCATCTCAAACTGATATCACATTCGGTTTAAGTCAGAGAACATTCCTGTTTAAGATATATAAAATACAAAGAAAGATGGTCATGGTTTCATGGATACATAGAAATTATAATTTCATGCATTGTGCAGTACAGTCAGATTCTCTGCAAGGAGCCATATGACATACTAAATTAAACTGTGAAGATGAAGTCTAAGCTACCTCAGAGACCCAATAATGTTATAATGGCGGGATCTAACAAGAAAAATTGCAGGCACACCATACATACTTCTGGCCCAAAAGAGAGGCTACATGACTTCTTGGTGGTAGCACTTGAGTGACAGAATTGCCAATGTTATTGTTCATAGATTATGGTACTAATAACCCCAGATGCTAAAACCAGCAGGATTGATATCTAATATATTGTGCTTATGGTTTATGTATGTATGGTTTTAGTCCAGTACTTTTCAGGTGTGTTCCATATTTCTTCTTTGGAATGGGCTTTGTATTCTTTACATGATATATTTAAATTATAAAACACATGTTTGATTTTAAAGGGATGCAGATTTTACAGACAGCAGATTGCCTAGAGTCATAAAAAAGATTTCATACCTTTCACTTTTGAAAAAAAAGTGTAAAGACTATTAAGATTTCATGGAGTCTCACAGATGTATCATGAGATGGTTATGAACCTATTTGGACTAGTTTTTTTTTCAAATCACAGTTTAAAGTGATGTATTTGAATTTTAAGTTGACATGGTCTTATAAATTCTAATGGCTAATCTTCATTGTCAACTCATGAGACACATGTATATCAATGAATGTGAGAATATTTTCAGATTTACTAAATGAAGAAAGAAGACATACACTGAACATGAAGGTATTACCCCATTAGCTAATACCCCATACTATAGTTATGGGAAAGGAGAAAGATGAACATCAGGATTACAATTCTTACAATTCCAGGTCAGTACCATAATCCAAAGTGATTCAGATGTCATGTTTTTACTAGTTCAGTGAATATATTAATTTTATTAGTGAGCCAAGAGAAATCTTTCCTTGTTCTAGTTCCTTTTTGTTAGGTATTTAGTCAAAACCATAAAAAATGAATGAATAATACTTTTTAATCTTCATGACCAAGAAACAGGAGGCTTGTACTTAATGGTTATTAAACACTGAATACAAAAGAATTAAAACCTGAAAAATAAATGGATCAATGTATTTACAATTAAAGTAGAATCATAGAATTATAAGTGAAGGAGTTCTGCGTGGTATACTCTTTTCTAATTCAGTTTGTCTAAATTTTTCCTATCATATGAAACATAGTGTTCCTACTTCTTCCATAATTTATCTATATTTCAATCATTAATGTTTAACATTCTATTCTTCATAAATTATTACTTCAATTATAGACCAAGGAAGTAACACTAACCCAATGGTCACAAACAACCTACTTCCTGAATTATGCTTAGCCTCTCCTAGACAATAGTATTCCCTGGTCCAAAAAAAAAAAAAAACAAACCTGAAACCATGTCAAGACTTGGATGAACCTTTGATCTGAGTACTTTTCAGTAGAAAGTGTAAACAACCCTCCGAATATTTACCAGTTCACCTGAGGTGAGGATCATAGGTACATGTTTGGTAATAAGACTGGCAAATTGAAAACAAGAAATTTCATAAATTTAGCAAAATAAATCACAAGATGCATTTATTTTAAAAAATATTCTCTGTATCTTATATTTCTATTTGTCGGAAACCCTTTTTTCATTTTGCTAAATCTGGCAATCCTACTTGTAAGAGATGTAAACAAATTTTTCTGTGTGTGTAAATAAGGTGTTGCTGGCCTCAAATTACAAGACAGATACGGGAGTGCAAAGAAAGTTAGCTAGGAATGTAAGCAGAGAACAAGATGAAGGAGTCAGGGGTCTGCAAAGATGCCATCTGACCAGGCATGTTCCAGAATGAAATGTGAAGGAATATGTGTGACCTCTAGGTTATTATGAAAATTTATCTCAGAAGGATTCATCTACATTTAAATGAGATTTATAAATTTAATTTATTTATATAGTTTAATAATTTATTAATTGTTAATTATTAAATCTATACATTCATGGGATCTATATAAGGCATGTATTCCTTAATTTATGCAATTGTTTAGACCCTGTTAGGGAAGGACTGTTGCCTCCATTGTTGTATTTATACAACACAAACTTCAGAATGAATTAATCTTCATATTCTTTTCTATTCCCTTTATGTAGCCAGACAGAAGCATTTAAGATCCTTTGGGGGAAAAAAATGATTGTTCTTTTCATGTTCACTAAAATGTTGAGCATTTTACAGATGAGGAAATTGAACAAAGGATATGTGTAAGTGAACACACACCTGTGAACAGCCTGATTGGAAGCTGCATACATTCAGTAGACCTTGGGCAGATTCCATAAATCATCTCAGTGCCTCAGTTCCCTTATTTATGAAATTATAGAAAGGAGGAGGACTCTGGTTTCTGTTGTTAAAAATTTGAAGAGGTAAATATTTTCAAACAACAAAAAAAATTGTTTAGTAGAAGACAGGGTCTAATAAAATTTAAACTTTGTCTTTAGGCAATAATACGAACTCCTACAGAAATAGTCCTGAGTATGCAAGATACTCCTATTATTAGAAAAACTGATAAATCTATGTGCCTTTCAGGGAAAGGCTGGAATTATTTTTCTAACTCTGAAAATTGTTCTTGTGTTTATCAGTACTTCAGAAATATTTGAAGATCTTTACTTGGAGAAAAAAAATGCTTATACAGAATTTATAGGAACAAACAACTCTAAAGAAAAATATGTGGAAATTTTAAGAGTCCCCATCTCAGTAATGTAAACAGGGAGTGCAACAAGGAAGTTTGAAAGAGAAATATGTCTGCTTTATAGAAAATCACTTTGTATCCTGGGCAGTGTTCTTGCAATAATAATCTTATATGTATATTCTAATGGATTTCTTTGTGATTTGAAGGACCTGTGACTAGAGCAAATTTTTTTAATAGATAAGCATTTATTTAAAGAAACTACAGCAGATTTCTAAAGAGATAAACATTTATTTTAAAAGACAAATGGAAATTACAATTTAGTAGTTCTGCAACAACATATAGAAAATTTTCAGTTACAATTCCATGCTATACTCCTGTCCCACTTACTTGGCTTGCATCTAGAGAAATTCAAGCTTTGTTTCTATCTAGATTTCTGTCAGCCAGGAGATAGATTTTTTGATCTGGCTGCCATCTAATAAATTCTCGGAATTGGTAGCTGTTTTGGAGATTCCATTAATTCTAAGAACAGCATCTATGTGGGATTTCCTTCTTCTATAAGCTGTTACCTTCTTGTTCCCAGTAGTATGTTAAATGTCAAGCAATGTAAATGGAGATTTAAACAAAAGTGTACACAATTGTCTTTCCCATAAGGGACCATGGAGCCTAATTGAAAACTTGAAACATTTAAATAAGAAAGTAATTTTGAATATATACTTTAGAGTTCTACACAGCAGTAAAAAAAACAATGGTATCTTGAACTTTGCATGCAAATGGATGGAAATAGAAAACACTATCCTGAGTGAGGTAACCCAGTCCCAAAAAGAGAATTATGGTAAGTACTCACTCATAAGCAGATTCTAGCCGTAAACAAAGGACATTGAGCCTATAGGTCGTGACCCTAGAGAAGCTAAATAAGAAGGTGAACCCAAAGAAAAACATATATTTATCCTACTGTTATTGGAAGTTGACAGGATCATCGGGCAAAAGTTGGGAGCAGAGGAGTGGGGGTGGGTTGGGGGAAGGGGAGATGGGGAGAGAGAAGGGAGAAGGGGAGGATTGGGGAAAGCTTGGGGGAATGGAATAATTGAGATGGAGGAAGGGTGGATATGAAAGCAGGGAAGAAGGTATCCTAACCAAAGGAGCCATTTTAGGGTTGGCTACAGTCTTGGCTCTAGAGGGGTTCCCAGGTGACCAAGGCGATTTCCCTAACTAGTTTCATAAGCAGCAGAGGAGAGGGTACCTGAAATGACCCTATCCTATAGCCACACTGATGAATATCTTGCATATCACCATAGAACCTTCATCCAGCGATGGATGGAGATAGAGACAGAGACCCACATGGGCACACTGGAATGAGCTCCCAAGGTCCAAACGAGGAGCAGCAGGAGGGAGAACATGAGCAAGAAAGTGAGGACCACGAGGGGTGCGTCCACCCACTGAGTAGGTGGGACTGATCTAATGGGAGCTCACCAAGGCCAGCTGGACTGGGACTAATGGAGCATGTGATCAAACTGGACTCTCTGAATGTGGCTGACAATGAGGGCTGACTGAGAAGCCAAAAACAATGGCACTGAGTTTTGATTCTACTACATGGACTGGCCTTGTGGGAGACTAGTTTGTTTGGATGCTCAGCTTCCTAGACCTGGATGGAGTGGGAAGGACATTGAAACTAGTATAAATGCTGACAATGTCTTTTATTGGTATTAATTCTTATCTATCATACTGGAGGACAGCCAAAATCATGCAGCAGAGATGTGTCTTTTACAGTGGTTCTCAACCTGTGTGTTGCATTGGAAACCACAGGTATTTACATTACAATTGATAACAGTAAGTAGTAAAAATAGAGGTATAAAGTAACAAACAAAAAATTTTATGATTGAGGATCATTATAGCATGAAGAATTGTGTTAAACAATCATAGAATTAAAAAAAAAGTTGAGAACCACTGCTTCTGGAGCTTTCAAAGACCCGTATCATTCCCTTATGAAATTCTTTATCATGTCTGCATTCAACAAAAGTTGAGCTTTTCCCCTCATCTTTGATGCTAGTATGGTTTCATATTTCTTTACATCCTTCTCAATTTTGAATCTCTGTCTTTACATTCACCTCGAAAATTTCTACTCTTAAGGTGTTAGTTTGGGTTACTGTGGGTGATCCAAGAAACTCTCACTTATAATTCTGAAAGTAACCATACATGTAACCACATAAATATTATGCATAGAGACTCTAAGAATTAGGACATGGACGATTAGGGGGCAGCTATATTTTTGCTTGTTTGTTTGTCTGCCACCTATGGATAGACAATTAAAATGCCATTGGATAGGTTTAATAAAGTAAGTTCAGGTTAGTATACAAATAGAACCTCAACCTCATTAATGGATACGAATTTCGGGGTTTACAATGTTCCATTTTGTCATAGTTGGGGTTGTCATTGCTGCAATGAAACACCATGACCAAAAGCAATTTGGTAAGGAAAGGGTTTTTTCAGCTTACACTTCTAAATAACTGTTCATCATTGAAGGAAGTCAGGATAGGAATATGGGGCAGAAACCTGGAGGCAAGAGCTGATACAGTGGTCATGGAGGAGTACTACATAATAGCTTGTTCCTCATGTCTTGTTCAATATTTCTTAAGAACCTAAGAATCCAAGCCCAGGGATGGCACTATGTAATGTAGGACTCAGCCATGATAAACTTAATAGAAACAGATCACCCAAAGGAAGCTGTTAATGGAAGCCTGGGTCTCCTCATATGTGACATGTACGCACACCTAAATATAATTAAATCCTAAAATATTTTATTGTATACAGTTGAGGCCTCATGATCTTTACCTTGTTCAATTTTGCATGTACATTGCTATTGTCCTTGTTCAGTTCATGTTTTGGTAGTTATGTTGATGAGACCTTATGGAAACCAATTTAATGCTGATAGTAGGAGAAACCATCTTTCTCAAGAAAGAGCACACCAATTGCTTATTCAATAACACTCCAGCCTGCTCCCACAAGCACCTCTTATCATCTACAAGGTCCCAGAATTTCCCAACTCAGCCTGCTTGGGGACTGCGAGGTTGGGGAGCCAGCGGAAGGGTCCCTGCTGCTGGAGCTTTTTTGTACTGTCCCACCAGGCCCCTCAAGTCCTCCTTTTTGTCTGCAAGGTACTTGTAGCCCAACAAGAGGCCCTGATCCTGGGCTGAGAGGATCCAGACAGGTGAGTGAATGGCCGAGCCTACAGGTCCCTGGGAACTGAGTACAGGCCACCTGCAACTCCCTAAGATTTCCTAGCCTTCCATCCGGGTGTTTCCCAGCTGCTGGCTTTCTATAGCACACCCATCCTGGCCCCAATCACACCTTATCATCTGTGAGGTCCTTGGATCCCCCAACTCAGCCTGCTTCAGGGATGAGTGTGTCGGGGAGCCAGCAGGAGTGTCCCTCCCGCTGGGGCTTCTTTGTACCTTCCCAACCTGCATCCCAAGTCTGCCTTTTTTTTTCTACCAGGTCCTTGTAGCCCAGGGAAGAGGCCCTGCTCCTGAAGTGAGCAGATACAGACAGCAGGGTGTTTCCCAGATGCTGGCTTTCTTTACCACATTCCAGGCTGCCCTATGCACTCCTGCGGGGTATTTGGAACACCCAACTCAGCCTGCTTCAAGGTGGAGGGGACCTGAGGGCCTCCTCCAGTGCTGAGGGGACCTCCTAGAGGGCAGGCCAAGAAAAACTCTCAAGTACACAGTTAGCCACAGCAAAGATTAGACCAAGATGCTAAGACTCTGCTGGGCTCATTTGCAGAAAGAGATGGGCAGGCACTATTGCAAGAATTCCTCCAGCAACCTGAAAAGCAACATGATAACATTAGAATCCAGCAAACATGCAACAAGAAGACTTGAACACATTAACCCAAAAGAAGTAGAAGAAATCTACTCTAAACATAACCATGAAAATTGTGGAGACCATTAAACAGGAAGTTAAAAAGTAATTCCCTTAAAGAAATAGAAGAGAAGACAAACAAAAAGTTAGAAGAAATTAATAAATCCCTCAAAGATACCAAAGAAAACCAAGATAAAGCAATCAAACAGGTAAAAGAAACTGTTCAAGACTTGAAGACCGAAATGGAGGTAATGAAGAAAACACAAACTGAGGAATGGCTGGATATGGAAAATCTGGATAAATGAACAGGAACTACAGAGACAAGCATAGTCAACAAATACAAGAGATAGAAGAAAGAATCTCAGGCACTGAGGATACAATAGAGAAAATAGACTCATTGATCAAAGCAAACAGCACGTCAAATAAATTCTTAACACAAAACATCCCAGAAATCTGGGACACCATGAAAAGACCAAACCGAAGAATAATAGGGGTAGAAGAAGGAGAAGAATTTGAGGTCAAAGGCCTAGAAAATATATTCAACAAAATTATAGAAGAAAACTTTCCCAACCTAAAGAAGGATATTCCTATGAAAGTACAAGAAGTTTACAGAACACCAAATGGACTGGATTTAAAAAAAAAATCCCCTCACCATATAATAATCAAAACACAAAACATACAGAATAAAGAAAGAATACAAAGAGCTACAAAGAAAAAAATGTCTAGTAATATATAAAGGTAAGCCTATCAGAATTACACCTGACTTCTCATTGGAAACGATGAAAGCCGGAAGGTCTTGGAGAGATGTGCTGCAGACACTAAGAGACCATGGATGCAAGCCCAGACTATTATACCCAGCAAAGCTTTCTTTCACCATCAATGAACAAAACAAGATATTCTATGACAAAATCAGACTTAAATAATATGTATACACAAACCCAGCCTTATAGAAAGTACCAGGAGGAAAACCTCAACCCAAGGAAACCAACAACACCCACAATACCACAGATATTTGACAACCCTCCACCAACACAACTCAAAGAATGTAAACACATAAACACTACTACCCAAAAAATAACCAGAGTTAACAACCACTCGTCATTAATATCACTTAATATCAATGGACTCAATTCACCTATAAAAAGTAACAGGTTAAGAGAATGGATATGAAAACAGGATCCAACATTCTTTTGTTTACAAGAAACACAACTCAACCTTAAAGACAGACAGTAAAGGGTTGGGAGAAGAATTTCCAAGCAAACAGACTTAAGAATCAAGCTGGTCTGGCTATACAAATTTCTAACAAAACTGATTTCAAACAGAATTTCAAATGGCCAAAAGATACTAAAGGACATGTTCAATTTCCTTAGATATCAGGGAAATGAAAATCAAAACAGCTTTGAGATACTATCTTACACCTGTATGGCTAAAAGCAAAAGCACCAATGATAACCTATGCTGGAGAGGATGTGGAGTGCCCATCCATTGCTGGTTGGAATACAAACTTGTGCAAACACTTTGGAAATCAGTGTGGTGGTTTCTCAGAAAATTGGGAGTCATCTTACCTCAGGATCCAGCAATACTACCCTTGGGAATATATCCAAGAGATGCCCAACCATACTATAAAAGCATTCGTTCAACTATGTTCATAGCAGCATTATTTGTAATAGCAAAAAACTGGAAACAACCTAGATGCCCCTCAATGGAAGAATGGATAAAGAAAGTGTGGCACATCTACACATTAGAGTACTACTCGGCATAAAATAAAAAAAAAAACAAAGAAAAAAACAAAAAAAATGACATCTTGAATTTGGCATGCAAATGGATAGTAATAGAAAACACTATCCTGAGTGAAATAACCCAGACACAAAAATATGAATATGGTATGTACTCACTTATTAGTGGATTCTAGCCATAAACAAAGGACATTGAGCCTATAGTTAGAGATCCTAGAGAACATAAGTAATAAGGTGAATCCAAAGAAAAACATATATAGATCCTCCTGGAAATTGGAAGGAGACAAGATAGCTAGGCAAAAGTTGGGAACATGGAGGTGGGTGTGTGGTGGGGGGAAGGGTAGAGAGGGAGAGATAAGGGAAAAGGGGAGGGTTGTGAGAGCTTGGGGGAGTGGGATGTTTGGGGAGAGCTTGGGGGAGTGGGATGGTTAAGATGAAAGAAGGACAGATTTGGGAGCAGGGAAGAAGATATCTTAATTAAGGGAGGCATTGTGGAGTTGGCAAGAGGCTTGACTCTAGAGGGGTTCCCAGATGTCCACAGGAATGTCCCCAGCTAGGACCCTGGGCAGTGGAGGAGAGGTTGCCTGAACTAGCCATGTCCCATAGTCGTATTGATGACTATCTTGAATATCACCATAGAAACTTTGTCAGGTGACAGATGGAGATATTGACGGAGACCCACATGGGAGCACTGGACAGAGCTCCCATGGTCCAGTTGAAGAGCAGAAGGAGGGAGAACATGAGCAAGGAAGTCAGGACCATGAGTTGTTGGTCCACCCACTGAGACAGTGTGCCTGATCTAATGGGAGCTCACCAAAGCCAGCTGGACTGGGACTGAATGAGCAGGGGGTCAACCTGACCCTCTGAATGTGGCTCTCAATTGAGGCAGACTGAGATGCCAATGAAAATGACAATGGGATTTGTCTCCACTGCATGTACTGGCTTTTTGGGATCCTATTCTATTTGGATGCATACCTTCCTAAGCCTGCATGGACAGTGGAGGGCCTTGGACTTCCCACAGGGCAAGGTACCCTGCCCTTTCTTAGGACTGGATAGGGAGAAAGGAGGGTGGTTAGACAATTGGGAGGGACGTGGGAGGAGAAGAGGAAGTGGAAATTTTGATTCCTATTATATATAAAGTAATAAAATATTATCAGAAAAAAAGAAAACATTCAAGAAATCTGGTGTCTCAAAATAAGTCTTTTCCTTGATTTCTCTTTAGCTGCAACATTCCATTATATCTGACAAGGTCCAGAAAATCCTGCATTCCACAGTGATGAAAATCAATGAGCCAAGGTTCATAGCAATGAAGTAGTGTTTGAGTAAAGGAACTAGGCTAGAGAGTAAATGGCCTGGCCTCATCAATAGAGGAGAGCAGGCCAGGTCCTTTGTTCACTGTAAATTCATTCCACCAAGGTCTCTCTCTGCATTATGAATATCAGAGCTTTCATTATGCCACCAGGTTTAAATATGACTTAGAAAAGCGGATCACCCTTGGGCCTCTTTTTTTCAGAATATATAAATTTCTAATGTCAAAAAGACCTCAATTATAATATATGACATAAGTACAAAATAATACCTTTAAAGTCATGCTTCTTCTTTCACAGAAATTGATGAGATGTAAAAGCTAAAGTGTGAAGTCAGGCAGGACAATTGTAGCTAAAATTTAGGTTTTAAAATCACTTATGTTCAAGAAATTAATATTTTAAAATTTAAGACTACAAGAATGGTCTTGGTATATGTGAGGATTCTTTACAGGAACAAAATCAAAACATATATCTCTGTTTGATTACAGAGGAAAATGTGTCAGATTGGCTGTCTCACTCAGAAGCTGAATCCCACACTGACCATCTTTGTAACGGCGTAAATGAATGCAGATAGATTGTAAAAATATATACAGCTTTAATGGGGAAATAGACTTACAGAACCACCATTCCTGCAGAGACCAGGAAAGCAGAAGCGAGGCTGGGAGCACACTTGCCAGATTTATAGGTAAACATTAGCTCGAGGCGAACACGCCCACTAAGGGGCGGGACTTATCCCTACACATCTTCAAGTAGAAGAGCCAAGGAAACCAGTGTTTACTCAGTAAAGAAGCTGGAAGCCTCAGAGTAAGAGACATCAATGGTTCTGCCCCATCTAGCCAGAAAGCAGCTGGAGAGGAAACTGTGCAAGTCCAGATGTAAAACACTGAAAACTCTGCAGTCTTATCTACATGGAAAATACAATCATTTAAAGAAGAGTAGAACATCAGTACATGAAAAAACATCTTTCCTCTTCTTCCAATTATTATTAAAGCCAAGTCCCAGTCTCATAGAAATAGCTGCCCATATTAGGAGCTATCTTCTGCACTCAGTTTTCTGTGCTGTATGTGAAACTTTTGTGGATGTACTCTCAGCGAAATATGCTCAGAGAAGACTGTCATATGGCAAAGAAGATGTACACACCCAAGAAAGTGCTTTATTAGTTTTCCTTGGCATCACACCCTTGGGGATCCTCCTGCCTCTGCCTCTTACGTACTGGGATTGGAGGCATGTGCCCTGATCTCCCTGCAGCTTTGTTTGTGACCTCAGCATCCTTCTACAAAATCAGTTTGAAAGGAAAAATAATTGTTTCATGCTATATCAAGAACATAAGACATTCAAAAAGCTGTAAATATCAGTGTAAAATCATAAACATAACCAAAAATATTTTGTAATTGTGTAAATGATTTCCCTAGCTGCAAGTATTTTGTCCAGTACTAATATTCATATGTATTTTCCCACATGGTTTTCTTTTTAAATTCATTTTCTTCTAAAAGAAATCAGTGATACTTCATGAGTTGTTTAGATATAGTTATAAGGCAAAATATTCTGATTGTCCTGGAACAATTTTGTGATTTCATAAGTCAACAAAATGTGTAAGGTCTAATACTACTTAAAATATATCAAAAGAAGAAAATAAAATAAAATAAATAAACTTTCATCCTCTAACCAACTTACCAATTTAAAGATATATTATTACAGCAGTTATACAACAGACAACATGCCATAACATCATAAGCATAGCATATAATGTGGTAAATGTTATACATTCATGAAAACAGTAAAGATTAAATATTCCAAAATAAATACACAAAAAGATAAATTATATTCAATTCAAATCATAGCCCACCTTCTCATCTAGAAACAATTGCTCCAAGAATTTCAGCAGTAATTAGTTCTACACTCCTATAGATTCCCTATGATAAAGGGCATAACATTTGCATGAAAGAGGCACACTCTCTCATGTATAAAACTGTTTCTAGATCATTTATAATACCCAACACTAATTACTATGTAAGTAGTTTCAAGAGTGTAACATTTATAGAATGATTACAAGAAAAACATCTATATATGATCAATATTACGTTTCCCATTTATTTTCAATCAGCACTTTATTTAATCCATGTATTAAAACAATATATACATAAGTAAGAACACATGCCAGTTAGTTTGTGGCTGATACTTTAAAAAAATCTTTAGGGATTAACTGAGATCAGGAAGCCCCAGGAAAGTAAAATATTCTTGATTTAAAATTATCCAGTGTTAGATACAGATAAGTCTTTCCTCCCGGGGATTAGTAACATTTCAGTGATACTAAATGTATATATATACATACAAAACCATTCAATGACAATAATATTTATATTTCAAATCTACTTGAGATAAATAAAACAATACACTTTATGAATTTCATATGACTATTGTAGAATATATTTTATAAATAAGATACTAATTACAAACTACATGTAAATATTTATACATTTCATTAATAGTTTTACAAATTGTTCATTTTCAAGAGTTTTTAAATTAAAAAAGTTTATGACATACTTGCAAGTTTAGCAAAGTGTGAGTTAATTAATTTACTTAATACTAATGCATAAATATAATAGAAAAATCACTCATGGGCTAAAAAATCACATTTTAAAAAATATTACTTATTACTTATTGATATTTGGACACTTGATGGTTTAGAAGGCACCTGTAGAATTTCCTTCTCTGTGTACTGAAAACTTTGAGGCAAACAAGAGCTATGGAAAGACATGAACAATAAAGAAGAGCTTTATATCCCTATAGCTGCTATTTCAAAGAAGTTAAGAAATAAAACATGATTTTTTAAAAAAAAATAATTCCTAGAAAAAGAAATCAAAGCAGATTTGTGAACTCTAAAGAGGTATATGTCCATTATTGAAAAATGCATGATTATGAAATACTTTGTTCCCTATAACATGGTATTAACTTCGGTTATGGAATCACCTTATAATTGTGTATTCTTTTATTTATTTATTTTTTATTTTTTTTTATTGAGAAAAGGAGAAAAAAAAACCAAGTTTCCACCTCCTCCCAGCCTCCCATTTCCCTCCCCCTCCTCCCACCCTTCTCCCCCTCCCTCTCCAGTCCAAAGAGCAGTCAGGGTTTTCTGCCCTGTGGTAAGTCCTAAGTCCTCCCCCCTCCGTCCATATCTAGGAAGGTGAACATCCAAACTGGCTAGGCTCCCACAAAGCCAGCACATTAAGCAGGATCAAAACCCCGTGCCATTGTCCTTTGTGCCTCATCAGCCCTCATTGTTCTCCATGTTCAGAGAGTCCAGTTTTATCCCATGCTTTTTCAGTCAGAGTCCAGCTGGCCTTGGTGAGCTCCCAATAGATCAGCTCCACTGTCTCAGTGGGTGGGTGCACCCCTCATGGTCCTGACTTGTTTGCTCATGTTCTCCCTCCTTCTGCTCCTCATTGGGACCTTGGGAACTCAGTCCAGTGCTCCAGTGTGGGGTCTCTGTCTCTCTCTCCATCCATCACCAGATGAAGGTTCGATGATGATACGCAAGATATTCGTCATTATTGTTCTAGGATACAACCTAGATGCCCTTCAATGGAAGAATGGATGAAGAAAGTATGGAATATATACACATTAGAGTACTACACTGTGGTAAAAAACAATGACTTCTCGAATTTTGCATGCAAATGGTTGGAAATAGAAAACACTATCCTGAGTGAGGTATCCCAGACCCAAAAAGATGAACATGGGATGTACTCATTCAAAATTGGTTTCTAGCCATAAATAAGGGTCACGGAGTCTACAATAGGTGAACCTAAAGAAGCTAAGTAAGAAGGTGAACCCAAGGAAAAACATATAGTTATCCTCTTGGCTAAGGGAAGTAGACAAAATTGCCGTGGAGAAAATTGGGATCTTGGGGGTGGGGTGGGATGAGAGTAAGGGGAGATGGGGAGAGAAAAGTTAGAAGGGAAGGAGGGGGGGGCCTTGGGGAAACAGGAGGATTGGGATAAAGGTAGATTGGACAGCGGAGCACGGAACCACAATTCATAGTTAAGGGAGCCACTTTAGGGTTGGCAAGAGACCTGACCTTAGAGGGGCTCCCAGGTGCCCAAGCCGAGGTCCCCAGTTAGTTCCTTGGGCAGCTGAAGATAGGTAACCTGAAATGACCCTATCCTAGAGCAATAATTGTGTATTCTTAATGGGTCTGTGCATCTGAAATGATTAAAATGCTTCTATACCATTTTCCAGAACTATTCTGGGTTTACAAACAATGTCTTTGGATTCTGAAAAACACCAGTCTTTCTACTGAAAAGAAAATATATTCTCCTTCTTGTAAAATCATTTTGCTCCAATAACCTCACTTTAAAGATGTAGCAAAAAGCAATGAGATAAGGAAAGTTGAGTTGTTTCTCCATGCTTTTATAGCTAGTTGCTAAGGAACATCTGACCACCATAGAACTCCCAATCTGTTGATCACACGTCATCAAAAGGTCTTGTATTATTTTCTGTACTGCTTTCATTTTAGTTGAGATACTTCTCTCTACTGATCAAAGAAAATAACTTGCACTGTGAGAAAATTTACATTGTCTAAGAGACTAGAAATCTTCAGTTGGTTATAAACATCCTAGAACCAGGTCTGATTTTCCTAATTTCATGTTTAAACTTACTTAAGAGAGTGATGTAATCGTCACAGTAATAAGAGTAATGATGACTCTCAGGCTCTTGTATCATCCATTGGGTTATAGTCACATACTCATGGTTCTGGCATAATTTTAATTTTAACTTCCAAACCATTTCAAAAGATAACAGAAAAAAGCCTCATCACCTATTTTTATAAGAAACAGAAGTCAGTGAGCTTTCAGTATGGAAACTCCAGATTTAAATACCTACGGGGACACAAAAACAAAAATAAATATCCAGCAATGCCGACTGAAAGACAAGAGAACATGTTGAAACTTTCACACCTAAAGAATTCCTAAGAATATAGAAAAATTTAGCTTTATTAAATAAAGTGTATGTGTGCATGTCTATACACAATTATATAATTCATTAAATACATTATTTGTTTAAATTAAAATAAGCAAATAGACAGTGTTCTGGCAAATTCAGTTTTGCAGAGATTATCTTTCTGTGTGTCAGAGAAGACCATACTAAAATACAATTTTTATTTATTTATTTATTTTTTAGCTAGAATGTTATTCACTGAGCAAGCAAGATGTTTGAGTGGATTAATGCCAAGCCTGACAACCTGTGTTCTATCCTTGGAATCTTCCTGGTGGGAGGGACAAAATGAGGACTCCAAACTTGACACTTATGCCACAGCACACATGAACGTACACATACATACCCATACACACACACACACATACACACACACACACACACACTCAAGATAAATAAATAATTATAATGAAGTTCTTTTGAAATATTGGAGATGCCATAAATCTTAAAATGTACTGAAAACCCCAAAGTGCTTTGGTTTATATGGGTTAAAGCTGTTGATAATTTATGATAATAAAATATAAGCTGAGACTGTATATATTCAAGATGAACAATTAACTAACTTCAATTACATTTTATGAAAAGTGACAGTAATTGAAATTCTAGCAATAGCAATAAGACAACATAAGGAGATCAAGGGGATTCGTATTGGAAAGGAAGAAGTTAAGCTTTCGTTATTTGCAGATGATATGATAGTGTACATAAGCGACCCCAAAAATTCTACCAAAGAACTCCTACAGCTGATAAACAGCTTTAGTAATGTGGCAGGATACAAGATCAACTCCAAAAAATCAGTTGCCTTCCTATACACTAAGGATAAGGAAGCAGAGAGGGAAATCAGAGAAGCATCACCTTTCACGATAGCCACAAATAGCATAAAATACCTTGGGGTAACCCTGACCAAGGAAGTGAAAGATCTACTTGACAAGAACTATAAGTCTTTGAAGAAAGAAATTGAAGAAGACACCAGAAAATGGAAAGACCTCCCTTGCTCTTGGATTGGGAGGATCAACATAGTAAAAATGGCAATTCTACCAAAAGCAATCTATAGATTCAATGCAATCCCCATCAAAATCCCATCAAAATTCTTCACAGATCTGGAGAAGACAATAATCAACTTTATATGGAAAAACAAAAAACCCAGGATAGCCAAAACAATCTTATACAATAAAGGATTGTCTGGAGGCATTACCATCCCTGACTTCAAACTCTATTACAGAGCTACAGTATTGAAAACAGCTTGGTATTGGCATAAAAACAGAGAAGTCGACCAATGGAATCGAATAGAAGACCCTGACATTAACCCACAAACCTATGAACACCTGATCTTCGATAAAGGAGCTAAAAGTATACAATGGAAAAAAGAGAGCATCTTCAACAAATGGTGCTGGCAAAACTGGATGTCAATCTGTAGAAGAATGAAAATAGATCCATATCTATCACCATGCACAAAACTCAAATCCAAATGGATTAAAGACCTCAATATCAGTCCGAACACACTGAACCTGATAGAAGAGAAAGTGGGAAGTACTCTACAGCACATGGGCACAGGAGACCACTTCCTATGTATAACCCCAGCAGCACAGACACTAAGGGCATCATTGAATAAATGGGACTCCCTGAGGCTGAGAAGCTTCTGTAAAGCAAAGGACACTGTCACTAAGACAAAAAGACAACCCACTGACTGGGAGAAGATCTTCACCAACCCTGCTACTGACAAAGGTTTGATCTCCAAAATATATAAAGAACTCAAGAAACTAGACCGTAAAAGGCTAATCAACCCACTTATAAAGTGGGGCACTGATCTGAACAGAGAATTCTCAACAGAAGAACTTCAAATGGCCAAAAGACACTTAAGGTCATGCTCAACTTCCTTAGCAATCAGGGAAATGCAAATCAAGACAACTTTAAGATACCACCTTACACCTGTCAGAATGGCGAAAATAAAAAACACCAATGATAGCCTTTGCTGGAGAGGTTGTGGAGAAAGGGGTACACTCACCCATTGCTGGTGGGAATGCAAACTTGTGCAACCACTCTGGAAAGCAGTGTTTCGGTTTCTCAGGAAATTCGGGATCAACCTACCCCTGGATCCAGCAATACCACTCTTGGGAATATACCCAAGAGAGGCCCTATCATACAACAAAAGTATATGCTCAACTATGTTCATGGCAGCATTGTTTGTAATAGCCAGAACCTGGAAACAACCTAGATGCCCTTCAACGGAAGAATGGATGAAGAAAGTATGGAATATATACATATTAGAGTATTACTCAGCAGTAAAAAACAAGGACTTCTTGAATTTTGCATACAAATGGATGGAAATAGAAAACACTATCCTGAGTGAGGTAAGCCAGACCCAAAAAGAGGAACATGGGATGTACTCACTCATATTTGGTTTCTAGCCATAAATAAAGGACATTGAGCTTATAATTCATGTTCCTAGAGAAGCTAAATAAGAAGGTGAATCCAAAGACAAACACATAGGCATCCTCAGGAATATTAACCTTCATCAGGCGATGAAAGGAGACAGAGACAGAGACCCACACGGGAGCACCGGACAGAAATCTCAAGGTCCAAATCAGGAGCAGAAGGAGACGGAGCACGAGCAAGGAACTCAGGACCACGAGGGGTGCACCCACACACTAAGACAATGGGGAGGTTCTATTGGGATCTCACCAAGGCCAGCTGGCCTAGGTCTGAAAAAACATGGGATAAATCCGGACTAGCTGAACATAGCGGACAATGAGGAATACTGAGAATTCAAGAACAATTGCAGTGGGTTTTTGATCCTACTGCACGTACTGGCTTTGTGGGAGCCTAGGCAGTTTGGATGCTCACCTTACGAGACCTGGATAGAGGTGGGCAGTCCTTGGGCTTCCCACAGGACAGGGAACCCTGATTGCTCTTGGAGCAGATGAGGGAGGGGGAATTGATCGGGGGAGGGGGAGGGAAATGGGAAGCGGTTGTGGGGACGAGGCAGAAATCCTTAATAAATAAATAAATTTAAAAAAAAAAAAAAAAAAAAAAAGAAAAGTGACAGTATTGTTTAAGAAAGAAAAATATCATGCTTTATAATTTTGAATGTATCATTATAATTTTTTTCTACATGATTAGGTAAAATTTCACGTTTGCTTCTAATACAGTCTGATTTTTGTTTGCTTGTTTATTTGATTGATAAATATGGACAATTGTTCTCATATAATAGTTGTTCAAAGGAAAACTTACTGAACCCAAAACATATCTCTTGGACCCCTTGAAAGTTCTCTGCAATCCTCAGAAATTCTCAGATCACATGAGTAGAGCTAAAGTAAAGGAAAACTTCCTGTTAACTCAGACCACATTTGGGTACTCGACCTGAAATTTTGAAATGGTTCAGCAGAAAAATCTGAACATTTAACTGATTTGCAGGCAGTCAGCTACAAGACAGGATCTTCATATAACTTTCTGCCACATTCGAGTCTCCGATAACCTACAGTTACTGCTGTTTACCTGTTGTCATTATCTGCAAGAACATCTCAGTATCTCTAAGTCCACAACTGCCCCTGTCTCTTTATAACCATCTAACTTCAAAGAGCGCTTCAAAGAGTGGACTGTAAACTAGGGTGGGGTTTTGCATACTTTTTATACAGAATGTCTCTATACCATGCACTCTGTCTTCATTGAGGATAGCTCTGCTAAAGTGAAGATGTAACAAAATGAACTACTGAAGTGACAGCTTAAATGTATATTACAATGAATGTGATTAGTTTTTTATCTTCAAAATCCATATTTCTGTTAAAGATGATGGAGCAAGTCTATGAATACAGTACAGAGAATGGGCTACCATGTCAAAAGTCAGGCAATCTCGTAGTCTTTCTTTTTCAGTTAAAGCTTTATTATGACAGTCACAATTATGCACTTTCTAGATCTCAGTCAAGGAGGTAAGCCTTCCTGTAAAGATGAGCTCTAAGAAAAATCAAACCTGTTCAGAGATGGCAATAGCTTGTTTCAATTAATTTTCATGTGGATAGATCATGCTTGGCAAAGGAATCAGATATGTGTCTACATTCTGACTAAGCGTGCGTGCGCGCACACACACACACACACATCCACATCACATTTAAACGACCTTCTGTATTTTTTGTCATAGGCTGAAATATAAATTCCTTAAAATAAAAATTGTCTCTAAATCTAAATCTGTAAGTTTTGTACAGCCAGAGTTAACCAACATTTCAACAAACTGAAATTGTTATTGTTAAACCTGTTTGCATAAATCAAGTAGCAATACTGCTGCAGAAGAGCTGTTATCTTTATTTCCCCTCCTTCTCCCATTACTGTTTTGTACCTTTCTTCTGTCTTAGAAGAATATGTGTTTTTTGTTGGGTTGTTTTGCCAAAGTGTGTGGCATTTAATCACATCACCCAGCTGTCACACTCTTGGTTTTGTAACGAGCAGAATGTGCCTGTGTACACAGGTAGGCAATATGGAGCATGCTTGGAAAAAATGATGCATTTTTTTTTGTTCTGCTGAGATGACACTTCTTATTTTTTTCCCTTTGTGCTTCTTTTTAAATGTGTACATAATTGCAATTAACTAATACATGCAGATGTTACAAGCTACTACTAAGTAAAGATTATCATTTTATTTTGTTTGATGGGGGAAAATTTCTCAGCTGGTTTGAGAGATGTATAAGGTCTACTTATATACTATTTCTCTGGAATTTTGTATTAACTGAAATAATTATCAAAAATGTTCAAAACACATTTGTCAACCATAAAATGTGACTGTTTTTCTTAAAGTATGCAAAGTGACAATTATTAAACTCAAGGAAACATACCAGAATTTATTATCATTTTAGATAAATTTGTGTCTGACATAAATTAAAGATATAATTGTATATAGAAATAATACTTTGCATTATATTATTTTTGAGAGATAGTGTTTTGGTCCACTATGTATCTAGAATATTAATTTATTTCATGTAAACTAGATATTCATAACAATAATTAGTTCTTTCTTCAAGCAATTTAATTGTGTTGAGGTAAATATTTGTAACCCCCAGGTATGTTACTTATGCTTCTAAGTAAATACTTGACTTTAGACAATAATAATAGATTAAACAACTGTAATAATGTGTTTATGCCATAGAAATTCTTTTGCATTCATTATTTTTGCCTATTTGCATATTTTATTCTCTATTGTCAGATGAAATACATTTAAATTTGAATTTCATGTGAACCATCTTTTCAGTATTCATGCCCCAAGCATATTTTTATTTGCCACAATTCTATTTTGGAGACAATTTTGACTGAAAATCCAGTGAAATCTTCCAATGTTAAAATTATATTAGTGATCTCAAAATTTCAGGATTCAATTCCTAAAATAAAATAAATACAGTAGTAAGGGCTTAGTTATCAGAATCTTCCATTTACTAGAAAAACGGTCTGATGAGGGTGACATGAACAAGTTCTATAACGCTTAGAAAAAACATTTCAGTCATGATCTTTGGTGGTCATCAACAGAATACATCATACTTAGTTGGCTAAGCAGGAAAAAAAATGCAAAGATAGCTTACAGGAAATTTCCAGGAATCAGAAATAAAACTTTGAAACTACAAAACCAGGAATAGATCTCACATTCATTTTGTGACTACACTGTGAAGTTTGTAGTGGTGCTGCCACTGAGAAGATGCTCTGCAGCCTGTAAGGTCAACACCAGCACAAGACATCCCTACAGACATGGCCATAAATTAGATACCACTGAAAGTGTTTTGCTTTCCCACTATCTCTTACTTATTCAGAAGAATGAATTCTGTAACAACATCCTTCTATGTGGCATGGTTCTCTAAACTGAAATTTCCTGTTATACCTAAATGTTAGTGCTAAGATTCTACTCTTATGTCTGAACTCAGAGAAAACCTAGAGAAGTGAGTGTTTGTCTTTTATGTTACACACACAGAATTTACACTGTGAGAAATTCTCAACTTAGAAAAGGTATTCTGTAAGCTTCAGTAAACTGAGAAAGTGTGCCCCAGGATGACCATAGAGATATTTCAATGTTGTTAATTGCCTGACAAGAATCATCATGTTCATTGTCACAACAACAAACCATACTCATTCAAATCACATACTGGAAAAGAACAGCTACTCAAACCCAAGCATTGAGAGACATTTCTTTTCTTCTCAGATCCTCAGAAAGATTATTGATATTTTATTACACAATAAATTCTTGTCTGTATAGAGCCAGCTAGTTGTTTCAAATTACTATCCATTCTATTCCAATAGCAGCAAAAATCCCAAGATGTGGAGAACTACCTCTTGGATTCCCAAATCTTACTTCTATCAAGAGAAAGAATATCCTGTCCTTGAAAAATTCTAATCATTTTAAATTTCAATATCCCATGAAAGCTATTTGCTTTTTATTCAGTATCAAAACACTATTTAAAGAACTAACATTTGGAAACTTTGTTAAGAAATTATGAATAAAATATATATTTTAAATATAAGACAAGTAATTTTTTTCTATCTAAAAATCTATTCTGAAAGTGCCTGTGGTTTTATTGTGAGTAATGCTGATATCATAAGAGCTACAGATAGATTAGAAGAACAGAAATGTACACATTTATTTGTTTTTAAAGAAAAAATTTGCAAAGAAACAAAGTCTGCCTGCTTCCTTTATAAACCACCCAGTCACATTCCACTTGATCTCAACCTGTTGCTCCACAATAACCCCAAACTGCTTTTGATTTGGATGTAAAATGTAAAATACTTTCATTCAATATTTTTGAGGATGAGTATATTTTATCTATGGATAAAAGAAAAAAATTACTTATTTAGTAAATCATGTCTTTTAGTATCTCTAATTCAATGGAAGACTATCTACGAGATTCCTCCCACATAAGTGATGTGGGAGTGTCATATATCAATCTGTTGATTTCATAGGTTAGGTAGTAAAGAAACTGCTTGGCCCTGATAGGTTAAAACATAGGTGGGTGGAGTAAACAGAACAGAATGCTGGGAGGAAGAGGAAGTGAGCTCAGACGCCTTGCTCTCCTCTCTGGGGCAGACGCGATACTCCCCTCTCCAGGGCAGATGCAATGAAGCAAGCCACCAGGTCAGACATGCTGAATCTTTCCTGGTAATCACACCTTGGGGTGCTACACACATTACTAGAATTGGGCTAGTCCAGGTGCGAGAGTTAGCCCAGAAGAGGCTAGATATAATGGGCCAAACAGTGTTTAGAAGAATACGATTTGTGTGTTGTTATTTCGGGGCATAAGCTAGCCAGTGACTGGGAGCGGGGGTGGCAGGAACGCAACCCACAGCTCCCATAACACATAAGTCTTCTTTTAACAGAATTTCTATTCTCAAGTCATGGAAAACTATAAGTAAATAATGCAACATATAACCATGCCCCCTAATACATGCAGATTTGTCATGTTTGTTTTCTTTTGCAAGTGTAAAATATAATTCTAAAAATTATTTTTTGCTTTTGTAAAATTCATTTAAACCATGTAATCATTTAGGGCTAGAAAGTTCACAAAAATTTCATGGAAGTGATTTTTTTTAATTTATTTATTTATTAAGAATTTCTGCCTCCTCCCCTCCACTGCCTCACATTTCCCTCCCCCTCTCCTGATCAAGTCCCCCTCCCTCATCAGCTCGAAGAGCAATCAGGGTTCCCTGACCTGTGGGAAGTCCAAGGACCGCTCACCTCCATCCAGGTATAGTAAGGTGAGCACCCAAACTGCCTAGGCTCCCACAAAGCCAGTATGTGCAGTAGGATCAAAAACCCATTGCCATTGTTCTTGAATTCTCAGTAGTCCTCATTGTCCGCTATGTTTAGCAAGTCCAGTTTTATCCCATGCTTTTTCAGACCCAGGCCTGCTGGCCTTGGTGAGTTCCCGATAGAACATCCCCATTGTCTCAGTGAGTGGGTACACCCCTCACGGTCATGAGTTCCTTGCTTGTGCTCCCTCTCCTTCTGCTCCTGATTTGGACCTTGAGATTTCTGTCCGGTGCTCCAATGTGGGTCTCTGTCTCTGTCTCCTTTCATCACCTGATGAAGGTTAATATTCAGGAGGAAGCCTATATGTTTGTCTTTGGATTCACCTTATTTAGCTTCTCTAGGATCGCAAATTTTTATTCCTCAAGATCATCTTGAATTTAAAAATTTCAGGTAAGTTTTGAAAATGTTTCAGAAATAAGTCAACAGTCTTATTTTATTTGCTAAAATATCAATTTTGTCAGCATTTTAAGAATATTTCTGTTTTCACTTTTTTCTTTTACTTTCAGGATTATAACATAATTACATCATTTCTGCCTTCTCTTTCCTCCTTACAATCTCTCTCATACATCTCTCCTTTCTCTATTTTTAAAGTTATGACCTCTTTTGATTAATTCTTGCTGCACACACACACAAACATACAGACATACACATACACACACATATAACTGTCTCAGTATAATTTTATTGTACGTATATTTTCAGGGCTGAGAATTTGGTTATTAGATAAACAATTGCTGTGTTTATCTAATATCCCAAGAGAAAGCTATTTCTCCATTCAGTTAAGAGTTTCTTAATTGTTTTTTTTTTTTTTTTGGTCCGTCTTCATGGTGCTTCAGGACTAGAGCCATCTAGGGTGACTGGATACAGACTCCAAAAATGAGAAGTGTCTAGATGGGCACAAAGGTGATGGACAGCTAGGGTACTGAGAGTTGCCCCATGAATAGGAATGCCTGCCCAATTACTGAGACTTGAGATATGGATGAAGATCAGTTAATGAAAGAAGTCTTGCATAAGTTAATTAGTTGTCCTGAGCAAACATATGAAGAATTTCTGAGCACTTTTACTCATCTTTTAAAGGAGACAGTATATATTGTCTACATTGTGCATAAAGATAATTACTAACAAGCCTGAGGCAGCTACTTCACAAGAGCAGGACAGAGCCAGCAACCTGGGCTGGAGAGGACCTGGGACAGTGAACTTCACGAAAGCAGAAGTGGATCCATACCAGGGACATTTGTGGAAACTGAACCGAGCATGCAAACTAGGCTGGAGCAGACCTGAGACACCAAACTCCACAGGAGCAGGTACAGGGGAGCAACCACTGAGGGAGTGGGCCAGAGCCAGAGACCTCTGCAGATTCAGGCATGGATCTGGGAGCTATGAGGCTGTGGCAAAAACCAGAAACCTCTGGTGGTGTGGGCATAAGTCTGGGACCTTAGAAGGGGTAGACCTGAGCCAAGAACCAGCAGGTCCAGTTATCTGAGACAGGTCTGGGACATCTGAGGGTCCAGGTGTGAGTGTGGGAACTCTGGTGGAGTAGGCCTGAGCCAGGACTTCTGCAAGACCAACCCCAAACTGAAGACCTCTGCGGGAGCAGAATCAGACCAAGAACATTTACAGAAAGAGGTCTGAGCCAGCAACATAGGCCAGAGCTGACCTAGAACAGCAAACTCTACAGGAACAGAGAAAACCCTGGAAACACCAAGCAATCACTGGGAACACAGAATGACCAGTTGGGTGACTGGAACTATGGCATTGACTGCAACATGAGGAGCAACCATCTGAGCTTTGGATCTACTGGTACCTTGAAGATTGATCACCAGAGTCACAGACAGCCCCAACTATACCAATTAGAGGAAAAGAGGGGTAAACAAGATAAGAACACACACAAGACCACAAAGAGTAACACAACACCAGTAAAATCTAGTGACTGTATAACAGCAAGGCTTGAAAAACCAAATATTGATGAAGCAGAAAAAAAATGACCTAAAAATAACTTCAGGAGAATGTTTGAGGCCTTAAAGAGGAAATGAGAAATTCCCTCATAGAATGGAAGAAAAAGACAAACAAAAAATTGGAAGACATCAACAAATCCCTTAAAGAAAACCAAGAAAAAGCAATGAAACATATGAAAGAAACTATTCAAGGCTTGAAAACTAAAATAGAGACAATAAAGAAAACACAAACTGAGGGAATTATAGGAACAGAAACCATGAGAAAACAATCAGGAACCACAAACATGAGCATAAACAGCAGAATACAAGAGATGGAAGAGAGAATGACAAGTGTTGAAGATACAATAAAGGAAAAAGACTCATCAGTCAAAGGAAATGTTAAATCTAACAAAAGTGGAACACAAAATATTCAGGAAACATGGGACACCATGAAAAGACCAAACCTAAGAATAATAGGTATAGAAGAAGGAGAAGAAATTCAACTCAAAACCACAGAAAATATATTTAATAAAATCATGGAAGAAAACTTTCCCAACCTAAAGAAAGATATGCCTATGAAGATACATACAGGAAGCTTACAGAACACCAAACAGACTGGATTAAAAAAAGTCCCCTTGCCACATAATAATCAAAAGACCAAGCATACAGAATAAAGAAAGAATATTAAGAGCTGCAAAGAAAAAAAGCCAAGAAATATAAAAAGACAGACCTCTCAGATTTACACCTGAATTCTCAATGGAGACAATGAAAGCCAGAAGGTCCTGGTCAAGCATTATACAAACATTAAGGGACCACAGATGCCAGCCCAGACTACTCTACATTGCAAAAGTTTCAATCACCATAAAAGGACATAACAAAATATTCCATGACAAAACCAGATTTAACCAATGCCTTGCTACAAACTCAGCCCTATGCAATGTACTCGAACAAAACTCCAACCCAAGGAAGTTGGCTATATCAACAAAAACATGGTCAATTGATGATCTCACAGCAGTAAATCTCAAAGAAGGGGAAAACACATGAATTAGCATCACCAGAAATGAAAACTAAATTAACAGGGGATAGCAAAATCACTGGTCATTAATATTCCTTAAAATAAATGGACTCAACTCACCTATAAAAAGACAGAGAATAACAGATTGGATACAAAAACAGAATTCATCCTTCTGATGCATATATGAAACACATCTAAACCTCATAGACAGACATTGCCTCAGAGAAAAAGGGTTGGGAAATTTTTTTTTTCCAAACAAATGGAACTAAGAAACAGGCTGGTGTAGCTATCCTATTATCTAACAAGGTAGACTTTAAATTAAAATCAATCAAAAGAGACAAAGAAGAACAGTCATATTAGTCACAAGAAAAATTCATCAAGAGGAATTCTCATTACTGAACATCTATGCCCCAAATACAAGGGCACATATGTAAAAGAAATACTTCTAAAGCATAAATCATACATTAAACCCCACACACTAATAATGGGAGACTTCAAAACTCCACTCTCACCACTGTAAAGGTCAGTCAGACAAAAATTAACAGAGAAATAAAGGAACTAACAGATGTTATGACTCAATTAGACTTAATAGACATATATAGGATATTCCATTTAAACAAAAAAAGAATACAAAAGTCAATTTTAAAAAAGTTATAATTTAGCCGGGCGGTGGTGGCGCACGCCTTTAATCCCAGCACTCGGGAGGCAGAGGCAGGCGGATCTGTGTGAGTTCGAGACCAGCCTGGTCTACAAGAGCTAGTTCCAGGACAGGCTCCAAAACCACAGAGAAACCCTGTCTCGAAAAAACCAAAAAAAAAAAAAAAAAGTTATAATTTAACCTAAAAAAAGGAATATACCTTCTTCTCAGCAACTCATGGAACCTTTTCAAAAGTTAACCACATATTCAGTAACAATACAACCCTCAAGAGATACAAAAAATTTAAGTAACCCCATGTATTTTTTCAGACTACCATGTTTTAAAACTAGAACTCAACAACAACACTAATTCCTGAAAGCTCACAAACACATAAAAGTTGAACAATGCTCACCTGAATCATCAATGGGTCAAGGAAGAAATAGAGAAATTAAAGACTTCCTAAAATTAAATGAAAATGAGCATACAACATACCTGAATTTATGGGATACAATGAAAGCAATGTTAAGAGTAAAGTTCATAGCACTAGATGCCTACATAAAGAAGCTGAGAAAATCCCACACTAGTGAATTAACAGAACATTTGAAAACCTTAGAACAAAAAGAAGCAAACTTACCCAAGAGAATTAGATGGCAGGAAATAATCAAATTGAGAGCTGAAATCAATAAAATAGAAACAAACAATACAAAAAAAATCAATGAGACAAAGAGATGGTTGTTCGAGAAAATCAACAAAATAGATAAACTAAATAAAAGACAGAGAGAAAATATTCAAATTAACACAGTCAGAAATAAAAAGGGGGACATAACAACAGATACTGTGGAAATCCAGAGAATCATCAGGTCATATTTTAAAACCCTGTACTCCACAAAATTGGAAAACTTAAAGGAAATGGACAACTTTCTGGATAAATATCACTTACCAAAATTAAATCAAGAACATATAAGCAAATTAAATAGATATATAACTGATGAAGAAATAAAAACGGTCATCAAAAGTCTCCCAACAAAAAGAAAACAAAACAAAACAAAACAAAAAAGCCCAGGACCAGAGGTTTTCAGCCCAGAATTCTACAAGCTTTTCAAAGAAGAATTAATACCAATGCTCTTCAAATTGTTCCACAGAAAAGAAACAGAAGGAATAATGCCAGACTCTTTTTATGAGGCAACTATTACCCTGATACCTAAACCACATAAAGACATTTACTAAGAGAGTGAATTACAAATGTTGTCTGTTGGATTGGTGTATATTGCCTTTATTATGTTTAGGCGTGTTCCTTATATCCCTGCTGTCTCCAAGACCTTCATCATGAAGGGATGTTGTATTTTGTCAAAAGCTTGTTAAGAATCTAATGAGATGATCATGTGGTTTTTATTTTTCAGTTTGTCTATATGATGGATTGCATTGACAGATTTTCATATGTTGAACCATCCCCGCAACTCTGGGATGAAGCCAACTTGATCATGGTGGATGATAGGTCTGATATGCTATTGGATTTAGTATGCCAGTGTTTATGCAAATGTTAATGAGTGAGTGTGGTGTGTTTCCCCTGTGGTGACACATGTAGGGACCCCCATGACTGACTGGAATAACAGTCATCGGATCTCTCAATAATTCATGTTATTATTTGTATAACTCGAACCCTTATGTTATTTCCTGTCTTTTCATTTTTCTTTTAATTATTCCTGAGGCTTATGCCTTTTAACTTTTCCTCAAAATATCTACCAATACAATACCATGTTATTCAAGATAATTGAAATTATTATCAGCAAGCATATAGTATGTTCTAGGCATTGACCTAGGATAAAACTGTTTACATAGCAAAATATTATAATTCTTTATTTCATTGTTTGCCACATAATAATTCAATAACAATTCATTGAATGATTGGTTGTTGTTAATTATGTTTCAGATATAATAGCTTTTCATTATAGGAGGATGAGAACCTGAGATAATTATAAAATTTTAACAGGTAAGAAAACATTAGGAAGATAATGAGTAGTAGAAAATGTGGCTTGAGAGTTATAAACACAGTTTCACACATACACACAAATATATACATGTTCTATAAGATCCCAACTATTGAAAAGCAGCAATAGTAAATATGGACCATGATCTTTACCTCAAAATTAAGATAATTATAAGTGTGAGTGTCTTCAGAAAATTTTGCTTTCTTCATAAAACATATAAACTAAATAAAATCAGAATAAACTGTTATGCAAAATATGTTATCATGATTTCTTTTGCGACTAGATGGTCAATTTCATTGTCTTCCTACAAAATGAGGCTAGGACTATTTCCAGTGTCCAAGTTCATGGGCCAAATTAGAGAACAGGCAAGAATAAAAACTGTCAACCCTGAAACATACATACAAATAACAGTATGTGGACTCAACTGATTCAATTTAGGAATATATTTATATACTTATGCAACACGAATGCAATAATGATTGCTAACAAAAGATTATATGAATATGAAGAACAGTGGCAAGGGGTATATGGGAGGGTTTGGGGGAAGAAAAAGAAAGGAACAGAGCTTGTAACTAAGTTATAATCTCAAAACTAAAATACAATGTTAAGGGCTTATCCTGTCATCAGAATGTCTGGACACAGTAGATGAGATTTGTGGAGAAAGCAGAAGAATTTAGAACATTTCCAAAGAAAACTCTTATTACAGACTGTCCCCGATGTGGGATTTCCCTCTGTATGCTGTGAATGCCATTGGTTAATAAAAGAAACTATCTTAGGCTTGTAATAGGGTAGAGTAGAGCTAGGCAGGGAAAACTAAAATGAATGCTGGGAGAAGGAAGGCAGAGTTTAGAGAAGCCATGGAGTGGCTACTGGATACAGACTTGCCAGAATCTTGCTGGTAGGCCATGAGCCTCATGGTAAATTTAAATAATGGAAATGGGTTAAATTAATATATAAAATCTAGTCAATAAGAAGTTAGAGCTAATAGGTCAAGCGGTGATTTAATTAATACAGTTTCTGTGTGGTTATTTCAGGATTCTGGCTGACCAGGAAATGAACAAATGGTCTCCTACAGCATGTCCCTACCTGTTGTTACCAAGCAATGGACTTTATGACGTTACCTTCTATATTTCTTATGTTTTCCAGGTTTATAAGGGCCTCTCACTGTGGATAGAAATCAATTACAAGCTTCTAATAATTTATGGAAGCTTATGGACAATTTCTCAGTCTCCACTCAATTTGGATAAATATATGCTAAAGCACAGCATTGAATATAGCAAATATTTATAGTGTATTGCCTCGATGCCATATACAGTTCAATATTCTTTCAATAGAGAAAGAAGTAAGATACTTGCTCTCTAGACTGTAATGTGTGGACATTAGGAGACAGATCTTACATGTCTTAAAACACGTGAAGTGAGAAAAATAAAATGGAAATGTTAAATAGAAATAATAAGTATAAAATGATAAAATGTTGAAGAAGAAAAGTCAGGAGAAGTGACTCTGAAAAGTTTAAATGCTATGGAGAATTAGTGGAGAATGGGGAAGCAGCCATATGTGAAAGGTCACAGAAGGAGCAGAATTCCTAAGGATGGAATGAACTTGTAGTAGGGCTAGGTCACAGCAAGGAACAGAGAAGAGAGTAATGTGCTTAAGAAAGAGTGAACAAGATCAAAAGGAGTGCTAGATAAAGGCAAAGAAAGACTGGAAATCATTTTTGAAAGGCTGTTCAGTCTGTAATAAATGGTCTGAATATTGTCCTACCAAAACAGGAAGTAGCTAAAGAATTTTTTACTGGAGAGGAGCCTAAGTACAGAGAGACATTTCATTGTATGGGTTGTTAAGCTAAACCAACTGTCAAGTATTTTATGACCTAACCTCTCTTCCAATGTAATAATACCAATCAGATCAAATCAGACTGAATTAGAAGATGCCCAGTTTTAATGGGTGGCAATTTTCCTGTATAGCCCCAAGAAAATCATGGAGGGGGGAGAAGGAGAACCATAATGACCACTGGAGAGAGAAAAGTGGAGACCACTTGTTCATTTGCTGGGGGGCAGTTTAAATAGCCAGTGGGAGTCATCTTCACTTTCCCTGGGGAAGGGTCATCATTTGGCGAACTTTCTCGAAGGTAGAGATTGAATGAGGCAACTTCCAGTGGAGGGAGCTTGAAATGAAGTTTTCTGCCCAACATTTCAAAAATAGATGCCAGGGGGCTGGAATGAAACCCCCAACTAAATATTCCAGACTCTTTATATAAAGGAGTGCCAGGGAGCTGAGGTGATATTTCTGACCAAACATTCCAGACTCTCTTTGGATAAAGGGGCACCAGCTAAAGTCTGACTACTTCCTGCAGTCATGGGGTGACATGATAGAGGGGAGAGCAGGGAGTTGGTGGGCTCACACTCAGTGAGAAATGTGGCTGGAGAAGAATCCGGTTACTGCCATCCTGGAAATGTTAGGCATCCATTCCTTGAGTGAGATGAGAAGGCAATTGGCTAGAAAAAAAAATATTGTTATTAACCATCTTGTTTATACCAACAAAGATGAGTGTGCTAGGACCAGAAGCAGACATGCCCTTTATTGTGGCATCTTGGAAAACCAGAAGGTAGAAGGTCCTAACAGCTGGGCAGACCAAGTATCCTGAGTAGGGGCCCCCACTTGTGCCTGGATAGATGGTAAGAATCAGCATGGGTATTCAAGAAGCATGACAGCCGAGGGGGTGGTGAGGATTACTGTGTGAGAGACATTTGAGACCACTGGTATGGAGGCAGGGAAACAGCTGTCAGCATGAGAAAAGAGAAGGGGTCTCAGAAGAGAGAGGTAGGGTAGGTACTTCACCACTGCAGGAGTTTGGGCTGGGAGATAGTGATTAAGGAGAAAGGGCCTGCCATAAAAAAGCTCAAAAGGGCTCAGGCTCATAAGAGAACATGGGGTGACCTGCAGAGAGGTAAGGGCAATTGGAAGAAGGGAGGGTCAAGATAACCTGAGTTCAATCTAGAGTTTGGTTAGCTGTTGTTTGATGAGTCCGTTAGCCTTCACCACTTTTCCCCAAAATTGTGTGTGGTAGTGGATGTGGAATTTCCAGGAAATGTTGAGAGCTTCTGATGTAAACTCCATGGTTCATGGGATGCCAAATGGAGGAATGATGTGATCCAGGAGTACCTGAGCCACCACATTTGCTGTTTCCCTAGAGGCCAGAAAAACTTCTATTCACCCTGTAAATGTGTCTACAAGTATTGAGAGATAACAAAGTTGTTTTTTTTTTTTTTCAGTAGGCATATGGGTAAAATAAACCCATCAACCTTGCCTGGTTACTGTCCATGAATCAGATACAGGGACTGACATATATGGAAAGCACCCTGTTTACTGGCATGGGCACATGTCTGGCAGGAGGAGTGAACATGTGAAATATGATCTCGGAGATGGATAGGGTCAGAGAAGGACTCTAAGAAACGGAACAAAGCTTTGGGCACTATTGTAAGGTCTGGTGTATGTCTGAAATAATTGACAATGCCTAATCTTGAGGAAGGATAAGACAGTTATTTAAGTAGAACCATCTATCCTTTCTTTTTGTGGTCAATTTTTATGCATTTGTCCCTCTCTTCTGATTGATAACAGGGCTGGTAGGAACAACTCAAAAACAAAATATGTTCTGTGGAATCAAAGCAGGTGGAGGCCAGCCTTCAGGCCACTGATTCAGCCTTGGTATTGCCTAAGGCCACTGGTCCTTGGAAGATTGGTGTTCTAAACAGTGATTTATGGATAATTCTGGAGGGATCTGGACGACCTGCAAGAGGTTGGATATAAGGGGTCTATTAACTATGGGAGAACGTTTGGTAGAAAAAAAAAGCCCTTTTCCATCCAGAGTGCAAAATGTGTATGGGCTATTAAAAAGGCATATTCAGAGTCAGTATAAATATTTGCCTGTTGGCCCTTGGCTATCTGGAGTGCTCTAGTCAAGGCAATTAATTCGGTCTTTTATGAGGAGGTTCCCATTGGCAAGCAAGAGGGTGGCTTTAGCTATGTTAGTGGACATGACCACTGCATATGGTGCTTGGTAGTTTCCTAATTTGTGTATAACAAAAACTGGCTTGGCCTATAGCATGGGAGGAGGAAGGCAGAGTTAAAAGAGAAGCAATGGAGCTGCCAGAGTCAGATATGCTGAAGCTTTGCCGGTAAGCCACTGTCATATGGTGATACATAGATTAATAGAAATGGGTTAAATTAATATGTAAAAGTTAGCCAATAAGAAACTAGAGTTAGTGGGCCAAGCAGTGATTTAATTAATATAGTTTCTGTGTGATAATTTCAGAGGTAAGTGTCTGGAAACTAAACACGTGGCCTCTTTCCAACAGTGGTTGATAGAGAAGACCCAGCCAAGGTGAGCTTAAGGCCTCCACAGCCTCTGGGCAATGATGAGAGGAGGTAACTGATGGGGAAGAGGAAGGAGAGTAGCAAGGTTTAGGGCAGGACTGGAGGCCAAAGTAATTTGGGGGGTTTGCTAAAAATAGTAAGTGAAAAACCTAGGCTCATGAAAGCAGAGAGAGAGAGAGAGAGAGAGAGAGAGAGAGAGAGAGAGAAGGAAAGAGAGAGAGAAAGAAAGAGAGGGGGAGGAAGGTGGGAGGGAGGGAGGGAGGGAGGGAGGGAAGGAGGGAGGGAGGAAGGGAGAGAGGGAGAGAGGGAGAGAGGGAGAAAGGGAGGGAAGGATGACCCAGAAGGTCTGAGAGGCAGTGGGTAGAATATACCATGTTTGGCATTGACAAAATGATCAAGGGAGCCTCCTGAGTGAGTTCAGCTGCTGCTGCCAGAGCTCTTAAACATGGCTGCTATCCACAGACAGTGAAGTCCAGCTATTTGGATAAAAAATGACAGCCTAATTTTACGGCCCAACCTGTTGGCTTAGAACTGCCATGGCCACTCCTGACCTCTCATCTGTATAAAGGTCTTAAGGTCTCATAGTGTCTGGAAGAGCAAGAGCAGCAGCTATTATGAGGGCATCTTTCAGTAGAGAGAAGTGGTGGTAGACAATGGCCAGGTGGATGAGAGGACACATGGGGGTCTCTCTGGATGCCCAGTACAAAGGTTTGGCTGTAATGGCAAAGTTAGGAATCCAATGAAGGAAGAACCCTAGCAGGCCCCAAAATGAGAGCATACTAGCCCCTGTGGCTGGGTTTTGTAAATCCCGCAAGATCTGGACCCTGTCAGAGGTGAGGATATTAGACCCCATCCTGAGTTGAACACCTAAATACACCACCATGTGAGAACACAGCTGATGAGGCTCAGTATCCCAAGGATCTGAGGAAGTTCAAGAGCACAAAGGTGGCCTTTTGGGACAGAGGCAATGAAGGACTGCAGAGAAGGAGATCTTCAAAATCCTGGAGAAGCATGCTAGAAGTAGGGTCAAAGTTTGAGAGATCCTGAGCCAGAATTTGGCCAAAGAAATGGGGCTGTCTCAAAAGCCCTGAGGGCAAATAGTCCATGTAACCTGTATTGAGGACCAGGGGTCAGGGTCTTCCCAAGTGAAGACAAAGAGTAAGCATGAGTCAGAGTGTAAAATGACAGTAAAAAAGGCATCTTTTAGGTCCAGAACAGTAAAGTAGAGGTGGAAGGAGGGACATTAGAGAGGAGATTGTATGGATTGTTAACCAGCAGGTGAATTAGAAAAACTGCCTCATTTATGAGGCAGAAGTCTTTAACCAAAAGGTAAGTGCCAGAGGGCTTACACATTCGAAAGATGGGAGTGTTGCAGAGTGAGTTGATAGGAATTAAAAGTCCTTGAGATAGGAGGTGGGTAATAATAGGCTTAAGACCTCCACAGTGTGTTTCAGAAATAGGAAACTGGGGTCTGAAAGAAAAGGAGGAAGGGTCTTTAAGGCAAACTAGTACTGTCTGGTGGTGAGTAGTAACTACAGGAGTGGAAGTATTCCATACCTGGGAATCTACTGGATCAGGGAGTGTAGGAACAGAATAGTCTGGGATAGGAACCTGTGAGGCTTCTAAGGTGAGAAGAAAGTATGACTAAGAAGAGGGTGTGGGGGCCAAATTGAGTGTGGTCCCAAAGCTGCTGAGAATATTTTGACCAAGTAGAGGTACAGGGCAAGCAGGTATGACTAGGAAAGAATGAAAAAAGAATTGTCGGGTAAGAATGTAGAGCAGTAGCAGAGTCTTAAGTGGGAAAGAGTAGGTCCTGTTTACTCCCATGACTGCAATTAGTGACAGAAATGCAGGTGGCTGAGTGGGATGTTAAAACAGAGCAGGTAGCTTCCATTTCTAAAAGAAACATAATAGACATACCTGCTACTTGTAGGCTCAGAGAGGGCACTGGGAGTTACTTAGACTGGACCTTGTCAAATCTCGACCGGGCTGAGTAGTTTGAAGGCTGGTACAGTCTTACCAATGTTGGTGAGGCTGGACCTCCATAGCATTGCATAGAGGACAAGCCCACATGGGTGCATTGTGATTTCCAGTGTCCAGGCTACCGGCAGATAGGGCATGGCTCATGGGCTTTAGAGGCCCAGGACAATATTCTTCCAAATGTTCATTTAGGCCACATTTGTAACAGGCTCCTGGTGAGGGTGACTTAGGCTGAGATCTGGGTGGATGGAGGCTCATGTATGACTTCCTTTATCCCCCTTCTGGGGGTCCTGGTGGCCTCAAGGAAGCTGTTAGGGCTTGGGCATGGAGACTTCCTACCAGCTGCAGCCTCATCTGTCAGGAGGACTCACCTACCTCTTCTTGGGTGTTAAAAACTTTAAAGGCCATTTTTACCAATTCCTTTATGGAGGTTTGGGGGACAATCCTCTATAGTAGGAGTGGCAAGCCACTTTCCGCCACCCGGCACCTGGCCACCAGTTAGCTTTACCCAAAATAATTACACAGAAACTGTATTCTTTTAAAAACTGCCTGGCCCGTTATCTATAGCCTCTTATTGGCTAATTCTCACATCTTGCTTTAACCCATATTTAGTAATCTGTGTAGCACCACAAGGTAGCTTACCAGTAAAGGTCCTAACCTGTGTCTGTCTCAGGTGGGAGAATCATGTCGACTGCCTGACTTGGCTTCTTTCTCCCAGCATTCTGTTCTGTCTACTCTGCCTACCTAATCTTCTGTCCGATTAAAGGGCCAAGGCAGTTTCTTTATTAACCAATGAAATCAACACAAAACAGAAGACTCTCCCAAATCAATCCTCAGTTTTTAAATTTTTTTCTAATATCTCATACTGACTGAGAAATTAAATGGGTAGACAGGACCATGGCTCCAGCTGGGGAGGCTGGGTCCAGTCTAGAATACTGAACCATGGTATCTTGTAATTGATTTTAATGGGGGGGAGGCATGTCTCTGGCAGCATAGTCATGGCAGAACTTTCAGTGTCCCAATTCCCAGACAGTTAGGAATCTGGAGGATCTGTGTCCCTGACAACTGAAACCACTGCTGTAAAACACTGGCTACTGAGGCAGGGATGGGAGCACAGCACCCATAAAACATGGACATATGAGAGTTCTGTCCACTTACCTTCACACTGGTAAAAAATTTTGTGGTCACGGAGGATGGAAAATTTAAGAGTTCCTCTGGTGGTCATCATGTCCCATTGTCAAGGTCATATTGAGGCCAGATCTTAGTGCATAGAAAAATTAGCCATTGAGAGCATATGGTATTGGACATTCCCAATTTATAGATATTTGATAGAAGGCAGCCAAGGGGCCATAGAGATGTGGCTTCAAATTGCAAGAGCCCATTTTACAAGTTTATTCCAAATCTCAGGACACAATGCCTATCACAATGTGCTCACTGTGATAAGACTCTTGAATCAAAAACAGAAGGATCATGGGAAATGAGTGGGCAGATATCTATATCCACTCAATCCCACCTCAACAAAACTGCCTTGCTGCTTGTGAAGTTGGGCACCTGGCATAGACTGTGACTTATACAGATGCCTGGACAAACAACAAACATAAACATAAATGGGCCCTGGACAATACAGGCATATACATGAAAAGGGGGAAATCACCAAGACAAGCCGATTTTAGCCTTGCAGAGAGCACGGTGAGAAGGGTGTTTTCTAACATGTAGCCCTGGGCCAGTGGGAAAGACAGCTCCCTCCATTCCATGGGACCTCCAAATGTTAAGTATTTTCTGATGGACAAGCCTCTCCACCAACACAGTAACTCCAATCAAACCAAATCAAACTGAATTAGAAGATGTCCAGATTTAATGGTAATGGGTGCCAGCACTCCCGGGTGGCCCTTAGGAAAACGGGGGGGGGGGGCAGGGAGATCTGGATTGAGCACCAGATAGAGATAAACAAGGATCATGAGTTCATTCTCTGGGGGGGGCAGGTTAAATAGCCTGTGGGAAGAGTCACCCTTTGGCTGGCTTTCTCAGAGGTGGAGTTTGGGCTGAGGCCACTCCCAGGAAAGGGAGCTTGGAATAGAGTTTTCTGTCCAACATTTCAAAAGTGGTTGCCAGGGGGCTGGAGTGAAGCCCCAGAGTAAATATATGTTTTAAAGGCATCACTGCTTCAGAATTTGGGTCTAAGGATATGTTGCTTTGGAAAAGAGGTTCTTCTTTTGTTTCCACAAAGGATAAGAATCTATGGATTCTTTCCAGAATAATGTTGTTTAATGGACCACGACCCCACAAAAGATCACCATGAATGCTCCCAAAAATTACTTTGCCCAACAAAGAGCAGAAAGCAGTTTGGAAAGGACTATGCCCAAATTCTCAAATATTGTGTATTAATGTTTGTTTATATTTAAACGGGGATATGCTATACAGATAAATACTTTGCATTGGTATGGATATTGGTTTATTGATACAAAGTTAAGGCCAATTTTATTATATGTATATTTATTCTCTTGATTAAGGTATTGTATTTGTGATGCTCATTTAAAATGTAATGTGTAATTAAAGCTGTAGGTTAGTAGACACTCATCTCTAACATTCAAGCTTGTAATCATGTTAGCTAGGTTTTCTAGATTAACAGAGATATATTTCAAATGGATAGTACTTCTTCAAAACTCTCAAGGAATAACAGAATGTGGCATTTAAAATGTTTTAATAACTTAGGACTTTTCATGACACTGAGACACATCTTCTCCTGGCAGCACCAATTACTTCAAGAAGAAAATGTTCATCGATCAAAGAGGCTCCTTGTGGAGTTGGTTAACCATTTTGGGAAGAAACTTCTCTTGCCTGGATTGCTTGATGTTATGCCGTATGGACTGGACATGCAGGTCCCAAAGAAAAATAAATGATTGCTGAACTTGCTTAAAGGTGAAATGGTCCTTCAGGCTTACTGCTTCATGAAAGAAACTGCCAGACACTCTACAGGACACAGAAGAGAGTAACTTACAAATTGCTCATGTAGGTTGAACTATCTTAGAAATTTCCTGCATCATGGGAAAATCTGGCAAATACTATGGCCTGTAGGCTGAAGAGGGATGTTCCAATGGTACAGAGGAATATGGGTGACTGTTCAGACAGTGAGATGTCTCTTTCAGTTCTAGAGTTTTGGAAGTGAAGCAAATAATACTTAGGTAGTATTATTTCCTTCTGGAGTCTTTAATGGAGTTGAAGACTAGATAGTTATGATTATAATTTTCCTTAGTTTTGAGAAAGATAAAGTAGATATAAATGTCATAACCATAATTCTCGCTTAATACCTTTTATGTTATATGGAATTTTACTATATTAAAGTTAATACCTTCCTTTTTATTTAAACAGAAAAAAGGAAATGGTGTGGGAATTCCTTCTGTCAAGGTTTTGCTTTTATTGGTTAATCAATAAAGCTTTTTCAGCCAATGGCTTAGCAGATTGGGGCAAGGAGGGAGTTCCGAGAAGATAGAGGAGAGCATAGGTGGAGTAAGTGAGAAGCCATGGAGTTGCCAGAGGAGAAAGACATGACCCATCAGCTGGAAACTTGCCAGTAGGCCATGAACCTTGTCAAATATAAAATACTAGAAATGGGTTAATTTAAGATGAAAGAGCTAGCCAGTATGAAACTAGAGATAATAAGCTGAGCAGTGATTTAATTAATACAGTTTCTGTATAGTTATTTTAGTTCTGGGTATCTAAGAACAACAAGCAGTCTCAACAGAGAGTGAGCTGTGATAAATATGTAAAATGAGAGAAGATTTATTTTAAGGACTAGATTAAAAAAGAGAAAAGAAAGTAAAAGTTGAAATCAAATACAGAAATAACAAAGATTCATGTATAATAATTGAAAGCTTACATTTCTTCAACATCCAGATAGATAGTATTTGTGATGAAGACACAACCAGTGGAGGAAGTTTAAAACCTGCATTTTCTATGGGTACATTACAAACTACATGACATGAACAAGGATAATACAGATATCAATACAGATACAGGGATGGAAATAAACAAATTGAAGCAGAGAAAGATTTCCTGTAACTGTGGACACAAATATAGATGCAGATACAGATATAGATGTGCATAAGTTACAGGCACCTTTTTTAGATGTGGCTATGGACATAGATATACGTGCACATATGGATTGACTGAGGATGGTGTATCGTTGTAATTTAGATGTGAACACTATTAGCCCAACAGAGAGACAGAAATTTTGGAAGAAAAGCCTTAATAATACATAATTTTTGATGTATCAAATATTTGCCTGCTTTTCCCTAAGCAAAATAGCCCCTTCTTCAGTAGATTATGTGGACTATTGCCGTGCTTCTCTTAATCCTGTTGAGATACTCTTCATAGACATTTTCATGCAATTCTTCCCTTATTGCCCTTGGCCTCAGAGTCTCAGATAAATGCTAGATTAAAGATTTTAGGATGGTAATGGAGAGAGTATTCCTCTATAGGTCCATGCAGGAGTCATGGCATTTATGATGAGTACAGATTTTAAGATACTTTAGGCTCACTCATGTTTCTGCCAGAAATACTCAACCATGCTTTTAAAGTAAACTCAACTATCTCAATGGGACACTAAGATAAACTTTAATAGAATTATGCTTCATTTTGGTAGACATTGTTTACATCTCACCATGAAGGAATTCTCACAACAGAAAAGCTTAGAAGAAAAAGAGAATAAATAAAACCAAATATTTATAAAGCATAACAAACACAAGCAAGACAAAGGTGACAGAAAATCTAAGGAATATAAAAGATTAAAATAAAATGCAAATAGAATACAAAAATATGATCTGACATTTTTAAATAGAGAAGAAAAACACAGAAAAAAGGGGAGTAAGTAGCATTCTCAGTGAGAAATAACTCTTCTCAATTTTGGAGGAGATTTTGATTAAAATGGGTACTCTGTTCCTTGCTTCATGAGAAGCCAGCAGTAATAAAAGAAGTACAATCTTTATTTGCAAGTAGTGCAGGAGTCAGCTGCCATTCCATACATGTTAACCCTTAATCTCCAACTGAAAGCACTTTAGATTGAAGGACTAGTAAGCAAGAATCAATGAGTGCACATCTCTCAAGAGCAACTCAGAAGGATGAATCTTGCAGAATCTAATCATTTCTTAACCTCAGAATGTAGCAATCAGGATCTGTTCTCTGACAGATTTTTCCACAGTTCCAATGGTTGCAAATCTTCAATTTCTAATAGCTTTGACTCTACAGTCTTTCTTAAAGATCCAAGGTCATTGGAGATTTTCATAATTAGCAATTCTAATTCACTTTTTCTTCAACACTCAGAATTGTGATTAAAAAATAGACATATAATATTATTTTTCGTCAAATAGTTTAGTTTTTCTTCTGGTTTGAAATTGTTTTTAAGTGGTAGAAGAGGGTAATAATTAGGATCTATTATCAAAACAATTGGAACACTGAATCACCACAAGGCCCTTTGTCTAAATAAATCATGATGGTACATTCATATAAATAATAGTCTTATAGCAATTTCTGCAGTATAAACTCAAGGAAGCCAAATAATGTTGTCTTGCTGAGACAGCTTCCATCTCTAAGAATATTAAGTATAACTGGCTTTTTGGGTGAGAAGTTTCAAATAATTTCTTTCAGAGTGGCAAATGCAATAATCATAAATATACAGGCTCCACACATATAGGGGCCACCCTACCAAATGTTCCAATTTTCTGCCCTGGTCATTCACTCATTTTATTTCAATGTTTGCCACAGACCTTTATTTTGGAATTTATTAGAGATAAAACTCCCCATAGGACAGTTGGGAAACATAAATAAAAATGGGCAGAAGTGCCCACTATACAATTCCACCTGATGTCATTGTACTTTACAGAGTTCTGCTCATTTCCTTCTATGCTAGTCAGAGTTTAGAATAGATATTCAAAGTCCTCTCAAACAGCATACTAATGTGACAAGGTTTTGGCAAGGCTAGGACTCCTCTAATCAGACTGTCCTCATTTGCAGGGACTTCATGCACATAATTAGCCTGGAGCAAAGTAGATTTTAGCAGTTCTTCTGAATATTTATTAATTAAGTGTCTTCACTATGTTAAAGTGTTTCTGTCTAGATGGTAAACTACAGAGGTCCCTAGTGTATCCTTTCTCATTTCAAAGTCATCTCTAAGGTGGATCTTCAAAATCATTTAGCATATGTCTTGTGATATCGGATATTGCTGATATATTGGGAGAAATTTAAAAGAAAACGATCAAAATTAAAGAACTCAAGTGAGACCCTACATATAATTTCCCTTATGTTCCATAGGGAAAACACTGAATTAGTTTGGAGATGAGGCTATTTTTAACATTGTCTTTAAGCTCTTAAAAGAACACTGGTTAGCCCAAACAGTGACTCTGTCCATGCATGTGGTGTGGTATTCATGCAGGGTTGGGTCAGTCTCCACCAACTTCTTTCTTTCTTTCTTTCTTTCTCTCTCTCTCTCTCTCTCTCTCTCTCTCTCTCTCTCTCTCTCTTTCTTCCCTTCTCTCTCTCTTTCTCTTGTTTGTTTTGTTTTACCCTTGAGAGTATAATATAATTGCAGCATTTTGTCATTCCCTTTCTTCCATCTAAACACTCCTATTTACCCTTATACACTTCCTTACTCCATTTCCAGTTCATAGTGTCTTTCTTCATTAATCTTCATTTCTTGAACATGTATATATGTATAAACATACACATTCTTAAATGTAACTTGCTCTGTCTATATAATGACAGCAATTTCTTTTATAAATATATAAACAATAATAATGCAATAGCTGGCTTACCATTTATAAAACATATAAAAGGATTTATTACTGATTACCCTGGCTCCTCAAATGCATTGCATAATGTGATATTACCATATAGAAACTCTATACCCTCTGCTTTCCATATCCCTTCTCATTGCCAAATTCCATAAATATACTTATTAGAAAGAGTTTCATCAGGTTTTATTTTTCTACTCCCTATACTCAATCAATACCAGGATATTAAGGAATTTCTCTACTTTCACAAGAGTGATTTTCTTTAATATATATTTAAAAAATTACCTCTTGAGAGTAAAGGATTTTATACACATTATGGAGGCACCAATTGATTAGTCCAGCATAGATCTCACTATATTAAGTTCTGCTTCTTTGAAAGCTTATTTCCACTGTGAATTTACGTTCTTAATTTTGGAATGTCGCAGAAAATCATTATTAGGATACATATCCAAAGACATATTCACATATTGACAGTAGTCAGTTTTCAGAAGCAATACATTGTAAATTCAAAAGGAGAAAAAGAATATGTTTCCAACTGCCATAAAATTTGTGAGATTTCTGAATGCCCATCGTGAATAAAGACTACTATATATGTTATACTGAGTGATATTGCTTATAATTTGCTGGAACTTCAGCCATAATTTGAAACTTTGCTGAGTAATGGTTGATTGGATTTAAGCTTGTTTATCTGTTTGCTTCTTGTTTTCTGCAGAATTAAAATGGACACACTTCAAAAATGAGCAATACAGCAAATTATTATATTAAGTGAATATTTAATATAAATATTAAATAATATATAAAATTTATATTTCACTTGAAATATAAATATTTCAAGTGTTTCCTTTGCTTTAGCTAGTTTTGTTCTTTGGATTCCATCTAAATCATGTGAACTTTTTTACACATCTGTGTTGCATAGGAACTTACGTGTAGTCATCAAACAGTACCATGAAAGAAAGCTTTCTGAGTTAGTGAGGAAACCATGCAAAAATATAATACATAAAGTATACATCCAGTTAGGTGAGGATGCCAACATATTAAGCATATACTTTCATTCCAAAGTAGGAAAAGTATTAAAAATGTGAAAAAAAAATAAAAAAGGTGGGAATTAGTATCCTGGGTCAATTTCTTCTCTGTAACACAGGCCAAAAATAATATGCCTGTTAACTTTATTTCAACACACTTTTGCTTGGGAAAAAAATGTTGACAGATCAATCTTTGTTTCTTCTCTGTTGCATTGCATAGTGTTAATCACTGAGTGTTTTGAGGAACAGAAGAATTAATGAATACCCCCCAAAATCTTTCTTTTTTCTTTCTGGGTTTCCATGGATACAACCTGAGCTCTGAGCCAGAACATCTCTTCTGTATTACAGCAATTATCACTGGCTTTCTTGCCCTGTTTCTTCCAGCCTACAGTTGATATTTCAGATTTCCCAAATTGATGCTTTAGTATATAAAAACAAGCCTCTATTTTCACATTGAATTTATTCACTGGCTTTCTCTTGCTAAAAAATGATTTCTAGCTCTTTGTATGATTATAAGAATATTTGTTGTCTCTATTCGATCCATATTTTTTCTATTTCTTCTCAACAGAATTTAACAAAACTCTAAAGAAAGCTAACAGTTCTTGCCACCTGCCTGTATCACACTTGCTCAAGTCTTTAATCCCATTATGCAAGCTATTTGCATTTGAAAAAAATTCACTTTTGGTTATTCAACCATTGATCTTAAATTTTCTTTCAAGTTCAGCAGGGAAGATTATATCAGAGTTTATTGCCCAGTTCCTCATAATAATTAACCATATAATAAATAAATTAACTTAACCAATATGTAATGATCTACTTAAGTATTTTTCCTCACAGAGTAAATATTTTGTTTTCCCATCCTCTTGCACAGCACCTGGCTCATCTCTAGCCATGCTGCCTTTTCTAGATGAACACTTGAGTGAATGAGCAGTTGGGATTGGAAACATTCAATTTACATGAACTGACATGTCACAGGCATCACTGTAAAAATGAGGCTGATGTAGAAAAAGTGCTATGGACAATTAAACCTAAAAAAAAGAATCATAACTACCATACCATAAAACAAATATTAAAATCAGTTTGTTGTGTTTATTTTAAGTATGATCAATTTGTTTGGTTCTGGAAAAAATTTATTGCTGAGTTTTTTTTAATATTTATTTATTATGTATACAATAGTCTGTCTGTATGCCATTACAGATGGTTGTGAGCCACCATATGGTTGCTGGGAATTGAACTTAGGACCTTTGGAAGAACAGGCTGAGCCATCTCTCCAGCCCCTGCTGAGTTTTTTTTAATCATATGTCTATCAAAGGACACACAGGACTGCTACTCTTTGACTGACTTTGGCTACTCTTCTATAAACCCATGCTAATGGGTTGAATACCAGTGACCCAAAAGTCAAGATGATCATCATTCAACAGATATATATTTGAGAACCCAAAGATATCAGATATTTTTTCTCTAAAAATATGCTATGTTGCACAGAATAACTAATCATCAATATATGGCTACAACATAAAATATCCCAAAGCAACATATCTACTAATTATTGACATACTTACATTATTTATGAATTAATTTCCTCATTGATCTGAGCATAAAACATCTCATTAGGGAAGATGATATGGCAAGACTGCTTTCTATTTAGTCTTCAAACACAAAGGAAACACGATACATCAGGGTGTTATTTAGTTTATGGTCTTGAAGATGACCACTACATCAATGCCTTAGTAACATCTTCTCTCCTTTTAGTGATAAATTCATTTAATAAGAATGTACCTATATATGAACTGGCTATTAGGCATCAGTCACAATAAATAAGGATCCTCTGTAGGCAAACTCTCATACTGTAGCAGAAATAAACAAGCTATGGCTTAAGATCAAATATATCCCAATGCCTCTTTTTATAAATAAAGTTTTATTGAACTGTAATGAATTCCCAATTGTTCACATATCATCAATGTTTCCCCCCTCTCCCAACAGAAAAAGTGAACTCAATTATACTCTCAGAACCAGGTTGAGCTTTTGTTTAGAACACCATTTAATATATATAAATATAAAATATATACAAAATATATCTATATAATATAGATAAAATTATAAGTATGCATTACAAGTGTTATACACCTTACTTAGTACATAATCCTTAAATACAATATTAAAGTAACAACAAAACCTCCCCCTTTGAGGTAAAACGTTTCTGAAGGAGCAGAAAAAGCCTAGGATATGTGTAAGATGAGCAATTGCTGTGTCGTATGCCTATCTTCCAACCAAATCATTATTATGGTTCCAAGAAATGGAAAATATTTTGAGAATGTATAATGGATTTGATATCTATTTTTAAAATACTAACTTATAGGCAGACATGACTTCCCTTGTCTTTTCTAATTAACTTATATTAAGCATAACAGTAAACTACATTGGGGTAACCAAGTTCCTGGACAAATACAATCTTTTTGTTGACCCTACTGTATTACTGGTAGTTTATTGAAGTTTCTTCAGTAAGTATGATTTTTCTAAGAATTCCAAGAAACAAATAAAGGCATGTGGTGGAGGTAGAGGGGTTCTCATTCTTACTTCCCTTTGTCAGGCTTGCTGCTTATTGTGAGTACAATCTTATACAATAAAGGATTGTCTGGAGGCATTACCATCCCTGACTTCAAACTCTATTACAGAGCTACAGTATTGAAAACAGCTTGGTATTGGCATAAAAACAGAGAAGTCGACCAATGGAATCGAATAGAAGACCCTGACATTAACCCACAAACCTATGAACACCTGATCTTCGATAAAGGAGCTAAAAGTATACAATGGAAAAAAGAGAGCATCTTCAACAAATGGTGCTGGCAAAACTGGATGTCAATCTGTAGAAGAATGAAAATAGATCCGTATCTATCACCATGCACAAAACTCAAGTCCAAATGGATTAAAGACCTCAATATCAGTCCGAACACACTGAACCTGATAGAAGAGAAAGCGGGAAGTACTCTACAGCACATGGGCACAGGAGACCACTTCCTACGTATAACCCCAGCAGCACAGATACTAAGGGCATCATTGAATAAATGGGACTTCCTGAGGCTGAGAAGCTTCTGTAAAGCAAAGGACACTGTCACTAAGACAAAAAGACAACCCACTGACTGGGAGAAGATCTTCACCAACCCTGCAACTGACAAAGGTCTGATCTCCAAAATATATAAAGAACTCAAGAAACTAGACCGCAAAAGGCTAATCAACCCAATTATAAAATGGGGCACTGAGCTGAACAGAGAATTCTCAACAGAAGAACGTCAAATGGCCAAAAGACACTTAAGGTCATGCTCAACTTCCTTAGCGATCAGGGAAATGCAAATCAAGACAACTTTAAGATACCACCTTACACCTGTCAGAATGGCTAAAATAAAAAACACCAATGATAGCCTTTGCTGGTGAGGTTGTGGAGAAAGGGGTACACTCACCCATTGCTGGTGGGAATGCAAACTTGTGCAACCACTTTGGAAAGCAGTGTTTCGGTTTCTCAGGAAATTCAGGATCAACCTACCCCTGGATCCAGCAATACCACTCTTGGGTATATACCCAAGAGAGGCCCTATCATACAACAAAAGTATATGCTCAACTATGTTCATGGCAGCATTGTTTGTCATAGCCAGAACCTGGAAACAACCTAGATGCCCTTCAACGGAAGAATGGATGAAGAAAGTATGGAATATATACATATTAGAGTATTACTCAGCAGTAAAAAACAAGGACTTCTTGAATTTTGCATACAAATGGATGGAAATAGAAAACACTATCCTGAGTGAGGTAAGCCAGACCCAAAAAGAGGAACATGGGATGTACTCACTCATATTTGGTTTCTAGCCATAAATAAAGGACATTGAGCTTATAATTCATGTTCCTAGAGAAGCTAAATAAGAAGGTGAATCCAAAGACAAACACATAGGCATCCTCATGAATATTAACCTTCATCAGGCGATGAAAGGAGACAGAGACAGAGACCCACATGGGAGCACCGGACAGAAATCTCAAGGTCCAAATCAGGAGCAGAAGGAGACGGAGCACGAGCAAGGAACTCAGGACCACGAGGGGTGCACCCACACACTAAGGCAATGGGGATGTTCTATTGGGATCTCACCAAGGCCAGCTGGCCTAGGTCTGAAAAAGCATGGGATAAATCCGGACTAGCTGAATATAGCAGACAATGAGGAATACTGAGAATTCAAGAACAATTGCAGTGGGTTTTTGTTCCTACTGCACGTACTGGCTTTGTGGGAGCCTAGGCAGTTTGGATGCTCATCTTAGGAGACCTGGATAGAGGTGGGCAGTCCTTGGGCTTCCCACAGGTCAGGGAACCCTGATTGCTCTTCGAGCAGATGAGGGAGGGGGACTTGATCGGGGGAGGGGGAGGGAAATGGGAAGCGGTTGTGGGGACGAGGCAGAAATCCTTAATAAATAAATAAATTAAAAAAAAAAGAATTCAGGGAGCTATTCTTGGGACTCAGATTCTCCCATCTACATCAAACTTTCAGGTCTGTCTTCTGTAGCTTCTTAGTTTTATTGTAATCATTATACATCAAAATGTGGCATCAAAAAAGCAACAGAAAATACTTCCCACATTAAACCAAAGCTCAGAAGTTCTGCTCACATATTTTTGGCATCATCACACTATTTTAGCCTGCACTAAATTTAGCTGCAGGAGAATGAGATCTTATGTTAATCTTCCCACAACTTCCAAACTGCTGCCGTAGCTCCCCACTGACATGTCTTGGTTGGCAGTTTTCTCTAGGATTTATACAACTTGATAGGTGATGCAGGACTCCCCTCTGTATTCTGTGAATGAGTTGTGTTGCTATTGGTTAATATACTGCTTTGGCCTATGCCAGGGCAGGATATAGCAAAGTAGGAAATCCAAACAGTGATAGACAAGGAAAAAGGGTGAAGTCAGGCAGACACCATGTAGCTGCAAAAAAGAAAGATGCCAAAACCTTATTAGTAAGCCAGAGCCTCATGTCAATATGCAGATTAATAGAAATGGCTTAATTTAAGATACAAGGGCTAGCTAGAAATATGCCTAAGACATTTTCTAGTGTTGTAATTACTAAAGGTTCTGTGTGTTTATTTGGGACTCAACAATTGTGGGACCAGATATAACAGAAACTTCTTTCCACAGATAGGCCCCTTCACATGAGTATAAGCAAACAGCCACTTTGCCTCACACATACAGTGTAGAGCAGCTTGATCATGCCTCAAAGCAATGTGCCAGACTTTGTTGATTCCCCTTGGGAAGTCTTACCTTTTCTGAGGAGTACATGAGGGGTCTGAAAGTGGGAGGATCAGGAGGTTGGGAGGTAGTGGGAACTGGAATTGATATGTAAAATGAGAAGAGACTGTTTATAAATAAATAGATAAATAAATAAATAAATAGAAAAAAGTATAGTTAATGTTAGATTCTAATCAACATCAAGAACTCCATTTTATTCATTTTTTTCTACTCTGAACTAAAACCCAAAATTTTCTCAGGCTTGGTTACAACCCCTACCCTCATTACATAGGTATCAATCCTTTTCTTAGAATTAGGCCAAACCATAAAATACAATCATTTTCTGAGTTATCTGTGCCACTAAACTGCCCAGCTTCCTGAAAGGCTGAAAGTGTACCACTTTGGAAAGTCTTTAACTACTTTTGTCCACGATGACATGCTGCGCCAGCGTGGGCTGGAACCAAGAATCTCGGCGAAGGGTGTCCAGGTGGAATGAATGCACAGAGCACAAGGTTGAGGTGGAACTGCTTGCTTCTTTATTTTCTTGCTGGGGCTGGCTTTATACCATGGCACCAAATGAGGAGAGGGCTGTGAAGGGACTGTAACCTGACCCTGGCAGGGATCAAGGAAAGGTCACCATGCACTCAAAATTCCTTCCCCTGTTCCAGGAACAGAGGGAATTTATTATGTTTTTCTTGCAGATAAACACCTCCGATGGGGGCAGGGATATCAACTCGGGGCTGCAGTTCCCACAATGATATGGGGCACAAGAACTGCAATTTGTGATTTTTCCCATTAAAACTGGCTGCTGCCTAACCTCAGGGGTATGGTCGGGAGCCCAATTCCTGCCACCTTTCTAATACCAGTTTTTCTATATAAAATTTTAGCCTGCTTCAACCCAGTCTTTTCTGATGGATTATTTCTGGATCTTGAACCCTAATATTTGTATGTAGAATACAACTACTGTTAATTCAACCAATAAAGAAATAGAAAACTGCCACAGTTTAAAGCAAAATTTAAATCAAGCTTTAATTAAATACTAGCCAGATGGATGGGCTGTGTCAAGGTCCATACCCAGGTTCTAGAGTATGGCCCAGAATCACAGATTTTTAGCAGTTTAATAAAGAAATCCCATAATTTATTGTATATCACATAATATCCAATCAGTGACATGCATACATCTTGATGTACCTTCAGTCTGTGGACCTCCCACCCACATGTAATCAAGTGCACTGATGAAGATGGGTCAAACAAATGTGTTTAGGGGAGAGAAAACATGTGACTTCTTATCTTCTATAAGCAATATCTGCCAGCATTTCAGAAACTGTCTGTCCTTGGGCAAAGGACTTTCAGATCAGAGACATTTTTGTTTCGTGGAACTCTTAGATACAGTAATTAAAATTTAAAATGTACCTTTGACTCTCACACTACCAAAAGCCTATATAAAAATTTTCCATGGATGCATTCTGTTTCATCACTACAACTAAAACAATTATGTATGTTTAGAGTTATTTTAAAAAAGACATTGGAAAGAGCCAATTTGGAAACCTGTAGGAGAAGGATAAATTTGGGGGAGACTCAAACATCAATAATTCAAACTCTCAATAGCAGCTTTCACTTAGCATAGAAAAGGAAAAGTATATATACATATATAAACAATACTACATGCTTAAAATGCAAAATATTAAAGAAACAAACCAAAAAAATAGAAAACATATATTAAAATTTATTAGAGAATCAAGAGTAGATTAGACAGATTGAATGTTTTTGATTCAATCCATTCTCTTTACTTTTCTTGACAGAGTTGAAAAATCTCTTAACAGAGTGGGAAATATTTGGATATGCTGAACAAGCATTATTTATGAAAGCTCTCAACCTTTGGTCAGGGACCACAATTCTGTTAATACAAGAATTATAAAGTAGAAAATTCAGTGATGGTCATATTAAAGAATAGGATGAATGATCTTGGATCCAGAATTTGGATACTGTATGTTATTGAACTATTTGAATGCTGAGAAAGGAGCAAGAGCTATTAAAAATATTTGTTTATAAGTGCTGCTGAATTAATCCAAAATAGGTATTTTGAAAAGACCTTGACTTCAAAATTGAAGTCTAATGGTATGTTATAGGAGAAGAGGTTTTACATCCATCCACAGGAAATTAGAGGCTGTGGATTCATTCTGGGTTAAGGAAAATCAAGTTTGATCAAGAAAGATCCACTGAGAAATTTTCGATAGGAGTGGATGGCCCAAATGTCTGAGTTCCACATCTAGAACAGATTCAAGACTGCTGGCTGAGATGATCAAATCCTTAACTGGAGTATCCTGTGAGGCTTGATCATAATTCTAAATATTCTTAACATCCCCATAAGATTATCAGCAAGATATGACTACCTTGCCAAAAAAAAGGTACCAAGCCATGTGGCTAACATAGACAAGAATAGTAATAATTTAAGATGTAAGAATTTGTTATTAAGAAGCCTGAGCCAGTGGGCCACTCAGTTTATAACTAATGTAGATCTCTGTTTATTTCTTTGGGACTTAATGACTACAGGAACTGAGCAGGACAGAAAACCAGTCAACAGACCACAATTCTTTTTGCACATGAATTATAAAGTAGAAAATTCAGTGAAGGTCATAATAAAGAACAGGATGAATTGTCTTGGAATTCATCACTACTGAATTACATATTGCCTTCATGTTATTAAGAATGGTATAGTCAAGAACTGAAAAGCAACATTAAGATCTCATGTAGCTGTAAGTCAAATCAAGGATTCCTGCTATGTTAGCATGTTGATTCAGATTTGGTATGAGGGATTAAAAGAAAGATGAAGAGATGCCATGACTTTAGGATGAGGTAATTTCCTAGAGACAAGCTTCAGTGAAGATTCTGGTTCCCACAGAGGATGTGTAAAGTTGGTAGGGAGTGTGTGTGTGTGTGTGTGTGTGTGTGTGTGTGTGTGTGTGTATGTATGTTGTATATGGGTGTGTAGAGAGATGAGATGACTGCCAGCAGCATTTAATTGAAGAAAAGAAGTAGGATCAAAACCCAGTGCCATTGTCTTTGGCTTCTCATCAGCCCTCATTGTCCACCATGTTCAGAGAGTCCGGTTTTATCCCATGTTTTTTCAGTCCCAGTCCAGCTGTCCTTGGTGAGCTCCCAATAGATCAGCCCCATTGTCTCAGTGGGTGGGTGCACCCCTCATGGACCTGACTTCCTTGTTCGTGTTCTCCCTCCTTCTGCTCCTCGTTGGGACCTTGGGAGCGCATTCCGGTGCTCCAATGTGGGTCTCTGTTTCTATCTCCATCCATCACCAGATGAAGGTTCTATGGTGATATGCAAGATATTCATCAGTATGGCTATAGGATAGATCCTACTTCATGTTCTGGCTTTGTGTGAGCCTAGTCAGTTTGGATGTTCACCTTCCTAGACCTGGATGGAGAGGGGAGGACGTTGGACTTTCCACAGGGCAGGGAACCCTGACTGCTCTTTGTACTGGAGAGGGAGGGGGAGGGAAATGGGAGGCTGGGAGGAAGCGAAAATTTTTTTTCAATGAAAAAAAAGAAAAAGAAAAATAATAAATCTTTTATACTCTATATTTGCACATAGAATTCAATGTGAGAAAGGGGGCATGTGAGATGGAGTGTAGCTTTAAATCAGGGGTTGAGGAATTGACCCATAGGTACCAGCCATATGTTAATGAAAGGCCCATAAGTCCCTCTTGCCAGAGATAAAGAGAAAAACTGCTTTATCAAGCAGGAACTTTCCTCAAGACCCAAGAGAATAAAAACTTTTATCCAAATGCCTGACCTTAGGATAAGTACTTCTGAGAACCAAACCCTATACTACAATTTCTTAGTCTTGCTGTATGGTCCTGTTTCCTTCATAATGCTCTCAAATAGAAGGGTCCTGGGGATTTGAGGAAAGTTCCTGCTTGCTAAAGCAGTCATAATCATTATTTCTTGCAAGAGGTATCTATGGATGTTTCATTAACATATGGCTAATGCCTGCTATCATGTTCAATGCTAGACTTCTCAATTCCTGATGTCAAGCTACTCTCCAGCTCACATCCTCCCCTTCTTTCCATTTAATTGTATGTGCAGTTACAGAGTATAAAAGGTATATTCTTTTTCCATTTTGCTGTACCATTCTGACTTGTCTATATTTATTAATTGAATTAAAGAACTGAACTGTAGGATTTCATCCTTGGGATCAGGTGTGATCAGGTGTGTCTAGTAAATCTTTAATTTTCCTGTTCTTGGTGTAATTAGGAGGATGCAGTGTAATTTTTTGCAAGAAATTATTTTGTTTGAAGAGGCTACTATTGTACACATTTTTATCCTTTACCAAAACCCACACAAAATGCCAAAGGGAAAGACATTAATAGCAACAATCATTAAATGTGAAAATAAAAAGGTGTTAGAGAAGTATGGTCTGCAATGTAAAAATACTGAAACTTTGTCAAGCAACAATGGTCACCATGCAGTCCATGCAAGTAGTTTCTTCTTTTGGTCATTTTTAATAAGTTTTTATTTGTTATTAGTTTTTGGAAAATTGTATATTTTTATCATATTATCTCTCCTTCTAGTCTTCCCTTGTCCAGTTCCTCTTGGCTACCCAGCCATCTTTGTGTCCTTTTGAAAAGCAATAAATGAATAAGTCTAAAAAGTCATAACCAAAAAATCATCTAGACCAATCTGTGATGTCTAAATATTCCTGAATGTGTGGTCTTCTTTTGAAACATGATTGACTTACCAGAAGTTATGCTCTTAGGGAAAAGCATCTCTCCCTCATCTAACCGATAGTAATTGTCAATAACTCCACAGCTAGGAATTCTTGGGATTGTGTGCCCACTTCTCACCTCTATGCTGAGATTTACTCTGGCTTTGGTTAACACAGGGTTTGTACATACTGTTGACCAAATTTGTATATTGCAAATAGATAAAAACCACATAGTAGCTTTAGTATCTATAGGAAAACAATAACAAAATAGCAGAGAATTCATGGAACTTTGAATATTTAAGGACCTTTTATCTATATCTACAATACATATTCATGTTTCTTGATCAGAAAAAAGGACAATTACCTACTGTATGACACACGTATACATCCAGGTGCTACGCAATGTTTTATTAAGCCTCAAGCTTTCCAATTTTCACTTGAAAAAATTCATTAAAATTCCAAAATTTTACTATCATGAATTTCAAATTAGTCCTCCGTGGTGATTTTCCTTTTTATTAGAGTTGCTCTACTTTATAGACTATATACAATGTGACTCAATAAGATGCCAAAGAATACCCCAAAACAAATCAACTACTAGAGTTGCTGCTCCCTGTGTTTTCCAGATTTTCTGAGCTGTCCTGCATACTACCCAGTCAACACTACATCAGCTTTAAGTCTGTTTGGAATTATTTTTCCCTTTGCTTCTCTCTCTCTCTCTCTCTCTCTCTCTCTCTCTCTCTTTTCCCTTTAAGGCTCCTCTTGGTATCCATTTGTAACTACCAATTACCTAGATAACTAGGTCATAGAAACACATCTGGCCCACACACATCTCCATGGCAACCCACAAAAGGAAATATGATAGTTTCATTATTTAAGAAAATATTTTCTAATGTCAAGTACATCCTTTTGAAAATGACTTAAACATATATTCTCAAAGTAAGAGTTATAAGAATAAATGATGATTAAAGGTGTGAAACTTTCTATTTATGCATAGGAGTTACACTATACCTTCTGGGATACACATTGTAAAAATAGTTTATATGTTTCAACTGTTTAAAGTAAAAGTAAGAGGCTTCTTCATGACATCTCAATTTCTGGAGAGCTTCAAAACTTCGGAAAAGCTTTAGGGGATTCATGTTCTAACAACTAAGAATCTTCTATCTGTTTCTTATCCCCTTCAAATTGATTCTTCAGAGAGGTAAAAGAGGAGAAATGTGATGCATTTGAAGTAAAAACATACTATCACTTTTTTACTTTGTGCAATTGGATTTTGTAATATATATATATATATATATATATATATATATATATATATATTTTCCTATGAGAAGAAGACAGACAGAAAATAGAATGCATCATAAGTAAGATGTGCTGTAGTCCGGATATTGCTTGAGTATAAGAATTCAGGTGTCACCAGGTGGTGGTGGCATGCGCCTTTAATCCCAGCACTCAGGAGGCAGAGGCAAGTGGATTTCTATGAGTTCAAGGCTACCTGGTCTACAAGAGTTAGTTTCAGGACAGGCTCCAAAGCTACAGAGAAACCCTGTCTCAAAAATATAAAAGAATTAAAAAGAATTCATGTGTCAATTTTAGGTCCTCAGTGTAATAATGTGAGAGTCACTGTAGTGTATAAGAGGTTTCGAGAATGTGTCTTAATAAAGCATGCAGAGTTATTAAGGAAGCCATTGATTAGATCTCAAGAAAATAAACTATGATAAAGGCCAAAATTTTTGCCCCTGCATAACTGTGAATAAAGAAACCACTTTTCTTTTCACAGATTGAGCCTCTAACTTTTGTCTACAATAATTCACAATAATGCAAACTGAAGTACTTCTGCAGGTCTCCACATTATCCTGGCCTTCCTAGTGATAAGAAGAATTTTGGATGAAGAGATTTTTATAGAATCATTTCTAAAAATAAAAATAAAATAAGAATTGAAAATTAAAGCACAATAAAATGGTTCACCAACTCAAGATGGAAAATTTATAATATATATATTCTCCTATGTTTATACCAAACCTTATGACATATGAAATTTGTTTACTCCCACATGTATTAATAGATAGCAATGAAGAAATGAGCCAGACACTTTGAAAAACTTCTAAATGATACAAAGCACATAGATGAAGGAACATGAAACTGGTAATGGTATCCTAAATATATGCAGTGGAAATGCCTAAAATGGTGAATGCTAAAATCAAGGTGCTAGATAGTGTGCTAGGAAAAAACCAAAGAGCAAATTAACGAGCTTAGAACACATGATAGCAAAGTGACAAACACATGGAAAATTTATAGGAACAATAATATAGGAAACTGAGGATGAACCTGTAACTTCAAAGTATACTGGCAAAGTCTTTACAGGAAATTTAGGAGAAAATTGTGAGGGAAAACTCTGATAGTAAACTGAGAAGATGAGATCACTGATATGTATTAAATGACACAGCTAGTTACAACACATCTACAGTTAACAACTTCAAGACACAGAAAAATATTTTTAAAAATTATTTAAATTTAACATATACCAAAAACCATGAAAATAAACATGTTTATAGATAGCTGTGCGATTTTTGGATATACATATAAATTATATAATGTACAAATCAAATTGAATAGTATCTGTCTTTCAGCTTTTAAAAAGGATAAATTTGAAAAATGCATACATTTTTATCAATTTTTTCCTCGCTGATTCCTCCCACACTCTTTTCTCCTCCATACGCACTGAATTTTATTTCTTTTGTCTCTAAGACAAAAAAAATTAGCATACACACATGCAAACACAAAAATCAGAATCAAAATAAGCAAATAGAAGATCAACATGACAATAAATAAATAAATGTACAAACAAAGAAAAAAAGCTGAGACAAATATCTCAGGTCCCTGTCCAATATATCAGTTTTGGGTAGGGATTCCATCTCATGATTTGGGCCTTAAATTAAATCAGAAAGTGGTTGGTTACTGCCAGAATATTTGTGCCACTATTGTAACAGTATATCTTGTCTGAAAATCACTGTTGTAGATTGCAGCATTTGTAGTTTGAGATATTAATAATTATACTTTTCTTTTGGGAACATTCAAAGTACCTTCCAAGATCATAAACATTCATCAATAGGGTAAAGTTTCTTGTTAAACACCAGCTTGATTCATTCTTTTTCAATGACATATGTAAATGTTTTCTTCAGCAATAGCGTCTTACCATAAATTTGTGGTCAGGATTTGACTTATTTATGAATCTTTTTATCACTCACTGCCCATAGCAATTAAAAGTGTCTTTAACCTAGATTCAGAGCAACACAGATCTACAGATATAAACATAAATATCTAGAAAGGAGTTAGACATGGCCAATTTACATAACAAGAAGAATAGGATCCTTCATGCTTCTGACTTCCCAAGCCATGGTTTTTTTTTATTGCTTGTTATGTTTTTTAGAGTCCAATTTACAAATATCAATTCTGAATTCCCTTCTGGGGAGTAGGCCCCAAATCCATTCAAGAAGTGGTTGGTTACCTACGTAACAGCTGTGACATTATTGTACTAATGGACATATTTTACCAGCAAGTCAGATTCTGAAGGCGGTGAGAGGGTAAAACCGACTACTATGCTCGGAAGCGATTAGTGATCCAAGACAAAAATAAATACAACACACCCAAATACAGAATGATAGTTCATGTAACTAACAGAGACATCATCTTCCAGATTGCCTATGCTCATATAGAAGGGGATATTATAGTCTGTGCCGCGTATGCACACGAACTGCCGAAATACGGTGTGAAAGTTGGCCTGACAAACTACGCTGCCACCTATTGTACTGGCCTGCTGCTGGCCCGCAGGCTTCTCAGTAGGTTTGGTATGGACAAGATCTATGAAGGCCAAATGGAGGTGACTGGAGATGAATACAATGTGGAAAGCATCAGTGGTCAGCCTGGGGCCTTCACTTGCTATTTGGATGCAGGTCTTGCTCAAACTACAACTGGCAATAAAGTTTTTGGGGCCCTGAAGGGAGCTGTGGATGGAGGCTTGTCTATTCCTCATAGTACCAAACGATTCACTGGTTATGATTCTGAAAGCAAGGAGTTCAACACAGTGGTACATCATAACCACATCATGGGTCAGAATGTTGCAGACTACATGAGCTACCTAATGGAGGAAGATGAAGATGCTTACAAGAAACAGTTCTCTCAGTACATAGAGAACAACGTTACTCCAGACATGATGGAGGAGATGTATAAGAAAGCCCATGCTACTATAGGAGAGAATCCAATCTATGAAAAGAAGCCCAAGAGAGAAGTGAAGAAGAAGTGGAAGAGACCCAAAATGTCTCTTGCCCAGAAGAAAGATCGGGTTGCTCAAAAGGAGGCAAGCTTCCTCAGAGCACAGCAGTTTTCTATGAAGAGATTTTAATAAAGATAATAAACTTATTGACCAAGCAAAAAACGAAAAAGAAAAAAAAAAGAATGGTTGATGACTTACAAAAGCTACATACCTAGAACTCTCTGCCTAAATTTCATGCAGCTCCACATGTGTTTTCTCCCCAGCAATTGCTTATTGCTATTTTACCCTCTAGCTGGGGCTTGAGGCATCTTGTTGCTTTCTTGACATCCTGAAATACCTAAGTTGCATTTACTTCCTGGGTCATTTGAATCTTTTTTTTTTTTTCCCTCCAGTAGAAAATGTTTCAGTTTTACACACAACCAAGTTTCGGCAGTAGAACATGCATAATAAAAAGGCACATTCAAGTGATGATTGTAAAATAGCATTTCTTCACACCACATTAGATTCTCTTATGAAAATTCATGACAAGTGTTTCTTACCAGTAGGACAGCAAAATCTTTTCCTTTACTCTGTAATACTTTTTCATTACTGATGATAACTGTGAATTCACTCGTTTCTAATTTGTATAAGGAAAAGAATAACAAAATGCATTATTCTCTCCAATAAGGGTTCTTCAAACAACAGTTTTCTAATCCCTCACCATCCTGTTACATTCTGATTATAACTTAGGGTTCATCTTTCATGAAAGCAAAACAACATAGATATAATTGTACAGTTTCCTATACTCATACAGATATTCTTACTCAGTAACTTATTCAAGAAATATAAAAGTTCCAAATAATTTTAGCTCAAATGGCTCACATGTCTACATTCTCTGCCACAATGGACATATGGAAGACATAAAATGTTTTTTTTTTTCCTGGAGTGAAGAAAAACACTTAAAAGAAATCCCACACTAACTCAGAATTGAGAAATAGGTGCCTATTTATTTAGGAATAAACTCACAAACCAGAATCCTCTGATGGAATGGAGATCAGAAAACAAAATCTGCAACCAGAAAAGAGAGGTGGATGCAGGCTCTGCATCAGCATAAGAGGCCATGACCTAGTAGGCGGGGAACCACTAGCTATAAGACTTCCTAAAGCACCTCCCCCTTTTGTCTTAATAAGAGTGTTCTAATCCTAATACAAACGTATATACAATAAGAACAAATGTAGTCAATAATTATCCTATCCTAACTAGTTTAAGTCTTTTATAGTAAATAACTTGGCCAAGTCATGAGAGGGAAGTAACTACAACTATCTAGTCTTCAGCCCCATGGAAGATCCAACAAGAGAAAAAATATTATTATAGTAAGCAGGAAGTGCAATCAAGCAACTTCTAAAATGTGCAACAGATGACAGAGACAACTGGCTACCTGGGCAATCACCTAAAGTGTCATTTGCAACACTGAAGCAACCAACTTAGGCTAAGGATTAGAATAACTGATAAACCATTTTCAAAGGCAGGAAAGTTTTCAAAACTGCCTTACACTGTCTTGGCAAGATTTTACAGTGCTGCTTATCCATTTCCAGATACTATATATCTTGTCAGTGACTGAGGCATGGGCAGGCATTTATTTGCCCAAAAATCCAGCTATGCCAAGAAGAAAACAAGCTCCAAGTGGAGTGTCTTCTGTGCTCAACATTCTCTCAGTAATAGACCGGTGCTGAAAGGAGTTATCCTGTCTCACTTCAACAGAAACCTAAGTTATTTAAATGCCATATTCTACAGCTCTTTGAAGAGGTTGAAGATTACCTATCCGTGCAGAATATAATCTCTATGTATCCCATTAGATAGTTAACCGAATTATATCATTTGCTAAAAGCCAATAATGCTAATTCAATAAGAATATCCTAAGAGAAGTCTGCTAGATTTCCAATTTTAATATTTCACTTTTAAATGTTTTAAATAGATAGTGTTATTTGAAGGTACAATGACCACAATCCAGTTGTTTCAAGCACAATACTTTTATTTGTGATTGTGAAATGAAGGATTACAGGAATAATGTTCCATTCATTTAGAATTACTTAGCATGCTGTGCATTTGACAGAATTAGTACAAATTTTCTCAAAATGAATATTTGGTTTGATTCTGAGGTTGATAGTTAAGATCATAATTCTTTTTATCATTTAGTACCAAGTACTAAGATATAAAGCTTTCAGTGATATTCAGTTAATGCCAAAAGTTTAGAATATTTTTGAATATACATATATATGACCTTGCTGAGAGAAATTATCTGAATGCCTAATGTTATAATGTTTGTACAACTATCTCTCTGGTATGGTAGGTTATAGTATAATAAGTGACTTTGAGTTTTCCATATAGTCCAATTCCAATTCATTGTAACACTACTCCTTATCTCTTTCTACTAATTTAACATTGCATGTATTTACTACTATGTTACTCTTCAATCGTGAAAAAAAGCAAGCAAGAATAAAACAAAGAACATTATAATACGTGGAATGTTATTTTCATATGTTATGGAATTCTATATTGGTGGGAACATTGTAATACAATGTGATAACATCATGTCTGATGCAGAAATTCCTCACTTAATGTGATATATATATATATATATGAATTTAATATAATATATAATGTAAATAGTTATTATGTTATATTGCTAGGGAATCCTGACAAGAAAATGATGACAAACCTAGGCATTTTCAAAGTAGAGCATTACTTGTAAAGTTATATCTTAATAAATTCCACCATTTTTAACAGTTCTGTCCTGGTTCTTTTCTCATTATTACTTAGTTGTGTCATAATGAATTTAGTATTCCTATGAAAATTTAAATTCTAATTTTCTTATCATTATTTTAATATAATTTATTTAAACTTTAATTTTCATTAAAATAATAACTGGCACATAGGTAGATAGAAAATGTATGTGGATGTGTACAGAGACTTTTTCCCCCCTAACTAGTCAAGACTTATTTTATGGTAAAATATTTTTATAAAAAACAGCAGCAATTGTTATTAGATCGTTGGTGGTATTGAGTCCAGAAAGCCTATTATTTCTCCATTGAGAATTAATTTGACAAGCTGATTTGTAGGAATTTACTTTAATTTAAAGAGCTTCACTAAATCTTGTCCTTGATTAAGGAAGTAATTTGTGTTTATACTTTGAGAAATTTTTTCTCTTAAATACTAACAAATTCCTTATATACTTTGTTGATTTATCTGTAGATTTGGCTACTTAAAATCAAAATAATTCTTGTAGAGGCTTAATTCTTATTTTCAATCAGTATTTATGAAGTATTTTCTGCTAGGAATGTATTCTAATCTGAAAGAAAACTAGAAATCAAAGTGCTAATCAAATCAAGAATTATGAAATTAAAAATCACGTTAAAAGGTCAAGCATTCAGATGCTTCTAGGAAACTAGACTTTTAAATAATTTCTGAATGACTTAGCAACATAAACCTCTCAGGAAATGGGTATAACATTGGTACTTTTGAAAAGGATAGTTCATCCCAAGCAAATACAAAGAGATTCCTGAGTAACACAATGAAAGGAAACCAGAATAAAATTCATATTCTAGATTACTTGTTCCAGATTAGTTCTGGTCCTAAATAAAATTGTATTACATGAACAAAAATTAAATAGTTTCATCTAATATAACAAGCACTATAACTACTCAGCAATAGACCCAGGTAATGATTTAACCAGCAGATCCTATCTAATAGTGACTTACAACTTCTTTGAATTTAAGAATATATTGGAATTGTGGTAAAGACAGATTTTCCCTTGAGGTAATCTGCCATTCTAAGGGTAGATATGACAGTTTGCCCTCATAAATTTTAGGCATTGACTTTTCCAGTTCTCTTTTGCTTCCATTAAGATGATTTAGAAAACAAAATAAAAGTGACTTCGAAACCACGACAAAAAATAGATCCCATAAATGTGTCAAGCATAACTACTATAGTGCCATTTCTATGTTAACTGATAAATTGTACGTATTTTGTCTCTCTGGTACAACAATGAAAGAAATGTATGCTTTACTTTCTGACTTCTTATGCACTGATTACCTATGACCCAACCCGTTAACTTTACAGTTTTTCTCCATGATGATCTTCAGTTTATCCATACAACTTTGACCAGTGGAATACTGCAAATTGAGCCAAGTTTGAAAAGTCCATGCTCAGTCCTTGTCACCATCCATATGTTGAAGATAACCTTAAACACTCTCAACTAATAACATTGTTCACAGGATTAGACTTGTTAAAATATGAAAACCTCAACAAATTTATTTTTGTAGATCTCAGTTGTCTTGATTTTCTACTATACAATCATCTGTGTATCACCACAAGTTTGTGCCCTACCAGACAAGTTTCAGCACATCTGTCTCCAGTTGTGGCTCTATGGCTTCTCTCTGACTTTACCTCCTTTCTCCCAGCACACAGCTTAGTTTTCCCTGCCTAGCTCTGTTTTCCTATAGCTCTGCTATAGGCCCAAAGCAGTTCCTTTATTTATCGGTGGTAATCACAGCGTACAGAGGGAAATCCCAAATCATGTTGGCATGAGACTATCACCACGGTATATAAAGTATAGAGACAAATATTGTATATTCCTTTTCAAATAATCAGTTGCAATGTGGAAAAGGAGCATCAGAAGCATCTATGAATCCTTTAAAGAAATTCAACTTTATTCTTTTATACAACTGGATTGAGAAATTTTTCTGATCTTTAAATAAATATAAAAAGTTTCTTACTTTCTGTGAAACACTGGACAGATGTTTATATAATAATGGTTTCCTGGGAAAGAGGGAATGGGTTATATAGAATGAAAAGAGGAGACAAGAATCAAATAACAACACCAAGGTTGAATGAAAAATATTTTGATGAATCATATTATTTTATAATTTTATAATTATAAAATTATATACTATATATATATATATATAAAACACATGTGTGCCATAGAATAATCCTTCTTACACTGTGAATAAATATTATGCTCATTGGTTGATAATAAAGTTGATTTAACATATAGCAAGACATTTTAAGGCTATATAGAAAAGCCAAACTGAAAATGCAGAGAGTTTAAAGAGTAAAATCAGAAAGAGATGTGAGCCAGTTGCCAGAGGAAGAAGAGGTACTAGAAGACATGTAAAGTCATGAGCCATTTGGCAAAAATATAGATTAATATAAATGTATTAATTTATCTTATAACAGCTAGTTAGTAATAATGCTGAGGTATAGGCTGAGCATTTTGTAATTAATATAAACTTCTATGTGTTGTTTTTGAGACGGGGAGGTCAGAACAAAAGAAAATCTTCACCTCCATTCACACACGTGTATGTATGTCTGTATGTATTAAAGGGAAGTATTTATTAAAGGAAATATGAAACCTGTGCTGGCAATGTTCCCTACAAGAACAACAAGAACAAGAACAACAACAACAACAAAAGACTTAGAAAAATCCCAGTGCCAGGCATGAGAAGTCTCCTTTTGAATTGTTGTTCAGGGCAATCCAAATGACTCTCAAAATTATCTAGATTATTGGCGTAGACTTTGTTGAACCTCCCAGGTTGGTGTGAGCCCTTATTGCAGAAGACACTGCACACTTAGATCATATTCGGACACACTTAAAACATAGTTCAAGTTGGAACTTGACTTGAAAGACTTATTTCTGCTGTCTAGTTGGCACCAGACAATACTATGCAAGCTTCCAAGGGAGGAAAATAATTAAACTATCCTATACAGCTGCAGCACTTATGAACCATGACAATGATTACTATAGCAAGACATCTGCAAAAGTGCAATAAGAGGCCCTCACATGTTAATGGAATCTTACTGTGCTTAGGCCTACTTGAACTTAAGAACTACTCAATAAAAGAAAAATTCATACCTATTAGTGGAAACCTAATTAACTTTCTTGAGGATAGTGTGGTCTTGGTTCTTAGAAAAAAAAAATCTACTCATGACATTAGACCAGCATAACTTCTTCCTACACTCTAAATATTATCCTTATAACCACAGATAAATATAGCTGCAACTCCTCATAAGAGAAGCCTTTCTTTACAAAGTGAATGAAGACTAGCAGAGAAAACCACACTGGCAAAATAAAGTCAATTGTTGACATTACAACACATGAACTAGAGAAGATAATAGGTCTGAATACAGATAGTTCATTTATCTATGATAATCCATTTTTGAGACATGCCTTTGCTTACTATAGAGAATTTGACGTGCACACATTAATTGCTAGATATCTATTTTAACAATATTTATGGAATGGATATTTATCCTTTTTATTAAATAATGATATTAGGCCTGTTCACCTGCAAGCTCAGTGGAATTCTAGAATAGAGATTGCTCCAATACTGTGGTAAGTCAGCAGCCACAGGTCAGGACACCCAGATACCTCACTCTCTGGGACCTTCCCAGTGAGACAAAACCCAGGGGCCCCTCTCCAACTCCCTCAGCTATTCTAGCCAGTCAGCAGGGAGTATTCCTGTGGCTGGGCTATATCCCAAGCCACCCTTCCCCCATACCCACTTGTTTGCCTGGGAGCTCAGTGGAACCCTGGAAAACACATTGCTCCAAAACTGAGTGGAGCTGAGAGCCAACAGGGAGTTACCCGGCAGCGAGGCTATCTGCCAACTCACCCTACCCACAAACCCACCTATTCACCTGCCAGCTCCATGGAACCCTGAAACCCAGCTTGTTGCAATACTGAGGAGAACTAAGAGAAAGCCACATCAAGGATTTGACCAAGAGGCCAAGGCACTGCCAACCTCAATTGAAGGAAGAAATGGGTAGTCACCAATGCAAGAATTCCTCCAGCATCCTAAAAAGCAGCATAAAAACACCAGAACCCAGTGGACATGCAAAAGGAAGACTTGATCATCCTACCCAGAAGAAGTAGAAGAAAACGACTTTAAATGTAACTTTATGAAAATGATAAAGGAGGAAATGAAAAACTCCCTTGAAGAAATGAAAAAGAAGCAAACAAAAAGTTGGATGAAACTAATAAATCCCTCAAAGATACCCAAGAAAATCAAGAAAAAGCAAACAAACAAGTGAAGGAAACAGTTCAAGACTTGAGGACTAAAATAGAGGAAATAAGAATTCCAAATATCAAAAATCTGGGTAAATGAACAGGAACTACAGAGATAAGTATAACCAACATAATACAAGAGCTAGAAGAAAGAATCTCAGGCACTGAAGATACTATACAGGAAATAGACTCGTTGTTCAAAGAATCCAACAAATTCTTAACAAAAAATATTCAGAAAATCAGGGACACTATGGGAAGACCAAATAAAAATAATAGGGGCAGAAGAAGGAGATGAAATCTAGCTCAAAGACACAGAAAATATATTCAACAAAATTATAGATGAAAACTTTACCCACCTAAAGAAGGATATCCCTATGAAGGTACAAAAAGCTTATAGAACACTGAATAGACTGTATAAAAAAATCCCCTTACCATATAATAATCAAAACATACAAAACAAAGAAAGAATATTAAGAGCCAGATGGTTTTAGTGCAGAATTTTATCAGAACTTTCAGGAAGAGCTAATATCTATACTCCTCAAAGAACTCCACATAATATAAACAGAAGGGTAACTGCCAAACTCTTTTTATGGGGCTACAGTAATCCTGATACCAAAACCACACAAAGAGACAACCAAGAAAAAAAATTACAGTTTAATCTCACTCATGAATATCAATGCAAAAATTCTCAATAAAATATTGGCAAACCAAATCCAAGAACATATAAAAAAAATCATCCATCATGATCAAGTAGGCTTCATCCCAGAGAGGCAGGGCTAGTTCAATATAAGAAAATCTATCAATGTAATCCATTATATAAATAAACTGAAAGAAAAAAAACATATTATCACCTCATTAGATGCTAAAAAACAGCACTCGATAAAATTCAACACCCCTTCATGATAAAGGTCTTAGAGAGATTAGGGATAAAAAAAAATCATATCTAAATATAATAAAAGCAATATACAGCAAGCTGACAGCTAACATCAAATTAAATGGAGAGAAACTTATAGTAATTCCACTAAAATCAAGAACAAGACAAGGCTGTTCACTCTCTCCATATCTCTTCAATATAGTGCCTGAAGTTTTAGTAATAGCAAAAAGACAACATAAGAAAATTGAGAGAAATCAAATTGAAAAGGAAGAAGTCAAACTTTCATTATTTGCAGATGACATGATAATGTACATAATGACTCCAAAAACTCTGCCAGAAAACTCCTATAGCTGATAAATACCTTCAGTGATGTGGCAGGATATAAGATCAACTAAAAAAAAAAAATCAGTAGCCGTCCTATACACAAAAGATAGAGAAGCTGAGAGGGAACTCAGAGAAATATCACCTTTAACAATAGGCACAAATAACATAAAATATCTTGGGATAGCACTAACCAAGGACACGAAAGGCTTATTTGACAAGAACTTTAAGTCTTTGAAGAAAGAAATTGAAGAAGAGAACAGAGAATTGAAAGATTTTTTATACTCTTGGATAGGAAGGATCAACATAGTAAAAATGGCAATCTCAACACAATTCTTCACATACCTTGAAAGAACAGTGATCAACTTTATATGGAATAACAAAAAACTCAGAATAGCCAAAAGAATCCTATACAATAATTGAACTTCCAGAGGCTTTACTATCCCTGACATTAAGCTCTATTACAGAGCTACGGTAATCAAAAAGCTTGGTATTGTGTAACATGAAGGGGGCCTGTTTGTTGGGGTTTCTGTCCCACCCAGTACCCCACAGCCGGCAAGCCCCAAAGAAAATCACACAGAGATCTCTATAAGTTATAAAGCTGATTGGCCCATTAGGTCAGGCTACTTATTAGTTCTTATAACTTATATTAACCCATTATTCTGTTCTATTTTAGCCATATGACTCAGTACCTTTTTCAGTGGGGTATGTCACATGTTTCTTCTTCAGTGGTCTGGGGTGGACTGGGGGGAATCAACTTCCTTCTTCCCAGAACTTTTCTGTTCTTATTACATCATTTTTACTTCCTGTCTGGTTTTTCCACCTATACTTCCTGCCTGGCCAATCAGTGTTAATTTAAAACATGATTGACAGAGTACAGACAATTCTCCCACACCAGTATTGGCTAAAAGACAGAGATGTTGACCAATGGAATTGAATTGAAGACCTGAATATTAATCCACATACCTATGAACACCTGATTTTTCACAAAGAAGGAAAATTATACAATGGAAGACAAAAAGCATCTTCAACAAATGGTGCTGGCATAACTGGATGTCAACCTGTAGAAGAATGAATATAGATCCACATCTATCACCATGCACAAAACTTAAGTCCAAATGAATCAGAGACCTCAATATAAATCTGACCACACTGATCCTATCTCTCCTGCAGGCCACTAAGATCTCCAAGGCATTTCAGAGCAAAAAGTAAAGGACTCTTAATGGATGCTTGCCATATTATGTTTCTTTAGTCATCACAGGGGACCTCTGCAAACTATTACTAAGATCTGAACATGCTAATGATTGGGATAGAATAATTAAATTTCTGGCAGGCAAAAACACAGGGCAGTTAGGTAATGGCTGTCATGTGAGGACATTATCATTTTAAATAAAGGACAGAATATTCAATTTCTAGAATAAATTTTTCTTGTAAATTATATAGGGATAATTGCCATAACAAGTAAGTAGAGCACACTAGCATAATGCCTAATTAAGCAGAAAAGTATTTGGTTAAAGCTTCACCCCAGCCCCTGGCATATATCCAAAGAGTCTGGAATGTTTGGGTAGAAAGTTCCCCCAAGTTCCCTCTTTTGGGAGTTGCCTCAGTCCAGACTCTAACTCTGAGAAATCCCACCACTCCCACAGGGTATTTAAACTGCCCTCAGGGAACAAACATGTGGTTTTCAGGTCTCCCTTACCCCCATCTCCTCTATGAGAGCCTGGAAGGCCACTCTGGAGCATTGGTATCCATTAAACTTGGAATTTTCTAACTCTGTTTGATTTGGTATGATTTGGATTATTGCATCAGTGGAGAGGTTTTGGGGGTGCAAACCTTTTCTTCTGGAGGCCCCACTGAGGAGGATGTTTTTCCCACCAGCCAAGAACCACATGTTGGGAAAATACCCTTCTCCTCCATAACTGGTCTCTTCCAGACTAAGATCAGATTCATCTGGGTAAGTTCTGAGTTCCATTAGAGGACTAGGGCCTCATATTATTTGGCATATCCTGTGAAAGAAATTGTCATGCCAGGCTCCCAACCTGACCTGGAAAATAGCCTGCTTAGTTCTGGGAAACAAGGGTCTGGCGTGTCCCTGTGGGATTCTTTATCAGGAGACATCTTTTAAAGAAATTTTTCATACCCCTTTCCTTTTTGACCCAGTATCTACCACAGTGGACACATTGCACCAGGCTTTGAGTCCTGAGTCCTGGCATGGACTTAAAAAAATCGAGGCTTGATCTCCAAACACCTTTGGGCAGGCTTTTATGCAATATTTTTTTTTAAAATTGGGGCTATCTGACACCTTACATTCCTTAATGCTTTAAACAGTTTGCCAGCACAGAACAAAGAAGCCCCCTATATGCCCTTTGTTTCTGGATGCTGTGTTCCTGCTCCCCCTCCCTAGCCTCCCTCTCCCCTTCCCAGCTGTTTACTGTTTGTCTGCTACTCTTGCATGTAATCTGGTCACTCTGGGATTCTCTCTTCAATGGATCCATTCCCCCTGCTTTTCCACTTTAAAACTGCATAGGTGTTCCATCCTTATGTTTCTGTTATCCCTTACAACATTTACTGATCTGTCCCTTAATGGTATCAACTGTGTGCTTGCCTAGCTTATTGCAGACTACACCAGGATTTTAAGTTGGTTAACTGAAAAAGTTTCAAAAAAATGTTTTGTTTGTCTGTCTGCTAATATAAATGTATAAATAGTGTGGCCACATTTTGTGTCTGTGTGTACATGTGTGCTTTTTTAAAAAGCTATATAACTTAAAACTCAAGAAAATAACAGCTCTGGAAAATTCAAACATGTGAATAGTCATCATTTTTGGTTGCAATTAAAGTAAAAATGTCAGAGTCATCTTTGGTAAAAGTTCCCACATGCCCTAGACCTACTCAAGAGACATTCCACCTCCAATATACTTTGACTTACTAAAATATTCCTTCTAATCTTCTTGTCTCTACTAGCATCGGTAAGCTGTAACTGATTGGGTAAACTATATGTATAATTTAACTTATATGTCTAATTTGGATATACCTGACAGGTAATGGTACACTGATTCTCAAGTCCTTTATGGATCTAAGAATATGGCATTGAGAGTATGGCATTTAACAAAAGAGCTGTTTATGACAGAGAGACATGCCAGCTACTGCAACATCCTATAGCTTCTCCAAGAAGATGCACTGTTTCAGAAGACCTTCCATCTGGAGGCTTGCCTTTTGATATAGCAAAGCCATCCACACAGCAAAAATCTGCCTTCTACTTCATCAACTTTCTGGATACTACACTGGGGGATCAATTGTCTCATCCTGCCAAGACATGAGACAGAACCCTACCCCCCACAGGAAAATCATTGGGCCTCCTGGACTCAGAAGCTAATGGTAAATACTACTTCTAAGACTGGGGTCTGCCAAAGACCAAGGAGAGTCTTGAAATTGCCTGTGTAGCTGAATAAATTCTGTCTCATTTCTGCTAATGGATCCCTCTGTCTAATGGTCCTTGATGACTTAAGGTGCTGGTAGTTCATTACTTCATTTGTTAAGTTTCCAAAAAAAAAAATACAGACGGATATTCCTCTTTCATAGGCTTCATAGTACAGGATTAACAATATTCAGGTATCTTCAAAGGTTTAGAGTTTTCAGTTTCCTTTATCTGATCTGGTAAAAACTAACAGTCTCCAGACCCTATTTTAACCCCACCCATTTTGAAGCATGTTTTACAGTTCACTCCTGCTGTCTGGTCCAAGATCAACTTGCAGAGGGACTTCCAGATAATGCCAGCATCTGTACCAGCTCCTGGGACTTTACTCCGTCTCCTGGCTCAAATGGACACCTATTCAACAACTAAAATCTGGTTTTAAAGGGCATATCTGCTCTCATGTCTCACCTATTTATCTGTGCCTCTCCTGTACAACCATTCTTTCTGTCAGTTAATCACCCTTTCCATGGTTGGTGCCACTGATAGGACCAGTATAACAATCTATTTTTCCCTAGCCACTTGCCTTCTCATCTCTCTCAAGGAACAGATGCCTAAGGTCTCTAGGATGACAGGTCACAAGATACTTCTCCAGCCACACTTTCTGCTGAGTGTGAGCCCATCATGTTCCAACTCTACCCTCTCCCATATTACCCCACAGAATATAGCCAGACTTGAGCCTGCACCCCTATACCCAAAGAATCTGAAATGTTTATGTTAAGGTTTCAGTCCAGCTCCTGGAATCCATATATCCATGGAGTCTGGAAAGTTAGGGTGGAAGGTTCATCCCAAGCCCCACCCCCCAAGGAGTTGCCTCAGGCTAGATTTCACCTCTCAGAAAGCCCTCTTAACAGTGATTTGAGGTGTATGACTCATCCAAATATGGATGATAATATTCATTCAACAGATTAGAGTCATAGACTAAGTAGGTATGAGAAAGTGAGCTAAGCACATTCTTCACTCTTTTTCTTGATTATATATGCAAAATTACAGACAGTCCCCTGCCTGTAGACATATCTCTACCATAAACTTTAAAGTCACCTGAACTATAAGTCAAACACTTTTTTACATTGCTGTTGTCAGGTATTTTGTATACGAAAATCACTAATGTAGCAGCAACAGGAGGAGGAGGAGCAGGGAAGAATGGAAAGAGGAGGAGGAACAAAAAAAGAATAATGGGAAAAATGAGGAGTGACTAATTTGAGACTAATTGGAGAACTGGATGATACTAGACATTGTTTTGTAAAATAAAACTACATCCCACACCCAACCCCACCCCACCCGAGTTCACTGTCCTTTCTCTAATGCCTTGAATGCACTGTCCCTTGCTCTAATTCAAATTCATGTACTCTAATTTTTGTTGTTTTGGCATATATATGCATATTCATATGTTTGTATATTTCTAAATATATAAATTCAAATAGCTCTATCCATAATATTGCTTGTATGTATTTTTTCAGGGCTGACCATTTGGTATTAGATAACCAATCGATACTTTCTTCCCCAGAGAAGAATGCTAGTCACATTTTCAGCATCCCTTAGTAGTCTATAGTTCTATTGCTAAAATGAGGCTTCCTAAGCTTTTTCTCTTCTACATTAGCATGTCTATTGATGTCATTTTTGTTTAGGCAGCTGTGTTGATAATCAATCTCACAGCAAACTTCCTATTCCTCTGGCCTTTTTTTTAACTTTTTTTTTTTTTATTGAGAAAAGGAGAAAAAAAAAACAAGTTTCCTCCTCCTCCCAGCCTCCCATTTCCCTCCCCCTCCTCCTACCCTTCTCCCCCTCCCCCCACTCCTCTCCCCCTCCCTCTCCAGTCCAAAGAGCAGTCAGGGTTCCCTGCCCTGTGGTAAGTCCTAGGTCCTCCGCTCTCCATCCATTCCTAGGAAGGTGAACATCCAAACTGGCTAGGCCCCCACAAAGCCAGCACATTACGTAGGTTCAAAAACCCATGCCATTGTCCTTGGCTTCTCATCAGCCCTCATTGTCCGCCATGCTCAGAGAGTCCAGTTTTATCCCATGCTTTTTCAGTCACAGTCCAGCTGGCCTTGGTGAGCTCCCAATAGATCAGCTCCACTGTCTCAGTGGGTGGGTGCTTCTCTGGCTTTGATAATCATTCTGCTTCTTCTACTACAGGACTTCTGAGGTCCAGGATAGGTGAATCAGTAGAGACTGTGATGCACAACTCTGTGTCTTGATTAGTTGTCATTTTCTGGATTTTTCTCTATCCATTACAAACATTTTTGGTTTAAGAATAAATGTTTAGAATGTATTTAAGAATTATGTAAAGTGGTGGCTATAGGTTCTTCTGCATGATTCAGGAATCCAGTAGCCCCAGTTAGTTGTTGAGATCTCCAGTACCAGGTATACTTTCCTTTTTGTTGAGCAAACTTAGGATAGTGAACCTAGTGATGAAAGAACATGAAGAGAGAATCACGTAAAGTTTCATTTAGGTAAGTACATCATCAAAATTGGACCTCTTTTCTATTTATCAATTACCTTCTATTGTGTCTTAATAGTCAACTTGCAATTACAGCTCAAATGAAATTTACCAACAAATTAAAGCAATATGATTCATAGAGGATTAAAACAATTAATAACTGGTGTAGGTACATTGCAAGAGAACAAAATGCAAACATCTTGAAGTTGGGAAACTAAGATTTAATGGGATAACGGAATATTTTGAATCTACTTTAAAAATAGAAATTTAAATGAGAAGATGTTCTTTCCCTTTATTTACCCTCAACAACATCAAAATGATAGTTATTGTTGAGAGCCACACTGATTTATGTCTTTCTCAGAGGTCCTGAAGAAAGAACATAGGAAACACAAGTTTTGTGTCCTTGTTCAGCAGACTCAGGCTGGAATGTGACTGGAGAAATTAAGGTGTGGTTTCTTTTTATATAACTCTTTCACTGGCTTGTAGTTTTTAATCTTAAAGCAGCTGTGTCTGAGGCATAACTGAAGAAGGCTACCTCCATAATGGGCTTGAACACCTTTTTATAGTAAAGACAAACTAGGTTCATATCTCCTTATGACTAAATATCTGTTTCTCAAGGACAGATTATACCCCACCTGTCACCTTAACTACAAATTGTTCTACACTGCCTATTCCAGGAAGTATGCCTTTGTTTCAAAAGTTGTTCTGAACATCTTGCAACCCTACCCTTCTTTCTAATAGTCTTATAATCACCTGATGTTATGACTACCTTGTTATGATCACCTAGTTATGCTTATGTTATGCTTTTATAAGCCCACCTATTTATGCAACAAATCCCATCACTTCTCAGCTTTAAATTTTTTTTTTTCCTCACATCCAATGTTGATCATGTGAACCCTGTCTTTAGGGGGAAACAGCCTATGTAGGTGAATAAAAAATGCTTGTTTTAATTAGTTCCTTAGTTTAATTAATTTGGTCATGGTGGTTTGGGTTAGTAAATCTTTCTTCTTGTATCTTTGGGATTAGCATTCTCCAGTATTCTCTTTGTCAACATTGTCTGATTTAGTTTTCTGCTTATGTTAGCCATTTCCCTACTGCAAATAGTTGTGAGATGCTGTACTTTTTAAGAAACTTTCATGGCCTAAGTCATCACCTTCTGCAAGACCTCCTGTTTTCATTTTCCTGTTTTATTTATCATCTTCTCTTCTCCCCCTTGACACATTGCCGTTTGGGACCTTTATTCCTGGAAGTTAGATTCAGAGTCCAGTTCATATAGCATATTGTAAAGCAGTCTAAGCAAGAGCAGTTTCTTGATCAAATGGCTGGTCTCACCACATCAAAAGAAAACTCCACATGGCTTCTTCCATTCCCATAATCCTCTTGAAATAATTTATGCTGTCAGGAACAAACGTGTCTCACTGTCAAGAAAAAATCTAATTTCTTAAAATATTTTAAATGACATATTGTGTAGATTTTCAAAGTCTTTGAATATTGCCTATCTATTTGAAACATATATAGAAAACCTAACTAACATGAATATGTTTGATTATTATAAATGACTATTTGTATTTTTAATTATACATTAAATTTTTAAATCAGGTGCATAAGCGCAATACTTTAATAAGAGTAGAAATATAAATATGTCATAACAAATTGACCTGAAATATTTGTATCAATAAACCAAATCTTTATCAATGTAAAGTATTTTGAGATTAAAAGTTGTTTTTTGAATTAAAATAAATTTAATAATTTACCTTTTTAATCATTTCAATATCATAGCCCCCCATTTATTTAGAAAGAGATTGACTATGAACATTAACCATTTGAACTAACCCCCTTAAATTTAAAAAAAAAAAATTATAAACAATACTTTGGATAATTGGGCATAGTTTTCTATACTACTTTCTGCTGATTGGGGGCAATGGTAATCTTATGGGGATACTGAGAAAATTTAGAATTATGGTTAAACTTTGGCTGCAGTAGTCTATGGGGCTGCACAGTCTCAGCTTCAACATTCATCAGAAGTTCTTCTGGATGTTGGATCTCCAGGTTCATTGCTCCCATGGAGATCTCTCACGGTGTCTGACTGGATCAAATTATATTAGCCTGGAAGGAATCCACAGTTTCTCATCTTCTATAGAAAGAAAGACAAAACTTCTTTTCCAAAACAATGTATACATAGACCAAATATTGAAGTTAAGATAACTTTATGTTTGTTTAGCTTAGAAGCCTACACAATCAAATGTCTTTCTGCAATTAGGTCATTAACAGTCAAGAAAGTGAAAAAAAAAACAATAGTGTATAAAATCCAGACTCTCTGTGTATTTTTTATCTCTACATGGCCTATTTCTTTTATATTATTTTTACTGTCTCTTTAATGACTTTATTTTATTTTTAAACATTCTATAACACTTTATACCCATTTTCTTTTTTCTTAAGCCTATGTACATTATTTAAACACACTGTGATCCATTTAGATATTAATTTTTGACTGAATTGGACATTATTGTATATTTGAAATCCTTTTTTGATCACTGCTTTAAACTGTAAAATAGGCATGACTAGGACCAGAGTGGCTATTTTGGCTGCTTTTTTATGACCCACTCAGCTTTGCAACATGGTAGAGGTAGCAATGAGTGCCATGCTTATCACTATCCCCAATGCTGCCATCAGGTAGTATGCAGGAGGTACTCAAACCTTTTTCGTATCTATGAGCAAACTAATCAGTCTGATTAGTCTCTCTGTACCAAGGCCTCTGTGAGAGTATGGAAACACTCCATACTGCTTAGCACATGGTGGCAGGTGGCTGGCTCCATCTTGCAGGCATCTGTTTGGAGACACAGGGTGGCAGGTGGCGGCTCCATCTTGCAGGCATCTGTTTGGAGACACATGGTGGCAGGTGGCCGGCTCCATCTTGCAGGCATCTGTTTGGAGACACATGGTGGCAGGTGGCGGCTCCATCTTGCAGGCATCTGTTTGGAGACACAGGGTGGCAGGTGGCGGCTCCATCTTGCAGGCATCTGTTTGGAGACACAGGGTGGCAGGTGGCCGCTCCATCTTGCAGGCATCTGTTTGGAGACACAGGGTGGCAGGTGGCGGCTCCATCTTGCAGGCATCTGTTTGGAGACACAGGGTGGCAGGTGGCGGCTCCATCTTGCAGGCATCTGTTTGGAGACACATCTTTGTACTGCTGCTGGCATAAGACTGTGAGACTAAGAAGCTCTATGCAGCTCCATTTCTGTACATTTAGAACTTTCTCAGGCCCTATGAAAATTTGAGAACCTCACACTGTTATGTCATCTATAGTTGAAGGTTTCTGGTCCTGCCATATATTTATACACAACTCAGAGGCTTAATATTAACTACAAGCTCAGGCTTAGTATTACCTAGCTCTTAAAATTTAAATTAACACATTTCTATCTGTCTGTATTATACCATGTGGCTCATGGCATTTATCTTACATCTTGCTTCCCTGGTGGCTGCTGCCATGTCACTTACTCTACCTTCTTTTTCCCTGTACCTTTGCTTGGATTTCCCACCTGGTTCTCTTCTGTCTGGCTATTGGTCCAATCAGCTTCTTTATTAACCAATCGTAATAAAACATATTGACAACATACAGAAAGTTTTCCCACATCAGTATCTTCCCTCAGTGTCTCTAGTTCTCATTTCCCCTTCTAGTTGAACACTTTAGTGTCTTACTGTAGATCATGTCATTTCAGAGACCAGAAATATTATTTAAAAATGGGAGGAATGGAAGAGATAATGGCATTTTTGCTTACAGGTCACTTCATAGAACTCAGGATACTCATCAACTGTACAGAAGTCTGAAAGTTATTATTCATATTGGAAGTAGAAGCAAAACATGACTTAATAAGGAACTTTTCCATTTCTGCCACACAAATACCCTACACACTTTAGTTTCTTTACTTTTTACTACAATGTTCTTAAAGGTAAGAAAAATTGGACCAATCATTGATGATGCTCCTCCTGAATGTCACTGTGACATTTTTAAATGTATCTTGAGAGCTAGGGAGGAGAATCAGAACTGACTTTGTTGCACCCACCTACCTACTTACCCACATGCACAGTATTTCTCCTTCTATGCTAAGTAGTTTTTGTTTAATCAGCGAAGACTTGAACCAAAAGCTAAACCAACAACTTGTTGTTGCCCACCAAAGAATCAGAGGAAATTTTTATTTCGCATTAGGACTGCAGTTAGGTTATGAAGCCTGTGGATGGAGTGTAAATATCAGATGTAAATCTGGCACTTGACTTTTTATTTCATAATAGAATGACTGCAACTATCTTAAGTATTTCAAAATCTTCATGTGGAAGGAAAGGCAGCATTATTCTAGATGTCGCAATTAAAAAGAACCACAAACAAATGACTGTGTTCCTGCCTGGCTGTCTTTATTGACCCATAATTCAAACAAGCCTCAATCTTCTTTTAAATCTTAGGCTTAAAAAAAAATACTGTCTCCTGTCACTTTAGCTCCAGAAATAGTAAAGTTTAACAGTTTTCAATGTGGCCCCAGTGACACAGATACTTTTGAAAGTCAGATAAACTAATAGCACCCATCATTCATTTGGAACCCAATGAAGAATAATAGCTATTCCAATCAGGATACATCTGTGTGGTGGATTGAAAGAAAATGCACTCAAAGGTAGTGCCACTATTAGGAGATGTGGCCTTCTTGTAGTAGGTGTGGTCTCATTGGAGAAGGTGTGTCACTGTGGAAACAGGCTTCAGGTCATTGTAACGAATTATTAAAAACTGCTGCAAGATCCCCAGCAGGCAGGGGCAGCGGGTCACAAGAGCAGCCAGTCCTGGGCATGGCCAGGGCTCGAGACCATGCAGGAGGTCTCCAAAGGTGGCTGGTCCCCTGGGTGTTTCCGGTGGCTAACTATGTGGGTGGTGGGCCGGTAAAAGACAGGCACATCATGTAGAGTAAAGTTGGATATTTATTAGATGGGTTATGAAGGGGAAAGGAAAAGGGGAGAAGAGGGGAGAGAGAGAAGTGGGGAGAGGCAGAAACTGCCTCTTCAGTGGAAGATGGAGAAGAGAAGACCAAGGCTGCAAGCAGTGAGGGAGTCAGCATGGCTTGTCTCTTAAAAGGACAGAACAGATCATTATAGTCATATTATATATGCTAAAGAAACTGCACAGTGTCTTAATTCACTTCCTTTTGTCTGCCTGATGTAGATATAAGGTTACTTCTCCAGTATCATGTCTTCCTTCATGCCAGTATGTCACAACATGATGACAATGGTCTAAACCTTTGAGAAGGTAAGCTACCTCAATTAAATGATTTTCTTTTATAAGAGTTTCTAAGGTCATGGTGTCACTTCACAGCAGTAGAAACCCTAAGACAATGTGAAAGACATTCAAGTGGTAAGGTATCAGACCTTCTGTATAAAGTATATGAATGAGTTCACAGTTCCTGTGATCTTTCAAAGATAAGTTTGAAATATTTTCTTAAATCAAAACCCAGAGTCAAAGATCTTGTAGTAGTAACAGAAGCAAAAAAAATGGGTTCATTCTAGATTTCTCTATTCCCTTTCTAAAGCTTATTCCATCTATTTATCCAAAAACAGAAGATTACCAGGAACAGGGAACTTGGAAAGACAGGGCTTAAACCTAGTATTAGCTGTCATTTCCTACCTTCTTCTAGTGTCTGCTTTCAGAATGTCTACCAACATAAAGGCAGCAACAATATTTGAAAATACACTGTGGGCAGTGTAGGATAGGTTGTATGATTGTCTGCTGTTGAGTTCATCTTTCTCTTGTGCTATAATTGTGCATACTTATCCATTCTCAGTTGAAGATGTTATGTATCTCAATAGATCTAGCTGATAGCCTCATTTATATCACTTGATCAATTTCAGATGCAAGATTTGATATTCTTTGGCATGTGGACATATTCTCCTTTAATAAAATCCAATAAAAGAAAACCAAGAAGAAGATAGCTATGAATAAAATGTTTATTTTTGTTAGCAAATAGAATTGAGAAGGACATTTACAACACTTTTTAAAGCTAATATAGGATCTCCCTAGCCAATCATCTAACAAATAGTGAATATTTAACATATAATTTGCTAGATGGCACATTACAAGTGTAATAATAAACAATATCATGGTTCCATTCAGCTATACACAACAATAAGAGCTCTTTCAAATGGCTTTGTTCCTCTTCCGTAATTGTTCTCATCCCTGAAAGAAAACTAAGTGTGGTAGTCAAATCTGTATACAATGCCCTCTGATCCCTAGATTGTCTATTTGTCAAAATTATAAGAAAGAATAAGAAAGCAGACTATTCTTCATGAATAGCTTACTAGTGGATGCTATGTATGTTGGATGCTTCCAGGTTTGTTGTCTCTTATTCAATGATGAAAAAGGTGCAAAGCAACACTGAATATGAAACAAATGGATAAATATGGTCAGATGCCCTTTAACGGCAGCAGTAAGTGAGGACACTCCAGAGTTCCAATTGTTGTTGTTCTTTGTTTGTTTGTTTTATTGGCTTTCAAAAGAAAGAATTGCTTATTTCTAGGAATATATTTAATTGGGTTTCTATCTTCACTGACTAATTGACAAGCTTGGATTATGCATCCTTTGCTCACTGTGTATATCCTTTCCTGTAATACTTCTGATATCAATCATTTATACATATTCACAGACATAAATAAGATGCAACAAAAGGGAAGTCACATAGGAGTTCAATTCTAACACACAGTATATATTATTGCATGTGTATTCAAAACAATTCTAGATTAGCCTAGATTAGTCTTTTTTCTTCTTTTAGACCTGGACATAAGTGGAGTATAATTAAGTAGTAGAACTAAGTTTAATAGTTGTTTAGGGAAACAGAAGCTATCCTATTATTCAGAGTAAGATATGTAGGTAGTTCAGTGCAGGCAGGGGTACCACATTGATATAGTGTTGTTAGATGCATGCCTGGAAAAGTGGTTTGTGGGCATAGAGCATGCTGGTAAAACTCCAGGATATTACCCAAAATCTCTACACTAAATGTTACTGCTTCAGCTGTTTTATACATGAAAAGGTAATTTACCGGTAAAATTTAAGTATTTAATTGGTCTTAAGGAAATCATCTTAGCTAATCTACTCATTAAATCCTTTTAAAAGTTGAGAGATTTTTCTGACTGGAAAGTAAAATCAATAGTGATACATGACAGAACCATAGCTGGTATTGATAAACAACAAAATCATAGCTGCTTTATGACAAAAGGTGCCATCTGACTCACTATGGTCTCTGAAAACTAACAGCAATCTAAATAACAGTCAGCAAGAAATTAGAAAACTCAGTCCTACAACCTCCATTGCCCTGACCCCCACTAAATGAGTTCTGCTTACAGTAAGCAAGAGTCCTCACCAAGAAGTGTAATTTGGCCAACAATTTGATTTTAATCATTTAAGAACCTAAGCAGAAAATATAAATCAGCCCATAACACACTTTGCTCCTACTATGTTTTATTTCTAACAACAAAGTTTGTAATAAGTATTTACATAACAATAAAAGACTAATGCAATGATTCAATTTACTTTTAGTCTTCTGTGACTGTCATAGTTCAAGCTACCATGCACTGCCAACCATCTATATAAGTAGACTAGGTAGCCATCAATAAAGTCAGCCACCCAATTGTTATGACTCCTAGGGTATTGAGATGATAGCTTTAATCCTAAACATCCCTGATTTGTATGTCAGTGCCTAAAATCCCTTGAATTGTGGGCAAAGCCTTTCTTATAACACATAGTTTCAACTGGTTATCTTCAGAAAGGAACTTTAATGTCTTAAAGTTACTCACACTAAATTTGAAAGGGAACCTAGAGTGAAAGAAAGTGCTGTCTCCAGAGTTGGCACAAGCAAGGTCAGTAATGAGGGGTGACAGAGCAGAGATATAATGGTAGAACAATAACACCCATCTTGTCACAGCTAAGTGGAGAATGGTCCCACTTTCTTCCTTGATGAATTTAAATATGTTCATAAAGTTCTCTTTCCTGCTTCTCCATGTTTGTTTTTATTTCATAAAGCAAAGTTTCTAATTTACCATAATACTAAATCCTTTTTTCTTTATTTTAGCTTGCTACAAAAGTGTCATATTACTCAATGAAATCTCCAACTCCAAGCAAAAGATACTGGATGAATTAGACTAATCACAATACATTTGTTGCACTCCCTTTCTGAATTCACAGTGACTGTCAAAGAGATTCAACCTGAGATGTTTCTTCCTGGTTTGTGACTCTGCTTATTCAGGACTTCTAGCAATGTATACTAGCTTGTAATCCTTTATCTTGTCTTTGAAGTGATATAGGGACCTTTCTGGAAAAAGCACTTCAACACCAATGAGAGTAGAAAAGAATAGATGTTAAAGTGGACGGAATCCAGAACAGCTCCTGAAACACTTTGATACCAGGTACAGTATGAATTTTCATTTTATATCCTAAACCCACAAGGGATGGTAGGCAAGCAAGCAACTTTTTGCAGATAGTTATACATAGTAGTCAACAGGTTGTTAAGAACAATGACCCATTATTTCAGCTGTTCTTCCAGGTTATTCTTTTCTAGGTAACAAGTGAAATAATGCTTAGCAAACAAGCAGGAGAACCAGCATTTTAACTAAATTACAAAATAAATCAGTATCTAATAACTGACTTTTTCTACCTTGTTCATTTTCATTTCCTCTTCACCTTCATGATACCTTATGAATTTATCTTGAAGAAATGGGTTGGTTCTCCCAATGTATCATCTGCACTGTTCTCTGTTGACTCATTTGCACCCCTAACCTGAACCCGAACCTGAACCGGAACCCGAACCCTCACCATAGCATTTGAGAGGACCATTGTTGTCAAAAAATCTATTCCATTGATAAAAGTGACGAAACTTTCCTGAACAATAATTACGTTTTTCATGATCTGAGTAGAGACAAGGCTATATTGGTTGTGTTGACTGCCTATTACAGCAGGACTGGTGGTTATAGATTTTGTCAGGGACATCCCTAACAGGAATTATAAAACTAAAATAGGTATTATTATTATTATTTATTATCTCTTGAATATAAAGCATAGTTTGTAGGACTATACAAATCTCCTATCAGGACTGTGAGAGTTTCCTAACCAGTAGTTGGAGCAATTTATATGTTCATAGTCCTATGTGGTACATAGGGTATGGTGAATGTGACCAACATCAAGCAGGTCCCTGTGTGCCTTGCTGCCTTGTAGTGACTTAAATATCTTACCTTGGAGCCAAACATATATTCCCATTTGTCAACTCCTATTATAGGACATTAGTGCCCACTTAGGTGAAAGAACATTAGCAAAACTATAGGTTAGGGCCCACTCATATCCTGTAGCCACAGAGCTTAGAGACCCTTACAAGTATTCATATATTCATTCACCATTCCTTCAGAAATTATACATTTACATTTTCAATTTCTGGTCTATATATTTCTCCACAGGCCAATACCAGTGACTCAGTATCCCTTCAAGTATTTATCTTGGAGACTACTGCCACCCTGTAACCCACTGAGGTTTCAGTTGCAGTCTTCAGCAGGGTGACCAAACCCGTGCTGGTTCTTTCTGCCTGTATCCCCGTGGTCCTCCACTGGTCTGGACATCCAACCTAGGGTTCTCTTCTTCTATGTGGAGACTCCAGTCCTGGGTCCTATAGTCCCCTTGGTTACTAAAATGAGCCTTGAGGATCCCATTAAGGATATCAACTTCCTATTAAACCTGAGGGAACACCAGACTTTCACATCACACCTGTGCAATTAAAGTGTTGCCACTTGAGAGCTCCTTGTCAGTCAATGTGAAAATGCAGCTGCAATGCCCGGGAAACCCAGCTGACAGGAAGCTGAATGGCAACCTCTTATTTGTTCCCCATTTCTCCTGATTTATACAGCAACATAATTGATAGAGCTGTAGCTATCTAATCTTAGAGATATCTTCTTATTAACTCATTTATCACATGATCAAAGCCTTGCCTAGCTGGCAAAGCACCTCTTATTTCAGATACACTTAATGGAGGTTTTGCCTCTGCCATTAGCAAAATAGTTGTACAAGAAGCTCAGTGCTACAACAATTCCCTTATCCAGGACTATGGAGATTCACTCTAAATCCTATTAGGGGAAAAGAAAAGATGGCTGTGTTGTATTTTCAGTGTATCCAAAATTGGAAAGAACCACTGCACATTTCCATCAATGACTGAATAAACAAATGCCAAGTATTATTTTTTTATCAATCGGATAATTATATAAGCATGTTCATTCCTGTATAACCATAAAAAATCACCATAGACTTGGATACTTGAAGAATTATTAACAAACAATAGTTCCATGAAACCCTTGCTGCGTTCAAGCCAAGATTCATTTTAAATGCTTTCAATGACCTTTCTCAGATTATGTCCAGTACACTGCATAGCACATCAACATTTATCTTACTTTGGCATGTTAGGTGACCATTTTCTTTTCTCTCCTGCCATGCGATCTTCTGACTAGGGCACTTGCTATGAATTTGGAAACGCTATTACCATCAAGATAGAAGTGGCTAATTGCTTTTTATCAAAATGCCATAGAGATACTATAAGGCTAGAAAGGTCAGAGCATTTTATCAATTTCTTAATTCCTGGAAGGATCAATAAACGTCTGTGAGTGATCACTGCTCTGTCAGTGCTTTCTCTAAAATAAAAAAATACCCTTTTTGAAAAAGCAGAAAGTCTTTTTTTTTTTTTGCTATAATAGGAATTGATAAGAAAAATACCCGAATGATTGTCCCAATTGACAGACTCTTCTGCGCCTGACATCTCAATATATAGGTCATATAACCTATATTTCTTAAAGGTTTATTAGGAAATAGAGTTTTACACATTTAGATCTATCCTTATCATATTTGTTATGTCAGATGCTAAAGAAAATCAACACCCATATGAAGGCTTAAATTACAAAACAATCCCACACAAGTTCAGAATTATGGATAATAAAAGGGTTATTTATTCAAGGAGAAAACTTACAGATCACTGTCCTAGACAACCATCCTCTGAGTGAACAGGAATAGAATGTAGCAGCTGGAAGCGGGAGCCATAAACAAGAGAGCAGGCACATGATTACCATTTCTTTTTATAGTATAAGAGACCTCACCCAAGTTTGCTGGTATCTTAAAGACTATTGTCTGAAGGAGCAGAATGTGCTCCCACAGCACCTCCCTTTTTTGTTTAAAAAAGAAAGTTCTAAACCCAATAAAAAACTATATACACTAGGAACAAATATCAAGTATAATGAGACTTACAACCAGCATAAACAATATTAATCAAGGAACATATGCTAAATGTTTTAACAAACATTTTATCCTATGGAGTCTAAGTCTTCTATAGGAAATGGCTTGGCTAGATCATAAGAGTACAGTAACTATGACTATCTAATCTTCAACCCCATTGAAGGCCTGAGAAGGGAGATAATATTACTTGAGCAGGCAGGAAGTACAATGAAGTAGCTTCCAAAGTGAGCAATATATGACAGAGGAAATTAGCTAACTGAACAATCACCCAAAGTCTTGTTTTGCAATGTTGAAGCAACCAACCTTGGCTAAGGCCTAGCATAACTGATAGACCATTTTTAGAGACAGAAAATATTTCAAAACCATCTTACCCTGTCTTGGCAAGATTTGACAATCCTGCTTATCCATTTCTGGATACTATATAACTTGTCAGTGGTTGAGGCATTGTCAGTTCCTTGCTCAAAAGCCAGTTTTGCCAAGAAGAAACAAGCTCCAAGTGAAATGTCTTTGGTGCTCAACATTTTCGCAGGAATAGATTGGTGGTGTCAGAAGCAATCATGTCTCATGTCAACAGAACCCTAAATTATTTAAATGCCATGTTCCACAGATACTTGAAGTGGATGAAGATTACTCTCTAGACAGAATACAATCTCTATGTATCTAAAGAACTTAATTGATCTGACTGTATGTACAACAAACATGAAAAAATATTGACCTATAAGAATTAATACCTGTATAACTTAAAGAGTAAAACTTCATGTCAGAATATTAAATAATCTGTAAACAAATGTGCAAAAATGAGGACAATGACCTCAAAATGTAAACAATATATAAGTATCTTGATCAGAGTTAGGAGTAATATATAATACAATATTAAAATATATCCTAAAAGTTGAATCAATATACAAATGACCTAAATCAAGCATGCATATATACAATCTGACAAAATAACATTGCATAGTTATATAAATGCAAACAAAGGTAACAAATATAATTTGAACTTTTATCAATATACAAAAATTATACCAATGTAAATTATCCATAAGTAATAGTTTACAGGTTTTCACTTTATTACCCCCTTTTTCTAGAACAAACATAGTTTTCACCCCAACCATCTATCTAGTACAAGTAATAATCAACAACTTCTAAACAGTGTTCCAAACCCTATGGACAAACTTTTTTGGGATAGGAGGCATCATCTTCTAGAATTACTTCCTGCTGTCATAGATGTCATGTTTTCTTAATGGGATCCTGCAAAGTTCCAAAATTACTGTCTAGTATAGTAGCAAACAATCTCTGAGAAGTCAATAGTTTTTATTGTTGTTGTTGTTCTTTTCCAAAGTTCTCATTTGGAGTTCAAATCCAACGTGGTCAACTATATCCACATAAAACCCGAGAAAGCTTAAAAAGTAATTCTAGATTTTAAAAAAACAAAACAGAACTTGACACAGCTTTTTACTGTTTGCTGATGGCTTGCTGAAGCTCCTTTAAAGGAGATTTTTCTGATTTAGTTGAAGCAGAAAAAAAAGCAATGGTTTTAAAATGCCTGCTTCTTGGGCTTTGCTGTGTACATGACCTCTGGCTCTGGAGACAGAGCATTTGGATAGGGTTTTTGAACAGATTGCTGCAGCTTGATTAAGGGTGGCACACACTGGCTGTGTGCCTAGAAGTAGGGCAATGTGCATGGCTCAGAGGCAACACCTAAGCAATGATAAAGCTTAAGTTTTTAAGAAGCACTTAGCATTTTAAAAGTGTTCCTAAAATTCCCCACTCCCTCCCCTTTTCCCACTCCCCTCCTTCTCCCTTCACAGATGCTCCCACCCCACCCGCTCCAGTCTTAAGAGAGGGCCATGTACCCCGCCCTGTGTAAAGTCCCAGGCTCTCCCTACTACATCTAGGTTGAGCAAGGTTCACATCCATAGGGAATAGAATCTCAAGAAGCTGGTAAATGCACTAGAGACAAATCCCAGTGTCACTATCAGTGGCCCCACAGTCTGCTCCTACTGTCAACCCTCTTCAAAGGGTTTTGTTGTTCCCATGCTCATTTATTCCTAATCCAGTTGGAGTTGGTGAGCTACCATTAACTCAAGCAAACTGTCTCAGTGGATAAACCCCTCATGGTCTTGAATTCCTTGCTCATACTCTCACTCATTCCATTCTTCAACTGGATCTTAGGAGCTCAGTGCAGTGCTCTGATGTGGGTCATTGCCTCTGTTCCCATCTGTTGTTGGATGAAGGTTCTATGGTGAAATTTAACTTAATCATCAGTCTGACCACAGGGTAAAGCCAGTTCAGACACACTCTCCTCTATTGCTTAGGGTTGTAGCTGGGTCATCCCTTTGGGTTTTGGGCATTTTCTAGAGCTGGAATTCTTGCTAACTCTATAATGGCTTCCTCACTCAAGATATCTCTTTCCTTTGTCTCATATCTCTTTTTCCTTCATCTCAACTATCGCATTCCTTCAAGTTCTTTTCAACCCCTCCTTTTCTCTCCCCTTTCTTTCTATCCGCTGCCTCCCTGCTATTAAATTTTTGTCTGATTCCAATTTCCAGGTGGATCTATATATGTTTTTATGGGAGGAGTGTACCTTATTACTTAGTTTCTCTAGGATCATGAACTATAGGCTCGATGCCCTTTGTTTATGGCTAGAATACACTAGTGAGTGAGAACATATCATATTCAGTATTTTTGGGGGGTTCTGGGTTACCTCACTCAGGATAGTGTTTTTTAATTCTATCAATTTGCTCGCAAAATTTACTGTTGTGGGTGCTCTTATATTAGGGGCATAGATATTCAGGATTGAGACTTCATCTTGCTGAATTGTTTCTGTAATGAGTATAAAATGTCATGAGTATAAATATCCTTCACCATCCTTTCTGATTGATTTTATTTTGAAATTATTTTTGTTAGATATTAGGATAGCCATACCCTCTTGTTTCTTAGGTCCATTTGATTGGAAACCCAACCTTTTACTCTGAGGTAATGTCTGTCTTTGACGTTGAGATGTGTTTCTCCTTCTCAAATTTATGACCTGCCATTATTTCAGGGACATCCCCCCAAAAGACAACAATGCCCTTGGGTGAGTAAAGGACATAGGGATAAATAGTTCTGTGAGATGGTTTCAAGGAACAGTGTCTACTTTGCTGCACATAAGCAAGCGCTTATGTAGTAAAAGCCTATCTACTATGATTGGTTAGCACATTACCTCAGATTGGACAGTGAGTGCTTAAACCAGCAGGGTGTCTATGCAAGAGAAACACATAAAAGAAGACATGGGGGCATATAGATTAATGAGGAGGATAGCCAACAACTACTCACACCACTTCAGAACTCAGTTTTTTGACTTCAGGAACAAGGCATGCCACTTTTATTTAGAAGTGCAGTGTGCAATTAGGCTGGCTCTGAGGTCATTCCTGCACTCTCTTCTCCAATGAGCTTTTTAAAAAATGATTACACACACACACACACACACACACACACGCATACACAAACAACGGTGTCCATTCTTATTGCTTATATATGGATGTAATCATTTAGCATTAGATAACCGAACGGGGGAATTATGCCCAGAGAAAATTGAGTCTCATGTAGTACACCATATTAATAAACTGAATTTAAAAACCACATGGCTGCCTTAGTTTTATTAGATACAGGAAAGATCTTTGATAAAAATCCAAAAATTCTTCATGAAAAAAGTTATAAAAAATTAGAGATACTAGAAACATACCTCCACAGAATGAAGACAGTTTACAGAAAATCCACTGCCACCATCAACATAAATGGAGAGGTTCTCATCACAACTTTTAATCACTTATCTAATTCTTTTATGTATTATTTTAATTATTCTATTTATTTAAAGTAATAATTTAAAGGACTCACATAACAAACTGAAACTTGCTTGTTTTTTTTTATTTTTTGTTTTACATTTTATTTACTTATTTTTGTGGGAGGGGCACATGGATGGAGATCAGAAAACCGTTGCCTTCAGATCATCAACTTATGTAGGAAGGGACAATTTTTTTTATCCACTGAATCAATGACTCAAGTTTATCTCTTGTTTAGAATAGTTATTGGAAGACTGCTTTCCATAGTTCAGATCTGCCTCCTGTCTGTTTTAGTTCAGCCCATTACAAATAGACATGTAAAAATATTTATATTTCTTATGTGAGTGACTTTATTATATTTTGAATTTGCTTTCTGACTAAAAATCCTAAGAAGTGTGTTACCAAGCCGGGCGGTGGTGGTGCACGCCTTTAATCCCAGCACTCGGGAGGCAGAGGCAGGTGGATCTCTGTGAGTTCGAGGCCAGCCTGGTCTACAAAGGGAGTTCCAGAACAGGCTCCAAAGCTACAGAGAAACCCTGTCTCGAAAAACCAAAAATAAATAAATAAATAAAAAGAAGTATGTTACCTTCATGGCCCTTTTATGTTGAATTTTTCCAATCCTTGCATTGGGGTTACTCTACCAGTGATTAATACTTTTTGAGGATGGTAATAGTTATATTGAAATGGAGATTACTACACCATTCCAGGGCTCTAAGTTACACTCTGCATTAGTGGCAGAGGAGATCAGCACTTTCCAAACAGAGTTACTGAACTTGGCCTCAATTATTTTTTAATGTAATTAGCACAATCCAAAGCCAAGATTTGGCTTTTCTGTTCTTTTTCTCAGGCCCTGACTAGACTTTCTATATGAAGCAGGCATTGCTTGTTACATACTCAGGGAAATGGAAACAAAAGACAGTCAGAAGGTCATCCCATTTCACTAGTAAGAATTTCATCTTTTGTGACCTTAGTAGAGTGAGTCCTGAGACATAACACCTTTGTCCTAACATTTACCATACCAATGTTGTCCTTCAGGATGTCAACAAACAACAATGCAAGTCAGTTTCCCTAGTGTCAGAATAAACAGCTATGGCAAATACAGCTGGAGGGGTAAGAGCCTGATGTGGGAATGTCATATATCAATCTGTTGATTTCATTGGTTAAGCAATAAAGAAACTGCTTGGCCCTCATAGGTTAAAACATAGGTGGGAGGAGTAAACAGAGAAGAATGCTGGGAGAAAGAAGCTGAGTCAAGGAGTCGCCATGATTCTCCCACTCCATACAGACGCAGGTTAAGATCTTCTCTGGTAAGCCACCTTGTGGGCTACAACAGAATATTAGAAATGGGCTAGTCCAGATGCAAGAGTTAGCCTAGAAGAGGCTAGATAGAAATGGGCCAAGCAGTGTTTAAAAGAATACAGTTTCCGTGTAATTATTTCGGGGCATATGCTAGAGCTAGCCATGTGGGCGGCCAGGTGCCAGGGACGCAGCCCCAGCGCTCCTATTACTACAAGAGCCTGCCCTCTCTTCCCTATCGGCTCATAACCTAACATTTTATCTTGTTGACTGGGCTCAAAACTCACAGTTAGCTTCAATTTCTTTCTGCCAAAGTAGTCTCCCTTCTGAGGAAGTAGATGAGCATGTGAAGCAGCTGTCAACATAGAATTTCTTGTCTGATAGCTTTGTTTACACCATTCCCTCATCACAGGAAGGTTTATACATACTTCAAGACTCAGCTCAAAGACAAATTCCTCATAAAATCAATCCTAATTTTCCTATTAGGAAAATAATTATGTGCATTTCAGCCATTATAGCTCCTATGTTGGATGTTTTGGGTAAATAACACCCTATTATGTATATGTTGTAATTCACTCTAAGTGTCATGTTTTGTCTTACTAACAAACCCTCTCCTTACTTACCATCACAAGTGGATAGGCATCAGAATCTCTGTGTATGTGTGTTTGTCCACATATGCACACATGTCTGTTCATGTGTATACAGATGTTTACATGTGTGTGAGGATAAAGAGCAACCTCAGGTGTCACTTTAAGTACTACTACTTTTTCCCTGTGACACATGCTTGTTCAGTGCCTAGGGTTCACTAAGTAGGCTAGGCTGGTTTGGCCACAAACCCCAGGAATCCATATTGGACTTCTCATGTCAGTACTCGGGTTCACGTTTAGATTCTTGTGCTTCATTAAACACTTTATTGGTGTAACTATTTCCCTAGACACAATGCCATGTACTTCACTAGCATAGCCAAATCATTCATAAAACAGCTTGTCCATTCTTAGAATGCATTTTATTTCAAAGTCAGCTGATGTGTTTGATATAGAAACTTCTGGAACACTCCACATTTGTTTCAGATGTATTTTCTTTTTATGCCTAGGAGAACCAGTCCTTGGATGTCTTACTTGATCAGCATATGAAGATGTCATCTCCGTTGAGACCAATTTTGACCGGTTTCATTTTCGTCCATGTTTCTTTCATTACTTGAAGTGATCTTGCTTGTTTATTTATGTAGGTACTATTTTGATCCCCACAAATTGTAATCTACATATCAGAGTGACTGTCCACCTGCATTTCAAAGGCTTAGTCCTCAGTCTAGAATACAATATTTTGAAGAGTCAGTGAGTATCTTCTTTTCACTCTTTTCAGTTGACTTACTTGAAGTTCTATGAGAATTGGAAGATGACCAGTTGTCCCTTCCATTTAATATTTCCTATAGGGACCTAGATCAAAGTGATTTGTACCTAGCTTATCATTTGAAATTGTACATTGATTGATTATTGGAGCAATTATTACTATTTATATTGAAGAACCTTACTGACATTCTCTAACTCACTTATGTATCTCAGGAATGAGAGAATTAGTTATTGTCACTTCGTACAAAGATTAAAGGCTTATAGGTCTTTTGTATTACTTTTCTGGCCCTTCATTAAACATCACCCACTGTTTATTATTGTCAGTTTGCCTGATTATCACAGAAATTAGCCAGTCTTTCTCAAAGACAAGCAACTGCATGCTAACAGAGGGATAGAAAATATCTCACAGTTTTGGCAATGACATTGAATAGGTCATGATGCTTTTCTGTGAAAACAAAATATTTGAGGCAAAATAAATTCATGATGGTATTAAGACCTTTAATTCACCATTTCCCCATTCACTTTGTATGTCACATTGAATGATTCTTCCAAGTTTCAGGAAGCCTGAAAAATGATTTCTGTTTAGAACACACTCTAACCTCCCAGAGGCACAACTCTTTATTTCCATGTCCTTTTCTCATTGAGGCCATTCTTCAAACTTATAGAATCTTAAAATAGTATCTAAATACACAACTAGGGAAATCACAGACATAGATTGTGGCCATACTTCTCTTTTTTTTTATTTCAGTTTTTAAATTAGCAAAATTTTCACATGCAATAAGCAATGGATTGTGTTACAGCTGAAAATAAACCCTCTAACCTAGCAAGTAGCACCATTCTTACTGTTCACACACAAAACAGAAATTGTTTTTCAATCTTCCAGTATCTTCTTAGTTTCCTTGGTAAGTTTTACTCCTAAGGGCCATACTTCTCTTTAAGAAAACTCTTGTATAATATTATTGAAGCTCTCTTCTCTTGCCTCCAGTTGGTGAAAAAGCTGACCTCTTTATCAGATGCAACATGTGAGAAAGTTGGCCCTGCACCTAATCTGGGCTGCACAGCATAATAGACACTATGAATGAGGGCACAAGAGAGTCAACTCTGAAGATGAGGATGGGAAACATGACCAGCCCTCATCTGCCATATAGTGGCAAGGGCAAGGCAAAGACACCCCCTCCTACCTCTCAATGCCCATATGGGAAAGATAGCATGGAGTTTATAAGAGTGAGAAGATTATTCCTACTTTCCACCAGCTGCAACAATTGGGAAAGCAGGCCCTGCACCTCACCTGGGAAGCACATTAGAGCAAATCCTTTTGGCAAAAAAAAAAAAAAAATAGGTGAGCCATCCCTGAAGCATATGAGCATATAGAGAACTACCCCCACTACTTCTTTGCCATGACAGTGGTGTAGGCAAGGGAGAGATGTTCTCTTATTCCTCATCACTTGTAACAGACAAGGGAGCTAACACTTTCCCTTACCATCTGAAGCACTCAGGAAAGCAGATTACACCCCCATGTTGTGTCTATCATGTGGTGATGAGTGTGAAGAATGAGGCCTTCCTCTTGTCTTTGTCATCTGTGGTGGACAAAGAAGCTGACCTTCCCCCTTACCACCATTAGCATTGGGGAAAGTGGACCCCACATCTCATCAGAGGAGTACAATAGAGCCAACCCTGATAGCAGATGTGTAGGTAAGCCAGTCTTAAAGTATTGAGCATGGAAGAGCTCACCCTGGTTACAAAGACATGGGACTACTGCCTAGATAACTAATCCTGCAACTGCCCAGGTCCCAATGAGGGTTATGTGTTGGCCCACACCAATATTGATCCAATCTGTGATCTTCTGGAGCATGGTAGAAGGGGTTGGGAGGAGGCCAGTCCTGTGGACCAAGGCTTACTGAGTCTTGATGACACAGAGCAGCAATGGGATGTCTAGGAAGAGTTTCAGTGAGTGTTCAGCATTGATGGTGTAGCAGAGACCAGGGGCCTCAAAACAGACCAATGATTCTTTGGAATGCATGCCTGAATGTAAAAATATATAGACAGTTGGGCCTACTGCATGACTTATAGCTCCCATGAAGAGGTTTGTAGTGAGGAGACAGCTTGTTTCCCGGCTTCCCAGACTCCCAAAATAGACACACAGAAACTGTATATAAACAAACAAAAAAGTGTATATAAAACACTGTTTGGCCCATTAGCTCTAGCTTCTTATTGGTTAACTCTTACATTTTAATTTAACCCATTTCTAGTAATCTGTGTATTGCAACGTGACTGTGGCTTACCAGCAAGATTCCAACCAACATCTGTCTCCGGCAGCTCTATTGCTTGTCTCTGCCTCCACCTCCTTTCTCCCAGGATTCAGCTTAGTTTTTCTTGCCTAGCTCTGGTCCCCTATAGCTCTGCTATAAGCCCAAAACAGTTCCTTTATTTATCAATGGTAATCACAGTATATAGAGGGAAATCCCATATCAGAGATTTTCCTTTGTGTTTTTCTTTATCCTCTTACACTGTATTTTGTTTTACTTTGTGGGGGTTGCTTGTGGAGAAGATTATGAGATATTATGTGGATATATGATATGAAAGAAACAAAGAAACAAAAAAAGAAAGTATAAAAGTTTTTTTTCATTTATTTATTTATTTATAAAAAAATTTCCCCCTCCTCCCCCTCCTCCCAATCCCTTCCCACTCCCCCCACTGTCCCTCCTTTTTCCTCTCCAGTCCTAGGAGCAGTCAGGGTTCCCTGATCTGTGGGAAGTCCAAGGTCCTCCCCCCTCCATCCAGGTCTAGGAAAGTGAGCATCCAAACAGACTAGGCCAGTCCATGCAGTAGAATCAAAACCCAGTGCCATTGTCTTTGGCTTCTCAGTCAGCTCTCAATGTCAGCCACATTCAGAGAGTCCAGTTGGATCACATGCTCATTCAGTCCCAGTCCAGCTGGCCTTGGTGAACTCCCATTATATCATTCTCACCATCTCCATGGGTGGATGCACCCCTCACGGTCTTGACTTTCTTGCTCATATTCTCCCTCCTGCTGCTCTTCATTTGGACCTTGGGTGATGTGGGAGTGTCATATATCAATCTGTTGATTTCAATGGTTAAGCAATAAAGAAACTGCTTGGTCCTCATAGGTTAAAACATAGGTAGGCAGAGTCAACAGAACAGAATGCTGGGAGAAAGAAACTGAGTCAAGGAGTCACCATGATTCTCCTACTCCAGGCAGACACAGGTTAAGATCATTCCTGGTAAGCCACCTCATGGGCTACAGCAGATTATTAGAAATGGGCTAGTCCAGATGCGAGAGCTAGCCTAGGAGAGGCTAAATAGGAATGGGCCAAACGGTGTTTAAAAGAATACAGTTTCCATGTAATTATTTCAGGTAAAGCTAGAGCTAGCCATGTGGGTGGCTAGGTGCCAGGGATGCAGCCCCGCTGCTCTTATTACTACACTTGGGAGCTCAGTCCAGTGCTCCAAGGTGGTTCTCTGTTTCTATCTCCATCCATCGCCAGATGAAGATTCTATGATGATATGCAAGATATTCATCAGTGTGGCTATGGGATAAGGCCAGTTCATGCATCCTCTCCTCTGCTGCCCAAGGAACAAGCTGGGGACATCTCCTTGGACACCTTGGAACCCCTCTAGAGTCAAGTCTCTTTCCAACCCTAAAATGGCTCCCTTAATTAAGGTATCTACTTCCCTGTTAAAATATCTACCCTTCCTCCATTTCAACCATCCCATTCCCACAAGCTCTCCCCATCCTCCCCTTCTCCCTTCTCTCTCCCCATCAGCCTTACCCCCACCCCACCCCCACCTCCGTGCTCCCAAATTTGCCTGGCAATCTTGTCTACTTCCAATATCCAGGAGGATAAATATATGCTTTTCTTTGGGTTCACCTTCTTCTTTAGCTTCTCTAGAATCACGAATTATAGGCTCAATGTCCTTTATATATGGCTAGAATCCACTTATGAGTGAGTACATACCATATTCATCTTTTTGGGTCTAGGTTAACTCACTCAGTAAAGTGGTTTCTATTTCTATCCATTTGCATGAAAAATTCAAGATGTCATTGTTTTTTACCGCTGAGTAAAACTCTAAAGGGTATATGTCCTACACCTTCTTTATTCATTCTTCTATTGAGGGGCACCTAGGTGGTTTCCAGGTTCTGGCTACTACAAATAGTGCTGCAATGAATATGGTTGAACAAATGTTTTTGTAGTATGATTGGGCATCTCTTGGGTAAATTCCTAAGGGTGGAATTGCTGGATCCTGAGGTAGGTTGACTCCCAGTTTCCTGAGAAACTGCCACACTGATTTCCAAAGTTTGCATTCCCACCAACAATGGATAAGTCTTCCCCTTACTCCACATCCTCTCCAGCATAGGCTATCATTGGTGTTTTTGATTTTAGCTATTCTGACAGGTGCAATATGGTTTCTCAAAGTTGTTTTGATTCAAATTTCCCTGATCGCTAAGGAGGTTGAGCATGACCTTATGTGTCTTTTGGCCATTTGAACTTCTTCTGTTGAGAATTCTCTGTTCAGTTCAGTACCCCATTTTTTAAATTGGGTTAATTAGAGTTTTAATGTCTAGTTTCTTCTGTTCTTTATATATTTTAGAGATCAGAACTTTGTCTGATGCAAGGTTGGTAAAGATCTTCTCCCACTCAGTAGGTTACCTTTTAGTCTTAATGATAGTGTCCTTTGCATTAGGGAAGCTTATCAGTTTCAGGAGGTCCCATTTCTTAATTGTTGCTTTTATTGTCCATGCTACTGGGGTTATATGTAGGAAGTGGTCTCCTGTGCCCATGTGTTGCAAACTACTTCCCACTTTCTCTTCTGTCAGGTTCAGTGTGGTCAGATTAATATTGAGGTCTTTAATCCATTTGGATTTGAGTTTTGTTCATGGTGATAGATACGGATCTATTTTCATTCTTCTACAGGTTGACATCCAGTTATGCCAGCAACATTTGTTGAAGATGCTTTCTTTCTTCCATTGTATACTTTTAGTTCCTTTATCAAAAATGAGGTGTTCATAGGTTTGTGGATTTATTGAAGATAGTTTCTTTCTTATATGGTATATTTTTAGCTTCTTTGTTGAAAATCAGGTGTTCATAGGTTTGTGGATTAAGATCTGGTTCTTCAATTCGATTCCATTGGTCAACATCTGTTTTTGTGCCAATATCAAGCTGTTTTCATTACTGTAGCTCTGAAATAGAGTTTGAAGTCAGGGATGGTAATGCCTCTGGAAGGACTTTTATTGGATAGGATTGTTTTTGCTATCCTGGGTATTTGTTTTTCGATACAAAGTGTATTATTGTTCTTTCAAGATCTTTGAAGAATTTTGTTGGGATTTTGATGGGGATTGCATTGAATATATAGGTAGAATCTTTTGGTAGAATTGCCATTTTTACTATGTTGAGTCTCCCAATCCATGAGCATGGGAGATCCTTCCATTTTCTGGTATCCTCTTCAATTTCTTTCTTCAAAGTCTTAAAGTTCTTGCCAAATAGATCCTTCACTTCCTTGGTTAGAGTTACCCCAAGATACTTTATGCTATTTGTGGCAATCGTGAAAGGTGATGTTTCTCTGATTTTCCTCTCTGCTTCCTTGTTCTTAGTGTATAGGAGGGCAACTGATTTTTTGGAGTTGATCTTGTATCCTGCCACACTACTAAAGGTGTTTATCAGCTGTAGGTGTTCTTTTGTAGAGTTTTTGGGGTCGCTTATGTACACTACCATATCATCTGCAAATAACAAAAGTTTGATTTCTTCCTTTCCAATTTGAATCCCCTTGATCTCCTTTTGCTCTCTTATTGTTATTGCTAGAACTTCAAGCACTATTTTGAAGAGGTATGTAGAGAGTGGACAGCCTTGTCCTGTTCCTGAGTTTAGTGGAATGGCTTTGAGTTTCTATCCATTTAATTCAATGTTAGCTGCCGCCTTGCTGTATATTGCTTTTATTATATTTAGGAATGAACCTTGAATCCCAAAACTCTCGAAGACATTTATCGTTAAGGGGTGTGAATTTTTTAAATAGTTTTTCAGCATCTTATGAAATGATCATATGTTTTTCTTTTCCTTCAGTTTATTTATATGATGGATTACATTGACAGATTTTTGTATGTTGAACCAGCCCAGCCTCCCTGGGATGATGCCTAATTGATCATAATGTATAATTTCTTGAATGTGTTCTTGGATTCAGTTTTCCAGTATTTTATTGAAAATTTTTGCATCGATGTTCATGACTGAGATTGGTCTGTAATTCTCTTTCTTGGTTAAGTCTTTGTGTGATTTTGTTATCAAGGTAACTGTAGCTTCATAAAAGGAGTTTGGCAATGACTCTTCTGTTTCTATTTTGTGAAACACATTAAGGAGTATAGGTATTAGCTCTCCTTGGAAGTTCTGGTAGAATTTTGTATTGAAAGCATCTGGTTTTGTGCTTTTTTGGTAGGGAGGTTTCTGTTGACAGCTTCTAATTCCCCATGACTTACAGATCTATTTAAATTGTTCACCTGGTCTTGATTTAATTTTGGTATATGGTCCTTATCTTAAAAAAATGTCCATTTCATTCACATTTTCCAATTTTGTGACATACAGGCTTTTGTAGTAAGATGTAATGATTCTCTGAATTTCCTTAGTGTCTGTGGTTATGTCCTCCTTTTCATTTCTGATCTTGTTAATTTGTGTGTTCTCTCTCTGCTGTTTGATTAGTTTGGATAGGGGTTTGTCAATCTTGTTGATTTTCTCCAAGAATCAGCTTTTTGTATCATTGGTTCTTTGGATTGTTTTCTGTGTTTCTATTTTGTTTATTTCAGCGCTCAGTTTGATTATTTCCAGTCTCCTACTTCCCCTGGATGAATCCACCACATTTTTTTAGAGCTTTCAAGGGTGCTGTTACGTCTCTAATGTGTGCTTTCTCCATTTCCTTTATGTGGGCACTTAGTGCTATGAACTTAGTACTGCTTTCATAGTGTCCCAAAGGTTTGGGTATGTTATGTCTTTATTTTCATTGAATTCAAGGAAGACTTTTTTTTCTTTTTTTATTTCTTTCTTGACCCAGGGGTGATTCAGTAGTTGACTGTTCAGTTTCCATGAGATTGTAGGCTTTCTGGGGTTACAATTGTTGTTGAATTCTAACTTTATTCCATGATGATCTGATAGTACACAGGTGGTTACTACAATTTCTTTGTATCTACGGAGGTTTGTTTTGTTACCAATAATGTGATCAATTTTTGAGAAGGTTCCATGAGATGCTGAGAAGAAGGTATATTCTTTTTTGTTTGGGTGGAATGTTCTATAGATGTCTGTTAAGTCTATTTGGTTCATTACATCTGTTAGTTCTATTAATTCTCTGTTAAATTTCTATCTGTTTGACCTGTCCATTAGTGAGAGATGAGTGCTGAAATCTCCTACTATTAGAGTGTAGGGTTTGATGTTTGCTTTCAGTTATAGTATTTTTTTTTACATATGTGGGTGCTTTTATATTAGGGGTGTAAATATTCAGGATTGAGACTTCCTCCTGATGAATTGTTCCTGTCATGAGTATAAAGTGTCCATCTCCATCTCTTCTGATTGATTTTAGTTTGAAATCAATTTTGTTAGATACTAGTATAGCCACACCTGCTTGTTTTTTTTTTTTGGCCCATTTGATTAGAAAACCTTTTCCCAACTCTTTACTCTGAGGTAGTGTCTGTCTTTGAGGTTTAGGTGTGTTTCTTGTAAACAGAAGAAAGTTGGATCCTGTTTCTGTATCGATTCTCTTAACCTATGTCTTTTTATAGGCAAATTGAGTTCATTGATATTAAGTGATATTAATGGCCAGTCATTGTTAATTTCAGTTATTTTTTCTGGTGGTAGTGTTTGTGTGTTTCCCTTCTTTGAGTTGTGCTGGTGGAGGGTTGTCAGATGCTTTTGTTATTATGGGTGTTGTTGGCTTCCTTGGTTTGTGATTTTTCTTCTAGTATTTTCTGTTAGGCTGGGTTCATGGCTACATATTGTTTATATCTGTTTTTGTCCTGGAATATCTTGTTTTCTCCACCATTGGTAAATGCAAGCTTTGCTGGGTATAGTAGTCTGGGCTTGCATCCATGGTCTCTTAGTGTCTGCAGTACATCTATCCAAGACCTTCTGACTTCCATGGTTTCCATTGAGAAATCAAGTGTAATTCTGATAGGTTTCCCTTTATATGTTACTTTGCATTTTTCCCTTGCAGCTCTTAATAGTCGTTCTTTATTCTGTATGTTCTGTGTTTTGGTTATCTGGCCACGGGATGCTTTTTTATAATCCAGTCTATTTGGTGTTCTGTATACTTCTTATACCTTCATAAGAATACCCTTCTTTAGGTTGGGAAAGTTTTCTTCTATAAATTTGTTGAATATATTTTCTGGGCCTTTGATCTGTGAGTCTTCTCATTCTTCTACCCCTGTTGTTCTTAGTTTTGGTCTTTTCATGGTGCCCCAGGTTTCCTGGGTGTTTTGTGTTAAGAATTTGTTGGATTTGTTTTGTTCTTTAGTCAAGGATTTTATTTACTCTGTAGTTTCTTCAGTGTATGAGATTCTTTCTTCTATTTCTTGTATTCTATAGGTAATACTTGTGTCTGTAGTTCCTGTTCATTTACCCAGATTTTCCATATCCAACCTTCCCTTGGTTTGTGTTTTCTTCATTACCTTCTTTCATTTTTCAAGTCTTGAACTGTTTCCATTAACTGTTTGATTGATTTATTTTGGCTTTCTTGGGTATCTTGAGAGATTTATTCATTTCTTCTTCTTTTTTGTTTGTTATCTCCATTTCTTTACAGCAATTTTTCACATCCTGTTTAAGGTCCTCTAATATTTTCATAATGTTCCCTTTAATGTTGATTTCTTCTACTTCATCTAGAGTAGGGTGTTCAATTCTACTTGTTGTGTGATCCCTGGATTCTGGTGATGTCATGTTGCCTTTCATATTGTTGGAGGAATTATTGCATTGGCAGCTGCCCATCTCTTCCTTCAAATGCAGCCAGGCAAGTCTTGGCATATTGGTCCAATCTTTGCTGTGACTGACTCTCTGGGTGGATTTCCTCGGTGCAGGAGCAGGAACTGTTCCTGGGCCAAGGACCAGTCTGGATGGATCTTCTCAGCACAGAAATGGGTACACCTGGTAGTCCAAGGAACACCACAGACAAAACAACAAACATAGGGGAAGGACAGAGTCGAGTGGACTACAGAAGACCCTGCAGCAGAAGCTGAAGGTGCCCTAAACTCCCTTGTGGGAACCTTCTGGCCTGCCAGGCTGGCAGATACTCACCCCTCTGGGTGGATAACGTTAGTGCAGGAGCAGGAACTGTTCCTGGGCCAAGGACCTTGCAAACAATCTAAAAGGTAATTTATTTTTTTTTTTTAAAAAAAGTATTGAAGTTATTTCTACTCAACCGGTATCATTTTTTTCTACTTACACTTAAAATAGTATTTAGACACTCTATTGGGTAGCATGTTCCATAATGATATAGAATAAATAGAAAGCAATGTCTTTTCTCTATAAATCTGCTATAAGTTGGCATCCAAAGTCCTGCAGACACTAAGCTATGTAAGAGACACTCAAGTCTTTTATATGATGACTCAAAATTTTCATACAACTAATGCATATGGTTCTGTATATTCTAAGCATTCTTTATTTAAAATATTTATTTAACTGTAAATGCTATATGAAATGTATTAATGTCTATTTCTTCAATAATAAAAACTGAAATGCTCTATACATATTCTATACATATACATGTATGGTTGGTTAAACCTACAGTGTGTAACTCATAAAGAGAGATCAATTCTACATGCTGCTACTTCAACAAGGCCAAGATGGTCAGGATAGAACCAGCATTGTAAGAACAGAGTCATAGTGACACTAGAGAGTTCTATTCACTTGTTCTCTACCCTCTAACATCCATGTGGTAGCCAGGCGAGAAAAGTCAACTCTCAATCACAATTTCTGATTATGAGAAGCAAAGGTACGCTCATTAATATGAATATATTAAATAGTTACTTATGATCAAAAGGAAATTGGTCTTAACCTAAAATAACTTGTTTGATCACTCTTATCTCTAAAAACATAAAAAAGAATAATAAAAGGTTATATGGTGATACTGCCAAAGTTTGAGTTCCAACTGAGAACTTACCTCTATTCTACACATGTTACATGTTTCTGATATGACATTTAATTTAGTGCACTAGATTCATTCGTGTGTGCTATTACTCCATTAAAGTGAATCTCTGATGATAAGAACGTCCATTTATTGTTCTCTGTAGATAAGATATTTGATGAGGGTAGATTGGTAGTTAAAATAAGCTTTCGCTAGTGTCCTCAATGAATATGTAGATTAATTAAAACTGTGTCCAAGTCACACAAGTTACTAGACTCTTTCAGTACAATGAAATTCAATGTTTTCATTTCCAGTGAGAAGTGAATTGAAACACTTCTATAACCTTTTCCTGTTCATCCATCTTGAGAGTGTTCAGATCAAGAATGTTACTAGTACAGAGATGAATGCCAGAGCAGGTGTCACTGTTCAAATAACTCATTAGAATAGGGATCTTTGGAATGAGAAAAATTAGTGATTCACATGTAGGGTATGTTTGTGATTGCCTCTGCATCTTAGATCCATAATTTTTTAGTAGATGAAAAAATAAAAAAAATAAAAAAATAAATAAAATTTTAGTAGATGAAAAAAATACTTGAAGAGATGGGAGAAGCATTAGCTATTTTTTTTTTGATTTTTTGAGACAGGGTTTCTCTGTGGTTTTGGAGCATGTCCTGGATCTAACTCTTGTAGACCAGGCTGGTCTCGAACTCACAGAGATCCTCCTGCCTCTGCCTCCCAAGTGCTGGGATTAAAGGCGTGCACCACCACCGCCCGGCTAAGCATTAGCTATTTTATCTGAACCAGTAATTATAGTGTTTAAAGTGCCTGTTGTCCTGTTGAGGTTCCTAAATATTCCTACTCTGAAGAATATAAGTCCTCTGACATTACAGTGCAAAAATATCAGTAATTTAAGCTAAGCAGTATCGGACAGAACAATGGACTGAAATTATAATTTGAATTGATTACTTCCTCGTGAACATGCTCCTCTAGATGTGAATGAAGACTGAGCACATGACTGAGAGTGAGGAGTCCATTGTGGGCAAGAATAACAAGAGCTTCTAAGATCCCTTGTGAAAATGAGAAAGCGAACACCTTGGTTGGCAGACACCTCAGAAGAATTCTGTAGAGTCCCACTTGCAACATCAGTATAGCTGTACTACAGATACAACTGCATTTCCAGAGCTTTTTCTTCTTTGAAAATAGAAGTTAATATAGAAGGAAATAGAATAGTGGGATATTTTAACAAAGCCAATAATTTCACAAGTTTCCGAATATAGTATCTTATTATCAAATGAAGTCTGCTTTTAAAAAGTGGATAATTTAAAAGTTTTAAAGCAAGAAGATTGAAGGGGAAATACACTGGAAGCTCAAGGATATGTTTCTGGGTACCCATACGCTTATGTTAGTTTTTCTCTATTTCATTTCTGTACAATTATTGTAGGGTGCTCTCTATGATAAAAACATGTGGATAAAGCTGTAACCACTGTTCTTTCTGAAGGAAGCATTTTAACTGCATAGAACAAAAAGCATACAGTTTTATCTTCTTTGATCTCTCTCAATCTCTCTCTCTCTTCCTTCCTTCCTTTCTTCCTTCCTTCCTTTTTTATTTTGTTTTCTTTTGATTTTTTTTTGTGACAGGGCTTCTCTGTGTATCTTTGGCTGTCCTAGAACTCACTTTGTAGACCAAAATGTCCTTGAGCTCATAGAGGTCCACCTCCCTCTGCCTTCCACATGCTGTGATTAAAGCTCTGAACCACCATGCCTGGTTTCCCCTTTGTTCTTAATAAAGATTTTACATCACTATGTTTCATATCATTTCCTCCTTCCAGAGAAATAAAATAAAAATACCAAGCACTTTTGAATGGCCCTTGGTTAGCTCACTGAGTAACCTCGATTACTATTTTACTTTGTGTTCCAATATTCAGGAATTATATTAATCTCTATGTCCTACTCATTAGACAGACACAAATGCTTCATTTAAGTAACATCACAAGTTTTTTCTTCTTCATGAAATTATCTATCTCTTAGAACTCAAAGTTCTCCTCTGTCAAGAGCTATACAGTATTTCAATTGAATGGTAGTCAATTAGCAATTATATTATATATTTTACTACCTATTTTTTCAAACACGCTTTTATTGATTCTTTGGAAATTTCATATCACGCACCTCATCACATTCACTTCTCATCCTTCCCTATTCATACCCCTGCCCTTGCAATCTCCCCACAACCAGAAAATAAAAGTTTAATGTGTGTTCTATATACTCACTGGAGCTAGTTCAAATTCTTAGTGACCTGGCCCTTAAGTAGGATTACGTCCACCTTCCCCTATTGTACCACTGTTGGAAGCCATCTACTGTGGAGAGCAATACTTTAGCATACAGTTTTATCTTCTTTGATCTCTCTCTCAATCTCTCTCTCTCTTCCTTCCTTCCTTTCTTCCTCCCTTCCTTTCTTTTATTTTGTTTTCTTTTGATTTTTTTTTGCATCTTATCACATTTTTTAAAAATTTCTCTTCCATGACTTCCTATTATTGGGGAGGGCAGATCAGGTAGAGGTAGGGGTTGTCACAGAAGCCTTCCATGCCATTCTTTCTCAATTGTGCATCTGCAGTTATGGATATCACTGCCAAAATAGCTTATTTGAACTCTTACAGTCTATGGGAGCATGGATCATGGGCTTCTACATGGCTTCTGACATTAGACAGACCATGAACAGGGATCCTGGTTGGACCCAGACAAGGTCGTCTGGTGTAGTTGGGATCATGGACATCAACATGGATTCAAGCCAGAGCATAGACAACAGATATCCACTCTACCTTTCATGACAAAACAAACCACATACATCAGCTCAGATTTGGCAGCAGTAATGTCATGAACCTAGACATGGTGTTAGGTGGCAGCAGAGACCAACTACATCACAATGGCACTGGTCACACATATTAACATGGCTGGTAGTGACAAGACAGCCCATGAACATCAATATGGCTTCAGGTTGCAGCACAGACAAAGATTTCTGGCCTTCAGTGGTAGCACAAACCACTGACATCAACTCAGAACTGACTGCATTAAGACCATGGAACCCAGACATGGAGATCTGCAGCAGCACAATTCTGGACTTCACCAGGGCCTTAGATGTCAGCACAGGTATCTCAGATTATTATGGTCCCTTGGCAGGGGCAACACACCCTATCGACTTCTAAATGGATATAGGCCACAGAACAGGTACAGGTCATGAACATCTGCATTTTGTTTTGTAATATAACGGCCCTTGGACATCGACCCAGAGGCAGGCGACATGAGGACACTCAGAGGCATCCATCATAGGACATGGTGATCCTACAGTCTAGAAAGTGGATGTTTCTTATCTTTGTCCTCTTTCATTGCCCAGAGCTAGGGTGATCCTGCATCTCCTGAATTTCCAGACTTCTATATACCATCCCTTTGATGCTCTGGTCAATGACATGACCCACCATTGCTTTTCACTGCTCTCAGTCACCAGTTCCACCTCTGCTAATAGTGCAAGCACTGCTTGGCTCCTCTAACACTCCCATCTTCCCAACACCTGTTCCCTCCTCAAAGTGACACCTGCTGTGTTCCACCATACCTGCGTGAGCCTATTAATTATTTGTATTTCAATTTGAACGTATGGGGAATGTTGGATAAATATCATGAAAACATCTAGATTGGGCTGCACAGAGAAAAGGAGTGAGGAAAGTGATGTAATTCTATTTCAATTAAAACTACTTTAAAATTTTAAACCCAGCATACAGGAGGCAGAAACAAGAGGAACTCTGTGAGTTCAAGGCCAGCCTGGTCTACAGAGCAAGAAAACTGCAAAACTACAAAGAAACCTTGTCCCCAAAACCAGTAAATAAGTACAAGATAAAATAAATTAATAATATTTAATTTATTTTTTTACAATTTTGTTGTATACCAAAATATATTTTTACAGTTTATAATAGATACATATTTAAATAAGACATTGAGCAGTCCTGTGAATTTGAGTACTTTTTGGATTAAATTTTATATTTTAATACAATTATATATTTAAATATATCACTACTTTATGATTTATTATTTCCCACCAGTGAAAGCTGAGATTAGAATACTTTAGTATCCAACAAAAGACTGACCCATACCTACAATGATTCGTTTAAAAGGTGATAATCTAGCTACTTTTGTTTCACTTATTAATACAAAGCCAGTTTTCACATTTAGTTTATTGTAGTAAGATTACTATGAAGAGCGATAAAAGCAGTCACCTAGACACCTACTGTACTATACTGAGATCGGAAAAGTGGTACCTGATAATGAAGAACAAATGGAAATTATAGGTAAATGGGCTGATGTTAGGATAATGAAACACGACCCATGGAGAGAATGTGCTATTGATTCTGTTAAGAGGTGATTATGTGCTTTTTATTCATTTCTAAGTAAGAGAAAATAATTGCACATATTTATATTATACAATGCGATGTTTTGATGTAACAAGATTAATTAACATACCCATGACTCTATCAACCTACTTTTTTGTGGTGAGAATGTAAAAATATATGTTTTTTTAAATTTTGAAATATACAGTACATTATCCATCCTTTAAAAAGAAAGTGAGTATGAATCTTTCAAAGTGGCACATCATCTTTACCTGGGAAAATCATTCTAATCCTAGTTTCCTTTTATTTAACATAAAAACAGCTTCAGATACTGTTATTTCTGGACAGTGAAATTATTCAGGTCAAATTTATCTCCTTGGACAGCACTTCAGCCTTTACCCCCTTGTGGCCTGGTCTACTAGTTTAAAAAAAAAAAACTTTCTAGAATGAGGAAAAGGTTGCTATTGATTTCTCTTACTCCTCGGCCTTTGTTAGCTTTTAGCAACACTTTCTGATACTTTTGTGCGTATACGTTCTTCCTTTTTATTTTTGGTCTAAATGTGTTAACTTTGAAAATTGCATCAAAGTATGAAACACAAAGGCACATTGATGGTGCCTTGTGAGTGGGGATATTTTAACAGTCTTTCAATTGATCTTTTCTTTGTCTTCCTCATCTGATTACTCTCTCTGTCTCTCTCTCTCTCTCTCTCTTTTTCACACACACACATGCATTATTTTCTTCTGATGTTCTATTTTCTCTGTCCATAAATAGGCATGTGCTTATTAATTCATCAGGAGTACAAGGAACAGACATGGCTGAAGAGTCAGAAGGTCACATGCAAGCTGTTCCAACAGTTAGTAAAACGACCTTAAGTAAATCAGTAGGTCTTACTTTATTCAATTAATCAGTCTCTCCTTGTGGCCAGATACAGTGCTAGACCCTCAGGATGATCAAGAAATGAAACCTTGAAAATCTTCATTGTATTTTTCTAACTATTAGGAGAAGATAACTGTGTAACAGAGAATTAAAATAACCAAATCTAAGTTTCTGGTTAACAAATGAGTTTCTACATGAATGGGTTATCCACTTACTAGGTTTTTTTTTTCTTTTGGCCATGTTGAAAATTTAAAATGGAAAATTTCAGTTTTATTCATGATTCTTTTCTTTGTTTTCAAATGACATGATATTTTTAAAAATGTGTAATAGATTTTTTAGCTATCCCACCTATTTATTCTCCGATATTCCTTGAGGAAGTGGTGGCAACTATACTTCCAACCTAACACATAGCACATTTAGCTCTGGCTTTGGTGAAATGTAAGCAGAAATCATGTATGGTACTTTTTCACCAGGTATTTTAAAGCCCTTGAAATCCTGCAACTTCATTATTTTTCTCTCTTGCTCTATTTCTCTCCCCATCTCTTTCCCCTTCACTCCCTCCTTCCCCCTCTCTGTTATATATGTATGTATGCAAATTGGAATATGTTAAGTTTCACATATGAGCTCTTATGTGGAAATCATAAGTCAGTCTTGAATGTCATTTCTCAGGATACTAGGTATCATGCTTTTCATAAATGGTCCCTTAGATATCCAGAAGCTAGAAAGTACTTTATGCTTGCTAGTCACCAACCTACAGTGCATATCTTTGTCCAGTTCTGGACTTATAAGTCCATTTATCAATATACCTGATTATTACAATTGATTTTTAAGTGGTATCCAGTGATCATATTTCTGTTCTCATTGTTTTAGAACAAGCAATTTAATGACTGAAGTATTTAACCAGTCTCTCATCAGATTGTTTTCTTTTTACTAGATTATGAAAGGAAAAAAGCAAAAACAAAGAAAGAAAGAAACAAACAAACAAACCCACTACAGTCAAATTGGTAACTTACTAAATGTTGTATTTTTATAATCATTCAATATAAAGTTAATTACCTCTATAGAATTTAACAACACAAAGTTAGAGACTTAAATTTAGTTTTAAAACGTTTGTACACCCAAAGACAAAAATTTCAACATTTAAATATTTAAATATTGATTACAAAGTAAAGGAATCCTTACAATACTTAAAAAAACATAAGGGTTGTCTTTGTCTTCTGTTTTTAGTTTGTTAAAGAGATCTTTTTAAATATGGGGTGCTGTCACATTTATCAAGTAGTTTTTTCTACATATATTAAGATGAAGGCTTTATCTTTTAATGTATTAATTTAATAGATTACATTGACTGATTTGAGATGTTAAACCAACCATCTGAAGCATCTCAAACTCATGCAACTAGTATGTTATCTTTATTTCTTATAGTAGTCAATTGTTGCACAAAGTCATGTATCTGATTTAAAATACCATAGCTTATTTAAGAAAGGAAACCAAAACTTAGTAGTTTAACTAAGTGCACTGTACTTTTAAGCCATAAAGTTTAGTGCTACTGAATAACAATATTATTAAGTGGAGAGTAGATATTATATCTCTACACAAAACAGAGAAATAAATATTTGAATGAACATAGCAGAATAAATGATGAGAATGATGTATAAATTGGCAAAGCTGCATGATTCACTGAATTGTAACTGTGACCTCCCCTTGTTCCCCAGAAGCTCTACTTAACATCTTAAGGCAAGGCTCTCCATGATCTCTTGATTGTGTTCAGTTGTAATTTCCTGTGCTGCTATCCATTTCCTGCAGAGAGGCTTCTTTGATGAGGAGTAGCTTGCTACACATAAATGTGGGTCTAAGGATAAGGCTTGGAATATAGTGAGAAATTATTCTGCCCTAGCATGGCTTATTCATAAAATGGACTTGGGATCTAAACAGAGGGTATTCAATAGAAGAAATAAAAATGGCTAATAAATACCTCAAAAAGTTTTCATCCTTATTGGCAACTAGAAACATGTAAATTAACACAACTTTGAGATGTTTATCTTACTCTAGTTAAAAGGCTAAGCTAAAAGAACAACTGACAAGAAAGGTTTGCAAGGCTGTGGAGAAAAAGAAACCTTCCTTCAGTGTTGGTGGTAATGCAAATTGGTTCCACTACTCTGTAAATCAGTATGGAGAATCCCTATAAATCTAAAAGTAGTTCTACCAGATTACCCAGGTTAGTAATCCAATATATTAATCACTATGCAAATGGCAATCTGGAATGCTATCTGCACATCTAAACTTCTGTGCTGTTTCCTGTACTTTGGTTTTTCCCTATATAGTCTCTGTACCTGATTGTCAGTCATTAGAGGTATCTGTAATGCCAGCACTGAAGAGTTAAGACTATCAAGAGATTTGTTGGCATATTTTAAAGATTCCATGATCAGTAAATGCTTAATTTATAGAATTGTTTCAACTTCTGCCCTCTTATCTTATTCCCATTACTATTATTAAAAATATTTTGTAGGTAAAAAATTAGCAGCTAAAAATTTGGTTTTAATGTTTGGCATATTTTTATGGAATTATGTAAGAAAAATTGGGGGCCAAGGAAACAGTATGATTTATTCTTTAAAGAAAGTATTTAAGGAATTGTTTTTTATATTATCCCAGTCCCATTTTATACATTTTCAATGATATCTAATGCACTACTATTTTGCTTTTTTAAAGAAATAATTCTTTATTTATCACAGCCAACTATAAACTTTCCCCAAATATAATCCAGCCTGTAGAAAGTTGTAGCAACTGAAAAGCATTATTTTTTTCATTTGAGTAACATAGGCATTTTCCAAACCAAAAGCGGTTTTTCAAGGAGAGTTTATTTTGAGAAAAGAGGAGAATTGTAATTTCCACCTGTGAAAATTACCTGTCATTGGCATGAAGAAATATGATACTTGAACAGAAAGCATTTATTTCAACATTTTTCCCAGTTAGACCAAATTTACTTCTACCCCCTTATCCCATTCTTTAAACACTTCATCCAAATAAAAGGCATAGGCAGGTAAAAAAAAAAATCTCTCTTTTGAATGCTCCCTCCTTCATTGCTTTTGGACAAGCAGGTTACCAAACTTGTTCTTCAGATTAATGGTGTACCTTCATACCAAAAACTGTTATTGAAATCTCAAAACAAATTTAAGCACACATAGCAACACACAATGAAAGAGGTTATTTACTGCCAAATACTAAATATTAAGTGTGCCATAAAATTTGATATTAGAGCATTTTTCCAAATTCCAAGAGAGTTTTGGGTGTGATAGTAAGAGGACAGTTTGTTATAAAGTGATGTGGGATTTCCCTCTGTGTGTTGTGATTACAATTAATGAAGAAACTGCTTTGGACCTATAGCAAGGCAGAACTTAGGTAGTCAGGGAAGATGGAACTGAATGATGGGAGAAAGAAGGGAAGAGTCAGAGAGAAGCAATGGAGCCCCTTGAGAAAGATGCTGGGAACTTTAGCAGGTAAGCCATTGTCATGTGGTGATACGCAGAGTAATAGGCCAAACAGTTATTTAATTAATAAGGTTTCTGTGTGATTATTTCAGGTCTATGCTATGTGGGCGGCCTGGAACCAACAAACAAACCTCCTCCAACAATAAAGAAATGAAGATAGTGATGAATATCCAATTTGTACAGTTCTCAGAAATTTTAATGAAACAAATTTATTCAATGATTAGTGTTCAGGAAAGAATAAATAGAATCAAAACCTAAGTAACAGAGGGAAAATCCTTTTCTATTCCTTTTCATATTTCCTCAAATAAAAGAAGATAAGGAAGAAAAGAAGGAAGGAAGGAAGGAAGGAAAGAAGGAAGGAAGGAAGGGAAAATGGAGAGAGAGAGAAAGACAGAGACAAAGATACAGAGAGATAGAGAATACCTGGAAATCTATTTTTACTTTCACTGTAGATCAGAATAGAGGGTCATTGTTGTGAAGTGTCAAGTGTTGCTACAGGACATCTTTATCTCTTGCTGGTTCAGTCCTGAGAGTGCTGAAGGTAGCTCAACATTTCACTCCTCTCCTGGCTTTACCAGTACTTCTGAGCAACTAGCCTCTCAATAGATTCCTTTAAATATCGAAAATTCCAGAGACATCCTACAATGCTATACATATGACGGCATACCTGGAATTCTGTACCATATGTCCTGAAGATAAATCTTTAGATTCAAGTCTGTTCAACTTGTCTTACATAAGTACCAAAGGATAGCTTTGCAGAAAGCTCATCTATGATCCTTCTGCCCTCTAGGGTCCATTAGGTGAATTCCTTGGGAAGTTGTTAGCTTTCCTTAGGTTGATTAGAAAATAGTAAGCATGAGCGAGAAAGCACTCTGAACTTGAGCAACTAGTTACTTACAAAGAAAAGTAAAACAATATTTGCCTTTAAATGCCCCAAATACTCTCAAATGTGAAAGGTGGCTGCCAAAGTTATCAAAGTATAGAATCTAACTCCTCTTTACACACAAAGTTTGGAAAGTTTAAAAAGCATTCATTTTTTTTTTCAAGATTTCAACTATAATATAAATTACGGAAAAATTTCTGCCATGCATTTCTCAAAAAAAAAAATGTCAAGTTTCATGTTTGGAAAAGTTCTCTGCCAACATGGTTCTCATCAAGCGGCTAGCTTGAATGTGCAGCCTAGGGTTTCAGCCTGTAGAAGGACTATTACAGATACAGAGTATACTACTTTATGGCATCTTCTAGAGTCTGAAATCTTGAATGGTTAAATATAAAGTAAATAACATGCTCTTTATTTTTAACTTAAATTAATTTCTCAATCAAACGTATATATTTCAACTTACTGATAAAAAATATATTAGGTACAGAATTTATTTCAGTATAATATAAAGGCTGTTCCAGCAGGGCAGTGTGGTGGTAAGGCACACCTTTAATCCCAGCACTTGGGAGGCAGAGGAAGGTGGATCTCTGTAAGTTCAACTCCAGCCTGGTCTTCAAGGACAGGCTCTAAAGCTACAGAGAAACCCTGTCCCCCACCCCACCCCCCAAAAAAAACTATTCCAAAATATTGGTTGCTAAAAGTAGATGTTGATCTAGGAACGTAAACAATTGGTGAAAAGAGAAAATGTATTCACTCTCCTTTACATCTATATTTGTGTCCTGGTTCTATCATTGCTAGGGAATATTTCTCAGGAAATGTTTTATCCTTACTTACCAACAATTTCCTCATCTCTAAACTGACCTCAGAAAATTGTGCTTAAATATAAATGGAATTTCTACATGTCAAGTACCTGGCTGGAAATTGACAATGTAAAAACAGAAGAGGAAACCTTGACTTTGACTTGTGTGTCTATTGACAGGCCTTAGAAACATTTATTTGTCTACTCATCTTAAGGTTTCATTTGAAAAATCTACATCAGGACATGTTGCAAACCTATGTTACCCCTCTACTGCCATCTGAAAACCTCAGAGTCTTTTGTTCTGATGTGACAGATATGTTTGAAGAACACTGCACCACACCGCTCTACTAACTAGAAAAAGCAGAAAACATAAATCTGTGACAGCAAAATAAATGATCACATAGCTGGAAATGTACCTTTCACAAAAAACAGAGAACCACACAGAAGGACATTCAGTTCTGGAGGCATTTATAAAGAGGGTAATTAGTAGCCTTTCTTTCAGTGCCTTCAAATATTTAGCTAAGACAATAAGTCATTTTCTAAGAAACTTCATGGCTGATATTGTGTTCTAGATAGGGTGGTGGCCATTAAATATCCATTCTGATAGCCTCTGATATTTATTAATTATAATTTGATTAATTATAATTTGATTATTATAATTTGATACCAGTGACAAGTCTCTTTCTTTATTCTTCCTGTCTATCTCACAAAAAAACCCAACACAATTTGACCTTTTTCCTTTGTGCAATTCAAAATGCTTCAAAGGTTTAAAAGGAAGCATTATTTTGAAAAGCTTGTTTTCCATATATAAAAAAAATTCAGTTCCTTCTCAAAGTCATGTAGTATCTCTCTTTTTCGCTGTTTATCTCACCCTGTCTGTTTCTCTCTCTCTCTCTCTCTCTCTCTCTCTCTCTCTCTCTCTCTCTCACACACACACACACACACACACACACACACACACAGATACACATGATAGGGGGAGTAAGGTATTAGTTGATTTTATAGCCATCAGACAGACTAAAAGTCAGTATTTTATTCCAACCTCCTTCAAATTCCAGGCACTTTAAAGATCAAATTTGAAAATGATCTTTATTTTAAGGCCACATTGTTACAAAAGTCAGTTTCTCCCAGTCACTAGCTAAATTTATAAACTCTGTCTTGTACTCAGTAAGCCAACAATGAGTTAAATTTGTGCCTTCTAACAGATGTTCTAAGCTGGGAAAGCACTGATGCACTTCATAAAATCTTTTTCAAAGCAAAGCACATACTGTTTTCAAGCTCGAATCCATATTCACAGGCTCACTGACTAAAATGTGAAAGAAAAACAGAATCAGAAAGAAAAGCCCATTCTGCATGTAATGCTGCGTGTCATGGTCTGAAGTCATCCAGAAAAGTCAAAAGTCAGACTTCTGTCTTTCATTTCTCAGTACGGTGCTGGGTTTTGCTTTTTGATTTCTTTGTTTGTTCATTGGTTGTTTGATTGACTTTACATCCAAGCATAGTTGGGGAAGAGTAAGCCTGTATTGTAACAAAATCAGATAAGTCCACTGAAATGGCTTAGGACAGAATTGCTACCATTAATTTCTATAAGAATTGAAAACATTTTTAAAGTGTCCCTTAAGTCTGAAAAATAAAGAATACCAAGAGAAATTAGAAAATTCCAGTGTTCAGATTTTTGAAAAAGGTTTGGAGTTTGTGGTGTGATCTGGCAACATCTAGAAAGTCCACAAAATGATGTTGATCCCCAAGGCAAAATCCAGTGATACAATCATTTTCTCATAGTCTGCATTCTCCATGGAGGTCCCCTAAAGTTCCCTGTCAATGAAACAGCATGCAAGAAACATTATTGTGCCTGGTGACTAATAAGTGAGAGCAAATATTCACATGGCAGTATGGTCTGCAATTTTCAGGTAGTAAAATAAAGCTGAAAAAAAAATACCTACAATGAGCTGATTGCAAAAATCTCAAGGAATTTAAAGTAACTTTTTAAATAAATTACTTCATCAGTCTCCAGAAAATCCTAAAGAAATGTCCATTTTATAGAGAATTACAGTAAAACACATAGGTGCGAACAGATTGGTGTTGAATTAGCAGAGTTGCTAGAATTTTTGTCAGTTTTAAATTCTGAATCTTAGATCTACCTTCATTTACCATATCTTCCAGTTCAATCTGATATTATGACATGTATATAAGCAAATAAGAGATACTTGATAAGAAGCTTTTAATAAACTCATGTATATGTGAATATTATGGAGTATGTCAGATTTTCACACCTTTTTCTAAATAGATTATAGAGATTTGTGTCTTCTCCATTCTTTTTTAACACTCATTTTGTTTCCTGAAAGAACTTTGCAAAATGTAAAGCAAAGGAAACAGCTACCTACATTATCATACTAATGAACATAAACTACACTGTGTGCATTGTATTCTCCCTTTATTCTCATTACCTAGATATTGGGAAAATGCCAAAATAGAGGCAATATATCTAAGCAGTAAGGAGATAGAATTTAAAAATTCAGCTGGAAAGAAAATCTGTTTTCAATAATTGTTATCATATGATCATAGGGAAGTGCCACAGAACAGCTGTTGTTGCTAAGATTTATATTCATGTGTCATGTGTGTCTGTATATCTGTGTGCATGTCACATGTGTGTGTGTACCATGTGTGAGATTACCTGGGGATGCTAGAACAGGATGTCAGATTCCCTGGAGCTGAAGTTGTAGGAAGTTTTGAGTTTCCAAAGATGGGTACTGAGAATAGAACTCAGGTCAGAAGAACAGAAAATATTGTTAATCAATGCTCTATCTCCCAAGCTCAACAGAGAAAGGGGTTTATGATGATAGTTTCTTCAGATCATAGGCACCCTTCTACTGAGTTTCAGCTTGAGTTTTGCTTAGCTGGTTATTTACAAAATAATTAAGGAAAAGTCTATTTGTTGACTATTACAAGCAAGTAAAAACATAAATTCTCAAATTCCTTCATATATATTTTTTATTCCTGTTTTGACCAGGGTAGATATGGTGTTCATAACTCTCACAGAGGATGGCCCCATTGAATAGAGCCTCCATTGTAAATCCCAGGAAAACCAGGAGAAGGGACTGTGTTTTCTGTGTTCATAAAAAGAGAACAGAATTTGCTTCTTTGTGAGCATGTCCTTCCTAATTGTTATAAGCCATAAATTGAACCATGCTGATAAGTGCATTACCTACTCTCACCTAGGAACTGAGAGGAAATTAAGAAATGGAGAATGACTGACCAATTTTCAGATTATTTCACAATTTAACTGGTGGAACCACTTGTGTAAATAGTAGTATGAGAATATTCTTCTTGCTAGGTTTAAGTAGCTAAAATTATTTATATTTTACTATATATTGAACCAAAGTATACATCGAGATATAGACATATACTTCTTTTTGTTTGTTTGTTTGTTTGCTTGTTCAAAGAGAAATAATCTAGATGAAAGTTGTTCTTGTATGGACTTAGACAAGTCCTGAATTTTATGTGCAATAGCTGTTCCTATGGAAAAGAGTAATCAAGAACATAATGTATATATAACAATTAATCTTTCAACTCCAGTTTCTTTACCCCTGAAATTGTGAAATTGTTAGAACAATACTTATCAGTGCTTTTATGAGGATTAAGCCAATGACAATCAGGGTTTATCACCAAGAATAGTCAGTGAGAAGATATTTTGTGTTAACCTGTCACTCCAGCATTAATCCATCCATGAAATTCATTTGTTGTGCATCTATAGGTCTAGTTTCAACTTTGAGCAGTATATCTTTTTATTTCAGTGACTGGCTGTGTCTTCTGGCTTCAAGTTTGATATTATCATTAGGTACCTCGAAGATTAGAGATTTTTACTTTGTATACCACTGAAAATGGACTCCTTCTGAATAATTCTAATTTGACTATGCCACCTGCTTCGTTAATGGAACTCTGAGTGAAACATCTACTTTATAATAATTATATTCACTAGAAAGCATAACACTATAAAAGAAAAATTATATGGATAATTATTTAAATTTATAAGTTTTCATCCACATGTATCATTTGAAGGCAGATTCTAACTGAGTAAAATGTGTTTCCATTTAGACCCAGTTATCACATATGTCTAAATGATGGCTTCAGCCAAGCAAGAAATAAAGGTACTTTAGCTGATGTTCAGGAAGATACAATTTTCATGGGTGTTGAATGCAAGATTTAATACATGTCCTTAATCTACTTATCATTCTTCATTGATGGTGCCTTTTCAGTTGTTAAATGTGGATATTTGCACTGTTCATTTTAGACTGTAAAAACAATAACAATCCATCCTCTCCATAGGACAATCAAAGAAATAATTCTATATGCCTTCTAAGTTCAGGATTTTACTCTTTTGTATTCTGAATATTCCATTTTATGTAAAAAAATTTCTAATGTTCTATCAATTCAGTGTTCTGTATTATATATCACATGACAAGAAAAATCAAAGATAAAGAATCAAAATGCATAATTTCCAGCTTTAACTTCCAGTTTACTGACTATTGATACACAGATACTATCTTTAGCTGGTTTTCTTACCACACTGTTTATAAACAACATTATCTTTTAAAGAGCAATATTTTAATGCATGATCATCTCTTTGAACTTTTCAAAATTAATATTAGATAATGCATGAGAAAGTATTTTGAACCAGTATAACATTATGTACAATGTCGCCAGATTTCAGAAATACATGCACTTTATCAGGTGAAGTCAATTTACTTTATGTTATAAAAATAATTGAAAGTAATTCTTTGTTTCAATGCATGTGATGCATTTTTATTTCAGGACAAAAACATAATACAGGAACCTGTAACAGGCATCTCTCATGGGTATTGTCTAGTTTATCTCTGTTCACTCGAGTTTTTCAGGGAGTTATGAATTATAGCTAAAACACTAGAGTATACACTATAAATATTGATTTCTAAGTGAAAACAGAGATCTCAACACATTTGTCTGAAAAACAAGAAAATGGTTTAAATGATAGTTTAATTGGACAGAGCTAAGAATATTTTTACCTATAGTTACTCAACCTGAATTTTTAGCAGAGAATATAGTACATTCAATAAACAGAATCAGCAGATATTGAATAAAATAACCAAAGAGAATTCTGTATAAATTGATCTTTCAATAGTACATAAAATAAACATATACTCATATTTACGAACCCATAGAATATAAACTTCATATTTATTTGTCATAATATCATCATAAATATGTATTCTTACTTCTATAAGCCATGATTTCTTCATTTATTCATAATAAGCATATTCATTATAAGTCATGTATAGTTAGACACTGTCTTTGGAGCTAGAAAACACGTAATACATTTTTGTTTTATATAGTCCAAAACATGTGGAAATTGTATTCTTGTAGTAGAAACAGAAAATAATTAATGGCACAAGTAATTTTAGATAGTGTTTAGGACATAAAGAAAGCCTGTGGGTTGTGATCAAAAACACCTAGCCACAGGAATTAATTAAGACGAAGTGACAATCTAGGAAGCTTTCTCTTAGGAAGTGACATTTGATTTCAGATAACAATAAAAAGAATGTGCCCACATGAGAGACAACAGAAAATTAAGAATCCAAAATAAGTAAATTTCCATAACAAACAAGCAAACACTACAAAGCCTTGGGATGTGGACTATACATAATATGTTTGAGGAAAGAAGACTATAAAAATAACAGGGGAAAGTATAATTTTGTACCTACATGGGTGCAATACTAAAAGTTGTTAAGTGCTCCTAACTAATGGCAAGTCTTGGTGATGGTTGGACTGTAGTGCAAGAGGGGCAATCTTATTTAAACACAACTTTCCTGGGAATGTTATATTATTTAAAATCATGCTATCATCTCTGAACTATCTATAAATATTAGTATGTTTAAATATAAAATGTAGCTCATGGGTTCACATTCTGAAACTTGTTCCTCACTTGTTAATGATATTTGGAAGTCTGTGGAAATATGTAATTTGGAGGAGCAGGCATTGAGGCATATTTTCACCTCTTTCTGCTTCATCATCTACCAGTAACAGCCTTTGTCACATGTTTCTGCTACCTCACACAGAATAGTTCCACTAACCCTTACCCCTATAATAGACTACATCCCCTGTGAAACCATGCATTTAAATACACCTTTTCTCTTGTGTCGGTTTTTGTCATTAATTTATTACTGTTATATAGCAATTATTGTTACAGAGCACCAGAGGGGATAATTTCAAATTCTACATTGTGAGTGAAAGAAATGATCACATGTACTAAAAAGAACTCTATTACCAATAGAGACTGTATGACCAGCATCAGACAGGAACTCACCACAGGAAATCTTTATACTTAAATGGGAATTTATGAATGCTATTCATTTTTCTCAGAGGAGAAATAACAACATGATGTAGAATTGAAAATGACATAAAAACTAGAGTAATTATGATTAATAATGGTAGTCCTAATATGACTTCAGACATTGAAGAAATTATCCAATCAATTCTAAACTATTTAGGAAAATACAATGTTAGTTAAATTTTGATTTGCATTGAATCTTTATTTGGTGATGTAAACACAGATACACATATGCAGACACACATCCACAAGTAAACATCATCTTAATTCGTTTCAAGTACCTTTCAGCTGTTGTCAGCACCTTGAAATGCTCTAGCACAGATGCCCTAAGATGGGACTCATGTAGCTTAAATACCAGCAGCACTGCAAAGCAAAGTAAAAACATCACACACTGATGTTTATCTCATCATCAAATTTCATCCTATCACTGTAAAGGTGACTTTTAGCAGATTATTCCAAGTTAACACTCAGTTAAAATCCATCATGCTATGAGCTGACTTTTTGGTGGTCATTCCCTATGGAGAGATACCTTGCTCCACCTAGATACAGGGTGGAGGGCCTTGGTCCTGCCTAAATGTGGCAAATTTTGTTGACTACCCATACGAGGCCTTACCTTCTTTGAGGTATGGATTGGGGTGGGCTGAGGAGAAGGTAGGGGAAGTAGGAAGAGAAGAGGGAGAGGGAACTAGGTTTGGTATGTTAAATTAAAAAAGATTGCTTTAAAAATATATTCTTTATTTATATATATATGTATATATATATAAATATATATATATTTATAAAGGATACATATATACATCCTTTAAAATCTGACTTGATATTTTGAAGTTAAATTTCTTTTTACATCAGTGTCATAATTCCTTAATATGTGATTCTATTAAAAGTTATGAAATGATGACTGATTACTTTTAGTTTTATTGTGCCTTCTGTATACAACTGTTATATTAACAAAGACTATGTTTTTGCTTTAATCTCCGAAAATATCACAATATATTTAATTTCCAAAATAATTTTCTTTATTCTTTTAAATACTTACATCAATAATATTATCATTTTATCCACCCCACTTTCTCCCTCCAATTCTATCTGGGACCCAGAGACTACTTTCCCTTCTGAATTCCTTTCATTTTGTACTATTATTAATGATGTACCCCTGAGTCCAACTGTTGTTGACCATGTGTGAATCGGTGTGGTACCATTCACAGAGATATAATAAATTTACTGGTAGCTATATTCTCAAAGAATGATTTTCTCTCCCTCAATTACAGTGAACTACAAGTAGATGCTCAACAGACTCTCTTCCATTCATGCTGGAACCCTTACTGGCTTAATCTTCAGGTCTTATGCACACCACCATAGTTGTGAAAGAATGTATACATCCAAAAGGTAAAATTTCACAACTCTATTCATTCCCTAGCTCTTACATTCTTTCTCTTCATGCTTCCAAGATGTTTTCTGTAACATGAACAGGATCTGTTTGTTGGGATTTTCTGTCCTGCTCAGTTCCCACAGCTGTTTAGCCCCAAAGAAAATCACACAGAGGATTCCATAAGATTATAAAGCTGATTGGCCCATTAGGTCAGGCTATTTATTAGCTCTTGTAGCTTTTATTAACCCATAATTATGATCTATGTTAGCCATATGTCTCAGTACCTTTTTCAGAGGGGCAGATCACATCCTGCTGCTTAAGTGGTCTGGGCAGGAGTGGGAGAAATCAACTTCCTCCTTCCCAGAATTCTCCTGTTCTCATTGCATCATTTTTACTTCCTGTCTAGTTTTCCTGCCTATACTTTCTGCCTGGCCACTCAGCGTTTACTTAAAAGATGATAGACAGAATACAGACAGTTATCCTACACCTGTTTTCTGAATTTTGATTGAGGTCGAGTTAATATTAATGTTACAGCTAAGGTTAAGTTATTTAATCTGAGCACTTAGCCTAGTTATGGGTCTCTTGTTAATTCCTACTGACTGCAAAAGCAAACTTTTCTGACAAATATTGTGAAGAGAACAGATATCTGTGTGTAAATATTGAGTGTGTAGTTTGTCAACATGACAATTTGTTGAAGCAATACCAGTAGATAACTACAGGAGCCTATGATCTCCCAGTCATGAGGAAATGTTAATCAAAGAAACAGCACTCTACATATTCAGAGACAATCTTTGTAAGATATATATACAAGAGTAAATTGTTGTTTAGAATACATAAAGAATTCAAAAACCCAAATATGTAGAAAACAGCTGAATTAAAATGGGCTCTAGAATGAATACAAAGTTCTCAAAAGAAAAAATACAAAATGGCTAGCAAACACCTTCAAAAATTGTTAAACATCGCCTTTGTTCGCGAGCTAACCAAGCAGTGCGGAGTTTCGATCTGGGCACTAAGTGAAACATCATTGTGGTGAGTGAGTGCTGCGGCAGCCGGGAACATACCTCAGCCCGCCCACACTTCCTGGCCATCCTACAGGGGCTATACTGCCCATATCTCCTCTCTCTTCCTATCCCATCCAGCTTACATCCAGATCCCCCCACAACCTGTCTCCCTCCCTCCCTCCCTCCTTTGGCGGCATAGCACCTCCCTGCTCAGCCTGCTAGGGCGCTGGGACCGAACCCGAACCGGGAGGACAAAGGGGTGGGCGGTAGCTCATTTGTTCCCATAGCCTGCCCACAGTGAGCAAGGTGGGCCCTTTGTTCGCAAGCTAACCAAGCAGCTCGGAGTTTTGATCTGGGCAGCAAGTGAAACATCATTGTGCTGAGTGAGTGCTGCGGCAGCCGGGAACATACCTCAGCCTGCCCACACTTCCTGGCCATCCTTCAGGGGCTATACTGCCCATACCTCCTCTCTCTTCCTATCCCATCCAGCTTGCATCCAGATCCCCCCAGCCCCTGTCTGCTCCCTCCCTCCCTTCTTTGGCGGCATAGCGCCTCCCTGCTCAGCCTGCTTGAAACATCATTGTGGAGAAACATCTCTGGGGAGTGACATCACTGGGAAGGTACATCAGTGGGCAAGAAGACCTGATCCTGTAAAAGAAGATCCATAGGGGAGTATTGGGAGGAAGAGATGGGCAGACGCCAATGCAGGAATTCTCCCAACAATCTGAAAAACAACACGAAACCACCAGAAGCTAGTGACCTCACAACAGGAGGACATGAACACCTTAATCAAGAAGAAGTAGAAAAAAACTGACTTCATGAAAATGATTGACACCCTTAAACAGCATATAAAAAAACGCCCTTATAGAAATGGATGAGAAGTATAACAGAAAGTTTGAGGAATTGAGTAAATCAGTGAATGATACCCTAGGAAACCAAGGAAAAACAATCAATCAGATAATGGAAACAGTTCATGACTTGAAAACTGTAATGGAGGCAAAGAAGAAAACACAAACAGAGGGCCGGCTGGACATGGGAAATCTAGGTAAACGAATAGAGACTACAGAATCAAGCATAACCAGCAGAATACAAGAGATAGAAGAAAGAATCTCAGATTCTGAGGATAACATAGAGAAAATAAACGCTCTGATCAAAGAAAACAGAAAGTCCAACAAACTCTCATCACAAAACATTCAGGAAATATGGGACACAATAAAAAGACCAAACCTAAGAATAATTGGAGTAGAAGAAGGAGAAGAAGTGCAGCTCAACGGTCCAGAAAATATACTTAATAAAATTATAGAAGAAAACTTTCCCAACCTGAAGAAAGAGGTACCTATGAAGGTTCAAGAAGCATACAGAACACCAAATAGGCTGGATCAAAAAAAAAAAAAAAATCCCATCGCCATATAATAATCATAGCACAAAATATACAGAATAAAGAAAGAATATTAAGAGCCGCAAAGGAAAAAGGCCAAGTTACTTATAAAGGTAAACCTATCAGACTTACACCTGACTTCTCTATGGAAACCATGAAAGCCAGAAGGTCCTGGATAGATGTACTCCAAAAACTAAGTGACCATGGATGCAAGCCCAGACTACTATATCCAGCCAAACTTTCATTCACTATAAATGGAGAAAACAAAATTTTCCAGGATAAAAACAAATTTAAACAATACGTAGCCACAAATCCAGCCTTACAGAAAATAATAGAAGGAAAAATCACTAACCAAGGAGTCCAAGAATGACCACAATAACTCAAACATCTAGAGACCCTTCACCAGCGCAACTCAAAGAAGGAAAACACACAAAGCCTACTACTAAAGAAGTGACCGGATTTAACAACAATTGGTCATTAATATCACTTAATATCAATGGGCTCAACTCACCTATAAAAAGGCACAGGCTAGACGCGGCGCAGCGGCGGCGGCGGCAGACGCAGCTGAGCGGCGGCCAGACCCAAGCCGCTGGGACAGGCGTGCAATAAGGAGAGCAGATCGCCCTACTACAATTGAATCAAAGAGGTAGGCCTTTGGTTGGCCAGGTCACTGGCACAAGGGGAGCCTGGTCCTGTCCTGAAGATCCTTCGGAGGGGTGAGAGGGTTCTTGGCCTGCAGCAGGAACCACGAAAGAGAGTGAGGGCATTTTGTAAGCGGAGCCCTTGGCCAGCAGGGAAACCTGATCCGGTTTCTAAAGGATCCATTGGATAGGATCAATAGGAGGAGATGGGCAGGCGCCAAGGCAAGAACTCACCCAATAATCCGAAAAACAACATGAAAACATCAGAACCCAATGATCTTACAACAGAAGTATTTGAACAACCTAACACAGAAGAAGTGGAAAAAATCGACTTTATGAAGATAATAGAGTCCCTTAAACAACATGTAAAAAATGCCCTTATAGAAATGGATGAGAAGTATAACAAAAAGTTTGAAGAAATGAGTAAATACGTACATGATACCCTGGGAAACCAAGAAAAAACCATCAAACAGGTAATGGAAACAGTTCAAGAATTGAAAACTGAAATGAAGGCAAAGAAGAAAATACAAACTGAGGACCAGCTGGATATGGAAAATCTAGGCCAACGAGCAGAGTCTACAGAAACAAGCATAATCAATAGAATACAAGAGCTAGAAGAAAGACTCTCAGATGCTGAGGACACCATAGAGAAAATAAACGAACAGATCAAAGAAAACAGCAAAGCCAACAAATTCTCAACACAAAACATTCAGGAACTATGGGACACAATAAAAAAACCAAACCTAAGAATAATAGGAATAGAAGAAGGAGAAGAGTCACAGCTCAAAGGCTCAGAAAATATTTTCAACAAAATTATGGAAGAAAACTTTCCCAACTTAAAGAAAGATATTCATTTAAATATTCAAGAAGCATACAGAACACCAAACAGACTGGATCAAAGAAAAACAACTCCTCGCCATATAATAATCAAAACACAAAATATACAGGTTAAAGAAAGAATATTAAGAGCTGCAAAAGAAAAAGGGCAAGTAACTTATAAAGGTAAACCGATCAGACTTACACCTGACTTCTCGATGGAAACTATGAAAGCCAGAAGGTCCTGGATAGAGGTTCTGCAGAAGCTAAGAGACCATGGATGCAAACCCAAACTACTATACCCAGTCAAGCTATCATTCACTATCAACGGAGAAAACAAGACATTCCAGGATAAGAACAAATTTAAACAATACGTAGCCACAAATCCAGCCCTACAGAAAGTAATAGAAGGAAAATCGCAACCCAAGGAATCCAACACTGCCAACACTGCCTACAATAACCCAGGCATCTAATGACCCTTCACGAGCACATCTCAAAGAAAGGAGACACACAATCTCTACTACCAAAAGCAATAAGAATAACCGGAGTAAACAACCACTGGTCATTAATATTACTTAATATTAATGGGCTCAATTCACCTATAAAAAGGCACAGGCTAAAAGATTGGATACGAAAACAGGATCCAACATTCTGCTGTTTGCAAGAAACACATCTCAACCACAAAGACAGGCACCTACTCAGAGTAAAGTGTTGGGAAAAGGTGTTTCAAGCAAATGGTCCTAAGAAAAAAGCAGGTGTGGCCATACTAATTTCTAACAAAACTGACTTCAAACTAAAATCAATCAGAAGAGACCGAGACGGTCACTTTATACTCATAACAGGAACAATTCTTCAGGAGGACGTCTCAATCCTGAATATATACGCCCCCAATATAAAAGCACCTACTTATGTAAAAGAAATATTACTAGAACTCAAGGCAGACATCAAACCACACACACTAGTAGTAGGAGACTTCAACACACCTCTCTCTCCAAGGGACAGGTCAATCAGACAGAAACCTAATAGAGAATTAAGAGAATTAGTGGAGGTAATGAAGCAAATGGACTTAACAGACATCTATAGAACATTCCACCCAAATAGGAAAGAATATACCTTCTTCTCTGCAGCTCATGGAACCTTCTAAAAAATTGACCACATACTCGGAAACAAAGGAAACCTCCACAGATACAAAAAAATATCAGTGTCCACCTGTGTCTTATCAGATCATCACGGATTAAAGTTAGAAGGCAACAACCACGCTGCCCCCAAAAAACCGACAAACTCATGGAAACTGAACAGTCAACTACTGAACCACACCTGGGTCAAGGAAGAAATCAAGAAAGAAATTAAAGTCTTCCTTGAATTTAATGAAAATAAAGGGACAACATACTCAAACCTATGGGACACAATGAAAGCAGTGCTAAGAGGAAAGTTCATAGCACTAAGTGCCCACTTAAAGAAAACGGAGAATGCATACATTGGGGACTTAAAAACACACCTGAAAGCTCTAGAAAAAAAAGAAGCAGACGCGCCCAGGAGAAGTAGAAGACTGGAAATAATAAAACTGAGGGCTGAAATCAACAAAATAGAAACACAGAAAACAGTCCAAAGAATCAATGAAACAAAAAGCTGGTTCTTGGAGAAAATCAACAAGATCGACAAACCCCTATCCAAACTAATTAAACGACAGAGAGAGAACACGCAAATAAATAAGATCAGAAATGAAAAGGGGGACATAACCACAGACACAGAGGAAATTCAGAGAATCATTAGATCTTACTACAAAAGCCTGTATGCCACAAAACTGGAAAATACAAAAGAAATGGACATTTTTTTAAATAAGTATCATATACCAAAGCTAAACCAAGACCAGGTGAATGATCTAAATAGACCGGTTTCTCGCGAAGAATTAGAAATGGTTATCAAAAATCTCCCTTCGAAAAAGAGCCCAGGACCAGATGGTTTCAATGCAGAATTCTACCAGAACGTCCAAGAAGAATTAATACCTATACTCCTTAAGGTATTTCACAATATAGACTCAGAAGAGTCATTGCCAAATTCCTTTTATGAAGCTACAGTTACCCTGATACCAAAACCACAAAAAGACCCAACCAAGAAAGAGAATTACAGACCGATCTCACTCATGAACATCGACGCAAAAATCTTCAATAAAATACTGGCAAACTGAATCCAAGAACACATAAGAAAAATTATCCATTATGATCAAGTAGGCTTCATCCCAGAGATGCAGGGCTGGTTCAACATACGCAAATCTATCAATGTAATCCACCATATAAATAAACTGAAAGAAAAAAACCATATGATCATTTCACTAGATGCGAAAAAAGCATTCGACAAAATTCAACACCCCTTTATGATAAAGGTCTTGGAGAGAATAGGGATACAAGGGTCCTACCTAAATATAATAAATGCTATTTACAGCAAGCCAACAGCTAACATTAAATTAAACGGAGAAAAACTCAAAACCATCCCACTAAAATCAGGAACACGACAAGGATGTCCACTCTCGCCATACCTCTTCAATATAGTGCTTGAAATTCTAGCAATAGCAATAAGACAACATAAGGAGATCAAGGGGATTCGTATTGGAAAGTAAGAAGTTAAGCTTTCGTTATTTGCAGATGATATGATAGTGTACATAAGCGACCCCAAAAATTCTACCAAAGAACTCCTACAGCTGATAAACAGCTTTAGTAACGTGGCAGGATACAAGATCAACTCCAAAAAATCAGTTGCCTTCGTATACACCAAGGATAAGGAAGCAGAGAGGGAAATCAGAGAAGCATCACCTTTCACGATAGCCACAAATAGCATAAAATACCTTGGGGTAACCCTGACCAAGGAAGTGAAAGATCTACTTGACAAGAACTATAAGTCTTTGAAGAAGGAAATTGAAGAAGACACCAGAAAATGGAAAGACCTCCCTTGCTCTTGGATTGGGAGGATCAACATAGTAAAAATGGCAATTCTACCAAAAGCAATCTATAGATTCAATGCAATCCCCATCAAAATCCCATCAAAATTCTTCACAGATCTGGAGAAGACAATAATCAACTTTATATGGAAAAACAAAAAACCCAGGATAGCCAAAACAATCTTATACAATAAAGGTTTGTCTGGAGGCATTACCATCCCTGACTTCAAACTCTATTACAGAGCTACAGTATTGAAAACAGCTTGGTATTGGCATAAAAACAGAGAAGTCGACCAATGGAATCGAATAGAAGACCCTGACATTAACCCACAAACCTATGAACACCTGATCTTCGATAAAGGAGCTAAAAGTATACAATGGAAAAAAGAGAGCATCTTCAACAAATGGTGCTGGCAAAACTGGATGTCAATCTGTAGAAGAATGAAAATAGATCCATATCTATCACCATGCACAAAACTCAAATTCAAATGGATTAAAGACCTCAATATCAGTCCAAACACACTGAACCTGATAGAAGAGAAAGTGGGAAGTACTCTACAGCACATGGGCACAGGAGACCACTTCCTATGTATAACCCCAGCAGCACAGACACTAAGGGCATCATTGAATAAATGGGACTTCCTGAGGCTGAGAAGCTTCTGTAAAGCAAAGGACACTGTCACTAAGACAAAAAGACAACACACTGACTGGGAGAAGATCTTCACCAACCCTGCAACTGACAAAGGTTTGATCTCCAAAATATATAAAGAACTCAAGAAACTAGACCGTAAAAGGCTAATCAACCCAATTATAAAATGGGGCACTGATCTGAACAGAGAATTCTCAACAGAAGAACTTCAAATGGCCAAAAGACACTTAAGGTCATGCTCAACTTCCTTAGCGATCAGGGAAATGCAAATCAAGACAACTTTAAGATACCACCTTACACCTGTCAGAATGGCTAAAATAAAAAACACCAATGATAGCCTTTGCTGGAGAGGTGGTGGAGAAAGGGGTACACTCACCCATTGCTGGTGGGAATGCAAACTTGTGCAACCACTCTGGAAAGCAGTGTTTCGGTTTCTCAGGAAATTCGGGATCAACCTACCCCTGGATCCAGCAATACCACTCTTGGGAATATACCCAAGAGAGGCCCTATCATACAACAAAAGTATATGCTCAACTATGTTCATGGCAGCATTGTTTGTAATAGCCAGAACCTGGAAACAACCTAGATGCCCTTCAACGGAAGAATGGATGAAGAAAGTATGGAATATATACATATTAGAGTATTACTCAGCAGTAAAAAACAAGGACTTCTTGAATTTTGCATACAAATGGATGGAAATAGAAAACACTATCCTGAGTGAGGTAAGCCAGACCCAAAAAGAGGAACATGGGATGTACTCACTCATATTTGGTTTCTAGCCACAAATAAAGGACATTGAGCCTATAATTCATGTTCCTAGAGAAGCTAAATAAGGTGAATCCAAAGACAAACACATAGGCATCCTCAGGAATATTAACCTTCATCAGGCGATGAAAGGAGACCGAGACAGAGACCCACACGGGAGCACCGGACAGAAATCTCAAGGTCCAAATCAGGAGCAGAAGGAGACGGAGCACGAGCAAGGAACTCAGGACCACGAGGGGTGCACCCACACACTAAGACAATGGGGATGTTCTATTGGGATCACACCAAGGCCAGCTGGCCTAGGTCTGAAAAAGCATGGGATAAATCCGGACTAGCTGAACATAGCGGACAATGAGGAATACTGAGAATTCAAGAACAATTGCAGTGGGTTTTTGATCCTACTGCACGTACTGGCTTTGTGGGAGCCTAGGCAGTTTGAATGCTCACCTTACGAGACCTGGATAGAGGTGGGCAGTCCTTGGGCTACCCACAGGTCAGGGAACCCTGATTGCTCTTCGAGCAGATGAGGGGGGGGGACTTGATCGGGGGAGGGGGAGGGAAATGGGAAGCGGTTGTGGGGACGAGGCAGAAATCCTTAATAAATAAATAAATTTAAAAAAAAGGCACAGACTAAGAGATTGGATAAGAAAACAGGATCCAACATTCTGCTGTCTACAAGAAACACACCTCAACCACAAAGACAGGCACCTACTCAGAGTAAAGGGCTGGGAAAAGGCTTATCAAGCAAATGGACCTAAGAAACAAGCAGGTGTGGCCATACTAATTTCTAACAAAGTTGACTTCAAACTTAAATCAATCAGAAGAGATGGAGAGGGACATTTTATAATCATAACAGGAACAATTCATCAGGAAGAAGTCTCAATCCTGAATATCTATGCCCCTAATATAAAAGCACCCACGTATGTAAAAGAAACGTTACTAAAACTCCAGGCAGCCATCAAACCACACACACTAATAGTAGGAGACTTCAACAGTGCTCTCTCACCAATGGACAGGTCAATCAGACAGAAACCTAACAGAAAAATTAGAGAATTAATGGAGGTAATGAAGCAAATGGATTTAAAAGACATCTATAGATTATTCCACCCAAAGAGGAAAGAATATACCTTCTTCTCTGCAGCTCATGGAACCTTCTCGAAAATAGACCACATACTCGGTAACAAAGCTAACATACACAGTTACAAAAAAATATTAGTAACCGCCTGTGTCTTATCAGATCACCATGGATTAAAGTTAGAATTCAACAACAATGCTACCCCCAGAAAGCTTAAAAACTCATGGAAACTGAACAGTCAACTACTGAACCATACCTGGATTAAGGAAGAAATAAAGAAAGAAATTAAAGTCTTCCTTGAATTCAATGAAAATAAAGAAACAACATACTTGAACTTATGGGACACTATGAAAGCAGTCCTGAGAGGAAAGTTCATAGCACTAAGTGCCCACCTAAAGAAAACAGAGAAAGCACATATTGGAGACTTAACAGCCCACTTGAAAGCTCTAGAAAAAAAAAGAAGCAGACTCACCTAGGAGGAGTAGAAGACTGGAAATAATCAAATTGAGGGCTGAAATCAACAAAATAGAAACACAGAAAACAATCCAAAGAATCAATGAAACAAAAAGCTGGTTCCTGGAGAAAATCAACAAGATTGATAAACCCCTTCCAAACTAATCAAACGACAGAGAGAGAACATGCAAATTAATGAGATCAGAAATGAAAAGGGGTAAATAACCACAGACACAGAGGAAATTCAGAGAGTCATTAGATCTTACTACAAAAGCCTGTATGCCACAAAACTGGAAAATGTAAAAGAAATGGACATGTTTTTAGATAAATACCATTTACCAAAATTAAACCAGGACCAGGTGAACAATTTAAACAGACCTGTCAGTCGCGAAGAATTAGAAGAGGTTATCAAAAACCTTCCTACCAAAAAAAGCCCAGGACCAGATGGTTTCAATGCAGAATTCTACCAGAACTTCCAAGAAGACCTAATACCTATACTCCTTAATGTATTCCACAATATAGAAACAGAAGGGTCATTACCAAATTCCTTTTATGAAGCCACAATTACTCTGTTACCAAAACCACTCAAAGACTCAACCAGGAAAGAGAACTACAAGCCAATCTCACTCATAAATATCGAAGCAAAAATCCTCAACAAAATACTGGCAAACCGAATCCAAGAACACATCCGAAAAATTATCCATTATGATCAAGTAGGCTTCATTCCTGAGATGGAGGGCTGGTTCAACATACGAAAATCTATCAATGTAATCCAGCATATAAATAAACTGAACGAAAAAAAACCATATGATCATTTCATTAGATGCTGAAAAAGCATTTGACAAAATTCAACATCCATTTATGTTAAAAGTCTTGGAGAGATTAGGGATACAAGGATCATACCTAAATATAATAAAAGCTATATACAGCAAGCTGACAGCTAACATCAAATTAAACGGAGAGAAACTCAAAGCCATCCAACTTAACTCAGGAATACGACAAGGATGTCCACTCTCGCCATACCTCTTCAATATAGTGCTTGAAGTTCTAGCAATGGCAATAAGACAACATAATGGGATCAAGGGGATTCGAATTGGAAAGGAAGAAGTTAAACTTTCGTTATTTGCAGATGATATGATAGTGTATATAAGCAACTCCAAAAACTCCACCAAAAACTTTTACAGCTGATAAACAGCTTTAGTAAAGTGGCAGGATACAAGATCAACTCCAAACAATCAGTCGCCCTCATATATACAAAGTATATGGAAGCAGAGAGGGAAATCAGAGAAGTTTCACCATTCATGATAGCCACAAACAGCATAAAATATCATGGGGTAAATCTAACCAAGGATAGTGAAAGATCTATTTGACAAGAACTTTCAGGCATTGAAGAAAGAAATTGAAGAGGATACCAAAAAATGGATGGACCTCCCTTGCTCTTGGATTGGGAAGATCAACATAGTAAAAATGGCAATTCTACCAAAGGCAATTTATAGATTCAATGCAATCCCCATCAAGATCCCATTAAAATTCTTCACAGATCTGGAGAGGACAATAATCAACTTTATATGGAAAAACAAAAAACCCAGGATAGCCAAAACAATCCTATACATTAAAGGATCTTCTGGAGGCATTACCATCCCTTACTTCAAACTCTATTACAGAGCTACAGTAATGAAAACAGTGTGGTACTGGCATAAAAACAGAGAAGTCGACCAATGGAATCGTATTGAAGACCCGGAATTTATCCCACAAACCTATGAACACCTCTGAAGGCGTAAGTCACAAACAATGCCACACCAATTCGGGGTTATGATTATTAGGGTGGTATTTATTTAAAGGGGAAAAAACTTACAGATCACTGTCCCAGGCAACAGCCCTCTTCGCAACCAGGAAAGGAGTCTAGTTGCAGGCGGAGCAGGAAGTGAATAGAGAGAGAAGAGGGAAGTGGCCGCTTTTTTAAAGGGAGAGAAACCACGCCCCAGTGGGCTGGTACCTCAGCGGTGATAGGCTGGAGGAGTGGGAGGACCTCCCGCAACACCTCCCCCTTTTGTTTAAATAAGAGAGTTCTAAACCTACTATGAAATTATATACAATAAGTACAAATATCCTATTCTAACTAGCTTAGGTCTTGTATAATAAATAACTTGGCCAAGTCATGAGAGAAAGTAACTACATTTATATAGTCTTCAACCCCATCGAAGATCTGAGAAGGGAAATAATGTTACCTGGGTAATTAGGAAGTTCAGTAAAACAACTTCCAAAACATGCAACAAATTACAGAGACAACTAGCTACCTGGGCAATCACCCAAAGTCACATTAGCAGCGTTGAAGCAACCAACTTTGGCTAAGGCCTAACATAACTGACATACCATTTTCTAAGGCAAGCAACTTTTCAAAACTATCTTACCCTGTCTTGGCAGGATATGACAGTCCTGTTTTATCCATTGATGCATGCTCTGTATCTTTGTCAGTTGTTGAGGTATGGGCATTTCTTTGCCCAAACGCCAGTTCTGCCAAAAAGAAAGGCTCCAGGTGGAGTGTCTTTGGTGCTCAACATTCTCTCGGGAATAGAGTGGTGTTGCCAGGAGCAATTGTGTCTCACTACCACAAAACTCTGAGTTAGATTAAAGGCCATTTTCTACAGCTCTTTGAAGAAGTTGAAGATTATCTATCTATACTGAGTATAATCTCTATATATCTAAAGAACCTGATTAGTCTATTATAAATGACAAACTTAGATGACTATTAGTCTATATAATTCTCAATATCTATCTAACTTAAAGACTAAGACAATAAACGACTGTGAAACAAATGAGGACAATGACCTCCAAATATAAACAATGTACAAATAAACATTGCAGTAGGTAAATATATATCAATACACAATCATTATATAAGTATCTTAATCAGAGGTAGAAATGTACACTGCAATATGGTAAATATATACAATACATATATATATATCAATACAATATATTTCAATACATAAAAAAATGTTTTAAACAGAGGTAGAAACATGCATGCGTACAATAGTCAATATAATTTAACTTTGTATCAATATACAAGAATCTATAGCAATGTATTTGTCTAAAAACAGTAACTCACAATTACAAATCTATTATCCCATCATCCCTCTTTTTTTTTTTTTTCAAAATGATCCCTGAGCGTATAAAATTCCTCCCCCAACCCTCAATCGTATACTAATTATAATCGACCCCTAAATGATGTCCCTAAACCCAAGGGCAAGTTTTATTGGGAAAGGGGACGTCGTCCTCTAGAATTACTTCCAGCTGTCATGGGGGCGACGTTCTTTCTGGGGGATCCTGTGAAAGTGAAATGATGGTTAAATTTCAAGATCAATGTCTTTTAAAATTGCCAATAGTCTCTGAGTATTTTGTGCAGGTCTGGCCAAAATGTTGTATAAGATGTGCACCATTTCAGCTAACCAAGTTGGAACTGTCTTGTGCAGCTGGTACCAAAAGCAGGTCTTGTAGTAGCGCTATCAGTATCATGACGTCATATCAACCAGGTGGAGTTGTTGTTATGGGGCCCCATCTTCTTCCTGGAAACTTCAAATGTCACTTCAGGAAAAACTCATTGTTCATTATGAAAAACTTAAACATTAATCATATAGACATATATAGACATATATATATATATTCAATGAAAGACATGATAGATATATTCAATGAAAAGTATGATAGATATGAAGAAAAGCAAAGATGTTTTCTAAACTCATATTTCTTTCTGTCCCATATCATGGCTCTTGACATGAGACAGAAACTCCAGAAACTCTGGGTTTTTCTCTTACTAACAGGCTTGGAATTGGAGAGGGACTGAGCCAGAGTCCAACTTCAAAACCAGCTTTATAAATTTAGAAATATGGTTTAATATTACTTACACAATCCATTCAGTTGTCTTGATATTTCCTATTGGGCAGGTATTTTTCCATCTGTCAGTATCCAAACATCCAGGGTCCCTTGAATTTCTCAAAGATGAGTGTTTTCCTGTGGAGATAAGAACAGAACCCTGCCCCCATTCTATGTTTTTCTTACCACCTGTATGAATATCATCATTGTGGATGAGTTGTCATTTCTCCTTTCCAAGAGGTTTCTCCTCTTCAAATCGAAACTTTATTAATTTTGATGGTATCCACAATTTTCTTCTCCTGTGGAAACAAGAGCAAAACCCCTTCCCCAACGTAGCACATCTCCTGGCTTCCACTGAGAGGTCAGCACATCTTTGAAATAAATCGGTTGATTTAGTTCAGCAGACTTTTCCATTATCCAATGTCTTTCTGCTGCTGTCGTTCCTTTCTCATTAGCGTTAAGAAAATTCAAGGTTAATAAAGCATTATGTAATCTATTTCTGGGGGTATTTTCAGTCCCTTTCTGTTTGTTCAGCATATCCTTTATAGTACGATTTGATCTTTCTATAACTGCCTGACCTGTAGGATTATTTGGTATACCTGTAATGTGTTTTATATTATAATAATCAAAAAAGCGTTTCATTTTCTTAGATACATATGCTGGACCATTATCTGTCTTTATTTGCGCAGGTATACCCATGATGGCCATAACTTCCAATAAATGTGTAATTACTGAATCAGCCTTTTCTGAGCTCAGGGCAGTAGCCCATTGAAAACCTGAATACGTGTCTATGGTGTGGTGTACATATTTTAATTTACCAAATTCCATAAAGTGGAACACATCCATCTGCCAGATTTCATTTCTCTTAGTACCCTTTGGGTTACTCCCTGCAGGCAACGGTGTTTGATTATAGAAAGAACAAGTAGGGCATCTCTTTATAATGTCCTTAGCTTGTTGCCAAGTAATGGAAAATTCTTTCTTTAGGCCTTTACTATTGACATGATGCTTCTTATGAAATTCCGAGGCCTGCAACACACTTCCAATCAATAATTGATCAATCTCAGCATTGCCTTGGGCTAGAGGACCAGGCAGACCTGTATGGGACCGGATGTGTGTTATGTACATCGGACAAAGCCTGTTCCTGATTATGTCTTGTACCTGGATAAACAATGAAGTCAACTCTGTGTCATCTGGTATAAATTCAGCGGTTTCAATATGCAAGATAACTCTTTCTGCATATTGTGAATCTGTAACTATATTAAGAGGTTCTTTAAAATCCCTTAGCACCATAAGAATGGCATATAATTCTGCCTTCTGGACAGAATTATAAGGGCTTTGTTCCACCTTACTCAATTCATCTGACTTGTAACCTGCTTTCCCTGATTTATTTGCATCAGTATAGAACGCACGGGCTCCAGTTATTGGAGCATCACGTACAATTCTAGGAAGAATCCAAGAAGTTCTTTTTATGAGATTAAGTCTATCACTTTTGGGATAGTTGCTATTAATTTCTCCCAAAAAGTTAGCACAAGCTCTTTGCCACGGTTCATTGTCTTCCCATAACTTTTTTATTTCTTCAGTAGTAAAAGGCACTATAATTTCTGCTGGGTCTATACCTGCTAGTTGACGAAGTCTCAGCTTACCTTTTATAATTAATTCAGAGACCTTTTCCACATCAGTTTTTAATTTTTTACTTGGTTTATTAGGTATAAATATCCACTCTAAAATAATATCTTCCCTCTGCATTAGAATCCCTGTAGGAGAAATTCTGGAAGGCAATATGACTAGGATGCAGCTAAGATTTGGGTTCACCCTATCCACATGTGCCTCCTGTAATTTTTCCTCAATCATTGTCAGTTCCTTTTCTGCTTCAGCTGTCAGTTCTCTTGGACTATTCAAATCTTTATCACCATCTAAGGTTTTGTTTAAATGAACTATTAGATCAGGTGTTATCCCAACAGCTGGTCGTAGACTGGAAATGTCTCCTAACAATCTTTGGAAGTCATTAAGAGTCTTTAACCGGTCTCTCCTAATTTGTGCCTTTTGCGTTTTAATTTTCTCTAACCCTATTCTGTAACCTAGGTAATTAATAGAATTTCCTCTTTGAATCTTTTCAGGGGCAATTTGTAATCCCCACCTAGGCAAGACTTTCTTTACTTCTTCAAACATCCTTTCTAAAGTATCTTTATTTGAATCAGATAATAAGATGTCATCCATGTAATGATAAATGATGGACTTGGGGAATTGTTTACGAATTATTTCCAATGGCTTACTTACAAAATATTGGCACAGTGTAGGACTATTGAGCATACCCTGTGGGAGGACAGTCCACTGATATCTCCTATTAGGCTGAGAATTATTATAAGTAGGCACTGTGAAGGCAAATTTTTCTCTATCCTTTTCTTGTAACGGTATAGTGAAAAAACAATCTTTCAAATCAATAACTATAAGAGGCCATCCTTTTGGTAACAGAGAAGGCAAAGGAATTCCAGATTGTAGTGGGCCCATAGGTTGAATTACTTTGTTGACAGCTCTTAGATCTGTCACCATTCTCCATTTACCAGATTTCTTTTTTACAACAAACACAGGAGAATTCCAAGGGCTGGTTGATTCTTCAATATGGTGAGCATCTAGTTGCTCTTGCACCAGCTGTTCCAATGCCTGTAGTTTATCTTCAGCTAGAGGCCATTGTTTGGTCCATATTGGCTTCTCAGTTAGCCATTTTAAAGGTAGGGCCGTTGGTACCTCTAAAGGTTTGGTATTTGCTGTATGTTCTTGTACAGCCTGAATGGCTGGTGACCTTTTTCCATAATACCTCATCATATCCTTCCCAGAATTATGAGTTCCTGGAAATACAGGAATGTTAATCTGGGTATTCCATTGCTGTAGCAGGTCACGGCCCCATAAATTTATGGCAATATTGGCTATATATGGCCTTAGTCTTCCTATTTGCCCTTCGGGCCCTATGCATTCAACCCATCTTGTGCTTTGTTTTACACGAGATAGGGTTCCAATTCCTAGGAACTGAACATCTACCTCTTGAAGAGGCCAATTCGGATGCCAAGATTCTGGGGTAATGATACTTACATCCGCACCTGTGTCTAATAAGCCTTCAATAAAAGTGCCATTTATACAGACTCTTAGCTTTGGTCTTTGATCATTAATAGAAGTCTGCCAAAATATACGTTTACTCTGTCCTATTGGGTTTTTTGACTCATCCTCCACACGTAATTCTTCATTTAGACCAGTATTACTTTTTACAGCAGAAATTGGAGCTTTTAATTTTCTTGGTGAGGCACGTTCTCCACTGTGACTGGGAATGACTGGGCCACTGTTGGCTTGGGGGCCTGCGAGAGGCCCCCCAAGGAGTTTCCCGATGATATCGGATTGCCCCGTCTGTCTGTTGTTGACCTACATTCGTTGGACCAATGCCTGCCTTTACCGCATCTCCTACATATACCTGAAGGCCGAGGTCTCCTATTTTTGTCATTCCCAGAAGAGATATTATTCCTAGAAATTCTTTGCCTGCAATTCCTTTGCAAATGTCCTAATTTACCACAATTAAAACACCTGGCAGTTTGATGTCTCCTCATTGCTTTGGAAATCGCTTCTCCTACCCAAGATTCATCATTATAGCTAAACGTCTCAACATTCATCGTATGCTGAATCCATTCATCCATAGGTGCTGATCTAGACTTTAAAGGCCCAATTATCTTTTTGCATTCTATGTTTGCATTCTCAAAAGCTAGAGATTCAAGAAGTATTCGTCTAGCTTCTGGGTCTGTTACCCCTATGTCCAGAGCCTTAATTAATCTTTGCAAAAAGTCAATAAAGGGTTCTCTCTGTCCCTGCCTAATTCTGGTATATGATTCAACCCCTTTTGCTGGATCTTGTATCCTATTCCAAGCATTTAAAGCTGCTTGGTGACATAGACACAGTACTTCATCGTCATAAAGAGCTTGGACCTGTGGATCAGCATATTCTCCTGCACCAAGAATTTGATCTTGGGAAACCTCAATACCTTTTGCTCTTCCTTGCTGTTCCATATGTTTGGATTCTTCTCTGAAATAAATTCCGAACATCAAGGAAGGTCCATTATCTAAAACTGCAGACACTAACTGATGGAAATCATGGGGAGTAGCTCTAGCATTAGAAGCCCAAGTCCTTATCATTTCCTTTACATATGCATTGTGCAAGCCAAAATTGACAACAGCTTGCTTAATTTCTTTCAGATCATTCATTGCTATTGGCGTCCATCTAGCTTCTCTGACTCCCTTTGAGCCTTTAGAAGTTGATGCTTTTTCAGAATTAAGTATAGGGTATGTCGCTAGAACCCTGGGTAAGCCAGTTCTAATAGCTGGTGGAGGCCTTGTATCCTGTCCTTGTGCCTCCTTACTCTGTTCACCAGCTGCAATAATTTCCCCAATCTTTTCAAATCTTTTTATCATTGTCTCTCTTAAATCCTGAATCTCCTGACCTGTATATATTTCCAGTGATTTCACTGAGGTATCAATTTTTTGGTCCCCATTCTGCACCTGTGATTCCAAAGCTTTAATTTTTTCCTTCAAAGATAACATGTCCTCCTTAAACTTTTCTTGTATATCATGTAGATTCCCATCTTGGAGGTACATTCTGTCTGTTACCTTATCAAAACTTTGTGATAAAGTCTGAACGTCAAATTCAACAGCCTGAACCCTTTCAGGTAACTTTCTAATACCCTTGGATATGGAATCAATTTTGTCTGTCATAGTATCCACTTGTTCAGATAACCTCTGATTTTCAATAATTTTAATCCTGTCAATTAGTTGTTCATTATTAGTTCGTAAAGATTCTATCATTCTTAGGAGTGCCATATTCTTCATTAATGATAGAATATGGAAAAGAAAACTGAAGGCTAGTAACAAGCAAATTAAGGTATCCCCATAATCATATAAACCTTGTATGATGTAATTCATTGTATTAGTAAATATAAATTTACTAATCCATTGTATTAGTGAAAACAAAGCAGTAAAATTTGCGTTAGAAACAAAAACTGCAATATTACCTATTATCCAGCAGGTGGCGCTGTTGCAGAGTCGCGGTGAAAACATGGTCCTGTTTCAGTGCCTTAGTAGATGTTAAAAACTGGAAAATGCAAGTTTCTCAACAAAATAAATCTAATTAAATCAATTCCTGAGACGGAACAAGTCACCCTGAGGGGTTGCAGCTTTCAGCAACCACGTGCTCTGGTTCGTGCCACTTAAGAGCTGTACTTGCAAGGGAGATTTAAAAATGACTCAGAAAAGAGCAAACCACGCGGCCAGAGACTACGCGGGCCTGTGGAGTTTAAATCCACGTGGGGAGTCCAAGGCCGCTGGCGGCTGTGGAAGGGGAGGGCTCCCGCCAAGCCGAACTAGAGCCCGCCAAGCCCGCGGCCGCCAAGCTGAACTTGCACCCGCCAAGCCCGCAGCCGCCAAGCCGAACTTGGGGCCGCCAAGCCGAACTCGCGGCTGCGAGTGGGGAAAGGAGAGGTTCTAAAACCAAATGTTGGGCACCAAAATGAAGGCGTAAGTCACAAACAATGCCACACCAATTCGGGGTTATGATTATTAGGGTGGTATTTATTTAAAGGGGAAAAAACTTACAGATCACTGTCCCAGGCAACAGCCCTCTTCGCAACCAGGAAAGGAGTCTAGTTGCAGGCGGAGCAGGAAGTGAAGAGAGAGAGAAGAGGGAAGTGGCCGCTTTTTTAAAGGGAGAGAAACCACGCCCCAGTGGGCTGGTACCTCAGCGGTGATAGGCTGGAGGAGTGGGAGGACCTCCCGCAACACACCTCATTTTCGATAAAGGAGCTAAAGTATACAATGGAAGAAAGAAAGCATCTTCAACAAATGGTGCTGGCACAACTGGAAGTCAACCTGTAGAAGAATGAAAATAGACCCATATCTATCACTGTGCACAAAACTCAAGTCCAAATGGATTAAAGACCTCAATATCAGTCTGAACACACAGAACCTGATAGGTGAGAAAGTGGGAAATACCCTGCAACAGATGGGCACAGGAGATCGCTTCCTAGGTATAACCCCAGAAGCACAGACATTAAGGGCAACATTGAATAAATGGGACCTACTTAAACTGAGAAGCTTCTGTAAAGCAAAGGACATTGTCACTAAGACACAAAGGCAACCTACTGACTGGGAGAAGATCTTCACAAATCCTGCAACAGACAAAGGTCTAATCTCCAAAATATAGAGAGAACTCAAGAAACTAGATATAAAATGCTAATTAACCCAATTAAAAAAGGGGCACTGATCTGAACAGAGAATTCTCTACAGAAGAAGTTCAAATGGCGAAAAGACACTTTAGGTCGTGATCAACTTCTTTAGCAATCAGGGAAATTCAAACAACTTTGAGATATCATCTTACACCTGTCAGAATGGCTAAAGTCAAAAACACCAAGGATAACCTTTGCTGGAGAGGCTGTGGAGGAACGGGTACCCTCATCCATTGCTGGTGGGAATGCAATCTTGTGCAACCACTGTGGAAGTCAGTGTTTCTGTTTCTCAAGAAATTCGGGAAAAACCTACCCCTGGTCCCAGCAATACCACTCCTGGGAATATACCCAAGAGATGCTCTATCATATGACAAAAGCATTTGTTCAACTATGTTCATAGCAGTATTATTTGTAATAGCCAGAACCTGGAAACAACCTAGATGCCCTTCAATGGAAGAATGGATGAAGAAAGTATGGAATATATACATATTAGAGTATTATTCAGCAGTAAGAAACAAGGACTTCTTGAATTTTGCATGCAAATGGATGGAAATAGAAAACACTATCCTGAGTGAGGTGTCCCAGACCCCAAAAGATGAACATGGGATGTACTTGCTCATAATTTGTTTCTAGCCATAAATAAGGGCCACAGCGTCTACAATAGGTGAACCTAAAGAAGCTAAGTAAGAAGGTGAACCCAAGGAAAACATATAGTTATCCTCTTGGCTAAGGGAAGTAGACCAAATTGCCGGGGAGAAAATTGGGATCTTGGGGTGGGGTGGGATGGGGGTAAGGGGAGATGGGGAGAGAAAAATTAGAAGGGAAGGAGGGGGGACTTGGGGAAACAGAAGAATTGGGATAAAGGAAGGTTGGATAGGGGAGCACGGAACCACAATTCTTAGTTAAGGGAGCCACTTTAGGGTGGGCAAGAGACTTGACCCTAGAGGGGCTCCCAAGTGCCCAAGATGAGGTTCCCAGTTAGTTCCTTGGGCAGCTGAGGATTGGGAACCTGAAATGACCCTATCCTAGAGCAATACTGATGAATATCTTGCATATCATCATAGAACCTTCATCTGGTGATGGATAGAGATAGAGACAGAGACCCACACAGGAGCACTGGACTGAGCTCCCAAGGTCCCAATGAGGAGCAGAAGGAGGGAGAACATGAGCAAAGAAGTCGGGACCACGAGGCGTGCACCCACCCACTGAGACAGTGGAGCTTATCTACTGGGAGCTCACCAAGGCCAGCTGGACTGTGACCGAAAAAGCATGGGATAAAACTGGACTCTCTGAGCATGGCGAACAATGAGGACTGATGAGATGCCAAGGACAATGGCACGGGGTTTTGATCCTACTTAATGTGCTGGCTTTGTGGGAGCCTAGCCAGTTTGGATGTTCACCTTCCTAGATATGGACGGAGGGGGGAGGACCTAGGACTTACCACAGGCAGGGAACCCAGACTGCTCTTTGGACTGGAGAGGGAGGGGGAGAGGAGTGGAGGGAAGGGGAGAAGGGTGGGAGGAAGCGGAGAAGGGTGGGAGGAGGGGGAGGGAAATGGGATGCTGGGAGGAGGTGGAAACTTATTTTTTGTTTAATTTATTATTAAAATTAAAAGAAAAAAAAGAATATGACACCAAAAAAAATTGTTAAACATCATTGATTATTACAGAAACATAGACTAAAGTTATTTGTAAGATTCTATATACTTGTTCATGATCCTCAATACAATTCACATCAAACATTGATGGGAATATATGAGTGAGTCATTCATATTTGTGATAGTATAAACTGGTGAGACTGATGGGGGAATCAATGTGGAGTCCTCTCAATAAAAGAGAAATAGAATTACCATATTATTCAGCTATATAACTCCTGGTCATATATTATAAGAACGTTATTTCATACTTGGAAATTCATTCTTAATGTGACTCTATTCCCAATAAGTAAGTGGAGCCAATGTAGATGTTAACCAGGTGATGAAAATTTGCTCTATATATACAATGCAACATTTATCTGATGTGAAGAAATGAATCATGAAATTTGCAGGTAAATGCAATAATTTTTTAAAAATTATACTCTGAGAGATTTATCAGGCCTGTTAGAAATGCCCCTCAGCTTGTGCTTATTTGTATCTCTATTTCCATCTCTGTCTCTGCCTCATCTATTTTAGCTTTGAGTCTTTCGCTTTGTATGTTTGTCTTGGAGTACATGTGGAAGCCAGGGAAGAAGAAACAAGACACTGGAAATAAATGCTATAAGTAGAGAGGAGAATAAAATATAGGTAAGATAATACAAAACATTGAAAGTAGAAAGGGAGAGAAAGGTTCACACATAAAAGGAGAGGTGCATGAAAATGAAAGGATTGAATGTAGACTCAAATAAAATGAAGGATTCTGAAATGTTATATGAAACCTATGACCCTTCAACAAAAATAAAATTATAATGCCAGTGACATGAAAGTTGAGCTAGAGAGAAGAAACTGTCTATAGGATAGTGTTGATAGTATTGGATGGTACTATGCAGGCTTTTGATGGAGAAAAGACCTCAGTGGTCTAACCAACCATTAGACACTGCATAGTACAATAAATTGGAAAGATGACTTATAGTTTAGGAGTACTTCTTGCTCTGCCAATGGTCCTGATTTTAATTCCCAGGAACCACATGGTAGCTCACAATCATCTGTAATGAAATCTGGTTCCCTCCGGTCAGTCATCCTCATCAATTTAGACCATAAAACTCAATATAGACTAGGTCAACAGAATCTCAATATAAGGCTGCCCTTGCATGCATGCTTCAGCAAAAAATAAAAAGTACACTTACCTCACCAGCCAGTTGTACCTGTTGGTACAAAAGTCCTTTCTGATTGGAGATGAGGCTCAGCTCAACATTAAGGATTTCATGTCTGGTACTGTAAATCTTGCTAGATTTATTTTGAATGTCAAGACTAGTTACAGAAATAACTGTGACTGAATTTTCTATCACAGAAGTAAGTTTCTTGTATTCAGCATTATTAGTTTATCCTGCTCAATATACTTTTTTTTCTTCAGGTAACACAACCCCATTTTTTTCTTATAAGGACCACACCATCCTGTGCCTATAAATTAAAGAGGAGATTCTCTTTCCAAATAAGGGGAGAGAAACATAACCATTGTTTGATTAACTAGAGAATTATTTTCCAATGGTTCAGTTCAGTCAAGTATCAATTTCAGGATTTTTAAAGAACTACTAAAAAATAGATCTTTCCTTTTCCTGACACAGAAATATACAGGATAAGAATGTCTTCAAGATCATAATCACTGTATGCAAACAGCTAGAAAGACGCAAGAGGAAGGCACTAGAGAGGCAGGAGAATGGGGTTTGAATATTGAAGTCAAGTCCTAGTTTCAGTTGTACAGAACATGCAAACAGCTTTGCCTTGGGATCAATCAAAATTTCTGGTATCAGTCTATGTCCAGGTCTTCAGTCAGTATAACTGGATGTTCTTTATAGGAAGAAATGCTGGGCTGAAGTCCTGTCTTTCCTAATGGAATCAGTTTAGTTAAGAATGCACTATTTCTTCCCAGTGTTAAGGACTTAACCCATACTTTTCACACACAAATTACTCTACCACAGAGCTATATCCCCACACCTAATTTTTTAATAATGACATGGTCTGGGAAAACTCAAGTTTTGATTCAACTTCTATATCAGTCAAAAATTCCAAAAGATAATATAGAAATTAGAAATTATGTAACTAGTGATTGCAGAAATAGAAGTAAAAATCATGCTACTGCACCTTATATTCAGTACTCTTTTGTACCTTTTGTAATTTTTCTGACAGGTTTGTTTTATGTATAAGTCATGTAGGTCTATACTGACTAGTTAGATTTTTACCAATATTTGTGTAAGCAAAACCAAACCAAGACAAAACCCTAAAAACAATGTAGCATTTTTTTCTTTTAAAGATAATAATCTAGTGTTGACTTTGAGGCTAATTCTTATAATTAATGGAGTCTTTAATATCTTAGTAATAACCATGTTCAAAACCCTTGAAGGAAAGTATAAACTTGATAACAATGCTGCTTCTATTGCTGCTTTTCCTTGGAGATGAAATAACCTTAAAATAAATTGACTATCTTTTAATGATTGATATCGGTAAACATATTTCAGTCTATAGGGACATGTAACTTGATTTGATATTGCATTATTACCTTTTAACAATATAAATGATCCAGATATTTGTTCCTCTGAGAAGAAAGATTAAAGTGCATTTTAAAGTGCCTTTCAATATTATTAAAAACCATCTGTGACTTTTCAGTTTTAATTACCCAAATATATTTATATATTTTTTCTTTGTAACTTCAATAGCTTATTTGAAGCATAGAGATTTTTGCATCCCAAAGTCATTCTCCTTTGTTAATTTCACTAAGAACATTGCAAAAACATCAAGTCTTTAAATATACAAGCAATCTGGAAATCCAGTTTTTCTATCAGAATCAAGAAATAACACCATACCTTTCGATGGCACTAGGGAACAATTAAAAAAAAAAACTGCCACTTATTTTATTTTGTCATTTCTCGGAGTAAGCTACCCACAGGGTACTTAAATGGTTGATTTTCTCTTTTCTCTAGGTTAACAACAAAAATATATTCAACAACAAAGAAACTAAATCAGTTATTTGATGGAGGAAGGTCATTGGTTAAATAAAAAGAAACTGCTTGGCCCTCATTGGTTAGAAGATAGGTGGGAGGAGTAAACAGAACAGAATGCTGGGAGGAAGAGGAAGTGAGCTCAGACTCCACAGCTCTCCTCTCCGGAGCAGACGCCTCAGAGAGACGCCATGCTTCCCGCTCCCGGGAAGACAGACGTGATTCAGCTCTGACCCAGGATGGATGTAGGCTAGAATCTTCCTGGTAAGCGCACCTAGGGGCGCTACACAGATGATTAGAAATGGGCTAAATTAATATGTGAGAATTAGCCTAGAAGAGACTAGATAGAAATGGGCCAAGCAGTGATTAAATGAATACAGTATCCGTGTAATTATTTTGGGGCATAAGCTAGCTTAGCAGGCAGCCGGGGAGCCGGGGAGACCGCCCCGCCGCCCCTTATTACTACAGTTATTTATGTTTCAGTTGTCAGATCTCTATTTTCTGAATATCCTTGCGCCAGATTGGAGGAGGAGATAAAGATAGGGTAGGTATATTTCATACATAGTTAATTTGTAATTGTAAAAAAGTTAAGCTTTCTTTTCTTTTGCCTTGTCTTTTCCTGCTAGTTCTTCTGGGTGACTACAACATCAACAATGGAGTCATCAGTGTGCTTAGAATGCTGTTAGTGGAATTCCACAGCATCAAATGAGTAAACCCAATGATTTTAATTCTCAAACAGGAGATTGTGCCACATTGACTGATGCAGAAGATAACAAGTTTTCAACATTTTGTCAACTGGTCTGGATTTCCAAGTCACAAGACACATGAAATAGTTACATGAATGATAAGAATCAACTAATCTTTATCTTAATGTTTTTGTTTATTTGTTCATGTGCTTAATTTTCACCATTTCAAAATGCTACACACCTATCCAAAATTTCTTTATCTATCAAAAGTAATAGCATATTAAAGTCACTTTAAATATGTCTTACTAATAAACCATAAAACCATTAGTGGTTTTCCATTTCATCTTCACTTTTAATGTATACTAACACTCCTACATTGTATACATTTTCTTCTTATTTATAATAAAAATTTGCCATTCTAATATCTATTAATTAAAGAAAGGGAAATGATATTTTAATCAATAATATTTATCAGATAATGATGCATTTAAAAGAATGGGAACTCTCAGAATGTCAACTTTACCAAAACAAGAGAAGTCCATTACATATATACAATGAAAAATCAACAGTAAGTATGGGCAGGATTAGAAATGCCCCCCTAGTAACAATCCAGTGGAGATAAAAATGTTCTGAGTGATATATTTTAAGGTAAATTTTTAACTTCACTCTTTGCTGGAAAGAAATCAAGGCTTCTGTGTGACCAAAATTCAGTGATACTGAGTACCCTGTTACCTGCTTCTAAGGCAAATAGAATATAGAAACTGACTTTGCTTTTCTTGAATCTTCAGTAAGTTCTCATACCTGTGAGCTTTTTTATATTTACCTGAGGAGTTGGATGGAAGCTATTTGGAAGAAATCTGACCTAGGAATCTTCCAATGGGATATAGATCATCAGTTGAATAAGAATCAATCCAGAAGCCAATATTATACTTTCTGTTGAGAATTAGGGCAGTTAGTCAGATAAAAGGGATATTCATGTATTACTCTCTTCTAATGTGTTCTAAGTCTTCTTTCAACAACTACATAGGTTCATGTTCATAATCTGTTTTTTTTTCTGTTTTATTTTTCACGAGCAGAAGCAAGTATTTCTCTCTGTCTCTGTCTGTCTCTCTGTCTCTCTCTCTCATGCGCGCGCACACACACACACACACACACACACACACAGACTCTCACACACAGATTTTCCACTATAGGCTACAAGGAATAGTCCACCAGAAATTCGATGACATATAAAAGAAGATATAACCGTTGTTTTAAATACTTATTTATTTAGATGAATAGGCAGAATGTAGATATAATCAGAAGGTACCACTTTCAAAACATAATCAAGCACACAGGAAAAGTAGCATTTCACTATTTAATAGCATATATTTCTCCTTTGATTTTTAATTCTGCTGAAAAGAAGAAAAAAATAATCAGAGTTAATTCTGGTAAATCCAATTCACCTTACTCGGAATCAGATATGAATAGCAAGAGTCTATGTAATTTTTCTTCTTCCAGATAAGGACTGCTCTTGAGGAATGGCTCATTGAGTCAATTAAGTCCGATTATATATCATATCACCTCTTGTTTTCTTTTTTTCTCATGCTGGAAGTTTGTTGGAGGAAAAGGGAGGGGGCACTCAGGAGACAGAAGCAGGCAGATCTCTGAGTTCAAGGCCAGCCTGGTTGAAGGACAGGTTCCAAAGAAACAGAGAAACCCTGTCTCAAGAAAAAAGAAAAAAAATTAAATGGGTTAAAGAGATAGATGTGACAAAAGAAAAACAAAAACAAAATATACCCAAATATTGAAGTAATGTTTTGGAGAATATTTAAATACTTCAGACTTCCCCTAGTTGATTTACCTTTAGTTTTCTAAGCAGCTCAGTGCAAACACAGGGGTTTGATGCAGCCACAGAGTATATATTTCTTCCATGTTGACTCAGGATCATTCAGTAGCCTAGGCTACTTCTTCAAGTCCTGATGGGGGAGTGTCATGTATCAATCTGTTGATTTCATTGGTTAATAAACAAACTGCTTGGCCTCATAGCTTAGAACATAGGTGGGAACAGAATGCTGGGAGGAAGAGGAAGTGAGCTGAGAGACTCGACAGCTCTCCTCTCCGGAGCAGACGTCTCAGAGAGATGCCATGCTCCCCACACCTGGGCAGACACACGCGATTCAGCTCTGACCCAGGATGGATGTAGGCTAGAATCTTCCCGGTAAGTGCACCTTGGGGTGCTACACACAGATGATTAGAAATGGGCTAAATTAATATGTGAGAATTAGCCTAGAAGAGGCTAGATAGAAATGGGCCAAGCAGTGTTTAAAAGAATAGAGTTTCCATGTAATTATTTTGGGGCATAGAGCTAGCCATGTAGGCGGCTGGGGTGCTGGGGATGCAGCCCTGCCGCTCTTATTACTACAAAGTCCCAGCTTTTAACCATGTGTTTTACCACCAAGAAACAATATCTCCCAGTATTTCCTGCAATGGCTTTTATTGGCAAAATTAAATTTGGGCTATTGAGGTATAAAAATTGCCTGGTAGCCTGATGTGGTATGCAACATAACTTCTATCAATTGGGAGACAGGCAGGATGATCTTAAGTTTGAGATTGACTGATGTTATATAATTAGATTCTTTTTTTATAATTTTCATTGCTTTTATTGAGCTATATAGTTTCCTCTGCTTCCCTAACTTCCTCTCCCTTCCCTTTCTGCACTTTGTCATGATAACCATGCTCCCAGTTTACTCAGAAAACCTTGTCTTTTTCTACTTCCCATGTAGATTAAATTCATATATGTCCCTTTTTGGGTCCTCTTTGATTTTTAGGTTTTCTGAGATTGTGAATTGTAGAACGGTTTTTCTTTGCCTTATGTCTAAAAGCCGTTTAGAGTGAGTACATATTATATTTGTCTTTCTGAGTCTGGGTTACATCACTCAGTATGATGTTTTCTAGATCTATTCATTTGCCCACAAATTTCAAGATCTCATTTTTCCTCTGCTGTATAACACTCCTTTGTGTAAATGTACCACATCTTCTTTATCCATTCTTTGGTTGGGGACATTTAAGTTGTTTCCAGTTTCTGTCTATGACCAATAATGCTGTTATTGACATATAGTTGAGCACATATTGTTTTGGTGTGATTGAACATTCCTTGGGTATATATCCAAATGTGGTGTTGCTGGGTCTTGAGGTAGGTTGTTTCATAATTTTCTGAGAAATCACCATATGGATTTCCAAAGAAGCTGTACAAGCTTCCACTACCATCAGCAATGGATGAGTGTTGCCTTTACCCCACATCATCTCCAGCATAAGCTGTCATCAGTGTTTTTGTACTTGGCTGTTCTTATAGATGCAAGATGGAATCTCAGAGTTGTTTTTATTATTTATTATTTATTTATTTGTTAAAGTTTTCTGTCTCTTCCCCGCCACCACCTCCCATTCCCCTCCCCCTCCCCCAATCAAGTCCCCCTCCCTCGTCAGCCCAAAGAGCAATCAAGGTTCCCTGCCCTGTGGGAAGTCCAAGGACCACCCACCTCCATCCAGGTCTAGTAAGGTGAGCATCCAAACTGCCTAGGTTCCCACAAAGCCAGAACGTGCAGTAGGATCAAAAACCCATTGCCATTGTTCTTGAGTTCTCAGTAGTCCTCATTGTCCGCTATGTTCAGTGGGTCTGGTTTTATCCCATGCTTTTTCAGACCCAGGCCAGATGGCCTTGGTGAGTTCCTGATAGAACATCCCCATTGTCTCAGTGTGTGGGTGCACCCCTCGTGGTCCTGAGTTCCTTGCTCATGCTCTCTCTCCTTCTGCTCCTGATTTGGACCTTGAGATTTCTGTCCGGTGCTCCAATGTGTTTTGATCGTGTTTCTGTGATGGCTAAGGATGTTGAACATTTCCTTAAGTGTCTTTCAGTCATTTAGATTCGTCTGTTTAGAGTTCTCTGTTTAGATATATACCCCATTCTTTCATTGAATTATTTGTTCTTCTGAAGACCAATTTCTTGAGTTGTTCATATATTTTGGAGATCAACCCCCTGCCTGATGTGGGGTTGTTGAAGATATTTTACCATTATGTAGGCTATGTTTTTGTCTTGTTGACCATGTCCTTTGCTTTACAGAAGCTTCTCTCAGTTTCAGGAGGTCTGTATTTTGTTTATAGCCATCTTAATCCACAAAGTAAGATATTCACCTTTGCAGGCAAGTTCCAGACCTAGGACATTGACCTAGTGAGACCTGCAGGCACCAGGCTTTTAGAAAACATTAGCATTTTTTTTGTTGTTGTTGTTAGTCAACAGTCACAGACCTTCAGCATTTACTTACCAGCTAGGGATGTCTCCAGGCCTGATTTTCAGCAGACCTGACACATCTCCCCTCCCCCTTGCCCGTTTGCTACATAACAGCTTCTGAGGATATAATAAAGAACAGTTTTATCAGAAATAAATGTCTTGATGTCATTTCTCGTGTCTCTTGCGTTTGCATTCCTCTGCCATTGGTTTATCAGTGACAACCATTCACATCCCACTGGCTGGGATAGAACTCAAAATTCTTCTTTCTATTAATGAACATATAACACAATTATATTGTATACAATATGACATGCATATATTGTATTATATATAATATATATTGTATTATATCCTCATTAAATTCTTCATGTTTGATTATTTTACTATGAAGATTTAACTATTATTTAACAGCTATGTTGAGATTTTAATGTGTATAAAAGAGATTGTGATGTACCATGCAGCTCTTAAAACATATCATTTCTTTCCTCCAAATTCCCCAAATCTAAATTTCTCCAAATGAATGTGTGGTCAGGAATGTCACAGCAGTCCTGCAGGCCCTGGTACCATCTTCTGTCTTGGGGTTCCAGTCCTCTGGAGAGACACAATGACCAGAGCAATTTTTATAAAGGGAAATATTTAACAGGGGATGGCTTTTCACTTCAGAGATTTTATGGTGGTATACAAGCAGGAATGGTAATGGAAATGAGCTAATAATTCTATATCTTGATCCACAGGAAGCAGGAAGTAAAATGGCATAAAATTTGGAGAACTCAAAGTCCATCCCACTGGTGACACACCTTCTCAAACAAGCCATGCCTACTCCATAAAGGTTCCTCCCTAATATTTCCCCTCACTGTGGGCTTATGAAGCCATTTTATTTCAAACCATCAATGACTGCAAAATCAGGCAAGAGACAAATACCTTTGTGAATGATGAACATGTGGAGAGATGTCTTGGTGTTCATAAATAAAGAGAGGACAAAGTTAACAATAGCAAGTTCCCATGTAAAGTCATAATAAAAGTAAACTAAAGGCAGGGAACATGCCTGTCTCTTCTCCAGCTTAAGGAACCCTTGGTCCCTTATGTCCCTGTTCTTTCTCTTATCCATGCTTTCCACTATGGCAAAGAAACAACTCCCCTACCAGGTTGTGACACATGGAGTTTCTCTTTTTTACCTTGTTGGAATTAGGGCCAGGAATTCCTATCTTGATTTCTCATTTCCTGATAATTCTCCCTGGCAGAATACTGCACTTCTCGTCCTCAAGTGGAACAGTGCAGAACAATGGTTAACAATGAGTGTTTTACCAGCAATTGTTTAACCTCAATACCATTGAATAAGTAAATTAAGCTTAGAGAGTTTTTAATGAAGAAAATTTGAAAGCTGATATATTATATGAGGCTGAAAACTGTTCATTCTGTGACAAAACTAGACATTTATTCTCAGATGGCATTAGTCAATGTCTGCAGTAAGCATAGGCTGTTCATATGATAACCATTTTCACAATAAGTGTAAGTAGTTTGATTAAGAACACATATAATTTTCCTCACAGTTACTTCAAAGAGGATATAATTTTTGAAGATGGTATACAGTATTTTATCAGTTACTAGACAGTCCTTTTTGGGTAGCATGTTGCAAGCAGCAACCTCAAATGTCAGTTGACTACTGTAAGAAGAAGCCAAAGAGAATTACAACAAACCAGCTAGGCAACTGTGGTTGCCAAGGCCTTAGTGAGTCAAGAAAAACTCAATTTCTAGAAATATCTTTTTACTTTGTTTTCTTCTTTATGGGCACATTTTTATTGATTAAAGGTAATAAAATGTTTATAATTTTAGATTGAGAAGAATTATCAATTCATTAGAGTGCATGTTTATTGCATAAAACTTGTACTAATGATACATGCTTTCTAATTAGAAAGATATTTTCAAGGCAAGACAAAATTACTTTCTCAATAAAAATATTTTAGACCCAAGATATGCATTCTTAAAATTTTTAATGAGTTCTGAAGCTGACATCATACCAATTAAAATATGAGTAAAAAAATAATTCTGCCTTATTGGACTATCTGGTTTTTTGGTGATATTACCCTTATCATGTGGAACATGAGTCACATTTTTTATTATTTGAAAAAAGTCTGCCACTTATCACAAGGAAAAAATAAAGCTAATTTTCCTAATATAACAATGGGCCTCTGCAGCTCTGGCTGATTTACAAATACTCTATGCACTTAGTAAGTGGACATTTCTTGCAGTGGGTTAATAGAGGTTCTGCAGAAGGCCCATGAATTATGGTGAGGCAATTTTGTAATTTAGAGTACAGGTCATTATGTCTATTTAGTGATTAATGGAGTAGAATTGACCTTTTCTAAAAGCTGACAGCAGGATTCCAGAGTCAATCAGCCACTCTCAGTAGATGACATCTGCTGAGTTTTAAAGAAATAAGGTAAGTACTTAGCCATCTCCAAATGACAATCAAATAAAAAAAATGTTAAAAACCAACTCTTTAAAACATGTATGCATAGGTGGGTAGCAGTTTAAAGAAACCTCATTCATTCTGTTAGGAATATTTCCTAACACGAGCTCGCTGCCGATACAAAATTTCTAATCAAGCCAAATCAAAACAAGCCAAATTAAGAAATATCCAGGTTTAATCGGAGTTCTGCGCTCTCAGGTGGCCCCGAGGGGGAACCTGGAAGCAGCACAATAGCGCCCACTGGGAGGAAGGAAAAGGGACCACTTGTTCCTCTTTTGGGAGCTCATTAAAATACCCTGGGGAGTGGTCCTGACCCAGGGGTCAGGATCTAGCCTTCTGGGATTTGGAGTCCAGACCAGGTCTGGAGGCTGGGATAGGTGCGAGGGGCTGGAGTCTGCACTCCCAACTTGACATATTACAACTTGCTCAATGTAATGTCAATTTCATCTTCTCAGCCACTGTGTTTGAAACTGCAGAATTTACTTAATTCACAAATGGATACAGAAAATGTGGTATATAAACACAATAATATTTTATATAAGCATAAAGAAAGCTAATTTATTACACTGTAGATATCACAAGAAATATTGTACCAAATGAAGTTAAAATAAAAAAAGACAAATAGCATGTTTTCTTTCACTTGAGTGACCTAGTTTGTAAATTATATTTTATTCACATACTTATAAATATGTATATTTATATAACTGTGTAAATGAGTAACATAATATAGGTCTTCTGTGTGACAAAACAGTCCTATTTCTGGATATACATCCAAATCAAATAGCTTTGCTTTCAATCACATCAGCATACCAAAGAGAAACACAGTAATGCTTATTGTAGCATTATTTATAATAACTAAAGAATGCAAACAACTAATGAATGGATAAAGAATATACAAATATGTATAAATAATGTTTAATACTACTCAGCTACAAAGAATAATTAAATCATATCTTATCATTTGGAATATAAACAGGTGAATTTGAAGATATTACATTAAGTGAATTAAGTAACACAGACATAGATATGCACCACATAAACTTCCTTATACAGAGAACAATAAAAAATTAAACCTGAATATTTAGTGGTTACTGAAAATTTCAAAAAGGATAGAAAAAAGATGATGGATTTGAGAACTACTGCTTGGGCATTTATAATTTTATATATTCATTTAATATTATATATTAAAAGAATGCCATTAAGATGTCTAATTAATTAAAATTAACAAAACATAAAAAAGATCTATAGTCTTTTAGAGAAAGGGGTTTGTAGGAGGAACAGGCCATGTGTTTGTCCCTGCTACTTGGCTAGCTTACACTCAAAATAACCAAACAGAAACTGTATTTAATAAATAACTTCTTGCCTATTAGCTCTAACTTCTTATTGACTAACTCTTACACATTAGTTTAACCCATCTCCATTAATCAGTTTATCACCACATGGCAGTGTCTTACTGGAGATTCTAACCAGTGTCCATGACTGGTGGAGGATCCATGACTCTGACTCTGCTTTCTTCCTCCCAGCATTCAGTTCTGCCCTATCCACCTACCTAAGTTCCGCCCTATCAGACCCAAAGCAGTTTCTTTATTCATTAACTAATGAAAGCAACACACAAACAGAAGAACCTCCTATACCATTTCCCCTTTTCTGTTTTAATAAAAAGGAAGGCTTTAACTTTAACATAATAAAATTACATATAACAAAACAGTTATTAAGCAAGATTACAGTTAAAATACTTGTATGTACTTTATCTCTTCCTTACTAAGGAAAACTGTATTATTACTATCTATTCTTCAACTCTATCAAAGACCTCAGAAGGATATAATAATACCTAAGTAAACAGGAAGTGCATTGTAAGCAACTTCCAAAACTCTAGAATTTACAGAGACATCTTGCTGCCTGGACAGTTACCCAAAGTTCTTCTATACCATTGGGGCATCCATCTTCGGCCTTCAGGCCCATAGTATCCAGCAAACTTTTCCATGGAGCAGGAAATTTCAAAGACAGTTCTGCCTATATTGGCAGTTTTCAGTTACTTTCTTCTGTTCCTGCAGAATGTCTTGCAAATTCTTTCATGAAGCAGAAACCACAAAGGACCATCTCACCTTCAGGTAAGTTCATCAGTCAGCAGTCATATCTCTGTAGGTACTGCATGTCCAGTGAAGCAGTCCAGGCAAGAGCAGTTTTTTGCCCAAATGGGAAGCAAACTCCTAAGGAATCTCTTCGATGCCCATTTTCCTTATGAAGTGCTGCCAGAAGCAGATGTGTCTCATTGTCATGAAAAGTCCTAAGTTATTAAAACATTTAAATGCCATATTCTGAAGGTCTCTGAAAGACTTGAATAATACCTATCTAACTGAAATATATCTCTATACATCTAGAAAATCTAATTAACCTGACTACAAGCTTGACGATTATAGATGATTATCCATTAACAACCTATATTTCTTAATTATACATTACATTTTTTAAATGAACTACACAATCACAGCACCTCAGTTAAGAGTAGAAATATACATATAACAAGAATGACCTTAAATTTATATCAATAAACCACAATCCATATAAATGTAGAAGTTGTGTTAAACTCTGTATTTTTTTCTTGAATTTCTTTTTAAGCCCTCTTAGGTTTTACATTGAGTTAGTTGGCCATATTCAGCCACCAGTTGTTGCAAGGTGAGGGCCTCTTGTTTCTTCCAGCTGCCTGTCTAGCTTACACCCAAAATAACCACACAGAAACTGTATTATTTAAAACACTGCTTGGCCATTAGCTCTAACTTCTTATTGACTAACTCTTACACATTAGTTTAAACCATCTCTATTAATCTGTGTATCACCATGTGTCAGTGGCTTACCAGAGGTTCTAACCAGCATCCATCTCTGGCAGAGGATCCATGGCTTCTCTCTGACTCTGCTTTCTTCCTCCCAGCATTTAGTTCTCTCCTCTATGTTTACCTAAGTTCTGCTCTATCAGGCCCAAAGCAGTTTCTTTATTCATTAACCAATGAAAGCAACACATGAACAAAAGAACCTCCTACAGGGGTAAACTTTTATGCCTAGTTCTGACCCTTACTGGTTGTTGATCTTAAGAAATTCTCAACACAATTTTCTCATTTGTAATAAAGAGGTATTCTTTAATTACATTATTGAGAACTAGTAAAACTTGTATCATATAAAACATGTTATATAAAATTTAACATTCAGAGACATAAGTAAAAGTATTTTACTTTAATTTTCTTACTATTATTTGTAAATGGAGTCTGTGCTTTCATAGCAAAAACTATATAAATTACAACACTTTTTAGCCATTGTCTCAATCATATTCCAAGCTAGCTCTTACATCTTAAATTAACCATTTCTATCATTTTATATTTTACCACAAGGCTTGTGGTTTATTACTTCACATCTTGCTTCATAGGTGGTTACATAATTTCTGCCTGATACTGCCTTCTTTTTCCCTGCATTCACTTTAGTTTTCCTGCCGAGGCCAAAGCAACTTCTTTCTTAACCAATGGTAATAAAATCTAATCACAGCATACAGAGATGAATCCCATATGATCTCCCCTTTCTGTCTAAATAAAAAAAAAAGGTTTTAGCTTTAACATTGTAGAATTACTTGTAAAAAATGTATCAAACAAGTATTACAGCTATAATATTTAGTCTATTTGTATTTAGAAAAAATAAAGAAAATATTCTGTCATCTATTTTATCTTTGTGAGTCTAAAGTTTCAAGTCTAATTTATATTTTATTATACCTAAGAAAAACTCTATCTATCTTCAACCCCATCAAAGACTCCAGAAGAATATGATATTACATTAGTAAGCAGGAAGTGCATTGCAAGCAACTTCCAAAACTCTAGAATTGACAGATACATCCTGCTACCTGGAAAATTACCCATAGTTTCTCTGTAGCATTAGGGCATCCATCTTCATCCTACAGGCACATAGTATCTGGAAAACTTTTTCATTAAGCAGGAAATTTGAAAGACTGTTTTGCCTGTATTGGTACTTTGTCAGCCACTACTCTCTGTGTCCTACAGAATGTCTGGCAGATGCTATCATGAAGCAGGAACACTGTCTCACCATCTTTTGGCAACTCCAGTTTATACTCTATACTGTCAAGAAACTTGCCCAAATGACTAGCCTTGTCAAATTGAATGCAAACTACACAATGAGTTTTTCAATACCCATCAAGCTTTCTGAATTGGTGCTGCCAGAAGCAGACCTGTCTCATTGTCAAGAAAAGAATAAGTTCTTAAAACATTTTAAATGCCATATTCTGTAGGTCTTTAAAGTGTTGAAGATCATCTATCTAACTGAAACATACCTCTGTATATCTAGAAAATTTAATATGACTAAAAGTTTAATCAATATAGATGACTATCAATTAATCAATATTTCTTAATTATATATTTCTTTTGGGTTTTTTTGAGACAGGGTTTCTCTGTAGCTTTGAAGAGCTATAAGAGCTCCTAGAGGCCAAGAGCTCTAATAGACCAGACTGGCCTCAGACTCACAGAGATCTGTCTGCCTCTGCCTCCCAAATGCTGGGATTGAAGGTATGCACCACCATTGCCTGGCTTTCTACATTACATTTCTAAATGAGCTGCATAAACATAATACCTTAAACAAAAGCAGATATATTGATGTATTTATATTTATAGCTATATATTAGTTTATAAATTTGTGTCAATAATTCAGTCTATACCAATGTAAGGTATTTATCTCTATATCATATCCCTCTTATTATTTCTTCTTTAGAAATTGACAGTGACCATTCACCATTATAACCAAGCTTTTTAAAAATGAAAATAAAGATTTATAAACAATCATTTTGGGAATTTGGGTGTTGTTTTCTCCAACTGCTACCTGCTGTTTGTTGAGTAAGGTTTTTTTTTTTAAGGTTTATGGAGATCTTTCAGAAGGTCTTAGTCCATCAAAGAACATTAGTATGTAAGGGACCAACACATTCTCATCTCCTGTAGAAACAAACATGTTGTAGAAGGCCCTTTTGTATTTGTGTTGCTTTCATTGGTTATTAAAGAAACTGCCTTGGCCTAGTTGATAGGGCAGAATTCGGCTAGGCATGGAAGACAGAACAGAATTCTGGGAGGGAGAAAGCAGAGAAAGGCAGATGCCATGGTTCTCCTGCCCGAGATGGATATTGGTTAGACTCATACCAGTAAGTCACAGTCAAGTGGTAATACACATTAATGGAGATGGGTTAATCTAATATGTAAGAGTTAGCCAATAACAGGCTAGAGATAATGGGCCAGGCAGTGTTTAAAAGAATACAGTTTCTGTGTGATTATTTTGGGTGTAAGTAGCAGGGTGGCCAGGACAATCAAGGGGCCCAGCTCCTCCTACAACACAAACAGAATCCCTTTTCCAAAGTAACATATCCTCAGACTCAAATTTTCAAGTCAAGATACCTTTAAAATATATATACTATTTTAACTTAACATCACCCAGAGTTAAAAGTTTTCAGCAGTTAACTCATTAACAGTCAAAATATCCAAAGAAAACACAATATCACACTTAATTCGGATTCTCTATGTCATATTCATTTTTTACTCTATTAGCTTTTAATATTTATTATCTTTACTTCTTTATCTGTGACTCTTTGTACTCTTCTCTGTCTCATAAGCCCATGTATTTATCCAACCCTGTGACTGGTTCAAGGGTTTTTTATTACTATTTTTATCTGAGTCTGTCTTATTGTGATTCTGTAATCATTTTCTGACAAGGAGAGTTGTTTTATTTTTTACAAATACTAAGCAGGTGTGGGTAGGACTAATCTGTGGCAGAGGTATATTCACAGCATCTGTAAGCCAAGCTCACTGCCTCAGCTGCAGTGATGCAGTACCTCTATGTCAACAATAAGCAACTTTTAGTACTCTGCTCACAAACACTATACAATTGCTCTGTATCAGTATCTCTCAAAAGAACCAGAGCCATTCAAGCTGCCTGTACAAACCAGGAAGCAAGAAAACCAGGTTGTAGTCTATCTGAAAAAATGTTGCTACCAAGCAGCTCCAATTGACTCCCATTTTTGTGGATCTAAAAGTAATTTTTTTAATCTTTCATAGGCTTTATGTGGATTACATTGTCAAATGTTGGGCACCATTATGTAAGTAGAGACTGTGCTTTCACTTCCCAGACACTCAGACCTGAATAATCACACAAAACTATATTAATTACAGCACTGTTTTGCCAATGGCTGTCGCATATTCCTAATTTGCTCTTTCAACTTAAATTACCCCATTTCTCTTATTTTATACATTTACCATGAGACTTGTGGTTTTAACTTCACATCTTGTTTTTAGGTGGTTTTACGATGTCTGCCTGACTCTACCTTCTTTCTCCCTGCAATCAGTTTAGTTTTCCCATTTAGCTATAGTCTCCCTTTCCAAGGCCAAAGCAGTTTCCTTATTAACTGATGAAAATAAAACAGAGGGGAATCCCACATAAATTATTACTAATATTATTACTATTATTTCACTTTTTATATAAGACAATACTGAGTAATCTATAAATGTCTATTATGTAAGGACTGATAGGATGATTGTTATTAGGTTGGAATCCAAAAGTCCTTTTCTGGAGCTTGTATGTTGAAGATATGGTCTAGGTTGTGGCACAAGTGGGAGATGGAAGAATCTTTAAAACCTGTGGTATGGAGTAAGTTTATAAGTTATTAAAAATATACTCTTGACTTCAGTAGGAATGTAATTATTTCCTGTCTGTCATTGTTTTTAATCTACTACCACATAGTAAGCCAATTCATCTGCCACCATATGAATTTATCATGGACTGACACATCCCAACATTTGAGCACAATTAAACCTTTCTATTATTTTTCAACAATTTTTAAATTTAACTATATTTTGTTCATATTTCAAGCCTTCCTCTGATCCTTCTATATTCTTTCCCTCTCCCTACCCAATCAACTTTAAGTTCTTTGTAAAAAAAAAAAAAAACAAAACAAAACAAAAAAAAAAAAAAACACCAGAAAACCAATACAACAACTCCACCACTACAGCAAGTGAACTGTCATTTATATCTGTTGGGAGAAAGGAAATAAATTTTCTCTAATACAGTGACCATAACAAACCTCTTGTTCAGGAGTGTTTCACCAACAATAGATTCCACGGTAATATTGTATGTTTTTGCTTCTTTATATATTGTTAGCTTTTTAAAAATTGTTGCTGTTCTTTAGTTTTTTTTTTTCTTTTTGTATTGGTGTGGTTTTAATTTGTTTTCTTCTCTTTAAGCTAGCCGTCAGACACATTGTGACTGTGAGAGAAAGCTAGTGGGCAATGATAAACAGGATGACTATGACAGAAGTTCAAAGAAAGCATTGGAAAGGCCTGAGATTCTGTTTCAGAAACAACTGTCAACTTTAAGAAGTCTATGAAGGCAGCAGCTCTCTTCTTTGATTAAAGGAGTTTCAAATAAACCTGCTGAAGACTGGGTGTCTATATTTTCTTATTCATACACTGAAGGAAATCATTTTCTGTTACCTCTGTCTTTGGATAGTTGACAGCTATTTGTATAGAATTTTTAGTGAAGCAATCAGAAATAAACACACTTTGTGGTTCAGGCAGCATTCCCAAACATACACAGAGATGGGTGAGGAAAGGCAACCAACTGAGGAAATAATCAAGTTTTATTTAATATGGAAAAATGAAATAAATAACATAGCAACAAACAACAATAATAGTAACAATAATAGAAAACTGGAGGCTTTGGGTTTTAAAGATTCAATTTGTTGCCTGTAAGAATTTTTTTTTTTTATGAATCGGTCATAACTACTTGCTTTAGTACATCTTTGGGAGGAGCCAGTGCTATGGTTTGTTAAAACTGTAGCTTCTACAGAGAATCTATAACCTGAGAGACATGATGGACAAAGCCTCTCAAAGCTTAGTTGCCTCACATATGATAGGGAATGGATTTCAAACTCTCACATTGCAAAACCAAGTAAAGACTATACTTTTCTAATCAAAATGGCTTCTAAATTTTCATTTTAGTTGAATATGATCAAAGTCCTATGTGCTTTTTTAGAAATCATGTTTCTAGTGCACCAGCATTTGTGTATAACTAACTAAAGATAACACTATCAATTTGCCAGATCATTTTCTTCAGGCAAATGGTCATCCTAACTATATTTCCAGTGACTCCCTCCTGCCTTCATTTCACCCACCATTGTAGAATATTCTACATTTTATTCTAATATTTATCCATTTCTAAGATTAAGGGAATTTCATAAAAAAACATATGTTCTCAGTCTAGGAAATCAATGAAACTAAAAGAGGGTGATGGGAGAAGCAGAGTTCATGTTCCAGGGGTCTGAGTTAACCCAAGTATAGGTAGTATGGAACAGGTAATGGAGAATTTCTCTATAAACCTTGGGAGGATTTAAGAAGTGACGTGATTGGGATTATCTCTTTTCAGTTATTGAAGAGGAAAACAATATGGAAAATGAATTGGAGAAGTGAAAATTTAAAGCTGCCTTCTGAGACATTAATTTTTATAACAGTCTATGTGAAGGGTTTTAAGTGGGGATTAAGAAGAGAAGATAAAACAGGAAATACCAAAGAAAAGCAATTGACAAATAGGTACTGGAAGTGATGGAAAGGGAAGTAAGGCAGTGACATCTTCATTCAAAGCATAGTGTTTTGGTGTTGTAGATCTACACTTGAAGAATGCTCATGAATTCATTTTGGACAAATTACACTTAAAAACCTGAGACTAAGAATAAATTCCTTATATTAGTAGAAAAGTTTGATCTATAGTCACAAATATGAATGTTAGAACTGTAATTTATCCTGAGCTCCAGAGAGATTCTGCAATGCAAGAAGTAAAAACTATGGATTGAAAAGGAAATAAGAAATCTAGTTTAATGAGTGAGGAATATAAGATAATTTTCACATACAGGGTATTTCACCTCACTCTCAAATTGTTAGTAATTGTGATCAATATGTGTCCCCTCACATTCCCCCCACTGAAAACACTACAAACAGTATGTGGATTTGCAACCCAAAAAGGGAAGCATGATTTAAGGCTCAGCCTTGCATTACAGGTCTGAAATTTCACTAAATTAGGAGGCTAATGGTTTAAAATTTTTGAGTCAAAATTACATATTTGGTAGACTGGTAGGTTGTTAATATGGGACCTAAATTCTAGCTTTCTCATGACATAAAATAACTTTATACTAATGTTTATTGGCTATCTTTGTTATCCGGGGACTACTTTCTATTCTTTAGATGTAACGGAAAATGCACTAATGGTGGCTTGTCAACAAATGTAATTATTATCTAAAGGCAGAACAATAGATTAAGGATCATTTGAATTTTATGGCTGATAGATACCATTTGTTCAGGCTTATTTACTGATAAATTGGTGCATAATTGGACAGTCTCAAAAATTCTTTTTTACATAAAAATACATAAATTGTAATAATTAAAATAAAAAGTATTATAAGTACATAGTGAAATAAATAATAAGTAAGAAGCCATCATCACAAGAACAATATATTAAGTTACTAGAAATAGTTTATGTTACACACACAAATGCACACAAACACACATCTTTTCTTACTTTTTGCTTCTTATTGTTTCTTTTAAAGACAGGATTTTGCCTTTAACTCCCTATGTAGCCTAAGTTGGACTGAAATTTCTAATACTCCTACCTGTTTCCATATTCTTGGATTACAGATGATCAATACTCTTTCCATTTAAAAGAGCATATTACAAATAAGTAGAAGCATTCAGTTCAATTCAATAATGTATATAAATGGAAGAGGCATGTAGAATACATACAGATGGCAGTTGAAAATATTTTGACCTCAAAAAACAGAAACAGTACTTTGAGTCTAGTAATATTTATACTATTGAAATATTAAAGATTAAAGCATATCAGAATGGCAAATTCATCTTGAAGAAACTATTAGAGTGTTGAGCATGCATACCACATAAATCTAGCTTAATAAAAGAATAGACAAGCACAGGTTTATCCATACAATATTAGACAAAACTTGGTAGGTTTGTCTCAATTACTTTTCATGGATCATAAATAATGTACTTTATTATTATCCACAAGTACATGGATATAAATATTGTACTTATTTTGCTTCATCTCACAATAGCTTAAACCAAGTAAGCTTTTACAAAATTACTTGAATTCTTATTCTTTATTTTTTATATTGCACCTACAAATAAAAATAGCTACAGATACTATTTTTATATCTTTCTTCTTGTATTTTTGTGAGTTCTATTTGTATATTCTGGAATTCACTTTACCATGTAAAGTACAAATTTTAATTTTATTTAAATAAAACCATATCTGTTATTTGTCTAACAATTTGACTCATGTTCATCATAAAATAAATATGATACACATTTTAAAATAGTCATAATTTTTATTCTATTTTTAAAATCTGAATTTACATGCAAGTATTATCTTATATCATGTTAAAATTTGCTACATCAAATCTCAGAATTTTTGAAAAATGTATTATTGTATTGCATTTTTATTTATGCAAAGTGTAATTATTCAGCCACAGATAAGGCTGCACTTCTGGATTCTAAAAGGCACATGTGGGTGGACCCTTGGGAACAAAGAGCCTCGCATCACCCATGTGTGCACATACATGGTTACCTCCATCTGTGACTCAACTAAAACCCTTGTGTGCATGCGTGGGTCACCCGTCATCTGCATCCTCAGAGTGTGATGTAGCCACACCAACTCCCTGTGTGCATGTGCTAGGCAGCTTTTAAAAGCTGGATGTGCCATTTTTGCTCTCTCTCTCTGCACACTATTTCTCAGGCCTGTGTGCACACCGCCCTCTAATAAACTCCAAAATGGGTTTGTTTGCATCTTGTGCTTTTTCTCACTCACATCAGATCATTACATTGGTGCCAAGACTCGAGAGATTCTCCTGCCTCAGGCTCCTCTCCTAGGGTTAGAATCCACCCCAGGCCTCTCTCCTGGGGTCGGAATCAAAACCAAGGATCTTCTCGAAAACAACCCATGTGTTCCATATGCCTGAGCATAATCTCTCTGAACAACACCAGCTTTAATTGGTGAGTCTTCCCATTATGGTCAGCTTAACCATTTCTCCGAACCCAAGCAATTTATAGGTGAGCTCTGGCAATACTTTGATGTTTCCAGAGATGGGAGAACTGCCCCCAACCACAGTCTTCAGAGACCATGGTTGTGCTCTTCACTGACAATCATCTCCAGATTGCTTCCCTTAGTTAAAGTTGTATTTGAAACGGCCCAGGTCCAATCCACCCACAGCTGAGGGCCCAGGGTCCCTCAGACCCTTCTTTCTCTTTTTTTTTTCATTTCTTTTCTTATCCTTTTTTCCTGAGGCTTCTCAGAGAGGCCTCTGGCCTCTCTGGGTTCGAGTCACCGACCAGATCCAGCCAGGCCTTACCTTCCCAATTGTGACTTGAGGGGACACCCACACGAGTCTTGCAAAGGTCGTGCTGATTCATACCCCATCCACATAATACATTTCAAGCTATATGTTTCTAATTATTAAGCATCCCTGTTAGCAGTCTTAAAATTTGTATTTTTATTCATGCTTATGTGCATCTATTGGTGTAGGTGTATGTGTGCACATGTGTAAGCAAACATGTGAAGGCCAGGAGACAGTCTGCAATCTTCCTAGACCTGGGGTTAGAGGTAGTTGTGAACCATCCATCACATGGGTGCTGGGAACCAAAATTGAATAAGAATAATAAGTATTTTTCACTGCCAAGTTATCTCTGCTGCCTCTGATTTCAAATTCTTTTATTATTGGTAGTATTGTTATTGTTGTTGTTATCATCATCATCATCATCATCATCATTATTTTGAATTTTTTTGGAGACGAATTCTCCATCCTAGTTCCGGAGGTTCTAGAACTAGTTCTACAGATCAGGCTGGTCTAGAACTCAGAGATTTATCTGCAACTGCCTTTGCTTCCTGAGTGCTGAGATTTAAAGTGTGCACCATAACTGCCTGACTTCCTTTTTTAAGATTTATTTTATTAATGAAGGCAAAAGGCTTCTTCCTGAAACTTGAGTTATAGGTGTACCTCAAATATTTCCTTCTATTATTCATTATTAGGTTGGTACTTATTCCAGGTATTTTCAATTTTTTTCTAATTTGATAAGATAGTCTTGCTGTTGCTATTATTTACATGATTTTCTAGCAGGTCCATATACATAAGAGAACATTTTGACTCATCCATGCAGGTGTGTGAGTTCTGTGTTGTTTTAGTAGAAAATGTTATGCTTTTACAATAGCAGTAATTTTGTATAAATGTCTTTTTTGTCGATCTCTTATTATGTTGCCTTTATAGATCAGAGGCATTTCAGCATGCTACACCTCAACCAAAGAATGGCAAAATCTCAAAAGCTCTATCTGTGAAACAGTCTCTCTTGGTTCTTCCATGTGCACTAATCCAGTGGCTTTAACTGATACTCAAGATTCATAGGACATCTCTAGGGAAAGCACACTGAAGAAAAGCTTTGCACAGACACAACTTATGGAGAAAATGTCTATCTTCAGAGATTAGTTTATAGTATAGAACATCTTACCTATGTATGTTAGACAATAATTCAAGTAATATTTTAAGACATTATAAAGATTTTCCTTCTCTTATGTGGAAACATTGAAAATAAGAACCAAAAATAAAAACTAAAGTCAGTCAGCACTGAAGAACATGCTGGAGTTTGAGTGTGATTTTAGTCCTCCCAAGGATTGTATGCTAGGAGTCTCTGCCCTGCACTAGTGACTATGAGAGAATATGGATCCAGTGAAGATATGTAGCTAAGTGAGAGATGACTTTGTCAATAAGGGAGTTGCTCTCTGAGAAGAATAGTGAAAACAGAACTCCATTATCACTAAATGAGCAAATAGAATCTTTCTTTCTTACTTTCTTACCAAGCATCTCTCTATGTACGTGTCACTACCATGCTGTACGAGACAAGCTAGAGGGTAGTCAGAGCACTCTCACCATACAGAATTTCTCTCTTTTGTATTTTCTGCAATCAAGACTGTGACTATTATTTGTTTTTATTATCTTAAATAGTGTGTGTAAGTGTGTATTTGTGTGTGCATGCACATTGCACATGCATGTATGTTAATATGTGAAGATTAATGTAGATAGATGCTTGCAGAAATATGCTTCCAGGAATAATATATCTGTTGTAACAGGCAGTTTTGCTTGCAGGCAGTTGTGAGTCATTTGATGTGGGTTCTGGGAATTGAACTCAGGTTCTCTGTAGAGAACAGTGCTTTCTTAACAACAGAGTCATCTCTCTAGCCTGACTGGGATTGCTCCTCAAATATGTATATGATCAATGAACAAATGATACTTATTATTTATTTTAAATGTAATTTAAGCTGGCATTTAGAATAGTAATGCTTGGTGTTCAATAAAATCACATTTAAAATAACTAGGCTCTCTATTCATCTATTCCTAGGAATAAGATATACAGAATGTGAATCTGCCATTGATCTGCAAACAAATGACAGAACTTTACAGGATAGGCTCAGTGAGGCAAGCTCAACAAACTAACTGTGACATCAATCATGAAATATAAGAAAACTATACTTTCTTTAATTATACATTATTGATATTAGTACAGATGATGTGGGAAGGAGACCTCTGTTTTATGCATGAATATAGTGTCTCTGTCATCTGGAATGTTCCATTTGACGGGCAGTCATACTTTTCCGATTCACACATCATTTCTGTGCAGAGTTCACTGACGGTTATGATTTGTGCATATCTGCGTGTCTGCAAAAGGACTGAGAAATATAGAAGTTAATGAGGTAGTCAGTGAGTACACTGAACTGTCCCAAGCCTGTTAACAGTCATAATGACAGTTAAAGCCACCAAAGCTCTTTGTGTAGTTTATAACATTACATAATGTTTCTTGTAATGTTTCTAATGACAACCTTCCAGTGTGGACATTATTGTGTATTGTCAAAGATAAAAGGTGAGGCCAAAATAAATCAAGTTAAGTGACTCTTGTCAAAATGACCACAGTACACCTTTCCATCAGTCAATGAGGGTCCCCAGGAAGACGTGTGACTTCCCTGATCTTAACTGATTTTCATAACTGTCTTTTAGAACTTAGTGTTGACCATTTTTCCCTCTTTACCCATGATATTCCTTTACTTATCTTCTCCATAATGGTGCAACTTATTTCTCCACTGAATATGCGCTTTGGCTTTAGTGGTAAATTATGAATCAAGTTCTCTAATGAACTTCTTTAAATTTTGAGGGAAATGAAACCCAAGGTGGTTATTTTACCAAAATCTTGGAGTGATAAGTGTTATTATGAACTAGTTCCTATCAGTACATATTTTTCTCACACATTTATTTTTGTTGGAGTTGGCTACACAGTTTCCATGCCTTTCATCACAGCTATTTTCTCATTATGATATACATCATATCAATTTTAAAAACCATGTACTGTCTCAGTGTCCCTACTCCATTTCTGACTTTCCTTTCCTTATATTTTATACGTTTAAAACATGGTATAAATGTGTGTATATATATGTGCGTATGTGTGTGTTGATAAGTTGAGCATTAAAGTTTAATTATTAGTCCTGTTGCCTGATCTTAACTTAAGATAAGTTGTTAAAGATTTCTCAAACTTGAACAGCAAATCTAAACTGAATGTGGATCATACTTCAAATATTTCCTAAATTATACAAGAAACTTCAATTTCATTTGTCTATTGCTCCTTAAATATACCTGACTTTTCTCTGTTGTAGGCTATTTCTCTTACTGTATGACTATCACTTGCCATCAACCCCTCTTATTTTTACAATTAATACTTTATCTTCCACCAGTTTCCCAGGATCTTCTAGTAATTTATCTCAGCCCCAAAATTCTTGTGTTTCTATAATTATATACATCTCTAATAAACACAACTTAAGATACCCTTCTAAATTTTGAAAATATTTGTCTTGAGTTTAGTTTGTATTTGTGACTCTCTCATCTACTCACAACTGAATCAGGTAGAAGTATTCTCTCTCAAAATGAGCTCATTATAATTTTTCCTAATATCCATTGTGAAACTCAGAAGCAGATAATCACTAGAAAATATGGGTGGAGATATAAGTCAGTGAAGAAGATAAACACTTGGGTTCATGTGTAGATAGCAGGGTGTATATATTGGAGGTATTGACTGTACTGCCATGGATTGCTCTGTGAGTGAGAGATAACTGGAAGAGAAAGCCTAGGAGGGATTTGAAAAATATTGGGAAAATTAAAAAATGATAAAATTGTAAATAATTGGTGTTATTCTTTTTTAAAGATGTAAGGGTGGTGGGATAAGGCTGGTCCCACGAGGGGCAGCGGTCCCATGAGAAGTAGTGGCAGGTGACCTGAGTCTTCAGCAGGTCTCCAAGACCTTGGTGAGTCTCCTGAGGCCTTGGCAGGTCACCTTGGCTGGTGAGAAACCGCAGCATATGAGAAACAGACAGATACATTATGCAGAGAGAGTTGGGTATAGAGTTTACTTAATGGGTTATGGAGTGAAAAGAAAAGGGAGAATGGGAGAAGGGAGACAGAAGAAAAAGAGAGGAATAAATAGAGAGGGGAAAGAGAGGGAGAGAGAGACAGAGAACAGAAGTTACCTTTTCAGGAGAGAGATGGAAAGAAAGAGCGAATGGGCTGGAGAAGGCAGGATATCTGCTTCCCTTGGTAGAAAGGGTGGGGAAAGGATGGGGTAGAGCCTATCTCTTAAAGTGACAGGGTACACAGGTTGCAGGCCAGGCCAGCAGGTCTTTACACAGGAACCTAATCAGCACCTAAGGGTAGAGTCAGGAGATGCAAGGGCTTATTCCCCAGGGACCACTAGAACATAGACCTAGACAGCATTATAGCCATTCTGCCTTCAGTCCACAGTGTGGACAAGAACAGGGTAGGTGATCCCGGCAGCTCTTACTCCAGCCTTACCCAGCTTCTGCACCATTCCCAGTGTGGGTTTTTCTCCAGCTGTTTTCTTTTTATATCTGAAGTTCAAAAGAACAACAAATATAGAAGTGGCAGCCACAGGAAACAAAGCTGGCAGACTAGGCCCTCTCTGCTCAGCCACAGGGCTGTGGGGGTACTTCTTACCTCTCCCTGCTGGGTCCCAGGAAAAGAACATTCTGGTTCTCATGGTACTGAGTAATTTTCTTCTCTACTTCATGTATAAAAGAATTTGTGAATGGTGTGGCCACACAGATGTAATTCTGTTTCAAATGTATGTTTTACACAGCCTCTATGTCTCTCTTGTTATATTTAAAACTCCCATGACTCTAAAACCATGGTTTCTCCATACAACATGTGAACACTGCCATGTTGATTAAGGTCATGTGACTTTACTGCCATATTAATTGAGGGCCACATCAGGTGGCCAAGTCCCACTATCTTTACTAAGGTATTCCCTGCCTGGTCCTCCAGTGCTCACTCTGTTATATGTGTGTTTTTGCAGTGGCACACCTTCGGTAGGGCCCAACAAGAGCATACACTTCACCCAATTCCTATTCACTGTGTGTGCGCGCATGTATGTGACTTAAATGCACATAATTTACTGTTAAATGTTATAATTGTCTGCCCATTTTATCTCATTCCAGACTAACAAAGCAATAAGTCTCATGTTTTAAATTGGTATGTACTTTTAAGTCTCTTATAAAAATACAGTATATTTAATCCAACCCTGCTTTAAAATTTATTAAGCTATTTTCTACTATAGTCAGCTCTGCCATTAACCTTCTATTGCAAGCAGTTTTTTCTTCTTTTTTTCTTTTACAAGTATAAACATTACCTGCTAAATTAAGAGCCAGTACCATTAAGCACAGACCCAGTTCTCCAGGTAGATTCTATACTGTAGTTATACTCATCTAAACCCAGTAAATAGCCCTCAACTGCTCAGAGATCTGGGGAATATGACATTTAAATGCTTAATTATTAAGACTTTTAATAACAAAAACAGACATGTTGGTTCCTAGTGACAGCACTCTACTTCCTCCAGAAAAGAAAGAAGAAAGTGGGGTACAAAATAACATCGATCTGCAATTTATTTCAACTGCCAAGCACTGACCACTGGGAAAAGCTGCCTCTCATGTAAACTGAAAATCTACAAACAGTGGACAGAATCATGGGAATCAACAGCCAAGCTGCTCAGATCAAGGTAGGCTTGTCTTCCTACAGATTTCTTAATCCACAGGATCTTTTGGAGCCTTGCAGGCCCTTCACTAAACAGAAAAATGTAAATACGACCCTCAGTGACCATGGAGGAACCTGAGGAGTAGCTCTAGGTGCCATCCAAGTAAGTTCTCCATCGTTTTTTAATCAATAACTCCTCAAGTAAAATTTTATTCTTCTCAAAGTTCTCTGATGTAGTTTGGCAGCTGAGAGGTTTTGTCAGTTTAAAAGAACCTCACCAAACATATTTCAATAAAATACAAATAAATACAAGTTATTATGTTGTGTACCTGCAAATTATAAAAGTATGAAGACAAACACAAGTTATCAAATCTTTCTCTCATGCTGTCTTCCATAGTTTTAAAAATATTTTTTTATTACACAAAAAAAATCTGTCACAGTCATTCTGAAAACTTATGTTTTCACAAATCCAAAAAAAAAAATTCATGTGTTTTCATGAGTTTCAGGGAGCCAAATTACAAAATCTACTTTAAACAGGTCAGATACACCCCTCTCAATTCCCTGGTCCTAATTTTTTTTCCAAGACTTAACTTTGTCCTTTGTTCTGCCAATACCTTAAACAGGTCTTTGAAGAGACACCAGACATATCCCTACCACAAATGCTAGACAAGAACAAAGAGATCAGCTCCTCCAGTATGTGACCAGTAGCCAGCTTTCTCAGGTCCCCTCCACACAAGACCACACCCACAAATAAGGAGGAAAGAGTCTTGAGAATCTGTCCTGTTGTTCCTAACTTCCTGGTTTTTTATTACAAGAAAGAGATGGGAATGTTATGACCTGCTACTGACTTGCCCTGCCCCTTTAAGACACAAGCCCCACTCACTTCCTCCTTTCACTGAGGCAAGGGAAACTTCCTTCCACTTCTAGCCTTGTTCTCTCTCTCTGCCCCACTCTCTTTGGAAGAGATGGCTGAGGCCTCTTCTCCTCTTCTCCCTCCTTTCTCTCTCTCTCTCTCTCTCTCTCTCTCTCTCTCTCTCTTTCTCTCTCTTCCTTTTTGCTAAATAAACTATACTCAAACTCACTCTGCATGGTGTGACTATCCATCTCCCAACCCCATTGGCTCCTTGTGTGACAAGCTGCACTGCCATCCAGACCTTACAAGGTCTCTCATTAGCCACCTCACACCCACCTGGTTCCCACAGTGGCAGTGGGCCCCAGCTGCCCCTGGGATATCTCTGCCATTTTATTTAAACCATTACAATTCGGAAAGAAATTTTTAGTCCTGTGTATGTGAATTAGTAAACTCTACATAAACAAAAGTTAAAAGACAATAAGTAAGCAGAGGAGTGAGAAAATGAGACATAAAGTTTATAACCAGCCAGTCAATAGGTTCTCTGTCTCTGATGATATTTAGTAGCACACCTACCAAGGGCAAGCCTATTCTGATGCCTTTCTTGGTCTTTTTTTTTTTTTTTTTTTTTTTTTTTTTGCTTCATGGTACAAGTGATTTTCTAATACTTTGAGCAGAAATAAATGTAACCAAATCATCCACTCTTTTATCCAACATAAATTTCCATGGTCTATACTAATTGTTTCCATGATTAACACTGAAAATGTCCGGCAAAAATGAGAAGAAGACATGAGAGGCAAACGAACCCAATTAGGAGTTTATTAACAGAGATTGTGCTCATGGGCCTAAGGAAATGGTGTGGAAAGAAGGAGAGAGCATACAAATGGCACATCCAGCTTTTAAAGGCTTCCTAGCACATGCGCATGAGGGGAAAGACGTGTCTACTTCAGACGCTGATGACGGGCAATGCTACACCTTGCACCTGCGTACAGAGCATATAAGACGCCGATGACACAGATGGCGGGCAACCCACACATGTGTACACGGCGGGGGGGGGGGTACATGTGCCTGCTTTAGAACCTGGAAGTGCAGCCTTACGGGTGGCTAAAAGAATTACATTTCACCCTGTAGTTTATTATAAAAATTTGGGGGGTTGGGGATCTTGATGGGTGGGAATGAGGGATAACAAGGTCTCTCATAACTGCTTCATGCTGACTTTGTGGGTGTCGAGGAGTTTGGGATGTCTAATAGCATCCTGGGATGGCTGATTAAGACTGTATTTTCCGGACTCTGAGGAATTGGGTCATCTGGCAGCTTGAACCTCGTAAGATGCTGGAAAAACAAAAATTACACTTGGGAGAAAAAAATTTAGATCCTAGTGATTAATAGAGGGGAGGTTTAAGATGGAATATGGGGAATTAGGAGTTCCTGAGACCAGGAATGACAAAGAAAGAATTAAATGATACTTACTTTTAAAATGGAAGATGGGGGGGAGAGTTAGGGTTTCCTGTGACCAGGAATGACAAAGAAAGAATTAAATGATACTTATTCCATGCAGGTCTGGTCCATTTAGGTGGGTCAAACTGGCTCCCTGGAGCTTATAAAAATGTTTGAAAAGAAATAAATTTTAGACATATTAACAGTGTATGATTATAACAATAGAGTGCATCATGGCATTACCTCAACATCTAGGAGACACTGCTGCAGTCAGTGATGGGTCTGTTATGTTAAGGTTTGTTTTATGAGATTTTTTGGAGTTTGGGGCTATAAATTTATTATTGTTTAGTAGCATCTGGGTTTTTGACAGTCCTTGTACCTCTGGCTCTATGTTTGATGATGGTTCCTATAACAACAGCTGTTTGGTTATTTGGACATTTAAGCATGACATTGGAAGTATATGGAAAAGTTGTATATAGGAAAGAGAGAAGAAGGGAGAGTATATTGGCACAAGAGAGTTGAATAAGGATGTGACCTTTATTTTTTTTTTTTTTTTTGACTGGAGTAAGAGAGGCTGAACTTGGTGTCCTCTGGAACCTAAGGGAACAAGGTCTTGTCTGAGTGTGTATGGAGGGGTCATCTTGAGCTAGAAGAGTAAATGGTTTAAGATGCAACAGGTGAATCCAATGAGGAATTCCCTCGAGCTTGGCAGCTGTGGGAGTCAAAAGAATTACTCTGAGAGGACCCTGCTATTTAAGGGAAAACGGTCAGGGATGTTGGCCTGGGGGAGAAAATAATACCTGATCTCCTATTTTAATCCATGGTGGGCATGGGTTAGCAAATGATTGAGGTAATGACTGGTCAGTAAAATCCCACAAAAGGGAGCGTAGATGAGATAGCAGAGGAGTAAGCAGGTAATCAGGAAGGGGAGAAGTTTTAGTTGAGAGGCTGGGGGGACACCCATACATGAGTTCAATGGATGAGATGAAAAGGGGGCTTTTGGGAAGGGTACTAAGATTAAAGAGGGCCAGAGGCAAGAGGTTTACTCAGTCAAGGTGAAGTTTCTGTGACATTTTAACAAGAACATTTTTTAAGTAATGGTTAGTTTGTTCTACCTTCCCTGAAGACTGAGGGTGGTATGAGATATGAAAATGCCAATGGATATTAAGAGCCTTACACAAGTTTTGGGAAATCTGGGAAGTGAACTCAGGGCCATTATCTGACTGAAAAGAGGTTGGAATTCCAAACTAGGGGATGATTTCTCAGAGAAGAATATCAGAGACTATCTGGGCCCTCTTATTAATGGTGGGAAATGCTTCAATCCACCCAGACATTGTATCCACCAAAACCAGGAGATATTTAACTCTTTTGGCTGTGGGCATATGAGTAAAATCAGCTGCCGGTCAGATCCTGGAAGAGAGACCCTGGCCTGATGGGTGGGAAAAGGAAAGCTATGATATTTGGTCTTGGGATCTGACTTTTGACAAATTTGACAAGAGGCAGTGATAGCTTTTAGGAACTCACCCCTGTCCTCAGGGGTGGGTTGGAGGTGAGCCTTACAAAATGAAGCACAGCTTTGTTATTAGGATGAAAGAGCTGATGTAGGTAGGACAAAATTTGATGAGTGTCAGGGGGTGTCTGTGAGAGTGTGGGCTGTACTGTAGGAATCCCCTGAGGTGATTGAGGTAGGTTTGGGCTATGGAATGCTGCTGTTTTAGTTGCTCAGTCAGCCCAATTATTTCCCTTAATAATGGAACTGTTGGTCTGATGAGATCGACAGTGAATAAATCCTATAGCTTTGGGGAGATGGGAGGCTTTTAACAGGTCCATAATGTAACCTGAGTTAGTTACGGATCCTCCGTTCGTTGTAAGAAGCCCACGCTCCTTCCAGATAGCCATGTGGAACAGGAGGATATGAAAGGCATATTTGGAGTCTGTGTAAACATTTAAAGATTGTCCCTTTGCTAACTGAAAGGCACATGTAAGAGCGATCAACTCAACCTATTGATTAGTGGTATGGGTAGGGAGTGCCCATGTCTCCACTATCTCAGTACTAGATAATATTGCATATCGTGCTCTATGGGTCCCATCACATAAAAAGAGCTGCCATCTGTATACCAGGTATAAGTGGCCTGGGACAGTTTGCCCTCCTGTATATGTGAGGGGTGGAGCAGTAGATCATCTAGGATCTCTATGCAAGAGTGAGATAGGGAATCACTAACATTAGGTTGAGGTAGGAGATTTGAGATATTAAGGGGTGGGCAGCATTGGAAAGTGAGTGTGGCATCTTCTACTAGTGTCAGCTAGAGGGAAAGAATTCGGGAAGCAGGTAGGGTTTGTAAGCCTTTATATGTTAAGAGGTCGAACAGATTATGGTGGGAGAAGACAGTGGTGGGTGACCCAAAAATTAGTTTTTCTGACTCACGAATAAGAAGCTCAGCAGCCGCTAAGGCACATTTGCAGGGTGCCCAGCGCTGTGTGGTGAGGTCCATCTTCTTTGACAGGTATGCTACAGGTTCAAAAGAAGGTCCCAGTTGATGTCCTAAGACACACAAAGGCATATCCCTCCTTCTATGCTACATAAAGAAAAAAGGGGCGAGTTAAATCTGGAAGATGAAGACATGGAGCCTGGATAAGGGCCTGCAGGAGTCTCAGGAAGGCTTTAGTAACAGGATGGGGAAGGGGCTCATGCGGAGAGCCAAGAGCTGCCTCATATAAGGGGAGAGTGAGGAGAGAAAAAGAAGGGATTCAGGAACACAGGAAGCCAACCACTCCTAGGAACAATAAAAACCTCTTCTTTGGTGGAATGAACTGCACGAGTTCACGAGTTTGAATTAGGGTTTTTTTTTTTTTTTCTGTCTAGATTGATAGCGTTTTGGGTTGGGGTTAAACGACCTGGGTGGTAGACAGTTGGGACTTAGAAGGTGAGACTTTATAGCCCCTTTTGGACAGGATATTTTAAAGGGCGGAGGTATCAGTTTTGATGATCTCCAATGATGGGTTGCAAAGTAAAATGTCATCCACATACTGTATGAGCTTAGATTTAGGGAGAGACGGTGAGAGCAGATCAGAAGCTAAAGCCTGGCCAAACAGATATGGACTGTCCCTGAATCCCTGGGGAAGACAGTCCAGGTGAGCTGTGTGGAAAAATGAATGTCAGGATCAGTCCAGGTGAAGGCAAAGATGTTTTGAGATTAAGGGCTATGAGGAATAGAGAAAAAAAAAGCATCCTTGAGATCTAGAACTGAGAAGTTGGGGGGTTCTTGGAGGAATATTGGACAGAAGGGTGAGAGGATTAGGGACTATTGGGTAAAGAGGGACTACTCAGAGTTAATGAGCCAGAGGTCTTGAACCAGATGATAAGTCCCATTAGATTTTTTTTAACAGCAAGTATAAGGGTGTTAAAGGGAGGAGAGGTGGGGTGAAGTAGCTTTTTCCTTAAAAGGTCAGAAATAATAGGCTTAAGTCCCATAAGGCTCTGGAGAGAGAGAGGGTACTGACCTTGGGTGATGTAATTAGTAGGGTCCTGTATTTGGATAACAATGGGGGAATGGTGTTTAGCAATGGAAGGGTTTGGTGTGTCCCAGACTTGGGGGGGTCTACTTGGGAGGCTGGTAGAGGAAAAGATGTGTTAGGGTTGGAAGGTTGGGGAGCTAGGAGAAGGAGGAGTAGGGCTGCTGGTGGGTCTGGGGTAAGGTAAATTGGAGGAGCGAAAGAAATGGAGGCTCCTACCTTTGTTAAAAAATCTCTTCCCATGAGAGGTACTGGACAGGTTGGCAAAACTAAAAATGAATGAGTGAGATTAATGTCCCTAAACACACAGTTAAGTGGCGGAGTCTGCTGAGGTAAAAAGCTGTCTTCCTACCCAGACAATAGGGAAACAAGAAGGAAAAATAGGCCCCCACAATTCCTTCAGTGCTGAGTATGTGGCTCTAGTATCTAAGAGAAAGGAGATGGGCCATCCTGATACCATGATGATTACCCGTGGCTCCTTATTACAGATGATGGTAGTGGTCAGGTCAAAGGAGCCTGGGCAGCCTCACTTATCTATGTCCAGACCTAGAAAGTCAACTTGGGAATTTTCTGGGTTCGATGTCTCCATGCCACTATGTACACGAGGACAATCTACTGACCAATGACCTTCCCTGTGAAACCTTGGACAAGGTCTCCTAGGACTAAGATGAGGATTAGGACATGCTCAGGCCCAGTGACTGGTTTTACCACATTTGAAACACAGACCCTGTGGGGCAGGTCAGCAGCACGGACAGCATGGATCAGGCAGTCTGCCACCTCGGCCGTTCAAGAGGCCATGGCTACCACGTGACAGTAATTGCAGTCTTTATCATTTTTCTCAAAGTACACCTTAAAAGCCACCTCTTGGACTTCTGCCTGTGGGGTCAAAGGGCCTTTCTCCAAACATCTAAGCTTAGCCCTAATGTCAGAATAGCACTGATTTAAAAACTGGGTCATAAGTAACTGCCTGCCTTTCGTAGTTTTTGGATCTAAGTTAGTATACTGTAAAAGAGCCTTTGTGAGGCATTGCAAAAAATGCAGAAGGATTTTCCATTGTATCCTGAATAATCTCTGAGAGTTTAGTATAATCTACTGATTTGAGGGCAGCCTTACAGAGACCTGCCAGGAGGCAAGTCAAAAACCAGTCCCTAGGTAAGATCCCTCCTGGAGTATTATAATCCCAGTTGGCTCTTGCTCTGTGACTGCCTCTGCCCCAGTAGGGTGAGAGGCAAGGGTTTGGTGAATCTCATCTGCCTGTTGCCTGGCCTGCTCCCAAACTCACCTATGTTCTTCAGGAAGTAGGTTATTAGATAGGATCATATAGAAGTCATGAAAGGTAAGATTATAAGATTAGGTAAGATGTTGGAATTGTTTTATGAAAGTGGTACAATTATACGTATAGAAACCCGGTAATTTTTCTATATGGGAGAGCTCTGAGAGAGAGAACGGAACAAGTACCCTAATCAATCCATTTATGCCAGCCACCTCTCACAATGGGAGAACTGTAGTAGCAGGCTTGGCTTGGTTAGGGTTAGGTTCCTTTGCTGCATGCGAACGTGTGAGAGGAGGGGGAAAGGTGAGTGCCAGCGCAGGGTGGCTGCCACAGCAAGGCACCAGAGAGGAAGAGAAATTTAGTGAGGCTGTAGGAGACCAAACAGGTGGTGAGGGGAGAGAGGGAACTGCAGAGCAAGCAGCAGAAGGTGGTGAGGCAGCTGAAGCAGCTACAGAGGTGTTCTTAATGTATTTGATAATCTCATATTTGAGCTAAACCAGATTCCCATATACATTCTTAAAGGGAGAAGGGGAGAATGGGGGGAACTTGGGGAAAAAGGAGGATGGGGATAAAGGAAGGTTGGATAGGGGAGCACGGAAGCACAATTCTTAGTTAAGGGAGCCACCTTAGAGTTGGCAAGAGACTTGAACCTAGAGTGGCTCCCAGATGCCCAAGCCAAGGTCCCCAGTTAGTTCCTTGGGCAGCTGAGGATAGGGAACCTGAAATGACCCTATCCTAGAGCAATACTGACGAATATTTTGCATATCATCATAGAACCTTCATCTGGTGATAGATGGAGATAGAGACAGAGACCCATACTGGAGCACTGGACTGAGCTCCCAAGGTCCCAATGAGGAGCAGATGGAGGGAGAACATGAGCAAAGAAGTCGGGACCACGAGGGGTGCACCCACCCACTGAGACAGTGGAGCTGATCTATTGGGAGCTCACCAAGGCCAGCTGGACTGTGACTGAAAAAGCATGGGATAAAACTGGACTCTCTGAGCATGGCGAACAATGAGGGCTGATGAGAAGCCAAGGACAATGGCACGGGGTTTTGAACCTACGTAATGTGCTGGCTTTGTGGGAGCCTAGCCAGTTTGGATGTTCACCTTCCTAGAAATGGATGGAGAGGGGAGGACCTAGGACTTACCACAGGGCAGGGAACCCTGACTGCTCTTTGGACTGGAGAGGGATGGGGAGAGGAGTGGGGGGAGGGGGAGAAGGGTGGGAGGAGGGGGAGAAGGGTGGGAGGAGGGGGAGGGAAATGGGAGGCTGGGAGGAGGTGGAAACTTGTTTTTATTTCTCCTTTTCTCAATAAAAAAATGGAAAAAAAATATAAATAAGAAGATGAAATAAGAAATATATATAGACGAACAAAGACAGGAAACATTTTTAAAATAGGAATCTAATAAGAAATATCCTTACCAACTCTTTTTAATGTTCTATTTCTTCTTTGCTAGCATGCTTTCAGTCTCCAAAGGAGCTGGTAGTTGTGGATGATACTGAAATAATCAAAACACAGATATCTTGACCAAGATAACTCTATTTTTGATCCACTGCAGAACTCAATAATTACAATAAAATCTATTTATAACAGTACTCAGTGTAAATATGCTAGGATTAGAATGTTGGACTGGATACTTGTCTTGGCTCTGTTATTAATTGATTCATGATCTTAGAATAAGCTATTTAAATTTTGGTACCAAAGTTTCCTCAGCTATCAATTGACAATCTGTATTATACTATGAATGTCACATGAAAATGTAAACTTGGAAGGAGACAATACATTTAAAATCTTCTAAAAACTCAAATGAGGTCAAAGAAAGTCTAAAGTTATGTAGAGGCTGATAAAAAGTGAGCCTATTTCCACCTTGACCAACGGTCAGAGAGTTGAATTTACCTCTATCCCTTCAAGGCTATTCTTTCTAACTCAAACAGAAATGTCACCTAGATTTAGATTAGGGAGTTCTGCTCTCTCAAAGTTATTGTCAACAAGTGTTGACAATAATATCCAGATCTTGTATTTCAGGAATAGAGAAGTAGATATTGTTTCTACTCCAAACAAAATATAGGGATCTAACCAAGTTCCTACTCCCTAAAGGAGGTAATAATTGATTTCTCCCAGAGAGTGTTTTGCCTACAGAATGTATTGGTCTAGGATGTGAGTGTTATCTGTCTTGTTCTAGCAACAAAATATTTACCAAAGAATGTAGCCTACAACTTTCAATTGGTATGTTCATTTCCTTGTGTCATGTTAATGCAGTATTTTATCTAATTCCCATCTTTTGGGGTCAGGGGTATTTTAAGCAATCGGAAATTAAATGTGAGCAATTTCAGTATTTACTGGAACTCCCTCCCAGCACTATTCTATGTTTTCTGTTTTATTATTTTTGCATCTACATACTCTTTCCTTATATTTCTAATCCCCAGGCCATTACTCTGGCAAGTGGTATTTTTGTCAAATCCTGACTCAATGGCTAGTCATGAGATGAAAACCCTACAGCCTGGAAACTCCTAATGTCAATTCTTAGGTAACACTTCTCACCCCACTATTTGTAAAAAAGGCCTTGAAACAAGAAATAACACCCTTGTATTGGAAGCCAGGTCTAACAGATCAAATGTTGTGAATGATCATTGTTGTCACTGTAAGGCATCTAACCTTAAGCTTTGGCTCATGTTTCAGAGAAATAAAGTTGAATAGATGCTCAGGGACTTGTCTTAAAATAATCTTAAAAATATAATAAATTAAACATTGTATAAAATTGATGGGGACTTTTGAAGGATTTTAGTCAAGCAACAACATAATTAGATTTGGGTTTTAAAAGACCACTTCAGCTGCCGTGTAGGGAAGGTATTAGGGAGAAACAAATTTATTATTCATTAAGCTATAGAAATTGATTAGGAAGGAATTTCAAACACATGACATCTCTTTAAAAGGTTTAAAACAGAGTGTTAAACTCTCTCTTTGTGACTTAGAAGAGCAACATTAAAAAATACAGAATTTTAGCTTAGTCACATTTGTTCTTTTTTTTTTTTTGTTTTTTGAGACTGGGTTTCTCTGTAGCTTTGAAACATGTCCTGGAATTAGTTCTTGTAACCCTGGCTGGCCTCAGACTCACAGAGATCCACATGACTCTGCCTCCACAGTGCTGGAATTAAAGGTGTGGACCACTACCTTCCAGCTTAGCTCTATCCTGTTTGTGTTTAGTGATATTATGTTTGTCTGTGTGTAATGTTATTCTGTTTGTCTGTATGTACTGTATTATGTGTGAATGTATAGTGCTTTTCTGTTTTTTGTGTATGTAGCTTAGTATGAAAAAATCACAACTCACACATAGGATAGAGACAGGAATTTATAACAAATCATCTAAAGATGTCTTTTTTTTTTCAAGACTGAATACTTAAAAAAAAACACTCTAAGGGGAAAGAGGAATTACCCTTAAAGGAACAAAGATTGGAAAAGAGCATTGTGTTACTAGAATGTATCTACCTACACCAGAATAAATCCTACTTCAATGCCTCAACTTGTTTAGAACTAACCAGACAAAAGTATTAATCCTGCTTTGTTGAATTTGTAGGCTCTAAGATTAAGTATAACATTAAATGCAACCCTAAAATGTCTTCTGAGTCAGTGCCCTTGGAAATCAACTTTTAAGAAAACAATTCCCTCAACTTTGTATATGCAAATGTTCTTTATTAAATCAGTTGTATAAAATACATATGAAATTAAATTTGATTATTTTGTTGATTTTTCACTTCTTCACATTCTCTACATGTTTACAGGTATTCTTCAGAAGAAACAGATTTACTGCAGAAGATATGACTTGCACTGTATCATCTCATGCTGATATTTTTGTTGGCTTGTACATTATAGTCACATGTAGCTATGCTGAGGCAGAATGTCTTATATTTCACAAAGTCAAGGTAGAAGTGTCATTTATGTGAGTGCACTACAAAACACTAAGTCAAAATATGGATCCAAATTCATCAAAGCATATAAGAAATAGCATAGAATCTTCACAGAATAAAAATTAAGATTTTTCATCCAACAGAATTATCTAATCATTGAAAGTCCCAGTTTTATAAACACAGTATAACTGTAAAGGCATTGAGAGTTCATAAAATCTCAAGTCCCAGAGGTGAGAAGCAAGCATTATCAAGTAGAGATACCAAAATAGTAGCTGAAAAATAGAATTAACGTTCTATTGTAAATTAAGTCACTTCTCCCTAGTTAAACCTGATACAAATTCAAATATGCAAACCCAGGACCAAACAAAAGTGATATTTTCTATTGATGTTTTCTTTATTTAATATTTCATTGTCTCTCCTTTTAGCATCACTTTCAGCATTATTTATTTTTAAAAAATGGGATTCAGAGATATGATTTCATTCATAAAGATGTTTGTCAGGAAGCATGATGACCCCCAAATCCTTCTGGTAGAAGTAAAGAGCAGACCTTTACAGAGTGTACTTCCATCTTCCATCTCCACATGTGTAATATGGTTCTCAAGTGTACATATCACACACACAAACACATACCTACATAAAATTAAACAAATACAGTGTTTTAAGGGAGCTGCTTTTAACTTTATTTTGAATTTAAATTTATTCAAGAGTTAGAAGTTACAGAAGTAATATTAATTCTCTCTCTGGTCTTCTATACTTTGGTCATAAGCATCCACCAGATGGATCTAGACAGAGTTTTCCCCTGAACTTTGTGAAACGTCAAAATTTCATTTCCCTACTTACTATAAAAATTACCTACTAATATAACTGAACTATGACAATTCTGTTTCTTTGATCAATTTCAAGTTTTAAATCAAATCATTTTTATTATTAATTTGTAATTTTATAGTATGATGTAAAATTTTTAAACTTGGAGTGGCTAAAATTACTGGTAGCTCTTATAGGAGACACAGGTTCAATTTTCAGCACCCATATGGCAGTTCACCATCTTCTGTACCTTTATTTCCAAGGGATTTGATACCCTCTTCTCACTCTGTGGACACTGTATATACTTGATGCAGAATCATCTATGCAGACAAATTAGGATACAAATAAGTATATAAAAACATATTTATTTTCAGAGAAAATACTAAAAATATTAAAGGAGTAAAACACACAGAGAAATTGCATGTCCAATAGAAAACCATTAGATATACATGCCACTACTGTACCCTTAGAGTTATCATGCTATGCTGGGATGATCATTGGTGTTGTTAATAGGCATCATAGCTGAATAAGGCAGTTGGTTGCTAATGTATAATGAAAACAGATTACATGAGTTTGAAACAAAGGAAAGGTATATGGAAAGCTTTGGAAGGATAAAGGAAAGGGGGAAATAATATAATAATCATGCTTTTACAAAAAAGAAATAAATGCTGATGAATGATGATTCTTAAAGAAATAGATTACAGACATAAAATTCCCATTTAAGCATTTGCTTGCTATATGGTGCTAAAGAAACAGTAAAATGTGTTTTATCAGGACTGAACTCCTGAAACGGTCATCAATATATAACACTTCCTGTTACTCTGTGGTGGTGCATCTAATAAAAAAAAATAGCAAAGAACTCACAACAAATTAAACTTAGGTAGAGCAAATGAAATATAACATAGGTCACTCACAAAACAACCTCAGTCACCAGAGAAACAACATAGCTGTAGAATGACTTATATCTTCACATCAAGAAAGAGAAATTGCTGAGGATAAATGAAAAGTACTTAAGGAATTAAAAACCTTAGAACACCCACCTAAAATTTTTGTTGTATTTTTGGTGTATTTTTTTTGATGTTTTTATTTAATTACATAATTTTATCCACCTCTTTCCTACCTCTAAATACTCACACATATCCTTCCATGTTCTCCTTCAAATTTTGAACTCTTTTTTTTTAAATTTTTGAACTCTTTTGTTTAATATTATATTTAAGAATATCATTGAGATAACTACTTCTTCAACAATAAGTCCTTATTTTTCAACTTTGATGTCAGTAACTTGCTTGATTAGTATTCTAAGTTATCCCCTTTTCACAAAAAAAATGTAAGAAATAGATTTTCCTAACCTATATTTTAAAAGAAAAAAAAAGAGAAGAAAAACAAAACAACCACAAAAAAAGTATCACTCAATACATGTTGCTACTCGGTGACTACCTGATGGGAAATTTCGTGTCTTGCTTATCTTTTCTTATATTATAATTAGACATAATTGCAGAGAGATTACATTATGCAGCTTATGTCTGCAATTTCCATTTTTCTTTTAAATTTCAAGGGTTACCTTTTTTATTTATTTGTAAACTTTGTCAGTTTTGATCTATCCGTTGTTATAAGTGTCAGTTTTCTATCTGCCTCATGTGCAAGAATGTATTCAAAACTATTTAGCAAAATAAGCACAAAATAAAAACTGTGGCTATATGAAGCCTTTGCATAATTCTAGTCAAAACAAAAAACATTTTCATTGTTGAATTGTAGTGAGGAGATATGACAGTCTTATTTAATAGATGTCTTGAACTAATGAGAACAATTCATGGACTTTCTATTTTAAAAAGCACATAAATTTGAGAGCCTTCTGCCTTTATCCATGGATCAGAAATAATTTATATACACTCATTCATGTGTACATATATGCATTTCTAGAGAGTCTTTTTCTGACCAACTAGTTGACTTTCAAGTAACCACATGGAGACTTATTATTTATAAAGCTCAGCCAATAGGTTAGGCTTGTTTCTAACTAGCTTGTATAGCTTAAATTAACCCTGTTCTATTAATTTACATGATGCCAAATTGCTCATGGCTTTTTACCTCATCTCCTACATGCTTGCTTCATGTCTCCTCTTGCCTGTAGTCTTCTTCTTCCAAAGAATCTTCTGTACCAAGAAATGCTGCCTAGGTATTGGTCATTCAACTTTTTAAAAAGTGTACAAAATATTATTCCATGATGTGTATTTATCACATTGGTTACTATAGATACAGGAAAAATTCATGTCAGAAAATCTGAGCAAGCACAATACTCTTTTCAATTCTGAGATAAAGGATACAGGAAAAAAATATGTAAGCAGTGTTTTCCTTTCCTTCTTGCAGAACATGACTTCATAAATAACAATAAAATGTTAATCATAAACTGGGTCTAATATTAACATCAATTAGTACTTCAATGACTTGTGATAAAACATTAAGACATTACTGACATCAAAAATTATTATCAAGTGAGTTTTATTGATGCTATAATAAAAAGTACTAGGTTCTACAAAGGTCCCTATAATTGCCAGCATCATTTCAGGAAGCCTCTGGAATATGCTGACAAAGCATATGGATATGAAAAACTAGCAAGTCAAAATAATGGCTCTAATATGACTGAGAAAAACATATAAAATGTTTTCCAAGGATCAACAATGAATCTAGCTCTTACTAGAATTTATAAGGAATAAAACATAAATGGCACTTATGACTTTCATCTCAATATAAGTGAGATAAGACAGAAAGGGCAGGATAAAATAGAACAATGCCATGTTAATATTTTTTTCATAATTAACCCTATAATCTTTTGCCTAGTGCTTATCCCTATATCTGTTTATGATATCTTTCTCTATATATTACCTTTGTTGAAGACATTCCATTATTTTGTTTTCTTGGTTTTTCTAAGAAAGGGTTTCTCTAAAGCTTTGGAGCCTTTCCTGGAACTAGCTCTTGCAGAACAGGCTGGCCACAAACTCACAGAGATCCACTTGCCTCTGCCTCCCAAGTCCTGGGGTTAAAGGTGTGCACCACCACTGCCTCTACAGCTTGAAGACTTTTCTATACCAATGTCTTTGACTTCTTATGTATTTGTTCCTAGTGTAGTTAACCTCAAACTCAGATCAAATTATGTCATTCTCTTGCTGAAACATTTCAGTGCCTTCAAGTTGGTTTTTACTCAAGTCTTCTTCTTCCCAGAAGAAGGTTGCCATTGGCCATAGAGTAAATTCTTCTCTACTGAGTATAAAATTATTTTATGAGTCCTCTCTTCCTTTTTTGATTAGTGTTATAATCTTCATTATTCTTAGTTTGTTGCTAGTTATTTAGTTTTGAAACCCACTTATCTACATCACAGTTCCTTTTAAACGTTTGAGTTGTATATTGTTGTATTTTGTATTCTGATGAACAAGAAGTACATTGACTAAATCATCTCTTATGACACAACCTGACACTTTTGAAAGCCTGGAGCTTTAGATTACATTTAAAAACTTTCCCACTGTGTTATGTGTTATAACAAACAAACAAAAAACACAATGGGTAAAAGAGAGAGACACCCTCATGGGACAGGGATGATATGAAGAGCATTTTATTGAAGGAAGGCAATGGGAAAGGGGGAGAGAAGAGGGGAGACTGGCCTCTGGAGATAGGTGTAAAAGAAGAGAGGAAGAGAAAAGAGAAAGAGAGAGATAAAGACTCAGAGACAGAGACAGAGGGACAAGCAAAAAGAGAATAGGAAGGCAGAACTGTCTCTTAATGAGGGTCTTAGTATATACACACAGAGACCAAGTAGTCAGGATTCTGAGCAGAATACCACCCGAGTACTGGCAAGCACATGTGCATATCCTGTTAGGTCCCCAAGGGAAGGCTGATGCAGGTGCCTGAATCCTAACACACTGTCATGAAAACCATTGAATAACCTATTTTGTTCTAAAAATGGTCTATAAAATAACTGCATGTATCTTAGTCCTTGAAATCACACTTTTTATAATTATGGGAGGAAGGAAAAAATTGTGAATTGCTTGCTTCAAAATCATTTTGAAATTGAGAACACTGAGTCTCAAAAGGTTAATTCACCTTGTTTATTCTTGGAATCCTAACAACTGGGAGGCAAAAGAGAATAAAAAACACAGCAAGTATGAATATAAACTGTTCTATATAATGAATTCCAGGATATTCACAGCTAGGAAAAGTAAGACATTGTCGCAAAAGAATAGCAGAAAAAAGTTAATTGACTAGTCAAGAGTAGTCATTACTTACCAGTAAGACTGAGAAAACTAGTGTCTATTATTATATAGGATTACTTAATGACACGACGAATCACATTAGTTTGGATTTTTGTTACAAAAGGTAGGATACTCAGAAAACAAGAAGATAGTACTACCTAAAGACTATTCTAATCACATAACTAAACAATGCATATATTCAAAACCATTATTTGTTACTTTTGTTATTTTTTTGGTCTGTGGTCCCTTCAAGGGACAAGCCACGCCCACTACCAGTGACCTCTGACCCCTGCCCTGCCATCTTGAATCTCTCTCTTTCTGTCCCCTCTTGGAGTGCACACATGTGTCTCTCTGTCCCCTCCTCTCCTTTCTCCTCTCTTTCTCTCTCTCTCCCCTCTAAGTAATAAATGTTCAGTTTTATGCCTATTTACTGCGTCTTGTAAGCCTTTTACCCACCACCTGCACACCAGCCCACTTGGGTGGCTCTCCTGCCCCCCCCCATGGGCCACCGCTCATAAACCCCTGGGGATCTTGCAGGGACCCATAACCGTCTCTGTTGGGCTAGCGGCTGTTCTGCGAGCCCACCGGGGGCATGCCAGGATTTTAAAATCATAAAAATTTTGATTTTGGAGATACTATTTGTTGTTCCTTTGAGGAACTACAGCTCCCAGCATTCTCCTGGACTATGGACATATTCCCGTTAAAAAGCGGGGGCCACCACGAGCTCTCTCTCTTTCTCTTCTTCCCTGCCTCCCCTGTTGTATTCACACACCTTTTATCTGTCCATTACCCCTCCCCCATTAAAAGTGCACCCACGTGGGACCGCTGCATGTCTGTGTCTTCTTCCTCGCGTAATGTATTTACCCTCTAACCCGCAGACAAGAAAGCCATTCAGAAATTAAGAACAACACTATTCACATGGAGTAAAATATAATAAAATTGCAGTGTTACTGAAGTAAGAATTTAATACATTAATTTACTATTTCATGTTTTGAATATCTTCTTTCATTTAATCTTAGGTGTTAGCCAATACTTTAGTTCTGCAAAGGAGCCTCTATATGAACAGTCATGGCCTCTACTGTCACTCTTACACCAGCACAAACTACATGTAAACTCCCTTAAAGAACTGACAATAGGCAATTGACTGGCAGAGATCTCGTGTAATAACCTCCAGATGTGAACATGGGAAATTGACATTAAAGAAAAATATACAAAGCAGATGAGCTACCCTTGCCATGCACTTGCACTGAGAGATAGAAATGGAGAAGCAAACCTTTGGTTAGAAATTCCAAATTGATGGCTTTTTTTTTTTTTTCATCTTCATAGGGAAAGGGTCATTGCTAAGCTCTGGGAGATAGCTCACAACAATGATGATGCCTAAGGCTCACAGGAGTTCTAAAGTTCAGAGCCACTAGGGAACAGCTCCAAGAAGGATATTCAAACACAGCCATTGTTTCTTAGAAGTCTAGGGCAAGAGGCCCAAGAACTCCATGAAAATGTCATTTACATATTGATTTCAGGGACCAACCAGACATCAAAAGAAAATCTCTCTTTTAAAAAGAATATGTCATTCCAATTCTAGAAAAAAAAAAAAAAGCTTCCAGAAGACCCACTGTGACTGTCACTGAAACCAGAATCGTGAAGATATCTACTCCCACATCAAAATAGTACTACTCATTTCAATGAAGGAAACAGCGTAAATGCTGATTTTAAAAGACCTGGGTAAATCCAGACCTCCCCAGCAGGAAGAAAATAGCCAAAAATCCAAGCAGGAAGAGAAGAATCAAAAATCTAGGATTAGTCAGTTTAGTGACCTGAAATTGTGGGAGTGTATGGACTAACCTAAGACTTCTGCATGTGTGTGACAGTTGTATATCTTTGTCTGTTTGTAAGTCTCTTATCAGTGAGGGCTGGTTTCTGGCACTATACTGGCTCTTGGGAACATGTCCTTGCCTCCCCCACTGAATTACCTCACACCTCAACCTGCCTTGATGGGGGGTTTTTCTCAGTCTGGCCTCAATTTAATTTCCATACTTTGTTCCAGTCCATGGGAGGCCTACCCTTTTCTTAATGGAGATGGAGGATAAGCAGATTGAGAAAGAGGTAGATGGGAGGTGTTGTGGGGACTATAATCAGTGTTTAAGATAAATGAAAAATAAAGTTAATTAAATGAAAAATTAGCTTAAAACAAAAAGAAAATGAAATTTTTACTTTTATTTATTTTTTTTAAAGAATGTTTCCAAGCAAAGCCTTTGGCCCAGTATCATATTGATCTTTCTATGAACCAGTAGCTTGATACGCAAAATGTTCTTTTTACTTTGTGCTGTCTTCAACAACACTCCATCTCAGTCTTTGGTGCATTTTTTCTGTGGTCTAGTAGAAAGCATTGATACTGCATTGCCTGTGGATCTAGGTATTCCTCCCTTTGTATTTATTAGCTGTAGTGGAGAGGTTGTATTCTATTTCAATATCTCCTGTACTGTCTGAGAATTTTGGTTTTAGTATTTTAACTGTATATGAAAAACTTTTTTACCTGCTATCTTTCTTTCCAAAGGCACTTCAAAGTCATGACCTTTACCATGTTTTTCTTCCAAATATGTTCTTTAATTTTTAATATGTCCTTTACTAAATATTAGGTTGGGAGCCTAGGCCCTAGTCCCTTGCATCTATCCCAGGTCTGGTCTGGACTTCAAATCCCAGCAGGCCAGGTCCTGAACCCTCCCTGGGGGGTGGGGTCAGGACCACTCCCCAGGGTACTTAAGTGATCCCCCAAAAGAAAAACACGAGGTCTCCCTTTCTTCCTCCTGGGGTTCACGTTCCTGCGGCTTCCCATTTTCCCCTTGGGGCCACCTGAGAGCTCAGATCTCCCATTAAACCTGGATATTTCTTAATTTGGCTTGTTTTGATTTGGCTTGATTGGGAATTTTTGTGTCGTCAGAGAGCTCACTAAGGAAATATTTCTAACACTAATCTCGTTTGTCATTGTTGAAAGTACCATCTGCTGATAATGTACTATTGATGGAATTGCACCAGCTTGTTACTAGCCCTTTACAAAACTTTTCCTGAGCAATAAAAGGATTCATGATATCCTTCCTGGAATACATTACACTCAATCCAAAATGTAATTCCTCTTTACATTTTCTATTAGTTACTTCCATTAAATTTAAAAGTGTCTTTCCTTAACTGCTTATACAAATAATAAAAATCATAATTTGTAGTATTTCATATGAATATTTTGTTTTGTGTTTTTATTTCAATGAACTTTTCAAAATTATTATCTTAAGCATTACTAAAAGTTATTCTTTGCTCTCTCTTGATTTGGATTTCATATTTTCTATCATATCTTCCATTTTAGTGGATTTAATGGCATTAGTCATTCAATTCCACAATCAATATGCTAATATATTATTATACTTTTTTGTCATTACTGCAACAGTAATATTTGTTTTTATTCAAGTGCAGAATCAGCGATTGTAATGGTAAAAATAAAATAGTGCTGTTCCCTGAGTGGCAGCAGTGGGAAGTGGGCCATGAGGAGCAATGGGTCCCAGGCAGGGAGCCACCTGACAGGTGAGAGAAAGAGATGGATAGATATGCCATGCAAAGTGAGGTTGGATATTTATTTAATGCAGAAAGAGAGAGAGAGAGAGAGAGAGAGAGAGAGAGAGAGAGAGAGGAGAAACAGGAAGAGAAAAAAACAGAGAAAGGGAGAGGAGAGGAAAAGATAAGGTAACTCTTCAGTATAGATACAGAAAAGAAGAAGCTCAGGCTGGAAGTGGAAGGAAGATTCACTTGTCTCAGTGGATGGGGAATGGAGTAGATAGGGTTTGTCTCTTAAAAGGGACAGGACAGAACATTGCAATCCCATCTTTTTTATATAATAAAAGGTGGGAGGTTAGGCACAACAGGTTAAAGGAATTAGAACAGCAAATTCTCAAGACTGCTTCCTGTTTATTAGTGGGTGTCATTTGGGTGGGTTACCTGAGAAATCTGGGTGTTGGTCACATACTGGGGTAACTGGTTTCTTTGTTCCTTTCCAGTATTTGTGGTATGGAAATTTCTGGTGTCTATTAGATCTATTTAAGTTATTGGCAGAACAGAGGACAAAGTTAAGTTGAGAAAAAAAAATTAGGACCAGGGAATTGAGAGGGGAGTATATGACCTGTTTGAGGTGAATCCTTCAATTCAGCCCCCTGGAACTCACAAGATTTTCTTGGGTTTATGAAAACATAGGTTTTAAAGAGCAGCATATTTGTATCAGAAAGACTGTGACAGATATTTTTTGCATAATGAAAGTATTTTTTTTTTTTTTTTTTTTTTTTTTTTTTTTTTTGGTTTTTTCGAGACAGGGTTTCTCTGTGGTTTTGGAGCCTGTCCTGGAACTAGCTCTTGTAGACCAGGCTGGTCTCGAACTCACAGAGATCCGCCTGCCTCTGCCTCCCAAGTGCTGGGATTAAAGGCGTGCGCCACCACCGCCCTTTTAAGACAATGAAAGGCAGCATGAAAGGGAAATTTCTTAACTTGTATTTTTCCTACTACCTTTATAACTTGCAGGAATACATATTAACTTCTGTTGTATAGTATTGAAAAATTTTTTGGTGAGGTTGTTTTTTTTTTTTTAAATTGACAAAACCTCTCAGCTATCAAACTGCAACAGAAATTTTTGAGAAGGATAAAATTTTACTGGATGAGTTATTGATTAAAAACTGACAGAGAACTTACTTGGTTGGCACCTGGAGCTATTCCTCAGGGTCCTCCATGGTCACTGAAGTTTGTGTTTGCCTTTTGCTGTTTAGTATAGGGCCTACCAGGCTCCAGATGATCCTGTGGGTTAAGAAATCTGTAGGAAGACAAGCCTACCTTGACCTGGGCATCTAGGCTGTTGATTCCAGTAGTTCTTTCCACAACTGAACATCTTCAGTTTAGATGAAAGGCAGTTTTTCCCAGTGGTCAGCACTTGGCAGTTAAAGTGAGTTGTAGGTTGACATTATTTTGTGCCCATTTGTTATCTGTCTTCTTTGGAGGAAGTAGAATGCTGTTGCTAGGAACCAACCTGTCTCTTTTTTATATAATGTTTTTTTAATAATTAAATATTTAAATACTATATTCTCCAGATCTCTGAGCAGTTGAGGCCTGATTATCAGGGATAACTACAGTATAGAATGTACCTGGAGAACTGGGTCTGAGCTTGACTATACTGGCTCTCAACATAACAGTTAAGATTTACACACATAAAAGGATAGAAAGAAGAAAAAAACTGCTTGCAAAAGAAAGTTAATGGCAAAATTGACAATAGAAGAGAACTGCTTAATATATTTTATAGAATATTTTTGTAAGAGACTTAAAAGTGCATACCAATTTAAAACATGAAACTTATTTTTTTCTAGTCTGAAATGAGATACAATGAACAGACACTTATAACACTTAACAGTAAACATAGTTGCATTTAAGTTACAAGGATATATACACACACACATATACAGTGAACAGGAATTGGTTAAAGTAGGTGCTCTTGGTGGGCCCTACCGAAAGAATGCCACTGTACAAAACATACATGTAACAGAATCAGCAAGAGGAATTTAGAGACAAAAATATAAGTAAAGTGGGGGGCCAGGCAGGTGTACCTCAGTGAGATGGTGGGAATTGGTCACATGACCTGGCCATCAGCTAAGATGGTTATGAAGTGATATGATCTCAGTTGAGATGGCAGTAGGCTAACTTGACCTCAGTCAAAATGATGGTGGTTACATGTTGCATGAAGTCATATTTTTTGAGCCACAGGAGTTTTAAATATAATAAGAGAGACCTAGCAGCATGATCCATCCTGTTGCTGAGAACCTGCACCATAAGTCATTTCAGGGAGCAAGGATAGATTTGAAAACAGCTGCCTAGTGGAGCTGACTAATCTTGTTGATTTCTGCAGGACCAGTGGTAATGGTGGCAGGGACAGTGTGAGGAAAAGCAGAGCCAGCAGGACACTGGCAGAGCATTTAGAGGTGGGTGGCTGATAGCTTGAAGGTATATATTCCAAAGTTGAAAACATAAAAACAAAGAATGAACACCACAAGGAATATAGCAAAATGTCTTCTCTCGATAGGCTGGGTGTTAATGAAGCTTACTGGCACTAGTTTAGGCAGTTTGGAAGCCAGAGAGGCTAGAGGCTGCTTCAAGCAGTCTCTCATGGCAGGGACCACTTACAAGTGGTCCAAAAGAAAAGAAAAGAAGGAAATATCCCAAGGACCCTGGATCCCAGAGCAAACACACTGCGCAACATGTGTAGTGCTAATGTGGGTGGACTCACCCTGTTAGTCCCAGTCATGTTTTTAGTTATGGGAAGCAACTATGGGGGCCAGCCATGATTAGCTAAGTATGGGCAGGTCACCCAAAGGAAGTTCTTTAATTCCAGCCATCATCACCTTCCAGAGTAGAACTTGGCCATCAATAAATTTAATAAGAGGCCTGAGTCTTAGTAGTTTACACTGAGGTTGCAGAAAGATCCACAAGCTAAGATTGTCTGGCCTCCACCCAAGAACAGACCATTCAAAGGAAATGTCTGACATTCCAACCACTGTAGAGAGAAACACCTGCCAGAACATACTCAACAGGACACTCCCTAGACAAATTCCAGGCAATCAGGCATCTTAAAAACTTCAGAAACCCCTCACCCCCACCTTTACAACTATAAAAACCTATTCTAATTGAGCTTGGGGCTCTCTGGTTATTCCAATATGTTGGATATGCAGTGAGACCAAGTTTGCAAACTTGATTAAAATAAATGCTCTTTGCTTTTACACAAGAGACTCAGTCTTCATGTTGGCTTTGGCAGGGACTTTGCAGATTTGGGCATGACACAACCAGAGATGAATATCAGTGAAAGGCTCAACCCTAGCCATGACGGCTGTGGTTGGCTGACTAGAAGAGGAAAACTCACCATCAAAGCCACTGGTGTGCATAGAGTTGGCAGTTCATACAGATAGAACACAGGGATGTCATAAAGAAACCCAGTTCCTAAGCCCAGAGTTCCATATGACTGCAGGAGGCCCACCTGCAGGCAGGAGGGAATTTAAAGAGAGACTAGCCAAGTCATGAGCACCAAATGTTATGGTAAAAATAAAATGCTGCAGGTCCTTGAGGGGCAGCAGTGGGCAGCGGGCAACGAGTGAGCCATGGGTTCCAGACTGCGAGCTGTGTGAAGGGTGAGAGACCTCAGTGGGTCAGCTGGTCCCATGAGGAGCTGCAGCAGGTGAGAGACAGAGACCAATAGCCACATCATGCAAAGAAAGTGGGTATTTATTTAGTGTGTTATAGAAGGGAAGGGGAAAGGGGAGAAGGAGGGAGAAGGAGGACAAGGAAAGAGAGGCAGAGAGAGAGAAAGAAGGAGAATGAGGGAGATGGGGGGGGGAATGGAGAGAGGCAGAATCTGTCTCTTTGGGAGAGAGATGGAAAAGAAGGAGCTCAGCCTGCAAGTGGAAGAAAAATCCATTTGCCTTGGTGGATGGGGGAGGGAATGGGTAGGGCTTGTCTCTTGAAGGGACAGGAGAGACCATTACAGCAATGATGTCAAGATTTCTTGTTTGCATTATTTTTACTCTTGCTCTTTTTAAATCAAATCAGGCTGACAATTCTACATTTACAAAGTAAAGCAAGATATTAAAATTTTAATGCTAAGTTTTGAATCTCAGATAATGAAAATAATCTCAGTAAAAATTCCCGGATGACCCTCAGAAGGCTGGGAAAGATATCACATGGAAAATATGGTGATGAGGTCTTAATTGGCCTATAGGAATGGTCTTGAGCAGCCCCAAGGAGGGACTGATTTTTGATCGGCTTTTTCAGGGGTGGAGTTGGCAGAGGGAAACACCAGGGTAAGGGTCAATGCTTAATGCACTGAGAATGGGGTTTTAAATGGATGAAGTAGGATGTGAGCATGGAATGGAACCCCAAGTTAAAAATCCCAAATATTCCAGTCTTTTTTGGTAATATGGTTACCAACAGGGACTTCCAACTAAACATGTAATTGCATAAGAGATACTCAAAAGTAGTCTTTCTATTGGAGAGTAGCTCTTAACTTCTAGTTCTAATAGAGACTCTGTTACAGAGCCAATGTGATGGCTCAGCAGGTAAAGGTGCTTGCTGCCATGCCTGATGACCTGATTTCAATCCCCATAAGTGACATGATGGAAGAAGAGGAAGATTACTGCAAGTCTGCCTCCAACCTAGACATATACTATGTCAAACAAAAGTAAATGTAGTATAATTTTTAGGGAGAACCTGTTACCAACCAAATACACCTGTGACATTCTTTCTATTGTCTTCCCTTCCTTAAGCCAAGCTACTGATAGTGATATATACATTCAGTTTTATTTATAATTCAAAACTCTGTATAGTGTTGAACAGTATACAGTTGAATAAAATTACCTTGAGAAACTGGTACTAAATCTGAATCTATATAATCTCTCTCTCTCTCTCTCTCTCTCTCTCTCTCTCTCTCTCTCTCTGTCTGCTTTTCTTCAAATGTACAAATATAAATAAAGTTAATTTAAATTTAAATAACTAGTTTTCTTACCCATGAGGTATGTGGTGATAATGCCTGTTATAGAATTGCTAAAAGGTTTAAACAAAAAGTGATAAAATTGACATTTATGCATACTAAGAAAGATACACAGAGATACTATGCTATACTTCTAAATAAATAAAAAATTATCACTTCCTAAGCATTATAAAATCTGTACTGAAAGTTAGTAATTTAAGGCTTTGTTTCATAATTTTCCTTTTTAAGAAGCCCAATGGCAAGGTTAGCATGATGGCCATCTGGTATTATGTTGTTTTCTACTTGACCTAATGTGAAAGATGACATTTTTGGTTTTCAGAAATTTTTATTGAAAACCACCAAACTTAAAATATTCAAAACAACTTCTACTCTCACCAATTGCATATTTAGTGGCTTAGCATAAATTATAGATACCTTTAGTAATCTAATTAAGTAACTATGGCATCATTTTAAAATCCAAAGTGGATTGCTTGATAATTTTAAACATATTCACTCCATGTGCTTAAAGTTCAAGGATATATAATTATTATCATTGCAATAATTCATACTTCTAGAAACATTTATACAAATTTACTGTCAATAATGTTTCCCTCTGCACCACCATGGGGAAATGATGAATATTTTGGAATTTATTTGCTTCTCATAGGATCTTATCCAAACAAAAGGATATACAAGTAAATATATATAGTTTTAAAAATGATATATCAAATAAATGAAAATTAACTCCACAATGGTCAATAAATGCTACATAAGTGAACACAAGCTCCCATCTCTAACCAAGAAGCTCTCTGTGATTAAAAGTTACCGGCAAAGAAAAAAATGGTTCCCTCCAAACCCAAACCACTGTTATTGGTAGGTCTTATACACATCATTAGAAGGCCAACACAAAACAAACTCAACAGTATTTTTGTCCTTTCTTTGTCTCATTTTGTTTTTGTATATCATTGTTTTTGATTATATGATGTGTGTATGTTTGTACTGGTCTTTCTTTTTAAAATTATTATTCTGTTTTCTTAGTTTTTAGTTGCCTGCTTGTTTTCTAAAGAGAGAGAGAGAGAGAGAGAGAGAGAGAGAGAGAGAGAGAGAGAGAGACAGAAGCTATGGTGTAATATGGGTGGGAAAATGATGAGTATCTGGAAGGAGATGAGGGTAAAATCCATTATCAGAATATACTGAATAAAAAATATTCTAAATTTAAAAAATGAAAAGAGGAAAGAAAAAAATGTAAAACACATAATCCTAAAAATAAATATATTTGTAATACTAAATATTTGTGGGGATGTAAGTGGAAATTTTACTCTTTGCTAGGAAGGATGCAAAAGATACCACATAACTTTATTTGCAGTTTAATATGCAATGTAATAACATTTTAATTTAAAAAAATACATTTTAATACAATATAAGACCCTGCAGCCACATTTTTCAGTAATAAATCAAATAAAGAAAACATGTATTTAAAGATCTACACTCTAGAGACTATAAAGATAGATCAGTGATTAAGAGTAGTGATCGTTTTTCAGAGGATGCAGGTTCTATTCCCAGCACCTTCATGGAAATTTATGATGACCCTTCAATACATTTTCAGTGGATCTGATATGCTCTTCTGAATTCTGTGGGCATTAGGCACATACTTGTCGCACAGAAATAGGTGAAGACAAATAAATGTAGAAAGAAATTAAATAAATAAATGTAAAAATATATATTTTAAAGTTTATACTCAAATTTCCGTGGTAGTATATTTGTTATAATCCTAAACTGAAAATATGCAAAATGCTCTTCTTCATTTCAGTGTTTAATTTATAACTTAGCAATAAAATTCTATTCAGAAACATAAATGGTTTCTACAAAACAGAAATATTTTAATAAAAACTTAAAACATAACCTAAAAATACTGCATTAAATGTCACTCAGGTAGCACAGCAGAGCTGACACTGTAAAGGAGTGTTGTTGGGGTTTTTGTCCTGCCAGGTTCCCATAATCGTTAAGTCCCAAAGAAATCACAGAGAGATCTACATTAGTTATAAACTGATTGGCCCATTAGCTCAGTTAGCTCTTATAATTTATATTAACCCATTTTTCTTGTCTATGTTAGCCATGTGGCTTGGTACCTTACTCACCAAGTCAGTCACATCTTACTTCTTTTGTGACTGGGTTACAAATTCCCAGAATTCTCCTGCTCTTGTCACTCTGTCTCTACTTCCTGCCTTGTTGTACCACCTATACTTCCTGCCTGGCTACTGACCAATCAGCATTTTATTAAAATACAATTGACAGGGTACAAACCATTGTCCCAAAGCACTTCTGCCCCTTTTAAAAAAAATAAATAAAAATAAATAAATAAAACCAAGAACTCTGAATCTAATATCTTTTGTTTAGCTTTTCTCCTAACCATTATCCATAACAACATAATTTTGTATTAGTCTTAAAACTCTCTTATTTAAACAAAATGGGGAGGTGCTGTAGGAAGTCTTACAGCCAGTGGTTTCCCACCCAATGGGTCATGGCCTCTTATACTATATATGCTGATGTAGAGCTTACGTCCCGCCTCTTTTCTGGCCGCTATTTCCAGTTGCTGGATTCAGTTTCTGTTCTCCATTCAAGCAGAGGATTCTGATTTATGAGTTTACCCATAAATAGCCATCTATTTCTCAATTCTGAGCTAGCGTGGGATTTCTTTTAAGCATCCTTCCACAGAGGAGGGCACAGATGATAAATTGGGAAAAAGGTGAGTAGGACATCTGGCCCCACACTTCATCTGCTATATGTTGGAATGGGAAAGAGAGAGATGACTCCAAACCTTGCTGCTTGTAGTGGGTGGATAAGCTGGCTCTGAAGTCATCAGAGTTGGAGATTTGGCACTGACCCACGGGCAGTATGACTCAGGAGAGCAGGCCCTGTACCTCACCTTGACAGCACAATACAGCTGACCCTCTTGGTAGGGGTGTAGGATATTTGGTCGCAGAAGCATGAGATCAGGAACACTGACCTTAATCTTGCCTGTCATGTGGTGGCATGGGTGAGGAATAAACGTCCTTCCCTTCCCTTCCCCCTTGCCACTTGTTGCATGTGAGAGAGCTGGCCCTGGTCATGAAAGTAGAAGAGCTTGTCTTGCTCTTCACCAGCAACAGCACACAAAAGAGGAGTCATGGCACCTTTCCCAGGCAGCTACCTAGAACTGATTCTGATGGAGGGAGTGTGAGTGAGCCAGGCCTGTGAGAATAAAAACAAGAGAGCTGCCCCACCCCTTCTCTTGTATGTCAGGGGTGTCAAAGGTAACCCCATTCCTTACTACCTGAGACAGGCTAGAGAACTGGCATTGGAGACATGAAAATGGAAAAGTTGTTCCTGTCCCTTACCAAGTGCATCAATCTGGAGAAAAACCTCTGCACTTCAATTGGGCAGAGCTTGGGCTGGTGGTAGGAGTTCAGGTAACCTGGACTTTAGGGTGTGAAAGCAGGAAGACTGGCCTTACTTCTTGCTATCATCTACATTAGGTGAGTTAGCTGGAGCAGTGCTGGAGAACTTGGGTTGGTGATGATGAGGAAAATCTGGCACAGGATGACCAACCCAACTACTGCCTGTTGGACCTCATAAAGCCCAGGCATGAGGCCAGCATAACTTCCTGAGCCTAGCTTGAGTTTGGAGTCCTGTCTTTGGCCATGACTTCCACATATGAGTGATTCAGCACAAACTGACCTAAACCCATCTCTGACCAGCCACTGCTAATGTGGCAGGGTATTCCTTACTTCACTCCCCCCTATACCAAGACTGCCACCCCTATCACAACCCTATATAAGTTCCTACCTGATTCAATAATATGAGATCCTGCTTTGACAGACTCCTCATTCAGTGTGTACGTTTTTTTCCTGGTGGAAAGTGGGGAGATCTGGGTTGTCAACACTCACCATCCTACTTAGCCCCTGGAAAGATCCAGCAAATCCAGCTCTGCTCCCACCTTTTCTGCCAGAGAACCTGGCAGACTGGTTCTCCATGTGAGGAATTTGGAAGGTTTCACTGATGGGTCAATTGGTCTGCAGGTGAGTATACCCTCATTAAATATGTGGAAGTCTACTTTTTAACAAAATCCTGCCTTAGAGTCTCTCTGCAGGTCCTACTTAAAAGCAGGGACTTTAATCTTTCTGAACAGTCAACCCTCCAGACATATATTAACTTACTCAGGATCATCCCATGTCTGCTGTGATGATTCAGCCACACAATATGGCTGGCACTTCCAGGTTCCAGGGCTACCCATGCATGGACAAGCCCTCAGGCAGAAGTGCCTAATGGCCTCTGGAATCTTAAAGGAACCCATGTGTAGCATGGTTGCATCATCTACGTATGACTCAGCTGCGTGAGCTCCACCATCTGCATATGAAGTAACCACACTACCCCACTGTGTGCTAGGCAGCCCTTAAAAGCTGGAGGCACCATCTTCAGCTCTGTATCTCTGCACAGCAACCTCACCATGCCCATACGCCGCCCCCCCCCCAATAAATCCTAAGTGGGTTTGTTGCATGTTCTGTGTTTCCTTCTCACTCACGCCAGGTAATTTCAGCTGCCCAGTCTTTGATTAGGACACCTGGAACTGGGTAGAAATCCTAATTCATGGGGCTCAGGTAGAAAAAGGGAAAATTCCCCCTCTGGGAGCCATTGCAACTGTCACTGCCTTAAATGCCCTCCAAACAGAAAGACCTTGTGAAAGCCACACTCCTGAATTCACAGTTACCAAAATGGAATGCCTTCTTTAGGGAGGAGTGCCAGGTTCAGGCTGAAAGAAATGAGGCTGCTAACAACCCAACCCCATTCAAATGCAGGATGTCTTCCTGCACTTCCATCCAGTCAGTATTCTACAGGCCTTCAGCAGGCCACCATTCACACTCACTATCCAGATCAGGTGTGGGTGCTGGGGCTGGCTACTTGGAAGAAATTGGAGGACAACTTGAACTTGTTTTGGCTCAATACCTGTGGCGGACCTCTCGACCAGCAAGGAAGAACGACCACCACATCAGGATTCCACTCAGATCACGCTTTACTGGAGTACCCTTGATTGATGGGGAGCATGAAACAAGGGGTCAGGAAAACAAGGGGCAGGAAGGGAAGGGCAGGGAGAGCATGAAGCGAAGGGGCAGGGAGCTAAGGGGAGAGACAGCATGAATTGAAGGGAAGAAGGGCTCTTAGGCAGCTGCTTAAATAGGGAATTGGCACATGGGTCACCCTGTGATTGGCTGCCACCAACAGCTGACACCAGACTGCATCAGGATAGGCTCAAGGATCCTCATCCACCGCACATGCAGGAAGCGGGGGACGTGCAGCTCTCAAAGGCATAGCCAAATATGGAGTTGTTTATTTCCAACAAGACAGGATGTCGGCACCATCTTGTAATGGCGATCCTGTCCGGCTCACTACAAATACCCAGAACTTAATTACCATCCTATTGCTCTCCTTGAGAGTTGGGATGACATTGTCCTTGACCTCTACATAGAATCTCTTCTCCTTATGTTTTTTTTTTCTTTTGTACTTAATCAGACACTGGCTTTGCCTCCAAAATAGAAGAGAGATAGACCTAATAACTGCCAAAAAGGGAGGTATCTGCTTATTCTTACAGGAAAAAGCTGCTTTTATGTCAACAAGTCAGGGATCATCCAAGAGGAGATAAAAATAAATTTAGGAATACCTAGAGAGCAGATGATGAGACTTTTACGTTAACCCCCTGTGGATGGACCTTCATGGATTCTTACCCTACTTACTTCCCCTACTCAGACTCTTTCATTTCCTTATTCTCCTCCTTACCATTGGGCCTTGTGTGTTCAATAAGCTCACACAATTTATTCACCAAAGACTAGAAACAATTAAATTAAATCAGTTTGAATACACTATCATAGGCTGGCCACTCGGAAATCTGGCCCTTCTTATGACTAGTTATCCTCTAATGAGTGCTTCTCCTCCATCCTCTATTTGACCAATGATGGGTAAGATCTCAGACAGGCTGGGATGACATAAGAAAGGTCAAGGAGTGGGTTCTTCATAAGTGAGATACATGATACTAAATAATGGGTAAGATCTCCTCCATACGGGAAACAACCTAAGACAGGGGCCATGTCTTCCATCACCCTAATGAAAACAAAAGGCTGAGATGATGGGCCACATAAAGCCTGGGTGTGAGTCACACTGTAACTTTCTGAATCTAGCTCGAGTTTGGAGATCTGTCTTCGGCTATCACTTCCACATATGAGTGACTCAGCACAGACCAACCTAAACCTGCTTCTTCACAGCCACTGCTAACATGGCAGGATATAATTGGCCCTTATTCCTGACTCCACCTCAACCCATTCCAATACTCCCAACCCTATATATAACCATATATATATATATATATATATATATATATATATATATATATATATCCCTATATAAGATCCTACCTGAAACAACAAAATGAGATCCTGGCTCAACAGACTTCCAACTTATTGTGTGTATGTTTTCCCTGGGAGCCAGGGGGAATGTTTGGATCATTGACATTTACCATACTGCTCAGCCCCATTGAAAGTCTGGCAGGTCCAGTTCTGCCTACACCCTTTCTGACATAGAGCCCAACACAACCCATTCCCAGAACTGGATCACAAGGTAGTCTAATCCAATGTCCACCTTTTCTGTTACCTGTTGGAGTATGTGAAGGGACCAGCCCTCACAACCAAAGTTCCAGGATTTCCATGACACATGGCAACGAGAGAATATCCAAGAGAAGTCCCATTGAGGGCCCAGTATCTATAGTGTTCAAGTCAGAAGCCTTGAACTATACTAAAATCTTATTGTAATGAGCACTTACAAGTAATGATGTATGTACTAAAGGATATATTGTGTGATTTACTGGATCACACTACAGCTTCCACGCCAGGATTATTTTATGTGTTGTTTTGTTTGTTGTTTCTTTTGTTCCTTACTTAATTATTTTGTTTTACTTTTTAATTTTATTTTGGGAAGGAGGTTGCAAGAACAGAGGGTGGAAGCAAGGGGTTGGTACGATGAGTGTGATTGAGAGGCATGAAGTGAAATCCACAAAGAATCAATAAAAAAGTTTGAACAACTGCATTATGTGAATATGTCAGAAAAAATCATATCATGTGATCCTATATATATGAAATTTGAATAACTTCAGCTAACTGAGGAATACAGAGCAGATATGGTGAGAAGAATCATAGATAGAGTATGATTCTTAATGGTCATAAATTGTTGTGTATTTGTTTGAGTTGATAAATTCCTTGTTATATAAATTCCTATCAACATCCAAAGTTATTTGAGAGGAATATTATGTTTGATATAATTTTAAGTCAAACATATGCAAAAAATATACATTGATTATGAAAGAGTTTAGTATGCATTGTTGCTTAATGATGTAGCTTTTACAGTAATTGATATTCCTTGCCAGTTTACTCTGTGCAGATTTATTTCCAACCCTTACTCTTTTAGGTGTGATTGCATATATTTCATGTACTTTTTTTTAAATATCTGAAACACTGATGTCTGTTCCAAACAACTGACAACTGACTTCAGTATTCATATTTTTGTTCCTAGTCTAGCAATTCATGAAAATAATTGGCATGCTAGTTCAAAGCAGTCAAATTTATCAGAACTTCTCCTGCGACAATATCATATTTAACCACTAATTCTTTACATTAATATGCAAGTGTCTACTGAGTTAGAAAAACTCAGACTATCTGGATTGGTAACCCACATCCCCAGTACCACTCATTTCATTTTGAGTTTGATCTTTGATGCCAATCTTGTCTCTATTCTAATATGACAATTATGGGGAACTTATCTGGAAATGATCATAATTTTGAATGACTCTAACCATGATTTCCAATGACTCATATAAGGAAATCAGGGAATGATACTTCTTTTGTAAACTCTGATGTTGTGGACTTTGACTCTATGAGGAATAGATAATGTTATTCAGTTGTTCTACTTACACAGTATGCTGACTAATGTTATCTGTCCCCTTCGAGAAGAGCTTCATAATCAAGGATAGGAGAGGCTCTTTCAATTCTCAACTTCATGGCAAAATGAAACAAAAATCTGTGCAGTTGTTCTATAACCATATTTACCCCCAAACTGTACATAATCCCTTCATATACCACCAGCAATATCCTATATCCAGAGGACATATTTACTATAATTAGTGGATCAATACTGAGAAATAGTTATCAAAGTCCATAATCACCACTGGAATTCACTCTTTCAGTGAGTTTTGAGAAAGTATAATGACATGTTCTTACCATTATAATATAAAGCTATTTCATTGCCTTAAAATCTATTGTTCTTAATTAGCCTATCTATTCCTGCCTACAAGTTCTTCTTCTGTAAGCTGATAATATTTTCATCATCTCTATAGTTTTGTTTTTTCCCAGAATGAGATAAATGTAGGATCATATGGTACACAAACTTTTCATATTTACTGACTCTACTTAACAAGTGCATTTAAAATTTTACTGTACTTTTGCATAGCTTAATATGCAATTTCTTTTTAGTATAAAACAATGCTAGATATACTAGACCTTATATATCCTTTTACCTATCTAAAGGACATTATGGTTGTTTCTCAAACTTGATAATCATAAGAAAATTGGCAATAAATATCCACTCATTTTTTATAAACCATTTCAGCTTAATTGGGTAAATACCAAAAAACCACACTTGCTATGTATAATGTAAATGTAGGCTTAGTTTTGTAAGTTTTTCTTCTAATTTTTCCTATTATTTTTTATTTTGCATTTACAATTAAATATTATTTTAAAATCCTAAGAAATATTTCAATTAGAATTTTTATCACTCTGAAAAATGATTCAAGATTTTTATTAAAACATGTACTTGTTTCCCTTATCTGTTACCTAATTTTCCTAATGGGTAAAAATCATTCCATAATTTTCCTGAACAATTGTATTTGGTGGTAATTTTATAAACAATGGTACATGGAAAACTTGGGAGTCTACACTAAGAATCCTTTTAAAACTAGAGTATTTCTAAATAGTCAAACAAATTATTATTCAGTTTATGTGAGCTCAAGTGATTCTTTTCTCAGAAGAGTTCCTTAGAGTGGCCTATTTACCATGCATTAACCACATCCCCTGTTATTGCCCATTTTTCAAAATTAAAGGAAATGTTGCCTGCCTGCTATTTCATACGATTAATATTTATAACCCAGAACCCTGGATGTCCATTATTTTAAATCTCAGAGACCAGAATTTGGTTAATGATCTGAGCAATGTCTTCTTTCATTTATCTCCAAAAGTGTTTCTAGGGTATCTACAGGTACGAAGAAAACAGTGTCATCAGAACCCCACAGTTCTTAGAAAAAAAGAAGACAAGATGACTCAGAAACACTATGAGTAATGAGTTAAAACATATTTTGTTCAATGATTAGCTTCTTTACTCACAAAGAAATCTTCAATAGATAGATATACATGCTTTGGACACTGAGATATTTCATTTAATAAAATACTCTATTTCTAACTGCATAAAGGTAATTTGCAGTTTGTCTAATTTTAGTCTTTAAACAAACTTATTTACTTATAAAGAACAGACTTCCTTTTTAACACAAGAAAGACTTTACTTCATGTTGAATAAATATTTTTGGAATATCCATCTGAAGAAGGTGACTAGCCGCAGGGAAAGGAAGTAAACAAACAACATGTATGCAGTTTTACTATGAAGATACTCTTGTAACAATAACAACAAAGTCTTGAGCAAACGCTTTGAATGAACATTTGCATTCTCATTACTTGCTGATTTATCTATGACACTGACATATGGACAATATGGGCTGGGGAAATGACTCAGATAAAAACAAACAAGCAAAACTCTAGGGACCTTAGTTCAGATCCCTAGAACTCATATAAGTATTTGATTGTGGTGTAATTGAGGAAGACGTACAATATTAAATTTTGGTCTCCATTTGAAACACACGCACACACTCATAAACACCCACCCTCACCACAGAGTATTTTAAAAATTAAACTTTTTAGTAGTGGAGTCCTTTGGCTATTTTAGATAACCCTTCTTATCATATCCTGAGGGATAACCTAATGTTTTATCTTAACTTTCAGGTTTTTAATAGAGAATGTATTTTCAGATGGATCAGTTTTAAGAATATGTACCACAAATCTGGTATGTACTATAACACCAGTGCTGAGGCATCACAAAGAAAAGGATCCCTGGGACTTGCTAGCATACCAGTTTTACCCTAATCAGCAAATTCCAGGTCAGTGAGAGACCCTGTCTCATAGAAGAAGGTAGACAGTGCATATGGAGAAATGACTCCCTAGGTCTTCATCTCACCTTTACATGAACATGTACATGAGCTCAGGCAGCCACCTACCACACACACAAGCACACATAAATAATGTGTACTTTTTACCTTAAACTACAAATGGTAGTAAATTCTTGACTGGAATTTAATTATCTTACTTGTTGGTCCTACAAAAGATTTGTGTATCATAATGTGTAGTTATTAGAAATTTTCTCCTTGTTTTACTTTTCTAAACACTTTTCTAATACAATCATTGACATTTTAAAATTCCTATTGAACCATCTGAAATTAGATGTCTTATGGATTTGTTCCCATCTACCTCATGCTTCCCACCATGAAAATGTATCTCTATTCACAGCATCTAAGCAGACCGGGAAAACATTTCTCTTTCACATTTTAAATTTTTGTTTGTTTTTCGAGACAGGGTTTCTCTGTGTAACAGCCCTAGCTGTCCTGGAACTAGCTCTTGTAGACCAGGCCAGCTTCAAACTCACAGGTAATGACAGTCTTTCACTTTCTTTATCTTTCTGTCTCTGTGAGACAGCTCATCAAGACTACATTAGAAGGATTTGTTACAACTTGAAGCCTAAGCAAGTGACTGAATTAGTCCAATAATTTTGATAAAGAACCAAATCATTTAATACCAATTTTAAAGGCATTTGTAAAATAAAAAGACAACACATGAAACAATAATTGTAGTCATGAGAAATAAATACAGCATTATTTAGGTTAATATAACAGCATTATTTAGTTACAATACCCACCCATATCTTTTTTATTTGAATGTTAAGGCACTGTAAAGATTTATTTTAAGTTTTTATATATTCATAATTTCAAAGAAGTCATTTACACAAGATTCTTTTTAAAAGCTAACGATATCTCACAGCATTTATGTCTAATTGTCCCTAAACAAAACATTTGAAAATGTCTATGGTATCAAAACCACATAAACTGGAACTAGTTGGAAAGTACTATTTGGGGTATTTTGACTCACCACATCTAAATAATATTTTTTCATGTTATTGTTCAGGTTATATAGTTGTCCACTATTGGCTTGTTTGTTTTACTAATCCATTGATATAATTAATCATCCCAGAAAACAAAATGCAAAATTGATTGATTCCCCCATATATCACCATGTTTCATTTTTATAAAACAAGGAAATTGAATTTGGAGGGTTTATAGACATATAAATAGAGTCTCTTCCTAAAATATTTTAAGTAAAATATTAAAACTTAATCAGTTTCAGTTTTTTTTTTTTTTTTCAGTACAAAAACTGTTAGGCAGAAAGACCTAAAAGAGCCCAAGGCAAATACTAGAAAGCAATGACAAAGATGCTAAATCCCTAATCTGGACTTGGTCACGCAGCTATTGTTCACCACTGCTCAGAAAACTTCTGCCTTGGGAGGAGAATCTCATCTGCTCAAACCAATGACCAAGATGCAGCCTCCTCATTCCTCTCCCTCTAGAATAAGTGGAGGCAGGTTTTTTTTGTTTCTAATTTCCCATATTACCTCACTGTGGTAGAAAGAAAGTAGCAATTTACCCTGATAAATTATACTGATTAATATGAGTTAATCAGAGTGAATTCTTACTTTACTTTAGTTCAACACATTCTTCTTCATTTTGCTAAATAAATACCTGACAGTATCCCAGATCTGGTGTAATGATTACAGAAACAAAATTGACACAAAATCAAAAACATGCACTTCACTAAACACTTACCCTATTTTCTAAAATAGTAATTTAAAATTTGATGTTTTGCTAACATAGTCTGGGTCACAGAGGCTAAATATTAATAATCATACAAAATAAATCTATGTCCTTAATGTAGGGTTTATAACCCACACAAAATGTAGCAATGTATATTCTATAACCATGTATTTTTTAAAAGGTGGGTTATAACTTAAAAATATCCATTGTATTAGCTTGAGAACCACAAATGTATTTCTTCATGAATCACAGGATATTTTAAAAAACAAGGACATACATATGTTTAAAAATATAAACATTGATCCTTAAACTATTCCTGTTTCCAAAAATACTTTAACATCTTAAGATAAAGTAGTTTTCAGTACTGTTTTATATTATGAATTAATTTAATTTATTTCTTTTTTAATTTTAATATATTTTAATTAAAATGTGATTAAATAATTTTTTCTCTCCCTATAATATGCTCACAGGTACATTCCCTCCAAGCTTTCCCATGACCCCTTCATTCTGTAATTGGCAATTTTATGCCCAGGTTGTGAGGACTCCCTCCAAAGACCACCATGGAGACTGAATCAGTATGCAAAAACAAAGAACCTTTATTTAAGCCGGACCGTAGTCTCTTCATCTGTCTGATCCAGCAGTTGAGAGCAGAGAATTTCCAGCCTGGGCAGGATAGGGATTTTACTATAGTAGAGGTTGGAAGTGAGGTGATTTTCGGGGCTTAAGACAGTGATTGGTTGGTATTTGTCTAGCGGAATATTGGCAAAGGGGAATAGATGAGTTCTGGGCTCTGGAATATATGGTGACCTTATCTAACAGTTGGAATGTTCAAAATGACCAGCATTTCTTCACAGATGCTAATCCTGTGGCCCTCTCTTTATTGGATCAGGTTACTGATTTTCCTGGATTCCTGTGCTGCCTGCTAGTCAATTGTATGGCAGCAGTGTGGTTTAGCAGTTCTGGGCCCCAAAGAGAACAGATTTTCTTTGAATGAATGTGTGTGTGTGTGTGTGTGTGTGTGTGTGTGTGTGTGTGTTTATAAGCATACACAAATAAATAAATGTAATCTGCTAACTCTTGTTACTTGTACTTGTGTGTACATTTTTTCATGGCTGACTACCTTGAGTTAAGTGACAAAGTCCCATCCCTGTGAGAAACGAATTCTTCCTCTCCCAGCAATATTGTTGTTCTTTGTCTAAGAATATAACTCAATGAAATGGATTCAGGGTATGCTGACACACACCTATATTCATCTTATTCAAGGGGCTGAGTAGGAGGATTGCCATGAATTTGAAGTCAGTCTTATCTACAGAGCTATTACCAAGCCAGAAGGAACTAAAGAATATTTTTTCACAAACTTCTACAGAAAGTTAAAATAAATATTAATAATGGAGAAACAAGATCCCACAACCTTCATTCTCTATCTATTAGCACATGAGTAGTGGAGCTTTCTTAAACATACTAATAAAAAATTTATGATATACTAGACAAAACTTAAATATATCTGACTTTTCCCTTACTTATTGACTGAGAACTTTAGGAGGCATTCTGAAAGTCTTTGTTTTTATCAGGAAACCTGTGCTATCCATTGCAGGAAGCAGATTTAAGAAACTCTCCCAAGCATTTCTACCTAAAGCTCATTATTGCTCCACCAAAAAGAGTTATAACACTTAGAAATATGTACACACATAAATATACATCATACACATACACACACATACAAACACACACACACACACACACACACACACACACACACACACTGAATCCTACACCTGTGGTCCTAACCCAGTTTCAGGGCAGTAGTCCCCAGATATGTAAACTTTTCCATAGAAAGTGCTTCTCATATTGAAGAGAACTTTCACTTTTGCCAAACTATCAGATCAATCAGTTCTCAGCACTGGCAAATTATTTTCAAACACTCAAACACTTTCCAGAGTATGATTTTCAGAACCTTCATCATTCTAAAATGGTCTATGCCCTTTCCCTTTACCACCTCTCCCTTAGCCTAGAGCAAATCCTAATCCACAGGACACTCTGTAATGGATTAAGTACAAATGCTGCAGGCCATAAGACAATGCCACAGGTCTCCACAGGTCTCCAAAGGTGGCTGGTGCTGGGCAGGGGGTCATGTGGTGGGTGACAAACAGACTTATAGGCATGCCATGCAGAGTGAGGTTGGATATTTATTTAGTGGGTTATAGAAGGGAAGGGAAGAGGGGATAAGGGGGAAGAAAATAGAGAGAGAAACAGAGAGCGGGGGAAGGGGAGAAGTGGAGAACAGAGTGAAGTAGAAGCTGCCTCTTCAGGGGAGATACAAAAAAGGAAGATAATCAGGCTGGAAACTGAAGATCAGCTTGCCTCAGCAGATGGGGAAGGGAGTGGACATGGCTTGTCTCTTAAAAGCACAAGAAAGATCATTACATTCCCATATCATTTTTATAATAAAAAGGTGCGACTTTAGGCACAACAAGTGAAAGGAATTGGGGTGGCAGAGTCTCAAGTTGCTTCCTGCTTATTTGTGGGTGTCATCTAGGGGGTGCTGAGAAAGCTGGGTGCTGGTCACATCCTGGCATAGTTGGTCTTTTTGTTCCTGTCCAGTGATTTGCTATGGAAATGTTTGTTATCTCTTACACCTGTTTAAGGTATTGGCAGAACAGAAAATAAAGTTAAGTTTAAGAAAAAAAAAATTAGGACTAGGGAATTAAGGGGGGTATATCTGTATCTGACCTGTTTAAGATGGATCCTTCAATTTGGTTCCCTGGAACTCACAAGAATTTGGGGGGGCTGTTGGAGGACATTCTGCTCCTTCAGCAAATAACCTTTAAGATACCAGACAACTTGGACGTGGTCTCTTATACTGTAAAAGCAGCCATAAACACGAGACTGCTCTCTTGCTTCTGGCTCCTGCTTCCAGCTGCTAGACTCTGTTCCTGTTTGTGCAGAGGACTGTTGTCCAGAACAGTGATTTTTAAGTTTTCCTCTTAAATAAATAACCCTTTTATTATTCATAATTCCAAACTTCTGTGGGATTGTTTTGTGACTTATGTCATCATCTGGCACCTGAACATTTGGTTTTAGAACCCCTTAGCTCTGCTGCACAACAGCTCAGGATGTGCCCGACCTAGTTAGTGTGAGCCTTCCCTCAGCCAGCCACGGCCTGTGAGTGGAGCCAGCAGTTCATATAGAATTTCACACAGCAGATTTTCTTGCTATGGATCAGCCACAGTTCTTTATGTTTTCTTTTTACACACCTTGGCTTGGCTTCAAGTCCCCATGTATCTTATCATTTGCCTCCAACCAGTGTGTACCACATTCAGGTGAGATGTGGGCTTCCCCAGTTTGAGCTAGCTGTTCCGTGGCTTTCTAATAATTTGGTTGCATTTTCCTATTCCAGTGCTCTAGAAACATCTGCATAGCATACTGTCTGTGATTTATCTTTTGGCATTTCACTCTAAAATCAGATTTCAGATCATCCACGTGAACTCAAGTAAACCACTATGCCCCGCTGGATTTGTTTTTGTAAATTGTCTGCGACACCTATTGGCAGGTAACAGTTATTGCACCTAATCCAGCTAATTAATCTGCAGGTAAGATTTAATATCCAATATATATCATAAATTGATAATTTAAGAGGGAAATATGTCAGACAAACTAACCATCCAATGTTTTTAATGCCTCTTTACTTACACCATGTGTGAGGTTTTACAAAACTTATATGATGTCCCTTCTACATCACTATTTTTGATTCTGAGGATTAGTCTTGTCCTCCATATTTTTTTCTTAAAAACATGGTTTGATAATAGGGCTATGAATGAAGCATTTTTAGAAATGGTACGGTCTTTACAAACTGATACTAAGTTTCTTGAAAAGAGACCAGAAATCTGAAGGAGGATACAAACAATTAAAAAAAAAACTCAGTCAACTGAGGAACTTTTAGAAATGGTACACACTGGAACAAAGCTTCTCAAAAAAAAGAGGTCAGGAATCTGAAGGAAATTACAAACAATTTAACTAAAAAATCTTGGTCAACTGAGGTACTTTTGGAAATAGTAGAGACTGATAGTAATTTATTTAAAGGAAGATTCAGCTCTCTGGAGAAGGGAATAGCCAATTTGGCACATAAAACCCAATCAATGACAGTGAGTATTGAAACATTATTTGAGAGAATTCTCACTTTTGAGTATATTAATCAGACTCTGTCAAAGGGGTATGAAAGATTGACTGATAGAATATCTCTCCAGGAAGGTAATATGCATGCTATAAAGATTATGTCCAAGGATGAGTTATTATCCTACTGGATAGGCTTTATACCTTGGAGTCCTCATTGAGGGCATTAGAGCAGAACACTGGACAGGAGATCCAGACATTACAAAAGGCAGTGGTAATCATCAAATTTGATGAGCAGTAACAAAAGGTAATAAGGCAAATTTTAACCTCGTTGGTAAGTAAAAATCTCCAGGGTAGCTTCCCCCGAGTTTTGCCTGCCTTTATAGTAATAACATCAGAAATAGTATCTGGCCCCAAGTACCCTACGTTTTTCAAAACATGTACATGGGAACCAATGCATATGACCAATCTAAAGGAAATTAAACAAGCAATTTTAGCTTACAGACAACATTTGTCATTTGTTAGGGAAATGGTCAAAATGTGAGGTTTCAGTAGCAAAGCAACACCTAAAGAATGGATTCAGTTAATCTGAGCAGTCCTAGAATTGTGAACCACAATTACTTTGGAGGTGCTTTTCTAAAGAAGAGGCAAGAATTTTAGAGAAACAAGAAAAAGAAACATGACGAGATTTTCCTAGATCAAATTTTAGATGAAGGACTTTACTCTGATCCTCAGGATCAGGCTGTTTTCAATGACCATACCTTGTCCCTATGTAGCACAGCAGCTTTAAAGGCTTGGGACAGAATTCAGGAACTAGAAAAGAGAGTTGAATCATATCTTAGGGTTAAACGGGGTCAGAGAGACCCTTTTAGTGACTTTTTGTAAAGACTAAAGCTGTACAAATAGGGGTAACTGACCCAGAAGATAGATGTATAATAATTGAATCTTTGGCTTATGAGAATGCCAACATAGAATGCAAAAGGATCCCTGGGCTTTTAAAGATCAGATCAGCACCCATGGATCTTGAATACAATGAATGTTGAGACACTTGACTGTGATACGCTTGGTTAGGAGAAGCAATTTCCAATGGTAAGAAAAGACATCAAAATACCAAATGTTTTAATTGTGGTAGAATGGGACAACTGAGAAGGGACTGTAGACAACGGATACCTATGAGTGATGGGAGGAGCTGACGAAGTAGGACATTATGGCCTGGAGTTTTAGGGCCTCTAAAATGCATCCCAGGGGGAGGCTGGATTTATGGACATGGATAATTTGCTACCCATAGCTGAAACCATAAAAACCCATGCAATGGTGACACCACAAGGGCTATAATGACACATCTTCCCCTATTGCTGGGGTGTAATTTGGCTGTGAACATCATAGGGCATATGGGAGAGCATCCACTGTCCACAGACAGGGTACTATAGCCTGACTGGATCCAGTTTCAGCAACTTGGAAGCCAGAGAGGCCAGAGGCCACTCCGAGTAGCCTCTCATGTTTGGGACAGAAAATAAAAGGAAAGGAAAGTAAAATAAAAAAGAGAAAGAAGAATCTGGGGGACCCAGGACGCCCAGTCACAGGAGTACCAGCCACAGGCTATCCAAACACAATTTTAGCTAAGGGAAGCAATCAAGAGATGCAGCCTTATAAACCATGGATAGGGGCTGTTCCCTCATTTCTATGCAGACCAGATTTCTGGGAGCTCAGCAGTCAATTCCTTGTGTTCAGGGAAATGGTTAAGCTGACCAGAATGGGGAAAACTCACCAATTAAAGCTGGTGGTTGTTGTGCGAGCTGCGGGCTGTGTTCCACCACCCAGCTCCCACCACCAGCTAGCTTTACCCGAAATAACAACACACAAACTGTATTCTTTTAAACACTGCTTGGCCCACTGTATCTAGCCTCTTCTTGGCTAACTCTTGCACCTGGACTAGCCCATTTCTAATAATGTGTGTAGCACCCCAAGGTGCACTTACCGGGAATATTCTAGCCTACGTCCATCCTGGGTCAGAGCTTCATCGCGTGTCTACCCAGGAGAGGGGAGCATGGCCTCTCTGAGCTCACTTCCTCTTTCTCCAAGAATTCTGTTCTGTTTACTCCACCCACCTATGTTCTAACCAATAAAATGGGCCAAGGCAGTTTCTTTATTTTTTACCCAATGACCTTCTTCCATCAGGTGGTGTGCATAGAAATCATGCCCAGGCATATGGACATGTGGTTGTTGTGGAAAATATACTCAGTTCTGGATCGTGACCCCAGGGGAGGGCTCAGGACAGGAGAGCATCCTGAGTCTCACAATACCAATGTAATGGATTAAAGAAAATTCTGTGGATCCCAGAGAAGCTGCAGTGGCAGAAACATTGCATGTTCTCCAGCAACAGCACTGAGCCATGTGTGGCAGGTAGCAGGTAGCAGGTCCAGAGAGCAGCCAATCCCAGGCAGGGACGGTGTGGTTCCCTGAGTGGCTGCAGCAGGTCATAAGTCCTGGCAGGGAACCACTTGCTGTGTAAGAGACCACAATTGGGCAGCCAGTCCCACAAGAAGAGACAGACAGATGAGCATGCCATGAGACCATGTCACATGTCTCTGAAGGTGGCTGGTCCTGGGCAGAGAGCCATGTGGCAGGTGAGAGACAGAGACATGGATTGGCACACCATGCAGAGTGAGGTTGGATATTCCTTTTGTGGTTGTGAGGGAAGAGGAGAGTGGGTAAGGTGAGAAGGAGGAAGAGCAGAGAGAAACATAGAGAGAGATAGAGAGAGACAGAGAGAGAAGTGGGATGAGGAGAAATGGGGAGAATAGAACGAGGCAGAAGCTGTCTCTTAAAGAGGGAGGTGGAAAAAGAAGATATTCAGGCTGGGAGCTGAAGATCAGCTTGCCTCAGTGGACAGGGGAGGGAATGTGTGGTATGGCTTGTCTCTTAAAGGGACAGGACAGACCACTACACTTAGACCATAACTACTCTCATCACAAGGATGACACCATGTCATATGTCCCATTAACTCTCTTTCATTGAGTTGTCAAACATTTTTACTGTCAAGATTCAGTAAGTCTATATATTCAGAAATGAGCTTAAGTTTATCAAAGATTTATGGTGGTAAGATAAAATCCAGCACTCCTTAGGAATTAAAAAAAAAAAAACAGTTCTCATCTGTGGAAAGAATTCTATTCCCTTACCTCTGAAGAGGAATGAATAGTTAAATGTGATTTTTATCAACATATGAAAACCCATGCTGGCTCCCTTTGTCCCTATTCACAAGAATTTTTTATTCATTTCAAAGCCCACAATTCCCTCCTGACCATGCCCTACCCACCATCTCCTCTGCTATTAATAGGCTCTATCTCTTTCTCTCTTATATTTCACTATGTTTTACTTTTTCTCACTATGTTCTATTCTTTATTTCTTACTATCTGCCTATTTTTACTATTCTCTCCCACTGTGTTATTTCTGTGTTCAGTCTGTGTTCTTTTCTCTCTGTTTTGGAGTCTTCCAGATGACGCTGAATTTTTTTCTTTTTCTTGTTCATAGTAAATACATCCAAGCTAATAATGGAGCACTCATTTTGGCAGTTTCTTTATGACTTCTTCCTCTATACTTATAACTCTTATGAAATTAGAGAACTTAGAGTTAGTGTAAAGACATCTATCTTTCTGAGATGAAACTCCTCCAGAGTAAACATTATTTTCTCTGCCTTGTCACACTTGCTAATTGATTTTAGAGAAGCAGAAATTTTTTATGGAATTTCACATTTTTTTTCATTACTGAAATCTTGTATTTAGAAAAACGCAAAACAAAAATGATAAAAGGTTTTGTGAACACACAAGGAATAGGTATGGGGAGGGGGAGATATCTATTCATCAAACCCTGGTCTTCATAGATTCCCAGAAAGAAGGAAATTGTTTAAGGCCCTCCATCCCCCAAATGAATAGTGTGTATGTATATTAAGGAGAAGGTGTAAGAGCTGAAGAGAGTAGTAGGAGAAGGGACAGATGATAAAGTCAGTACTAGGGACACTATAGGTAAGAGGCCATTTCATAAAATCTTTTACTAATTAATATCTCAGGGATAACTTTCTTGCCTTTCAGCAGCATTTGTATCTTGGCAGTCATGGTGATAGTGACATTGGAGGTAGGGATCATTCAATGCTCCTGGTCACAAAGAGTCATTGTAAAGTCTCATTCTCCAGAAATGAGTTCATGATTAATTTTTATTGGGAATGCTTTTTAACTTTTCATTAGTATGGGATTTTCAAAACTCTGAAATTCTGAAGTATGTATTTCACAACTTTTAAACATTCAGGTTTGTTTCTTTGAAAAGTCAATGGTGTTAAGACAGGTCCTTTCCTTTTCTTCCTTTTTTTTTCTTTGCTCAAAGTTTTCAGAATTCTAAATGTTTTGGTTAATAATTTGCCTTTCACTTAATATATTTTCACATTGTTTTACATATTCTATATTTCAGATAATAAGTGTGAAGAACAAATTGATTTAGAGAATTAAGAACCCATAAAATAAATAAGAACTTGTAGTCAGAGACTGCTCATTTATTTTCCAATTGTTCAGACCCAAATAATCACACAGAATCTTTAATAATTATAACTATGTATGACCCATTAGCTCAGATTTCTTATTAATTTACTCTTACATCTTATATAAACCCATTCCTATTAATATGTCTATCTCCACAACGCTGAAGTTTACCAGTATAGGTTCTGGTTGAGTCTTTCTTCTTCAACAGCTACACGGCATCTCTTTGACTTTGCCTACTTTCCCTATATATCTCTGTTTGGATTTTCTACCTGACTCTATCCTGCTGAGCTGTTAGTCCAAACAACTTCATTCATCAGCCAATAAAAGCAACACATATATAGAATGACATGCCACATCATCTTCTTTTTTGTCTAAATGAAAAAGAAGTTTTTAATTATAACATAGTAAAATTGCATATACAAAACAGGTACCAAGCAAGAATTATATTTACAATATTTAGTATATTTACATTTGGCAAATTAAGGAAAATATTCTATTATCTATTTTATCTTTGTGAGTCTAAAGTTTTATATCTGATTTTTTATTATAGTTATAGAAAACTATAACTATCTGTCTTTAACTCTTTAAAGACCCCAACAGGATATATTATCTAAGTAAACAGGAAGTGCACTTAGATAAGCAACTTCTAAACTTTTAGGATTGACAGAGACATCTTGCTGTCTGGACAGTCACCCAAAGTTTTTTTTTTTTTTTTGTATCTTTGGAGCTTCCATCTTCAGCCTATAAGTCCAAAGGATATGACAAACCTTTTCATGAGGTAGGAAATTTGAAAAACAGTTTTGACTCTATTGGCAGTTTGTCAGTAACTTTTTTCTTTGTTTTATAGAATGTCTGGAATATGCTTTCGTGAAGCAGGAATTTGATAAAACCATTCTGCCACTTGGAAAGTTTAGCACTCATGTTATGTTTTTGGGGGTCCCGAATCTCCAGTTTATACATCATACCATCAAACAGTCTAGGAAAGAGTAGTTTCTTGCCCACATGGTTAGCCTTGTCACCTTGAAGAGAAACTTCATAATGAGCTTCTCCAATGGCCATTAACCTCTTTGAAGTAATTGATGCTCTCAGAAGCAGACATATCTTATTGTTGAGAAAACTCTTAAGTTTTTCAAACATTTTAAACACCATATTTTATAGTCTTTCAAGTGATGATTATGTATCTAATTGAAATATATCTTTGCAATCTAGACAATCTAACTAAAATGCCTATGAGTTTGACTGTTATAAATGACTATTAATCTGTAATTTTTAATTATAGATTACATTTATAAATGAGGTGCACAAACACAATACCTTAAACAAGAACAGAAATACATATGCACAGTGTATTATATTTGTATATTATATTTGTATTATATTTGTTTATGCACAGTGTATTATATTTGTATTCATAGATCAAGATCCATACCAATACAAAATATTTATCTCTATATAATATCTCTCTTATTTTATTTTATTTCAGAAATTGACTTGGAACATTAATTACTTATAATCAAGCTTTTTAAATTGAAAATAAGTATTTATAAACAATCATTTTGGGAAAGTTGTATACCAGTTACCCTAGTCCTTAGATAAAGTTGGTCACCTAAACATTACAAATGAGACTTTAGGTGATTGCCCAGGTAGTTGGTTGTCTGTGTAATTTATTGCATTTTTTGGAAGTTGCTTGATTATACTTCCTTTTTCCTCAAGTAATTTTATTTCCTTTTTCAAGTCTTTGATGGGATTAAATACTATAGTCATAGTTACTTTCCTTTCATGACTTAGTCATTTCTAATATAAGACTTGAATCTTCAGGATAGGATATCAATTAAAACATTTAACATATGTTTCTTGCTTGGTGATTTTATGCTGGTTGCAATCCTAATTTTTATACTAGATATTTGTTCTTATTGTATATAGTTTTTTATTAGGCTTAGAATACTTATTTAGATAAAAGTGGAGATTCTTTGGGAATTCCTTCAGTCAATAGATTTTTAAGATTCTGGTCCACTTATTATGTGGTGTGCAGATCCCTTGATGGTTGGGTTTTGTTACAGTTCTGCACACATAAACTGGACTGTGAATTGCTACTCTTTCTCTGAGTTTATCCCCCCCCAAAAAAAATTGTGCATTTGGCCCCTAATAAATAATCCTTTATTCTATTCTCTTCTAGGCTAGTACGAAAATTTTTCATACTGTATCAAAAACTGGGCAGAAAATTTTACTTTTCTGGTTAGTATATATGCTTCACCAAATTATACATTAAAAATACAGCAATAACAAAAACATAAATAAATAGTAATAAACATTTTCAAACCACCATGTTAAATGATATGGTTTTTTTTATAGTTTATTGTTCACTACTTCCTGATTTTCTACTCTCTCACAGGTAAACTGTAAAAAAATTTTGAGCCCCTTACCTAAGTTTATGAATCTTTAACATAATTGGATAATGGAGGAATTAGGGCCTTGAGGACTCTTGAATGGAACATTAGGACTCTGATATTCCTCTCCTTTCTGTTTTATTCCTGCCCATCAAGATGTTAACAGACTTTTGCTGCCACAATCTTTCACCATGACATAGAATCTTTATATGAACCCAGAAGCAATGGATCAAACAATTATGGATCAAAATCTCATGGCAAAATAACTTTTTGTTTTCTGTTTTGTTACAGCAACTGAAAGTTGATTAACATTGGCAGAGATGTTTATAGTAAAAGTTAGATAGATTTTTTTGGTTCGACATATATGATTAAAATGAAATTTTCCATGAGATTCCTTTTGTTGGTATTTTGGATGATAATGTTGTTGGGGTTTCTGTCCTGGCCAGTTCTCACAGTCATTAAGTCCCAAAGAAATCACACAGAGTTCTACATTAGTTATAAACTGATTGGACCATTAGTTCTGGCTTCTTATTAACTCTTATAGCATATATTGGCCCATTATTCTTGTCTATTGCTAGCCACATGGCTCAGTACTATTTTCAGCAAGGCAGTAACATCTTGCTTCTTCTGTGGCTGGGCCAGGACTGCAGATGAAACTTTTTTCTTCTCAGAAATCTCCTGTTCTCTTTGATCCACCTCTATTTCATGTCTGGTTGTCCTGCCTATACTTCCTGCCTGGCTACTGACCAATCAGGGTTTATTTATAATATAATTGACAGAATATAGGCCATGGTCCCACACCACTTCCCTCTCTCTCTTTAAAAAAAAAAAAAAAGAACAAGAACCTCCATAGTCCACATTTTGGGAATGTGGGCATAGTTTTCCAGGCTATTTTCTGCTTGTTGGGGGTGTTGATAATCTTATGGGGACCTAAAGAAAATTTAGAATTATGATCAAGTCCTGACTGGAGTATCCTGTGAGGCTTGATCATCTCATGCAGCATCTTGAAACTGTTCTGGATGTAGAACTCTGACATCTGGGCCATTTATTTCGACTGGAGATTTCTCAGGTGGTCTTCCTTGATAAAAGCTGATTTTTCTTAACTCAGAATGAATCTAGAGCCTCTCATTTTCTGTGGAAACAAAAGCAAAACCTCTTCTCCAAAGTAACATACTTTTTACTTGAATTTTAAAGTAAAGGTATTTTTAAAATACTATCTTGGATTAATTCAACAGCACTTATAAACATATATCTTTTAGCAACTGTTGCTCCTTCCCCAACATTCAACCAAATTAAAGAGAACATAATAACATACAGTATCCAGACTCTCTGTGTATTTTTCATCTTTATGTGGCTTTATTTTAACCTCTATTTCTTTTATTTTTACTTTAAATTGTTGGCTTTTTGTGACAAGTTTTCTGTGTCTCATTGTTTGTTCTGGAACTCCCTCTGTAGACCAGACTGTCCTTGAACTCACAGAGACCTACCTGCCTCTGTCTCTCAAGTGCTGGGATTAAAGGAGTGTGCCACCATACCTTGAATTCACAGAGGTCAGTCTACCTCTGACTCCCAAGTGTTGGGATTGAAGGTATATGCCACCATAGCCAGCTACTCTCTTTTGTTCTTTTTTATTATTATTTTCAAGAGAGGGTTTCTCTGTAGCTTTTTGGTTCCTGTCCTGGAACTAGCTCTTCAGGACCAGGCTGGCCTCGAACTCACAGAGATCCGCCTGCCTCTGCCTCCCAGTCCCGAGTGCTCAGATTAAAGGCATGCGCTACCACCGCCCAGCTCTTTTTTCTTTTCTTGAAAGTCTACATATATTTTTAAACACATAGTAAACCATTTAGAGTTTTTTTTTTGTCTTTCAATCTATCTTTACAGTATCTCTCTCTTTTTCTGATAACATGAGTCTTTAACTTGATAAGCAATATGCAGCTTTGATGGCTGGATCCACCCCATTCCTTAGCTTTCTGAAATTCCAGCCTCATGGTGGAGTCCCAGCTCTAGCCGTGTTTATTGCCACAACTCTATGGTGTTTCAAGGTCCTTGCCAGCAAGCAAACTTCAGCAGTCTTCTCACAAACCACACTCAAATGCTTTGTAGCCAGACTTCCTGCTTGCATGAGTCAAAGAGTTTGTACTGGCAGGACAACACAGAAAACTAGTATTTTAAAATGCCATGGCTTTTTTCCCCCTATGGCTAAAAACCAAAAAGCATGTAGTCAGCATTTCATCAACACCGTTTAAGTGTTTTGTGGCAGGACCTCTTAGAAAATCTGTAATGTTTTGCAGCTAAAGCTGAGTCAAAAAGCCTCTTTTAAATGAAAACACTTGCCTCGAGCTAGCAGAGTCCACCTGACAAAATGCTGCTATCACTCTATACTTTTTTGTCTAGAATTACTTCCCAAGCTCTGTCACGCTTTATGTAGATGCAGTCATACACACATTGGGCACCATTTATTGTCTGAGTTTCTATCTTGCCCAGTTCCCACAGGCATTAAGTCCCAAAGACATCACACAGAGGTCTACATTAGTTATAAAGTAATTGGCCCATTAGCACTGGCTTCTTTTTAACTCTTATTAACTTATATTAGCCCATTTTTCTAGTAAAAGTTAGCCACATGGCTCAGTACCTTTGTCAGTGAGGCAGTCACATGTTGCTTCTTCTGTGGCTGGGCCAGGACACCAGAGGAATAAGCTTTCCTCTTCCCAGAATTATTCTGTTCTCATTGACCCTACCCTACTTCCTGTCTGGTTGTCTTGCCTGTACTTCCTACCTGGCTACTGGCCAATCGGTGTTTATTTAAATATATCTGACAGAATACAGGCCAATGTCCCTCAGCATGATAATATAACCACATGTGTATAAACAGCATCAGTTTAAACTGCATAAAAAATAATTGAGAACTATATAGTTCCTAATTCATCTCGTATATATTTACTTATATGAATGTTTATAAAAAAGAGTAATTATACAAAATTTAACATTAAATAACAAAATTGATTTTTAGGTAAATAATATCATAGTAGTTTATCTTGGAAATTACTAAGTAATCTGGAGTATGATGGATAAATCTTAGTAAACTATGCATTTATACACTGGAATAGAGATAATAAATTTCATTGGTAGAAAATTATTTTTGAGGCTGGCACAACATAAGCCTGAGAGAAAGGGTTGTTGTTTAGATTATTTGAATAATTTTAAATAGCCAGGAAACTTTACAGGACCAGGCATGATTCTGGAACCTCTGAGAGTGCAGGCCTGGGCCAGTAACCTTGCCTGAGAAGGCTCTTACAAGTGATATCCACAGGGGCAGGTATGAGGGAGCAATTGTCAAGAGAGCAGGCCTGAGCTGGAGACCTGTACAGATCCAGCCCAAGATCCTGAACTCTTCAGGAGCAGGCCTGAACAACGGACATTTGGTTAAATAGGTCTAAACCAGCAACCTCCACTGGAGTAAGCCTGAGGCAGTGAGTTCCACAGGATGAGGTATAAGGGAGTGACCACCAAAGGATCAAGTCCAAGCCAGGAATCTCTGTGGGAGCAGGCCTGAACCAGGGACATCTGTGGAAACAGGCTCAAGCCAGTGACTTCTGGTGGAGAAGACCTGAGCCAGTGATGTCTGCCTGAGCAGAACTAAGACAGTGACCTCCACGGGAGCAGGTACAAGGGAGTGACTGCTGAAAGAGTAGGCCTGAGTCAGCAAATTCTTCATGACCTAACTTGAGCCAGGGACCTCCAGGAAAACAGACTAAAAGAGCAACCTCTGTGGGAGTAGACCTGAATGACCTCCGTGATTGCAGAACAACCCCAGTAGCAACAAATACCTCTGGGAACATTGAATAACTGCAATAGCAGGATCAACACTCTGAGTTTTGGATACATTGACTCCTGAAAGATTGGTTATTAGAGATACAGAAACAACTAGACCAATCAGAGGAAAATATGGGTAGATAATTTAAGAAAACATTCATCACCAAAATGAGCAACACAGCCCCAACAAAAAAACTAGTGGGTCTACAACAGCAAGACTTGAACACCCCAATATAGATAAATCAGAATGAAATGACCTAACGTTTGAGGCCCTTACTGAGGAAATGAAAACTTATCTCATAGAAATGAAGAAAAAGAGAAACAAAATATAGGAAGAAATTCACAAATCCCTTAAGGAAAATCAAGAAAAAGCCAACGAACAGGTGAAAGAAACAACTCAAGTCTTTAAAACCAAAATAAAGACAATAAAGAACACACAGAGTGAAGGAATTCTGGAAACAGATTATGAGAAAATGAACCACAAATATAAGCATAAACAGAAGATACAAGAGATGGAAGAGAGAATATCAAGTACTAAAGAGACAATAGAGTAAATAAACTCATCAGTCAAAGAAAATATTAAATCTAACAAAAGCTTATCACAAAGTATCCAGGAAACATAAGGCAACATAAAAAGACCAAACCTAAGAATAATAGGGACAATAGAAGGAAAAGAAGTCTAACTCAAAAACACAGAATATATATTAAACAAAATCATAGAAGGAAACTTTCCCAACCAAAAGAAAGACAGCCCTATGAAGATACAAGATGTTTACAGAAATCAAAATATACTGTGCAAAAAAATGTCCCCTTGCCACATAATATTCAAAAAACTAAGCACGTAGAATAAAGAAAGAATATTAAGAGCTGCAAAGGTAAAAGGCCAAGTAACATACAAAGGCAGACCTATAAGAATTACTTCTAACTTCTCAGGAGAAACAATGAAAGCCAGATGGTTCTGGTAAAGTGTTATGAAGACTTCTAAGTCTACTGCAGAGCTACAGTACTGAAAACAGCCTGGTTTTGCCATAAAAACTGCCAGGAGGACCAGTGGAACCAAATTGAAGACTCAGATATCAATGCACATACTTACAAACACCCGATTTTTGACAAAGGAAAAATATAAAATGGAAAAAAGAAAGAAAATTCAGCAAATGGTGCTAGCATAACTGGATGTCAACAGGTAGAAGAATGAATGCCGATCCATATCTATCACCACGCACAAAACTCAAGTCCAAATTGATAAAAGACCTCAACATAAAACAAACCACTGAAATCCATAGAAGTAAAAGTGGGAAGTACACTTGAAAGCATTGGGACAAGAAACCACTTCCTAAATATAACCCCAGTAGCACAGACATTGAGAGAAACAATTTAAAATGGGACTTCCTCAAACTGAGAAGCTTATGTAAAGCAAAGGACACAGTCAACAAAACAAAACAGAAGCCTGCAGAATAGGAAAAGATCTTCACCAAGCCCACATAAGATATAGGACCGATCTCTAAAATATACAAGAATTTGAAGAAATTGATCATCAAAAAAACAAATAGCCCAATTAGAATGGAGTACAGTTGTAAACAGAGAAATCCCAATAGATGAATGTAAAATGGTGAAAGATATTTAAAGAAATGCTCAACATCCTTAACCATCAGAGAAATGCAAATCAAAACAACTCTGATATTTCATCTTGTACTTCTAAGAAAGGCTAACATAAAAAAAAACACTGATAATGACTTATGCTAGAAAGAATATGGCTTATCAAGAACACTGTTCCATTGCTGTTGGGATTGCAAACTAACTGCTTTGGATATCAGTATGGTGATTTCTCAGAATATTAGGAAACAGCCTACCTCAAGTCCCAGCAATAACAATTTTGGTTATACCCAAAGAATGCTCAATCATACTGTAAGGACATGTGGTCAACTATGTTCATAACAGCATTAATTGTCACAGCCAGAACCTGGAAACTTCCTAAATTCCCCTTGATTGAAGAATGACTAAGGTAAATGTAGTACATTTACACAGTGGAATACTTCACAGTGGACAAAAAAAAAAAAAAAAAAAAGGACATCTTGAAATCTCTGGGCAAATGGATGGATCTAGAAAACATTATATTGAATGAGTTATCACAAACCCAGAAAGAAAAATATAATATGTATTCACTCATAAGTGGCTTTTAGACATAAAGGAAAGAAAAAATAGCCTATAATTCACAATCCCAAAGTACCTCTACAACAAAGAAGAACCTAAGAGAGGCATGTATGGATCTAATCTACATGGGAAGTAGAAAAAGATAAGATCTCCTGAGGAAATGGGAACATAGGAATCATGGGAGAGGGTAGAATTGGAGTGGAGAAGAAAAGAAGGGAGTGGAGAAAAAAATATAACTCAATAAAATAATATAAAAACCAAAAAGAAAGATAAGCCTTGAAGTGCCCAATGGCTAAAGTCATTTTCTATTACTTTAAGACTTCTTAATTAGGGTTGATGGGATGGTTTAGTGGCTAAATGCACCTGCTTCCAAAACCAACATCCTGATTTAGATCCCACAAATGGAGGTGGTGAAAGAAGAGCACTGATTTTTACAAGTTACCTTTTGAGCTACACAGACACAGTAAACAACAGTTATGAAAAAGGCAAAAGGGATGTAATGGCACAGGTCTTTTATCAGGAGCCTCTTAACCCAGCACTTGTGAGCCAGAGGTAGGCAGATTTCTGTGATTTCAAAAGCAGCTAGGGCTCCATAGCCCCACAAAAAAAAAAAAAAAAAAAAAAAAAAAAAAAAAAAAAAAAAAAAAAAAAAAAAAAAAAAAAAAAAAAAAAAAGAAAGAAAGAAAAAGAAATAAAGAAAGAAAAGAAGAAAACAAGAAAACAAAAACCAAAACAAAAAATGAAAAACCAAAAAAATAAAACAAAACAAATAAAAAGTTAAAGTTGTGCATGGTGACTCCTTAGAACATGTTTCATCTATCATATGTAAGTGAAAGTTGCCTAATATTTTTCTTGATAGTCCTAAAAATGGTCCTCATATTACTTAAAAGAAATGAAATCTAAAAGTTTTTTAAAAAAGAAATAAAAGAAAATTATTTTCATATATTATTGTACCAGCACAAAGTTATAAAACAGTAATATAGCAATGTAGAGGGAGTAAACAATATATTCTACAATTTTTTAGTTGTTTCATAAATTCTCTGACAGAGAAAATCAAAGTTACAAAGTTTGATAGGATTAGCTTCTCTTTGTGGGTGGTATTTTCCCTTAGGAGAAATGAATGCCAAAAATAAGAATACATATGGCTCATTCTTGATCCAGGCTAAGAGTAAGATGACTGAGCAGATGGAAACTGAGCTAACATATGAAGAGAGCTAAAATTGACCTCAGAAGGTATGAACCAGTAGTTGCCAGTAGACTGAAGTCTCCAAACATGAATATCCATGGAATTGATCAAATAAAGGATACCTCTCATACCTATTATAGGAAGTAATAAAACAAATTTAAACCAAATTTTCTTTAACTCATTAAATAAAAATTGAATAATTTTCAAAAGAAATGCTTCATATGACAACTGACATCTCTGCCTAGAGCACATATCATTTAGTCAGTCCTTCTTTAGTCTTTTTATGTTTTTTTAGCTTATAATTGAATTACAACATTTCTTCTTCCCTGTTTTCTATCCAATACCTCATATATATTCCTCCAGGTCTTGAAATTCTTGGCTTCATTGTTTGTACTAATTGCTATTGCATGCATTTCTCTCTCTCTCTCTCTATCTCTCTCTCTCTCTCTTTCTCTTCTAGATATCCCTATATATAACCTGTTCAATCCATATAACGCTACTGATATGTATGTTTTCAGGGCTGGCCAATTGGCACTAAACAACCAATTACCCAGTCCCAATGTATACATGTATTTTAATGTTTTACTTATTTTTAAACTAAGAAATACTTACATTGATGAGGTAAAATGTGGTGCTTACATCTATAAGCACAATTTGAAATGACAAAATCAGAGTAATTAGAATTTCACTCAACTTCAAATTTTATCATTTTTTTGTATTAAAAATACTTAAAAATTCTCTCAATTGTTTTGAAATATACAATATAATAATGAACTGGTACCCAAGATTAAGTACATGTCAAGGACTTAATCTATTATTTAACAGAGCCCTTTACCATTTAATTAGAGTCTCTTTTACTGGTTTACCCCTTTTCTTCATTTACTTCCTCTCTTACTAACTTCAAGAACTCAGTCATTTTTTTTAACTTTGTTTTTTATTGAGAAAAGGAAAAAAATAAATACAAATTTCCTCCTCCTCCCAGCCTCCCATTTCCCTCCCCCTCTTCCCACCCTTCTCCCCCTCCTCCCACCCTTCTCCCCTCCCCCCACTCCTCTCCCCCTCCCTCTCCAGCCCAAAGAGCACTCAGAGTTCCCTGCCCTGTGGTAAGTCCTAGGTCCTCCCCCCTCCGTCCATTTCTAGGAAGGTGAAAATCCAAACTGGCTAGGATCCCACAAAGCCAGCACATTACATAGGTTCAAAACCCCGTGCCATTGTCCTTGGGTTCTCATCAGCCCTCATTGTTCGCCTCTCTACTACAATATTTGAATTTTTAATTCACACACACAAATGAGATTACACTATCTGTGCTTGACTTATCCCACTCATCACAATGTGTTCCTGTTTTTTTATCTGTGGTGTTACAGAAGTCTTTGCTTTGTTGAGATTGAATCATATTACTGTGTCTATATGCATGTACAAAAATTTAAAAATCTGTTAATGTACACATAGATTGTTTTTATCTTTTGCATATTATAGATAATAATTGCATAAACATGAGACTGTGGAAATAGCTTTAACATACTGTGGTGCTTATTTTTTCAACAACTTTCTGAAAATACAAGAGTCATCTTGGAAGAGGAATGTTCAGTTGAGAAAATATTTATGTAAGATTGTCTGGTAGATAAGAGACTGTCTGGTATTTTCTTATTAATGATTGATGAGGTAGGCCCAGGCCATTGCTGGCAATACCACCTTTGTGCAGGTGGTATAAGATATCAGACTGCATGAGATATTAAATAGTTGTCTTCTTTCAAATATTTTTGTTCATTTATTAAGTTCCTATCCAGGTCCTCTACATTTATTTAACTACATGAATTTTTTCAGTCTTGATTTATTTCAGTTTTAAACATTAAAAACATTTTTGTTACATTTTATACTTTCCCTATAGATTGTTTTAATTTTTTGAAGAATTTTACACATAACTTCTTTATTTACATCACTTCGAATTCCCATTCTTTATTTACATCATTTCGAATTCCCATTCCTAAAGCAACTCCCCCTATGTTCTACAACTTCCTCAAAAATCCATGACCTCTTCTTTAACTGCTGTAATGAATATATAAACACACACACACACACACACACACACACACACACACCATACACACATGCACACACACGCATATATATGAATACAACCTACTGGGTGCATTTAGTGTTCCTCATATAAGTATTTATTTAGGGCTGACCACTTGTATTTAGATAATCTGTCCTTTTCACAGTGTGTGTTTGGCACTTTTCCCAAAAAATTATTGAACTTATATATTTGGATATATTTGAGAAACTCTCTATTCTGTTTCATTAGTTGATCTTCCTATCTTTATTTCATTACCACATATGTTTATCATTATTACAGTTATGAAACATTTTTGAAAAACAGTAGTGCAATTGTTTTACTCTTTTGGTTAAATTGTTTCAGTAATTTAGCTTTTTAAATGGTCTTGTGTGAATTTTATGATTTTTTATTCCTATGAAAATGACATTGCAAATTTGACAGAAATTGAATTGACTATGAAGATGGCATTGTATGAGTTGTGTGGACCTTTTAAAAATAGATTTCTTTCCAATCCACTAAAACAAGAAAATTATTTTAATTTCTCTCATTTTAAATTTCTGACAATAAAGAAGAAAAGGAGATTCTAAGTGTTTTTTAGGAAAAACTAAAATCTAAAGGTATTGTGCTAAATTTTACCAAATATTTAAAGAGCCAATACTCCTCAGACTGCTTGAGGACAAAGTAATATGTACTTTTTGTATGGTTCTGCAAATGTCATATACACTGCCAGCAAGGCACAGTCATTATAGGAATGGGTAGCTATCCCTAAAGATTGTGAACAATAGAATGGTACCCCATTTGTACTATTTTCATGCAACACAAAACTTAATAAATTAGCTAGAGAAAAAGTGCAAGAAAATGAAGTGAGAATCTGTTTTGTGATGTTTTATAATTTTTGGCTTCTTGAGGGGCCCACCACCCAGCTCCTCAATAAACCACACACATAGGCTTATTCTTTGTTATAAATGTCCAAACTTGGCTTCTTTTTGGCACATTTTCTTAACTATAAATTATCCCAACTACTTCTTGCTTCTGGGCTTTTATCTTTCTCTATTTCTACATACCTTTTTTTACTTCTTTCTCTGTGGTTTGTTGTGTAGCTGGGTGTCTGTCCTTTGATGTCCTCCTCTGTCTCTTGCTTCTCTTTTTCCTCTTTCTCTTTCTATTTATACTCTCTGCCTGCCAGCCCTAATATCCTTTCTCCTGCCTAGGTATTAGCTATTCAGCTCATTATTAAGACTCTCAGGTGTCTTAGACAGACACAGTAACAAAGCTTCACAGAGTTAAACAAATGCAACATAAGCAAAAGTAACCTCTTAAAATAATATTCCCCAACTCTAAGATCCTAAGACAGGTAACAATGACTTTGTTTACATGTATTATTTTAAGTGGAAGAATTTTGAAAACCTTCATCAAGAAGTTTTTAAAATCTAGGAAACAAATTTAGTGATGTCAATAAATCAAAAGGCAACAAGAAAATGAGAAGAGTTTCCATACATTTAAAAACAAGGTGCAGTTCCTATACTTTTAAAGTCAAGCCATATAAAAATAAATTGAGAAAATAAATAATTCTTCAATACCATCTAACAATAAAGTATTAAAAAATAGATTTAACCACAGAGATCAAAGGACAGATGCTGAAAATTCTAGGCCATTGGCAAAGGGAATTAAAGTTAACAGTAGATATAGCTATTCTGTTTTGGTCACACTCTAGGAGTTCTTTTTCTGTCTGGTGACTAGAAGATTGTTAAGTACAGTTATTTCAGCTAAGGGGTTTGGTCATATCCACAAAGAAATGTTCAAGAAGTTCACAAATTTTCAAATAAGGATTGCTAATGATGTTGAAAGCAGAGTGAAACCATATAGAATGGTCAGAGGCTTTAGGATAATAAAGAATCAGCCTTAAACTTACTCTAGGTTTCTGCCACAGCTTTGTAGCCCATGTTAAATTTTTCTCACGTGAAGTTTTTTACAAAAACCTTACACCTATAACTGCTCTGTATCTGTCTTCTTTGTGCCTCTGCACCCTTGGGAATCAGAAAGAGATTATCCATAGTTGAAATCAGATAGCTTAAAAGAATACATGATGCAAAATCACCCAAAAGAATTGTAATCACACCTGTACTCATTCATAGGTGGTTTTTAAACATAAAGCAAAGAAAACCAGTCTACAAACCACAATCCTAGGGAACTTAGACAACAATGAGGACACTAAGAGAGACTTATATAGATCTATTCTACATGGGAAGGAAAAAAAGACAAGATCTACTGAGTAAATTGGGAGCATGGGGACCTTGAATGAGGGTTGGAGGGAAGAGGGAGAGCCAGGGAGGGGAGCAGAGAAAAATGTAGAGCTCAATAAAAATCAATTAACAAAAGAAAAAAAAGGAAAAAAATGTTATCACATGAGTAAGCAAATGTGTGGGCAGATAGATACATGAACTTTTTCCAAAACTCACAAATTCTCAGAGATCTATTCTTATCCACTTTGTAAGACAAGTTCTCATAGTGCCAATTTTAAGCAATGTATAATGTTCTAAAGGAGCAGTGCAGCCAGGATGGAAAGTCTGTATCTGGGAAAGGAGTATCTATAATTCTGGTCTTATTTTGTTTCCCTCACCTTTCTCCAAGCCTGAACACACAAGTCTCCTTACAGTCCTGTAATTAAAATTCTATTTTTCTATTATTTTTCACACATAAAGAATAATGACAATAACACATTCCTTTATTTTGTACAACACTTGAGGTTTACAAAAGTATTTTTGCATATTCCAATTTAACTGTTTCGTTTTATTCTTATGATGTGCTTGGAAAATAAAGATAAGGAAACTGAAGCCTCAAGTTGAAGAAAGTGTAAATCTCTGCATTCAGTCAAATGGCCAAGAATGTTCTCAGACTCAGATCTTCTAGAAATTAATACACTGTTGTTGCATGCTATACACGGCAGCTCCTTCCAGGAGTGACATAGTTAAAAGAATGATTCCATCATTCATCCTGTTGCTGGAACTGCATTGCTTACTTTCTATTAATTACCATACATGCTTCCAACATTGCCTACTTAAGGGAAAGTGACAATTTCACTTCCTTCACCCACACTTTTGAAAGCTTCCTCTCCTGAGGATAGCAAGACACAAGCAAAGTATAGAAAGAAGTCTGACAAAGATTTCTTTCTTTTTTTATTTTTTGTTTTTTAAAACAGGGTTTCTCTTTAGCTTTGGAACATGTCCTAGAACTAGCTTTTGTAGACCAGCCTGTCCTTGAACTCAGAGTTCAGAGACTATCTCTGCCTCCTGGATGCTGGGATTAAAAGTGTGTGCCACCACTGTTTGGCGGCAAAGATTTCTTTTAACGTGACAGCTAGTTCTGTCCTAACTTTGAATGAATTCAAAGGTGGAAAAGGTAAGATGGGCTAGAAAATATTCATTATGTATGACAATTTTATTAGGTGCCTTCACTGTTGACATCGTTGGTAGTTCTCTGGAATATCTCCCTATTAATAAGGAATGGAAATGATACCTTTAAATAGCAGGATTTGCCAGGCAGTTAAAAATGTTATCAGAGAGCAGGAAGCATGAGGCTTCAAAATAATTTTAACAGCTTAACTTGGAGCTGCTTCATTAGCTCAACTAAATCAGCACTCTGTTATCTCACTTTTGAGATGTCAGTGCAAAGAATAATGGACTGAATGTTAGCACCCTGTACCAGACTCTGAACATGGTGGAGAGAGGCAAAGAACAAGATATATTCTGATTACTTTATGTTGAAAAAATATGCATAGATATAAATATCTTTTGAGGAGCATTCACTCACAAGTAATATATATTATAATTGGTGAAACTGGCCAAGAGGAAGCAACAGGAGAGAAAAATGAAAGATTGCCAATACTCAGAAAAATATAAAATACATGTGTGGCTCATTGAATGATGAAAGCATGTAAGAAGACAAATCACTTTTCTTTCTTCTTAAAATGTGTGTGTGTGTGTGTGTGTGTGTGTGTGTGTGTGTTTGTGTGTGGGTGCCATGTATGCATAGGTACCCACAGAGGCCACAAGAGGGCACTGAATCCACAGTTAGAGTCATCAGCTGTTTCAAGCCACCAAGCATTAGTGCTGGAAACCAAATATTTCTTTCCTAAAATAGCAAGCAACTACAAAGCCTTAGCTACAGCTTCATCAATTTTTTCATACGTGTGCCAATTTAGATTATTGGAAAAGTCTTGTGATTCTGAGTATAGGGTTCAAGAATGTGGCTTAGTGACTGTCAAAAACGTGCAAGGCCCCCAAGACACTCTTCATAACAAAGAAAAATTGTGGTAAATTAAGCAACCAGATTTTATAGATTGAAAGATCCCAAACTGATCATAAGATTAGCTATTGTTTTACAAAATGTTAAGCCAAATTTGCATATTTTATCACATATTAAAATATATTTCTGCCTCAAAAATTTCAGGAAAAAATAACAGTATTTCCAAATTTCTAAAATCTAATTAAGAGGAACAACTTTGTCAGTCAAAATGTAATAGAAAAATTGTAGCAAAAACCAAATATTAGGCATATGAAACTAAAAATATTCTCTGCCAGCATAACAGCAAACAAAATTCTATAAAACAGCATTGCATGTAATATTGAAGTTTGAAATTTATAAAATCTCAAAATATATCAAAGTACTTTTTTATATAAGTTATTTTATTTTAAATTGGGATATTTGTAGCTAATGAAAGTCAAGCACGTTTCTGCTCCACTGCATCCTTCCATCTTGTCCATCTTCCCTCCTCTTAGGTTCCTTTATTATTAAAATTGCATTTGTACTTTCAAATCAAATATGCAAACATGAACTTATGAAAGTATACACGGTATAAGAACCATAAATGAGAGAAAACATGATGTCTGTTTTTCTGAGACTAAATTAATTCACTTCCTGTGACTACATACAGCTGCATCCATTTTCTTGAAAATGACATATTTCTGTCATGCATATATATCATATTGTCCTTGTCCAATCCAAATTAAGTTGATACCGAATTCTCTGGCAGAAAGGGTTGGGGCAGAGCCAGACCTGCTGGACTTTCCCTGGAGATGAGCAGGACGAAGAGTGTTGGCAAACCAGACCTTCCCCCTGGCCACCAGGGAAAAGCACACACACTGAGTAAGGAGTCTGTCAAAGCAGGATCTCATTTTATTTCATCAGGCAGGAACTTACATAGGGCTGAGAGATGTGGGGCTGAGAAATGGGATGGAAATCTTGAAAAGGGTTGAGGCAGAGTAAGGAATAAGGGCCAATAATATTCTGCCATGTTAGTGGTGGCTGGACAGAGGCAGGTTTAGAAAGGGCTGTGCTGAGCCACTCAAATGCGGAAGTCATGGTCAAAGACAGGTCTCCAAACTTGAGCTAGGTTCAGAAAGTTACACTGGGCCTCTTGCCCCCGGTTTTAAGAGGTCCAACATTTCCCCATTTTGTTTTATTAGGATGATGGAAGACATGGCTCTTGTCTTAGGTTGTCTCCCACATGGAGATCTTACACGTTATAGAGTACCATATATCTCATTTATGAAGAACCCACTCTATGACCTGTCTTCAGTTGTCCCAATCTGTCTGACATCTTACCCATCACTGGTCAAGTGGAGGACGGAGGAGGGGCACTCATAGGAAGATAACCAGTCATAAAAGGGGCCAGACTCTTTAGTGGCCAACTATATGATCGTATATTTGACCTGATGTAATTTAATTGCCTCTAATCATTGGTGAATAAATTGTATGATGTTATTGAATGTACAAGACCCAATGGTAATAAGGAAAATAAGAAAAAGAAAGGGTCTGAGTAGGGGAAGGAAGTAGGGTAAGAATCCATGAAGGCCCATCCACAGGGAGTTATGTTCAAGGTCTGGCAATCTCCTCTCAAGGTGTTCCTCAAGTTTTTTAATTTTATTTCAGATGATCCCTGACTTGTTGGCACAAAAGCAGCAGCTTTCTGTAAGAACAAGCAGATGCCTTCCTTTCAGGCAATTAGTAGGTGTAACCCTCTTCTGTTTTGGAGGCAAAGCCAGTGTCTGATTAAGCACAGGAAAAAAAAAAGAGATATAGAGAAGAAATTCCATGTGGAGGTCAAGGACAAGGTCACCCTGACTCGCAGAGAGAGCAATAGGGTGATAATTAAGCTCTGGGTATTGAGCCAAGACAAATTGTCCTCCACTTTCTTCTAAGCATCCAGACCCAGCACCTACACTTGATCCTAATGGGGGTGGGCCAGCTGAAGGCTTGTGGAATACTGGACAGAAGTGCTGGAAAGCATTCCACAGGAACAGAGGATTGGGAGCTAGAGGACTAATTTCTTTCAGCTTGAACCTGGCACTCCTCCTTCAAGAAAGCATTCCATTTTAGGAACTGTGAACTCAGGAGTACGGCTTTCACAAGGTCTTTCTCTTTGGGGGCATTGGTGGAAAAGAGCCCTTTAAGACAGTGACAGTTGAAATGGCTCCCAGAGGAGGAATTTCCCATTTCTTTTCCTGAGCTCTGTGAATTAAGATTCTACCGTTTCAGTTATTCAAACTGCCCATGGGGCAATTCTGAGTAGGTAAGGCCATATCTGGAGGTCTTGACTGTCAGAAAATTAAAGCCCCTGATTTTAACTAAGACCATCAGGGACTCCAAGGAAGGATTGTGTTTAAAAGAAGACTTACCCATATTTAATGAGGGTACACTCATCCAAAGATCCATTGACCTGTCAGCAAAACCTTCTTAATTCCTCACAGGGGATACCAGTCAGTCAGTTTCTTTGGCAGAAAGGGTGGGGGCAGAGCTGGAGCTACTGGACTTTCTGTGGGGCTGAACAGGATGGTTAGCGTCAAAAACCCAGACTTCCCCCCTTGGCCACCAGTGAAAATCACACACACAGAGTCAGGAATCTGTTGAAGCAGGATCTCATTTTATTGCTCAGGCAGGAACATATATATGGTTGAGATAGGGGTTAGGAATCTTGGGATGGGTTGAGGCTGAGTAAGGAAAACGGACCAATAATATTCTACCATGTTAGCGGTGACAGGGCAGAGGCAGGTTTAAGTCAGGCTGTGTTGAGTCACTCATATGTGGGAGTCATGGTCAAAGTCAGGTCTCCAAACTTGAGTTAGGCTCAGGAAGTTATACTTGGCCTCATGCCCTGGCCTTATAAGCCCTAACAGGTTGCTACCATAATTTAATTTGCTTCAATAACACTGACTTGTTAGTAACCCTCTAATTTGTTTATTAAGCACTCTGATAAATATCTGAAGTGGTATGACTGAGCAGCATTATATAATTGATCTATTATTTTCTTGTTGAGGAACCCCCTTACAGATTTCTTAGAGGCTGATGCATTCCCATCAAGCATGTGAAAGGGTTTTCTTTTGTTTAAGTCCTCATCAGGGTTGCTCTTGCTTCTTGTCTTAATGATGGACATTCTAAGTGTGTTTATAATTAAAGGAAGAATGAGAGTCAGGAAATAAACTGAGATCCCAGTGCTGATAATTTAAAGGAAACCTGAAGAAGGACACTTAAAAGAAATCCCACACTAGCTCAGAATTGAGAATAATAGAGGGTTATTTATTTAGTGATAGACTCACAAATCACAATCCTCTGCTAGAACAGATAACAGCAAACAAATCCCTTAGTCATAAAAGGATCAGACGCGTGCTTTACATTGGCATAAATAATATGAGGCCACACCCAAGTGGACAGGTAACTTAAAAGCTACTGATGGTAGGAATTCCTACAGCACGTCCCACTTTTGTTTAAATAAGAGAGTTCTAAGCCTAATTATGTACAATAAGAACACATACATTAAGCAAGAAACGTGATAAATATTTCAATAATTATCCTACCCTAATCAGTTTAAGTCCTGTATAATAAATAACTTGGGCAAGTAATGAGTGGAAAATAACTAAAATGATCTAGTCTTCAACCCCATAGAAGATCATAGAAGGGAAATAATATTACATGAGTAATCAGGAAGTACAATCAAGCAACTTCCAAAATGAGCAATATTAACTACCTGAACAATCACCCAAAATCTCATTTGCAACATTGAAGCAAAGAACTTTGGCTAAGGCCTAGAGTAACTGACAGACCTTTTTCAGAGTCAGGAAAAATTTTCAAAACCATCTTAGCCTGTCTTGGCAAGGTTTGACAGTCTTTTTTCTTGTGTCCTGCTTATTCATTTCCAGATAATATGCAACTTATCAGTGCTTGAGACATGTGCAGTTCCTTGCCCAAAGGCCAATCATGCCAAGAAGAAAACAAACTCCAAGTGGGGTGTCTTCAGTGCTCAATATTCTCTCAGGAATAGATCAGTGCTGCCAGGAGCAATAATGTCTCACTTCAACAGAATCTTAAGTTATTTAAATGCCATATTCTACAGCTCTTTGAGTGGTTGAAGATTACCAATCGATGCAGAATACAATCTCTATGTATCTAAAGAATCTGATTAGTCGAACTATAAGTATCACAAACATAGATGACTATTGATCTTTAATTGTTAGTACCTATATAACTTAAAGACTAAGACTTTCTATTAGAATATTAAACAATAAAAAATTGTGCAACAAATGATGGCAATGACCTCAAGTAACCAGGGTGGAAGTAGAGGTGAAGTAGTGAGAATTTTGGGAAGAGGGAAGTTTCATTCTGCAGTTATGTCCTAGACACAGAGGAAGAAAGATGTGATTGCCTCCACAAATAAGGTACTGAGCCACGAGGCTAACATAGACAAGAATAATGGGCTAACGTAAGTTATAAGAGTTAATAAGAAGCCTGAGCTCATGGGTCAACAAGTTTTATAATTAATGTAGACCTCTGTGTGTTTCTTTGGGGCTAAATGGCTGTGGGAACCGGTGGGACAGAAAACCTCAGGCAATATTTTACCCTTTTGTATTGTATCAAGATGTGGTTCAGAGTATCACCAAGGTTTCAGGAGGATAGGCAAGTTTGGGGGCAGGATGGAGCTACTAGCTTTGCAGGGTCTGGTGGATGGGGTTTGGTATTGGGACAACCTTTCAGCAGGAAAATCTCCTGCCTCCTGGCTGGAGAAGCTGAGGCATTTGGGAGAAGGGCCAGGGGTTTTGTCCCACTATGAAGGTCCTAGATATTGGTTCACCAGGTGACTTCTCACTCACCTCTTGGCCCTGTCTCTATTGTAGCAAACTATATTTCAGAGTTTCAGCCAGGGTTGCAGGAGCATAGGCAAGTCTGGGGGCATGACGGGGCTAGTAGCTTGCATGTTTTGGTCAATGGGGTGGGTATTAGGGCAGCCTACCTGCAGGAAACTCTCCTGCTGGCTTTTAGCGAAACCAAGGCAGTTGGGGGAGGGGCCCAAGGTTTTGCTCCACTATGGAGATCCAAGAGTTTTCTGGTTCAAACTTCTTTTTTTTTTCTTTTAAAGTTGTTTTTATTGAGCTATATATTTTCTTCTCTCCCCTCCCACTTTCTCCCCTTCCCTTTTATCCTCTCCCATGGTCCCCATGCTTCCAATTTACTCAGGAGACCTTGTCTTTTTCTAGTTTCCATGTACATTAGATTGCTGTATCTGGCTCAAACTTCTTATCTGAAAAGTAAGATTCTATGCCTTTCTCATGGGGACACTGAGATGTAAAGAACTAAAGAGTCTTATCAGCATGTCAGCAAAAGCCAAGCTGTGCATGTACACAGAGAACTTAGTGCATCCTCAGCAAACAGATTCTCCCTGCAGCAAGAGCCTATTATGCTGTGGTGAGGGCTGAGACACTAAAAGTCAAGTACTTCCTTCCAAATAAGAAGACATTAAAACAAAAGGCAGGAAAAGTTGCTATGTCTCTGTGGTCATAATGCAGATCATTTGCATATAAGCAGTATGAATGAGAAATTTCTCCAGCAGATTCTAAGATAAAAAGTGAAGACTGTTTCCTTCTCAATAAATCAGAAGGAAACTATTTATCTCCATGAATGCAAATGAAAGTTTTCCAAATGGTGTGGTCATAACATGGTGATTAGATGCCTGAGTGCTTGCCAGATTCCTTCATTTCTCTAAATTATAATAATTACAATTGACCATTACTGATAATTACAGTGATCAGAGTCAAATTCCAAATTTTTCATTCTCCTTTCTGTAATGAACACAATTTTCCTTCCACTGTAACCATCACATTTTCTACTTCGCTCAAATTATTCTGGCCATTTGCCCCACTTTGGCACCAAGAGCTCTCTCTTCATCTCCTTCTGTATCTGTATTTACTTCATGTGATGGTGGCTGTTTGAGTTTTTCCTTGGCCCTCAATAGGTGTTGAGATTTAAAAGCAGTATATTAAGGTAGAATTAAAAGATTAATTATGCAAATTGTCTCAAAATATTATATATACATATATATATATATATATATATATATATTCTGAGAGACAGAATAATTGTGTACCTTTTTATTATTTCTGAAATTAAAGTGGGAGCCAGCAATCAGAGAGCCTCAAAAATCACTTGAAGACATCAAACAAATTAAAAAAAGAAATGTTTGGGCTGAGGAGCTCCATCTGGACAAGTGAGTGTGTGCTATCCAGGGGCAGATTGTCCTGGAAGAGAGTACAAACCCCCTTCCCCCAGCTCTTCTGCAGGGCTGTCTTTCTTACACACGACCACCCCTCCAAGCCTTCGTAATCTGCAAGGTCCTCTGCTCAGGAACAGTTTTCTGCTTCTACACTAAGGCTACCCACCCAGAGAGGTGAGTGCCTGCCTACCAGGCAGGCCTCAAGGACCCCCAAAGGTAGCGTGGGCACCTTCAGCTTGCCTAGCAGGGTCTCGTGCTCTACTGGACCCCACCCTGCCTGCCAAGTTCTTCCTATTGTCCCCGGATCATTGGGCTACCAGCCTTCCCTGTTTAGGTGTTGAAGAGTTCCATCTGGACTGGTGAGTGTGTGCTATCCAGGGACGGATTGTCCCGAAGAGAGCACAAACAACCCTCCCCCAGCTCCTTCTGCAGGGCTGTCTTTCTTACACACGACCACCCCTCCAAGCCTGCATGATCTGCAAGGTCCTCTGTTCCGGAACAGTTTTCTGCTCCTACACTAAGGCTACCCACCCAGAGAGGTGAGTGCCTGCCTACCGGGCAGGCCTCAAGGACGCCCGAAGGGAGCACGGGCACCTTCAGATTGCCTGGCGGCACCTCCTGTCTTCTACTCAACCCCGCCCTGCCCTCCAAGTTCGCCCGTTTGTCCATGGGTCATTGGACTACCAGGCATCCATGTTTCGGTACTGACGAGTTTCATCTGGACGGGAATGGTTCCTGCTTCACACTGAGGAGATACACCCAGAGAGTCAGTCACAGCAAAGTCTGAACCAAGACACCAGGCCTCTCCTGGCTCCATTTGAAGGAAGAGATGGGAAGGAGCCAATACAAGAATTCCTCCAACAACCTGAAAGGCAACATGGCATCACCAGAATCCAGGGATCCCGAAACAAGAAGAATTGTACACCCTACTCCAGAAGAATTAGAAGAAATCGACTCAAAAGTGAATTATATGAAATTAATAGAGGACCTTAAACAGGAGGTGAAAAACTGCCATAAACAATTAGAGATTACAAACAAAAAGGTAGAGGAAGTGAATAAATCGCTCAAAGATACACAAGAAAACCAAGAGAAACAAGAAAAAGCAATCAACCAGGTAAGAGAAGCGGTTCAAGACTTGAAGAATGAAATGGAAGTAATGAAGAAAACACAAACCGAGGGAAGGATGGAGATGGAAAATTTGGGGAAATGACCAGGAACTACAGAGACAAGTACTACCAACAGATTACAAGAGATAGAAGAAAGAATGTCAGACACTGAAGATACCATAGAGAAAACAAACACACTGATCAAAGAAAACAGCAAAACCAACAAATTCTCATCACAAAACATTCAGGAAATCTGAGACACAATAAAAAGACCAAACCTAAGAATAATTGGAGTAGAAGAAGGAGAAGAAGTGCAGCTCAACGGTACAGAAAATATACTTAATAAAATTATAGGAGAAAATTTTCCCAACCTAAAGAAAGATGTACCAATGAAGGTTCAAGAAGCATACAGAACACCGAATAGACTGGACAAAAAAAAAAATCTCCTCACCATATAATAATCAAAACACAAAACATACAGAATAAAGAGAGAATATTAAGAGCTGCAAAGGAAAAAGGTCAAGTTACTTATAAAGGTAAACCTATCAGACTTACACCTGATTTCTCTATGGAAACAATGAAATCCAGAAGGTCCTGGATAGATGTACCGCAGAAATTAAAAGACCATGGATGCAAGCCCAGACTACTAAACCCAGCCAAGCTTTCATTCACTATAAATGGAAAAAAACAAAATTTTCCAAGATAAAAACAATTTTAAACAATACGTAGCCACAAATCCAGCCTTACAGAAAGTAATAGAAGGAAAAGCACAACCCAAGGAGTCCAACAATGCCCACAATAACTCAGATATCTAATGACCCTTCACCAGCACAACTCAAAGAAGGGAAACACACAAACTGTATTACCCCCCCCCCAAAAAAATGACCGGAGTTAACAACCACTGGTCATTAATATCACTTAAGATCAATGGACTCAACTCACCCATAAAGAGGCACAGGCTAAGAGATTGGATACGAAAACAGGATCCAACATTCTGCTGTTTACAAGAAATATACCACAACCACAATGATAGACATCTACTCAAAGTAAAGGGCTGGGAAAAGGTTTATCAAGCAAATGGACCTAAGAAACAAGCAGTTGTGGCCATATTAATTTATAACAAAGTTGACTTCAAACTAAAATCAATCAGAAGAGATGGAGATGGACATTTTTTACATATAACAGGAAAAATTCATCAGGAAGAAGTCTCAATCCTGAATATCTATGCCCCTAATATAAAAGCACCCACTTACGTAAAAGAAACATTACTAAAATTCAAGGCAGCCATCAAACCACACACACTAATAGTAGGAGACTTCAACACTCCTCTCTCACCAATGGACAGGTCAATCAAAGAGAAACCTAACAGAGAAATTAGAGAATTAATGGAGGTAATGAAGCAAATGGACTTAACAGACATCTATAGATTATTCCACCCAAAGATGAAAGAATATACCTTCTTCTCTGCAGCTGATGGAACCTTCTCGAAAATTGACCACATACTCGGTAGCAAAGCTAACTTACACAGTTACAAAAAAATATTAGTAACCACCTGCGTCTTAACAGATCACGATGGATTAAAGTAGAATTCAACAACAATGCTACCCCTAGAAAGCCTACAAACTCATGAAAACTGAACAGTCAACTACTGAACCACACCTGGATCAAGGAAGAAATAAAGAAAGAAATTAAAGTCTTTCTTGAATTCAATGAAAATAAAGACTCAACATACTCAAAGCTATGGGACACTATGAAAGCAGTGCTAAGAGGAAAGTTCTTAGCACTAAGTGCCCACTTAAAGAAAACGGAGAGCCTGGCGGTGGTGGTGCACGCCTTTAATCCCAGCACTAAGGAGGCAGAGGCAGGCGGATCTCTATGAGTTTGAGACCAGCCTGGTCTACAAGAGCTAGTTCCAGGACAAGATCCAAAACCACAGAGAAACCCTGACTCTAAAAACAAAATGAATAAATAAATAAATAAAGAAAGAAAGAAAGAAAGAAAGAAAGAAAGAAAGAAAGAAAGAAAATGGAGAAAGCACACATTAGAGACTTAACTGCCCACTTGAAAGATCTAGAAAAAAAAGCAGACTCACCTAGGAGGAGTAGAAGACTGGAAATTATCAAACTAAGGGCTGAAATCAACAAAATAGAAACAGAAAACAATCCAAAGAATCAATGAAACAAAAAGCTGGTTCTTGGAGAAAATCAACAAGATTGATAAACCCCTATCCAAACTAATCAAACGGCAGAGAGAATACACAAATTAACAAGATCAGAAATGAAAAGGGGGACATAACCACAGACACAGAGGAAATTCAGAAAATCATTAGATCTTACTACAAAAGCCTATAAATCACAAAATTGGAAAATGTTAAAGAAATGGACAACTTTTTAGATAAGAACCATATACCAAAGTTAGACCAGGACCAGGTGAACAATCTAAATAGAACTATTAATCACGAAGAATTAGAAGTTATTATAAAAACCTCCCTACCAAAAAAAGCCCAGGTCCAGATGGTTTCAATGCAGAATTCTACTAGAACTTCCAAGAAGACCTAATACCTATACTCCTTAATGTATTCCACAATATAGAAAAAGAAAAGTTATTGCCAAATTCCTTTTATGAAGCTACAGTCACCCTGATACCAAAACCACACAAAGACTCAACCAGGAAAGAGAATTACAGGCCAATCTCACTCATGAACACCTATGAGAAAATCTTCAATAAAATACTGGCAAACTGAATCCAAGAACACATTAGAAAAATTGTCCATTATGATGAAGTAGGCTTCATCCCAGAGATGCAGGGCTGGTTCAACATACGAAAATCTATCAATGTAATCCATCATATAGATAAACTGAAAGAAAAAAAACCATATGATCATTTTATTAGATGCTGAAAAAGCATTTGACAAAATTCAACATCCCTTTATGATAAAGGTCTTAGAGAGATTAGGGATACAAGGGTCATATCTAACTATAATAAAAGACATTTATAGCAAGCCCACAGCTAACATCAAATTAAATGGAGAGAAACTCAAAGCCATCCCACTAAAATCAGGAACACGACAAGGCTGTCCACTCTCTCCATACCTTTTCGATAAAGTGCTTGAAGTTCTAGCAATAGCAATAAGACAACATAAGGGGATCAAAGGGATTCGAATTGGAAAGGAAGAAGTTAACCTTTCATTATTTGCAGATGATATGATAGTGTACATGAGCGACCCCAAAAACTCCATCAAAGAACTCCTACAGCTAATAAACACCTTTAGTAGTGTGGCAGTATACAAGATCAATTCCAAAAAATCAGTTGCCCTCCTATACACAAAGGATAAGGAAGCAGAGAGGGAAATCAGAGAAGCATCACCTTACACGATAGCCAAAAATTGCATAAAATACACTAACCAAGGATGTGAAGGATCTATTTGACAAGAACTTTAAGTCGTTAAGAAAGAAATTGAGGAGGATACCAGAAAATGGAAGGATCTCCCATGCTCTTGAATTGGGAGGATCAACATAATAAAAATGGCAATTCTACCAAGGGCAATTTATAGATTCAATGAAATGCCCATTAAAATCCCATCAAAATTCTTCACAGATCTTGAGAGGACATTAATCAACTTTATGTGGAAAAACAAAAAACCCTGGATAGCCAAAACAATCCTATACAATAAAGGATCTTCTGGAGGCATTACCATCCCTGACTTCAAACTCTACTACAGAGCTTCAGTATTGAAAACAGCATGGTATTGGCATAAAAACAGAGAAGTCGATCAATGGAATAGAGTAGAAGACCCAGATTTTTTCCCAAAAACCTATGAACACCTGATTTTTGATAAAGGAGATAAAAGGATTCAATGGAAGAAAGATAGCATCTTCAACAAATGGTGCTGGCAGAACTGGTTGTCAACCTGTAGAAGAATGAAAATAGTTCTATATCTATCACCATGTACAAAAATCAAGCCCAAATGGATTAAAGACCTCAATATCAGGCTGAATACACTGAACCTGATAGAAAAGAAAGTGGGAAGTACTCTACAACATATGGGCACAAGAGACCACTTCCACGCATATCCCCAGCAGCACAGACATTAAGGACAACATTGAATAAATGGGACCTCCTGAAACTGAGAAGCTTCTGTAAAGCAAAGGACACTATCACCAAGACAAAAAGGCAACCCACTGACTGGGAGAAGATCTTCACCAACCTTGCAACAGACAAAAGTCTGATCTCCAAAATATATAAAGAACTCAAGAAACTAGACTTTAAAATGCTAATTAACCCAATTAAAAAAGTGGGGCACTGAACTGAACAGAGAATTCTCAACAGAAGAAGTTCAAGTGGCCAAAAGACACTTAAGGTCATGCTCATCCTCTTTGGTGATCAGGGAAATGCAAATTAAAACAACTTTGAGATACCATCTTACACCTGTCAGAATGGCTAAACTCAAAAACACCAATGATAACATTTGCTGGAGAGGTTGTGGAGTAAGGGGCACACTCATCCATTGCTGGTGGGAATGCAATCTTGTGCAACCACTTTGGAAATCAGTGTTTCGGTTTCTAAGGAAATGCGGGATCAACCTACCCCAAGATCCAGTAATACCATTCTTGGGAATATACCCAAGAGGTGCCCTATCATATGACAAAATCATTTGTTCAACTATGTTCATAGCAGCATTATTTGTAATAGCCAGAACCTGGAAACAACCTAGATGCCCTTCAATGGAAGAATGGATGAAGAAAGTGTGGAATATATACATATTAGAGTACTACGCTGCGGTAAAAAACAATGACTTCTCGAATTTTGCATGCAAATGGATGGAAATAGAAAACACTATCCTGAGTGAGATATCCCAGTCCCAAAAAAGATAAACATGGGATGTACTCATTCATAATTGGTTTCTAGCCATAAATCAAGGACATTGAGCATATAATTTGTGATCCTAGAGAAGCTAAATAAGAAGGTGAACCCAAAGAAAAACATATAGTCATCCGCCTGGATATGGGAAGTAGACAAGATTACAGGGCAAAACCTGGGAACTTGGGGATGAGGTGGCATGGGGCTAAGGGGAAATTGGGTGAGAAACGTGAGAAGGGTAGAATGGGGCGAGCTTGGGGGAATGGAATGGTTGGGATAAAGGAAGGGTGGACAGGGGAGCAGAGAAATATATAGCCTAATTGAGGGAGCCACCTTAGGGTTGGGAAGAGACTGGACTCTAGAGGGGCTCTCAGGTGTCCAGGGAGACTAGTACCTTGAGCAACTGAAAACAGGTAACCTGAAATGACCCTATCCTATAGCCATACTGATGAATATCTTGAGTATCACCTTAGAACCTCCATCTGGCGATGGATTGAGATAGAGACAGTGATCGAAATTGGAGCACAGGACTGAGGTCTTAAGATCAAAATGAGGAGCAGAAGGAGCGAAAACATGAGCAAGGATGTCAGGACCACGAGAGGTGCACCCACCCACTGTGACAGTGGAACTGATCTATTGGGAGCTCACCAAGGCCAGCTGGACTGGGACTGAATAAGCATGGGATGAAACCAGATTTTCTGAACGTGGCAGACAATAAAGGGTGATGAGAAGCCAAGGGCAATGTCACTAGGTTTCGATCCTAATACATGAACTGGCTTTGTGGGAGCCTAGCCTGTTTGGATGCTCACCTTCCTGGTCCTGGATAGAAGTGGGAGGACCTTGGACTTCCTGCAGGGCAGGGAATCTGGACTGCACTTCATTCTCGAGAGGGAGGGGGAATGGAGTGGGAGGGGGAGGAGAGGGGTAGGGGAGTGGGGGGAGGGGACGATGTGTGCGAGGAGGGGGAGGGAAATGGAAAATTTTTTTTGCAACAACTAAAAAAAAATAAACAAAAAAATAAAATAAAATAAAATAAAAATAAAGAAATGTTTGGCAAATACTTTCAGTTTCCCACTAGCACCAAGTGTCTGAGTCCAATCAAGTTTTCATTCTGGCCTGAGAGGTATGTTTTGTTATGACATTTAGGAAGATTCCCTAAAGTTATATTTTAACCCTTTCTTTTCAATTAATGCATTTGGTTTTCCAAGTTCTTTTTTTGAGACTGAAAATTCCTCTACATAAACCTGCCCTTATGTATCCATTGCCACCTCAGCATTAGTTTTTAATTTTTTTTCTTTTTAAGGGTTTTTATTTATAACAAGGGTTTCAGAAATCATGGAGATGATTTGGAAATCTGTATCAACACTATAATGCTTAGAAATTTGTCTTAAAAGAACAGCTATTAAAAGGTATAGATAAATGAATGCTTATAGGCATGGTTATTGTTTATTTTTACATCACATTTTTACATCTATATCTGTCTATAAAGGAATCACCACTTACATTTTCATACAAATGTACAATAAAAATTATCTAGATGTTATCAAATAATGTCATCCAAAATTTAAATACATATACTTACTGACATGAGACAAATCAGGACATTTAATTCCTCTTTAAGTATCAAAAATATATCTCTTTTGACATAATATTTCTGTTTATTGATTGATATTTATACTTACAGAATCTATTGAGTTTTCTTGATGATCCCTATTGGGTAGTTATTTTTCCAACTGCCAGTGTTCAAACATCCAGGGTTCCTTGAATTTTTTGAAGATGATTGTTTCCCTGCGAAGACTAAAACAGAACCCTGACCCTATTTTATATGTTTTTCTTACCACCTGTATGATTATTATCATTGTGGATGAGCTGTCATTTCTCCTTTCCAAGAGGTTTCTCCTCTTCAAACCAAACCTTTATTAATTTTGACAGTACCCACAATTTTCTTCTCCTGTGGAAACAAGGGCAAAACCTTTTCCACAATGCAACACATCTCCTGTCTTCCATTGCAAGGTCAGCACATCCTTGAAATAAACTGGTTGATTTAGTTCAGCAGACTTTTCCATTATCCAATGTCTTTCTGCCACTTTGTCCCTTTCTCATTTGCGTTACAAAACTTCAAGGTTAATAAGGCATTATGTAATCTATTTTCGGGGGCATTTTCCACCCCTTTCTGTTTGTTTAACATATCCTTTATAGTTCGATTTGATCTTTCTATGACTGCTTCACATGTAGGATTGTTTGGTATACCTGTAACATGCTTAACATTATAACAAGCAAAAAAATGTTTCACTTTCCTAAAGACATATGCTGGACCATTATCTGTCTTTATTTGTGCAGGTATACACATGATGGCCATAAATTCTATTAAATGTTTGATTACAGAATTAGCTTTTTCTGAGCTTAAAGCAGTTGCCAATTGAAAGCTGGAATAAGTGTCAATGGTGTGATGTACATATTTTAATTTTCCAAATTCTGCAAAAAAGAACACATCCATCTGCCAGACTTCATTCCTTTACGTACCCTTTGGGTTAGTCCTTGCAGGTAGTGGTGTTTGGTCATATAAAGAGCAAGAAGGGCATCTCTTTATAATCTCCTTAGCTTGTTGCCATGCTCTTTCTTTAAACCTTTCTTTAAACCTTTGCTATTGACGTGATGTTTTTTAAATGAAATTCTGAGGCCTGCAACATGCTTCCAATCAATAATTGATTAATTCCTGTGTTACCTTGTGCTAGAGGCCCTAAAAGACCCATATGGGATCGGATGTGTGTTATGTACATCAGACAAAGCCTATTCATGATTATGTCTTTTACCTGGATAAAAATTGAAGTCTATTCTATATCATCTGGTATAAATTCTGCAGGTTTCAATATGCAAGATAACTTTGTCTGCATATTGTGAATTAGTAACTATATTAAGAGGTTCTTTAAAATCTCTTAGCACCATAAGAATGGCATGTAATTCTGCCTTCTAGACAGAATTATAAGAGCTTCGTTCCACCTTACTCAAATTGTCTGATTTGTAACCTGCCTTCCCTGATTTATTGGCATCTGTATAAAAGGTGCGGGGTCCATTTATTAGAGCATCATGTCCAATCGAGGAAGAATCCAAGAAGTTCTCTTTATAAGGTTAAGTCTATCAGTTTTGGGATAGTTGCTATTAATTTCTCCAAAAAAATTAGCACAAGCTCTTTTCCATGGTTCATTGTCTTCCCATAATTTTTAATTTCATCAGTAGTAAAAGACACTATAATTTATGCTGGATTTTTACCTTCTAGTTGACAAAGTTTCAATTTACCTTTTATAAATAATTCAGAGACCATTCCCACATAAGTTTTTAACTTTTTCCTTTGTTTGTGTGATAAAAGATCCATTCTGAAATAATATTTTCCCTCTGTGATATAGATATAAATAATTTGCATTGGTATGGATTTTAAGGTCAATTTTGTTATATGTATATGTATTTCTGCTCTTGACTAAGGTATTGTGATTGTATAGTTCATTTAAAAATGTAATGCATATAGGCTGTTAATGGATAATCATCAATAATAGTCAAGCTTGTGGTCATGTTAGTTAGATTTTCTAGATGTGCGTAGATATATTTCAGATAGGTATTCTTCATATCTTTCAAAGACTACAAAATATGGCATTTAATGTTTTAATAACTTTGAGCTTTTCATAACAATGAGACATGTCTGCTCCTGGCAGCACTATCTACTTCAGGAGGAAGATAGGCATCGAAAAGACTCCGTATGGAGTTTGATAGCCAATTGGACAAGAAACTGCTCTTGCCTGGATTGTTGCATAAAATGAACACAAAGAACCCACAGAGAGAGGACTACTGAACTTGCCTAAAGGTGAGATGATCTTTTAGGGTTTCTAACTCTGTGAGACATTCTGCAGGACACAGAAAAAAAGTGAATGAACTGCCTTTGAAATTCGTGCTTCATGGAAATGTCTACTGGATACTATGGGCCTGTAGGCTGAAGATGTATGCCCCAAAAGTACAAAAGAATTTTGGGTGGCTGTCCAGGCAGTGAGATGTCTCTGTCATTTCTAGAGTTTGGAAGTTGCTTATTTCTTGTTTGCTTAGGTAATATTATACCCTTCTGGAGTCTTTGATGGAGTTGAAGAATGGATAGATAGATATCGTTTTTTTAGATATGATAAAAATAAAATAGATATAAATATTGTAACTGTAATTCTTGCTTTATAACTGTTTTGTTATATGTAATTTTACTATGTTAAATTGAAAGCCTTTCTTTTTTGTTTAAACAGAAAAAGGGGAAATGATGTAGGTGGGTCTTTTGTCTATGTGTTAATTTCATTGGTTAATAAAGAAACTGCCTTGGCTTTGATGGGACAGAAAATTAAGTGGGTGGAGTAGAAAGAATCAAATTCAACAGCCTGAACTCTCTCAGGTAAGTTCCTAGTACCCTTAGATATGGAGTTAATTTTGCCTACCATGCTATTAATCCAATCAATTAATGACATGTACTTTCATAAGGATATAATATGAAGAAGAAAACTGAAACTTATTAACCAGGAAATTGAGGAATTTTAAAACAGGGTTTGTCATGACACCATTGCAGCAATTCCAGTCGTGACTCGAAAACAGCGCCATCTCCTGGTTAGAAGGTAAAATGGCAGGTTTCATTTTTTTTTCTTTTTTTATTGAGAAAAGGAGAAGAAAAAAAAACAAGTTTCCACCTCCTCCCAGCCTCCCATTTCCCTCCCCCTCCTCCCACCCTACTCCCCCTCCTCCCACCCTACTCCCCCTCCTCCCACCCTACTCCCCCTCCTCCCACCCTTCTCCCCCTCCCCCCACTCCTTTCCCCCTCCCTCTCCAGTCCAAAGAGCAGTCAGGGTTTTCTGCCCTGTGGTAAGACCTAGGACCTCCCACCTCCGTCAATATCTAGAAAGGTGAACATCCAAACTAGCTAGGCTCCCACAAAGCCATCACATTTCGTAGGATCAAACCCCCGTGCCATTGTCCTTTGCGTCTCATCAGCCCTCATTGTTCGCCATGTTCAGAGAGTCCAGTTTTATCCCATGCTTTTTCAGTCATAGTCCAGCTGGTCTTGGTGAGCTCTCAATAGATCAGCTCCACTGTCTCAGTAGGTGGGTGCACCCCTCGTGGTCCCGACTTCTTTGCTCATGTTCTCCCTCCTTCTGCTCCTCCTTGGGACCTTGGGAGCTCAGTCCAGTGCTCCAGTGTGGGTCTCTGTCTGTATCTCCATCCATCACCAGATGAAGGTTCTATGATGATATGCAAGATATTCGTCAGTATTGTTCTAGGATAGGGTCATTTCAGGTTCCCTATCCTCAGCTGCCCAAGGAACTAACTGGGGACTTCAGCTTGGGCTCCTGGGAGCCCCCCTAGGGTCAGGTCTCTTGCCAAACCTAAAGTGGCTCCCTTAACTAAGAATTGTGGTTCCGTGCTCCCCTGTCCAACCTTCCTTTATCCCAATCCTCCTGTTTTCCCAAGGCCCGACCTCCTTCCCTTCTAACTTTTATCTCCCCATTTCCCCTAACCCCCATCCCACCCCACCCCCAAGATAGCTATTTTCTCCCCGGCAATTTTGTCTACTTCCCATAGCCAAGAGGATAACTATATGTTTTTCCTTGGGTTCCCCTTCTTACTTAGCTTCTTTAGATTCAACTATTGTAGACTCCGTGACCCTTATATAAGGCTAGAAACCAATTATGAGTGAGTACATTAAATGTTCATCTTTTTGGGTCTGGGATACCTCACTCAGGATAGAGTTTTCTATTTCCATCCATTTGCATGCAAAATTCGAGAAGTCATTGTTTTTTACCGCAGCGTAGTACTCTAATGTGTAGATATTCCATACTTTCTTCATCCATTCTTCCATTGAAGGGCATCTAGGTTGTTTCTAGGTCCTGGCTATTACAAATAATACTGCTATGAACATAGTTGAACAAATGATTGTGTCATATGATAGGGCATCTCTTGGGTATATTCCCAAGAGTGGTATTGCTGGGTCCAGGGGTAGGTTGATCCCGAATTTCCTGAGAAACCGAAACACTGACTTCCAAAGTGGTTGCACAAGATTGCATTCCCACCAGCAATGGATGAGGGTACCCCTTCCTCCACAGCCTCTCCAGCAAAGGTTATCATTGGTGTTTTTGACTTTAGCCATTCTGACAGGTGTAAGATGATATCTCAAAGTTGTTTTGATTTGCATTTCCCTGATTGCTAAGGAAGTGGAGCATGACCTTAATTGTCTTTTGGCCATTTGAACTTCTTCTGTTGAGAATTCTCTGTTCAGTTCAGTGCCCCATTTTTTAATTGGGTTAATTAGCATTTTAAAGTCTAGTTTCTTGAGTTCTCTATATATTTTGGAGATCAGACCTTTGTCTGTTGCGGGGTTGGTGAAGATCTTCTCCCAGTCAGTAGGTTGCCTTTTTGTCTTAGTGACAGTGTCCTTTGCTTTGCAGAAGCTTCTCAGTTTTAGTAGGTCCCATTTATTCAATGTTGCCCTTAATGTCTGTGCTTCTGGGGTTATACATAGGAAGCGATCTCTTGTGCCCATCTGTTGTAGGGTATTTTCCACTTTCTCTTCTATCCTTTTCAGTGTGTTCGGGCTGATATTGAGGTCATTAATCCATGTGGACTTGAGTTTTGTGCACGGTGAACGATGTGGGTCTATTTTCATTCTTCTACAGGTTGACATCCAGTTGTGCCAGCACCATTTGTTGAAGACGCTTTCTTTCTTCCATTGTATACTTTTAGCTCCTTTATCAAAAATGAGGTGTTCATAGGTTTGTGGGTTAAAATCTGGGTCTTCTATACGATTCCATTGGTCGACGTCTCTGTTTTTATGCCAGTACCACACTGTTTTCATTACTGTAGCTCTGAAATAGAGTTTGAAGTCAGGGATGGTAATGCCTCCAGAAGATCCTTTATTGTATAGGAATGTTTTGGCTATCCTGGGTTTTTTGTTTTTCCATATAAAGTTGATTATTGTCCTCTCCAGATCTGTGAAGAATTTTGATGGGATCTTGATGGGGATTGCATTGAATCTATAAATTGCCTTAGGTAGAATTGCCATTTTTACTCTGTTGATCCTCCCAATCTAAGAGCAAGGTAGATCCATCCATTTTTTGGTATCCTCTTCAATTTCTTTCTTCAATGCCTTAAAGTTCTTGTCAAATATATCTTTCACTTCCTTGTTTAGATTTACCCCAAGATATTTTATGCTTTGTGGCTATCGTGAATGGTGAAGCTTCTCTGATTTCCCTCTCTGTTTCCCTATCCTTTGTGTATAAGAGGGCGACTGATTTTTTGGAGTTGACCTTGTGTCCTGCCGCATTACTAAAGCTGTTTATCAGCTGTAAAAGTTCTTTGGTGGAGTTTTGGGGGTCGCTTAAGTACACTATCATATCATCTGCGAATAACGAAAGTTTAACTTCTTCCTTTCCAATTCGAATCCCCTTGATCCCATTATGTTGTCTTATTGCTATTGCTAGAACTTCAAGTACTATATTGAAGAGGTATGGCGAGAGTGGACATCCTTGTCGTGTTCCTGAGTTAAGCGGGATGGCTTTGAGTTTCTCTCCATTTAATTTGATGTTAGCTGTCGGCTTGCTGTATATAGCTTTTATTATATTTAGGTATGACCCTTGTATCCCAAATCTCTCCAAGACTTTTAACATAAATGGATGTTGAATTTCGTCGAATGCTTTTTCAGCATCTAATGAGATGATAATATGGTTATTTTCTTTCAGTTTATTTATATGATGGATTACATTGATAGATTTTCGTATGTTGAATCAGCCCTGCATCTCAGGAATGAAGCCTTCTTGATCATAATGGATAATATTTCGGATGTGTTCTTGGATTCGGTTTGCCAGTATTTTGTTGAGGATTTTTGCGTCGATGTTCATGAGTGAGATTGGCCTGTAATTCTCTTTCCTGGTTGAGTCTTTTTGTGGTTTTGGTACCAGAGTAACTGTAGCTTCATAAAAGGAATTAGGTAATGACCCTTCTGTTTCTATATTGTGGAATACATTAAGGAGTATAGGTATTAGCTCTTCTTGGAAGTTCTGGTAGAATTCCGCATTGAAACCATCTGGTCCTGGGCTTTTTTTGGTAGGGAATTTTTTGATAACAGCTTCTAATTCTTCGCGACCAACAGGTCTGTTTAGATTGTTCACCTGGTCTTAACTTTGGTATATGGTATTTATCTAAAAAGGTGTCCATTTCTTTTACATTTTCCAGTTTTGTGTTATACAGGCTTTTGTAATAAGATCTGATGATTCTCTGAATTTCCTCTGTGTCTGTGGTTATGTCCCCCTTTTCATTTCTGATCTTATTAATTTGCGTATTCTCTCTCTGCCGTTTGATTAGTTTGGATAGGGGTTTATCAATCTTGTTGATTTTCTCCAGGAACCAGCTTTTTGTTTCATTGATTCTTTGGATTGTTTTCTGTGTTTCTATTTTGTTGATTTCAGCCCTCAGTTTGATTATTTCCAATCTTCTACTCCTCCTAGGTGAGTCTGCTTCTTTTTTTTCTAGAGCTTTCTGGTGGGCTGTTAAGTCTTCAATATGTGCTTTCTCTGTTTTCTTTAAGTGGGCACTTAGTGCGATTAACTTTCCTCTTAGCACTGCTTTCATAGTGTCCCATAAGTTTGAGTATGTTGTTTCTTTATTTTCATTGAATTCAAGGAAGACTTTAATTTCTTTCTTTATTTCTTCCTTAATCCAGGTATGGTTCAATAGTTGACTGTTCAGTTTCCTTGAGCTTTTAGGCTTTCTGGGGGTAGCATTGTTGTTGAATTCTAACTTTAATCCATGGTGATCTGATAAGACACAGGTGGTTACTAATATTTTTTTGTAACTGTGTAAGTTAGCTTTGCTACCGAGTATGTGGTCAATTTCCAAGAAGGTTCCATCAGCTGCAGAGAAGAAGGTATATTCTTTCCTTCAGGTGGAATAATCTATAGATGTCTGTTAAGTCCATTTGCTTCATTACCTCCATTAATTCTCTAATTTCTCTGTTAGGTTTCTCTTTGATTGACCTGTCCATTGGTGAGAGAGGAGTGTTGAAGTCTCCTACTATTAGTGTGTGTGGTTTGATGGCTGCCTTGAGTTTTAGTAATGTTTCTTTTAAATACGTGGGCGCTTTTATATTAGGGGCGTAGATATTCAGGATTGAGACTTCATCCTGATGAATTGTTCCTGTTATGAGTATAAAATGTCCCTCTCCATCTCTTCTGATTGATTTTAGTTTGAAGTCAACTTTGTTATAAATTAGTATGGCCACACCTGCTTGTTTCTTAGGTCCATTTGCTTGATAAGCCTTTTCCCAGCCATTTACTCTGAGTAGGTGCCTGTCTTTGTGGTTGAGGTGTGTTTCTTGTAGACAGCAGAATATTGGATCCTGTTTTCATATCCAATCCCTTAGCCTGTGCCTTTTTATAGGTGAGTTGAGCCCATTGACATTAAGTGATATTAATGACCAGTGGTTGTTAACTCCGGTCACTTTTTTAGTAGTAGGGTTCCTATGTTTCCCTTCTTTGAGTTGCACTGGTGAAAGGTCTCTAGATGACTGAGTTATTGTGGGCATTGTTGGACTCCTTGGTTAGTGATTTTCCTTCTATAATTTTCTGTAAGGCTGGATTTGTGGCTACGTATTGTTTAAATTTGTTTTTATCCTGGAAAATTTTGTTTTCTCCATTTATAGTGAACGAAAGCTTGGCTGGATATAGTAGTCTGGGCTTGCATCCATGATCTCTTAGTTTTTGCAGTACATCTATCCAGGACCTTCTGGCTTTCATGGTTTCCATAGAGAAGTCAGGTGTAAGAATGATAGGTTTACCTTTATAAGTAACTTGGCCTTTTTCCTTTGAGGCTCTTAATATTCTTTCTTTATTCTGTATATTTTGTGTTTTGATTATTATATCGCGAGGGGATTTTTTTTTTTGATCCAGCCTATTTGGTGTTCTGTATGCTTCTTGAACCTTCATAGGTACCTCTTTCTTCAGGTTGGGAAAGTTTTCTTCTATAATTTTATTAAGTATATTTTCTCTACCGTTGAGCTGCACTTCTTCTCCTTCTTCTACTCCAATTATTCTTAGGTTTGGTCTTTTTATTGTGTCCCAAATTTCCTGAATGTTTTGTGATGAGAATTTGTTGGTTTTGCTGTTTTCTTTGATCAGTGTGTTTATTTTCTCTATGGTATCTTCAGTGTCTGATATTCTCTCTTCTATCTCTTGTATTCTGTTGTTAGTACTTGTCTCTGTCATTCCTGTTCGTTTACCCAGATTTTCCATCTCCATTCTTCCCTCGGTTTGTGCTTTCTTCATTGCTTCCATTTCATTCTTCATGTCTTGAACCGCTTCCCTAACCTGTTTGATTGCTTTTTCTTGTTTCTCTTGGTTTTCTTGTGTGTCTTTGAGCGATTTATTCATTTCCTCTACCTTTTTGTTTGTAATCTCTAATTGTTTATGGCAGTTTTTCACCTCCTGTTTAAGGTCCTCTATTATTTTCATATAGTTCACTTTTGAGTCTATTTCTTCTATTTCTTAAGGAGTAGGGTGTACAATTCTTCTTATTTCTGGATCCCTGGTTTCTGGTGGTGTCATGTTGCCTTTCAGGTTGTTGGAGGAATTCTTGTATTGGCGCCTTCCCATCTCTTCCTTCAAATGGAGCCAGGAGAGGCCTGGTCTGTTGGTCCAGTCTTTGCTGTGATTGACTTTCTGGGTATATCTCTTCAGTGTAGAAGCAGGAACCGTTCCCGTCCCGATGGGATTCCTCAGCAACTAAACAGGGCCGCCAGTAGCCCAATGATCCAGGGCCAACAGGATGAATGGAGCAAGGGGGGATGGTATCCAGGAGCGCACAGGAAGCCTGGCTCCTGAGCTGAAGTTGCCTGACTTCCTTACAGGGGAACCTGAGGCCTGCCCGGTAGGCAGGCACTCACCGCTCTGGGTTGGTTGCCTTAGTTTAGGATCTTAAAATTGTTGATGAGCACTGGTCCTAGCATACAGCAGGGCAGGGTTGGCGGCAGGTTTCATTTTTAACGCTACTCTTGCCTTGGTTTTTGCTGCCACTTTAGACGAAATCACAAGATGCCTATATGCCTATGGAGATTTCTCAGTATATGAGTGTGTGTGTGTGTGTGTGTGTGTGTGTGTGTGTGTGTAAATATAAGTATAAACAGTACTGGATTAATAAGCCATATTACGTTTTCTAGATGCTCCTTAGTAGATAATTATTTCCTTACACCTATGTGGTTGTCACCATTGTGGATGAGCTGTCGTTTCTCTGTTTTAATAGGTTTCACTTTTGAAAACAAATATTTACTAATTTTGACAGTATCCATAATTTTTCTTCTCCTGTGGAAACAAGAGCAAAAACCCCGTCCCCAACATAGCACGTCTCCTGGTTTCCATTGTGAGGTCAACGCATCTTTGAAATATACTGGTTGATTTAATACAGAATTTTTTTCCATTTTCCAATGTCTCTCTACTTCTGTTGTTCCTTTCTCATTAGCTTAAGAAAATTATCAGTTCTTCCATTGAAGAGCATATAGGTTGTTTCCAGGTTCTGACTACTACAAAGAATGCTGCTATGAACATAGTTGAACAAATGCTTTTGTCATATGATAGGGCATCTCTTGGGTATATTTCCAAGAGTGGTATTGCTGGGTCCAGGGGTAGGTTGATCCCGAATTTCCTGAGAAACCAAAACACTGATATCCAAAGTGGTTGCACAAGATTGCGTTCCCACCAGAAATGGACGAGGGTACTCCTTCCTCCACAGCCTCTCGAGCAAAGGCTATCATTGATGTTTTTGATTTCAGCCATTCTGACAGGTGTAAGATGATATCTCAAAGTTGTTTTGATTTGCATTTCCCTGATATCTAAGGAGGTTGAGCATGACCGTAAGTGTCTTTTGGCCATTTGAACTTCTTCTGTTGAGAATTCTCTGTTCAGTTCAGTGCCCCATTTTTTAATTGGGTTAATTAGCATTTTAAAGTCTAGTTTCTTGAGTTCTCTATATATTTTGGAGATTAGACCTTTGTCTGTTGCAGAGTTGGTGAAGATCTTCTCCCAGTCAGTAAGTTGCCTTTTTGTCTTAGTGACAGTGTCCTTGAAGAAAGTGTGGAATATATACACATTAGAGTACTACTCTGCGGTAAAAAACAATGACTTCTCGAATTTTGCATGCAAATGGATGGAAATAGAAAACACTATTCTGAGTGAGGTAACCCAGACCCAAAAAGATGAACATGGAATGTACTCACTCATAATTGGTTTCTAGCCATAAATAAAGGTCACTGAGTCTATAATTGGTGAACCTAAAGAAGCTAAATAAGAAGGTGAACCCAAGGAAAAACATATAGTTATCCTCTTGGCTATGGGAAGTAGACAAAATTGCCAGGGAGAAAATTGGGATCTTGGGGGGGGGGTGGGATGGGGGTAAGGGAGATCGGGAGAGAAAAGTGAGAAGGGAAGGAGGGGGGGAACTTGGGGAAACAGGAGGATTGGGATAAAGGAAGGTTGGACAGGGGAGCACGGAACCACAATTCTTAGTTAAGGGATCCACCTTAGGGTTGGCAAGAGACTTGACCCTAGAGTGGCTCCCCGGAGCCCATGGTGATGTCCCCAGTTAGTCCCTTGGGCAGCTGAGGATAGGGAACCTGAAATGACCCTATCCTAGAGAAATACTGACGAATATCTTGCATATCACCATAGAACCTTCATCTGGTGATGGATGGAGATAGAGACAGAGACCCACACTGGAGCACTGGACTGAGCTCCCAAGGTCCCAATGAGGAGCAGAAGGAGGGAGAACATGAGCAAGGAAGTCAGGACCACGAGGGGTGCACCCACCCACTGAGACAGTGGGGCTGATCTATTTGGGAGCTCACCAAGGCCAGCTGGACTGTGACTGAAAAACCATGGGATAAAACCGGACTCTCTGAACATGGCGAGCAATGAGGGCTGATGAGAAGCCAAGGACAATGGCATGGGGTTTTGATCCTACTTCATGTTCTGGCTGTGTGGGAGCCTAGCCAGTTTGGATGTTCACCTTCCTAGATATGGAGGGAGGCGGGCGGACCTTGGACTTTCCACAGAGCAGGAACCCTGCTGCTCTTTGAACTGGAATGGGAGGCGGAGAGGAGGGGGGGGGAGGGGGAGAAGTGTGGGTGGAGGGGGAGGGAAATGGGAGGCTGGGAGGAGGCAGAAACTTCTTTTTTCCTTTTCTCAATAAAAAAAAGAAGATAACAGTGGAGATGAAAAAAAAAGAAAATTATAGGTTAATAAATCATTTTGCAATCTATTTCTATGGGGGTATTTTCCATTCCTTTCTGTTTGTTCAGGATATCCTTTATAGTACTATTGACCCTTCTATAACTGCCTGACCTGCAAGATTATTTGGTATACCTGTAATGTGTTTATTTTTATTTTCTTATTTGTTTATTATGTATACAATATTATTTCTGCAGGCCAGAAGAGGGCACAATGCCTCATTACAGATGGTTGTGAGCCACCTTGTGGTTGCTGGGAATTGAACTCAGGACCTTTGGAAGAGCAGGCAATGCTCTTAACCGCTGAGCCATCTCTCAAGCCCTGTGCTTTGTATTATAATAAGCAAAAAAAAAAAAAACCGTTTTATTTTCTTAGATACATATGCTGGACCATTGTCTGTCTTTATTTGTGTGGGAATGCCCATGATGGCAATAACTTCTAATAAGTGTGTGATTACTGAGTCAGTCTTTTCTGAGCTCAAGGCAGTTGCCCATTGAAAAGCTGAATACATGTCTATGGACTGGTGTACATATTTCAATTTACCAAATTCTGTAAAGTGGAACACATCCCTCTGTCAGATTTCATTCCTCTGAGTTCCCTTAGGGTTAATTCCTGTAGGTAACAGTGTTTGATTATAGAAAAAGCAAGTAGGACACCTCTTAATAATATCATTAGCTTTTTGCCATGTAATAGAAAACTCCTTCTTTATAACTTTGCTATTGACATGATGGGGTTTTTTTTATGGAATTTATCAATTTCTGTGTTATCTTGTGCTAGAGAACCTGGTATTGGACATGTGTTATGTGCATATAGGACAAAGCCTATTCCTGATAATGTCTTCTACTTGGATAAATAATGAAGTAAATTTTATAACATTTGGTTTAAATTCAGCAGTTTCAATATGTAAGACATCTTTTTCTGCATATTGTGAATCAGTAACTACATTGAGAGGTTCTTTAAAATCCTTTAGTACCTTGAGAATAGCATATAATTCTGCCTTCTGGACAGAATTATAAGGGCTTTTTGTTTCACCTTACTCAATTCGTCTGATTTGTAACCTGCCTTCCCTGATTTATTAGCATCAGTATAAAATGTAGAGGCTCTAGTTATTGCTGCATCACATACAGTTTGGGGAAGAATCCAAGAAGTTCTCTTTATAAGGTTAAGTCAATCGTTTTTGCTATTAAGTTCTCCCAAAAAAATTAGCACAAGCTCCTTGCCAAAGTTCATTGTCTTCCCAATACTTTTTCATTTCATCAACAGTAAAAGGCACCATAATCTCTGCTGGGTCTATACCTGCTAATTGACCAAGTCTCAATTTACATCTTATAATTAATTTAGAAAAATTTTCCACATAAATTTTTAATTTTTTACTTGGTTTACATGGTATAAAGATCCATTCTAAGATAATATGGTCCCTCTGCATTAACATTCCTGTAGGAGAAATTCTGTAAGGCAATATGACTAGAATGCAATTAAGATTTAGATTCACCCTATCCACAAGTGTTTCCTGTAATTTCTCCTCAACAAACATCAATTGTTTTTCTGCCTCAGCTATTAATTCTGTGGGACATTCAAGTCTTTATCACCATCTAAAGTTATGTTTAAATGAATTTTTAGATCAGGTGCTATCCCCACAGCCAGTCATAGACTAGAAATGCCTCCCAATAATCTTTGAAAGTCATTAAAAGTCTGCAATCAGTCTCTCCTAGTTCTGCCTTTTGTCTTCTAATTTTCCTTAAGCATATTCTGTCTAGTAGAGATAATATCTCATCCTTGGACATAATCTTTATAGCATGCATATTACCTTTCTGCAAAGACATTCTATCAATCAATCTGTCATACCCCTTTGACAGAGTCTGATTAATACACTCAGCAGAGCAAATTCTCTTAAATAATGTTTCAGTACCCACTGTCATTGATTGTGTTTTATGTGCCAAATCAACTGTTTCCTTCTACAAAGTGCTGAATCTTCCTTTAAATTACCATCAGTCTGTACCATTTCCAAAAGTATCTCAGTTGACTGCATTTTATTAGTTAAATTGGTAATATCCTTCTCCAGATTTCCAACCTCTTTCCTGAGAAGTGTGGTTTCAGTTTTAAAAGACTGTACCATCTCTAAAAATGCCTCATTATTAGCCTTATTTTCAAACAATAATTTTAAGAAAAAAATATTGAGTACAAGACTGATCTCCAGAAACAAAAATAGTGATGTAGAAGGGACAATATATAAGTGTTGTAAAAACTCACACATGGTGTAGGTAATGAGGCTATTGAAACCTTAGATGGTTAGATTGTCTCTTATATTGTCCTTTTAATTTAGCAACTTATGATTTATAATTAGGATATTAAATTTTACCTGTGGTTTAATTAGCTGGATTAGGTGGAATAACTGTACCCTGCCGGTAAGTGTTGCAGGCCACCTACAAATCTAACCCAGCATGGTGTAGCGCTCACGTGAATTTACCCATGACTGTTCTGAAATTTGATTTTAGAGCAAAGTGCTGAAAGATAAATCACAGACTGTGTGCTTTGTGGATATATCTAGAGCAATGGAATAGGCAGATGCAAACAAATCATCAGAAAGAAGCAGAACAGGTGCTTCAGACTAGGGAAGCCTGCATCTCACCCAAATGTCTGCTGTACACCCTGACAGAAGACAAACATTAGGGTCAGTGGGGACTTGAAGCTAATCCGAGGTGTGTAAAGAGAAAATATAAAGAACTATGGCTGATCCGTAGCAAGAGAGGCAGCTGTGTCAAATTCTATATTGAACTGCTAGCTCCACGTGCAGGCCGTGGCCTGCTGAGGGAGGCCTCGTGCCAAGCCGGGGAAGCTGGCAGCAAAGAGCAGAGCTAGGGGATTCTAAAACAAAATGTTGGGTGCCAATTGATGCTGTAAAACAATCCCAACCAGTTCAGAATTAGGATAATAAAAGGGTTATTTATTTAAGGGGAAAACTTACAGATCACGTCCTAAACAATAGTCCTCTGAGTGCAAAAACAGGAACAGAGTCTAGCAGCTGAAATGGGAGCCAGAAGCAAGACAGCATAAGTGCAACATTCCCACTGCATTTTAAACTATAAGAGACCATGCTTAAGTGGGCTGGTATCTTAAAGGCTATTGGCTGAAGGAGCAGAATGTGCTCCCACATCCATGACTCTTGCCTCTGTTTTATTCTGTCTTTTTCTCTCATGTTTGTCAGATTATTTTAACTGGAAAAGAACCTGAAAGTCTCAGAATAGGCTGGAATATCTGTAATAACTTAAGGGGAAATGCATTTTAAATGTTTTAGGAAGATCTATAGGGAACATAAAGGGGAGACTAGAGCCAAATGATCTTGTCTCTTGTGAAAATTAATTGAGATTGTCTTATTTCATTTGATAACATTATTTTCTGTTCAATAATACCAACCAAGTTCTTAGCATCCTTATTTTCTTTTCTTCTAAATAATCTTGCCAAAATTAGGAATCGTCAGTGACTATGACTGCCTTGTTGGTTGTAATTGTAAAAACTCTTAATGCAATTTTAGCTTAATCCTTTTTGTCAGTTGGTGTTCTAGCAGTTACTTAAACACATGAATAAATTTGTAGAGACAGTTTAAATTTATTTTGACCCTTTGAAAGCATTTTGGATATATTTTGTATAGTTGTAAATATGATTTTACTTATTCTAAGCACATATTTTGAATAAACAGTAATTCAGCTACTAAAAGCTATCTTTGTCCTTTTTCCACATTTTTAGCATGCAAAGTGGAACATAAAAATTATGTAGACTTGAGAATATAAATATTGGTATTATGTAAATATAATACGTGAATTTCTGAGCAACAGATTGTACCTATCATTTACATATGTGATCTTCTAAATCTATTTGCATGTTTAGGGAGGGAATTAGCCTTAGGGCAGATAAGGGTGGTGTAAAACTGGTTCTCTGCCTTCTTGACAGGGAGCTTGGGTAAAATTTTGATCCCTCATGTTTAAAAGATGGACATTATGGCCACTCTTAGAGATTTTTTAGTAGCAAATAAGATCTGGCATAGAGTATAAGGCCTGAATGTATTTGAAGCATTTTTAGTATTATAGTTTTGATGTATATCTAGTAAACAGCCTTGCTAGATAAGGCAATTTATGTACATCTCCATATGACTTCATCTTTGAGTCTTCTTTTTCTATGTGATATATAAAATGATCTCATTATGACCATTTTTAACTGTGAGAAGTATTTTAAGGCTAGTTAGTTGCTAGTCTAATTGATTCATTAAACTTAGCTGTGTTAAACTATGGTATAAGTAGATGTGTCTCTTTGGTGTGCTGAATTACACTACTTTGGGAATATTACTAGAGTAGAATATCTTGGTTATAAGGTAGATATATATTTGGTTATGCACGACAGGGTTTCTTTGTATTGCCTTGGCTACTCTTTAACTAGCTTTGTAACCAGCTGATCAACAACTTACAGAGCTCTTTCTTCCTCTTCCTCCTAAGGGATGGTATTAAAGGCATGAACCATCGCTGCCCAGGGTAGTTATATTTTTAGATTTTTTAAGTTGATTTGTTTATTTTACTTCCAGACTATAGTTTTCACTTCTTCATCTCTTCCCAGCTCCTCTCCTATTTCCTTCTGCCTTCCACCCTCTCCACCCCAATCCACTCCTCTATTTCTATGCAGAAAATGGCAGGCCTTCCATGGATATAAAAAGCCATGACTTATCAAGTTGCAAAATGACTAAGTACTTCCTTCTAATTTAAGATTGGGTAAAGCAGCTCAGGATGAGAAATATGGTCCTGAAATCTAGTAAAGGAATCAGAAATAACCCCTGTTCCCACTTTTAGGAGTTCCACACACAGACCAACTGTTTAACAACAGTTGTTTTACAGCTGTCACATATAAGCAGAGGGCCCTGCAGACTAGCTGGTTGTTGTTTCAGTCTCTGTCCTTGAGTATTCTAGCCCCTACAGTCCTTCTTTCCTCTCTTTAGCTGGATACCCTGAGCTTATCCTAATGTTTGTCAGTGGACCTTTCCATCTATAGCTGGAAGAAGTCTCTCTAAGGAATATTGGGCTATATTCCATTCTATGAGTATAGTAGAATAGCACTAGTAATAATTACATTGACTATTTTTTTTCTCCAATCATGTGTGGTTCCATCCTAACTCTCTGGGCCATCCTGCCTGAATCCTAGCACTCCAATCAGTATCAGGGGTAGGTGCACTATTCTGTCATGGGTCTGAGCCTCTACCAGTAATTGGTTGGCCATTGCCACAATCTCTGTGCCATCTTTACCCCCAACACATCCCAAAGACAGGGCAAACTGTACGTCGAGGTTTTGTGAGTGGGTTCATTTCTCATTCTCTTCACTATTAGAAAAGAGATCCAGTTCAGTCTACATACCCCTTATTGATAAGTCTTAGCTGGGATCATTCCTGAGAGTTTTCCTTGCACGAGATTTCTACAAGATTTGAAAGTGCACCCCTTTACAGTTGTCTCTTTCAGGATTCTCCCCCTCTTTGTCTCATGTCCATCCCTCATGGTCCAATACACACCCACAATATCTCTTGTATTTTCTAATCCCAGGCAAATCTGAACATGCTATTGTCTTGAACTATCCTGTTACCTTGTCTCTCTAGGTCTGTGGATTGTAATATGGTTATCCTTTACAGCTAATATCCACTTATTAGTGAGTCCACACCATGTTTGTCTTTCTGGATCTGGGGTACCTCATTCAGAATGATTTTCCTCTATTTCCATACAATTGCCTGCAAACTACATCATATCATTGTTTTTAACTGCTGAGTAATAATCGATTTTGTAAATGTACCACATTTTCTTTATCCAGTCCTCAGTTGAAGAACATCTAGACTGTTTCTAGCTTCTGACTATTATAAATAATACTCCTATGAACATAGTTAAGCAAGTGTCTCTGTGGTTTGATTAATCATCCATTGGGTATACGCCTAAGAGTGTTATATCTGGTTCTGAGGTAAATTGATTTCTGATATTCTGAGTAACTGTTGTTATTTATCGCCAAAGTGAATGTACAAATTTTCACTCACTCTAGCAATGGAGGAGTGTTTCACTTGTTCCACAACCTCTCCAGTGTAGGCTCTCACTTGTGTTTTTCTATCTTAGCCATTTTTACTTGTGTAAGATGGAATCTCATCACGCAGACAGAATATTGTATACATAATAAATAAATATTTAAAAAAAAGATGGAATCTCAGAGTCATTTTGACTTGCATTTCCCTGATGACTGAGTATGCTAAACCTTTCTTTAAATTCTTCTATTGAGAATTCTCTGTTTAGATCTGTACCTGATTTTACAATTGGATTGTTTCTTGATGGTTTTTTTTTTTGGGGGGGGGGGGGTATCAAGGCAGTATTTCTCTGTTTAACAACATTGACTGTCCTGGAAATCATTTTGTAAACCAAGCTGGTCTTAAACTGACAGAGATCCAACTTTTTCTGCCTCCTGAATTCTGGGATTACAGGTGTGTGTCAATACTTCCTGACCTTGAGTTCTTTATATATTTTGGAAATAAACCATTTTTCAGATGTGGGGTTGGTGAAGATGTTTTCCCTTTCTTTAGGCTGCCATTTTGTCCTATTGACAGTGTCCTTTGTCTTACAGAAGCTTTTCAGTTTCAGGAGGTTTTAATTATCCTTAGTGTCTGTGCTATTGATGTTCTATTCAGAAAGTTGTTTCATGTTTCAATATATGCAAGCCTCTTTCACACCTTATCTTCTATCATGTTCATTTTATCTAGATTCATAATCAGACCATTGATCCTGAATTTTGTGCAGGGTGATAGGTACAGATCTATTTGTATTCTTCTATATACTGACATTCAGTAAAACCAGAACTATTTGTTGAAGAGGAACTTTTTCCCATTGTATAATTTTTCTTCATCCAAAATCAAGTATCCACCAGTAAGTAGATTTATGCCTGGTTCTCCAATTCCATTGATTCATCTTCTGTTTTATGATAATACAATGTTGTTTTTTATTATTATCGCTATTATAGTTCTGCAGTAGAGTTTAAAATCAGAGATGGTGATACCTCTGGAAGTTCTTTTATTGCATAGGATCGTTTTAGCTATTCTGTTTTTTGTTATATATTGAACAAATATTTGCTCAATTGATATTTGACTTCTAAGAATTATCATTGGAGTTCTTCTTACTTACATGTCATTGTGATCTTTTCTGATATGATGGATTTCAATGCATAGTTGTCCAAGTAACTACAAAACTGAGACACATATGACTCAGCTATTCAAGTTCTCTGAATTGCCATCTAGAGATTCTATGGAAAAAAAAAAGTTCAGGGGCCTTGGATTCTTTCTTATTTGGTTATTTTACTAAAAAAATAACACAGAAAATCCCCCCAAATTATTCACCCTGCAAATACTAATGTAATCCAAATATCCCACTTCTGTCTTTCCCCATCCACTACAAAAGTCTGAAAATGAGAATGTGTCTGCACCTAGAAGTATTCTCTGCTTGTTCCTGCTAAGTTATCCTCTGTCAACATTAAAGGTGTTGTAGTCCTCATGACAGCTACACCTGAATGTAATATTTTTATTAATTATGTGTTCTTAACAATCATTTACAAGTATTGTCTGTTTTTTATTTTATGTAATTGTAGATATATAGGGAATTATTTTATGTAAGCTTGCTATATAATTGAACTTTTAATTATGATTAAAGACCATAATAAAATCCCTAGTATTTTACCCTTTTAAGTATACAATTAAGAAATGTCCACTATATTTACATTGCTCTAAAACTTTTTTTTTTTTTTTTTTTTGGTTTTTCGAGACAGGGTTCCTCTGTAGCTTTGGTGCCTGTCCCGGAACTAACTCTTGTAGACCAGGCTGGTCTCGAACTCACAGAGATCCGCCTGCCTCTGCCTCCCGAGTGCTGGGATTAAAGGCATGCGCCACCACCGCCTGGTCTCTAAAACTTATTTCCAGAACTTAACTATCTTGAAAATTTGAAAATTCACAAACTCTTTTCTCTCTTTTTTTTTTTGTTTTAATTTATTTATTTATTAAGGATTTCTGCCTCGTCCCCGCAACCGCTTCCCATTTCCCTCCCCCTCCCCCGATCAAGTCCCCCTCCCTCATCTGCTCGAAGAGCAATCAGGGTTCCCTGACCTGTGGGAAGCCCAAGGACTGCCCACCTCTATCCAGGTCTCCTAAGGTGAGCATCCAAACTGCCTAGGCTCCCCCAAAGCCAGTATGTGCAGTAGGATCAAAAACCCATTGCCATTGTTCTTGAGTTCTCAGTAGTCCTCATTGTCCGCTATGTTCAGCTAGTCCGGATTTATCCCATGCTTTTTCAGACCTAGGCCAGCTGGCCTTGGTGAGTTCCCAATAGAACATCCCCATTGTCTTAGTGTGTGGGTGCACCCCTCGTGGTCCTGAGTTCCTTGCTCGTGCTCCGTCTCCTTCTGCTCCTGATTTGGACCTTGAGATTTCTGTCCGGTGCTCCCATGTGGGTCTCTGTCTCTGTCTCCTTTCATCGCTTGATGAAGGTTAATATTCATGAGGATGCCTATGTGTTTGTCTTTGGATTCACCTTCTTATATGGCTTCTCTAGGAACATGAATTATAAGCTCAATGTCCTTTATTTATGGCTAGAAACCAAATATGAGTGAGTACATCCCATGTTCCTCTTTTTGGGTCTGGCTTACCTCACTCAGGATAGTGTTTTCTATTTCCATCCATTTGTATGCAAAATTCAAGAAGTCCTTGTTTTTTACTGCTGAGTAATACTCTAATATGTATATATTCCATACTTTCTTCATCCATTCTTCCGTTGAGGGGCATCTAGGTTGTTTCCAGGTTCTGGCTATTACAAACAATGCTGCCATGAACATAGTTGAGCATATACTTTTGTTGTATGATAGGGCCTCTCGAGTGGTATTGCTGGATCCAGGGGTAGGTTGATCCCGAATTTCCTGAGAAACCGAAACACTGCTTTCCAGAGTGGTTGCACAAGTTTGCATTCCCACCAGCAATGGATGAGGGTACCCCTTTCTCCACAACCTCTCCAGCAAAGGCTATCATTGGTGTTTTTTATTTTAGCCATTCTGACAGGTGTAAGATGATATCTCAAAGTTGTCTTGATTTGCATATCCCTGATCGCTAAGGAAGTTGAGCATGACCTTAAGTGTCTTTTGGCCATTTGAATTTCTTCTGTTGAGAATTCTCTGTTCAGTTCAGTGCCCCACTTTTTTAATTGGGTTAATTAGCATTTTAAAGTCTTGTTTCTTGAGTTCTTTATATATTTTGGAGATCAGACCTTTGTCTGTTGCAAGGTTGGTGAAGATCTTCTCCCAGTCAGTGGGTTGCCTTTTTGTCTTGGTGACAGTGTCCTTTGCTTTACAGAAGCTTCTCAGTTTCAGGAGGTCCCATTTATTCAATGTTGTCCTTAATGTCTGTGCTGCTGGGCATATGCGTGGAAGTGGTCTCTTGTGCCCATATGTTGTAGAGTACTTCCCACTTTCTTTTCTATCAGGTTCAGTGTGTTCAGCCTGATATTGAGGTCTTTAATCCATTTGGGCTCTATTTTTGTACATGGTGATAGATATGGATCTATTTTCATTCTTCTACAGATTGACATCTTTTCTCTAGTTGACCACCTCAGATACTTGACATAAAAGGAATCATATAGCATTTTGTCTCTTTGTGATTGGGTTATTTCATCTTGGATAGTGGCCACAAATATTACTATGTTGCTTTATATGATAAGATTTTCTTTAAGGGCATTTTTTTATTCTGTACCTCTGTATACTTATTGATTATTTATGCATTAATAATTATTTGGATAAATTTTATTTCTGAAAAACTACAAATAGTCCTGATATGAACACATGTAAACATCTCTTTCTTCCTTCATTTTATCTCTCTATATTAAACACACACACACACATACAGACACTGTATTATGTGTTCCTGCACTGCTGAGATTACTATATCAGACAAAATATTATTTTGGCTTATTGTTTTAGACCATCATACTGTGGAAAGTGAAGTAGAAAAGTTCACTTCATAGTGGCTGAAGTGTGCAGCAGAGATAGGTCCACAAAGCAGAGAAAGAGGAGTAATAATTTTACAATAACTGTAAGTGGCCAACTCCTATTGATATATTTTATTAGCTCAGAACTTAAAGATTCCACAAACAATGAAAATAATGACATCCATTTGGGATGCTATTTAAACATTGACCTGTGGTGAGAATTTCTATAGGAACATTGTTACTGTTTGTATAAAGATTATATCTTGTAAAATACCACCAACAGAACACAGTGTTCAATTTTTATACATACTTATTGGTACTTTTATTTTCTGTACTGTCTAGATGGTAATAATTTTGTGGGTTTGAGGTGACTACTCATTGCAGTTGTAATTTGCTTTTTTTTGATGATTAATCATGTTAGACATCTGTGCTAACATTTGTCAAATTGCACAAGTTCATATCATCTGGAAATGCCTCCATTAAATTAAACCGTGAAGATGTCTGTGGGACATTTTCTTGGCTAATACTTATGTGAAAGGGCCTCATCCATTTTGGGTGGTGTCACCCCTGGGCAGTGGGTTTTTGGTGCTAAAAGGAAACCAGGCTACCAAGTCAGGGGAAGGAAGTATGTTTTTCTCAATGACTTTAACTTCAGTTTTCTGTGTTTGGGTTCCTCCCTTAATTCCTCCTCTTCATGATTGACTGTAAACTTTAATCTAAAATAAACTCTTTTCTATCCAACTATTTTCAGTCACAGTGTTTATTATGGCAATAGACTGAAAACTAGAACATTGTTCAAATATTTCATGAATGTTAGTATGCCTTATTTTCATATATCATATCTTGAATTTACCTATTTTTCCAATTCACATATATTTTTATATTCTTTTGTAATATTTGTGGTTACATGAAGAGTCATAATAATTTTATTTCTTTTTTGATTCTTAACATTTTTCTTTTCCTACTTTTCAGCAAGAACTCTAAAATAGAGTCTTTATGTTTGCCATTATTTTTATCCTCTTCCAAGAAAGAGAAGATATATTTAAAATTCGTTAAGATGTTTGACTTCTGTACAGTCATATTGATGCTCTTGGTGGGGGGACAGGGGGTGAATATTTTATCTTAATAATGTAATATCTAAATAAGCTATTCTATATATCGCTAAACTCTTGTACTCTGCTGTCATTTCTCAGAAAAGAATCTGAGTTATACCTAAAGTTAACCCAAAGAAGGCTTATCAGAAAACCTAGAGTACAATATATCACCTCCAAATTTAACCAGGTTCTTTAATAAGTGAATACTTAGTCATTGAGGTGTAACATTTGTATAAAATAAATTAAGGAAACAACACTGAAGTATCATTCTAAAGTAAATACTCAGTATATTTGGATTTGTCTTCCCGATTTTTTTTAACTCAATAATGTACGTGTCTTTGCAAGTATTTTCTTAATCTTCTTATTTTTTCACAGGATATTTGGGCTTTTCTGGTTGTTTAACAGTTTGGTGGGGAGCAGAACATCCAGCCTTTTTTCTGGAAGCTCTATTGCCTATTGTCATGAAGATAATATAATAGCTGGTTTTGCAGATTCTCATCTATTATACCACTTTGTCTGAAATTTAGTGAAGGCATTTCAGAAGCTTTAGGAACAGTCTTATCTGTTTTCACACCTCACTGCACACATGATGATCTAGTCAATATGAGCCAACTTAGCAACAAAAACTTTTTTATTTATATTGACAAATGCTTGGTCTTTGAAGTCCTAAAATGGTTTGATGTTAGCAGGCAAATATGGATCTATTTTCTGATACCTCTCAAAGCCACAGTCACCCACACCTTTGTTACTTTTCAAGACCAAACACCAACAACAAAAGCTTTTCCATACACCATACTGATATAGTCACTATTTGGTATATTTTCATGTAGTGCCGTATAATTTGTGACATTTGGTTGACCACTCAATATACATTTTTGAGCAATATTACATCATTGTAATGTCCCAGTTAAATCTGAAATGAAAGTTTTTGATGATTGGTTTGAAGACCATCACAGTTGCTTCAGTCTGTGGTGCTATTACGTGATTAATTGTGATGGAGAATTTGCAAAACAGTAAAGATTAAAAAAAAGCCTGCATCCAGAGGCTCACATAACCAAGGTCTTGATATCTTTTATATAAATTATACCTTTGATTATCTCTAGTGGAAGGGTTATTTTTTTTTCAACCAGTTTCTGCTATCTGGTCAAACACCACATGAATATGAAGCCATTTCTAGTGCAGTATCAAATGTCTATTCAAGTTTTCTATATCCTTACATTTTGTGACCCAATTATGAAATTAAAGTCCTCTGGGCTATGGCTAGGGTAGATATTCTGTATCAGTATTCAGGAGGCAACTCAGGATGGTGGACACATACACATCTGGTTGTCTTTTTTCATGATATTGTCATCAACCTTCATCCGCTATCCTGTCATTAAGAGTGACAGGGACTTCACTGCTGTATTTTTCAAATCAAAGAATTGTATGAAACCATGTGTTCTGAAGACTTTTATTGGCATTATTTCCTCCCAAAAATGCCTATTACATGATTATGTATACTAGTAAAGCAAGAATAACCTAATCTAATTCTTATATGAGTTGTATGAGCCAGTGTGCTGAATTAAAATTACACTGCAGTTCTTGTGAAGGCTCTTTTATTTCTTATGTGAGGCCTTCAGTATGGCATAAAACTCTTTTCACAGCATTCCATAGGTATTTTTAGATTTTCCTTTTGGGTTCTCTATTAATTTCTTTGTGAATTCAGAAAAACATGCCAAGCTTTTGAACAGTCACAGCTTAGTCCTAGAGACAATAGAAACTGAGTGCCACTTTAGCACCATGTCTTTCTCATATTTGTTCATTATTAATTTGTATCATTTGTTTATCAGTATCTTGATTATTGTTTTCTCATCATTACCTTTCTTATACTTTGTTTTTAAGAAATTATAACTTATTTTGTTTATATTTAATGAAAGAAATAACCAAATTTTCTAACTTATCTGAAATGCAAAGTGTTTCAAAATTTTTAATGAGTGTTTATGAAACAGGCATGGTTTATACATGGCTTTCATTTAATTGTGAATTTTTGTTCTGAAAATTGTTTTTGACAAAATAATAGCTAAAATATTTAAATTAATTAACTAAAACTTTGTTCTTCTTTTATACTTTTAGCTAATTGAGGGCAAATAGGTAAAGTAATACCTCTCACATTATTACAGTTTCCTCTTTCTCCCTCCTTGGTTAGCTCCAAAATTTCTTGCTTGACTTTTTTATATTCATGCTTTAGTTTAATAAGTAGGTGCTTTAAACTGTAAAAATTGTATTATGGATCTTTATGCTCTGAGTCTGAGATGGTGTAGCTACTTCCTTCCATGGACTGTGAAGGAGAATCTGCTTCATATCTTTTTCCCACTTTCTGACAACTTTGCCAGCCTTCTCTGTCATTCCTTCACTGTATATGAATTCCATGATTTGCATATTTCTCTGAAGTCCAAATAACTTTTTATAAGAATATCAACAATTGAACTAGTGACCTATGACTCCATGACCTCATCATAGTCTGATTACAACTGCAAAGTGACATTTCAAATTAAAAGTATTGTTTGAGTTACTAGACATTATAACTTCATTATACAAAACTGACTTAAAGGCATTTTTCTTCATTTCACTTTATTTGGGCATTTTGTTTTTGTTGTCATTGTTGTTGTAGAGGTCTTTTTTCCACTTGTTTTGGTTTTCATTTTTGTACATTTTTGTTGTTGCTTGTTTTTCAATCTTTTCCTGAGACAGAAAGAGAGAAATAGAGAGAAATCATAAAGTTAGGTAGGTGAAGAAGTAGGGAAGATCTTGGAGGAATCACAAGAAGGTGAAAGATGATAAATTATATTGTATAAAAAATTTAAATTAAAAATAAAAACATCTGTAGTGTTAGGAGCGGAGGGGCTGCGTCCCTGGTACCCGGCCGCCTGCAAGGCTAACTTTACCCGAAATAATTACGCGGAAACTGTATTCTTTTAAACACTGGTTGGCCCTTTAGCTCTAGCCCTTACTGGCTAATTCTGATATCCTGATAAACCCATCTCTAATAATCTGTGATCACCGGTCTTACCGGGAAGATTCTAGCCTACGTCCATCCTGGGTCGGAGCTTTATCACGTGTGCCTGCCTGGGAGCAGGGCATGGTGTCTCTTCTGAGGCGTCTGCTCCCAAGAGGAGAGCTGTCGAGTCTGAGCTCACTTCCTCTTCCTCTCAGCATTCTGTTCTGTTTACTCCACCTACCTATGTTCTAACCAATAAAATGGGCCAAGGCAGGTCCTTTATTAGCCAATGACCTTCCTCCATCAAACATCATTATAATTTTAGTAGTACATGAATAAACATTCTTTGCTAACATTCATATTACATTTCGGCAATTACTAGCTGTACTTAAGGGGTAGGGAGTGGTAGGCAGAAAGAGGAATGTTGAATATTATACATTTATTGAAAAAAAATTATTTTACTCACTATTCAGCTAAGGAAATGAACAGTTTCACCTTAGTGGCTAGCATTCAGAGTGGGAGAACTCTGTTTTAGCTGAAGATTCTATCCTGCTCCAGGGAAATTGAAGAATTATAGTAAGTTTACATAAACAAAGGGTACCTTCCATATACTAATGTGAGAATGACGCTAAACTCTATGGTCCTCCATTTAATAATTTTCTTATTATGATTTTTTTCTTTAATTCCTTGTAGAAGATGTTTCAAATAAAATAACCACCATTGTTTACTGATCATTCACTCTCTCAACTCCCTAGACAATAAAGATAGGGCCTTGTAATATTGCCTTCATTCAAATTGTGATATTATCTGGTATTGTCATCATGTAGATTTGGTTCAAGTGACTATATCATTAAGAATTTGTCTGTATGTTTTCCTTCAAAATATTACAATTATTGGTAGCAGATAAACTGGTCTTCTGGCTGTTACAAAACTGCCATCTCCTCTTCCATAATGCTGTTTGACCCTAAGGTGTATGGATTGTATTGTAGATATATCAACTATGGACAGGCACTCAGTCAGTTGTTACGCATATTTTAACAAGTTGTGGCTTCTGTGATTGTCTCCACTCTCCAAAAATGTAAATAAATGCTTCCTTGTTGATGGCTGAGAGCTACATATATCTATGGATACAAGTTCAGGTCTTCAGAATGAAGTTAGGAATTGTACTGATTTAGAAAAAAAAGGAAGTAATATGTTCTCCTCTAGTCTAGCGTCTGGCATCCATGACTATACCAATACCAGTCACAAGTAGTTGACTAGGTTTACAGTACCTGGAATGAACTTATTTCTATTGAGTTGTCCTTAGTCCAATAATATATCTGTTGTTAGTCCCAAGATATAAGTGTCACCATAGTATCCTTGGCTATCTCTTGCTTTGGTTGTTACTGCTGTGGTTAACAGTTAACAGACTTTACAACTGAGTAGAATGATTTCTGTTTTACTTTGACAGCTTGCATAGTTTCTTCCATTATTATGAGAGCTAGTCCACAGAAAGGAGGATATAACATTACCTAAGCAAACAGAAAGTGCCTTGTAAACAACTTCCAAACCTCTAGAATTGACAGAGACATCTCACTGCCTAGACCTAAAGTTCAAGGTAGTCCAGAGGCCCATAGTACCTCGCAGACTTTTCCATGACAAAGGAAATTTGAAAGTCTGTTTTGCCTATATTGGCAGTTTGTTGATCACTTTCTTCTGTGTCCTACAAAATGACTGGCAGACTTTTTCATAAAGCAGGAACCCTGAAGGATTTTCTCACCTTTTTTACCAAGCTCAGCAGTCTTTTCTCTGTGAGTCCTGCATGTTCATATACCATTACCTCAAGCAGTTCAGGCAAGAACAGTTTCTTGCCCAAATGACTAGCAAACACCATAAGGAGCCTCTAAGATGCCCATCATTCTTTTGAAGTAAGTGGTGATGCCAGAGACAGACATGTCTCACTGTTGAGAAAGGTCTCAGTTCTTAAAACTATTTAAATGCCATATTTTGTAGGTCTTTGAAAGATTTGAAGAATACCTATCCATCTGAAATATACCTCTATATATCTAGAAAACCATACTAATATGACTATGAGTTTTATTATTACAAATAACTATCTATTAATTAATCCATAATTTTAATTACATTATTTTTTAAATGAATAGTATAAATATAATGCCTTAAATGAAAGTAGAAGTAAATATGAAAATATATATATATATATATACATGCACACACAAAATATAACAAAATCAACCTAAAATATGTATTAATAGACCAAGATCAATACCTTTGCAAAGTACTTATATCTATATCATATCCCTTTGTTATTCTTTTTTTAAGAAATTGACTGTGATCATTAATTACTTAAAATCAACCCTTCTTAAATGAGGCAAAACTTCTATAAACAAGCATTTTGAGAATTTGAACACTGTTTTATTCAAACTGTTTCCAACTGTTTGTTGGATGAAGTTATTTTAGAGTTCATAAAGACCTTTTGTGGGTCTTGTTCAATCAAAGAACATTAACTTGGAAGGCATCCTCAAGTTCTCATCTTCTGTAGAAACAAAAGCAGAACCTCTTTTCCAAAGTAACATATACTTAGAGTTAAATTCTAAAATCAAGATAACTTTTTAAAAAAATATTTATTTATTTATTTATTTATTTATTATATATACAATATTCTGTCTGTGTGTATGTCTGCAGGCCAGAAGAGGGTACCAGACCTTATTACAGATGGTTGTGAGCCACCATGTGGTTGCTGGGAATTTAACTCAGAACCTTTGAAAGAGCAGGCAATGCTCTTAACCACTGAGCCATCTCTCCAGCCCCTCAAAATAACTTTAAAATATAGATGTTAGTTTAGTTTAGCAGCCCATACAATGAAATTTCTTTGTGTAGTTAGCTCATTCACAGATGAAAATTCAAAGAAAACATAATGATATACATAATTTAGATTCTATATGCATTTTTCATCTTTTTATGGCTTATTTTAACTCTATTACTTTTTATTACTTGTTTTATTATATTTACCTCTTTAATCTATGACTCTCTGTACTCTTGTCTATATACTCTTTTTCCTCTCTCTACCAAGACTATGTACATTTCCAGAAATGTTGTGACCTGTTCAGAGACTTATTTTTGTCTGAGTTTGTCTTTATTTTGTATATTTAATAATTTTCTGACCAGGAGTGCTTTTGTATGCTAAGTGGTCATGTCTAGGAACAACTACATGGCCCTGCCTGTTTGCTCCACACAGATGAACATGGAAAAGGCATGTATATTGCTTTTGTGAGCCATATTCTTCACCCCAGCTCTAGGGATGCAGCAGGTCTATGTAACCATTAAGCAATTACTGACACACTACTCACCGACCCTGTTTAAGTGCTCTGTAACAGGACTAGGACAAACAAGCAAACTGGTTTTTAAAGGTGCTGAGCATTTTTTGTTGTTTACACTGAGTCAGGAAGCCTTCTCTTAAAGGAATCTTGCCTCTGCTTGCCTCTAGCAAATAGAGCCCACCCAAGAAAATGTTGCTACCAAGAAGCTATGCTAAAATCTATTCTTCTGTGTTTAAAATTCATTCCCAAGTTCTCTCATGTTTTATGTGGATATACTTGCCCCACATTGGGGACATTTGAAAACACAGAGCTGCTGGATCATTTCTTAGTCATCCAAATCTGCATAATCACACAGAAACTAAATTAATTACAGCACTTCTTGTTCATTGTCTCAGGCATATCCCTGGTTATCTCTTATATCTTAAATTATCCCATTTCTATTAATCTGTGTATCACCATGAGGTTGTGGCCTACCAGTAATGTTCTGGCATTTACCTCCTTTGGTAGCTACATGGTGTCTCCTTGACTATGCTCAGTCTCTATATCTCTGTTTGGATTTCCTACCTAACTTTACTCTGCTATGATTATTGGCAATCAAATGGTATTAAAATATTCTCAGCAAACAGTGGGGATTCACATATCAAGAGAAACCTGTAAAGGACAGAAAAATGCATCACATTCCCCGAAGAAAATAATTAATTCATGTCTTTGTATTAAACTGTCTCTTCTTAATTGTTTATTGATTTCTCTTAAATGTAATTAAAAGACAAATGTTCATGATGTTCTTTGTGAATCTTGGGGTCAGAGATATTGAAAAATAAGAAAAGACCCTGATTATTACAATTAATTTAAGTGAATTGTGCAGCTGGATGCTCCTGTGTGCTCTACAATCACTAATGAATTCCACTATTCTTTTTGTGAACTGTCACAGCACAGTCAAAGTATACTAGAATCTTAAAGCAAATATGGAGAAGAGAATCATAGCATATTCAAATGAAGCAAGTAGTGGTCCTTTGACAAGATGCAAAAGTCTCTCTTTTCCATTTCAATTTTTTCTCTTTTTATAGGTTTATAAATAATACCAATCAAAATTTCCACTTCCTTCCCTCCTCCCACTTCCCTTCTGCTCCCCCCACTCACCCTCCCCCTCCCTCTCTAGTCCTAAGAGAATGCATGGTACCCTGCCCTGTGGGATGTCCAAGCTCTCCCCCCCCCCTCCATCCAGGCTTAGGAAGGTATACATCTAAATAGAATAGGATCTCAAAAAGCCACTGCATACAGTAGAGATATATTCCAGGGTAATTATAATTGGCTTCTCAGTCTGTCCCAATTGTCAGCCACATTCGGAGGGTCCAGTTTGATCCCATGCTCGTTCAGTCCCAGCCCAGCAGACTTGGTGAGCTCCCATTTGCTCAGACAAATTTTGGAGCGTGGGGGTGAGGTGGGGTGGGGGGAAAGGGAGAGGGAGAGAGAGAAGGGAGAAGGGGAGGGTTAGGGAGAGCTTGGGGGCATGGGATAGTTGAGTTGGAGAAAGGATGGATATGGAAGCAGGGAAGGAGATATCTTAATTGAGGGAGACATTTTGGGATTGGCAAGAGGCTTGGCTCTGGCAGGGTTCTCAGAAGTCCACAGAGATGATCCCGGCTAGAACCCTGGACAGTGGAGGAGAGGGTGCCAGAACTGGCCTTGTCCCTTAGTCAGATTGATGACTATTTTGAATATCACCATAGAACCTTTGTATGGCGACAGATGGAGATAGAGACAGAGGCTCACATGGGAGCACTGAATTGAACTCTCAAGGTTCAGTTGAAGAACAGAAGGAGGGAGAATTTGAGCAAAGACGTCAGGACCACAACAGGTTGTTCCACCCACTGAGACAGTGTGCCTGAGTGAATGGGAGCTTTCCATATCATTTCTATAAAGTGGAAATTGAAGTGTGTGAAAGACTGCTTCAGAGGGAGATTTTACAAATATTATATCTACAATCCATATTATGCTAAAGGTAAATTAAGAGATTTTCATATTCTCAGAAGGCCTACCTCAGCTTTCATATCCCATGTATAAATGCTGAAAGATATGTGTTACTCTTGTCTCTAAACATAGAAACGCCTTTTTGTCATAAATAGAAATGTTCAAATGGATCTACAACTGAACAAAATGCATAGAGGAAATGACATAGAAAATCTCATTCCTCTCTGGTGCATGTACAATGCAATCACTACATCTAACATCCGGGGAATATCACAAAAGAGGGAGTTGAACCAGGACATCTGCTATAAGGTAGCATCTTTTCTGCAAAAGAGAGAAGATGCACCCATGAAATTACAATGATATAGTTGGCTTAACAAGACCAGCATCATGATAACAACATAGATGAGGAAATCACACAAGGATCCATCTCTAGATGAAGATCTTCAGACAATAGTTGATGGTTGAGAGAAGAAAAATTATTCTCCCATAAGGAAAAATCCTCTAATAGGTTATTCAGTCATAAGTTGCCAGCCTTAAACATGCATATATAAGAAGCAATCAACATTAACAAAACTCAGTAAGGTGTGTATAAGTGTGTATATATGTGTTTGTATATATGTGTGTAATAGCACTAATATTTATAAAAGGAATCTCTCTTCTTTATGCATACTGCCTTTTTATAACTCCTGCTTAACTTTACAACTATCAATCATTTTATGATTTAGAGAACTTTGTACATTTCATTTAAGTCATCAGCTTTTCTTTAATTGAAAAGTAAGTAGTATCTCTTTCAATCTTAATTATATTAGCTACATCTTTTTAAAAATTTAATAGAATAATTTAGACAACTGTGTGTGTATATTTAGTTTCTAATGTGATTATATTTAGACTGTATTATTTGTTCTCTAGTTTAATTCCAAAAATTTAGGATATAGAAAACATACTTTGCAATGGTAGAACATTGTTAATATTTCATTCAGAACCTCGTAGTAAAGAAATGCAACCATTTATTATCATAGTAAGGAACAAAGGAAAATTCTTCCTAATATCTCCACATCTGCTCAGAACCCTTCTGTATTTTAATGTATTTCATTAGATTGTTTGCAGTCTTTTGTTTTTTTTAAAGTTTTCAACCATCTCTCATTGACTATCACCAAAATTAAAACAAAACTTTGAGAATTTCAGATTTAATTTTAATGAATGAACTAATTTGAGGAGATGAAGTATTGATTTAATAAGATATGCTTGGTGTAGACATGAAATGAGTATAGTGATAAGTATGAATTGACTCATGGTTGTCTTCTTTCTTGTTTTATTTCAAGAATTTCTTTTCACTAATGGCTTTTCTTTATGTGAGCACTTCTCTAAATTATTACAGGAGCTGAAGTTCGGAAAGAAACCTAGTTAGCCTTGTACTTCTAGTGAGAGGTGAGCTGTAAATTGAATGGAATACCATGAAAACTATTTCTTTCTTCAGGCTCAAAGGGAAAGGCCCTGAGAAATACACCTCTTCCTTAGGTGGTTCTGAGAAATAAGGAGAAGCTTATTGAAAGTGCAATACCATGTTTGAAAAAGGTTGTAATCAATGGTAACATGACTGTGATGTGACATAGAATAATATACCAAGACCTTTCAAAATCAGCCAGTTACCATAGAGATATTTTAAGATATTAGGGATTTCTGTAGGTTTTCTCAATGTAGCATTAGTTTTTACGTGACAGATTCATGTTCTGAATAGGAGCAGTTTCTGAGAAAAATGGGAATGCCATCTTTAGAGCACAAATTATGGAGAGAAACTCTTCCCTAAAAGCTAAAATGAACAAATATGCTGACTGGACCCATTTTCTCTGACTTTTCTTGTCTGTTATCCTGTTATTGTACTGCCTGCTACTAACCCTTAAAACCAGGTGTAGATTAAAAATTCTCACTAGTCTTCTTACATAAGGCTAGGCTCAAATCATTTACATCTCTCTCTTGTTTAAAATGAACAGACAAAAAACAAACTATGAATTAAAATTAGTTTTGGATTTTGGGATACCTCTGTTAGAAATCCATGTGTCTTGCCATGGCATTGATTTCTGTTAAGAAAAAAAAGTGTTCTCAGGTTAATATCTGAGTATCAAATCTTTATTCATAAATATTAAAAAATATGCAGAGGGCTTGTTGTACTTAAATTATAGTCATTAAAACCCATGTATCATAAAGCTGGTGTGGTTGTCATTGTTGTCTAAGGTTATTGCTCATTAGATAATTGAAAAGACATCAATATCATGTGATTTTATCTTTTAATGTAACATCAAGTTAATAATGTATAGAAGGAATTCATTGGATTGATAATAAATTTAGACACGGTCATTTAATGTGTCCTTTGACTTTTAAACTTTGAGGGCAGCTCTGGTTAAAATTATATAACAGCAATGAAAATATTTTATATGAAAAATAAGGGTCTACCACCACTCAAGTAATATTTAGGTGAGAACTTATACTATAAAAATAATCTAAATTCTTTCTAATATTGGAAGCCCATGAGTCAGACAGTATGTAATGAATCGTGTAGCTATAAAAAGTGATGGAGAAAATTCCAGCTGATCCTCCCTTCTCTTTTACAAGATCCAAAAGAGCCTGTGAATCTTATAAGCTCCTCATTCTTCTGCCCTGTGACCCGGTTCCCTGTCTGAGTCAACCATAAACAGCTCTATAGTTTATTCCGAATACCTGTGCATGAACTCTCTCCTCTGAATAAATGTTCAGTGTGTTGACAGTTACAGAGAACAGAGTGAACAAAACTCTCACAACATTTTCCCCTAGGAAAGATTTTAACTTTTTAACTAGGAAGTTTTTTAACTCTAACATAATAAAAGTAAATACAATAAAAAAATATCTGATATTGTCTAAATAAAAGAAAATGTTATTAACATTAACAAAAGAAATCTGTATAAAATAAGAACAATTTTGAAGTAATAACTACATTTACAATGACCATCTATTTGTATTTAGCAAATTCTTAGAAAACACTACATTATCTATCCTCACTTGGTGAGTCCAAAGTTTTGTGCCTAATTTTATTTCTATCTGAATTAAGGAAAACTGTAACTATAGCTACCTACTCTTCAACCTTATCAGAAACCCAAGAAAAATACAATATTACCTGAGAAAAAAGTAAGAGCCCAATAAACAATTCCTAAAACTATAAAAACAACAGAAACATCTGACTGCCTTAGTGTTACCCCAAGATTCTTCTGGAATATTGGGGCATCCATATTTGCATACTGATCTAGAATATCTTACAGACATTTTGTGAAGCAGGAAATTTTGAAAGACTGTCCTACCTTGTCTTAGCAAAGTTTCACAGTTGCCTACTTTTATGTCCTGTATGTCAAATTTGCACACCATGCTGTCAGCATTTAAGGCAAAAAAGTTTATTTTCCCAGTGGTTAACTCTGCCACCAATGTAAGCAAATTCCATCTGAAGTTACTTCAATATTCAATCCTTTTTGAAGTAAATTGGTGCTGATAGGAACAGATGCGTCTCTCTCTCAAGAAAATGTCTTATATTATGAAAACATCTTAAGTGCCATATTCTATAGATCTCTAAAGTGTTTGAAAATCATTCATCTATTTAAACTGGTTAACTTTGAAATCATACATAACATAGCTACATAATTATTTGTTAGATTACTACTAACATGTATTTCTTAATTACCTCCTAGTTTATAATAATAACTTTCAAGGACTAGTTCTCAGTAGTCCTCATTGTCTGCTATGTTCAGCTAGTGTGGTTTTATCCCATGCTTTTTCAGACCCAGGCCAGCTGGCCTTGATGAATTCCCGATAGAACATCCCCATTGTCTCAGTGTGTGGGTGTACCCCTCGCAGTCCTGAGTTCCTTGCTCATGCTCCCTCTCCTTCTGCTCCTGATTTGGACCTTGAGATTTCTGTCTGGTGCTCCAATGTGGGTCTCTGTCTCCTTTCATCACCTGATGAAGGTTAATATTCAGGAGGATGCCTATATGTTTGTCTTTGCATTCACAATAAAAAACACCAATGATAGCCTTTGCTGGAGAGGTTGTGGAGAAAGGGGTACACTCATCCATTGCTGGTGGGAATGCAAACTTGTGCAACCACTCTAAAAAGCAGTGTGGCGGTTTCTCGGGAAATTCGGGATCAACCTACCCCTGGACCCAGCAATACCACTCTTGGGAATATACCCAAGAGAGGCCCTATCATACAACAAAAGTATATACTCAACTATGTTCATAGCAGCATTGTTTGTAATAGCCAGAACCTGGAAACAACCAAGATGCCCTTCAATGGAAGAATGGATGAAGAAAGTATGGAATATATACACGCTAGAGTACTACGCTGCGGTAAAAAACAATGACTTCTCGAATTTTGCATGCAAAGGGATGGAAATAGAAAACACTATCCTGAGTGAGGTGTCCCAGACCCAAAAAGATGAACATGGGATGTACTCACTCATAATTGGTTTCTAGCCATAAATAAGGACCACGGAGTCTACAATAGGTGAACCTAAAGAAGGTAAGTAAGAAAGTGAACCCAAGGAAAAACATATAGTTGTCCTCTTGGCTAAGGGAAGTAGACCAAGTTTCTGGGGAGAAAATGGGATCTTGGGGGTGGGGTGGGATGGGGGTAAGGGGAGATGGGGAGAGAAAAGGTAGAAGGGAAGGAGGGGGGACCTGGGAAACAGGAGAATTGGGATAAAGGAAAGGTGGATAGGGGAGCACGGAACCACAATTCTTAGTTAAGGGAGCCAGTTTAGGGTGGGCAAGAGACTTGACCCTAGAGGGGCTCCCTAGTGCCCAAGATGAGGTTCCCAGTTAGTTCCTTGGGCAGCTGAGGATTGGGAACCTGAAATGACCCTATCCTAGAGCAATACTGACGAATATCTTGCATATCATCATAGAATCTTCATCTGGTGATGGATAGAGATAGAGACAGACACCCACACAGGAGCACTGGATTGAGCTCCCAAGGTCCCAAGGAGGAGCAGAAGGAGGGAGAACATGAGCAAAGAATTCGGGACCACGAGGCGTGCATCTACCCACTGAGACAGTGGAGCTAATCTGCGGGGAGCTCACCAAGGCCAGCTGGACTGTGACCGAAAAAGCATGGGATAAAACCGGACTCTCTGAACATGGCGAACAATGAGGGCTGATGAGAATCCAAGGACAATGGCAGGGGGTTTTGATCCTACTTAATGTGCTGGCTTTGTGGGAGCCTAGCCAGTTTGGATGTTCACCTTCCTAGATATGGACGGAGGGGGGAGGACCTAGGACTTAACACAGGGCAGGGAACCCGGACTGCTCTGTGGACTGGAGAGGGAGGGGGAGAGGAGTGGGGGGAGGGGGAGAAGGGTGGGAGGAGGGGAAGGGAAATGGGAGGCTGGGAGGAGGTGGAAACTTGTTTTTTGTTTATGTTTTTTTTCTACTTTTCTCAATAAAAAAAAATAAATAAAAGTATAGATCAAGTAAAAAAAAAAAAGAAGGTAAATCCAAACACAAACATATAGGCATCCTCCAGATTTTTCTTAACTCAGAATGAATCCACAGCCTCTCATTTTCTGTGGAACCAAAAGCAAATCCTCTTCTCCAAAGTAACATATCTTTTGACCTAAATTTTGAAGTCAAGGTATTTTCAAAAACCTGTCTTGAATTAATTCAGCAGCATTTATAAGCAAATATCTTTTAGCAGCTGTTGCTCCTTCCTCAGCATTCAAACAATTCAAAGAGAGCATAATAACATAGAGTATCCAGATTATCTGTGTGTTTTCCATCTTTATGCAGCTCTATTTTAAACTCTATAATTTTATTTTATTATTTATTTTTAAATATTTATTTATTATGTATACAATATTCTGTCTGTGTGTATTCCTGCAGGCCAGAAGAGGGCACCAAACCTCATTACAGGTGATTGTGAGCCACCATGTGGTTGTTGGGAATTGAACTCAGGACTTTCGGAAGTACAGGCAATGCTCTTAACCTCTGAACCATCTCTCCAGCCCTGTAATTTTATTTTTGATTTTTGGCTTTTTGAGATAAAGTTTCTACATATCTTTGTCCTGAAACTCACTCTGTAGACCAGGCTGTCCTTGAACTCACTGTTGCTGCTTCCCTAGTGCTTAGCTTAAAGGTGTGAGCTACCTCATCTTGAACTCATAGAGATCTGTCTGCCTCTGCCTCCCAGACATTGGACTTAATGGTGTGTACCACAATGCCCAAGAACTCTCCTTTCTTTTCTATTTTAAGAACTTTAACCTTTTTTATACTCTCCCAAGCTTGCAAATATTTTTAATACATTGTAAACCATTTAGAGCTTTTCTTCATCTTTGAATCTCTCTTTACTATCTTTCTTTCTCTGACTACATGGGTCTTTTTTTTTTTAGCGAGAACAGTCACACAACCATTTATTAAACACATTCCTGGTGAAATTTTATCTCCATCATCCCACAGTCCCCACAATTCCTTGCTGTAGGCCTCTCCATCAGCCCATTTCACCTGAAGAAAGCTGAGGTAGGGTGTGACTAAATACTCCGTCCAAGGCCTTACTAATAAAAAAAAACAAAAGTAAAAAATCCAGGTTCTGGTAGCACACACCTGTAAAGAGATTGAAGAATCACCATTGTTTGTGGTACATCCTTGACTACATGATGAATTGAAAGACAGCCTGGGCTACAGAAGCTCATGTCTCTAATAAAATTTACTAGTCAAGATTTAATTTAAAATCTCTCTAACCCAAGTATCTAAAAGGTATTTTATACTTTATATTCCTAAAAACACAAATTCAGTTACATAGCAGCAATGATAAGCATTCTGTGTTTTTTTTTTTGTTTTTTTGTTTTCATTGTTTGATTTTATTTTTTTTAGTTGTTGCAAAAAATTTCCCATTTCCCTCCCCCTCCTCTCACAAATCGCCCCCTCCCCCCACTCCTCTCCCCCTCTCCCCCTCCCCCCACTCCATTCCCCCTCCCTCTTGAGAATGAAGAGCAGTCCAGATTCCCTGCCCAAAGTCCTCCCACTTCTATCCAAGATCAGGAAGGTGAGCTAGGCTCCCACAAAGCCAGTTCATGTATTAGGATCGAAACCTAGTGCCATTGTCCTTGGCTTCTCATTAGCCTTCATTGTCTGCCACGTTCAGAAAGTCTGGTTTTATCCCATGCTTATTCAGTCCCAGTCCCGCTGGCCTTGGTGAGCTCTCAATAGATCAGTTCCACTGTCAGTGGGTGGGTGCACCCCTCGTGGTCCTGACTTCCTTGCTCATGATCTCCCTCCTTCTGCTCCTCATTGGGACCTTGGGAGCTCAGTCTAGTGCTCCACTGTGGGTCTCTGTCTCTATTTCCATCCATTACCAGATGAAGTTTCTATGGTGATATGCAAGATATTCGTCAGTATTGCTATAGGATAGGGTCATTTCAGGTTCCCTATCCCCAGCTGCCCAAGGAACTAACTGGGGACATCGCCCTGGGGCACCTGGGAGCCACTCTAGGTTCAAGACTCTTGCCAATACTAAGGTGGCTCCTTAACTAAGATATGTGCTTCCCTGCTCCCCTATCCAACCCTCCTATATCCCAATCAACTAGTTTCCCCAAGTTCCCCCCATCCTCCCCTTCTCACTTTTCTCTCCCCCTCTCCCCTTACCCCCATCCCGTCCCACCCCAAAGATCCCAGGTTTTTGCCCGGCAATCTTGTCTACTTCCCATAGCCAGGAGGATAATTGTATGTTTCTCTTTGGGTTCACCTTCTTATTTAGCTTCTTTAGGATCACAAATTACAGACTCAGTGACCTTTATTTATGGCTAGAAACCAATTATGAGTGAGTACATCCCATGTTCATCTTTTTGCATATGGGTTACCTCACTCAGGATAGTGTTTCATGCTCAACCTTCTTAGCGATCAGGGAAATGCAAATCAAAACAACTTTGAGATATCATCTTACACCTGTCAGAATTGCTAAGATCAAAAACACCAATGATAGCCTTTGCTGGAGAGGTTGTGGAGTAAGGGGTCCCTCATCCATTGCTGGTGGGAATGCAAACTTGGGCAACCACTTTTAAAATCAGTGAGGTGATTCCTCAGGAAATTTGGGATCAACCTACCACTGGACCCAGCAATACCTCTCTTGGTAATATACCCAAGAGATGCCCTATCATATGACAAAAACATTTGTTCAACTATGTTCATAGCAGCATTATTTGTAATAGCTACAAACTGGAAACAACCAAATGTCCTTCAATGGAAAATGGATGAAGAAAGTGTGGAATATCTCCACATTAGAGTACTACTCTGCGGTAAAAAACAATGACTTCTCGAATTTCGCATGCAAATAGATGGAAATAGAAAACACTACATGGGTCTTTAATTTGCTAGGCATATGAGTAGGATTAGAGCCATGGCTTTGACAGATGGATCCAGCCCATTTCTTAGCTTTCTGAGATTTTAGATTCATGATGGTGGTACCAGCTGGAGCCATGTTTATTGCCACAGCTCCATGGCATTTCAAGGTCCTTGCCAGCAAGGAAGCTGCAGCAGTGTACTCACAAACCACACTCAAATACTCCTCAGTCAGACCGTCTGCTTGACAGAGTTAGCATTTACCCTGGCAGGACTGCCCAGAAAGTTGGCATTTTAAAATGGCACAGATTTTTTCCCTGCTATTGCTGAAAATCAACAAGCATGTGGTCAGCTTTTATCAATATCATTTAAGTGTTTCATGTCAGTACCTCTGAAAGAGCTGCAGGGTTTTGCAGCTAAAGCTGAGTCAGGAAGCCTCTTTTAAATGAGAGCTCTTGCTTGACTCTAGCAAGCAGAGCAGACCTGAGAAATTGCTGCTACCAAGAAAGCATGCTTTACTCTATTCTTTTCCATGTTTTCTCAGTCTTTCTGTGGATGCAGTTATCCACATAGCTGACATTCTTTAACATGAGGCCCTGCTTTTGGGGTTTGTGTCCTGCTCAGTTCCCACAGCCGGTAAGTTCTCCCACACAAGATGTAAGAATAGCCAATAAAAAAAAAAAAAAAAAAAAAAAAAAAGACTAGAGCTAATGTGCTAAGCGGTATTTTAATTAATATTGTTTCTGTGTGCTTATTTCAAGCAATGCTAGCCAGGTAGAGGGGACAAACAAGCAGTCCCTCCCTGCAACACAGAGGTCTGGTTTGATCCAATGCTCATTCATTCCCAGTCCAGTTGGAGTTGGTGAGTTCCCATTAGCTCGGGAATATTGTCTCAGTTGGTAAATCCCTAATGGTCTTGACTTCCTTGCTCATGCTCTCCCTCCTTCAGCTTTTCAACTGGGCCTTGGGAACTTGGTCCAGTGTTCTAATGTGGGTCTCTGTCTCTCTTTTTATCTGTTGCTGGATGAAGATTCAATGGTGATATTTAAGATAATCATCAGTCTGACTACAGGATAATGCCAGCTCAGGAACCCTCTTTATTGCTTAGGGTCTTAGCTGGGGTTATCCTTGTGGATTCCTGGGAATTAGTCTAGTGCCAGGTTTCTTGCTAACCCCCAAATCATTCCCTCAATCAAGATTCCAGCATAAGTTATCATGGGTATTTTTGATTTTAGCCATTCTCTCAGGTGTAAGATGGTATCCCAAAGTTGTTTTGATTTGCATTTCCCTGATAGCTAAGGAAGTTGAACATGTCCTTAAAGATCTTTCGACAATTTGAAATTCTTCTGTTGAGAATTCTCTGTTTATTTCAGTACACCACTTTTTAATTGGGTTATTTAGAATTTTAATGTCTAACTTTGTGAGTTCTTTATATAAGTTGGATATAAGTTCTTCCTCTTCTTTGGGGTTGGTGAAGATCTTTTCCTATTCAGGCTGCCTTTTTGTCTTATTGATGTGGTGCTTTGCTTTACAGAAGCTTCTCATTTTCAGGAGGTCCCATTTATTCATTATAGCTCTTATTGTTTGTGCTACTGGAGTTATATGTAGGAAGTGGTCTCATATTAACATGCATTTAAGGCTACTTTCCACTCTCTCCTCTATCAGGTGTGGTCTGATTTATATTGAGGTCTTTAATACATTTACTTGAATTTTGTTCATGGTAATAGATATGGATCTATTTTCATTCTTCTACAGTTTGATCCATTATACCAGCACCATTTGTTGAAGATGCTTTTATTTTTCCATTGTAAAATTAGTTTCTTTGTCAAAATCATGTGTTCACAGGTGTGTGGATTCATATTCAGGTCTTCAATTTGATTCCATTCATCAACATCTCTGTTTTTATGCCAATACCAAGTTGTTTTTTTATTATTATAGCTCTGTAATAGAGCTTGATGCCAGGGATGGTAATACCTCCAGAAGTATTTTTATTGTAGAGAATTGTTTTGTCTATTCTATTTTTCCATATGATGTTAATTTTATTTCTATCAATGTCTGTGAAAAATTGAGTTGGGATTTTGATGGGGATTGCATTGAATCTATAGATCGCATTTGATAGGATTGACAATTTTACTATGTTGATCCTTCCTATCCAAGAGCATGGAGGATCTTTTCATTTTCTGGTACCCTCTTCATTTTTTTCTTCAAAGACCTAAAGTTCTTGTTAAATAGTACTTTCACTTCCTTGGTTAGCATTTCTTGAGATACTTTATGCTATTTGTGGCTATTGTGAAAGGTGATATTTCTCTGATTTTCCTCCCAGCCTCTTTATCCTTTGTGTATAGGAGAGTTACTAATTTTGGGGGGTTGATCTTGTATCCTGCCATATCACTGATGGGATTTATCAGCTGTAGGATATCTCTGGTAGAGTTTTCATTGCCAAGTCATGTACACTATCATATTATCTGAAAAGAGCAAAAGTTTTACCTGTTCCTTTCCAAGGTAAAACCACTTGATTTCCTTATGTTGTCTTATTGCTATTGCTAGAAATTCAAGCACTATTTTGAAGAGATATAAAGAGAGTAGACAGCCTTGTCTTATTCCTGATTTGGATGGAATCACTTTGAGTTTCTCTCCATTTAATTTGATGTTAGCTGTTGGCTTGTTGTATATTACTTTTATTATATTTAGATTTGATCCTTGTAACCCTAATATCTTCAATACCTTTATCATGAAGGGGAGTTGAATTTGTCAAATGCTTTTTTGGCATCTAATGAAATGATCATATGATTTTTTTCTCTCAGTTTATTTTTATGATGGATTACGTTGATAGTTTTTCATACATTGAACCAGGCATGCATCTCTGGGATGAAGCCTATTTGATCATAATGGACGATTTTTGATGTGTTCTTGGATTTGGTTTGCAAGTATTTTATTGAGACTTTTTGCATCCTTGGTCAGGAGTGAGATTGGTCTGTAATTCTCTTCTTTGGATGAGTCTTTGTGTGGTTTTGGTATCAGGGTAATTGTAGCTTCATAAGAAGAGTTTGGTAATGACACTTCTGTTTATATTATGTCAAACACATTGAGAAGTAAAGGTATTAGCTCTTCTTGGAAGTTCTGACTGAATTCTGCACTAAAACCACCTGGCCCTGGGCTTATTTGGTTGGGAGGTTTTTTATGACAGCTTATATTTCCTCTCGACTTATAGGTTTATTTAATTTGCTCACCCGGTCTTGATTTAATTTGCTATATTGTATCAATCTAAAAAATTGTCCATTTCTTTTACATATTCCAATTTTTTGGAGTACAGCCTTTTGTAATAAGACCTAATGATTCTCTGAGTTTCCTCAGTATCTGTTGTTACATCCCCCTTTTCATTTCTAATTTTGCTAATTTGCTAATGTTCTCTCTCTGCCTTTTGATTAGTTTGGATAGGGGTTTGTCAATTTTTTTGATTTTCACAAAGAACCAGCTCTTTGTTTCACTGATTCTTGTATTGTTTTCTGTGTTTCTATTTTGTTGATTTCAGCCCTCATTTTGATTTATTCCAGTCTTCTACTCTTCCTGGGTGAGTCTGCTTCTCTTTTTTTCCTAGAGTCTTCAGGTTTGCTGTTAAGTAGCTAGTTTGAGCTTTCTTCATTTTCTTTATGTGGGCACTTAGTGCTGTGAACTTTCCTCTTTGCACTGCTTACATAGGTTCCCATAGGTTTGGATAAGTTGTGCCTTCATTTTTGTTGAATTCAAGAAAACTTTAATTTTTTTCTTTATTTCTTTCTTGACCCAGTGGTGGTTCACGTGACTGTTTAGTGTCCATGAGTTTGTAGGCTTTCTGGGGGTAGTATTGTTACTAAATTTTAAATTCACTGCATTGTGATTCAATAAGACACAGGTGGGTTCTTTTTTTGTATCTGTGGATGCTTTGTTACTGAGTATGTAATCAATTTTAGAGAAGGTCCCATGAAGTGCTGAGAAGACAGTATATTCTTTCCTGTTTGGGTGGAAAATTCTATAGATGTCTAAGTCCATTTGATTCATCTGTTAGTTCTCTTATTTCTCTGTTAAGTTTCTGTCTGGTTGACCTGTCCACTGGAGAGAGAGGTGTGCTAATATCTCCTGCTATTAGTGTATGGGGTTTGGTGTGTGAATTATGTTTTAGTAATGCTTCTTTTACATTTGTGGGTCCTATTATATTAGGGGCATAGATATTCTGGATTAAGACTTCATCTTGATAAATTGTTTATATTATGAATATGAAGTGTCCTTCTCCATCTCTTCTTATGGATTTTAGTTGGAAATAAATTTTGTTAGATATGAGGATAGCCACACCATCTTGTTTCTTAGGTCCATTTGAATGGAAAACCCTTTCCCATCCCTTTATTTTAAGATAGTATCTATCTTTGAGGTTGAGGTATGTTTCCTATATACAGCAGAATGTTGGATCATCTTTTTGTATCCATTCACTTAGCCTTTGTCTTTTTTTAGGTGAAATGACCGCATTGATATTAAGCAATATTAATTACCAGTGGTTGTTAACTTCAGGTTTTTTTTTTTTTTTTTGGTGGTAGTGTTTGTGTGTTTCCATTCTTTGGGTTGTGTTTCTGGAGGGTTATCAGATATCTGTGTTATTGTGGGTGTTGTTAGCTTCCTGGGGTGAGATTTTCTTTCTAGTACATTTTATAAGGCTTGGTTTGTGGATGTGTATTTTTAAATCTGTTTTTGACATGAAATGCCTTGTTTTCTCATTGATAGTGAATTAAAATTTTGCTGGGTATAGTAGTCTTGGCTTGCATCCCTGGTCTTTTAGTGTCTGCAGCACATCTATTCAAGACCTTTGGCTTTCATGGTTTCTATTGAGAATTCAGGTATAATTCTGATAGGTTTACCTTTATATGTTACTTGACCTTTTTCATTTGCAGCTCTTATTATTCTTTCTTTATTCTGTATGTTTTGTGTTTTGATTATAATATGGCGAGGTGATTTTTTTTTCATTTTTTTGATCCAGTTTATTCATGTTCTGTAAACTTGTTCCTTCATAGGGCTATCCTTCTTTTAGTTGGGAAAGTTATCTTCTTTAATTTTGTTGAATATATTTTCTGTTCCTTTGAGATGGAGTTCTCCTTATTCTACCCTTACTATTCTTAGATTTGGTCTTTTCATGGTGTTACAGATTTCCTGAATGTTTTGTGTTAAAAAATTATTGGATTTAATGCTTTCTTTGACCAATGAGTCTATTCCCTCAATAGTATCTTCAACATCCAACATTCTTTCTTCTATCTCTTGTATTCTGTTAGTTATACTTGTCTCTGTAGTTCCTGTTTATTTACCCAGATTTTTCATATCCAGCCTTCCCTCAGTTTGTGTTTTCTTTATATCGCCCATTTCGGTCTTTAATTCTTGAACTGTTTACTTCACCTATTTGATTGCTTTTTCTTAGTTTTCTTTGCTATCTTTGAGGGATTTATTAATTTCTTCTAACTTTTTTGCTTGTCTTCTCTTCCATTTCTTTAAGGAAGTTTTTCACTTCCTGTTTACAGGTCTCCATTAATTTCATAAAGTTACATTTAAAGCTGTTTTCTTCTACTCCTGCTGTGTTAGGATGATCAAGTCTAACTGTTGTGTGTCTGCTGGATTCTGGTGTTACCATGTTGCTTTTTAAGATGTTGGAGGAATTCTTGCATTGACACCTACCCATTTCTTCCTTTAAATGAGGCCAACAATGTCTCAGCATCTTGATGCAATCTTTTCTGTGGCTCTCTGAGTACTATGGAGTTTTTCTTGGTCTGCCCTCTCTTAGGTCTCCTCAGTATTGGTGCAAGCTCTGTTACAGGCTTCCAAGTACCTTCCAAGCCAAAAGGTGAGCTTGGGGGCAGGGTGGCTTGAAGGAAAGCAGAGCAGCAGAAACACTGCCCACTGACTGGCAAGAAAATCCTAGGGTTCTGGGGAGCATCCCCTTTGTTCTGTCCTGCTGGGAAGGTCCTAAATAGTGTTTGGTGGGCTATCTGGCCCTGTGGCTGCTGACTCACCTCTCTGGTTTCCCTCAGCACTAGAGCAGGCTGTGTTGCAGGGTTCTAAGGGCCTCACAGGTGAAAATATGGGATTGGGGTCAGGGTGGATTGGGGAAAAGCCCAGCAGCAGAAACACTCTCTGCTGGCTGATTAGAAAAGCCAGGGAGTTGAGGAGAGGCCACTGGATTCTGTTTTACTTGTAAGGTCCCAGAGAGTGTTGCATCCAACTGACAATGCTTGTGGATGCTGGCTCACTTCTCTGGTCCCCTAAGAACAGGAGCAGGCTGTGTTGTAGGGTTCCAAGGACCTCATAAGCCAAAATCTACAATCTTCATTTTTAACTACTTGCATCAGACTCAAGCCTGAATCATATACAGGAAGCTAGGTAGAGCCTCAATATATAAGCAGTTAGCACCCTCTATGACAGAATGTTTTCAATTTATGAATTGATCAGGTATAATCACATCACCAGACAATTTCCTGATACAAAAGAATAAAAATAGATACTTCCAATGGCCTGGCTGCTTACATCTGCCTAAGATAAGAGTTTTTACCTGGAAACTCTCAGCTTTTTTTATGATAAAATATGATCTATATATGAAGGGAGAATAATTCTCAAGAGTACTTTTTTAAAAGTACTTGTCATTTTTCTTTTATGTGTGTGTATTAGTGAGAGCACAAGTGTCTTTGCATTACATGCTTGCAGGTGCTTGTAGAAAACAGAGAACTTTGGATTTCCTAGAATTTAAATTACATGGGTTATGAGACTGATGTCAGTGCTGGGAATTGCACACAGATCCTCTGTAGATGTAGTCAGTTCTTTTAATTGTGAAGTCATCTGGACAATAAGTATTTCTTTGCATCTGTACTTTTTTATGAAAAGAAGAAGGACAATTTAGTCTACAAATATACTTTCTGATTTGACAAGAAAAGACTTCCTTCTAAGTATCCAGAGCAATTAAGATTAGTAACAAAGGATCTTCCTTTGACACCCATGAATTTCACATGTTTGCCATCTACTATTGTAGATTTTTTGTTTCTTTCTTAATTATGCTTTCATATATTGTGCTGTCAAGATTCACATAGTAAGTAAAAGTTTTCCCCATTAAGAAATCTGACAATTACATTTAAAAATGAAGTTTATGATTACAAAGGAAAGAATATCTGCCTGTGAAATTTACAAAAGTATCCCAAGTTATTTAATTATTTCTGGCATAAACTTATTCCCAGAATACATACTCACTGCCCACTTGGAACTGAACATAAATTTGTCACTGTAATGTATTGCAAGGTCTTTCTTAAAAACCACAGATGTGAATGTAATTTAAAAATTGCATAGCACTATATGAAAGCATGGTATTGGCACTGAGTTTGATAAGTTTTTAACCCTATTTAAAGTTTTACCTCTAGTTTTTGACTTATTTCCTGTTAAAGTTTCTTCAATGATTGGCTTTAATCTCAATTTCTTTGAAATAGATGAAATTTTACTCTATGTAAGACCCAAAAGTTCTCAAGAGTCTTATTTAAAAATAATTATTAACTTGTTTGCATGTACATTATTTGGTCATTTATTGAAGTGTTTTCTGGAATTGATTTTTCTGAAGTTGTCTTTTAGGTCAAAAATCATTAATGTTTTTGTGGATTCTGCTGTATAATATTGCTTCAATAATGTCACAATATTGGGAATGTTAAACATCTTTAATCTAAATAAATTCATTATTGAGAAAGTGAAGCAAAAATAATACCTTTGACCTGACAAGAAATGACCAAATTGTTACTATAATGTAGGAAACCACACACTAATGCATAGATCACCCAAGGCCAATTGCTTTCCTCTTGATTTTTGCTATAGTATGCTGCTATAAAGTGTCATGATAGAAATTTAACATGTTTTCCCAACATCTTCAGCATAAAGTACAATTTATAAGTCTGAAGAGAGTTTGCTGGCACTCTTCCAAAAAGATCTTAGACATCATATTTGAGATCATCTCTGTATGGTGCACACTCACACTGTCCTATGTCACCGTCTTCACAGATTTGAAGTATAATCAGAAAGAGTGGCTCTTGGGCTTCCTTCAAATAGGGACTTATCTGAAGTTACTTGATTCCCCATTTAGATATTGGGTGTGGTTGTGAGGTTGATTTCTGGGATAATGGTAATCATCAGGTAGTCATGATAACACCCATTTGTAAATGACAGCAGTACGCTTGGAATGTAATAGGAGAACCCTTAGATCCTTGATCATATTATTTTGTCATAATTTAATCAATTATTTCCAGACTAATGCTAGAAAAATTTTAAACCTTCTCATACTTTGAGACCCACAAGTGATAGTAGGTGAAATTTGCCTTAAACTTTCTTCTCTAGCTAAACTAATCTTCTTCTTATGTACAATTATGAGAGTATTATTTAATGCTGGCCAGTGACATTATTTAAAACTTATTTCTTACATAATTAGTTTCATGTATTAGAAGTGAGAAAATGGTACTTCTAATAGTACCTGAGAAATAAAGCAGCATGAATTTCAAGGCTAGTAGAAGATGAGATTTAATTTGGTTACCATCATAATATAAAAAGCTTTGGTCCAAATTCTGTCTTGAAGTTACTACTTTTCTTCTTTGAGTGTGTAACATGGTAGGAGAGCTTATAGCCAATATATTTGGCATTTCAAAGATGCCATTGCAACTCCCACATGATGTTACTCAAGCTCCATCAAGTCATAAACTCCTTCCACCTATTCTTCGAATAGGGAAACACCTTAATTAATCAGACCAGTTTAGACTGTGTAAAAGAGAAGGTCAAAACCAAACATTTCTCACTTTTCTTCCTCCCACATTATTTTTAAAACAAATTTGGATCTAATCATTAATAAACACTTTAGTATATTTTAATTTAGTTTTTACTTTCAGACATATATAAACAAGGATTCACTTATAGATTTTAAAGTTGCTAAAACTTTACTTTATACATAGAACAGCCAGTTACTATTTCCTAATTACTACAAAATGCTTAGGCTTATGTTATAATGACAATGATATCATATTTTTGCCTTATTTATTTTTATATGTAACTAAAACTATGTTCAAATACATATTTGGTTATCTTATCATTTTTATAACTTTTAAAATATTTATTATGTGTGTACCTTTGTGTTAATGTGATTGGAGACACACATGTCACAGTGCATGTGTAGAGATCAAAAGACAGCTTAATAGGATTGATTCTTACCTTCCAACATGTTTGACTCAGGTATCAAAGTCAGTTTTTTTTTTTATTATTGAGAAAAAGAAAAAAAAAGTATCCGCCTCCTCCCAGCCTCCCATTTCCCTCCCCCTCCTACCACCATTCTCCCCCTCCCCCAAACTCCTCTCCCCCTCCCTCTCCAGTCCAAAAAGCAGTCAGGGTTCCCTGCCCAGGGGAAAGTCCAAGGTCCGCCCTCCTCCTTCCATGTCTAGGAAGGTGAACATTCAAACTGGCTAGGCTCCCACAAAGCCAGCACATTATGTAGGTTCAAAACCCCGTGCCATTGTCCTTGGATTCTCATCAGTCCTCATTGTTCGCCGTGTTCAGAGAGTCCGGTTTTATCCCATGCTTTTTCAGTCACAGTCCAGCTGGCCTTGGTGAGCCCCCAATATCAGCCCCATTGTCTCAGTGGGTGGGTGCACCCCTCGTGGTCCTGATTTCATTGCTCATGTTCTCCCTCCTTCCGCTCCTCATTGGGACCTTGGGAGCTCAGTCCAGTGCTCCAGTGTGGGTCTCTGTCTCTATCTCCATCCATTACCAGATGAAGGTTCTATGGTGATATGCAAGATATTCATCAGTATGGCTATAGGATAGGGTCATTTCAGGTTCCCTATCCTCAGCTGCCCAAGGGACTAACTGGGGACATCGCCTTGGGCTCCTGGGAGCCACTCTAGGTTCAAGTCTCTTGCCAACCCTAAGGTGGATCCCTTAACTAAGAATTGTGCTTCTGTGCTCCCCTGTCCAACCTTCCTTTATCCCAATCCTCCTGTTTCCCCAAGTTCCCCCCTCCTTCCCTCCTCACTTTTCTCTCCCCATCTCCCCTTACCCCCATTCCACGCCACCCCCAAGATCCCAATTTTCTCCTCGGCAATTTTGTCCACTTCCCATAGCCAAGAGGATAACTATATGTTTTCCCTTGGGTTCACCTTCTTACTTAGCTTGTTTAGGTTCACCAATTGTAGTCTCCGTGACCCTTATTTATGGCTAGAAACCAATTATGAGTGAGGACATCCCATGTTCATCTTTTTGGGTCTGGGATACCTCACTCAGGATAGTGTTTTCTATTTCCATCCATTTGCATGCAAAATTCGAGAAGTCATTGATTTTACCGCAGAGTAGTACTCTAATGTGTAGATATTCCACACTTCTTCATCCATTCTTCCATTGAAGGACATTTGGTTGTTTCCAGTTTGTTGCTATTACAAATAATGCTGCTATGAACATAGTTGAACAAATGCTTTTGTCATATGATAGGGCATCTCTTGGGTATATTCCCAAGAGTGATATTGCTGGGCCAAGGGGTAGATTGATCCCGAATTTCCTGAGAAACCGAAACACTGATTTCCACAGTGGTTGCACAAGATTGCATTCCCACCAGCAATGGATGAGGATACCCCTTCCTCTACAGCCTCTCCAGCAAAGGCAATCCTTGGTGTTTTTTACTTTAGCCATTTTGACAGGTGTAAGATGATATCTCAAAGTTGTTTTGATTTGTATTTCCCTGATTGCTAAGGAGGTTGAGCATGACCTTAAGTTTCTTTTGGCCATTTGAAGTTCTTCTGTTGAGAATTCTCTGTTCAGTTCAGTGCCCCATTTTTTAATTGGGTTAATTAGCATTTTAGAGTCTAGTTTCTTGAGTTCTCTATATATTTTGGAGATCAGACCTTTGTCTGTTGCGGGGTTGGTGAAGATCTTCTCCCAGTCAGTGGGTTGCCTTTTTGTCTTGGTGACAGTGTCCTTTGCTTTACAGAAGCTTCTCAGTTTTAGTAGTTCCCATTTATTCAATGTTGCCCTTAATGTCTGTGCTGCTGGGGATATACATAGGAAGTGATCTCCTGTGCCCATCTGTTGTAGGGTACTTCCCACTTTCTCTTCTATCAGCTTCAGTGTGTTCAGGCTGATATTGAGGTCTTTAATCCATTTGGACTTGAGTTTTGTGCATGGTGATTGATATGGGTCTGTTTTCATTCTTCTACAGGTTGATATTCAAATTCAGGTTTTTAGAGTTCCTTACCTGTTGGTCTAGTTTTATTCTGTTGTTTACAAATACCATGATCAAGAGCAATTTTGAAGTCTCTTTCTTTTCTATTTCCGTGATAAAGCAAAATGACATAGGAAATTTACAATATAAATTATTTATTTTGGTTTACAGTGTCAGAGGGATAAAATACATGGTGATAGAGAAAAATAACAGCCATGAGCTCACATATTTATCCCCAGGAAGAAGATGAGGCAAAAACCATGGAGAACTGATTGCTATCTTCCTTGGTTGTTCATGTTTAGCTAGCTTCTTATATAGCTTGGAGTCACTGACTACTGCCTAGGGGATTGCATTTTTCTACAGTGTACTGGGTCCTCATTCATCCATAATTAATCAAGACAACCCGCACAAACATACCCATAGAGTAATATGGTCTAGGCAATTTCTCAAATAATCTCCTTTCACATGTGAATCTAGGCTGTATCAAGTTTAGAGTTGGGACTGAATACAATACCACTGAACCATCTTTCTATCTATCATTATGTTTTAAATGTGTGGCCATTGTTGTTTTGGGTGAATTTATAGTAAATAGAATAAGGAGGGACAATTAAACTTTCATAAATTTCCTTTGTTGAAACCTGACCTTTCTTCTCTGAAGAACTAGTCTCTGGGCCTAGGTCATAAGGGTTTTTTGTGCAGATATTACTTTTGACTAATAGACATCTGAAGACCCCAAACCCTTACTGTTCCTAGAATTATTCATGACTTTATTTTTAGTGGGTAGTAAGGGAAAAAATCGTAATTGCACAAATCTCTGTCTGGAAGTAATTGTAACAATATTTTTTGGGAGATGACACCATAACTTTAATTTCTCCCAGATAATCATTATCAATAACTCCTGAGAATTCTTAAAGTCCATTGATGGTAGAGTTTCTATGACCGATTATAAGCCTAAAACTATCTTTTGGTAAAGGGCCAGAAATGCATGTGGAGAGGACTTGAACTCTCACCTCGGGCATTAGCACTGTGTGAGTGGTAGAACTGAGGTCCAGTCCTGAGCTCCCTGTTGTGGCTCTGAAGTGGTTTGCAATGGATTGTTGTTTGCTGGAACAAAGCTGACTGCCCCAAAGTTTTGTTTGGGTTTGGGGGCCTGGGGCTGGCCCCTGTTCCCATTTCCCTGGTTTTGAAGTTGACCCTGGGCATCTGTTATAGACCTACATTTATTAGCCTAATGTTTTCCTTTTTAACATCAAGCACACAGACCTGGAATAGATGTTCTTTTGGCAGCTGCCCTAATATTTTTGTAATCCCTGGCAAAATGCCAAAATTCTCCACAATTAAAACATTTGCTTTTATTTTATTGTGACAAGAATTACTTCACAGTAAATCCCTGCATTGCAGCAGCCATTTCAAGACCTTTCTGATAGGCAGCTCCTATGTATGAGTAAAGGTGTATATATCCTGTCAGGTCAGTTTTCTTTTTATACGGATGGATAGACACCTGACATGCAGCGTTAGAATTCTCAAAACACAATTGTGTAACAAAATATGTACCTGCATCAGCATTGCCAAATATTCTCCTTGCTGCAGTGATTAGCCTATGGACAAAATCAGAAAAAGTCTCATCTGGACCTTGCTGAATGCAGGTCAGGGTAGAGCTCATGTCTCCCCTTACTGGCAGTTTTCTCCAGGCTCATGTAGCTGTGGTTTGTATCTGGGGAAAAGTCCTGCAGCATAATGACTTTGAGCATCAGTAGCAACATAATTACCTTCCCCAATTAACATATCCAAGGTCCACCCATTTCCAGCCTGTGCATTACATCTAGCAATTTTTTTTTTTGCTTGCCTGAACAAACTCAGACTTACAAAGGTGATAGCAACCTCCAGAAAGGGTCACTCTAGCTAAAGTTTGCCAGTCTCCAGACATAAGCCAATTTTCAGCCATGGGCTCAACAATTGCTGTGGTGTAAGGAGCTGTAGCTTCATATTGTACAACAGACAATTTTAATTCATTAAACAGTTTAAAATCAAAATTTACAAGTCCTTCACACCACTCCCTGGGTGTCCACAGTTTCTGTGACTCTGAAAGCTTTTAAATCATTTATTTCTAATGATTTATTTAATGTAGGAGAGAGCCTGGATATAGCTGCTTGCATGGGTAGCTGAAAGTTAGGTCCACTTTCCCTGGGACATCATTACCTATTTTTTGCTGTGTTTAATCCCTCCAATTGGTTTATTAAATCCAGATGTTCCTGTTCAAATTTTATCTGTTCTCTTAAAAATTTAATTTTATCACAAGCTCTTTCTGGGGGTCCACTACTGGACAAGTCAAGGGAGGTGCTGTTGGGACTGAGCTATATGCTGGAGGGTGATGGGCAGTTATGGCCAGTCTGAATTATGATATCTGGCTGCTTCCTCCTCTAAATCATCCCAGTGCTCCTCCCTCAGATCATCCTGTTTGTGGAGGAATTCCGTTAAAGCTGGATATATATTTTTAATCTTAGACATAACTCCTAGAGATTTTTGTGCTTTTGACATATGTGTGGAAAGAGAATCTTTGAGCCTCTAAGTTTGAACTCTATTTGTCACATTTCAGCATCACTATCAAAGGACATAAGGTTCTCACCTTTTTTTTCCCTTATCCTTTTTGACACCTTGTGTATCATTCTTTGGATTAAATTCCTTTTTGTCTATTTTGCTCAACTTATCTTTTAATAATATTTTCCTCCTGTCTCAATAACATTTGCAACTACAGGATCCTAATGCCTCTGAGACAAAAGTTTATCAATTAAATTCCAAAAGGAAAAGGCCATTACAGGAACTTTTTTCTGGTCCAAATGCTTGATAATGTTCTTTGAGAGCCTCTCCAACTGTCTTTCATGTTTTTTCATCTATAGTCCCATCATTTGGAAACCAGGGACAGACATCTTTAATATAATCAAATAATTCACATAACTTTTAAATTGTAACCTTTACCCCTCATGCCATTAAAGCATGTCTTAATCCACTAGTAAACACTTCATGCTGGCTAATTGCTTGTCCCATGATCACTGTTTTACTTAGTGAGGTTCAGAAGACACAGTAGGCTCCTGTGTTTCTCTTCACCGTAATTGTACTTCACTTTATGCCAGCCTCTCATAACAGCGTTCTTCACTGAATCCCCTGTACTTGAGCCCCAGGTTGGGCACCACTTTGCCCGGGCTTGCGGGTAAGTCAATGGAGACCCTAGAGGGGGAGTGAGAATGGGATGGGACAAGAGACATTAGAGATGGAGACAAGAAAGGATTCTAATCAAGTCTCATTTATTCAAAGACAAGATATTCCAGGACAAAAACAAATTTAAACAATACGTTGCCACAAACTCAGCCTTACAGAAAATACTAGAAGGAAAATCACAAACCAAGGAAGCCAGCAACACCCATATTGTCACAAGCATCTGACAACCCTCCACCAGCACAGCTCAAAGAAGGGAAACACACAAACTCTACCACTAGAAAAATAACCGGAGTTAACAACCACTGGTCATTAATATCACTTAATATCAATGGACTCAATTCACCTATAAAAAGGCAAAGGTTAAGATAATGGATACAAAATCAGGATCCAACATTCTGCTGTCTATAAGAAACACAACTCAAACTCAAAGACAGACACTACCTCAGAGTAAAGGGTTGGAAAAGGTTTTCCAATCAAATGGTCCAAAGAAACAAGTGGGTGTGTTTTGTTAGATACTAATATCTAACAAAATTGATTTCAAACTAAAATCAATCAGAAAGAAATGGAGATGGACACTTTATACTCTTAACAGGAACAATTCATCAGGAGGAAGTCTCTATCCTGAATATCTATACCCCTAATATAAAAGCACCCACATATGTAAAAAAAAAACATTAATAGAACTCAAAGCATACATCAAACCACACACTCTAATAATAGGAAATTTTAACAGTCCTCTCTCACCAATGGACAGGTCAACCAGACCGAAACTTAACAGAGAAATAAAAGAACTATCAGATGTAATGAACCAAATGGACTTAACAGATATCTATAGAACATTCCACCCAAAGAGAAAAGAATATGCCTTCTTTTCTGCATCACATGGAACTTTCTCAAAAATTTATCACATAATTGGTAATAAAGCAAACATACATAGATACAAAGAAATTGTAGTAACCACCTGTGTACTATCGGATCACCATGGAATAAAGTTAGAATTCAACAATAATTCTAACCCCAGAAAGCCTACAAACTCATGGAAACTGAACAGTCAACTACTGAACCACCCCTGGGTCAAGGAAGAAATAAAGAAAGTCTTCCTTGAATTCTATGAAAATAAAGACACATCATACCCAAACCTAAGGGTAAGAGAAAGGGGGAAATTCTCCTTGTGTATATGGGTAACTAGGCAACCTAACCATGGTCTAATGGTCAGGCAGAAAGTTCCTAACTGCAACATGCAGAAAAGTCAGAATGTTCAGAAGACAGAAACAATGAAGCAATAACTACTTACAGAGTTAGCATTTGACGTATCAGAACAGTAGGAGAAGCTAAGCTCAATAGGGTGGGTGAAACTGATCCAGGAAGCAGTAAGTCTCCCTCAGACCAGCAGTATTCTTTTCTAATATGATTTCAAGTCATTATTGTATTTTCATAGAAAAGCAAAGCAGAGGGCAGAAAAAAATCATTTTTTTCAAGTAAATAGTATTTGCTAAGATTTTGAAGTATTGTCTTTCAAAATTATAATTTTTAAAAAACTTACATTTTAATTTCTAGAATGGAATGCTCTGTAATATCTATTAATATAGCTCTTTATTATTTATCTGTTCATGACGTTTCTGAAAGGGGGATGATATCAAATGACTAAATTAGGAACTCCTGTAGAAACTAAGTATATGATATTAATGCAAGGTTAGCAACTGGAACAATACATTGTTGTCTCTAGGTATTAATATTTATTTATAATGTAATCTACAGTGAAAAAGAATAACTCAGAAAGGTGAACTTAATAAAACAATGGGCTGTGTATGTTTGAGAGAAATTCCTTGATTTTGGAACAACACTGATACTATTATACTGTAACTGAAAAATTGTTGGAAATAATGTATTGAGTTACTAGGGGCCCTGTTTATATGCTTATCTGTTTTGAGAAAGGGTCTCACTTTGTTACCCTTGCTTCCAGTAAATTCATGACCATCCAACTTCAGTGTCCCAAGTGGTGGGATTACAGACATACATTATTACCTTCAGCAGATTTTCTCTTTTAGTGCTAGAATGAACATGCCTACTGACTTCCGCTCAGAGTTCTGTGAATTCATATTATTAATATTGAAATGCTTGCTTCTGAAGGACACTTGTTTAATTAAAATTGGCTGAAATCCTGTCTAAATGATTTTAATAATTTGATTTGATTTATTAAGAAAACTGTGAACCTTCATAAAATATGATGATTATCTTTATATTAACAATGATATTCTAAGGGAAGCAGAGGATAAGAGAGAGTCAAATATATCTCATGCATGAAAATCTCATTTCATCAAGATTTGAAATATCCATCTATGACTATATTTTTGTCCAATAGTTCTCAAATAGTATCTGTATCATCTGATGAAATTTATTGTGATATCATTTACCTATTTTTAAATGCAGAAATATAACTTTTGTCTAAATTTATCCATAAACTATATTACTGTTTATTACATATATAATATGCCAAAATCTGGCAATCTTAACAAAGGGACCACATTTCAAATTACTTCAGTGTTCAGATGCTGATACAGCCCTAACAGAGCAGAGATTTCACATAGACCAGAAGTCAAAAAAAAAATAAAAATAAAAAGGGAATGTGAGTAAAGTAGTTATCCAGACAATTAAGTATTCACATATACTTGAAGCAAACAGTTATGCCAGAAGTCAAACAAGTATACTTTTTTCTAAAGAATTATTCTTAGAGGACATTAACAAGGTAAGAATGTCTCTTCATCAGATGCTACTATTCAGCTAAGTTTCAAATTTCTCTTAAAATGCATTCCTTCCAGTTGGGTATTTGATCTAGTTAAATGTTCCACCTTTTAAGGATATTCGAAGAAAGGAAGAATATATAATACCACCATATCTTAAGTAACTTTCTTCCATACAAAAGTGATAATCTAAAAGAGTGAGGTTTTTGAAGATGAACAACCATTGCAGAAGCATTGCTATGTATTATATTCCATGACACACATCACAGGTTACCAGCACCCTGAGTATTATATTTTTTAACAATAAAATAAAATATAATGATATAAAATGGAAACCATCACACTGAAGTTAGATATAGCAACCTAACAAAAGGGGAAAGGTCCCAAGAGAAGGTAAAAGAATCAGACACCTTTACACACTCTTTAAAGGAGTTCCCATTAAAATACTAAACTGAAAGTAATAATATATTCACAGAGGTCATGGTACCGACCTGTGATGGCCCCGAGATTGCTGCTTCTTTCTCTGGGAGTTCATATAAGCTTTGATAATGTTGATTTAGAGTTCTTTATTCTCCTTGCTCCTGGTGTCCTCTGTTCCCTCTGTGTCCAGTTCCTCCCACCTTCTCTCATCCAAGCTTTCCTGAACTCTGGGGTTAGAAATTTGATGGGATTAACCTGTTTTGCTCTGAAATTTCCAAGGACTCTTTCTCTCTGTGTAATGTCTGGCTTTGTTTTTTATATTTTTTCCCATCTTCCTCATTCATGAGCATGCTTCTGTAATGATGGCTGAATAAAGGACTGATCTATTAATCATTAGCAAAGCATATATCCATTAATATAGAAGAATATCATTAGGAGTCATTTTTATTTTTCCTTTTATTCATTTGTTCATTTGTTTTAGGCCAGTAGTATTTTAGTTTACTCTAGATCTCTGGGCTATCTGGTTCTTGGTCACTCAAGCAATGTCAGGTATGATTTCCTTCTCATGGATTTGGCTTTAAGTGAAATCATTCATTGATTTCTACTCTGCAAGCTTTGTACCATATTTTTCAGGCAGAAGAGATGGTAGATCAATGAATTGTGGCTGGATTGTTGTTTACATTTCTCTTTTGTTAGCATGTAAAATATTTCATGCACCAAGGACACTAGAATGCATGGACAAACATTATATGAAGACATCTCTCAACCTCTTCATGTTCAGTTAGTTGTGTGATTGGATCTTGCAGTCAGTTAGTGGAGAACAACTATTTTCTTCACAACAAACTAGATTATTTGGGGATTTCTACAAGATTACTTTGTCCAACAACTCAATTGGATGTAACTTATTTCCAGATGGAAGCTTGATTAGATGACAAGACATAGCTGATTGGGAATCTTTCTCCACCTTTATTTGGAAACTTCAGTGGGATCACCTTCATATCATTTTAGAAGTTCCGACCATACTGTTTACATACCATCATCCCAACGTTCCTACTTCTATCTGTCTCTCCCAGCATTTCCTCTCTTATCCCCATCTCCTACTTTTCCCACTTTATTCTCCCATTTTTTATCCTCTCCACCTGAGTTCACCCATAAAATCTGCTCTATTTTCCATTCCCAAGGAGATTCATGTTATCCTACTAGTCCATTCCTCTATACCTAAACTCTCCAGGTTTATAGATTTCAGGTGCATTATCATTTATTTAATGACTAATGTCCATATATAACTGTACCCATGCCATATTTATCTTTATATGTCTGTCTTCCCTCATTCAGTATAACCTTTCCTAGTTACATCCATTTATCTCTGATATTATATTCATTTTAAAACTGAATAATACTCCACTGTTTAAATGTACTACATTTTGTTTATCTATTCTTCTGTTGAGTGAAACAGCTAGATGTATCCAAATCCTGATTATTATGAATGGAAAATTAATGAACATGGAGCAAATATTCTTGAGCCAGGAGGAAGCACATGATGGGTGTATGTCCAAGAGTTATCTATCTGGATCTTGAGGTATATCAATTCCTAAGTTTGTGAGGGTACTACCATATTGATATCTACAGTGATTATACAAGTTTTCACTCCCACCAGAAAAGGATGAGGGTTATTCTTATCAATAACTTTGTCAGAATGAAATGTAATTTGTGTTATTGATCGTAGACATTCTGAGAAGCACAACATGGAATCTTAAAATAGAATTGATTTATGTTTCTCTTATGGCAAAGGGTATTGAAAATTTATTTTTTTTAACCTTTGAATTTCAACTACTGAGAATTTTCTGCTTAGAACTGCACCCCTTTTACTAACTGGATTACTTGGGTTTTTGATATCTAATTTTGTGAGTTCGTTATCTATTTTTGGACATTATCTTCTTATCAAATTGAACACTGGTATAAACAAAGAACTTTTCCCATTTTTTAGACTGATGCTTTGTCTACATCATGGTGTCTTTTGCCTTACACATACTTTTCAGCATTGTGAGGTTAAATTTATTAATTATTGATGTTAATTCCTGGGAAAATGATGCTCTGTTCAGGAAATTTTCTCTAGTCCTTATAAATTCAAGGCTATTCTCTACTTTCTTTTATCAGGTTCAATGTATCTGATTTGAGGGTGAGGTCTTTGAACCATTTGGGATACATTGGATAGGTTTATTTGCATTATATGACTATATTAGCAGGCATCCAATTTGACCAGCACCATTTATGGAAGATGCTGTCTTTATATTTCAGTGTGCATGTTTGGCTTTTTTATAAATAATCAGATGTTCATAGTGTGCTGCTTTATGCCTAGGTCTTCAATTCGATTCTATTAATCAATGTATCTGTTCAATAATGTATGATATCTTGAGGACAATTTTAACCAAATCCATAAAAGACTTGCATAATAACAACTTCAATTCTTTGATGAAACAAATTGAAGAAGATAATAATGAAACACATTAATAAAAATTCAGAGAGAGAGTAATTGGAGTTCAACCTGAAGATCTGAAAATCAAATCAGACAGCCACTGGCTCTTAAGTCTACCTCAGTCTGAAATGGTGATCCTGCCTCAGAGAATTTCAGAATGAGACTGTGTCTGAGCTGTCTCCTTCCATTTTATAATATCTTTGTGATTAAAGGCATACACTACTGGAATAGAAAGCATGCACTACTGGGGTTTAAGTCATGTACTACCCAATTTTTAAAGCAACAAAAGTGAGGTTATTGGGATTAAAGGTGTGTTTTACCACTGCCTGGTTTGTAAGACTGAGCAGTGGGGTCTGTTTTACTCTCTGATCTCTAGGTAAAAATTTCTTATTAAAATACAAATAAAATGACACTACATTTCCCTTTTATGTCAAAAATAAAAAGAAGGCTATAACTAATATAAGAAAAACTATATGTAATAAGAACAATAACTATATAAAATATATACAGGCAATAAATACATCAACATATAAAGATCTTTCATGCTTATGGATTAGTAGGGTTAATATAGTAAAAATGGCCATCCCACCAAAAGCAATCTACAGATTCAACACAATCCTAATCAAATTTCTAAAACAATTTTTCACAGATCTTGAAGTAATAATTCTCAGCATCATATGGAAACACAAAATAACCAGACAGTTGAAGCTAATCCTGGGTATCTCACCCTTCTGGATTTCAGGTTGTACTATTTTATTTTTTCTAAATGCTCTTAAGGAAAAAAATTTCCTATTAGCAGATGTAGTCAGTTCTTTTCTTCACAGGAACTGAGCTAATAGGTATCAAAATATGCTATTTGTAATTCTAACTATATGATTATACAAAATTATGGTTTAACATCTTAAGACAATATTATATAGTGTGGCTATTTTATACAAGTTTATTAGACAGAATATACAGCTCAACTTAGCTTAAAATCTTCCAGCTAAAATATAAAATAGGAAAATCTGACTACTATTGACTACTAATGAAATACTTACAAATTAATGATCTTTTAGTCTGAGATACTGTTCAGTTTTAAGTCTATGATCCTATCAGGTGGGCAGCATTTTCTTGTCTATTCTCAGAGGTGATTGGGTTTACACTCCTGAGGTTCTGTCCTTAGGATTGCTTAGGTACCATATAGATGATAACTCAACGACCGATTTTATATCTTGCTTTGTCTTGAATAAAATAGGTCTGTGTCCTTCAGGTTATATGACTGGTTTTTTTATAATTTTAAATATCTGGACAAAGGAAAAATAAAGATTTGCCTAAAAATATCTCCTTGTCCTAAAACTAACAAGATAATCAACATCAGTCTTGTGGACAAGATAGATATGTTCAAGAGGACATCATTAAATCTTTGTTTTTGCCATTTAATACATTGAATATTATCTGTTTGGATAGGCAAATATTACCAAGTAAGTACTTTGTAGAAGGAGAACTGACAGAATGATAGGCCATTGTTCATGGTTTTATAGCTAGACAATAACAGAATTGCCCTGAAAGCTAGTAGGAAGAGAATGCAATGCTTATTTGTACACTTACAATATGTGAAGCGAGATGTTTACAAGCAGAATTATAGTCAAATAGGATCCCTCTATGCAGGACTGATAGAGTGAATATTCTCACACTACTAAAGACACTGCTTTAAAAGAAAGTATGGTTTTATATTCATGCCCGAGAAGATCCTTAGAAATGAACATATCTGCCAAGCAGGAGTTGGTTCATGAGACCATGTTGATTTCATTCTGAGGAGAGATAACAGAATGTGACAGATTGACACCCAGATTGTGTTACAGGCTGTAACCTAATTTGTTGTGAATTTTATAGGAAAATACTTTTAACTTATTTTTGCAAAATAACTAAGAACAAAGACACCAAATGTGTTAAAATGTCACTCTGAAAAAATGCTTTCCCAAGACTTTTGTTCTGCCTAAATATTTATTATTCTAAGCAGGTAATTGCATTATAGAAAGCCTACTGCAGAGATGGTTAGGACTGTTTAGACATGACAGGCTTTACTTATTTTGAGAAAATGTGAAACTCAGACTAAATTAGTTCAAGCATCACTTATCAAACTATGTCACATCTTCAACTTTAGATTATACTGTATTGTTTTTAATTACATTACATCTTTTTTTCCTACAAAACAATTGTTGCTTTGAATAAAAAGAAACCTCAAGAAAGTGCCCATGGACTGTCAATGAGGATGGCATAAGCTCAGCTTATTTTGAAGTCTGAGAAGCTATACTATGCCCATGAAGTGCACGTCACATGAGATATAAAAATGTTTTAATAGTTTATATATCTTACTGGGTAGTGGTGGTAAATGCCTTTAATCCCAGCATTCAGGAGGTAGAGGCAGGCGGATCTCTGTGAGTTCAAGGCCAGTCTGGTCTACAAGAGCTAGTTGCAGGACAGGCTCCAAAGCTACAGAGAAATCCTGTCTCAAACAAACAAACAAACAAAAACAAAATAAGTTTATTTACCTTTTTAAAATGTTATTATTCTATTAGAAAATAAATACTTGTATATGTTTCATTTTGTCTTAATCTTAATAAACATAGTGGTTTTCTATGGCTTAGGTGGACCATAAAATAATAATGAAGTGTGAAAGATGCTGATCCACATCAAACTAGTACTTGATCATTTTCAACAATATATTAAATATTAGGCAGTGAATTAAATACCTATGAAGGGCAACAGTTTAGATTTTAGTTTCTTACTACTGTTAAATAATATTCAACATAAGATTGAAATGTTCTCTTTGTTATTACTGACAAGGACCACATTGGGAATTATATAATTATATATCTTTTTTGTCTAACATATTTGAAGTATGACATAATATCTGCCAATTAATAAACAGTCAAATATGTGGAATAAATGAAGAAATGCTTTTGAATTATACTTAATCACAAAATAATTTCTTCATTTCAAATTCATTTAAATTCTCCTTAAACTAGCTTTTATAAAATAATAATTGAAATAATTAAGGCAGTTATTTAATTTATGGAAACTACTGTTCTCATACCTTTCATCATCACATTGATTTGATGGTAGAGGATTAGGCTTCTTGTGAACACCTCCACCTTGCCAAAAGAAATGATACTTTCTGCCTGTATAGAAAATTAATTCTGCAATTTTCTGTCAAAGAGGAAACACTGCAAGGATTCATAAAGTAAGATTAACACATACAAATAATCAAAATATAAATTATTTGGAAAGATGCAAAATTAAAGGTAAACCTTCCTTCCTTAAACCCCTCTATTCCAAAAAGTATTCAGTTGTTATTTTGAGTGTAATGATAACTTAACTCAGAAAAACCAGTCCAGAGGATTTTCATCTTCTAGGATGCATATATGTGCAAAATCCTCCTAATTTGAAGTCAAAATTGGTGAATTGGGTCTATTTATTTTACTGATTTACATTAATTTTTGTTTGTTTTTTAACAACTGTGTTTATGTAAACTCGTCTAGGTGTATATAAATGTATCACAGAATGTCAGAGGTCAGAAGACAATTTGAGAGTAAGCGCTCTCTTTTCTATCATGTGAATTCCAGGAATAAAAAAAAAATCTTGGTGACAAGACTGTCCACCCACTGAGCTGTCCAGTTTGTTTTGATGTCATGCTTTCAAATAATGGAATGTTGAAAGTGTGGCAGGTTGTTACATTTGTGATATTACTAGATAAGATCGCACCTTTAATTTTGCTAGTGGAATTCAATGAATTATCTTTGGTAGCTGAGATGAAGTGGCCATGTGAGATGATCTATGTGAAAGATGTTTTATGGGTTTAAAAATTATACATTGTACATATGTAACACATTTGTTTTATTTAACCATAAACTGATAGACAGTCATTTTCATTTCTTGGCTATTATGAATACTAATGCAAGAAACATCAGACCACAGATGTCTCTTTGACATGCATATTTCTTCCCTTTGTTATAGTCAGTAGCAGGATTGCTGAATCATAACTCTCTTTATACTTAATGATTTTGGGAAAACTTCACAGTATTTTCTCATAAGGGCAATGTTAAAATTTCTTTCCATTAACAATTTGCAAGATTCCTTTTCCTCCATATTCTCCTCAACACTTACTATTATCTTTTAAATCCTTGATTATAGCCATTTTAGCTGAAGGGAAGTGACTTCTTATTGTTGTCATAATTTGCATTACTCCGATGATTAATAATGCTAAATATTATCCTGTGAACTTACCAGTCATGTGTGTATCTTCTTTTGATAAATAATTACTTACACATATTAATCTACTACTTATTATGAAATTTCTCTTCTTATTCTCATTTTGTTTGCCTGTTAGCCATTCAGGACTCAAACTCTCAGCAAAGCTGAGACTGATCTTGAACATATGATCTCTGTGATGAGGGGAGAGAACTATATTCATCTGAGAATATAAGGATAAATGTTTAGATTATTGTTAGGGATTATTTTCGTTTAGTAAAGTGGTAGTTGTAGGTTCTTTTCCAATATCAATGACTTTTCTAAGACTTAGTAGTTGGCTACTTTTCCAGTACCAAACAAGCAGGTCTGAATTCCAATGACTGAGCTACTGGTTGTGTCAACCTGTAACCCAAGGCTCTTTGTCCCACAACTGCTTTTAAAATAACCTCTCTGAGACTTAATATTAATTGCAAATTGTTTGGCCTATTATCTCAGGCTTATTATTAACTAGCCCTTACAATTAAAACAACCTATTTTTATGAGTCTATATTTTACTAAGAGGCTGGTGGCTTGTTACCTCATATTGTGCTTCTCCAGTGACTGTTGATATCTCCCCCAACTCTGTCTTCTTTCTCCCTTTATTCAATTTGACTTTCCCACCTAGCTATATTCTGTCCTGCTATAGGCTTTCAAAGCATCTTTATTCATCAACAAAGAAAAGCAGCACATATTTTCAGCATATAAAAGGGAATCCCCCATCACCAAGATATTTGTATTACTACCATACCATTAGGGTTATCATACTACACTGTTGTTTATGTGCATTAGGGATGGGAATAATAGGATACACATTATCTGATCGGGGGAGTTAGAAAAAAGAGGGTTAACTAGGAAGAATGGGAGATAAATTTAGAGAATATTATTAATGATATGAGTGAATCAGATGGTAATCTGCAAGGCTGGAACATTTTTATCTTATAATTTTGATGTGAAAAAAGGAAAAACCGGTATTGTAAAATTTTGAGATTTTTAATTTACCTTTATTATACATGATATTGACTGCAAAGATTCAGCATTAAATAACTGGACACGAAATTGTTATAATATATCATCACAACACAGTCATGGTGGCACATGCCAATCATCTTAGCACTTGGGAAGTTGAGGCAAGAGGATTACTATGAGTCTGTAGTCAGCCTGCACAACATAGTAAATATTAGACCAGTTAGAGCTACAGAACAAAGAAGTTTCTATCTAAACTATCAAGGAAAAGAAAACTAGCCAACCAACCAATCAACCAACAAAATGCACAAATTCAAAATAATAAAGAGGGGACAGGCTGGAACCGGCTGGGACCGGAGCAACAGCAAAGGACACAGGCTGCTGGCAGCGGGAACCATTCCAGCAGCAGAACAGGCTGCAGGGACCGCGCGAATCACCGAGAACAGATCTCCCCACTACAATTAAACCAAAGAGGTAGGCCTTTGGTTGGGGAGGTCCCTGGCAAAGGAGGAGCCGGGTCCTATTCCTGAAGACCCTTTTGAGGGGTGAGAGGGAGCTTGGCCCCCGGCAGGAATCAGGAAACAGAGCAAGGGCATTTTGTAAGAGGAGCCCCTGGCAAGCAGGGAAACCTGAACCAGTTTTAACAGACCCCGTAGATAGCATCGATAGGAGATGGGCAGGCGCCAAGGCAAGAATTCACCCAATAATCTGAAAATCAGCATGAAAACACCAGAACAGAATGATCTTACAACAGAAGGTCTTCAACACCCTACCACAGAAGAAGTGGAAAAAAATGACTTATTGAAAGCAGTAGAGTCCCTTAAACAACATGTGAAATATGCCCTTATAGAAATGGATGAGAAGTATAACCGAAAATTTGAAGAAATGAGTAAATACGTACATAATACCCTGGGAAACCAAGAAAGAACGATCAAACAGGTAATGGAAACAGTTCAAGAATTGAAAACTGAAATGGAAGCAAGGAAGAAAACACAAACTGAGGACCAGCTGGATATGGAAAATCTAGGTCAACGAGCAGAGCCTACAGAAACAAGAATAATCAATAGAATACAAGAAATAGAAGAAAGAATCTCAGATTCTGAGGACACCATAGAGAAAATAAACGCTCTGATCAAAGAAAACTGCAAAGCCAACAAATTCTCATCACAAAACATTCAGGAATTATGGGACACAATAAAAAGACCAAATCTAAAAATAATAGGAATAGAAGAAGGAGAAGAGTCACAGCTCAAAGGCCCAGAAAATATTTTGAACAAAATTATGGAAGAAAACTTTCCCAACTTAAAGAAAGATATTCCTTTGAAAATTCAAGAAGCATACAGAACACCAAACAGACTGGATCAAAGGAAAACATCCCCTCGCCATATAATAATCAAAACACAAAATATACAGGTTAAAGAAAGAATACTAAGAGCTGCAAAGGAAAAAGGCCAAGTAACTTATAAAGGTAAACCGATCAGACTTACACCTGATTTCTCTATGGAAACAATGAAAGCCAGAAGGTCCTGGATAGAAGTACTGCAGAAGCTAAGAGACCATGGATGCAAGCCCAGACTACTATACCCAGCCAAGCTTTCGTTCACTATAAATGGAGAAATCAAGACATTCCAGGATAAGAACAAATTTAAACAATACGTAGCCATGAATCCAGCCTACAGAAAGTAATAGAAGGAAAACCGCAACCCAAGGAATCCAACATTGCCAACACTGCCTACAATAACTCAGGCATCTAGCGAACCTTCACTAGCACAACTCAAAGAATGGAGACACACAAATTCTACTTCCAAAAACAACAAGAATATCCAGTATGAACAACTACTGGTCATTAATATCACTTAATATTAATGGTCTCAATTCACCTATAAAAAGGCACAGGCTAAGAGATTGGATACGAAAACAGGATCCAACATTCTGCTGTTTGCAAGAAACACATCTCAAACAAAAAGACAGGCATCTACTCAGAGTAAAGGGTTGGGAAAAAGGTCTTTCAAGCAAATGGTCCTAAAAAAAAGCAGGTGTGGCCATATTAATTTCTAACAAAACTGACTTCAAACTAAAATCAATCAAAAGAGATCGAGATGGACACTTTATACTCATAACAGGAACAATTTGTCAGGATGACGACTCAATCCTGAATATTTACGCTCCTAATATAAAAGCACCCACATATGTAAAAGAAATATTACTAAAGCTCAAGGCAGACATCAAACCACACACACTAGTAGTAGGAGACTTCAATACACCTCTCTCAGCAATGGACAGGTCAATCAGACAGAAACCTAATAGAGAAGTAAGAGAACTACTGGACGTAATGAAGCAAATGGACTTAACAGACATCTATAGAACATTTCACCCAAATAGGAAAGAATATACCTTCTTCTCTGCAGCCCATGGAACCTTCTCGAAAATTGACCACATACTCGGAAACAAAGGAAACCTCCACAGATACGAAAAATATCAGTGTCCACCTGTGTCTTATCAGATCACCACGGATTAAAGTTAGAATTCAACAACAATCCTACCTCCAGAAAGCCGACAAACTCATGGAAACTGAACAGTCAACTACTAAACCACACCTGGGTCAAGGAAGAAATCAAGAAAGAAATTAAAGTCTTCCTTGAATTTAATGAAAATAAAGGGACAACGTACTCAAACCTATGGGACACTATGAAAGCAGTGCTAAGAGGAAAGTTCATAGCACTAAGTGCCCACTTAAAGAAAACAGAGAAAGCATACATCAGAGACTTAACAGCACACCTGAAAGCTTTAGAAAAAAAAAAGATGCAGACACGCCCAGGAGGAGTAGAAGACTGGAAATAATCAAACTGAGGGCGGAAATCAACAAAATAGAAACGCAGAAAACAGTCCAAATAGTCAACGAAACAAAAAGTTGGTTCTTGGAGAAAATCAACAAGATCGACAAACCCCTATCCAAACTAATTAAACGACAGAGAGAGAACACACAAATAAATAAGATCAGAAATGAAAAGGGGGACATAACCAAAGACACAGAGGAAATTCAGAGACTCATTAGATCTTACTACAAAAGCCTGTATGCCACAAAACTAGAAAATGCAAAAGAAATGGACATGTTTTTAGATAAGTGCCACATACCAAAGCTAAACTAAAACCAGGTGAACGATCTAAATAGACCTGTTAGACGCGAAGAACTAGAAACCGTTATCAAAAATCTACCTTCCAAAAAAAAGCCCAGGACCAGAAGGTTTCAATGCAGAATTCTACCAGAACTTCCAAGAAGAGCTAATACCTGTACTCCTTAATATATTTCACAATATAGAAACAGAAGAGTCATTGCCAAATTCCTTTTTTGAAGCTACAGTTACCCTGATACCAAAACCACACAAAGACCCAACAAAGAAAGAGAATTATAGACCTATCTCACTCATGAACATCGACACAAAAATTCTCAATAAAATACTGGCAAACCGAATCCAAGAACACATTAGAAAAATTATCCATTATGATCACGTAGGCTTCATCCCAGAGATGCAGGGCTGGTTCAACATACGCAAATCTATCAATGTAATCCAGCATATAAATAAACTGAAAGAAAAAAACCATATGATCATTTCATTAGATGCTGAAAAAGCATTTGACAAAATTCAACACCCCTTTATGATAAAAGTCTTGGAGAGATTAGGGATACAAGGGTCATACTTAAATATAATAAAAGCTATTTACAGCAAGCAGTCAGCTAACATTAAATTAAATGGAGAAAAACTCAAAGCCATCCCACTAAAATCAGGAACACGGCAAGGATGTCCACTCTCTCCATACCTCTTCAATATAGTGCTTGAAGTTCTAGCAATAGCAATAAGACAACATAAAGGGATCAAGGGGATTCATATCGGAAAAGAAGAAGTTAAGCTCTCGTTATTTGCAGGTGATATGATAGTATACATAAGCGACCCCAAAAACTCTACCAAAGAACTCCTACAGCTGATAAACACCTTTAGTAATGTGGCAGGATACAAGATCAACTCCAAAAAATCAGTGGCCTTCCTATACACTAAGGATAAGGAAACAGAGAGGGAAATTAGAGAAGCATCACCTTTCACGATAGCCACAAATAGCATAAAATGTCTTGGGGTAACTCTGACCAAGGATGTGAAAGATCTATTTGACTAGAACTTTAAGTCTTTGAAGAAAGAAATTGAAGAGGACACCAGAAAATGGAAAGATCTTCCTTGCTTCTGGATTGGGAGGATCAACATAGTAAAAATGGCAATTCTACCAAAAGCAATCTATAGATTCAATGCAATCCCCATCAAAATCCCATCAAAATTCTTCACAGATCTGGGGAAGACAATAATCAACTTTATATGGAAAAACAAAAAACCCAGGATAGCCAAAACAATCTTATACAACAAAGGAGCGTCTGGAGGCATTACCATCCCTGACTTCAAACTCTACTACAGAGCTACAGTATTGAAAACAGCTTGGTATTGGCATAAAAACAGTTGATCAATGGAATCGAATAGAAGACCCTGACATTAACCCACAAACCTATGAACACCTGATTTTCGATAAAGGAGCTAAAAGTATACAATGGAAGAAAGAGAGCATCTTCAACAAATTGTGCTGGCAAAACTGGATGTCAACATGTAGAAGAATGAAAATAGATCCATATCTATCACCATGCACAAAACTCAAGTCCAAATGGATTAAAGACCTCAATATCAGTCCGAACACACTGAACCTGACAGAAGAGAAAGTGGGAAGTACTCTACAACACATGGGCACAGGAGACCACTTCTTACGTACAACCCCAGCAGCACAGACATTAAGGACCTCATTGAATAAATGGGACCTCCTGAGACTGAGAAGCTTCTATAAAGCAAAGGACACTGTCACTAAGACAAAAAGGCAACCCACTAACTGGGAGAAGATCTTCACTAACCCCGCAACTGACAAAGGTCTAATCTCCAAAATATATAAAGATCTCAAGAAACTAGACCGTAAAAGGCTAACCAACCCAATTATAAAATGGGGCATTGAGCTGAACAGAGAATTCTCAACAGAAGAACTTCAAATGGCCAAAAGACACTTAAGGTCACGCTCAACTTCCTTAGCGATCAGGGAAATGCAAATCAAGACAACTTTAAGATACCATCTTACACCTGTCAGAATGGCTAAAATAAAAAACACCAATGATAGCCTTTGTTGGAGAGGTTGTGGAGAAAGGGGTACCCTCATCCATTGCTGGTGGGAATGCAAACTTGTGCAACCACTTTGGAAAGCAGTATGGCGGTTTCTCAGGAAATTCGGGATCAACTTACCCCTGGACCCAGCAATACCACTCTTGGGAATATACCCAAGAGAGGCCTTATCATACAACAAAAGTATATGCTCTACGATGTTCATACCAGCATTGTTTGTGATAGCCAGAACCTGGAAACAACCTAGATGCCCTTCAATGGAAGAATGGATGAAGAAAGTATGGAATATATACATATTAGAGTCCTACTTAGCAGTAAGAAACAAGGAATTCTTAAATTTTGCATACAAATGGATGGAAATAGAAAACACTATCCTGAGTGAGGTAAGCCAGACCCAAAAAGAGGAACATGGGATGTACTCACTCACATTTGGTTTCTAGCCATTAACCAAGGACATTGAGCCTATAATTAGTGATCCTAGAGAAGCTAAATAAGGAGAACCCAAAGAAAAACATATAGGCATCCTCCTGAATATTAACCTTCAGCAAGCGATGAAAGGAGACAGAGACAGAGACCCACATTGGAGCACAGGACTGAAATCTCAAGGTCCAAATCAGGAGCAGAAGGAGAGAGAGCACGAGCAAGGAACTCAGGACCGTGAGGGGCGCACCCACACACTGAGACAATGGGGATGTTCTACTGGGAACTCACCAAGACCAGCTGGCCTGGGTCTGGAAAAGCATGGGATAAATCCGGACTAGCTGAACATAGCGGACAATGAGGACTACTGAGAACTCAAGACCAATGGCAATGGATTTTTGATCCTACTGCACGCACTGGCTTTGTGGGAGCCTAGGCAGTTTGGATGCTCAACTTACTAGACCTGGATGGAGGTGGGAGTTCCTTGGACTTCCCACAGGACAGGTAACCCTGATTGCTTTTCGTTCTGGGGGGGGGGGGACTTAATTGGGGGAGGGGGAGGGAAATGGGAGGCGGTGATGGGGAAGAGACAGAAATCTTTAATAATTAAATAAATTAAAAAAATAAAGAGAACAAAAGTACTTGGTAAGGCAAAGCTGTCTTATCTTTTATAAACTGATGTTTGTTTTCTTCTTTTTTGTGTATCAGGTTTTGTCTACATTCCTACCTGATTACCCAATGTCTAAGGATGCCTGAAGGGGCATCAGATGTCTGCAACCTGAGGTTATAAACAGTTGTGAGCTGTCACATGGGTGCTAGGAATTTAACTCAGGTCCTCTGGAAGAGCAGTTAGTACTCTTAACTACTAGGAGATCTCTCTGGCTATGTATTTTTCTTTAAGTAAGAACTTATATATAAACATTTCATTTTAACCCACATACAAACCAAAACACTCTAAGAGTACATCTTTATATTGTCTCATTTTAATTTAAATTACCATACTTTAAATAGTAATGTTAATTTTATCTATACTCAGACTAGTCACTGCCACTTTATTTTAATTAATTCTTCAGAGAAAGAATGATTTATATTCATTGTTTTCCTTTTATATATTTCTGTTGACCACTAATTAAAATACTGAAAGTTCCCTTAAAATAAATTAATGTCAGTGGCATCAAATGAGGTACTAATGCATATTTTTATTATATTAAGACTGGCATTCATCTAGCTCTTAATGGGCTTTGTTTGGTGGATACAGACATGAGTGCTATATTAGGACATTTTAGTTCATGGTTGGGATTTCGAACTCCTTGTACAAGGGGTTGCTTACTAGAGATGTGGTTGTTCAGCTGTAAGGATTTACATTCAGTGGTCTTTACAGGGACTTTCATCATAACAAACCTATTCCAAATGTCTAAATTTGGCTAAATACTGCCTACTGGGATGCATGTACAAGCCTTATTCTCTCTCCCTCCCTCTTCTTTTGTTATAGTTTGCTGAAGAGAAATTTAGAAGGATTTAAGATACAAAAATATTAATTTTTATTTTTGTGTCTGAATTCTGTTTCAAAAATAATAAGAATTTACCCTTACTGTTTGAGGGGCAAAAAGATAGGTTTCAAAGTACTTCCAAGAAGTCTGGAGAGTTGGATATGAAGAATAAGCAAGCAGAAGAAATATTAAATCTTCTTCAGCAAGTATACTCTTGCTGCATGTCTGGGCACTGATGTTGTGATTGACAATAAACCATTTCAAATTTTAGAGAACAGATGTTATTACTATGAGCTCTCTTTATGTTCCCTATTTGTGTTCAGAATCTTCACTGTGTTGTAACTATTATAAAGGGATTTAGAGGTGGGTATCCTCACCAAGGAGTCTCACAGACTTGCCTGTCTTATTTAATTGGAAAATTTTGTTCTTAGTCTGGAATCTGCTTCAACATCTCTGGATAGGAACGAACTGATTTTGCAATGAAAAGGTTTTCTGTTCCTACCAAGATATAGGAAGTAATAGATTCACTAAACAAAAGAACTGTTTGATGAGGGTTGAGCTTCTTTTTTATCATATGGAGACTTTTTAGAAATACACAATGATCAAAAATTCAAAAAAGAAACCCACTAACCATGCTGTGCTCAATCCCAATTCATAATCTATAATACAGCCCAATACTTAAAACTCTGGGACCATCATGGAAGAGGGTCAGAAAGATTGTAAGTGCCAGAAGACCAGCACATTCTGGACATTACTAGGAAGCTGCACTCAGAAAATTTTAAGTGATATATGTGCCTAAACAGGACCTATGTCATGTAACAACAGCACCACTTAGTATGCCAAAATGAATTCAATGAGGTTGTGGGTGTCACAAGACTTCTCAGGGATGAATTCTCAGATATGTAATCCAAACATATGTAAGACTTAAATACATACATACGTGAACAACACAAAATGGACTTGGTGGGCTGTGTGTGTTTGTAACAATGATAATTAAAGAAGTTGAACAAAAGGTCATGACTGAAAAGGAGGTAAGAGGGTACCTAGGAAGAATTGAAGAGGACAAGCAGGGGTTTGAAAATCAGGTAAATATAGGACTCAGTAAATCAGGTAAATAAATTCTGAAAAATGGAACGTTTATACTGTAAAAAAAAAAAAGAAATTTTTCAACATGCCTCCTTGTTAACAGGAAGATATATATCATTCTCATTATATTTTACCTGGAAACATGAAACATTATCAGTCATTATATCTTGATAACTGTCATAATATTAAACTAATATCTTGTAATTAAAAATTATTTTTTCTATGAAAACTTTAGCAAACATGGGAAGAAATTGGGAGAGAATATGATAAAATCATTGTATCTTGATGATTGTCATAATATTAAATATCTTGTAATTGAAAATTTTTTTCTATGAAAACTTTAGCAAATAGGTGAAGAAATTGGGAGAGAATATAATAAAATATAATGTATAGAGTTATTTTGTATTATCTCATTTCTTAAAAATTACTAAAATATTTTAAAGTGTTTTAAAAGTAAATCTGTAGTTATGTGAGAGAAGTATTTTATTTAAAAGTTAATTCTAGTATCTACGTTGGCTAAGGAAAACATGTTGTTTTCCTCCAGAAAATGTTAGTAAAGAAAGAAAACTTTCCTGGTACTTTTCTAAGAGAGACTAATGTAAAATAAGAGAAAAACTTTCTTTGTCTGGAGGAAAGAAATTATTGAACTGAAAGATTTTCTACGGAGAGAAAACCTTGGGTAACTCAGAGTTGGTATACTTTTCCCCAGTGTTTATTCACATAAGAGCTTGTTTAAAAAATAACTTTGGATTCTTTCTGATGGAATATTCCCTGCAGATGGATTTTATTACTTGCCCTTGGGCTTCTTGACTGCAATCTATATTAGGGGAAAGCACTAAACTTGGTAACAGTGAGATGGTAATAAACAGCACATCTAGTAAAGGGTACTTCATTTTCCATTTGGCAAATATTTATTGATGGCCCTCTCTAGAAAAAAATCATGTATACAATTGTTGAAAAGTGTACAAAAAAAATGTAACCAGAAATTATAGCCTTATAAATATATATTGTTGTAAATATATTTTAATAAAAGGAAAAAATAGGAGCCTCTGTGGGAAAAATTTAGAAGGGAATAATAGGAAACAAATGATAAATTAATAAATAGAAAAAATCTAGTGGGTGTGTTATAATTGAGACAAGGAGGAGAAATAACAAAAGGGAATGCTTTTAAAGTTTATGGACTATATTATTTTACATTTACTTAAAACTGCAAAGAATATACATGCATGCACACTTACCCATAAACATAGTTAAAATAAGATTATGACACTTTTGATGATAATGCTCTTCTCAAGTGTCATAGTCTATTTAAAAAAAAACACCAGTATCAGGCATGATGAGCATCCTTTTGAGTAATTTTTCAGGAGAGTCCAAAAGAGTCCTGAAACAGTCTATAAGCTACTGCAACTGCCCTTGATTGCCTTAGAGTAGCTGAAGGTTTGTTTCTATTCCTGAAGACACCAAGCACTTTGTATATAGAAATCAGAGATTTCAAGCTTAATCTAATCTGAAAACATTTTCCTCAAGGACTAGTTTTCATGCAATGGAAGGCGCTATGTAAGCTTCCAAGGAGTGAACCAGAAATAGTTTTATCCATTTGGAATGTCTCGAAACTATAGCAATGACCAGCATGACAGGTTATTTCTTACGGTGTTTTGGTGGCACTTAGATCTTTGTCATAATTCACTATAAGGCTTGATCAACAGAGGAGAAATCATGCCTAGTACTGCAAATTCTGTCAACTACTAATGACTTGTCATTTATGAACTTTATACATATGCATATACCCATAGATAGTGTAGCTCTCACCTCCAATCAAAGAAATTTATTTTTTGCAGCACATGAAAACAGTTACAGCAAACCACAACTGGTCAAAATGCAAGAAAGAACTGATCATGGGGTGCCCATCTTCAATCTATACATCTACAACAGAAACTCTATGCTTAAGTCTCAGAGAACATTGCAAAATGATATGTGGAAAGATTGTAAGAGTTAGAGGACCTGGAAGAAAACCATGTAATTGTGTCTTCCTGATGGTATAACAGGGAAGATACATCCATAAAATTTCCACAGTTTATATGCCTAAAAAAGGCCTGACCCTAGTTTTTAGAATTAGCAATTCCTAAAGATACAATATAAGCCAAGAAGATATTGAGTAAATATGAAAGCCTTTAAGTGTGTAGTATGAGTCAGGGCACACAGGCAATTATAGGGAGAATAGGCCAAGACAGAGAAGCAGTTCAAGTGTGGCTGAATTCACTGTCCTGAGAACAGTAGAGATATACTGAAATAATTTAGTAAGGTAAGAACCAGATTGTACATGTATTGTTTATTTAAATGCAGAGAAGTAGCATGGTAGAACAAGATGGTAGGAATGGAATAGATACAGTGACAGTAATTTTATTAGAATAATATCATGCAAAATTAAGGATGTAGGAAATAGAATGGATTTTAATGATATGTAACAGAGTAGTTTAATTACACTGATTGTCAGTAAAGGGATCAGCAACTATTTCCAAATGCAATTTAACCACCAATAAGAAGAGTTCCCTTATAAACACAGGGATTTCTTCAGGGAAATTACAACAGGTTTAACTTTGGTTATCTATCAAGAAAATCTTCCACAGAGAGATTGATGTATTTTTGGCAACAGTCTGTGTAGGGTTAGATCTTGAGGTGGATTTAGCAAGATCTCAGATATTGTTTAGGGAAGGAGAGATTTTCTGGTGAGTTTGTGAGAATAATGTACAGAATGGAACTCTAAGCCTCAACAGAAGATTAGAAGGTTAAGAGATAAACTCTGTGAGGCAAACATGTAGGATCGAGAGGAATCCTTATTCTCACATTTTATCAAGTCCTATAGTTTTGTCCGTTGTTCTTCCCAAAAGAGCTGACCTAAGTTATGTTCCATTTCACTATTTTTTGCATATTCTTGCCTGCATACAGAATGGTTCTGTCCACTTCCTAATTTATGTAGGAAGCCTATCTGTTCCTTAAACCTACCCATCCCACACACAGCTGTCTAGTGTGCTGCCACATTATGAGTGAATATGTTACTATTGTGATGTACTGGTTCTTACTGCAGAAAGATTTTTGTTAGGTACTCTTTTCTAATGAGAAAATATGATGATACCAGGAAATATTCCGAGTTATTAGAATTTATGGAGGACAAAGTGCTGCTGGCATCCGGATGTTAGATTTACAGGATAATGCTTAGTTTCCTACAGAACGCAAAGTATCTGTCACTCTTGTAACAAAGAATCATTCTGTCCAGTATGTCAATAATGCCAGGACTGAAAAGCTCTGATGATGTTTTCCCATGATGTTTATTTACTGAAAACTAATATGTCTTTCTCCAGTTTGACTTTTGAGTTTCCTTTAATAGTCTACAGATTCTGGTGAGAAAGAAATAGTTCTGTGTATTGGATCTCACCTATACCATCAAGGAGAAGCTCCTGGAAAGTGGAAGAGTCTCAGAGATAACAAGGATGGTGTTCTTGAAAGACAAAGAGTTTGCCAGTATCAGCTGATTAAGAGCTCTCCTGAGGCAGGAACTCACAGGTGCTTTTAGGACGTATTGTGTAACATTAGCAGTGAGTGAGAGGATGAAACTAGTGTTTGCCTTGAGGAAATGAAAGAAACTAAGAGAATTAGATGCTGGATTCTCTTTCCGAATCTTATGGAGAGAGCATAGAATGGGAAGGTAACTGAATTGTGTAGCACAGTGGTGGGAAAGTGATAATAATATTTGTTTAACAAACAGAGTTATAAAGAAAGGTTATTTCTGGACAGGAAAATAAAGAAGTGTCTGAAACACAGTCCTTGAGTGCACCTGAAAGGAAAATGCCAGAGGACATTTGAAAAGATGTTTTCCTTAAAGAGAAGGATTCCTGTTTCAGGAGGAATTGGAGTAAGTAAACAGAAGCAAATGAGTTGGCTTTGCTTTGGTGACAAGAGAAGAAAGGGGTAGAGGGTATCTCTTTATAGCCCCTTTCTTCCTTGGTAAATAAGGTAAAAGGTAGCATCATTTTCCGGGACCACAAAGTGAGTGGCTTGTTGGTGAGGCTAGGATGGACTGTGAGTACCTAAAAACTAAAATTAAAATGGGAGAAGGGGCAAGTAGGGGCAGTAACTGTTGCAGTACCTGGAAACCTAAAGAAAAAGATGAATCATTTCATTTATATTCTACCATCAATTCTATATAGAAATCTCGAGGCAGAGAGTGAGTGGGATGATAATATTCTTCCTTTTCTGCTGTCTTCTTACTTTCCCATGTGTAAATCTCTGAAGGCATCCTTTAGGAGTTTGACTTTTCTCCAGAAACATGCCATCTATCATATAACTGTATACTGCTGTCTTCCCACACTGTTGATATTTATGATATTGGGCAGATAACCTATCTCAGAGATAGGGTCATCATATCTAGAACACAGCCATTGGCAACAATATACCTTTCATCAGTGATTCAGGAAGTGTGTTTACTAAATGTAGTATTCTTTATACACCAAGTTGTTGGGGTTTCTATGAGTATAAGTAGATCTGAAATAAGTGTCATAATGATGTGCCTAGGAAAAGGCAGTCCTGACGGTAACCATCTGCTTCGCCTCCTTGCAAGGATGACTTTAACACTGCTTTGATCCACTAGTTTGATTTTCAGAAATATTCCTCACCTCTTTTCAGGATCATAACGAAAGGCATCTGGAATGTTTTAATCTGCACCTCCAAATGCTTGCAAAGGTAATAACATTATTTTACTCAATGGAAAATGTAATAAACATTGATACTCAGTGCGCATTCAAGCTTGCCTTTCCTCATTACACAAAAATGCATGCTAATGACCACTGGATAATTAAAATTAAACAACATTTAATAGATAAACAAATTAAAGCAGAGAAAAATTTGTGCATGCTTCCTTAAATAGCACACATAATCAAAGAGAACACTTCTAATTATTGAAGAGTATTACAAGAGCTATTGAAGGAGCAATTGATACCCTTTAGGATTAGTGAAATGAATGCCATTTGTTTACAAGCTACATTCTTTATAATAGTGAAGAAATTATAAAGAGCAATTGCTTTAAAGACACCCAAATCTTACATATTGATCAGTATTTGTAGAACAGTATCTCATGACCCTATAGTATCAGATTTTTAAAATTTATTTATGTATTAAAACTTTCTACCTCCTCCCATCTTTCTCCCACTTCCCCCCCACACACACACTACAGTCCTAAGATCAGTCAGGGTGTCCTGCCCTGTGGGAAGTCCAAGGTCGTCCCCCCTGCATCCAGGTCTAGGATGGTGTGAATCCAAACAGAATAGGCTCCCAAAAAGCCACTACATGCAGTAGAATCAAACCCAGTGCCATTATCATTGACTTCTCAGTCAGCCCTCATTGTCAGCCACATTCAGAGAGTTTGGTCTGATCACATGCTCTTTCAGTCCCAGTCCAGCTTGCCTTGGTGAGCTCCCATTAGATCAGTCACACTCTCTCATTGGGTGGACGCACCCCTAGCGGTCCTGACTTCTTTGCTCATGTTCTCCCTCCTTCTACTCTTCTCAAAGAATAAACTCAAAATCTCAAACTATTTATGAGAAAATTATCTACAATATAAGACACCAATGAAATGTTAACCAAAAGCCACAAAAAGATAGCCTTTTGCCTCTAGTAGAGTATTATCAGAAATACAAAACAAGTTCTTGTGAGAAGGTGAAGAAACGAGAATATTATTGGTAGAAATGCATTGTACAACTTCTATGGAGAACATCTGTGGAAGTCTAATTCTATAGTTACTTCAAAAAACTACAGATGGATCCACCATAAGAGACTAATTTCCTGCTATTGGATGTGTGTGTGTGTGTGTGTGTGTGTGTGTGTGCGCGCGCGTGTGTGTGTGAATAGATAAGTGTTTTTTGTTATGGTAATACATGTATTATATATAAAACTATACATGAGTCAACACTCATATAAGTGTATGATATCAATGTATATGTATGTGCATATATATGTATATGTATGCGTTTGTGAGCATGTACATATATGAGTGTGTGGACTCATTTTCATATTTTGTGGACTTATTGAACATATATATGTATATATACATGCATTTATATATAATCACAACAAAAGGACACTATTATTTCATTTATTGTTGAAATTCTCAGAACAGTTAAAATATGAAACCAACTTAGCTGTCCCTTAGCAAATTAATGAATGAGTAAAATATAAATATTCACAATGGAATAGTATTTAGACTTTAGAAAGTAGACTATAATATCATGTCCAGCAAATGGTTGGAGCTAGGGCACACAATGCTGTAAGAACTCAACACAAAAGACAAATACCACATGAACTTCTCTTTCATACTCAGGTATTTTTTTTATACAATCCACCTAGAAAAGTGATTAATAGAGTACTGGAAAGATGAGAAAATGGAGGAAAGACAGAGGTAGTATAACAGGGACCAAAGCACAACCAGGAAGAAGCACATTCTTATAGTCTGCAGAATATCAGATAACTACAATCCTTCAATCTAGTTAGTTTATGGTTAGGAATGACTAGAAATACTCAACAGTTCTGATCAGAATAATATCTTTCTTTTTCAGAATTTTCCTATGCACTATGGTTCATTTACTTTTATTCATGAAATTTAAAGTTTCAGGTTTCTTGAAAATTCCTGTGAATTCTATCCTTCCTGCCAAGAGTCTTAAAATAACAAGTGTTTTTTCATGGCTCCTAACAGATCACTTTGAACAAGTGTTTCTGTTTAAATTTGGTGTACTCATTATAAATATTTATGAGAAGTTAATTTGAGTTAGGTCATTTGATTTTTCCAAACTGAAAATAGGGTTTCCAGTTAAAATCCAGGGCATTCAATTAATTCTTGTTAAATGATAAATAATTTGTTATGCCAAATGCAGTATGTGAAATGTATTTGTCCCACATAATTTCTAAAACAAGTTTTGGCTGGAAATAATTTATTGTTTATTTAGATTTACCTCAGCATTTTGTGATATTTTTTGCTGCACTAATAGTGCTGACTGGAAATGGGCATCGGGAACTCAAACCTGAGTTTTTATTGCAGACACTAAAATTTAAAGATAATGTCTTGATGACAGCCAAATTGACTAGGGTGAGAATTTTATTCTGAAAATAAAAGTAAAATTTATGTGAAAACTGAGGGATTTGGAAATTATATTAAAGGTGCACAAAATCAGGAAAGCAAATACCTCGTTTTCTCTTATCTATAGATCCTATCTATATATTATATGATTATCTCTAATTCACATGCACATATACATGATATAGATGATCTATATATGCACACATACACATAGGGTGCTGATGTTGGTACTGGTGTGTGTGTACATATATAGAGAGATAAGGGGATAGGTATAGATCATGGGAACCATGAGAAAGGAAAATAGTTTTGATGAAGGAGGTAGATATTAGAATGAATATGACATGTAAGAGAAATGAAATAATTGAAAGTGGAGTGATATCTATAGACAAAGAGGATAGAGGATAAAGGACAAGAAAGGTGACCAAAATAAGTTATGTGTGAAAAATGACATAGTGAAACTTATTACTTTGTATGCTCACTTAAAAATTTCAAAATTAATAATAGTTAACCCCAAATCAAACAGATACCATATATATGGACATGTACACACAGAGACACACACACCAGTACCAACACCAGCACCACCACTAAAAACAAGAACAAGAAAAAAAGTACTTTGAATCTGGAAGAATTTCTGAGAGTTATGTCTAGGCAGAGGTAATAGCAAGACGTTGGAAAGAAAACTAGTATGCTCATATGGTGTCATGATATTGGGTCATGTTGGAAAGTTATGGAATATTTACTCTGTAATAAAGAATTAGACCTTTTCTAAATTAATAATTAATTATTATATATGTTTAAATGTAGAAAGAAATAAAACATGACTTGTTTTCTAATGAATAATGTTATTTACATAGATAGATTTAGTAGATAGAAGTTGGCTGTGACAATAAAACAGTGTAAAATGTAAAACTGACTGGTATCGAGCAGAGACAAGTAATAATAAGATTTTGATAACTGGCCTTCTGGGTAAAGCCAGTTTCTAATATACTGATATGGAAACTTAAAGACACAATTAAATAACAACCAAGGTGTAGTTGAATCTTCAATTTGTTCATATTATCTAGATGTAATGTAGGTAGAAGGTCCAAGAATAATGCCAGTGCAAACAGGGTAGGAAAAAATGGTAACTCTTTTAGAGGTTGCTTAGGAATATTTGGGACATACAATCACCAGGATTTGGGGTACTCAGTAAGTTCCTGGGTAGGATACAGGATGAGAGAAAGATAGGATTTTGTTTTCACTGAAAATGAAAAAAAGAAAAGAATAAAGGGAAAGAAAGTATGCTTAATGTTGTCCTTGTGGAGCCCATTAGTCCACTGATCTAAACAATAATAAAATTTCAATAAACAACTGACTGGGTAAAGCCAGTTACTCCTAGATTGACACGGAAATTTCAAGGCACAACTCAGTAATAACCCAAATGTAGATGAATCTCCAATTTTTTCACATTAGCTAGATGGTATGAAAGTAGAGGTCCAGGACTAATGCGAGGGGAAATCACGCACATAAATGATTATGTATATGGAAAAGCTATATGTTTTTTGAGGCTCACATACCTGTTACTGAGCAAAGAGCATCAGATGCATAATTTAATTAATTTAAAACACATTCAGTATGGTATACTTGTTTTTTAGAAGAAAAAGTAGAATCTCAAATATATAAGTTGTTAAGGATATGAAGCTGGTTAGGGCTTCATATTGGGATTCAAATATCTTTGAAACAAATCAAGAATTAGCAAATATAACATCTACATGTAAACAATTGGGAATCTTTGTGAGAGGGAAGTACATGAGAAATGTACTAAAAGCCAAAAGAGAAAGGCTTTTATCAAAAACTAATGAGATGAAGGATCCTGTGGTTAGAGATTCTAAGTGCGGTAGAAATATTGAAAAGTTTGATGACCTTCTGTTTCTTGATGTTGAGGCACTTTTTGGTTGCTGTAGAAAAAGGATAAGAGTTATAAAGAGATACCAGAGGGAGTAATATGCTCACAATGAGCCTACACTGTTTTCTAGGAGTTTTAGTTCAGAATGGAAGGAAGCAGAGAGGGGAAGATAAAAAAGGGAGAGATAAAAAGAAGGATGACAGAGATGAAATGGGGAAGGAGGCAGAGAAAAAAGACACAAGCATTGTTATGTGGAGAAATTTTGTTTGTCTTGATTTTTCAATGAAAATATACAATCAAATATACAAACCAGTTAAACAGGATCATGATCTTAAAGAGATAATGAAGAGAAAGGAACTAATGTGGGGGACTGGCATCTAGTTAGAAGATCAGTTATGGGTAGAAGATAGTGCATATCTAGAAGATAGTGCACATCCACTAGGAAAATAAAATAAATATCTAAGTTGGTTGTAGGCAGATGGATTTTCAGAACTGAGATGTTCGTAGCCATATGAACACTGTGAGAGGGGCAGATAATACACATATACAAATTAAGTTTTTTGATGATTAATGGTGTGAATTTCAAATTATTCAAAATGTCAGCAATTTTAAGAAGGAAAGTCTTAACCATTAAAATGTTTGATATTTACTTAAATCCAGAAATTGTGTATAGAAATTTTCCCTGTAAGTATCTACAAGGTTTTCTTTTTTTGTGGTAAAGACAGTCATTTGAATATGAGCTTGATTACAAACATAAGCAATTGCATTGCTTATTCTTGTTATAGATTTGATAAAATCTCTAGATGTTTCTGAGAATTAGTTATTGTATACCCGTTTGTAAATGTCCCTCTTTCTGCCTGTCCCACAACACCTGTATTACTTAGTTAGATGGAACTGCTGTAACAAAATATCAAGTCTGGGAGTATTGACTACAAAAATTTATTACTTAATCATGGATCTGAAAATTCAAAATCATAGTGCCATAATGGGTACTGGTGTGAGTCCTATAGCGCTTGTATAAGACTGGTTTCTCATCATATCTTCACATAACAGAAAGAGCACAGAGTAATGATGAAAAAGGTGGACAGAGGAAAAAGAGTAGGAGAAAAAGGTGAGCATAAGGTAGAAGGAGAATGAGAGTAAGAGAAATGAATAGCACCTCTCTTCTTATTTTCTTATACAATCACTGATATCATCACTATTATTCCACCCTCATGAACCAATCTCCCCCTGATTACCACCAAAAGGCTTCACCTCTGGAGACCACCACAATGGATTTAATATGCTGACATATTATTTTTGTGAGATTCAAACATGCAATTTTCTCATCATCCCAGAGATTTGTTTTCTTGGACCAATGGTGTTGCCTATGTTTTTCTATTGCTAGTTAAATAAGAAATCTCTCAATCTATGGTGTAGATGGTTTTATTATAAGAAATTTCTATAAAATCCATGTGTATAGTATTTTCTTTTTTAAACTACCAAACTTGTTTTGTTTTACTTAAAAACTATAGTTAAATGCATGCCAGTAGCAAATGTTTCTTTTATTTTTATATTTATTGATTTCTGCATTTTTCTCTGCTCCTCTCTGTACCTCTTCCCTCCCCTTCAACCATCTCCCAAGGTCCCCATTTACTCAGGAGATCTTTCTTTTTCTAATTCCCATGTAGATTAGATGTAAGTATGTCTCTCTTAGGGTCCTCATTGTTGTCTAGGTTCTCTGAGATTATAATTTGTGGGCCAGTTTTCTTTGCTTTATGTTTAAAAGCCACTTACGAGTGAGTACATGTGATAATCTTCTTTCTGTACCTGAGTTACCTCACTCAAAATAATGTTTTCTAGATCCATCCTTTTCCCTGCAAAATTCAAGGTGTCTTTATTTTTTATGCTGGGTATTACTCCATTGTGTAAATGTACTACAATTTCCTTGTCCATTCTTTGGTTGAAGGGCATTTAGGTTGTTTCCAATTTCTGGCTATGACAAACAATGCTGCTATGAACATAGTTGAGCACATGTCTTTGTGGCACGATTGAGCATCCTTTAGAGATATACCCAAAAGTGGTATTACTGGGTCTTGAGGAAGGTTGTTTTTTAATTTTCTGAGAATTCACCACACTGTAACAGCTTGCATTCTTACCAGCAATGCAGGAGTTTTAGCTTTATCCCACAACCTCTACAGCATAAGTTGTCATCAGTGTTTTTGATCATGACCATTCTTACAGGTTATGACGGAATCTCAGAGTTGTTTTTATTTGCATTTTTCTGATGATTAAGGATGTTGAACATTTCCTTAAGTGTCTTTCAGCCATTTTAGTTTCCTCTGTTGAGAGTTCTCTGTTTAGGTATGTACTCCATTTTTTAATGGATTAGTTGTTTAGTTGTTCTTTTGATGACCAATTTCTTGAGTTCTTTGTATATTTTGGAGATCAGATATAGGGTTAGTGAAGATTCCCATTCTTTAGGCTGTTTTTTTTTTTTTTATCTTGTTGACCATGTCCTTTGCTTTACAGAAGCTTTTCAGTGTCAGGAGGTCCCATTTATTAATTGTTTCCCTCAGTGTCTGTGCTACTGGGGTTATATTTAGGAAGGGGTCTCCTGTGCCAGTGTATTTAAGCATACTTCCCACTTCCTTTTTTATAAGGTTAAGTGTGGCTGGTTTTATATTGAGATCTCTGATCTATTTGGACTTGAGTTTTGTGCATGGTGATATATATATATATATATATATATATATATATATATATATATGTGTGTGTGTGTGTGTGTGTGTGTGTGTGTGTGTGTGTCTATTTTCATTCTTCTATGTATTGATATCCAGTTAGGCCTGTAACATTTGTTAAATATGCTTTATTTTTTCCATTTGATATTTTTTGCTTCTTTGTCAAAAATCAGGTGTTAGAAGGTTTGTGGATTAATATCCAGGTCTTTAACTAAGTTCCATTGGTCCTCCTGTCTGTTCTTATGCCAATACCAGGCTGTTTTCAGTATTATAGGTCTGTAGTAAAGTTTGAAGTCGATGACTGTGATACCTTCAGAAGTTCTTTTATTGTATATAATTGTTTTGGCTCTCCTGGGATTTTGCTTTTCCTTATAATGTTGAGTACCATTCTTTTGAGGACTGTAAAGAATTTTGCTGGAACTTGATGGGGACTGCATTGAATCTGTAGATTGCTTTTGGTAAGATTGTCATTTTTACTATGTTAATTCTACCTACCCAAGGGCATGAGTGATCTTTCCACTTTTTGGTGTCTTCTTTAATTTCTTTCTTCAAAGTTTTAAAGTTCCTGTCATACAGAGACTTTGGATTCTTAAAAGATGATGGATTTAAAAAGTTGAGCTGTGTTTCATACTGTGACATTAATAGCCTGAGATTTGGGGGACAAAGCAAAGAAACAGTATGATTTAGCAACGATGTGTTTACATGTCAAATTTTGAGGGATGCACTAGTTCCAGACAAGTCCAATTGGTTCCATTGGTCCTTCTGTCTCTTCAAATTATTCTACACAATAGAAACAGAAGGAATATTGCCAAACGTTTTTATGAGGTTACAATTAACCTGATAGCCAAAGCACAGAAAGACATTACTAGAAAGAGAATTACAGACCAATCTCACCCATGAACTTTGATGCAGAAATACTCAATAAAATACTGGCAAATCGAACCCAAGAACACATCAGAATCATCATTCACCATTATCAATTTGGCTTATCCCAGAGATGCAGGGATGTTTCAACATACAAAAACTCTGTCACCATAAAACACCATATAAATAAACTGAAAAACAAAAACCACATGATCATCTCATTAGATGCCGAAAAAGCCTTTGACAAAATACAACACTCCTTCATGATAAATGTCTTGGAGAGAGCAGAGATACAAGGAACATACCTAAACATAATAAAGGCAATATACAGCAAGAAAACAGCCAACATCAAATTAAATGGAGAGAAACTCCCAGTGATCCCACTGAAATCAGAAACAAGACAAGGTTAGCCATTCTCATGATATCTATTCAGTAAAGTTCTTGAGGTCTTAGCCAGAGCAATAAGACACCGAAAGGAGATCAAGAAGATACAAATCAGAAAAAGAAGAAGTCAAACTCTCACTATTTGCAGATAAAATGATAGTTTACATAAGAGACTCCAAAAATTCTACCAAGGAACTTCTACAACTCATAAACACTTTCAGTAATGTAGCAGGATACAAGATTAATTAAAAAAAATCAGATAATAACATGGCTAAAAAAGAAATCAGAGAAACATCACCATTCACAATATCCACAAATAGCATAAAATATCTTGGAGTAACTCTAACCAAGCAAATGTAAGACTTGTATGACAAGAACTTTACATCTTTGAAGAAACAAGTTGATGAAGAAGACACCAGAAAGTGGAAAGATCTCCCATGCTCTTGGGTAGATAGAATTAACATAGTAAAAATGGCAATCTTACCAAAAGCAACCTACAGATTCAATACAATGCCTGTCAAAATCCCAGCAAAATTCTTCACAAACCTTGAAAGAATAGTACTAAACTTCATATGGAAAAGCAAAAAACCCAGGAGAGTCAACACAATCCTGTACAATAAAAGGACTTCTGGAGACATCATAGTATCTAACTTCAAACTCTACTACAGAGCTACAATACTGAAAACAGCCTGGTATTGGCATAAAATAAGACAAAAGTTTCTTTTTAATCCCTAAAGCTTCTATGGTCTTTGTCTTCTTTTGTAATTTTTTAGTGCTCACAAATGGATTTTTTATTTATTCAGGAAAAATTCCTTATTAGTAGTAGTTTTTATGTGTGGTGTTGTGTGTGTGTGTGTCTTCTCTGCTAGTTTTTTTCAAGGCTGATTTTCTACATGTTTTTGACTGTCACAACAGCAGTTCAATTCATTGATTATTAAAATAGGGTCAACAGAAGAACTGAAAATGGTCCCATATTGTATGGAGTTAGTGTTCAGACAGGAGTGTTTCAGGTTACCGAGTAACATGTAAGGTAGGTTCAAATGCCCTTTTCTATTCTTTTTTATGACAGTCCTGTAACATCTGAGTGATCAGAGATGTCTGTTACCAGGACTTATGATGACAAGGATGATATTCTAGAACTCACTTGTCTCATATGATAAGAAAAGCCATGTTGGAAAGAGACCTTTTCCTCTCAGAATTCAATTTCATAGTTTCAGCAGCAAACTCTCTTCACACCACTACTGCTTAAACTTATTTTACTGTGACAAAAATTCATGAAGTTATGGTGATGCTTACCTGAAGACATTTTTCAGGCTTAGTTTTCAAATGTTCCCTGAGAACAGCATATGGAACAGAATGATGCCATGAAGGTACTGGATCAGAACCGTGGTGGTGGCTCAAGTCAGGTTGCAAAGGCATTCTCTTTTGTCTAAATATAGAAAAGGAAATTTTTCCCCCATTTTTCTCTGTGAATTGGATAATGTTGAACCTTGTTTTGTATTCTACATTCTTATGATTCTTATAGAGCATATTTGAGGTAGGCAAAGAATTTCATTTTAAAACAGAACACTAGTGATTTTGTATTTTAGAAAAATAAATAAGCTCATAGAATTTTTATTTGAGTTAATTGAAAGGTTAACAGTGGAACTGATTTATTGGGAGCTCACCAAGGCCAGCGGGACTAGGACTGAATGAGCATGGGATGAAACCAAACTTTCTGAACATGGCGGACAATGAAGGCTGATGAGAAGCCAAGGACAATGGCACTAGGTTTCGATCCTAATACATGAACTGGTTTTGTGGGAGCCTAGCCTGTTTGGATACTCACCTTCCTGGTCCTGGATAGAAGTGCTAGGGCCTTGGACTTCTAGCAGGGCAGGGAATCTGGACTGCTCTTCATTCTCGAGAGGGAGGGGGCATGGAGTGGGGGGAAGGGAGAGAGGGAGAGGAGTGGGAGGAGGGGGCAATGTGTGGGAGGAGGGGGAGGGAAATTGGAAATGGGGAGGAGGCTGAAATTTTTTTCAACAACTAAAAAAAATAAACAAAAAAAAATAAAGAAAAAAATTTCTTTCCAAAATATTTATTATAGTAAAGAAAACCAAGCACACAGCCCTACTGTGTTTATTGATTTTCTTCTAGGATGTAACATATGGTCAGTGATTGAATCACATTAGTTTATAATAGATTACTCGTGAAATTTGATTTCTACTCTGAGGAAATAGTTACTATGTTTTATTAACTTTACCCAACTTGCTGACCATAAACTTCAGATAACCAGCATGCATTTAAAATTAAATAAAAATAATTTGTACTTTATATGTGTTATGCAGATTGACATACCAATACAATAAGGGATCATAGAGTTATGGTGTATTGACAACTCATTTTAAAAGAAAATTTCTGCACCATCTAGGATAATTCTTTTGATTTGCAGGCCAGTATCAGTTAGATGATTCAGTTTTCTCATAAGTTGTCCTAATAGGATGCTATTATATAATCACTATTGTTACATTACTATGTTATGTAACTTGAAGTCCCGAGGCATTTAGGTAACTGGTAATGCTTAAAATTTGATAGCTCTTCTGAGATGAGAGTATCAATCTTTACATGAAATCTAGTTTAATACCTAGGTTAGGAACAACACATTGGCAATTAGAATCTATAAATCTAGTTTAAAATTTTAAGTGTTTACTCTTTGACAACCTGGTATATCAGCAAAATATAACTTGATTATATTCAGCACTAACTCTCCTTCCCATTGCACTTTTTCCATTTTTTCTACTCTTTTTTACACAGTGTCCTCTGAACCTTGAGGGGAAGTTTTTAAAGATGCCCACCGAGGGTTCAGTAGTCAATAGTTGCTCAATCTTACCACTCGGATCAGTTCAGAATTTCTGCACTGATTGCTTCCCACAATAAATTATGTCTCTTAGACAGGCACTATTACTTCATGTAATAAGTTCCTTGCCCACCTGTGTTGAGTTGAACGGTCAAGTTCTCAGATGTCTATGACTCTAACAAACTCTAGAGTGGTATATGGAGGAGGGTCAAGTAGAAGTTATTGGTCTCTGTAACCTATATGTTTTTTGTGGTGTGGTATGTGGGAAAGAAGAGACTACAAGTCCTTTCATGATAGGTTGCCCCTTGTCAGATATTTGGATCCCACAGTGGGATCTTCAGGTCTTGTGAGTCCAGTGTATCACTGAATCTTACTTTAGTTACACCTTTTACTGATTGACTGCCTCCAGTGTTTCCTCATTTGAACTTTAGACAAGAATACCTAAGTGAATTAATGTAGTTTCAAGATTAAATGTGAATTAATCTTGTATAGTGTATTATATGTATAACATTATATGTGTACTATAAGCATTTAGAATGTGACAGACATAGTAAGTTGTAAAAAACATTAGCTAATATTGGTATATTAACAACAACATGCTCATTTTCAAAATTATTAACCCTAGCTGACAAGAGATGTTGAAAATGTCTGCAAATAATTGAGTCTACCTATTATAGACTTTGAGTTATATGCCACAGACCAAACAATATCTAAAGGTGGGTGGAATTGTAGACCCAACATTGATCATAACTATTATTTTTGTCAGGGAAAAATACATTAATTTTATACTTGCTCATGTCAGGATTGCATGAAGATTAAGCAGTTATGCTTGAAATCATCTCTCTGAAACAAGTAAGTGGCTTCTATTATGTGGCATGGCCATCTTAATCATAATCCTCTAAAGTCATTGTGAATAAAGAGATAAGGGGAAAACTATATCTACTCTCAGAAGGTCTTTGCCTGGTGGAAACACAATCATATGACCCCACACTAATCTCAAATGTGGGCTAGGACATTCAAAGTTTCTATGTGTACAGGGATAGGGAATGACATTAATATGAGATGTATTTTAGATTGTCTTTTCGACTCATTCTTAGGAGTTACAATTAAGTCAATTTAAGAAACAGTTTGAAGCCGTATGTTCTTGTTTGCATCATGTAAACACTATCGAGTGGTGTTCTCTTCATCAAGAGCTCTGATTTTGATCTTTGTTTAAGCCTGGTTGTCACTCTCTAGTGTTAGTAATTTTGTTTTGGATACTGAATTGAGATGAGTTTTCCTTCACACAGTGGTAAGCTGATAAAAAAAAGTTAGATGCAAAATTGTTGCCCATCTGTAGCAACTTTTCTTCACACTTTATTTTTGACTCATAGATATGGTCTCTTTGTGCTATTTCTTTCAGAATAGTTCAAGTTGTTTTCATTGTATTTTATAAATGCATTTAGACAGTTATTAGCTTTTAGAATAATATAAAGTTTATTAAGTAAGCAAACTCTATTATATAGAGATATTTATGAGAAATTCTTATCAGAGAGTACATTGATTCATGCATCTATACTGCCTTATAGGCTATAGAGATGATGGAGGAAGGTCATTGGTTAAATAAAAAGAAACTGCTTGGCCCTCATTGGTTAGAAGATGGGTGGGAGGAGTAAACAGAACAGAATGCTGGGAGGAAGAGGAAGTGAGCTCAGACTCAACAGCTCTCCTCTCGGGAGCAGACACCTCAGAGAGACATCATGCTCCCGGCTCCTGGGCAGATGCACATGATGAAGCTCCGACCCAGGATGGACATAGGCTAGAAACTTTCCAGTAAGCGCACCTAGGGGTGCTACACAGATTATTAGAAATGGGCTAAATTAATATGTGAGAATTAGCCTAGAAGAGGCTAGATAGAAATGGGCCAAGCAGTGATTAAATGAATACAGTTTGTGTGTTGTTATTTCGGGCATAAGCTAGCCAGGCAGCCGGGGTGCTGGGGACGCAGCCCCGCCGCCCATATTACTACATAGAGACATGAATTTATAGTGTAGGTATGAATTGATCAATTACAAGGCTCATGTGTTAAAAGCCTAATCCTCAATTCAATGTTCAAAAGTGGGACTATTTGGATATAATTGAACAATGAGAGCTTTGTATTCCTTAGTGCATCAATTGATTTGTGAGTTCATAATTGATGGCATTATGAAGCAGCATTGGGGAATTGTGGGCTGGGCATTATTGGAAAAAAAATCAATCAATAGAAAAAAGCATGCTCTTTGGTGCTATGTCTTATATCAGGCTCCCTTTTCAGTCTTTTCTTTATTCACAAAGGTTACTAACAATGGTGTCTTGCCTCACCGTACATATGCCTAGAATCAGAAGAGTCAAGTACAGTCAAGTAAAGATACACTAAAACACTGAGAGCTCAAAGGAGTCTGCCACTTAATTATTTTTCTCTCACATTTTGTTACAGAAATAAAGAGCTAACTAGCAGCAATAGTCTCACCATCCATGCTTAATCTGTAGTGATGCTCAACTCTAGAGACAGGAATAGAAACCAGAAAATTGCTCCTCAGAATTTAGGAAGCAGCAGCAGGTAATGAGGAAAAAAAAGTGAGATTCATCTCTCCACATACATTCAATATCATGTTCAGACAGATCCAGCTCTAGAAGATAAGATAGCCCTATACTTCCTTCATAAATATAAAATGAAGAATATTTGGTGTGTACATGTAGAGCATTCAGAAAATGTAAAGTCTACATTTCTCAGATTTACAGATTACCTTCCTAAAGTTCAAATTCCAAGTGCTGACTGGAAAAGTTATCCCTGGACTTAGGGAGCTATTTTCTTAAGCATCATAATGGCAGGTATTAGACTAATCTATAAGTTGTATCTTTTATTCTAGGAAAAGATAAACTAGAATAGTCTCCTCTGTAGTAAATCACTTACAATTTCCATGAGATGATTTTGTTTTCCTTTCTTTGTTTGCCTTTCTTAGGAAAACAATTTTATACAGTCCAGGGATCAGCAGAATTCCTGAGAAAGACTTAACTTGAAATGTGAATACTTGTGAAGAAATTGTCTCTTGTCTTCTTCACTAAAATACGTACTCTGTGAATATGAATAAAAAATTGAACAGGCTGACTAGTTTAAGCAATACAGTTATAAAGAATTCACAAGTAGAGAGTGGAAATATATTTTGCTCAAGGGTAAAATAAATAAAATAAGTTGGAAAAATGGAGTACTTCTTTTGATTAGGCCCTCCAACCGCAAGCTTTACAATTATTTCTTTATGGTTTTGCTATTGATTAATTCTTGCATACTTCTTGTAAGTTGTGTGAGTGGTAGTCATCCTCCAAGATGATATACAATGGTCCCCACCTGGTTGTTAGACACTTGTGTGGTCCACAGTAGATGAAAGTTCCAAGGCAGGAATAGTGAAATAGTATGACTCTCTGGATCAAGTAGACTTCCATGGTATGAATAGCTTTGTACACCTAGACAAAGATGTAGCAAAATCTCTGGACAAAATCAGTGAAAAAATGAAGCCTGCAAATGACCACACATGTGAACTTGGATGTGAATTCTCTAGACCTGGTTGAGTCTGAGGTGACTGTTGCCCCAGTTTGATCTTGAGTGCTACTTAGTGAGAAAACCTCTATCAGAACTATTCAGTTAAATTTCTTCGGATTCCTTCACCATAAGTTGCTAAAAATAATAAATGAGCCTGTTTTAATTTTCTTAAATTTTAGAGTAATCCATTATGTAGTAATGAATTACTAACACAGATGATATAGAATGAACATAAATCTTTTCTCCCCAAAACAGAAAATAAATCATTCAGTTTCCTTGCAACTTAAATTTCTTATATTCTTTCCACCTTATTAAATATACTTATCAACTGACACAGCAAAGGAAATTAGATTCTCTTCAAATGTTGAAACCCAGTTGACAGTATCTTGAAGCAGTGATTGAAGAGATGAAATCTCTCCTAATGTTCACAGTAGAAAGACTTTCCTCCAAAAAATCTTTTTAAAAAATATTTATTTATTTGTTCATTTATTTATGTATTATATATACAATATTCTGTCTATGTGTATGCCTGAAAGACAGAAGAAGGCGCCAGATCTCATTACAGATGGCTGTGAGCCACCATGTGGTTGCTGGGAATTGAACTCAGGACCTTTGCAAGAGCAGGCAATGCTCTTAACCGCTGATCCATCTCTCCAGCCCCTCCTCAAGCAAATCTTGTCATGATGCTCATTATCAATTAACATCAAGGCAACTTGCCTAACTCTCTGCTTTTGGGAATTCTCTGTTGGTCTATGAAAGGTGTATTGAGACAGAATCTGGTTGCAAATATGCTAATCTTCAATAAACTTATCATTCCTATTTGTTCTATTTTGAACTTATTAACTTTAGTATTATGAAATGTCTTTCATGAGCCAGTTACTCTGTCTTACATTTTGAGGAAAAGTGATGTGTAGAATGAAGGGACCTAATGACTTTAACTTTCCCACTTTCTAACCTGTAAAGACTGAGGAAGATACAAAGTATAATGTTCAATTTAATGTCTAATACTGCATTACTGCATCGATTCCTAATTCTGATACAACCTTCTTTGTACAAGAGCATAAACACAATTTTATCCCTGTTATCACATGAGCTCAAGTAACATTATTCTTATTTGATAAAATGAGAAATTCAAGGTTCTGTGATATCTAAAGTTCCCCAGAATAATAGAAGCACTCAAGACTGAACTCTCATTTCCAATTTCATCCCAGATTTATATTATAATATTATTTATATTATATATTTATAAATTATAATAATTTATATTATTTAACAAAAAATCACTATGTGTTTACTTTGTTGAATTTACTCCAGTTTATTATGTGTGCAAAGAGTTATCATACATTTGGTATGGCCCCAAATAGTGAACTCCCAGAAAGTTTCAGAAATAGAAATGAATACTACATCATGAAGAACTGTATTAAAGAATCTCACCATTAGGAAGGTTGAGAATCACTAATACTATACTAAAATAATAAGTGTATTATTATTTTTAGTTATTCATTTAAAATGTTTTTATTTTTAAGAAACTATCTTTTCTCATTTTACGTGACAATACCAGTTCATACTTCTTTCACTTCTCCTGCTTACTTCACTCTCCCTCCCACCCCACACCCATCCACTCCCCAGAGAAGATAAGGCTATCCATGGGAAGTCAGAAAACTCTAGCACATTGCTTTTATGCAGGACTAAGACCCTTGATGCTATGTCCAGACTGAGCAAGGTATACCTCCAAAGAGAATGAATTCAGATAGCCAGTACAAACAAAAGCGATAGATACTGGTCATGGCTTCCTTGGTAACAGCACCCTTGAATATGAGGTAGAACTGTAAGAACTCTAATGAGTGATAAAAAAAAATCAGAAAAGCATCTTGTTCAGCCATCTTATATATATATATATATCCCTTTTCCTTACAGACACACACTCAGTACTCCTGATTGTCTGTCCACAGCACTCAAGAGCACAGAGCTTCTCAAGGGTTTTGAATCTTTCATGATACACATATAGCCACAAAAATATTCTCTTGGTCTCTGCAGCAGAAAAATTAAAAGAAAAATTAAATTTAAAAAATTTTAAATTTAAAATTAAAATCTGTATTCTAGCTATATTGTACCTATCAGATTTTCTTAACACTCATTTCCACAGGAACTGAGTCAAATGAGTCACTGGGAAGCAGAAGTACTCTCTTTAAGGGTTCCTCTGTGGATCTTCCTTTAAATTCTGTGAAACCATTGTTTCATGAGTTTGTTGTACACATACTAAATATTCATTATCTTCAGAAAGGGTCATATTTCTGACAACAGTCACAAAATTTCCGGCCAGTTTATGTTGTTATGCAAGCTAATGAACTACCTTTAATGTTGGTGTGCCCTGAGCTAGACATCCATAAAGAATATTGAAATAAATAGCTTAATTGCAAAAGAAATAAAATTGTGTTGAAAAATTTTCCCATGAATGTTGAACAATTTTAAGAATTCTATCATTTGGGAATAAATCCAGTTTGGAAGTATGTGTAAAATTTGAACAGAAACTTGTCCATTTTCACCATTGGTATATCTTCAAATGGAGGACCTTCCATATCTTCTGCTCTGCCAGACACATTACAATAAACACATTATGAATATACAAGGCATATATATTCCATTATTATGAGGACTTGGTTTTTTCAGACTATCTGTATTTTTTCTCAGTGGCATGCCTTTCTTGAGCTATATAGTGTCCTTAAGGACCTTGTTTCTTGTCTTTTCTGTTTGCTTGTTTGTTTGTATTAAAAGTCAGGTCCTTATAATCAACTCCATGTTTACTGTGTGAATTCTTGAACTCTCATGGGGCTTCAAGCTCCGATTTCCTAGAGCAGTCTCATTAATGATTTTTTTTTTTTTTGGTTAAGGACTTAACATTTCAGAGTTAGTTGAGGAGAGGTAGTGAACATTTGCTTGAATCTAATTCTGTTTTTATAGTTTTCCATTATACATTTTTTGACTTATCAACTTGGCTCTTTTTGCCATTTTTTTCAAACTGAATCTGTCACAGTAAAGTACTGAAGTGTAGAATATCTTCAGCTTTTTTAAGAGCTCACATATTCAAAAAGGTAAAGGCTTTGGAACACAATGCTTGTCTTTAGGTTTATGTCATTGATATTCCTCTGTAAGGCAATACAAAACTTTGATTTATTATCTACATACATAATTTATTCAAAATTTATAGATCTTCAAAAGTTGCTCAAGGAGTTTGAGCTTCTAAATCGTCATGAACAAGTCCCAGTGTCATTTCTAGCAGGAAGATATTGAAATAATATGCTGGCAACAGAGTGGGGGTTATAATTAGAAAAGTTGTGAGTTAGAATAGTTTGTCATTCATCTCAAATGGACTATTTTAGTTTTAAAAAAAATCATGTTAATTAAATAGTCACAGCTTTGTTGAATGCTTTATGGACTAAAATCTTCTTTATACTTGGGCTTGGTTTTGCTACCAATAAGGAATCTTTTCTTACTGTATTTGATGGACTTCGAGGCAGAAATCCATGATAATAAAACAGGTGTAAATCACAGCTTTAAGTGTAGTAGAAATGGAGACTTGGGTTTGTATTCTTTTCAGTTTAGTATGGTTCTATTCTCTCATACTGCAGATGCATCTTCTTTAAAAAAAATCAATGTTTTCTACTAAACTTATATTTACAAGAAAGAAAGCATCTAGAAGTAGAATGAGTTAATCACTTTGAGTGTCTATTTCATGACATAATTTCATGCATTTGTTTCATATATTATCATTATTATGAAATGTGGATTTTGCATTAAAACAAGGTTCTTCTTGTGAAAGAATTGAATAGAACATCACTTTAAAACATATTGATTGAATTTAGAAGATAAAGTCTTAACTTACCAAATTTCTTTGCTATTTGAGTAATTTTCTGTTTATGTTTAATAATCTTTGATATATATTTATACATTGTTTACTAATAGGACCACATTATAAAACATGCATTAGTATATTTGTATCTGTCAAAAGCAAAGGGTATGTTAACAAATATGGTGGCTATGACATTATACATTATAACCATTGTAGTCCATGATCAACTCAACTTTATTTTATTTTTTGTGCTTTTGCATGTTTGTTTTTGGAAAAAGAGAGAAAGAGTAGAATGAGAAAATGTAGCAGAAAGTCAAAAGATTCGCAACATGCAGAATGCTAAGAGATACATATTTTATCAAAAAATACTTATTGAAACTATTTCCTTATTTTCTGTTTTCCTTCCTTTCTTCCTTCATTCAATTTTAATAGTCATCTGAGTAGCTACAATGTGGTATGTCCTTTATATTATTCTCTGATGTAACAATATAAGTGAAAGTTTATCTCTCAAAAATCCAGCTATGAAAACAGGAGACAGACCACAGATTTCAAAATCATTGGTGAAAATAAAATAAATAAAAGTTAGATTTAAATAGATGAAGTTAGATTGCACCTGTACATACTTGTTGGCTGGTACAATATTAGCTTCATGTTCATAGATACTTCACCACTATGGAACTGTGTTCTATTACAATTAAATAGTTCACTGTGGATTTTTGTTATATGTGAAGGACTCAATAGGATTATGATAGCTGTTAATTATTTGATTAAAGTATAACTACTATTAACCATTAAAAGCACTCCTTGACCGAAGTATTTGAAAACACAGGAGTATGAAGAAGAAAGTTATGAATAGATAACTTTAAGTGAGGCTGAGTAAGAAGGGTTTTCAGTGCAATAGACACAGTGTGAAGGCAGAGGTCCTGTGTACCAAGGTCACAGCTATACAGGATAAGGTTCTGCTTAATTGTTCAACTAAATTTATATATTTGATATTGTTGACTGAGGTTTTCTGACCCGCCGGGTCCTGTAGCTGTTAAGTCCCAAAGAGATCACAAAGAGTTATATATTAACTATAAACTGATTAGCCCATTAGCTCAGGCTTTTTATTAACTCTTTTTTTAATTGATATTTATTGAGCTTTACATTTTTCTCTGCTCCCCTTAATGCCTCTCCCTTCCCACCTTCAACCCTCTTCCCAAGGTCCCCATGCTCCCAATTTACTCAAGAGATTTTGTCTTTTTCTATGTTTTAGTTCCCATATAGATTATATCTATGTAAGTCTCTTTTAATGTCCATATTGTTGTCTAAGTTCTCTGGGATTGTGATTTGTAGGCTGGCTTTCTTTGTTTTATGTTTATAAAGCACCTATGAGTCAGTACATATGATAATTGTCTTTCTGTATCTGGGTTATCTCACTCCAAATAATGTTTTTTTTTTAGCTCTATCCATTTTCCTGCAAAATCTAAACTGTCATTTTTTTCTACTGTATAGTACTTCATCGTGTAAATGAACCACATTTTTCTTACCCATTCTTCGACTGAGGGGCATTTAGGTTGTTTCCAGGTTCTGGTTATGACAAACAAAGCTGCTATGAACATAGTTGAGCATGTGTCTTTGTGGCACGATTGAGCATCCTTTGGATATATACCCCAAAGTGGTATTACTGGGTCTTGATGAAGGTTGTTTCCTAATTTTCAGAGAATTCACCACACTGATATCCAAAGGGGTTGTACCAGCTTGTATTCCCACCAGGAATGCAGAAGTGTTCCCTTTTCACTATAACCTCTCCAGGATAAATTGTCATCAGTGTTTTTGATTTTGGCCATTCTTACAGGTGTAAGATAGAATCTCAGAGTTGTTTTGATTTGCATTTCTCTGATGACTAAAGACATTTCCTTAAGTATCCTTCAGCCATTTTAGATTCCTCTGTTGAGAGTTCTCTGTTTAGGTCTGTACTCAATTTTTTATTGGATTATATAATCTTTTGTTGGCCTATTTCTTGAGTTCTTTGTATATTTTGGAGATTAGACCTCTGTCTGATTTGGGGTTATTGAAGTTCTTTTCCCATTCAGTCAGCTGTCATTTTGTCTTGTTGACCATGTCCTTTGCTTTACAGAAGCTTTTCAGTGCCAGGAGGTCCCATTTATTATTTTTTTCTCTAAGTGTCTGTGCTGCTGGGGTTATATTTAGGAAGTGGTTCCCTGTGCCAATGCATTCAAGTGTACTTCCCACTTTCTCTTCTATAACGTTCAATGTGGCTAGCTTTATGTTGAGGTCTTTGATCTATTTGGCCTTGAGTTTTGTGCATGGTGATAGATAAAGATCTATTTTCATTCTTCTACATGTTGATATCCAGTTATGCACGAACCACTTGTTAAATATGCTTTGCTTTTTCCATTTGATAATTTTTGCTTCTTCGTCAAAGATCAGGTGTTTGAAGATTTAATATTTTTTCTTATTAACTCTTATAACTTATATTAGCCCATTATTCTTGTCTATGTTATCCACATGGCTTGGTACCTACTTGGTGAGGCAGTCACATCTTGCTTCTTCTCTGGCTGGCTCAGTACTACAGACCAGGACTTCCTTCTTTCTAGAATTCTCCTGCTCTCATTGACCTGCCTCTACTTTTTGTCCAGTTGTCCTGCCTATACTTCCTGCCTGGCTACTGGCCAATCAGCATTTATTTAAAATATAACTGACAAAATACAGACCATTATCCCATACCACTCCCCCCTCCTTTTTTTAAAAAAAGCAAGAACTCTGAATTTAATATCTTTTGTTTAGCATTTCTCCAGACCATTGGCCATAACAACTTGTAACCAACAAAGAGAAATATCTATAGTCCATTTATTGGGAATGTGGGCATAGTTTTCCAGCTACTTCCTGCTGGTTGGGAGCACTGATAATCTTATGGGGACCTAGAGATGATTTAAAATTATCATCAAGTCCTGACAAGAAGATTCTTGATCATCTCAGGCAGCATCTTGAATCTGTTCTAGATGTAGAACTCTGACATTTGGGCCATCTGTTTCTACCAGAGATTACTCAGGTAGTCTTCATTGATCAAACCTGATTTTCCTTAACTCAGAATAAATCCATAGCCTCTTATTTTCTGTGGAAATAAAAGCAAAACCTCTTCTCCAAAGTAACACATCTTTTGACATCAATTTTGAAGTCAAGATATTTTCAAAATTCCTATCTTGGATTAGTTCAGCAGCATTTATAAACAAATATCTTTTAGCAGCTGTTGCTTCTTTCTCAGCACTCAAACAATAAAAAAGAACATAATAACATACAGTATCCCAACTATCTGTGTGTTTTTCATCTTGCTTTATTTTAACCTTCAATTCTTTTATTTTTATTTTCAATTTTGGGCTTTTTGAGACAGGTTCTCTGTGTATCTTTGTCTGTCCTGGAATACACTCGATAGTCCAGGCTGTCCTTGAACTCACAGAGATCCACCTTCCCCTGCCTCCCAAGTGCTGGGATTAAAGGTGTGTGCCATCACACACCAAGATTCTCTTTTTTTCTCCCAAGCCTACATATATTTTTTAATACAGTAAACCATTTAGAGGTTTTTTTTCATCTTTTAATCTTTCTTTACTATCTCTCTTTCTTTTCCTAACCATATGAGTCTTTAATTTGCTAAGTGATATGGCTTGGATTACAGCGCATGGCTTTGCTGGCTGGATCTAGCCCATTTCTTAACTTTCTGAGATTCCAGCCTCATGGCAGAGGTACCAGCTATAGCCATGTGTATTGCAACAACTCTATGGCATTTCTAGGTCTTTGCCAACAAGCAAGCCACAACAGTCTGCTCACAAACTACATTTAAACGCTCTGTAGCCAGATTCCTGCCTGAAAGGGTCAGAGTTTATGCTGGCAGGACAGCCCAGAAAGCCAGAATTGTAAAACAACATGGCTTTTTTTTCCTACAATGGCTGAAAACCAAAAAGCATGGGGTCAGCTTTTCATCAACACCATTTATGTGTTTTGTGGCAAGACCGCTTAAAAGAGCTGTAAGGTTTTGTAGCTTAAACTGAGTCAGGAAGCCTCTCCTAAATGAGAATGCTTGCCTCTAGCAAGCATATTCCATCTGAGAAATGCTACTATCAATCAGTTATGCTTAACTCTATTCTTTTCTGTCTAGAATAACTTCCAAAGATCTCTCAGATTTTTAAGTAGATTTGGTCAGCACCATATTGGGCACCATTCTGTTGATTGAGGGTTTTTTTTTGTCCCACCTGATCTTTCAACCATTAAAAGAAATAACACAGAGGTATACATTAGCTATAAATGGATTGGCCCATTAGCTCAGGCTTTTCATTAACTCTTATAACTTATATTAGTCCATTATTCTTTTCTATGTTAGCCACATGGCTTGGTACCTTATTCAATGAGGCAGTCACATCTTGCTTCCTCTGTGGTTGGGTCAGGACTGCAGACCAAGTCTTCCATCTTCCCTGACTCAAATATTACATTTTTGAAATGTATTTAGTTTTTGAGATTACTATATAATTACATCATTTCTTTCTGTTCCTCCTTCAAAACCCTACCATCAAGACTTCTTGTTCTGTTTCAAATTCAGGGCCTCTTTCTGTTTAATTGTTGTTACATTTATAGTCCTAAATAGAAATACAACCTATTTAGTTTGTTTTATGTTATTCACATGAATATGGTCAGGGCTGACCATTTGGAAATGGGTAATCAATTATTGAGCTTTTTTCTGCTGAAAACTCTTTCTCCCATTTTCAGTTTTCCTTAATATTTATACTTGAGGTTTACCACAACAACCTTCCTAAGGCTGCACTCCTTTAATATAGTTCTGCATATTACGTTGAATCTGAAGTATAAAATATTTTTGTTGCTAGTTCAACAACTTTAATTTACTACTCTTGTGAATCTTAATGCAAATATCTGTTTTCTGATTATCTTAGGCTATATTTATGAGAGGGCTTTTCAACCCTAAAGGTGTCATGGCACATAAGTTGAGAAATGCTTTCTTAGTTAACTGTAGTTCTTTGAGGACTCCTGCACATTCTTGCTTCCATGTTATCATGTCTATTTGTATTCTCCTTATTTATATCATATGTTAGGCATTCATGTTGGTGAGACTTATCTCCTAGACATGTAAGAGCTACATTAATTTTGTCTTTAATGCAAGTTTAACTCTTGTTTTGTTTATTTTATCTTGAGACAGCATTCCCTGTAATCTAGACTAGACTAAAAATGAATTTCTGCCTTTGGCTTGCCTCAAATCCCAGGTAATTTCCTTCCTTGGCCACTAAAGTACTAGAAAATGTGACATAAATAATGCTAGCTTCTGCAGCTACTTTTACAATTGTACATGAAGCTTAAAGCTCAAGCATTTTAATTATCGTTATTAAATTTCATTTAGATTCACAATTAGTATCTATCTAATTTTTTAGTTACCTACAGGCTTTTTCTTTTCTTTTTGTTTAGTCTTTATTTCTTCTGAGTAACCATCTGTCTCTTACTTTTCCTCCATTGAATTATATGTTACCAAGCACATATTCCAATAGACACAGTGGTTTCTTCAAAGACAGTCTAGGGCATTTTGAAAAATTAATGGCTATTGGAAAGAATTCGAAATAGAGGAAATGGGAATGAAAAGCCTAGATGAGGCCAAGTCCCAGAGAAATTTTCATTATAGGGGGGGGGGAGATCTATAATTTTTCAGATTTTTTTTACAAGAAGTTGCTGTGTTCATTTATGTCAACTTGAATTGGGTTGCTTTGTCCCTTGCAACAGAAATAATTCTAACCAAAATATGCACAAAATTTTGAATTGAGAATCAATGCATTACAAAAGTGGCAGAGTTTAATCTGAATATCAGCTTCAATTTTACAGTGATTTCAAAGGCAGGGGTTTTCCATTCTCTACATATTTTTTCTGTTCAAATAAGATTGCTACAAATTATGCCTACATGTAGGAATTCATAAAAAAATGATCTGAGTGTTCAGAAATAAAAGTGCCTGACAGAGTAATCTACATTCCTTTATGTTTTCTGAGATAAATGGCATTTTGTCACAGTGTACTGTTGGCAGAGGATGCTCATTTGTTTCATGGGCACACAGACTCAAAATATTTACACAGAAACACTGTTATTTAAAACACTGCTCGACAAATAACTTATGCATATTTCTGGCTAGCTCTTATATCTTAAATTAACTCACTTTTATTAATCTGTGCATCACCATGAGGTCATGGCCTACTGGCAACATTCTGGCATCTGTCCCCTCTGGTGGCTACATGGTATCTCACTGACTCTGCCTAAGTTCTCCTCCTCTATCTGCTTGGAATTCCCACCTTGCCCTATTCTGTTCTGTGTTAGGCTCAAAGCCACTTTATTAATCAGTGGTAATCACAGCATACAGAGAGAAAATATCATATCATATTGTACTTTTGAGGTGAAGAGAATTCTGGTTTTAATATTTCAATAGTCCTAGGGGGGGTTGTGTCAGTATTCACTTGACTATGCTCAATTCCTAGGGAAGCAGAAAGGCTTCATGACTACTCAGCTTGCAAATGCAGAGCTCTAGGTCCATGTGCATATTATGAATTTGTGCTCTGGACAAGATAGGCCAGAGAAAATACCTGAAACTCTGGGAATATAGCAATCTTCACGTAGTTTTGGGCTTGAATTAGTTTAGGAAAAGTGGCTGGTAGCTTGGTAGCTTAACTGGCTTTGAAGAATCAGTTGTCAGGGTTCATAAAAATCTCTCTCATGGATCATTTTACTCAATGTGCTTAATTCTTTAGGGTTAGGAAAAGATTTTATATTACTATTTATTCAAATCATGCATTTAAATGCTTATATTTTTCTTATTTGTTGTCTTTATTTATTTTTTATATTGGTTGGATGTTGGCAGTCTTTTCTTCTTTCTACCATATTCATGTAACGCTCAATCCATAGTAAGATTTAGGACTTAACATCAAGGTCAAAGTCACCTTTAATTAAAGTTTAGAATCACATGAGTAGAAAGTCTTAACTGAATAACTATCTAGAATAGACATTTCCATAGGACAGACATCTGGGAATGTCTGTTTTACTATTATTATCATTATTAAATTATTAATAATTATCATTACTAAAATTATTATTCTTTTGATTGAGACATATGGTAGTTTGAATGAGAATGGTCCCCATTAGTTCATATGTTTGAATACTTGGTCCCCAGTTGGTAGATATATTTTGGCCAGATTAAGAGTTGTGATTTCTTGGAGGAATTATATGACTAGAAGAATTTGTCCCATTCCCAGTTAGTTTACTGTCTACTTCATGACTATTGTCTTAAGACATGAGTAGCTTTCAGCTACTGCTCCAGTATTATTCCTGCCTATGTGCCTGCTTGTTGCCCTGTTCTGAATATAATGGTCATGTACTTGCCTTCTGCAATTGTGAACACCAAATTACTTTCTTTATAAGTAATATTGATCACAGTGTTTTGTCATGGCAAAAGAAAAGTATCAAAAACTTTGGAGGATGATCCAGCCTTCTGCAGGTGACACCATCCCTAAGCATGTATTTCCAGACTGTTTAAACAAATTAGCTAAATTGTGTGTAATACAGCCAGCAAGCAGTATGTCTATAGTCCCTGATTTACTTTAATGCCATGATTGATTTCCCTGATCTGAGACAATGTTGCATGGAATAGAAAACATTTCTACCTTCAGAATGCTTCACTGACTTCCTATCCTAACTTCTGTCAATGATTGGATATGATCTGGAAGTATAAGATGACCTTCCAGGTTATAAGCTTGTTCTACAATGATTGTTTCTGAATTTTTTCAGTTTATTTATTTTTTTCATTTTCCTCCTGTTGTAGTGTTAAGTTGCTTATTCTGGATAATATCCCAGGTTTGGAGAATAGTTTGAAAATATTTTCTCTCATTCTTCCTCTTATGTTTTCAATAAGTCTTTAAAGAAACTTGTCAAATTTAGTTCTTTGAGAATTTTGTCTAACACATTCAGATTATATTCATCCTCCTTCTCTCAACCCTTCTCAAACACAGCCACTTTCCCTTCCCTCCAAACTTTGTTTCACTTTCTCTCCATCAGGACAATTTTTTACTGTATAAATCTTCTTGTGTATATGGCTTTACTTTTGGAGGTGGACAACTTATCAGAAGTCGGACACTTAGAGAAAAGTAACCATTCCTCTATGAACAGTCAAAAATTGCTCATAGCTTCACTAATAATGGTGGTACTTGGTATTCAACACTCCTCCATGCTTGGCCTTTCACAGACCTTGGGTATGTTGTTACAACTGCCTTGAATTCATATATACAGCTGTCCCACTGGATCCAGAAAACAGTGTTTCTTATTTAGGCTTTCTATTCCTGTGAAGAATACACCATAAAAACTCTTATGACAACTCTTATAAAGAAAAAACATTTAATTATGGTGATATATATATATATATATATATATATATATATATATATAATCATCATGGTGAAATATGAAGGCATACAGCTATGCATAATACTGGATAATTAGCCAAATATCCTACATCTTGACTTACGGGCATCAGAAAGTGATGTGAAACATTGGATGTGGCTTGAACATATATGAGATCTCAAAGTCCTCCTCCACAGTGACATACTTCCTTTACCAAGGTCACATACACTCAAACAAAGCCACATCACTTATTAGTGCCACTCTATTTGTGGTCCATTTTCTTTCAATCCACCACACAGTGTTTCTTGGTAGTCATTCACTGCATCTGCTCTCACATTCTTTCTGTCACTTTTTTGCAATGATCCCTGAGGCTTTGGAGAATGTATTGCCCTGTATATGCTCCACTTAACGCTGAACAATCTGTTGTCTCTTATTGTCTACACCTTGTCAAGTTGATGGTCACTTTGTTCTTGGTCACCATCTATTGAAAACAGAGATTTTCTGATTAGTGTGGAGAAAGGCTTTACTGTATGGGTACAATGATATCATCAGTTATTGGTTTAATACTATATTTATTTAGTAGAATAATAGTAGTGAATTCTCTTCTTGGGTTTATCTATAAGTTCTTGGGTCTATACTTTTGCCAAAAAATGTGTTTCATATTGAGGAAAATAGACATAAATCCAACCAGAAAGTAGTTAGTTACCTTTGTTGGGACACAGTCAAAAGAATATCTTTCCCACAAGGAAAGTCATGGATTGTTCTTTTGACCATGTTCCAGAAAAGCCCATATGCCAGTATTGCACTAGTAGACAATGTCTTCCAGGACAATCTTTATTGTAGTGCACAAATTTCAAAGTTGAGTGTGATAGATGGTGCGATGGATGATTATTTTTGTCCTCTAGCAATGTGTACATCATCTTTTAATAATCTGAAAGCTATCCAGAAGGGATGAAATTTCCAAGTTGTTACTACTTGATTCCTTCACATTCTATGATTTAAGAATGTGGTATCTTTAGCAAAAGTGGCTTTTGTAACATTGATTCCATTGCTCAAACAATTTAGGATCAATTGGGGCCTCTAAGACCTTGAAGTAGCAACATTTAAATTGACTTTTCTTTTAATTGTCTTTTTTGATGTCTTTCAATGACAAGTATCATTATCAAAGTGAAATGGTATATTTTTTATGTCAAGGGTAATTTCTGCATTTGCTGACTGTTGTCTCAAGTTTCATCCACATTTTAAACTATATAATTAAATATTGCATTTTTCCTTTTGAAATACAAACTGCTTTTATATTGGAAGATTTAAGAAATCCAATTTCTAATTTTGTCTTACTATTTAGGTATAGTTGAACAGAGGATATTCCCTGAACACTGACCAGAAATTAAGCAGAAATTAATGGCATAAAATACAACACTGAACAAAAAAGCCATAAGCTGTGGTTTACTGCTCTGTCTGTTCTTTTCTTTTCAGAACAGGGCTGGCAAAGCTTCTGGGCTTGTGATAGATATGACTGATTGACAATCCTGGAAAGACAGCATTAATAATGCTCTTTCATTAAATACAAATGTCATTTAGAAGTTTGGCTTTCCATGTAAAGGAGTTGAACATTTTGCTCCAATTTCATTCTTTCTTCAAAAAATGATTACATATAGGACATTATAATGCTGTGATTCAGAAATAGCTAAGCTTTAGGAATATTTTTGCTTTACTGACTTAAATTACTCCCAACAAGTAGTAAAAACCTGTTCAGAAAGCAAATCCCAGCAAGCAGAATTTCATCACATCAGTATAATCTCTTGCCATCATCTTTGAGGCTGCCTAAGGGCTCAGTTTCACAGAACTAAAAATAGAAACTAGTACTGTACCTAAAATAGTTGTTAAGGCCATTTGCCTATAGTATTTAGCACAGTTCAGATATTTAGCAACATATGAGGAAAAATAAACAACTATCATAAAGTAATTCATACAGTCTTTGAATCTATATATACTGCCCACTGATTACATAAAATGTAAGAAAAGTAAGCTATAATAACCATTAAAATGTGATATTTTGAATTTGTGTACATGACCTATTTAGTATTCTATTGAAATTTTTTAGTAGCTTCCTTATGGTATTTGTTTTGTTGTCATCTTTGAGTAAGTTCTAAACTGATGAAATACCACTGTGTAGAAAGCCACAAATTATCCTGCATTACCTCTGTATTTTATGTCAGGCAGTAATGGCTCTTGCAGGTCTTAGTTTCTGATCATAATATATGCTTAAAACTTAATTCTTGGTTTATTTAGTTAAAAACTTTTACCTGGTGGAAATTTTATTCTATGAGACATGCACACATACAAGGCATAGCAAGCCAAGATTATAAAAAAGACAAAGGTCAGAGATATAATGTTTTAGAAGATGAGAAAAGTTAATTCATAAGACAATAACCTTTGCTCATGTCACATGGATAAATCCAGCTATTGATTCTTGACTTTATGTGTATACACATGGGAATGAAGAAAAATGAATCTGTGAGAGATTCAAGTGTCGGCATAGAAGTAGGGAGATTCTCTAGTGAAAGTTTTATTGGGGTGGCATTAGTTAGTTAACAGTAGAAGCAAGAATTTGTGAAACTGTACAAGAGTCTTTGTCTTCAATCGATCATGCCAATCACTTGTGCAATCATCTAGGAATTGGAACCCTGATAATTCTACCTGAACCAGGCAGCTAAAAGCACTGGCCTCTCCCCACTCCCTCAAACCCTCATTACCCACCCCCTCCTGTGGAGCAACATTCTCCAATTTCCACTCCTTTCCCACCTTCACCTACCCCCTCCCTAGCCCAACCAGAAATTTAAGATCAAATTCTCCCTTACACACCTTCCTCCCTACCTCCCACTCCTACTGCATCTTCCCTGCCAATCCTCACCTCATCTCCTCCCATACCAGATCCCACCATAACTCCATTCATCTTTGCCTTGTCCAGGAAGTGGTGGGAGTCAATGGCATAATGAAAGTCCATATTCCCTTTTCTTATTCAGATATCTCTTAGATAGAAAGGCAGCTGTGTTCATTTTCTACTAATCCTTCTGCTTATATTAAAGAGATTTGTTATCTGCCCCAGGCCTATGATCTAACCTGGCATGACTACAATCAATGTCTTCCAAGCTTCTACTCTCACTTTTGGGGAGTAAAGTAGATTTCAGACAGCAGCTAAACAATATGCAGACCAGACTCACTTGGTAGATAGTATGGTCCTTGTGCAGGAATTGGTTATGTCAGCCAAAGAACCACACTGAGACTACCAACCTGACCAAAGTGGCCAACAGAGGTGGAGCATCATGGTTCATTGCCTCTTTCAGGTTATTGAAATGGTCACAGAAAAAGTATTTAATTTTGACAAAATTTGAGAAATTACACAGCCAGCAGAAGAAAATCAATTTTTCTTTTAAATTGGTTACAAGAGACCATGGTCCAATATACTAAGTTAGATCCAGCATCTCCAGTGGGAGCCATGATCCTGGCTACCCACTTTATTTCTCAGTGAGCACCAGATAGTAGAAAAAAGTTAAGAAAGGCTGAGGAGGGTTCCCAAATCCCTATACAGGAATTGGTGAAATTGGCTTTTAATATTTTTAATGCCTGAGAAGAAGCAGTTGAGTCTTCCTCCTTACAGACAAGGCTGGAACAAGCAGCAACTCTGCAGGCTCAGGCCTTAGCAGTTGCCCTAAGGTCACTGGAAGGGGGACAAGGGAAGTCAACCACAAGGTTCTATCCCAGCAGAGCCAAGCCTAAGTCATCCTCACTGTCAGGCTGCTTCAAGTGTGGTCTAAATGATCATATGGCATGATATTGCACTGAACCTCCTATGAGGTCATGCCCTATCTGCCAGCAACTTGGACACTGGAAATCACAATGTCCCCATGTGGGCTCCTCTTCTGTGCCATCACACAGAGGCCCAGCCTCACCAATATTGGCAAGTGAAACTGAGCCATCATTTGGACTTCTCAGCCTTGCAGAGGACTGATGTAGCCCAGACTTGTTATTTCCCATAACCCTACCCAAGCCTAGGGTAAAGCTACAGGTAGCAGGTAAGTCTATTATGTTTCTTTAGGGAATAAGAGCTACCTATTCTGTTTTAATATCTCACTTGGGCCTTAGGTTACCCTTACAAATTTCAGTTATGGGGGTAGACAGGACCCATTCCTCCTTATTTAAAAGTTTGCCACTGCCCTGAACTCTTGCAGGACAATTTTTCTCTCATTCCTTCTTAGTGATACCTGCTTGCCCAGCACCTTTACTAGGTCAAAATATCCTCAACTCCTTCAGGACCACACTCACTTTGGCCCCCACACACTCTCCTGAGTCACACTTTCTTCTCACTTTAACAGCCTCATATATTCCTACTCCAGACTGTACTGTGCTTACTTCCCCTGATCCAGTAGATCCCCAAGTATTGGATACTTCTACTCCTGTATCTACTGGTACTACTCAGCACCAGTAAGCCCTAATTTGCCTTAAAGACCCTTCATCCTTCCCTTCCACACCCCAGTTTCCTATTTATGAAACCCACCGAGAAGACCTTAAGCCTATTATTACCTGTCTCCTATTTCAAAGACTTTTAATTCCTATTGACTCATTTTGCAACACTCTAGTGTTCCCCTGAGTAAGCCCTCTCGTGCTTACTGCTTGGTTTAAGACCTCCACCTTGTAAATGAGGCAGTCATTCCAGTTCATCCTCTGGTTATTAACCCTTACAATTTCCTGTCTAATGTTCCTCCTAACAACTCCTACTTTACAGTAATAGACCTAAAGTATGCCTTCTTTACTGCCCCTTTACATCCTGACTCATACTTCCTCTTTGCCTTCACCTGGGAGGACACTGACTCCTTGTCCTCCAGACAGTTTACATGGACAGTTCTCCTTCAGGGCTTTTAGAAAATCCCTCATTTCTTTAGCCAAGCTCTGGTTTGATATCTCTTAAACTTTGCCACAAGTCCTAGCACTCTCCTCCAGCATGTAGATGACCTACTTCTCTGCAGTCCTACATTGTCTCTGTCCCAACAGGCCACCTCTGTGCTCATCCTTCCCCAAGACATTTACAGTCATTTCAGACATCCACCAGACATTACACCTAGGCCTCAAATCTTTGTTCAGCTTTTTGGAGCCCCTTTTTGACCCCACCCATCTCTGAGATTTTATTTTACAGGTTCACTCCACTTGCCAGATGTGTGCTCAGTCCAATTCACAGGGGGATCTCCATATATGTCAGTTGATACACCAGCTTCAGGACACCAACTGGGTGAAGATTGGCAGCTTAATTTCACCCGAATGCCTAGTTATGACTAAAAACTCTGTTATCTCTTAACACTGGTGGGCACTTTTATAGGATGGATAGAAGCATTTCTAGCCTCACGGGAAATGACAGATGTGGTGGCTCAAGTACTTCTGGACCATGTCATTCCTTGTTTTCTTTGTCCCATGGACCATCCAGATAGACAATGGGCCAGCCTTCACTTCCAGGGTCATGGAGTTTGTGTCAGAAGCTCTCAACATCTCCTGGAAATTCCACATCCCCTACCATCCACAATCCTTGGGAAAGGTTAAGAGGGCCAATGGATTCGTCAAAAAACAGCTAACCAACGTCTCCATTGAACTCAGGTTATCTTGCTCCTCCCTTTTCCCCATTGTCCTTACTTGCCTCAGGACCACCCCATGTTTCCCTACAGGCCTGAGCCCTTTTGAGATGCTTTATGGCAGGCCCTTTCTCCTTAACCATCACCTCCCAGTTCAAACTCCTCCACTGGCAAGTTATCTTTACTACCTCTCCCTTCTATGGTCCCTTTTCCATTCACATATTGACCAGTTGTCTACCTGCCTCCACACCAGTGGATTTTAATGCCCCTGAACTTCACCCTCTCTCTCCTGGGGACAGAGTACTCCTCAAACTGCTAACTTCTACATCTCTTGAACCTTGATGGACAGGACCTCGCATGATAATCCTCACCACCCCCTTGGCTGCCAAGCTCCTAGAACACCCATTCTGGTACCATCTCTCCAGGCTCAAGCAGGCACCTACTCAGGACACTTGATCTGTCCAACAGTTAGGACCTATCACCCTCCATTTTGCCAAGATGCCACAATGAAGGGCCTACTTACTCCTCATCCTGGCACACTCATCTTTGGTGATACAAAAAAGATGGGCAATAACAATATTTTTTCTTCTAGATACCTGTGTTCTTACCTCCAATGAGAAACAGATGCCTGGCATCTCCAGGATGACAGTAAAGAGAATGCCTTTCCAGACACACCTCTCACTGAGCATTGACCCACCAACACCCAGATCTCCTCTCCCCCATATCACCACATCCCACAAGAAGTAGCCAGACTTGTATCAACACTTCATTTTTCAAAGAGAGCCTAAATGTTGGTCATAAATATAACCTCAGCAAACACTCTGGACTGTAAATCCTGGTCTCTGACCTCCATCTTTGGAGGCCCAGCCCCTGTGCCCCTTTAACCTTGACCCCTCACTGAGGAGGGTAAAGGTAGCCTGCCATACTTTGATTCCATACCCAGGAAATGACAAGACCACTCCCCAAGGCTATTTAAACTGCTCCCCCAACATAAACACATAGCTTTCCCTCATTTCCCCTAGTATGGGACAATTCTGTATTCTGTAAATTATGTTTTAAATAAACATTGATTGGCCAGTAGCCAGACAGGAAGTATAAGTGGGACAACAAGACAGGAAGTAGAGGTGGAGCAATGAGAACAGGAGAATTCTGGGAAGAGGAAAGCCCATTCCTCTGCCATCCTGCCCAGACACAGAAGAAGGAAGATGTGACCTGCCACGCTGAAAAACATACTGAGCCATGTGGCTAGAATATATACTAGAATAATGGGCTAATATAAGTTATAATAGTTAATAAGAAGGCTGAGCTAATGGGCCAGTCAGTTTATAACTGACTGATTTTCTTTGGGACTTAACAAATGCGGGAAACAGGTAGGATAGAAAACTCAGACAATATTCCCCAGTTGGTTATGTTGGTGGCTTTCCTGTTCCCCTCAGGGCCACCTGAGAGTGAAGGAGTCCAATTATACCTGGATATCTTTTAATTTGGTTTACTTTGCTTTGGCTTCATTGGGATTTTGCATTGTCAGAGAGCTTGTGTTAGAAAATATTCCTAACACCCTCCTAATACAATCTCCTGGTTCAGTCATCAGATCAATATAGCAGACTAACTGAGATTAACTGTTATGGCTTCTCCTCAATCTCCGCTCCCATTCCCACAACACTAAATAAGCAGATGCTGATGAAACAGCCTGCTTTTAACCCCTCTGTGTTGTTAGAAGTCCCCTTCTAACATAGCCCCATTCCCAAAACGCCAGGTTTTACCTGCTCCCCACCAACCACTCCTTCTCTGTTTCTGTTCATAAAGGGTCAGGCGTTTTGGGAACCCATTCCCTTTGTATGGATATCTTGCTTAGCATATATATATATATATATATATATATATATATATATATATATATTAGAGAGGGACTTGGACCTTCCTCAAAACAGTGTGCATCATTCTCTCTGAGGAGTGGATACAAAGTGCCATGGGTGGAGGTGATGAGTATGTAAAATGAAAAAATAGTTTATTTCTTTGTAAAAATAAATTATAAAAAAACCTCAGCAAAAGGAATAAAATGAAAGAGTCAGACTCAGGACCAGAATCAATGCAGTAGGATCAGCTGGCAAAAACACATAGAATCAATGAAAAAAAAATGAGTTGATTCTTTGAGAAAAATCAATAAATTGAGAAACCCTTAGTCTAGTTAACTGAAAGGTAGAGAGAAGATATCCAAATTAACAAAATTGCCTATGAAAATGGGAATAAAACAACAGACACTGAGGAAGTGCAGAGATTTGAGGCAATGTAGTTAAAAAAACTGTTTTTTTCTTTTTTAAAAATATTTATTTATTATGTATACAATATTCTGTCTGTGTGTATGCCTTCAGGACAGAAGAGGGCATCAGACCCCATTACAGATGGTTGTAAGCCACCATGTGGTTGCTGGGAATTGAACTCAGGACCTTTGGGAGAGCAGACAATGCTCTTAAACTCTGAGCCATCTCTCCAACCCCCAGAACCTGTTTTCTTTAGAGTTGAAAAAATTTAAAAGTAGGAGATAATTTTCTTTACCCTGGAGATGCAATGATGGTACAATGTAAGCAAGTAGATAAACACAGTCAGCCATATAAACAAATAGAATGACAATAGCTACTAATCATTTCACTAGAAGTAAAGAAGGTCTTTGACAAAATCAAATACTCTTCCATGTTGCAACTTATGGAGAGTTTAAGGATAGATAAGGATTGAAGTGCTATACCTCAACATAATAAAGGCAGTTTATGGCAAGTCTATAACCCATATCATCTTAAATTGATAAAATTAAAGCACTTACACTAAAATAAAGCACACCAAAATATATTTTTGCAAATTTTATTTACCATTTTGTAAAATACAAGTTTGAAATAAATTAAATGTACTGTTAAAGCTTGAAGATGAGGCATCTCCCACACAATTATGTTCTGAAGACAGTAAGGTGGTAGAAAATTTAGGAGGCAAGGCCAAGCTGAAAAATATCCTTTAGAAGATTTTATCTTGTCTCTGGTCCCTTCCTCCCTGCCTCCTAGCTGTAATGCAAAAAGCTATCTCTACTATCACATAAAGATGGAGTTCAACAAAAACACAAACTGCCAACAGCCTACAAACACATGGAAACTGAACAGCTCCCAGCTAAATTATCATTGGATAAAGGAAGAAATAAAGAAATGACTTTCTAAAATTCAATTAAATGAATGCACAACATACTAAAACACATGGGAAATAATGAAGGCACTGTCAAGTGAAAACTCATAACAGTAACTGCCTGCATCAAGAATTTGGAGACATCTGAAAGTGCTAGAACAAAAAGAATAAAGCACACCTAAAAGCAGAACAGAAGCAACAATCAAACTGAGGACTGACATCAATAAAATAGAAAGAATGAGAACAATAAAAGGAATCAATTAAAAAAGGGTGTTGGTTCTGTGAGAAAATCAACATGACAGACAATCCCTTGTTCAAACTAATTAAAAGGCAGAGGGAGACTATCCAACTGAACAAAATCTGAAATGAACAAAAGGACATAACAAACAAGGAGAAAATCTAGACAATCATTGTGATACTTCAAAACCCGTTTTCCACAAAATTGGAAAACCTAAAAGAAATGAAGCAATAATAATATATATTACATACTCAAATTAAGTAGAGATCAGATAAGCAATTTAAATAGACCCTTAATTTGTAAGACAATGTAAGTTGTCATTAAAAGTCACCCAACCAGAAGAAAAAAATAAAACAAATAAAAAAAAGAAAAGTCCAAGACCAGAGGATTTTAGCAGGACATTTTACAGTACTTACAAAGGAGAGCTAATACCAATATTCATCAAACTATTTCACACAATAGAAACAGAAGGAACATTGTCAAATTCTTTTTATTAGGCCACAGTTTTTCTCATACCCAAACTACACAAAGATGAAACAAAGAAAGAGAATTACAGACAAATTTCCCTCATTAAACCTGATGCAAAAAATACTCAATAAAATACTGATCAAGCCAGATCCACGAGTGCATAAAAGAGATCACTGACTATGATCAAGTAGGATTTATCTCAGAGATGCAGGGATGGTTCAACATGCAAAAATATGTCAATTCATTTAAGTATTTAAACAAACGAATGAAAAAAATCTACATGGTCACCTACTTAGATACTGAAAAAGTCTTTTACAAAATCCAACATCCCTTTGAAATAAAAGTCTTAGAAAGATCAGAAATACAAGCAATAAGCCTAAATTTAATAAAAGCAATATGCAGTGAGTCAAAAGATAACATCAAATTAAATAAAAAGAAACTCAAAAGTAATTCTACCAAAATCAGGAACAAGAAAAGGATGACCTCTCTTTTCATATCTATTCAATAAAGTACTATAAGTTATTGCTAGAGCAATGAGACAAAGAAAAAAATCAAGGGGATATAAATGGAAAATAAATCAGAGTATCACTATTTGCAAATGACATAATAGTATACATTAATGAACCAACAAAATTATACCAGGGACCTCCTACAGATGACAAATTCCTTTAGCAAAGTGGTGGGATATGATAGTAACACTCTAATAAACAAATGACAAAAGGGTGAGAAAGAAACCAGGGTAACAATATTCTTCACAACCACCAAAAACAATGTAAAATATATTTAGGCAATTCGAATGAAGCAAGTGAAAGGCCTATAATACAATATCTTCAAATCTTTGAAGACAAAATTAAGGAATATATGAGAAGATGGAACGATGCTCATGGATCTATAGGATTAATATATCAAAAATAAATATCTTACCAAGATCAATATTCAGATTGAAAACAACCCCATTAAAATTGCAAAACAGATTGTTACCTACCCTGATGGAATAATATTCAACTTCATATGAAAAACCAAAAAACCTAGAACAGCTAAAATAATGCTATACAAAATCAAAAAACATAAAATAAAACAATAAAAAACTGCTGAAGGTATCAGCACCTCTGACCTCAAGTTCTATTACATAGTTATAGTGATTAAAAGGAACATGGTGTTTGTATCAATACAGATATATGGACCAATTGAATTGATGATGCCTACATAAATTTATCCACCTGATTTTTGGCAAAGAACCCAAAATTATGCAATGGAAAATAATCATCTTAAACTAATAGAACTGTTATAACTGGATGTCATCAAGTAGAAGAATGAGAATAGATCCATATCACGCTGCATAAAATTCAATCCTAAATAAATCTGAATCAAAGAATTCAACATAAATCCAATTACACTGAACATGGTTAAAAGAAAAGTGGTATAGCCTTATATGCAATGGTACATTACGCAACTTTCTGAATAGAACACTAGTAGCAGAGACAATACGTTTAAGTAACAATAAATGGGACTTCAAGAAACTGAAAACCTTCTATAAAGGAAAGGACACTGTTAGGAACCCTGATTGCTCTTTGGGCTGACGAGGGAGGGGGACTTGATTGGGGGAGGGGGAGGGAAATGGGAGGCGGTGTCGGGAAAGAGACAGAAATCTTAAATAAATAAGTAAATAAATAAATAAAAGACAAAATGGCAACCTACAATAAAGGAAAAAGATCTTCATCAACAACACATTTGACTGACAACTGTCATCTCCAAAATTTATAAAGAACTCAAAAAACTAAACAAGAAAAAAACAAAAAAAAAAAACTCAAGAGAAAATTGAGGTACAGACCTAAACAAACAATTCTCAATAGGATAAAATAAAATATCAAAGAAATAATTAAAAAAAGTTTGATACCATTCAATAAATTGCCTATTTTTGTCCTATTGACTGTGTCTTTTGTTTTACAGAAGCTTCTCAGTTTCAGAAGGTCCCAGTTATTTATTGTAGCTCTCAGTATCTGTGCTACTGGAGTTATTTTTAGGAAGTGGTTTTCTGTGCCCATGCATTGAAGGCTACTTCTCACTTTCTCTTTTATCAGGATCAGTGTGGTTAGATTTATATTCAGGTCTATAATGTATTTGGACCTGAGTTTTGTGCATGGGGATAGATATGGATCTATTTTCATTCTTCTACAGGCTGACATCCAGTTATGCCAGAACCATTTGTTGAAGATGCTTTCTTTTTTCCATTGTCTATTTTTAGCTTCTTTGTCAAAAAATTACGTTTTCGTTGCTTTGGGGATTAATATCCAGGTCTTCAATTCGATTCCATTGGTCAACATAGAGAAGAGGGTAACTGAACTGGCCTTGCCCTGTAGTCAGACTGATGCTTATCTTAAATGTCACCATAAAACCTTCATCTAACAACAGATGGAAACAGAGGCAGAGAACCACATCAGAGCACTGGACTGAGGTCCCAAGGTTCAGTTGAAGAGTAAAAGGAGTGAGAATATGAACAAGGATGTCAAGAACATGAGGGGTCCACCCAATAATACAGTTTGCCTGAGCTAATGGGAGCTCAGAAACTTTAACCGGACAGGGAGTGAACAAGATGGGATCAAACTAGTCCCTCTGAATGTGGTTGACATTTGGGGCAGACTGAGGTGCCACTGACAGTGGTACTATCTCTACTGCATGTTCTGGCTTTTGGGGCTCCTATTCTCTTTGGATGTATATGTTGCTCATCCTAGACATAGTAGGGAGGGTCTTGGACTTTCAACAGGCAGGACGCCTTGACCGCTCTTAGAATTGGAGGGGCAGGGATGGGAGGGTATGTGAAGGGAGTGGGAAGAGGGAAGGGAGTGGGAATTTGGATTGGTATTTTTTTAAGTAAGAAAATAATAATAATAATAATAAAAGAAGCTAGAACTAATGAGACAAGCAGTGTTTTAATTGATATCTTTTCTGTATAGTTATTTTGATTTGCAGGACCAGGCTTCTATCCTACAATCTGTAAGACTGTGGCCAACTAAATCCTCATAATACCTAAGAGGGATTGAAAAGGAATTCTAGACAAACAAACAAACAAAACAAAAACACAAAACACAAAACAAAAAAGAGAGTTTAACACAGCTTCTTGCTGTTTGCTGGCAGCATGCCATAGCTCATTTTAGAGAGGTTTTTCTGACTCAGTCATAGCAAAAGAATAAAAACCATGCGGTTTTAAAATGCCAGCTTTCTGGGTACTGCTGGTGTGAACTCTGACTCTTTCAGACAGGAGTTGAAGCTACAGAAATTTTGAGTGTGTTTTGTGAGCAGAGTGCTACACCTTGCTTAATGTCGACATGGAACAGCTGTGTGCATGGAAGTGGGTCAGTGTGCCTGGGTCTCAAAGGTGTGAGTAGCTCCACCATGCTGGACTAGGTGGGGCAAGCATGTAGTACCATATTTCACCTAGTAATGTTGCAGCTAAGAGTCTTAAGTGCTTGGCATTTTAAGAAGTGCTTCTGGTCAGAAAATTGTTACAGATATGAAATAAAGACAAATCCGGATGGCGGAGACCTCTAAATGAGACACAGTATGTTTTAAAAATGTGCATAGGTTTAGAAGAGAGAAGAAAAAGTATAGTCATAAAGAAGATAATGCTTTTTAAAAAAAAAAGTGTAAACGATTTAAAGAGACAGCCTACAGAGAGTCATAGATTAAAAGAGGTAAAGAAAAATAAGCCATGTAAAGATGGAAAATTTACAGATAGTCTGGATTATGTTTGTGTTATATTTGAATTTTTTGACTGTGAAGGAGCCAAGTACAGAGAGACATTTCATTGCATGGTCTGCTAAGTTAAACCAACATAAAGGTATCTAGATTCAAAAATTTTAGTCTAAGGATGTGTTGCTTTAGAAAAGAGGCTCTTCTTTTTTTTTTTCCACAGAGATGAGAACCTATGGTTTGTTTCTAGACCAATATGGTTTTATGGACCAAAGCAACTTGAAAAGGTTGCCATGAAAACCCTCAAAAAATTACTTCATCCAAACTACTGACTGAGATGAACCTAGCACACAAGATACACAATGAAAGACCTGATTAACAGCTTCCCCCAAACAGCAGGAAGCAGTATGGTGAACTATGCCCATATTCCCAAATATTTCTTATAATTGTTTGTTTATATTTAAAGGGGGATATTCTATAGAGGTGAATAGTTTTCATTGGTATGGATTATGGTTTATTGATACAAATTTAAGGTCAATTTTGTTATATATATGTGTGTGTATGTATTTTTGATCTTGATTAAGGTATTGTGTTTGTGTAGCTCATTTAAAATGTGGTGTATACTTAAGAAATATAAGTTAATAGATATTCTCTATAATAGTCAAGCTTGTAGTCATGTTAGATTTTCTAGATGTATTGAGATATATTTCAGTTAGATAGGTATTCTTCAAATGCTTTAATAACTCAGGATTTTTCATGACATGAGACCCATTTGTTCCTGGCAGCACCAAGCTACTTCAAGAAGAAGATGGGTATTGAAAAGGCCTCTTATGGAGTTTGCTAGGCATTTGGGGAAAAAACTGCTCCTGCCTGGACTGCTGACCTGAACATGCAGAACCTACAAAGAAATGATTGCTGAATTTGCCTAAAGGTGAGACTATCCTTCGTGGTTTCTGCTTCATGAAAGAGTCTGCCAGACATTTTGCAGAACTTAGAAGAATGTGATGGACAAACTGGCAATATAGGCGGAAATGTCTTGAAATTTCCTGCTTCATGGAAAAGTCTACTGGATACTATGAGTCTGCTGGCTAAAGATTGGATGCCCCAATGGTACAGAAGAAATTTTGGTGACTGTTCAGTTAGCAAGACATCTCTGTCAATTCTAGAGTTCTGGGAAGTTGCTTGTTATGTACTTCCTGTTTATATAGGTAATACAATATCCTTCTGGAGTCTTTGATGGAGTTGAAGAATAGATAGTTATTATTATAGTTTTCCTTAGTTATGGTAAAAGATAAAGTAAATATAAATATTGTAAATGTAATTCTTGCTTGATAACTGTTTTGTTATATGTAATTCAACTAAGTTAAAGTTAAAGCCTTCCTTTTTGTTTAAACATGAAAGAGAAAATGGTGTTGGAGGTCCTTCTGTCTATGTCTTGACTTTATTGGTTGATAAAGAAACTGCTTTGGGTCTCTATAGCAGAGCTGTAGATGAACAGAGCTAGGCAGGGGAAACTGAAATGAATGCTGGGAGGAGGAAGGTAGAAAGAGATGTCATGGATCCACTACCAAAGATTGACATGCTGAAACTGTGTTGATAAGCCATGACCTCATGCTGCTGTACAGATTAATATAAATGGGTTAAATTAAGATGTAAAAGTTAGCCAATAAGAAGCTAGAGCTAATGGGCCAAGCAAGGTTTTAATTAATATAGTTTCTGTGAGGTTATTTCGGTTCTGGGTGGCCGGTACAAACAATCTCTTCCATCATATATATGTTGATTTTATTGGTTAATGAATAAAGAAGCTACTTTTGGCCATTGGCTTAACAGAATAAAGCCAGGTTGGAAATCTAAACAGAGGTGTAGAGTGTGAGAGAGTAGGCAGAGTCAGGAAGAAGCCATGTATCCCCATTGGAGACAAATGGTCAGATAGAATTTGACCCAGTAGTTCACAGCCAAATGGTGATATAAAGATTAATGGAAATAGCTATGTTTAGGATATAAGAGCTGTCTAAAAATATGTTTAAGCTATTGGCCAAACAGTTTTTCAAATAATATACTTTCTGTATGATTATTTCATGTATGGGCAGCTGTATATAAACCAGAAAACTCCAACAACAGAGTCCCACAACCAACATTAGAATGAGCTCAGGAAATCCTGCTAAAGAGAAAGATGAAGGATTGTAGGAGTTAGAAGATGCTTTGGGAGACATTCTGCTACTTCATCCAATAGCCTTTAAGATACCAGCCAACTTGGGCGTGGTCTCTCATAATGTAAAAAGCAGAAGTAACTGTGTGCCTGCTCTCTTGCTTCTGGATCCCACTTACAGCTGCTAGACGCTGTTCCTGTTCAGAGGACTGTTGTCTAGGACAATGATCTCTAAGTTTTCCTCTTAAATAAATAACCCTTTTATTATTCATAATTCTGAATCAGTGTGGGATTGTTTTGTGAATTACACTATCAAGTGGTGCCCAACATTTGGTTTTAGGACCTTCCCCCAGCTCTTCTGCCCACTCCCAGCTCAGAGTATGCTTGGCTTGGCATGAGCATTCCTTCAGCTGGTCGCAGGCTGTGCATGGAGCTAGAGATTCAATATAGAGCCTCACGCAGTGTCCTTTCTTGCTGCTGATCAACCGCAATTTTTATATTTTCTCTTCACATGCCTTGAATTGGCTTCAAGTCCCCACACACCCTGCTGTTTGCCCCTCACCAGTGTACACCATAGACATTTGGATGAGACATGGGCTTCCTGGTCTAAGCCAGTGGTTCCATGGCTTTCTAATGTTTTGTTTGCATTTGGCTAATACACTGCTCTAGAGACATCCACAGAGCACAGTCTGTGATTTATCTTTTAGTATTTCACTCCAAAATCAGATTTCAGAGCAGCCACATGAATTCATATGCACTACTATGCCCCGCTGAGTTAGTTTTGTATGTGGCCCATGACACCTACTGGCAAGTTAAAGTTATTGCACCTAATCAAGCTAATTAAACCACAGGTAAGATTTAATATCCTAATTATAGATATCTTGCTAATATAAAAGGACAATATGTCAGACAACCTAACTTTCCACGGTTTCAATAACCTTTTTACTTACATCATGTGTGAGGTTTTATAAGACTTATATGTTGTCCCTTCTACATCACTATTTTTGCTTCTGAGGATTAGTCTTGTCCTCCATATTTTTTTCTTAAACATATGGTTTGACAATAGGGCTAAGAATGAGGCAGTTTTTGGAAATGGTACAGTCTCTGCAGACTGATTCCTATCTTAAGAAAGAGGTTTGGAATCTGAAGATAGATGCAAACACATTAACTAACAAAACTCAGGCAACTGAGATACTTTTGGCAATGGTACAGACTGATAGTAATTTATTTAAAGGAAGATTCAGCTCTCTGAAGAAGGAAACAGCCGATTTGACACATAAATCCCAATCAATGACAGTGGGTGCTGAAACATTATTTGAGAGAATATGCACTGTTAAATATATTACTTGGACTCTGTCAAAAGGGTATGACAAATTTACTGAAAGAATGTCTCCCCAGAAAGGTAATATGCATGCTATGAAGATTATGACCAAGGATGAGACATTATCTCTACTGGACAGACTTCATATCTTGAAATCCTCAATGAGGGAATAATAGCAGAACACTGGACAGGAGATTCGGACATTACAAAAGGCAGTGGTAAATAGATTTGAAAAGGTTGAGAAAAGTATTGAATTTGATGACCAGGAACAACAGGTAAAAAGGCCAAATTTAACCTTGTTGGTATGTAAAAATCTCTGGGATAGCTTCCCCAGAGTTCTGCCTGTCTTTCGAGTAATAACAATGGAAAAAGTATCTGGCTCCAAGTACCCTAAGGTTGTCAATGAATATTCATGGGAGCCCAAATATATGACTGATCTAAAAGAAATTAAACAAGCAATTGTAGCTTACAGACTACATGCATACTTTGTTAGGGAAATAGTCAAAACATGGGCTTTCAGTAGCAAAGCCATGACTCAGATTTGGGCTCAGTTAATCTAAGAAGTCCTAGAAAATGGACTGTAATTGCTTTTGAGGCGCTTTTTTTAAAGAGGAAGTAAGAATTTTAGAGCAACAAGAAAAAGCAAAAGAATTTGAGATTTCCCTAGATCAAATTCTAGGTGAAGGACTTTACTCTGATCCTCAGGATCAAGATCTTTATGATGACCACATCTTGTCCTTATGTAGCACATCAGCTTTAGAGACTTGGGACAGGATTAAGAAACTAGGAAAGGGAGATGAATCATATATTAGGGTTAAACAGGGTCAGAGAGAAACTTTGCATAACTTTTTGATATGACTAACTAGGGCTGTAAAAATAGGGGTAACTGATCCAGAAGCTAGAGTATAATAATTAAATCTTTGGCTTATAAGAATGCCAAAATAGAGCACAAATGGATCCATGGGTCTTAAAAGATCAGATCAGCACCCATGGATGAATGGGTCTTGCATCCAATGGATGTTGAGACACTTGACTATGGTACTGAATCGTGGGTAGGAGAAGCAATTCCAATAGTAAGAGAAAACATAAAATACCAAATGTTTTAATTGTGATAGAATGGGACATCTGAGAAGGGATAGTAGACAATGGATTACTAGGAATAATACCTCCTCTGGGAATGGCAGAAATAGGAGGACTCAGCTTTCAGGTATATGTAGGAGATGGGGTAAAAGCCAACATTGGACCAATGAATGTCGGAAAATGAAAGATAGACAAGGAAACCCAATACCATTGGGAAATGCTGTGGAAGCCCTCTTTCAGTCCCCCATGATGAATGATGTCCAATCATTCGCAGTTACTGTGGAGAACGTGTCTCACCAGGAAATTAAAAATCCAATGCCTGTTGTAAAAATCAATACTGGTCTGAATGCTGGGATAAATTTGGATAATGAGTGAAAAACTCCAGTAGACAGAGGAAACTTATATTCTGGCAGACTTCTATAAATGAACAAGACCAAAGCTAAGAGTGTGCATAAATGTCATTTTTACTGAAGGCTTATTAGACATGGGTGCAAATGTAAATATCATTACTCCAGAATCTTCACATCCAAATTGGCCTCTTCAGGAAGTAGATGCTCAATTCCTGGGAATTACCATATCTAAGGTAAAACAAAGTACAAAATGGGTTGAATGCATAGGGCCATAAGGGCAAATAAGAAGAATAAGGCCATATATAGCCAATACTGCAGTGAATTTTGTGTTGTGACCTATTGCAGCAATGGAATATCCTGATTAACATTCCTGCAGCCCCCAAAACTTATGTTTCCAAAGAAAATATGAGTAGATATTATAGACAAAGTACACCAGCCACTTGGGCTTTATAAGACACAAAGCAGTTGATAAACCTTCAGAGGTACTAACAGCTCTATCTTTAAAATGGTTAACTGAGAAACAAATATGGGTTAAGCAGTAGGCAATAGCTGAGAAAAAGTTGCAGGCTTTAGATAGCTGGTACAAGAACAACTAGATACTCGACATATAGAAGAATCTACCAGCCCTTGGAATTCTCCTGTATTTGTTGTTAAAAAGAAATCTGGAAAATGGTGACAGATCCTAGAGCTATCAACAAGGTTATTCAACTTCTTGGACCTCTATAATCTGGAATTCCTCTGCCTTTTCTATTATCAAAGGGGTGGCCTCTCATATTTATTTAAAGGATTGTTTCTTCACTATACCTTTACAAGAAAAAAAATAGAGAAAAGTTTGCCTTCACAGTGCCTAGCTATAATAATTCTCAGTCTACTAGGAGATACCAATGGGCCACCCTCCCACAGGGATGCTCAAGAGCCCCACCCTGTGCCAATACTTTGTCAGCCAGACATTGGAAATAATATATAAGCAAATTCCTAAGTCTATAATCTATCATACATGGATGACATTTTGTTATCTGATTCAAATGCAGATACTTTAAAAAGGATGTTTGAAGAAGTAAAGAAAGTCTTGCCTAAATGGAGATTAGAAATTGCTCCAGTAAAGATTCAGAGGATATTCTGTTTATTTCCTAAGTTACAGAATAGGTTTATAGAAAATTAGAACACAAAAGGCACAAATTAGGAGAGACTGGTTGCAGACTCTTTATGCCTTTTTTTTTTGGGGGGGGGTTCGAGACAGGGTTTCTCCATAGCTTTTGGTCCCTGTCCTGGAACTAGTTCTTGTGACTTTTAAAGATTATTGAGAGACATTGCCAGTCTACCACTGGCTATTGGGATAACACCTGAACTAATCATTCATTTAAACAAAACCTTAGATGACCATAAAGACTTCAATAGTTCCAGAGAATTAACAGTCAAAGCAGAAAAGTAATTATCAACTCTTGAAGAGAAATTACACGAAGTGCATGTATTTGGATAGCGTGAATCCAAATCTTAATTGTATTATAGTCATGTTGTCTTCCAGAATATCTCCTACAGAAATTTTAATGCAGAGGGATGATATTTTCTTAAAATGGATCTTTTTACCACATAAAGAAATTTAAAAAAATTAAAAATTTATGTAAAAAAGTCTCTGAATTAATTATAAAATGTAAATTGAGCCGGGCGGTGGTGGCGCACGCCTTTAATCCCAGCACTCGGGAGGCAGAGGCAGGCGGATCTCTGTGAGTTCGAGACCAGCCTGGTCTACAAGAGCTAGTTCCAGGACAGGCTCCAAAACCACAGAGAAACCCTGTCTCGAAAAACCAAAAAAAAAAAAAAAATGTAAATTGAAACTTCGTTAATTAGCAGGTACAGACCCAGCAGAGATTATAGTGCCTTTTACTGCTGATAAGTTAAAAATCATGGGAAGATAATGAACCCTGGCAAAGGCCTTATGCTATTTTGGGGGAGAAATTATTAGCAATTGTCCCAAAAGTGACAGACTTAACCTTATAAAGAGAATTTCTTGGATTCCTCCCTGAATTGTAGGTTATGGACAAATAACTAGACCCTGTACATTTTATACTGATGCCAATAAATCAGGGAAGGCAAGTTACAAATAAAAAGAATTAAGTAAGGTGGAACAAAGCCCTTGCAATTCTGTCTAAAAGGAAGGATTATATACTATTCCTATAGTACTAATGGATTTGAAAGAACCTCTCAATACAGTTACTGATTTAAAATATGTAGAAAGAGTTGTCTTACATATTGAAAGTGCTGAATTTATACCAGATGATATGAATTTACTTCATAATTTACTCAGGTGCAAGACATAATCAGGAATAGTCTTTGTCCTATAGTACATAACACATACCTGATCCCATATGAGTCTGCCAGGTCCTCTAGCACAAGGTAATATAGAAATTGATTAAGTATTGATTGGAAGTGCTTTGCAGGCCTCTGAATTTTATTAAAAAATTATGTCAATAGCGAAGGTTTACAGAAAGAGTTTTCTATTCCATGGCAACAAGCTAAGGAGATTATAAAGAGGTTTCCTACTTTCTCTTTCTATAAGCAAACACCATTGCCTGCAAAGAGTAACCCTAAGGATTCTCAAAGGAATAAAATCTGGCTGATGAATGCATTTCACTTTACAGAATTTGGCAAATTAAAATATGTACACCACACTATAGACATATATCCAGGTTTTCAGTGGGCAACGGCTTTGAGCTCAGAAAAGGTTGATTCAGTAATTACACATTTATTGGAATTTATAGACATCATGGCTATATCTGCACAAATAAAGACAAACAATGATCCATCATATGTATCTAAGAAAATGAAGCTATTTTTGATTATTATAATATAGAACAAATTACAGGCATACCAAATAATCCTACAGGTGAGGCAGTTATAGAAATGTAAACTCGTAATATAAATGATACACTGAATGAAGAGAAAGGGATAGAAAATAAAACCTGAAATACATTGCATAATGCTTTACTAGCCTATAATTTCCTTGATGCTAATGAGAAAGGTACAACAGCAGCAGAGAGGCATTGGATAATGGAAACAACTTCTGAATTGAATCAACCAGTATATTTCAAGGATGTGTTGACCTCACAATGGGAACCAAGAGATGTGCTGTGTTAGGGAAAGTGTTTCACTTGATTCCATAGGGGAAGAAAAATTTTGGATACTGTCAAAATTAATAAAGATTTGCTTTGAAAAGTAAAAACCTATTGAAACAAAAAAATGCCAGCTCATCCACAATGGTGACAACCATATAGGTGGTAAGGAATGACATATAGGGGTGGGGCAGAGTTCTGCTCTTCTCTTTTCAGGAAAACTACATGTCATCAAAACTCTAAGAGACCCTGGATATTTGTTGTATTCTTCATTGAATGTATGTTCATATGAATATTTAAGTTTTCCACAATGAACAATAGATTTTCCTACATGCTATTCCAGCAATAATCTTTGAAGTTTCTAGGAAGAAGATTGGGCCCCACCAAAACCACCCAACCTAGTTTAGATGACACCATGATGTAGACATCACTACTATAAAACCACCTTTTGGTTCCAGCTGCTGAAATGGTACACCTTCTCATGACATTTTGGCTGAACTCCAAATAAGCACTTTGACAAAACAAACAAACAAAAAACCCTATCTATTGCTCAGAAATTGTTTGCAATTACAATAGAGAGTAATTTTGAAACTTAACCATGACTTTACTTTTGCCGAATTTCATTACGAGAACATCGCCTCCATGACAGCAGGAAGCAATTCTATCCCAAAAAAGTTTGCCCATAGGTTTGGGAACATTGTTTAGGGGTTGTTGATTATTTCTTGTACTAGGTAGAGGGTTCAGATAAAAACTATGTTTGTTCACAAAAAAGGGGGGGATAGAAATATTGGGAATAGAGTGAATACTTGTGAGCTATTATTTATGGATAATTTACCTTGGTATAGTTTTTGTATACTGATACAAGTTCAAATTGTATATGTTACTTTTGTTTACATTTGTACACCTATGCAAAGTTATTTGGTAAGATTGTATATATGCATGTTTCGAACTTGGTTTAGGACATTTTTTATATTGATACAACTTTTAGGATATATTTTCATGTTGCATTATTTATTACTCCCACCTCTGATCAAAATACTTATAGATTGTTTACATTTTGAGGTCATTGTCCTCATTTGTTACTAATTTGTTTACAGATTATTTAATATTCTGACACAAAGTTGTAGTCTTTAATTTATACGTGTATCAATTATTACATGTCAATAGTTCATGTTTTTTGTACATACAGTCAGATCAATTAGGTACTATAAACATATAGAGATTGTAGTCTGTCTAGATAGATAATCTTCAACCACTTCAAGGATCTGTTCAATGTTACTTTTAAACAATTTAGGATTTTGTTGACATGAGACATGACTGCTTCTGAGAGCACCAATCTATTTCTGAGAGAATATTGAGCACCAAAGACACTCCACTTGGAGCTGGTTTTCTTCTTAGCAAAACTGGCCTTTGGGCAGGGAACTGGCAATACCTCAACCACTGACAAGTTACATGATATCTGGAAATGGATAAGCAGATCTGTCAAACCTTACCAAGACACAGTAAGATCATTTTTGAATAGTTTCCTGCCTCTGAACATGATCTGTCAGTTATGATAGGCCTTAGCCAAAGTTTGGTTGCTTTGACATTGAAAATTAAGACTTTGGGTGATTGTTCAGGTAGCTAATTGTCTCCATCATATATTGCTTACTTTGGAATCAATTTGATTGTATTTCCTGTCTGCTCAAGTAATATTACCTCCATTCTCAGGCCCTAGATGTGGCTGAAGATTTGATAGTTGTAGTTACTGTATTCTTATGACCTAGCCAAGCCATTTCTTATACAAGACTTAGATTCAATAAGATAGAATGTTTATTAAAAACATTAAGCATATGTTCATTGCTTAATATTATTTATGCTGGTTGTAATTCTAATTATACTTGATATTGGTTCCTAGTGTATACAGTTTTGTATTGGGTTTGAAACTCTCTTATTTAAACAAAAGGGGGGGGTATTATGGGAGCACATTCTGCCCCTTCAGCCAATAGTCTTTAAGATACCCTCCTTCTTGGGCATGGTCTCTTATACTGTAAAAAGCAGCAGTAACTGTGTGCCTACTCTCTTGCTTCCAGTTCCTGCTTCCAGCTGCTAGACTCTGTTCCTTTTTAGAGGATTGTTGTCTAAGACAGTGATCTGTAAGTTTTCCCCTTCAATAAATGACCCTTTTATTATCCATAATTTTGAACTGGTGTGGGATTGTTTTGTGATGTATGCCATCAAGGGGGTCAAGGACATCACAGGAAAACACAGAGAAACCTCTAAGCTGATTTGTAGGAACACAGAGAATCTGAACCAACAACCAGGGAGCCTTCATGGTACTGACCTAGACATTGAAGATATATATGACAGTTGTGTAGCTTGGACTAATTGTTGGACTCCTAACAATTGTAGCAAGCATTACTCCTGATACTTTGGCTGACACTTGGAACCTACTCCTTTTAGTAGATTGTCTTTGTCAGCCTTAATACAAAGGGAGTGCTTAGTCTTACTGAAACTTAATATTCCTTGCTTTATTGATTTCTATGGGAAGTCTGCCTCTTTTTTTTAACAGAAACGGAGAATTTTAATGGAATGAGGGTGCATGGAAGGTGGTGGGGGAAGGGAAGGGAAGGGAAGGGAAGGGAAGGGAAGGGAAGGGAAGGGAAGGGAAGGGAAGGAGAGGAGTGAGGGAAAACTGAGGTCAAGACAGAAAATAAATAGATAAATACAATTTAAGAAAGGAAAGAAAAAGATGAAAGGCAAACTATTGTCAGGGTTAGTTCTAATCAATATCTAGTAAAGTTATATTGGAATAGAGTTGTGCTCTTTCATTTACATATTGAGTATGAATTCTGTATAGTCATAATATAGAACATATATCCCGGATTGGCTAAAATATTTACTGTCTGTTTCTTTACAAAACAAAATGATTTGCTTTCAAATCTATAGCATGAAAGCCTATTTAAGTTTGAATTTGAGAGTTTGTGTGTGTATATATAAATATATAATTTATATTTATATTTTTAATCCCTTAGTCTTTAGTTTCCATAGATGTACATATACCTGTCTAAGTATTATCAATGAATTAAAGTTGTAGTCAAAATATATTAAGACCACCTAAAATGTGTTCACAGGAAGCAAATACTAGAAGATATTTAGTGACCATGGTTTTGTGGGGGGTGTATGGATATTGTATGGTGGTCTGACAATGGAAGGCTGTAGATTCTTATTGCAATATTAGATTTCATTAAAAAAAAAGGTACAACAAAGGATTGAAGCCTAGCTAAGACAAGTAACTGATCTTGCCAAATGCTGACATGATTTCAGTTAAACTCATTGCTTCATCAGTTCCATAATTTAAAACCCATAAACTTTTGGAAGAGTGGCCTAGGAAGACATGCTACTGGCTCAATGGTAGCACAAATATGAGAATAATCAACCATATTCTGATTGTATTTAAGACCCACTCCACAAGATGAAACACTTACCTGGCAATACTATAGGGCCAAGAACCTGTTATTAGCAAGGCTTTAGGGGATAACTTACTAGAATTCTGTTATGTGGATATAGTTTTAAATGGATTCCTAATGATTTATTGTTACAACATTAGATTAATGCATCTTTTAAATTTTTCCAAAGATTTTTAGTAGACAGTGATTAATGCAGAGACTCAACCTGGTTAAGATGCAGAGACGAAGAGACTATGGGATTCTTAGCCCTAAATTGGACATCTACATCACAACTCACCCTCAAGTCACGGGGATCACTGCAGAATCAAGAGAGGAAGGATTGTAAGAACAAGAGCTGCTGTATGATGGCCAGAAAATAATGTCACAGCAGGGCTATTACAGAGTGATTGTGACTGCATATATAAGACTTGTGTAAGCTCAAGACATACAGAAATCTTGCCATGGAGTGTATCACAGAATCCCACCCCTAGAAGAGCAAATATCATCAATTGGTTGCTTCTTGGAGATGGTAAATAGGTTTCCTATAATAATTTATCCACTGGTGTAGAAGTAATGCTGTAGAAGGCCACAAATCCAGGAATAAATAGGAAATCCAAACTGGATTTTATGGGTTTGAAAATATAAAAGAGGACATAAAGTTAATTGGGGCAGGGGAGGTTGATTATGATCAAAACACAGTTTGAAAATCTGTAACAACTAATAAATAATGATAATAATTGAATAATTAAATACTAGGGGTTACTGGAATGAATAGAGTCTCATCAGATGCTGTCCTCTGCAGGCCATTTCAGTCAAAAAGGCAGCATAGGATTCAAGCACCAGGGGAGGTTCAGATTAATTAACATGAAAGAAAACTATGGGTAGAGAGAGATCCTGTTTACATACTTTTACCATTGGGACACTCATGGCTGTTGTCATTTGCTGTGACATTTAAATTTTTCTGCTTTTTTTATTATGTCCCATGTTTTCTTCATGAAAGCTCTTTCTGTTTATAACTTCTGTATTTTTTCTCTCATCTGAAAGGCTGCAAAATATGCAGAACCTTGCTTCCTGCTTTCCCTTTTTGCTTCCTGCTGCTGCTCTTGAAAATAATTGCTGTCTACAGTCAATCCACAAAGAATGACAAATATATAGAAACTTTACAGAGTCTGCATTAAAAATTTAAGATTGCAGCCTCTTCATTTTCACAAATGTCAAAGATGAGCATCTTTGTTTTCATTTATTTCCTGTCAAATGAATAACATTCTGTTTGCTGATTTAGTTTCTAACATCCAAGAATTAATGTTTTCAAGGCAAGGAAACTTTTCCATGTGGACTTTAAAAAGATAATATATCTGATCCATATTCTCCACATCAGAAATAATACACTAGAGTTTTTCTTTTTTTTTTGGGGGGGGGGCTTTTGTTTGTTCTTTCACATTCTCATATATCATTTAGTAGATTTCCTCTCTATGTGCCCAAATAAAGTGTGATATTTTACATTTGTATGTCAAATCTAATAAGGTGTATATCTCCAGTGAACTTTGGTGAGTAAAGTTTATACTTGAAGTGTGAGGCCTTTGACTCTCCATTTGATAACAAAAATCTATTAACTTGTACTGAAATTCTGCTGCTTATATGTGAGATATATGCAACTACTGAAATTAAAGATCTGTGAAGGTTGTATGTGTAGATAATAAAGTGTGGATAATTGCATTAGAAGCTCTTTCTATGGCTCTGTAGTTACTTCCTCTCATTATCTCAACTCTTTCGTAAGCTGTGTTCCAGGCTTTTCTCTTCACCAGTAACTTCCTGCCACTCCTTGAAAGAAGGTTTTGTTGTTTTTTTTTTTTTTAACCATGCTTAGAACCATCTGGTCTCTTAGTTTATTTTTGCACTAATCTTTATATCTTTCTGAGTATACTTCTAAATTTGTAACACTATGATTTGAGAGATCTTTATACCAGACCTATGTTCAAGTTTTTTCTAGGACTGCTTGACTGCAATTGGTACCTTTGAAATTTCTCTTATAATCTGCATATCAGGTAAAATACTGAAAATAAATAATGATAAGAGTTAAGAGTAAAACCCCAACAGGATTAGCTGTGAGTTTAACTCGCCATTGTCCTCTCGGCAAACTACAGACTTACTGAGATATATTGATTTAAGAAATATTTAAAATCACTGCCTGTCATGTATTTTAATACAGAGGATATGGAAGCAAAGGAGTGATAAAAATCCTTTTCTCAATAAACTCATAGTTTACTTAAAACAAGCCATGTTACTAAATAAAATTCAGAGTGACATGTGTTAAGAGAAAAGAAAGGAAGGAAGGAGTTGTAAACACTGACGTTGAAACTGCCATTGTTTGTTTTTAAAACTGACTCTTTGGTAATTTCACATCATGCATCCTAATCCTGATCATCTCCCAGTCCCTTCACATTCACTCCTGACTCTTGTAGTACCCCCATAAAGGAAAGTTTAAAAATTATGAAACTAAATAATAATAAAAATAAGAATTAGCAAATGTGGTTGTTCAAAAATTAAAACATATTTCATAATTTATGCTGAAAATCTGAATTATATACTTAAAATAAAAAATAGCATGTAAAGCCACTTAATAAGAATAAATAGGAAATTCTTTTATTTATATATAGAAACATTAAAAATAGAAATTGCAGTTTTATGTGGACTAGTTTTCGTTGAGGTCAATCTTGGGTAATACACGGCATATGAAGAAGGTAAGTAAATTGTTTTCTTAGGGAATGCTATTGAGTTTCCAACGGCACCCAAGAACTTGTATATGGATTACTGCTCTCTTCACTCTACCCTGTGTTGACTTTATGGTCTGGATAATCAATCAGGACAAGAGTTCCTTAGGGTTCCTTTACCCAGAGAAGCAAGCGAGTGTCTCCTGTTCCTAACTTTATGAGTGTTTGACTTAGGGATTTTCAGGTCTAGAAATTAATTTTGGAAATAACCGTATGGAAATCCTTGTTCAACTTTTATCAGTTATTGCATTAAGGTACTGAATACCTTATGAAACTGAATTGACCAATATTATTTTTAAATGTATATATTAATTAAATATTTAACTGCATGTATTCATTTTATAACATTTGAACCGTTTTTAACACATCTACTCCTCCAAGATTAACCATTTCTTTATAGTGAAAACAATCAATACCCTCTACTGGCTTTTGAAATGTATAACACCTTTATTGTCATTGAACTGCTAAGAAATAATAGTAAACAAAACTTTTACAATTTAAAAAAAATTCTTCTGTCTAACAATAACTTAATATTTATCTCTTTCTGTCTTTCTCACCACTGTACTCTCTGTGGATATGAATTCATTTTTCTTCTCTGTTAATTCCTGAGCTCAGATTTTCTATCTCATCTGTAAGTGAGATCATGTCTTTCTCTAATATATTCAAGTTAACATAATGATTTCCAGTTGTATCCATGTTGCTGCAAATAACTCATTCCTTTGAAATAATATTGGATTTCAAAAATATTGGCATTATAAAATCATAAAAGTGGAAGCTCTGGTGGTCCTATTTCTTTTTGTAGAAATGTCTTCAGTTTTTTATTGTTTCATGTGAAGCAGACACAACATACGGATTCTCCTCAGCTATTAATTTGCATTCAGCTATAGTAATTAAAACCTTTGTTCATCATTCATTATTTGAATAAGTTCTGCTCTGCAAAAGATATCTATAGACCAACAAAAGTGTACCTGTATGCTTCAGTGAGCAACATTTTTAAATACAAGGCAGCCCGAAGGATATTCTACTTAATGCAAACATGGCATAAATTTTCTGTTTAGAGAATTTAAATTTTTAGTATCATGTGAAAGCAGTTTCAGCTATTGTAAACACTGGATTTGTCATATGTTTCATTGTGACTGGGAGAAGAAGTGAACTGTAAATAATATAAGCCTCTCATCTCATCACATACATATTACTATACAGATATTTTCTACAATGAGTAATCACAGCTGGCATCTAAGGAGCCTGCTTTCTGCTACCTTACTGAAAACTTATTTAGGTATTTAGTAGATCTAATCATGAAACTTGTAAGTTTATATATGTTGTGATTCATGAAAGGATATTTTCCTGAATGAAATATGTTGTATTTATAAGTTTTTATGCACATTTCCATACTAAAGCCCTGTGTGATTACTGAATTTTTCTCTCTACCTTCCAGTGTTAGAGCTACTTAATCTTCCATTGATATCTTAGGATTTTATTTACTAGAGAATAAAAAACAAACCCATTAAAGATAAATATATCAAGAAATTATAAGCCGGGCGGTGGTGGCGCACGCCTTTAATCCCAGCACTCGGGAGGCGGAGGCAGGCGGATCTCTGTGAGTTCGAGGCCAGCCTGGTCTACAAGAGCTAGTTCCAGGACAGGAACCAAAAGCTTCAGAGAAACCCTGTCTCGAAAAATCAAAAAAAAAAAAAAAGAAATTATAACTTTAATGTTTTGTATCGATTAAAGATTATTTTTAACCTGAGCAACATTAAGGAAAGTTTTTCATATGTAGTCATCTTAAGCATTCAAGTTAGGTCATCTCTAGATCTGTGACGTAATACCAAATGGCAGATAATCTCACCAGTCATATTGTCCAGATAAAACCATTATTATTGTTTCATAAATGATTGATAAGTGGATTAGCTGATTATGAATATTGTCCATTTATTTTTATTCAAGTTTTCATTTAACGTTTCAACTATGCAGTATTGCAGAAAATTCTAAATGCTTATTCTGAGTTTGTATACTTTAGATTTAATAATATTCCATAGTGGCCAAGAAACATTCTTTGGCTTCTTTGTATAAGAATGAAATTTGTAACATCATTTAATTATATGATACATTAATATCCCCAAAATGTGAATATGTAACATAGTGTCAGAGATATGAAAAAGATTAGTGAAGCATTTCTGCCTTGAGGTAATTTTTGGCCTATCAGATGGTAAAAACCTGCACAAAATTATATTTCCAGCAATGGAAGGCATTTCAGAGTGATAAATGAATATGCACATCTTCTTTTTGTCCTCTGCTTTAGAAATTAATATATGATATTCATAATTATTCCATTCATACATTCCTAACTGTTCTAGTGTCTTTGGTTTCCCATAACAATAGTTCCTTCTGCATTATTTCAATCCTTGGTCTTTCACTTAGAACTTCTTTCTCAAGTTCTTTAAAACTATAGTTTTAAAGGGAAAATATGCAGTTATTCTATTCTCACATATTCCTTTTTGCTAGTCTGGATGGATTTTTAAACATATATTATATTCATTGAACCATTTAAGCCCTTTTGCATTCCTTTAAAATAATTTGTTTCAGTCTACATCTGAAGAATATCATATTATTCTCACAAACTCTTTAGTCAACTCAATAACCTTTGTCGAAGGAGAAATGCCTACTTTTGGTACCGGCCCCCAGCTAGCTTACACCCGAAATAATCACACAAAAACTTTATTCCTTAAATTACTGCTTGGCTCATTATCTCTAGCCTCTTACTGGCTAACTCTCACATCTTGATTTAACCCATTTCTACTAATCTGTGTTCACCACGAGGTCATGGTTTACCAGATAAGTTTCCATCACTCAGTTTAGTTTTCCCTTCTTAGCTCTACTCTTTTGCCCTACCACAGTCCAAGACAGTTTCTTTATTAACCAATGGTATTCATAGCATACAGAGGGGAATCGCATATCACCTCCCCTTTGATGTTTAAGTAAAAGGGAAGCTTTTAACTTTAGCAAAGAAAAATAACATACAACAAAACAGGTATCAAGCAAAAATTACAGTTATAATATTTTTATCTATTTTGACTTTTATCAAACTAAGGAAAACTATAATAATAGTTTCTTCAACTCCATCAAAGACTCCAGAATGATATTATATTACCTAAGTAAACAGGAAATACATTGTAAACAACTTTCAAAAGTCTAGAATTGACAGATACCTCTCACTGCCTGGACTGTTATTCAAAGTTCTTCTGTAACATTTGTGGGCACCCACCTTCAGCCTACTGGCTAAGAGTATCTGGCAGACTTTTTTATGAAGCAGAAAATTTCAAAGATAATCCTGCCTATATTTGCAGTTTGTCAGCCACTTACTTTTGTGACCTGCAGAATGTCTGACAGACTCTTTGATGAAGCAAGAACCCTGAAGGATAGTCTCACCTTTAGGCAGATTCGGCTGTCACTTCTCTGTGGGTCCTGCATGTCCAGTTCATACAGTACAGCATCCAGCAGTCCAGGTAAGAACAGTTTCTTACCCAAATGCCTATCAAGTCCCATAAAGAGCCTTTTTGATGCACATCATCCTCTTGAATTATATTGGTGCTGCCAGGAACAGAGATGTGTCATGTCATAAAAATTTCTAAGTTATTGAAACATTTTAAATGCCATATTCTGAAGGTCTCTGAAATATTTGAAGAATACCTATCTATCTGAAATATATCTCTAAATATCTATAAAACCTAACATGACTACAATTGACTATTATAAATGATTATCTATTAACATATATTTCTTAATTATACATTACATTTTTAAATGAGCTGCACAATTACAATACATTAATCAAGAGCAAAGATATACATATAACAAGATTTATCTTAAATTTGTATCAATAAACCAAGATTCATGCCAATGCAAACCTCTATATCATATCCTTCTTTAAATGTAAACAAATATTTATAAACAATATTTGGTAATATTGATGTATTTCTTTCCAAACTACTGCCTGATTCTTTTGGAGGGTGAAGTATTTTTGGGGTGTTCATAGGAAACTTTTGGGGGAAATCTTAGTTCATCAAACCCTATTAGTCTGGAATTAATCGGCAGGTTCTTATACTCTGTGGAAACAAAAAAGAACCTCTTTTCTAAAGCAATAAATCCTTAGACTCAAACTTTGAAGTCAAGATACCTTTATGTTAGTTTATCTTAGCAACTCCAAGAATGAAATATCTCTCTCCAGTCAAAAAATTCAAAGAAAGCACAGTAATATACAAAATCCAGACTTTCTGTGTATTTTATATCTTTACATGGCTTATTTTTCTTACTCTATTTTAATCAATGACTATTTGTACTCTGATTCTTTAAAGACTTTATCTTTTTAAAAAGCCATTTATGCCAGGACAGGCTTCAAAGTTACAGAGAAGCCCTGTATCAAAAAAAAAAAAAGCAAAAAATAAAAATAAAAAGCCATTTACTTCTTTTTATAACTCTCTATACTCTTTTTTTTTCTTTCTCCCAAGCCTACTTACATTTTTCCTTCACTGTTACTCATTTAGAGGTATTTTCCACGTGGATTTGTTTTTATTGTATATCTGTAATCCTTTTTTTATTGACCAGGACTACTTCTTAAAATATTAAATGGCTTGGCTAGTCCTAAGGCTGCTTTGCCTTTTAGCTCCACCTAGTGCAACATGGCAGATATTTGTTTACTGCCTCTGAGAATGCTGGGTTGAAATCGTCCTCACCACTGCAATTCTGGTAACAAATGGGCTCATGCTACTACCAAGTAACTTGCAGCATGCTGCCCACAAACCCCATTTAAATGGTTGGCCTACTGAAAGAGTTTGGGTTGGCAGCAAGGCAAAGAAAGGTGCTATTTTGAAAGCAAACATTGTTTTTGTTTTTGTTTTTTTGTTTTTGCTACTGCTGAATCAGGAAGACCTCTTTTAAGGAGGTGCAGAGTGCTGCCAGCAAGCAGAACCCATCTGAAAAAAACAAATGTGGGTAAACTTTGTATTTTAGTGTCTAAAATTTCTTTCCAAGCACTCTCAGAATTTATGTGGATTTGGCGAGCACAAGTTGGAGTGCCAATTTGTTGTTGGAGGCCACTTGTTTGTTCCCAGCTGCTTAAGCCTGTAATAATCACACAGGAACCGTATTATTTGCAATACTGTTTATCCAACATCTTAAGCATATTTCTGGCTAACTCATACCTTAAACTAATCTATCTGCATTAATTTGAGTATCATTATGAGGCTGTGGCTTATGGGATGAAGTTCCAACATATATCTCTTGTGGGGCTATATGGCTTCTCCTCAACTTCTCCTTCTTTCTCCCAGCATTCAGTTTAGTTTTCCCTACCTAGCTCTACTCTTTTGCCCTATCACAGCCTAAGACAATTTCTTTATTAAGCTATGGTATCCACACCAATATAAGAAATAGCCTTGGATGTGTTGCTACAATAAACTAATTCCTTAACAGAATACTAGTCACAGAGACACTAAGATTGAAAATTAATAAATGGGACCTCATGAAACTAAAAGCTACTGTAAGGCAAAGAACAATGTCAATAGGACAAAATGCCAGTCTAAATAATAAGAAAAAATTCTTTACCAACTCTACATCTGACAGAGGTCTTATCTACAAATTATATAAACAACACAAGAAATTGGATATCACAAAAACAAATAATCCAATTCTGACAAATTGGGCACAGAAATAGAGAATTCTCAACATAGGAATCTCAAATTGCAGATAATAACTTGAAGAAATGTTAAATATTGTTATCCATCAGGGAAATGAAATCAAAATGATTCTGAGATTTCTGTATACTCCTATCAAAATGGATAGATCAGAAAAAACAAATGATAGCTAATTCTGAAAAACATGTGAAAGAAGAGGAATTTTCTTTCTATGGTGGTATGAGTGTAGACTTCTACAGCTACTTTGGAAAACAATATGGTGATTTCTCAGAAAATTGGGAGACATTAAACTTAACAGAAACATTCAAGGTAAGAAACTAAACAAACATTTATCATTAATAACCTCTCATCAATCAACATATAGCTATAATCTATCTATTATCTATCTATCATCTATCTTTATCTGTCTAACTGTTTGTCTACCATCATCATTATCATAATTATTATCCTCTAAATACCACCTTTCTCTGTATCTCTGAGTATATTTGTGCAGGGCATGCATGTGAACATATGACTATGCATGCAGAGAACTGAGAAAGATGCTGGGTGTCTTCTATGCTTTATTGCCCTCAGACAGGAACACTTAATGAGCCAGAAGTCCATTTTTTCAGTTAGGCTGGCTGACCTGAAAATTGCAAGGATCAACCTATTCCTGTTTACCAGAGCTGGGATTGTAAGAGCACATAGCCAAACCTGGGTTTTTTATAGAGTGCTTCAGATTGAACTTTAGTCGGCATGCAAGGCAACAAGTGCTCTTCCATACTGAGCCATATCCCCAACACCAGGATTGACTTTTCAAAGATACCCAAGAAAAGAAACTAAATAAAATCAGTCACAGCATTCAATTTGTTCTTTAAATTCAAAGATTATAGGAAAAGAAATAAAATCTCAGTGAGTATTTTAATAGTAAAATTAAAAATACTACAGGATCCCCAGTGGCACCAGGCAGCGGAAATGCAGGTCCCCAAGTGGTAGCAGCAGGCCATGTGTCAGCAGGCCCTGAGAGCAGCCAGTCCTGGGCAGGGAGAGCTGCAGGTCCCTGAGCGGTGGCTGGTCAAGTACAAGGAGACACATAGTAGTGGTGGGTGTAGTTTTCTCAAGTCAGAACCATTCAGAACAATAGTTATGAATGACACCAAATTACAGGATGTCAGATTTGAAAGAATACAATGAAGTCATTTTGGTCAACTCCCTTCCCAGGGTGTCATTTCATTTTATAATTAGAAACCTCCTCATATTCACTTATAATGTGAATACTTTCTAACACATTAGTTGCCAAGAAAGAAATGCAAAGTGAAAATCTTAGAAGAAAAGCAGTCATTATAGGACAAGAAGACTCAGCTTATTTTTAAAGTTAGGAAATTTTTCACCTAATTGTCTTTTTTTTTTGTTTGTTGTTTTGTTTTGTTTTTTTCTAGACAGGGTTTCTCTGTGGCTTTGGAGCCTGTCCTGGAACTAGCTCTGTAGACCAGGCTGGTCTCGAATTCACAGAGATCCGCCTGCCTCTGCCTCCCGAGTGCTGGGATAAAAGGCGTGTGCCACCATCGCCCAGCCCTAATTGTCTTTCTTCGTCAGTAAACTCAAACACACACATAAAGTCAATGTGGATCATTATGAATTATATTTAATGGAAATGATGGTTTGACTAGTTTGATACCAGAGTGTGCTATATAAGTGAGGCAATAAGTAATTCAGGGGCAAACGCACCTGAATGCCCTCTCCACTTAATAATCAGTAAACAAGTTTGATGTTCCTATTGACTTGACTCTGCCTGCTTAATATTTTGAGTCTATGAGTATATGACCTTTTCTGCAGAGATCTGCAGAGATCTTGGCAATTTGTGCAATGCTGAAATTGTCTGGAAAATTTCTGTGCTTTGCAAAATAACAAAAAGAGAATTTCCTATCTGCTACTTGCAACACCTCCCCCAATAATAAACAGGAAATAGATGTTTTAATTCATTTGAGTTTTGAAAAATTATCTTCAGGTACCCAGACTGTTTTCTTATCTATTATTTCTGGTGAGTCCTTGTTTCTTACACTTGTAATTTCCCACTTAGTTTCTTAATAGACATCGCCCTATTTTCCTGAATCATTTAAAAACCAATTAGAAATAAAAAAGTAATATTTGACCAGAATTATAATCTTGAAATCCCACTCATTTCCTAATGTGTTTAGCAACCAAGCCTTTCTCTTTCTTTGTTTAATAAATTGTGGAAATTTTCTTCTTGATTAAGTTACATTTCTGAAAACAATTGAGAAAAAGGATTTTGTATTTATTTTCTCTGTGCAAATTTCTTTTCCATAAGTTTTGTCAAGTACAAATTTTTTTTTAAATGCATTTTTATTTTCTTTTACTTTTAAATTGACCTTTGGAAGTTTTGACTATTCCAAGATAAGTCAATTAAATTTATAGACAAATATGTGTTTGATTTACCAATTTAAGTAGCAATAGCTTTTAAGGTTGTAACTTTATTTGGTAGGTTTTTGCACTGACTCAGCGGCAAGTTTTAGCCAAAAGACTTGAGCTACTCTTGGAATACATTTATTTCCCATGTCCTGGGTCTTTGCAAGTAATTAGAAATCTAAAACATCTTAGGAAGGGAATGAAGCTTTCCTGGGGTTTGCGTTCATGTCAGTGTCTTATTCTGCCCAGGATTGTTGTTTCAGAATCCTCAGTAACTTCTGAGGTCATAAGACATTTCTGTTTATATCAGATTGGTCTACTGGCGGCCCTAGCTAAACTTCTCCAAAATCTGCTATTGCTAAGTCTAGCATTATATCTTTTCTTCTTGTACATCGTCAAACATAGAATTGTTTGGAGTAAGGAGCTCATAAGTAAATAAGAGCTTGAACTGCAGCACGTAGTGAGTTTGTAGAAGTAATGTTGGAAATGTTCTGCTGTTGATAATATGTAAGGGACCTCAATACGTCCTCCACATTTTGTCTTCCTTTGTCTCACATATTCATTTGCATTTTACCACAGTACTGATGAACATACACCTGGAAATAGATGGTACCTTCTACTTTCCACACATTAGGGAGAGTGTGATAGTGTGATATAGAGTCTTTGTATGTAGCCAAGGATTTCAGCTCCACACATTCTTTTATTAAGAACTATGAAAGAACTAAGGCCAGCAAGCTGAATATTGAGATGCTTTACTTGTTTGCTTCCTGGTAGTAAGTACACTAAATATGCCTATAGGACAGCCACAAGACTGTAGTTACAATTACTTAGAAAAAAGATTTTGTGCATGTCTGACTATTAAGACATTCATACACTTTGCTTTCTGTTCAAATGATGGACAGAACTCCTCTTTTCTATTAGCCTCAAGGATTCCTTTCTGAGAATCTTCATGAGCTGGAAACTGTCTCCCTCTTTTACCTTGTAACTGAAGTAAGTGCATTGTGTGACTGCTTTAAGATAGAGATTAGTTTTATTTTTATTTTTTTCTTTGGTGCATCTTATATTGTCTTAGTTTGAGACTGGAAAAATGAAAACCCCTAAGGCACTTTGGAAACCTCTGCAGCCCAGAGAGTAGGGGCTTGAAAAGCTCTCTCTTCCTGTTTGTATGTCCTTTTAAAATGCTATTTAACACCTTTAAAATAAATACACACATTCCTCTCTTCCCTGTTTGCTGTGCCAATGGTAGACACTCCTCTGTCGACTCCAGTTCTCAGCTTCCTGTCATGTTTGGCAAAAATTTAATGGCCTCTCCTTTCAGACAACTTTTGTTTATTATTCTAATTTGTTTTCTTACTTTTGACATCTCCTCTAAAGAAACATTTGTGCAGTAAGGGAACCTAGACAACCTTTGTTTCTGCACCTTAATGAATTTCCAATGTCATTTGAATTGAATTTTCATGCCCTGAAATGGTTTCATAGAATCCAGGCTGTGTGGGTTTATTCAAGAATGAGAGGCTGCATATGAAGCCATACTCACTCCCTTGCCCTAGAACTATGTTCATTTTTATTAGAAGTTACTGGACTTGAATACTTGTGATTTCAAACTGGTCCTTCACAACTGTTTCAAATGCAATGAAATGGCTACTGCCTTCTCATTTTTGGCATGATACTTTTCACATTTATTGATTATAGTGCTAGAATATAATATTGCATGGTACAATAACCTCACTCCCACATTCACACATTATCAATCCCCAGCATCTAAGCTCAGAGGCTGATATATAGTAATCAATTAAAATGTATTTATTAGATAAATGAGTAACATGATGAGTGCCTACCTTTTCACATAAGTATCCCAATGTGTTCTGTTGTCATTCATTAGTCATGTATTGCAAATATCTACATGGAACCAAAGCCTAAGGATAAAAACAAAATATGAGATAAAATAAGGGGACTAGTTGTCTGTTTTGGACTTTTCTGAAAATACTGTGAATATTTTAAAACTGATCAAAAAAGCAGAAGAAAATATTAATGGGACTGGAGGGATGGCTTGTGCTGTTCATATGAGTACCTTTGTTTCATTCCTCAGCACATGCCTGTAAACCAGGACCAGTGAGAAAGAGAAAGGTAGATCCTGAGAGCTCCCTAGCTAGCTGACCTCCCTGACAGATGAGGGAGAAATGTTCTCAAGTTAATAAGGCAGAGTGATATCAGAAAATTTTCAATATCCTCCTCTGATTTCTTTATTTCTGAACACAGACCTACATACTTCTGAAATTCATGAGAGAGAGAAATAGAGAGAAAAACGGAAAGACAGAGAAAGATTGGTCATTGTTATAAACAAATACATAGCAGAAACAAAGGAGAAAAAGGCTTTGTAGCTTAAGGAACAAATACAGAGGAAAATAGTAAGGAAATGTGATGCATGTATCTTAACAAGATTGGAAATTCAGTAGTAGTAATGAAGGCACTAAAACGTGTTATTTCAAGTTTGACAAACCTACTTAGGAAGAACACATGAAACACACACACACACACTACTACCACCACCAGCAGCAGCAGCAACAACAAAAACAAAAACAGGAACTACACAAGAATCAGCTAATATTCTCTGGAATCTTATACCAGTAAGATCTAAATACACCTCTGACACATAGCTAATATTCGCTAAAAAAAAAGCGACAAGAAAAATTCCTCTGCATGTGGGACATTGACATTCCTCTGAATGTCATGAACAGGCAGTTGGGAAATGTTCTTTCAAGTGAAACATGCAGCTGGAATTTTCTTTCTTATGTCTCAAGTGTTTTTCTAGGCGAAATCACTAACTATCAGTGGGTCTCAGTTGGCTCATGTCTAGCATGGTAAGCCTGGATTTGATCTTCCCAGAGATAAAAGATTGTGAATGATGTATTGAGCTCTTCAGATACTATAAAAATCCATTATATCTTCCTGGAATTCTACATTGTGTCACACCATTGAAAATATTTTTAAAATATCTATTGTTTAATTTTATGAAGGGCTATGATAAACATATGTCATAATTCTTGTAGGTAATAGGGCCCAAAATACGACCACTTTGGAAAACACTTTCCTGTTTGCAGTATTGAGAAATCCCACACCAGAGTTTGGATTTGGGGTAATTCACTCCCTTCAAAAGGAGCAAAGAAGTGGAAAATTGTTCCAGTTTCTCTCCATTTTATCTGTTCTGGCATTTACTCCCATCATCACTGAATTTATCAGGGAAGTGCTAACCCTAGGCTTCTTCTGATCCTGATCTGACTCTTGGCCTTCAATGTATCTTTACACTAATATATCGTGCTTTTATTTAAGGAATAGGAGACTAACATGGTTGTTTTAGTTGTGCCGTCAACATGTCGATACCAGTAGATGTCACTCTGGACATCAGAATCTACCATCCCTGTTCTTATCTGTGGTTTAGAATAGCCTGTGCTTTTCCTGCTTACAGCCACTCTCAATCATCTCAGACTGACACATCTGAATTATGACATTTTCTGCATTGCCAGTTTTACTTCTGTGCTGTGAAAAAAAGAGGAATGGAATAGCTGCCATTCTGTCTCATTCTCATTCAGTCAGAATACCAAATGCTTGCACTGTTACACCAATCATCTAGGAAATGGAAAATGACTCTGGGATAAATGGACAAAACATAAATTTTAAAGCAGCATATCTGAATTCAGTGTGCAGGTACTTCAAGTGCTGCTGAGATGTTAGGCAGAAAGGAAGCAGTAAATACTTTCCTGAGTATATGTGACTGAATGTTAACTATTGTAAGTAATTTGAAATATACTTAGGGAGATAACTTTATTCTCCACTATGGCTCCCAATCAATCATGTTCAACCAAACTACCTGAATAGAGAAAAGGGGGATACTTCATAACATTCTCAGGAATCAGTAAAATTGATAAATTAGTTTTGTCAATTAATTTTTTATTTTCATTTTTTATCTCCTATTTACAGTGCTTATGACTAGACTGACAAAAAATACTAAATAGAAAAAATTCTGTTTTGACAGAGATGTGTATTTTTTTAAAAAAATGTTTTCAGTCTTAATGCTGTATACTTTTTTTAATCACTTGATACAGGGTTTATATAGCCAAAGTTTTATCTTGAACTTTCTTTATACATGAGGTTGGTATCAAGCTGAAAATCATTTTATTAAGGCTTCCTGAGTACTAGGATTTAAGTATATGCTACCATGATTAGTTGTAATGCATTCTACAATTATATTTAGGTATATATCTTTTTTCTCTTTGTTTGCAATAATGTCTGTATAAGGTTATGACAGTATTATTTGAACAAGAGTTCTGTTTCATGAACCACCATCAATAACTTACCTAATACTCATTTTACACTGTGCAATCCCTACCCAGGTCTAGGTGAGAGTTCATTGTTTAGCTTAGAATTCTTTAGTCTCCTTTGTCATATGTACACAATCCCCAATATGCTTGAGCTTATCTCAAATACCTCTTCTATCTAAAAATGGGATACTTTTGAAAAGGGGACCTAAAAAGAAAATTAAGAATAAGACCTTTACACATAAGGAAAGACATTTCCCTGAGTGAAAAATATGGGGCAGAATCTGGGCCAAGAAGTAAGGTCGCTGAAAATTCAAGGGAGGAAAAATAAATCACAGCAGGTACAATGTAGATTGTTTTAGTGAAGAGGTAAAACTGATAACTTGACTATGAGAGAAAGAGAGAGAGAGAGAGAGAGAGAGAGAGAGAGAGAGATTAGATGGCAGAGTAGAGAGGATGAGCCCATACAGAAAGAAAGAGGACACAAAGAAAGACAATCATGGACAATCATAAGACATGGCATTTTATAGTAAAGTTAATTTGTCAAGAACTCTTACCATACCTAATTACTGGAATTTACGAAGGTTAGAGTAATATGTTTTTCCTCTTGTTCTTCCTTCTGATGAGAATGAAAATGGAAGGAATGCTAACCTGTGTATGTAGCTTATTCTATGTTGCCTGTGACCTGACAGCTACCCTATCATCTACATTCTCTTTGTATTTGTTATATACTTCTTTCCTCTGAACCAAAATATTCCTTCCTCAAGAAGAGGCTTTTTAAGACTCAGGAATCAGTGAAACTTCAATGGCTCAAAAACTAAACAAAACAAAGAAGTCTAAGGAAGATCCTGAAACCAGATTCACAAGGTTCCTCTCTAAAGTTATAGAAGCAAGCAATGGCAACTGCTGGAAAATAGAGATTCTTGACTAATGAAGATGACTCAAGTTGAACAGAAAGTCACAGATATCAAGCGTTTAGGAGCTTACTCATACTGTAATGGGTTGCAAGTTGATATTGCTGCTTTTGAGTCATTTATACTAATTGAAACAGCTCAACTAAACACAGTGTCTCACAAGCTAGATACTTGTAGCATCATTTTTCTGTTTAGCCATCAGTGATCTTTGTGGAGTGAGTAGATGTGTATGGGTATATCTACTCAAGAAAAATCACATAATAGTAATCTTCTCTTTTGCTTAATATATATTCAACTATCCATTTTATGACAGACTGTCTACCATCATCTTGAAAAAAATCAACATAGATGCGTGTTAAATAATATATATATTTTTTTACTTTTATCAAAACCAGAATATAATGGCAATTTCCAAGATCAATACAGATGTAGTTGCCCAGATACAGTGAACTTTACAAGCCATACAGAGTACACAAGATTAATGTATAAGATCAGTTGTCTTGTCACATTTATATACTTCCTTGACTTCTAAAGAAACATACAGAGAAACCCAAAGCAGCATGGATGATTCACCGCCTGAGGGAGTGGATCCGTCTCTCAAGAGCTGGAAGGCACATTGTGCCCTTGGAGCCATGGACTCTAGACTGACAAACCCACGACAGGCAGGTAAACCAAGGCAATTTCATTGTTTTCTTCAGACCACCATTTATTTTAACTTACTTTTTTTTTTATTTTACTACTTTAAAAAATTCCAATCCAAGGACCACCCACCTCCATCCAGGTCTAGTAAGGTGAGCATCCAAACTGCCTAGGCTCCCACAAAGCTAGTATGTGCAGTAGGATAAAAAACCCATTGCTACTCTTTGGGCTGAAGAGGGAGGGGGACTTGATTAGGTGAGGGGGAGGGAAATGGGAGGCACTGGCGGGGAAGAGACAGAAATCTTTAATAAATAAATAAATTAAAAAAAAATTCCAATCCAAATTTCTAATCCCTCCTCTTCTACTTTCTCCATACACTCTCCTACACCTACTCCTCCAATCCTAAGAGTCCTAGTTATGGTCAACCTCAACATTGCTGGGAGTTTCCATTGCACTGTGTTTCTAGTTCATCCCAGAGAAGCCCTCATATTCCACTTGTCTCTTCTAGTACTTTCCATCCTCACTCCTCCTGACCCTTCTGTTCCCATTCCCATACTCAGAACCCTTCCCCAGTACAATAACTTTTTTTTTACCTTTTTATGGTGATATTTATGCTTCCCCCATGAACTCTCTTTGGTACTTTGCTTGTCTGAGTTTATGGATTTACATGGTTATTCTTTAATATCTGGTGCAAGAGAATTGTCTGTATTCTATCAATAATGTATTTTAATAAAACACTGATTGGCCAGGCAGGAAGTATAGGCAGGTAAACAAGACAGGAAGTAGAGGCAGGGCGATGAGAACAGGAGAATGCTGGAAAGGAGGAACCCATTCCTCCCATTCCAGCCCAGACCACTGAGAAGCAACATGTGAGCTACCCTTCTGAGAAAGGTACCGAACCACGTGGCTAACATAGATAAGAATAATGGGTTAATATAAGGTACAAGAGCTAATAAGAAGACCGAGCTAATGGGCAAATCAGTTTATAACCTAATGTAGACTCTGTGTGATTTTCTTTGGGGCTTGCCAGCTATGGGGTACTGAGTGGGACAGAAACCCCAACAAGCCGGCCCTCGTGTTACAACGATCTACTAGTATCTGCTTATGAGTAAGTATGTACCATGTTTATATTTCTGGATTTAGATGATTTCACTCAGGATAATCTTTTCTAGTTCCAAGCATTTGACAGAAAACGTCATGATGTCATTATTTTAACAGCTATTTTTTTTATTCATTCTTCATTTGAGGAACAGCTTATTTGTTTCCCGTTTCTCACTATTTTGAATAAAGTTGTTATGGACACAGTTTAGCAAAATGTTCCCAAGGCATTGAGTCCTTTGGGTATATACCCAGTGTTTGCATAACTATCTCTTGTTGAAGGTTCATTCACAATTTTCTGGCAAACACTCATATTGATATATGAAGTGGTTGTACAAAATTGCACTCCCACCAACAGAGGAGGAATGTTGTCCTTGCTCTTCATTCTGTCTTGCATTAAATATCACTTGTGTTGTTGATCTTAGCCATTTTGAGAGGTCTAAGATGGAATCTCAGTGTTGTTTTCATCCTAAAAACTGTCATTTTGTGTGTTTGACAGTATTTTTTGCCCTACATAAGCTATTCAGTTTCATAAGGTCCCATTTGTTAAGTCTCAGCCCTAGTGCCTGCAGAATTGGTATTTTCTTAGAAAGCCATTGCCTGTGCTAATGTGTTCAAGGCTTTCCCCCTTTTCTCTTCTATCAGTTTCAGCATATTTGATTTTATGTTGAGGTCTTTGAACAACTTGGAGTTGAGTTTTGTATAGTGTGATAGATATGAAACCATTTGCCTGCTATTACAGGTTGATATCCAGTTATACCAGCCTCATTTGTTGAAGATGATTTCTTTGTTAACCATTGTGTAATTATGGTTTCTTTGTTGAAAATTAAATGTCCCTCAGTATGTGGATTTACTTCTCAGTCTTTGATTCAGTTCCTTTGATCGAGCTGTCTGTTTTCATAATAATACCATGCATCTTTTATTACAAATTCTCTGTAGTACAGCTTTAAATTAGGGTTGATAATACCTCTGGAATTGATGGGCAGAGAAATCTGGCACTTAAAAGAAATCTCACATTGGCTCAGAAATGAGAGATTATTTATTTGAAGGGGGTTGATGGAGGAGAGTCTATGTGTTACTTTCATTGGTTAATAAAGAGACTGCCTTGGCCCTGATAGGACAGAAAATTAAGTAGGCAGAGTAGACAGAACAGAATGCTGGGAGAAAGAAAGCTGAGGCAAGCAGGCACTATAGCTCTCCTCTCCAAGATGGACACAGGTTAAGATCCTTCCCTGTAAGACACCACCTCATGGTGTTACATTCATTATTAGAAATGGGTTAATCAAGATGTGAGAATTGGCCAGTAAGAGGCTAGAGCTAATGGGCCAAGGCAGTGTTTAAAAGAATAGAATTTTTGTGTTGTTATTTCGGGTATAAAGCTAGCCATGTGGGAGCTGGGCGGGAACGCAGCCCGCTGTTCCACACTATGGGGGGAACTTATAAAACCAGGATTCTCTGCTTGAATGGCAGATGGGACGAGATCTAAACACAATCTGACTAGCATAGTGGAAACCAGGGGGATGAGAGAAGGGTCCAGATGTGCTTCTGCATCTGGGTAAATAGTCTGTGAGGCACACCCCAGTACACAGGTTTACTTGCTATAAACCTTCCTGCAGGACCTCCCTCCTTTTTTTTGTTTAAATAAAAGAGTTCCAAACTTAATACAAAATTATATATATATATATATATTAATAACAAATATCCTATTCTAACTAGCTTAAGTCTTATATAATAAATAGCTTGACCAAGTCATGAGAGGAAAATAACTGCATTTATCTAGTCTTCAACCCCATCAAAGATCTGAGAAGGGAAATATTGTTACCTGAGTAATTAGGAAGTGCAATCAAACAACTTCCAAAACATGCAACAAATCAAAAAGACAACTGGCTACCTGGGCAATCACACAAAATCACATTTGCAACATTGAAGCAACCAACTTTGGCTAAGACCTAGAATAACTGGCAACTTATTTTTAAAGGCAAGCAAGAAACTTTTCAAAACCATCTTACCTTGTCTTGGCAAGATTTTACAGTTCTGCTTATCCATTTCTGGATACTATGTATTTTGTCAGTGGTTGAGGTATGGGCAGTTTTTTTGTCCAGAGGCAGGTTTTGCCAAGAAAAAGATAAGCTCCAATTGGAGTGTCTTTGGTGCTCATTATTCTCTTGGGAATAAATTGGTGTAACCAGGAGTGATTGTGTCTTACTACCACAGAACTCTAAGTTAAATTAAATGCCATTTTCTATAGCTCTTTGAAGAGGTTGAAGATTATCTGTCTATATAGAATATAACCTCTATGCATCTAAAGAACATGATTAATCTAACTATAAACATGACAAATATAGATGAATATTGATCTATAATTCTTAATGCCTATCTAACTTAAAGACTAAGACAATAAACAACTGTACAATAAATGAGGACAATGACCTCCAAATGTAAGCAATGTATAAGTATCTTGCTCAGAGGTAGAAATGTACACTGCAACATGAAAAAGTTTTAAACAGAGGTAGAAGCATGCATACATACAATATTCAATATAATTTAACTTTGTATAAATATACAAGACTCTATACCAATGTAATTGTCTATAAACCATAACTCACAGATGCCCGTTATCCCATTATCCAATTTTTCCTCTTTTTTAAAAAAAAGTTCCCTGAGCTTATAAAATTATAAAATGAAAATAGATCCATATCTATTGCCCTGCACAAAACACAAGTCAAAATAGATTAAGGACCTCAATACAAATCTGACCACACTGAACCTGATAGAAGAGAAAGTGAGAAGTAGCCTGCAATACATGGGTACAGGAGACCACTTCCTACATATAACCCAGTAGCACAGACAATAAGAACAACAATAAATAAATGGGACCTCCTGAAACTTAGAAGCTTCTGCAAAGCAAAGGAAACACTCAATAAGACAAAAAGGCAGCCTACTGAATGGGAGAATATCTTCAACAACCCCACATTAGACAAAAGACTGATCTCCAAAATATATAAAAAACTCAATAAATTAGACATTAAAATTCTAAATAACGCAATTAAAATATTGTGTATTGAACTAAATAGAGAATTCTCAACAGAATAATTTCAAATGGCCAAAAGATAATTAAGGATATGTTCAACTTTGTAAGTTATCAGGGAAATACAAATCAAAACAACTCTGATATACCATCTTACATCTGTTAGAATGGCTAAGATCAAAAACACCAATGATAGCTTATGCTAGAGAGGACATGGAATAAGGGAACACTCATCCATTGCTGGTGGGAATTCAAACTTATGCAACCACTTTCTAAATCTGTATGGTGGTTTCTCAGAAAATTGTGAATTAACTTACCTCAGGATCCAGTAATATCACTCTTGGGAATATAACCAAATTATGATCAATCATATTTTGTTCAACTATGTTCATTGCAGCATTATTTGTAATAGCCAAAACCTGGAAACAACCTAGATGCTCCTCAACGTAAAAATGGAGAAAGAAAATGTGGCACATTTACACATTAGAATACTACTCATCGTTAAAAAAAAATGACATCTTGAATTTTGCAATCAAATGGATGGAATTAAAAAAAATACTATCTTGAATGAGGTAACCCAGACTCACAAAAATGAATATTGTATGTACTCACTCGTAAGTGGATACAAGCCGTAAACAAAGGACATTGAGCCTATAGTTCATGATCCTAGAGAAGCTAAGTAATGAGGTGAACCCAAAGAAAAACATATATAGACCCACCTGGGAATTGGAAACAGACATGATGGGATGACAAAATTGGGAGTATTGGGCAGGAGGTAGAAGGAAGAGGGGAAGGGGAAGGTTGTGGGGATCATGAGGGAATGGGATAGTTGAGATGGAGGAAGGACAGATATGAGAGCAAGGAAAGAGATATCTTGATTGAGGGAGCCATTATAGGGTTAGCAAGAAACCTGGCTCTAGAAAATTTCCCAGAAATCCAAAAAGATGAGCCCAGCTAAGACTCTAAGCAATAGAGGAGAGGGTGCCTGAACAGGCCTTGCCTTGTAGTCAGACTGATTTTTACCTTAAACATCATCATAGAACCTTCATCCAACTGCAGATGAAAACAGAGGCAGAGAACCACATCAGAGCACTGGACTGAGCTCTCAAGGTCCAGTTGAAGAGTGGATGGAGTGAGTATATGAATGAGGATGTCAAGACCATGAGGGGTTCACCCACTGAGACAGTGTGTCTGAGCTAATGGCAGCTCACCAACTCCAACTGGACTGGAAGTGTATGACCATGGGATCAAACTAGTCTCTGAGAATGTGCTTGACTGGATGATACAGTTTTCAGTCTCGGTCTCATTCTGAGGTCTCCTGGAGACAGGATCACCATACTTTGGACTGAGGTCAAGGTAAGTGACAGTGGCTTGATGCTTTGCTTTTCTGGTCTTTAAGGTGAACCCCTAATATGTATCTCTGAGATGTTATTTATTGTGCTTCAATGTTCTTTGGTCATTTTCTTGTGACATCATTGAAAAGAACACTACAGGTTTCTGAAAATAAAATCAATTTAGAAACTCTAAGCTATATTACAGATTAATTTTAGATAAAGGCTGGATAATTAGGCACAAGAATGTGATTTTGTTTATGGACTCAACTAGATACAATAAACATTTTATGAGTATTAATTACAAGAAAAGAAGGACACTAAAGCAGAACAATAATTACTTGAGAATTCTGAATAATTAAAAAGCAATCTCAGTTCATTACCTTAGAAACTTTGAAAATTGTTTCCTGTTGCTTACTGGTGACATTACATTATAAAAATATTTCTTCAAATAGGAATAAGGGATATGATGAGCTATAGGAGACCTCAAGAGATACTTTACTTCTGGCTACATTGAAAAAGCCTGAGAAAGAACTGAATTCAATAGCAGATCAGTCAGTCAATTCCTTTCTATCAGGGTGTCTCTGACCTGCCAACTTCCTTGTTGAAAAATATGTACTCTTAACCAATATACACCTGTATGGTGCATGCAATATTTACAAGCAGACTATGCTATTTTCATATTATGTGAAAAAATTGGAAATACAGAGTCTTTTGTTTAAAAAATGGGCAAAATTTACTTTAAAAATACATTGAAATAGTTTTAGGACAGTGAAGTGTAAAATGATTCATTTTTTACTACAAGGTTTACTGCTGTTTTTCTATTTTAAATTTCTAAATAAGAAAATACAGGTGTGACACTCTGGAATACATACTTTATGAGAGTTGGGCTACAGGTTTGAGCCACACACAGTTCATGCTCCATGAATACCCAGATATAGGCTGAGAACTACCTTTATACATGCATGATGAGTTCTGGCTTACTACTTTGAGTTTCACACAGTACATTCAGAATCAATGACAGATTATAATCATGAGTTTTGCGTAATAAAGACTAGTTTACAAGTGTGTTTCCCCAGAATATGTACAGCATGGAAGATGTGTTATAGGTGTGAACTTCCAAAAATACATGAAGCATGAGTACTTGTTTATAAATTGAGTCACATGCAGTGCATTCACAATGAGTTCTGGGTTATAAAAATGAGCCCTCTCAGTATTATGTATCATGAGTCCTGACTTTCTGTTTGTAATCTGCCACTGTACAAGCACATGAATGCTGAATTATAAGATATAGAATCCCACAGTCCAGGTATCATGAATGCTATATTATTATTTTGAGTCACACATATAGACACAGTGTGTTGGGTTAGCAGTGTGAGTCTCCCAGGATACATAAATGATGAGTCCTGAGTTTCAAGAATGCCTCTCCAGAATGTGTACCATGTTTGATGTGTTATAGACAAGAGTCTACCACAGTAAATGTTTTCTGAGTACTGACTTAATTGTCTCAAATCAAACATACTACAGTCACAATGAGTGTTGTGTTATAAGCATGAGCTTTGCACCGTAAATACAAGCACATGATTTAGTTCCCTTATGGAAATGTAGCTTGCATGTGCATTCACAATGAGTTTTAGGCATAAACCTCCCACTGGAAGTACACGCACACAGCTTTAGGCATAAACTTACAACTGTAAGAACATAAACTTACCACTGTAATGTGTTACAGATGTCTGACTCCCAAAAATTTGAACAAAGAGTGTTGGGTTATATGCAGGAGTCTCACACAGTACTGCACCATGATTGTTGGCCTTCTGTTTTCTGGCACTTAAAGTTTACTGATACAATTGTGATGGATTAGTGCTGTCAGTCTCCCACAGTATATGCACAATGAATCCAGGTTTACTGTTTTGCATCTAGCACAATATATTTACAGTGAGTGTTGGTTAATAGGCACAAGCCTCACACTGTGTGTAAATGAAACATGTGTACTATGTTACATGTGTTTACATGCACTATGAGTGCTGGGTCCAGGAATGAGCGTCACACAATCCATGCTCCATGAATCCCAATGTATAGTCACAATCTCACAGAAAATGCACCATGGATGCTGGTTTATTGTTTTTACTCACACACAGTGCATTAAGAAGTGTTTTATTACAGACAGAACTTCTATAGTCAAGGACCACAGGTGTTAGGTTAGTTGTGTGAATCTTTTGGGGTAAACCTCCTATGAACGCTATTGCAAGGTGTACATTCAGATTACATGCCTCATGACTGATGGCTTACTGTTTTTTTTTTAATCAAGCAAAGTAAGTTCATAATGAGTGATAGGTTAAAACCAGGAACATAGTACAGGAAATATCAGCACACAGGTGTGCTCTGTCATAGGCATGAATCTTCTAAGTACATTCACATTGAGTGCTGCAAGTATCCACTGTAAATAAATACAACGTAAATACTACACTACAACTGCTTTTTATCCCAAGTATATGCACTATGAGTGCTGGGTTCCATACATGAGGTTCACACAATACCTAGTCCATGAGTCTTGATTTATAAGTGATAGCTCCTTATAGAAAATGCACGATGAGTTTCAGCTACTGTTTTGAGTCATGCACAGTATGTTCACAGAATGCTGAATTATAGATATGAGCCTCCCAAAGTTTATGCACCATGAGTGTAGGCTTATTATTTATAATCTACCAGTGTACACTTATGGTGTTTGTTGGTCTGTAGAAATAAGCTTCTCACAGTACATTCACAATGAATATTGTCTTAATATCTTGAATCACCCAAAGTACATTGACAGAAGCAATGTTGGGTTAGCAGTGTTAGTACATCAACTTTGTACAAATTACATCATCCATGATATGAACTGCAGAAAATCCCTCCTGAGTATGGGTACCATGAGTGATATTTTATATGTGTAACACTGCCACAGAAATTATATCATGAAATATGAAATCTGTCTTATAAGCAAGGGGCTTCTACACTATATGCACCATTAGAGCTCACTGTTTGAAATCTCGCACTGTAGTTTCTCAATGAATGAAGTGTTATAAGCACTTACCTCCCAAAGTAAGTATAAGTGTATGAGTCTTCCATTACAAACGTGTAATTCCCAAGTACATGCACAATGAATGTTAAATTACAGACATGATTATCACACAATACATGAGACATAGTTTATAAGTGTGAGCTTCCCACAGTCAATGCAGCTCTGAGTGCCAGCTTACAGTTTTGAGTTATGGAGAGTACATTCACAATGAGTGCTGGTTTATAAAATGAATCTTGTACAGTAAATCCACGATGTGTCCCACATTAATAGTGTCAGTTTTCCATAGGACATTGATACTAGCCTGCTGTGCTAGTAGTGTGAGTCTCCCACAGAATAGGTAGCATGAGTTATTAGTGTTTTGAGCCATGCACAGAACAATTATACAAGTGACTGTGTTAGTGGCATACATATCCCATAGTATACAAATCATATTTCTAGAGTTCCTGCCTTTTGTCTATAATGTCTGTCCATCTTGTATGATGTGTTATATTTTGGGGCCTCCCACAGTAATTGCACTATGAGATCTAGGCTGTAAGTGTGAGTCTTCTATAGTACATGTACAATGAGTCGTGGTTTACTGTTTTGAGTCCCTCATGGTACATTCACAATGAGGTCGAGTTACTCTTTGTAATCTGGCCTATACATTCGCAATATAGGCCTGCTTCCAGGACAAAACATCTCATAATACAAAAGACATAGGAAACAATATATATGAGAAACGAAAAGCACTTCAGAAAGACCTGTGACTTAATAGCATGCCATTTCTAATAGTATATCCTAACTATTGTTTTTCTCTATTACAAAACTAGAGGAAATAAGACCTCTAGAAAGAACCCAAAGATGTTAAAGTTTTGAAAATAATGCTTACCTCAAAAGCAGTTGTTGCTCAGTGATGAGTAAAAATCTTGGTCACATGTGGATGGCAAATAAATTGCCCGCATCCTGCATTCACCTCTGTTAGGCATTGATATCTCACAGTGTAAAAATGGTTGTTTTGTGCAGGCAAAGGACACTAACATTTGTGTGCACCATTCCACCATGTTTTCTGGTGCTGGATGCTGTGATAATTACAGAAAAATATTCATTCAGTATGCCAACCATTTCTTTATAATTGACAATTTCTGACTCTTAGACTTACTGGAGAATTGCCCACTTGGTACCAAAAAATGCAGGAATGGGTTTGTATCCATTGCTCTTTCAGGCAGACACAGTTCTGGGATATCAGAATTGTTCATTATAGCTTTTGCCAAAGCATCCCACACAACCCTAACAAGAATTCAGGTGCATGAAAGACTGTTTTTATACTTTTCAAGTAAAAGTGTTTATATTCTGAGTTAAAAACTGTAAGAGTTCTATGTTTGTGACTAGCCACATTTTCCTTAACCATCTTTCCATGTGGGAATTTTTATTATCATTCAACATTCACAGGTAGAACCAAATTACTTACATAATGGTGGTTGGAATTTTGTAGAAAAACAGTACAACATCAGTGGGTGATAAAATGGAAACAGCTTTTGTCTGTGAAGTAAGACCATCAAGGTTGGAACTATTATAGAGTTTACTGTTTTCTTCTCAAGGTTGTGACTTAGTCCAGTGTCAGGAACATAAAGCATTATTGCTAGTCAATAAATAAAGCAGACCCTGTTTACAATAATATCATATGGTAAGCTAGAAAGAACAGAACACATGCCATAAACATTCTGCTAACAAAATATTTGTCTTCATCAGTTGCATTTTATATACTTTATAAAGTATTCTTTTTCCTTATGTGTCATAAATCAAAGGAAAATGAGTTCATGTAGCAGGGACTGATTGACACACCGAAATCCATTTCCTCACATATATTCCTTTCTGACTTTTTCTTTCAATTTTAGAAAATCAAAGTCTGTAGCATTTGTAATTTTTCAAATTTATAATAAGATGTTTATCAATTTTTTTCTCGTGTTATTTGTTTCGGACTGCCCTTTTATGCTCACATTGTTATCTAGCCATACATTTCAAAATGCTATTCACTAACCCACTTTCAGGGAACATACAGATAGTTCACATTAAAGGCTTAGAAAATATTGTTGGCAGTACTTATTTATCGGGCTTGATGTTTTGACTACTTTTGCCACACACTGCCAAGTTGTCTTTGAGCAAAAAGATAATTCAAGAGAGTAGCTAATAGTCTTCATATATAGGCCAGGGGTCTGTGTTTGGTGCATTGAAGGAGGCATTTAGTTCCCTTCTCTGAATAACAGGGGCTTCTCTGTACAGGCATGCTTTTAGCTTTTCATACTTTAGACCTGGCAGCATTGCCATGAACACTTCATGAATTAATATATACTCTTAATACCCTCCTCAGCCTTACATTCTTGATAGTTATTACTGTTTGTATTAATAAAATAGAAAGTTTTTCGTTAATATCAAAGAATTTTATGCTGTTTGAAAGGCATGCCTAAGATTTCAATTTAACCAGCTCACAAAGGAGTAATGACTTTTACACCTCACTTTATTTCTTGGCCTATATAAAGTTTTTTTCATGCCCTCAAATCCAAAAGTTGTTTTCATCATTTCTCAATATTTCCTTCTATAAGACAATTGCCTTTCATGGATCTGTACTTTGTATCTAACTGGACAGAAGTCACTCTTAGAGCATCTTTTGGTATTTGTTGAGTGCTATCTTTATACTGCTGGAGATCTCTTAACTTGATAGTGTAAAGTTTATATTTCAAGATGGCTAACTTTGTCTTCTTCATGCCCTTTTGAATAATGTTGAGTCTTGGTTTTTCACTAAGCACATGGTCTTAGCATTAGTTGGACAAGTAAACTCTTGACGTTGTGCTTCATGTCAGGATTCAAGGTTGAATTTAGATGTGGAGTATGGCCTTTAACATACTTTCTCATCTTAAGTACTGTCTTTCCGTTTCCATGTGTGCCTTTTCAAGCACCTGAATTTATGACTATAGAAATGAATATGGGACACTTTCTCATTTCTCACCTTTAAATATCTTAATAATAATATTTAAAAACCAAACTACTTGAGATATTTCTGCTTTCAAATCTCAAATATTCACTGTCTAGGCCAGAATTAAAAAAAGATTTAAAGTCAGCAGAGCCAGTATCATGCCAGAGAGTAAAAGTGTTACTTCTCATTCTCTCTTTTGTTTAAATGGTTGTTAAGAATTATGTGTACATTTTTTTAGATTACTTTATAAAAACAGATTTTGGGTTTCTGATCTCATTGTGTAGATCATTGGAATCAATTCTTTAAGACACCAATTGAACACACTATCTAGTGGCCTCCAAGTACTTTACTCTGAAATTTTGGGCATGTAAATTTCTCTTGTGAAAATCACTGAAGAATGGCTGCCAAAATGAAGTGTAAGCAGAGTGTCACATAGGGAACATCCTTATAGCTCCATTAATGTCTTAATGCCATTGCTGCTTACAGACAAGTATGTTATTTTTATATGCTTAACTAATATAAGACATCAAGCTCATGGATCCCAGCCTAGCTCATCATGGAATGTCTTCAGAGTCAGGTCAATGAATGATGTTAGATTTAGTGTTCCAGATGGCATCTTGAGAGGGCTTTAAGACATTTTAAGACATAGTTCATATTAGACCCATAATTTTCCTTAAAAATAAAACCCAATCCTGCTTCTTTCTATAAAAATGTGTTACTGCCAATATCTCTTGATTTTCTCAGTTCCATGACACCTGATTCTTATCTTCAAAATTTTGTTGGATGGTTGTATAGTTGTGTTTTCATGTTGTTATTGGTTTTGGCTTGTTTATGCTTTTAGTGATATCTGTGCAATCTCAACTTTTAGTGCATTAGATTTGTGTAGGAAGGGGAAGGATTGTATTCTGTTTCTTAGCACAGTGACATTACCATGGCGGTTTTTCAAAAACATGGAATACATTTCAGAATCCATTGACACCCAATTAACATATTTTTCTTAAATCTTTTCCTGGCCTTTTAACAGAAAAGAGCAAATCTACTTATTATTTCAATAAAATTAGTTTCCGTTCAAAGAAAGCTTAATGAGAAATGGCTTCCATAAAGTATATTTTTCTGAATGTGTTCTTTCTTGTTCTTATCTACTTTGATACACTTAATTTTAATTATGATTAGTCTCACAATGCCTAAAAATAAAACAGTTTTACACTTTTCCTAAGACAGTTTTTGTTTGTAACCCAAGACGTTCTTCTAAAAGATTATCAGGAAGGCTTAAATTTTCCTTAGAAGATAAATGACCATGAATCCTCTCCTTGCCCCTAAATTTGCTTCTGTTTTTTTTTCCTACTCTGTCATGCCTTTACCAATCAGCTATAACAACATACAGTTTTAGCAAACAAAGGTCTAGTTTTCAATTAAAATTTGCACTTATGTGAGTATGGCTGAGTGGGCCAGTAAGAGATGCTGCCCTTTGGTTTTGAAATAATCATTGTGTACTGGAACACTGAAAGGAGAGGAGAAGAGATATTTTAAAGAAACAAGTGTGACCATCCATTAGACTACTAAAACAATAGATACCCAAAATTAAAATTCACCCAGAAATTCCATTTTATATGAATCTGGGAATGGTACCAGTTAGAGATGGGCCTTGCTTGACAGACAGTCTTCACACAGTTCTGATGGCTTACTGTTCAGTTATATATATATATATATATATATATATATATATATATAGTTATTTCTGTTCCATTTTCTTAACATTTAACAAACTGCAAACAAACTCAGATGCATGTTTATGAACCAAGGTGCCTGGTAAGAGTTTGATTACAGCCTTACTATGAATCTATTTCTTTTCTCTCTCTGAAAAACTCTTCATGGGGTAGAGCAAGGGTGGGGTCAATGGAACTTCTGAGAATTAAGAGAAAATCAAAGAACATTGTAGGATAACTGCTCACCTCTTCCTCTGCTTCTCTAAATCAAATCACCCAGTCTTACCACCAGCTCTGCAACAGAGCACTTGCTGCAACCTCCCATTTCTCTCCGTACTCATCTCCAGTGTATCTGACAGATCTTCCTCTCCAAACATTGTTTTCTGTACTCATTACTTTATCTCAATCACAATATTGAGTCTAACGGGCACTCCCTGGAAATTCAGAGGTCACTCTAATCATGGAAGCAATTAGGCAAACTGCAGATCTTACCACCTCCCTCAGCTCCTTCAAATATAACCCCACAGTCTCATCCCTAGTTATTAAGCAGACTACTGTTGAGGCTTCTTCCCTGCTTTCATCTTGAGGGAACTATATAGATAGTCTCTTGATAACCTCCTTCCTCCAACTATTTGCTATATCCCACTCCAACTCCAGTATGCATTCCTTTCAAATACACAGGCCACTATAACCCAGAAAGAAAAGAGGTTAGCTGCAGATCTTCATCCCTTTTTGCATTTCTCCAAAGCCAATCTCCCAGTTTCATCCACAGCTATGAAGCAGACTTCCTGCTTTAGTCTCTTAATGCTCTCTGCTTCCACTTCCAGGATAATAACTAAGCAAATTCTAGTGGAACACTCTTCTTTCCTCCCTCCTGAGAATGTCTCCACCCTCATAGCTCATACTGATTCCTAAGTATCAATTCCCAACACCTCAAACCACATTTTTTGAAACCCTAGTGCTCATACCTATCAGTACCCTTAAATGGTCACTACACTGTCCTAAAAACCAGAGAGTAAACAGAAACCAAGGAAAAATCACCAGTTCAACAAGATAAGTGTAGTTATTATCACAATCCCATATTTCGAGGTAAAAATGAAATCTATAACATCAAGTGAAATATGACTCTACTAGAGCCGATCAATCTTCCCACAACAGACCCTGAATATTTCACCATAAACAAAACGATAAAAGCTCTTAATGCAGTCTATATAAATAGGAATCAAAAATCATTTGTAACATGAGGGCCAACTGTGGGGATTTCTGTCCTGCCCGGTTCCCACAGCCTGCAAGTCTCAAAGAAAATCACACGGCGAGTCTACATTAGGTTATAAAACTGATTGTCCCATTATTATTAGTTCTTGTAACTTATATTAACCTATTATTTTGATCTATTTTAGCCATATGGCTCGGTACATTTTTCAACTGGCAGGTCACATCCTGCTTCCTCGGTGGTCTGTGCAGAACTGGGAGGAATCAGCTTCCTCCTTCCCAGAATTCTCCTGTTCTCATTGCATCATTTATACTTCCTGTCTGGTTTTCCTGCCTATATTTCCTTCCTGGACAATCAGCATTTATTTAAAACATAATTGACAGAATAAAATTATTCTGCACCAATCATTGGTCACTGATATCTTTCAATATCAACATTCTCAATTTACCAATGAAAAGTAACAAATTAGTAGAATAAAGGTAAAAACACCATTTTTATTTTTTTGCATCCAAGAAACATATTAATATCAAGGATAGACATCATCTCAGGGGAAAAGCTTGGAAAGAGATATATTCCAAATAAATGTATCAAAGAAACAAGCTTTTGTAGCTATTACTAACTGAAAAAAAAAACACATTCCAAACAAAATTTAATCATAAGGGATAGCAGAAGATTCTCCACACTCATCAGTGAAAAAAAATCTACCAAGAGGATATTTTAATTTTTCATATTTGTTTCCCAAACACAAGGACAGCCAATTTTAAAAAGAAAATATTATAATTTATATTATATACTGATCCTCACACACTGATACTAGGTGAACTCAGTATTCTACTCTTTCCAAAAGACAGGATATACAAATAAAAACTAAACAGAGAAATGATAGTGCTAATGCATATTATAAATTAAATTGTCCTACTAAATGTTTACAAAATATTTACCCCAAACACAAAACTATACCTTTTTCTCAGGACCCCATGAAACTTTCTTGAAAACTGGCCACATGTTTATTCAGACACAAAGCATGTCTCAACAATACAAAGAAAAATGATATAACCCCTTCCATCCTGTCCGACCACCATGGATTAAAGATAAAATCTACAAAAACAGAAAGATATTAAAGGCTTTCTATAAATGAATTAAAATAAGTAGACAACATATCTAACTTCTGAGACATAATGGAAGCTGTTCTAAGAGGCAAGTTTAGAGAACTAAGTGCCTATATAAAAGAAAACGGAGAGCTATCATACTACCAACTTAAAACCAAATCTGAAAACACCAGAACAGAAAGAAGAAATTGAAACAATAATAAGTAGACAAGAAGAAATTATCAAAATCATGTGAAATCAATAATATAGAAACAAACAAAAAATAAGCAACAACAAAAATATAGAACAAAAGATCAAATGACATGAAGAGTTGATTATTTGAGATAAGCTTACTAATTTTCTTCCAAATAAACTAAAAGCCAGAGGAAGAGTATCTGAAATAACAAAATTAGAAGTGAAAAGGGGAGAATAAGGATACATACCAAGAAAAAACAGAAAATTTAAGGATACCTCAACATAATAAAGACAGTTTACAATAACTCCATAATGAACATTAATTTAAATTTAGAGAAACTCAAAGTGAAATCAGGAACAAGACAAATTTTGTGCTAAAATCAGGAACAAGACAAAATTGTCCATTCTCTTCATATCTATTCAATATAGTATTTGAAATTTTATCTTGATCACTGAGGAAGGAAAACATCAATGGAATACATACTGGAAAGGAAACAAACAGAGTATGTTCATTTTGAGGCAGTATGAGAATATACATAAATGAGCTAATATTTCACCAGGAAACTCTTATAGTTGATAAGTGCTTTCAGCAATGTAGCTGGATAAAAAATTAAATCTCAAAAGCAGTAGCACTCCTATATACAAATAACAAATGGAGTGAAATATAAACCAAGAGAAACACCTTTCAAAATAGCCTCACATAATAGCCCAACTCTAGTGAAGCAAGAAAAAGACTTGCCTGATAAAAACTTCAAGTCATTGGAGGAAGAAATTGCAGAAGATATCAAGTATGAAAATATCTCTCTTGTGCATAATTGGGAGCATTAATAATAGAACATGAGCATCCTTCAAAAAGCAATGAACAGGTTCAATTCAAGCCCTATAAACATTTCCTCAGAATTTCTTACATATCTTGAAAGGACGCTTTTTTATTTTCATATAGAAACATTTAAACAAAAGCAAAAGCAAAGAACCAAGACAGCTAAAACAACACTGGACAATAAAAATTTCTATGGGTATCACCATTCTAAACCTAAAATTCTCCTACATAGTTACATTAATAACACCATGGTATTGACATACCAACAGACAGGTTTATCAATAAAATGGAAATGAAGATTAAGACATAAATCCACATACCATGTACACATGAATTTTGATGAAGATGCCAGAAATATGCACTGAAAAATGATAGCATTTTTAAAAAATGATGCTCATGAAACTGCATGACTTCATTTAAAGAATCCATATAGGTTCATACTTATCACCCAGTCCTAAAGTAAATTATAAATTGATCAAATACCTTAACATATAAAGAGATACTCTTAAATATGGTAGAAGCAAAAGTGGGAAATAGCTTCGAACTTTTAGGCACCAGAAAAAAAAAATGATGAAGACCAAAACTAGCATAGGCACTAAGGTCAACAAGGAATAGACAAGACTTTGTGGAATTGAGAAGCATTAGCCAGAGGATTTGAAATCAGAGGCACACTCATCCATTGCCGGTGAAAATTTAAACTTTTATAGTCAATATGTATTTCAATTTGGCAGTTCTTCAGGAATACAAAAATCAATGCCTTTAGGATATAGTTATACCACTCTTGTCCATGTATTCAAAGGATGCTCATTCTATCAGACAGACACTTGTTCAACCATGTTAGTTGTTGCTCTATTCATAACAACCAGAGATTTTTGGATAAAAGCTGGGGCTCTGGAAATCTCAACATGATAGTCTATATGTCTCCAAACATACCCCCAATATATGAATCACAATCAGGTATGAGAAGCAGAAAAAGAAGAACAGTGCATGTGCTGTGTCAATGATTCAGATGAACTTTTTTGTGTCTTTCTAAAGATTATTAATTTCTAAAAATTATCAAAATTTCATTAAAAACCAGCCATGCATATGGTCAGGTAGTTTTACTGGCAATAATTTGCCATATCCTCTGGGTTTGGTTCATAATAGGGTTGAAGTTATTTCCTTCCAATTTTAATTACTGACAGAAGCACTCAGATCACTCATTAAATATGCATGAAGATTTCAGCATTACTGTGAAGGGTTAAGAAATTACAAAAATTCAAAAAGATTCAGAACCAAGATGACAGAAGTGTGGTTCTGAATTGAACAGACATCAAGGAAAACAAGCTTTGGGGAAGAAGCTGTTGTAATTACAGCCACTGTGGGTCACAAGTTTAAGAGAAAATGTCTGAAATTAAGCACACCTAGAGAAGTAAAAAGGCAGATCTGTGTCGTCATGAAGGAAGTGGTAGAAAGAAAGATGGATGACAAGTAGAAACAAGAGGATAGACAGGTGACAGTTGAATAGGCCAGTCAGCCCTGTGTAGTCTCTAGAGAGTATTTGGAGTCCTCTGCTTGTCTGTCCTTGACATACAACCTGTGTCAGATGACAGTTTTGAGGTGGGATTTAACCATTGTTATGCTAATACCTTTTATGAGGTGCAGATTTAGGAATTATATCATTTGCTTCATCTGTTTAATCTGATAAGTCCTTGGTCTTGGATTTCCTGAGAGAATGTAAATATATTCATGTTTTTCTGAAGTCCCAACTCATCCCAATAAATTTATAAATTGTCATCCATCATATTCTCAGAAATGTCACTTATCAGTCTTTGCTGAATGGTAGCAATGGATAAATATACCATCCACATGTCTACCTAGGTAACAGTAATCCTTCATACTCAAAATGGAATCACAGGTGCTTGTCAAATGGAGTCTTTCATGGCAAGGCATATTCTACAAAAACATTGTTTATTTTAACGAAAGAAGAGATAAGGAGATCCAGTGACTCTATGTCTATCTTCAGTGTATGGAAATAAGATTTAGATTTAAACAATTAGGGCAAGGGGACATTAGGAGATAATTCACTAGTTCCATTCAGAGTATGATTTGATCTATCATTGTCTCAAGTCTAGATAAGCAATATGGTCCAGAAATAGGGGTATGGTGGCCCTTAGGATATGATTACTCTGTTATAGGGTACAGTTTAATCCTCAGGTATGATCACACTCTTTTGAAGTCTTCTCTGTCTATGATAATTTTGCTATTTCCTGGGAACTGAGGTAAATAAAGGTTTAGGTGAATGACTTAAAAGGTTTATATTTCCCCTTAAGTTTATAAGGAAGAAATGTTAGGCCTATGTTCCTTGAATGAATAGCATGCCTAGTGTCATGGGTAAGAGGTGACATAAAGAACACAGACTCAGACACAAAGTGAAATAAGTGATGCCAAGTTTCATGCTTTTTGTTGCCTATGCATCAAATGAAGATGTCAAAGTTTTTTAACAAAGCAGTTTCTAAATGCATGTTTCATATTAGCTATCTACAAATTTCAGCATCCTTTCTCAATAAATAAAAAGAAAAGAAATAAACAGACAAGAGAAAAACAAAACACCACACCTCTCTATTCTCACAAGTGTAAAAATGACTTCATTTAGATTTGGAAAACTAATTTAGATCTTTCTTAATAACCTAGCTTTTGTAAAAATGCCAATAGAGATTCTCAAAATTTGCTTTTGTGTCATTAGATGACTAGATAGATATTATCAAGCTTGAAGATTACTGGGAGCAAATTTAACATTGTTAACATCAGAGAAAACTAGGAACTGAGATTTTGGGACTGTACTTAATGGTCAAAAGAGTGGAATCTCAGTCATATCTCTGGTCCTGGATGAATACACAGCATTCTAAATTGACTGATATCTCAGAACAGTTCTACCTACTGAATTACTTTCAAAACATCATGTGTCAAATTGCCATGGTTTCCAATAGGTAAGTTTCTCTAAATAGGTCTGTCAATCACTTGGATGGAAGCATGTTTCTCGGAGAAATTTTCTGGTCTAGACACATGAGAATTAGTATAAAACCTACCTAACATGTAGCTTCTGACAATTATTTTATTTGAACATTGTCTTCTCTCTCCTTTAAGAGTATGTTTTGAAGACACAGGAGGCAGCAGACTCAGGAGGCATCAGACGCAGGCCACAGGCAGTGGCAGATGCATGTGGTGGCAGATGCAGGGCACAGGTGGCAGGGGTCGGCGGGGACTGGCGGGGACCGGTGGGGACTGGCACGGCGGCAGACGCTAGTAACAGGGACAGGCGTGCATTACCAAGAGCAGATCACCCCACTACAATTAAATCAAAGAGGTAGGCCTTTTGTTGGCAAGGCCCCTGGCAAACAGGGAGCCTGATCCTGTTCCTAAAGACCCTTCTGAGGAATGAGAGGGATCTTGTCCTGTGGTAGGAGCCAGGAAACAGAGCAAGGGCATTTTGTAAGTGGAGCCCCTGGCCAGCAGGGAAACCTGATCAGGTTTTAAAAGACCCATTAGATAGCATCCATAGGAGGAGATGGGCAGGCACCAAGGCAAGAATTCACCCAACAATCTGAAAAACAATATGAAAGCACCAGAACCCAATGATCTTACAACAGAAGGATTTGAACACCCTAACACAGAAGAAGTAGAAAAAATTGACTTTATGAAAGCAATAGAGTCACTTAAACAACATGTAAAAAACTCCCTTTTAGAAATGGATGAGAAGTATAACAAAAAGTTTGAAGAAATGAGTAAATACTTACATGATACCCTGGGAAACCAAGAAAAGACAATCAAACAGGTAATGGAAACAGTTCAAGAATTGAAAACAGAAATGGAAGCAAGGAAGAAAACACAAACTGAGGACCAGCTGGATATGGAGAATCTAGGTCAACAATCAGAATCTACAGAAAGAAGCATAATCAATAGAATACAAGAGAGAGAAGAAAGAATCTCAGATTCTGAGGACACCATAGAGAAAATAAACACAGAGATCAAAGAAAACAGCAAAGCCAACAAATTCTCATCACAAAACATTCAGGAAATATGGGACACAATAAAAAGACCAAACCTAAGAATAATAGGAATAGAAGAAGGAGAAGATTCACAGCTCAAAGGCCCAGAAAATATTTTCAACAAAATTATGGAAGAAAAGTTTCCCAACATAGAGAAAGATATTCCTTTGAATATTCAAGGAGCATACAGAACACCAAACATACAGGATCAAAAAAAAAAAAAAAAAAACGATCCCTTGGCATTATAATAATCAAAACACAAAATGTACAGGTCAAAGAGAGAATATTAAGAGCTGCAAAGGAAGAAGGCCAAGTAACTTATAAAGGCAAACCGAACAGACTTACACCTGACTTCTCTATGGAAACCATGAAACCCAGAAGGTTCTGGATAGAGGTACTTCAGGAACTAAGAGACCATGAATGCAAATCCAAACTACTATACCCAGCCAAGCTATTGTTCACTATCAATGGAGAAAACAAGATATTCCAGGATAATAACAAATTTAAACAATACATAGCCACAAATACAGCCCTACAGAAAGTAATAGAAGGAAAATTGCAACCCAAAAAATCCAACATTGCCAGCACTGCCTACAGTAACTCAGGCATCTAGCGACCCTTCACCAGCACAACCTAAAGAAGGGAGACATACAAACTCTACTACCAAAAACAATAAGAATAACAGGAGTAAACCTCCACTGGTCATTAATATCACTTAATATTAATGGTCTCACCTATAAAAAGGCACATGCTAAGAGATTAGATATGAAAACAGGATCCAACATTCTGCCGTTTGCAAGAAACACATCTCAACCACAAAGACAGATATCTACGTAGAGTAAAGGGTTGGGAAAAGGTGTTTCAAGCAAATGGTCCTAAGAAAAAAGCTGGTGTGGACATAATAATTTCTAACAAAACTGACTTCAAACTAAAATCAATCAAAAGAAATCGAGATTGATACTTTATACACATAACAGAAACAATTCATCAGGATGACGCCTCAATCCTGAATATCTACTCCCCTAATATAACAGCACCCACTTATATAAAAGAAATATTACTAGAACTGAGGACAGACATCAAACCACACACACTAGTAGTAGGAAAATTCAACATGCCTCTCTCTCCAATGGACAGATCAATCAGACAGAAACCTAATAGAGAATTAAGAGAATTGTTGGAGGTAATGAAGCAAATGGACTTAACAGACATCTATAGAACATTCCACCCAAATAGGAAAGAATATACCTTCTTCTCTGCAGCTCATGGAACCTTCTCGAAAATTGACCACATACTCGGAAACAAAGGAAACCTCCACAAATAGAAAAAAAAAAATCAGTGTCCACCTTTGTCTTATCAGATCACCATGGACTAAAGTTAGAAGGCAACAACAATGCTACCCCCAGAAAGCTGACAAACTCATGGAAACTGAACAGTCAACTAATGAACCACACCTGGGTCAAGGAAGAAATTAAGAAAGAAATTAAAGTCTTCCTTGAATTTAATGAAAATAAAGAGACAACATTCTCAAACCTATAGGACACGATGAAAGCAGTGCTAAGAGGAAAGTTCATAATACTAAGTGCCCACTTAAAGAAAATGGAGAAAGCATACATCGGGGACTTAACAGCAGACCTGAAAGATCTAGAAAAAAAAAGAAGCAGATGCACCCAGAAGGAGTAGAAGATGGGAAATAATCAAACTGAGGGCTGAAATCAACAAAATAGAAACACAGAAAACAGTCCAAAAAAATTAATGAAACAAAAAGTTGGTTCTTGGAGAAAATCAACAAGATCGACAAACCCCTATCCAAACTAATTAAATGACAGAGAGAGAACACACATAAATAAGATCAGAAATGAAAAGGGGAACAAAACCACAGATACAGAGGAAATTCACAGAATCATTAGATCTTACTACAAAAGCCTGTATGCTACAAAACTGGAAAATACAAAAGAAATGGACATCATTTTAGATAAGTACCATATACCAAAGCTAAACCAAGACCAGGTGAACAATCTAAACAGACCTGTTTGTCGCGAAGAACTTGAAACTGTTATCAAAAATCTCCATTCCAAAAAAAGCCAGGCCCAGATGGTTTCAATGCAGAATTCTACCAGAACTTCCAAGAAGAGCTAATACCTATACTCCTTAATGTATTTCACAATATAGAAACAGAAGAGTCATTGCCAAATTCCTTTTACGAAGCTACAGTTAACCTGATACCAAAAACCACACAAAGATCCAACCGAGAGAGAATTACAGGCCTATCTCACTCATGAATATCGATGCAAAAATTCTCAATAAAATACTGGCAAACTGAATCCAAGAACACATCCGAAAAATTATCCATTATGATCAAGTAGGCTTCATTCCTGAGATGCAGGGCTGGTTCAACATACGCAAATCTATCAATGTAATCCACCATATAAATAAACTGAAAGAAAAAACCATATGATCATTTCATTAGATGCTGAAAAAGCAATCGACAAAATTCAACACCCCTTTATGATAAAGGTCTTATACAGATTAGGGATACAAGGGGCATACGTAAACATAATAAAAGCTATTTACAGCAAGAAGACAGCTAACATTAAATTAAATGGAGAAAAACTCAAAGCCATCCCACTAAAATCAGGAACACGACAAGGATGTCCACTCTCTCCATACCTCTTCAATACAGTGCTTGAATTTCTAGCAATAGCAATAAGACAACAAAAGGGGATCAAGGGCATTTGTATTGGAAAGGAAGAAGTTAAGCTTTCGTTATTTGCAGATGATATGATAGTATACATAAGCGAACCAAAAAATTCTACCAAAGAACTCCTATAGCTGATAAACACCTTTAGTAATGTGGCAAGATACAAGATCAACTCAAAAAAATCAGTTGCCTTCCTATACACTAAGGATAAGGAAACAGAGAGGAAAATCAGAGGAGCATCACCTTTCACAATAGCCACAAATAGCATAAAATATCTTGGGGTTACTCTGACCAAGGAAGTGAAAGATCTATTTGACAAGAACTTTAAGTCTTTAAAGAAAGAAATTGAAGAGGACACCAGAAAATGGAAGGATCTCCCTTGCTCTTGGATTGGGAGGATCAACATAGTAAAAATGGCAATTCTACCAAAAGCAATCTATAGAGTCAATGCAATCCCCATCAAAATCCCATAAAAATTTTTCACAGATCTTGAGAAGACAATAATCAACTTTATATGGAAAAACAAAAAACTCAGGATAGCCAAAACAATCTTATACAATAAAGGATCGTCTGGAGGCATTACCATCCCTGACTTCAAACTCTATTACAGAGCTACAGTAATGAAAACAGCTTGGTATTGGCATAAAAACAGAGAAGTCGACCAATGGAATCAAATAGAAGACCCTGACTTTAACCCACAAACCTATGAACAGCTGATTTTCGATAAAGGAGCTAAAAGTATACAATGGAAAAAAGAGACCATCTTCAACAAATTGTGCTGGCAAAACTGGATGTCAATCTGTAGAAGAATGAAAATAGATCCATATCTATCACCATGCACAAAACTCAACTCCAAATGGATTAAAGACCTCACTATTAGCCCAAACACACTGAACCTGATAGAAGAAAAAGTGGAAAGTACTCTACAACACGTGGGCACAGGAGACCACTTCCTAAGTATAACCCCAGCAGCAAAGACATTAAGGGCCTCATTGAATATATGGTACTTCCTGAGACTGAGAAGCTTCTGTAAAGCTAAGGACACTGTCACTAAGACAAAAAGTCAACCCACTGACTGTTAGAAGTTCTTCACCAACCCCACAACTGACCAAGGTCTGATCTCCAAAATATATAAAGAACTCAAGAAAGTAGACCGTAAAAGGCTAATCAACACAATTATAAAATGGGGCACTGAGCTGAACAGAGAATTCTCAACAGAAGAAGTTCAAATGGCCAAAAGACACTTAAGGTCATGCTCAACTTCCTTAGCGATCAGGGAAATGCAAATCAAGACAACTTTAAGATACCATCTTACACCTGTCAGAATAGCTAAAAAAAAAAAAAAAAAAAAAAAACACCAATGATACCTTTGCTGGAGAGGTTGTGGAGAAAGGGGTACACTCATCCATTGCTGGTGGGAATGCAAACTTGTGCAACCACTCTGGAAAGCAGTGTGGCGGTTTCTCAGGAAATTCGGGATCAACCTACCCCTGGACCCAGCAATACCACTCTTGGAAATATACCCAAGAGATGCCCTATCATACAACAAAAGTATATGCTCAACTATGTTCATAGCAGCATTGTTTGTAATAGCCAGAACCTGAAAACAACCTAGATGCCCTTCAATGGAAGAACAGATGAAGAAACTATGGAATATATACATATTAGAGTACTACTCAGCAGTAAAAAACAAGGACTTCTTGAATTTTGCATGCAAATGGACAGGAATAGAAAACACTATCCTGAGTGAGGTATCCCAGACCCAAAAAGAGGAACATGAAATGTACTCACTCATATTTGGTTTCTAACCAGAAATAAAGGACATTGAGCCCATAATTAGTGATCCTAGAGAAGCTAATTAAGAAGGAAAACCCAAAGAAAAACATATAGGCATCCTCCTGAATATTAACCTTCATCAGCCGATGAAAGGAGACAGAGACAGAGACCCCCATTGGAGCACTGGACAGAAGTCTCAAGGTCCAATTTAGGAGCAGAAGGAGAGAGAGCACAAGCAAGGAACTTAGGACCGCGAGGGGTGTACCCACACACTGAGACAAAGGGGATGTTCTATTGGGAACTCACCAAGGTCAGCTGGCCTCGGTCTGAAAAAGCATGGGATAAAACCGGACTCACAAACATATCGGGCAGTGAGGACTACTGAGAACTCAAGAACAATGGCAATGGGTTTTTGATCCTACTGCAGGTACTGGCTTTGTGGGAGCCTAGGCAGTTTGGATGCTCACCTTACTATACCTGGATGGCGGGGATGGTCCTTGTACTTCCCAAAGGTCAGGGAACCCTGATTACTCTTTGGGCTGACGAGGGAGGGGAACTTGGTTGGGGGAGGGGGAGGGAAATAGGAGGCGGTGGCGGGGAAGAGACAGAAATCTTTAATAAATAAATATAAAAAAAGAAAAAAAATGAGTATGTTTTGAACAATGTCTATTTTCAGTCTTATACATTATATTTTGTGAGTTTATAAGTTCCTTTGATGGAGAGCACAAAAACCAGTTTGGAAAGAGTCCAAATTGAGAATCCCATGAGAATGCTTCTGGAATTTTTAGTCCTCAATTTTTGACTGAATGTTTAATAACAGGTTTAAATGTTTTATATGATAAAATATTGCTGTAAATTGTGCTAAACATTATGATGCTAAATGGAAGATGAGACTAACAAAATGAAAACAACAAGTTTAAAAATACATAGACAAAGCATGTATTTCAGGTATGAAAACTGATGTGGAAGGGTCTTTTGTTTTGTGTTGATTTCACTGGTTAATAAAGAAACTGCCTTGGCCCTTTGATAGGACAGAAAATTAGGTAGGTGGAGTAAACAGAACAGAATTCGGGGAGGAAGTTAGGCAGATGCCATGTCTCTCCTCTCTGGTCAGATGCGATGAATCAAGCCACCAGATCAGACATGCTGAATCTTTCTTGGTAAGACACCACCTCATGGTGCTACACAGATTAGTAAATATGGGTTAAGCAAGATACGAGAGTTACCCAGAAGAGACTAGATGTAATGGGCCAGGCAGTGTTTAAATGAATATTGTTTGTGTGTTGTTATTTCAGGGAATAAGCTAGCCAGATGGCCAGGAGCCAGGCAGCAGGAACACAACCTTCTACAGAAAACTGATCCAAATCAAGGTCAGAAGAAAAACATAATGAAGTGTAGATGCAAAAATAAAACTATCACCTTAGGGGAAGATCAGAGCTTATTCTGGTACCAAATATGTCAAGGACCTTAGATATAATTCTAAATTCTATAGACTAACATATTAATAGTTTTAAATTTTTATAGTAATAGAACAATGGAAGTCATAATTAAAGATACTGTTCACAACACAGATCTATAACATTCCAACCACTCCACAGCCATTGTTCTTTTTAGTTAATCTTCTTTGCAATAGGTTCAATGTAAGGAGCAGCCCTTTACTGAAAGTTTTCTTTTTGGGAAAGTGGTTCAAATTGTTGAAATCCTTTGGATACGCTGAAAGAAGAAGCCACATTGGCCAGGACAGTGGGAATGAGCATTAGCCAAAACAGCCTCTAGGTGTGCCTCAGTTTACTAAATAGGTTTCCTGATGCCCAAGTATGTAAGTGGGTCCCTCACTTTGCTTTAAACTTACAGAATTTGCTTTAAAAAGTACACAATTCTAGATACTTTCTCTGTCTATTTGAGATGTATATCTCCCACTTTCTTGAAAATTTACTACCTAAAAAAATATCTTGTCAAGGACCTCAAATCATTACTGTAAAATGCAAACATAAAGATTTAGGGTCATAGTTATCTGTGAGTGCCAATTACCAGATGCCAATTAAGATGGCATCATAACTCAGAAAATAAAACTTTTCTGAGCTCAGCAGAACCTAGTTTAGTGAATACCACCCATTCATCAACCTTTCTTATGACTACCAGTCAATTATGCATTTTTATAGCCATCTATCTGTAGAAGTGAGGGTTAGGATTCAAACTGTGCTCTTTTCTTCTCTTGGTGACACTATCAGTATAATGTCAACACGTGCTTTTTTTCTCATGTTTTATCAGCAGTAATTGTATAAGTTGTCAGCATACATGTTTTCAAGTAATTTTGCATTATTAAATAATAGGAATATTTTAAATAATTACTATTTGTGTGTGTGAGTGTGTGTGTACCTCAGAAGACAGTGTATGGGAGTTGGCTCTCTTTCTACCTAGTTGAGGAAAGAGTTCTCTTGTTTCTGAAGATGTGGTCTCTACTCCCTATCATCTCACCTGTATACAGATCAACAGCTCACTGTATTTCTATATCTATATTGTTAATGTGGACTACATGTTGAAATCTAGTTGTTTGTATTTTGACAAACACTTTTATAAGTAGAGCCATTTGCTGGTATTACTTGAGTTCCTTTTTTAATAGTAATTTTAAAGAGCATTTTTTTCAATTTTCAAAAACTTATAACCTTCTGATTGTCTTTTGTATTAGGCTAGAATTTATTCAAAATTGTCTTCTTGATGTGTGAACACTATTCTCTGGCATTTTGTTTTCCTTCTGTAAATTAGTGAATTTCTTTAAACTTCTCATCTTGATTGGAGTAGTTAAGTTTCTTTATCTAATTGGTTAGATAAAGAATCAATGATTGTAGGGATAAGTCCAAGTCCAGCCCATTGGGGGCGTGTTCGCCTCAGGCTAATGTTTACCTACATCTGCCAGGCATGCCCCCAGCCACCCCTTCTGCTGCCTGTTCTCCACGGGGACCGTGGTACTGTAAGTCTTTTTCTCTATTAAAGCTGTATATATTTTTTACAATCTGTCTGCATTCATTTACGCCGCTACATCTTGGCGCCCATTGAGGCTTTGCGGATACCCGCCCCGAATTGGAGCCTCCTGAAGGTGACTGCTGGGAGCCAGCAGCACCCCCCCTCCAGAGGTCTCTTTCTCTCTTCACGCAGATTGTACCCTCTCAGCACTGCTTCTTGCCGGTTCGCTTCTGCCCGACTATGGCAGCAGAAGCAGCTGAGATTCTGAGTCACTGAAAATCCATGATTTTCCTGGCGCCTGCCAGAAAGTCAGCAAATGGGACAGGAGACTTATCCCAGTGGTTTGGAATCGGCCCCGCCCTGACCATCAGCGGGTGGCTTAGTTTGGCCTTAACTCTGCTGGGCTTCCTGGCCTTCCCCCCCCCCCCATTGCTATTTGTCAGTCTGATGTCTGCTCCAACTTTCGCTTTTGAGTCAAGTGTTTCAGACTTTGGCCATGTGGACTCAAGTGGACTCTTTCGCCACCACTGGCAGGAACTGGCCATTGCAGGTAAAAAAAAAATTTCTTTTATAAATAAAATATCTGAAAATGTTACCATTCGAGACTTTAACAGCCTTTTTGAGTGTACCACTTCGGAGATTTTACAGGAGGTGTCTGTCATTCCACATCTATGGATCTTTCTGGGATTCGTAATTTTCCTTGGTACTATGTGGTTTGATAATATAAATATTATAAAGTCTTTATGAGAAATTGATCAATTATTGATTGGTAGTGTGCTACAAGCCTCTGAATTTCATAAAAAATCATGTTACTAGCAAAGGTTTGAAGAAAGAGTTTTCAATTACATGGCAACAAGCTAAGGATATTGTAAAGAAATGCCCTACCTGCTCTTTCTATAATCAAACGCCACTGCCTGCAGGGGCTAATACAAAGGGCACCCAAAAGAATGAAATATGGCAGATGGATGTGTTCCACTTTGCAGAATTTGGCAAATTAAAATATGTTCATCACACCATTGACACTTATTCAGGCTTTCAGTGGGCAACTGCTTTAAGTTCAGAAAAAGCTGATTCAGTAATCACTCATTTATTAGAAGTCATGGCTATCATGGGTATACCTACACAAATAAAGACGGATAATGATCCTGCTTATGTTTCTAGGAAAATGAAACGGTTTTTTGATTATTACAATATCAAGCATGTTACAGGTATACCATACAATCCTACAGGTCAAGCAGTCATAGAAAGATCAAATCAAACTATAAAGGAGATGCTGAACAAACAGAATGGGGTGGAAAACACCCCCAGAAATAGGTTACATAATGTTTTGTTAACCTTGAATTTTCTCAACGCTAATGAGAAGGAAACAATGGCTGCAGAAAGACATTGGATAATGGAAAAGTCTACTGAACTACATCAACCATTTTATTTCAAGGATGTGCTGACCTCATAATGGAAGCCAGGAGATGTGCTGCATTGGGGAAGGGGTTTTGCTCTCGTCTCCACAGGTGAGGAAAAGTTGTGGATACCGTCAAAATTAATAAAGGTTCGGTTTGAAGAAGAGAAGCCATGTGGAAAAGGTAAATAACAATTCATTCACAAGGATGGCGAACATATTGATGGTAAGAAATACAGATAGGTTGGGGGCAGGGTTCTATTCTTATCTCCACAGGAAAATACTCATCTTCAAAGAATTTAAGGGACCCTGAATATTTAATTACTGATGAATGTACATATTCTGTAAGTAACAAATATATATATATATATGTGTGTGTGTGTGTGTGTGTGTATGTATATATGTCTTATTAAACATTTCTTTATAAATATGTAGAGCTGGTTTTCAAGTTGGACTATGGCTCAGTCCCTCTTCAATCCCAAGCCTGTTGATAAGAGATATTTCAGAGTTTCTGTCTCAGGTCAGGAGCCATGAAATGGGACAGAATAAGAATAATTATATACTTGATAAACTTTCTTTGCCTTTCCTCATATCTATGTCTTTCTTTATATGTTAGTATATGTCTTTGATGTTAATGTTTAAACTTCCCATAACAAGCAACAAATTTTCCTACAGTAATCTTTGAAGTTTCCAGGATGAAGATGGGGCCCCACAACATCAACTCAATCTGGTTTTCATGACGTCATGAATATTTTTTTAAGCGCTAATATTAGACCTGTTTTTGGTACCAACTGCATGAGACAATTTTGAATGGTGCACATTTTTGACAACACTCTGGCTGGATCTTCTCAAAATGCTCAGAGACTAGTTACAATTTTCTTAGGTCAAAGGTTAATTTGGGAATTTAACCATCATTTGCTTTCACAGGAGCCCCTAAGGAGAACGTTGCCCCCATGTCAGCTATAAGCAATCTTAGAGGACGATGTCCCCTCTCCCAACAGAGTTTGCCCTCAGGGTTAGGGACATCTTTTAGTGGTTGGTTTAGGGTTGAGGGGATAGGGAGATATTTTATGGAATTAGGGGTATCATTAAAAAAAGGGGGGAGGATTAACTGGTTTGATGGGATGATTGGTATTTGTGATTTACTGTTTTTAGAAAATTGTATTGGTACTGTTTTTTGTATATTGATATATTGAATATTGAATTGAGTGTTCCTACCTCTATTTTTGTATAAGAGTATGCTTATATTGTATTAATACATCTACCGTATCACAATGTACATTTCTAACTCTGATACTATTTATATAATAACATTGTTTACATTTGATATGTAATGACATTGTTTACAGTTGAAGATCATTGTCTTCATATATTGCACAGTTGTTTATTCTTTTAGTCTTCAAGTTAGGTAGGTATTGAGAATTATATGTTTGTCATATTTATTATTAAGTTAATCAGGTCTTTTAGATACATAAAGATTATATTTAGTATAGATAGTATAATCTTCAGCCTCTTCGAAGAGCTGTAGAAAATGGCCTTTAATCTAACTTACAATTCTGTGCCAATGAGACACAATTACTCCTGGCAACGCCACTCTACTCCCGAGAGAACGTTGAGCACCAAAGACACTCCACTGGGAGGAGCTTGTCTTCTTGGCAGAACTGGCCTTTGGGTTAAGAAAAGCCCATACCTCAACTTCTGACAAAGATACAGAATATCCCTAAGTGGATGAAACAGGATTGTCTTATCCTGCCAAGACAGGGTAGGATAATTCTAAGAAAGTTCCTTGTCTTTAATAATGGTATGTCAGTTATGTTAGGCCTTAGCCAAAGTTGGTTGACTCAACCTTGCAAACGAGACTTTGGGTGATTGCTCAGGTAGTCAGTTGTCTCTGTCAATTGTTGCACATTTTGGATATCTCTCGTTTGTTAAGTAATATTTAATCCCTTCTCATATCTTTGACGGAGTTGAAGATTATATAATTGTAATTACTCTCTATATTATTTAGACTCCTTGAGATAGAATGTTTAGCAAAACTTTTGTTTTCAATATTGTTTGTTATATTCATTATTTGTTATTATTGTATATAGTTGTATTTGATTTAGTTCTGTCTTATTTAGACAAAAATTGGAGATGTAGGGATAAATCCAAGTCTGCCCATTGGGGGCATGTTCGCCTCAGGTTAATGTTTACCTATAAATCTGCTGGGCTTGCACCCAGCCGCCCCTTCTGCTTCCTGTTCTCCTCAGGAACCATGGTACTGTAAGTCTTTTTCTCCATTAAAGCTGTATATATTTTTTTACAATCTGTCTGCATTCATTTACGCCGCTATAAATGAGGAGATTGATGAGACATTAACTGTAGGTAATAACTGTGGAGGAAGATTCTGTATATGGATGATACCATTGCTTGGACTGGAATTCATAAATGAAATGAAAAAGAGACAAGAAAAAGCAGCTTAGTGCCTACATTAGCCTATCCTTGCTCCCTGTTTCATTGCAGTGAATCCTCTATACCTTAGTTGTCTATGTTAAATAATTTATCAACAATAATATAAAAGCACCAATTTGTGGGAAGTAAATTTAAATTCTATCATGTTAATGAGGTAGAAAGTGGAGCTAGCTCAAGGATTTCTTAAAAAGTCACTCTGTTTGGGGCCTCTCTTTACACAGGCACCTTTAAGAAATGAAAACTTGCAGTCCAAGGCCAGATAATTTAAATAGACCTAATACCCTTAGTTAAATACAAGAAGTCACTAAAAATCTCCCAGTCCAGGAAAAAAAAAACCCACTGGTCTAGAAGGTTTCACCACAAAATTCTATCCAACTTTCCAAGAAAAGCCAATATCAGTACTTCTCAAATAATCCACAAAATATAATAAGAGGAGGATTGATAAATTCTTTTTGTGTGTCTATAGTTACCCCAATACCCAAACCCTACAAGGACTCAAGATAAAAGAGAAATAAAAACCAATTTTCATCATAAATGTTGATGCAAAAATACTCAATAAAACAGTGGCAAACCAAATCCAAGACTACACCCAAAAGATCATACACCATGATCAAGTAGTCTTCAATCCAGAAATGCAGGGATGGTTCAACATCACAAATGAAAAAATATAATATACCATATAAACAAACTGAAAGAAAAAACACACGATCATCTCATTAAATGCTGAAAAGACCTTTGAAAATTCCAATAATTTTTCATGATACAATGTTTGGAATTTCTTTTAAGCATCCATCATCAATTTACCACTGACTTATCTCCCAAGGCTCATAACCTATTTTAAATTAGGTTATTTATTTCTTAGTGTTGAATTTTTTGCATATTTTCATGACAATGCTCTGTTAAATATATAAATGGTAAAATTTTCCCACCATTGTATCAGTTCCTTTTTTAACCATTTGTCAGAGTTGTTCTCAGATGTAGAAAAGAAAAACAATCTTAACATGTATCTGGAAGGAGAATTAACACCAAATATAGTAAAATGAATTATGAGAAACAACACCCATATGAGAGGAGGTATTATTATAACGGTTTTCAAGTTACACTACATAGTCAATTTAATTAGAACAGTATGGTAGCAACACAAAATCAGACACATGTTTAAATGAAATAGAATAGAAAATCCAAATGTAAGTACACACAACGATGATGATCTAATTTCTGATAAATGAATCCAAGACATACATCGAAAAAAACAATAGAGCATCTTCAAGAAATGCTGCCAAAATATTGGAAATCAACACTCATTTTTTCTAACAGAGAACATTCTGGCATGCCTTCCATATGTTTTCATGGTAAGAAATAATCTTATTGCCATTCACAACAATGTAAAAAAAATTAACTCTTCTCTAAGTCCATTCTTATTTATCTCTCTAGGTATCGCCATCTGAGAATTTTCCCTCTAGCTCTCTCTTGTTAGGTGCCCCTCAAGGCAGGCACAACACATTGCATGGCTTAACTTATTGGACCTGATGATCAGGATCAGGTGATATCTTATGATCATTTCTCAGAAACTTGAATTAAACTATTATTTATTTGGGAAGGTAAGAATAATTTCTAATTAAGACACTAAAAGATATCAGATTTGAAATAACATAAGAAAATAAATTGTTTTTACCTCTCACGTTAAAATATTTGTTACAATTAGAAGTTTTGTTTGTAGGAGAATTTACATTTACCATAATGAGTCCATTCCTAATAAAATGGATGTAATAGTAAAAGAATATAATTTCTGATTGATTTGTGCATAAAACATAATACATTCAGTACTCTGAGAAAATAAGAATCAATTTAGATTTCAAAGCATTTTCAACCTTTATTAATTCTATTTCTTAAGGGCAGAATGAAAGTAAGAATCAATTTAGATTTCAAAGCATTTTCAACCTTTATTAATTCTATTTCTTAAGGGCAGAATGAAAATCAGAATGTAAGGTAACATTAGTCACTGGGAAAACATATGTCTGATTCTCTCCTTTATTTCTTCATAAGCCACTTAAATTTTAGTATATATTTTACAGTTCTCTGTTAAATGGCATTAGTTTGATTGGTATAATGAACATTTAGGTTCATAAATGACATATTTACTCGGTGAGAAAATAGGTTAAATGAACTCAGAGAAAAGTTCATGTTTTTCTAATATTTTTCTCAGGCCTGGGATTTAGTCATGGATTCCAGAATCTGGGGAATATGGTAAGGAACCCTGGAATCTGGTATTCAAATGTGCATCTGGATTACCGTAAAGGTACACAACTTTCTGTAATTTAGAAATGTTTCTCATGCACTATTAGAATTAAATTAATTTGGTTAAATCTTTTGAGTTCTGTTTGATTCAGTCTGTTTTTGTTAATTTTTTTGGTGTTTAATAAGACATGTCTTCATGCTTTGACATTTATGGTTCTATAACTGTTTCAGGTGTTCCTGAATTGAAGTATATACTTTCTTTTCTTTATTGAGCCTGGCATTACTCTCTTTGACTATCTTTCCATCAATCTTATTTTTCCTCTCCATTTGATTAGTAAAATTACATGTTTGGAAATGATCACATATTGGTTCAGTCACTTTATTTAAAATATGAAAAAATCAAATCCCCAAATATTCATGATTAAAGCTGAGTAGAAAAGGTGTAGCAAGAATCAAGATTGCACTACTGAAATACTGCCTGTTATGCATTAGTTGTATTACAACAGATGTTAAACTTAATTTATAAATTCCAAAAGTTTCAGAAACTGTGATATGTAATTTGTAATAATGGTTTGTGAATATGACATTTATATTAGCTTGGTATCTGAGTAAATATTTTTCAAAATCAACTTGTAGAAAAAGTGAAATGAATAACATTTTCATGACTTAGTTTAATGCTGACTTTATCATCATCAAATTGGAACAAACTTATCTTCACAGCTCCTAAGTTTTTGGCAGAGTAGATACTTTAATAAGAAATCTAAATACTGAAGACCCTTAAAGTTGAATAAACACAGACTGCTTCCTCTCAAATTAACTAGAATTCTAGACCATCTGTACTCATGAGTTTAAGTGATGAAGTAAAACATGATTAATAAAAACTAAGAGACAAATATTAGAGTTCAACCTGAAGACCAAAAAAGCTAAGCAGCCTCCTTCCATCTTATAACCTTCTCTAGTTCTGGAATTAAGGGTGTACACCACTAATGCCTGGTTTCTATGGCAAGATATTGAGATTAAAGTTGTGTCATTGTGGTTACTGCAATTTAAAGTGTGTGTTATTGCTGTTTGGTCTCTAAGACTGGCCAATGTGGCAGGTTTACTCTTCCAATCTTCAGTTAAGGTTTATTTATTAAAATACAAATGAAATGCCACTACTATAAACTGTCATTATGCTTGTTATCTGGAATTAACTGTAGAATTGGATTTGTAAATTATGAAGTGAAGAGAGAATTATCTAAATACGCCTCGTAAGATTAGGCACCACATAAAAGTCTCACATCCATTAACTTTTAAGAAATCTTGTGATTGTGTTCCTTTCATGGAAGAAAGAAGAGGGATCCTTAGAGTTCCTTTTATAAGGACAAAAATCTCATTCATGCAGGCTCTACTCTGCTAACAAAATTAGTGTCTATAGGCCCTGCATTCTAATGCTACCACATCAAAGAAAATTGAAATGAACTTTGCAGTACAACAAATATTCAATCTGCAACAGAATAATAGCAAGTAATTGAAACATAGAAATGAAAATTCCTACACAGCTTCCAATCCAAGACTACGTAAAAATGCTCTAGTTAACTAGCTAGACATGATATTTTATCAACAACCCCAGAACTCTTTCCAAAGACACAAGAATCCTGCATGTTTGTGAAGCATCAACTTACAGTTGTCTCTCTGGAAAAGCAAAAATAGAGTAAAATTGAAAAAATAAACTAAATATTTATAATGAGCTTATAGCAATTTTTTAAAAAAATAATGAATAGTTGCAATATCTTACATAATCCATCAACATTTGGGATAACCATTCTCAAATGGTTATCTAAATTGAACTTGCCTAGACCACCTTAAGAGAATTTATGTTTAAAAATATGATGCAACCAGGTCTGGCAGTCCAATTTTGTATTTTCATCTGCTTGTGTGGTTAAGGCTAGAGGACTACAAATTCATAGTCTATGAATGAGTTAAAAGAAAACTTGAACAACTCAAATAAAAAGCAAAAAATGGCTGTAGATGTATCTCAGTACTGGATTGATTATAAAGCTTAATGAAACCCTGGATTTAAGCCTTAGTATCACAACACAAACGCACACACACACACACACACACAATATGGAAGAAATAAAGAAAAGGGGTGACACAATTTTTAAAAAGATATTTGACAATGAAATCACTTTAACTTTTGAAATATTTCAAAGTTAATCAAGTAGATATATTTTCAGCTAAAGATGATAAGTGAGTTTGTGAATCACTACAATGCTGGGAAATTTACTCAAGACATATCACAGGAAAAATAAATATGTAACTGAGTTGTTTAAAGGTAAAGGAGGCAGCCAGAAGAAAAACTGAAGAAACTCTTGAAGAAAGTAGTATGAATGTTGAAACACCTGTACTAGCAGAAGTGAAACCTACAAAGTTTTAGAATTCAATCCTAGAGTTGAAGATTAAACCACTGAATAACATAAATCTACTTGTTGAAAGACTGCTGTGAGAGTATCGAAAGTCAGTCAAAAACCAAACCAGAAAGACAAAAGAGGTGAAAGCTTCTCATTCACACTTGAGTTTCAGCAATTGTATCTTTTAAACAAATAGGATGCTACCCTCAGTGTGCTGAAGAAAGATGGCCTTCAGCAAGAAATCATAGTCTCAGGTTATTTAGTAATTTTCTTCTAAGATCTTAACAAATCAGAGTTCAAACTTTTAAAAGAACCTAAAGGGAAACTGTTATGCAAGATATTAATAACATTTATACATAATATGTATACTGATTATTAAGTAAATTTTGGAAAATATAAATGTAAAGTATTAGGCAGAATTAGAGATGACAATAAAATTATTTATTTATTTGTTTGTTTGTTTATTGTTTTTCCAAGACAGAGTTTCTCTGTGTAACAGTCTTAGCTAGCCTGAAACTACTCCTTGTAGAGAAGGCTAGCCTCAAACTTGTAGAGGTCCACTTATCTTTGCCTCTTCAGTGTTGAGATTAACCTCTGCTTTGCCAGATAATAAAATAATTTAACTTGATTCTTTAACTGCACTTGGATTGTGACATATCTGTGGTTAATCAGATATTTAAACAGCTTTTGTCTCATAATACAATTTGTAAAATAGTAAAAAGTTTTAAGGGCTAATATTAACTTAATCTCACTAGGCTAAATTCCTAAAAGAGGGTTTAAAAGTACAAATACTGATGAGGCAGTAGAGCAGTTGAAAGCCTTGTACAATGTCAGTTAAATGGTGCATCTCCCCTGGATACCATCATGGAAGTTCTTATGACAAAAAAAAAGAACTAGTCTGGAGGCCTGTGATCCAACAATTCTGTTTCTGTTTCTAAACAATTGAAAGAAGAGTTTTTAGTTGTGTGTATAAGTAAGTCAAAATGACATTGTTAAAAATCATTAAGAGATAGAACCAACTTAAGTTTCTCCACAAATAAAGAATAAAAATGTGGGTTTTACGTATTACTTGGAACTCAATGTTCAAATTTTTCACTGACACTTCAATATTAATGAACTGACATCTAAGCCATTATGCTAAATAAAAAAACTCAGTTACAGAACAACCAACACCATGACAATCTATTTGTTTCTATGATATTTATTTTATTTTGTACTTTACATGTACAAATCTTTTGTGTGTCTATGTTTGAATGTACTATATGCATACTAAGTCCTGAGTAAGGCAGAAGAAGTCAGTTGATCCCCAGGAAGTGGAGTCACAAAACATCGTGACTCTACATGTGGGTAGTGAGAACCAAACCCAGGTCTCTGTAAAAGCAGCCATTGTGCTATACTTCTTTGCCATATCTCTAGAGCTGATATGACTCCACTTATATACAGTTTCCTATAAAAGTCAGGTCCACCGACACCTAGGATATAAAAGAACTTGCCAGCAACTGCAGTGGGAGGAAATGAGTCATCTTTGGTTAATAAGCATATATGGTTTCCTTTTTGGTAAGATGAAAATAATTCTGAGAATATTATGAACAACATGATTACTGAACTGAATGCCTAAAAACTGGTTGTTGTCAAATTTTATGTTGAGTACATTTGCTATGTTAAAATATTAAAGAAAGATAACTGCTAAAAGTTTACATAAGTAATTGATGTTATTTATTAGCAAAAAGAAAAAATACAAAACTTTAAAATAACAACAATAAGTCAAGCACGAAATCTATGCTAAAGAGTCTAATACTTATATTAGAAATGGTTCAGCTAAGTCTTGAAAGGAAAGTAACTATGACTATCTAGTCTTCAAACCCATGAAAGATCTTAGAAGGGAGTTAATATCACTTGAGTAAACAAGAAGTTCAGTCAAGCAACTTCCAAAAGGTGCAAGAAATGACAGAGAAAACTGGCTACCTGGATAATTACCCAAAGTCTCATCTTCAAGGTTGCAGCAACCAACATTGGCTAAGAACTAGAGTGACAGACCATCTTCACCAGCAGGAAAGTTTTGAAAGCTGTCTTACCCTGTCTCGGTAATTCTGATAGTCATTTTGCTTGCATTCTACTTGTCCCCCTTTAAATGTAAAAGAACATTGATAAATAATATCTGGGAATACGGATGTAGTTATTTCTCTCCCAACTTCTTCCTGCTGTATAGGAGCATTCTTAATCAGGTCTTTCATGGTGTAACCTGTCTGCTAGGTTCATCTCAGTCAGCAGTTGAGCAAAGTAACTTTTTGAGGTTGTTCACAGCAATCTTTCAGGAGGACATGGCCTATCATACCATATTAGGATAGAAGCAATCCATAGGGTCTCATCCTCTGTGAAAACAAAAGAATAAACTCTTTTCCAAATTCATAATACTTTTATAATAATATACATGGTGGTTTAGCTTAGCAGCCCATACAATGGAATGTCTCTCTGTATTTAGCTCCTTCACAGGCAAAAAATTAAAGAAAACACAATAATACACAGAATCCAGGCTCTCTGTGAATTTTCCATTTTTACGCGGCTTATTTTTATTTCTTTTAATCTATAACTATCTGTACTCTGTCTCTTTAAAGATGTTACCCTTTTTTAAAGCATTGACTTTATTCTCTATATTCTATCTCTTCTCTCTCCCGAGCCTACGTATACTCATCCAACACTGTGACCCATTTAGAGGTCTTCTATGTCTGAATCTGTCATATTGTGAATCTGTAATTCTTTACTGTCCAGGAACACTTCTTAAAATGCTAAGCACTTCTTAAAAACTTTAGCTTGCACCACATAGGTGTAATATGGTACTGCCTGTTTCATGCCCAGTCTAAACCTTAACTGTGCTGTTATTATGGTAATTATGATAGATCCTGCCTGAGATCAGCACAGTTGAGCATGATGGAGTGTAACCAGAGCCAGCTCCTGCCTCAGCCATTTGGTGCGCATGAGCTGCACACAGTTCCAGATGCACAGCGGTCCACATTGTCATCAAGCAGGCAAGCATTTTACTCACAAAACCTCATCCAAACTCTCTGTCTCCCACAAGAGACAGAGGTCGCAGTAGGAGCATAGCCCGAAAACCAGCATTTTAAAACTGCACAGCTTTTTTTTGCCTCCAGGTAGGAGCCACACTCAGCACTTTAACTCTGAGAATGAGCTTTTTATCTCAGTTACAGCCTAATCTGCCAGGCAGAGCAGTGCACAGTCTGGAAACATCTCTGTGTATGGCGGCAGGAATCCATCATGCTCTCCTGCTTGAGCATGCCTAGTAAACCTGATCCCGCTGCCTGCCCAGGTGCAGGTGGGGAGCAGTGAGCATTGGCATGGTCTCAGAGTACTTTCTTCCAAATTCTAGTGGGCACACAAACATCTGAACCCGGAAATCCTCCATAGCCAGAGATTGCACTGGCGGCAGGGCCTAGGAAGCCACATTTTAAAATGGCATTGCCTTTTTTTTTAAAGGCTGCTAGTCAGGAATTCTCTCTGTGGCACACCACCCACAAACAGCAAAAAGCTGTCTTAAACACTCTCTCTCTCTCCTTTTTAAGCCCTCTCAGGTTTTTAAGTGTATTTAGTCCATCATGTTGGAGTGCCAAGCTCTGGTCTGAGATGGACATAGGTTAGAATCTCCCCGTTAAGCCACTACTTAGTGGTGCTACACAGATTATTAGAAATGGGTTAGATCAATATGTGGTAGTTAGCCAATAAGGGATGGGAGATAATGGGCCAGGAAGTGTTTAAATGAATACAATTTGTGTGTTGTTATTTCTGGTGTTAAGCTAGCCATGCAAGAGCCAGGCAGGATGAAAAGCAGGCCTGCTCACCTCATCACTACACTTTTTTCAAGTTACCTTCTGGCATTATGTCTATGCATCTGAAAAACATCTTGTATGTTTCATTTTTACTTGTTTATGGTGCAGATGTGGTGACAAAGAATTGTAGCTTTTCTTGATATAAAAATGCTTTATCTTGCTTTCATTTTCAAGAAACATTTTTTTTGTATATTATTCTAGCTTGATTATATTCTCCTGTCAGTACTTTAAAGATGCGATTCCTTTCCTATTTGGCTTCCATTGTTTCAATTGAGAAATCAATTGAAATTCACTTTTTCTCCTTATTTTCAGTATTGGAGTATGTGCTTAAGTGAGATTCATTCCATTTTGTATTACTGGGTATTGTGAGTAGAATTCTTGTGCATATAAAGAAAATTTTCTACTAATTCTATTTGGATATTTGACTTATTTCTTAAGCCTATTCTAAATAAAACATCTATGAACACTTCATATCTGATTTTCTTTTAAATATTTATTTTTGTTTCTCTCTAATAAAACTCTTTGAATGAAAAATTAGAGCACAGCCTAAGTGCATGATTAAATTTATGAGACTGCTAATTTCTCTAATATTTTATAACATAAACAGCACTGTGGTAATTCCACCTGTGTCACATCTTTGCTCATGTTTGCATGTGTCTTTGAATATTAGACAATTTTTAGTTGACTGACATCATTTTATTTTTAGTCTCTTCAATGACTAATAGTGTGAGCATTTTTCATATATTTACTAGGTCATGAAATATTTCTTTATTTTATGTTTGGGTGTGTTTATTTTTTTTAAAAAGCCATGAAAATCTTTTGTATGCTTTTAGTATTAAACCTCTCAGAGACTTGTTCTACAAATATTTTGGTTCAGAGTTCAGTGTTTTGCTAACTAATAATTTATGAGGAATATCTAAGAAACCAAGATTTTAGTTGTTGAGAATTTCATAGCTCTGTGACATATTTTGATCAAATCTACCCCACTTTCCCCTAAATTCCCTCCTCTACACCCCACCTTTTCACTCCAAACTTATTGTGTTCTATTTTATTTCATAATCCCACTGCATCTACTTGGTGTTGCTTATGTTTTTTTGAGCACTGGATCATATGTGGAGACAATGGCATCCTCTAAGGTGTTTCCCCCCTGCTGACATCCTAGAAGCAAATTTTCCTCACATAGGGGCGTTTACTTCTTCTATCTATGCTAGTATATCACCTGACTTGATTGTATGCTGTTCTTGTTAATGCAGTAACGGCCACTTTGAGTTCACATGTGAAACAGCACTGCCATGTCAAGAAAACACTCTTTTGATATAGATTCCACTAATTCTGCATGCAAAATAAGCCCTGAATTTGGGGGTTAGCAGCGATATATAGTTGTATTAATAAGTGCTGAGCACCCACACAGTCTTTCATACTCTGCACATGACAATTTATGGATTTGTGTATTAATCACTTTCTACTATAAAAAATCTTCTCATGAAAGTTGAAAGATTCACTACTCTATTTGTATAAAGATATAAATATAGGATGACCAGCTTCTCTATTTTAATGTATGATCTTCCTGAAACATACTTTCAATGTAAAAGTAGATTAGCTCCATAAAACATAATTAAAATGTGCTAGTTTTTAATTTTCTGTGAATGCTATAAAATGTTACAATAGCTGTATGGCATAAGATTAGTTTCCAGGATCTCTTTCTAAAAAAGAGAAAGGGGGTATGGAATTGAAAGATATGTCCATGGCTATAACAATGACATCAAGCTTATAGGGTTAACCAATCCCTTCCCAATTGGACTTAAGGCCCACTCCAAAGGAGAAAACATGTTTTGTGGTAATTTAAATCTGGCAAAGAAGTTGTGGTTAGGGGTGGTAACAGACCCAGGACTGAAACTGCCATTCTTCTTCAAATTGTATATACTATCAAATGCCACACAAATTGGTATCTCTATACCCAGAGATCAGTGAGTCTCTCACACGTCATCAGAGAAGTTTCTATATATGATGGATGGAAGTCAATGCAGAAAATCATAGCTAATCAAATTACTGAGGATGACTCAGTAAGTGCCCAAGTCTCCTATTTCAAAGTTTATTCTCTTGGTATTTAAGGACCCAGGAGTAAATAAAATACTAGATATGCTATTACTCCTCTGCTTATGATTTCTCTCTATGTAGAGCAAAGGGAAACTTTCCATTCTCTCTGTTTGCAATCTTTTCTAATTTATTGTTACATACTTCTGAGTTCAACTGTTAACAGCTATTTTATTTTTAAAACCCCTAAAATTTGTGTTCATTTTAAAATCTGTCAAGTGGTGAGTCCTACAGGTATCCATACAAGTAACATTATGGAGGTTGAAGAGGTCTTATTTTAGTTGATATGATATTAGGAAAAATCATATATGTGAACATATGCATCAACATAAATATATAAATGCAACAGCAATTAACGAGAAAAGAGGTCACATATTTGAAAGAGAGAAAGATGAGGTATATTGAAGGGTTTGGAGGAAAAAAAGGAGGAAATAAGTGTTAAAGTTATGATCTCACAAAAGTTTTTAGTTTTCATTGGTTTAAATTTTTTAGTGGAAGAAGTGTTTTCTTCCCTAAGTTTTCCAATTTTTATTCATTTTCTAAAGGAGTATTAGTCTCTATTACTTAGCTGTTCATTATATTACAAGCACCCAGAGTCATATTTTTAGATTTTTATATTGACATTTATCTGTCAGTATTTTTATCATTACCCAATCATAATATATTAATTTTAGAAAGTCTCAAAATGATATAATTATAAGATTCTGAGTTCTTGCTGATCTAATATTTAGATATTCTAGATTGTAACTTTTCATGTTTCAAGATAGTAGTAATTTTTTATTTGTCCTAATATTTATTATTACAGTATTCAAATGTATTCAAGAAGTATTGCTGTTTATTTTGAGTCATTTATGATAATAAGGAGAATAATTCTTTAAATTATATCTAGGGGGAGGATTATATTAGACCATGTCAATAAAGAGGACTTTTTTCAGTTACTGCCCGTAAATCATTTAATATTTGGATCAAGGATCTTAGTTTTATATCCTCCATATCATTGTGGTAGAAATATGGGTGTTGATGTGTTCCTGATGACTTTAAACTCATCATTTATTTTCTTGTTAGCTGAGTAACATTGAACTTCCTGACTAAATTCTGAGCATCAGTTTTCAATGTTCTTACATGAGTATAAAGAATGCCTTTCTCATAGGTTTCTCATTAATTAAAACTATTCATTTAACCAAATAGAAAACTTTAACTATTTCATAGATTTTAATTCCTAGTTTTATAGTTCAAAGTCACCATATATGTGTGTATGTGTTTGTGTGTGTGTCATTTAAAAGAGAATTTGACATAGGATTAATTTTTTTCTGGCTGTGAATCATTTAAAAACACATTACTATAGAGTACACCTATAGCAGCCTCCATCTCCAGGTACATTTTAAATATTTCAAAGGCACATGCATGCATTGTCAACTACTCTGTAACTACACTAAAACAGACCTTACCATTTGTCATGATCAACTTTATGATTAGATTCTTTTAATATTGTATCTGATTGTAATTTTATGTCCTGCCATAGTTACAATGGTTGTCTACAAAGAAATACTGGTAATTGGTGAAAATACTAAATTGTGAACCAATGTAATAATGTAATACATTATGTATAATGTAATCTGACTTGAAAATCTTAATGTGCCTTTCACAAAAGAAGCAAATTTAATTTGGCCTGAACCATTGCGCTCTAATGGCTCATGTAGACTATTTTGGTCTTTCAGAATTTGAACAGACTTCCATATTTAATAATTTGTTCTGTTGTTTTTTATTTTTTTCAGATATGGGATTAGTCGGTTAACTAAAAGTTTCTTAAATTGGAAGACTTAGATATTATTTGACTATTTTTGTAATTTTAGTACCTCAGAATTTTGTTGGAATTTTTACAGATTATTGCTATGAAATCTTTCTTAGACTTCCCATAAAATGATCAGTTGTGACTGGGAAAAGTGTACCTATTTGATGGTACCATATACTTATTTTCTTATAACTTTTGGAATATCCCAAAGTTTAGCTTTATTTTTATATAAAAGAAAAGCCAATATTTAGTCTATATTTTTTATTGCTAAGCATTCCCATGACTGTGTCCACCTGCATGTTACACATCCATTGCTCCAGAAGTTGAACAAATTAGGATACACAGCATATACACCTGACGTCTTGCCAACCAACCATCTCTTCTTCAAGAATACTAAAACCTTTAGTCGTGAGCGGGGCCTTCAGGGAAAATTCTTCCACAGTCAGTAGGATACAGGAAATGTACCTCAAGTGTTTGCTGAATCCAGAAACACAAATCTTCACACTTTGAGAAAATTCATATTATGTTGGAAAAAATGTCTTGATTATAAAGTTCTTATTTTAATTAATAAATATGTATATGAGATTTGCTACAATAAGATACACCAACATAAGTATAGGGGCTAATCACCAACCACTAAACTAAAAATTCCTTTAATTACACCAATCAGAAAGCCAGAGAAAGCAAATATCTTGCCCCCAAACTTCATAGATTTTTAGTACATAAAACCTGCACCTATGGATTATACAGTATTTTCAATCAACCATTCTTAAAAGCCAATATCTTACCATTTGGCAAAAACTGATTTTCCTGGTTTGACAAAAAACTTCATATTCATAAACTATTCAGCTTTATTGTAGAATAAAACAGCAATAACATAATAGTACTTGTGATATAATTGCTGAAAGAATCTACTAGTTTCTAATTTTTTTATTTTCTTATTTTGTTTAATGACATTTGAGATCAAAGAAATAAAATATGTATTCCAGCACTGTAATGTGTGGAAGAGGCAGGATCAGGTTAGTGGCAATGAATGAAGTCCTAAGACCTTAAAACTATCAGTTATTTTGGAAATGTTCAGTTGTTTGTTCTGAAGAAAGACCAATAGTGGAGAGAAGGAGCAGAATAAAAATGCCTACTTCTGGAAATACTTGAATACTGCTCATTAGCTTTACAACTGGCACAGGAAAATGTAACAGTATTACTGGAGACTCTGCCTTTTTTTTTTCCAAATGATGATCATCTTTTCTCACCTTCTTCTTTCAATCTATCTATTTTCATTTATGTATCTTCAAAATCTTTATGACTTTTAATCTGCACTGTTGTAACTCTGTGTACAAGCTTATTCTATTCTCACCTCAAACTTGATTTTCAAAATCCCACCAGGAAGTTCCTCTCTATATATCAGTTCTATGTTCTGGAGGAGCAGAAAAAGAGTGGTTGAGTAAGAGACTAGGGTCATTTCTACCCCACCCCTGAATGTTTGGACACACAGTTCTCTATAAGGCAAGTAAGATGGAAATCAGCTGTAAAGTACCTAGAATACTCCATGACCAGTGCATATTGTTAAACATTCTAATGGATTTTATAAAGTAAATAATCCTTATGTCTTCATTAGCAAATGATAGTAGTATTCCATTATGATTTTATATGTAAGAAAATATTTCAAGATATTTCTATTAGAATCATTTTCAAAAGTAATTGCAGTTAAAATGCTGGGTGTCTATGCCCCTTTCTTGTATGTTTATACTTTATCTTAAATTGTACTGCATCACCTTTTTCAGTTACAAAAAGTAGTGCAATCAGGGACTACTTGTTTTTCTTTTAGAAGACTTGGCAAGGCAATAGTAATTAGGTATGTTTAAAAATGCAGTGGTTTACTTTAATCACTAGGATTATTTCTCCTACCTGGCTAAGTAACTAGTGTTATCTCTGTGGCATGAGTGTTTTGCAGAGGTCATATATTCAATTATAAAGTATGCTATGCCTTCCTGAGCAAAAAGTTAAAAAGGTACCAGAAGGACTAATCCAATGGATTTTATTGCTCATAGCTTGTTATCAGATGTCTATTTTATATAAAAATACATGATTTTATCTCATATATATATATATATATATATATATATATATATACTTTCTATAACTTGTTGTAGGGATAAGTCCCGCCCCTTAGGGGGCGTGTTCGCCTCAGGCTAATGTTTGCCTATAAATTTGGCAAGCATGCTCCCAGCGGTCCCTTTCTGCTTTCCTGGTCTCCACGGGAACGGTGGTTCTGTAAGTCTATTTCGCCATTAAAGCTGTATATATTTTTACAATCTGTCTGCATTCGTTTACGCCGTTACAACTTGTAAAATAAATTTATTTGAGACACAAGGATAATAAATAGTATTTTTAATAGTGTACTCTTTGATAGGAGCCTTATGTGACTTGTTGCAAATCTACTTTCATCTTAAAGGCAGATGATGTGTGTTGCTATTTGCTTGTTTTATTGGAAAGTTTAGATTGTACTCCAAGTTAGCAATGTAAAATCTCAATGTTGAACATATGAATGTATAGAAGGGGTAGATGTCAACCCCCTCCTCAGTATTAATATACTGTTTCTCTTAATGCAGTTCATAATGTGTTTTGACAATCTTATAACATTGCTGATTCACATTGAGGTGTAAATCCAAACAACTCATGTTTACAGTTCAACCTCAACTTAATTACCATTCTTTGGGATCCAAATCTGTGGCTAAAAATTCTTTAGTCTATTAATTCTGAACTTTACTGAGAACGATTTCAGTGCCTTTAAAATTTATAGCCAGTTTATAGATAAGGAAAAAGTCATAAAGAAATCAAAGAACATATTCTTATTCATACAAATAGTCAGTAGACTTGCATACTTCAGTCTATAATTCCTACTTTGGCCTGATGTTTTCACAAAATCCTTAGTCTATACATTTGTATTAACATTGCTTTTAATGTATTTGTCCCATTATTCAATCTTATTTTTCAAAGTAATTTAATCCCACTTGGGCTAGTTTTCAGTTTATTTTAATAAGCCAATAAATGTATGCCATTCTGCTGCTTAAAAGATTTATGAAAATCGGAAAAAGCAACTATGGATGGAAGACAATGCTTTGAAGCTTCTCCTGTGTGATATTGATCCATCTTTTTGTATTCCTTAGAGTAGGAATTTTTTATGTTTTAATTCAATGAGGAACTAATTGTTAGCTTAGTATGTTTATCTATTATTAAAGATTAATATTTTTAATATTTGACTATAATTCATTCACACTCTGTTTCTACTCTAACGGTTGATTAGTAGCTCTAATAAAGTATTAATTAGAATGAAATTACATATACTTAAGAAGTTATGTATACTTAAATAGCCCCCAAATAGTTTCAATAAGGATCATATTAAAATGACAATGACATTCCAATCATTTGAATAATAGAAAATAGTTTCTACATGTGTATGTGTGTACAGACTTTAAGTATATACACTAAGGTTAAATTTGCTACTAAAATTTTAATTTCAGAAGTAGAATTTGTAGTAATGATCATTTCAATTTTGGAAACTTTCAAGAGCCCAAATATTTAGAGTAGCACCAGAAGTAAAAAAAAAAAATTATCCAAATGCAGAACAATTATAACAATGGTATTCCTTTAATTTTCATGACTTCTAGAATCATCTGATTTCTAATTTTTTTTAATTATTTCTCACACAGTACATCCCTGCCACTGTTTTTTTCCCACACAATTCCTTCTAGTATACAACCAACTTCCCTCTCCCCCGTTTCACTCCCCCTCCATTTACCCTCAGGAAATAACAGGCCTCCCAGTAATATTAATAGAACAAGTCATAACAAGTTACAATAAGATTAAGCACAAACCTTCATATCAAGATTGGAGGAGGCAACTCAGAAGGACAAAGGTCCTAAAAGCGGGCAAAATAGGAGTCAGAGATACCTCCACTCCCACTGTTAGTCCTACAAGAACACCAAGCTACACAACTATGATGTATATTCGGAGTACCCAGTACAAATCCATGTAGGCTCCTTTACTTTCCACTGTGAGCCACTATTAACCCTGCTTCATTGATTCTGTGGATCATGTTCTTGTATGTTCCTTGACTCCCTACCCATCTTACAATCTCTCTCCCCTGTCTTCCAAGATATTCCTCCTAATATTTGACTGTGGTTTTCTGAATATGCTTCCATCAGTTGTTGGATGAAGCCTCTCTGATGACAATTGGACTATTTAAATAGAACATTATAATATAAAATACAATATAAAAATATGTACTGCAAAAAATAATGAGTCTCTGTTTCTTAGAGTTCAGACTTCTCATTGTCATTAAGATTTTAATGAAAATTACTGGAAATTTTGTTAAGCCCTAGGGCAGAGCAACTATTCTGAAAAAAGTGCTTTAAGTGGTGTACTATATTGATGCCCACTAGCAATAGCATGAATTGTCCAACTCCCTTATCTTTGTCTGCAGTTTACTTCTCTTATCAAAGACAGAAAATGCCTATCCATTTAATCACTGATTATGTCAGAGGGTGAAACAAAATTAGCATGTTTGTCTATAATTGTTCTAGCAACTCTCTGAATAAGATCACTGCAAATGACTCCTTTTCTCTGAAGAAATAATTGTGCACCTGCTTTTCAAACACAAAAGTTGGGTTTTGCCTTTGTGCATCGAATGTGATTAGGAGAATTAGGGGATAATGCAACCAGATATTTGCATAATATAATGGCACACTGCAACTTATTTTAAGCTTATGGTTTCTTTTTTCGTCCTTACTCAACAATGAAGTAAATGATGCCCAAAACACTTGTGTCTGTCTGACAGTTGGGGGTTAGGGTTCATTTGAATAACACACTATCAATGGCACATGGCAGAGTAATGGACACAAATGATTCTAGGACATTCTACTGAAAATACATCTTATTTTCTGGTGCATGTCAAAGCCATTTTTAGGAAATTTCCTCCATGTACCTCACGCACATTACACTATGTTTTCTGGATGAAACAAAAAGTATGAGATTTCTTGCTGATGATCCAAGAAATGTGAATAAAGTTGTTGGCAGATGGTTCTCACATCATTCTGAAATATCTTATAGTGACAAATAGCAAAGTGTATATATTTAGTTTTTTGCAGATGGCATGCCAAGTGCTGATAGTCATGTCTACATGCTTTCACAAAGACAATATTTTAAGAGTTAAGATTCAATGACAGCCTATAGTTTCTCAAGGAACTGAGCAGAATGTTAGTGACAAAGGCCATGCCTATCACGTAAGTCTTCTCTTGATCAATATTAATATTCTAGATCCATGTTGTATTTAAAGATTGTGAAAATCTCACAATGAGTTGTTGTGTCTACTACAGGGCTATTTTTGACTATTTTATTTGAATTGAAAGAAGTCTTATTTCAGTAAGTTTAAGATTATGAGTTCATTTTATACTAAGGTGCTCTGCTCCAAGGTTAATTCATGCTAATAATCTCCTGTCAATCAATGTTTAACTTATTCTAAATTATTGAGAAAGACTCTCCCTGGTGATCCAAGTATTACTCATCCTTCCCAGTCTCCATTTCTTATGCTATACTAATTTCTTTGGTTTAATATGTAAGACAAATGAAGCGAGGATTTTGATTGTCTGAGTAATTATAGTATCTATCATTTTTATTCAACATATGGTATATGGAAATCACTTAAGTCACTATACTACTCTTCCTTGGTCATAAACTTCAAATTTTCTCTCACACAGTATTAGAATAAATGTACTTATTTTTCTGTAGTCATTTATTTGGGAAAGGGTGCTAGCTACAGACCAAAGAAACAAGTCTTTGCAATCTAAGCTTCGTGAAACAGGATATTCATTTGATGATTTTCAAGAGCATAGGTAAGAGGTTCTTATAGAAGCATTAGTGATGCACCCTGTGCTTGGAGAGAATATAAATTCTGTATTTTCCATACATTTATGTCTGAGTGCTGAGAAACTCACTTATTGAAAGACTGTGTCCCTGCAGTAACAATTACCCACATTGTAAAAGAAATTTTCTGTCATGACTGAGACTGAGAAACCATAAATGTTTAGAATCAATTTTTGGCAATCACAACATATTCAATTATCCAAATAATAACAGTGATTTCCCCAATGAGATCTGCTATATATTCAGCTAAAGGTCTTTTCCTAGCTTAAAATCTGAGTTGTAAGATCCCTGTTATTTAAAATGTCTTAAATATTGAAAGGCATCTAGTACATGAATAACAGTTGTGTAACTATTGTAACAGCAGCTGCATCTTTCCTGGTGTGCTTTTAGTTTAGTACACAGGTTCTGTAACAAGGAAAATTGGTGATATCCAAATACAATCTCCTTAGTGCCTTCCAGAACTATGAAAGCCAACCAGCAGGGTGGAAACTACCAACTCAGTTTGAACTTGATATTTACATATCCTTCATCAAAATATATATTGTCTTCAGCAATGGGGTGAATTCATCTAGTTCAAAAATGTCACTAGTAGCCATACAAATAACTATTTTAATCTCTGAAAATACAGGGGTCTCTCTGATCAATTGCTCATTACAATTTATTTTAATCTTGAGTCAGGTTTTATTGCAAGAACTTTTTGGCTTCTGGAAGCACCCATTTATGCAGCATACCTTTCTTTCAATCCCATAACTGCTGCTTTTACTGTTCTTATTCATACTTTGATAATCTCCAGGATATTCAAGAGACAGTATTTATATAAAAGAAACCCTGTTACAGAGAGTTGTCAGGAATTCTGAAGGCCCACTAAACTCTACTTCTCACAAGTGTCAGTTGGTGTTGGACAGTTGAGGGATACTAAAAAAAGAAATTTTATCAAGGTCTAATACAGGATACATAATTTCACAACTTCATAAATTACATATAAAAATTACAGTGTCAGGTACAGAAACATGGATGGGAGACATTACCCACCTATATAAATCCATATTCCCATGGCTTGTCCTTGTTAGCCAAGTTCAGGCCCCAAATATTTAGGGTTATATAATAGCCTAATGTGTAACATGTCTACTGCTGAAGCTAGATCACAGATTTGGACAAGTTCTAGAAATAGAGTTTCTAGTGATGGCTCAGTAGCTAAGAACCCAGGCTGGAAAAACAATTTAAGATCTCATAATAGCCCATCCTAATACAACCTTAATTTTTTTACCACCTGTATTTGTTTATCATTTATGTGTTCCATGAACTGCTACTCCGGATTTTAGGCATTTCAGAAGCTCACTCCATAATATCAACTTTCTGTTAATTTTTTTTTTGCCATAGGAATTCTAACTTAATGTATTTGCCTCTGTATAAGCTGATATGCTGTCTTTGGCTAACTTATTCATCTCATCCTGGGTGATTCTTATATCCCTGATTTATAAGTTGTCCTAAATTAATTAGATTTACAAGTTTTTCCTTTTTATAATGAAAATGAGAAAAGTCACTATAACCTTGCACCAGTCCAGAAGTCCCTGGTTAATCAACCTTTTACCTCTTCTGTAGAAACACTTCACTGTGGCCCATGAACTGGGCATCACTTCTTCTCTCATTCCAAGTTTCCTCCAGTGCTTCCTTCCTTGTGTTCCTGATGGTAATGGAGACCAGTGATAAACTAGCATTTGCAATGAATCATATGAATCAGACTATCAGAGACTAATTTCCTTTGTATTTCATCAGGTTATAAAGTGTTTATTTACGGGATAGATGCATGGTTGCATTATTCAAATTATTTTGCACTTCTCTGGTACCCAGACTGATACCATCCACTCTTGTGTCACTGAGTATCCCCAATCAAACTATGAAAGTTCCTTTCATTGACTATTTGAAAACATTTCTCACTTTTCAAACAGTTACAGTGGAAAACAGTCCATCATTATCAGTAATTTTTTGTGCTGAACCATTATTTAAACCCCTCATAATAAGTGAATAGTATGTTTTCTTGTTTTTATAAAAGGTTAGATTTGAGCTATCTTCTTTTACTTCTACCACACTATCTTCCTCTTCCTTACCCCATTCTTCCTTTAGGTTCTGTGATACTTACTGTTAATTTTTGCCTTATTGTTACTATTTTGTTTCTGAGTTAAGATACTATGATCATGGGAATGTATAAAGAAAGTATTTAATTTGGCACTTACAGTTTCAGAGGTTTAGAGCCCATGATGTTGAAGAAAAGGCATATCAATAGTTGAGAGCTTACAGGGTCTTTGAAATCTTCTCCAAGGCCACAACTTCTAATCTTTCCAGATGCTTCTACTGGAGAACATGTATTCAAACATAAGGGCCTGGGCATGTATGGTGGGGAGAGGCAGTATTTTCATTTAAATTTCCTGATTCTACTCCCTGGACTCCATATAGGTCGTTGGCTATATCATAATGTAAAATTATTTAATCAAATTTCTAAAATTAAATGAAACTTCTAAAACACCTATAATCATTCACAGACTTAATAAGTTTAAAAGCCCAAAGTCTCTTCTGAGAATCAAGGCTGTCTTATAATAGTAACTTATATAGTTCTAACAAACAATTACACAGAATATTCCAGAACTGAAAAACAGAGATATAGTAAAGAAATGCTGAACAAAAGCAAGACCAAAGACCAGCAGGCCAAACTTCAAATCCTGTAATTCTATGACTGATGTAAATCCATGATTGATGTCAAAGTGCTAAGATGGCTCTTCACTTCCAGATTTTCTGCCTATGGCACTTTCCTCCCCATTACACTGTTTTTACTCATTATCTGCAAGTCTCCTTTGCAGATGCCTCATGGAGTCTCCAGTTATGTGGGAGTGTCATATATAATCTGTTGAATTCTTTTGTTAATTACTAAAGAAACTGCTTGGCCTGACAGGTTAGAACATAGGTAGGTGGAGTAAACAGAACAGAATTCTGGGAAGAAGGGAAGTTAGGCAGATGCCATGCCTCTCCTCTCTGGGTCAGACGAGATGAAGCTCCAGCCCAAGATCGATGTACACTAGAATCCTTTCCGGTAAGACACCACTTCGTGGTGCTATACAGATTACTAGATATGGGTTAAAGCAAGATATGAGAGTTAGCCAGTAAGAGGCTAGAGCTAATGGGCCAGGCAGTGTTTAAATGAATACAGTTTTTGTGCTGTTATTTTGGCCCATAAGCTAGCCGGCAGCCAGGAGCCAGGCAATGGGAAGCAACCCATAGCTCCTACTACAAATGGTGCCCAATATTGCGGTGAATTTATGGGGCCATGACCTATTGCAGCAATGGAATACCCAAATTAACATTACTGCTGCTTCTAGAGCCTATATTTCTGAGGAAAATATTAAAAGATATTACAGACGGTGGATACCGGCCATGTGGGCTGTACGAGAACACAAAGTAATTGATGGTTCTTCAGAGGTACCAACAGCCCTGCCTCTTAAATGGTTGACTGAGAAGCCAGAGCACGAGCAGAGGGAAGTGGCCACTTTTTTAAAGGGAGAGAGACCACGCCCCTGTGGGCTGGTATCTCAGCGGCTATTGGCTGAAGGAGCAGAAGGAGCTCCTGCAACCGCCCAGTGCAATGCAGACTTTGCTTTTATAACTTCATGGCAATGGTTTTTTAGGGTCTCCATGCACTTTTCTACCACACTCCAGCCTCGCTGTCTCTACATATCTTTTAAGAAATATTCCATAACTACTTTAATTGCATATCTGTCATAATACTAAAGCTAGAACCATTTGCCAATATTCCTCTGTTTCTGCTTCTTAGGAGCAGGAAATTCTCCTGGACTTTCCAATTTGAAGCTTATTTATTTGGGATCTTTGACCTATGGGCAATCCTCTCTTTATTTCAATTTGAATACAGATTCTCTTTATCTCTGTCAGTACAAGTCTTAGTCCCAACATTAAATTTCTTGGTGTTTTGTTTCTTTCCTCTTTCTTTCTTTCTTTCTTTTTCCTATTTTTCTTTTTTTTATTTCTTCCTTCTTTCCTTTCTTCCTTTTTTCTTTCTTCTTTTTATCTTCAAAATGTACTTTTATCCCTGCTTGCTTTAACACTTAGAATACATCATTTATTTTTCTTATTTTTCTCTATCAATTAGTATAAATGTCAAGATAGTATAGATGTAAGTATACACTTTTTTGTTGTAATTTCTTTCATTAGATGTGCAACTTATTCCTGGGCAGATCACTCAACTTCATTTCCAATTCTTGTTACAAATATCATACAACTAATATCCCATCTTGCTTAAAACTCCACAACACTGCTTCTACTCTTAGGAATTGCAATATTCTTATCCACCATTACAAGGTATGCAACCACCACTGAAGCAAGAAGGCACACCCTTTTATTCCAGAGCACACAGAAAAGTAGTCACATCAGGATTGCCACTGTAGCACTCCTCCTTATACTAATCATCCTCTCTTGCATACAACAACATTCATTTTTAGGGTCATTCAATCACTCCACCTCAAGTAATCTCTGCTTCCATTGGCTTTTATTAGATATTAGTTGTTTTCTGTGACATTGATGTTCCCTAAGGGAATGTGAACAAATTTTCATTCATTCTATATAGTGTAAAATAGCTGTAAATTTCTAAAACAGTGACCCACTTTATTTAGTTAGGTTAATTGCATGAACATAGGTAACAGATTACTTAATGGAGTATGTTTGACTACAAAGGCGAGTCCACCATGGTTTCTTACCCTAGGATGGATGATGATTCAAATGCAGTATATTCATGGACTACTTACAAACAACTAAGCTTACCGTAGAATCTCATTTCCATAATTGGTCATGGTTATATAACCTTGGAGAACTTGCTTGAGAATCCTATGACTTTTGAGGTTCCTGAGGCTACATGGTTTCACTTGCTTTGAAAGTCCCATGAATCACTTCCCTTCCTCCAGGAAGGAATGTTTCAAATCAGAAGAAATAGCACATATTGAGCTGATAATATATATTTGCTTTTATTCATGTGACACGTAAAAATGATAATTAGAAAATATGGAAGCAAACAAGATTACATACACAATAGAATAGATTTTTAAGCATGATGTTTTTTCTTTGATAGTTGACCAGTATTATGCACTGTCTACTAGAAGATCACTTTCCTAACATCTTTTCTGATAGTAACAGCACACTAGATAATACTAAAAAGAAAAATTCTTATTGAAGAGATTAGTTACCTAGATTTTCACTTTGTTTCCTTCGAGACAGGAATTCTCTGTAGCTTTTGAAGCCTGTTCTGGAACTAGCTCTTGTAGACCAGGCTGGCCTCTGTCTCCCTAGTGGGGGGATTAAAGGCATATACCATCACCACCTAGCTTGTTTCCTTCATAAATTTATTATAAATAAATAAATATTCTACATAAAGTAAAAATAACCTATAGAAGAAAATACACATATTTTCTTGGACTTGTTGGGACTAGCAAAAAAGATACACATTTAAAGATATGAGAATTGATATTATTTTGCTTTCTTTGGAAAGCAGACATTTAAATGATTTTTTTAAGAGACATCTTCCTATTTCGGTTTTATGATACTGTGTTTTCTGATAAATTATCATGTTTTATGATATGGTGGAAATCATGGCTTATAGTGATTTTATTCCCCTGTAAAAGGAGCTGTAGGCTGCTTCCTGCCGCCCGGCTCCTACATGGCTAACTTTACCTGAAATAATTACATGGAAATTGTATTCTTTTAAACACTGCCTGGGCCATTAGTTCTAGGCTCTTATTGGTTAATTCTCACATCTTGCTTTAACCCATATTTAATAACCTGTGTAGCACCATGAGGTGGTGGTTTGCCGGGAAAATTCTTAACCTGCGTCCATCTCGGAGAGGAGAGCTATGGCGTCTGCTCACTTCCCTTCTACCCAGCATCCTGTTCTGCTTACTCTGCCTACCTAATTTTCTGTCCTAACAAAGGGCCAAGGCAGTTTCTTTATTAACCAATGGAAGCAACAGATAGACAGATGAACCCCCTCCATCATTTCCCCTTTTGCTGGTTAAACAAAAAAGAAGGCTTTCATTTTAACATAGTAAAATTACATATAACAAAATAGTTATAAAGCAAGAATTACAGTTACAATATTTATATCTATTTTATCTTTTATCATAACTAACCATTCTTCAACTCCATTAAAGACTCCAGAAGGATATAATATTACCTAAGTAAACAAGAAATAATCAACTTCCAAACTCTAGAAATGACAGAGACAACTCACTGCCTGGACAGTCACCTAAAGTTCCTCTGTACCATTGGGGCATCCATCTTCAGCCTACAGGCCATAGTATCCAGCCAACATTTCCATGAAGCAGGAAATTTCAAAGACAGTTCAGTCACTTTCTGCTGTGTCCTGCAGAGTGTCTCACAGACTCTTTCATGAGTCAGGAACCAGAAAAGACCATCTCACCTATAGACAAGTTTAGCAGTCTTCTTTCTGCAGGTTCTTTGTGTCCAGTTTATGCATCAGTCCAGGCAAGAGCAGTTTCTTGCCTAAATGGTTAACCAACTCCATAAGGAGCCTCTTCGATGCCCATCTTCCTCTCGAAGTAGATTCGTGCTGCCAGGAGCAAACATGTCTCATTTTCATGAAAAGCCCTAAATGATTAAGAAACATCTTAAATGCCATATTCTGCAGTCTTCTAAAGATATGACGAATGCCTATCTAACTGAAATATATCTCTATATATCTAGAAAATCTAACTAATATAACTATAAGCTTTACTATTATCAATGATTATCCATTAGCAACCTATATTTCCTAATTATACATTACAGTTTTAAATGAACTACACAATCACAATACCTTAATCAAGAGCAGAAATACATATACATAAAACAAAATTGACCTTAAAATCCATACCAATGCAAACTATTCGTATCTATATCATATCCCCCTTTAAATGTAAAAGAACATTTATAAACAATATTTGGGAATATGGACTTAGTTATCTCTCCAAACTTCCTCGTGCTGGATGGGGGCACTGTTAATCAGATCTTTCATGGTGTAACCTGGGTGCCAGGATCATCTCAGTCAGCAGTTGAGTAATTTTTTGAGTGTGTTCACAGCAAACTTTCAGGAGGGCGTGGTCTATCATACCATATTGGGGTAGAAGCAATCCATAGGGTCTCATCCTCCATGAAAACAAAAGAGGACCCTCTCCAAAGCATCATATTCCAAATTTGGAAGTCATGATACCCTTATAATATCCATTCTGGTTTAGCTTGGTAGCCCACACAATGAAATGTCTCTTTGTATGTAGCTCCTTCACAGTCAAAAATTTTAAAGAAAACACAAAAATACACATTATCCAGGCTCTCTGAGAATTTTCCATTTTTACGTGGCTTATTTTTCTTTATTTCTTTTCTGTACTCTGTCTCTTTAAAGACTTTACCCTTTTTAAGGCATTAACTTTATTCTCTATATTCTTTTTCTTCTCTCTCCCAAGCCTATGTTCACTCATCCAACATTGTGACCCATCTAGAGGTCTTTTATGTCTGAATCTGTCCTATTGTGAATCTGTAATTTTTTTTTGCTATCCAGGAACATTTTTGATTTGCGCCTTTAAATTGCTAAGCACTTAAGAATCTAAGCTGTGATGTTCCTAGGTCAAAAACAGGTACTGTGAGATTGCTCCACCTAGTCAAACATGGCAGAGCTGCTTGTGCCTGAATCAGTTGTGCCTCTGAGCTGCAGAACAGCGGGCTGCTCTGGATGTTGGCTCCATCTCTCTCTAATTTCAAAATGGAGCATGTACCATTTTCTACTAGCTCTGGGGCCGCCAGGTAGGAGCTGCAGTCAGCACTTTAACTCTGAGACTGACCGTGAGGCACAGAAACTCTTTGCATCCAAGTTACAGCTAATTCTGACACACAGAGCACTGCACAACCTGGAAACATCTCTGTGTATGGTGTCCAAACTCTGCCATGCTCTCCTGCCTGCCTAAGCTTGATCCCACAGTCTGCCCAGGCGGGGAGCGCAGGCATGGTCTCAGAGTACTTTCTTCCCTATACCGAGCAGGAACATAAACATCCAGTCCCATAAAAGCCATTGAAATCCTTTATAGCCAGAGTTCGAGCTAGCGGCACATCCCAGGAAGCTGCGTTTTAAAACCACAGCTTTTTTACTGTTGCGGCTGCTGAGTCAGGGAAATTTCTCTGCAGCATGTCCTAGCAAACAGCAAAAGCTGTGTTAAATTCTGTTTTTTCTGTGTTTAAAATTAAGCTCTCTCTGGTTTTACGTGAAGTTCGTTACCACGTTGGGTACCACTCTGTAGATGGAGCTGCAGGCTGCTTCCCGCCACCGGGCACCTGCATGGCCTACTTTACCCAAAATAATTACATGGAAATTGTATTCCTTTAAACGCTGCCTGGCCCATTAGCTCTAGGCTCTTATTGGCTAATTCTCACATCTTGCTTTAACCCATATTTAGTAATCTGTGTAGCACCAAGAGGTGGTAGCTTACCAAGAAAAATCCTAACCTGCGTCCATCTCGGAGAGAGCTATGGTGTCTGCTCACTTCCCTTCTACCCAGAATCCTGTTTTGTTTACTTTGCCTACCTAAATTTCTGTCTTCAAAGGGCCAAAGCAGTTTCTTTATTAACCAATGAAAGTAACACATAGATAACTGTTTTGTTATATGTAATTTTACTATGTTAAAATGAAAGGGTTCTTTTTTGTTTAAACAGAAAAAAAGGGGGAATGATGGAGGAGGGTCATCTGTCTATCTGTTGCTTTCATTACACACATTTAATAGAAATGGGTTAATCAAGATGTGAGAGTTAGCCAGTAAGATGCTAGAGCTAATGGGCCAAGCAGTATTTAAAAGAATACAATTCGTGTGTTGTTATTTCGGGTGTAAAGCTAGCCAGGTGGCGGGATGAAGCCCACCACTCCTTCAACATTCCCCATCTTAATTCACTTAGAAATTTAAGAATTCTCCTCGTCCTTAAAGTAATATTGAATATGTGTTTCGATTTATAAACTGTTTCAGAACTCAAACATCCACACCTCCAGTTTTCAGCAAGGATAGTTAAACAATTGAGAAATGTTGCAGTGAAACATAAAAAGCAGGTTTAAAGTACCAAAGTGGAACATTGCCTTTTTTTCTGGAATCTTTTTAATTTTTAAGTGGTTTAGGCTGAGTACCCGTAAAATGTGATGATTGCCTCAACTGGGGTATTGTTATCTGCTGCAGGAGCTCCTTCTGCTCTTTCAGCCAATAGCCTTTAAGATACCAACCCACTTGGGCATGGTCTTTTTGGCTTGAAAAGACTCTCTTTCTTTGGACTCTGCTTCCGGCTACCAGACTCTTTTTCTTGTAGTGCAGAGAGCTGTTGTCTAGGACGGTGATCTGTAAGTTTTTCCTTTAAGTAAATAACCCTTTTATAATTATAATTCCAAACTGGTGTGGGATTGTTTTGTGACTTACTCCAATACCTGGCACCCAACATTTGGTTTTAGAACCACTTCACCAAGTCCCATCCCTGGCTCAGCTGCCTGCCACCAGTGTGGCTTGGCTTGAGCCCTTTCTCAACCGACTCCTGTGCATGGAGCCAACAGTTCAATATAGAATCTCGGGTAGTGGCTGTTCTTGCCGCAATTCTTTACATGCCTCAGATTGGCTTCAAGTCCCCACACACCCTGTCATTTGCCCTCTGAAGTGGATTTGAACTCGATGCCTCCTGGGGTCCACAGGCCTGGACAGTCTCTGCCCACCTGGTTTGATCTTTTCTGAGTGGTTTTTAAATCCCCTTGCAGCACAGTGCTTAGGCAGTGCAAGTCAGAGCACAAGCAGTTGCCAAACACTGAAAAATCCCTGGGGCAAAAACTCCCTGTGACATCTTGCTGGCTCAAATAGACACCCTATTTGAAATTCCTATCACAACTGAGTAGAACGCTGTGACAGCGGTGTTTGCAGTGTGACCCTTTGTCCCAGCATAGGGATGCTGGGCATGCAGTCTGCCACTCTTGCAGTGGCTGTGTCACGACCCCATGCACCAGGTCGGAGCAGAACACCAGGGCAGGCACCCAGGGCAAGCCACACTGTTTATCAGCAGCTAAGAAGCTCCCTGGGTTTTTGTTCCCTGTGTCTGGACTCTGGGTTTTCTCCCTCTGTGTACTACATCTAACCTCTCGAGTGACTCATTTTCTCCCCAAATTTTAAAAAAATATCAGGGTAGATTTTAAAACAGGATTTGTTGTGACACCATTGCATTGGTTACAATTGTGACTCGGAGACAGCACCATCTGCTGGTTAACAAGTAAAATGGCAGGTTTTTTTTTTTTAATGGGACTTTTGCATCAGCTTTTGCTGCCACTATGGAAGAAATCACAAGAGGCCTATATGCCTATGGAGATACCTCAATTTACTGTTTTTAGGTTTCAGTTTTCTTCTTTATATTATATCATTGTGGAAGTATATGGAATTAATTGGTAGGATTAATATCATAATAGGCAAAATTGACTCCATATCTAAGGATACTAAGAACCTACCTGAGAGGGTCCAGGCTGTTGAATTTGTTATTCAGAAGTTATCACAGAGGTTTGTTAAGGTAACCGAGAGAATATACCCCCAGGATGGCAATTTACACAATGTCCAAGAACATTTCAAGGAGGAGATGTTATCTTTGAAAGGAAACATTAAGACCTTGGAATCACAGGTACAGAATGGGGACCAGAAAATTTATACTGAAGGGACATCACTAGAAACAATTGTTTTTCAGGAGATTCAGGCTTTATGGGAGATTATGATTAAGAGATTTGAAATGATTGGGGAAATTATTGGAGCTGATGAACAGGGTGTAAAGACACAAGGGTAGGATACATTGTCACCACCAGCTATCAGAACTGGTTTACCCAGGATTTTAGCGACATACCCTGTAATTTACTCCGACAAAGCACCAACTTCTAAAGGCTCAAAAGGAGCCAAAGAAGGGAAATGGACACCAATAGGTATGAATGATCTAAAGGAAATTAAGCACACTGTCTTTACTTATGGCTTGCACTCTACATTTGTTAAGGAAATGATAAAGACTTGGCCTTGTAATGTTGGGGCTATGCCCCATGATTTTTCTCAGTTAGCACCCAAGGTGTTATAAGATGGACATTCCTTGATGTATAGAATTTATTTCAGAGAAGAATCTAAACATATGGAACAGCATGGAAGAGCAAAGGGTGTGGAGATTTCCCAGGATGAAATTCTTGGTGAAGGAGCTTATGTTGATCCACAGGTCCAAGCTCTTTACGATGAAGTATTTCCTTATGCAACAAAACAGCCTTGAATGCTTGGGATAGAATACCAGACCCAGGAAAAAAGTTAGAGTCATAACCAGGGTTAGGCAGGGACAGGGAGAACCCTATACTGACATTTTGCAAATATTAATTAAGGCTCTGAACATAGGAGTAACAGACCCAGAAGCTAGACAAATAGTTCTTGAATCACTGGCTTTTGAAAATGCAAACTTAGAATGCAAAAAGATAATTGGGCCTTTAAAGTCTAGATCAGCACCTATGGATGAATGGATTCAGCATACCATGAATTTTCAGACATTTAACTATGATGATGAATCTCAGGTAAGGAAAGCAATTTCCAAGGCAATGATGGGACATAAACCCGCCAAATATTTTAATTGTGGAAAATTAGGACACCTGAAAAAGGATTGAAGGCAAGGGATTTCTAGGAATAATACTTCATCTGGGAATGGCAAGAATAGGAAACCTCAGCTTTCAGGTATATGTAGGAGGTCTGGTAAAGGATGCCATTGGACCACAGACAGACAAGGCAACCTGATACCATTGGAAAACTTCTGGAGGGGCCTCTTGCAGGCCCCCAAGTCAAAAGTGACCCAGTCATTCCCAGTAACCGTGGAGGACATGTCACACCAAAAAAAAATTAAAAACTCTAGAACCTTCTGAGCAAGATCATAAGATTCTAAGTGATGGCTCAAATTTGGAGGATAATTCAGAAATTGAATTAGGAAATAAGAAGCGTATATTTTGGCAAACTTCTATAAATGATCAGAGACCAAAGCTGAGAAGACCTATAAATGGAACTGTGATTGTTGGCTTGATAGACACAGGAGAAGATGTGAGTATCATTACTCCAGAATTTTGGCATCAAAATTGGCCTCTTCAAGAGGCAGATGTTCAATTACTAGAAATGGGAACCATATATTGAGTTAAACAAAGTACTAGATGGGTTGAATGTATTGGTCCAGAAGGTCAGAGAGGAAAGCTAAGGCCATATGTGACTCACATTGCAATAAATTTATGGGGCCATGACCTGCTACAGCAATGGGATACCCAGATTAAGATTCCTGCAGTCCTAGGAACTCATAATTCTGGGAAGGATGTGATAAGATACTGTACACGAAGGTCACCAGACATCCAGGCTGTACAAGAACATAAAGTAACTAACCTTTAGACCTCATAGACAATACAGCAGGGTTGGGGTAGGCAGGGTCATGTGGAACAAAGAAGCCCCTGCAGCAGGAGCTGAAGGGGCCCTGTACTCAAGCTAAAATTTTCTTAAAGCTAGTAAGAAAGGAACAACACCAGCAGAGAGGCATTGGATAATGGAAAAAAACTTCTGTATTGAATCAACCAGTATATTTCAAGGATGTGTTGACCTCACAATGGAAACCAGGAAATGTACTATATTGGGGAAGGGGTTTTTGCCCTTGTTTCAACAGGAGAAGAAAAATTATGGATACCATCAAAGTTAATAAAGATTTGCTTTGAAAAGGAGGAACCTCTTGAAAAAGACAAATGATACCACATTCACAATGGTGACAATCATACAGGTGGTAAGTAAAGCTCATAAGGCTTAGGGTAGGGTTCTTCTCTTATCTTTGTAGGAAAATACACATCATCAAAAATTTGAGAGATCTTGGATGTTTATATACTGACAGAAGAATAAATAACTATTCACTAAGGAACATCTAGAAAACAGAAAATGTTTTATAAATCCAGGTACTGTTTACACTTATATTTACACACAAACACACACACATACATACATACATATATGTGTATGTATATATATATAGTTTTCCAGTTGGACAATATCTCTGTACTTCTATAAATCCAAGATTGTTGTTAAAAGTAATTCATAGTTTCTGTCTCAATCAGGAGCCATCTGGAGTGGGACAGAAGAAAGACTTTAGGAAAGATTGTATTTTCTCCATGTGTATTTTATCTATATCATATTCTTTATTATATGTATGTTTATATGAATGGTGTTTAAGTTTTTCATAATGAACAATAGATTTTCCTATAGATCTTTTCCCTGCAGTCATCTTTGAAGTTTACAGGTAGAAGATAGGGCCCTACAGCAACAACTCCACCTGGTTGAGATGACATCATGATGCAGACAGCACTACTGTTAGACTGCTTGTTTTGGGGACCAGCTGCTGAAATGGTGCACCTTCTCATATTCTGGCCAGAAGTTCAAATAAGAACTTTGAAAAACAAAACAAACTGCTCAGAAATTGTCTGCAACTATACTAGACAGTAATTTTGGAATTTAACTACCTCTTAATTTTTGCCTTTTTCTCTTTTTTTATTTCTTCTTTCTTTCCTTTCTTCCTTTTTTTCTCTTTATCTTCAAAATGTACTTTTATCCCTGCTTGCTTTAACACTTAGAATACATCATTTGTTTTTCTTATTTTCTCTATCAATTAGTATAAATGTCCAGTCCTCAAAAATAGTTAAGAGCAACAATAATAGAGTAGCCATCTGGAAAGCACAGATAACCATAGAGTGTCCCCGCCCAAAAGTCAGCCAAAAAAAAAAAAAAAACCCTTGAAAAGCAACAGGCAAGGTTTGAAAAAAATATATTTGTAAAAAGTTCCTAGATAGAAGCCAATCACCCCAAACCCTAATAATGTAACATTTCTGGGGTTTGCCTTTAAATAGTGTTCTCTAGAAAGGTTGGGTACCTACTCTCACTGCTGCACAGATGATTTCCCTGCCAGCTTGCACTTTTGCACTATAATAAAGCTTGCCTTGGCATTTCAGTGAGTCAGTCTCCCTGGTGATCTTTTGGGATTTGCACTGACTGGCACAATATAGTTCTTTCCAAAACTGTTTTCTGCTTTTTGTTTTGTGAAATAATTTGGAGGGTGTTCATGGTGATCTTTAGGGGGGCTCTTGCTTCATTAAACCATAATAGTCTGGAAAGTATATATAGGTTCTCATATTCTGTGGAAACAAAAGAAGAATTTCTCTTCCAAAGAAACAAATCCTTATACTCAAATTTTGAAGTCAAGGTAACTTTAAAGTATATATGTTGGTTTCGCTTAGCAGTTCCCAAAGTCAAATGTCTCTGAAGTCAAAAAATTCAAAGAAAACATGATAGTATACTTAATCCAGATTCTCTGTGTACAGTCCATCTTTTCATGGCTTATTTTTCTTACTCTATTAGTTTTTCTACAAGTTTATGCTATCTCTTTAAAGACTTTGTTTAATTTTTTAAAAGCAATATACTTCTTTTTATAAGTCTATATACTCTTTTTCTTCTCTCTCCCAAACCTACATACACTTATCCAACATTATGCCTCATTTAGACATCTTTTTTATCTTTATCTGTCTTTATTGTGTATCTGTAATAATTTTCTGGCCAAAAGAGCCCTTTTTTAAATGCTAAGCAGGAATGGCAAGGTCCAACTCTGCTGTACTACCTGTTGGCTCCATGCAGTCTAACATGGTGTGGTGTGTTCACTGCCTTAGAGCATTTCTTTGTCTCAGATCCAGAGTCAGGTCGCAGCAGGTCTGTGTTGGCTTTAAGCAAGTTGTAGCACAATGCTCACAAACCTCATTTAAATTCTAGGCCTCCTGAAAAAGCCAAAATTTACACTGGCAGCATGGCTCAGGAAGCTGACATTTTGAAATGGAGTGTGTTGTTGTTGTTGTTGTTGTTGTTGTTGTTTGCTACCATTGAATTAAAAAGACCTCCCTTAAAGGAATTCTGTCTCTGATTGCTTCTAGCAAACAAACATACCCCAACTGAGAAAATGCTGCTACCAAAAATCCATGCTTAACTGATGCAGGTGGGTCTTCTTTCTATGTGTTGCTTTCATTGGTTAATTAATAAAAAAAAAAAAAACTGCTTGGCCTGATAGGTCAGAACATAGGTGGGTGGAGTAGACAGAACAGAATGCTGGGAAGAAGGGAAGTGAGTCAGTCACCATGATTCTCCGACCCAAGATGGACGTAGGCTAGAATCCTTCCCAGTAAACCACCACTTTGTGGTGCTGCACATATTAATAGAAATCAAGATGTGAAAGTTAGCCAGTAAGAGGCCAGAGCTAATGGGCCAGACAGTGTTTAAAAGGATACAATTTGTGTGTTGTTATTTCGGGGCATAAGCTAGCCAGGCAGCCATGAGCCGGGTAGCAGGAATGCAGCCCACTGTTCTTTCTACACTGAACTCTGTTCTTTTGTCCCTAAAATTTGTCTTTAAGCTTTCTCAAGTTTTATTTGGATATAATTGACCATGTTGGTGTAAGCAGAGGCTGCTCATTCATTTCCTGTCTGTCCAGACTAGTAATCACTCAGAAACTATGTTATTTGCATAATAACCCACCTCCATTAATTTGTGTATTGCCATTAGGCTATGGCTTACAAGGAAAAGTTTCAGCATTTATCTCTGGCAGGCTTACATGGTTTCTCCTGACTCTGCCTTCTTTCTCCCAGCATTTAGTTTAGATTTCCTCGCCTCCCTCTATTCTACCCTATCATAGGCCAAGGCAGATTCTTTAAACAGAAAAGGGGAAATAGTGTTGGAAGTCCTTCTGTATATGTATTGCTTTTATTGGTTAATGAAAGAAGCTGTTTTGGCCTGTAACTTAGCAGAATAGAGCTATGTGGGGGAAAACTAAATTGAATGCTAGGAGAAAGAAGGCAGAGTCAGGGAGATGCCATGTTGCCACCAGAGGGAAATGACATGAGCTGCCAGCTAGAACCTTGCCTGTAGGCCACTAGCCTAATGGTAAAATAATAGAAATGGGTTGATTTAATATGTAAGAGCTTGCTAAAAATATGCTATAGTAATTTGCCAAGCAGTGATTTGATTAATACAGTTTCTGTGTGTTTATTTCGGGGCTGAGCAGCTAGGAGCGAACAAGTGGCCTCCTATTACATTTAGGTTTTGTTTGTTTATTTGTTTACTTCAAAAATTGGGTCTTCCTACAACATTTCTAAAGTTTATAAGCCAATGAAATCTATAAGCATTTTTACTTTTAAGTAAATGTATCCTTAAGTCCCTATTAGCTTAATTGTTTTACTAGAAATATTTTTTTGGAGTGCCTATGATGTGGTAGGCAACTCTTACAAAGATCGTAGTAGTACATAACACAAAGACATGTAAGCACACACATGTACACACACATAGACATAAAAAGTACACCATGAAGTTTGCTAATTTACTGAATGAAGACAGACATCATACCACTTGGTAAGCAATGTGTATATAAAATTGTTGATAATGATAAGAGCTTTAGAAAAGATAATTCAGGACTGAGAGACAGAAATCTACTCATGGAACTACCTACAGTCACGAAATGCCTACTTGAGGAGTGATGGTGAAATGCCTAAAGAAGGTTGACTCAATGATTTACTGACATTTTCATGGGCGATGTGCTCCAGGACAGACGACAAAATGTACTGAAGCCATAGATTATGAGTGTGTAATTATATTGACTAAGGCATAATCCAGGTTTATTTTTTAGTACCAATTTCCCATCTTAATTCTGCACTATATCTGTTTAATATCAGCTCTGACTACAGACTCTCATTGCATATGGTAATCCAGTGTCCACCTTTGTGACCAGAGAGTTTAGGAAGAAAATCTTCATATGTCTTGATCTGCATGGCTTTGAACTTTACCCGACTGTATCAATAGGAAATGAAATAATGACAGACACAGTTATAGAAAGCTGGGATTGGGAGAGTCAAAAGCTCTGATAGAAGTACCCCAGCAGCACCACAGAAATTTAGCATACTTATTATATATATTAGGAAATACTTTAGTTACTCTTACTAGGAATTCTCTGGAGAAGCAATATCAGTGACAGTCATCTAGTGTGAGGAAGCTGTGGTATTGTAAATACTTACGTATTTACAAGATGTCACTTACAAGAACTGAGAAAATGCTGTTGCTCTCACTATGGCTGACAGATTCGACAAGAAATTTTAGATTAACCTTCAATTGAACTTTATGTTGAAAGACAACATTTCAAAATATGTATGTTCGAAGACTACCAACACTATTAATTCCATTTTTCCCTATTAAATATAACCATGTCTGTTACCATTGCTCTCACTATCAAAACTCACAGCCCATTATAGACATTTCATCTTTAGTAATGAATATACCACTTAACCAACATGGTTCTTCTTAAAATTGCTAATAATTTAAACTGTAAACTGTAAACTATCATAGCTTCTCAAAAAGTATGAGAGTTACTATTTTGTGATGGAACACCATGGTCAATCATTTAATTAATGCTTGCATATAAAGTTTCAAAAGTTTAGTTTATTTTCATCATGGTGGACAACATGGAGACACACAGGCAAACACAATGTTAGAGAAATGACAGAGAATTCTATATCCAGATATGCAGGCAGCAGAAAGAGAGAGACACTGGGCCTGGCTGGAACATCTGAAACCTCAAAGCCCACCCCCAGTGACACAAAGTCCTCCAACAAGGACATACTTATTCCAACAATTCTATACCTACTAGTCTTTCTCAAGTAGTGCCATTCCTTTATAACTAAGCATTTAAATTTATAGACCTATGGGTCTGCTCTTATTTAAAATACAAAAATATTAACAATGTTAAATAATAATTTATAAACTATACAGAATTCACATAATAGATAGGATAAAATGTATCAACTAGTTATAACAACCTTGTTATATAACCAAACTCTGGAGGCTGTAATGTATCTATCAGTTCATTAGAACACCCTTGTGGCGGACCTCTCGACCAGCGAGAAAGAACAACCACCACGTCAGGATTGTACTCAGAACACGCTTTACTGGAGTGCCCTTGATTGATGGGGAGCAGGAAACAAGAAGGGCAGGAAAACAAGGGGCAGTAAGGGAAGGGCAGGGAGAGCATGAAGCGAAGGGGCAGGGAGCGAAGGGGCAGGGAGCTAAGGGGCAGGGAGCTAAGGGGAGAGACAGCATGAAGCGAAGGGGTGAAGGGCTCTTAGGCAGCTGCTTAAATACGGAATTGGCACATGGGTCGCCCTGTGATTGGCTGCCACCAACAGCTGACATCAGACCGCATCGGGATAGGCTCAAGGATCCTCATCCACCACGCATGTAGGAAGCGGGGGACATGCAGCTCTCAAAGGCATAGCCAAATATGGAGTTGTTTATTTCCAACAAGACAGGATGTCGGCGCCATCTTGTAATGGCGATCCTGTCCGGCTCACTACACACCCTATTCCTGAATCTGATGATATGGCCCCATGCTGGAACCTGCTGCCATCTGGTGCTACATAGGCCTACCATGACAAGTAACAAAGGAAAGATGAGCTGCTTTCCCCACTGATGAAAAGAACGTGAAAGGGAAGGAAAAATTAAGCTTTTTTTATTACTTGTATCCACTTCAGTTTAAGTACTGGGAATTATTGCAATATTACAGTGTATGTAAGGCAACCAATTATATAAATGCAGATCAAACTAGCTTGAACCAGAAGTCAGATTCTACCTACACTGCTTAATCATTTTGGAGAAACAGAATTGCTCTCAGTTTTCTACCTAGAACTAGACATATGGTTGATAGGAATTTTGACCAAAACATAATTTGTTTCAAAACTGATGTTGAATTAAGAGTACCCAACATAATCTCTATATAGACCTTTCTATTTTCAAACAATTACCTTTACCTGATTCTACTTATAACAATAAACATTTCAAAAAATATCAAAGGCTACAATGTGAGAAACAGAGGTAACTGAGAATATACACAAAAACGTTCAATTACAAGCCAAGCAATGGTGGTGCAGGCCTTTAATCTCAGCACTCAGAACACAAAGGCAGAGGCAGGTGGATCTCTGTGAGTTTAAGACCAGACTGGTCTACAATAGCTAGTTCCAGAACAGTCTCCAAAGCTGTCAAAAATAAGAATAACAGCAACAAAAACAAACAAAGCAACAAAAACGGAAAAACTACTTTCCATGGTTATTCTCTGCAGCCATAAAATAATCTTTTGCAATAAAAAGTCATAATATTTTAGGGAATTAGGAGGAATAGCAGTTTTGTACTGTGTGCTGTTACAATCTTACTTTGCAAAGATGAGACATGAGAAGAAAAGAGCTTGCTTAATGGCAATGGAAGCTTGATTTTCCTTTGAGAAAGCAGTACTTAGGAATGTCTTGTTTAAAAAAATCACCCAACGCCAAATGGAAGCCCCAACAAGGTAAACATGAAACATCTGCCCTTCTTTTGCTTAAAAGAACATTGCAGAGCTACTTTAGGCTTGGATAAATACTATTAGGCTTTTCTTGGTTTGTGAATGGGTTCTGCTCTCTTGAGCTCCCTCTCTCCTGATGTTTTCATCCTTGCCCAGAATTTTATATGTAAACTTCAACTCTACACTTGGCTTTTGTGAAACCAAGCTTGCTTTTCTTTTGTAATTGTGTAAAGCTGTTATCTTGGTAGGCCACAGCCTGCAAATACTCAAAACCTGAAAAGAAAACACTGTAATTATAATTATAATGGATTACAAGTTCCTATTATTCATGTTGGAGAAAAAAAAAACATGCGGATATTTTCATTAGTCTTTTTCTTAAATTCTCAGAAAAAGAAAATAGTAGTGCTGAAATATATTTTTTGTTAGAATACTCATAGTCGTTGAATTTAAAAAAATCTTATTACATTGAAAAATTAAAGATGCAATTCTATTTTTGCATCTACCTATATAAGTTAAAACAAATTGATAGGTCTTCTAGTTAGACCAGACAAATATAAGTAAATCAAACCTAGCTACATCTGAAATCAACCAATTGACCTCATGCCCCTGGGAAAAAACATTTCCAAACCAGCAACTGTTTTGAAATCCTACACCCTAGTAGCAGCAAGACTTCAGTTTATTATTATGCAGGTCTTGCACTAATCTAATTAAGTCAAATGAAAACCCAATTTCAAGCATTGTTGTACACATTTACATATGACACAAGGAGTCAAAATCTGTCTAAAATTAAATAATGCAAATGCACAGTCCCTGTATAAATTTTGGTTTTTCTTTTTCACTCAGCTCTGTATTGAAATACTACCTTCTCAACGATTGCAAAACACTAGTAGCCCAAATGCCACTGATGACAGCTGCTTGCTTCAAAGTTGCTTATTCTCCCACTGAACATTAGTAATAAGCAGTGGTCACAACTTAAACGGGCATTTCTGAAAAAAAAAAAGATCTCATGGGAATAAGAAAGCAAACAGATGAGTCAAGATGGTTCTCCTTAGACATTAGGAAGATATGAGCTGCAGGGCAGAGATTTTTCCGCCTGATGCTTTGGCTCTTTGTGAACACAGGATGCAAGAGGAAAACCTCTTGCATCTGATTGCATAACCTTACAAGAACACAGGTAGGACACCTCAACTCCTGTTTCTTATGGGATAGCCACATGTGGATGCAAATAAGGGATCCAAATTCTTATAACTGATGAAAAAAACTGTGTGAATGCTCAACCCTAGAAAACCAGAGAAACAGATTAAATTTTCTCTGGAGAAAAACTTAGTGTTCCATCCATTTCTCTCAATTTGATATTAAAAACTCTGTGTTTAAAGAGCATATAAGTGAATATAAGAGGAAAATTCCCATTTGGATCCACCTTATTTTATTATTTAACAACAACAGCAAACAAGAGGTGATTAAAGTGAATCAAATGTGTAAGGAGAAAAGATAATGTGAACAGATGCAATAAACAGCAAGATTTATAAAGAGCCATCATGCCAAGAAAGAATTAATTGCTTTTATACTAGGAAAGAATTCCAAATGGAGGACTGAATATACACATTAGCATTTAAGATTAAGCATTTAACTTAGTATCTCAAAAGATAATGAGTCATGGCTAGCAGTTAGGATATAAACCTAACATGAATGATACCCTAACTGCAATCTTTAGCAACCCTTCCCCCCAAAAAAGAAAAGATAATAAATTAACTCTAAAGAACTTCTGAATAAGAATTATTTGCATAAATTTGTAGTTAATTGACTATATTCTTGAAACGTTGAACACGGTTCATAAACAAGGATAACATCGTCACCACCGTTGAACAGTTCACAGGAAATGAACTAGTGCAGTGCAGTTCAGGAAATAAGAAAAACTGGATGGTCCCTTTACCTTGTAGTCACAATCCAAATTACAGATCTTGGGAAAAGCTCACAAACTTTAGAGAAATCTGTTTGTTAGACCACCCTGATAAATTTTGAATCCCTGTTTAATGGGAATCCAAAGCCGCCAATGTAATGACTCAATCAAACTGAATTAATATAGCCAGGTTTAATCTGAGCAAAGCACAACTGGATAACACTCAGGAGAGTATGAGACTTATCACATGGTAAATATGGCTAACAGGTCTTAAGTAGCCCATAGGTGTGATTTTGAGCAGACTCAAGGACAAACTGAATTTGGTGGGCTATTTCAGGGACAGAGTTTGAAGAAGGTTCCTCTAGGGGAGATGCTACTGAGGGTCCTAAGGGTGGGGTCTGAAATGGGGCTCAGAACAGGAGATTTCAAGAACACCCATTACTAGAAAATACCTTTAATTTTTCAGACACATGACTCAATTTTCAGTAGTATTTTCAAAGAAAGCCGCCTTACAGATGAATCTTTTAGAAAAAAAAATATAAAAAACTCTAAACTGATTCTAATCATTTTATTTTTAAAAACTGCTTTTGCATGATGAAAAATAATTGTGTCTGGATGCACACACATAAATGGGCTGAATGGATCACAAAGAAGTTTGGTTTTTACTTTTTTTGAGGAATTGGTGTACAATTCTTTATAAAAATGACTGTCTCCTTGACATTCCACATATCTATAAAATGAGAGTAATCTCATGACTGCTTGACTTACAAAACTTTATGAAGGCCTGAAACAATTAAATTTGTCAAAGATGTTTTTAAACAGCAAAGTACCATGTTAACATTAGTGACTATCACTATCCTGAGGAAAGCCAAGATTACTATGCTAATGGTGCAGCTTATCATTTATAGAATAGGAGAGGCAGACAGAAAAAAGAAATGCTGAATGCTCAAATAAAAGAAATTCAGTTAACCATAGATTCAAAAGAATAGTAGGACAAGGCCCACAATGGACTAGCAACAAGAAAATGGGGATGTTGCTCTATCCTGACACATATGGTATAATATGAAGAGATCCAAAGGGTTATGGCTCATGTTTCATTAATCACCATTTAATGTATTTGCTGCTCTTCCCATAATAAGCTAGCTATTTGTGAAAAACATCATTTCTTTGAAAATACATTCAGAAATTTAAGAGTCCACAATATTCATCCTTCAAGTAGGGATTTGTGTCACAAGATCAAAAGCACTCATAGGAAACTTTTTGAGCTTAAATGCGTCGTGTTCATTGGTAAACTGGTATGTTGAGTGAGTAACTTTGATACTATTAAAAAAGTTCAGTTATCAATAAATATTTAGATTTTTAGTTAAAATCTCTATATCTGTGGTATATTTATTTGCTGAAAAATTGCAATTGACCAATTAAATGTTTGTTCTATTTTTAAAACTCCAATGGCTCACTCTGCTATTATAGGAAATAAAAAGTACCAGTTTCACAAGAGTGTTAGGTTTATAATCAAGGTAACCAACTTCTTTCTGATTGGAACTGAAATCTTCTTTATAGGAGGAAGCTCTGACATGGTATTGTATACTTTTCCAAGAGTTTATAGCCAGGAAGATCATAAGTCCTAGAGGGAAATCTACTAATTTTTTTGCTACATGGAAATAGTGTTTAACTGCCTTTTAAATACTCATGATTATACCCATGTTTAAAAATACAGGTGCCCTTTTTCAAAAGAGAAGCATCATACAGCTAATAGTGTTAGACAATGCAGAGACTCATAACAGTCTACGTGCAAGAAATAAGTTATGGTTGGGTACCTAGCCAAAAGTGGGACACAAATAAAAGTAATTTCCAACACCCAGAGAACCATTTCTCTCATGAAATCGCTGTAGTTGTGGTTACCTATACAAGATCTGCACAAGATTGGGTCTAGTAATATTTATTAAGGAATGATGAAGGGGCTTATGAGGACAAACCTCTCCCTAAGAAACTACTGACAGCTAATGGTTATTGTAGAAAGGAGTGGTATGTTTTTCAATTATCAGGCACTGGAAATTGTCCTCCTGATTCATGCTCATGCAAAAAACCCTAATTAAATATTGTCTTCCTCTGTCTCTCTCTCTCTCTCTCTCTCTCTCTCTCTCTCTCTCTCTCTCTCTCACACACACACACACACACACACACACACACACACACACACACACAGACACACACACACAGACACACACACACACACACACATACACACATACACACCAACACACAAATATACATAAGCACAAAGCAATGAAGAAGGAAGGTTTCAGAGTAAGAAGGAGGAAGAATGAAAGAGAAAAATTGAGTAAAAAGGAAGAAACCTCACTCTGCAAACATAAAATTGTTCAAGAATGAAAACCAAATAATATTATACAGGTAGTTCAGTTTTTAGCCTGTATAAAAGACTTGGGATTTCCAAAACTAAAAGTAGAAATACAAAAGAAAGCAGAACTGTAAAGTGAAACCTCTTTTTGTAGTCTGACATTGGCATAAAGTAACTTTACATTGAGCTTGGTGATGAACACCTATAATTCTAGAACTCAAAAGGATGACCCATGAGTATAAAAATTTTATGGGCCAGTCTACATAGCAAAAACATGTCTGAGAGACACAGGGAGTGGAGGAGAAGAAGAGGAAGAGGGCAGGACAGAGAAAATGAATAAAATTGTTGTGAGCGATTGTGCATTAATTAAGGTTCAAGAAAAGAAACAAAATAGTACTATAACCATTTACATAGAGATGGTATTTATAAGGAATTGGACATTTTCAGAATCATCAAAAGGACTGGAGAAATTATTCAGGATGTTACACCTACAGTTGTTCAGATAGGATCACATGGTTTGTGATAATGATTATAATCATTAAGGCCCTAGACCTACAAGTTGGTGACCAGAGAATAGAACATGGCTCTTAATGATGAAAATACACTTAACCTTAGATCCGGCCTTTCTAGTGACCTGTGACAATAAGGAGTTCACCTTTTTTGTCATCCCCATCTCTCTAACTTAAAATAAATAATATCATCATACAAGCTAAAAAGAACCCCAAAATATACAGTTCACAGACTTTTATATGTTTTGATTGGGATAAAAAGTAAATAAAGTGAATTCTAAGTATAAAAAATATTTTTAACTCAATATATTGTGCAGAAATCATCTTTGCATGCTATAAGTAAATCTAAGTTTTTCAAAGATTAACATATATGAGAGAAAATGTTTTCTTTTGTTGAATACTTATCCTAAGAAGATGAGACATATGTAAAAAGTTAGACATCAGCAGAAAGAATTACTAGTATTCATTGTAGATGAAATCAGCAATGTCTTTAAATAGAAAGTTTTGTGAATGTAGGACATAAGATGAAAATGGACTGTGTTGTATGAGGCACAAATAACATGATTTTCCTCATTAGCATTCCAATTATTTCAGTAATATAGATGAAAAGATTTCTGTGAAAAAGACTGATTAGAGATTTAAAGGTCTCCCTGTGTCAAAGACACTTTGGACTTCAGCTAGGCCTACATCATTTTCCCAAACTAAGTGAGCATTTCAACACTACATGATCTTGCAAATAAATCCTTCATTACAGAATGAATTCTCCTCTTCAATTTGGATTGCCAGAATGTGAAAAACACACCAAAATATGCAGGAAGCCTTAATAAAGCAGTGCCCCAAATTAAGACTTTAAATAAATGAAGAATAGAAGAGTGGCCTCACTAGAAATATAGGCAAGGTAAATTCTATCACAGACATTGGAGAGAAAGAAACCATTAAATCAAACCTATTGATTATTATGGGGAAACACTAGAGAATCTCAGAGTTATTGTTCTGTGAGCCTAAGAAGACTTTGCTTCTCTATGGAAAACCACAATAGGCTAGAAGTGGGTGTGTCAATGAGCTCTAGATTTTTCTGAGGGACTCCTTGAGTTAACAGAAAACAATCAACTCTCAGAAGCCAAAAAAGAAATTGCCTCCATGGAGACAATAACTCTAAGTGTGCACAATGGACAGAATGAGAACATACTTACTGCAGGTCATCTTTTGGACCCATTGGCAGACCTCTCTAAATAAATATTCATGGAAACCATGGCAAATAGAGAATCGAGTGTTGGCAAAAGTTCTGGATCTCCCATTAACCCAGAGCTTTGATCTTACCTTTACATAAGTCAACCATATTATATATTTTAGGCCTTAATATGCAGTAGATGTTCTGGTCAGATGATGATGTCAGAAAGGGACTTGGTCCATCAGCCATCATTCCTGAAATAAACATATTTCTTCCAAATGTGAAATATCTATCACTCTTGAGGACTTTATCAGATAATTACTGGCAATTATTATGAAATAGGAATAATTATGAGGAAAAATATACAAGCAGTTTTTTATCTAGATAAATGGTATCTGGATAGTTACTTTTGAACAATTTGTATTGGATAATGATTTAGAATTGATTTTAAAGCCTGCAGCTTATGCAAATAGAAAAAGATAATACAGTAAAGAGTATTTAGACACAAATAAAAGTTTTAACATTTACCATATTTTAATTCCTTTTTCTTTTTTAAAGTTTTCAACTTTTCTGACTCCAAATCCCCCTGCACTACTGTCTAACACCATCCCTGGGGAGATAGGAACAAATATCTGCTTTGCAATAGTAAACAATGACAAACTGAAGTAAATATATGACCAAAGTCCAGCATGGTAAGCAATAATTTTACTAGGGCTACTTACTGGAAAGTGGGTGAAAGATTGCTTATAGGGGTATAAACAATCTAAAAATAGTGAATTTGCTGAAAGCACACTCTAATCTTGGTAAATACTCATGAAAGCTAGAACTCTGGAGCTCTATGCATGACTTGCAAGCAGTTGAACAAGTTGGAGACTCTCCTAACTCAATCAGTTTTTATTCTTTATTAACTTTGGGTAATGTGCAGTGGTACAGATGTGGGGAATAGGGCTTGTGTATCCTGTAAGTTTCAAAGACTTTTTAAAACTTGTGAGACTCAAGGAGCATCTCAATAGTATTTACTAAAGTTTCATGAAATAACATTTAGGATGAAATGGCTTAATTTAGGAAATTGCTGCACAACAGATATACATACATCTTTCTCAAAATAAGATTAAAGTAATAGATATAACCATAAGATTATTGTGAGAGCAATAACAATAATAAAGAACTTTACATTTTCTGAGTTTTTTTATTGTTCTTTCACTCCTTGTTCTCAGACAGTGTGAGATATCAGATATAAAAGGGAATGTTTCCATTATAAGTTCTATCATTTAAAATATTATTATATACTAATTTTACAATTATAGACTTACTAGAAAGAAGTACAGGGAATTTTCAGATATTTTGTATCCATTATAAAATCCCATAAATTATTCTGACTTCCTCTGTTTTCCTTAGTCTTCCTTTTATGTTGTTTGTCTTTTAAAATAAATAAACATAATTTGAGATTAGAGTTAATAAATAAAGAAATCTCTAAAATATTTTTAGTACATGCAGGAGTAGCAGAATGAGAGGTCTTGTTCCCAAGCAAATTATTCTTGAGGAAAGCATATATCTGGCAGGTTGTATTGCTTTATGAACAATGTTGACATACACATTTCTAGACAAGCTTTCTAATCATCCTCTAATAACAGAAACTTCCTTTCAAGTCCAAATAAAATGGGTTATTTAAACAACACCAAAGGCACAAAAAAATCGATTTCAGAAGTTTTGAATCCAATGAAATATTCAATTTTTGTACTTAAATGTCACAAATAAAGCATTCTAATAAAGGCCATTTCTACTCTACAGTTAATTCATTTCAGTATGTTAATTTTATTAACAAGTTAAACTTGATAGAAAGCTTTTCTCAAGTGTGTTATTAGTGATGCTTACATATTGAGTGACTTGCTCATGAATATTTGTTTGAGGTTATACTAGTCCACAGATTCCACTGAACATCTGTTTAGTTTTGACTTAATAACAATGCCTCCTTTTTGCTGAGACCATTTTTGGGAAACCATTCTGAAAGGTCTTCATTTGGCCACTTTCATAGTTAATATGGCCTCAGTATTGAATGTGCCCACTACTAATACTGGTCAGGGGTTGAAATATTCAAATCACTTAAGCATGTTATAGCTAAGGATTAACAAAATCCCCCATCTATGCTCCAGAGCAATTAAAATATGCAGTTATGGGCAGAGCTGAGAATTGGGAATGCACCTGAAATTTTATCAAGACTCACTAAGCTATCAAAGGTAATCCTAATCAAAACATATTTCTGTGTTTACTCCCTTGGTTTTTCCAATGAAGCAAATTATTTGTCTGCTTTATGTAAAAGTGTGCCGGACTTCTCCAGATTTTTATATCTCCTTTTGGGTAGACAATGTCCTCAAACTGTGAGTTGTATAGCCCTTAACCTATAGAGCTATTAAACCTGTTAGCAGAAATTAAGGAAATGGAAAATGTTGAAGCCTGACTTCCTTTATTTTATATAGAGCTCAGGTAGTAACTTTGGTACTATTGGAACAAGAATCTCATAGACTTGTATGTCCAAACTCTTATGGGGGGCGGGTGAGTCATTTGTTTGTCCCAACTGCCCACCCATGCAATAACCACTCAGAAGCTATATTAATTAAATCATTGCTTGGCCATTTAGCTCTAGCTTCTTATTGCCTAACTCTTACATCTTAATTTAACCCATCTCCATTTATCTGTGCATCACCACAGGTTTGTGACCTACCAGCAAAGTTTCAGCACGTCTATCTCTGGCGGTGGATCTCTCTGACTCCACCTTTCTTCCTCCCTACATATAGCCAACCTTTCCCTGCCTTGGTCTGTTCTTCCCTGCCATAGGCTCAAAGCAGTTTGTTATTCATTAACCAAAAAAAGAAACACACAGACAGAAGGACCTCCCACACCAAACTCTTATATTGACTCCTATCACATGCTGGTAATGAAGATAATGTCACCTCTATTGCACTCATGTTATATGGTATTCTGACAAAAAAAATCTATTTTTAACATCCTAATCAAATAGTAGATGAGTTGATATTGCAGGTGTTTATTTGGTGAAAGGAGAACTAAACCAGTATTCTCTAATGTCTCTAAACTCTGTCATAGAAAACGTTGCTGTAACATTTCACAAGAAATTTATATTTATTTAAAGGGATTTTAATAAAATTCAGAGACAAGAAAATGGAATTAAATGGACAAATGTTATTCATACAGAAAATCACAAACAATATGCTGTGAGGAAAATTGACAACTCCTGAGTTTTAAGTAATTTTACTAAGAAAGAAGCATTTCTCTTAGATGACTTGGAGTAAAGTAGAGGATACAATTTAGCTTTGTTTTTGTTGCCAGGTATATGTATGGATGCATCTCAACAGATGCACCGTAAGAGAATAGAGTAAGCCCATGGGTACTTTCTATAATGAACTTATAATTCTTTAATTAATTCACTTAGCACAAAATCTGCATGGCTCATCCATGCTCTTAAATTTTGCAAAATTCTCTTCTATTTATACTGCACAATATTCTACTGTATTCATATAATTCAAAATCATTCTCTATATCTAATCAACTGCCAACACACTTTAAAGTGGACCATGTTTAATTCCATTCATTTGCATGCAAAATTTAAGATGTCATTGTTTTTTACCAATGAGTAGTAATTAATGTGTACATGTGCCACATTTTCTTAATCCTTTCTTCAGTTGGGGGGCATCTAGCTTGTTTCCAGGTTCTGGCTATTACAAATAACAATGCTATTAACATAGATGAACAAACGCTTTTGTAGTATGATTGAGCAACTTTTGGGTATATTCCCAAAAGTAGTATTGCTGGATCATGAGGTACGTTGATTCCCAGTTTCCTGAGAAACCAGCATACTGATTTCTAAAGTGGTTGTACATGTTTGCATTCCCACCAACAATGGGTGAGTGTTCACCTTACTCCACATCTTCTCCAGCATAAGCTATCATTGGTCGTTTTGATCTTAGCCATTCAGACAAGTATTAATTAATATTGAGGCTCTTAATCCATTTGGACTTGTATCTGGTGCATGGTATAGATACGGAACTCTTTTCATTCTTCTACATGTAGACATCCAGTTAAGCCAGCACCATTTGCTGAAGATACTTTCTTTTTTCCATTGTAAAATTTTAGCTTCTTTGTCAAAAATTAGGTGTCCATTGGTGTGTGGATTAATATCTGGGTCTTTAATTTGATTCCATTGGTCAATGTGTCCATTTTTAATGCCCAAACCAAGCTGCTTTCATTACTGTAGCTCTGTAATAGAGCTTGATGTCAGGGATGGTGATGCATAGAGAAGTTCCTTTATTGTACAGGTTTGTTTTGACTATCCTGGGTTTTTGTTCTGTTTTGTTTTTTCCTATAAAGTTGATTATTGTTCTCTCAAGGTCTGTGAAGAATTCTGTTGGGATTTTAATGAGAATTGCCTGGAATCTAGAAATTGCTTCTGGTAGGATTGGTATGTTGATCCTTCCTATCCAAGAACATGGGAAATCTTTCCATTTTCTGGTATCTTCTTCAATTTCTTTCTTCAAAGACTTAGAGTTCTTGTCAAATAGGCCTTTCACTTCTTTGGTTACTGTTAGCCCAAGACATTTTATGCTATTGGTGTTTATTGTGAAAGGTGATGTCTCTCTGATTTTTTTCTCATTTATCATTTGTATATAGGAGGGCTACTGATTTTCTTTTGAGTTGACCTTGTAGTCTGTCACATCACTGAAGGTATTTATCAGCTGGTAGGAGTACTCTGATAGAGATTTTTGGGGTCACTTTTGTACACTATTATATCATCTACAAATAATGAAAGTTTGTCTTCTTTCCCTCCAATTTGAATCCCAGTGATTTCCTTTTGTTTTCTTATTGCTTGCTAAAGGATTATGTTTAGTAGACATGGAGAGAGTGTACAGCCTTGTCTTGTTCCTGATTTTAGTAAAATTACTTTGAGTTTCCCTCTATTTAATTTGGTGTTAGATGTTGGCTTGCTGTATATTGATCTCTCCAAGACATTTATCCTAAAAAGCTGTTGTATTTTGTCAAATGCTTTTTCAGTATCTAATGAAAAAGATTATTTATATGATGGATTATTTTGATAGATTTTCATAGTTGAACCAACCCTGCTGCTCTGGGATCAAGGTGACTTAATCATGGTGGATGATTGTTTTGGGGTGTCCAGTATTTTATTGAGTATTTATGCATTCATGTTCATGAGTGAGATTGGTCTGTAATTCTCTCTTTTGGTTGAGTCTTTGTGTGCTTTTGGTATCAGGATAACTGTAGCCTCATAAAAAGGGTTTTGCTATGCCCCTTCTGTTTTATTATGTGGAACACATTGAGGAGTATTGGTATTAGCTCTTCTTCGAAGTTCTGATAGAATTCTGCACTAAAACAATCTTGACCTGGGCTTTTTTTGGGGGGAGGGGAGGTTTTTGATGACAACTTCTGTTTCCTCGCAGCTTATAGGTCTATTTAAATTGCTCACCTTGTCTTTATTTAATTTTGGTATATGATATCTATTTAAAAATTGTTTATTTTTTTAAATTTTCCAATTTTGTGAAGTACAGTATGTAGTATGACCTAATGATTCTATGTATTTCCTTGGTGTCCATTGTTATGTTCTACTTTTCCTTTCTGATTTTGCCAACTTGGATGTTCTTTCTCTGCCTTTTTATAAATTTGGATAAGGGTTTGTCTATCATATTGATTTTCCCAAAGAACTAGCTCTTTGTTTTGTTGATTCTTTATATTGTTTCCTGTGTTTTTATTTTGTTGATTTCAACCCTTAATTTCATTATTTTCTCTCTTCTACTTTTCCTAGGTGAGTCTGCTTCTTTTTTCAGGAGCTTTCAGGTATGCTGTTGAGTCACTAATGTGAGCTTTCTCTGTTTTTTTTTTTATGTGGGCACTTAGTGCTATAAACTGTTATCTTAGCACTGCTTTCATAATGTCTCATAGGTTTGGATATGTTGTACCTTTACTTTTGTTGAATTCAAGGATGACTTTAATTTTTGTCTTTATTTCTTCCTTGACCCAGGTGTGGTTCAGTAGTTGACTGTTCACCCAGATCCAAAAAGATGAATATGGCATGTACTCACTCATTAGTGGATACTAGATACAAACAAAGGATATTTAGCCTATAGTTCATGAGTCTCAAGAAGCTAAGTAATAAAGTTAATCCCCCCAAAAACATATGTATAGACCCACCTGGATATTGTAAACAGACAAGGTCACCTGAAAAATTTGTAAGCATGAGGTTGGGGGGAGAAGAAAGCATAGAAGGAGAAGAGGAGGGAAAAAGGAGAGGGTTGAAGAGAACTTGAGGGAATGGGATAGTCAAGATGGAGGAAAGACAGAGGTGAGAGCAATGAAAGAGATAACTTGATTTAGGGAGCCATTATACAGTTAGAAGAAACCTGGTTCTGAAGAAATTCACAGGATCCACAAGGATGACCCTGTAGAAGGAGCTATAGGCAGGCCTGCTTTTTGTCCCACTCAGCTCCCGCATGCTTAGCTTAGCCCTGGAAATAATAACATGGAAACTGTATTCTTTTAAACACTGCCTGGCCCATTAGTTCCAGCCTCTTATTGGCTAATTCTCACATCTTGCTTTAACCCATATTTAGTAATCTGTGTAGCACCACAAGGAGGTGGCTTACCAGGGAAGATCTTAACCTGCGTCCATCTTGGAGAGGAGAGCTATGGTGTCTGCTCACTTCCTTTCTTCCAAGCATTCTGGTCAGTCTACTCTGCCTATCTAAATTCTGCCCTATCAGGCCAAGCAGTTTTCTTCATTAATTAACCAATGAAACAACAGATAGACAGATGACCTTCCTCCATCATTTCCCCTTTTTCTGTTTAAACAAAAAAGAAGGCTTTAACTTTAACATAGTAAAATTACACATAATAAAACAGTTATCAAGCAAGAATTAGTCACAACACTTATATCTACTATATCTTTTATCATAACTAAGGAAAACTATAACTATCCATTCTTCAACTCCATCAAAGACTCCAGAAGGATATAATATTACCTAAGCAAACAAGAAATAAGCAACTTCCAAAACTCTAAAAATGAAAGAGACATCTCGCTGTCTGGACAGTTGATGTGGGAGTAATTTCTTATTAATAAAGAAACTGCCTAGACCCATTTGATAGGCCAACCCTTAGGTAGGCGGAGTAAACAGAACGGAATGCTGGGAGAAAGAAGCTGAGTCAGGGAGTCGCCATGATTCTCCCACTCCAGACAGACGCAGGTTAAGATCATTCCTGGTAAGCCAGCTCGTGGGCTACACAGATTAATAAAAATGGGTTAGATCAATATGTAAAAGCTAGCCAATAAGAAACTGAAACTAATGGGTCAGGCAGTGTTTAAAAGAATACAGTTTCCGTGTAATTATTTCGGGTAAAGCTAGCTGGGTGGCGGGACACAGCCCGCCGCTTCGTAACACAACAGACAGTCATCCAAAGTTCTTTTGTACCATTGGGGCATCCATCTTCAGCCTTCAGGCCCATAGTATCCATCAGACTTTTCCATGAAGCAGGAAATTTCAAAGACAGTTCAGTCAGTATCTGTTGCATCCTGCAAAATGTCTTGCAGACTCTTTCATGAGTCAGGAACCCCAAAGAATCATCTCATCTTTAGGCAAGTTCAGCAGTCCTCTCTCTGCAGGTTCTTTGTGTCCAGTTTATGCATCAGTCCACGCAAGAGCAGTTTCTTGCCCAAATGGCTATCAAACTCCATAAAGATCCTCTTCAATGCCCATCTTCTTCTTGAAGTAGATTGGTGCTGCCAGGAACAGATGTGTCTCATTGTCATGAAAAGCCCCAAGTTATTAAAACATTAAATGCCATATTCTGTTGTCTTTGAAAGATATGAAGAATGTCTATCTGAAATAGATCTATGCATATCTAGAAAATCTAACTAACATGACTACAAGCTTGACTACTATTGATTATCTTTAACCTATATTTCTTAATTATACATTACATTTTTAAAATGAACTACATAATCACAATACCCTAATCAAAAATACATATACATATAACAAAATTTACCTTAAAATCCATACCAATGCAAATTATTCATATCTATATCATATCCCCCTTTAAATGTAAAAGAACATTTATAAACAATATTTTGGAATATAGGCATAGTTATTTCTCTCCAAACTGCTTCCTACTCAATGGGGGTGCTGTTATTTAGGTCTTTCACAGTATAACCTGTTGCTAGGTTCATCTCAGTCGGCAGTTGAGCAAAGTAATTTTTGAGGGTGTTAACAGCAACCTTTCAGGAGGGCATGGTCTATCATACCATATTCAGATAGAAGCAATCCACAGGGTCTCATCTTTTGTGAAAACAAAAGAAGAAACTCTTTTCCAAAGCATGATATCCTTAGATCCAAATTCTGAAGTCAAGATGCCTTTAGAACATATATGCAGGTTCAATTTAGCAAACCACACAATGAAATGTCTCTCTGTATTTAGCTCCTTCACAGTCAAAAAATTTAAAGGAAACATAATAAAATACATAATACAGACTCTCTGTGATTTTCCATTTTTACGTGGCTTATTTTTACTCAATCACTTTACTTTATTCTGACTCTTTAAAGAAATTACCCATTTTCTTTTTAAGGCATTAACTTTATTTTCTGTATTCTTTTTCTTCTCTCTCCCAAGCCTATGTACACTCATCCAACATTGTGACCTATTTACAGGATTTTTATGTCTGAATCTGTAATTCTTTACTATCCAGGAGCATTTTTGATTTACACCTTTAAATCGCTAATTGCTTAAGAATCTAAGCTGTGACATTCCTAAATCAAAAACTGGTGCTGCAGGCTTGCCAAGCCCAGTCCAACATTGCGGAGCCGGTTGTGACTGAATCAGTTTTGCATCTGACCTGCAGAGATGCAGGCTGTTCTAGATGTTGGCTCCACCTCTCTCCAATTTCAAAATGGAGGATGTTCTATTTTGTGCTAGCTCTGGGGCCACCAGGTAGGAGCTGCAGTCAGCACTTTAACTCTGAGACTGAGCATGCAGCACAGAAACTCTTTTAATCCAAGTTATAGCCAAATCTAACACGCAGAGCACTGCACAGTCTGAAAACATCTCTCTGTATGGCAGCAGAAATCCACTATGCTCTCCCGCCTGCCTAAGCCTGATCCCAGAGTCTGCCCAGGCGGGGAGCACAGGCATGGTCTCAGAGTACTTTCTTCTCCCTCCCAAGTGGGAACACAAACATCCAGTCCCATAAAAGCTACTAAAATGCTTTAAAGCCAGAGTTTGCACTGGTGGCACAGCCCCAGGAAGCGTCCTTTTAAAATGACCATGGCTTTTTTTCTGCCGCTATTGCTGAAACAGGAAATCTCTCTACAGCACGTCTTAGCAAACAGCAAAAAGCTATGTTAAACTCTCTCTCCCTTTTTTTAAAAGTCCTCTCAGGTTTTACCTGGTGCTTGTTACCACGTTGGTCACCACTCTGTAGAAGGAGCTGCTGGCAGGCCTGCTTTTTGTCGCACCTGGCTCCCGCATGGCTAGCTTAATCCCAGAAATAATAACATGGAAACTGTATTCTTTTAAACACTGCCCAGCCCATTAGTCCCAGCCTCTTATTGACTAATTCTCACATCTTGCTTTAACCCATATTTAGTAATCTGTGTAGCACCACGAGGTGATGGCTTACCAGGGAAGATCTTAACCTGCGTCCATCTTGGAGAGGAGAGCTATGGTGTCTGCTCACTTCCCTTCTTCCCAGCACTCTGTTTGGCCTACTCCACCTACCTAAATTCTGACCTATCAGACCAAGCAGTTTTTTTTAGTAATTAACCAATAAAACAACAGATAGACAGATGACCCTCCTCCATCATGACCCCACTTAAGACCCTAAGCAATTGAGAAGAGGCCTGATCTTGACTTGCCCTGTAGTCAGACTGATGATTATCTTAAATATCACCATATAATCTTCATCAAACAATGGATGGAAACAGAGGCAGAGACCCACATCGGAGCACTGGATTGAGCTCCCAAGGTCCGTTTGAAGAGTGGAAGAAATGGGAGTATGAGCATAAAGGTCAAGACCATGAAGGTTTCATCCACTGAAACAGTTTATCTGAGCTACTGGGAGATCACCAATTCCAGCTGGACTGAGAAGGAACAAGCATAGGACCAAATAAGTCCCTCTGAATGTGTTGACAGTTGTATGGCTGGAGCAGACTGAGGGGCCACTGGCAGTGGCACTGGGATTTATTTCTACTACATGTACTGGCTTTTTAGGATCCTATTCTCTTTGGATGTATATTTTGCTCAGATTAGATATAGCAGGGAGGGCCTTGGGCCTTCTACAAAGCAATGTGCCATAGCGTCTCTTAGGATTAGATGGGGGTAGGATGGGAGGGTGTGTGGAGGGAAGGGGAGGAAGAGGTGGAGTAGCAATTTGGATTGTTTTTTTAATCTAATAAATTTAAAAAAGTGGACCACGACAAACGATATTGTCACTATCTTCTCTAGATATTGATACTTTTGTATAAATACTCAGATTGTATCACCTGATAGCTTACTTTTAATTCATTAAGACCCACAATGATTTCCATAGCAGCAACAGGCACCAATAGTATAAATTATTCCTTTTTTAATGTTTTTGTAGATACTTGTACCATGTATACGTAACATACATACATGCATAAACACATACCTATATTCATATGTACATGCAAAGATATTATATATATCATCATATCATCTAAGAAATTATAACCATTCTTGTTTAAATTTGTACTTTTTGGATGATGATTAATCTTTTCATGTGTTTGTTTTCCATGTAATTTATTTTCTATAAGGGAATGTCTATTTAGCTAAGGACTGGGATTGATGGAGCATGTGATCAAACTGGACTCTCTGAATGTGGCTGACAATGAGGGCTGACTGAGAAGCCAAGGACAATGACACTGGGTTTTGATTCTACTGCATGTACTGGCTTTGTGGGAGCCTAGTCTGTTTGGATGCTCACCTTCCTGGACCTGGATGGACGGGGAAGGACCTTGGACTTCCCGGATGGCAGGGAACCCTAACTGTTCTTTGGACTAGAGAGGGAGAAGGAGGGGAAGTGGGGGGAGGGTGAGGGACATGGGAGGAGGTGGAAATTTTTAGTAAAAAAAAGAAAAGAAAAAATATACATTAAGATGCCACATACTTTAACCTTCATGGAGTATCTAAATTAGCCAAACATATGTTTTAAAAAAGATAAAAATAACAAAAGTTAGGCCAGAGTAGAAGCAATGGTGGTGGGTTAAGTAATCAGGGGGTGAAGAATTTCACATAATAAAGGGAGTTCTAGGGATCTATTATACTATATCATTTTAAATTTAAAAATTTATTAATTAGGAAGTCCTAATGTTCTCACCAAATGAAATATATAAAGATTGTTTTAATGATTAAGAGAATGAGATTCAGTGTACATGTGTTGCTCCCAGGCCATGAAAATAAGACTGAATACTGAGCAAACAGACCCAGGTAAGACCCTGTAAATTCTGTAAGCTAACTCACTTTTTAGAATTTATCTAAATAATTTTCAGGGCTAATTAGTAGCTTCTAATACCTGTAGATAACTGTAGGCAACTAGAATAAAATCAGAATATGGCAGAGCTGTTAATGTTTAGGTTTAGTGTATGGTGCTGTGAGATTCATCTTAAAGAAAAGAGAGGAGTTTCCCTACAAGGACAGATTTCTTTCAGAGGTCAGCTTCAGTACATTCATTCAAAACTTGTTTATCAGACCTATTATCTCCCTTGAGAACTATGGTTTTAGCCATATTTATTTGATTAAGAAGCTAATGAATCACCCTGCAGTAACTGACCTCCAAGTTAGAACTGTTTGATAATTTATCTCAGGAATTAGGGACTTGTAAATGCTTATGAATATAAATCATTCATGCAGCAAACTCAGTAGGAGCTTGAATAACAGTGCGTTTGAAACAAAACAGTTTAGACATGAAAAAAATTCAAAATATTTTAATTAATAGAGTATGTAAACTCTTCATATTATCTAACGAAATTCTAAATCTTAATAGTTGCTTTGACTATTTTTCAATTGCTTTACCTATACTTCTTTCTGACATAAGAAAGCTTAAAAGAGTCTTCAAACACTGCAAGCAACCTGCTCCAGTGCTGAGGGGACCAGAGAGGTGAATTAGAGGCTACATTGCCAGATGGTTGGAAGTGCCACTCTCTGAAACCTTCCTAGGGGGACAAAATTCAGTGCCCCCCAACTCCCAAAGCTTTTCTGGTCATCCAGCAGGGTATATTTCTACTGCTGGGCTTTCTTTACCCCAAACCACTCTGCCCCCAATCCTGCCTTTTTGCCTGCAAGGTCCTTGAAACCCTGCAACACAGCCTTTTCCAGTGCTGAGGGAACCAGAGAGCCAGCAGGGAGTATTCCTGTTGCTTGACTTTCTAACAACCTACCCTGCCCCCAAGCCTGCCTTTTCACCTGTGAGGTCCTTGGAAACCTGCAACACAGCCTTCTCCTGTGCTGAGGGTAACAAGAGCCAGTGGGGAGTGTTCCTGCTGCTGGGCTATCTTTTCCCCAAACCACTCTGCCCCCATGCCGGCCTTTTTGCCTGTAAGGTCCTTGGAACACTGTAACAGAACCTACTCCAGCGCTGAGGGAACCTAAGAGAGGGCAGACCAAGAAAAACTCCCAAGTACTCAGACAGCTACAGCAAAGATTGGACAAAAAAGCCAAGACACTACTGGCCTCATTTGAAGAAAGAGATGGAGAATTCCTATGCAAGAATTCCTCCAACATCCTTAAAAGCAACATGGTCCTAACACCAGAATCCAGCAGACACTCAACAGGAAGACTTAACCATCATAATTCAGAAGGAGTAGAAGAAAATGACTTCAAAAGTAACTTTATGAAAATGATGGAGACCTTTAAAGAGGAAGTAAAAAACTCCCTTAAAGAAATGGAATTGAAGATAAACAAAAAGTTAGAAGAAATTAACAAGTCCCTCAAAGATACCCAAGAAAACCAGAAAAATGTTAAAACAAGTGAAGGAAACAGTTAAGATTTGAATACCAAAATGGAGGTAATAAAGAAAACACAAGCCAATGGAAGGCTGGATATGGAAAATCTGGGTAAACAAAGAGGAACTACAGAGAAAAGTATAACTAACAGAATACAAGAGATAGAAGAAAGTGTCTCAGGCTCTGAAGATACTATAGAGGATATAGGCTCAGTGATAAAAGAAAACATTAAATCAAACAAATTCTTAACACAAAACATTCAGGAAATCTGAGACACCATGAAAAGACCAAACATAAGATTAATAGGGGTAGAAGAAGGAGAAGAACTCTAGTTCAAAGGCACAGAAAATATATTCAACAAAATAATAGAAGAAAACTTTCCCAACCTAAAGAAGAATATCCCTATAAAGGTACAAGAAGCTTACAGAACATCAAATAGGCTGGATTAAAAAAAAATCCCCTCACCATATAATAATCAAAACACAAAACATACAGAAAAAAGAAAGAATATTAAGAGCTGCAAAGTAAAAAGGTCAAGTAATATATAAAATAACCTATCATAATTATACCTGACTTCTCAATAAAAACCATGAAAGGTCTTAGACAGATGTGCTGCAGACACTAAGAGACCATGGATGCAAGCCCAGTCTACTATACCTAGTAAACCTTTCTTTTACCATGGAGAAATGGAGAAAACAAGATATTCCATGACAAAAACAGATTTAAATAATACTTATCCACAAGTCAAGTCTTACAGAAAGTACTAGAAGGAAAACCTCAACCCAAAAAAGCTAACAACTCCCACAATAACACAGACATCTGATAACCCTCCACTAACACAATCCAATGAAGTGAAACACAAAAACAGTACCACCAAAAAATAACCAGAGTTAACAACCACTGGTCACTAATATTGCTTAATATCAATGGACTCAATTCACCTATTAAAAGGCACAGATTAAAAGAATAAATAGGAAAACAAGATCCAGCATTCTGCTGTTTACAAGAAACACACCTCAACCTCAAAGGCAGATACTACCTCAGAGTAAAGGGTTGGGGAAAGGTTTCCAATCAAATGGACCTAAGAAAAAAGTGGGTGTGGCTATCCTAATATGTAACATAATTGATTTCAATCTAAAATCCATCAGAAGAGATGGAAAAGGACACTTCATATTCATAATAGGAACAATTCACCAAGATGAATTCTCAATGCTGAATATCTATGCCTCTAATATAACAAAAACCCACATATGTAAAAGAAACATTATAAAAACTTAAATTGAACATCAAACCATATCCCACACACTAATAGCAGGAGATTTCTACACTCCACTCTCACGAATGGACAGGTCAACCAGACAGAAACTTAACAGAGAAATAAGAGAACTAACAGATGCAATGAATCAAGTGGAATTAACAGACATCTATTCAACATTCCACCCAAACAGGAAAGAATACATGTTCTTCACAGCACCTCATGGAATCTTCTCTAAAATTGATCATATACGTGGTAACAAAGAAAGCATCCACAGATACGAGAAAAATTGGAGTAACCACCTGTGTCTTATTGAATCACCATGGAGTAAAGTTAGAATTTAACAACAATACTACCACCAGAAATCCTGCAATCGAATGGAAATTAAACAGTCATCTTTTGAAACACCCCTGGGTCAAGGAAGAAATAAAGGCAGAAATTAAAGTCTTCCTTGAATTCAACAAAAATGAAGGCACAACTTATCCAAACGTATGGGATACTATGAAAGCAGTGCTAAAAGTTCATAGCACTAAGTGCCCACATAAAGAAAATGGAGAAAGTTCACATTAGCGACTTAACAGCACACATTAAAGGTCCAAAAAAAAAAAATCAGACTCACCCAGGAGAAGTAGAAGACTGAAAATAATCAAACTGAGGGCTAAAATCAACAAAATGGAAAAACAGAAACCAACACAAAAATCAACAAAGCAAAGAGTTGGTTCTTTGAGAAAATTCACAAGATTCAAAAACCTTTATCCAAACTAACCAAAAGGTAGTGAGAGAACTCCAAAATCCAAAATGAAAAGGGAATTATAACAACAGATACTAAGGAAATTCAGAGAATCATTAGGTCTTACTACAGAAGTCTGTATCCCACAAAATTGAAAAATGTAAAAGAAATGAACAATTTTTTTAGATAGATACCATCTACCAAAGATAAACAAGACCAGGTGAACAATTTAAATAGACCAATAAGTTGTGAGAAAATAAAAGCTGTATTCAAAAACCTTCTTTTCCTCCCCCCCCCAAAAAAAAGCCCAGGGCCAGATAGTTTTAGTGCAGAATTCTACCAGAACTTCCAAGAAGAGCTAATACCTATACTCCTCAATGTGTTTCACAAAGTAGAAACAGAAGGGTCATTGCCAAACTCTTAATGAAACTACAGTTACACTGATAACAAAATCACACAAAGACTCAACCAAGAGAGAGAATTACAGCCCAACATCACTCATGAACATCAATGCAAAAATTCTCAATAAAATACTGGCAAACTGAATTCAAGAACACATCAAAAAAAAATCATTCACTATTATCAAGTAGGCTTCATCCCAGAGATGCAAGGCTGGTTCAACATATGAAAATGTATCTAAGTAATCCATCATATAAATAAACTGAAAGAAAAAAAACATATGATCATTTCATTAGATGCTGAAATAGCATTTGACAAAATTCAACACCCCTTATGATAAAGGTATTAGAGAGTTTGGGATACAATGGTCATGTCTAAATATAATAAAAGCAATATACAGCAAGCCGAGACCTAACAACAAATTAAAAGAAGAGAAACTCAAAGCAATTCCACTACAATCAGGAACAAGAAAAGGTTGTCCACTCTCTCCATATCTCTTCAACATAGACTTGAAGTTCTAGCAATAGCAATAAGATAATGAAAGGAGATCAAGGGGATTCAAATTGGAAAGAAAGATGTCAAACTTTTATTATTGGAAGATGATATGTTAGTGTACATAAGTGTCCCCAAAAATTCTACCAGAGAACTCCTACAACTGATAAATACCTTCAGTTATGTGGCAGGAAACAAGATCAATTAAAAAAAAATAAGTAGCCCTACTATCCACAAAGATAAAAAAGCGAGAGGGAAATCAGTGAAACCACACTTTTCACAATAGCCACAAATAGCTTAAAGTTTTCTGGGGTAGCACTAACCAAGGAAGTGAAAGACTTATTTGACAAGAACTTTAAGTGATTGAAGAAGACACCAGAAAATTTAAAGATCTCTCCTGCTCTTGGATAGGAAAGATCAAGGTACTAAAACTGAAAATCCTACCAAAGGCAATCTATAGATTTACTGCAGTATCCGTCAAAATTCCAACAAAATTCTTTACAGACCTTGAGAGAACAATAATCAACTGCATAGGAAAAAACAAAAAACCCAGGATAGTTAAAACATTCCTGTATAATAAAGTAAATGCTGGAGGTATCACAATCCCTGACATCAAGCTCTATTACAAAGCTACAGTAATGAAAACAGCTTAGGTTTGTCATAAAAAAACAGGGATATTGAACAATTGAATTGAACTGTAGACCTGGATATTAAGCTACACATGTATGAACATCTGATTTTTGACAAAGAAGCTAAAATTAAACAATGGAAAAAAGAAAACATCTTCAACAAATGGTGCTGGCATAACTGGATTTCAACCTATAGAAGAATGGAAATAGATCCTTATCTATCACTAAGCACAAAACTCAAGTCCAAATGGATTAAAAACCTTAATATAAATCTGACAACACTCAACCTGATAGTGAAGTATTTGGGAAGTAGCCTTCAATGCATGGGCACAGGAGACCATTTTAAGTATAACCCGAGTTGCACAGACAATAAGAGCAACAATGAATAAATGGAACCTTCTGAAACTGAGAAATTTCTGTAAAGCAAAAGACACTTTTAACAAGACATAAAGGCAACCTACTAAATGGGAGAAGATCGTCACCAAGCCCAGATCAGACAAAGGCTTGATCTCCAAAACATATAAACAATTTAAGAAATTAGACTTAAAAATCTAAATAGCCGCCGGGCCATGGTGGCACACACCTTTAATCCCAGCACTCGGGAGGCAGAGGCAGGTGGATCTCTGAGAGTTCTGAGTTGAGGTCTACAAGAGCTAGTTCTGGGACAGGCACCAAAAGCTACAGAGAAACCCTGTCTCGAAAAACCAAAAAAAAAACTAAATAGCCCAATTTAAAAAAAAATGGGTTATTGAACTAAACAGAGAATTCTCAACAGAAGAACTTCAAATAGTCAAAAAATACTTAAGGACATGTTCAACTTCCTTAGCTATCAGGGAAATGCAAATCAAAACAACTTTGGGATTCCATCTTACACCTGAGAGAATGGCTAAAATCAAAAATACCCATGATAACTCATGCTGGAGAGGATGTGGAGTAATGGGAACACTCATCTATTGCTGGTAGAAATGCAAACTTGTGTAACCACTTTGAAAATCAGTGTAGCAGTTTCTCAGAAAACTGGGAATCAATCTACATCAGGGTCCAGCAATACCACTCTTGGGAATATACCCAAAAGATGTTCAATCATACTACAAAAGCATTTGTTCAGCTCTGTTCGTAGCAGCATTATTTGTAATAGACAGGAACTGGAAACAAGCTAATGCCCCTCAATGGAAAAAAGGATAAAGAATATGTGGCACATTTACACGTTAGATTACTCATTGCTAAAAAAAAAAAAAAAAAAAAAAAAAAAAAAAAAAAAAAGACCAATGACATCTTGAATATTGCATGCAAATGGATGGAATTTGAAAATACTATCCTGGGAGAGATAACCCAGACCCAAAAATATGAATATGCTATGTACTCACTCATTAGTGGATACTAGTCATAAACAAAGGACATTGAGATTTTAGTTACTAATGTTCCTAGAGAAGCTAAGTAATAAGGTGAACCCAAAATCAATAACTATAGATCCACCTGGAAATTGGAAGCAGACAAGATTGCCTGACAGAATTTGGAAGCATGGCATTGGGGCATAGAAGGAATGGGAGAAGGGGAACAGGAAGGTAGAAGAGGAGGGTTGGGGAGAGCTTGAGGGAATGGGATAGTTGAGATGGAGAAAGGACAGATATGAGAGCAAGGAAAGAGATATCTTGACTGAGCGACCCATTTTTGGGGTTAGCAAGAAACCTGGCTCTAGAGAAATTCCCAGGAATCCACAAGGATGGCCCCAGATAAGACCCTAAACAATAAAGAAGGAGCATAGACATTGCCAATATACTTGATCCTGCACAAACTCAAACAGTAAGACCCTGTTGCAGAAGACCTGGCATACTTGAGTCATATAGTATAAAAAGAACAAGCTGGTACTGATCTGGAATTTTCTACATACTGTGTTGATTTTACAGTCCTAAAAAGTACTGTGAAAGCTCCTGAAAGATAAAAATAATCATCAGTCTTACATAGTTATAAACCTTGCAAGTAATAAGAATAACTGGGTTTACAAGACATGCCTACTGTTGTAATAGTAGTAAAATAAAATGAAAGAAACCAACTTCTTACTGATTTATCCACAATATGAAGGTACCACTTGTCACTATTATTATTAAGCCTAGAACCTATGACTGGAGAGCATACCAGCTTTAGGGGAGAACCTCTGACTGTTATTTTGCTAAATTAATGTAATATTGGATGATGTCCTGAAGACTTATAGTTATATTGTTAGATTAACATATTTTTCAACTTTCATCAGAGAAGCTTCAAATACAGTAGATAGTTATTAAGACAGAACCCCATAACGAACCAAGACACAGAAAATAAGAGAATGCCAAATTCATAGCCCTAAATGAAACCTATATACTGCATTATCTTTTTCCATGGCTCAGAAATCATTGCCAAAGAGGGAGTAGAAATAATATAAGCACCAGAGGCAATAAATGACTATAAGGAAACAGTATCTTCAGACACCAAAGAAGTTGTACTTTTGCCTGAAAAACCTGTGTGAGCCCAAGTCAAACCAAATCCCAGCATGAAAAAGAGAACTGGGCTTGAAATTATACTTCTACATGCTATGGAGCTATCACCAATTAATTGCTGAGAGATGTAAGGTCAGTTGTCTATGGTATGGTCACCATGCTCCAATGAATAACCAGGAATTCAAGAATACTTGGGTAGCAGAAAATGTCCTAGGTGGTGAAATGAAAAAGAAAAACAACAGCAGCAAAGACAAAAATGTTAGGTAGTAACTAGGAAAGAGGAATTGATTTGGGAATCATTGAAAAAGAGGTGTAACTATGATCAAAGCAAATTGTTCAGCAACACAAAGAGCCATTAAAAGTTTTTTCTTTTCATAATTCAAATATAGGAACAATAACAAAATTATCAAAGCCTTGAAACTTCTAGTAGTCTGTATCTGAGAAGGAGAAGGAGAGGAAGAGTGAATAAGAGAACTTAGAAGAGAGAGAGAGAGAAGGAGAGAAGGAGAATGAGACTGTATATAACATCAGGACCTACTGTTACACTGGTGTCTGTTAACAGAAGACATGACCAAGGTACATTGAGAAAGCAGACCATAGTTGTAGAAGACCAGAGGAGCTATGTGCTAGAGGTTTACTGCTAGGAAGAGAGAGAAAATGGCATAATTCTGGTACAGTCCATAGTCGTCACAAGTACAGAAAATATAGTTATTTCACTGACCTGCACACTTCTTGCCAAAGGACTTGAGCAAGCCTGTGCTTGCAAAACTCTACCACATTCCAAAGACGACTCCAGTTTTTGTTTGTGGTCTATTCTTTTCGGTAATCATAAGTGAACAAAATAATCCAACGATGGCAAAACTTCTCTACCTATTCAACAAAGACATATTGATCAATGTATATTTCAAGAGATTGCTTTTTTAAAAAGATATTTCCAAAGCCTTTCATAGATATTGAAATCGCCTTACAAGCAATCCATCACATCATTTGTTTTAAAGATGTTTAAGGAAGTGGTTCAACCAATCACTTATAAAAATAACCACAGATGGATAGAGAAAAATACATGAATAGCTAAGAGCAAAACCAATAGTCATAAATGATCCACTATGAAAGTGGATTCTAGGATTCATTACCCACATCTGATTTTAAGTAATTATATGTTCTCATAAAGAAAAGAACTAGCTTTCTATAGTTCAATATTGCCCATGAGTATTTTTGTAAATGTCTATCTGACAATAAAAGTAATTTTTCTGTAGAATCACCTTTAAAAATCCCCACATGCCAATATGAAAGCTTATAAGCTTTCTCAATAATAATTTGTGAGAAAACTTTCCAATTTTGCATTGGATATAAACATTGTATTATAAATTCTTTACTCCTGATTGTTTTTCCTAATGAAAATATTTAATGCACCATCTAGGTACCATCTCAAAGTTATGTGTCATCTGAGCACCAATGGAAATTCCAATGTTTACATAAATAGTATTATTCTTGAGAGAAATGTATGTGTCCACATGCACCTGCACAACTGCGCATTTCAGCATTTGTGTTGCTGTGGGTATGTCTGTGTATCTATGTGGATCTGTCTGTGTGTGTATTAATCTGAGAAATAGAGAATGTATGGTGTGTGTGTGTGTGTGTGTGTGTGTGTGTGTTTGTATGTGTTTATTTGGGGTCAAGGTTATTTGAAGATTGCTCAAAATGACCACTACCATATTAAAAATAATTCAATATTTTTAAAAAGTTAATATAGAGTCAAATTCTTTTTTTTCTATTTTGGCATTATTTTTCTTCTCTCAAGATAATGACCTATGAAAGGGCCAAATTACATAATCCCCAAAGTGATTGTTGGGACCTGGAACCAAAATAAACAAAGTAGTTTAGTCACTGATAGTGGGAAACAGAAAAATTATATTTCAAAAAGTAACCAGGAGAGGTAGGATTTTATGACAACAGCATATAGAACAAAAGCAAAATGTCACAGAAACTTCAAGATCAGTATGAGCTGCCCAGAAGTTTAGATGAGATTCTTACACTAGGAAGTTTTTTGAAACATTGAGTTTTTGCTTTGGGTTTTCACCAGCTGAGGAAGAGGCATGTGTATGAAATATTCTCTGACCTCTTCCAAATTTGCCTTCCTCGTTCTAGTGAAAGGAAGTACTGATGATTCTGGAGTATGACTTTTGAGGCTCAATACTAGCCAAAAAGGTTGCAATACTTTCATTGCATGTAAAATGAGAATGACAGACATGACCTCATGGGATGATTGCAAAGACTAAATGATCAAATATTTATAAGTATCTGGACTTTTCTTGGTAAATTCATGAACAATACAAGATTTTTATTGTAACAAAATCCAAAGTTTTGGAAGATTTATACATAAATACAAATAAGTTTGTGTGAGAAATTAACATGAAAAATACCAAAAGTTACATGCTCCCCCGCCATAGCAGGTTAGTGTTGGAGTCAAAAGACTGGAGGTCACAATCTTCCAAGTTCCTGGAACATCCACATCCATGCTTCCAACTGGGCATACATAGATCATCCTGATCTTCAACTCTCCAAGGAAATATTGGGAACAGTTGATCAGAAAATGTGATTAAATTAAGATACTGCCCAGTACTGCCATATGCTTGTTTACAGAATACTGCCATATGCTTGTTTACAGAATAGTTTAATTAAAGTTTCTGACATGAAGAGCTATCTCTGCTCATCTATTCAGAACAGCTTAAGGGGAGAAGAAAAACCTGAAACAGACTTTCAATTTGTAGCTACACATTGTAAAGTTAAGCCAGAAGAGTAAAAAGAAAGCTACTCTATCTAATATTCTTTTTATATATTATTTATTACAGAATAAATGGAAGACTCAAATGGAATAATTCTAAAACAAACCAGTTCAAGGAAAATGTAGTAGTTTCAAAATGTTCAATGAAGTTTATTGTCCAAAATTTTAATGACCCTTTTTAAATTAATGATTCATTCTAAAAAGCTACAAAATAGTCAAACTAAAACAATTAGTAAACCCTAGTAGTAAATAAAGTACTTACTACTGATATTATACACAGATGTTTCTACAAATTATAAAATTCATTTTAATAGCAAAGATGACAAAAATCTACCAAGTTATCTGCCTGGGATTCAGATGCTGTAGTCAGTTTTTATATCTGTACAGGGTAATGGATGCCATCTATTAGAAAGAAATGTCTGTGAGCCATTCTAGCTGTCTGAAACAAGCTGAAAGGAGCATGGATATGAATCCTAAACAGTACTTCTTCAGCCTGAAAGAATCCCCTCATGTCAGAGTTTCTGATTCTCTTCCTACAGCCACATAACTATTTAAGCAGACGGTAATCTGCCAGGTTCATTTGTCAGCTGGCCAGAGCAGGGCTTGCTGGTCACCCTAGAGAGAGGCATCTGCTCTTATTCTGCACAGGCTGAAGAGCAAGGGGCAGCCTCATTTTGTGTGCCAGGAAGCAGTGTCTCCTGCCTACATGAATCTTACCCAGCCTCCACACACCTGGGTCAGGATGTTGAATACCATCCATTATATGAATAATCACACAACTCTCCAAATTCCTAGGGAGATAAAGTGAGAAATGCTTAATTGCACTGCAAAATTGTTTTTGCAAGACCAGATGTAGCCTCTAACATTCTGGTGACTTTGGGGAATGGTGGGAATAGAAGAGGAAAGAAGAAAAAGAATTAAAGAGGGGAAGTGGTTCAGAGGATGAAGGAACAATGATGCAAACAAGCCCTTCTGGAATCCTGCCTCACCTTTCTTTCATCTGCCTCTAATAAGTGTGTCTGAAGAACAGAAAATACAGCCTCTGTAAAGGCACATGGTTGTCATTTTGGGTAGAGATGTTCTTTACCAGGATTTAGGCCCAGAATAAAGAAAACATTTTATTTCATAAAGCTTTGCTGAGGTATAATGGACAATCTTAAGTACACAAGTTGATGATTTCTACATGTGCAGTAAATCATGAAGTTATCACCACAAGAAAGATAGGAACTTACCCATGATGTCTGGTGTCTTCTGATCTCAGTCTAATCATTCCTCTCTTCCTGTTATTTTATCATGCAAACATAATCTGACTCATTTTAAGATATTGATTTTTATTTTGGATAACTTTATTAGGTCTTTTCATATGTATGGGTGTTTTGTCTGTGTGTATGTCTGCTCACCATGTATTGCAGTGCCTATGGATGCCAGAAAGTGTGTCAGAACTGGAATTACAGATAGTTTATATATACTGGTGATATATAAGATTAGATCACTCATGTGATCCTTTATCTCTACCCTAGTTTACATAAATACACAAAACAATTGCAACATTACAGAAACCAATTAGTGGAATGATTCTCTGAACATGTTGCATTACTAAGCAATGAAAGACTGTGATTTTTTTTTAATTTCTAGACAGGGTTTCTCCGTAGCTTTTTTGTTGTAATAGCTGCAGCGGGGCTGCATCCCCAGCACCCCAGCCGCCTGCTAGCTTATGCCCGAAATAACAACACACAAACTGTATTCATTTAAACACTGCTTGGCCCATTATATCTAGCCTTCTCAGCTAACTCTCGCACCTGGACTAGCCCATTTTCAATCATGTGTGTAGTACCCCAAGGTGTGCTTACCGGGAAGATTCTAGCCTACGTCCATCCTGGGTCGGAGCTGAATTGCGTGCGTCTGCCCGGGAGAGGGGAGCATAGCTTCTCTGCTCCAGAGAGCAGAGCTGTCGAGTCTGAGCTCACTTCCTCTTCCTCCCAGCATTCTGTTCTGTTTACTCCTCCCACCTATGTTTTAACCTATGTAGCCAAGCAGTTTCTTTATTACTTAACCAATGACCTTCCTCCATCACTTTTTTGCTTCCGGTCCAGGAACTAGCTCTTGTATACCAGGTTGGCCTCGAACTCACAGAGATCCACCTACCTCTGCCTCCCGAGTGCTGGGATTAAAGGCGTGTGCCACCTCCGCCTGGCTAAGACTGTGATTCTTGAGTCAATTTCTTACATATGGACTCTATATCTTTAAATAATTTTATTGTAACATTCATCTGCTATAGAGGTTGAAGAGTCCATCAGTTGGCTAACTAATAGCAAATGGTCAGCCCTGAAAACAAATAACATTATATAGACTTAGCAGGTTATATATATTTAGAAATGCATGCACATACACCCACACAAAAGTTAATGAAACAGAGGTCATGAATTTGAAAGAGAGTAAGGAAGGGTATATAGGAGAATTGGAAGGATAGAAAGGAAAGAAGGACATCATGGAACTATACTATAATCCTAATAATAAAAGAATTGAAATAAATAAAGTAGATTTACTTAAAAATCAAACAATAATCTTAATTTTTTTCAACTTGATGAACACTGAGGGAACAAACTTCTGGGGATATCTTGTGAGGGTGACTCCAAATAGGTTTAATTGAGGTGCTACGACCAACCTTGAAAATGTATGACAGTGTCCCCTGGATTGGGTCTAGAACTAAATGAGAATCAGAATACGAGCTGAGCATCAGCAGTCACATTCCTTTCTACCTAACTACAGATGCAATGTGACCCCATGCTCCTTTTGCTATCTTTCCCTGCCATGATGGAATGCATCCTCAAACTATTAGTCAAAATACAACGGTGTGCAATAGATACCTTGAATCTAGTCTCACATTTCAGAACCAGAACCTGAGAGAAATATTATACCACACTTGGTTTGATGTTCTGATAAGGTAGACATAGTGTGTTACATATTTCAGACTCATCAAAGCTGTTATCACACAGATGGTCACTAATCAGAATAACAAAGCATGCTCTGGCAGGAAACGAATGATAGAATATATACCCTTGATGCCAACTACTTAGCAAACTTACTTGAAAACAAATCAGAAAATTTGTAAGCATGGTGTCTGCTATTTTAAAATCAGATCTTCATCCCTTTGGATCTTATAAGCCTATTCCCTTAAGTGCACTTTAAATTTGAAGAGACTCCACTTTGAACATTGAAACTAAATGGGCTGATCATGAAAAAATATGCAGGAGGAAACCATGTGTGAGAGATAAGTAGACTCCACTAAAGAAAATTGTGGAATTGGGGATAGTCTGGTTCCAGAGCTGGGTATCCTTAAACTGGTGCTGACACTGAAATATACTTATTGGATATGTACTACAACTGGGTGGAGTAGACAATTAGGCTTGTACCATGAAATCCTTACTAAAGGCTACTGGCTATCACTAATTTTACTGGTTGTCCAGTTCAACCCAACAAATTAGTCACCCCCTTCTGAACTGATTAGAACTTTATTGAATAGGGGTGCCCCAACTGTACTGAAGACTTGCTTTGCATCTGCTTCAGTAGCAGCCATGCAGTTCAGGGGACAACCTAACATTTAGAATTAATGAATTAAATATTTTCATTTTTCTCTGTTATGGAACAAAAGTCTTTTAGAAAAGACACTCTACCCACATAAAGAAATGCTATATCCAAATAAAGTAAGTGTAAGAAGAATCATGGAGAGGGGAAGAGATGATTTATGTGAGTGAGGAAGGGTTTGTCATCATGGAAATGGGATCTTCAGTCTAGCCTTGGGCAAAAGTACATGAGAACATCAGGTTTCTTTTGTGAAATGACATGGTGTGGCAAGAAGACTTGTTTTTCACTTTCAGTTCTCATATTCAACAAAATGTGAGAAGCACAACAAATAAAGATAGGTTGATAGGACTGTTAAAATCCACAATGACCAGTAATACACCTGAGGCTCCTTTTACTCTTATACAGAATGCCCTAGAAACTCATGGTAAAATATAGTCAGACTAGAAAGCAAACTGGTGACCTGCTCAAAAAAGTTACAGGTGAGCACTCCCAAAGCTGAGCCAGGACTCAGCCACACACTGATAAATGCAAGACATACCAAGAGCAAAACTGCTTCCAAATCAATGCCACACTCCAAACAGAAAATATTCTTTCTTTCTGCGGTGGGAGACTGAACTTATCTACCGGCAACCTTTCATCGCAGGTGCTTAGGCTGCAAGATCATTGGGCTGTTAAATACTCTATGATCTCAGCGAACAAAAAGCAACCACACGAGTCAGTGAAAACCAGAAGTGCCTGGGATGGGTCCCAGGGTCACACTCTCTCTGACACTTCTTGAAGACAGCAATGCTTAAATGTGTGAGGAACTTCCTCCACTTTTATTCCTTATTTTTAAAAAAGAAGAAAGAAAGAAGGGGGAGGGAGGAAAAGAAAAAACTACATTAACACTTAAGGATTATTTTTCTGGAGTGAAAAGAAAAACATTCTTAAAATATATAAAAAGAAGGGAAGCTACAGCGATGGTTCAGTAATAGACAATATTTGTTCTTGCAGAAGACCTGGATTCAGTTTCCATCACCTATGTGATGGCTCACAACCCTCCATAGTCAGGTGATTCTACTTTGTCTTTTGACCCCTGAGGACACCAGGCACACATATAATTTATATACATACATGAAGGATAAACACTTATACACATAAGAATAAGCCAAAAATATATAAATAAATATCTTTAAAAGGTGATCTCTGAATACCTAAACTGATCAAAGCAATGGTTTCCAATTTTTCACTCCCTAGAATCAACTAAAAGGTTTTAAAGACACAAATTACTGGACTCTACCCTCATCCCCAGCATTTTACTTACAGTAGCACTGAATGGGGCTCAAGAATATCTGTTTTGTTACTAGAGGCTGGGAGACTGCTTTGAGAATAATCTTTCTAAATAACTTCCTTTCTTTGTCTTGTGTAACCAGATTCTATCTATAATAACCAGCAAAAAAGTAACATTTATCAAAAGAAAATTATGTATACACATAAAATGCTAAATTATTTACACATCTGAATAATTTCACTGATCCTATCACCTGATTTCTGAGGGGTGGTTTGCTGATATTAATATTTTACATGTGATAAAGATAAATTCTGAGAAGTCTAGCTAAGGATATTTCAGAAAATATAATTTGTGAAGCAAGTGAGGGCTTGACCTAGTAATGAATGAATGTTTCGGGATCTAAGAGTCACAGCTAATCAATTGAGAGATGAATGACATAGCAGAAAATAGCAGTACATCTAGGAAATCCCTAAATTTTCACAGACACGGAACTTAAAACTATAAATAATAAACTCCCCAAAAGTCATAATTAAGATCAGATCATAGACCCTACAAAAGGCATAATCATCTCATCCTCCAGATATAAGATACACTCTCAAGGCTTATAGCCTAGAAGGTCGGATATTTAATGTTGTTATTGCAGTCATTGCTATTATTTCTCATTTTGATGTTATCATCAGAACGATCCATCCAGCTGTCTGTTGAGGTCCCACTTCCTTGCAACTTCCTACGATCTTGGTCTGTTTTAATTTAGGTTGTTTGGGGTTTGTTTTTAATTTTTTGGTTCACATTCCATTTACTTCAAAGCCTTAATTTAAACATATGTGTGTATATATGCATTGTATTCATATGTGTATATGAATATATGATGCATACATTGTATGTATAATATATATATAATTTTAATGAAAACATGGGAAAGTTTCTTTCAATGTATTTTTCTATATTTTATGTGGTTTTATAATTTATGTTATTGCTATATATTTATACATATTGGGTTGTAGTATGACTTTTCTATTTGTATATAATATGTGTAATAGAATTCATCTATTGCTATCCTGTCTAGCCCTTACTTCTGTAGTAAGGAGGTCATTTGTTTGGTTTCCAGCCACCTGGCTAGTTTAGACCCAAAATAATCACACAGAAACTCTATTAATTAAATCACTGCTTGGTCCATTAACAGATTCCTAGTGCTACCTTGTCTTCCCAACTAATCCCTCTTTTTTCTTTTTCTTTCTTTAACTTCTGATGACCCAACAAGTTTCATGGGGACTGCCAAAAGCAATAATGGGTGAAGAGATACAGGACTATTGAGTATCTTATCAGTGACTATACTATCGCAGCACCTTTCCATCTTTCAGCAGTCATTAATATCCTCTAGATATTCCATCTCATTCCAGTCAAAATATATATGATGAATAAATCAAATAACAAAAATATACTAAAGAGAATGAAGAGAAAAAGAAGCTCTTACTTACATTTAGAGGGAATTTAGACAAGAACAACTATAATGGAAATCAGTGTGGATGTTCCTCAAAAAATGAAAAGCAAAATTACCATACAAATCAGATACATCCCTCCCAGACTTGTACCTAGACAGCTATATCGTACCACGTAAGTACTTGTACATCCATATTTATTGCCATATTAGTCATATTAGCAATGAAATTTAACTAGTTTAAATGTCCATGAACAAATAAATTTGTAAGAACATGTGAAAAAATTATATACATGATGGAATTTTACTAATTTGCAATGAATATTTATGTAACTGGAAAGTATTAAATTAATTATAGTAACCCAGTTTCAAAATGACAATAAAATCACCTGTTCCGTCTCATATCTGCATCCTAACTTCTGACGTTTATATGTATGTTTAGAGAAAAAGAAAACCATGAGAGTGGGTATAATAGGAACTGGTACGAGATTATAAGTGTGAAAGGGTGTTAGAAAAGAAGGGGAACAAAAGATCATATGTGATATGAAAGCAGAAAGGCTGCTAAAAGTGGAAATGTACAATAGAGGGAGGGATAGGGCAGGAGAGAAACAATAGAAATAAATGTATTAAAGAAAAACACAATGAGACCTAATTCCTTATCATAATAAACATTTTGAAATGTGCTAAGGACAATGGAGAAAGGACTGACTTTCCATGAGTGGTATGTAAAACTTGGTTGTATACCAAGAGAATGTGGTATTTATTCTCTCCTTACAAATATCCACTCTAAATGTGTCAAAGACCTAACATAAAATCTGATACCATGTAATTATTAAGAGAAAAACAAAGAAATATTTTAGGGTTGTGGGAAAAGCAAATACTTTTTTAGACATAGTCTAATCATTAGGGTGCCAAATGTAGTCAGAAGCTTTTTCGGTGCTCATAGCCACTTAGAAGATAATCACTCAGAGGCTTAATAGTAAATATAATTGGCTCATGCTTATTACTAACTATTTCTTCATATAAATTAACCTATTTCTTTTAATTGGTGGATTGCACCATGGCCAGGGTGTTACCTAATTGTCTACACATCTTGCTTCCGCAGTGGCTGCTGTATTCTCTCTCAACCCAACCTTCTTTCTATCTGTAACTCTGCTTGGATTTTCCACCTAGTTATATTCTGCCCTGCCACAGGACAATGTAGCTTTATTCATCAATCAAAAGCAACACATATTCAGTGTGCAGAGGGAAATCCCATATCATTTACCTTTTTCAGTCTAAATAAAAAGGAAATTTTAAGCTTTAACACTGTAAAATTACATATAACAAAATAAGTATCAAGTATGAATTACAGCTATAATATTTAGTCTCTTTGCATTTGGTATAATTAAAGAAAATACTCTATCATTTATTCTATTTTAGTTTGTCTAAGGTTTAATGTCTAATTTATCTTTTATCATAACTATGGAAAGCTATAATTATAGCTATCTATTCTTCACTGCCATCGAGGACCCCTAAATAAATGGGAGATACATTGCAAGCAACTTTCAAAACTCTAGAAATGACAGCCATATTTGACTGCTTGGACAGTCACCCATAATTCCTCTGTAATATTCTGGCATCAATCTTCAGCTTACAAGCCTCAAGTATCTAGCAGACTTCTCAGTGAAGCTGGAAATTTGAAACTGACTTCCCTATATTGGCAGTTTGTCAGTCAGATTCCTCTGTGTCCTGTAGAATATCTGGCAGATTTTTTCATGAAGCAGAAAACCTGAGAAACTGTCCTACCTTGCTCTGGCCAATTCAGTAGTCACTTTCCTTTAGATCCTGCATATTTAGTTTATACAGCATTCAGTCAAGCATTCCTGGAAAGAGCATTCTCTTTCCCAAATGACTAACCTTGCGGTATTGAAAGCAAACTCCATAAGAAGCTTCTTCAATGCCTATCATCCTCTTGAAGCAAAGGATGCTGCCAGGAGAAGATATGTCTCATTGTTGAGAAAAGACTAGGTTCTTAAAACATTTTAAATGCCATATTCTATAGGTCTTTGAAGTGTTTGAAAATTATCATCTTAATTATATCCCTACATATCTAGAAAAAAAACAACTAACATGACTATAAGTTTGAGATTTTATATGACTATTAATTTGTATTTTAACTTTATATTACATTTTTAAATGAGTTGCATAAACATACCTTAAACAAAACTAGATAGAAATATGTATATGATATAACAAAATTGACCTTAAACTTGCATCAATATGCAAAAATCCTTTAAAGAATAGAAACTTATATACAGTATAGCAAAATTAAATTTAAATTTGTATCATTATAACAAAATTCATGACAATGTAAAACATCTGAGATTAATGGTTGTCATTTTCTCCTATATTCCTATATTCCCCTTAATAAAATAAACCCAAATAACCCACCAAATAGCCAAAGACCATACATACCCCAATAAACTCTTGGGAATATGGAGGTTATTTTCTCTAAACTGCTTCCTGCTATCTGTAGACAAAGTGTCTTTAGGGTCCTTGAGAAAATTTGAGATTTGATCCAATTCTGATTGGGGTATTTTGTGCTCACGGTCCATCTCAGCCAGGAGCCTTGAAGTTGTTGTGGATGTTGGATTACCTGGGCTGTTTTTCTCAACAGAGACCTTTCAGGGAGTCTTGATTAATCAAACCATATTAACTTGGATGGAATCCATAGTTTCTCATCTTCTGTGGAAACAAAAGCAAAATCGCTTCTCTCAAACAATGTTTCTTTTTAAGTTCCATTTTATAGACATACTTTTGACTTTGATTTTAGAGTTAAGGCATTTTAAAAATATTTAAGTTGGTATGTTTTACAATATCTCTTTCAGTATCTTGTTTCTCAGCAGCTTCCCTTTGCTTTTCAGCAATCAAAAAATTCAAAATCAATACAATATTATACAGGATCCAGACTCCCTATGTACATCCTATCTTTATGTGATTATTTTCTTTCATATTATTTTAATGTCTCTTTTTACGACTTTTATTTATTTAAAAGTATTTGTTTTTCTTATAACTGCCTACACCTATTCTCTTTCACCCACCCCTATGCACATTTATAAACAAATTGTGACCCATTTAGAGGTTTCTTTTTCTCTGAATCTGTCTTTATTATGTTTTTATATTCTTTTTCTGATCACTACTTTAAACTGTTATTTGGGCATGATGACTACCAAAGTAGTGACTTTGGCTGCTGACTCTTTGCCTCTACCCCATTCAGATTTCTAGGATGGCAGAGGTATCTAAGAGAGTCACTCTTACTCCCTCAAGTCTGGGGTACATGCGCCACCCCAGCATGCAGCTGGTCCACAACCCTTTTTGTCTATTTGTGCAAAAGTTAAATCTGCCATGCACTATAATGCATGACTTGCAGACACCTGTTTGTACTGTCATGGTAATCTGCCATGCTGTGCTCAAGTCCAAATGCCATAGTGTCTTTGTACCTCAGCCCACAAGAGAGACAAAACTGGGAAGCTGTTTTTGGCTTCAATATTGCTTATCTAGAAGCCATTGTTTAAGCATTTTTAGGCTTTATGGAAATTTGAGAACCCCACATTGGGCATCAAATGTTGCTGGAAGGTTTCTGTTGTCTTGTCCTGAAGTTGCTTATAAAATGATGCGGGATTCCCCTCTGTATGCTATAAATACTATTGGCTAAAAAGAAAACTGTTTGGGGCCTGTGCAGGGAATAGAGATAGGCAGGGAATTAACTAAACTGAATGATGGGAGAAAGGAGGCAGAGCCAGAGAGAAACCATATAGCCTTGCCAGAGACAGATATGTTGAAACTTTGCCAGTAAACCACTGCCACGAGGTGATACTCAGATTAATAAATATGGGTTAAATTAAGGTGTAAGAGTAAGACAATAAGAAGCTAAAGCTAATGGGCCAAGCAGTGATTGAAATAATATAGTTTCTGTGTGATTTTTTTCAGGGCTAAGCAGTTGGGAACTAACTTGTGGCCCATCATCCAACAATAAAACAATTACTTACAGGCTTAATATTAATTAAAACTGTTTGATTGATGGCTCAGGATTATTATTGTCTAGCTCCTACATATAAATTAAACCAGTTCTATTAATCTATGTATTGTCATGTGGTCCATGGTTTACCAGTGATGTTTGGACATCTTTTTCCTCCAGCAGCTGCTCTCTCGATCCCTTCTTCTTTCTCCCTGTATTTCTTCTTGGATTCCCTTCCTAGTTATATTCTGCCCCATCATAGGCCAAAGCAACTTTATTCATCAACCAATGAAAGTAATACATATTTGCTGCATGGACAAGGACATTCCACATCAATAGAGTGCAAAAAAATTAAACAAATGGGATTTAATCCTATCTTTAAAAATCTCAGAGGAGCTGAGTCATGCTGGTGATCCCAGTACTTGGGAGGCAGAGGCAGGTAGATCCTTGTGAGTTAGAGGCCAGCCTCGTAGTACATTCATCTCAGAGGAATGATTCAATAGAGGAGAAGGAAAAATCTTATATAATGTAAAAATAGTGGAAGCTATACATTTGAAAGGTCAGGAGCAGTCAGAATACATGTGTGTGTGTGCATGTTATAAGCACATATACACTCTATAACAAGAGATACCACATTTTATATGTTCAAGTATCTCATGGAAAGCCAGTCCTTTCTAAACTGTTCTTTATTTCAGTTTTTATTAGATTATAAAGAATTAGGTTTCATATATATAGTCATGAACAACTTAATATAAATTAATTTGATGATGTGGTGGTAAGTACCTTTACTCCCAGTACTCAGAAGTTAGGGACAGGTGTATTTCTGTGACTTTTAGGCCAGTGTGGTCTACAAAGCAAGTCCCAGGACAGCCAGGGATATTAGATAGAAAAACCCTGTTTAAAATAGATAAAGGAAGGAAGGAAGGGAGGGAGGGAGGGAGGGAGGGAGGGAAGGAAGGAGGAAAGAAAGAAAGAAAGAAAGAAAGAAAGAAAGAAAGAGAATATAAGCAGTAGATCTAACTGGTCATTCTTCAAAATAAGGCATATAATATCCAATTAACAAGTAAAAATACTTTACAACACTAATTAACAAGGAAATCAAAACTATGGTTAGACTGATTATTACCAAAATCAATAAGAGATAAGGATTTTTGTATCTTCAAGCCCATAGGTTGGTGCAGTCTTCAGTCTTCATCAGAGAAGTGTAGTGTAGTTTCATTTATATTTTAATAAATAAAGCTTGCCTGAAAATCAGAGAGTAAAACAGGCCTACTTGTCAGACCTACAGACACACCTTTAATACCAGTAAACACACGAGTTGCAATAGAAACTGGAAGGAGTATGCCTTTAACCCCAGTGGTATACACCTTTAATCCCAGCCCTAGAGAAGATTATAAAGTGGGAGGAGAAAGTCCTCAGTCAGTCTTAATCCGAGGTTAACCTTTCATCTTTACACGCCCTTTAGGATGGAACTCAGGTCACCAGACATAGCAGCCTTTCTATCTGCTAAACCATCTTACTGGCACTGTTTATAGATTCCTTGACTTCATCAAACGTGCCAATCCACTAACCCCAGCAGTGTTTACTACCTTCCTTCCTGTGCCACTCTTTTGTTTATCCAGATGAAGATGTAAGCAGTCACTCCTTTAGAAGCACCGTTTACTACCCTGTCCTCTATATGCTCCTTGTATTCTCCTCAACTATAAAATATCCAAACCTGATTAAACATGAATGGCCTACTTGAGCAGTTGAAAATTGTAATTTGTAAATATTCCAGTTGACCTCCTACTATAGGAACTAGCTGAGTTCATTTCCCACCCTCTAAAATTGAGGTAAGGCAGGAGTGCGCAAATTGTATATTGCTATTGAGCTCAGTTCTTTCCTGTGTCAATAATATTTCATTGGAGCACAACAATCATTCTATAACAAATTGTCTGTGTCTGTTTTTATGCCACAACAGTGGAGCTGAACAGAAGTGACAGAGAGTTATCTCCCCAAAGTTATAAAAATATTAATATACAGCCTTACATTTTTTTGGTTTTTTTTTTTGAGACAGGGTTTCTCTGTGGTTTTGGAGCCTGTCCTGGAATCCTGGAACTAGCTCTTGTAGACCAGGCTGGTCTCGAACTCACAGAGATTCGCCTGCCTCTGCCTCCCAAGTGCTGGGATTAAAGGCGTGCACCACCACCACCTGGCTAGCCTTACATTTTTGAATGTGGCTTTTATATTATCATGCACACTGTTACTTGAGTTGTAATAGGCATGAAAGTGTGATGTATCTTGAAAGGTTTATTTAATAATGGTGACTTTTAGTGTTTGATTATAACTTTTTAATAATTATCTAGAATAAAAATTGGTAAATTATTCTAGTAATGATATGCCACAGCATAAACTGCTATGGCCTGAATTTTTGGGCCATTCCAAAATTCATATTCTGAAACCTCAACTTTCAAGGCCAACAAAGTCAATGGGAACAAGGGCAGTCATAAATGAGTTTAGTATCTTCATATAAAAAACATAGCTCTAGAAAACTAACATGCCCATTCAATCAGATAATATAGTGCAATATAAAAACATATAGTTATTTATAAAAGATGCTCTCTTCAGACAATCAAACACTTGGTTAGATGATAGTCACATATAAGAAAGCAAACTCTCCCCCAGAAAAAGAACCTGTAGGTTACTTCATTTGTATAGTCCCAGCTATCATTAATGTTAAAAATGCATTTCTATTGTTTATAAGCCACCCTGTCTGTGGAAGTTTTATTGACTGCTGTGGTTTCAAAGGACTGAGACTAACTGAGGTGTATATTGCCACACTAATTGTAATTGACTTTATAATATACACAAAAATATATTAATTATATTTGATATACATCCTATCAAGGTTTATATGCTTCCCAAACTATTATTAGAGAAGAGAGGTTATAGATTTTAGTGGCTTATAAGAAGAGAACTGAGGCATAGAGATTAAGTGTCAACCAATACTTGTGTACTGAACTTAATACACTGGGGCTAGAACCAATGTCTTGGTTTCTTGCTCCCAATTTGCCAATGTTCTCTCAGGTCTGCTGTCTCTTCCAGGAAAATAACAACTGGCCCTCAAAGAACCACTGTCCTTGTCAACAATCTCTGACTTGTCCACACTTGCACAGTATGACTGTAGCCAGAGAGTCCTGACTCCTGAGCCGAGATCAGCCTAGGGACTCCAACATCCAGGGTTTGAATGACAAAGGTAAATGACACTGACATTTTATAAATGGCAGATACAAAATATCAAGGAAAGGGGGAAGGTGGGGAGAGAAGAGGAGGGAGGGAGTGGGAACTCAGAATGACATGCAGAAAGAAACGATGGGTTTAAAAAATAATCAGTTAATTAATTGAAAATATCAAGGAAAGGTATTATTACATCACTCAGATTTAAAACCAGATTCAATTTTCATGATTAAAAGAAAAACGCCACTGCCTCCGCTGTCTGTGACTGAAGATAAACTGTTTTGTCATTTGCCTAGATCCAAGAGTTCTCGTTGCACATTCTCACATATATTCTCTACCAAACTATGATGAATGCTGACCTTGTGCTCTGTTTGTGGGTCATCCAGCATGATTTCGGCTAGACTTCTAATGGCTTTGAAAATGAACAGTAGAACTGGGGTGACTTTTTAACAGATATAGATCTTGTACTGGTTGAAAAAAAAAATTATCAAGCATGACTTCTGTAAAAGGTCATTTAGCCACAGCTAAATTTGTTTTCAGAGCCAGCCAAATTCATGCACAATCACCAGATCTCCTACCTTCTAGAATAAAAATATGCATGGTTCTTTTCCTGTATATAGTAAACTGGAACTTACACAGTCAGAAATGTTTCACTGAATATTTTAGCATTCTGATCCAATCCAGCATCCATGCATATCACATACATTTGAGATGCTCTAGAAAGTCAAATTTTAGATAAATCAATGAGATGTTGTTTCTCAAGCCTCTGTTGTATTTCCATTTCATCAAATGCATAATCTGAGCTCAGCCCCCACAAAGCAGCCACAATACTCCTACACTGTCTACCTTCAGTTTGACCTCCATAACCGGCTGCCTGAAGTCTGAATCCCTTCATTAGGAAATAGCTGCTCTATTACCTGCATTGGAGGACTCCCCAGGCTTTGCTAAGTCATTTTTCTTGTGTGTTACTGAGGCAAATATAAAAGGAAGTAATATAGACTGAATGTAGAACCTGACATAAGAATCCACGTGTTGAAGCTAATCCTGAGTGATTGCCTTAGCAATGAGGACTTTGGGAAATAATTATATCATGTGGATAGAGTCTTAAAAAATGGGAACAGAGCTATCAGACTAGAAGTGCCAAGAAGTTCCTCCTCCCTCCTACCACGTGATCTTTTTTTTTTTTTTTCTCTTTTTTTTTTTTAATATTTTTTTTATTAAGAAAAGAAGAAAAAAAACATAAACAAAAAACAAGTTTCCACCTCCTCCCAGCCTCCCATCTCCCTCCCCCTCCTCCCACCCTTCTCCCCCTCCTCCCACCCTTCTACCCCTCCCCCCACTCCTCTCCCCCTCCCTCTCCAGTCCACAGAGCAGTCCAGGTTCCCTGCCCTGTGGCAAGTCCTAGGTCCTCCCCCTTCCGTCCATATCTAGGAAGGTGAACATCCAAACTGGCTAGGCTTCCACAAAGCCAGCACATTAAGTAGGATCAAAACCCCGTGCCATTGTCCTTGGCGTCTCATCAGCCCTCATTGTTCGCCATGTTCAGAGAGTCTGGCTTTATCCCATGCTTTTTCAGTCACAGTCCAGCTGGCCTTGGTGAGCTCCCAGTAGATCAGCTCCACTGTCTCAGTGGGTGGGTGCACGCCTCGTGGTCCCGACTTCTTTGCTCATGTTCTCCCTCCTTCTGCTCCTCATTGGGACCTTGGGAGCTCAGTCCAGTGCTCCAGTGTGGGTCTCTGTCTCTGTCTCCATCCATCACCAGATGAAGGTTCTATGATGATATGCAAGATATTCGTCAGTATTGCTCTCGGATAGGGTCATTTCAGGTTCCCAGTCCTCAGCTACCCAAGGAACTAACTGGGAACCTCATGTTGGGCACTTGGGAGCCCCTCTAGGGTCAAATCTCTTGCTCACCCTAAAGTGGTTCCCTTAACTAAGAATTGTGGTTCCGTGCTCCCCTATCCACCTTTCCTTTATCCCAATTCTCCTGATTCCCCAAGTCCCCCCTCCTTCCCTTCTACCTTTTCTCTCCCCATCTCCCCTTACCCCCATCCCACCCCACCCCCAAAATCCTAATTTTCTCCCCGGCAATTGGGTCTACTTCCCTTAGCCAAGAGGATAACTATATGTTTTTCCTTGGGTTCACCTTCTTACTTAGCTTCTTTAGGTTCACCTATTGTAGACTCCGTGGCCCTAATTTATGGCTAGAAACCAATTATGAGCGAGTACATCCCATGTTCATCTTTTTGGGTCTGGGACACCTCACTCAGGATAGTGTTTTCTATTTCCATCCATTTGCCTGCAAAATTCGAGAAGTCATTGTTTTTTACCGCAGCGTAGTACTCTAGCGTGTATATATTCCATACTTTCTTCATCCATTCTTCCATTGAAGGGCATCTAGGTTGTTTCCAGGTTCTGGCTATTACAAATAATACTGCTATGAACATAGTTGAACAAATGCTTTTGTCATATGATAGAGCATCTCTTGGGTATATTCCCAGGAGTGGTATTGCTGGGTCCAGGGGTAAGTTGATCCCGAATTTCCTGAGAAACCGAAACACTGACTTCCACAGTGGTTGCACAAGATGGCATTCCCACCAGCAATGGATGAGGGTACCCGTTCCTCCACAGCCTCTCCAGCAAAGGTTATCCTTGGTGTTTTTGACTTTAGCCATTCTGACAGGTGTAAGATGATATCTCAAAGTTGTTTTGATTTGCATTTCCCTGATTGCTAAGGAAGTTGAGCACGACTTTAAGTGTCTTTTGGCCATTTGAACTTCCTCTGCTGAGAATTCTCTGTTCAGTTCAGTGCCCCATTTTTTAATTGGGTTAATTAGCATTTTAAAGTCTAGTTTCTTGAGTTCTCTATATATTTTGGAGATCAGACCTTTGTCTGTTGTGGGGTTGGTGAAGATCTTCTCCCAATCAGTAGGTTGCCTTTGTGTCTTATTGACTATGTCCTTTGCTTTACAGAAGCTTCTCAGTTTAAGTAGGTCCCATTTATTCAATGTTGCCCTTAATGTCTGTGCTTCTGGGGTTATACATAGGAAGCGATCTCCTGTGCCCAGCTCCTGTAGGGTACTTCCCACTTTCTCTTCTATCAGGTTCAGTGTGTTCGGGCTGATATTGAGGTCTTTAATCCATTTGGACTTGAGTTTTGTGCACGGTGATAGATAAGGGTCTATTTTCATTCTTCTACAAGATGACATCCAGTTGTGCCAGCACCATTTGTTGAAGATGCTTTCTTTCTTCCATTTTATACTTTTAGCTCCTTTATCGAAAATCAGGTGTTCATAGGTTTGTGGGATAAAATTCGGGTCTTCTATACGATTCCATTGGTCGACTTCTCTGTTTTTATGCCAGTACCACACTGTTTTCATTACTGTAGCTCTGTAATAGAGTTTGAAGTCAGGGATGGTAATGCCTCCAGAAGATCCTTTATTGTATAGGATTGTTTTGGCTATCCTGGGTTTTTTGTTTTTCCATATAAAGTTGATTATTGTCCTCTCCAGATCTGTGAAGAATTTTGATGGGATCTTGATGGGGATTGCATTGAATCTATAAATAGCCTTTGGTAGAATTGCCATTTTTACTATGTTGATCCTCCCAATCCAAGAGCAAGGGAGGTCCATCCATTTTTTGGTATCCTCTTCAATTTCTTTCTTCAATGCCTTAAAGTTCTTGTCAAATAGATCTTTCACTTCCTTGGTTAGATGTACCCCAAGATATTTTATGCTGTTTTTGGCTATTGTGAATGGTGAAGCTTCTCTGATTTCCTTCTCTGCTTCCATATCCTTTGTGTATAAGAGGGCGACTGATTTTTTGGAGTTGATCTTGTATCCTGCCACATTACTAAAGCTGTTTATCAGCTGTAGGAGTTCTTTGGTGGAGTTTTTGGGGTCGCTTATGTACACTATCATATCATCTGCAAATAACGAAAGTTTAACTTCTTCCTTTCCAATTCGAATCCCCTTGATTCCATTATGTTGTCTTATTGCTATTGCTAGAACTTCAAGCACTATATTGAAGAGGTATGGGGAGAGTGGACAGCCTTGTCGTGTTCCTGAGTTAAGTGGGATGGCTTTGAGTTTCTCTCCGTTTAATTTGATGTTAGCTGTCGGCTTGCTGTATATAGCTTTTATTATATTTAGGTATGACCCTTGTATCCCTAATCTCTCCAAGACTTTTAACATAAATGGATGTTGAATTTTGTCAAATGCTTTTTCAGCATCTAATGAAATGATCATATGGTTTTTTTCTTTCAGTTTATTTATATGCTGGATTACATTGATAGATTTTCGTATGTTGAACCAGCCCTGCATCTCAGGAATGAAGCCTACTTGATCATAATGGATAATTTTTCGGATGTGTTCTTGGATTCGATTTGCCAGTATTTTGTTGAGGATTTTTGCGTCGATATTCATGAGTGAGATTGGCCTGTAGTTCTCTTTCCTGGTTGAGTCTTTGAGTGGTTTTGGTATCAGAGTAATTGTGGCTTCATAAAAGGAGTTTGGTAATGACCCTTCTGTTTCTATCTTGTGGAATACATTAAGGAGTATAGGTATTAGATCTTCTTGGAAGATCTGGTAGAATTCCGCATTGAAACCATCTGGTCCTGGGCTTTTTTTGGTAGGGAGGTTTTTGATAACCTCTTCTAATTCTTCGCGACTAACAGGTCTATTTAGATTGTTCACCAGGTCCTGATTTAACTTTGGTATATGATATTTATCTAAAAAAGTATCCATTTCCTTTACATTTTCCAATTTTGTGGCATATAGGCTTTTGTAGTAAGATCTAATGATTCTCTGAATTTCCTCTGTGTCTGTGGTTATGTCCCCCTTTTCATTTCTGATCTTATTAATTTGCAAATTCTCTCTCTGCCGTTTGATTAGCTTGGATAGTGGTTTGTCAATCTTGTTGATTTTCTCCAGGAACCAGCTTTTTGTTTCATTGATTTTTTGTATTGTTTTCTGTGTTTCTATTTTGTTGATTTCAGCCCTCATTTTGATTATTTCCAGTCTTCTACTCCTCCTAGGTGAGTCTGCTTCTTTTTTTTCTAGAGCTTTCAGGTGGGCTGTTAAGTCTCCAATGTGAGCTTTCTCTGTTTTCTTTAAGTGGGCACTTAGTGCTATGAACTTTCCTCTTAGGACTGCTTTCATAGTGTCCCATAAGTTTGAGTATGTTGTTTCTTTATTTTCATTGAATTCCAGGAAGACTTTAATTTCTTTCTTTATTTCTTCCTTAATCCAGCTATGGTTCAATAGTTGACTGTTCAGTTTCCATGACTTTGTATGCTTTCTGGGGGTAGCATTATTGTTGAATTCTAACTTTAATCCATGGTGATCTGATAAGACACAGGTGGTTACTAATATTTTTTTGTAACTGTGGATGTTTGCTTTGTTACCGACTATGTGGTCGATTTTCGAGAAGGTTCCATGAGCTGCAGAGAAGAAGGTATATTCTTTCCTATTTGGATGGAATGTTCTATAGATGTCTGTTAAGTCCATTTGATTCAATACCTCCACTAATTCTCTTATTTCTCTGTTAGGTTCCTGTCTGATTGACCTGTCCATTGGTGAGAGAGGAGTGTTGAAGTCTCCTACTATTAGTGTGTGCGGTTTGATGGCTGCCTTGAATTTTAGCAATGTTTCTTTTATGTACGTGGGTGCTTTTATATTAGGGGCATAGATGTTCAGGATTGAGACTTCATCCTGATGAACTGTTCCTGTTATGAGTATAAAATGCCCCTCTCCATCTCTTCTGATTGATTTAAGTTTAAAGTCAACTTTGTTAGAGATTAGTATGGCCACACCTGCCTGTTTCTTAGGACCATTTGCTTGATAGGCCTTTTCCCAGCCCTTTACTCTGAGTAGGTGCCTGTCTTTGTGGTTGAGGTGTGTTTCTTGTAAACAGCAGAATGTTGGATCCTGTTTTCTTATCCAATCTCTTAGCCTGTGCCTTTTTATAGGTGAGTTGAGTCCATTGACATTAAGTGATATTAATGACCAGTGGTTGTTAACTCCGGTCATTTTTTTTTTTTAGTCGTAGAGTTTGTGAGTTTCCCTTCTTTGTTTTGTGTTGGTGAAGGGTCTCTAGATGTCTGAGGTATTGTGGTCATTGTTGGACTCCTTGGTTAGTGATTTTCCTTCAATTACTTTCTGTAAGGCTGGATTTGTGGCTGCGTATTGTTTAAATTTGTTTTTATCCTGGAAAATTTTATTTTCTCCATTTATAGTGAATGAAAGCTTGGCTGGGTATAGTAATCTGGGCTTGCACCCATGGTCTCTCAGTTTCTGCAGTACATCTAACCAGGACCTTCTGGCTTTCATGGTTTCCATGGAGAAGTCAGGTGTAAGTCTGATAGGTTTACCTTTATAAGTAATTTGGCCTTTTTCCTTTGCAGCTCTTAATATTCTTTCCTTATTTTGTATGCTTTGTGTTTTGATAATTATATGACGAGGGGATGTTTTTTTTTGATCCAGCCTATTCGGTGTTCTGTATGCTTCTTGCACCTTCATAGGAAAATCTTTCCTTAGGTTGGGAAAGTTTTCTTCTATAATTTTATTAAATAGATTTTCTGGACCATTGAGCTGCCCTTCTTCTCCTTCTTCTACTCCTATTATTCTTAGGTTTGGTCTTTTTATTGTGTCCCATATTTCCTGAATGTTTTGTGATGAGAGTTTGTTGGACTTGCTGTTTTCTTTGATCAGTGTGTTTATTTTCTCTATGGTATCTTCAGAATCCGAGAGTCTTTCTTCTATCTCTTGTATTCTGCTGGTTATGCTTGTTTCTGTAGTCTCTATTCGTTTACCTAGATTTTCCATGTCCAGACGGCCCTCTGTTTGTGTTTTCTTCTTTGCCTCCATTTCAGTTTTCAGGTCTTGAACTGTTTCCATTATCTGTTTGATTGTTTTTCCTTGGTTTTCTAGGGTATCATTCACTGATTTATTCAATTCTTCAAACTTTCTGTTATATTTCTCATCCATTTCTATAAGGGCGTTTTTTACATGCTGTTTAAGGGTGTCAATCACTTTCATGAAGTCAATCTTTTCTCCTTCCTCTTGATTAAGGGGTTCTTGTCCTCCCGTTGTGAGGTCGCTTGTTTCTGGTAGCTTCATGTTGCTTTTCAGCTTGTTGGGCGAATTCTTGCCTTGACGTCGGCCCATCTCTTCTTCCAAATGCTCCCTATGGATCTTCTTTTACCGGATTAGGTCTCCTTGCCTACCAAACGCTGTCTCTCCCCAATGTTGGCTCTCCCAATGCTGGGTCTCCCCAATGCTGGTTCTCCTGGCGCCGAAAGATCAGGCCTCCGTGCTGGTTGGGCAGCTCGCCAACAAAGCGCCTACCCCGCTTGGTGCAGGCAGGCCACAGAAACAAAGGAACTGCTGCCCCCCGGGAGCCCCGGCTACTCGGACTCAGCCCCCAGATAGGCTGGGCTGGGCGATGCCACGCGCCAAAAGAGGGCAGTGGGGGCGAAGTGGGGAGGGCTCTGGACGGAAGCTGGGTGGGCCAGGAAGAAAGAGGCAGCACCCGGGGAGTAGAGGCCCTGCAGAGAGCCCAAGCAGGACAGGGGGCCAAGAAACCCCCGAGCTCCCCGTCCCAGGCTGGCGCCGTGGGCCAGAAACTCACCCCAATGCTGGGTCTCCTGGCGCCGAAAGATCCGGCCTCCGTGCTGGTTGGGCAGCCCGCAGACAAAGCGCTTGGTGCAGGCAGGCCACAGAAACAAAGGAACTGCTGCCCGCCCGGGAGCCCCGGCTACTCGGACCCAGCGCCCAGATAGGCTGCGCTGGGCGATGCTACGCGCCAAAAGAGGGCAGTGGGGGCGAAGTGGGGAGGGGTCTGGACGGAAGCTGGGTGGGCCAGGAAGAAAGAGGCAGCAGAGAGCCCAAGCAGGACAGGGGGCCAAGAAACCCCCGAGCTCCCCGTCCCAGGCTGGCGCCGTGGGCCAGAAACTCACCCCAATGCTGGGTCTCCTGGCGCCGAAAGATCAGGCCTCCGTGCTGGTTGGGCAGCCCGCAGACAAAGCGCCTACCCCGCTTGGTGCAGGCAGGCCACAGAAACAAAGGAACTGCTGCCCCCCGGGAGCCCCGGCTACTCGGACCCAGCGCCCAGATAGGCTGCGCTGGGCGATGCTACGCGCCAAAAGAGGGCAGTGGGGGCGAAGTGGGGAGGGGTCTGGACGGAAGCTGGGTGGGCCAGGAAGAAAGAGGCAGCAGAGAGCCCAAGCAGGACAGGGGGCCAAGAAACCCCCGAGCTCCCCGTCCCAGGCTGGCGCCGTGGGCCAGAAACTCACCCCAATGCTGGGTCTCCTGGCGCCGAAAGATCAGGCCTCCGTGCTGGTTGGGCAGCCCGCAGATAAAGCGCCTACCCCGCTTGGTGCAGGCAGGCCACAGAAACAAAGGAACTGCTGCCCCCCGGGAGCCCCGGCTACTCGGACCCAGCGCCCAGATAGGCTGCGCTGGGCGATGCTACGCGCCAAAAGAGGGCAGTGGGCCTACCACGTGATCTTAAAAAGAGACCAACTATGCATCAAGAACCAGACCTTCACCAAACAATACATTCGTCACTCTCTGAAGTTACATTTGCAGACTCCATAAGCATAAATAAATCTCCAGGTATTTGATAAGCTACCCATTTGTAAAACTTTGCTAGAGAAACCTCAATAAACTACAAGTAAATATTCATTATTCTGAGAGAACCTCCTATTGTTAATTGCAATATTTGTGCTGTGGGCAAGCAGCACTAATTTTTCTTCTCTTGTCTGTGCCCTTTCATGCATTCAAATCTAATATTTTTATTTATAAACACAGAGAATATATCTTATTTATATTTCATTTTTTGACACTAGTTAAGGCACTGATATTTAAAGTGTCTTCCACAGTAGTAGTCGAAAATAAATTTTGTTAGAATTCATAGGTCTGAAGTTTGCATTGTGGAGAGGCAGTCTTGTGTAACTGAAGCTAAATGTCACACATTATATGCTCAAAATGCAAAATTACACTATTCAGAATTTATCTGGATTGATCATCCTAGCAAAAAGTCCCGTTTATAATAATAATTTCATCCTAATTCAGAGACAATAACACCTACAAATAATTACACCATTGAGAGCTTTTCAGTACTTTATAAGACATGGCCTGTTAAAATGCAGGTAGTGAAGAAAACATAGCTTGCCTTATGCTGCAGAACTTAGCTAGATTTTTATTCACCAAGTATAGATATTCACAGTATAATAGTCAAGCAATTATAATTGTTACTCTCATAAGAAGCCTATGAAGACATAGGACTTATAAGGTTTAATATAAGATCAGGTCATAGACTCACTCCAAAGCCAGTTAGTAAATGCAAATGAGAACTGGTATTGTTAGTGTATAAGGGTACTGCACTGAAAATCACTCAGGTTATGAGTCGTATTGCTCAGACATTTCCACTGTCCTTAAAAATGAATGGTTTTCCAAGAATGGCACATACCAGTGCTAAGATTCAACAAAAGCCTGAGATATCAGATTCCCAATACATATCTCATCAATGGGCATCTTACAAATGAACAGTACAATATAAGATTCAGAATAAACGTTAATAACAATGTATAAGGCCCAAATGAGGATATGATAACTAGTCTGCCTCATATAAATGGCAGGCACACATTTATACATCCCATTAATTCATTTTTCTTCTGATTAAGATTCCAAATGCTCTAACCATAGACGCTTTTTAGTAAATAAAAAAGAAGAAACGAAAGCATTTCAGCACACATATTCACATCTTTCCTAAGATACAGAGAGCAGGTCTAGCCATTGTCAATACTGATCTAATAAGAAAGAATTCACTCTTGTGTAATTTAAAAGCAACATTCCCTTTTCTCAGTTTTAATGAATAGTAGTGATCAGAAGGCATGCTAAGAGGGAGACTTTTAAATAATCAGATGTTACTTGATACTTTAAGTAGTTAGCAGCTTTTAAAACGAAATGTAACATTTTAATTCCCTTAACACTATTAGGCAACTATCACCTAGGATAAAATGTTACCATTTTATCAATGCCAAATATTTTGAGATGCTGTGGGGAAGAAAATGCTATAACAGGCTATGTTCCTAGAAATATTTTTGGATTCTTGCAAGCATATGTTACACACATTATAGTTAAAAGTTCTAGGTCATGTCCTTGGTGATAAGTTAGAAGCTTCCTGCACGTCAATGCATGCACAGAAAAGACTCTGGTAAATTGACCTCTACATCTTTTACAACAAATCTCAGAGCAAACCAAGAGTATATAAAGGTGATCTTACTTCCTCTCAAAGAAGAAAGTCAATTCTATTTAAATTTATACCCTGATCTCAGAAAACCCTGAAAAAGCCACATTTAAGAAAGAAACATTTTTTATTGAAATAGATTCAAGTCTCAATCAATACATTCCAATCAGTTTCCCCTCAGAACTTCAGGTTTTATAACAAATAAAAACAAGAAATATACTATTAATGAAGTAAACTTTCAAAAATGTAAAGTATAAACAAATCACTCTTATACTAATATTCTTTAAATACAAGTAAAAGTTCAGTGTGTGCATCAACTTGCGGACTAGAGGGATTCCCAAATAGTAAACATTATTTCTGGATGCTTCTGGGAGATCCCCCTTCTTAGGAGCTGTGGTATCCTTTATGTGTCTCTCAGACAGTGTCACTACAAGTGTCTTGGTAGTGCACTGGAGTCACTGAATCAACTTTTCCAAGCTTCTAGCCTGTAAAAAATTGATCATCATCTTTTCAGCTGTCACTAATCACACATCTCATGGTAAATTATTTTATGTACCTTTGTGTTATATTGATTCTACTTTTTTATTTGGAAAAATCTGGCTAATACAGTAAATCTCTCTATGTGTTTTCTTTCTTTGGGATTTACTGATAAAAGTTATCTGTTGCCTGTGTTTTTGTGGGTACAACTATCTTCCTTACACTGGAGTTTTCCTTCTATTAATTTCTTTTGTGCTGTATTTTTGTATAGGTAGTGTTTAATTATACTTTGTCATGGATATCTTGTTTTCTTTGTCCCCGGTGATTGAAATGTTTGCTGGGTATAGTAGTCTGGGCTGGCAACTGTGGCCTCTTACTGTGTGCATTACGTCTGTCCAGGACCTTCATGCATTCAGTGTTTCTATTGAGAAGTGAGTTGTAATTCTAGTAGCTCTGCCTTTATATGTTACTTGGACATTTTTTTCTTATAGCTCTTAATATTCTTTATTATGTCTTTTTTCTGTTTTGATTATTATATGGTGATATTTTTTTGGGGTTCTGTCCATTTGTTGTTCTGGAAGCTTCTTGCTCCTTCATAGGCATATCCTTCTTTAGGTTTGTATGTTTTCTTCTATGATTTTGTTGATTGTATTTTCTGTGCCTTTGAGGTAGTGATCTTTCCATAGTGTCGCTGATTTCCTGGATGTTTTGTGTTAAGAAATAGTTGGATTTAATATTTTCTTTGACCAATGAATCTATATCCTTAGCTTATATTCAACTCCTGAGATTCTCTCTTCCATCTCTTGTGGTTTTTTTGATTATACTTATATCTGTAGTTCCTGTTCATTTTCTCAGATTTTCAATTACTTCGGTTTTTGTTTTCTTCATTGCTTCTATTTTAATTTTCAAGTCCTGAACTTTTTGAACTGTTTCCTTCACCTTTTTTATTTTTTTCTTGGTTTTCTTTAAGGAATTTATTGATTTCTTCTAATTTTTGTCTTTTCTTCCATTTTTTAAAGGGAGATTTTCATTTCTTCTTCAATGCCCTCTATCATTTTCTTAAAGTCATTGTTAAGGGTTGTTTTTAAGGTTGTTTCCTTCTGCTTCATCAGTGCTTGCTGATGTGGGAACACTAGTTTCTGGCGGTTCCATATTGCTCTTTCCCATGTTGAATGTAGTCTTATAACGCCATCTATTCATCTCTTCCTCCAATGAGTGTATATGGAGCCAGAGTTTCTGATGATACCTTTTCCTATCAGTAGAGGTGGTGTCTGAAGTCTATATGGTCGCCCTTCTGCCAAGTGCTTTTGGGGAATTTTCTTCTGGGTTCAGTTGAAGCTTGTGGCTCCTGTCGTCACTGTTGCTGTCACTCCAGGTGCATTTGGAGCTAGTAGGGCTGGTGGTTTCTGTCCCTCCCTGTGCGGCTGTGATCAGAGAGTCCCATTGTTGCAATCCTTCCTGGGGCCAGTTGGGCCAGTTGTAGCTGTTGTGGTGGGTATTGGATGTGGGGAGGGATCCTGATGCCTTATTGTTGGGGGTGCCATGGATAGGAGAGGGGTAGGGGCTATGGCCTAAAGAACAAATCTCTCCTGCCTGGACAACAGACAGTCAACTCTTTCCCTGTACAGGTGGGGCCAGAGGGACCCATGGGCCCATTGTATATGTTGTGGCAGGGGATGGTTGGTGGGAGGTGGTGCTGCTGCCTGGTCACTGGGGGTGCTTGGGGGGGGGGGGTGCAGGGCTATGGCCTAGAGAACAAGGTTCTTCGGCCACAATATCAGATAATTACCTGTCCCTCCCTGTGCAGTTGGGACCGGTGGGGTCGAGGGGCTGTTTGTTAGCCTGATTTCTTTTAAGTGCAGCCACTAAATAGATGAGGGTCAGCTAAGCAAAGAACCCACACAGTTGCCACTAAGCTTGTAATGGAGAGTAAAGGATAACAACCCTAAAATTGCTATAGAGGGGTTATCTGTACTACACAGACATCCAGAAGTACCCCATATATGCCAGTGGAAAAGTAAATGATGGTGTTCTGAGATTTTATTTGAAGAGGTTGTGAAGAGAAGAGCAGGGCAGATAATGCCTCAGGAGAAGGTGAGGATAGCAGGGTAGGTGTTACATCATGAAGCAGTGGCTGAATTTAATGTAGTATTTTCCAGCAAGTATGAATGTGTTTTATGTGTCACTTTAACTGTACTACAGGCTTTCCAGATACTATTAAATATTATTTGTGCATGAGAATAGCATTTGAATAAAAGATTGAATGAAAAAAACGGTCCTTCCCAAGGTGGATGTCCCCACTGCATCCATCGAGGGCTCAAACAGAATAAAGGGTTGAATAAGAAAAATAAATATTTTCTTAGAACTGAGATATCAGTCTATTTCTGCCCCAGAATCACACCAGACAAAAACTTACACTACCAGACCTCCTGGTTCTCAGCCTTTTAGATTCAAATTCAAATTACACCACCAGGTCCCCCGGGTCACCAGGCTCACAAGTATAGATTTTAGGACTTTTCAGCGCCCAACACATCACCATGAGATAGTTCTTCAGGGTATACATAAAATGCACATATATTTCTGTAGAAGATATAAAATTATATGCTAGTAAAGATATTAACCAATTAGTAGAGTATTTAATGCTCCATGATAAAACAAATGGAATTAAATAAAAACAAGTGTTCTAAAATAGAATCAAATAAAATGCACCAAAGTTTACAGTCCACTTGCATTTGGTGAAATTTCAATCATAATGTTTCACACTCTTGTATATGTATGATTGTGTTTTAAAATTCATTTTGTACCCATGATATATAAGATTTGTACCCAAATACATGATGGAGTAGAGCTGGACCCATCTGAATATTCCTGTTGTCTCCTCAGCTTGGAGAATTCCAACAAGAAAGCACTGTATACTTTGCATAGAGCAACTGGTACTCAGTACACATGGCTGTCATTGCCTGTAGTTTGATTAAAAAGAAAAGAAATGGAAAAAAAGAAAAGAACTGCTACCAGACTGAGATTTATGAAAAGAAAGGGATAGGAATGTGCCTAAAGAAGAAATAGGGAGTCAGATTCGAAAGACTTTTTTTTGACAATATTTATATCCATTTTATCTTTTATCATAACTAAGGAAAACTATAACTATACATTTTTCAACTCCATCAAAGACTTCAGAAGAATATAATATTACCTAAGTAAACAGGAAGTGCATTGTAAGCAACTTCCAAAACTCTAGTGTTGACAGAGACATCTCGCCGCCTGGACAGTCACCCAAGGATTTTCTGTACCATTGGGGCATCCATCTTCAGCCTACAGGTCCATAGTGTCCAGTAGACTTTTTCATGAAGCAAAAAATTTCAAAGACAGTTTTGCCTATATTGGTAGTTACTCAGTCACTTTCTTCTGTGTCTTCGAAAGACTTTTGAGGCATCTGACTTTATTTAATCTGTACACAGAAGTCATGGAGCTTTCAAGAGGGACAAGAGTATAATCTAACTTGTTTTTTAAGAGAAACTTTGTCTACATAGAAATCAGAAAACTAGTGTCAGGGAGCTCTATCAGAACATGAAATTATTAAGATTAAATAAAAGAACAGAGATGTCAGAGGGGAATAGCAGTGAGCAGGTTTAGTGGGTAAAAGTGCTTGAAACACAAGTCGGGGAGCTCAGTCCAGTGCTCCAGTATGGGTCTCTGTCTCTATCTCCATCCATCACCAGATGAAGGTTCTATGATGATATGCAAAATATTCGTCAGTATTGCTATAGGATAGGGTCATTTCAGGTTCCCTATCCTCAGCTGTCCAAGGAACTAACTGGGGACCTTGGCTTGGGTATCTGGGAGCCACTCTAGGTTCAAGTCTCTTGCCAACTCTAAGGTGGCTCCCTTAACTAAGAATTGTGCTTCCGTGCTTCCCTATCCAACCTTCCTTTATCTCCATCCTCCTTTTTCCCCAAGTTCCCCCCATTCTCCCCTGCTCCCTTTACTCTCCCCATCTCCCCTTACCCCCATCCCACCCCACCCCCAAGATCTCAATTTTCTCCCTGGCCATTTTGTCTACTTCCCATAGCCAATAGGACAACTCTATGTTTTTCCTTTGGTTCACCTTCTTACTTAGCTTCTTTGGGATCACCAATTGTAGACTCCGTGACCCTTGTTTATGGCTAGAAACCAATTATGAGTGAGTACATCCCATATTCATCTTTTTGGGTCTGGGTTACCTCACTCAGGATAGTGTTTTCTATTTCCATCCATTTGCATGCAAAATTTGAGAAGTCATTGTTTTTTACTGCAGCGAGATGGAGGGAGAACATGAGCAAAGAAGTTGGGTCCACGAGGGGTGCACCCACCCACTGAGACAGTGGAGCTGATCTATTGGGAGCTCACCAAGGCCAGCTGGACTGTGACTGAAAAAGCATGGGATAAAACTGGACTCTCTGAGCATGGCGAACAATGAGGGCTGATGAGAAGCCAAGGACAATGGCACAGGGTTTTGAACCTACGTAATGTGCTGGCTTTGTGGGAGCCTAGCCAGTTTGGATGTTCACCTTCCTAGAAATGGATGGAGAGGGGAGGACCTAGGACTTACCACAGGGCAGGGAACCCTGACTGCTCTTTGGACTGGAGAGGGATGGGGAGAGGAGTGGGGGGAGGGGGAGAAGGGTGGGAGGAGGGGGAGAAGGGTGGGAGGAGGGGGAGGGAAATGGGAGGCTGGGAGGAGGTGAAAACTTGTTTTTTTTTTCTCCTTTTCTCAATAAAAAAATGGGAAAAAAAAGAGATAAAACAGTAACTTGCTGAACTAAAAAAAAAAAAAAAAAAAAAAAAAAAAAAAGAAAGAAAGAAACACAAGTCTGAGGACCAGGATTTGATCTCTAAAGTCCACAGTGGAAAGACAGGTCAATTCCAGAAAACTGTCTTCTCACCTCTATCCACAATGTGTGCCCTCACCCCACTTCCACATTTTATACACACCCAAAATACAAGTAATAAATAAAATTAAACAATCAGAAATTAATTTTGAGTTAGAAGACAGAGAATGAATAGAGAAGAAGGAGGCGAGGATAATTCCATTTTCCACTTTCAGAAAGGAGATGGGTACTGATGTTTATGCCTGGAAGACAAGAGTACAGTTAGGGGAATGGCTTTGTGGAAAGCAGTTCAGTTCAGACACTCTGAGCTTAAAGTTCTTTTACAGCATCTAGGGAAAGATGTTTACAAGGAGGCAACTGTAAGTAAAGACCAAGTCAGCAGTTAGAGTTACAAATAGAAACAGATCTTGTAGGAATAACCAGAACCCAGCATGTACTTTGGGTGACCTCGACCTTTACCAGACAGGATACTCTACACAGAGCATCAGAAGCCATCAGACCTTTTCATCATTAGCATGCTGGTAGGTAGGTAGTGAAGTTCCATCACAGAGTAGAACTCTGTGATGTTAGGTGATCTGGTAGCTTAGTATATGGTATTATTCTAATTTACTTTGTAGGAGTTGCCGATTTCTTTGATCTTTGTTTTTATTTATTTTGTGCCCTTCAAGGAATATTTACTCTTAGAACTAAAGTCTATCTGAAAATATTATCAATGGAAAATATTTCTTTTAAATTTTTATCGATAAATATCTATTTTAAAGAACATGTTGTAATTATACATATTTATGGGGCACAAGAGTAGCATTTTGATACATAAATCTAATACGTAATGGTCATATCATGATTGTTTACATATCTGTAACTTTAGAAATGTATCATTACTCAGTGTTGGGACAATTCAGTCTCTTTTCCACTTATTTTACAATATTTAATTAGCTCTTGCCACAATATTTGCCCTGTACTACAGAACATCTGAAGTGAGTTCTATTATCTACCCCCACCTCCATTCCTATTAATCATGCTTTGTCTACCCTTTTCTCTCTTATACCTTTGCCAGGATCTGGTGACCACGATTTGGACCAAAATGTTTAGAGCTTATAGGCATGGGCTACATCCACCAGAAATGTAACTTCATGTTTTATATGACTCTGTGCTCTGAACATCATCCTGCATCCATGGCTTTTTTTTTTCAGGCAGGAAATCACAAAAGTAACTAGAAATGCTGCAGAACACACTTTTATTGATTAGAACTATTGGTAAACTTAGCTGTCAGAATATTCAGAAAAGAGAGTATTTGACTTTTTCCATGCTCACTGGTAGAACCAGAAAGAGAGAAAGCAGGGACATCTGTTGTCCTACCAACAATATTTACTTTTTTGTATAATGTATAATTATGGCTCATTGTCATAAACTACAAACATTAAACAGTGAAACAGTGAAAATAATCTCTGGCTTTTATATAATATTATTTTACCTTAAACAGAGTTTTTCTTGTTTAAAAAATACATTTGTTGCTGGGCGGTGGTGGCACATGTCTTTAATCCCAGCACTGGGGAGACAGAGGCAGCTGGATCTCTGTGAGTTCAAGGCCAGCCTGGTCTACAAGAGCTAGTTCTAGGACAGGTACCAAAGCAAAAGAGAAACCTTGTGTCGAAAAAACAAACAAACAAACAAACAAAATACATTTGTTCCTTACTGTAATATCACAAGGCTTCTATTATTTGATAGATTAGGAAACAGTTCTGGAGCATGTTAAGTCATGTACCAGAGCTGACTATTCTAATTCTAGTAAGTGCTTGTGTGTGGTTGGTTTGGGGTGGTCATATCAGAACTCAGCACCTCCTCCAACTGAGTTTTGTAATTGGATCAAAAGATTCTTAGTCTTAAAGCAAACAGACTCAGTAACAATATATTCTAATTCTTGGCCTGTGGTATTTTTACAGCTTGTTTTCCGAGTGTTGGCATGTTCTGTGCCTTCCCATGCTGTGTCAGGTCACAGTTGGCAGGGACAGTAGGGTGGAATAGAATAGTACTACTACCAAGGTTCTTCTTTTCCACTATTGAACAGATGTTATAGGCTTGGAGACTAAGAAAACTTTATTGCTTGTAAATATACTATAAAGGTACCCAAGAAACTGGCTGTAGAGAAAGGAAATATTAAGTTGTGAATAAACCATGTAATAAAGCACACATTAAACTGTGGTTCAATTGCTGGCCCCTTGGGAGTCCTGATTGTCCAAGGGCCATGGTCACTCACATACTTCAGTTTATCTAAAGCCCATGGATTATGTATGATAAGTAGGAAATTGAGCACCATCCTTCACATCTTGAGAGTTCTTGGGGGAAGAAATATGTGTTGTTCCAGTAAACTCTTCTGCTTTCCTTTTTTCTTATTTTGTTTTAAGCTTATAGTTCCTTTCACTAATGTAATATGTATATACCAAATAATATATCATCGTAATCCACATTTTTTTCCCTTTGGTACGGAAGATGACTAATTGTTTCACTGACTGAAAATACTGCCTTCAAAGTGTACCTATATCTTTTATTTTAAGATTCACTATGTTAGAAAAGATGCCAGGCTGGGGCTCTGGTAAGGCAAGTACCTATGACCTTGAGAGTAGCACTTTATATCCTGCAATCAGGTTCTTTTCTTAACTAATCATAGCCTACTTTTGCAAACGATATCCCACAATAGAAATTTACACAGCCAAAGCTTAACTAATAAACATGCCAGGTCTTCAAGTCCTCTAGTCACTGACCTGGAATGTTTTCTCTCATCTTCTCTACATTACTCATCTATCTTGGAGGATAGTGATTCCTACGTATCTCCCATTCCTGTCTTCCTATTTTCATTCTTCTAAATGTTGATATCTACTTATGCCAGCACCATTTGTTGAATATGCTTTCTTTTTTCCATTTTGTCATTTGTTTATTTGTCAAAAACCAGGTGTTTGTAGATATGTGGATTAATATCTGGGCCTTTGATTTTGGTTCCTTTTGTCCTCCTGTGTGTTTTTATACCAATATCAGGGTGTTTTCAGTACTGTGCCTTTGTAGTGGAGTTTGAAGTCAGGAATTGTGATGACTCCAGAAGTTCCTTTATTGTACATGATTCTTTTGGCTATCCAGGGTTTTTTTTTTTTTTTTTGCATTTCTATATGAGGTTTATATTGTTCTTTTGAGGATTGTGAAGAATTTTGCTGGGATTTTGATGGGCATTGCACTGAATCTGTAGATTGCTTTTGGTAAGATTGCCATTTTTACTATGTTAATTCTACCTACCCAAGTGCATGGTAGATCTTTCCATTTTCTGATGTCTTCTTCAATTACATTCTACAAAGATTTAAAGTGCTTGTAATACAGATCTTCCACTTGATTGGTTAGATTTACTCCAAGATATTTTGTGCCATTTGTAGTTACTGTGAAGGGTGATGTTTCAATGATTTCTTTCTCAGCCCATTTACTATCTGTGTAAAAGAGGGCTATTGATTTTTTGAGTTAATATTTTATCCTGCTACATTACTGAGGGTGCAAATTTTATAAAATCATATTATCACAAGAGTGGATTATATTTTCCAGGGTCATCCCTCTTTTCTAGTTACAGATGTTGTCCATCAGCTACATTATATGTTTAGTAAGTGTGGCTGAATTTTAGAGAGGTGATATAATCTATCAGAAGGTGTTGTATTCTGTAATTCAGTGAGAGATCTGTATGCGGAGGAATTACTGATATGGTTGGGTCTAACTCATGGTGATGAAACTATTACATATTGTTTTGCTGTAAATGTTGATGTCAGTGTGTTAGAATGTCTATATCTCATTTTAAATGCTTCAGCACAAATGTTAAAAATGTGAGCTAGCTTAAGTCCTGTTTTAATGAAAACCAGAAGCTTTAATCATAAGTTTGTGTTCCAGGACTATTAAGTATTACTCAGATGAGATAATACTATTTAGATAAGGATATTAGAAATTCATTTAATTTCTTTTTTGCTTTTTTCCTTTCTTCTTTCTTCCCTTTTTTGTTTTATATTTTCCATCAGATCTAGAAACTTTGCTGATTAGTAAAATATATGTTGGACATGAAATTTAGCATGTGAAATTTATTGCTTATTAATTTCCACAATGAACTTTGGAAAGATTCTCTGTGGCAAAATTAGTTATTCAAGAAATACAAATTTGTTAAAATATTTTAGAGACATCCATCATTCTTTAACAAGAACATGTAAAAACCTAGCAAACTTTAATCCCAAACCTCTAGCGAAACTTCATGACTTATAGTTTCTGTTAAAGAGATTAACTGACCTTTTCTATGAAGAACTACAGAGTTTATACTTTATGCTCTGTCAGTCATTTAGGATTCATTCCTGTTTTCAGATCTGCCACTGTTGAAAACAACCATAGATAATGGGTAAAAGAAAACACATGGCTGTGTTTCGATAAAAATGAATTTATAAAATCATACTGGATTGGATTGGGCCCGAGGACAGAATTTTGCTACCTTCTATAGATACATCATCTGTCTATGGCAAACCTTTTAAATAATATCACATCACTTATAATGATGGAATCCTTTTGTGTTACCATGCAGACAGAGTAGATTGTGTGTACCACTTTGTGCCTGCCATGTTTGTAAATGTTTGTGTAGGGGATCAAATATAGTCAGAGAATTATCTCATTATTGAATATAGTTTGAAGTTAGGTAAGTATTGTGTGGCGGACTTCTCGACCGGCGAGAAAGAATGACCATCACATCAGGATTCCACTCAGATCACGCTTTTACTGGAGTGCCCTTGATTGATGGGGAGCAGGGAACAAGAGGGCGGAAGACGAGGGACAGGGAGCGAAGGGGAGAGGCAGCAGGAAGCAAAGGGACCAGGGTGCACTTAGGCAGCCACTTAAATAGGGAATTGGCACACGGGTCGCCCTGTGATTGGCTGCCACCAACAGCTGACACCAGACCGCATCGGGATAGGCTCAAGGATCCTCATTCACCGCGCATGCGGGAAGCGGGGACACGCAGCTCTCAAAGCCATAGCCAAATATGGAGTTGTTTATAACCAACAAGACAGGATGTCGGCGCCATCTTGTAATGGCGATCCTGTCCGGCTCACTACAGTATTGTGCTGTCATTGTAGATGTTCAGTGTCTATAAGCAGAATAAAAAAAAAAAGATTGTTTTTTGCTTGGAAGTTGGACTAATGCAGGCTCTTTGTTGGGGGTGGTGCTGATGTGCTTAGCATTTAACTATCAGTATGTAGTTGCAAATTGGGAAGGTGTTTAGATTTAAAATGCGCAAACATAAAGCAGTAGTTTTAATGATGCTCATTCATAAATTTACTATCCAAAGATCAGTTAAAATACTGTTTCATATTAATTATATGTAGGAGTAAGAGAGTGAAACAAAATTATACAATTTGTACAAAAAATAATGTTATGCTCACATTATTTAATTAATGTAATTCGAAGATAAATTTCTTATTTTATAAGTAACTGTTTTTAGATAACACTACAAGTAACTTAGAAAATAAATTACAGGCTATAACTAAGAAAATGGAGATGTATCCATTTTACTTTTTTTTCCTCCATATCATCTTTTCTAATCTCCTTCCCATTATATTGAGAGTTAATGTCTGTTTTATCATTTTCAGATTAACCAAACACTTATTAAAGCAGTTCTTCTGTGTATTTCTAATATTCTGTCTGCTCTGAAGGCACAAAGATGGAAAAGGCACAGTCCCACATGGTCAGGTCAGATGAAAAGAATGAAGGAAAACATTTTTTTCTAGTAGAGAAAATCATACAGTACTTCATTTGTCTGAAACTTCAAAGCCATCCTGGAATGTAGTCAAAGATTAAGGGCTACTGATAGACAGAGCTCCCTAAAAAGTGCAGAATTCTTGGTTCATTTACACAATCCGTTAGGTCAGAGACGATGAGGTATTGTAGCTACATACATCTTGGGAATCTGAGAGTCTTGAGGAAAGACAATAAGGAAGTTTAGGGTATTGAATCACTACTGTTCACAATGAGCTTTTGGAGAATAACAGCACTGTCTTACATAAAGCAAGTCCTTAGGAGGTAATGACACTTAGCTTCTGACTTTAGTTTGCTCTGAATGGAGAGGAGCTAAGTTCTGTGTGAAAGAATATTTACTGAGTGTAAAGAGGAAAGCCATGTCTTTACAGACGATTTCTAATCTAGAACTGAGGAGGTTGTTTGGTGGAAATCTGGACACACTATAAAATATGAAGCTGGTAGTTTGCTGAGACTTTGTCTCTGTTCATTGCTTGCCTCCTGTCTCTTACCACTAAGATGCTTTGCTGTAACCAACCTCCTTGTTCTATCTCTTACCTGCATAGGAAGCATCTGGAGAATTTTTAGAGGTGCAGATTTCTCATGTCCACTCTAAAGCAATAGGCATTGCATGTACAGTGAGAGAGAGTTTGAATGGATACAATTTAATCTTTGTATTGATACTAGGATAGGTGTGTACATTACAGCAGGAGCCTCAAAACAAGGAAATGATCTGAGCAGGTATAGGCCAAACACCAAGATCATTTGTCACTACCATAGCCTAATTAAGAGTCATAATCTCTTCTGAACCAGCACTGAACATCTATAAATCAGGATGTGTTCCACAACTTTTTGGAAAAACACATGGGTAAAATCTTGAAATTGTTTCAAAGTAAAGCATGAATGGAGTGCCGCTTCTCATTCAAAAGTTTCCAAAAGAAAGGACTGGATATTTTATACACATACATCAAGTAATCCCTGGTTTCTATTAGAGCTAATTTGTGCTTAGGAAGATCTAAATTTTGTTCACATTTCAAACCTCTTTTTCCTTCGGGGCTATTCTATATGATCAGGTGTTGGCCAGCAAGCTTTAAAAATGGGAAAGGAAAGAAAAGAATATGTTTCAGACTTGCTACCTATTGCTGTTCAAAACAAGCAAGTGTAGGTGATTGAAGTGTGAAGCTTTGGGCAGGGCATTTTTTTTTAATTTAAATTTAAAGTGGAGAGCAAACCTGTGGGGAGTCAGCCTGAACTCATTTGATTGGCAAAGCATGTATGTGCATAGCTAATAATAAAAACTTATTTATATTTATGAGGGATTTATAGCTTTAAAAATTCTTTGACACACTTTATAATTTTTGATTGTTGTACTTGTTCAAAGAGGAGGCCAAAATTATTATTGTCTCTTTGTAATATAGCAAAGCAGACACAAAAACAGCAGTGATGTGCCAGTATCACCTGTAGTCCCATAATTACAGTGGGACAATGATGACTTTTAGAGGTCATATCTATGTTGTTTTGGTTGCAGTGAAAATTGACAGATAATATGTTTTAAAATCCCTTTAGAATGTAAACCACTGTGTTACTGGGAGCACCTCTGACTGTTGACAGGGGTTTCTGTCCCACCTGGTTCTCTGGATTAATTTTCCAATCTGGCAATATTTCATCCCTCTATAATCTTCTCTTAAAAATTTTGGATAGAAAAAGAGCCCTAAATTTCATCTGTCTTAAAGCTGTGTTCCCTTTCTTTTCCTTCGCCTCTTTTCTTTCATTCTTTTCTGGTAGGGTCTCATGTGTCCCAGGTTGGCTTAAAACTAGGTAAGTACATAGCCACAGCTGGCATTGAACTGCTGATCCTCTGGCCTCCACCTGCTAATTACTGATTTTTCAGGCATTTGTCTTTACATTAGCTACTCCTTCACTTTGCTTTTAATGATTTATTTCTATTTTATGTGTGGTTATATTTTATATGCATATATGATTGTGTACCATGTGCATCTCTGGTGACAATGGAGGCCACAAGAGGATGTCGCTCTCTCTGAAATTGGAGTTACTTAAACCATGTGTGTGCTGAAAATAAAATTCAGGTCTCCTAGAAGAGCATGCTGTATTCTCAACTATAGGGTCATTTCTCTAGCCTTGAATCCTTCACTTTCTATCCAATGTTTCATCCCGTGTTTCCTTACCTACTTCTAGGAAGGTGTAGTGTTTCTTGTTTCCCAGAAATAGCCTTAATACTTAGAACTTTGTATGTCTAAAATACTATAAAATTACTTTCTCTTACTGCTATGGTGAGAGAAGAAATCAACCCAACTAATATAGTCCTCAAAGTATAACTGTACTACAATAGCATTAAAAATATTTTCTACATCATACACACACACACACACACACACACACACACACACACACATGCATTCAGTCATACATGCTACCTAAATGCTGAGAGATGCAACTCAATGGTAGAGTATCTGCCTAGAATGCATGAGGCCCTGCTTTGATCAGTAGCACATTATTACAGGATGTTTTAAATTGTCCTGGAGAATTAATGGTAAGGAAGATGATGGAAAGGTTGATGGAAGGAAGAATAAAACAAGAATAGTCTGGTAGAAGTCAGAAAAAATTTAAAAACGAATGTATTAAAAAAAAGTGCAGCATTAGAGCTAGGAAGCTGTTGTAGTCCCAGGCCCCATGCTGAGGACTATAGCTCAATGGTACAACACTTGACCCACATATACAACCCACGGTTAAATACCCAGCACTGCAAAAGTCTCCTCACTTCATGTGTGAACTTCTGGTATGTGTGAAGTCTAATAACATACTCAGCTACCAGTGTCAGGGCTGGAAAATAAAGGAGAGTGTATAATGTTTATATTTGGGAGCCTTTAAAAATGAAATCTCCATGTCATGGGTTCAACTGTGTCTCTAATCTTCCCTGTCATTAGTGTATAAGCAGTTGTTCTAACTTTTATAGTTTGCCTTGGGCTTTATTTGGTGGCAGGGTATTTACAGAAGTAACCAAGCCAAAGTGGCTTCATTATGTTGCTTTAAATTCAATGTGACTTATGTCATAAAAAGAAGAAATCTGGACAGACATTAATGCAGACAGCCATTTGGAACCAAGAAGAATGTGCTGGAATCAATCCTCCTCACACAACCTCAGAACAAATTAAACTGCCAAGACTGTGATCTTAAATTTCCAGCTTCTAAAGCCCCCAAAATGTGGATTTTTGTTGTTGAAGTCAACCAGGTTGTATACACTGTTATCATATTTAGAGTAAACTATACTGCCAGTGACCTTACTGAACAGGTTCTATTTTCCTTGAAAGTTCAGGGAGCTGAAAGGTTAGGCAGGTTACCTGTGCCATGTGAGTTTTCTCTGGGCAGGGAAAGAAACACATCTTTTCTGTACTCACTCAACATTATTTTGGCTGTGAAACTATTGAAGCCTTCAAAGCATGTAGTGGCTGCCCAATTTTCTTTATAGTTGAATCATGCAGTTTTTTCCCACTCTTTTTTAAAGAAGAGTTTTTTCCTTAAGTATTTTCAGCTGTTAGAAATGGTAGGTCACAGATATAGGTAGATAAGCCTTCAACTTTAGCAGTTGGAGAATTTAAACACTTCTGAGTATTAAGTGGTTTGTTTCTGTTTCAAACCAAATAAAACTGCAACTCAAAATCATATCATCAGTGAATTGTGGGATTGCAGTAGTGCAGGAGCTGAGATGTACTGTTTTTAATATCAAGAATCACAAAATAAAAGTGTTAAAATGTGCAGGGGGTGCCCACTAAGAGGGTGGGAAGTAGCTATAAAAGTTTCTTAGACTGAGACAATGCCTGCCTGTCTCCCAAATATTTCATTCTCTCTCTCTCTCTCTCTCTCTCTCTCTCTCTCTCTCTCTCTCTCTCTGTGTGTGTGTGTGTGTGTGTGTGTGTACATGCACACGCATGCATGTGTGTCCTTCCTCACATGTGTGACTAAAGAGGACTGATGACAACTTAGATGTGGTTCCTCAGAAATCTTGTTTTTTGAGACAGGGTCTCTCAGTGGCTTGGAGCTTGCCAAGATGACTGGGCTAGTTGGAGAGTGAGCACCAGGGATCTGGGTAAAGTATTGGGGATACAATCCTGTCCCAACTAGACTATTTTTTGGTGGGTTCTAGGGAATACATATATGTGTGGAAGGCAAATACTTTAATGACCATTGCATCTTCCCAGCCATTTTACCATGGAGGTATATATTTTGAGTCAATGTAACTTTTATAAGAAAAGTCTTTTCTGAGTGAAGCTTGTAAGTAAGTATTCAAGTACTGGGAACTAGAGAGATTGATGTCCCAGAGGTTAAGAGAAATGTCTTTTCATGCAGAAGACCTGGGTTCAATCCCCAGCACCCATACAGCAGTTCACAGTTACCTGCCTGTAACTCCTATTCCAGAGAATATGATGACTTGCTCTGACCTCTACAGTGATGAGGCACACACATGGCCAACAGACATCCATGTAGGCAAAATATTCATATCATAAAAATAAATAAAGTTGGTCTTTCTGAGTCTGAATTACCCCACTAGATATGATGTTTTCTAGCTCCATCCATTTGTCTGCAAATTTCAAGATGCCATTATTTTTTTCTGCTGTATTGTGTAAATGTACCACATTTTTCTTATCCATTCTTTATTCTAGGGACATTTAGGTTGTTTCCAGGTTCTGGATATGACAAACAATGCTTCTATATGAGCATAGTTGAGCACAGGTCCTTGTGGTATGATTGAACATCCCAGAGAACCTAGACAACAATGAAGACCCTAAGAGAGACATACATGGATCTAATCTACATGGAAGTAGAAAAAGACAAGATCTTCTGAGTAAATTGGGGGCATGAGGACCATGGGGGAGGGCTGGAGATGAGGGGAGAGGAAAGGAGGGGAGCAGAGAAAAATGTATAGCTCAATGAAATAAATAATTAAATAAATATATAAATAAATTTAAATAAGGACCAATCTATTAAGTTTTCATTTTGCAAAATCTTTAAACTATAACTTTATTAACTGTAAAGTTGAAAAATATGTCATGTAGATTGTTGTGAGGATAAAATAAAATATGTGTCAAGAATTTAGTAAGGACTACCCTAAAGGAAACAATTTTTAATCAGACTGTAGTTGACCTAAATAAATGTTATAAATGCTTTAGCAACTTTTCATTTAGAAGTTACATTTAGCAACCTTTCATTTAGAAGCTACATTCAAGGCATTCTCCTCCCATTTCTGAAGTCCAGCGTGAGTATATTTAGTCTTTCAGGTAAAATGATCAGCACATCCAAGACCTTGATGTTAACTGGCAAGTCCTTCCTCTTACAGTGACAAATTGTTTGCAGTTGCATCATTATACAAGTTCTCACTCTACTTGTTTCTGGATTTCTAGCTCTATTGAGCCAGGAAATGATTTGTGATTACTGAAGATCAGGATTTCAGATTAAAAAAAAAAAGTTAAAAATTTAAATAGTGTCATTGTTCCCATAGTACCAATACCAACAACATCCTCACCGCAATCTCTACTATATCCTCTCTTATATCCATCTGTATATGTTTTGGGAACCCAGGGGAAAAGAAAATGTTTTTTATGAGATTTGGACCAGATTACATTAGAACACTGTGCAGATATTGTTGATCATACGGATGAGAAGTTGAAAGGCAGTTTCTGGATGGATATAAATGAATTGGCATTTATGTGAATGATATTGTGGTATGCAGAAGAAGCCTTGGCAAGAGCATGAAAACTGAGAAGTAGAGTTGAAGAGAGCCTTAAAGTCCAAGCCACAGAGAATACTTTAGAGTAGGCTATGAGAGCAGACAGAAAAGGAGGAAAATTAGCAACATGGACATGAAAGGCAAAGGAGGGTTATCTGACAGAAAAGATGGACTCATTGATGGCCATAGATGCATCCAGTAAGAGGGGGAAGAAAATAAATTTGGAGGTAAATCTTAGCATTCATTTGTCAATGCTTGGATTTCCAATTTTTTCCCACTTTCAAAATGTGTTAAAGGTGTTATTGCTTAAATAAAAATGGTAAGAAAAACATTTTTTTCTCCAAATATTTTAAATGTGTATATGTAATCAAAGTTTTCAAAGGTCTGATTCTACTAGAAAATATTTTGTGCTTATGAATAGGTACATTCCATTCACATGTCAACTCAGACTCCACTAAGATGCTAATCACAGAATATTGTTTGTCAAAATATCCTTAGAACACCATCATTTTGAAATTGGGAAATGTAAATTACGAAAATTTGTCTCAGATACAGTAAATCTGAAGATGAGAAAGGTGGTACCATCAGTCTGCCAGATGATCTTGAAACCCATAAAATCTTGTGAAACACAAAACAAATTGAGACACCTACAAAATCATCATCACATGGTTTAATGTTCTTTCAATCTTAGATTCTTCCAATTTCAGAAAAACAGTGTTTCAGACTTAGGAATGTATCATTCCTAAGACATTTCAGAATCATTAGAACATTTTATTTGAAATAAATATTTAATTTTGTAATTTTTATTTGTTTTTATAATATCAATTTTTGAAATAAATATCTTAATATTTTTTAAGAGGCAGCATTTTGAATCATTTTTTATTTCCTTGTTTAACCTTTATATCCAATTGTCTAAATAGCTCTCAATAATCTGTGAACTTGCAATTAATATTATTTTAATTGCATTTCAATTATTTATTTCAACTTTATGCAAAAAGGATTCAACCCTTTCATTTCTATAGTTTTTCCTTCAATATATTTGAAATGTTCAGTTGAAATTTCTTACTCTGTTTCTATATGTCTGTGTCTTTTCTTTTCTACCTACCAGGAATAAATATTGAGATGATTTTTCCCTTTCTAGCTTAATATATTATTTATTTTTAGATTTACAGAAAGCAGGATAGGAGTGATAACATTTTCTCTTATTAATACTTTATATTTCTCATTTTTTCATTCAACTGTCAATAACTGAAGACGACAAATGCAAACAAATTGGAATCTCAGGCATTTCTAGCAGCATGCCAATTTGTACTCTTAGTGACAACAGGTGATGTGCCACTGCCAGAATGTCATATCTGGCTTATTACATAAAAAGGAAATGTTCTGGAGAATCAACTATCTCAGTGACTACATTTTTATAATCCTCTGTAACTGTGAACAGAAGTCATATAAGACGATTCATCTGTGCAAGGCTGATGAATTGAATAGAACCTCAGTAATTTTGTAGAGTTTGGTATGTTGTAACTCCTAAGCCATATGATGTTGGAACATCTTTTACCTCTCCAATAGCCATATCTTGCCATCCTCTCTACCTGATTCAATATCGCTGTGACCAGTAGGTAGATATTTTAGAATGTACAGAGCAATAGACTGCAACCAACCAAGTAGCTAAGCATGCCATCAGATAGTATTTGAGGCTTATGAGAGAAATATCTATCTCTGCCATGTTCGCCGACCTAACATTTCTGCCATAATCCATTCAAAAAGCATCCCGATGTGTGGCATTCTTTGGTTTATCCCCAGGTAATATAACTTTATGATTATAAAATTATCTAGAACTGTATAAAATGTCTTCCTCATGGAATTTGGGGTAACCCAAATCAGTGTCACTCATATTTGGCTCTAGCGTAAACTATCATCTCTTAACTCTTTGAAATAAAAACTCCAAGGTTTGTATAAAGAAGTTTCCAAGTATGTTATAATTTACATCAATTCTATATAGGCAGAGCAATCTGTTTTCAGTTGGGAGCAGTTGTCAGGTTGTTGGGAGAAACCAACTGTGTTAATTTGCCAGAACCGCCATAGCAAGATACACAGCCTGAATGACTTAAAATTGTTTATATTCTTACAGTTCTAGATGTAGAAGCCCAAGGTCCCACAATTGTTATGCCACCCCAACTCAACCAATCCAATCCCTCATTTTCCCCTCTTCTCCAACTCACCCTTAGCAGTTTACCCAGGATATCACCATTAAGAGGCAAGTTGGAATAAGCCAGCAAACCTACATACAGAGAAAAGCAAGCACCAAAGTAGGTTGCTGTCAAGCAAAAATTCACAAAGGAAAGGGTGATTAGAGAAATTCCCAGGAATCCACAGGATGTCCCCAGCTAAGACCCTAAGCAATAGTGGAAACGGTGCCCAAACTAGCCTTGGCCTGTAGTCAGATTGATGACTATCGTAAATGTCACCATAGACCCTTTAATCAGCAATTGAGGGAAACAGAGGCAGAGACCCACATCGGAGCACTAGTCTGAGCTTGCAAGTCCCGTTGAAGAGTGAGAAGAGTAAGAATATGAACAAGGAGGTCAAGACCATGATGGGGGCACCCACTGAAACAGCTTATCTGAGCTAATGGGAGCTCACCAACTCTGGTCAGATGAAGAAGGAACCAACACAGACCAAACTACACTGTTTGAATGAGGTCGACAGTTGTATGGCTCAGGCAGACTCCAGTGCCACTGGGAGTGGCGCCAGGATTTATCCCTACTGCCTATACTTGTTTTTTGGAGCCCATTTTCTTTGGATTCATACCTTGCTCAACCTACATACAATAGAGGGCGTTGGTCCTTCCCCAGAACAATATAACTTACCCTCTCTGAGGAGTAGATGGGGGTTGGGTTGGGGAAGAAAGGTGGAGGGGGTGGAGGGAGTGGGAACTGGGATTGATATGTAAAATAAAACAAATAGTTTGTTTTCTTTTTTAAAAAAATAAAATAAAAATTAAAAAATAAAAAGGAATAATCCTCACTAAAGTAGACACACAAAGAAATCAAAAGTGAACCCACCTCAGTGCAACTAGTATGTGGCCAGTTTTCCTCCTGAATCTATCAAGCAAAAACAACCATCTCCATGATTCTTACTTATTTGCTCAATTTTTGTTTAAGAAATGCTTAATTCATTCAGACTTAAGAAAGTATGAATTCAGACAGCATAGTCGCTCGTTAGAACCTGTTTCCATGGCACTTATCATTACAATTTTCTTATTTTTTAATTATTTTTATTTTGTTATTTTATTATTGTTCATTCATTTTAACTATGACTTGGATTTCTCCATGTAAGGTGAGGGAAGTCCATCCAGTTTTGAGACATTAAGTGAATAAAATCTCAAGGAATATTTAAACTTAAACTACAATAATATTTCCTTTTCTTTTTAATAAATTAAACATTATTAAAATTTCTATTTAAAATATAAATACAATCCCCCTAATTTTTTATGATTAACTTAACTCTGACTCCAAATACCCATTTCACCAGGCTAAAGAAAAACTCAACCATGCATGGCTGGCAGTGCCTCTCCAACATTTTTACTGGAGGCTTGAGGCAATTACAAAAAAAAATTACAAGAATTACATCCCGTTGGTCACAGCACATTCTTTGGGTAAACAACTCGGACGGATACATTTACCATGGCCACACAAGATTTCAAAGTTTCTCCTTTAAGAATGTGGCCAGAGACTAGGAGCAATCTCAGTGAGACAAGCTGCAAGACACAGTTCTTTATCAACCAGACTTGGCAAGTGAAAAATGGCCAGGATTTTTTTAGGTTGCTTTGTGTTAATAACCTTGGTTAGACATCTCTAACTCTGACCTTGGCTTATCTGTAATATTTTTTTTAACTTATAATCCATTTACAGGAACATTCAGTTTAGTTTGAACTTGCTCTGAGGTAAAACTGAGCTTTTGTGTGTAGTTTGAGTAAAAGGAACAAAGCAGGCTTTTAAGTGTCTCATAGTCCTTTGGGGACAATAGACTGCAAACTGATGCAGTCACTATGGATTTCAGTATAGAAAATACTCAAAAAGCTAAGCATAGATCAACTACATGACCCGGTTACATCATCTGTTGGAATATTCCTAAAGGATTTAATGTCCTACTTCACAGATACTTGCTCAGCCACATTTGTTGCCACTCACTCCATTATAGTTAGGAAATGAAAATAATCTGAATGCTTTCCAACTAGTGAAAAGTTAATGAGAATATAGCATCAAGAAACAATAGAAGCATCTTCAGCTTTAAAGATGAATGAAATTTGCAGGTAAATGGATGGAATGAGAAAACATACTGAGTGAGGTGATCTGGATTCAGAAATAAGGATGCTGTGTGTCCTCTCATATAGGTGGATCATAGCTCTTAGAGTTTTTTCTTGTGAGCACTATCACCCTGAGTAACCATAGAAATGAGGAAAGTAAAAAGGAACTATAATAGGTAGGGAGAGGAGCTCTAGAGAGGAATACTGTAGGATGTAGGTGCTATGAAGGGAAAAATGAAGGACTTTGAGGAAGAGTGAAGAAGAGAAATAGAGAGGGAAAGGAGAGACAGAGGGATAAATAACATTAAAGATTTTGTAAAGGCTATAAAAATATTTTATGATTACTTAAAAATGCATTATAATATTATGTGATGTGGAATTCTCCTCTGAATGCTGTAAATGTGTTTTATTACAATTTTTGAACAAAGAAGCTATTTTGGCCTATTTCAAGGCAGAATATAGGTAGGTGAGAAAACTAAATTGAATGAAGGAGGAAAGAAGGCAGTGTCAAACAGATGCCATGTAGCCACCAAAAAAGCAAGAAAAAATAAACGACGAGCCTTGTGGCAAAATATAAGATAATACAAATGGGTTAATTTTAAGACTTAGTTAACAAGAAGCCTAAGCTAATAGGCCAAAAAGCATTGTAATTAATATAGCTTTTTTTATTTTTTTAATTTATTTATTTATTAAAGATTTCTGTCTCTTCCCCGCCACCGCCTCCCATTTCCCTCCCCCTCCCCCAATTAAGTCCCCCCCCCTTTCAGCCCGAAGAACAATCAGGGTTCCCTGCCCTGTGGGAAGTCCAAGGAACCCCCACCTCCATCCAGGTCTAGTAAGTTGAGCATCCAAACTGCTTAGGCTCCCACAAAGCCAGTACGTGCAGTAGGATCAGAAACCCATTGCCATTAAGGACCTCATTGAACAAATTAATATAGTTTTTGTGTGAATATTTGGGTCTGGATGACTGGAAAATGTAAGTGCAGTCAGTCTCTTTTTACAATCATCTTGGTTAATATTCTATTGTTGTGATGAAACACTATGATCAAGGCAACTTATCAAAGAAAACTGCTTAATTTGGCTTAAAGTTTCAAAGGGTTACAGTTATGATGTTGGAACAAAGGAATAGCAACAGGAACAACTGAGAGTTCAACACTCCAGGAATGACATAAATCTTTTGGAACCTCAAAACCCACCCCTAGTAACACACGTCCTTCAACAAAACCACATCTCCTTATTCTTCCCAGTTTCACCAACTAATGACCAAGTATTCAAGGATACGGGCCCATGAGAAACATTCTCATTCAAATACGACAAATATATGAGTATATGAGATTACGTGTGTGTGTGTGTGTGTGTGTGTGTGTGTGTGTGTGTGTGTGATTTAAATGCAGTTATGCCTCTTAGGATGGTAATCCTTCATCCAAGAGCCATGAACTACCCAGCAAAACTCCCAGTGTCAGGCATGGCAGTCTTACCTTCAAATTTTGTGTCAGGGAATCCAAGAGACTTCCAAAATAATAAAAGCAATTGCTGTTAACAGACTCTTGTCCTTGGTTACCTTTCAAAACTTGATATTAATACCTACTTCTAAAGGCACAACAGACTTCAGAAACAGGGCTTGGAGAAACTGACCTGGAATTGATCTGGAAGTTGCCTTCTTGAAGACTAGCTCTCATTGTATACAAAGTTGCTAAGCAAGTTGACAAGACAGAAATAACTCTATCCAACTGCAAAGTCTAGAAAACACAATGACCAACATGGCATGATATCTCAAAGTGTGCAATATATTGGGCGTAACCAACAACTATATAATTCTATTTAAAGTCTGCAAAATAGGAGGGAATTTATGCCCAGTACTGTAAACTTGGCCAAACATGCATTGCTGGAAAAGTCATGGAACCTAGAGAAAAGCTTATTACTGATACATTTTTAAAACAGTATAATTTCTAACTGCATTCTGAGTACTTATCCTTATAACCATGGGTAAGTGCATCTTACATTCCTCACCAAAGAAGCTTCTAAGGCAGATGCAGAGTATCATGGAAATTCACAACTGGTTAAAATGCAGAGAACAACTGACCACAGGTCCTCCAGTTCCAGTTGATACATCTGTAACACAACCTCCACACCTAAATCTCAGGTAATATCATGGAAGAGAATGTCAAAAAACTAAGAGAGTCAGAAAATCAAGACGTATACTCAGAGATATTGTGTCCTATATATAGCTTGGAAGTTTCACTAATGAAATCATAACAATATTATTACCTAAATAAAACTAGAACAATGGCATTACCAATTGACATGCCGGTGTAGATGATGGATATCTCACAAAACCTCACGTCTGAATGTTATAGGCAATTAATGACTGTTGGGAGAAAGAGACCCAATCTTCTCCCAGAATAAATACCCTGATAAGTTATCCAAAACCATGTGGCAGCCCTAAACTGGTATACATACAAGCAATACAAAAAAGGATGTAATATCTTGTATTTGTAGTATGTGTGTGTGTAAAACAATGTTTAAAGAAGACATTGTCGTGAGGGGAAATAGAGGAGAGATGGGGAAAGTTAGATAGGAATAGAGAGGGATTAAAATGATATAAAAATTCTCTAAACTATTAAATTTCAAAAGTATAAATTATTCAGGATATTTGAAAGCGTTTGAGACAAATATAAAGTATCATTGCTATTATTAAATTTATGAATTTTTAACATCTACTAAATTTTGTTTCTTGTCCTAAATAAATAAATAAAAATGCAACAGAATGATGATTCCTAAGGTGAATTCCTCTGTGCAACAGAGGACAACAGGGACAAACATTAGCCAATCATAGATGAGAGTGCCTACCTCACTGGTCAGAAATGTTGTCTCTTAAAATATGCTGACCTCTGGCTCCACCCACATATGAAGGCCACAGATGTTTACTGGGGCTTGGATTTCTGGTACTTGTGATCATTATCCTAGACTTTCTACATGGCTGCTCCTTTTGAGCACCTACCACCTGCTGGCATGGGTCTGAGGAGCTGGATATGAAATCATGATGAAAGTGAAACATTGTTATGTCTAAAACAAAACAAAACTGTCTTTCCTTCCTCTTTTCTTCTTCAGCAAAGCAGGTAAAATGTCATCGGCCCTCACTGGTTTTTAGTTTGGCTATTTTAAGTATCACTATATCAGAATGTTGAAAAAAAGTAACATGTATCACCTTTCACCTTCAATTGCAAGCTTGTTGAAAGCACCAGAGCAGTGACAAGGAGCTTCTTGCTGCTTGTTGACGCCTCCAAACCATAGAAGACATAGGACTATGCAGTAATGTGGCACTGTGAATATTGTTTCATATGAGATTAATCATATCTCACAGCAGTAGTTGCTTCAACCACACCCCTGCAATCTGCACAACTTCCCTTCTATTTGCTTTTGACCAGGTAATGAAAACTGGACATTAGCCTCCATTTCTTCACTACCTTTGCTTTGCCTTTGTATGTTTCTTCAATATTCTACCTCTCATTGGTAAAAGCATCTTCTCACTCCATTTTTTTTTCCAATATCCATTCTCCTCCAAATCTGTAGATTATTTTTCTGGGGAAGTTAAATTATATGGCAATAATAAAGGCCCTGATGATGCATGCTTTAGATCACCTGTGGCCTTGAAAGTAAAATACATTCATAAAGGATAAGCTAAACAAAAGAAAAAATAAATATTTAATGTAAGTAGGCCCCAGCACAAATAAATATTCATTAATTGAGCTATGAGAACATGTGGTTGCTGAAACTGCATTTTTAAAGGTTGAATTTTGATTGACAAAGTGATTCAGAGACTTCTTCTGCCCAGGTACAACCAGACCAGACAGAAGAACAGGCGAGTGTCTTGCCTGCCAGTTGAATTGCTCTAATCACTAAATACTACTTAACACACAACTCTACCACTGCTTCACGACTCATTCTGCAGCCAGGCCCTACCCACAATGCCAGGACACCTCTACTATTCAGGTGCAGGCCACACAATCAGAAGAACAGTTGAAAATCACACCAGTCAAAAGAGCATAGAAGCCCTGCTGCACCTAAGACAAGCTAGTCACCAAATATCCATCTGCCAATTTAGATAAAGATTCTATACTGAATCAAAGGTCACACTAGGTACCAGAAATACAGGCCATGAAGTCCAGAATACCAAGGAAAATAAAGAAACCAAGGAATAAAATGTTCATCCAAGAAAGACAAATCTAAACCTATAATCATCCCAAAGGGCATTAGGACACCACTAGATCCCAGTTATCCCATAACAGCAATACCTAACAATTCTAACACAGCTAAAACGTGATAAAAATAATCTTAAAACCAATTTTATAAAGATAATAGAAGTCCATACAGAGGAAATGAAAAAAAATCCCTTAAAGAAATTGAGAAGACAATCAAAAAATTGGAGAAAATCAATAAATCTTTTAAAGAATGCCAAGAAACCAAAGACAGGAAGGTACATGAAGGAAACTGCTCAAGACCTGAAAACAGAAATATAAGCAATGAAGAAAACACAACCTGAGGAAATTCTGTAAGTAGAAAATCTGATTAAGTGAACAGGAACTACAGACTTAAGCATTACGAACAGAGTACAAGAGATGAAAAAGAGAATCTAAGCATTGAAGTTACAATAGAGGAAATAGATTCATCAATCAGAGAAAATGTTAAATTTTAAAAATTGCAAACACAAAACATCCAGGAAATCTGGGACATTATGAAGAAACCAAACCAAAGAATAATAGGATTAGAAGAAAAAGAAGAATCCTGGCTCAAAAATCCAGATTATATGCTCAACAAAATCATAGAAGATTTTACTAACCTAGAGAAGGAGATGCTTATCAAAGGACAAGAAGATTACAGACACCAAATAGAGTGTACAAGAAAAGGGCATCCTTACATTACATAATAATCAAAACACTAAACATATAAAATAAAGAAAGAATATTTAAAAAGTCAAAGAAAAAATCCAAGTAACATACGAAGTTATACCTTTTATAATTACATTTGACTTTTCAACAGAGACTATAAAAGCCAAAAGTATCTGGACAGATGTCTTGGATACTCTAAGTGACCATAGATTCCAGCCTATGGTCTATTTTACCCAGCAAAGCTTTCAATTACCATAGATGGAAAAAAGATACTTTAAAACAAAATTAAATTTACACAATATTTATTCATAATCTAGTCCTACAAAAGGTACTAGAAAGTAAGCTCCAACACAAGGAAGTTAACTACTCCCATAAAAACAGAGGCAATAACACCAGAAAAACACAAAATGGGGAAACACGCACACACCACACACACACGCACACACACACACGCACACACACACACACACACACACACACAACCACTGCCACCACCAACAGTAATAACAAAATAATGGGTAAAGCATAACTAGTAAAAAATGCAGAGAGAGAAATTGGGGTTCAACCTGAAGGTGAGAAAAACAAAACAGTCAGTCACTAGTCACCTTGACCTCAGTTCATAAATGCTGATCCTACCTCCAGGAATCTCAGAATGAGACTATGTCTGAGAGCTGTTTCCTCCTGTTTTATAATACATTCTAGGGCTGGGATTAAAGACATGTACTACCTGGTTTCTATGGCAACTAATGTGGCTACTGGGATTAAAGCTGTATGTTATCTGGGCATCGTCTCTAAGACTGATCAATAGAGTTGTTTTACTCTCTGATCATCAGGCAAGTTTTATTTATTAAAATACGAATGAAATATCTCTACAAATGGGTACTAACAATTATTGCTCATTAATATCTCTCAATATCCACTCTCCAATAAAAACGATATAGGCTAAGATATTAATACAAAACATGATCTATTCTCTGCTGCATACAAGAAACACACCACCACATTGAAGACAGCTATTATTTAAGAATGAAGGTTGGAAAATGCTTTTCCAAGCAAATATACCTACGAAGGAAGAAGGTGTAGATACTCTAATATCTAACAAAATAGACTTTAGATAAAAGTTAATCAAAAGAAGTTATAGGGAATATTTCATACTCGTCAAAGTAAAACTACACCAATAAAAAATATGAGTTATTAACGTCTATGCATCAAATTCAAAGTCATTCACCTTTGTAAAAGAAACATTATGAAATCTTAAATTATATATGCAAACTTATAAATTAATTGTTTAGAGACTTCAATACCTCAGTGTCACCAATGGTCAGGTCATCCAGACAAAAACCAACCAAATAAATAATAGGTGTTATTAATCTAATAGATGTGTTATTAATCAAATTGACTTAACATGAAACTACAGAACATTTAACCCAAACAGAAAATAATATACTCTGCTTCTTTCTCCCAGCATTCTGTTCTGTCTACTCCACCCACTTAATTTTCTACCCTATCAAAAGGCCAAGGCAGTTTCTTTATTAACCAATGAGACAGATGACCATAGAGAGATGACCCTTCTCCATTATATGTGTGAAGAATAAAAATTAATAATACAAATTTAAGAATGAGAGTGATTCAGTGATTTTACTCAAAAATATATATCTTTATCATTGTTATGTGACTTCAAAAGGTGAAAAGAAGCATAGCATGTATTATTTTTACTTTCTAATTAATTTGGTAGCTGCTGCCTAAACCTTTTCAGCATTGTTGACATATTTACATTCTTGCACAGGTAAGGAATGACATTGATGTGGACCAGCTGGCTTAGGCAATGGCAGATTCATTGGAAACATCAGTGAGTAATCAGGTGTTGTAACAGTGTAGAGGCATTTAATTTGTATTGTAATAAGTAAAGCTTCTCTGAGCCTAAGAAAAGTAAAACAGTCACACTGATCAGCTTTACAGACCAGGCAACAATGACACACACCTTTAATCCCAGTAGTTACACATAGAAACCAGGCAGTGTTGGTGTACAACCTTAGTGTCAGAACTAGAGAGAACTAAAGAGAATTATAAAGTAGGAGGATGCAGTTCTCAGTTTCTGTCTCATTCTGAGATTTCTGGAGGCAGGATCACCTTTTGAGATTGAGGTAGATGTAAGAGTGGCTGGATGTTTGCTTTTCTGACCTTCACATTGAACACCAATTTCTGTCTGAGTTTTATCAATCATGCATTAGAACTGGGAATATTTTGCTCTTTCAGATTCCATCGGAGGTTTTTATTTCCCTGGACCTCTGGGATTAGCAACACATAACATTTCCAGACAGACTATTTGTGTACAAACTACAACTCAACAACTTTGCACTGAAATTAACAATGCCAGGCAAGCTGTAAAAATGTTCATCTCCCAAGGGAGCTGTACCAACTTTCATAACAGATGTCCTCACAATTTAACTTTGAAATATATACCTCAAACCTGAACAACCAGTGCCCAGTGTTATGGCCAGTCTTTGAGGACACCAAAAGACCACAAGGGAGACTGACTCACTGAAATGCAAAAGCAAGGTTTATTGTGTGAACTATACAAGCTGGCAGGAACCTCATCAAAGCAACTGGCACAGCAGTGGCAAGAGGAGGTATCCCACCCTTCTAGAGGGCATTACTTAAAGACAAAAACAGAAAAGTTACATTTGCAGGCTGTGTGCTAGCAGGTGACCCTATCTACAATGATTGAACTCTTAGAAATTTCCTTTGGATGGTCTGTTCCTGGGTGGTGCCTGGGAGTCTCAGTTGGTGGTCTTTATCAGAACCAGGTATTGCCTCATGGTTAACTACTGAGACTCAGGCCTCTATTGAGCTTGTGTTGGCTGAATCCTACATTTCCCCCTTCACAACTACCAATGACAGGACACAATCATGGGTCCTACTTGCCCATGGGTTTAAAGAGATATTATTGGGAGCTAAGAACCATTACCTAACAGATTTTTCCAGGGCAGTGGCCAGATTACCAGGCCCTGTAGCTCTGATATTTTTAGTACAATCAAATTGTAATTATAATCGCAAATATTCTCTTTGATTCTGTAGTTCTGCATAAAGAACCAAAGTGTCTTTTTATTGTAGAACCATTTTAGTTAATAAACCTATTAACTGACAACTATGGGCCTACCTTTTTGGTATGTCAATGAAATTATAGTTAGTTATTTTTATCATCCAGTGAGTTCCTCCTTCTCTTGGCATTTCAACCTATTTTGGGCAGGGATCATGGGATGACATGTTCCTTTCTGTAAATACATCAAGCTGACATTTTGGCACTGTCATCAGGGCCCAGGAAGGCTGAAAGGCTAACCAAAAGTAAGGAGGGAATTCAGGCAATAGAGCACTCATCAGAAGCATCTGGTTCACAAACCCTGTAGAAGAGACAGGGAACATTCATATCAGCTAGACAGGTCCACCTCGTCTTTTAGCAAGTCCAGGGCTCACAGTCATTCAGAGCAGGTTGTAGTCAGCAACTGATGATTAAATGTATCTGCCAGCGAAGTAGAAATCTTTTGAGATAAGTTTAAAATAGGAACAGAAGTTAAAAATCATGTACTTATAGGAAAATAATACATGTGAAACTCTCAGGCCCATGTCATATCATAGATAAAAGCAGAAAACGGGTAGCTGTAAACAGCAGGAATATACTCATACCTTTGAATCCTAAGAAAAACTACAGACTTTGGTTAGAAGCATGTATATTTTTCTGCTGTCCAGAGAGCCAGGTATGGATTGGACAGAGATGTCTTTGGCCTAGTGATAAACACCTTTACATTCATATTTAGGTAGCAACCAGAATAAATCTAAAATTTTGAACTTGTGACCCAAACTGTAAACATTCAATGCTCTATCAGTTTATCAGAACTATACCATAGAAGGGCAAAGAAATCAGAAGCATTTTCCATATCTTCACCTGTATTTACATCTTTAATCATTTTTAGATTTTCAAAGCTTATTACCTTTTATATCCTCAGACTTTTATATATCTCTAAACATTTTTTTTAGTCAAGAGACCTAGTAGCTTTAGAAAATTCAAGGCCTGATATATATAAAAGCTAACAAGCTGACCATAAATTTGTTGAAGGATCTGATTTTTCTTGCTGCATAACTGACAACATTATAGATAGCCTAGCCATCAATATTTTCAGAGATCCCAGAACGATAAATAACTTATACCTGAGTACAGACAAAGCAGATTCTGAATCTATTAAAAATTACAGGGACCAGAGTTCATATACAGATAGCCATACCCAGGTCTCCAAAGCATTGGAGGCAAAAGAATCCAGAACAACAGTCTTACAGTCTTAGCCAGGCCCACAAAGTGAAATTTTTTCCTGTGAAGGGGAGACATGGAAAATACTGATCCTATTTTGTCTAGGCAAAAGTGGTGCAATCAATTCTCCAATGTCCTGCTCTTTGTTCACAGTTGGAGCCAGGACCTGGCAGCCGGTGCTGACTGGGGCATCTTGCCCAGTAGTCAGCATCATCATAAACAGGTGGAGACATTATGGTGTCTCATGAACTTCTTTGAAGCTCTTAGATCTTGGAGTCTCTGTCTAACATAAGCATTTTAATTATTATTTTAAATGTCATATTCTACATTTCTCTGAACTATAAGAGCTGCCTAGGTATATCCGATTGAACAAACTATGGTTCTAGTTACTTGTTTTAAGTTTGACTTTGAAAACATATGCAGAGACTTAAATAAAGCTTACCCCAGTAATTAATTTCATCAGTACTTTAAGGATGACAGACTAACTTGTATTTCCTAGCACTCTATAAGAAGTTAGCAGCTTTTGTAAAACTAAAACTTAACATTCTGTCAAATTCAGCCTTAAAAAAATGATTTTGAAATGAAGCTAATAAAGTGTCATTTCAAGGATAAAAGCAGAACAAGTTTGTATCCAGCTATTAACACTGTCTCCTGTGAAGGGAAGGAATAGGTCCCTGGGCAAAATGGGAACAGAAGGTAGCCAAGCGACTAGCTTTGCCGTTGAGAAGTTCTAAGGCAAAGGCCACAAGTTCTTTTGGCCAGAGATAAGGAGGAATACACCCTTTTAAGGGAGTAAGAACTTTCTCTAAGCAACTTGTGGGAATGGGAATTTAACCTGAATACCTGAACTTGGGAAAAGGACTTTGGAATTTTATCTCTGTTAAATACAAGCCTTAGAAAACAAGTTTTTCAACTGAAGTTCTCTTAGTATCAAGACAAAAAAAAATTATGACTCAATATATATATATATATATATATATATATATATATATCAAAATTTAAAACAAGAGACCAGACACGGACTGTAGATGTGAAAATTATAAATAAAATTATTCATAATGAAAGCAGGGCAAGTATAGAAATCTAGAGATTGATTGCCCAGTGAGGATGACTAATCAATGACCTCTTAAAAGCACATTTTTGCACTGATCACACAGAAAGACAGTTCATTGCCCTTAAATATTAACTACCTGTCACACTTAGTCTCCCCTCATCAGACTACAAAGCCCAGAGCTGGCCTCCTTAAGCTTTCTGGGCATCCCCGCCCAGCAAATGAACCAATCTATTTCTCTACTGTCTTATTGAAGCCTCACACAAAAGATAGCACACTGAAAATCAGTGACCTATATTGCTAGTGTGTCAGCCAGTTAAAAGGATTTGGCCAAGGTAGTCTGGCCTGTCTGGTTCGTTTTAAGATGCTGTTATTTTCTGATAGAATATTTAAAGGCTACAGATCCTAGAAGGCAGATAAATTCAGGCCATCAGTAGCCAGAGACAGTCTCCAGCTCTTGCAGTGGTAAGAAGCCACTCTAACTAACTTCCACTGAATTTTTTGAATGACCAAAACAACACAGAGCAACAAGCCACATCATTTGTCGGAATCTGTTTTCATCTTTCCTGCCACCTACATTTGCAAAACTGTAGGTGTCCTTTCAGATGCTTAAAATTAGTTCATGAGACTTTGAATTTTATCACAATTGTAAATCTCTGAATGACACAAAAATACAAGAGTACAGTGAACAACAAATTATCAGAGAAAAAATCAACAATTATGTTGTTCTCCCAACAGCAGTGAAGTTGTTGAGCCAACAACAAAAAATCTCCTCAACCTTACATGCAAAATAAAAAAATACTGTGAACACTTGGGCATGCGCATAAGAAGGAGAAAATGCCAATCTTCTTATTTATGAAATATGGTGTACTTAAGAATAACAAGGCAGGCTATAAATCTTAAAAGTTGGAGTATACATGTCAAGGTGACACATGTATCACAGGTAAGTGGCCAGACTATCAGGAAGTTACTTCTATTATGCAGAGGAGACATCAAAAGGTTTGAGAAACTGCTCTGTTTGAGCTGATCTTTAAAGAATGGGGTATGGGAACATGTATGGGTATTTTACGTTATGTTATTTATATTTTAATTTATATTACACCTGCATACCTTAAAGAAGATGGGATTTGCTCAAAAGTTATGTACCAGCACAGGGTAGCAAAGGCAAGCTGAGGTCAGGAAAATAAAAGTCACAGACTGCTCAAAATCACAGATTTGCCCTCAAATTTTATGGAAGTCACCATTAAGAGGCAAGTTGGAATAAGCCAGCAAACCTACATATAGAGAAAAGCAAGCACCAAAGTAGGTTGCTGTCAAGCAAAAATTCGCAAAGGAAAGGGTGGCTAGTAAAATATATCATTGCACATTTGAGCAGCAGGCTAATGAAATTCATTAAAAATTATTATATGAATGCATTATTGACATAAGCCATCAATATCCTAAAGAAGATTTTAGAAGACCAGAGTCATTGTGCTCACAGATAAGCACCCAGTGAACCAGGAATGTTAAACATGCAGGGCTATCTCTGCAAATGGAGAAATGTATAACCTATTTTCCACCTAGAAATCTGGGAGGGGAGGGCATAAATAGCCTGGTTACCTTTGAAATATCTGTATGATTGAGACAGCACCAGATTCCTCTGAAAGACCTGGATAAATTCAGACCCCTCTAGCAGAAAAAGTAGAGCCCCCCCCCCCAAAAAAAAATCTAGCAGGCAGAGATACCCCTTCTCCCAGCTACTCAGGGTCATCCAACTCTGCCCCTGTGTAGGAAATGAGTTTTGGCCCCAGTGCACTGGTTTCTGTCCTGTCAATAAACCTGGTGTGATCGAAGCAAGGACGGTCTCTCGTGAGTTCTTAGGGGGGTCGTGTTATCCTGAGACTTGTGTGAGAGTCTCCCCACTGTCGGGGTCTTTCACCTCTAGTAGTCTCTTAGATGTTCACATCTGTAAAATCAGGTGCATTCGGATTCACCCTTTTGCATGATCTGAGCAGGGCTCAGAAGCCTTCAGCTGCATGCTACCTTGCAGCCCTTCCTGCCACAAGGATCGGGCTAAGAGAAGAGCAGAGTCTGACACCACACTTGCTTCCAAGAAATGGCTTCACCACTGCTCCAGTACTTAATTTCTTTTTTCCCTCAAAGCAGGAATGATCCAAATGAACCAAGAGATCAAAATATACACAGCTTCAGATAAAGTACAAAAGCAAATACCTTTTAATTGTTTAGGACATATTATTCAGCAACAAATTTTCTACAATCATCACAGTATAATACTTCATCAATAATGGCCCTCCACTTACTAAAGAATTTGAGATTATATGAATTGGGTACATTATTATCTCTCTATCACTATGGATGTGACTCTTTAAGTTGCTTTCTGGAGATTCTTGGTTAAAGTCTAAGAAACATAACACCTCAAACAAAGCAGATTATTAGTTAACTAAATAATGCTGCTGCTAAATCAGTAGCTCATAAAATTAATTTTACTTACTTCCCTATCAAGTACTTGTTCTTCTTTTCTTCTCCTTACCTACTGGAATTATAGAGCAATAAGATGATGACATTATAGAAATTTATGCATGTCAAAATTCTCCATAATAATCTGTAACTCATTATTTACAAAAGACATATAGACTTGATAATGATTGTAAACATGTCTTAAACAACTGGTAAAGAGACAGAAAACATTGTGTCACTAAATAAAAAGCAGGTTGATTGCTCTAAGCTGGCAGATTGCATTACAGTATTACTCTAGGTTATCCAAGAGATCCCCTTTTAAAATTTTTTGAATATGAAAATTACATCTAAAAATCTGATAGAGATAAATTTTAATACTTTTAAAGATGGTTCTTCAAAAGTAAAAGGTGTATAGATATTTATACAAAGTCTACATGCTCCACAAAAGATTATTCTTACTCCTCATATGTGAAAAGACTATATCTCAATGTCTAGTTTTTTTCTGCATCCACCCACTGTATTATTTTTGAAACAGGGCTTCTCACAGAATCTAAATTATGATGATTCAGCTAAATTCACTGACACCTGAGATAAAGGGATATATCTTTTTCCATTCCCACCTCTCTGAAACAGTAGACATGTGCTGCCATATCTGACCTTTGTCATGGGTACTGAGACTTAAAACTCGGTTTTTCAGTCATGCACAGCAGACACTTTATTGATGATCCATCTTCCCAAACCCATCAGTAATTTTCAATAGGTGAAAAGAACAGTAGAACATATAGTTTGAAAGAACATCATGTCTGAACTTACTGCCCTCAACAAATCTTCTAAAAAGACTAACTCCAACAAGTTTTCCGAGAAATTCTCCTTCAATGCAAGTTATATACCACAATATCTTTACTTTCATGAACACATGCTGATGAAGCTTCACCAATCTGAGTGAACAAAATATGAACCATTATTAGATCTGTTTTAACTCTTTGAACAATTCCAACACCAAAAATTAAGAAAGATCTGACTAATTCACTGGAGTTAAGCTCAGTGACAAGGACTCAAATAACTTCAAAATCATTCACACTTCTTTTTTCAACCTATCAGTGACCTTTACTGAAGCACTAAATCTCCTTCCTGGAGAATGGGTGATACGCTGAAAAGGATATTATATATAATCTGGTTTATACCTCCACAGACTAATGACAGCTACCCAAATAAGAGGCAACAAAGATGTATTATGTTCTAGACAACAAAATATGCAAGTTAGTTGAAAATTGCATACAGACCTTTCAAGGGTTATTAACTTCCTAAAATAAAAAAATGGCATTTAAAAACAAAACGCAAAAGTAAATAAAACAATAATAAATTGATGATCTGAAAAATCAGCCTACCTCTTCAGATGTGCATGTTCTCTGTCAACTTCCTTCAATATTTTCCTTGATCATCACTTTTAGGTTACCAGGAGAATAATGTTCTCTTCATATACAAACCAGAGAGATACACATAAAGGTAAGAATCTGAGGATCCCAAACTACAAATATGGACTATGTGCTTTTACACATAGTAAAACTTAGACTTTAATATGAAAAATGTTCATAATCATGGTACAGTTCTGTCATTTGCTAATTGAGTGGTTAGGTATATGGGGGCAAGAAATACTGTTTTACTTCAAATGTCTTACTGCTTCTTAAAGGTAAGACAAAATTTATATTTTTAAAGTTCTTTTAACTTTTATTGATTTTTTGTTGATTTCACATCATGCCTTCCAAACCCATTTATCTCCACATCCTCTCACATCCTCCCTCTGCCCTTATAACCTCCTCCCCCACAAAAAAAAAAAAACCCCACAGATTTTAAAAGAAAACCCAGTGAAATTAGCTGGCATGAGTGAGAAGGAAACATGGAAAACACAGCAAACCCACTTAGGACTTTATTTGAGGTGGCGTTCACGGGCCTGGGAAGTCAGTGTGCAGAGAGAGAGAAAGATGATGCATCCAGCTTTTAAAAGCTGCCTAGTGCATGCACACAGGGAATTGATGTGGCTACATCCTGTGCAAATGACAGGTCTCATGTATACATGCAAGGGCTTAGCTGAATCATATATGGATCATAAGGCCCCTTAACATCCCCAGGGGCCATTAGGCACTTTCTGCCTGAGGGCTTGTCTACACCAGCATGGCCCTTAGAACCTGGAAGTATCAACCTTATGTGGTTTAAATCATTACATTAATGCAATGATCTGTCCTGTCCCTTTAAGAGACAGGCCATGTCCACTCTCTCCTCTGTCTACTGAGGCAAGCTGATCATAAGCTTCCAGCCTGAGTCCCTTCCTTTTCAATCTCCCTCTCAAAGAGACAGCTTCTGTGTCTCCCCACTTCTTCCTTCCCCATCTCTCTCTCTATCTCTCTGTTTCTCTCTGCTCTTACCCCTTCTCCCTTTACTCCTTCTCTCCTTCCCTTCCATAATCATTAAATACATATTCAACCTCATTCTACATGCTGTGCCTATCCATGTCTCTGTTTCTCACTTGCCGCATGGCTCCCTGCCTGAAAACAGCCACCTTCAGAGACCTGTGGCATGGTCCTGTGGAATGCCCATCTGTCTGTCTCTCCTCATGGGACTTGATGCCCCTTGTAGCCCACTGCAGCTACTTGGGAACTGTGCCATCCCTGGCTGATCTCAGGACCCACTGCCCACTGCTGCCACTTGGGAACTTATAGCATTTCTACCACCGCAGCCACTTGGGGATCCACAGCATTTTTACTTAATCCATTATACCAAAAACCAAACATAATGAACAAGCAAAAAAAAAAACTCAAAAAATGAAATCTAGTCTTTTAAATGGGCGTCACAGTACAATAATGATTTTAAACAAGTTGGAAATTAGATCAAAAAATTTGCAAATCATAAAATTCCAGTCATTTTTCATTAAGCTTCAGATTCTCTAATATTTTTCAAAAATAGATTGAATAGATTTTATGACTTGCTTTTAAGATCCCAATACCTAGCAAAATAAAGACACATGATTTTATTGTTGAACTGAACCAAAGATGGTATTTAGACAACTTTATTCCACTTCATATTATTTCCTTTAACTTAATAAGAACAATCTAGTACTGGGGTTGGAACATAGAGTATTAACCCTGTTAGGCAAGCTTGTACCCATGAGACATATCCTCAGTCTTTGTTATTTTTAGACAGGATCACAGAATGTAATTTGGGTTGGCTCGAACTCACAATCACTGTGCTCAGCCCCTAGGATGCTGGGATTACTGACATGGATAAACTTTAAACAGCATTAACTGTGAGAAAACTACTTACTAAGAAACCAAAAATTCAGGAGGAAGGCAACATCACAGAAAAAAATAGAAACCAGGGAATCTAAATAATTCTTATACTGTCATTATTTTTAAATTACATTTACAGTTTAATAAATACTATCAGCTACTACTTTGGAAGAACATCCAGAATATTATTTGAAATTGCCTTTCAGGAAGTTTCAACATCCAAATCACAGAAAATATTATTGGTTTTGATGATGAGAAAAGTAACTTATACTGGGATATTATTAAAAATCTTTTAGATAAAAATGTATATAAAGTAAAACGAGGAAAGGCTTTTTAAAAAGTACCAAAAATACTAAATATTAAATACCCTATGTGGGACAAAATTTATATTCAAGAAATATTTTCATAGCTAAAAAAATGGTCAATTGAACATATATTTTCAACTCCCCTCTTTTAAATTCTTAGAATTGTGATTGTGATAAAGCATGCTAGCATATAACAAACAAAAGTAAGGGAAAAGAACTTTTCTATAAATTGGGAGTCAGAAATAAAGAATGCTTTGAAATGTCTGCCTCAGCAGGACCTAAACTACTTGACTCTTAGCAAATTAGAAAAGAACAATATCACTGCCTGATCCCAAATCTTCAAAAGATAGTAATTCCACGTTCCTTTGGTGATTTAGCTGAACAACAATGAAAGAATAAAAGTCAGGTGACTACTTAACAATCTGTTTATGAAGCTGAGCTGGTGGCATGCACCTTGAGTTCCAGTACTCAGGAGGTTAAAGCAAGCTATGTAGAGAAACTCTGACTTAAATAATGTTCCCACTTGCCTAAGAAAAAAGAAAGTAAAGTCTGTTCAAGACAACATAAAATAGCATCCAAGATTTCTCTTATTTGCATTATAAAATAGAATAATTATTTTTAGAGGACTAAAGCTTTATTCTCTTATCAATGAATTTAAAAAAAAAGAGTTTCTATAGTGGGAACCACTATGTCCAATTAATAGGAAAGTGAAACAAAACAAAACAAAACAAAATAAGAAACCCACTGTGCAAAATTCAGAGAATACACAAAAATGTTGAGATGCTCATTATTAAGTAGGGGGCCTCATCCCAGCTGCCAGCATCCATCTTCTGAATACTGGGCATAAAACTTCATTTCAAGCCCCCTCCCCAGAGAGTTGCCTCAGTTCAAACTACACCTCCCCAGGGAGGGTCAAGGAAGCCCACCAAATGGAGACCCCTCTTCAGGGAAGGTCAAGACCACTCCCACAGGCTACTTAGACTGCCCCCAGAGAATAAACACATGCTCTCCCTCTTCCTCTCTGGTGATTATGGCTGCTTTCCGCCTCCCTCCCACGCCTCGTGTTTTCACAAGACCGCCACCTGAGAGATCAGATATCCAATTAAACCTGGATATCTTTAATTTGGTTTAATTTGGTCTGATTGGAATTTTTTGTGTTGGCAAAGAGGCTTGTTGTTGAACAAACATAACACTCATACTTTAAGTCTCTCTTCTACTTGGTTCCCAAAATGCAGGTTGTCATGTACATATACAAATATGCACACACACATGCATATGTACCCCCAAGAATACATGCTGAAGGAAACTGTTAACTTGTATGTAGAGACTTTCCATTGAAGAGTCTCTTCAGATATCCTGACAATGGAAACCAAAGCAGACAAGCTCCATTTAAAATAAGTTCCCAATATATTCTAGCATCTTATATTTAAGCATGAACAGATGTCTATGAATCAATGACTTTTGAATGAATATAGCTACACTTCTTTTTAAAACCTCAGCATGGGCACTATGAAAAAAAAGAAAACTTACATTTGTTACTTATTAATAAAAAGAATATGCTGCCTACATAAAGTAAGAAATATGTTAATTTTTTAACAAAGGACAACAGAAAGCAAAAAGGGAAAGTCTATAAATTGAAAATAACATACATTAAAGATTAAAATGTATAATTGATAGAAAAATCTAAGAAAATGTATCAAAGAGTGAAATAAATCAGAATTTAAAAACCTGAAGAAAAAAAAAACGCTGTGTATCAATCCAGAATGCATAATTTTAAAGGGATGAAAATTCCAGAATAGAAGAAATGGAGAACAGATAGAATTCAGGAAAATTTATCTTGATGTAAAGATATGATATTACAGATTGAAAGTGTCCAGTATAAGGAATAAAAAGCAATTGCAGCCGGGCGGTGGTGGCGCACGCCTGTAATAGCAGCACTCGGGAGGCAGAGGCAGGAGGATCTCTGTGAGTTCGAGGCCAACCTGGTCTACAAGAGCTAGTTCCAGGACAGGCTCCAAAGTTACAGAGAAACCCTGTCGCGAAAAACCAAAAAAAAAAAAAAAAAAAAAAAAAAAAAAGCAATTGCACTTCCAAACACTTAATAAAATGAACATTCTGGGAATCAAAGAAAAGACATGATAAGCTTCCAGGGGACGAGCTTAATGATATTTAGGATTAAGAAACTGTATTCAGCCAGGCGGTGGTGGCGCACGCCTTTAATCCCAGCACTCGGGAGGCAGAGGCAGGCGGATCTCTGTGAGTTCGAGGCCAACCTGGTCTACAAGAGCTAGTTCCAGGACAGGAACCAAAAGCTACGGAGAAACCCTGTCTCGAAAAATCAAAAAAAAAAAAAAAAAAAAAAAAAAAAAAGAAACTGTATTCGTCAGTATTGCTCAAGGATAGGGTCATTTCAGGTTCCCTATTCTCAACTGCCCAAGGAACTAACTGGGGACCTCAGCTTGGGCACCTGGGAGCCCCTCTAGGGTCAGGTCTTTTGCCAACCCTAAAGTGGTTCCCTTAACTAAGAATTGTGGTTCCGTGCTCCCCTGTCCAACCTTCCTTTATCCCAATCCTCCTGCTTTCCCAAGGCCCGACCTCCTTCCCTTCTAACTTTTCTCTCCCCATCTCCCCTTACCCCCAACCCACCCCACCCCAAGATCCCAATTTTCTCCCCGGCAATTTTGTCTACTTCCCTTAGCCAAGAGGATAACTATATGTTTTTCCTTGGGTTCCCCTTCTTACTTAGCTTCTTTAGATTCACCTATTGTAGACTCCGTGACCCTTATTTATGGCTAGAAACCAATTATGAGTGAGTACATCCCATGTTCATCTTTTTGGGTCTGGGATCATCATAGAACCTTCATCTGGTGATGGATGGAGATAGAGACAGAGACCCACACTGGAGCACTGGACTGAGCTCCCAAAGTCCCAATGAGGAGCAGAAGGAGGGAGAACATGAGCAAAGAAGTCGGGACCACGAGGGGTGCACCCACCCACTGAGACAGTGGAGCTGATCTATTGAGAGCTCACCAAGACCAGCTGGACTGTGACTGAAAAAGCATGGGATAAAACTGGATTCTCTGAACATGGCGAACAATGAGGGCTGATGAGACGCAAAGGACAATGGTACGGGGGTTTGATCCTACGTAATGTGATGGCTTTGTGGGAGCCCAGCCAGTCTGGATGTTCACCTTCCTAGATATGGACGGAGGTGGGAGGTCCTAGGTCTTACCACAGGGCAGAAAACCCTGACTGCTCTTTGGACTGGAGAGGGAGGGGGAAAGGAGTGGGGGGAGGGGGAGAAGGGTGGGAGGAGGGGGAGGGAAATGGGAGGCTGGGAGGAGGTGGAAACTTGTTTTTTTGTTTTTTTTTTCTCCTTTTCTCAATAAAAAAAGAGAAAAAAAAAGGAAAAAAAAAGAAACTGTATTGTCAGGGTTGTTTGCTTGTTTTGAGTCAAGATTTACTCTGTTACCCTCAATGGACTGAAATTTACTTTGATTCCATTGACTCTACCTCCATAGTGCTAGGATTACAGGTATGCATCAACCACACCGAACCATTTATCACCTTTTAGAGCTAAAAACAGGAGAGTCAATTGCTTTAAATACTGAATGTTGGGCCCCATGGATATAGCTCTGTTGTAGGAAATATTACAGCTTGTAATTACCTGCCTACTGGGGCATGGCCTCTTATACTATATATGTGTCCCTTTTTCTCCTTCCTCTTGCTCCTTTTCTGCCGGCTGCTCTTTTGGATTGCGTGATCCAACCGGTCAAGCAGAGAATTCTGATTTGTGAGTTTAGCCCTAAATAAATGACTATTTCTCAATTCTGAGCTAGTGTGGGATTTCTTTTAAGCGTCCATTCCCTGTTTCATAGATCTGTTCCAACTTGACCAAAAGTCAAAGATTTCAGGCCTATTTTTGCTCCTTCAAGGTTATGTCAGGATGTTTGATCCAGGGAGAAGTTGCCTATAGGATGCTTGCCCTAAGGTGTGGTCACTGCATGTCCTGCCTACATAACAGAATGATGAACTCAGGATATAGTTACTGGATGTTCTGGGTATTGAAGAGGTAATTACTCTGTGCGTTGTATCATGTTAACAGTCTTTTGCCTTCTCCCCAAAGACTCATTTTGGATTGGGGTATGGTATATAAGGCATATGGAAAATAAACATGGGCAAATTCAGTAATTCAGTATTCACTGAGCTGCCCTAATTTATTCTGTGTCTATGTCTATTCCTTTTTTATCTTTGTTTTGTCAGCCTAACATTTCTAATCCACACTCCCCTACCCTGGAATGTACTAACCACAGAGCTTGGACTCTGACGGATGTTGCCCAAACATGGAACCATGACAGGTGTCTCACAACGTGGGACCCTGACAACTGAGGAAAAAATATATTTTAATGTAAAAATGTATACTTGACCAATTATTCTCTACTGTTAGGAAAATAAAATAAATTATAAAACACTTTATATTCCACATCTTTCTCAGGATATTATTAGAATATGCATTTTTCTGAAATGAAAGAACAAAATCTTAATGAACAACAAATGTAACAAGGGGAAATGCAATCCAGAAACTAGAGAACTGAAGAACACAAAGATGGAAGTGAAGGGAAACAGAATGCTCACCTTGCCCAAAGAGCAAGCACCATAGGCCACCCAGCAACGTTTGGAGGCTATTTTTCTCAAAAATTGAAATTTGTACAATGGTTAAATGTGTGTAAATATATTGAGATATATATGTAATTACAGCATACATAGGGAAATCCCACATCACCCCCCTTTTCTATTTAAATAAAAAAGGAAGGTTTTTAACTTTAACATACTAAAATTACATATAACAGGACAGATATCAAGCAAGACTTACAGTTCTAATATTTATATCTACTTTATCTTTTATCATATTTAAGGAAAACTATAACTATCTGTTCTTTAACTCCATCAATGACTCCAGAAGGATATAATATTACCTAAGTAAACAGGAAGTACATTGTAAGCAACTTCAAAAACTCTAGAAATGGCAGAGACATCACACTGCCTGGAAAGTCACCCCAAGTTCTTCTGTACCATTTGGTCATCCATCTTTAGCCTACAGGCCCATTGTATCCAGCAGACTTTTCATGAAGCAGGAAATTTCAAAGATCGGTCTGCCTATATTGGCAATTTGCCTCTTCCGTATCCTGAAGAATGTCTGGCAGACTCTTTCATGAAACAGGAACCCTGAAGAATCATGTCACCTTTAGGCAAGTTCAGCAGTCATTTCTCTGTGGATCTTGCATGTCCAGTTCATTTACCAAACTTCATAAGGAGCTTCTTTAATCCCCATCTTCCTTTTGAAATAGATTGGTGCTGACAAAAGCAGATGTGTCTCACTATCATATAAAGTCCTATATTTTAAAACATTTAATGCCATATTCTGAAGGTCTCTGAAAGACTTGAAGAATGCCTAATTGAAATATATCTCTGTTTAGCTAGAAAACCTAACTAACATGACTACAATCCTGACTATTATAGATGACTACCTATTAACCTATATTTCTTAATTATACATTACATTTTAAAATGAACTATACAAGCACAATACCTTAATCAAGAGCAAAAATATACATATACAGTATAACAAAATTTACCTTAAATTTGTATTAATAAACCAAGATCAATAGCAATGCAAATTATTCATATCTATATCATATCCCCCTTTAAATGTAAACAAACATTTATAGACAATATTTTGGAATATGGGTGTAGTTTTATGCAAACTGCTTCCTGTTTTGGGGGTCACTGTTAATCAGGTCTTTCATGGTGTATCCTGTGTGCTAGGTTTATCTCAGTCAGCAGTTGGGTGAAATGATTTTTGAGGGTGTTCATCATGACGTTTCATGGGGTCATGCTCTATCTAACCATATTAGCCTAAAATTAAGCCACAGGTTCTCTTTGTTTTCTCTTTTTCTTCTCTCTTCCAATCCTACATACATTTATCCAACACTATGACTAATCTGAATTTGTCTTTATTGCATATTCCTTACTGTCCATGAGTGCTTTTTAAAATGCTAAGTGCTTCTTAAAACTTAAGCTGTGCCATTGCTATGGTATATATGCTACTTCCTGCTTTCTCTGCACAGTCCAACATGGTGGAAGTCCGTTCACAACCACTGCAAGTTATGCACATTGTCCCAGTTTTAAGCACACAGCATGTCTATGTTTCTATTAAGCAAGCCACAGAAGTCTGTTCACAAACCCCACTCAAATGCTCTGTAGCTGGGCCTCCTGCCTGAAAGAGTCAGAGTTTGCACTGGCATGATGGCCCAGAAAGCCAGCATTTCCAAACAGTGCCGCTTTCTTTCTGTTGCTACCAGAATCAGGAAAACCTCTCTTAAAGGAGTTGTGGCATGCCACCAGCAAGCATCAAGAAGCTGTGTTAAACTCTGTATTTTTGTGTTGAGAATTCCTTTCCAAGCCCTCTCAAGGTTACATGTAGATTTAGATAGTCCCATTGGCACTAAGTTACTCCCAAGTAACATATCTTTTGACTTAAATTTTGAATTTAAGGCATTTTCAAAATATATAAGTTTGATAAGTCCAGCAGCATTTATAATTAAATGTCTTTTAGGAGATGTTGCTCCTTCATCGTCAGTCAAACAATTCAAAAATAACACAATAACATCCAGACTATCTGTGTATTCTCCATCCTCATGTGGCTTTTTTCAAACCCTATGTCTTTTTATTTGTTTTTGTTTTTAATTTTAATTTTTTTGAGACAGATTTTCTCTGGTTGTTTTGGCTATCCTGGATCTCTTTCTGTAGACCAGGCTGGGCTGAAACTCACATGGATCTACCTGAGTCTGCCTACCAAGTGCTAGGATTAAAGTTATGTGCCACCACACTTGACTATATTTCTTTTCTTAAGAATTTTCTCTATCCTTTCTCTTTTCTCTCCTAAGCCTATGTATATTTTTAAGCACACTTTAAACCATTTAGAGGATTTTTATTCTTTTTCATTTTCCTCTAAATCTATATTTACTGTATATCTCTATCTTTTTCTGACCACATGAGTCTTTAGTCTACTAAACAACATGATTAGAATTACAGTTGTGGCTTTGGTGGTTGGATGCACCCAATTCCTTGGCTTTCTGAGAGACTAACTTCATGGCAGAGGTACTAGTGGGAATCATATTTTTTTTCTATAACTAACTCTGCAGTTTCTAAGTTCATGCCACCACCAAGAAGCATGCTGCCAACTGCTCATAAATACCATTTAAATGTTTTGTGACAGGGTCTCTTAAGAAACCTGAATTGTTTTTCCTGCAAACACTGAGTCAGAAAAGCTCTCTTAAAGGAGTCATGCCTCTGCTTGTTGCCAGCAAAAAGAACCCACCTGAGACAATGCTGCTACCAAGAAGCTGTGCTTGATTCTGTTCTTTTTTCTGCATAAAATCCTTTTTTGTTCAAAAGGCTTTCTCAGATTTTATGAAGAAATTATGTCAAAAGTTTGGGCACCATTTGTAGTCAGAGACTGTACTTTCATTTCATGGCAACACAGGACCAAATAATCACCCAGAAACTATATTCATTACCACACTGTTTGACTGATAGCTCAGGTGTATTTCTAGCTAGCTCTTACATCTTAAATTAAACCACTCCTTTTAGTCTTTGTATTGCAACATGACCATGGTGTTGCCTTATTTTCTACATGTCTTGTCTTCTCAACAGCTGGCTGGCGTCTTTCTCTTTTGGCAGCTACATGAAATCTGGCTGATTTCACTTTCTTTCTCCTTGAATTTAGTTTAGTTTTCCCACCTACCTCTATTCTGCCCTGTTATAGACCAATCCTATGACACGGTAGGAAGAGAAAGTTTTTATGTATTAAAAGTTTGCTGATTTATGACACTATGCTCATTTGTAAGTATGAGGTTGTTTAGCAGACTCAAAACTTTGTAGGAGAAATAACTAGTTGTCTTCAATATTTCTAACATGCATGTATCGGGAAACAAAACATTCAAGAGTTAAATATCTGTCTTCCATTGAAGAACGTCCACAACAACCATCTACACTTAAGAGGTCATAACATGCTAATATCATTGCTGCCTGAAAATGAAGAAGAGGGGGCAGTGAAGATGACAAACCAGCTGATTCCCAAGATGTACAGAATTGCATCTCCTATCTACCTATCTATCTATCTATCTATCTATCTATCTATCTATCTCTCAGGTCTAACTATGTAGCCTAATTGACTTTTAACTCACTATATAGACCAGAGTACTCTAAAATTTGTAATTCTCCTGCCTCTACATTTTTCTCCTGAGAACTAGGTTCCACAATACCATGTTTTGAATTATTTTATGTCATGTCTATTTATTACTTCAATAAGTTTATAAACTTCTTCAAAAGTTTCTCAACTTGGAAAATTCTAAGATTTTAGAATTTTGTTATCTAATAAAAACATTCTAAATATCTGACATAAATTATCCTTTGTTTTGGTTTGGAGATTTTCTTTTTAAAGAATTTCCTTGGGAAATGAGTTTCAGTAAGCTTAACAGCTCATATTCACTTGGGAAATAAGAGAATTAGAGGTTTATGGATTTAGGAGCCCAGAACATACTCTTCTGAGAATTGTATTTAGAGATTTTAGAAATATCTTTTATTCCCATCAAAGTATTATACTCATGATACTCCTCCCACCTGGAACTTGCTCTTCAGCCCACCTTAAGAAACTAATTTCTAATTTTCCTTCTGTTTGTTTCAGCTTAATAATACACAAATTTGGGTTTATCTCTCATCTGAACTCACAGACTCGGGTGCTGGTCTCCCAGAACTTACATAATGTTAATGGTAACCTATATAATGGTAATGTGGGGATGTGTGTGACCACTGTTTTCTTATGCATTACTTTCCCTAAAAGAATTAGGATCATAAGGACAGGGCATTGCATTTAGCTTTGCTTAATTTATAGGCCAATACTTTAAAGAATGTATAGCTGAATAAAAAGCAAATTCCTAAACAAGCTTTATGTTTCAAATATATGGATCAATCCGTATATGCTCTCAATGCAATTAATTATATTATCCTTGTGGCTTTCACATTTCCTAAAAAACTAGTGTTCCAATTTTTCCAAAGACATAAGGTGAAGCAATTGTTTGTGATACAAGCCAGCAAACTTTTCAAAGACAGAGGAGTCCCTTGCCAGAGTAAAAGACAAAAACAGCCTGTCTGGTTATTGTTTTATTTTGTTTTTCATGAGTCTATGTGGTTAAGGTATATCCTGAGTAGGAAATGAGACACTAGTATTCCCTAAGCCAGGGTTTTCTGTGAATTTTTCATCATTCTAGATCTCTGCTTCTAAGATCCTATTTATGAAGAGAACATGAAGGCACAGAAGGCTGCCTTCTAAACACACAGGCCCTGCTCAGAATAGAGAAACAGAAAGGATTGCATTATCCACTTTCCTGCTGTTACTAGCATCCCAATTCCTCTGACCTGTTTAATTAAACCAAGGAAGAGAAATGCTCGACTAACTAAAAACTATGCTTTTTAAATAATTGCAGTAAAACATCTGTTTTCTGAAAGCATCACTTTTTGTCCCATGAAACAAAATCACTGAACAGTGAGTAAGAGCAGTTCCACATCCATCATGAGCAAAACTAGATAACCAGGCACAGGCCAGAAGGAAGATCATTTTAATTAATGTGTCATTTGCCTGCAGACAAATCATTTTCCCATAAATGAAAACAAATAAAATATCTTTCTTTTTTTTTTAGTCTTTAACTGGTCAAGTGTATATACTTGCCATTAACAAAACCACTATTCCTCGTAGTTTAATAAACATAAAAAGATCTGGCCATGTTTCTCTCACCAGGTTCTTCAAAGAGTCTGCATAATGAAGTAGGTCTTTTGTCTTCTGTCACATTAACATAAACTGCACTTGAAGACAGAGCATTGTACTGTGCTTTTCATTCCTTTATATCAGCTTTATAACACACAAAGATCTAAGTGAAAGAGATTAATCAAAGATGTCAGTATTCTACATTTCTCTGCTCGGACTGTTCCCTGTCTCCTCTTATCCCATCCCAGAGATCTAAGGCTCTGTTTGCCTGGATGTCGTCCCTTTATTATATACAACCTCCTCTCATCTATTGCTGACTAAGACTATTCTTTGTTCTTCACTTATTTCCCTTTTATTCTCAGAGCCAAGTATCCATTCTGCAGAAACCAGAGTCACATTAACAAATCTTTTTAATTATGCTATCTGTTTTTTTAAGTCTTTTTATTTACATTGGCTCTTTTTCATATTTAAAAAGCACACACAAATTTACTTTCAGAGCTCGGCACCCTTTGACCCTCACAAGATTGGAGAAAATAACTTTAGGAACTGCAGGCTCATATTTAATGGCACTTAGATATTTGACTTTTACTTCATCACATCTTTACTCAATCATTTATATTTAATGTTACACGTACTTGACTCCTTGACATTTTTTTAAAATCTCACATGCTGAATGGTGCACAAATGAGTCCCAGATTTTACTATCCAGCAACTTGTCCTTATTTATCAGGACAGAATAAGTTATCTTTGTTATCTATTCATTAGCATTCAAATGATTTAAACCTCTTCTCATGTATAATCTACATGTGTTATTTATCACATTCTGTCAGTAACTCCTTCCTAGTGGGATCTACTATATAGACATAGATCATCTTCTAAAACTAACTTCTCATGAATACCAGAACTGCTACTTTTTGGATACCAAAGTAAACTTCAACAGTACTTGCAGCTTGGAGAGATCAAATGGCTTTCCTACTAACCCAGCAATGACAACTCACAACAGAATATCCTGTGATAACTGGTAGTTCCTTCAAATCCCATTAGAAAAAAAAATGACTACTTCCTCAGAAGTATTAAGAAAGGAGAACCATACCTTTAAAAATGAAGATTGGGAATAGCATCAGACCAACAAGATGGTTTCCAGCTAACCACAGTCTGCTTCCTGGTGTTTCAAGGTTCTAAACAGGAGACAATCAGAATTAGTGGTTTCATTGTGTACTGCTTTTAAATATCCTGTAAATTCTGTTTTTTGACCTCAGTGAGCTTTGCTCTTAAATTGAAAACACACACACACACACACACACACACACACACACACACACTAATCACATTTTCCCAGACTTCTTTATGGCATCAGACTCAAAGCAAAACTGGCACAGAAAAGTTGGTTCAGCTTAGAACTGAGCACATACTACATAAATTCAACATACATCCTCTGGATACCAATGACCAGTCTGGTGCCCCTGGACAAAAGGTCTAATGTATTTCCAAAACATGCTTTCTCTGTGCCATATTACTATCTCCAGGCATATTTCCACATGAGGATTGACTTATGTCATGGAGAAAGGAAATAAGGCAGAAGCAACGGGTAACAAAAACTCAGATTTAAAATGTTCTCATTTCATTTTACACAATTTGTACTTTGAAAAAAGAGATCATTTATTTGGCAAAAGAGGAATATGCAAAAATAATGGGAAGAAAAAAATAATTGATTTTTAAAATCTAGGCTCTGAATAAGACATAGAAAGAATTCTGTCTGGTACTTTTATATATGGTTAGGAAGCATTCAACAGTCAATTATTAGGCTAGAGTTTTTTCTTGAAAGATAAATCTTTGTAGCCAGAGTCCATTTTGTTGATAAGAAAAATAATGTTTCTGAATGAGCAAGTTCATTGAGGAAGAACCGAAGTTCTATATTACCTTGATACAATGTAAAATATAGAAAAGCAATAAATACCCACTGAACAGAGAAATGAAAAAAAATGATCATGCTGACACTCCAGAGACCTCAGATCTCCAGCCACAGACACTGTATAATCAAGGAAATGCTGTATTCTGATACTCTCATAAAATGCAATGTTTTCTTGCTATAGGAGCCTGCCATGATAAGCTAAATATGAACATATCACCCAAAGGAAGTTCTTTACTTCCAACCATTATCACCTGCCAGGATAGGACTTAGCCATTGATAAATTTAATGGAGGCCTGAGTCTCATTAGTTTACCCTGAAGCAATACCTGAATATAGGAAGAACCAAAAACTGAGATTACCTGAGCTCCACCCAAGAACAGACCATCCAAAGAAAACGCCATACATTACAACAGCTGTAGATAGGATCACCTGCCAGCACATATTCACCAGGACACCCTTAGACAATTGTCAGCCAATAAGGGGTCCTGAACCTCAGAAATATTTCACCTCCACCTTTACTACTATAAAAACCCAGTTCTAACTGAGCTCGGAACTCTCCATTTATTTAATACATTGAACATGCAGAGAGAACAAGTTTGCATAAAATAAAGACTCTTTGCTTTTACATATGGGACCCGGTCTCCTTGTTGGTTTTGGGGTGACTTTGTGGATTTGGGCATAACTTTTGCATTAACTTTCATACTTGAAGCTAATAGTACTTTTCCTTAGATAATAGCATATACTCTGTACTTTTTTCTCACTTACATAGTTATTTTGGATTTCACTTTCTGTATTACATAAACACAGTGTTCCCACAAATTTCATGTTGCCCTGCACTGCGTGTCAGTCTGTTTTATCATGGAACCACACTCTGGCCTTAAATAGAACACTGTACTATACAGCATGATATTCATTATAATCCAATTAAATACAATGGGAAAAGAAATGTGTCACTATGAAGGTGAGATGAATAGGAGAGTTACAGCTCCTTTCTATGCAAGATATGACTAAGGCACCATTTAGGAATACAGTAGGGTTCTAATGCATTGTAGCAGATAAAAAAAAAAAAGTAAAGCTTTGTGGGGTAGGTGATAAAAGAAATGCAAAGAGGAAGGGAAAATACAGTAATTTATCAACAACATCTTTACTATATTTTTCTGCTTAAACCAGTGTCTGAAATTTAGAAAATTTTCCAACTCACAGATTTCAGAAAAAAAGAAGTATCTCTGAACAACAGGTTACAAAAAGAAACTTAAAGGAAGTGGTGGTGCATGCTTTTAATCCCAGCATTCAGAGGTAGAGGCAGGAGGATCTCTGAGTTTGAGGCCAGCCTCACATATAAAGTGAATTCTAAGGTGGCCAGGGCTACACAGAGAAAACATGTCTTTAAAAAAACAGAAACTTAAAACACCCATTATTGTTCCCCTTGTTGGCCAGATTCTATAAGAACAGCCTTATGTAGTTCCCAATACAGTAAAACTATTTTATTTCTTCTAATTCTTCTTTTTTTCTGCATTATAAGCAGTATCTATTTTTAATAATGGATTTTATTAACAATTTCCTAAATATATACAGTGTATTTTGAACATACCACCCAGTTTCCCCACTTCAAATCTACCCAACTTCAAATCGTTTTCTTTTTAATATTCCAAGGAATCCCCTAGTGCTATCCATGTGCACAAAACAAATAGGTGTAGGGCCAATCACTAGAATGTGGGAAGCCTACCAGTGGCTACATAACCAAGGCAGTATGACTCTTTCTGTCCTTCCACTGCCAAAAGCTCTTCAACTAATTGTAGGAACTTATGAATTCTTCCTTGATCCATCCTTGAATATTGACTGCCTTTTTCTTCTATGGGTCTTGTGCAGTGCACATAATTACATAGCCACTGTGAGTTCATAAGTGCAGTGGCTGTGCTATATCCAAAGGAGAGCATTACACAGTGCATCCCCTTTTTGTCAAACTCTTACATTCTTCCTTCCTTCTCTTTTGAGATATTCCCTGATCTTTGTAAAGGGATTGATATAGGTGTCCCACTTATGAGTGAACAGTCATGGTCTGTTATCCCGACTTCTTTGGCCAGTTATGTGGTTTGCATTAACTGCCACTCACTAAAAAATAACTTTGTAGGACCAAGATTAAAGTATTATTGAACTATGGACATAAACATAAATATTTGGAAGTTAGTTGACAATATGAACCTTTAGCAAGATAATAATAATAGGTTTCCCGTCTGGCGAAGACAGGAGTTCTTGACCAGTTTTACAGTACCAGTCATGAATTCTCTCCAGTGGATCCAATTACAAATTCAATCCAAAAATGGATAGTTATCTCTATAACAATCATGTCACAGCTGGACAGTGGTGGCGCATGTCTTTAGTCCCAGCACTTGGGAGGCAGAGGCAGTGGATCTCTGTGAGTTTGAAGCCAGTCTGGGCTATAAGAGGTAGTTCCAGGACTCCAGGACAAGTTTCAAAGTTACAGAGAAACCCTGTCTTGAAAACCAAAGGAAAAAAAAATTATGTCACTATTATAACTAAATCCTTCCTGGCAAGTCAACATTAGAACATGAAGAATGCAATGCTGGCTAAGACAATAGGACATTCTAGCACTGTGAAAGCTAGCCAGGGTAGTTTTCCAGTATGTGTATTGCTATTTTTTTTTTATTTCCTACAAAGTGAGTGATGTCTTCAAAAACAGACTCTGATCATCCACCTTCTAGTTATGGTGGGAAATAGGGGGCACTACAATAGATTTTCTAGATTTAGGGAATTCTAGAGACTCTCTGACCAATAACATATGGGGAAATATGCTATTCTTGGTATTGAGATTTTAATTTAATTACCTGTATCTTCTGGGATCAACATTTCATCCCTGTAGTGTATCTCAATTCAAATTCCATTTTAACTATATTTTGTAAATAGTTTGCGAGCTAAAGGGTTTCCATAAGAACTTTTTATGTATCCTTAGTTTTGGAGAGCCCAACTACCACCACCTCATATCTGTTATTCTCTATTCCCATACCTACTTTTCACTCCCAGGATCCCACTTTTTACTTCATATCATTTGGATTCTACCATCCTCCCTTATTGTATTTCTAATTGACTTGTGAGATAATAGGTTTTCTATAGCTTTTCCATGCACCCTTCATTTTGGTGATTCATACCCAGACATCCTGTTTCTTACTATCTGATTAGCTCCCTTCCTGCTTAAATGTTTCTACCCACAGTATTTTCTAGCTCTGCTTTTCTTTTACCTATCTTCTATTCTCTGTCCCCCACTTAGTGCACCTCCACAACTGGCTATTTTTTGGTTTCTTAACATCCACAGGTACTTTAAGCTAAGAAACAAAACCAAATTATTTGAAGAGACTATCCACAAATGGAACTATGCTTAATATCTTTTTATAATTATATTTTTTTCTTTGGTAGTTTTAACATAATAAAATGAATAAATATTTGTATAAAGACAATGTCAAAGTTATTTATATAGTTTATCTTTTTTCTTATCAACAAAATGGCACAAATGAACTGCTAAACATTTTTAGGAACCTCCATGGATTTCTATGTAAAGCCTTTCAACTCAAGAAGGAAGCTAAGATTTGTTTAAACTAGGATAATTTAAAAATTATCACATTAGATTGGCTGTGGTGGCACACAGCGTTAATCCCAGCACTCAGGAGTCAGAGGCAGGAGGATCTCTGTGAGTTCAAGCCCAGCCTGGTATACAAGAGCTAGTTCCAGGACAGATGCTAAAAACAGAGAAAACTTCCCTTGAAAAACCAAAACCAAAAATAAACCAAAAAAAAAAAAACCATACAAAAACAGAAAACAAAAGAACAAAATAAAAAAATCCAAATAACAGCAAAACACTTTAAATGCTTGTGCTTTAATATGACAAAAAAATCAGCAATCCATTAAACTAATGATTACATATAATTATTCTGTTTAGAATTCACTTTTTTGAGTTATAAAATATCTAGTGTAGATACTTGTGATAATTAATTAAATATTCAGTATTGTATTAAAATATCTGAGCTCAGTGTAGTAGCCAGCACAGCATGGGAAAAATGTCTACTGCTATGACATCAATTGAATCAACAAAGTTATCAGCTCTACAATCACCAGTCTCAGGATTCTCTAGAAACTTCAGATAATAAACAATAGTAATTTGTTGCAAGGAGGGCGGTTGCTTGTTCATCCTGGCCACCCAGCTAGCTTAGCCCCTAAATAACCACTCAAGAACTCTATTCATTAAATTACTGCTTAGCACATTAGCTCTAGTTTCTTATTGGCTAATTCTTACATCTTAATTTAACCCATTTCAATTAATCTGTGTATCGCCACATGGCAGTGGCTTACCAGGTAAAATTCCCAGCTTCTGTCTCTGGCAGATCCATGGCATATCTCTGACTCAGCCCTTCTTTCTCCCAGCATTTAGTTCTGTCTTCCCTGCCTACCTAAGTTCTGCTCTATCAACAGGCCCAAAGCAGTTGATTAACTAATGAAAGCAACACAAAGACAGACTTCCTACACCAGTAATTAACTCAGAAAAATACAACTATTATTGCATACTCATAATTTACAGTAAATTTCATTTATGGGCTTATACAATATGGTATATTCATGTTCATACTCTAAAGTCCAATTTACTAATGATGGACTCAGGATCCATGAGTACACAAGCAAATAATTAGGAACTACCTGCTTCTTTGGGATATCATGTTCTGAGCTCTACTGTACTTTCAATCTGGGGTATCTCCCAAATATCCACATGTTGAAGTTTGGTCCTTTACTTGGAGTACTAACAAGAGGAGCTGGGACATTTAAGAAGTAGAACCTACTAGGAATACATTAGATAATTATGGAGTGTGCTCTTGAAGAAAATGTTGGAACTCCATGATCTTCCTGTCTCTTCCACTTCTTAGCAGCCAATGAAGCCAACATATCCTTGCCCATCACTTGCTCCCTTTGTAGTGTGCTATGCCACTAAAGCCCAAAACAAGTAACCAAATATGGTATGTGCCAAAATAAATATTTTTTCTCTAATTCTATTTATTGTAGGTATTTGTCATAGGAACAGAACTCTAAAATGTATGCTCCCAAAAAGTAAGTAAAACTCTCATTAAATATTTCTGTTTTATTTGACAATTGAGTTTAATTTTTCTCTTGCTATCTGAGTGATGGGAGGTTACACACAACTAGTTATAACGAGAAATATACACAATAATCCTGTGACAAGTCATTACATTAATATGTTTAGGTGTGTTTTGCCATAGCAATTTCAAAATCCCTCCACAGACATTCATTTAATATCTTCTTACTTTTTCATGATACATATGCGTGCATTTCTCATCAAATCCATGGCAATAACTAAGAACATTTCCCTACAGGTAAACTTAAGACGTCAGTAAGAATTTTCTCTTTATTATTATTAACTAGCATATTTTCCTCTTTTATTATTAGTATTAATATATTAATATTAAGTAGCATATTTTTAATATTGGTTCTGCCATATTTGATGCTTGTAAATAATAAGATGAAGACTTTACAAAATGGTTTGGCATCTTATTGGCTTATGTTCTGACTAAATCTTGGTTGGTAGAATATCAGCCATTCCAAATTCAGTGAGAAATGGCAAAGCTTAGGGGAAAGTGTCAGCTGAAAACCAACCAACTATGGGGCATCTAATGATATGACAATTTTTCTATTATTAATTAAAAATTGGTTACTATAGCCATTTTACATAAAAACAAGTGTTATGATTGGAGATATTCTAAGGTGTGCCTAAAATTGTGGTATTCTACTGTTGTTTTTATAGAGCATTGAAACAATTATCTGGATAATTAAAAATTATATACTATCAAAGGGGAAAGATAGGAAGTAGGGAATGAAGACTCAAATTATCCATTTAAAAAATCATTAATTCTATGTGAACCCATGAAATGCTTTTCTATTTCCCCATGAAATGCTCCATTTAGATAACAAGACTCCAGAACAAATTTCAAAGTGATATGCCTAAGTGTTATTCAAATGGTTTATAAACAAATTACATATGTAAAAAGAGATGTTCTCTTGTCTATGGAATCACAGGTCAAATTGTCTATATTGTTTAGGTTTTTTCCTTCCTTTCTTTTTTTCTTTCTTCCTTCCTTTCTTTCTTAAGGTTTTCCTGAGATCATACTGTTATCAGGAAAACAAAAAACAACAGCAACAACAAAATCCCCCAAAATTCAAAAATGCCATTTACCAACATCATGACCTATGTTTTTCTCGAGTCTCCGTCTCACTGACAATACAAATTGCTCATTTCAAGAAGCCAAACAAAAAAGAAAGAAAAGTGACCAACATCACAAATGAAAGAACTGTGTTCCTGGATTGCAACTGTTGTGTTCAGCCATTCTGCAGCCAGACTGAAGTTGAGACCTATCCACAGAGGGAATGGACATGCAAAGAGAAATGTCCTGGGACCTTAACACTATCTAAAGGAGTCAGCCCAAGGACTGCTACTAGAAGTCAACTGATGTTTTTACTTCAAACCAAAGCTAAGGCTTTGTCATCAATAGTCTCCCATGTTATCCAGGTCGCTCCTTTTAATTCTCAATTCCCTGAACATGATGACAAACTCCTGTTTGGTAAATCCCTGAGGCTCAGACCAACATGCCCTCAATTAGGATTACATTCAAATTTCAGCCTAAAAGTTCTAGTCCCCCCAAATAAATTCTAAAAGAAGAAGAAGAAGAAGAAGAAGAAGAAGAAGAAGAAGAAGAAGAAGAAGAAGAAGAAGAAGAAGCCAAACAAGCCTGGGTCTGTTCAAATGTATTTTTTTAGAACTCAGACTTTTCATTTTGTGTTTCTTCGTTGCACTTTGAAAACCATGAACTGAGCAGAATCAGACAGAGCTACTCACAGATGAGAAAAGGGCCTTCTTCAACTGTGTTCATTTGCAGAGAAGGAGCTCATCAGGGCAAGGCAACTGCCTTGATTTTGGAGACACAGCCAGCCACACCCTCAGTTTGCTACTCCCAGCCAGGGCAGTCTTTGTGAGACTTCTACAGCACTCGGGAGGCAGAGGCAGACTGATCTCTGTGAGTTCGAGACCAGCCTTGTCTACAAGAGCTAGTTCCAGGACAGGCTCGAAAGCCACAGAGAAACCCTATCTCGAAAAACCAAAAAATAAAATTTAAAAAAGTAAAAATAAATAAAATACAAATGGTAAAGTTCCTAGATTCTGCTCCTATGCTCCCTAAATTTTCCTAATATAATTTTTAATTGATTTTTATTGAGTTCTACATTTTTCTCTGCTCTCCTCCCTGCCTCTCCCCTCCCATTCAACCCTCTCCCATGGTCCCCATGTCAGCTTTGCCTAAATGCAAGCCTCCCACCCCTCTCCACACCCCTCCCCCAAAATGAAGCAAGGTTGGTTGTGTTTGAAAATCCAGTAGAGTAGCTTTCTCTTCCTTCCTCTCTCAGTAAAATTAAGTCATACAGGAGATACACAGACATTAAGATAACAAAACAACCCAAAATTGATTTATGAAAATAAAGCTGAAATTCTTAGTACAGAAATTGTGACATTATCAGATCACTTTATTTTAAGTATGACATCCATATTGTCTAAATCCTGCCCTCACATGTAACCTGATAAAATACATCCAAGGCATCCAAACCCAGACCTGTCTTTCTACCTGCCTGTTTAAAAGCTGTAGACATTAACCTGGTATTACTAGTCAAGTAAATGAAGACAATACTTGATGAGGGGAAGGGGGAGCAGTCCAGCCTGAAGACCACTGTCTCACATTCAAACAAATTGTTCTTTTTTTAAAATATTTATTTAGTTATTATGTATACATTATTCTGTGTATGCCTGCAGGCCAGAAGAGGGCACCAGACCCCATTACAGATGGTTGTGAGCCACCATGTGGTTGCTGGGAATTGAACTCAGGACCTTTGGAAGAACAGGCAATGCTCTTAACCTCTGAGCCATCTCTCCAGCCCCTCAAATTGTTCTTAAGGGAGCCCACACATCAAGCTTTATTAAATTTTAGAGAATTTAACATGAAAATTTGTGTCACACTGATCTCTCCAAGTTCACATTCCTTTAACAGGTTGAATGAAGTAAAATAAACCCAACATCTGCTCCTGGCACTTGTTTAATTTTAGAGAGAATCTAAAATTTGACTGACTCAGTAAGAGGAGCTGAGAAAACGTAAACAAAGCTTCTTAATTTAAGACTGGCTACAGGCGTGTTTTTCCTGGTTCCAGACAATCTGCTGAATTCCAGCTGTGCTTGCTCGATTCAGCATCATTCTGAGCATTGCTGTGTCACATCAGAGAATAAGCAGGGTTGGGTGGAGATGAGTCTGTGCAAACCTGGCTTCTTCCGCAGCATACAAATGAGTGCCCTTATGACAGCATTAATAATGCAGAGCACACAATGTAGATGACTTGGCATGGTCCTGAGTGCACATCAACACAGGCAGTCAGGACTCACCAGCCCAACTGTCTGCACAACCTGATTGTCTGAAAGTGCCTGCTGTCCTAATCACCAGTCTCCTTTCCCGTCACCCTCAAGGGCTTCATGAATAAAGAGGGACAAACACTTTCTATTACTCGTTAGTACCTCAGCTGGTGTACACTTAATAAACTTTCTTATCTCTTTAGGTACAAATGACCTCAAAGATCCGCAAACCCCAAACAGTCATTAGTTTTCTCTTGACATCCACAAAAAAGTTTGCCCAAGTTATTGAGGAAGAAGAGAAAATTCTTGGATGACAATGTTACAAGAAACAAGCTAATCTCGAAGATGTGCAGAATATCAGCACAAAATAGTGGGCAGTGACAAATGTACCTTAGCAAGCTATCTGCAGTACTCAATGAATGAAAAAGCACCAAATTCATTTTTATTCATACACACGTTAACCATGAGAAGAAGTTCCTAGTATCTCCAAAAAGGACTGACAAAAATCTTTTGAAAGGAAATTTAGATTATATTAATTCAAATGCCATCTGAAGGGAAAGTCAGTCCCAAATCCTGTCATCTAAAGAAACTCATGCAAATTTTAGATGCTGTTACCTCTAGAAACATAGGGAAAATATGACATTGTGGAGTGTTTGCACATTGTTATTTACAGGCGGATCCTAATCTTTAATAGGTCCAAAACAATATTACAACAGGAGATCATTAAGGCACACATGAGAAAGCCAGGAGTTAGACATAATTTTAAGGTGTAACTGCCTAGATATGTTTGATCATGTGTTTACTAGTTGCTTTCATTCCACAGAGAATAAAACACACGGAATGTACCTGCTAAGCTTTAGAGATTAATGGATGATTTAACTCCAATGAAGGACTCATTGTCTGGTCCTTGCTGCTTCCAGAGTTTTAGTGCCCCCTTCTGTAAAGAAGCTGAGTTGGTTTCCAGTGTATAAAATACTCATATGTGAATGCATGATGATGTGCACACACACATAATTAATATATATTAAGATAAGAGAACAAAACGTGCACAAGAGAGACAGAGGAAAAATGTGCTGCATGTAACTCATAACAAATTAGAGATTATCATGTTGCTTCCAAGACTCATATACATCAAAAGGGAAAACTTGATTCTACAACAAACCCATGTGTTACCAGAGAGGATAAAACATTCCAATTCCTAAGAAGACAAGTTCTAAGTTAGAATCAATAGAAAAGAGAATTTGATTGTGTGATTTTTTGCACAGGGGTGCACTTTCCTACTGTTACCTAGCATGCCAAGAATATTCCTACCTTGGACTATTATAGCTATTGCTATACTGTCTAGATTGTTCATCTTCATGTCAACCCCAGATTTGTATCCTTCACTGATTACATATTTTCATAATATCTCAAATGTCATTTCTGTTTCCCTGAAGTTTTCTCCAACAACCCAATTTAAAACTGAAAATCTCCAATTTCTTGCCAGCATCCATACAAATTTTCCTTCACTTGTTTTTCTGCAGAGCACTTGCTGCCATACTGAAGTTTTTGACAGAATCCGCAACCAGCAGCAGCTAGAACGTAAGTTCCCTGAGCTCACAGTTTTTCTGTGCTGTTTACTATTTTTTCCTGGACAGTATCTGGCAAATTTGTTGAATTCATGGTAAGTCCATATGTTTTCAATATTATTGCTACAATTGTTTCCCATGGAGAAATAATTCCACAAGACAATTGATTCCATTTTATAGAAATCTAGTGATATGTCTCCATTTGATGTCTACAGTGACTCTTAACCATACGTAGTCACACATTCTTTTGGTGTTCAAGAAAAACAAGCCCTTAATTAAACATTCCTTGAGTATTTTTGTTCCTCTAAACCCATGTTGCATGTTAATGACCAATAGAGCAGTAGGAAGAGGTGGAAACTTTTATTCCATTAACCACATTTCAGGTACTCAATAGCACAAATGAACATTCTTAGAATGTTTATAGCATAGTTTAGAAGGGAGTGGAGTGGGGTTCTCAGTCTCTTTCTGAAACCCAACTGTCTATTGATTGAGGATTTTCAGAGCCTGGTGAAAAATACTTAACAAGATGAAAGTAAGATATTCACTAGAAATCAGAAAATTAAATGTTCCACCAAATAAGTTTGTTCTTTCCTTCATTGAAATTCTTTCACACAGCAGAAGGTGTAATCCTACTGTTTCAAGCAAAAGGAAATCACTCCCTTGATGGGACTCTCTAAATGGCAAAAGGGACATGAGCAAGGGCATACATTGATCTCTCTGATTCCTGTTGGTGTATGGGCTATGACAAGCTGCTTTAGGATCCTATAGTCTTGACTTCCTTGCAATACAGACCCTTGATCCCAACAGAAACACTTTTACCTCTAGTTACTTTTGTTAGAATATTTTCTCATGACAATAGAAAATGGCCTAAGTCAATGTAATTCCACTATATTTCCGGGTTCTGTCATTTGCAAGGTCTCTGGGAGAGATGGCTCAGTGGTTGAGAGTATTGCCTGCTCTTCCAGGGGTTCTGAGTTCAATTCCCAGCAACCACATGGTGGCTCACAACCATCTGTGGTGAGGTCTGGTACCCTCTTCTGGCCTATCTATACATACAGATAGACTATTGTATACATAAAAATAAATAAATATTTAAAAAAAATTGAGCATACCATGTGTAAGTGTAGATGCAAACATCTTTTAATTTATCCTATTTGAGAGTGGTTTATATTTAATATAAATATTAATCTATAAAACATCACATGAAACATTTCTCAGAATTATTTTTTTTGAAATTTCTCTTTCTGTATTTTTCTCCCCTTTTCTCTATTCCCTTATCTTTCACCCTCCCCTTTTTTGAGAGTTCCATCATATAACTGATGCGAGGCTTGATGCTTTCATAAAAATGTCAGAAATTTTGTACATTTTTGTTTGCCTTTTTTCTCCTCTTTTTGTTCTTCAGGTTAGACAATTTTTATTGATTTATCTTGGAGCCATCAATCAACTCCTGACTCCTTTGATATTTCTTCCTCCATCCCTCCACTCCTTCCTTCCTTTCTTTTGTTTCAGTTACTTACTCTTTGTCTCTAGAATTTCTAATTTTTCTTTTGTTTTCCTCCTTTTATTCAAAAAATGTTTTCTTATTATTATTATTAAAGTTTAAGTCTTTTAACTTGTTTCCCTTGTTCTTTAAAAATATTTATAATTGTTGCTTTCTCTATGGAACAATACCTGGAGGAATTCAGAGAGTGTTTCTATTGATATTGACATTTTCCTAAATGTGGACTTATTTGAGTGTGTGTGTGTGTGTGTGTGTGAGAGAGAGAGAGAGAGAGAGAGAGAGAGAGAGAGAGAGAGAGTTTTATTGTTGCTATTAAAAACTAGATACTTTAGAAAAATTATGGGCTATGGGCACAATTTTGTTCCCCTTTCACTTTCCCCAAGCTTGATGCTTTCTGTTTAGTAGATTGACTAGGATAATGCTGCACCACCCCTAAACTGTGAAGGCATTAATGGGTTTTGTTCACTTAGTTTTAATATTCTAACTCTCAGCTGACATAGCATTCTATGATCAGTCTTCCAATGCTCATATTTAAAAGTCAGCAGTTTTAACAGATAAATACTTCTCATACTCCATATACATTTCATTAGTTTCCCAAGCACACAAGTGATTATTTTGTAATTTTTGTCAAGGTTTACAGTTGGTTAAGGGAATGATAATTTTCTTTATGTGAATGTTTTTTTCTTGCCTCCAATGATTTGGATTAAACACCTGTGGACTTTAATATTTTTTTATTAAATTTTTTATTAAAAATTTCTGCCTCCTCCCTGCCTCCCTTTTTCCTCCCCCTCCCCAATCCTCACGCCCCACTCCCCTCCCCCTCCCTCTCCAGTCCAAAGAGCAGTCAGGGTTCCCTGCCCTGTGGGCAGTCCAAGGTCCTCCCCCCTTCCATCCAGGTCTAGGAAGGTGAGCATCCAAGCAGGCTAGGCTCCCACAAAGCCAGTACATGCAGTCATGCAGTAGGGTCAAAACTCAGTGCCATTGTCCTTGGCTTCTCAGCAACCCTCATTGTTCGCCATGTTCAGAGAGTCCGGTTTTACCCCATGCATTTTCAGTCCCAGTCCAGCTGGCCTTGGTGATCTCCCAATAGAACAGCCCCACCGTCTCAATATCTTAAGAATGGAGTGCAAACTCATCATTGGAATAAAGTTGTCAAACTTAGCAAATAAAAATAGAATTGCAGATAATGAAATACTTTAATTTAAGTATTTCTCAAGTATTTTAGAAGAAAACAACATAATTTTTATATATTTAAAATTTCATTTTATGAATAGTCTACATTTCCTCTGGTTATCTTTGTGGAGATTTGTGATTTGTTAAAGAGAAAGTAACATTTTAGCTTAGAAGATGTAACAAATAGATATTCAGCTAGTGACCAAGAATATGACTATATAAGTTTTTGAAAAGGCCAGATGAAGGCACTGGAAAATGCCATTTCATAATATGGAGGATAGTTGGTTAAGAAATGGGTGGGTTTCTTTATCTTCCCAAAGAGATAGTAAGAGCAATGAGGTGAATGTATACTTAAAGGTACACCATTTTTACAAAGAGGTCAAAAGAATTCTATTTAGTGTTAGGAAAACATATAGTTTTTATTTAAAAGCCCACTTTCTCGTCTATACTTCCTGAGTTATTCTCTGGGAGTCTGAGACAGTAAAGTCAGTGATTAAATGACTATTTATTGGTGATTATCAAAATAAGAGTCAACGATTTGCGTATTTGAAAGTTACATTGTTTCTTATTCAAAATAGTAATTTGATCACCTGGATATTCTATGTTTAACCCTTACTGCCTTGAAGAAGAGTCCAAAATCCAACCAATAATGAAAATTACAAAAATAAAAGTGTGGAGACAAGATTAACCACTGAAGGACCATCTCCAAAGAAAAATGTGAGATGGAGTGTATGTGGACCCAAAAGATTTGCACCTCTGTCCTCACTTAGCACCATTCCCCATAATCTCAAACTACCTGCAAATATTTCAATACTTGCCTAAAGTAACAGGATGACAGGAATAAACTCACTTATATTAACACAGAAAACACAATCACAGGTATCTGCAATGACATAAATGGGGTTCTAAAGCATAAAATTGAGCATAGATGATATTCAAATCATTATAAACTGAATAATTACATTCTTGAAAAGTTCAAATGCAAGCAACAGTAATAAATGGTCACAGAAATCAGAAGAGTCCTACCTTGGATATGGTGCAGTTTAATCATAAAGAAGCAACATGTCGAAATTTTCTGAGATGATAAGCATAGAAAAGTGTACACACAGAAATATTCAATATGCCAGTAGATATGGTGACACATGCTTTTATGACAGCACTAGGGAGGTGGAGGCAGAAAGGTCATCAGTCAGAGGCTCAGTCTAGAATACATGCTGAATTCCCTGCTACCCCAGACCTTGACATCCAAATATCCAGAGTCTGGAAGGTTAGGGGGGACGTTCTACCCCAAGCCCCTTCCTCTGGGAGTTGCCTCAATCCAGATTCCATTCCTGAGAGCGCCAGCCAAATGATGACCCTTTTCCAGAGATGCTCAAGACCACTCTCATGGAACATTTAACCTGACCCCAGAGAACAAACACTTGGTTTTCTGATCTTCCTTCCCATCTCTGCTCTGGAGGTCTGGAAAGTCATCCAGGAGTTTGGTATTCATTAAAAATGGGATTTTTCTATTTGGGTTTGATTTTGTATGATTTGAATGATCACATTGGCAGAAAGGCTTATTGGAGTGCAGAAACTTTTCATCTGGAAATCCCACCAAGGGGTGTTTGTTTGTTTTCTTTCTCCCAATGGTGTGAGGCTATGTGGTGAGAAAACACCATTCTCCCCCTCACCTGCTCTCCACCAGGCTATGATCTGCTTTGGCCGGTTATTATGTCTTTCCTCATCATTGCCTTAGAGGCCCAGGGCCTGCAATTTTCAGGGTGTCCTGTATACTACGCAGCTGTGTCAGGCTCCCAACCTGTTACAGGAATAAGGACCTGCCTTGTTCGGTGGGACTCCTTTTTCAGAATCATTAGGCGTCAAGTCCTGGGAAAGTCTTGTAAAATGGACACCTACAATTTGAATCCGGACCCCCAAACACCCACGGGATGCCTATTATAACTTTTTTTTTAAATCGGGGCTATCTGATACCATACATCCTTAACACCCAAAATTTTTTGCCGATATGGGGACAAGTAAATAAAAACCCTTATTCCCATGGTTTCCAAGAACTGTGCTCCTGCCTTTCCTCACTGGCCAGTGTCACTCAGCACTAGTCTTAGTTGCTAGGGTCACGGTGCTTCCAGATTCCCACTTATCTGAGAATCAGGATCCGTACTACCATGACCATTCTGCCAGAGACATTGGCCACGGAACCCACTGTCATTTCAATCACTGTTTGCTGTTTGTCTGCTTTTTTGCATTCCTGGCATATGATCTGTTCATGCTGGGATTCTTCATGTATTGGGTCCATTCCTCCTGCCCTCCCACTCTGAGCTACATAGGTATTATGTCCTTGTGTTTCTGTTCTTCCTTACAGCATCTGCAGATATAACTCTTAATGGGACCACCTGTGTCCTTGCCTGGCTTCTACAGCCTATTCCAGGATTTTTAGTTTGGTCAGCTGACACAGTTTCCTGGAAAAAAAATTTGGTCTTTCTGTTAATATATGTGTGTAAATAATATGGCCACAGTATGCTATGTTTCTATGTGTATGTGAGTTTGCTTTGAAATCTGTAAAACTTGTGACTCTAGATTACAACAGCTCTGAAAAAAATATAAACACATGAATAGCCACCATTTTGGTTGAGATCAAAGCAGAAACCTCAGTGCCATCTTTAATAAGGGTACCCATATGTATCGAATACAAGGAAATATTTCTCTCCAATATACATTGTATTACAATATATTTCTATATGAAAATTCCTGTCTTGTCCAAAAAAAAACAAGGTTTATAACAATGGTGATTTACTGAGATATTAAAGATGCACCATTACAATGTTAAACCTTAGTTCTGCCTTCCACAAATTAGGATTATGCTCTAAGTCTCAGGACCACAGCTAAAAGCTATAGACTAAAATGATCCATATAATCTTCTAATATTGGTAAGCTGTAACTGATTGGGTAAGCTATATGTCCAAATTTAGCTTATATGTCTAATTTGGATACACCTGACAGTTAAAGATAGCCTGATTCTCAAGTGCCTTTACAGATCTGAGAATACGGCATTTAACAAATTTCTTGGCTAGAGAGACATGCTAGCTTCTGCAGCACCCTATAACTCCTCCAAGAAAATACATGACAGCAAAAGAACTTTCTCCTGGAGGCTTACCTTTGGATGTGGCGAAGCCAACTACACAGAAAAATAAACCTTTCACCTTATCAGGAGCCTGGAGCCTGCCTGAACTGGATACTGTGGATCAATCCTTTCATCCTGCCAAGACAAGCAGACTGAGCCCTACCCCCACAGGAAAATTTGTTGGAACTTCTGGGCTTAGCAGCTAAAGACAAGTACTGATTCTAAGACTGGTGTTCACCAAAGACCATGGAGAGACTTGGGATTGCCTGGGTAGCTGGAAAAGCTGTCTCACTTTTGCTCATTTACTTATCCCTCTCAAATCTGTCTGTCATTTGATGACTTAAGGTACTGGAACCTAATTTGTTTATTAGTCAAGTTTCCTGTTAAAGATACAGACAGTTGTGGCTCTTTCTCGTTCTTTATAGTTCAGGATTAGCAGGTTTCGGATATTATCTCAGAGGTTTCTTTGAATAAGTTCTGCTGCTGTATCAAGGTATCTGATCTGAAGAAAACTAACAGTCTCCAGAGTCTATTTTGACCCCTTCCAATTTTGAGCATATTTTACAAGTCACTCCTACTTACATATTTTTCCTTTTTATTGTTGAATGATGCTATAAAATATAGGTTTGAGCAACACTGGAAAACTGTCAAAGACAAAAACGCTTGCATTTCCCATGCCCCTATATATAATCCAATGCTGAACTACTCTTGAATAACCTTCACCTTGATCAAATCAGCTATGCATTTTGAAATCAGTTAAATTAACTAAATTATACTATTTTAACTGCTTTTATTGTGTAACATTCTTAGCAGGCATTTCATTATTTTTTCTCTGGCCTTGTAATAAAAGTAAGTGACAGTATGTCACTCAATGCAGGCTAGCTCACTTAGGTCAATAATGACCCCTCTTTTAACTCTAGTGTGGATTGTTATACAGATGTGATAGTTTTGTTACATTCAGTCTTGGGAACTACTTTAAAACATAAATTTTCAAATGACAATTCCTTTAGTCTCCTTAAATTACTGTCAAGTTTTAAGTTTATTGTTTGCAATTTCAACTTTAAACTCTCAAAGAAATCATGACAATGCTTCTAATTATAGATATTAAGACTGTGGAAGACTTCTCAGCAGTCCTTACTTGTTTACTGTTTGTATGTGTATTCTGCTTAATGTTATCTTCTGAGTCTTCCCTTTCTCCATAGACAAGACCACAGCAAGAATTTATCAGCATAAGCCTTCCCAGACTCTTTCTCTTCCTATACTGAGCAATCCTACTGATAATTTTTAATTTTGAAACTTAGGAGGAAATAAGGTGCAATTACATAGTTTTCTGTAAATATTTTGCTCCTCATTCTTGTTACTGACTGAACAGGTCAGCTGAACACAAGCATTTTTTTTTTCCATTTAGAAGGGAATGATTTAGATGTGGTGATTTCACTTGTCACTTGTTTTCAAAATACACCTGCCGTTACAAATGAATCTCAAAATTTCTAGCAAATAGTTTTATTAAATAAAGAGGGAAAATAACCTCCCATTACTTCCAGAGCTCAGTAGAGGCCCCAAATGTATTACTTTATTTCGGAGACACAGGTAGCTAGACCACAAATAAGGAAGAAACACTCTGTTTTGTTATGGCCCATCTCTGCAAAGTAGAATATATTAATAACTTCAGGTCTCAATATTCTGAGATTCCTAGACTCACCTGTTATGTAAACACAGCTGGAGCTTACTGACAACTTCTAGTTTTCTACCAGCAAATTCCCTTTGTTTTAAATGGTTCTCAAGTCACGTCTGAACAACCACATCTGTTCAAGGTAGGACCAAATGCCTTGTGCCAGAGTCAGGCTTTATAGCAGAGTTTTAAACATCGCTTTCAGAAAGAAAACACACAGGTTAATAGAAGTCTACTGCCTTAATAATTTTAGATATGAAATGAGTCATAATAAGATGTAAAAAAATTATGTAACTGTCAGGCTATCAGCTTTCAACAAATTACAAGGCTTCATTTCCTGAGTTCCAAATTTTTCCAAATTTCTGATGAATTTTGTTGTCTCTTGTTGCTTAGCAACATAGCATCTGTCAGTTGTGGGGAGGAGATGAACTATGGCTCTTTGTCCTCTTCTGATGCTTTTAAAATTATTTTTATGTATATGGATGTTTTCCTGCATATTATATACTGTGTACCACATGTATATACTACCCACAGAAATCATAAAATGGCACAAAACTCTCTTATAGTCTGAACTAAAAATGTTTCTGCACAGCTCTTGTCTTAAAAGCTTTGTCAGCTGATAAACACATATGAGTTCTGACTTCAGCAGTGGTCTAATCTATTGATGAGATTAATATTGGGATTATAGCCTGATTAAGAAAGCTGGCTACCAGGAGTTCTTTCTATCTCAAAATGACCCATATCAGTGAACCATCCAATCATAAAGTGATACAACTCTCCTCTGATTTGATTTTTTTCATGAATTTTGTCACAATGATGAAAAACTCAACTGATACAAATACATTACCCTTCTCTAATTTCTCCCACAATTCCCAACATACCAAACCCAACCTACATATCAACCAGTTGCCTATAAACCAACTCAAGCAAAAGCCCACTCTAAAGAAGATAATGTATTATTTAAGACCTGAATCTTATTTTATTCTGTTCTGACAAATTACTTTGGTTGTCATTAGCAGGGGAAGTTTCAAGAATTTAGTGCCATGCCTTGATAGAATGTGAATGATCTTGTTTGGATAATAGAAATAAAAAAGGGTCTTCAAGGCAAAAGGGAGCCACTTAGATCAGACTACAGAAAATTGCCTATAAAAGATTGTAAAAAAAAAAAATTGTAAAAAAAATTGTAAAAAAAAAAAAAAAAAAAAAAGCTGTCCCTGGACTTTCTTCTGTGTATAGGCAGCTAGAAACAGCTTTTATCATGGTATCATTTAGGCTCAGCAGTGAAGTTTCTTCTGAACATGAGGCCATTATGCAAATAATATTATAATTCAATTCTTGTTACTAGTATAACCTTGAAAAAATCTTTCCCTTTGCTTTGGATTTACAAATGTATGGTTTCCCAAAGCTTCATAGGTCACATTCTGTGGTTGATGCTGTCATGGCGGGGGTGGGGGAAAGTTGTTCAGCTGAGATGGTGTCTTGGTTAATGTTTCATTGCCATGAAGAAATATAGGAATAAGGCTACTATTATAAGAGAAAATATTTAATTGGGAGTTTGCTTTATAGTCTCAGAGATTTAGTCCATTATCATGTAAATGATCATGGTGGCATTCAGATGGGTGCTGGAGCAGTAGCTGAGAGCTACATTCTGATCCATAGGTAGAGAGAGAGAAAAAAAAAAATCTAGGCTTGACATGAGCCTCTGAAATTTTAAAGTCCATGCCCGTTGGCACACTTTCTCTAACAAGATCATACTTGTTAACTCTTCTAAAACATTCAAATAGTGACAGTCACTCCCAGCTGATTAAGTGGGGGCTGTTCTTATTCAAACCATCATAGATGGCTCTAGTTTTGATGTGATCAACAGCCATGGTTTTCATAGAATTAAGACTCATTACTCTAATATATTTAAAACAACAAAAACAGAAAGTACTTCTTGAAAAAACTGCACTTTGCATTAGTCAAATCTCATTTTTTCCTGAGCCAAAGTATGTGGGCTTATCTTGAAAATGCCAAAATAGCTGTGAACATGGGGAAAATAAAAAGACTTAAAAAAATAGATTTTCTCAGAAAAATTCAGTATGAGTATTCAGAAGAATGCATGACTTATTAAGTTGTGAACCGGGGGATGATTATCTACACCCTATGCATATCTCTAACTCTGTGACAGTGTCATTAAAATATGGAGTATTTTTTGCACTGTTCACACCCAAATTCAAATGAAATCTAAATCTTAGCAACTTCAGAAGCTTTGGCTGTGACATAAAAATGAAAAAAAATCAGATAAATAAATATTGTCAACACACTATTCTCTGACAGAAAAGTGTTTTAAGAACATTCTACAACCCTTTGAGGTGGTATCTGTTATTCTAATAAATAAAAGTCTGAAGATATCTAAAGTAATGAAGGCTTACTGAGGTCAATGGGCAGTGTGCCTCTATGCACTGCTGCAGTTAAAACATAAACAAAAAAAACATGCCATATTCATTGGATAATCACATGTAATCTAGAGTCACAAGTTAGACATTAGAAACAATGGATATAGTTGTGATATTAGTAAAGTTTCTAATTTAGTTGAAAGGTATCTTTCTTTGCTTTCTTATGTTGTGGTAAAAAAAAAAAGAGTTTATTTATTCTTCCATTTCCACATTACAGTCCTTCATCAAAGAAAATCAGATCAGTAACTTGAACTGAAGAAGAAACTACAGAAGAGAGCTGCTTATGGAATTGTTCTTTATGGTTTGCTCAGCTTGGTTTCTTATAACATCCAGGACCATTAGTGGCATGCCCCATATTAATAAACAATCAAGAAAAGGCACCACAGGCTTCCCCACAGGTTAATCTTGAGGGTCTTTTCCTCAACTGAGATTTCCTTTTCTAAATTACTCTAGCTCATATTGAGTTTACATAAAACTGATCAGCATAAAGGGCAAAAGAAATTACATCTACTAAATGATTCTGTGGTTTGAAGTTACATGATGTCAACTAATAGTAGTATTCTAAACAAATATTTTTTTTTTAATTTGAAAAATGTTGAATGCATTTGAACTAACAGAAACTATGTCAGCAAACACAAGACCTGCACAAGTGTGAACGTGTGTGTGTGTGTGTGTGTGTGTGTGTGTGTGTGTGTGTGTGTAGAATTCCTTGTTAAACTTTGTCAGGTTTTACATGAATATAGTTGACCATGTTGGGTGCCAATCTGTTGGCGGAGGCCACTTGTTCATTTCCAGCTTCCCACACCCAAAATAACCACACAGAAAATGTATTAATTAAATCACTGTTTAGTTTATTAGCTCTAGCTGCTTATTGTCTCGCTCTTAGATTTTAATATAACCCATTTCCATTACTTTATATTTTTTCATGAGGCTCACAGCCTACTGTCAAGGTTCTGGCTAGCAGCTTGTGTACTTCCCCTCTGGTAGCTCCATGACTCTGACTCTGCCATCTTTCTCCCAGCATTCAGTTTTGTTTTTCCCACCTACCTATATTCTGCCCTGTGCAGGCCAAAACCAGCTTCTTTATTCACTAAACAATAAAAGTAACACATGTACAGAAGGGAATCCCATATCACCCCTCCACAATTCTTCCCTTTTTATTAATTTTAATAAAGCCTCTCCTTCTGCAACAGGACAAATGATCATTTCTGTCTTAGGTGAACACTTTCCCATTCCCCAGACTTAACCGTCTTAAGTACATGTATTATCATCATACATGTCCACATCTTAGGGGCCTGGGAAGAAAAAGGATCAAACCCATCATATCTGCTGACCTCTGTAAACAAAGGATAATTTCTGAGCTCTCTATCTCTGAACCAATTTGTGGCCAAGAGAGTTCATCTGCAATGAGATAATGGTTTGTGAATAAACATGCTCCTAATGGTTACAGTCTCCTAATTAAAGAAGAGAAGATCATCAGGGTTGCATGCCCTTTTCAGTCAGATTATAGTACTTCTTAATAATTTTTAGTTGTATCAAAATCTAAATTTCATATCAAATATGTTAAATCCAAGCACTCATGAGAAATGTCAGACTTTTCTTAACATCTTATGGCAAACTAAAGAAGTTGCAAACATTAACCAGTCAATACCATAATTCTAGAATTGAAATTAACAAAAAACACAATCTGTCACATCGTAATTCTCTCATATTCATATTGTTTAAAAGATGAGAAAAGGCTTCTCTGAAGGGTGAGAGTGTACCCACAATGCTATTTCTAAGTAATTGTCCAGGCTCTGAACAGTTGTAAAATACTTTCAGGCTACCTCTCACATATTTGAAAAATACTCTTTGTAACGAGTCCTTTTTATCATGAGAGGAAATTGAGGTCTCAGTTCTCAGGTCCATTATTTCAACAGCAGATTGAATATTATACTGTCAAAGTGAGTTCTGTGTCCCAAAGAGTAAAGCAGTCAAATATTCAGTTTGTATTTCTGGTCTGGCTTCAAAGTAAGCAGGACTCCCTAGGTCTGGAAATCTGAGTATCAAGTCCATCAAGAGGCTGGAAATCACCATGATCTTCTTTCCTTTGTCAGACTGCAGTAAGTTGACAGAATTATTGGTTCAGGTACCCTTTTCCTTGGCCTACAGCGTGGTAGTATGAGGAAATAAGGACCACAGGTTCAGCAATATTTTTCTGCTTCTCCTATGGAGTCATGAGCAGCTGTGATGTCAGTAGAACTAGTGCTGCTCTGTTGTGTATGCATTCATCTCATTCAGCTTTATTTTCTTCCTGTGAAAAAAGCTCAGACATATCCTAAATCCCAAACTAATACAGGATCACGTCTTTTGCATGATCTGATGCAAGGTTCTCTTCACCTTGCCTTATCAAAGGTTGCATTAGGGCCAATCTGTCTGCAACAGATTGCTCATGGGTATCCATAAAAAGTGCATGAATTAAGGCATTATGTGGTAATTCTTGTTTTATTATTTTATTACTTTAAAAAAATACCAATCCAAAGTCCCACTCTTTCTCCTCAGTCTACTCCCTCTGCACAACACACCCTCCTACCCCTACCCCTCCAATCCTAAGAGACAACAAAACACCCTGCCCTGTGGCAAGTTCAGGGCCCTCCCTGCTACATCTAGGTTGAGCAAAGTATACATCCAAAGAGAATAAAATCCCAAAAAGCCAGTACATGCAGTAGAGACAAATCCCAGTGCCACTGTCAGTGGCCCCTCAGTTGGCCCCAACAGTCAAACACATTCAGAGGGACAAGTTTAATTCCATGCTCGTTCACTCCCAGCCCAATTGGAGTTAGTGAGCTCCCATTAGCTCAAGCAAACTGTTTCAGTGAGTGAACCACTCATGGTCTTGACTTCCTTGGTCATATTCTCACTCCTTCCACTCTTCAACTAGACCTTAGGAAGGCAGTCCAGTGCTCCAATGTGGTTCTCTGTCTCTGTTTCCATCTGTTGTTGGATGAAGGTTCTATGGTGATATTTAAGATAATCATCAGTCTGACTACAGGGTAAGGCCAGTTCAGGCATTCTCTCCTCTATTGCTTAGGGTCATCCTTCTGGATTCCTGAAAATTTTTCTAGGGCCAAGTTTCTTGATAACCCCGCTCCCTCAATCAAGATATCTCTTTCCTTGCTCTCATATCTGTCCTTCTTCCATCTCAACTATCCCATTCCCTCAAGTTCCCCTCAACGCTCCCCTTTCCCTTTCTTCTATGCCACCCCCATCCCCATGCTCCCTATTTTGTCAAGCTATCTTCTCTGTTTCCAATTCCCAAGTGGGTCTATATATGTTTTTCTTTGGGTTCACCTATTATTTAGCTTCTATAGGATCATGAACTATATAGGCTTAATGTCCTTTGTTTATGGCTAGTATCCACTTAGAAGTGAGTACATACAATATTCTTTTGTGTGTGTGTGTCTGGCTTACCTCACTCAGGATAGTGTTTTCTAATTCTATCCATTTGCATGTAAAATTTAAGACGTCATTGTTTTTTATCTCTGAGTAGTACTCTAATGTGTAAATGTATCACCCTTTCTTTATCCATTCATCAGTTAAGGGGAATCTAGCTATTACAAATAATGCTGCTATAAACATAGTTGAACAAATGCTTTTGTAGTATGATTGGGCATCTTTTGGGTATATTCCCAAGAGTGGTATTGCTGAATCCTGAGGTAGGTTGATTCTCAAATTTCTGAGAAACCACCATACTGATTTCCAATGTGGTTACACAAGTTTGCATTCCCACCAGCAAGGAATGAGTGTTTCCCTTAGTCTACATCCTCTCCAGCATAAGTTGTCATCAGTGTTTTTGATCTTGCTGTAAGATAGAATCTCAGAGTTATTTTGATTTGCATTTCCCTGATGGTTAAGGATGTTGACCATTTTCTGAAGTGTCTTTCAGCCATTTTAGATTTATCTGTTGAGAGTTCTTTGTAAAAAAAAAAAAAAAAATGTTGTAAATAGTCCTAAATGGCTCCATTCATTGTACCTCCTTCTAAACAATAAAAAAAGGTCTCAAATATTTTAAATAGACACATCCCTCAAATACTCAGAGATCTGAAGAATATGGCATTTAAAATGTTAACAATAATGCTTTTAGTAATAGAGAGACAGGCTGGCTCTTGGCAGCAATCCCTATTTCCTCCAAAGGAGAGGGAAGGAAGGGAAAAGGAGAATGTCTTCCTGGAACTTGCATTCTAAATGGCAGAACTAGCTACTAATCAAAACTTCTTCTCAACTCAGTTGTTGTTAAGAATCTCTTCAGACTGTGGATGAAGGGACAGTGGAATTGACTACTTCATATTTTCTAAAGAATATGTAGTCTGGGTCTCCCAAGAGTTCTTACTCAAAAGAAGCCTGTGGGATCATTTACAGCAATTCAGGCCTACTTCCATCAGCTAAAAGATGGCTGTTGTCCTACAACCTGCCCTCAATGACCAATGAGGATCCTGAGGTGGATGTCGTGGTAGCCAATATAGTAAGTATCATTTTAAATCATTAACTCAGGTAAAATTTATCTTTCTCAATATCGCTGATGCAGTTTGATGACTGATAGCTTTGCCAGATGAATAGTAGGCACCAAGACTTCGAATGCCTTCTCAATTCTCCGTATAAATGTTGAGGTAACAGGTCTCACTCTCCTAGAGCCAATACTCAGTCTAGACACAATTTACCTCATTATCAGCCCCAGAAAGAGATAAACTCACAAAATAAATTTCAGTATAACTTCTTATCCCACCTTCTTTAAATAAGAGTTATTTTAAGATGTGAAATATAAGATGTGAGCATCTAACAATGTTTTACAGTCTAAGAAGGTGTTTTTGTTGTTGTTGTTGTTGTTTGTTTGTTTTATGTTTTTTTTTTTTTTTTGTTTTTCAAGACAGGGTTTCTCTGTAGCTTTGGATGGAGCCTGTTCTGGAACTAGCTCTCATAGACCAGCCTGGCCTCAAACTCACAGAGATCCACCTACTCCTGCCTCCTCAGTGCTGGGATTAAAGGCATGCATTGCCACTGACTGACAAGAAGGTGTTTTAAGGTGGACAAATGCAAGTTATTAAGGTGTGTAAATGCAAGTTATAAAGGAATGAGAATAAGAGTGTTTCAGGGTACACAAAAGTGACTTAAGCTATGAAAATTCAAGTTATGAAAGTCTGAGGATAAAAAGCTTAAGGGATAACAAAAGTAAGTAATTTGATATTTTTGAAAAAAAATGAAACATTTTGTTACTTTTATAACTTAATGTTTTTGCATTATGCTACTGTTGTATTGAGACTCCATCAATAAGTTCTAATAAGCTATTAACCCAACTCTGAGAGAGTTCTACACACCATACTATACCGTAATCATGACAACCACAAGCTCAAGATTTCAAATTCCTTTTGGTGGTTTTCTAACTATAGATCTCCAAGATACTTTTAATTGTGGAAAAAAAAAAACCACCTCTCACACTTTCTAATGTGTCTAAAACTAAAGAATTCTTATAAGTTTCAGGAAGTCAGTACAATTCACTTCAAACAGATCAGTTGCACTCCAATAAGTCTTGTCAATCACCAAAGCTTTCACCATCGTTTCCTGGTCTTGATATTCCCATACTCCCCTCCCTCAATTACCATGGTCTAACAATTTTTTTTCTTAAACTTAACTTTGTTCTCTACTCTGCCAACAATTTTTCAGGTCCAAAAGGTACCAGACGATTCCACGTAGCCTGAATATCAGTAAAACAGCCAGCTACTCCAGGACTTAACCAACATATCCAACATCTCACATTTCTCAGGTCCCCTAAAAATGGTTGAGGCCCTAGGTCAGGAGGAAGCAGTCTTGAGAACCCAGGCTCCAGATCCCTGTCCCATAATAGGAAAAAGATGGGACTGTTAGGATTCAGGAAATATACTGGACCTGTCACCTGGAAGGAAATGCTCAGGCAGTATCCTGTCCAGCCCAAGGTTCCATGACAGGCACATCCTTATGTAGTCTATATGCAGGCACAAAAGGTCCCTTAAGAGACAAGCTCTGCCCACTGTTCTTCCGAAGGAATAAGAAAGTCTATATCATTCTGTCTCTGTTTCTTTCTCTCTTCCTTTCCCTTTATTTCAATTATACTCTCCATTTTATCTCAATAAAAAGTAACTTTGCCTGCATGGTGTATTTGTCTCTCACTCTCCCTGAAGCTTCTGACTGTCCCCCATCAAGGATTCTTGTGCAAAAAATTTCCCTGGGCTCTCATTCACCATGGTTTAGGCCTGCTGTCTCTCTCACAAAAATGACTGCAAGTAGATTATGCAAATAATAACTAAACATGGAAATGTAGGAGATAACTGATGTTATAAACCAAACAGGTCCAACAGATATTCATAAAACAATTCATCTAAGCACAAATAAATAGACCTTCTTCTCAGCATCTCAGGGAACTGTCTCCAAAGATGATCACATACTCAGAGACAAAACAAGTATCAAAAATTGAAAAAAGTAAAATAGAATAACACTAAAATAGTATCCTACATTCTGTCTCACCATGAATAAATAACCCCTTATATACATCTCTATATATGTATATATAGAGGTATACATATGTATACAACAGAAAGCTACAAACTTATGGAAATTAAACAACTCTCTACTGAACAACAACAAAAAGTGTGTCAAGACATAAATTAAGAAAGAAATTAAACACTTTCTATAATTGAATGAAAAGAATTTACAACATACATGAACTTATGTGATGAGATGAAGATTTGTAAGATGCAAATTCATAACACTAAGTGGATAAAAAATATTAAAAACATGGAGAGTTTTTTTTATACTAGCAAGTTAACCCCATACTGAAACCTCTAGAAATAAGAAAAAAGAAGCACACCCAAATAATGATAATCAGTAATAAGACTGAAGGCTAAAATCTATAAAATAGAAACAAATAAACAAGCAAGTAAATTCTAAGTATCAGTAAAGTAAAGAACTGATTCTTTGAGAAAATCAGTAAGATTCACAAACCAGTATCCAAACTAAGAAAAATAGAAAGAAAGAAGATAAAAATTAGCAAAACTAGAAATAAAATGGAGGCCATAAGAACAAAAACAGAGGAAATGAGAATCATAGGGACATATTTTAAAAACCTGTACTTCACCAAATTAGAAAGTAAAAAAAGAAATGGGTAATTTTCTCAATATGTACGTACCTCTTACAAAATTTACACAAATTTCAGATAGGCAATTTAAACAGATCTATAAGCTCTAGTAAAATAGAAGCAGTGCTAAATGTGTGTGTGTGTGTGTGTGTGTGTGTGTGTGTGTGTGTGTGTATAGCTGATTCGAGCACACAATGCTATTAGACCTTTAAAGAAGTCTTAATATCCTAGCCAGTTTGGATGTTCACCTTCCTAGACATGGACGGAGGGGGGAGGACCTTGGACTTTCCACAGGGTAGGGAACCCTGACTGCTCTTTGGACTGGAGAGGGAGGGGGAGAAGAGTGGGGGGAGGGGGAGAAGGGTGGGAGGAAGGGAAGGGAAATGGGAGGCTGGGAGGAGGCTGAAACTTTTTTTTCCTTTTCTCAATAAAAAAAAGAAGTCTTAATATCAACATTTCTCAAAATATTCCACAAAATAGAAACAGAAGAAACTTTGTAAATTCATTTTCCATGGCCAGAATTACCCTAATAAACAAACCACATGTATATCCAACTAAGAAAGAGAATTACAAATTTCCTTTATGAAGATTATTAAAAAAATTTCAATAAAATACTTGCAAATGAAATACAAGAACACATAAAAAAAATCATCCACCATGATCAAGTAGGTATCTTTCCAGAGAAGCAGTGTAGATTTATAATTCATGAATTAACAAATGTAATCCATCAAGTTCCATGTGATCATCTGGTGAGATGCAGAAAAGGCCTTTGATAAAATCTAAGCTTCTTCATGATAAAAATCTTGGAACTATTAAAGATATAAGGGACATATCTCAACATAATAGAACAGTTTACAGCAAACCCATTGCCAACATCAACTTAAATGGAAAGAAACTAAAAGATATTCCACTAAAATCAGGAACATGACAAGGTTGTTCACTCTTTCCATACCTATTCCATATCATACATGAAGCAAACACTAGAACCATAAGACAACTAAAGAAGATCAAAGCGATACAGATTTGAAATGAATAACTCAAATTATCTTTATTTGCAGATGATATGATAGTATACATAAGTTCCCCCATATTTTCTGTCAGTAAACTCCTACATCTGATAAGCATTTTCAGTAACTATTTGGGAACAAAATTATCTCACAAAAATTAGTAGCACTACTATATACAAATGACAACCAGTCTGAGAAAGAAATCAAGGAAACAACACCTGTCCCTATAGCCTCAAGTAATGTAAATTATCTTGGAGTAACTCTAACAAGGCAACTGAAAGACTTATATGATAAAAACATCAACTCATTGAAGAATGAAATTGTAGAAGACATAAGCATATAGAAAGAATAGAAAGATTTCTCAGGCTCATGGACTGGTAGGATTAACATTGTAAAAATAACCATCCCACCAAAAGTAATCTATAGATTCATAGCAGTCCTCACTAAAATTCCAACACAGTCCTTCATAAATTTTGAAACAATTTTCATCTGCATATAGAAACACAGAAAAAACAGTATAGCCAAAAAATTATGAATGATAAAAAAATGTCTCTTCCATAACATCCACCCAATAATAGCTGCAGGAGCTGGGTTATAGACATATCCACTGGGGGTGTTCACCCCATGGTCACTTGTTCTCTGCATCTGGCTAACTTGTGGATTTCTGTAATGGTTTTCATCTACCGCATGAAGAAACTACTTTAATAAAAGGTGAGATCAACACTCATCAGCAGGTATAAAGATGACTATTTAGAATGTAATTTGAAAATGTACTTGTTTAAGAAAGTTACAGAAGATTCTCCTGTAGGGTACATGACCTCACTGGTAGTTGCCTGGATTTGCAGTATCAGGAATAAATTTCTTTCTGTTTAGTGTCTTTATGTTCAGTTAGATTGCTTTTAGTTATCCCCAAGATATAAGTGCCACCATTGCACCTTTGGGGATATCTTACTGTGCTGTTAGTCACACAATTTTATGAGACAACAGTGATCTAAACCCTGACTCTAGAATCTCCCTTAGTGTGTTATAAATCTTACTAAGATATTTCTCCTATAAGCTTACCCATTTTTAACAAACAAGAAATGATAGGCATATTCATTTATAGGGCATCCATGAAGCACTACAAACGACTTAAAACAACAAATGTTCATATTTTTCCACCAAATGTTAAAAATACTCACATTTTTTGGAGGTGAGAATTCGAAATTGGTGTCTCTGCAGACTCACATTTTCTCTTGAGGATCACCATAACTTGCCTTTCCCAATCAACTGGCTGCTGGAGTTCCTTGGTATTCTTTGGTTCTGAGCAGCCCAGCCTCAATTTCCACCTTCATGTGATCCCTTTTCCATGTCCTCCTCTCTCTGTGCTTCTTCCCTCCTTAGGAAGTTATCAGTCATATTTAGGGCACACTCCAATTTACTGTGATCTCATTTTGACTTCAGTAGTTATAGCTGAGGAATCCCTATTTACAAGTAAGTTGACATTCACAGTGTTTTAGGATGATTGCTCATGTCTATCCCCAAAATGTCTATTTTGAAATTCTCATATAAATAGTATGAGAAATTACAACCATGAAGAAAGATTTTAGGCCATAAGTGTGAACTCCTCATGAATGGGATGAGTTCTCTTCTGAAAGGAAATCTAATGATCTCTTACTTTTCAGCTATGTGTGTTTACAATGAGAAGCCGGAAGTCTGCTACCTGGAACCAAACTATGAATCTGATCATGAGTTTTTAGGTTTTTTGGATATGAAAACCAAATTCTTGCTGTTTTAAAGGCATTTGGCATGTGGTATTTTATTAAAAGGTTTCGAAGTCACTGTAAGAAAATGGGTAGTTGAGATTAAGCTCATCTTTTGGAGACATTTAATTTCACCAATAACTAAACCTGCCACTGTCTTTGAATCCAGGAATGTTCAAGTCTGAATGGATGTTAGACTCGCTGAGGGAATGCTAAATCCATAATGGAAAGCAATGCTCCTTCTATTTTCCCTACCACCATAAGTATAGTTATATATGTAGGGAAAGACTTTGTATCAGTATATTTTAGTGCTTCCCAGGTAATTACCACATGGAGCCAATGTTAATAATGTTTCACAACCTAGAGAAATATATGCATAGAAAATGCCAAAGGGAACTACTTATAATGGCCTAAATTATGACCTTTCTCAAAACATAATCCTCAGCCTTATTTTAACAGATGCCTCAAAGTCATTTGGTGTTCCCAGTAAAATGTATATTTTTATAAACCCAGGAAAACTCCCAAGAAATATTTCATCCAGGGAAGACATGGGCCTGAGATGCAATCTCGTAAGCCTCTGATATTGTTGTTGTTCAAGTGAAATCTCCGATGTTTGATGTTATTAATGTGAAATCAACCTAAATATGCAATAGTAATTGTTTGGTATACTACTGTGTACCACTCTAGTCTTAGAGGTAAAGATTCCATGATATTCACTTGAGAGACAGTAACAACTATTCCTAACCCTAGTAAACATGATAAGATTAATGGTAATCAAGATTCAAAACTTTTCACCATAACTGGTAGGGAAATAAAGTTTTGGTTTTAGATGGGAGGGGCCTTTCTCTAGACTCCTTTATTGCTTTGTGGTTCTCTCTTCACTTAAACTGAAGACAGGAAGAGGTTTCTTGATATATGCTTCCTCTCATTACTATTTTCTTTCAAATTTATGTTTTTAGTGGATACTGTTTTATTAAGAACACCCATGCTGAAATATAGCAATGAACTGGTCAGAATCCTACTGTACTCTAAATGAGTAGAGACAAGCTTGCAGGAAGGGAAGGAAACACTCACTTAGGCAAATCAAATTAAATCAAATACAGTGCAGAGTTCCCTCTTCTTCTTTTCCCTGTTCTTAAAAATCCACATGTTCACGGTCTGTTCAACAAAGCACTTTTTCTCTCTGTTGTTTCTGCTTGGGGAAAGATTAACGTCTCTCTCCCAAGGTGTCAACCAGTGTTGCTATCAATGCTTTTGAGACAGCAATTACTTGATGAAACTAATGGGTAAAAACACTTAAGCAAGCCAGACCCATCATAGCCTGACAGGCTTTCAACCTATTATTATCAGAAGATTATTTAAACTATAGGTTTGTCAGAATTTATAGTTCAGCATCTGTACTTACCATGCTTTATTTTCCTTTTAAAACAAACTTCAAGAGAGATATTTGCCAAATCTCTTTTTTCCTGTTGTCACATGAGAAAAATGTCAAGTGTCATAGATGGTGAGAGAGGGGCTGAAAGTGGACTTAGAATAGCAAACTTAAATATAAAGAAGTTTTGCAGCTAATATCTCTTTACTGCTTTGTCAGTGGATATATCATATGTGTTTATCATTTTCTTTAACATTCTTTTTTGATGTTTCAGAATTTCCTTATTTTTTATTTCAGAACTTTTTAAAATTTATTTACTTATTTAAAAATTTCCACCTCCTCCCATTTCCCTCCCCCTCCCCCATTCTCCCTCCCCCCTCCCTCTCCCTCTCCAGTCCTAAGAGAAGTCAGGATGCCCTGCCCTGTTGTTAAATTCTAACTTTATTCTATGTTGATCTGACAGTACATAGATGGTTACTATAATTTTTTTTGTATCTGTGGATGTTTGCTTTGTTACCGATTATGTGATCAATTTTTGAGAAAGTTCCTTGAGATGCTGAGAAGAAGGTATATTCTTTTCTGTTTAGGTGAAATGTTCTATAGATGTCTGTTAAGTCCATTTGGTTCATTACATCTGTTAGTTCTCTTATTTCTCTGTTAAGTTTCTGTCTGGTGGACCTGTCCGTTGGTGAAAGAGGGGTGTTGAAATCTCCTACTATTAGAGTGTGGGGTTTGATGTATGCTTTGAGTTCTGGGAATAGAGCACAGGACCATTGGAACTGAATAAAAGACCCAGATATCAATCCACACATCTTCAAACACCTGATTTTTGACAAAAAAGCAAAAAATATCAAATAGAAAAAAGAGAGCATATTTAACAAATGATGCTGGCATAACTGTATATCAACATGTAGAAGAACAAAAATAGATCACCATGCACAAAACTCAAGTCGAAATGGATCAAAGACCTCAACATAAAGCCAGCCACACTGAATCTTATAGAAGAGAAAGTGGGAAATACACTTGAACTCGTTGGCACAGGAGACCACTTCCTAAATATAACCCCTGCATCACAGAAACTGTAAAAAAAAAAAAAAAAAAAAAAACAGTTAAGAAATGTGACCTCCTGAAACTGAAAAGCTTCCGTAAAGCAAAGGATATGGTCAACAAGACAAAGCAACAAGATCTTTATTAACCCCACATCAGACAGAGGTCTGATCTCCAAAATATACAAAAAACACTCAAGAAATTGATCACCAAAAGAACACCTAATCCAATAAAAATAATGGAGTACAGACCTAAGCAGAGAACTCTCAACAGAAAAATCTAAAATGCCTGAAAGACACTTAAGGAAATGGTCAACATCCTTAGTCATCAGAGAAATGCACATCAAAACAACTCTGAAATTCCATCTTACATCTGTAAGAATGGCCAAGATCAAAAACACTGATGACAATTTATGTTGGAGAGGTTGTGGGGAAAAGGGAACACTTCTGCATTGCTGGTGTGATTGCAAGCGGGTACAACCCCTTTGGATGTCAATGTGCAATTTCTCAGAAAATTAGGAAACAACTTTCCTCAAGACTCAGTAATACCACTTTTGGGTATATATCCAAAGGATTCTCAATCGTGCCACAATGACATGTGCTCAACTATGTTCATAGCAGCTTTGTTTGTCATAGCCAGAACCTGAAAACAACTTAAATGCCCCTTGACTAAAGAATAAATAAGGAAAATGTGGTACATTTACAGAATGGAGTACTACACAGCAGAAAAAATGACATTTTGAATTTTGCAGGAAAATAGATGGAGCTAGAAAACATTATTTTGAGTGAGGTAACCCAGACACCAAACGACAATTATCACATGTAGTCACTCAAAGGTGGTTTTTAAAACAAAGACAAAAAACAGCCTACAAATCACAATCCCAGAGAACATAGACTACAATGAGGACACTAAGAGAGACTTACATAAATCTAATCGACATGTGAAGTAGAAAGTAAAAAAAGACAAGATCTCCTGAGTAAACTGAGAACATGGAGACCTTTAGGGAGGGTTGAAGATGGGAGGGGAGAGTCAGGGAGGGGAGCAGAGAAAAATGTAGAGCTCAATACAAATTTAAAAAAGGAAGTTCACATATGTCTTCCTAGTCCCACAATCCCTGATGCAGGTTGTGGAACCAAGACACATCTCACAGCCCCTGCCTGTGGGCTTGATTCACCAGTATACAAAAAGATAACCTGCCCTGTGGTGTAAGGTTTTCTCATGCAGCCACAAAAGACTTCAGATGAGCAATAAAGCAGATTCAGATGGAGAAAAACCTCTAAACAGGTTGCAGGTTTTTTTTTTTTTAACAATATGCATAGACATAAAAAAAGAAAAAAGGAAATAAACAATTATAAGAAAAATAGTTTAAAATAGTTATAATGTCTTTAAAGGAGGAAATTAAGGAATAAATTATATAAAGGTGAGAAAACTATAGTAGAGGGAATTTAGATCTTATATGGTACTTTGTTAATTTTACACTTTTTGAATGCAAATGAATGGACAACAGATGCTAAGAGACATTGGACTGTGGAATGGACTGCTGAAGAAATCACCTTATATACGTTAGAAATTCCTTAACTGTAAAATGAAAGCTAAAAATTGGTATTACATGGTGAAGAAGTTATACTTTTGTTTTCATAAGAAGCAAAAAACTGTTGATTCTTTTCAGGTTAATAAAGATCAGATTTGAACAAGGGATAACTTCTGAGTGCACTGTCAAAACTCAACCAACAAGACACTAAAGAAAGCAAATGTGAGGACAAGGTAGGTCAGGTCTTCAAAACTCCCTGAATCTCAAAAATGTCTGTGAGATATACAAGACCTGTAAGCCAAAGTTGGATGCCCCAATATTACAAAGGAACTTTGAATGACTGTCCAGGAAGCCAGATATCTATGTCACTTTGGAAATGGTTTGCAATGCACTTTCTATATATTCAGGTAATAGTATATCTTTCTGGAGTTTTTGAAGGCATTAATGATTAAATATTCATAGTTACAGTTTGTCCTTATTTATCCCAGCAGGGAACTTGAATACAGAGGTTTGAACACATAAAGCTAGAACAAATAAAACAGTATTTTCTTTAAATTTGTATATATATACATATATATATATATATATATATATATATATTTACTATGATAAAGTTAGAATCTTCCTTTGTAGTTAGACAAAAAAGCAACATAAAAAATATTCCTTTTCTCTGTGTGAATGTATGTCACTGTGATTTATTTAATAAAGAAGGAGTCTGGTCAGTAGCTAGACAGGATAAGGTTAGGCAGAAGAGCCAAACTAAGAATGCTGGAAAAAAGGTCAGAGTCAGGAGTAGCAAGCAGATGCAGAGAGAAGCAAGATGGGCATGTTGTACTAAGAAAAATCACCGTGCCACATGGCAAAGCAAAGATAATAAATATGGATTAATTTAAAATGCAAGAGTTAGATAGTAAAAATCCTGAGCTGTTGACTGAACATTTATAATTGATACTAAAACTCCATATCAGTTATTTAGGAACTGGTGGGTAGGAAAGAAAAGTCTGCCTACAGACATCATTATTTTTGCTTTGCAGAGTAGGAAATTGGGCTTATAAAAATCCATTAATTTGTCAAGGATTTCTAATACATTGATAAGGTTTAAATGTCTTTTTCTTAAGAATCCTTTTTCTCATTGTAACTAAGTAAAAATTATATAGACTGAGTCTGGAGAAATGGTTCAATGGATAATTGTACTTGATGCTCTTGCAGAAGACCTTAGTTGAGTTCCAGGTACCCACATGTTTTTCACAATTATTTGCAATTCAAGTTACAGAGGATCCCAAGTTCTCTTTGAACTCTCGGGCACAAGGCATGGCACACACAAAGAGAACATATATACTTGCAGCTAAAACACACACACACACATACATATACATAAATATAGATGTTTATATTTATGTGTATGTGTTTTTTATATATACATAAATATATATGCACATATATACATGTGTATATAGGTATATGTTTTGCACGAGGTGGCCTATTTGTTCCTGGCTGCTGAGCCTTGTTTCCCCACTGCCCAGACTTCCAAAATAACCACATAAAAACTATACCATTTGAATCCCTGGTTGGCTCTAGCATATTTCTGGCTTACTTATGTCTTAAAACTCATATCTCCACCTTTCTGTATATTGCCATGAGGCAGTGGCTTACTGGGTAGAGTTCTTGTGTCTGTTCCTGGTGGGGCTACATGGCTTCTCTCTGACTCCACCTTTTTTCTCCAATCATTTAGTTTAGTTTTCCCTGCCTAGCCAAGTTCTGCCTTGCTATAGATCAAAACAGTTTGTTTACATATTAACCAATAAAACGAACACATAGAAAGAAGGACCTCCCACACCATCTCCCTTTTTCGATTTAAATAAAAAAAGCTTTTAACTTTAACATAGTGAAAAAAAGATATTAAGCAATATTATAGTTACCATATTTATGTCTACTTTATATTTTCTCATAACTAAAAAAAACTATAACTACAACTATCTATTCTTTACCTCCATCAAAGACTCCAAAAGGATATAATCTTACCTAACTGGTGTACCTCTGCCTTCTGAGTGTGGGGATAAAAGGCTTGCACCACCATCACCTGGCTCTTCCTGTGTCTTTAAATATCCCAACCTCAGTGCACTTTGTGCTGCATATATTTTCACAGATATGGTGCCATTCATCAGAGTATGAATAATTCACAAGGGGCTATATCATTGACGAAAATGAACATTTCTTTCCCAGAAGCTATCAGTTGTGAATAACTTCTTAGTGAGAGGTAGGGAATTTTGGTCCCTTGCCCACTTCAATCTCAAAGGTTGCCAGGCTCAGTTTGGTGTAGGCAACCATAGCTGCTTTGAGTTTAGAGTGTATCAGTTATAACATTGAGAAGAACTACTTTTCCTTTGGTCTGGCCAGACCTCTGAACCTAATAATCTTTCACCAATTCTTCTCTGATGGTCCCTAAACTTCAAGGTATTTGGGTAATATAGATACCGTATTTGTTGCTGAGCATTCCACTGATACTTAAAAACAGATATTTTGTAGCATCAAAGGTCTCACTGGTTGAAAATGACAGGGAAGAAGAGTGTATACTGTGGTGAACTTATAGGGTCTCAGTTGGGTGATGTTAGAAAGGAATTAGAAGCCTAGGACTTATATTAAATCAATTTAAGGAACGCTTAAGGAAGTTAAACTTTGTTCTTTTAAAGTGTTATCAAGAAGTAGCTGTAAACCTATGTGCATCTGACTTGGTCATACTATCTGTTACAGCAAATGTAGTCAGAGCAAGATTAAAGATGAAATTGGTAACAAAGCAGCACTTAGTCAATTGACAAGGAGGGGTGTATTTTATTTTGAAGGTTTATGTTAGACAAGTTAATATAGTCAAACATAGAGTCAGCCTTTTATATTTATCCATAACAGCTACAGAATGACTTTGTCTGACACTGATGTTTTATAAGCTTGTTTACACTGTAAAGAAGTTGAAGTCCTGACTTGTGTTTGGGGCTGACAGAGCAGTGCCAATTCTCAGACATCATATGTTACATGTTTCTTAGCAGCATATTTGTTAAAAGAACAGTCAGAATCCAGGGAGCTGAATGACTTGGAGATAACAATGCGGTTAATATGTATGTATCTGACTACATGTGTGATTTATCTGATATGCACACAAAGACTGTATGACAGTTTAATATATAGGATAGGTACGTAGTGCCAAGTTTACTTCTTAAAAGAAGAAAAGATAACATCTGACTTATTAATCGGGGGAAATTCTATGCCCCTTTGGAATTTTATTTACTAGGCCTAAATGAAAACTTTTGGAAGTTTCTAGAGTAATCTGAGTCTTGTGGACATGGAGTTTGCAATCTCCATTGTGTGATGAATCCCAAAAGCAACACAGGCAGTCTGGAACGAGCACTTTTCATCATAAAGTCTGTAGGTTGAGCAATGATGTTTCAATGTAAGTTTGTATGACTAAGATCAGTCAGACTCCATTAGAAAGACAGCCTTCTAAGCTTCCAAGAAAATCTTAAAGCTAATAATAAATGAACCATGGCATGCAAGAGGGTTAACATACTGCTGAAAAATCATTTTTAATACTGGTGAATTATATAAACAAGAGTATGCTGACTTTAAATCTACTGCCATATTGCTTTAGGGTTACTTTTAAGCCTCTAGGGAATGGGATAGAATGGGTTTCTTTTTTCATAGAGAAGATCATAAAACATAAAGTAATGGTGCTATTTTATTAGGAAAATATAAATTTCAGTAAAATATAGACTTCAAATTGTCACTGAGATAACTGAGATGAATTTTATTGTTGGTTAGTGCTGTATGATTTTTTATGACTTTTTTTGTGGCTCTGGAAGTGGTGATTGAATTTAAATACCTGACCTCTGTTCTTAGTCTGTAGTGTTCAGGTAAAACTCATCTGTGCACATTTGAATTAGAGTTTGCATGAGACATTTAAGTCTGAGTCCACAAACATGCTGAATCAATGGCTGAATTGGGCAGACACATTTCTAATAACTGTTGATAATTTTTGAAAATGTGTAGTATGGCAAACACTGGGCTAAGTGTGCTATCCTATAAATCTGAATTAATATTCTGCCAGCTCGTAGCGTTGAATATCACTAAAACTCCAATTTTATAGGATGCTTACAGTGAGGCTTTGAGAAATTAAATACTTTCTTCATGGTCACACAACTAGTAAATACAAACCTAGACTCATTTATACTGGAGAAAAAATTAAAAGGTACAATATTTAGAATACCAAAACAAATATTTGGGAGGCAAATATGTTTGCATTTTTAGGCCCACTAGACTGAAAATATTCATGGAATTCTCTTTGTGAGGCATGATGGTGGGCACTGGGTCTCCACTGTTTTCTTGTCAGGGATCGAAGGCCCCAACATAGAAACTAACTGGACAGGTATGGAGGTGCAAGAAATAACCAGACACAGCTAACACCATCATTATGGAAGGGCATCTCAGGCTTCTCCTCAACCTGAAGATCTACCCGTGTTTATTATACAAAACACCTTTTAACCCCCAGGTAATTCAAGGAGGATACCTCATTAATATTCTTTCCAGGGACGCAGGGCTAGGGAAACACCTGCGACTTAGTCATCAGCTTAAGTAAACACCTCCCCCCAGGCGATCTACATTTTTAACAAAGGAGAAAGGAGCAGCACATCCTGGTTTTTGTTAGGGCAGTGACAGCCCACGTGATTACCTCAGGAGGGGCCTATATGGCTTCAGAGCCTGACTGCCACACCATATGGAAATATGGGCCTACATTTTCTGAATAACTCATGCAAACAAAATTCAGAGGAGCTTCAAGTGTGGCTGTGACTAGAATATGTGCACGTATCATTAGTGACACAGGAAAGTGATGAGATGCAAATTAAAGCAGATGTAGAAGACATTTCACACTCACATCTTTTTATGATTTAAAGTGCATCCCATATATCTTTGCAAAAAAAAAATCTGTGCTGTCCATTTTTCAGAAAAGAACTCTGTGGCAGCGAGGTCTCATAAAACTGCCTTAAAGGACAAATAACAGAAACTCATGCTCCTCAGTGTCATACACCTTTCAGATGCAGGTGGTTGACTGTATTTGAGAGAGACTATGTTGTCAGGAGCCATTTCCCCCCAAAAATCATTGCAGAAACCATTGCCCTGAGGAGTTTGCAGAGAGCTCCACACCCTAACAGTATTTAGAATTGTTTTATTGGCAGAGCCTATCCCACACCCAATTATCTGTTAATAGAGAGCTATCTGTTAGCAGAACCTGCCCCACACTCCAATTATCTAAAGAACTAGGAGTGTCAACTTGCAACTTCCTGACCGAAAAATCGCGAAAAGATTCCTTCCTGCCCATGCCCCTACCCCCCAAATTCCTCATCCAGGGGATATATAAGCTGTAACCATGACTCTAATAAACAAAGGCTTTGACAAGAACCCTGCTTGGCCTTCTTCCTGTCTCCCGCCCATGTCTTTCAGATAGTGCCTCTCCGGGACCCTGGAATTATGACCGGCCAGGCAGGTTACAACCCTAGACTGAGTGACCTGCCAAGGCAGACTACACTATGTAGGTATTTGCTTCTCTCTGCATCTTCTCCCTGAGTCTGGATAAAACACCTTTGCCACTTGTAAACCTCAGGCTAGCCAGGTTCTGGAATGAATACTTTCTCGCCCAGAACCTGTAGTTGCCAGGACTGCATGATATGGTGTGTACCTACTGGTGCTTGTCTGATGAGTTTGTCTAGAACTGTTTTCTGAACTCTGGCTATAGTTGGCCTGAGACACCCATGCATCCATTCAATCCTGTCTTATTCTCGGTTCCTGACATCATTTTTTATTCCATGGTCTTTGACCCAGTGTGGACTTACTGAGTTTTCTTTGAACTTTTTGACTATGAATAAGCTAAGTACAGAGAGACATTTCATTGCACAGGTTGATAAACTAAACCAACATATATATTTTAAAGATACCTTGACTTCAAAATTTGAGTCTAAGAATAGGTTGTTATGAAATAGAGATTCTACTTTTGTTTCCACAGAAGATGAGAACCTGTGGGTTCCTTCCAGGCTAATATGGTTTGATGGGCCAAGATGCCTGAAAGGTCTTCATGACCCCCCCCCCCCAAATTACTTTGCTCAATAAAAAGCAGGAAACAGTTTGGAGAGAACTGCATCCAAATTCCCAAATATTGTTTATTAATTTTTGTTTACATTTAAAAGGGGATATGGCCAGGCAGTGGTGGCGCATGCCTTTAACCCCAGCATCGGGAGGCATTGACAGGTGGATCTCTGTGAGTTCAAGGCCAGCCTGGTCTACAAGAGCTAGTTCCAGGACAGGAACCAAAAGCTACGGAGAAACCCTGTCTCGAAAAATCCAAAATAAATAAATAAATAAATAATAAGAGGGGATATGCTATATAAATGAGTACTTAGCATTGGTATGAATCTTGGTTTACTGATACAAATTTTAGGTCAATTTTGTTATATCTATATTTCTATTCTTGATTTAAGGTATTGTGTTTACGCAACTCATTTGAAAATGTGATGTATAATTAAGAAATACAGGTTAATAGTCATTTATAATAATCAAGCTTGTAGTCATGTTAATTAGGCTTCTAGATATACAGAGATATATCTCAGATTAGTAGTTATTCTTCAACCTTTTCAATTACTAAGATAATATAGCATTTAAAATGTTTAACAACTTAGGACTTTCTATGATAATGAGATACATCTGCTCCTTGCAGTACCAATCTGATTCAAGAAGATGATGAGCATTAAAGAGGCTCCTGATGAAGTTTGCTAGCCATTTTGTAGAAAACTGCTCTTGCCTACACTGATTAAAAGCATGTCATATGAACTGGACATGTAAGACCCACAAAAAAATGACTGCTAAACTTGCCTAAAGGTGAGACTGTCCTTCAGGGTTGCTGCTTCATGAAAGAGTCTTCCAGACATTCTACAGGACACAGAAGAAAGTGACTGAAAAAATGCCAATATGGATGGAATTGTCTTTGAAATTTCTTGCTTTATGAAAAAGTTTGCCAAATACTATGGGCATATAGGCTGAAGATGGATGTTTCAACATTATAAAAGAACTTAGGGTGACTGTCCAGGCAGCAAGATGTCCCTGTCAAATCTAGAGTTTTGGAAGTTGCTTGCAATGCACTTCCTGTTTACTTAGGTAATATTTTACCTTCTGGAATCTTTGATGGGGTTGAAAAATAGATAGTTATAGGTTTTATTAGTTATGATAAAATATAAAGTAGATATAAATATGGTAATTATACTATTGCTTAATATCTATTTTGTTATATGTAACTTTACTATGTTTACTTTTTTGATTTAAACAGAAAAAAGGAAATGCTGTGGGAAGTCCTTCTTTTTCTGTGTTGCTTTTATTGATTAATGAATAAAGAAACTGCTTTGGTCTATAGCAAGGCAGAGCTTAGCAGGGCAGGGAAAACTAAACTGGATGCTGAGAGAAAGAAGGTAACATTGGTGAGAAACCATGTAGACCCTGCTGGAGACAGACATTGTATAGAACTTTACCCAGGAAGCCACAGCCATATGGTGATACACAGATTAATGGAGATGGGCTAGTTTAAGATATGAGCTATCCAGAAATATGCTTAAGCTATTGCAATTAATATAGTTTCTGTGTGATTATTTCCAGGCTGAGCAGCCAGGAAAAAGACAACTAGCCTCCTACAACAAACCGACACTCCAACGTGTTACCTAAATCCACATAAAATCCGAGAAGGCTTGGAAAGAAATTCTAGACACTAAAACACCAAGTTTAGCCACAGTTTTTTTTTTTTTTTTTTCAGATAGGCCCTGCTTGCTGATAGCATGCTGCAGCTCTTTAAGAGAGGTCTTCCTGATTCAGCAGTTGCCAAAAAATAATGCATGGTTTTAAAAGTGGCTGCTTCCTGGGCTGTGCTGACAGCATGAATTCTGGCTCTTTAAGGAGATCGATCATGGTTTGTGAGCAACATGTTACAAACTGCTTAATAGTGTGACATAGACCTGCTGCATAATTAGAACTGGAGCAGAGTGCATGGCTTGCAGAGGCAATGAACATGCCTTCACTATACTATACAGGGTGGATCCAAAAGGCAAAGCAGTGTTGGTCCTAGTCACACTGTGGCTTAGCATTTTAAGCTGGTCAGAATAGGAGTTTAGATACACAATAGAACAGATTCAGACATGAAAGACCTCTAAACAAGACATGGTGTATTTTAAAAATGTACATAGGCTTAGGAGAGAGAAGAAAAAGAGTAAAGAGACAGTAAATGTAATATAAGAGACTACAGATAGTCATAGATTAAAGAAATAAAGATAACATAGAAAAAGTAATAGAGTAAGAAAAATAAGCCGTGTAAAGATGGAATATCCACAGAGAGTCTAGCTTATGCATATTATTGTGCTTTCTTTAAAGTTTTTGACTGTGAAAGAACTAAGTACAGAAAGACATTTCATTTTACGGTCTACTAACCTAAACAAGCATAGATTTTTTTTTTAAAGGTATCTTGACCTCAGAATTTGGGTCTAAGAAATTGTTGGTTTGGAAAAGAGATTCTTCTTTTGTTTCCACAGAAGATGAGAACCTATGGATTTCTTCCAGACTAATGTGGTTTGATGGACCAAGACCTCTCATTGGACTATGAACATCCCCCAAAATTACTTCACCCAACGAAAAGCAGGAATCAGTTTGAATATAACTATGCCCAAATTTGCCGGGCGGTGGTGGCACTCGCCTTTAATCCCAGCACTTGGGAGGCAGAGGCAGGTCTGTGAGTTCAAGACCAGCCTGGTCTACAAGAGCTAGTTCCAGGACAGGCTCCAAAACCACAGAGAAACCCTGTCTCGAAAAACCAAAAAAAAAAAAAAAAAAAAAAAAAAACTATGCCCAAATTTCCAAATAATGTTTATGAATGTTTCTTTACAGTTAAATGGGGGATATGCTATAGATATGAATTCTTTGAATTGGTATGGATCTTGGTCTATTGATACAAATTTAAGGTCAATTTTGTTATACTGTGTTTATGTATTTCTGCTCTTGATTAAGGTATTGTGTTTATGCAGCTCATTAAAAATGTAATGTCTATTTAAGATATTCATCAGCCAGACGACAGGGCAATTTAAGATTGGGCCCCTTTTTCATCTATTGCTTAGGGTCTTAGCTGGGGTCATTCTTCTGGATTCCTGGGAATTTCTCTAAAGCCAGGCTTCTTGCTAACCCTAAAATGGTTTCCTCAATCAAAATATTTCTTTCCTTGCTCTCATATTTGTTCTTCCTCCTTCTCAACTATCCCATTCCCCCACGTTTCCTCGCGCCTTTCCCTCTCCCCTCCTCTTCCCCTTACATCCTCCCTTCTCCATGCTTCCATTTTTTTTCAGGTGATCTTGTCTGTTTCCTTTCCGGTGAATCTATACATGTTTTTCTTAGGGATAACCTTATTACTTAGGTTCTCGTCAATCATGAACTATATGCTCAGAATCCTTTGTTTAGAGCTAGTATCCACTTATGAATCAGTACATACCATACTCAGCTTTTTGGGTCTGGGTTACCATACTCTGATGAATATCTTTTTTTTTTAATTTATTTATTTATTAAGGATTTCTGCCTCGTCCCCACAACCGCTTCCCATTTCCCTCCCCCTCCCCCGATCAAGTCCCCCTCCCTCATCTGCTCGAAGAGCAATCAGGGTTCCCTGACCTGTGGGAAGCCCAAGGACTGCCCACCTCTATCCAGGTCTCGTAAGGTGAGCATCCAAACTGCCTAGGCTCCCACAAAGCCAGTAAGTGCAGTAGGATCAAAAACCCACTGCAATTGTTCTTGAATTTTCAGTATTCCTCATTGTCCGCTATGTTCAGCTAGTCCGGATTTATCCCATGCTTTTTCAGACCTAGGCCAGCTGGCCTTGGTGAGATCCCAATAGAACATCCCCATTGTCTTAGTGTGTGGGTGCACCCCTCGTGGTCCTGAGTTCCTTGCTCGTACTCCGTCTCCTTCTGCTCCTGATTTGGACCTTGAGATTTCTGTCCGGTGCTCCCATGTGGGTCTCTGTCTCTGTCTCCTTTCATCGCCTGATGAAGGTTAATATTCATGAGGATGCCTATGTGTTTGTCTTTGGATTCACCTTCTTATTTAGCTTCTCTAGGAACATGAATTATAAGCTCAATGTCCTTTATTTATGGCTAGAAACCAAATATGAGTGAGTACATCCCATGTTCCTCTTTTTGGGTCTGGCTTACCTCACTCAGGATAGTGTTTTCTATTTCCATCCATTTGTATGCAAAATTCAAGAAGTCCTTGTTTTTTACTGCTGAGTAATACTCTAATATGTATATATTCCATACTTTCTTCATCCATTCTTCCGTTGAAGGGCATCTAGGTTGTTTCCAGGTTCTGGCTATTACAAACAATGCTGCCATGAACATAGTTGAGCATATACTTTTGTTGTATGATAGGGCCTCTCTTGGGTATATTCCCAAGAGTGGTATTGCTGGATCCAGGGGTAGGTTGATCCCGAATTTCCTGAGAAACCGAAACACTGCTTTCCAGAGTGGTTGCACAAGTTTGCATTCCCACCAGCAATGGGTGAGTGTACCCCTTTCTCCACAACCTCTCCAGCAAAGGCTATCATTGGTGTTTTTTATTTTAGCCATTCTGACAGGTGTAAGGTGGTATCTTAAAGTTGTCTTGATTTGCATTTCCCTGATCGCTAAGGAAGTTGAGCATGACCTTAAGTGTCTTTTGGCCATTTGAAGTTCTTCTGTTGAGAATTCTCTGTTCAGATCAGTGCCCCATTTTATAATTGGGTTGATTAGCCTTTTGCGGTCAAGGTTTGATCTCCAAAATATATAAAGAACTCTGATGAATATCTTAAATATCACCAAAGACCCTTCATCCAGAAACTAATGGAAGCAGAGGCAGAGTCCTAAACTAGAGCACAGGACTGAGCTCCCAAATAAATATCAGGTGAAGTGTGGGAGGAATGAGAATATGAGCAAAGAGGTCAAGACCATGATGGGTACAGCCGCTGAAAGAGTGTAACTAAACTAATGGGAGCTCCCCAGCTCTAGTCAGGCTAGGAAGGAACAAGCATAGGACCACACTACTCCCTCTGAATGTGGTTGACAGTTGCATGGCTGGGGCAAACTGAAGGGCCACTGGCAGTGGCACCAGGATTTATCCCTACTGCATGTACTGATTTTCTGGAAAGTTATTTCTTTGGATGATACCTTGCTCAACTTAGATACAGTAGAGAGGGCCTTGGACCTTCCCCCATAGCAATGTGCATTACCCTCTCTGAGTATTGGATGGGTGTGTGGTGACAGGGTATGTGGAGGGAATGGAAGAAGGAGAGGAAGTAGGAACTTGGATTGGGATGTATAATGAAAAAAGATCATTTGTTTTCTTTTTTAAAAGTCAACTTTTTAAAAAGAAAAAAAAGTAATGCATAATTAAGAAATATAGGTTAATAGACAATCATCTATAATAGTCAATCTTGTCATGTTAGTTAGGATTTCTAGATACACAGTGATATATTTCAGTTAGATAGATATTCTTCAAATCTTTCAGGGACCTTCACAATATGGCATTTAAAATGTTTTAAGAATTTAGGACTTTTTATGACAGTGAGACACTGTGCTGGCAGCATCAAGCTACTTAAAGAGGATGATGGTCACTGTAGAACCTCCTTATGGCATTAGTTAGCTATTTGGATAAGAAACTGCTCTTATGTTGATTGCTTGATGCTATGCTGTATAAACTAGAAATGCAGTACCCACAGAAAAATGACTGCTGAAGCTGCTAAAGAAGATGAGACAAGTGTTCGCTTTGGCAGCACATGTACTGAAATTGGAATGATACAGAGAAGATTAGCATAGCCCCTGCGCAAGGATGACACACAAATTCATGAAGTATTCCATATTTTTAATGAGCATGTGATCAAGCCGGACTCTCTGAAAGTGGTTGACAGTGGAGACTGACTGAGAAGCCAAGGATAATGGCACTGGGATTTGTTTCTACTGCATGCACTGGCTTTTTGGGATCTTAGTCTGTTTGGATGCATATCTTCCTAGGCCTGGATGGAGGTGGGGAGGGCCTTGGACTTCCCACAGGGCAGGGTACCCTGCCCTCTCTTAGGGCTGAAGGGGGAGGGAGGAGGGTGAGTGGGAGAGAAATGGGAGGAGGGGAAGAAGTGGAAATTTTGAATGGTATTATTTATAAAGCAATAAAATAAGAAAAAAGAAGGTGACACAATTTTTCGGGGTTCCTACTTCATGAGAGCATTCTACAGAACACAGAAAAAAGCAACTTATGGACTTTGTCATTCCAAGGAAGAACAGATCTTCAAATTTCCTGCTTCATGGAAAAGTCTACTGAATACTATGAGCTTGTAGGCTGAAGATTTGATGGCCAATGATACAGAAAAACTTTGGGTGACTATCCAGGCATTGACATGTCTCTGTCAATTTTAGATTTTTGGAAGTTGCTTATGATCCATTTCCATTTACTTAGGCAATATTATATCCTTCTGGAGTCTCTGATAGAGTTGAAGAATGGATAGTTATGGTTTGTCTTAGTTATGATAAAAGAAAAAGTAGATATAAATATTGTAACTGTAATTCTTCATACCTTTTTATATGTAATTTTATTATGTTAAAATTAAAACCTTTTTTTATTTAAACAGAAAAAGGGAAATGGTGTGCAAGCTCCTTCTGTTTATGTGTTGCTTTTATTGCTTAATGAATAAAGAAACTGCTTTGGCCTATAGCAAGGCAGAACTTAGTTAGTTAGGGAAAACTAAACTGAATGCTGGGAGAAGGAATGTAGAGTCAGTGAGAAGCCATGTAGCCCCTGCCAGAGACAGAAGCTGAACAGAACTTTATCCAGTAAGATACAGCCACGTGGTGATACACAGATTAATGGAGATAGGTTAGTTTAGGAAATGATTTAGCCAGAAATAGTCTTAAGCTATTGGCCAAACAGTATTAATACAGTTTCTGTGTGGTTATTTTGGGGCTGAGCATCCAGAAACAATCTAGCAGCCTCATACAACAATAAATAAACTCTCCTCTGTATGTTCCACAAGCACCATACTAACTCATATGGTGGTCAGTACATCTGAGGAAATTCCTTTCTGTAAAGAGACCTGGTAAAACAGAGCCAAAGCCCAGACAACAAGTAAGTGAATTGATCACAGTGACCTCCAGAATGAATATCCAGTGATCTGAAAAGTACATTGAACTGTAGTGTGGAAATATGCAAAAGGCAAAATCACAAACAAGGAAGTTACTGGAGTCAACATCAAAACAGAAGAGGGAAAGAAGCAAATGGATGTTACATAGTGAAGAGTAGCCTGAGGAACTTAGGTTAAACGGAGGGGAAGAGAATGTATGTCACAGGTACTAGATGTTACAGGAAGTGATGCAGTCTCATAGAAGTCTTGATCTGGCTCAGTTCTCCCCTGATCCAAACCAGAAAGTCACTTGTGAATCTGAAGTCTCCTGATGTTTGTGCAAGATGTGATTTTGTTATTATAGAAGTCATAGGTAATTATGCCACAGAAAACAAGGCAAGTTCCATGGAGGAGGAGAGAAGAAAAAGAGTAAGGAAGAAGCAGTAAAGAAAAAGGAGGAGAAGAACTTGGTTTTTTTTTTTTTTTGGAATCCTTTCCCCCAGTTCATATACCTCGAATAGAAGTATGCATTCATTATCTTTATCTGAAGTAAAATCTATTTTCACTGATTTTAAATTTAATGGCATGTTTATGTTGTAGTGCTTATTCTCAGAAGTAGTGCTGCAATAGATGAAACATATTTCCTTCAACAGAAAGGATAATATTATAGTTTAATATTTATAAGTATGACTCGTAATTTTTTAAATGTTAAATAAAAATATTATAATTATTATACATTGCTAGCAATAATTTTTTTATGTTTCTCATTTAAAGACTAGAGGTAATATTCATGACAAAAACTATACTTCAAACTGAATGCCGAATAAAGTGGTTTTAAATAACCAGAGTGAGCTGCATATCTAAGTACAATGCAAATCAGCTTAACTGTTTTATGTCAGATTTTCTATTAAGGGAAATGATCATAATAAAATTAATAAAGCTACTGCATTTTGAGTAGATTTTTAGTTCAAGTACTGTGATGTATATTTTACAGTTTGCATATATTTTCTTATCTAATGCTTACAATAACCTCAAAAAGTCAATACTATTAACCCTATTTTGTGAGTTGGGAAATTGTTAATCAGATTTCCGTGACTGTAGTATATAATGTGACATAATTCATTTATTAAGAGAAAATGTTTATTTTGACTCATGGAGTTAGAGGTTTCTAGGCATGATTGTTTTGTCCCTGTTGTGTTGGGTCTATGGAGAGAAAACCCATCAAGGTGAGTAGATTGGTAAAGCAAAAATACCCCCTTCATGGACAGGAAGCTTATAAAAGTTTGGCAGTTTGGGGTCCCAAAATCTCATGAAAGCACATCTCCAATGATTTAAATATATAACCAAGAGGCCCCACTATTTAAGGTTTCCACTACCTCTCAGTAGTTTATCCTAGAACCAAACCTAACACCTTTGAGAAACATTCATGGTCCAAATTATATCAGAAACCATGGTGCAAGGAGATTAAGATCTGTAAGAGTTTCTAAGCAGTTGAACTAATATTTACTGTGTCTCCTACCATACAGTTGCATTTATTTAATATTTCCCCATTGTTTCTTGAATTTCAGTTTTTAGGGGATGGCTAATGATCAAAATGTTATCTGTAGAAACTATCAGACAATACAGAATCAAGGACTAAAGAGTTACATTATGATACCACTAAGTAATCCCACAATATAGTATACAATATACTCTTTTGCATTTCCAAGATTCTTTCTGAAAAATGAATCTCAGCATTTTCCAACCTCACATGAACTACTGCAACATGCACAGAACCTTCTTTAGCCAAAGGGCTCTGATGGAATGGGATGTCTCTTACCAGCAAACTGCAAGCATGTAAGAGACCACTGGATTAACATAGAATGTGTCATCCAATGAAGATGGTTAATAAATGCTGATGTCTGCAAAAGAACACCCTTAACAGAATACTCTAGAGAGGTTGCACCCTATGATGGCTCACACCATCTCCCTCTTCCTTCCTTCCCATCATTTCCCTTGGCACTCCAGTTATTTCCTAGAAGAAGCTTGCTGTGTCCAAACAGGCATAAAACCTCTCATACATACACCAGGACCAAGAGTCCTTTTCAGTGTGTTTTCCCTTCCACTGGCAGGAAAGGAAAACAGGAAGTTCATCTCACCTAATCCCACAGAAACAAAACAGTTATGATTTGACAGGGCAACAAAAATAGATTCCCAACACACAGGAAAGTATTTTATCCTTCAGCAAAGATAGCAATCTAAATTAGAAGTCTTCATTGTTAATAAGCTAGTACTTACTCACTCATTTGGAATTTATTTACATTTTAAAAGAACCTTGTTCTTTCTTAGGAATGGTTGCCTCTAATTTTTGTCTAGAAACATGATACATGAAAAAAATGTGATTTCTCATCTACTAGTACCTAAAGTATCTTTTTTTTTAATGCAAGAGGGTTCTGAGTTCAAAACCAGCCTACGTTATTAGCAAAATCTTGCTTAAAACAAAACAAAAACAACAACAAACATTTCTAAAATTTTATGGTGGCAGATTAACCAATGGACACTAACACAAATTGAAGAATAAAGAGTAGTGAATGGAATTTTAATGCTACAATAACTTTCATTATCTGGATGTGTTGACATTCATAGAAAAAATCCACATGCATTTTTAAAAGTGACTTTAGTAAAAAATAATTTGGTTGCATAAAATAAGATTACTTACCTCCATAAACATTTATTTGATTTTATTGCACTATGACTAAAGCCAAAAGCATTTGCCACCATAGGGAAACAAATTTCTGAATTGCAAAACAATTCAAATGTGTGAGTGGGATCCCACATGACTCCAGTGCTTACACAGACAAATCAGGGAATTAAAATATGCTGTTTCTCCAGGATGCATTCTAATGAATCCAGGGCCTTAAAAAATAAATAAGATAAAAGCTACAAGGGCCCACCCTTCCTGAAAATACTACCACTTAGCTGAATCCCAGTCAGCCCCAATCTCAGCCTCATCAAGGCTCTCACTTGTTTCCACACCAGTCTGTCAATAACAGTCAGACTTAATCCAGAGAGGAATGCCTCTTTAAAACTTTTCAGACAGGCAAGCACAAGAAACAATTTAACAAGCTGGAACTCCACTTGGTTTGGGCTATACATACATCCATTTCATCATAATACACCTATAAACCCAAGACCCCCATTTGAATCAAGCAAATACACAAAAAGTAGACGAAGTGCTTCCAATCCTAGCTACCATCAGTGATTCATTTTTCCTGGACAGTTTCTACTTAAGCAAATTTCTGAATAAACTTTTGATAATAGGGCATGTATATGATTTAAATTGGATATATGTGGGAAGGGATATGCATAGTAGAGGAAACAACTATATAATACAAAGCTGTCAAACAACATAGAGAACCAACGTCACCATGTCATTTAATAGGTAGGTTACTCTTTCTCATTCTGGTTCCCATACAAAGAAACCTGGTGACACACTGCTTTCTCACAACATATCTGACCTGCAGCTTGGCTGTCATTTCCTTGACCTTTGAAATCTATAAGATCTTTTTTTTTTAACCCCCAATTCTTCTAATAAGAGACCAATAACCTGGAAACGTCTGTCGAGGCACCAGTACCAAATTTACAGTGAATATGATTGCAAAAGTTTAGAAAAATGGCTACATGAACCACGTTTTCTAACCCTCAGATCTCTGAATTTTCCACAATCATACAGTAGGTGCCCCTCCCAAACGAGCACTAGGACCATTATTTTATTTCAACAATATTTCTATAAGCATCCACCCCTCACATTTTTTTCATACCTTTCTGGACTTTTAAACCACAGGTAGCTTCTGGCAAAGGTGGGGACAGATTCCAATGTAGAGCTCCTGGCAAAAAAGATGAATGTACAGAATATGAACACCCACTTCTTAGGTTAGAAGACCCAGAAAGCCCAGATCCTTCCCAAGGTCTCAGAAAAGACTACTTCTTAAAACAGTTTTCTGGTTAACGAGAAATTCATTCAACATTTCATGCCAGAGTCTTTCAAAAGCCCCCTCTGGAAGATCTACACTATGCATTTTAATTTAGGTTTGCATGTTTGGTTTTTAATAGAATGAACTATGCATAACAACATAACTCATGATATGAAATGAAGTACTCTTGATTCAGGTCACCTACTGAAAAGTTTTAACTCTAAATCTAGAATAATTAAAACAGTATAAATGCAAGAGTACTCCAACATTTCTCTTCAGCATTTGAAAATTGGTTTGGGCATAGATTTAGGAGCTGTGTTGAATGTGGAAGAGAAGAAAAAGAAAGGCACAGTAATATCTGTAATATGCTCAGAAATTTTTAATCTTATCAGGAGTCGATGACCTTTATTAAATATTGGAGAGTAAAACCCTGTTTTGACTCCCTAGTGGCCATTTTGTTATATTTGCTGAAAATCAATTCCTTGTAATCAGATTTCAAATAACTTTAAGAGTCATTTCATCATTGTAGCATGTAAATGGGATTTGAAATCCTTTTGAAAACACAGTAGGAGGATTAATTTGGATAAAAGAGACATTTCTCTTTGTTCATGTTAAAATCCATAAGACTTATGTGTTAACACAGCTTTCTGAGAAATGCCAATGGCCTTCAACAACATCTTCATCCTATTCTCTGATGATAAGAAGTGAATTCAAGCATTTGGTTGGCTTTCCAATATGTAGTCACATACTATCAGAAAGTGTTGCCTTCATCCTAGCTTTAGAAGACCGTATTCATGTCAGACATCTGATTTTGCCATAATAGGTGAAATAAGCAGGCAAGAATGTCTCCCTCCTGGTTCATCCCCATTTCACCAAGTACTAAAATGAGTATGGGAAAATGCCTTTTTTTTATTTTTTTTCTTTTTTTTTTTGGTTTTTGATACAGGGTCCTACTGTATAACCCAGATTGACCTCTAAAAATAACCCTCCTATCTTCACCTCTGGGGTACTGGGATTATGGGTGTAAGTCACTAGAAGAAGATATCTGATGCTGACGTCTGGTCTCTACAAACATTTACACAAAAAGCACCCTCAGAGAGGAGGTGTTGTACAGAAACAACATTCATGTAGAAGTTTAGTTCACAGCTGGCTAAATGGCACTCTGGAGAACCAATTGCTATTAGAGCAATCATGAACATAATCTTACTTCATTCCACAAAACAACGAAACATTGCATGGAATTCACTCAATCTCTTTTCCTTTTCTGTTTATGAAAACCTCTTTTCTAGACACATGGGGTCTTATACAGTAGAAAGGCAATGTGCTACTATTTCACACATCATTATTCTAAATAACAAACATATTTCAGACAAAGCAGCAAAAGAATTTTTTTTTTTAATTTTCACTCTACAAGATCTGTGCCTGTTGAGTCTTCATATAGTCTTCACCAAGCACTCACAGACCTCCCAGGCTTCCTGTGGACACCAACTTTAAGTATATTATTAGATAATTCTCTAACACCACTTCTATAAAAACAGACTTAAAGATTAAATATGGAGGTCAAAACATGGATTGTAGAGAGGTATAAATATGAATACTTGCTGCACAAGCATGAGGCTCCGAGTTTGAATCAACATAAAAAGTCAGATGCAGGCACAAACACACCCACAACCCCAGAACTACTAATAACAGATGGAAAAATCGCTAGAGCTTGATGACTACTGAGTTCCAGATTCAATGAGAGATATTGTCTTAAGATAATAACCTGGAGAGTGTAGAACAGGACATGCAATGATTTCATCTGGCCACCACATGTATGCAAGGGTGTGCATAAACACAAATACACACACACACACACACACACACACACACAATTCAAAATACAGACTTTATTCCAAAATGTAATTGCTAGGACTAACCTATTTCTTTAGGAAAACTGACAATTTCCAATAGCCCTGGTTGAGGACAAGAGACAGATATATGTCAGAGGAAGCATTGAGTAGAGCCTGCTCTCTGTGTGTACAAACTGGCCCTAAACGAGAGAAGAAGATGCAAAGCATAAGTCTTCAGTCAGTCTCTCTTTCACTCCAGGAAACTAAAGTGAGTAATCAGGGAAAGAAATCTGGCTCTTGTGCAGTAGAATTTCTATTTAATAAAGCTATTTACAGGAGAAGCTGTGTTTTCTTCTCATAGAGAGTTGTACATGCATGGGTGTATGTGTGTGTGTGTGTGTGTGTGTGTGTGTGTGTATAAGCACATTGTGTGTATGTGTGTGGAGGCCAGATGTCAACACCTGATTATTGTTTTCTACTGGTCTCTGCATTATATTTTGAAAGTGTTTCTGGTTGAAACTGTAGTTCACTGATTTAACAAGACAGGAAGATAAGAAATATCCAGGGATCATCCTGCTTCCAATACATCAGAATTGAAGTTTTAATTACACACCAGTGTAATGAATGCATATTAAGCTCATGAACCATTTGCTCAGCTCTTCTCTGGATACCTAACGCTTCTTCAGGGTAGGAGCCATTCTTGGATCAGCTATGTCTCTGTAAAGTGTAGTTAATACACTGTTGCTCTTTAGCTGTTTTCATTTGGGGTTTTGTAATTCTGTGAATTGAAAAAGGATCTTGAGTATAGCAAACATGCCCTCCCTACTAAGGTACATCACAAGTTCGATAAACATTTATCTTTTAAATGACTGATCATAAGAGTAGGTGTTATTCAAAATGGTGTGTTCATGTCCATAAAAAAAAAAAAAAAAACTTGAGAAAAACTAATGTATTTCATCCCATAGCTGACAGTTTGGATCTGGGTTAAAAGTCAACCTTATAGCTATGCCCAAAGCTCTGAGCTAAAGTCAATCAATCTCATTATGTATGACGAAAATACTCTACTTTGTTATTCCAACTTTTAATTATTTTTAGTAAACTCAAATATTTTTAGTAAAATTTGGCATAATTTCCTTTTTCAAATATTCACTATGCTAATGCATTCTTATTTATTTATTTATTTTTGTCACAGTTTGTTTTTATTAATAGAAAATAAACATTCATTCCAGTTTCAAAGTTGCTATACTTGAAATTTCTAATTTAAAAAATGAATTTAAAATAATCAATAATGATGCTTTAACTAAGTTAAAACTGTGGCTTAAAAAAGTTTTCAGCACCATTTCTCTTTCAGCATTTGTTCTTAAGTCTCAGTACGGGAGTTGCTGAGTTACATGACAAAGCCTTGCTGAACAGCCAGTAGGGTGGGTGCTAAGCAGCCATCCTAAGAGGAGTCAGTGGGCATTTGGCTGTTACAGGGGCCCCTCCCCTCCACTGCAGCCTGGAGGAACCTGCACCTAAGTACTGTTGCGAGGAGGAAGGCTGTTATTTACTGTTCCGCATGGACTTTCTAGCCAGTGACAATAAAGCTCTGGCACAGATGCAACTGGTTAATACCTCGTGGTTTTAGGAAATTCTGTAAATAATTTGAATCTTTTTATTCACAAATTATATGTGTGATGAGGTTCTCTACTCTAGCAAGTAAGGCCCAACATCTTAATACCCTTAGAAAATACATACATGAGTATGCTAATAAGTCTCAAAAGCATATTCAGAACATTGTATCGTTTATGCCGGTGATGTCTATTTTGGTTTGGTAAGTTTTTTTTTGTGTGTGTGTGTGGGGGGGGGAGGTGTTCTGGGGATTAAACCCAAGGGCTTTAGCTTGCTAGGCAGGCACACTACCACTGAGCTACATCTCCATCTCCAGCTCCCTAGGCCAATGTGTGTTTCAACAAAATGTCTATAATTAGAAGCAGCTGATGAAACTAAATGTAAGGCATGACAAGATGTTCCTTCTCATAAGCTGTGCTGTATAGAGAGCTTGAAGGGGAGATGAGCAAGCTCCTCCCTCACTCTTTACTACAGGACTCCAATTATGGTTGGGCCAGAAGTTAGCATTTCTGAGAATTTCAGCAAAGTCCACACAAGTTAAGGGGGATTTTTTTTTAAGTATTTTATGAAAAAGACTGTCCAGTGCTGTCTTTCTACATAATTGAGAAGTGTTATTCATCAGAATTTTCTACTAACATTAAACAGCATATCCATATGCTTGGTCAGATGTCACAGAAATGAGGGGAGGAGTATCTTGTCACCCATAAGAGAATGAGAGATATATTAGCATGCCATCCTTAGAGTTTCTGCTGCCTGTTTTCTATAGTTTGCTGACCAATGTGAATCAAATGGATTTTTATGAAAGAATAGTATTTGATTGCCAGGACCTCTTTTGGGCATTTCTAAGTGGAATACACACAAATACGAGAATGGGGGAGGTAATTAATACAGGGAATCTACTCTTTACAGCTCAGAACGAGTTGATGAAGCCCATATATGCATTCAAGAAGCCCGTGGGATCCTCTAGCTGTGGGTAGTGGCTAATATGGTCATCCAGAATTGACACTGTGGACCGCGGCAATGTTTTCCTGTACAGCTCCAGAAACTCTGGATAGGGATTTATTGGATCCAATGGCCCATAGATAAAATGAATAGGGATGGTCACAGAAGCAAGTGTTCCCACCCAGCGTCTTCTGAATTTCTTTCTTTGATTGATATACTATAAAAGACTGTCGATGACCAAGTTCCCGTCATTGTTGTGGATTCCAGCGCACATGTCCCATAGCTCACTCTCAGAGGGTCGAGTGTACGGTCCGAAGACTGAAGTCAGACCTCGAGAGAACACGAAGAAGTTCATGAGCCTTGTGAGGATAGGTGAAAGCACGCCTCCATCTTTGAGGAGCTTTTGAAGAAGGAGAGGACGGTGGGTCTCAGGAAAGATACCTCCATTTGACAGATAGAGACTCTTTATGGTAAGCCGGCCAGATCGACTCTGCTTGTACCTGTACAACAGCTCCTGAGCAACAATATCTCCATAATCATGAGACAACAGGTTGATTCTGAGGTTTTGGAGTCCCAGGTGCCGAAGGAGGGACTCCACAATGCTGGCTTGCTCAAATATGGAATACTGATGTGGTCGCGATTTGTCACTGAAGCCAAAGCCTAAGAAATCAAGGGCAATCACTTGATGAAACCTCAGGGTCAGACCTTCCCAGATCTTGTACCAATCATAGCTGGATGTTGGAAAGCCATGTAAAAGCACAACTATCTTAGGGCTTCCAACCACACCAAGGGAGTCTTGGTAGAGATGTGAAGTTCCTTGTAGGTGAAAAACTTGCAGGAAGTCTTCCATGAGTGCAGAGCAGATGAGAGCTGAGGGGGCGGGATGTGCAGGTATGCAGCCAGCAAGGGCACAGCCAGTAGCCCCACTTGGACCCACCACTCCCTCATCCTGCACAAGCGGTCTCGGCGCACCATGCCGCCTGCCACAGGATTGCGGAGCACGGGGCGCGCCGAGGCGCCCACAACCGTACATGATCGAAGGTGACGTCGGCGCAGCCCACGGTCCGCTCAGGGTGGCCCACTGCAGAAGCGGCTGAAACAGCGAGCAGCCTCTAGGGCGAGCCTGCGGCACTGCGCAGGTTGGCGAGGCATGGCTGCAGGCTGCTGCAGAGGAGGGCTGCTGCATCTGCGAAGATGCACCGGGATGTGCTGGTGGCCGCCGCCTAATATATTCTTAAATAAATATCTCTTACATTACAAGAGGCTGGAACTTTTTCTGAGCCTCATAGATTAGCAAATAATACACAAAGAGGTCACATATGACTTAAGATTGATATGCTAATGTGTATTCAGAATGTTTAACCTACCTTTAAGAGAGTGTATCAGTCAGGTAGGGTTAACTAGAAGAACAGAACTTAGCGATTGAACATATATATATGTGTGTGTGTGTGTGTATCACATAATATATATATTACTGAATACTGAATATATATTCAGTCAATATATTTAGCTTTGTATGGGGGAGATTTATTAGAATGACTTACATGCTGTGGTCCAGCTAGTCCAACAATGGTTGTCTACCAAAAGAAGATCCAAGAATCAGTAATTGTTCAGTCTACAAGGCTGGATGTCTCAGGTGGTCTTCAATGCACACTGAAATTTATAAAATGTAGGTTCTAATGCTAGTAAAGAAATGGACTTATTAGCAAGAGTGAGAGAAAACAGGATAGGAGAGAGAAAGCTTACTTCTTCCATGAAGTTTATATAGACTGTTAGCAGAAGGTGTGTACAATTAAAGGTGCATCTTCCCACCTTAAAGCTCTGATCATGTATATTTGATAATGAACTGCTGTTGTGCACATCCTACTTTATGACTTGGCAGCTCAGCAGACATTTAGCTCATGATGAGCATCTCTGTTCACATTTTATAAGGTTAACTAGGTGACACATTTTCAAGTTCAGTTTCCACTCAGGCCCAATGAGAGTCCAGGAGCTGTCTCTCAAGGAAAAAATAGTTTTCTTCAGATGAAACTTCAGATAAAATTTCTTGCTCCAAATTCCCAAAGGCGTCTTCTGTGATTCATCTATAGGGACCTGCCAAAGGCTGTAAATAGCATATCTATCTGCCCAAACCATTCAAATATCATTGGGTCTGCCACACAACATAGTACAAGAGGTAGAGTAGTCTGCACAGCAGTGTGCACCTGTTAAGAGAATTCTATTGCAAGCCCACATAAAGTTTTCTAAATCACTTGGTATATGAGCCAGAGTAAGACACACAAGTGAGAATGTACTGGTTCCAGAACACAAACAGGCCAACTAAAAGTTATGCTTCTTTCTTGGTGGTAGAAAGGGCCAGGTGTTATAAGTTCTTCACATTGGAAACTATATCTCTGAATGACCACACCACTGTACTACTAAGAATATCACTGACATAGCAACTTCTTGAATTCCACTTTGATTTATTTACAAAATTCTGCTGCACACATGTGTTACCAACAAGTTCAAAGTAGTGCTACGTTCTACACATTTGTTTCAATCCAAATATGTTAGCAATATTGTAAAGCAATGCGATATTTGGTGAAAGAGACAGGCAGTTGAGATCACTTTGATCTAAGTTATGACACGGAGTTGGAGAGTTAGTATACCCTTGAAGTAAAACTGGAAAGATACACTGCTAGCCTTTCCAACTGAAAGCGAATTTATTCACCTTATGGGCTGGTACTGAGAAAAAGGCATCTGCTAAATCAATCGCTGCATAGCATGGACCAGGAGATGTGTTAATCTGATAAAACAGGTGCAGTTGGTGCCACTACTTGATTGAGTTTTCTGTGGTCAACTATAATTCCCCATGATCCATCTGTCTTATTCTCTGGCCAGATGGAAGAGTTAAAAGAAGATGCGGTAGGAACCAACACCCCTACATTTTTTAAGATGGTGGGAACACTAACTTTTATAATTCTTCCAGGGAAGTCATGCGGTTTTCAATCACTTTTTTCCCTAGCAGAGGCAATACTAAAATATTTCATTTAACCTTTCTAACCCTCACTCCACAGGTCACAGAACCAATGTGATAATTCTGCTAACCTCTAAATATATATATATATATATATATATATATATATATATATATATATATCCAAATTATACATTTGAGGACTGAGGAAATAACCACAAGATGAGTTTGATGTCCCACTGAACCTACCGTGATTCAGACTTCAGTCAAGACTTCATTAATTACCTAACCTCCATAAGCCCTGACTTTAAGCAAAGGGCCATAATGTTTCTTGTGTCAATTCAAATCCAGTATCCAATAGACCATAGAAAATCTGATTGTTGCCTTTCCCCCAGTATACACTTGCCATGGAAAAAGAACATAGGTTCCTTTGTGAAAGGACTGGGGAAAGGCTGACAGTAAAACTTTCAGGTGTTTTATCAAGGTCCTTACTCAAGGGAACCTGACCATCCCTTAATACATGTGACTCTGGGTCTGCAAACTGACTCAAATCTGGAATTTGTTTCGTGGGCTAATATTCCCTTTTGCCATGATCTGATGTACCATTTGTATGAGAATTCACTTGTATGAGACTTTTTCTACTTATACAGATCAAACAAAAATGTAGTAGACTTCTTATCTATTTCATGCCTAGAAAAACCATGATTGATGATCCAGTATCAGAAGACTGCCATCATAAAATTCACTTTACCTGTGCTGAATGTTATAGATAAGGTCATTATGGACATTGCTTTGTCTATGCTGGCCATTAGGATAACTATGATCACCTTGCCTTTGGCAATTTAATCCTACCACTCCTCCCCTTCTATCTCTGGGCCTAATTAAATCCATTGTCTTTCATTCATTCAACTAAGCAGCAACATCTGTAACCTTAAGTTGTGGCACAAAGCAAAGGATGACAACAAAGCTTTTTGAAAGCATTTGTGTCCCTCACACCATTTTGCATTTCATAGGACTAGTGAATGGCATACCTTCTGGATCTTCCTATTGTCGAGGACTAAGTTTTACATGGCATACCAACTCCAGCTTTGGAATTATGTCTGAACCTTAAATACCTTCATCAACATTAAGCTGAGTGATATCAGACATCTCCAACTCCTTCTCAGTATGCCTTTTTTGACAAATGTTTCAGTCAATAACTCAAGTACCTCAGACATTTTTTTTTTAATTTTAACTACATGGGTTTCAATATTAAGCCTAGAATCTCCATTCATTGGATCCATATCAATAAACTTTATATTTATATTATCCAATACCCTTAAACTTATTCCCCTGTCTTCCATTTAAACACGTTGTCAAACTCATTAAGCTCTTTAGTACTGTAGTGTACCTCCACATGTACTATACTTTCTATATACTCTCTAGGACCTTGTTTCACCCTAAGTTTGGTTATATTTCAGAAGCAAATAAAAATGGGCCCCAAGTGACATCAGTATTGTCTTGCCTGGCATCTCCTCAGAGAAAGTAACTGCCAGTTTAACAGAAAACTAAGGATTAGTTTCCTCAGTCACTGGTGGAAAAGGGTGTGGGGATAGGAGAATATCTTATGTTGGAGAGTGGAGACACTACTATTTCCTCAAGTGAGATGAATGCTTGAGAATCTGAGGATTCAAAGATCTCATCTTCAATAGAGTCCTCCTACACATGCCTACTCCAAGTTAGAATACTCCATTCTTTACCAGTAAATGCCCTTACTTAAACCACTGACACCCTCTGAGTATAAGACCCAAACTTTTGATTTTAACTCACCCAATCATATTATGAGGACTTCTGTTTGATTTTCTACAACTTGAGCCTTGTGGGTTCTGGAGAGAAGAAGATTCTTTTCTAAGGCACAGTTAAAAACCATTAGATGATTTGTAAAGTGCTCATTCTTTTCTTCTACAGTTAAACAGGGATTATAGGAACAACCAAACAGCATCCATATTTTCTTATTTTTTTCCACAAATTGTCAAAGTTTTATAAACAGTCACTAAATCCCTTGCATTAAATATTAAACCTAGACTCTCCATTCAGTGGGTGCATATCAATAAACTGATTCAAATTTATATTATTCAACACCCTTAAAATCCATTCCTATGCTTATTCCCCTGTCTTCCATTTAAACAAGTTATCAAACTCATTAAGCTCACAACTGATGAATTGTATTTGTTCTCTTAAGTTTGTAAAATAGTTCACATTATGAGTTTTCAGTACTCTCCAAGCTTCCAAGAGAGGTGTCATTAACTCTAAGTGCTGGCTAATTGGAAAGCTTTTTCCAGATACTTAAAAGATTCATCCTTATACTTTTGTTGCTCTAGAACTACTTTGCCTACCAAAATATTTATGAATTATGATTTTCTAGAGTTACAGAAATTATAAAATAAATTATATATATCTAAAAAGTGGATTTATTAGTTTTGGAATTGATTAAACTGATGTTTGATTTCTTGAATGAGAATGACTTATAAATCTCATATATTTAGATACTTTGTTCCCAACTGGTGATTATTTTTGTCAAGTATTGGAAAATTCGTCCTTGTTATAGGACATGTGTCCCTAGGATCAAGTTTAAAGTTTTAAAAGCCTTCTGTTATCCCCATATGTTATCTTTGCCTCTTGCTTGCACTTCTAAGATGTAAGTTCTCAGCTGTTCCTGCCACTATACTTAACTCTAATTCCATGGAGTCTAGACCTCTGGAACTTTAAGACTAATTAAATGCTTTCTTGTACAAGTTGTCTTAGACATGGTGTTTTGTCACAGTAATATAAAAGTAACTAAAACAATGAGAAACGTCCTCCACGCTGGCTAACTTTCATAGCACTGACTCCAAAACTTACTGTCTTTTTTTTTAAACACTGCCTGGCCCATTAGTTATAACCTCTTATTGGATAGCTCTTACATATTGATCTAACCCATTTCTAATATCCCTGTAACACCACGAGGTGTCTTACCAGGGAAGATCTTAACCTGCGTGTGTCCCGTGGGAGAATCATGGCGACTGCCTGACTTGGCTTCTTTCTCCCAGCATTCTGTTCTGTCTACTCCGCCTACCTAATTTTCTGTCCTATTAAAGGGCCAAAGCAGTCTCTTTATTTAACCAATGAAATTAACACAAACAGAAGACTCTCCCCCATCATTAGACTAGCTAGTCCGAAAGCCCCAAGGATGTCTCCACTTTCCCAGCATCTAGGCCTTAAGTGCATTCCACCACACCCAACTTTTCTTTTTTCTTTTTTAAATTGAGAAAAGAAGAAAAAAAACATAAACAAAAAACAAGTTTCCACCTCCTCCCAGCCTCCAATTTCCCTCCCCCTCCTCCCACCCTCTCCCCCTCCTCCACCCTTCTCCCCCTCCCCCTACTCCTCTCCCCCTCCCTCTCCAGTCCACAGAGCAGTCCGGGTTCCCTGCCCTGTGGTAAGTCCTAGGACCTCCCCCCTCCGTCCATATCTAGGAAGGTGAACATCCAAACTGGCTAGGCTCCCACAAAGCCAGCACATTAAGTAGGATCAAAACCCCATGCCATTGTCCTTGGCGTCTCATCAGCCCTCATTGTTCGCCATGTTCAGAGAGTCCGGTTTTATCCCATGCTTTTTCGGTCACAGTCCAGCTGGCCTTGGTGAGCTCCCAGTAGATAAGCTCCACTGTCTCAGTGGGTGGGTGCACCCCTCGTGGTCCCGACATCTTTGCTCATGTTCTCCCTCCTTCTGCTCCTCATTGGGACCTTGGGAGCTCAGTCCAGTGCTCCAGTGTGGGTCTCTGTCTCTATCTCCATCCATCACCAGATGAAGGTTCTATGATGATATGCAAGATATTCGACAGTATTGCTATAGGATAGGGTCATTTAAGGTTCCCAATCCTCAGCTGCCCAAGGAACTAACTGGGAACCTCACCTTGGGCACTTGGGACCCCCTCTAGGGTCAAGTCTCTTGCCCACCCTAAAGTGGCTCCCTTAACTAAGAATTGTGGTTCCGTGCTCTCCTATCCACCCTTCCTTTATCCCAATTCTCATGTTTCCCCAAATCCCCCCTCCTTCCCTTCTACCTTTTCTCTCCCCATCTCCCCTTACCCCCATCCCACCCCACCCCCAAGATCCCAATTTTCTCCCCGGCAATTTGGTCTACTTCCCTTAGCCAATAGGATAACTATATGTTTTTCCTTGGGTTAACCTTCTTACTTAGCTTCTTTAGGTTCACCTATTGTAGACTCCGTGGCCCTTATTTATGGCTAGAAACCAATTATGAGCGAGTACATCCCATGTTCATCTTTTTGGGTCTGGGACACCTCACTCAGGATAGTGTTTTCTATTTCCATCCATTTGCATGCAAAATTCGAGAAGTCATTGTTTTTTACCGCAGCGTAGTACTCTAGTGTGTATATATTCCATACTTTCTTCATCCACTCTTCCATTGAAGGGCATCTAGGTTGTTTCCAGGTTCTGGCTATTACAAATAATACTGCTATGAACATAGTTGAACAAATGCTTTTGTCATATGATAGAGCATCTCTTGGGTATATTCCCAGGAGTGGTATTGCTGGGTCCAGGGGTAGGTTGATCCCGAATTTCCTGAGAAACCGAAACACTGACTTCCGCAGTGGTTGCACAAGATTGCATTCCCACCAGCAATGGATGAGGGTACCCGTTCCTCCACAGCCACTCCAACAAAGGTTATCCTTGGTGTTTTTAACTTTAGCCATTCTGACAGGTATAAGATGATATCTCAAAGTTGTTTTGATTTGCATTTCCCTGATTGCTAAGGAAGTTGAGCACGACCTTAAGTGTCTTTAGGCCATTTGAACTTCTTCTGTTGAGAATTCTCTGTTCAGTGCAGTGCCCCATTTTTTAATTGGTTTAATTAGCATTTTAAAGTCTAGTTTCTTGAGTTCTCTATATATTTTGGAGATCAGACCTTTGTCTGTTGCGGGGTTGGTGAAGATCTTCTCCCAGTCAGTAGGTTGCCTTTGTGTCTTAGTGACAATGTCCTTTGCTTTACAGAAGCTTCTCAGTTTAAGTAGGTCCCATTTATTCAATGATGCCCTTAATGTCTGTGCTTCTGGGGTTATACATAGGAAGCGATCTCCTGTGCCCATCTGTTGTAGGGTATTTCCCACTTTCTCTTCTATCAGGTTCAGTGTGTTCGGGCTGATATTGAGGTCTTTAATCCATTTGGACTTGAGTTTTGTGAACGGTGATAGATATGGGTCTATTTTCATTCTTCTACAGGTTGACATCCAGTTGTGCCAGCACCATTTGTTGAAGATGCTTTCTTTCTTCCATTGCTTTTAGCTCCTTTATCGAAAATGAGGTGTTCATAGGTTTGTGGGATAAAATCCGGGTCTTCTATTCGATTCCATTGGTCGACTTCCCTGTTTTTATGCCAGTACCACACTGTTTTCATTACTGTAGCTCTGTAATAGAGTTTGAAGTCAGGGATGGTAATGCCTCCAGAAGATCCTTTATTGTATAGGATTGTTTTGGCTATCCTGGGTTTTTTGTTTTTCCATATAAAGTTGATTATTGTCCTCTCCAGATATGTGAAGAATTTTGATGGGATCTTGATGGGGATTGCATTGAATTTATAAATTGCCTTTGGTAGAATTGCCATTTTTACTATGTTGATCCTCCCAATCCAAGAGCAAGAGAGGTCCATCCATTTTTTGGTATCCTCTTCAATTTCTTTCTTCAATGCCTTAAAGTTCTTGTCAAATAGATCTTTCACTTCCTTGGTTAATTTACCCCAAGATATTTTATGCTGTTTGTGGCTATCGTGAATGGTGAAGCTTCTCTGATTTCCCTCTCTGCTTCCATATCCTTTGTGTATAAGAGGGCGACTGATTTTTTGGAGTTGATCTTGTATCCTGCCACATTACTAAAGGTGTTTATCAGCTGTAAAAGTTCTTTGGTGGAGTTTTGGGGGTCGCTTATGTACACTATCATATCATCTGCAAATAACGAAAGTTTAACTTCTTCCTTTCCAATTCGAATCCCCTTGATCCCCTTATGTTGTCTTATTGCTATTGCTAGAACTTCAAGCACTATATTGAAGAGGTATGGCGAGAGTGGACAGCCTTGTCGTGTTCCTGAGTTAAGTGGGATGGCTTTGAGTTTCTCTCCGTTTAATTTGATGTTAGCTGCCGGCTTGCTGTATATAGCTTTTATTATATTTAGGTATGACCCTTGTATCCCTAATCTCTCCAATACTTTTATCATAAATGGATGTTGAATTTTGTCAAATGCTTTTTCAGCATCTAATGAAATGATCATATGGTTTTTTTCTTTCAGTTTATTTATATGCTGGATTACATTGATAGATTTTCGTATGTTGAACCAGCCCTGCATCTCAGGAATGAAACCTACTTGATCATAATGGATAATTTTTCGGATGTGTTCTTGGATTCGATTTGCCAGTATTTTGTTGAGGATTTTTGCGTCGATATTCATGAGATTGGCCTGTAGTTCTCATTCCTGATTGAGTCTTTGAATGGTTTTGGTATCAGAGTAATTGTGGCTTCATAAAAGGAATTTGGTAATGACCCTTCTGTTTCTATATTGTGGAATACATTAAGGAGTATAGGTATTAGGTCTTCTTGGAAGTTCTGGTAGAATTCTGCATTGAAACCATCTGGTCCTGGGCTTTTTTTGGTAGGGAGGTTTTTGATAACAGCTTCTAATTCTTCACGACTGACAGGTCTGTTTAGATTGTTCACCTGGTCCTGGTTTAGTTTTGGTAAATGGTATTTATCTAAAAACGTGTCCATTTCTTTTACATTTTCCAGTTTTGTGGCATAAAGGCTTTTGTAGTAAGATCTAATGACTCTCTGAATTTCCTCTGTGTCTGTGGTTATGTCCTCCTTTTAATTTCTGATCTTATTAATTTGCGTGTTCTCTCTCTGTCGTTTGATTAGTTTGGATTGGGGTTTATCAATCTTGTTGATTTTCTCCAGGAACCAGCTTTTCGTTTCATTGATTCTTTGGATTGTTTTCTGTGTTTCTATTTTGTTGATTTCAGCCCTCAGTTTGATTATTTCCAGTCTTCTACTCCTCCTAGGTGAGTCTGCTTCTTTTTTTTCTAGAGCTTTCAAGTGGGCTGTTAAGTCTCCAATATGTGCTTTCTCTGTTTTCTTTAGGTGGGCACTTAGTGCTATGAACTTCCCTCTCAGGACTGCTTTCATAGTGTCCCATAAGTTCGAGTATGTTGTTTCTTTATTTTCATTGAATTCAAGGAAGACTTTAATTTCTTTCTTCATTTCTTCCTTAATCCAGGTATGGTTCAGTAGTTGACTGTTCAGTTTCCATGAGTTTGTAAGCTTTCTGGGGGTAGCATTGTTGTTGAATTCTAACTTTAATCCATGGTGATCTGATAAGACACAGGTGGTTACTAATATTTTTTTGTAACTGTGTAAGTTAAAACTTACTGTCTTTGCTATATAATTTTTGATCCCCAGATATCTGTTTTACAACATATAGGGAGTGACAACTAGCTCAAAATTCTGATAAAACTTAAACCAGCATCATCAACGCCTGCAAACATTCACCAAAGCAAGTGCTCCCAAACTCTACAGATCCACCAAAGAATCAACTTTAAGGATTTGGTCCCAGTCTTTGACAGCAAGCTCTGCTTAGTTCTTTAAATTCAGAGAAATACTCATACAAAATAGCAAGGACTCTATGGTCAAGCCACCCTGAAGGTTCTAGATCTTATTTGATCTCAAAAATTAAGTAGAATCTTTCCTTGATAACACTTGTCAAGGAGAAAATTCCAATGAGATGAGATATTGTGTGTACAAAGTGGCTGGTGTACTGTCACACACCAAAAGCTGGTACAATGATTACTAGCAGAAGAAATTTGAAGAATAAAGAATTTTCCCATGACCTAACCTTGTTAATAATTATTAGATTTCCCCTTATTTAGCTAAGTACACATCTAGTCAAGATCTTTGAATTAACTCAAATTTTATTGATATTTCTTTCTTAAAACCATTAATTTTTTTCTATACTTTTTTTAAAATTCAATGCCTAATAATCTATTAAGTAAAAGTACCATAAGTTACATGTTTTTTCCTTAGTTCTAACAACATATGTTGTTTCTAATTTTCAATGGACACTTGTGTTATATAATTTATTCTTTTTCTGGACTATCTCAAACTCCTAAGTGGAAGACTGCTATAAAAAAAAGAATTAGCTTATTATTAAGTAAAGTCTATTGCTCATAGTGCTCTCATCAGACTGTTCAAATGAAAGTGAAATAGTTGCTACTGTTAGATGTTTTTAAAGATGTGCAGTCATATTCGCTTATATTTGTATATATGCACCACATGCAAACAGTGCCCAGAGATTACAGAATAGGGTGTCAGAGTTCCTGGAACTGGAGTTAAAGTCAGCTGTAAGCTACCGAGTGGAAACTGAGCCTGGGTTCTCTGAGAGAATAGTAAGTGTTCCTAATTGCTTAGCCATCTCTCTAACCCCCATTAGAAAAAAATTAATAACTACCAGTTATAATATTTATATGTATTAAGGCACAACTACATGAATGTTCGTTGAAATCCACAGTTATTCATCCTATAAATCTAAAGGAAAGAATGATGTTTCAACTGGAACAACTTTGGTATTGACCTGACTTGCATGCTAGAAAACTAAGAAACAACAGAAAAGCTATGATTCGATGACTATATGCTCCAATGGAAAAGTACAAATGCCTGGTGTACTCAGTACCTTTATTATATACATGTGGGCAATGAGGTGAGTTAACTAATCTTTGTAGGGAGGTCTCTGTAGGTGAGCAGACTCAGGTTGCAGTGATACAGGAGGAGAAATTTGGAATTGTTACATCCTGTAAATACAGCCAACATCCATACCTGGATCAGGCAAACTTCTTGCCATTCACCTGAGACACTGGGAACGCCTTGCCATCACCATGGACTGGAAGTCTGGGGATCCTTGATATAGCTATGATTATGCCAATGATACATATTCACTGAAGGCCTCTTTTGCTCTCCACAGGATAGTATTAGATTTTAATCTAAAAATCTATCATTCTGAAATGCTTGTAATTATAGAATTTCTTTTACATTTTACATAAAAGTATATCAAACAACATTTAAAATAGATTCCTTTTACAGTCTTATGTTTAAATATTAAAATACATGTCTTTTCTACTGATATATGTGATTCTTAAGTTCTTTGTGATATATGAATAAAACAGAAAGGAATATAGCATTAATGTTCATGTTTTGTATCTCTGCATTGACTGCTGCTACTTCAAAATGAAACCTCACAGACTGAGAACACCCCAATACTGTGGGTGTAAACACAAATATTTAGAAGGCCATTAGATAGCATAGTGATTCATCAAAATAGCAAAAGCAGGTTCCACCTAGGACCTAAGACTTCCAAAGCATGGGCTTTTAACTGCATTTACATTATCAAGCACAAATTCATCTCCTGTGGAGCATTCCTAAAATCCAGTCAGAAAGCAGTTAAATATTCCATAATAGTTATACCACTGTTCTTAGCAACAATAGATACATCTTACCTAGCATGTCAGTATTGGAGAATATAAATTCCAGCACTGATAATGACCACTGATATCAGCCCAGATGATGCAGCATTCTGGTTATAATCTTGCATTACTGCAAGTCCAGCAAGTATGGAGAAAGTTTCCCCTTTGAAAGCTGACATTTCTTTATTCCATTCATAATTAAACAGAAAATGATGTAATAAAATTAAGAAAGAACAAATACGAACCTTTATAGAGAAAATTTAATGGTTTAAATACATGGCATAAGGAAATGGATATGAATATATGAGAGTGATAACACAGCAAAGATGAAAATTCTTTGCAATTTAATTCACAGGCAGTATAATCACCAACAAAAGTACTGACTTACGGAACTTAATCAATTTACTTCAGATGTTTATGTCAAAATAAAAGAACATAAAAAGACAAGTTAACTTTATAAAAGAAAAACAGCAGAAAAATTAAAACTAGAACTGCATTTGATCCATCCGTATCACTCCTGGGTTCATCCCAAAAGACTCTAAAGCAACATACCATAGAAATACTTGGAAACTCATGATTGTTATGGTTTAGCACTGTGAACAGCACATAAAAAGAAATGTAGAATACACACACATAGTATTTTATTAAATAATAAAAAAGAAAGCAGGGACTGTGGATCAGTTGATAATGGGCTTGCTGTACAAATATGTGGATTTTAGTTCATATTCCTCTCACCTAAATAAGATGTCAGGTACACCAGGTCACACCTGCAACCCCAGAGCTGGGTATGGAAACTTAGACAAATGGATATTTGAAGTTCATTGGCTAACCAACCAAACTGAAGTAATAAGACTCAGATTTAAAAGGAAAATACCTCACAGAGAACAAATGAGAAAAGAAATCTGACACCAAACTCTGGCTTTCTCCTGCATGTATGTGTATGCATACCAACATGCACACAAGCATAAACTAACCACTTAAAAGTACATGCATCAAACATGCAACATACTACATGCACACACACACACAGAGAGAAAGAGAGAGACACAGAGAGAGACAATATGTATGTGTGTATACCTACATACATACAACTTCTGTTAAGATATAAAAGATCTTTTTTAGTTAAAACCAAATTAGTCAGAAAAAAATAGTTAATGATTTTTAAATACTTTCAAAATATACTTTAAGAATATCTGACCTAAAATATTAACTTATTTTCTCTCCATAAGAAACTAATGACATGAATATTTTTATTTTCTCATATTAAAGAGGTACTAAAATAAAGTGGCTTACTACAGATCATGGGTGCTTGAAATTTAACCTCAGTGTGTATAGACAGAATTGGGATATCAAATTTGGGGGGTTTGATTTTTAATGTATTTTGCTGAGACACAGTCCTGCTGAAGAAGTTGACTTCAAACTTAGCATCCTCTTGCATCAATCTCCTGAGTGTTGAGATTACAGATGTGTGACACCATACACAACTCTGTGCGCAGATTCACACTCTGGAAAACCGGCTGCCAATTATTTGAATAATGTTTTGTATACATTTATTTTTACTACACTTTAGAACCTCTATAAAGTTTTAATTGTTAAACCATCAATTCAAGATGTTTATTATTGGGTTTGCTGCAATTACTAAATTTTATGGTAAAAATTGTTAAAATATGTATTGCAAAATTCTAACATGTTGCTCTTCTTTATTATTCTATCAAAAACCCAAGAGGAAACCTTCCCTTGGTTTCCTGGTCTCTCCCATGGAAAGTCTGATTCACAACGAGACCTGAATCTCCCTAGGGTATCCATCTATCTGGCTGTGCTATAGCTGCACAGGTGCAAAGATGGGACACGACATTTCTTTATTTTGACAGGATTGAAAGTTAGGACAACACCAGGCTTCAGAGTTGACCTGGACAGAGAGATTTCATTTTTCAGAACTCAGCTTGCTACTACCTTAAAAGGAAAAAAAAATACTAGCTTCTCAAAGCATTGAGAAAACTTTCGTAGTAAGAAAGCAAGCAAGCAATCTGCTGGAAGTACTGCAGTGTATGGATGTGTGATACTGCAACATATTTCTCAGTGTTGGACAAACAATCTATTTAGACACACCCTGCCAGAGGCACCTAAATTTTGTTATTTAAAAGTAATAGGTTACTTCACTAAGGATAGTGTTTTTCTAATACTATCCATTTGCATGCAAAATTAAAGATGTCATTGTTTTTTACTGATAAGTAGCACTCTAATGTGTAAATGTGCCACATTTTCCTTATCCATTCTTCAATTGAAGGGCACCTAGGTTGTTTTCAGGTTCTGGCTATTACAAATAATCCTGTTGTAAACATAGTTGAACAAATGCCTTTGTAGTATGATTGAGCATCTTTTGGATATATGCCCAAGAGTGATATTGCTGAATCCTGAGGAAGGTTGTTTCCCAATTTTCTGAGAGACCACCATACTGATTTCCAAAGTAGTTGTATAAGTTTGCATTGCCACCAGCAATGAATGAGTGTTCCCCTTACTCCACATCCTTTCCAGCATAAGCTATCATTGTGTTTTTTGTTTTTTATTTATTTTAGCCATTGTGACAGGTGTAAGATGGTGTATAAGAGTTGTTTTGGTTTGCATTTCCCTGATGGCTAAGGATGTTGAACAGTTCCATAAGTATCTTTTGGCCATTTGAGAGTCTTCTGTTGAGAATTCTGTTTAGTTCTGTACCCCATTTTTCAATTGTGTTATTTAGATTTTTGATGTCTAATTTCTTGAGTTCTTTATATATTTTGGAGATCAGTCATTTGTCTAATGTGGGTTTGGTGAAGATCTTTTCCTATTCAGTAGGCTGCCTTTTTGTCTTAACGACTGTGTTCTTTGCTTTACAGAAGCATCTCAGTTTCAGAAGGTTCTATTTGTTTATTGTTGCTCTCAGTGTGCTGTGCTTTTGGGATTATATTTAGGAAGTGGTCTCCTGTGCCATGTATTAAATTAAATTGTTCACCTGGTGTTGATTTAATTTTGCTATATGGTATCTATCTAGCAAATTGTCCATATTCTTTACATTTTCCAATTTTGTAGAGTGCAAGTTTTTATCATATAACCTAATAATTCTCTGAATTCCCTCAGTGTCTGCTGTTATGTCCTCCTTTTCATTTCTGATTTTGTTAATTTGAATGTTGTCTCTCTGCCTTTTGATTAGTTTGGATAAAAGTTTGTCTATCTTGTTGATTTTCTCAAAGAAAATCTTTGTGTAATTGATTTTTTATATTGTTTTCTTTGTTTATATTTTGTTGATTTCACCCTCAATTTGATTATTTCCTGTCTTCTATTTATCCTGGGTGAGTTTGCTTCTTTTTGTTCTAGAGTTTTCAGGTGCTCTGTTAAGTCACTAATGTGAACTTTCTCCATTTTCCTTATGTGGGCACTTAGTGCTATGAACATCTTAACAATGCTTTCATAGTGTCCCATAGGTTTGGATATGTTGTGCCTTCATTTTCATTAAATTCTAGGAAGTCTTTAATTTATTTCTTTATTTCTTCCTTGATCCATGATCGTTCAGTAGTTCAATGTTCAATTTTCATGAATTTCTTTGTTGTATCTTTGTTTTTATAAATAAATATACTTCAGAATTATCTTCCAGGGTCACAGAGCAGATAAGTCTCTGGGACAAAACTGGAAGCCTAGATTTTTACTCCAGACCTCTTGTATTTAACAAAAATATCTCTCAATACATAATATATAATCTTGTCCTCTGGCACACTGTAAATAATTCATCTTTTTTTTTACTGTTTTAATTCTATAATAGTAATAACATCAGGAAAGAAAGTATATCTGCCAAGGATGTCAGTGAATCAAAGAACGTGGAAAGTTCAAAAATACTAATTGTTTTAAAGGAATATGGACTCACTTCACTCCCACCATTCTCTTCAGTCAAAGCACAAAGGGGCATGCCCCAGTCTCCTTCTTCTCCAGCTAACATCTCTACATCCAACACTGATCCTGCTAGCATCATCTCTTTGTTCTCTCTTTCCCTTCTAATTTCAGATGAAACAAGCAAGCAATCAGTCAGGCAAGAAAAGGCAAATTCCTCTTCTTGGCTCTGGTCATCAAAAGAACAAATAGCCAAATAAAAAAAAAAATGGAGTACAGACCTAAACAGAGAACTCTCAACAGAAGAATCTAAAATGGCTGAAAGACACTTAAGGAAACGTTCAACATCCTTAGTCATCAGAGAAATACAAATCAAAACAACTCTGAGATTCCATCTTACACTAATAATGACCAAGCTCAAAAACACTGATGACAACTTATGCTAGAAAGGTTATGGGGTAAAGGGAACACTCTTGCATTGCTGGTGGGAATGCAAGCTGTTACAGCCCTTTTGGATGTCAGTGTGTGATTTCTCAGAAAATTAGGAAACAACCTTCATCAAGACTCAGTAATACCACTTTTGGGTATGTATCCAAAGGATTCTTAACCATACCACAAGGACATGTGCTCAACTATGTTCATAGCAGCTTTGTTTGTTATAACCAGAATCTGGAAACAACCTAAATGCCTCTCGATGAAATATTGGATAAGGAAAATGTGGTACATTTACAGAATGGAATACTACACAGCAGAAAAAATAACAACAGCTTGAATTTTGCATGAAAATAAATAAAGCTATAAAACATTATTTTGTGTGAGGTAACCCAGACACAGAAAGACAGGTATCACATGTACTCTCTCATAAAGTGGTTTTAAACATAAGTCAAAGCAAACCAGCCTACAAATCACAATCCCAGAGAACTTAGACAACAATGAGAACACTAAGAGAGACATGCATAGATCTATTCTATATGGGAAGTAGAAAAAGACAAGATCTCCTGAGTAAATTGGGAGCATGGGGACCTTGGGAGAGGGTTGAAGGGGAGGGGAGAGGCAGGGAGGGGAGCAGAGAAAATGTAGAGCTCAATAAAAATCAATTTTTAAAAAAGGAAGAAAAAACAAACAAACAAAAAACCATGATCAGTTAAAAACGAGTTAGTCAGCACTATGACCACAAAGTACAAATCTTAGTTTTGTTAAGGGACTGGTAAGACCATTATAAGATCTCGTCTTTTGTTCAGTCCTCCAAAGCCCTGTAGACTGAACTTTGATTCTAAGTTCAGTTATCCTTAAAGGTGTTGTTAGATTGTACATGGTCCTTCAATCTGTCATTTCTACAAGCTGTAGCTTAAATTGGACTCTTATTCTCACACTCTATTCCAGGTGTTTTCCCTTGAAAACATAATCTTGTGGATTCCTCTTCCTTCTCCTTTCCCCTTCTGTCTCCCCATTCATCATCTCTTTTCTTATACTTATGTTTGTTGCTGTCACACAGTGAGGTAGCTTTGAGGACCAATGGAGCTGTAGGAGAAAAATAGAGTATTCAACATTTCTCTCACTCAACAATCAACATAAAATACTTACTATGTGTCAGATGTTGTACCAGTATGAATAAAGAAAGGTTCCCTGTTGTACATATAAATCACAGCAAACAGATTAATGAAAGTTCGCAGCCTTTTGATTATCAATTTGTTATCCTGTCAGCATATGTACTGTCTTCCCAGTTTTCCTATATGCCTAGAATGCTTTGTACAGCATTCTATGGGTTCATCATATGGGTTCATGGAATAGTCAAAGACTTAAAAGGTCAAATAGACAAAAAGCTCCAGGAGGCAAAGTCCACTGTGATCCAGCAATATGCATGGAGCCAAGAACAACCACAAGCTATGTTTTTGTCCCAAATGCTATCCTGTCATCTACTTCTTAGGAAAAAATATTCTTGTTGCTATGACTTCCTATTCAGCTGTTTAAAGTAACGCCATATATTTTTTTTACTAAATAAAAAGTTGTTCTCTTAGTCTTGGAAAGAAGACCTGTAATTATACTATAAAGGAAATTGAACCTTGCAGGTAACAGTTACTAAATGGAAATATTCAGTTATATAGAAATGGAGGTCATACAGAACTTTCTTGGACAAAAGTTATTGCCTCATCTCTTAGAGCTCTGACCAAGACAAATCAAAAAACCTAACTACCAGTTGACAAGCACATGTTATTATTTCATAAAACAAAAGGATCACAAACTAAGGTTGAATCCTTAGTTCTGACTCCCACCATTTAATAAGGTCAAGCCTCCTGCATGCATTTAAGGAGACAAGCCAATAAAGAGAAGCAATTCTAGATTTTTATTTTAAGCGTATTTTTCGTGTGTGTGTGTGTGCGCGCGCACATGCCCAAGGAGTCCAAAAGAGAGTTTCGGATCCCCTGGAGCTGGAATTGCAGGTAGTTTTAAACTTGAGTTACGGGCAAATTTAAACTTTCTAATTTGGCAAGTGGGAGGGTCATGTACAAGAACAGAAATCACTATTAACCAATGAATTATTTCCCTCCAGATTAAAGGTATAGATATTCCCTGTCTACAATATAGTCCTTAATCCCATGCTTATCCTCCTCTACTGGAATATGCTTGGCACTTGAATATTGGCAAAAAAGACAGATCTACTGGATCTTTTCCTTAAATAGAGAAAAAAGCTAACTTTTTCTCATCAACCAAGAATGGCACAAATCCTAGGACATTATGATGCCTAAATCTCATGAATTATTTATACTGCTTTAAATGAGAGAATATATATTTAATTGGTCTGAGGAGCATCTTCCCTAGAATTAAAAGGAAAGCATCCTCATTTGTCTACAAGTATATTTTAAGGACAGGTTACCTTGACTTTATATAGACAATATATATAAAGCCAGGATCATTGACTCATCCTAGAAAAATAATGGAATCTACAAGTCCTTTCTATACCAACTTGCAGGCTTGTTTCTGAATTTAATCCAGCAAGAATGATACCAATACCCACACATGCAAACACTAATAAGCAAGCTATGCCCAATTATTAAGAAGGCAATTTTAGGTGACAAAAACAATTTTATGAACTTGATCTTAAATGAAAAATGTGTGATTACACTTATAGTATTTACAGGTGGCTAGTCAAAGAAAAAAAAATTATTTCTCATGGAGTTGTACTACTTTCTGTGCACATAAAATTAGCAACATGGTTAGTGGTAGGCTTCCTTAACCTCCTTACTCCCCAGGGAAAGGTAAGTGCTCTGTTCATCCATTCTGCAGCCTCACAACACAGAACAATCAGATGCAATAAGGAGTCAAGTCAAAGCAGGAACTGTGTTTCTTACTGTAAGTGTCCGCTTATATACGTTAAGTGGCATAGTGTGATGTGGGGGTGTGTGCTGGAGAGCAAATGATATACAACCAAGCCCTCCCTCTATCTAGAGGGGCATCTACCCAGATTTTGCTGTCTCATTCTCACTCAGTTCCCTCAAACTTGAGCCAGGCTTTTCTCTGTCCTACAGGCCTCAAGGTACAGGCCCTGAGATAATTTTGGCCCAACAGGTAGAATTTACATAACAAGTAGTCAGAAGTGTTTGAAGAGAAAGAACATTTTTCAGTAGTTTTCTAATCAACCCCACAATCTGGCCAGGTATGCATCATATATTCAAGTTACAGCTTTATTACATTTGGGCAAAAGCCATTGAAAAGCTGATTGCATGGAATTCTAAGCAAGATCCTCAATACTTTTGAAAGATCTGTATATATGCAATTAAAATTTGTTTGTCAAGAAGAGATCTTGCTTTCAGTAAAAACAAGGATAACTTTGAGGGACAGAGTATATATCTAAAAACAGCCATGAGATATATGCTCGATTCATCTCTTACATCACTTTTACATCCGATCTGTTATCAACTTCTGCAGGTTCCATCTTCATATTTATATTAAAGTAATGTGTATTCTTAAGGCTCCACCGTCAGGCTGTCCAAAGCTTCCATGTCATCAATCTCTTGGCACATTTTCTCTTTTGCTCTTGATTCCTCTATTCTTGTCACAGTAGGCATTAATGAAAGATCATTACAGCTCAGTCTTTTTTTTTTTTATTGAGAAAAGGAGAAAAAAAAAACAAGTTTCCACCTCCTCCCAGCCTCCAATTTCCCTCCCCCCTCCTCCCACCCTTCTCCCCCTCCTCCCACCCTTCTCCCCCTCCTCCCACCCTTCTCCCCCTCCTCCCACCCTTCTCCCCCTCTCCCCACTCTTCTCCCCCTCGCCTCCAATCCACAGAGCAGTCCGGGTTCCCTGCCCTGTGGTAAGTCCTAGGTCCTCCCCCTCCGTCCATTTCTAGGAAGGTGAACATCCAAACTGGCTAGGCTCCCACAAAGCCAGCACATTAAGTAGGATCAAAACCCCGTGCCATTGTCCTTGGCGTCTCATCAGCCCTCATTGTTCGCCATGTTCAGAGAGTCCGGTTTTATCCCATGCTTTTTCGGTCACAGTCCAGCTGGCCTTGGTGAGCTCCCAGTAGATCAGCTCCACTGTCTCAGTGGGTGGGTGCACCCCTCGTGGTCTCGACTTCTTTGCTCATGTTCTCCCTCCTTCTGCTCCTCATTGGGACCTTGGGAGCTCAGTCCAGTGCTCCAGTGTGGGTCTCTGTCTCATCTCCATCCATCACCAGATGAAGGTTCTATGATGATATGCAAGATATTCGTCAGTATTGCTATAGGATAGGGTCATTTAAGGTTCCCTATCCTCAGCTGCCCAAGGAACTAATTGGGGACATCACCTTGGGCACCTGGGAGCCACTCTAGGGTCAAGTCTCTTGCCCACCCTAAAGTGGCTCCCTTAACTAAGAATTGTGGTTCCGTGCTCTCCTATCCACCCTTCCTTTATCCCAATCCTCCTATTTCCCCAAGTCCCCCCCCTCCTTCCCTTCTACCTTTTCTCTCCCCATCTCCCCTTACCCCCATCCCGCCCAACCCCCAAGATCCCAATTTTCTCCCCGGCAATTTGGTCTACTTCCCTTAGCCAAGAGGATAACTATATGTTTTTCCTTGGGTTCACCTTCTTACTTAGCTTCTGTAGGTTCACCTATTGTAGACTCCGTGACCCTTATTTATGGCTAGAAACCAATTATGAGTGAGTATATCCCATGTTCATCTTTTTGGGTCTGGGACACCTCACTCAGGATAGTGTTTTCTATTTCCATCCATTTGCATGCAAAATTCGAGAAGTCATTGTTTTTTACCGCAGCGTAGTACTCTAGTGTGTATATATTCCATACTTTCTTCAACCATTCTTCCATTGAACGGCATCTAGGTTGTTTCCAGGTTCTGGCTATTACAAATAATACTGCTATGAACATAGTTGAACAAATGCTTTTGTCATATGATAGAGCATCTCTTGGGTAAATTCCCAGGAGTGGTATTGCTGGGTCCAGGGGTAGGTTGATCCCGAATTTCCTGAGAAACCGAAACACTGACTTCCACAGTGGTTGCACAAGATTGCATTCCCACCAGCAGTGGATGAGGGTACCCCTTCCTCCACAGCCTCTCCAGCAAAGGCTATCCTTGGTGTTTTTGACTTTAGCCATTCTGACAGGTGTGAGATGATATCTCAAAGTTGTTTTGATTTGCATTTCCCTGATTGCTAAGGAAGTTGAGCACGACCTTAAGTGTCTTTTGGCCATTTGAACTTCTTTTTCTATTTACATTCATTTGCCTAATAATTTCATGATGTTATTTTTAGCAGCTGGGAAATATTCTGTTATGTAAAAGTATCACATTTTCTTGATTCTTCAGTTGAGAGACATCTAAGTTGTTTCCAGGTTCTGGGTATTACAAATAAAGTTGCTATGAACATCCTTGTTGCAGGATGGAGCATCCTTTGGGTATTTGGCCAGGAGTGGTACAGTTGAGTCTTGCAGTAGATCAATTCCCAATTTTCTGAGAAACTCCCATATCATTTCCAAAGTGTCTATACAAGTTTGTATTCCCACCAATAACTGAGAAGTATTCCCATTGCTTCACATGTCTTCAACATGAACAATCAGTTGTATTTTTGATCTTAGCTTTTCTGACAGCTGTAAGATCTCTGTGTATCTCAGAATTGTGGTTTCTTCAGAGTTGTTTTGGTTTGTCTTTCCCTGATGGCTAATGATTTTGAACATTTCTTTAACTGTTTGTCAATCATTTGATATTCCTCTATTGAGAATTCTCCATTTAGACCTGTGCCCCATTTTTAATTGAATTATTTGGTTTGTCAAGTTCTTAATGTAATTTGGGAATTAGCTCTCTGCCAGAGACTGAATTGGTGAAAAATATTTCCATTTTGTTCTATTGACTGTGTCCTTTGCCTTATGGAAATATTTCTGTTTTAGGAGGTCCCATTTGTTAATTGCCCATCTTAGGGCCTATAACATCAATGTTCTCTTCAGAAAGTTTTCTCCTGTGTCAAAGGATTCAGGTCTTTTTCCCACTTTACATTCTATCAGGTTCAGTGTAACTACATTTATCTTGAGGTTTTAGATACATTTAGACTTGAGTTTTTTGGAGGCTGATGGATATGGATAAATTTGCATTAATCTAAAATGGACCATTTTGTTCTTAAGAAAGAATTTACAAGAAGTCCTATAAAGCACCTACATCATCTATTCATTGTTCTGAGAGATAGTGTCAATAACACAGGCAGTCATATATTTTACCAGTTGGTCTACTCTTCTAATAAAAACCTAATGGAGACTATTTCTCAATTGAGTTTCCCTTCTCTCTGGTGACTATAGTTTGTGTCAAGTTGTCATAAAAATAGTCAGCACACTATGCCAACATAAAATATGTTAGTGGTATTAATCTAAGAGTGATTATACTGAATTTTTTTTTAAATGTATTCATACTGTTATAATCCTAAAAGAATACATCTTTTGGTATTGATATAGTAAATATTATTATTATAGCAAACAGAGTCTAAATAGCTTTTCATTGTCTTTATCTCTTGGTGATCATGTTTTGCTTTGTAAATATGTATACATATATACATGTATATTTATATATACATATATAAAATATATAATATATTATAAAATATATTTTTCTCCCACTTTCCCTTTTCCCTTCTTTTCCTTTTTTCATCCTTTCTTTCTTCCTTTCTTCTTTCTTCCTTTCTTCCTCCCTTCCTTTTCTTTCTAGACACCTTAAGATTGACAGCTTTGTCCTAGCAGATGCTTCTATTCATGATATCCAGATTCAAATCAGTTCCAAAACCTTGTAAGCAGGTGACCATGAATTGAAATTGGTAAGCAAAAATGAGTATGTCTTTCTTTTAAAAATAAGTTGTTTAGATATATTTACTGGATTGCATAAGGCTTTTTTTTCATTTTCATGTAATATATAAATGCACTCTAAGCATATTGCCTAATCTTTCTCTATTTAAGTTACTATTTTCTCAGGATGTGTTGTAACAATGTAATTCTATGAGATGTCTTGTCTGTGGCTGTTGCATAATAGTGGCTATCATCTTGCAAACATACTTTTTATATTCCTTCACTTTCTTCAGTTTTATGAAACAAGCAACCATGCTACAGAGACCTAGGAGGCAAGAACAACAACAAAACTAAGTGAGGCTTTCATCTAACAGCTAGAAGGAATGAAGGTGGCCATTGACCAACAGCAAACAAGAAACTAGGATTCTCTGTCCAGTATTCTACAGTGAATTAAAATTTGATTGCAATCACATGAGATTACACAGGTTGCTCTTCAATCTGATTCTTGGATTAGGTCCCAGTACTGGCTAACATTTTGGCTGTAGACTTGCAGAAATCCAGAAGCAGAACTCTTAGGCAGCTAATCTATGCTCAGATTGTGATCCTCTCAAGTTAGAAGATGATAAATATTGGTTGTTTTAGTCAACTAAATTTAATGTACTTTGTTATATAGCAAGCAGTAGGTAGCATAAATAAGGTATTTTAATAGAATATATAAAGCAGAAATTACAGCTTTTGAGAAGTTACACAATTTCATTGAGGACAGTTGGTAATGAGAAAAGTAAAGCAAAGACAGAAATGGATCATTCAGTATTGCCCTGTAGAGGAAACTGAGATGACAGTGAACGACTGCGAGCTATCAGACTCTGGTATTATTCACATATGGAGTTAGAGATGCCAGAAATAAGTTCAACTACCCAGACTCACTCCAGCCTGTATATGTAATTGTTTAAGTCACAAAAGAAAGGGCTGATTTTAAGTTCATTTTAAAGTGCTGCAACCTACCTCCTGCATAATGGAGCCCCTCTACTTGATCATTAAAAATAAATAAATAAATATTGTGAAAATTGTTCTGAAATTACAGTTACCACCAATATCTAACATCTTCTCAAGACTCCATAACATAAACAGAGAATAAAAAAGCATATACTCATATTTTAAGTTAATATTATTATTCATTTTTACCTTGATCAATAGGATAATTACATGTGCAAAATGTTTATTCTGATCCCAAAAGAGCCTTTAAGTAAATTTCATGTAATTTTTATGTCTAACAAGTCATTATACTTTGTTACCAGAGCAGTAATATCAGCTTATTAGAATTTTAAAATGATCCACTGAAAGCTTCTATCCTTAAGCAGCTCTTAAATGGGAAATGGCCATTGTTTACTATGTCAATCTAGTAAACATACTATGTCTATCTAGGTATTAGTCACAATTCATAAATATGCACTACTTTGTACAGTGACCCTTTAGGGATTTAAAATAAGATGAAATGAATAAATTTCCCAAATTTCAAGTTTAAAAAAAAGCAAAACATTTCTTTGGCTCCATAAGTAGTCTGTAGATGTAATTGAAGAATTGCTAAGTCTAGTGTTATTCGCATGTTGTACAAACCAAGAATTCAATAACACTAAATTCTGGTCTACATTCCACCCAGTCTACATTACTAACACTAACTGTGCAAACTCCTCCTGATGAAATAGCCTCCTCTTCAGCATAAATCATTTGTAGCTATAAAACTAAAGAAAGGATATGGAAGCTGAAATTGGTTAAGAGAATCAAGAATAATTTTAAGTGGAGTTATTCTAAATGAAATCAAAAATGAAAGAAAATGCAAAAGTTTTATTTCTTTTGCTTACCTTTGAAAACATAAATGAATGGATCTTAAAGTCTATTCAGGACTAGCAGACATCACCGTGCGGCAAGCCACACTCTTCAACTCCAAAATCTTGTAATCCAGTTATTTCAACTTCTGTTGCTTCATGTTCATTCTTTTGTAACCCTACCAACATTTATTTATCTGTTATTTATTGTTATTATTTGGTTTTTGAGACATGGTTTCTCTGTAGTTTTGGAGCCTGTTTTGGAACTAGCTTTGTGGATCAGGCTGGACTAAAATTCACAGAGATCTGCCTCCTAAGTGCTGGGATTCAAGGCACATGCTAGCAATATTCGTTTTTTTAACCTACTATAATCTATTGTATATTTTTGCTTTGTTTTTAAAAATTTTATTCTTCCTCATTTTAATATAAATGTCTCAAATAATCTTATTTAAAGTTTTTGTTTGGTTAGTTTGATTTTTTTTTAAGGAAGGGTATTTCTGTGTAGCCCTAGCTACCCTGGAACTCATGCTGTAACACTAAGAGTTTTCTTGCTTCTGACTTCTAGGTGCTGGGATTAAGGGTTTGGTCATCAAGCCCTATCTTGTTTTAATTATTTAATGTCTTCAATTAGGTTTTATGAACATGTATACTAACATTGCCCCTATGCATAATAAAAATTAATTGTTTTACTAAATGATCTTCATAACAGCTAAATTTTAGAAGCAACCTAGGTGTCAGCCAACAGACCAATGGATTAGAAAAGTATGCTTTATATATACACATTGGAATTTTATTCAGACATAAAGAAAATGAAATTATGACGTATGTGAGAAAAGGGATAAAACTGAATGTTACATGCTAAAAAAAATCAAGTAAATTTCAGAAAGGTAATTTAGAAAGATAAATATCATGTTGTCTTTTATTTATAAATCCTAATTTTTACACAGATATTAAAAATCATGTCTGTGTATGATATGAAGTAGGGGCAAAACTTTTGAGGAGAACTCAAAGGATTAATAGAAGAGGAATGAGAGGATTGGGGTATAACAGTTTGTTCTGCAATGACACTGTATTAATGTATGCTTATATAAATATGAAATCTGGGACCATGCCCACAAATATCTAGGTCAATAAAGTGTGATTTTATTTTGTTTTTGAGACAGGGCTTCTCTGTAGCTTTGGAGCCTGTCCTGGAACTAGCTCTTATAAACCAGGATGACCCAAGCTCACAGAGATCCACCTGCCTCTGCCTCCTGAGTTCTGGGGTTAAAGGCATGCACCACCACCACTCAGATTAAGGTGTGATTCTAATCTAGGTAATGAATTTCCAAGACAAGATGCCTAATATCAATCCAAGGAATTTGGGATGAGAAATTTCTAAGGTTAAGGACTCCTGATTGACTGACATTTATTTGTCTGGGTGTGTTTGGGTGAAAGGGGATGGTTGTATACTGGGTTAAGGGATTCTATCTACTGTGGTTGGCATGTTAGGTATTTCCTTTAGAACAGTAGGTATTTTCCCCTTGGATGCAGATTGCTCCGTTCCCTGGGAGGTGTCTGAGTGGTCTCAGTATGTGGTCTTTCCTGAAGTCAGGTGTTTCTTTAGGGTAAACCGGAACTCAGGCCTACTTTGTGTGGTCCCTATTGAATGTTGCCAAACTGCCCTCCAACTATTTCCCTCAAGAAAATCTATTGGAAGCTATACCTTTCCTAACAACTTGCTCTCTTTCCTAGAACTCCATGCTTTAAAAATCAACTTCACTATTTGCAGCCCCCAAATCTTTTACCCCAGCACAGCTGCAGTGGTCCATATGGGCAAACAATATAGTTATGGTCATCAATCCATGCACACATTTCAGCTATGGCAGTCAATATACATTCTCTCTCTCCCTTGGTCTCTCCCTTCTCCTAGGGCAGAGGTCTTGGATGGAATGTTTAAGGCAGTCTCACTACCAATGGGGAGAACCCACTAAAAAAACTTCTTACTCAGAAATGCTGAATAACAGAGTCAGTGGGTCAAATCCAGCAAGTAGATGTGGTAATCACTCCTCATATTTTGTTTGTATTTTATTTTAACTGCATAACTGATAAATTTAAATGGATGATTTTAAGGAGCTAATAGGCAACATTTCTTCAAAAATCAGCAAAATATTAAAAACTTCTCATACTTGAAGCAGTATTGCAAGTGAAGTTCATTTGTCTGGGCACCATAATATTCACAATTCCAAGGAACTCACAGCTTCCTAAGAAAAATAGATGAAATACAAACAAAGTTTAAAGCTAGACTTTTATACTGTTAGGCTGAATGTTTCCATACAAAAAGATCCTTCCTCCCCTTCCAGTCATAAGCCAGTATTTACAGAAGTCCACAAACCGACAAAAAGATTTGCACCAGAAGCCCACACAAAACTCTAGAGAAAGAGGACCCTTAGCTCCAGATTCCAAAGTGACCTCTGACCTCAGTACACACCTATTGGATTCCAAACCCAGCCAAAACTCCAATACTTTATCAAGAATATTGCTGTCTCTCACCCCTTGTACAAAAAGCCTCTAACTCAGTACAGTCAAGAAATTTCATGAACCTTCTACTGTGGGACTGTGAAGTCGCCCAGGAGTGACTAATACCTTAAGTAAATATGTTGTTTATGTTTTAATTCAGCTCAATTGGATTTATTGCAGCACTCTTGGAGAGATAATTTAAATACAACAAATATTTCCTAACAAATTCTTTGTTGTAGCTACTATGAGAACAAGAACTGCAGCTGGGATACCCGATGGCTATTATTACACAGAAAGAGTTGAGAAGAGGTACCGAGAAAGAAAACTTTACATCTAATTGCTTTGTGAAGTTACTTATTTCACCTGTAAAAAAAAATGTTAGCCTTACAACTTAAAATATTTGTCTTGAATAAATAAATTTTAATATAACATTGAAAAAGACAGGTTTTCTCAAGCAAAAATATTTTGTATAATTAAGCATTTCTCCTACAAAATATTTAAAAGCTAATGAACATGTTAAGTCCATGAAGATTGATTCATTCTAGAAATCTCCCTATTATGTAGCCTTAGTCAATTTTTACTAGTGGCAAACTCATAGGTAGGTATGTACATCATCATAACTATTATACAGGAAACCTTTTCTAATGAACACGTTTTAACTTAGAGCTCTGTAGTTTAAAGATTATTTTCCTTAATAAGCCCTTCTAGGGAATAAGAAAACATCATTTCGCCTATTAAATTTATTGCTTAAAAATATTATCCAGCACTGAAGGTTACAATGATATTGTCCAAAATCAGGTGTAATCCTCATTTGAAATCCTACTTGGCAAGATTATCAAACATGTAGGACTATAAATTAGAGAGCACAGACCCTGGAGTCACCTAGTTATGTGAGTTAGTGAGTTACTTTATTTTCTGGCACTGCATAAGTACGCATGAAAATGAAAAGGTATATACATATATTCATGCACATTTAAATATACTTATATAAGTATACATATATACAATTGTATATATGTGTTAAAATTATCAGGTTTCTTATTTAGTAATAAAATTTATTTGTTTGGAAATTTTATTCTTGGAAATTTACTCAAAATACAAAATGCAAAATAAATTGCAGCATACTTATAGAAATGCATCATTCAAAGTATTATTTGTAGCACACTTTAGAAAAACAATGCCTAAACTTTCAACAGCAAAGAGGCAAATGAGCACAGTAAATTACAAAGTCATCAAAAATTGAAATTTGAAATTTTGACAGCCCATGTTCATATTTTGAAAACTCCAAAGTGTTAATTCCAACAAAGCACAATAAAAGTATATGCTCACTGTACACTCAACTGAGAAGGAAGTTATACAAGAGCTAAAATTATTCAATTTTTGAAAATAGATTATATTATTTTAAACAAATATACATTTTAAAATAACTTCATGCCGGGCGGTGGTGGCACACGCCCTTAATCCCAGCACTCGGGAGGCAGAGGTAGGCTGATCTCTGTGAGTTCGAGACCAGCCTGGTCTATAGAGCTAGTTCCAGGACAGGCTCCAAAGCCACAGAGAAACCCTGTCTCGAAAAACCAAAAAAAAAAAAAAAAAAACTTCATTAATTCTAATAAAGAATCTAGAAAAGAGGCATACAATTTTTATATTGAGGAAATATAAAATGTCTAAACTATAGTCATGTGAGAGCAACTATCTCTTAAGACAGATAAAACTTTCCAAGTGTGGTGGCACATACCTTTGATTCCAATACTTAGGAGGCAGAGGCAGAGTAATTTCTATGAGTAAGAGCCAACATGGTCTTTATAGCAAGTTCTAGGCCAGCCAGTGTTATATAATGAGAACCTGTCTTAGAGGGAGAAAAAAAGGTTTCCACTGGGAGAAAAAAAAATCTTATACCATGTTACAAGAAGCCTGGAAAACTGAAGTATAGAATGAAGTTATTTTAAAGCACTATGTTAGTTATAATGAAGATTATACACTCAATATTAATCAATCTCCAGGAAATTTTCCTTGTACCTTTGAAATTAAAGCAATGAACCCAATAATTAATCTGAGGAAAGTATAATTAAAAAGTATAAAATTATTTAAACTCTATAAATACAGGCACAATGATATATTTATTTTAAATATAATCTTGCCTTGAAGTCTAGATTCTTCAAACATTTAAAGCTCCCCTACAATGCCACAAGAAAAATTTTAAGAATACTCCTTAAACTTACATGTCAGAAGTTTAACTATAAATTCTTTTAATCCAATGAAATATTTCTTAATAGTATATAAAATTAGTAGCCTATAAAATGTGTTCAGTAAATTAGCACTAAACATCTTTCAGTTAGTTTACCCACATGACCTTGTGTTAGGAGAAAAAACACACTCTCAAAAGGCTTATGAAACTGGACAGTGCTACAATATAAGTCTGTATGTTTCCAACAAAGTTACCTTTCACACAGGAAACAGCTTTTGTGAAATAAACTGGAGAAGCATAGAACCTTGTCAGCACATTCTAAGCATCAGGGACAGTTATTGTAAAATATCTCAAATACAAGAATATGCTTCAGAAATGCCAGAAACTTCAGTGTGCTCTGTATACTCTTAATTAATTGATATACACAGTTGAGCACAGTAAATTCCTGGGGTTAGGGAACCTTTGGTTAAAATATAAATAATATGTACATATCTATACATTTTACTTACATACATTTAGCTCTCTATCTCAAGTCCTGATGACAGTTTGGTGTTGCTCTTCAGATCCTAGAGGGAGAAAAGATCTATCCTATTGACACTAATACCAAGAAAAAACAATTGTGATATTTAGCGGCATCTCATAATATAAACAGTGAACAATTTGTTTAATAATTTGAGTGAAGAGAGAGATTTAAAAATTAAATTCTAGTCAGAACCTTAAATTTAGGCTATGGTCTTTGATGTTTACAAACAGAAATATGATACTCATATAAAAGAAACACAGGAATAAAAATTTCTACCTGAAACAATGTTTACTTTAAACAAGCAGAAATCGGCAAATACCTGGAGAATTTTGTGTTCAATTAGTGGAAAAAATATTTAACCAAGTTATTAGTTAATTATAAAAATTCCATAGGCTTTTTAGCCATAGGCTAAAAATAAAGTGATAGCATTCATTCAACTTATCCCATATATATCTACTTATGACAGTTAGAATTGGAACAGTGATTTCTATGAACCTAGTGTGTTAAGAACAACCAGTATCTCTGAAATGCACAGATATAATAAAGTCAACAAAACTATGGTCTTTTTCTGTGGTGAGAAATAAGAGCATGAATTTGTTCTTGAAACCTCTCAATTTTCTACTCCTTTCCCATTCAAGAGGATGCTTTCTTCTATGTTTTCATTTAGGTTGAGTTACTCTGCTGTGTCCTTGAGAGAATGTCTTTATACCATTATAGCTGTTCACACCTGAATCCTAAGGATAAAGGCGACATTTTACTGCAGACTGTGCACAAAGGCAAAGAAAATACTTTCCTGCATGTTGTAAAGTGGAGAGAAGAGCTAAGGGATACTGCTTCCAAAGAAGATGTAACCTTTCAAATATTCACCAAAAAATGTCTCAGAACATTTATCCCGAACTGAAAAGTTAAACTGAACAATTAAAGAGAAAAAAAGACATAGAGCTACTATTTGTTTATGTTACTTTTATCATTTTTCAATATTACTTGAAAGAGCAGATGGGGTTTAGTGTACAAAACTCAATAATATCAGAAAGGCCACAGTACTGAATAAAAAGATGAGTGAAATATGAGAAAACATGCAATTGAGAAAGACTTTTTCTCATTAACACCTGTAGGTATTAATCAAATGTTTTTAAATTTTACCTCAAATTAACTTTAAATTGCTACTGTAAAAATAAAATTTCAAAAACTTCTATAAGAAACTTATTTCATGGCAATATCAAGTTAATTTTAGAAAATGCAGTTTTCCAAGTACTTGCTGTCAATGTTTTGACCCAAATTTGAAGTCATATTAACTAACTGGAAAATGAATGAAAAACTGAAATAAAAGGACCTGACACTCCTAGATATGTGGAGAATGTTATTATGAGGGAGAACACAATCAGAGACTTCTGTTATCATCCACAGTGAGCATGACCAGGAAACAGTACTGGGCCATAAGGGGAGGCTGGGGAACTGGGGGAGAGTAAGAGAAGAAGACAAGAAAGTGGTACCAGGAACCAAGAGTCCGGGGGTTAATCAGGAGACCAGGACACCAAGAGAGTAGCATAGTCAAAATGATTGAATTATATATGAATCAGAGAAAGTGAAAGAAGAAAACCCAGCGGCTGGAGAACTTAGGGTAGATGTCAGGGTAGATCAGCCAGGATGTCTCTGTTACACTTACTTGAGATATTGAGTGACCCTGGCAGACAGCATCCACTTTGATATGTTAGTAGTTAGCACAGTTAGCTGTTTGCCCAGGGTTTGAGATCTAACAGAAATTACATATAAATTTCATTCTTTCATAAAAAAATAAAGGTTATACTGTAGTTATTTTTAAATTAAATTACATTCAATTATGCTTATTTTGTAACATATATGATTGTTCAAAACCCCAATTTAGGGTGTTTATTGAAAGAAATAAAAAATACTAAAATTTTCAGCTTTATTCTTTTTGCCCCCTCCAACACTATCAATATTATTCTCTTCATATACTAAAATAAAACCTACTGGGAAATTTATGATTTTCTTGGTTGTTCAACATAGGTTTATACAAACTCCAAAATAACCAAGTGATTTTCATTTCACATACACAGCAACTGGCTTGCTAATATATTAACTAATCACCAGGTATTACCTAATTTGATAAAGTATATAGTATATGGACTAAAATTTAATTTTTATAGAAAAGTAGAGGACAATAGGAAAAATAGAACTATCGTAGACCTTCTTTTATGTACCAAATACTGGGCAGTGGTCTTGTTCTGTCAACTCCTTTATTTGCATATGGGAAAAGAAGGCATGTGTGATTATCATGTTACTCTCATTTAGATTTAATATTTTGAGAAAGGTTGCCTATTATTTACAAACCAGGTAATAAGGTACCAATGTTCCAAAATTTAACTTACTGCCCTAGATTTCAGTCAAAGGAATGAAAAATCAATTAGAAATAACAGAATGTGCCACTACAGTACTGTTGATTTTGATATTTGTGATTTTTCTACATTCTGAAAAATAATATAATCAATGACTTTCTTACTGAAAATCTACTTATTAAAAACATGCTAATTCACTTAACAACAAAAGGAAAAAATTCATTGACTTTTTCTAATAAACACTAAAAGTTCATCTTTTTCTGTATTTTATTTTTATTGTATGAATGGTTTTTTTTCTGCATATATTTCTGTCTGTCATGTGAGTGTCTGGTCCCTGTAGAGATCAAAAGAGGTCATCAGATCCTCTGAAACAGTAGTTACTAGTGGCTGGGAGCCTCTGTGTGGGTGCTATTAATAGAACCCAGGTCCTCTACAAGAGTAGTCAGTGCTCCAATTGTTGAGTTAACTTTTCAGCCCCCAGATTTTAATATTTAATTTCAAGCTTTACAGGATACTTCAGAGAATAAATGATATCTGTGACCACAGATATGCACCACACTGCTTTTTTTTTCTTTTTTGCTTCACAGCCATTTATTTTAAGCATTTTTCTTTGTTTGGTTCTGAGTTGCTGAATTGCTTATATCTATACATGTAATTCTTTAAAGTTGAGAAGTTTGGAGCTGTTAACAACTTACATTTTTGTCGATATTTTTCTAGAATGATCACTTTTTTCTGTCCTGACTTCAGGTGCAATTGGAAGCTGTTGGTACTGTTCTTTAGGTCTCTGTAGTACTCTCCACCACCAGTTGTCACCCCCAAGCCTCCTTTCAATGTTTAGTCCTTCCTTTCTTATTTCTGGGACACTTTTCTGGCTTATCTTCAAAATAACTCACTCCTTTGTTGCTTTCATTCTGCTTTGTTGCCCATGCATTGAATTTTGTTTTATACTTTTTACTTCTCAGATTCTCCTTAGAGAGCTTCTACCTTTTCCCTATAGCATATCCCCCTTTAAATATAAACAACAATTTATAAACAATCATTTAGGGAATTTAGGAGCAGTTCTCTACAAACTTCAACATGCTATTTATTGGACAAAGTAAGTTATGGGGTATTCACGGAGCCCTTTCAGGGGATATCAAACCACATTAGTCTGGAATTAATCCACAGGTTCTCCTGCTCTGTGGAAACAAAAGAACCTCCTTCCCAAAGGAACAAACAAAAATTTTGAAGTAAAGATACCTTGAAAACATATGTTGGGAGGCAGGAACACCGGGCGGCGGAAGGCGGCCGGCCAGAGGACGCCCAGCACAGCTGGCGGGGACCCACTGAGACAGGCTGGAACCGGCTGGGACCAGAGCAGCAGCAGAGGACACAGGCTGCTGGCTGCAGGAACCGTCCCAGCAGCAGAAGCAGGCTGCAGGGACCGTGCGCAACACCAAGAACAGATCGCCCCACTACAATTAAACCAAAGAGGTAGGCCTTCGGTTGGGGAGGTCCCTGGAAAAGGAGGAGCCGGGTCCTATTCCTGAAGACCCTTCTGAGGGGTGAGAGGGATCTTGGCCCCCGGCAGGATCCAGGAAACAGAGCAAGGGCATTTTGTAAGAGGAGCCCCTGGCCAGCAGGGAAACCTGAACCAGTTTTAACAGACCCCTTAGATAGCATCAATAGGAGGAGATGGGCAGGCACCAAGGCAAGAATTCACCCAATAATCTGAAAAACAACATGAAAACACCAGTATCCAATGATCTTACAACAGAAGGTCTCCAACACCCTAACACAGAAGAAGTGGAAAAAATTGACTTTCTGAAAGCAGTAGAATCCCTTAAACAACATGTGAAAAATGCCCTTATAGAAATGGATGAGAAGTATAACCAAAAATTTGAAGAAATGAGTAAATACGTACATAATACCCTGGGAAACCAAGAAAGAACGATCAAACAGGTAATGGAAACAGTTCAAGAATTGAAAACTGAAATGGAAGCAAGGAAGAAAACACAAACTGAGGACCAGCTGGATATGGAAGATCTAGGTCAATGAGAAGAGCCTACAGAAACAAGCATAATCAATAGAATACAAGAAATAGAGGAAAGAATCTCAGATTCTGAGGACAACATAGAGAAAATAAACGCTCTGATCAAAGAAAACAGCAAAGCCAACAAATTCTCATCACAAAACATTCAGGAATTATGGGACACAATAAAAAGACCAAATATAAGAATAATAGGAATAGAAGAAGGAGAAGAGTCACAGATCAAAGGCCCAGAAAATATTTTGAACAAAATTATGGAAGAAAACTTTCCCAACATAAAGAAAGATATTCATTTGAATATTCAAGAAGCATACAGAACACCAAACAGACTGGATCAAAGGAAAACATCCCTCGCCATATAATAATCAAAACACAAAATATACAGGTTAAAGAAAGAATACTAAGAGCTGCAAAGGAAAAAGGCCAAGTAACTTATAAAGGTAAACCGATCAGACTTACACCTGATTTCTCTATGGAAACAATGAAAGCCAGAAGGTCCTGGATAGAAGTACTGCAGAAGCTAAGAGACCATGGATGCAAGCCCAGATTACTATACCCAGCCAAGCTTTCGTTCACTATAAATGGAGAAATCAAGACATTCCAGGATACGAACAAATTTAAACAATACGTAGCCAGGAAACCAGCCCTACAGAAAGTACTAGAAGGAAAACCGCAACCCAAGGAATCCAACATGGCCAACACTGCCTACAATAACTCAAGTATCTAGCGACCCTTCACTAGCACAACTCAAAGAAGGGAGACACACAAATTCTACTTCCAAAAACAATAGGAATATCCGGCATAAACAACCACTAGTCATTAATATCACTTAATGTCAATGGGCTCAACTCACCTATAAAAAGGCACAGGCTAAGAGATTGGATACGAAAACAAGATCCAACATTCTGCTGTTTGCAAGAAACACATCTCAACCACAAAGACAGGCAACTACTCAGAGTAAAGGGTTGGGAAAAGGTCTTTCAAGCAAATGGTCCTAAGAAGAAAGCAGGTGTGGCCATATTAATTTCTAACAAAACTGACTTCAAACTAAAATCAATCAGAAGAGATCGAGATGGACACTTTATACTCATAACAGGAACAATTTGTCAGGATGACGTCTCAATCCTGAATATTTACGCCCCTAATATAAAAGCACCCACGTATGTAAAAGAAATATTACTAAAATTCAAGGCAGACATCAAACCACACACACTAGTAGTAGGAGACTTCAATACACCTCTCTCAGCAATGGACAGGTCAATCAGACAGAAACCTAATAGAGAAGTAAGAGAACTACTGGAGGTAATGAAGCAAATGGACTTAACAGACATCTATAGAACATTCCACCCAAATAGGAAAGAATATACCTTCTTCTCTGCAGCCCATGGAACCTTCTCGAAAATTGACCACATACTTGGAAACAAAGGAAACCTCCACAGATAAAAAAAATATCAGTGTCCACCTGTGTCTTATCAGATCACCACGGATTAAAGTTAGAATTCAACAACAATCCTACCTCCAGAAAGCCGACAAACTCATGGAAACTGAACAGTCAACTACTGAACCACACCTGGGTCAAGGAAGAAATCAAGAAAGAAATTAAAGTCTTTCTTGAATTTAATGAAAATAAAGGGACAACATACTCAAACCTATGGGACACTATGAAAGCAGTGCTAAGAGGAAAGTTCATAGCACTAAGTGCCCACTTAAAGAAAACAGAGAAAGCATACATCGGAGACTTAACAGCACACGTGAAAGCTTTAGAAAAAAAAAGAAGCAGACACGCCCAGGAGGAGTAGAAGACTGGAAATAATCAAACTGAGGGCTGAAATCAACAAAATAGAAACACAGAAAACAGTTCAAAGAATCAATGAAACAAAAAGTTGGTTCTTGGAGAAAATCAACAAGATTGACAAACCCCTATCCAAACTAATTAAACGACAGAGAGAGAACACGCAAATAAATAAGATCAGAAATGAGAAGGGGGACATAACCACAGAGACAGAGGAAATTCAGAGACTCATTAGATCTTACTACAAAAGCCTGTATGCCACAAAACTAGAAAATGCAAAAGAAATGGACATGTTTTTAGATAAGTGCCACATACCAAAGCTAAACCAAAACCAGGTGAACGATCTAAATAGACCGGTTAGTCGCGAAGAACTAGAAACCGTTATCAAAAATCTACCTTCCAACAAAAGCCCAGGACCAGATGGTTTCACTGCAGAATTCTACCAGAACTTCCAAGAAGAGCTAATACCTATACTCCTTAATGTATTTTACAATATAGAAACAGAAGAGTCATTGCCAAATTCCTTTTATGAAGCTACAGTTACACTGATACCAAAACAAAACAAAGACCCAACCAAGAAAGAAAATTGCAGGCCTATCTCACTCATGAATATCGATGCAAAAATTCTCAATAAAATACTGGCAAACCGAATCCAAGAAAACATTAGAAAAATTATCCATTATGATCAAGTAGACTTCATCCCAGAGATGCAGGGCTGGTTCAACATACGAAAATCTATCAATGTAATCCAGCATATAAATCAACTGAAAGAAAAAAACCATATGATCATTTCATTAGATGCTGAAAAAGCATTTGACAAAATTCAACACCCCTTTATGATAAAAGTCTTGGAGAGATTAGGGATACAAGGGTCATACCTAAATATAATAAAAGCTATTTACAGCAAGCCATCAGCTAACATTAAATTAAATGGAGAAAAACTCAAAGCCATCCCACTAAAATCAGGAACATGACAAGGATGTCCACTCTCGCCATACCTCTTCAATATAGTGCTTGAAGTTCTAGCAATAGCAATAAGACAACATAAAGGGATCAAGGGGATTCGTATCGGTAAAGAAGAAGTTAAGCTCTCGTTATTTGCAGATGATACGATAGTATACATAAGCAACCCCAAAAGCTCTCCCAAAGAACTCCTACAGCTGATAAACAGCTTTAGTAATGTGGCAGGATACAAGATCAACTCAAAAAAATCAGTGGCCTTCCTATACACTAAGGATAAGGAAACAGAGAGGGAAATTAGAGAAGATTCACCTTTCACGATAGCCACAAATAGCATAAAATATCTTGGGGTAACTCTGACCAAGGATGTGAAAGATCAATTTGACAAGAACTTTAAGTCTTTGAAGAAAGAAATTGAAGAGGATACCAGAAAATGGAAAGATCTTCCTTGCTCCTGGATTGGGAGGATCAACATAGTAAAAATGGCAATTCTACCAAAGGCAATCTATAGATTCAATGCAATCCCCATCAAAATCCAATCAAAATTCTTCACAGATCTGGAGAAAACAATAATCAACTTTATATGGAAAAACAAAAAACCCAGGATAGCCAAAACAATTTTATACAACAAAGGAGCGTCTGGAGGCATTACCATCCCTGACTTCAAACTCTACTACAGAGCTACAGTATTGAAAACAGCTTGGTATTGGCATAGAAACAGAGAAGTCGACCAATGGAATCGAATAGAAGACCCTGACATTAACCCACAAACCTATGAACAGCTGATTTTCGATAAAGGAGCTAAAAGTATACAATGGAAAAAAGAGAGCATCTTCAACAAATTGTGCTGGCAAAACTGGATGTCAACCTGTAGAAGAATGAAAATAGATCCATATCTATCACCATGCACAAAACTCAAGTCCAAATGGATTAAAGACCTCAATATCAGCCCGAACACACTGAACCTGATAGAAGAGAAAGTGGGAAATACCCTACATCAGATGGGCACAGGAGACCACGTCTTACGTATAACCCCAGCAGCACAGACATTAAGGACCTCCTTGAATAAATGGGACCTCCTGAGAATGAGAAGATTCTGTAAAGCAAAGGACACTGTCGCTAAGACACAAAGGCAACCCACTAACTGGGAGAAGATCTTCACCAACCCTGCAACTGACAAAGGTCTGATCTCCAAAATATATAAAGATCTCAAGAAACTAGACCGTAAAAGGCTAACCAACCCAATTATAAAATGGGGCATTGAGCTGAACAGAGAATTCTCAACAGAAGAACTTCAAATGGCCAAAAGACACTTAAGGTCATGCTCAACTTCCTTAGCGATCAGGGAAATGCAAATCAAGACAACTTTAAGATACCATCTTACACCTGTCAGAATGGCTAAAGTCAAAAACACCAATGATAGCCTTTGTTGGAGAGGTTGTGGAGAAAGGGGTGCACTCATCCATTGCTGGTGGGAATGCAAACTTGTGCAACCACTTTGGAAAACAGTATGGCGGTTTCTCAGGAAATTCGGGATCATGTTACCCCTGGACCCAGGAATACCACTCTTGGGAATATACCCAAGAGAGGCCTTATCATACAACAAAAGTATATGCTCTACGATGTTCATAGCAGCATTGTTTGTGATAGCCAGAACCTGGAAACAACCTAGATGCCCTTCAATGGAAGAATGGATGAAGAAACTATGGAATATATACATATTAGAGTACTACTCAGCAATAAAAAACAAGGACTTCTTGAATTTTGCATGCAAATGGATGGAAATAGAAAACACTATCCTGAATGAGGTAAGCCAGACCCAAAAAGAGGAACATGGGATGTACTCCCTCATATTTGGTTTCTAGCCATAAACAAAGGACATTGAGCCTATAATTAGTGATCCTAGAGAAGCTAAATAAGGAGAACCCAAAGAAAAACATATAGGCATCCTCCTGAATATTAACCTTCAGCAAGCGATGAAAGGAGACAGAGACAGAGACCCACATTGGAGCACAGGACTGAAATCTCAAGGTCCAAATCAAGAGCAGAAGGAGAGAGAGCACGAGCAAGGAACTCAGGACCGCGAGGGGTGCACCCACACACTGAGACAATGGGGATGTTCTACTGGGAACTCACCAAGGCCAGCTGGCCTGGGTCTGGAAAAGCCTGGGATAAAACAGGACTCTCTGAACATAGTGGACAATGAGGACTACTGAGAACTCAAGAACAATGGCAATGTGTTTCTGATCCTACTGCACGCACTGGCTTTGTGGGAGCCTAGACAGCTTGGATGCTCAACTTACTAGACCTGGATGGAGGTGGCGGTTCCTTGGACCTCCCACAGGACAGGGAACCCTGATTGCTTTTCAGGCTGAGTGTGGGGGGGACTCAATTGGGGGAGGGGGAGGGAAATGGGACCCGGTGGCGGGGAAGAGACAGAAATCTTTAATAAATAAATAAAGGGAAAAAAAAAGAAAACATATGATGGTTTAGCTTAGCAGCCCATAAGATGAAATGTCTCTTTGTACTTAGCTCCTTCACAGTCAAAAATTTTAAAGAAAACACAATAATTTACATAATCCAGATTCTCTCTATATTTTCCATCTCTACATGGCTTACTTTTTTTAGTCTATTACTTTTTTATAAGTTTACTTTGTATCTTTAAAGACTTTTATTTTTTTAAAGGATTTACTTTTTCTTTTAATACTTTATACTCTTTTTCTTCTTTGTCCCAAGCCTATGTACATTTGTCCAACACTGTGACCCATTTAGAGGATCTTTTAATCTGAATCTGTCTTTATTGTGTATCTGTAATTATTTCTGACCAGAAGTGCCCTTTTTAAGTGTTAAGTGGGTGTGGTTAGAGCCAACATGGCCCTGCCTGCTTGCCCTACCCAGTCCAGCATGGCAGAGGCATATTTGCTACCTCTGAGAGTCTTGTACATTGCCTCATTTTTAGGCACACAGCAGGTCTCTATTATCATTAAGCAAGTTGTAGCACTCTTCTCACAAGCCTCATTTAAATGATTGGAAGATGCATGAAAGAGCCAGAGTTTGTACTGGCAACATGGCCTAGAAAGCTGCCATTTTGAAACCATGTGGTTTGTTTTTTCTGCTACCACTGAATCAGAAAGACCTCTCTTAAAGGAGCTGCAGCATGCCACCAGCAAACAGAGCAAGAAACAGAATTAAACTCTGGAGTGTGTGTGTGTGTGTGTGTGTGTGTGTGTGTGTGTGTGTGTAGAATTCCTTTCCAAACCTTCTCAAATTAAAACCTGATTTAGTTGGCCATGTTGGTGCCAATTTGTTGTGAGAGGCTGCTTGTTTGTATCCCATCTGCCTGCCCATACAATGAAATAATTACACAGAAACTATATTATTTAAATCACTGCTTAGCTGATGTGAGATTCCTCTCTGTATGCTGTGAATGCCACTGGTTAATAAAGAAACTGTCTTAGGCCTTCACAGGGCAGAATTTACATAGGTGGAAAAGACTAAACTGAATGCTAGGAGAAAGAAGGAGGAGAGAGGAGAAACCATGTAACCTTACCAGGGAGAGACATTGGAACTTTATCCAGTAAGCCATGCCACATGGCAATATGCAGATTAATGGAGATGGGTTAAATTAAGATACGAGTTAGCCTGAAATACACTTAAGCTATTGGTCAAACAGTATTGCAAATAATACGGTTTCTGTGTGATTATTTCTGGGTTCAGCAGCCAGAAACACACAGGTAGTCTCTTCTTACAATATTTGGCCAATCCCTTAAGTGTATTGCTAGCTAGCTCTTAAATCTAGAATTAACCCATTTTCATTATTTTATATTTTACCACAACCCTCATGGCCTACTGGCAAGTTTCCAGCTGACAGCTCACATCATTCTCCTCTGGTGGCTCCATGACATCTCTCCACTCTGCCTTCTTTCTCCCAGCATTCAGATTAGCTTTCCTCACCTATCTGTACTCTACCCTATGACAGGAAAAACAGTTTCTTTATTGATTAACCAGTAAAAACAGCATATATCCAGAAGGAATTCCTACCACATTTGAGGCTTGCCTATCTTGAAAAAAGAATAAAAATAAATAATATTGATAATAATTCCCAGGAAAGTATGAGCTATGAGAATTTAAAAATGGCACTAACCAATTTTAAACTAAGATTTATGAAGGGAAAATTACCAGTAGATATAGCTAATACAGATAGGATCTATGGCTCTGACCAGATAACATAAGTATTCTGAACAGCCAAAAACAGAGCTATTACTCCAAAGTCATCTTGGAATCCTCTGTTTCTTCTTCAAGAAGCATTTTGTTAATTTCAGCATTTCCCTAAATCACAGGTACTTAACATAAGTTATGAAAAACTTTCTCATTGTGCTTTACTTTTCTTATCTTCTCAGTAAAGAAAAACTTAAAGAAAAAATAGTGTCTTGTTACATTGGATGGAAAAGACATGACTAATCAGATGACTCTAGTCTTCTACACAGCTCATTAAGTATAAGCATATGAAATATTAGTCTCTAGAAATTATAATCCATAAATTCCTATGAAATTTGTTTGCTACTTCAAGCAGCAGAAAACAATCAAGCTTGTAAAATATGCAATTCTAACAAAACATGGCATTTCTCCTTATCAGTTTCTCTCCAACATATTCAGATAATTTCATAACTATGTGACTAACATTTTAAACTTAAATAACCACTACAACTCAAATTTTCTCCAGTCACTGTGGCAGTTTCCTTATTTAGAATGGTGATTAGCATTTAGACTGCCTTTTCTGTACTGTACTAACCATGATAAATCACAACTAAGGAGGAAACAAAAATCATATAGAACTGTCATTTTAAAGGGATAAGACATACAATTTACATAGAAATAAAATAAAAAATTCAAAGATTACCTAAAAGAAAGATGGGTCCACAGAATCCTGAAGATGGAGGCTTAAAAGAAAGCCCACACCTGCTTGGAATTGAAAATAATAGAGGATTATTTATTTAGGAGCATATTCACAGATCAATATTATCTGCTGAAACAGAGAACAGCAACCAAATCCTACAGCTGGAAAAGAGGCCAGATGCATGCTTTTCATTGGCATAAGTGGTATAAGAGGCCACAGCCAAGTGGGTGGGTAACTTAAAGGCTACTGCTATAGGAATTCCTACAGCACCTCCTATTTTTGTTTAAATAAGAGAGCTCTAAGCCTAACACAAAATTATACACAATAAGAACAAATATATCAAGCAAGAAACATGTGACAAATGTTTCAATATTTATCCTATTCTAATGAGCTTAAGTCTTATATAATAACTTGACCAAGTTATGAGAGGAGAATAACTACAGGTATCTAGTCTTCAGCCCCATCAAAGATACACAAAGGGAAATAATATTACTTGAGTATGCAGGAAGTACAATCAAGCAACTTTCAAAAATGTACAACAAATGACAGAGACAACAGGCTACCTGGGCAATCACCCAAACTCTCATTTCTAATTTTGAAGCAACCAACTTTGGCTAAGGCCTAGCATAACTTACAGACCATTTTCAGAGGCAGGAAATTTTTCAAAACTGTCTTATCCTGTTGTGACAAGATTTGACTTTTTTTTCTTTTGTCCTGCTTTTCCATTTCCAGATACCATGTACCTTGACAGTAATTGAAGCATGGGCAGTTTCTTGATGAAAGGCCAGTTTTGCCAAGAAGAAAACAAGCTCCAAGTGGAGTGTCTTTGGTGCTCAGTATCCTCTTGGGAATAGTTCAGTGCTGTCAAAGGCAATCATGTCTCACTTCAACAGAACACTAAGTTATTTAAGTGCCATATTCCACAGCTCTTTGAAGAAGTTGAAGATTACCTATCTATGCAGAATACAATCTCCATGTATTTAAAGAACCTGATTAGTCTAACTATAAGTATGAACAACATAGGACAAAAACAATGACATCGTGAATTTTGCATGCAAATGAATGGAAATAGAAAACACTATCCTGAGTGAGGTATTCCATACCCAAAAAGATAAACATGGGATGTACTCACTTATAATTGGTTTCTAGCCATAAATAAAGGACACTGAACATATAATTTGTGATCCTAGAGAAGCTAAATAAGAAGGTGAACCCAAAGAAAAACATATAGTCATCTGCCTGGATATGAACCTTCATCTGGCGATGGATCAAGATAGAGACAGAGACCCAAATTGGAGCACCGGACTGAGCTCCTAAGGTCCAAATGAGGAGCAGAAGGAGGAAGAACATGAGCAAGGAAGTCAGGACCACGAGGGGTGCACCCACCCACTGTGACAGTGGAACTGATCTTTTGGGAGCTCACCAAGACCAGCTGGACTGGGACTGAATAAGCATGGGATGAAACCAGACTTTCTGAACATGACGGACAATGAAGGCTGATGAGAAGCCAAGGACAATGGCACTAGGTTTCGATCCTAATACATGAACTGGCTTTGTGGGAGCCTAACCTGTTTGGATGCTCACCTTCCTGGACCTAGATAGAAGTGGGAGGACCTTGGACTATCCGCAGGGCAGGGAATCTGGACTGCTCTTCAGTCTCAAGAGGGAGGGAGAATGGAGGGGGGAGGGGTAGAGGAATGGGGAGGGGACAGGGGAGTGGGGGGAGGGGGCGATGTGTGTGTGTGTGGGGGAAATGGGAAACGGAAAGGAGGCGGAAATTTTTTTCAAAAAAAAAAAGTATGACCAACATAGATGACTACTGATTTATAATTCTTAATACCTATAGAACTGAAAGGCTAAAACTTTATATCAGAATATTATGCAATAAACAACTGTGCAACAAATGTGGACAATGACCTCAAATGTAAAAAATGCATAAGTATCTTAAAAAGAGGTAGAAATGTACATTGCAATGTGATAAATATATCCTAAAATAGTATCAATATACAAAAATGTTTTAAGCAGAGATAGAAGCATACATGCATACAATATGACAAAATAACTTTGCCTAGGTATAAAATATTGTGGCTTAAAATAGGAACATAGTCAATATAATTTAAATTTGCATCAATATACAGGAATTTATACCAATATAAATTGCCTATACATAATAGCTCACAAGTATTCACTCTATTACTCTCTATTAGTAGTAGTAGTATGAGTAAGCTCACACTAATCTATTATCCCATCCAATTCCCCCCCTTTTTTAACTCTTTAAAAAAGAGCCTACAAAATTACCCACCAACCCCCAACCCTATACCAATTATAATCAACCCCTTAAATGATGTCTTGAACCCTGAGGACCAACTATGTTGGGAGAGGGGACATTGTCTTCAAGAATTAATTCCAGCTGTTGTGGGGGCTATGTTTTTTCTATGGGATCCTGTGAAATTAAAACGATGGCTAAGTTTCAAGACTCTTGTCTGGTATGCTTGCAAATAGTCTCTGATTGTTCAGTAGGGTTTTTCTGAGGTTCCAATTTGGAGTTCTGGCCAAAACGTAAAAAAAAAAAAAAAAAAAAAAGTGCACAATTTCAGCTAACCAAGTTGGAACTATCTTGAGTAGCTGGTACACAAAACAGGTATTATAGCAACACTATCAGCATCATGATGTCATATCAACCAGGTGGAGTTGTTGTTGCACCCCATTTTCTTCCTGGAAACTTCAAAGATTATTGCAAAAAATTCATTGTTCATTGTGGAAAACTTAAACTTTATTTATATAGACATATGCAGACATATATAGTCAATGAAAGATATGACAGAGACAAAAATAAAGAAAGGTAAAAATTTTTCTAAATTCTTTTTTCTTTCTGTCCCACATCATGGCTCTTGACATGAGATAGGAACTCTAAATTTTTCTTTTATAAGCATGCTTGGATTTAGAGAAGGATAGAGCCAGTGTCCAACTCCAAATCCAGCTCTATATATTCATAAGCACACACACACACACACACACACATCCTTCGAAGATAGTTATTTTTCCATCTGTCAGCATTCAAATATCTAGGGCCTCTTGAATTTTTGAGGATGTGTATTCCTGTAAAGATAAGAGCAAACCCTGCCCCAACCCTATATAATTTTCTTACCACCTGTATGGTTGGCATCATTGTGAATGAGCTGTCATTTCTCTTTCTCACGGGGTTTCTCTTTTCTTATTTATTTATTTATTTATTTATTTATTTTTACTTAAAAATTTCCACCTCCTCCCCTTTCCCTCCCACTCCCCCGTCCTCCTCCCCCTCCCTCTCCAGTCCAAAAAGCAGTCAGGCTTCCCTGCCCTGAAAGAAGTCCAAGGTCCTCCTCCTCCATCCAGGTCTAGGAAGTGAGCATCCAAACAGTCTAGACTCCCACAAAGCCAGTACATGCCAGCCCAAATTAGTTGCTCTTTTACCAGCTATTCTAAAACCTGCAGCTCTTCATCAGCTAGAGGCCATCGCTTAACCCATATTGGTTTTTTAGTTAACCATTTTAAGGTAGGGCTGTTGGTACCTCTAAAGATTTGCTAGTTGCTTTATGTTCTTGTACAGCTTGAATGGCTGGTGACCTTTGTGTATAGTACCTTATAATATTCTTTCTAGAATTATGAGTTCCTCAGACTGCAGGAATGTTAATCTGGGTATTGCTACAGCAGGTCAAAACCCTATAAATTTACTTCAATATTAGCCACATATGGCCTCAGCTTCTCTCTCTGACTTTCTGGCCCTATGCATTCAAGCCATTTTATGCTTTGTTTAACTTGAGATATGTTTCCAGTTCCTAGTAATTGAACATCTGCCTCTTGAAGAGGCCAATTTGGATGCCAACATTCTGGAGTAATAATACTTGCATCCACACCTGTGTCTATCAAACAAACAATTACAATGACATTTGTATGGACTCTTAGCTTTGGTCTTTGATCATTTATAGAAGTTACCAGAATATACATTTCTTAGTGGAACTTTTTACTTATCCTCCATGTTTATGCCATTATATAAAACAGTATGTTGTTTTCTTTTTTTACAGAACCCTCAGGATTTTTTAATTTTCCTGATGAGACATGTTCTCCACAGCAACTGCCAAGTATTGGGCCACTTCTGGCTTTGGGGCCTGTGAGAGGCCCATCAAGCAGTTTCCCAATGATATCAGGTTGCCTTGTACATTTGTCATTTTGATGTTTCCTCATTCCTTTGGAAATTACTTCTCCTACCCAAGATTCAGTATTATAGTCAAATGTCTCAATGTTCATTGTAAGCAGGATCCATTCATCCATAGGTGCTGATCTAACCTTCAAAGGCCCAAGTATCTTTTTGCATTCTATGGTGGCATTTTCAAAAGCCAGAGATTCAATAAGTAATCATCTAGCATCTGGGTCTGTTACTCCTACTTGTACAGCCTTAGTTAATCTTTGTAAAACAATGACTTCTCGAATTCTGCATGCAAATGGATGGAAATAGAAAACACTATCCTGAGTGAGGTAACCCAGACCCAAAAAGATGAACATGGGATGTACTCACTCATAATTGGTTTCTAGCCATAAATAAGGGTCACGGAGTCTACAATTGGTGAACCTAAAGAAGCTAAATAAGAAGGTGAACCCAAGGAAAAACATATAGTTATCCTCTTGCCTATGGGATGTAAAAAGTCATTATAGGGTTCTCTCTGGCCTTGTTTAATCCTGGTATATGATTCATTTTATTTTCCCAGTTCTTGAATCCTGTCCTAAGATTTAATGCTGTTTTGTGGCATAGGGACAAAATTTGTTTGTCATAAAGAGCTTGAACCTGTGGTTCAGCATAAGTGCCCTCACCAAGAATTTGATCCTTTAAGTCTTAAGTCCTTTTGATTTTTCCTGTTGTTCTAAAATTTTAGCCTCTTCCTTGAAATAACATCTAAACATCAACTGGGGCCCATTATCCAGGACTGCTGAAACTAAATGAAGCCAGTCATGTGGTGTCACCTTAATGCTAGAAGACCATGTCTTTATCACCTCCCTAATAAATGCAGAATGCAAGCCATAAATTACAATAGCTTGTCTAATCTCTTTTAGATTAAACATTTATATATGTGTCAATCTACCTTCTTTGCATCCTTTTGGGCCTTTAGAACTTGATCCTTTGTCAGAGTAGATTATAGGTAGGAAGATAAAACCCTGGTTAAGTCATCTGTGACAGCTACTGGCAATGTTAAATACTGTCCTTCTGCCTTCTTTCCCTGTTCATCAGCTCCAATAATTTCCTCAGTCATTTCAAATCTTTTTACTATTGTCTTTTATAAAACATTAATCTCCTAAACTATATATATATTTCTAGTGATTTGATTAAGGCATCTATCTAGCCTCTGGCCTCATTCTGCACATGTGATTCCAAAGTCTTAGGCTGTATGCATGCTTTTCATTGGCATAAATATTATAAAAGGCCATGCCCAAGTGGGTGGGTATCTTAAAGGCTACTGGCTGGAGAAATTCTTACAGCAGAATTCCATACACACATATAATGGATTCGATTGGCAGTTGCTCCATGTTGAAGTAACGGACATAGCACATCTATCCATTCACTTTTAACAACTGCAATACAGCAGTAAGAGAAATAACTGTCAGTAAAATATATTAATAAAACTGGACACTTTTGTGACATCCTAGTCATTTTATACAGCTTAGAATACACAATGCTCATTTCTAAACGTTTATTACAACTGTTTGAGTCCAAATCCATTTACATATGTATAGACCTTTCCATGTGAATACAAAATTATTCTCAATGCTACATTAAAAGAGATAGAGAAAAAGGAAGCAAGAAGGAAGCATTTATTCTCTCTGATAAGGGTGACAATGTATCCCTAGTTTGTTAAAAATGTTGCTGAGAGTTGAACAAGGTATACAGTACTGAAGAAATGGCCAGGTATAACAATCTCAATAAAAAAATAGAAAGGTTTGCTCTCATCACCATCTTACCACAAGTGACAAGAGTAACCCTCAAAGTAAAGGGAAGTTCTTCATCTTAGATTTTTATGAACAGCAACTATGATTAAACTACATTTTTATAGATCCACTAAGAAAAGTGGAGTAAACACTTGTAATATGTATTGGGTTCAATTCTTTGCCTGGTTTCAACTTTGCATCTTACAAACATATTCCGTAGGGACTGAGATGGTTCAGTACAAAAGGCCACTTACAAATAAACAATTACATGTGTCTAATCCCTAGAGCCCACAGTGAAAATGATTTCAAAAAGTTATGCTTTGACTTCCACATGGATGTTGTGGAATTTTGGTGCCTGCACACACACAAACACATACACACACACACACACACACACACACACACACTCACACATAGGCACACACACACACACTAATGATAATTTTTTTAAAAAAATATACCCCCTACTGGGGCTGGAGAGACAGTTCAGTGTTTAAGAGCATGGGCTGGTCTTCCAGAGATCCTAAGTTCCATTCCCAGAAACCATGAGGTGGCTCACAACTGTCTGTAATAAGATGTGGTACCCTCTTCTGGCATACAGGCAGGCTTCTGTATACACACTGCATAAATACATATAAAAAAATAAAAGAAATAATCTACCTTTTGCATGTGAGGAGAGTCTACCATAATGCTCAAGAAATAAGATCATACAAATGCTCATAAAGCTCTAGCAAAAAATACTATAAAATATTATATATGTGAAGCTACTATATGATTATAATAGAAAGAGTTGAAGTGTTTATTAGGTTTAGAGTCATATGTTTGGGCAAGGGAAAGAAAGGTTTTTGTTAATTTTTAAAATTTATTTTACATATGAACAATTTCCCCTCCCTCTTCTCCTTCCATTTTCTCCCCCTACCTCCCTTGTACTCCCCATCCACTCCTCCTCCCCATTCGGAAAGTTCACATGGGAGTCAATATACCATTGCATATCAAGTTGAGGCAGAACCAAGCTTCTCCTCCTCTGCCATCAAAGCTGAACAAGGCATCCCACCAGAGGGAATAGGTTCCAAAACACAGATCATACACCAGAGACAGGTCCTGGTCCCACTGCTAGTGGCCCCACAAATAGACCTAGCTGTACAACTGTCACCCACATGCAGAGAGTCTATATTGGTTCCATGCAGGTTCCCGAACCATTGGTCTGGAATCCATAAGCTCCCATGATCATGGAAGTGTTGTCTTTGTGGGTTTCTCCATCATGATATTGCTTCCTCTTGCTCATATAATCCCTCCTCCCTCTCTTCAACTGGACTCCCAGATCTTGGTCCAGTGCTTTGCTGTGGATCTCTACATCTACTTCCATCAGTTATTGGATAAAGGTTCTATAATGACAATTAGAGTAACCATCAATCTGATTACAGAAGGCCTGTTCAGACACTCTCTCCACTACTGCTAAGAGTATTGGCTGGGATCATTCTTGTGCACTCCTAGGAGTTTCTCTGTTAACAGCATTCTCCCTACCCAAATAATTGTCCCCCATATCAAGATATCTCTTTTAATGGTCTGCCACTGAATACCCCACAACTCAACCATCCCAATCCCTAAGTTCCAGTCCCCTGCTCCCTATCTCCCCACCCTGAGTTTGCACAAGAGATCTCATCTTCTTTGCCTTTCAGGGACAATCCATGTATTCCTATTAGTATCCTCTGTGTTACTTAGCTTCTCTGCAGCTGTGGATAATAATCTGATTATCTTTTATTTTACATCTAATTTCCACTTATGTCTTTCTGCGTCTCTATTACCTCATTCAGGATTATTTTTTTCTAGTTCCATCCATTTGCCTGCAAATTTCACAATGTTATTGTTTTTTAATACTGAATAATACACCATTGTATAAACATACCACATGGGAAAGAAAGTTCTTAAAACAAAGTAGTGAAACCTAATATTTTATATGTTAACTTAAGTAGATTTCTTATACACACACACACATACACACACACAGGAAGAATTTTTACTATTTAAAAACAATTTCTTTTTAATTTTTTTTATTTCAAACATATAGTTACTCTACTAGAGTAAAGGTGGGAAATGGGAATAAAGACTCTCAGTTATAAAATAAGAAAGTCACTAAACATCTGAGTGACAAGTATTACTTGGAAAACTGTAGTAAAAGAGAGGAGTGGGCCTGCTTTTCATCCCAGCTACCCAGCTAGCTTACATGCGAAATAATTACAAAGAAACTGTATTCGTTTAAACACTGCCTGGCCCATTATTTCTATCCTCTTATTGGCTAACTGTCACATCTTGATTTAACCCATTTCTAATAATCTGTATTCACCAGGAGGTTGTGGCTTACCAGGAAAGATTCAGAAAATCTGACCTGTGGATGTCCATGGCGGCAATCCCTGACCCCACTTTCTTCCTCCCTGAATTCAGTTCTGTCTATTCTACTTACCTAATTGCTATCCTATCAAAAGACCAAGGCAGTTTCTTTATTCAGCCAATGAAAGCAATACGTAAACAAAAGGACCTCCTATATCAGAAAACACTAATATAGTTAAAGCAACAGGGAACTAAAACTCTTAAAAATGAATCAGGTGCGGTGGCACAAGTCTTTAATCCCAGCACTTGGGAGGCAAAGGCCAGCAGATCTCTGGGAGTTTAGGGACAACCTGGTTTAAAATGAGAATTCCATGACAGACAGGGCTGTTACACAGAGAACCCAGTCTCAAAAAAAAAAAATCCCTTAATAGTGTATGATAAAGTCAAGCACGGTAACATATGTGTTTAATGCTATTATTTTGAAGTTAGTATTTAGGAGCAAACACAGGCAGATTTTCATAAAATCAAGGCCAACCTGGTCTACATAGGGAAAAAGAGGGTACATAGAGAGATTCTCTCTCAAAAGAAAAGAAGAAAATATATAATGAGAAAATAAATGTTGTTATTATTACTGAAGATGAGTACCGATAATGGCATTAATTTTATAGAGGAATGTATATCAAAACTTACTACTTTGGTAAATCCTCAAGGAATGTTTATGATTTAAAAACATTTTTGCCTTGGGAATTTTCTAGAAGATAATAATGATGGAGAAGGTGTTCACTTTCAGTGTCATAAGTACATTGTATACCTGACCTCTGTATACCCAAAACTCTTTTCATTGTTAATAGAGTTAAACCTACACAAGAGAAAACAGAGAGCAACAATTTATGTAGCTCTTCCTATTCCAACACTGAGAAAATTTAAGGCCTAATACTTGAGAGACAGTTCTTTACTGAGGAAATTGACTTTTTCAACTCCAATCTCTGCTTTGGAAGAATTAAGTTAACAATGTCTTTATCAAACTGAGGGAAGTAACCAGAGTATTGATGAAAGTAAACTTTTGCAAGAGTATGTGTCCAAAAAAGAATGCATTACTTTCTACAAGCATACTTTCTCAGCCATCTGAAGTAGAGCAGTCAGAAAGTGCCAATATAAAAGTTAGATGTCCAGTCTGAATGCCCAACCTGTTGCCCATATAGTCAAGGACAGCTATAAATGAAGTGCTATACAAAATCATAAACTTAATGCAGCATTATGAGATTTCTTTCTAAATTTTTAACTCAACTGCAATTTGATCAATCATGGATTTTACCAATGGCACTGTGTAATCCAACTCAAAAGGTTTGACACACTTGATAGAAAGTAACTCTAAAAAAATCAACCATTGAGGAATTTACATCACTGAGTACTTTTGTATTTCATGGAGACAGTGGGCATGACAATAAAGCAAAAATGTAAAACGAAGGTAAAAAAATGGCACACACATTCATATATATATATGAATGCTTCTGCCTTGAAAGCTGCTGAGATCAAAAGAAATGACATGGACAATGAAAATTTAAATTGACTAGATGATCTTAACAGGAAAGGATCATTTTCTGCTACATTTGGGGAGGGACTTGAATATTTAATTTATCCTATCTCAAAATGAGAAGCGTGCTTCCTTCATTTTATTGCAGTTGCATTTGTATCTTTACCTCTAATTGCACAACTCTGTATTTCGAGGATTACTGCTTAGATTCCTTCTCACTCTCTCTCATCATTTCCTTCCATTTCCTCTGTTTAAACTGTGAATTGGTTTCAAGGCTCTTACCCTAAAAGTAAACAAATAAGAGCTGAAGAGACAGATCAGGCAGTAAAGTGCTTGCCTTACAAGTATTAGGATCTGAGCTGGATGCCCAGCACTCATGTTAAGTCAGACTTTGGGCCTGGAGAGATGGTTCAATGGCTGAGAGTGTTTGTTCTTTTTACTGAAGACTAGAGCTTGAGTCTAGTTAACATTTTATACATATAACAATAATAATAAAGTAATTGAATTAAGAAACAAATAAATGAAGTTCAGTCATGGAAGAATATACCCAACGAAAACTCTGGCCTTTACACACCCCCTCAACACATACATACATCACATTTATACACATATGCATACAGTTACCCTGTGTATCCATACAAACAGTTGTTTTATTCTAACATTGTATGATGAAAATGTCTATCCCTCACCCACGGTAGCCTGTTTTGATCAAAGACACTCAAGTGGAGAAAACTTGCTTCAACTCATAGCTGTTTTAGATGAGACTCTGAAATTTTGAATTGGTATTAGAACAATATAAAATTTTGGGGACTAATAGGGAATGAGATTATATTTTACATTGTGAGAACGATTTGAAATGTAGACAAAATATTGTGGTCTGAATAGTATTTTGTCTACATTAAAGTTCAGATGCTAGGAAATGACCTCTAATTCAACAGGCCTGAAAAGTGGGACCTAATAAATACAAGGTATAATAAGAATGTTATAAGAGAAAAAAAATGAAAAGGGGACCTGGTGCCTGTTCTTCCAGAGGACTTGGGTTTGATCCCCAGAAACCACACTGGAGCCCACAACTGTCTGTAACTCAATTTCAAGAGATCCAATGTCCTTTTGTGGCTCAACAGACACCAAGCACACATGGGGTTCACAGATAAACATTCAGGCCACTCATAGACAATGGAATAAAATAAATCCTTTTTAAAAACAAGCAAGGAAGGAAGAAGGAGTACTTAAAACAATGACTAAAGATTTTTCCCAATTTAAGGTCCAATATCAACCAGAGATATGGGAAGCCAAGAGAACACCAAGATAAATGCAAAAACAAACATGGACACAAACTTTAGTTGGCTTAGGGAGATGGTTCTGTGAATAATACCCATTTTGTGTATATATGCAATCCTTAGTTCAGGTTCCCAGAACCCACGAATACCAGAATGTAGTCAATGTATTCCTGCAACTACACATGAAGCAAAGATAGGTGAACCACCACAAGCTCATGAGTCAGTCTGGAATACACATAGGTGGATAACAAGGGACCCTGTCTTCAACAATTAGGAAAGTTGTTCTCTGGCCTCTGCTTGTGAACCTCTACTTTTGAACTGCCACACTTACTCATATTAAATCACACATATCAGACACATATACATTCACATACTCAGATTTAAAATAAACTATAAACACATATATGATTTCATACGACAGAAAAGTGAAGGATAAAGGAAAAGGAGTCCAGGGTCGGGGGGAGGGGGAATCAATTGGTAAAGAGATTGCCATGCAAGTCAAAGGACTAGAATTTGATTACCATAACATATTTAAAAAGCAGAATATCAGGCTGGAGAGATGGTTCAGTAGTGAAGAACAGTAACTTTTTTTTTCCAGAGGAACCAAGTTCAAGTCCAAGAACTCACATGATGGTCCACAGCTCTTTGTTGCTCCAGCCCCAGAGGATCTGATGCCCCCTGGCTTCATTGTGTACTGAACACATGTGGTAAATCAAGTATAAGCAAACCAAATACCTGAACCCATGGAGAAAGACAGAGACAAAGAGAGAAAACAGAGACAGACACAGAAAGACAGAGAGAGAGAGAGAAAGACAGTGGAGAAAGAGAGAGAGAGAAACAAGAAATAGTCAAGAATACTTGTAATGCTAGCTTTGAAGAGAGAGATACAGATAACTGGAGTATACTTGAAATTTACTTCATTCACTCAATTTTGGGATATGCCACTATAATTTATGCAAGTGTGGTTTTAGTCAATGCCAATCATAAATTTTAGGTTAAAATACCATGTTTATGGAAAAAGACTTCCACAACTTAATCATTATAGTAGAGCAGAAAGAAATTTTTACTGTAAATTGGGGACATAAAATCATTAAGCGTCAAGTGTTTATATACATATTTATATACAGTTTAGGAATTACACATTGTCTCAACTAATATGGACACACACTTTTTAACCTTAAAAGCAGTTCCACACTAATATGTTTCTCAACAGGAAAAAAGTGACTGAGAATATTGTCAAATAGTGATATCCCAAATGGGAATTATACTATAGAAAACTTTGTTCCAGAATCAATCTATAGAGAGCGAGCAAATGTTATATGGGCAAACGGATCACACCCTATTTTGAAGAGACATAAGGGAAACACACATTAACTATGCTAAGAGGATCTTATTGAGATATTGATTTCAACAAATTATTACATATGCACATGAGAGAGTAATCAATGAAATTTCAATGCTACATTGATATCAGCATTACTGACAGAATATTTTATTACTTTAGATAAGGTAAATAATATGTATTATGCTTGTGAAGGTTATTGATTACTTCCTACTACCTGTTGGTAATGCCTGATGGCTGACAATAACACATACTTATATGATCCAATATGCAGAAATTAAGCTGGTCCCCAGCTAGAAATTTCATGCCTACTGATTTAATATTTGTAATACTGGAACATACTTAATTTGCAACAAGATGAGAAAGGTAATCATCAATATCATTCAGTTACAAATCCTGCAGCTTACCTACAGTAGTGAACTATCTGCAGCTCATACTGTTGCAACAGTGTCAAAAATGTTCTGAAGTAACCAACCAGTTTTGTTTATTGAACTTAAGGCCTTTCCCATGAAATGATACTGTCTTCATTAGGGTTACTACTAATGTGGAGAGACATAATGATCAAAACAACCCTTATAAAGAAAAAACATTCAATTAGGGCAGCTTACGTTTTTAGAGGTTAAGTCCATTATCCTCATGGTGGGACTGGGTAGCATGCTGGTGGACATGGTGCTGGAAAAGAAGCACCTATGTCTTGATTCCACAGGTAACAGGAAGTGGTCTGAGACACTGCACATGACTTGAGCATATATGGGACCACAAAGCCCACCTCTGTATTGTTACACTTCCACCAAAAAGGGACAACTCCCAATAGTGTCTTTCCCTATGAGAGTATGGAGGCTGATTTCTTTCAAACTAACCACAGGGACCTATACTTGATACTGCTAATATGAACAAGAATCCAAGTCTAGATATGTCACAGGAATAGGAAAAAAAATCTAACACTTATTTTTCTAAAAAACAGAAGTAAAATGACCCTTAATTGATCTAAATGTGTAGATCCCTCCACCCATATTAGAGAAGCTTCTTCTTGCTAGATAGGAACTAACCAAGAAACTCATAAGTGAGAGACTTTAGAATACTCAGTCCTAAATGGAACATTTTCATCAAAGACCTTCAAGGATGAGGAATCTATGGAAAAGAGGAGGCAGAAAAATTCTAAGACCAAGAAGTGGTGTTTTCCAAGAAAACAGCATCTTCAGACACAACAAGTTTAAACATGTGAACTCATGGCAACATGCACAAAGCCTGAAAAAGTTCAAGCAAGATTAAGTCCCAACACTGAGAAGGTGAAGCAAACACGGACTCCCAACCTTATTCAAGATACATTCTGCAATAGAGACCAGCTGGCAATGGGAAAATCAGTTTTCTCAAATTGGATATATAAACACTTTAGGACAGACAACATGAGTATTTCTGTGGGCTTTTGTTTCAATTTGATTTGTTTTTACTCTTTTTTGGAGGGGTGTCTTATTGGTCTTTTTGTTATTTATATTATTTTTTGTTTCTGTGTTTGTGAGTTATTTTTGCATTTTGATTCATTTTTGTTCTTCCTTTTTGAGGTTCTTATTGGTCTTTATTTTGAAAGAAGGAAGAAAAAGGATAATAAAGTCATATGGATAGAGAGGTGAAGAGTACCTAATATGAATTAGAGTATACATGAAATACATGATCAAGTACATTGTATGAAAATTTATTTAAGTTAAAATTAGGTTTTAACAAAATCGAATCTCTAGATTGTGGAGATATGTACTCATGTATTCTGTTTTAACATAATCAATGACTGAGTTATGCCTATAATCTGAACATTGTTTAACCAGATGAAGGAGAATTTCAAGTTAATGGCCAGCCTGAGCTACGTGGCAAAAATTTGACTGAACAAAAATGAACTGGAGATGTGATTCAATAATAGAACATTTGCCTAGTATAGGTTCTGTCTGAAACACTATAAATAGATGAATAGATAAATAGATAGATAGATATGGTAAACAATTTTTATTTAAATATGAGGTAGAAACAGTATGAGGAGCTACAATATAATTATCACTGGTAATGAACTGAAAATTATTGAAACTGAGTATCAGATATAGGGAAATTTGTTGCATTTACTTTGTAATTTTATATATATTCAAAATTTTTGTTAAGAAAAGATTTCACAAATTTCAGGTGAAACTTCAAAATAAGGATTTATGGAATGCAGAGAAGATTCAGAAGTTAAGAGCACTGACTACTCATTCAGAGAACCTGGATTCAATTTCCAGTAACCATATCATGCCTCACAGCTCTCTGTAACTCCAGATCCAGTTGTTCTGATCTCTTCTGGCCTCCACAAGCACAAAATATGAATGAATAAAAAATCACCCATATACATAAAATAAATTAAATTAATTTAGAAAATATTAGTGAGCATTCAATAATCATTTTGTGAGTATTTGAAATAATTTAATGTACATGTACTTGGAATTTTCAGAAACATGTAAAAATAAAAATATAATTGAACACATTTCTACTAACTCATTAAGGTTGAAATCACATTTTCCATATTAATTAAGAAATGCTGGGTTAGGCGTAGTGGTATATACCTGAAATCCCAGGACCAAGAAGCAGAGTCATAAGAATCACAACAACTTCACAATGAATTTGATGTAGACCGGTCTCAACTACATAGCAAGTCTCAAAAGAAAGGGAATGGAGGAAGTGTACAGATTTCTAATTGAGGAAGAATGCTTGCCTTGGACGCATGAGGACCTGAGAACCATTATCTACATAATAACTAGACAGCTGTGGATGCCTCTACAATCAGAACACTGTGGATAGAAAAAGAAGGATGCCAATACCTCTTTGTCCATCCAGCCTTGCTGAGAAGTTTCTAGTATAGTGAGACACCCCAGCTCTAAGCAATAAAGCTGAGAGCAATAAAGAAAGACATCCAACATTTTGTTTGTTCCTCATGTGCATAAAAATGTACGGGTACCTGTAATTACCTGCATATTCATTTCACATTTATGTATGACACAATGTACAAAGTAAATAAATATTTTTAAAGCAAAACATTTCACTGAACATTCCATTAGAAAAGACACTTAATGAATTTATGTATTTTACGCCATTACTATACATAACTGCACCAACTTACATCACAATGAGGTGAGATCTATCAGTTGTAAAATACACTCTGATTTTGAGACTAAGATTTGGACAATAATTCTAAGAAATTTTATAGTCAATGAGGCTTGAAAGAACAATCTTTCCAAACAAGCTGTTCATCTTTATTTTGGTGTGTCCTGGGAAATCTTTTAGGATACTTGTGTTATATATGGATTTGCAATTGCATATAGATACAATTGTATCTATGACTTTATAAGTTGTATGTGTATTCTAGTCTCCATTATGTAACTCATTTTTTATGTAATCTACAGTAAAATGTACTTTTTGTTACATCAATTTATCCCCAGTTCTTTCTTTATTGCATCTTTTATGAACTACAAACCATAGATTAGCTGATGAAGCTATTGCTAATATTGTGGCTACAGTGACATCTGGTGGCAATAGTACAGAAACTACCTGATAATGACATTTCTTCTCTATCACTATTCATTTTATCTATATAACCTTATTTTTCTGTTGTAACTATATTCAAGTAAGATATTAAGTATACCCAAGATAATAAAAGTAATTTGGTACCATTCTGGCTACAAATGATAGTACCCATTAGTGGTGATCCTTTAGGCAGTGTGGCTAGCAAACATATTGAATCTATCATTTCAAAACTGTCACTAGATATGCAGGATTTCCCCCAGTTATTCTTTTCTCAACTAAAGTTTTTAATAATGATTATGAAGGGCTTTTACATCAAAATGGATACACGTTGTCAAATTACATATATGTATACATATATACATATTCATAAAATTTCTAAAATGTTTCACAATTATTAATCTTTAGCTTAAATGTATAGCATTTTATTGACTCTTAGGAAATGTCTTAAATTATAAAGTTTCAATTTTGTCTTACAATTTTTTTTCAAATATCAAGCCAGGAATGGTGGGTTTTGATATCAGAACACAGGCAGACGAATATCTTCAGTTCCAATCCATCCTGGTCTATGTAGTGAGTTCTAGTTGAGTCAAATCTAAACAGTAAGACCTTGACTTAGAGAACAAGCATTGTATGATTGCAGCAGTTAATGAACTTAATCATCTATAACTGATGGAGAAAATCAATACTTAATGGTACAAGAAACAGGTCATGGGGACTATTCCAATACAATTTTATATGTTACAACAGATGATTAATAACCACTTAAATATCAGATATTATATGCAGAAAAATCCCTTAGAAAAGAAACATCCTAAAATTATACTTTCTTATTCTGTACTAATTACCACTCCATATATTTTCCCATCAGCACAAAGTCAAGAAAAACATTTTAATTTAAAAATCTAAAACCCCTGAGGAATGTGGATTATAGCTCAGTGATATAAAATTGTATATTGTGAGTTCTAGGGTTAAATCACTGCTACTGAAAAATAACAATAAAATTAGCAGTCTTTATTCATTCTTTGGGAATATCTTCTTTAAAAGATATGACAGTAAATTCTAGAATATTTACTGTTATTCAAGGTTTTTAATTCACACAGCAGAATTCTCTTCACAGGAATCAACTCTTTAAGTAATGATCTATATCTTGACTTATTGAAATAATTTAAATCTCTAAGTATTTCTTAGCAAAGAAAACATGTACAGGCAAAAAAATTGTCCCCAATCCCAACTCTTCCTACTTTGGAAGGCATTGTGTTTCTCTTTCAGCCATTACAGTTGGTAATAATAATATATAAATACTTAACTAATGGCAATAATAACCACGAAGCATGAAAGACACTTGCATAGATTTTGCAATCATCTAGTTTGATTGTTATAGCCTTGCTGTAGTGGTTTGAAGATAAAGGTACTCAAAAGGAGTGAAATAATTAGTAGATATAGACTTTCTGAAGAAAAGTGTGTGCCACTGTGGGTGCGGGCTTTGAGTCTCTTTTGCTCAAGCTTCCTTTAGTGTGACAGACAGTACACTTTCTATTCCTCTGAGTCAAGATAAAGGACTCTCAGCTCCAGCATCACATCTGCCTTCATACCACTATTCTTACCACCATGATGCTAATGGACCAAACTTCAGAGACTGTAAGCAAGCCCCTCAATTCATTTTCATTTTTAAGAGTTGCTACTGTCATGTGTCTCTTTATAACATTAAAAACCTGACATAGACAGAAGTTGGTCCCAGGGACTGGAGTACTGTTTTGATAAGCTTGAACATGTGCTTGTTGGGAGGAATTTGGAGTTTGGTAGTTCGGGTAATGAAAGCAGTGGAATGCTATAAGCGCTTCTTAATGGAACATGTAAGGCATCTGAGCTAAGAGTCATTGAACTATGGAAGGGTCACTCAAGTGGATTCAGAGAAGAAAAATTTTAGTGTGTTGCCTAGAGGCCATTCTTGTGACATTTTGGTGAAGGAAGCACCTTTTCCCCCTTGTCTGAAGAATCTTCCAGAGGCTAAAATAAATAATTTTAGTGTAATTCCTTCAGTAAAAGAAATCTCAAGACAGCCTAGTATAGACACCGTCATGTAGATATTAATGACAATTCTAATGAAAATACATAATAGAAAGGAAAAAGTTGAGCAAGGAAAAATATTTGAGGAGAAAAAGTGTAAAATAAATAATAAAAATTTTGGGACAGAAATTGGGGTTTAACCCAAAAACCAAATAAGCAAGGCAACCAAGCCATTAGAGAAGTCTTACCTCTACCAAGGATGGGTGATCAAGAGCTAAGCAGCTAAGCCAATCTCTCCTTCCATTTTATATTCCCTCTAGTACTGGGATTAAAGGCATGTGAATCCCTTGGACTGGGATAAAGGTGTGAACCTCCACCACCTGGATTTGTTTCTGCTTGATCTTGTGTATCCCAGGGTGAGCTTAAGCTCACAGAAATCCATCTGACTCTAACTCCCAAATCCTGGGATTAAAGATGTGTGTCACCATTGCTTAACATCTAGTGGCTTTAGTTTTGCCTCTGGTCTTCAGGCAAGATTAATTCATCAAAATAAAAATAATTTACCACTAGGAAGAAGACACAAGAAAATGGACTAGAGCTAAATCATTTATTCAAAGAGATAAATGGATTAAGAAATAGAATAAAGAGGGTTGTGACCTCAGGACAAGGTTCCACCCACCTAAATTTCCAACTTTTGAAGAAAAACTGAAAAAAGTTTAGAGCTGGGTGTGGTCAAGGACATTATTAATTCCAACACTTGGAGGGGAGAGGCTGGCAGATCTCCAAGTTTGAGGCAAACCTAGTTTACAGGAAAGTTTTCTGGACAAGCAAGCTTAGTCAGTGAAAAACAGAAAGCTGGTGAAGATATAAACAAACAATGGGGACATGTCCTAGCCTCAGCAGGCAGTAGAACTCAGCTGCTTTGACCACCTGTTTCTAGCTTTAGAGTTAAGGATAGAAGAAAGGACTTATGGAATAATCCCACTGAGGAGTGTTCCTGAATGGATGCCTATAGAGAGGCCATTGCATGTGGCAGTGACATTGAAACCTTGATTGTCTTGGAGAGCACAAGGTGCTAGAGATGACATAGTTGGGGATATCTCCCAAGAAGAACTGCTATCAGAGAATGTAACCAGCCCAAAGGAAAGAAGTATGTTGCAGTCAACAAATCTGAACAGAGTTGGAGATCTGAAGCATATTTTGACATCAGACATGGAGCTGTGCAGTTTGGAATTTGCTCAGGTGTTATTTATTTTTGGTCACCTTTTGGTCCAGTATTTCCTTACTATTATTCATTTTCTCCATTTTGGAATGGTAATATTTATCCTGTGTCATTATATGTTGGAAGTATATGATCTGCTTTTTAGTTTTGATTTTTATAGAAGAATTACATTTAAGAGATTGGCATACATCTCAAAAAAGACTTTGGGCTTTGCAACAGTTTTGGACATTGAGATTTTTATAGACTATGGGGACTTTTGAAGCTGGACTGAATACATCTTTGTTTTATTATGTAGTTATAAGCCTGTGGGAGTCAGGGAGTTAAATGTGGTGATTTTAAATACAATGGCCCCCAAACAGAGTAGCACTATTAGGAGCTATGACTTTGCTGAAGAAAGTGTGTCACTGTGGGGGTTGGTTTGTGGCCTCTTTTCCTCTAGCTTCCATCTGTGTGACTGTTAGTTGACTTCCTTTTACTTTTGAGTCAAGATGTAGGGCTCTAAACTTCAGCACCACATCTGTCTATCTGCTGCTATGCTCCCTGCCATAATGAAAACGAACTGTTGAACATCTAAAACTGTAAGTGAGTCCTCTCAATTCAATGTCTTCATTTATAAGAGTTGCCATGTTCATGGTATCTCCTTGTAGAAACGGAAGCTAAGACACATGCCATGCAACAGCACTATCCAGTATCACACATTGACTACAACTAGTCACTCCATACAAGGTAAGACATTTTTATCAGAATGTAAAGCAACTTTGTCCCTAAGCATAATCTTACATAAAATTTTCTATGAGGAAGGAAAACAGTGCATTGACTATATTCTGGGTCAACCTACCTACATGAATAGAGTGACACTGAGTCACTTGCTGCTTAATGGCATCTAAATAAAAAAGACTGTACTATATGAAAGAAGAGGAGTGTCAGAATGCACTTGATGAAGTCAAATCATTTCTAACACAATTTATACTATCTACCTTAGTTATTTTTCTATTTCTATTAAGAGACAGTATAACCAAGACAACTTACAAAAGAAGAATGTTTATTGGGGTTCATGCTTCCAGAAGGTTCGTGTTCATATTAATCATGGTGAAATGGCTTGTTTTGTTTTATTTGTTTTGCTTTTTCGATACAAGGTTTCCCTGTATATTTGGGGCCTTACTGGAATTAGCTCTTGTTGACCAGGTTGGCTTTGAACTCACAGTGATCTGCGTGCTTCTGCCTCCTGAGTGCTGGGATTAAAGATGTTCACCACCACCATCAATCAGCTAGATGTATAGATTCTAATTCAATGGCATTGTCTTAATTTCCTCAGATCTCAAAAATTTTATGAAACAAAATATTCCTTAAAACTCAAAAGAACCAAAGAGAAGGAGTGAATGCAAAAAAGAAAAAAATGTTGTTATTGGGACTATATAACTTGGATCCTTAAGGAATTACTCAGTGAAGAAATCTGACTCATGATCCACAGGCACAATTGATGATTTCTTTCATAGACCCTTAATCTTTTAATACTCAGAAAAAGCAAACAAGTTAACCTTGCAGTGATTATTCAGAATAAAGCATCACTACTATTCAACACTGCCTTGGACAACAATGAGCCTTCAATTAAGAATAGAATTTTCACCCTTAAATAAACATTTTAGGTCTTGAATACCACCAACATCCAAGAGTAGAAAAACAAAAAGAAATCTTTAAAAGTAGGTTTTTGGTTTCAGAATCAAAGAAAGGAGATATATTTGCCAACGAAACATTCTATAATAGTTTCTCTAACAAAAATTTTTTCTTATTTATTTATTTATTTATTTAAGATTTCTGCCTCCTCCCTTCCACCGCCTCCCATTTCCCTCCCCCTCCCCCATCAAGTCCCCTTCCCTCATCAGCCTGAAGAGCAATCAGGGTTCCCTGCCCTGTGGGAAGTCCAAGGACCACCCACCTCCATCCAGGTCTAGTAAGGTGAGCATCCAAACTACCTAGGCTCCCCCAAAGCCAGTATGTGCAGTAGGATCAAAAACCCATTGCCATTGTTCTTGAATTCTCAATAGTCCTCATTGTCCACTATGTTCAGCAAGTCCGGTTTTATCCCATGCTTTTTCAAACCCAGGCCAGTTGGCCTTGGTGAGTTTCCGATCAGGGAAATGCAAATCAAGACAACTTTAAGATACCATCTTACACCTGTCAGAATGCCTAAAATAAAAAACACCAATGATAGCCTTTGCTGGAGAGGTTGTGGAGAAAGGCATACACTCATCCATTGCTAGTGGGAATGCAAACTGTGCAACCACTCTGGAAAAATGTTTTCTTTTTAAGATGCATCAGGACCAAAAAATAGTAAATATCACCTAAAAGCAATAATATGGTTTCTTCTAACTTGGTTGCATTAGAATCTTCAGGATTCTTAACTCACAGCAAGATGTAATCCACAGAATCTTTAAAAAGTCTTTGTCTTCATATAATTTGCAGCTGAATCTTTAGAAGAACAGAAATCTGTTAATCAGAAGATTGTCAGTTCTACTTCTTGGGTGTAAAAAACAAAGACTCTATGAGGAAATGAATGAAATACTACAATATCAGTGAGCCAAGCAACAACTCTATGAGGACTTCAATGTGAATAGTGCTTTGTCATTCTTGCCATATAAACAATGTTCACATTCCTCATATTTTCTTCCTCAAACTTGTGGTGGGCAGAAAAAGAAGCATTGGCAAGAGTTGAAGGTTAAGATTTGAAGCAGATGCAGCACCAATGGTTTCGTTAAACAAGGCTTACAAAAATATTAATAAAACTGATTTAATTCCAAATTTATGTCCAAATTTTGATGAGGAAAATGCCCTTACCTTTAATATTACTTCCTTATATTCAACTATTAGCATAAAGGCAAATTTGAATGATCCTTTTCATTTTCTAATTATGTTCAAGTGTGTGCATATTTGTACGAAATGAGATGCCAGAGAACTACCTCAAACATCATTCTCCAACTTCTCTGAGAAGGGAGCTCATGATAAGGCTAGACTGTCTGCTTGGGAACCCAAAGGGATCATCTGTCTCCACCTCCTCATTTTTACTTTGGTGCTGAGACTCAAACTCAGGCCCTCATACTTGTAAGAAAAGCACTTTACCATCTGTCTTCCCAGCCCATAAAAAGTGTTTTTCCTAACTTGATCGCATAGTTTAATAATTAATTAAGCCTTCACTTATAAAAGAAAGGAAAACACACTTCAGAGAAGCCACAGTCCCATACAATTCTCAAGTATCCTAAGAGCTAAGAAGATTCTGATACCATTCAAATTATGTAAATAAGGATTATAATAAAATATTTTAAAGTCTGCAACAACACTAAGAATTTCTCATACTTCTGATTCTATATTAAAAATTTTAAGCTCAGAAAATTCAAGGTGAATAGTTAAGTCATTTATGACTGGATAAATAATAAGCAAAGACTTCTGTGATGGTTATTCTTGGTTGTGTGCTTGATTGCATCTGGAACTGAAACCTCAAAATGGAAGGCATGTCTGTGATTGATTATTGCTTAATTTGAAATTCCACTTTTATTCTTGATCTTTGTGATGGGAAGTCACACCATTCACCCAACCTTTAATTAATTCAGATTTAATCTGGGTCATTACTTCTCCTGAAAGCTATATAATTAGATGGAAGAAAAAAGTTTATTTTCTTTTCCTGTGTAACCTCCTCACTTTGCTAGCAAGTCCTTTCATCACTGTCACTAAAACCTACTTCTTCAAGATTCCAGGATATAATGAAGACCAGCTGAGACATCAAACCTTGTGGAATGAGCAGCTACTTGATTCTTGGACTTTTCCTTTACCCACAGCAATTGTTGGATTAATTGGACTATAGCCTGTAAGTCATTGTAAATAACAAACAAATCCTACATTTATATGTTATTTACAATGACTTACATATATATGTATGATTTGTTTATATATATATATATATATATATATACATAGAGAGATTCATTTTATAGATTCTGTTACTGTAGAGAACTCTAACTAATACAACTTCTAAAAATAGTTTCTTGAATTTATGAAATTGAATCTAACTGTCCTGACAAAAGTAGTCATATATTTTAAGTAATTCTTATGGTTGTAACTAACAGTCTAAGCCTGAACATCCAAAGCACAACCTGTAAGTACTTAGAAATGGAGTCTCATATTTCACAGGATACATGCTACATGGGTACATGAGAATTCATTTTAAAGGTGCCTTCTCACAGAAGTGTTCCCAAGATGATCTAAATTGAATCCTTAATCACATCTGTTTACTGAGAGATTTGTCAGTATTTAAGGTTTTACAATTTTATGGATATAAATGACACAAGATAGAAGCACACAGAAGCACTGTACACAGTTTGGTAACCAGTAGAGAGTTCTTCAATGTAAAATTTCAACATTGAACAGATAATAATTCTCCTAAAACTTTAAAAAATTTAATGTAATTTTCAGAAAAATAATGCTAGAGCTACTTGTTGGTTTTAAACTTTTAAAGTTTCTGATAATTAATAAAGACAGGTAAAAATAGTAAAATAAATTTAGAAAACAAAATGAAACAGGACAAATATCGAGGGAATCTTAGGCTTAAAGTCATGCAAAGTAATATGGTAATGCTATAAACAGAGAGGAAGGCACTTCCGAGGGAAAGAAAGTGCCAAGAAAGAGAAGGAAGAATTCACCTGAGAACAGGGTATCTGGACCAAGGCAGCCTTTGCGAAGACAAGTATGTCCTGGAAAGAAAGAAGAATGTTCTCTAATTCTGAAGGATAGGACAATTAATTCTTAATCTAGCCATTTGAATGTTTTGCATTATAACATTTGTTTCTTTACTTGCATCGTGGCATGTGTACATTCATATGCCACAAGTTATGTCCCAATGAAAGGATTACTGATTATAATCATGGAGTAAACAGGTCTTGATCTCCCTGGCTAAACGGTTCCATCCTCCTTCTCTTCAACTAAGCCTTCCAGGAGCTCATTGCAGAGATTGAATGTATATTACTTCATGTGCATCTATCAGTTACTGGATGTAGGTTTTATGATGACAATTGGGGTAGGAACTAATCTGATTATAGGGAAAGGCCAGTTTAGAAACCCTTTCTAGTATTGTTAAGTGTCTTAGCTGGGGTAATCTTTGTGGATTCTTGGGAATCTCCCCAGTAGCCAGTTTTACCCTAATCCCATAATGAATCCCTCTATCAAGATACTTCATTCATTGCTCCTCCTCTCTTTCCCTCCTCTAACTCGACCTTCTCAAGTCCTCATGCTCTCATTCCCTATCCTTTCCCTTCTACCTCCCTATTCCTAGTTTACCCAGAATATCTTACCTATTTCCTTCTCCAAGGAGATTCTAATGTGTGTCACTCTCTAGGTCTTCCTGTATAACGACCTTCTCAGGGGTTGTGAATTGTTGGCTGGTTATCCCTTGCTTTACATCTAATATCCACTAACAGTCTTGTGTTCTTTACATATTTTGGAGATGAGTCCTATGGCAGATAACGGGGTTGCTGACGATCTTTTCCCATTCTGTAGGCTGTCATTTTGTCTTATGGATGATGTCCTTTTCCTTACAGAAACTTCGAGTTTCAGGAAGTTCCATTTATTAATTGTTGCTCTCAGTGTCTGTGCTACTGGTGTTATATTTAAGAAGTGCTCACCTGTGCCCAAGCATTCAAGGCCACTTCACAGTTTCGCTTCTATCAAGTTCAGTATAACTGAATTTGTGTTGAGGTCTTTGCTTCTACAACAACACTAGTTTCTGGTGCTGCCGTGTTGTTCTTTACATTGCTGAATGTATTCTTACACTACGGTCTACTCATCTTTCCTTCCAATAGTTGCATTTGGAGCCTGTGACTCTTATGGTGTTCTTCTGCCAGGAGTATGGTGTATGTGGATCCTGAAGCTCTGGTGGTTTTTAATGTAACAGGGGATATTGGGGTTGGGTAAGAAGTATTATGATGCCTGTTATCTCTTCCTCCAGGTGAAGGTGAGGCCTGAAGCTCTGGTGGTCACCAATGTAGTAGGGAATTTGAGGGATGGGCAGGGAGGATGTTACTGCCTTGTCACTGGGTGGGTATGCTTGGTAAATGGTTAGGACAGAAGATGTGCTCCAGGGTCTAGGGCCAAGAAAGCCAGGCTCCAAATTAATTTTTAAATGTTCTGTCAAGTTCCTATGTAACCAAAATCCTTGTAAACCCCCTAGCTGTGCATTTTTGTGGCTTATATAAACCACATCTTCTTAATAGCTAATGCTATTTTCTCAAACTTTGCATTAGAGAGATAACCCTGTGTGACAGAATTAAAACTTGCATAAATGGACTAAAGAATTTGTGTAATGGTCTTTACTCAGTAGGAATAATACTTTACTCAAAAAGTCATCTAAAAGGCCCCTTTCTTTTTAAAAAAAAAATCAAACCTGAAGGAAGAGGAAGGAGGAATCCAAACATAAAACTTTGGTGGTGTTAAATATTCTAATTGTATTTCAAAATATATCACAAATTATATATGGAGAAAGGGACAGAATAATGTCCTACATAATTTTAAAAGTAAGTTATTCTGTGCTTCTCGCCCCCGTAGAAAGGTTTAGTGTGGAAGACGATATTTGCACTGTAACCTGTTCTGGAGCAGTTAACATTGCATTCTCCTCCTAATTCCACCCAGGGCACTGTCAGGATAGACCTTCCATAGCCATTGGGGAAGGTGAGGATGTAGTGCCCATCGTACTCCAGACAAGAGACACAGCCCTGACCCCAACTGACATCCCAAGGAATTTTGATTTAGTCCAGATATGAGCATTGAATTGTTTCTTCTTGTTAAAACACTCAGCGTAAAAGGCTGAAATGGGTGGATGATGAAACATTAGGCTGGTGACTCAATTCACACCTGGTGACCAGGGCAGTAGGCGTAATTAAGCAACAATCGATCTTCCTTCGGGAGAACCTGTCACTTCCTTTCTTATTACAGTGGTTCCTATCTCAGGGATACTGGACTTGACGACACAGATGAACAATTAAAGTGGAAAACGCTTCCCTTTCTCCTCTGTGCAGTTACAATTCTGACTTCAGTCCTGAGAAAAACTTCAGGCTTTGAATCAAGATGTCTCTTCCTTTTCCAGATCCCATGCTATGAAAAGCATTTCCAGAGAGACCCCGGTCTTAGTGTCCTGTCCCCTACTTCTGCTGTTCAGGCATAAAATCTCTGTCTTCTAGTTCATATAATCTTGGGTTCTAGACATGACACACAGACACACCTGAGTTTTCCCACAAGCCCACCACCTGTAGACACTGTTTCCACAGAGTCCTTTTAGAACATCAGAGCAATGTACGAACGTCAAGTATTAGGAAATTTCATGGTTCACCTATAACCTTTATTTTAGAATTGAACTATTAGATTGTATCTAAACTTGGATTAGTCCAGTTATCTGCAGTGCTTCTTAAGGCTTCATAAATAATTTTCCAACCTTTAAAAAAAAAGTAAGTTATGACTACAAACTATACGTAACTGTACATAAACACTATACTGTAGCTGAAAAAGGATTTTTTACAAGACAGAGATGAATAATTCTGAATCACCATTATGTACAAACTATTATGTATGAATAAAAAATGCACTGCAAATCTGTTAGAGAGTGGGAAAAGGGGAAACCTAGATTGAATCTACAATGTAATTATTGATTACAGTACTGATGTCATTGTAGAACCATTTAAAAGTACTAACAATTTTGATAGATACAGAAATAACTATAATATATACATATGCTTGTGTGTATAAATATATGTGTGCACTATATGTTTAATATTTGTTTTATGTACACATATACATACACATTTAGATTATAAGTATTTCTACATAGATAAACAAAACAAATACACCAAATGCTGTAGTAATTGAAGGGAAAATGGAACATTTGTTCACTGCTCATACCAAGGGCAAACTGATACAGTCAGTATGGAAATCAGTGTGGAGGTTCATAAAAAAGATGGAAATCAATTTGCCACAAGATCCAGCTATATTACTACACTTGGGCATATACACAAAGACTTCATATCACTTTTTCTGAGACAAAATTTTTCTGTGTAGCCCTTATTGTCTCAGAATGTGCTCTGTGGAACAGGTTGACCTAAAACTCAGAGATCATCCTGCCTCAGCATCTGGAATGGAGGGATTGACACCACCTAGCTGAATTCCACATTTTATTACAGAAATATTTGCTCATTCAGATTCATTGTTCTACTCAAAGTAGTCCGCTAAGAACTGCTTAGATGTCCGTCAATTGATGATTGGATATAATGACAATACAATGAGATATTGCACAGCTACTAGGAAAAATAAAATTTGCTGGTTAACTGGGTTTTGAAACAATCATCCTGCAAAAGGGAACATATACCCCTAAAAACAAACATTGCATGTTTTCCCCCAAATGAGGAGGCTAGCTTTTATGCTTTAGATGTGTTTGCTTTATTTAGAATATCCACAGATATAGCATAGTTAGAAAAAGAACAGGGAAAAAGAAGGGATCTTCCAAAAAATGGGAAATAGAAAATAGTGTTAGGAAGAGATAAAGTGGAAATCTGAACAGGAATATTAAATGTGATACAGTATAGAAGGGCAGAAAAGAAGAGGGAATTTGTGGAGAGACTGCTTCTGAAAAGCCATTTTGGAAATCCACTCATGTAGAAGTATCCTAAAATACATAAATATATAAAAGGAGTTTATGTTAGCTAGACCCTATAGTGGGGAACAATACCTTTATTAGGCATAATGTATAATCATATAAAATCCCCAGAACCAGAAAAGGGTTTTGTCTTTTTCGCTTGTTCACCAAAATGGTTCCATAGATATTACACTCCTGCCAGTATTACAGACTATAGTATCAATGCCATTGATTACAACCCACAATTTGATAGTTAAAATGTACTGATAAAAGTACCACAAATATGTCAGAAGTTGGAGCAGTGCACAACTGTTGCTCAAGGGAAACTTCTTCACTGTTGACTGCTATGGTGGTAGGGTTTATATCAAACTGACATAAGTTAGAGTCATTTTGGAAATGTAAGCTTCAGGTAAGAGAATGCCTCCATAAGAATGATCAATGCACAAATTTAAAATGCATTTTATTAATTGATTGTTGATGGGTGGAGATCCTAGCCCACCATAGAGGGTGCCTCCACTGAGGTGGTTGTCCTGGGTTCTATAAGAAAATAGGCTGAACAAGATATTAGGAACAAGCCAATAAAGAGAATTCCTCTAACAGTTTTTGCATTCAGGTTCCTGACTTGAGTTCCTTTCCTAATTTTCATCTATGATTGATTATGCTGTGGAAATGTAAGATGAAATAAACCTGGTTTCTTTTAGCCATGATTTTTTATCACAATAATAGAAACCTTAACTATTCTAGGATTCATAAAGGAGTAATAGAAATGCTCTCACTAGTTTTATGTCAAATTGATACAAGGTAGAACCATCTGAGAAAAAGGAACACAACTGAGAAAACTGATAAGATCAGACTCTGAGCATTTTCCTAACAAGTGATTGATTTGAGAGTGCCCAGCTCAATGTTGATAGGGCCACTACTGAGATAATATTCTTATATTCTATAAAAAAAGCAGCAGGTTGAGCAAACCATGAGGAGCAAGCCAATAGGCAGCACTCTGCTGTGGCCCAACCTGAAGGTTGCTTCCCTATTTGAGTTCTTGTCCTGACTGTCTTCCATATTGATCTGTGATATGAAAGAGTAAGAGAAATATATATTTTACCCTACAACTTGCTTTTGGTCATGTTGTTTCAACACAAAAGTAATAAGGTAGCCAAGACAATAAGGTACTGAAGGAGAAAATAATCATTAATATCATTCAACTATTAACCTTGCATGCTACAATAATATCATGCCAAGCAGCAAGGCATGTACATTTATATAATAGTAGTGATAAGTATATGGGAATAACCAACTCCTTTGTTTGTATTTAGGTATTGCTCCATAAGATGGAAGCCATACCAGACAAGGTCAGTGAAGCCAAGTACTTGAGGGTAGAAAGATCTTAGGGGAAATGTGCTATTATTATTCTACTAAATGAATACAGCAATAAAGTCACTTCTACTAACATAACACTATATCATTAACAAGACCACTGTTTAGCAATAATTAGTGAAGTTTATTTTTGCAGCAGATAAAAACTAATCCAGAAACCCATAATTGGTCAACTTTGAGAGAATAAGAGATTTTTGAGCACTCAGATATAAATGTCTATATTACAACCATCTCTTCAAGACTTGGTGATATATGAAAAAGGAGTGTGTGGAAAGATTATAAAAGTCAGAGGTGGCAAATAATGTCAGGGAAACAACAACTATCCAGACAAAATGGGGCAGATGCATATGTGAACTCATGTGATAACATGCATAAGAATTTTTCAAACTCAAGGCAGATAAAGAGAGTCCTTTCATAGAAGAAGAAGAAAATGGCCACAAAGTCAGACTTTTAATCAAGGTGCTATTGGAATTTGATTGATCCTGAGTGAGGAAAAATCCATTTTATTAAGGAATGTGACACCTGGCATTCTAGAGTAAGCTTCAGTCCTACTAGTTGTTGACCAACACAAATTAGATTTAAAGATTTTTTAAAAATAAGAACAAAAAAATGAAATTTGAAGAATATGATGTGGGAAGGCTTAGGAGCAGAGAATGAATATGATAAAATATACTGTATAAAATCCAAAAAGAATAAACAAAACCATTGGTTTTAACAAGAACCTTTTACAGGGATGCCAAAATCAGCTAACAATGTATTAGCAGTAAAGAAATAGTCTTTGAATTAGCAAAAATTTAATAACTTGGGTTAATGAATTAAACTTGCATCTTCTACTCCCCAAATACAAAAGTATTTTTCTAAACAAATATACAAAACAATGTTAACTAATGATAGAATTGACCTATCACTAGAAAATGAGTACTAAATACTTTCCAAGTTTATTAAAGAATCAAAAGAATCATGGTAAAGATTGAACACTGTAGCATGAATGATAAAAACCTAGAAAAAGATATTGGGGTTCAACCCAAAAACCAGAAAAGCAAGACAGCCAAGCCACTAGAGAAATTTTACCTCTACCAAGGCTGCATGAATACAAACTAAGCAGCTAAAACTCTCTTTCCTCCCATTTTATATTCCCTCTAGTGCTGGAATTAAATGCATGTGACTTTCTAGGACTGGAATTTAAGGTGTGAGCCACCACAACCTGGATTTATTTCTGCACTGGTTTTGTGTATCCCAGGGTGGCCTTGAACTCACAGAGATCCGTTTGCCTCTATCTACCAAATCCAGGAATTAAAGGCATGTGCCACCATTACCTGGCCTAGAGTGGCTTTAGTTTTGCTTCTGGTCTTCAGGCAAGATTTATTTATTAAAATACAAATAATATACCAGTATATAACATGATAGATAGCATGACCAGGTACTTAAATACCAACACTGGGTGACTGGTAATGAAATCAGGCAGGAAATTAGTAAGAAAACAAACATATGAGCAACTGACTGTCCCTACCAACACATTAAAGAAGCATTCACACAGCATTAAGATTGTCAGTCTTCTTTTTTTTTTATTTTATTTTTTTTTATTGAGGAAAGAAGAAGAAAAAAAACATAAACAAAAAACAAGTTTCCACCTCCTCCCAGCCTCCCATTTCCCTCCCCCTCCTCCCACTCTTCTCCCCCTCCCCCCACTCCTCTCCCCCTCCCTCTGCAGTCCACAGAGCAGTCAGGGTTCCCTGCCCTGTGGTAAGTCCTAGGTCCTCCCCCCTCCGTCCAAATCTAGGAAGGTGAACATCCAGACTGGCTAGGCTCCCACAAAGCCAGCACATTAAGTAGGATCAAAACCCCGTGCCATTGTCCTTGGCTTCTCATCAGTCCTCATTGTTCGCCATGCTCAGAGAGTCCAGTTTTATCCCATGCTTTTTCGGTCACAGTCCAGCTGCCCTTGGTGAGCTCCCAGTAGATAAGCTCCACTGTCTCAGTGGGTGGGTGCACCCCTCGTGGTCCCGACTTCTTTGCTCATGTTCTCCCTCCTTCTGCTCCTCATTGGGACCTTGGGAGCTCAGTCCAGTGCTCCTGTGTGGGTCTCTGTCTCTATCTCTATCCATCACCAGATGAAGATTCTATGATGATATGCAAGATATTCGTCAGTATTGCTCTAGGATAGGGTCATATAGTTATCCTCTTGGCTAAGGGAAGTAGACCAAATTGCCGGGGAGAAAATGGGATCTTGGGGGTGGGGTGGGATGGGGGTAAGGGGAGATGGGAGAGAAAAGGTAGAAGGGAAGGAGGGGGGACCTGGGGAAACAGGAGAATTGGGATAAAGGAAAGGTGGATAGGGGAGCACGGAACCACAATTCTTAGTTAAGGGAGCCACTTTAGGGTGGGCAAGAGACTTGACCCTAGAGGGGCTCCCAAGTGCCCAAGATGAGGTTCCCAGTTAGTTCCTTGGGCAGCTGAGGATTGGGAACCTGAGATTGTCAGTCTTCTAAAACTTACAGGAACACTCTTTTAGTAACAGTAGAATCTTAAAGAAAAAGAAGAGTATTTAATTTTTTCCTGACTACATTGGGTTACAGACTTCAATGGAAAATAGAGAAATTTATCAGTGATACATGAAATTTGACACATTGCTAGCTTGAACTTATTCAAACTAGGGATGAAAATGAAGATCCTTCAAAATTCCTATCAAAATATTAAAAGCCCTATTTTAGCAGAGATTAAAAAAAAAGTTTCTGAGAAACATATAGAATCTCAGGGAACCAAACAGACTTCAAAAGTTCTGAGAAGAGATAGGAGAGTCACAGACATACTAGACAGATAGATGAAAGATGGATGGACAATTGGATAGATATGAAGTTTTTTTTTATTTTAAGACAAAGAATCCCTCTGTAGCCTTAACTTGCTAGGAAGTTCCTCTGTAGATGAGGAAGACCTTCATTCACAGAGAGAGATGAACTAACTTCTAAAATCAAAGGTATACAGCAACACATACAGGTTGAGGCAGGATACTTAACAATGAAATAAAATTATAAAGATGAAAAATCAATTAGTATTGGCCTGATGGAATTTTAAGATCCTTCTCCTTTTCTGTGGTAAAGGAAAACTCTGCTTGTATATTGTATCAACACATAATGCATGTACAATAATGTACAATGTCCTGCAGCACTATAATAGGAAGTGTCTTGAGGACATTACCCTGAGTAACTTGTCAATTGAAATTGAATGTGGCAAAAGAATTTTTAGAACTTGTTTCCCCTTTCACTTGAAACTCTAATTTCTGTCATGTTCACTCACTTACCACTACCTTTTTGTTTGACTAGTAACTTTCATTGCTTCATAATTCAGAGTACTTGAATTTACTCAACACAGAAGACATGAGTGGCTTATGCCCAGTAATGTCTGTGCATTAAATGATACTTTCTATATACTTTAGAAAGTACATAGATATGCTAATATACAACTGTACTCAGTAGATGAAATGGAATGTTAAGGTATATGTGGCAATATTATCTACTTTTGACTTTTTGAATGTATCACGGCACCAAATGAAGGTTGCATTATCTTCTTTAAAAATTATTTATTTATTTAAAAAAAAAACAATCTTTTCACTTTACATGCAAATCCCAATCCTCATTTCCTCTCCTCCTCCAATGTGGGATTCCTGTCTGTATGTCGTGAATATCATTGGGTAATAAAGGAAGGGCTTTTGGCCTATAGCAGAGCTATAGGGGAACAGAGCTAGGGAGAGAAAACTTAAGAGAATGCTGGGAGAAAGGAGGTGGAGTCAGAGAGAAGCCATGTAGCCCCATTGGAAACAGACACTGGAACTTTAACTGGTAAGCCACAGCCACATGGTGATACACAGATTAATAGAAATGAATTAAATTAATATGTAAGAGTTAGCCAATAAGAACCTAAAGCTGATGGGCCAAGCAGTGTATTAATTAATACAGTTTCTGTGTGATTATTTAGGATTCTGGGCAGCCTGAAAACAAACAAGCAGTCTTTTCCAATGAATTGGCACACTGATGTGGTGGAATAAAATCCACATAAAACATAAGAAAGCATGGAAAGGAAACCAAGACACAAAAGAACAGAGTTAAGCACAGCTTCTTGGTAGCCAACATTTTGCTAGCAGCATGCTGCGGCTTCTTTAAAAGAGGTTTTCCTGATTCACCAGTAGCATAAAATAAAAGTGGCAGTTTTGAAATGCCGGCTTTTGGGGCCAGCACAAACTCTGACTCTTCCTGGAAGTCCAGCTATAGAGTATTTGAGTGGGTTCTGTGAGCAGACTGCTACAACTTGCTTATTGGCAATATAGACTGGCTGTGTGCCTAAAAATGAGGCTATGAGAATTGTTCTTACAGTCAGTAAACAGCTCCATCATGCTGGACTGGGGTGGGGTGAGCAATATTTCTCCAAGTAATGTGACTCCAAGTAAAGCTCATAAAAATGGCTTAGCATTTTAAGAAGTGCTCCTGGACAGTAAAGAATTACAGATAAACATTAAGTTAGATTCAGACATAAAAATTCCTCTAAATGGGTCACAGTTTTGGATAAATATATATAGGCTCGGGAAAAAGAAAAAAAAGAGTACAGAGAGTTATTAAAAAAGTAAATCATTTATAAAACAATTTTTAAAATTAAAGTCTTAAAGAGACAGAGTACAGACAGTAATAGATTAGAGGCATGAAGATAATAAAATAAATATTAAATTTGTAGAAAAAGTAATAGAGGAAAAACAAGCCACATAAAGATAGAGAATTCACAGAGATTCTTGATTATGTATATTATTCTGTTATCTTTGAATTTTTTAGCTGCAGAGAGACATTTGATTCTGGATATTGCTAAGATAAACAAGTATGTATATTATAAAGGCATCTTGACTTCAGAATTTGGTCTAAGGATATGTTGTTTTGGAAAAAAGGGTCTTCTTTTGTTTCCACAGAGGACAAGAACCTGTGAATTGCTTCCAGACTAATATGGTTTTATAGACTAAGAACCTCTAAAAGGTTGCCTTGAATGCCCCTCAAAAAATTACTTCACCCACTAAACAGCAGAAAGCAGTTTGGAGAATAACTACACCCATATTTCCAAATATTGTTTATAAATGTTCTTTTACATTTAAAGGGAGATATGCTATAGAGATTAACATTGGTATGGATCTTGGTTTATTGATACAAATTTAAGGTCAGTTTTGTTATATGTATATTTTTGTTCTTGATTAAGGTATTATGTTTGTGCAATTCATTTAAAAATATAATATATTAAGAAATACAGGTTGATTGATAATCATCCATAATAGTCAAGCTTGTAGTCATGTTAGTTAGATTTTCTAGATGTACAGAGATGTATTTCAGATAGATAGGTATTCTTCAAACCTTTCAAAGACTTCAAAATATGATACTTAAAATGTTTTAAGAAATTAGGACTTTTCATGACAGAGACATGTCTTCTCCTGGCAACACCAGTTACTTCAAGAGGAAGATTAGCATCAAAGAAGCCCCTTATGGAGTTTGCTAGCCATTTGGGCAAGAAACTGCTCTTGCCTGTACTGCTTAACTGGACATGCAGGACCCGCAGAGAAATGACTGCTGAACTCGCCTAAAAGTGAGACAATCCTTCAGGGTTTCTGCTTCATGAAAGAGTCTGTTAGACATTCTGCCAGACACAGAAGAAATTGACTGACAAACTGTCTTTGAAATTTTCTGCTTCATGGAAAAGTCTGTCAGATACTATTGGCCTGTAGGCTGAAGATAAATGCCCAAATTACACAGAATTTTGGATGACTGGCCAAGCAGCAAGAAGTCTCTGTCAATTCTAGAGATTTGGAAGTTGCTTACGATGCACTTCCTGTTAACTTAGGTAATAATATATTTTTCTGGAGTCTTTGATGGAGTTGAAGAGTACTAATATAGTTTTCCTTAGTTATGATAAGAGATAAAGTAGATAAAAGTATTGTAACTATAAATTTTCCTGATGCCTGTTTTGTTATATTTAAGTTAACTATTTTAATGTTAAAAATTTCCTTTTCATTTAAACAGAAAAGGGGAGGTGACATGGGATTCCTCTCTGTATGTTGTAAATATCATTGCTTAATAAAGAAACTGCTTTGGGTCTATAGCAGAGCTATAGGGTAACAGAGAGAGGCAGGGAAAACTAAAAGGAATGTTGGGGGAAAGGAGATGGAACCAGAGAGAAGTCATATAGCCCCGCCAGAGACAAACGCTGTAACTTTAGCCGGTAAGCCACAGCCATGTGGTAATCCACAGATTAATAGAAATGGGGTAAATTAATATTTAAGAGTTAGCCAATAATAAGACCTAGAGCTAATGGGCCAAGCAGTGTTTTAATTAATATTGTTTCTGTGTGGTTATTTCAGGGTTAAGCAGTGGGGAACTAACTAGCAGCATTACTCCAACACTCCCCTTCCCTACAATTAAATCCCCCACCCTACCCCCATCCACACCTCAGAGAGGAATAACTTGGGGAAGGTCCAAGGCCTTCCATACTATATCTAGGCTGAGAAAGTTCTCCATCTAAGGAGAATAGGCTCCAAAAAAGCTTGTACAAGCAGTAAGGATAAATCCTAGTGCCACAGCCAGTGGATCCATAGCCTGTCCCAGCCATAAAACTGTCAGCCACATTCAGAGGGACGAGTTTGGACCTATGCTGTTTCCTTGCCTGTAAGGATGGAGTTGGTGTAAGTTTACCATTAGCTCTGGTAAACTTTTTCAGTGGATGTACCCATCATAGTCTTGACCTCTTTGCTCATATTCTCACTCCTGACACTCTTCATCTCGATTTTGGGAGCTCAGTCCACTGCTCTGAGGCAAGTTTTCAACTCTGTTTCCATCATTTTCTGGATGAAGGTTCTATAGTAATATTTAAGATATTCATCATTATGTCTACAGGGCAAGGCCATTTCAGGCACCCTTCTCCTCTATGATTTAGTGCCTTAGCTGGGTTGATCCTTGTTAATTCCTGTGCCGGATTTCTTGCTAGCCCCATAATGGCTCCCTCAATCAAAATATCTTGTTTCTTTCTCTCATCTCTGTCTTTCCTCCATCTTAACTACCCCATTCCCTCAAGTTCCCCCCCCCCTTCTCCCCTCATATTCCCCTTCCACCTTCCCTACTTTCCCCACCCCCATGCTCCCAATTTTGTCAGGTGATCTTGTCTGTTTCCCTTTTCCAGGTGAATCTCTATACGTTTTTCTTAGGCTTCACCTTGTTACATAGCTTCTTTATTATCATGAACTATATGTTCAATATCCTTTGTTTATAGCTAGTATCCACATATCATGCTCATATTTCTGGGTTACCTCATTCAGAATGGTGTTTTATAGTTCCATCCTGTTGGGCAAAATATTATTTTAGAACCTGTACCTCGAGGCCTGTAGGACAGAGAAAAGCCTGGTTTGAGATTGAGGGATAATCTCAAGGCTACTAAGGATGATACGGCAAAATCCAGTGAGGGAGAGCTTGTCTGTCTCTCATTGGCTAAAGGCACGCCCACGTCACAAGAAGTTGCTTAACCTATATAAGCTGACACACAGTAAGAAACTGAGTTTCTGCTGTGATTTGACTCGCTATCACGTCTGATTGTCCTGTATCCTTGGGCTGTGGATCTGATTATCTTGCACTGTGGGGCTGCGGAATGGGAAGATAGCGCCCTCACCATTCCCTGGGGAATAAGGCTAAGGAGGCCTGGCAACTGGTGACAGAATGTGGGACTACTAGTCCCAAGGTGAGTGGGAACCCATGATGGGTAACACAACTTCACATAAAAATGACCCAGTGCTTAAGGTGCTGAGATATATACTACTTCCAAGGAACTGTCAGACCACAATGTGATCCAGGCATGGGAGGATAAAATTAACATGGCCCCCTCGGTACCCCTCAGGAATCTTTTCTCATGGGACACATGGAACCCAATGCAGACTCTGGCCAGAGAAAGGGAAAAACACTTTGTTATACCCCCACCATTGGGATTCTAGCCAACTCTTATGACCCTTAAAGCATGTTTTCACCCCACTGCTCTGCCTCCCCCAATGGTGGGTAAGAAAAAGGTCAAAGATTGGGAGAGGTCTAAAGAATCCAAAAGTAGAAACTTCTACATTTCACAGATTTCTGGAAGTACCTTATGAGATTTCATGTCAATGAGTCCACACATTATACTGATGCTTCTTTTAGTGTCAAGTATCCATCAACATTCTAGGTAAGCAATCATACACAGTCTGTGTATATGCTGCTCATGGAGCTAGCTGACTTGAAGGAAATACTATTTACATCTGTACTGTCAATGTGAAACTGGAACGCAAGAATGTATAACTGAAGATCTACATGAATACAGGAATATTATTAGATGGACGCCATTCATGCTGTCATTCTCACTATGAATGGTTCAAGCAATTTTTTAATTCAAACATTTTATTTTTTTTGCTCTATAAATAATACCAATCAAAATTTCCACCTCCTCCCCTCCTCCCACTTCCCTCCCACTCCCCCACCCCTCTTCCCCTCCAGTCCTAAGAGAGGGCAGGGTACCCTGCCCTGTGGGAAATCCAAGGCCCTCCCCTCTCCATCCAGGCCAGGCCGAGGAAAGTGTACATCCAAACAGACTAGGATCCCACAACCTTTCTTCTTTCATTTTGTAGGTGAGAGTCATAAATGTAATCCAAATTGCCCAAAGTCATACATCCAAGAGGTAAAACTAGATCAGATGGATCTTCAGCCACTATACTTTGGGTGCAGTAGAAATAGCGAGTATTTCAGTGTCTGATGGACCAAGGTTTGAAATGTAGCTCATCGACTCATTAGATATAAATCATTGTGAATTTTGAAAATGTATCCCCTGACATTTTCTTAAGACCACAATGGTGTTTTCTGTACTTCTAGTAAGTCCCATATTTTATTTAGCTTCCCATTAATGAGTTTTTGTTGTTGTTTTTTTTTTGGCACACTGTAATTACTCAGCTGTAAATACTCTCTCATTGGGGTCCTGTATGGTAAGGTGGAATTTATGCTACCTCAGTGACACAGCTTTTCTCAAACAATTTCTTGAGGTATTCAAAGTGGATTTCACAGAGAATTATGTTTCTTCTTTGAAGTAAGTTACTTCAGTATGCTAATTTCAAATCTTGAACTTGTAATTCAAAAATTATAGTCTATAGTATTTTATGTTTGAAACCTAAACAATAGTTTATTAAGAATTTCAAGAATAAATTTGGAGGTCAACTTAAGACATTTAAAGCCTTATGCTCCCCCCCCCAAAAAAATGCATTCTTTGTCTTGCAACAACATGTTAATAAATTCTAACGTTCCTGCATAAACAGAATTTGCTTCAGCAGAAATTATGAGGATATAAAGGGTACATGATCATACATAAACTGTATCAATAAAAGCAAATACCTGGCATGACACCAAATATTAAATATTAGGGAAAACCCTATAAAGAGAACACATTAATATTCCTTCCAGGAGAGAAATCAAGATGGGTCTTAACTTGATATAGCAAAGCTGTGTATCCTGCAAACAGAAAGAATGTGTGCAGTACTTTCCAAATCAAATTTTCATAGTATTTTACAACCCAAACTCATATTCAATAAATGCGTACTTCTGATCTCATTTTATGCTGTTTGATATCCAAATGCAGTCATATTATCAAAAATTATGATTTTTACAGAAAGTATTTTAGTTAGTTTGTAATTATATTTAAAAATATGAACATATTATTATTAAAAATAAATTTGGGTATGGGGAAAAAAGAATCCAAAAGTGAGCAATTAACTAAAAGAATGAGAGAAAAAAAGACAGACGAAGGGGAAGAAAAAAATTTATGCAATTTACTCAAGAAAGGTATGGTAAAGGAGTATGGCAGACAGAGGCAAAGGCATAAAGGAAAGTAGATATTGCCTGTGACAAGGAGTGGTTGCCTCCTTATGCCCTCAGCCTCACTGGAAAGGATAAAATGAGAAAGGGGAAAGGGACACAAAAATGGGCTCAATCTTTGCCAGGAGGAAATGAATATAAATTTGGGTGGCGCCAGACAGAGTCAAAGGAAAGTTCAGGCCTCTGATCCTCTTGGGGTTGTCTACAAACCTTCTGGGACAAGATTTGTCAGGACAAATGGATGCCATTATTACGACTGACCATGTAGACTTTTATGATGATAAAACTGAGCAAGGTGTCATCAGGCAGACGTCCAACATCTGGATTCACCCCCAGAAGTAGAGACCACTGCTCCCAGGTTCCCCCACTGGTGGTCACCTGGTAAGCTGGTATGGGTGAAGCAGTAGTCATTACCTGAACTTGAACTTAAAATGCACAAGGAAGTCGCCAGAAATCTTCTTAAGGAGGAACAAAGCCCTAAATGAGCCCCTGGAACAGCCCTTTGTTGGTGATACGTAAGCTTAATAGGATCTGGAGAATGTTAGAGGACCTATGAGTAATCAATGCCTGTATGGAATTAGTAGGGGTCCTTTTAAGGGGCTTACCTGGGTTCCCAGAAATCCCCTCCAAGTTTCACATAACTGAAATTGTTCTAAAAGACTGCTTATTCTCAATTCCTCTTCATGAGGAGAATTGTGAAAAGTTCATCTTTTCCATTCCTACAATTAACTACTCTCAGACCTGATGAGAGATACAAATGGGCTGTTCTCCTTCTGGGGATGGCCAATAGTCTGACCTTGCACCAACAATATTTGTATAGCATCTTCTTTCCTTATTTTGACAAAGATAATACCATCCTATATGTTTATATGGATGGTCTAATCTTTGGGCATTTAAAGGAATAAGGGCTAGCTCCCTGGGTAACCATTATTGTTGATATCCTCCAAAAACATGGCTTTAAAATAGCCTCAAACAAAATACAAAAGATACCCCCATTTCATATATTGGAATCTCAGTTAGCATTCACTTAAGCCAAAGTGAATGGACCCCAATTAATCCTGCCTGAACCTCTCATTTTATTGGGATTAAAAAAGATATTTGGGGAAATGAACTGGGTTGCCTTTAGAGACTCGGAGACTAGGTTCCCTTGGTTGCCTTTAGAGACTCAAAGACTAGATGTATTATATGATTTCCTAAAAGGGGGACATTATGAAATCCAGGCATTCACCGAATTCATCAATAAGCTCCATCAGGCTTCTATGGTGAGATATAATCCTAACATTCCAATTCAAGGCTGGATACTATTAAGAAAAAAGACCATGCTTGCTTCCATTGTTCATCAACCACCACCTCTCAAACGGGTATACACAACCCTGGGGGGCACTCCCAGAGTGTAGTTTCTAGTCAATTAAATAGCTGATATGATCATAAAAATCAAGAATACATCCCTCTGACATTATGGGAAAGATCCCTCTAAATTAACAATTCCACTAAAAATTACGAATTTAGAATGGGCAGCCAGACATTGTTCTCAATTGGACCTCACTTTGGAGGGATTTCAGGAGGACCCTGAACACCCACTTTGGGGAGTCCTCGACAATGATGGTATATCAATAACTACACTGGAGAGTCTCCTTAGTCATTTCTTCTAGGCCCCTGCCCTAAGCATTCACTGTTTGCACACAGGGTGGGAAGAATGGGACCACCTTTGTAGTTTTCCCTATAGGGGGTACCAAGACAAATATTACCAAAATTATCCCTTGTGGGGGATCAGCTCAATATAAAGAAATGATGGCTATATATATTACCCTACAAGAGGTTCCAGAAGCCTGCAACCTCTATTCAGATATCTCTTATGAGGTAAACTTACTGCTACATTTACCCTATGCCTATATCAGATTGGATGCTAATCCTATTTCCGCCTTGATGATACAACTCAGATTTCTTTTAGAAGGTAGGAAAAAAAGCATATATAGTCAACATTTCGGAGGACAACAAACCTTCCCTGTCCCCATATCCCAAGGGAATATTGTGGATGCTGCAGCTTCAGGGGCCTGTCTCATAGTGGTCTTAACTCTGCCCATACAAGATGCTACCCCAAAGCATGACTTATCTCATGTCAACCGGAGAGGACTCAAATACCTATACACCCAGATCCCTGCAGCAGAATTAAAGAGAATTGTTCATACATGTAAGACTTGCCAACAGTTTCTCCACACCCTCTTCTTACTAGGGCCTGGGTGAACCCAAAAGGGTTAGGACCCAATATCATCTGGCAAACATATGTAGCACATTATCCTCCATTTGGCAAATTAAAACATATTTTTGTGACCATAGATACATACTCTAAGGCATGCTGGGCTATTGTCCACTCAGGAAAAGGCAACTGATGCCAAAACCACTTCTAACAATGTTTTGCTACATTGGGACTATCACAACATGTTAAGACCAACAACAGCCCCTGTTTTATAAGTAAAATATTAAAAAAAAATTCTTTCAGAAATGGAATGTATCCCTTACCACCAGGATCCTATCCAACCCTCAGGGTCAAGCAATTGTTGTAAGACATCACCAATGTCTCAAAGGGGTCCTTATAAAACAATAACGGGGAGAAGTTTCCCCCATCTACAACTGCAAAAGGCATTATTAGCCATCAATATTTTAAATTTTCAAAAATTAGATGAAAAAATAGATTCCAGAAACATTGGGGATCCCGACAAACAAGGCCCTGCCTAAAGGTTAGGTAGAAGGATCCTCTCATTAACCAATGGAGAGGCTTACATCCCTTGCTGACAAAGGACCAAGGATATGGATGTGTCTTCACACACAGAGGGGCAATGCCAATATGCCTATGAGATTATAACTTAAAATTTCTTCCTTCCCCTTAGGACAATGGAGAAGACCAAGATGACCCAAGAAATAAAGAAAGGAGAAAGAAAGGAAGAGAGAGAGAGAGAGAGAGAGAGAGAGAGAGAAAATCATTGACAACCATTAAATTCAAACACAAGAAAAGAAAAGAAACCACTGCCCAAGGAAGACCGATTCTTGAGGAAAGTGTTACCTGTTTTTCTATTACAGACAACCCTCCTTGAAGTAATCATGTTAACTCTTCTCGTGGGGATCAAGGTCCAGACAGCAAGCCCCCACCAACCACACAAGGTAATGTGGATCTTGTCAAACACTGGCGCTGAAGGGATCTTAAACCAGGCTTTTCAGATGACAACACCCTGGACGTGGTGGCCTGACCTGATGTTTGACCTCTGCGATTTGGTGTGTGGGAGCTGGGACTTGGGAGACTAGATTCTGGGGATCTAAGGGAGACCTGAATGTGGAGGCTCTTGGTGATGCATGCCAACCCAAGCATCTTATCCTAATGAGCCTGGGTATTCTAATGTCCTTAGGAGACTTGCCCTCTTGCAGAAACCCTTTTATGTATGCCCAGGAAGTCATGGAACTGCCTCCAATATTAGAAACTGAAGGATGTTCTTCCTGGGGATGTGAACACACTGGGCTGGACATAATTAGAAAAGAAAGAGACTGATTTACATTATTTAGAAAAATCTTTGGATTCCTTAGCAAGGATAACTTTACAAAATTGGAAAGGCTTGTACTTGCTGTTTATGGAACAGGTACAAATTTGCAGCGCACATGGGAAGGAATGTTTGTTCTATGCTGATCATTCTGGGATAGTTACAAGAATCCAAGATGAATTAAGAAAAGATATTGATTCATTTAAGTCATGGACCCCCTATGAGACCTGGTTTAATTGGACCCATGACTTACCACACTCATCTCATCTCTAATTGGGCTTATGGCTATTTGTTTATTGATCTGTCTTTTTAGTCCATGCATTCTCCAATGGCTGAAACAAGCATTCAAAAAACAGATACAACAAGTACAACCTAAGGTCCTTTGACTACATTATGATAGGCTCAATACAAATAACGGTGTTATGAACACGGTTAAACAAATGCATTTGTAGTATGATTGAGCAACTTTTGGGTATATGCCCAAGAGTAGTATTGCTGGATCCCAAGATAGGTTGATTCCCAATTTTCTGAGAAATCACCATACTGATTTCCAAAGTGGTTGTACAAGTTGAGTTCCCACCAGCAATGGAGGAGTGTACCCCATACTCTGCATCCTCTATAGCATAAGTTATTATTGGTATTTTTTCTTGATTTAAAATACATTATTTTTTAAAACAATAGCAATTATTTTTTATTGATTTATAAATAATACCATTCAAAATTTCCACTTCCTCCCCTCCTCCCATTTTCCTCCTGCTCTGCCACTCACCCTCTCCTCCCTCCAGTCCTAAGACAAAGCAGGGTATCCTGTCCTGTGGGAAGTCCAAGGCCCTCCTCATCCATCCAGGCTTAGGAAGGTGAGAATCCAAACACACTAGGATCCCAAAAGTCAGTAGAAACAAATCCCAGTGCCATTATCATTGGCTTCTCAGTCATCCCCAATTGTCAGCCACATTCAGAGTCCAGTTTGATCACATGCTCGTTCAGTCCCAGTCCAGATGGATTTGGTGAGCTCCCATTAAATCAGGCACACTGTCTCAGTGGGTGGACCAACCCCTCATGGTCCAGACTTCCTTGCTCAAATTCTTCCTCCTTCTGTGCTTCAACTGGACTTTGGGAGTTCAGTCCAGTGCTCCAATGTGGGTATCTGTCTACCTATGTTCTATGGTGATATTCAAGATAGTCATTCTGACTACAGGACAAAGGCAGTTTAGGCACCCTTGACTTTGAAATTTGGATCTAAGGACATGATGCTTTGGAAAGGAGTTTCTTTTTTTTACTTTTAAGAACTTTAACTTTTAGCTTGCATATATTTTTAACACACTGTAAATCATTTAAACATTTTCTTTGACTTTGAATCTTTCTTTTACTGTATATGTCTCTTTTTTGACTACATAAGTCTTTAATTTACCAAGCAATATTGGTAGAACTAAAGCTGTGGCTTTGGCAGCTGGATCCAGCCCATTCCTTAGCTTTCCAGCCTCATGGTGGAGATACAGGCTGTGCCACGTTTATCGCCACAACTCTATGGCATTTCAAGGTCCCTGCCAGCAAGCGAGCTGCAACAGAAAACACTCAAGTCCTCTCTCTGTAGCCAGCCTTTCTGCCTCAAAGAGTCAGTTTGCACTGGCAGGACAGCCCAGAAAGCTGGCATTTTAAAACAGCACAACTTTTTTCCTGCTACGGCTGAAAACACACAAGCATTCAGTCGGCTTTTATCAACACCATTTAAGTATTTCGTGGAAGGACCTCTTAGGAGCTGCAGGGGTTTGCAGCTAAAGCTGAGTCAGGAAGCCTCTTAGATGAGAGCGATTGCTTGCCTCTAGCAAGCAGAGCAGACCGGAGAAATTGCTGCTACCAAGTCAGGCACCATTGTTGAGTGAGCCTGCTTTTCATCCCATCTGGCTCCCGCACGGCTAGCTTTACACCAGAAATAACAACTCACAAACTGTATTCATTTAAACACTGCCTGGCCCATTATATCTAGCCTCTTCTAGGCTAATTCTCACATATTAATTTAGCCCATTTCTAATAATCTGTGTAGCACCACTAGGTGTGCTTGCCGGGAAAGATTCAGCATGTCTGACCTGGCGGCTTGCTTCATCGCATCTGGCCCTGAGAGGAGCTGCAGGACACCTGAGCTCACTTCCTCTTTCTCCCAGCATTTTGTTCTGTTTACTCCATCCACCTATGTTCTAACCAATCAGGGCCAAGGCAGTTTCTTTATTTAACCAATGAACTTCCTCCATCGGGTGTGTTTCTTGTAAACAGCAGAATGTTGTATACTGTTTTCATATCCATTCTCTTAATCTGTGCCTTTTATTCCATTGATATCAAGTGATATTAATGACCAGTGGTTGTTAATTCCAGTTATTTTTTTGGTGGTAGTGTTTGTATGTTTCCCTTCTTTGAGTTGTGCTGGTAGAGAGTTGTCAGATATCTGTGCTATTGTGGGTGTTGTTGTCTTCCTTGGACTGTGGTTTTCCTTTTAGTATTCTCTGTAAGGCTGGGTTTGTGGCTACATATTGTTTAAATCTGTTTCTGTCATGGAATATCTTGTTTTTTCCATCAATGATGAAAGAAAACTTTGCTGGGTATATTAGTCTGGGCTTGAATCTATGGTCTCTTAGTTTCTGCAGCACATCTATCCAAGACCTTCTAGCTTTCACAGTTTCCATAGAGAAGTCAGGTGTAATTCTGATAGGTTTCCCTTTATATGTTACTTGACCTTTTTCCTTTGCAGCTCTTAATATTCTTTCTTTATTCTGCATGTTTTGTGCTTTGATTATTTTATGGTGAGGGAATTTTTTTGATCCAGTCTGTTTGGTGTTCTTAAGTGTCTTATACCTTCATAGGAATATCATTCTTTAGGGTGGGAAAATTTTCTTTTCTAATTTTGTTTAATATATTTTCTGCGCCTTTGAGCTGGAATTCTTCTTCTTCTACCTCTATTATTCTTAGGTTTGGTCTTTTCATGGTGTTCCAGGTTCCTGGATGTTTTGTGTTAAGAATTTCTTGGATTTGCTGTTTTTTTGATCAATGCGTCTATTTCCTCTATAATATCTTCAGCACCTGAGAGTCTTTATTCTATCTGTTGTATTCTGTTGGTTATACTTGTCTCTGTAGTTCCTGGTCTTTTACCCAGATTTTTCATATCCAGCTATCCCTCAGTTTGTGTTTTCTTTATTACCTCCATTTTGGTCTTCAAGTCTTGAACTGCTTCCTTTACCTGTTTGGTTGCTTTTTCTTGGTTTTCTTGAGTATCTTTGAGGAATTTATTAATTTCTTCTTTTTGTTTGTTTTTTCTTCCATTTCTTTAAGGGAGTTTTTCACTTTCTGTTTAAAGGTCTCCATCATTTTCATAAGGTTATGTTTAAAGTTGATTTCTTCTACTTCTTCTGGATTAGGGTGTTCAAGTCTTCCTGTTGCATGTTCACTGGATTCTGTTGTTATCATGTTGCTTTTCAGGTTGTTAGAGAAATTCTTGCTTTGGTGCCTGCCCATGTCTTTCTTCAAATGAGGTCTTGGTGTCTTGGTCCAATCTTTGCTGTGGCTGACTGTGTACTTGGGGGTTTTTTGGTCTGCTCTCTCTTAGTTCCCCTCAGCACTGGAGCTGGCTTTCAGATCCCCTCCATTGAAGCAGGCTGTACTGGTGGATCTAAGGATCCTGCAGATGAAAAAAAGTGTTTTCGGGGCAATATGGTATGGGGTAAATAAAAAAAAAGCCAGTAGCTGGGAAGATGCCCAGCTGGATGGCCAGAAAAGTTTAGGGAATTGGAGGAGGCCTGGACTCCGTTCCCTGGGACCAGCCGGTGGGGTGGTCAGTTACTCACCACTCCAGATGGATCTCCTCGGTACAGGAGCAGGACCTCTTGCTGGGCTCCAAGCATTATTGGTGTTTTTGAACTTAGCCATTCTGATTGGTGTAGGATGGTATCTCAGAGATGTTTTGATTTGCATTTCCCTTATGGATAAGGATGTTGAACATTTTCTTAAGTGTCTTTCAGCCATTTGAGATTCTTCTCTTGAGAATTTTCTGTTTAGTTCTGTGCCCCATTTTTTAATTGGGTTATTTGCAATTTTTAGGTGTAATTTCTTGAGTTCTTTATATATTTTGGAGATCAGTCCTCTGTTGTGGAATTGGTGAAGATCTTTTCCCATTCAGTATGCTACTTTTTGGTTTTATTGACTATGTCCTTTGCTTTACAGAAGCTTCTTAGCTTAAGGAAATCCCATTTATTTACTGTTGCTCTCAGTATCTGTGCTACTGTGGTTATATTTAGGAAGTGGTCTCCTGTATCCATGTATTGAGTGCTACTTCCCACTTTCTTTTCTGTCAGGTTTAGCATGTTAGGATTTATATCGAGGTTTTTAATCCATTTGGACATGAGTTTTGTGTGTGAGGATATATAAGGATCTGTTCTCATTCCTTTAAATTTTGACATTCAGATATGCTTGCACCTTTTTTGAAGATGATTTCTTTTTTCCATTGTTTATTTTTAGCTTTTTGTAAAAATCAGGTGTTCATAGGTTTGTGGATTAAAATCTAGGTCTTCAATTTGATTGCACTTGACCTATAACCTGCAAAGAATTAGAAACTGTCATTGAAAGCCTCCCAATGGAAAAAAAGCCCAGGGCCACATGGTTTCAGTGCTGGATATTACCAAAACTTCAAAGAAGAGTTAATACCAATACTCCACAAATTGGCCTACGTATTAGAAACAGAACAAACCTTGCCAAACTGTTTTTATAAGGCTACATTTACCCTGATACGAAAACCATACAAAGACTCAACAGCAAAAAAAATTACAGACCAATCCCACTCATAAACATTGAGGCAAAAACACTCAATAAAATGTTGGCAAACAGAATCTGAAGAACATCTGAAAATAATTATCTACCATGATCATGTTGGCTTCTTCCCAGACATGCAGGGATGGCTCAACATATGAATATCTATCAAGGTAATACATTACATAAATAAACTGAAAGAAAAAAAATATGATCATCTTATAAGATGCTGAAGACGCATATGACAAAATCCAAGACCCCTTTATGATAACAGTCTTGGAGAGATCCAGGATACAAGGAAAACACCTATACATAGTAAAAAACAATATTACAGCAAACTGACATCCAACATCAAGTTAAATGAAGAGAAACACAAAGTAATCCCTCTAAAGTTAGGAACAAGACAAGACCATCCATTTTCTCCATATTTATTCAACATAATTCTTGAAGTTCTTGGTAGAGCAATAAGGCAAGAAAAGGAGATCAAGGGAATTCAAATTGGAAAGAAAGAGGTAAAACTTTCATTTTTTCAGTTATATGATAGCATATACTCATTTTGGGATATATATATATATATATATATATATATATATATATATATATATATCCCTAAAAACTCTACCAGGGAACTTCTACAGGTGATAAATACCTTTAGTGATGTGGCAAGGTACAAGATAACCTCAAAAAAATCAGTAGCCTTCTTATTTACAAATGATAATTGGGCTGAGAAAGAAATGAGAGAAACATCACCCTTCACAATAGTCACAAATAACATAAAATATCTTAGGGTAACTCTATAAAAATTTTGTTCCACAAAAATTTTATATCTTTGAAGAAAGAAATTGAAGAAGATACCATAAAATGGAAAGATAGTCCATGTTCTTGGATAGGTGGGATCAACAGCACAAAAATGGCAATCTTACCCAAAGCAATCTATTGATTCAATGCAGTCCTCATCAGAATTCCAATAAAATTCTTCAGAGACCTTGATAGAATAATAATCAACTTTATGTGGAAAACCAAAATTCCCAGGATAGATAAAACAATCCTGAATAATAAAGAAACTTCTGGAGTCATCACCATTCCTAACATGCAGCTCTATTATAAAGCTACAGTACTAAAAACAGCTTGATATTGGCAGAATGTATTACCTTTAAAAGAGAAAGGGTAGGGAAAAACAAAATTCCGTTAAAATTTTTTCCCTACTGCTGTATTTCCCTTACCCATTTTAGTTTCTAAGAAAGCTTCTCTAATAGTCACACACATTCAAAAAGTTTTATATTAAAGTTCAGTTAGCAATGTATCAAGAAAAATATTCTCACCAGCAAAGCCCAAATTGCTGAGATTTTTCAACTTCACATCAATGTAAAAAGCCTTCCAACTAGAATTCATATATTCCCATTCCTTCTGGTAGAAGCCAACAGCTACATACCAAGAAATGGAAGGGTGCAGAGTGCTTTCCTGGATAGAAGGAAAAAAATTGGGATTTGGGTCATCTTTCTGATGTAGATGAGTGATCACAATTATTCTGTAAGATGTTTTCTAGAACAGTTGTATATTTTTTGTAAGTATGTGGCAACTGACTAGCTATAGTCTCACCAACTATACAGTTTTAGGCACTATAAAACATAATTTTAGTATCTTTACATACCTTTATGAATGTTGCTTATTTCATGCAAGATCATAGCAACCATTTCTCAGAAGAAAATTGTGTGATAAGGAAAACTATGCTTCTAAATTCTATAACTATAAATCCTGCTAAAATATTGCTATAAAATCAATTTTGTCTATAGCTGAACTTTAATGAACTGAGAGCTTTGTTAGCATTCTAAGTCATCCTAGTATAGCAAGGGTTAGAACTTGGAAGACAGATTCTATAGATGAACAAATGTAAATCAGTAGGATTTTCTTCTAAAAGAAGGAGAGTAGAAGCAGTATATATTGCATATTTTTCCAAACAATAATACATAAATTTAAATAATTTATGAAAATATTTTGTCAATCATGAAGTAAACAGAAAAGTCAGTACTAGCTATGACTATTATAACCTGTTTTTTTTGAAAATATATGTAAGTCAACCTATACAACACTTCAAGAAGAATCAGAAGTAGGTTCATGACTGAAATTATAAAAAATAAAGAATAGTCCAAAACCAAGTCAAGTAATATTTAAATTGTATTTAGACATATGTAAATAAATACCCTAAAGTGATGATGTATTTGGGGTAAAGCACAAAGATTTTTTTCTATGATTTAAATGGATGTATTAAATTGTGAGAGAATTATATTGTTTTATAAATTTATAATATTTTTCAAATTTATTATTTCTCATTAGAATGGTTCAAAAGAATACCTGAATAATATAATTTAACTTTTCTCATTTTATTTAATATTTGAACTATGCTTTCAACCATGGTGCTAAATTATGTATATAAACTTCATGTAAATTTATGAATCTCCTTTTATTTTTCTGAAATATATTGTTCATCCCAACAGTACGCAATTGAAGTATAAATCTGTTGATCAGAGTCACTTTTCAGAATATCCACTTATAAAAACATAGTATCTGGGTGGACAGATAGCTCAGTGGTTAAGAGCACTGGCTACTCTTCCAGGAACTGTTCGATTCCAGCACCCATGTGTCAGCCAACAAGTGTAACTTAAGCCCAAGGATATCTGAACCACACACCCCTACCTATTTAATTGTCCTACACAGAGGATACACACCTGTGAACAGGCTTACATACATGCAGTCAAATGTCCATCCATATACATGAAATAATAAAAAATAATTGAAAAAATGCAGTATCTTGACTAATAAAAAATAAAAAAGAAGAAGACAGAGAGCCTTCTTCCTCTGAGTAAGTTATCAGGGAAAAAATAATTTAAGGAAACATTCATTTACATGAAATGATATGTCTTACATCACCCAATCAATACTAAAGAAAGGATAGATATTTTTTACATAATGAGACATAATACATTTTGAATAGCTGTGAAGATAGTGTGGAACCCAATGTGGAAAATGTAAAACCTGATGAGCAATAATGTAACATGCTTTTAGGCCATCATTTTGTGGCATAGAATGATGGAGTTCACTTGAGTTCATGGAGAGCTTGGTCACTTGTAGATTCCAGGATAGCTAGACATGCACAAAAGAACCTGTACTGAAAAATTTAATAGGATCAAGAGACTATATTGACATGTCTAGTTTGGGAAGTTACTACTAAGTTATTAAGTAAATGAATTATATGAGCAGCAATTCTCCAAAGATATATATCAGAAATCAAAAAACTGATAGGCACATTATTGCCACTATGATGTTAATGACCAAAGTGAAAACACATATATTTCAGTCTACATATACTTACAAGAATACCAGTTTTATACCAAAATCAAACCATATTTGTTTGTCATGTCCTGTACTCTATAGTGAACTTAAATTTTTATATTAACGTACAAGTTAGCAAGTCTTTAATAATTCTTTTTTCCCAATTATTTCTCTGTGATTCTAGAAAAAGTTTCCACATTCCAAATGTTCACTTACAGAAGCATAGATATGAAAAACTGATAGTTCCATTAAATGGAAATTTCACTGAATGTAGGACCTTCCTCACTAATACATAATGACATAAATCTGTCTTTGGTAGCCACTAGGCATTGATATATTTCTCTGATCATCAGAATGTAGAAATAATTTCAAATTTATAGGTCTTAAGCTCATGATGACTATTTCCCTCAAAAAGATAGTCAGAGAAGGTAGAATGGAGAGAAAGCTGTGCTAGTAGAGACATGGGTTCAAAAAGTTAAACTTGAGGATCTGAAAAATACCAGAGGTCTAGTGAGATAGGTCATTGGCAAATAGTACTTAATCACTGACCTGGGACATATTTACTAATGAGACAGCCATTTTCACCATTGTTTTTTTTTTTCTGAGTTTCTCAGGAACAATAGCATGCAGGGTATTTTTAAATCAAGGTTTTAAAAGTATAAAGTCAATAATAAACTTTAGGGAATAATACCAAACCACATGTTCTTATCTAAACATCACAATAATATGTCTTGTCTATGGTTCCATAGATAGAAAAGCCTAGAAAAATAAACTTAAATCTCTGAAAGAAAATAACTGTAAACTGCATGGCTGCATTTTTAAAACATTGCTCCTTAAAATTGGTGCACATAGGCTTACAGAGAGAGAAGCAACAATTATACAAATAGATTTTAAAATATGTAGAGCACTAGAAATATGGCTGGGCAGTTAAGAAATGTTCATTCAGAGAATCATTAGGCCTTACTACAAAAGCTTATATGCCACAAAGTTGGAAAATATAAAAGAAATGGACTTGTTTTTAGATAAATACCATTTACCAAAATTAAATCAAGACCAGGTGAACAATTTAAATAGACCTATAAGTCGTGAGGAAATAGAAGCTGTCATAAAAAACCTCCCAACCAAAAATCCCAGGACCTGATGGTTTTAATGGAGAATTTTATCAGAAATCCCAAGAAGAGCTGATACCTATATTCCTTAATGTGTTTCACATAATAGAAACCGAAGAGTCATTGCCAAGTTCTTTTTATGAAGCTACAGTCACCTTGATTCCAAAACCACACAAAGACCCAAGAAAGAATTACAGACCAATCTCACTCATGAACATCGATGCAAAAATTCTCAATAAAATTCTGGCAAACAGAATCCAAAAACACATTAAAAAAAATATCCATTACGATCAAGTAGGCTTCATCCCAGAGATGCAGGGCTGGTTCAACATACGAAAATCTATCAGTGTAATCCACCATTAAATAAACTGAAAGAAAAAAGCCATATGATCATTTCATTAGATGTGGAAAAAACATTTGACAAAATTCAACACCCCTTTATGATAAAGGTTTTGCAGAGGTTAGGGATAAAGGATCACACCTAAATACAATAAAAGCAATATACAGCAAGCCAACAGCTAATATCAAATCAAATGGAGAGAAACTCAAAGCCATTCCACTAAATTTAGGATCAAGACAAAGCTGTCCATTCTCAACATATCCTTTTAACATAGTTCTTGAAGTTCTAGCAATAGCAATAAGACAAGATCAGAAGATCAAGGGGATTTAAATTGAAAAGGAAGAAGTCAACCTTTTGTTATTTGCAGATGATATGATAGTATACATTAGTGACCCCCAAACCTCTACCAAAGAACTCCGACAACTGATAAATAACTTCAGTGAAGTGGCAGGCTACAAGATCAACTAAAACAAAGTAGCCCTCCTATACATAAAAGATAGAGAAGCAGAGAGGGAATTCAGAGAAACTTCACCTTTTACGATAGCCACAAATAACATAAAGTATCATGGGGTAACTCTAACCAAGAAAGTGAAAGATCTATTTGACAAGAACTTTAAGTCATTGAAGAAAGAAATTGAAGAAGACAGCAGAAAATGGAAAGACCTCCCTTATGTTGATGGGTAGGATCAACATAGTAAAAATGAAAATTCTACCAAAGGCAATCTATAGATTCAATGTAATCCCCATTAAAATCCCATCAAAATTCTTCACAGATCTGGAGAAGACAATAATCAACTTTATTTGGAAAAACAAAAAACCCAGGATAGCCAAAACAATCTCATACAATAAAGGAACTTCTGGAGGCATTACCATCTCTGACTTCAAACTCTATTACAGAGCTTCAGTAATGAAAACAGCTTGGTACTGGCATAAAATCAGAGAAGTCAACCAATGGAATCAAATAGAAGACCCAGATATTAACCCACAAACCTATGAACACCTGATTTTTGACAAAGGAGCTAAAAGTATACAATGGAAGAAGTAAAACACCTTCAAGAAATGGTGCTGGAATAACTGGATGTCAACCTGTAGAAGAATGAAAATAGATCCATATCTATCACCATGCACAAAACTCAAGTCCAAATGGAATAAAGACCTCAATATAAATCTGAACACAGAGAACCTGATTGAAGAGAAAGTGGAAAATAGTCTACAACATATGGGCACAGAAGACCACTTCCTATGTATAACCCCTGTAGCACAGACAATAAGGGCAACATTGAATAAATGGGTCTTCCAAAACTGAGAAGCTTCTGTAAAGCAAAGGACACTGTAATTAAGGCAAAAAGGCATCCTACTGATTGGGAGAAGATCTTCACCAACCCTGCATCAGACAAAGGTCTGATCCCCCAAATATATAAGAACTCAAGAAACTAGACTTTAAAATGCTAATTAACCCAATTAAAAAAATGGAGTACTGAACTGAACAGAGAATTCTCAACTGAAGAAGTTCAAATGGCCAAAAGACACTTAAGGTCATGCTCAACCTCCTTAGCCATCAGGGAAATGCAAATCAAAACAACTTTTTTTTTTTCAAAACAACTTTGAGATACCATCTTACACCTGTCAGAATAGCTAAAATCAAAAACACCAATGATAGCCTTTGCTGGAGAGGATGTGGAGTAAGCAGAACACTCATCCATTGCTGGTGGGAATGCAAACTTGTGCAACCACTTTGGAAATCAGTGTGGCGGTTTCTCAGGAAATTTGGGATCAACCTACCTCAGGATCTAGCAATAGAACTTTTCATGACAGTGAGACACATATGCTCCTAGCAGCACAAATGTACTTCAAGGCGGTGATGGCATTGAAGAGGCTCCTTATGAAGTTTTTTTTAGCTACTTGGGCAAGAAACTGAACTGCTGGATGGTATGCTGTATGACCTGGACATGCAGGACTCAAAAAAAAAATGACTGCTGAACCTAAAGATGAGATGGTCCATTGGAGTTCCTGCTTCATAAAAGAGTCTACCAGACATTCTTCAGGACACAGAGGAAAGTGACTAACAAACTGCCAATATAGGTGGAACTGTCTTTGAAATTTCTTGCTTCATGGAAAAGTCTGCTGGATACTATGGGCCAGTAGATGAATGCCCTGGGATGAAGATGGATGCCCCAATGACACAAAAGAACTTTGAGTGACTGTCCAGACAGTAAGATGTCTCTGTCAATTCTAGAGTTTTGGAAGTTGCTTATAATGCACTTCCTGTTAACTTAGATAATATTATATCTTTCCAAAGTCTTTGATGGAGTTGAAGAATAGATAGTTATAGGTATAGTTTTCTTTAGTTATGATATAAATACAGTAACTGCAATTCCTGCTTGATACCTGTTTTGTTATATGTAATTTTACTATGTTAAAGTTAAAACCTTCCTCTTTATTTAAACAGAAAAATGGAAATGGCATGGGAAGTCCTTCTGTATATGTGTTGCTTTTACTGATGAATGAATAAAGCTCCTTTTAACCCAATGTCTTTACAAAATAAAGCCAGGCAGGAAATTGGATCAGATATATATATATATATATATATATATATATATATATATATAGAGAGAGAGAGAGAGAGAGAGAGAGAGAGAGAATAGGCAAAGTTTGGGAGAAGCCATGTAGCCACCACAGGAGACAGACACCTCCACTGAAGACCATTGGAACTTTGCCAGTAGGCCATGACCTCATGGTGATGCACAGATTAATGGTGATGGGTTAGTTTAGGATATAAGAGCTAGCTAGAAATACACTTAAGCTATTGACCGAACAGTATTGCAAATAATATAGTTTCTGTGTGATTATTTTGTATCTGGTCAGACAGAACAAATGAACAGTCTCTGCCTACACATGCATAGAGGTAAAATACACATATTAAAATAAAAATTTCAAAACAAAACAGGCAGGAAGAAGGTGATGCACCTGCAAGTCAGTGAGTCAGAAGGCACAGGCAGTATTAATGTCATGAATACATGCCATTCTGGGAAACAGAATGATACCTTCTTTCAAATTTTAAAATTCATATGGGTGAAGCTCAGTACAACAGTATATGCTTAATAGGAACATAACCATTATACGATAATATGAAACAAAAAGCCAGGAATTGAACAGCACCTACAGAAGCAAGCTTCACCAAAAGAATCTAAAACATTAAACAGAGACTTTCAGGCTTTAAAGGCAAGATGAAAGAAATGGATATATTAATCAAAGAAAATGTTAAACCTAAAATTTCCTGAAACATAACATCTAGAAAATCTGGAACACTATGAAATGACCACACCTAAAAATAATAGGAAATGAAGGAGAAGAATCTCACCTCAAAAGACCAGAAAATATTTTTTAAAAATATTGATAGTCAAAAGATTTCCTAACTAAAAGGATACAAGAGAACACAGCCCACAGATTCAACTAAGTAGGGCTCATATGGTCTCATTGAGATTTACATAACAATCACAGAGCCTATAGGAATCTGTGCCAGGTCCTTTGCATATATGTTATCATTGTGTAGCTCAGTGTTTTTGTGGGACTCCTAACAGTGAAAGTGGGGAATGTCTCTGAGTCTTTTGCCTGCTCTTGGAACCCTTTTCTTTCTACTAGGTTGACTCATCCAGACATTGATATGAGGATTTATGCCTAGTTTTATTGTAACTTGTTATGGATTTATATATATTGTTTTATTGATATCCCTGGGATATCTGCTTTATTCTGAAGGGAAATGGAGATGGATTGGATCTGGTGGAGAAGGGAGCAATGGAGAGGACTGAGAGGAATGAAGAGAGGAAAAACTGCAGTTGGGATGTATTAAAAGAGAAGTGATGTGGAATGTTCTTCTGCATATGTGTTGCTTTTATTGGTTAATCAATAAGCTTATTTGGCCTATGGAAGAGCAGAATATAGCCAGACTAAAAGAAATATATAGAGAGAGTAGTTGGGTTCTAAGAGATGCCATGTAGCTGCTGAAGCAGAAAGAACACCTTACCCCCGCCCCCAGAACCTTACCAGTAGATCACAGCCTCATGGTAAAACAAGATTAATAGAAATGGGTTAATTTAAGATAAGAAAGTTAGTTAAGATAAGAAAGTTAGTTAATAAGAAGCGTGAGTTAACATGCCCAAACAGTGTTGTAATTAATATAGTGTCTATGTGATTATCCAGGTCTAGGAGGCTGGGAAACAAGCTAGCAGTCTCTGTTTACAGGAATAAATCTTGAAAAAAGAAAGAGAAAAATGTGGGAAATTGGTTCCAGGCAAGACTAATACTCAGCAGGGCAAATAATCAATCCAGTAGCTCTGTTTCATACAAGTGGGGCTTCATTCTCAAGGGGCTTAGATAGCTCTAGACATGAAAAATTTTCCTATGTCTCTTCTTTGCTACTTCTACTTCCTGTACATAACTCTCCATGGCAGATATCTCAGACCTTGGGTATCTCAACATCCTATCATCTCAAAATACAACTCTGTCTTCATCTTCACAGCTTTATGTAATGAAGTCGCACAGTCTCCTCACTGGGTTTCTGGCTCTGCCAAACAGATGGATGCAACAGTGCTGAGCTGAAATTAAACAGGAAAATCTACGACCTGTAAATTTTGCTTCTTTCTTGTGTCCAGAACAAATACAACATGGAATCCCCACCCCCTGTTTGACTTCTAAATTGTTATGGATGCTACCATGCTTGGATAAGAGTTCCAGAAGTTTCTGCATCAAGTTGCTTCCTCAGATTAGGAATCAGTTCCCTATTCTTTTAAAAAATTGAAGGCTTAGATGGATGGAATCTTACCCTAAGCTACCTTCCTTGCCTTCAAATGATAAGAAGGGCCTTCCCTTTAGCAGTTCTAAACTTCTCGAAATATTCTTCCTCTACTTGACCACAGGAATGCCATTTGAATTTTCCTAGTGCTGTTTATCTCTATGAAACTGACTTTTTATTTCTTTCTATATCACTTGTTTCTTTCCTGTTATATACCTAAATGAGTCATCAGTAACAAACACCTAACAGAATCAATATTTTGTCTAATAAATCACCCAGTTACTTTTTAATTTTGCCTTACTCAATTTCTCGGGGAATGGAGAAAATAGGAATTATTTGGGGACAAAATATTATACAAATGACCCCTAGATAATTTTCTCTGGAGTCTATTTCCCACTGAAATCAAGCTCCACTGAATGCATTACTTTCAACACTTCTAGATTTCTAGTCCTACAAGAATAGCCAATTAAGCTCTGTATGAAGTTTTCTATGGCTTTTGCTATCTAAAGTCCTAATACCTTCCACAGTCCTCCAAAAGACAACATTCCCACATTCTACCTGGCAACAAAATCACTTTTGGTATACCACATTTTGCTCTTACTTGTTCATTTCTTGTTGTGATAAATTCTCTAAACAAAATTATCTCAGGTAATGAACAGATTCGTTTGACTGATATTTCCAGATCGCCTAACCCTAACAATTTTGGTAGCTTAGGATAGAAACTCAAGCTAAGAACTGAAGGCAAGAGCCACAGGGAAAGACTGTTTACTGGCTTTCCCTCTCGCTTAGTCACTCTCTTGTGCTTAGCTAGTTCTCTCATCCATCTCCAGCCCACTTGCTTAGGGTATTAAAACCTCAATGGTCTACAGAGCTAGTTCCAGGACAGGCTCCAAAGCCACAGAGAAACCCTGTCTCGAAAAATCCCCCCAAAAAAAACCTCAATGGAAGAGCCTTCCCACATCAATCATCTATAAACCCAATTTTCCCAAAACATAGTAAGTAGAAAGTTTGATCTGGGCAAAGCCTCAATTGATATTTGCTCAGATGACTCTAAGCCACATCAGGTTGACAGCTGAAGCTAAATAAGGGAGATAATATTATATGAGAACATTTTAAAAACACAAAACCAATATATTAACCATATCAAACATGAAGAACTGGAAAACACAGATAAGTCAAGAAATGAGGAAAAATAAGCCTCTAAGATCAAGAAGAGAAATCTAAAACTATCTCTCCACAGAAACATCCTAAACCAGCAAAAGCTCAAGGACCTCATAATGTAGTAAATTTTCTGAAAAAGAATGATGAAGATTCATCATTTTCCAGAGAAACAACAATAAATTTGGACAATAATTAATAAAATTGATAACATAGATGGTACCATCGGCAAAACAAGATACAAAGACAGACCTACAAATATATATCATGGCACCTTAAACAAGAGTGACAAGATTCTAATCAAAATTAAACCACAAGAAATCACTGGTCAGTACTCATCCTGTCCACTCCAGTTCTTTCCTTTGCTGATAATAGAAAATGATTGGGTAAAGAGAGCTGTTCCACCAAAATTAGAGTGATTTACTTGAAGCTTTCTGATGTTTTAACTTTGTAGAAAACAGTATATGTTTATGCGTGGGAAAGAATGTCTTCCATTTGTATACAGATGACATATAACTGGTTACATGAGGAGCACTGTTTACATTTAAGAAGGAGAACAGTTAAAGCTCAAAGTTGTCGAACATCTTGGTGGGAAAGTGATTACTGTTTACTTACCTTCCTTATTGTCCTTCACTGAGGTGGCTTTAGGAAAACATTTCTCTTTCTGGCTTTAAGAAAGCAAAGTTTACTGTCTTTGCTAAGATGTCTTAATTTTTAAAATTACATTTATATAGTGTGTGTGCATGTGTATGAGTGTATGTTTGTGTGAGAGTGTATGTGTGTTTGTATGTGAGTGTGTGTATGATTTTGTGAGTGTGTGTATGTGTGTGTGTGTGTGTGTGTGTGTGTGGTCATAAAACAATGGAGAGGACTCCTTCCACCCTCTGAATTCTGAGATTGATCTTAGGTCATCAGGGTTTGATGAAAGTGCTTTCACCCACTGAGCTAGCTTCTGTTTTTGAGAGATGGCATCAGTGTATAACCTTGGCTGGCCTTGAATTCACTGCAAACCAAGAAGGCCTTAAATTCAGAGATCCATCCACCAGCCTCCACTTTCGGAGTACCTGTATCACCAAGCAGGGCTTACCTTGAACTCTCGTGATGGTGCCTGACAAGATGACCTTTGGAAAACAGCTTTATTGGTATCAACAATTTCCTGACTGACTATCAGCAGGAACACCAAAGTCAGACCCTGAAATAAAAGATCTATTTTCTTTCCTATAATTTCCTCCTGTGTTGCCATAATTTTCCTTCTTACTATCCTGCTTCTCGATTTTAAAGAAATACTTAGGACTCTACCCTCATGAATGGACTACTGCATTAATGGATTGATGGGTTATTTTAAAATTGGGCAGGCTCTAAAAGTCAGTTTAGTTAGTTCACACTCCCGTGCTCGGGACTCTGCCAGCAAGAAACGTAGATGAAATCCTTGAGCCAAAATAAACTTTTAACTCAGACATCTAGAATTGACTATGCTGAGTAGATGGGGTCAAGGACTTCAGAGTTTATTTCTCACATATTTAGAAAACTCAATGGGGAAAGGGGACCACCTCAGGGACTCTGTGGACCCCACAGAATGGTGAGTCCTCCAGGCCGATGTGCCATTCTGGTAGTGAGATTAGTGGAGCAGCGGGTACCTGACTGGATCCAGGGCTCGAAAGGGGACTGTGATCCAGCGTGGGTCCCACTTCGGGACAGCATCTCCATAACCACAGAAAATGGTCTCAGAACAGGAGTTGCATCTAGGAAATTCTGCTGCAATAGAGTCGGGAGCCTCTGGTTGCCACAGTTTCTTTTTGTACCCCCTTCCAACTCTCATTATCTCGGGCCTTCCAACCTGTGCTCCTGAGGTCAAAAGGGTTCCAGGACTACAAAGACTGAGGCAGTAACTGACAGAGCATCTACACAGAAAATAATTTCAGTCCTATCCTTGATGTCAGGTTAAGCAGCTCAGAGCCCTGCCCCCTCTTCCTGCTGGAACTCCTGATTGGATGGTTTTCATGACACTCTTATTGGCTCTTGGTCTACCACCCTCAAGTGAGTGAAAAAAGAACCCTATTATAGGGACCTACAGGCTTCAACCCTCCCCAGCACAGGCTTTCTCCAGGGACTGAGAATTTGTCCATTCTGGAAGTAATTGTATTTCGGCCTACCTTGCTGGCATTTCAACCTACCTTGCTCCTGGCCTTCCTGAACTGGCTCCTCCTGCTTTCTGTTTTCTTCCTACTGCTGTGTCTTGGAAATCTAGTCATAAATGCGCTGAGGGAGTGCCAGACTTCAAGACATCCCCTTGACCCCAGAAAAGGACGGACACACTGCACATGGGACCAGAGAGAAAATCTGATGGCAGTATCAGGAATTTGGGGTGAGAGATGTCAAGGCTTCCTCTAACCTCTTCAAAGATTTTTTTTTTTTTTTGTCAACAGAATGAAAGCACATTAGCAACGGACTAGTGAGTAAATACATGGGAACTGCAGCTAGGTGTCAAGAGGGAAGAAAATCCTACAGCCAGTAGCCTTCAAGTTACCCGCCCACTGGTGCGTGGCCTCTTATACAATTTATGCTTATGTAAAGCGTGCGGCCTCTTTTCCTGCAGCGAGATTCAGTTTCTGTACTCCATTCCAGCAGAGGATTCTGACCTGTGAGTCTACCCCTAAATAAATGACCGTCTATTATTATCAATTCTGAGCTAGTGTGAGATTTCTTTATGCGTCCTTCTTCACAAGCCAACTCACAACTCCGCTGAAGGTTGCTAGTGTGAAAAATGTAAACAAAATGTACTGATTTTCTATCAAAGGATTGCATCAGATAAAATTCCATTAAAACTAATTAAAAAGAAGCCTGAGATTCTTTAGTTATATATTTTCTCGTGGTGACTTTCACAGCTGCATCCATTTCTTATTGACTATTATTTTTGTTATTGTTGTTGTTGTTGCTGTTTTTGTTTTTTGAGCCAGGGTTTTTCTCTGTAGTCCTAGCTGTCCTGGAACTTGCTCTGTAAATCATGTTGGCCTCAAACTCACAGAGATCCACCTTGCTCTGCCTCCCAAGTGCTGGAATTAAAGGCATGCACCACCACCACCCAGCTAGAGTATTCTTTTTTAGGAGTAAATTCTTAACATTAAGGCAGGTTGACTACATGTCTTTCTTCCCCTCCCATTTCCCACATACAAAAACTAACTGATGTCTTTTTTTCTTGTTCTTTCCTCAACATTATCTCCTCTTTCCACTAGTTTTTTTCTTCTTCCTCTCTTTCCCTTACCCCCTCTCTTCTTCTGCTTGTTTGTCTCTCCTTCCTCTCTTCCTCTCCCTCCCCTCTCTTAGAAACACACACAAAGATTCACCATGTATGTCAGCCTCCCCTCTCTTCTTCCATCAACATCCGTTATATCACAAGCTCATGTGGCACTTATTAATACATATCTCAGGTAAAGAATCCAGTTTTCCTGCCCAGTCTCTGAGTGCCAAAATCACTGCCATGGGTCATTATTCCATGCATGACTTCTGATGCCTTGTTTTCTTTTTCTTAGTTTTCCTGTTGTCATCATTGGAGAAGAGGGGAATGGGATGTATGTTTCCCAGTATACAACAGTTTATTCTTGTTTGACATGTATAGACACTGTGGTTTCTGTCTCTGTTGGATCATGCCTACTTTATCATGAATCAATTTTCTGTGTAAAGCTGGCCCACAGAATGCTGATTTTATTTATGCAATGGGTTTGTTCATGCATGTCTTTTTTGGTTTTTGTTTTTTCAGACAGGAACTGTATTCAAAGGTTGAATCAGGAGGGTTAAGAAACACTAATCTAAAGAGTGTGACCTCCCTGTCTGCACCAGTGTTGCTTCCTTTCATCATCATTGACCTGGAGTTGACTGTCCTAGTCATGTGTGAGGTACTAGGACACAGAGAGAGTCCTGGGAAAGACCCGGTCCGCAGTCTGCATCTATTGACGAGGGTCCCTGGAGCCGTGAAAGGAGCTCAGCAGGAATGCCTGGCTGCCCTTTTGCTGTGCAGCTTTTTAGTACTTAGATGAAAGTTGCTCTCCTGATCCTAGCCTTGGGGAGTTTGCAATTGGAAAGTGAACTCCCAAATGCTCCAAAATCTCAAGCTGTGGGTCACAACCACTTTGCAAGGAGTTTGACCAACCCTTTCACAGCAGTCGCATATCAGATATTTACAATTCATCGCAGTAGCAAAATTCCAGTTATGAAGCAGACATGAAAATAATTTTATTGATGGGAGTCACCACAGCACGAGGGACTGTTTTAAGAAGTTGAGATATCGGAAGGGTTGAAAAGCACCTCTCCTCTCTTCCTGTGCCTGCATTGCTACACCACATAACAGAAGAAGTAAAGCAAAGAGACACCAAACATGAGTGCTGATTGAAAAATGTGCTGCGTGCCCCTTGACACCTCTTCACCATTGAGCATCTCACAGCCTTTTCCATGAATTTATTGGTCCTGTAGGGACTGAAAGACATAGGACATAAAAGGGTCACTTTGTAGGAAGAATTATTCTAGCAAATGCAAGCTGTTTGGGTAGAAAAATGTAAGGAGAAGAGAGTGGCAAGATTCGGCACTGGAGATTGTATGTTATCTGAGGTTTCTGTTCTGCCTGGTTCCTGCAGTCATTAAGTCCCAAAGAAATCACACAGAGGTCTACATTAGTTATAAACTGGTTGGCCTAGTATCTCAGACTTCTTATTAATTTTTATAACTTATATTAGCCCATTATTCTTGTCTATGTTAGCCACATGGCTTGGTACCTTATTTGGCAAGGCAGTCACATCTTGCTTCTTCTTGGCTAGGTCATGACTACAGACCAAGCTTTCCTCTTCCCAGAATTCTCCTGTTCACATCATTCTGCATTTACTTCCTGCATGGTTGTGCTGTCTATACTTTCTGTCTGGCTACTGGCCAATCAGCATTTATTTAAAATATAATTGACAGGTTAGAGACCATTTTCTCACAGCATTTGTATATTGATCCTTGATCCATTTTTTAGCATGAAAGACTGTACAGCACTTTATGAATGTATGTGGGATTATCCCTGCTCCTTTACCTAGAATAGAAGCCTCGACTATGGTGGTACTTTTCTCTGTGTGCACAAATCCTTGTTTCCTTCCTTATAAAAGAAGTCTTGACTATCGATGAATAGTTTCCTGAAATGTACATGTTTCCCCCAGCTTCATTCCCTAGAAAGACATAGCTTAAACAAACCAGAGCACTCTGTGTGTTCATTAACCCCTGCTCTCTTCCTAGAACACTAAACATATTCAATTCTTTAGATGGCTATCTTGGGTATCCCAGAATGCTCATGAAAGTGTTCACTGACAGAAGTCTTCTTCGGTATCCCAGCACCTTTATAAGTGTGTATGTGTCCTGACTGCTGCTCGACTCCCTGAATACCCTGCTCTGTTCCCTAGAGCAATCCACAAAAGATGTTGTTCTTTTCATACCTATCAACTGTGGCCACAACTGCAGCTGATAGTCTGTGTGGAACCTGAATGGGATGCTATAGATGGGACGAGGTCCACACGCTTACAGGTAGCAAAATAAAAACCAGAACTGTTAAACACATGGGCTTTCCCCTTCAATAGAAGGAATGTGTATAACTCTTTTCCATCCAGAAGGCTGTGAATGGATGTGTTAATAACTTGGTAATCTTTGCTATTCTGTGGAACCAGTCGCCACCTGAATCCCCCTTATCCTGAGCACCATTTCTCAGTCAACAGAACCCATTTTTAAGAAAGGGTTCACAGATGCTTTACAAAAGAGACATACTTTGCAAAGGAGTTTTAATGTAGTCATGCTTTAAGGTTTATTTGATAATTGTCAAAAGGAAATGTTTTCCCAATGTTGTGCCATGTTTAAGTATGTAAATAATAAATTGCTCAGGGTCAGACTCTAGAAGTTAGAACCAGCCCTGCTAAGCCACGCTGAACTGGATTTCTTTTTTTTTTTTTTCCTCTCCCAGTTCATTTCTCCCAGCAGTAGAACTTGCTGGGACCCCCCACATAATGTCCCATCAGATGTGAGGAGATTACAACATTAGCGGCATCTTAGTTTCCATTATCATGCCTTTGGTTGTGTCTATCTATAGAATGGACAAACAGAAAGCTGGAGTTATCTGTCAAAGATGCATTGGGTGGGCTGAATTCAATAGGGTCAGCTCGATGACCAGGACATCTTCCAATGCCATACAAGTCAAACTTACACTCTCTTTTAGAGAATACTGTTAGGATCCTGCCCCAAGGACTGGAAGGCATTTCAAGTTTCTTGCTACTTTATTTTTTTCAGATATTGAAAAACATGGGATACAGTCAAGAAATGTCAGAATTCAGTGCTAGCCCAGACTATAAATTATTTCTCTGAACCAGACCCCAACATAAACTATCTCTCTCTGGACTGGCATGGCAGCACAGGAACAAAGACACAACTCACATGGCTTTATCAGGAGAGAGATTCTCAGAGGTCCTCATGAAGTCCTGAGTTTACATCCTGAAGAATTCCTCTCCTTTATTCTATAGTCTTTATCCAAAACTTAACTGAGGGGAAAATACATTAGCATTCTGTCTCCTAGGTAACCAGGTGAATGGCTTTTAGTCACATCCACATCTACCTGACTGTTCTGTATGCTAGCTGGCATGTGGGCTTGAATCAGCATCTCTATCAGGCATCCTCCAAATTACAAAGAAAGGAGCAAAACAATATCCTGACCTTTTGTTGGGTTAGCGACAGCCTGTCTGGAAGTTTGTGTGACCACCTCAGGTATGGCCTATGGCTTTTGAGCCTGGCTATACCATATAGAAATATGGGCCTACAGAGAAACACTGTGCCGTAGAGGAAATTCATCTGGTTAGCATCCATAGCCAAGCAGAGTCAGTGGGAAGAGAAACTTACTGGATCCTTCTCTATCATTGCATTATCTTGTCCCTGCTTCCAATAGAATTTAATAATGAATGTATTTTCATTATATCAGTCAATGTGATACAAGATATAGTTGCATTATTCGTCACTATTCATTCGTGCCAAGTTCTGAACAATGGCACGTTGTGCCCTCTCCTATCTGAAAAGTCTTCTGTTTGATCTTCTTGTGGGAATCCTACTTCTCTACAATCTAAGCAAGCAATTTACTTGATATTTCTGCTTACTCCTTCTGTCATAGCAGTGCTTGACTAGACTACCAAACCACAGGTTAATGAAGACTCTCCATGGCCAAGGATGCCTATAACTCACCATTGAATTTATGGTAGCTAAATCTAGATAAGATATGTAACAGGTGACCATGTATGTCAGTGGAATCCAACTGGTTCAAAGGAACATTTTCACCAGATATTGACCAAACCCTGTACCTTTAATAATAATCCTAAATGCTATTTATGCAGTACTCACCTTAATGTCCTTTACTCTGATTTCTTCTCTCAAACTGGTAGGTACATATTATTATCATCTCCATTCCACAGACTATGAGTCGGCAGGTCTTATGTGCTCATAGTTTGATCACGTAAACTTAAATGGTGGTTCCTGTGATTTCAACTCTGAACCTAAGACAATGAAGTAAGTCTCCCATCAGACAATGTGTCTCTTGTCCCTGATGTGAAGTGTGTGTATATTAACTCTTTTATGGAGTCACCTTAATTTCTAGTTCTGTCTATGGCTACTCATATTTCATGACTTAAGCCATCTTCTTCCCACACAGATTTCCTTCTCCCTCAGTATAATCAGTTTAAGTTGCTGGATTGGCTTAAGGAGAAAGTATTCAAAGGACAAATATGTATGGCAAGATGGTTCAGCTCCCACCTTCATGTGAGTGTCTCTTGGCAAATTCAGATTTTCAATTCCAGTGAGTTTCCTCTGTAGAAATTGGAAAGATTTTGTAATTAATAATGTTGTGAATTAGACTTACATCATCACCAGCAGCTAACAGATGCAGCACTTTCCACTGTCACTATGAGATGCGCAACATACATAGAAACATGCATACCCTTTGAAAGGTACCTCTAGACATCACAGTGTGCTCTCTCTCTCTCTCTCTCTCTCTCTCTCTCTCTCTCTCTGTCTCTCTCTCTCTTTCTCTCTCCATCTTGTTCATTCTCCCTGTCTTCCTGTCTGTTTGTCTACTTCTATCTCCCTCTAATCTCCACACTCTCCCAATAAACCTCTGTTGGCTTGGCGCTGATCTCTTATTGGAACACCTTGGCCCCCCAACTGGCCAAAGGAAAAACTTTTACCACCATGTTCTAACAAATAGTTTCTCAAATATCTCAAAAATCTAATTTTGGCATAAACAAAACCATGCGTTATCTCTCATGTTATCCTGGTTAGTTTTATGGTGTTCCTTGCAAATATATGTGTGAGTGTGCTCAACTTCAGATTAAACAAACGTGCGTGGGACTATATATACCAAGTGTTTATAATGAAAGTCCTTGTGTGTGTGTTTTCCTGAGATAGAACCAAAGACAATATAAATGGCCATCAAAGATTCAACCACAGAGCTATATGAAGAACAGTGAAATTCTTTATTAAAAGAAGGCACACATGGTTTGGAGTGATGGCTCAGTGGTTAAGAACACTTGTTACACATACAGAGGACCTGGGTTCAGTTTCCAGCACCCACATTGGCACTAACAACCTGCTATAATTCCAGTTCTAAATGATTTGATGCCCTCTTCTGGCCACTATGAGCACTGCTCATGCATGATAAACAGATATATATGCAAAACACCCCTACACATAAAACAAAATTAAATATAAAAAAGTCTGGGAGGTGGTGGCACATGCTTTTAATCCCAGCACATGGGAGGCAAAGGCAGACAGATCTCTGAGTCTGATACCAGCCCAGTCTACAGAATGAGTTCCAGGACAACCAGGGCTACACAGAAAAATCCTACCTTGAAAAGCCAAAAATAAATAAATAAATAAGTTGAAAAAGAGAGAGTGTACAGTGCTTCTAACGTATTAATGAGTGGTATGAAACTCCAGGACAAAACTGTGCCATGGCTAAGCTTAGTGAGGATAAGAGACATCTGTACATATCATCTAGAGTCCAACTTTCCTCAGAGCACATTTGGAGAAATGCTAACTCTCTAATGCTATAAATCTTAGCAGCTGCCCAGAAGAAAATACAGAGGGGAAATGCCAAGTCATTTAAGCTGGTAGGGAGGTTAGACACGCAGTGAGAAGGGAGGTTTCAGAGAAATTGTATGGAAGCCCAAAATATAGGGGAACCCAGAACATTAATTAAAGTAGGCTTATAAAAGAAATAGAAAGAACCAATTCAATATTCTTTTGCCTGCTTTTTAAAAATATTGTTCACCTCAGCTGATGGGACAGAGAACACAAGAGTGTTTTTCCTGTGGACATTTCACAATGGTATATGGCATTGATGTTTTTTCTCTAGACCATCATCCTTATGCCAAAGAAGAGTGGGTAATGCTCACCTGGGGCCCTCATTGTCAGAAGGACAATTTCAAAGGTCTTGGCTTCTTATCCTTCTACTTGAGTGCAGGAACTGATACCTGTACATGTTTTCACAGTAACAAAGAGGATTAATACACACATCCCTGTGACTGTGTGTATCTAAGGACATCTGGGTAGTACTTTAAGGGCAATTGTGCTGACATGTATTTAAGTCAGAGGTTGTCTATGTGTAAAGCCACAGACTTGCTGCCCTTCCTTTCCTCTCTCTTTCCCAGGCTAGGCAGCCTCTTTGATGTGTGGTTTCATTCTCATCTCCACTGGACTCATTTTCAAGGAAGGTCTCCAGGCAAGAACTCTTGTTGTGTCTTTGTCCTTTCTGGACTCTGCTCCACAAAGAAGAATGTAAAATGGGTCTGGCGAGGGAGTAGACTATGAGCTTCTATTATACAAAGGATTTAATATATAAGAATAAATAACAAAGTTTAAAGAAATGGAAAAGATAGAGAGTATGGCTCCAAAGTAATGTTGCTTACTAAGCACTTTTTCGTATCACATCCAAAGTGGTGGTTGGGTGCATGAAGAAAAGCACTGCTAAACCAAATGACTGTTTAGAGAAGAAATCCCCAAGAGACTCCAGCTGCGGTGATGCCCTGGTATCCACGTGCCAGCGGTTACAGTGCTCTGTAAGAACCTGCCATCTCTAACCTGCTTAGAAACTTTCCGTGCCCATCAGGCAAAGCCCCTGGGCTTCTGTCCTGGAGGACACAAACAAAGATGAACCAAGTTCAGTTGTTTTCACTGGCTTTAAACAGTCAAAGGGAACATCTTGTAGACTGCCAAACTTTGCTGCCATAACATTCCCCAAGAAACCAATTCCAAGTTTTACCAGGGCTCACAGCAGAGGGATTTTTAGTGGCACCTGGGGACTCATTAAAAGTTGACAGACAATTACAGTCTCCACTTCATTTGCACAAATTACAGAGCCTCTGAGGACCAGCCACAGAGATGCAGGCAACTGAGGTTGATGCATACACAGGCTAAGATGGAGAAACCATGCTACCCACACCAGAGCAATGATGGTCACCCAGGTGGATTTTCTGCCTAGTTTCCAGCCTAAATTTGAGAGTCTATTTAGCAAGCAAGACCTACAGTTAAGTACTGGAGGTGGCCCTCTGTTTCCCCAGGACACAAAAGTGCCAGAGTCAACTGTTACAGACAGTACTGTTACACTCTGCCTTGCAGAGCATGGCCTCATGAGTAACCCTTGATCCTGGCACTCAGGGATGTCCTGTGGGGCTCTGACACCTCTTCTTCCACTGTAGTGTTCAACACATTGTCATGTGAATAACTCATTCAGCAATGTCCCCTATCCCACTAAACTCACAACCCCAAAAGGACAGGGACATAGTGAGCTCCTCAAAGATGTGTTCTCTCTGCCTCAGTAGATATTGTGCTCAGTAACTATTTGGGGGGAAAAAAACAAAAGACTAGAGACACAGACCACTAGTGTTGACTGAGGTTTCTGTCCAGCCGGGTCCTACAGCCATTGAGTCCCAAGGAAATACACAGAGGTTTACATTAATTATAAACTGATTGGCCTATTAGCTCAGGCTTCTTATTAACTCTTATAACTTATATTAGCCAGTAATTCTTGTCTGTTAGCCATGTGACTTAGTTTCTTTTTCGGCCAGGCATTCACATCTCCCTTGCTCTGTGTCTGGCTTCCTCTATGTCTGGGTGACAACTGCAGACTGATTCTTTCTCTTCCCAGAATTCTCCTGTTCTCATTGCCTCGCCTCTACTTCCTGCCTGGCTACTGGCCAATCAGCATTTTATTAAAATAATATTGTCCCACAGCACACTAGGAGAGTCCTTCTCTAGCAGGTACAAGGCTCCAAGTTTAATTCCCAGAATGACAAAACAGCACATAACAAAACAAAGCAAAACAAAAACCCACAAAGTGAGCTAGCCAGAAGACTCAGGAAGTAAAGCATTTGCTGCCTAATGACATGGGTTCTGTGATCTTAGTTCAATCCCAGGTAACCACATGTGGAAGGAGAAACCCTAACATTGTAAATTGCCCTCTGACCGTCACACACATGTGCCATGGTCACCTACACACATACATACATGCATGCACATACTTACAAAATAAGTAAGTAAATGTACTACCATTAAACACACACACACACGCACACGCACACACCAGGCAGTGGGGGTACACACCTTTATTCCTAACACTTGGGAGGAAAAGACAGGCTTATCTCTGTGAGTTCAAGGCCAGCTTTGTCAACAGAGCTAGTTTCAGGACAGCCAGAGCTACACAGAGAAACCCTGTCTGAAAATACTGAAACAAACAAACAAACAAACAAACAGAGCTAACAGGGCTTGGAAGATGGCACGATGCCTAAAAGCACAAACAGCTCATAACTCCAGCTCCAGGGGCATCCAAACCCCTGAATTCCACACCTGGTGACACATGCACATACACATAATTAAAAATAAAAATAAAATCTTGTTAAAAAAAACAGCAAGCAAATTACTGTCACTTACCCTTGGCTGCTGGACACTACACTGTGAATTACAAACCCCCTATAAACCGCAGATTACTCTTCTTTAATCTTTCTTGAGATGCACTTTTCAGGTGTGGGTGGCATCATTTGAATCCTCCTGTCCTGTGCATCACCATATCATCACCTTCATTGTCCCACAGATAGATGATTATGGGCTGGAGCTGCTGGTAGGATTGGTGAAAGTCCTTCCTATGTGAAACCTTGTCTATCTTCTTAAGCACTGTAAGCCACTGCACACCCTGCCGCCTGAGCTGCCTGTCCTAATGACCTGTTCTCTGTCTTTGGATAAGAATTTACCTTCTGTTCTCAGGTCATTTGTATGTTTGGGTCCCTCTGGTTGGTGAACCCTTTGCTCTCTTCCTGCCTGTATTAATTATTTTCCTCATTACTGGGCAGAACACCCAAACAAAGCAACTTGAGGGGGGAGGGGACAATTTTGAATCACATTTTGAAGCGAATTCTCTCATAGTTGGGGAGGCACGAAGGTTGGAGATTGAAGTGGCTGATCACATTACATTCAAGACAAGAATCATGGTGGTGGCCTGTGCTCAGCTCTCTTTCTCATTTGTTTGCAATCTAGGACCCTAGCCACCCACATTTAGGATGGAGCTTCCCACTTCAGCTAAACAAATCAAAATAATCCTTAACTGACAGGCCCAGAGATTTATAATCTTGGTGATTCTAAATCCTATCAAGATGACAAAATTAACCATCATCCCACCACAGGAACAGAACACCTCAAATAAAATACTGTTGTAATCTGCTGGCCTGGCCCGTCACCTGGGTATCCTGTTCCCTTAAGAGACAAACCATGCCCACTCCCAATCTCTCCCCATCTTCCCCACTGAGGCAAACTGATCTTCCACCACCTCCTCCTCAGCATGCTCTCTCTGTCTGCCCTTCTGGAGAGGCAACTTCTGACTCTCTCTCTTCTCCCTTTCCCTCCCCTCCCACTCCACAGCCCACTAAATAGACTCAGTACCCAAGCTCTCCCTGCATGGCATATCTGTCTCTCACCTGCCACGGCCTCCCACCTGCAAGGAGACCTGCTAAGGCCTCAGGTTACACGCCATTGGCCTTTGTAGGACTGGGCTCGTGTCTCACCCGCATCATAAATGATAACAAATACCACTCAGCCTGCCATGGTCTCTGAGAAACATGCCTTCTTACCCTTATAACCAGGAGACTCCCCTTCACACATTCCTTCACTCTTGTCTAAAATTCTAGCACTTATCACCTCTCTTCTCTCTGCATTGGTCCCTAGGAGCAGGTGACCTGTCTGCTCTGCACTCTGCACTTTTCCCATCTCCCAGATCAGCAATGGACTCAGATATTCAAGACATAACTGTTGACTGCATGGTGACTGGAGCTGAGCCTCCTCTTAGTGATTGTCTAGCACATAGAATTGATATGTCAGCCTGGTTGTCTTATCACAAACTGCTACTTCACCTATCTCCATCTCTCTCCACTCCTTATCAAGAAGCAGATCACATATAAGGTTTCCTGCCTCTGCTTGTAGTGAGGCTGTTGCTTCTATTAGGAAGCAGAAAACTGCAAAGCAAGACACTGAGCAAGGTCTCTTTCACAGCCTGGTGCAACCACCTTCTTGTTTTAGTTGAATACTGCATACTTAAATTTCTTTTTTCAACATTTATTTAATTATTTGTGTGTGAGAGAGATCATGTATCTTCTTGACTGGTGTGAGCATGTATCTGCTTGACTGGTTTATATGATGATAAGGATTAAATCTATGGCCTTGGGCATAATTAGCAAACCATTCTACCAATTAAGATACCAGCCCAGTACCTATATGTAATTTTTGAGATCCTACTGTCTCATCCCTCTTCCCTCTCCCCAAGTACTATGATCACAGGCTTGAACCACCAGGCCCCATTATTCTTTACTCAAGAAATACCTACAACATGCTAGTGATAAAAGACAATTGGGATTCAACACCATGTTTGAACATTTCCAAACAAGGGAGAGCAATGTCATTCAGATATTTCATGATAAATGCAATAAACACTTGATGTTCTGGGTAGATTATGAGCATTTTTTTCTTCTCTAAAACTTCTCCGGCTAAAAAAGACACATGTTTGTAATCAGATTGAAGAGACAAGAGAATCTGTCTCACAGTCCCCAACCCAAGGCCAGAAAAAATGGGCTATGACCCTATTTGCAGCACTGAGCACAGGCTCTGTGCACAGCAGAGGCTGATATATGCCTGCCATAAGAGAACTAGAACTTCTGTTAATTGGGCATTCTCGATGTCAGACCAATACGCAACAAGCAGAATGAAGCCACAAGACTGTTATGCAACGTAATTTAGTCTGTTTACTGGTGTTTCTCCCATAGAGTCAAACTGATTCACACACTGTAGGTACTTAGTGACCTGAAATATGTGACCTTAAATAGAGAACAAATTCCTCAGCTCAAATAATGTTTGATATCTGGATGGAGAGAGGAGCTAATTCTAAGAAACTACATACATTGTGCCATATTCCTCACACCAATGTGTTTCATTAAAAGTTTCTGGGCTAAGGAGATGGCTCCATTGGTAAAGGTACTTGCCACCAACAAACTGACAACTTCGGTTGGATCCTAGAAACCCACATAGAGAACAAGAGAAGTGACTCCTGCAAGTTGTCATCTAATACACAGGCTAGGGGTGGGGAGTATGGGGGAGAAAAAGGGGAAAGAGAGGGTGAGAGAGAACACATAAAGAAGCACAGTTTTAAAAATTAAAAAGAAAGCTGGGCAGTAGTGGCTTACACCTTTAATCTTAACACTCAGGGTCAGAGGCAAGTGGGTGTCTCTGAGTTCAAGGCTAGCCTGGTCTATAAAGGGAGTTTCAGAACAGTCAGCACTACACAGAGAAACCCTGTCGCAAAAAACAACAACAAAAACAAAAAAATAAAACAGAATAATTGAGGTTTATTTACCAAAGAGAAAACAAAGCCCAGGCACACTAACTCACAGCACTGCCACAAAGCAGGACTGAAATATGCACCTGTACCAAGACTTAATTACTCCACATTATGCTATGCTCACCACTTACGGTGAGCACAGGTCCTTGTTGGGGTATTTCTGAGCAACCAAAAGCAACATTAGGACCTCTTTCTCTAAGTCATTTCTTGGCCAATTCTCTCTCCCTTCCTGTGGGCTAGGGTTGTAACAAACAAGTGTTTCATGAGAGCATATACAGGGATCCAGACCAATTCCTCAAAATTTTGAGTTTCCTGCCCAACCAGGAGGCCAGAGGTTAGAAGAAAATGTTGGCTGGATTCTGGTACTAGGTTGGCATTGACTCAGACTCTTCCTGTCCTCTACCTCCAACACACAAGTCCCCCTCCCCACCAGCCCAGGAGCAATGGTTCTAAGGCATCTCCCAATCCTTCCCAATCTGTTCTGGGTTCATTTCCCAGGCTCCCCTCTCTTCCTGTCTTAGGGTTTCTATTGCTGTGAAGAGATACCATAGCTGTGGCTATACAATCTTATAAAGGAAAAATATTTATTGGATGGCATACAGTTTCAGAGGTTTAGTCCATTATTATTACAGTGGGACACAGCAGCATGCAAGTAAATATGGTGTTGGAGAAGGAGCTGAGAGTTCTGTATTTTTAATGGCAGACAACAGGAAGTGAACTGTACTAGACATAGCTTGAGCATAGGCGACCACAGAGCCTGTGCCTACAGTGACATACTTTCTTCAACAAAGCCACACCTACTCCAACAAGGCCACACCTACTTAAAGAGCCACTCCTTATGGGCTTATGGGGCCAATTACATTCAAACTATCACATTCACCACCATCAATCTCAGAACTGTTGATGTTTTCGCTGGGTCCTCTGCCTGTAATACCCTCTCTGGACCTGTGTCCTCACTATCTCTTGCTCACCCTTCAAGATATAGCACAAAATTCATACTGCCATTCATCCTCCTGACTGAGGAGTGAGACTCAATGCCATCATTACCCTATTCATTATTTTCTTTAGTGTGGTCAGCATTCACTGTATGCAGAGACCACTGAAGTATTGGGAACACAGCCTGAGTCCTCTCAGGAGGCAACAGTTTAGTGGGAGATAATCTCATTGGTGTAGGAGTTCCTTTTGTTTGTGTGTTGCTTTCATTGGTTAATGAATAAAGAAACTGTCTTGGCCTTTCTTATAGGGCAGAACTTAGGTAGGCGGAGAAGACAGAACTGAATGCTGGGAGGAAGAAAGCAGAGTCATGAGAGAACTGCCATGGAGCCACTAGAACCAGACATGCTGAATCTTTCCTGGTAAGCCACTATAATGTGGCGATACATAGATTAGTACAAATGGGTTAAATCAAGATGTGAGAGTTAGCCAATAAGAGGCTAGAGATATGGGCGAGGCAGTGATTTAATTAATACAATTTCTGTGTGGTTCTTTCGGGCATAAGCTAACCGGGCAGCCGGGATGAACAAGCCGGCCCTCTCCAAACAATATCTCATGACCAGGTACAGTTTGGCAGCAGACTCCATGGGATACTGGGAATTAAGGAAGCAGTTGACCAGCCAGGGTGTTGAAATCATGGATGGAAGGCTTCCTGCAACAGGGGACATGCAATCTGAAGAGACGGATGGGAACAAGGCATTAAGGATGCACAGGAACCTGAGAGAGAGAATAGAGCACAAAGAAGTGAAACATCTGTCTCATCTCAGTTTAGTCTAGAAACTAAAGAAGGGAAGGATTTGAAAAGTGAGAGAGGGAACCAAGAGCAGAAATCAAAGAAGCCAAGAAGGGCAAGGCTCCACAGAGCCCTATAGAGTGTAGTGAGGCAGCTGGGTGTAAGGGAACCACAGCTGACTCTAAGCAGAGAGACAGCGGTCTGGTTTGTTTAGCTACATGTCTCTGGCATTGTAGGTGGGGTGGACTGAAGGAATGAGAACGGAACCAGAAATCCCTAGAAGGGGGCCCAGTGGGTCACATTGAGTCTTCTAGAATTTTAAGAACCTCAGACGATGACCCCACGTGTAAAAGTAGGTATTAAAGTTGTAATTGGTTAAGACGTTGAGATGAAACTTCTCTTGGGTTCAGAGTGTGACTCTGAATGGAGAAGACACAGAAACAGAGAACAATATGACTTGAAGACAGAAACAGATGTTGGAGTGAGGTGTCACAAAACCAAGGAACAGCTCCAACAGCCCCATGCACTACTGGAGTAAAAGAAAACCAGAAAAGAATTGTGGAACACATTCTTCCTCAGAAGCCTCCAGAGAGAAGGCAGCATGCCCCCTCTCCATTTTGGACTTTTGGACTATGGAATATGAAGAATAAATTTTGGTTGTTTTAAAACATCCAGTCTGCGGTTATATCAATTGTATTATTTTTGTTGTTGTCCCTGGTTTTTTGTTTGTTTGTTTTGTTTTGTTTTTAGACAAGGCTTCTTTGTGTAATAGCCCTGACTATCCTGAAAATCACTCTGTAGACCAGGCTGGCTATGCCAATTGTAAAACAACAACACTAGTACAGGAACTGATGCAGCCTTCTAGGTAGGGTGCTTTTGCACCAGACTAGAGGTCTTGGGGATGAAGACACAGAGAACAAGCAGGAGGAGTTGGTTGCTGAGCTCTATCCTGGTTCTTGAACCAGGATATCCAGGAGCATCTGGAAAGTCCACCCCAAGCCTTGGTGTCAGAAGAGCTGAGACTGACCTGTTTCTTCCATTGTCCCCAGTCCACCCTTCCTGGCTGCCTGGTTCCTGAACAACCTTGGCACAGCCGCTGAGATTGTGTCCTGGTCCCAGCACTCTGCTCCTGACAGGCCAAGCCAGGCATAGGCCAACTCTGACTCCTTTCCTAGACATACCTAGAACAGAAACCTGAACTTTAGGACCGGTAGACTCACACCTGACCCCAGACCTAAAACTGTCCAGATCTAGAAGTCATTTGGAAGATGTGAGTAGCATATGCACACTGTTAGAGGGGACTGATGGAGGTGAGCTGGAAATAGAGGAAACAGACAGACTTCTCTAGAAAGTGGAATTGTTTAATCAGAGCCACTGATGGATCACAGTCTCTCCTAGGGAGTAGAGACTGATCATGTAGCACAGAGGGTTGGGGTTTTATAGGGCAGAAAAAGGGACTTTGGGGGTGAAAGATTCCAGCTGTAGGTTACTTCCTTTGCAGTCTCAAAGTAGTTGAGACTTCTCAAAGAGCTATGTAAAACCTCTTATTAGAAGATTCTGGAAGCTTAACACAGTCAACAGGTGTCATCGGGCAACTTTCTGTTCGGAGTTTCTCTGTCCACCTATGGCTGTGAGGTCAAACCTTCCACTATCCTTTTGAGAAAGTCAAAGACCCCAGCGATGGAAGGGAGGGGGAGGAAAGAGCTAGTCTTTTAAATTATTTATTTCTCCTAATTTTTAAATTTATACTTCTTGGGGTGTGTGTGTGTGTGTGTGTGTGTGTGTGTGTGTGTGTAAGTACACACAGACATAGGTTGGTACCATGGCACATCTATGGTTGTCTGAGTACAGCTTGGCTAAATCGATAAACCCCTTCCAGGTTGTGGGGCCTACAGACCAAACTCAGGGCTTCAGGGTTGGCCCAAAGAACCTGGTTCTCTCTCTCTCTCTCTCTCTCTCTCTCTCTCTTTCTCTCCTCCTTCCCTCTCCCTCTCCCTCTTCCTCTCCTTCTTTTATACACAGCATTTAACCATCAATTAACATTTGTTTAGAACTTAGTGCTATGAACTAGGTCTCAGATTAGAAACTGTATTTTCTTTAAAACAGTTTTGAAATGTATTCTTTTACAACTTCGCACACACATATCCCATTTATCCACATTCCTTTCTCCTGTCCCCTTCCAACTCACTCAGAACTCTTTCTTCCAAACACATCCTCCTCCTACTTTCAAGTTTTTTGCTGTTTTAAAATAACCCACTGAGTGCAATTAGGATTCTTGCATGTGAATGGGTGTAGGGTTACTCTCTAGGGAAAAGAGACTTCCCATTCCAAGCCCCTCCCTTTTCCCTTTCTTCTGTGGTCCAAACCACCCACCTGCTTCATCACTCTGTCCGCAAGGTAATTGTCTTCTTTGTGGGGTCTGACCTGGGCACCAAGGGTCTTCAAGGGTGGTTCCAGGACTGCTTGAGCTGCTGCGATCTGCTCATAGAGAAGCCTGGCACCAAGAAGGCTCTAGAGGCCTAAGATTATCTCCAGGGTACCCAGGGAAGCCCAGAGCACATCCTGCCCGGGGATCTCTAAAGAGCATTTTGCGAGGAATATCTGGAGAGTACAAGGATAAAGCCAGGGCTCAGCCTTCAACCTGCCCATCCCCTTATAAAACTCACAGTGTGAGCTGGGCGAGGGAGTGTCCAACATCTCTTCTGCTACCCCTCAAAGCTGCTCCTGTTGTCTCCAGTCAGTGTGTGACTTCCAGGTTGCCTTCCCGGAAGAGCTAGAGCATAAGGGGTGCCGGTTGGGGAGACATGAAGACGGTTGAGTGTGACCCTTGGACCCAGTATGAAACAGAGATCAACATACAAGTGTGACTTTCTATTCCAGGATCCCGCACCCTGGACAACCTTGGGCTTTTCGTCACGGATGGTAGCGTAACTCTTGTACTAGAGGATTTTAAGCTACCAACCTCTGTGTTGCGTGGGCGTGCCTATGTGCAGCGCCTAATGCTTAGAAGGGGAGGGGCTGGTACTGGGCAGGTGTGCATGTATCTTGGTGGGTGAGACCTTGCTGTTTGTGTAAGAGCTCGGCTTTTTATGTAGCTCATGTGCACGCGAATCTTGATAACGTTCTAAGTTTGCTAACACAGTCTACAGGCCAGTTTGTGGGAAGTGGGTGAGGGGGTGTGGGCAAGGGTGCTGCGCTACCACTCCCAAGGCTGCACAGCTCTAAAGAGTGCTTCCTGGGAGTCCTCCCACCGCGACCACCTTCCGAGGCTGTGTCCTGGGGCTGAGCTCTTTTTCTGTCTAATTCCTCCTCTCTCTTTTGTTCTCTCTCCTATTTTTGCCTCCATGTCTTTCACTCTCCACTTCTCTATTCTCTTGTTCACTTTTTTTCTCTCTCTAGTTCTCTTGTCCTCTCTAGCTCTCTGGTTCTCTCCCATTCCTCTCTTCAGAAGCCCTCTCATGTCCCCAACTCTCCAGACTCTCACTATGTAGTCCAGGAAGGACTGGAATTTCCTATCCTCCTGCCTTCACCCTCCCATGCCCAGTGCTGAGATTTCAGGTATATGTCACTACCTTCAGATTCCCACTTTGCTTTTTTTTAAAAGTGAGGTAAAAGCCACAATGTACAGTTCACCTGTCTGAATGCATCAGCACTGAGGTATATACCGCACTCACGGTGTTAGGCAACCATTATCTCCATCCGATTTTAAAACCTTTGCATCACCTCTGAGGTACCAGTAGCAGTCACTCCCCCTTTCTGTCCCTCTGTCCCTGAAGCCCTGGGGTCTGCTTTCCACCTCTGTGCACTACCTATGAAGGACATTTCCTAGGGACAGAGTCAGAACTCACATGGCCTCTTTTCTGTGTTCTTTTACTTAACATCAGACTTTCCACCTTGGTCATGTTGTGCCATGTATTCTATTCTTTTGAGTCATTCATTTAGTATAGAATGAAACATTTAATATTAATAAAATAATTAAACATTTTAATTAGCATTCACAATGATATGTAACTATGGCATTTATTATTTCCAAGACTTTATTTTACTAATACGAAAGAAAATGTCATATTCAAGACAAAGAAAGCCATAAAACAACAGAAATTCTAAAAATTAAATTCTGACAGACTAAAACCCATTAGCAAGTACTGCCCATTCTACTTTATCCCCATTTCCTGGCACTAATCTGCCTTCTCTCCCTGTGGACTTACCTAGTAAGATCATTCAAAACAAACAAACAAAAAAAAGCACACACTATGTGCTCCTCCCTGCCTGGTTCTTTCACACAGTACCCCATTTTCTAGGGTCCTCACACTGCTGCAGGATCTGTACTGTATTCCCTCACTGAATGACATTGTTCAGATGGTCCCCCTTTTTAAAACCATTCACCTTTTGCTTCAACTTGCAATTTAAAGTAACTGTGCTTTGCATCAAGACAAAGAACCAGCAGTGGAAGCAGAGAATAAGGATCCTGTTAGGACACAGAGGAGGAGAGCTGCACCCCATCCCCTGAAAACTGGGGCAGATGTGACAGATGCCACTGGGGACAGAGAAGAAAGAATCACTGTTCTGCATCAAGCAGGTTGGTGATGGGAAGATCCTGGTAGGGATCAAGAGAGAGAGGAGAGGCAAAGACTAGCTTGGCTGTCAGTGTGCAATGGGCATCTGTGAGAACGATCAGGAGTTCCAGGTCTGCATGGACTAGATGCCAAATTCCAGATCTATACGGTGAGAATCAGTCCCCCAAAACATAATGTAACAGAAGTCACGGACAAAGAGGAAAGAGCACTGGCAAAAAGCCAGAGGCAGAAGGCTCAGCTAGTGTCAGAGGATGCAGCTCCATGGAGCTGCTGTCACGCCACACCACAGCTCAGTACTTAGAGCTCATCAACTCAGTTACACAACCCATAACATCATTCTCACAGATTATTGCTCATTGCTCCATGTCTGAGAGATGGGAGCAGTCAGTCCTGTGCTGTGACTAAGCATAACCTGCACTCCTCTTCCACTCTCAGTGAAAGGGCGACTTCCCAGCAAAGCTGCCAGTCAGACAGATGTGCTCCTTCGTCCTTGCAGGATTTGGATGTGTGGAATAGGGAGAAGAGTGGAGAGCTTGATATGAGTGAAAGCAGAAAAGCGTTGAGGGGATAGCGAGTGTGGGGCTGCTAACAGCAACACCAGCAGTCATGTAAAATAATAATCATTCATACAGTTTATTAAATTCCCAGTGTGCCAGGATCTACACTGATCACTTAAGATGTTATTTAAACCTCAACACATTATTTATTTTGTTTTACAAGGTCTTGTTATGTAGCCCAGGTTACCCTTGAACTTAATGAGTTTACTGCCTCTACTTTCCAAGTTCTGAAAGTATAGTCACGTACAATGAGTAACATATCCTCTTAACTGATCACTTGAATGGGTATACTACTTTCTCCAGGAAACCTGTCCTGACAGCGCTCGGGGATAACATGCTTCTAAACATGTGTTTTAATTCCTGCTCTATCAGGTGCAACCAAGATGCTAGGATCAAACTACACCACAGTGTCTGAATTCATCTTCATTGGCTTCTCCAACTTCCCACAGCAGCTCATGCCTGTCTTCTTTGTGGTGATCCTACTAATGTACCTGTTCACACTGCTGGGCAATCTGCTCATCATGGCCACCATCTGGAGTGAACGGAGTCTCCACACGCCCATGTACCTCTTTTTGTGTATTCTCTCCATCTCTGAGATCCTCTATACCTTGTCCTTCATCCCACGCATGCTGGTTGACTTGCTTTCCACCCATAATTCCATCACCTTCCTGGCCTGTGCCAACCAGATGTTCTTCGCCTTTATGTTTGGCTTCACCCACTCTTTGCTGCTCACAATCATGGGCTATGACCGCTATGTGGCAATCTGTCACCCACTGCGCTACAATGTGCTCATGAGCCCCCGGGGCTGTGCCTGCTTGGTGGCTGGGTCCTGGGCTGGAGGCTCAGCTATTGGGCTGATAGTGACAACCTCCGTTTTCCACCTCCCCTTCTGTGGACCCAATCAGATTCAACATTTCTTATGTCATGTGCCCCCTATGTTAAAGCTGGCCTGTGGAAGTAATGTGCCAGTTGTAGCTCTGGGTGTAGGTGTGGTATGCATCACATACCTCCTGGGATGCTTTCTTCTCATCCTCCTCTCCTATGGCTTCATTGTGGCAGCCATCCTGAAGATAGCATCAGCAGAGGGTCGGCACAAAGCCTTCTCCACCTGTGCATCCCACCTCACGGTGGTGATTGTGCACTATGGCTTTGCCTCTGTCATCTACCTCAAGCCCAAAGGCCCCCACTCTGAGGAAGGTGATACTCTCATGGCCACCACCTACACGGTCCTCACCCCTTTCCTCAGCCCCATCATCTTCAGTCTCAGGAACAAGGAGCTAAAGAATGCCATGAAGAAGACCTTCCTCAGGAAATTATGTTCCTCAAAAGAGTGGTCTGTACGGAATAATTGGTAGGTGTGGATCATCACTTTACCCATGCCCAGTAAAAGTATAGAGCTTCTCTTTGGTTTATGAGTTCTCATTAAGTGTTTACTGGGATGTAAAATGTCTGTTGGGATATAGTTCATATACTATGTAGTTTACTCATCAGAGTGCACATTTCACCTGTTTTAGTATGTTTGGAACTAGGCAACCATCAACACAATTAGTTTGAGGAAGATGTTCATTACTTAAAAAGAAAACCAGGATGGAGAGATGGCCCAGTGGTAACAAAGTTGAGTTCCCACTGTCAAATGACCCACAGCTGCCTGGTACTCCAGATTCTTGTGGCCTCCCTAGGCACTGGCATATATTCATATAGACACACATGCATATATAGAAATATAAATAAAAATAAAATAAATATTTTAAAAGAAAGACAATTATACTGTTAACAGTTGTTCCTCAGTTCTTTTTCTATGTGTATGTTTATTTGTTTTGTTGTGCACATATTTGTGTGTGGATGTACACACACATTCACGAGTGCCTGTGAGAGACATGGGTAAAATGGTATCTAACCCAGCATGGTAGTGCACACCTTTAATCCCAGCACTGGGGAGGCAGAGGCAGATGAACTCTGTGAGTTCAAGGCCAACCTGGTCTACAAAGCGAGTTCCATGACAGCCAGAGCGGTTACACAGAGAAACCCTGTCTTGAAGCCCCTCCCCACCAAAGAGCCCAAACCCAAACCCAAAACAAAACAAAACAAAAAAAACTGGATCTCTATCTCAATCTGACTTCACCTTAAACAACAACAGCAACAAAAAAAAATTGTTATTGTTTTTGAGACAGAATCTTTCTGTTATGTTCCTTGTTGTCCTGGAACCCACTCTGTAGACCAGGCTGGTCTCAAATTCATAGAGATCCATCTGCCTCTGCATCCCAAGTGCTGTGATTAAAAACGTGCGCCACCATGCCTAGCTTAAACCAAAATTTTAATTTAAATTTTTGTGTGTGTGCCCATCTATAAACCGTGGGACAAGTTATGCGAAACTACTCTCTCCTCTTACTTTTTGGGTTCTAGGGATCCCAAAAAGTAAGGTCATTAGGTCATTAGGCTTAGAAGACCTTTCTATTACTTGCTCAGACTTTTTTTTTGCCACTTTCATTTTATTTTTAGAGATGGGAATGGCTCTTTTGTGGAGTGTAGAGATTATCTAATGAACTAGGCTCTCTGTTGGTCTCCTGAGGTCTGTAGGCCTCTGCCCATCCACAGCACTAGGGTAACAACAGAGTATCAATGCACCCAGTTCTCTACCCATCCACAGCTCTAGGGTAACAACAGAATATCAATGCACCCAGTTCTCTGCCCACCCACAGCACTAGGGTAACAACAGAGTATCAATGCACCCAGTTCTCTACCCATCCACAGCACTAGGGTAACAACAGAATATCAATGCACCCAGTTCTCTGCCCACCCACAGCTCTAGGGTAACAACAGAGTATCAATGCACCCAGTTTTTTTATTTTTTATTTATTTATTTTTTTTACATAAGTGCTTGTACAATAAGGACTTTACTGGCTGGTTCATTTCTCAAGATCCCCATTTTTTTCCCTCCATTTTCTGTTTCTTGAAACTCCCTCATCTTCCAGTTGTGCATACCAACAACCCACTCTCTATACAAATTTCTTAGGTATTTCTTCACACATGAGAGGCCATAAGAGGAATCAGTCTTTCCCACCTACTTATTCCCCATAATACTATTTCAAGGTTCTCCTTGGTCAGTTCTTTTTCCGTGTTGCATTGCTATAGTATATTTTAATCGTCCATTAACGATTGATGAGCATTTCAGCATTTCTAATTGTTGCTGATTTGGTTAATGTTGCTGTATGTGGCCATATGCAAGTTTGGTTTTTTTGTTGTTTTTGTTTTTTCAGAATGCTTTTCTTTTTCTTGAAGTTGGATTGTGTCAAACTCTATGTCTAATGGTTTAGGAACTCCCAGATTATTTCCAGTGTCTGCACCACTCTACATTTATACCAGCAAAGGCAGGGGCTTTGGTTGCTCCAGGTTGCTGGTGGGGGTAGGTACACGGGCAGGGCAGGTAGCCTGTCAGTTTTTGTAACTGTGGCTGCAAGAGGAGGTTGAGAACTTGGAGGATGTGTGTAGCCTGATCTACCAAACAGCAGTCAATCTCTCTCCCCCTCCCTCCTCTTTTCCTCACTCTCCCTCCCCTCCTATCTCCCCACCTAATGTGAGGTAAGAGTCTGTCACAATGATTTTTTTTTCCTCCACTGTGGGCTCAGAATCCAAAAACCAAAGACTATGAATTGAAACCTTTGGAACCAATCAATAATTAATGTCTCCTCCTTTTAATTTGTTCTGCTGGGAATTTTGTCACAGTTAGCACCCTGCCCTTTGTGGACAAAGCAGAATTTCCCTTAAATCTTAACAGGCCTTTGTAACCCTGTGGGGTACCCAGATAACAAGATGCAAACTCAACACTCTTTCAGTTGGCTGAGAACAAAGCAGTCCATTAACTGAATAGTATCAACAGACCACTTCTACTTCTTTTTATTTCCTTTTGGGAACATGCCTTTAATTCCAGCAGGCAGAGGCAGAGGAATATCTGTGAGTTTAAGGCCTGGTATACATATGGAATTCCAGGCCAGTTAGAACTACACATTAAGACACACATACAAACACACACACACACACGCACAGGCACACACATGTGCGATCTTTCTCCCCTTCTTGGTGCCATGCAATAGGCACAAGCAGGTTGACAACAGGCATTTCATATAGACTATTTATTAACTTATTAAGTTTGCTGCCTCACACTGTTGTGTTTGTCCTTTCCCACAGAAACCTTAGAGAAGAGATGCCTTCCTTTGTCTGGTGGGACTGAAGTCTCTTTGAAAGCTTGCTGTGCCTGTCATCAACCTTAATATAGCCCAAGGATAACTATCTATCATTTATGTATCTACTATCTATTATCTATCTATGTATCTATTTATCAATATGTCATCTATGTATGTATCTATCATCTACTTATTTATGTATCTATCATCTACTTATGTATTATCTATCATCTATCTATCTATCTATCTTTTAGAGATGGAAAAGCAAGGAAAGAGGCCTGGAACAAGATAAATAGGCATGTCCTACCTCTAACTCCCCAACCCCTTCTCCCAACTGTGACATAACCTACTTCCTTCAGCCATCCCCACCTCTTAAGGTTTCCAGAACCTCCCTGAACATCAGGCTTCATTTCATGAGCTTTTCTAGGAAGGATACTTTATATCCACATCTTTCTTTAGAAAGAAAAATGGAAGGAGACATACTTCATTGAGTATTTTTTGGCAACTTTGCATTGTGTCTGAGACACTGGTTAAGTGGTTACAGCCTCCATCAACTACCAAGGTCTCTCTGGTCTACTGGAATCCACATGGCTTGATCTATAAGGTCACGGTGCCTGGATCCTCACATTTTTCTTGGGAAAAGTCATTAACCAATAACTAATGGAAAAAAGTCATTAACCAAAGCTGGGGAGGACCTGTATCCCATCTTTCTTTCTTGCCTCTAGTTGAAACAACTGTGAGGTATGACCTTCAGGGTTTAAGGAGTCCTGGACCGCCCAGGCCAAAGTTCTTGTCTAAATATTGTTAGATGGGGACTGATAGAATCTCAGGGAAGACAGCATCTGCAGAAGCACAATTGTTTCTTTAATCAGAACAACCAAAGGAAATCAGTATTTCTGCCAGAGTAGGGACTGTGCCCAAGAAGTGGGCACTTTGAAGTTTTATAGAATGGGATGGAAGATTTCACCTGCAGATCAGCTCCCCTGCTGTCTCAAAGTGGTGATATCAGCAGGGGGTCATTAGTTGATCACCTTACCAGAAGCTGTTCTATTAGAAGCCAAGTTTCCTGTTCTGAATTTCTCAGTCCACCTGAGGTGTCAAGGATCTTGCCTAATATGACCCTTTGTTTTTCCTCTGCTACAGTTTGAATCTGAACCATTTCCTATAGGCCCTTCCATGCTTTGAATGGTTGACCCCCTGCTAGTGGTTTTATTTTAGAAGGTTCCAGAAACGTTGAGAGGCAGGACCTAGCTGAAAGAAGTAGGTCACTGAGGGTATGCTATCTCTACCTTCTTTCTATGCTACCTATGCTGTTTTCTACTTCCCAGTGCATACATGACATGGCCAGCCTCTTCCACACACTCCTTCCATCACGAACTAAGCTGGTCTGCCATTCCCTCCTTACATTATTCTTGCAACCACAGGGCAAGGTCTCCTAGTACCACCTTCTCTCTTATTCTCTCCTCATTGCTTTTCTCTTCTTCTCTTCCCTTTACTTTTGTTTTCACCTCTCCTTTATTCTTTTCTCCTCTCCCATCTCTGATTTTTCTGCTGAGATTGGGTCTCATTATTTGAGACAGATATCAAACTTTCATTGCTGCCCATTTTAGCCACCAAAGTTCCAGGATTATAGGAATATACCATCAAATTGTCTCCTTTATTTATTGTTCTCCATCACTTCACTACCAAGTTTGTTTCCTGGGAATACATCTTAATGAACCTTCACCTCAGGTCAGTCTTGACTCATAAGGACCATGGGGACTCATAGTTAGAACACTTTGTTTATTTATCCCAGAAATTTCTCCTGTTGTACATGGATGTTTCTTTCCTGTCCACCAGTTCCCAAATAACTGACAGGGAGACTTAATTAATTACAAATGTTCAGCCAAGAGCTCAGACTTATTACTAGCTAACTCTTACATTTTAAATTAACCCATATTTCTACATGTCTGGGTACCTTTTTTCAGAACAGCACACTCATCCTGCTTCTGTCTGTGTCCCCTCAATACTCCTCTGACTCCACCCTTCTTCCCACCATTCTCTGGTTCTTCCTCAACCTTATCCTGTCCAGGAATTTGCCCATCAGCTTCTTTATTAAACCAATCACAGTGACATTCACACAGTGTAAAGGAATACTCCAGGAGATCAGAAGTACTAAGATTGTCTTCAAAGTGACATTCAATCTTTGTAAAGTCTTAGGAGAGTTCAGATTTCCTGGTCAATCATTATGTTATTTTTTCAAATGAAAGAATTAATCTTATGAAACTAAATGCTTGGAAGTCTGTTTTGCTGCCTGAATCTTTTTAGTTTTCTCTCTGTATGTCTATCTGTCTCTCACTCAATCCCTCTCCCATTTTTCTCCCTTCCCTCTGTCTGTCTCTCTCCCTCACTCTCATTTTTGGAAGAACTGGGTCTTGTCCATACTAGGAAAGCCATCTCTATTTGAGATACATCCCCAATTCTTATGCTGATTCTTGATCATCCTCCCTCACTGCATTATGTTAGTCATTTATTTCTGAATATATTCTTCATCAGGTACCAGCCTCGACAAAAATACCTCTTGCCAGGGTAGAGTCTTGGGGATTTAGAAATATAGTAAAGAACATGAAGACATGAATGAAAATAGTAAATGTAGAAATATATAGGATAGTATTGGGAAGGAATTACAGTGAGTACTGAAATTCACCCACATTTAATTTCCAATTGCTTAAAATACCCCTCACCCCAAAAGGTAGGGGTAAGACAAAAAACTGCAAGGAAATGAACAGACCAGTTGAAGGTCGTGGGCTACAACCATAATTAAACATTCTGTTTCTAGAACAAAACAAGTCACACACACACACACACACACACACACACACACATCCTAGCCAAAAAACATTCTGTAGGCAAACCACTCCTTTGGTGGAATTCAAAGTTATCTCCAAAAAGGAACTGGACCCTTAGTTGGATCCTTAGACTTTTATTTGAGGTAGGAACAGATCTACTTCTCTATTCCTGGAATACAAGGTCTGGCTATTAGCTACACCTGTTGACCATAACCTTGAGAGAGCAGAACTCTGGTCTGCAGCTAGGTGGGATCTTTGTTTGAGGTAGAAGCACAGGAACCTTGAAGGAACTAGAGGTAAGTTCCAACTCTCTGATCTTTGGTCAACATAGAAATAGATTCATATTTTGGGGCCTCCACAATTCTTTCCATCAAGTATGCTATTAAATATTTTTTTACTGTAAAGTACACATTTTTCTTGCAGTACTGGCAATCAGAGTCCACATATTAGGAAAGTGTCCTGTGCCTAAGTGACACTTCTAGCCTGTACACATTTTGATTATTATTTGAAGTTTAAGATTTCTCTGTTTTGTAATTTTATTGTGCATTTTAATCAACAAATAGCTGCACAAATTTCTCAGGGGCTGTGTGATTTTTTTTAGTATGTATATACTTTGTATATAATCAAGTCAGGATAATAAATAAATCTCTGAATATTAGTATTGTTGACCATTTTCTCATGTGCCTGCTGTCTATTAGTATGTCTTTTTTTGAGAACTGTCAATTCTTTCACACATCTGAAAATTGAATTAGTTTTAGTTTTTAAAGATTTATTTTACATATTAATTTATCTGTTTTTATAATTTATTTATTTTTATGTGCATTGACATTTTGTCTGCATGTAAGTATGTATAAGGGTGTCAAGTGCTCTGGAACAGGAGTTAGAGGCACTTGTGAGCTGCCATGTGGGAATTGAACCTAGATCCAGTGCTCTTAACCACTGAGGCATCTATCCATCCCTGATTTATTTTGGTTTTACTTATGTGCGTGTGCATGTACATGTGCCTGTGTGTGTATGTAATGAGGAGTCTGTGAAATACATGTCATGGTGCACATGTGGAGTTCAGAGGACAGCTTTGTGGAGTTGGATCTATCCTGCTCCTTTACAAGGGTTCCGGACATCCAACTCAGGTCATTATGTCTGTGCGGCAACCACCTTTAACAAAGGATCCTTCTGACTCTCCAGTCCCCTCCCCCTTTTCTGAGACATATATCCCAGGCTGACCTCAAACTCACCCTGTATCCAAAAACCTTAGCATCAACTTGAACTTTTAATCCCCTACCTCTACCTACCAAGTGCAGGAATTACTGGTGTGCACAGACACACCCAGTTTATGTGGTATTGGGAATTGAACCCAGGGCTTTGTTCATGTTAGACCATCATGATCACCTTACCAATTGAAATATATCCCCAAACAAAACCAAAAATTGGCAATAAGGCACTTCCAAAATATAAAAAGACAACACATAGAATGTAAAGCAACATTTGAATATTACATATCTGATAACAGACTTGAAAGTCAGAAGTAGAAGTATTCTTGTATCTCAAGAACAAAAATACAAGCCAATTAAAATGGATAAAGCATCTCAATGGATATTTCTCTAAGAAGATACAAAAATGACCCATAGGCACATGATAAATTCATTAGGGAAATGCAAATCAAAACTACAAGATGGTACTGTTACATAGCCACAAGATATGGCTATAATCAAAAACAAAGGTCTGGCCACCATGAGTCATGCCTGTAATCACAACACTCAGGAGCCTGTGTCAAGAAGAATATCTTGACTTGGAAAACAGCCTGGACTACATAACAAGACCCTGTCTCATAAAAAAAAAGCAATAACAAGACTTGGAAAAGTTATGGAAAAAATTAAAGTCCTGCTAGAAGGAATAGAAAGTAGTGGAAACACTGTAGGAAACAGTCTGATCACTCCTAAAAAGCTAGAGTTTCCATTGATACAATAATTCCACTTCAAGATATATATCTGAATAAGAAGGAAGAGATGTGTGCATGATCATTAATAGCAGCATCAATCCAAAAGAGTAAAAAATTACAAATTCTAAACTATTCAATAATAAATAAATAAAATAAACAAGATGCAACACAATAGAACATGACTTAGCAATTAAAGGGAACAAAGTACAGCACAGGAGAGCCTTGATGATACTATGTTCAGGAAATAAGCAGAATGGGGAAACCCTAAATTCTCTTATGGCCCCACATTTGTGAAATGTCAAGGACAAACAAAGTTATAGAAAGAGAAGTTGGGTTCTTAATATACACAATTGACAGGTAAGGGAGTTAGGAAAAATAGAGAACCAAAAAAGGGGAGTCATGGGTGATGGATCTCTTAGTAAAGTGCTTATTATGCAAGTGTGCAGATCTAAGTTTCATACTGAGTGCCCATGTTAAAAACAAACAAACAAAATCCAAAATAAAACCAGTGTAATGGTGCTGCTTTTGTAACACCAGTGCTGTGGGTAGGCAGAGAAAGGTGGCTCTCTGGAACTTGCTGGCAGCCAGTCTCACTGAATTGATGAGCTCAAGAGTGAGAGACCCTGCTTCAAAATAAAAGGTGGCAGAGACTGGCAAGAATGTTTGGCAGAAAAAGGAACCTGCCAAGATTTATGACCTGCATATGCTCCTTGGAGTCCACAGGTGGGAGGAGAAAACAGACTCTCACAACTTGTACTCCAACTTTCATTCATATACATATGGTGGTGTGCTAATAGGGACATGATTGAACACAAAAATTAATTAAATGAATGCTTAAAAATTAAAGATGTGAGGGGGTCCCCACAGGTGTCATGGTAGGCAGGTAAAATGATCCAAGATGAGGGGAGAATGAAGACTCAGTTCAGCCGAGCATACTCTGTCAGGCTGGATTAAACTCCTAGAAAGTCTGACGCCTGGCAGTTTATTGCCAGTGTATTTAAACACAATAGCATTTGGGAAAATATCCAGGCAACGATCACATCTATTCTGTAAGCTTCCAGTTTGTACTATTAACAGTGTCCTTTGTCTTATAAAAGCTTTTCAATCTTATCAGGTATCCTTTATTAATTGTTGATTTTAGTGCCTATACTATTAGTGTTCTTTCTGTCCAGGAAGTCGTCTCCTGTGGCAATACGTCCAAAGTTATTCCCCACTTTCTCTTCCATCGGGTTGAGTGTAACTGGTTTATATGTTGAGGTCTTTGAACCACTTGAACTTGAGTTTTGTGCAGGGTGATAAATATGAATCTGTTTTCATCCTTCTACACATAGATACCCAGTTAGATCTGTGCCATTAATTGAAAATGCTCCTTTTTTCCCCTTGTGTATTTCTGACTTCTTTATCAAAAATCAGGTGTCCATAGATGTGTGAATTTTTGTCTGGGTCTTTGATTTGATTCCATTGATCGACACATCTCTTTTTATGCCAACATCATGCAGTTCTTTTATTACTATAGCCCTGTAGTACATCTTGAAATAAGGGCTGTCTGTATGTAGAAGAATGAAAATAGATCCATATTTATCACCTTGACATAAAACCAGGCAAAGGACACTGTCAATAGGACAAAATGAAAGCTTAAAAATGCAAAAAATATTTTCCTTAACACCACATTTGATGGAGGGTTAACATCCAAAATACATTTAAAAGCTCAAGAAACTAGACAACAACAAACCACTCTATTCACATACCCCATTTAAGTGCTCTGTAGCAAGAACTCTCAAAAGATCCAGAGCTGCCAGCATGAACTGTGAAGTTTTTGCTGCCAATGCTGAGTCAGGAAGCCTTCTCTTAAGAATCATTCCTCTGCTCGCCGTCAGCAAACAGAGCCTATCTGAAAATATGTGGCTACCAAAAAGCTCAAACTGATTCCCATTTTTGTGGGTCTAGAATCCTTTTCTACGCTTTCTTAGGATTTAAGAGAATGTATGTTGCCGAACATTGGGTTCGGTTATGTAAAAGGAGACTGCTTTTGTTTCCTGGCCACCTAGACCCAAAATAATCACAAAAAATATATTAATTATAACACAGTTTGACTAACAGCTCAGGCATATTCCTAGCTAGCTACTACATCTTAAGTTAACCCATTCTATTATGGGTTTGTTTCTTGGGTAGCTACATGGCATCTGCCTGACTCTGCCTGCATTCAGTTTAATTTTCCTGCCTAGCTATATTCTAACCTGCAATAGGTCAAAACAACTTCATTATTAACCAATGGTAATAAAACATATTCACAGCATAAAATGGGGAATCCCACATCACACACCTTTGAAGGAGCTCACTATGTCCCTGTCCTTTTGGGGTTGTGAGTTTAGTGGGATAGGGGACATTGCTGGATGAGTTATTCCCATGACAATGTGTTGAACACTACAGTGGAAGAAGAGGTGTCAGAGCCCCACAGGACATTCCTGAGTGCCAGGAGCAAGGGTTGCTCATGAGGTCATACTCTGCAAGGCAGAGTGTAACAGTACTGTAGCAGTTGACTCTGGGACTTTTGTGTCCTGGGGAAACAGAGGGCCACCTCCAGTACTTAACTGTAGGTCTTGCTTGCTAAATAGACTCTCAAGTTTAGGCTGGAAACTAAGCAGAAAAACCACCTGGGTAACCATCATTGCTCTGGTGTGGGTAGCATGGTTTCTCCATCTTAGCCTGTGTATGCATCAGCCTCAGTTGCCTGCATCTCTGTGGCTGGTCCTCAGAGGCTCTGTAATTTGTGCAAATAAAGTGGAGACTGTAATTGTCTGTCAACTTTTAATGAGTCCCGAAGGGCCACTAAAAATCCCCCTTCTGTGAGCTCTAGAAAAACTTGGAAGGAATTGGTTTCCTGGGGACTGTTATTGTAAGGAAGTTTGGTAGTCTGTAAGAAGATGCCCCATCTGACTATTTAAAGCCAGTGAAAACAATTGAACTTTGTTCTAATGTGTCCTCCAGGGCAGAAGCCCAGGGGCTTTGCCTGATGGGCACGGAAAGTTTCTAAGCAAGGTTAGAGGTGGCAGGTTCTTACAGAGCACTGTAACCGCTGGCACGTGGATACCAGGGCATCACCGCAGCTGGAGTCTCCTGGGGCTTTTGTGTTTAAACTGTGACCCACTGAGAAGTATTTCTGTTCATGCTTTTCTTTCATTGTGTGGTGTTAGGGGTGGAACTTGGGACACAGCATTTTTGCAAATACTTTAGTATCGAGACACACCCTGAGTTATATTTAGCTACTTAAACATGGATCAATTGTCATGTACTGGCTTCGATAAACATATCTCTTGCCAGGGTAAGGGTTTTAGGTTTTAGGAATATTAGTAAAGAATATGAATATATACCTGTGAAAATAATAAGACAGAAACTTATAGAAACATAGAAAGTACTGGGAGGGCATTCCAGTGAATCCTGAAATCATCTGCATTTATTTTTTCATAGCTTTTATACCCAATATAAACAGGGAGTGGGAAGGATGTAACAAAAAACTTTATTAACATGATACAAAGGACAACTCAAACAGTCAATCGCTTTAACACTTTGAGACATCAAATCATTACCATTCTATTGTTTAGGCATTGAAGCTGCTTTAGACAATGTATCCTGAAGGCAACCACTCCCCAGGTGACCTCATCATTACAAAAGAAGGAGCAGAAGTGTACTCTCATATCCTGACCACCTGTCAAGATGGCATGGACTACCTGGAAGAGCTATCTTAATGTCAAAGGAATCAAGTAATTACATCCTGAGTTGGCGTGTGCGACTACACTTGTCAACCACTTAGAGCAACCTCCACCTCTCTGACCATCGGACAAGGTGGAAATGGGCTCACAGGCATTACTACAATAATCAGATTAGGGATCAAGAACAACTGTGATCCCTATACTAAATTTTGCAGTACACAGCATGCAAGAACAGAGAGGAATGGGGGGGGGTCGTTTTCTCCAATAGTGTAGTCAATGATTACTTACCCATGCTCTAATAAATAAATGAATTCATATCCATGTTCACTAAAGCAATCCCAATAAAGCTCAGTGAATCATTAAAGGAAATCAATACCAAAAACAGACATGGCATTGCCACTGTGAGGATCCCAAGTGAGGCTCTGCCTACTGTCCTTTGAGTTATTGAAGGTGTTCTAGGAAAAAAATATATCATACCCTCTGCTGAAATGTCTATATCTTAGAAATGTCTGTGCTTTCTGTCCTCTCCAGCTGCTGTGAGTAGTAAGGAAAATGTGAGCAGAAGAAGATCAAAAGAAAGGCAATAACAAGTACCTCAGGAGAGCTGCAGTACTGAAGTGAGGTTATTAATCTGTGGTATGAAAAGACAGTGTAGTAAGAGGACAAACCTCCCCCAAATGCAACACCTACACTAAAATTCTTCAATTAAAGACATGAGCATTCGGAAGACCAATAAATCAGCCTGCCTTCATCTTATGGTAAAGACAAACTAGGTTCATTTCTGTTTATGATTAAATTCCTGTTTCTCAAAGATTGGGCTATGTGCCATCTGTAACCTTAACTGCAGGTGGTCCTGTTCTGCCTACTGCAGGAAATAGCAGTCATGGCTTTGTTTCAAAAGGTTATTATGACTCCCTGTTATTATGACTATCTTATGATCATCTTGCAGTCATGTCTTTGTTTCAGAGGGTCATTATTACTAACTAGTTATGTTACTGTAACTCTCTGTCTATTTACCTGCCAAATTCCCCATTTGGAAACCCCCTATCCCTGAGCTATAAAAACACTGTCTTATTCATGTCCAGTACTGACTTTTTGAGCCCTGACTTAGGGGGAGGCAGCCTGTGTGCATGAGTAAAAAAAGATTGCTCTAATTAATTGCTTGCTTGGATTAATTTGGTCATGATGATTTGGGTAGATCATCTTTCTCTTGCATCTTTGGGATTAGCAAGACAACATAACAACTGCTAAGGGAGAAACCTGTGAGGGAAGAAACTGATACCAAAGTTGAATTGTTGGACAGTAGATGAGATGAAGAAGTGAGAAGGACTTAGGATGTAGGAGGTAAGGACATGAGATGAGTGGTACTCAAAATGGTAGCATTGGGTGGTACCATCATAAAGAGTTTAAGATTACATGGGATGGGGAGATGATAGATTCAGGCAGGAAATATAAGGGGTCATATGTAGGACTGTGATGTAAGGTTGTCTCTTAGGGAAACTAGGACAACTGAATATCGAGGGAAAGGAGCATTGACCACTGGAAGAGTTGAGTACACTAGTTGAAAATTCAGGGCTAATATCCACAAGAACCTAGTGTGAGACAATTGTTTGTATTCTGTCAATTATATTTTAAATAAACACTGATTGGCCAGTATCCAGGCAGGAAGTACAGGTGGGACAACAAGAGAGAAAGTAGAGGCAGGGCAATGAGAACAGGAGAATTCTGTGAAGTGGGAAACTCTCCGCAATCCTAGCCAGACACTGAAGAAGCAGGATGTAACCTGTCATGTTGAAAAAGGTACTGAGCCATGTGGCTAACATAGACAAGAATAATGGGTTAATATACATTACAAGAGTTAATAATAAGCCTGAGCTAATGGGCCAAGCAGTGTTTTAATGTATACAGTTTCTGTGTGATTATTTCAGGGCTAAGCTAGTCTGGCAGCTGGGGCGACAAGCAGCCCCTCATGTTACAAGAACCATTGTTATGGTCAATGTGGTCAGTCAACTCACAAGCATCTAAGACCTTGAGGCCCTAGTCAGTAAAGTGAAGATAGTAATAATTGCTCACTTGATTCATTGGAGGGACAAGAGCATAGAGTGATACTTAGCCATGTGTAGGGTAGATGGATGAGGATTATTATTATAGATGCATGGCTTAGTCAGTTCCCAGTACAGATTTCTCCAGGAGTCAGTTGGGTTCCACATGAAATCTTATTTGATGTCTAGACTGGGTTGAGGCATGTATGTGTATCATATGCATATGCTTATGCAGAGTCCAGAAGAAAGAGTCAGATCCCTTGGAGCTGGAATTATAGAAACTTATGAGCCGCCATGTGAGTGCTGGAAACCAAACCTGGTGCTTGGCAATAGCAGTTTGTTGGGGGTACAAAGGTCCTTGTAACCACAGCCCACAAGGGAACCAGGAATGTCAAATATACAGGGGCTACTCCTCAATGGAGGATATAAAATACCTATATTCCCACACAGAACACTGGAAGTGGATTCTATTAATGACCTGGTGACCTTCTGCTATAGAGGCAGACTTCACCCATATTCTCCAGAATGTTCCAGACTCTCACTCCCTAAGCCATTGTCTTTAGCTCCCAGTTAAATCCATCCTCGGGGGAGATGGCACATCTTTTTTTATGACTTGATGATCTCTATCCTACAAGTCAGAGACAACACTAGATTCTAGACCTTTTAACTATAAAATGCACCCTATATTTTGTAGAGGAGTTTCTATGTGGTCACACCTTAAGCTTTATTGTGTACCTGGAATGGAATGATTTTGCCTAAATATTTCCCCAAATTTATTGTGTTTTAAATATGGTGATAATATATAACTGGAATCTGACTCCCCAAGTATGATCCAGGTGGACAAAATCAATTTGAACAGAGTTTTCATTCTCATCCCTTCATGGGTTTGCTTCACTGCCTGAACACCTACAGAAACCCTCACAGCAGTTAGTTTAACCACTGAATTTATTGTAGCTGATCATAATCCCAGTTATTCACCAATATGTAATCACCTGAAAGACTTGAACTCTGTGACCTGAAGGTCTTGAGACCCCTATAGCCACAGAGGGTGTAGTGCGGTATAATCTAATCATAGTATGCAAGAATGTTTCCTATGGCATCTACTACTGTTGTAGAGCAATTTCCTTCCAATCAAAACATTAGAGTCTAGAGAAAGGCTTAAGACTGAAGAAGAAAACAAAACTTACAAGGTTCAAAAACTAAATACCTTACAAATCTCAGGAAATCCCTGAAACTTACAAGATTCACAGTGCAATATAAGCAAGAAGGAGTGCCAGAGAGAGAGAGAGACTTGAGATTTTTATAAGTCATTCAGTAAGATTCAAGGATACAGTTTTTATGAGTTGTCAGAGCTGGGAGGGTTTTTCTTTGTTTAGCAGCCTTTGAGACATCTATGCTTCCATAAGTAATCTTTATCAACACCTTGTAAGTAGTGTCCACAAACTCACTAGTTCACTATACCAGGTTGAATAGATTCTTGGGTCTCTTTGGTGCCCTACCTAGGATGACTCTCCCCCAGAAAAGTGTCAAAACAAGCAATAAGCACCCATCCTCCCAACCACTTTGTCCTCAACGAAGCATAGCCATTAGAACTAGCACAATACAGTATGCTATAGATTATAGTTACAGCTGTTTGGAAGACTGGAACAAAGGACCATTGAAGACCAGGAGTTTAGACTTACTAGGGAAACTAACTCCTCCTAAAGACAGGCCCCAGGCTCAAAAGTAGATGGTCACCACCAAGGGAACTCCAGAGAATATTTGAAGGTTTTTTGTCTCATAATTTTTCTAATACAAAAGAAACTGAGTGGCATTTTAGGAAGTTATTTGTCTCATAATGGTAGAGCATTTTCCCCCCGACCCCCACTCTGCCTTACAGGTCTTTGCATATATAGTATGGCTTCCAGGTTTATGTTTTGATGGGGTTCGTGTGTGTGTGTGTGCGTGTGTGTGTGTGTGTGTATGTGTGTGTGTGTGTGTGTGTTTCTTGTGCTGTTTCTTTGGCTCATTTTCTTATTTGCTGTTTTGTCATTTTCCAATTTGTTTGATTTTGCTTTATCTTATTTTACCTACTTGTTTTCTTTTCATTTATTTATTTTTTTATTGAAAAAATTTCCACCTCCTCCCCACCTCCCAATTCCCTCCCCCTCCTCCCACACCTCTCCCCCTCCCTACACTCCTCTATCATTGGTGTTTTTGATTTTAGCCATTCTGACAGGTGTAAGATGGTATCTCAGGTTGTTTTGATTTGCATTTCCCTGATCACTAAGGAGGTTGAGCACGACCTTAAGTGTCTTTTGGTCATTTGAACTTCTTCTATTGAGAACTCTCTGTTCAGTTCAGTGTCCCATTTTTAATTTGGTTAATTAGCATTTTAAAGTCTAGTTTCTTGACTTCTCTATATATTTTGGAGATCAGACCTTTGTCTGTTGCGGTGTTGGTGAAGAACTTCTCCCAGTCAGTAGGTTGCCTTTTTGTCTTGGTGACAGTATCCTTTGCTTTACAGAAGCTTCTCAGTTTTAGTAGGTCCCATTTATTCAATGTTGCCCTTAATGTCTGCGCTGTTGGGGTTACACATAAGAAGCGATCTCCTGTGCCCATCTCCTGTAAGGTACTTCCCACTTTCTCTTCTATCAGGTTCAATGTGTTGTGACTGATATTGAGGTCTTTAATCCATTTGGACTTGAGTTTTGTGCATGGTGATAGATATGGGTCTATTTTCATTCTTCTACAGGTTGACATCCAGTTGTGCCAGCACCATTTGTTGAAGATGCTTTCTTTCTTCCATTGTATACTTTTGGCTCCTTTATCAAAAATGAGGTGTTCATAGGTTTGTGGGTTAAAATCCGGGTCTTCTATAAGATTCCATTGGTCGACTTCTCTGTTTTTATGCCAGTACCACACTGTTTTCATCACTGTAGCTCTGTAATAGAGTTTGAAGTCAGGGATGGTAATGCCTCCAGAAGATCCTTTATTGTATAGGATTGTTTTGGCTATCCTGGGTTTTTTGTTTTTCCATATAAAGTTGATTATTGTCCTCTCAAGATCTGTGAAGAATTTTGAAGGGACCTTGATGGGGATTGCATTGAATCTATAAATTGCCTTTGGTAGAACTGCCATTTTTACTATGTTGATCCTCCCAATCCAAGAGCAAGGGAGGTCCTTCCATTTTCTGGTATACTCCTCAGTTTCTTTCTTCAATGCCTTAAAGTTCTTGTCAAATAGATCTTTCACTTCCTTGGTTAGAGTTACCCCAAGATATTTTATGCTGTTTGTGGCTATCGTGAAAGGTGAAGCTTCTCTGATTTCCCTCTCTGCTTCTTTATCCTTTGTGTATAAGAGGGCGACTGATTTTTTGGAATTGATCTTGTATCCTGCCACATTACTAAAGGTGTTCATCAGCTGTAAAAGTTCTTTGGTGGAGTTTTGGGGGCCGCTTATGTACACTATCATATCATCTGCAAATAACGAAAGTTTCACTTCTTCCTTTCCAATTCGAATCCCCTTGATCCCCTTATGTTGTCTTATTGGTATTGCTAGAACTTCAAGCACTATATTGAAGAGGTATGGCGAGAGTGGACAACCTTGTCGTGTTCCTGAGTTTAGTGGGATGGCTTTAAGTTTCTCTCCATTTAATTTGATGTTAGCTGTCAGCTTGCTGTATATAGCTTTTATTATATTTAGGTATGACCCTTGTATCCCTAATCTCTCCAATAGTTTTATCATAAAGGGGTGTTGAATTTTGTTGGATGCTTTTTCAGCATCTAATGAAATGATCATATGGTTTTTTTCTTTCAGTTTATTTATATGCTAGATTAAATTGATAGATTTTCGTATGTTGAACCAGCCCTGCATCCCTGGGATGAAGCCTACTTGATCATAATGGATAATTTTTCTAATGTGTTCTTGGATACGGTTTGCCAGTATTTTGTTGAGGATTTTTGCATCGATGTTCATGAGTGAGATTGGTCTGTAATTTTCTTTCTTGGTTGTGTCTTTGTGCGGTTTGGTATCAGGGTAACTGTAGCTTCATAAAAGGAATTTGCAATGCCTCTTCTGATTCTATATTGTGAAATACATTAAGGTGTATAGGTATTAGTTCTTCTTGGAAGTTCTGGAAGAATTCCGCATTGAAGCCATCTGGTCCTGGGCTTTTTTTGGTAGGGAGGTTTTTGATAACAGCTTCTAATTCTTCGCGACTAACAGATCTATTTAGGTTGTTCACCTGGTCCTGGTTTAACTTTGGTATATAGTATTTATCTAAAAAAGTGTCCATTTCCTTTACATTTTCCAGTTTTGTGGCATATAGGCTTTTGTAGTAAGATCTAATGATTCTCTGAATTTCCTCTGTGTTTGTGGTTATGTCCCCCTTTTCATTTCTGATCTTATTAATTTGCATATTCTCTCTCTGCCGTTTGATTAGTTTGGATAGGGGTTTATCAATCTTGTTGATTTTCTCCAGGAACCAGCTTTTTGTTTCATTGATTCTTTGGATTGTTTTCTGTGTTTCTATTTTGTTGATTTCAGCCCTCAGTTTGATTATTTCCAGTCTTCTACTCCTCCTAGGTGAGTCTGCTTCTTATTTTTCTAGAGCTTTCAGATTGGCTGTTAAGTCTCCAATGTGAGCTTTCTCTGTTTTCTTTAAGTGGGCACTTAGTGCTATGAGCTTTCCTCTTAGAACTGCTTTCATAGTGTCCCATAAGTTTAAGTATGTTGTTTCTTTATTTTCATTGAATTCCAGGAAGACTTTAATTTCTTTCTTAATTTCTTCCTTAATCCATGTATGGTTCAGTAGTTGACTGTTCAGTTTCCATGAATTTGTAGGCTTTCTGGGGGTAGGATAGTTGTTGAATTCTAACTTTAATCCATGGTGATCTGATAAGACACAGGTGGTTACTAATATTTTTTTGTAGCTGTGGATGTTTGCTTTGTTACTGACTATGTGGTCAATCTTTGAGAAGGTTCCATGAGCTGCAGAGAAGAAGGTATATTCTTTCCTATTTGGGTGGAATGTTCTATAGATGTCTGTTAAGTCCATTTGATTCATTACCTCCATTAATTTTCTTATTTCTCTGTTAGGTTTCTGTCTGATTGACCTGTCCATTGGTGAGAGAGGAGTGTTGAAGTCTCCTACTATTAGTGTGTGCGGTTTGATGTCTGCCTTGAGTTTTAGCAATGTTTCTTTTATGTACGTGGGTGCTTTTATATTAGGGGCATAGATGTTCAGGATTGAGACTTCATCCTGATGAACTGTTCCTGTTATGAGTATAAAATGCCCCTCTCCATCTCTTCTGATTACGTTTGAAGTCTACTTTGTTAGAGATTAGTATGGCCACACCTGCTTGTTTTTTAGGTCCATTTGCTTGATAAGCCTTTTCCCAGCCCTTTACTCTGAGTAGGTGCCTGTCTTTGTGGTTGAGGTGTGTTTCTTGTAAACAGCAGAATGTTGGATCCTGTTTCCGTATCCAATCTCTTAGCCTGTGCCTTTTAATAGGTGAGTTGAGTCATTGACATTAAGTGATATTAATGACCAGTGGTTGTTAACTCCGGTCATTTTTTTAGTCATAGAGTTTGTGTGTTTCCCTTCTTTGATATGTGTTGGTGAAGGGTCTCTAGATGTCTGACTTATTGTGGTCATTGTTGGACTCCTTGGTTAGTGATTTTCCTTCTATTACTTTCTGTAAGGATGGATTTGTGGCTGTGTATTGTTTAAATTTGTTTTTATCCTGGAAAATTTTATTTTCTCCATTTACAGTGAATGAAAGCTTGGCTGGGTATAGTAATCTGGGCTTGCATCCATGGTCTCTCAGTTTCTGCAGTACATCTATCCAGGACCTTCTGGCTTTCATTGTTTCCATGGAGAAGTCAGGTGTAAGTCTGATAGGTTTACCTTTATAAGTAATTTGGCCTTTTTCCTTTGCAGCTCTTAATATTCTTTCCTTATTCTGTATGCTTTGTGTTTTGATAATTATATGGTGAGGGGATGTTTTTTTTTTTTTGATCCAGCCTATTCGGTGTTCTGTATGCTTCTTGAACCTTCATAGGTATATCTTTCTTTAGGTTGGGAAAGTTTTCTTCTATAATTTTATTAAATATATTTTCTGGACCATTGAGCTGCACTTCTCCTTCTTCTACTCCAATTATTCTTAGGTTTGGTCTTTTTATTGTGTCCCATATTTCCTGAATGTTTTGTGATGAAAGTTTGTTGGACTTGCTGTTTTCTTTGATCAGTGTGTTTATTTTCTCTATGGTATCTTCAGAATCTGAGATTCTTTCTTCTAACTCTTGTATTCTGTTGGTTATGCTTGTTTCTGTAGACTCTGTTTGTTTACTTAAATTTTCCATGTCCAGCCGGCCCTCTGTTTGTGTTTTCTTCTTTGCCTCCATTTCAGTTTTCAAGTCTTGAACTGTTTCCATTATCTGTTTGATTGTTTTTCCTTGGTTTTCTAGGGTATCATTCACTGATTTATTCAATTCTTCAAACATTCTGTTATATTTCTCATCCATTTCTATAAGGATGTTTTTTACATGCTGTTTAAGGGCATCAATCACTTTCATGAAGTCAATCTTTTCTACTTCTTCTTGATTAAGGTGTTCATGTCCTCCCGTTGTGAGGTCGCTGGTTTTTGGTGGCTTCATGTTGCTTTTCAGCTTGTTGGGCGAATTCTTGCCTTGGCGTCTGCCCATCTCTTCTTCCAAATGCTCCCTTAAGGATCTTCTTTTACCGGATCAGGTCTCCTTGCCTACCCAATGCTGGCTCTCCCCAACGTTGGCTCTCCTGGTGCCGAGAGATCAGGTCTCCGTGCTGGTTGGGCAGGTCGCAAAGAAAGTGCCTACCCTGCTTGGTGCAGGCAGGTGATCGAAACACAGGGACTCCCGCCTGCTTGGGTGCCCCGAAGATTCGGACCCAGTGCCCAGACAGGCTGGGCTGGGTGATGTTATGTGCCGAAAGAGGGCGGTGGGGCCGAAGTGGGGAGGGTTCTGGATGGGAGCTGGGTGGGCTAGGAAGAAAGAGGCAGTATGCAGGGAGTGGAGGCCCTGCAGAGAGCCCAAGAATGATAGGGGGCCAAGGAACCTCTGAGCTCCTCTTCCCAGGCTGGTGCCCAGGGGCCAGAAACTCACCACAAAGCTGTCTCTCCTGGCGTCGAGAGATCAGGCCTCCGTGCTGGTGGGCAGGTCGCAAACAAAGCGCCTACCCTGCTTGGTGCAGGCAGGTGATCGAAACAAAGGGACTCCCGCTCGCTTGGGTGCCCCGAGGAATTGGACCCAGTGCCCAGACAGGCTGGGCTGGGTGATGTTATGTGCCGAAAGAGGGCAGTGGGGCTGAATTGGGGAGGGTTCTGGATGGGAGCTGGGTGGGCTAGGAAGAAAGAGGTGGTATGCAGGGAGTGGAGGCCCTGCAGAGAGCCCAAGAAGGATAGGGGGCCAAGGAACCACTGAGCTCCCCTTCCCAGGCTGGTGCCGCGGGGCCAGAAACTCACCCCATCGCTGTCTCCCCTGGCGCCGAGAGATCAGCTTTAAATCATTTTCTAAGATGGATTTGAATATAACAGAAACTAGGACTGAGACTAAATAAAAGGCAACAGCAAGTGTTTAATACATGTTTAATTTTTGTTTCAAGTAGCAGCTCTCTACTTAATAGGCTACAAAAGATAAGAAAAAGAAATTTTGTGGTATAAATAAAATCATATTTGATTGAACAACTGAATAGCTGAATATATAATCTGAGCTTCAGTGAATCACAGTAAATACTTTCTGATTTTACATAGGGAATAGATGTAGGGAAGCTTCCCAGTATGGTTTCTGTGAATACAAATTCAGCAAATTATTAACAAAGAGCCACCTAGAGAAATGAAGTTTCAGCTTCAATTTCTTTACTAAGCATTCTCTTTTATTGATTTCATGCTTGAAGACTGATTTCCAGACAAAGATTCTTGTCTTTAATGTGGGTAGCAACACTAAAAGGTGACGTCAAGGAATCAGCACATACTTGTCTGTACTCTGGTCAAACTCATCCACATCCACAAAACAGGGATGTTAATGCAACTGAAAGAACAAAAACCAGTAGCAAAGTTACATCTTATTTTTATATTGAAATCTATGACCTACACCATAAGAGTGAATTTTCATTGTATACACCACAGATACATACATATCATTTTTCAGTTACTATAGATTAAGGAAGTTTCGAGATTAAGATAGTTTCAAATAAGCAAAGATAAGAAAGTATTGGTTTATGACTGAATGTGGTAGGAATTTCTTCCTGGGACTCACGTTTATTGCACACTATCTTTCATTAAAGTTTGTTATATGTTTTTTCTCTTAGATAACTGCAAGTCCTCAGAATGCATATACCATATTATTTTTCCCTATATCCAGAAATGTCTAGCACACTGCTGTCAATGTGATATTTTTTTCAATAAAGGCTTTTTGACAAGAACATAATTAAATTTGCATATTATTTTGTTATTTATGAGGCTCATATGTCAGTGATGCCTGGAACTTTGTTCTAGCTAGGGAGGAAGTCAGTGAGACCAGATTGTTCTTAAGACATTTTATGACTTTAGAACTCACCCAGTACCCAATGATTCGATGAGGCAGGCATTCTACTTATCTTTCCACCATGGATACTATGCTTTGATATTGTTAACTCTTCAAAGGATGTTTAAGTTGAAAATAAAGTAATCAAGAAACGTACTTTAGTGTAATACAAAGAGCTCTGAAGCACTTTGCTGCTGTTCATGTTGAGTCTATTAATGACATGTTTGAGACTGTAGAGAAAGGATAAATGAAAACCTTTATCTCTGGGGCACCTCATGATGTGCCCATCTGTTTGTCTCTCCTCATGGCCTCCTGCAGCCACTTGGGGAACTGCACCATCCCTGCCTGAGACTGGCTGCTCTGGAGACCTCTGTTTGCTGCCTGCTGCCCCATGTCTCACTGCTGCTGCTCAGAGACCTGCAGCATTTCTGCTGCCGCCAAGAATCCATAGCATTTTTACACAATCCATCACATCATGATCCCTTAGGTTAGGCACTAACCTCCACATTCCTGGGTTTGTCTTTACTTTCACCTATTGTTTAGTGAGTATTTCTGAAGCACAGAGTCTCCTCTTTTGTAAAATACAAAAATCAAACTCTCAAAGTACTGCACTACAACTTCTACAGGATTATTTATTTTTGCTGTTTATTCTGGGGTTTGATCTTTATTTTAAATTTGTTTTGATTTGTGGAGGCGGTTGCAAGAGCGGAGGGCAGATTCAAGAAGATGGGAGAAAAGTGGGCTCTGAATGCATGATGTGAAAGCCACAAAAATCAATGAGTATTGAAAATAATAGAAAATAAAATAGAGTATTAGATCAGGATACAATAATAGACTTCCTTACAGCCCACAGTGCTAATGACAATGAGGAATTCTCTAACCAGGGATGAGGCAGCTGTCTTTCAAAACCTTGCCCTTGATTCAAAGATCCCTCAAGAAAATTTGGAGGACATTTTTTGTATTATGTTATAGAATGTTCTAAAGAGGCTAAGGTATGTGAGGCAGTAGTTGCACATACCTTTAATCTCAGCACTTGGGGGGTAGAAAGAAGCACCTGGAGTTTTGTGTGTTCAAGGTCAGCTTTGTCTACAAAGCAAATTCCAGAACAACAGGAATATTACACAGAGAAACAATGTCTCAAATGTAAACAAACCAAGAAATAGTCCAAGGTTAAAGATAAGGTTAAGTTGTTCTTAGTTAACCTGTGGATTTTGGAAAGATAATAATGCTCCCATTCTTTTCTTCAAGCATTCGTCAAAGACAATGAGAAACAAACCAATGTGATCTTCAACAAATAGGAGGAGGAAGTTTTCCTGTAGGACAAGCTCTTACCACAGTCAGTTTCAGACATTAACAGAAAAATTCAGAAACTGGCATCTGACCGAGAGAAAATGCTGGATGATTATGCCAGGCCAAAAAAATCTTTCTTTAGCTGAGATGAGGAATGGAATAGAGAAAGAGCAAGCACATTGGAGAGTTGGTGGCAGCTTTGGGGGTCAATCTGATAAAGGTTTCTCTCCCATGTACACAGTTTATTACCTCAATCATGCTTCCTCTGCAGGAAAATTCTGAGAGACCTCCCCTGGGTCATTACTCATCTAACAGGGAATTCACAGGGAGTGTTGATGTCCTTAGTCTGAAATGGGCCCAAGGTCATTATCATCCCCATAATGATAGGATTGTGACTGTGACACTGGCTGCTATTATGAGTATAAATCTGGAGAAGAACTGGACATTTTGGACTGTGAATGACCTGGGATTAAACTCTTGATAAACTCAAAACCAAGATTCTTTGCTTTGTCCTCCCCTAGTCCCAGTTTTTAAAAATCCACAATTATTTGGTGTATAATAACCCTTAGATGTTATTTTACTCAGCCACTTGCTTGTTCTTTGGGAGATTTTCACTGTTATTTCAATTTCCCCATATCCTGTATGCCTTATGAAGAAAATAGATCTTTCATCTAGACTAATTGTTTAACTACTTCTCTCACCATCATTGTTGACCTCTCATAGACAGCAACATAATGATAGGAACGATAAATGCAGAAACTCCTACTATAGTCATACATCTTAAAGACTTTAATAACTACCTCCATCAGAAACAATATCCTCTCAAAAATGAAGTTGCAGATAGAGTATTAAAAGAAATCTAAAACAAATAAAAAGACTAAAATTGCTTCTTCAATGTTCTAGCCTATTTAGTGCTATAATCTTGATGTTTTTGGAAAGTCCCCAACAAATAAAAGTTAGTTCAAGATCTCTCCATCTTATCCAGGAGGAAATATTCTCTCTTTCTTCAGTTCTTTCTTGTATTCTCACACATATCCCTGCTAATATAATAAAATATTTCATACATAACCTTTCCTTTTATTTTTCATGAAACTTATTTGTTTAAAAGACATGCCAACAGATAAAGATGCCAACAGATGTTTGTTCACAACTCATATCATATTTGAATATCCTAGCTAACCCAGCGTCCTCACGCTGTTGATGTTTTGTTTGGCTTCCAATAAGGTTTTGACTGTTTTCAGATCCTGGTGCAGTACAATGCAGGCAGCTTCCTTTTTGACCTTCCTTCAGGCTAGTGTGAACTGAGGCATCAGTAGAGAACATACTCCTTGTATTGGTATTAGTTGGGTTTGCGCTCTTTGTTTTGTTTCTGTAGACACTAAATGTCTTTATGTGACAGTGGTAGATTTGTGAGTGGTGACCAGCTGCTAACTTTTTTTTTTTTGCTTTCCCCTCACTTGCCCATTCTGGGATTATTTTAAAAATTTGTATTTACATACATCTATATCCCGTTCATCTCACAGTCCCTTCATATCAGCTCTCTACCCTTGCAACATCCCCTCCAAAATGAAGTAAAATCTCAGAGAAAGGGAAAGAGAGAAATAAATCTTCTTATGGTTGGTGTACTGACACAGTACACAGGATGTGCTTCCATTCACATATCTTTACTAGCAAGTATTCACTGTGAAGAGTCATTGATCTCTGGTTTCTGCTACACTGTAGATATTGAGCCCTCACCAAGATTCCTCTTGAATATCCTGTTCTTGTCCTGGGTCATGGAGATCCTACTGCTTTGGATCTGTAGAAGCAGCTCCTTCACATTTTCCATTAAATCATAGATGGGGTAGATATTGGTGTGGGCCCACTTATATCCTGTTCTGGGCTTTTGTGATGGCAGTGTTGGTCAGCCAGCTGGCCAGCTATCCTCCATCCTCACCACCAGGGTAATTTCTTCACCATTGCCCTGTTTAGTTCACCCTATGCATCAAGGAGCAAGATAAAGGGATTTGTTCTCCTGTTTTCATGCACTCAAGGTCCTCTAACTAACATCCTCACCACCAAGGTCAACTCTATTGTGCTGCCCAGGTGGGGTACAAGGTCCACTTTCCTGAGTGCTGCAATTGGTGAGGGGGCAGATATCTCTCCTGCTCTCATGAACACAGGGTCCCAACCTCCACAGGCAGGGAGGAGAAGCTAGACATCACTCCCTCACCAACAATACCCTACAGAAGATTAATGGTCGGAACCGATGTCTCATGCTTCTATTCTCAGATCCCGCTTATCCAGGCCCACATACACAGGGTTAGATCTACTGTGTTGTCCAGGAGATGTGCAGGGCCTGATTTCCAGAGTTCTGCAGCTGATAAGAGGGTAGTTCAGCTCCATTGCCTGCCACAGGTAATAGAGGAAAAGCATCCTTCCCTCACACTCACCAACACATGGCAAAAGAGGAAGTTGGATCAGTTCTCCCATTATCCTGACCTCAAGGTCAGATTTCCCATGCTTCTGCAAACAGAGTCAGTCTATTGTGCTGCCCAGGTGAGGTGAAGGACCCACTCTCCCAAGTGCTTCAGCTGGTGAAGTGCAGGGCCAGTTCTCCCTAGGGTTGCAGCCAGTGAGGAGAAGTCAAATTCTCACTATTTGCTGATGATATGATAGTTTACATATGCGATCCCAAAAATTCTACCAAGGAACTTCTCTAACTTATTAACACTTTTAGTAATGTAACAGGATATAAGATTAACTCAAAAAAAATCAGTATCCCTCTTGTACACAGATGATAAATGGGTTAAAAAATAAAAGCAGAAGGAGGGAGAACTTGAGCAAAGAAGTCGGGACCACGAGGCGTGCACCCACCCACTGAGACAGTGGAGCTGATCTACTCGGAGCTCACCAAGGCCAGCTGGACTGTGACCGAAAAAGCATGGGATAAAACCGGACTCTCTGAACATGACGAACAATGAGGGCTGATGAGATGCCAAGGACAATGGCACGGGGTTTTGATCCTACTTAATGTGCTGGCTTTGTGGGAGCCTAGCCAGTTTGGATGTTCACCTTTCTAGATATGGACGGAGGGGGGAGGACCTAGGACTTACCACAGGGCAGGGAACCGGGACTGTTCTGTGGACTGGAGAGGGAGGGGGAGAGGAGTGGGGGGGAGGGGAGGGGAGAAGGGTGGGAGGAGGGGGAGAAGGGTGGGAGGAGGGGAAGGGAAATGGGAGGCTGGGAGGAGGTGGAAACTTGATTTTTGTTTATGTTTTTTTTCAATAAAATTAATTAAAAAAACATGAAAAAACAAAAAAAAAATAAATCAGAGAAACATCACCCTTTGCAATAGCCACAAATAGCATAAAACATCTCAGAGTAACTCTAACCTAACAAATGGAAGATTTGTATGACAAGAACATTAAATTGTTGAGGAAAGAAATTGAAGAAGGTACCAGAAAGTGGAAAGATCTCTCATGCTCTTGGGTAGGTAGAATTAACATAGTAAAAATGGCAATCTTATCAAAAGCAATCTACATATTCAATGCGATGCCTAACAAAACCCCAGCAAAAATCCTCACAGACCTCAAAAAATCGATAGTCAACTTCACATGGAAATGCAAAAAAACCTAGGATAGCCAAAACAATCCTGTAAAATAAAAGAATTTCCAGAGGCATCACAGTACCTGACTTCAAACTCTACTACAGAGCTACAGTACTGAAAATAGCCTGGTATTGGCATAAGAACAGACAGCAGGACCAATGGAATCAAATCAAAGACCCAGATATTAATCCACACACTTTCAAATACCTGACTTTTGACAAAGAAGCAAAAAATATCAAATTGAAAAAAGAAAGCATATTTAATAAGTGGTGCTGTCATAACTGGATATCAACATGTAGAAGAATGAAAATTGATCCATGCACAAAACTTAAGTCCACATGGATCAACATAAAGCCAACCACACTGAACCTCATAGAAGAGAAAGTGGGCCATATACTTGAACGCATTGGCACAGGAGACCACTTCCTAAATATAACTCCAGCAGCACAGACACTGAGAGAAACAATTAATAAATGGGACCTCCTGAAATTGAAAAGCTCCTGTAAAGCAAAGGACACAGTCAACAAGACAAAACAACAGCCTGCAGAATAGGAAAAAAATGATAAATGATCAAAGACAAAAGTTAAAGATGTGAATTAATGACATTGAATTTGAGGGTTTAGTAGACACAGGGGCAGGTGAAACTTTAATTGTGCAAACCTCTTGGCATCCAATTGGTCCTTTCAGGAGAAAAAGTTTCTGCTTCTAGGGACTGGAATTTTATCTCAGGCAAAATGAAGCACATAGGGTTAGAAGGTCAGAGAGCAAAATTAAAAACATGTGTGTCCAACATAACAATGAATCTATTGTGATGTGATTTATTACAGTGTGGAAAACACAGATCAATACTCCTCAAGTCACAGAAACAAAGCATAAAATAGAGAATGCCGCTGAGACAAATACTAGAAAGTATTCTTAAGAGTGGTCACAGACTATTCAAGCTGTATATAAATAGAACACAACAGCTGGTAATCTTTTGAAGGTACCAACAGCCATAACTTTATAATGATAAACTGAAAAACAAGTCTGGGAGGAATGGCCTTTAAGTTCAGAAAAACTAAAGACATTAGAAGAGCTGATACAGGAGCAGCTAAATGTTCAGCATATTGAAGATGTGTCACTAAGAGAAGCTTAGAAAATGGAGAACTTTAACAGATTTAAAGAGTTGAGAGACAAAAAATAAAGTAATTCAACTGATTGGCTTTTTACAGCCTGGAAATCCCGTGCTTTCTCTAATACCTAAGTGAAGATCTATTAGAGAGATTGATTTAAAATCTTACATTTTTACTACACATTTGCAGGAATATGATAAAGAAAAATTAATCTTCATGGTACCTATTTGTAATAATTCATAGCATGCTACAAAAAATCAGTGGAAAATTCACAAAGGATATTAAACAGCCCACACCACATCAATATTTTATACAAGAGCCATTGGAAATTATTCATAAACAGTTTCCTCATTTTATAGTTTCTTATTATATGAATGATATTGTACTGGTTGATTCAAATGCACTTAACTTAAAATGTTTTAAGAAGCAAAGAAAATATTGCCTTGTATAGTGGTATATTTATTATTTGTGTTTTAATAAATAAAGCTACCCTGAGTATCAGTGCAAAGCAATCAGACTAGTCAGTCATACAGGCCAGGCAGTAGTGGCATACACCTTTAATGCCATCAACCACACTAGTTAGCCATAGAGGCTGGGTGGTGGTGGTACAGGCCTGTAATCCCAGAACTAGAGAGGAATATAAGACAGGAGGAGTCTGGTCTTATCCAGTGAGTCTCAATCTGAGGATTGGTGGAGGCAGGATCACCCATTTTTGATCTGAGGTAGAGGTAAGAGCCAGTGTCTGACTGCTTTGTTTTTCTGATCTTCAGGTTGAACCCCAATATCTGTCTCCGGGTTTTTTATTATTTGTGCTAAACTTTGTGCCCAACATTTGGGGTATGAATTCATGAAAAAGCCATTTGCGTGTGGCTTAACAGACACCAATAGGCCAGAGCTACATGTACCAGACCAGGTGAGTTTTTCTTTTTTACTCTCCTGGCAGACTTTCCCTGAACCCTATTCTCAGGCTGCTGCCAAACTAGGTAACTGTTGTGAAATCCAGTCAGGCTTCTTACTATTTTAGGAAGCAACAATAAGCTTCACATATTCATCAACATTATTGGCAGATTTAGTAAGACAAATGAGAATACTTGAAGAAAGGAATTAGTTAAAAGAATTTTTTCTTCACATTAAATAATGGGAAACAATTACATTAGAGGGATTTGTGTCTCTGCATTATAATACACTGGACAGTTTGAAAATTGAATGATTAAATGAAAGGAAAATTAAATTAGATGGGATTTATGGAATGTCAATTATAAACATCATTTTTGTTGTATACTAAAAATAATTGGTTACTCTGAGTGCTAAGATGCAGAAAAATTTAATAGAACAGGCCATAAAGATATTCAAATCCATATAGAGGAATTTAATGGGGAACCAATTTCATCATTGCATTATAAGGTTAGAGAGGAACAGTCTAAGGTGTTTAAAAAACCAACCCTAGTATATCCAGTATCCATACAGAATTTGACTAATGATAGCATAAAAACAAAATAGAATCTTGTGCCAGTGTTAGATTTAAGGAGATTCAAGAAGCAATAGTCTCTCATATGTCATGCATTCACCTTTTGTGAAACAAATGTTAAACTCATGGTCAGTTTGTGATAGGATTATTCTTAAAGACTGGATTAGTTGTTTCAAGCTCTTTTGGAGACTGCTTCACAATTACAATGGAGTAGCTGGTTCAGAAAAGAGGCTAAGACGTTGAAAAATGCAGTAAAGATAGAGGTATAGAAATCGTCCAAGACCAAATTCTTGGAGAAGGAAATTATGTTATTGTAGAAAGACAATCACCATATGATGGTTACATACTGGCTTTATGCCCTGCATCAGCCTTTAATGCTTGGAAAAGAATTGAAGAAATAGGAAAGAAAATTAAATCATTTACTGAAGTCATACAGGGCCCAAAAGAACCTTTAATAGATTTTTTTTAACAATAAATACAATGATACCAAGTTTGGAAGCTAGACAATAATAATTGAATTTCTGGCTTTTGAAATTGGCAATTCTCTATGCAAAAGGATAATTAGGCTCTTAAAAGCAAGGTAAACACCTTTGGAGGAATGGATTCAAGATCAAATTTACGTTGAATCTCATGACCATGATGATGGCTAAATAAGAGAGGTGATTTTAAGAGGTTTGAGGAAAAAGCAAAATGTCAAGTATTATAATTGTGGCAAACAAGATCACCTTAAAAGGGATTGTAAGCAGGGCATCCCTAGAAACAATGTTTTTTCTAAGAATAATCCACTCAGAATGTCCTTTCCTTCTGGATTATGTGGAAGATTTTCCAAAGATAGGCATTGGAATAATAAATATAGGTCCAAAAGGAATATTAAAGGTAATCCTTTACCATTGGGAAACTCTGTGAGGGGCTTCTTGCAGGCCCCTATGCCAAATTCGGTTCAATTATTTCCTGCTATCATAGAGGAATAGAGGAAACTCCTTCCCAGAGCAATTAAAGAACCTAATGCCTATTGAAAAAAAAAAACATACTGCTCTGGATAATAGAACAGCTACAGAAGAGAGAGAAAATATGAATCAAATAGGCCTCTTCAGGACACAAATGTTCAGTTTCTGGGAATCAAAAATTACCTCAGGTGGTAAGGCTAAAAGAACAAAAAGGAATACCAAAAGCATATGTGACTAACCAGCAATGAATTTGTGGGGACATGATTTGTTACTCAGATTATCATTCATCAAATCCTAGAAACAAACCATAAATTAAAGTTTGTTTCTGGAAAAATGCTATAAGGTATTATAAAGAACAGTCACCAACCATTCAGGTTGTAAAAGAACAGGGCACAACAGCTGCTGACATTTCAAAGGCACCAACAACCCTAACTTTAAAATAGTTGACAGACAAATCTGTATGAGTTAAACAATGTCCTTTAATAATAGAGAAACTGCAGGCTTTAGAGCAGCTTGTACAGGAACAACCAGATGTTCAGCATATTGAAAAATCAACCAAATCCCCTATATTTGTTGTTAAAAAGAAATCTGGAAAATGGGGAATGGTAACAGATCTAAGAGCAGTTAATAAGGTGATTGAAACAATGGGCTCTCTACAGTCTAGAGTTTCTTTGCCCTCTGTAGTGCCTAAAACATGGTCTCTTATAGTTATTGATTTAAGTGATTGTTTCTTCACTATACCTTTACAAAAAAAAGGACAGAGAAAAATTTGTCTTCACAGTACCTACTTATAATAATTCTCAGTCTGCTAAGAGATATCAGTGGAGGATTCTCCCACAGGGAATGTTAAATATCCCTACCCTGTGGCAATATTTTGTAAGTTAGCCATTGAAAATGATACATAAGCAATTTCCTGAATCTACAGTTTATTGTTATATGGATGACATTTTACTATCTGATTCAAATTTAGAAAAAAAATGTTTGAAGAAGTAAAGAAATAATTGCCTTGTAGGGGATTACAAATTGTTCCTGAAAAAATGCAAAGAGGAGATTCTATCAATTATTTATGTTTTAAAATAGGTTTACCCAAAATTACACCCCCAAAAATGTGCAAATTAGAAGTGATTGACTGCAGATTCTTAAAGACTTTTAAAGATTGCTAGAAAACATTTCCCATCTATGCCACAATATTTAAATAAAGCCTGATGAGCTGATTAATTTAAGCAAAACCTTATATGGTGACAAGGACTTAAATAGTTCCTGGGAATTATCAGCTGGAGTTTAGAGAGAATTTACTTTGATTGAAAAGAAATTACAGAAGGCCATGTGGATCATATGGATCTAAATCTTAACTGCATTCTGGTCATATTACACTCCAAACAGTTCCCTACAAGAATTTTAATACAGTGGGAAGATAATATCTTAGAATTGATCTTTTTACCATATAAACTGAGTAAAAAATTAAAAACTTACATGAAAAAGGTTAATTCCGAGTTAATTCTAAAAGGAAAATTGAAACTTTGTGGATACTAGCTGTAAAGCAAATGATAACAAGTTCATAATCCTGGAGAATCTAAGTAACAAGGTGAACCCTAAGAAAAACACACATAGATTTACCTGGAAATGGGGAATAGAGAAGATCGCCTGACAAAATTGGAAGCATGGGCATGAGAAGGGAGGGCAGAAGGGGGAGAAGAGAAAAGAAGGAGAGGAGAGAGGAGAACTTGAGGGAAATGCATTAAACCCCCCAGATCTGGAATAATTGGGATGGAGGAAGGACAGAGATGAGAGCAAGGAAAGAGATATTTTTATTGAGGGAGCTATTATGGAGCTAGCAAGAAAACTGGCACTAGAGAAATTCATAGGAATCCACAACAATGACCCTTCCTGCTAAGACTCTAAGCATTGAGGAGAGGGTACCCAAACTGGTCTTGCCCTGTAGTCAGATTGATAAATATCGTCAATATCACCATTGAACCTTCATCAAGCAACTGAGGGAAACAGAGGCAGAGACCTGCAGCACTGGGATGAGTTCCCAAAGCCCAACTGAAGAGTGGAAAAAGTAAGAATGAACAAAGAGGTCAAGACCATGATGTGTTCACCCACTGAAACAGCTTACCTGAGCTAATGGGAGCTCACCAAATTAGCTGGACAGCAAAGGAAGCAGCATAGGTTCAAACTAGTTCCTGGGAATGGGAGTGAGAATTGTATGGCTGGACAGACTGCAGGGTCACTGGCAGTGGCACCAGGACTTATCCCTACCACTTGAATTTGTTTTTTGGGAACCTATTCTCTTTGGGTGGATACCTGTTGTAATAGGAGCGGCGGGCTGCATCCCCGGCACCCAGCCACCCGCACGGCTAGCTTTACCTGAAATAATTACACGGAAACTGTATTCTTTTAAACACTGCCTGACCCATTAGTTTCAGTTTCTTATTGGCTAGCTCTTACATATCGATCTAACCCATTTCTATTAATCTGTGTAGCCCACAAGCTGGCTTACCAGGAATGATCTTAACCTGCATCTGTCTGGAGTGGGAGAATCATGGTGACTCACTGACTCAGCTTCTTTCTCCCAGCATTCTGTCTGTTTACTCCTCCCACCTATGTTTTAACCTATGAGGGCCAAGCAGTTTCTTTATTGCTTAACCAATGAAATCAACAGATTGATATATGACACTCCCACATCAGATACCTTGCTTAGACTAGATATAGTAGTGAGGACCTTGGACCTTTCCCAAAACAATGTGCCTTACCTTTTCTAAGGAGTGGTTGGAGGTGGGGTGAAGAGGAGGGGAGGAGGGGAAGGAGTGGAAACTTGGATTGTTTGTAAGATGGAAAAAAAGATAGTTTGCTTTATTTAAAAAGAAAGAAAAGAAAAAAATCAAAACCAATAAAATACTAAATAGGATCAGGATTCCATGTCTATTTTCCATTGTTATGTGATTTTTTTTCTTTTTAATTACTTTTAATCTCTAAATATTTTCATATTTTTAAACTATTTCTTTCTTAAGCCTGGAACTTGGTTAGAAGCTTTTTCCATATGGACCTCTTTTACTGTGTATTTCTATCCTTTTCTGGACATGTGAGCCTTCATAAGGCTCAACAGCATGGCGAGGACCTCTATTGTGAGTTTGGTAGCTGGCTCTGCATGTTTTATGGGTCTGAAAATGTCAAACCTAAGGCTGCAGGCCAGGTTGGTGGTAGGTGACTGGGAAATGCATTAAACCCCCCAGATCTGGAATACTAGTGCCCTGTAATATAGTAGTAGTTTTTTTTTAACTTAGATTTTAATTTCTGCTCAGTATAATAAAGGCTTTTTAAGGCCCTACATAGAAATTCAAGCCTCATGTTGGAATGTCAAAATGTTGTTGGTCTTTTTATTTATTCTTTGGAACCTGCCATATAGCTCCCGAATAAGTACACAGAGACTTATTCCTACTTATTAGTGCCTGGCCTTATCTTGGCTTACTTCTAACAATCTTTTTTATTATTTTTATTGAGCTCTACATTTTTCTCTGCCCCCTCCCTACCTCTCCTCTCCCTTTAACCCTCTCCCAAGGTCCCCATGCTCCCAATTTACTCAGGAGATCTTGTCCTTTACTACTTCCCATGTAGATTAGATCTATGTATGTCTTCCTTAGGGTCCTCGTTGTTGTCTAGGTTCTCTGGAATTGTGATTTGTGGCCTGGTTTTCTCTAGCAAACTTTTCTTATATTAAATTATCCCGTATCTTTTGCCTATTGGCTTTTACCTTTCACTATTTTATACATCTTTCGTTTCTTCTTACTCTATGGCTGGGTGTATGGATGAATGGCTGGCCCTGGTGTCCCTTTCTTTGACTTTTCTCACTCATCCACGTCCTCTTCTCTGAGCCCAGATTTTTCCTCCTATTTATTCTTCCTGCCTGGAAGCACTGCCTATCCTCTTGTTACCTAGCTATTGACTATTCAGCTCTTTATTAGACAAATCAGGTATTATAGGCAGGAAAAGCAACATAGCTTCAGAGTTAAACAAACACAACATAAAAGAATGTATCACATCTTTGCATCATTGACAGCATAAATGCATGTAGCACATCTTAAACTAACATTCTACAATGTATATCACAAGTTAATGAGAAATTTTCATAGTTGATGAATATGTCACTGAAGACTATGGCCAAGGCAGTATTAACAGAATTTATAAAGGTTGACAAAGTCAGAAATTTCACTTTGACAACAAAGAGTTATACCTACTGGGACATCTGAGATACCCCAAATTTAACCATATATATGACTCTTAAAGTGTAGATTAGTTAATGTCAGGTACTCTTTTAATTGTTGAATCATGTGCATTAAATTTTAAAAATGTTGCTCCTCCTGGCATTTATTATGTCCCTAATGGAATGAAATGAGTTCCTAGCTGGTCTAAACAAAATAGTGTAGCATTTGGGAGCAAAGATTAGACCTAGAATACCTGCATCAGAAGCCAATATAAAGAAGACTTCCATAGTTACCATGAGATTCCCCTTTGTGCTGTGATAGACAGGAAGAAAGGTATCCCATACACTGAAAAACACCAGCACGCTGAAAGTCACGAGCTTGGTTTAATTGATTATGTTAGGCAGATTCCAGGAAATGAAATTGTAAATGCCTAGCACCCATGATCCCATGTATTCTGTCCCACAGTGAATGGAAATAACTGAGTCTTTGTTGCACAGAATGACAATATGCTCAGGCTCAGAGTGAGCTTCCATTGCTGTACTAAGACCCCAATAACAAGAGTTGTGAATGCAGAGACATGAATGTAAGTTCCTTCCCAATCACTGGTGGAGAGAAAAGTTAAAGTTTTTTGGAGACAGTGGCTCTTCTCTGCAATGAGTTTCTGGACACTGATCATACTGATCCATAATTTGTAATAATGTCAATGATCATTCGTTCATGCTCATGTGTTCCCTTTATCCTAGTCCAGTTCTCAGTACCACTGGATTGTTATCTGAAATAATTTCCTTTTATATTTGAAGCACAAATAAATTAGCAGTCTACACAGAATAATCTTTCAAGTTAGGGTTTTTTTTTGTCTTGATAAAACATGATAAGTGGGCGCAGGCAGACAGTGCAGGCAGACGATGGGGACCTACACGGTGGCGGATGACGCACGGGGGCCTCAGGCGGTGGGGACCAGCGTGCAGCACTGAGTGCAGATCGCCCCACTACAATTAAATCAAAGAGGTAGGCCTTTGGTTGGCAAGGTCCCTGGCAAAAGAGGAGCCAGGTCCTGTTCCTGAAGACCCTTCTGAGGGGTGAAAGGGAATGTGGCTCCTGGCGGGAGCCAGGAAACAGAGCGGGGGCATTTTGTAAGAAGAGCCCCTGGCCAGCGGGGAAACCTGAACCAGTTTTAAAAGACCCATTAGATAGCATCGATAGGAGGAGATGGCAGGCGCCAAGGCAAAAATTCACCCAATAATCTCAAAAACAACATGAAAACACCAGAACCCAATGATCTTACAACAGAAGGACTTGAACACCCTAACACAGAAGAGTGGAAAAAATTGACTTTATGAAAGCAATAGAGTCCTTTAAACAACATGTGAAAAATGCCCTTATAGAAATGGATGAGAAGTATAACAAAAAGTTTGAAGAAATGAGTAAGTACGTACATGATACCCTGGGAAACCAAGAAAAAAACGATCAAACAGGTAATGGAAACAGTTCAAGAATTGAAAACTGGGCCTGGACGTTAAAGGCTAGGCTAACAACCAAAAATAAAAGAATTGAAAACTGAAATGGAAGCAAAAAAGACAACATAAACGGAGGACCAGTTGGATAGGGAAAATCTAGGTCAATGAGCAGAGCCTACAGAAAGAAGCATAATCAATAGAATACAAGAGATAGAAGAAAGAATCTCAGATTGTGAGGAAACCATAGAGAAAATAAACGCACTGATCAAAGAAAACAGCAAAGCCAACAAATTCTCATCACAAAACATTCAGGAAATATGGGACACAATAAAAAGACCAAACCAAAGAATAATAGGAATAGAAGAAGGAGAAGAGTCACAGCTCAAAGGCCCAGAAAATACTTTTAACAAAATTATGGAAGAAAACTTTCCCAACATAGAAAGGTATTCCTTTGAATATTCAAGAAGCATACAGAACACCAAACAGACTGGATCAAAGAAAAACATCCCCTCACCATATAATAATCAAAACACTAAATATACAGGTTAAAGAAAGAATACTAAGAGCTGCAAAGGAAAAAGGTCAAGTAACTTATAAAGGTAAACCGATCAGACTTACACCTGACTTCTCTATGGAAACCATGAAAGCCAGAAGGTCCTGGATAGAGGTACTTCAGAAACTAAGAGACCATGGATGCAAACCCAAACTACTATACCCAGCCAAGCTACTGTTCACTATCAATGGAGAAATCAAGACATTCCAGGATAAGAACAAATTTAAACAATATGTAGCCACAAATCCAGCCCTACAGAAAGTAATAGAAGGAAAATCGCAAACCAAGGAACCCAACATTGTCAACACAGCCTCCAATAACTCAGGCATCTAATGACCCTTCACCAGCACAACTCAAAGAAGGAAGACACACAAACTCTACTATCAAAAACAATAAGAAAAACTGGAGTAAACAACCACTGGTCATTAATATCACTTAATATTAATGGTCTCAATTCACCTATAAAAAGGCACAGGCTAAGAGATTGGATACAAAAACAGGATCCAACATTCTGCTGTTTGCAAGAAACACATCTCAACCACAAAGACAGGCATCTACTCAGAGTAAAGAGTTGGGAAACGGTGTTTCAAGCAAATGGTCCTAAGAAAAAAGCAGGTGTGGTCATACTAATTTCTAACAAAACTGACTTCAAACTAAAATCAATCAGAAGAGATCGAGATGGACACTTTATACTCATAAAAGGAACAATTCATCAGGATGAAGTCTCAATCCTGAATATCTATGCCCCTAATATAAAAGCACCCACTTATGTAAAAGAAATATTACCAGAACTCAAGGCAGACATCAACTCACACACACTAGTAGTAGGAGACTTCAATACACCTCTCTATCCAATGGACAGGTCAATCAGACAGAAACCTAATAGAGAATTAAGAGAATTATTGGAGGTAATGAAGCTAATGGATTTAACAGATATCTATAGAACACTCCACCATAATAGGAAAGAATATACCTTCTTCTCTGCAGCTCATGGAACCTTCTAGAAAATTGACCACATACTTGGAAGCAAAGGAAACCTCCACAGATACAAAAAAAAATCAGTGTCCGACTGTGTCTTATCAGATCACCATGGATTAAAGTTAGAAGGCAACAACAATGCTACCCCCAGAAAGCCGACAAACTCATGGAAACTGAACAGTCAACTACTGAACCACACCTGGGTCAAGGAAGAAATTAAGAAAAAAATTAAAATCTTCCTTGAATTTAATGAAAATAAAGAGACAACATACTCAAACCTATGGGACACTATGAAAGCAGTGCTAAGAGGAAAGTTCATAGCACTAAGTGCCCACTTAAAGAAAACGGAGACAGCATACATCGGGGACTTAACAGCACACCTGAACGCTTTAGAAAAAAAAGAAGCGGATGCACCCAGGAGGAGCAGAAGACTGGAAATAATCAAACTGAGGACTGAAATCAACAAAATAGAAACACAGAAAACATTCCAAAGAATCAATGAAACAAAAAGTTGGCTCTTGGAGAAAATCAACAAGATCGACAAATGACTATCCAAACTAATAAAACGACAGAGAAAGAATATACATATAAATAAGATCAGAAATGAAAAGGGGGACATAACCACAGACACAGAGGAAATTCAGAGAATCATTAGATCTTACTACAAAAGCCTGTATGCCACAAAACTGGAAAATACGAAAGAAATGGACATTTTTTTTTTAGATAAGTACCATATACCAAAGCTAAACCAAGACCAGGTGAATGATCTAAATAGACCTGTTAGTCGTGAAGAACTACAAACTGTTATCAAAAAATCTCCCTTCCAAAAAAAGCCCAGGACCCGACGGTTTCATTACAGACTTCTACCAGAACTTCCAAGAAGAGCTAATACCTATACTCCTTAATGTATTTCACAATATAGAAACAGAAGAGTCATTGCCAAATTCCTTTTATGAAGCTACAGTTACCCTGATACCAAAACCACACAAAGACCCAACCAAGAAAGAGAATTACAGGCCTATCTCACTCATGAATATCGATGCAAAAATTCTCAACAAAATACTGGCAAACCAAATCCAAGAACACATTAGAAAAATTATCCATTATGATCAAGTAGGCTTCATCCCAGAGATGCAGGGCTGGTTCAACATACGAAAATCTATCAATGTAATCTACCATTTAAATAAACAAAGAAAAAACCATATGATCATTTCATTTGATGCTGAAAAAGCATCCAACAAAATTCAACACCTCTTTATGATAAAGGTCTTGGAAAGACTAGGGATAAAAGGGTCATACCTAAATATAATAAAAGCTATTTACAGCAAGCCGACAGCTAACATTAAATTTAACGGAGAAAAACTCAAAGCCATCCCACTAAAGTCAGGAACACGACAGGATGTCCACTCTCTCCAAACCTCTTCAATATAGTGCTTGAAGTTCTAGCAAAAGCAGTAGGACAACATAAGGGGATCGAGGGGATTCGTATTGGAAAGGAAGAAGTTAAGCTTTCGTTATTTGCAGATGATATGATAGTATACATAAGTGACAATAAAAACTCTACCAAAGAACTCCTACAGCTGATGAACACCTTTAGTAATGTGGCAGGATACAAGATCAACTCCAAAAAACACAGTGGCCTTCCTATACACGAAGGATAAGGAAACAGAGAGGGAAATCAGAGAAGCATCACCTTTCACGATAGCCACAAATAACATAAAATATCTTGGGGTAACTCTGACCAAGGAAGTGAAAGATCTATATGACAAGAACTTTTAGTCTTTGAAGAAAGAAGTTGAAGCGGACGTCAGAAAATGGAAGGATCTCCCCTGCTCTTGGATTGGGAGAATCAACATAGTAAAAATGGCAAATCTACCAAAAGCAATCTATAGATTCAATGCAATCCCCATCAAAATCCCATCAAAATTCTTCACAGATCTGGAGAAGACAATAATCAACTTTATATGGAAAAACAAAAAACCCAGGATAGCCAAAACAATCTTATACAATAAAGGATCATCTGGAGGCATTACCATCCCTGACTTCAAACTCTATTACAGAGCTACAGTATTACAATCAGCTTGGTAATGGCATAAAAACAGAGAAGTCGACCAATGGAATCGAATAGAAGACCCTGACATTAACCCACAAACATATGAACACCTGATTTTTGATAAAGGAGCTAAAAGTATACAATGGAAAAAAGAGAGCATTTTCAACAAATTGTGCTGGCAAAACTGGATGTCAACCTGTAGAAGAATGAAAATAGATCCATATCTATTGCCACGCACAAAACTCAAGTCCAAATGGATTAAAGACCTCAATATCAGTCTGAACACATTGAACCTGATAGAAGAGAAAGTGGGAAGTACTCTACAACACATGACCACTTCCTATGTATAACGCCAGCAGCACAGACATTAAGGGCCTCACTGAATAAATGAGACCTCCTGAGACTGAGAAGCTTCTGTAAAGCAAAGGACACTGTCACTAAGATGCAAAGGCAACCTACTGACTGGAAGAAGATCTTCACCAAATTGAAACTGACAAAGGTCTGATCTCCAAAATATATAAAGAACTCAAGAAACTAGAACGTAAAATTCTAATCAGCGAAATTATAAAATGGGGCACTGAGCTGAACAGAGAGTTCTCAACAGAAGTAGTTCAAATGGCCAAAAGACACTTAAGGTCATGCTCAACTTCCTTAGCGATCAGGGAAATGCAAATCAAGACAACTTTAAGATACCATCTTATACCTGTCAGAATGGCTAAAATAAAAATCCATTGCTGGTGGGAATGCAAATTTGTGCAACCACTTTGGAAAGCAGTGTGGTGGTTTCTCAGTAAATTCGGGATCAACCTACCCCTGGACCCACCAATACCACCCTTGGGAATATACCCAAGAGAGGCCTTATCATACAACAAAAGTATATGCTCTACTATGTTCATAGCAGCATTGTTTGTAATAGCCTGAACCTGGAAACAACCTAGATGCCCTTCAATGGAAGAATGGATGAGAAAGAATGGAATGTATACATATTAGAATACTACTCAGCAGTAAAAAACAAGGACTTCTTGAATTTTGCATACAAATGGATGGAAGTAGAAAACACTATCCTGAGTGAGGTAAGCCAGACCCAAAAAGATGAACATGGGATGTACTCACTCATATTTGGTATCTAGCCATAAACAAAGGACATTGAGCCTATAATTAGTGATCCTAGAGAAGCTAAATAAGAAGAACCCAAAGAAAAACATATAGGCATCCTCCTGAATATTAACCTTCATCAGGCGATGAAAGGAGACAGAGACAGAGACCCACTTTGGAGCACTGGACAGAAATCTCAAGGACCAAATCAGGAGCAGAAGGAGAGAGAGTACGAGCATGGAACTCAGGACGGCGAGGGGTGCACCCACACACTGAGACTATCGGGAACTCACCAAGGCCAGCTGGCCTGGGTCTGAAAAAACCTGGGATAAAACCGGACTCACTGAACATTGCAGACAATGAGGACTACTGAGAACTCACGAACAATGGCATTGGGTTTTAGTTCCTACTGCACTTTGTGGGAGCCTAGGCAGTGTGGATGCTCACCTTACTAAACCTGGATGGAGGTGGGTGGACTTCCCACAGGGCAGGTATCCCTGATAGCTCTATGGGCTGACAAGGGAGGGGAACTTGATTGGGGGAGGCTGAGGGAAATGGGAGGTGATGGCGGGGAAGAGACAGAAATCTTTAATAAATAAATAAACGGAGAAAAAAAACATGATAAGTAAAAGCTACTTGGATAAGAAAGGGTATATTTCATCTTATAGCCCAAAAATCCATCACTGATGTTATCCAGACAAGGACTCAAGACAGAAACCTCAACACATGAACTGTATCAGACACTATAGGTATGTGATGCTCATTTACCTGACCCTCCTGATTACTCAGTTTGCTTTATTATACATCTCAAGACCACCACCTATTCATGGGTGGCACCACCCACAGTGCGCTGGGTATTTGCATGTTTGATGGAGGAAGGTCATTGGTTAAAAAAATAAAGAAACTGCTTCGCTGGCCCTCATAGGTTAGAACACAGGTGGGTGGAGAAAACAGAACAGAATGCTGGGAGGAAGAGGAAGTGAGCTCAGACTCAACAGCTCTCTTCTCAGGAGCAGACGCCTCAGAGAGATGCCATGCTCCCGGCTCCTGGGCAGACACATGCAATGAAGCTCTGACCCAAGATGGACATAGGCTAGAATCTTCACGGTAAGACCGGTGCTCACAGATTATTAGAGATGGGTTGATCGGGATATCAGAATTAGCCAGTAAGGGCTAGAGCTAAAGGGCCAAGCAGTGTTTAAATGAATACAGTTTGTGTGTTGTTATTTCGGGCATAAGCTAGCAGGCGGCTGGGGTGTCGGGGATGCCTCCCCACCGCTCGATTTACTACAGAATTGCGCCCAGACGTGTGGGTAACTGAGTCCACAGAAAGCCTGAGAAAGCTTGGAGAAGAATAGAGTAAAGCATGTTTTCTTGGTAGCTGCAATTTCTGGGTTCTACTCTGCTTGCTAGAGGCAAGCAAGCGCTCTCATCTAATAGAGGCTTCCTGACTCAGCTTCATCTGCAAAACCCTGCAGCTCTTAAGAGATCCTGCCACAAAACACTTAAACGGTGTTGATGAAAAGCTGAACGCATGCTTTTCGGTTTTCAGCCATAGCAGGAAAAAACCTGCTCCGTTTAAAAAATGCCGGCTTTCTGGGCTGTCCTGCCAGGGCAAACTCTGACTCTTTTACGCAGGCGGTTCATGCAGTTTGCAAGCACAGGCTGCTGAAGCTCGCTTGCTGGCAGGGACCTTGAAATGCCATAGAGTTGTGGCAGTAAACATGGCTACAGCCTGTATATCCACCATGAGGCTGGAAAGCTAAGGAATGGACTGGATCTAGCTGGCAAAGCCACGGCTTTAGTCCTACTGATATTGCTTGGTAAATTGAAGGCTCGTGTGGTCAGAAAAAGATATACAGTAAAGAGAGATTCAAAGATAAAGAAAATTTCTAAATGGTTTACAGTGTGTTAAAAATATATGCAGACTAAAAGTTGAAGTTCTTAAAGTAACAAAAAAAAAGGAAGAGAGTTGTTGTGTGTGGTAGTACACACCTTTAGTCCCAACACTTGGAAGGCGGAGGGAGATTGGCCTCTTGACTTCAAGGTGTGACAGCACACGCCTTTAATCCCAGTGCCTAGAAGGCATGGACAAACAGATCTCTGTGAGTTCAAGGTGTAGTAGCATACACCTTTAATCCCAGTGCCTGGGAGGCAGAGGGATCTCTGAGAGTTCAAGGACAGCCTGGTCTACAGAGTTATTCCAGGTCAAAGATACAGAGAACCTGTCTCAAAAAGCAAAAATAAAAGTAAAAATAAACAAAATAGAGGTTAAAATAAAGCACACAAAGATGGAAAATACACAGAGAATTTTGATACTGTATGCTATTATGCTCTCTTTGAATTATTTGAATGCTGAGGAAAGAGCAAAAGCTATTAAAAGATATTTGTTTATAAATGCTGCTGAACTAATCCAACATAGATATTTTGATGCCTTGAATTTGAAATTTGGATCTAAGGACATGATGCTTTGGAAAGGAGTTTCTTATTTTGTTTTCACAGAGGATGAGACCCTGTTCATTTCTTCTATTCTGATTTGGTATAATGAACCACGCCCTCCTGAAGAGTTGGTGTGAACACCTTCAGAAAATTGCTTCGCTCAACTGCCAACTGAGATGAAACTAGCACACAGGTTATACCATGAAAGACCTAATTAACAACGCCCGCATTCAGCAGGAAGCAGTTTGGAGAGAAAAAACTGCACCCATGTTCCCAAATATGGTTTATAAATGTTCTTTTACATTTAAAGGGGGATATGATATAGATATGAATAATTTGTATTAGTATAGATTTTGCTTTTTTGATAGAGATTTAAGGTCAATTTTGTTATATGTATATGTATTTCTGATATTGATTAAGGTATTGTGATTGTGTAGTTCACTTAAAATGTAATGTATATAGGTTGTTAATAGATAATCATAATAGTCAAGTTTGTAGTCATGTTAGTTAAGATTTTCTAGATGTGCATAGATATATTTTAGATAGGCATTCTTCATATCTTTCAAAGATTATAGAATATGGCATTTTAAATGTTTTAATAACTTAGGACTTTTCATGACAATGAGACACTCTGCTCCTGGCAGCACCAATCTACTTCAAGAGGAAGATGGGCATCGAAGAGGCTCCTTATGGAGTTTGATAGCCATTTGGGCAAGAAACTGCTCTTGCCTGGACTATTGCATAAACCGGACACAGAGAACCCGCAGAGAGAGGACTACTGAACTTGCCTAAGGTGAGATGATCTTTTGGGGTTCCTGATTCATGAAAGAGTCTGCGAGACATTCTGCAGGACACAACAGATAGTGACTGAACTGACTTTGAATTTTCCTGCTTTATGGAAATGTCTGCTGCATACCATGGGCCTGAAGACTGAAGATGGATGCCCCAACGGTACAAAAGAACTTTGGGTGACTGTCCAGGCAGCGAGATGTCTTTGTCATTTCTAGAGTTTGAAGTTTCTTAGTTCTTGTTTACTTAGGTAATATATCTTTCTGGAGTCTTTGATGGAGTTAAGAATAGTTAGTTATAGTTATAGTTTTCCTTAGTTATGATAAAGATTATTGTAATTTTTTACTTGATAACTGTTTTGTTATATGTAATTATGCTATGTTAAAATTAAAGCCTTCCTTTTTTTGTTTAAACAGAAAAAGGGGAAATGGTGGAGGAAGGTCATTGGTTAAAAAAATAAAGAAACTGCTTCGCTGGCCCTCATAGGTTAGAACACAGGTGGGTGGAGAAAACAGAACAGAATGTTGGGAGGAAGAGGAAGTGAGCTCAGACTCAACAGCTCTCCTCTCAGGAGCAGACGCCTCAGAGAGATGCCATGCTCCCGGCTCCTGGGCAGACACACGCGATGAAGCTCCGACCCAGGATGGACGTAGGCTAGAATCTTCACGGTAAGACCGGTGCTCACAGATTATTAGAGATGGGTTGATCGGGATATCAGAATTAGCCAGTAAGGGCTAGAGCTAAAGGGCCAAGCAGTGTTTAAATGAATACAGTTTGTGTGTTGTTATTTCGGGCATAAGCTAGCAGACGGCTGGGGTGTTGGGGATGCAGCCCCACCGCTCCTTTTACTACACATGTTTATCACTAATCAAGGAAATGTCTAATATGCTATACTACAGGATAGATTTTAGAGGAATTTTCTCAGGAATGAATTCCTCTAGCTTGTGTAAACAAAGAAACGAATGAGGACACAACAGTCACTGCGACCATTGCTTTTCCTTGCATATATTAAAATACTTTACATTTTTGTTTTCAATTGGAATATGTGCTCTACCTTTGTAGTATTGTAGTAACTTATATAAAATATTACCAAATTAGAGTTCAAAAAATTTAATAGAGGAGGAGATACATGGGCAGCTGGCCTATCATGCCTTCTGGCAGCTGTGGCCTGTGCTTAGGGAAGGTGTGTTGCCTAATCTTCAGGAAGGCCTGGCCTAGAAGCAGAAGCTTAAAGATCTGGGGTAGAACTAAAAAAGTTAATGAATTTACTACTTACAGTATTCTGCTATAGTCATAGGTCATATATTCATACCTATCCACTCATGTGGAGAGGCTTCTTCCAGTAGCTGATGGGAGCAGATGCAGAAATCAATGTCCAAACATTATATAGAGATCAGGGAACCCTGCAGAAGAGGAAGAGGAAAGGTTGCAGGATCCAGAGGGGTTAAGAACATAGCCCACAAAATCAACTAAGTAAGTCTCTAAGTGGCTCATAGAAACTGATTTAGCAATCACAAAGCCTGTGCTAAGCCCTCTGCATATATGTTAAGGGTGTTTAGCTTGGGGGTTTGTGGGACTCATAACAGTAGGGATATTAGTGTCTCTGATTATTTTACCTGTTTGGGGGCCCCTTTCCCTCTTACTGGATTGCCTTGTCCAGCCTTAATATTAGGATGCTTGTTTTATGTTATGTTTGGTTGATATACCTGGGTGGCCTGCTGCTTTTTAAAGGAAAACAGGTGTAGCAGATCTGGGAGAACGGTGAGATATGTGGTGAGGATGTGGAAAGAATAGAGGGAGAAGAGGCTGGAAACGGGAATTAGGAGGAATGGAGGGAGGGAAAATTGAGTTGGGACATATTGTAAGACAGAAGAATAAGTACAAAGAAAGAGAAAGAATTTGTTCCTGATATCACTTCTAAGGAGATGTTTGTTAATTTCAAAATGGACATGTGAATTCATAAGAAGATGCTAGTCTTTACAATTTCTTGTCTACCAATGGTGCCCTGAAACGTAAGACAATCTTACCTTACCTTTAATTATAAACCATTTTATTTAGAATATTTTATTTCTCCTATGGATTTGGAATGGATAACATTAAAGACTAGTGAAGAGCTTTTCTTTCTTTTCTTCTTTCCTTACACCAACACACTCTGTCTTTTTCTCCCTTTTTTGTGTGAGAGAGGGAAGCTCATGTATACCACAGTGAATGTGTGTAATGTTTGGCTGTCAAAGAACTTGTAGGACTTGGATCTCTTCTCTTCTTCACGGTTCTGTGATCAAAGTCAGAGAATCATGTGTTGGGCTTCAGGCCCTTTACATATTGAGTAATTTCAGTGGCCTTTAAATTACTAAAGGCTTCAAAAATTTAATTATTATTAAAATTGTTTTTATTAAAAATTTCCACCTCCTCCCCACCTCCCTTTTCCCTGCCCCTCCCCCACTCCCCACTCCCTACTCCCCTCCCTCTCCCTCTCCAGTCCAAAGAGCAATCAGGATTCCCTGCCCTGTGGGCAGTCCAAGGTCCTCCTCTGTTGTAATATGAGTGTTGGGGCTGCGTCCCCAGCACCCCGGCCGCCTGCTGGCTTATGCCTCGAAATAATTACATGGACACTGTATTCTTTTAAACACTGCTTGGCCCATTAACTCTAGCCCTTACAGGCTAATTCTCATATCCTGATCAACCCATCTCTAATAATCTGTGCATCACCAGTCTTACTGGGAAAGATTCTAGCCTACGTCCATCCTGGGTTGGAGCTTCATGCGTCTGCCTCAGAGAGCATAGATATCATGTCTCCCCGGGAGAGGGGAGCATGGCGTCTCTGAGCTCACTTCCTCTTCCTCCCAGCATTCTGATCTGTTTACTCCTCCCACCTATGTTTTAACCTATGAGGGCCAGCCAAGCAGTTTCTTATTTTTTAACCAATGACCTTCCTCCATCACTCCTCCCTCCATCCAGAGCTAGGAAGATGAGCATCCAAACAGACTAGGCTCCCACAAAGCCAGAACATGAAGTAGGATCAAAACCCAGTGCCATTGCCCTTGGCTTCTCAGCAGCCCTCATTGTCCACCATATTCTGAGAGTCCGGTTTTATCCCATGCATTTTCAGTCCCAGTCCAGCTGGCCTTGGTGAGCTCCCAATAGATCAGCCCCACCGTCTCAGTGGGTGGGTGCCCCCCTTGCGGTCCTGACTTCCTTGCTCATCTTCTCCCTCCTTCCACTCCTCATTGGGACCTTGGGAGCTCAGTCCATTGCTCCAATGTGGGTCTCTGTCTCTATCTCCATCCATCGCCAGATGAAGGTTCTATGGTGATATGCAAGATATTCATTAGTATGGCTATAGAATAGGGCCATTTCAGGCTCTCTCTCCTCAGCTGCCCATGGACCTAGTTGGGTACATCTCTCTAGACCCCTAGAGTTAAGGCTCGTGCCAATCCTAAAATGGCTCCCTTAATTAAGATATATACTTCCCTGCTCCCATATCCATCCTTCCATTATTCCTACCATCCCATTCCCCCAAGCTCTCCCCATCCTCCCCTTCTCACTTGACTCTCTCCATCTCCCCTTCCCCCATCCCACCCCACCCCCCAGTTCCCAATTTTTGCCCAGCAATATTGTCTAATTCCAATAGCCAGGAGGATAACTGTATGTTTTTCTTTGGGTTCGCCTTCTTATTTAGCTTCTCTAGGATCGCGAATTATAGGCTCAATGTCCTTTATTTATGGCTAAAAACCAATTATGAGTGAGTACATCCCATGTTCCTCTTTTGGGGTCTGGCTTACCTCACTCGGGATAGTGTTTTCTATTTCCATCCATTTGTTTGCAAAATTCAAGAAGTCATTGTTTTTTTACCGCTAAGTAGTACTCTAATATGTATATATTCCACACTTTCTTCATCCATTCTTCCAAGGAGGGGCATCTAGGTTGTTTCCAGTTTGTGGCTATTACTAATAATGCTGCTATGAACATAGTTGAACAAATACTTTTGTAGTATGATAGGGAATCTCTTGGGTATATTCCCAAGAGTGGTATTGGTAGGTCCTGGGGTAGGTTGATCCCAAATTTCCTGAGAAACCGCCACACTGCTTTCCATAGTGTTTGCACAAATTTGCATTCCCACCAGCAATAGATGGGTGTACCCCTTCCTCCACATCCTCTCCAGCAAAGGCTATCACTGGTGTTTTTGATTTTGGACATTCTGACAGGTGTAAGATGGTATCTTAAAGTTGTTTGGATTTGCATTTCCCTGATCGCTAAGGAGGTTGAGCATCCCTTATGTGTCTTTTGGCCATTTGAACTTCTTCTGTTGAGAAATATCTGTTCAGTTTAGTGCCCCATTTTTTAATTGGGTTAATTATCATTTTAAAGTCTAGTTTCTTGAGTTCTTTATATATTTTGGAGATCAGGCTTTTGTCTGTTGCAGGGTTGGTGAAGATCTTCTCCTAGTCAGTGGGTTGCCATTTTGTCTTAGTGACAGTGTCCTTCTGGAGGCATTACCATCCCTGACTTCAAACTCTATTACAGAGCTTCAGTATTGTAAACAGCTTGGTATTGGCATAAAAACAGAGAAGTTGATCAATGGAATCAAGTAGAAGACCCGGATTTTAACCCACAAATCTATGAACACCTATTTTTGATAAAGGAGCTAAAAGTATACAATGGAAGAAAGAGAGCATCTTCAACAAATGGTGCTCGCATAACTGGTTGTCAACCTGTAGAAGAATGAAAATAGATCCATATCTATCACCTTGCACAAAACTCAAATACAAATGGATTAAAGACCTCAATATCAGTCTGAACACACTGAACCTGATAGAAGCGATGTGGGAAGTACTCTACAACACATGGGCACAGGAGACCACTTCCTATGTATAACCCAAGCAGCACAGACATTAAGGGCCTCACTGAATAAATGAGACCTCCTGAGACTGAGAAGCTTCTGTAATGCAAAGGCTTCAAAATTTTTAATAGTAATCTTAATATCTTTTATCAAAATATCCATTTAAAAAGACTATTTAGATTCTTTTTGTTTCTCCTGAAATACATTTTAATATTCTTTTACCAATAGATAATGAAATTAACTCCCAAGTAAAGCACATATCATCATGATTTTATTTAATGTAACATTTTCTATAGATCAAAATTTTCAGTATTTCTTCCTAGTAATGAGGGCACATGAGTTTAATCCCACCACTTGGGAGGTAGAGACCAGTGGATCTATGTGAGTTCAAAGCCAGACTGGTCTACAGAGATAGTTCCAGAACAGAAAGGACTACATAGAGAACCCTGTTTCAAAAACAAAAGACAAAAAGCAAAACTTCTGTTCTTCCCCAATCTTTTTCAATATATTTTACAGTCTAATTTTGTTCATAAATTATAGAGATATATTTGCTTCCCATTACAGTCCTCTCTATATTTATTCATCTTGTCTATATTTTTATACTCTATCACATTACTTGACATTTTTTCAAGATTTCTTTTAATATTGTCATGATTACATGTTACTCTATTCGTTCTAATGCACTTACATTTCCTTGTTAATTCTGCTTCTAATGAGTGATTAATTTGTATAATGCTGTCTCATTAATTAAAGATCAGTGGGATATGAGATATAATCTATTTCCTATAAACTGCCATTGTATGCTTTCTGTGTTTATGAGATTTTTATGTTTTCTTAAGTATCATGTAGAAATATGCATTCAGCCTTTGAGTGCCATTTATTTTTCTGTCCCACCTGCCAGTTCCCAAACAATCACATGGAGACTTATTAGTTATGAAACCTTAACCAATAGCTTAAGCTTGTTTCTAACTAGCTCTTATAACTTAAATTAACTCATTTCTTTCAATCTATGTTCTTTTATGTGGCCTGGTTAACTTTACTTTGTAAAGTCCATGCTGCTTCCTCTGTATCTGACTGGCAACATCAACTTTCTTCTTCCCAGGATCCTCTGTGTTTAGTTGTCCCACCTATACCTCCTGTCTAGCTAAGTCCATTCAGCTTATCATTAAACCAATAAGTCACCATGGCAAAAAAAAAAACCCACATCTTTACAGTGTACAAAAAGATTCTTCTACAATACCCTAAAGGTAGTACATGTAGTGTATCTCTAGAATGATCTTCTTGGAAGAAATGATGCGCCCTGACTTTAGTTTTAATGAAATTATGCTTGCTTCTGCAATAGGGGTTGTATTGCACCAGAAAACTTTCTTTTCAAATTGTAGTGGGCTTAAGTACACCGGGAATAAACTGCCTATTATTGGACTCCCCCAAGTCTAGTCCAGGTTGGTGAAGGCAATCCATACAGTATTTTCACTCTTTCTTTGTGCTTCCCCTGTACGATACCTGCAGAAGTTCCCTCCAGGAGTCATTCTAATGACAATGTTCAGATGCTAATGGTATTTGGGCATTGATGAGTTAATGAAAAATATCACATTCTTTTAGTTTTGAGAACATCATCTATGTTTCTATACTCATTTACAATTTGAAAAGTAATACAATTAGAGAATCAACTGCATAATAGAAATGAAAATTTTGAGTTACTAAATTATTACAACTGAAATTCCAGTTCTTAGGCTTCATTTTTAAGAAGCAAAAATCATATTTTCTATACATAAAGAAATATTCAGATGGGCATAATGGTGCATGCCTTTAACCCTAGTACTCCCAAGGCAGAGCAGGCACATCCCTGTGAATATGAGGCAAGTTTGGTTTACACGGTATATTCCTGGACACCCAGAACTCATAGTGAGACCCTGTCTTAGAAAGCAAACAAAAGTATTCAAAACATCTTATGCTTCCCTCCCACAGCAAAACCAACAGCAATGAAGTATAGGCCAATGATTGGATCAACTCTAATCCACACTTAGCTTAGATACTGTGCATGGTTTGGAGATTGTTTAAAGCTCTGGGGTTCTGCTATGCCCAGATCAAGCAAAATCTGGGAAGTAAGAATTCCTGAGTTAACTGTTGGTCATAAACACTGTTTAGAAGCGTGCTGCCTAGTAACTTTCTAAATCCCTACTGCTGTCTCTCATGACATTCAAATGGTTTCTCTCCATTCTCTTTCTCAATACTGTAGCAAGCTTCCTTTAATCATCAACCAGCTTCAAATCATGATACAGAGACTTAACATTGTTTATAAAGGCTCAGTCTAGCTTAGACTCCTTTTTTTTACTAGCTCTTATAACTTAACATGTTTTTATTCACACAACTTTTGCCACAAAGACAGGCTCTGGACTGTCTCTTGCTACTGCTGTATCTTACATTCTTGCCACTGCCAACCTTTGCTGGTATCTGAATTAGTGCAAATGCACGTGGGGAGATTTCCATTGTTTTTAATGTAGTGTGATTGGAAACATTCTACTCTAGTGGGCATTTTTGCCCTGTGGATTAAGATGAAGGTGATTTCTTTTTATTGATTATTTTTTATTGTTTTTACTGCACTATACATTTTTTCTCTGCTCCTCTCCCTTTCTCTCCTCTCCACTTCTACCATCTCCCATGGTCATTGTAAAGACATAAAAAACTTAAAAACCTCTGCTTGGTCAGGAGCTGGTTAAGACACTGGCTTTGAGCTCTTCGCAGCATGAAGAGTTAGCTAGAAACAGGAACCTTTGCAAAAGTACAGACAAACTGTCCCTAGCAGCTAGCCCCCTGTCAACACCCAGCTTTCTGGTCTAGACAGGAGAAGAAAATAACTGCTTGGGAGGAAGGTGGGGGGCATGCACAGAAGCAGAAACAGTACATACCCTGTACTGTAGAAGTAGTCCATACCCTCTACTCAGCAAACCCAAAGTAAACCTGGCTTGCAGTTTTTGCATACATATGTCAAACCCAAATGAGAAATGGGAGCTCTCCCCACTGTACTGTGTTTGTATATACAGGGAACTCCCATATAGCCGGCAAAAGCATTAAACCTTGCTTTTGCATTCTGGACTTGACTTGATTCCTGTGGTCTCTCTTGGGGTTTCAACTTGGGCACAACAGTCCTCATGCTCCCAACTTACTTAAGAGATCTTGTCTTTTTCTACTTCCCATGTAGATTAGATTCATGTATGTCTCCCTTAGGTTCCTCATTGTTGTCTAGGTTCTCTGGGATGGTGAATTGTAGGCTGGTTTTCTTTGCTTTATGTCTAAAAGCCACTCATGAGTGAGTACATATGATATTTGTCTTTCTGGGTCTGGATTACCTCACACACTATGATGTTTTCTAGATCCATCCATTTGCCTACAAATTTCAAGATGTCATTATTTTTTACTGCTTAGTAGTAATTGTGTAAATGTACCACATTTTCTTTATATGTTCTTCAATTGAAGGGCATCTCAATTGTTTCCAAGGTTATGGCTATTATGAATAACATTATGAACCTAGTTCAGCACATGTTCTTGTGGTATAATTGAGCATCCTTTGGGTCTATACCCAAAAGTGGTATTGCTGGGTCTTGAGGTAGGTTATTTCCTGATTTTCTGAAAAATCATCATACTGATTTGCAAAGCAGCTGTACAAGTCTGCACTCCTACCAGCAGTGGAGGAGTGTTCCCTCTACCCCACATCCTCTCCAGCATAAGTTGTCTTCAGTGTTTTTGATCTTGGCCATCCCAACAGGTTTGATGGCTAAGGATGTTGAATATTTATTTAGTGTCTTTCAGCCATTTGAGATTCATCTATTGAGAGTTCTCTGTTTAGGTCTGTACTCCATTTTTATTGGACTATTTGTTCTTTTGATTCCAAGTTTCTTGAGTTCTTTGTATATTTTGGAGATCAGTTCTTTGTCTGATGTGGTGTTGGTGAAAATATTTTCCCATTCTGTAGGATGCTGTTTTGTTTTGTTTAGTTGACTGTGTTCATTGCTTTACAGACGCTTTTCAGTTTCAGGAGGTCCCATTTATTAATTGTTGCTTTAAATGTCTGTGCTACTGGGTTATATTTAGGAAGTTGTCTCCTGTGCCAATGCATTCAAGTGTACTTCTCACTTTCTCTTCTATGAAGTTCAGTGTGGTTGGTTTTATGTTGAGGTTTTTGGTCCATTTGAAGTTGAGTTTTATGCATTGTGATAGATATAGATCTATTTTCATCCTTCTACATGTTAATATCCAATTATGCCAGAACCATTTGTTGAATATGCTTTCTTTTTTTCCGTTTATAGGTTTAGCATCTTTGTCAAAAATAAGGTGTTCAGAAGTGTGTGGATTGATATTCAAGCCTTTGATTTGATTCCGTTGGTCCTCCTGTCTGTTTCTATGCTAATACCTAGCTGCTTTCATTACTGTGGCTCTATTGCAGAGTTCAAAGTCAGGGATAGTGATACCTCCAGAAGTCCCTTTATTGTGCAGCATTGTTTTGGCTATTCTGGGTTTTTTTGTTCTTCCATGTGAAGATGGATATTGTTCTTTCAAGGTCTGTGAAGAATTTTGCTGATGGTTATTGTATAGAATATGCAGATTGCTTTTAGTTAGATTGCCATTTTTACTATGTTAATTCTTCCTACCCAAGAGCATGAAAGATTTTTCTGCTTTCCAGTGTCTTCTTCAATTTTTTTCTTCAAAGATTTGAAGTTCTTGTCATACAGTTCTTTCACTTGTTTAGTTAAAGCTACCACAAGATATTTTGTATCTTTTGTGACTATTTTGAAGGGTGATGTTCCTCTGATTTCTTTCTCAACCTGTTCATTATCTATATAAAGGAGGGCAACTGATATTTTTTAGTTAATATTGTATCCTGCTACATTACTGAAGGTACTAATGTGTTGTAGGATATCCCTGGTAGAATTTTTGGGGTCATTTATGTATACTCTCATATAATCAGCAAACAGTGAGAGTTTGACTTTTTTTCTGATTTGTATCCCCTTGATTTCCTTTTGTTTTCTCATTACTCTAGCTAGAATTTTAAGAAATATATTCGATAGATATGAAGAGAGTAGACAACTGTGTGTTGTTTCTGATTTTAGAGGAATCACTTTAAGTTTCTCTCCATTTAGTTTGATATTGGCTCTTGGTTTGTTGTATATTGCCTTTATTATGTTTAGGTACATTCCTTGTATCCCTATTCAGTGTTGAACTTTGCTGGAGGCTTTTTCAACATTCAGTAAAATGATCATGTGGGATTTTTTTTCTTTCAGTTTGTTTATATGGTGGATTACATTGACAGATTTTCATATGTTGAGCCATCCCTGTATTCCTGGGATGAAGTCTTCTTGGTCATGGTGAATGATTTTTCTTATGTGTCCTTGAATTGAGTTTTCCAGTATTTTATTTATTATTTTTTGCATCAATGTTTATGACTGAAATTGGTCTGTACTCTTTCTTAATAGTATCTTTGTGTGGTTTGTGTATCAGGGTAACTGTAGCCTCATAAAGAGTTTGACAATGTTCCTTCTCTTTCTATTGTGTGGAACAATTTTAGGAATATTTGTATTAGTTCTTCTTTGAAAATCTTGTAGAATACTGCACTGAAACTATCTGGTCCTAGGATTATTTTGGTTGGAAAAATTTTGATGACTGTTTCTTTTTTTTCTTAGTGTTTATAGGTCTACTTAATTTGTTTTTCTGGTCTTGATTTAATTTTGGTAAGTGATATTTATCCAGAAAATTTTCCATTTCCTTTAAGTTTTCCAATTTTGTGGAGTACAAGTTTTTGAAGTATGAGCAGATGATTCTCTGGATTTCCTGTGTCTGTTGTTATGTCCCCCTTTTCATTTCTAAATTTGTTGATTTGGATATTCCCTCTGCCTTTTGGTTAGTTTGGATAAAGTTTTGTCTATTTTGATGATTTTCGTGAAGAACCAATGCTATGTCTCATTGAGTCTTTATGTTTCTATTTTGATTTCAGCTTGCAATTTGACTATTTCCTGTCATCTAGTCCTCCTGGGTGAGTTTGCTTCTTTTTTTTTTTTTTGAGCTTTCAGGTATTCTGTTAATTCGCTAGTGTGGGATTTTTACAGCTTCTTTATTTAGGTATATATTGCTATGAACTTTCCTTCTAACACTGATTTCATTGTGGCCCATAGGTTTGGGTATGTTGTGTGTTCATTTTCTTTGGATTTTAGGATGTCTGTAATTTTTTTTTCTTTATTTCTTCCTTGACCCATTGGTGATTCGGGTGAGCACTGTTCAATTTCCATGTGTTTGTGGGCTTTCTAAAATTAGTGTTGATGTTGAAGTCTACACTTAAGTCATGGTTATCTGATAAGATATATGGGGTTATTCCATTTTTTTTTTATCTGTTGAGGTTTGCTTTATTACCAAGTATGGGGTCAATTTGAGAGAAGGTTCCATGAGTTGCTGAGAAGGTATATTCTTTTGTTTGGATGGACTGTTCTATAGATATGTTAAGTCTATTTGGGTCATAACATCTGTTAGTTCCCTTATTTCTCTGTTAAGTTTCTGTCTTGCAGACCTGTTCAGTAGTGAGAGTGGGATGTTGAAGTCTCCCACTATTAGTGTGTGGGGCTTTGTGTGATTTAAGCCTTAGTAATGTTTGTTTTACATATGAGGTTGCTTGCACTTGTATTTGGGGCAAAGATGATCAAAGTGAGATTTCTCATGATGGATTTTTCATGTGACAAATATGAAATGTCCTTCTTTGTCTCTTTTGATTTCATTTTGAAGTCTATTTTCTTAGATATTAGGATAGCTACACCAGCTTGCTTCTTATGTCCATTTGATTTGAAAATCTTTTCCCAACCCCTTACTATGAGGTGATGTCTGCTTTCGAGTTTGAAGTGTGTTTCTTGTATGTTGCAGAAGGATGAATTCCATTTTTGTATCCAATCTATTAACATGTTTCTTTTTACAGGTGAGTTGAATACATTTATATTAAGAAATACAAATGACCAGTTATTGCTAATTCCTGTTCTTTTAGTTACTGTTGGTGGTGATGTTATTGTGTGTGATTTTCCTTCCTTGGGATCTGCTGCTGTGAGATCATTGTCTGTGATTTTGTAGGTGTAGCATACTTCCTTGGCTCACAGTATTCCTTATGATACTTTTCATAGGGCTGGATTTATTGATAGGTATTGCTTAAATCTGGTTCTGCTATAGAATATCTTGTTTTCTCCATCTAAGGTTATTGAAAGTTTTGCTGGGTATAGTAGTCTGGGCTGGCATCTATGATTCTTTAAAGTCTGCATAACCCTTGCCCAGGACCTTCTGACTTTCATTGTTTTCATTGAGAAGTCGGGTGTAATTCTGATAGGTCTGTCTTTATATGTTACTTGGCCTTTTTTCTTTTCAACTCCTAATATTCTTTCTTTATTCTGTATGTTATGTGTTTTGATTATTATGAGGTGAGGGGAGCTTGGAGTTGGTCCTGCAAAGGTTTCTGGGTCCAGTCTACTGCCTCAGAGTTCCCAGGCTCAGATGCACCCAGAACTGCAGAGGACCTGGCTCAGTCTTACTCCCTCAGAAGTCCCAGACTCACACTCAGTCTACAGAGGATCCAGGTTCCTGCCTATTCCCTTTGATGTCCCAGACCAACGCCCGGACCCACAGAGGTCCTGGCTCAGGCCTATTCCCTCTGAGGTCCCAGACACATGCCTGGCCCCACAGAGATCCCTAGTTCCTGCCTACTTCCTCAGAGGTCCCAAATTCATGCCCAAACTGGCAGAGGTCCTGGCTCAGGCCTAGTTCCTTGGAGGTTCGAGACTCATGCCCAGACCCACAGGGATCCTCGCTTAGGTCTACTCCCTTGAAGGTCCCAGATTCACGTCCAGACCCTCAGCGGGCTCTGGCTCTGGCTCACTCGCTCAGCGGTTGCTCCCCTGTCTTAATTTCCTTTTTCATTACTGTCTTCAGTCATTTCTTCCTTCAGTAGTGAATTGTTCAGTATCTATAAGATTGTAAATTTTCTTTCGTTTCTGCTTTTGTTGATAGCCAGTGTAGCAATTTTTTTCTTCGGCCACCAGCTCACAAATAATATGAGAGCTTAGGCTTTAATTTAGGCTTGTCTCAACTAGCTCTTATAACTTAAATTATCTTATTTCTACATTCTGCAATGTGGTTCAGTTACTTCTACTCTATACCATGACTAACGTCTTAAGACTGTCTCTCTAGTATAATCTACGTACCTCAATTCCTCTTAGTTTTCTTCTCTACCTGGAAATTCTACCAATCTCTCCTGCCTAGCTATTGGCCATTCAGCTCTTTATTAAACCAATTACAGTGACATATCTTTACATAGTGTAAACAAATATTCCACAACATTTTTCCTTTTGTCTAAATAAAACAGAACAGGTTTAACTCTAACATAGTAAAACTATATATAATAAGAACAATTATCAGGTAAGAATTACACTCACAATGTCCAATCCATTTGTATTTTACATATTTAGAGAAAATATTCTATTATCTATCCTATCTTGATGAATCCAAAGTTTTATACCTAAGCCACTTACTATCAAACTTTGTATTACCATTCTAAAAGTATCAATTGAATCGCCCCTGGATCAAGGAAGAAATAAAGAAATTAAGGTCTCCTAGAATTAAATGAAAATAAAGGCACAACATACCTAAACCTATGGGACACTGTGAAAGCAGTGCTACGAGGAAAGTTCATAGCACTAAGTGTCTCCATAAAGAAAGTAGAGAAAGCTCACACTAGTGACTTAACAGAACACCTGAAAGCTCTAGAACAAAAAGAAACAGATTCACCCCTACTTGGTTATTTTGGAGGGCCAATCCTTTAGTTACCAGTCCTTTAGTTAGTGGCTTTCTGGGGTTGAGGGCTGGGACATGACAATTAGTGGTGGAGAGAGATTAGAGGGGAAATTTTATGGGATTCTCAGAAGATGGAAGAGGTGGGGCAGTGAAGGCTGACATAGGTGCTGTGCTGTAGAGCTGGGGCTGAGACTGTGGGATTACATCTCGAGGAACAGAGGAAAAGGATCTGCAGGCAGGTTACCTTGTTTGCTGGCAGGTGTTAGAATAAAACTTTTTAATCTGGAAATCAGTCACTTTCAAGCGAAAACGTTGAAGAAAGTATGGCTGAAGTACTCAATGAATATAGACAGATAAATCTCAACCTCATTGCAAAGACAGACACACCCAATATAGTTCTAAATATTTTCAGAGCCCCACTTTGTCCAATTTATGAACTTATATCTAAATGATAATTGTCATAAATGTTTTCATTTGGGTAATTTAATCCTCGTAGAAGTATTTCATAGGAAGTTGTGGAACACACAATGTTGAGTTTGCGTGACTTTAAAAACAGAATACCACATTTCTGATGTTACTATACAGAAGGCGTAATATAACCTGCAAGGGGAAGAATACTATCCCTTCCCCATTTACAGGAATATCCATTTTTATTTTTTGAAAGTTATGTACTAGTATGAAGGCGTAAGTCACAAACAATGCCACACCAGTTTGGAATTATGATTAATAGGGTGGTATTTATTTAAAGGAGAAAAAACTTACAGATCGCCGTCCCAGACCGGCGGAGCAGGAAGTGAAGAGAGAGAGGAGAGGGAAGTGGCCGGTTTTTTAAAGGGAGAGAGACCACGCCCCAACGGGCTGGTATCTCAGCGGCTATAGGCTGGAGGAGTGGGAGGACCTCCCGCAACACTAGTATTTTTAATTCGTTTATGTTTTTATTGAGTAAAAGACATAGTTTTATAAATGAAGGTGGTTTTGTGTCTAGTAATTGCATAATTTATATTCTAAGTTAGTAACCAGCCTTGCTTAAGTTGATTTTATTTTTTCATTAAATTTATTTATTTTACATCTCAACTGTAATTTCCCCTCCCTCCTCTCCTTCCATTCCTTAACCCCATTCAACCCACATCACTCCTCCTCTGTTTCTATTCAGAAAGAGGCAGGTCTTCCATGGGTATCAACAAAACTTGACATATCAAGTTTCAGTAAGATTAAGCACCTCCCCTTGTATTAAGAGTGGGCAAGGCAACCCAGTGAAGAATAGGTTCCCAAAAGCCAAACAAAGCATTAGGGACAACTCCTGCTCCCACGGTTAGAAGTCCACAGACAGACCCAGCTTCACAGCTGTCATACATAGGTCAGTCCCATGAAGGCTTTCTAGGTTGATGGTTCAGAATGTGAGCTTCTATGAACCCAGGTTAGTTGTTTCTGTGGGTTTCCTTATAATGCCCCTGAACCCTCTGGCTCCATCCTTCCTCCCCTCTTCAGCAAGACTCCCTGAACTTGGCCTAATGTTTGGCTGTAGCTCTCTATACCTGATTCCATTAGTTGCTGGATGAAACCTCTTTGATGTAATTGGGGAAGTCACCAATCTATGAATATAGCAGAACATTTTTAAGCATCATTATGTTGATATTCTTTTCTTCAAATATGTTTGGTTTTATCCTAGATCACTGGGCCATCCCACCTCTGGGTCCTGGCACTCTAGGCATGCCATGGATGGGCGTACTCTCATGGCATGGGTCTCAGGGTGGACCAGACATTGGTTTGCCATTCCCACAATGTCTGTGTCACCTTACTCCAGCACATGCCATAGGCAGGACAGACTGTAGGTCAAAGTTTGTGGTTCGGTTGGTGTCTGAATACCTCCACTGGAAGTCTTATCTGGTCACAGGAGATGGCCAGTTAAGGCTACCTATCTCCTATTGCTAGGAGTCTTAGCTGGGGACATCCTTGTAGATTCCTGGGAGTTTCCCTTGCAACAAGTTTCTAACTGACCCTGAAGTGATACCCCTCCATTCCAGTCATCTCTCTCAGTACTCTCCCACTCTATCCATCCTCCAACCTGATCCCTCATGCTCCAATCTCCACCCACCCTCCAGTTCCCCCACAAGATCTATTTCCCTTTCCCAGGGAGATCCATGCATCTGCTCTTTGTTACCTAGCCTCTCTGGGTCTGTGGACTCTAGCATGGTTATCCTTTACTTTATAGGTAATATCCACTATAAAAGGATTTATTTTTATTAGCTTAAAAAATGAATGTCTATCAATCAGAACAGCCAATGTACAGGTAATTTTGGGCAGGCGACTATTTAAATATGATAAATTCAGTGGCTTTCTCACCATAGAATCAAAACTATTTGTATTTACATCCAAATGATTGCCTTTGGTGGAGTCTAGTTAAATTATCCTGTTTTTGTAATTCAAACAATGAGCTGAGTGTTTTCAAATTTATTACTATTACCCAGAATTCAGCCTAGCTTCTCCCCACCTAACTCTGTTCTACCCTATCAGGCCAAGCCAGTTTCTTTATTCATTAACCAATAAAAGCAACACATAGACAAAGGGACCTCCCACACCACTAGTGTGTGAGAATCTAAGTACTCTTGTGGGCATCTTTCATGAGCAGCCCTAACCACATCAAGTGAAAATAAAACATAACAGGCAATTATAAGTGACAAAAATGTGTCTTTGGGGCCACCTGATACAGAGAAGAAAACTGTATATAATATCACATGGTCCAAAATAACCTGAAGAAAATATGACCAGAAACAAAGGGAAGAGCCTTGTCACAAGATGCAATTTCAGTCCTAAAGCACACCTACATGGAATTAGGACTAAGATCTATTCATTTGGCTTGTAAGTCATGCCTTAATGCTGAAGGATTTCCAGAAATTTACTGACAAAGCTCAGTGTTTCAATAATAAAAGTTTCTGTGTCTGGTCCACTCCTACCATTCTATAACAAGTTAAAAAATGTTGATGTCATAGAGTGTCTGGGTACTTTGTCTTCAGGGGATAAGTAATTCAAACTTCCCTCCTTTGTTTTTGCAGCTTCCCAAAATGTCACCAAAGGAACCTTCATGTTCTTTCACACCAGTCTTCCTCACCTGTGGAAATTTGCAAAGTTCAAGCAGTGTCACAACTAGACTGCCAGTGGTGCCGGACTTACTCTCCTTTTCACATCTGTAATTGGGGATGATGCTTTTACACCCTGTGCCTATGAGCCAAAAAAGCTATTCTTCAGGTTCTCTTTCACTGAATGGAATATTACGTACCCAGACTACTCAAGATGAGGTGAGTAAAAGATGGGGATTGTTGCTGATATCCTAGGTGGCAAATACCATGGGCAAAATAAACAAGTAGTTTCTCAATTTGAGACTGTATAGAAGGCACAATAATGTTTATTTGGCAGACTCATAACTACAGATGTCAGTAAATGTTATGCAGTAGCTGTTATAGGAATGACGCTAGGGTTTCCAAGACACCTATATTTTAAAATATCCCCATGAATTTGTAAAATTAAAATGAGAGTGTTATGTCATCAGGATTTGGTGAAATGTGGAATTTGACTCCCTCATCTTCTCCAGCTTCACAGTAGCTTGCATGATTTGCCTACAGACATTCAAAATTTGGTCCATGAGTAAAAATATCAAATCTTTTGGTACATTTTTAGCATGCACAACTACAAAAACCAAGTATTTCTGTATTAAGCTAACAGTTTAAATACACTGCATTTCTAGCAAATCAAAACTCCACTACCAGGAACAGCTTCCCTCTCTCTGAGTTGTTGTCTACTGAGTTCATATAGGTCCCCCATGCAATACAGGTTACTGCCAATAACCTGTATTTTTGGCTGCTCTTCAAAGCATGACAAAAAGATTTTGCTGCTAATGACACTGCACACTTAAGTCAAAACATGGGAAAAATCAAGTTGTTTCTCAGTTGGAATGTGTATCCTTATTGTGTAGCTTGTAATGCTAGAATGTGTTATACTTGTTACTAGAGGAGAAAAGTGACTCTTAGTCTACACGAAACATACAAGATACAAAATGCCTTATCTGACCAGATATGCCTACCAATGCAAGAGTGGCAGTAATGTCATGGGAGTATCCAGCTGCTTTATTATCACATCTGAGGTCCAGCACATATGGGAATCCATATGTACTGTTAAAGGGTCTAAGAACTTGTGGCTAGATCACAGGTTCACAGGCCCCAGGGGAGAGCTTACCACTATGACTCTGTCAAAGGTATTAAAATGATTCCTTGAATTACTGCTGTGCTCATAGATCAGTGTATCTCTCATACCTCTTCAGAGAAGTCTCTTCTTGCAATGGATGGCAGTTAACACCTATAAGTTAGGACACAGACAGTAAGAAGATTGAATATTCAGCCTAACTGGGACATGCACATCATACTCCTCCTTCCAAGTCTTGGGGCATCCCAGAAGAGGAAGAAGGACTATAACAGCCAAAGGTAGTCAGTAACATAAATGATATAATAAATAAAATTCCAGACACAACATGGACATATGAACTCACAGCCATAGTGAGATCAAAAATAAGACATACATATGTCCCCCCAAGACAAACTTCCTGCATTTAGGGGCGAGGGGTGGGCATAAAGTTCCATCACTAGCTGAGGCGATCTTAGCATATGATAGCTTCTGGGAGTGTCAGTTTTTAAATAATGGGACTCCTAGCAGGTCAGTCACACTCCATGGCAGGCTCCATTCCCCAAATTAGCTGGTCAACACAAACTGGACTCAGTGGGGAAAGAAGAAATAAAAATATCTCAGTACTGTCCGGGAAGGGATGGGGGAGGGCAGAAACTGATTATTGCAAGAGTTGGAAATGGGGCAAAATTGTCAAAATACATTATATGGAATTCTCAAAAAAATAGAAAGTTAAAATATTGTTAAAAAGATACCCAGTTCATCTAACATATCTTTGCAACACTTGACATAACAATAGAATTTATCTTAGTGCATACAAGTGATGTGTGCTTGTTTTGTGTGCACATATGTCTCTGTGTGTAAGTGCATGTGTGCTTGACATAAAAGGACCTCTGATGGTGTCTTCAGTTTCCACCTTGCTCGATACACTGTCTCTGTGTGGTTTCCACTGCACATACCAGGCTAGCTGGCCCATGAGCTCCTGAAAATTCTACTGCCTCTCTTGTCTCCCTCCAAGAGCCATGGGTTTATGGGTGTGCACTGCACCACCTGTGTTTAAGTGGACGCTGTCCTTCACACCAGTCCTCACACTGCAGTGCAGCAGCTACACTCTGAATCGACACTTCCTCATTGTAATACCGATTTACAGTGAGGAAATGAACCTGTGCTAGAGAAGGATCAAAATTATATGGAGGGCTATTATTACATTTTACAAAATAATGGACTATCCAGACAGGTTAGATTGCTTAAGGCTGTATTTTGTTAAGTTGTTCTTTGATTTTCATACTGAAGTATTTGTCCATATCCAAATTCTTTGAAGTGATTCATATAAATGAACATTATTTTCTTTATGTTGGAGAATCAATGGAGCTAGAGGAAAGTGCCCCTTTAAAAAAAAACAGTTAGTAACCAAGGCCTCTCCTCTATCAAAAGTAATAGTCTAATTTCATCAAAAACTAAGTAACATTGTACAGACATGCTCACATATCAATTTGACATAGGCAGTTCCTTAACTCAGGATCTTTGAGTAGGTTTATTAGTAAGCCTATTCTATTCCAAAGCTTTTTAATAGTATCAAGGCTTATTTTTTATTATTGTTCGAAACCAATTTCATTACATTCCATGTGTTGCTTTCATTGGTTGAATAAAGAAACTGCCTTGGCCTTTTGATAGGGCCGAACTTAGGTAGGTGGGGTAGACAGAACTGAATGCTGGGAAGAAGGACAGTGTGGCAGACACCATGAATCTCCTGCCTGATACGGACGTAGGTTGGAATCTTGCCGGTAAGCCACAATCACATGGTGATACACAGATTAATAGAAATGGGTTAATTAAGATACACAGATTTAATAGAAATGGGTTAATCAAAATGTGAGAGTTAGCCAATAAGAGGCTAGAGCTAATGGGCCGGGCAGTGATTTAATTAATGCAATTTCTGTGTGATTTTTTTTGGGTGTAAGATAGTAGGGCAGCCGGACCAACAAGCAGCCCGCTCGCGCCTACAACATTACATGCTAACTTAAAATTTAATTTGAAAAATGTACTGCTCTGTCACACATTTCTCTCTCTGTCTGTCTGTTGTATACCCCCTCTTGGGGGGTTGATTCCCATTTCAAAGCTTAGACTGCCTCTGCAAAAAAGAAAAGAAAAGAAAAAAGAATTGGACAAAATTGTAGGAAGGTTTTAAAATTTGTCACATTAGTTTCTATTTAGGAATGGAAACATGTGCATTCATATATAACGTAAGCTTATACGGGTTCGTACACAAAGTTAGGTGCCTATGTGTAACAGGGCTCTAACTTCTTCAGAAAGTCCTGCCTTAAAATACCTTCAACAAGGACCCAGCAATACCACTCTTGGGAATATACCCAAGAGATGCCCTATCATATGACAAAAGCATTTGTTCAACTATGTTCATAGAAGCATTATTTGTAATAGCCACAAACTGGAAACAACCTAGATGTCCTTCAATGGAAGAATGGATGAAGAAAGTGTGGAATATATACACAGTAGAGTACTACGCTGCGGTAAAAAACAATGACTTCTCGAATTTTGCATGCAAATGGATGTAAATAAAAAACACTATCCTGAGTGAGGTAACCCAGACCCAAAAAGATGAACATGGGATGTACTCACTCATAATTGTTTTCTAGCCATAAATAAAGGCCACTGAGTCTGTAATTTGTGATCCCAAAGAAGCTAAATAAGAAGGTGAACCCAAAGAGAAACATAGAGTTATCCTCCTGGCTATGGGAAGTAGACAAGATTGCCAGGCAAAAAACTGGGATCTTTCTGAATAGAAACAGAGGAGGAATAGATGGGAGAAAGACAGAGAGGAGGTGATGGGGAGGGACTGGGAGGAGAGGGGGGATGTAAAATGAATAAATATATAATAAGCAAATGAATGAATGAATAAAAGTGGAATGTGAAAATAAAAAAAAAATACCTTCAACAAAATCCTTCTGGTTTCATTCACACAATTTGAATGGGTATAATGTACTGTCAACCAATGGCCACTAGAGGGCGAGAAGGCACAGTACTGTGGGATCCTTTGAGAGCAGCGAATGGCAAATCAGTTATTGGCATACATCCCCAAGCTTTTGAGGTCTGGATGCCAGGGAGACTGTGTCATACAAGTCTCCCTGTGCTGAGCTGCTGGGGAGAGAGACCCCTGGGAGGATTCAGATGTCGCCAGCACAGCTGGCCGTGGTGAGGGCAGGCCCGACGCTGGTAAAGGATGGAAGACTGGCAGAATCCCGCTTCTGCTTGGGGTCAGATTGGGAGTCTTTCAAGGGGGGTTCCTGGACCTTGCAGGTCTCCAGTTCCTCATCTCTTATACTGTCAGGGAGTCGCAGCCCAGTGACTCAGCAGGCAAAGGAGAGCCCCCCTTTAGAGACCTCTTCCCAAATAAAGAAGGTCCTTGATTAGTGAAATTTCGGAGTTATCAGAAAGAAGAGGTCAGTGAGTCTCTGAAGTACAGGCAAGGGTATGATGTTTAAAAGCTAACCTTTTATAAAAGAGAGTTAAAAAGATTCCTCATTTTAGTAAGAGTCAGATTCTTATGGAATGATGAGACCAGAGAAACAATAGTAAGTACAAGTGATTATTTTTTAGAACATGAAGTATCTTCTTAACTCAGTTTTTACATGTTTTTATAGCAGATTCATAATTCAATATTTTAGTGAAAACTTAGCTGGATTTGAAATGTTAAAGACATTTTAAATTTTCTTGTAAATTTAAAAAAAATTTTAGATTCAAGCTTGAGGTGTTGTAGCATGAAGAATAAAATCAGAGAGACAGATATTGGGGTTCAACCTGAAGATCAGAAAAGCAAAACAGCCATCCATTGACTCTTCCCTCTACCTCAAACTGAATGGCAATCCTGCCTCCAGGAATCCTCAGAATGAGACTGAGCATGAGACCTGTCTCTTCTCATCTTATATGCCTCTCTAGTGCTAGGATTAAAGGCATGTACCACCACTGCCCAACCTCTATGACTAACTAGTGTAACTGCTGGGATTAAAGGTGTGTGTAGATCTATGAAATATTTGAAGATGACCTGTCTATTTAAAATATATCTTTGTTTGACCATGAAAACATACCTAATGTGAATGCAAGTTCAATTATAATAGGTAGCTAACTACTAACCTGCATTTCCTTACTATCCTAAACAGCTGATAATAATAATTTCAAGGACAAGAAATTTGCATTACATTATTAAATGAGTTGTATAGGTAAAATACCTTGAAGAAGAGTATAAATGTACACACAGTATGCTCTAACAAAATTAATCTCAAATTTGTATCAATATATAATTTGCATACAATGTGCAAAAATCCAATCCAATGTAAAACATTTAAAACTAGTAGTTGCTTTTTAAAAGTAAATCCAATAATCTACCCTTTTATCCTATCATATCTATATACTCCATCTTTCTTTTCAAAACAAGAACCCTGAATCTAATTTTCTTTGTTTAGCTTTTTCTCCTGACCATTACCAATAACAACTTGTAACCAACCCCCTTAAACAATAACAAATATCTATAACCCATTGAGTGACCAAAAACCACCCACTCCACAGGAATTGCTCTATGTGTTTGGGGTTTATATATCATTACACTGGATTCTAATTGTGATCGGTGCTACAATAAGGTGGTTTCCAAGAAAGGAAACTGAGGCGCCAGATCATGAAGTTTGTTAAAGGTTTGTCTTCTGTAGAGATGGGTCTATATATCTCCAGTTGTGTTTTCCATGTGCACACTTCATGAAACTGTCAGCTCCTCTTGGCCTGCATGACTATAACCCTCATGTGCAGAAGCTGAGGCACAATGACCCCAATTTGAGGTCAGACTGAGCCATATAATGGGGCCAGTATGACACTCTGTCTCATAATAAAGCAACAAGCAAATGAAGCAACAAGCAAATGCACACAAAGCAAAAAACAAAAAGGGAAGAAATTGCTTTAGGTAGCACAGGCCTGCATGTGATCCTAGGGCTTGAAAGGTAGGGGTCAGGGGATCTGGAATTCAAAGCTACGATTGGCTATATAGTGAGTCTGAGGGTCTCATAGCCTTGGCTGACCTGAAACTTAACAGCCTCAGCTTGAGGTCCTACTGAGGTCTCCATACAAGTCTCAACTATCATTGTATTGATAGACTTCTAGGTATCTAACTTACCCCACAGGTATCTAACTTACCCAACACTCTTATCTGCAAAGTGAACAACTCAAGAAAACATGCTAATTGTTTTTTTCTAGACAGGAGCTTGTACATAGCCTACACTGTTCTGGAACTAAATCATATAGCCCAGGGTGATCTCAAAATCACCATAATCCTCAGCCTCAGCCCCCCACCCCAAGTGGTGGCATTATAGGTCTGGACTGCTACACTCAGCTTAAGACAACTTTTTTTATATATCTTGTAGAGCCTCGTAGAGAGGAGGATGGAGCTGGGTGGCACAATTTGGGAGAGAGGTAGAAGCATGAGAATCAGAAATTCAACACTACATCACAGTCAGTCTTGGCTACATGAGACCATGTCTCAAAAACCATAACAGCAAAATAGCTAGACATACGGTAGCTGCTGTTAGCACTGCAGGCCTTATAGTGCATGAAGAGAGTTGCTGTTGTTTCTGGTTAGACTATGAAATCAACAGCAGGACACACTCATGGAGGAAAACAAAACAATAGAGAAACAAAAACGTGACTAGAGCCCTGTTTGCTACTTGTGAGGCTTTGGAAAGGTGGTTTTTCTCTCTGACTTCAACACTAAGATGATAACAGGTGTCCTGGTCAGTTCTTATTGTCAACTTGGCACAGTCATTCTGATAAGAAAGTCTCTACTGAGCAATGGCCAAGATTAGGTTGGCCTGTGGATATGTCTAGGAGGAATTACCTTGCTTATTTATTGATATAGCTCACTGTGGGCAGTGCCATCCCTAGGCAAGGAGGCCTGGGCTATATAAAAAACCAAACTGATCATGAGTCAGCAAGTGAACCAGCAAGCATAGTTCCTTCTTGGTTTCTGCTTCAGTTCCTGCCTGAATTACCTCAGTAACAGGCTATGATCTGGGAATATAAGGGAAAAAAAAAAAAACTCTTTCCACCCCTAAATTGCTTTTGGCCAGAGTGTTTTATCACAGCTGTAGAAGGCAAACTAGAACAGTTGTTCTTACCATGTAGGATTACTGAGTGGGTTGAAACCAGAGTTCAGTATGAATGAAGGAATGGTATTCATCTCTATTACTATAATGCTTATATTTTATTATTTTTTACTTGTCTTTTTCTCAGTACCTAGGACTAGAAATCATCTATCATTTTCATCTCTATTTACTTACTTAGCCTGTTTGGAACATAGTCTCAGTATATACCTAGTCAGGCCCCAAACTCATGGCAATTCCTTTGCTTCAGCCTCCCAGCTACTGAAGCTACAGTCAAGCAGTACTATGGCTCTCTACACTGCTGTCTTGAACCATATATATATATATATATATATATATATATATATATATATATATATATATTCAGGCCAGTGGTTGTTATCTTCACAATAAAAAACTCTGAAACCTTCAAAAGTTTTACTGCTGTGGGTGGGTGTTGGTGTTGCACAATGCACGGCATGAATGTATAGGTCAGGGGATAATTTCTACGGAATTGGGTCTCTCCTTCCACTCTTAGGAGGATGTAAGGGATCAAACTTGAGTCACTAGGCTTTGGAGCAGGTGTCTTTAAGCCCTAAGTCACTTCATGGCTCCTCTTTCTGAGAAAAGATGGGCTCATTCATCCTGGACAACTTCTGACCTGGAATTACTCCATTCACTCCCCTTCACAATCTAAGAGGAAAATTCAGTTCTCATTTGAAGTCACAGCAAGAAACTGGGAGGCAGCAGACTGTAAGGCTGTGGCCCTAGCATCCAATTGCCAACTAGCTGATGTGAGTAGGTGGTTTAGGCTGTGGGTCAGATGTTTCTCAACTCCTTATCCCGGGCAAGGAATGGGTTCAATGGGGTCACCGAGATATACAAGAGTAAAGTCTGAGATTTGAGAGTATCTGCATGGATCTGACAACAGGGCTCACACTCTACTTTGGTTCTGCTGCTGCCAGGAACATGGAACAGTGAGCTGGTGGAGAAATTTTCATTCCAACAGGCAAGAAAGGAGTTTAACCTTACTCACCTACAGAAGGAGCGACAGTCTCAGCAAGAGCCAGAGGATTATATTGACTTGAGAGATGCACATGAGGAGACCTTGCTCAAAATCAGGAAGCTTCCAACGGGGTCTGAGGCCCGGTTCTCCAACTTGCATTCTGCCCTGGTTCTGACTCCTTCAGTCTGCCTTGCCCAGCAGGGGTGAATTCAGGACAGCTTCCTGGATCAAGGCCTGTACCTCCAGTTCCACCAGCAAGGGAGCCTTGGCAGCTGTCCAAATTCCTGTCATCACACCGATAGCATCTGTCCACACAGAACATCTGGAATAGGACTTGGGCTGGATCTAAACACTGGAGCTGAAGCGTGACATTGTGACATCACTGATCTCTAGGTATCCCAGGAAACTGATACCCTGTGCCCCTCCACAATAGCCTTGATCTGATAGTGGGGACAAAGCAGGGGTGTTGTCACATGGCATTTGCCCTCAGTGGGTGCTTGGCAGAGGACAGGAGTGTTCTTAGGAAATATGAGGTGTACTGAAGAGGTAATGTTCAAACAAAGTAATATGGGGTGTTAGTTTCTCCATCAGTAAAATGGAAGGCTCACAGGTGGTTTAGCTTCAGCCAGGCTTTATGGTAAACTTATAACGCCAGGAGTGTGGAAGCAAAAAGTCAGTAGGATCTTGAGTATGAGGCAAGTCTGTGCTACATGATGAGATCTTGTCTTTGATTGCAAATTTTGCCTGTGGGATCATGGGCAGGTGGTTTGCCCTGTCTCTCTGAGCTATAGTTCCTACATTTGTAAAACAGCTTCCCATAACATGGTCATGATTGCCAAAATGATACAGCATCTGTCAGCAGACTCAGCACAAGTAAGCTCTGGGTACAAAGCTGGCCTCGGTGATATTCCCCTGTAGTCACAGCACCGGAAAGCAGATATGGAAGTCTGAGTAACATAAGATACTAACTCAAAGAATAAAAGGACTTGGTGCAGAGTTCACTTGTCACACACTTACCTAGCAAGTGCAAGGCCCTATATTCAATACTGTTTGGCCAATAACTTAAGCATTTTGTTATCTAGCTCTTACATCTAGAATTAACCCATTTCCATTATTTTATATTTTACCATGAGGCTCATGGCCTACTAGCAAGGTTCAAGCGTGTCTATCTCCTGTGTTGGTTCCATGATTTCTCCCAACTCTGCCTTCTTTCTATCATGTGGGTCTTAAAGATTGAACTTGGATCATGAGGCTTGCTGTCAAGTAGCGTCTTGCCAGTCTAGAAAATGTTATTTAAATGATTATTTGTTAGAATAGAGCAGTGGAGTAGTTTTCACATAACACATTGCTCAACTCTACCTTCAGGAAAGGTCTTGTGGTCTAGTTGGTAAGCATATGGATTGATGACAGCCTCTAGTGGTAGAGCTAGATACACAGAATGAACAGCAGGGGAGAGGAGGCCTTGGCTGCTTTCATCCCCATGTGTCTTTTCTGGTCAGTGCGATCCTCTCAGCCACTGGTCTTCCATCCAGTGCTGTCCCTCTTTTTTTCTCAGATGCTGCACCCAGTCAGATTGTTGTTCCTGTAACAGTAAGTGTCCGATCCTTCTAACCTGGCTTGTAAGTCCTAGCTGTACCTCTTAAGTGTCCTGCTCATTCCTCTAAGTTTCCTCCCCTGAGTCATCATATAATACTGAGGATTAAGTGTAAAAGCAGCGAAAATGTAGTGGGTGAGAAATCAAGTTTTTGGCATGGTTTCTTTACAGGCAGAGCCAGCCTGCAGCATCTTCTTCTTCTTCTGTAGAGATCCAGGCTCTTTTGCCCGACAGATCTGGGGTTGGTCTCTATTGTACCCTGAGCTGCAAGATTCTCTGGAAGCAATTCCTCCTTCCTCACTCGTGAGGTTAGATACCGAGGGGCCCTGAGAAGCCTGTCATAATTCTTCCTCAAGATACTCAGTAAGTGGCTAATGTCATGGCACCCTTGGGGTAATAGGTGAGCAAGGGTCTTCCTAGGAGAGCAAGTCTGGCTCCCAGGAAGCTCAGGATGGGCTTAGATTGGATGTTCCAAGCCAGGAACGGTGGTTAGCTACAGGTAGAAAGGGAAAGCTTGATCGTCCAGTCAGCCAGAAAGAAGGGAAAAGGAGCAAGCAGAAAGGTCCTGGCCAGGCGAGACAGTGTTGAGCTTTCATTACAGCACACAGGAGGCTGAGGCAAGATGATTGCCATGAGTTTCAGACTACGTAAATGCAGTTTTAATCCATTTCTACTGACCTAGAATTCAAATGCAGCTTAGTCTAGGCTGAAATATGTTAGAATTCTTCCACTTGTTTGTCTGTTTTTTGCTTTGTTTTTAATTTTTAGTTTACATGAGGATCAAACTGAGTTTATTATTAGGCTTGGCTCCAAGCACCTCTACACACTGGACCACCATCTCAGTGGCCCATGCTTCTGCTGCTTCAGTGCTGGAATCAAAGACGTGAGCTACCATGCCTGCCTATTTTCTGTATTTTATGCAAGCCATAACCACACGTGTCAGGTTTATTTTCTTCAGGGAAGTATTTTAGACTTGCTTGTTCCCTTAAACTCACTTCTCAAAGGTCTGTGTTATAGAAGACTGTATGTTCCTGGCTGCTCAGCCCCAAAATAATCACATAGAAACTATATTATTTACAATACTGTTTGGCCAATAACTTAAGCATTTTGTTATCTAGCTCTTACACCTAGAATTAACCCATTTCCATTATTTTATATTTTACCATGAGGCTCATGGCCTACTAGCAAGGTTCAAGCGTGTCTATCTCCTGCAGTGGTTCCATGGCTTCTCCCAACTCTGCCTTCCTACTCCCAGCATTCAGCTTAGTTTTCTGCCACAGACCGGCTCAGGAGAGCCACTTAGACCGTGGGAGAAGCAGGGTCTTGGTAACAGGAAGGCACAAGTTCGGCAAATGTCAGACAGACACAACACACAAGAGAGTGGTTGGAATCTGCTGCTATTTTACTGAATTCATGTTTTCATTATATAGTATTCAAACAAAGAACAAATCAGAAGGTCATGTATCATTGGTTGGCACAGTATGAAAGCTTCTTTCAGTCACATCAGCGATATTTAAGAAAAGTACATTATCAGGAACGGGTGTTAGACATTAAGCATCCTTAGAAGAGGAATCTTGTCCTTGGGAATGTAAACCTCAGACAAGTGGTTTCATCTTATGAATAGAAAGTTTCTGTCTCATTATCGCTATCATGGCCCTTCCTCTTCCTAACCCTTTATTTCATCTAGTGACCAAATATACCTAATTAGTTCTCTGCACCTGTTGAACTATACTTTTTAGTACCTTCTTATGCAGCAGACCCTATGGGGATTGGGATCTAGCAAGCCTATCCATAAAGTTCAAAGTATAATATAACAGTCTTTGTCCATCAACATTAACCCATCTATTTCCATGCTCATCATACACCCTGTATATGACAAAGGTTCTGCTGTAGTCTTATACGTCTGTGCTTCCTTATCCCAGAGCTGTTCCTGAAGAGAATGACCCTTGTCTTGTATGTATAAAGACTATCATTATTATGAAAGAAATTGTGCAAAGCTCATATCCCGCATAGCCAGCTACTCAAGAAACCCGTCTATGCCTCAGTGGAGGCTAATACCGGACTATCTGCCGTTAACCTCCAGGAAGCCTAGTCCCATAGGACATGTAGCTCCCGTCCGGTATAATGACAATGTCAGGTCACACAGACAACACTGGAGTTGGTGTGGCAGTTTTCCCCGCCTGGCTCTGTTGTGCCCTGCTCTTCTATAGTCTCAAGACAGTTTCTTTATTAACCAATGGTATTCACAGCATACAGAGGGGAATCCCACATCAGGTCTGGTTTCCTGAAGTTTAACAAATACACAGAGCACTCCCCATGCACTCTTTCATGGCTCAGTTTCCCAAATTGTCATTAGCATCCTCTGTGAATATTTGTTACAGTCCCAAACCATAAGATTACATATGCTGATGGTCAAAAGTAATACATTATTCCCCATTCACCAGCATCCACTCTGTATGTCAGAGTTCATTCACTTGTCCCTTGCTTAATATACTTTGCAAGGGTTTGTTCCTAAACACACGTCACATGCCTGCCATCACATACCTTAGACTAGTATAGAGCCTTTGTAGTAGCAGAGGGCACACATCTCACTTGCTTCCTGCTCATTGCAGAGCCCAGTGTGCACTCTCTGGAAACACACTGGACTGTGCCAATTGTGTTTCTAATAAGACAACTTTACTGAGGTGTCACTGCCCATCTCCATCCAAACCCCAAACGAGTTCCCTGGCAGCTGCGATCTTTTTCAGTCTCTATGGATTTCATTTCTCATCATCTTAAACATTTGGAAGCATGTCTGCAGGTCTGATGGCAGAGGCTCATCTCCTTTCTTTGGAGAGTTCTATGTCAGTGATGAGTAGGTGTTTCTCACTTGTGATACAAGGCAGTTAAGAAGCTGTCAAGGTACCAGTGGTGTCAAAACTCCCTGCAGCTCTTAGACTGAGTGCCATTTCACAATGTGACATTCTTGTTAGGACACTTCTGTCGTGTGGTTTTCATTACTTTCAACATATTTTATTAGGTTCCCATGATGTAAATTATGCACGAATGTATCTGAGTGCTGAGGGAAGATAAGCAAACACATGCCGGCACATCCTCCTGGAAAAACAAGTGGACCTCAGAGATTTCATGGTACAAGCTGAGCATTAGTCTTAGGACAGTAAAAGACCTCCAGTTTGAAACCCAACTACTCAGTTTAAGAAAAACAAAGAAGGGACAGGAAAGATCACTTAGCCATTAAGAGCACTGTCTGCTCTTGCAGAAGATGAAGGTTCAAGTCCCAGGACTCACATGGCAGCTTACAACTGTCTATAACTCTAGTACCAGTGGAATCTCATGCCCTTTCCTGGTCTTTAAGGGCACCAGACATACATTCGGTGCACAAATATACATAAAGGAATAATGTCCATACACATAAAAACAAATTACAAACAAGCAAACAAACAAATGGAAAACTTCAGTTTTTAGGCAAAGCAGAGCAAAATTAGCAATATCAGCACTGTCCTGTGCAGATGGGAATGGCACTTGCAGATAATATATACTTCACAGATCACACTTAAAGTACAGGTATCTCTGTATTTCAAACAGTGAGGATCTATTGTCATTTCTATGACACCTCAACTCAATATGTGAATAACGTTTAAATGTTTCTAGGTATTGGAGGATCTGAACAAGTCTCTCTCCCTTGGTGCATCAAACAGAAGAACAACATTCTCAATTCCAGAATTAGAGAGAAATAGAGATGCTGTGAGCGGACTGAGGACAAGCGGGGATGGGAACATGAGCTACCAGATGGGGGAGGAAAAGGGAAGAATATCAAATGAGATGGCTGGGAGGGCATTTCAGGGTCAGGTGAAAACCTGGCACAAGAGAATCTCCCAGGAATCTGCACGGATGACTCCAGCTAAGACTCTTAGCAATAGCCGATACATAGCCTGAACTAGCCATCGCCTATGACCAGATTGATACCTAGCCCAATTGCCATCAGAGAGGCTTTGTCTAGCAACTGATGGAAATAGAAGCAGACTCACAGACAAACATTAGGCAGAGTTAGGGAATCCTGCAGAAGAGGAAGAAAAAGGATTGTAGGAACCAAAGAGGTTGATGACATCACAAGAAAACTCGCAGAATCAACTAAGCTGGTCTCATAAGGACTCACAGAGACTGAACTGACAGCCAGAGAACTTGCATGGGACTGACCTAGGCCCTCTGCATATATATGTTACAGTCGTGTAGCTTGGCCCTCTTGGGGGACTCCTAACTGTGGGAACAGAGTCTATCTCCTAACTGACTTTTGGGACCCTACTCCTGATACTGAGTTGCCTTGCCCAACCTTAATGCGTGGAGAGGTGGTTAGTCTTACTGCAACTTGATAGGCATGCTCGTAAGAAACTTGCCCTTTCCTGGACTGAGATGGAGGGGGAGTGTATGGGGCGGGGGGTAGGGATTTGGGGGTTGGGTGGGAAGGAGTGGCTGAGAGGGGGAGGGGAAACTGCAGCCGGGATGCAAAATAAAATAATTTAAAAAATAAAATGAAAATAAAAAACAAAATTCTCAGTTCTGCCCTAAAGAGGTATTTTGTGCAATCTATTGCTCACTTTAACTACTGCTCTTTAGTGGAAATATAATGATTATCCAGTGCTCATGCAGAATTTTCCTACTTCCTTACAGTAAAAAAAGATGAGACCCAAACATGTATGCAAACTAGCACTCCAGGAACAAAAAGGAGCTACATGATTTTCAGAAACTGAATATTAAGTGTAGAGATGCTCTCTCTCTCTCTCTCTCTCTCTCTCTCTCTCTCTCTCTCTGTGTGTGTGTGTGTGTGTGTGTGTGTGTGTGTCTGTCTGTCTGTCTCTCTTTCTCTTTCTCATACACACACACAGCCCTCTTTGTCATTCTCAAATATAATGTCTATTTTATAGTTATTGAAAACAAATGTGAAGCTGAAATAAGTTTTTTAAAAAAGAAAAAAATTAGTGACAACCAAAGTCATATTTTCAGTGCGGGAGTTATGTGGAGGGAATGGGAAGAGGAGAGGGAGTGGGTACTTGGATTGGTATATATAATGAAAAAATGCAGTTTGTTTTCTTTTTAAAAAAAATAAATTTTAAAAAAGAATATGCTAGGGCAAAGGTGTCACCAAGCTTGTGGGTGAAGGCAACCAATGTCTGATTTGACTTAAGACACACTCTACAAGATGGAGCCCATACCGGACAATACTCTGGTGGCCAAAAACCAGAGCCCGTATAGCCCAGAGACCTAGGGTAAAACCAAACACAACTGGTCTTTAAAAGTAACAATAAAATGACTCCTAATGATATTCTGCTATAGTCAGAGATTAGTTCTTTATTCAGTCCCCATCAGAGAAGCTCCTTTCTGCCACAGATGGGAACAAATACAGAGATCTACAGCCAGACATTATGAAGAAAGAGAGAAAGAGAGGGAGGGAGGAAGGGAGAAAGAGAGAGACAGAGAGACAGAATCCTTGGAACACACAGATCTAAATGAGGATGTCTCCATCAATTCCTCCCCTCGGAGTTTAGGGAACCTTGGGGAAGAGGTAGAAAGAGCTGGATGGAGAGGACACCGGGAGAACAAGGCCCTCTAAATCAACCAACAAAGCTCAAAGGAAGTCACAGAGACTGTAGCAGCAAGCACAGAGTCAATATAGGTTTCCACTAGGTCCTCTGTGTTTGTATTAGAGCTTTCAGTTTAGTATATTTTAGTATTTTTATGGGACTTCTTAGTGTGTGAATGAGTGTGTCTATGCGCCTAGAGCCTTCTTTTGAGGCCTTTTGTCTTTGTGTGTTTGCCATGTCCAATCTTGATATGATGGTTTTTGTTTTATCTTATATTTTATTTTACTAAAAATGTTTCTAAAATAAATATTTTGTAAGAAAAAAAATTAAAGAAGGGGCTTCATCTTAAGCCTTATAATGAGCTGGGGGTTGGTGATCTCAGCTCCAGAAATGTGCTGCCATAGCAGAAATTTGAACAGATACCCTAAAAATGGCCAGTAAAAAGAAGATAGGGGGCAGGGCCATAAAATTTAATGAGGTCCAGATGTTCCTAGGAATCCTGTCCTTGAAGATATCTTGTCAGTTATTAATGGCTTTTTGTTAGGATATTGTGCTCAAAAACTGACCAATGGTTTCAGAAACCACCTTACTCTATGCCCTTCTTACCCAATCCCAAGATGACAGGACAAGAACTCCCCTGATTATGGTGTTTCCCCTTTAAAAGTTCTACTGTCCCCAGGCTCCTTGCCACACTTTCTGCACCCACCATGCTGGGGGTCCAAATTTTAGTTTGAATTAAAAACCCTCATGTAATTTGCATTGGAAATCCAGCTCCATAAATTCATAACCTTCTGGGGTTCCCAGCAATCAATGCCCACCAAAGTCAACCCAGGCCAGTGACCGGGTGCTTTGTCTTATGAACTCAGAGAACAATTTTTATGGTCAATGGAAGGGTTAGTTTTAGGAAGTAGTTTTAATATCAGATGATAGGGGGGCGCTTCCAATATAGGAAGCAAACAGAGTTCCTGTAGAGCCAGAACAAGTCTGAGAAAGAGTTGCCACCAAGAGTCATTGCCGAGGACACTGTAAGGTTTGCCAGGATGATACAAGCTGGCCAGTCTGGTTGTTACACCCACTCTGTGTTCATGTACCTCTCCATCCTGGTACCTTGCCTGGAGTTTGGGGCACACCCATATATGTAACTTCCAAGAAATGTGCTCACTGCCGTGTGAAAGGGCATCATAGTAGCAAGAAACCAGAACATCGAACAGTGCTACTATTTGCTTTTCTGTTGCTGGGCCATAATACCATTATCAAGGTCACATATTGAAGGAAGGGTTTATTTAGCTTTTGGGTCCAGAGAGTGAGACTCTGTCATGACAGGGAAGCATTGAAGTAGGCAGACGTCATGGCTAGAGCTGGAGATTGAGAATAAAGCATGGAATGGTGCATGACTTTTAGACCTCAAAGTCTACTACCAGTAACACACCTCCTCCAGCAAAGACTTACCCCTTAAACATACATAAATGTCACCACCACATGGAAGCCAAACATTCAAACACCTCAGCCTATGAAAGACGTTCTTATGCAAGCCACTACAAGTGCCCTTAAGTTTTTTTGTTTATGTTTTGTTTGTTTGCTTGTTTGTGTGGCATTTGAGATGGTGGTAAGGACAAAACTGTGAAGAGAACTAAGACACAACTAGTAGTTATAAGAAACAGAATGATAGGTCTTAGACCTAAAATGCTTGACCAGCTTTCTTCTCCTGTTCTCATCACTGAGCAGCCTATGCAAGAGACTGACACTCACTAGGGTATCCTAAGAGGCATGGGTGTGGCGATGGTCAGACCCAAAGTGGCTGTCTTGAAACACAGGACAAAGAAAGGACTGCAGAGTGAGTTGAGTCAACACCATCTCATTAAGTACAGAGAGAGTCTCAACCCAAGGGCTCTCTGTTAGTGTTTTTTACAATGGAAAAGAAAAGCCAAACCATTTGCTAATTCAAGTGTCATGTCAATGCATTGTTCTCTCTGCATTAATTTCTTAGGAAAAGTGATATAAAGAAGGCTGGGGTATAACTTGTTGATGGAAAGCTTGCCTCCCATGCTCCAAGTTAGTCACTATTTTGGATCCCCAGTATGATAGGAGACAGAGTGAGGCTTTATACTCTGTGTGCTGAAAGCATGTCTGTACTTCATTTGTCAGAAGGGATCAGCACGTATGTATTGTTAGTCGGTAGCCCAACACTGGCACTGATAATGGCTGGTTTAAAGTTAATCTTTAAAGGTAGATATCACGCAACCAAGGAGCCTGCATGGAACTGACCTAGGCCTTCTGCATACATGTTACAGTTGTGTAACTTGGTCTTCATGTGAGACTCCTAACAGTAAGAAGCAGTCTCTGACTGTGCTACATGATTTGGAACCCATTCCACCTACCTTGCCTCATCCAGCCTTAATAGAAGAGGAGGTGCCTATTCTCACTGTAACTCGATATATCATGGCTGACTAATATCCATGGGATGCCCACCTGTATCCAAAGAGAAACAGTGGAAAAGTGGGTGTGGGGGTGGAGAGGAACTGGGAAAAGGGGAGTGGGGGTAACTTTGATTGGGAAGTAAAAACACAAACAAAACAGAAAAACTTAGAAAGTACTATAATATTAAAAGTTAAAAAAAGAAAGATAGAAAAGGTATATGTCATCCAAAGCCAGGTAAGGAAGAATCCAGGAGTGGCCTTAACATATGCAGACCCTTCCTGGCTACACATGAAAAGACAATGACAAGGGAAAGTCTGGAGTCTCTGAGACAAGCCTTCCCACTTTGTCAGAGGGACAAGACTAACTTTCCAATGATGTATTGCCTTTGTTCAGGTCGGTTATAAAACATGCTAAAGAGGGAAACCATGGGAAAGAGCTTTTCCTCCATCTCCCCAGATTCATTACTCTCTGAATAAAGTGGAAAGTTTAAAGATGTGATTCTTGGTTCTTTGTTAATTGTGATAGATACTAACACTACACACACACACACACACACACACACGCACACGCACACACACACACACACACACACACACACACATTAAACAAACAAACAAAAAACCCCCACGATAAACAGAACAGGGTTTACTCCTAGAAAATAACACAAAATGGCATTGGTGAAGGGCAGAGACACAGCTCCACCCTCAGCATATGGAGGAGTTTTCCTAACATTTTAGGAGCTTCAACTAAAACAAGATGTATATGACTTGGGCACATAAAAGAACTTCAATTGTAGTCAGTATATAAAACAGAGTTATGGATTTTAATAAAGTTATTTTAACATATGCCTGAGCACAATATTTAAGAAGACAGACAGGTATGGGAGCATGGTAATGGACATATCAAAGAAAAATCATGGAGAGTGAGACACACACACATGTGGGTACCGATTTTTTAAAGGAGAGTCACGTTCAATCATCTTTGTATGAGCTATGTATATCATTTTGGTGGCTCTCAAGTTGCATCTGAAAAGTTGCTAAGAAATCCTTCTTTTCTTTGTCTTTTCTCTTCTTTTTTAAAGATATATTTATGTATGAGTGCTCTATTTGCACTTCTTTTTTCAGACAGAAGAGGGCATCAGATCCCATTATAGATGGTTATTAGCCACCTTGTGGGTGCTGAGAATTGAACTCAGGGCCTCTGGAAGAACAGCCAGTGCTCTTAAGCACTGAGCCGTCTCTCCAGCCAGTCTTTTTTCCTTCACATGTGATTTTATAGCGTAGTTCTCAAAATGTCTTATGTGGAATTGTAATAGGTAAACCCTTGCTATGAGTATTCCCATGGATCCCAGGGCTAAGCTAGGTTGGAAAATTCCTTCTAAAAGTCACAGGAGAAAGTATGCATTTCATATACCATATAGTTAATAATAATGTGGGTAAGAGATGTGAAGTGGAGGTTTGCAAACATCGGGAAAGACCACCACTCAGGTATCTATTACCTTCCTGGGAAGAGAGGGTGGAGGAAGGCAGAGGGCACTTCTGATATAACTTACCATAAAACCATACTCAAGAGAAGGGAGACAGTGGGGATACTAAGGATCCCAGCTCCTCTCATATTCTAACCTCATAAGGACTCTGGGGCTCCAATGACTATCACCCCTCAGCAAAGTTTGGGGTGACAAGCTGTTCTAGAACTACAGGTCAGAAAAGGGCCTGAACTGTGAAGATCAGAACAACATGGCAGAATGGAGCAGCCATGGACTGAGAGGCGCTTCTGATTATGGGGCTATCTCTGAGAGGCCCAACAGGCTATGGCAGGCTCCAAGACTCCACAGCCCTAACCTGTGACTCTGCCTCTGTCCCAGGCACCATGTCACACTGTCTTCCTCCACAGGCTCCTGTGTGTGTTGCAGACAGGTGACATATGCAGTCATGAAGATCCTAGATTAGAAAGTGGGCAAAGCTCACAATGTTAAGGGTGGGGACTCAAATATGTGCTGATTCTGTTCTCTTGCAGGTGGCACACTACTCCAAAGAAAAGTGCTGAGCCTAGGCCAGACTGGAACAGCAGGCACTGTTGTCCTCCAAGAATTTTCATAAATCCTTTGCCTCTTTTGGACTTCTATGGCTTACAACATTGGCATTCAAGGATGGCTTCATCCTGTTAACACAGTCTCTCTTCATTCTGTCTTGAGGCAAAATTGACCACAACAGAATTAATTGATTACAGAGACTCCGTGTGACAAAAAAAAAAAAAAACCAAAACCAAAAACAAAAAACCTGTGTGACCTATAAAACTCCCAGGTATATGGTTTCCTTCTCTCTTCTACTCTGTCCCCTTCTGTGTTTCTTTCCTTCTTCCCTCCCTTCGTTCAACTCCTTTTTTCCATTCTTTCTCTGCTCTTCCTCCCTCTCCTACCAGTACCTCCTTCCTTCCCTCCCTCCTTCCCTCCATCTCTTTCTGCCCCCTCCTTCCTTGCTCTATTTTTTATCCTCTTATTTTATCACTTTTAAACCTATACCCAAGGCACTGTATAAGACAGGCAAATATTCTGTAACTGAAATATGCACCCAGCCAGCACTGGAAGGAAATTTGTTGTTAGTGATTTCTAAAATAATTCTTTAAGAAATGTTGAAAAAATACTTCAGCAAATGGGCTCTCATTTCAAAGGTATAAGGGAAAAAAACTAGTAGGGGCTGCAGACAAGTCTCAGTAGTTAAGCACACTTCCTCCCACCCAGAACACTAGAGTTCAATCCCCAGTACCCATAACCACCTGAGATCCACAGAAGATCCAAAAATCTCTTCTGGTCTCCTCAGGCACCCACACACATGAGCATGTGCACGCATGCACGCGCGCGCGCACACACACACACACACACACTCACAAAATAAAAATAAAAAACTAACAAAAGAAAAAAAGCATTTTCTTGTAATCTAAGCTATTATGTGTTGAAAAGTTGCCTGGAAATTGCTTTACAAAGGTTCTGTAGGAGCCTACTTGCTGGGGCAGGACACAGACACCATCTGAAGTTCTCATTTAACCTGTATAGGCCATGGTTTTAGTGACTTAACTTGTGTTTGCAGTGACCGCCACAGTCAATTTTAGCACATTGTCATCTCTGAAATCAAAGCAATGCAGGGGCATCCTTAGCTATGTCTTCACTCCCTCTCCACATCCTCACACTAGACCTCAAACAAACAGTAATCCAGTTTTGTTAGATGAAGATGTTCCTCTTCTGAACTTTCTAGGAAAGGGATTTTGGATCATTTGGGGTCTCAATGGCCTACTCCCAGAGCGTGGTGTTCTCTAGGGACATCTATGTTGTAGCAGGGATCAATATTTCACTATTTTCCATGAAAGTTTAGCATCCTTCTGGGGGTATTGGGGATTAAATTCAGACATTGTCTTAAATAAAAAAGGGATGAAACCCTTATTCAAAATAAACACGAGGCCCTTTGACTCTATGGGAACAATAACCAAAAATGCTTGGAAAGGTGCTCACGAGACTGTCCTTGAGACAGAGAAAATATTGCATACTTAAATCCCCCAACATCTTAGAATAACAGCTCTGTGCTGTTAGGTTCACAGTGGGACATAGGTATGTGGTGCTGCACTGGCTTCAGAACTCAGGGTGGTGCAGGGATATTGCGAGTTCAAGATGAATCTAAGTAGTGATGTGGCTTTAGGGCAGTGACTACCTTAAGAACAAAAGGGAAAGAATAACTAAATAAGATTCCTTGACTTTTATCCTTGTAGTAAACTCTTATCCTTACAGAATGGATTTTAGTACTTTGGGTCAGTTTTTAATATTTTAATACGGCAAGTACCCCTACATGTGTCCATTTTTGCTTTAATTTGGTGAATGGTGTGCTCTTCTTTCACAGTTTTTTATTTAAACCAAATGTTCACTCTTAAATGTTCACTCCATAAATATCAGTATTATGTTAGGGCACTTGGCACAGCGCCATGTACACATAATCGGACACTTGTAAAACTGTGTTTAATCCGGGACAAAATGAGTAGCACAGTTTGAGTTGAATAAATTATAGTAAATGGTTAGCGGGCACGAGTGAAAGACCACAACTCATCAGCAAACACGTTCGCATTTAATTTAGGAAACCATTGGCAAGTAGCTGGACGCAGAGGATGCTTGCGCATGGTGGTTTGGGAATGGCCTGCCATGCTATTCTCACCTGGAGAGTTCCAAACAACGTCTGTGCCAACGTCCCACTGCCTGGATTCTGATTTCATTGTAAGCGATGTTTGGAAGACTTAAAAGGTCCTAAGGGCTTATAATGTTCCGCCACCAGTTAGAACCGCGAGTCCAGGATCTTGGATGAATTCGCTGTGCGTCACACCCATGTGCGCTACAGGGCTTTGCCCACCACGGCGCATCTCATTGTCAGGTATCAAAACTGCTTTGCCCAGCAAAAATCAAATTCAAGACACACTCTTCATACAGAAACGTTTCTGCTAAACAAAATGCATTCTCAATGGATGACACATCTCTCTTAATGTTCTTAGCTTTCCTCCAAGACTTTTCAACAACAGTTTTGAAATTGTTTGATCATAAATAGCACACAAAAAACAAAAGGAACAGAAATAATTTGCATGCATGTAGGGGTTCATTATACATGTTTTAGTTTTTTCTCGTACAACGAGACATAAATTATGTCGTTAGTTTTTGATATTGTTGCTATTACAGTCAATTTTACCTGTTTAGATTTTAATAACCTGACACTTCTCAGAATACATGTGAGCTAGAAAGGAGACACGGGAGAGAATACAGAACAGAGAATGATGAGAACAAAGTATAACGACACCCTTCGGAAGACATCACGATGCATACTAACCTAACTAGTTAAAGGATTTTTAAAATTCTGCCTGCCACGTTGCTTGTATGGGACATTGCTGCCTTACGGGACTGCTTTCCATTTCAAAGCTCAGAGTTGGGAAAACACAGATCAAAACTGCCACGATGTGATTTCCACTTGTGAATAAGATAAATACAGGTATTTCAGCTGTAAATCCGTAAATCCTTCCGTTGTAAGTCGAGCGCAATTGTTCAGTAGGAGGCTCTGATCTAACACGGGGTGGGGGATGGGGGAGGAGCCCTGCCTGGCAACACCTGTGAGCTAGAACTTGCTTTTTTATTTATTTATTTACTCATTTATTTATTTATTTTACTGCTTGACTCACGCACTAATTGGTGCTGTCTACTGTCACTCTAGCCAAGTCCGAAGTCCTGTCCAATCGAATGCAGCAACATGAGATCTGCCCAATCAAGCACACAGACTGATTGCGGCGGGCCGGCCTTCGCTGCTTCCGCTGTGGCCTTTGTCTGTCCCCAGCCATCTTAGATCTGTAGTTTATTCTCCGGTAAGCTATCTGGAGGTTTGGAGACTGCTGAGACCTCTGTCTCCCGTGACAGTCGCTGCGGGGAGGTCCGCGGAGGACGCGGGATGTCACAGCTCGCTATGGTGAGTGCGGGCGTCCCGCAGCGGTGAAGCTGTCTGCACCCCCCCCCCCCCCCCCCCCCCCCGCCACGGTCCTGGGCCCGCCCCTCCTGCGCTTGGTCCGCCATCCCGGGCCTTGGGTTCTAGGCTGGGATGTGTGTGTACTGTAATCCGCAGATTGCTCGAGAGGACTGGGAGGGAGATGCTTTGAATCTCTTCTCTGCGTTGGGGGTTCCTTCCAGAGAGGAGCTGGGTCGTGGAGTCTGCAGTCCCTCATCTGTCAAGGAGTCGCAGCCTAGTGCGGCGGCTAGTGAGCTAAGTAGAATCCCCTTGGGGACCTCCCACTCACGTAAAGCCATGACAGCAGCTGGCCAAGAGAATTTCATGATAAGTTCGAAAGAAACAAAATTAATTTATTAATCAGGGATAGATTGAAGCCCGCGCTTTTAGAGACTAAGATGCCCTTAGGGCTTCGCAGTGGCTGTCTCTGTGTGTCATCCTGTGGATTTCTCAGTTAAGGTTCCCTGTAAGTTGATGTCTTTACATCAAAGTACGATGCTTAGGCAAATACTAAGAGTCAAGTAAATTTTAAAAACTAAGGTAAATGGTTGGTTTGCTCATTTGTCTGTAGAAAACTTAGATCTCACCTTAAAAGGATTAGGAAAGAGTTTATTCTGGGACAAATATGAGTCACCCTGTTCAGAAACATGTATTTAAGTCGCCCTAAATGACAAGCTCCAACGTGGATGTGGTTACATGAGCTTTTATAATGCAGAACAAAGGAAAGTCATAAGTCAAGGGATTTATCAAAGACACTAGTGGGCACATTAGGTTAGGTAGGTAACAGCCAGGCGGCGGGAACTGCTGCAGATCTGAGATATTATCTGATGGCGGTCTTAGCTTTTGGCTTGGTGGAGGCTGGTGGTCTGCTCTGTAGATACATGCCCAAACTTTAAGCTATAGTTGATGTTAGGCCTCATAGAGCTAACGAAAATGAATACTAAATGGCTGTTAAGGGAGTTAACAATAACAAAGAATTCTGACTCACTTACAGTGTCTGACTCTCCAAAATCATGACGTTCCAATCAGGCAGGAAGGCTTATAAAGGCTTTAAAACACATTTGGAATTTTTTTTTCTCAGGAGGAAGGAGAGATTTGAGTTTCTACTCTTTAAGAATTTTCAGGTTGAGGAGATACCATCAGGCCTGACAACGTGAGTTCCATCCCTGGGAATCACATGCTGGATGGGAAGAACTACTTCCTATGAATTGGCCTCTCCACTTATGTGTTGAGGAATGATGACAGAAAGTAGTAAAAGTCATTGTTCCAACAATTAAGCCACCATGCTTCTATAAGAGCAGAAAACTATAGTTTGTAGCATACTGGTCTCAAATCAGAACCAAAGTATTTCTGTTGGCGTGGCATGCTGCAGTGCCATGTGTGGTCTGAAGGAAGGTGGCAGGGAACGTGCCAGATGTGGCCTGCGTGAGCGCGGCCAGAAACACCTGGATGCACTAGGTCTTTGGTTTTGAATTCATTTCAAGTCATTGGGTATTTCTTTTGCCCATTATTTTCTGACTCTCGTATTCAATGACTTTGTAAGGAATAGGACAATTCTGTGGTGTCTTGGATGAGGACCCCACATGCCCTTGTTCCGTCTAGACCCGCTGCCTACCACTCTACTACACCACCAGCTTTGGTGATTCTTTACAGATTTCTTGTTGCCTTTATATGGTTGAGATGATTTAAGACATGTACTTAACCTGCTGTCTTGTTGTATTCTCACTCAGCCATTTGACTTTAATGTGCTTTAAGAGAACAATCTTTCTATGCTTTGGATTTCCCATGCAGTCAGTGTTTACACCCTAAACTAAAAGTATAGTTTTAATCTTAAATTATGAACTCTTCCATGCCCCTGAGTAATATGTGTCTATTGTGATAATCATTTGCTGAAGACTCCCAAGAGGTTGAAAGTAACCTTATACAGCAAATATTCACCAAATATGTTGGAAGTAACGTGTGGATATGGTTTCATAGCATCTGTTTGTGGTTATGTTTGCTGTTCTGGTCAGCTGGGAACAGTAAAGTAATATCTTCCCTTGTAAAACTCTGTTAAAATTTTCTATAAAGAACCCCTCATTCCTTTCCCATACCATATTTTCTGTGCTGTTCAGTAACTAGACAGTGAAGCCCTTTGTAAGGGGCAGAAGGACAACACAGGGAAAGAAATGAAGAGTTAAGATTTGGGCTCTCTCAGTCAACTTAATAAAGAGGGGGTGTGTGTTTTCATTCCTTAATGTGTTATGGATACCCTGTAGATTGTTTCTGTTACAATTCCTTGGAAAGTTCTTTGCTCATACTTTTGTGATTCCATGTTAACTCACAAGGACAGTGTTTGTATTGACTTTGCTTCCTACGGTGATAAGAGACACACACCGAGCTGCCACTTCTTTAAGACACTGCCAAGTCACTCCTACACAGAGAAGAATAAACCCAGTTTTTGTTCCCAAGTCTGAGGATTTGGGCTCAAAGGAAGTGTTGCCATTCCAGGAGTCGGTGTCATTTGAGGATGTCGCTGTGTACTTCACCTGGCAGGAGTGGCAAGACTTGGACGTTGTCCAGAAGCTGCTCTACAGGGATGTGATGCTGGAGAACTATAGCAGCCTGGTGTCCTTGGGTGAGTGTGACTCCCTGTAATCCTCTTAGCAGTTGTTTTCTATAAGTATGGGAATGCTCAACCTTAGTGTTGTACTCCAATTTTAGCTGATGCATGAGAATGGCACACATTTCTGGAGGGCAGTGTGGTTTTGTAATATACTTACACAACATGTAATGATCAGATAATGGTAAATCATCACTCAGACATACTACTTGTTTGAAATGGGGAAAATTTAAATCTCTCATCTATTGTGAAATATTCAGGGTTTTTTGCCCGCCATATATTTACTTTCATATTATGGACCCATAAGTTACTCATTCCTTTCTACATCTATCCCAGTAAATATTATGTATCCTCTCCTCCTGACCCCCATACCTTTTCACACTGTAGTAACCACAGTTTATTTCCCCATTCAGTTTTTCCCCTTTAGCTTTCTCATGTACCTAGAACACACAGCATTTTTCTTTTTCTGACATAGCTCACTTATATATTGCAGCTTTCCTAGGGATACACAAGATAGCTGTTCACTGTGGATACAGGGGGACTCAGGGACCAAAGACATGCCCTATAACTTCCAGCTTTGCAAAGAAATGTGTTTAGTGGGGTTAAAGAACATAGCAGGGGGAAATAGGTTGTCCGGAAACTTCTTGCCAAGCAAGTGTGAGGGCCAGAGTTTTTTCTTCAAGCCTGTGTATATTGTTATTTTTGTTGTTGCTGTCATGAAATACCCTGGCCAACAGCTTAAGGAAAGGAGTAATTATTTTGGCTTAAAATTCCAGGACATAGTCCATTACCGCAGGGAAGTTTAGACTAAGGCCTCTGGTTATATTGTCTCCCCAATAAAATTCCAGGACATAGTCCATTATGGCAGGGAAGTCATGACATCAGGAGGCTAAGGCCTCTGGTTACATTGTCTCCCCAATAAGGACACCCACTGGAGTGATGAATGCCCCCACTCAGTTAGTTTCCTTGCCCAGGGAACCATATAACTTACCCCTCTCCACTACACCATCTCCCCAGTTCTTGTGTTCCCCTCCTAACATTTTGTTCCTAGTTTTTTTTCTTTTTTAATGACTTCTTTTTTTTTTTTTTTGGTTTTTCGAGACAATTTAATGACTTCTTGTGCTTAAGTAGCATGTGTTGTTTTTGCAGTTTCATTGTGTTTGCTTTCTTAGTCTCCTCTGTTTATTTCGATATTCATGTTGTTTGGAGTTGTGTATCCTGTAGTCTAATGCCACTTAAGGATAATAGCCTCATCTGTGAAGGGGGTGAGTAAACACTTTGTAACAAAGTCTCTGATTCACACCCTGGAGCCAGTTTCTCTCATGGAAGGTGTCTGTCACCAGGGAACCTGACTGCAGATTGGCAGAAACTGGACTTGAGTTCTTATTTACAGGCTACTGCATGATCAAGCCTGAGTTGATCCTCATGTTGGAACGTGAATTTGGGCCATGGATGGCAGCAGATACCTCAGTCTGGAACCTTCCAGGTCAGTCAGTGTGTACTGGATAAGGGAAAGGGTCATCAAATACCTCATGGTGAGCTGGTCTTGCCAGACTTTACCCAGAGCCAATCTTGAATGAGGCTGGCCTTATGAATCAAACACAGCCCGAAAAGGTTTCTCCACTTAAACCCTCTTCCTGTTTTGTTGCTCAAGTATGTTTTGTAAAGATTTAGTCTCTTTTTTGAGGTCAAGTTTAGCAAGCAGATGTAATGACAACATGCATGATTTTATGTTGTTGTTTTTCTTGACATGTTTTCTTTTCCTGTCTCAATATGTTCCTAGGGAGTTGAAGAGAAATACTTAATTGTCCTGTCTCAGAGTTTCTATTGCTGTGATAAAAATCCATGAACAAAAGCAACTTCTAAATGAAAGTGTCTGACTTTATGATTTCAGAGGGCTAGAGCTCATGATGGTGGAACAAAGGCATGACAGCAGGGACAGCTGAAAACTCCCAACTCAAATTGCAAGTAGCTGGCAAAGAGGCACACTGGGAATGGCACCAGTCTTTTGAAACCTCAAAGTCTACCCCCAGGGACACACTTCCTCCAACAAGGCCACACCTCCTAATCCTTCCCAAACACTTATACCAAATTTAGACCAAACATTCAAACATGGGCTAATACAGGTCATTCTCGTTCACCCAAATGTGTAATTCCTCACTAGCCCACAGAAAGATTCCGTTTATTCCATTTGGTAAAGAGACGAGATTTTTAATATTAAAGTTAGAATACAGAGGTGGCTCTGAGACAGTTGTGTCACCCCCAAATCTGTCGGTTTTCAGTTTAATGAAATCCCATTTGTTATTTGTTTGTGTTGACTGTATTTTGAGCATATTTAAAAATACTCTCTCTACATTGTCCCAAATATCCCTGCATGTTCTAGAAGCTTCACAGTTTCTGTGAAGTATTTAATCACTGGGATGATTCACATATGGTCACTGTAAACATTTTATGTGTCCTTTTACCTTCTATTTTTATTTAGAATTTTTAAACCCGTGTTCATCAGACACATTGGTCGTATAGTTTGTTGTGTCCCTGTCTGGTTTAAAAACCACTGTAACACTGGTGTATAAAGTGGCAGTCAGGGACTTGGATGGTGTGTGCATGAGTGTGAGTGTGTGTGTGTGTGTGTGTGTGCTGTGTGTTTTGTTTCTAATCTATTCTTTGAGTATTTCATACCTGTATACAATGTATTTTGATCATATAGCCCACCAAATCCAGTCAGTGCCATGCTTATGGAACACAGACACCCAGCCAGGGACTGTTTCACTGAAGAGCACTGGCTTTCTTTCCGCCGCAGGCTTCAACCACCAAAGCTCCTCAGCTAGGAGTGGAGATCTATGAGTCCCTCTCCATTCATGATGGAAATTCAGTCCTTGATCTTGTGCAGGTCCTGTGTAGGTCCAGTTACTGCTGCCAGTAGATCCCTGTGTATATTACCATCTACTTGTCCATAGGTAGTCATTCAATGACCTCATCAATAAAGAAAATAGACTGTCCCTTCCCAAAGGCATTAATTTCCCAGAAGCCAGTCACCACTCAGCTGGGGTGGAGGGAACTTTATGACCACTTCCCCTCTCCATGATGGTATTTTGCCTGGCACAATCTCCATGAGTTCATATATTTGGTTTCTTAGAGTCAGTGCTTATGAATTAAAACATTCTTTATTTCTTTTTCCCCAGCTTAAAAAAAAATCTGATTATATTTATTTTATTTGAATGAGTATTTGCTTGGATGTGTATATGTATATCAGGCATGTTTCTTCCCCTACAGCTTTTCTTTTTTTTGTCTTTTTTTCCTCTGCGTGCTTTATTTTCTATGAAGTTATTTTATATTTTACTTACTTCACTAGTTGAGCTATTTCCCCTGCAAATTTTCTGGGTATTTTTGTTGTTGTTGTTGTTATTTTTGATGTTTTTATAACCTCATCTAATTCAATTGCCTTAAGTATATGTGGTTTTTCAATTTCATTGTGTTATCTTTTATTTTCTATTCTGTTTGCTTAAGTTTAAGAACAGTCTTTATTTTAGGCTATAGTGCAGCTTAATGCAATTTAAGGGTAATAGTCCACTCAGTAAAGAATCTGAATATAAATTGTGTCTCCAGAGAACTTCAAAATTACACATCTTACCAGAATTCCTGAAGTGAGCTTGCTGTCTTTCATTGTTGGTGCTAATTTGTCACATTTGGATAAACTACCTCATTTCCCTTTTGCAGGGTACTGCATGGTAAGACCAGAGTTGAATACCAAGCTGCAGCATGGATTTGAGCCATGGAGTGCCTCACAAGCCTCACTCTGGAGCCTCCCAGGTTCGTTGGTACATGCTGTCCTAGGGAAGGCAGCAGGGTAAAGCTCAGCAGATACTGGTTATGATGATTGATCTCTCTGTACACACTCTCACTGAACTTAACCTAAGAGACAGCGGTCTCCTGGATTTCTCAGATGCTTTATGCAGTGCCCCAAAATGGTTCCCCATGCCTTCCCATATCAGATCTTCAAAGATCTAACAGTAACACTCAAGTTACTCAACAAAATAGAAACCGAAGGAACATTTCCAGATTCCATTCATAAAGCCACTATATGATACCAAAGGGCCCAACAGGAAAAGGAAAATCATAAACTAATATGTCCCTTGTGAAGACAGATGCAAAAATTCCCAGTAAAATACTTTACAAACAAAATCCAAGAACCCATTTAAAAGACCAGCCTGGTCTACAAGAGCTAGTTCCAGGACAGGCTCCAAAACCACAGAGAAACCCTGTCTCAAAAAACTAAAAAAAAAAAAAAAAAAAAAAAAAAAAAAAAAAAAAATTATCACACAGTCAAGTCAATTTGACCCCAGAGGTGGAGGGCTGGGTCAACATCTGTCAATCAATAAATTTAATCCTCATAAACAGACTAAAAGGTTAGAAAACACATGGAGAGAATAGGCAGAGTCAAAGAGATGCCATGTAGTTGCCAAAGGAGAAGGATGCTGTAACCTACTGGTAGGCCACAGCCTCATGGTGATACATAGATAAATAGAAATGGGTTAATTTAAGATGTAAGAGTTAGTTAATAAGAAGCCTGAGCTAATAGACCAAACAGTGTTGTAATTAATATAAATTCTGTGTGATTTTTTTGGATCTGGGAAACAAAAGAATGGTCTTCACTTACAAATGGTGCCCAACTCCCAAGCAAGATACCATTGTAAATCAAAGGATTTGTGGTTGGTTTGGAGTTTACTTTTCTCTTTTGGTAGTGTAGTATACAGAATACCTTCCTGCACCAAAGATGCCAGAACCTAAGGGTGAAGGCTCTATAGACACCAGCTCAATTTCTCCATATTTAATTAGTTGTATAGGTGTTGTCTTCAGCAACGGGGCCTTGCTGTCAGTTTATGGAGAGCAACCTATAGTCTTGACAACAGCTTGAGTTGTTTGTGAATTTCCATGGGACCCTTTGGCCAGCAACTCAGTAGATGTAACCTAAATCAGTACTTGAAGCTTCATTTTGTCACTCTATTTTTCTGATTAGTTGACAATTTCATATAGATCACCCTCATATATGCATATATTTTAGAACCTTCTTCTGTATGGCCATTAATTTTACCTGACTTGCCCTTTATTCCATCCCTTGTCCCCCCTCCTCAATAACACTTGATCATCCCATTCCAGCCCCTTCCATACATTTATAATCATCAATTTTACTACTCTTTCCTAACAAGATCTATCTGTGTCTCTTTGTCTCTTACTTTATACTTAACCTCTGGTTCTACAAATTGCAACTTGGTTATCATTAATTTGACAACTAATATCCACATAGAAAGAAACATATACCATATATATGTCTTTCTGGGTCTGGGTTACCTCACTCAGGATTTTCTAGTTCCATCTATTTGCCTGTAGATTTCATGATGTCTTTTTTTAACAGTTGAGTAATACTCCATTGTATAAACGTACATTTTCTCTATTCATTCTTCCTTTAGGGGACATCTAGATTGTTTACAATTTTTAGTTACTCTGAATAGAACAGCAGTGAATATAGCTGGACAGATGTCTCTGTGTTAGGATAAAGCCTCTTTTGGGTATATGCCCAAGAGTGGTATAGCTGATTCTTATGGTAGACCTATTTCCCATCTTCCTGTGAAGCACCATACTGATTTCCATAGTGTCTGTACAAGTTTGTACTCCCACCAGCAATGAGCAGAGTTCCCCTTGCTGTACATCCTTGCCAGCATGAGCTATCACTTGTGTTATTGATCTTAGCCATTCTAACAGGTGGGAGTTGAAATCTCAAAGCCATTTTGATTTGAATTTCCGCAAAGACTAAGGATATCGAACAGTTATTTATGTCCCCGACATTTGAGTTTTTTCTACTGAGTGCTCTTTGTTTAGATCTTTCCCCCCATTTTTTGATTTCAGTTGTTTTCTTGATATCTAGTTTTTTTGAGTTATATATATATATATATATATATATATTGACTGTTATCCCTCTATCAGATGTGTAGTTGCTGCAAATCTTTTTACATTCTGAAGGTTGTCACTTTGTCTGAATGACAATGTCCTTTGCCATGTAGAAGCTTTTCATTTTCCGGAGGTCCCATTAATTGTTGATCTTAGTGCCTGAGCTAAAGGTGTCCTGTTTAGAAAGTCTTTTCCCATGTCAATGAGTTCAAGGCTAGTCCCCACTTTCTCTTCTATCAGGTTCAGTATATCTGGTTTTATGTTGAAGTCTTTGATCCACAGGGTGAAAAGTATGGATTTTTTTACATGCATTTATCTAGTTTGAACAGCAAAATTTGTTGAAGATGCTTTCTGCAGAGGAGAAATAAAAAGGAAAGGACATAACTGCTCCCAAGTATGGTGAAGAGAAAGTCTATTAAAGGTAAAAAGGAAGTTGTAGCCAGAGGCAGGGACATCTGGGACAGTCCAGAGTGGACATGAACAGGCTGAGCTGGGCCAGGTGGAGAGAGGGGAACAAGGTGCAGCAGCCAGGAGGCCAATGGTACAAAAGGGGTGGGTAACTAAAATGTCTGGTCTGTATATAGAAAAGTTTCTGGAGCAAGAGGTAGGGATTGAGGGATGCTGGGAGAACCTGGAGGTCAGTTCTGCTTTGATGTGTTAAACAGGCATCTCACCAGTCTCTCTCTGGTGTGAAACTTAACACTTTCTTTCTCTAGGGTGTATTTCTGGCCTATTTATCAAAAATCACATGCCATAGGTATGTGGATTTCTTCAATTTGATTCCATTGATAAACATTTCTGTTTATGTGCCAGTAAAATGCAGATTTTATTACAGTATCTCTGGAGTGCAACTTGAAATTGGTAATGGTGATACCTCCTACCTACAGTTCTTTTATTATTCAAGATTGTTTTAGCTTTCATGGGTGTGTGTGTGTGTGTGTGTGTGTGTGTGTGTATGTATTTTCATATGAAGCTGAAAATTTTCCTTTCAAGATCTGTGAAGAATTGTGTTGGAGTTTTGAGGGGGTTTCCATTGAATCTGTAGATTTCTTTTAGTAGCAGGGCTATTTTTACTACACTAATCCTACCCATCCATGAACATGGGAAGTCTTCTACTTTCTGATTATCTTCTTCAGTTTCTTTGTTCAATGTCTTGAGGTTTTTCTTATATATCTTCCACTTGCTTGATTCAAGTTACTACAAAATGGTTTATATTATTTGAGGCTATTCTGGAAGGTGTTATATTCCTAATTTCTTTCAGTCATTTGTATATAGGGGGACTACTGAGTATTGTGAGTTATTTTGTATCCAACTACTTTGCAGAAAGTGTTCATTCACTATAGGAGTCTCCTGGTGCAATAGTTAGGGTCACTTACCTATACTATCATATGAAAATAAAGATACTTAGACTTTTTCTTTCACATTTCTTTTTCCTTGATCTCCTTCAATTATCTTATTTAATCAGATAAGACTTCAAGTACTATATTGAATAGGTTTGTAGAGCATGGGCAACCTTGTCTTCTTCCTAAAATGTGGAATTGCTTTGAGTTTCTTTACATTTAAGTTAATGTTGAATAAAGCTTGCTGTAAACTACCATTATTATGTTAAGGTATAGCCTTTGTGCCCCTAATTTCTCCAGGTCTTTATCATTAATGGGCTTTGGGATATTGTCAAAGGTGTTTTCTGCCTCTAATGAGATGATCATGTGCTTTTTTTCTTTCAGCTTGTTTATATGGAGGATTCCATTTATTGATTTACATATGTTGAATCATCCCTGTATCTCCAGGATGAAGCCTACTTGATCAGTGTACATAAACTTTTTGATGTGTTTTTAGATTCATTTGCAAATATTTTATTGCATTTCCCTATCTGTGTTTGAAAGAGGCTCAGTCTGTAATTATCTTTCTTTTTGGGGACCTTATGTGGTTTGGGTGGCAGGATATCTGTGACTTTGTTCTGGAAAAAAGTGGGTGAGGAAGACAATGTTCCTTTTTTTTAATTTTGTGAAACAATTTGTGATTTTGTGAAATAATGAGAATTGATATTAAGTCTTTGAAATTCTAATAGAATCCTATACTAAAATTCTCTGGCCCTGGCTTCTTTTGAGTTAGCAAAGTTTTAATAACTGTTTTGATTTCAGTGAGGGTTATAGGTCTTTTTAAGTTGCTTATCTGATTTTCATTTAACTTTGGGAAGTGATAGATATCAAGAAAATTATGGATTTCTATTTGATTTTTGAGTTTCATAGAGTACAGATTTTTAAGGTGTGTGTATTCTCTGAATTTTCTCATTGCCTGTTGTTATGTCCCTTTGATTTTTTTCATTGATTCTTTGTATTTTTTTCTTTTTTGTTTGTTTCTATTTTATTGATTTCAACCTTTAGTTTTATTATTTCTTGCCATCTACTCATTTTGGGTATGATTTTTCTTTTCTATTTGTTCTAAAGCTTTCAGATGTGCTGTTAAATTACTAGTATAAGATCTCTTCAATTTTTTTAATGTAGGCATTTAATGCTATCAATTTGCCTCTTAGAATAACTTTCATTGTGTTCTAAAAGTTTTGGTAATTTATGTTTTCATTTTCTTCAATTCTAGAAAATCTTTGATTTCTCTCTTGACCCATTTTTTCATTTTTTTATTAAAAATGCTTTTCACTTTACATACCGTCCTCAGTTACCACTCTCTCTTCTTCTTCTGCCCCTCCCTCCCCCTTCCCGTCTACCATCCACTCCTCAGAGGGGTTTGGCCTTCCTTGGGGAGTCAACAAGGTCTGGCATACCAAGCCCCCTCCCCCATGAAGACTGAGTAAGGTATCTCACCATAGGAAAGAGGCTCCAAAAAGCCAGTTCATGCACCTGGGATAGGTGCTGGTGCCATTGCCAGGACTCCCCTCAACAAATCTAGCCACATAACTGTCACCCACATTCAGAGGATCTAGTTCTCTTGACCCATTTTTTGTTAGTAGTGAGTTGTTCAGTTTTCATGAATTTGCAAACTTTCTGTTGTTGTTGTTGTTTCTGTTGTTGTTTATATCCAGGTAGATTCCATGGTGGTCAGATAGGATGCAGGGTGTTATTTCAATTTTCTATTACCTGTTGAGGCTTGTTTTGTGTTCAAATACTTGGTCAATTTTGTAGAAAGTTCCATGAGGTCTAAGAAGGTATATTCTTTTGTGTTTGGAAGAAATGTTGTGTAAATATCTGTTAGGTATGTTTGGTTTATAATATCAGCTAGCTCCAGCATTTCTCCATTTAGTTTTCATTTGGATGTCCTGTTTCCCCTACCAATGTTTGTCAGTGTGTGATTCAACCTGTAGTATTGTTTCTTTTATGAACTTAGTGCCCTTGTGTTTGGTATATAATTGTTAATAATCACAACATTATTTTCTTTGTGGATTATTTTCCTTTGATGCATATGTAGTTTTCTTCCCTATTTCTTCTTATTAGTTTTAGTGTGAAGTTTATTTTATCAGACATTGAAATGGCTACACCAGACTGCTCCTTAGGTCCGTTTGCTTGGAATATCTTTTTCTAATGCTTTTACCCTGAGGTAGTATCTATCCTTGATGTTAAGGTATGTTTCTTAGATGCAGCAGACAGATTGACTCTGTTTTCAAATATAATATGTTAATCTTCATATTTTATTGGAGAATTGAGGCATTGATGTTGAAAGTTATCAATGAGCAATGATTGTGAATTTCTGTTACTTTGTTATTCTGTTGGTGAGGCTGACTCTGAAGTTCCTGTTAAAGAACCTAAATTATTTTTAAAGATTTATTTTATATGTGTGTTTTGCCTGCATATATGCCTGTAGGCCAGAAGACAGCACCAGATATCATTATAGATGGCTGTGAGCCACCATGTGGTTGCTGGGAATTGAACTCAGGACCTCTGGAAGAACAGACAATGCTCTTAACCTCTGAGCCATCTCTTCATTACAAAGAACCTAAATTTTTAATTTCCAGATTTCCCTTAGTTTTCTTTTATTGATGCTATTTCCACTTTTAAGTTTTGAATTGTTTTACTTATCTCCTTCTACTTTTTTGGATTTTCCCATACTTAATGGATTTGTAAAGATACTTTTTAAAGACCTCTGTTATATTCACAAAGCATATTTTAAGGTTGTTTTCTTGTTCTCCAGCTATGATAGAATACTCAGGGTCTGCTGGACTATAGTGGAAAAATACAATTCTGGTTGTTATCGATTGTATGTTTACCCTATGGGCTAGGCATCTGGTATTGGCTCCAAAGCTACAGAAAGTCCATGTCTTGAAAAACCATTAAAAAAAAAGTGTCAGGACAGTTATAAAGGAAAAAAGCAGAAAGGAAGTAGGAAACAGTTCATACTTCAAGCTCCCAAGGCCAGAACTGTAAAGTAAGCCCAACTGTAAGGTAAGAACAAAGATCACCAACCAACAAAGCCAACCAACCGACCTGTACACCTCTTTTCCAGAAAGTGTCAAATACATTGCTCCAGTATGTCAGTCAGACTGACTCTGCCTGGCAGCCTAGGCTTGGAGAAAAAATTGATTGCATTTATCTTGGAGTACCTTCTAGTCTTGGGTCCTGAAAATGAGGAGCTCACACAGCAGGAAGACTGGACACATTGACACCATGAGAGATGGCCACATGAGGAAATTGTGGAAACTGCAGGTTCAGATGCCAAATCACTGAGAAACTTAAGCAACAGGAAATGTGTGCTATGAAAGATTTGATGGTCACAGACTGTGAGAAGTGAGCCCCGGTCACTTCAAAGAATAGGAAGCTGAGAGCATCATTAGCAGATTGTTTGGCCTCTGGGCCCTCCTCCCAGCAGCATATGCTTGGCGAGCATAATCAGACAAGGAACTCTGAATTTAGTTCTAGCAGATCTAGATTTTATGTCTTCTTTCTGTAGTGTGAGTTTCTGTTGGTTGGTTCTGAAAGCATCAAGACCAGCCAAGTCCCAGCTTCCTCTGGTCTTCCACAGTCCAAAACCTTTGGCTTAGACTTCCCTTATTGAACAAAAATGGGGCCTTTGAAAATGATTGTGCTTGATCCATAAATTAGAACTTGTCAGTGTCAGAATTGGCTCCTTTTATGTACACAGGGAGGTTTCTTAACTGAACACATCCCTGTTGCTCACAAAACTGTGCCCATTTCAGCTGTCAGCCAGCACATAGCACATAGCATCGAGGGTGAGTTGAGAGGAAAAAAGAAAAGCATTAAATTTAACTTGATCCTAAGTATCCCAATAGTAGAGAACACAGGCAAAATGGTTCTCTGATAATTTATTTGCTTTCTTTCTTTTAACATATTTTTACTCTATTGCTAGTGTTTTCTCTCTAGTAAAAAAAAATAGCTATTTTAAAATAGTCTCCAAGAAAACATTTTGTTCTTTTAGGAAGCCCATGTAAATCCAGAAAATGGGAGGAAAATGGGAAAACTTAGACTAAGTGAAGAATTTGAATAAAGCTGCCTTCTTGTTTTTTTTTTTCAGGCAGAAAATCTGCATAAGTAAATAATTGACTGTGCCTCAGGACAAAGTAAATTTATTGAATTCCACATGCATAGAAATCATTTCCCTAACCTTTATTCTTGCTTATTCAACTATACTTACATCCTTTAAGAAACTGATACAGACAACCATTAGTTCATTTACAGAAGAGGTTCAGTGTAGAATAGCACCTCAAGCCCAGATAATATATTAGAAATATGGAACAAAGGACAAATGACAGGTCAAAATTGATGTGTGGAAATCTACAGCTGAGAAGGAGATGAATACTTTACCTTTCTTGTTTGAACCAAGCACAGCAAAGCCTCAAAGAAAGCTAAGTCCTGGGAATGCCTATTATTGAAATTGTTAAATTAATTCATTGAAGACTAATATATTTATTTATCATAAGTTAATATTTTAGGACCTAGGCCTTGAAGATACAAAATACTACTATATATTTGAATTGCTTAAAAATTCTTTGTATGATTCATAGACATAATTTTTGTTTGTTTGTTTGTTTAATGTCTTTTAGATGTCCATAATTTAAATGACTTGGGAAGTCAAGAGACACACTTGTGGCAAGTTGAAGTCACCAATGGCATTACATCATATGAACAGATGGTTGAAGTAGGTACATTTTTTTTTTTTTTTTTTTTTTTTGTATAAGCTAGACCACATTTAAAGTCTAAACATTCAGTAGTGCTCTACTTACTCAGGAACTTAATCCACAGCAGACAATACTAACTCTCCACAATGAGCCTGATGAGACGCAGGTTGGAAAAGAACTTGATAATTTTATTGTAACTGAGACTAATAGAGCATCTTAGTGTCCATTTTAGAACCAAACTTTGCAGTATATACTTACTTGGAGCCACTGAAACTCTTCCATTAAAAGAAAATTTTACTGATGTATAAGAAATGTCATGTGTGGGAGACCTCTAAATAAAGTTTGGTGAATATGGCAGTCCTTTGGATGATGTCACATTTCTTGCCCAAGACATGACTTAGGTAAGACAGAAAATTTTTGAGTCTCGTATATACTAAATAACATTTGGTAGCAAGGCTAAACTCAGTAAAGAATATGAAATACACAAAGAGTAAGAAATCAGACTTCAGAAATATCAGGAAGCAGATGCTAATAGTATTGTGGGTTATAAGAATGTAACAAATTTTTCTGTCTCAAGGCAGAACTGCAGATTCAAGAGAAAATGCATCAAGGGGCAAAACCATATGAATATAAAGAATGTGCGGAAACACTTTATCAGAATTCAGAGCACACCTTGAATCAAACATCTCAGTCATATGAAAACCCTTTTGGATGGGAGGAATATAGAAAATCTTTCTATTACCAGTCCACCCTCACTCAGCATCAAAGATTTCATATAGGGGAGAAGCTCTATGAGTCTCCACAGTGCTGGGAAATTTTCCCCTGGAAGTCCCAAGTCAGTGTACACGAGACATTTCGTGGAGGTGAGAGACGCTATGAGTGTGAAGAATGCAGGAAGTCTTTCCACCGGAAGGCAAACCTTATTCGACATCAGAGAAGAACACATAGCAGAGAGAAGCCCTATGAATGTATAGAATGTGGGAAAACTTTCTACTGTAAGTCAGACGTCACTCGACATCAGAGAAGAACTCATAGTAGAGAGAAACCCTACGAATGTGTAGAATGTAGTAAAACTTTCTACTGTAAGTCATACCTCATTCGACATCAGAGTAGAACTCACAGTAGAGAGAAGCCCTATGAATGCACAGAATGTACTAAAACTTTCTACTGTAAGTCAGATCTTACGCGACATCAAACGACTCATAGTGGGGAAAAGCCTTTTGAATGTAATGAGTGCTCTAAAACATTCTACTATAAGTCAGACCTTGCTAATCACCAGAAAACTCACACAGATGATAATCCCTATGAATGTAAAGAATGTAAGAAAACTTTCTGCTCCAAGTCAAGCCTCAATCAACATCATAGGATTCATACAGGTGAAAAGCCCTATGAATGTAATGAATGTAAGAAAAGTTTCAATTCGAAGTCAAACCTCACTGAGCATCAGAGAAGAACTCATACCAGAGAGAAGCCCTATGAATGTAACGAATGTTGGAAATCCTTCTACTGTAGGTCAGAACTCATTAATCATCAGAGGACTCATACAGTGGAGAGATACTATGAATGTAAAGAGTGTAATAAAAATTTCTACTGTAAGTCAAACCTCAATCAACATCAAAGAACTCACACAGGAGAGAAACCGTATGAATGTAAAGACTGCAACAAAGCTTTTTATTGTAAGTCAAACCTCAATCAACATCAAAGGACTCATACAGGTGAAAAACCTTTTGCATGTAAGGACTGTAGTAAAGCTTTCTATTGCAAGTCAAGCCTTGTTAAACATCAAAAAATTCATTCAGGTGAGAAGCCATATGAATGTGAAGAATGCAGGAAAACTTTCTTCCAAAAGTCAGATCTCACTCGACATCAGAGAACACATACCGGTGAAAAACCCTATGAATGTAAAGACTGTAGCAAAACGTTCTATTGTAAGTCAAACCTCAGTCAGCATCGGAGAACCCATACACATTCAAAATCTTATGGGTGTAAAGAATGCAGGGAAACATTCTATTCTAAATCAGAGCTCACTGAACATCAAAAAAGTCATACAGATGAGAAACCCTATGTGATGTTTAATATTGATTGTCAACTTGACAAGATCTGGAATCATCTGGGAGACAGACCCCTAGCCATGCCTGAGAAAGATTATCTAGATTGAGTTAGCCTCTGGGGATGTCTGATTGATAATCTTGGTTTGATTAATTGAAGTGGGAAGACTCTCCATAAATATGGTGGCATCATTCCCTGGCATGGGGTTATGTACTGCATGAAAGGGGTGGCACCATTCTGTAGACTGGGGTTCTGAACTACATGAAAAAGAGAAAGGTAGATCAAGCATGACCATTTGTTCTTTGCTGCTTCCTGTCTGGATGACATTTGACAAGCCACTTCAAGCTCCTGCCACAGTGACTTCCCTACCATGAAGACTTGTACCTTCAAACTAATACAAGAAGTTAGTTCTGAGAAGTGAGGTCATTGCTCTGATAAACTTGACTATATGTTTCTTAAGCCATTGGCAGTGGTTTTCATGAGGAATGTAAAAGATTTTAGAACGTTGCACAGATAAAACCTTTGAATGCTATGCTACAGAGGTAAATGGGCCATTCTGATGGAAGTTTATAAGACCAGGAGGCAGAGGGAAGTACTGACTGGAGTCCTGGCTCACAAGTCTTCAGAGGAGAATGAGCACTGCCAAGAACTTAACTAGAGACCATTTGTGTGATCCTTTCCAAGAATCTGGCTTCATTTTACCTGTGCACTGGGAACTTGAGTAAAGGTGAGCTTAAAGAAAATGTGCTGAATTGTTGGGTGAAGAAAATTTCCAAGTAGGAGTGCATTCAGGCTGTGGCATAGCTCCTGGTAACAGCACTTAGAAAAGTTTACAGTGAAAAAAACTTCCATTGAGCAGAAGATAAATGCAAACGTGATTAAAACTTGCAGCTTCTCAAGGATTAAGAAATCTAAAGCAAAGCAACAGTTGTAGGCAAGGCAAGTATGGAAAAGGAAGCTGTGAGTGATAAAAGAGAAACACCCTGCTCTGCCCAAAAACAGTAGGAAATGCATCCCAAGTGCTATGCTGCTTCAGCTTGTGAAAATGCAGATTTATTTGAAAGAAAAGAGCCTGGAGTGAGAATGTCACTGAAGGAATGTTCTACTTTTGAAGACAACATCCTAGGGAAGTGTTTCTGAAGGGTCAACACACTCTAGGTAACAGCTGTGATCCAAGAGGGCACTTCACATTTCTAATAAGCAACAGCTCTTAGAAGTTTTGTGTATGTGATACTACACAAAATATTGAGGGGGTCAGATAGACTTGCTCCAGAGTTTCAAAAACCAGCTGAGGATAGGCATAGTAGGTCAAGACTGGAGTCTCTACATGGAGGCTCTGAATGCCCACTGCATGAACTTGTGAAGATGAACTCTAAGTTACCATGGAGACTCTAGCATATAAGTGATGCAAGGACCATGGAGGCCTACACCAAGGAAAACTACAGACAAGGAGTGGAGCCAATGGTTGTATGTGACATTGGCAGCAGAGATGGAAAAATGGGACATCTCAAGTATTTTGGATACCAGATGATTCTATTACAAGTCTCAGATGTTGGACATAGAGCAGCAAGATTTACTGTTTTATCTTCTGGATTTCAGCCCCGATCTTTCTTTTCAGGAATGGGGATGTTTACTCTATGCTTTTATGTATTGGAACCATGTAACTTGCTTTTTGGTATTAAGGGTCATTGCAATTGTTTCAGATGAAACTTGGACTTTGGATATTAAAACTGTGTTGAAACTATTGAAGACTAGAGACTTTTGGTGTTGTACCTAACACATTTTGCATTATGAAATGGCCATTAGCTTATGGGACAAGAGAGGAAAAGTTATTACTTAACGGTGATAACCATGTTAGGTTTGCAAGGAATAGAGTTGTGATGGCTAATATTGTCAGCTTAACAGGATCTGGAATCTCCTGGTAGATGGACCTCTGGGAATGTCTGGGAGAGATTAATTGGAATGGGAACAGTTACTTTAAATGTTTGCAGTACCATTCAATGGGCTGGAGTCTAGATTGCATGAAAAGGAGAAAAATGGCTGAGAATGATTCTTGACTGTGGATGCCACTAGACCATCTGCCTCGAGCTCCTACCACTGTAACCTCCCTGTCTGGATGGATTCTACCTTTGAGCCATGAGCCAAAATAAACCCTTCCTTAATTTGCTGTGTCAGGATATTTTATAAAAGTCACAGGAAAAGTAGATAACACACCCTATGAATGTTTAAACATGTAGGAGTGGGGTTGGAGAGTTGGCTCAGCCATTAAGAGCATTGACTGCTCTTCCAGAGTTTGGGTTCCCTGCTCCAGCATGGCTCACAGCTGTCTGTAAATCCACTTCCAAAGGCCTCTGTGAGCAATGCACCCATGTAGTAGTGTGCATACATGTATGCAGACAAAACACTTGCATACATAAAATAAAAAAATTTAAAAAAACTGTTGAAAACTTCCTCATGTAAGTCAGACTTTATGACATCCCAGAATTCACATAAGTGAGAATTCATTTTAAAGTAAAGAATATGGGAACCTTTTTTATCAAAATTCAAATTTCAATAAGCATCAGAATTCATGGATGAGAAACAAGAAACCTTCATGTATAGAACCCAATCTTTGCTTGACATCAAAGAATACATTCAGTTAAGATACTGGAATGTAAAGTGAACACAATGTGGCTGGGAGACAGAAGCCCCACCCATTTTCCTAGAAGGGCTGTATGCCCCGGAGACTTTAGTTTCACTACCTTGGTGAACACAGCATTAGAAGGTTCCAACTAGGTCCGTTTTTCCTGTTGAGCATGTTGTGCCCCGAATCTCCCTCCCTCCCTGTCATTTTACTGAGTATATACACGGCTGTATCCATTCTTTGTCACTCAGGTGAGGGCTGCCCATCTTGGAGACTCAAGCTTGTTCATTTCCCACTTGAGGGCTGTATACCCAGGAAGCTCCAGTCTCTGTGTGCACGTTGTACCTGGGAGATTTCAACCCCTTTCATCTCCCAGGTGAGTGCTGTATTGTGAGAATCTCCAGCTTCACATTGTCCCAGTAATCACAGCATACCCAGCAGCTTCATCCTATCTTGTGTCCCCTTTGAAGGATATATGCATGGGTAACTCCAGCCCAGGAAAGTAAAGAATGCTTGGTGAGCTCCATCCTGTCAACAACGCATCTAAGAAGCTGCAGCCTCACCTATTGCCTTGATGACCAAAGCAGTTCTGAGTGGCTCTTGCCCATCTCATCATGTCAATAAGCACAGGATGCCTGGGAGTCTCCAGTCCCAACTAGTTTGTATGTTATACCAGAAGCCTCCAAACCCATCCATCACCCAGTCAGGGCTATATGCCTAAGAGACTTCAGACTCATATGCCACCTCTTTGAGCACAGTTTGTACCTGGGAGACTACAAATAAACCTGTGGACCTCGTAAGCACAGGGTGCCTAGGATGTTCTGTCCCTTGGCTCATTTCCTAGGCAGAGGCTTTATGTCTACAAAGTCCGAGTACTGCCCATTATTACAATGAGCACAGCAGACACTGGCTTTACTCATTACCCTGACAAGAATAACACACCTGGAAATGTCCAGACCAAACCATTTTGGAGAGGATTGTGTGGCCAGTCATGGTGACCACAGCATGAACATAAGCTTGAGTCCTTTCACCTGCATGAAAACAACACAACACCTGGGGCTCAGAGTAAGAAGGAGTTGACATGAAGAAGAAAAAAAATTCAACCAAATGACCTGAGTCCAGACTGCAAGTCTCAATATAAAAGCGCAATTTCTACAAAAAGGCAAACTAAAAATTATGAATTTTGCAATAATGATATCTAGTTTAAGTAAATAATTAAAAACTTTAAGTATGTTCAGATAACTCAAGAAATATGCTTGAAAAAAATAATCCCAAGAGGGATCTTAACTGATTGAAATAATATTGACACACTATTTATAAAAAGGAATTTAATAAGGAGATAGAAATATTGAAAATATGCTAACTGAAATACTGGAAATTAAGAATATTAAATCTGTGGAAAACATCACCAAGAAAACACATCCCAGGGAGGACAGACTGTTTAAATTTGAAGAAAAAGTATAGAAATTAAAGCAAAGATAGTTGGCTGACTCCAAAGAAACAGTGTCTTTCAAACACAACAGGACTGATGCACATGTGAACTCAGAAACTGTGACAGCACACGCAAGACCTGCACACACTTAAGCCAGACAGAGTTCCACACTGAGAAGGGGAATTGGACACAGTATTCTGCCCTTAACCAAGAAACTGTTGGTAATTGATACTGACTGGCAAATGGAATATAAATATTCTCCAGTGGCGTGTCACTGGGTAATATCAATGACACTCCAGGACCCCATGTGCAGTAGTTGGCCAACCCAAAACAGACTCAATGGTACTTTTGTGAACTTCTTTTTCCATTTATTTGGATATTTTTGATCTTACTGATGTTGTGCCCGTTTTTATTTTGATTTGCAGGGGTTAGCTCAAATAGATATTTGTACTCTACAGCATAACTCATCAGAGCTGAAAGATGAAAATAGTTTATGACCATTTATAGTTGAATTAATTAATTCCAGTTATATGCACAGAAGGATGTATTCAGACACAAAATTAAAGAATTCGTAGTATGAGTGGACCGACAAACATCATGCTAAAAGAGTTAAGGCAGTCACAGAATGAGTCTGTATGATTTCGTGTATTTGAGTTATCTCAAATAGGCAAGTTCAGGCAGTGGAATTATGATTATCAGGAGTTGAGGTAGAGATAAAGGGAAGTTATTAATGAATATCGAATTTTTATCAGTGATTATTATGTTACAACTCTGGAGGGAAAGGTAACCTGGCTCGCAGAAGTCAGGATGCACCTACAACTCTGTTTTGGTGGGAGATGATTTCCCACAGGAATATAGCAATCCTCCTCCCCTCCCCTCCACTCTGACGTAGCAATTCTGCTCCTCTTTACTAAGGGGTTGCCCCCCCACACACACCTCTTACAGAAATGTAGCAGTTTGTTCCTGCTTCAGTGAACGTTGTTACTTCTCTGCCCTTCTCAGCTCAAGCAAAAGGTCTTCACCCAAAATTCCTTCAAGAGATTTATTGCAAGGGAGGAATCGAGGAGAATAGCTGCCTCTGCCAGGGTGGAAAAAGACAGTTCCCAGCTGAACAGGTACATGACTTTTATAGAAGTTCTTAGGTGCAGAGTTTTTCCAGGGTGAAGATTTTTCAGGGTGGGAATTGGACAGATTTCAGTCCCTGAGCTTGGATAAACTCAAAGATTGACTTGATTTGTGCTGAGTTTGGTCAGGGGCAGAGTGTGTTTCTTGGGCTCTGGTTTCAGGCCCAAGGTGTGTTTCATTGGCTGTCCCCTTTAACCGTTTGTCTCTGGTTTTAGGGTCAGGGTTTGATTCTTTCACTGCCTCTGGTTTCAGAGCCAATGTAGGTTTTGGGGACTCTGGTTCCAGGATTAAGATGTGTTTCTTTGACTCTGTTTCAGGGCTAATGTGTGTTTCTTTCACTAGCTCTGGTTTCAAGATCAAGGTGTGGTTTTTTTCATCTTTTTACCCTACACTCCCCCTTTTCGTTTATTAATAAACAGCCAAGGGTTGGAAAGCGGGCAACATTATCATTAGACTACTTCTTGTTGAATTGGGGCATTGAGGTTCTTGGGACAATCTTGATCTTCACCATCAGGATGTAACTGGGTGCTGAAGATCTCTGACTCCATAGCTAGGTGCTGGTAATCCTGGAATAGTAATTGGTTAAAAGTCTAGTTAGAAATCTTTTAGATGTGTTGTTGAAGACATCTAGACAAGAGGTTTATGAGGCAGGGTACAATTAGTAGGATTAATAAAAAGAAGAGGGATTGAGAATTGTAGCATTCAGTTCCATATCTAACTATCAGTGATCCACTGGCTAGAGGTATCTAGCTGTTTATGTTTTTGAAGATCCATTTGGAGTTGTTGGATCTTGCCTTTCACTATACCTGATTGGTTAACATAGACACAACATTCTTCCCCAAGAAAGAGATGAGAACCATCTCCCTCTACTGTTAATAAATCTAACCTGCTCCAACTTCGTGGGGTGGCCAGTGAGTCTATTTGACCTTAAAGGAAAAGAATAGTTTGAGCTACCCATTGGAAATCCTGGATGAATTACAAGGAAACTGGTGGTAAATAGCTAGGGAAGTACTCAGTCCTACTCTGGTGGCTACACCTGCAGTTATGCCCAAGGCTGCTACAAAGGGTATGACCTCAATCGTTCATTTTTCATGCTGTACTGCTATGAACTTGGTGATGGAAACTGACAAGAGTTTTTCACCCCTAATTTAGGAAAAAGGAACACTTGAGCACAAATCCTAGACCACCTAGCAGGTAAGCAGCAATAAACTTGAGTGTCACAAAGAAAGGAGGCATTGTAAATCTTTGGACATAGGGACTGGGTGATAGTACTAAGGGGAATGTTATTATTGTAGTCAGCAGAAACCAGAGTGCCCACAAGATATGCTCCTGTGCAGTTGGAACTTGGTAGCAGTGACTTGGTAGTAGTGACTTGGCTCTGAGCAGTTAACAAGTGGTAAGATGAGAGAATCTGACAATGGGTGAGGCCACAAATGTGAGTTTGACCAAGGAAGGACACACAACCAGCATTCTCCAAAGAAGTCAGACTGGGTGTTGTTCAATAGCCAATATGCAGAAGCTAAGGTCTGAAACAAGAGATGGCGTGACAGGGAGATGGGATCAATATCATCAAAAAAGGGTGATATTAATGATGTAATTGCCTGCAAGGAACTTTGAACTATTTCTTCTGCTGTGTCTATACCTAGGAGTCAAGAGATTGAGATGTGCACCCTCTTTATTTTGAGCATGCCTGATGGGTGGTTGTGATATATGCTATAGTAAAGCTTTTCAGTGACACTCATTTCCCATCCAAAGTGTCATGGATCCTTAAGATATAAAAGATTCCCCATTCTTCAAAGAATTCAGAGTGTTTTCCTGGATATGAATTATGTCTCCTAAAGGACCAATAAGGACAGCCTCCATAGGTTTCTGGCTAGCATTAACAGTAATCTCTACTTGATCATAAAGAAACCAAGCATAGGGGACAAGTATCTTAGAAATTGATTTTGGTATATAGGGATAAGTATCTCTTTTTGGCAAGTGATCTCCAGACCCTGCTACGTGAGTGATCTTGTTGGATTGCTGGGTATAAGAAAATCTTAGTTGTATTCCAGAATTTCTCCTACTGGAATTTTAATGCAGAGGGATGATACTATCTTAGAATGGATCTTTTAACCACATTAACCAAGTAAAAAATTAAAAACTTATTTGGAAAAAGTCTCTGAATTAATTATAAAAGGAAAATTGAGACTTCATCAATTAGCAGGTTTAGACCCAGTAGAAATTATTGTGCCTTTCACTATTGATGAAATAAAAAAGTTATGGGAAGACAATGAACCATAGCAAAGAGCTTGTGCTAATTTTTTGAGAGAAATAAATATCAACTATCCCAAAAGCAATAGACTTAACCTTATAAAGAGAACTTCTTGGATTCTTCCCCGAATTGTACATGATGCCCCAATAACTGGAGCCTGTACATTTTACACTGATGTGAATAAATCAGAGAGAGGATGTTACAAATCAGAAGAATTAAGTAAGGTGGAACAAAGCCCTTATAATTCTGTCCAGAAGGCAGAATTATATGCTATTCTCATGGTGCTAAGGGATTTTAAAGAACCTTTTAATATAGTTACTGATTCGTAATGTGCAGAAGGAGTTATCTGCATATTTGAAACGACTAAATTTATATCAGATGATACAAAATTGACTTCATTATTTATCCAGGTGCAAGACATAATCAGAAATAGGCTTTGTTCAATATACATAATACACATTCGATCCCATTCGGGTCTGCCAGGTCCTCTAGCACAAGGTAATGCAGAAATTGATCAGTTATTGATTGGAATTGTGTTGCAGGCCTCAGAATTTCTTTAAAAAAGCATCACGTAAATAGCAAAGTTTAAAGAAAGAGTCTTCTATTACATGGCAACAAGCAAAGGAGATTACAAAGAGATGCCCCACTTGCTCTTTCTATAACCAAACACTGCTACCTGTAGGGACTAACCCAAAGGGTACTCAAAGGGATGGGATCTGGCAAATGGATGTGTTCCACTTGCAGAATTTAGAAAATTAAAATATGTACACCACACCATTGACACTTATTAGGGTTTTTAATGGGCAGCTGCTTTAAGCTCAGAAAAGGCTGATTCAGTAATCACACATTTATTACAAGTTATGGCCATCATGGATATACCTGCACAAATAAATACAGCATATGTCTCTAGGAAAATGAAACAGTTTTTTTGCTTATTATAATATTAAGCATGTTACAGGTGTACCACACAATCCTATAGGTCAGGCCATTATAGAAAGATCAAATTGAATTATAAAGGATATGTTAAACAAACAGAAAGGGATGGAAAATGCCCTCAGAAGTAGATTACATAATGCTTTATTAACCTTGAATTTTCTTAACGCTAATGAGAAAGGGATAACAGCAGCAGAAAGACATTGGATAATGGAAAAGTCTTCTGAATTTAATCAACTGGTTTACTTCAAGAATGTGCTGACCTCACAATGGAAGCCAGGAGATGTGCTGCATTTTGGATGTCAGTTTCAACATTCCATTGTAAGTCCCAGTGTTCAAACTCAGGTCATGAGGCTTACCTTGCAACAGCTTTTACCTGATAAGTCTTCTTGCTAGCCCACACAGCAATGCTTAACAAATACAGGAAAATTATAATGATTCCTTTTATTCTATCTTATTCCAATAAAATAAAGCTAACTTCAACTCCAGAGGCCCTCTTATGACCTCTATGGGAACATGCATCAACTGAACATTGGCATAACAAGACTCAGTAAGACTAAACATAAACCCTCATATCTCATATCAAGGCTGAATGAGGCAACCCAATAGGAGGGAAAGGGTCCAAAGAGTAGGCAAAATAGTCACACACACACACACACACTTCCATTGTTACTAGCTTCACAAGAGATCAAGCTAAGCAATTACAGCTTACATGCAGAATGCCTAGTGCAGAACTATGCAGGTTCCATGATTGCTGCTTCAGTCTGATCCCCGATAGTCTCTGCTTGATTGATTCTATGGGCCGTGTTCTCCTGGTGTCCTAAAACCCTTTGGCTCCTACAGTTCTTCCTTTGCTTCTTTCTCAGGTTTCCCAAGCTCTGCCTAATATTTGGGTATGGTTCTCTACATCTGCTCCCATCAGCTGCCATAGGAAGCCTCTCTAATGGCAATTGGGCTAGGCAAATATCTTAGGATTTCTATTGCTGTGAAGAGACACTATGACCACAGCAACTCTCATAAATGAAAACATTTAATTGGGACTGCGCTGTAGGAACTCCTTTAGTCAGTAATTTTGAAAATACCAACCCACCTGGGCATGGCCTCTTATACTATAAATGCTGTCATAAAGTGCACACTCGTTCTTTCTTCTGGCTGCTAGATTCATTTCCTGTTCTGTGTTCATGCAGAGGACTCTAATCTGTGAGTCCACCCCTAAATAAATAACCCTTTATTATACTCAATTCTTAGCTAGTGTGGGATTTCTTCTTAGTATCCATCTTCATCTGGCACCCAATGTGAGTCCCAACTCCATGCTTACCGGGTGGACTGGCCTAAAAGGCCCAAAAGATCCATGGTTCAAAAGATCTCCACCCCTACCCACCTGGCTTGATTTTACCTACTAAGCTTTTTTTTTTTTTTTTTCAAAAACCTACCAGAGCATAGCTGTGCACAGCAACATGGAAATTTCCCAGGCTCACACACACACACATCCTTCCCAACACTTTCCTCCAGCATAGTAACTTGTGCCATACTCGGACAGCTTCTGGTTTGTGTTCCCTCCTTGTGACCTCTGGGCCTCTTGATCCAAAAAAAAAAACTCTCTCCATGTACAGAATTGATTTAATTACTCTTAAGAAAAGAGCAAAGCATATTTGTCAGAATTTGACCAGGCACCAAAGCATTGTGGGACTGTTCCTGCTGCAGCTGATCGTGTCTCACTGTCACGTGGTTGCCATGACACCTGCTGGCCAATAAAGGTTATTACACCTACAACAATTTACTTAAATCTTGTAACAAAGTTAACTATTTGATTAATAAATAAATCAATAAACTTGAAAGTTATATGATGCAGACAATATTACCATCCAGAAATATTACAAGGAGAGGGCCTACTTGTTCATCCCAGCCTCTGGGCTACCTTAGTCCCGAAATAACTACACAGAAACTGTATTTATTAAATCACTGCTTGGCTCATTAGTTCTAGCTTCTTATTGGTTAACTGTTACATTAATTTAACTCATTTCTATTAATCTGTATATTGCCACATGGCAGTGGCTCACAGGGAAAGTTTCGGCATGTCTGTCTCTGGTGGCTTTATGATGTCTCTCCTCTACTCTGCCTTTTTTCCTCCCAGCATTCAGTTCTGTCTTCCCCGCCTATCAACTAGGCCAAGGCAGTTTCTTTATTTTAACTGAAGAAAGTAACACATAGGCCAAAAGACGTCATACACCACAGGAATTAAATAACCTTTTTGCTTATACTATGGATGGTATTCTTCAAGGCTTATATGGTTTTCCTGATACATCCATTTATTGGACTTTGTGACTTAGTTTCCTTTTTCATATTATGTCGTTAAGAAAATAATTTGATAACAGAGTCATGAAACAGGCATGTTGTAGGAATTCCTACAGCCAGTAGTCTTTAAGCTACCTGCCCACTTGGGCATGGCCTCTTATACTTTTTATGCCAATGTAAAGCACACATCCAGCCTCTTTTCCAGCTACGGGATTCAGTTGCTATTCTCTGTTCCATCAGAAGATATTGGTTTGTGAGTCTTCCCCTAAATAAATAGCCCTCTATTATTCTCAATTCTGAGCTAGTGTGGGATTTCTTTTAAGTGTTCATATTCACAGGCACTTTTAGAAGTGATACAGTCTTATAGTGAACAGATAACTGAAAAGATTAGTATCATTGAAAATCAAAAGGCAGCTAAAAATTAATACATTGAAAAGGATAACATTAATTTGAAAGACAAAATTCAATCCATGTCAAAGAGTACTGAGAAATTGTCCTGAAGAATTCATACTATTGAATTTGACAATCAAAATCTGTTACAAAGTTATGATAGGTTAGCAGATGTGCTATCTCTCCAGGAAGGTAATCTGCATGCTTTCCAAATCATGACCAAGGATAAAATGTTATCTTTAAAGGAAAAACTTCAGACCTTGGAATCACATGTTCAGAATGAGGACCAGAGGCTATGTCCATGAATTAGATCACTAGAAATATCTATGGACCATGAGATTCAGGCTTTACAAAAGACAGTAGTAAAATGATTGAGAAAATTATCAAAGTTGATGAGCAAGGAGAAAAGGTAAAAGGACAGAGTTTAACATTGCCAGTATATGTCAGAGTCAGAGATAGCTTATCTGGGGTTTTAGCTTCCTACCCTGTAATCACCTCTGAAAAAGCATCAAGTTCTAAATGACCAATAGGATCCAAAGAATGTAAATGGATACCTATAGCTATGAACAATCTAAAAGAAACTAAGCAAGTTATAGTATCTTTTTTTTTTATGTCAATGTTAAATTTAATCACGATATTTAATAACTGACTTGCAATCACTTAATAAGTTTTCTTTATTCTCTTGACATGACATAAGGTTTTCTCTCATAACTAAAGTGCCATCTTATTGAAAAGACACAGGAATAAAGGCTCCTGTCAAGGAAGCTAAGATAAAGCCTCAAAATAGAGCTCAATGACTTATTTCACATTTTACATATGCAGAAGAGCCACTACTTATTAGAACCATTCCGAATGATAGAGTTGTTAGCCCAGCTTCAGTTCGCATTGTGAATGCTACAAGAATTTCATGGTACCATAAAGCTGTCCACCTCAATTGGAAACCATTTGTCATTGGATATTTTAAGATTCTTACACCTTAATTTTGTGATTTAAAAGGGATAAACTTAATTCAGAGATCTCAGACTCCCTCCAGGCTTATAAAAAGACCTTTCCCTAGGAAAAATGTGTGCCATCTTTTATTAATCCAATATAATCTCAATTGAAAATGAAAGGGGTAGAAGGGTGGGAGGAGGGGGAGAAGGGTGGGAGGAGGGGGAGGGAGATGGGAGGCTGGGAGGAGGTGGAAACTTGTTTTTTGTTTATGTTTTTTTTCTTCTTTTCTTAATAAAAAAATTATTTAAAAAAAAATATAAAAAAAAAATAAATAAGTAAATAAATAAATTTGCAGGTAAATGGATGGAACCAGAAAAATATTGAATAAGGTAACACAAAGAAATATAAATGCCACAATATTGTGTCATAACTGGATCCTAGCTTCAAATCTTCAGATATGTGTGTTTAAACTGGATAACTACAGAATTAAAGAAATTAGTGTGTTTTGCAAAAAAACTTAAAATGTGAATGAAAACGTTTCCTGATGTTAATGACTACCCTGCCTCATATTTTTATGCCTCTTTATACCATTTTGATGCTGAATTATTGCATTTTATTTTATTTGACCTAAAATCCTTTGGGGGTTCATAGTAATATTTTGACAGACAATATATAAAGTAAAGTATTCAAAACTAGCTTGTCTTCAAAATTGTTGTCCAAAGCAGGATAGCTATTTATGCAAATTTCAGAAAATAAGTTACACAGTGATTGCTTTCTAATTCCTAACTAAGTTTTAGTAACTGTTTTGGCTTGTTTGCTTTGTTTCAATAGACTTAGATAAAGGAATTTTATATGAAAGTCAGAATATTACTCTTTCCAAGAAGTTATAGTCAATGAGGAGAATGATCATTATATTAAATATGTTAAAATGGCCCCAAAGTACAAATTTTAGAGACTCATAAAGTTATAGTATCTTATGGCTTACACTCACCATTGTTCATTATGGTTGTACAAGTTTGCACTCCTACCAGCAATGGAAGAGTGTTCTCCTTGCTCCACATCCTTGTCCTCATGAGTTGTCACTTGTGTTATTGATCTTAGCCATTAAGACAATTGTAACATGAAATCTCAGAGTAGTTCTAATTTGCATTTCCCTGATAGCTATGAATTTGAACAATTTTTAAGTGTTTTTCACTTGTTTGATATTCCTCTGTTGAGAGTTCTCTGTTTAGATCATACCCCAATTTTAAATCAAATTATTTAATTTGTTGGTGTCTAGTTTCCATTTCATATGAAAAAAGAAAAAAAAAAACAAAAACTCAGGATAGCTAAAACAATCCAGAACAATAAAAGAACCTCTAGAGGTATCACCATACCTGAATTCAAGTTATACTACAGAGCTATAATGATGAAAACCTCATGGTATTGTCATAAAAGCATACACACTGATAAATACAATTGAATTAATACCCCAGACATAAATCCACACACCTACTTTTTTAGTTATCACCCAGATACCTAATCTTTTATTTAAAAAGCCATAAATGGACAATGGAAAAAAGAAAGCATCTTCAGCAAATGATGCTGGTCTATATGGATGTCTGTTCATATCATAAATTCTGATTACAGTATTGCCTTCCCCAACTCCTCACAGTTCCTGCTCAACTCCTCTCCCATCTTAAGGGATCTTCACATCCTTTCTGTCTTTTGTTGGAAAAAAGAACAGATATCTAAGTAACAAGAAGAAGAAAATAAACTAATATAAAACAAAACTAATTGAAATAGGACAAAACAAACAAACAGAAGAAAAAGAGCCAAAGGGAAAAAACAGGAGAAACACACATAGACGTAAAGACAGATACATTCACACACACAGGAATCCCTTAAAAACACAAAACCAGAAGCCATAATATAACACATATATAGTTATATAGTTATATTTTGTGTACATATACATATACACAAAGGACCAGTAATGTAAAAATGTGATGATATTACATTATGAGACAAACAACCTCAAAAGATGCCACTGAGTTAATTTTGTGTTGGCTTTTGCTGCTGGGCATGGGACCCTTAAGAGTAGTTGTTTATCCAGTGAGATCCCCTTGAAGAAAACTAATTTTTCATTTGCAAGTGGTTATCAATTAGATATATCTTCTACGTTAGGAGTGAGGGCATATGTTTATTTCTCTCTTCAGCTTTAAGGACCTTTTCTGGTTTGACACATGCAGGGCCTGTGCATGCAGCCACAGTCTCTGTACATTCATATGTGCAGCTGTCTTGCTGTGTTTAGAAGGCATTGTTTCATTGGTGTCCCCTCTGGTTATTATACTCTTTCTTCCTCCTAACACACAGAGTTCCCTGAATCTCAAAGAGAGATTTGATAGAGACATTACATTTAGAGCCAAGTGTTCCAAGGTCATCCCATTTAGGACTAAGTGTTCCACGTTCACAGTGTCTAGCTATGAATTTGTTTCCATCCAAGCTTTTCTGATTATGGTTGAGCAAGGCACTGATCTATGAGTGTAATAGAATATCCTTAGAAATCATTTTATTGCTACGTTCATTTGCAGAACAGTAGTATAGACACCAAATAGCCTGAGCTGTTTGAGGGTTTCCAGGGGGACCCTTTTGTCAATAACTCTATTAGATACACCCTATTCACGGTCTTGGAAGTGTCATTTGGTCACAAGAGATGTCCAGTTTGGGCAGACTCTTCTGTTCTCCTGTTATTTAACAATTTCCTTTAGATAACTTCCTAATTGTTTATGTTTTAAGAAGTCTCTATTCTATTAGGTTTCCATATTAACCACAAATGGCCCTTAGTTTTAGCTGTCTCTCTCTGTATTCTTTCCTTTCTGCCTTTTCCTTCCCTCTCCCTGTTAGATCCTTGAGTTCCAGTCCCACCCTTCACCCATCCACACCTTGCTACTGTATTTCCCCTTCATATGGAAATCCATCCCTCCCCAAGGGTCCCCTACTCTATATCTAAGCTCTTTAGTTATACAGAATGAGCTTGGTTATAGACTTAACAGCTAACTCTCAAATATAAGACATACCACATTTGTCTTTCTGGGTCTAGGTTACCTCACTCATGATGATCATTTCTAGCTCCATCTGTTTTCCTGAAGATTTAATTTTCATTTTTAAATGCTAAGTAATAGTCCAGTATGTAAATTGCCACATTTTCTTCATTCATTCATCCATTGATGAGCACGTAGATTATTTCCCATTCCTGCCTATAATGAGTAAAGCAGAAATGAGCATGGTGGAGCAAATGTCTCTATAATAAGGTCAAGTAACCTTTGGTTATCTACTTAAGAGTGATCTAACTAGATCTCAAGGTAGATCAATTCCCATTTTCCCGAGGAACTGCCACACTGGTTCCCATAGTGCCAAATTCAGTCCCACTAACAATAGCTGACTGCTCCTTTGTTCCACATCCTTTCCAGTATGAGCAGTCACTTGTTTCAGTCATTCTGACAAAGTACTTTTGACTTACATTTCTCTCCTGACTAAAAGTGTTGAACAAAACTTTAAGTGCTTTTCAGACATTTGGATTTTCTCTTTTGAGAATTCTCTGTACTCCATTTTTAATTGGTTTATCTATAGTTTTAAACTGCAGTTTTTTTAGTTCTTTATACATTTTGATATTATCCCTCTATCTGATATGGAATTAATAAAAATCTCTTTCTATTTTGTGTTGACACTTTGCCCAAATAATGCTTTCCTTTGTTGTACAAAAGTATTTCAGTTTCATGGGGTCCCATTTATTAAATGTTATTCTAAGTGCCTGTACTATTGGTGTTATGTTCAGGGAGTCTTTTCATGTGCCAATGAGTTTAAGACTATTCACTACTTTCTCTTGTATCAGGTTCAATTGAATTTTATGCGGAGTGATAAGTACAAATCTATTTATATACTTACAGGCATCCATCCAGTTTGACCAGCACCATTTTTGAAGATGCTTTTTCCAGTGTACACTTCTGAATTCTTTATTTAAAAAAATTAGGTGTTCATAAATGTGAGAACTTATGTCTGGGTCTTCAATTCAGTTCTATTGATGTATATTTTTGTGCCAATATAAGCTAATTTCATTTTGTTTTTATTATAGTTCTGTAGTACAATTTGAAATCAGGGATGATGATAACCCAGCAGCTCTTTTATTGTTCAGGATTGATTTTTGCTATCTATAATTTTCTTTGTTATTGTTCCCAGATGAAGCTGAAAATTATCCTTTTAATATCTCTGAAGAATTGTGTTGGAATTTTGATTGGTGTTTCACTGTATCTGTTGATTGCTTTTGGTAGTATGTACATTTTTACTATATTTATCTCACAGGCCCATGAGTGTGGGAAATCTTTCCAACTTGGTATCTTCAATTTTTTTCTTCAATGTCTAAAATTTTTTTCATACAGGTCTTTCAATTGCTTAGAGTTACCCCAAGATATTTTGTATTTTTTAGGGTATTTGGAAGCTATTGCTCCATGATTTCTTTCTCAAGCCATTTGTCATTTGTATATAGAGAGGCTGTTGATATTTGTGTGTTAATTCCATTTTCTGGAACATCGACAAAGGTGTTTCTCAGCTATAGTAGTTTTATGGTAGAAATTATAGGGATATATAGGTAGATAGATAGACAGATAAATTATAATATGTATATTATAATATATTATAAGATCATCTACAAATCAGGATATTTTAACTTCTTCCCTTCCTGTTTGTACCCCTTTGATCTCCTCCAGCTCTTATTGGTCTAAGACTCAAAGAACTATGTTGAGTAGATACGGAGAGATTAGGTGACCTATTCTTGTTCCTGATTTTAAGAAAAATAATTTAGTTTCTCTCAATATATCTTGGTATTGTCTGGATGTGTATAAACTGCCTTTATTTATATTGATGTTTGTTCCTTGTATCCTTAATCTCTCCAAGACTTTTATCATGAAGGAGTGCTGGACATTGTGAAGTCATTCTCTGCATCTAATGAAATGATCATGTGGTTGTCTTTCAGTTTGTTTTTATGGTGGACTCCATTTATTGAATTATGTATATTGATCCATCTCTGAATCACTGGGATGAGGCCTACTTGATTATGTTAGGTGATATTTTGGTATGTTTTTATATTCTGTTTTAATTATTTTATTGAGAATTTTGCATCCATTTTCATAAGGGAATTGGTCTGTAATTCTCTCTTTGTTGGGCCTTCAGGTGGTTTAGGTATCAAAGTGAGTAACTGTGGCCTCATAAAAAGAATTGGACAATATTCATTCTGTTTTTATTTCTGTGGAATTATTTGAGGTGTATTGGCATTAATTCTTAAAAATTCTGGTAGAATTCTGTCCTCAAACCATCTGGCTTTGGATTTTTTTGTTGTTGTTATTGGGAGATTTTAATTGCTGCTTCTATTTCATTAGGGGTTATAGGTCTGTTTAAATTGCTGATCTGATCTTGATTTAATTTTGGTAGGTGATTTATATCAAGATTATTGATTTTGTTTATATTTTTCGATTTGGTGGGGTGCAGATTTTTAAAGTGTGTGCTCAGGGCTGGGAATGTAGCTCAGTGGTGTACTGTTCATCTACCATGGAAAACTTGGGTTCCAACTGCAGCACCATATAAAACAGAAAAGGAGAGAATATTCAAGTATGTCTTCTTGATTCTCTGGATTTCCTCAGTTTCTGTTGTTATGTACCCTTTTTCATATCTAATTTTGTTGACTGGATAGTCTCTTCCTGCCTATCTTATTGATTTTCTCAAACTATTAACTCATTGATTTCTTGATTCTCTATATTGTTTTCTCTTTTTTTAGTTTCTATTTCTTTGATTTCATCCAAAAGTTTATTTTTGCCATCTATTATTTTTTAGTGTGATTTATAGTTTTTGTTCTGTAGCTTTTATATCTGATGTTAAATTACTAGTAAGAGATCTCTCCCATTTGTTTATACAGGTACTTAGTGGTATGAAATTGCCTCTTAGAACTGCCTTCATTATGTTCCATGGGTTTGGATAATTTGATTTTTCATCTTCATTTAGTTCTAAAAAGGTTTTAATTTCTTTCTTAATTTCTGTCTTGATGAATTTTCATTCAGTAGTGAATTCAGTTGGTTCATATTCTATGAGTTAGTAAGTTTTTTGTTGTTGTTGATTTCCAGCTCTAATCTGAGGTGGGCACAGTGAACTTAATAAACAAGATACAGTAAAATGGCCACATTTGATGCCATTTATGAACATCTACTACACACTAGGTAGTGTCTTTATAAATTACATAATTTGCACTTAAACCTTACAAAGCCAAGGTATGTAACTTATTTCTTGTCATGTGGAAATTCTACAAAAGCTTTATAAATTACATAGCTTGTACTTAAAATTTACAAAGCCAAGGTATGTAACTTATTTCTTGTCATGTGGAAATTCTACAAAAGGTAAGTTTAAAATTGAAAAAGCTTCTCAGTTTTAGTAGGTCCCATTTATTCAATGTTGCCCTTAATGTCTGTGCTGCTGGGGTTATACATAGGAAGCGATCTCCTGTGCCCATCTGTTGTAGGGTACTTCCCACTTTCTCTTCGATCAGGTTCAGTGTGTTCGGGCTGATATTGAGAAGGGGAGGATGGAGGGAACTTGGGGAAACACAATAAAGGAAAGGTGGATAGGGGAGCACGGAACCACAATTCTTAGTTAAGGGAGCCACTTTAGGGTGGGCAAGCGACTTGACCCTAGAGGGGCTCCCTAGTGCCCAAGATGAGGTTCCCAGTTAGTTCCTTGGGCAGCTGAGGATTGGGAACCTGAAATGACCCTATCCTAGAGCAATACTGACGAATATCTTGCATATCATCATAGAATCTTCATCTGGTGATGGATAGAGATCGAGACAGTGACCCACACAGGAGCACTGGACTGAGCTCCCAAGGTCCCAATGAGGAGCGCAAGGAGGGAGAAGATGAGCAAGGAAGTCAGGACCACGAGGGGTGCACCCACCCACTGAGACAGTGGGGCTGATCTATTGGGAGCTCACCAAGGCCAGCTGGACTATGACTGAGAAGGCATGGGATAGAACCGGACTCTCTGAACATGGCAAACAATGAGGGCTGATGAAAAGCCAAGGACAATGGCATGGGGTTTTGATCCTACTTCATGTTCTGGCTTTGTGGGAGCCTAGCCAGTTTGGATGTTCACCTTCCTAGACATGGACGGAGGGGGGAGGACCTTGGACTTTCCACAGGGGAGGGAACCCTGACTGCTCTTTGGACTGGAGAGGGAGGGGGAGAGGATTGGGGGGAGAGGGAGAAGGGTGGGAGGAGGGGGAGGGAAATGGAGGCTGGGAGGAGGCTGAAACGTTTTTTTTTCCTTTTCTCAATAAAAAAAAATAAAATTGAAAAAGCAAAAACTGAGCTACTAAGTACAACATCTGACCATGTAAAATCAAAACTGACAGAGTTGGAAGGATTCATCTGTTGTTTAAAATATCTGCATTTTAAAGAGGATCTTCAGCTCTGGGTCTCAATAATGGAGATCTGTGTGATCCAGAAATGACTCCATTTTTATGAACAAAGGAATGAAACTAGTGTCATAAAGTGATTCTGCATTTGCATCTTCTTTTCAGCATCATTCAAAATGGCTGAGATACAGAATCAGTCACTGAGGTCAACAGATGCACAGGAAAGGAAATGAGATACATCAATCAGTTGTAAGTGGGCTATAAAAACACATGAAGTACCTCTAACATGATATATGTAATCAGAAGCAATTTCATTGAGTGAAATATTTCAGAAAAGGAAAGACAGAATGCACATGGTTTGAACCCTGCGGGCTCTGCGAAGTCTGCTGCATTCAGGAATGCATAAGCTATAGTTACCTGTAAAAGACCTGCACTAGGTTCAGCCAAAAAAATTACAGCATGGAGAGAACTCATAGCCCTCACTGAGGAGCTATCAAAGTCTCATGGGGGAAAGAGTCAATGGACATCACACCTGATAGGTTTACCATGCTCCAGTGGATAGCCCATTAATATAGGGTAATATTCATATTCAGTGAGTTATAAAAAGATAAAGAGGAAATGACGTTTAGGGGACTGGAAGGGTGGAAGTAGAACTCAAGGAAGTTAAATGTAGGAAAGAGAAGAAATTAAAATACATTGCAAGTGTGCATGAAATAAAGAATTAATAAGAATGTTTCATAGCTGGGTGTGTTGGCTATGTACTTAATACTCTACTTGATGTTCTGGACTAGAACAATTCTTCAAAACCTCCCTGGTTCTGGCAACTGTGCTACCTATGCACGAGTCTAAGAAGCATCTTAACAACTACCCATTAGGTACAGCACAAACTCCCCACTTATAAAAACCTGCATTTACTCTATGTGACCAAAACTCTCATGAAAGATTGAGCCCCTCTAGGAAAAATTCTAACCTAAAGCATGAGAATGAGAGCATTCTCAGTAAACATTGCCCAGTTCTTCACTTGCCCTCTCAGAGTACCATTTTCATTTTTAAAGTCTATGAAAACTGTTTATTTTAAAAATAAGCCTACAGCATCTAGTATTTCAAGGCACTCTCCAATCCTAGTACTGAATAGATGTGATGCTTAGGTTCCATGAATAAACCAGATTGTGTATATTCGGAATGGTATGGCTCTAGTCCCTGAACCTTATTTCTGCAGATGGAAAATTTAGTTCACACTATTATTAAACACGCATGCATTATATTCTGTATCTTTATTATTGATATGTATCTAAATTAAATGATAGGACATTCTAACTAGCCCATGGAGAATAAATTTTCTAAACAAGGCTCTTATACTTGCCAAATTTTTCATAAATCGAGGAATAAATGACAGTCCTGAATTTATATTCCTACTGTAAATCTCTTAAATACCTTGTAAAAACCTTCATGAATCTGAGCATTACAGTAGCTTCTCATAGCTTATTAATGATGTTTCTCTCCCTTGATGAAGACAAATAGCACCCTCCAAGTCTACGAAGATGTGTGCCATCCACACTTCAAGTCTTGAGAATTCAAGTTAGGAAAGACAATTGAAAGTGATGGTTAGGCAAACATGCTAAGGAAGTTTGCTTTCTGAAAGGCAGATTTGTGAAGGAGTAAGTGATAAGCACTGGGTTTGCTTGTTTCTTACTAGGTCTCACATGACAGAAAAACATGACAGAAAAAATTCTTTTCTGCTCAGACCATTGCTCCCCAGGGAAATCAGTTAGCTCCATAGAGCTTGGAATTGTGCCTAATGAGCATACAGGGAGCAACAAAGGCATCACCCCTTGTAGGAAACAATTCTCAGATGGACAGGTTAAACTATTCCTATTTACAGTCCATCTATGGATTAGGGACAACTGCTTCCTTCACTCTCAAAGTCTTTTCTGGAACAGAGTTGCAAAAAGCCATCAGGGAAGAATCAATACCTCTATGTAGGGAGCTTCACAGACTTCCTGTCAAGTCTGAGTAAGTGCATCAGCAGTGGTGTATGAAGAATGGAAGATCATAAAATGTACCTGATGCCCCCAAGAGGCCAGCCACCCTAGTGTTGGGTTGAGGGGTTAGAAATTTGTTTTATCTTGCTTTGTTTTGCTTACTTCAACAGGAAACTTATTTCATGTATTAAGCAACAGAAGCATCCTTTAGACTCTAATGCATGCATAATTTTTGAAAATGGGATGGTAATGGGGAAATGATTGCATCAGACTGAATAGAGAGAGATGAAGCACAAAGTATTTCACATAGAATTATGATAGAACACATAAAAGGCTTTTGCAGTTGAGGAGGACCTGTGACACTAGGTGTGGATGTGTATGCAGTGAAGTTAAGAGGGTTCTTAGAGCGTTTTGGAAACATGCATCTTGGTTTATCCCATTTCCATATTTGATACAAACATCAGACTGTTGATTGTTTGATTAAAGACAGATGTCTCTGAGACACACGTTGCCCAGTGTCTTCTGTCACACTGAAAATTCAGTGTCACATGCTGTGTGATAGGTAAGAGGGACAATAGAGAGACAATACAAGGACTTTATGCTTTGATTCTTCCCTTCCACTGGTACTAGATAGGGGATTGTTAGCATCCTTACCCACATTTAAAAAGTTCTTGTTTTTTGTTTTTCACAAATTCTCTGTATAGACACTAACTAAATACTTGTGTCTTTTCATTCTTTCAACAAATTGAGAAATGGAGGGTTTTGTTTTGTTGTTTGTTGTTCTCTCTCAGTGTTTGAAGAGTCCCACCTAGTTTTTTGTATGCATATATATGTATGGGTATAAGGCAGATATATGAAATATTCTAAATCTTGAGTAATGTACTCTGCCAGGAATTCATTGCAACACTCATCACCCTGATACTTCTTATCCTAGGGAGATCTACTATGTTATCAGTAGTAACAGCTTTTTATGCCTTTAGTAGATTTTTTTTCATGTCTGTTTTTCTTTAAAACTAGTTTTGTCTTTTGTGGCTGATTCAGTCTCTCTATAGCAATCATCTCTTGCCCCATTATACAACATAGTCTTTTCTTTTGAGCAGACCAAATGAAGCTATATTACAGAAAAGTGAGAAAGAACTCCTGAGCTCAAGAGGAGTTCCCAAGAAGGCATTTTCACAACACAGTCTTTTACACTCAACTAAAATTCATTTACATGTTTTCATCAGGAATGGTTTTTATAGCATGTGCGGGAAAGGTGAAAAAATTTGTGTGACGCTGAAATAGTACGATTTACCAGGTACAGTGGATTTTTCAACTCTGTGCTGCCTCTTTTGCTTCTGAGGTAAACAGCTCTATTGGAATATTAAATCCTATCTATGTGTAATATGTGCAGTGGGATAAGGTGAGACATATTGCAAACCCTTGCAGTCCTATCATTGTGAGCCATGCTACAGACACAGCATCACCTCCTAGTTCCCTGGTATTATTTATTTTACAGTGTCCTTCCTTTTTCTTAAGTGTGTGTGTGTCTGTGTGTGTGTGTGTGTGCGTGTGTGTGCGCACGCGCGCATGTGTGCACATACCATGGTTCATGTGTGGATGTCAAGAAACAACTGGTATGAGTCAGTTCTTTTCTTCCATTATGTTGATCTCAGGAGGGAACTCAGTTCATCAAGCATGATGACACCATTACCTGCCGAGCCATTTTGCTGACCTTTGTTGTTATTTTATATGACAGAAATCCTGGCCAAGGCTAATCCACATAGCAGAATTTAAAGTGCATATTGCCATGCTTCGCACAGGCATTGTGTGCATTTACAGGTATATGTAAGTTATTCTGCTTATATAACTGAAAGGTGACATCCATCCAAATAAGGCCCTCATTTCCTTCTCTCCACTTATGCCACCTTTCTATTCATAACTTTATGAGATTGACTGATGTAACTATCTCATGCACATGGGTAAGATTTTGCAACATTTTGATTACATAGACATCCTGAGATCCAAGTGGATCATGGCTCCACCGTGTTGTTTAACCCCCAAGCAGCTGCATTAAAGGGGCCATGATTTGGGTGTGCAAGGTCTGAAAAAGAAAGTAAAACACAGGTTTTCCTATTTTTTTAATGTTCAGATTCATTTATTTTATGTGTGAGTGTTTTACCTGCTTGTACGTATGTGCCCCATATGTGTTCCACAGAGGTCAGAGGAATTGGTGTTTCAGATGTAAGCCATAATGTAGGTGATGAAAACCAAACCTGGGTGTACTACTAGAGCCTGTGCACTTCCTGCTGAGCCAAGTGCTTGAGCTGCAGCCAAGTATTCTTAACAACTATTTTGGAGAAGGAAGGTGACTAATTGGGTATGGGAGGAGGAACATAGGACAGTACACTTGGATGTAATCAGAGTAAATAAATACTTGAATGAAAATGTCATTAAGAAACCCATCACACACACACATACACACACTTCCTGATAAGCTACACAAATAACCTGTAGTCCTGACTATAGACAAGTGAATCCAATAATACATTAGGAGCATTACTATGTCTAAGTATCTTCATGTTTCTAGCAATGATGAGATCTCATTATGCAGTAATCCCTGTGAATTCTACAGCCATTGTGACTGTTTTCTTTCTTATGTTTTGCCTGTGGGGACTTTATTCTTCACATGTATTTATTATATTGTGGTTTTTATATTTTGGTATTAGTGTGCATGCCATAGCAGTCTTATTATTTCTGTCTTTTCCAGCAGTCACAGCACATGAAACAGCAAAATGATACTCAAAATTCACAGTTTCTCCTCCTGGGCCTTTCAGAAGACCCAGAACTGTGGCCCCTTTTATTTAGGCTCCTCTTCTCCATGTACCTTGTGACCATTTTGGGGAATCTTCTCATCATCCTGGCCACGATCTCAGACGTCCACCTGCATACAGCCATGTACTTCTTCCTCTCCAACCTGTCCTTTGTGGACATTTGCCTAACTTCCACTACCATCCCAAAGATGCTGGTGAATGTTTATGCACACCACGAGGCCATAACATATGAAGGATGCATCATGCAAATTTACTTCTTTTCATTATTTGTAGGGCTAGATAACTTCCTCCTGGCTGCAATGGCTTATGACCGCTTTGTGGCCATCTGTCACCCCCTGCACTACACAAGCATTATGACACCTCAGCTCTGTGTGTCGCTGGTTCTGGTGTCTTGGATCACAAGCTCCATGAATTCTTCATTACAAAGCTCCCTGGTGCTGCAGCTCTCATTCTGTGCTGATGTGCAAACTCCACATTTTTTCTGTGACCTTAGTGTGCTGGTTCACCTTGCCTGTTCTGATACCTTTTTAAATGATACGGTAATGAATGTTTTAGCTGCACTCCTGGGTGGTGGTTGTCTCGCTGGCATCCTTTACTCTTATGGCAAGATAGTGTCCTCCATACGTGCAATCTCCTCAGCACAGGGGAAGTTCAAAGCATTTTCCACCTGTGCATCTCACCTTTCTGTTGTCTCTTTATTTTATTGCACCCCCCTGGGAGTGTACCTCAGTTCTGCTGTGACCCAAAACTCACATTCCACTGCAATAGCCTCATTGATGTATACTGTAGTCACCCCTATGCTGAACCCCTTCATCTATAGTCTGAGGAACAACGACATCAAGAGAGCTCTGAAGAACTTTGTGAGAGAAAAACTAGAAAAGTGATTACTGTCTTGGCTCTTATGTTTTAAAACAAGAAATTCCAGTTTAAGAGCTGAACATTCTGAAATCTCTTATTCTCTTTCTCTTGAACATGTATACCAACCACACTCCCAAAGCTAAGGGATCATTTTGGAAGAAAGGATAAAAGTACAAGAGCCCGAGGCAGTGGTTGACTACAAGGGAACATTGTCTTCTTGACCCAACAAGACATCTGCATATATGAACTCACAGAAGTTACAAAATTACACATAAAATCTGTACAAATCCAAGTCAGACCAAACCTAAGCAAAGAGAAGGGAGGTGGCACACAATTCCACCACAAGTGGTGTCGTTATTTTTAGTTGCTTGGAGAAGAAGAGACAGTTTTTGCTAAAAGTGTATACTCTGGTAAGTTGATCATCCTCCAGTGGAAGGCCACACATGCAAGAGTATTTAGGCAGCACAAATTAGTCTCAAAGGGTTTAAAAATAAAAGGACACAAATTTGTATAGATATGAAATGGGGAGGTAGATCTGTAAAGAACTGAAGAAGGGGCCTCATATGACCAAAACATGTAAAACTCCCAAAGAATTAATAGAAGAGAAATTTCATTTTGGGATAAGATGACAGAAGCAGGGATTGTTGCTTATATGTATTTGCTGTAGTTTTCATTTATTTGATTTCAATTTTTCTGTGAAGTAGGTAATTCACCTGTAAGCATGCTGCTTCTCCCAGCACCTAATTTTCTCTTCTACAACTTTCACACTTTCTCAACATTGTTTTCAGTCACAAATAACACATATTTTAAAAAGCCCACATTAATGTCAAAAGACATAAATTTGTTTGAAAATATGTTTTTAATTTTTTATTACTTTATAAATAATACAAGTCAAAGTTTCCACTTCCTCCACTCCTCCCACTTCCCTCTCGCTCCCCCCACACCCTCCCTCCACACCCTCCAGTCCTAAGAGAAGGCAAAGTACCCTGCTCTGTGGGAAGTTCAAGGCCCTTCCCCCTACATCCAGGCTTAGAAAGGTATGCATCCAAATAGAACAGGATCCCAAAAAGCCAGTACATGCAGTAGAGAAAAATCCCAGTGTAATTATCATTGGCCCCTCGGTCTGCCCCAATTGTCAGCCACATTCAGAGGGTCCAGTTTGATCCCATACTTGTTCAGTCCCAGTCCAGCTGGCTTTGGTGAGCTCCCATTAGAACAGGCACACTGTCTCAGTGGGTGGACCAACTCCTCATGGTCCTGACTTCCTTAGTCATATTCTCCCTTCTTCTGCTCTTCAACTGGACCTTGGGAGGTCAGTCCAGTGCTCCCGTGTGGGTCTCTGTCTCTAATAATGAAAGATATATTATGGTATTTCCAAAACAAAGAATGCTTTAGTAGATTTTCCTTCCCCATCTCTGCCACACACTGTTACCTCTAATAGACTAGGTAACATCCCTCAATCTCTTTCTCTTTCATGTTGCACATGTCCTTTAACATATCCCCATCTTTCCTCACAATCTGACTTTACCATCTCTGGATCTCCTTTCATTGATGAATAATTTGCATTAACACCATGGAATATAATGTTATTTTTCTTGTGATATTACTAAAACATAGTCTGTGCTGTGCTTCTCCTCTGTGCTCCTTCCACTGAGGGTGCACTCCCATCTGAAAATAAAGGTCATTTGCATAGATGATGACAGCTATGGCTGTGCAAGCCCTTCTTGCCTTCTTGCATCTTTTCCTGACTCTGCATCTTGCAGACTTCTGTGCTTTGTATCTCAGTAAGGAATTTTCTTAGCTTCATGGAGATTTTGTTATCTTTTTCATCATAGCTATTAGGAGAAGCTTATGATCAAATGTATGTCATGAGAAAAACAAATTTTTAAAAAGTTAATTGCTTTGGCCTCAGAATGGCAGTGGACCTGATACATGATGATGTAAACACATGCATCATAAATTCAATCTCTGTAAAAACATTTCTTTGTTATACAATAAATATAGTCATTGAAATATAAAAGATATGCCATATTAAATAACTATTCTTTGAATACTAATTGATACATCCAAAAAGGATTTATCTGTGTCTATGCGAGTCTGTGTTTGGGCTTGTATACATGACTGCATGAGCCAAAGACCAGAAGATGGTTTCAGATTTCCTGGAGCTGGAGTTATGAGAAGTTGTGAGCTTCCTGAATTCAGTAGTAGACACAAAACTCAGGTCCTCTGAAAGAGCAACAAGTATCCTAAACCACTGAGTCATCTCTCAGCCCCTGAATGACATGTTTATATTATGCTATTAGTAGTAGTAGTAGTAGTAAAGTTAATATTTTGGTTTTGCTCTGGAACTCCCATTTTCCCCAGATACCCAAGTGATCTTAAGTTCTAAGTAAAATGTAAAATTTCTCACCATTCTGAATTTTGCAATTTTCAGTAGAATGAAAAATATCAGTGTTATTTATTATGTGTCTTCTTTAGGCTTCTGTCTACATGACAAAAATATAATCTGTAAGAGAGCCTAATTTCCTGTCCAGTCATATAATTTTGGTTCACTAGCTTTTCTATACAAATATGAAAATTCTTTATTTTAACAATAATCTCCATTTAGCAATGTCCAAATATAGTATCTTGGGATAGTTACAAAATAAATGCTGAATATTGTCTTTTGATTTCTGGGAAAACACCAAAGAAGCAAATTACACAGTTGTCCTCATGGCCATTGGTTATTATAATGGCTTGCATTTGCTGAAGAAGAAGAATTAACAAATATTTTATTAAGTGTCATTGTTTTCAATGAGACAATATGATAGGAGCTATTCTAAGCTAAGCTGATTCTGGCAATTTGGTCAGTAATGTTCAGCTTGGGAGTTTCCTTTCATCTTTCCTGGGCTTCTAATTTTTGGAGGTTTATCTGAGCCATTAGATGATTTAGGACAGTTTGGCGATGGTGGCGCACGCCTTTACTCCCAGCACTCGGGAGGCAGAGGCAGGCGGATCTCTGTGAGTTCGAGACCAGCCTGGTCTACAAGAGCTAGTTCCAGGACAGGCTCCAAAACCACAGAGAAACCCTGTCTCGAAAAACAAAAACAAAAAAAAAAAAAAACTTCCCCTCCATCACAAATCATTTTATTTTTATTTTTTATAATTGTAAAAGATGTTTTTCCAAGTAGCTGAGGCAGTATTCAAACATTGCACAGCAGAAATACTAAATGAGACCCTTAAGACCCGCTTTCAGTGCCACTATATTCTATTATCAAAGGGATATTAAGAAGATATCAATGGCTTTATCAAGCACTGAGCACACAGCATGTTGCAATACCAAGATGCCAAGCACGATGTGTCTTCTAGTACAATAGTCCCAAGGATGTCCATGGTGGTAACCAATCAACTACCTTGATTGAATTTAATCGGTCCATAAGAAGTAATTAATGTATGATGCTGTAAAAATGTTCAAAAAGTATTGCTAGAGAAAATATAGACCCTAGCATAAAATATATTGATTTTATTTTCCCTTTATTTTTTATTATTGAAAATAGTTTTTTTGACTCACATACTATATGCTGATTATGATTTTCTCTCCCTATGTTTCTCCTACTTTCTCACCACATCCTCTCCTATCTGGACCCACTGCCATTCTGTATCTCATTATGAAACAAATAGGTTTCTAAGATATAATAATAAAATACAAAAAAAATTACAAGAAAGACTCAATTCCACTGGGCAAACACTCCCTCCAACCACAGACCTCACCTGCCAAAAGACCATGAAGGCTTCTGATAGGCAGTCCATCCTTAGACCTTCCCCACTTTCTAGCTTCCAACAGTCATAGTTCTCAGTTGTCCCTGCCCTGTTTGTCATGTTATCCTAGCTCCCAACTCCAGCAGATGCCCCCTGCCCAAACACAGGCCACAGTAACCAGACGATTAGGTAGGCCACCTACCTGCAGACCTCTACTCTCTGTGCCCCCCAACACTATCTCCACTCTGCCTCCAATTCAGGCAAAGACTCCCTGCTAGATCAGAGGTCACATAGGCCACCAGAACTCCTACCCCAACCTCAGATGGGGAACCCCTGCTCAACAAGAGACCATGAAGTCCACCATTCTACCAGAAGTCCAACCCTTAAATCAAGTAGAGACCACTTGCTCAACAACAGACCACATGGGTCAAAAGATCAGAGTGGAAACAGAAACCAAGGAACAAATTACCCATCTAAAAGAGAAACCCAGAAATCATCACTTAGTTCTGTAATCATTTCAAACCAAGGTGATTAGATGCCAATGTAAGAACACAACAACAGCTAGGGCAATGTATCTTCACAGAGCCCATCTAACCTACTATAGCAAGCCTTGAATATTCTAACACAGCTGAAGTACAAGAAAAGACCTAAAACCAACTTTATTAGCATGACAGAAGCCCTTAAAGAAGAAATAAATCCCTTAAATAAATCAAGGAAAAGATAATCAAAAATCAGAGGAAATGTATAAACATCTTAAAGAAAGCCAATAAAAAACATCAAATTGAAGGTAATGAATAAAAGTGTTCAAGACCTTAAAATGGAAGTAGAAGTTATAAATTAAACAAACTCAGGAAATTCTGGAAATGGAAATTTTAGGTAAGTGAACAGGAACTACAGCCACAAGCATCTTCAAGAGAATACAAGAAAGAGAAGAAAGAATCTCAGGCAGTGAAATTGGGAAATTTGTGTTTCTTTTCCTTTCCTTTTAAAATCTTTCATTAAATTTGTTCTTTCATCATGTCACATCCTTCTAAAGTACACTCTGATTATAATAACCCCTCTGCCCTCTTGACATTCCCTCTCATTCCTACTAATTCCCCCTCCTCACCCTTTTTAACCCTTGTTACTTATATTTACCTTTCATTCTCTTTTTTTCTTTATTGAGGCCCGTTGAATCTAAGTGGGACCATGAATTTTGAGCTGCCCATGTAGTCTATGGGGCCAATGAGTTTTCCTCCTCCAGAATTCATCAGTAGCAAATAATTTTGTAAAGAAAATCAGGACCCAGGATCCCTTCTATGATCTGTGACCAACTTGAAAATCTGTCTTCTGTAGAGCTAGTATTTATAGCTAGAGCTATTTGTTATTGAGTCATGACTGTACCTGGAAGACAGAATTTTACAGTGCTTCTCCCTATATTTCCTGCCTTACCATCTTTTAGTTCTAATGAAGCTAAAAGCTTTTTAGTTTCTAACCGATACTAACTCAGAACTCAGTAGCCAAGGATGAACATGAACACTGGTTGTTCTGTCTCTTTAAGAGACAAGCCACGCCCACTTCCTCCCCTATCCACTGAGGCGGGCAGGTTTTCCTTCCTATTTGCAGCCTTAGTCTCTCTCTTCTTTCTGTTTCCCTCGAGGAGAAGCAGCTTCCATCTCTCCCTTCTCTCTCTCTCTCTCTCTCTCTCTCTCTCTCTCTCTTTCCCCCCCTCTCTGCTATTCTTTCTTCTCCCCCTTCCCTTCCATACTTCCATAACCCACTTAATAAATATCCAACCTCACTCTTCATGGCATGCCTATCTATGTCTCTGTCTCTGGCCCGCCCACCACGTGTGGCCCTGCTGGGGACCAGCCACCACTAGGGGACTGGCAGCCATCTCTGCCTGGAACTGGATGCTCTCAGGGCCCACTGCCTGCCACCACATGGCCCGCTACCACTGCTTGGGGACCGACAGCATTTCTGCTGCCTGCTGCCACTGGGGATCCGCAGCATTTTTTATTTTTCAATTACACCGATTTTTCTACTTTTACCTCATAAGTGCTGGAATGGGGTTGTGGGCATGCTCTGTCATGTGTAGTTTTGTTGTTGTTACTGCTGTTGTTTGATTTTGTATTTCTTTTGCTTAGGCTGACAAATTTAAACACTAGATTTAAATTTTGAGCATTTGGTTCATAAAGTTAAATGACACCAAAAACAATTAAGCTGTTTTAGAAAAATGTGACAAGTTTTCAAGCAAACAATTTTCCCCTGCCCCAAATACCTGCACCTGTTTGAACAAATTATCAATTATGCATAAAACAAAACCTGACTAATATTTTCATAATTTTATGACACATTGATTTAGCAATCTAAACACTTTAAATTTGTGTAGGTCATCATACATCATTATTCTCTAGCCAGTAATTTTAAATGAGACAATTAAATAGTGTACTTTGTAGAACAAGAATACTGAAAGTTAGTCACACTTAGCAAAGCTTAGGCTACATTTTCTAATGGAAGAAAGCAAAAAAAATAGGTTATACACAGTCATTAGAGAATTGGAATTAACTTGAGGTGGTATGTTATTTTTTCAATAACATTGAATGCATTTCAATGCATTGGATTGATACCAATGCATAAATGGAACTGACTATAATTTATAGCAGTAGAGAAGCAAAATACAGAGCTGCTGCCATGGTCAAGTATACAAAACCACTTGTTGCAAATATCACTGACCTGAGAACTCAGGTGAATCCTTTGGCAGAAGGGGAGAGCTGATCACAGAAAGTCATCCCTGACCTTCATATACAGACAATGATGCATGTGTGTACACAGAAAAGTAAATAATTGAACAAATGCAATTTAAATTGCTTATTTTTAGTGTGTGTGTGTGTGTGTGTGTGTGTGTGTGTGTGTGTGTGTAGTACCCACAGAAGCAGAACAGGGTATTGGATCACCTGGAACTATGACTACAGATGGCTGTATTGTGACTGGCTGCTGAAAATAAAACACAGATATTCTGGAAGAGCAGTACTCAACCACTGAGCCATCTGTCCAGCCCAAATAATTGTATGTTTTAAGGCAAGAGAGATGTTATTGTACAAATGAGAGTTGGTTCTACATGAAGACCCATAGCTGAATGTAAAGTTAAGAGAATATAGCAGAGCACGGGGGGTATCCCTTATACCTAACATTTATATTTTATATTATTTATATTTTATCCATCTATTTGATTTTAGCTTGGTTTTATACACATCTAATGCTGGGGAGCTGAGTTCAAACAGAAGTCAGCTTTCGGTTATTTTGCTATTTGTTTGGATACCAGGTGACAGTGTTCACAAATACTATATTATAAAAGTCAATTTCATAAAATTGGATTCCATTGTAAACACTGTGTGAATGATTTCTTTATAGGGGATCAGGAAACATTGATCTGGTATGTCATCAAAAGACTGAAAATGAGCGGGTTCTCAAGAATCAACAAAGTGCCTAAGAAGGATGACTCTCTTCAGTCACAGTATATTTGGTGTCATGACTCAGTTTAGATCAAAAGGATACATTTCAAGTCCATCAACAGTAGAAGCCATATTTTCATATAACACAGACATTTTCAAGCAACAACAAAAAAGTAATTCAATGAAGCAACATGAAATGCTTCAACCACTGGGGTTATACTTAGTAAGTGGTCTCCTGTACCCATGCATTGAAGGCTATTTCCCACTTCCTCCTCTTTCAAGTTCAGTGTGGTTGGATTTATATTGAAGTCTTTAATCCACTTGGACTTGAGTTTTGTGCATGGTGATATATATGGATCTATTTTCATTCTTCTACAGATTGACATCCAGTTATGCCAGCACCATTTGTTGAAGATGCTTTCTTTTTTCTATTGTATAATTTTAGCTTCTTTGTCAAAATCAGGTGTTCATAGGTCTGTGAATTAATATCTGAGTCTTCAATTTGATTTCATTGGTCAATGACTCTGTTGTTATGCTAATACCAAGCTGTTGAATAAATGGGACCTCCTAAAACCGAGAAGCTTCTGTAAAGCAAAGGACACTGTCACTAAGACAAAAAGGCAACTTATTGAGTGGGAGAAGATCTTCACCAACCCCACATCAGACAAAGGAATGACCTCCAAAACATATAAAGATCTCAAAAAAATTAGACATTAAAATTTTAAATACCCAATTAAAAATAGGGTACTGAACTAAACAGAGAATTCTCAACAGAAGAGTTTCAAATGGTCAAAAGATACTTAAGGACATGTTCAGCTTCCTTAGCTATCAGGGAAATGCAAATCAAAACAACTTTGAGGTACCATCTTACACTTGTCAGAATGGCAAAAATCAAAAACACCAATGATAGCATATGTTGGAAAGGATGTGGAGTAAGGAGAACACTCATCCATTGCTGGTGGGAATGCAATCTTGTGCTACCACTTTGGAAATCAGTGTGGCGGTCTCTCAGAACATTGGGAATCAACCTACCTCAGGATCCAGCAATACTAGTCTTGGTAACATACCCAAAAGATGCTCAGTCATACTACAAAAGCATTTGTTCAACTATGTTCATAGCAGCACTATTTGTAATAGTCAGAACCTGGCAACAACCTAGATGCCCCTCAATGGAAGAATGGATAAAGAAAGTGTAGCATATCTATACACTAGAGTACTACTCAGTGGTAAAAAACAATGACATCTTGAAGTTTGCATGCAAATGGGTGGAATTAGAAAACACTATCCTGAGTGAGATACCCCAGACCCAAAAATCTGAATATGGTATATTCTCATCCATTAGTGGATACTAGCCATAAAGGACATTGGGCCTATAGTTCATGATCCTAGAGAAGCTAAGTAATAAGGTGAACCCAAAGACAAACATATATAGATCCACCTGGAAACTGGAAGCAGACAAGATCACCTGACAAAATTTGGGAGCATGGGGGCAGGGAGTAGACAGAAGGAAAATAAGGAAAGAGGAGGGGAGAAGGGGAAGGTTGGGGAGAGCTTGAGGGAATCGAGGAAGGACAGAGATGAGAGCAAGGAAAGAGATATCTTGATTGAGGGAGCCATTTTGGGGTTAGCAAGAAAATGGGCTCTCGAAAAATTCCCAGGAATCCACAAGGATGACCCCAGCTAAGACCCTAAGCAACAGAGGAGAGGGTGCCTGAACTGGCCTTGCCCTATAGCCAGACTGATGATTATCTTAAATATCACTATAGAACCTTTATCTAACAACAGATGGAAACGGAGACAGAGAACCACATCGAGGCACTGGACTGAGTTCCCAAAGTCCAGTTGAAGAGCATAAGAAGGAAGAGTATGAGCAAGGAAGTCAGGACTACGAGGAATTCACCCACTGTGCCTGAACTAATGGGAGCTCAACTCCAACTGGACTGGGAATGTATGAGCATGGGATCAAACTGGACCTTCTGAATGTGGTTAACAGTTGGAACAGACTGAGGACCCAATGACAATGGCACTAGGATTTGTCTCTACTGCATGTACTGGCTTTTTGGGATCCTATTCTCATTGGATGTATACCTTGCTCAGCCTGGATGTAGTGAGGAGAGCCTTGGACTTCCTACAGGGCAGGGTGCCTTGCCCTCTCTTAAGATTGGAGGGGGTGGGGGGAAAGATGTGTGAAGGGAGTGGGAGGGAAGTGGGAGGAGGGGAGGAAGTGGGAATTTGGATTGGTATTTTTTAAAGTAATAAAATACAAAAAGAATGTGATCTCTAAGTTACAAACCACATCTCTTTTTTTGCTGATTTTTTTAATTTATTTATTTATTAAAGATTTCTGTCTCTTCCCCGCCACCGCCTCCCATTTCCCTCCCCATCCTCCAATCAAGTCCCTCATCAGCCGAAAGAGCAATGAGGCATCCCTGCCATGGGGAAGTCCAAGGACCACCCACCTCCATCCAGGTCTAGTAAGGTGAGCATCCAAACTGCCTAGGCTCCCACAAAGCCAGTACGTGCAGTAGGATCAAAAACCCATTGCCATTGTTCTTGAGATCTCAGTAGTCCTCATTGTCTGCTATGTTCAGCGAGTCTGGTTTTATCCCAGGGTTTTTCAGACCCAGGCCAGCTGGCCTTGGTGAGTTCCCAATAGAACATCCCCATTGTCTCAGTGTATGGGTGCACCCCTCGCGGTCCTGAGTTCCTTGCTCATGCTCTCCCTCCTTCTGCTCCTGATTTGGACCTTGAGATTTCAGTCCTGTGCTCCAATGTGGGTCTCTGTCTCTGTCTCCTTTCATCGCTTGCTGAAGGTTAATATTCAGGAGGATGCCTATATGTTTTTCTTTGGGTTCTCCTTATTTAGCTTCTCTAGGATCACTAATTATAGGCTCAATGTCCTTGGTTTATGGCTAGAAACCAAATATGAGTGAGTACATCCCATGTTCCTCTTTTTGGGTCTGGCTTACCTCACTCAGGATAGACACTTAAGGTCATGCTCAACTTCCTTAGCGATCAGGGAAATGCAAATCAAGACAACTTTAAGATACCATCTTACACCTGTCAGAATGGCTAAAATAAAAAACACCAATGATAGCCTTTGTTGGAGAGGTTGTGGAGAAAGGGGTACACTCATCCATTGCTGGTGGGAATGCAATCTTGTGCAACCACTTTGGAAAGCAGTATGGCGGTTTCTCAGGAAATTCAGGATCAACTTACCCCTGGACCCAGCAATACCACTCTTGGGAATATACCCAAGAGAGGCCTTATCATACAACAAAAGTATGTGCTCTACGATGTTCATAGCAGCATTGCTTGTGATAGCCAGAACCTGGAAACAACCTAGATGCCCTTCAGTGGAAGAATGGATGAAGAAAGTATGGAATATATACATAATTTAGAGTACTACTCAGCAATAAAAAACAAGGACTTCTTGAATTTTGCATGCAAATGGATGAAAATAGAAAACACATCTTCTTTAATATAGTGTTCTGCAGCTTACCTCAGATTATACCTTATTTAGAAATTCAAACCAAGAAAGTTCAAAAAAGTTGATAATCAAATATAATCATAAATATCACTTATTTATAAAAATAAGCCTTTTGTACCTGTCTATTTTCCTTACATTATTGCGTATCTTGTCATTGAAGTACTAGCAACACAAATAATTTTTTAAGGACATGTTTTATTTTTTCTGATTTTTCAGAAAAATTAATAAGCATTGTCTCCTAATAGCATAGTACAAGACAGGTCATAATTTTATTCCTTGCATTAAATGTGATATTTTACCTACATAAATTCATAAGAATATATTTTATTAAGACATTGTATAAATGTTATGTACAGTTTTGAAAACAAAACTTGTTGACACCAGTAGTGTGTTTTAAATATTGTTGGCCTTCTACTTAGTCAGTTAATATAATTTGATGAATTGTATAGAACCACAATTCATCACAATATAATTTTGATAACCTTACCTTTGCTCACATAAATGATATTCTCTGGACCATATTTTAAAAAAAAGAAATGTTTCAACCAATACTGAAACCCAGTGAACACAATCTACTATTTTCACTGTTCCAAGAGTAGAAACACAACATGAAAAAGAAGTATTTTCCATAATAAAAGTCATTTAATTATGTAAATTTGTTTGCTTTTTCATATTAAAATCACCCGTGATTTTAAGGCCATATCAAGTCAATCTATATATTTAAGTATTTCTCTCCATGTAAACTCCAGTGGAAATAATCAGCTTTTTGCCATCATGTTCTCTGCAATTACCAAGGGTCATTTGGGGAGAAAATAAAATCAAACGTCCAGTAGAGAAGACATTTTTATGTTAAAGTATGCATGCGTATAATGAGGAGGTAAGGTATGACATAAAATCACATTGAGAAATTAATGGCATAGATCAGCAAAGAACATATTCTTTGTATGCACAAGTCCCTGATTTCAGTTCTCAAAGTGAAAGAAATAGAGAGATAAGCAGACAATGTAGGGAGGTGAAAGAAAGGAAGGAACAAAAGAAGAGAAACAAAAGAAGGGAGAGAGTCTGGGAAGAAAGAGAAAGACAAATTCTATAATTTAGAAAGTAGAGGAAGGAAGCTCATGAGTTCAATGTCAGCCTGGATCACTCAGTATTCTGTTTTAAAAAGGAAGAAAAATGAAAGAACACATTAAAAAAAAACCTGTGGCTCGATATTTAAAATATATTTTTATTTATTATTTGAGATTTTGCATATGTATACATATATTTTGGTGACATCCACATCCTATTCCTCTCTCCAACTCTTCCCATATCCCCTTACTATGTCCACCTCCCAAATATATGTCTCTTATAATTTCTTTTAATAACATAGTCTAATTAGTGTTGGCCATATGCATATGTATGGGGGACCATGAACAAGGCCAGGGGTCAAGTTTCCAAACAGGAATAACCCTCCCTCCACTTCTAGTCCTTAATTACTGATAGTTCCTCAGCTAGGAATGGGACTCTATAAGCCTTTTTCAGCTACACACTGGACTCTTGACTGGCTTGATCTCATGAAGGTCTTGTATAGGCAACCATAGCCACTGTGGATTTAAGATTGTGACACTCATGTTCTGTCCAGAAGACAAAATTTCCCAGTGGTCCATGCAACCTCTGCTTTTTTGTGTGTGATTTTCTGCCCCCACTTTCATAATGTTTTATGACTCTGCAAAGGCTGTTTCATGTTTATGATGCTAAAAATTAGATACAGTATATATCCACCTCATTTGGCAAGGAGAATTACTTCCACAGAAGGATCAAACTTAAGAATATTCCTTTAGTGACAGGGGGAGATCTTTGAACATATATATTCCAAAACAACTAATTCTTCAGAAATCCCAGTCATTCTCTAAATGAAGCAGCAATTAACAGCAGTTTCTGATCTAAGGATGGGAATACACTGGGGAAAGAAGGAAATGGCAATGGATTACACATGCCAGAAGACATTAAGAGAAGACTTGAATTGTATGACAAAAGCAAGAACAATTATAGAAGATGAAAGATTAAAATTTTGTTATTCAATATAATCAATAGATTCAATTGGATAATCCAGCACATTGACTACTACAAAACAGATATGTTATGGAGGTAAATCCACTGGTCTGTTTCTAGTTACAGTCCCTAACAGGATTTTTAGAGCTGTCTTTATGTCTTTGTTCCTCAGACTATAAATGAAGGGGTTTAGCATGGGGGTGACCACAGTATACATCAATGAAGCCATTGCAGTAGCATGTGAGTTTTGGGTCACAGCAGAACTGAGGTACACTCCCAGGAGGGTGCAATAAAATAAAGAGACAACTGAAAGGTGAGATGCACATGTGGAAAATGCTTTGTATTTCCCCTGAGCTGAGGAAATTGCACGTATGGAGGACACTATCTTAGAGTAAGAGTAAAGGATGCCAGACAGGGGACCCACAGCCAGTAACATGGCTGTAATGTAAATTACCATGTCATTAACAAAGGTATCAGAACAGGCATGGTGTACCACCTGATTTAGTTCACAGAAAAAGTGAGGAATTTCCAAGTTTGTGCAGAATGAAAGCCGTAATGCCAAAAAGCTGTGTAACAGGGAATTCAGGATACCTATGATCCAGCATGCTAGAATCAGCAACACACAGTGTCTTGTATTCATGATGACCATGTAGTGTAAGGGGTGACAGATAGCCACATAGCGGTCATAGGCCATCACAGTCAGCAAAAAGATATCTAACCCTGAAAAAAGCAATAAGAAGTACATCTGGGTGATGCAACCTGCATAGGTGATGACTTTTCTCTGTGTCTGGATGTTCACCAACATCTGTGGGACGGTGGTGGAGGTGAAGCAGATGTCTACAAAGGACAGATTGGAGAGGAAGATGTACATGGGCGTGTGCAGGTGGGAGTCCACAATGATGGCCATGATGATGAGTGAGTTGCCAAAGACAGTCACAAGGTACATGGAGAGAAAAAGTCCAAATATGAGAGGTTGAATTTGAGGTTGATTCTCTGAAAATCCAAGAAGAAGGAATTCTGAAAGTTGAGTGTCATTTCCTTGTTCCATGAGTTTGATGTGCCTACCAAAAGAAGAATTTGGGAAGTATTCAGTTACTGAGAAATAACTTGACACCAATGCTCTCTCCTTCCTTCCTTCTGGTCATTTATATCATGGACCACTGGACCCTTTTAATGCTGCCCATATATTCATGGGTTTGAGGCTATCGACTGATGCTGGGGCATGGACAACCTACCAGAGACCACACCCTTGAAGAAATCTGACTGTTAGCAGCAGTCCATGACTCCTCAGTTTGGGATGAGACCTTGTGATTCCCTCCCTCTTCATGGAGGCAGGTTGAGTGGTTTTATCTTGTGCAGATCATTTGAAGGTTACCATGGGTACTGTGAGTTCATTAGTTCACTGGCTTTGTCATGTCCAGAGGCCACTATTCCACAAAGTACTCCTTGTTCTCAGCATATTTCTATATGTTCCCTTTTTTGTGATGTTCCATGAGCCTAGTTGGGAGGCCAGTGCTTTGGAGGCTCATTTAGGGCCAAGTAATCTGTAGATACATATTTTCTACACTTTGACTAGTTATGTGTTTTTATATTCCTCTTTCCACTACAAAAAGAAGCTTCTTTGATAGAAACTAAAAAGTTTACTGATTTATGGGCATACATATAAGTACTCAGAAGAAAATTTGATGTTCACTGAATAAAGCAATAGCAGTAAGTTCTTATTAAAGTCCATGAGTTGTCAAACCAACATGTTCTTGGCCAAACAACTTAGTCAAGAACTATAACATTTAAGCCTAAACAAGCCTAAACTTGTAGAAGTACACATTTTATTTCTCAATTTTATATAAATTCCCTGAGAAGACTCCTGATAGGACAGAAAATTAGGTAGGCAGAGTAAACAGAACAGAATGCTGGGAAGAAGGGAAGTTAGGCAGACGCTATAGCTCTCCTCTCCAAGATGGATGCAGGTTAAGATCCTTCCTGGTAAGACACCACCTTGTGGTGCTACACAGATTATTAGAAATGGGTTAATCAAGATGTGAGAGTTATCCAGTAAGAGGCTAGAGTTAATGGGCCAAGCAGTGTTTAAAAGAATACAATTTGTGTGTTGTTATTTCAGGGCATAAGCTAGTCAGGTGGCCGAGAGCCAGGTGGCAGGATGCAGCCCGCCGCTCCTATCTCAACAGACTCCTTGTGTTATTTATTTCTGAATAGTAATGCCTATGTCATATTCAACTACTGCCCAAAGTTCATGCTAAATGAGATTTAGGATTATGACATTCTCCTTGTTCCCCTTGCTCAGTTTTGGACTCTTTATAGATATCTCCCTACTATGGTCTCTTTAGAACACACACCTGGAATGGTGACAGTGATAAGTATAGTTGTTATCCTTCACTAAAGAAGCTTATTTTTAAAGCATACAGAAAATATTTTAAAAAGTTGCAAGTCTTGTAATCCTCACATTCTTTATTTCTTTGATTTTCGTATTACAATAAGGAAATGTTCAAATAAAAATGCATATACTAGCTAGTAAATAATTCTGAAAGGTAGCCGATAGAAAAGCAGTCAAAGAAAAGCTGGCTCTCCATTTGGAGGTCAGCTTTTCCTGGATTTCAGTGCTTTTCTTTAGCACAGTCATCAACAATTACTCTTCTCTATTTAGCCTTTAAATCCATGTTATGTGGACTCTATTTGTTTTTTTTATTTTTTTTAGTTGTTGAAAAAAAATTTCCGCCTCCTCCCCATTTCCCATTTCCCTCCTCCTCCTCCCACACATCGTCCCCTCCCCACACTTCCCTCCCCCTCTTCCCCCCCCAATCCATTCCCCCTCCCTCTCGAGAATGAAGAGCAGTCCATAGCACCCATCGGACCAGTGGGACAGGCTTCACCCTAAAACAAAGGAGAGCACATCACAGTGTGAGGAGTCTCAGTACAGCTGCCAAAATGCTGCTCCATAAAGACACAATGTCAAAGGCATGGTTTCAAAAACGGCATTTGAAAAGGGTGCTTCCAAAGGAAGAGCTCAGAATTTGCTTTTACTATCTTTTCTTAAAATTAAACAAAAGTTTAATTAGCATAGAAATAAAGTCTAAATCTGGGGATTTAAACAAGACTGACATAAACTGGCACTTCTGGTCAGGGGGCACTGGCATGTCCAATATACCCCAAATAACATTTTACAACACTAAAAGTAATCAGGTTAATTTTTGTAGGAAATTAAGAAATAAAAATTTTAAAACACACACACACACTCACACACACACACAAAAAAAGTTGCAACTCATCAGAGAACAGCTGCCTGTTAGTGCCCAACCCAAGAGATACATCTAAAACTACACCAATATCTTAAAGAACATCACAGGAGATGTGGAGGAAAGACTGTAAAAACCAGAGGACTAGAGTTTGCTGTGTTTTCTAGATATGACAGGAAAGCAAATACCTGGCTATTCAAGCCCAAATGCTCAGTTCTAAAATCATAGACATATAAGCAGTAATAAATAGGCTCAACAGGTTGCATCTATATGTGTTGATTGAGGTTTCTGTCTCACCTGGTCCCACAGCTGTTCCATCCCAATGAAACACACAGAGGTCTACATTAATTATAAACTGCTTGGCCTATTAGCTCAGGCTTATTATTGACTCTTTCTTACCTCTTAAATTAGCCCATAATTCTTGTCTGTGTTAGCCACGTGACTTGTTACCTTTTTCAGTGAGGTGTTCTATTGTTGCTTCCTCTGTGTCTGGGTGACAACTGCAGACGTACTCTTTCCTCTTCCCAGAATCATCCTGTTCTCATTGTCCCACATCTACTTCCTGCCTGATTTCCCTGCCTATACTTTCTGCCTGTCTACTGGCCAGTAAGCATTTTATTAAAATACAAGTGACAAGGTACAGAAAAATTTTCAGAAAGCTAAGGAATGGGGTTGATCCAGCCATCAAAGCCACGGCTTTAATCCTAGCCATATCACTTAACAAATTAAAGATTCATGTGGTCAGAAAAAGAGAGATATATAGTAAAGATAGACTCAGATTAAAAAAATCTCTAAATGGTTTACAGTATGTTTAAAAATATATATAGACTTTTGAGAAAAAAGAAAAGATAAAGTCCTTAAAATAGAAAAGAAAGAGAGTACTTAAGTGTGATGGCACACATCTTTAATCCCAACACTTGGGACGCAGATCTCTGTGAGTTCGAGGACAGCCTGGTCTACAGGGTGAGTGCAAGGACAGCCAAAGATACGAAGAAAAACCTTATCTCAAAAAAAAAGAAACCCTAAAACTTAAAAATAAAAATAAAAGAAATAGAGTTTAAAATAAAGCCACATAAAGATGGAAAACACACAGAGAGTCTGGATACTGCAAGCTATTATGTTTTCTTTGAATTGTTTGTTGGCTAAGGAAGAATCAACGACTGCTAAAAGACATTTGATTATAAATTCTGCTGTATTAATCCAACATATATAGTTTGAAACTGTCTTGACTTTAAAATATAAGTCAAAAGATATGTTACTTTGGATAAGAAGTTTTGCTTTTCTTTCCACAGGAAATGAGAGGCTGTGGATTCATTCTGAATTAAGAAAAGTAGGTTTGATCAAGAAAGACCCCCTAAGAAATCTCTGATAGGAGTGGATGGCCCAGATGTCTGAGTTCTACAACCAGAAGAGTTTCAAGACTGCTGGCTGAGATGATCAAGCCTCACAGAATATTCCAGTCAGGACTTCATCATAACTAAAATTTTTCTTTAAGTCCCCATAAGATTATCAGCACCACCAATCAGCAGGAAGTAGCCTGGAAAACTATGCCCACATTCCCTCAAAATAGATTATAGATGTTTGCTTTTGTTTAGAATGTTGGTTACAAGTTGTTATGGATAATGATCAGGAGAAAAGCTAAACAAAGGAGATTCAATTCAGAGTTCTTGTTTTGAAAAAATTGGGGAGGGGAGAAGTACTGTAAGACAATGATATGTACCCTGTCCCTTGTATTTTAATAAAATGCTCATTGCCCAGTAGCCAGGAAGGAAGTATAGGTGGGGTGACCAGGTAGGAAGTAAAGGCAGACAATGAGAGCAGGAGGATTCTGGAAAGAGGAAAGAGTCACTATGCAGTTGCCACCCAGATGCAGAGGAAGCAAGATGATAATGCCTCACTGAGAAAGGTACCAAGCCATATGGCTAACACAGACAAGAATTATGGGCTAATTTAAGATGTAAGAAAGAGTTAATAAGAAGCCTGAGCTAGTAGGCCAAGAGGTTTATAATTAATATATACATCTGTGTGTTTCTTTGGGATGGAATGGTTGCCGGACCAGGTGAGACAGAAGCCTCAGTCAACATATATGTGTTTACACACACACACACACACACACACACACACACACACACACACCAATAATAATACAAACAAGCCATGAATTTGACAGAAATTAGAGTTGAAACATGTGAGCAGTTGGAGAGATTGGGAAAAAAGGAAATGGTGTAATTATATTTTATTAAATAAAGAGTCTTAAATAAAAACTTTAATTGGAAACCTTTTGAAGCACTAAAGAAATAAAGTCTGAATATGGTCAGTATCCAGATACTATCTAGATAATAAGAAAATGTGAAGACAAACAAAATTCTTACAATAAAATAAAGGAGATGAGATATAAGCAAAATTTTTTCGTTTGAATTATATCAGACAGAGTCAATGCTGTGTTATAAACAAATGTCTGAGATAGTCAGATTATAAAGAAGAAGGGTCTATTTGAGCTCACATCCCCTGGTTCCTTGGCCCTGTGCATTTCATCCTTCATGGAGGCAGCCCAACGTGGTTGGAGCACACAGTCAAACAAAGCCACTCATCCTAGGGCTTGGCATATGACTTATCAGATAAGAATGCTTGCCCAAGAGCCTGTGTTCAGATACTATTACACATATTTTTTAAAAACAGACTGGGCTTGTGTCACTCAGCCCAGTGCTATAGAAGAAAGAGGCAGAAAAATTTCTAGGACTTCCAGGTAGACAAGACAACTCCAGATTCAGTAATAGAGTCCAAAATAGAGGAAAGGGGGAGCAGTGATAAAGCAGGATACCCGAAGTTCTCTAATACAAACACAGTGCACACACACACACACACACACACACACACGTACACAATGACCATAAATTAAAAGAATTGGAGAAGAAAGAAATGAAGGAGGGAGGGAAGGAGAGAGAAGAGAGGAGAGGAGAGGAGAGGGGAGGGGAGGGGAGGGGAGGGGAGGGGAGGGGAGGGAAGGGAAGGGAAGGGAAGGGAAGGGAAGGGAAGGGAAGAGAAGAGAAGAGAAGAGAAGAGAAGAGAAGAGAAGAGAAGAGGGGTAAAAGAGAGAGAGAGACAGAGATTGAGAGAGACAGAAAGAGAGAGAGAGAGAGAGAGAGAGAGAGAGAGAGAGATCTACTGCCATATGGCCACAAAACAAAATTGAAAGAAAAGAGACTGGGGTACAACAGTATCCACTTAGTCCAGAGTCCAATGACCTAAAGACTTTTACAAAGCCTCCATCTTAACAGATCTACCACCTACTAATAGCAGCACTTGAGAACTAAAAATTTAACACACAAGCATTTGGGGACACTCAAGGTGCACACTACAGCAAGTGGAATGCAGAAAAAGAAATATAACAACAGGCAACAGTTAATGGGGATAATGTCTTTCATAGGTGCTCTGAGATCACTGGGCAAGGTTACATTCAGACACAGTCATCAAGGAAGACAGGTCGATCCCAAGAATGAATCTGAGATTGTTTATACAAGGAGGAACATACATGCAAGGCCTCAAGGAAGATATTTCTTGCAATTATTTAATTTGTACATGAAAGTAAATGCAGTAAAATAAATTAGTGGGAGGGAGAACATTTATAAAAGGTATCATGAAATCATTGATGCATAATCTAAGTGTGGTGACACACCCCTTTCACAGCAGACTGAGGCAGAGGATGTCATAAACATGAGAATTTGATAACAGCCTGGAAAATAGTGAGACCTCTATCTAAGTTTACTTGAAAAGAAGTTTGATCTAACTGTGTGAAAGTATTGTTCCATCATGGTCATATATATACGTATTTTAAAAAATGGACTTTCCAAGTGGAACAACTGTCCCCACCCCTTGCTCATAACTGCAAAAGGTAAATTAGCCAGGGCAATACAGGAGAGCGCCCCTTGTGATGAGGACAGGGGAGAACTGGCAGGCAAACCAAACTGCTAGCCAGGTCCAGAACCAGGATTATGACTTGGCCCACCCCAACATCCACCCCATCTATGATCAACTGAAGCATATGAAGGAACCTGAACCACAAGACCCAAAGCTGAAGGATCTCCACAACACAAGGCAACTAGAGGATATCCAAGAAGAGTCCTAGTGAGTATATAGCTTCAACAGAGTAGTAGAAAACAAAGCACTTGGATCAGACCAATGACTCTATGCAGTGAATACTTGCAAGTAAAGATATAGAGACAGGGGTTTACTGCACGATTCACTGTGTCACACTAAAGCTTCCTTGATGAGATTTTTAATTTTTTTCCTTTTTCTCTTAAATTTTGTTTTATTTATTTGGGTAGGGAGCAGAGGGCGGATGTGAAAAGACAGGGAGATTAATTGCTGCACATACTCCTCTCATCATAACACTGGGCAAATCTGTCCTATTACACTGACAAACATCTTTCGTCGAATTAAACCCTGAAGACACTATGACTGCAAGCACTAGAATAATACTCTGTCCAAGTTATATTTCTAGATACAAATTAGTAAAAGTTTAGTCTGCTACAGTGACCTTTTTGTTTGCACAGAAGTGTACAAATGCATGGTGAGTTTTGTGCAAAGATCATGCATTTGGAGCTTTCTTATAATATGACACTATATTTAGCATAAAAATAACATACAGTACTCTGTATATATTTCCAGGGCCCATGAACATAAGTTCTCCCTTAGAAAAAAATATTTTGTGAGTTCATAAAACCATCTTTTTTATTATTCTTCCAAAATTATCACTTAAAGATTAATTCTCACACCAATTACTGGGCTCAGTGGATTCTTTTCTTTTCAGCTTGATGGGTCAATGCATTCCAGATCAAATTCAGAAAGCATCCCTTGAATCTCCCAGTCTTGGCTAGGCTAACTTTGCTCTCATGTACATTTTCTGTTCTTTTATTTTCTAAACTCTTGTTGCAATACCAGCAGAGCTCCACGACTCACCTGGATGGAACTCTGAAAGTTAGGTCTGTGCGTCAAAGCCCCAAATCCCCTTTGAATGGCTAATGGTGAAGAATTGAAGCTGTACTTGACACTTGAAGCAGAACAAAAAGAAATAATAATTTCCTGGCAGAGTCAGGACTTCAAAATGAGAAAATTAATGTGTAGTTCAAGTTTACAAATCAGGAAGACTACACTGGGGAGACATTCAAAGATGACAGCAGCTCTTCCATCGAGAATATTTCCCTCCTGTTCTTTTAGCCCAGGAGCACATGATTTCCCCATGGGGCATTGCTCTGCACAGAAAGAAAATTGGTCATGAGATTGCCTGTTCTCAAATTAGTAGGTTAAAATCCCAGATGACTAGTCAGCGTTCCTTCCCCATGAACTCTCTTGCTTTAACCTCCTACCAGCTTACTTCATCCTTATTTAAAGTTTCAACCAAAGTTTAAATCTATGAAAGTTGACTTAAATATGTCTCAGGTCACCAAAGCATTGTGTTACATCAGTAGCTTCAGATGCACAACAATTCTATTCAACAATAGGGAGTTTTCCTTGATGTGAAATCATGAGTCCTATGTTAATTGGTTTCTTGTTCTTTTTCCAAAATAGCATGGGGTGTATTACTTGTTAGGCAAATAGAAAAACTGCATTATGCCATTATTTATGAGATATCATATAATTATGGAATGTGTTCAGGTTCCTTTACACATTTTTCCTAAAATTAGCTACTTTTTTCTCTTTAAAGGATTTATTCTTTTTTAAAAAACAAAACAAACTTTTTTCATTATACATGCCATTCCAAGCTACTTTTTTCTCTTTAAAGGATTTATTATTTTTTTAAAAAACAAAACAAACATTTTTTCATTATACATACCATTCCAAGTTACCACTCCCTCCCCCCTCCCATTCCCTCCGCATACCGGCACACCCCACCCCCATCCACTCCTCAGAGAGTACATTGCTTGGGGAAGGTCCAAGGCCCTCCCTACTGTATCTAGGCTGAGCAAAGTATTCATCCAAAGAGAATAGGTTCCCAAAAAGCCAGCACATGCACTAGGGATAAATCCTGGTCCACTGCCAGTGGCCCCTGAGTCTTCCCCAGCCATACAACTGTCACCCACATTCAGAGGGACTAGTTTGGTCCTATGCTTGCTCCTTCCCAATCTGGCTGGAATTGGTGAGCTCCCATTAGATTGTTTTAGAGGGTGTACCCATCATGGTCTTGACTTCTTTGTTCGTATTCTTATTTCTCCCACTCTTCAGCTGGACTTTGGGAGCTCTGTCCAGTGCTCCGCTGCAGGTCTCTGCCTCTGTTTCCATCAGTGGCTGGATGAAGGCTCTATGGTGATGTTTAAGATGTAGATCTCCTCTTTCTGGGGTTCTATGATGATGTTTAAGACGTAGATCTCCTCTTTCCGGGGTTCTATGGTGATGTTTGAGATGTAGATCTCCTCTTTCTGGGGTTCTATGGTGATGTTTAAGACGTAGATCTCCTCTTTCTGGGGTTCTATGGTGATGTTTAGGATGTAGATCTCCTCTTTCCGGGGTTCTATGGTGATGTTTAAGATGTAGATCTCCTCTTTCCAGGGTTCTATGGTGATGTTTAAGATGTAGATCTCCTCTTTCCGGGATTCTATGGTGATGTTTAAGATGTAGATCTCCTCTTTCCGGGGTTCTATGGTGATGTTTAAGATGTAGATCTCCTCTTTCCGGGGTTCTATGGTGATGCTTAAGATGTAGATCTCCTCTTTCCAGGTACTTACTTTGTAGCCTGACTTGCCACAGCTTAGACTGCTGTGAGTTTCTTTATTATTGCTATCTACTATAAACATATGTTCGCCTTTAAAATGAAATACTAATCCCATTACATTTGGGAAGAAAGGAACATTTTTAGAATTATTAAAAATTTTAGAAAAATATAAAGGAGGTGTTTTGACTTATGAATGGTTCCACTGACTTCAACAATAGGTCACAAATCATAGTTACATTATTGTGCAAATAAAATTTAAAATGCTATAGGAAATTGTGGGGGAACCCGAGGTTTACTCAGCCTTTTCAGATGTTATAAGGCAGCTGATGGTGTCATTGAAGAACAGCTCTCAGTAACTTAGTAAATCAGTGTCTTCAAAATAATGTGAAAGAAAGAAGAAAGAATATATAAAATTTGTGGACCTACCTAGATTTTTAAATATATTTTCCATACTCTGTGAGATTTTCATACACATATATAATGTATTTTGGTTTAACCACTTTTTCCTCTCAAACTCCCCTACTGTATGCCCCTCCTAACTCTACATCTTCTTTTATAAACTTACTTTAACACACTAAGCCCAATTATGACTGTCCATATGCTCATGTGTGTGAGGACGTGTACCCATGAATGGTCAACATACTAGGGTCCACCTATTTTTTAAAAGCTCTCCATGCGCTAACTGCTATCATCTACCTGTAGTTCTCAGCCAGGAGTGAGAACAATCCATTTCTCCCTCCATGCTAGAATGTTGACTTTTATGTGTGTTGACACTCTTGTGAGATGTGAAGACATCTACCAACCCCAGATCAAGGACACATCAAAATAAGAATACCACCAAAGACCAACGTGGTGAACCAATGACTTTTATTGGTGTGACTAATAGGAATATTGGTGAGAGGTTACTTACAGGAGCAGAAATGACTCAAAGAGCTGCATCACCGAACCCCACCACAGCTCACGAAAGCTGAAAACCTAGAACATACTTCTTAACCTGTAGGCAGCTCACGAAGTTGAAGAGTGTCCTTTCAGCTCATTGGTTTTTAAACCTCTCACAGACGGCTCTGCTTGTGCTTTCTTCTTCTAGGCTTCTCAGCTGATGTGAGCTCCTTTAGGCAGCTGAGTTTAGCTGAGAGTTTCTAGACAATAGTTTGTTTCCAAGTGTCTTGGCCATCCTTATTGATTATGTACATGAGTACAGGAGAGGTCTGGTGAATCTAGTCAGTTCAATGGACTTCCTCAAGCTATTGAGTTGTTTACTCTCTAAACCTAAGGAGTTTCTCTGTATGATGGAGTATTTAACATACTCTTAGAACATCTGAATAGTCACTTCCCTGCAAACACCTTGTGCTTAAGGAGCTTTCCTCCAAGATGGAAAGTTCTAGTCTTAAGGAAAACTACTACACAACAATGAAAACTTTGCAGGTCTTGTAGAGGGCAACCGAAACTGCTGTGATTTCAGGAGTATAATAGCATAGCACATCCGGAAGACAGTATCCATGCATCTCTTCCCAACCTCTCCTCCTTACAACCATCTATTTGACCTCTGATTCAGTGATAGTGTTCAAATTATTAGAAGTTATACAATTATGTACCCTATTTGCCAAATGGAATTATGTCCATAGAAGGAGCATAACTTAAGGATACTGTTTAGTAAAAGAAAAGAAAAATAACTCAACACTTGTTATTCCAGAATAAATCACTTATGAAGTCTCAGTTATTTTCTGGTTACAGTGAAAAATTCTAGAGGATTTGATCCAAGGATGGGTATTCAAGAAAATAAGAAATGACAAAGTAAAACACAGATGCCAAAAGGAACACTAATCCTTATAAAGAAAGGAATTATATGAAGAAATGATATAATGGACAGAGGAATTAGAAGAAATTGTGAGACTAAGTTTTACTACAATTTATGGTCAAAGACCACAATTGCTAATGCCATAACCCTAGGTTCAACAATCATAAGTACACAACTATGAAGGCAAGTCCATTGGTCGGTTTCTGGTCACTCTCCCTAAAAGTAGTTTCAGAGCCTTCTTCATATCATTGTTCCTTAGACTATAGATGAATGGGTTAAGCATGGGGGTGACCACAGTATACATCAATGAAGCCACTGCAGTGGCATGGGGATTTTGGGACACTGCAGAACTGAGGTACACTCCCAGGAGGGTGCAATAAAATAAAGAGACAACAGAGAGGTGAGATGCACAAGTGGAAAATGCTTTGTACTTCCCCCGAGCTGAGGAGATTGCACGTATGGAGGACACTATCCTGGAGTAAGAGTAAAGGATGCCGGACAGGGGGCCCACAGCCAAGAACATGGCTGCAATATAAATCACTATGTCATTAAGAGACGTATCAGAACAAGCATGGTGTACCACATGATCAAGTTCACAGTAAAAGTGAGGGATTTTCAGGTCTGCACAGAATGACAACCGCAGAACCAAAAAGCTGTGTAACAAGGCATTCAGAATACCTATGATCCAGCATGCTAGAATCAGTAACCCACAGCGTCTTGTATTCATGATGACCATGTAGTGTAGGGGGTGGCAGATAGCCACATAGCGGTCATAGGCCATCACAGTCAGCAGAAAGATGTCCAGTACTGAAAAAAGTAGTAAGAAGTACACCTGAGTGATGCAGTTCGCATAGATGATAACTGTGCTCTGTGTCTGGATGTTCACCAACATCTGTGGGACGGTGGTGGAGGTGAAGCAGATGTCTACAAAGGACAGATTGGAGAGGAAGATGTACATGGGCGTGTGCAGGTGGGAGTCCACAATGATGGCCATGATGATGAGTGAGTTGCCAAAGACAGTCACGAGGTACATGGAGAGAAAAAGTCCAAATATGAAAGGTTGAATTTGAGGTTGATTCTCTGAAAATGCAAGAAGAAGGAATTCTGAAAGTTGAGTGCCATTTCCTTGATCCATGTGTTTGATACGCCTTCTAAAATAAGAAATTTGGAGATGATTCAGTTACTCATTAGTAACCTAACATCAATGTTTATTTCTTCCTTCATTTCCTTTATTCTTACTTCTTCTTCCCGCCCCCCCCCCATTGTCAACCTCCTAGTGGTCACATGTCTGAAAATAATTAACTCTCCCCTCTGGCAGCTAACAACTTTCAATGGCTTTGCAGCCAAAGTTAAGGTCTTATGAAGCCTTTTGGCTTCCACCATGACTGATTTGATCTTGTGTAAGTCTTGTGCAGACAACCATAGCTGTTGTGATTTTATAAGTATAAGGACCTTACTGTGTTCAAAAGGCATGATACCACAGGAAACCCTTCCAATCTTCTGTCTCCTACTCTTTCCACTTCCCCTTTCACACTATTCCCTGAATCTTTTGATTTAGATGTGTCATCTTGGGCTAAACATTTTTTAGATGTTTACTGTCCACACTTGGACAAGTTATCAGTTCCTATATCATCCTGCATCCACTGAAAAAATAGAAGCTTCTCTAATGAGGACTGGGAATATCACCTATCAACATAGATATTAATATTTAGACTCATGTTCATACTACGCACATTTAGCACAATAATAACTGCACATTCTTCCCTAGGGATTATGAGCTCACCAAACAAGGAGTTCCTGGTCATATAATTTATATTTTAGGCATGTATCTACTACTGAGGAACTTTGTAAGCGTAGTCTTCTATAGTCATGAAACTTAATTCTGTGTTGTGTAGTTATACCACAAAGAGAGTCCTAGTGATATTTCTGAGTAGAAATTCCCTTGTCATGTTCAATTTGTTCTCAGAGACTTTATATTAAAAAATCACTAATGCTCCTCATCCATCTGACCTATGGTGGCATGAACAGCATAAAGTTTTCTTCCTCCTGCCCCACACCCATCAAAGCCTGAGATGTGTGTGAGAACTGGCCCAGAGGTCACAAGGGTGGGAGAGTTGTCTCTGCCTCCATCAGCTGCAACACCTGGGAGAGCAGGCCCACCTCTTCTGGGTAACAAAATGGAGTCAATTTGTAGGTGGAGGTAAAAGTTGTAAGTATGGGAGCTCTGTCCCCACTATTCATCTCTGGTGTGGTAGTGTAGAAGGGAGAAAATTGCCCTCTCTCACCTCTTGTCCCTTACCGCCTGCAACAGACAACAGAACTGACTTCCTCTTATCAGCTGCAGCACTCAGGAAAGTGAACCTTGCCCCTCACCTAGGCAGCACAACAGAGCTTTCCAGTGGTTGGAGGTAAGGGTGCCCAGCTCTGATGTTGTGAGCAAGGGAGACCTGTCCCCATTACTTATCTGACATGTGGTGGAATGAGCGAAGGAGAGATGCCCCATCTCCCAGTCATCAACACCTGAGACGTGAAGGACCTGGTGTTATTCTTTTTAAACAAAAAAAAAAAATGCTGCAAGATCCCCACGGCAGTAGGCAGCAGAAATGTTGTAGGTCCCAAAAGGTGGCGGCATGAGAACAGGAGGGCTGCCTCTGCTTCTTGCTTGCTCCTGTATCTTGCTTGGGCAACAAAATAGAGCTGGCCTGTGGGTATAGGTGTGGGAGTGCCATCCGGTAGGCATGAAAGCAGAGAATTAGCCCAACCCCTTGTGTATTGCTGCAAGAGGTGAATTACCTGAAACAATGCCGGAGAACTCACCTTTTGATGAATACAGGGTAGCACTGGCAGGCAGACCATCTCTGCAGCTACACAGGTCCAGAACCAGGGTTATCATTTGGTCCACCCCAACATCCACCCCGTCTATGATCTGCTGAAGGATGTGACGTGACCTAACCCACAGACCCAAAGTTGCAGGATCTCCACAACACAGAGAAACTACAGAATATCCAAGAAGAGTCCTAGGGAGGGCCCAGCATCAAGATAATAGTAGAAAACAAAGGCCTCGGACCACACCAATGATTCTTTGCAATGAATACTTGCAAGTAAATATATAGGGATAAAGGGGTTTACTGCATGATTTACTGTGTCACACTGCAACTTTCGTAATGAGAATTTTAACTTTTCCCCCTTTTCTCTTACATTTTCTTTTATTTGGGGGGGAGTACAGAGGTGGAGGGCAGATGTAAAAGGATGGGGAAATGAATGGGATCAAGATAATGATGTAAAAGACATATAGAATAAATAAAAAACATTAATAAGAAGCTCTTAGATACACTTCTGAAGTGAAAATTAAAAATGTCCCTGGTTGAAACACTATCTAGATAAATATGATAGAGTGAAGGAAGACAAAATACTTTCAGTGTAATGAAGGGGAAGCAGGAGGGGCAAAGTTGAAGTATGAGCTTTATCACATGGTTACTGATGTGCTGGACACATCAACTTCTCAGATCATCAGCCCTGGCAGCAAGTACCTTTACCTGATGAACCAACTTGCTGGCCCAGTTCCATAACTTCTTAAAAAGGACATTACACAATGAGAGATATTTACATGACCACTAAACAATTAAAGAAGAACAGAGGTAAACAGATTTGTCAGGTGAAAACAATGAAATGAGCTGATTCTCATGATACTAGAAGGAAAAGTAGACTTCTTGGTCACAGGGCAAAGTTCTGCCTCCCATTCTATCTCATGACACCCAGCAAGTACAATAAATGAGAAAAAATTACCCAAAAGCAAAAATAATGCACATTAGACTCTCTAGATATATTTTATGTGTACACCCAAGCAAGCCCTTATTCTAGTGATAATTAATATGCAAAGGTATTTCTTATGGAGGAAATCACAGACCCTTACCCCTTCCTGCTGAATTGGGGGGGGGGATGGTTGGACTCTGGAGTAAAATGGTGATCAGTTGTGTAGCTTTGCTGAAACCACCAGAATCCAATGGATGATTCTAAACCCATGATCACACAGATTGACATACTTAAAGTCATTAAGTCATAGAACAGCAACAATAACAAAAGATGTGGGTGTAGTGAGAAGAGCAAGCACTGGCAGGGGGGAGACAGGAGAGGGTAAAATTTTCAATAAGCAAATTTTATCACTAAAAAGGTATCCTCAGTGTTGCTGTATAGAATCTTCTGCCAGAACACTAGGACATTTCTATCTTACACAAACATACTTTCTCTAATCAATCCCTGTGGACACCAAGTAACTTCATCCCCTGCTACTCCCATGACACTTCTGGATCAACATGTCACATTATCTTTAATAATGTATAATTGACTCAGAGACATATATTTATCATTCTGTGTCATATGAAGATAAATAAATCACACATGTCTGTGAAACTTAAACTTCACTTGAATGCAAATCATGAATTAATGAGAACCAAAAGCCACAAGACTTGTTGAAACAGACCTGTCCAGAAAGGCAAAGGCCAGCCCTGGTAACAGACCCACAATCATAGCTACCAGAAAGACTGAGGCAGGAGGATCACAGATTTAAGGGATAAGCTATGAACATTTTAGTTTTGTCTTTTTGACTTTGTAATCTTGAGCTGCACTTTTTTTTAAGTCATCCCTGGCTGTAAAGCAAGGACAAGCCTAGCCTAAATGACTTACTGAGACCATCTCAAAGGGTTTGATAACTCACTGGTGGGACATTTGCCTGGCATATATGAGATCTTGGACTTAATATCAAGCACAGAATTATAAACGACCAAAGGTACAGCAAGGATTAACACTCATAGATGAAGTGAGGGTATGTAACAGGCTATTCAGTCAATCACATTTTGCTGGGGCAGAAAGACAGTACATGTGAGCATTAACAACAGTAAAAAAAGCCAAAGACAAACACAAACAGCATTTTTTCTTTCATATATTTATATAATCTAGAATTAAAAATAACAGAAAAGTAGAAGGAAGTGCAATGGGAAGTAGTAAGAAGACTATCAAAAGTGATGGTAGAGTCACAAAAAAGAGATGAACAAGATAGTAGCACATTCTACACATGTACAGACATGTCACAGGTAGACCCAGTGTGTCATATAATTAATATTTCATAAAATGTTGGGACAATTAGGAGGAAAGAATATGTCTATCACTCTGGACCTCACAAAACTACATAATTTCTCCCCAAACACACACACACACACACACACACACACACACGCACACACACACACACTGGAATATCAAAGAGAAAAGGTGCTGGGGAAGTCTAATCTGTACATGTGAAAGAATTCTGTTTTGAAGTGGAATAAACACATCATTTCTACTTAACAAATGTAAAGGATATGCATCATTTGCAATAGAGGAAGTAAACAGGTTTTAGAAAAAAGTCACAAGAATAGTTTGTATTCATCAGTAAGGAAATGACGACAAGCAATCTTTCTAATATAACTTTTTAAATATGACTACAAAGCTTAAAATTCATGAACTTTTGCAACAGTGCAGACATTATTCACCTGGGTCTTTCTTATTAACAGGACATTATGTTCATTTTAAACATAAAAGGCATGAAGTGTATATAACTTTACAATCAGTGTTTTTGCTGTATATGTTCCATAATTTCCAAGGTCAAGGAACACAAGTTCTCATTTATATGGAAATATTTTATGAGTTCATAAAGCCATCCTTTTATAATTATCCTTCCAAAACTGTCACTGAAGGATTAATTCTCACCCCAATTACTGAGTTCAGTTTTCTTTTCAGTTTCGTGAATTGGTACATTCCAAGACCAACCCAGAAAGCCTCCCTTACATCTCCCAGTCTTGGCTAGGCTAACTTTGCTCTCATGTGTGTTTTCTGTACTTCTACCTTCTGAACTCTTGCTGCAATACCAGCAGAGCTCCACGACTCACCTGGATGGACCTCTGAAAGGTAGGTCTGTGCATCAAAGCCCCAACTCCCTTTTGAATGGCTGATGATGGAGAATTGAAGCTGTACTTGACACATGCAGGACAAAGAGAAATATTAATCCCCAGACAGAATTAGGACTTCAAAATGAGAAAATTAATGTGTACTTAGTTTACAAATCAGAAAGACTACACTGGGGAGACAAAGCTGACAGAAGTTTCTCCTTTGAGAATATTTCCTTCCTGTTATTCCAACCCCTGAGCACATGATTTCCCCCATGGAACATTGCTCTGTACAGAAAGAAAATTGGTCCTAAGGATTGCCTGTTCTCAAATGAGGAGGCTAAAAGCCCAGATGACTAGTCATTGTTCCTTCCCCATGAACTCTCTAGATTTAACCTTCTACCAGCTTACTTCATCTTGATTTAAGGTTTCAACCAAAGTTTAAAGCTATGAAAGTTGATGTAAATATGTGTGAGGTCACCAAAACATTGCTTTACGTTGGCTTCAGAAACACCCAATTCTCCTGTTCATCAACAGAGAGAGCTCTTTGCCCTTCTTTTGAGACCATGGGTTCTAAGTTAATGAGCTTCCTTGTGCTTTTTACAAAACAATGAGGGGTGCATTCCTCATTAGGCAAGAAGAAAGAAAGAAATTTATGTCATTATTAATGAGTCCTCTGATAATCATGATGTGCATTTTGATCCCTTGAACAATTTCTGAGATTAGTCATTTATCAGCAGTATCTTAGTAATTTTTGAATCCATTTGCTAAATTGGTGGAAACCTAGCACAATAGAAACTCACTGGAATCTATGAGGACGATCATAGTGAAGACTCTTAGTAATGGAAGATTCAGAGTATGAACTGGCCATTCTGTAACTAGGCAAAGGTGTCATTAGGACACCAATTCGGTCACAAAGCCAATGACCTACAATTTTTCCTATCTGCAAGATGTGCAGGGGTAATGCTGGCACAGAACTGGTGGGAGTAGTAAATCAAGGACTGGAGGCCTACACTACAGGAGGGAGCCAGTGCTTGACACTGCCTGGATGGCCAGGAATCAGAGGCTGGATAGCCCAGAGACCTAGAATAGAACCAAACAGGACTGACAAGAGGTCAATGAAATGAAGTGATTCCTACTAATATTCTGTGATTCTCATAGCCCAATCATCGTCATCACAGAGATTTTATCCAACAACTGAAGGGAGCAGATACAGAGACCCACAGCCAAATGTTAGGTGAAGTTTAGGGAACCTCATAGATAAAGGAAGGTGGGGAAGGTTGTAGGAGCCAGTGCTGTCTGGACACCATGAGAACAGAATCCATAGAATCAACTAAGCAAGGCTCATAGGGGCTCACAGAGATGAGAATGAGGACACAATCATGGAGATTGTATGGGTCTAAGTTAGGTCATATATATATATATATATATATATATATATATATATATATATATATAAAATGGTTGTGTAGCTTGGTGATCTTGTGGGGATTCCTATCAGTGGGAGTTATAGTGTCTTTGACTCTAATCCACACTCCAATTTTCTTTCTTTTTCTTAGCATGTATTTTTTGTATACGACCACAGGCTTTATTATGATACTTTCATACACACATGCAATGCTCATTGGTCATATTTACCTCTTTATTATCTAGTTTTACCTGTATCTCTTAATAGATAATCTCTAAATATCACTCCTTCTACTTCCATATGTTTTTTATCTATATTAAGCATATGAGAGAAAATGTATGTTAGTAGGTTTTCTGAGTCTGGTATGTTTCAATTACCGTAATGATCTCCAGTTCTACTTTTCTGCCAATGGCATAATTTCATTTTTCTCTATGGATGAATAAACTCTTTTCTGTGCTTAAGTCACCATTTATTTAGGCATCCATCCATTGGTGGGCATTTAAACTGACTCCATTAATTGTATATACATGTACCTCTATTGTATATTGCCTTGATTGCTTTCTGATATGTAGCCAAGAATGGAATAACAGGATCATTCTCTTATACTGATTCCTAGAGTGGCTGAGCTAGTATATGTCTCCACCTCCAGATATATGTGCCTTTCCCCTCAGCTAGAAACCCAACATTCAATAAGCTGATGAAGGAAAATCACAAAGTCAGACTGAACTGTGGAACAATGAGACAGATAGGTAACTAGCCACTCTGTGTAATACTAAAAAGCAAAATGTTAACCACTGTTAAAATCACTGCCAATGTTCTCTAAATTTATATCATGAACACTCCTTCTGGTATTCATTTTTCCGTAAATAAGCAGAATATGGGGTAATTTGACCTCATAATCCATAGGTGATGGAATTTTTTCTTTGTTTCTCCAGTTGCCTTGGGCAATGAACTTGGACCATGCTAATAGCCCATCAGTCTACCGTTACAGTAACTGATTCCCCTAGCTCCTGAAAGGACAAATAGAACTCTATAAAACATTTATTTTCTGAAAAAGACTCACTATGAGTCTTTGACTGGCCTGCAACTTGCCTTCTCAGACATTTGCCTGCCATTTCCTCCTGAATACCGGGATTAAAAGTGCTCAGCCCATACCCATCTTGCCTGACTCATTTGTATTCATGTCCCTATATCAAACTGTGAGTTTCTTTGACATAAGCTTACTCTTTTCTTCTCTAATTGTTCCTATGATTCTAAACATATACTCAACACCTTACTTTTTAATATTCAAAATAGGTAAAGACCAGATGTGGAAGTCATTCTCTAAGATCTCATGATAAGAAAAAAGCCACATTCACACAAGAGTTTCAGTTTGACAGCCCAGAGTGTATAATTTTATATGTTATAACAGAAAATCATACATCTGTTTTTAGGTATTATCAAAACTAATTCATATATCAAAAAGAACATTGCAAATATAATAGAAAAAAACACAAAATGAATTTATTTGAGTAGGAAAAAAAGGAAAAATAAATCACCAAGAGCTATCTGTGATGAGACATGTAGTTGAAGTGAAGGAAGATAATTAATTGGTGTTCTTCACCTACTGTAGAGCCTCTTTTGTCCATAGTCTTCATCTGTCCAATTTTCCCCCTGTACTTTCCCAAAGCCAATACAGTAAGGACAATGGAAGACAAATGATGAAATTTTTCTTAATGAAAATTAATGAAATTAATTAATTAATGAAAAATAATGAAATTTGCTTATTTTTCAGATTATAATAAACTCACATCATTTCTCTGATGTGGGATTCCTCTCTGTATGCTGAGAAAACCATTGGTTAATAAACAAGTTGCTTTTGGCCTATTGCAGCACAGAATAGGGTAAGGTAGAATCTCCAAGTAGATAGGGGAGGAGAGAGTAGGCAGAGAAATGGAAACACCATGTAGCTGCTGGAGGAGAAAGATGCCAGCAACCACCTGGAACCTTACCAGTAAACCACAAGCTTTGTGATAAGATATAGAATAATAAAAATGGTTAATTTAAGATGTAAGACCTAGCTAGGAAGGTGCTAGAGTCATTGGTCAAGCAGTATTGCAATTAACATTTTCTGCTTAATTATTTAAGGTCTGGGAAGCCAGAAACGGACAAGCGGTCTCCACCTACAGATTGGCGGCCCAATGTGAAGCTGGCTACATCCACATAAGACCTGAGAAAGCTTGGAATGGAATTCTAGACACAAAGTTAAGCATGGCTTCTTGGTAGCCAGCATTTTTTTTCAGATGGGCTCTATTTGCTGGTGGTGAGCAGGAGCGCCACAGCTCCTTTAAGGAAAGGCTTGCTGACTCAGCATGAGAAATGGCAGCTTCCTGATTTGGGCAGCACAAACTCTGGCTCTTTCAGGAGGCCAAGCACTTGAATGGGGTTTGTGGGCAGCGTGCTGCAAGTTACTTGGTAGCAGCATGGGCCAACTGGTTACCAGAGTTAAGGTAGTGAATGAACCTCTGCTATGTTGGACTGGGCAGAGCCAAAAGGTAAGGCAGCCTTAGTCCTAGCCATGTTGCTTAACATTTTAAGAAGTGGTCCTGATCAGAAAAGGATTGCAGAAATGCAATAAAGACAGACTCAGATGAAAAAGACCTCTGAATGCATCATGGTGTTGGATAAATATATGTAGGCTTGAAAGAAAGAAGAAAAAAAGTATAGAGAGTAATAAAAAGAAGTAAATAATTTTAAAAAGTCTTTAAAGAGACAGAGTACAGAGAGTCATAGATTAAAGGAGTAAAAAAAAGCCACATAAATATGGTATATACACAGAGAGGCTGGATTGTGTATATTATTGTGTTTTCTTTGACATTTTGACTGTGAATGAGCTAAGTACAAAAAGACATTTTATCGTATGAGCTGCTAAGCTAAACCAACATCTATACTTTAAAGTATCCTGACTTGAAAATTTGGGTCTAAAGATATTTGCTTTGGAAAAGAGGTTCTGCTTTTGTTTCCACAGAGAATGAGAACCTGTGGATTCTTTCCAGACTAGTGTTGTTTGATGGACTAAGACTCCCTGAAAGGTCTCTGAGAACCCCCAATTACTTCACCCAACCAAAGGCAGGAAGCAGTTTGTAGAGAACTATGCCAAAATTCCCAAATATTGTTTATAAATTTACATTTAAAGGGAGATATGAAAATGTTATGCAAAGGACATGGTCAACAAGACAAAATAACAGCCTACAGAATCAGAAAAGATCTTCACTAACCCCACATCAGACAGAGGTCTGATCTTCAAAATATACAAAGAACCCAAGAAATTGGTCATCAAAAGAACAAATAATCCAATAAAAAAAATGGTGTACAGACCTAAACTCTCAATAGAGAAATCTAAAATGGCTGAAAAACACTTAAGGAAATGCTCAACATCCTTAGTCATCAGAGAAATGCAAATCAAAACAACTCTGAGATTCCATCTTACACGTATAAAAATGGCCAAGATCAAAAACACTGATCGCAACTTAATCCGCAGAGGTTGTGGGTTGAAGGGAACACTCCTGTATTGCTGGTGGAGTGCAAGCTGGTGCAGACCCTTTGGATATCAGTGTGGCAATTTCTCAGAAAATTAGGAAACAACCTTCGTCAAGATCCAACAATACCACATTTGGGTGTATATCCAAAGGATTCTCAACCATACCATAAGGACATGTGCTCAACTATGTTCATAGCAGAATTGTTTGTCACAGATATAACCTGGGAAACAACCTAAATGTCCGTATGACTGAAGAATGGATAAGGAAAATGTGGTATATTTACACAATGGAGTACTACACAGTGGAAAATAATAATGACATCTTGAAATTTGCAAACAAATGGATGGAGCTAGAAAACATCATATTGAGTGAGGTAACCCAGACCCAGAAAGACAACTATTATATGGACTCACTCATAAGTGGTTTTTGTGTTGGTGAAGGGTCTCTAGATGTCTGAGTTATTGTGGTCACAGTTGGACTCCTTGGTTTGTGATTTTCCTTCTATTACTTTCTATAAGGCTGGATTTGTGGCTGCGTATTGTTTAAATTTGTTTTTATCCTGGAAAATTTTATTTTCTCCCTTTATAGTGAACGAAAGCTTGGCTGGGTATAGTAATCTGGGCTTGCATCCATGGTCTCTCAGTTTCTGCAGTACATCTATCCAGGACCTTCTGGCTTTCATGGTTTCCATGGAGAAGTCAGGTGTAAGTCTGATAGGTTTACCTTTATAAGTAATTTGGCCTTTTTCCTTTGCAGCTCTTAATATTCTTTCCTTATTCTGTATGCTTTGTGTTTTGATAATTATATGGCGAGGGGATGTTTTTTTTTTTTTTTTTGATCCAGCCTATTCGGTGTTCTGTATGCTTCTTGAACCTTCATAGGTATATCTTTCTTTAGGTTGGGAAAGTTTTCTTCTATAATTTTATTAAATATATTTTCTAGACCATTGAGCTGCACTTCTTCTCCTTCTTCTACTCCTATTATTCTTAGGTTTGGTCTTTTTATTGTGTCCCATATTTCCTGAATGTTTTGTGATGAGAGTTTGTTGGACTTGCTGTTTTCTTTGATCAGTGTGTTTATTTTCTCTATGGTATCTTCAGAATCTGAGATTCTTTCTTCTAACTCTTGTATTCTGTTGGTTATGCTTGTTACTGTAGACTCTGTTTGTTTACTTAAATTTTCCATGTCCAGCCGGCCCTCTGTTTGTGTTTTCTTCTTTGCCTCCATTTCAGTTTTCAAGTCTTTTTTTTTTTCAGTTTTCAAGTCTTGAACTGTTTCCATTATCTGTTTGATTGTTTTTCCTTGGTTTTCTAGGGTATCATTCACTGGTTTATTCAATTCTTCAAACTTTCTGTTATATTTCTCATCCATTTCTATAAGGGCGTTTTTTACATGCTGTTTAAGGGCGTCAATCACTTTCATGAAGTCAATCTTTTCTACTTCTTCTTGATTAAGGTGTTCATGTCTTCCCGTTGTGAGGTTGCTGGTTTCTGGTGGCTTCATGTTGCTTTTCAGCTTGTTGGGCGAATTCTTGCCTTGGCGTCTGCCCATCCCTTCTTCCAAATGCTCCCTTATGGATCTTCTTTTACCGGATCAGGTCTCCTTGCCTACCCAACGCTGGCTCTCCCCAACGTTGGCTCTCCTGGTGCCGAGAGATCAGGTCTCCGTGCTGGTTGGGCAGCTCGCAAACAAAGCGCCTACCCAGCTTGGTGCAGGCAGGCCATAGAAACAAAGGAACTCCCGCCCACGTGGGTGCCCCGAGGATTCGGACCCAGTGCCCAGACAGGCTGAGCTGGGTGATGTTATGTGCTGAAAGAGGGCGGTGGAGCCAAAGTGGGGAGGGTTCTGGATGGAAGCTGGGTGGGCTAGGAAGAAAGAGGCGGTATGCAGGGAGTAGAGGCCCTGCAGAGAGCCCAAGAAGGATAGGGGGCCAAGGAACCTCTGAGCTCCCCATCCCAGGCTGGCGCCGCAGGGCCAGAAACTCACCCCAACGCTGGCTCTCCTGGCGCCGAGAGATCAGGCCTCCGTGCTGGTTGGGCAGGTCGCAAACAAAGTGCCTACCCTGCTTGGTGCAGCCAGGCCATAGAAAAAAACCTCATAAGTGGTTTTTTAACATAAAGCAAAGAAAACCAGCTATAATTCACAGTCCTGTAGAACCTAGACAACAAAGAGGATCCTAAGAGAGACATACAAGGATCTAATCTACATATTAAGAAGAAAAACACAAGATCTTCTGAGTAAATTGGGAGCATGGTGACCATGGGAGAGGGTTAAAGGGGAGGGAAGAAGCAGAGAAAAATGTATAGATCAATAAAATCAATTTAAAAAGATAAAGTAGACATAAATATTGCAACTGTAATTCTTCCTTGATACCTGTTTTGTTATATGTAATTTTACTACATTAAAGTTAAAATTTTTCCTTTTTATGTAGACAGAAAAGGGGAGGTGATGTGGGATTTTCCTCTGTATGCTGTGAATCCCATATGTTAATAAAGAATCTGCTTTGGGCCTATTGCAGTGCACAACAGGGCAAGGTGGGAATTCCAAGCATATAGAGTAGGAAAGAGTAGGCAAAGTCACGCAGGAGCCATGTAGCTGCCAGAGATGAAAGGTGCGAGCTGCCACCCAGAACCTTACTGGTAAACCACGAGCCTCATGGTAAAATATAGGATGGTAGAAATGGGTCAATTTAAGATTCAAGAGCTAACTAGAAATATGCTAGAGTCACTGGCCAAGCAGTGTTGCAATTAATATAGTTTCTATGTGATTATTTCATGTCTGGGCAACTAGGAATGAATGAGCAGTCTCTACCTACATTTCCCTTTTCTTTACTTCTTCCAAAAACTCCTATATATTCTCTTGTAACATGAGGGCCTGCTTGTTGGGATTTCTGTCCTGCCCAGTTCCCACAGCTGATAAGCCCCAAAGAAAATCACACACAGGTCTACATAAGTTATAAACTGATTGGCCCATTAGCTCAGCCTTCTTTTTAGCTCTCATAGCTTATATTAACACATTATTCTTACCTATGTTAGCCACATGGCTCAGTACCTTTTTCAGTGGGGTGAGTCACATCCTTCTTTGGCGCCTGGACAGGACTGTGGGAAGAGCTTTCTTTTTCCCAGAATATTCCTGTTCTCGTTGCCCCACCTATACTTCCTTCCTGGATACTGGTCAATCAGCATTTATTTAAAATGTAATTGACAGAATACAGAATTGCCCCCCATCATTTCGTCCCCTTTTTTAAAACAAAAGAAAATATCTATAGTCCATTTTTTGGGAATGTGGGCATAGTATTCTAGGCTACTTCCTTTTGGTTGGGGGTGCTGATAATCTTATGGGGACCTAAAGAAAATTTTGAATTATGATCGAGTCTTGACTGGAGTATCCTGTGAGTCTTGATCATCTCAGGCAGCAGTCTTGAACCTGTTCTGGATGTAGAACTCAGACATGCAGGCTATCTGTTCCTACTGGAAATTTCTCAGGTGGTCTTCCTTGATCAAACCTGATTTTTCCTAACTTAGAATGAATCCACAGCCTCTCATTTCCTGTGGAAACAAAAGCAAAATCTCTTCCCCAAAGTGAAATATCTTTTGACTTCAATTTTGAAGTCAAAGTATTTTCAAAACACCTATTTTGGATTAATTCAGCAGCATATATAAACAATTATCTGTTGCTCCTTCCTCAGCATTCAAACAATTCAAAGAGAGCATAATAACATACAGTATCAAGATTCTCTGTGTATTTTCCATCTTTATGAGGCTTTATTTTAAACTCTATTTCTTTTATTTTTAATTTTTTGGATTTTTGAGACAGGGTTTCTGTGTATCTTTGTCCTAGAACTCACTCTGTAGACCAGGCTGTCCTTGAATTCACAGAGATCTGCAGGTCTCTGCCTCCCCAGTTCTGGGATTAAAGGTGTGTGCTACCTCACCTTAAACTCACAGAGATCTGTCTGTTTGTGCCTCCCAGGCATTGTGATTAAAGGTGTGTGTTACCACAACTTGAAGTCACAGAGGTCAGTCTACCTCTGTCTCCCAAGTTCGGATTAAAGGTGTGTACCACCACACCCAACTACTCTCTTTCTTTCTTCTTTATTTAAGGACTTTAACCTTTTTTTTAAGCCTGCATATATTTTTAACACACTGTAAACCATTTAGAGGTTTTCTTCATCTTTGAATCTCTCTTTACTGTATATCTTTTTCTGACCACATGAGTCTTTAATTTACTAAGCAATATGGATAGGATTAAAGCCGTGACTTTGGCGGCTGGATCCAGCTTATTCCTTAGCTTTCCAGCCTCATGACAGAGGTACTGGCCATAGCCATGTTTATTGCCACAACTCTATCGCATTTCAAGGTCTCTGCCAGCAAGCAAGCTGTGGCAGTGTGTTCACAAACCACATTCAAATGTTCTGTAGTCAGACTGCCTGCCTGAAAGAGTCAGTGTTTTTCCTGGCAGGATGGCCCAGAATGCCGATATTTTAAAATGGCACAGCTGATCACTTTTCTGCTCTGTCTTGCACCTTCATCCCACCTAGGATCATGGCGACAGCTGAGGTACTGAACATTGGGAGAAAACTCTATGAGGGTAAGACAAAAGAAGTCTATGAATTGTTAGATAGTCCAGGAAGAGTCCTCCTGCAGTCCAAGGACCAGATTACAGCGGGAAATGCAGCCAGAAAGAACCACCTGGAAGGCAAAGCTGCAATCTCCAACAAGATCACCAGCTGTATTTTAAAGCTGTTACAGGATGCCGGTATCAAGACTGCTTTCACCAAGAAATGTGGGGAGACTGCTTTCATTGCACCCCAATGTGAAATGATTCCAATTGAATGGGTGTGCCGAAGAATAGCAACTGGATCTTTTCTCAAAAGGAACCCTGGTGTAAACGAGGGGAATAAGTTTTACCCACCAAAAGTGGAGATGTTCTTCAAGGATGATGCCAATAATGATCCACAGTGGTCTGAGGAGCAACTCATTGCTGCACAGTTTTGTTTTGCTGGACTTGCTATAGGCCAGACTGAAGTGGACATCATGAGTCATGCTACACAAGCTATTTTTGAAATACTGGAGAAAGCCTGGCTGCCCCAGAACTGCACGCTGGTTGATATGAAGATTGAATTTGGTGTTGATGTAACTACCAAAGAGATTGTTCTTGCTGATGTAATTGATAATGATTCTTGGAGACTCTGGCAATCGGGAGATCGGAGCCAGCAGAAAGACAAACAGTCTTACCGTGACCTCAAGGAAGTAACTCCGGAAGGACTCCAGATGGTAAAGAAAAACTTTGAGTGGGTTGCAGATCGAGTGGAGTTGCTTCTGAAGTCAGACAGTCAGTGCAGGGTTGTAGTGCTGATGGATTCAGCTTCTGACCTTGGTCACTGTGAGAAAATTAAGAAGGCTTGTGGAAACTTCGGGATTCCATGTGAACTCCGAGTGACATCTGCCCATAAAGGACCAGATGAGACGTTGAGGATTAAAGCAGAGTATGAAGGGGATGGTATACCTACTGTATTTGTCGCAGTGGCAGGCAGAAGCAATGGTTTGGGCCCAGTGATGTCTGGTAACACTGTATATCCAGTTATCAGCTGTCCCCCCATCGCACCAGATTGGGATGCTCAGGATGTGTGGTCATCTCTTCGATTGCCCAGTGGTCTTGGCTGTTCAACTATACTCTCTCTGTAAGGATAAGTCCCGCCCCTTAGGGAGCGTGTTCGCCTCGGGCTAATGTTTGCCTATAAATTTGGCGAGCATGCTCCCAGCCGTTGCTTCTGCTTTCCTGCTCTCCGCTGGAACGGTGGTTCTGTAAGTCTATTTAGCCATTAAAGCTGTATATATATTTTTACAATCTGTCTGCATTCGTTTATGCTGTTACATCTCTCCAGAAAGATCCGCCCAGTTTGCTGCTCAGATATTTGGGCTAAACAATCATTTGGTGTGGGCCAAACATCGAGCGAGCATATTGACCACGTGGATATCTTTAAAGCAAGCCAACAAGAAAATCAGAGAAAGCAATTTGTAAAAAAAAAAAAAAGAAGAAGAAAAAGAAAAGAGAAAAAAAATGTACCTTTTAGGAGAAAAGTTACACATTCCTAGTTTGGATTAAAAAGGAAAGAATTCAAACAAAATGATTTCACATCAGAGAAATCAATTCAACTAACTACTGAACAAATCGTCCTCTAGATATCACCCACTATATGGTCATTGTTGGGCAGTTGTGTAACATTAGCAAAGAAATGATCTTTATGGAGTTGGAGCTATGTCTCTGTGCTTAAGAATCAGTGTGGTTCTCTTGCAGAGGACTGAATTTGGTTCCCAGCATCCGTGTGGAATAATAATCACCTGTAACTTCTCATTATTTCTAAATGCTAATAATGACTTTATATAAATCAGTAGTTACTACTTGATCTTCTATAGTTCACTATTTGAAAATTAAAATATTTGTATTGTTTATGCTAATAACAATACATTCTTCTCACTGCAAAAAAATAAAATAAAATAAAATGGCACAGCTTTTTTCCTGCTACAGCTGAAAACCAAAAAGCATGCAGTCAGTTTTTATCAACACCATTGAAGTGTTTTGTGGCAGGACCTCTTAAAGAGCTGCAGGGGTTTGCAGCTAAAGCCTTTTTAAAGTCAGGAAGCCTTTCTTAAACAAGAGTGCTTGCTTGCCTCTAGCAAGCAGAGCAGATCCAAGAAATTGCTGCTACCAAGAAGCCATGCTTTACTCTATTCTTTTCTGTCTAGAATTACTTCCCAAGCTCCGTCAGGTTTTATGTGGATGCAGTTTTCAATGTGGGCACCCTTTGTAACATGAGGGTCTGCTTGTTGGGGTTTCTGTCCTGCCTAGTTCCCACAGCTGATAAGCCCCAAAGAAAATCACACACAGGTCTACATAAGTTATAAACTGATTATCCCATTAGCTCAGGCTTATTAGCTCATGTAGCTTATATTAACCCATTATTCTTATCTATGTTAGCCACATGGCTCAGTACCTTTTTCAGTGGGGTAGATCACATCCCTCTTCTTTGGTGTCTGGACAGGACTGCAGGAAGGGTTTCCTTCTTTCCAGAATACTCCTGTTCTCATTGCCCCACCTCTACTTCCTGTCTGGTTGTCCCACCTATACTTCCTGCCTGGATACTGGCTAATCAGCATTTATTTAAAATGTAATTGACAGAATACAGAATTGTCCCCCACCAAGATTATGATCTCTTTTTCATTAATTGTTACATGCATATATTCCTAACACATTAAAAAAAACATCAGTTTGTATAATGTTGCATGAATGTTTGTTCTCAGGGAAGACAGCATTGTATTACTAATTGGTGTGTTCTGGGAAGACTCTTTCATTCTCAGTTCCCTGTATTTCATGTTGTAGGACTGAGGCCTCATTCTCTTTCTTCCATCCATGTTACCATATCTATCATGTTATCCTTGTTCAGATCATGTTTAGAGTCTTTATAGATGTAGCTTCTTAAATTACTAGGCAGCATTGCCTCATAGAAAAATCTCTGGTTCTCTGGTTCTTACAATTTTTCTGCCGCCTTCTTTCCAAATGTTCCTTGAGCCTTAGGCACATTAGTGTTTTATAGAACTATCCATTGAGACTTAACTCTACAACTCTGCATTGTTTATCATTTTTGGTTTTCTGTTATAGTATCTATCTCTTGTAAAAAGATATTTCTTTGATGATGACAGAAACTACATTTATCTGTTGGCACAAGGACAAATACAGTACAGTTAGGGATTATGCTCATTTAGTAAAGTGTTGGTTGTAGGTTCATGTCCAAGATCGATAACTTCACTAAACTTTGGTAGTTAGATGGGTTTCTAGCACCTTGCATTCTTTAAATTTAAAAAACAGTGAGAGAGAGAGAGAGAGAGAGAGAGAGAGAGAGAGAGAGAGAAGCCTTCATGTGAAGGGGCTCACAGGGAGGTTATTTTATTGAGGGAAGAGAATGGAAAAGGGAGAGCAGAGGGTAAAGATGGGTCCTCTGGAGACATGTGCAGCAGAAGAGGAAAGAGGCAGAGAGAGGGGGGAAGAGAAGGAGAGAGAGACAGAGAAACAGGCAGAGAGGCAGAGAGACAGGAAGGTAGAGTTAGACGAGCTGGCCAGAGCTTGTTTCTTAAGGGGGCATAGTGCATGCAGACAGAGACCAAGTAGTCAGGATCCTGAGTAGACCAGAGTACTGCTTGAGTACTGGCAAGCATGTATTCTGCCCGGTCCCCAAGGACAGGACAGTGCAGGAGCCTGGATGGTGCAGGAGAATTGTCTGTATTCTGTCGATCTGTTTATTTTGAATAAACGTTGATTGGCCAGGCAGGTTGTATAGGTGGGTCAACCAGACAGGAAGTAGAGGCAGGCAATGAGAATAGGAGAATGCTAGGAAGGAGGAAGCCCATTCCTCCCATTCCAGTTCAGACCACCAAAAAACAAGATGTAACCTGCCTGGCTGAAAGGTATCGAGCCATATGGCTAACATAGATAAGAATAATGGGTTAACATAAGCTATAAGAGCTAATAAGAATACTGAGCTAATTGGCCAATCAGTTTGTAATTAATGCAGACTCTCTGGGTGATTTTCCTTGGGGCTTGCCGGCTGTGGGGTACCCGGCAGGATGGAAACCCCAACAAGCCGGCCCTCATATTACACCTGGATGCTAACAGGCATAGTTTCTCTCTTGCTCATAGGGTCTTAAGTTTAATTAGAGAGTTGTTGCTTGTTGCAGGCTTGTTGCTGATGTCTGTTGTGTGATCTCCATTCCCCAGGGTCAGGGGCTGAGATGATGGAGGAAATGACACAGACTTCAAAAGATTTCAATGTAAAAGCTCTTCTTTATTGTAAAAAGGTCAGGTGTTTTTATGGGTTTAGGGAAATTAGGCTGCTACGTTTTTGGTTGGTTGGTTTGAAACAGGTGGTTGCTGCTAGCATGTTGTAATTGGCTAGAAGCGTGTGTCATTAGTTACTGCACTTTTTGGACTGCTCACAGGTTGTTTTGGCTAATTTTGCTCATTCATTGTGAGTTTGCATGTGCTTGCTTGTGCTTTGTGCTATTGCCCTGTCTCCGTTGCTGACTGCCAAGGTATGTATGCCACTACTACATCCCTAGAGTTGTGGTGCCAAGCTGGTAATTGTTATGGTTCATAGACATCATAGCTGAGTAGGACTGCTGGTTGCTTCCCTCCTTTGAAAGTATGCATGGTGCTTTCTGATATCGTGAACTCTAGTCTTCAGAGGAGGCACTCAGATCAGTTTCCAGCTCAGGCATCTCTGGGCCCTGTGTCTGAATCCCATGATGTTTCTACTACTAGACAGGTGCTCTGAAACTGGTGTTATGATGAACATACTATCTCCAAAATGAGTGCTAAGAACTGAACTTTGAGCCTCTGTAAGAACATCAAGTCCTCTCATTGCCATTTCTAATTTCCCTTTTGATTTTCCCCTTGACCCTTTATTAATCCACTGTTGTGAGTTAAATGAGGCATCCCATCATTGGCACATGTAATTGAACACCTCATCCTGTGTTGGTAGTGTTCTCTCTCTCTCTCTCTCTCTCTCTCTCTCTCTCTCTCTCTCTCTCTCTCTCTGTGTGTGTGTGTGTGTGTGTGTGTTTATAACCTTTAGGACTTTTATCCTTATTGTAGGTAGTGCACCATTGGGAATGGGCTTTGAAGAATTATAGCATTGACCCACTTCCTCTCTCTCTCGCTCTCTCTCTCTCTTTCTCTCTCTGCTTCCTGTATGTGTTTAAGATGTGGTCTTACAGATTCTTTCTCATGTATCTTGCTTCCACACTTCCTGTGCTGTTCTAAGCTTTCCCTCTAGAAACATAAGCCAAACAAATTTCTTCTGTGAGTTTCTGGTCATAATATTTTATCACAGCAACAGAAACATAATACATCTATATGCTTATTTTCATATGCTTTTTTCTATATTCCATATACAATAAAAAACATGTAATTACCTCTGTGAATTTCCCTTTTTTTACTTAGCCAGATGCTGATCACTTAAACTTTATTACTAGATGAACCTCCCTGTGCACATGCACCACATTTCATACCTAAAATCAAAATTCAAATCTTAACTTTTTGTGTACATTTAATGTCTTAATTTAATTTAAAATAATCTTCCCTTTAGGACTAATTGAATATTATTATGGAATATGTAAAAAATAATACAGCCTGTCAAATGGGTGTACACCAGCCATTCTAGAACTTAGGAGGTTGAAGCAAGAGGATCATGAGTTTCAGTTCATTTTGGGTTGTATAATATGATACAGTCTAAAATAAAGTATTAAAGCGTGAAGAAGAAGAGAAGAGAAAGGGAAGGGAGAATAAGAGGGAAGGATAAATAGAAAAGAAGAAAAAGAGAGAGAGAGAGAGAGAGAGAGAGAGAGAGAAAGGAGGGATCCACAAATGCTTTCCATAATGGTGATATCTCATTCTAAACATTTTGTGTCAATTACTTTGCCTGTAGTTTATTATGTCTTTGCATCACATCCCAGAAAGTCCCCTGGGACTGGAACTGTAGATGGTTCTGAATCACCATGTGAGCGCTAGGATTCATACCTGGGGACTTTGGAAGACCAGCCAATGTTTTTAACCACTGAGCCATCTCTGCATCTGAATGGTAACATCTTACAAATTATAGTGAAGTATCACACTTGAGATATTGATACAGATAATAGTTAATATAAGAAGAATTAGATCAACCAAGGTCCCCAGTGTTGCCATTTTAATGCTGTTTTAATTTTGCTTCTTTCCCAGTCCCTAGCCATTAAAAATTTCTAATATATTTACTTGGTGTTTTATTGTTGTCATTTCAAAACTGTTTTCCCCTAGACCCCATGATCTATTTAGTTTGGGGTTCTTGACATCAATATCGCTATCAGACACGGGTTTCATCTCATGGAGTGGGCCTTAAGTCTAATTTTTAAAAGAGGTTGATTATTCCTATAACATTTGTGCTACTGTTTTCCCTGTGGGTGTATCTCTTGTAAATTGCAAGGTTCGTCACTAGATAAGACTAAGGACTGTTTTTCTCTTCATTTACTATGTTAACACCTTCCAGTCAGTAAAGATGAAACTTCTATCTGAGCACCACCTTGCTTTCTCCATATTGATAACATAAATACTAGGGGTAACTTACTACTATCATTCTGCCAAAGAAACGTAGGAATAAAACAGCCACAAATGGTATATTTATACCCATAGACCAGTGCATTGTTCAATACTCATCAGAGAAACTTCTTCCTGCAGTGGATAGTAATGAACACAGAGACTCACAACTAGACAATGAGCAGAGAGTATGAGACTTTCATGCATTTAGCCTCAAATTGGATGTCTTTATCATAACTTCCCCCTCAAAGCTAAGGCATCTATGCTGAAGAGGAGGCAGGAAGACTGTACGAGCCAGAAGTGGTAGACAACTTTAATTAAACAGTGTTTTCCAGACACAATAGGGCTGATAACTCACATAGACTGTGACAGCATGCATAATACCTGCACAAGTTCAAGCCAGGTTCAAGCCAAACAGAACCCCAGTATGGAGAAGGACAAGTAGACACAAAGTCCCGCTCCTAGCTAAGGAAGTGATAGCTGCTGGAAAAGTGGAACGGGGAATCAAAAGAATTCTAATGGGTATATAAACCACATTCCAGGGCAGGCCTCATGCGCAGGAGTATCTGGCCAACACAAAATGGTTATCATTGTGCAGTGTGTGTGTGCGTGTGCGTGTGTGTGTGTGTGTGTGTGTGCATGTGTGCTCTGTGCTCTTTTTGTTTGCTTTGATTTTGTGTTAGTTTTTTAAGAGACAGAAAGAACATGAAGTTGGGTAGGGAGGAAGAGTGGGAGAAACGGGGAGAAATTTGGCAAGAAGAAAGCTTATGATCAAAACCTATTGTATATGTTAAAATGCCTGTTGTCTACAGCAAAACTAACTAAAGTAACTCTTGACTTTATATGGGACTGAGTGGATGAATGCTGGGGTTGAAAAAAGTGACAATAAAATATTTCTGAATATGTGATGACCAAAAATTATCTAAAATCAAACATGGAATAAATCTAAAATGTTTATGGCAGTGAATGTCCATATTCCACTTTACTGCAGCCTTTTTTCTGATATAGGACACAGCCTCTTTGCATTATGCATGATGTCATGCACTCCGCACACTTCCCAAAAGTACAATCCGTTGGGTGTTCTGTGTTGCAGGGAATATTCAAAGAAGGAGAAACATCCCAGAATGTAATTTTAGACTCTCTGGCAGCATGGAGGAACATTTTCTGTGAAGTGAGTCTCGAACTTCTGTTCAGAAGCATATTTTTATTTATTTATTTTTATATTTTTTATTGATTTTTATTGAGCTCTACATTTTTCTCTGCCCCCTCCCTGCCTCTACCCTCCTCCCTTCAACCCTCTCCCAAAATACCCATGATCCCAATTTACTCAGGAGATCTTGTCTTTTTCTACTTTCCATGTAGATTAGATCTATGTATGTCTCTCTTAGGGTCCTCATTGTTGTCTGGGTTCTCTGAAATTGTGATTTATGGGCTGGGTTTTTTTTTTTGCTTTATGTTTAAAAACCACTTGTGAGTTACTACATATGATAATTGTCTTTCTGGGTCTGGGCTATCTCACTCAGTATGGTATTTTCTAGCTCCATCCATTTGCCTGCAAACTTCAAGATGCTTTTATTTTTGTCTGCTGTGTAGTACTCCACTGTATAAATTTACCATATTTTCCTTATCTATTCTTCAGTAGCATATTTATTAATTGTACACAAAGGTTGTGTTTGGGATACAACAAATTCCTCATACCAAAGCTCCTTTGATCTATTCTATGTGTTCTCTGGAGGAAGTCATCACAACCCCACAACCTTTAGTCTTTATTGTGTACTGTTTGCCATACACCATAATTTAAGACTTCCAAGTGTGCCTGGATAGTCTTGTGTCCAAAGTCATGCAATGGTTGGAAAACCCCTTCAGAAAAGCAACTCTACAAATCACAGAAAACAATCACTGTTCTCTACTATGGTTTTTTCAAGGTCTAGGTACTTTCTACAAACACTAATACATTTTACTGTTGCCCAGATAGAGTGAGAAACAAGCATTACATTCTAATGTTTGCCCTAAATATAATGACTCTTCTAGATACCTGTTACAACCATCTGAAACAGTCCAGATTGAAGAACAATGTATATTATGGACTGCAATGATTTTACTTTACAGATAATGTTTCTGATTACATAAAGTCATGTTTAATTTACAAAAAGAAAGATTTAATGAACTCCTAACATCATTATTTACCATGTAAGAACCAAATCGGCATGTATTTGGGTTAGATTGTGTAAGATAGGCAAGCACATCCATTTTATTAATATGCTAATGTGTTTTACCCTTCAGTAAATGATGAAATTATATCTATCTCAGAGAATTTTTTAAAATAAATTTGTTTATGAATAATTTCACTCAAAAATTTGTTTGCTTTTCTATGTTGAATAACTATGTATCTCTGGTCACAGGAAACTTTCTCAGGCAAAAGAAATATATACATGTGTGTGTATGTATGTATGTATGTAAAGCAATATATATGAAAAAACTCCTGTTCTTAGCTAAGTGTTGGGGTGCATAGCTTTAATACCAGCACTTGGCAGGCAGAGGCAGGCAGCAGGCAGATCTTTGTGACTTTGAAGCCAGCCTAGCCTACAAAGTGAGTTCCAGAACAGCAAGGATACAATAGAAACCCTGTCTTGAAAAAAGACTTATTCTTTGTATATATTATATATAAATATTTAAAAGTTTGCCCTGAGATTAATGGAGAGTGGACAGCTCTACAGCTCTGAAGCCTCTTTTGGTTCTAGTTTTGGACAACAAGCATTGCAAAAGATCCTAAACTTGGGATCAGTGTTACACAGAAAGAAACGTGAAACTCCGTGCACAATAAGGTGCACAATGATGCATGCTATGTATAAAAATTGTGGGAACAAAGGACTTTCAAATATACTCTGTCAAAATTTGATTAATGTTTAAAGTGACAAATATGCTAGTTACCTTGACTTGACCACTACTCATTGTGTACATGAATCAAAATATTATACCCACAAATAGATGCAAACACTAAGTCAATGCAAATGAAACAAATGGACCGTTAAAGGCTGCAATTTTCAACTATAAAGCAAGTGGTATATTAAAGCCCATATTATAAATAACAGTCAATGTAGTTATGTTCATAATTTAACATGTAAAAAGGCAAAAAAGAGCTATGTCCTCAGACTTTCCTCTACAACAAGCATATAAATTACACTAATTGCTACCTGTAGTTTTATTATCACATATACAGTAAAACTCATATAGCATATATATGTATATCTTATAATATCTTTCTGTAAAGCAAAATAAATATTTGTGGACATAATTTATGTCACGTTAGAAGAAATATATATGTATTTGGTATATATCTTAAAATGCAAATTTCAGATGAGGCAAATGTATTTCTACATATTTCTGGTCTGATGTTTAAAATAACTGGAAGATTGTGACAACAGATGGAAGAAATGCTGAATAGGAGACAGGGTATGAGACAGGTAAAATAGAGGTTCATAAAGAGTGCTGAGCTTGGACCCAGGTAATGCAAACTCCAGAAAATAAATAAACATACTACTACCACCTAATCCCAGAATCCAAGCTTCTGGGTTTTAAGCTTTGATGATTGCAATAACGCTAAGTTCTTCAACCCCAGAGTAAAGGTACCATTCATAGTTTGCCAACAAAAAGTCTCTTCAGTGCTCTTTTTACATCTTTATTCCTCAGACTATAGATGAAAGGGTTCAGCATGGGGGTGACCACTGTATACATTACAGAGGCTGTTGCACTTGCTTGTGAGCTGTGACTTGCAGCAGAACTAAGGTATACGCCTAGGCCTGTGCAGTAAAATAAGGAGACAACGGAGAGATGAGATGCACAGGTGGAAAATGCTTTGTACTTCCCCTGAGCTGTGGAGATTGCACGTATGGAGGACACTATCTTGGAGTAAGAGTAAAGGATGCCAGAGAGAGGAACAGTAGCTAAAAGCACAAGTGCAAAATACATAACCACATCATTAAGAAAGGTGTCAGAACAGGTGAGCTGGGCCACCTGGTTCAACTCACAGAAGAAGTGTGGGATTTCCAAGTCTGTGCAGAAGGACAGCTGCAACACCATCATACTTTGTAACAATGCATGCAGGACACTCACAATCCAAGATACCAGAACCAGAAATCCACAGAGTCTGCGGCTCATGATGCTAGTGTAGTGTAGGGGATGACAGATGGCCACATAGCGGTCATAGGCCATCACAGCCAGGAGGAAGTTGTCCAGTTCCACAAAAATCAGAAAAAAGTACATCTGGGTGATGCAATCTGCATATTGAATGGTTTTTCTCTTTGTCTGAATATTCACCAGCATCTTTGGGACAGTAGTGGAGGTAAAACAAATGTCCACAAATGACAGGTTAGAGAGAAAGAAATACATGGGTGTGTGCAGGTTGGCATCTGAGATGATGGCCAGAATAATGAGCATATTTCCAGCTACAGTGATGAGGTACATGGAGAGGAAAAGGCTGTATATAACAGGCTGTAGGTCTGGGTCCTGTGAAAATCCCAATAGAACGAATTCTAAAAGGTGTGTATTGTTTCTTGGCTCCATGTGCTTTAAGCCACTGTGACAAAAGATAGCACGAGAAGTATTCATGAAAATTGATGTTGCTGAAAGTTTTAGGCAATACAATTTGCATTCTACAGCACCCAAGTTTCTTCATTTTACCTGCCACCTCAAGGCCATCGCTAGTGCTGGTACTGATTAGGAATCCCTGTCTTACACTGTGGCATTTCCCTGAGAGGCTATAAATACCGCATATTTCATGATAATTATTTTTTAAGGTTGAGTAATATGTAGACTTCCACCCATCCCTATTCCAGGTGTTGTCTCCACTGTGACCAGACGCTGCTGTGAAACAAAATCTTCCACACATTGATAACAAAGACGACATCCAAATAAATTAATTGTATATCATCTTTATGTATAAACATATTTTTCATAGAGACAAACTAACCAGATTATATGAATTAAATATTTCTTATCTTTGCAAAAAGTAGTTATACCTCAGCTAAATTCTTTTGAAATAAGTAATACCGTGAAAGATGGTTAAGATGTTATGAAAAAAAGCATCTATAAGGAGTGGATATACAGTAGCATGTGTGAGGGGTTGGTGTGTGAACCCATGGGCATACAAAGCACACTCTCAATAAACTGTACCATTAACACCCATAAATAATAATTCTTATAGATGCCCAGATGTTGCTGGCAGAGAAGATGATATAAGCAAAGACCAGCAAGCTGGGTAATCTGAAGCCAATAGAAAGGGCTCACCCACATGGTAGAAGAAAAAAGAACCCTCTCAAGTTGTCCTCTGTTCTCTGTGAACATTTCCAAATACAAAGCATTTTTGGTTGTGAGACTGGCCTTTAATATCTGAGCCATCTCTTCATCCATCCAAACACAAATAAATAGATGTTTAAAAGAACTCAAAAAAGTGTATGATACACAAATACATCATAATAAAAATCCAACATGTTGTGCAATGTATAGATAGCAATTAGAAGGAAGCGGAAGAAATAAATGACAATACCATGATGATGATGATGATGATGATGATGATGATGATGATGATGATTAAGGGTGAAGGGAGAAAGAGGATGATGAGATGAAAGAGTCGGGAAATTGTTTCAGAAATTTTCACCTGTCAGAGGAACAACCTGCAGAAAGGCCCTGAAGCAGGTGTTTCTTTCAGATGTTCACACCCGTAAAGGAGCCAGTGTTAGGTCAAGGAGAAAGGGAAGTGATGACAAATGGCATTACAGGGGGGTGAGGAATGTGGAGCTTTCCAAGCTAGGAGAGAAACTGTGAAGTTGACCTCCTTCATAATATGTGCTAATTGCTTATTATTAATTTTAGTGTGAAGACAACCACTGAGCAAAGTGGATACATGGCATACTATGATTAAATTAAATTAGCTATCTTTCTATATTATAAGAATTATATTGGAGGACATGGGTCCAGGCATCCCTGCTCTGAGAAGTATGCATGTCCACAATACCACGACCATGCCATTGCATCTGAGCCTCTGGTGCTATGGATATGCTCCTCATGATCTACGCACACTGACTGGGTACAAGTCATCCCATTTTCTCTTACTATATAGTGACACATAAAATTTTATTTTGTAATGGACAAATGAGCAAAGGGCTAAATTTTATTAACTTCCTCAACTCATCTGAGTGGACATATACACACATTTATATGAAAAGAGTGATGAATAGTGATAAAATAGAAATGGGAAAAATACATTCTATAGTGCTATATGGCAAATGGGTAATCTGTGCAGGCAAAAAAAAGAATACTTTCTTTGACAGAAAGCAAAGAAACTGGGATTGAAATTGTTCTGCCTCAATATACAAAGCAAAGGCTTGATTAGAGGCTTGCACCACATAAAGGAAATGACTAACAAATATAAATACACAGTCTCACAGGTGTTGAAATAATTATGAACTAGGCTCATAGGCATATATTACTTACATATAAAGTACTTTCCATGTGGATACCCAGAGGAAGGGATAATACAGACTGAATAGTACATCAAAAACTTTTATATTGCTAGGTAAGATTTTCAAGAACTTCCTTCTCTGCATTCTTCTAAATACACTCATAGTTGAGTATATCTCGTCTTAAACAGAAAGAAATTCTACTCCATAACTAATACCCTGATTATCAACTCCCTGTAAGTGCAAAGATCCACAGAATTATGTTCTTTTACTGGAATCATTTTAAGCCTGCTATCAATTTGTTTTCATCCATGAACCTGATGCTAATCAGTTCAACATTCATTTCCTGTTTTAGCATTATGAATACATACAAAATAGGAGCAAATTAATAATAACAAATAAATGGCATATTTTGAATGAATAGTGAAACACAAAGCAGCCAACCATAGCAATCTCACTCTGGGCTAGGTAGAGCTGGCTCTCACTGACCTTGGGTAAGTGTTCTCAGGTTACATTCTCTTCTCCTTCCTTGAAGTAATCACCGAGCTCTCAGACTCACCTTGACCCAAGAATGTGGAGGAAGGTCTCGTCATGAAGATCAAGGTCTTTCCTAAAAGACTAAGGAATCAGAGACTTAAAGTCTGACTCAGAGTATAGGACAACAGTAAGAAGTCAAGGGTTTGACACTTAGGAGACTTAAGACCTCAAAAGACACCCCACGTGTTGTCTAGCCCAATGCTCTTAGTCTTCGGGTCATTGGAGGAGGCAGTTGAAGCTCCCTATGTCTTCTCATTAGACACCCTCTCCTCTGTTTACATCATTTTTTAACCACCCAATTTCCCTGTGGAGCACTGGCCTGGAAAGAAAAGAAATTCTCCTCCTGATTCTCTTTCCCTTAGGGGCCATTTTACAATCTGCTCTTTAATTCTTCCTCATTCATAAATTCACATAGTGCTCAGAGCCTTGACCTCCTAGCATTATATTCTTGCTTCAGGTTGAATCTTAACAGCGATGAGCCTTTCTTGATTGGCTCTCATGGGTAACTACAGCATTGGTGTTGGTGGTGGATACAAGCCCCTGGCAAGTTTACATAATTATTAGCCCTTATATAACAAGGTGGGTATTTATGTGTTCCTTTAGCATAAAATAATGGAGCTTATATTTCTTGGTTCCAAGGTCCTTTACTCAACCTGACTAGAAATTTTATTATCTGAACCCTAGAGCTATCATTTAGTTCTCTCATTTTAAAATTGATGCTTATTAAAAGAGATGCTCTTGGGTCATTCTGTGAAATGATGATGTAAAAATAATTCTCATCACTAAGATAAAAGAGGAATAGTTTTTCTGAAGTCAATTATGAATGAACATGGCCCAGGACCATATGTCCAGGTTGGACCAAATATCATCTTCTGAAGAGGTGACAATTTCATGCAGTTTATCTGCTACAGAACTAAGAGAAGTTTTAAATCGATACACTTTTCAAATATGTTAGTAGAAATATTAGGTGTCTGGATTGTGGCACCATGAAGAAATTTCTACTACAGACCTCAGATCAAGTTTTCCATATCATTGAAGTCCTAATTAATCAATCAATAAGTCTCACTATACCTTCTTTATAAGTACATTTATTCAGGGAGTAATATTTGTATTAGTTTATTTCTGTTGTTGCATTAGAGCATCCTGACGAAAGTAACTCAGAGGAGTTATTTGGATTTACAGTTTCAGAGGTGATGCATGGGAAGACACAGCAGTCAGGAGGTAGAGTCATCATCACACATCATCCGCACAGAGGAGAGAGAGAATGAGGAATGGAGGCAGGTTATAAAGCCTCAAAGCCCATCCACAGTGACCTCCTGCAAGGCTACACCTCTTATTTATAATTCTATTTGGGGGTTAACATTTGACAACAATATTTCTCATTTTCTACCTCCAAACCTTCCCATATATCCCTTCCTGCTCTCACTCAAATTCATGACCTCTCTTTCAGTTAATTCCTATTACATGCATGTAAGTATATGTTTATACATATGTATGTTTAAATATAACTTTTTCAGTCATACCTGTATGTATGTTTTCAGGGCTAAATGAAAACATATTTGACACAGGATATCTAAGTACTGTGCTCCTCCATGGGAATGTCACTGACCCTGTTTCCAGCTTTCCTCAGTTGTTTATAGTTCTTCACATAGGCTGGGGGCCTTGTAGATTTTCCTTCATTCAGTTTGATATAGTCATTGATGTCATGATTGTTCAGTTTAGATGTGAGAAGTCGTGTTGGTAAGACTCTATAGGTATAGATTCTGATATTACTAGGAGACCCAGTCTCACAGCAAAGCCTCTGATAATCTGTGTGTTACAATCTTTGTGCTCCTTTCTACAACATACCTTCAGCCTTTGGAGCAGGAGTGTTTTATACATGTATTCATTGGCACTGGGCTGCAAAATTCTGCATCTAGATTGTTTGTGGCTTTCTGTAATGGTATCTATACGTTGTAAAGAGAAACTTCCTTGGTGAGGAGCAAAGGCTACATTAGCTGTGGGTATAAGAATAAATGTTCAGTCAGGGTGGTGGTGACACATGTCTTTAATCCCAGCACTCGGGAGGCATAGACAGGTAGATCTATGTGAGTTTAAAGCCAACCTGATCTACAATTCGAGTTCCAGGGAAGCCAAGGCTACACCAAAAAACCGTTCTCAAAAAAACTAAGAAAAAAGAGAACAAACGTTTACAGATTGTTGTCAGGGATTTTACAGGTTTATTAAAGTGGTAGTTATAGATTCTCTTGTACAACTCCACTCGCACAGAGGGGTTTCCATTAACAGGCATGGTCTGCCTCTACTGAGAGGGTCTTAAATCCAATCAGAGAACAGTTTGTTATGACCAAGGTATGTAAACCATTAGTGTACCCTTAAGGTTATTATGCTGTGCTGGTCATTGGTATGTTTCATAGGTGTCATAGCTGCGTAGGGCCACAGTGTCTCTTGTTTATGAGCTTGCCTTATGGTACTACAAAAGATAGTCTTGAGGAAGGAACTTTCAGGTCAGTCTGAGCTCATGGGTCCCTGCAGTCATTTCCAAAGTACACAGTGTCTTCAGCAATAGGGATATACCTTCCACCTCTGTGGAGTAACCAAGGGGAAAATCAGTAGGGTGTATGTTATGAGAATCTCTTAGAAATCCCTGGGCAATAACTCAAATAGGGATTTTCCCAGGCTTCATGTCATATAGGTTCTACAAAGTTCTAACAACACCATGAGCTGGGGCCTAAATGCTCAAACACATTTTTGTTTGTCCCTTTGGGGGTCATTTCACATTTAAATCATAGCAAAACCCAAGTTTGAAATCTTACAGAGATTATGCAATCTGATTTTTAGTAAAGAGTATTTCATGAGGTAGACATACTGTTATGAATTCCATATATATTGCTGAAATGGTAGTGAAAGGTGTCATAAGTTTGAACCTTTGCATAGGGTTCCAATTCTCACACACTGAGCCAGTAATAATCAATTATAGATGTTTTATTCCATAAGTTATTTGACAATATCCAAAGAGTCTAGCTAAATATCTGCAAAACAGTTCTCAATGCAAATAATGTTCTGATCCTCAAAATATAAGAATATAAGAAACCAATTCTAGAGCAACTTCCTTTTTCAAAGGAATCAAGTTCAAGTATAAAGTTTTTCTTTTTTTTACTTATTTATTTATTAAAGATTTCTGCCTCCTCCCCGCCACCGCCTCCCATTTCCCTCCCCCTCCCCCCGTCTGCTCCCCCTTCCACCTCAGCCCGATTTAAATGAAGCAGATGCACTGGGTGTCTCTAACTTCAATTATCTCGTTGACACTACAGGTTTCTATATAGGTGGGGATTCTGCAATAGAATTAGGCACAGGAGTTGGATGCATAACTTAATGGCATGCCCAAAGCTTCTCTCCCACCCTTGGCACCAAAAACTTGTATCATATATCACGTTAGGTCTTCACCAAGAATCTTCACTGTAGGTAATTCTAAAGAAGAAATGGTGTATTCTTTTTATTTGAAATTTTGTTAGAAATACTGCTTATGATTATTTTATATGAAGGACCTGGAGTCACATACATTAATATGCTAATGAAAAATGTCTTTGTAGCAGTTCTTAGAACCTAAGGGTGCATTTGATTATAAGCAAGAGGAAGACTAAGATATCACAATGAATAGACCTGCTGAGGAGCAAACCTCTGGAAGGGAGCTTTCTAACAAATGTAGTCACAAAGCTCTACCCAATCAAGAGAATAGAGGCAGAAGAATTGAGTTCAGAGAAATAGCTTTTAAATATCATATTGTATTTTTTTCTGTGAGTGATTCTTATAATAAATAACTTTATTAGGAGGTTGGAAGGGTCCAATTAGAATGTAATATGAAGATGGAGATATAATTACCTTCACATGATTAGTATATATAACATAGATATAGTGAAATATCATAAATATGCTCTAATACTATTTGCTGATTCAAAGATTAAATGCATAAGGAATTTTAAGTGCTATCATGATTGGATCACTACATATTATAGACCTTTATTAATACTTCACATTTTTGTAAGCAAATACAACTACTGTGTTAATTAAAATTTAAAATATGAACAAGTGAAAATGGAAGAGTAGATTTGTGAAAGAAAGTAAATAGGAGTCAGGATAAGAATGGATACATTCTTATCAAAAGATATGTTGAGGTGGGGCTGATCTATTGGGAGCTCACCAAGGCCAGCTGAACTATGACTGAAAAAGCATGGGATAAAACCAGACTCTCTGAACATGGCGAACAATGAGGGCTGATGAGAAGCCAAGGACAATGGCATGGGGTTTTGATCCTACTTAATGTGCTGGCTTTGTGGGAGCCTAGCCAGTTTGGATGTTCACCTTCCTAGATATGGACGGAGGGGGGAGGACCTTGGACTTTCCACAGGGGAGGGAACCCTGACTGCTCTTTGGACTGGACAGGGAGGGGGAGAGGAGTAGGGGGAGGGGGAGAAGGGTGGGAGGAGGGGGAGAAGGGTGGGAGGAGGGGGAGGGAAATGGGAGGCTGGGAGGAGGTGGAAACTTGTTTTTTGTTTATGTTTTTTTTCTCCTTTTCTCAATAAAAAAAATAAAAAAAGAAAAAGAAAAATGGGAAATGAGAGAATAAAAAAGAAAAGCTAAGGTATTGATAAAGAATAAATGGTGCAAAAGAGAAAAATTTTTATATACTCATAATTTTGCAATTTACATATTCAGTTAATGTTTTATATGTATAATTAATCTCATGATGGAATCTACAGTGAAACAAAGACATGTTCCTCAATAAAAATATATGCCTTTTGGAAGTAGGTTATGCTTTTTAAGGTATACCTGTCCTTTACACGAATGGGTATTTCTAAATGGTTCTCATGTCATTTTGCAATAACTTTGGGACAGGACACCAGGAAAATGGTCTCAGTATCAGAGATCAGACATTTCAATCAATGAGTTGTTTGCCATGTACAGCTTAAATCAAGTGATGAGAATTTCAGGAAGTAAACAGAAGGAACAATCTCTTCTACCATCTGACCTGAGTCCCAGGTCCCGGGAGTCTCTCTCCTTTGGAGATGTGATGACTAGTAGGTTACTCATGCCCCTGGAAGGCCACACACCCATGTGCACTAATTGGCCTCACAGGGTTATTAATAACAAAAAGGAAAGATGGAGATGACATAAAGCTAGGAGGGACACTAGGTGGAGAGACATGGGACTCCTTATAACTTCCTCCCAAAGAGTTTTTTCAGGGCACTCTTAACATCTTTATTCCTAAGACTGTAGATGAAGGGGTTCAGCATGGGGGTGACCATAGTGTACAAAACCGAGGCTGTTGAACTTGCTTGCGAGCTGTGGTTTGCAGCTGAACTGAGGTAAACTCCTAGGCCTGTGCAGTAAAATAAAGAGACAACCGAGAGGTGAGATGCACAGGTAGAGAATGCTTTGTACTTCCCTTGAGCTGAGGAGATTGCACGTATGGAGGACACTATCTTGGAGTAAGAATAGAAGATACCAGCAAGAGGAACAGTAGCCAACAGCACAAGTGTAAAATACATCACCAGCTCATTAAGAAAAGAGTCAGAACAAGTGAGCTGGACCACCTGATTAGGTTCACAGAAGTAGTGTGGGATTTCCAGCTGTGTGCCAAAGGACAGCTGCAGCATCATTAAGCCTTGAAACACGGCATGCAGAACACTTACAATCCAAGACACTAGAACCAGCAATCCACAGAGCTGGTAGTTCATGATTACCGTGTAGTGCATGGGGTGACAGATGGCCACATAACGGTCATAGGCCATGATAGTCAGTAAGAAGTTGTCCAATTCTACAAAAAGCAGGAAAAAATATATCTGGGTGATGCACCCTGCATAGGTGATGACCTCGCTTTGGGTCTGGATGTTCACCAGCGCCTTTGGGACAGTAGTTGAAATGAAACAAATGTCCACAAAAGACAGGTTGGAAAGGAAGAAGTACATGGGCGTGTGTAGATGGAGGTCTGAGAAGATAGCCAGGATAATTAACATGTTCCCAAAGACAGTGACCAGGTACATGGAGAGGAAAAGACCATAAGTAAGATGTTGCAGGTCTTTGTCTTCTAAAATTCCCAGAAGAAGAAATTCTGAAACTCTTGTCTTGTTACATGGGTCCATGTATTGTATTGCACTAGAAAGAAAGAGAAAACACTGCAGCAATTCTCCACACAACAGATATTGCTCACACAGATTTATAATTTTTAGCAAATAATTTCTGCACTTAGTCATGGATCTAGTCCTTTCAGGACATCCTGTGCTGATTTAGGATGAATCCCTCCCTATCCCTCTCTGATCCCTTTTCCTTGAGAGGTCACATCTATTACAAATTTAATAAGAACTTTCTTTTCACAGATGAGTAATATATAGGAAGGACTAACCATATTCCAGACGACAAACAATTAGAGGCTGTTGCTGGGTATCTTATACCTGTAATCCAAACACTCTGAGGCCTGAGGCAAGAAGACTTCTACAAGGTCAATACCAACACATGCTACAACTGTGTGAGACTTGGTGTTAAAAATTGGAATTCAAGGCCTGCTCCACAGGAATGAAATCATAGGGAATACTGTGAAATAGATGTACAAAAAATGGCCAGGGGAATTATAGGTCCCGGTACAGGACATACTTATGTTACTTTTCTGAATTATTGTTTTGTGAAACTGCTTTCTAAACATACATGTTTACATCCATCAATATGTGCTGTTCTCACCCTGGGTTAGAGAAGTGTCCCATTGCTGGGGGAGCTTTATAAACTGCTGGAAATGCTGAGAATAAGTGACTGTGAGATGTCGATGGGGCTTCTGTACCAACCTCCATCACTCTAGGCTCAGAGAACATCAAGGATAATAGGCTAAAAGGAACATAAGACCCAGAAGATGAGGAGGAGAGTCTGGAAATGCTAGACATGTTATGCACATGATTTCACAACACCTATGATTTCTTAGCGAGACCCTGCACAAGATCAAGCCAGGTAAAAATTCCAGCATGGATTGAGGAGGGCCTACTGAGCCTCCTCCCAGCAAAGGTGTTATTGGCAATTAATGCTGCTAGGGAAGCATCACTTTTCTTCAAGGCTGTGACCACAATCAGGTTGCTCACATCTCAGAGAACAGTCCTACATACATGCACATATGGGAAGCTCCAATTGGACTTAGTGTTTTAAAAAAAAAATAAAAAGAGGATATGAATGTTGAGAAGGAGATGTGTTGGGTCCTGGAGGAGGCAGAGCAGGGAATGAGGGTGATTTGATCAAAATACATTGTACACATGTATGAAGTTTTCAAAGAATAAATATAAAATGTTTAAAAAAAAAACCTACAGCCCAAGGAAGGGAGTGCATATGTCTGTGTGTTTGTCTCTTTCTCTTTCTGTGTCTGCATGTTTGTGTATCTCTCTGTGTGTATGTGTATGCTAACAAATGTGTCAAAAGATTTTGTGCTTATTAATCTCACTATTCCTTACCTCTGCCTTCAGCTACTAAGGATGATAATTTTATAAATGTCAGGACAAAAACGGTAGGGAAGATGACAGTGAAACAGAGACTTCAGGTAGCCAGGAGTTTGAGTTCAAAAATCCCACCCCGCTAGTGCCAAAACCACACAGGTGTTTGTTTCAGATGTTGAAACCACCAGTGAGCCAATGAGAGAGACAAATTGTGATAACTGGTTCAGAGAATGATGAGCAATAAACTAGTCTGAATGCTGTTGTTAAACTGCAGGACAGAAGGAGACTCATTCACACCATGTTTTTTTTTTTGCATGTAAGTTTCTTGAAGAGGCTTGCTATGAATTTAAATGGATGTTCTATTAACTACTATTGATGTTTAGGATCTCCTGCCATTATAATAATAACTCTTCTGTACAGGAGTCCAGCACCTTTGTGCTAAGGAGTGCTTATCAACAAACAAACATGGCCCACTATGGCGCACCATAGCATTCTGAGGCTGTTTCCACTAAGCCTTCCTCACCATTAACCCTCACTGATCAGTCCACAATGTATCCAAGAGAATTTGCCCAAGACGCCCAATGATTTGAACTTTACTTTGCACCATGTTTATCGAAGCACTATTTTGCCAAAATGTAAAAACACCAAACATATTTAAACATAAGAGACTGACTCAATTATGTCTATCCAGTTGAAAGAGCCTTAAAATGAAATCAAGACAGCAGTATGAAAAAATACTTACGCAAAAAAGATAATCAGAAACTTTTACCAGAAAAAAAAAACATGGTTTCTGCAAAACCACATACAAAATATATGTGCACACAGACCAGATTTGCATAGATATTCCATAAAATAGAAGCTATAATAGGCATTCTTCTTTCATGTTCTCAGGGTGTGGTGCAGCCTACCAATAAAGACAGTTAGCAATCCTGCAACTTGGTCAAAGTCAAAACTATTCATTCATTCCTTCATTAGATATTGCGTGAGAACCAGTGATGTGGATGTCTTACATCACAAATAAGAATTCTGAAAATAAATTTATAAGCCAAAAGGAAATGAGTATCTTTGCCCTAATGTAGAAGTTGACCCAGGGTTTCCATTTTGTAAACTACCCATGAAAAATAAACATGAATGTAAACTGAACTCAGGCATTCCTCAAGGGTGGTACTTGCTCTTTCACCAAACTCTCTTTCCAGTCCCCAGTTTTATTCTACTTTGTTGCTGAAAGAAACTCTTTTGTGTACACATGCCAAATTTTCCTTATCCACTCACTTGTTTACAGACACTTGGGCTGATGCCTTAACTTGGTCATTTTAAATAATGTGGCAATAAACTCTGACCAAGCATCTCCTTATTATATTGATTGCAAGTCCTTCAAGTATATATGGGAAAAGGTATCATCCTCCACCATTGAGTGGAAGGCCTCTACTCTTCTTGCAATTCAATTAAACTCACTTCATCTTTGTTGTGGTTATCTGCATGTTTATATAAGTCAGATTAAGTCTTCATGAATTCCTCTCTCTGGAGTTTTAGGAAACACCCTGTCAGTTTAATTTTGAGTTCGTAACTCATGATGATGTCAACAAGTCATTCATATTTTGTATCTTTTTGGGTCTTTTTATATTTTCACTCAATTTTGTTTTACCCAGCTGTGTAAATAAACTAAAATATACTTGATGTGTCTTTAATATGTGCACTGAATATTTGTGAATCAAAAATATAAAAGTATTTTTTAAAGTCAGTATAGGGAAGATTTAAACACTTATGACTAGAGGCTAAGCTGAGAGGAAGGGTTATAGAAAGAAGTTGCAGAGTGGGTATCAGCTACATTTATATAAGCAGAATAAATTTTAATGTCCTGAAGCATAGTAAGGCAACTGTGGCTCATACATGTGCTTTTATGTACATGGTTTTATAAACGTAAGAAACAAATGTAGTTGACTACTCTAACCCTGTGTATATTTTTATCATATATTTTAAAAAATAAAAACAATAGAAAAGAGAGATTTGAAGAATCCCAGTGCACTGTAATGACACACATTTCATGAGCCAGTTATGCTGAATGATTGGATTTGACTATTACACATTTGTTGTAAGAAGAGGAGCGGCGGGGCTGTGTCCCCAACACTCCAGCCGCCTGCTGGGCTAGCTTATGCCCGAAATAACAACACACAAACTGTATTCATTTAAACACTGCTTGGCCCTTTAGCTCTAGCCCTTACAGGCTAATTCTCACATCCCGATCAACCCATCTCTAATAATCTGTGAGCACCGGTCTTACCGGGAAAGGTTCAGCATGTCTAACCTGGCGGCTTGCTTCATCGCGTGCGTCTGCCCGGGAGAGCGGAGTATGGCATCTCTCTGAGGCGTCTGCTCCCGAGAGGAGAGCTGTGGAGTCTGAGCTCACTTCCTCTTCCTCCCAGCCTTCTGTTCTGTTTACTCCACCTACCTATGTTCTAACCAATAAAATGGGCCAAGGCAGTTCCTTTATTAGCCAATGACCTTCCTCCATCACACATTATACACATGTGCTAAGCATTCACACTGTAACCCACATATTGATGCTGTACGGTGATGGCAGCTAGATATAAAGACCACTGGGAGTACAGAGATAAAATTTTAAAACATCATTAATCATCTTCCTTTTATTTTCATGCCCTTGTGCTCCCAAATCCAGTACATGAGAGACTCACTCCATATATAGCTGTTTAACTTGTAAAGTAAGAGAAGTAGCAGAATGGGTGACTACAAACGAAATCATCACATGGATGGAAATTCAAAATTTATAAAGTTAACATTATAATGTCTTAGTAAAGCAGAAATGTAAAATTTGAAAACCCATAAATTTCTTGTCTTAAGGAAAAATGCAAACACTGCATTAATAGCAGTTTAGTGAATATGAATTCTGGAAGTGCTTAAAACATATAATCTTGGTTTATATCAAAATTTCATTTTCATATTATGTTCATATTCATACCTCACATTTTTCATATGAATGCATTTATCAGCAATATTCATAACAGTTGCTAAGCCCATGGCAAACACCTTCCTGTATATTGCTGTTTGCTTTGTAGTTTTCTTTCTCTCCTTTCTGAACAACAATATCTACAGAGCCCTGGAAATAAAATATTATGAAGCAGCCAATTTATTTCAAAGAATGCATAACATTTTCTAATACTGATGTGTAATACTTTTAACAGTCTTTTATATTCTTTCTTATTAATTTACTATTATAGCACTTTGTTAAAATAATTAATTTCTAAGGCAAGTTCTCAACCAGGAGTGACTTGGTTTCCCAAAGGGCATTGAGCCTTGTCTTTCTCTGCCACACAGGGGAATAGGATGTCAAATGCCCCATGTTGTGCAGTAGAGGCCCACACCAAAAATGGCCTGGCCTTGAATTACAAAATGTCTGTGATTTTTTTATTAATAATACTTGCAGATTGTCTCCCTATTGCCTGTCACCAAATCACATTTTTGACGGATCTATTAAAAGTAACTATTTTATCTTGAAAAATTCCACCTCTAATCAACGCAATGACTCTTTGTGTTTTTTGCCCTTGAATAAAAGTTTTGAAGAAAACATTATATTCTTAAACAATTAGTGACTCCCAGTGAAAAATAATCACATGCTTCCACAACCATTTTTATTTCCCTATTTTTAAAATGGCAATTTACTTCAGTGTTTGCGCTCACATCAGTTCTTTCACACATCTCTTTGAATTTCTGTGTACATGAAATAAGTAAATGGCAAGAAGTAAGTTTGTATAAAAATGATCCCAACACTTTACTGGAAATATTGCATTGCAGAGCAAGAATATGATACCCCACTCTGTGTGAATGGGAAGAGCTTGCACAGGACCTGAGTAGAAAAGAAAGGAAATCACTAACACACTCACCTACGTGATCAGCCTCACAGGTATAGAAGCAAGTGCAACATAATGCTTTAAGACATGTACTAATCCATCTATTACATAATTTCTTTCAGTATCAATAACTATAGGGAACAACAATGCTTTAAAAAGCTTATATTATGACATTATTATCATGAGATGAGATTTGGAAAAAAACCTCTAGTACTGGTCTTTCTCATCAACAAAGAAGCAGAGTGAAGTATGTCTTATCTAAAACACAAAAATAGCTTAATTTCACTGCATTTCCCTCCATAAATAGGAAACATTTCCCTGTTTACTTTTGGGCTTGTGTTCCTTTATTGAAGCAATTTATGTTTCTCTTCCTCTCATTTTTCCCTTTCATTGTCAGCAATGAGCCCTGCATCAATCAGTTCAACACTCATTTCTCTTCTTGGCACAGTGAATACACAAAGAATAATGAATAAATAAAGTATCATAAATAAATAATGAATTGCAAAGCAGACAAGCCCAGCAATCCCGTTTTGATCTAGGGGTCTGGCTCTAAGTTGACGTCAGATAAGTGTCCTTAGATTCCACTTTCTTTCCTTCCCTGCAATATCCACTGAGCTCTCAGACTCACCTGGATCCAAGATTGGGAAGGAAGATCTCCCCGTGAAGGTCAAAGTCTTTTCTGATGGCTGAGGAAGGAAACTCTGTCTCACACAGGAAAGAGAAAGGAGTCAAGCATTTGTTATCTAAGGAAACTTAAGACCTCAAGAGAAGCTCTATGTGCTTTCCAGCCCAAGACTGCTTACTCAGTAGAAGGGTCATCATAGGAGACCCTGTATCTGCTCATTAGACACACTCCTCTCTGCTTACATCATCTTCTAACCTCCTGATTTCCCTGAGGAGCGCTGACCTGGAAAGTGGAGTCTTACCATGTTGATTTTGTTCCCAATAGAGTTTATAATCCATTGAATGTTTTTTTTTAATTCCTCCTTGTCTATAAGCTATCTTGAATTTTAGAAATCTGACCTTCTAGCATCTTTTCTCCCAATTATTATATTAGGATCTTTCTGACCTTTCATGTGTTTCATTATTTGTTTAATGGAATTAGGAAATCTAATATTCAACATATACATTTATGAGTCAAAATTTTAGTTTTTAAAAATTATATTCTCTCATGAAATACAGACAGACCAAATCTTTCCTTCCTTACACTCCACCCAATTCTTCCCCACTTCCTCTCTCCCCCAGATCCACCTCTCATCTTCTCCCAGAAAATAGCAGGCATCCCGGGGACATCAACTGAACATAGCACAAGATACAATAAGACCAGGTACAAATCCTGACATTAAGGCTGGGCAAGTTAAGCCAGTAGATAGAGAAGGGTCCCAAAAGTAGTCAGAAGAGTCAGAGGCACCTCTACTACAACTTTCAGGAGTCCCACAAAAATGCCAACAACCATAACATATATGCAAAGGACCTAGTGCAGATCCATGCATGTTCTATGATTGCTGCTTCAGTCTCTGTATGCTCCCTATTATCCTTACTTAGTTGTTTCCCCAGAATGTGTTCTCCTGGTGTCCTTGACCACTCTGGCACCCACTATTCTTCCTCCCTCTCTTCCATGGAGTCCCCTAAACTACAAGAAGAAGGATCTAATGGAGATCTCCAACCTGTGTTCCCTTTCTACCTGTTTTCCAGTGGATCTCTGCATCTGCTCCCATCGGCTGCCAGAGGAAGCCTCTCTGATGATGACTGGGATAGGTAAGCACAGATCTGCAAGTATAGCAGAACATCATTGACAATCATTTCATTGGATTTTCCCCCCAGTTGTGTTTAGTTCTACCCTAGGTTTCTGGGCTATCCAGCCTCTAGATCCTGGTCATCCAGGCAGTGTCAGGAACGGGCTCCCTCTTGTGGAGTGGGCCTTACATTAGACCAATTTCTATGGTCACTACTGAAAGTGTTGTGTCAGCATTGCCCCAGAACACCTTGCAGATGGAATAGATTGTAGGTTGAAAGATTTGTGACTAGGTTAGTATTCCAATCCCACAACTGGAGGAAGCCTTGACTGCTTACAGAAGATGAACAGTTCAGTCTCCATATCCTCCATTATTAGGAGTCTTTGTTAGGGTCACCCTCATAAAGTCCAGTTGTTTCCACTGCATTGGGTATCCACATTACCCACCCCCTTGCAATGTCTTCCAATTCCAGTTGTCTCTCCCTGTACTCTTTCATCAACTCCCCTCCCCCACCTGATTTCTCCTATTCCCATCTCCACCAACCAACCCACAGCCCACTGCAGAATATGCTCTATTTTGCTTTCCCTGGGAGATCCATGTGTCCCCCCCCCCATGAATTCTTATGTTACTTAAATATAGAGTAAAAGGGCCAGCCAAACACACACACACACACACACACACACACACACACACACACACTGACCCTGAAACCAGAGCCAGTAAAAGACACATACCCTGACCCTTCCTGACCAGAGGCTAAACCAGAAATTCAGGTAGGATGCCTGACTTCTGACCTCCCCCCATCCTGAAAGTACCCCAAATCCTCCTCTCTTACTCTCAAAGCAATTCTATTAAAATGAGGAACAAGATAAGGCTGCCCACTCTCTCCCTATCTATTCAGTATAATACTTAAAATTCCAGATAGAGCAATAAAACAACTGAAATTGGCAAAGAAGTCAGAATATCATTATTTGCAGATGAAGTGACAATATACACAGTGGAGGGGTAGTTGAGGATAATGCTGGTGAGGGCACTGAGAGAATGGGGGAGGTCTCCAGGTGGGCAGCGTATCTGAAGTTCTTATGGACAGGGTGTCCTCTGGTTGAGCAGGAGTTGGGGACTGGAACACAGCAACAAGAAAAGACTGTCAAATCTTCTTAATGAATTGTTCCCTTTACTAATATGTAAAGACCTTCTTTGTTAAGATTTATTTATGTTTCTTTATATGTGTGGGGGGGATGGGTATGGACACATGTGCCAATGTCTGTGAAGTCCAGAAGAAGGTGTCAAACCCCATTAAAACTGGAGTTACAGGTGGTTGTTGAGCCCTGTGACATAAATACTGTGATTGAAACTCTGGTCCTCTGCAAGAGCACCAACTGCCCTTAACTACTGACCTATTTTGCCAGTTCTAGTAGTAACCTTATTTATTTTATCTATCTAATTTTGATTTAATATATACTTTATTAGACTCTGGAGATATCTCAGTGGTTAGAGACCATTTGGTGCTTTTGCAGAGGATACATTAGCAATTTCTAACCCTCACATCATTGTGCACAAACTAGTGACTTCAGTACCAGAAGATCTGATGTCCTCTTCTGGCTTCTGTGGGCACCAGACATGTGGTGCACAGACATATATACCTCAAATACTTGTAATTATAAAATAAAAATGATTTTAGAATTTCCAGGCTAACTTGATTTAGTCTAGCTTTCATTGTTTGAGAGAGTGACTTCCACCCTTTGATGATCAGTCTGTAGATATCTTTATGTGTGCATGTTATTTACAAAAATCATACTGGGATCTAATTTTTAAAGTTTTATATTATATTTTCTTTGTTTATTTTATGTGTTTGTGGATGTGGGTGGGTAGGTACATGCTTTCACTCATACCAGGGTATGCATTTTGAGGCCAGAGGGTGACTTTTGGATTCAGCTCTCACCTTCAACCATCTGTATCCCTAGGATGAAACTAAGTTTGTCATGCTTGGCAGCAGGAACTCTCACTGCTGAGTCACCTTGCTGCCCGGGTCTTGTTTTTAACCCAGTTAGCTTATCCTTATCTCTATTGATGAGCTTAAGTAATTTACATTGAAGGTTAATTAGAGACACTTATTAATTCTGGTAATTTTGTCAGCTGTTCTTATGTTTGGTTGATTTACTGTTCTTTACTTTCTCCCAACAACAGCATCAGACTTTGCTGTTACACATAATGGATTCTTCCCCACTTTCCTCTTTATGTGTTCTTCTCAAGAAATTTATGACTTCCTCTACTCTCATGATTTAAATGCCTTTCTTCAATTTCCGCATGTAGTTTTTCGTTTAGTATCATCTGCATTCAGTATTAGTTATCATGAACATTCTTAGCTTGTGCTTAAAATGTTCTAATACCCCCAAAAGATTTTAATTATAACTTTTTTAGATATGGCATTTTTGATTATATGCTTCCAGAAATAAAAACACATCATTCTATGTGTTCCTGTCTTTTAGTGTTGCTAAGAGATCTGATGTTATTCTGACTTTTCTGATTTTATGGAAGTGGAGGCTTTTTTTCCATGCAAATTTTAATAACCTTTTTTTGATGGAGGAGGGTCATCTGTCTATGTGTTACTTTCATTGGTTAATAAAGAAACTGCCTTGGCCCTTTGATAGGACAGAAAATTAGGTAGGTGAAGTAAACAGAACTGAATGTTGGGAGGAAGAAGGCAGTGAGACAGATGCTATAGCTCTCCTCTCCAAGATGGATGCAGGTTAAGATCCTTCCCGGTAAGCCATCACCTTGTGGTGCTACACAGATTATTAGAAATGGGTTAATCAAGATGTGAGAATTAGCTAGTAAGAGGCTAGAGCTAATGGGCCAAGCAATGTTTAAAAGAATACAGTTTCCATGTAAGTATTTTGGGTAAAGCTAGCCAGGCAGCAGAAAGCAGACTGCCGCTTCCCATCACTACAGAGTGGCACCCAATGTGGCCAATTAAATCCACTTAAAAACCTGAGAGAGCTTAATTTTAAATAGAAAAAAAAACAGAGTTTAGCACAGCTTTTTGCTGTTTGCTAGGGCGTGCTGTAGAGAAATTTCCCTGACTCAGCAGCCTCAACAGGAAAAAAGCTGCAGTTTTAAAACGCCACTTCCTGGGCTGTGCCTCCATTGCAATCTCTGTCTGGCTCCTGCAGGAGATTGAGCTTTTGAATGGAGCATTTGGAGTAAAGTGCTATGGCTTGCTTGATGGCAATGTGGACTGCTGTGTGCCTGGAACTGTGTGTGGCTCAGGGGCACCAAATGGCTTTGAGGCAGGAGTGGCTCAGCTCCACCATGCTGAACTGTGCTGGTCTTAGGCAGGAACTATCGTAATTATCGTAATAACAGCGCAGTTAAGGTTTAGACTGGCAGTAAACAGGCAGTACTCTATTACCTCTACATGGTGCAACTTAAGTTTTTAAGAAGTGCTTAACATTTTAAGAAATGCTCCTGGATAATAAAGAATAGCATATGATTCTGCCTTTTGGACAAAATTAAAAGGGCTTTGTTCCACCTTACTTAATTCTTCTGATTTGTAACCTACCTTCTCTGATTTATTTGCATCATTATAAAATGTCCAGGCTCCAGTTATTGGAGCATCAAATACAATTCAGGGAAAAATCTAAGAAGTTCTTTTTATAAGGTTAAGTCTATCACTTTTAGGATAATTGCTATTAATTTTTCCAAAAAAAAATTAGCACAAGCTCTTTGCCATGGTTCATTGTCTTTCCATAACTTTTTTTATTTCACCAGTAGTAAAAGTCACTTAAATCTGTGCTGGGTCTATACCTGCTAGTTGACAAAGTCTCAATTTACCTTTTATAATTAATTCAGAGACTTTTTCACATACATTTTTAATTTTTTACTTGGTTTATGGGGTAAAATGGCAGATTCTAAGATAATATCTTCCCCCTGCATTAAAATTCCTTTAGGAGAAATTCTGGAGGGCAATATGACTAGAATATAATTAAGACTTGGATTTACCCTGTCAACTTCTGCCTCCTGTGATTTCTCCTCCACAATTGTCAATTCCTTTTCTACTTCAGTTGTTAATTCTCTGGAACTATTCAAGCCTTTATGATCATCTATTGTTTTCTTAGAAGGAATTTTTAGATCAGATGTTATTTCAACAGCTGGTCATAGGCTGGAGATGTCTCCTAACAATCTTTAAAAGTCATTAAGAGTCCACAACCCGCCAGGCGATGGTGGCACACACCTTTAATCCCAGCACTCGGGAGGCAGAGGCAGGCGGATCTCTGGGAGTTTGAGACCAGTTTGGTCTACAGAGCTAGTTCCAGGACAGGCTCCAAATCCACAGAGAAACCCTGTCTCGAAAAACCAAAAAAAAAAGTCTGCAACCCATCTCTCCTAATTTGTGCCTCCTGTGTTCTAATTTTCTGTAAATCTATTCTTTTTTTAACTTTTTTTTTATTGAGGAAAGAGAAAAAAAACAAATTTCCTCCACCTCCCAGCCTCCCATTTCCCTCCCCCTCCTCCCACCCTTCTCCCCCTCCCCCCACTCCTCTCCCCCTCCCTCTCCAGCCCAAAGAGCAGTCAGATTTCCCTGCCCTGTGGTAAGTCCTAGGTCCTCCCCCCTCCGTGCATTTCTAGGAAGGTGAACATCCAAACTGGCTAGGCTCCCACAAAGCCAGCACATTACGTAGGTTCAAAACCCTGTGCCATTGTCCTTGGGTTCTCATCAGCCCTCATTGTTCGCCATGCTCAGAGAGTCCAGTTTTATCCCATGCTTTTTCAGTCACAGTCCAGCTGGCCTTGGTGAACTCCCAATAGATCAGCTCCACTGTCTCAGTGGGTGGGTGCTCCCCTCGTGGTCCCGACTTCTTTGCTCATGTTCTCCCTCCTTCTGCTCCTCATCGGGATCTTGGGAGCTCAGTCCAGTGCTCCAGTGTGGGTCTCTGTCTCTGTCTCCATCCATCACCAGATGAAGGTTCTATGATGATATGCAAGATATTCGTCAGTATTGCTCTAGGATAGGGTCATTTCAGGTTCCCCATCCTCAGCTGCCCAAGGAACTAACTGGGGACCTCGGCTTGGGTATCTGGGAGCCACTCTAGGTTCAAGTCTCTTGCCAACCCTAAGGTGGCTCCCTTAACTAAGAACCGTGCTTCCGTGCTCCCCCATCCAACCTTCCTTCATCCCAATCCTCCCCCTTTCCCAAGCTCCCCCCCATTCTCCCCCTCTCCCCCCTCTCTCCCCATCTCCCCTTACCCCCATCCCACCCCACCCCCAAGATCTCAATTTTCTCCCCGGCAATTTTGTCTACTTCCCATAGCCAAGAGGACAACTATATGCTTTTCCTTTGGTTCACCTTATTGTAAATCTATTCTATAGCCTAGGTAACTGAAGGAATTTCCTCTTTGTATTTTTTCAGGAGCAATTTGTAATCTCTGTTTTGGCAAAACATTCTTTTCTTCATTAAAAATTCTTGGTAAAGTATCTATGCTTGAATCAATAACAAAATGTCATCAATATAATAGTAAATTATAGAATTAGGAATTTTTATGTATTATTTCCAACAGCTGACTTACAAAGTATTGGCATAGGGTGGGAATATTGAGCATTCCCTGTGGAATGTCGATCCACTGGTATTTCCTAGTAGGCTGAGAATTATTATAAGCAGGCAATACAAAGGCAAACTTTTCTTTATCCTTTTCTTATAGTGGTATAGTGAAGAAACAATCTTTTAAATCAATAACTATAAAAAGGCCATTCTTTTGGTAATAGAGAGGGCAGAGGAATTCCAGATTATAGAGGGCCCATAGGTTGAATTACCTTGTTGACAGCTTTTAGGGCTGTCACAATTCTCCATTTACCAGATTTCTTTTTAACAACAAATACAGGAGAATTCCAAGGGCTGGTTGAGTCTTCAATATGATGAGCATCTAGTTGCTACTGTTCCAGCTGTTCTAAAGCCTGAAGTTTGTCTTCTATTAACTGCCACTGTTTAACCCAAATTGGTTTCTCAGTTAACCATTTTAAAGGTAGGGTCATTCATACCTCTAAAGGTTTGCTAGTTGCTTTATGTTCTTGTATAGCCTGAATGGCTGGTGACCTTTGTGTAGAGTACCTTATAATATCCTTTCCAGAATTATGAGTTTCTGGGACTGTAGAAATGTTAATCTGAGTATTTCATTGCTGCAGCAGGTCACAACCCCATAAATTCACTGCAATATAAGCCACATATGGCCTCATCTTTCCTCTCTGTCCTTCTAGTCCTATACATCTAACCCATCTAATGCTTTGTTTCACTTGAGATTAAGTTACAGTTCCTAGTAATTGAACATCTGCCTCTTGAAGAGGCCAGTTTGGATGCCAAGATTCTGGAGTAATGATTGTCACATCCGCACCTGTGTCTATCAAACCAAAAATTACAATGCCATTTATATGCACTCTTAGCTTTGGTCTTTGATCATTTATAGAAGTCTGACAAAATATACCTTTCCTATTTCCTACTGGAATTTTTTATTTATCCCCCATGTTTATTCCATCATCTAGAACAGTATGGTTTTTTAAAGAAGGATCTAGATTTTTAAATTTTCCTGGTAAGATATGTCCTCAACAGTGACTGGGAATGACTGGACCATTTTTTACTTTGTGGCCTATGAGAGGCCACCCAACAAGTCTCCCAATGTTATTGGGTTACCTTGTCTATTTTTGGTTGATCTGCATTCATTGGTCCAATGTCAGCCTTTGCCATACCTTCTACATATACCTGTATATAGTGTAGGAGTTCCTTCTGTTTGTGAGTTGCTTTCATTGGATAATGAATAAAGAAACTGCCTTGGCCTATTTAATAGGGTGGAACTTAGGTAGGTGGAGAGACAGAACTGAATTCTTGGAGAAAGAAAGCAGAATGGGAGAACTGCCATGGAGCCCCCAGAATAACACATGGTAAATCTTTCCCAGTAAACCATGACCTTGTGGTGATATACAGATTAATAGAAATGGGTTAAATCAAGATGTGAGAGTTAGCCAATAAGAGGCTAAAGATAATGGGCCAAGCAGTGATTTAATTAATATAATTTCTTATAATTTCTGTGTGGTTATTTCAGGTGTAAGCTAGCCGGGCAGCTGGGACAAAAAAAAAGGCCACCCTCCCCATGCAACACATACACACACACACACACACACACACACACACACACACACACACATATATATATATATATATATATATATATCCTTTCCCTCCACAGAGTTAAAGAATTCAGTATCATAAAGCAGTAGAAACAGAAGTATCAGATAGTCTAGATAGAAGGGGGTAGAGAAATAATTAGAAGAGAATAATCACCTGTGCTGAGGCATGAGGCATTGATGTTTTGTAAGATAAAATATTGAAATATAATGCAGAATTACATTACAGAGCCCTAAAGTCTATTCAAGTTTTTCACCTGCATGCTAAATTCTTTCATCTCCTGAAGGACAAGCAGTGAATTTTCAGGCGCCAAAATTTAATTTATTTTTAAACAAAGGTTTTTGTTTATTATGTATACAGTGTTCTGTCTGCATATATGCCTACTCGCCAGAGAGGGCACCAGATCTCATTACAGATGGTTGTGAGCCACCATGTGGTTGCTGGGAATTGAACGCAGGACCTCGGGAAGAGCAGTCAGTGCTCTTAACCTCTGAACCATCTCTCCAGCCCCCCAAAATTTAATTTTTTATTTTATTTGAATTTTTGTTTTTTATTGTCTTAACTGTAATTGATTATCTAATGTTTCCTATAGTGGTGAAAAAAATCAAGTTTTCTTAGTTTTTTTAGAGATATAACTGGCCCCAAACTGTCTAGAACAACATTATAAAGATGATAGTATTCATGTATTCTTAGTAGTAGCAGCAATATCAAACTCATTTATGAAATGTTTTAATTGAAATGGAATTATATTAATCCCCCTTCCTGTATTCCCTCCAGTCCCTGCCACTCTCAAATTGATAGACTCCTTTTCTTTTATTATTGTTTGTGTATATATCCCTTCAGTATGAACTGAACTGAATGTATGTGTTTCTAGTGCTGACTATTCACTATTGGGTAACATATATGTATTTGGGTATGCAGTTTTTGTGTTCAACACACTTTATTGATCTTCTTTTCCTTGGTCTTTTTCTTATATTTCAATGTATATAGTCTTCAAGCATATATTCTAGTTCCATTTCTATTGCTGAAATAAAATATCCTGACAAAGAGCAATGCAGGGGTTCATTTCAGATTAATATTTCAGGTTATACTTCATCAACTATATGTGTCCTACAGCCTTGCGAATACATCTTCACAAGTTTGATTGCTTCATGTGTTGCATATGAGTTCTTTCTGCAAAGACTAAAGAGTCCCAGGAGATTTAAAGCCTGAGAACAAGGAGAATGTTAGGATGGTAGCAACCACAGAATCTGTTTCTTCAGGTGTACAGAGCCTAGTTCCTTTCAAAAACACAGACAATATGGTGGGAAAAGGTTAACTCCACCTTCCTCCTTCCCTTGCCCACTCAATGGTTCACATCAGATCCCAAGTCAGTTCCTCATTAAACAGGGGGAAATGCCCTGGCAAAGAGGTTCAATGATACTTATTCAATACACAAGGAGTAGTACGCTCATGATGGAGCCCTAGAAGGCAGCTAGATCCCCATCTCTGCTCTAAGACAGCCTCCCTCAAGGGCATCTACCTCACCTGGGAGCCAGATCACCTTGTGGTACATGGCCTTTGATGAACAGCTCTGTTGTATGCCTCCTACTTACATGTTTTCATTTAAATAAAATAGGTTAATTTTAACAATGACAAGGAAACTACACTCATGAAATCTCAGCAATGTGGGTTTCAAACAAGAACAGGACATTTCCAACACTAGCTGACATTCCAATGTAGATGTGGAAATCTGAGAAGGGGAGAATTTTTATCTTCTCCAGAGATGAGTCTCCTGATTGGTCATGCAATAGTGAGTGGTCAGCACTAGAAATAGATATGTGCTGGCAACACTGAAGTACTCAACAGCTTACATTTATATTTATTCATTCATGAACTTGTGATAACAATGGTTAAAGAAGAGAAGATCATGAATTTGGCTAGTAAAGGGGAGGGAGGAGGAGGAGAAATGATGTAATTATATTCTAACTAAATAACAAAATATTGAAAAGAAAATAGATGAAGATTAAGATCTAAAAGAAAATGGGTTTAGATAGCAGATAATTATGTGTAGAGAGTAGTAAGATTGAAGAAAAGTATAAGATTCAACACTTTTTTCTTCTTTAAATTAAAAAATAATTATTTTATCTCTGTGTATGAATGTTTTGCCTGCATATATGTATTTCATGCCTGATGCTACAGAGGTCAGAATGGAGTGCCACATTCCCTTAAAACTGGATTACACATTGTTATGAGCAACCACATGGCTGCTGAATTTTCAACCACATCCTCTGCTAAAGCTTTAAGTGCTATTAACCACTGAGTCATGTATCCAGCATGTAGAATTAGAATTTAGGCTCTTAAACTCAAGCTGTTTGTTATATTTTTAACATTTTGGCTTTAATAATACTTTTATTTGGTGATTTTTGTGAGTTGTGGTGTATATGTCAGAAACAACAGGCAGGCTTCCACCCATCCCTTCCTCGGTATCTCTGATGATACAAAACACAGAACGATAGCATATTATTACTCCCAGAATGGTAGAAACTGCACCTGTCAAAACACATAAGAGTTTCATTGTCCCAACATCAGTATGGTTGTCCTTTAAGGCCACATCAGCCTCCCTTATTTCCCAGGCCTATACTCCAAAGTAGCTATAGTCCAGTCATCATTTATACATTTTCATCACATGGGCTTTGTGTATGGTAGCTGATAATATTATCTAGACCATGAATAATCATCCCAGAAAAATCGTGGTGTAGATTCCAAAGGGATGATTTCTGAGCAAGCCTGATAACTGAATTTGATTCTGAATCCCACCTAAATTTAGAGTGAGAGAACTGATTATTCAATGTTGTCCTGTGATCTTCCCATGTGTACTGTGACATACACTACTCAGAAATACAAGTACATACAAATACAAACACACATACACAGTAATAATAACAACAATGATGATGATGATAACAATAATAATAACAAATTTAAAATATAAAGACAGTCAGCATTAATGTTTTGGTTGCATAAATTTTCAAGTTGTAAAGTACAGCAGCATAACAATAAAGCATTGTGTATCTCAAGATTGTTAAAAGACTTGAATCTTCACATTAAAAATGTTTGCATTGCAATTTGCTGTACAGGTCCATTACCCTGAGTTGCACGTGAATTAAAACATAATATGAAAGTCAATATATGTTCAAATATGAAAATAAAAATAAATGCAATATTAAACATATTTAAAAGTCTAACCAGCAGTTAAAAAGCATACTAGTATCTGAAGTCCACACTTTCAAGAAAATGTTCAGATGGTACTGTGCAGAGAACAGCAAGCACAAAAGACAAAACTCAGGCTTTTGATTTTCTGCAACTATAGTAAATGTTGCAATAGCTGCCAAACTTTGTTTTCCTCTTGAGGGTCATGCTCACTTATATGTTATTAATCAAAATAAAAATAACTATTACTGTATATAATATGTGCCACACTTTTTTTCTTTTTTTTTTTTATTGAGAAAAGGGAAAAAAAAAGTTTCCCCCTCCTCCCAGCCTCCCATTTCCCTCCCCCTCCTCCCACCGTTCTCCCCCTCCCTCTCCAGTCCAAAGAGAAGTCAGGGTTCCCTGCCCTGTGGAAAGTCCAAGGTCCTCCCCCCTCCGTCCATGTCTAGGAAGGTGAACATCCAAACTGGCTAGGCTCCCACAAAGCCAGAACATGAAGTAGGATCAAAACCCCATGCCATTGTCCTTGGCTTTTCATCAGCCCTCATTGTTTGCCATGTTCAGAGAGTCCGGTTCTATCCCATGCTTTTTCAGTCACAGTCCAGCTGGCATTGGTGAGCTCCCAATAGATCAGCCCCACTGTCTCAGTGGGTGGGTGCACCCCTCGTGGTCCTGACTTCCTTGCTCATCTTCTCCCTCCTTCCGCTCCTCATTGGGACCTTGGGAGCTCAGTCCAGTGCTCCAATGTAGGTCTCTGTCTCAATCTCCATCCATCACCAGATGAAGTTTCTATGGTGATATGCAAGATATTCGTCAGTATTGCTATAGGATAGGGTCGTTTCAGGTTCCCTATCCTCAGCTGCCCAAGAAACTAACTGGGGACATCGCCTTGGGCTCCTGGGAGCCACTCTAGGTTCAAGTCTCTTGCCAGCCCTAAGGTGGCTCCCTTAACTAAGAATTGTGCTTCCGTGCTCCCCTATCCAGCCTTCCTTTATCTGAATCATCCTGTTTCCCCAAGTTCCCCCCATCCTCCCCTTCTCCCTTTTCTCTCCACATCTCCCCTTACCCCCAACCCACCCCACCCCCAAGATCCCACTTTCCTCCCCGGCAATTTTGTCTAATTCCCATAGGCAAGAGGATAACTATGTTTTCCCTTGGGTACACCTTCTTATTTAGTTTCTTTAGGTTCACCAATTGTAGACTCCGTGACCCTTATTTATGGCTAGAAACCAATTATGAGTGAGTACATCCTATGTTCATCTTTGGGGGCCGGATTACCTCACTCAGGATAGTGTTTTCTATTTCCATCCATTTGCATGCAAAATCAAGAAGTCATTGTTTTTTACCGCAGCGTAGTACTCTAATGTGTATATATCCACACTTTCTTCATCCATTCTTCCATTGAAGGACATCTAGGTTGTTTCCAGGATCTGGCTATTACAAATAATACTGCTATCAACATAGTTGAACAAATGCTTTTGTCATATGATCGGCTGCTCTTAGGTATATTCCCAAGAGTGGTATGGCTGGGTCCAGGGTTTGGTTGATCCCGAATTTCCTGAGAAACCGAAACACTGATTTCCAAAGTGGTTGCACAAGATTGCATTCCCACCAGCAATGGATGAGGGTACCCCTTCCTCCACAGCCTCTCCAGCAAAGGCTATCATTGGTGTTTTTGATTTTAGCCATTCTGACAGGTGTAAGATGATATCTCAAAGTTGTTTTGATTTGCATTTCCCTGATTGCTAAGGAGGTTGAGCATGACCTTAAGTGTCTTATGGCCATTTGAACTTCTTCTGTTGAGAATTCTGTGTTCAGTTCACTGCCCCATTTTTTAATTGGGTTAATTAGCATTTTAAAGTCTAGTTTCTTGAGTTCTTTATATATTTTGGAGATCAGACCTTTGTCTGTTGCGGGGTTAGTAAAGATCTTCTCCCAGTCAGAAGGTTGCCTTTTTGTCTTAGTGACAGTGTCCTTTGCTTTACAGAAGCTTTTCAGTTTTAGTAGGTCCCATTTATTCAATGTTGCCCTTAATGTCTGTGCTGCTGGGGTTATACGTAGGAAGCGATCTCCTGTGCCTATCTGTTGTAGGGTACTTCCCACTTTCTCTTCTTTCAGGTTCAGTGTGTTCAGACTGATATTGAGGTATTTAATCCATTTGAACTTGAGTTTTGTGCATGGTGATAGATTTGGGTCTATTTTGATTCTTCTACAGGTTGACATCCAGTGGTGCCAGCAGGATTTGTTAAAGATGCTTTCTTTCTTCCATTGTATACTTTTAGCTCCTTTATCGAAAATGAGGTGTTCATAGGTTTGTGGGTTGAAATCCGGATCTTGTGTACGATTCCATTGGTCGACTTCTCTGTTTTTATGCCAGTACCACAATGTTTTCATCACTGTAGCTCTGTAATAGAGTTTGAAGTCAGGGATGGTAATGCCTCCAGAAGATCCTTTATTGTATAGGATTGTTTTGGCTATCCTGGGTTTTTTTGTTTTTCCATATAAAGTTGTTTATTGTCCTCTCCAGATCTGTGAAGAATTTTGATGGGACCTTGATGGGGATTGCATTGAATCTATAAATTGCCTTTGGTAGAATTGCCATTTTTACTATGTTGATCCTCCCAATCCAAGAGCAGGGGAGGTCCTACCATTTTCTGCTATCCTCTTCAATATCTTTCTTCAATGCCTTAAAGTTCTTGTCAAATAGATCTTTTACGTCCTTGGTTAGAGTTACCCCAAGATATTTTATGCTGTTTTTGGCTATCGTGAAAGGTGAAGCTTCTCTGATTTCCCTCTCTGCTTCCATATCTTTTGTGTATAAGAGGGCGATTGATTTTATGGAGTTGATCTTGTATCCTGCCACATTACTAAAGGTTTTTATCAGCTGTAAAAGTTCGTTGGTGGAGTTTTGGGGGTCGCTTATGTGTACTAATCATATCATCTGCAAATAACGAAAGTTTAACTTCTTCCTTTCCAATTCGAATCCCCTTGATCCCCTTATGTTGTCTTATTGCCATTGCTAGAACATCAAGCACTATATTGAAGAGGTATGGAGAGAGTGGACAGTCTTGTCATGTTCCTGATTTTAGTGGGATGGCTTTGAGTTTCTCTCCATTTAATTTGATGTTAGCTGTCAGCTTGCTGTATATTGCTTTTATTATATTTGGGTATGACCCTTGTATCCCTAATCTCTCCAAGTCTTTTATCATAAAGGGATGTTGGATTTTTTCAAATGCTTTTTCAGCATCTAATGAAATGATCATATGGTTTTTTCTTTCAGTTTATTTATATGATGGATTACATTGATAGATTTTCGTATGTTGAACCAGCCCTGCATCTCTGGGATGAAGCCTACTTGATCATAATGGATAATTTTCCTAATGTGTTCTTGGATACGGTTTGCCAGTATTTTGTTGAGGATTTTTGCGTCGATGTTCATGAGTGAGATTGGCCTGTAATTCTCTTTCTTGGTTGAGTCTTTGTGCGGTTTTGGTATCAGAGTAACTGTAGCTTCATAAAAGGAATTTGGCAATGACTCCTCTGTTTCTATATTGTGAAATACATTAAGGAGTATAGATATTAAGTCTTCTTGGAAGTTCTGGTAGAATTCCGCATTGAAACCATCTGGTCCTGGGCTTTTTTGGTAGGGAGGTTTTTGATAACAGCTTCTAATTATTTGCGACTCACAGGTCTATTAAGGTCGTTCACCTGGTCCTGGTTTAACTTTGGTATATGGTATTTATCTAAAAAAGTGTCCATTTCTTTTACATTTTCCAGTTTTGCGGCATACAGGCTTTTGTGGTAAGATCTAACGATTCTCTGAATTTCCTCTGTGTCTGTGGTTATGTCCACCTCTTCATTTCTGATCCTATTGATTTGCATATTCTCTCTCTGCCGTTTGATTAATTTGGATAGGGGTTTATCAATCTTGTTGATTTTCTCCAGGAACCAGCTTTTTGTTTCATTGATTCTTTGGATTGTTTTCTGTGTTTCTATTTTGTTGATTTCAGTCCTCAGTTTGATTATTTCCAGTCTTCTACTCCTCCTAGGTGAGTCTGTTCTTTTTTCTCTAGAGCTTTCAGGTGGGCTGTTAAGTCTCCAATGTGTGCTTTTTCTGTTTTCTTTAAGTGGGCACTTAGTGCTATGAACTTTCCTCTCAGAACTGCTTTCATAGTGTTCCATAAGTTTGAGTAGGTTGTTTCTTTATTTTCACTGAATTCGAGGAAGACTTTAATATCTTTCTTTATTTCTTTTTTGATCCAGGTGTGGTTCAGTAGTTGACTGTTCAGTTTCCATGAGTTTGTAGGCTTTCTGGGGGTAGCATTGTTGTTGAATCCTAACTTTAATCCATGGTGATCTGATAAGACACAGGAGGTTACGAATATTTTTTTGTAACTGTGTAAGTTAGCTTTGTTACTGAGTATGTGGTCAATTTTCAAGAAGGTTCTATGAGCTGCAGAGAAGAAGGTATATTCTTTCCAATTTGGGTGGAATGTTCTATAGATGTCTGTTAAGTCCATTTGATTCGTTACCTCCATTAATTCTCTTATTTCTCTGTTAGTTTACTGTCTGATTGACCTGTCCATTGGTGAGAGAGGAGTGTTAAAGTCTCCTACTATTAGTGTGTGTGGTTTGATGGCAGCCTTGAGTTTTAGTAATGTTTCTTTTACGTACGTGGGTGCTTTTATATTAAGGGCATAGATATTCAGGATTGAGACTTCATCCTGATGAATTGTTCCTGTTATGAGTATGAAATATCCCTCTCCATCTCTTCTGATTGATTTGAGTTTGAAGTCAACTTTGTTAGAAATTAGTATGGTCACACCTGCTTGTTTCTTAGGTCCATTTGCTTGATAAACCTTTTCCCAGCCCTTTACTCTGAGTAGGTGCCGGTCTTTGTGGTTAGGGTATGTTTCTTGTAGACAGCAGAATGTTGGATCCTGTTTTTGTATCCAATCTCTTAGCCTGCGCCTTTTTATAGTTGAGTTGAGCCCATTGACATTAAGTGATATTAATGACCAGTGGTTGTTAATTCCAGTCACGTTTTTAGTAGTAGAGTTTGTGTGTATCCTTTCTTTGAGTTGTGCTGGTGAAGGGTCTCTAGATGTTTGAGTTATTGTGGTTATTGTTGGACTCCTTGGTTTGTGATTTTCCTTCTATTATTTTCTGTAAGGCTGGATTTGTAGCTATGTATTGTTTAAATTTGTTTTTTTCCTGGAAAATTTTGTTTTCTCCATTTATAGTGAACAAAAGCATGGCTGGGTATAGTAGTCTGGGCTTGCATCCATGGTCTCTTTGTTTCTGCAGTACATCTATCCAGGACCTTCTGGCTTTCATTGTTTCCATAGAGAAATCAGGTGTAAGTCTGATAGGTTTACCTTTATAAGTAACTTGGCCTTTTTCCTTTGTAGCTCTTAATATTCTTTCTTTATTCTGTATGTTTTGTGTTTTGATTATTATATGGCGAGGAGATGGTTTTTTTGGTCCAGTCTATTCGGTGTTCTGTATGCTTCTTGAACCTTCAAAGGAATATCCTTCTTTAGGTTGGGAAAGTTTTCTTCTATAATTTCATTAAATATATTTTCTGGACCGTTGAGCTGTACTTCTCCTTCTTCTATCCCAATTATTCTTAGGTTTGGTCTTTTTATTGTGTCCCAGATTTCCTGAATGTTTTGTGATGATAATTTGTTGGACTTGCTGTTTTCTTTGATCAGTGTGTTTATTGTCTCTATGGTATCTTCAGTGTCTGAAATTCTTTCTTCTATCTCTTGTAATCTGTTGGTAGTACTTGTCTCTGTATTTCCTGTTCGTTTACCCAGATTTTCCATCTCCATCCTTCCCTCGGTTTGTGTTTTCTTCATTACTTCCATTTCATTCTTCATGTCTTGAACTACTTCCCTTACCTGTTTGATTGCTTTTTCTTATTTCTCTTGGTTTTCTTGGGTATCTTTGAGCGCTTTATTTATTTTCTCTACCTTTTTGTTTGTGATCTCTAATTGTTTATGGCAGTTTTTCACCTCCTGTTTAAGGTCTTCTATTATTTTCATATAATTCACTTTTGAGTCAATTTCTTCTAATTCTTCTAGAGTAGGGTGTACAATTCTTCTTATTTCGGGATCTGGATTCTGGTGATGTCATGTTGCCTATCAGGTTGTTGGAGGAATTCTTGCCTTGGCGCCTTCCCATCTCTTCCTTCAAATGGAGCCAGGAGAGACCTGGTGTCTTGGTCCAGACTTTGCTGTGACTGACTCTCTGGTTGTAACTCTTCAGTGTAAAAGCAGGAACCGTCCAAATGGAACTTCTCAGCACCAAAACATAGATGCCTGGTAGTCCAATGACCAGCAGACAGAAGGGAGAACTTGGGGGGCAGGGCGGGGACAAGTAGAACACAGGACACCCTGCCGCAAAAGCTGAAGGTGCACGTGCTCCCTTTGGGGGGGGGGGTGTCCTTGAGGCCTGCCCGGTAGGTAGGCACTCACCTCTCTGGGTGGGTAGCCTTAGTGTAGAAGCAGAAAACTGTTCCTGAGCAAAGGACCTAGCAGATAACGCAGACTTGTGTGTGTGTGGGGGGGGGGGGGTCGGGTGTAAGAAAGACAGCCCTGCAGAAGGAGCTGGGGGAGGGGGGGTTTGTGCTCTCTTCCGGGTCAATCTGCCCCTGGATCGCACACACTCACCCATCCAGATGGAACTCCTCAGTACCTAAACAGGGCCGCCTGGTAGCCCGATGATCCGGGGACAAAAGCTGTGCTACACTTTAATACATTATTTTGAAGCATTGTTGATCAGTTAGATAAGTGGAAATGTCCACATACTTTCAGTCTTGTGTTTGGAATAACTTTGGGAAGCCAGGACTACCATAGAGGGGAAAGTTGTTGCATAGCAGATGTGGAGGCCCAAAAATGTGAGCCTATGTATAGCGTGTCTGAAGGTCAAAGAATTTGAGGTTTCTCAAAATTGTGAACAATGGTTAGGTCTACATATCCTGACATAGGCTGTGGTTACTTGATTCTTTTGACATTAAGATCGACCATACAGGTAGATCCACTCCACTCTGATCAATAGTCAGGAAATTCAAGCATACTTCTGCTTCTTCTTTTGAAATAGGATGTTTGACCTTGGGAATGGCTGCCTTCAACTTGGTCTAGAGTGGTTCACTCCGAAAGAACAGAAAGCTAATGACTTGATACTTCAAAGTATTGCAGCCAGTTCTTGTCCTTTGTATCATGTTGAAGCAAACTTTTGTCTTCTTCCCCTTGTTATATTGGGGTATGTAGTATAAGGAAAATTAAATTCAGGATTTTAGTATGCACTGGAACTCCCTCCCTACATTTTCTGTTTTATTATTTTTACTCGTATCTTCTCCCTCTTTACTATTTTTATGATTCCCATACCCCTAACATGGAAAGTGGCATTATTGTTGAAGCTGGTCTCCAACAAACAGAGACAAAAAAGAACTTAGTAATGTGCTTTGCATATGTTGGGTACAAAGGAGGTATGATAGTAATGGAGATTCCAGGAAGTATTTGTTCATATTTATAATATCTATTTTATTTTTATTTATGCATGCGTGTAGAGGTATTGTGACAATTAGTGTTGGTATCTAGAAAGGTCAGAAGATGGTGTTGCATCCCTTGGGGCTGGAGGTACAGGCAATCATGAACTTCCAACATTGGTTCTGGGAAATAAATTCTGATCCTCTCAAAGAGCAGCAAGGGCTCTTCACATTTGAACAATCTCCTCAGACCATCTACGAAATATCTAGATGTGCCTTCTCAATTCATGAACACATGAATTCTTCAGACAGAGACCCAATCTATGGCTCTGCAACTACACTCTCCTGCAACATGGAGAATCCTTTAGCTCAGTGCAATGGGACAATTTATTTTCCTCTTAAGAATCTTTCTAGAGCTCTCTTCACATCTTTATTACTTAGACTATAAATGAATGGGTTCAGCATGGAGGTGACCACAGTGTACATCACTGAGGCTCTTGAAGCAGAGTGTGAGCTATGGGTCACAGCAGAACTGAGGTACACTCCTAGGCCTGTGCTATAAAATAAGGAGACAATGGAGGGGTGAGATGCACAGGTGGAAAAGGCCTTGTACTTCTTCTGAACTGAGGAAAATGCACATACGCAGGAGACTATCTTGAAGTAAGAGTAAAGGATTGCACTGACGGAAGTGGCTGCCAATACGACAGGGGCAAAATGAATCATCAGGTGGCTTGGAAAATTGTTTGAGCAGGTGAGGTGGGCCAGTTGGTTAAGCTCACAGAAGAAATGGGGGATTTCTACATCTGTGCAGAAGGACAACTGTAGCACCATTAAACTCTGTAGCAAGGCATGCAGGACGCTAATAACCCAGCACAGCAGAACCAGCAGCATGCAGACCTGGGGGTTTATTATTACTGTGTAATGTAGGGGGAGACAGATGGCCACATATCTGTCATAGGCCATCACAGCCAGGGGCAAGTTGTCCAGTTCTGCAAAAACCAAGAAGAAAGACATCTGAGTGATACAGTTTTTATAGGTAATGCCCTTGCTCCATGTCTGGATGTTCCGCAACATCTTTGGAACTGTGGTGGAGGTGAAGCAGATGTCCACAAAGGACAGGTTAGAGAGGAAGAAGTACATGGGTGTGTGCAGGTGAGACTGTGAGATGATGGCCATGATGATGAGCAGGTTCCCAAGCACTGTGACCAGGTACATGGACAAGAACAGTGCAAAAATGAGGAATTGAAGGTCTGGGTTTTCTGAAAATCCAAGAAGAACAAATTTTGGAATTCTTCTTGTGCTGTTGCTCCCTGATTCCATGAATCACATGTATCTGTAGAAAAGATAAGGGCAGCACATTACTGACATAATGATATGCTGCAATTTATATTTTGAACATAACATCTGAATTGTGTCTATCTAATGGGTCTTTGTATGGAGTCCATGAAGCTAATTTTGACTGACATTCCTTTTACTAGCAGGGAATTCCATCAAAATTCATGTATTCTTATAATTTTAGTGATGAATTATTATAAGCACATAGTATTTGCTGATTATGTTCAGGCAATGATCATGGATATTTTATAGAGGTTGGTAACAAAAACCCTTCATACTTCATATATATAAATCAAAAGACTATAAGAAAACAAAGAAATAATATCCACTGCCTTTTGGAGTGATGGTTTGACATATTTGCCTATGCACAGAATTCACCAAATTTCACACTTTTAATCAATGTGACCATATGTATAGATAATAATAAATAAAACTGTTTTAAAACAATTATAACATGACAAAGAGTGGAGATGCAATGAAGAAAATTAAAGCATATGTAATTGAAAGGGAAAATGAGAAAGAATTGCCATTTTTATGTCTCTGTTCATATGCATGTGTGTGCTGGCGGGAAGGCTTATGAATTTTTGGAGAACTGCAATCAGGACTTCCTTCATACGAAGAATGTGACATTTTGACAAGATCATTCTGTGCAGAGGGATGTACTGTGCCTTATAGGATGCATATCAGCAACCCAGCTTCTAGTGAGGCTCCCCTGTATGACAGCTAAGTGTGTCCAGATACTGATCAAGGTTCACAGGAAATGAAATTGGTTTATAATGTGAACCACAGTTTGAACAAATAGCAAAAATGTTATTTCAGCATTGATATAATTATAAATTTTTGAAAAAGAATATAAAACTCCATTGCAATTGATCCACAGAGCCCATTATACAATAAGATGGGAAACAGCAATCTGCACTATGAACATTCACTTCCAGGTGGCTATGGCTGTCATTTAGTGAAAAGGTAGGCAGAGAATGGGAAAAGAACATTGGCATACGTGTATGTATACATTTACATGTACATTGTGACAGGCTTAGCATCCTACTGGGGAATTTTATAAGCAATGTATGAGAAACTATTTACATATGACATGTAGAGACACACTTTTTAAGAAATACATAACCTTGAAGCTGAAAGGGACAGTGTATATTCTTTTTACCTTAATAGAGTCAGATTATAGATGCTATTTTTATTTTAATTATATCCAGTTTTATTTAGTATCATCAGTACTCTTTTCTTTTCCAAAATGCTGTGGCTCAATGTCACATTTCTATACATCAATATAGAGAACATTAACCACATTCCCTCCTCTACTACATTGTCTCACATGCCCTCTCTCTGCCTGTTTTGAACCCCATGTCCACAGTCACAGAAATGCAAGTATTGCCTGCTTTCTTTAGTGTGGTAGGGCAGGGAAGCATAGGAAAGTCAAAGGAAGGGTGATGGTGATGCCAGACAATGTTTCTATTGTGTTGCCATTGATTTGGGATTTTAATTTATCCCTAGTAAGTACTCATGAGCATGGGATTCAGAGGGTAATTCCACACAGGTATACAGCCTGTAATCATTGTAGCCAAGACCTTAGTGTTGCCCTTTCATTCAACACCCATCACCCCTTGTACTGAAAGGGTTCAAATTCCTGTCTTCTAGTTTTCTGTTTAAAAGCCTTGTGATGAAATACATGCACAGTGCTTTTGAAGTAATGTTTTGTTTGTTTCCCATGAAATAAAAATTAGACATGGAAGTATATGTAACAAGTTGTAAACTGGGATCACCTGACATACTTCAGACCATGAGGCCTTCTGCACCCTTGAAGCATTATTCGGTAGCTGCTTGAATCTCAATTACTCCTCTCCTCCTTTCATTCCTAGACCCCAAGGACTACTTCTACCTTGTACAGCATTCAGTCTTAATTGCTGATTAGCTTGTGTCCATGTGAACCAATTATATAAAGTAGCAATCAATTGATAATATCAGGAGGGCAAATAATCTAAGATCAAACTTCTGTAAGCTTGAGAGTTTTCAAATAAGATTTGAAGAAAGAAATACTTCAAAATGCATGATTTAAGATTCATCACAACTTAATGTGTGCTATGGAGCTGTGTATTCGAGGATGCTCAAATCAAATACATGAATGTTACCTAAATGAGGAGGAGAATGAGTGCCTCTAAGTAAGACATGAAGGTGATTCTTCCCACTTTTGGGAATGCATCTCATTGCAGAAATGCCAATGGCAAAATAAGGAGTAATAAAGATGGAGAAACACACTGAAAACATGTACAGAAATGATCTGATGGCAAGACTGGAAATAAAAATAAATAGATTATTGCTGATTTTTTTCTGTAAAAAAAGAGGCAAGCTAGATATGGTTATGATTGATTTATGCACACAAAACAAACTTTTGCACATTGCTAAGATCATAGTCCTGGAAATAAGAGACGAGAAAGAGGCAAGCATGCAATTTGTGAGAAAAGAAAGCAAGAGAACTCTAATACAGTGAAAGAGAACATTCAACATCAGGGAAATAAATGTCACCACATTAATATACAAGAGAAGAGCATTTTCCGTAGAAAAAGGAAACAACCAACAACCTCACAGAGACATTCAGTTTCTAAAAGATCGGAATAACTGCTCTCTCTCTCTCTCTCTCTCTCTCTCTCTCTATCTCTCTCTCTCTCTCTCTATCTCTCTCTCTCTCTCTCTCTCTCTCTCTCTCTGTGTGTGTGTGTGTGTGTGTGTGTGTGTGTGTGTGTTCATACAGAATGAGAAGTGATATTTGGAAAAGCATTTCCCACCAACTTGTCTTGTAAGATTTTTTAAGAAGACCTTTCTCTGATCTTTCTCATCATCATCAAAACAGTACAGTAAGTCCCATCTAATAACAAAATGTCTTTATTTCTCTGTATCACAGTCCTGCATTCACTGCCTAACTTCTTGTTCTTGCTGCTGCTGCTGCTTCTGCTGTTGACATCATCGTCGTCATTGTTGTTTTGACTTTTTGAGACAGAGTTTCTCTGTGTTGTAGCCCTGGTTGTCCTTGAAATCTCTCTGTATTCCAGGCTGGCTTTGAACTCATAGAGATCCACTGGCCTCTGCCTCCTGAGTTTCTGGATTAAAGACATGCACAACCACCAGCCAACCTTCTACTATTACCTTTAAATGTGTAGAATCCTGGCTAGTTCTTACACTGGTGTAAATTTCTCCCTCTGACAGTTTCCTCTTTCATTTGGGAAGCTGTTTCTGCCATTTCTTATAAGCAGGGAAATCAAAATTAATTAATTTAATATTAATGTCTTAATATAACATCCTGAACAAAAAGTGATACTAACCTGAACATTCTCTTTGAGAAAGGTCCCTGTTCTTTCTGAATGGAGGATACTGAAGATAAAAACCAGACCACACAGCACAAAGAACTAAACACATATAAGATCTCAGAAGCAATGATCATACTCCCTCCATGCCTTCCCAAGAATGCACACTCTGAGGGTCATCAGAGGAGAAGGTTAAAACTTTCTCCATCTGCTCATTGAGCACATTTCCCTCTTCTTACATCATCTGACTTTAACCACCTGATGGCCTATGGGACACAGGCCAGGAAAAACAAGAATTTCATTCTGCTGATTCACAGTGGACCAGTGATATTGTTTATCACTTCTCCATGATCTTAATTACTCTCCAGAGGTCTGGCCTCCTGATATCTTGAAATCTAACACAGATGACCTCTCTGCAGTCAAGCTCAGTATCTTTAAATTATTGGTCAGTGGATGGCAATAGAAAACTTAAACTTCAGAAAACTGCCACCACTACTGATGTCAAATTTTGTGTTTCTGGTTGTTGCTTCCATATACGTAAGTGCATTTTGTTTATACAGGGCCTTCAGGTGTAGAAGGAGCTGTGGGCTGTGTTCCTGCCACCCAGCTGCTGGCCGCCTGGCTAGCTCATGCCCCGAAATAACAACACACAAATAGTATTCTTTTAAACACTGCCTGGCCCATTATATCTAGCCTCTTCTTTGCTAACTCTCATATCTTGCTTAACCCATATCTAATAATCTGTGTAGCACCACTAGGTGGTGTCTTACCAGGAAGATTCTAGTGTATGTCCATCTTGGGCTGGAGCTTCATCGCGTCTGCCCAGAGAGGAGAGGCATGGCGATTGCCTCACTTCCTCTTCCTCCCAGCATTCTGTTCTGTCTACTCCACCCACCTAAAGGCTGGCCTATCAAATGGACCAAGGCAGTTTCTTTATTAACCAATGACCTTCCTCCATCATTCAGGGGCTAGAGGAGGTGACTGTATTCTGTAGAACTGGAGATTGAGGCGGTTGCAAGCTAATATGTGTATTCCAGGAACAAACCCTGTGTTGTCTGCTTGGCAGCAAATGCTACTAACCACTGCTCCATCATTCCAGCCTCTCCTTTAGCTTTTATTGAGTTCATTTTGACAATTTACCACAAGTATCATACACATTCTCACATGCACAAATCAATCCTAACTCCCTCCTATTCTTATTACTCCTGCTCTGCCTCCTCCCTACAAGTTGCCTCCCTTCATCTTATATTGATATTTTTTCAGATCCACTTAGATTAAACCGTATCATCTTTTGGGTCATGAGTTTGGATCTAGCTGTTGAAGGTTGGTTGGGTCCTCACTGGTTACAAAACTAAAGGGAATGACTGTCCCTCAACAGGAATCTAGCAGTGGCCAATAGTTCATCTGGGAGGAGCAGGGCACCATGATTTCCCTAATTCAGATACTGTGATGTCATGGCTGTAGTGACTTTGTCATGCTCAGAAATTAGCACCGCGCATGTGTGCTATCTGTGTGGTCCCTAATGAGACCTCTCCTAACTACACTTAATTATGAATGGAGGAATATAAAGTTACTGTTTAGGACCAAGCTCTCAACTGTCACTTACTTTGCGGATTTGAGTCACCGGCAATGCATGTGTAATTAGGTAAAATATATACTTTTCTAATTAAAGCTGGGTGTTATCATTTTTCTATGGGAATAAGCATACATATTTAGAAGGAAGTCTGTGTCCATGGTAATTTATCTAAAATATAGTACTAATATTTCTTCCTAAGGTCTAAGAACTTGTCAGGCTTGCTCTTTCGACTGAGTTTCCTGTACTAGGTATCAATTCCCTCCTGCGGAACAGGCCTAAAATCCAATCAGAAAGCACTTGATTGCAACCATGAGAATTGTGCCTGGATTGCAATAATGCTGCAACCACATTCTTGGTCAATTTAAAGTCAGATCCACAAAAGGAGGAAAAACATCACTGACAGTGTTAAAGTGCCAAGGGGATGAGAACCTCTAAGTATATAAATCATGAAGCCTAGGGGAGGATCTACTACTATTACTCTGTTAAATTGATATTTTTTTTGTTTTTTGTTTATTTTTTTAATTTATTTATTTATTAAAGATTTCTGCCTCTTCCCTGCCACCGCCTCCCATTTTCCTCCCCCTCCCCTTATCGAGTCCCCCTCCCTCATCAGCTCGAAGAGCAATCAGGGTTCCCTGACCTGTGGGAAGTCCAAGGACCACCCACCTCCATCCAGATCTATTGTGACTTATCCTAATATCCATAGAGTAGTGCATCTCTAAATTCCTATCTCTTTAATAAAACTTAAATCACAATAGATGATGACTAACACAGAAAACCACAACTTGTAATGTGGAAAGATACAAGACTAGGAAATTCTCAGCCATAATTGGGATATTTTATCACAGTCCACCCTCTCAAGGTTCAGGTCTTACTGAAGAAAGATTCTAAGAGCCAAAGGCAATGGACAACTAGAAGAAAACAAGATTTCTGGATACAGGGCTACAGTTGTTCCCATGAACTCCTAGTATTCATCGTAGCATTCATAGTCAAGGCAGATACAATCTTAGTGTAGGGTAAAAGGGACAAGGAAATTGGGCTGGAGAGATGGCTCAGAGGTTAAGAACACTGACTGTGCTTCCAGAGGTCCTGAGTTCAATTCCCAGCAACCACATGGTGGCTCACAACCGTCTGTAATGAGGTCTGGTGCCCTCTTGTGGCCTGCAAGCATACAGACAGACACTGTATACATAATAGATGATGATATCTAGAGAGATAGATAGATAGATAGATAGATAGATAGATAGATAGATAGAGGGGGGGGCAAGGGAAAGAATGATAAACAGCCAATCCCTGAGAACCACAACTCTGAAAGCAGAGCCAAAGAAACACACCCTAGATCTGATAGCTGATCCACGGGGGGAAAGCTGAACAACCAAAGAAATACACCCTGAATCTGAAACTAGTGCCCAAAACACTGACTGTCTCGAGAATCAAAGTCAGTGAAAGAAATATGTCCTGTCCCTATTAGAGCAAAAATCTCATGGAAAAAAAAAAAAAAAACCTTAAGTCACAGTAAACCAGCCAATCCCTGAACAGGGAAAACTAACCAATCTCTCTTCTCCCTGGAAAACTCCACCCCTAAGTAGTCCTATCTAAGCTCCTCTGCCTGTTAGCAGCAGGTTGTCCTTTACCACCCTGGGAGAGGCAGCCACTCTTCTGGACTCCTCCTTCCCAAATAAATCTCTTTCTCCAAATAGTCTCGGATGAAGATCTTCATTCAATGACCCAAAATAAAGGAATTGTTCTGAGACATCCATTAGGGGACTGAGCTGAAAAACCCTGCTGAGACACTCCCTTAGAGGGTCGGAGCAATGCTGAACATAGCAGAAAAACAGAAGAACTTTGCTGGGACCTTTCCTTAGGGGAACTGAGTAAGGATGAGCAGAAAAAGGAACAACTTTTCTCTGGAGCCAGAGGAGAATCTCGCTACATTTCTGCAGGGGGTTCTGCTTTAGCAGAATTGTTAGCAGAAGTAACATCTTGGGTTGAAGAGCAGATCGAACTCTATTAGAACATTCTCTTAGGCAACAGAACAGAGTCCAACTGTAACTGCTCTCCAGGAGAAGACCAGGATTACTATAATCCTGCTGGAATATCATCCCTAAGCACACCCCAGCTTAAGGTAGCATGACTTCCCAACAAGTCAGGACAGCTCCCTCTCCAGGGCTCAGATACCCTACTCCAGCCGCAGCCGCCAGAGCTGTCCTATTGGGACGCTACCCCTCCAGAGTTGTCCTATTGTGGCACAAAATATAGCATGGCTTCCCGATATGTTGGGATATATTTGCATCTCCAGAGCTGTGACACACACTCTCCTACACCCAGTAAACATAGGGAACTTAAAAATTGAACCCACACCCTAGTTACGAACCTCTTGGCCAGTGAGTTCTGCTGCTCTGGAGGAGAACCAGATTTTGCAGTGGTTGAATTCCCCTGGTAGGTCACCCATGGTCCAGTATAAGACCACACATATATAAAGTACAAAGGCAACAAAAACAGCCCTTGAGGAGTTGAAAAAACAGAAAGAAGAAACAAAATTTGCAGAAAAGATTTAAAAAACTATAAAGACTTTGGGAAGGAGGCGAATATGGTCAAAATACATTTATAAAACTAGGAAAGAACTAAGAATAATGAAGTTTTATCATTTACAGGGAAATGGGGGCAGCGGAAAGAGAAACTTACTGCAACAGTCACAGAAAGATGAATATCTCATGATTTCTATCATTTGTGAGTCTCAAATATGAATACAGAAAATCCTATTGTAAAGAGGCCATGAAACTCTAACAGTCTGAGAGCAAGGGGCTCATGGGAGGTGCAGGGGCTACAATATAGAGAGCAATGAGGCACTGAGCAATACACTCAACCTACATTTTATGCTTGCATGAAAATGTGCTAATATAGTGCTGTTTCACAACAGTTTCTCTTTTAAAAGCTCAGTCACACCCCATATCAGATTGCATTGCAGCATAGAAATAAATGATTAAACCAAAGTGCACTGTTTTGGGAGGGGGTATATGTCTTCTGTTTTGCTTGGTTGTTGTCAGTTTTGCTTATTAGGAGAGAAAAAATACAAAGACGAAAGGGAATGAAGGGAGAGGGAAAAATATGACTTAAATATATGTTAGAAAAATGTAAAAAAACGCATAAGAACTACTTAAATTCACATAATACTTATTACAATAAAAAATAAATTAATTTAAAAATTTAGAACAAACCCTGTAACTGGAGCTGGAGAAATAGCTTGGTGGTTAACAGCACATGGTGCTCTTTCAGAAGACCAGAGCACAATTGATAACAATCAGGAACTAACACCATCCTCTTGCCTGTGGAGCACAGACACCTGCATATACCAAACAGACAGATGCCCTATACATGTAAATCAAAAATAAAGCCTTGAAATCTTAATGCAGGTTATTGTGTTCTTGATCTAGTGTAGGAATTGCTGCACACAAAAACAAAACAAAACAAAAACACTGTTCCCACAGCAGAGTAGAAATCGTCACTTCATCATGAACTTTACACACAATATTTTAAGTAACAATTCTTTATGATTTTATAAACATATTTCAATCACATTTAAGACTCTAAATATATGATTCACACCATGGATCTGGGAACACAGGTCAGGATATTGTTTATTCCATACACACATGTACTGCATCCCAGAGGATTTCAACTGTCCCTTAAGAAAGCTTCATAAAATGTTTTTCTCAGCTCTATGTTAGTGTGACAAACTACAACATACAGTAAAATCAAGATTCCATGGTACACATGCTCAGAAGCTTAGAATATAGAATGAACTTGATTATTCACATTTATAGAGGCATATTGAGAACTTAAGAGAATCTTTAGTAAAAAATAAAGAATTAAAAAATAAATATTTGTATAACTACTAATGAAGTTGAATCTATAGTTGTATCATTTCTGAAAATTTTGTGATAAATATAATCCATATTGATGCAGTTTTTCAGTCCTCAAAGAATGTGATATACTGCTTAAAATCAATAATTGGATGTCAATAGTATAGAATCATAGCAATACAAGAAGTGCTATCAATAAATACATAAATTAAGGGATAATTTATTATGGGGATAACCGAGGGCACCAAGAAATCACCAACCTAGACAATTCCACGTGTGGAAAGAAAGATATTTTCAAACTGCCAAGGCTATCTTAGGGGGACAGAAAATAGCAAATGGTGGGGAAAGCTCTGTAAGTCTTAAAGGGATAGGTTCTTGGTGGGAGGGAGCATGTTAGTAAGAGTAGCATGGGAGTTAGAGTTGGGATGGAATTATGAGCTAGCAGAGCCTGAGAGATCATGTGGGGACCTGGATGTGTGCTATAGGTATGTACTAGTAGAACAGAAGATCCTTGAAGATAATGTGGGGACTTCAGTAGGTCTTACAGACATGTGCCAATAGGGTACTAGAAGTTCCAATGCCAGAGGTAGTTGGCTGCAGAGGCAGATAAGAGAAATAATGTCTCTTCATGGCATACAAATACTCACTTCCCACATTTCTGAAGAAAAGTGATTTCCAGCTTTTGTTTAATTAGCAATCTTCTTTATCTGGTCAGGGTACAGCTTTAGCTCAGACTCTCACTTACAACATGTCTATGACACTGCCGTTTTGAGGAGCAAATTTGCACCCAATGTTGGTAACTAACTAAAATTTCAAAACATAGATTATTAGTTGTTCATTTTAACAAGTGGAAGGAATAACACAGGAATGGTTTCATACACATATAGTCACAACAGCTCAGTACACAAAGTGGAAGGAACTTTAGTTAAATGTCATTCTGTAACAACCATCCCCATTGCATCTGTGAACACCCAAACCTTGGCCCTGACTATCACTGGAGAAGTCAGTGTCTGTGTCCATGGCAGGAGGGCCCTTAGGCTGAGAGGCACACACTGTGGCATGTCCCCAAAAATCAAAACCCCAGAGACCCCAGAGTGGCATCCTCATACACACAACCATCACCCACCAGATCTGCAATGATCAGAGCCTTGGCCCTCACTGCACTTGGAGAGGCCCAGCAATGATAGAGTAGTCTCCCAACACCCACAGCTATTCCATACCATACCTGCATGGGCTCTGACTGCACCTGGAGAGGGGCCCCCAGAACTGCGTCAGAGACCACCAGAGGAACAGCCCACCTGAAGTAGAGGAAGAGTGACCACCTGAGCCACAAACCCAAACAGCACCCATTGGAGGAAGGCATGGGTAGAAAATAATTCTTAACACAAAACATCCAGGAAATCTGGAAAACCATGAAAAGACTAAACCTAAGATTAATAGGATAGAAGAAGGAGAACTCCAGCTCAACAGCACAGAAAACACATTCAACAAAATCATAGAAGAAAACGTCCCCAACCTAAAGAGGACATGTCTATGAAACTACAAGAAGCTTACAGAACACCCAATAGACTGATCCAAAAAGTACCCCCACCACATAATAATATTAAGAGTTGCAAATGGAGAGATGGCTCAGCGGTTAAGAGCATTGCCTGCTCTTCCAAAGGTCCTGAGTTCAATTCCCGGCAACCACATGGTGGCTCACAACCATCTATCTGTAATGAGGTCTGGTCCCCTCTTCTGGTCTGCAGACATACACACAGATAGAATATTGTATGCATAATAAATAAATAAATATTTAAAAAAAAAGAGTTGCAAATGGAAAGGCCAAATAACATACAAAGGCAGACATATCAAAATTACACCTGAAAGTCTGAAAAACAGAAGGTCCTGGATAGATGTTGTATAGATACTAAGATACCACAAATGCTAGCCCAGACTACTATACTCAGCAAAGCTTTCATTAACTATAGACCAGAAATCATAATCCATGACAAAACCAGAATAAACAAATATTATCAACAGATTCAGCCCTACAGAAAGTACTAGAAGGAAAACTTTAACCCAAGAAATGCAACTACACATACAAAAACACAAGAAATAGATAATCCCACACAAGCAAAACTCAAAGAAGTGAAACACACATACACAATACCACAGAACACAACAAAACCAAAAGTAATGGAAACTAACAATCAATAATTATTAATGTCTCTTAATATCAATGGTCTCAGTTTGCCAATAAAAACACACAGGCTAACACAATGGATGTAATAACAGAATTCATCCTTCTGATGCAGGTAAAAGACATACCTCAAATTCAAAGACAGACATCACCTCACAGTGAAGGGTAGAAAAAAAGATTTTTCAATGAAATGAACCTGAAAACAAGCTGGTGTAGTTATCCTAATATCTAATAAGATAGACTTCAAAAGAAATTTAATCAAAAAACATGAAGAAGGACATTTCATTTTCATTAGAGGAGAAATCCATCAAGATAAAGTCTCATTCTGAACATCTATGCCCCAAATAAAAGGGCACGCACATTTGTGAAAGAAACATTACATAATATAACATAACGTAACAAAAAAACAAAAATCTTAGTAATATTGCTTGCATATGTTATGTAGACAACAGAAATGAAACTAATGGAGATTCTAGAAAATATTTGTTCATATTTATAATATCTATTTTATTTTTATGTATTCATATGTGTAAGAGTATTGTGACTATTAGTGTTGGTATCTAGAAAGAAGATGGTGTTGCATCCCTTGGGGCTGGAGGTACAGGCAATCATGACTTACAACATTGGTTCTGGGAAATAAAGTCTGATCCTCTCAAAGAGCAGCAAGGGCTCTTCACCTTTGAAAAATCTCTTCAGATCATCTACGATATATTTAAATGTAACTTCTCAATTCATGAACTAAAGACAGAGACCCAATCTATGACTCTGCAATTCCACTCTCCTGCAACCCGGAGACTCCTTCAGCCCAGTACAATGGGACAATTTATTTTCCTCCTAAGAGTCTTTCCAGAGCTCTCTTCACATCTTTATTCCTTAGACCATAAATGAATGGGTTCAGCATGGGGGTGACCACAGTGTACATCACTGAGGCTCTTGAAGCAGAGTGTGAGCTATGGGTCACAGCAGAACTGAGGTACACTCCTAGGCCTGTGCTATAAAATAAGGAGACGATGGAGAGGTGAGATGCACAGGTGGAAAAGGCCTTGTACTTCTTCTGAACTGAGGAGAAAGCACGTATGCAGGAGACTATCTTGAAGTAAGAGTAAAGGATTGCACTGACGGAAGTGGCTGCCAATACGACAGGGGCAAGATGAATCATCAGGTGGCTTGGAAAATTGTTTGAGCAGGTAAGTTGGGCCAGTTGGTTAAGTTCACAGAAGAAGTGGGGAATTTCTATATCTGTGCAGAAGGACAACTGTAGCACCATTAAACTCTGTAGCAAGGCATGCAGGACGCTAATAACCCAGCACAGCAGAACCAGCAGCATGCAGACCTGGGGGTTTATTATAACTGTGTAATGTAGGGGGAGACAGATGGCCACATATCTGTCATAGGCCATCACAGCCAGGAGCAAGTTGTCCAGTTCTGCAAAAACCAAGAAGAAAGACATCTGAGTGATACAGTTTTCATAGGTAATGCCCTTGCTCCATGTCTGGATGTTCCGCAACATCTTTGGAACTGTGGTGGAGGTGAAGCAGATGTCCACAAAGGACAGGTTAGAGAGGAAGAAGTACATGGGTGTGTGCAGGTGAGACTGTGAGATGATGGCCATGATAATGAGCAGGTTCCCAAGCACTGTGACCAGGTACATGGACAAGAACAGTGCAAAAATGAGGAATTGAAGGTCTGGGTTTTCTGAAAATCCAAGAAGAACAAATTTTGGAATTCTTCTTGTGCTGTTGCTCCCTGATTCCATGAATCACATGTATCTGTAGAAAAGATAAGGGCAGCACATTACTGACATAATGATATGCTGCAATTTATATTTTGAACATAACATCTGAATTGTGTCTATCTAATGGGTCTTTGTATGGAGTCCATGAAGCTAATTTTGGCTGACATTTCTTTTACTAGCAGGGAATTCCATCAAAGTTCATGTATTCTTATAATTTTAGTGATGAATTATTATAAGCACATAGTATTTGCTGATTATGTTCAGGCAATGATCATGGATATTTTATAGAGGTTGGTAACAAAAACCCTTCATACTTCATGTATATAAATCAAAAGACTATAAGAAAACAAAGAAATAATATCCACTGCTTTTTGGAGTGACAGTTTGACATATTTGCCTATGCACAGAATTCACCAAATTTTACACTTTTAATCAATGTGACAGGGAGACACGGCGCAGTCGCAGCAGAGATGCGGCACAGAGACGCAAACTTATATTTTTTAATGGTCCAAGCTTGAAACAGTGAAGCCCACACTGAGAGCAGATCGTCCCACTACAACTAAATCAAGTAGGTTTTTTGGTGGCTGGCCTGCAGAGTGGTAGGCCTATTGTTGGCGAGGTCCCTGGTGAACAGGGAGCCTGGTCCTGTCCCTGAAGACCCTCCTGAGTGGTGAGAGTGTTCTTGACCTGTGGCGGGACCCAGGAAACAGAGCAGGGGTATTCCCCGACCCCCTTGACTCCCCGGTCAGTCTGCGGGGGCTACTCCACTCTGCTGGGGCTGCTGCTCCTCTGCTGCCACCTCTCTCTCCCTGGCCCATCCCAGCATATCCCCAGGGGCTTCCTTCCTTCTCCCTCACTTCCTCGGGGCCAAGTGATCACCCAGTTCAGCCTGTTTGGGTGCTGGGTGGGGTGCTCAGGGCAGAGGGCAGAGGGAGTTTCTTTGTTTTAGTGGCTGGCCTACAGAGTAGTAGGCCTTTTGTTGGCTAGGTCCCTGGCGAACAGGAAGCCTGGTCCTGTTCCTGAAGACCCCTCTGAGTGGTGAGAGGGTCTTGGCCCGCAGAGGGAGACAGGAAACAGAGCAGGGGCATTTTGTAAGCAGGGCCCTGCACAGCAGGGAAATCTGATCCTGTTTTAGAAGACTCATTAGATAGCATCTGTAGGAGGGGATGGGCAGGCGCCAAGGCAAGAATTCACCCAACAATCTGAAAATCAACATGAAAAAACCAGAACCCAATGATCTTACAACAGAAGGACTTGAACACCATAGCACAGAAGAAGTGGAAAAAATTGACTTTATGAAAGCTATAGAGTCCCTTAAACAACATGTAAAAAATGCCCTTATAGAAATGGATAAGAAGTACAACAAAAAGTTTGAAGAAATGAGTAAATATGTAAATGATACTCCGGGAAACAAAGAAAAAACAATCAAACAGGTAATGGAAACAGTTCAAGAATTGAAAACTGAAATAGAAGCAAGGAAGAAAACACAAACTGAGGAATGACTAGATATGGAAAATCTAGGTCAACGAGCAGAGACTACACAAACAAGCATAATCAATAGAATACAAGAGATAGAAGAAAGAATCTCAGATTCTGAGGACACCATAGAGAAAATAAACAAACTGATCAAAGAAAACAGCAAAGCCAAAATATTCTCATCACAAAACATTCAGGAAATATGGGACATAATAAAAAGACCAAACTTAAGAATAATAAGGATAGGAGAGTCACAACTCAAAGGCCCAGAAAATATTTTTAACAAAATTATGGAAGAAAACTTTCCCAACAAAAAGAAAGATATTCCTTTGAATATTCAAGAAGCATACAGAACACCAAACAGACTGGATCAAAAAAAAAATCCCCTCGCCATATAATAATCAAAACACAAAACATACAGATTAAAGAAAGAATATTAAGAGCTGCAAAGGAAAAAGGCCAAGTTACTTATAAAGGTAAACCTATCAGACTTACACCTGACTTCTCTATGGAAACCATAGAAGCCAGAAGGTCCTGGATAGAGGTACTGCAGAAACTAAGAGACCATGGATGCAAGCCCAAACTACTATACCCAGCCAAGCTATCATAAACTATCAATGAAGAAAACAAAGCATTCCAGGATAAGAACAAATTTAAACAATATGTAGCCACAAATCCAGCCTTACAGAAAGTAATAGAAGGAAAATCACAACGGAAGGAATCCAACATTGCCAACACTGCCTACAATAACACAGGCATCTAGTGACCCTTCACCAGCACAACTCAAAGAAAGGAGACACACAAACTCAACTACCAAAAACAATAACAATAACCGGAGTCAACAACCACTGGTCATTAATATCACTTAATATTAATGGACTCAATTCACCTACAAAAAGGCACAGGTTAAGAGATTAGATACAAAAACAGGACCCAACATTCTGTTGTTAACAAGAAACACATCTCAACAACAAAGACAGGCATCTACTCAGAGTAAAGGGTTGGGAAAAGGTTTTTCAAGCAAATGGTCCTAAGAAACAAGCAGGCGTGGCCATACTAATTTCTAACAAAACGAACTTCAAACAATAATCAATTAGAAGAGATCAAATTGAACATTTTATACTCATAACAGGAACAATTCATCAGGATGAAGTCTCAATCCTGAATATCTATGCCCCTAATATAAATGCACCCACTTATGTAAAAGAAATATTACTAGAACTCAAGGCAGACATCAAATCACATACACTATTAATAGGAGACTTCAACACACCTCTTTCACCAATGGACAGGTCAATCAAACAGAAACCTAATAGAGAACTAAGAGAATTATTGGAGGTGATGAAACAAATGGACTTAACAGACATCTATGGAACAATCCACCCAAATAGGAAAGAATATACCTTCTTCTCTGCATCTCATGGAACCTTCTCGAAAATTGACCACATACACGGTAACAAAGGAAACCTCCACAGATACAAAAAAATATCAGTGTCCACCTGTGTCTTATCAGATCACCACGGATTAAAGTTATAAGGCACCAACAATGCTACCCCCAGAAATCTGACAATCTCATGGAAACTGAACAGTCAACTACTGAACCACACCTGGGTCAAGGAAGAAATTAAGAAAGAATTTAAAGTCTTTCGAGAATTTAATGAAAATAAACAGACAACATACTCAAACCTACAGGACATAATTAAAGCAGTGCTAAGAGGAAAGTTCATAGCACTAAGTGCCCACTTAAAGAAAACGGAGAAAGTATACATTGGAGACTTAACAGCACACCTGAAAGCTCTAGAAAAAAAGAAGAGGATGTGCCCAGGAGGAGTAGAAGACTGGAAATAATCAAACTGAGGGCTGAAATCAACAAAATAGAAACACAGAAAACAATCCAAAGAATCAATGAAACAAAAAGTTGGTTCTTGGAGAAAATCAACAAGATCGACAAACCCCTATCCAAACTAATTAAACGGCAGAGAGAGAACACACAAATGAATAAAATCAGAAATGAAAAGGGGGACATAACCACAGACACAGAGGAAATTCAGAGAATCGTTAGATCTTACTACAAAAGTCTGTATGCCACAAAACTGGAAAATGCAAAGGAAATGGACACTTTTTTAGATAAGTACCTTATACCAAAGTTAAACCAAGAACAGGTGACCAATCTAAATGGACCTGTTAGTCACGAAGAATTAGAAGCTGTTATCAAAAACCTCCCTTCCCAAAAAAGCCCAGGACCAGATGGTTTCAATGCAGAATTCTACCAGAACTTCCAAGAAGACTTAATACCTATACTCCTTAATGTATTTCACAATATAGGAACAGAAGAATCATTGCGAAAATCCTTTTATGAAGCTACAGTCACCCTGATACCAAAAGCTCAAAAAGACTTAACTAAGAAAGCAAATTACAGGCCAATCTCACTCATGAACATCAACGCAAATATTCTCAATAAAATACTGGCAAACCGAATCCAAGAACACATTAGGAAAATTATCCATTATGATCAAGTAGGCTTCATCCTGGAGATGCAGGGCTGGTTCAACATATGAAAATCTATCAATGTAATACACCATATAAATAAACTGAAAGAAAAAACCATATGATCATTTCATTAGATGCTTAAAGCATTCGGCAAAATTCAACACCCCTTTATGATAAAGGTCTTGGAGAGATTAGGGATACAAGGGTCATACCTAAATATAATAAAAGCTATTTACAGCAAGCCAACAGCTAACATTAAATTAAACGGAGAAAAACTCAAAGCCATCCCACTAAAATCAGGAACACCACAAGGATGTCCACTCTCGCCGTACTTCTTCAATATAGTTCTTGAAGTTCTAGCAATAGCAATAAGACAGCCGGGCAGTGGTGGCACACGCCTTTAATCCCAGCACTCTGGAGGCAGAGGTAGGCAGATCTCTGTGAGTTAGAGTTCAACCTGGTCTTCAAAGGGAGTTCCAGGACAGGCTCCAAAGCTACAGAGAAACCCTGTCTCGAAAAACCAAAAAAAAAAAAAAATAGCAATAAGACAACATAAGGGGATCAAGGGGATTCGAAATGGAAAGGAAGAAGTTAAACTTTCGTTATTTGCAGATGATATGATAGTGTACATAAGGGACCCCAACAACTCTACCAAAGAACTCCTACAGCTGATAAACACCTTTAGTAATGTGGCAGGATGCAAGATCAACTCCAAAAAATCAGTTGCCTTTCTATACACTAAGGATGTGGAAACATAGAAGGAAATCAGAGAAGCATCACCTTTCACTATAGCCACAAATAGCATAAAATATCTTGGGGTAACTCTGACCAAGGAAGTGAAAGATCTATTTGACAAGAACTTTAAGGCATTGAAGAAAGAAATTGAAGAGGACACCAGAAAATGCAAGGCCCTCCCTTGCTCTTGGATTGGGAGGATCAACATAGTAACAATGGCAATTCTAGCAAAAGCAATCTATAGATTCAATGCAATCCCCATCAAAATTCTTCACAAATCTGGAGAAGACAATAATCAACTCTGTATGGAAAAACAAAAAACCCAGGATAGCCAAAACAATCTTATACAATAAAGGATCGTCTGGAGGCATTACCATCCCTGACTTCAAACTCTATTACACAGCTACAGTGTTGAAAACAGCTTGGTATTGGCATAAAAACAGAGAAGTCGACCATTGGAATCGAATGGAAGACCCTGAGTTTAACCCACAAACCTATGAGCACCTGATTTTCGATAAAAGAGCTAAAAGTATACAATGGAAAAAAAGAGAGCATCATCAACAAATGGTGCTGGCAAAACTGGATGTCAATCTGTAGAAGAATGAAAATAGATCCATATCTATCACCACGCACAAAACTCAAGTCCAAATGGATTAAAGACCTCAATATCAGTCCCAACACACTGAACCTGATAGATGAGAAAGTGGGAAGTACTCTACAACACACGGGCACAGGAGACCACTTCCTACGTATAACCCCAGCAGCACAGACATTAAGGGCCTCATTGAATAAATGAGACTGAGAAGCTTCTGTAAAGCAAAGGACACTGTCACTAAGACAAAAAGGCAACCCACTGACTGGGAGAAGATCTTCTCCAACCCCACAACTGACAAAGGTCTGATCTCCAAAATATATAAAGAACTCAAGAAACTAGACTCTAAAAGGCTAATCAACCCAATTATAAAATGGGGCACTGAGCTGAACAGAGAATTCTCAACAGAAGAAGTACAAATGGCCAAAAGTCATTTAAGGTCATGCTCAACTTCCTTAGCAATCAGGGAAATGCAAATCAAAACAACTTTAAGATACCATCTTACACCTGTCAGAATGGCTAAAATAAAAAACACCAATGATAGCCTTTTCTGGAGAGGTTGTGGAGAAAGGGGTACATTCATCCATTGCTGGTGAGAATGCAAACTTTTGCAACCACTTTGGAAAGCAGTGTGGCGGTTTCTCAGGAAATTTGGGATCAACCTACCCCTGGACCTAGCAATACCACTCTTGGGAATATACCCAAGACATGCCCTATCATACAACAAAAGTATTTGTTCAACTATGTTCATAGCAGCATTGTTTGTAATAGCCAGAACCTGGAAACAACCTAGATGCCCTTCATTGGAAGAATGGATGAAGAATGTATGGAATATATACATATTAGAGTACTACTCAGCAGTAAAAAACAATGACTTCTTGCGTTTTGCATGCAAATGGACGGAAATAGAAAACACTATCCTGAGTGAGGTAAGCCAGACCCAAAAAGAGGAACATGGGATGTACTCACTCATAATTGGTTTCTAGCCATAAATAAAGGACATTGAGCCTATAATTCATGATCCTTGAGAAGCTAAATAAGAAGGTGAACCCAAAGAAAAACATATAGTCATCCTCCTGGATACTAACCTTCATCAGGTGATGAAAGGAGACAGAGACAGACAACCACATTGGAGCACTGGACTGAAATCCCAAGGTTCAAATCAGGAGCAGAAGGAGAGAGAGCACGAGTGAGGAAGTCAGGACCGCGAGGGGTGCACCCACACACAGAGACAATGGGGATGTTCTATCGGGAACTCACCAAGGCCAGCTAAACTGGGTCTGAAAAAGCATGGGATAAAACCGGACTCACTTAATATAGCAGACAATGAGGACTGCTGAGAAGTCAAGAACAATGACATTGGGTTTTGATTCTACTGCATGTACTGGCTTTGTGGGAGCCTAGGCTGTTTGGATGCTCACCTTCCTAGACCTGAAAGGAGGTGGGAGGTCCTTGGACTTCCCACAGCGCAGGGAACCCTGACTGCTCTTCGGGCTGATGAGGGAGGGGGAGTTGATTGGGGGAAGGGGAGGGAAATGGGAGGCGGTAGTGGGGAGGAGGCAGAAAACTTTAATAAATAAATAAATATCAAAAAGGAAGGAAAATATCAATGTGACCATGTGTACACATAATAACAAATAAAAATTTTTTAAAGCAATCATAACATGACAAAGAGTGGAGATGCAATGAAGAAAATTAAAGCAGGTGTAATTGAAAGATAAGATAAGAAAGAATTGCCATTTTTATGTCTCTGTTTGTTCATATGCGTGTGTGTGTCTGCGGGAAGGTTTATGAATTTTTGGAGAACTGCACTCAGGACTTCCTTCATACGAAGAATATGACATTTTGACAAGATCATTCTGTGCAGAGGGATGTACTGTGCCTTATAGGATGCATATCAGCAACCCAGCTTCTAGTGAGGCTCCCCTGTATGACAGCTAAGTGTGTCCAGATACTGATCAAGGTTCACAGGAAATGAAATTGGTTTATAATGTGAACCACAGTTTGAACAAATAGCAAAAATGTTATTTCAGCATTGATATAATTATAAATTTTTGAAAAAGAATATAAAACTCCATTGCAATTGATCCACAGAGCCCATTATACAATAAGATGGGAAACAGCAATCTGCACTATGAACATTCACTTCCAGGTGGCTATGGCTGTCATTTAGTGACAAGGTAAGCAGAGAATGGGAAAGGAACATTGGCATGCGTGTATGTATACATTTACATGTACATTGTGACAGGCTTAGCATCCTACTGGGGAATTTTATAAGCAATGTATGAGAAACTATTTACACATGACATGTAGAGACACACTTTTTAAGAAATACATAACCTTGAAGCTGAAAGGGACAGTGTATATTCTTTTTACCTTAATAGAGTCAGATTATAGATGCTATTTTCATTTTAATTATATCCAGTTTTATTTAGTATCATCAGTACTCTTTTCTTATCCAAAATGCTGTGGCTCAATGTCACATTTCTATACATCAATATAGAGAATATTAACCACATTCCCTCCTCTACTACATTGTCTCACATGCCCTCTCTCTGCCTGTTTTGAACCCCATGTCCACAGTCACAGAAATGCAAGTATTGCCTGCTTTCTTTAGTGTGGTAGGGCAGGGAAGCATAGGAAAGTCAAAGGAAGGGTGATGGTGATGCCAGACAATGTTTCTATTGTGTTGCCATTGATTTGGGATTTTAGTTTATCCCTAGTAACTACTCATGAGCATGGGATTCAGAGGGTAATTCCACACAGGTATACAGCCTGTAATCATTGTAGCCAAGACCTTAGTGTTGCCCTTTCATTCAACACCCATCACCCCTTGTACTGAAAGGGTTCAAATTCCTGTCTTCTAGTTTTCTGTTTAAAAGCCCTGTGATGAAATACATGCACAGTGCTTTTGAAGTAATGTTTTGTTTGTTTCCCATGAAATAAAAATTAGACATGGAAGTATATGTAACAAGTTGTAAACTGGGATCACCTGACATACTTCAGACCATGAGGCCTTCTGCACCCTTGAAGCATTATTCGGTAGCTGCTTGAATCTCAATTACTCCTCTCCTCCTTTCATTTCTAGACTTCACGGAATACTTCTACCTTGTGCAACATTCAGTTTTAATTGTTGATTAGTGTGTTTCAATTTGAACCAAATTATATAAAGTAGTAATCAATTAATAATACCACAAAGGTAAATAATCTAAGTCAAACTTCTGTAAACTTGAGAGTAACCAAATAAGATTTTTAAAAACGGAATAATTTCAAATGCATGATTTAAGATTTATCACAGTTTAATGTGTCCGATAGAGCTGTATGTTTGAGGATACTCAAATCAAATACATGAATGTTACTTAAATGAGAAGTAAGGCATGAAGGTGATTCTTCCCACTTTTGGGAATGCATTTCATTGCAGAAATGCCAGTGGCAATATAAGGAATAATAAAGATGAAGAAACACACTGAAAGCATGAACAGAAATGATCTGATGGCAAGACTGGACATATAAATAAATGGCACATTGCTGAATTCTTTCTGAAGAACATGACGAAAGCTAGATATGAGTATGATTGATTAATAGATTTATGTACACAAAACAAACTTCTGCACATTGTTACAAAACACATGCCTGAGAATAAGAAAAGAGAAGGAGGCAAGCAGGCAATTTGTGAGAAAAGACAGTGAGAGAATTCTAATAGACTGGACTTCAGCACTATAAATGTCACCCCAATAGTATACAAGAGAAGGGCACTTTCAGTACAGAAAGGAAACAATCAACAACCTCGGAGACATTCAGTTTCTAGAAGATTGGAATAACTGCAATCTCTCTCTCTCTCTCTCTCTCTCTCTCTCTCTCTCTCTCTCTCTCTCTGTGTGTGTGTGTGTGTGTGTGTGTGTGTGGTGCATACAGAATGAGAGGTGATATTTTGAAAAACATTTCTCAACAACTTCTCTTGAAAGATTAGACAATTAAGAAGACCTTTCTCTGGTCTTCCTCATCATCATAAAAACAGTACAGTAAGTCCCATCTAGTAACAAAAGTCCCTATTTCTCCACATCACAGTTCTGCATTAACCTACTACCTTCTTGTTGTTGCTGCTGCTGCTGCTGCTGCTGCTGTTGTTGACATCATATCATCATCGTTGTTGTTTTGACTTGAGACAGAGTTTCTCTGTATTGCAGCCCTGGCTGTCCTGGAAATCTCTCTGTATACCAGCCTGGCCTTGAACTCATAGAGATCCACCGGCCTCTGCCTCCTGAGTCCTGGGATTAAAGACATGCACTACCACCAGCCAACCTTCTCCTATTACCTTTAAGTGTGTAGATTCCTGGCTAGTTCTTACACTGGAATAAAGTTTTCCCTTTGACACAGTTTCCTCTTTCATTTGAGAAGCTGTTTCTGCCATTTCTTATAAACAGTGAAATTAAAATTAATTAATTTAGTATTCATGTCTCAATATGACATCTTGAACAAAAATCGATACTAACCTGAACACTCTTTTTGCGGAAGATCCCTGCAAAGCAGCTCAGGCTTTTCCCTGAATGGTGGATACTAAAGGTAAGAACCAGAACATACAGCACAAAGAACTGAACACATGTAAGATCTCAGAAGCAATGACCACACCCTCTCCACACCTGCCCAAGATTGCACAACCCGAGGACCATCAGAGGAGAAGTTTAAAGTTTTCTCCACCTGCTCATTGGGCACATTTCCTCTTCTTACATCATCCGACTTTAACCACCTGATGGCCCTCTGGGACACAGGCCAGGAAAGACAAGAATTTCATTCTGCTGATTCACAGTGGACCAGAAATTTTATTTATCTCTTCTCCATGATCTTAACTACTCTCCAGAGGTCTGGCCTCCTGACATCTTGAAGTCTAACACAGATGACCTCTCTTCAGGCAAGCTCAGTAATCTTTAAATTATTGATCAATGGATGGCATAGAAAACTTAAACTTCAGAAAACTGCCGCCACTACTGATGTCAAAATTTGTGTTTCTGGTTGTTGCTTCTACATATACATAAGGGCATTTTGTGTACAGAGGGCCTTCAGGGGACAGAGGAGGTGACTGGATTCTGTGGAACTGGAGGTTGATATGGTTGCAAACTAACATGTGTATTCCAGGGAAAAAAACCCTGGGTTGTCTACACAGGAGCAAATGCGACTAACCACTGTTCCATCTCTCCAGCCCCTCCTTTAGCTTTTGTTGAGTTCATTCTGACAATTTACCACAAGTATCATACACATTCTCACATGCACAAATCAACCATAACTCCCTCCTATCTTATTACTCCTGCTCTGCCTCCTCTCAACAGGTTGTTCCCCTCCTTCTTGTATTGATATTTTTTTCAGACCCACTCGGGATAAACTATATCATCTTTTGGGCCATGAGTTTGGATCTAGCTGTTGAATGCTGGTAGCATGCTCAGTGGTTACAAAACTAAAGGGAATGATTGTCCCTCAACAGGAATCTAGTAGTAGCCAATAGTTCATCTGAAAAGAGCAGGGCACCATGATTTCCCTAATTCAGACACTGTGATGTCATGGCTGTAGTGACTTTGTCTTGCTCAGAAATTAATACCGTGCATGTGCACTATGTGTGTGGTCCATATAAGATCTCTCATAAATACACTTAATCATGAATGGAACATATAAAGTTACTGTTTAGGACCAAGCTCTCAACTGACACTTACTTAGGGAACTTGAGTTGCCAGCTGTGCATCTGTAATTAGGTTAATATAATATATCTATTTTTCTAATTAAAGCTGGGTGTTATTATTTTTCTATGGAAACAAACATGCATATTTAGAAAAAACTCTGTGTCCATGGTATCTAAAATATAATACTAATATTTCTTCCTAAGGTCTAAGAATTTGTCAGGCTTGCTCTTTCAACAGTGTCTCCTGTACTAGGCATCAATTCCCTCCTGTGGAACAGGCCTAAAATCCAATCAGAAAGCACTTGATTACAACCATGAGAATTGTGCCTGATTGCAATAGTGCTGCAACCATATTCCTGGTCTATTTAAAGTTAGATCCACAAGAGGAAAAACATCACTGAGAGTGTTAAAGTGCCAAGGGGATGAGAAGTTCTAAGTGGACAAATCATGAAACCTAGGAGAGGCTTCAGAGGCTAGAAGAGGTGATCTACTACTATTATTCTGTTAAATGGATATCTTCTTTTTTATTGAAAAAATTTCTGCCTCCTCCCTGCCTCCCATTTCCTTCCCCCTCCCTCCACTTCTCTCCCCTCCCCCCACTCCTTTCCCCCTCCCTCTCCAGTCCAAAGAGCAGTGAGGGTTCCCTGCCCTGTGGGAAGTCCAAGGTCCTCCCCACTCCATCCAAGTCTAGGAAGGTGAGCATCCAAGCAGGCTAGGCTCCCACAAAGCCAGTTCATGCAGTAGGATCAAAACCCCGTGCCAGCTCCTAAACTAAGGCGACCCACCCAGAGCGGTGAGTGCCTGCCTACTGGGCAGGCCTCAGGGTCCCCTGTAAGGGAGCCGGGCACCTTCAGCTCTGGCACCAGGCTTCCTGCGCGTGCTCCTGGATACCACCACCCCCCTTGCTCCATTCATCCTGTTGGCCCTGGATCATTGGGCTACCGGCGGCCCTGTTTAGTTGCTGAGGAATCCCATCGGGTCGGGAACGGTTCCTGCTTCTACACTGAAGAAATATACCCAGAGAGTCAATCACAGCAAAGACTGGACCAAGAGACCAGGCCTCTACTGGCTCCATTTGAAGGAAGAGATTGGAAGGCGCCAATGCAAGAATTCCTCCAACAACCTGAAAGGCAACATGACACCACCAGAACCCAGGGATCCCGAAATAAGAAGAATTGTACACCCTACTCCTGAAGAAATAGAAGAATTCGACGCAAAAGTGAACTATATGAAAATAATAGAGGACCTTAAACAAGAGGTGAAAAACTGCCATAAACAATTAGAGATTACAAACAAAAAGGTAGAGGAAATGAATAAATCGCTCAAAGACACGCAAGAAAACCAAGAGAAACAAGAAAAAGCAATCAAACAGGTTAGGGAAGCGGTTCAAGACATGAAGAATGAAATGGAAGCAATGAAGAAAGCAAAAACCGAGGGAAGAATGGAGATAGAAAATCTGGGTAAACGAACAGGAACGACAGAGACAAGTACTAACAACAGATTACAAGAGATAGAAGAGAGAATATCAGACACTGAAGATACCATAGAGAAAATAAACACACTGATCAAAGAAAACAGCAAAACCAACAAATTCTCATCACAAAACATTCAGGAAATCTGGGACACAATAAAAAGACCAAACCTAAGAATAATTGGAGTAGAAGAAGGAGAAGTACAGCTCAACGGTACAGAAAATATACTTAATAAAATTATAGAAGAAAACTTTCCCAACCTGAAGAAAGAGGTACCTATGAAGGTTCAAAAGCATACAGAACACCAAATAGGCTGGATCAAAAAAAAAATCCCCTCGCCATATAATAATCAAAACACAAAATATACAGAATAAAGAAAGAATATTAAGAGCCACAAAGGGAAAAGGCCAAGTTACTTATAAAGGTAAACCTATCAGACTTACACCTGATTTCTCTATGGAAACCATGAAAGCCAGAAGGTCCTGGATAGATGTACTGCAAAAACTAAGAGACCATGGATGCAAGCCCAGACTACTATATCCAGCCAAGCTTTCGTTCACTATAAATGGAGAAAACAAAATTTTCCAGGATAAAACAAATTTAAACAATACGTAGCCACAAATCCAGCCTTACAGAAAATTATAGAAGGAAAATCACTAACCAAGGAGTCCAACAATGCCCACAATAACTCAGTCATCTAGAGACCTTTCACCAGCGCAACTCAAAGAAGGGAAACACACAAACCCTACTACTAAAAAAGTGACCAGAGTTAAGAACCACTGGTCTTAATATCACTTAATGTCAATGGGCTCAACTCACCTATAAAAAGGCACAGGCTAAGAGATTGGATACGAAAACAGGATCCAACATTCTGCTGTCTACAAGAAACACAACTCAACCACAAAGACGGGCACCTACTCAGAGTAAAGGGCTGGGAAAAGGCTTATCAAGCAAATGGACCTAAGAAACAAGCAGGTGTGGCCATACTAATTTCTAACAAAGTTGACTTCAAACTTAAATCAATAGGAAGAGATGGAGAGGGACATTTTATACTCATAACAGGAACAATTCATCAGGATGAAGTCTCAATCCTGAATATCTATGCCCCTAATTTAAAAGCGCCCACGTATGTAAAAGAAACATTACTAAAACTCAAGGCAGTCATCAAACCACACACACTAATAGTAGGAGACTTCAACACTCCTCTCTCACCAATGGACAGGTCAATCAAACAGAAACCGAACAGAGAAATTAGAGAATTTATGGAGGTAATGAAGCAAATGGACTTAACAGACATCTATAGATTATTCCACCCAAAGAGGAAAGAATACACCTTCTTCTCTGCATCTCATGGAACCTTCTCAAAAATTGACCACATACTCGGTAGCAAAGCTAACTTACACAGTTACAAAAAAATATTAGTAACCACCGGCGTCCTATCAGATCACCATGGATTAAAGTTAGAATTCAACAACAATGCTACCCCCAGAAAGCCTACAAACTCATGGAAACTGAACAGTCAACTACTGAACCATACCTGGATTAAGGAAGAAATAAAGAAAGAAATTAAAGTCTTCCTTGAATTCAATGAAAATAAAGAAACAACATACTCGAACTTATGGGACACTATGAAAGCAGTACTAAGAGGAAAGTTCATCGCACTAAGTGCCCACTTAAAGAAAACAGAGAAAGCACACATTGGAGACTTAACAGCCCACCTGAAAGCTCTAGAAAAATAAGAAGCAGACTCACCTAGGAGGAGTAGAAGACTGGAAATAATCAAACTGAGGGCTGAAATCAACAAAATAGAAACACAGAAAACAATCCAAAGAATCAATGAAACAAAAAGCTGGTTCCTGGAGAAAATCAACAAGATTGATAAACCCCTATCCAAACTAATCAAACGGCAGAGAGAGAATACGCAAATTAATAAGATCAGAAATGAAAAGGGGGACATAACCACAGACACAGAGGAAATTCAGAGAATCATCAGATCTTATTACAAAAGCCTGTATAACACAAAACTGGAAAATGTAAAAGAAATGGACATTTTTTAGATAAATACCATATACCAAAGTTACACCAGGACCAGGTGAACAATCTAAATAGACCTGTTAGTCGCGAAGAATTAGAAGCTGTTATCAAAAACCTCCCTACCAAAAAAAGCCCAGGACCAGATGGTTTCAATGCGGAATTCTACCAGAACTTCCAAGAAGAGATAATACCTATACTCCTTAATGTATTCCACAATATAGAAACAGAAGGGTCATTACCTACTTCGTTTTATGAAGCTACAGTTACTCTGATACCAAAACCACACAAAGACTCAACCAGGAAAGAGAATTACAGGCCAATCTCACTCATGAACATCGACGCAAAAATCCTCAACAAAATACTGGCAAATCGAATCCAAGAACACATCCGAAATATTATCCATTATGATCAAGTAGGCTTCATTCCTCAGATGCAGGGCTGGTTCAACATACGAAAATCTATCAATGTAATCCATAATATAAATAAACTGAAAGAAAATAACCATATGATCATCTCATTAGATGCTGAAAAAGCATTCGACAAAATTCAACATCCATTTATGTTAAAAGTCTTGGAGAGATTAGGGATACAAGGGTCATACCTAAATATAATAAAAGCTATATACAGCAAGCCAACAGCTAACATCAAATTAAATGGAGAGAAACTCAAAGCCATCCTGCTTAACTCAGGAACCTGACAAGGCTGTCCACTCTCGCCATACCTCTTCAATATAGTGCTTGTTGTTCTAGCAATAGCAATAAGACAACATAAGGGGATCAAGGGGATTCGAATTGGAAAGGAAGAAGTTAAACTTTCGTTATTCGCAGATGATATGTGAGTGTACTTACGCGACCCCCAAAACTCCACCAAAGAACTTTTAGAGCTGGTAAACACCTTTAGTAATGTGGCAGGATACAAGATCAACTCCAAAAAATCAGTTGCCCTCTTATACACAAAGGATATGGAAGCAGAGAGGGAAATCAGAGAAGCTTCACCATTCACGATAGCCACAAATAGCATAAAATATCTTGGGGTAAATCTAACCAAAAAAGTGAAAGATCTATTTGACAAGAACTTTAAGGCATTGAAGAAAGAAATTGAAGAGGATACCAAAAATGGATGGATCTCCCTTGCTCTTGGATTGGGAGGATCAACAGAGTAAAAATGGCAATTCGACCTAAGGCAATTTATAGATTCAATGCAATCCCCATCAAGATCCCATCAAAATTCTTCACAGATCTGGAGAGGACAATAATCAACTTTATATGGAAAAACAAAAAACCCAGGATAGCCAAAACAATCCTATACAGTAAAGGATCTTCTGGAGGCATTACCATCCCTGACTTCAAACTCTATTACACAGCTACAGTAATAAAAACAGTGTGGTACTGGCATAAAAACAGAGAAGTCGACCAATGGAATCGTATAGAAGACCCGGATTTTAACCCACAAACCTATGAACACCTCATTTTTGATAAAGGAGCTAAAAGTATACAATGGAAGAAAGAAAGCATCTTCAACAAATGGTGCTGGCACAACTGGATGTCAACCTGTAGAAGAATGAAAATAGACCCACATCTTTCGCCGTGCACAAAACTCAAGTCCAAATGGATTAAAGACCTCAATATCAGCCCGAACACACTGAAAATGATAGAAGAGAAAGTGGGAAATACCCTACAACAGATGGGCACAGGAGATCGCTTCCTATGTATAACCTCAGAAGCACAGACATTAAGGGCAACATTGAATAAATGGGACCTACTAAAACTGAGAAGCTTCTGTAAAGCAAAGGACACTGTCACTAAGACCCAAAGGCAACCTACTGACTGGGAGAAGATCTTCACCAACCCCGCAACAGACAAAGGTCTGATCTCCAAAATATATAGAGAATTCAAGAAACTAGACTTTAAAATGCTAATTAACCCAATTAAAAAATGGGGCACTGATCTGAACAGAGAATTCTCAACAGAAGAAGTTCAAATGGCCAAAAGACACTTAAGGTCATGCTCAACTTCCTTAGCTATCAGGGAAAAGCAAATCAAAACAACTTTGAGATATCATCTTACACCAGTCAGAATGGCTAAAGTCAAAAACACCAATGATAGCCTTTGCTGGAGAGGCTGTGGAGGAAGGGGTACCCTCATCCATTGCTGGTGGGAATACAATCTTGTGCAACCACTATGGAAGTCAGTGTTTCGGTTTCTCAGGAAATTCGGGATCAACCTACCCCTGGACCCAGCAATACCACTCTTGGGAATATACCCAAGAGATGTCCTTTCATATGACAAAAGTATTTGTTCAACTATGTTCATAGCAGTATTATTTGTAATAGCCAGAACCTGGAAACAACCTAGATGCCCTTCAATGGAAGAATGGATGAAGAAAGTATGGAATATATACACGCTAGAATACTACACTGCGGAAAAAACAATGACTTCTCGAATTTTGCATGCAAGTGGATGGAAATAGAAAACACTATCCTGAGTGAGGTATCCCAGACCCAAAAAGATGAACATGGGATGTACTCACTCATAATTGGTTTCTAGCCATAAATTAGGGTCACGGAGTCTACAATAGGTGAATCTAAAGAAGCTAAGTAAGAAGGGGAACCCAAGGAAAAACATATAGTTATCCTCTTGGCTAGGGGAAGTAGACAAAATTGCCGGGGAGAAAATTGGGATCTTGGGGGTGGGGTGGGATGGGGGTAGGGGGAGATGGGAAGAGAAAAGTTAGAAGGGAAGGAGGTCGGGCCTTGGGAAAACAGGAGGATTGGGATAAAGGAAGGTTGGACAGGGGAGCACGGAACCACAATTCTTAGTTAAGGGAGCCACTTTAGGGTTGGCAAGAGACCTGACCCTAGAAGGGCTCCCAGGTGCCCAGGGCAATGTCCCCAGTTAGTTCCTTGGGCAGTTGAGGATAGGGAACCTGAAATGACCCTATCCTAGAGCAATACTGACGAATATCTTGCATATCATCATAGAACCTTCATCTGGTGATGGATGGAGATAGAGACAGAGACCCACACTGGAGCACTGGACTGAGCTCCCAAGGTCCTAATGAGGAGCAGAAGGAGGGAGAACATGAGCAAAGAAGTCGGGACCACGAAGGGTGTACCCACCCACTGAGACAGTGGAGCTGATCTATTGGGAGCTCACCAAGACCAGCTGGACTGTGACTGAAAAAGCATGGGATAAAACTGGACTCTCTGAACATGGCGAACAATGAGGGCTGATGAGACGCGAAGGACAATGGCACAGGAGTTTGATCCTACATAATGTGATGGCTTTGTGGGAGCCTAGCCAGTTTGGATGTTCACCTTCCTAGATATGGACGGAGGGGGGATGTCCTAGGTCTTACCACAGGGCAGGGAACCCTGACTGCTCTTTGGACTGGAGAGGGAGGGGGAATGGAGTGGGGGGAGGGGGAGAGGGTGGGTGGAGGGGGCGTAGGGTGGGAGGAGGGGGAGGGAAATGGGAGGCTGGGAGGAGGTGGAAACTTGTTTGTTTTTTTTTCTCCTTTTCTCAATAAAAAAAAAAAGAAACCTCCGTCCAGAGAATTTTAACATAACTTTGCACTGCTTAGTAGGTATAAAATGAATAAGTGCTTTGTTACTTTTTTATTATTTGATTTAATCTACCTAGACTAAAATCATTTCGTATATGAAAAATATTCTGGACAATGAAGGAAATCAATATTCATTTTCGCTTCAGTTCTATAGTAAGACTTTCTTTCAGTTGTAGCCTTTCGATACATCTTTGAATGTAGGAAGGATGTATGGACGAGTTAGGGTTTTGCTCAACCACTCATTTGCCAAATTTTAGCAATAAAAGTGATCAGATATATGTGTAGCATACTAAAGAGAGGATATATAGCAAGGAATAAAGCCCTAGCCACCTTTTGACTGAAACTATTTACAAAGAGCATTGTACCTTACAGATATTTGTTATACTTATCTGTCAAATAAAATGGATAGGATTAATGTTCTTCAAAGTTGCTTATTTTAATAAAAGTTCTATAGAGCAAAAAAAGAAATTTCTTTGTAAACTGAGGTTTGCTTTCATTGTTGTTGCTAAAGAAAAACACAAAGATTTAATCTGACAAATACATAGTACAACTTAAACACACCCATATATCAATTGGAGATGTATCTGCATCTATATATGCTTTCATATGTATGTATGAAATGCAAATGTTTACCCATTGCAATTCTAATGTAAATGTATATAGACTCAGGACTTCATAGTAGCCATAGCTACTTCATCTTACCTGTAAAATCTTTACTGTTCCCAATGAAATATCAACTCAAGTTAAGCTCAGTTTAACTTCCAGTAACAGAATAATTTCTGTATTTGTTTCTTGATATCCTGCAAATTACTGGAACAGCAGTATGTAATACTGAAAAAGATTGAGCTATATGCCTCTGAATTTGGAATTGCACTTGGCAACATGATTAAAATTTATAACCATAGTCAATGAAAAAAAAAAACCCGTGCCATTGTCCTTGGCTTCTCATCATCCCTCAGTGTTCGCCATGTTCAGAGAGTCCGGTTTTATCCCATGCTTTTTCACTCCCAGTCCAGCTGGCCTTGGCGAGCTCCCAATAAATCAGCCCCACTGTCTCAGTGGGTGGGTGCACCCCTCTTGGTCCTGACTTCCTTGCTCATCTTCTCCCTCCTTCTGCTCCTCATTGGGACCTTGGGAGCTCAGTCCAGTGCTCCAATGTGAGTCTCTGTCTCTATCTCCATCCATCGCCAGATGAAGGTTCGATGGTGATATGCAAGATATTCATCAGTATGGCTATAGGATAGGACCATTTCAGGTTCCCTCTACTCAGCTGCCCAAGGAACTAACTGGGGACATCTCCCTGGAGATGTGTGAGCCCCTCTAGAGTAAAGTCTCTTGCCAACCCTAAGATGGCTACCTTAATTAGGATATATACTTCCCTGCTCCCACATTCACCCTTCCTTTATCCCAACCATTTCATTCCCCCAAGCCCCCCCATCCTCCCCTTCTCACTTTTCTCACCCCATTTCCTCTTACACCCATCCCACCCCACCCCCAAGTTCCCAATTTTTGCCTGACAATCTTGTCTACTTCCAATATGCAGGAGGATGACTATATGTTTTTCTTTGGGTTCACCTTCTCATTTAGCTTCTCTAGGATCATGAATTATAGTCTCAATGTCCTTTCTTTATGGCTAGAAACCAATTGTGAGTGAGTACATCCCATGTTCATCTATTTGGGTAAGGGTTATCTCACTAAGGATAGTGTTTTCTATTTCCATCCATTTGAATGCAAAATTCAAGATGTCATTGTATTTTTTTCTACCGCTGAGTAGTACTCTAATATATATATATATATATATATATATATATATATATATATATATATATTCCACACTTTCTTCATCCATTCTTCCATTGAAGGGCATCTAGGTTGTTTCCAGGTTCTGACTATTACAAATAATACTGCTATGAACATAGTTGAGAATATACTTTTGTTGTATGATAGGGCATCTCTTGGGTATACTCCCAAGAGTGGTATTGCTGGGTCCAGGAGTAGGTTGATCCCAAATTTCCTGAAAAACTGCCACAATGATTTCCAAAGTGGTTGCACAGGTTTGCATTCCCACCAGCAATGGATGAGTGTACCCCTTTCTCCACAACCTCTCCAGCAAAGGCTATCATGAGTGTTTTTGATTTTAGCCATTCTGACAGGTGTAAGATGGTATCTTCAAGTTGTTTTGATTTGTATTTCCCTGATAGCTAAGGAGGTTGAGCATGACCTTAAGTGTCTTTTGGCCATTTGACATACTTCTGTTGAGAATTCTCTGTTCAGCTCAGTGCCCCATTTTATAATTGGGTTGTTTAGCCTTTTAGGGTCTAGTTTCTTGAGTTCTTTATATATTTTGGAGATCAGACCTTTGTCAGTTGTGGGGTTGGAGAAGATCTTCTCCCGGTCAGTGGGTTGCCTTTTTGTCTTAGTGACATTGTCCTTTACTTCACAGAAGCTTCTCAGTCGCAGGAGTTGCCATTTATTCAATGTGCCCTTAATGTCTGTGCTGCTGGGGTTATATGTAGGAAGTAGTCTCCTGTGCCCATATGTTGTAGAGTACTTCCCACTTTCTCTTCTATCAGGTTCAGTGTGTTCACATTGATTTTGAGCTTTTGATCCATTTGGACTTGAGGTTTGGGCATGGTGACAGATATGGATCTATTTTCATTCTTCTACAGGTTGACATCCAGTTGTGCCAGCACCATTTGTTGAAGAGGTTTTCTTTCTTCCATTGTATACTTTTAGCTCCTTTATCAAAAATCAGGTATTCATAGAATTGAGGATTAAAATCCGGGTCTTCTATTCGATTCCGTTGGTCGACTTCTCTGTTTTTATGCCAATACCAAGCTATTTTCAATACTGTAGCTCTGTAATAGAGTTTGAAGTCAGGGATGGAAATGCCTCTAGAAGTTCTGTTATTGTATAGAATTGTTTCGGCTATCCTGGGTTTTTTGCTTTTCCACATAAAGTTGATTATTGTTCTCTCAAGATCTGTGAAGAATTTTGATGGGACCTTGACGGGGACTGCATTGAATCTATAAATTGCCTTTGGTAGAATTGCCATTTTTACTATGTTGATCCTCCCCATCCAAGAGCAAGGGAGATCCTTCCAAATCTGGTATCCTCTTCAATTTCTTTCTTCAAAGACTTAAAGTTCTTGTCAAATAGATCTTTCACTTCCTTGGTTAGATTTACCCCCAAGATATTTTATGCTATTTGTGGCTATCATGAAAGGTGATGTTTCTCTGATTTCCCTCTCTGCTTCCTTATTCTTTGTGTATAGGAAGACAACTGATTTTTTGGAGTTGATCTTGTATCATGCCACATTACTAAGGGTTTTTATCAGCTGTAGGAGTTCTTCGGTGGAATTTTTTGGGTCGCTTATGTATACTAATCATATCATCTGCAAATAACGAAAGTTTAACTTCTTCCTTTCCAATTCGAATCCCCTTGATCCCCTTATGTTGTCTTATTGCTATTGCTAGAACTTAAAGCACTATATTGAAGAGGTATGGAGAGAGTGGACAGCCTTGTCATGTTCCTGATTTTAGTGGGATGGCTTTGAGTTTCTCTCCATTTAATTTGATGTTAGCTGTCGGCTTGCTGTATATAGCTTTTATTATATTTAGGTATGACCCTTGTATCCCTAATCTCTCCAAGTCTTTTATCATAAAGGGATGTTGAATTTTGTCAAATGCTTTTTCAGCATCTAATGAAATGATCATATGGTTTTTTCTTTCAGTTTATTTATATGATGGATTACATTGATAGATTTTCTTATGTTGAACCAGCCCTGCATCTCTGCGATGAAGCCTACTTGATCATAATGGATAATTTTCCTAATGTGTTCTTGGATACGGTTTGCCAGTATTTTGTTGAGGATTTTTGCGTCGATGTTCATGAGTGAGATTGGCCTGTAATTCTCTTTCCTGGTTGAGTCTTTGTGTGGTTTTGGTATCAGAGTAACTGTAGCTTCGTAAAAGGAATTTGGTAATGACTCTTCTGTTTCTATATTGTGAAATACATTAAGGAGTATAGGTATTAAGTCTTCTTGGAAGTTCTGGTAGAATTCTGCATTGAAACCATCTGGTCCTGGGCTTTTTTTGGTAGGGAGGTTTTTGATAACAGCTTCTAATTCTTCGCGACTAACAGGTCTATTTAGATTGTTCACCTGGTCCTGATTTAACTTTGGTATATGGTATTTATCTATAAAAGTGTCCATTTCTTTTACATTTTCCAGTTTTGTGGCATACAGGCTTTTGTAGTAAGATCTAATGATTCTCTGAATTTCCTCTGTGTCTGTGGTTATGTCCCCCTTTCCATTTCAGATCTTATTAATTTGCATATTCTCTCTCTTCCGTTTGATTAGTTTGGATAGGGGTTTATCAATCTTGTTGATTTTCTCCAGGAACCAGCTTTTTGTTCATTGATTCTTTGGATTGTTTTCTGTGTTTCTATTTTGTTGATTTCAGCCCTCAGTTTGATTATTTCCAGTCTTCTACTCCTCCTAGGTGAGTCTGCTTCTTTTTTTTCTAGAGCTTTCAGGTGGGCTGTTAAGTCTCCAATGTGTGCTTTTTCTGTTTTCTTTAAGTGGGCACTTAGTGCTATGAACTTTCCTATTAGCATTGCTTTCATAGTGTCTCAGAGGTTTGAATATGTTGAGTCTTTATTTTCATTGAATTCAAGAAAGAATTTAATTTCTTTCTTTATTTCTTCCTTGATCCAGGTGTGGTTCAGTAGTTGACTGTTCAGTTTCCATGAGTTTTTATACTTTCTGGGGGTAGCATTGTTGTTGAATTCTAACTTTAATCCAAGGTGATCCGATAAGACACATGAGGTTACTAATTTTTTCTGTAACTGTGGAAGTTTGCTTTGTTACTGAATATGTGGTCAATTTTTGAGAAGGTTCCATGAGATGCAGAGAAGAAGGTATATTCTTTCCTATTTGAGTGGAATATTCTATAGATGTCTGTTAAGTCCATTTGATTCGTTACCTCCATTAATTCTCTAATTTCTCTGTTAGTTTACTGTCTGATTGACCTGTCCATTGGTGAGAGAGGAGTGTTAAAGTCTTCTACTATTAGTGTGTGTGGTTTGATGACTGCCTTGAGTTTTAGTAATGTTTCTTTTACATAAGTGGGTGCTTTTATATTAGGGACATAGATATTCAGGATTGAGATTTGTCCTGATGAATTGTTCCTGTTATGAGTATGAAATATCCCTCTCCATCTCTTCTGATTGATTTGAGTTTGAAGTCAACTTTGTTAGAAATTAGTATGGTCACACTTGCTTGTTTCTTAGGTCCATTTGCTTGATAAGCCTTTTCCCAGCCCTTTACTCTGAGTAGGTGCCTGTCTTTGTGGTTGAGTTGTGTTTCTTGTAGACAGCAGAATGTTGGATCCTGTTTTCGTATCCAGTCTCTTAGCCTGAGCCTTTTTATAGGTTAGTTGAGTCCATTGATATTAAGTGATAATAATGACCAGTGGTTGTTAACTCCAGTCATTTTTTTTTGGTTTGTGTGTTTTTGTGTTTCCCTTCTTAGAGTTGTGGTGGTGAAGGGTCACTAGAAGTCTGAGTTATTGTGGGCATTGTTGGACACCTTGGTTTGTGATTTTCCTTCTATTACTTTCTGTAAGGCTGGGTTTGTGGCTATGTGTTGTTTACATTTGTTTTTTTCCTGGTAAATTTTGTTTTCTCCATTTATAGTGAATGAAAACTTGGCTGGGTATAGTAGTCTGGGCTTGCATCTATGGTCTCTTAGTTTCTGCAGTACATCTATCCAGGACCTTCTAGCTTTCATTGTTTCCATAGAGAAGTCAAGTGTAAGTCTAAGAGGTTTACCTTTATAAGTAACTTGGCCTTTTTCCTTTGCGGCTCTTAATATTCTTTCTTTATTCTGTATGCTTTGTGTTTTGATTATTATATGGCGAGGGGATTTTTTTTTGATCCAGCCTATTCAGTGTTCTGTATGCTTCTTGAACCTTCATAGGAATATCATTCTTTAGGTTGGGAAAGTTTTCTTCTATAATTTTATTAAATATATTTTCTGGACCGTTGAGCTGTACTTCTCCTTCTTCTACCCCTATTATTCTTAGGTTTGGTCTTTTTATTGTGTCCCAGATTTCCTGAATGTTTTGTGATGAGAATTTGTTGGATTTGCTGTTTTCTTTGATCAGTGCATTTTATATCTCTATGGTATAGCCGTGTCTGAGATTCTTTCTTCTATCTATTGTATTCTGTTGGTAATACTTGTCTCTGTAGTTCCTGTTCGTTTACCCAGATTTTCCATCTCTAGCCTTTCCTCAGTTTGTGTTTTCTTCATTACCTCCATTTCATTATTCAAGTCTTGAACCGTTTCCCTTACCTGTTTGATTGCTTTTTCTTGTTTCTCTTGGTTTTCTTGGGTATCTTTGAGAGATTTATTCATTTCCTCTACCTTTTTGTTTGTCATCTTTATTTCTTTATGGCAGTTTTTCACCTCCTGTTTAAGGTCCTCTATTATTTTCATATAGTTCCGTTTAAAGTCGATTTTTCTATTTCTTCTGGAGTAGGGTGTTCAATTCTTCTTGTTTTGGGATCCCTGGATTCTGGTGATGTCATGTTGCCTTTCAGGTTGTTGGAGAAATTCTTGCATTGGCGCCTGCCCATCTCTTCATTCAAATGAAACAATGACTGCTGACATTATTGGCAAACAAATTCTGTTTCACTATGGATTGACATGAACAGGGAAAGATAATGAAAAATGAGAACAAATCCAGGGAGAAAGGGCATCATGATCAAAGAGTTCGGGAAAAAAGATAGGCATACCTGGCAAACAAGATCCTCTTTAGTATACGAAAATATCTTTCTACTTACTTTCCTCTCTCATGTGAAATAAATTCTTCAGAGACTACTGTGATAAAGAATCAATTAATTTAATGAGATCCTATGGGAATTCAACACAAAGGTACTGGATACACTACTTTCCACTTGACACTTCCAATAACAGAGCAGCAGTTCAAGAAACCAGTGAGTTCAACTGTTCCTTTAAATGGGACTTGATAGCACCTCCTTGTCTTGCCTTGGAGCTTAGTTGAACCCCTTCCACTCATGGAAAAAAGACAATGCAGACAGCACACCACCACTGGAGCTCCTGATGGGAAGCAGGTATAAAAAGAGGGAGTGTTCTCAATGGGTGAAGTTTGGGGCTCAAAACGGTGCAGTGCAGTGAGGAGCATCCCTGGTGAGGAGCATCTGTTCACTTAAAGTGTTCCAAACAATCAGCTCCTGTGTTTTTCTCAATTACTCTTCCTCTCAGCTTCATCTCACTCCCCCCCTTGTAGAATCTAATTCAGATATCTCTCACCTTCCTGTTGCAAATTAATCTTCCCTTAGCTCACTACCTCTCTTATAGTTCTTTCCCATCCTTTGTCTGAAGGCATTAACTTGTTTCATTCTCTATTAAAAATGTCAATGTCTGGGGAGATGGCTTGGTTGATAAGTACTTGCCACATAATCTTAAGAATGTGAGTTCAGAATCTCAGAACACATGCCTGATAATAGAGTGGTCTAGAATTTAATCTACTCTAAAATGGGTGGTAGAGCCAGGAGAATTCCAAGGAGCTTACAGTCCTGCTGACCTTGTATAGGAAGCAGCAAGTAACACACCATGACTTGACAAAATGTAAGGCCAAGACTGACAACCTCATATGCAACATGGCACACAGGGACCTACACATCCACACACAAAGACAAGATTCAAATATTTATCACTAGTTTTACATTTCTTTTTATAAATACATAATCTTCTCTATCCTTTTCCCAATGAGATGCTGATGATTCTATGACTTACAATTAAGGTTTATAAACAAAACAAATTAGCTTTGTAATATTCATCAAACATCCACCAGCTAGATGATTTTGAGATGGGAAATATCTGTACCACATTTCCTCAGTTGTAATTCTTCAGTTTATCATTCTGACTACTGAAATTTACTTCTCTTTCATCTGTCAAGGATTTCTATTCTCAAAGATTATGCATGTTCATGTTTATGTTTATAGCATTTATATATTCATGTTTTCCTAAAAGACCTTGTTGTCAGCCTGTTCTACATCTAACATTTGGAGACTATTTGAGAATATGGAATCAGATTTAGCGTCATATCATCTAAATAACCATCTGTGAACACTTAGTCATACTTATACTAACACTTTCTAAAATATTTGTAAAAATGTGAATACATGTGATAAAAATTACATATGATATAGTTTAACCTGAAAGTGAACATCAGGTGATATTGTACAACTCCTAAAAGAAATAGAGAAGGAAGCTAGCAACTCTATCTCTCATAATAAATTTTGACAAGGTTCTTGCAATTTCAAGTAAATAGAACAGTACCTGAAGGAAATATGATGGTGCAATGCAGGGAGTGTGATGCATTTTGCCTAGAACTTTTGTGGGGAGTGTATCGTGTGTGTGTGGGTGTGTGTGTTGCCTGTGAAAGTCAAAAAAAGTATTTGATTCCCACAGTTGTAGACTTATATATATAAAGGCAGGAGGCCAAGCCCCATCCTCTGAAAGAGCAGAGTGTGCTCCTAACTACTGAGTCATCTCTACCCTTGAATGTGATCAATTTCAAAAAAACTAATAAATTAATAAGGAAGTCCAGAAACAAATACACCTCATCAAAAAAGGCAGGTTTTATTTTTATTATCATTATTATTGTTATTAAATTTTGTTTTATTGCACAAGTAGAGATACATCATAGAGGAATATCATTCATAATATCAACCTCAAACTACACTAAAACACTATTAATGAGTAATAAGTATAATTTTACATGTTAAAAACTGTCAGAACATTTTGCTAAGAAAGAGAATGGTTTCAAAAGAGAGCTATCTGTTACTTCAACAAGAAATTTTGACACAATTATAATATCAACTTTTTCAGAATTAACTCACAAATTTGATGGAATCCAATAAACAGACTATTTTTCAGAGGACAACTTGCAGGAACTTGCTCTCTCCTACCGCTCAGGTCTCAGTGTTTGACCTAGGACATCAGGCATGATAACAGGCGCCTTTACTTACTGAGACACCTCCTGGCCCCCCAAATTCTTTTTTTCTTTTATTTTCTGGCACCATGGATGCCTCAGCAGCTCTTGGTTACAGGCATAACCCTCCTCCTGACCCTCCAAAGATGCGGACATCAGATAGCTGTGGGGCTGGAGAGTATGGTGTCTCAGACATCAGTTCTACATGGGGACTGCCTACGATCCCTTGACACATTCTGTTTTTCCTGTCACTAGACTGGGCTGGAACCCACTCCTGATCTGGGACATGGGAAAATTGTCAGGTAAGTCTTGCCATTTCTGGTCTATAATCTTCCCTGCCACGGCCTCCTCTCCCTCCGAGGTGGGAAAAGCTAACGCTGAGGCAGACTCAGGCTCTAGTTGAGTGAGCAGCACATCTGCCTGGCCCAAAATTCTTATTTATACAAAGATATTTGACAATCAACTCACTGTTAAGACATATGTGTGTGTCTTTGTGTGATTATTTAGAGTGATTTATAGATAAGAAGGTGAAAATAGTACATGCACTTTTTAAATTTATTTTATTTTTATTAAACTTTTTTTGTATTTATGAGCTTTTAAGAACTCAAGGATGCTCCCACAAATTGTCATAAGAGAAGAAAATTAAAAATCAAATGAATCTAAACTGTATTTGTAATATATAAAAATTGGGAAACTGATGTAAATAAATGATCAAATGGACAGGATTTACTGAACACCTTCATGTAATGATAATCAGGGGCTGAGGAAGTAACTCAGTGATACCACAACAATGCCTAGGAGCTTCCTCCCAACACTGGCAGAAAAGTCAGATAATGAAAAATTAATTTGAGACTTAGAAACTTAATTCTTTATGCTTAGAAACTACATTTCAGGATGGGAGGTGGTAGTTCACACTTTTAATCCCAGCACTACGGAGGCAGAGGCAGGTGGATCTCTGTGAATTCGAGGCCAGCCTGGTCTACAAGAGCTAGTTCCAGGACTGGCTCCAAAGCAACACAGAGAAACCCTGTCTCGAAAAACAAACAAACAAAAAAAGGAAAGAAAGAAACTGCATGTCATAGAATTTGTATATAATTTGTATCAATAAAGGAAATCTAAACAGTAATTACATGAAAAGTGGGTATTATCAATTGTGATCAGGCTCATATAAGAACCAGAGAAAGCACTATCATAAAACAAAGATTTCCAATGATTTACAAATCAGTATATACTCTGAAAATTCCCATTCACACTTTCATTAGACAGAACACACCAAAGTTGCCGTCAGGGATGCTGATGAGGTTTGGTTGCTTAGGCACACCATAGCTGTGGTCTTCATATGCATGTGGACATCAGAGTTTCCCAGGGGGCTTGGTAAAACACAGATGAGATCACTGGTTCCACAAAATGCATGGCACTCAGTTGGTATGAATGGCTTCCAAACGCCCATTTCTAATAGCCGTCAGAGTGATGCTGAAGTTGCTGTTCCAGAGAACAACACTGAGAACCACTCTCCTGCAGCCAACTACTTTAGGTGACAATGGTAACAACAAATTGCCAGTCAGAGATTAAATGATTACCCACAAAAAAAAATGACTGAGTACCCCCATGAATTTTTTTGTTTCTTTTATATTTTTATTATATTTATTTTAAAGATTTTTTTAGTTATTTTAATTATACATATTTTTGGATGTGTGCATGTGTGTGTTTGTACATGAGTATAAGTACTGACTAAAACCAGAAGAGGGCATCAGATCTCCTAGAACTAGTGGTTTCGGGCTGCTCCACCTGGATACAGGGAACTAAATCCAGGTCCTCTGAAAAAGCAGTATGAGCCCTTAACTGCTGAGCCATCTCTCCAACCCTTACATTTATTTATTTATTCTGTGTGTGTGAATGCATGTGTGTGCCATGGCATATGTGTAAAGGGTGGATGACAAAATGAAGGATTTTGGTATCTCTTTACACCATGCATACACCAGAAATCAAAAGCAGGTCATCAACCTTGATGGTAAGGGACTTTACACACTGAGTCAGCTCACGAGCAGAGTACCTTAGGGATTTTTGGGTTTGTTTTTTGTTTGTTTGTTTGTTTGTTTGTTTTGGAGAGGTGAGTTTTTTGTTTTGTTTCTTTTGTTTTAGGGTTTGGTGTTTTGAGACAGAATCTCTTTACATGACCCTGGCTGTTCTAGAACTTTTTACGTAGACTAGGCTGGCCTTGAACTCACAAAAATCCTTCTGCCTATGCCTTCTAAGTGCTGGGGTTAAAAGGCATGTGCCACAATGCTCAGCTAATACCTTGGGTTTTAATAAAATATATTGCCATTATTTGGAAGAATCCACTTGAGATGAATTTATATTGTGTTGTTCCCTCCTTTTAGATAATCCAGCAGTCCTATGGAAAGAGAAAACCAAACAGGAGGTAGAAACTTTCTCCTCCTGGGATTCACCGAAGACTCAGACCTGCAGTCCTTCTTCTTTGGGTTGCTTCTCTCCATGTACCTCGTCACCATCGCAGGCAACCTGCTCATCATCTTGGCCATCATATTAGACCCCCACCTGCACATGCCCATGTACTTCTTCCTCTCCAACCTGTCCTTAGCTGACATCGGCTTCACCTCCACCACCATCCCAAAGACTCTACTGAATATCCACACCCAAAGCAAACTCATCCCCTTCACAGGCTGCATCACGCAGATATTTTTTTTCATTGTGTTTGGATGTCTAGATAATTTACTCCTAACAGTGATGGCCTATGACCGCTTTGTGGCCATCTGCCATCCCCTGCACTATGCTGTCATCATGAATTCTTGCTTCTGCGTGATGCTGGCTCTTGGGTCCTGGTTAATCAGTGTCATGAGTTCCCTGCCTGAAACCTTGACTGTGTTAAGGCTGTCTTTCTGTACAAACATAGAAATCCCACACTTTTTCTGTGATCTTCCTGAAGTCCTGAAGCTGGCATGTTCTGACACCCTTGTCAATAACATTGTGGTATATTCTATAACTATAGTTATAGCTGGTTTCCCTTTCTCTGGGATTCTATTGTCTTATTATCAGATTGTCTCCTCCATTCTAAGAATTCCCTCCGCTGGGGGCAAGTACAAAGCCTTTTCCACCTGTGTGTCTCACCTCTTGGTGGTCTTCTTGTTCTACAGCAATGGTCTTGGAGTCTACCTCAGCTCTGCAGCCACATCATCTTCTAGAATGAATCTGATTGCCTCATTAATGTACACTGTGGTCACTCCCATGTTGAACCCCTTCATCTACAGCCTGAGGAACAAAGATATGCAGAAGGCTTTGGGAAAACTCCTCAGGAAGATGGTGTTTCCTGGCAAAGGGACCATATCAGGACCCCCATAAATAGCAATTCATTGAAATCAGAAAACATATCTAAGGTAGTGACTAAACATCACCTAAGGTAGTGACTACATTTTTTTCAGAAACAAGATTTATATTGTTTTTATTTATTCTTGAGAATGTTGTGTATACATATAAACATGATCATATATCAACGGTCTCAGATGTGGGCTCAAGAGGGACACTGAGACAAATCTAGGAGTCAAGTAGTTGATTCAAAGAGTTATTAACATCATGGACAGAGCAGCAGGCAGAAATAGCATGGCATGGGCTCTGAGAGGAGTTCAAGCCCTAGCACCAGAGACAGGCAGCATGTCAATATCACCAATGAGGATATTAGGACCGATGCTGTAGATTCTAGGTCCCTTATTACAACTCTCTGAGAAAGATGTAGTTCTCTCTGACAAAGGGGATGATGCTCACAGCACAAGTCTGAATCCTAACTCTCTAATTCCAAGGTGGGAAAGGTAAGGGGCAGGATATGTGGTCACTAGTACCTCCTCCGATGTGAGTTCATTTCTATTAGAAATCTGTTAGCTAAATACTCATAGATGGTGCCCTTAAGTGAGGCACCTTCCAGCATCTGTAAGAGAAAAGGGGCTACTTCTGTTATTAGGGACCTTAAACAAGAGTCTGGTCTTGATTCAAACACTATATTCATTTAATATTCACACACACACACATGTTTTACTCTTCAAATTCTCCTCCAACCCCCACCAATGTTACCTGCTCCCAGTATGAACTCCTTTTCTTTCTTTTTTATTAAACCACTAAGTCCAATTAATGCTGCCAGTATGTGAATTGGTATGGGACCATTTGTAAGAGCATGGGCAACCTACCAGAGGCCACACGCCTGAAAAGGAATAATTCTGTCTCCCCCAGTAGTCAACAACTCCCAAAACTCCTCAGTTAGGGGCAGATCCTCATGATTCCCTTTCTTTTCCATCATGGAAAACAAATGTAGTACCACATGAAATCAGGAGAGGGAGCAACAGGGTTCTTCCAAAATTACCAGTTCTGAAGTGACTTTCATAATGCATTTTATTAAGTCTCAGACAAAGAATTCAAAAGAATGATTATAAGAATGTTTAGGGAAAAAATTCTCAAGAAAATGTTTAGAAAATCAAAGAGGATATTTATAAACCCCTGAATTAATTTGAAGAGATTATAAATAAAGAGCTAAATGACATAAGGAAGCCAATACAGGATATAAAGATGGAAGTAAAGAGAAATTTAGATTCAAATTAAAATTTTGGTAATGAAAATCTTCAATAAATTAATTTTTAATTAACAAAATCTCATTAATGAGTAAGGTGGAAGAGAGACTGAGAAGTTGAAGATAAGGAAGGTGAAATGGAGCCTTCAAACTATAAAATTCAGAATGTATAAACAAAACCTAAAGAATATAAGAGACACCATTGAAGGACCAAATTTAGGGAAGGGTGAGGTATATGAACATATGTGTGCAAGCAAGAGGTTGATATCGAGTATCAAGGGTCTCCCTCAGTCTCTCTTCACTTATATTTTGAGACATGGTCTCTCATTGAACCTGGACATTACTAATTCATCTAGACTGGCTGGCTAGCCATCCCCAGAGGCCTATCTCTGTTTTCCCAGCACTGGGATTATAAGTATGTATGTATGCACCCAGATTTTTCATGAGTCCTGGGAAACTGACCTCACTTCCTTGGTGTGAAACCATGGTCTGTATTCTGTCAATTATATTTTAAATAAATGCTGATTGGCCAGTAGCCAGGCAGGAAGTATATGGAGGACAACCAGACAGGAAGTAGAGGTGGGTCAAGGAGAACAGGAGAATTCTGGGAAGGAGGAAGCCCATTCCTCTGCAAAGACACAGAAGAAGCAAGATGTGACTACGCTGCTGAAAAAGGTACTGAGCCATGTGACTAACACAGATAAGAATAATAGGCTAAGGTAAGTTATAAGAGTTAATAAGAAGCCTGAACTAATGGGCCAATCAGTTTATAATTAATGGAGGCCTCTGCGTGATTTCTCTGGGACTTAACGACTGTGGGAACCAAGCAGAACAGAAACCTCAGACAACAAATGGTGCCCAACGTGTGAACGACTGTGTCCACATAAAGCCTGACAGAGCTTGAGAAGTAATTCTAGACGAAAAAAAAATAGAGTTAATCATGGCTTATTGATAACAACATTTTCTCAGATGGGCTCTGCTCACTAGAGGCAAGCACCCTCATTTAATAGAGGCTTCCTGATTCAGCTTTAACTGCAAAACCTTGCAGCTCTTTTAAGAGGTCCTGCCAAGAAACACTTAAATGGTGCTGATAAAAAACTGACTGCATGCTTTTTGGTTTCAGTCCTTGTCAGAAAATAATTATAAATACACAATAAAGACAAATACAAATGGAAAAAATCTCTAAATGGGTCATAGTGTTGGATAAATGTACATAGGCTTGGGAGATAAAAGGAAAAAAGTATAGACAGTTAAATAAAACAAAGTCTTTAAAGAGACAGAGTACAGACAGTCATAGATTAAAGGAGTAATTATAATAAAATAAATATTAAAAAGTAATAGAGTAAAAACTAAGCCACATAAAGATGGAATATACACAGAGTCTGGATTATGTATATTATTGTGTTTTCTTTGAATTTTTTGACTGTGAAGAAGCTAAGTACAGAGAGATATTTCATTGTATGGGCTGCTAAGCTAAACCAGAATATATATTCTAAAGCTATCTTGAATTTAAAATATGTGTCTAAGGATATGTTCTTTGGAAAAGAGGTTCTTCTTTTGTTTCCACAGAGGATGAGAACCAGTAGATTAATTTCAGGCTAATGTGGTTTGATGGACGAAGAACCCCCAAAAGGTTCCTGTGAACACCCCCAAAAATTACTTTGCCCAACAAACAGCAAGAAGCACTTTGGAGAGGACTCTGCCCATATTCCCAAATATTGTTGTAAATGTTTCTTTATATTTAAAGGGGGATATGCTATAAGGATTTGAATTGTTATGGATCTTGGTTTATTGAGACAATTTAAGGTCAATTTTGTTATACTGTAGATAGATAGATAGATAGATAGATAGATAGATATGATATGATATAGATAGATATAGATATAGATTTCTGCTCTTGATTAAGGTATTCTGTTTGGCAGATCATTTAAAAGTGTAACACATAATTAGAAAATATAGGTTAATAGAAATTCATATATAATAGTCAAGCTTGTAGTCATGTTCGTTGGGTTTTCTAGATATATAGAGATATATTTCAGTTAGATATTCTTCAAATCTTTCAGAGACCTACAGAATATGGCATTTAAAATGTTTTAAGAACATAGGACTTTTTATGACAATGAGACAAAGCTGTTCCTGGCAGCACCAATCTACTTCAAGAGGAAGATGGACATCGAAGAAGCTCCTGATGGAGTTTGTTAGCCATTTGGGTAAGAAACTGTTCTTGCCTGGAGTGCTTGATGTTATGCTGCATGAACTGTACATGCAGGACCCACAGAGAATTGACTCCTGAACTTGCCTAAAGGTGAGACAATCCTTCAGAGTTCCAGCTTCATGAAAGAGTGTACTAGACATTCTGCAGGATACAGAAGAAAGTGACTTACAAACTGTCAATATAGGCAGAACTGTCTTTGAAATTTCCTGCTTCATGGAAAAGTCTACTGAATACTAATGGGCCTGTAGGCTGAAGATGGATGCTTCAATGTTAAAGAAGAACTTTGGGTAACTGTCCAGGCAGCAAGATGTCTCTGTAATTTCTAGAGTTTTGGAAGTTAATTACAATGCACTTCCTGTTTGCTTAGGTAATATTATATCCTTCTGAAGTCTTTGATGAAGTTGAATAATAGATAGAAAATAGGTATTAATATTGTAACTGTAATTATTGCTTGATAACTGTTTGTTACATGTAATCTTACTATTTTAAAGTTAAAAGTTTCCTTTTTATTTAAATAGAAAAGGGAAGGTGATGTGGGATTCCCCTCTGTATGATGTGACTACCATTGGTGAATAAAGAAACTGCTTTGAGCCTATAGCAGAGCAGGGCAGAACTTAGGTAGATGAAGAAAACTAAACTAAATGCTGGGAGGAAGAAAACAGAATCAGAGAGAAGCCATGTAGCCTTGCCAGAGACAGACACCAGAACTTTAACCAATAAGCCACAGCCACATGGCAATACACAGATTAATAGAAATGGTTTAAATTAATATGTAAGAGTTAGCCAGTAAGAATCTAGAGCTAATGGGCCAAGCAGTGATTTAATTAATACAGTTTCTGTATGGCTATTTTAGTTCTGGGTGGCTGGGACAAACAAGCAGCTTCCTTACAACACACAGAGACTGAAGCAGCAAACATAGGGCCTGCATGAATCTGCCCATGTCCTCTGAGTATATAATATAGCTTTTAGTTTGGTAATTTTATGGAACTGCTAAGTGTGTAAATGAGTGAATCTCTGATTCTTGTGCCTGCTTGTTCCTCTTTTTCTTTCATTGGTGTCTGGTCCAGCCTTGATATGATGGTTTCGTTTTATATTACTATATTTCATTTTATCAAAAAAAGAAATGAAAGGGGTAATATTATATTTAAATTTATCTTTAAATATGTAAGACTAAGGTAATATTAAGATAGGATTAAAATAAGATTAAGAATATATTGAGAAATCGTGTATGGTGTTGCTATAAACAAAATGCACTTTATTTAACCCTTGGCCTTTTATCTGTGAGACAGATGATAAATATGAAGCATGATTTCTTCCCTAAAGATTAATTAAATTTATTGCATACATTTGGGAGGGGGGAAGAAAAAGAACAAAAATCTAATCCAATCCCTCCCACAAACAAAATTGTGTACCCTTGTGTACCTTTATCTATGAGAATAAAATCATTTTTTAAACTCATTCTACTGTAATTTGGATCTAACATAGCCCCAAAAGACACATGTATTTAAGGTGTGGTCCCTATTTTGGAACATTGGAAGGTCACTTAACTTTTATGAGGTGAGTCCTAATGTAGAGAAAGTCTTTGACTCATCAGGGATGTGTCTCAGAAGAAACTGATGGGCTCAAATCTACTTCACCATTGTCCCAACCCAAAGAATTTGACCAACCATGGTTTGAAGCCTTTAAATATTTGAGTAAAAACAAACTGAGTGTCACAACAATGAGAATCTAACACAGAAACTTACTAAGCAAACTAGAGCAGGAGGGAAGGAGCAAGAAGGCTCCAAGAATTGGGGAAGGATGCTTCTACCTCTTCATTTGTCAGGCCCTTTCACACAAAGCCCTCTCTGAGGATGGAGACCTTCTAATACAAGGCAGGATGAAGGTGTAAAGGCTGAAATTGAGATGAATACTGTAGTCTTTGGGAAAGTTTCTAAGGGTCCAATGTGGAGTCCATTTGTTCGTTTGGATGGTTGGTTGATTTGGTTGGTTGGTTAGTTTTGCATGTTTGTTTATTTGTTTGTTTGGTAAGTTGGTTTTGCTTCATTCTGTTTTGTTTTTAGAGGCCAGATTTCTCTTTGTAGACCTGGCTGTCTTGAAACTTGCTCTATAGACCAGGCTAGCTTTGGATTTAGATTCACCTGCCTCCACCTCCCAAGTGGCTTGGAGTTAGCTTTATTAAACAGAACTGCCTCTTGCCTTTGCAAGGACTACTTTAAATCTCTGATTGTAAATGCCTCAGTTGCAAATAGATTGCCTTAGATCTGAAGATTCCCCCACCCCTATATTTCCCAGCGGTTTCTACTCCAGGATTATCTTAGGTGCTTAGAGAATAATGTGAAGGGGGCTGGAGAGATGGCTCAGTGGTTAAGAGCGTTGCCTGCTCTTCCAAAAGGTCCTGGTTCAATTCCCAGAAACCACATGGTGGCTCACAACCATCTGTAATGAGGTCTGGTGCCCTCTTCTGGCCTGCAGGCATACACACAGACAGAACATTGTATACATAATAAATAAATATTAAAAAAAAAAGAATAATGTGAAGGTGTCTCAAAATACACCTGTACTGAGGATTACTCAGACCTAAATAAGACAACTTTATCATGCCCTCTTCACATGACTCAGAGAACCTCATGGGAGAGGGAGTAGAAAAACATTAAGAGTTGCAGTTGTGAAGAATGGCTGCGAAAGTGTTGCTGGACTAGGAAGAGTTAGTTATCTCCAGAGAAGTGGCCCTTGTTGGGATATCATAGAACTCTATGTGTTCTCTGGGCATGACAGGACTGATATACTCATGAATTCAAAATGGCTATGACTGTTTACACAATACCTGTATAAGATCAATCCAGTCAAATTTCCATTATATATAAGAGAGGTTCATGGTCTTACCATTAGAAGACTGCTGACATGGAAAGTCTGTTTTTTTTAAGAAATTAGCACCTTGTAGGTTGCCTATGATTCAGTGGAAGGCTCTACATCAGTGTGCCCACGGGTAGCACTGATTGGACTGAGTGGGCTATGAAAAGAGGACATGAAATTGAGAAAGGAGTTTGGTAGAAATGGTTCTGAGAAGGGTTGGAAGGGGAAAAAGAGAGTGGTTATGTTCAAAATATGTTGGATATATATGCAAAATTCTTGAAGAATGAACTTTTTCTGATCTTAAAAAATTAGTAGCTTGAGAGATGGCTCAAAAGTTAAGAGTACTGCCTGTTCTTCCCAGAGAACTCAGGTTTATGTCCTAGCACCTACATGGTAGCTACCATCTATAACTCCAGTCCCAGAGTATCTGGCACCCTCTTCTGTCTTCCATGGGCACTGCACACATATGGTACACAGGAAAAACATTATCACACATAAAATAAAAGCAAATCTTTTTTAAAAAATTAAATTTAGCTGTACTTAGATTTCTTTCCCCTATTGGAAAAAAATGTGTTCAAGTTATGTTTCATCAAACTTAGGAAATTTTGTCATTCTTGGACAAAGGGGACACAAACTTTAACTTCAAGTCATGCTTCTTTCTGTGGATGACTTGATAGTATCTCCCAAAATGTCCTTGTTGAACCCTGACCTCTCAGTGAGGCAGTACTGGAGAATGGAGCCTGGTTCAGTTACAGAAATTCACAAATAGAATCATGCCTTACTTGTGGGTTAGTTTTTACACTTGATCCTATTTTCCTTGTGCATGCCCTTCTTCCCCCTCTGGCTTCTCCTATGTTATAGACCAGCCCAAAACTCTCATCTGATTAGTTGGAATTGCCTGGCATTAGATTCCTGCTTCCAGAACCAGTAGTTTATATAAACTTGCTTACTTTATCAATTATCTAGTCTTAATTATTGTTACAGCAATATGAAATAAACTATTTCACTGTTTCTTTGTGTTTTCACCGAGTCTTTGATATCCATCCAGGTTCAACTAGGTGCAGTAAATAATTCTTAATTCGATGTCTTTCTTCAATTTGTAAAGAAATACAGAATCCACTGAGGCAGCATGGAGTTATAAGTACAGTCTTAGGAGTCAATGGTTGGTGATATTAGATCCAGAAACCTATTCCGTGAGAAATTGCTTCATTTCCAACCTTAGTGTGCAGTCAAGAGGTTAATTCATGGGACAAAGAGTACTCAAAGCCTAAAAACCAAATAAAGGACTGGCCTTTGCTTATCTCTTGAGCTATGACCTCTATTCTCCTTGGCTTTAACTGTTAAGTTGACAGTCTAGACTCACCTACAGGAGTTTCAATTGAGGGATTGCCCAGATCAGATTGGTCTGTTGGAATTTGGGAGGAAGGAGTCCTGGTAGTTTGAATGATAATGGCTCCCACACATTCCTAGATATAAATACTTGGTCATCAGGGTGTGGCCTTGCCGGGGCGGGTGGTGGCGCATGCCTTTAATCCCAGCAGTAGGGAGGCAGAGGTAGGGGGATCTCTGGGAGTTCGAGGCCAGCCTGGTCTACAAGAGCTAGTTCCGGGACAGGCACCAAAGCTACAGAGAAACCCTGTCTCGAAAAAAAACCAAAAAAAAAAGAAAAAAGAAAAGAAGTGTGGCCTTCAGGGAAGAAGTGTGTCACTGGAGGTTTCAAGGACCCAAGCCAGGCCTGGTGTCACTTTCTCTTCTTGTTGCCTGCAGATCTGGATATAGAACTGTCAACTCCTTCTCTCATAGCATAACTGCCCACATGCCACCATGCAATGAAAATGGACTAAACCTCTGAGACGGTAAGCAAACCCCAATTTTCTTTGTAAGAGTTGCCATGTTTCTTCACAGAAATAGAACAATAAAACCAATGTCTTATTGGTGTATAAGGACCCATTCCACTGTGAGCAATACCATCTCTAGACAGCTGATCTGAACTGTGTAAGAAATCAGTTGAGCACATATTTGCCTGCCAACCAGCTAGCAAGCAGAATCTTCCATGGTTACTACTGTATTCCTCCGGCTGCAAACTGAGCTCCTTGGGTGAAGATAACCCTATGTGGGATAGAAGCAGACCAGCCTTCAAGTCCCTGCATTGACTTTACTCAGTGATAGAGTACGACCTGGAATTTCACATCAAATAACCCCTCAAGTTGATTTTGGTCAAAGTGTCTTACCATAGCAACAGAAACAAAACTAGAACACCTCTGATCTTTGGAATAATCTTCCAAAAATTTTGCCTGATAAAAGTGTCAGGCAAAGCAAGGGGCTCTGGCCATACCCAAGAGTGTATGCTGACCATGAGGTTAATGACTTCCGGTATGCACTTGGTGCCCTGGACCATAGTACACTGGTTTGTCCATTTCAGAGACTAAAAAATGTAAGTCCGTAGGTGTTCCATGCCTGTGTGACATAGTCAGAGTTCAGGTGAGCTTTTTAATGGTTTTAGCTTAATTGTCAGTTTAGATTGATAGTTTAGAATCGCCTGGAAGGAAATCTCAATGAGAAATTGTTGAGATAGGGTTTTCCTGTGGACTTGTGAGTGATTTTCATTGAGTTATTTGAGATAAGAAGATCCATCCTGAATGCAGACCATACAGTTCTATGGGCTGGACCTTGAACTTAATGAAATGCAAGGAGCAAGCTGAGCACTAATGAGCATGCATTAATGAATTTGAATACTTCTCTCTGCTCTTGTCTGTGGATGAGACAGCTCCTTCAGCTTCCTGCCACCTGGACTTCCCTGCGATGATAGACTGTAATCAGGAACTAAGAGACAAATAAACCCTCTATCCTCAAGTGGCTTTTGTCTACATGTTTTGTCACAACAGAAAATGGAACTAAGATGTCAGTGCACCATACACGTTGTCATAATGTTGCTGTAGGGAGAAGTCATTGGTTTCAGTGACTTCACTAGAAAGGGACTGGAAACACATATCTGGTCTAGGCCAGCCCAGGCCCAACAAGTTGTGCCTTTGTTGGTTTTAATCAGTGTTCTTCACCATAATAAACCATACCTGAGAGGAGAATGACTTTTCAGAGTTTGTTGAGTCTTTAAATCTAAAGGTGGTCTTTAGAACCTCAACAAAAATGCCACAGATCACTTTATCACAAGAAATAATAGGTATTTTTCTTTACCTTTGTCAGCTCCACCGCTCCTCAAGAACAAAAAGAGTATGAGTTGATTTATCTGAAGATTTCCTTCTTCCCAATTCCAAATGTTTCCTTCCCCTTTTTCTCACACCATCCTTCAAGTTCTCATCATACACTCAGAAATGAACAGGGACCTTTGTGATAACGGACTGTCTTAGTCAGCTGGGCTGGACTGAAACCAGTGCTTAGAAAATTCATAAAGCACACACCTCTGTGTGTCTGTGAGGACATCTCCAGAGAGGAATGCATTGTGAAGGCTCTGGACTAATGGCCTAATGAGTGGATCAGTCTCTTGATGGTTCCATGATATGACGGCTGTGCTGGAGTGGTGAGAAGTAGGAGACAGGGTATCATTGATGTAGGGTGTGTCTGGAAGAGCTGTGTCCTTCCCTGGTTACTTCCCATTTCTCTCGTCTCTGCTTGCTGACCACCGTGAAGTGAGTTGCTCTTCTCCACCATGCCTTCCCACTATGGTGAACTAAGCCCTTTATAACCATAGCCAAAATAAATCTTTCCTCCCTTAGGTTGTTCTTGTATTTGGAGCACAAAACAGTGATGGATATACCTTAGAAACCTTTTGTTCTTTCTCTTTTATCTCAGCAGTTCCCAGAGAATCCATACAGAATATGTATGCTCAGCCCACAGTCAGTTGGGCAACAAATTGTCCCCAGGACTCCCCTCCCAGTCCCTTCCCTCCTCCCTAGGCAGAGAGCTGGAAGCTTCTCACATGACACTCTCATTACCTCCCCGACCCCTTGATGCCCCCTTTTCTTGTGCCATGAGTGACTTATAGGGCTTCCCCAGGCTGGGAAGGGTCAGCTCAGCCTCCTGCAGCTCCAGCTCCCGTTGGGACAAATGCTCAATGACAGCCGCTCCAATTGAGTCTCCCAGGACATTGGTCATCGTACGAAGCCGGTCACTGGTGGAGAATAGATAGATTAATGGGTGGGGCTGAAAAACTCCTTTGAAAACCAAGGGTAGACTAGAAGGGTTTCCAGGCTAAATTACAACCACATGACCTTAAACAGGCCCCACTTTTCCTAACAACATCATCCCTTAAATCCTCAGATCTATTCTTTGATCTGTGACTCTTGTTTCTAAATAAACTAACTTAGAAATTATGAGCTATGAGAGTCTGAGGCAAATAATCAAACATTAGGGTCTAACATAGACTTATTAGACATGGGGTCTGATACAGATTGTTAGACATAAGCATCTGATGAAGATCATTAGACATTAGCACCTGATGCAGACTATTGAACATGAATGTTTGATACAGACTCTTCAACATGAGTCTATGTTGGCGTAGGGCAGGCTGGGGACTGTTCAAACAGAACTTTAGTTTTTTGTACAAGTGGGACTTAGTCTTGCTCACAGCTCCCACATGGAAGATGAAACTCAACATTTTATATAAATTCCATGTTATAATAAAAGAAATGAGAGAGGGAAGGAATGGTAAATGAAGGGAATGATACAAGAAGGATAAAAAGGGAGAAGGAAAGAATGAAAGAAAGTAAGAGAGAGAGAAAGAGAAAGAAAGAATGGATAGAAGAAAGGAAGAGAGAAAGGAAGAAAGGGAGAGAGGAGGAAGGAGATAAAGAAATGAGACAGGAAGATAAAAAGGAAGAAAAATGGAAGACAAGAAAAGACAGTGGGAGGAGGAAGAAAGGCAAGAAAGGGAGGGAGGGAAAGAGAGAGCAATAAAGGGGAGGAATGGTGATTAGGGAGTGGCTCATTCCTGCCAAAATACTGGTGCTGATGGATTAGGAGTCCTTGTCTCCAGGTGTGCACCCTCTCATGCCCCTACTAAGCTCCATGGCATAGTCTTACACCAAGACACACGAATGTCTCTGTTGTAACTCAGTGGGTCACAAACAAAAGACATGAATGTGGGGAACAGAGTTGTAGGGACAAAGGCTGGCAGAGATGAGGAGTTAAGAGTAGCGGGGAGTAACCAGAAAGCATTGCATACATGTATGAAGTTGTCAAGGAACAAATTTAGTTGATGAAAAAGAATAGGGAGAAGGAGGGAAGGAGAGGAGAGGAGAGGAGAGGAGAGAGAGAGAGAAAGAGAGAGAGAGAGAGAGAGAGAGAATGTGACTAGTTGTAGCATTCAGATCATAAATCCACCAAAATTCTTTTGTCTGCCATCACAAGTGATTTTATAAGCCAAAATTCTTCACTCTTTAACACAACAAGTAACTTGTGTTTTCTTCTCACTTCTAAAATTCTTTATATTTAGCATTTTCACTAAGGAAAAAAAAACTTTTAAAAATTTGAGTTTAAAATATATATATATTTGAACACCTTTGTATGATTTCTATATGGAATGGGCTGAAGAGGAGTGGGCTGACCGACAGAGACCTCTTTTTCAGAATCCTCCTCGCTCTCTGTGGGATTGGAGTCTATGGCCATCAATAGCAGACCATCCCAAAGCCTCCCTAGCCCTCTAATGTTCTACAACCCTGTCCTTACAGAATCCTGCAGGAAAAGGTTATGCGATAGGTCAAAGCCAAGCACACTCACAGGAACCAATCCACAGCTATGATCAGCGTAATATCCTCTGTGGGCAGACCGACGGATGTGAGCACAATCACCATAGTGACCAATCCTGCCTGGGGGATGCCAGCTGCTCCAACACTGGCAGCTGTGGCTGTGATGCTGCAAATGAGAAGCATCAGGGATACAGGAGGAAAGAGAGGATAGGAGATTAGAGGACCAGGCAGGGAAGGGCATCTTAAGTTAAATGCCCAAACCAACACAGAAAGCAAAGTGATATATGAGCTCGCTTTGGATGTGAAGCTAAAGTTAAAATGCTGAAGTCACCGATGCAAAAAATCAGAAACTGTGATGCTGTGCAGATGGACTGGGAAACAGGAAATGTCTTTCAAAACCTACGAGATGTCTAGATACCAGATGACTGGGTGCTGGGGATCTAATGTACAGTGTGGAGGGTGTGGCTAAGGATAACGTGTTGATATTTGAGTTTTTCAAAGAGAACAAACCTAAAGTCTATTCTCACCATCAACAAAGAGAAAGAGAAGGGAAGAGCAGAGAGAACAGAAGGACAGACAGGGAGAGGAGGGGAGGGAGAAGGCAATAAGGCTCTGGAGGGGAGAGAGGAAAGAAGAAGGAATGGAAGAAAGGAGATAGAAAAGAGGGAGGAAGGAAGGAATGGTAAAGAAGGAAGGAAATGAGAAAAGGAGAGGACATAAGGGTTAGAAGAGGAGGTGGGAAATTACAGGAAGACAGGAGTGAAAAAGAGAGTGGAAAAGAAGGGAAGAGAAGATAAAATGAGAGAGGAGAGGAGAGAAGACACAGGCTACAGAAGGGGGGTGTGGGAAAGGAAGGAAACTATAGGAGATAAATATAATAAGCAGCCTGACTGCAGTGATCACTTTGCAGAGTGCACATATTACAAATAATCGCGAAACACACCTTAAAATATAGGCAACTTTTGTCAGCTATCATTCAAAAAAGATGTGACTTGAAAAGACAGAGTTTTGTTTTTTAAGAAGGCAAATACAGCTTACCTTATTGGAGGTGAGAGCATTCTGGCCCTTCTTAGTTTTAGAATCTTTTTATTTCTTGATTTTTTAAAGTTGTTTGTTTTCTTGATTTTATATTAATGAATGTTTGCCTTCATGTATGTTGTATACTGCGTGTGTGCCTAGTAGCCATGGAGGCGATAAAAGAGCATTGGGACCCCAGAAACTGGGGTGATAAACAGTTGTAAGCCACCACGTTACTAGTAGAAATCAAACCCAAGTTCTCCACAAGAGCAGCAAATGCTCCTTTGTAAAAAAAAAAAAAGAAAGAAAGAAAGAAAGAAAGAAAAGAAAAAAAAGAAAGAAAGAAAGAAAGAAAAAAGAAAAGAAAAAAATTAATTTATTATGTATACAACATCTATCTCCATGTATGCCTACAGGCCAGAAGAGGGCACCAAATCTCATTATAGAGGGCTGTGAGTTGACATGTGGTTCCTCTGAAAGAACAATGCTCTTAACCACTGAGTCATCTCTTCAGCCCACTAGAGACCATTTCTTGATCAGATAATCTTTCTAAAAAACAATTTAAAGAGCCAAGTGTCTGTCTCATTGGTAGAGCACCTGTCCAGCATGTCCAAAGTCTTGTTTTCACTTCAAGTCTCACAAATTAATATGAAATTGAAAGTAGGATCCATGTGACCTCTGTTAAAATTCCAGCATCAACTCCAATTGCTCAGCATGATGTAACATGCATTGTAAAGGCCACTGAGCTTTGCAGAAAAGGCAGTAGCGCCTCCCAGATGCCAGCTTTCTCCTCAGTAGTGAAGGAAGTCACTTTCTAGATTTTATAGCAATACACATAGAACAGGGAAGATGAATGGCCCAGAGAACTTCTCTATCAGAATGGTGGTTGAGCAAATACTCAGACTGGCATTAAAGAATGAGCTTTGGAATGAGAAGACTCCTTTCACGAGCTTTGTACAGGAGAAAGGCAGACACATTCCTATCTTCTCATTGTGAACAGGAAAGAGCCAAGAACCGTGCCTGTCCAGTCTTCTTATCTGTTACTGAGATTAATATACATACATACATATATATATATACATATATACATACATACATACATAAGAGTGTGTGTGTGTGTGCGTGTGCATGCATGCACATACGTGCCAAAAAGAAACTTCAGGAGAAAAGGTTATGTGTTTTATCTCATGATTCCAGGTTATAATCCATGGTTGTAGAGAAGTCGAGACAGGAACTTGGAGCAGTTAGCAACAACACATCCAGTCAAAAGCACATAGAAAATGTGTGCATGCTTGCAGGTGAGGTCTCTCTCTACTTTTAAATAACTCAGGATTCAAACTGAGGGAACAAGCATTGCCCACTTTTAGACTGAACCTCCCCGCATTTATTAAAATAATCAAGCTGATCCTCCCACACACAGAGACATACTCAGAGGCCAACCTGATCTATGCGATCTCTCACTGAGATTCTCTTATCAGGTGATTCCAGATCCCATCAAGAGGACAATTAAAACAATCACCACATCACTAGCCTAGGAAAAGATTCCAATCAAAAATAAAGTGTAGAGACCTGAGAGACGGCTCAGTGGGTAAAGATGTTGTGCTGCCAAGTCTGAAAGCCTAAGTTCAATCCCCAGGACCACAGAGCAGAAGGGGAAAACTGAATCCTGTAAGTGATCCTCTGACCTTCACATGTGCTCTGTGACACACACACGCACACACATGCACACACACACACACACACTCACACACACACGCACACACACACACACACGCGCACACACACACACACACACACACACAAATGCAATTCTTAAACTCTTTAAAACCACGTGCCTGGAGAGATGGTTCAGTAGTTAAGAGCACTTAACAGCCCTTGCAGAAGGCCTAAGATCTATTCCTAAAACCTGTATCAGACAACCGCCCGTAACTCCAGTTCTAGGGAACTTGAATCCCTCTTCTTACCTTGGAAAGCACCTTCACACACATGGCGAATATGGACTCAGACAGGTACACATACATACATACAAAGTAGAAAAATGCAAAGTGTAGTTTCTATTAAATATGTATCACACTCACACCCTTATAATGTAGGAATATTATTCCATTACCAGGCCTGATGGCACGTGGCTACGATCCCAGCTACCCATCCAGGCCAGCCAGCTCAGAAGGGGCAGGGGATGGAGAGAGGGGGAAAGAAAGATCGTAAGTCAAACATCTTAAGTCAGGATGTGTCTACAATAGAAATTTCCAGAGAAGAAACACTTTCCTTCACAGAGTTTACGTTTTCATTCTTGTATGACGGGCAGACAATAGGCAACATAGGTGAGAAAAACCATGTATGGGGACAAATGCTTCTGAGCCTCCTACATCCTTTATCCAAATACTGGATTATATCCTTAAGTAGGAATGAGATGCAACTATAAACAGGAAAATTGTCTGTAGACCTTGTACACACATCCTGTCCTATCCAGCTGATAACATCATTGTCTCACCTGATTGTGGTGATCTGGCCCAGATTGAGCTCATAGTTGTTGACTTGAGCAATAAAGATGGCTGCCAAGGCCTCATAGAGTGCTGTGCCATCCATGTTGACAGTGGCCCCCACAGGCAGCACAAACCTGGTGATGCGGCGATCCACGCCCAGGCCCTCCTCCAGGCAGCGGAAAGTGATAGGCAGGGTTGCAGAGCTGGAGGAAAAGAGCTCTGGAGGCTGAGAATAAGGAGTAGAAGGATGGGGCAGGGGCAGGGGCAGGGGCAGCAGTGGGTCAAAGGAGGGCTTCCCTCTAGCACGTGGAAACCAGACTGGACTCTGAGCAAGGAGTAGAAAGTGAGAGGAAGAGCTGTGTGAGGGGAAATGGGACTCCTGATGCAGAAAGAACTCAGTGGTAGGGATCCCCCAAGAGGAATGTCTCTTGACCTATTCACACCAAGAGTTTATAATGCCAGTCTAGCCCTGATGGCTGACCTCCCACACCAAAGCCTAAATATGATGAGTAACTTTGTTAGTTTTGCAACCAGGAATTACCTGGGAAGACAGTTTCAATGATAGCTTACTACATTTGGTCATCCTATGGGAATTACCTTTGGGGGATTGTCATAACAAATTGAAATGAGAAGACTCGGGCTACTGAGGGTGCTACTATTCCATAGGCAGAAGGTTCTGAACTACGTCAAAGTGGAGAAATCAAGCCGAGTCAAGCAAGCAGCAAGCATGCATTTACTCTCTGTGCCTGAGAGTGATGTGACTAGCTGCCTCAGGCTCCTGTTTTGATTTCCCCAGAGAGATGGACTTGTAACCTGGAACTGTAAACCAAATAAATTCCTTCCCCCACCCCTAAACTGTCCTTTATTGGTATATTTTATCACAGCAACAGAAATGAACCTAGAACAGTAAACGGCAGAGTGTCAGTCTGCACAGGGAACAACCTCATCTACAGGAGCCCTAGGCCTCTCCCCAACCACTTCAGACTGGACTTCCACTTGACTGTCAACTTAAGTAGAAAGAGTAGGCATCTCATTTGGGGTCGGTTTTTCTGCAAGAACAGACCCCTGTGTGGTCAGCTTTATGCCATGAAACTTAGAGCTTGGACTCACAAATGTTGGCCTTGGAACTAGACATGGCCTACTGCAAAACACCCAATGCTACTTCAACCTTTTCTGAGCATCAGAAATAGCACTGGGAGGGTGGGGTGACTAGCTCCATAGTGATCTGATTGGTTTAATTCTGGGTACAATAGTATCAATCCTATTTAGCCACAGACCAAAGATCAAAAGGCACATTCTCCAACCACCATGAGGACAATAAAAATATTTTCTCCTATCTGTTTGGCTCTTGGGATACTTGCTCAAACAGTTTTGAATTTGAATGATGAGAGATAAGGGAGCTCACTTTATTAGCCCCCTAAAAGCACAAACAGGAGAAGAAAGCCTCAGAAGCTAAGACTCTCTGAGCTTGTGGTACTCGCACAGTACCATCTCAAACCCAGCATCTGGTTCTCCTCATAAACTGGAGAAACAAAGAGACAGGAGGTTAGGAGAGTCATCACAGGACAAAGACTAAAACCCCAAGTATAGGCCACATGTAGAGAGCTTCAAGAGTCCTCCAGTACCACTGTACAACCAGAAGAGGTGTTTGGGGAGGTGGAGAGGACACCTAAAGGAACCCATGAAAGATGAACAATAGACCCAGGGAGAGTTCCGGGAAAGGTCATACCTGGAAGAGGTACCCATGGCTGTGATGAGGGCCTGTAGCATGCCCCCAATGAATGGGAAAGGGTTCCGATGGGTGACGAGGAAGTAGATGAGGGGCAACACACCACCAGCATGGAGGAACAAGCCAACGATGACAGTCAGAGTATACATGCCCAGCTGACCTCCAAGGACAGCCATGTCTTCCATTTCTAGAATCTTCCCAGCAATCAGGAACAGGATGCCCACTGGTGCATACCTGAGCAAGACACATATTTATTAGGGTGATCTCCCTCACAGGTCTGGAGTTGGCATTCCAAAGCTTTGCCCATACAGTGTCCTGAACCCAGACAGCTCCTACCACACGATCCCAACTTCATCCCAACCTATCCCAAGCATCAAAGTCAGCACTGGGACACTGGGAAAATGACCCTGTGGTTAGGAGTTGATGTTCAATGATGAAAACCTGATTTTGGATACCACCATTCACGTTGGACAGCTCAAAAACATCTCCAACTGCAGCTTCAAGGAATCTGGAACCACTTTTTGGGCTCTTTGAGCACCCATAGGCACATCTGCACATCCACTAACACATCCACACTCATAAATAAAATAAGTTTTAAAATAGCACTGGTGCTAGGGTTTGTTTCCAAAACATTGCCCCCAAAGGCTCACTTGTTGAACACTGGTCCTTGGTGGTCCCATGTTCTCAGGTGGGGACTGTGAAAACTAAACTGTTATGAGCATCCCAACCTCTGCTATGGGTTATGCATTGATGCATTCATAACTGAATGAGCTATTGGGAGCAAACTATATGAAGGGCCTGGTTAAAGAAAGTAGGTCACTAGGGGGTGTACCTTCTCTCCCCAGCCCCTCACTCTCTTGCTCTCTTCTTCCTAGATGTGGTGAAGTTGGCAGCTTTATTGGCTGTATCCATTCACCCTCATGGTCCAAATGCAATGGAGCCAGCCAACTATGCACTGAAATCTGCAATACTGTGAAACAAAAATAAACCTTTCCTCCTTTAAATTGTTTTTTTTTCTGGACATTTTGTCATAACAACAGGGGACTAACTACTACAGTCGAATTCTATGAATACATTCACCTCCCACCGGTCACCCAACTGCTCATCCAATCAGCAAGAAACTTCCTACCACACCACAGCAGGCAGCCTTCTGGTGTCTTTATCTCATTCCCTTGTTCAAGTCCCTTCCAACTTGACTCCAGATGACTATTACCTTCAGAATCCCATCCTTAGACATTGCTAAGTGGTAGTTTGAATGAACATGATCCCCGTAGGCTCATAGGAAATGGCACTATTAGGAGGTGTGGCCTTGATGGAGTGTGATCTTGTTGGAGGAAGTGTGTCACTGGGGACAGGCTTCGAGGTTTCAGATGCTCAAGCCAGACCTGGTTTGCTTATCTCTTTCTGCTGCCTGCTGATCCAGATGTAGAACTCTTGTCTCTTTCTCCAGCATCACATCTGCGTGCATGCCACCACACTTCCTGCCATGGTGATTATGAACTAAACCACTAAATTGTAAGCCAGTCCTAATTAAATGTTTTCCTTTATAAGAGTTGCCATGGTCATGGTGTCTCTTCACAGCAATAGAAACCCTAACCAAGACACTAAGACATCCCCTATCTCTGGCCTTCCAAACTTTCATAAATTTTCTTCTGTGCTAGTTAGTTTGAACTATCAACTTGACACAAGCTAAAATTACCTGAGAAGAAAGTTTCAGTGAGGGATTATCTAGATCAAGTTGGCCTGTGGGCATGTCCATGAGGGACTGTCTTAATTGCTAATTGTTGTAAGAAGACTCAGCCCCTTATAGGCAGCACCATTTGGTGGGCCCTGGACTGTGGGAGAATCAAGGAAGCTAGCTGAGACTAAGCAGGCAAACAAATAAGCAATCAGGGGCTCACATGTTGATTCTCTCTACTCTTGATTGTGATGTGATGTTTTAAGTTCCTTCCTTGTCTTCTTTACAGTAATGGAATGAAACCTGGACCTGTAAGGCTGTAAATTCCCTTTGTGCTGCTCTTTATGTCAGAATTTTATCACAGCAACAAAAGTAAACCCAGAATAGTCATTGTACAAACACTCAGGGCTTCTCAGGCTTTGCCTGTTCTCTTCCTTGTTTGCGATATCTCTCTCCTCCTCATACCCAGTTAATATTCTTCCTCACCTTTCAGATCCAGTTGTATGTCTCACTCCTCATCTTCCCAGGCAGCATCCACTGCATTTTACTACAGCACCTACTGCTTTGGGTTACATACACATGGTCTGCATCTGTCTCCTCCTAGATTTTACAAATGTCTTCAAGATTAAAGTGTATCATGAGGGCCTGCTTGTTGAGGTTTCTGGCCTGCCCAGTTCCCACAGCTGCTTAGTTCCAAAGAAATCACACAGAGGTCTATATTAATGATAAACTGTTTGGCCCATTAGCTCAGGCTTCTTATTAACTCTTATAACTTATATTAACCCATTATTCTTAACTATGTTAGCCACATGACTCGGTACTTTTTTCAGCAGGGCAAGTCACATCGTCCTTCTCCTGTGTCTGCAGGACTGCAGTAAGAGCTTCCTTCTTCCCAGAATACTCCTGTTCTCATTGCCCCACCTCTACTTCCTGTCTGGTTATCCAGCCTATACTTCCTGCCTAGCTATTGGCCAATCAACATTTATTTAAAACAAAATTGACAGAATACAGAATTGTCCCACACCAATAAAGTATGACTTCAGTGTATCTATGTTTCAAGCCTGGGGAGATGTCTGCTAGGTGGATGATCTAGTGGTGGGACGAAAGGATTTTGAAAAAGTTAATATGTAAAGGGGTACAGGTCTGGGGAGATGGCTCAGTGGTTAAAACACTTGTCATGTAAGCATGAGGAGCAGAGTTTGAATCCCATGTAATACTAGATAGGCACTGCAGCAAGCCTGTATTTCCAACCTCAAAAGGTGAAGTCAGGGGATCCCAGAGAACAGCTTGGCTAGCAAGGTGAGCCATTTTCTTGAACCTGAGGTTTAACTGGAAGATCCTTCCTTAATGAATAATGTGAAAGAGCGATGGAAAATGATTCCCAACATCCCCCTTGGGCCACCACATGCATACTAACCCCCACACATGCAAAAATAACATGCATACACATGCACATGTATATCACACCATCCCCAAATGAAGAAAGGAAAATGAGAAAACAGGACAAGAGTAAGTATATAAGTGAATAGACATGTGGAATGTCTGAGGGAGTGAATGAGAGAATGGCAAGTGCCTATGCAAATAAGCAGGTCTGGGAATGAATCCAAGTAGACTGGCGGAAGTGGGTAAACGAATAAATGCAGTCAATAGCTTAACTAATAGGGTTAACGCTACAGTATTAACCTAGATTATTCAAGGCCCTAGGTTCCATCCTAAGCACCATGCAAAAAAAGATAGTTATTTAAGAAACTGAAGGTACAAATCAGTGATTGTAAGGCCTCAATTCAACCCTAGCACTTAAAATAATTATAGGGGCCAGAAAAATTGCTCCACAGGTGAGGATGTGTTCTGCAAAGTATGATGGTCTCAGATGGATCCTGAAATCCACATGGTAGAAGGAGAAAACTAACTCCCACAAGTTTATCCTCCATCTCCATGTGCATGCTATGGCATGCATATCCATACACATATACTCTGATGGAGGAAGGTCATTGGTTAAAAAAAATAAAGAAACTGCTTGACTGGCCCTCATAGGTTAGAACATAGGTGGGTGGAGTAAGCAGAACAGAATGCTGGGAGGAAGAGGAAGTGAGCTCAGACTCGGCAGCTCTCCTCTCAGGAGCAGACGCCTCAGAGAGACGCCATGCTCCCATCTCCTGGGCAGACACACGCGATGAAGCTCCGACCCAGGATGGATGTAGGCTAGAATCTTCCCAGTAAGCGCACCCAGTTGTGCTACATAGAATATTAGAAATGGGCTAGTCCAGGTGCGAGAGTTAGCCTAGAAGAGGCTAGATAGAAATGGGCCAAGCAGTGATTAAAAGAATACAGTGTCCATGTAATTATTTCGGGGCATAAGCTAGCCAGGCGGCCGGGATGCTGGGGATGCAGCCCCGCTGCTCCTATTACTACAAACGCAGCCTGGAGAACTTCAAACTGATTCTTGAGAAGATTGTTGTCATTCTCAATTGTTTTTAAGCGTTCAATCTCTGCCTTAAGAATCCTGGATTCATCTCGTAAAGACTTTATCATATTTCTATTATCAAACCATTTAGTGCCAATGAAAACTATGAATCCCAGAAGGATCCATAGATGTGGGGTAATAGACACCTCTTGTAAAATCACCCACATGGTACAATTAAAAAAAACTGTTAAATTCTTGAACAGTAACGTGTTCAGACATTTTATTTATAAAAGAAAAATTTTTTACCTGCAATGATAGGTTCCTGCCAGTGGTGGTCTCTGTGTTTTTGGAGCCTGTCCTAGAACTAGCTCTTGTAGACCTAGCTGGCCTCGAACTCACAGAGATCCGCCTGTCTCTGCTTCCCAAGTGCTGGTATCAAAGGCGTGCACCTTTGTCACTTTGTAGCAGACCAAATCTGCTGCTGTGGCAGCTTTTGTTGCAAAACCGCAGGTACTTGAGTTTCTGCTAATTCAGGCAGTGGGGTTCCACTCCAAACTTAGCCAAGGCAGGCAGGGAGGGGTTAATTGCTCTGGCGAGCAGGTGGGGCAGAATGGGCCTGTGTGGCCTAGTGTGTCTCGGACTCGGCACTGGGGCCCAAGTCACGAACTAAAAAACAGCACCCAGGAGGGTGCTGTGTTAGCTAGCGGGCTACCCGCTTGAGGCAGGGGCAAAATAGCCCAACGTTGGATGCCAAAATGTAATGGCGTAAACGAATGCAGACAGATTGTAAAAATATATATACAGCTTTAATGGTGAAATAGACTTACAGAACCACCGTTCCTGCAGAGACCAGGAAAGCAGAAGGGACGGCTGGGAGCACGCTTGCCAAATTTATAGGCAAACATTAGCCCGAGGCAAACACGCCCCCCCAAGGGGCGGGACTTATCCCTACAATACTCAGACACAGCAGATAGATAGATGATAGATAGATAGATAGATAGATAATAGATTATTGATATATGATAATGCAATAAAGTAATAATTGTGAAATAATTTAATTAATTAACAGATTAATCACTGACTAGATATACAAATAAGTGATCGAACTGATAATTAGAAGAATAAATTAAAAGAAGCAAGTGGGCCAAAGCGAGAAAAATGAGAATAAATGAGTGAATGAAAGAAATAGATGAATGGAATGATGGAAGAAAGGAATGAAGGAATAAGTCACTGAGTAAAATCACTACAGTAAAGAAAAAGGAAGTTAATTAATGAGCTGATGAGTAAATTAGCCGATGCAGAAATGTAGTGGCACATACCTATAACCCCACCAATCAGGAAGCTGACACAAAAGGCTGGCAGGTTCCAGACAATCCTGGGCTACATAGGAAGACTGTCTCAAAAACAATGAAATGAACTCACAGCAACTGTAGCTTTCTGCACAAGATTGATATGAGATCAAGCCAATCACCATTCCAACACAGAGTGGGGAGAGATTCACAAGCCCCACCCATAGCTGAGAAACTATTTTGATTTTGACAGTTAGTGGCTGTTGGGGAAGGGAAAGTCAACTTTTTTCATGGATGTGGCATCATGTAGGTTGTCCAAGCTCAGTGAATGTGCCCTCATCCACGTTCCTACAGACAGCTCTACTTGGAATCAATGGCAGATATATACAAACATGCATATGAGGATATAAAGTCAGAAGGGGGACATGAGAGTCTGAGAGAAGCTGAGAAGTTGGAGGGAGAATGGGAATGTGAATATTATCAAAACGCTTTGTATTCATGTATGAAGTCCTCTAAGAATACATTTTTATTACTTAAAAATGGGGGGGTCGATGACCCAATGCGTGAAGAATGAGCACAGATTCACTGAGCCAATGCACAAGTAAGGGAGTAAGTAGATTAATGGGGTCATGAACAGCTGAATAAATCCCTACAGAAAGATATGAATGAACAAATGAGTTGATGATTAAATTAACTAGTACACAGATGAATGACTAGCCAAATGTCTCCAACAGTCCCAATAGCCCTGTTGCCATTACCTCCAGGAACCATCACCACCCACCCAGTCCCCGGCACCCACCCTACTACTCACCAGATGATAATGCCCACCAGCCTCATAATAGCCTCATTGAGGCTGTCGAAGAAGTCCCTCAGGACACGGCCTTTGTGCTTCATGCCACCAATGACCAGCCCAAAGGCCACAGAGAAGACCACAAGGCCCAAGGCATTGATGCCATTGGCCGAGCCAGGCACAGGCACAGTCTCCTCAAAGCTTATCACCTCCTGCAGGGTGCCCAAGGCCCGGGTGACATTCTCCAGGATGCTGGTTTCATTCTCTACTGAGGATGGGGGAGACATGGAGGCCCCCAGCTCTGACCCATTCTCTGTCCTTACAATCGTCCTTGTTACCATTCGTGTGCTGTACTGCGTCTTAAACTGAAATGCAGAGAAATTGGAACCAGATTCAGTATGGTGGTTAACTCCCTTGTAAATATCTCTAAGAATGGACATGCTGCAAAAAATAAAAACCGGGAACTAGGCATGTAAGTTTCTATATTCCATCCTTGGTGTTGGCATGAGCACGCACATGTATGCACATATGTGAGCAAAACACACACACACACATGAATTACTCTTATAGCCCAGAAAGACCCCAGTTAGATATGTAACCAAGGAAATGGATAAAACAACTCAAAGAAATACAAATTGAGCTACCAAAAACTCCAACTCTGTGGGAGACAAGACAGTACAGGGTGTACAGGAGCTTTCAACTGATGCCGATAATCTGAGTTTGATCCCAGGCCCCACATGGTAGACGTGGAGACCTGACTCTGCACCTTGTCCTCTATTCTCCACATGTGTGCCATGGCATGTACCCACATCTATACATGACCACACACACAAAGTAAATAAGTAAAATGTAATAAAACAACAATCCAATAACCAAAATTGGAAAGATTTTTAAGATTTATTTATTGTGTGTGTGTGTTTATCTAATTGGCATGATTTGGCCATTTCACCATATATGCATATTTCATATATTTATATTATTTTGTTTATATATAAAATATATATATTATATATAATAAATTATGTGTATGTGTATATAAATATGTATATTTAATATATATTTTATATATCATATAAAATATGTATGTCTGTGTGTGTATATATATTTCAGAGTTCCATTAAAAACATAAGTGTATTCTACTATTGTATAGCAGCTTCCTCTAAATTGAAAGATTCACTCCAGTAGGTTCATGAAATTCAGGAAGTAAACAAACTTCACGTATTTGGGAAATCTGAGGCTTACAAGATTTGCAAAAACCCTCCCTTGCCTTTATAAAAGCGTTAAATAATCACTAGTGGAGGAGACTCTGACCTGCCAAGCTCCCAAGAGGAGAGTCCAGGACCTGGTGAGCTGCTTGTAAATTGCACAGAGAGCTCCTCTGGGAATACAGCTTTCAATAGCTGTCACCCATTCTGGGCTGGGCTTTTCTGAGGATGCAGATGTCTTTGAGTCATCCCTGCTCCTGTAAGTAACCCCTCACCCATACTCCAATTAGAAAACCTGCCAAAAACTCATTGGTTCCACAAATTGTGCAATCATGACTTAGGTCTGTCAGCCATGGATTGGAAACACTAAAAGAAAACCATTTATGTAGTGAACACATACACACATTTGTCTTGTCATTATTCTCTAAACCAGCCGTTCTCAACCTGAGGTCATGACCATCGGATAACACATTATTTCTAAGTTTCTTAGGAACTAAGACACCTCTCAGTTGCAAAATTACAATTATGATGTAGTAACGAAAATAACTTTATGGTTGTGGGTCACCATAACATGAGGAACTGTATTAAAGGGTCACAGCATTAGGCAGGTTGAGAACCACTGCTCTAAATGGTTCTAATGTAGAACAGCTGTCTGCATATCATTTACATGTGTTAGCTGTACTGTGTCACCTAGAGGATGATCTAGAGGTCATTAGCAAATTCTACCTGTTGTTGTAAGAGACTTGAGCAGCAAAGATTTTGTATACAATCTTTGTTAATGCCAAGGGATACTACAATTTTTATATTTCAATTTTAAAGTTCTTAATAAAACGTATGACTAAAGAAATGAGTAACTGGGTCATAAAGATAGATCACAGCAAGTAAAAGTGTTCACTGTGCACAGGCCTGATGATCTGAGTTAGAGCCTCAGAACCGTGGTGGGAAGAGAGTACCAACTCCCAAAAGTTGTCATGTGAGATCCACGTCCACACCTGATATGCATTCACACACAAACATACACACATATTGATGATGGTTAATAATGATAATAATAAAATAACTGACATTGGCCTAATATAAACAAGACCTGTATTTCATCTTCTTCACCAAGGAGAAGAAATGAGTAACTGAATAGCAAGGATGTTAAAAGCCAAAGCACGGAAGAATGGCTATATAGTCTGCATCTTTATGTCTAGCCTTCAATAGGTTGTTAAACACCCTCTGACGGTCAAATCCAGTCCACTACTTGCTTCTGCAAATAAAATTTTACAGAAAAGTCCTCTTCACACGTTGCCTGTGCCCACTTTTCTATTATCATCTCCAAGGTGATGCTCAGACACATTTTAGGATATCTGTGATCAGAAGTCCCAGAACGCCTACCCCAGATTCTCAGTATGAGTCCCATACCCTGGCAACCCTTTGTATCACCATCATAGCCATGGGAAGTACACTTGTTCTCCCAGAATCCTCCCCAAGGCCTCCCACCTACCCACTCTTTTAGGCCGTTCTCCCACCCTTCTCCTTGGGAAGCAAGCTCCCTCTCCCCTCCATCCCTCCTTGATTAAACCATGTGCTTCCTCCTAACCTGTTTAAAGCAGGCCTCCACAAGGTTAGGTGGAAACATATTTCTGCACAAAAACATCAGAGAAGAGAAAGTGGTTAGACTTTGGAAGTGAGCCAAAGGTGACTACTGCAGAAGCAATGACAATAGTTGCAGCAGGCAACATAGAAATGCATGTTGTGGGTCAAGTGCCTGCCCTACAGTGACCCTAGAAGTAAATACTGTTCATATCCCTAGCTTCCACACAAGGTAACCAAAGGCCAGAGGACATCACCCAGTCCCACAGAGCTGCTCGAAGGTGCAGGTGTAACTTACCTTGGACTGACTACAGTTAGGCCCCTCCAAAAGTCGTGTTGGAATCTGACTGCCATAAAGGAGATGTTTAGAGGTAGATCCTTGTACTAAAAGGTTTATAGATTAATAGGAGGTGGCTTTGTTTTTGATATGCTTGCTCTGGCTAACTATACATATGCCTTCTGCCATGTTAGCATGCAACTAGAAGGTCCTCACTAGATGCTGGTACCAAGTTCTTGGACATCCTAAATTCCTAAATAATGAGCTAAGTAAACTTTTGTTTTTTTGTTTCTCTTTGATATTGTTGTTGTTTTTATTTTACAACTAACTTGATTTCAAGTACACTTTTCACTTCATTTAAATTTTAATATATTTATTGGGGAGGTGCAGTGCCATGGTGTACATAGAAAAGGTAGACAACGTGTAGGAGTTGGTTCTCTCATTCCACCATGTGGATCTCACCAGGTTGTCAGGCCTGGAGGCAAGTGCCTTTACCCACTAAATCACCTCACTGACCCTAAATCTTATTACATTTATTTAGGGATGCATATGTGTGCATGTGTGCATGTGTGTATGTGTGTGTGCACATATATGCCACAGGACGTATATGGATGCGAGATTCTCTCCTTCCACCAGGTGGATCCAAAGGATTTGCAGCAAGTGCCTTTACCCACTGAGCCCTCTCATTGACCCTCAGCTATTGTATAATAGCAGTAGAAAACACCATAACAGTTCCTAAACTCTTCCAACTCCAAGTCAGTACTATGAGAACAACATGACTAACTTTGATGTCAATTCTGACAGCAAAGTCTTGTTGGATTAAGAGAATCATTTGCTCATGAAAGGAAGTTGGGAACACCTAGTGAACAGCAGCTCCTTTTTCTCAGTCCTGAGATACTCAGACTGTGTCCTCCCTAGTCTCAGAGTTCAAAGTCATATCTAGATGTAGCTTTCTTGAGGATATGCAGGGCAAAAATTGAGTACCACAATACAGGGCAAAAATTGAGTACCACAAATAGCAACCGATAGTTGCTTTCTTTTCCAAACTAGATCCACCTTTTCCTGTGGTCTCTCAGAGAAAGAGAATTGTTGCATGTACATCCAGAAGTCCCAACAAAATGAGAATGTCACCTGACCAGGTCCATGAAAGCATCAGCTGTTGGGACAGTCTCAATTCGGCCCTCACGGTGCAGACCCTCCTTGGAGCCCTTGCCAGGATGGATGATGGTGACCATTAGGATCCCGATGAAAACCGCAATGACTGTGGTCACCATGTAGTACACAGCTGCCCGCATTCCCATCCGCCCTGTTGCCTTGTTGTCCAGGGATGCCATACCTAAAAGAGAGATAGTGCATTCTGTGCCACAGCAACCAACTCCTTTTCCCTCCATCTGTTCCACCTACTCCATACCATCAGCTCAAAAATTATTGCATATTCCTTAACTGAAGATGTCCACAGAAATCATAGGTTCACTTCAACTGCTGATAGTTATCTATACAAATGCTTTTATGTTATCATGAATAAATATATTATGAGGTAAAATATAAATTGATTATAGTTTTGTAAAGTGAATAAAGGGGCTGGTGAAGTAACTCAGTAGTTAAGAAGACATGCTGTTCTTACACAGAACCCAAATTCCATCAGCAGCACAAATATTCTGTGGCTCACAACTATTTGTAACTCCAGCTCCAGGTACCTTTTGGCCTTTATGGTGACCTGCACTCATGTGCATATACCCACATAGGCACATGATTAAATAATAATACCAAAATAAATACATAAAAGTAAATAAGAAGTTTTGTTTTGCTATGAAATTGTATAGTTTATATGGTATACCCGTCATCTAGAGATGATCTGAAGTACACAAGAGAGGAGGCATAGGTCATCTGCAAACACTACATCATTTTGCAAAAAGGGCTTCAGCATTCTCAGGCATTGGTTTCTATGGAGATTTCTGAACTAGTCTCCTAGGAGTTCAACCAAGGGATGATTCAGATTTTGATTCTCAAGCTAAAAACAATTTTTAAAACAAAAATATTGCTCAAGAAACGAGTAACTGGGTAAACCTGAATCAAAACCAATTCACTCACCACCATACACATGTTGGGGGCCACACACACACACAACACACACACACACACACACACACACACACACACACACACACACGAGTAAATAACTCTACCAATCACAGTACCTTCCCTTTACTCCAAGTCAACCTCGTAACTCCTACCTAACCCCCCCCCCCCCTATCTCTGCACCATGAATATCACAAACATTGAAGCCTTCATCTCATGGTCCACCCCAATTCTCACCTCCCTCCAACCCACTTCTTTCTGCACTCTGCCTGGATACTGTTCATGCTGTACCTACATGTTCCCTACCAGACCATTGCAACCATTCAGCTTCTATGAGTTTGGGATGCTAACAGCCTTCACTTCCCCCTTCCACTAAGAATGATCCCCAGCAGAATGGGAGCTTCCTCTTCCAGAAAGGCCCCGGAGTGAGCTACAGTCAATAATTGGCTGGGGCAGGGATTCAGATGAGGACAGAGTTAGGGGTGAGGAACAACACCATGATATTGCTCACACTTCAGAGATCCCATCCAACGAGATCACACTAAGAGACCAGCCTTCTTCTGAACACACATCTTTGCTTAGCTTCTTTCCCCACCCTGCTTCCCTAGCTTCCTCATGGGTTTCTCCCTCCATGAGTTTCTCTTGACCAGATTCATATGTCAGGCTTGACTTCTAAGAAGCCCAACCTAAGAAAGCGGTGTTTTAAGCTGTGATCATTATTTCTGTCCTTAAACCCAAGGGTTACTAAACACCACCTATGAGCTAAATCTGGTGCACTAAATAAAGTTTTATTAAAACACAACTCTGATGAGTAGTTTCAATTGTTAACACAATCTAAAACTACTAGGAAGAGATAATGGAGGATTGTCTAGATCAGGTGGACCTGTGGGTGTGTCTGTGGGGGTTGCATAGATTATACTGACTGAAGGAGGAAGACCCACCCATGTGTGCAGCACCATTCCCTAAGCAAGGGATTCCGGACCGCATACATGTAGAGTGGAGCATGACACAAATAAGCATGTGTCCATTTATTTTCTCTCTGCTCTTGGTTGTGGGTAGGTTATGATTAGCTGCTTCAAGTTCCTATGCTGACTTCCCTGAATGGTGAAATACAACCCGGAACTGAGAGTCAAAATAAACCCTTTCTCCCCTAAGTTCTTTTGTCAAGTGTTTTATTACAACATCAATGAAACTAGGGCAATAGTCATGCCCATTTGTTGACATATTGCCTATAGGTGCTCTTCCATTCCAGCATCAGAATCAAACCATTGCAATGAAGATCAGATGACCCTTGAAGCCAAAAACATTTACCATCTATAAGAAAAGTGCTACACAATGCATCCACAGCTCCTTCCCTTCCTCCATCCTCCATCCTGACACCTCCATCCCACTCACTTCCTACATGTTCACTTATATCCCACCTCCTATTCATCTACCCCACATCCCATCCACCTTCTCTGCCCCTCCATGGTCTCTTTCTCCCCTCTGAATAACTCTGAACTCACGCAGTGTCAGGAGCCAATTTCCTCCTAAAATCATTACAGGAACCATCACCCTGGGGAGTCTGCAGAGAACTCCACACCCTTAATTGTGTTAGGAATAGTTCTATTGACAGAGCCTACCCCACACCCAAATTGGCTGTTTATGGAGAGCTATCTGTTAGCGGAACCCACCCCACATTCCAAACTATCTAGGGAGCTAGGTGTGTCAACTTGTGACTTCTTGGCCTACAGTGACCTGACCGAAGATAACCTCCTGCCTACGTGACCAACTCGGACCATGTGACCAACGTGAACCACGTGGCAAGAGCCCAGGCTCCTGTGCCCACCCCCAACTCCTTACCTTATATAAGCTGTACCCCATCTCTAATAAACGGAGGCTCTGACAAACTTAGCATGGCCTCCTTCCTGTCTCCTAGCTCATATCTTATAGGTAGTGCCTCTCCGGGACCCTGGAATAACTGACTGCCGGGTGGGTTACTAACCCTAGACTGAGTAGCCCACCCAGAGGCAATCAACAGTGGCGCCTGAACAGGGACCACTGTTGATCAACAACGCAGGATGGTATTTTACCTTCAAGCAAAAGCACAAGAAAGTTATCGGGCTACATGGATCATGTGGCAGCAGAAATTAAGCAAGACCTGGGCATAGCTTGAGTTGGTGAGTTGGGAAAGGGCTCCCATAGTTAGGGTAGCCCTGGCTCTTTTCTCAAGTTTGGACTCCGAGTGGATCCTGAAGATGCACAATGGCTTGGGCTCTCACCTGTGACAAGGCTGGAGACGATGAGGGGGAGTACCAGCATCTGCAGCATCCTCATGAGCAGCTCACCAGGAAAAGAGAAGTACTTTATCTGGCGGTAGGAGAGCTGATATGGGCGCAAAGCAAATGCCAGGCTGACTCCTAGAGCAACAAAAGAAGGGTTCATTGAATGGACTATGGATCTCAACCCCATGCAGGGCCCATCTATCCCAAAGAGAATGCACTAGGGTGAGCAGTGAATATTTTATAAGGGTGTGTATTTCTGCGCTTGGTTATTCTGTGGATTTGTGTGTGCATGGGTACATTTGTGCATGAGTATGTGTGTGTGCTTGTGTGGATATAGATGTGGGTATTTGTGTGCACTTTACACATGTGTGGGCTTGTGTAAAAAAGTATATGCATGGCTAGGTATATGTATGGGTATGTGCATGAGTACATTGTGTTAGCTATAAATGTGCATTTGCGTATGCATGGATCTGTGTGTATATGAGTGTGTTCATGGGTATGTATGCATGTCAGTATGTATGTGTGTACATTTGTGTGAGCATGAGTATATATGTACATAGTGTGCATTTGTATAAATGGGTATGTATGTGTGTACCATTGTGTGCACACAGATATATGTGTGCACTATATGCATTTGTGTGCTTTTAGGTATGTGTGTACATTCATGTGCACATATATGGAGAGTGTATGTCCAGTTGTGAGCATAAACATGTGACTGCATATGTGGGCTCATATACAAAGATATGCACATGCATTTCTTGGGCATGTCTATAAGTGTGACTCTTGTGTCTACGTTACCACTTTCAAATATGGAAGTGCATATGCAATTAGGCTTCTGAGCATGTAGATGTAAATGCATATATGAGTGTGAGAAAGTGTTCACAAAGCCTAACACAGCCGGCCCTGGTATATTTGGATGCCACACTGTCAAGTTAATCAAGCACACATGGAAATTCTTAGGGGAAAAATTGTATCTAATGAAAGCAGTAGGGGAACTACTAGGCGAGGGGAAAGGGAACAGGAGGGGCTGACTAAGAAAGATGGGGTGAAGAAAAAGAATATGACCAAAGCGCATTGAATATATAGATGTCATGATGAAATCCATTGTTTTATACAACATGCACATAATTCAACAGTTGTATCTGTTGAACGTGTGGAGATTTTTTTCTCTTAATATTTCCTAGATAATATAGTATAGCAACTATTTACCTAGCGGTTACATTGCTTTAGGTGTTAAAAGTAACCAAAAGAGCAAGACAGCCACCGATCCTATACAAACACTAGCACCATTTTATTTAAGAAATTTAAGCATCCACAGAAAACAAAAGCTTGTAAATAATCAAATGCCTGCATATCTAAATCAATAGACATTCAAGTTTCTTCAACAAAACGGGGTAGTATTTGACGGAACCAATATCCCAACTGTATGATGATAGCTGCATATTTATGAACGTTTGCACAGTTTATGTGATTACACCTCTAAATTCTGTGCATATGTAAAATATATGCGTCATCCTCTGTGTGTAGTTGTAAAGTGCATGTCTGCACAGTGTACTTGTGTGTGTACATATTCACACATGTGACATCACATCGTGTTTTTACAGCTGTGTTTGCCTGTGTGTGTACCCTCTCTACCTATGTCCTCTGAGGGGCTGGGGACTTGTTAGATGAATGCACAGCGGGGAGGAGGAGGGGTGATGTTAATAGAAGTCCCGCCTCCCTTAAGCAGAGCTCACCAATGATCACAGCGCTAACTGTGAGCAAGATGAAGGCATTCCTGCGCAGGAAGCGCCGCACGTGCTCTCTGGTCATGGTCTGCAGACGCAGGCGCGTGCGCAGAGCTCTCTGCTGCAGACTGTCCTGGAAGCTCTGCAGACAGCCCACGCCACCCAGGCGCTGGCCGCTCTCCCTCAGGAACAGACTGTTGCCGTGGCTGCTCATCGTGTCTCTGCCAGGACAGAAGAGACCATGTCTGGTGAGGGAGGAGTCCGAGAAAGGAGTGGGTAAGGTCGAGGGGCGGGCATTTATACACACACAATCAAAAATGAAAGTTCCTTTTTAAAGAGGGCCAGGCTGTATAGTTCAGTGGTAGGGTACTTGCGTGCCATGTTCAAGGCCCTACGTTCAATTCCCAGTACTGATCCCCTCAGCTTCCCAAGGAGCTAGGGTTGCAGGCATGCCCCACCACATGCATCCTTGAACTGTTTCGTCATTGTTTGGCTGCCACTACCTAAGTGGCTGTCTTTCTAAGATGGCTGCCCTCCCTATCTGTCTGAGTTCTCCATCTGCTTCCAAAAGACAGGTCACCTGACTAGGCTACCCATGCCCTGCAGGCTGCAAGCCAAGGCCTTGCTTCTCAGTGTGAAGCCCCACCCAGTCAGCATCTTGCTCCAAAAGGACTGGTCCCCTGAAGCCACCGTGTTGCTTCTCACCCTGTTGTGAACACTACAGATGCAGGACTGAAAGCTGCACAGAAAATAAGCAGTCTCTCCCTCTCCTCTGGGACATCATGTGCCCAAATGATAACTCAAAATCACCATGGATCCCAAAAGCATTCAACTGAGTCCAAAGCAGTCAGGAGCCTAGACACTTTGTCTTTTCTTATCGCTGCCCGACAAGCCATGCTGAACAGTCCAGACAGTGGTTTTGCAGATTACAAATCAGCCTCCTCAGACCAACACTGGATGAAAAGCCATCTTGGCACTCAGGAGGCTGAGATGGGAGAAGCAGGAGTTCAAGGCCTGCCCTGGTTGGGTAAAAAGACCCCATCTCAAAAAGGCAATCATCAGCTCATGTCTAGCTGCAAGAGCTGTTGACAGTTGATAGATTCTGAAAGAAGAAGGGGCAGTTTTCTCAGTGGTGTGGCCCTTGATAGGCTGCCCATACTCCATTGGACAGTCCTTTATTTTCATGGGCATCAGGCAGCATTAAGTGGACTCAGTGGATTATTTAGAAGAAGAGGAAGATAAAAAGGAGGAGGCAGCAGCATGAAGTTAGGAGAAGAATGGGAGGAGGTTCAGGAAGAGTTGAAGAGGAGAAGGAAGGCGATGTCTATATTATCTAAATATACATGTATTCATATATGAAATCACCAAAGAATACTTTTAAAAACTCAGTGGTAAGGCTGAGAGATGGCTCAGAGGTCAACAGTGCGCACAGCTCTTTGAAAGGACTCACATCAGGTGGCCCACAGCCAGAGGATCCGACCTTTTCTTCTGTCTCTGACATCACCTGAAGTCATATACACATACCCACCCATGGATACACATAATTAAAAATATAAAAATAATTTATATTTTATGTGTATGAGTGTTTGAATCCATGTGTATATGTCCACCATGTGTGCAGTGACCGTGGAGTCCAAAAAGGGGCATTGGATCCCCTGGAACAAGAGCTACAGGGAATTGTGGGCTGTTCTGTGGGTGCTGGGAGCCGGATCTGGGTTCTCTATAAGAGCAAATGGCACCCTTAAAGGTTGAACCATCTCTCCAGTCACAAAATAAATCTTTTTTTTTTAAATCAATGGTAGTATGGGCTTAGCATATGCAAAGACTTGGATTTAATTCCCAGCACCAAAAATCAGTCAAACAATTGATAAAGTTGTTCAATTTGCATCTGTTCTGGGCATGAACAGACTTTTCCTCTTATTCCCTAAACTAATATGTGCAAGGTATTGAAGTTGTGCTAGGTGGAGTTATTACTCTCTATCATTTTTTTTTGTGTGTGTGTGTCTGTGTCTGTGTCTGTGTGTGTGTGTGTCTGTGTGTCTGTGTCTGTGTGTATGGTCAGAGGACAACTTTTAGGAGTTCATCTCTCCTCCAAAATGTAAGTTTTAGGGACTGAACTCGGGACTTGGGATTGGTGGCAAATACCTTTACCCACTGTGTTAGGTGTTAAAAGTAATGTAAAGATCAGCTAAATATGAAAGAAGACAGGAAAGGGCTCTGTGCAGATATGATGCCATTTTATGTGGAAGACTTTGGAATACAAAGGTTTTGGAGTCTATCCAGGATGGAGGGTGTGCCTGGAACAAATTCTCTGACAAAACCTAAAAACAACTAGCTAGTGTGGGAGTTGACATGTGATAGTCTGTGAGTCAAATCTTTTAATATCTGTGTTGTTAGCATTTTTTAATCATGGTATTGGCACACAGCTACATTCATTCATTGTGTGTTTCGGCAGGTACTTTTGTGCTACAGTGGCAACGGTGAGTTGCTGAAATAGAGATCAGAAAACAAACTGTTTACCAAAGTGGCTATGACTTTACAAACGTGGGGGCAGAGAGGACAAGATGGCTTGTTGGGTAAAGAGGATTGTTGCCAAGCTGGATGGCCTCAATTCAGTCTTGGACCCACATGAAGAAAGGAGAGAACCAACTCCCACAAGTTGTCCTCTGACTGCCTTGTGCATGCTCGAGGGTGCATGCGCGTGCACACACACACTGAATAAATGTAATAATTTTAAAGGCTGACTTTAGCCTAGTAAAATCATATATGAATGCTGGAGTACTGAGGACACAGCTCAGAAACGTAGAGTTCATCAATTGCACATGAGGCCCCAAGTTCCATCCCAGCAGTGGATGGTGGGAAAAGCCAGCAGGTGGTAATTAACCGTTAAAAACAATTCAACAAATAAGCAGAAGTCCAAAAGATACAGACTTGGGCTAAAATGCAAGGCTGTCTTCAACACCCTCACCACGCCCGCCTTGATCACTATAAACTCACACAGTTGTGATGTGCCACTATGTTGATTCTTCCTTTTTATCTCCGTGGACATGTGATAACTGCTCCCACTCACAGGGCACAGTGAAACCTTTCAGAACATAAAGGCAATGCATGAGGCCAGATCAAGTTCTTTAGCAGTTTCATTCCCATTGGCCAGGAGCATTCAAACTCCTGTTTTCTAATCCTTTATAAAAGAATAAACTGTTGAACAATATCATCACCCTCCCCTTCTGTGTCTCCCCTCTCATAATCACTATTCTTCTGCCTGTTTGTTCAAGGTCAAGATTTGTAGCTTGCATGGGAATGAGATCACACGGCATTTGACTTTGTGTGCTTAGCTTATAAAATTAACCTCACCAATCTTTTGGGGGGAATGCTATAATGAGAATGAATTCTTTGTATGCTTATTAAAATGTAGTAAATGTTTTAAAACAACATTTTGTAATACTTGAAAGTAACCTCCACCTGGGACTTCCTGGCTCTCTTGGTCCCTTGGAGCTGTTGGGTACGTCTCATCCAGGGAGTTGCTCTGGTTTCTTTTGGTTCTCTTAAGCTACCTATTCTGGAAATGGCTTTTCTAGGATCTCCAACACCTGCAAGGTAAAGGGTTAAAGGATGGGTCTAATCCCTTTCCCCTCAACTCTTGAGTGTAATGAGCCATGCCAGCCACCACTTGGAGATAAAGGGAAGAAAAGAAGGACCTTCTGACCCCTAGACCTCAAACTTTCAAGGCCTAGAGGTCTTTGAAAGTAGAAGTGCTTGTCTCACTATACAGATGATACCCAAAGCTAAGAGCCACCTGAAGCATGACCAGAAAGCAATGGGGGGGAAAGACCTCAAAGGATCTAAAGGGTTCATGGTGTGTTAGAATAAACCCTGAGGGAGAAGACCTGTATATTTCTTACACTGACCATACATTAGCTATAGATGTGCAATGGCACCAACTCCACAAAACAGTCATTGTTCTGAAATAGAAGGTTCATTCAAAATCAGATTTTTGTGAGCCTCGCATGGTGATGCATGGCTATAGTCTCAAGACTTGAAAACAGCAGCAGAAAGGCAAGTTTCAGGCTAGCCTGAGCTACACAGGGAGTTCTTATCTTCTAATAGACAGAGAGGGAGGAGAGGAAGGGGGAAGGAGAGAGACAGAGTTGTTGGTACTTCTTAACCAAATCACAATGTGATGTGATGCAGCCTTGTGGGGTAACTTCAGTCTTAGCAAAGTAATACGCAGAAAAGATTTGTTTGTTTGTTTATATTTTTCATGTTTTCTTTTTCTTTGTTGATGTAGCCTGAAGCTGTGCAGGTGTGTGTGTGTAAAAAGATTAGTTTATTTTTATCTTATGTATGCGAGTGTTCGACCTGTATCTAACATGCCTGGTGCTTGTGGAGACCAGAAGAGGATGTTGGAGCCACTGCAACTGGCAATCAAACCAGGAACCTCTGCAAGAGCAGAGAGTGCTCTTTACCACTGAGCCTGCTTTCCAGCCCTAAAGTTGTGAGTTTTTTCATTCCTCCCTCCATTCTCAGACTTATAACTAAGCCATCTCCAAGGTCTCCTCTTACACAAACAATGGTGGGCTATATCTTTATCAGTGCTGTGCTAGGGGAGTAGTGAGTGACAGGAGAGAAAGGCAGGATAGAAATTAGTTCATCACACTCATACATACTTATATACAGCCTCACATCTTGTGTTCCATTGACACCCACCTAATCCTTTATGGACACACAGTCCCTCAAAGACTCTTCAGACAAACAACCACACACACCCTTCAGAAATGCAAATCCATTTTGCAACACCAGACACAAAATTCCTTCACATTGTGTGTGAATTCAACACAAACATCTGCTACATTCATGCACACCAGCAGACACATAACCACTCACAGACTCAGAAATGCAAACCCATGCAGTCAGCATCAGCCATACAAAGTCTACACACACACACACACACACACACACACACACGACACACACACACACACACACACACACACACACACACACACACTGGCCACTGCCATGCACACCATGAAACACAAGCCACACACTTAGAGTCTCCTGCACAAGTACCCCATGCAAATGAAACTACATGGATAGTGACATCCACACCATGCTTAGGCACACAAGCACACCACTTGAGAGCACAGAACCCTCAAAAGTCAAACACGTAGCTACACACACCTCTTTAGAAAAGCAATTCCACCAAAAACTCAACCTTCATACTCAGTGTCTGTGGAATAGGGCCAGTTTTAACCACAGTAGATATGGTTGGGGTTGTGTTATGAACCTGTGGCAGGGAAGAGGGATTTCAGCCCAAGAAATAGAAGAGGAGTCATATTCAATGTTGAAAACAGGACTATCTAAGAGTTGAGGTTACTAATGGGGGGTATGGGAGATGGGAAGGAGACCAGGGATCTAGTGACAGGAAACTCACCAGGGTGACGCACCTGTAAAGGAACAGGGGAGAGCTAAGGAAAGGTAGTAGTAAGTGGAGACCTGTGCACAGGGGATCCCCACCTGCCTCGGACCCAGAACCATCCCCAATCAGAAGCAAATGCTCCACTCACCAGCCTCGGGTCAGCGGGGCCGCCTTGCCCGCGCCTCGTCGCTGCGCCCGGATGCAGAAGCCAGAACCCTTGGAAGCGCAGGCCGGGTCCGCTGGGACCCGCCAGTGACCCGCGCTGAATCTGCGTTGGGGACAGGACTACCAAGGCACCGGCACAGAGCCGGTACTGGCTGGGCAACCAGAGGGATGCGGGCTGATCTGACGCTCACGTGGAAGCGGGGGGCGAGGGGCTGGGGCGGGGGGCGGGACCCCCTCAGGGATGTCCCCCTGCCGCAGCCGCACAGGAGCTGGGGGACGCGAGGCGGGCGGGGTGACCGGCCTCTCGCGCACAGCCTCCGCCCCTGCGCTGAGCCGCGCCTCCGAGCCCGCCCCCTGCCCCTCCCGAGTCCTCGGAGGCCAGTAGGTCCCCTAGGGATGCACAGGGTACCAGGCGTTGTTACCGCTAGGCGGGAACCCACATTCTCAGCGTGGGTCTGAGGCAGGGGGAGGGGAGAACGCCAGCGTCGGGTGACCACCACCAGCACGTGGGTTCGCTGGCCAGCTTCTCCCTCCGATCCACCCTCCTGGCTTAGGCCATTTCACTGCTGTGTCCCTTTGGGCCAGCCCCTCTCCCTCTCTGAGCCTGACCTGAGAGAAAATTACAGCTGAGCAAAGCAAAGCGCGAGAGCCTGGAAACGCTCTCTGCTGTGTGAACCTCAGTGCAAACCGGAACCTTTCATAATTGCTGTTACTATTGTAATTAATAATATCTCTTGCTATTAGCACAGTACACGAGACAACGTGGAGTTACATTTTCCTCTCAGATGACACTGATTTGGTTGCTTCGAGCATATTGGTTCTTCTGAGAACTGAGGTTCTTTATAATTGTGCACAGAGCCCAGCGAGAGAATAAAAGTCAATAAGGTGGACTCCAGCGAGATGGCCTACCGCTTGTTGTACTAGGCTGGTGACTTGAGTTCCATCTTTGGGATTTACATAAAGGTGAAGGAGAGAAACAGCATAAGAAGTTGTCCCTGACCTCCAAACATGTTCTATAGCAAACTCACCGACATCCACATGCACACATACTATTATTATTAATAATTATTATCACTATTATTATTATTGTCGTATCTGTGCTCTTTATTGTTATTTTGGGCAATTATTGGTGGCAACCTTGTGAATCAGACAGATTCCTTTAACTATATTCCATTTGCATAGCCCTACAAAATAGACATTACCACCCCAGTCTGCAGACAAAGTGACAAGTACGCAGAAAACTGGACAGCCAGGGAACTGTCCCCCAACTCCAATCTTTATACACAGCCCTGGCCCTAATCCTTGAACACACTTGCTAAACAAGGTGGTTCTCAATATTTTAGCTGTAACCTCCAAACACCAGAAAAACTTTTTAAAATTCTGATACCAAAACAAAAACTGCACTGGGATTCCATCTCTCCTGAGTCAGTGTGGCTATCACCAATAAAACCAGAAAGAGATTCTGGCGAGAAAAAGGAGTAAGGGAACCTTTATACTCTGTTAGTGAAAGTGTAAAATGGTGCCGCTTCTGTGAGCTTTCCTATAGAGGTTCCTGAAGAACTAAAAATAGAAATATCATACGACACAACTAGATCATGCTTGAGAGTAGACATAGAGGATTCTAATCCAGAGATCCACACATCATGTATGTGACTACGCTACTCACCACAGTGTGGGATCTGTCCATCAACCCCTGAACAGATAAAAATACTTCAGTAAAAGCACATAATGGAATTGTACTCACCTGTAAAGAATAAAACTGTCAAATTTACAGAAAAATAGATAGAACTTTAAAATTACCATTTTAAAATACTTTTTATTTATTTTTTGAGAATCTCATATCTGTACATAATTTATTTTGACCATATCCGCCTTCCAACTCTTCCCAGATCTTCACCACCATACCCCTCTACTGCTTGATATCCTTATTTTTTGGCCCATTGAGTCCCACTAGTTCTGTTTCCATATGGATGTGTGTGTGGCCATTCACTGGAGCATGGCCAGACCACACTGCTCAAGAAAACTGACTTTCCCTCCCCAAACAACCACCAGCTATCAACAACTCCTCAACTGTGGGTTGGGGCTTGTGAGCTCCTGGCTCTGTACTACACTTCTCATTGGCTAGATCTTGTGCAGACAACCAGAGTAGCTGCTCATGAGTTCAAGTCTTGCTCTGTTCAGAAGACATTGCCTACCAACATGTATTTCACAAAACGTCTGACTCTTGTTTAAACTTCAGAACAATCGAATCACACCCCTTGAATGGGACCCAGACATTGGTTTACTTAAATAACCTGCAAGTGGTGCTCAGGTATGATTTAGGTTAAATGAATACTTGCCCTAGATGTAGGTAGGACCAGCAGGCCACACTTCTAAGCTGTTTCTGCCTCCTCCCCATTCCCCCTGCTTTGCTCTCTGCCTGTGATCTGTTTCTATCTCTCCTTCTTTATATGTCATTTTCACAACTCTGTTGGCACACATGGAGACAGAGACTCAGAGAAGTTTGGTAACTTCCCCCAGGTGGCACAGCCGAAAGTGGCTCCCTAGTTTCAGTCTTTGTGCTTGCAAGCCTGGCTCTGGTCCTTGAACACATTTGCTAACCAGGGTGTTTCTCACCTCGACCTACTTAGAACATCCTGATACCAAATCAAAGTTGTGCTGACGTTATCAGCATGCACCCAATACTGTAATTTTGTGTGTGGTCCTGTTCTTAAGGCTTAATCAGTGGAGCTATCAACAAGGAAAGTCTCAGAAATTGTCAGAGTCAAGAGGATCTCAGGAGATTCAATAACCCAGTATAACTCAAAACCTTAGAATGGAATGAGACTGCAGCTCAAATCCAAAATTCCCCCGTATCCAAACCTTACATAACCTACCTGATACCACAGACTGAGATTCCACACCTGGCTATATGTGACAGTCCACAGCAAAAACTCAAAAGCACTGAGATTACTGTAGATTGAGCATGACGTCACACACCTACACTGCCTGTATTTAGGAGTCTGAAGCAGGAAGATTGCAAATACGAGGCCAGCCTGGGCTACAAGTATGAACTTTCCTCTAAACAAAAGAAAAATCAGGTATAAAATGGCTTCCAGATAATGTCTATCAGATGTGTATGCAGCATGATTGAACTTTGTGTTTAGATTAGACTCACACCTTTAATCCAAAATCTAAGAAGAAATTGCAAAATCTAAAACAGTAGCTGTGGTAATTAAATCACTTGCCAACCAGGTATAATTCCCAGGTGGGCATGGCAGCCTTTCTATAAATCCAGCCTTAGAAAGTAAAAGTAGGAGAATCTCCAGAGTAAGTGAGCTAAGGAGTCTCATCATATCTCGTCATATCGATGAACTCTTGGTTTTACAGAGAGACCCCCGCCTCAATAAATAAGGTGGAAGAACAATTGGAGGATGATTTCCAACATCCATCTTGGGCTTACACACACACACACACACACACACACACACACACACATTTCCCCTTAGTTAAAACAACATATCCTAGAGAAATGATCTTTTTTTTTTTTTTTTTTTTGGTTTTTCGAGACAGGGTTTCTCTGTGGTTTTGGAGCCTGTCCTGGAACTAGCTCTTGTAGACCAGGCTGGTCTCGAACTCACAGAGATCCGCCTGCCTCTGCCTCCCGAGTGCTGGGATTAAAGACGTGCGCCACCACCGCCCGGCTAGAGAAATGATCTTAATGATTAAGGAAGTTCTGAAAGGAGGCTCAATAACAATAAAGAAATAAACAATTCAAAAGTCTTGAGAAGTACCTGAAACTTAGTAGATTCACAAGGCTCCTTCTTTATATGAGCAGTAAAGAACTTTGAGAAAAGGAGAGTCCCTGCCTGCAAGTCATGTAGAGCAGTTTTCATGAGTCACCCATGCTCACCCATACTCATCCTCCAGTAAACATGTTGGTCCACCCGTCAGACTTGGATGGTGTTGTTACTCTGGTCTGCAGCCAGTTCCCTCTCTGGGGTGGGTAGACATTTATTCTACATCTCTCCAGGAAGAGGGTCACACAGAAGTGGCTGTACTAGGGAGGTTGAGATAGGAAGACTAAGAATGTCACAGTTGTGACAATTATGAACTCAGTGTCTTTGCCTACTGGAGGGAGGAGGAGCTCATAGGACCCCACCACCTACAACTGAGCTACTAGAAACTAACAGAGTCCAGGAGAGAGGGAAGGATAGTATCCAGGGCTGTCCTACTTGTAAGCCCACTAGGTTCTGATGGTTAGTTCCAAACTCAGGGTCACACAGGTAGCTCTGGTTAAACTCTATGGTACACTAAACAAACCGAAAACCAATGCTTACAAGAAAGCGATTTGTAAGGAAGGAGTAGGTACCACCAGGGCTTGGAGGGACATAAGAGTTAGCAGTTGTGCGAGTAACCAGAATACACCAGAGACATGTATGAAATTGTCAAAGAACAAAATGTATTAATGAAAAACACCAGAGCGATCAAGGAAGACACCCAGTGTCAATCTCTGACCTCTGTGCACGCACACTTGAATAAAATATATTTTTTGAAAAACAAAGCACACACAAAGACATAGCATTTGTTTCTATTTCTATGAACTTTCCAGAATAGGTCCATCCATGAACACAGGAAACAGACCAGTGGCAGCCTGAGGCCAGGAGAGAGCAGTGTAGTGATGCTAAAGGGGTGGAATTTTCTCGTGATGATAAACTTCTCTGTGACTAGATGGAGTGATAGGTGCCCAAGATGGTGAGTTGTACTGGGTGAGGTAACAATACCAAATCCATGCTCTTTGAAATTATTGCATATGACATGAAACTCCCTTCATGAAGTGAAAAAGAACTTGAAATTTAGCACAAATATTTCTACACAATGTTTCTCCAAGATTCATTGATTTTAAACTAAGCGGGGAAGCAGGAGAGATGTATATGGTGCCTGCAGCGCCTGAGAGGCAAGAAGAAGGCATTGGATCCACTGGGCTACAGTTACAGGTGACAGGGAGCTGCCAGAACTAGGTGCTGGAAACCAAACTCCAGTCATCTGCAAGAGCTGTACAGGCTTTTAATAGCTGTGCCATCTCTGCAGGCCCCTTGATACAGGATCTTAAATGCTGAACATTTGACATACCAAACCTTGTGTGTTAACCAAAGACATCATCTAACAACACATTCAGTATAAGACATAAAACTGATGATGAAATACCCACACTACAGAATGTCGCCATGGAAACTGTAGTAAGGTTCCTGGTTTTTCTTTCTGCCTCAGCCACCTGTGTTACTTGCCTCAACAATATTACTGATTCTGTCAGTGTTTTGCTATTTTGATGATTTTTTAAATAGTGGCAGTAGTGTTAATATGGGAGGGTGTTAATTACTAACATTGTAGTACTATGAGCAAATGACCAAGTTTGGGCATTCTTGACATCTTGCACACTAGATAAATACTTCATCCCAGTTCTCACCAATAAATCTTTCCTCCCAGTAGGTTAAGGATATTGGAATCACAAGGGACTGTTAATGTAGAGTTGTGCAGGCTTTTGAGCCCAAGTCTATGACCTGCTGTTATAGAATCAGTCTCTGGCTCCAGTTCCCTCCCAGAGCTGCCATCCCTTGGTGACTGCACGCATTCCTATGGGATGGGCTTGAGCACTGAACAGGAGCCAGAGATGGAAGAATCCAGGCTAATTCCTCTGTGAGAAGTATTCCCTACTAATTAATTGGGGCAGAACTAGCCTAAGGCATCCCCGAAGCCCCAAGAGTTATTAAGAGAGAGGAGGGTCTCATTATGGGCTGGCTGTTTCTCTGCTGTTTCCAGAACCACCCCCAAGGGGGGGGGTCCTCCTCTCTGACTCCCACAGCCAGAGCAGCCTGTTATCCAAGAGAAAAGTCTGAGAGTAGAAAAAGAATTTCAAGGGAAGAAAAAAAAGAGTGGACTATCAGAAACCACACACACGCACAGTTCAGTCTGCATTTTTATTCACATTTTATTCCAATTACTTGATATATATTAATTCTTGGAAAGCACAAATTTTTTTCTCTTAGGAGTTGTGTGAGAGTATATGGTGATATTAATCCTATTTTTTACATGTCACATTTTTACATGCTCTATATTATAAAGTTAGTTTTATCTGCTTCGTACTAAACTGAATCCTTATAAATGCTTCCTTGTTTTGAGACATGTGTTTTGAAAATAATAGCAAGTAAAGCCTTCTATCTTAATTTTAGATCTCATCAAATTATTTCTTTACAGTTCATGTGTTCAGTAATGAGTTTTGTCAACCACAAGTCATTTTCCTGTCTTTAGCTTCTTGTACTTATTAGAATAACTCATTTTAAAGGGAGGGCATAAAGTTGGTAGAAAGTTGGAGGGAAGTGGTAGTGGGTGAGTTTGATCAAAATACATTGTACAAATTAAAAATTTTTCAAATGATAAATAAATATTATTTTAAAATAAAAGGTACATATGTGGGTTGATGGATTTTTCTCGTAAATTAATTCATTAGGAAAATCCAGAGCAAGTAAATGCATAAGGATAGAGCAGAGTGGTGGTTACCTGTCAGGGCTGCAAGCAGGGGAAAGAAGGATAACGGTGTAAATGGAGAGCCTTTGGGGTAATAAAGATCGAGGATGTTTTTCAGCGATTTATTTTTTAATCATGTGCATGTGCGTGAGTTCATGCAGCAGCTCCCTTGGGGCTGGAGTTACAGGCAGTTGTGAGCTGTGACTCTGGTCCTGGGCAAGATCAGTATGAGCCGCTAACTGCTGAGCCACCTCTCTGGCCCCCACAAGCCAGTACTTGAATTTGGTGGCTGCATAGCAAGATGGTTATAATAAATGCCTGAAGTGTGTCGGGTTGTCTGCTTATTTGGTTGGTTGATTTTGACTTTTTTTGAGACGCGGTCTCATTCCATAGCCTGGACTGGCCTCACACTGATAGCAATCAGCCTCTTGAATGTAGGATTCTAGGTGTGAATCACTCTGTCTGGTAGAACTGTGTACTTTCTGACAGTCAAATTTATCTTCTGTATATTTTACACTTAAGAAAAAACAAAGCCTAAGCCGGGCGGTGGTGGCGCACGCCTTTAATCCCAGCACTCGGGAGGCAGAGGCAGGCGGATCTCTGTGAGTTCGAGGCCAGCCTGGTCTACAAAGGGAGTTCCAGGACAGGCTCCAAAACCTACAGAGAAACCCTGTCTCGAAAAACCAAAAAAAAAAAAAAAAAAAAAACAAAGCCTGATATGATGATGCACGCCTTTAAGTTCAGCACTCATGACAGAGAGGTAGTGGATCTCTGTCAGTTCAAGTCCAGCCTGGTCTATATAGCAAGTTCCAGGCCCACCAAGGCAACAGGGACAGATCTTAGATAGATAGATATAGATAGATAGATAGATAGATAGATAGATAGATAGATAGATAGATAGATAGATGATATAAATCTCAAGGGATGACTCAATGGATAATGGTGCCTGCCATCAAACCAGCTTCATAAACTGTTCTCTTTCCTCCTTATGCATACCATGAGAAAACACAAATGCACATGAAATTGTTGTGAAAACTCAGTCTCACTATTTGATCAGAAAGAAAGAACAGAGAAAGAAAGGCTGGAGATAGAAGTCCAAGGAAGAGCATCTGCCTGGGGGCATATGATCCTGAGTTTAGTCTCCAGGAGAGACAGGATGGAGAACACATCACTACACATTTCAATGCATTTTGTTCAAAGTAACAGTTGTGGGAAGCAGAAAGGAAGCCAGCTACTGTGGGATAAAGGAATGGGGTAGTGAAGATGGAGGAAGGACAGATATGAGAGCAAGGAAAGAGATATCTTGATTGAGGGAGCCATTATGGGGTTAGCAAGAAACCTGGCTCTAGAAAAATTCCCAGGAATCCACAAGGATAACCTCAGCTAAGACCCTAAGCAATAGAGGAGAGGGTGCCCTAACTGGCCTTGCCCTGTAGTCAGACTGATGATTATCTTAAATATCACCATAGAACCTTCGTCCAATAACAGATGGAAACAGAGGCAGAGACCCACATCGGAGCACTGGACTGAGCTCCCAAGGTCCAGCTGAAGAGTGGAAAGAATGAGAATATGAACAAAGAGGTCATTACCATGAAGGGTTAATCCACTGAAACAGTTTATCTGAGCTAATGGGAGCTCACCAACTCCAACTGGACTGGGAAGGAACAAGCATAGGACCAAACTAGTCTCTCTAAATGTGGTTGACAGTTGTATGGCTGGGCAGACTGAGGCACCACTGGAAGTGGCACTAAGATTTATCTCTACTGCATGTACTGGCTTTTGGGGATCCTATTCTCTTTAGATGGATACCTTGCTCAGCCTAGAGGTAGTAGTGAGGGCCTTGGACCTTCCACAAAGCAAAGTGCCTTACCCTCTCTTTGGATTAGATGGGGATGTGGTGGGAGGGTGTGTGAAAGGAATGGGAGGAGGGGAAGGTGTGGAAATTTGGATTGGTATTTTTTTAAAGATCTAATAAATTTTAAAAAGGAGGGGGGGACTGGCAGAAGTGGAAAGGGATTGGAAGATGAGAATCACCAAAACAAATGATGTAAGAAGATAACATCCTAAAGTCCATGACTTTGCGTGTTAAACAAACTACTTAAAAAGAGAAAATTCCTAATTTAGCAAGAACTAGAGTTTTTAAAAATCGTTTTTCTAAGTGGACATAGTATCGACCTCCATTCTAAATATCCTCCATGCCCACAGGATAGCACAGCTCTCAGATCTCATGAGAAGTTCTTTGTGCAGTGCGTGGAGACTAACACAGAAGCTTATAACTGAGCCAATTGTGGTGAAGACTACCAGAGTCTTCTCTGTGCATGAGGTTAGGGAAGACCTGGACAAAATAGTGACTCCTGCATATGGCAAGGCCACTGCATCCGTGAGTTCACAGGCACTGCCATTACCTGCACAAGAAACCAGTCAACACTCCAGAATGGATCTGAACGGGCACATAAGCCCTCATCTCCAGCTGAGAAGCATCTGACAGCTGACAACTGCCAGAGACATAAGAATCAGTTTTCACGAGAGATGTGATCCCAGGTAGGTGGCTCCAGCAAGTGGCCCCACACCCATGCACTTAAAACCAACACTAATTGGACTCAGTGGAACATAAAATGAGAACATGAAGTTTGGAGGGTGATGTAAGGGAGGAGCTGGAACAAATTGAAGGGAGTGTGAGAGGTGAATTTGATCAAAATATATTATAAGCATATATGAAATTTTCACAAAATAAATAAGAATATTTAAATCATATTCTACATGATGAGAACACAATGTTATCTAGGTAAGCTTTAAAAATTAAAAATTTAAAGATAAATGTCCTTCCAGCTCATGATTATTTATTCAATATTTTTAAGTATTTTTATTTTTATTTTAGGCATATTGAGCATTCCACCTCCATGTTTGTTTGTGCAATATATGTGTACCAGGTGTCCCAGGATGTTGGTTCTCCTAGACCTGGATTTACAATCAGTTGTGAATTTCAGACAAATAATGTGGATACTGGGAACCAAACCTGACTCCTCTGAAAGAGCAGTCAGTGCTCTTAACTGCTGAGCCTCCCTCCAGCCCTTACTTAGCATTTATTATCTTCTACCTTATGCTAGGTGTGGTGACCTACCCCTTTAATCTCAGAACTCAGGAGGCAGAGACAGGTATATCTCCATTAGTTAAAGCCAACCTGGTCTACATAATAAGTTCCAGGCTAGTCAGGGTTTCATGGTCAGGCCCTGTCTCAAAAATAAAATAAAACCATCTACTTTAGTATCATACTAAGACAGGAAGCCTAGTCCAACCTGATCTTGCAGCTGAGTGATCAAGAGAAATAGGGCTGGAGAACTTACATGGCCTGCAAGGACCCTCCATCTATCTTCACCAGCTCTATGTCCTCATGGACAGTGGTACTCATGAACTATATCAACTGGCCCATGATCCTCTAACGTCTCTTGGGTTCAAGACGTGGGAAGAGCAGGAAGTTGAAGGGATGGAAAAAAGTGAAGCTAGAGCAGTTATTGCTTTAGACCCATCCCTCATGCTCCCAGCAGATTTATCTGTACCCCAGCTCTCTCCCAGGTCTTCCCACTACCTCCACATCCACCGAACTTCATCTTCTCTTTTGTTGGTGTGAGACAATCATCTATATTCTGTCAATAATATTTTAAATAAATGCTGATTGGCTGATAGCCAGGCAGAAAGTATAGGTGGGAAAACAAGACAGGAAATAGAGGTGGGGCAAAGAGAACAGGAGTATTTTAGGAAGAAGGAAGCTCCTCCCGAGTCCTGCCCAGACCTATGAAGAAGCAGGATGTGACCTGCCCCACTGAAAAAGGTAATGAGCCATATGGCTAACTTAGATAAGAATAATGGGTTAATATGAGCTACAAGAGCTAATAAGAAGCCTGAGCTAATGGGCCAATTAGTTTATAATCTTATGGAGACCTTTGTATGATTTCTTTGGGACTTGCCGGCTGTAAGAACTGGACAGGACAGAAATCCCAACAAGCAGGCCCTCCATGCTACATTTTGTTGAGGTTGTTTTTTTTTTTAAATCTATCTAGTCCAAAATGTGTTCCCCAAACATTCTTGAATGTGGAGCCTGCCTTAGAGTGTGGCCCACGAATCCTTAAAAAAAACAGATTCCCTCTCTCTGCAACCGTCAAGTGCCAATAACTTCTCAGCTAGGAATGGGAATGTGTGCTCACCTCCCTCCTCACAACAGCTTCCACTTCCTCAGCTGATGCTGAGATTTTGTCCAGCTTGAGTTTGTGCAGGTCTAGAGTAAAGTCTGTCATAACTGCTGTGAGTTTCTATGTGCAGCTGCCCTGTTGTACTTGTTGTACTTTCTGTCTACTGCCTGGGGCTGACCGACTTAAGAACTGGTCTTTAATTACTACTCCTCCAGTCAGAGTCAGAAGTCAAATTAATACGCTTAGTTAAAGCAGCCTGCAACTTTTCAGAGAATTCTGCCGGGTGCTTCTCTAGCCTTTGGATGCCCAGTAAAAGCTCAGAATTACATTTACATCTAGGCAGATGTATCATGTCATATGAGGAGTAAGCTCATGGTACAAAGAGGAGACTGACTCCCATGGGTTGTCTTCTGACTTATACACACACACACACACACACACATACACATAAACACACACACTATGGCACATACATGCTTACACACATACAAATACACAACATAAATGAGATGCATTTTTTAGATCCCCATTTAAAAAAAAAACTGGACATAGGCTACACATGCCTGTAACCCCAGCATTGGTGGGTAGGGGCCCAGAGACAAGCGGATCCCAAGAATCCAATGGCCTCACTGAAGTATTGAGCTCCAGGTTCAGTGAATAATCCTGTCCCCCCCATCAATAATCCAGAGAGTGACAGAAGAAGACATCCAATTTTCTGAACTGGCCATTCTATGTGTGTACATTTGCACACTCAGGTGTATGCAGTATAACACACACACACACACACACACACACACACATACACATACTCCAACAATAACAATAACAACCGCAAAAAAAAACAAAAGAAAAAAAACTTGGAGCACAAAAACATGGATGAGCTTTCTCCTTGTGATGGGGTGGAGTGAGGCATTGCAGCTAAAGTGACTGCTCAGAAATAAAGAGCACTTGCTGATCTTCCAGAAGAACAGAGTTCAGTTCCCAGCACCCATGTTGGGCAGCTCACAGCTATCTGAAACTCCAGTTCTAGGGACTCCACTGTCCTCTTCGGGTCTCTGATAATACCCACATATGCTCACATAGACACACATAAATAAATAAATAAATAAATAAATAAATAAATAAATAAATAAAAAGCGAAGAGTAAGAAAGTAAATGGAGACAGAACCTCGGTGTGTGGGTTACCTATTACTTATACAAATTATTCCAAATTTATCAGCTTAAAATAATACATAGTAAGTACACTAAATGGATCCCTGCACATTTAGACATGGCTTAGCTGAGTTCTCTGGGATATGGTCTCTCACCAGCCTACAGATAAATGTCATCTTGGGTCATTGTTTCATATCAAGAGTCAACTGTGGAAGCACCTAACTTCATGCTCAGACTTGCATTCTGAGCAAGTGCTATATGATTTTTTCCCCTGGGGAGATGTGAACAAACATCTATTCCCCACAGACTGGGCACCAATCACTGACCAAAGTAACAATATCAACAAAGTCCAACTTGATAAGCCATTGAGTTTATTGGGATTACTTGCAAGAGTATGGGTGATGAGTTACGTACAGAAGCATGGATGCCTCAAAGGCAGCTGTGTCAACAAAAGCCAATCTTAGCATGGGGGAAAACTCACAAATACTATATCCCACGTGGGGGAACAGCAGTCCCGAGTTATGATATCCCTGCTCCCATTTGAGGTGCTTATCTGCAAAGAAAATATAATAAATTCCCTCTGCTCCTGGAGTGGGGGAAGAAATTTTGAGTGCATGGTGACCATTCTTTGATCCCTGCCAGGGTCAGGTTACAGTCCCTTCACAGCCCCCTCCTCATTTGGTGCCATGGTATAAAAGCCAGCCCCAGCAGAACAATAAAGAAGCTGTTCCACCTCAACGTCATGCTCTGTGCATTCATTCAACCTGGACACCCTCCACCGAGATTCTTGGTTCCAGCCCGCGCTGGTGCGGCACCCACATATAAAGTGAGAATATGTCCATTCCAAGTTGTGGTTGAGGAGGTGTTTATTGTAGATAGAAGGAGAATCCAGCTAGAGGCATCTGGAAGAGTCCAGTGCAGGGAGAGTAAGTAGTACACCAAACATGGCCAGCAGAGTAAACTGGGCCCTGGGAGGCAGTGAAGGGCCAAGGAAAGGGGGCAAGAGAAAAAGGTCAGGGGGGGGGGAGGGAGAGAAAGAGAGAGGAGCGGGGAGAGAGAACCAAGAGAGCAAAAGAGCCAAAAGAGCTCACAGCCAAAATGGCAGGGTTATATAGGAATGAGAAGGTATACAAAGGGAAGCCCATGATCTGGAGAAGTTTAGGGTCAGGGAGGGGTGAGAAGAGCCAGGACATGAGCATGGACCTTCTGTAGCAGGTACTTGAGATACTAAGAGATCCAGGAGGCCAGCATGCACTTTCTGATAGGCACCACAGTTAGGCATTTTGTCCTGAGCTTTTTTTTTAACCTGAAACTGGGTCCCTGCACACCTTGCAGGCAACTCAACAAGCCAGAGTCTCCTCTTCCCAGCAGTCCTTTCTGCTTAAGTAACCTCTGGAAAGAACTTTATGAATCTCATAAATTTCAAGGACATCCTGAGACTTACATGCTTTATTTACTTCCTGGGTCTGTCATTTGTTTGCTTTTTAGATTTTTTTATTTTATTTTATATTTATGAGTATGTATATATATTCACCACTTGCATGTCTGGTACCCACTAAAATCAGAGCATGTTGGATCTCCTGGACCTGAAGTTATGAAAATTGTGAACCACCACATAGGGTAATGTAAAATTGAACCTGGGTCCTCTGCAAGAGCAGCAAGTGCTCTTGACCACTGAGCCATCTGTATTGGCTAGTTTTATGTCTACTTGACACAAACTAGAATCATCAGAGAGGAGAGAACCTCAGTTGAGAAAATGTCTCCATACAATGAGGCAGTAGGCAAACCTGCAAGGCATTTTCTTTCTTAGTGATTGATGGGGAAGGGCCCAGCCCACTGTGGGTGGTGCCATCCCTGGGCTGGTGGTCCTGGGTTCTATAAGAAAGCAGGCTGAGCAACCCATGGGGAGCAAGCCAATAAGCAGCTCCCCTCCATGGCTCTGCATCAGCTCTTGTCCCCAAGTTCTTGCCCTGTCTGAGTTCCTGTCCTGACTTCCTTCAGTGATGGACTGCAACGTGGAAGTGTAAGTCAAACAAACCCTTTCCTTTTTTTTTTGGTCATGCCTGATTTTGGTCATGGCGTTTCATTACATAACTAGTAACCCTAAGACACCATCTTTTCAGCAGCTCCCTCCCCATAAACACACATTTTTAGGCAGGGTCTCTCATTGAACCTAAGCTCACTGGTTAGCTAAACTGGCTGGCCTGCAAATTCTAGGGATACTTTTGCCTCTGCCTATGAAAAACAGAGAGTAGAGGTAGAAAATTTATATGTAAGAATATAAGGGAAGTGTTCTAGTTTCATTTCTGCTACTGTGATAAAATCCCTTGACAAAAGTCAACTTAGAGAAGGCAGGGTTTATTTGGCTTATAATTCCGGATTACAGTCTATCACATCAGGGAAGTCAAGGTAGAAACTTGAAGCGGCTAGTCACACTGCATCCACTGTGAAGGGAAGAGAGCTGTGAATACATATATGCTCACTCATGCTCAGCCACCTCTCTACACTTATCCAGGCCAAGATTCCCTGCAAAGGGAATGATGCCACTCACGGTGGGCTAGATCTCTCCTCATCAATTAACAATCAAGACAATCCCCCATATACATGCCCACAGATCAGCCTCAACTAATCAGTCCCTCACTGAGACTTTTTTCCCATTTAATTCCAGATGGTGTAAAGTTGGCATTTAAAACTAACTGTCCCAGGAATTGAATCAAGTTTTGGGTGCTCAACAATTTTAAATACTACCTCTGGGTCAAGTTGTAAGAAACTGGGAAAGAAACAGTAGGATTCTACTAAATGCAAAGGCCCTTGATGACTCTGGCCTGAGTCAATTCAAAGGGCCAATAAGGTTACAGCCCCATGAACCAATCCTTATCACTCATTGACCTATATGGTCACCACCTCTACAGGAGGTGACCAGAAAGCATTCCACACAGCCTGGGGCTTCCCATGTCTCCTGACACCTCCACCAGGAAAGCGACCTCGTTTCTCAAAGACAAAACAGATTCTAGGTCACATCCCCCTGGAATGAGAGACCAATTGATGTGATTATCTCCAAGAGAAAGGGGGCACCTGCTAAAAGTAGAAACCAGTGCCCCAGAAGGGAAGACATCGGGGAACCTAAAAAAGGGTCTCTGATAATTACCTGCCAAGATTTCAGAGCGAAGGGCATTTCCATGTGATAGCAAAAGAAAAAAAGAAAGAGGAGCTGGAATTTTTCAAAGGCTCTCTCTCCTCAGCCACTCACCCACCCAGCCACTTTCTACCTCTACCTACTTGACACGCACAATACGGAACAGACAGCCTCGGCCAAAAGTCAGCAAGAAGGAATTCTATAACGTGTCATTTATAAAATTCAGAGAGCTAATTTCTCAACGAAATGCAATTCCCCATTGACCTGAGTGAGAAAGAAGCAGGGCATATAGCGAAATGAACACAGTGAACCAAAGAATATGTTCAGAATGAGTGTCTCTGGATAGTAAGATTAAAGGTAAATCAATTCCATCCTCTTCATTGTGTCTGTGTTTTCCACAAAGTGCATACATTAGTTTCATAGCCTAAAAGGACAAGTGTAGCCAAAAGATGTCATCTGGATGTGGCATAACCATTGTACGCATGTACTCCCTGCAGTTGTGACTTTCTGCACAAGACCTACTATAGGGCTGTATTATACAGGCCCATATTTCTACATTGTATGGTGGCCAGAATTTCAGGCTACAATTTGCACCTGCCACACAGGAGGTGGTCACCTAGCATTTCCAGACAAACTGACGCTATCCTAGACAAAAGGTCAGGATGTGCTAATGTCACTCTGCTCCTTCTTTGTAATTGGAAGGTCGCCTGGGAAAGAGGTGTTAATTCAGTCTATGTGAGAGAGCAGGAAGATAGGAAGACTTGACAAAATGGACATAGAAAAGTGTGGACGTGACCTAGGAAACAGAATGCTAATTAATTTCCCCCTCAGGTTACATTTTGGTACAAAAGCTGTTTGGAGAATAACTGCAGGTGAATTTTCAGGATGTGAACTCAGAATTTCATGAGGGATCCCTGAAAACTACCTCCCGATGAAGTCAGTGAGTTGTGTCTTTATTCCCACGCCTCCCCTCGGGTCTGAGAAATAATTTATGCCAGGGCTGGACCCTGACAACCTACATGCACAGGGTTGGATCCTTCTCATGGTCCCCACTAGGCTGCTCATGCTCCAGTGCATGGGCCCACATGCGTGTGTATACAGGTAACACGAATTATACTTAGCGGTTTATGTAAAAAAGAAAAGACATGAAGTGGGGAGGTGAGAGGTAAGTCCAGCAAGAGGTATAGAGAAGGTGAATATAATCAAACTGTATTTTATACGCATATGAGATTCTCAAAGAATATGTACTCAGAAATAGTGGGCCCCTCAATATTTCATCTTAGATGAGGAAGGGGCCCATGGAGCCCCACTACCAGCACCCTGAGGGACTACTGGCAGTTAACTGTTATTGCGGAAAGGATGTTATTTCCCTCAGTGATATCCTATAAATAATCACGCTCCTGCAGGCAGCTCTAATTAGACTCAGCAGGTCACACGCAAGAAGACATGAAAGTAGGAGCTGGACTTCCTGAGAAGACTGGTCCAACAGGAAATGGAGGGGGGTGGGAGAGGGGAACTGAGTGAAAGCGACTAAACTTGATTACATAAACGCATGAAGCTATCAAACACTTAATAACCAGATTGGCATGCATATGGCTTGAGAGATGCTGGCCTCCTGTACACAGTCCTCCCTTTCATGCTGCAGAGGTTCCCAGACCCTCTCAGAGACCAAATCCACGATAGTCACATCCCCCCTCTAAAGTAATATGTATTATTTGCTTAGAACCCACACACACCCTCTTGAGTATGCTAAACTATCTCTTAAACTGTAATATAATGCTAAATATTTGGGTGCTATGTAAGTAGTTTTGATATTCTATCACTTAGTGAATAGTAATTTTAAAAATTTAGGGCTTGGGAAGATAGCTCAGTGGTTAAATGCTTGCCTAAAGCACGAGGACGTTTAGATCCTGAAGCCTACACAAATACCAGGTGGGTGTGGTGCCCTGCCTGTAATCCCCTAAACAAGCTGACTCATAGACTGGCCATTTCGGTTAGCTCTAGGTTTGACTGAGAGCCCATGCCTCATTGGATCAGGTAAAAGAGTGATTAAGAATGACTCCTGATATCAACTTCAGGCTCCCACATGCATGTACACAATGCACACCTACACGTGTGTATACAGAAAGAGAGAGAGACAGAAGAAACACTTGCACATGTTCAGTTTAGATACAGTATGTCTCTGTAGCTGTTTGGATATGTGGGTGTGGAATCCACACAGAGCTGACTATAACATTAGGAAACACTTTTGGGAAGTCACCATTAATCTCTTAGAGATTGAGAGCCAATCTCAGCCTGTAATCAGTGTGTCCTCTGAGACATCTTTGGTGCAAGTCACCTTGGGACAAAAATATCTGGGAGAATGAATTTAAGGGAAGAAACTTTTACTTTGACTCAGAAGTTCAGAGGTTTCTGATCCGTTGTTGTGGCATGTGATAAGGCAGAGTATCATTGTAGGGAAAGTATGGTGGGGCATAGCTGTTCACCTATGGAAGCCAGGACAGGCAAAGGAGGGGGCCAGGGACAATATCTCCTTCAAGAGTATGCCCATGGTGACCAGCTTCCTACTGGGCCCCATCTCATAAAGTTTATACCATCTATGATACCTCATTAAGATATAAATCTATCAATGGATCCATCCATTGAAGAGGTCAGACTCTCACAAACCAATCACTTCCCAAATGTCTGAATGAAACTCTGCTAAGAAACACATCTACAATACGCAAGCTTTGGGGGAACATTTCAGAGCCAGACCATAATAGCTATCAACCCAGGTGTGAGCGGTAGGCTTTAAAACAGTTGGAGCAGGCTGGAGTGGTGGCTCAGCAATTAAGAATGTGCACTGTGCTTGCAGAGAACCCTAGTTTGAATCCCAGCACCCAAGTCCAGCAGCTTACAACCGCCTGTAACTCCATCTCCAGGAGATCAAATGCCCTTTTCCAACCTCCTGGGGCAACTGCACTCATGAGCACATCTTCCTGCACAGATATATAACCATACACATACTTAAAAATAAAAGAGAATGTTTAAGAGAAGAACAGAATCAGGGCTAAAGTAGTGGCTCAGTGGTTAAGAGCATTGGCTAATTTTCCAAAGGACCTATGTTAGGTTCTCAGCTCACAACTGTCTGTAAGACCAGTCCTAAGATCCAGTACCCTCATCAGACCTCCTCAGGAACCAGGTATATATGTGCACAGACATACAAACTGACAAAACACCCATACACATAACATAAATAAATTGAAAAATATGTAGAGCAGAAAATGGTTTGCCTTAACCTCAGCAGCACAGACATTAAGGGCAACATTGAATAAATGGGACCTACTAAAACTGAGAAGCTTCTGTAAAGCAAAGGACACTGTCACTAAGACAAAAAGGCAACCCACTGACTGGGAGAAGATCTTCACCAACCCCGCAACAGACAAAGGTCTGATCTCCAAAATATATAAAGAACTCAAGAAACTAGACTTTAAAATGCTAATTAACCCAATTAAAAAATGGGGCACTGATCTGAACAGAGAATTCTCAACAGAAGAAGTTCAAATGGCCAAAAGACACTTAAGGTCATGCTCAACCTCCTTAGCAATCAGGGAAATGCAAATCAAAACAACTTTGAGATATCATCTTACACCTGTCAGATTGGCTAAAGTCAAAAACACCAATGATAGCCTCTGCTGGAGAGGTTGTGGAGGAAGGGGTTCCCTCATCCATTGCTGGTGGGAATGCAAACTTGTGCAACCACTTTGGAAAGCAGTGTTTCGGTTTCTCAGGAAATTCGGGATCAACCTACCCCTGGACCCAGCAATACCACTCTTGGGAATATACCCAAGAGATGCCCGATCATATGACAAGGACATTTGTTCAACTATGTTCATAGCAGCATTAGTTATAATAGCCAGAACCTGGAAACAACCTAGATGTCCTTCAATGGAAGAATGGATGAAGAAAGTGTGGAATATATATACACATTAGAGTACTACTCAGCGGTAAAAAACAATGACTTCTCGAATTTTGCATACAAATGGATGGAAATAGAAAATACTATCTTGAGTGAGGTAACCCAGACCCAAAAAGATGAACATGAGATGTACTCACTCATAATTGGTTTCTAGCCATAAATAAAGGTCAGTGAGTCTATAATTTGATATCCTAAAGAAGCTAAATAAGAAGGTGAACCCAAAGAAGAACATATAGCTATCCTCCTGGGTAGGGGAAGTGGACAAGATTGCCAGGCAAAAAGTCGGGATCTTGAGGGTGGGGTGGGAGGGGGTGGGGGGAGATGGGGAGAGAAGGGTGAGAGGGGTAGGATGGGGAGAACTTGGGGCAACGGGATGATTGGGATGAAGGAAGGTTGGATAGGGGAGCGGGGAAGCACATATCTTAATTGGGGGAGCCATCTTGGGGTTGGGAAGAGACTTGGACGTGGAGGGGCTTCCAGGTGCCCAAGGCGAGGTCCCCAGTTAGTTCCTGGGGCAGCTGAGGATAGGGAACCTGAGATGATCCTGTCCTATGGCCATACTGATGAATATCTTGCATATCACCATAGAACCTTCATCTGGCGATGGATGGAGATAGAGACAGAGACCCACACTGGAGCACTGGACTGAGCTCCCAAAGTCCCAATGAGGAACAGAAGGAGGGAGAAGATGAGCAAGGAAGTCAGGACCAAGAGGGGTGCGCCCACCCCTGAAGACGGTGGGGCTGATCTATTGGGAGCTCACCAAGGCCAGCTGGTCTGTGACTGAAAAAGCAGGGGATAGAACCGGACTCTCTAAATATGGCGGGCAATGGGGGCTGCTGAGAGGCCAGGGACAATGGCACTGGGTTTTGATCCTACTGCATGTTCTGGCTTTGTGGGAGCCTAGCCAGTTTGGATGTTCACCTTCCTAGACCGGGATGGAGGGGGGAGGACTTTGGACTTTCCACAGGGCAGGGAACCCTGACTGCTCTTCGGACTTGAGAGGGAGGGGGAGAGGAGTGGGGGGACGGGGAGAGGAGTGGGGGAGGGGGGAGGAGTGAGAGGCTGGGAGGAGGCGGAAATTTTTTTTTCTCAATAAAATAAAAAAATAAATAAAAAAAAGAAAATGGTTTGCCTATCTTCAAATGTAGGTAGAGAAGTTGGGAAAGATTATAATCTAAAATGGAACATTGAAGGAATTCATGCCTGGTAATATAAACCTGGTCATATATAAACTTGGCCTCTCCAAGTCAGTGGCCTTGGAGTTCATAACCCTAGGAGGAACGTAATCTTGTTGTTTGACTACATGGGCATGCTGCCAAATTGCCTTCTAAATATTCGTTTTATGCCCATGAATTACGCTACTCTCAGCCTTGGCCAGAGAAGCTGCTTCTACCATGGGTGGCAGTTAAGACAAAGAGTCATAACTGGCCAATGTACTGAGAATAAAAGATTGTTGATGCCAGGCTGTGGTGGACACACCTTTAATTACAGCACTGGAAGGCAGATGCAGGCAAATCTCTGAGTTCAAGGCCAACTTGGTCTACAGAGTGAGTTCCAGGACAGCCAAGGCCACACAGAGAAACCCTGTCCTGTCTGATATTGGAGGGACAACTGTTGAATGCTAAGCCTAAAACAAAACTAACCCTCACGCCCCAAGACTCAGAAAACATCACAGAAGAGAGGCAGTTAAGAATGTACGGGCCAGAGGATGCAGAGAAGACTGTGGAATGCTATCTTCCAGACAAGATGTGGCCATTGCAGTAACAGACAGCCCCGCTGCAGCTGTGGTCACCTGTATCAGACTGAACCATCAAGAACAGTCATCGTCCCCGCAGGCAGCACTAACTGGACTCAGTGGGTTACAGAAGAAAAGGAACAGGGAGAGGAAATGGTGAGCACAAGGAGATGTGTTGAAGTGGTATCCAGAGGGAGTCGAAAGGGAGATTTAGAGGTACATAATGTCAAGGTACACTGTATATATGTATGAAATTGTCAAATAAGAGAAAAAGATATTAAAAAATGCAGAATGCAGTGCACCATTGAGGCCACAAATAAGATTTGAGAGCTGGCATGGAGAATCAAAACTGGGAGTTAGAGATGACATCTTTTCTGCGACTAAGTCATAGTGGTTTGAATGAGAATGGCCCCCATAAATGCATATGTTTGAATACTTGGTCCCCAGTTAGAGGAACTCTGGGAAGGACAGCTGTGTGACCTTGTTGGAGACGTGTCACTGGGAGTGGGCTTGAAGGTTAAAAAGTGCACCCCAGGTCCAGTCTCTCTCTCTCTCTCTCTCTCTCTCTCTCTCTCTCTCTCTCTCTCCCTGCTGCCTTTGGATCAGGTGTTGCTCCAGAACCTTGTATGCCCACTTCTCTCCATGATGATCATGAACTAACCCTCTAAAACTGCAACAAACCTTAAATGCTTTCTTTTATAAGAATTGCCTTCGTCACAGTGTCTCTTCACAGCAATAGAATACTAATTAAGACTATGGATGTGTGCCTGTGTGAGTTCCTGTGTCCCACGTGCATGTAGATGACTGGCCATCCTTTATAAACCAATTAAGACAGCCAACTAGATAATAAAAAAAGCAGAAAAGAAAGATTTATTCACTATGGTCAAATTGGAAAGGCTGCCAAGGAGATCCAGTGACCTCAAGTCTCCACCTTTGGGGTTCTGTAAAGACCACAGGTCTCTTAAAGAAGAGACCATAATTATGCATATTAAGTAGTCCTCGCTTAGGCATGGTTGTGAACAAAACTGACCCATCATTGCTCTCCTGTAAGGCAGTCTGAAGGGTTTTATGTTTGTTTGTTTGGCTGGTTGGTTGATTTTTGGTTTTTCGAGACAGTGTTTCTTTGTAGTTTTGGATCCTGCCCTGGAACTAGCTCTGTAGACCAAGCTGGCCTTGAACTCATAGAGATCAACCTGCCTCTGCTTCCAGAGTGCTGGGATTAAAGGCGTGTACTTTGAGGTGAGAAAATAACTTCAAATGTCCTAAGAGCTGGGGAATATTAAGTATTTTCATCTTTGTGGTGCTATTATAATTGAAATTGTATTTTTTTAAGGTTATGAGTGTGCAGGTGCACGAAAACCTCACCTGTCTTTGATGTTTCTTCCACCATTTTTTGAGTCAGAGTCTCTCACTAGCCAAGAGATGGCCAATTGGAGGGTAGGCTGATGGCCAGTCAGTCCAGGAATCCTCATTTCAGTATCCCCAGAGAGTCTCACCATCAAACCAGCTGGCATGTTTTCACGTGGGTTCTGGGAGTCAAACTCAGCGCCTGTGGTTGTAAAGCAAGCACTTTACCAACTGAACCATCTCCCTAGCACCGTAAATTGTATTCTTAATTCAGTTTTTTGATTGTTCATTCCAAGAGAAAAAAAAAAAAACATAACTGGGGGAGCAACCAGATGGCTCAGCTAAAGGCACTTGACACCAAACACGGTGAGTTTGATCCTGCAACCCACACGATGAGAAATGATTGCTGAGGGATGTCTTCTAGCCTACACACACACTGTGGTGGTTGGTAAACACACACACACGTGCGCGCACACACACTAAATACATGTATATAGTATTCGAGCATGCCTCAAGACTAGTACTAGTACTGTTGGTAGATCCCTTAGGATTTTCAAAATGCAAGACCGTGTCATCTGCTAGTAGGGATAGGTTGGCTGATATCTTTTCAAAATCAAGAGAAACCACGAGAGGAACTCCATAAAAGTGAATTCCTCAAAAATTCCGAACAGAATTTCTAGGTATGATCCCGCCTCTCCAGCTTTCTGTTCCCCTCCCCCACTTCTGGAACGCAATCTGCTTGCTTGTCCTCCTGGTTGCCATGGTGAGAGGAGCTCTGGGCACACTCATTCTAGCAGCCAGGAAAGACTGGTGTGTGGTTAGGGGTGGGTGAACTCCTGCCCATTCAGCTAGGGGATCCTGGTCCAAATCCGGGTACCTAGTTAGGAACCATGCCTGTGGTGCTACCCTCCACCGACCGCGGCCAGGACTCGCGCGTCGGGGCTCCAGAATGGCGCCAAGCAGCCCAGGCCACTTCACGCAAGGCGCACCTTCTGACCGATCGCTGCGGGCAGGAGGCGGTGACCATGTGGCAGCCCAAAGACAGTGTGCTAGACCCGAACTTGGCTCGCCACCTGGGCCGCGCCGCCTACATGGAGCCCTGGCGCTTTCGCGTGGAGATGCTGAAAGGCGGCGGCACCCTGGAGAAGCCACCGCCCGGAGAAGGCGTCACTCTGTGGAAAGGGAAGATGAAGCCCCCGGCCTGGTACGCGCGTCTACCGCTGCCTATGCACCGCGACGCGCGTGCCCAGCAGACCGCCGAGGTTGTGCACGCGCACGCGCGCGGGGCGCGCCTCACTGCCGCCCGCCTAGGCCGCGCGCAGCACCAGATCAATGGGCAACTGCGGCTTTTGCTGCGCCAGCGCGAAGCCAGCAATCGCAGACTCAGCGAGGTGCGCAAGGGCCTGCTCATCAACCAGCAGAGCGTCAAGTTGCGGGGCTACCGACCCAAGTCCGAGAAGGTGTGACCCTCCCCGCCACCACCCCAGAGGCAGAGGTTGACGCTTCCTTCCTCAGACGTACAACACCTCCCATGCTCCATTTCCAGCGAGAACAACCCCAGGATAGGGTGGCTATGCCTCCAAGTTCCAAAGCCTAAAAGTCTCCCCTAAAGTATTACAAAATTGGAGTGGCAATCTGTACCCCGAAGAAACAAAGTTTGGCCACCCGTCCTCTATAAGCCAATTAGAAGAGCCAAATTAATAGTAGAAAGCCGAAAAAAGGATTTAATCAATGAGGCCACACCGAGAAGAGGGACAAAGAGATCCATTCAGTGACCCTCTTCTGTCCATCTTCATGATTCTCAGTGAGATTAAAATTTAAAGAGGGAGCCACGATGCCCACATCTAAGCAGTCCGAGTTAAACTGGTCCTGCTCATCGCTGACCTTTTGACTCAGCTCTGTCTCCCCAACAAGGTGGTCTGACCAGCAGTATTGCGTGAAATCCCTTTCTGGAATGAAAAGTCCTCTTCCAGCAGGCACCAGGACTTTTCCTTCTCCCAGTATGAGGGATCTGGGGTGAATTCCAGTTTCCTGGGGTTCACTGATAGATTGAAGGACACAAGTGTCTCTTTAGAATATCTCCATTCCTGTCAGGCTGCTTACAAACGGATAAAATCCCCAGCCCCTTTAGCCAGTAGACAAACTGTTCCAAATCCTTTCTGAGTCACATGAAAATCTTCCCAACGAGGAAAATCCACAGCCCCAAGTCTGAACATCAAATCACCTCTACCCATGCTCCAACAGTGGTCTGCCTTGGCTACAAGGCCATGATGCCCCAACTTCAAGGGAAAAACGCCCACCTTCATAAGGGTACTTGATGACACTGTGGTTCTCAAACCAGATGAACCACAATCCCACACAAAATGGAAGTACAAGCATTCGGGAGGCAGAGACAGGTGGATCTCTGTGAGATCAAGGCCAGCCTGGTCTACAAGAGCTAGTTCCAGGACAGGCTCCAAAGCTACAGAGAAACCCTGTCTCAAAAAAACAAAAAAAAAAATGGAAAATAAAGCCCAGCACTGAGCTAGGGAGATAGCTCAGCGGGAAAGAACCCTTGCTGTGCTAACATGAAGACCTGAGTTTGAATACTCACATCCACAGAAAAGTCAGACGTGACTGAGAGTGCCGGTAGTCCCAGCACTGAAGGCTGGAACTTAGCCCAGTCATCAAACTTTTAAAAAGCCCCAGACCCGGGCTAGAGAGATGTCTCAAAACCTTTAAAGGCTAGGCTCACAACCAAAAATATAAAAGGTCCCAGACCCACTCCCCACTCCCAATGGAGTAAATCTCCAATTGCAAGTTCCAATCTCTGCAGTTCACAAGGATGTGATGTCTCTCCACTATGAACGATAACTCCCCACCTCCAGCCTTTTCCTAAGAGTAATTCTCCCCTTGTTTTCTAGATTCCAGACAAGGCTGACAGCATGCTGGTCTGGGAGAAAGAGGAGCTGAAGTCCATGAAGAGAAAAATGGAGAAAGACATAGAGAAATCGGAGACCTTGCTCAAGGTTAGGGGGTACTGGAGAAGGACACCTGGATGCCTAAGGCACAAACTGCTCTGACCTATGTGGGGATGAATATGGTCAAAGTACATTGTGTACAGTTATAAAAATGTCACAGTGAAACCCTTTGTGTAAAATTAGTATAAAAACTTGGTTTCTCGAGACAGGGTTTCTCTGTACAGTCCTGGCTGTCCTGGAACACAGAGATCCACTTGCCTCTTCTCCAGAGTGCTAGGATTAAAGGTGTGCACCACTATTGCCCGGCAATAAAAAAACATTTAAAAAAAAAAACACACACACACAGCAAATAACTAAATAGCCCTCTTCTCCTGATACTCAACTGCTAGTCAGTTCTGTCTACAGACTCCTCTAGGTGGGAATGGTATCTGACCAATTTGTCCCTGTTAGCAGAGCACCGAGCCCCCACTCAGCATACTCTAGCACACAGAAGAAACTTGATGAATATTTAGATTCATGTAGGAAAAACATTATTTTCTGAAGTACCAGGATTGAACACACTGAGTTCTATCATGGGACCACTTTTTGATTATTTTAAATGGTGAGTATATTGGAAAGGGAGGTTGTACATGTCCTGTAGGTGCCACTAGGAAGCCATGGATCAATTGTTCATGAAGCTGAAACAAGAGACAGTTGTGAGCTACACAATATGTGTTCTCTCCTTTCACCGTATGGGCCCTAGGTATCGAACTCAGGTCGTAAGAATTAGCTGCAAGCACCTTTACTTGCTAAGCCATCTTATGAGCCTTTGGTAGGCTTTTTCTTGGTACAATGTCTTCAGCCTTGTGTTCTGTATGCCCTGTTATAACTACTCACAGAGGCGAGAGCAGCATAAAGTCACCAGAACCAGTTTGCCCAGGAACAGGCTTAAATTGTGTCCTGATTAAAATAAATAAATAAATAAATAAATAAATAAATAAATAAATAGAGAGCTGGAGAGACAGTTCAATGGCTGCTCTTCCAGAGGTCCTGAATTCAATTATCAGCAAGCACACAGTGACTTACGATCATCTATAATGGGATCTGATTCCCATTCTGGCATTTAGGCATACATACAGATAGAGCATTCATGTACATAAATAAATAAGTCTTTCTTTTTCACTTAAAGAAATAAAAATCAAAGCAGACACCAGTCTATAGACTGTAATTTGCTACCACCCTCCCCCCCCCCAAAAAAAAACTCGCAAAACTACCAGCTTGGTTCAGGAGATGAAGAGAAAATGCACCAGGAAAAAGCACCTGTTTCCAAAAGCCTCTCCAGCATCTAGGTGGGGGATGTGTTTACAATGACATTTACATATGCAAAAAGACTTCTATTTTTGACGAAGTTGGGCTGCACTTTAACAATGAGCTGAGTCAGCTTTTGTATTTTGGGGTGGCTTCAGCCCTACCCTCAACCCCCAAGCTGACTTTCTTCCTTCTTTCTCTGGCTCTCAGGCTCTGGCCTCCTGCCGGGACAATCTGGACTTCTACTATCAGGAAAGGCTTCAAGCTGTGGATCTCATGAACCAGCCGCTGGACAAGGTTCTGGAGCAAGCTGGCCGCCACTCCTGGGTGGACATCACCCGACCCCCAACTCCTCGAACTCAGGGCCTAAAAACACCTCCCCCTGACCCTGTGGGCACATATACCCCAGGTAGGCACCCTGGGAAGGTCTCTGCTAAACCTACGTCTTCCATTAACTAACCGTTCCTTAAGTACACAGCCTTGTGTGGCCTCTTTCCCTGGACGCTTCTAATAACACCCATACATTCACAGGTTCCACTTCAAAAGAAGTCAGTCCAAGGCACAATTTAAATTATCCTCAGTTACTAGCCCTTACCTGGGCATTCTCCCAGTCCTTCATCCGTGGCCCTTCACCCTTGGCCTACCACCATCATAGAAACGGGAGTGGGAGGAGAGTTAGAGCAGCCTGTGGCCCCCATGGACATCCTGTGCTTTCACAGCCTGTGCTAAGGCCTTGTTTGAAGCCAAGCGCTTGTTGATGGAGTCCAAAGACACCTTAGCGGAGATGGCAAAGAATGAGATGGACATTCAAAATCAGCAACAGGAGATCAGCGACCGTGTATGCGGCACACTGGGGCAGAAGATGCGTGAGACCTCGGAGTTGAAGGTGCCCAGGCAACCTGGAGAGGCTCCAGAGGGTGGCTACTGCTGGTGTAGTGGGGAAGGAAGGGACAGTGGCCCAGTTGGAGACCTCTGTGTTCCCCCATCTGCAGGAAAGAATGACCATGACTTTGGGGCTAATGAGGGGAACTATCCACCGGTGCATGAAATTCAATCAAGAGATGTATGTCACGAGGGGCCTTATCAAGGTAAGGTTTGAGGGAGAATTCTGTAAGAAGGGGACTGGGGAGTGCATGTATGTGGTAAGCTCAGCCTCACTGTTCCCCACAACAAACTCCTCCAGGGTCCTCTGTTGAAAAAAAATCTGGAGGCTCGAGAGAAGCTGAACAGACCCTTGGTTCGCATGTATCAGAGACACGTGGGCACCCAGCTCCCCGAGGCTACGCGCCTTGCCCAGGTATGCTTCTCGGGGTGGTGGGGGCCCCGTCCTGCTAAGTTCTCTTCCCCAAGTACACCTGACCTTGGAAGAACCCGACAGCGTTTCAAACCAGTCACATTGCTGCACACCATTCTCGGTTTGGCCCTCCCACAGTCCAGTCTGAAACTCTTAGCATACGTTGCTCAGATGTGTTCCACCATTCCTGGAGCATCCTGCTGTAAGAGCATCCCCTCCCTCAGCCATCTCAGGCATTTATGCGTGTGTTGTGTTGTTTTTTTACACGAACCTGGGTCAGCTTTTTTTTCCCCTGGGACCTATGCAACTGACATCTACCTCCTCGGCTATGCTTTTTCCAAAGCGGGGCCCTTCCAGGTGCACGCCTGGCAAGTGTTAACATCTGCCCCTGCATAGAATTCTGGCCTTCTTCACATCTACTCTACGCTCATGCCTGCCAGATATAGCACCAGCTCAAGGCTGTGGGTTTGGCTCGCTAGTCCTCCAGCACTGCCCACTCCCTTCCCAGCACAGCCCCTTCTTCCCCAACACCATCCAACTTTTCCCCAGCCTAAGTCTCCTTAGCGAGACCCCGCTCCACCCGCAACACATCCCGTCCCCAGTTTGGCTCCGCTCCACCTCAGAACAGCCCCCACCTCCCCCAGCACTGCCTAGATCCTCCTCAGAAAGACATTGCTAGCTCCAATATTTCCTAAAAGCTCCACCCCTGCGCAGAACGCCCACACCCCTTCTCCACAAGACCGGAGCCTCCACAACAGACCTGCTGCCCTGTCCCTTTTAAAGCACTGTTCCTCCCCCTGCAAAGCCCCTTGATCCTTTGCCAGGACCTGCCCCTCCCAGTGCAGCCTTGCCACCTCCTCGCCGAGGCCCCGCCCTTCCCCAGCAAGATCGCTGCCCTCTCCTCCAGGGTACTGACAAGCTGATGCGCCACAACTTGCACATGGAAAAGAATTTAGAAGAGCTCCGCACAACACACGACAACCTCTCCTGGAGCATCAACTGCAAAAAGATAGGACATGACGTCGACTACGATGTCGTGCGCCTGCGCCTGCGCCAGCGCCACCCACATGTGTGCTATGTGCAGGCACAGAACCTGGTCAACGACTGGGACCCTCGCACACCACAGTGCAACCGAACCAGTACTGTCCCCAAGTGACCACAGCTGGCCTTGTGCTCAAGCGACCGGAGAGGTGTCCCCAGCTAGATAGCTCTCCCTCCCCTCTGACTCATCTTCCCTTCAAACGCCCTCTAGCAGAACTATAATTAAAGATATTGTCACTTATTAGGCACCTACTTATGTCAATTGTGCCACAAAACCTACTGTGCACTTGGTGTCAGATTGTTAGGATCCAAATCCGGGTCCCTGGTTTCAAGCTGCGTGGCTTTGGGTCACGCACACACTGTCCTTCTCCAACCTCAGTCGCTCTGGCCTGTAAAGTGAGTTTTACAGCCCCTGTTCTGAATGGTTGTGATAAGAACAGATGAGTATATCTATAGAAAGTCGGTAGCATAGCTACTCCCTATCGGAACTTGAGCAGTAACACGGAACAGGCAAAGAGAAGTTAAGCCCAAGGTCACACAGAATCTCCATCCAAGGCTATAGAGCCTGCCCTCTTAGCAGAATGCCTCTGGTCTCTGCTTCTAGCCTCACCCCACAAAAAGTACCAGACTCAGAACGAGGCAGGTGGCAGCACTGCCCTTGTGAAGCTCACAAATCCATCCCCTGCAGCTAGCTGTGTTCTCTTAGGAGAGGCCCATTCACATCCTGTTGTAGCTCAGCTCCTCCTGTGTGTTCTGGTTACCTCAAACACCAACAGAGAACTCTGCTGTCTGTTCTCCCTGGGTCCCAGGACCTAGAAATCACAGACAAGGGGTGCTTACTGCAGTCACACTGTAGAATCTGAATTCATGGATTCAACCAGTGCCAATTTGAAAAGAGTCTCAGGACTCGAGGGCTCAGACTTCTACGTCAGCATCTGTCAGCCTCTTTCCCCTTCCCCCAAACTGGTCAGGAAGGAACACACCCACCGGAAGGGAGTGATTGTTTGCTTTTTGTTTTTTAGCTATGTGTACTTGTATTGGGAGATCTGTGCGCATATGAGTGTGGTTGACCACAGGAGCCAGAAGAGGGCGCCAGATTCCTAGAGCTGGAATTACAGCCTGTTGGGAGCCACAATTTGTTGATCCTGGGAGTTGACAACTGAACATCCACCCTCTGCAAATGCAGCACACACTCCTAACCAGGGAGCCATCTCTCCAGCCCCAACCCAAGGGAACTTAGAAAAGACATGAGGGTTGAACCTCATGGATCAGATTCCGTCTTGGTGCGTCCCCCTACTCACTAGGAAAAGTCTTGTAGCCACCAATCAAAGCTTGTGACACTTTTGTGGTCATTTATAAACAGTGGCAGAGCATTGAAATCCCAGTCATTCTGACAAGCCACAGCCCCCCCCCCCCCCAGCAGGGACAAAGCAGAAAAGGGCCTGCCTCCTTGCTTCAGCCCCCTAATTGGGAATATGTGTCCTCCTGGCAGTCTGCTTAGCACCCTGTGATTGCACGTCTCGTTCTTTCAGCTCCTGGCTTCACTGTGGCAGATGCTCTCCAGGGGTAGTGCAGAAACACTGTCTTAAAATCCTTAAGTGCAAAAAGGTCATGGTGTGTCTCTGGAGGAGGGAGGGGAATGCTGCGAGGAGTGTTGGCACAGACCTGTCATTCAGCATCTGGGTGGAGGCAGGAGGATCAAGAGTGCAGGCTCATCCTCAGTTACACAGAAAGTTCAAGGCCAGCCTGGGCTACAAGAAACCTACCCTCAAACAAAAAGGAGGCTGGGCTAAACAAAATATTTATACCGCTCCCTCTAAGAACCAGAGTACATTGCAGAAGAGGGAGTGAGAAGAATGTATGAGCCAGAAGAAGGTAAAAAGCTACAGAAAGCGATCTTCTAGAGAGGACAGATGCAATCACAAACTTATAGCAGCTGAGGCAGCCTGCAGCTGGCCTGTCAACAGTCAGGTATGGATGGGGGAGGGATTCATGGAGCCCTATCCTTCCCTGGTGGCTCCTGATAGATTCATGGAAGAAAGTCAATGTCTTAGGTTGAGTACCCACTGATAAACCCACCAGGCTGCGGTGGATTGTTCTAATCCAATGGTCACACAGAAATTCCTGCTAAACTTAGTGGAAAACAAAGCAAAAAGAGATCAATCTGTGAAGAGAAATGATAGGGATGGGAGGGAGATAATGGGATGGGGGTGGGAGCATCAGAATGTATCATATACATGTATGAGATTGTCAAAGGACAAACTTAATAACAGAGGAGGCTGAGTAGATATCTCAGTCAGAAGAGTGAGGACCTGAGTTCAGATCCCCAACACCCAAATCAAAGTCAGACCAGGCAATTCTAATCTGTAACCTCAGAGCTGGGGCAGCCTGAGACAGACTCATTCCTGGCTTTGCTGGCCAGCCTGTCTAAACTATTGGTAAGCTCCAGGTTCAGCAACAGACTCTGTCTCCAAAAACCTAAGGTAGAGTGACAGAGGAAGCCACCTAATGTCAACCCTGGCTTCCACATACACATATGTGTGGTATAGGAGGTTTTTCTGTTCATGTGTTTCTTTCATTGGCTAATGAATAAAGAAACTGCGTTGGGACTGATAGGGCAGAACTTAGGTAGGCAGAGAAGACAGAACTGAATGCTGGGAGGAAGAAAGCAGAGTCAGAGAGAAGCCATGGATCCTCTGCCGGAGATGGATGCTGGTTAGAATTTCCTGTAAGCCACTGCCATGTGGCGATACACAGATTAATGTAGATGTGTTAAACTAATATGTAAGAGTTAGTCAATAAGAAGTTAGAGCTAAAAAAAAAAAAAGAAGTTAGAGCTAATGGCCAAGCAGTGCTTTAATTAATACAGTTTCTGTGTGGTTATTTCAGGTGTAAGCTAGCTGGGCGGCCAGGACAAACAAGTGGCCCGCTCCTCCTGCACACATGCACATGAGCCATACACATACACACACACACGCATACATTCATATACACTGTACTACACACACACACAAAGACTGACTTGTCATATTAGCTTCATTTAAGCTTGCACTACAATGCTGTTTACTGTAAAGGCAGCAACAATATCTTCATCCTAAATGAAGTGCCTTTAAATCGAAGTTGAAAACAAGGTTGGGTGTGGATCATTTGATTAGAATGTGGTCAGAGATTCTCAGGAAGCTCACCTTTTGTTTCCCCAAAGAGCCATGGCCCAGCATTTACCAACTCACTGCTCACAGGGGCTTTCTAAAGCATAGTTGTCCTCAACTAACTGTTTACAAAGAAAACCTCTGGTGATAGTGTAGTGCCAACCTGCTATTAACTGCTGGGGTTTTTCCACAAGTGGGTTTCAAGGACCTGAAGCAAGAAGCTGTTAGGAAATTCTGCAGGGTGGACCCCACTGGCTGCAGTTGGGCATAGGTGAAACCACTTGTTTTTTAAGCTATGGCCCTTCCTTCCCTGCACACAGGTCTGCTTGTTGATTCTCAGAAGCCATCCTCGGGGATGCAAATGCTCTTTTCGCAAATGACGCCTTGCCCCACGGGTTGTAGGCAAGGGCCCTCATCCTTGCTGACACAGCCCCACTTGTCACCTCGCCTTACACAATCTTCCCACGCAGCATTTTCACAATCCCACTGCAGCCTCAGAAATGTCAGCTGAGTCCCAGGGTGAGTTCCTGGGACTCAGTGAGACACTTTCTCCAGGAGGCCATAAGGGGGTGTCAGATCCACACTGTAGAGAAGAGGGAGTAAGCCGGAGGCTGTGACACGGCTCAGATATGCCTCTCAGCGAGTACAGGGCTCAGTCTGACTTATAGATACTAGCAACAAAAACACGGGAAACAAAAGCAAGAGTTGGCCAGCAGGGTTGTATCAATGAAAAATCTTCCACACAGCAAAGGGAGCCATTGACAGAGTGCAGAGATGCCTCCAGGATGAGAAAGAATATTTACTCCATTTGATAGAGGAACAGCCTAATAGCCGGAGCAGCAGTTCTCAACCTGTGGGTCATGACAGTTTTGGGGGTCAAATGACACATTCATGGGGTTACCAAAGACCACCAGGAAACACAGCTATTATATTACAATTCATAATAGTAGCAAAATTATAGTTACAAGGTAGCAATGAAAATAACTTTATGGTTGGGATCACTGCAGCATGAGGAACTGTATTAAAGGGTCTCAGCATCAGGAAGGTTGAGAACCACTGGTCTAGAGTATACATGAAACTGAAAAATGGGTACCTCCAATGTGAAATTAGGAAATGAGCCGAAAAGACGGCTCTTTAAAGAAGAAATAGTCAAGGCTGCAAGCCTCCCTTATATGCTGGCCACAGCTGACTCACTTGCTCAGTGGCCTTATTAATCTCACTTTGAAGTACCTGCTAGACCTAGAGAGGTTAAAGCACAATGCACCTTTGTGCAACAGTTTCCTCTAAGGGAAACCTCTTAAGACATCAGAGGTAAAGCCAGAGTGAAACATGGCCTTTTAGGACAGAATGTTACAAGGGGTAAAACAATGGATTGTACTTGGGAGGAGGAGATTGTATCCTAAAGATAGAATTACACTGTAAGCAGAGTCTTCCTGTCCTGACTGCCTATTCCCAAATACCCAGCAGCCGCTTCCCAAATTACCACCCTGAGGGTTATATTACTTATAAATGCTCAGCCAATAGCTCAGGCTTGTTACTAGCTAACTCTTACACTTAAATTAACCCATATTTCTTATCTATGCTTCACCATGTGGCTCATGGCTTGTTATCTCATTTTCTATGCACCCTGCTTGCCTGCAACTGGCCTGTGTCTCCAGCACCTGCCCCAACCCCACCCTTCCCTCCCAGCATTCTCCCTGGCCAATCTCTTTCTGTCCTGCTATCAGCCAACCAGCTTTATTAACAATGAGTATAATCCACAGCATTATACAACTCAAAATGGTTTCAGGAAGTCACTGAAACTTAACAGAATCACTAGTTTTCTCCCCTCTGCAATGTATATAAATATGAAAGACTGCCCAGAGTCACTCTCAGACAAGTCAAGCTTCCTGGAAGAGTCTCAGACCAACTGAGCTTTCTGGAAAGAACACCCCTTATAACCTGCTAAGTGGCTGCAGACTGTGCACTGTGCTCCGGGTTCCAAGTGGCTCCGGGTTCCAAGTGGCTGCAGACTGGGCACTGTGATCCGGGTTCCCAGATTTCATGCTGGGAGGGCTTTGGTGATGCAGCCGTCTTTGAATCGTTTTGGGTCCTGTAAATAACCTCTTGCCTATATTCCTATAAGTAACCCCAATAAAATTAATTGGTTCACTAAGCTAAACAATGGTGGTATCTGTACTTTGGTATGGTCTGTCATTGGTTCCCTATCTGAGCTCAGCAGAAATTTCTTCACATCTCCCCAATAACAGCGACACACACACACAAATGAAAAGCAAAATAATACATTGTTAAGCATGAGAAGTGTGAAGTTATTATTTTCTTGTTGTTTATTTACTTGCTTGCTTGCTTCCTTATTGAGACAGGATCTTACCAACTAGTCCAGGCTGGCTTTAAACTCAAAATCCTCCTGCCTCAGCCTCCTTGTAATAGAGATTGCAAGCATGTGCTACTAGACAAAGCAATTTGTTTGCAAAATATCATATTGATTTTTTCTCTTATATCCATCCATTTCTACTACTATAACTAAATACTTCAAGCTTGGTAACTTTATGAAGAAAAATAACGTATTCAGTTCACACATCTAGAGACTCAAGGACACAGAAAATGGAACCAGCTCTAACGTGTATGAGAGAGCCCTCCTGTGGTCTTTGAAAGTGAATGGTACCCATAGGCCCTCATATACTGAAATGTTTAGCCCCCAGCTGGTGCAACCATTTGGGAAGGATTAGGAGGTGTGACTTTATTGGTGGAGGAATGTCACTGGACGGTGTACTTTAAGGTTTCAAAAGCCCATGAAATTCCCAGTTATCACTTATTTTCTTCCCTTTCCCCAAACTTGAGCATCAGTGTAAGCTCCCAGTTAGTGCTTCAGCTGCCTGCCTGTTGCTATGCTCCCCACATGATGGTCACAGATACACCCTCTGAACCTGTAAGCCCCCAATAAACTCTTCTATATGTTGTCTTGGTCTTGATATCTTACCACAGCAATACAAAAGAAACTAAAATACTGTCATAGGCAAGAATGGATTCAGAGTGAAGCCTGTTTCTGTAATGACTCTCACTAGAACTAAATCCTAGGTCTGCACCCCCATGGCTCTCTCCCATCTTCATACCTCTTTTGTTAAACAACCCATGAAGCCAATCAGTGACCCTCATAAGTGCATAGATGTGTGGCCATCTAACCGTAGGCTTCACCTTTTAAAGATCCCCAAACTGTTAATACCTCCACACTAGAGCCTGGGCTTCCAATACTGAGGGATGAACCACACTCAAATCATAGCACCCCTAATAATTTTAAACATATCTGTCTCCTTTCACCCTCACCTCCACCATAACCTGGGCGTTCTTATAATGCTTCCTGCTTGACTATAGTAGCTACTTTTCTCTTGCTATGATAAAATATCATGACCAAAACCAACTTAAGGGAAAAAGGGTTTATTTTAGCTTATGGTTCCAGAGTAGTGGTTCTCAACCTTCCTAATGTTTACGACTCTTTAATACAATTCCTCAATTGTGTGACCCCCCCAACCATAAAATGATTCCATTGCTACTTCATAACTGTAATTTTGCTACTGTTATGAATCATAATGTAAATATCTAAAATGCAGAATATCTGATATGTGACCCCCAAATGGGTCATGACCCACAAGTTGAGAATCACTGTTCCAGAGTGATAGAGTATGTGATAGTGGGAAGCCATAGCAGCAGGAGCAGGAAACTGGCTGATAACATCTTTATCCACACATAGAAAGCTGGCAGAGAAAGAAAAGAGGAAGTAAAGGAGGCTATAAATCCTCAAGCTTGCCCTGGGTGACATACTTCCTAAAGGTTTCACAACCTCCCCAAACAACCCCACCACCTGGAAACTAAGTGTTCAAATCTAAGAGAACCTCTGGAGGGACATCTCTTATTCAGGCACAGCCCTGTCCATATATGTCTCCAGCATTCTGGTCACCACCACCTGTGACAGGACACAGTTTACTGTGGCCCCTAAGGCTATGACATACATACAATTACTCTTGCTCTTTCTCGCCCCCTTCCACTCGGCCGCCATCTCAGACGATTCTTTCTTGACTTCAGCCATTTTCATTTCTGTAAAAGTTTGTTATTAATATAATAAAATACAATGAATTTTGTACTTTTAACCTTTAGGAGGGTTCTAGTGTTAAACATCCAAAACAGGTTTACTGGACCCAGGAAGGGAGTCCAGTTATTAAAGTACTTGCCTTGCAAGCATGAGGACCTGCGTTGGATGGCCAACACCTCCATAAAAGGCCAGGCATGATGCCCTATGCTTGTCACATCAGCACTGGGGAAATGGATACAGGTGGTTGCCCAGGGCTCTTTGGCTGGCCCGTGTTGCCGAATCAGTGAACCTCAGGACGTTGTCCCAAAAAGTCAATACAGGGCTGCCAATGGTTCAGTGATTAAAGGAGATTGCTACTCAATCCTGACTACCTGAGTTCAATTTCAGAGCCCTAGTATGAGTGGGAGGAAATAACTACCTCTACAAATTAGTCCTCTAACCTCCACACATATACCACAGCATGTGCTTGTGCCTCCGCACACATCACAAATGGTAATAATAAAGAAAAATAAGATGGGAAAAGGGTAAGTTGACTCTGATTTCCACAGGCACACACACACATGTGCAGGTACACCATACATATGTGCACATACACACACACATAAAGGAGCTGCTGACTGTAAGACCTTCTGTGGGTTGCAGAAAAAAATACATTGACATTTCCTATTTCTAGAGGACACCAGCCTTCCTTAGCTTGTGGCCTCTCCTTCCATCTTCAAAGTCAGCTAATGGTAACATCCTCTCTCACACAGAGAAGGAAATCATGCCCCTCAGTTCACCCTCTAGCCCATGGTAAAACAGCAGACATTAAGTCAATGTGTATTAAACACATAAAACTGAAAAAGCAAACTTAACTGAAGTTCATAAGTGTTTCTGTATGCACTGTTTGGTGGATTCTCTATCTTCACATCAGAAAGTTTCCTTTACAATCTTACCCACCAGATTGGTGGCACACACCTGCAAACCAGCACTTGGGAATCCAAGGCAGGAAGATTACAAGTCCCAGACCAGTTTGAGCTTCATGGGCGGTCAACTACATAGTAAGAGCAAGGAGTGAGGCGTAAGAAGCAGCACAGCTTCTTCTGGCAAGCTACAGCCCTGAGCTCCACTTTTTCCTGGGTTGTCTTAAGTTACTCACTTAACCTTTCTATGCTGGGTTGTTCTGTCATGTAAAACTGAGGAAGGTTTTGTTGTTGTTATTGTTATTGTTATTGTTGTTGTTGGGTTTTTTTCTGGTTTTGTTTTGATGCCTTTTTTTGTCAGGTTGCTGTAAGGACCCACTGACGTAAACTTTCCTTACTCCAGTGCCTGGCATGTAGTGAGGTCACCATACACAGGAGTGGGGAGTCTCATCTTTTGCTTTGTTTATTAAGAGATGAAATTCACACGACATAAAGTTACTGGCTATGCTGGTTTGAATGAAAATCACCCCCATAGGCTCATAGGGAGCGGCACCATTAGAAGGTGTGGCTTTGTTAGAGAAAGTGTGTCACTGGACTTTGAGAAGTTCAAGTTAAGTACAGAGTCTCACTCTTCCTGCAGATTTAAATGTAGAACTCTCAGCTCCTTCTCCAGTACCATGTCTGCCTGCATGCCGCAACCAAGCTTCCGATCATGATGATAAACCTCTAAATTGTAAGCCTCCCCAATTAAATGTTTTCCTTTCTAAGAGTTGCTGTGGTCATAGTGTCTCGTCTCTGCAATAAAAACCCTAACTAAGACATTTAGCAGCCTTTCAATGCTCTGAAATCCTTACCTTTATCTAATTCCAAGGACTTCACCATACTGGAAAGAAGACCCTACACCCAGAACCCAGCACCCCCTAATCTGCTCTCGAGAAAATGCATAACTTTGGAGGGAATACTTTGTGAGGCAGTGAGTTTCCCAACACATGAGCAACCAAACACAGGGTAAACAGTTCCAGGAATGTGGCAACTGAGAAGTAGGCTTAAAACAATGGTTCTTCCAGTTTTAAAACACCAGGCACTGAGTTCTGAAGAGAATTCTTTAAATCCAATTAGATAGCTATCGGGTACCCCCATAGTATTCATGGCACTATTGCACCAATGGGTATATCTTGCCAGGCCCATCATTAGATATGATCTAAATACATAGTATACTTGTGTGAAATTACCAATTAATGAATGAATGAATAAAATCAATGTCTCTGGATTAGGTATATTTGTGGCACCTGGGAACATTTGACAATATCTGAATTTATGTTTGACTGTCACAATAGCAGGGTGGAAAATGACGCCAAAATGCAAGGAGTCAAGAGAAGAGACACTGCTAAATGTCCCACAGTGTGACACCTGGCACCCCTCCACTGTGACAGAAGCACTCTGCCAAAAAGTGTCAGCCATTGATACCATAAACCTGGTCAAAACCTATTGCTCAGAGGATCATAGGCCTTAGGGGAAACCTACTGTATGGTTGTGATAAACTGATATGCTCTCAAATAAATACACATGGTCACTCTCACCCTTCGGAGGATCTTCTCTCTGCAGAGAGCCACAGTTAACCTAAAGTCTCGTAACTGAAAATAAGTGACTGTGGAGTGTTCGGCCCTAAATGCAGCCCTTATATCACCTCCTCAAGGCTTAGGGAACATCGAGGAAGAGGGGCAGAAAGAATGGAAGAGCCGAAGGCTAGAAATAAGTGCTAAGAAATGCTACCTTCTGGACAAGCCACCACGGTTGCACTCCTCAACTCACTGCGTCTGTGGGCATTCACACAAGATCAGATGAACAGGCTTGGTCAGCATTCAGTGGGCAACACTGATTGAATTTAGGGAGAGGAGGAGGAAGATGAGGAGGACATGTTTGGGAATGTCTGAGGCTTGGGAGAGTGAACTGGGATGAGCTGTCCACATGTATGAAATTGTCAAAATAAATAAAAGATGTTTCTAATGTGAACTGTAGTACCAAAGTCGAATAACCCTGAACTAAATGTAGTGCCTTTCAGGGTCAGCTTGGAAGGAAAAGTTTCCTTCAATTAACACACATTCATTTCACAAGACTATGAGACTCAGTAACAGTACCCCATATGTGCATAGCATAGACCCCTCATATCTGTTATGGATTCAGTCTGAAATGTCCCCCAAGTCCCCATGTCTGAACCCTTTATCCCAAGTCGATGACAACATTCTGGGATGCTGAAGAATCTTTGGTACATGGACTCCAGGCAGCAGAAGCAGGTCACCAAGGTCAGATCTCAGGAGATTTTATCCATCTGCTGTAGACTGTTATCTTCTGAACAAAGTAGTTACCATCCTCATCAGATCAGCTGTGCTCACATTTACACAAGTCCATCAGGATAAGGCTTATTGAGTGTTGACATTCCCTCCTAGAAGGAGGCATAAGGAGGACCACTGAAACCTCACATGAAACTCCAGATGCTCCTCCAAGTCATTTGTATGCAGTTCTGCCTGAATTGCACGTGGCCTTGGGGTCTGTGAGGAGTTACAGTAGTTAGGCTGGGGGTGGGGTTACAGAGGGGGTACCATCTACACAGCTGTAGGGAAGCAGTTATCCATGCTGCTTTGGAGTCAACCATGCTCATGTAGGCAACCCTTCAACCATGCTCAGCAAATTCAGTAAGCCCAGCAAACTCGCTGGTTTGCCGGCATCTACTTTGAAGGAACTATAGTTTGGTTTGTTGTTGGAACTTTATGAAGAGGTATATCAGGGGAGCAGATGAAGTAAGTCCTGAGTGAATGTGTATTGTTGACATGGTCACAACTGTGTAAAGGAAGCCAATGCCTCGGGTAATGGCAGAGCCTTCCCCGCATCAGGCTCAAAGGATGGGCAAAGCCTTCCTCTGGTATGTGTGAGTCTGTTGATAGTGTTTGCAAAGCCAGCCGGGAACTGCAGCTTTTCCCTCCCCAATGCCTGCAACCTGACACCACCCCTTGGGAGGGGAGGGGCTAGATAATCCCTCCTCCTTGTCTTCATAAACACACCGAGTTTCCAGGTAGCATAGTAAGTGCTCTTCAGCAGTAAGAGTACTTCCCACCTAATCATTCCAGGTCTTCCAGTGTCTCCTCTACAGATCTCTGAGTATCAGGAGTTCCTCCAGGGGCCAGAGAACTGGCTTAGTGGGTAGATGTACTTACTGCAAATGCATAAGGACCAGATTATAAATTCTCGTATTTACATAAAAAGCTGGGCATGGCCACATGAACACCTGTAACCCCAGCACTGTGAGGGGCAGAAATAAGAGGCTCACTGGGGCTTGCTGGCCATCAACCTAACTCCAAGTTCAGTAAGGGATTCTGTCTCAAGGAAATAAGGTGTTGAAAGATGGAGCAGGACACACACACATCCTCCTCTGACCTACACATGCACAGGCACACAGGGGGATGGGAGAGGGAGTCAAAAGAATTCTATGTAGGGCAAGAGGGATCAATAGGAAAGGAACAAGAGAGGGATATATAGGGAAAGACAACATATCACACTATCTTTTATGAGAAATATAGGCATATACATATATGTCGTGTGTGTGTATATAACACACACACACACACACACACACACACACACACACATGTATATGACCAGAAAGCAGAAGAGCGGCTTTTTATGAGGAAGAGAGAGCATGGAGGATTGGAAAGAAAAGATGAGAGAGGATTATAGGGAGACAAATAGTGTAAAACGATACTTATGTATGGAAACACCATAGTGAGAAGCCCTTGCTTCCGTATGCTAAGAAACAGACCTAAACATTGATGTAACACTGTCCTGTCGGTTAGCATGGAACTGTCACAGGACATCCAACCATCCCCTGTGGAGAAATGACCTTGTGCAAGCAATTCCCCTGAAATCCCTTTCCAGAAGTAATTTTCCATCTAGGTTCTTTCTTATGTCACTAGAATTCCCTCCCCCTCAAGGTCTGTTCAGAGGGAAAAGCCAGTATCTCAAAGACACAGAGGTCTGGTCCACATTACTTAGTTAGGGTCTGCTGAGTGTGTACCGCAGCCTCCCAGGTCATGGGTGTCGGTCATCACATTTAAGACAGGAAAGTGAGGATGGAGAGGAAATAATGGATTCAAGGAGCATCTTGTGGAAAGGGGTCTTGCTCAGGGGTTAAAGTACTTCTCTCAGGAGCCTGAAGTTTAGTGCTCTGATCTGAAATCCACAGAAATCGGGGCTAGATGGTTGGGCAGCCCAACTGTAATTCTAGACTTGGAAGGCCGAGACAAAAGGAACCCTAGAACAAGCTGGCTAGCAAGATTAGCCTCCTCAAGTAGCTTTGGGTCTGATTGAGAGACCCTACCTCAGTGAATAGCAAGGAAGATTGATGGAGGGTGGTTTCTAACATGAACTTGGAGCTACCACATGCACACACACACACACACACACATATACTATGCACACACACACCACCACCACACTACGCACTCCACCCACCCCACACACATACACAACATCACTTACACACACGCACACCACACCACACATACACACATACACAAACACACTTCTGGTGCAGGACAATTGTATTCTGTCAATTATGTTTTAAATAGACACTGATTGGCCAGTAGCCAGGGAGGAAATATAGGCAGGACAACCAGACAGGAAGTAAAGGCAGGGCAATGAGAACAGGAGTATTCTCGGAAGAAGGAAGCTTTTTCCGAAGTCCAGACACCAAAGAAGGAAGATGTGAACTGGCCCACCAGAAAAGGTACCGAGCCATGTGGCTAACATAAATAAAAATAATGGGCTAATATAAGCTATAAGAGCTAATACAAAGCCTGAGCTAAAGGGCCAATCAGTTTATAACTTATGGAGACCTCTGTGTAATTTCTTTGGGGGCTTACTGGCTGTGAGAACTGGGCAGACCCTCATGTTATACACTTGGTTTTTTATTTTCTTTGTGTATGTGTGCTGTATACGTATGTGGTATGTGCACACATGGAGAGTGGGGTATGTGCACCTAGGCATGTGCACACATGGAGAGTGGGGTATGTGCACCTAGGCATGTGCACACATGGAAAGTGGGGTATGTGCACCTAGGCATGTGCACACATGTAGAGTGGGGTATGTGCACCTAGGCATGTGCACACATGTAGAGTGGGGTATGTGCACCTAGGCATGTGCACACATGGAGAGTGGGGTATATGCACCTAGGCATGTGCACACATGTAGAGTGGGGTATGTGCACCTAGGCATGTGCACACATGGAGAGTGGGGTATGTGCACCTAGGCATGTGCACACATGTAGAGTGGGGTATGTGCACCTAGGCATGTGCACACATGTAGAGTGGGGTATGTGCACCTAGGCATGTGCACACATGGAGAGTGGGGTATATGCACCTAGGCATGTGCACACATGTAGAGTGGGGTATGTGCACCTAGGCATGTGCACACATGGAGAGTGGGGTATATGCACCTAGGCATGTGCACACATGTAGAGTGGGGTATGTGCACCTAGGCATGTGCACACATGGAGAGTGGGGTATATGCACCTAGGCATGTGCACACATGGAGAGTGGGGTATATGCACCTAGGCATGTGCACACATGTAGAGTGGGGTATGTGCACCTAGGCATGTGCACACATGGAGAGTGGGGTATGTGCACCTAGGCATGTGCACACATGTAGAGTGGGGTATGTGCACCTAGGCATGTGCACACATGTAGAGTGGGGTATGTGCACCTAGGCATGTGCACACATGGAGAGTGGGGTATATGCACCTAGGCATGTGCACACATGTAGAGTGGGGTATGTGCACCTAGGCATGTGCACACATGGAGAGTGGGGTATATGCACCTAGGCATGTGCACACATGTAGAGTGAGGTATGTGCACCTAGGCATGTGCACACATGGAGAGTGGGGTATATGCACCTAGGCATGTGCACACATGTAGAGTGGGGTATGTGCACCTAGGCATGTGCACACATGGAGAGTGGGGTATATGCACCTAGGCATGTGCACACATGTAGAGTGGGGTATGTGCACCTAGACATGTGCACACATGTAGAGTGGGGTATATGCACCTAGGCATGTGCACACATGGAGAGTGGGGTATATGCACCTAGGCATGTGCACACATGTAGAGTGGGGTATGTGCACCTAGGCATGTGCACACATGGAGAGTGGGGTATATGCACCTAGGCATGTGCACACATGGAGAGTGGGGTATATGCACCTAGGCATGTGCACAAGGCAGAGGACATTGGATGTCTGGCTGCTCTACCACTCTCTGCCTTCCCTGAATTCAGGATCTCCTACTGCAACTAGAGCCAGGCTGTCAGCCAGCAAGCCCCAACAACCATCCTGTTTCCCCTCCCCACAGCACCGAGGCAACAAGCATGCATGAAGTCGTGCCCAGGTTCTCACTCGGGTGTTTGGGTTTAAAACTTCATGTCTTCATGCTTGTGTAGCAAGCTCTCTTACACAGTGAGGCATCTCCCAAACCCATACCTCACCCCAACAAATAAACATTCTTTTCCCCTTCTTCATTTTTCATTTTTTATTTTATGTTTGTGGGGTGTTTTGCCTGCGTGTGTTTGTGCACCATATATATGCAGTGCCTGTAGAAGCCAGAAGAGGATGTTGGATCCCCTGAGACTGGAGTTCCAGGCAATTATGAGCCACCACATAGATGCCTGGGAATTGAACACAGGGCCTCTAAAAGAGTAGTCAGTATTCATAAGCACTGAGCCACCTACAGCCCCGAAATGCATACTCTTCAAAACAAATTAGCAAAATAAAAATTGAAACAACATGAGTCTGGCCAAAAGGTTTAGCAGAAGCCAGAGCCAAAGCCATAAAGGAAGAATGTACTTGTCGAAATCAGAAGCAAAATTGCTCTTGCCTCTGATTTCTCTGGGTTCCCCCAGTGGTCCTTTGGTGGAGCTTGTGTGACCTTCCCAGCATGGATCTGCAGGGGCCAAAGGCCCCCAGGCTCTTTTTTTCTCACTGACCTGACCCCAAAGCTGTGGAGCAAAAGAAGAGAAATCGAGAGTCTGAGAAGGCTGCCGCCAGCACCACACCGTCCCCCAAGTCCCCTTAACGTACACATCTTTTCAGAGGAAGTTGTTGTAGTTAGTAGGGTTCAAGTCCTTCGCTTTAAATTCTGTGCAGGGATCAAAAGCTTCCTCTGGCAGGTAAGGGCTGGGTAACAGGAGTGTCTAGGAGTGTTTACCTCCAGCACAAGGCCCTGTATTCAAATCCAGGGTGGTCGTACACCGGCCTGTACCCCTAGTGCTGTAGTAAGCAGAGCCTGGAGGGTCACTGTGGCTTGCTGCCTGCCAGCCTAGCTCCAGGTTCAGTGAGAGACCTTTGTCTCAGGTCCTGCAGTGACAAAGCAGACTCTCCTCTGGTCTCCACATGTGTGCATACGTCACTCACACACTCACACACAAAGACATACCCATTCTACCTGAACTGTAGGTATCCTGTGTCCCTCACTAACTATCACATACATAGGCCAACTGTTCATTGTGTACTACAGTCATGTACAGAAATGTCACACTGTACCACAAGCATATGCATAATTACATGTGTCCATTAAAAACACCGTGTGTGTTTGTACAAGGTAAAATATGTGCTATGTGTTCCTTGCCGTGCTGAGACATCAACCCATCTCTGCGGAAAACTGAGACTGAAATACAAGAAAACAAGCAACTGACAAACAAGCTGTTCCACCTAGCGTGGTAGTGCAGGCCTGAGATCCCAACTGCTCTGACAGCTGAAGTGAGAGGATCACAAATCTGCAGGCAGCCTGGGAAACTCATCAAGGCCTTGCCTCGAAATAAAAACCGAAACGATGTCTTGGGATAGCCTGATAGTCCAGTACTTGCCTAGCTTGTGTGAGGCTTCGGGTTCCATTCCCAAGACTGAAAATAAGAACTCAGTATTTTCATGGCTGGGGGTGTAGCTTAGTGGTGGAGCACTTACCTAACATGTGTGAAGTCTTGATTAACAATTGGAAAAAAGAGAAGAGAGAAGGGGGGAAAGAGAGGTAAGAAAGAAGAGGAGACACAAGACATAGGGAAGGAAAGGGGAGAGGAGGGAAGGGGAGGGGACGGGAGCAAGTTTTTCACCTAACAATAACACCTTCTAGTATTATTACTGCTATTAAATCTATCTGTACTCTTATTGTAAATATATGTGATAGGTAAATACCAGAAGGAATATTTAAAATTTAAATAAGATGCTCTACATGAGGGCCTGAAAATTCACAGCCACACAGCAGCCCTTCCTGTGGCTGTCAAGCTACAGGGTCTTGTGAAACTTCCCTGTGTTCAGGAGGACAGACGTGAGCGCCTGGGGCACTTGGGCGGGTGTCTTCCCAGACTATAGTTGACGAAATCCTGCTTAACAAGATGCTATCTCATCTTGCCAGTGCCGGAGTGTCAGTGTTGGGAGTGGTTTACACTTCCTGGCAGTCAGGGATAACAGAAAGCTGCCCCAAGTGTTGGAGCAATGTCACCCCCTTTACCCCTTTTTGTCACCATGCAGTTCTCTTCTGTTGCTCGTGATGCAGGGAAAGGGCCAGGTCCTGAGTCTGCTGGACCCACCCACTGGCGACACAGAGTACAGGTTCCAATGTGGTGGCTGCAGAAGTACAAAAGAGTGGTTCAAACACACAGATACCAAAATAGCAGCTGCCCAAGTCCCTTGTATAAAACAGAACCATAGAGTCAGTGAGATGACTCAGTGGGTAAAGGTGATTGCTACCCATCCTGAAGACCTGGGTTCAATCTCCAGACCTACATAATGGAAGGAGGAAACCAACTCTTACAAGCTGTCCTCTGACCTTCAGACACATTTGGCATGCACACACCTCAGTTCATAGGCAAAATAAATAAATATAAAAAAATTTGTAAATAGCATTGCACGGGCATGCTTCAATGTACTTTTTTTTTTCTTTGAAAAGACATGGTCTCAGGTAGCCCAGGTTGACCTGGAACTCCATATGTAGCTGAAAATGACCTTGCATTTCTAATCCCCTGCCTCTCCCAGTGCTTGAACGATAAAGCCCCATGCCAAGTTTCATACAATGCTGGGGCTCAAACTCAGGGCTCCATGCAGACTAGCCAAACTCTACCAGCTGAGCAACATTCCCGGTCCTTCCGTACAGTTTTTAAATTTTATTTTTATTTATGTGTGAGTGTCTGTGTGTGTGCCACCTAAGTGCTGCTACCTGCAGAAGCTAGAAAAGGAGGCTGGACCTCCTGCAAGCCAGAGCTGCTGATGGTTTAGAAATTCCATGTGAGTGCTAGAAGCCAAACTCAAGTCCTGTGCAAAAGCAGCCAGTGCTCTTAACTGCTGAGCTGTCTCTCCCGCCTCCCTTCCAAACTCTTGGAATTATATCTAGGTTATTTGCAACACCTAACCTAATGTAACTGCTATATAACAATATATTTATGACTATGCCTGTGTCACAGGACCCCCATAGAAGATCACTACAGAGGTGGTATCCGATGCAAACACACTGGTGTTTATTGATTACAAGTTAGCTAACTCAGACCATAATCAAACACACCACCACAGTGGGTGGGGGAGAACGGCCCTGAGGCTTCAGGGTAAGGGGATTTTAAAGGGGAAACTACAAGACAGGGTGGCACAAGCCTTGGTGTTTCAGGATTGGGTAAAAGTATACAACTTTTGAATTTATTGGTTGGGGTATAGGGGGATTTCAAAACAGTGACAGCAAACAGGAAATTTCAAAACAGCAATTAATCTACCTACAAGGGTGTCCAAAGCAAGCAGATGTGTTTGGACACCCTGGTGGGGTCACTCTGACCAGGGCAGATACAGTTTCTTGGAAATGTTTATGACTTTGCTGGGCTGCATTTACCCACCTAGTCAGGTCCTGTCTAAAATGGAGTTCTTTCTCAAAATGGAGCTTGTTCTGCTCTTCCACTATAAAATATTGTGCCCTACCATTAATAGAATGAGAAAGAAAAAAGAATTCTGTGAGACTTTTCGTTTATCTGAAACAGCTCAAGATTGAACGTATTGCCTAAGCTCATGCTCTACCCTGAGCTGGAACCACCACTCTCCTTTTTTAAGTTTATTAAATCATACGCCAATAAAAAGGGTTTGTTGATTATAATCACTTGATATTATACAGAATTTTCTTTTACTCCTTTTGTTGAATAGAGATTTTTTTCTCTCACATAATATATCTTGACTACAATTTCGCCTCTGTCTACTCCCACTTCCTCCCACCTCCCCTCCCAGCCTGATCCATACCCTTCCTGTCTCTCATTAGAAAACAAACAGGCTTCTAAATTAATATAATATAATATGACATTAGATAAAACAAAAACTAAAATATTGGAATTGGACAAATCAGGAGGGAAAGAGCCCGAAGAAGGCACAAGAAGCAGACACCCACTTTCTTGCACACTCAGGAACCCCATAAAAACACTAAACTGTAAGCTATAATATATACTCAAAGGACCTGGTGCAGACCATGCAGGCCCTGTTAATATTACCTCAGTTTCTATGAGTTCATATAAGATTTGATCATGACGATTTAGAGAGCCTTGTTTGCTATACCCTCTGTCCCCTCTGACTCTTATAATCCCAGGCCTTCTTTTATTTCTTACTTTAAAGCAGGTCTCAATTATCCATACTAACCTTGAACTTGTTATCCTTCTGCCTCAGTCTCTCAAGTAGCTGGGATTACAGGCCTGTGCAGCCAACTGAGATGCCAATTTTTTTCTCTTTTTAATTTATTTTATTTTATTTATTTATTTATGTGCGCGCATGCATGCTTACATGCAAGTGTGTGTGTGCATGTGTGTGCATGCTTGCGTTTGGGAACACATACTTGCTAAGGTGTGCATATGGAAACCAGAGGACAATTGGCAGGAGTCAGTTCTCTTTTGTCCTCAGGCTTAGCAGTAAGCACCTGTACCAGTTGAACCATTCACTGGTCCTTTCTATAAAGGAAGTTTCTGTCTCACCCAGTCCCGCAGCCATTCAGTCCCAAAGAAACACACAGAGGCTTATAGTGACTATAAACTGTTTGGCCTATTAGCTCAGGTCTATTATTAACTAGCTCTTACAACTTAAATTAACCCATAATTCTTGTCTATGTTGGCCACATGGCTTCATAACTTTCATCAGTGAGGCATTCTCATCTTGCTTCCTCTGTGTCTGGCTGGTAACTGACTCTGTCTTTCCTCTTCCGAGAATTCTCTTAGTCTGGTTGCCCCACCTGTACTTCCTGTCTGGCTACTGGACAATCAACATTTTATTACAACACAAGTGAGAAATATTTACAGGATACAAGAGCGTTGTCCCACAGCACCTTCCCAAATCAGCAGTTAGTGGTATTCACAAATGTAGATCCCGTGAATAGAGAGGACTGGGGGTGTATGAGCCAGAGGGGATGGAGGTGACATGATTAAGCAAAGCTAACAAGCACACCCATTACTTCATCTGCTTATCACTTGAGAAGGCAATGCTTTATTATAGATTATCTCTGAGTCGTGTAACAAATCACTATGATGTACTCCACCTATTTTACTGTGGTTTCGAGATGTTGGTCAAAGGGTACAAAGCTTCAGGATACTGCTGGTGACCATGATTGTGAATGTCAATCTCTTCCAGATATCAAGCCACTATGATAGATAGCAAATATGACACATGGTGGTATTTGATTCTATCAACACACACAGCATGGGTATGGCTTCTGTCACTAGGCATATTTTCAAGAACTCTTCACATAGTGGCATGGGTCAGGGCCCCATTCCCACTCCAAACCCCCTGCATTTGGAGGCAGGCTCTCACTATGTAGCTCAAAACTGACAGGATACACAGGACCCCTCCCTCCATAAGATTATGCAAGCAGTAAGGACTCCAGGGAGGGGACACTCTCCAACCTGTCAAACTGCCTGCAAATCATGCAGGAAGCTCCAGTTTTCATGAGCTGTCACCCAGGCTGGGATGAGCTTTTGGATGCAGCTGCCTTTGAGGCATTCATGCTCCTGTGATGCTTTACCAGTGACCCAAACAAACTCATTGTCTCCCCGAGTTCAATTCTCTATCCGGGATGAATAAACCGTTTTGCACATCTCTGCAGACAGTGTCACACAAAAGCCTCTCGCCACCCAGACTCACTGTTCACCACCACCATCTTCTTACACTGTATTCCCTAGCCATACGAGAGCAAGCATGGTGCTCAATGGCCACCAAGCTCTCTCCTCTGCTATCGCCCATGCTGGCACCCCTCTGTATCCACTGCCTCCCCTGACCATGCTCATCCAAAAAGCACCTCATACCCTGTGACTCTGGCCATGCATCCTTCCATGGAGCCTCCATACAAGACTCACTCACAAGTCCTCTGATGCCTTATTAATGCAATTAGTCAATTAAGTTCATTAGTTGTTATTTGAGCCCATGGTGACACATCATTCTCTCTCACACCTCCTAACACACTGCAGGTATGTGTCTCAGAGCACCAGGGACATGCTGAGATCTTGGTACAGGTGGACTAAGAGCAGTCAGTAAGGACGCCTCCCTGCTGCCCTCGGTTGCAGGGTTTAACTAGACATCCCGGCACACTTGGCCACTTGCTTTCCCTTTCTTGATGCTTGCATGTACCTGTCTCCAAGGGAAAAGATCAGGCAGGACCCTTATCAAGAGACAGACAGCCTGGAACTCCCTGCTGGCCTGAACAGCCTTCAGTCCTAACTTCAGGTCACTTCTTCCCAACCCCACATTCAGGAATTATCTTGGAAGTTTGACATTGGTCACAAGAGTATTACACAAAAGAAATTGTTAAATGTTGCAAATGAACATCATTATTATTATTATTATCATTATCATCATCATTGTTATTATTATACTTGCTTCTCATAGTTTGGTTTTTGTTCACTTGTGTGTGTTTGTAAATTTTATCCTTTTTTACTTTTTCCTTTTCTTTTTTCTTTCTTTTTTTTTTTTTTTTTGGTTTTTCAGGATAGGATCTCACTACATAACTCTGGATGTCCTAGAACTTACTCTGTAGCCCTAGCTGGTCTTGAACTCAGACCTCCATCTGCCTCTGCCTCCCCAGTGCTGGGATTGCAGGCCTATGCCACAATGTCCAGCTTATACATTTTTTTAAATAGTGTGTGTGTGTGTGTGTGTGTGTGTGTGTGTGTGTGTGTGTGTGGTGTCCATATGCCATGGTGCCTTTGTGGAAGTCAGAAGACAACATTTAGAAGTGTTCCAGCTTGTGTGTCCCAGAGATAAAACTCAAGTTTTCAAGTTTGGCAATGAGTGCCTCTACCTACTGAACCATTCTCTGGCCCAGATCTTGGGCATTTTCTTGCACACCACACCAGACACTCCTTCCTCAATTCATTCCTCCAAAGTCTAACCTTCTTAATGGACCAGCCCCTTTTTAAGAAAACACTTTTTAAATAATGCTTCAGAGGCAGAAGGGATGGGTGGCTCAGTAGTAAAAATACTTGCTGAGCAAATTTGAGGACAACAACTCATATAAATGCTGGATGAACATGGCCACCTGGTTTGCAATTCCAGCCTTAGACTCAGAGACAAAATCCCCAGAGCAACCAGGTTAGCAAGACTAGCCACACACACACACAAACTCTGGGTTTGATTGAGAGACCCTGCCTCGATGAATTGTGGGAGGGAGATGAAGAGGGATTCTTGGCATCGACTTTGGGCCTACAAACTTACACACACACACACACACACACACACACACAATGAAAATAAAATAAATCTTTAAAAATAAATAGATGAAAAACAACCAAGAATTCCGGAACATTTTAGAACCTTTTGACCTTTTATCATCTCACATGCAGCAAACCCCAACCCAGACAAATTTCCATTTTCTGCATTCTAGATTGAGTCCTTGTCACTGGAAGTGAGTGTGTTCTGGGAGTGCCAGACTGTGAAAAAGCCCAGTTCTCACAGTGCTCCTAAGGGTAAGCGCCATCAGACAAGAACAGGGATCCCACAAGCTCAATACTACTTGAAAGCCCAGCTCCACATCAGCCTGGATTTTTCTTTACCTTTCCTCCTGAACTCACTCAGACAGGAGACATTCGCTGTTTGAGTTGGAGCGTTCAAGTGGAAATATTCTCAAAACTCACACGTCTTTCCACTTTGGGATAGGTTTTTCAAAAGAAATTTCAGGACCAATGCCTGAAAATAACAGAACAAATGGGGAAAGATTGGAGAGAAAGTCCAGCATGGCGGTGCCTGTCTTGCATGTCTGCAACATGCAAAAACAGAGGAGGAAACAGTGTGCCTCCTATGTGCAGAGAGCCAACTTCATGAGCTGCTGTGTACGCAGGTGACCTTGTATGTACATCTCCCACAGAGAAAGCAGGCAGTGTCACCGTCATTTCACACACAGGGAAACTTGTGCTTGGTAGGAATAGCCTGTGCTGATGGCAAGGCAGGAAAATAGACTCTCTCTCTCGCTCTCGCTCTCGCTCTCGCTCTCGCTCTCGCTCTCCCTCCCTCCCTCCCTCCCTCCCTCCCTCTCTCCCTCTCTCTCTCTCTCTCTCTCTCTCTCTCTCTCTCTCTCCCTCCCTCTCCCCCCCCTTTTCTATATTGCTTGATGGAAAGGCAACTGGGGGAGGAATGATGACAGGCAGAATATGTCAAAGCCAGAGGCAATAGATCTACCCCTAGGAGGCTCTTATTCAGAAAATTCTTCCGGGTAGGTGAGACGGCTCAGCAGGTAAAGGCACTCACTTGCCACCAATCCTGATGGTCTGAGTGAGGTTCCTGGGACCCACAAGATCAAAGGAGAGAACCAACTCCCAAAAGTTGTGACACACTCTCATATACACACCTGCAAATAAATAAATACATATATTTTTTTTTAGTTTTCAAAGAAAGAATAGGGACTTAAACATGCGTCTAAACTGGCATGTGTGAAGTTGGCCTGTGGCGACATTTACTTGTCATAGAGAGAAACAAGAAACACCCAAACTGTCCATCAGCAGACGAATGACTAAACAAATTCCTGACACCCACTCAATGAAATATTGTACAGCTTTCAGAGCCTGGAGGTTGCTCATGTACTGAAATGACCAAGGTGGAAAGGACGAGAATCCCGTGCTGCTGTGGGCTTGGCAAACTCTGCATTGCTGGGGTGAGACTGAAGCAGCTGGCACTGCTTCAGCGGCGCCCACCACAAAAGGGTGCCCAGGAGTAAATCATGTGTGCATTCACCAAAAGATCCAAGCTATCGGTCCACAGCGTCATGACTCATAGTCTGAAGTCACAGTAGAAATGACCCAAATACCCACCAGTGAGAAATCAGGCAGGACAGGTATAGTCTGCCTACAAGGCACACTGCATAGGAGGCATCCATTTTCAGGGAGCAGTAGCACCACCAGAGGGGTAAGCATTGGTTTACTCTTTATATGTCTAGTGTTTGGGTACACACTGAGTATACACAGTATATACAGATATAAATCTGTGTACAGATGTGTAGAGATATAGACCACAGAAACAGATAGGTTTGATAGATTTTCTTAGACAGATTGTAAAATAGAATAATAGATTGTTAGGTGATGGGTGGATGTGTAGATAGATAGATAGATAGATAGATAGATAGATAGATAGATAGATATAAATAGATGGATAAATAATAGATATTAAAAGGGTGATAGATGATAGGTGGAAAATGGATGAAAGATAGATGGATGCATAGATAGATGACAGATACATGGATAGATATTAAATGGATAATAGATAGATAATAGATGGATATTAAGTGGATAATACAAAGATATATTGATTTAGATAAATAGATATTAAATAAATAATAGATGATACATCCATATACACTTAGATATATAGATGGGTAGATGATAAATGGATGGATGGATGGATGGATGGATGGATGGATGGATGGATGGTCAGACAGATGATAGATGGATGGATAGGTGGGTAAACAGATGATAGATAGATAGATAGATAGATAGATAGATATTAAATGGATAATAGATGATAAATCCATACATACATACATACATACACAGATGATAGATAATCAGCTGAAATTTTATGGAAGAACAATGAATAAAAAATATCTCAAAATGGCCTGTGAGTGTGAATAACTTTTAAGACCCCAAGAGTCATTACCAATCTGCAATTGGTTTGAAGATCTAAACACATACATTAGAAATTACTGGACTGTTACTGGGTGATGGTGGCACATGCCTTTAATTCCAGCATTCAGGAGGCAGTGGTAGATGGATCTCTGTGGTTTTGAGCCCAGCCTGTTCTGTAGGTGGTTCCATAGCTATTGGGAAATCCTGTCTCAAAAAAAAACAAAAAAGAAAGAAAGAAAAACTTACTAGACTGTACAAACACAATGCTGAGTGAACCAACTCAAAATGACAGCATAAGAGGCCAACAAGATGGCTAAACAGGTAAAGGCACTTGCTGCCAAGCCTGATCATGTGAGTTCTATTATCCCCGGGACAAAAATGTTGGAAGGAAAGAACCCACAAATTGTCCTCTGACCTCCATGCATGTGCTGCACCATTGTTATAAACACAAACATACAGAGAAAGAAAATATAAATGTAATTAAAAGTAACTAAATTTTAAAAATAAAATTTAAAAAGAGTGTATTGTGAGATCTCACTTACATGAAATGCTAAAAGTAGAAAAGAAATGAAGTCTAGTGTTTGTTATTAGGATAGCATTTGGGGAACTGTAGTAATAAGTTGGGTCTTGTGGCTGGGTAGCCCCAAAGCAAACAGGAGAGGTGGGTGGAAAGGAATATTTCAGGTGTGAGAATCAAAACAAGGTGTCTGTTTCAGTATTCCACCCTCAGGAATGGGCTGAAGACAGAGGCACTTACACAAACACTAGTCCATGAATGCACATAACATTACACGTGAGTATGTGTAATTCACACCATCTAAAGGCAGAGAAATTCTAAATGTCCTTCATCAGACAGGCTTCATCCTAAGGAGCAGTGGTCAGTGATGAAGAGCAGGGGAGACTCATGATATGAAGGAGATACTATGCTAAGTGAAAGAAGCCAGACACAGAAAAAGACCTATCAATTTCTGTGAAATATCCCCAAAAAAAGATATGGAAAGATGCCTCAGCCATGAAAAACTGAGTTCAGATTCCCAAGACTCCACATAAAAGGCTGAGGATAGCAGCACACATTGTAATCTTAGCCATGGGTGGTGAAGACAGGTAATTATCAGGGACTTGCTGGACAGTTCGTCTAACTGAACCAGTGAGCCTGAAGCTCAGTGAGAGATCGTGACTCAAAAACTAAGGGGGAGAAGCCATAGTGGAAGATATCCAACATGGATAGCTGGCCTCCACACACATGCACTCATGTGCATGCACTCCCACACACACAAGTGCCACACAGGGCTTAAGAAGGGGGGTGGACTGATGGCTCAGAAGGCAAAGGAACTTACTGTAAACCTGGTGACCTGAGTTTGATCCCTCAGACTACACAGTAGAGAGATCCAATTATCGTAAACTGTCCTCTGAGCCCCACAAACAAGCTATAGCACAGGGAATGGTAGGGTTTTAATTAAAAATATATATATATAATAAAATGACTATAAAAATACATGACTGGGAAGATGCATCAGTGAATAAGAGTTTTTCATGTACAAGCATGAGGATCTAAGTTCAAATCCCCAGAACCCATGGAAAAGGCCAGGTGCAACCATTAATTAGGCCTATAACCCTAGCACTTTTGGAGACAGAGACAGGAGTATTGCAGGAAATTGCTGGCTGCAGACCTAGTTCCTAGTTCAATGAGAGACTCTGTCTTTTTAAGGCTGTGGGCATGTTCTAGAGTGGATGGTGGTGAAGAGTCCCTGGCACCAATCTGCAAAGATAACGAAATCAGTGAACTGGACATGTCAAATGGAAGAGCAGTATGATACATGAGTTTATCTCATGAAAGCTGTCAACAGAAAAATAATCAGAAAACAAGATACTAGAAAAGAACAGCAGAGAGAGAATCAAAGGAAGAGAAGAGCGCTGATGAGGGGACCGTGAAGAATCAGGAAGGATTTGCCTGTCCTGGCTTTGAATGCCAAGTACTAGCTGGGTGGTGTTAAGCAGCCACCTGTTTACCCAACCATGAGCCTTGGCTTCAAAATAGGAGGGAACAATGCTAACCCCCTGAGGGCTCCTGAGAATTCCTAAGGACCGGAGACCATGAGGAAGTGAAGCCACTGTTATATGTCTGGTAAGGGGTGGAATGAATGAAAAGGACTTAATGATAGAGATCACACATTAATAAGGACTTCAGCTGAACCCAGGGTGGTGAGCGGAGGACGTGTGGTTTCTCTCATTTGGATGCTATACCTCGGACACCTAGGCCGGGGGGTGTCAGCTGCGACACGCCATCATGCTCTCAGCCATTCCATGGGCGTTTGGTTCTATTTCCACACCTGCTGTCTAGGGTGTGGCCCTCTCGTCACCAGGCTTCTTGAGTGACAGAAATCTCGCTGGCAATAAAGGGACAGGGCTTGCACTGCTCCAGTCACAGACGGGATCTCAGGAGAAACCTAGGAAGATCTCTGTGTCCGCCCCTTCTCAGAGAGCAACGCATGAGTCTAACTCCTCCTGGGTGACAGCGCAGCATCAGCAGTTTGGAGACAGACAAGCCAGGGCCTGACCCCAAGGAGCACCTGCTTCTGCGGCTGGTGAGGGGTTTGCCAGCCACTTACTGTTCTCTCTCTCTCTCTCTCTCTCTCTCTCTCTCTCTCTCTCCCTCCCTCCCTCTCTCTGTGTATGTATATGTGTATGTGTCTGTCTCTCCCTCTGTCTGTCTGTCTGTGTGTGTCTGTCTCTCTCTCTGTCTCTCCCTGTCTGTCTCCCTCTCTGTCTCCCTCCGTCTCCCTCTCCTCTCTCTCTCTCTCTCTCTCTCTCTCTCTCTCTCTCTCCCTCTCTCCTTCCCCCATTCTGTTCCGAAATAACTGAAGAAATCTCTATCCATCCTTCCATCTGTCTATACAGGCCTTTTCTCATCTGTTCACTTGTTTGTTATTTGTTTGCTCAACATGCTCTCCTCAACACTGCCTCTCCACCCACACTGTCAGCCCTGATGGAAACACAGATAAAGGCCTCAGGCTTTGGTTGTGAAAACAGCTCAGCTGCCAGTGTCAACCATGGGAGTAAGAGTCACAGGAAACACTGCTGTTTCCTATTCGTGTCATTTTCTTTGATCTAGTCTAAGGAATCTAATATTTTATAAAGTATGAGATGTTTCTTGTAAAGTTTGTTTTTCCTGTCAATACATATGTCTTACAATCTTCTTTATGTGCATGTAATTATGAAGATGTTTAAAGCGATATTCAATGCGTAGTTTGTAAAAACACACACTGCTATAATGCATGTATAAACAGGCAGAGAAGGGAGCGACACACCCAGGAGGCAAGTAAGGATCATGAAGCCTGCCTTACTTTGCCTTTACTGATCAAGTACTTAGTGCTATTCCCAGGTCCTGCCTTTCCAAGCGCAAAAAACTGGATCTCAGAGAGGAAGTGAGATGCTTAAGTTTTAGACGATGACAGGGGTAGAAGTGGGTTCTGCTGAGTCTGGGTTCAAAGATGGGTTCCCATCACTTCCAGTCAAAGCATTTGGCTCCTCTTTCCTGAGGGCATGAGTGTGGTGTGTGTGTGTGTGTGTGTGTGTGTGTGTGTGTGTGTGTGTGTGTGTTGTCATCATAGGAGAGAAAGGGATTTGATGTTCATATCTGTTATAGACCTACACAAGAACAAAGAGAAGGTCCATCTGATGTAATGTCTTCCCCATGCTTAATACATGAAAAAAAACTGTCAGGAAACATGTCCTTTATGAGTGGAGGAGTAGAGAGTCAGATGCATAGGTGAGAGGATGGATTGGCATACAGGCAACTAATAGATTGATGGTTGGGGTATAAATGAATAGATGGATGATTGATGGTTGAAAGGAGAGTAACAGATGAGTGCACTGTTAGACCATTGGATATAAAAATGCATGGATGGATGGATGGATGGATGAGTTGATGAATAAATGCTCAGAAAGTGACTGGTGGATTCATGAATGGATGTATAAATGAGTAGATGGATAGACACATGACTGGATGGTGAATGGACAAGTGGATTGGTAAGTAGGCAGAAGAGATGCAATGGAGAGAAGGCATAGCAGACATTATGTCACTCCAATCATAAGAATTCCAGCCTGATACAGAAGTGTGAGAAAAGGCCCATGGCGTTCCAGATATCCTTCAGTTTGCCAGAGAGCAAGACAGGACTCGGAGAGGAGGATGAAGACTGCTGGCAAATGCTCACTCTCAAGGCAAAGAAGGAGAGACAGACTGACCTCTTCAGACGGGAGAGTCACCAGGACAGTGTCAAGACAGTCCTCAGTTCAATGGAATTCTCCGTTTAAGTTAACCTTGAATCTTCCCCAGCCAGTCATCCCTTATAAATGGAGGGATATGTGAACTACTGTCCTGGGGAGGAAGAGTCTTCCCCCGCACAATCAGGAGGTTGTTCTGGAGGAAGAAAGCAGGGTTCCAGAGAGATGCCTACTTTCCTTTTATTTTCTTTTTCTCTCCCCTTTGGGTTTTTGAGACAGGATTTCTCTATGTAACTACCCTGGCTGTCCTGGAACTCACTGTGTACACTAGGCTGACCTTGAACTCACAGAGATCTGCCTGCCTCTACCTCTTGAGTGCTGGGATTAAAGACAAGAGATGCCAGTTTTGATGGGCCTAGAATAGCATTGATGAAAGACTCCATCATATTGTGATTCTAGAAAGAACACATTCCAGGGACTCAGATCTTGCCCAGTCTGACCATATAGAAACTTTCCTACTCAGTTTCAATAGCCCAAAGTAGACATGTCGATCTGCCACCCAATCCCCTCAATCTTTCTACGGAGACTTTCTACCTATATTCTCTTACCTCCAGAACAAGACAACCGAGCTGAAAGCCGAACTTGGAATTGAAGAAAGATGAGCGGTCCTCAGCCCTTGAATGCGGTGGGTGAGGGCACAGAAAGGATGGGGATGTGGGAAAGTGGTGAGAAACTTGATGTTTCAGAAAGAATAAAAAGGATGACAAAAAAAATACAAATTGAAGAAAGGGGGATGGAACCCAGCTACATCTGTTTCCAAGACCTAAAAACTCTTACCACTTTGATTCTCAGTCAACTGCTTCTCTTCAAAGAAGAAAAACTGGCCCCCAATACCATTCTTTCTCAGATGACACAAGATAGGATCCCAGTCATGGCTTTAGACATTCTGAGGCTTCCACAAGTGAGCAAGAAATACAAAATTCCTCAGAGCACCGTGAACCTTGGGGACTTGTTTGAAGGTTCTAGCAGAGGAGTGCAGATATTCACTCACTTTTGACCTAAGTGTCAATGAGGGAAGGTCTTCCTCTTTGGCTGAGTGCACAGTTTCAGGAAAGACACACCTGACACAGCGAGGGAGGATGGGGACATCTACTGAGCCAGCCAGATCAGCTTAATCAACCCCTGCAGGTCAATGAGGTGACAGATGTCACAGTCAGACCACCCTGACCTCCTCAGAGCTCCATCTGGAAGGACCAGGAGAGAGCCAAGCCCACCAGATGTGACCACTGGAGGTGACCTTCAATATCCCACCCACCCCAATCTCCACCCCATATGCACGCACTCACTTATATCTGCAAACTGAATTTAGACTCAAGGCTGAGTTGTCATACTTGGGGAATGCAAATAGGAGGTACTCAGGTGAACTTGAATTCCACATCAGTAACAAATGGTTTTGTTGTCTAAGCACATACCTGAAATATTTGGGAAATGTTTACACTAAATATTTGTTTGTTGTTGTTGTTGTTTGTATTTTTATTATTTGAGAATTTTGTACATGTATAGAATGAAACATGATAATATTCACCCCTATTCCTCCCCCAACTCCCATCATATTTCCCCAACATGTCCCCCCAACTTCATGTTCTCTTTTATGTGTGTAATAATCCACTAACATGTTCACAGGAATGGAATCGCCAGTGTGATTCCCATGCTTGGATAGATGCACCCATACTTACTGGCTTTTTATCTGAGTGTCAGGGACTGGGGATATGGCTCTGTGTTAGAGCATGGGTCTAGTAGAGATAAGGCCTTGGGTTTAATTCCCAGTACCACAAAGACAACCTTGGAAGTGAAGTTTGAGTGACACAGGTACCTTTTGTTTTAGCTGCCAACCCTAACCTTAGGCTTCGTTGCACTGTTTTTGTCTTCCTATGTCTCTCTGCTCTAGGAAAGATATGATATGACGGGTGACCGTCTGGCTCTGACACTATGTGTCACCAAAGCCCGGGAGGGTTCTGAGGAAGACATGGATGCCCTGAGTCGCATGTTCCATCACCTAAAATTTGAAAGCACCATGAAGTCAGATCCCACTGCTGAGGTACTGAGTTGCCAGTTCCAGGGCAGGAAAAAAGGGGGGTAGGACTAGAAAGGTAGGCTTCACGGCACCTATCTGAGCCTGCTCATTCCTCTTCCTCCAAGCAATTCCTGGAAGAGTTGGAAAAATTTCAGGAGACCATAGATGATAGGGAAGAGCCTGTCAGCTGTGCCTTCGTGGTGCTCATGGCACATGGTGAGGAAGGCCTCCTCAAGGGAGAAGATGAGAGGATGGTGAGACTGGAGGACCTTTTTGATGTCTTGAACAACAAGAACTGCAAGGCCCTGAGAGGCAAGCCGAAAGTGTACATCATTCAGGCTTGCAGAGGAGGTGAGGACTGGGATACCACATCCTGTTCTTTGGTGAAAGAGTATTCAGACAAAGTCTCACTATGTATCCCAGGCTAGCCTGGAACTCATTATGTAGTCCAGGCTACCTTCAAATTTATGATCTTCCTGCCTTGGTTTTCCAAGTGCTGAGATTATTGGCATGCATCATCATGCCCAGCTGAGTCCATGTACTTTTAAGATTTATTTTGTGTGTGTGTGTGTGTGTGTGTGTGTGTGTGTGTGTGTGTGTGTGTAAGTGTGTACATGGGTGACTATAGGTGATTAAGGAGGCCAGAAAAGGGTGCAGTTCCCTGGAGCTGGAGCTACATGGGCCCTAAAAACTGATTTTTGATCCTCTGCAAGAGCAATAAATGCTCTTAACCACTGAGTCATCTCTCCAGCCCAGGGTCTCTTTTCATCCAGGTTGATCCCAGACTCAGGACCCCAGCTGAACCCAGCATGCAACCAGATTACTCTACAACCTTCTCTCTGTCCCACTTTTCTCCCTGACTTTTCCTTCTTCTTCCCCTTGGTTTTAGAGCACAGAGACCCTGGTGAAGAAATGGGTGGAGAGCAGGTTGCTGTGGTCATGAAGAGCAAACCCCAAACCATCCCAACATATACGGATTCCCTCCACATCTTCTCCACAGTAGAGGGTATGAGGTCTCAGCTAGCCCAGGGAAGCTTGTGCTGCCCCTCCCATGACCCACGACCAGCATGCCTGACCCCTGAACTTCTCCTTCAGGAAGGCACCCTCTCCCAGGGTCCCCTCCTCTCTAAAGACTTCTCCAAACTCAGTTCTCTGATTTTTGCAGGTTACCTCTCCTATAGACATGATGAGAAAGGCTCTGCCTTCATCCAGATCCTGACAGATGTGTTTACAAACAAAACAGGACCCATCACAGAGCTACTGGAAGAGGTGAGGCAGCTGAGTCATCTGGGACCCCTACCCAGGCGGAGCCCCTCTCAGCCTTTCCCTATGCCCCCCATCTTTATACAAACATATTGGGTCTCCCAAGCTCACTATGTGTGGGGATGGATCTTAGGGTAGGTGGTTTTTTTCATGTATTTGTGTGTGGTATGCATGTGTGTAGGCACACTCATGTAAGGCTGGATGGGTATGTATGCATGTTTGTGCATGGTGGAGGCTTAGAGAATCTATTCAAATCGGTGAGGTACTAATTCAATGAGAAACCCTACCTCAATAAAACATTATGAAAGAAGACACCCCAATGTCACCATCTCTCTCAGACAACTCTCACATGCATGAGAGAAACATATGTACACATGTAGACACACATGCAAACCTGGTAGCCAATGATTCCATAGAAATTATGGAACACCAGAGGATAATTACTGTCTCGAGGCATGGAACCCACCAACCCTTCTCTGCATCCTCATCCATGCTCTCTCTCCTGACACCAGCTCCCCAGAAGCCCAGTCCCCGAAGCTGACCACGCCTCTTGTTGCAGGTAACTCGACGCATGGCAGAGATGGAGGTGATTCAGGAAGGGAAACCAAGGAAAGTGAACCCTGAAATACAAAGCACCCTCCGGAAGGCTCTCTACCTGCAGTAAAAGCCAGGGCAGTGGCAGTGTTGCTGCAGGTGCTCTCTCTCTGCCCACACAGCTGTTTAGAGACAGCCACCAGCACTCCTCAAAGACTGCTGCTGGATTCCCTGTTCATCTCACGCTTTTATCCATGTCTCTTTTTAGAGCATGCCAGACAAAACAAAGCACATATGACCAGCAACATTAACATCACATTCCTCAAGCTGGACCCCCTACATCAGTTACTGAAGACTCGGATTGCCTTCCTATAGCTAACTTTCCACTCCTTTTGTCTCACTAAGCCTTCCTCTTCCTCCTACAACTCACAAAAATAAATAGTTATTCCTACTTCAGAGGGAGGAATTTACTGAACAAGTTCTAGAAACTCTCTCCAGCTAAGGTCATCACTGTGGGATTTGGGCATTAGGCTGGAAGATAGATCAGCCATATTGTCTTCCAAATATATGGTTAATGATTTTACTGACATGTTTGTCATTGTGAAAACTCACAGTTTAAGATGGGACTTTTCAGCCCAGCAGTGGGGTTCATGCCTTTAATCCCAGCACAAGGGAGGTAGAGGCAGGAGGATCTCTGTGAGTTTGAGGCCAACCTCGTCTTCAGAGTGAGTTCCAGCACAGCCAGGGCTACATAGAGAAACGCTGTCTCAAAAAAAGAAAGAAAGGAAGGAAGGAAGGAAGGAAGGAAGGAAGGAAGGGCATCTTTCTTCCTCGTTCCTTTTCCCAAGCTTGCCTGACTTTCTCCCCCTCTTGACCTTGCTGGGAATTCTGGCCATGGTTCATACACCCCTCACATCCCTCCAGCTGATTTTGAAATGGCTTTTGCGCCTGACTCTCTTCTCTTCCCTAGCAGATTCAAGGTTCAGCCTGGATGATTTCAACTCTGTGGTTGCTGGAATCCTTCCTCATCTCTCTGCACAACCTGTAGGAGAGTTCTCTCTGGAACACTCTAAGAGATACAACGGGGCCTGTTGTTGAGAGTTCAAAGCTATTTAGTTATCACATCTGAGTTTCTCACACTCAGTTTACAATTTGTCATTATAGGGAAGTCAAGGCAGTAAGTGCACAGCTAGAAATATCATAGAATAAACATTCTATTCAAAATCACAGAACTGGAGCATGAAACAATCACACTAACATAAACTTCTAGGCCCTAAAGGATTTGAGTAGCCCCTCTCCTCCTTTTAGTACCCTTATTCCAGAGTGCCTGTCCCAGGAAAGGAGGTGCCATGAAAGTTGTGTTGCCCTCTTAGACAGTCACAATCACAGCGGCTTCTTCAGCCCCAGTATAACCAGCACACACACACACACACACACACACACACACACACACATATTCTTAGCCACAATATCTACAAAAAGCCTCTGCTCCTGATGAGACTTTGTTCCTCCCCTGAACCCCAGAAACTAGGCCTCAACTGTCTAAGTTACCTATCAGCTCTGTTTCCAGGATTCAGTAGCATTTCCAACCCAAAGCTTTCACATTCTTCTCACAAAACCTGTCCAAAGCATAAAAGCCACATGGTTAGCCCTATCATAGCAATGACCCCACTTCCTCAGTACTCATTTCTAAGAAAGAGGTGTCTCTGGATGCCTCAAGGGAACACAGAGAACACTGCTACTTAGAGATCAAAGTCAAACCCCACATCTGTGTTTTCTGGATTTTTGTGATCCCACCCAATCAGACCTCAAATAAATTCATCTCCTCTGCTAGAAATTCATTCAGAAATTCTAGCAGCCTCTCCCTGCCCCCGCCTCTGTGCCTCTGCCCAATCACCATTTTTCTGGGCTTAGGACTCCCATGTGTCCGCCTCTTCTCCTTCCTTTTTCCCACTGCTCCCCCTTAACCACTTACTCCGCTCCTGTTCTTTTTCTAGTTTATGCTGCCTCTTACCCATGAAAAAGTGCTATAATTTCTTTTGTTGGAGGACAGGAAGCAATCTTTGACTGGCATAATGAGTATTCAATAAACAGCTGTCAAACTTGGCAAGAATTGTGTTAGTATCTTTGCTTTGAGCCTAACTTGTGGGAAAAATAGAAAGAGCAATAGGTTTGATTTCTCCCCACCTGCCCCCCATGGCTAGTTACTTCTCGTGTGTGTCTACCATAAGCAGAGATTCAGGACCTGTCTCTTACATACAAGCAGATGTGTTAGGATTTATAAAATTACAGGTCACACCGGTGCCAGATGGCTACATGGTATGTATTTTTAATGTGCAGAATATTTCCAGAGGACTATCTGGGCATACTATCATGCCTTGTCTAAGCTATATGCTGGAGATCATCTTGTTACAGGAACATAAATGCTTAACAGACATACCACGCTTCCTCTTCTGGTGCCCATAGCAGACATAACTAATCCATCATACCTCCTCTCCTACAGAATTCAGATATAGCCTCAAAGTTTTTCACTTCTCAGCCTCCAGGAATTTAAAACCTGCCTATTGGCATGGATAGTTATTCACATTTAAGGAGATTTTAAAATATTGTCAGTTTTATTTACTCTTCGAAAATGTCACCTATGTAGACAATGTATCTTGCTCATATACAACCCAATTCTCACTGCCCACGCTCCCTCAGGATCCCCCAAGACATTCCCCTTCATGTCCTCTCCTTTTTATTTTTCTGTTAAAAACACACTGAGTTCAGTTAGCGATGCCTGTTAGAATAGTGATGATCTTGGCTCAGTCTTGTGCAGGTGGCCATAGCAGCAGTGAGTTAGTGAGGCCATGCATGTTCAGAAGACGACACCACACAGCACTCCTCCACATCTTCCAGCTCTTACTTTCTTTCCACCACCAGTATCACAACCCCCTTTTGTTGAGACAGGGTTTCTCTGTGTAGCCCTGGCTGTCTGAGAACTCCCTCTGTAGACCAGACTGTCCTCGAACTCACAGAGATCCACCTACCATTGCCTCCCAAGTGCTGGGACTAAAGGCGTGTGCCACCACCACCCAGATCTCTTTCTACCCCTTTTATGCAATGTTCCCTGTTCTTTGAGGGAAGGTGATCTAGATGTCCCATTTAGGGCTGAGTACTAAATAAACACTTGTTCTCAGTAGTTCGTAAAGTTTTGAATCTGTACATTAACTTCTACCATAGCAGAATAAAGCTTCTCTGACAAAGAATAAAAGCTGCGCTAGTCTATGGGTGCAAACAAAAACCTTTAAGAAGGCAGTTTGATAGCATGTCATTTAGCCAAACAACAATAGTAGGTTTTCCCCAGGTCCTATGACTTACCCACTCAAACTGGCTTTTGCTCCAGTTAAAGTAGCAGATCTGGATTTTCCCTATAGAACAGACCTAATGAGATATTTTTAAGGCTTTTCTCCTGGTGATTTGGGGAATAAAGCATAAGTTCTCATGCAATCTAGTAAAGTGTTCCACCAGGGTCGTGGTCTTGCTTCCACAGGCCATTGCTGATCCAGTTCAACCCTCTCACTAAGGAATGACTGTGTAGGATCATCTTCGAGGTCCTGATCTGTGCTACGGTCATAGCTGTGATGTGGTTGGGGCTTCATCTCTGGGGATTCTAGAGCAAAGAACCAAGTTGTGGTCATACAGGGCCAAGCAAGTACAGATGACACACATACTGAACACCAACACATAGATCAGATACCCAGTCATTCTGGAGTCTTTACGCAAAGGTCAAAGAACTGTGGCCCACTTGCTATATCCGGGCTTCAGCCTTTTAATAAACAAAGGTTTTTGGCATAGAGTCTTGCTCACTTGTTTACATATTTTCTATGGGCTATTACACCAGATAAGCACCTGGCCCTTTATAGAAACAGTCTGATGTCCTCAGTCATCTAGCCCATGGGGAGCCTTCCCCACACTCCAGCAGATGACTCCTAATCCATGGTCACACAGATAGTCCTGGTTTAACACAGGGGGTCACAAAACAAAGTGAATAGATATGAAAGTGAAAAGAACTTCATGGAGACTATGGGGTGGGAAGAAAGAGGTAGAAGGGAAATTGAAGAAGGTAAGGGGGTAAGATGTGAAATTCTCTAAAAAACAAATTAAGTTCATTTTTTGTTTTTCTTTTTCTTTTTTGCTTTCTGTTTGTTTTGTTTTGTTTTGTTTCGTTTTGTTTTGTTGAGACAGGATTTCTCTGTATAACAGCCCTGGCTGTCCTGGAACTCACTCTGTAGACCAGGTTGGCCTTGAATTCAGAGATCCGACTGCCTCTGCTTCCTTAGTCTGGGCTTAAAGGCACCACTGCCTAGAGAAAAAGAAAAGAAAAAAAACCACAAAATAGTAAGGCCATTGTCTAGACTGGGGATGTGGTTCAGTGACTGAGTGATTATCTAACGTGTACAAAGACCTGAGCTCTACCCCAGCCTTGAAAAATAAATGCTAGTAAATGCTTACAAAAATAAGTGCAGCTACTTTTTTTTAAAGATTTGAAAATTATCATTCCAACCAATATATCCCAAGTTTACTATGAAAAACAGAGCAAAACCACCTCATGCGAGTGAGCACGACTGTTACAAAGAGAGGAAGCTGGGGGACTGGAGGGTGCTAGCAAGAATGTGGAAGAAAAGGTACTCTGGCGTGACTGTTGATAGGAAAGAAAACTGACACCGCCACTGTGGGGAAAAGTATAGAGATTCTTGAGGACGTTAAAAACAGGGCCAGGTGAGATGGCTCAGAAGGTGAAAGTACTGCCACCAAGACGGAAGACCTGAGTATATCCTCCAGGACCAATCGGGGAGAACCTACTGCAGCAACTTGTTCTCTGACTTCCACTTACATGACATGTACACCCCCCCCCAACACACACACACAGAATACATACATACATACATACATAGAATGTAGTTTTAAAAAAAAAATGTTGTAGAGAAAAGAAGTTGAGCCAGGCTGTGATGGCGCATGCCTTTGATCCCAGCACTCAAGAGCCAAAAGCAGACGGATCTCTGTGAGTTCAAGGCCAACCTGGTTTACAGTGTAAGTTCCAGGACAGCCAGTACTGTTATAAAGAGAAACCTGTCTTAGAAAACCAAAAGAGAGAGAAAAGAGAGAGAGAGAGAGAGAGAGAGAGAGAGAGAGAGAGAAGAGAGAGAGAGAGAGAGAGAGAGAGAGAGCGAGAAGGAGGGAGGCAGGGAGGGAGGGAGAAAGGAAGGAAGGAAGGAAGGAAGGAAGGAAGGAAGGAAGGAAAGAAGTTGAAAACTGAAGAGATGGTTCAGTGGTTAAGAGCAGTTGATCCTCATGCAGAGGACCTCGGACTGGTTCCCAGAACCCACATGGTGTCTCATGACCACCTGTAATTCTAGTCCCAAGGGACCCAATGGCCTTCTCTTGTCTCCAAGGCCACTAAGCACTCACACGGTGCATAGACATGTATGCAGGCAAAACACCCACAGTCATAAAACAACTTTAAAAGCGTTTAAAGGAAATAGAGAAGGAAGTTGGAAAAAATAAGCCAAGCAGGAAGCCAGGAAGCTGACTGTTGTAGCTGTGCAACGTGGGTGTTAGGGGCCGAACGGGTCCTCTACAAGAGCGGTAAGTGCTCTTGACTGCTTAGTCACCTTTGTCATCCTTATTTATGAAATTGTAAAACAGTCAGTGGCATATAGGTAGAGAACTAAGTACTGGTTATAGAGGAAAAAGGAGAAATATAGAAAGAAGTGGGTAGGTGTTGATCAAAGGATACAAAACAGCAGATATGACTGATGCAGTGGCCCACACCTGTAATTACCACACTCAAGAAGCTGAGGCAGGGGAGTCACAAGCTCCGGGTCGGCCTGGGCAACACATGGTAAAAATAGATTTCTAGTGCTCTTACCACCATAAAATTTGGGGGGATCAATAGTTAACGAAAAGATGTAATAAATACTTTAACTTGTCTCACTATAAGAATGTCCCTTTCTCTGTATATTTAAGGATTAATGCACCTTACATGCATATAATTTTAACTCCAATTTTGCTGAATTCAGAGTTATTCAACACTAAAAACTATGACTGCAGCATTAGTTTGCAGAGTCCTGGGATGCACAGCTCACACTTTAGGGAAGCTACTCGCAACTACAGTTTGACTTCACTTATTAAGTAAGGGGACTGGGGTGAGAACCAGGCTAGTGCCCAAGGCCCATACCCACACCAAAGGGAACAAAAAGAACAGTTTGAACGCTTAGCCTGGTGTGTGTGTGGGTGTGTGTGTGTGTGTGTGTGTGTGTGTGGTGATGGGATGGTAACTAAGCAAGAGTTGCCCCTTTGAAAATTTCCTATTACAGCACAAATAATTTTTAAAATTCTATTAAATTTATTTTATATATATTTTATTGTTTCATTGAGCTTTTTTTCTGTTCCACTCACTTCCTCTCCCCTCCCCTTCTACCCACTCCCATTGTCCCCATGCTCCCAATTTACTCAGGATATCTTGTCTTTTTCTACTTCCCATGTGGATTAGATCCATGTGTGTCTCTCTTAGGGTCCTCTTTGTTGTCTACGTTCTCTGGGATTGTAATTTTAGGCTGGTTTTCTTTTGCTTTATGTCTAAAAGTCACTTATGAGTGAGTACATATGATATTTGTCTTTCTGGGTCTGGGTTACCTCACTCAATATGATATCTTCTAGATCCATCCATTTGCCTGCAAATTTCAAGAAGTCATTTTTTCTGCTGTGTAGTATTCCATTGTGTAACTTTAACACATTTTCCTTATCCATTCCTCAGGTGAAGGGCATTTAGGTTGTTTACAGGTTCTGGATATGACAAACACAGCTGAGCACAAGTCCTTTTGGTACAACTGAGCTTCCTTTGGGTATATACCCAAAAGTGATATTGCTGAGTCTTGAAGTAGGCTGTTTCCTAATTTTCTGAGAAATCATCATACTGAAATCCAAAGTGACTGTACCAGTTTGCACTCCCCCCCATCAATGCATGAATGTTCCTTTTACCCCACATCCTCTCCAGCATAAGTTGTCATCAGTGATTTTGATCTTGGCCATTCTTATAGGTGTCAGATGGAATCTCAAAGTGTGCAAGCTTGAGGATCTGAGTCTGATCCCCAGCACCCATACAAAGAATAAGACATGGCCCTTTCCTAAACCAGAATAATCCCAAACTGCATTATAAATTTATCTTTCTCCTTACAGTTAAGTGGAATTCTCCCCTCTCATCAAGGAAACTTCTCTTTGCAACAGATGGAGACCATTACAGAAAACTACAAACCTGCCTCTGCCTCCCAAGTGCACATTATAACAAATATCATGGTCAGCGACCTAGAACCCGTATAAGAAATTCACAGAATCTATGAGACAAAGGGAAATTCACTTTATCTATGACAAATTTCCACTCACTAACATACAGAGTCTAGTCACTACCACACATAAGTCATTTCCAAAGATCCCAAGTTCAGCCCCAAATTCAACAGGAAACCCAGGGAAACTGATAATACTTCTTTGGCTTTGAGAATTGCTAACAAAAACTAACCCACCTTCATTCTAATTAGATGGGTTATTTGGGAGGGAAGTATTTCAGCTGTTTATGAAGTGGTTCTTATAGTGATCAACTATAAGAAATGAGGTCACCCTCATCACAGCCAGTTCATTAAACTAATCCCTTATTGATGATGTCCTCTTCAGAGTCCACACCCATGATCTTAAGACAAGATCCATATGCCCAGCTGTTTTCCTGTGAGCATAAACAGTGACAGGCACTAGAGAGGAGAGAGCGCAGAAGGGGGGATGGGAGAAAGGAGGAGGGACAGGGAAAAGAAGGATGAAATGGATCCTTTTCTGATTAGATTGCTATCAATAGCAAATCATGTCTGTTTCTTTTCTTTACATTTTAGTTATTTATTACATGTATATGAAAGGGTGTGCCTACCACTGCACATATGTGGAGGTCAGAAGGACTACCTGAAGGAACTGGTTCTCTCTACTCCATGTGGGTCCTCTGGATTGAACTCAAGTTGTCAGTTTGGACAGCAGACACCTTTACCTACTGAGCTATCTCTCAGGCCAGTGACTCCTGCTTCTGACATGGTGCCAACGGCTGGTTGTGTATGCCCTCTGAGAGATGAGGAGAGATGCATGCAGCCATCTCCTTTTCAACTCTGAAGCTTCTAGGATCTCACATTGACTTTTTCTTTCCTGGACCTGGAAAGTAAAGGTCTGCTGACTTCCACAGGGGTAATCTGCTAAAAGCATAGTATTGTAAACGCTGTGTGATTCATTGATGGAGTGCTTGCCTCACATATACAAGGCACTGAGTTACATTTGGAGCGCTGTCAAGTGAATGAAAAAGAGAGGGAGGGAAGACGGGAGGAAGAGATAGACGGACTGAGAAAAAGTCCAGGACACGAAGAGATGGCTTGGCAGTTGAGAGCACTTGCTGTTTTTGAGAGGACTGGATTGGATTCCAAGCAGCACATGGCAACTTATGAATGAATTAGAAGAAATTTATGCCCTGGCAATGCTGAAGCATGCATAGGCAGCCTGTATATGGTGGTTCTGTTGAACTTGCCCATATTGAGTTTCATGGTCTGAGTTGATGAAGACGACTGACCAGATCTCTTCCCCATGTGGCAACTTATAACCACCCTTAAACCTAGTTCTAGGAGGTCCAGTGCCATCTTCTGACCTCTGTGGGTCAGACATGCAAGGTAGTACACTACGAACACACAGGCAAAACATTCATACATATATAAAAATGTTTAGAGACTGGGTGTAGTAACATATAACCCTCTAATCCCAGCACTCAGGAGGCCAAGCTGTCCCAATCTCTGAGTTCAAGTCCAGCCTCGTCTACATAGCAAGTTCCAGGCAGCCAAAGCCACACAGCCTCAAAAAACAAAAAGAACAACAAAAAATTAATATTAAAATTAAAGCCTGGAGTGGTGACATATGTCTTTCATCCCAGAACTCAGGAGGCAGGGGCAGGTGGATCTTGAGGCCACTGTGGTCTACAGAGAGAGTTCCACAGCTACACAGAGAAACCCTGTCTCAAAGAGGGGGAAAAACCTAGGGAAAAAAATATAAGAAATCCTAACAGTGCCTTTCTTTTTTCCCATTTATTTACAGCGTGGATGGGCAAGGACATCTGTGTGTGGAGGTCAAATGACAACCTGTGGGATCAGCGTTCTCCTTTCACCAAATGAGTTCAAGAGAATGATCACAGATGTCAGGTTAGAGACAAGCGCCTTTACCCACTGAGTCAGCTCGCCAGTCCAGCATTGCCTTCCTGCTTTTCTAGTCCTCTGCTGCTGTCATTTAACAAATTCCTATGCTTGACTCTTTTTTAAGTCACCTCAAGTTCTTCTCCCACCTGAATGACCCTTAGAAACACATTACACAACACAAACCAGACACAAAGCATGGTCCCACTGATAAAAAAGTATCCAGAGAGGCAAGCTCACTGAGACAATCAATGGGTTTGAGGTTATCAAAAGCTAAGAGCAGGAGAGAACTGGGAGTTTAAAAGGTTCTATGTCGGGGACTGGAGACATGCTCAGTAGTTAAAAGACGTTTCTGCTATTGCGGAGAACCTGAGTTCAACTCCCAGCACCCACAGTGGGAGACTCACAATTGCCCATAACAACAGTTTTAGGGTGTGAAAATAGTTTGGATTTTTTTTTAATCGAAGATAGTCCTGAGCCTTCCATGCAGGAGTTGTATTGTAAATGTATCAGTTGGGAGTAGGAGCTACAACTCCACATTTTGATTGGTTCTGGTTTTCTATAATGGTCTCTATCTATTACAAGGAAAAGTTTCCTTGATGAGAGGTAAGGACCACACTTACCTGTGGATAGAAAGAAAAATATTTAGAACACAGTTGGAGATTTTGCTGGTTCAGTAAAGCAATATCCAAGGTTCATGGCTTTCACTATGAGCAGTGGGTTAGGTTTTCAGTTCCAGGCATGATTTCCCTCTCGGTGAGAGGATCTTAAGTCCAGTTAGAGAACTGTTGGTTACCACATAGGTATTATGACACTACTGGACATTTGGTGTTATTGTGCTATGATGATCGCTATTGTGATTCATAGGCATTATAGCTGGGTAGGACTGCTGGTTGCTTCCCTCCTTTGGAAGCTTACATGGTGCCTCCCGGTACCATAAAAAGCTAGGTCTCAGGGAGAAGACTTTCAGGTCAGTGCCAGCTCAAGAGCCCCTGGACCCTGTGTCCAAAATGTATTATATCCTCAGGAGGAGGGACTTTCTGCCACCTCTGGAGGGGAAACCAAGGACGACAACAACAACAGCCTATAGTGTTTTGGAGAGTCTCTTGAACAACTGTAACCAACAGTTCAAAAAGGACTTCTCATGCCTGATGGTGAAGTTTTTGTTAGATGATCTTTAGCTCTTGGAGGGAACAAACTTTATTAAAACTACAATGGGTATTTATCCAGTGACTTATGTATATGATAGCTATTTGGGGGAGATAGTTAATAGTATGATTTCCTTTGACTTTTCAGACGTCTTTACTGCTATTTTTCCTCCTCCCTCCCCATCCCTAATTAGAGCTCCCCCGTTTTTCCATTGTTCCCTTCAGATCATTTGTCCTATACCGTTCCCCTCTCTACTGCTCCCCCACCCCAGAAATGCTTTTGTCTTTATCTGTTTGTTTGTTTGTTGATTTTCCTGTTGTTTTTTTTTGTTTGTTTGTTTGTTTTTGATAGTTACTGTGGGTTATATAGTCACCACTGAATATTTGAAACTAGATAAGAATTGAGAAAGTACGTGCCAAATCTGTCTTTATGGATCTGGGCTATCTGAGTCAATATGGCCTTTTTAGCTCCATCCATTCACCTGCAAAATCCATAATTCCGTTTCTTTACAGCTGAATAGTATTCCATGCTGTATGTGTTCTCTCGTTATCTACTTTCAGTTGAAGAACATTTAAGTTGTTTCCACCTCTTTAAGCAGCCATGAACATGGCTGAACAACTGTCTATGACGCAGGATGTGCAGTCATTTGGGCTAAGGAGTGGTATAGCTAGGTCTTATAGTAGATTTATTTTTAACTTTTTGTGGACCTTCCACACCAATTTCCAGGGTACCTGGACAAGTTCGAAACCCAACCAACAGTGTTCCCTTCCCCTGACCTCTCCCCCAGCATTTGTTGTCCATAGTTTTGTTGATCTTTGGCCTAAGACTGGGTAAGAAGAAATTTCAACAGAAATGTTTTAATTTGCATTTTTCTAATTGCTCAGGACTGTTGTGAGTCTCTCTGTCCTGCCAGTCAGCTCCCAAATAACCACATAAAGACTTGTTAATTATGAAAGCTTGGCTGATAACCTAGGCTTATTTTTAACTAGTTCTTATCTTAAATTAACCCATTTCTGGGGGCTGGAGAGATGGCTCAGCGGTTAAGAGCATTGCCTGCTCTTCCAAAGGTCCTGAGTTCAATTCCCAGCAACCACATGGTGGCTCACAACCATCTGTAATGGGGTCTGGTGCCCTCTTCTGGCCTGCAGGCATACACAGACAGAATATTGTATACATAATAAATAAATAATTTTTTAAAAAATTAAACCATTTCTGTTCACTTATGTGCTGTCATGTGGCTCATGGCTTGTTACCTCATCTCCTTCATGTCATGCTTTCTCCATGTCTCTCAGAGACTCCACCCTTCTTCTTCCCAGAATCCTCTGTGCTTGAAAATCCTGCCTAGCTATTGGCCGTTCAGCTTTTTATTAAGCCAATCACAGTGACATTTCTTCACAATGTACAAAAAGATTATTCCACAACAGGGTACAATGAACATTTTTTTAGATATTGTTCAGCAGTTTTTTCTCCTCCCCCTCCTCTTTTTCTTCTTGCAGGAACTCTCTGTCCAGGTCTGAGGCCCATTTTTTTAAATAGGTCATTTGTTTCTTTGATCCTTCATTTTCCAGCTGTATATATTCTGGATATGAATCTTCTGTCAGCTATTTATCTGGACAAGATTCTCTTCCAAGGGCTTCCTCCTTACCTGATTACTTCTTTAGCGTGCAGGAGATTAGTACACACGTCTTTCTTTTCTTTCTCCAGCTGTGGAAATGGAATCCAGGACCTCACACATGCTGGGCAAATGTCCTACCATTGAACTGCACCCTGAATGTGATCCTTGTCATTTCTTGGAGCCTTCAAGCTGCTCTCTTGTAGATCAGTCATAAAATATAGAATAGGCTATTGTGTTTTGTTTCATTTGTACAATTCTAATTGCCAAGAGGTTTAATCATCATTAATTACAAAGCAGAGTAAGTAAACCCAGAGATTTTATGTAAATGAATTTGTCAGTTGCCAGGAACTTCTGATTAGCAAGTCCTAGCTTTTGTAATTAGGCTTAAGTTGGGAAGAATTTAGATGTTTGGTCCTGGAGTTTAGGGTTCCGGTGCTATTGTACCAAGATAAACTGTCACTCAATCTGGGGAAAATCAATCCCCAGTAATATTTGTTAGTATTACATTGATGAAAGTAGCAAATATGTATACAAACTAACCTAGTTGCTCTTTTTTTCCTATTTTCAGCAAACTGCATTATAGAGGCTTAATTGTCAAGTGGTATCTATGTCTACGTATGAGCATCACATGATTTTGTGCGTGAGCTTGGTGTGTGAGGGTAGTGTATTCATACGTGTGTGGGAATGTGGATTTAACTTGTTAAGGCAGCTGCCTCCTTTGGACAGATTCTTAGGTGAAGAAAGATGATGCAACTGACTTTGAGCCTCCCTGGCCAATGTTTTCCACCCAGTGAATTCAGAACTGATGGGAACACTCAGTAAATGATCCTTTCAAACCACAGAATTAAAGAGTGTTTACACATTCACCCAGAAGGCACGCTCCAGCAGTTTAATCTCTCTACATGTTTCCAAACAGGATTTCTATATGACAGTTCCCACAGTTTTGTGTTTTATATTATTAATCTTTATTCCATGTGTTGTTGCTCCAGGGTATTTGTCTTAATTTACTTTTGAAAATCCTTTAATTATGCATATCCCTGTGTGTCTGTGTTTGGGTGTGTGCATGTGTATGCTGGTGGTCAGACCCAAGAGAGGGTGTCAGACCCCCTGGAGCTGGAGTTACAGGTGGTTGTGAGCAACCATATGTGGGTGTTAGGCCCAGAACTCAGGTCACATACAAGAACAGCAAACGCTCTTAACTGCTGTTTTCTGGTTGCAGGTATTTGTCTTTCAACAATCCTACATTGTTATCCATAAACATGAAATCTTATCTGGTACTACAAAGAATGAAAAGGTAGTGCAGGTTATAGCATGAACGAAGCTTGAAAGAATGGGAAATTCCAGTTGCAGGGAGCCAAATGCTGCCACACCCCCGCCTCTCACTTGGGGAGTCTAAGAAGCTCTGCCTCTGCACCATGTCCCTGCCTCTCTCTTGAGGATTCTAGGTAAGGGCTTTATCTCTGAGCCATGTCCCCAGCCCTGGCCTACATTTCATCATGCATGTGTAAAAATGTTTCCCCAGATATAGAATGCTAATCCAAATAGGAAAAGCATATTTCTTTTTTTATTATAATTTATTTTATTTAACAATCTAGGAAGTTCGCAGCCATGAGAAGTTCCAGGGCTATTTCAGGTGCAATTGGGAATTCAGGAATCTCGGTGGAGCTGTTAGTGTAGCAGACCTTGTAGGTAAAGTACATGCACACTTTTGAGAGCACGTGCGAAGGGATCTCTCTAAAATTGACCTCATTGGTTTCATTTTCTGCAAATTGACCTGGTCCACTCAACATGGCCTTTATTGTTCCTGATGTTAATGCATGTTCTCTTTTTACAATAAATTCATGGCCATCAGAAGATATTAACTTGACATACACAGCGTCAGGGCCTTCACAGCCACCATAGGTTTTCTCTTCTCCATCCATTATGTTCTTAGAAAATTCTACTTGATCCCACAGGAACTTCAGCAGTTTCCTGGCAAGGCGGAGACGCGGTCGACTCACAGCTCCGTCTGGAGGAAGTGTGTTGTCGTTCTCGACGGAAAAGCATATTTCTGATACACTTGTTCACTCATTCTTGCTTTAAAATAGTTGATTCACCTCTACCAAATGCCAAATGTATTTGAGATACTGGAAATAATGTGATTCTAAGAGTACCAGATCTGAGGGCTGGACACAGATCAGAGGTTAAGGCAGCTGTTGCTCTTGTAGTGCACCCAATTTCTTCTTCCAACACCCTCATGGCAGCTCACAGCCATGGATAACTCCAGTTCCAGTGAATCCAATGCCCTCTTCTGGCCTCTCCAGGCGCTCATATGCAGGCAAAATAATTATAGACATAAAATAGATTATAGAACTTTTTTTAAAAAGTGTTAGCTCCAGGCCAATGAGCTATCTCAGCAGGTAAAAGCATTTGCTATCAAGCCTGACAACCTGAGTTGAACCCCAGAGCCCACATGGTAGAAGGAGAGAACCTGCTCCCACAAGGTGTACTCTAACCTCCGTGCACAGTGCTCACACACACATACACACACACACACAAATATAAATATAGATAAATAATAAATATTTAAGTTTCAAATCTTATGTCTTAGGAACATACAATCTGGCAGGAAGGTAGTTACTAAATCCGTAACCATACAGTGTGATTAAGACAGTCTTAAATACAACAGAGATAAGCTGCGCACCATGGGAGTTAGAGAACGATGGGAACAAGAGGCTTTTCTTACTGTGGTGAAATACGCACAACATTTAGTTTATTGTTTTAACTAAAGTGCCCAGTTTCAGTGGCATCCACAATTGTGTATAGCCACCATCTCCAGGTAATTCCAGAGCATGCCATCAGCCCTAAAGAAGATCCTGAACCTAGGTCAGGAAAGGGACTTCAGTTTGCTTTCTTTAGTCTTCTTCCATTTCCTCCTCTTTTGCAAAGTTATTTCATTACATTTTTATTTCTCACTTTGTGTGTCTGGAGAAGGGCACACACGCCACAGCCAGTGTGGAAGCCAGAGGACAACCACTGAAAACACACAGAGAACAACCATCTCCCCGGCCCTTATTTTGTTTTGTTTTTGTGGTGCCAGGTATAGAAACCAGGGCGTGGTGTGTGTTAAGCAAGTTCTGTGCCACTGACACACAATCCCAGCCCAGAAAGGCAACACCCAAGTCCAGAGTTGAAAGGGTAAAAACCATGTGAAGAGTTGATGGAGGCAGGAAGATGGTAAGTCTAGGCCTGGGCCACATAGTGAGATCCTGTGACAAATAAATAAATGGAACCCACGATCTTAGCACGATCCAGATGCTGGACTAAGTCCATATTCTTCTGACTAAAACAGTAGCAGTAGCTGGTCAGATAGGGAAAAAGATTCCAAAGAAGCAGTTCTGAGAGCATCCTGGCGCCACCTCCTGGGTATCTTTGCTGTCTCCTAAATGAACACTCTGCCTAGAGGCTCTGTGTGACTGGTGGCTGAGATTGAGAGCATGCATGGCGGTCACCTGCTTGGATCATCTGGACTGTCCAACTCCTCCCTCTTCCCACACCTCACCTCTGTGTCTGCCATTGAGTCCCTTAAAAAGACCCAGACCAGCATACCCTCTTCCTGAGCCTCCTGCTACTGCACAGGAGCTCAGGGTTCTCGTGTTTCCTCTTTCTCCCTCTTAAGTTTCCTCCTAGCAATCTACAATACACTTCACCTTCTATGACCCATAAATGTCATTTGTTTGAATTCACAAGAACCCCAAAGCTACTGGTTTGGGGTAATTTTGGTGGCCAATGAGTTGTCCAGGGTGCTATCTCCCTAATAAAGGTCCATCATTCTCAAAGGTACCCCAAAATCCCCATAATATTTCTATATTTTTAAAAATAGTTATTGTTAATAGTTCATTTGTTATAATTCTGCTGGCCTGGGTACCCTAAAAGAAAACTTCCGCCCACTCCCAATCTTCCCACATACACACAGCAGAGGCAAGATGATTTCCTGCTCGCTCGCTCTCTCTCTCTCCCTCCCTTCCTCCCTCCCTTCTTCTCTCCCTCCCTCCCCCTCCCCCCTCTGTATCTCTCTGTCTCTCTCTGTGTATCCTTCTGAAGAGTCAGTCTCTACTTCCCCCTTCCTCTTTCTTCTCTTTCTCTGCCCCTTCTCTCTTTCTCTCCCGCCCATAACTTCTTACCCTTAAACCCTTCCCAATACCCAGTAAATAAACTTTATACCCAAGCTCTCTCCACATGGCATATCTGTCTGTCTCCCACCCGCCACTGTCTCGCACCCACCAGGGGACCTGCCAGGGTTGTGCTGCCATTAATCTTTGCTTGGTGCCATGAACTGGGCAGCTTCTCCCTTGCAGCTGAGGACTGCTTAGGGATCCTGTAACCTTTAACCCCTGGACCTCGTAAGTGATGAGCCATGGCCAGGCTGAGTCATGGTCCGTACTGAACCTCTGGGACGCTGGAGTTCGGTCTCTGGACCTTCTTGCCTCACTCATGGAAACTGCTCCTCCCCTCCCCCCAGATATCAAGCTATATAACTGCCTATAGTCAGCTTACATTCTGCCAGTGATTGTTAGTTAGAAATGCAGGCTCCTTTCTCTATGTTTGTCTGTCTGTTTTTCGTTCCTGGCATGTAATCAGAACCACGCTAAACTCTGTCCCACCGGCAACCCCACCCCCACCCCCTATACCTTCTACCGTGGTTAAGCTGTTTGCCTCACAATCTGTCTCTTTTATTCACGGAGCCCTGCTGTGCCACCACTGCACGGCAGTTATACAGTCCAAGTCACATGGGGATCCTGGACTTGAACCTGCTCCCAGCCCGATTCCCAACTCTGTCTGCTGGGACAATTGGTAAAATTCCCTTCTCCAGGTCCACGGACAATCACCTCCAGCACTTCCCACGAGCAAGGTTCTGGAGCTCTCCTAGCACTGCGCTCACTGAGCAGTGCATTCATTTTTTGGGGCCCAGGACCCCGCGGATCTATGGATCCTTTTCAGGACACAGTTCCCCTCTCGGCCTAGTGCCTCTCAGGTGGCTGCCCTTTCTTGGCCCCCATTATCTTGTGAACCAATGAACTGTGAGGACCTGACTTTGCAAAATCCATTTTAAAGGAGGGGTTTCATCTTAAGCCATATAATGAGCTGGGGGAGAGCAGATCTCAGCCCCAGAAATGTGCTGTGATAGCAGAAATTTGAATGGATACCCTAAAAATGGCCAACTAAGAAGATAGGGAGCAAGGCCATAAAATTTAGCGAGCTCCAGATGCTCTTGGGAGGCATCCTGTCCTTGAAGATATCTTGTCAGTAATTTATGTCTCTTCGTTAGGTTTTTACACCCAAAAACTGATCAATGGGTTCAGAAACTACCTTATCTTATATACTCCTCACCCAATCCCAAAATGACAGGACTCAAACTCCCCTGACTATGGCGTTTTCCCTTTAAAAGTTCGCCCCTTCCCCAGGGTTCGAGGCTGCACTTCCTTCACCCACTGCATTGATGTGGTGGAGATGTGGTCCAAACTTGAGTTTAAATATTATTAAAAACCCTCATGTAATTTGCATCAGAAATCTGGTTCTGTGAACTCATTTGGGGACCAGAAACTTGGACATAACAGGATAACCACCTGAGGCAGTCACTTATTTCCTGCCTTACCCATGGGAAACAGGCTGACAAAATTGTATACATTTCTAACTTCTACCAGGGAACAGTTAAATGCAAAGTTACACCATATGGGCAACCATGACTACCACCATTTTGTCTGAGCAAAAAAAAAAAAAAGGGAGGTTCCACCTCTAGCCAAACGATGACAGCAACAGGTTCCTCACATGAGCTGCTTTAAACTTTTTAAAATTACTTTTATGTTCTGCTACATTTAGTGTGTTTGCATGATGGTTCACCTTGGCAGGGCTCACTGAGGCATCCATTACACACAGAGCTCTGTTTGTTGTATCTGTTAATTCCAGACTAAGAAAGCAGTAAGTCTTAAATATTTTAAATTGCTATGTACTTTTAAATCTCTTACAACATACTGTATATGTAATCCAACCCTGCTTTAAAATATATTAAGCTGTTCTTCACTGTTGTCAGTTTTACTATTATACTTCTATTGCAGTTTTTTTTCTTCTTTATCTTTCTCAGGTATAAATCCCACCTACTAAGTTAAAAAACAGTACAGTCAAACTTGGACCCAGCTCTCCAGGCAGATCCTATACTGTCATTATAACTTTAAATATATACCCGATAAACAGCCCTCAACTGCTCAGAGATCTGGGGAATATGGCATTCAAATGTTTAATTATTAAAAAGCTTTTCAAAACAGAGAGACAGGTTGACTTCTAGCAGCAGCACCCCATTTCCTCCAAAGAAGACAAAGACATACAGCCGTAGAACAACATCCATCCACAATTCACTTCATCAAGTAAAAGTGCTAACCACTGGGAAGAACTGTCTTTCATCTAAGCTTCTGAAGATCTCCAGACAGTGGACAGAACTGACTGGAATCAATGGCCTAATTGTTCAAGGCAAGGTAGGCTTTTCTTCCTACAGATTTCCTAACCCACAAGATCTTTTAAAGCCTGGCAGGCCCTGCGCTAACAGAAGACAAATACAGCCCTGATGCCCCTGCCCTCGGTGACCATGGAGGAGAGGCTCTAGGTAGCCAGTTGAGTAAGTTCCCTGTCATTTTTTTAAGTCAATAATTCAAGTAGAATTTTATCCTTCTCAAAGATCTCTGATGCAATTTGACAGCTGAGAGGTTTTGCCAGTTTAAAAAGGACAACCTCACCAAACAAATTTTAGTATAACTTCTTACCATGTTCTAAATAAAAGGTGTTTTAACATATACAAATGCAAATTATTAAGGTGTGTGCCTGCAAGTTATAAAGGTCTGAGGACAAATGCAAGTTATCAAATGTCTCTCTCATTATGCTGCCATTCATAGTCTTAACATTATCAATAAAATGCTGATAAGCTACTAATCTGACTCTGGCAGAATTCTATATTGCAAGATCAAGATTTTAAATTCTCTTTGGTCGTTTTCTAAAGATACTTTTCATTGTGCAAAAACATCTATCATAGTCATTCTGGCATAAATATGCTGCTGTTAATACAATGTATGTGTCTAAAACTTATTTTTACAAACTTGAAGAACTCTTTTTTCTTGTTTTTATTGAGTTATGCATTTTTTTCTTCACTCCCCTCCTTTCCTCTCCCCTCCCCTTCTGCCCTCTCCCATGATCCCCATGCTTCTAATTTACTCAAGAGATCTTGTCTTTTTCTACTTCCCATGTAGATTAGATCCATGTATGTTTCTCTTAGGGTCCTCTTTGTTGTCTAGGTTCTCTGGGTTTGTGGTTTGTAGGCTGGTTTTCCTTTGCTTTATGACTAAAGGCCACTTATGAGTGAGTAGATATGATATTTGTCTTTCTGGGTCTGAGTTACCTTACTCAATATGATGTTTTCTAGATCCATCCATTTGCCCTCAAGTTTCAAAATGTCATTATTTTTTTTTACCACTGTGTAGTACTCCATTGTATAAATGATCGAGGGGCATTTAGATTGTTTCCAGGTTCTGGCTATGACAAACAATGCTGCTATGGACACAGTTGAGCACATGTCCTTTTGGTAAGATTGAGTATCTTTTAGATATATACCCAAAAGTGGTATTGCTGGGTCTTAAAGTAGGTTGTTTTTTAATTTTCTGAGAAATCACCATACTGGCATCCAAAGGGATTCTACCAGCTTGCATTCCCCCCAGCAATGAAGAAGTTTTCCCTTTTCCCCACAACCTTTCCAGCATAAGTTGTCATCAGTGTTTTGGATCTTGGTAATTCTTACAGGTGTAAGATTGAATCTCAAAGTTGTTTTGATTTGTATTTCTCTGATGGCTAAGGATGCTGAACATTTCCTTAAGTGTCTTTGAGCCATTTTAGATTCCTTTGTTGAGCATCCTCTGTATAAGTCTGTACCCCACTTTTTGTATTTCCTTAAGTGTCTTTCAGCCATTTTAGATTCCTCTATTGAGAGTTCTCTGTTTAGATCTGTACCCCATTTTTTAATGAATTATTTGTTCTATTGATGACCAATTTCTTGAGTTCTCAAAGCATTCTTGTGAGTTCTAGGGAGCTGAATTGAAGGATTCACTTTAAACAGTTCAGACACACCCCTTTCTCAATTCCCTGGTCCTGATACCCTCCTCCTCAATTACCAGGACCTAAAGAAATTTTTTTCTTCCTAAACTTAACCCTGTAATCTGTCCTGCCAACACCTCGCCTGTTCCAGGAGACACCAGACAGTTCTGTTTGGCCAAAAGTGAGACCCCAGCCCTTTGACACCCCTATATCCAAGGATTCTGGGATGTTTTGTCAAAAGTGAGACCCCAGCCCTTTGACACCCCTATATCCAAGGACTCTGGGATGTTTGGTCAAAAGTAAGACCCCAGCCCCGACACCCAGATATTAACCCACAAACCTTTGAACACATGATTTTTGACAAAGGAGCTAAAATTATACAATGGGAGAAAGAAAGCATCTTCAACAAATGGTGCTGGCATAACTGGATGCCAACCTGTAAAAGAATGAAAATAGATCCATATCTATCACCATGCACAAAACTCAAGCCCAAATGGATTAAAGACCTCAATATAAATCTAACCACACTGAACCTGATAGAAGAGAAAGTGGGAAGTAGATTGCAACACGTGGACACAGGAGACCACTTCCTATGTATAACCCCAGTAGCACAGACAATAAGAGAAACAATGAATAAATGGGACCTCCTGAAACTGAGAAGCAAAGGACACTGTCGCTAAGACACAAAGGCATCCTTCTGAATGGGAGAAATTCTTCACCAACCCTGCATCAGACAAAGGTCTGATCTCCAAAATATATAAAGAACTCAAGAAACTAGACATTAAAAGTTCTAAATAACACAATTTAAAAATGGGGTACTGAACTGAACAGAGAATTCTCAACAGAAGAATTTCAAATTGCCAAAAGATACTTAAGGTCATGTTCAACTTCCTTAGCAATCAGGAAAATACAAATAAAAACAACTTTGATATATCATCTTATACCTGTCAGAATGGCTAAAATCAAAAACACCAATGATAACCTATGCTGGAGAGGATGTGGATTAAGGGGAACACTCATCCATTGCTGGTGGGAATGCAAACTTGTGCAACCACTTTGGAAATCAGTGTGGCAGTTTCTCAGAAAATTGGGAGTCAACCTACCTCAGGATCCAGCAATACCACTCTTGGGAATATACCCAAGAGATGCCCTATCATACTACAGAAGCATTTCTTCAACTATGTTCATAGCAGCATTATTTGTAATAGCAAGAACTTGGAAACAACCTAGATGCCCCTCAATGGAAGAATGGATAAAGAAAGTGTGGCACATCAACACATTAGAGTACTACTCAGAGGTATAAAAACAATGAAATCTTGAATTTTACATGCAAATGGATAGAAATAAAAACACTATCCTGAGTGAGATAACCCAGACCCAAAAAGATGAATATGGTATGTACTCACTCATTAGTAGATTCTAGCCATAAACAAATGACATTTAGCCTATAGTTTGTTATCCTAGAGAAGCTAAGTAATAAGGTGAACCCAAAGAAAAACATATATAGATTCTCCTGGAAATTGGAAGAAGACAAGATCACTGGGCAAAAGTTGGGAGCATGGAAGTGGGGTGGGGAGAGGGAGAGGGGAGAGGGGGAGAGAGAAGGGAGAAGGGAAGGACTGGGGAGAGCTTGGGGGAGTGGGAGTGTTGAGATGGAGGAAGGGCAGATATAGGACCAGGGAAGAAAACGTCTTCATTAAGGGAATCATTTTAGGGTTGGCAAGAGACTTGGCTCTAGAGGGGATCCCAGGTATCCACGGGAATGTCCCTTCTAGGTCCTTGGACAACAGAGGAGAGGGTGCCTGAACTGGCCTTGTCCCATAGTCACACTGATGAATATCTCGAATATCACCATAGAACCTTTGTCCGAGTCACACTGATGAATATCTCGAATATCACCATAGAACCTTCGTCCAGCGATAGATGGAGATAGAGACAGAGACCTACATCAGAGCACTGGACTGAGCTCCCAAGGTCCAGTTGAAGAACAAGAAGGAGGGAGAAGATGAGCAAGTTCCTCCTTTTATACTCAGAAGGAGAAAAATTTTCACAGCAGAAGCCTGCTCTCAGCTCCTGGTAGGCAATCTAGAAGAAGGAGTCCAGGAGGGGTACCACTACCTGCAGCCAACAGCAGCCCTTTGATGTGTGGACTCTGGAAAGCTCACTTGAGAAATCCAGGCACTCCAGAGTCCAGTAGGAAGTTAAACTCATCAGGCAGACTCTTCAGTGTTAGGAAATAAAGAATAAATAGTTTTGATGTCACACTAAGACAAAAAGAATCTTAACATGGAAATGCTTTTTTTTTTTAAAAAAAAAAAAAGTATACACCATAACCCTAACTGGGCTTCACAACATACTTGGGGCCACCATGGCTCCAGTCTTTTATCCTTGTTTTATGTGGTGAAGACTTAACAAACTGACATGCCTGAGTAATCCAGGCAAAGGAAAGGGAAGGGGAAGGGAGGTTCAGGTAGTCTACCTGTGAGTGGAAAGAGGGGAGGTGCCAGTACTAAATTCTAACACCTACAGGGTCAACAACTCTCTGAAAGTCTGGCTGGGGAGACTGTTATTTATGGCTCAGAAAAGAAAACAACAATCCACAACTCGATATCCTGAAGAAGCAGACTTCAGACTAACCTCAGAAGAAGCTTCTATCATCGGCAAGCACTCCGCGGTGCAGAAGCATGAAGCTCCCTCCTCAAACAGCTGCAAGAGCAGAGTTCACTCTACAGTCTCCAGGAGGACAAGTTCCAAGACAAAGGGTCTGTGGTGGCTAACTCTTCCAACCCTGCAGAGACCTGCTAAACCCTAATAAATTCTTGGCTAGGTTTTATTAGCTAGCACTAAAATGCCTGGTAGGATATAAACTGTTACAAACTTCCGAGTTCTCAGCTGTGTCAAAGATTGTAAAACGCTTGCTCTGCCTTTGTTTTCTGGTTTGGTTTTGCAATATTGTAAATTGAAGGAGATTTTCAACCTCACACAGCAGGGGGTCCCCCTCTACCCTGGTTAGGCACAAACCACACCCAAACACCTGTTTTCACAGAGAGATCCTTTATTAGGAGGAAGAAAAGTTAAAGTGGCTGTTTTCTTTTTTTTTTCTTTTTTTTTTATTGAGAAAAGAAAAAAAAACAAATTTCCTCCTCCTCCCAGCCTCCCATTTCCCTCCCCCTCCTCCCACCCTTCTCCCCCTCCTCCCCCCTTCTCCCCCTCCCCCCTCTCCTCTCCCCCTCCCTCTCCAGCCCAAAGAGCAGTCAGATTTCCCTGCCCTGTGGTAAGTCCTAGGTCCTCCCCCCTCCGTCCATTTCTAGGAAGGTGAACATCCAAACTGGCTAGGCTCCCACAATGCCAGCACATTACGTAGGTTCAAAACCCCGTGCCATTGTCCTTGGGTTCTCATCAGGAAGTGGCTGTTTTCTGACCCAGGCAGAAGAACAGCAGCAAATGACCTTGCAAGTGAAATTTTTTTTTAATTTATTTATTTATTAAAGATTTCTGTCTCTTCCCCGCTGTTGTTCCCTTGCAACACTACAACTCCCAACATCCCTCTGGACTCCAGCGCACGGCAAGCACGAGACACATTTCCCAGAAGCCTTTGCATCCTCTGTTAAAAGCAAGGACAAGCCACAAGTTCAGCCCTTTTTTATCCCTTCCCTTTGTCCCTTCCCTTCACTTTTCCTAGTGTGTTTTCCCCTCCCATTAAAAAGTGTACCACGTGGTACCGCCGTGTGTCTGTGTCTTTTCTAGCGTAACCCTCGTCTAACCCGCAGGAATTAAGAACAACCCGCAGAAATTAAGAACAACATTTTGGTGCCGCCGCATCGACTCGGAGACCTCTCTGTCCGGTGCCCGAGGCTTTTGCCTCTGGGTTTCACCGACAAGGTCCAAAGAACCGACAGCCTTCGCTCACCACCACCTGTTTCCACGGCCATTTCCACAGCTTCATCCTGATCCGTGAGTTACCCCGGGTTCGCTTCCTTCCCCCTGGGGCATTCAAAGACTGTCCGGCCAGCTTTCTTTGCACACCTCGGGCTAAGGCTAGGTTGCTAACCCACTTCCCCCGGGTTTTTTTTTTTGCCCTCGGCCGAAACGCTCAGTCCGCGCACCCGGAGTTCGGTGCTCCGGGCTTTTCTTCTCCTTCTTCCTCCTTTATTCTAACTTTTTCCTGTCCACTTTCGGGCCACTTCTTGTGGCACCTCCGGGCCCTGTGCCCTAAAGAGCTTAATCGCCTCCTCTCAGCCGGGACTTTCTCTCCCGTACGGTTGGGGCAGTTAAGTGTTAACACGCCCCAAATTCGCACGGATGCCTGCGTTTTTGGCTTGCCGTGTTCGCGGTACTCTGTTGGTACCTTTTGCGGCTGGGCTGCACTTCGGCCATGGGCTCAAAAAATTCTAAACCGATCCCCCCATCTTCCCCGCTCGGACAGCTTCTGGAAGCTCTCCAACCCCACGCCCTCATTCCCTCCATAAAACTTTCCAAGTTAACACGGCTTTGTTCCAAGACTTGGCCTAAATACAATTTACAGGGCTCTATTTGCTGGCCTTCTCAGGGATCATTTGACCCTGACACTCTGCGGGAGCTGACAAATTTTTGTCACCGGTCAGCTAAATGGAAGGAATTAATGTACGTGATGGCCTTCTTTTATATGGCTCTAAAAACTGACCCATCTACCTCGTCACACTGTTCACCGGCTCACATGTTTTTGGCTCTACCCTCCCTCCAGGAACCCTCCGCTCCGACCATGGACCCCGATGACGACCCCCCGCCTCCCCGACCTCGTGACACCACTCCTTCCCGCCCTGCCCAATCGGGGGCCACTTCCTCTATCCCCCCTCCTTCAAAAGTTTCTTTTTTTTTGTTTTGTTTTGTTTTTTGGTTTTTCGAGACAGGGTTTCTCTGTAGCTTTGGAGCCTGTCCTGGAACTAGCTCTTGTAGACCAGGTTGGTCTCGAACTCACAGAGATCCGCCTGTCTTTTAGGTACAAAAAGGAGTCACCAACACCTTCTCCCCACGCCTCTAAACGCTCCATTCCTAGGTCTCCAGGAGTTCCGCGTAAACATCCTTCTGGGTCGCCTTCCCGTTCCTCTGAATCCCCCAAAAAATCTCATTCCCCCCCATCTCATATATCCCAGCCTTTCCGATCCAGCTTCACCTAACTTCTCTCGCAGCAGGACTCGACTGCGAAGACAATTAACAATTTCTTCCCATCACAGGAGGCGCAGTAGGCGGGCCGAATTGACTCGGATTCTTCCGTCTCACCTCCCCACCCCACCCCTCTGCCTCGGTCTTCCAAGACCCCCTCAGGCGCTAACCCCACCCGCCGCCTTGCACCTAATTTCACCCCTCCCCTTACGCACTCGCGAGCCGCTGCCGCAGCAGCAGACCCTGATCAACCCAAACCAGCTACCGTTCTGCCCTTACGAGAGGTAGCTGGGGTCGAGGGCCCACTTCGGGTGCACGTCCCCTTCGCCTTATCGGAACTTTCACATATTTCTAAGCTACTAGGGTCATATACGGCTAACCCCACTAATTTCACAAAAGAGTTTCAATATTTAACCCAATCTTACAGCCTAACTTATCATGATATTTATATGATTCTCTTTAACAACTTGCTTCCTGAGGAACGCCGATGGGTCTGGGAGCAGGCGAGACTGCATGCTGACGAAGTACACCAGACTCAGCCTTCTCATCCACCTGGTGCAGAGGCAGTGCCCGAACAGGAACCCCACTGGGATTACAACTCCCCCGGGGGCATTCTGTCCAGAGACCGATTCTTAACCTGCCTTCTGGTGGGATTAAGAAAGGCGGCTCTCAAACCAGTCAATTATTCTAAACTTGCAGAAATATTTCAGGATACAAACGAGAATCCTTCCGCATTTCTTGACCGTCTCACCAAAGCTATGCTACAGTTCACAAACATGGATCCAGAATCCAACGAGGGCAGACAGCTCCTGATGTCCCACTTTGTCAACCAGTCCTACTCAGACATCAAGGCGAAGCTCAGACGTTTGGAGAAGGGTCCCTTAACTCCACAGGCACAGATCCTGGAGATGGCCTTCAAGATCTACCACTCAAGGAATGACAAGGCCAGAAATCATTGCCACGTGATCACCGCACCCGCCAGGCCAGCTGAGGTGATGGACTCCACTGCCCCCGCCCCCCGGCCCATGCTTCAAGTGTGGTAAGACAGGTCACTGGTCAAAGGCGTGCCCCAATCCCCATCGCAACCCGAGGGGCCCCTGCCCAAGGTGTCACAGGGAGGGTCATTGGTCCACAGACTGCCCTCGTGCGTTCGGTGACGCTGGGGCAGCCGCCCCAGAGGACCCCCAGGTTGACCTATTGGGTCTGGCTCTGGAAGACTGAAGGTTCCCGGGCTCCTCCACTGACAACCCGACTGCTATGCCCATCTGCAACCAGGAGCCGCGGGTACTTCTTACAGTGTCGGGACGCCTCATCTCCTTTCTCTTGGACACCGGAGCAACATATTCAGTCTAAGGGAATTTTGGGGGCCAACCTCCCCCTCAAGCTCCCATATCATCGGGGTAGGGGGACAGCCTTATCTACCTCACCAAACTCCACCTCTCAATTGCATATTTAGAGGTATCTTTCTCACTCATTCATTCCTAGTTCTACCAACCTGTCCAGTCCCACTCTTGTGAAGGGATCTTCTGACCAAGCTGGGAGCTTCCATTTCTTTTGCACCCCCCACCCGTTTCGTTTCAGATCCGTCGGTGACACAGCTACTGCTTCTCCTGGCTCCGCGACCCTCTGATACTAACATGTCTTTTCCCCTCCCAGCTTCCCAGGTGGACCCTCTCGTGTGGGACATCCAAAACCCAGCTGTCGCTAAACACCACCACCCCCCGTCGTTATTCAGTTAAAGAACCCTACTGGGTATATCACCCAAGCCCAGTACCCGCTTCCTTCCCAAAGCCTCAAAGGACTAAAACCTATAATCTCTGATCTCTTGAGGAAGGGGCTGCTCCACCCCACCTCATCCCCCTTTAACACTCCTATACTGGCTGTGAAAAAATCTAACGGAACTTATCGTTTGGTTCAGGACCTCCGGCTCATTAATTCTGCTGTCGTTCCCTTACACCCAGTGGTACCCAATCCTCTCACACTTCTGTCTAACATTCCTTCAGGGACCTCCCACTTCTCAGTCTTAGACCTAAAGGATGCCTTTTTCTCTATTCCTCTCAGCCCTCAGTCTCAGAACATCTTTGCCTTCACCTGGAAAGATCCTGATACTAATTTCTCCACACAACTAACCTGGACCGTCCTCCCTCAGGGATATCGGGACAGCCCACACCTCTTTGGCCAGGCTCTGGCCTCTGATCTGCTCTCACTGTCCCTCCTTAAATCAAAACTGGTACTCTATGTCGATGACATCCTGCTATGTAGCCCCTCTTTGGAGACTAGCAGGACTGACACCGCCACCTTATTAAACTTTTTATCCAAAAAGGGCTACAGAGTCTCGCCTTCGAAGGCTCAATTGTCCACCACTCAGGTAACGTATTTGGGGTTAACTATAACCCCAACACAAAAGGCTATCACCTTAGACAGAAAGAGACTAATTCAATCTCTTGCAGTTCCCTCCACCAAAGAAGAGGTTCTGTCATTCCTGGGAGTGGCCGGTTTCCTGCGATCCTGGATTCCCTCATTCTCTCTCCTCGCCCGCCCCCTATACGAAGCAGCCCTCGGCTCTATGCATGAGCCCCTGCTTCACCCCATCACCAAACCTTTCCGGAGACTCCAACAGGCCCTTACCCAGGCCCCAGCTCTCCATCTTCCGGATTTAACCCGCCCTTTTTCTCTTTACGTAGCAGAAAAAGAGGGCTATGCCCTGGGAGTTCTAGGCCATCAACTGGGACCTTCCTTCGCACCTGTAGCTTACCTGTCAAAGAAGATGGACCTCACCACTCGGGGCTGGGCACCCTGCATACGGGCCTTGTCAGCTGCGGAACTTCTTATTCGTGAGTCAAAAAAGCTAACCTTCGGAGCACCTACTACGGTTTTCTCCCATCATAACTTGTCTAACCTCTTAACTTACAAAGGCCTACAGACCCTACCTCCTTCTCGAGTTCTTTCACTTCAGGTGGCGCTGGTGGAAGACACTAGTCTCACATTCCAGTGCTGCCCACCTCTCAACATTTCAAATCTTCTACCTCAACCTGGTGCTAATGATTCCCCATCCCATTCCTGCATTGAGGTCCTAGAGGACCTACTGCCCCACCCCTCACATATACAGGAGGGCAGTCTGCCCCAGGCCACCCACACCTGGTACACGGACGGCAGCTCCTTTCTATGTGACGGGACACGCAGAGCAGGTTACGCCATAGTGTCAGACACAGAGATAGTCGAGGCAAAGGCACTCCCTGCTCATACTACTAACCAGCAGGCTGAGCTGATAGCCCTCACCCGTGCCTTCCAGTTAGCCGCCGGCCAATCTTTAAATGTTTATACAGATTCTAAATATGCTTTTCATATCCTGTTGTCCCACGCGGCCATCTGGAAGGAACGCGGGCTTCTCACAGCGAAGGGAGGGTCTATTACCAACTCAGAGTATATTATGGACTTGCTGAGGGCCTCCTATCTACCTAAAGCTATAGGAATTATTCACTGTCGGTCTCGTCAGTCTGACAGTTCTATTGTTTCCAAGGGAAATAATCGGGCTGACAGAGCAGCTAAGACAGCAGCTCTTAGCTCAGACCTGCCTCAGTTACCTCAGGGAGTCCTTACAGCACAGCCTACAACCCCGCAGACACCTCCTAACACTCAACAGATCCTATCCTACCTGCACCAGCTTTTTCATCCTAATGAAAAAGCTCTGCTTCATTTTGTAAAAACACATATCAAACCCACGCCTGAGGACATCAGGTTTCTAAAAGCCACCACTGCCTCCTGTCAGATCTGCCAAAAGTCAGATCCCAGGACTAAATATCGTAGCTTCCCTTTCCCTACCCACCAAGCAAGGGGCTCCCTTCCGGGAACTGATTGGCAGCTGGATTTTACTCATATGCCCACAGTCAGGAGGATTAAATATCTCCTGGTTCTGGTGGATACAATGTCTGGGTGGGTTGAAGCCTTCCCCACCTCTAACAAGAGGGCCCAGACAGTCTCTGATATTCTCCTCCGAGAGATTATTCCTCGGTTTGGACTCCCAACTTCTCTCCAATCAGATAACGGTCCAGAGTTTACTTCTCAGATTTCTCAAAATCTGTCTAAAGCGCTCGGGATCCCCTGGAATTTTCATATACCGTACCATCCTCAGTCGTCAGGTAAGGTAGAACGAACTAACCGCTCTTTAAAGGAAGCCCTCATCAAGATGTCACAAGAACTCCACCTCGACTGGGTAAGGCTCCTGCCTTTAGCTCTTTTCCGACTCCGAGCCCTTCCAAGGGGCCCCCTCCTCATCTCACCCTTTGAACTCATGTATGGGCGGCCGGTCTTAACCCCCGGCTTCTCATCGGAGACTTCCCCCCTTCCTGACCACCTGCTCACTCCCCTCCTGTTCCACTTACGCTCACTACTATGGGACTTCACAGATCACTCACTACCTCGACCATGTGCTAATACATGTCCGCCGCCAGTTAAAATAGGGGATGAGGTATTACTCTCACCCCCAGGCCAGCGCCCTTCACCCCTTTCCCCTAAATGGCAGGGCCCTTTCAAAGTAATTCTTTTAACTCCCACAGCTGCCAAGCTTAAAGGAATTCCTCATTGGATTCACCTGTCACATCTTAAACCGTTTATCTCCACAGCTCAAGATAATCCTTCATACACGGTGACTCAAACCGGACCCTGTACTCTTAAGTTCCAAAGGACGCCGGATTCAGCCCCCCTACTACAGTCTAAGGACAACAATGGTCCCGATCCGTCGCTGTGTTAACACACCCTCCCTTCTTTAAATTCATAAATAACCGTCTAGCTGTCGTTACAGGTACCCCCAACAAATACGAAGGCAAGTGGTAAGCAGATTCTCCTCTACAAAGCTCTTACGTAACAGGTCAGCCGCTGACTGCAGCAGTGGCCCCTGAAATGTTAAGAGCTGTATGGTTAGAATCTATTTCTTTTAAGACAGTTTCCTTAAGCTCCGGGATGCCAGCCCAACGGATCAAACACAAAGGAATAAGTATCACTTAATTTTTTTTTTATCATTTCTTAACCCCGGACATCCTAAGACCCTCTCCCCCCCCTCTTCACCCCAGCTCTCCAAAAATTCCCCCCCTTCTTTTAATTTTTTTTCTTTTACTAATGCAACTTTTGCCTTCCAGCATCTTAATGATGACCCAGCTACTCAGGAAAAGCCACACAGATTTCTTCAATCAGCCGCCTCAGATGACAGCCAGGACTTCAAACATCAGTGACCGACTACACCAGCCAGCAACCCTGGACATCAGTGACCGACTACACCAGCCAGCAACCCTGGACATCAGTGACCGACTACACCAGCCAGCAACCCTGGATATCATTGACCAACTACACCAGCGACCGCAAACGCCAATGGGACATTGCCAAGATAATCGGACATTCCCTGGACCCCTCAACGCCCAAAGTCAGCAGGAAGCAGCCATGAGAGACTGGACTACGCCCCCATTCCCTACCCTTTAAGGTCCCCCAATTTTTTTTAATCAAACCAAAAGGGTGAAATGTTGTTCCCTTGCAACACTACAACTCCCAACATCCCTCTGGACTCCAGCGCACGGCAAGCGCGGGACACATTTCCCAGAAGCCTTTGCATCCTCTGTTAAAAGCAAGGACAAGCCACAAGTTCGGCCCTTTTTTATCCCTTCCCTTTGTCCCTTCCCTTTACTTTTCCTAGTGTGTTTTCCCCTCCCATTAAAAAGTGTACCACGTGGTACCGCCGTGTGTCTGTGTCTTTTCTAGCGTAACCCTCGTCTAACCCGCAGAAATTAAGAACAACCCACAGGAAAATTAAGAACAACATTTTGGTGCCGTGACTCGCAGAAATTAAGAACAACCCACAGGAAAATTAAGTAACCCGCAGAAATTAAGAACAACCCACAGGAAAATTAAGAACAACATTTTGGTGCTGTGACTCCCAGAAATTAAGAACAACCCACAGGAAAATTAAGAACAACACCCGCCACCGCCTCCCATTTTTAAGAAGAGAAAAAGGGGAAGTCAGTGTGCCGATGGACTAGGATACAGTGGTATATTTTGATTGGGTGTGTTAATTAGGTGAGTCAAAGGGGGCTTTCGAATGCTGGACTTCAATACTTTGATAGCTGGACCTTGGTAGTCAGCCTCAGGACAAAGAAGAGGCAAAAAATGGAATAGATTTTGGTGGCTAGCTTTAGAAATGTAATCTGGTGGTTTGGGGAAGGCAGGAGAGTGGGGTAGAAGGGCAATGCCTGCAAGAGTCACATGTTCGAGTGGACTAGTGTCCCTTCGTAAGTGTAGGGAGAATGAACCCCCAGGCTTCGTGCATGCTGGGTAAGTATACTCTGTCCACTGTCACCCTGCTGTTACCCAGTTCTCTTCTTTTGATTCACCTAGGAAAATCCCCAAAAAAGAGAAAGGTCACCGTGTGGTGGTATAAAGGGCTTGACTTTAACCCCAGGGCTGGGCCAGTGATTTCTAGTTTGTACAATGAGTTCCTCAGACAGCCAGGGCTATACAGTGAGAGAGGGAGATAAAAAGGGGAGTGAAGAGGGAGGAAGATAGAGAGAGGAAAAGAGGGAGGAAAAAGAGACAGGATGAGAGAGGGATTGAGAAGCGAGAAGGGAGGAGAGTGTGCTGGGATTGTGAAGCAGCCATTGAAATAGCAATTATGAGGCATAAATGCCATCTGAGTGGCTATAAAGCTAAACAGAGGAAAATTATATGCTCTCTGAACTTCTGACCAAACTGTTTTAGATGTTCAATAAATCTCTGCTTGGGGCCAGGGAAAGGGCTCAGTGGGTAAAGGTGTTTACTGCCAAGACTGATGAAGGCATTTGATCCCCAGGATACACATACACACACACACACACACACACACACACACACACACACACGCACGAATGCACACATGCACATGCACACGCACAGGCACGTACTACTGTGTGGCAAGCTTCTCTAGGATAAAGCATTCTGTCCTGCATGGCTGCTCCTTAAGCTCAGAATGCAAACAAATTCTATAGTTGCAGGAAGTCTAGGAGTTGTAGTTTAGCAGCAGTGAGGATGAACCACAGTGTAAAACAAACCCACAAGGAAGTTTATTAATAGGGTGTGAAAAGAGGGGGTCGTGGAGGCCTGTGTTGGAAAGGGAAGTGGTGAAGAGAAAGCAAGGAATGGGCTGAGCTTGCTTTTATGGGGGGGGGGCCTTGGCATGTGGGTACAGAGACTTATGCACCCACGTAGCACATGTGCATAGATTATGTAGTGACAGACAGCTGTAAGGCCCTAGACTGACTAAGCATTTGCGTGAATACTGATAATGCAGGCACCATCATAGGACCCTGGAGCTGGCGAGGTGATGCTGGAAATGCTAACATTCTTCCCTTTTATTATAAAAAGTGAGCTAGGCTGTCTCGAAAAATCAAAAAAAAAAAAAGTGAGCTAGGGATAGCAAGTGCGGGTGTTAAATAAGGGCACCAGGTTCTTGAGACTGCTTCCTGCTGACCTGAGGGCATCGCATTTTGAAGAACCTAAGAAAGCTAGGGTGCTGGCCAAGTCCAGGAATAGCTGGCTATTAACTTCACTGTCCATGCTCTGGGGGGCTGTTTGGTACCTCTTGGTCTTGGTAAAATACTGGCAGAGAAGAGGATAAAGTTTAGGGAAAACTTTTTTCTTAAGTCCTGGTAATTGAGGGAGGGGAGTCCCAAGACAGGGGAAAGGTGGGGAGTCTGTTGATTGATCGTACTTATTCCTTTTTTTTTTTTTTTCGAGACAGGGTTTCTCCATAGCTTTTGGTTCCTGTCCTGGAACTAGCTCTTGTAGACCAGGCTGGCCTCACAGAGATCCGCCTGCCTCTGCCTCCCGAGTGCTGGGCTTAAAGGCGTGCGCCGCCACCACCCGGTGATTGATTGTCCTTATCTGGACTGCATCTGACAGTGAATCTGACCTGTTCAAGGTGAATCCAAGCTTACAAGAATTGTCAGAAATAATTATGGTTGAAAAACATTAACATTCTTTCTTCTGTCCAGAAAACTGTGACAGATGTTTTTAGCACAGTGAAAAGCACCTTTTAAGTCTATAGTTAGAAAGCAACAAAAGGGAATTTAAAATCTTGATATTGTGTCTGTGATCATATAGTGATGGTATGGTACCTAGGACTCTGCCAGAGCTAGATTAATAGATTATCAGAATTCTATCAGTTAGTGTTTAAGTTGTGGATAGTAGCATAGTAAGAAAGGAATCTGGAACATGCTTGATTCTTTTATACATCTCAAATCACTTTCTCCTTATCACCTATAGCTTTCCTATGTTCACAGGAACGAACCTTACAGCTCCCGCTCCTTCCTCATATCATGGCATCACCTTAACACTCAGGAGACAAAGGTGATTGATTGCTGAGGGCAGTCAGTAGTGAAGAGTTATATTGAAATCTGTTCTGTGAGTATCCTTTTTGAATCTGGGAGTGTGGCTATCTCTGAGGTGTTGCTGTTTCTTACCACCAGGCATGTTTGATAGCCTTTACACCTCCAGCTCTAATGGCTGGTAGTCCTGTAACAACAGCTAATTAGTTTAATTGGAGATTTTGAATATGTCATTGGAGATACATAGGAAGGAAACTGATGAAGCAGGTGTGATTAGTAGAGACAGGAGAGTGTGGAGAGGGGTCAGGAAGGAAAGCATTTCGGGTTCCCAGTCTGGTAAAGTTGAGTACGGCTGTGGGGTCAAACCTCCTTCTTCTGGAATTGTAGATAAGGCAGTTGATCCCAGTGTCCTCTGAAACTTAAGGGAGCAGGGCCCTGTTGGAGTTGCTGTCTATAAAGGATTATCTTGAGATGAAGGGGGTTTAAAGGGTTTGAGTGAGATATGTAAATCCAATGAGGGAGGCCCTCAAGTTTAGCAGCTGTGGGTGTTACAAGAATTACTTTGAAGTGGCCCTTCCATTTAGGGGAAAGGGGGGGGGTGTTGTTCTGGAGGAGAGAGAAGGGCCTTATCCCTGATATTGATTGGAGATGGACAGGGATTGGTGCATGGTCAGGGTATGGAGGGGTCAGTAAAGTTTCATAGGAGGGACTGGAGATGATGGAGTAATGGAGTGAGAGGTGATCAGGGAGAGGTAAGGATTTGTATGGGAGACCAGGGGTTAGAACTGGACTCCCATATATGAGCAAGAGTAAAAGAGGTCGCCTGGGGAAAGCCCAGAGCCTGAAAAGAGTCAGAGGCAAGATGTTTACCCAGTCAAGGTGAAGTTCTTGTGACATTTTAATAGGAGTAGTTTTTAAAGAGTGATTGATTTATTCTATCTTTCCTGAGGACTGAGGACGATACAGGATATGAAAATGCCAAGAGATGCTGAGAGCTTTAGATAGTGTTTGATTGAAAGTAAGACCCAGCCCTCTAGCACCCCTATATCCAAGGAGTCTAGGATGATTGATTGAAAGCATCACCCCAGTCCCTGGCATCCATCCTAGGGGCGCCAATGGAGCAAATCGCTCCATTTCAAGCCCTCTCCTCCTGGGAGTTGCCTTGGTCCAGACTCCACCTCCAGGAAGCCCACCAAGCGCTGACTCCTCCCACTCCCACGGGCTGTTTAAGTTGCCACCAAGAAAAACACATACATGTTCTCTCCCTCTTCTCCCCCACCACACCCCACACCCGCCAGGCTCCTGGCCACCCAGGAGCACGGCATTTATTAAATGTGGGCACCTTTGATTTGGTCTTACCTGGTCTGATTAGAGTTATTTTGCGTGGGCGGAGAGGCTCCTCTAAAGCATTATTTCTAACAGATAGGTTTTGGGAGATTTGGGAGGTGAATTCAGGACCATAGTCTGACTGGAGGAAGGCGAGGATTCCAAATTGGGGAGCCCCAGAGAAGGAGGTCAGGGACTGTCTGAGCCCTTTGTTAGTGGTGGGGAAAGCTCCTATTTAGTGAGGGGGTCGCACACATGTGCCATTGTGCACATGTGTGGCGGTCAAAGGACAGTTTTCAGGAGTTAGTTCTCCTTCCCCCTTGTGGGTTCTAGGGACCTAACTCAGGACACTGGCCTTGGCAGCAGGTGCCTTTCCTTTTTGAGTCATCTCCATGGCCCCTAATGCATGTTTGACTTATTTATTTTCTTTCCTTTTTGTTTTTGTTTTGTGTGTTTTGCAAAGCTAGAGTCTCACTGTGTTGCCCAAACTGGTCTCAAACTCCTGAGCTTCTCAGATCTTAAGGTCTCAGATCTTTCTGACTCGTTACCCTCCCCAATATCCAATAGCTAGAAATACAGGTATGCACTCCCAGTCACTCTCCTGCGTGGGAGTCCTTCCTGGAAATACCTCCATAGACATACTAAGGGATGGGCTTCATTAGCACCAGCTCTCTCTCAACCCAGTCAAAGTACAACCAAGAACAGACATCACACTAGAGTTGTACACTACAGCACGCCAAGCCTCTTCTGCTGCTGGGATCATGGGTTTATTGACATGCAGCTGTGGCCATGGTTTACACATGCTGTCTGTGCGCCTTTGGACTACAGAGAGGAGCAGCGGGGAGTTGTGTCAGCAGAGACCTTCACCACTGGAAGCCTTTACTGCCTGGTCTTTTCCAGAAAATTACGGCCCAGCCTGAGAATCACTCAATTATGTTTCTCTAAAACAATGGTTCTCAACTTGTGGGTCACTATGCCATTAATCCCTGAGCTCACCCCAAGATCAGGATTTGAAATCCCACCAATCCCCACTTTGGAAAACTCTGCCCCCATGAAAAGCTATACAGCCTGCCTCCCACTTGTTTGTTTGCTGCTTCTCTCTGGTACAGAGGAAGCCATGTTCCCACTTGGTGTTTTTCCCAATAAATCTCTTGTGAGAGATTTGTTTTGCTGTGTTACTTTGTAGTATTCCTCGGCTACTGACTGCCAGGATACTCTTCCATCTGAGGTGTAACACTTACATACATTATATAAGAATGTAATCCTAGACTCCACCTCAGGCATAACACCTGCTGTAGCCTTTCCCTTCTCACAGACACCACAGGGGCCCTACTGAGAGTCTCTAGCTAACTTTAGATCCATGTACTCCCTTTTTTCACTAGCCAGTTTGCATCAAAGGTGGTCACACATCCTGCTCCCCACCCCAGGCCCTGACCCCTGCCTGGGGAGCACAGCCTGGTTTCAGGCTTCTGATGAGGAATCACCCCATCTTCAGAAAGGTCTGAGAATGGACCCCTCTTCTGCCACATGAATCCTGGTTCTTCTCTTCAGAGTCCCAGCATTGTTTGTCTTTGTTGCCAGGTCCTGAGCTTGTCTCAAAGCCGCTGCCATGATGTTGTCTGTCTGTCTATCTATCAGTCTTTCTAAAGCATTAATAAGCTTCGTGTGCCCAACAATTCATTTATTTCAGGGTCCCCTTGAGCCCTCACTTAGACCTTTCACATTGTTTACATGTATGAAATTTTCAAAGAATAAATAAAAGATATTATTTAAATTTATTACTAAATAACATTCTATTTTAGACAGAAGCCTATCCCCAGTGATCTATTTCTCAAAGCCTACCTTCTGCTAAAGGCACCTGAACATTGACTCCAGTATGAACCTCTGGGGGGACATTTCAGATTCAGATCTCAACCCCGTCTCTGACTTCAGAGAAGATTCATCAAAACATGAAGTTAGAGAGATAGCTCGGCTGTGAACAACAATTGTTGTTCTTCCACAGAATCTGAGTTCAGTTCCCAGCACCCATGTTAAACAGCTCACGATTACCTGTTAATTCTAGCACCAGGGTATCCAGTGGTTTCTTCTGGTCTGTAAGGACACTACCATCATGATCACACACACAAAATTAAAAATAATAATGATTTTAAAGCCTTCCAAAGATTATCATCCCTACTCAAGGACACAAGCTTGTAAGTGTCATAGGCAGGCCTAACTGTGCCTGGAGCTCTTCCAGTGTGTGGCTTCTTCCTAAAAAGGGCATTAGAATCCACCTGCCAGGATTCACACCCAAGTCAAAAACAGAGCTGGCACATCCAAACCACTGTGAGCTACTATGAGTCAGGACTTCAGAGAGGGAGGGGCATGAGGGACATGAGTCCAGCATCAGGGCGGTACAGAGCCATACTCTAGATATTAGGAAAGAGATTGGCTTTCCAAATTAGGGAGGCAGCTTCCTATGGAACATTTCTTGCCTGACAGCTATCAGGGCACTGATGCCTTCTAGGTGAGATCATGCAGGGTTGCAAGAATTGATTCCTTTTCTCTGCCAATTTAAAGAATAAACAGACAGGAAAATCAAGGTCTCATCCCTCAGCCAAGCCTTGAGTAAAGTGCACAGGCACAAAGCAGACTCCACACAAGTGGGGATGGGAATAGGAAAACACACTCCAAGCACCCGAGACCTCAGATCTTTTAAGTATTTTTTGGTAGTACAAGGCAGGTCCCCATCCTTTGTTTCAGATTAGTCATCATAAACAAAGAGGGGGCTGGTAGACCTATAGCTTCATGCAAGCTGAAATATGTCTAGGACCAGCCTTGGACAGCCTAGGCCACTGACTCTGCCAGCAAGGGAAAGAACTCCACCAAGCCTCATTCTAGGTGAAGAAGCAGCTGGGAGTGGGCTGTCTTCTTGTTTGCCGGTGGCCTCCTTCCCTATCTGTCTGCTGGTCAGAACGCCTTCAGCATCACAGAGATTAAAGCGCTGGACTTCACTGTCCCTTCCCTTTGTTCATAATGCCTGAAGGGAAAAGACACGGAATCTCAGACTCCACATTCCCAACGAGTATTTAACCATGTAAGTATTTGTTAGAGGTGAGCTAGGAGCTAATGTCTGTGAGTCTGTAGCAGGCTCCCTGGACTCCCTGACCTGAAGAAATGCTGAATCCTAGAGACACAGCCCTGTCCATCTCCCATGACAGCACCTCACCCTCAAATCCCCATACCTCCCATGCCCCCATCCCTTGTCTTCTGAATTGATTCTTGGGTTCTTGTGCTACAGGGCAATGGAAACAGCGAGTCTGAATTTGTACAACAAACCCCTAGACTTCTAGATTGGAGCAGAATGGCAGGTGCAAAGGAACTTAGAGACAGCAGTCATCAAAGGTCTAAGACACATCCTTAACCTGCCCCACAAAGACACCTTAAGGTGCCACCTCTCTACACTTCCCCCACAATCCTATAGATTTCCCCCTTCCCCACAGTGAAGATAATCCCCCTCCTCTCCTTCCCCAGGTGCCTTGAAGTGGGCCTCCTAGCTATTTCAGATCCTCCACACTCTTTCTGGAGTTAAACCTTGTGGCCTCAAAAAGGAATCTTTGTTTCACTCTTGAGCCTAGCAATAATATCAGTCACATTCTGTAAGAGGCAAAGTTAACCTGTAAGCCCCATTGTGCAAGGACAAGATAACTTTTTAGAATGCTAGGAGCTGTAGTTCTTAGGAAATAATGTGCCACATGTTCCCACTCCCCTAAACAAGTTTGTTTGACCCATCTACGCTACAGGTGCTTGATCAGATGTGGGTGGGAGGTACATAAGCAGGAAATACGTCAGGATGTGTGTTTGCCCCTGATTGGACCTGATGGGAAATGCAATGATTATGGATTTTACCTTTTAAGCTCCTACAAACACCTGGAACTCTGGGAAACACCTAGACAGGGTCCATCTTTCTAGCCAGTATTTAATTAATTCTTGCTTCAGATTTTGCTCAAAATTGTGGAACTGATTTTTTCTCTTGTGAATCTCAGGATAAACATTTCCTGGACACAGACTTCTAATTATACCAACACCATTTGTTGAAGATATTTTCTTTTTTCCATTGTACAGTTTGGGCTTCTTATCAAAAATCAGCTACTCATAGGTGTGTGGGTTAATGTCAGAGTCTTTGGTTCAATTCCATTGGCCACTGTGTGTCTTTTTACACCAATACCAAGCTGTTTTTATGACTATGGCTCTATATTAGAGCTTGAAGCCAGGGATGGTGATGCCTCTGGAAGGCCCTTTATTGTACAGGATTGTTTTGGCTATCCTTGGTTTTCAGTTTTTCCATATGAAGTTGAGTATTGTTCTTTTGAGGTCTGTGAAGAATTGTGTTGGGGTTTTAATGGGGATTGCATTGAATCTGTAGATTTCTTTTGGTAAGATTGCCATTTTTAAAATATTTTATTATTATGTATACAATATTATGTCTGTGTGTATGCCTGTAGGCCAGAAGAGGGCACCAGACCCCATTGCAGATGGTTGTGAGCCACCATGTGGTTGCTGGGAATTGAACTCAGGACCTTTGGAAGAGCAGGCAATGCTCTTAACCTCTGAGCCAACTCTCCAGCCCAAGATTGCTAATTTTATTATGTTGATCCTACTTATGCAAGAACACGAGAAATTTCCATTTTTTAATATCTTCCTCAACTTCTTTCTTCAAAGTCTTAAAGTTCTTGTCACCAGGTCTTTCACTTGTTTAGTTATCCCAAGATATTTTGTGCTATTTGTGGCTATTGTAAAGGGTGATGTTTCTCTGATTTCTTTCTCATCCCATTTCTTAGTTGTATACAGAAGGGCTACTGATTTTTTTTAAGTTAATAATGTCTCCCGCCACATTACTGAAGGTGTTTATCAGCTGTAGGAGTTCCCTGTGGAATTTTTGGGTTCATTTATGTATACTATCCTATCATCTGCAAATAGTGAAAGTTTGACTTCTTCCTTTCTGATTTGTATCCCCTTAATCTCCTTTTGTTGTCTTACTGCTCTAGCTAGAACTTCCAGTACTATATTGAATAGGTATGGACAGAGTGAACAATCTTGTCTTGCTCCTGATTTTAGTAGAATCGCTTTGAGTTTCTCTCCATTTAATTTGATGTTGGCTGTTGGCTTGCTATAAATTGCCTTTATTATGTTTAGGTATGTTCCTTGTATCCCTAATCACTCCAAGATCTTTACCACAAAGGGTTGGGTGTTGGATTCTGTCAAAGGCTTTTACAGCATCTAATGAGATGATCATGTAGTTTTTTTTTCTTTCAGTTTGTTTATTTGGTGGATTACATTGACAAATTTTCATATGTTGAACCATCCCTGCATCTCTGGGATAAATCCAACTTGATCTCGTTGGATGATGTTTCTGATGTGCTATTGGATTTGGTTTGCCAGTATTTTATTGAGTATTTTTGCATCAATGCTCATGAATTTGGTCTGTAATTCTCCTTCTTTGCTATATCTTTGTGTGGTTTTGGTATCAGGATAACTGTAGTCTCATAAAAGGAGTTTGGAAATGTTCTTTCTGATTCCTTTGTTTGGAACAATTTGAAGAGTATTGGTGTTAGCTCTTCTTTGAAATTCTGGTAGAATTCTGCACTGAATCTGTCTGGTCTTGGGCTTTTCTTTGACTGGGAGACTTTTAATGACTGCTTCTACTTCCTTAGGGGTTATAGGTCTATTTAAGTTGTTTATCTGGTCATGATTTAATTTCAGTATGTGGTACCTATCCAGAAAATTGCCCATTTCTTTTAGATTTTCCAATTTTGTGGAAAAGGTTTTTGAAGTAAGACCTGATGATTCTCTGGATTTCCTCAGTCTCTATTGTTATATCCCACTTTTTATTTCTGGTTTCATTAATTTGAATATTCTCTCTGCCTTTTGGTTAGTTTGGATAAGAGTTTGTCTATATTGTTAATTTTTTCAAAAAAACAACTTTTTCATCAATTCTTTGTATTGTTCTCGTTGCTATTTTATTGGTTTCAGCCATCAACTTGATTATTTCCTGTCATCTACTTCTCCTGGGTGAGTTTGCTTTTTTTCGTTCTAGAGCTTTCAAGTGTGCTGTTAAGTGGCTAGTGTGAGTTTTCTCCAACTTCTTTATATAGGCATTTAATGCTATAAACTTTCCTCTTAGCACTGCTTTTATAGTATCCTATAAATTTAGGTATGTTGAACTTTTATTTTCATTGAATTTACAAAGTCTTTAATTTATTTTTTCCTTGACCCAGTGGTGATTCCGTTGAGCATTATTCAGTTTCCATGAGTTTGAGATTTTGAGTAATTTATGCTGTTATTGGATTTTAACTTTAAGCCATGGTGATACAATAAGACACAGGGATTTTTTTTCCAATTTTTTTTTTTTGTATCTGTGGGGATTTGCTTTGTAACCAAGTATGTGGTCAGTTTTAGAGATGGTTCCATGAGGTGCTAAGAAGAAGGTATATTCTTTTGTGCTTGGGTGAATTAGGGAACACATTATAGAAATGGAGTTCCTTTTTGTACCTTTCTGTGGAAGGGATACTGTGGAATAAATCCCTTTAAACACTGTGAACATGTATTACTCTCCTTGGTTAATAAAAAGCTGACAGGCCAGTAGCCAGGCAAGAAGTTAGGTGGGAAAGCCAAACTGAGAATGATGGGAAGAAGGAGGGTGGAGTCAGGTAGAGATGCCAGCCAGCAGCTTAGGAAGAAAGACATGCTAGAGGACAGGTAAAGCCACGAGCCATGTGGCAAAAGAAATGAGTTAATTTAAATGTAGGAGTTAGCTAATAGTAAGCCTGAGCTATCGGCCAAGCATTTATAATTCATATTCAGCCTCTGAGTCGGTTATTTGGGACCAGGCAGTCAGAACAAGAAAATTCCCCTTGCAGGGGTGTGTTCACAGAAGCATATAGCCAAGGTCTCTGATTCCCAGACAGCAGGCAGGGAAGTGGGTAGGGAGCAGACTGATGTAAATTCATTTCCCCGGACGCGAGATCCTGACACCTGGAAGTCTGTTAGCTAGGGATTCTGTGTCTGTAATGTCTGAGAGGAGATGGCTGCTGCAGGTTTTGTGTCCTAAGCAGCATTCTATGTCTCACATTCTTACTGGCTCCATCTACTTCAGTTTTCCAAAACCTCCAAAAATAGCCCCACCAAGCTGAGGCCCAACAATTCAACACAAATGCCTATAGGGGGTGTTTCATAGTTGAGTCACAGCAAGGAGCCAGTTGCTACTTAAGCAGACTTACTTCTTTTTTCTCCAAAGAAACCAAACGTTTTTATATAGTGTCACAGGTCACTGAACCACAGAAGCAAGTATCTAAGGCAGAGTACATAAGGAACCATGGAAACACCACAAAAAAACTTATTTTTCCTCTCTAGACTCCTAAAAGAAATAAATGAAATAAATCGAGACATTGGTATTCTCTGTAAAAAGCCTGCCAGGAGAGACTATGAGTGAAGTTCACACTGGAAGAGTTTGCCTGGTATGTGTGGGACCCTGGGGATAGACCATATGAGTACAAATTACAACAAAATGCCACTGCAATAATTTTTAAATTAGGTGACAAACGAAAGTGTTAGTTTCTGTGAGACTGAATGACAATGCATCTATGTCTTCAAGTGGAAGGACAGCTGGTTAACCAAAATGGCACAGGATATAGAATAAATCTACATTTCTATTAACAGATAAAGAAAATGTGTAATAGGGGCTGGCAAGATGGCTAAACGGGTAAAGGCACTTGCTGACAAGTCTGGTAACCTGAGTTCAATCCCCTGGACCCACAAGATAAAAGGATAGAACTGAGTTTTGAAAATTGTCCTCTGACCCATACATGTGTGTTTTGGTGCACATATGTATGTGCACACACAAATAATGTTTTTTAAAAGACCTGAAGGGGAAAAAATGGTCTTTATTTCCTAGTTCCCTGTAGTAGATGAGTGAGTTCAACTTTCAGTGTATTGAAGTAACAAGAAACATTTCTGCATTCCAACAGAATCCAACATGTGTCAGTGATTGTGAAACTTGGGCTTGCCTTTAATTCTGTCGACCATCAGTGTAATCAGAGCAAGTACTGACTAGTCACTGAATATATTCTGTAACATTTGGTCCTGTTTAAAGCTATACTGAATCATTCTACTATAGTGTAAACTGTATTATTATACATAAATTAAGTATAAGCTTACAAAAAAGAAAATGTGGTCTATACACTCAATCGGATTCTGAACAGCTATAAAAAGAAAGCAACCATAATGGCTTATAGTGAGGCACAGAAAGACAAGTACTGTCTGTCCTCACTTGTGTGGACTCTAAAACAGCCAATGCCATGGAAATTGAGAGGGAAATAATGGCTGTCCCTTGAACTGAGAGAGAAAGATGGGGACAAATTAGTGAGCCAGTGTGACAATGTTGTCAGATGGAGGAACATGCTGAGTGTGGTGCTATGCAATGAATGGCAATCCCAGCAGCCTGACACAGGAGACTCTCAAAGTTCAAGTCCAGCCTGGATCACCTAGCAAGAGCTGGGGGGAAGCAGGGAAGAGAAGGGAAGAAAGATGTGTCCTAGCACACAATGCCGCAGTACGATGACTGTACTTAAGAGTAGTTCATCATAAATTGCAAATAACTAAAAGCTATTTTAAACATTTCACAAAGAGATGATGGATGTTTGAGGTGTTGGGTTTGCTAATTGCCCCATCATTTCCCAATGTATTCTTACCTTGAAACATCACATTGTATCTCATAAATATTCACAATTACCGTGAGTCAATCATTTTAAAGATGGCTTCTATCACTGTAACAGGGACAGAATGTCAACCGTGGGCTCTGTCCTCAATGTTGCCAAATTGGTGGAAGTCCAAGTTCAAATACAAGTGAGGTCAGGATATTCAGACAGGTATGATAATTGAATGCCTATTGACAAATAAGGAGATAAACTTGAACCCCTTCAACCAGTCCTTCTGGGTTTCAAACTGGAGTCTTTCCCTGCTGGGATGGAGAAAAGACCCACAGAGATGGAGACAAATTTCACTGTAGAAAAGTCTACCAGGGCTAAAAATGGGAGAAAATAAATCTCAACAATCCCATGACTCTGAAGCAGGGAATGTATGCTTCTTGATGCAACTACTGAGTGCCTCCCCCCCCCCCCCGAAGACACTGCCACAGCGGAGCCTCCAGCTTAATGGGTGGTGAAGAGTGTTCTTGAACTTCTGGGCTAGCCTGCTACCTCCAGAATGCTGGAATCACAGGCATGCCCCACCACAGCAAGTTTCTGTGGTTCTGGGGATTTAACCCACAGTTTGGAGCATGCTAGGCAGGCATACTACCAGCTGAACTACACTTCCAGCCCTATAGGCAACATATTCGAAAAAGAAAAGGCACATTGACTCAAGAAAGAATGGAAAGCTGACCCAATGTGATCTTTATGGTTAGGGAACATCACTAAAGAATTTTTAGGAGAGGGTTAGGGGTGTAGCTCAGTGGAAGAGCTCTTGCCTATCAGGCGCAAGGTCAGGTTTGATCCCTAGAAAACCACCCCTAAATTCTTGAATGCATGCACACACGAAATTACTAGTAAGAAATGTTTAATCTTGACTCGACATTAAATTTATCTGAGGAATTGTGAAAGCTACTGAGGGATGGGTTGTGACGAAGCATGCCCTCAGTGATGTAAAACAGTGCCGGAGAGAACTTGGTGGGCCAAGGGACCACACCGGAGGTAAGAGCCAGAGGCCTCCTGGCAGGCTGGAGACAAATATGCCATACAGACAGAGCATAAGTGAGGAGTTTATTGAGAGAAGGGTAAAGGGAGGGGGAGAGAGAAATACAGAGAGGAAGAGGAAGAAGAGGCAAGGACCAGCCTGCCCCTTAAGAAGAGCAGCAAGAAGAGAACAAGAATGAGCAGAACTTGTCTCTTAAAGGGACCTTTGCACCTTCAAAGTGATGTAGCAGCCATAGGACCCTGGGCTGCATAGGTACTGCCTGGATTCATCCTGCCAGCATAATGCCAGAATTATAATATTCCCATAATGCCTGAATTATAATATTCCCATATTTTTATTATAAAAGGTGGGGGAAGCTGGGTGGTGGTGATGCATGCCTTTAATTTCAGCACTCAGGAGGCAAAGACAGGCAGATCTCTGTGAGTTTGAGGCCAGCTTGGTCTACAGAGCGAGTTCCAGGATAGGCTCCAAAGCTACAGAGAAACCCTGTCTCGAAAAAAAACAAAACAAACAAACAAACAAAACTGGGGAAATTAAAGGGAAAATGTGGGACAGGGATGGGGCGCTGGGTTCTCAATACTACTTCCTACTGATTTGTGGGTGTTGAAATTTTGGGAGAGCTGAGAACGTTTGGATGCTGGCCATGTCTTGGAGTAGCGGGTTGTTTCTCTGCTGTCCAGGTTCTGCGGAACTGTCTGTTGTCTCTTGGACCTGGTGAGGTGCTGTTCGAGGCAAATCCTCCAACTCAGCTCCCTGGAACTTAAAAGAATTTTTTGAGTTTGTGAAAACTTAAGTTTTAGACACATAAGCATTTCCACTGTTTATAATCTGTACTGAAATTTGTACTGTAGGAACAGCAGTACATTCATGTCAGAAATGATGGTGACAAGTGTTTTTGGCACAATGAAAAGTATCTTTGAAGTATATAGTTAGGAAACAAGCAAAGGGAATTTAAAATCTTAAGCTTGTAGCTATGATGACTGTGGTAGTACCTCTGTCAGAGTTGGGTTAATAGGATATTAGAACTTTATTGATTAATGTTAAAACTATGAACAATAGCAAAATGGGAGAGAAAACTGATGATTTGCATTTTTACACCTTAAAAACACTTTTTTATACCCTAAAACATTCTTAGATTCTCACACCTTAAGCTTTGTATCTTAAAATACCTTTTATTTAAACAAAAAATGGTAAGACGCTATGCTGAAATCTGTTTGGAGAGTTTGTCCCTTTTTTTTTCTCCACTTCTTTTTTTTTTTAATTGAGAAAAGGAGAAAAAAGTATCTGCCTCCTCCCAGTCTCCCATTTCCCTCCTCCTCCTCCCACCCTTCTCCCCCTCCCCCAAACTCCTCTCCCCCTCCCTCTCCAGTCCATACAGCAGTCAGGGTTCCCTGCCCTGTGGTAAGTCCTAGGTCCTCCCCCCTCCGTCCATGTCCAGGAAGCTGAACAACCAAACTGGCTAGGCTCCCACAAAGCCAGAACATGAAGTAGGGTCAAAACCCCGTGCCATTGTCCTTGGCTTCTCAGCAGACCTCATTGTTCGCCATGTTCAGAGAGTACGGTTTTATCCCATGCTTTTTCAGTCACAGTCCAGCTGGCCTTGGTCAGCTCCCACTAAATCAGCCCCCTTGTCTCAGTGAGTGGGTGCGCCCCTCGTGGTCCCAACTTCCTTGCTCATCTTCTCCCTCCTTCCGCTCCTCATTGGGACCTTGGGAGCTCAGTCCAGTGCTCCAGTGTGGGTCTCTGTCTCTATCTCCATCCATCACCAGATGAAGGTTCTATGGTGATATGCAAGATATTCGTCAGTATTGCTATAGGATAGGGTCATTTCAGGTTGCCTATCCTCAGCTGCCCAAGGGACTAACTGGGGACATCACCATGGGCTCCTGGCAGCCACTCTAGGGTCAAGTCTCTTGCCAACCCTAAAGTGGCTCCCTTAACTAAGAATTGTGGTTCCGTGCTCCCCTGTCCAACCTTCCTTTATCCCAATCCTCCTGTTTCCCCTAGTTCCCCCCCTCCTTCCCTTCTAACTTTTCTCTCCCCATCTCCCCTTAACCCCATCCCACACCACCCCCAAGATCCCAATTTTCTCCCCGGCAATTTTGTCTACTTCCCATAGCCAAGAGGATAACTATATGTTTTTCCTTGGGTTCACCTTCTTATTTAGCTTCTTTAGGTTCACCAATTGTAGTCTCCGTGACCCTTATTTATGGCTAGAAACCAATTATGAGTGAGTACATCCCATGTTCATCTTTTTGGATCTGGGATACCTCACTCAGGATAGTGTTTTCTATTTCCATCCATTTGCATGCAAAATTCGAGAAGTCATTGTTTTTTACCGCAGCATAGTACTCTAATGTGTATATATTCCATACTTTCTTCATCCATTCTTCCATTGAAGGGCATCTAGGTTGTTTCCAGGTTCTGGCTATTACAAATAATACTGCTATGAACATAGTTGAACAAATGCTTTTGTCATATGATAGGGCATCTCTTGAGTATATTCCCAAAAGTGGTATTGCTGGGTCCAGGGGTAGGTTGATCCCGAATTTCCTGAGAAACCGAAACACTGATTTCCACAGTGGTTGCACAAGATTGCATTCCCACCAGCAATTGATGAGGGTACTCCTTCCTCCACAGCCTCTCCAGCAAAGGCTATCCTTGGTGTTTTTTATTTTAGCCATTCTGACAGGTGTAAGATGATATCTCAAAGTTGTTTTGATTTGCATTTCCCTGATTGCTAAGGAGGTTGAACAGGACCTTAAGTGTCTTATGGCCATTTGAACTTCTTCTGTTGAGAATTCTCTGTTCAGTTCAGTGCCCCATTTTTTAATTGGGTTAATTAGCATTTTAAAGTCTAGTTTCTTGAGTTATCTATATATTTTGGAGATCAGACCTTTGTCTGTTGCAGGGTTGGTGAAGATCTTCTCCCAGTCAGTAGGTTGCCTTTTTGTCTTGGTGACAGTGTCCTTTGCTTTACAGAAACTTCTCAGTTTTAGTAGGTCCCATTTATTCAATGTTGCCCTTAATGTCTGTGCTGCTGGGGATATACATAGGAAGCGATCTCCTGTGCCCATCTGTTGTAGGGTACTTCCCACTTTCTCTTCTAACAGGTTCAGTGTATTCGGACTGATATTGAGGTCTTTAATCCATTTGAACTTGAGTTTTGTGCATGGTGATAGATATGGGTCTAATTTCATTCTTCTACAAGTTGACATCCAGTTGTGCAAGCACCATTTGTTGAAGATGCTTTCTTTCTTCCATTGTATACTTTTGGCTCCTTTTTCGAAAATGAGGTGTTCATAGATTTGTGGGTTAAAATCCGGGTCTTCTATACGATTCCATTGGTCGACTTCTCTGTTTTTATGCCAATACCAAGCTGTTTTCATTACTGTAGCTCTGTAATTGAGTTGGAAGTCAGGGATGGTAATGCCTCCAGAAGATCCTTTATTGTATAAGATTGTTTTGGCTATCCTGGGTTTTTTGTTTTTCCATATAAAGTTGATTATTGTCCTCTCCAGATCTGTGAAGAATTTTGATGGGATCTTGATGGGGATTGCATTGAATCTATAAATTGCCTTTGGTAGAATTGCCATTTTTATTATGTTGATCCTCCCAATCCAAGAGCAAGGGAGGTCCTTCCATTTTCCGGTATACTCCTCAGTTTCTTTCTTCAATGCCTTAAAGTTCTTGTCAAATAGATCTTTCACTTCCTTGGTTAGAGTTACCCCAAGATATTTTATGCTGTTTGTGGCTATCGTGAATGGTGAAGCTTCTCTGATTTCCCTCTCTGCTTCCACATCCTTTGTGTATAAGAGGGCGACTGATTTTTTGGAGTTGATCTTGTATCCTGCCACATTACTAAAGCTGTTTATCAGCTGTAAAAGTTCTTTGGTGGAGTTTGGGGGGGTCGCTTATGTACACTATCATATCATCTGCAAATAACGAAAGTTTAACTTCTTCCTTTCCAATTCGAAACCCCTTGATCCCATTATGTTGTCTTATTGCTATGGCTAAAACTTCAAGCACTATATTGAAGAGGTATGGCGAGAGTGGACAGCCTTGTCGTGTTCCTGAGTTTAGCGGGATGGCTTTGAGTTTCTCTCTGTTTAATTTGATGTTAGCTGTCGGCTTGCTGTATATCGCTTTTATTATATTTAGGTATGACCCTTGTATCCCTAATCTCTCCAATACTTTTATCATAAAGGGATGTTGAATTTTCTCAAATGCTTTTTCAGCATCTAATGAAATGATCATATGGTTTTTTCTTTCAGTTTATTTATATGGTGGATTACGTTGATAGATTTTCGTATGTTGAACCAGCCCTGCATCTCTGGAATGAAGCCTACTTGATCATAATGGATAATTTTTCGGATGTGTTCTTGGATTAGTTTGCCAGTATTTTGTTGAGGATTTTTGCGTCGATGTTCATGAGTGAGATTGGCCTGTAATTCTCTTTCCTGGTTGAGTCTTTGTGTGATTTTGGTATCAGAGTAACTATAGCTTCATAAAAGGAATTTGGTAATGACCCTTCTGTTTCTATATTGTGGAATACATTAAGGAGTATAGGTATTAGCTCTTCTTGGAAGTTCTGGTAGAATTCCGCATTGAAACCATCTGGTCCTGGGATTTTTTTGGTAGGGAGGTTTTTGATAACAGCTTCTAATTCTTCGCGACTAACAGGTCTGTTTAGATTGTTCACCTGGTCTTGGTTTAACTTTGGTATATGGTATTTATCTAAAAAAGTGTCCATTTCTTTTACATTTTCCAGTTTTGTGGCATATAGGCTTTTGTAGTAAGATCTAATGATTCTCTGAATTTCCTCTGTGTCTATGGTTATGTCCCCCTTTTCATTTCTGACCTTATTAATTTGCGTATTCTCTCTCTGCCGTTTGATTAGTTTGGATAGGGGTTTATCAATCTTGTTGATTTTCTCCAGGAACCAGCTTTTTGTTTCATTGATTCTTTGGATTGTTTTCTGTGTTTCTATTTTGTTGATTTCAGCCCTCAGTTTGATTATTTCCAGTCTTCTACTCCTCCTAGGTGAGTCTGCTTCTTTTTTTGCTAGAGCTTTCAGGTGGGCTGTTAAGTCTCCAATATGTGCTTTCTCTGTTTTCTTTAAGTGGGCACTTAGTGCAATGAACTTCCCTCTTAGGACTGCTTTCATAGTGTCCCATAAGTTCGAGTATGTTGTTTCTTTATTTTCATTGAATTCAAGGAAGACTTTAATTTCTTTCTTTATTTCTTCCTTAATCCAGGTATGGTTCAGTAGTTGACTGTTCAGTTTCCATGAGTTTGTAGGCTTTCTGGGGGTAGCATTGTTGTTGACTTCTAACTTTAATCCATGGTGATCTGATAAGACACAGGTGGTTACTAATATTTTTTTGTAACTGTGTAAGTTAGCTTTGCTACCGAGTATGTGGTCAATTTTCGAGAAGGTTCCATGAGCTGCAGAGAAGAAGGTATATTCTTTCCTCTTTGGGTGGAATAATCTATAGATGTCTGTTAAGTCCATTTGCTTCTTTACCTCCATTAATTCTCTAATTTCTCTGTTAGGTTTCTGTTTGATTGACCTGTCCATTGGTGAGAGAGGAGTGTTGAAGTCTCCTACGATTAGTGTGTGAGGTTTGATGGCTGCCTTGAGTCTTAGTAATGTTTCTTTTACATACGTGGGTGCTTTTATATTAGGGGCATAGATATTCAGGGTTGAGACTTCATCCTGATGAATTGTTCCTGTTATGAGTATAAAATGTCCCTCTCCATCTCTTCTGATTGATTTAAGTTTGAAGTCAACTTTGTTAGAAATTAGTATGGCCACACCTGCTTGTTTCTTAGGTCCATTTGCTTGATAAGACTTTTCCCAGCCCTTTACTCTGAGTAGGTGCCTGTCTTTGTGGTTGAGGTGTGTTTCTTGTAAACCGCAGAATGTTGGATCCCATTTTCGTATCCAATCTCTTAGCTTGTGCCTTTTTATAGGTGAGATGAGCCCATTGAACATTAAGTGATATTAATGACCAGTGGTTGTTAACTCCGGTCACTTTTTTAATTGTAGGGTTTTTGTGTTTCCCTTCTTTGAGTTGCGCTGGTGAAGGGTCTCTAGATGTCTGAGTTATTGTGGTCATTGTTGGACTCCTTGGTTAGTGATTTTCCTTCTATTATTTTCTGTAAGGCTGGATTGGTGGCTACATATTGTTTAAATTTGTTTTTATCCTGGAAAATTTTGTTTTCCCCATTTATAGTGAACGAAAGCTTGGCTGGGTATAGTAGTCTGGGCTTGCATCCATGGTCTCTTAGTTTTTGCAGTACATCTATCCAGGACCTTCTGGCTTTCACGGTTTCCATAGAGAAGTCAGGTGTAAGTCTGATAGGTTTACCTTTATGAGTAACTTGGCCTTTTTCCTTTGCGGCTCTTAATATTCTTTCTTTATTCTGTATGCTTTGTGTTTTGATTATTATATGGCGAGGGGATTTTTTTTTTTTTTTTGATCCAGCCTATTCGGTGTTCTGTATGCTTCTTGAACCTTCATAGGTACATCTTTCTTCAGGTTGGGAAAGTTTTCTTCTATAATTTTATTAAGTACATTTTCTGGACCGTTGAGCTGCACTTCTTCTCCTTCTTCTACTCCAATTATTCTTAGGTTTGGTCTTTTCCTGAATGTTTTGTGATGAAAGTTTGTCTGACTTGCTGTTTTCTTTGATCAGTGCGTTTATTTTCTCTATGTTATCTTCAGAATCTGAGATTCTTTCTCCTATCTCTTGTATTCTGCTGGTTATGCTTGTTTCTGTAGTCTCTATTCGTTTACCTAGATTTTCCATGTCCAGCCGGCCCTCTGTTTGTGTTTTCTTCTTTGCCTCCATTTCAGTTTTCAAATCATGAACTGTTTCATTATCTGCTTGATTGTTTTTCCTTGGTTTCCTAGGGTATCATTCACTGATTTACTCAATTCCTCAAACTTTCTGTTATACTTCTCATCCTTTTCTATAAGGGCGTTTTTTTATATGCTGTTTAAGGGCCTCTATCACTTTCATAAAGTCAGTTTTTTCTACTTCTTCTTGATTAAGGTGTTCATGTCCTCCTGTTCTGAGGTCGCTGGGTTCTAGTGGTTTCATGTTGTTTTTCAGACTGTTGGGTGAATTCTTGCATTGGCGCCTGCCCATCTTTTCCTCCAAATGCTCCCCTATGGATCTTCTTTTACAGGATCAGGTCTTCTTGCCCCCTGATGTACCTTCCCAGTGATGTCACTCCCCAGTGATGTTTCTCCTGGTGACCAGATCGGATCTCTGTGCTGCTTGGGTAGTCGCAAACAAAGGGCCCACCCTGCTTGCTGCAGGCAGGCTATGGAGACAAAGGAACTACCACCCTTCCCTTTGCCCTCCCGATTCGGGTTTGGTCCCAGCGCCGGAGCAGGCTGAGCTGGGAGGTGCTATGCCGCCAAAGAGGGGAGGGAGGGAGGGAGGGAGGGAGGGAGGGAGGGAGGGAGGAAGGGAGACGGGGGTAGGGAGTTCTGGATGTAAGCTGGATGGGATAGGAAGAGAGAGGATGTATCAGGCAGTATAGCCCCTGCAGGATGACCAGGAAGTGGAGGAGGGATGAGGAACGTCTGTGTTCCCTATTCCTGGCTACCGCCTCACTCACTCACCCCAATGATGTCTCTCCCGGTGCCCAGATCGAAACTCCGTGCTGCTTGGGTAGCTCGCAAACAAAGAGCCCACCCTGCTTGCTGCAGGCAGGCTATGGAGACAAAGGAACTACCGCCCTCCCCTTTGCCCTCCCGATTCGGGATCGGTCCCAGCGCCCGAGCAGGCTGAGCCGGGAGGTGTTATGCTGCCAAAGAGCGAGTTTGTTTCTTTTAAACTGACAAACCTACCAGTCATCAAACTGTACCAGAGTTCTTGAGAAGGATAAATTTTACCTGAGTTATTGATTTAAAAATGACAGAGACTTACTTGATTGGAACAGGAACATGAAATGAACAGTGAAACAGAACTTGTAGAAGGTGAGGTAGATGCTCCCAGGTATCCGGCCCCAAGACAGGCTAAGCCACCCTGGGAGGAGGCGGAATTGCCAGGAGAGCCAGCCTAGTTTCCTAGCACCAAATGTTGTAAAACAGCATGTGAGAGACCTTGACAGGACTGGGCCACATGGTGGGTAAGAGCCAGAGGCCTTACAGCTAGTAGGAGACAAATATGCCATGCAGGCAGAGCTTAAGTGAGAAGTTCAATGAGAGAGGAGTCAAGGAAAGGGAAAGAGAAATACAGAGAGGAAGGGGAAGATGGCTAAGGACGTTAAGCAGTTCCTTAAGTGCCTCTCAGTCATTAGATATTCCTCTGTTGAGAATTTTCTGTTTAGATCTCTACCCCATTTTTAATTGGATTATTTGGTATTTTGATATCTAGTTGCTTGAGCTCTTTGTATATTTTGAAGATTAGCCCTTTGTCCAAGGTGGGGTTAGTGAAGATTTTTTTTTCACATTCTGTAGGTTGTCATTTTGTCTTGTTGTCTCTGTCCTTTGCCTTATGAAGGCGTAAATCACAAACAGTTGCACACCAGTTTGGAATTATGATTAATAGAATGGTTATTTATTTAAAGGGAAAAAACTTACAGATCACCATCCCAGACAACAGCCCTCTGTGCAATCAGGAAAAGAGTCTAGTAGCTGGAAGCAGAGCCGGAAGCAGAGCCTGAAGCAAGAGAGAGAGCAGAGGGCTGCTGCTGCTTTTTTTAAAGAGAGAGAGAGAGACCACGCCCCAGTGGGCTGGTATCTCAGTGGCTATTGGCTGAAGGAGCAGAAGGAGCTCCCACAGCACCTCCCCCTTTTGTTTATGTAAGAGAGTTCTAAACCTACTACGAAATTATATACAATAAGAACAAATATCCTATTCTAACTAGCTTAAGTCTTGTATAATAAATAACTTGGCCAAGTAATGAGAGGAAAGTAACTACATTTATATAGTCTTCAACCCCATCAAAAATCTGAGAAGGGAAATAATGTTACCTGAGTAATTAGGAAGTGCAATCAAACAACTTCCAAAACATGCAACAAATCACAGAGACAACTGGCTACCTGGGCAATCACCCAAAGTCATGTTTGCAGTGTTGAAGCAACCAACTTTGGCTAAGGCCTAGAATAACTGACAGGTTATTTTTAACAGGCGAGATATTTTTCAAAACTGTCTTGCCCTGTCTTGGCAAGATTTGACAGTTCTGCTTATCCATTTCCGGATACTATGTATTTTGCCAGTAATTGAGGTATGGGCAGTTCCTTGCCCAGAGACCAGTATTGCCAAAAAGACAAGCTCCAAGTGGAGTGTCTTTAGTGCTCAACAATCTCTCGGGAATAGATCTGTGTTGCCAGGAGCGACTGTGTCTCACGACCACAGAACTCTAAGATTAAAATAAATGCCATTTTCTACAGCTCTTTGAAGAGGTTGAAGATTATTTATACAGAATATAATCTCTATGTATCTTATTGCTTTAGCTAGAACTTCAAGACTATGCTAAAAAGATATGGAGAGATGGACAACCTTGTCTTGTTGCTGATTTTAGTGGAATTGTTTTGAGTTTCTCTCCATTTAGTTTGATGTTGGCCGTTGACTTGCTGTATATTGCCGTTATTATGTACAGGTATGTTCCTTGACTCCCTGATCTTTCCAAGACCTTTATCACAAAGAGGTGTTGGATTTTTGTCAAAGGCCTTTTCCACATCTAATGAGATGATCAGGTGGGTTTTTTCTTTCAGTTTGTTTATATGGTAGACTACACCATTGGATATTTGTGTGTTGAACCATCCCTGCATCTCTGGGATGAAGCCGACTTGATCATGGTGAATTTTTCTGATGTATTCTTGGATTCAGTTTGCCAGTATTTTTTGAATATTTTTGCAACAATGTTCATGAAGGAGATTGGTCTATAATTCTCTTTCTTGGTTGCATCTTTGTGTGGTTTGGGAACCAGGGTAACAGTCACCTCGTAAAAAGTTTGGCAATGCCCCTTCTGTTTCTATTGTGTGGAACAATTTGAGGACTATTGGTTAGCTCTTCTTTGAAATTCTGGTAGAGTTCTGCACTGAAACCATCTGGGCCTGGGCTTTTATTTTTTTGGGAGATTTTGATGGCTGCTTCTATATCCTTAGAGGTTATAGGTCTATTTAAATTGTTTATCTGTTCTTGATTTAATTTTGGTATGTGGTACCTATCCAGAAAATTGTTCATTTCCTTTAAATTTTTCAGTTTTATGGAGTACAAGTTTTTGAAGTATGACCTAATGATTCTCTGGATTTCCTCAGTATCTGTTGTTATGTCCCCCTTCTCTCTTCTGATTTTGTTAATTTGAGTGTTATTTCTGTTTTTTGGTTAGTTTGGATAAGGGTTTGTCTATTTTGTCAATTTTCTCAAAGAACCAACTCTTTGCCTCATTGATTCTTTGAATTGCTTGGGTTGGAGTTTTCCTTCTAGTACTTTCTATAGTACTGAATTTGTGGATAGGTATTGTTTAAATTTGATTTTATTATGGAACATCTTGTTTTCTACATCTATAGTGATTGAAAGCTTTGCTAGGTATAGCAGTCTGGACTGGCATCCATTGTCTCCATAGTGTCTTCAGAACATCTATCCAGGACCTTCTGAATTTCATAGTTTCCATTGAGAAGTCAGGTATAATTCTGATAGGACTGCTTTGTATGCTACCTAGTCTTTGTCCTTTGCAGTTCTTAGTATTCTTTCTTTATTCTATATGTTTAGTGTTGTGATTATTATGGGGTGAAGGGACTTTTTTTTTTGGTCCAATCTATTTGTTGTTCTGTAAGCTCCTTGTACTTTCATAAGCATGTCCTCCTTTAGGTTGAGAAAGTTTTCTTCTACAATTTTGGTAAATGTATTTTCTGTGTCTTTAAGTTAGACTTCTCCTTCTATTCCTATTATTCTTGGTTTGGTCTTTACACTTTACACAGTATCCCAGATTTCCTGGATATTTTATGTTAAGAGTTTATTGGATTTAACATTTTCATTGGCCAATGAGTCTATTTCCTCTATTGTAACTTCAACACCTGAGATTCTCTCTTCCATCTCTTGTATTCTGTTGGTTATACTTACATCTGTAGTTCCTGATTGCTTTCCCATATTTTCCATTTCCATAATTCCCTCGGTTCGTGTTTTTCTTTATTGCCTCTATTTCAGTTTTCAAGTCTTGAACTGTTTTAACTGTTTGCTTCACCTGTTCGATTGGTTTTTTTTTTCTAAGTTTTCTTGGGTTTCATTGATTTCTTCCAATTTTTTGTTTGTATTTTTTTCATTTCTTTAAGGGAATTTTTCATTTCCTTTTTAAGGATCTCTATCATCCTTATAAAGTTATATTTAAGGTAGTTTTCTTCTGTTTCATCTGTATTAGGGTGTTCAGGTCTTGGTGGTGTAGAACCACTAGTTTCTGGTGGTGTCATATTGCTCTTTATGTTGTTGAAGGTGTCCTTACACTGCCATCTACGCATCTCTTCCTCTGGTGCAAGTGAGGCCTATGACTTAGGTGGTGGCACTTCCTCCATTTCTAGCAATAGCAATAAGACAACATAAGGGGATCAAGGGGACTCGTATTGGAAAGGAAGAAGTTAAACTTCCGTTATTTGCAGATGATATGATATTATACATAAGCGATCCCAAAAACTCTACCAAAGAACTCCTACAGCTGATAAACACCTTTAGTAATGTTGCAGGATACAAGATCAACTCCAAAAAATCAGTTGCCTTCCTATACACTAAGGATAAGGAAACAGAGAAGGAAATCAGAGAAGCATCACCTTTCACGATAGCCACAAATAGCATAAAATATCTTGGGGTAACTCTAACTAAGGAAGTGAAAGATCTATTTGACAAAAACTTTAAGTCTTTGAAGAAAGAAATTGAAGAGGACACCAGAAAATGGAAGGACCTCCCTTGCTCTTGGATTGGGAGGATCAACATAGTAAAAATGGCAATTCTACCAAAAGCAATCTATAGATTCAATGCAATCCCCATCAAAATACCATCAAAATTCTTCACAGACCTTGAGAAGACAATAATCAACTTTATATGGAAAAACAAAAAACCCAGAATAGCCAAAAAAATCTTATACAATAAAGGATCATCTGGAGGCATTACCATCCCTGACTTCAAACTCTATTACAGAGCTACAGTAATGAAAACAGCTTGGTATTGGCATAAAAACAGAGACGTTGACCAATGGAATCGAATCAAAGACCTTGATATTAATCCACAAACCTATAAACACCTGGTTTTTTACAAAGAATCTAAAATTATACATTAGAAGAAAGAAAGCATCTTTAAAAAAAATGGTGCTGGCATAACTGGTTGTCAACCTGTAGAAGAATGAAAATAGATCCATATCTGTCACCACGCACAAAACTCAAGTATAAATGGATTAAAGACCTCAATATTAATCTGACCACACTGAACCTGATAAAAAAGAAAGTGGGAAGTACCCTGCAATAAATGTGCACAGGAGACCACTTCCGATGTATAACCCCAGTAGCACAGACAATAAGAACAACAATGATTAAATGGGACCTCCTGAAACTGAGAAGCTTCTGTAAAGCGAAGGACACAGTCATTAAAACAAAAAGGCAACTTACTGAATGGGAGAAGATCTTCACCAACCCTGCATCAGACAAAGGTCTAATCTCCAAAGTATATAAAGAACTCAAGAAATTAGACATTAAAAATTCTAAATAACCCAATTAAAAAATGGGGTGCTGAACTGAACAGAGAATTCTCATCACAAGAATTTCAAATGGCCAAAAGATACTTAAGGACATGTTCAACTTCCTTAGCTATCAGGGAAATGCGAATCAAAACAACTTTGAGATACCACCTTACACCTGTCAGAATGGCTAAAATCAAAAACACCAATGATAACCTATGCTGGAGAACATAGGGGAACACTCACCCATTGCTGGTAGGAATGCAAACTTGTGCAACCACTTTGGAAATCAGTGTGGTGGTTTCTCAGAAAATTGGGAGTCAACCTACCTCAGGATCCAGCAATACCACTCTTGATATATATATATAGATATAGATAGATAGATAGATAGATAGATAGATAGATAGATAGATCCAAGAGATGCCCTATCATACAACAAAAGCATTTGTTCAACTATGTTCATAGAAGCATTATTTGTAATAGCCAGAACCTGGAAACAACCTAGATGCTCCTCAATGGAAGAATGGATAAAGAAATTGTGGAACATATACATATTAGAGTACTACTTAGCGGGGAAAAAAGACATCTTGAATTTTGCATGCAAATGGATGGAAATAGAAAACACTATCCTGAGTGAGATAACCCAGACCCAAAAAGATGAATATGGTATGCACTCACCCATTAGTGGATTCTAGTCATAAACAAAGAACATTTAGCCTATAGTGATCTGATATGGGTCACTGGACTGAGTTCCCAAGGTCCAGACGAAGAGCAGAAGAAGGGAGAATATGAGCAAGGAAGTCAGGACCATGAGGGGTTGGTTCACCCACTGAGACAGTGTGCTTGAGCTAATGGGAGCTCACCAAATCCAGCTGGACTGGGACTGAGAAGCATGTCATCAAACTGGACCCTCTGAATGTGGCTGACAATTGAGGCAGACTGAGAAGCCAATGATAATGGCACTGGGATCTGTCTCTACTGCATGTACTGGCTTTTGGGGATCCTGCTGTATTTGAATGCATACCTTCCAAAGCCTGGATGGAGGGAGGAGTGCCTTGGACTTCCCACAGAGCAGGGGGAGGGAGAGAGAAAGAGAGAAAAAGATTTTAAAGCACTGCATCCATTCCTCTGGTTCTCTTCACTCTTGTTGCTATGGAAGTTGACTCTGACACTGAAGCCTAGTAAAGGAAATTTTTTTCTCAAAAAAGGGGGGGGGGGGGTTTAATAGGTGGACTTGAATCTAATTTGACTTAGGAGCAGTTGTTGGCCAGCTCTTGGGTGCAACCCAATAAAAATCAAGTTTGCTTCAAATTCAGCTCAAATTATGGTAGTGGCCTTATTCTCACCATAGGGATTAACAAGAGCCCTCCCAAATAAAACACAAACAATCCAAGTACATTAAACATACAAATAATGTGTGAAGTGAGCGATCACAGAAGAGGGGCTTAAATCATCAAACAAACAAATGGAAAGAAACTCGACTTCACCTTGGGTAGGGAAATGAAATGTAAGTAGCAATGGCTTCTCATTTTTTTCACTTAACAGAGTCACAGTGCTTCATTTAAAAGAAGGACGAGGACTGGAGGAAGAGAAGAGAAGGGAAGGGCGTAGGGAAGAAGAGAGGAGAAGGGAAGGGAAGGGAAGGGAAGGGAAGGGAAGGGAAGGGAAGGGAAGGGAAGGGAAGGGAAAAGGGAAGGGAAGGAAAAAGCAGTAACAGAAAAAATAACAACACCAGTACCTACAAATATACTGAGACAGGCACTCCTATTTCTAGTGGGAATGTGGCTTGTGACTGCACACTGGTAAGTTAAGAGGACAATATCTATTTGAAATTCTACATCTGGACTGGAGAGATGGCGCATCACATATGAGCTGCTCTTCCAGAGGACCAGGGTTCCATTCCCAGCACATATGGCAGCTCACAGCTGTCTGTAACTCCAATCCCATGGGATCTGATGCTCCAGGGGGCACTAGGCATGTACATGGTGGACAGACATACATGCAGGCAAAACATCCATACACATAAAATAAATGAATAAATTAAAATTTAAAAAATAAATCCCACATCTGAGACTCCACCCTATATAAATGTTTACTAAAGAATTGACTATAGACGCAACAAAAATAAACTGGAAATACCCTGCATGCCCTCAAAGGTGGAGAAACTTCATGGTCAGAGTACATTCATTTCTTGGGATATTATGCAGCTATTAAAATTAATGAGGTTTTTATCTAGATATCTATTTGCTATGACCCACACACATCCAAATGAACAAATAAACAAATAAGCAAGTTTTATAAAAACACTGACAGTATGTTTTCAAATGTGAAAAAAGATCTGAACACAAAGATCATAATGTTAATATTTATTATCTGAAAATGTATATTAATTACTTAATGTGATAAGGAGGAGCCTTGAGTCATATAATTCTGTGGGTAAAATGCTTGCTGAGTGTCTGCGGGTTACTGTTGTGATGAAACACTATGATCCAAAGCAACTTAGGGAGGAAAGGTTTTATTTGGCTTACACTTCCACATCACTGTTTATAATGGAAGGGAATCAGGACAGAAACCCAAACAGGGCAGGACCCTGGAGGTAGGAGCTGATGCAGAGGCCATAGAGGGGGGCTACTGACTGGCTTGCTCCTCATGGCTTCCTCAGCCTGCTTTCTGGTAGAAATGGCATGGTACCATTCACAATGGCCTTGGCCCTTCCCCATCAATCAGTAATTAAGAATATGCTGAAGGCTTGCCCACAACCTGCTCTCAGTTGAGGTTCCCTCCTCTCAGATGACTTTAGCTCTTATCAAGTTGACATAAACATATTCAGCACACCAAGCAAGACTGGGAACCTGAATTTGACCCTGAGAGCCATATGGAAAGGTGGGAGGAGAACGGTTGTCCTCTGAATTCCCCACGTACAGCTGCACATGTGTACAGAGCAATAATAATAAACAAAAACATATAAAGAAATAAAAATGAATAACATCAAAGCAGAAAATACTTGCAGCTGAGTGGTGGACACTCAGAGTCCCAGCTACTCAGGAAACCCGAGCAAGAAGTTCACTCGAGCCTGAGTTCAAGGTCAGAGTGAGCAACGTAGCAAGACCTTGTATCGGAAAAGAAAAACATCAGGGCTGGGGAGATGACTCCAAGGGTAAAAGCAATTGTCCCACAAGCTCGATGACCTGAGTTCAATTTCTAGAACCCACGTAAAAAAACTGGATTCTAGCTTGGCCTTCTAGAAGGGAGTGGGAGGGGGCTCATAAGGCCCCACCTCACCTGAGTAGCTATTGACAGATGGTGGCTCTTGGAGAAGGAAAGTCAATTTTTCTTTAAGGACGTGGCTCCTGGTAGAACAACCACACTCCAGTAGATGGCCTCACACCCACACACAAGTATATGGACATCACAAATTGGAGTTAATGGGTTGGGTTATTAAATATAAATAAATAAATAAATAAATAACAAAATGAAGTTGTGGGTATGGGGAGGTGGGGTGTATCTAGGAGGAGTAGGGAAGGAGCTGGGGTGACTGTGACCAAAATGTAGCGTATGAAATCCTCAGAGAATAAACAAAAATATTTTGAATGGAATACTTTGGCATTGTATCTGCAGAATTCTTATGGGGAGATGGCAGGCAAAGACAGAAGAATCTGAGGAACACTGGCAGGTCAGCTTGCCTGGAGTATAAATCACAGCAGCAGATACAAGAGAGACAGTACCTCAGCAAGATGGAAGGGAGGACCCAATCCCCACATGACCTTCACATTGGCAATGTGATAGATGTATGTGCGCAATTATATAAATTTTAAAAAAAAAATATCTCTTGCCTTCAAAGAAACTGAACTTTTTCTAGACCTTGCAGGAAGACCCAGAGTGAAACAGAAGTGGGAGAGAGAAAAGGATGAAGAGAGGAAGGTGGGGGACATGAGAGATGGCTCAGTGGTTAAGATCACTGTCTGCTCTTCTAAGAGACCCAGGTTCAATTCCCTGCACCCACATGGTGGGTTACATCTGTAACTCCAGTTCCAGGATGCCTGATACCCTTTCCTGGCCTAAGTAAGCACTACATGCAGTGGCACACAGACAAACATGCTGACCAAACACCCACACACATAAAAACTAGAAATAAATTAAAAACAACAGCCATAAAAGAAAATCACCAGCTGTTTCATCTGCTCTTTATGCCAGTACCCTTTCTGCAGAATGTTATACTAAGCTCTGCTTTGCTGCTGCTAGTCTTGTGTTTAGAATAACACAGAAGGTTGTTCCCCCATCATCCACGTGTCTCTATATAATTCCTTGTAAAAAGGAACAAGAACCTGGGAACTCCAGCAGCTGACCTCCTGACTCAGATCCATCCTTGTCATGCCAAGCACCATTCAAAATTAAATACGTGATAATTTCTTTAGTCAGTGTGTATTGATCGACTGCTTAGTATTTTCCAGAAACTTTCTTTGGTGACACAAGTGACATGAATCCTTTTTAATAGAGTTTCCATGCAGACACAGTGAAAGGCCCTGCTCAGGCTCTTCTGGACACTGGGGACTTGGCTTCTCCCGCCCAGGACCATCTTGCTTAGGGGCTTCTGAGTTGAGAATGGGTACAAGAGGGGAAATCACTAACACCTGCTCTAGTTCCTCACGTGATTCCCAAACCACCTGCTTCCCTCAGAGAACAGGTCACGTGGGACAAGAACGGGAACAAAATAATTAGCATCCTCCTTCTTAACAAAGAGCTTCGGGATGGAGTCCCCAAGAGTCCCCAGATATAAGTATCTGCCAGGGCCCTTGGCTTTCTACTCATCTGCCCCGGGCTGGGGGCACATCTGAGTTTTTCTCCCAAGGACAGCAGGTTCATCTCAGCTGTCACAGTGAATGACTTCCTGTGCCCTTCCTGGGGTCTGAGCCCTGACCTCTGTTTGTTCTGGTGGATAATGAATAAGGAAGGCTGCTGAGAAGAACCCTTCTTTGTTGATGCCATTCTGGTGAGCAAGGGAGGGAAGGACAGAGAACAATAAGATGGAAGAGGCTGAAGAAAGGGAACTCAGCTCCTTCCTGACTGGGGGATGGTGGGGGTGGCCAATTGTAGACCGGAGAGATAAATAGGAGGGGGTCAAACTCAATGTTAGGACATACGTGCAACAACATTTGTGCAAATGGGAGAGTCACAGAACAGGGTCCCCAAAGGGATAGTTCTTCAAATGGTCCTCAGACCAGCTCTTTTTGGGCATTTAAAAGCTCCCCACACCGCAATGGGGATGGTCCAAAAACTACTACCACAGGGCAATGCAAGTCACCCACCAAAGACAGTTGCAAATGTGTTTATGACAGGGAATCATGGCTTCACCCAGCAGCGCGGAAGAATCTGACATTGCCCTGCAAACACCTCAAACTCAAACCCCACCCCTGTCTTGCAAAGTAAGACCAGTCTTGGGATTGGTGAGCAGGGAGAGGATGCTAATGACCTTCCTGAATTCCCTGTCCTGTGTCTTCCACCTCAAGGAGCCTGCCTTACATCTGCCTCCTCTGCTCTCACAGCACCTTGGGGCGGGGCCGTCACCATCACACCTGTTGACTTTCTTTCTCCTCCTCTGTGTTCTGTTTCTTTGTTTTGGTGTTTGGGTTGGGGGTGGGGTGGGGGTAGGGGCTTGTTTTCTTTCTCCTTTTTGGGGTAATGTAGCCCAAAATAACCTTGAGCTTCTACAGGAATGGCAGGTATGTACTTTACCACTGAACCCTACCTCTAACCAAACACTTTCTTTTCTTTCTTTTTCTTTTTGAATTTTTAAAATTAACTTACAAAGTCATGGACTTCCATGTGAGATTTTCATACATATTTCATTTTGATTCATTATCTTCCCCTTCTCCGTCATCTCCCTTCCTCCATTTACCCCATTTCCCCTCCTACTTCCACTCTCCTTTTTGATGTTACCACACCTGTTCCCTTAGACCCTTTCCCCCCCATCCAGTTACAGAAGTTCTTTTTATTTACATAATTGTTTATGGGGGAGTGGGCACGTGTGTGTGTGTGTGTGTGTGTGTGTGTGTGTGTGTGTGTGTGTTTGTATAGGTGGGTAGAGAACAACCTGTGGAAGTCAGTTCTCTCTCAATGATGTGGGTTTTTGGGATTGAACTCAGGTCTTCAGACTTGGCAACAAGCACCTTTACCCACTGAGCCATCTTGCCTGCCTATAAGGGTCTCTTTCTAGTTTCCTCACTTTTACCCACATCTCTTCCCATCCTGTGTTCTATCATTTACATTCTAGTCCCATTTCAACAATCCTTAAATCTTTCCGGAGAATATTGTTCTTTGGAAGGCAGGGAGATACATTTACAACTGAATGCCCTTTCCCTTGCACTGAATTTGTGAAAAGAGCCCCACAGAGAGAACAGAGGAGCCCCACGTGGTGAAGATAAACCTAGCTTTAGACTCAGGTCTGGGGATGCAGAACTACAATCCCAACTACCCTGGAGGATGAGGCAGGAGAATTGTGCATTTAATGACAGCCAGGGCTGTAGAGTGAGTTCATGACCAGCCTGGACAAGTTAGTGAGATCATGCCTCAAAAGAAAAAGTAAAAAAAAAAAAAAATGAGCTGGCAGTGGAACTCAACAGTAGGACACTTGCCCAGCTTGTGCAATCCCTAGCACCATACACATGAGACACTGGGTTTTATAAGCTGAGTGATCTCAGGAGCCCTCTCAACCTCAACAACTTCAGAGTCGTGAGAGCTATTTACAAACTTTAAAGAAAGAGTGAGGTTTGGAGCAGGTGGTGATCTGGGTCCGGGCCAGATGTTTTCAAGTTCTTGGTCTCTTATCCCAAGAATTTTAAACTAGGGCCCACACAGACTTGAGAATCAAAAAAACTATTCAGAACAAAGAAAGACAGGGAGCCATATTTTTATGGGCTTCCAGAGGAGTCTGCTTACTGAGGGGAGTTATGGGGGCAGTTCCCATAGATCAGGTGATACAGTCATTTCTCTGTTGCCCGTGTCTCTTCCCATACTGCATCATTTTAATCATATGTACACCCAATTATGCATGGGCATAACATGGTAAATAGAAGTCTCCTAAAGCGCTGCTAGAGCTTCGCCTTACTGTGCCTATACCCAAAACCCAAAATAGGTTAATTTAAGATATGAAAGAGCTAGGTAGGAATGCACCTAAGCTATTGGTTGAACAGTGTTGTTGTTAATATAGTTTCTGTGTGATCATCTGGGTTTGGGCGGCCGGGAAACAAATGAGCAGTCTCTGTTTACATAAACTGTTTACATACTTGAACAGAAACCGTCTAACCATGACTGTGAGCAGGGAAACTTACAGCATTGTTCAAAGATGGGAGGACATGTATTCTGGTGTGGGTAGGGCCTGGGGGGCATTCCTAGGTTGCTGGGTGCAGTCTGGAAAGGGATATGTGTGTATAGAACATGCAGGGAAGGAATTCGGATATTAAGTAGGTTGTTGATGGGGTACATAACCCAAAAGCAGGTTCCTTTATTTGTCTCCCAGGCTCTGCTACCATCTACTGAATTGTGTCATTTTAATTAATCCCAAACCTGATTTTGATGGTTGCAGCTGTTACTGTAATTGTATTACTTAATTAAATATTACTAGCAAGCAAACAAAAATTCTTTTTCAAAGTGATGAGGATCAAACTCAGGGTCAGATACAGGCTAGACAAGGGCTCTACCACTGAGCTATGCCTCCAGCCCTGAACACAATCTTTAAAATTATTTTTTTTGTCTTTATGGGTTCTTTAAGGATTTATTTATCTATTATATATACAGTGTTCTGCCTTCATGCATGCCTGCAGCCCAGAAGAAGGCACCATATCTCATTATGGATGGTTGTGAACCACCATGTGGTTGCTGGGAATTGAACTCAGGATCTCTGGGAAATCAGCCAGAGGTCTTAACCGCTGAGCCATCTCTCCAACCCCTTGAAACTATGTTTAGTTGAAAAAATTATGTAAATGATGCTTTAAAGTCTACATATATTTCTGAGTAACTAAATTAAGCTAAGGAACAAATGCACAGCACCAATACTTTCTAGGCAATTTTCATTTTAAAATGTGTGTGGGTATAGTGGGGTGGGTGTGGGTATGTACATGGAGTACAGGTGTCAGAAAAGGACATCAAATCCCCTGGAGTTGGAATCACAGGCAGTTGTAAGCCACCCTACGTGGTTGCTGGAAACTGAAGTCTGGTTCTCTGCAAGAGTAGCAGATGCTCCTAGCCATCTCTGCAACCGAAGCAACCTGCAAGAATGTGGCTTTTGTCATTAACTACACCATGTTCTATAACAGATCTCTTCAACTTATAGCTCTCTAAATGAAAACTTAAACTCCAACCCATACTTTTGCCAGACTCTGTTAACTGCCACTCAACTGCCTGATTCTACTCAACTTTTTCAGATTATCATATCTAATTGAGATGATGTGGCATTGCTTTAGTTTCATTAAGCAGAACCTTTTCCGGGTCCATCTATATGGTAGTGAATGGCAAGATTCCCTTCTCTGGCGCTGAATAGTGTTCCACTGTGTACCTGCAAACACACAATTTTGTGCACATTTTTATTTATGATGCTGAAGAGCAAACCCACCGCTTCATGCATGCAAAACACACCTTGTACCACTGAGCTACACCTCCAGCCCCACATCATAAATCATTACCGAGTCTTTTTTCATTTATTTATTTATTTATTTATTTATTTTATGTGCATTGGGGTATTCCCTGTGTGTATATCTGTATGAGGGTGTCGGAATCTCTGGAACCGGAGTTACAGGGAGTTGTGAGCTGCCATGTGGGTGCTGAGAATTGAACTTGGGCCCCCTAGAAGAGCAGCCAGTGCTCTCAACTGCTGAGCCGTCTCTCCCGCCCCTCAATTACCTATTCTTAACAAAAGGTTGATGCTCAAATTGTTTCTTTTTAAAGATTTTATCTCACATTTTGCATATGTGCGCGTTTGGACAGTGCTGCTGTCTAGGAATAAGCGCATGTTCTCTGCACGAGTAGCTAGAACATGTCTTAGTCAGTGCTCTGTTGCCATGAAGAGACACTGTAGGTGGAGGCTATTTGTTCATCAGGCTCAGACCTGAAATAATTGCACAGAAACTATATTATTTAAAACATTGCATGGCCAATAGCTTCAGCATATTGCTAGTTAACTCATATCTTAAATTAACCCATTTTTTTATTAATCTATGTATCACTACATGGCTGTGACTGACTAGCAAGGTTCTGGTGGGCTCCAGCAGAGGCATCTGTCACCTGTGAGGGGCTACATGGTTTCTCCTTGACTCTGCCTACTCTCCTCCTCTATCTGCTTGGGATTCCCACCTTGCCCTATTCTGCTAACCCACTGGCCAAAGTAGATTTATTCATTGACCAATAAAAGCAACATGTAGATAGAAGGACTTCCCAGACCAAGACACCACGATCTCAGCAACTCTCATTGGTAGAAAGGTAAAGGGGAGGAGGAGGGAAGAGAGCGAGAGACCTGGGGAAAGAAATAAAAGGAGCTATCAGGTTCCTTTCACCGTAGATGTTCTGAGTTGAGATTTGATACATGTTAGTCAGCTTTCAGTCCCTGTCCCAAAATACTTGAGGTAATCAGCTTTAAAGAAGGAAGGTTCATTCTGACTCAGGGTTTCAGAGGCTCAGTCCATGGCCAGCTGGCCCTGTTATACTACAGTGGGAGAGCACAGTGCATGTCTGTTCAGTGGTCAGATGGCCATCCAGTGTGAGTCCTAAGAATCAAACTCAGGTCCTCTACAAGAACAGCAAGTCCTCTCAACTGCTAAGTCATCTCTCCAGCCCCAGAAACCACCTTCTACCACCTCCCACAAGCTGGCTATCTGAGCTTTTACCATATGGGTATTTGTGGAACCTTCCAGAACTGATCCGTAGGCAAAGGTCACCCACCTTGAACAACATCCAAGTTGATCACGTACCTCAGTCAGGGATTTGAGACCCTAATTGCCTCAGATTTAGACAGCTTCGAGAATACAAAACCCACTGGAGATAGCCTGAAGAAATTTCCCCGAAGCAGGAGGACTTTCACAGAACCTTAAAGGTTCCCACAGGACTAGAGTCCCATCTCTGACTCCAGCTCTGTGTTCTGTTCCAGTAGATGCATGCAAGGTCTCCATGGAACTGAAAAACCAAACGGTCTTGGAATTCCATCTCATGGGACTCTCGGAAAATCCAGACCTGCAGCCCACCCTCTTTGGACTCTTCCTCTCCATGTACCTGGTCACTGTCTTTGGGAACCTGCTCATCATCCTGGCCATTGTCTCAGACTCTCGCCTGCACACACCCATGTACTTCTTCCTCTGCAACCTGTCCCTGGTTGACATCCTTTTCTCCTCTACCACTGTCCCCAAGATGCTGGTGAACATCCAGACCCAGAGCACAGCCATCCCCTTCTCGGGCTGCCTTGCCCAAATGTATGCCTTCCACCTCTTCGGGACCATGGACAGCTTCCTCCTAGCAGTGATGGCCATTGACCGGCTGGTGGCCATTGCCTATCCACTGCACTACTCAGTGCTCATGAGCCCACATGTCTGTGGGCTACTGGTGGGTGGGCCATGGGTGATCACTAATCTCCAATCCCTGGTACACACTTGCCTCATGGCCCAACTGACATTCTGTGCAGGGTCAGAAATCCCTCACTTCTTCTGTGACCTCATGCCCCTCCTGAAACTCTCCTGCTCAGACACGCACACCAACGAGTTGGTGATCTTTGCTTTCGGCATCATCATGGGCCTCAGCCCATTGTCCTGCATCCTAGCCTCCTACATCTGCATTTTCAGGGCAGTCGTCCGGATCCCTTCTGCTCAGGGCAAGTGGAAAGCCTTCTCCACTTGTGGCTCACACCTCACCGTGGTGTCATTGTTCTATGGGACCATCTTTGCTATATACTTACAGCCAGCATCCCCCACCTCCTCCCAGAAAGACAAGATAGCTGCATTAATGTGTGGGGTGGTCATCCCTACACTGAACCCCTTTATCTACAGCCTAAGGAACAAGGACATGAAGGCAGCCCTGAGGAAGCTTGGCAGCAAATAGTCTTATCCCACTCATAGGGAAGAACAGTGACCAGGCACCCACCATGTTTTGGAACCACTGTTAGCTACTTGGGATTCAGGGATGAGCCCCAGTCCTGTTCTCAAGTTGTCCAAAGTCTAGCATGGAGCAGAGCCACTTAATAAAACCTTACAGTAAAACGTGGCCAATGTGTCATAACGAAATGGATGGCTTGGTAATTAAAAGCAGTCAGTGTGGGGGTCTTACAGGGGCCCCAAGTTCGGTGTCTCAGCATCCTGAATTTTGGGATGACAGGTGTTCAACAGCTAGATAGGGAAGTTTGTGATTTTCTCATGTGGCAGCACCAGAGAACCCCTATGGTCATTTGGGAAGAGTTGGTGACTTGCAAAGATTGTGTCTAAGTATGTCTGGTTTGTGGCCCATTCTGTATTGAGGAAAAACACATGAAGGATTAAAAGGTTTTTTGCCTGCTCTTGGGAGCCTTTTCCTCCTACTGGGTTACCTCACCCAGACCTGATATGAGGGTTTTTAACTTAGTCTTAGTGTATCTTGTTAAGCTGTATTTGGTTGATAGCCCTGGGATGCCTGCTCTTTTCTGAACTGAAACAGAGAAGGAGTAATGTTGAAGGAGCTACGGGCTGCATTCCTGCAGCACAACTCCCAGCCACCTGGCTGACTTATGCCCCAAAATAACAACACACAAACTGTATTCATTTAAACACTGCTTGGCCCATTATATCTAGCTTCTTCTTGACTAACTCTCATATCTTGCTTAACCCATATCTAATAATCTGTGTAGCACCAGGAGGTGGTGTCTTACCGGGAAAAATTCAGCATGTCTGACCTGCATCCATCTTGGGCTGGAGCTTCATCGCATCTGCCCTAGAGAGGAGAGGCTTGGCGTCTGGCTCAATTCCCTTCTTCGCAGCATTCTGTTCTGTCTACTCCACCTACCTAATTTTCTGACCTATCAGGCCAAGCAGTTTTCTTTATTGATTTAACCAATGAAACAACAGATTGACAAATGACCTTCCCACATCAGAGTAAATCTGTGGGAGAGGGAACTGAGAGGAATGGGGAGAGGGGAAATTTTGGTTTGCTGTGTGAGAGAACAGTAAATAGACAGACAGACAGACAGACAGACAGACAGATAATTTTACCAATGGGCTTGCTGGGTATCAGGAACAAAAAGATGCTGAAAGCTAGGATTCACCATCAGCTAAGAACTAAACTCATTTTATCTGCCAGTCATTACATTTATTATTTTTTGAGACAGGGTCTCTATGTAGCCCTGGCTGGCCTTGAACTCACTATGCAGACTAGGTTACCCTTGAACTCATAGAAATCTACCTGCTTCTGACTATGGAGTGCTAAGATTAAAGGCATACACCAACATACCAGGCAATTTATCACATTTTAAACAATATCCCTGGGCTGGAGAGATGGCTCAGAGGTTAAGAGCACTGATTGTTCTTCCAGAGGTCCTGAGTTCAATTCTCAGCAACCACCTGGTGGCTCACAACCATCTGTAATGAGATCTGGCACCCTCTTCTGGCCTGCAGGCATATATGCAGGCAGAACACTGTATACAAAATAAATAAATAAATCTTTTAAAAAAATATCCCTAAGTAAAATGTCCCCTGGGGTAGCTGGGACTTGAAACTGCTACTATGGTAACTGAGATCAAAACCCTGGACCCTAGTCTTGACAAGGACACAGGATTGCTTACATGTGTTATTTTTTTTTCTTACTTAGTTTTTATTCATAATCATAAACTTAACTCTGCAATCCAGCTAGACTTGAAGGGGAATGAGGAAAATATGGAACCCAAAGAACTTCAGTGAGAGCCGAGATTACAGGGTACTGTGAGCAGATGGGGCTGGGGTGCTCTCCTGAGCTACAGAAGGAATGGTCTGGTGGGTAAGTAGCCCGCAAATCAAAAGAATTAGAGTTGTCCACAGTCAGAAATGGTGATCTTCTTGCTGGTCTTGCCATTTCCTGGACCCAAAATGCTCCATGGCTTCCACAATGTTTATGCCTTCTTTCACCTTCCCAAAGACGACATATTTGCCATCCAGCCACTCAGTCTTGGTGGAGCAGATAAAAAACTAGGAACCGTTTGTGTTTGGTCCAGCATTTGCCATGGACAAGATGCCAAGACCTGTATGCTTCAGGATGAAGTTCTCATCCTCAAACTTTTCTCCATAGATGGATCTGCCGCCAGTGCCATTATGGCATGTGAAGTCACCACCCTGGCACATGAATCCTGGAATAATCCTGTGAAAGGAAGAACCCTTATATCCAAATCCTTTCTCTCCAGTGCTCAGAGCACGAAAGTTTTCTGCTGTCTTTGGAACTTTGTCTGCAAACACCTCGAAGGAGATGCGGCCCAAGGGCTCGCCATGGGCCGCGATGTCGAAGAACATGGTGGGGTTAACCATGGCTGAAGCAAGCGGTGAGAGGGGACAGTGGCGTCTGCAAAGCCTCTAAATGTGCTATTGAGCAGCATCTACAAGTTGCAGCACCAAGGCATGCTGGAGGAGGCTGCTTGTTGGTTCCCGGCTGCTCAGCAGCTCAGCCCCCCAAAATAATCACACAGAAACTATATTATTTGAAACGCTGCTTGGCCCATTAGATCTAGCTTCTTATTGGTGAACTCTCACGTTAATATAATCTCCATTAATCTGTGCATCACCATGAGGTTGTGGCCAACCAGCAAAGTGTTAGCACATCTGTCTCAGGCAGCGACTCCATGGCTTCTCTCTGACCCCACCTCCTTTTTCCCAGTATTCCATTTAGTTTTCCCCACCTATGTCTGTTCCCCTATAGCTCTGCCATAGGCTCAAAGCAGTTCCTTTATTAACCAATGATATTCATAGCATACAGAGGGGAATCCCACATCAGAGGCAAATCCAGTCCACAGTTTGGTTTGGTATAGCTGCCAAATGGGGGTGGCTTTTACATTTCTCTGTGTTTAATTTGTTTTTATGTCTGTTGTTTGGGGTTTTGTTTTCTTTTTGTAAGATTTACTTTATTTTTCTGCCAAGCAGTGATGGCACACACCTTTAATCCCAGCACTCAGAAGGCAGAAGCAAGCAGATCTCTCTGAGTTCCAGGCCAACCTGGTCTACAGAGTGAGTTCCTGGACAGCCAGAGCTATGTAGTGAGTGTAGGACTCAACCATAATAAGCTTGGTAGGAACAGACCACCCAAAGGAAGTTCTTAACTTTCAACCATTATCACCTGCCACTGTAGGACTCAGCTTAATGATAAACTTAATGGAGGCCTGAGCCTCAGTAGTTTATCCTGAGGCAATACCTGGTTGCAGGAAGGACCACAAACTGAGATTACCCAGTCACCACCCAGGAATAGATCATCCAAAGGAAATTCTTAATGTTTCAAACTTCCAACCATTGTAGATAGACTCACCTACCAGTACACACTCACCAGAACACCCCTAGACAAATATCAGCCAATCAGGGGTCCTGAACCTTAGAAACGCCTCACCCCCACCTTTACTACTATAAAAACCCAACTCTAACTGAGCTCGGGGCTCTCCAATTATTCCAATACTTTGGACACACAGAGAGACCAAGTTTGCAAAACTGTATAGAATAAAGGCTCTTTGCTTTTACATATGGGACTTCACATCCTTGTTGGTTTTGGAGAACTTCACAAATCTGGGCATAACAGTGAGACCCTGTCTCAAAAAACAACAAAGATTTTTTTTTTTAATTAGGTGTGTGATGGCAGAGATATAAGTATATGCAGGTGCCTGCAATCTGAAAGTCTGGGTCCCCTGGAACTAGAGTAACAGATATTTGAGTCTTTCAATGAGATGGAAATCAAAAAAATAAAACTCTCCAGGTCCCCGAGTGGCAGCAGTGGGCAGCAGGCCATGAGGAGCAGCAGTTCCCAGACAGGGTGAGAGAACGCGGCACGTCAGTCAGTCCCATGAGGAGCCGCACAGCAGGAGAGAGACAGAGATGTATAGGCTTGCCATGCAGAGAAAGTGGGTATTTATTTAGTGGGTTATGGAGAGGAGAGAGAAAGGGAAAAGGGGGAAGAGCAGAGAGAGAGGCAGAGAGAGAGAGAAAGAAAAATGGGGGAGACTCCTCAGAAAGAGATGGAAAGGGAATGAGCTCAGGCTGGAAGTGGAAGGAAGATCCACTTGCCTGGGCAGATGGGGGAGGGAGTAGGCGGGGCTTGTCTCTTAAAGGGACAGGACAGACCATTACAATGGGTGCTGGGAACTGAATGCAGCAAGCACTCTTAAGGTTTGAGACATCTCTCCAAGGCCTTGTGTATACTCTTGACACAAAGTGGCTTCCAATTCCTGATCCTTCTTCCTCTGCTTCCTGGGTGCTAGGGCTACAGGCATGGACTATCACACCCCACTCTGGTTTTGTCTGTTGTTTTTGTGCATATATTGTGTACATGTCTTTGTGTATATATGTACCCATGCATATGAAGGCTAGAGGTCAAAACTGAATGTCTTCCTCTCTTTCTCTCACTTTATTTTTTGTGGCAAGGCCTCTCTCTTAAGCTGGAGTTTACCACGGGCCACACTGGCTGCTAAAGAAGCTACAGGAATCTGTCCCTCCCCTCCCCTTCCTGCTGTCCTCAGTGCTAGGGTTACAAGAGTCAACACCATGCCCAGCTTTCAACTGGACACTAGGGACCCCAAATCAGGTCCTCATTCTCAAATCATAGGTTCTTCATCGACTGGGCCATCTCTTTAGTGGTGTAGGTGGGTCTTCTTTCTATGTGTTGCTTTCATTGGTTGAATAAAGAAAACTGCCTTGGCCTTTTGATAGGTCAGCCCTTAGGTGGGTGGAGTAGACAGAACAGAATTCTGGAGGAAGAAGGCAGTGTGGCAAACGCCATGGCTCTCCTCTCCGAGATGGACGCTAATTAGACTCATGCAGGTAAGCCACAGTCAAGAGGCAATGCACATTAATGGAGATGGCTTAAACTAATATGTGAGAGCTAGCCAATAAGGGGCTGGAGATAATGGGCCAGGCAGTGATTAAATTAATACAATTTTCGTGTTGTTATTTCGGGGTATAAGCTAGCCCGGGGTATAAGATGGCGGGACACAGCCCGCTGCTCCACATTACAACAATTTAGTCCCCTGGTTCCATTTTGTTTTATTTTAGTTTTGGTTTATTTGACTTTTTTGTTGGTTGTTTGGTTGGTTTTTTTGTTTTTCAAGACAGGGTTTCTCTCTGTAGATCACACTGGCCTCACCTCACAGCTATATTTGACTTTTCTTGAAGATAATTTTTTTTGCTTGCTTCTTTTAACCTTTATTCTTCTCTCATGAAGATAATTTTCAATATTTATTTGTTTGTTTGTTTATTTGTTTTCTTTTTGAAATAGGGTCTCACTGTGCAGCCCTGGCCAACCTAAACTTGAATTCACAGAGATCTGCCTACCTCTGCCTCTTGGGTACAGAGATTAGAGGCATGTATGGAATTTTTCTTATTTGCTTTTATTTTTACAAATGTTTTGCCTGCATATAAATGTACCACATTCATGAAAAACCTGTAGAAGCCAGAAAAGGGCACTTGAACCCCAGGAACTGGAGTTGTGGATCACCATGTAGACGGTGAACATGGAACCTGGGTGTTCTCCAGGAACACCAAGCTCTTCTTTTTCAATCGGTTTCTCAAGACAGGGTTTCTCTGTGGAACAGCTCTGGCTGTCCTGGGACTTGCTTTATGTAGACCAGACAGGCCTCGAACTCACAAATATCTGCCTGCCTCTGCCTCTCGAGTGCTGGAATTAAAGGAATGGGCCACCATCCTAGGTATGATGGCAATCATGTCTTTGTTTCAGAAGGATGTGTATAATCATCTTGCAATCCTACCAGTGTTTCGAATGGTTATATGACCACTTATGACTACCTGTTGCTATGACTACCTTGTTATGTCCATGTTGCAACCATGTCTTTGTTTCCGGAGGTCATCAGGACTAACTTGTTATGCTTGTGTTCTACTTCTGTAATCCTGACTATTTTGCCCGCCAAATCCCCCATTTGGAAACGGCCTAACCCTGAACCTCATCTTCATCATATCCAGCGCTGACCTCTCCAACTCCACCTCTGAGAGGCAGCCCATGTACACAACAGAAAAGCTTGCTTGAATGAATTTGGCCGTGATGATTTGGGTCGGTGGTCTTTCTCCTCCCATCTTTGGGGTTACCTTGGAGCTGAAACACTGCCTCCGAGCAGTCTCCTGAGACTTGGGAAGAGAACAAAACTCACAAATCTGAAAAGCTGATGTTTACAAGATGAACCAGGGCTGCTCCACTAAGTTATGGGCGCTTAAACAACTGCTGGGGAGGAGTCGATGGCCAGAAGCCCTGCTCCACGAAGGCTCTACAGCCTCTCAGCTGCTGAGGGAGGAGCCGATAGCCTTAAGCCCTGCTCCAGGAAGGCTCCGCAGCCTCTCAGCTGCTTGCAAGTTACACAGAAAACCCCAGTGTTGTGACTTTCTTAAACGAGTGGGCTTTTCAGTGAGGCAGCTGCCTTTGCTCACATAAGTAACCTCTCACCCATATTCCTGTTAATGAACTCATTGGTTCTCCAAGCCGGACATTGGTGCAATCGTACTTTGTGGTCTGTTGTGGATTCTCTATTTTTGGTGAGCTGGTGTGTGTGTGTGTGTGTGTGTGTGTGTGTGTGTGTGTGTGTGTGTGTTGGTATTGATGATCCCAAGGAAATATCTTATAGAACAGTCTACCAATTCTAGAGAGAGAGAGAGAGAGAGAGAGAGAGAGAGAGAGAGAGAAATTGGATACAGTTCAGAAATAAAGCACTCCCCTGTGAGAAAGTTCTTTTTTTTTTCTATTAAAGACAGTACACTCAACAAGGGCCCATATTTCTTAACCCTTCCCCTTCTCCTTTTACCACTTAGCCAAACTCATCATCTTGAATGGTTGAGCTCTTGCTGGTAGAATGGGACACAGTCACCGTGTATGCCAGTGATAAAGGAATCATTTTGGCCAGTGTATTTGCCACTCCAGTTTGGGTCCTAGTGAACTCTTTTTGTGAAAAGAAATCACCCTGCTGAGTCACTTCCACTTTGTCCATGTGTTTCTTTGTTTGATACAGAGATTATTCTTCCCCTAACACTCCCTAGTGTTACAAAGCCCTGGGCTTAATGCCCCAATACTGAAAGAAAAAAAAAGTAACAGGAAAAGTCTAGAGTAAATGCAAAGTGTCCATCAAGTAAAGCATTGTCAGGGCAGCTTGTCAGGAGGAAAAGCTCTGCCTCCAACCCAGACCACTAGAACCTAACTTCAACATCCCTCTTAAAGTTTGAGCACCCCTGAGCCTGCCGAGGTCCCTAGAAAACTGGAAAACAGATATTTCATGGGTGGGGGATGATGGTGGATGGGTTAGTTGATTTTTTTTAATTTATTTATTTGTTATTTATTTTAAGACAGTTTCTCTGTGTAGCCCTATCTTCCCTGGAACTCACTCTATATATAAGGCTGGCCTCGAACTCACAGAGATCTGCCTGCCACTGCCTCCCAGGTGCCAGGATTAAAGGTGCATGCTGATTTATCTATTTATTTTTATTTATTTCAGATAGGACCCAGCTATGTTCTCCTGCCTCGCATAGTTTTTGCTCCCAGCGTCTGTGCCTGTATTTGTGGTCGGTATTATTTGCCTGGATTTCTGTTCTGACATTTTTTCACACAGCCTTTTTACCCAGCATTTCAACCAGGACTTTTCACCTCTCTTTCTGCCAGACTTTTTGCCGTGGTTTTGCTTTTGGCTCTGTTTCCATACCTTTTGCCTAAATTTTTCTGCTAGAACTTTGGCCGGGCCATTATCCCCCAGGATTTTCATCCAGCTTCTGTGCCAAACAGTTTAAGTTTGACCACAAGATGTGCCCAGATTTTCAGCAAGGCAGGAGGCCTAGTCTGGAGTTTGAAGTCAGCCTGTGCTATGCACTTAGTCTTGTCTCAAAAAAAAAAAAAAATCAGCTAACCAATTAACCCATTCACTACTACTCCCACCCACAAAATATCTGTCGTTTCTCAGATTTCTTCAGGACCTGGGCAGGCCCAGGGGTTCTCGTTTGAAGCCCTCAAGGGATGTTGAGTTAGGATCTAGAGGTCTGGTTGGAGGCAGAGCTTTTCCTCCTGACAAGCTGCCCTGACAATGCTTGACTTGATGGACACTTTGCATTTATTCTAGACTTTTCCTGTTACTTTTTTTTTTCTTTCAGACAAACAGCCCAGATGCTACTTTCCTAACGGACAATGTTTGGGTGGAGGCTTCACACCAGCCGTTGGCATCCTGTATATCCAAAGAGTCTGAATGTTTGGGTAGAAGTTCCATCCTAAACCCCCTTCCCTGGAGTTGCCTCAATCCAGACTCCACCCCCAAGAAAGTCCGCCTAACGAAGACCCCTCCCCAGAGATGCTCAAGACCACTCTCACAGGATATTTAAACTGCCCCTTAGAGGAAAAAACACAGTTTCCCTTAGCCATCCAGGAGCGTTGGTATCCATTAAGCCTGGGCTTTTTCTAATTTGGTTTGATTTGGTCCTATTCCGATTATTGCATTGGCAGAGAGGCTTATCCGGATGCAGAAACTTTTCAGACACTTTTCTTTCAAGCTCTATTTTTTTCTGTTACTTTTATTTATAGAAATGTTTTGCCTGCATGCAAATGCAACACATGCCTGCAGTACCTGTAGAAACCAAAAGAGGGCACTTGAACCCCAGGAACTGAAGTTGTGAATCACACCCTCTTCTATAAACAATTTTGTTAAAGTTATACAAGACCAAACATTTACCAAAGCAACCCTTAACATTTGGAGGCCCAATTTTGCTTTGTAGTTCTCTGAAGCACGGTAATTTTTGTCATTTTTAAAGGTAACCCTAAGAAAGAGAGAGAGCACGAGCAAGGAACTCAGAACCGCGAGGGGTGCACCCACACACTGAGACAATGGGGATGTTCTATCGGGAACTCACCAAGGCCAGCTGGCCTGGGTCTGAAAAAGTCTGGGATAAAACCGGACTTGCTGAACATAGCGGACAATGAGGACTATTGAGAACTCAAGAACAATGGCAATGGGTTTTTGATCCTACTGCATGTACTGGCTTTGGGGGAGCCTAGGCAGTTTGGATGCTCACCTTACTAGACCTGGATGGAGGTGGGTGATCCTTGGACTTCCCACAGGTCAGGGAACGCTGAGAGCTCTTCGAGCTGATGAGGGAGGGGGACTTGACCGGAGGAGGGGGAGGGAAGTGGGAGGCGGTGGTGGGGAGGAGGCAGAAATCCTTAATAAATAAATAAATTTAAAAATAAAAAAAAAATAAATAAAGGTAACCCTAGCCATCAACATAGCATTAACTGTCAGTCTGAAGGACCTACATTTGCCAGTCATGGGGTAGATGTGTGACTTCTCTTGGAGAGACATACCATCGACTCACTGTAGATAGGGTACCAACAACAAAGCAAAGAAATACGTCTACTTAAGTCTAGCTTAGTGACCTAATGCGTTCATTAGGGTTACTCACAGACACAAGAGTCACACAAAGGCATCACTCAAAAGTCCTTTGTTGTCTTGAGTTGCCTATCTTGCTGATAACCCAAAATTTGCATCCCTGAAGCTCCCTCCAAAGGTTGCAGGAAACCCTGCCATTGCAGATCAGAATCCTTCTACCTACCTACAAGTATTTCTGTTCTATAACCTGGGGGCGTGATTTCCTAAGTCTCCTAACTTTCTGAAGCTTCCAGAGTCCTGTGTTTACTTCCTGGGCCTTATGAATGTTTCTATTCAGAGGAAATAGCTACATAAGAGACAGGAGAGAGAAGAAGCAGAAATCAAGGAAGACCAAAGGGGAGAAACACTACCCACTAAAGCCCATCAGTAGAGGCAGGCAGGAACAAAGAGGAGTTTGTGCTGTTTCCACTTCCCACTACCTCCCAGAGTTAATACTCTCCTGAATGTAAGATCTCAACTTAGACCCTTCTTCCTCTTGTCTCCATCTACTGATCAATCACATCAGCCTGATTTGGTCACTGTGTCCTTACTGTCATCATTGCGGTAGATCCAACTGCCCCATGTTAAAGGGCTGTTCCCTGTTTTGTAGCAATGTCCTCCTAAGTGAAACATCCTAGACAAAGCTCTCTAACGCCAGGAAGTAAACAATTGATGAGCTTCAAGAGGTCCCCGAAACAAGACTCAACAATGCCCACTTCCTCCCCAAAGTCACATAGACAGTAAGGAGATTCTCTGACCTAGCAGCCTATGGGCTGTGCAGCGAGCTCCGGGGTTGCAGCTTTCTGAAATCATCAGATGTGCTGGTATGGGCTTCGCCTCTCGGTCACCTATGCACTCAGAGGAAGTCCCAATAAGCTCGTCGGTCCTCCAAGCTGAGCTTTGGTAGGATTGTTTCTTTTACCTGGTATCAGTGTCCTATCTGGCATGAGCAGACATTCTATCACACCTGACAAGATAAGTTACATGCTAGTTGAAGGAGCTATTGGAAGATGATGGAACCCTTATAGAGGAGAGGACTAATGAAGGACATTAAGTCACTGGGGATGTGCCCTAGAAGGGGACTACAGGACCCCAGGCCCTTCCTCGTCCTGCTTCTTTTCGCAAACCAGCCATGAAACAAACAGTTTCACTATACCTTTGCTTCCCACTGTGTCAAACCTAAAGGCAAAGGGGCCAGCAAAGCACAGACTCGGAACCTCCAAAACTGTGAGTTAAAACAATCCTGCCCTCCCTATAAGCCGCTTTGCTCAGAGCTTGTGCAAGACAACAGTATCAGCTTAGGACCCCAAGACAAGTTCTCAGCACAAAGGGGACTGATTTATCCCAGAGGGAGTGAGGGCAGGAAATAAGAGACAAAGACAGGAGACAGAAGACAGGGAGAAGGGAACAAGGGAAAGGGGGCTAGGGTACTGCCTTTGGACAGAGAGGAGAGAGACATGGCACATAGGAAAATGGGAGATTATAAAGGTAAAATGGGAAACCCCATTTTAAGACGAGGTGTTTAATTTTAATTGGGCATGTTAATTAGGTGGGCTGAACATCAATACCTTAGTCAGCCTCAGGAGGAGGAAGTAGCCAAATAAGGGCTAGCTTTAAAAAAATGTAATGTTACGGTTTTTAGCAAGGCAGAAGGAATGGGGGAGAAGGGCAAAGCCTGCCAGAGCCATGCTTGCCACACTTGGCCTTGCTAGAGTCCCCTCAGTTTGTGTCAGTGACAAAAGCTGCCATAAATACTCGCTTGTATAAATCTTCAAAGTCTATTGACAGAGCAGATCTTGGGTATTATCTTACGAGGCCCAAGTCTGTACCCCTATGCTTAGTATACTAGCCTCTCACTCAGATACATGTAGACTGCTAGGCATGGTGGTACGCTCCTTTATTCCCATCACTCAGGAAGCAGAGGCAGGTGGATCTCTGAGTTCAAGGCCAGCTTGAACTACACAGTGTGTGTGTGGGGTGTGTGTGTGTGTGTGTGTGTGTGTGTCACTGACTGGATGTATGAATGAAGCAGTGTGATAACAAGCCTAGGATGCCACATTGACTGTTTTGGGACAAAGATGAATGTAGTGGGTATGATTTGGATGTGGATTGATTGGGTCTATCATTTCTTCATCTGCTACAGGGCTTGGACCCCAGTGTGGCTGTATTGGAGTACAGTGGAACCTTTAAGAGGTATAACTTACTGGGACAGAATTAAGTTATTAGGGACACCCACTTTTGGAAGTAATGCTGGTTTCCTAGAGTAAATTAGTTCACAAAAGAGTAGGTTGTTACAGAAGGATGGATTCTTCACAATCTCTGGCTTCATATCTGATCTCTCTCTCTCTCTCTCTCATGCATGTGCTCTCACACATACATACACACACTTGCACACACACAGAAACCACCTGCAGGCTATGATCCAGCCAATGGAGCTTTAACCATAGCCTGAACAGACAAGATCACTCAAACTTGAACTTACAGCCTCAAAATACCATGAGCTAAAATAAACTTATTTTCTTTATTGATCTCTGTTATTGTGTTACAGTCACAGAAAGTGCACTAAGACAATAGTCATACTTAAACTGATGCAAATTGAAATGTAGCCACCTCCTCCATCCCTTCACCTTCTGTAAAGTCCACTTCAGATCCAGGTGCCTTCTGTGGATGTCTGCCAACATCAAAGGGCAGTCAGGTGCTCCATCCTCAAGAGCAGGACCAGAGAGCACATGACAGAGCTAACATCTCAGTAACAGGAGACTATAAGAAGCAAACTGGAATTTCTCCAAACCCTCAGCAATGCTTTAGGGAGGGGTTTCAGCCAGTTTTATACAGATTTGAAGAAACAGATTTGTTACATCCAGCATTATAGTAAAAGAGTATTTTTCTCTCGCTGTTGTGTGACACTGTTTCTAGGGAGGCATGAATAAACAATAAACATCTCCTCACCCCAGATGGGGAACTGGTGATAGAGCAGAGTAATAATACCACTAACATCAAATGTGATGAACCATTAAGATTACTGGAGTTAATTACAGGAGTGTGGTTTAAGGGTTATGTAGTGATGAGGCGAGCAAGTCTGCTTTTCATCTGGCTCCCGCACAGCTAACTTTACACCCGAAATAATTACCTTATTCATTTAAACACTGCCTGGCCCATTAGTTTCAGCCTCTTATTGGCTAATTCTCACATCTTGCTTTAACCCATATTTAGTAATCTGTGTAGCACCATGAGGTGGTGGCTTACCGGAAAAGATTCTAACCTACATCTGTCTCAGGTCGAAGAATCATGGAAGCTCTCTGACTCTGCTTCTTTCTCCCAGCATTCTGTTCTGTCTACTCCGCCTATCTAAGCTGCTGTCCTATCAAATGCCAAGGCAGTTTCTTTATTTGACCAATGAAAGTAACACGTAGAAGACCCACCTACATCAGGGTTACTTACAGAAACAAGGACAACTTCAAGGCACCACTGAAAGGCCACTCTAGCATGGCTGATGACTAAAAGAACCAGAACCCTGGAACTTTCTGCTTGAATTACAGGCAGCTCAACAAGTTGGAAAAGTCTGCTCTCCTTGACCATCGTTACTGTTATAAAACCGGGGTGGGGGAGGCAAAAGCCTTGTGCACTTTGTAAGTTACAGGTATTTCCTAAGATTTATGAGCTGTTTACTTCCTGAGTCTTACTGAACTTCTCTGCAGGATGCAATACTTCAATGCAATAGAAACTGCTATACAACCCACTCCTTGTGGGATTTCGCTGAGTGGTTCACGAATCTTGGAGATTCCGGCACTGAGTCTCACCAAGCTAAAGTGACTGTCCCAAGACTGTGTGCATCAGATCAAAGACATGGAGGATTCCAAATCAGTTGGTGTGACACACACATGCACACACACACACACACACACACACACACACACACTGCTCGTCACGAAGTTGGCAGTCACGTATGTGGGTAACGTCTGATAGCTCAGGGATACCTCTCGGAGGGAGAGACCCAAAACAGAGTCAAGCTGATGAGAGTGGTCAGGAAGTCACTTCCAACACACTTGGAGAAAAGATCACTAAAGGTTTGTCTAGAGGATCCCATAGAAGTTCTAGCTGCCAAATGTTTATTTTTCTGAAAATTCTACAGAATGGGGGAGATCTTGACATCTACATGACCTGTGTGGGCTAGAAGTCCCACAGTATATCATGACACAACAGAGAGATTCACAGAACTTGACAGCTTGTTTTTCAACCTGTTTAGGATCAAGCCCAGGGTCTTGCCCATACTAGGCAAGCACTCTGCACTGAGCTACATCTGTTCTTTCCTGGAAAGAAGCTCATTGCCAGGTAGTGGTGGCACACGCCTTAAATCCCAGCTCACAAGAAGCAGGCCAATCTCTGGGAGTTCAAGGCCAGCCTGGTCTACAGAGGGAATTCCAGGGCAGTCATGGGTACAAAGAGAAAACCTGTCTCAAAAAAACCTATAACAACAGCACGCGCGCGCGCACACACACACACACACACACACACACACACCACCACCACCACCAAAACCAAAAACCTCACTCAGGAAACCTTTTCTTAGCAATATAACTATAAGCAATTATAAGCAATATAATACTGCTTATATAACCCCAGGGGCAAGGCCTAGTGAATCTTGTAAGTTTCAAGAACTTCTTGAGATGACTGGACCAGCAAGCAACCCTAACAATGGGCGTAATTACTTCCCCAGTCTTATCTAGTTTGACTCCAGAAAAATTTCAGTTTGGAAGAAATAGAGACAAAACAGGAAGGCCCAAACTGAAGCCATAAGAGAAGGTTGTGGCCAGAGAGATAGTATTAGAGACAGGTAGGGCCCCCTGATACAGGGCTTTCTCACAGCTGGCAGGCTTGAGTCTTCAGGGCAAAGGAGCTGCTATCTGTAGTAGCAAACACACACACACACACACACACACACACACACAATACAATACGCCAAGAACAAACAAACAAAAGTGGTAGAAGTAAATACCTAGCTGAAGGAAGCAGACTCCTACAAAAGCAGCAGGCTGCCTGCAAAGGTCAAATCAGACCCACAACAGCTTCGAAGGAGAGAAGAAAGACTTTGGAGACCAGCTCCTAACTCTAGCTGGGAATCAAGCCCCAGATGTTCCATCTTTCTTCAGAGGAAGAAGCCTCGTGGCTTCAAATTATACTCACCTGGATAGATAGATGCCTGAGGCTTCTGCCCTCAAGGCAACCTCCAGGACTCAGCCATCGCTAGCAGAGAGACTTGTTCCTGACTCCGCCTTCAAGACTTTTCACTCAGATCTCTTCAGGAAGGGAACTCTTCCCTGCATCTGCTTCCAACCTCCAAGACCCATCATTTCTGAGACCAGTGGCCCGAACTTCTAGACCTGTAACTAAAGATCTGTACCTCTGTTGGAGGGAGGTGCCATTTCTTTGATTTCCGGCTGCCCAGCCCCGAAATAATCACACAGAAACTGTATTAATTAAATCACTGCTTGGCCTATTAGCTTTAGCTTTTTTATTGGCTAACTCTCACATTAATTTAGCCCATTTCTATTAATTTGTATATTGCCACGTAGCAGTGGCTTACCATGAAAGATCTGGCATGTCTGACTCTGGCAGCTCCATGGTCTCTCTCTCTCTCTCTCTCTCTCTCTCTCTCTGCCTTCCTTTTTCCAGCATTCAGTCCAGTCCCCCACACACACCTAAGTTCTGCCCTATCAACAGGCCAAGGCATTTTCTTTATTCTCAAAAAGGCCACTCTTGGTTGGTGCTACCAAGAGCTCAAACCCATGTCATTTTAATCCTGAATGCTTAAAATTTATCCCATGTAAGGTTGTTAATCCCAAACAGACAATAAAGAAACCCCTCCAATTTATACTCGATTCTTAGAGGTGGGTGGGACAAGAACTTGGTTGGAAATGGAAAACAATCTCCACCAACCACTTCAATGAGACCAGAAAATTCAGGGAGGTTATGGTGGCAATATAGACCTTATTTCAAGTGGGTGGGGTGAGTAGTAGTGAAAAGACTTCCAACAGGAATGTGCCCTAATCTGATTTGAGTTCGAAGTCCATCAGGGGTCCTGCGTGGACCACAGAACATGGGTGTGAAGCAGGTTGTATTTCTCAAGGCGGCCACAACAGTGTCTCCTGCCAGGATTATACACATCGGTAATTAACTGCGAGTTACCAACCATCAGTGTCACATTAGAGAAACAAAAGTGCTTCTGCCTGGTGTCATCTAACCAAGGGCGAGTCCAGGTCATGCTTCCTTTGTCTTCTGTCCTCTATCTGTACCTGTGTCTGTCTGTTCTGTTTGTTTCTATGCTGTATGAGCTCTCTCTCTCTCTCTCTCTCTCTCTCTCTGTGTGTGTGTGTGTGTGTGTGTGTGTGTGTGTGTGTGGTTCTGTCTTTATTGAACAGCACAGAAAGCATTGTATGGAGAAGGAATGGGATACTTTACAGAATCCTCTATCAGAGTTTTACAAGTCACTTGCTCTATTTGATCTTAACTGGCCCAGATAACAAGCATCACTGTTTATCAACCAACACCCACAAATAGTTGCTTTTTCAACCTTTTCAGCAGATTTAAGGAAGTTGCTTCCAACTCTGTATTTGCTGCTTTCAGCAAAGGATTCATATGCACTATCTGAGTCAGAAGCATGGAAGAGCACATAATTGAAGATTACAGCTCTGCATTATCTAAGGGTGCATAAAGTTGATTACACAGGACATCCAAGGCAAGTGGAGTTAATTGTTACATTGTTCTCTGAAGGTAAGTTAAACAAACAGGCTGAGTATACAGGAGGAGAGCGGTCTTAAGTGACCAAGGCGTATTATTAACTCTGGCTGTGAGGTCCAGCAGAAGTTCGCAGGACGTAAGAGTTCTTTTCAAAATATTGCATCACGATGGTCGCTTCTCCTATATCTACCTGGACAAACTCCACTTGACGTGTCTTCCTTACACTGAAAAAGGGGGCATCTGTGTCTTCCTGAATCTGTGCCAGAAGAGGAAGTACTCATGCAAGGTTTCCAGAAAGGCTCGTGCAAACTCTGCCCTGCTAACCTTTAGAGCCCTGCATACACACCTAAAGCACTCCGAGGACCCCAAAGCTACCTAACTAGGAGGAAGGCAAGGACACATGTAGAGGCCCACAATGGGCACTCGATCCCAGTGGAGGTCCAGCCAGAGACAGGCAGCAGTTGGAAGACCTGAGCTTTAGTTTAGATATGGTTTCTGACACAGTCCACGTGTTGGAAGTTCCTACCTCCTAGTGGCACTGTTAATAGGCTGGGCATGGCAAAGGGAGCCTATATCACAGGGAGTTTGCCTTCAAAAGATAGTTCTCCTGGGACCGAATTAGTTCTTGCAAAAGTTAATTTGTGGGGCTGGATAGAGAGCTTAAGTAGTTAAAAGTGCTTATTCTTCCAGAGTATCCAGGCTGTATTCCCTCAGCCATATGTCGGATGGTTCACAATTGTAACTCCAACTCCAGAGGAATCTGATTCCTCTGGCCTCTGTGGACACACAGACCCATCTGACATACACAGAGACACACAAATACACATAAATAAAAAAAAATCTTTTTTGAAAGTTGTAAGAATGAGCCCAAACCTAGAATTTCTCTCTTCCTGTCTCAAGATATGCTGCTATGATATTACCAGCTCTGAGGATGTCATCAGAACCAAGACTATGCTAGAACTATGCTATGAAGCTTCAGAGCTGTGAAACTAATTTACTTTATAAAGTCGTTCAGTCTCCAGTATTTCCTTATTAATTAAAAAAAATAGAGCCTCTGAATGCATATGCCTCCAGATGATCCTACATCCACTTCCTCTTATTTTAGAGACATCCCTACCCTTACTGTATTCTCCACTATGTAGACAATATAAAGCGGACGATATCAGCAGTGATGAGCATCACGGCTCTTTTTTTTAATTTAATTTATTTATTTATTAAATATTTCTGCCTCCTCCCCGCCACCGCCTTCCATTTCCCTCCCCTTCCCCCAATCAAGTCCCCCTCCCTCATCAGCTCGAAGAGCAATCAGGGTTCCCTGACCTGTGGGAAGTCCAAGGATCACCCACCTCCATCCAGGTCTAGTAAGGTGAGCATCCAAACTGCCTAGGCTCCCACAAATCCAGTACGTGCAGTAGGATCAAAAACCCATTGCCATTGTTCTTGAGTTTTCAGTAGTCCTCATTGTCCGCTATGTTCAGAAAGTCCGGTTTTATCCCATGCTTTTTCAGACCCAGGCCAGCTGGCCTTAGTGGGTTCCTGATAGAATATCCCCATTGTCTCAGTGTGTGGGTGCACCCCTCGCGGTCCTGAGTTCCTTGCTCGCATCACGGCTCTTTGACACCAATAAATTTGAGGATGGTTTGATAAACAGCAGTAGTAATTACGAGTTGAGTGAGGAAATTGGGTAGGGTGGAAGGGGCAAGGAATGGCATTAGGGTAACCAAAGAGTCGCTGGGCGACGTATTAAGTCATGTGGGGACTCGATGTACAGGAGGAAAGACGTGGGATTATATGTACTTTGATGTGTTTTTTGGAGACCGGACAGTATTTGCTGCATGCCATCATACAAGGGGATGCTTCAGAAGGTTCAGCCTAGGTCATGACATTTGTAGTTGAAGAGGGGCCATCGGCCCAGCACCCCAACATGTCCCCTCCCGGCCCCAGACGACTACATCTCCCAGCATCGCCTGCTCGGGCCGCGGGAAGGGAAAAGAAAAAAAAAAAAGTTAAGGCCAAGCATTCCCGGAATGCGCTTCCTGCCGGCGCGGGCCGGGGGGCGGGCGGGGCGGGACGGGGCGGGCGGCCGCAGCCCCGGGGCGCGTACTCGGCCGGGCCGCGGCCCCAGCATGGCCGAGCCGCTGCTCAGGAAGACCTTCTCCCGCCTGCGGGGCCGGGAGAAACTTCCTCGGAAAAAGTCAGATGCGAAGGAGCGCGGTGAGTGCGGGTGCTCGCGGGGAGGAGGAGATGGGAGCCCCGCCCGGCCTGGGGTCCCCAGATCCGCGGTAGGAAACGCAGCGGAACCTGGGAGAGTAAGCCGGGGCTGATCCCTGCTGCAGGAGAGGAATGGACCAGATCGTTGCAAGGCGGGGGGCAGCGGACCGTTATGTGGGGCTGGCCTAAGATGCCAGCCCCGCGGGTTCCTTGGGAGGCCCGGGAGCGGAGCCTCGCCCCTGACAGGAAATGGGGCCTCCACGGGACGCCTGGAGGGTGGCCGGAGGACCCGCTGTGCCACCCGGCCAGGCGGTGGGCACTGGGAGCTCTGTATGATGAGAGATGGGGGGCGCACTCCTGTTCCCGAGAAAGGTACTCCGGGGTTATGTCTGTTATCGCAGCCTTTCCCCACCTCCGTGCCATCACCGCACCAGAGAGTGCAGCCCCAAAAAACTGTCCTCCTTATTCAGAAAGGGAAACTGAGGCATGTGACTGTTGGGTGATTTGTCCAGGGCCTGTAAACTGACTTTAAACAATCCTTTGGACTATGCCACTGATGACAAGAGACGTGAAGCAGAGTGCTAGAGGGGAGGAATAGGAGGTGCTTAAATCTGGGCGTCTATTGGCAAGCAAGACAGGACCTTAGAGAAACCATAGCTGTATGGGGTAGGGAGCCTGGAAAAGAACCAGTCAAAGGAGGGAGGCCACCACACCATGAGCCTGACCCCTCCTCCCTGGCCTTTCCCAGTGAGTCCCAAGGTTCCCAGGGCCAGAGAAGGGACCCGAGTGCCCACACATAAACACACACAGGAAATCAACCATGATGTCAGGGAGAGAATGGATCCAAGACGGGGTGGGGGTAGGGGTGCCAGGGGTGTATGGGACACTGAGTGTAGAAACCTGGCATGGGCTGAGGAGCAAGGTCTGGGAGGGCCTTGGGGCAGAATTTGGAAAATGGTAGAGGGGGCTGAATGAGAAAGAAGCCAGCTCTTCTTGTCATATTTCCTGTCCTGCCTTCAATTCCGCAGCATCTCCTGGGGCAGTGAGTTGGACTGCAAATCCTATTGTCTAACACTGCTTCTCACACTGAGCTCCCTCACTCAAGCCTTGGGGGGGGGGGGCACACATAATCTCCTCATAAACAGGACATGGGGCCCAAGAAAATGACTCACTTAAGACCACTCAGTGAGCAGTAACAGACATGAGACTCCAAACCGGGATTGAGAGATCTCAAGAGGGGAGACAGGGCTAAAATGACCTGAGGTTCCAAGAATATCTGACTTGGAGTCGCGGCTAGTTACAGTTTCCCCCTTGGAGTGCTAGGGGCTGGAGACAGGGGACCGCCAAACTAGAGACTGAGGAGGTATTGACTAGTTGCTAGGACCAAACAAAAAAATAGGTCCCAAGGGGCAGCGCCTTAGGCTCCCGGATGGTAACGGGCTTCCATTCTGTGAGGGCAGAATCAAAGTAGCTCGACTGTGGCCCTGGGCCAGACTTGAGCGCTGGGTCTTACTCCCTTCGTTTTCCACCAGGCCGCCCAGCCCAGCGCTCAGAGCCCCACCCCCCAGAACCAGAGCCTCAAATCATTGAAGGGTCCCAGGCTGGAGCAGAGGGTCCTCCCAGCCCAGAGGCACCTCGGAGCCCTGCTCGGGGGGCCTACCTGCAAAGCCTCGAGCCCAGCAGCCGCCGGTGGGTGCTAAGTGGAGCCAAACCACCAGAGGAGATATCTTTGGGGCCTGGGACACCTAGCAGTGGGGAGTCTGCTGGTGAGATTTGGTACAACCCCATCCCTGAAGAAGACCCCAGACCACCAGCAGCTGAGCCCTTGGGATCAAAGCCAGCCTCCTCTGATACAGAAGGCTCAATCATCCAAGGTAGGCGCAAAGCGTTACACTCATTCCCACCTGCAAGCATGCACAAACCTCACACTCCAAACCAGGGATGCCCAAGGCTCAAACCCAGCCCCCTAGGGACTACAAGCATCATACCCCAGGCCCAGGCCTGTCATCTGAGATTTGCTCTCCCAACAGGCGCAGTCCCTACCAGCCCCTCTACCAAAACTTCTCGTACCAAGTCCCCAGGCCCTGCTAGGCGCCTCTCTATGAAGATGAAGAAGCTGCCAGAGCTACGGCGCCGCCTGAGCTTAAGAAGTACCCGCACTGCCCGGGAACGAGAGAGAACTGCCCCAGCGGGCTCTGTCATCAGCCGCTACCACCTGGACAGCAGCGTGGGGACTCCTGGGCAGGGATCGGTGGCTGGAGGCACTAGGAGCCCAATGGGTGGGTACCTCAGCGATGGTGATTCTCCGGAGCGCCCTGGGGGACCACCATCACCCACTGCCTTCCGGCCCTATGAGGTGGGCTCATCAGCTCGGGCCCCTCCAGCTGCACTCTGGGGGCGTCTCAGCCTGCACCTGTATGGGCTAGGGGGTCTGCGGCCAACTCCAGGGGCCACTCCTCGAGATCTCTGCTGCCTTCTCCAAGTGGATGGGGTAGCTCGGGCCCGCACAGGGCCACTTCGAGGTGGACCAGACTTCCTGAGACTGGACCACACCTTCCACTTGGAGCTGGAGGCTGCTCGGCTGCTGCGGGCCCTGGTACTTGCATGGGATCCCGGTGTAAGGCGGCACCGGCCCTGCGCCCAGGGCACTGTGTTACTGCCAACCATCTTTCGAGGTAAGACATGGGACTTCGAGGAAGGAAAAGCAACACCAAGACCTCCCACAGCACCCAGGAGGGCTGGGCTCCACAAGGGAGGGTTGTCCCAGATGAGGGGAGCCAGAACACAAGAACCTCTGGGACAGAACTAACTCAGTCCTCCTTGCATCTTTAAGGGTGCCAGGCCCAACAATTGGCCATTCGTCTGGAACCCCAGGGACTTCTTTATGCCAAGCTAACACTGTCTGAACAGCAAGAGGCCCCTGACACAGTGGAGCCCCGTGTCTTCGGGCTCCCTCTGCAGCTACTGGTAGAACGTGAACAGTCGCCTGGCCAGGTGCCTCTCATCATTCGAAAGTGTGTGGGGCAGATCGAATGCCGCGGTCTGCGGGTGAGCATCAGTACCCTCTCCTGCCACCTTACTCCCTGGAACCCCTTCACCAACCTGAGCTGTTCTGAGATCCGACACTCACTGAGGGAAAAGAAATCCTCCCCCACAGCACCAGGACCCACGGATCATCTGTCCATTTTATTACAGTATCTCAGCCCTTACAGAGCTCAGTCTCCTGGAGTGAGAGAGATGACAGACAGTTCATGGATGCCAAACTGTAGCTCAGAGGGTAGTTAAGAAAGGGGGTAGCCTAGCACGGTGATATTTGTCCCAGCACTAGAAATGCTAGGACAAGATGGAGAATCCAAGGGCAGCTGAGCAACACAGTAAGACTCTTAATAAATAAATAAATAAATCGAAAGGGGGTGGGGTCTGAGCTAGTCAAAGAGGGCTTCCTGGAAGATATGAACTGTGAAGTCGGAGGAGGTGGTCCAAACTAAGGGATTTAGAAAGCTAGGTGTGTATCTGGGATGTTGTTTTTTTCTGGTACTGGGGGACTGAACCTAGGGCCTCGTACCTGCTCAGCAAGCACTTTACCATTGAGTCACACTCCCAGCCACCTTTTTACTTTTGGAGACAGGCTTTCGCTAAGCAGCCCAGGCTGGCCTTGAGCACATTCTGTAGCCTATGGCCCAGGTGGTCCTCCTGTCCTGGCTCAGGGGCACTTACGACAGTTGTTGCATCTGTGGGAAGGCAGACGGTGAAGATGCGTGTGAATGGTCCCACCCTCCCAGGCCTAAACAGCCACTGTCACCCTTGTCCAACAGCCCTTGCCTGTGGCTGCAGGAAGACATCCTTTCTCTGTCTGTATCCCCAGGTAGTGGGGCTGTACCGTCTGTGTGGCTCGGCAGCAGTGAAGAAAGAGCTTCGGGATGCCTTTGAGCAGGATAGTGCAGCTGTGTGCCTCTCCGAAGATGTGTACCCTGATATCAATGTCATCACAGGTCCACATAGCCCCTCTCCCCTGCCTGCTCGTTCCCTCCCCCAATGAAACCTCCTCCCTCCTCTCTGATCTTGTTCTCACTTCTTACACCTGCCCTCTTCCCACTACTACTGCCAGCCCAGTGGTCCCTCTGGTTTCAGGAGCCAGGGTGTTTTAACCAGAGGGGCCCCTCTGTCCACAGGCATCCTCAAGGATTATCTCCGGGAGCTGCCTACTCCACTCATCACCCAGCCCCTCTACCAGGTGGTGCTGGAGGCCATGGCCCAAGGACATCCAAGCAAGGCTTCCCTGGGTCCTGAGGGCACCAGAGGGCTCCTCAGTTGCCTGCCAGATGTGGAGAGAGTGAGTGACCCTGCTGGGAACATTGGGACACTATAGAGTAGTTGATAGCAGTAAAGCATTTTAGCCATGCCTGAGATGTGGTGAGCATAAGGGATCATCACATCCCAGCAAAGCTCATGTTATTACCTGTCAGTCCCTGGATTAGGAAACCAAGGCTCAGTCTAGTGATTTGCTCAAGGTCAAACAGCCAAGCTTGGCCCAAAACTCACCCTCTACGCAGGCATAGTGTTATGTGCCTCTACTCCTAGCACTCGAGTCAAAGGCAAGAGGATTGAGTTGGAGACCAGCCTAAGATACATAGCTACTTCCAAGGCAGCCTGGGCTGTGTAGCAAACTGAGCCAGCAGGTCTGCCAGCCTAACACAAGGGAAGTTCCTGGCTATGGGATCTTGAGAAAGTCCTTGAAACTGTGCTTCTGTTCATCTGTAAAATAAAATTCATGCTCATATTGCCTAACATGGCGTGGGTTGGAGTTCAAACCCTTCCAGTCCAAAGCTAAATTGTCCTTGGCCTTAATTTCAACAAAATATTTGTATTCAGCAAAATACATTCCTAAATACTAACACCTCCCTATGGCTATGAGAACTTGTGCCGGAGTTTCTCCACTCTAAGCCACCCCTAAGTGTCCCACAAAGTGCAAACAGGCTCAGGTTTACCCCCTTGTGCCCCCCCTCCCCCCGCAACCCTCTCCACAGGCCACGCTGACGCTTCTCCTGGACCACCTGCGCCTCGTTTCTTCCTTCCACACCCACAACCGCATGACCCCGCAGAACTTGGCAGTGTGCTTCGGACCAGTGTTGTTGCCAGCAAGACAGACACCAGCTCGGCCGCGGCTCCGTAGCTCAGGCCCAGGCGTCACCAGCGCTGTGGACTTCAAGCGCCACATCGAAGTCCTGCATTACCTGCTACAGTCTTGGCCAGGTGAACATTGACCATTCCTATCAGCCTCCCTGATATATTTCCCTACTAGCCAATCATGGGCTGGAATTTAAGGAAGGCCACGCCCCTTGGGGATAAACTTGTAAACTTGCCTCTCTGAAGGCCAATCAGGCACCTAGATGCTACTCCCCAGCATCACATCTCATAACCCTCCCTGTGAACCCCCGCAGATACCCGCCGACCACCAGAGGCCTCGGACGTAGCACCTTATTTGCGACCCAAACGACAGCCGCCTCTGCACTTGCCACTGGTGGGCCCCGAAGTGGTGACTCGGCCCCGAGGTCGCGGAGGCCCTGAAAGCCCCCCAAGCAACCGCTATGCAGGCGACTGGAGTGTGTGTGGAAGAGACTTACTGCCGCATGGACGGGACTTCCTGTCGGGGCCTGACTATGACCACGTGACAGACAGTGAGGAAGATGATGAAGAGACCGGAGAGCAGAGGGGCACTACTGACTTCGAAGATGAGTTTGATGCACCCTTCAACCCACACCTTAATCTCAAAGACTTTGATGCACTCATCCTGGATCTGGAGAGAGAACTCTCCAAGCAGATCAATGTGTGTCTCTGAGTCCTTGAAGCAGGTGCTGGACTCTGGCTAATAAGGAATTGCTTCCTGGTTGCTAAGGACCAGGTTCTGGTTACTGGCAACTGGATTCCAAGTTACTAAGGAAGTGCCCTGATGACCTAAAAGGAACTGACCAGAGTTGCTCAGGCTGAGCTCCTGTGCTAAGGAGTTGCCAAGGGACCAGCCTCCTATGCTAAGTAAGAATCATTCCCAGCTTCTAGTGCCATTGTTTGGGCCCTAGTTGCAAATACCAGGCTCTTGGCATTTTAAGCACTGATGCCATAGCCTCTCTCCTGAGCACCAGGGCTTCTCTTGCTGCCAGAGACAGTTCTGCTTGCTAGGCTGGCCTCTCTTGCCTCTCCCTTTGTAGGGGAACACCAATTACTGTGAGCATCACCCTGGGGTGTTGAGACATCCCTAGTCAACCCTCTTGCTGCTGCCAACCAAACCAGTATTAGCATCAAGCACTACACTCTGTCTCTCTAAGGACAGTCATGAGGTTCATCTTAAGGGACATAGCCCCAGACTTGGCTGCCATCTGTGAAAGGGCAGCTTAGGCCTATAGCAAAACAGCTGATTTCCCCCAACCCTCTCTTCTAGGGAAGACCTCCAAGATGAGCCTCCAACCAGCAAGTAGAGACAGAGTCCGACCCTTCCTTTCCCCAGCAGCCCTTTCCCACCCCTGAGAAACTGAGCACTTAACCCCTCCCCTTTGGAGGGACCCCACCTGAGGTATCAGGTTGGGGGCACTTTTGGTACGGAAAATATTTATTGCCTCCATGCATGTGTGTGTCTGTGTGAGGACTTGTGTGCACTGGCCTCTCTGGAGTGGGCATGTGGAACTCTTTCAGGGACCATAGAGTGGGATAGTATTTGCCATCCCAGGTACCCCAAAATTCCCAGAGATCAAGTGGAAGAATGAGGTCCCTTTCCAGTCTCCCATTTCTTTTCCACTACTTTGACCTTTGTGGACAATAAATAAACCAGTATACACATATTACGTGACTGAGTCCTTGGGCTCATGTGGCTAGGAGGTTTATTCAGTCTGTAAGCGGGAGAAAGGTGTACGGCTGAGCTGTGGAAAGAGCTGCTATCCAGGGTCACCAAGGTGTCTCTGATCTTTGATCCCTCCATTACCCTCTCGGAGGGTTGTAGAATTGTTGAGCCTTGTGAGACAAGCTCAGAGCAGGAAAGGATGAAAACTTGGGCCAGGCATAGTCCAGGTACAGAAGCAAGTATACTAACCCATACACGGGCCCTATACAGAAATGGATCCATCTCTGAAATCGGTCCTCCCAATCAGGATGTTGACCACGACTGCATGGCCCTCCCGGCACAGCTGCTGGCCTTCACGAAGTACCCTGACCACTTGATCCTCATTGTCCCGTGACAGTATCAATCCCTGGGCCCCCAGACCTATGGCTGCCTTGTGATAATCTGAAAGAAAATAAATCAGACAGTAGAAGAGGGTCCACCAAGGAGAGTAACAGAAACCCAACTGGACATAAAATATTCTGACCCCTCACCAGTGTAAGCCAGGCTACAGGCCACGTCACTGCCCAACCTGGACACCTGTTCCCGAGAAATCTGGGTCCAGCCTGCATCATTCCCTATCAAGGCCATCACTGGTATCTACAGGGGAAAAAAAAAGGCCAGGCGACAGCCATCAGTACAAAGGTCTGACCAGCCACAGGACCTGTGGCCCACTGAGGGAAGCCCCCTCCCTCCTCCTCCTTCCTCTCCCCAGCCCCCACAGCTCACCCTGGATGACATATCCCAGAACCCATATCCCATAAGCTTCCCTCAGGACAGCCCAGTCACCTTGTGTCTCACGAATGTGTCAAACTCGATGAGGCTGTAGCCAAAGGCACCATCCCCAAACAGGCACCAAACCTGGTAGGGGGGACCCAGGGCAGTTAGGGTGGTTCACAGCCCAGAAAGCAGCAAGTCTCCCACATCCAGTGCCTCACCTCGGCATCCGGCTGACACAGCTTAGCCCCAAGTGCAAACCCTGCACCAACTCCCAGAGTCCCAAAGGCTCCTAGGAAGATAGGAGCAAATTGCTGTGAAGGGTCCATGCAGTGCAAGCTGCCCCGGGTGTGGGCCTTTCCTTACCAGGATCGAGCCAGCGCAGGGGCCCTCGGGGCTGTACCAAGTAGGCGGCTGTGGCCACAAAGTCCCCACCATCAACCACAAGAAGTGCGTTGTCAGGCAGAGTCTCCTCCACCTGCTGTAACACCTGCACTGGGTTCAGGTGCTGAGACACAGGCGTTGCAGCCTTGTCCCTGAAACAGGACACTGGAGGTCAGTAGGGTTGGTTGGCAATGACCTCCTCCACTCCTTACCCTTCCCACTCTACCCAGACTGACCGATAAGTCTGTTCCTTCTGCTGGTCGGCTTTCCGAAGCTCCTCAGCCCAATCTGAGGCCCACACCTGGCCCTGAAGGCCTTCCACCAGCTTGAGCATGAAGGAACCCACGTCTCCTAGAAAAGAAGAAAGCACAGCTATAGGGCCAGCTGCCAGGCAGCAGCTTCCTCCTGATCTTTTAGCACCAGAGGCCCAAATGTAACAGGACGCCAACGGCAGCATCTGAGAGGAAAGCGGGCCAGAGGCGTTCTCAGGACAAAGCTGGTAAAGCCCCTCCAAGAGCCTTTGAGAACTGGCAAGACCTGATAAATGAGGTGCAGAGAAGTTGGAAACTTAAGCTGGCCTCATTGTCTCCCTGCCCCTCATAACCCAGAGGCACCAAGTACTGTCAAGTCTGCCTCCAAAATATGTCACCCACCAAGGAAGTCTTCCAAGTCCAAGCATACGGGCACTACTTTCTTGGTGTTTTTTTTTTTATTTCATTGTTTACTTTGTGTTACTTTGTGTTTTGAGACAGGGTTTCTCTAGGTAGCACTGGCTGGCCTTGAACTCTCTATGTAGAACAGGTTGGCCTTAAACTCAGAAATCTACCTGCCTCTGCCTCCTTAGTGGGAGGCATGTGCCACCAAACTTACCACCCCACCCCACCCCACTCAGGCTTTTTGGGGGGACGGGGCAAGATATCACACTGCAGTCTACGCTAGCCTTAAACTCACTATTCACCAAGGATTTGTCTCAAACTCTCAGTGGTTCTTCTGATTCCATATTGGAATTACAAGTGTGCACCACCATCACTGTCTGTAGTGGCACATTTTAATCCTTGTACTTGGTGAACAGAGGCAGGCACGTCTCTGTGAGTTCAAGGCCAGCCTGATCTACACAGTGAGTTCCAAGACAGCTAGAGCTACACAGTGAGAGCCTGTTTCCAAACAAAGAAAACCTAAGTGTGTACTATCACAGGTGACACTGGAGTTCTTTTATTTTGACATAGATCTTGCTAAGTAAGTAAAGCCTCAAACAGGTAATGTGGTCTCTGTTCCCTCACCTCCCTGCCACCAAGTAGCTGGACTCACAGGCATGCAGCATCATTCCCTGAATGTCTAGCTCCTTCTATCAGTCCCTCCCTGCCCAGCCTGCCATCTTCCCATGCTGCTCATCAACTTCTGGGAGGGACCGTCCCTAACACACAGGGTGGAATCAATTCTCTGGTTAAATCCTAAAGGACCCTGTTTCCTATGCGACAAGAGAGTCTATGCCCTTAGAATAATGGTCAAGGTATGGCATGGAAAGCAGACAGAAATCAGGAGGGTTAGAATAAGAGAGATGCTCAGGGGCATGGGCCAGACAAAGCAGCAGCAGGCAGCATACAGGAGTTGATGACATGCAAAATCCCAAACCTCCCTCTGCACCCACCCTCCCTCCATTCCTTCAGAAGCACCTATCAGTCTGCAAGCCAAATGTGTCTCAGGTTGCCCCAGTGTCCCCTGGTGCAGGGGCCAGACCTGACATTCAGTTGAAGTTTCAACAGAGGCCAGATGAAAGAAGCCATGCATGGTAGGGACCCCTGGGATATGCTCACCCTGCACAGCCTCCTGGGGCTTCCAGAAGATGTCTGAGTTGAGCAACATATCATCCCGGTTCCGATTGACAATGATGATTTTGCTCTTGCGGTTGAGAACACGACCATAAGACAGGCGGAAATCACATACAGCTCCTAGGGTGACAGGCAGGGTGTCAGTGGGTACTACCTCACTCCTGATCCATTGTGGCACACTGAATGTAGGGCAGCCCCCCTTCCTTACATCTGTACCACTTGCAGGAACCTTACAGATGTTTACATTGGGGGTGAAAAACACCTTGCAGGGGGCGGTTTTCTACTCCGACTATGTGGGGTCCAGGGATTAAACTCAGGTTACCAGGCTTAGCAACAAGCATTTTTACCCACAAGGCCATCTGGCCAGCATGACTTTGCAGTTCTTGATTCTGGGAAGGCCTCTTGACTGGCTCTCATCAAGAAACCGTGGCAAAAGCAACGGTGTGCCATACTGAGAGAAAAGGTCAAAAGGTCATGAGGGTTTGGGGGTAGCAGAAAACTCATTTAGCATGTACAAGGCCTTGGATTCTAATAGCCTCAACACCACAAGGGAAGGGAGGATTCCTACCTAGCCTGCTGGTGAGATGTAAGTAATCGTGAACTTACGATGACCCACTGATATGGGGCACCATTACAGTCCTGTACAGCCTATCAATGTTTCAGTCAGTGACAGTTCATATATACGACTGTGGTCTTGTAAATGACACGGACCAGCAGTTTCCCAGCCAACCGCTGGCTTGTGTACACACACTCAAAATCCACCCAAGAAAACCACTTACGGACACATTTCCCAGAATACATTCTGTGATGAAGCAGTACACAGCTGTATAGAGCAAGAGCTGACAGGGTACACCTGTCATGTGACTGACGGGATACAAAATGGCTTGTGCAAAAATGTGTGTATGACACAGCAAGTGCCCACAGGGCATGCTTGCTCTGGGGGAAGCCAGGTCACAGCACCAAGCTGCAGTCTGAGGTGTTCAAGCTTGTTAGAAGGCCTTTAGAAGGGGAGGGGTGGATGGGTGGATGCAGAGGAGGAAGTAGGAGCGATCACAAAGGAAGGGTGCTGGGGAATGGTGCTGGACGTGAGGATGGACAAGGTTGGGGACGAAGGGAAGAATGAGAGGCCGAGCCCACCTGCCAGGACAACAACATCTGCTTTCTTCAGGGCAGCACTGCGGTTCTGCCGGATATGGAGAGGGTGGTTGCGGCCCAGCAGCCCCCGAGACATCCCCCCCAGGAAGCAAGGGACTCCTAGGGTCTCCACAGCAGCCCTGTGAGCGGGGAGAGTCCAGATAGAGCAGATGTCAGTATGACCAAGGCCGCTGGAACACCAGAGACCAAGACCATTGTTCTAAGACAGGGTGGGAACTCCTCACCTAAGCTTGTTGGCAGGGGTTGGGGGCAGCAGAGCCTGGCTCCCCAGCACCAGCAGGGGTCTCTTGGCCCGGCTCAGGATCTCCACACAGCGCTGAACCTGGGGTGACAGGTAGAGATCAAAGGGCCATCCCACAGTCTGGCAAGACAGCTAACAGGTCATAGCACATGCCTGGAAAGCCTGAACCGAATCCCCAGAGCTTATGTCAAGGCAGAAAGAGAGAATCAATTCCACACAGTTGTATTCTGACCTCCACATGCAAGTAGTGGTATAAACACAACACACAAACACACAAACATTTTCTAAAAATGTAAAGGGCCATCTCAGGGTTCCCACGAGCCCACAAGATTGAGGCCCAGCACTGGCCAAGAGAGATCTGCCGAGGCCTTGCCAAGTGGGAGTCCTAAGCCAGGTAAGAGAGTTGATTCACCTGTTGGGGAGATGCCTGGGGAATGTCCAGGGGCAGAGGTCCCTCAGGATGAGGCTCCCAAGCTCCAACAAAGAGGTTGTTCAGGCAGTTCTGTAAGTACCTGTGAGAACAGGGAGGAATCAGTTACTAAAGTTAATACAGTACTCTGGAGGCTGAGGAAAGCCAAGGGGCCAGGAAAGGAATCAGGGACGAAAGTCATGACATAGGGACACTAAATGGCTAAGTCACCAGGTACTTATTCCTCCTTTCAGATAACCACCCTAATCTGACATAGCCCCCAGATATAAAACACGAGCAGAGAATGCCTGCACAGAAACTGGACCGGTGGGTTAGACCCTGCCCCTACAGTGTCCCAGCTGTTTGAGCTTCCTCCTCTCCAAACTGGGAAAGCTTTTATAGCTACCCTCTTAGGTTATGAGGCATGCTGTGGTCTGGGAATGTGGCTCAGTGTTAAAGCCCTTGCCTGGTGTATATGAAGCCTTAGTTTCTACCTCTAACACCACCAGAAGGGGAGGAGGCAAACATTTTGCAAAATGCTCTGTCCGTGGTAGTAATTAATGTCACCCATTCACTCTTACAGTGTTTCTCTGTCTCCCCACTCACTGGGCCACAGGCCTCAAGTTTCTAAGGCCCTGTGACACAAAAAGAAATCCTGCCCAGGTCTTGCCCTCAAGGAACATGCCGTCTCATAAAAGACTGTCATGAGTGTCAACAAGAAACAGTCAGGGCACAGAGCTAAAGCCTGTCTCGTCTGTTTGAGTCAAGGCTGCAAGGAGCTAAGATGAGGCCAAGAACATGGGAAGCCACAACAACATGGTTTAAAAAGGAAAGACCATCCAGCACCAGAGATACTGAGTCAAGGGACTGACCCCAACTGTGAGCCAGCATGGGCTCCAAAACTAACTCCTATCTCATAAAAACCAATAAAAATAAAAATACATAAAGGGAAGGCAGGAAGAGAGCCAGCCTTCCAAGTGACCAAGTGACGCTGAGAGAGAGGACAGGGAGAGAAGAGGGCCAGATGACTGAAGGCCGGGAAGCCTTAAGAACAAGATGACTGAAGGCCGGGAAGCCTTAAGAACAAGATGACTGAAGGCCAGGAAGCCTTAAGAACAAGACTTCCGAACCCTGTCTCGAAAAACCAAAAAAAAAAAAAAAAAAAAAAAAAAAAGAACAAGACTTCCGGCAGGCCTGGAGCACCTGTTGGTGATCCCAGCATTTCAGAGGCTGAGAGAGGAGGATTTTCAAGTTTCTGAACAGCCTGGGCCACACAGAGCTCTGGGCCAGAATAAGTTAAGACAAAAATCACTTTTGCTTGATCTGGTCCTCAGAACAATCTTCACAAACCAGTGCACAGGAACCTGAAAATCTTGTCCACTGATGACGCCCAATGCCTATCTTGCTATCTTGCGCAGAGATCTGGCCCACTAAATATCTGGGAGAGGAGGGGCAAGAACAAGCAAAGGGAGAAGCTGGAGAAGCTCAGGAATGTGGAGGTGGCAGAGGTGGAGAAAGAGGAGAAAGAAAGGAGGTAGGAAAACCTCTCAACCTCTGTGCCTTGCCTTCCCAAACCCACTAAGTACCCTCCTGCCTCGGGACCTTTACACATGCATTGCTTTTACATGGAATGTTCTCTCCAGAGCTGGCTCCTCAGAGTTCACATGTACTCACATGAGAAAAGAAGGAGGGTGTGTTGGGGGAGAAGACTGAGAAAGAGGAGGACAATGGAGGAGGCGTGTAGGGGAATGGCAGTTCTCACCAGGAGACCACTCGACCCATGAAGCCCTTGGGCGGCTTGGCTGGCACCATCTCCTTCTCTACCATGAAGTAGGGATACAGCACATCCAGAGGCAGCTCCACAAACACCGGACCTGCAGGGACAGGAAGACTCCAAGCCTATGGTGCCTGCTGTTGCAACCCCCAAACCCCCAGGGCATTATTGCTATCCAGCTCCCTCCTCCACCTACCTGGGGTGCCTGACTGGGCCGCAGCCATTGCGGCCCTCAGGGTAGGTACGATGTCTCGTACCCTTCGCACAGAGGCACAAAACTTGCAAAGCGGTCTGAACAGAGACATCTGGTCAATGGCCTGGAGTGCTCCCCGTTTCTGGCAGAGAAGGGGTGGGATGGTTATTAGGTAAGCTCAGGAAGCTTTTCCTGGGGACCCTGACCACACTTAAGGACACAGCCCGCTCCTCTTACTACACACCTGCAGCAGGGTGCTGGCAGCCCCACCCAGAAGCAGGACCGGAGACTGGGCCACCTGAGCATTCTTCACTGCAGTCACTGTGTTGGTAAGGCCAGGACCAGCTGTCACTGCGGCCACGCCCACTGTCCCTGGGAGACAGAGCGATGACAACCATGCCACCCTGCCAGCCATCACCCCACCCCCACACCTCTCGCGTACAGGTTCCATGTCACTGTCCCGCCAGCCCCCGACCCTCCATATGCTACCCTTACCAGTCAGGCGGGCCACAGCATCGGCAGCAAAGACAGCAGTGACCTCATGGCGAGTGTCTACCACACGGATGCCCAGCTTCTCACTGGCTACCAGCAGTGGGGAAATGTGCCCACCAACCAGTGTGAAGACAAACCGCACGCCATGGGCCTTGAGCACAGCCGCCACACTCTCTCCACCATGCCGAATGCTTGTCCTATCCACCTGAGCCAGGGGAGAGAAGGAAAAAGACAGTAGCAGGCCAGCCCAGGAGCAGAGGAGAGGACAGAACACAGATGTTGGTTAGGGACATACCACACTATAGCAAATAGTCAGAGTATGCTGTCCTAGCAAATCTTACTGTTCTCTTTTTTCCTACAGCTAAGGACACCAAGACTTTCCCAAGTGACAGAGTCCAACAGAACCCCGTTTGTTTTGCAGCAGCACTGAGGACTGAACCCAAGGAACAGACCATGTTAGACAATCACTCTACCACTAAGCTGCCTCATGAGCCTTTTTATGTTTTAAAGGTCTCACTACGCTCCCCAGAATGGCTTTGAACCCCTGTGTCGCCTAAGCTGAGTTTGAACCTGTGGTCATCTTTTCTCAGCCTACCAAGTCCCAGGCTAAGATAGGGGCTATGCTCTTACGTGGCTCAGTAGATTACATTGCCTGCTCCAGAGATATTCAACCAGTCAGGAGAAAATGAGGGCAGATCTACAGAACCCAGGGAAGCTTGGCAAGAGGCCAAAGGCCCCTGGCTTGGCCTTGTGCCTGCTTTCTGGTATCCCTGCAGGGCCTGGCACCTGGAATGCTAATTCCAGCCTATTGCCTCCCTCTCACTCTGCTCATGAGCCTCGTGTCCAGCTGACATGCTGCCAGCTGCCACATGCCTAGCACAGAAGTGCCTCCTGGCACAGACTGCCCTGAGCATCCAAGCCTCAGTAACGGGTATCTTCAACTGCCACACACACACCTCAAGGTCACTGACACAGCTCCACTAGAAGATAAAGGACTGGGTCGGGGGGCAAAAATTTCTCACAATGGAACAAGTGATTTAGAATATGACATGTGGGGTCAGCTCTTTCCAAACCTGTCATCTAGAGCAAATACTAAACTTTTCTGTAGATCAGTTTCCTCTTGCGAACACAAGGACAGAAATGATAGCACCAATTTCGATGGTAACAGATGTTAAGAAAGTCCCTCCCTCGGAAGAGCTTTGAACCCTCGTGTAGCCTAGTATCGAAGACCAGTCCCTCCCCTGCCTGCCTTCTGCCCACCAATCCCATTATGTCTAAAAAGGCCTGCTCTGTTAAAATGACTCAGGCCCCTGGGTATGGAGCGAGGCAGAGTGTGTGCTATCCAGACAGAGACAGTTTCCCCATTATCTCGAACTAGATACAAAGTCCAGAGCCCACATACAGTTTGGCAAAGGGACAAAGCTCTGTAAAGAATCTCCCAACGACTCTGAACTAGTCGGGACTCGCTTTACCCACCAGCACAGTGGATGAGCTGGAGGAGCGCCTTCAGGCCCCTCCTCCTAACCCGTAGCCCTCCTCTCCTCCTTGTGCACCTTGTGCATCAGCTGATAGAAGAGCCCCAGTCTGTGAGCAGTGCCCAGCACAGCAGCCACCAGTGTCCCAAACGCCAGGAGCAGGAACGAGGGGAAGAAACCCCCAGCAGGTGCGGCAGCCACGGGAGTCTCCATGAAGCGGAACCTAAGTAAGAAAGCACAGAGCCAGAACCTGAGCACTATAAGCTAATCCGGAAGCAGGATCGTCCACCCTCTCCTGAACCACGCCCCCGAGCTGCCACGCCACGCCCACAGACGCATCTAGGCTGGGCTGAGCCACACCCCTAGTGAGGCTAATTCCGCCCCCTGACGTCACCACCTCCAATCTAAAAGTAGGCCAGCGCAGGGATCACAGCAGCATCGGAAGAGAGTTGTGGTCTCTACTTATCTATTTGGGAGTAAACCCGTGGGCATCCCCGCCCTCCTCATCACAGGACTCGACCTCAGCTTAGAGCCCGCTCCACGCTTACTTCTTCGAGTCGTAAGGCCACACCCCCACCGGATCGCCCAGCCCACGGCCCCCCGACCTAACTCTAGACCTTTGTCCTTCGGCCGAGATCACATTGCAGTCGGGTGCTCCTCCAACTCCACCTCACAGACACACACCCCAACCCAAGGCCCTATGACCTTTGCCTACAGAAAATGTCCCTGACTCCAGAGGAACTCGGGCACCTCTAGGACACGTGACTCGGGCGCGCGCCGTACTGTATCCCTTTGGGCCCCTCAGCTCTGCAGCGTCCCGTAGTCCAGCGCGACACGCGCGCTTGCGTGCGCCGAACTGGAGCCTCGTTGGCAGAGTCACCCTCAAGAGCCGTTTATCATTGGTCGCTTCTCTCCCTTCGCCTCCAATTGGCTGACATTGCCCCAGCTCCAAAGACACACGCAACACCCGCCCCTTCCTGGACCACTGTGGCTTTGCATGATGTTAGAAGAATCCGTAGTGCTTGGTGTCAGCCTCGTTCAGCAACCTTCCAGATATCCAGCATCTGAGAACCCCACCTTTTACACACTCCGATCTTCTTCACAAGTCCCTTTCCCCAGTGTATGTCGTTTTCTTCTGTGACTTACTGAGTTTAATCAAGGCCATGTGTGTGACCAAGGCTTTCAAGCTATCTGTTAGAACCTGGGTTTATCAATGGGTATTTAACTAGAGACAGTGTAAACCAGGCATGTTGGTGCAGGCCTTTAATTCCTCTACTCCGAAGGCAGAGGCAGGAGGATTTCTGTGACCTCCTGCACATGTGTGGAGAGAGAGAGAGAGAGAGAGAGAGAGAGAGAGAGAGAGAGAGGCCTGATCTACATAGCGAGTTCCAGGACAGGCAGGACTGCATTTGGGACCAAGAAAAAAAAATCCTAATTTCATTGGCTGTGTCATGTCCACAAGATAATATTCCACAGCCCCTTTCCCTGTCTTTTGACTTGTTGTGCCCAAATCTGCGGGGTCCCCACAAAAGCCAACAAAGAGACCGAGTCCCATATGTAAAAGCAAAGAGCCTTTATTTTAATCAAGTTTGCAAACTCAGTCTCTCCCTATGTCCAACGTATTGGAATAACCGGAGAGCCCCGAGCTCAATTAGAATTGGGTTTTTATAGTAGTAAAGGTGGGGGTGAGGGGTCTCTGAGGTTCAGGACCCCTGATTGGCTGACTTTTGTCTAGGGGTGTCCAGGTGAGGTGTGCTGGCAGGTGATCCTATCTACAGCGGTTGGAATGTCAGGCATTTTCTTTGGTCTGCCTTTTGGGTGAGGATCTGGTTATCTCAGCTTGTGGTTCTTCCCTGCCACCAGGTATTGCTTCAGGGTAAACTACTGAGACTTAGGCCTCTTATTTAAATTTATCAAAGGCCAGAGTCCCAGGTGATAACGGTTGGAAGTAAAGAACTTGCCCAGACTTAGATTATCATAGCTGGCCCCCACACACTCTTATATTCTTTACACACATTTTCAGTATTCCCTGGTCTTTCCAGGCCCTGGTATAAATACCCTGTTTAGAGCTGAGCATAGTCATTCCTTATCGACAACCATGGTCTCTGTTTTTTGCGAAGAAAAGCTCTTATTACAGCAGAGAATACCATTTGTCTACAAGTATAAACAGCTGTCCACTTCTGAGATTTCCCTCTAAGAATTCTCCCTTAAGGAAAGGTTATTTATATCTGAACATTCCTATATTTGAATGTTATCAGTTAAGTTTCAAACCAGGGACAAAGGGTTGAGGTACCTATTTAACATACCAAAGCGGGCCTCTACCTGTTACAGGGTCTGACTGGCAAACCCAGCCCTCTACCCTGAACTCTGCAGCCCAGGGGCTGGGCTACCCTCCCCTCGGAGGCTTTTTCCTGTATAATCCAGATATTTTGACTACCCAACCCTTTTTGTACCTTTGGCCTCCTGGCTGCGACGTGTTATTCCCCTCTCTCCTCTCTTCTTTCCTCTCCCCCTCTCCCCCACGGCTCAGCTCAGTCTGGTCATGTGCATTCTGAACCCCCCCCCCCCCCCCACGGCTCAGCTCAGTCTGGTCATGTGCATTCTGAAACCCCCCCCCCCCACGGCTCAGCTCAGTCTGGTCATGTGCATTCTGAACCCCCCCGCACGGCTCAGCTCAGTCTGGTCATGTGCATTCTGAACCCCCCCCCCCCCCCACGGCTCAGCTCAGTCTGGTCATGTGCATTCTGAACCCCCCCCCACGGCTCAGCTCAGTCTGGTCACGTGCATTCTGAACCCCCCCCCCCAGATGTCCCGACCTCTACCTACACTCTCCTACATATCTACAATAAACTTTCTCCTCTACCAAACTTAGGAAAAATAATTTTCTTTTCTCCCCCTTTTTTATTTCTTTTTTTAATTCATTATTTACCATTTTTAAACTTGGTTTTTAGAGCTGAGAGTAGTTCAGAGATATATTTGCCTAGAACAGGCAAAGCCTTGGGTACAATTTATCCCCTCCCACACACACATAAAATACAAAACTGTTTTAGTAAAAATTACCCTATTAGTTATTTATTCTTACTGATTGTGAGCGTGTGTCTTACTTAGGGTTTTAATTGCTGTGGGGAGACACCATGACCACAGAAACTCCAATAAAGAAGACATTTAATTGGGGTGTCTCACTCACAGAAGTTCAGTCCATTATTACCGTTTCTGAGCATGGTGATTGCAGACCAACGTGGTGCTGGAGTAGTAGGTAAGAGGCCTACAACTTGCAGGTGACAGGAAATCAGTTGAGTGTCACACTGAGCAAAACTCAAGCAAAAGAAATCTCAAAGCCCGCCCTCACGGTGACACATACTTCAACAAGGTCAGACCAACCCCAACAAAGCCACACCTCTTAATAGTGCCACTCCCTACGGGGGCCAAACTACCGTAGTGTGCCTCCAATTTCCTCTTGAATCAAAAAAACACGTTCTTCCCGGCCACTCTCTAAGAGTTGGGATTATTCTATCGGTCTCCAAATTGGTCCTTCTCCCTTCTGTTTCTTAACTCCTTGTTATTTAGTGAGAGCCCTGAACCAAAAGGATACCACATATTTCATGAAAAGGGGGTTTCTAGGCTCACTTACATTCCTGGAGCCAATAAGAAGATAATATTTGGGCTGGTAAAATAGTTCAATGGCAAAGCCCCTGCTTCTCATGCATGTGGGTTCCATCCCCAGTAATACACACATACACAAATTCACACACGCACACGGGCACACACACACACACACACACACACACACACACACACGCACATGCGCGCGCGCGCACACACACACACCACAGGGGGAGGGGAGAATATTTTAGTACTAGTTGTTACTTTGTCAACTTACTATGCCGGTAGGCACCTCTCTTAACTCCTTTAACTCTCAGCAAGGCACAGTCAGGTAGACTTGTTACTTAGTTTCCCTTTGGGGTTTCTTAGTCTCATTAATAAAATGAGTTAAAAAATAACTCAGAAGGAAGCCCAAGGACAATTTTTTTTTTAAAATATTTATTTATTATGTATACAATATTCTGTCTGTGTGTATGCCCGAAGGCCAGAAGAGGGTACCAGACCCCATTACAGATGACTGTGAGCCACCATGTGGTTGCTGGGAATTGAACTCAGGACCTTTGGAAGAGCACGCAATGCTCTTAACCTCTGAGCCATCTCTCCAGCCCCTCTGAGCCATCTCTCCAGCCCCCAAGGACAATTTTGAAAGTCCTGGCAGGACAGGTGCAGTCACGTCTTTTAAGTCAGCCATTAAATAGTGATGAAGCCCAGTGCCAGGCAACACATGCTGAGTCGTAGACCCGAGCTCAGAGAACATCTAAGCCCAAACTTTTAGGTCCTAGAGCAACATAGAGACAGATTATCAAGAAAGAAAAAGCTCTCCCAAGAGTGGAAGTGGTACAGAGAGCTGAGAAAAGAACCTCCAAAACATCAGGCTCAAGAAATATGGCCCTTTACAGTCCTGGCCTCTCCCGTGTGAGTGTCACGGGCTTTTCTCAGAAACGCTCTGCTAACAGAAACCTAGGTAAATAAAGGTTCCCAGTCTCTCATTTTCCTCTCTATGCGGTATGCATGTGGAGATGCACATGCATATGGAGGTACAAGGGTGAGGTCTATAATCGCCTCCCTTGCTCTCCTACTTTAGTCAGTGAGATAGGTTCTCATGGTCAAACCAGAGCTTGTCAAGATGGCTGGTCTCCTTAGTGAGCTTGCTCTGGCCATCGCCTGTTTTGGTCCTCTGAGGCTGGGATTAGAAGCAGCCCACCATGCCAGTCTTCTTCTGCAAACTGACTTCTTTCGTGTTAAGTATGTGATTTTCTTTTATTGCATTGTATTTATCTTGTGCAAGGTACACGTGTGGCGGTCAGAGGACAAGTTGTGAGACCTAGGGATTGAACTCGGGTCTGCAAGGCTCAACAGCAGCACCTTCACCATTGAGCCAGCCATCTCACTGGCCCCTCTGATGCTAAGCTTGATGTTTTAGCTTCCACGTGGCTCTGCCAAGTCTTCCTGATTTTCCAAATTGCTCAGAAAAAGATAGCCTTTCCTTTTTCCTTCTTTTTATCTTTTTCTTTTTGAATACCGGCCAGAGCTTGGACATGCTCTCTCCGACACATTGGGCTTCTTCATTCTTCCTCTGAAGTTCCTCATCTGCCTTTGTGAGCTGCTTATCTGCCTATGGCTGCTTGCTGACCTCATTTCACACATGCCAGACTAATTCAAAAGGCATGGCTGCCTCTCTTCCTCTGCTCCCTCTTTCCTGGCTGCTTGCCTACACTGCTGTTTTTCTTTTAGATTATAATAAACTGTCCTCAAGTTTCCTTCTTAAATTCTTGCACTGATGAGACCAAAAATACAAAGTGGGGACCTAAATGTCTCTGGTACCCTTAGGCACCCCAGGCAGGGCTCCCCAAATTCAGGACAAGAATTTCAAACAAGCTACTTTTTTAGTCAACATCTGGGAGACTCCGTCTAAGACACAGAGCTCAATACAAAGGCACATTCATAGAGTTCTATGAATAGATGAGTTACTGCCCTGCCCCGTCACACAAACAGCATCAAGGGTCAGCCACCATGTGGCAAATCAAAGATGTGGATGGAAACTCCTGACCCTTCCGGCTCCCTTTTGCACAGAAACATTGCCTGTTAACCAGAGAACTGGATTTTCAAACAATGTCTGGTATTTCTCCCGCAAAATTCTTTGATCCAAGGCAAGGCTGCTAATTTTGCCCTAACTGAGCCTTTGTCATAAGCGTTCAATTCACAGTTACCTGAAACTCATTTCATTTTGGTCTCACTGGAGCAAGATTGCAAGTCAATCAGGTTGGCCTTAACACAGGCACCAACCCCCAGACACACACACAACAAAGGTTTTTGGCTAAGTGGGACATTTTACATGTTAATCTAGTTCTCTCTTCTCTCCTCTCTCGTGTGTGTGTGTGTGTGTGTGTGTGCGCGCGCGCGCGCGCGCTTCTGTGCGTGTGTGTGGCTGGCTGGCTCTCTATTTCTATCTCTCTGTGTCTCTGTTTCTATCTGTGTGGGTGTGTCAAGGTCTCACTATGTTGCCAGGGCTAGCCTCAAACTCCTGGATTCAAGTGATCCTCAAGCTTCAGCGTCCAAAGTAACGGGGGGCTACAAACTCATGCATCCACACCATTTCCAAAGTGTCACTTGTTCGAATTTCACATACAACCTTAGCCACACACACACACACAAATCTTGTTTTTACTTCCCTTTTGTTCCTCATCAACTTTCAGTGTTGATTAGTTTCTGTCACAAATCTGGACATACTTAGGAAGAGAAAAACTCAACTGAAAAATTGCTGCCAGCAGACTGTGGGCGTGCCTGGGGTGGTGGGTATTTTCTTGATTGTTGACTAATGTAGGGGGCCCAGTCCAGTGTGGGCAGTGCCATTCTTAAACAGGTGGCCCTGGGCTGTATAAGAAAGCTGACTGAGCAAGCTGTGGAAAGCAAACCACCAGGCAGTGTTCTTCCATGGTTTCTGCTTCAGTTCCTGCCTCCAGGTTTCTGCCTGGGCTTCCCTCAATGGTGGGACTGTATGCTGTAAGCTGAAGTAAACCCCTTTCTCCCAGAAGCTGTTTTTGGTCATGGTGTTCACCTAAGCAACATAAAGCAAAATAGGACACTTTCTGTGCTGGCCTGAGAAGCTCCATGTAACCTTCGCCAAGTGTATCCCCACTGAAGAACAGTGGCAGTTGGCTTCCTGGCCAGCCTAACTGATCAGTATGCTCACGTTTCAGTGAGAAACCCAGTTTCAGAAAATAAGATGATAGCAGAGAGATAATAAAGGAAGACACCAGTGTGACCTCTGGACTCTGTACACACATCCAGATAAGCATTCACACGCACGTGTCCACACACGTGCAAGCATGCACATGGAACTGTACACAAAGAGCAACTTTTGAGAGTCAGCTCTCTCTTCTCCCTTTTGAGTTCCAGGGATCTAATTCAAGTCCCATCTTTCTCAGTCTATAAAATCGGAGATGAAATGCCCTCCACAGTTTTGGTTTCAGAAGCCAGTGATGTGAGCTCTGCCATTGTTCTCAGGGTTTCAGTGCCTGGAGCTAATTTGACAGTGATCCAGGTGCAGCAGCTGTAGCTCCTGCCAGCACAGCCTGCAGTTTGCAAAGGGCTTTCCCTAGCTGCTTTTTTCTTTTTCTTTCTTCCTTTTCTTTTCTTTCTTTTTTCTTTCTTTCTTTCTTTTTTGTTTATTTCCAAGACAGGGTTTCTCCATGTAACAGTCCCAGCTGTCCTGAAACTCTCTTCCTTATAGACCAGGCTGGCCTCAAACTCACAGAGATCCACCTGTCCCTGCCTCAAATTCTGGGATTAAAGGCATGCACCACCACACCTGGCTCCTATTTACAACTTTACAACCCTGTGTTTAGGCACTTTTCCATTGTGAGTGACAAATACATCCTTCCTGAATAACAGAATACATTTCTCCTCCTCTTATTTTAATTATTTGTGCATAAGTGTTTTGTCTGCATGTATATCTAGGCAGCACATGTGTGCTTAGTGCCCTGGAAGGCCATAAGAGGATGTCAGAACCCCTGGAACTAGAAAAACAGACAATTGTAAGGTCCCATATGGGTACTAGGAATAGATCATTTGTAGACCCATATTTCTGTATGGTGTGGCAGCCAGGCGACAAAGCCATAGGCCCCATCCGAGGGGGTCACGTAGTTCTGCAGACAAGCTGTCTCTGCCTAACAAAAGTAATCCCAGCACTCGGGAGGCAGAGGCAGGAGGATCTCTGTGAGTTCGAGGCCAGCCTGGGATACAAGAGCTAGTTCCAGGACAGGCTCCAAAACCACAGAGAAACCCTGTCTCAAAAAAACCAAAAAAAATCAGTATGTTCGGTGCTCCTTCCTTTGTAATTTGGAGGATGTCTTATAGAGATGCTGATTCAAGCCTATGTGACAGCTAGCATACACAGCAGCAGACAGGCAGATGCAGACGTGACAAAAGGCCATTCACCTGGTTACCTAGGAGACAGCCTAATGTATTTTTCCCGCTCAGTTTATGTGTTGGTATAAAAGTTGTTTGGATAATAAACGTGAGGAGATCTTCAGGAGACCGTCAGGAGAAAGGACCCTGAGATGCCCTTCTGTGATGACCGTGTAAGCTGTGTCTGATTATTCCTTGCGGCTCTGTACCAGTCCAGTCAGGGAAGATAGTTATCTGTGTTGGGGCCACAGGGGCTCTAAAAATCCTTGATCCTCTTCTTAACCTCTGAGACACCTCTTCTGCCCCCTCCTACCTTAAATAAACATCAAACTTACACAGTTTCTACTCAAATACACTCCCAATGCACCCTTGTTCCCCAGGGCAGAAGGACTGATCCCAGAATGAATTGGTTTGGGGTTCATGCTCAATAAGGCAAAATTGTGACCTCATGTGAACTTTTAGGGAGAATCCACCAATTACCATCTTGTGACTGTACACATGATTAAAATCAAGTGAATTGTGGAAAGAGACATGTACAGTAGAAAATGGTTGTGTATATAGCAATCAAAAGAGACAGTCTTGGAGCTGACGAGATGACTCAATAGTTAAGAGCACTTTCTGCTTTTTTTAAGGACTGGGGTGTAGTTCTACAACCACCAGGTGACTTGAAACCCTCTGTTATTCCAGTTTCAGAGAATCTGACACCTTGTTCTTGCCTCTGCAGGCACCAGGCATTCATACAGTGCATATACATACCTGCTGATAAAACACTCACACACATAAAATAAATAAACATAAAAATAGAGAACTACTCTCACTATTCCACCTTAATGACCAAATTCCTTCTCTTGCATCTCAAACAGTACCTGGGACCCAACCTGCTGCTCTTGAAGTATTTCACTTTTGCTTATTTTAGTTTTAGGGGGTTTTTTGTTGTTGTTGTTTTGTTTTGTTTTTTGTAGACTGGGTCTCTCTGCATAGCCTTGACTATCCTGGAACTCACTATATAGATCAGAATGGCCTCAGACTCACAGAGATTGTTGAGATTGTCCTTCCTCTGCCTCCCAAATGCTGGGATTAAAGGACTTGGAGCATACTCTAACCTGTTTTACAGGTTGGCTTCAATGGTGTTTCCTCGATACCTTTGCGTTTTTATTTCAGTGTCTTGAGTAAGAAGCGGAGAACCCTGAAACAACAGATTGCAACCACGGGCAACAGTTTGAGAGAGCCGGAGATGAGAATAACTTTCTGTAGTTCTGAAGCATTTTTGATGCCACATACCAGACATACCGCTCTCAAGGATGTTGGTGCATCCGCCAGACCCTTGTAGCCTCAACAATCATTATATTTATGAGCTAAAACAATAACTGTGACCCATGAATATGAATGAGCTTCTGAGAAAGCACAGGATCCAAAAACTGCCCAAGAGGAAGGACGTTGTCAATGCTGACTTTGCCCTTCTGTAACTAGTGAAGCAGCCAGACATAGAGTGGTGCGTAGTTGCTTTCCTGGTACACAGAGGGTTGAGACAGGAGGGTCACAAGTCCAATGACAGCTTAGGCGGCAGAGTGAAATCAAAGCCAGCCCGGGCAACTTAGTGTCTCAAGGAGAAAGAAAAAATGAGCACCTGCCTAATATGTGTGAGGTTCACTCCCTGTACTACCAAATGATGGTGGTGATGATGGTGGTGGTGGTGATAATGGTGAAATCAAGTAAACAATAAGACAAGCAGAAGGGAAAGAACTTCCCCTGTCACACTCAATGGTTCAGCACTAACATACCCAGATCTCCTGTCTCAGGTCTCGAGGCATAAAGTACCTGTGGGCTTATATGATTGATTAGTTGGTCTGGAGGTAAGAGAGTGTTGAACTGACTTTATTACTCTGTAAATGTAAATTTTACAAAGCACTTTACAATTCATGACAATATCTTTGTATTCATCATGTACTTCTATCTTTGAAACAGCTCTTGAGTACAGGCTCGCAGCCCTTGTCTTTCGCTGGTGGGCTTACGGACATTGCAGTGATTTTAGTTAGTGATACAATGTTGTCTGCCACGGCTTCAAAGTAACTGTCTCTTCACTAAGGGGTCAGGTCACAAAAAGAGGAGGCTATTGGAGAACAAAATAAAGGCCTTCTCCCAGAAATGGTTTTGCATTGACTTCTCCGAGTCAGTGGTTCTGTGAAGCCTGCAGGGAAACACCTGACTCTATGAATTAATTTCTCACCTTCCCAAGTAAAGGTACTACTTTAACCCTTCAACATCACCCTGCAGTTGTTTGAGTTTTGACACAATCTCTCTATGTTGCTCAGCTAAGGAACTCTGAGGCACAATTATCCTCCTGTGTAGCCTCCTTGGGAACACAGGCACCTGACACTACCCCCAGAGGCACACTTTGCTTGTGAACATTCCTTGTCCAAGTGCTCTACCAAGGAGCTGCAATCCCAGACCAGGATTCTATCACTAAAGGAAGAAGAGGAAAATAGATTCTGGTGAACAGCTGCCAGTCCCTCACTTTTTTTTTTTTATATTGAGAAAAGGAAAAAAAAGTATCCGCCTCCTCCCAGCCTCCCATTTCCCTCCCCCTCCTCCGACACTTCTCCCCCTCCCCCAAACTCCTCTCCCCCTCCCTCTCCCGTCCAAAGAGCAGTCAGGGTTCCTGGCCCTGTGGAAAGTCCAAGGTCCGCATCCCTCCGTCCATGTCTAGGAAGGTGAACATCCAAACTGGCTAGGCTCCGACAAAGCCAGAACATGAAGTAGGGTCAAAACCCCAGGCCATTGTCCTTGGCTTCTCATCAGCCCTCATAGTTCGCCATGTTCAGAGAGTCCAGTTTTATCCCATGCTTTTTCAGTCACAGTCCAGCTGGTCTTGGTGAGCTCTCAATAGATCAGCTCCACTGTCTCAGTGGATGGGTGCATCCCTCGTGGTCCCGACTTCTTTGCTCATGTTCTCCCTCCTTCTGCTCCTCATTGGGACCTTGGGAGCTCAGTCCAGTGCTCCAGTGTGGGTCTCTATCTCTATCTCCATCCATCACCAGATGAAGGTTCTATGGTGATATGCAAGATATTCGTCAGTATTGCTATAGGATAGGGTCATTTCAGGTTGCCTATCCTCAGCTGCCCAAGGGACTAACTGGGGACATCACCATGGGCTCCTGGGAGCTACTCTAGGGTCAAGTCTCTTGCCAACCCTAAAGTGGCTCCCTTAACTAAGAATTGTGCTTCCGTGCTCCCCTGTCCAACCTTCCTTTATCCCAATCCTCCTGTTTCCCCTAGTTCCCCCCCTCCTTCCCTTCTAACTTTTCTCTCCCCATCTCCCCTTAACCCCATCCCACACCAACCCCAAGATCCCAATTTTCTCCCCGGCAATTTTGTCTACTTCCCATAGCCAAGAGGATAACTATATGTTTTTCCTTGGGTTCACCTTCTTATTTAGCTTCTTTAGGTTCACCAACTGTAGTCTCCGTGACCCTTATTTATGGCTAGAAACCAATTATGAGTGAGTACATCCCATGTTCATCTTTTTGGGTCTGGGATACCTCACTCAGGATAGTGTTTTCTATTTCCATCCATTTGCATGCAAAATTCGAGAAGTCATTGTTTTTTACCGCAGCATAGTACTCTAATGTGTAGATATTCCATACTTTCTTCATCCATTCTTCCATTGAAGGGCATCTAGGTTGTTTCCAGGTTCTGGCTATTACAAATAATACTGCTATGAACATAGTTGAACAAATGCTTTTGTCATATGGTAGGGACTCTCTTGGGTATATTCCCAAGAGTGGTATTGCTGGGTCCAGGGGTAGGTTGATCCCGAATTTCCTGAGAAACCGAAACACTGATTTCCACAGTGGTTGCACAAGATTGCATTCCCACCAGCAATTGATGAGGGTACTCCTTCCTCCACAGCCTCTCCAGCAAAGGCTATCCTTGGTGTTTTTGACTTTAGCCATTCTGATAGGTGTAAGATGATATCTCAAAGTTGTTTTGATTTGCATTTCCCTGATTGCTAAGGAGGTTGAACAGGACCTTAAGTGTCTTATGGCCATTTGAACTTCTTCTGTTGAGAATTCTCTGTTCAGTTCAGTGCCCCATTTTTTAATTGGGTTAATTAGCATTTTAAAGTCTAGTTTCTTGAGTTCTCTATATATTTTGGAGATCAGACCTTTGTCTGTTGCGGGGTTGGTGAAGATCTTCTCCCAGTCAGTAGGTTGCCTTTGTGTCTTAGTGACCATGTCCTTTGCTTTACAGAAGCTTCTCAGTTTTAGTAGGTCCCATTAATTCAATGTTGCCCTTAATGTCTGTGCTGCTGGGGATATACATAGGAAGCGATCTCCTGTGCCCATCTGTTGTAGGGTACTTCCCACTTTCTCTTCTATCAGGTTCAGTGTGTTCGGACTGATATTGAGGTCTTTAATCCATTTGGACTTGAGTTTTGTGCATGGTGATAGATATGGGTCTATTTTCATTCTTCTACAGGTTGACATCCAGTTGTGCAAGCACCATTTGTTGAAGATGCTTTCTTTCTTCCATTGTATACTTTTAGCTCCTTTATCGAAAATGAGGTGTTCATAGGTTTGTGGGTTAAAATCCGGGTCTTCTATACTATTCCATTGGTCGACTTCTCTGTTTTTATGCCAGTACCACACTGTTTTCATTACTGTAGCTCTGTAATAGAGTTTGAAGTCAGGGATGGTAATGCCTCCAGAAAAACCTTTATTGTATAGGATTGTTTTGGCTATCCTGGGATTTTTGTTTTTCCATATAAAGTTGATTATTGTCCTCTCCAGATCTGTGAAGAATTTTGATGGGATCTTGATGGGGATTGCATTGAATCTATAGATTGCTTTTGGTAGAATTGACATTTTTATTATGTTGATCCTCCCAATCCAAGAGCAAGGGAGGTCCTTCCATTTTCTGGTATCCTCTTCAATTTCTTTCTTCAATGCCTTAAAGTTCTTGTCAAATAGATCTTTCACTTCCTTGGTTAGATTTACCCCAAGATATTTTATGCTGTTTGTGGCTATCGTGAAAGGTGAAGCTTCTCTTATTTCCCTCTCTGCTTCCACATCCTTTGTGTATAAGAGGGCGACTGATTTTTTGGAGTTGATCTTGTATCCTGCCACATTACTAAAGCTGTATATCAGCTGTAAAAGTTCTTTGGTGGAGTTTTGGGGGTCGCTTATTTACACTATCATATCATCTGCAAATAACGAAAGTTTAACTTCTTCCTTTCCAATTCAAATCCCCTTGATCCCATTATGTTGTCTTATTGCTATTGCTAGAACTTCAAGCACTATATTGAAGAGGTATGGCGAGAGTGGACAGCCTTGTCGTGTTCCTGAGTTAAGCGGGATGGCTTTGAGTTTCTCTCTGTTTAATTTGATGTTAGCTGCCAGCTTGTTGTATATAGCTTTTATTATATTTAGGTATGACCCTTGTATCCCTAATCTCTCCAATACTTTTATCATAAAGGGATGTTGAATTTTCTCAAATGCTTTTTCAGCATCTAATGAAATGATCATATGGTTTTTTTTTCTTTCAGTTTATTTATATGATGGATTACATTGATAGATTTTCGTATGTTGAACCAGCCCTGCATCTCTGGGATGAAGCCTACTTGATTATAATGGATAATTTTTCGGATGTGTTCTTGGATTCAGTTTGCCAGTATTTTGTTGAGGATTTTTGCGTCGATGTTCATGAGTGAGATTGGCCTGTAATTCTCTTTCCTGGTTGAGTCTTTGTGTGGTTTTGGTATCAGAGTAACTGTAGCTTCATAAAAGGAATTTGGTAATGACCCTTCTGTTTCTATATTGTGGAATACATTAAGGAGTATAGGTATTAGCTCTTCTTGGAAGTTCTGGTAGAATTCCGCATTGAAACCATCTGTTCCTGGACTTTTTTGGTAGGGAGGTTTTGATAACAGCTTCTAATTCTTCGCGACTAACAGGTCTGTTTAGATTGTTCACCTGGTCCTGGTTTAACTTTGGTATATGGTATTTATCTAAAAAAAGTGTCCATTTCTTTTACATTTTCCAGCTTTGTGGTATACAGGCTTTTGTAGTAAGATCTAATGATTCTCTGAATTTCCTCTGTGTCTGTGGTTATGTCCCCCTTTTCATTTCTGACCTTACTAATTTGCGTATTCTCTCTCTGGCGTTTGATTAGTTTGGATAGGGGTTTATCAATCTTGTTGATTTTCTCCAGGAACCAGCTTTTAGTTTCATTGATTCTTTGGATTGTTTTCTGTGTTTCTATTTTGTTGATTTCAGCCCTCAGTTTGATTATTTCCAGTCTTCTACTCCTCCTAGGTAAGTCTGCTTCTTTTTTTGCTAGAGCTTTCAGGTGGGCTGTTAAGTCTCCAATATGTGCTTTCTCTGTTTTCTTTAAGTGGGCACTTAGTGCAATGAACTTTCCTCTTAGGACTGCTTTCATAGTGTCCCATAAGTTCGAGTATGTTGTTTCTTTATTTTCATTGAATTCAAGGAAGACTTTAATTTCTTTCTTTATTTCTTCCGTAATCCAGGTAAGGTTCAGTAGTTGACTGTTCAGTTTCCATGAGTTTGTAGGCTTTCTGGGGGTATCATTGTTGTTGAATTCTAACTTTAATCCATGGTGATCTGATAAGACACAGGTGGTTACTAATATTTTTTTGTAACTGTGTAAGTTAGCTTTGCTACCGAATATGTGGTCAATTTTCGAGAAGGTTCCATGAGCTGCAGAGAAGAAGGTATATTCTTTCCTCTTTGGGTGGAATAATCTATAGATGTCTGTTAATTCCATTTGCTTCTTTACCTCCATTAATTCTCTAATTTCTCTGCTAGGTTTCTGTCTGACTGACCTGTCCATTGGTGAGAGAGGAGTGTTGAAGTCTCCTACTATTAGTATGTACGGTTTGATGGCTGCCTTGAGTTTTAGTAATGTTTCTTTTACGTACGTGGGTGCTCTTATATTAGGGACATAGATATTCAGGATTGAGACTTCATCCTGATGAATTGTTCCTGTTATGAGTATAAAATGTCCCTCTCCATCTCTTCTGATTGATTTAAGTTTGAAGTCAACTTTGTTAGAAATTAGTATGGCCACACCTGCTTGTTTCTTAGGTCCATTTGCTTGATAAGACTTTTCCCAGCCCTTTACTCTGAGTAGGTGCCTGTCTTTGTGGTTGAGGTGTGTTTCTTGTAAACCGCAGAATGTTGGATCCCATTTTCGTATCCAATCTCTTAGCTTGTGCCTTTTTATAGGTGAGATGAGCCCATTGAACATTAAGTGATATTAATGACCAGTGGTTGTTAACTCCGGTCACTTTTTTAGTTGTAGGGTTTTTGTGTTTCCCTTCTTTGAGTTGCGCTGGTGAAGGGTCTCTAGATGTCTGAGTTATTGTGGTCATTGTTGGACTCCTTGGTTAGTGATTTTCCTTCTATTATTTTCTGTAAGGCTGGATTGGTGGCTACGTATTGTTTAAATTTGTTTTTATCCTGGAAAATTTTGTTTTCCCCATTTATAGTGAATGAAAGCTTGGCTGGGTATAGTATTCTGGGCTTGCATCCATGGTCTCTTAGTTTTTGCAGTACATCTATCCAGGACCTTCTGGCTTTCATGGTTTCCATAGAGAAGTCAGGTGTAAGTCTGATAGGTTTACCTTTATGAGTAACTTGGCCTTTTTCCTCTGCGGCTCTTAATATTCTTTATATTCTTAATATTCTGTATGATTTGTGTTTTGATTATTATATGGCGAGGGGATTTTTTTTTTTTGATCCAGCCTATTTGGTGTTCTGTGTGCTTCTTGAACCTTCATAGGTACATCTTTCTTCAGGTTGGGAAAGTTTTCTTCTATAATTTTATTAAGTACATTTTCTGGACTGGACCGTTGAGCTGCACTTCTTCTCCTTCTTCTACTCCAATTATTCTTAGGTTTGGTCTTTTTATTGTGTCCCATATTTCCTGAATGATTTGTGATGAGAGTTTGTTGGACTTGCTGTTTTCTTTGATCAGTGCGTTTATTTTCTCTATGTTATCTTCAGAATCTGAGATTCTTTCTCCTATCTCTTGTATTCTGCTGGTTATGCTTGTTTCTGTAGTCTCTATTCGTTTACCTAGATTTTCCATGTCCAGCTGGCCCTCTGTTTGTGTTTTCTTCTTTGCCTCCATTTCAGTTTTCAAGTCTTGAACTGTTTCCATTATCTGCTTGATTGTTTTTCTTTGGTTTCCTAGGTTATCATTCACTGATTTACTCAATTCCTCAAACTTTCTGTTATATTTCTCATCCATCAAAAAGGGTGTTTTTTATATGCTGTTTAAGGGCCTCTATCACTTTCATAAAGTCAGTTTTTTCTACTTCTTCTTGATTAAGGTGTTCATGTCCTCCTGTTCTGAGGTCGCTGGGTTCTGGTGGTTTCCTGTTGTTTTTCAGATTGTTGGGTGAATTCTTGCATTGGCGCCTGCCCATCTCTTCCTCAGAGTACTCCCCTATGGATCTTCTTTTACAGGATCAGGTCTTCTTGCCCACTGATGTACCTTCCCAGTGATGTCATTCCCCAGTGATGGTTCTCCCGGTTTCCAGATCGGATCTCCGTGCTGCTTGGGTAACTCGCAAACAAAGGGCCCACCCTGCTTGCTGCAGGCAGGCTATGGAGACAAAGGAACTACCACCCTCCCTTTTGCCCTCCCGATTCGGGTTCGGTCCCAGCGCCCAAGCAGGCTGAGCTGGGAGATGCTATGCGCCAAAGAGGGGAGGGAGGGAGGGAGACAGAGGGTAGGGGGTTCTGGATGCAAGCTGGGTGGGATAGGAAGAGAGAGGAGGTATCAGGCAGTATAGCCCCTGCAGGATGACCAGGAAGTGGAGGAGGGATGAGGAACATATGCGTTCCCTGTTCCCTGCTGCAGCCGCACTCACTCACCCCAATGATGGCTCTCCCGGTGCCCAGATTGAAACTCCGTGCTGCTTGGGTAGCTCGCAAACACAGGGCCCTCCCTGCTTGCTGCAGGCAGGCTATGGAGACAAAGGAACTACCGCCTTCCCTTTTGCCCTCCCAATTCGGGTTCGGTCCCAGCGCCCTAGCAGGCTGAGCTGGGCAGTGCCATGCCAACAAAGAGGAGAGGGAGGGAGGGAGACAGGGGGTAGGGGGTTCTGGATGTAAGCTGGGTGGGATAGGAAGAGCCAGTCCCTCACTTTTTGCACCTCTCAAACAAGATCACTATTTCTGTTTTATTGATGAAAACAAATAAAGACAGTTTGAGAAACATGTCCAACGTGGCACCACTTCTGCAAGATCAAACTGACATCCATACCCAAACCATCTATGCCATTAAATAATTCATTTTTGCTTGCTTGTTCGTTTGTTTGTTTTTTTGAGACAGGGTTTCTCTGTGTATCTTTGGCTGTCCTGGAACTCACTTTGTAGACCAAACAGGCCTCAAACTCACAGAGATCCACCTGTCTCTGCCTCCTGAGTGCTGGGATTGAAGGCTTGTACTACCAGGCCCGTCAAATAATTCCTTTTTTTATTACTTTATGTAGCGTGCACCATGGCGCTGTCATGTCGTGGGCGCGGAGCCTGGGCGCCGTTTGCTGTTCCACATCAAACTTGAGAGAACTTGTGCGCATGCACACAAGCTCCCCCCTCCAGCGCGGGGAGTCTTTCGATCTGGCCATCCGATCTGGCCAATCATTATTTAGCACATTTATCGCTCCATTCTGGCCTGAGCCATTGGGTTGATGACACGTCAGGGCTTTGTCTGGCACCGTATATATTCTTCTGCTTCCACGGGGACGGGGTCTTCTTGCCTCTTTCAAACCTCAAGCGTAAGTGCTCCAATAAAGGGCATTCTGAGAAGGATCCTGTTGCAGTCGTCTCTTCTGCTGGCAGTAGCGGTGTGCTGCAAGTGGTGCCGAAACCCGGGACTTCCATCACGGCATCAGGCAGAGACCCCTGCGGATGCAGGAGGATTCAGAACTTAGACACTCGGAGAGGCGGCGCCGGTGAGTTCTCCGTGAGTATTACTTCTGACGTGCTGAGTGGAGGAGTGAATCCGCTCTGGGGAGCCCCTGTCATTCGGGGTATGGTCGTCTTGGTGCTGACCCATTGCCTTTTTTCCACGTTTTCATAGAGCCAGTCAAGAGTGTATTTGCTGGGACCGGCAGTAAGTGAAACTGAAAGTAAGCTCGGTGTAGATAGGTAGGCATTTCAACTCGTGCATAAGGTGTGCAGATAACGTACAGCATGGGAAATGTAGCATCTGGACCCGCTGGCATGGCGCCTTTCTCGCGCCCTATCCAGAGGCTGCTTAGGGACCGAGATCTAAAAATCTCCGAGGGTACCGTAAGAAAGTTTTTGGAGGATGTGGATCGAGTAGCACCATGGTTTGGAGGTTCTGGGGACATCAATCTCCCCTGCTGGAACAAGCTAGATAGGGCCCTCAAGACAGCAAAGGCGGAGGGTAAGCTTCGGCCGGGAAGTCATCCATTATGGAAATTGGTACGAGCCTGTTTGCGGGACGGGAAATGCATCGAGGCAGTAAAAGAAGGCCGAGGAGCGCTTTCAGACTACCAGGATAGCATGTCGGAGCTAGATACCAAGGAAGAAAAGACAGGAGAACACAAAAAACATAGGCCTAAGGAGGGAGACAAAAGCTCTCGGAAAAGGGAGAGCGACAAGAGCTCTCAGAAGAGGGAAGAGAAAGCTCCAGAGAAAGACAGGGAGCTAGAGGATACGCGGTATCCACTCTTGGAGGAATTTCCTCAATTTTGTATAGATGAGTCCTCCGAGGATGAGGACCAATTAGAGGTGGAGGAGGAAGGTCTAGAGGAAGATCTAGAGGAAGCTGCAGTTCAGTATGAACGGGGACAGTGTAGTCCGGAGCATACTAAGCCCCCACCATATGATTCACCTAGAGCTAGTGGTACCAGGAGTGGCCCATCGGCACCTCCTGCCACGTCAGCTTCCTTCATTAAGCCTGGCACATGGAGCCGATTGGCTGCTGCGTTCCCCATCTTTCAGGATCCCAACACAGGGCAGAGGTTTCATGAGCCGGTTGCTTATAAACAGTTGAAGGACTTGGCTGAGGCCACACAGACTTATGGAGTGTCTGCGAGCTTCACGCTCGGACTTGTAGAGCGCCTAGGACAATCGGCAATGACACCTGCCGATTGGATGAGTACTGTTAAGGCGTGTGTTACTTTAGGCCAATACTTGGACTTCAGGTCCATTTATACCGACTATGCTTATGCGCAAGCCCGTATTAATGCAGATAATGGCAATGCTGCCTGGACAGCAGACATGTTACTAGGTCAAGGACAGTGGATAAACAATCAGACCGTGTTTCCTATTCAGGTTTACCAACAAATTAATGAAATAGCCATACGAGCCTGGAAAGCCCTGCCTAACAGGGGCCAAGTGTCGGGTAATTTAACCAAGATAATACAAGGACCAGCAGAGCCATTTTCAGACTTTGTTGCTCGAATGATGGAGGCAGCAGGAAGAGTATTTAGCGACATGGACCAGTGTATGCCTTTAGTAGAGCAACTCGTCTATGAACAATGTACCAAAGAATGTAGGAGGGCAATCACCCCCTGGAAAGGAAAAGGACTCCAAGCATGGATGAAAGCTTGCAGGGAAATAGGAGGGCCATTGACTAATTCTGGACTGGCAGCTGCTGTTTTGGCTGCTGCCCGGATGTCTGGCAATAGACCAGGAGTCTGTTTTAAATGTGGCCAGCCGGGTCATATAAGAAAAACATGTCCGAATGGAGAAGGGAGGCAGGGAGGTGGAGGACGTCAACCAGGAGGCCTCTGTCCAAGATGCAAAAAGGGGAGCCACTGGGGAAATGAATGCCGGTCGGTGAAAGATATCAATGGCCGGCTCATTACTAATCCATCAGATTCTGGCCGGCCCATTACTAATCCACCAGGTTCAAAAAACGGCAAGAGGGGCCCACGTCCCCAGGGCCCTCAAATGTATGGGGCATTGCAAGATCAGGCAGAGCAGCCACCTCAGAAACCCGAAGGGCAACCGCGGGCTCTGCAGGGTTGGACATCTGTGCCGCCACCAGGCTGGTATTGACACCACAAATGGGAGTGCAGCCCATCGAGTCAGACTTTAAAGGTCCGTTGCCTAGAGACACTGTGGGCTTACTGTTAGGACGTTCATCATCTGCTCTGAGAGGGCTGGTAGTAACCGCGGGTGTTATAGACCCTGATTATACTGGCATAGTTAAGATCATGTGTTCCTCCCCAAGGGGCATTACAGCTATTTCCCCAGGGGATCGCATAGCTCAAATGTTGATCTTGCCTAGTCTGCATAACCATTTTCCAGCCAGGGCTATGAATAGAGAGGATCAGGGGTTTGGTTCCACTGGCACAGATCTTGTTTGTCTGTCTATGGGTTTAGATCAAAGGCAGATTATAGCCCTTAATATAGAAGGCAAAACGTTTCAAGGATTGCTGGACACAGGTGCAGACCGCAGCATTATTAGAGAGGGGGATTGGCCGAAACGGTGGCCTCTTCAGCTATCATCTCAAACATTACAGGGCCTGGGGTATGCCAATACACCAAAGGTCAGTGCTTAAGAATTAACTTGGACATATGAAGAAGGCCAAAAGGGACTATTTTAACCTTTCGTGCTTGATCTCCCCATTTCCTTATGGGGGCGAGATGTTTTGAGTCAGATGAGAATAAAACTTGTTACACAGTATTCAGATGTTAGTCAACAGTTAATGCTGCAGTCCGGATATGTTCCGGGCAAGGGACTAGGGAAGGGGCTTCAGGGCACCCCTGAACCGATTATGCCTTCAATGAGTCCTGGACGTCAAGGCCTGGGTTTTTCCTAGGGGCCACTGAGGATGCCATCCCTATACCCTGGACCACTGACATCCCGGTCTGGGTCCCTCAGTGGCCCCTCTCTAGAGAAAAATTGGAGGCAGCACAAGAATTGGTAAAAGAGCAACTTGCTCTGGGGTACCTGGAGATGTCTCAATCTCCTTGGAATACACCTATTTTTGTGATCAAGAAAAAATCAGGGAAATGGAGGCTCCTACATGACCTTAGAGCAGTTAATCAGCAAATGCAGTTATTTGGATCAGTGCAAAGGGGATTGCCTTTGCTTTCTAGCCTTCCTAGAGATTGGCCGATCATTATTATTGATATAAAGGATTGCTTTTTCTCGATACCCTTGAACAAGGAGGATTGTCCTCGGTTTGCATTTACAATTCCATCCGTTAGTCATGAACAACCTGATGCAAGGTATCAATGGAGGGTTTTGCCCCAAGGAATGGCCAATAGTCCTACCATGTGCCAGTTGTTTGTTCAAAAGGCCTTGGAGCCAGTGCGCTTAAAATTTCCAAATTTGAGATTATGCCATTATGTGGATGATATCTTGATAGCTGCCCCTACTAATGATGTGCTTGATTTGGCGTTTTCTACCACCGTTGATGCACTTAGGAAATGTGGGCTGGAAATTGCTCCTGAAAAGGTACAGAAGGAAGAGGTGGGACGATTTCTGGGAGCTATTATAACCCCACAAGCTATAAGACCGCAGAAAATAAGTCTGAGACTTGACAATCTTAAAACACTTAATGATTTTCAAAGATTGCTAGGTGATATCAACTGGCTTCGGCCGTACCTTCGGCTCACTACAGCTGAGTTGAGACCCCTATTTAAAATTTTGGAGGGAGACCCAAGAGTGACATCCCCTCGAATGCTGACACAGGACGCAAGAGAGGCCTTGGTGAGGGTTGAACAGGCCATTCAGAATGCACAGTTAAGACGATATGATGCAAATAAACAATTAGTGTTGTGTGTTTTGCATACTAAGTCAGCACCCACAGCTGTCCTTTGGCAAGATGGGCCTTTGTTATGGATACATGCTCATGCCTCCATCCGCAAAACAATTGAGTATTATCCCACGGCTGTGGCGTCTATTGCCATGATGGGTATAAAGATGTCTTTAACACATTTTGCTATGCAACCACAGTTGTTGATCCAGCCATATTCCCCTAAACAAATACAAGTCTTGAGTGCAACACTAGATGATTGGGCTGTTCTTGTCTGTGCATTTTCTGGCAGGTTTGATAATCATTATCCATCCGATAAACTGTTACATTTTGTCATGAATCATCCAGTTATTTTTCCTAAGGTGACCAAGCCTTGCCCCTTGGATAATGCAGTCACTGTATATACTGATGGGTCAAGTTCTGGTGTGGGAGCCTATGTTGTCCAGGGAGGGGAGACAGTCATTAAACATTTTGAGCCAAATAGGCCCCAACTAGTAGAGTGTCAAATGGTTCTGGAGGTGTTTCTCACCTTTACAGGTCCTCTTAATATTTACTCAGATTCCCATTATGTGGTCAATGCTATAAATCAACTTGAATCTTCTGCAATGATCTCTGACAGGAGCCCCGTGGTCTCCATTCTTTTGTCCATACGTGATACCATTAGAAAGAGGTCGCATCCTTTTCACATGGCTCATATACGAGCACACACACTGCTGCCAGGTCCTATGGCAGAGGCCAATGCTCGCGCCGACGAAGCCACCCGAGCTTTTCCAATGATAACATCAGATCCTTTTTCAGCAGCACGCCAATTTCACGAGTTATATCATGTGCCCGCCAGAACACTAACGCTTAAATTTAAAATTCCTAGACAAGCAGCTAAGAGTTAAATCTTGCCAGGCCTGTGTCCCTTTTCACCACCCCCCACATGTTGGAGTCAATCCAAAAGGCCTGCTGCCAGGTGACCTCTGGCAAATGGATGTCACCCATGTACCTAGTTTTGGTCGTATGCAATACGTGCATGTATCAGTCGATACTTGTTCTGGTGTGATCCATGCATCACCCTTTACAGGTGAAAAGGTGGTTAATGTTATAACTCATTGCCTGGAGGCATGGGCCGCTTGGGGTAAACCCAAACGCTTAGAAACTGATAATGGTCCTGCGTATGCCTCCAAAACCTTTCAGCAGTTTTGCTCTCAGATGGGTGTTTGCCATCACACTGGCCTGCCGTACAATCCACAAGGGCAAGGCATTGTAGAACGGGCTAATCGCTCGTTAAAGGAAATGTTACAAAAACAAAAAGGGGGAGTAGCCCAGGGCTATTCACCCAAGAATGCCATATCCCTAGCTACTTTCAGATCAGGGACGATCAGCAGCCAGCCGACATGCTGGGGCTCTACCCACCGAAAACGTTCAAGTAAAGTGGAAAGATGTGTTAAATAACACATGGTGTGGCCCGGATCCAGTGATTGCTAGATCCAGGGGAGCTGTTTGTATTTTTCCACAGAGCCAGGAACAACCGGTTTGGGTCCCGGCAAGACTGACACGAGAGCTGAAACGGATACAGGACAATGAAGACGACTCTCGTGGTGCTGATTCTCCTCCTGTGGACGCCAATGATACAGATGAAAATGACGCAACTGTGGGCAGTAACCAGGGCATGGCCAATACCTATGCCTGTTCACGCTAATTCCTCTATTATTCCCACCTTGGTTTCCACCTCATGCGATATGGAAGCCCCTTGTATGGTCCCAAGAGATGATAAGATAGAACGATTTAATTCAACTAAAGTTGTGCTTCATGGGACCTTATGTTTTTCCCTGAAACATAAAACCCCATGCATTCTGTTAAAACAAAAGAATTTGGTTAATTGGATGGATCCCTTGCTTTATAGTCAGGTGAATATAGGCATATTGGCATCAGCTTTAAATCAGATTGTTCAGGGTGCCCAATCAGGCGGTGGTACATCCAGTAATGCAACTTCAGTTAACGTTACCACCTTGGCTATGAATACCACATTGTTGGTGCCTATGAAAGATCCCTCTCTTAGAGATTATAATAGCACTGAATTTAAAGCATCCCCACATTGTGTCCCAGATTTTTCTTTCCCCCCCACCTATACTGCCTGTCAGGGCAGGACATGGGAGGAGTTACAGATTTCACAGGGATTCTCCCTTTCTCTGTCTATGAAGAGATATTTTTATAATCAGTCAAACAAAAGTTCAACCATAGGGGATGGGTGGTCCTGGTATCAATGGTTGGTTTCCAATGAGGTAGGAGCAACAGCAGACATTTCCGCCTTAGCCCAAATCCAAAAGCTCACCACCCGGCTGATTAATGTTTCTGGTATAGTAACCGAAACATCCCTTGGTAGGCGACTTCGTGTACTTCAGGAGGAGGAGCTGGCCAATACTACCTTGGCGGCAGCACCAGTGTGTGTGCCTTCTCCTTTTGTGTTTCTGCTAACTAATAGTACTAATGCTACCCAAGAGGTAGATTGCAGGAGTACCGATTGCTTTCTAGCTCAATGCTGGAATGCTTCATGGAACCTTGTAGTGGTTATGAGGATACCAACATTCGTGCCAATTCCTGTTAAAACGGATCCTGATGCGTTCCCACTCGTTACTCTTTTACGAGAACGAAGGGATTTTGGACTCACCGCCGCTATAGTAACAGCGATAGCGGTGTTGGCGGCTGCCGCGGTTACCGCAGCAGTGGCTATGACCAATCAAGTACAAACTGCAGATACCATTAATAATGTGGTTGCAGAGGCCGCTACAGTGCTGGATACTCAAAGCAGAATAAATAGACACATGCTGTCAGGCATAGTGGCAGCTAATCAAAGACTTGATTTTTTACAAAGTCAAATTAATGATTTGGCTGATTTGGTTCAAATGGGTTGCATTTCGTATCAAAAGCATGTATGCATAACCCCACTTTCTTTTGATAATTCCAGAAATGAATCAAAGATCCTGGGCGAATTCCTTGCCGGCAACTGGTCCAAGGAAGCGGAGAACCTGATCCAGGACCAGCTGTTGCAGATTGCTACCTTGAACGATACTCGTATACAGCCCATAACCCTTGGACAATTTACTGATTGGCTGCAATCCGCTTTTTCTTTCTTTAAGGAGTGGGTGGGGGTTGGTATATTCTGTGCCATATGTTGCCTCGGCGTGTTTTTCTGCCTTTGGCTTCTGCGCCGATTTCGTGCACGGCAAGCTCGGGACAAAGCAATTATAGTCCAGGCCCTTGCCACCCTCGAACATGGCATCTCCCCTCAGGTCTGGCTGGCTAGCCTCAAGCATGACCTGTAACTGGATGTGGCCTCCGCACCCCAAGTCGTTAGAGACATTGCACTGGGACAGGCACACTCAGTTCTCAATGTTTTTTAAACGTGCTGGTAGTCCTTGCACCTCATAGGCCTTGCTGCCATTGCACATGAGAGGATACACAGCATGACTCGCACAGCGCACCCTAACCCTTGATCGTTGGGGACATCATGAGGTCTCAAACTAGATCGGGTTTCTGCTTTAAAATATAAAAGGGGGAGATGTAGCGTGCACCATGGCGCTGTCAGATGTAGCGCACACCATGGCGCTGTCATGTCGTGGGCACAGAGCCTGGGCGCCGTTTGCTGTTCCACGTCAAACTTGAGAGAACTTGTGCGCATGCGCACAAGCTCCCCCCTCCAGCGCGGGGAGTCTTTCCATCTGGCCATCCGATCTGGCCAATCATTATTTAGCACGTTTATCGCTCCATTCTGGCCTGAGCCATTGGGTTGATGACACGTCAGGGCTTTGTCTGGCACCGTATATATTCTTCTGCTTCCACGGGGACGGGGTCTTCTTGCCTCTTTCAAACCTCAAGTGTAAGTGCTCCAATAAAGGGCGTTCTGAGAAGGATCCTGTTGCAGTCATCTCTTCTGCTGGCAGTAGCGGCGTGCTGCAACTTTATGCTTGGACAAGGTCAGTATGTAACTCTTACAGGTCTGGAACTTGCCATGTAGATTACTCTGACCTTAAACTCACAGAGTGAGTTAATTTAACTCATAAACATAATGATTGTCGGGCTACAAGGGTCTGGCAGATGCACCAGCAACATCTTTGACAACAGTATGTCTGGTCTAAGAGCTAGTTGGGAGCAAGTGTAACCTAAGGCCAAGGTTTCAGAATTAATAAGAACTCTCTGTGTTATTATTTGGGAGCTGGAGGTCTGAAGAAAGACATGTTACAATGGTGTCTCTTCGCAACAATGGAAAAGTAGCTGAGACGCCTCTACTAAGTCTCTCTTGAGTCTTTTAGCCCAATATTTTTTTCCCAGCAACAGGAAGGAGATTAGAACAGAAGATCTCTTGATTTTAGCAGCTTCTACTGCACAATAACTTAATGCAGAAGTAACAAAGAAGTGACAGAGGATTGGTGTGTGTGAAGGTCAAAGTTCAACTTCAGGTGTCACTTTTCAGGAACCATCTTGGTTTTGTTTTTGTTTTGAGACAGAGTCTCTCATTGATCTGGAGGTTACCAATTAGGTCAAGCTGACTGGCCAGTAAGTCCCAGGAATCTACTTCTTCCCGTTTCTGCAGAAATAGGATTACACACATGTACCGCTACACCTGATTTTTCTCCATGGATTCTGAATTCTTAAAATAAAACTCAGATCTTCTGCTGGAATAGCAGGCACTTTTCCAACTGAGCCAGGTTTTTATTTTTAAGATTTTAAAAAATTATTATTATGCATATGTGTTTTTTCTGCATGTATGTCTGTTTACTGTATGTGTGCAGTGCCCACAGAGGCCAGAAGAAGTCATTGGATCTCCTGGAACTGTAGTTACAGATAGTTGTTAGCCACCATGTGGGTATTGGGACTCAAATCTGGGTCCTCTGGAAGAACAGCTAGCACTCTTAACTGCTGAGCCATCTCTCCAGCCCCCTGAGCATTTTGTTGTTTTGTTTTTGAGACAGTTTCACTATGTAGCCCAGGCTGTCTTTAAACTCACAATCCTCCTGCCTCAGCCTCTCAAGCCCTGAGATTACAAGTATGTGCCACCACAACAATCCGTGCTGAATTCACTGTGAGAGAATAGTATCAACTGATGGTGCTCCCAATGATTTATTTACCTCACTAAGAGCCACTGTTGGCCTTTGGGGGTGTACACAAACATGTTCACGCATGCACACAGACACACACACACACACGCACATACATACATACATAGAGAGTCAAATTTTTCTTTGGTCCTCCAGCTCACAAACAACAACATGGAGACTTATTAATTATGAAAGCTTGGCCTTAGCTTAAGCCTGTTTTTAACTCTCTCTTATAACTTAACACATTTCTATTAATCTATGTTCTGTCACATACTGCCCATTCTGTGTCTCCTCCTGTCTCTCTCTGAAGTCTCACCTACACCTCCTGCCTAGCTATTGGCAGTTCATCTTTTTATAAAAACACCAATCACAGCAATGCACTTTCACACAGTGTACTAATATCCCACAGCACACATTCGCATAACAAATCTTAAAAAAACAATAATGATTCCTTGGCGCTAGACCTGGAGGTATGGCTGGATGTTAGACCATTTGCCTAGCAAGGGAAGCCCTGGGTTCAATCCCCATTATTAAAATAATGCCTCTCAAATTTGCCTCGCCAAATTGCACCAGCTAAAATGACCAGAGGAAGTACTGTGAAATGACATGAGAAAGCTTCATAAGAGACTTTGAGACACAAAAGTCAGTGAAGGGCCTCACAGAGGTCAAATCCACACAGCAGAGATAACAATAGACCCCAAAAATGTACTTTGTACTTTCTGAGCCAGCACTATGTCTCAGCAGGTAAGGGCACTTGCCACCAAGATCGATGACCTGAGTTCAATCCCTGACCTCTACGTACACACACACACACACACATACACACACACACACACACACACACACACACACACACACACACTGCTCCACGAGGCCTTATGCTAGCTTATGCTAGAAGCTTGCTTCTTACCCTGGGGAGCTACTCTACATGAAATGATAGTGCTCCCCGTACTCCAAGCCATGAACTACTCAACAAAACCCCAATGCTAGGCAAGGCACACACCCCTTCAGGATGTTAGTCAGGAGGGACCAAGAGGCAAGTCCCCACCCCAAAATGTAGGCTATTGCATTGTCTTTGATTACCTCCTAGAATTTAAGATAAACCCCTATTGCTGAAGACACCACACACTTTGGACATAAGGCTTGGAAGAGTCAAGCTGGTACTGACCTGGAGGCCCCCAGCCCCTGGAGGGCTAGCTCTCACAGTATAGGGTGCTATGCAAGCTATCAAAAAAGGGAATCAGTAGTCCTACCCCGCTTTAAACCCTGTAAACCACAGAGATGCGCCTGGCAAGGCGTCCTCTGCTGGCGCAACAGTGGCATGCTTATCTCAGGGGTAACCACCAGCTGAGTGATGGGACTGAAGGCTTACTCAATAGTCATGAGCTGTAAACAACCAAGACCCTGTGGCTAGAGAGTCGCAAGTCGCAGAGGAGAGCCTACTACTGTCATTTTCCTAAATCAATATAGCCTCTAACTATATTCTAAACACGTACCCTTAAATCCGCAGATAGGTATAACTCTCACACCTCCTCAAGTGAACTTTTTGCAGCAGATAGAGTTCACTATAGAGACCCACAACTGGTCAAAATGCAGAGAAGGAGTGACTGTGGGACTCCCGACCTTGCTGGTATACCTACAATGCAGCTCTTAAACCTAAGGCTTGGAAAACATCCTGGAAAAGGAAGAAGAGAGAGTGTAAGAGCCAGAGAACAAGGATTGATGTGGAATTTCCCTCTGTATGCTGTTAATATGCTTTATTGCCATTGGTTAATAAAGAAGCTGCTTTTGGCCAATGGCCAATAGCCAGGCTGGAAAAGATATATAGAAAGAGTAGGCAGAGTCAGAGAGATGCCAAGTAGCCACCAGGGGAGACAGATGCCCACCCCAGAACCTTGCCCATAAACCATGAGCCTCGTGGTAAAATACAAAATGATAGAAATGGGTTAATTAAAGATGTAAGAGCTAACTAGAAATACGCTTAAGCTATTTGCCAAACAGCATTGCAAATAAAATAGTTTCTGTGATATTATTTTGGGTCTGGGCAGCCAGGAAACAAACAAGTGGCCTCCACCAACAGATTGGTGCCCAATGGGCTAACCCGCGTGGCAAGCCACACATTCCGGATCCAGGTGCTTGTATGCCCGTTCAGGGTTAGGAGAAAAGTAGCTGAGAGCTTGCCTGCCACTCAGCACCCCAGCCTGGGCAGGCGGCAGAATCAGGTCTGCTAGGCGCGCATAGGCAGGAGAGCATGGCAGATTCCCGCTGCTGTACACAGAGATATTTCCAGGCTGTGCACTGAGCTGCATGGCAGATTTAGCTTTTACTCAGATGAAAAGGGTTTATATGCTGCAAGGAGCTACCCAGAGTTGAAGTGGTGAGGACAGCTCCCACCCAGCAGTCCCAGAGCTGGCGGTAATGGGACTTGAAAGACAGAGGTGGAGCCAGCATCCAGGGCTGCCACAACCTCACTACTTACCGTTTTAAAGTGCTCCTGATCAGAAAAGAATTACCGATATGCAATAAAGATTCAGACAAACATAAACCACTGAATGGGTCACAGTGTGTTTAAAGAAAAATGTATGTAGGTTTGAGAGAGAGAAAAAAAATATGAAAAAAAAACAAAATCTTTAAAGAGACAGTACAGTTATAGATTAAAAGAATAAAGATAATAAAATAAATATTAAAAAGTAATAGAGTAAAAACAAATAAGCCACGTAAAGATGGAATATACACAGAGAGTCTGGATTATGTGTATTATTGTGTTTTATTTGAATTTTTTGACTGTGAATAAACTAAGTTCAGAGAGACACAGGGATGGTTCTGTATACAAAAATAAATAAATATGATCTACCATATAGACAAACTGAAAGACAAAAAAAATGCATGATCTTCTTATTATGTGAAAGAAAGGCCTTTGACAAAATCCAACACTCCTTCATGATAAGAGTCCAGGAGAGAGTAGGGATACATGGGACATACCTCAGTATAATAAAGAATGTTTACAGGAAGCCCATAGCCAACATCAACTTAAATGGAGAGAAACTCAAAACAATTCCACTAAAATCAGGAACGAGACAAGGTGGTCCACTCTCTCCATATCTATTCAATATAATACCAACAGAAGGAGATCAGGGGGTTTCAAATTGGAAAGTAAGTAGTGAAAGTGTCTTTATTTGCAGATGATATGATAGTATACATAAGTAAAATTCAACTGGAGAACGAATTCCTACAGCTGATAAACACTTTCAGCAAAAAAGCTGGCTACAAAGTTAACTCACAAAAATCAATAGCCCTCCTATATAAAAATTACAAATGTGCTGAGCAACAACAAGAACCCTAAGAGAGACATAAATGGATTTAACCTACATGGGAAGTAGAAAAAGACAAGACCTCCTGAGTAAATTGGGAGCCTAGGGACCTTGGGAGAGGGTAGAAGGGGAGGGGAGAGGAAGGAAGGGGAGAGGAAAAAATATATATAGTTCAATAACAATAATTTTAAAAATTAAAAAAAAATAGACCTGTCTTCGTGTTTCCTCAGACCACCCTCCCTCGCCTGTGGAGATGTGTTCGGACACTGGCCACATTGTCCTGTGGGCACAGCCACTGACTTGCTCTCTCTTGAGCATCTGTAATTAGGGACACCGGCGTTCTGGCCTGTGAGCCAGGAAAAAAAAATTTATCAGAGTGTTCCTTTCACTGGATAGGGCATTATGGACCTCAAACCCCAGAGGTGTGTTGGCAAAAGATGGGAACTCCTCAATGGCAAACATGGTGGACAAACAAATTGGCAGTTCCTTACCTTAAATCTGGGTAGAAAGTGGAACAGCATTCGGGGAGACTGATACCAAAGATGTGAAAATTTACTGTGATGGCTTCTGTAGTTTGAGTGTTAGTTTTTCTAAAAATCCAGATTTTACTATTGTCCTATAAATATTAGTGACAATTTAAATGGGAGTGTTCTATAGTTAGGCATACCCAGAAATTCGTAGAGGTAAGCAAATATTTAAATATATTAGAGTATGAATACAATTCACACTGAATTACAAATTCATCATTTCTGGTTTCATAATAAAAATTATTCAGACAGACCACACTACCCTCTTGTGCACTTTGGGCTTGCCCTTCTCTGAAGCTCAAGTAACTGCGTTCTTTGCAGGTGTGGAGTTGCTGCTGTGCAGTCTGAAGAGAGACTTGGGCTGGTGCACAGTGGTGCCTGAGCCATCAGGTGAGAGAGCAGAGAAGGAACAGGGACATCATCTGCTGTCAAGTAGAACAGTCTCCTTCCTCCCTGGAAGGTGGACAGCTACAGAAAATTTGAATCTTCCTTCAGAATATCCCACCATTGACGGCAGAAGATGTGGTGAGTTGAGACCTTTCCGTGCTCACACTGACTACCCTGAAAACAAAACAACAGACTGGAGAATGTTACAGAATTTGGATTTCCTGTCTGAGTAAGTTCTTTTTCTTATTTTTCACTGTTCCAAATTCGGGATTCCTGTGCCTATGGGAAAGTGTGTATGCAAGCAACATACGATCGATCACACAATGACTTTCTCTAACTTCGGTCTCTAGATTTGAATTACAAAGTCACTGGGTTAATACTATTTTGTTCCTTTGATATAATGTGTCTTTATTATCCTTTTGAAATACAGAATTTTATTATTTTAAATTATCTTATGAAGTATGCGATTTGTTTATTGTTTTGCAAATTTAGGCTTAATGATTCTCTTCTACACCTCCTGTCTCTCTGCACCCTTATTCCGCAGAACTTCTCGTTTCTTTTCATATTCCTTGTGTTTTATCATCCACTCTCATTCTCTATGGCCTCTCATTCAGTCCCGTGAGCCCCTTCCTTGCCTCCTGGCCACTACTCACTACCAACACTTCCACCACACATGTATGTATTCAATACTCAGAAGCTGGGATCTGTGAGCGAGAGAAAACATTTAGAAATTGTCTTTCTGAGCCTTCATTAACCTCATTTTCTTCTCATTTCATAATGCCATCTCTCTTGGCACTGAATACAATTCCAGTGTGTATAAAACTACATTTTCGTGAGCCATTCATCACTTGGTGGTAATTCCAACTGATTACTTTTTCTTACTCTTGTGCCCATGTCAACAGCCCATATTCACTCAGGGTTTTCTCTGCCCTCCACAAACCTCCACCCACTTCATATCTCCCTCTTCTTTCCAGTCAGCCCCTTACTAATGTCATGGGTTTGTACTGGCTGCCGTAGCTGTGTGTTGATGATTTTGATGACCACGTCATAATCAGAAGACAGCATTTATCTGTTCTCCTTATCCTCTGGCAGTTACAGTCATTCTCGTCCCTATTCTGCTCTCCTAGCTACTCTGACTGGGCTGGGATAGAATTTAGAAAGATTTACTTTGCATTTCCTTGACAGCTAAGGATACCCTACACTTTTTCAACAATACACACAATTGGTATTTGTTCTTTTGAGACCTTTGAGACCTTTTCATTAACTTAACAGTTGAGTAATTTGGTTGTCCAGTGTTTAATTTTTAACTCATTATGTAGCCAGGATATTACCTCCTTTCCTAGCATGCAGTAGGAGGTTTGTTACCCATTTGGTAGTTTGTTGTTCATTGATATTTTTCCTTGATGGGTCAAAGCTTCTTAATTTCATGTTATCTCATCAATTCTTCCTATTATGTCCTGAGATATTGGTCTCCTCTGCGAAAACCCTCGCCTGTGCTGACATAATAAAGTGTCTCCTCTTTAACTATTTCAAACTGTCCAGTCTTCCATGAAAACCCTAAGTCCATTACAAATTGGCTTTTTACGGGGTAATTGAGAGGGCTTTGGTCGCACTCTGTGCAAGATGCCACCTGTTTTCTCCAGCATCATTTATCTTACAAATGTGTCTTGTTTGCTTTTGATGCATGTGTTGAGATCTAATGACCGTCCCAGTGCAGCTTCATTTATGGGCCCTGTGTCTAATTTCCTCATTCCAAGCAGTAACTATGGTTTCTTAGTTCAAATGGAATCAATCAAGCATTGTGACAACCACACTTTGTTCCTATAGCTGAGGATTATTCATGTTATTCAAGGTTTTATTTATGAATCACCGTGTGACTCTCAAGATTATTCCTGTGAAGAATTTGATTGGAATTCTTCTAGAGGACACATTGAATCATTAGATTGCTTTTTATCAATATTAATTCTGAGGATGTGTGTCTTCCAATACTGTCTCTGATTCTTTATACATCCAACTGTGAGAGTCTTTCCCCTCATTGTTTGGGTCACTCCCTAGTTCCTGTGTCCTTTTTAAGCTACCGAGCAGATCTTTGCCCATCCATTCTTGTTGTTTCTTGTTGTTCACAGCCCACACCGAGGATGTAAAGTTGTCTGGCATTCCACCACACATGACAAGGATTTGTCTTTGCTTTAGTCTCTCACAAATCACCTGAGCTCTTCACCTCATTTGTCTCTTTGTCTGTCATTCCCCTTTCTATTTTTCCTGTGTTTGTTTAACCACTTAGGATTTGTTTCTTTAAATGGAGAGCAGGAGCTAAAATAATGGAAAAAAGCAATCCCCATGTACATTTGTCTAGGGAAACTTGACAATATGGAAGTTCTGTTACTATTTCTACGCTAGAAGAAAGACATCAGTCTGGTTTCCTTGCATACACTAGATCCCAGGTCATAGGCCTGTGGTGGTGATGGAGTTATGTGTATTTGTGCATGGATGTACAATTCTTACAAGCTAGGTAATTCAAAAGTAAATCTCATGAACTATGGAAAGAACTTCCCCATCAAAGGTAGTAATATTGAGAAGCCCAAGCCCTGGGTTCTATAAGAAAATAGAATGAGCAAGTTATAGAGATCAAGCCAATAATGACCTCTGCATCAGCTCCTGCCTCAGGTTCTTGCCCTATTTGAGTTCCTGTTGACTACAATGTAGAAGTGTAAGCCAAATAAACCCTTTCCTCCACAACTGAATGGCTGCAGGATCAGGTTGGACAAAAACTTCCATCTACAAGTTTTTGATTTATATTGTTATATTGTATTATTATCACTTAGAAACCTGGTTTTTCTCTAATGAGAGACAAAAAGGGAGTGGATCTAGGTGGGGAGGGGAAAGGAGGAGGAACTGGGAGACATACAGAAAGGGGAAACTTTAATCAGGATGTATCATACGATAAAAAAAATCTACTTTCAATAAAGGAAAAAATTGAAGATTAAAAGGGGCATACTACAACAGATTTCAATGAAATCCAGAGGATTCTTAGGGAATACGTGGATGGCTTAATTTAAAAAAAATTGGAAAATCTATAAGAAATAGACAAATCCCAGGAAACATAAGACCTCTCAAAATTAAACCAAGAGTATTTAAACAATATCAATAGATCCGTAGCAAGTCATGATATTAAAAGTTGTAGTAAAAATATATAAATAAAATCAAGTTCCTGTAGAATAGAGAGGGAGGAATGCCACCAAAGTCATTGTAGAAAACCAGCATTGCTCAATAACAAAACCAGATAAAAGGAAAAAACTATAGGGCTGGAGAGATGGTCCAGTGGCTAAGAGAGCCTCCAGCTCTTCCAGGGGATCCGAGGTCAGTTCCTAGCACCCATGTCAGACAGTTCACAACCATCTGAACTCTAGTTCTCTTCTTGCCTTCATGTATGTGCATGTACATTCACACACACACACACACACACACACACACGTATACCTGCACACGCACACGCATTACTGGCTGTGGTGGCAAATGCCTTTATTTCCAGCAGTTGGAAGGCAGAGGCAGGTGAATCTGTGAGTTCAAACCCAGCCAGGGCTACAATGTGAGAGCCTGTGTGGTAGTTTAAATGTAATTGGCCCCCATAATCTCATAGGGAATGACACTATTAGGAGATGTGGCTTTGTTGGAGTGGGTATGGCCTTGTTGGACGAAGTATGCCACTGTGTGGGTGGGTTTTAAGGTTTCCTATGTTAAGGATGCTGTCTAGTGTCTCAGTTGACTTTTTTTTTTTAGATTTATTTATTTATACAGTGGTCTGCCTGCATATGTCCCTGCAGGCCAGAAGAGGGCAGCATATTTCATTACAGATGGTTGTGAGCCATCATGTGGTTGCTGGGAATTGAGCTCAGGACCTTTGGAAGTGAAGCCAGTTCTCTTAACCTCTGAGCCATCTCTCCAGCCCCATCTCAGTTGACTTTCTGTTGCCTGCAAGATGTAGGAATCTCAGTTCCAGCACTTTGTCTGCCTGCACACTGCCATGGTCCCTACCATGATGATAATGGACTAAACTTCTGAAATGTAAGCCACCCCAATTAAATGTTTTCCTTATGAGAATTGCTGTGGTCATGGTGTCTCTTCACAGCAATAAAAACCCTAACTAAGACACCCTGTATCAAGTATATTATTTTCACCAATCTCTCTCCCATCTCTCTCTCTCTCTCTCTCTCTCTCTCTCTCTCTCTCTCTCTCACACACACACACACACACACACAAATGTCAAATTCTTGCAAACCAAACTCAAGAATAAGTTAAAATCACACAAGTGTGTGAAAACCCAATAACCAAGTCAGTGAACTTCAAAGGATAATTCAACATACACAAATCAGTAACTGTAATATACTATATAAACAGGCTTAAAGATGGATATCCCTTGATCATTTCAGTAAAGGACTTTAATAAAATTCAACACTCCTTCATGATAAAATCAGAGAAATCCTGAGCAGAAAGACAATGTTGGAGGTATTAGGGTACCTGATCTTAAATTATACTAAAGAGCCTTATTGACCAAACAGTGTGGTATTGACAGACAGCAAGCATACAGAGCAATGGGATACAAAAGAGAACACAGAAATAAGCCCACACAAATACACCTAATTTTGACAAAGCTGTCACTTGAAAAAAAAAATATTAAATGGTGCTGGACTGCGCATGGTGGCGCACGTCTTTAGTCCCAGCACTCGGGAAGCAGAGGCAGGCGGATCTCTGTGAGTTCGAAGCCAGCCTGGTCTACAAGAGCTAGTTCCAGGACAGGCTCCAAAGCTACAGAGAGAAACCCTGTCTCATAATAATAATAATAATTATAATAATAATCAAGGCTTCTACAGAGCAAAGGCACCTGCACCAGAGCAAAGAGACAGTCACAGAGCGGAAAGGGTTTCCCAGCCCTGCATTAGATGTGAGCTCATACTGGAACATATAAAGAACTGCAAGATTCAGGCAGGCCGAATTGCTCAGTGGGAAAAAGCATGTGCTGCCAAGCTGGGTGGCCTTGATCCCCGGGACCCACATGATAGAAGAGGAGAACCAACTCCCAATAGCTGTCCCTTGGTCTGCACAAAGGCTCCGCGGCACATGTGTTCCCACACACAGGCATATATACACTAAGTAAATTCATTTTGTTTAAATTTTTTGAAGAATTGAAAAATTAAGCACCGGAAAATTATATAATCAGTAAATGGGCAAATGGACAGAATTTACAGTACTCAAAAAGAGTAATAAAAATGCTCAATATGTATTTGAGAAAGAGTTCAGCGTTCTTAACCATCACGAAAATGTAAAGTAATACTGCTTTGAAACGCCATTTTACCCTAATCAGAACATCTGTCACCAAGGAAACCACTGACACAAATACTGTCTAGGATGTGGGTGAAAGAGAAATTCTCAACAGTGGTGGTGGGAACTGAATCTAGGGTAGCCACCATAGACTTCCATATACAGGTTTCCCAGCTATAGCATCCTGGGCATAAACCTGGAATGGAAGACTCTAGATCAACATAGCACAAAGATTACTTGCACATTCGTGTTTATTGCTGTTTTGTTTACATTAGCAAGGAAATCAAACCAGATTAAACGTCCATTAACTGATGAATGGATAAAGAAAACCAGTATACCTACATAATGGAATTTTATTCAGCCATAAGGAAAAATTAAGTCATTTACAGAAAAATATATGGAACTTGAGATCATTATGTTAAACGAAGTAAGCCAGTCAGAAAGGTGACTGTAGTGCTCAGTGGTCAAGAGCACTGGCTGCTCTTCCAGAGGACCTGAGTTCCAACGCCCACGGGGCGGCTCCCAACCATCTGTAACTCCAGATCCAGGAAACCCAGTGCAACTCTTCCAGCCTCTGTGGGCACCAGACACACACACTTGATGCACAGACATGCCTGCAGACATAAGAACCATACGCACTTTTAAAACAATAATTTTAATGGAAGTTTTAAGAAAGACATGTATCATATGCTTTCTTTCATGTATGGACCCTAAGTTCAAATTGATATATGTGTACATATGGAAGTGGGTGCTATCATGAAATTAGAAATGGAACCACTACATGGGAGAAAGAGATCTCACTTTTCAGTATGTATGTGCGTATGAACAACCACAGAGGCCAGAAGAGGGTGTCATGTCTTCTGAAACTAGAGTTAAAGGATCCAGTTGTAAAGGTTTCAATGGTAAGTCAATTGAAGAAGACGCTGCTGCCTGGTTTAGGTGCTAGGAACGGAATTCTGGAAGTGCAGCGAGTGCTCTTAACTGCTGGGGGTCAGAGAAATGGAGCGCACATGATATGAAAGCAGAAGGGGCCCTCTTTGGAGGAGAAAGGGGAGCTGCAATATGGGGTTAAGGAGCTGCGATGACAGTGGGGGAGGAGGATGAGAGCTGAACAAAGTCTGCAACACATACGTATGAAAAGGCTATTAAGAAATCCACTATTGGTCTGGAGAGATGGCTCAGCGGTTAAAGCACTAACTGCTCTCGTAGAGGATCCGGGTTCAATTTCTAGCACCCACAAGACAGTTCACAACTGCCTGCAACTCCAAAATCTGACACCCTCACACAGACCTATATGCAGGCAAAACACCAATGCACATAAAATAAAAATAAATATTTTTTTTAAAAAACTATTATTTTGTATGCTAACTTAAATTTTTAATTTAAAAAGTACTTTTTAAAAGCCGGGTGGTGGTACACACCTTTAATCCCAGCACTCAGGAGGCAAAGGCAAGCAGATCTCTGTGAGTTTGAGGCCAGCCTGATCTGCAGAGTGAGTTCTAGGACAGCCAGGGCTACACAGAGAAACCCTATCTTGAAAAACAAACAAACACAAAACAAAATAAAAGGTACTTTTTAAAAACTGCATTTAAGTGTGTGATTCTGACCAAAAAGTAATGTTGGGCAGCTGGGAGAAAAACAGCAAGAAACACGCAGGGCCTTGTATGTGCTAGGCATGCATTCCCATTGAGCTACCCCTCTGGTCTCCAGTCTGCACCCATTCTCCTGGTCAAAGCCTTCTTTCTGTGGACGCTGGATGGGGTAGGGATGAAACTGAAGTGCATGAAGCTTTCATATATGAAGTTCTCAAAATAAAATGTAAAAACCCACAGACTATTTCTTTTAAAATTGCTATATGTTTTTTTTTGGGGGGGGGGAGTGGAATGACACACTAGCATTAGGTTAAGTGGGTAAGGAGGTGAGGAGGATCTGGGAAGAGAAAGAATATGGTCAAAACATATTGCATGAAAAAAATTAAGAAACTACAGATTTAATTTTTCAAACTTTAAAGAGAAGAAAAAACTGCTCTCTGCCCAGCCTTGGCGCCCTCCACTGGTGAGCACTAGGCACTGCGGACCACATTGTACCACGTCAAGTCAAAGAAACCAGGAAAAAGGAAAAGCATCCTTTATTGTGGTTAGATTATCTCAAGCACTGATTGACAACAAGGGTTACTTCACCTGGCAGAGGATTGCCTCCTGTTTTCCTGGAAATAGAGTTCAAGGGAAACGTGTTCACGAAAGCATAGGATAATGTGAATATTGCAAAGCAAGGTCTTTTTTTTTTAATATACTTGTATTAATTATTAGAGAGGTTTATGCTCGAATACAAGTTCTTATTTAAGTACTCCAAAGCCCCGCGCCAGGCTCTTTCTCAGGGCCACCCTCACCTCCTTGTTCCTCAGGGTATAGACCACAGGGTTCAGCAATGGAGTCACCACCGTGTAGAACACCGCCACCAGGCGGTCCTGGGAGGGGTTGGCCCCAGAGTCTGGCCGCAGGTAGATGATGGAGGCACAGCCAAAATGCACGATGACCACCGTAAGGTGGGCGGCGCAGGTGGAGAAGGCTTTGCGTCGGCCAGCGGCAGAAGGGATCCTCACGATGGCTGCCACGATGAAGGCGTAGGAGAGGAGGATGAGGAGGAAAGAGAACAGCACCACGAGGATGCTCAGAAAGAAGATGCCGAGTGCCTTGTGCGTGCTCTCTGCACAGCTGAGCTTCAGCACAGGCGCGATGTCACAGAAGAAGTGTTCCACGCGGCCCGTGCCGCAGAAAGGCGAGGAGAAGATCATGCAGGTTTCAACCATGGCCACCGAGAAACCAGAGCAGAAAATCAAGGCTCCCAGGCATAAGCAAACGGTGGGCCTCATGATCACAGAGTAGCGCAAGGGATGACAGATGGCCACGTACCTGTCGTAACCCATCAGTGTGAGAAGGAAACAGTTGATGCATCCCAAGCCCAGGAAGAAGAACATCTGGGCCCGACAGCCCGCGATGGAGATGGCCTGACTCTCCATCAGCAGATGGGCCAGCATATTGGGGATGGTGACCAGTGTGTAACAGGTCTCAGAGAGGGAGAGCACAGCCAGGAAGCGATACATGGGAGTGTGGAGGGTGCGGTCCACCTGGATGATGGTGATGATGGTGGCGTTGCCAATGAGCGTGACCAGGTAGGTGAGGAGGAACAAGGGGAAGAGAGTGGGCCTCAGTTCTGGGAGGTTGGAGAATCCCACCAGCACAAACTCTGTCACCAACCGGGTCCCATTGTCCCGCTGCTTCTCAGGAGCCTGGGAGGAGATAGGATCACTGGGACAATGCAGGTCATGAGGCTTGGCTAGGCCTCAGGTGGGGGAAGGAGAATCATCACTGATGTGCAGACAGGACAGAGGGACTCAGAAATGATCAGTTATTACCCAGTCAGCCAGATGTCTCAACATGTAAGAAGAATTAGCCAGATGGCGGAGGTGCATCCCTTTAATCCCAGCACTTGGGAGGCAAATGGCTCTCTGAGTTCAAGGCCAAGCTGGACTACAGAGTGAGTTCCCGGACAGCTAGGACTCCAGAGAGAAATCCTGTCTCAGTAAAAATAAGAAGAGGAGGAGGAGAGGAGGAAGAGGATTTACGAAGCAGGGTCTGGAGAGAGAGCTCAATGGTTAAGAAGACTTCCTGCTTTTCCAAAGGATAAGACTGGATGCTTAGGCCTATAACTCCAACTCCAGGGGATCCAGCACGCTCTCTGGTCTATATGTATACCCACACATACATTGCATACATTCACACAACTGCGCACCCACACATAAAAATAAATCCTTTTTTAAGTATTCACAAGGAAAGTGCTTTTTGTTTGCTGTGTTTTGTTTTGTTTTGTTAAGCCTACAGCACCAGGTATTCCCAGGTCTCCCATCCAAGTACTAACCAGGCCAAACTCAGCCTTGATCCAAGAGCAGACCAGATTGGGAACATTCACGGTGGTCATACCTTAGACACAAAGCAAAGATCTTTAGATGGAGGAAGAAGACAGTAAGTCCCTTTGTGGTTTCATTTAAATCGAGAAAGAGACCCTAGATGAGGACCCAAAGACCAACAGTCTGTGAAAATAGAAGTAACTCGGGGAAAGCAGACAGCCAATAAATGACATACTATGGAGGACATGGCTGAGGAAATGGCTCAGTGGGTCAAAGGCTTGCTGTGCATTTGCGGGGACCTGCCTTTGAATCCCCAGAACCCACTTGCAGTCCAGAGCAAGAGTACAGTTGTAATCCCAGAACTCCAGTAGTAGCGACGTAAAGACAGGAGAATCCCCAAAAGCTTGAGGGCCAGCTAGCCTACTCTAAAAGCATCAAAAAGAAACCCTGTCTCTCTGGACAGTGGTGGCACATGCCTTTAATCCCAGCACTTGGGAGGCAAAGGCAGTCGAATCTCTGTGAATTTGATAGGGGAGAGTCTTCTGTGCCCATGTTCCCAAATATTGTTTATAAATGTTCTTTTACATTTAAAGGGGGATATGATAAAAGTACCAATTTGCATTGGTATGGATTTTAAGGTCAATTTTGTTATATGTATTTCTGATCTTGATTAAGGTATTGTGATTTTGTAGTTCATTTAAAAATGTAGCCGGGCGGTGGTGGCGCACGCCTTTAATCCCAGCACTTGGGAGGCAGAGGCAGGCGGATCTCTGTGAGTTCGAGACCAGCCTGGTCTACAAGAGCTAGTTCCAGGAGAGGCTCCAAAACCACAGAGAAACCCTGTCTCGAAAAACCAAAAAAAAAAAAATGTAATGTAGTTCCAGGACAGGAACCAAAAGCTACGGAGAAACCCTGTCTCGAAAAATCAAATAAATAAATAAATAAATAAATAAATAAATAAATAAATAAAAATGTAATGTATAATTAGGAAATATAGGTTGCTAATGGATAATCATCAATAATAGTCAAGTTTCTAGTCATGTTAGTTAGATTTTCTAGATATGCATAGATATATTTCAGATAGGCATTCTTCATATCTTTCAATGGCTACAGAATATAGCATTTAAATGTTTTAATAATTTAGGGCTTTTCATGACAGTGAGACACGTCTGCTCCTGGCAGCACCAATCTACTTCAAGAAGAAGATGGGCATCGAAGAGGCACCTTATTGAGTTTGATAGCCATTTTGGCAAGAAACTGCTCTTGCCTATACTGTTGCATAAACTGGACACAAGAAACCCACAGAGAGAAGACTGCTGAATTTGCCTAAAGGTGAGATGGTCTTTTGGGGTTCCTGATTCATAAAAGAGACTGCAAGACATTCTACAGGACACAGCAGAAAGTGACTGAACTGTCTTTGGAATTTCCTGCTTCATGGAAATGTCTGCTGGATACTATGGGCTTGTAGGCTGAAGATGGATGCCCCGACACGGTACAAAAGAACTTTGGGTGACTGTCCAGGCAGTGAGATGTCTCTGTCATTTCTAGAGTTTTGGAAGTTGTTTGCTTAGGTAATATTATATCCTCTGGAGTCTTTGATAGAGTTAAAGAATGGATAGATAGTTATAGTTTTCCTTAGTTATGATAAAGGATAAAATACATATAAATATTGTAACTGTAATTCTTGCTTGATAACTGTTTTGCTATATGTAATTTTACTATGTTAAAGTTAAAGCCTTTCTTTTTTGTTTAAACAGAAAAAGGGGAAATGATGGGGGAGAGTCTTCTGTTTTGTGTTAATTTCATTGGTTAAAGAAAGAGATTGCCTTGACCCTTTAATAGGACAGAAAATTAGGTAGGCAGAGTAAACAGAACAGAATGCAGGGAGAAAGAAGCTGAGTCAAGCAGTCACCATGATTCTCCCACTCCAGACAGATGCAGGTTAAGATCTTTCCTGGTAAGCCAGCTCGTGGTCCTACACAGAATATTAAAAATGGGTTAGATCAATATGCAAGAGCTAGCCAATAAGAGGTTAAAACTAATGGGCCAAGCAGTGTTTAAAAGAATATAGTTTCTGTATAATTATTCCGGGTAAAGCTAGCCAGATGGCGGGATGGAGCCCGCCGCTCCTCACTACATGAATTTGAGTCCAACCTGGTCTACAAGAGCTAGTTCCGGGACAGGCTCTAAAACTACAATGAAACCCTGCCTCAAAAAGCCAAAAAAAAAAAAAGAAAGAAAGAAAGAAAGAAAAGAAAAGAAAAGAAGGAAACCCTACTTCACAATGAGGACCCTAAGTGAGACATACATAGATCTAATCTACATGGGAAGTAGAAAAAGACAAGACCTCCTGAGTAAATTGGGACCATGGGGACCTTGGGAGAGGGGAAAGGGAAAGACAGGGAGGGGAGCAGAGAAAAATGTGAGAGCTCAATAAAAATCAATAAAGAAAAAAAAAGCAAGCAAAACAAGTCAGGAGGAGTAAGGCAGTGATTAACATTCCTCCATGATTTGGGCTTCAGTTTCTGCTTCCAGAGAGAGAGAGAGAGAGAGAGAGAGAGAGAGAGAGAGAGAGAGACCCTGTATCAAACAAGGTAGAAGGCTAGGACACTCTGTCTTAGTCATTGTTCTATTGCTGTGAAGAGACACCATAATTACAACTCTTATTAAAGAAGGCATTTAACTGGGGCTTGCTTACAGTATTAGAGATTTAGTCTATGACCATGGTGGAAAGCAGACAGGCATAACTCTGGAGCAGAAGCTGAGAGCTTTACATCCTTCCCTGAAGGCAGCAGGCAGAGAGAGACAGACACTCCTAGTGAGACACTATCTCCAGCAAGGCCACACTTTCTACTCCCTCCCAAACAATTCTACTAACTGGGGACCAAGCATTTAAATAAATGTTCCTGTGGTGGCCATTCTCATTCAATGGCCATAAGCATCATGGGCCATAGACATGTTTGTCTTCTATTGTAAAGAGAAAAAATTAAGACTTACTAGTAGAAATATTAAAGTAATCTTTGATATTCAGCTCTACACATTCTTTTTTCCCTTCAGATTTTAGTAGAAATTGAAACAATTTCTTTGTTCCCCATAGACTGCTGTGGATTATGAGTGCTCTTCCTAACTGATAAGTGTGGCCAACCAAGAGAAAAGTGGCTGGAGGTTGACAAGATGGCTCGGTAGGCAAGGGCTTCAAGGGTGACCACCTGAGCTTCGTCCTGAGCCGTGGAGGAGGGAAAGAATCCACCACTGAAGACTGTCCTCTGATCCGTCCTGCCTTGTCACACAAGCCCAAGCACACATACACACACACACACACGCACACACACGCGCACACACACACATGCACACACACACACACATGCACACACACACACATGCACACACACACGCACACACACATGCACACACACATGCACACACACATGCACACACACATGCACACACACATGCACACACACATGCACACACACACGCACACACATGCTTTTTAAGGACAATTTAAAAATGGTTTTGTTTAAGCCCAGCACTCCTAGAGAAAGACAGAAGGAAGAGATAGGGGAATATCCCAGAGACCCAGAGATCCTGGAGTACAAAGTGCAAACAAATAAGAGACACCCTGCCCTCAGTGAGGTGGAAGGAGAGACCTGACTCCTGTCCCTCTTCTCTCTCTCTCTCTCTCTCTCTCTCTCTCTCTCTCTCTCTCTCACGCACACACACACATACACACTTTTCTAATTAAAAATATTCATTAGAGCTGGGATATGGCCAAGAGCTAGAGCACTTACTCAGCCAGCTCAAGGCCCTGGGTACCACTTCTCCCCATGTGAGGAGTGGAAGCAGGTGGTGAGTGAATTCCCTTAGAGAGCCATCATTCCCCACTGAGTCCCTGAAGGAGGTCATGGGGATCAGGAGAGGCCTGCCCTTCCTACCTTCCAGCCAGTCTAGCAGTGTTTCTGGACATCTGCAAGCCTGCAGCCCTCACGGGAGCTCAAAACCATAACCAGCTATGCACTTGAAAACATCCACTAGCAAAGCGGGATGATAGGAGTTAAGGCTTCCCATTTAAATATTTGGAAAGTTAAATGACATTTTTCACTTTGGAAAGAAACTTTTCAACCTAATTCAAAGAACTAAAAAATGTGCTGTAGCTGGGAAGATGGTGGGGTGGGTAAGTGCACTGCTGGGCGTGCGTGAGGGCCTGAGCTCCCATCACTAGCACTCAGGTAAAAGAAACAAAAGGAATGCAAAACAATAAAAATGTGCCTGTTTGAGATCAGATGCAAGCTACTTTTCTTTCTTTCTTTCTTTCTTTCTCTCTCTCTTTCTTTCCTTCTTTTTCCTTTTTGAGACAGGGTTTCTCTGTGTAACAGCCCTCCCTGTCAATTTTTTGGAATTTTTTTTTAGACAGGGTCTCACTATGTAGCCTTGGCTGCTTTGGAACCTGTTATGTAAACCAAGCCAGCTTTAGACTCAGGGAGAGCTTCCTGCCTTTGTCTACCAAGTGCTGGGATTGAAATGTGTGCATCACTGTGCCTGGCCCAATAAAACTTTATTAACACAAATAGTTGGAGGCACAAGTTTGCTCTCAGACTGTCATTTGTTAATTCCTGATAAAACACAAATAAAACTAAAAGGACACAGCCAGGTGTGATGACATATACCTGGAATCCCAAGACCTGGGAGGAGAGGCAAGAATGGGTCTGAACCACAAGTTCAAGCACAGCCTGAAAGAAGAGAAAGAGGAAAAGGAGTAGGCAGGACGGGGGACATGAAAAGTAATAAAAGGCATGAAAAATGTGTATGTATGGAAATACAATGAAGCCTTTCCTTTGTACAATTAATACATGCTAATAAAAACCAAAAGGATTTCAACTCAGGAGAAACTCCAGTGAGTTCCCCCCGCCCAAGGAATTCATGCTATGAGGAAGAAAAAAAACCTAACTAGAAATCTCCAGAAACAAAATCAGACATGGTGTCTTGGTGCCTGGTGGTAACCCCAGCAGCTGTGAGATGGAGAGTTGGGAAGGACCTTGAGTTCCATATCAGCCTGAGTTATGTGGAGAGGAAAGGGAGAGGAGAAAAGAGAGGAGGGAAGAAGAGTGTTCCACCACCACCGCCGTCACCACCACCACTGCCACCCACTTTGAAAAATGAGGCATTGGTTGAGTGTAGAGGATCACACCTATAATTCTAGCATTCTGAGACAGAGGGATGGTGAGCTTAAGGCAGCCTGGTTATAGAGTAAACCACTGTCCCAGAGGAACAGAGGAGAGTAGAGAAAGGGGGAGGAAAAGGCAGGCAAAGACTGATAGAAAAGGTGACATTTGTGTGATGGTTCAGATGATAAAGGCTACTGCAGGCAAGCCTAGTGACCCTGTTTGATACCCCCAGGATCCACGTGGTGTAAGGAGAGAATCAGCTGCCACGAGCTGTCCTCTGGCCTCCACAAGGGTGCTGTAGTGTGAATGTGCACATACAAAAAAAAATAGTGAGTTCTATGTCAGCCAGAGCTACATAATGAGACCCTGCATCACAAGAAAGAAAGAAAGAAAGAAAGAAAGAAAGAAAGAAAGAAACAGAGGGGGGAGGGAAGGAGGGGGGAGGGAGGAAATGAAGGACGGAAGGAAAGAAGGAAGGAAAGAAGGAAGGAAGGAAGGAAGGAAGGGAGGGAGGGAGGGAGGGAGGAAGAATAGGTCAGGAGAAAATAGTTCACTAGCAGTGCCTGGGTCCCTTCTTCCAGAGAATAACAATGACATTCTAACTCCCAAGAGAACATTAAGAAACAAGATAAAATAGAAAACGCAAATTTCCAAAATCTATAAGGACGAAAGTTCAATCCCATTAGAAAGTTATGCAAGTGAAACAAGAAAGCTAGACCTTCGAAACTACTTCTGACTTCACAGTTTTCATAACCCAGCATTTCCACTCCTAGGTTCAAAGAACCTGGATTCAAATTCCCAGCACCCACATGGCAGCTCACAACCACAAGTCTGCAAACTCCAATTCTAGGGAATATGACATCCTTTCCAACCTGTGCAAGCAGCTGCAGGCTCATGGTGCATGTACATGCAGCCAAACATTTATACACATAAAATAAAAAATAATACATCTCTTCAAAAAGCATTGCAATTAAGCTTTTCAGCCAATCCAGCATCTAATCAAAGGTGTGAACTACTCAAGCACAGGCCTTAACCAGCAAATCACGAGATCAATTCATCAGAAAGAAGATATTTGAGAACAAAAGAGAAACCAAAATATCCAAGTGAGGCGATAGCTTCTTTTAAAGAAGGTTCTCACTATGTTGTCCAAGCTGGCCTAGAACTTGCAATCTTCCTAACCACCAACTGCTGGAGCTGCATACACCTCCCAGCTTCTGAGAGTATGGCTCTTGGCACCAAGCCCAGGGCTAGATGACAGACTACCAACTGATGGTTATCATATAGAGCAGTTGTTCTCAACCTGTGGGTCGTTACCACTTTGAGGTCAAACAACCATTTATCAGATATCCTGCATATCAGATACTTATGATTCATATCATAAGTAGCAAAATTACAGTTGTGACATAGCGGCAAAGTAATTTTATGGTTGGGAGTCACCACAACATAAGGAACTGTATTAAAAGGTTGCAGCATTAGGAAGGTTGAGAACCATGCTATAGAGGAAAGCTCTTCTGTGTGTTCCCACTGGCTCTTCCCAAATACCCTCCTAGGCATCTAGCTTATGGGGGAGTCTTAGAAAGAAAACTTCCCTTGCCATATATTCAGCATAGGAGTGAATTTAGCAGAGTATGTCAAGCTTTGCTTGCTCACCTTCACAGATGGGAGAGTCGTTACCTAGGAAACAATGAGTATTACCTAGAGCAGAAATTGTGTGCTCTGATAGACAGGAACATTGGGAACGCTGAGCTGCAGCTCCTAAGCCTAGTAACTCTGGGTTTCAATGTCCCTCGCAAGGGTCAAGATGACTCCCGGGAAGCAGGCTGTTTCCTTTGAGCCTTATCCTATGAACTCACAGTGGAAGGATAGTGCTGTGACCAAGTTCCCAACCCAAAGACCAAGAAGAACAGGAAGTCCTGTCTGTGGCCAGACTATCAGTATTCTAAGGCCTTTCGTTAAGATGCATCTTCTTGATGAGCTGGTAAACCAGACTCAAACACAGAACTCAAGTTACCATCATTTTGACAACTAAAAAAGTTTGGCCGAGAGAAAGCAAAAATTCAGGGCCACCCAGCCCTCTTCTAATGCCTTCTGGTACCCCAAATCAGCATGCAATGAAGGTCCTAGGAATGAGGCTTGTCTGGTGGGTAGGAAATACAGTTGCTGAGATTGGGCATAGTGAGACACTAGGTAGCTGTTATGCCCTTCTAAGCCTCACCTGTGAACTCATGAACTCAGAAATGAGTCCTATGAACTCACAGTTAACAGTGAAATCTGTCAGGTAATGCTGGAACCAGGTCCCCAACCAAAAAAAAAAAAAAAAAAAAAAAAAAAAAAAAAAAAACAACCAAAAAACAAAAAAACCCTCCTGTGACTGGACCCTAGTCTGTAATAGCTTAGGATCTGGGGTTGGATTTTTCGTGAACATGTTTAGTTCCCTGTTCCCGAACCTCTTAGATGGAGAGCCTGGCTGGTCCAAGGACTTACTTGATGGGACCAGCAGTACTCACCTGCTCACTTGGAGCCCATGAAATCTATGCCCACTGAAGGTCCCAGAACAGCATTTGCCTTCAGGGCTTACCTGTGGGTACTGAGTGTAGGGACCTGACAGTGTTGCTCCCACTGTGACAGACAGAGACTCGGGGTCCTTCCTGAGAAGAGTGGGAGGGCAGAGAGCCAGCAATGCCAGTGACAGGGGCTGGTCCCTTCTTCTATGTCTTCTCATCAGAAAACCCTAAGGCTGGAGGCCCCTGCCCATGCTGCTTCCAGCTCTCACTCTACAAGATTCTGAATGTGTGTGTCTGTGTGCCCAGGAAGCTCTGGGTTGCATGAGCAGGGAGCCCCACACACCCAAGCCCACTCATCTCCTTGTCTCACCCACCACCTGTGCACCAGGGTTCTGTGTCTGCAGTGTTCAGAGCCGGAGGAGGCTCCTCTAGTTCCCCTCTGAGCACATTGCAGATTTCCTGGACACCACAAACTCAACTCAAAACTGGAGTTAAACACCTTTGACACAAGCTCCATGGAAGGCTTCCATTGTTCAGGCAATCTAAACAATTTCCTTCCCTCCACTGCTTTTTAGGTCTCACCCGAAGGTGGGGCTGGGCAGGTGACTTCTGCAGCCAGAATGTAACTCACCATGGCCAGGATAGGCTCTCCCATCCCTGTCTGCCTAAGAAGGGAGGGGCTGAGATACATGTTCTCCTGTTCTGGGGTCCCTGGAGCTGCTGTCCCAGAGGCTATGCAGGTACTAACAAGCCCTCCAGGACCAGGCTGGTGCTATGAGGAGTGCTCTCTCCTGGAACTACACACCCCAGGGTCTTCTTCCTCAGCACCCAGCCCTGAGCCTCAGAGTAGGAAAGGATTAATTGGAATCCTCCTCTAGGGACAGCAGTCACAAATCATCCCTCACCCCATCAGTGCTCCCAGTCTGCAATGCGTGCCGCCTCAGCTGTGCACAGACAGCTGTGTCCCAAAGACCCTGCCTCTGTGGGAGGAAGATGACTTCACACTGTTACTCAGGATGCTCAGGACGAATTTAGAGCCCCACAGCCTTCACATGTCTGTTCTTTCTAGATAGCTTTATACCTGTAAACAATCTCAGTAAACTCTCTGTTTCACTAAGCTGAGCCAGGGTGGAATTGTTTCTCCATGTTGCTCTTGTGTCTTATCTGGGGTCAAATGACATTCGCTTATTTCTTTCCAGAAATGTCACAATAGTTAATGCCTGAATAGAGATGGACAAAGCCAAGGATGAGTTGAAGAGTGATTGAATGGACCCTACAATACACGCTGAGTCCTGTGGCTGGGACTGTTCTCTGAGAAGTGGAGGGTCCTCAGATGCCATCCCGATAGGGCTGCCTCGCCCATGCGTGATGGGATGGTACATCTCCTTACTGTAGCGGTGGCTGCATGCTTGGGATGAGTGACTGAACATGCAACCGAGACTGAGCTGTCTGAGAGTGGAGATGAGTCCCGATGGGCTGGCTTACTCAAACCTTGAGGCATAGTTGCTTGTTACTGTCTGAAGTGCCTATTTAAGGGCAATCCCAAGGTACCTGTCTTCCCTTGTGTGAAATGGAGTGTCAAGCACCCTTGACGAGTGGAATCTGCCACATGAATGTAGAGATGCCCCCAATACAGATGAAAGAGCAGAGAGAGCCTTGCAGTCCCAGAGAGAAGCATGCATGGAACAGGACGTCAGTCAGTTGTTGCTGTAGTTGCATAGCCGCTGCACTGAGTACTAAAATATAAAGCTGAGGATGGGATGGCCACTCAGTGGAAATTTACATGTTTAAAGGGGTAACTACAAGAAGGAGGGACATGGCTGGGGTCCTCCACACGAGACTCCAACTTGTTGGATAAATTGGATAGAAGGGGTGAAATGGAGGTATTGTTTTACATTTCTTTTTTAAAGTTATATTTATTTCTCTCCTTATGAATGTGTGTGAGAGTGTGTATGTGCACATGTGTGCATATGTGTGCACATGGCAGAGGACAACTTCCGGGAGTCAGTTCTCTCCTCCCATCACGTGGGCTTGAGACTGACCTCAGATCATCAGGGTTGGTGGCCAGTGCCTTAGCCCTCTGAACCATCTTGTCAGCCTGGTTTTCATTTTCTTGCAGCTAGGTAAGAGGTCAATGTGCAAAGATAATACAAGTTCTGTCTGTGCTGCAGAGTCCTTCCTGGGATCCAAAAGCTTGTAACTTAGGCAAGATCACAGAGAGTGAGCAGGAAGAGAACATGGTAGGAGTATTGAAGTTACCTTGAAGGTCCAACCTTTATGAAAGAAGAAGGGAAAACGTATGATTAATCATACAGATAAAAGCTCAGCAGATACAAGTGCCTGTTGACAAGCTCGATGACCTGAATTCAATCCCTAGAATCCACATGGTGGAAGGACAGGACCATTACTACAACTTATTATATAATATGGTGCACTTGTATGTGCATACGCACATCCATGTACTAAACAAACATTTTTAAAAATTGAAAATAAAACACGCACAGAGGACAATAACAATGGACAGTGAAGAAGGGAACATAGTGATAGAAGATGCCCTTCTGGTCCAATTTTTAATAGGGAGGAAGGAAAATCCATGATTCAACTTGCAAATAGTAGCCTTAACAATGGCCCAATACTCTGACATGAGACTGGAGAGATGGCTTAGTGGTTAAGAGCATTGGCTACTCTTGCAGAAGACCTAGGTTCAATTCCCACCACCTGCATGCAGATCACAACCAGCTGTAACTCCAGTTCCAGGGGATCCAATACTCGGTGTACAAACATGCATGCAGACAAAAACACTCATGCACACAGAATAAACCGTTTTTTCTATTTAATATGATAGTATAATTACATCATTCCCTTCCCTTCCCTTTCCTCCCTCCCAACCCTTCCATATATCCCTCCCTGCTCTCTTTCAAACACATGGCCCCTTTTTTCACTAATTGTTATTGCATGAATATATGTGCAATGCGCATACAAATACATTCCTAAATGTAACCTGTTCAGTCCATATAATGTTATGTAAGTCTATTGAAAGACAGAAACACAGGAAGGAAAGAAGGAAGGAAGGAAGGAAGGAAGGAAGGAAGGAAGGAAGGGAAGGGAAGGAAGGAAGGAAGGAAGAAAAAAGAAATTATGTTAGGGAGTATCTGGCACCTGAGTTCTTTGAATTGGAGAATACTTTTAAACTAGAATGAAAAAGCCAGTCACATCACATCCTGGTTTGTCAGGACATAGAGATGGGTAGAAGCAGTCAGAGTGTTGCGGAAACAGAAAAACCAAGCAGCTCTGTATCCTTCCGTAAAACATAGGCAGCATGATCTGAGACTATGAGAATATGAGGAAATCAGCTCCTAATGGATTGGCTTACAAAAACCCTTGGTTATCGCCGTCTGAGGTCTCTATGAATATCGAGGATGTACAGGCATTACTGAGGGAACTGGACACGGGAGAGGCGACGTTGGGTGCTCAGCTCACTGGGCTGCATAGGGTTGTGTTCACGCGATGGTTAAGAAAGAGCGACTCAGCAGGTTCCTTGGGGGTAGGTCTGAGACTTTCGCGGCTTTGCTGAGTCCAAAAGTGGGACGTGATCTTTATGAGACAGGAGAGACTATAGTCGATCTGAATGATTCAGACAAGCATATAAATCTGGTCTGTAAAGTTCAAAGCAGTCAAGAGGACGTGAGACAAGGACAAAGTTGACAAAGGTCTGTTCAGGCCACTTTGTGAGGGCAGAGGTGGCAGCCATGTGAGTTCAGTCTAAATGCTGTGGAAATGTGGAAGAGGCATGGAAAGACAAAAGTATCTGCACCAGACTGGCCAGCTCCCTGAGGTTCAAGACTTTGCCCCGCATCTCATGTGAAAACCAGCCGCCCCTCCCCTTCCCATTTCTCTGTACTATAAATGACTTGTGGTAAGTTCTGGTGTTTGGGGCAAATTCCTGCTCATGCAGAAGTTTGACATCAAGCAAACAATTCAGTCAATCAAAATAGATGTCACTGAAGACTGCTATGTGGTGTAGGGGGGATAATAGGGCAAAAGGGATATAAAAAGTCTGTTTAACTGAACTCGGAGCTCCATTTTGGGACTGATGTCTGGGTCTATCATGTACACACAATGAATTGCTTTCAGCATGGACGCCTCATCCCTTGGCTATTCCTTACAACATTTCCAGCTTCCTAGACAGGAAACGAGACTGTTTTCACCTGCCTGGTCTTCACGGTGTACTGGGAGTAGCTGCTTGCCTGATACCATTGGGACATTTTATCCATAGGAGATTGGCCCTCCTGGGCTACTGGGACCTCCTCACCAAAGCACAATGGACCCTAGCTTAGCCTCAGGAATCAGGTCAGGAACATTGCCTATCAGACTGGTAAAAACCTAGGTTCAGTTGATTTTGATATCTAGTTAACCCACGTCTCTGAATGGAAGAGAATACAGGTGATTTTCTAAGAGTCCTAGAGCTATCAGAATAATCGGTTAAGAAAAAGCATTTCTACAATGACTCTTGAGCACTGGAGGGGTTGAGTCATATTAGTACGTATGTCTGGAGGCATGACTGGCAACATCTGGCTCCGGGCACTTTGTCCCTCTCTATGAGTTTTACACCCAGGTTCCAGTTTATATAAACCTGCCAAATGCCAAGAGGCACTGGGTGAAGTAAATGAAGTCAACAAAAATTCCTTACCTTTCGCGTGTGAATGCCATCTAAAAAAAGGCATGGGTTGTGCACTTATACTATGTAGTGAAAAAGGCTATTCAGAGAAAAGTAAAGCCCAACTATCTTCTGTAAAATCGATGGGCCATCTTCTGGGGCGGGATGACACATTGGATGGCCATTCCTGTAGGACCTGTACATCCCTCCTATCCCCTTATCAGGAGAGGTCCAGATGGTGTAAACAGCATGAATGTCTGCAGGTGAACAGTTAGCACTGGCTGGGCGAGCATTCTCTTTCTAATTGATTTGTTTGTATGTTCGCTTGTTTTGAGACAGGGTTTCTCTATGTAGCCATGGCTGTCCTGGAACTCACTATGTAGATCAGGCTGGCCTTAGACTCAGAGATCTGCCTGCCTTTGGAGTGTTAGGATTAAAGATGTGCACCACTATTGCCTGACCCTTTATTGGTTTTGTTTTGTTGATTTTCTTGAAACAGTGTAGTTGGTTGTTCTTTTGTTTGCTTGTTTTTTGTTACTTTTCTTACTCTTTGCTCTTTGGGTGCCCACCACTGAACTCCCAAATAAATACACAGAAGTTTATTTTCTTGTGAATTCCTGGCCTTAGCTTGGCTTGTTTGTAGCCAGCTTTTCTTAACTTTTTTGTTGTTGTTGTTTTGTTTTTTGTTTTTCGAGACAGGGTTTCTCTGTAGCTTTGGAGCCTGTCCTGGAACTAGCTCTGTAGACCAGGCTGTTCTCGAATTCACAGAGATCCGCCTGCCTCTGCCTCGTGAGTGCTGGGATTAAAGGCGTGCGCCACCACCGCCCGGCTCAGCTTTCCTTAACTTAAATTATCCTGTCTACCCTTTGTCTCTGGGTTTTTATCTGTCTCTATTCTGCGTGCTTTTCTTTACTTCTTACTCCATGGCTTGCTGTGTAGCTGGGCAACTGGCCCATGATGTCCTTACCCCCTTTTCCTTTTCTTGCTCCTTTCTCTCCTCCCAGATTTTGCCTCTTATTTATTCTTTCTGCTTCCAGCCCTACCTACCCTTACTCCTGCCTTGCTATTGGCCTTTCAGCTCTTTAAAGGACCAATCAGATATTTTGGACAGTCACAATAACACAGTTTCACAGTTAAACAAATGCAACATAAAAGAATACAGCAATCTTTGCATCATTAAACAAATATTCCTCTGCCTAACAAATGGAACACATCCTCAGCTAACATTCTACAACAAGACAGAGCCTGACTCTGTAGCACAGACTTGTCTCAAATTCACAGCAATCCTCCTGCCTCAGTCTCCCCAGTGCTGTGATTACAGGCATGCACTACCACATCCAAGCTTCACCATATTATTAATCCACAAAGGGGCAAATCAAGCCTGAATGGAGCCGTGGACAGATTTCAGACAGAGGGAGGAGGCAGAACGTCGGATTCCTGGAGCTGTAGCTATAACACAGGTACTGGGATTAAGCTTGGCTCCTCTGGGAGACCTCTTCTGAGCTAAGCCATCTCTCTGGCCCAAGAAGGACAGTTTTAAGCTTTACTGTGACGACAATGGTGAGGCTGGATAGGTTGTACTGGCCATCCAGAGCCTAGAGTTCTGGTGTCTGGTGCAGAGGATGGACAGGAGGTGGCGGCAGTGGTGATGCTCCATGCAGTCAGCTGTAGCAGGGCAGAGCAACTAGCTAGTGTGGTTCTGAGGAGTGGGGAGAAGTTGGGGAGAGCATGGGTGTGGAGGTTTGAATGAAAATAACCCCCACAAACTAATAGGGAGTGGCATTATTGGAGATATGGCCTTGTTGGAGTAGGTGTGGCCTTGTTGAAGGAAGTATGTCACAGGAAGTGGGCTTTGAGGTATCATAAGCTAAAGCCAGGCCCAATGTTACTCTCTCTTTCTGCTACCTGCATAGTCAGATATAGAACTCTCAGCTGCCTCTCCAGCACCATGTCTGCCTGGGTGGCACCATGCTTCCTGGTATAATGATAATGGACTAAACCTCTGAACTATAAACCAGACCCAATTAAATGTTTTCCTTTATAAGAGTTGCCATGGTCATAGAGTCTCTTCACAACAATAGAAATCCAAAGAAAATGGATGTTTAATGACTAAAAGCTATCTAGAAAGAACAGACATGTGACTCTAAATTTGTGCTGAGCATCCTGAGTGACAGTGTGAAGTCATCTTCCTCCCACAGAGGCAGGGTCTTTGGGACACAGCTGTCTGTGCACAGCTGAGGCGGCACGCATTGCAGACTGGGAGCACTGATGGGGTGAGGGATGATTTGTGACTGCTGTCCCTAGAGGAGGATTCCAATTAATCCTTTCCTACTCTGAGGCTCAGGGCTGGGTGCTGAGGAAGAAGACCCTGGGGTGTGTAGTTCCAGGAGAGAGCACTCCTCATAGCACCAGCCTGGTCCTGGAGGGCTTGTTAGTACCTGCATAGCCTCTGGGACAGCAGCTCCAGGGACCCCAGAACAGGAGAACATGTATCTCAGCCCCTCCCTTCTTAGGCAGACAGGGATGGGAGAGCCTATCCTGGCCATGGTGAGTTACATTCTGGCTGCAGAAGTCACCTGCCCAGCCCCACCTTCGGGTGAGACCTAAAAAGCAGTGGAGGGAAGGAAATTGTTTAGATTGCCTGAACAATGGAAGCCTTCCATGGAGCTTGTGTCAAAGGTGTTTAACTCCAGTTTTGAGTTGAGTTTGTGGTGTCCAGGAAATCTGCAATGTGCTCAGAGGGGAACTAGAGGAGCCTCCTCCGGCTCTGAACACTGCAGACACAGAACCCTGGTGCACAGGTGGTGGGTGAGACAAGGAGATGAGTGGGCTTGGGTGTGTGGGGCTCCCTGCTCATGCAACCCAGAGCTTCCTGGGCACACAGACACACACATTCAGAATCTTGTAGAGTGAGAGCTGGAAGCAGCATGGGCAGGGGCCTCCAGCCTTAGGGTTTTCTGATGAGAAGACATAGAAGAAGGGACCAGCCCCTGTCACTGGCATTGCTGGCTCTCTGCCCTCCCACTCTTCTCAGGAAGGACCCCGAGTCTCTGTCTGTCACAGTGGGAGCAACACTGTCAGGTCCCTACACTCAGTACCCACAGGTAAGCCCTGAAGGCAAATGCTGTTCTGGGACCTTCAGTGGGCATAGATTTCATGGGCTCCAAGTGAGCAGGTGAGTACTGCTGGTCCCATCAAGTAAGTCCTTGGACCAGCCAGGCTCTCCATCTAAGAGGTTCGGGAACAGGGAACTAAACATGTTCACGAAAAATCCAACCCCAGATCCTAAGCTATTACAGACTAGGGTCCAGTCACAGGAGGGTTTTTTTGTTTTTTGGTTGTTTTTTTTTTTTTTTTTTTTTTTTTTTTTTTTTTTTTTTTTTTGGTTGGGGACCTGGTTCCAGCATTACCTGACAGATTTCACTGTTAACTGTGAGTTCATAGGACTCATTTCTGAGTTCATGAGTTCACAGGTGAGGCTTAGAAGGGCATAACAGCTACCTAGTGTCTCACTATGCCCAATCTCAGCAACTGTATTTCCTACCCACCAGACAAGCCTCATTCCTAGGACCTTCATTGCATGCTGATTTGGGGTACCAGAAGGCATTAGAAGAGGGCTGGGTGGCCCTGAATTTTTGCTTTCTCTCGGCCAAACTTTTTTAGTTGTCAAAATGATGGTAACTTGAGTTCTGTGTTTGAGTCTGGTTTACCAGCTCATCAAGAAGATGCATCTTAACGAAAGGCCTTAGAATACTGATAGTCTGGCCACAGACAGGACTTCCTGTTCTTCTTGGTCTTTGGGTTGGGAACTTGGTCACAGCACTATCCTTCCACTGTGAGTTCATAGGATAAGGCTCAAAGGAAACAGCCTGCTTCCCGGGAGTCATCTTGACCCTTGCGAGGGACATTGAAACCCAGAGTTACTAGGCTTAGGAGCTGCAGCTCAGCGTTCCCAATGTTCCTGTCTATCAGAGCACACAATTTCTGCTCTAGGTAATACTCATTGTTTCCTAGGTAACGACTCTCCCATCTGTGAAGGTGAGCAAGCAAAGCTTGACATACTCTGCTAAATTCACTCCTATGCTGAATATATGGCAAGGGAAGTTTTCTTTCTAAGACTCCCCCATAAGCTAGATGCCTAGGAGGGTATTTGGGAAGAGCCAGTGGGAACACACAGAAGAGCTTTCCTCTATAGCATGGTTCTCAACCTTCCTAATGCTGCAACCTTTTAATACAGTTCCTTATGTTGTGGTGACTCCCAACCATAAAATTACTTTGCCGCTATGTCACAACTGTAATTTTGCTACTTATGATATGAATCATAAGTATCTGATATGCAGGATATCTGATAAATGGTTGTTTGACCTCAAAGTGGTAACGACCCACAGGTTGAGAACAACTGCTCTATATGATAACCATCAGTTGGTAGTCTGTCATCTAGCCCTGGGCTTGGTGCCAAGAGCCATACTCTCAGAAGCTGGGAGGTGTATGCAGCTCCAGCAGTTGGTGGTTAGGAAGATTGCAAGTTCTAGGCCAGCTTGGACAACATAGTGAGAACCTTCTTTAAAAGAAGCTATCGCCTCACTTGGATATTTTGGTTTCTCTTTTGTTCTCAAATATCTTCTTTCTGATGAATTGATCTCGTGATTTGCTGGTTAAGGCCTGTGCTTGAGTAGTTCACACCTTTGATTAGATGCTGGATTGGCTGAAAAGCTTAATTGCAATGCTTTTTGAAGAGATGTATTATTTTTTATTTTATGTGTATAAATGTTTGGCTGCATGTACATGCACCATGAGCCTGCAGCTGCTTGCACAGGTTGGAAAGGATGTCATATTCCCTAGAATTGGAGTTTGCAGACTTGTGGTTGTGAGCTGCCATGTGGGTGCTGGGAATTTGAATCCAGGTTCTCTGAACCTAGGAGTGGAAATGCTGGGTTATGAAAACTGTGAAGTCAGAAGTAGTTTCGAAGGTCTAGCTTTCTTGTTTCACTTGCATAACTTTCTAATGGGATTGAACTTTCGTCCTTATAGATTTTGGAAATTTGTGTTTTCTATTTTGTCTTGTTTCTTAATGTTCTCTTGGGAGTTAGAATGTCATTGTTATTCTCTGGAAGGTGAGACCCTGGCACTGCTAGTGACGTATTTTCTTCCTCCCTCCCTCCCTCCCTCCCTCCCTCCCTCCCCCTCTCTCTCTCTTTCTTTTTTGTGATGCAGGATCTCATTATGTAGCTCTGGCTGACCTAGAACTCACTATGTAGACCAGGCTGGCCTCAGACTCACAGAGATCCACCTGCTTCTGCCTCCCGGGTGTTGGTATTAAAGGCATGCCCCACTAAACCTGGGCATTTTCATCTTAGCTCACTACAAGGGGTGAAAACTCCATACAGGCAAGTGTTAGCCTTGAGCTCGCGTCCCATTTGGACAGTGCTCCGCAGGATCCCAATATTCCTTGCGTAGGCGACTCCCATCACCAGCAGGGCCTGAGAATACACATTTCCGTGGGTCCACACAGACACGTGGGTCACACATGTCTCTGACCCAGACTGGTGAATGCTCCTGGGTGTGGTCCAGCATGGCTGCTGTGGAGGATGCAGCTTGAACTTGCATGGTGGAGATGTTCATTCCCGTACACATGAGGGCCCCTGTAGTGATGGCTGGAGCTGGAGGTGGGAAAGGAAAGGACTGTGTGGGCTAAGAGCAGGTTCAGGGTACTTGCCCACAGTACCAACACTATCTGCTCTGGAAATCCAAGGGATCCGGGAATTCAACCTTTAAGTTTTGTTTTCAAGGATGTCATGAAGACATGACTTTTCTTTCATTTCTTTTCCTTCTTAAAAGTTACATTCGTTTATTTGTATGTGCACATGCATGCTACAGCACCCTTGTGGAGGTCAGAGGACAGCTCGTGGCAGCTGATTCTCTCCTTACACCACGTGGATCCTGGGGGTATCAAACAGGGTCACTAGGCTTGCCTGCAGTAGCCTTTATCATCTGAACTATCACACAAATGTCACCTTTTCTATCAGTCTTTGCCTGCCTTTTCCTCCCCCTTTCTCTACTCTCCTCTGTTCCTCTGGGACAGTGGTTTACTCTATAGCCAGGCTGCCTTAAGCTCACCATCCCTCTGTCTCAGAATGCTAGAATTATAGGTGTGATCCTCTACACTCAACCAATGCCTCATTTTTCAAAGTGGGTGGCAGTGGTGGTGGTGACGGCGGTGGTGGTGGAACACTCTTCTTCCCTCCTCTCTTTTCTCCTCTCCCTTTCCTCTCCACATAACTCAGGCTGATATGGAACTCAAGGTCCTTCCCAACTCTCCATCTCACAGCTGCTGGGGTTACCACCAGGCACCAAGACACCATGTCTGATTTTGTTTCTGGAGATTTCTAGTTAGGTTTTTTTTCTTCCTCATAGCATGAATTCCTTGGGCGGGGGGAACTCACTGGAGTTTCTCCTGAGTTGAAATCCTTTTGGTTTTTATTAGCATGTGTTAATTGTACAAAGGAAAGGCTTCATTGTATTTCCATACATACACATTTTTCATGCCTTTTATTACTTTTCATGTCCCCCGTCCTGCCTACTCCTTTTCCTCTTTCTCTTCTTTCAGGCTGTGCTTGAACTTGTGGTTCAGACCCATTCTTGCCTCTCCTCCCAGGTCTTGGGATTCCAGGTATGTGTCATCACACCTGGCTGTGTCCTTTTAGTTTTATTTGTGTTTTATCAGGAATTAACAAATGACAGTCTGAGAGCAAACTTGTGCCTCCGACTATTTGTGTTAATAAAGTTTTATTGGGCCAGGCACAGTGATGCACACATTTCAATCCCAGCACTTGGTAGACAAAGGCAGGAAGCTCTCCCTGAGTCTAAAGCTGGCTTGGTTTACATAACAGGTTCCAAAGCAGCCAAGGCTACATAGTGAGACCCTGTCTAAAAAAAAAATCCAAAAAATTGACAGGGAGGGCTGTTACACAGAGAAACCCTGTCTCAAAAAGGAAAAAGAAGGAAAGAAAGAGAGAGAGAAAGAAAGAAAAAAAGAAAGAAAGAAAGAAAGAAAAGTAGCTTGCATCTGATCTCAAACAGGCACATTTTTATTGTTTTGCATTCCTTTTGTTTCTTTTACCTGAGTGCTAGTGATGGGAGCTCAGGCCCTCACGCATGCCCAGCAGTGCGCTTACCCACCCCACCATCTTCCCAGCTACAGCACATTTTTTAGTTCTTTGAATTAGGTTGAAAAGTTTCTTTCCAATGTGAAAAATGTCATTTAACTTTCCAAATATTTAAATGGGAAGCCTTAACTCCTATCATCCCGCTTTGCTAGTGGATGTTTTCAAGTGCATAGCTGGTTATGGTTTTGAGCTCCCGTGAGGGCTGCAGGCTTGCAGATGTCCAGAAACGCTGCTAGATTGGCTGGAAGGTAGGAAGAAGTGCTCTCACTCTCGGCCATATTCCCAGCTCTAATGAGTATTTTTTAATTAGAAAAGTGTGTGCATGTGTGTGTGCTTGTGTGTGTGCATGTGTGTGTGTGCTTGTGTGTGTGCATGTGTGTGTGTGCATGTGTGTGTGCATGTGTGTGTGTGTGCGCGTGTGTGTGTATGTGTGCTTGGGCTTGTGTGATAAGGCAGGACGGATCAGAGGACAGTCTTCAGTGGTGGATTCTTTCCCTCCTCCACGGCTCAGGACGAAGCTCAGGTGGTCACCCTTGAAGCCCTTGCCTACCGAGCCATCTTGTCAACCTCCAGCCACTTTTCTCTTGGTTGGCCACACTTATCAGTTAGGAAGAGCACTCATAATCCACAGCAGTCTATGGGGAACAAAGAAATTGTTTCAATTTCTACTAAAATCTGAAGGGAAAAAAGAATGTGTAGAGCTGAATATCAAAGATTACTTTAATATTTCTACTAGTAAGTCTTAATTTTTTTCTCTTTACAATAGAAGACAAACATGTCTATGGCCCATGATGCTTATGGCCATTGAATGAGAATGGCCACCACAGGAACATTTATTTAAATGCTTGGTCCCCAGTTAGTAGAATTGTTTGGGAGGGAGTAGAAAGTGTGGCCTTGCTGGAGATAGTGTCTCACTAGGAGTGTCTGTCTCTCTCTGCCTGCTGCCTTCAGGGAAGGATGTAAAGCTCTCAGCTTCTGCTCCAGAGTTATGCCTGTCTGCTTTCCACCATGGTCATAGACTAAATCTCTAATACTGTAAGCAAGCCCCAGTTAAATGCCTTCTTTAATAAGAGTTGTAATTATGGTGTCTCTTCACAGCAATAGAACAATGACTAAGACAGAGTGTCCTAGCCTTCTACCTTGTTTGAGACAGGGTCTCTCTCTCTCTCTCTCTCTCTCTCTCTCTCTCTCTCTCTCTCTCTCTCTCTTTGGAAGCAGAAACTGAAGCCCAAATCATGGAGGAATGTTAATCACTGCCTTACTCCTCCTGACTTGTTTAGCTTGCTTTATTTTTTTTATTGATTTTTAATGAGTTCTACATTTTTCTCTGCTCCCTCCCCTGCCTCTCCTCTCCCCCTCTCCCAAGGTCTCCATGCTCCCAATTTACTCAGGAGATCTTGTCTTTTTCTACTTCCCATGTAGATTAGATCTATGTATGTCTCACTTAGGGTTCTCATAGTGAAAGAGGGTTTCTTTCTATCTTTTCTTTTTTCTGTTTTTTTTTTTTTTTTTGCTTTTTGAGAGGGTTTCACTGTAGTTTTAGACCTGTCCTGGAACTAGCTCTTGTAGACCAGGCTGGCCTCGAACTCACAGAGATTCGACTGCCTCTGCCTTCCAAGTGCTGGGATTAAAGGCGTGCGCCACCACCGCCCAGAGAGACAGGGTTTCTTTATGATGCTTTTAGAGTAGGCTAGCTGGCCCTCAAGCTTTTGGGGATTCTCCTGTCTTTACCTCGCCACTACTGGAGTGCTGGGATTACAACTGTACTCTTGCTCTGGGTTCTTGCAAGTGGGTTCTGGGGATTCAAAGGCAGGTCCCCAGAAATGCACAGCAAGCCTTTGACCCACTGAGCCATTTCCTCAACCATGTCCTCAACAGTATGTCATTTATTGGCTGTCTGCTTTTCCCGAATTACTTCTATTTTCACAGACTGTTGGTCTTTGGGTCCTCATCTAGGGTCTCTTTCTAAATTTAAATGAAACCACAAAGGGACTTACTGTCTTCTTCCTCCATCTAAAGATCTTTGCTTTGTGTCTAAGGTATGACCACCGTGAATGTTCCCAATCTGGTCTGCTCTTGGATCAAGGCTGAGTTTGGCCTGGTTAGCACTTGGATGGGAGACCTGGGAATACCTGGTGCTGTAGGCTTAACAAAACAAAACACAGCAAACAAAAAGCACTTTCCTTGTGAATACTTAAAAAAGGATTTATTTTTATGTGTGGGTGCGCAGTTGTGTGAATGTATGCAATGTATGTGTGGGTATATATATAGACCAGAGAGCGTGCTGGATCCCCTGGAGTTAGAGTTATAGGCCTAAGCATCCAGTCTTATCCTTTGGAAAAGCAGGAAGTCTTCTTAACCATTGAGCTCTCTCTCCAGACCCTGCTTCGTAAATCCTCTTCCTCCTCTCCTCCTCCTCTTCTTATTTTTACTGAGACAGGATTTCTCTCTGGAGTCCTAGCTGTCCGGGAACTCACTCTGTAGTCCAGCTTGGCCTTGAACTCAGAGAGCCATTTGCCTCCCAAGTGCTGGGATTAAAGGGATGCACCTCTACCATCTGGCTAATTCTTCTTACATGTTAAGACATCTGGCTGACTGGGTAATAACTGATCATTTCTGAGTCCCTCTGTCCTGTCTGCACATCAGTGATGATTCTCCTTCCCCCACCTGAGGCCTAGCCAAGCCTCATGACCTGCATTGTCCCAGTGATCCTATCTCCTCCCAGGCTCCTGAGAAGCAGCGGGACAATGGGACCCGGTTGATGACAGAGTTCGTGCTGGTGGGATTCTCCAACCTCCCAGAACTGAGGCCCACTCTCTTCACCTTGTTCCTCCTCACCTACCTGGTCACACTCATTGGCAACGCCACCATCATCACCATCATCCAGGTGGACCGCACCCTCCACACTCCCATGTATCGCTTCCTGGCTGTGCTCTCCCTCTCTGAGACCTGCTACACACTGGTCACCATCCCCAATATGCTGGCCCATCTGCTGATGGAGAGTCAGGCCATCTCCATCGCGGGCTGTCGGGCCCAGATGTTCTTCTTCCTGGGCTTGGGATGCAGCCACTGTTTCCTTCTCACACTGATGGGTTACGACAGGTACGTGGCCATCTGTCATCCCTTGCGCTACTCTGTGATCATGAGGCCCACCGTTTGCCTATGTCTGGGAGCCTTGGTTTTCTGCTCTGGTTTCTCGGTGGCCATGGTTGAAACCTGCATGATCTTCTCCTCGCCTTTCTGCGGCACGGGCCGCGTGGAACACTTCTTCTGTGACATCGCGCCTGTGCTGAAGCTCAGCTGTGCAGAGAGCACGCACAAGGCACTCGGCATCTTCTTTCTGAGCATCCTCGTGGTGCTGTTCTCTTTCCTCCTCATCCTCCTCTCCTACGCCTTCATCGTGGCAGCCATCGTGAGGATCCCTTCTGCCGCTGGCCGACGCAAAGCCTTCTCCACCTGCGCCGCCCACCTCACGGTGGTCATCGTGCATTTTGGCTGTGCCTCCATCATCTACCTGCGGCCAGACTCTGGGGCCAACCCCTCCCAGGACCGCCTGGTGGCGGTGTTCTACACGGTGGTGACTCCATTGCTGAACCCTGTGGTCTATACCCTGAGGAACAAGGAGGTGAGGGTGGCCCTGAGAAAGAGCCTGGCGCGGGGCTGCAGGCTCTGTTCGCATTAATGAGTTCCCTTCCTAGACTAGATATCCCCCACCCGGAAAACAAGAGCCGTTTCTGTAGTGTGTTGCTTTGTCTTGTTTTGATATGAATGTCTGTGTCTGTATGAGTGTGCCACATGAGCGGATGTGTCCATCGAGATCAGGAAAGGGCCTCCAATTTTTCAGGGTTTGTGTTACAAATAACTAGAGCCTCCTGATATAAGTTCTAGGAGAGAGTCCTCGTCCACTAGAAGCAAGCACCACAAAGCTATTTCTCTAACCCCTGTTTGCAATTTTGTCTTGTTTGAGACAGAGTTTCATTATGTAGCCCTGGTTAACCTGGAACTCACTTGCCTTGAACTCACAAAGATTTGTCTGCCTCTGCCTCCCCAACGTTGGGACTAAAGGCCTACGCCACCACTGGTTATTGTGGAATACTCCTTTAATCCCAGCATGTCAGGGGCGCAGAGGCAGGCAGATCTCTGAGTTCCAGTCCAGCTTAGTGTACAAAGTGAGTTCTAGAACAGCAGGACAACACAGAAAAACCCTGTCTTGAAAAACCAATAAAAGAAGGAAGGGAGGGAGAGAGGGAGAGAGGGAGGGAGGGAGGGAGGGAGGGAGGAAGGGAGGAAGGAAGGCAAGCAGACCTGTGCCATTAATACAGGATCTGCAATGGCTTCTTAATCCCCTATGCTTCTGGTGTTGATTTTATTATGGACAGAAGGCATCAAGGAGATGTCCCTTGGAGACAAAGGGGCCAATACATCAAAGGTAGCGTGGGAGTCATAGAACAGTCTAACTTTTTTTAATTTTGAAGAGATTTATTCTATTTTTATTTATGGTATATGTGAGTATGGATAAGTAGGTAGATGCATTTGAAGGTGTTAGACTCCTTAGAGAGAGCTGTGGTAACCCGCAGTTGTGAGCTGTGATGTGGGATTCCCCTCTATATGCTGTGACTATCATTGGTTAATGAATAAAGAATCTGCCTGGCCTGTGATAGGATAGAGTAGAGCTAGGTGGGAAAAACTGCCATACTCATAGTGCATGCACACAGATGGATGGAGAGAGAGAGAGAGAGAGAGAGAGATCTTTTAAAAGACGGGGTGGTGAGGTGCCTTAGTAGGTAAAGGTACATGTTTCCATGTCTAAAGATCTAAGCCCCCAATCACATGGTAAAAGAACAGAAATTACTCCAGGAAGTTGTCCTCTGACTTCTCCATGCCTGTAGTTCCCCCAATCCCCTCCATACACACAAAATAAATAATGTCAAAATTTTTTAAAAGATACAGAAACTCACCAAAACTGCATATATAAATACATTTGCTTGTTTGTTTGTTTATTATGTGCATGTAGGATTACCTCCAGAGCAAGATTCATGCAGGACTAACATCAGACACTCGGATGACAATGATCACAGCGTTGCAGACAACCCTGGAATAAGTGCTCAGTTAACTAGAATCCATACGGCTCTCACAACTGACAGTCCAACCTGTAGCACCTAACAGAGCATTTAGATTGGAATATCCCTGCATGTTCCCTTCCCGAGTCTCCAAAGTCTCTGTTTTGTTCATCCCCTGTCTGTCAGCACCCACTTCCCAGTGCTGGGGGTATAATTCCGTGGGAAATTACTTACCTGGCTAGCATGGCCCTAAGTTCCATCCCTACAGAAAGAAAGCATTTCCTTAAAAAACATGTAAGGCATCGAAACCCCAGTCTCACCAGCACACAAGTCAGCCATATAGAAACTAAACAGAGAAATAACAAAACTAACAGATGTCATGACTCAAATAGATTTAACAGACATCTACAAAGGTTGTCACCCAAACACACACACACAAAAATACCTTCTCAGCACCTCATAGAACCATCTCTCAAATTGACCACATATTCAGTAACAAAGCAAACCTCAACAGACACACACACACACAAAATGGAATAACTCCCTGTATCTTTTTTTGGGGGAGGGGCAGTTTCAAGACAGGGTTTCTCCATAGCTTTTGGTTTCTATCCTGGAACTAGCTCTTGTAGACCAGGCTGGCTTAACTCCCTGTATCTTATTGGATCGCCATGGCTTAAAGTTAGAAATCAACAATAACAGCACTAATTGAAGAAAGTCTACAAACTCATGGAAATCGAACAATGCTCAACAGAATCACCCCAGGACAAGGAAGAAATAAAGAAAGAAATTAAAGACTTCCTAAAATTGAATGAAAATGAAGGCAAAACACACCCAAAGCTATGGGACACTGTGAAAGCAGTGCTAAGGGGAAAGTTCACAGCACTAAGTGTCCACATAAAGAAAGTGGATAAATCTCGCACTAGCGACTTAACAGCACACCTGAAAGCTCTAGAACAAAAAGAAGCAGACTCACCCAGGAGAAATAAACAAGAGGAAATAATCAAATTGAGGCTGAAATCAATAAAATACAAAGACCAATGAAATCAACAAGATAAACAAACCTTTATCCAAACTAATCAAAAGGCAGAGAAAGAATTTCCAAATTTACCAAATCAGAAATGAAAAGGAGAACATAACAACAGACACTGAGGAAATTCAGAGAATCATGAGGTCATACTTTGAAAACCTATACTCCACAAAACTGGAAGCCCTAAAAGGACAATTTTCTGTATAGGTACCACAAACCAAAAATTAAATCAAGACAAGATGAACAATTTAAATAGACTTATAGCCCCTAAGGAAATAGAAGTCATCATTAAGTCTCCCAACCCACCCCCCAAAAAACTCAGGGCCCAATGGTTTCAGCACAGAATTCTACCAAAACATCAAAGAAAAGCTAATACCTATACTCCTCAAATGGTTTCACACAATAAAAACAGAAAGAACCCTGCCAAACTCTTTTGATAAGGCTACACTTACACTGATTCTGAAACCACACAAAGACTCAACCATGAAAGAGAATTACAGACAAATCTCCCTCATGAACATTGATGCAAAAATACTCCATAAAATATTGGCAAATCAAATCCAAGAACACATCAAAAAAAATCATTGGCCATGATCAAGTCAGCTTCATCCTAGAGATGCACAGATGGTTCAGCATATGAAAATCTATAAATGTAATCTACCATACAAAAACTAAAAGAAAAAGACCATATGGTCATCTCATTAGATGCTGAAAAAGCCTTCAACAAAATCCAACACCCCTTCATGAAAAAGGTCTTGGAGAGATAAGGGATACAAGAAATACACACACAGAGAGAGAGAGAGAGAGAGAGAGAGAGAGAGAGAGAGAGAGAGAGAGCCAACAGCCAACATCAAATTAAATGAAGAGAAACTCAATGTGATTCTACTAAAATCTGGAACAAAGCAAGGCTGTCCATTCTCTCCATATCTACTCGACATAGTATTCAAAGTTCTAGCTAGAGCAATAAGACAACAAAAGAAGATCAAGGTGATACAAATTGGAAAGGAAGAAGTGAAATTTTCGCTATTTGCAGATAATATGATAGTATACATAAGTGACCCCAAAAATTCTAAAGGGAACTCCTACAGCTGATGAACACCTTCAGTAATGTGGCAGATACAAGATCAACACACAAAAAAAAAATCAATAGCCCTCCTATATACAAATGATAAAATGGCTGGGAAAGAAATCAGAGAAAGAAATCACCATTTACAAATACTGTAAAATATCTTGGGGTAACACTAACCAAAGAAGTGAAAGACCTGTATGACAAGAACTTTAAGTCTTTGAAGAAAGAAACTGAGGAAGATACCAGAAAATGGAAAGATCTCCCATGCTCTTGGATAGGTAGTATCAACATAATAGAAATGGCAATACTACCAAAAACAATCTACAGAGTCAATGCAATCCCCAGCAAAATCCCAACACAATTCTTTACAGACCTCAAAAGAACAATACTCAACTTCATATGGAAAAACAAAAAACCCAAAATAACCAAAACAATCTTGTACAATAAATGAACTTCCAGAGACATTACCATCCCTGAAATCAAGCTCTATTATAGAGCTACAGTAATGAAAACAGCTTGGTATTGGCATAAAAACAGACGGGTGGACCAATGGAATCGAATCAAAGACCCTTATATTAATCTGCACCCATATAAATACCTGACTTTGACAAAGAAGCTAAAATTATACAATGGAAAAAAGAAAGCATCTTCAAAAAATGGTCCTGGCATAACTGGATATCTACATGTAGAAGAATGCAAATGGATCCATATCTATCCACATGGAAAGAACTCAAGTTCAAATGGATCAAAGATTTCAACATAAATCCAGCCACACTGAGCCTCATAGAAGAGAAAGTGGGAAGTAGCCTTGAACGCATGGGCATAGGAGACAACTTCCTGAATGCAACACCAGTAGCACAAACACTGAGAGCAACAATAAATAAATGGGACCTCCTGAAACTGGAAAGCTTCTGTAAGGCAAAGGACACTGTCAATAAGACAAAACAGCAGCCTACAGAATGGGAAAAGATCTTCACCAACTCCACATCGGACAGAGGACTGATCTCCAAAATATATAAAAACTCAAGAAACTAGACATCAAAATACCAAATAATCTAATTAAAAAGGGGGTACAGATCCAAACAAAGAATTCTCAACAGAAGAATCTCAAGTGACCAAAAAACATTTAAGAAACTGCTCAACATCCTTAGCCATCAGGGAAATACAAATCAAAACAACTCTGAGGTATCATCTTACACCTGTCAGAATGGCCAAGATCAAAAACACCAATGACAGCTTATGCTAAAGAAGATTCAGAGTAAGGAAAACACTCCTTCATTGCTGGTAGGAGTGCCAACTTGTACAGCCACTTTGGAAATCAATATGGGTGGTCTCTCAGAAAATTGGGACTCAACCTACCTCAAGACCCAGCAATACCACTTTTGGGCATATACCCAAAGAATGCTCAATCACACTACAAGGACATTTGCTCAATTATGCTCATCGCATCATTATTTGTAATAGCCAGAACCTAGAAACAACCTAGATGCTGCTCAACTAGAGAATGAATAAAGAAAATGTGGTACATTTACACAATAGAGCATTACTTAGCAGTTTTTAAAAAATGACATCTTGCTAGGCGGTGGTGGCGCACACCTTTAATCCCAGCACTTGGGAGGCAGAGGCAGGCAGATCTCTGGGAGTTCGAGGCCAGCCTGGTCTGCAAGAGCTAGTTCCAGGTCAGGCACCAAAGCTACAGAGAAACCCTGTCTAAACCCCCCCCCCCAAAAAAAAAGACATCTTGAAATTTGCATGCAAATGAATGGAATTAGAAAAAAAAAATCCTGAGTGAGGTAATTCAGACCCAGAAAGATGAGCGTGGTATGTACTAGCTCATAAGTGGATATTAGAGGTAAAGCAAAGGATAACCAGCCTATAGTCCACGACCCCAGAGAAGCCTGGTAACAAGGAGAACCCTAAGAGAAACATACATGGATGCCCCAGGAAGGGGAAATAGACAAGATCTCCTGAGAAAATTGGGAGTGTAGGGGTGGAGGGAGGAGGGGAGGAGGAAAAAGGGGGAAGGGGAGAAGAACATGAGGGAATGGATGTTTGAGATGGGAGAAGGACAGAGAGGAAGAGCAAAAAAGAGATACCTTTATTGATAGAGTCATTATGGGGCTAGCAAGAAACCTGGCACTAGAGAAATTCCCAGGAATCCACAAAAATGACCCCAGCTAAGAATCTAAGCAATAGTGGAGAGGGTGCACAAACTGGCCTTGCCCTGTAGTCAGATTGATGACTTATTGTTATCATAAACCTTCTTCATCCAGCAATTGATGGGAACAGATGCAGAGATCTACAGTGGAGCACTAGGCTGAGCCTTCAATGTCCAGTCAAAGAGAGGGAGGAGTGAGAATACAAGCAAAGAGGTCAAGACCATGATGGGAAACCCACAGAAACAGTTTACCTGAGCTAACAGTAGTTCACTGTTCCAGAATGACAGTGAGAGAACCAGCACAGGACCAAACCAGGTCCTCTGAATGTGGGTGACAGTTGTGTGTCTGGGGCAGTCTATGGGGCCACTGGCAGCGGGACCAGGATTTATCCCTACTGCTTGAAGTAACTTTTTGGACCCCATTCTCTTTGGAGGGATGCCTTACTCAACCTAGATACATTGGGGAGGGCCTTGGTCCTGCCTCAAAGCAATGTGCTAAACTTTGTTGACTCCCTTTGTTGACTCTCTCTGAGGAGTGAATAGGGATGGGGTGGGAGGAAGATGGAGGAAGTGGGAGGAGAAGAAGGAGTGGGAACTTGGATTGGTATGTAAAATGAGAAAAGATTGTTTTTTAATTAATTAATTAAAAATAAAACAAAACAAAAAAAAGAGGAAAAAGAAAAAAAAAGAATATGAGAGGAATAGAGCCATGGCAACTCACTTCTGTAACCCCAGCCCTTGGGAGGCTGTTCTAGTCTACTTTCTATTACTATGATAAACACCATTGCCAAAAGCAACTTGGGTTGGAAAAGATTTCTTAGAGTTCATCATGAAGTGAACTCAGGGCAGGAACCAGGAGGCAGAAACGGAAGCAGAGACCAGAGAGGAACACTGCTCCAGCCTCCAACTTCTCAGTTGAAATTTCCTCTTTCTAGATAGGTCTAAGTTTGTGTCAAGTTGACATAAAAAACAAATCATCACAGAGATTAATATAGAACGAGCAAGCATCCAAGGCCAGTTTAGGCTATGCAAGTACCATGACACCTTGAGCTACAGTTGAAGGCCCTTAAAAATAAAAACCCACATGGAAAAACTGTGCCCACTGATCCAAATTGGCTACCAGTTTCACCAGGAACCCAGGACACGGTACATGCCAAGCAGGGGCTCTACTACTGAGTCACACCTCACCGTCAGCAATTTTTCTTTAGCATCCCATGACCTTAAAAGCATTAATAGGGCATGGTGGATTACAACTGTAATCCCAGCAGCACCAGGGAGGTTAAGGCAGAAAAATGAGTGAAGAGTCTAGCCTGAGCTATGTAAGTGAGACCTTGCATTAAACAAAGAACACCAGTTAAGAAACTTCTCTGTGACTGGTAAGATGGCTCAGTCGGTAAAGGCTCTTGTCACCAAGTCTGAGGATCTGAGTTCAATCCAGAACTTACACTGTGGAAGGAAAGAACTGATTCCCAAAATGTGTCCTCTGGTCATCACAAGACCCCAATGTGTGCCCCCGCCACATTCAAATACATAAATAAAAATGTAATAAAACACGTATTTTTACAATTTTTTCCTCAGGCAATAGAGAAAGTAAAAGTGCTTTCCGGAAAATCTGACAAGGTCATTTTGCTCCCCAGACCCCAACAGGTGAAAACAAACTCCTAAATGCTGTCCTCTGACCTCCACATGCACGCATGGCATCCTCCTGCCCACATCCATACACACAAAAACACACAATAATAAATCATGTTTAAGCTGGGTATGGTGACCCACTTTTTTCATCACAGCTCTCAGGAAGCAGAAGCAGGCAGGTCTCTGAGTTCAAGGTCAGCCTGGTCTACAAAGGGAGTTCCAGAACAGCCAGGACTACACAAAGAAACCCTGTCCAAAAACAACATTAATAATAATTTTTAAATATGTATTTATTATATATGCAGTGTTAGTGTCCGTGTCTGCCTACATGCCAGAAGAGGACATAAGACCTCATTATAGCTAGCTGTAAGCCACTATGTGGTTGCTGGGAATTGAACTCAGGACCTCTGGAAGAATAGTCAATGTTCTTAACCTCTGAGTCATCTCTCCAGCCCTAATAATAATTTTTTTAAAGAAAGAAAGTTCTCAAACAATGCATTCTATTGGTTCATCTTAAGGTAGATAGCCACCCAAGATCCAATGACTAGAATCACCTGATGCGATGCTTAACACTTTGTCAACTTGACACAATCTACGAACACCTGGGAAGAGTTGTCTACAACTGATTGACCTGAGAGCATGTCCATAGGGGATTGTCTTAATTAAGTCAATTGACATAAAAAGAGACCCAGCCTACTGTGGGTGGCACCATTCCCTAGACAGACGTTTCTGAACTGTGTAAAAGTGTAGAAATCCAGCTGAACACAAAAAAGCTTGCATGCATTCATTTCTTTCTCTTTGCTCTTGACTGTCGATGTGATATGACTATTTTAAGTTCTTGCCTTGAGTTCCTCATAATAATGAACTCTAACCTGGAACTGTAAGCTAGAATAAATTCCTCTCTCCTCTAAGTTTCTTTTTTTATTAAGTTCTTGTTTAAAGTAACAGAAATGAAGCTAGGACAGCTGGCCAAAAAGGAACCAAAGGTGGACTGGAAAACCACATGGTTTTTCCCCAAGATGGGAGTCCAAGTTAGCCCTGTGTAAGCGGAGACCCAGAAGTGCCCACTTCGCACAGAAACCAAAGACATTGGGTGTTAACTATTCCTTTATTAGGTGGTAAGGGAACTGGGAGGTGAGGGCTGTACAATGCAAGACCTGGGAATTCAGCTACAACGGACTGTGACCAAGTGCCATATTATAAAAATAGCCTAAAAACATTGCTATTAGGCAGTGAGGCTGAGCCGAGGGAATACCAGGAAGAGGGGGTGCTACTCTCACAGGTAGTGTCTCCCCAACTTCAGCCCTGTATTTACAATTAGAAGTGGAATGCATACAAAATACATGACGTCCCCCAACCCTAAAAGGTGAGCCAGGCTCAGGAGGGGGACCTGGAGTGGGGGCTTTGGTGGGAAAGACCCCTTTCTCAGTGAGTCTACAAATTTTATCTGGAATGCAGTGAAGTCAGGAAAGGGTATGGGAAGGGGAAGGAGGCTCCCAAGTGTCCCCTGACCCCAGGGAAGAGTGTGCCCAAGGCTGGCTACTTGGTACATACCAGGGCCGCATACTCAGTACACGGGACCCTAGTCCTGTCTGTGTACTCGGTACACAGAGTCCGGATCGGCCGAATGGGCCCACAGACTCAGCCCCACGGGGGCGCTGGAGGGATTTGCAGGGGCGGGGAGCATCTCCATATATATATTTTGTAAAAAATAATAATAATAATAATAAGTTTGTTTAAATGAATTTGTCTCTATACAAAACGTAAAAAAGAAAAAATAACTCACTCATGCCAGAGTATGAGAAAATAAGAAGAGGCAAAAACAAAAGGTGCACGCGGGAGGGGGGGGGGAGTAGTGGAGGCAGGGTGAGGGGTCAAGAAGTCCCAGACCCCTTAGAGGGCCGAGATGGTGGGAGGTCAGCCCCTACCCATTATAAATAAAGGAAGACTGGGCGTCTGGGCTTGTGACCAGCTTGGTCACACTGCTACGGAGAGGGGCAGGAAGGCAGGTACAGAGCAGAGAGAAACGGATGAGAATCAACTTAAAAGGAAGAGAAACCAGGGAGGGGTGTTACTTCAAGCCCGCCCCCCACCCCTGCTCGCCAAGATCCAAGAACTTAGGCCATCACCTGTCTCTTGGGGGTGACTTCTGGCTGGGGCCCCAGCTGAGTCTGGGACTGAGGGAGGGAGGGAACAGGCATGGGGTGTGGCTGAGCAGGTAGGGCTCCAGCCGCTGTGGCACCAGTGACAGTTGCTGGGCTAGGGGTAGAATCGGACCAGTCTGAGAGGGCGGGAGGGGACGGGCTGGCCCAGTGCTCTGGAGACTCTGGAGATGGGGTCAAATAAGGATGTTCACTGGGAACCCGCAGGAAGCGGGCCTTTGTGGGGCTGCTGTGGGTCCCCGCTGCAGGGTATTCCTCTCCATGTCCTGGGGCCGCCAGGTAGGGTGGCGGTCGCTCCTGGGGAGAAACTGGGGTTCCCGGGTTGAGTAGTTGGGGTCCTGGAGCCAGGGGCAACAGGAATGAGGGCCCAGGTGGGGCAGGTGGAGGCAGCCGGGCCCAGTCGAGGGGCACAGCCACAGGGTTGAGTAGACCCAGGCTGAGCACACAACCCCCGGGAGGCTGGCGCCCGAGAGGGCCCGCCCGATTTGCACCAAGCTGTGCCAAGGACACCGCAGTAGCCGTGGTAGCATAAGGACCCTCCAGGGGGAAGCCTCCAGGGGAAGCAGGGGGCCCACCGAAAGGCCTAGGGGAGTCCAGCGAGTCCACAGGCGACAATGTGACAGAGCTGTCTGCCAGAGGGCCTGGGCAGGCCAGTGTCAGCTTCTTGCCCCGACCCCGGGTTCCCTGTGGCCCCAACCCTGTCTTGCCAGGAGGCCTCCTGCTCTTCTTGGTCCCAGACTGCACCGCTTTGAGCCCAGGAAGGAAGGCCCCTGGTGGGCAGAGCAGAGGCCCCAAGCCATGGGGACCCGGGGGACTCCGGGGGCCACTGGGCTGGTCCAGCAACCGCACAATGTCCTGGTGCAACCGCTCTTGGGCTACATCTCGGGGCAGCCTGTCCAGGTGATCTGTGATCTCCCGGTTGGCAAAATGGTCCAGCAGCAGCTTGGCAGCCTCAAAGCTGCCCTCACGGGCAGCCAAGAACAGTGGCGTCTCCTCCTGAGGGAAGGAAAGGGGCAGAACCCACAGATGTCAGTCACTCTCTGCCCCCTAGTTCCTAGGACATCCTGTGAACCCTGAAGATGGATGGATCTGGGTTGCGATCCCAGCTCTGCTGAAGGAACAAGCTCTCTGCCCTCAGCCATGTAGCTGCAGCAGGTGCATCTAGCCAGGACTTACCTTAGGCACAAAATTTAAAGGGGCATCAAAATCTCCTGTCATCAAAATAAATTACATGCTGATACAATGATTTGTAAAAGATTAAAAAGCCAGGTGTCAGGGCTCTCATGGTGATGCACACTTTTAATTCTAGCACCCAGGGGCAAAGACGGGTGGATTTCTGTGAGTTCCAGGCTAGTCTGGTCTACATAGTGAGACTTTGACAAAAAAGGAAAAAAGAAAGAAACCAAAGCCAGGTGTGGTAATGGCAAGATGGCACAGTGGGTAGATGCACTTGTGACCAAGCCTGTTCACTTCATCCTTGGTACGCAAACAGGCAGCTCACACCTGCCTGGAACTCCAGCTCTAGGGGGATTCAATACCCGCAACTCATGTCCACATACCTACGCGCGCGTGCGCGCGCGCGCACACACACACACACACACACACACACACACACACACTATTTAAAAATAAAACACATCACTGAAAAAAATAGCAAGGAATCACAGTATATACCAGCATTTTGGCAGCAGAAACATGAGAATTGTGGGTTCAAAGCTAGGTTGGGGTACAAAGCCAGTCTCAATATATAGATAATATTAATAAATGTTATATTATAACATTATATATATATTTCATATTTTAAAAAGTAAAGCCAGTGGATGGGTCAGCAGGTAAAGGTGCCTGATAACCTAAGTTCAAACAAAAGAACCTAAATAATATAAGGAGACTCCCACAAGTAGTGCTCTGCCCTCCACAGCCCTGCTGTAGAAGCACACAGAAACAGTAAATAAAAGGAACAAGATAAAAGAGATTATGGACTGATCCTCTGGCGAGGGTTTTTGACAATCAACCTAACATTTGCCTCCCCCTGAGGATCTGCTCAGTGCTTGACAAATGAGTCTGCTTGCTGAAGCTCACAAATGCAATAGAGGATGCTACTGATTCCCTAATTCACAAGGAGGACACTGAGTCTCAGAGATGTGTAGCAACTTGCCCATTGTCACACAGCGACTACCACGAATGTCCTCCTTTGATCTGCTGTCAGAGCCTGTAGGCCTCACTCCCACTCCTGAAAGCGGACTATAGGCAAGATGAAAGCCCCCAAAGGCTCTTCCCAAGCCTGCTGTGCCACATACAAGGGCTGTGGAAGTACCAGCTCCCAAGGACTCACCTTGCTGTCCTGCATGTCCTTGTTGGCTCCATTTTTCAGCAGAGCCAAGGTAGCCTCCACATTGTTCACAGCTGCAGCCCAATGTAAGGCTGATTTCCCTGTAGATAAAAATCAGAGCCAGGTTCATGTCAGGTCCCCAAGACAGGACAGGCAAACTAAGGAAGTCATTTCCATTCCTATTAAGAGGCCACATCCCCTGTAGGCATTTTGGCCATCCACAGGCATAGGTTACAAGATGCACCCTTCGCTATGAAAGAACATGTTCCTGCTTCAGGTCAGACCACCTCTCTCTCTCTCTCTCTCTCTCTCTCTCTCTCTCTCTCTCTCGGCCTTCAATCTCTCCTTAGCTGCTTTTTAAAAATTATCTAATATCAACCATGAATTAACACCCCTCCCCCACCCCCTGCCCCAGGGACCTTTGTCTGTTAAAGTAGTTTTAGAGGCCATTGAGGCTTTGGAGTCTTCTGGTAACAAAGAAAATGGACACATCAGCCTGCCATTCAGTAAAGTTCAAATTACCATAGAAAACACTGGAGGTGCCTGGGTATGCGGAAGCCCACTAGAGCAAAGTTGTTTCCTTAACAGAACCTAAGTATGACCTCTGGTCCTTGGTGGAAACCCAACACGCTACATACAGCTGTCTCCTTTACAGAGTTAACTTGGGGAGCTGGAGACATAGTTCAGAAGAGCAATGGCTGTTCTTCCAGGAGACCCAGGTTCAGTTCCCAGCACTCACATGACAGTTCACAACTGCCTGTAACTGCAGTTCCAGAAGATCTGACACCCTCTTGTGGCCTGTGTGGGCACTGCATGCATGTGGTACACAGACACATAAAAATAACACCTTTTTAAAATAGCCCAGTAGGGCCTATCAGTGACCAGGCCAGGACTCTACCTTTGTCCCTCCAGGAAATCTGAGTCACCTGAAGACATGCTAAGGACAGGGGAGGACACAAAGTACTTTCCTTCCTAGGAGTCCCTTTCTCAATGCAGCTGCTTGTGGAATTTTCATCAGGCAGCACTTTGGAGCCTCCTCTATGCAGCCTATGTATTTCCTGTTTTCTTCTTTGGCCATGCATGTATGGTCTTGTGTATGGGTATGTGTGTATGCACATCTGTGTGTGCGTGTGGAGGCTGGATCTTCCACCATATTCATTCTCTCAATCAAACCCAGAACTCAACAGCATACTAATCTTGTTTGGCAGCTTGCGCTAAGGATCCCCTGTCTCTGGAATTACACACAGCTGGCCATCACACCCACTTAGTGTTTACATAGGTCTCTGGAGATCCAAACTCAGGCCCTCACACGTGTACAGCAAGTGCTTGAACAACTAAGCCCCCCCTTTCCTTCTTTTCTATTTTTTTATTTGTTTTGTTTTTTTGTTTTTCAAGACAGGGTTTCTCCGTGTAGCCCTGGCTGTCCTGAAACTCACTCTGTAGACCAGGCTGGCCTTGAACTCACAGACATCCACCTGCCTCTGCCTCCAAGTGTGGGATTAAAAGCATGAGCCACCACCACTCAACCTCTATTTTCCTTTGGATACTGAGCAAAGCCCAGGCATGATTTCCTGGTTCTCTGAACTTACTTGTCCTCTGAAGCTTACCCCTCCCCCAGCTGCCACCAGGCTGCAGCTTTCTGGCCACCATCCCAAAAGACACAAATTTCTCTTCCTTTCCCCCATCTCACATCTCAGTTGCTGTTGCTTTTCTATCAAACACTAATGAAACTGTGTTTGAGCTCTCTTCTTCTTGTTTTTTTTTTTTTTGAACTCTCTTCTTAGTCCATTTCTAAATCCTTTTATGGATGAAACAGAGGACTCAGGAAAGAAGTCCAAGTTACCCAGTAACACCAGAAGTGGAATGTTGTCCCACATGCTGTAATGCCCAGTCCAGACCCTCATCCAACACACCAACCACCAATTGTCCAGTCGCAGATGTCAATGAGGATGAAGCTGAAAACCAAAAGGTACTCCACAGGATGTTTGTGAGTGTCTGAGTGTGTCTACAGCTGTGTGAGATCCTTCGGACACAAGGACAGCTTGCTGTGACTCTGCTCAGGTCATACCCAAGACCAGGAAACTGCCCTCACAGATTGCCAGATTTGCTAGTTTATGACACCTGTCCAGCAGGTGGCAGCAGAGTCCACTTTTCCCAACAAAGCCCAGTCAGGCTGGGGATGCTGTCCAACCGTTGGCGTTCTTGCCTAGTGTGAGCAAGGCATCAGCTTCTATCCCCAGTGTGATCAAAAAAAAAAGCAAAAAAAAAAAAAAGTTAATGATAGAGTGTCCTCACAGAATATCTTTGCCATCTATTTGTCTAAGAAGGGATCAGTAGTGAGAATATATAAAGCAGCACAATCAATTCAATAAATAAAACAATTAGCTGCACAGTTCACAAGAGAAAAATCAATAGTCAATAAATCATTTAAAACGTTCAAAGAACAGACATGCTGGCACAATGCTTTGAATCCCAGCCTCTGAAATCAGAGGAAGGTAGACCTCTCTGAGTTCAAGGCCAGCCTGGTCTACAGAACTAGTTCCAGGCCAGCCAGGACTACATAGTGAGACCTGTAGTAAACAAAACAACACCGATGACCAAAACAAACAAACAAAAACCCTTACCATACACCTTAGCCATAAAGAAAAATAAAATTAAAATTATACTGAGATAGCCAGGCAGGGTGGTACACAACTTTATCCCAGCACTCAAGAGGCAGAGACAGGCAGATCTCTGAGTTCAAGGCCAGCCTGGTCTACAAGCAAGTTCCAAGATAACCAGAACTATTCAAAGAAATACTGTATTGAAAAAAAAGTACACTGAAATGCTACCAGAATGACTTTCATTAAGGGGAAAAGAGAGAGAGAGAGAGAGAGAGAGAGAGAGAGAGAGAGAATACAAATCCTCGAGAAAGGGATCCTCATGCACTCGTGATGAGGAAGTAACTAGCACAGCAGCTATAGAGGACATTACAGATGTCCTCAAACACCTAAATGTAGAACTGCCCTATGATTCAGCTATGGTTCTCCTGGAGGAATCTGAGTCAGCATATAATCGAGGCACCCGCACGCCCATGCCAACTGTGGCACCCACAGCATCTACACTATAGAATCCAGCCAAGGTACCCATCAACACTGTGTTTATAATGGAGTGTTATTCAGCCGAAGCAAAGAAGGAAAATGAACTAGGCAGTGGCAAATGCCTTACTTTGGAAAGAGAGACAGGAGGATCAGGAGTTCAAGATCTTTGGCTACACAGTCAGTTGGTAGCAAGCCTGGGTTACATGAGACCCTGTCTCAAAAGGGGGCGGGGGGGTCAAATTATACAATTTTCAAGAAAACTGATAAGAATAGGAGACCATCATGGTAAGTGAAGTAATGCAGACTCAAAGACAAGTACTTCAGGGTTTAGTGAATATTTGGACTCTTAAAAAAAAAAGCAGGGGGGCTGGAGAGATGGCCCAGCGGTTAAGAGCACTGACTGCTCTTCCAGAGGACCCGGGTTCGATTCCCAGAACCCACATGGCAGCTCACAACTGTCTGAAAATGCAGTTCCATGAGATCTGACACCTTCACACCAACAAACATAATAAAGTTAAGTAAATAAATAAATAAATAAAAAGCAGGGGAAGGGAGAGGACCACAAAAGTCGAGGTGGACTTAAGAGGGCGGGACTCGATAGGACGGAGAGAGGAAGTGAAAGGGGAGTGGATGCCATCAGAGTGTGCTGTCATAAGAACAGAACTTAATGCATCCAGTCAAGCTAGGGAGAGGGTCAGGGAGCACGGAGAGAGAAAGGGAAGGGAAGGGAGGGGAAGGGAGGGGAGGGGAGGGAGGGGAGGGGAGGGAGGGGAGGGAAAGGAGAGGAAGAGAAGGAGAAGCAAAGAGCATGTCTTGGGGAACCTACATTCTTTCCTAAAATAGAGGCACCCTATAAGTCCTGTTCCAGCCATGTGGGAGCCCTGGTGTGGACAGCTGAGCACACACTTGTGTCAACATGGGAAGAAGGCAGCAGCACCAACAGGTGCCACCTATCACATCCTCAGCACTTACCCAGCTCATCCACAGCATTGACATCAGCATGGCTGGCAATGAGCTCTTCCACCATGCCCTCCACTGCCAGGCGAGCCGCCAGGATCAGTGCAGTGGAGCCATCTGCCATGCGAGCATCCAGGTCAGTGGAGCGGTTCCTGATGAGAATCTTAAAAAAAAAAGCCATGGCAGGACATCATGTAGGAGCAGAGAAATGCATGGCATCCAGAGAGCCCCAAACCCCACGGCCTTGGGACCCACGAGCTTCAGGTACTTCCTGACTTACAAGGGGGTGATATTTTTGCTAATGACATTGTAGATCAAAGTAACCTCATTGAAAAAATAGATTTATAGAATAGTATGTAGGAGGCTAGGGAGATGGCTCAGTGGACATGTATCTGACCTCAGATCCCAAAGCCCGTGTTGAAAAAAAAAAAAAGCCAAATTTTGCCATGTGTATAACCCTCAGACTGTGTGGGAGAGGACAGGAGCTTACTGGCCACCAGCCTAGCTCCAGATTCAGTGATGGACTCTGTCTCAAAAAGAATAAGATAGAGAACGATAGAGCAAGATATCCAACAGCAAGCTGGGCAGTGGTAGCACACAGCTTTAATCCCAATGCTTGGGAGGCAGGGGGATCTCTGTACATTTGAGGCCAGTCTGATCTACAAAGCAAGTTCCAGAATAGCCAGGGCTACACCGAGAAAGTATCCCTCGAAAAGAAAAGAAAAGAAGACATCCAACAGCCTCCTTTGGCTGCTGCAGCTGAACAGCAGGCATGTGTATACACAGGGACACACATGCCACACAAATAAACCACACACAAAGTAAAGCACCAACACACATGCACATATACACATCAGCACTTACAAAAAACTCAAACGTGCAAATACAAAATAACACCATAATAAAACACAGCACTTTATATGCTAAAATTAAGAAAAAAAAATCTTTGTTTTTATCTCTAAGACAAGGGTCTCACTGGGCAGCCCTGGCTGTCCTGTAACTCACTCTGTAGATTAGTGGCTGGGATTAAAACCGTGTGCCACCACATCCAGGTAAAAACAATGGGTTTAGCTGTCCTGTAACTCACTCTGCAGATTAGTGGCTGGGATTAAAACCGTGTGCCACCACATCCAGGTAAAAACAATGGGTTTAACAACCCTAATCCACTAAAGAGCAGAGCGTAGTGGACCCAGCCCAGTTTAAAAGTACTGGGAACAAAGTGTCAGTCTACAGTTGAACAAAGGCAGCAAACATGCAAACTAGGAGAGAAATGAGGGCTTGCTCTGCGGTGCAGCGTTTGTCCAGCATGTGCAGACCACGGCTCAACCCCCAGTGAGGGGACAGAGAGCTGTTTATATATCAGGAAGCAGGTAGTGTAATCCCATCACTCGGGGGTGCTGAGGCACAAGGATCAAGTTCAATGCTAGCCCAAGCCATACACTAGACGGTCCAAAAAAAAAAAAAATAGCGCTGAACATCGTGTATTTCCTTGAATATGTCACTAACAAGTGAAAAAGAAGAACACTGAGGCTACAAGTAGAAAAATCTAAGCCAGAGGGTCAGGGAGATGGCTCAGCAGGTAAAGGCTGGCTGCCAAGCCTGAAGATCTGCGTTCAATCCTCAGGATCTACATGGTGGAAGGAGAGAACCAATTCCTGGTTGTTGGCTTTTAATTAATTAATTAATTTTTTAAATTAATTGTGTGCATGTATGCATGCACACACGCAGGGTCTGAGGAGGCCAGAAGAATGTGTCAGATCCCCTGGACCTGGAGTCACAGGTGATTGTGAACAACCAGATGTGGATGCTGGGAACCAAACTCAGGTCTTCTGAAGAGCAGCTCTAAATGCCCTTAACCACTGAGTCACCTCTCCAGTTCCTGAGAACCAATTGTTAAAAGTTATCCACTGACCTCCACACTTTTTTAAAAGCTCTAGGTCAGGCACTACTTATTCTTGGCAAGTCCCAAATATCCCCATTTCCAAACGACAAAAACAAGCTTTGCCAGACAGACAAGGGCTCAAATCCAGGTGAATCCGATGCCCACCCAGTAGCTCTGCAGTCTGAAGAGACAAGCCTGTCTCACCTGAAAAACACCCTGGGCATCCGCCGTCACTGCTGTGTGCAGCGGGGTGCGACCCGAATGGTCCTGGGCATTGGTGTCTGCCCCAGCATCCAGTAGCCGCTTGGCGGCATCCGCACGGGCATAGCGGGCAGCCAGATGCAGGGCGGTCTCGCCAGTGCGGTCAGTTCGTGCTCCGAGCTGGGCCCCCTGGCAGATCAGGTCTGATATGATGCTGGCTGACGCGTCATCCACCTCGTCTTCCTCGGCCGGCATTGGCTCCAGGGCTCCCCCACAGAAGGAGGCCAGCATAAGCGGGGTGAAGCCATCTGCAGGGACCAGGAGGGTGTCACTGGCATAAGGATCTTCCTGAGGGATAATGTCAGGGGCTCTGTAGTAGACGCAACTCGGACACACCACACCACAAGACAGAGGTAAGTTCTCCCAACTGCAAAGCCACCCCAACAAAGATCACAAACGGGATATCAGGAAGCAGAGCATTTATAGAACAAGGGGAGGGAGTAAGTACGACCTCTTCCCTCGTTTTCCTTTTCACGCGTTCTCCAGTAGCAAGCCCTATTTAGACCAGACAGAGACTGGTTTATCTGTATATTATAGTCCCCTAGCCACATTGATTGGCCCCAGGATGAGTACGTGATTCTAGTCTGCCCAGTCATAACGCATTCTGATATTTTCCTGACAAGCTGTACAGCTGGAGCTAAGTAGAAAAAATGAATCAAATGCCCAGGAACCAGGGGCTTGATGGGTAAAGGTGCCTGACACCAAACTGGACCGCCTGAATTTGATTCCTAGGACCCAGAGTGTGGTAGGAGACAACCAATGCCAGCAAGGTGTCCTCTGACCTTGTGCATGAATAACACACAAATAGGTGTAATTAAAAATAAAAATAACCCCCCAACCAGGCATTGTGGCCCACACCTTAATCCCAGCATTTGGGAGTCAGAGGCAGGTGGATTTCTCTGAGTTCACCTTGGCCTACAGAGTGAGTTCCAGGACCAGTCAGGGCTATTTCGGGAAAGAAAGAGAGAGAGGAGGAGAGAGGGAGGAAGGAAGAGACGGAGGGAGGGAGGGAGGGAGGGAGGAAGGGAGGGAGGAAGGAAATCTCAACCTCATGAAGAAAAGGTCAAGATCCAGTTAGCTTCAAAGTTGCAGCTACATACCGGTGTACGCTGTTTTACTTAACCTTGCATTGGGCCATTATCACTTACAACCTGAAGTCTGGCTTAACACCCACACCAGGCGTAGACCCCCAGACGCTCCCAGAATACAGTCCCATGTGAGATCTATCAATAGGACCTCTTTGGGGAGGGGTACTCACCAGGGCCACGTACGTTAACATCCATGCCATCAGCATCTGCATCACCCTGGGGCGGAGTCAACGCCATGGCGGGGGCCACACGGATATCAGCGGCAACCAGGTGGTGCTGGGTCCACTGGCGACAGTCCACAGGCTCCTCAGCCCCCATGCCTGGCTCCTCTACCTGGAGGGACACAGATCCAGGCTCTGATCTCCCGTTTGGTGGTGGGAGAGGCAGTACCAGAGAGTGGGTAGGCAGTTCCACAGGTGTGGCTGATGGAGCTATATCTAAGTCTAGGGGACCATTGATAGCCTGCTGTCTCAAAAAAACAAGATAGGAGCGGGAAGAGAGCTCGGCATGCTGACGTCCTTGCAGAGTAGACAAGGCTCTCCACGCATGTGCTCACGCATGCCAACATGTACACACATACATAAAAATAAAGATTTAAAAAAGAAAAAGAACAAAACTTTTTTTTTTTTTGAGACAGGGTTTCTCTGTAGCTTTGGAGCCTCTCCTGGAACTAGCTCTTGTAGACCAGGTTGGCCTCGAATTCACAGAGATCCTCCTGCCTCTGCCTCACGAGTGCTGGGATTAAAGGCATGCACCACCACCGCCCAGCCAAAACATTTTTATTAAATTATCAGAACAAGAGATAACTTGCCACCAAGCCCGACGGCCTGAGTTTGATCCCTGGAATCCACAGTGGACGGAAAGAAACGACTCCCACAAGTTTTCTTCCACACGCATGACATGGACACATACCCCCACAAACACACAAATTAATAAATAATAAACAAGTGTAAATTTCTTTATTTTGAGACAGAGTTTCTCTGTATAGCTCTGACTGTCCTGCAACTCATTCTGTAGACCAGGTTGACCTTGAACTCACAGAGATCTACCTGCCTCTGCCTCCCGAGTGCTGGGATTAAAGGCGTGTAAATTTTTTGATTATAAAAATAAAGCTGTCACAGTGGCACAACCTATAATCTAGCACTCATGAAGCAGAGGCAGGAGGATAAATAGTTTGCAGCCAATCTGGTCTACATGTTAAGACTCAAAAGAATACAGAATGTTAGTTATACCCTTAATGTTACCAGCACTTGGGAGGCCAAGGCAGGTGGATCTCTTGAGTTTGAGCCCGGCCTGCTATCCTAGATCCTAGTCGGTTCTAGGTTGAGTGGCTCAACAGGTAAGCACATTTGCTGCTAAGCCTGATGACCTGATTTGAAGCCAGGGGACCCACAGGGTTAGAAAAATGGTTCTTCAAAGCTGTCCTCTGATCTCCATACAACACTGTGTTACATGTACCCGCACATACACGAAATAAATAAAAACATAATATTTTAAAACGGTGTTTTAAGGTCTGGAGAGATGGCTCAGTGGTTAAGAGCATTGCCTGCTCTTCCAAAGGTCCTGAGTTCAATTCCCAGCAACCACATGGTGGCTCACAACCATCTGTAATGAGGTCCAGTGCCCTCTTCTGGCCTGCAGACATACATGCAGACAGAATATTGTATACATAATAAATAAATAAATGTTTTTTTAAAAGGTGTTTTAAGTTATGTGCATGGGTGCTGTGCCTGTATGTCTTTGATGCCCATGGAATCTTCTGGATCCCATCTTCCGGAACTGGGTTACAGACATGTGTAAGCCACATGTGGGTGCTGGGAACCAAACAGGTCCTCTGGAAGGGCAGCCAGCACTTAATTGCTGAGCCGTCTCTCCAGCCTCCAATACTTCGTTTGTTTGTTTTATATATTTTTATTTAACCAGCTCTCCATCCCTACATCCACTCCTCCGTTTCTATTCAGAGGAGGGCAAGCCTCCCAACCAAACACAGCATGTCAAGTTTAAGGATGGACGAGGCAAACCAGTATGAAGAAAAGGGTCCCAAAAGCCGGCGTAAGAATCAGAGACACCTCCACTTCCACTGGTAGGAGTCCCACAGGAAGACTAAGCTACACAACTGTAACGTATACGCAGAGAGCCTAGGTCAGTGCCAGGCTCCCTGACTGTCAGTTCAGTCTCTCACAGGTTAGTTGATTCTGTGGGTTCTCTTGTGATGTTCTTGACCACTCTGGCTTCTACAATCCTTCCTCCCCCTCTTCTTCAGGATTCCCTGAGGTCGGCCTAATGTTCCACGCTCCAATTTTTAAAAATAAATATAAATAAATATTTGGAATTTTAAAAAATTAAATGCAGTCCTCATACTCTGGGAACTACAGATCCCTCATAAAAGAGATGTGGAGGCTGGATGCTTGTGACACATGCCTGTAAACCCAGCCACTGAGGCAGGAAGATTTTCTTTATACATTATCCAGGCCTCAGGTACTGTGTGCGTGTGTGTGCGTGTGTGTGTGTGTGTGTGTGTGTGTGTGTGCGCCCAGCCATGAGTATGGAAGCCAAAGAACCCCAAGATGTCATTGCTCAGGCACTGTCCATCCTTTTTATGAGACAGGTTCTCACTGACCAGGATCTTGCTAAGTGGGCCAGGCTAGCTAACCAGCCAGGAGTTTGCTGTCTCGGCCTCCCTAGAACACTTGGGATTACAAATGTTCTACATGACACCTGGGTTGTTGGTTTGTGTTTTGTTTGTTTCTGTTTCCTGTGTGGGTTCTGGGAAACAAGCTCAGGAACTCAGCACTTTATCGACTGAAGCGTCTGAAAATGGAGAGTGCAGACAAATGGGGATGGTTCTTAGAGATGAATGGAACCCAAGAGCAGCCTGGGGACGCTTTCAGACTGGACATGCCGGCCAAAGAACAGAAAAAACAGTTACTCTGTGAGCCAGGTGCTCCCTCTAAGGCAGTGGTTCCCAACCTTCCTAAGGCTGCGACCCTTTAACATGGTTCCTCATGCCGTGGTGACCGCCTCCCCTCCCCCTCCCCCCACTGCTGCAAACATAAAACTATTCCATTGCTACTTCACAACTGTGATTTTGCTACTACTATGAATTTTAATATAAATATCTAATATGCAGGATATATGAAATGTGACCTCTGTGAAAGAGCTGTTTGACCCCCACAAGGGGGTCACAACCCACAGACTGAAAAATCACTATTATAGGGTGACCCTAGGAACAGGAACCTGCATGAGGAAGAACCAGATGGAGAAGGGGAACTCCCATCCACACAGGTAACCTGTAGCAAATCTCCTTCCCTCCTAACAAGGCAACAGAGCCTCACTAAGAAGAAAATGAGGTCACACAGATGTGGCAATTGTCTGGAGCTGTGGCAATGGAGACAATGGAGACTCCCCTGGGCCTCCCAGCTGACCAGGGCATCTCGACCTGTGATCCTGATGGGGAAAGAGTAAGAGAAGTAGGCAATACCTTCAGTCTCTTGGCCTCTGGGCACTCTGAGTCCATCCAGTCTGTGGCCACCTCTCCCATCAGACTCTCGCCTTTGGCCATGTTCCTTGGGGAAAACAGGAAGAAAAAGACATGAGAAAGTGCACTGGAGACATCTGATCCGGAAGGAGGATTTAGGGTTCAACTCAAGCAGAGGTCACAGAGGAGGTTATGGGTCAGGAATTGAGGAAGGGTCTTGGGTTGTTGACACAGGTTCCAATGAGGGATGGAAGGGCAGAGATGAAGTTACAAGAATCATGTCAGGTTGCAATCAAATTTTTTCTCATTTATGTGTGCCTGTGTGTGTGAACACGATTGTTTTGGACACATGGGTGTGGATGTAAGTGTGCAATTATGAAGCTGATAAATAGGAATCATCTTTAATCTCTCTTCAGTCTTGGTCATTGAAACAGGGTCTCTCAATCAAACCAAGAGCTCACTGATAAGACAATTTCATTCGTCAGCTGGCTCTAGGAATCAGGACTTCATCTTCCAAGGCAGGCTGCCATGTTATGGAATATTACTTTAACTATGTAAAGGTGTTACATTTGTGTATGCTGCATTTATTTAATTGTGTAAAGGTATGTTGCTGTTTCACCTTGCCTGCCTGAGGCACCTGATTGGCCTTATAAAAAGCTGAACAGCCAATAGCTAGGCAGCAGAGGGATAAGCAGGGCTGGTGTGCAGAGAGAATAAGTAAGAGGGGAGAAAAGAAGAGAAAATGAGGAAGAAAGAAAAGGAGATGCCCGAGGCCAGAAGCGAGGAAGCTGCCAGCCAACCAGACATGGAGGAAGCAGTGAAAGTAGAACATACAAAATGAAAGAAAGGTAAAAAGCCCCGAGGCAAAATGTAAATAAAGAGAAAAAGATTAGAAGAACAGCTAAGATAAGGCCGAGCATTCATAACTAATAACAAGTCTCGTGTCATGATTTGTCATGGCTACGCTGCCATGCCCACCAAGCATTTGGGGAATTGATAGGGTTCCAGTTGGCACAGCTGCTCAGCAATCACTTAAAGTACTGAGCCATCCCTCAAGCCCCAGGTAGCCAGAATCTTAACGTGGAATAGAGAGATGAGCAAATTGTAAAGGACGATGTCAACGCTCATGAAGAGGAGGCGCTCTCATGACAAATAGATGGGTAGCCAAGACTGAAAATGTCACGACGAGGAGTCCTGGAATCCTAGGGGAAGGTTAAAATCAGAAGATGGTTGTCAAGTAGGAGGCTCGGAATTGAGGATGATCACAGGGAAATGAACACTGAGATTGGGTGGAAATGAGGGTCTGAGGTGAGATCAAAGGCAGGTGGGTTGAAGCCAGAGGTGAGGCAGGGATCATCAAGAATACAGTCCTCCTGGTCAGGGACAGGTCGAGATGACAACAAAGATGAGGCCAGCAGTCACACGGGAATGAATCAGAATGATGTCCGGGAGGCCAACTCAGGATGGGGCCCAGGAAGGATATGAGTCAGGAAATGGAGAGAAATAGAAGATAAGGTCAAAGGTCAGGGATCAGAGGCAATCCCCAGGGATCATGGAGTCTTTGGTCAAGAGGATTAACATTGAAGCTCCAAATGGAGTCTGAAGTTAAAACCAGGTCGGGGGTCAGAGGTTGGAGTATGACCAAGGTGGGGATGGTCCAGAACTTCCAGGGGTCCCATAGTTAGGGATGGAGAGCAGAAAAGGTCCTCACTTCATGCCCAGTGCATCTTGTCCCACAGGCTCCCTCCGGCCCTTATGGCCAGCTGCTATGTCCTTGTGTAGTGCAAAGCCCTCGGGGAACCAGAGAGTGCTGTGCTCGCGCTTGCGCCTGGCCACCATGACACCCAGGACGAAGATGACCAGCAGAAAGACGGCACCTGCCACCAGCAGTGGCAGCAATGGCACACTCTGCTCTGGAGGCTCCAGCGGCTCTCCTGTAAGAAGGAAGCAGTGGATAAGCCCTCAGTCAAATAGCAGAGTGAGAACAACCAGGTGGGGTTTCAATCCCAGGCGATAGATATGAAGCAACGCTTTAGCCATGGAGGAACTAGAGGTCCAACCGTGAGGGGCTCTTACTCATGGGGCTGGCTTAGCTATGGGCCAAGGCTCTAGTCATCAGGTTGGGCTTCAACCAGAAGATGGGACTTTCCTCACGAGACTTCGGTCACACTCTAGGACAGTACCACTCCCTGGGGTCACATGCTCTAATGTCCCTCGCTTCTTCCCACCTCACCTCGAACGTCCCGCAGTGGGTATGGGAAATCAAGTCGCTCTACTGCTGACAAGGCTCCCAGGTAATCAGCAGCGCTCTGGGCATCGGGGAAGCAGTGGTCATTCTCAGGTGACTGCAGGCAGAGCCGATTGTCAATCTCCAGCATCACTACAGAGCTGCGGGAACAGAGCAACAGGACCCAAAGGCTCAACATCTGTCTATAGCATCCTAGACACCAAACCTCAGAAAGCCACCTCCATCTCCACACCACCCGCCGAACTCTCAGCTGGTATCCAACCCCACCGTCTCTCCCAACGGGTCTCGTTGACCAACAGGGTCCCAAAGCTGTGAATCCAATAAGGTCTTCATTCACCCTACTAGAGACCAGGATGTAGCCCTTTGCTGGGACATTGCACCCATATCTCAGCTCCTCTAAAAGCTTGCTTTACTCCTTTGTTTCTTGCGGTGCTGGAAAAGAACTCAGAGCCTTGAATATGCAAGGCAGGTACTCCACCACTGAGCCACCGGCTCCAATACCCATCAACCCTTAGGTCTCAATGCACCCTGATTCCTTCTTCATTTCCTTCTCGCCTGCTTCCCTGAGTCTCCCGTCTTTCCCTCCAATGATCTTCCATACGCAGTTGTCTTGTCTTCAGCCCTCATGCATCTCCTGGGGTTTCTCCCCTACCTCAGGAACCCTAAGAATAGCAGGCTCCAACACAGCCCCTGCTTTTCACCCTGTGTCCTCATCACTGAGTCACTTTAGCCAAGAGAGAGCACATGCACCATGTCACCCATCTCCTCCACTCTGGCTGCATCCAATCAGAACATGCCAACTGCAGCATCTCTGAAATCCAGCCCTCCTTTCGGGGTCAGCCCAAACCTCAGACCCTGTTCCACCCTCAGCAAATGTCCCTCTCACTTCCAATTACCCCTGCCTGGTCACCAGGGGCTGGTTCTGCAACTTTCACGAGATGGAGGAGGCATAGAGAGAGTATGTATATCAGAGATACAGTATATGTCTATAATCCTAGTACTTTCGAGGGCTGAGATGGGCCAACCATGAGTTCAAAGCCAACCTACATGGAAGTTTCCAGGCCAGAGCCTATAAAACACAAAACAAAACAAAATAAAACAAACAAAAATAAGGGGGCGGGGGGGAGCCTGCAAAACAGCTCAGTAGGCAAGGTGCTTACCATACAAGCCTGACAACCTGGTTTGAAGCACTAAGCACTCACATAAAGATGCAGAGAGAACTGAGTCCACAAAATGGTCCTCTAACTCCACATGTATGCAGTGGCTTGAGTGTCATGGCTCTTGGGAACACACACACATCATACACACGATAATGAATACTTTTTAATTGAAGTTATTTTTTAAAAGTCCACACATGCCTTTAACTGCTCTAGAAACAACCTGTCTCTCCTGGAGGCAGTAGCACCATATCCCCAGTGCCATTTTGAACGGCCACCCCCACACCTCCACTAGGTAGCCTCCCCCCAAGACATACACACATCTGAAGGCATTTCTCATTGTTACCACTAGGAGGTGTTGTCATCTGCATTTGAAGGGTAAAACCCTAGCACTGCAGCTAGGCTCCCTGTGGTGTGCATAGGATAAACATGACCCACAACAACAACAACAACAAAAAACCTCACAGACACTTAAAAACCCAGGCTGGAGAGATGGCTCAGAAGTTACGAGCACTGGCTGCTCTTCCAGAGATCCTGAGTTAAATTCCCAGTAACCACATGAAGGCTCACAACCATATATGAGATCTGGTGCCCTCTTCTGGTGTGCAGGCATACCCGGAGGCAGAATACGTAATAGACAAATAAATCTTTAAAAGTAAAGAAAAGAAAAACCTGTAGAAGATGCATAGCAAGGAACGCTCTCAATTAAGAAGGGTGAAACACAAGGTCTGGATCATCAGTGCCCTGCCCACTGTACCCAGCCTTGGGCTATAGTCACTCACCCGATCACCTCGGGACCCAGTTCGCGTCGGACACGGGAGTCGGAGACAGGGCTTGGCCGGTGATAGGGGAAGACCATGGCCTGGCCACGAGCATCCAGGCGGAAGCGCAAAGAGGTGCGCAGAATAGCGCTGAGTCGCTGCAGGAAGTCAGCGCTGGAACGCAACAACTCTTCAGGGGGCAGAAGAACCGTGAGGACCAGAACCCCTCGGGCCAGAAGGGCCGGGACCTCGCTGGCACAGTCCAGTCCATCCCAGCCACACTCCTCAGTATTGCAGCCCTGGTCACAGCGGCCATCTGCAAAGTGGTCAGCGCAGTACTTCTCATAAACCGGGCTGGAGGCAGAGAACACACCATCAGAGATTCCCTCAGACACCTAAATGCACACATAGCAAAGAGTACTACTGCACCTTGCACAGGGGACTCGAATGACCTTCCATATGTCAGACTTTCTGTAAATGCAGCTGCTGGTTGCATAACCACAGGTTCTGGATTCCTAATTAGAAATACTTGGGACTAAAGCTATTTCAGAGTTTAAATTAATTTGGGTTTTAGAATATTTGCATATTTTCTTAACTGTTATATATGCAATGAATTATCTTTCAAAACATATTGTTTTAAGATAAGACCTCACGTATCTCAGGCTGGCCTCACACTCCCTATGTTAGCCAGGCATACTGGCACACACCTCTAATCCCAGCACTCCAGGCAGAAGCAGGGGTGTTTCAGGGCCAGCCAGGGTTACATAGCCAATTCCAGGCCAGGCAGGGCTACATAATAAAATCCTAACCCTATTAAATAAAAAAAGAAAGAAAGAAAGAAAGAAAGAAAGAAAAAACTATGTAGCTGAGGGTGATCATGAACTGTCCTCCTGCCTCCAACAGCTGAGTGCTGGGATTACAAGCATGCATCACCACTCACAGGTTAGCTGGTGCTAGAGACAAAACCCAGGACTCTGTGCATGTTAGGCAAGCATCCCACCAACTGAGCTACACCCCAGCCTTCTATACATAATAATGTATATGGAATAATGTCCAAGCTTAAACACAAAAGAAAAAACACATAGCCCAAAAGTAACTATATGTCTCTAGTGTGCCTGAGTTTGGGGGTTGTTTTATTTCCTGGGGATGGAACCAAGGGCCCCATGCCATCTAGGCAGCGCTCTGCCACTGAACTACATCCCAACCTGAATTTTGGCTGCAATTTATCAATAAGGTAAAAGATGGAATTTTCCACTGTGGCATCACTCCACACAGTTCGGGGTTCCAGGTTTGGGATCAGGGATGTTCAACCAGTATCAATGCATTAACTATTAATTGAGCACCTGCTACATGCTGCCATAGATACCCAGATCCCACCCACAATTCCTTGCCCCAGAAAAACTGGCACCCCTTGGGTGGAGAGAGATGTCATAGGAGACAGGTGAGGAGAATATACAACATTCTAATTAGATGACAATAAATGGTTAATATAAATGTATATGTGGCCGTGTTGGAATTAAATACTAGGAAGCATGGGACGTGCTGGAGGTAGGAGTAGTTCACAATGGAGATAACACCATCTAAGCAGAGGCTTGAAGGAGGGGGGAGGAACTGCTTCAGGGAGGAACAATTCAGCCAGTAGGAGTAAGCAGAGCGTCCTCACTGAAGAGCAAGCATGGGACATCCGAGGCAGACGGGGTGACTGAAGGGCTTGGGAAGGTTGGAATGGAAGATAATGAGGAGACGAAGGCAGGAGGTGCTCCAGACAAATGGGGGGGCACAGGAATAGATGCAGAGATGTAGAATGTATGGATGGAGAGGAACAAGCAAGGAGATGGAAGGCACACGGAGGGAGACGGAGGATCCATGGGACAGGAGGATGGCCATTAGAGGCATATGAATTTAGCGGGGCACAAAGACGGGCAGACAGATGGCACACAGAACAGACCAGCAGACAGACAGATGGATGGACAAGACAAAGTACAGATAGCTGGGTGTACAGACAGCCTCAAGGCTCACAAGGTGGAAGGAGAGGGCAGATCCCTGCGAGTGGGTTCTCTGACCGCCACATGCACACATGTTAAATAAGTGTAATGTTTTGGTTTGGGCAAGCTCTCACCATGGTCAGCCTGAAACTCAGCACATAGACCAACCTGGCCGAATTTATATAGAGACCTGCCTGCCTCTGCTATGCAGGTCCTGGGATTAAAGGTATGAGCTTAATTTTTTAAATTTTAGAAAGACAGATGGAATGTGCGACTTCAGGCAGACAGAAACAAACGGGCGAGATGTGTAGAGGGAAATACAAATGGTCAAAGATGAGGCACACAGGTGAATGGAACCCCAGACGGCGGCAGCTGTGAAAAACGAAGAAGCAGCTCCATCAGACAGTCCAAAAACGGACTTCCAGGAAAACTGGGTCAGCTGTGACTCACTGACAGACAGTGCAGCAATCCAGATGGGCGGGGGACAGAGTTGTGAGCTCACTTGCAGGTGCGTTCGCGGCCACCAGCGTAGCAGTCAAAGTTGTCGTAGAGGCAGGCTGGAGAGCTGCAGGCTGGGTCACACCGGCTGTTGTTGAAGAGACGCCAGCACTGCAGTGCCTCGCACTGCCGCCAGGGGTCGTCCACGTTCAGCGAGCAGTCGCCGCCATCCCAGCCACAGCCCGGAGTGTTGCACTCGCGATCGCAACTCTGGTCCCCTCTCTTGGCCTGGCAGGCGGCTCTCGGGCACCGTGGCTCCTCGGGGATTTCAGGGGCTGTAGATGGGGTCTCGCAACGCGGGCCAGTCCAGCCCGGAGCGCATACACAGCGGAAGAAAGGGACGATCTGCAGAGGCAGGCATGAACCCCCATGCAGACAAGTGGAAGCTGTGCAGCTGGCGTTAGTAGCGCCTGAGGGTGACGCCCTAGAGACCCGGCAGAAGGGACCGGACAGCCCAGGAGGACAAGCACAGCGTGGCCCACGGGCAGTCTGCTGGCATGGGATACCCATCGGACACTGCAGCTCTCGGCAGGAGCGTGCTATCCTCTCGCAACGCAGACCCCAGAATGGCTATTGATGGGATGAGGGAATCAAAAGGGAAAAAATGATAATAAGAAGAAAAGAACAGGAGGGTGGAAAAGAAAGAAGAGTGAAGGTCAAGATTTGAGAAACGATAACCCTCCCTCCCTCTCCCAACCTCTCCAAGTTCAGCGACCTCCCCTTTTCTCTAAGGACCTCAGGACCCCCAGAAAGCCACAGGAAGGACCCCCAGGAAGCCACAACTTCACTAAGTTACTCTCCAAACCATAATTCAGCATCTCTCAGAATCCCTTTGCCTTCCACTTTTCCCTTATAGACCACACCCTTCCCTGAGGCCACACCCCCTTCTCCTTCCCCCAAGAGCCTCCACCGGGCCACTCACACCTACCTGGACACAGTGACAGGTGAAGGTCAGCCCACCTCCAGGGCCTGAGCTGGGATGGCACTGGCCTCCATGCTGACACGGTTGGGACTCACAAGGGGACAGGGCAGTCTGACAGCGAGGCCCTGTGAAGCCAGGATGGCAGAGGCAGCGGAAGTGCCCACCTGGATCTTGTAGGCAGTCGCGGGTGTGAGCTGCATGGCAGGCACCTGGGCGACACTCATTGATGTCTGCCTCACAGTGCAAACCCGTGTATCCGGGGGGACAGTTACAGCGGAAGCCACCCACCAGGTCCACACAGGTACCGTTGTGTAGGCACCGGAGGCCTGAATCCAAGGATGGGCCTGGGCCACAGTCATCCTCATCGATCTCACAGAGAACTCCTAGGGGATGGGAGAGTGGTCAGTGGAGTGTGGAGACAGCTTCTTAGCCTGTCCCCAACCCTGGCCTTGACATACCAAGTGTGCCAGGGGGACAGGAACAGAGATAGCGGGCCACGAGATCAATACAGGAGCCTCCATGCTGGCAGGGCTGGGAGGCACACTCATCCACATCGTCCTCACAATTGTCACCAGAATAGCCAGCAGGACACTGTAGTGGGGCAAGAAAGGAAGTCGCTCAGATCTAGGGGACACAGACATGCCTATGTATACCTGTGAACACAAGGAATCCCAGCACAAAAGGACACATGGAGACATCCAATATACAGCCAATAGAGAGGGCAGACATACCCAGTGCAAGGAAACACACTGTGTTTGTTTTTTTGGTTTTTCTTTTTTTGTCAACTTGAACCAAACTTAGACACGTCTGGGAAGAGGGAATCTCACTTGAGAAACTGCCTCCTTCAGATTGACCTGCAGCATGACTGTCTGGGTATTTTCTTGACTGCTTGATGTGGAAGGACCCAGCCCACTCGGGGTGATCCCATCCCCGGGGGCTTGAGCTATATATGAAAGGCGGCTGAGCAATTCAAAGGAAGCAAGCCAGTAAGCCATGTCCCTCTGTGGTCTCTGCTCCCATTTCGCCCTGTAGTTTTCTGCCTTGGGCTCCTTCCCTGGCTTCCCTCAATGACGGACTGTAATCTGTGAGCAAACCCTTTCCTCCCTCAAGTTGCTTTTGGTCAAAGTGAGATTGTGAAGGCCACCAGGACACTCAGCAAATGGGGACATATGTTCATGAAAACACAGGGAAAACACCCATCTAGACACAAACACTGACAGAGCAATTCATGCCCACAGAAACACAGAACTGAAGACAGAAACTCACACAAACGTGCCCAGATCCATTCACAAAGACATGAGGGTTGGGAGCTGAAGAAATGGCTCGGTGAGAGCACTTGCTGCACAAGCATGAAGATTTGAGTTCAAATCCCCAGCACCCACTCAAAGAGCAAGGCATGGTCTTCTGTGTCTGTAACCCAGGTGCCAGGGTAGAGACAGGAGGAACACTGGGGCACTGCTACCAGCCTAACTTCAGGTTCTGTGAGAGGACCTCAAAGGAATAAAGCAGAGTAACAGAGGAAGATGGCTGTTGTCTTCCTCTGGTTTCTGAGCACACTACTGTGTACACCCAGTGCACACACACAGACACAGACACATACCCACAAGAGAGATAAAGACTGCTAGGTCTGGCTGCACACTCCTCTAATCCCAGCACTCAGGAGGCAGAGGCAGGCGGATCTCTGTGAGCTCAAGGCCAGCCAGAGTTACAAAGCGAAACTGCTGAAAAAGGAGGAGGAAAGAAGACACGCAGCCAGGTAGCCAGGTATGGTGGCGAATGTCTTTAATCCAGCCAGAGGCAGATGGATCTCTATGAGCTGGAGGCCAGTCTGGACTATATAGCAAATTCCAGGATAGCCAGGGCTACATGGACAGACCATGTCTCAAAAACTAACTAAACCGGAAAAAAAAAAAAGCCAGGTGGTGATGGTGTACACCTTTAATCCCAGCACTCAGGAGGCAGAGGCAGGCGGATCTCTGTGAGCTCAAGGCCAGCCTGGTATACAAGAGCTAGTGCCAGGACAGGCTCCAAAGCTACAGAGAAACCTTGCCTCAAAAAAAAAAACCAAAAAACAAAAACATACAAACCAGACATGCAGACTAGGGATGAAGCTCAGTGGTAGAGTTCTCACCTCCATGCATGAAGCATTCCTGTTCCCCCACCAGGAAAAAGAAACACACCATGCATGATTAGCTTCTCTTCCCTCTCCCTGGGACGCACACTTACCTCACACACATAGCCCCCCATGTAACCATGGCAGGTGCCCCCATGGTGGCAGGGCTGGGCTGTGCAGGGGTCCACTTCCTGTTCACAGTGACTACCAGTGCGGCCCTCTGCACACATACAGTAGTGGGAGTGGTCCTTGTCTACACACTGCCCACCTGCCTGACACAGCTTCTCCAACTGTACCCCTGAGGAGCAGAGAGTGATGTCAGGTGTGAGGCAGTCATGCACCCTTCCCTCTTCCGGCCCACATCACACAATCCAGCAACTCTACTGTCTCACCCACGTTCTAGAGGGCTGTCAGGCAACTTGTTAACTGGCCTGGTCTCTTTCCATAATATCCAACTTTGATGCCCATGCAGGCTCAGTCACACACACAGCATCCCAGCTGTCTCCCCACCCTGGCCAACTATACCACAGTCACACACCTCATTAGATCCACATGCTATGTGGCCCCATCATTCGACTAATACTAGCAAGAGATATGCACCATCCTTCAGCCTCACACACCCGACACATGCTGCCCCTCACCCATCTGGGCTGCAGCCTCTTTGCAGGGTAGACTTTTTATGTCACACAGGCGGCCACTCCACCCAAGGGGACAAATGCAGTAGGCCCCAGTCTGGACACAGCGACCCCCATTCTGACAGGGTGACTGGCTGCACCAGTCCACCAAGTTCTGCAAAAGAAGCCCTCAAGGTCAGTGCTGGGAGAGACCCTAGAGACAAGGTGGGCTTCTCCCTTCAGGATGCCCCACAGGCACCACCTGGTTTCTGGACTCTTCCCCAAGGACCTTAGCCACCACCCACCTGACACAGATTCCCAGTGAAGCCCTCCCGGCAGGTGCATTTAAATCCTGGGTGGGTAGGATTGCAGACGCCCCCATGCAGACAGGGCCGGGAGAGGCAGGGGTCGGTCTCATGTTGGCAGTGGGTGCCCGTGTAGCCAGGGCGACACAGACAACTGAAGGAGTTAACGTCATCCACGCAGGTTCCTCCATTGAAGCAGGAACTGGAGAATAAGACAAGGGGGTCAAGCTCCACCACCTTGAAGGCCACCCGTCCCAGTCTGGGCCTTGCAAGGACTGGAGTCTGACTTCCATCCAGCCTTGCCTTTTCCTCAGACAGATGCCAGGTCAGGAAGCCCTCCCTGGTCCCCATTCTGCCACAGGCCCCACCCACCTGGGGCTGCAGTCCGGCAGGTCATTCTCACAGTGGAAGCCTCCATAGCCAGGTGGACAGGTACAGGTGAAGGAGGCCACGTGATCAGTACAGGTGCCGGGGCCACAGGGGTTGCTCAGACACTCGTCCACATCCCGAGCACAGCTAGGACCAGCAAAGCCAGTGAGGCAAGAGCAGGTAAAGGAGCCCACGCCGTCCTGGCAGGAACCACCATTGAGGCAAGGGTCTGCAGTGAGCAGGAAGGAAGTCTGGTCATTCCCTATGCCCACATCAGCCCGCCCTGACCCAACTACACTTCACACAGGGGAAAAATCAAGAAGAAGCCAGATTCAACCCGGAGGATTTTTAAAATCTCATTTGGAGGAGGAGGAGATGGGGAGGAAGAATTAAGATGGGAGTGGAGTCCTGGGAAGAGAAGAGGAAGGGAGAGGAAACTGTGTTTGGGCTGGGAAAAAAATGCATTAATTAATAAAAGTAAAATTTAAAAAATCGCCTGTGAGTTATAAAGCTGGCCCTACCTATCCTGAAATTCAGAATCTGTTATGGAATATTCCTTTACACTGTGTGAAGATGTGTCACTGTGATTGGTTTAATAAAGAGCCAAACGGCCATTAGCTAGGCAGGAAGAGGTTAGGCAGGACTCCTGGGAACAGAGAACTCTGGGAAGAAGAAAGGTGAGGTCACCAACCAGACACAGAGAAAGCAGGATGGGCAATACAGAGTAAAGGTAACCTAGCTGTGTAAAAGGATACAGACTAAAAGATATGGATTAATTTAAGTTGTAAGAACTAGCTAGAAGCAAGCCTAAGCTAAAGTCAATCTTTCATAATTAATAATGTCTCCATGTCATTTTGTTTTTCTTTTTTCTGTAAACTGGCAGCCCAAAGAAAAATCTGCCTACAAGAATCCGCAGGTTCAACCAGCAGAGGAAAAGGTGAAAATCAGAGATCACACAAATGCTGCACATAAAAACTTAAAAACTTTCCTCTCATTATCCCCTATGCAACAGAGCATAGGAAACACACGCATAGCATCTACACTGTGCTTAGTGCTTAGACTGTCCAGAGAGTCCAAGACGGTGGTGCAGCAGGTGAAGATGCCTGCCACACTGCCTGCCTGCGTCCAATGCCCGGGACCCACACGGTAGCAGATAACCAACCCCTAGCTGGCCTGTGGCCTCCACACATACATGAACACACACACGCCATACACACAATAATAAAATTTAAATTAAAAATTAAGTCTAAATATTTTCTATATTGGCTTAAGTAAAACATTTTTTAAACTTTTTATAACATTTTTGTAATTTTTTATTATTACTTTCTGTGTGTGCGTGTGTGTGTGTGCACGTGTGTGTACACATGGTATTTGTGTAGAGAGCCGAGAACACCTTGTGGGATTGACTCGGGTCATCAGGCTTAGCAGCAAGCCCCTTTCCCCGCAGAGCCCTCTCACCAGTCCACTGTTTATTCAGCAGTGCTGCAGGTGGATACAGCAACACAGTGCCAGGCACACAATATGGTTTGATGGGTGGGTTCCCTGGGGAAGCACCCCATGGCTCCCTGCACTTACTGGGGTCACAGTCGTCAATGTCCTGATCACAGAAAGGGCCAGTGTATCCCCCATGGCAGATACACCTGAAGCTCCCAGGCAGGTTGGTGCAGGTACCATGGGGGCCGCAGGGGGAGGCACCAGCACACTCGTCCACATCCTGCTGGCACCGTGAGCCTGGAGGTGAGAGGGGAAGTAATTAGGTAAGAGAGGTAAAGTGGGGTGTGAGGGGGGCCTGTAGCTCAAGGACCCGCAGGCTGAGGCAGGAAATGGCCATCAAACCTCAGGCATTCTAGCATCCTCAGCCCCAGATGGCTCCCTCTTATCCTGGGCTGTGAATGTCTAGATCCAGCTCTTTTCCCAGAAGGAAGGACCTTCAAAGGCAGAACAGGGCTGGGTCCCATTTGGCTTCCCAAAGGAGCAGGAAAAGAAGGAAGAGGGAAAGGAGGAGGAAGAAAAAAGGAGGTAGAAAGGGAGGAAGAGAGAAAAGAGAGGAAGGGGGACACTGGTGTACCTTGCCAGCCTGGGGGACAGGAACAGACAGTCAGCTGGCCGGAGTCAGACTCACAGTGGCCTCCATGCTCACAGAGGCTTGGAGTACAGGGGGACAGCACCTCACACTGACGGCCTGTAGAGAACCAGCAGGATTTAGATAGTCTTGAAAGACACACTGCTCCCATCCCCCCAGCCATGGAGTCCCACCCTGATATCCAGAAAAGACCAAAAAAGAAAAAGAGAGAGAGAGAGAGAGGAGAAGGAAAGGAAAGGAAAATGCAGAGGGGTTGGAAAGATGGTTCAGTATTTAAGAGCACCTCATGCCCAATCATAAGGATCAGAGCTCAGACCCCAGCATCTATATAACAAACTGTAACCCCAGTTGCAAGTCAGAAGGAAACAGGGGGATCAACGGGGACTCATTGGTTTCCAGCCTATCCAAGAAAGTACAAACCCCAGGTTCAGGGAGAGATAGAGTGGCAGAAGAGGACACCTACCCCTCTTCCGGATCTAGCCTCCACACACAGGCATGAGCACACAGAGACACACGTGGGGGGAAGGGGGCACGGGGGACAAAGATTTAAAAAGAGTAGAAAGGAAACATGAGAAACAGGGTATCAGGGATTCTGAGGAGGAAGGTGGGGACACACACCCTGAAATCCAGGGGGACAGGTACAGTGGAACCCTCTTCCATCACTGGTACAGGTGCCGCCAGCCTGGCAGGGCTGGGACTCACAGGCATCTGGAGCCAGGCTCTGGCTGCAGCGGGGGCCACTCCAACCAGGCTCACACACACAGCGGAACCTGGTGGGGGAGGCAGTCAGGGGTGGCAGGTGACCAGAGAGACAGCAGAAGAGGGGTCCAGCATTGGGGAGGGGCCTCACCCGCCAGATGCATCGTGGCAGACTCCGTGACTGCAGGGCTTGTGTGCACAGGGATGATTCGCAGGCAGGCAGAGAGGAGGCAGGGAGCCAGGTGGGCAGAGGCAGCGGAAGCCGTTTTCCCCGTCCACACAGGAGCCACCCTCTCCACAGGGGCTGGATGCACACTCGTTAATCTCCACATTGCAGAGGGGCCCTGGGAAGGATACATGCAACTTCATCCCATAGCCAAGACAGTAGTGCCGACTGAGGGAGAGGAAACACTTTGTTCTGTATCACACAGCATCATCTCCATGTGGGGCCCACATTCTGATTGCAGGGTGAGAACCTCAAACCAATGAGTGAGCAAGCTCAGGATGCCACGAAGTAGGTGTTCTCTCTCTCTCTCTCTCTCTCTCTCTCTCTCTCTCTGCCAGCCTCCCTTCCTCCTCCGTCTCTCCATCATCTCTCCTTTCTTTTCCTGCTTTTTAAAAAGTTTATTTATTATTTATTTATTTCATGTGAGTGTTTATATGTACATTAGTGCACCGTAGTGTGCGCCCAGTGCCCATGAAAGTCAGCAGAGGGCATTAGATTCCCAGAACTGGAGCAACAAGCAGTTGTGAAACACACTGAAGATGGAGAAATAGAACTGGTGCCTACATAGAGCCGTCTACATTCTAGAGTATTTGGTACAGGAAAGTACTCTACAAGTTACCAAAGGAGAAACAAGAACACCAACCCAAACCCTGATGGTGGTGCCGCACGCCTTTAATCCCAGCACTCAGGAGGCAGAGGTAGGTGGATGTCTGAGAGTCTGAGGCCAGCCTGGTCTACAAGATCCAAAGCTATAGAGAAACCCTGTCAAAAGAGAGAGAGAGAGAGAGAGAGAGAGAGAGAGAGAGAGAGAGAGAGAATGAACACCAACCTGGCCACAAACCCTTTGATCTACAATGGTGTCCTGCCTCCAAGATCTGCTAGTGTAAAGGAGCCCCTTAGCTTGTGGGAGTAACCAACCAATATACCAGCCAATATTTGATTTGACTTAAGGCCTACTCAAAATGAAACCAATACCCGATATTTGCCTCAGAAGCCAAGAACCTGAGACTAGATAGTCCTGGGACCTATGATACAACCAAATACTACTAATCTTAAGAGAAAAACAAAGTAGTAAAAAAATGTCCCCTAATGACATTCTGCCTTGCTCATCATCAGAGAAGCTTCCTCCTGCAGCAGATGGGAACAAATACGGAGAACCACAGTCATTGTGCAGAGTGAGAGACCTTGGAAAACTCAGCCTTAGGTGGATGGGGTATCTCCATCAAATCTCTCTCCTCGGGGCTCAGGGAACCCTGAGGAAGAGGAGGCAGGAGAGTGGAAAACAGAGGGTATGGAGGACACAAAGAAAACAAGGCCCTCTAAATCAACATGTTCAAAGCTCATATGAACTCACAAAGACAGGGACAGTATGCACATGCCTACACCAAGTCTTCTGCATATATATTATAGTTTCCAGTTTATGTTTTCTGGGATTCCTGAGTGTGTGGGTGAGTGGCTCTCTGATTCCTTTTATTGTTGTGGTCATTGTTTTGGTGTTTTTCTGAGACAGGGTTTCTCTGTGTAGCCCTGACTATCCTGGAACTAGCTCTGTAGACCAGGCTGGCCTTGAACTCACAGAGATCCTCCTGCCTCTTCCTCTCAAGCACTGGGCTTAAGGGCGTACACCACCACCACCCAGTGGGATCTGATCCTTGTGTCTTCTCCTTCTGGTTTGTTTTGTCATTCCAATGTGTTGGTTCTGTTTTATTATATTTTATTTTATATTTAAAAAACAAAACCAAGCAGTTATGAGCTAGCATGTGGGCACTGGGAACTGAACCCCAGTTCTCTACAAGAGCATCAGAGCCAGCTCTCCAGCACTCTCTGTGCTGTTTGGCTGTGAAATGTGATTTTGCCATGTAGCCCTGGCTGGCCTAGTACTCACTATGAAGCTCAGGCTAGCCTCAAACTTGCACCAAGGCTACCTTTGCCTCCCAAGTATTGTGGTGACAGGCGTACATCATCACGTCTGGCCCTAGGAAATCTTGTGTGTGTGCAAATAAAGGGAAAAAGGGGATGACAAAATGGTTCGCAAGGAAAAAATGCTTGCTACCATGACTGAGTTGGATCCCTGAAACCCATATAGTGGGAGAGACCTCACTCTACCAAGTCGTCCTGTGAACTTCACACATACACAAACAAATAAAATGTAATTTTTTTAAAAAAATAAAGGTGGGGGAAGCCCACCCATAAGACACTGGAGCTTAATCCTCATGCTACAAGGCCCTCCCCACTCCATGGCAGCCATCTGCCCACCTGTGAAGCCCGGCTGACAGACGCAATCATAGCGGTTGATGCCATCATGGCAGACACCAAAGGTACAGGGGTTGCTGGCACAATCATCAATGTTGACTTCGCAGTTTACACCTGCAGGGAGGGGAATAGAGCAGGGAGTCGCCACTATTGTCAAGCACCACTTCCAAACTCCTCACCGACACCCACGCACACACCCGTGTCCGATTCCCATCACAGCCCCAAACCCCACCTGTAGTTCCTGGAGGACAGCGGCAGAGGTACTTATCCACCAAGTCTAGGCATTTGCCACCATAGCGGCAGGGCTGGCTGCGACACTCATCCACCTGGCTCTCACAGCGTGTGCCCGTGTAGCCTGGGGCACAAGCACATGAGAAGCTAGCGATGCCGTCAACACAGCGCCCGTGGTGGCAGGGGTCTGGAGAGCAGTCGTCCACATTGCGCTCACACAGGGTGCCCTCAAAGCCTGCAGGAACAGGAGGGTACCCACTTGTCCATGGCTACAGTCTCAACCCAACTCTAGCTCAGTTGTCAGGCCGCGCTCCTTTTCCCTCCCATTCCACCCAGCTCCAAGTGCTGCCCCGACCCAGAAGATCCCTCTTTAAATCCCACTGCCAGCTGCACCCTGAATCCTGTCCAGAACCCTGCTGACCTCCATCATCATCATCATCGGGTGTCACTTGCCCTGCCCTGGCCTCGCTGAAACCCTCCTCTGAGGCTGTCCTCGACATCCACCAGCCCACCTTGTGGTTCTTGCCACAGTCTCACGGTCCACCCTTACCCTCTGCACAGCGACACTCATAGCCATCGGGCTGGTCCACACACTTGGCGCCATTCCGGCAGGGAGTGCTTGCACATTCGTCCACGTCCAGCTGGCACGTGGACCCACTGAATCCTGGGAGTAAGGCGTGAAGAAAGGTGACATTCATAGTCAAAGCAGGCACCCTGCCTTATTTGAGTGGGAAACACCCCCCTCTTGCTTTGTTTTAAATTAATTTCAGTGTACTCAAGGCCAGGGAGACGTCCCAGAAGAGAAAGGGTTTGCCAGTGAAGCCCGACCACCTGAGTTCGATTCCCAAGACCCACATAGTGGAAGAACAGAACCCACCTACACAAAAAAAGTAACTAATTAACTAATTACTTTAAATTTCAATGTGTCATAACCTGCCACGCCAGGCTCCCTGCCCCAGGATCCTCACCAGATGGGCAGGTACAGCTGAAGCCATTGACGCGATCCTTACAGACGCCACCATTGACACATGGGCTGCTCTGACATTCATCTATGTCCACCTCGCAGTAGGTCCCTGTGAAGCCTGAAAGCGGATGGGATGAGGCATGGGAAGTTCCCCTCGGGGGTCTTTTTCTCTTTAGTTCCAGGGCTTTGATTTTGTTGTTGTTTCGTTGAGACAGGTTCCTTCTGCATACTTTGAGCTAGCCTGCAACTAATGATCTCCCTGCTTTGGATACCCAAATGCTAGGATTACAGGCGTCCACGAGCACAAACTCAGATTCGAACAACTGAACCTTCACTCAGCTGTGGTCTCATGTGGACTGAGGTTGATGAAGCTTCCCCTCTAATACCATCTGGCAAAATTCTGCTCTGGTCCTGCTCCTACCTTATCCAGAGTCACAGGGTTTTACCCTAAAGACACAGAACTTGCTCCCTCTCTCCAGCCAGGAAGTTTTACTTTAAACCTAGGTTGGGGCCAGTAAGACAGCTCAACAGTTAAGGACACTTGTTGCCAAGGCTGACAACTGGATCCCTCATGGTGGAAGGAGAATTGACTCCTGACAGCTGTCCTGTAATCTCCACACTCACACCATGCCATGAACTCATCAGTGCATGCATCCATATGTACAGACATATGTGTGTTCAAGCACACATACACACATGTAAACGAATGCAATTTTTGAAAGAAATATTGTTACCAGGCACAGTGGCACATACCTTTCAATCCAATGTTTGGAAAGCAGAGGCAGGTGGATCTCTGTGAGTTCAAGGTCAGCCTGGTGAGTTCAAGACAGGGTCTCACTATGTAGCCCTGGCTAATCTGCAATTCCCTATGTACTCAAAGTGTTATAGCTGACTTGAAATGCTTTGTGTGTGTGTGTATGTGTGTGTGTGTGAGAGAGAGAGAGGGCGGGGGGGGGCATGGGTATCTTCAGAGGCCAGAAGAGGGTGGTATATCCCCTGGAGTTAGAGCAACGGGCAATTGCAAACTGCCCCATATGGGTGCTGAGAACCAAACTCACTCCTCTAGAAAAGAAGGAACTACTCTAAACCACTAAACTACCTCTCTAGCCCCTTCTTATGTAGTTTTATTTTATTTCATTTTATTCAAGACAGGGTGTCACTTCATAATCCTAGAACTCACCATGTAGACCAGGCTGCCTCTGCCTCACAAGTGCTGGAATTACAGGCAAGTGCTTCCACGCCCAGCCTTCTGGACCCACCCAAGCCACAGCCAACACCCACCTGCCATACAGATGCAGGTGAACTGGCCAATTCGGTCAAGACATGTGGCCTGGTTGCGGCAGGGCCCAGACAAACACTCATTGACATCCGTCTCACAGCGAGGTCCAGTGTAGCCACGGCCACACTGACACAGGAAGGAGCCCTGTGTGTTCACACAGCGACCCAAATGTTCACAGGGGTTGGCACCTGCGGAAGAAGGGCACAGGCAGGATGAACATGGCCAACCATGGCTCAGACTCTCCCCTGTCTTCAGACTCATTTCCAGAGGGTGCCCCTCTCACCAATGGAGCACTCATCCACATCCTGGTCACATGCCCCTCCAGTGAAGCCGGGTGGACAGGTGCAGATGGCCCGACCACTCACAGGGTTGGTGTCACAGATAGCATCCTCGTGGCAGGGGTTGCTAACACACGCATCGTCCAGATGACACAGGAGGCCTGAGAACAGGTAAGCCAAGATCAAGATGCTCCCTGAGCCTTCTGGGGAAGAAGTTAATATAAATGCCTCATATCGAGGTGAGTACCCAACCACAATACAACCTTCTTTTTTGAAACAGGGTTTCTCCATAGCTTTTGGTTCCTGCCCTGGAACTATCTCTTGTAGACCAGGCTGGCCTCGAACTCACAGATATCCGCCTGCCCCTGCCTCCCGAGTGCTGGGATTAAAGGCGTGCGCCACCACCACCCAGCAATACAACCATTTTTTTAAAAAATAATTCTTTATTTTATGTGTATAAGTGCTTTGCCTGCAAGCATGCAACATGCATCCGGCACTCTAGGAGGTCAGAAAAGGACATCAGATGCTCTTGATCTAGAATTATAGATGGTAGCCACCGTGTGGGTACTCAGAATTGGACCTGGGTCCTTTGCAAGAGCAGCCACTGGTAACCCTGCAGCCACTTCTGAAGCCCTTCTTAGCACATACATTTAAACAAGACGATAGCACCAGGTTCTCCTCTATGAACTATGACCTCCTAGGGACTCAGGTCTTAGCAGAGCTTAGGTGAGCATATCCCTGGCACTCTATTTAAACTTTAATCTCTCTTCGGGTCCCTGAACAGAGACTTGAGTGGGGCGGTGATCACTGGGTCCCTTTGTACTCTTTCCAATATGACTGAATTGAATATATCTGCTTTTTATTCTGAGAGAGAGAGAGAGAGAGAGAGAGAGAGAGAGAAAGAGAGAGAGAGCGCTTGTCCCCAGGTCTACTCAAAGTTCCCACACGCCTAGCATTTGAGGAAGAAGGTTGGTTCTAAGGATGGAATCGCAGGACTCTAGGCATACAAAGCATGAATGGTGCCACCGAGCTTCACTCCCAGCTGTTAGCTTTTTGTTTATTATTACTATTTATTTATTTATTTATTATGTATACAATGTTCTGTCTGTGTGTATCCCTGCAGGCCAGAAGAGAACACCAGACCTCATTACAGATGGTTGTGAACCACCATGTGGTTGCTGGGAATTGAACTCAGGACCTTTGGAAGAGCAGGCAATGCTCTTAACCGCTGAGCCATCTCTCCAGCCCTATTATTACTTTTTTAATTAATTCTAATTTTAATTAATTCTCTGGGGGGTTTGCACATGTCATCATGCATATATAGAGGTCAGAGGGAAACCTGGGTTGCTGATGCTCTCCTTCTACCATGTGGGTCCCAGTGATGGAATTCAGATTGCCAGGCTTACTCAGCAAGCACCTTTAACCCCCTGAGCATCAGCCTGGCCCATCTCGCTTGCTTCCTCTTTTTGTTGTTGTTTTGTTTTGTTTGTTTTGCAGGGTTTCTCACCTGCCTCCCAAGTGCTGGGATCAAAGATGTGCACCACCACACCTGGATGCCTCCTGTTTCTTGTTTATATTATAACCAGCAGTGTATTCAGTATCTACTTTATTTTATTTTATTTTTGTGTCTGGACAGCCATAGGTACTGGGAACCAAACTCTTAAATTTTTGGTGGTAAGCCTAGCCTTTAATGGCTGAGCCATCCCTCCAGCCCATATCTGCTCTTTCTTAAGCCACTTACTATGAAAAAAATTGAAATATACAGAATATGTTTCACATACAGAGCATTTGGTTCACTATTACTTATCTTTTAACCTGCTTCTTCTAAACCATTTGAAAATCACTTGGAAATGTTTTACAAACAAGTCACCGAGGGCTGGAAAGATGGCTCAGCAGCTAAGAGCACTAGCTGCTCTTCCAGAGGAACTCATTTTGATTCACAGCACCCATGAGGCAGTTCAGAACCATCTGTAACTCCAGTACCAGGGGATCTGATTCATTCCTCTGGCCTCTGAGCATACCAGTCACGCATGTGGGACCAGACATACACGCAGACAACACAAATACGTAAAATAAACTTTTGGGGGGAAGATCAAGACAGGGATTCTCTGTGTAACAGCCTCAGCTGTCCTGGAACTCACCAGGCTGGCCTCTAACTCACAGAGATCTGCCACTGGAATTGAAGGTGTGTGCCACCATTCCCCGCTATCCACGTACCCCCCCTAACACACTCTGCCCTTTCTAACTGCCGAGGTGCTGCCTCTTTCCCAGTCAGACATCTCAGTAGTTCCCCAGGTCCAGTGGCATCTGTCTTGGACTGTATACCAGTCCCTCACAGGACAAAGGTTCAGCCTGCCTCCCAAATCCAGCATACCCTCCTTCTCTCCCTCCCTCCCCCCTCCCTTTTTGCTTCATCTTTGCTTCCCTTCATGTTAAGGACTGAACCAGGGCCTGGTGCACACTAAGTACACGCTCTACTGATAATCAACACCCCAGCCCCATCATAATCTTTCTATTACCCAAATCAGAGTCTATCTTCACCTTCCTGTCTGACACCCTAACTGGCATCCTGCTGCCTATAAAGAAAATGACCACTCACCTGTCTTGCCCATAGGGCAGGCACAGTAGAAAGAGGCCACACGGTCATGGCAGGTGGCCCCGTGGAAGCACACAGCCGTAGCACAGTCATCAATATTTTGACTGCAGCTCTCACCCGTCCAGCCATTGACACAGACACAGCTGTGGCCACCCAGTAGATTGAAGCAGGTGCCCCCGTTGTGGCAGGCATTGGGCTGCAACTGACATTCATCTACATCCTCTGTGCAGAACTGGCCTAGGACACAAAGATGAACTGGTCTAGGTTGCCAGTGTACCCACCCGACGTCAGCCCCAGCTCCTTACAGCCCGAGTGCCCACCTGTCCACTCAGGAGGGCACTGGCAGTTGTAAGTGTTGACACCATCCACACACGTTCCCCCATTGAGACACCGATGTCCAGGGCAGTCATCCACATTGACCTCACAATTCTGGCCCTCAAAGCCTAGTAGGGGAGGATAAGGTAAGGATGGTCACTAGGAGGCTAGCCTTTCGTCCCCAGCTGCCTCCCCTGGGTACCACTTACTCACCAGGAAGACAAGCACAGTCATAAGTGGTATCACTACTCTGCCTACAAGTGCCACCATTACGACATGGGGAAGGGGCACAGGGCACTGTGGGGTTCTCACACAGCAGCCCTGTGTAGCCGAGCGGACATTGGCAGCGGAAGGAGCCAGGCGTGTTGAGGCAGGTACCACCGTGGCGGCAGGATCCACCCGCTCGGCACTCATCGACGTCACTTCGACAGCTTCGACCCTGGTAGCCAGGTGGACAGGAGCAGACAAAGCGGCCATCTGACCCCACTGAGCAGCGGGCACCATGAGCACAAGGGCTGCTGAGGCAGGGGTCTGGCAGGGAGCAATCTGGGCCTGGAAGAACCAGGAGAGGGTGAGCTTGGGACTGACCACATCTTTGCCTAACTCGGGCTCTCATCCAAGCCCACCCCTTCACCTCGGAAGCCACGGGGACAGCGACAGGAGAATCGGGCTGTGCCTGCCACCACTGAACTCTGGCAGACGCCACGGCCAGCACAGGGGCCTGAGTGGCAAGGGTCTTCCAGCTGGCACCGCTCACCCACCCAGCCTGGCAGGCACCTGTGGGAAGAGATGTGTGGTGAGGACAATATTAAGCGTGGCAATCCCCAACAGATAACAATCATCAAACACATGTGCCAAATAAACTGTCAAACATCCACTTAGTCTTTCTTTTTTTTTTTTTCTTTTTTTTAAGATAGGGCTTCACTACATACTCCTGGCTAGCCTGGAACACACAGAAATTTACTTGCCTCTGCCTCTGCCTCTAGATAGCTTGGTTTAAAGGTACGCGCCACAAGTCCCAGCCATACCAATTTAATCTGACAACAAATATTATCAACGCCTACTACAAACTACAACACAGAAGCACACAAAATAAAAGTGATTCTTACCCTCTTGGTCCTCACAACCAGGTCAGGCAAAGAAAATAAATCAACAAATTAGCATAAAACATGCGAGCAACGGCTTGTATAAGCCACAGGGCTTGTGAAGACATGGTACTCCCCTGAAGAACATGTCCATGTGCCACAAGTTGTGACTTCACCTTATTTTTTTTAAGGAGTTGGCTCACACTTATAAACCTGGAACTCGGGAGGTTTAAGCGGGTGGATCAGGAGTTCAAAGCCAGCCTTAGCCACAAAGCAAGACCCTATCTCAAAATAAATATATATTTATTTTTAAACAAATAACAAGAGAGTTGGGAATATAGCTCAGTGATACTACGCTTGTCTGTGATGCACAAAGCCCTGAGTTCAATCCCCAGCATAAGAAAAAAGAAGGAAGGACAAAGAATTTTAGCCAATATGGTTATGAAGGATTTCAAGATGAATTCACTCTGGACTATCCAAGCCATTCCAAATGACAGATGTCTTTTTCTTTTAAAGACTGGCTTACTTTACTTTCATACGATGAGTGTTCTTCCTGTATGCATGTATGTATACAATGTGCATGCCTGCTGCTAATGGAGGTCTGAAGAAGGCACAGACACTCAGGATAGTTGTGAGCCATCATATGGGTTCTACAACCCAGGTCGTATGGAATAATAAGTGCTCTTAACTGCAGAGCCATTTTTTCCAGCCCCTATTTATTTCTTTTTAATTATGTGTATACATATGTGTGCACTTGCGTGCAGTGTCCTCAGAGACCAGAAGAGATCATCAGAACCCCTGGTGCTGGAGTGACAGGTGGATAACCATCTGAGGGCTGGGAATCAAATTTGGGATCTCTGCAAAAGCAGTATGTACTCTAAACCACTGAGTCATTTCACCCGCCTGGACATACAGTCTCTTTAGAAGAGAAAGTCTAGGAATGGGGCTCAATGGCAGAATTCTTGCCTGGCGTGTGCAGGGCCCTGGGTTCCACTCCAGGACACTAGAGAAAGAAGTCAGGGCCGCAAGAGAAGAGAAGGAGAGACTGAGATAGAAACTGACTTGGAATAGAGAGAAGAAAGGCCATGTGCCGACAAAGCAGAGAGTAGGGTGAGGCAGTCATAAGCCAAGGACTGCCTGAGCCAGCCAGAAGCTGGAAGAGACAGTAAGGAGAGCCATGGAACGTCTGTAGGGAAAGCCAGTCCTGGCAACGCCTTAATTTCCAACTTCCGGCCTCCAAGATTTTTCCAGAGTATATATCTGTTGTTTTAAACCACCCTGTTTGCGATAATCTGTTACAGCAACCACAGGGAACTCACAGGCAGCCTAAGGGTGACAGGATGAGTGGGTGTTACATTTTCACACACTAAAGAAAGTAAAAGGGTGAGCCAAAGGGTGATGTGGGGAAGGGCATTCCAGGTGGTGGGAACAACAAAAGAAAAGCCTAAGACTCCTAAGACACACCCTGAAGGACCCAGAAGCCACACAGAGACATACAGCTGGGCATACTGGCCTGGCAAACAGACACCAAACCACAGCCTCCCACGCGTATATGGAAAACTCTCGCTCACATGGACAGACAGAAGATAGCCACAAACCCTAAACTCCTTTCTCTCAAGCGCACACAACCGTCCTTCCATGGACCAGGCGGGGCTTCTCATGGGCAACCTCAGCCCTCATGCTGGAAGGAGCACCTGCAGCCTGCAACCCCGTCCCCAAACCCACCAAGGTATCCTGAGTGTAAGAAACTAAGAACTGAAGAAGACTTTAAGCTTTCAGCCTTCCCAAGGACAGGGGTGAGGAGGACTAAGGAGGGTGGATGAAAGGTCCTGGTTCTGCAGTGACACAACCTACATCACCCCTACCTCGACCCTCCTCTCCTCTACCCTACCCTTCCGACTCCCTGCGTGGATCCCCTAGCTCAATTGGAACCAAGGCCCGGGGCAGAACTCAAAGCAGGTGACTCAGTTTTTAGCGTCACCTTACAATACCTCCTCCCCCCGCCGCGTCCCGGAATTTCGTTCCCAGCTAAATGAGTAGAGGCTCAGCCCGGCAGGGGTGGGGGAGGCGTTAGAATTCTGGAAACCGAGAGGAGATGCTCTACCCCCTTCCCCAAAGACCAGCAGAGCGGTGACGACGGCGCACCAGGAGGGGGCGCTGCGTGCAGGACGCCGGGGACTGCGGGTACCACAGCCAGGCTGGGCGCGGCCCCCTCCCTGCGCCGCGGGCGGGTTCCCACGCTCTACGCCCGGCGCCCCCGCCGACCGGTCGGGCCGGTTCCAACCCGGGCCCTGCGCCCCGCCCCGCGGCCTGAGCTTTGGGGGAGAGACGTGGGGAGGGGGGGCGGGGGCGGAGAGCGCGGCTTCCAAGGAGGAAACTGACCGACCGGCAAGGCAGGGGAGGACCGAGCGAGGGGGAGCTCTGAAGCTTGGGGTGGGGAGGGGTGGGGGGAGGGGAGCACACGGATTTGAGGGGGTATCGGTGGAAGAAAATGACAGTTGGAGGGTCACCCCTAAGCAGACAGGAGGTGTTGAGAAATTAAAGGAGAACCCTTTAATTAAAGGAGAAGGCTGAGGGGGACATAGGGTGAGGCTCCCCACGACATCTACTCTGGAGCCTTAGCGGGCTCCACTCCGCGCGATCCGGGCTCCCGGAGGCCGCGTGAGCCGGTGATTCACCTGTCAAGGGGCGGGGCGGCCTCGGGCGTATTCACCTGTCGGCAGTAGTCCAGGCGTGTAGAGCCACTGCGCAGGCGCCCGGCCCCGGTGGTTCAACCTCCCTTCCAAGTGACTCCTTCCAAGCTGCCCTCCCAGTTCCACCAGCATAAACCCCCAGCCTCAGGATGCTCCTCGGCCAGCAGGCCCCAGGTGAAGCTAAATGGGGTTCCAGCCACTTGAGGTCATCAGCCAGTTTGACTTCAAAGGGAAGTCATCCAGGTCCCACCTAGCTTGAGGCTGACCTACTGGCTGGCCCACACGGTACTGAGTAAATGAACACATTTATGAACTAATTAATAGATGCTGGATGGACTGCTATTACTATTAAACTGAAAACAAGCCCAATAAGGACACAAACCTTGAGGTCCGTCCCACCCTGTCCCCCTACACACACACACACACACACACACACACACACACACAAAACCCAGGCTAAGCAAGCACTCACCAGTGAACACCTCCAGCCTTCAAAGAGCTTCGAAAGTCTCTCTCATTTTTAAATGTATTTTTAATGTTTTATTACATTATTGTGTGTGTGTGTGTGTGTGTGTGTGTAGGTCAGAGAACAACTTGAAGAAGTTGGTTCTCCCCTTCCACCTTGTGGGTCCCCAGAATTTAACTCAGGTTGCCAAGTTTGGCAGCAAGCTCCTTTATCTACTTGAGCTATCTTGCTGGGCCCCCTGCCTTTAAACACAAAAACAAAACATTCTTGAGACAGTCTCACTCTGTGGCATAGGCAGGCATGGAACTCAATTTGTAGTGCAAGCTGACCTCCAACTAAAGGCAATCCTCCTGCTTCTGCTGGGAAAGACAAGTGTAAACCACCCAGTTTAAGGTTCTTTTCAAATCTTCACTGCCAACCTCATGAAAGAAAAGGCATTACAGATGCAAAAGTGGCTCCCTCCGAGGGTTCTCAGCACTGGCTCCAGATGTCCCAGAACTCAGAGCTCTGTCTGCCTCTGGTTAGCTCCTTCCCAACCCCTGCTCTTCTTCCCCCAACCCTCTGCATTTCCTTTTATTATTGAAGAAATAATTCTTGGGCTCCTTCACGGTCATATACCAGGGAAAGCCTTCCTAGTTCACAGATGCAGGAGGTACAGAAAGAGAAGTGACTAACCTAAAGTCACACAATCCAGAGAGCAGTACAACAGGACTCTAGTATAGGCAGCCTTTGTGCCTCCTGAATCCTGAGATAATGGGAGGCTATGGAAGTCCTCAACATTGTCAAGTCCCTGTCATTGGCCCTGGGAATCAATTTTTCCATTCCAGAATACTGTGACTTCACGGGTTTAAGTCTCAGCCACTTAGCAACATGATGTGGGATTTGAACCCCAGCCAGATGAAGTTCAGAGAGTCTCCGCTCTTAACTCTGTCTAATTCCCAATAGGGAAACACAAGAGGTTACCCAAGCCACACACATGGAGGAAGTGATACCAGCAATCCCCAGGAGACGCAGAGGCAGAGGAAGAGGACAGATTCCCTCCCCATGCAGGGCCACTAATGGCACTGGGCCAGACACTCACAGGCAAGCAGCCTCCCGGGAGGGCTGCTGGGTGCACCGACCTCCATTTGCACATGGGCTTCCATCCAGGCAAGGGGGAGCTATGTGAGGGCAAAAGAAGGTGGAGAGGTCAGACAGGCACCCAGAACCCCAAACCAAAAGGACAGACCCTCCTTTCCTGTCTGCCAGGCAACAGCTGCATGGGCTGGAAGGGTGTCTCTGTGGGTACTGAGAGGCCCCCTATCTACAGTTCCCACGGCCCCCCACCCCAGCCCCAGCTGTTGGGGCCGCAGCTGTCCCTGCCAGCTCAAGCCCTGGGAACCACAAGGCAGGGGTGGGAAGGAGGAGTTGACTTGTGCCAGATGTGGGGGCTCAGGAAGCTGCCCAAATTAAGATGTGCTTAATAGAGAAGGGGTACATCTTCAAGCCCATGTCCTGGAAGAATGGAGGAGGCGGGGGACGGTGGGACTCTGGGTTTACCTTCCCTTAATGCTGGGGTATCTACCCCAGTCAGCCAAGTCTGCTGGCTCTTGAAAGAGCAGGCAAAGTGTGCACGCAGGAGTAACTGATGGCAGCAGTAGAGATGGTTTTGGGTACCACATGAGGAGGGTGTGTAGTGTAAGGCAGAGGCATCTGTTGCAAGACGTGTGCTGCCCTATCCAGTGTCCCCATCCCTCAGGGCTGTGTCCCTCTTGGGTGTGTCAGTCTTGCCAGATGGGTGAGAGGTGTGGCCAGGTCTGAGTTAGTGGAGAATTATGTGCTCAGGCAGGTGCGGGCCACTGCCAAAGTGTGTTCCTTGGAGGGAGAAAGAATGGGGGGGAAGGGGGATAGGACAGACAGCAAATGAAAGAAACACAAGAGAAAGAGCTAAGAATGAGGGACCTAGTCATTTTTGTGACGTCACACTGGAAAGTGTTTGATGGGAGACACGACTGTGCAAGAGCTGTGTGTGTTGTGCACACATGCTTGTGAGTTTGTGTGACAGTCCGTGAAGACTTGAGAGTATTAGGCCACTGTGTGGCTAATAGTGAAAGTGTATGTGCATGTTATCACGCTGGTTATCTGTGAACAGCATAGTCAAGTACTACATGTGCTGTGCATCCACCTATATGAGCAGCATTATTCATACAGCTGTGTGGCTAGGGTGTGTCTGTACAGGTCATGCGTTGGCACCTATGAGTATGACCTTGACTATGAATGCACATCAAGTCCTGGTAGATCCATGCACGTGTGATCATATTTGACCTTGTATGAATGCACATCGGCATATGAACAGTGAACACGTAGGTGTGTCTTGTGTGTGCCAAGTGTGCATCAGTGGGTGTGCTAAACCTAAGCACATGCACATTTGCATCTCTCATTGTGTGACAGGCCAAGAGTCTGCGCTGGCCCCGCGGGGGCGGTGGCTCCTGCCCGGTCCTGCCTAGATGAGCCCAGAGGCGAAGCTAGGGACGACGGTCGCTCTCTGCAACTCTCACCGGGCCCAACCCTGAGTCTCACCGTGGGCTCCCTAGAACCCCTGGCCCAGGCCACCGGCTTATGCCCCTCCCCCGCTGATCAGGCCTCCCGGGGCGGGGATGGGGGCGCCCCCTCAATCCCCGCTCTGGCCCTCCATGGGTCCTGCTTTGTCTGGCGAAGAAAGCGCGAGGCCGGCCGGGGGGAGGGGGTGTCTAGACGGCGCAGCCATTGTCCCGAGCGGGGGAGGGGAGTGAAGATTGGAGGAGGAGGGGCGGGGGGCCCCCGGGCCGGCTGGGGAGGGGCTCCGGCCATAGGGAGGGGGCCCAGAAGCCGGAGAGGAGCACGTGGGCCTCGCCCCTTCTCCCGGCAGAGAGGCGGGGTACTGAGGCTGTGGGATCCTAGCGGCCAGAAGAGGGAGCGGGCGGCACGCAGGGGAGGGGGCGCGGGCGCCGCTGGGGCTTCAGCTCCGGCTCCTCGCGCTCCAGTGCCAGGTCTTGCAGCTCTCCGGCCTGAGAAGTTTTCTCCGAGTTCAGAGCTCAGAGAACTTCGCGCCCCCACTTTGCCCCCCCAACCACCACCACTCCCGGCCCGCCCGGGATGGGGGATAACCTTTTGTGCAAGGGGGTACTAGGCCTTGGGGGTCCTTGAGCCTTCACCCTAACCTTCCCAAGCAGAAGTAGGATGGGGTGAGCCTGGAACTTTTGATACACCTCGCCTCCAAATTCCAGCCCCCAAATTCCAGATTCCCACATCCGAGTCTCCAGGCTCCGTCTCCTGGTTCATTCAAGGATCTTGATTCCTTGGGCCTCAAGGACCCTTCCTTCCTATAACGAATCCCTGCGCGCCCCATGACTGGCATACAGACACCCAGCTCCTGCACCTCTGCCCTGGCTCTAGTCCTGGGCTTACAGGTCCCCTAAGTACCAAACTTAGGGGATTTTGTGCTTCCCCGCCCCTGCAACCCCAGTCCCACCCTCCATGTCCCTGATCCCTCACCTGCAGCCCCCGGCCCCGCTAGCAGCAGCAGCAGGGGCAGCGCCCGCATGGGCGGTGGTGGTGGTGGCAGGGCCATCAGGCGACGACGGCGGCGGCGGCCCCAGGCCCCCGGCCCCATGGCGGCCGCGACCCTCCCTCCTTCCTCCTCCCTCCTCCCTCCTCCCTCTTTCCCAGGGCTCCGGGCGCGTCCCGGGCCAGCCTCCGCGCCGCCAACTTCGCCGAAGTGAGGCTGCCGGACCGCCCCGCCCCCAGCCCTGGGCGGTTCGCTCCGCCCCGGGGCCGGCCCTGAGCGCCCCCGCCCCCTGCCCGGCCTCCTGGGGTCCGACCCTCTACCCCTCAAGCCTGGACCAGCGGACCTTGGTACACTCACGTCGGCCACGAGAGATGTGGAGCTAACCGGTGTGACATGACAGGCATCCAGATCATGGGCATACCCATCCCCATCCTCCAGCACACAACCAAAGCCAGGGCACATATACATAGCCAGGACACAAACGCAGACACCCACCAACAACAACACTCCAAACCTTCCCAGCCTAGGTCCGGAGAGTCTAATGAACACCCAGCCTCGGTCAGACCCAAGCAAACCCATGCAGAAGTTTCGTGAGGCCACGAAACATCAACCAGTTCAAAACTCGTACCAAACAGTGCCATAAACCCGGGCAGTCTTGCCAGGAGTCGAGTGCACGTGAGTCTCATGTGCCTGTGTGCCGTTCTTGCAGGAAGCAGCCTCATTTCTCCTACAGTGTGATGGTCACAAAGGTCTACTGAAGGGGGAAAGGTGATTGCAGTCAATCCCGAAGACCTGAGTTCAATTCCTGGGACCCCCCTCCCCATAGTAGAATGAAAGAACCAACACATATAAATTGTCTTCTGATGTCACATGCACCCTGTGGCACACGCACCCCTAAACAGACACTGTGCACACACACACACACACACACACACACGAGAAATAAGTAAGATGCAAACTTTTTAAAGGTTCACACCAGCCCCTAGCACACCCACATTCTATGTGTTTTCACCATGAGGCCCTTCTTTTCTTTCTTTTTTATAGAATTTTGATTTTTCAAGACAGAGTTTCTCTGTGTAACCCTGGCTGTCCTAGAACTCAGTTTGTAGACCAGGCTGGCCTCGAACTCAGAGATTCATCTGCTTCTGCCTCCCAAGTGCTGGAATTAAAGACGTGCGCCACCTCCATGCCTGGGGAGGCCTATCTTTTCATGGCCATTAACTGAGTTTTACAATACCAGTTGACCTGCAAAGGCTTCTGACAGACGCCCCCTTCTGGGGTGAGAATGGAAACTCTAGAGGTCCTAAGCTCTGTCCCCGGGGTCTCAAGAGCCGGAGGGGTGGAAGTGACAACCCCAGCACTGAGAGACCAAAGGCTGGGCCAGAGAACTCCTAGAATCCTGGAAGGGCTCACTCAGACATCAGTGCAGTGGAAGGAGAAAACCAACTCCCACAGCTGTCTTCTGAACCCAAGAAGTAGAACACATGCCCCCAACACCAGATACACAATAAATAAATGCATTTTTTATTGGGCTAGACTTCATATGGCACACCTTCTCTCGAGGCAGAGGCAGGAGAATCTCTGTGAGTTTGAGGCTAGCCTGGTCTACATAGCAAGTTCCAGGACAGCCAGGGCTACAGTGCGAGACCCTGTCTTTAATGTGTGTGTATGTGTGTGTGTGCGCGCGCATGTATGCATGCATGTGTGCACACGTGCACATGCAGAAATCAGGAAAGAGCCCTGGATCCCTCAAAGCTGGAATTACGGGCATTTACGGAATACCAGCTTGTTACATGAGAGCTGGGATCTGGAATCTGATGCTCACAACTGTGCAGCAAGCTCTCTTAACAACGGAACCATCTTTCAGGCCCAATCTGCTATTTTTTCCTGCTTTCGCTGCAGTTCCTTTCCAGGCAGAGTCTCAGGCAGCCCAGGCTGGCCTTGAAGTTTTTTTTTTTTGTTGTTTGTTTGTTTTTGGTTTTTGGTTTTTGGGTTTTTTTGTTGTTGTTGTTGGTTTTTTTTGTTTTTTTTTTTGTTTTTTTTTTTTTTTGGTTTTTTGAGACAGGGTTTCTCTGTGGTTTTGGATGGCCTTGAAGTTATTGTGTGTCCAGAATGACCAGGAAGTCCCATTATTTCCACCTCTGCCTCCCCAGTGCTGGGATTACAGGTGTGTGCTTCCATGCTTGGTTTATGAGTGTTGGACCAGGTTGGCCTCAAACTCAGAGATCCACCTGTCTCTGCCTCCTGAGTGCTGGAATTAAATGCATGTGCCACCATTGCCTGGCTGCTTTGGTTTTTTATTTTTTTATATATAGGATCTTACTACACAGCCCTGGCTGGCCTGGAACTGGCTATGTAGATCAGTCTGGCTTCAAACTCACAAAGATCCTCTTGTTTCAGCCTCCTGAGTGCCAATATTAAAAGTGTGTACCACCACACCTGATTCTTGATTTTTTTAAGTTGAGCTATAATTTACATTGCATAAATTTACCTATTTGCTATTCTATTGTTAACAATTCAGTGTCACTTAATAAATAATCAAAGTTTTGAGTTAATTTTCACCCCTCTGGCTCCACAACTTTCCATTATCCTGGAGAAAGGATCTTGCTCCTAACAAGAGCTACTTCTCCTCTCCCTGCCACCAGTCACTGACAATTAGGAATCTGCTTTCTTTGTCTATGGCATTGCTTGCTCTGGATACTTACAAATTTCTATAAATTTATTTATTAATAAGGGGTGCACAGTATCTGAACAGAGGTCAAAGGACAACTTGCAAGCGTCAATTCTCCTCTTCCACCAGGTGGACATGGATCAAATGTGGGTCATTGGCTTTGCTTCTGAGCCATCTCTCTTGGCCCCCCAGTATTCCATATAAATGGAATCCTGAACTTTCTGACTGGCTTTTCTTTCTTTTTTTGTGGCTGTGAGATGAGACAAGGTGTCAATATGTACCATTGGGTTGCCTGGAACTCACTATGTAGGCCAAGTTGACTAGACCCCCTAGAGAGCTGCCTGCCTTTGGCTTCCTCACTGCTGGGATTAAAGGCATGCACCACCACACCATGGCTTTTCTTTTTCACTTAGAATTTGGAAGTTCTGGGGATCTACCAAAAGACCTTATATTTGCCAGACAAGTGACTTCTACTGAGTTACATCATCACTACATTTATTTTTTGTGTGTGTGCGTGTGTGTGTGAGTGTGCGTGCGTGTGTTTGTGTGTGTGTGTTCCTGTACTCCATGGCTCGAGTGTGGAGTCAGAGGATAGCTCAGTGACGTAGGTTCTCCCCTTCCTTTGTGTGGGTTCTGAGGATTGAAATCAGGTCACCCACCGGTTTGCCTGGCAAGTGCCTTTACCCACTGTGCCATCTCACCAGCCCTGTTGCTTCCATTAGGTTTTTGTTTGGTTTTGGTGTTTTGAGACTGTAATCCTAGCTGTCCTGAAACTCACTCGGTAGACCAGCCTGTCTCTGAACTCACAGAGGCACATCTGCCTCTGTCTCCCGAGAACTGGGAATGAAGGTGCGTGTTGCTCTGCCTGCTTTTTCATTAGGTTTGGTTCTGCAGTTCCGAAGATGGAACCCAGGACCTGGTGCATGCCAGGCAACTGGTTGTACCAATGAGCTACTTCCTTAGCGTTAAGAACTCAAATCTGAACTGGGGTCTAAGGGATCTCAGGCCATGTGGATTACAGGGGAGGGGTAAGGAAGGAGTAGAGGCTGGACAAAGGGGGAAAATGTTGCATAAGAAGGAGGGCAGGGGCCGGGCAGTGGTGGCGCACGCCTTTAATCCCAGCACTCGGGAGGCAGAGGCAGGCGGATCTCTGTGAGTTCGAGACCAGCCTGGTCTACAGAGCTAGTTCCAGGACAGGCTCCAAAACCACAGAGAAACCCTGTCTCGAAAAACCAAAAAAAAAAAAAAACAAGGAGGGCAGGCTGATTCTCCGCAGTGTGCTGAGTAAGCTGTCAGCTGACTCAGCAGTGTCTCTAATCAGTCTGGGCAGGTGCAGCTCAAGCCCCTCCTCTCTATAGGCCCAGGAGGCAATCCCAGCCCTACCTCCCGATCCTGTCGTTCATTCCTCTCTAGCAGCTTCCCTTTTAAAACAATTTTCTGTTATATCTTATTGGCACTAGAGAGATGGCTCAGGGGTTAAGAGCACTACTGTTCTCGAGACCTGAGTTGGATTCCCATAGCCCATGTTGGACTGTTCACAACTGCCTGTAGCTCCAACTCTAGAGAATCTGATTCCTTTTGCCTCCAAAGACAATTGTACTCATGTGCATAAATCTGTACACAGACACACCCATGATCAACATTAACAAAAGATAAATCTAAAAATGCATTTATTTATTTGGTTGGTTGGCTTTAGTTTTTGGTTTTTTTGTTTTGTTTTGTTTTGTTTTGTTTTGTTTTGTTTTTTGAGATGGGGTTTCTCTATGTAACAGCCCTGGCTGTTCTGGAACTCACTCTGTAGATCAGGCTGGCCTCGAACTCACAGAGATCTGCCTGCCTCTGCCTCCCGAGTGCTGGGATTAAAGGCGTGGCCACCACTGCCTGGTTTGCATTTTATTTATTTTGTGTATAAGAGATGTGATGCATATGCATTTGCCACATGTGTATATGTCAAAGAACAACCTGCGAGTCAGTCCTCTCTTTCTACTGTGTGGGTTCTGGGCATCAAACTCAGGTCACTAGGTCTGGCATTAGGCCATAACTCTTAAAAACCTTTCACTATCCTATGTCAAACTCTTTCTTCAACCAGCAAGCCTGTAGTTTTCTGGTCCTGGCCCAGACTTTTCTCTATGTCAGGGATGGGAGGACCCTTTGGCTTCCTCTCCAATCAGGAACTGACAACAAATGCTTTTATTTTTCCCCAAAGTAATATTTTTATTAATTATTTGGGAATTTTGTACAATGCATCTCAATCACATTCACTTCCCATTCCTGTGCCCTTCTCCCCTCTAAAAGAAAACACCAAGTCCAACTTGTGTTGAAGCATGGACAAACTCCCAGTGATCAGGTCCTTAAAGAAAACGGAGCCCTTCCACATCCCATGTGAAGAGCTGCACTTCAGAATTTGCCACAGTTTTTTGTTCTGTTTTGGTTTGGTCTTTCGAGGCAGGGTTTATCTATAATAGAATCCGATACCCTCTTCTGGCATGCAGAGCACTCATACATAAAATATTAATTAATTGTCAGGCAGTGGTGGCCACATACCTTTAATCCCAGCACTCGGGAGGCAGGAGCAGGCGGATCTCTGTGAGTTCGAGGCCAGCCTGGTCTACAAGAGCTAGCTCCAGGACAGGCTCCAAAGCTACGGAGAAACCCTATCTCGAAAAAAAAAAAAAAAGTCTCACACATGTACACACAAATAAATAAATACATTTAATTTAGAAAGAAATTGAAACTGGTCATGGTGGCATGGCCTTTCATCCAGCCCTTGAGAGGTAGAGGAGGTGGATCTCTATGAGTTTGAGCAAGGCCTCATAAGTGTTCATATCAAATTCCTGACCAGCCAGGGCTGAGTAGTATGACCATGTCTCAATATTGAAATGAATACATAAATGGCTGAAGGTGCTCAACACCAAGCCTGCTAACCAGAATTCAACTCCTGAGCCCCATGTGTTAGGAAACAACCAACTCTAGCAAGTCATTATCTGACCGACCTCCGAACTCACGCCCCCCCTCCCTACAAGATGAATACACATTTTAACGATAAAAAAGAAATTAAAAAAGAAAGGGATTCCTCTCCAGGAAGCCCCTCCCCCCTCTAGCTGAGGTCTTCTCCCCACCCCTTAGCTGTCCCCATGATTCAGCCTTGTTCAGAAGAGGCAGGAGGTGTCTATATCTCCCTCTGTAGCCACGACCTTCCCACAGGAAATTGATGGTTTCCTGAGGTTCGGATGAAAGATGAGACTCCCAAGAGCCCCCAACAGCGAATGAGTACGGGGGGCGCGGGGGGGGGGGGGGGGGGGGGGACAGGGGGGGGGGGGCGGGGGTTATAGGGCAGGGTTTGGTAACCCAAGAAGCAACCGGAGGGGTTAGGATGCCTGTAAAACTCGTCATGGTGGTTCCAAACCACACTCTTCAGAACCATCCAAGGGATCGTGGAATCCTGAGAAGGGTCTGAGTGTAGAGAGAGCAAAGCTAGAGGCCTCGGGTAGGCCTTGTTCTCTCCCGAGTCATCTGAACGGAAACTTTTTCTCAGAATGGACGCTCTAAAGGGTGCTGAGACGTCCCACACAAAAAAGCACCCAGGGAATTTGTTGATCCAGGGGCTTCTGTTAGACAGGAAATTGTGCACACAATGGCGAAGCTGACATATGAGAGTGAAGACCAAAGGAAGAGGCGACCACAAACGAGGAATTGGACAGAAAGAAGATCTCCTTCTGCCGCAAATCCTCGTTGCCTTTCTCTAGCTATGGTGGAAGCATTGCTCAAGATTCCAGGGTCCCAAGGGCACAGGAGTGGCACAGTGGCCGTTCCCACAGCTTTGCAGCCTTTGGCTGCTCAGACCTGTGTGGTGTGGATGGACAAGCGCCTCCTCCCTTGACCCTGCTGGCCGCCTTGGCTAGGGACTACATTTCTCGTCCATGAGCTCAGTCCCTGGGGACTTGGGACGTGGGACCAGGCCAAGACACAGCTGTAGGCACACGGACCAGGAACCTGAGAACATGCCCTTAGCTTTTCGTCCGAGAACCGCCCTCTGTGTCGAATCCGCGGCGAGGTCCTCCTACCGCACACCCAGGAAGGGTACCAGTGCCATGGAGAAAGGCAAGGGCTCCCTGGATATGTGTGGCAAGGCTAAACTCGGGGACTTGTGGGCTGGGGACCCAGCCAGGCCTGCTGACACAGCCTCCCTGGGATCCTCTGATGCCTGAACTACCAAACTGCCTAAAATGGCATGACCACTCTCCTTAGCAGCTTCATCTCCCTCCTGGCAGCCTTTTGAGCCTTTTTCAGGCTGTCTCCAGGGCGGGAACCACCAGTCTCATGCCTAGGACAGCTCTTCACGTGGGGGGGGGGGGGTCATCCCAATACTCCACCTTTTCTTCATTCTTTCACTAAATTGTGTTTACTTACTTGTCCCTTTTATTTAAAATTACACTTAAATTTTTTACTTTTATTTTCCTATTTGTCATGCGTGTTTTGACTGCATGTACATTCAAAAAGCCACAAAGCCAAAACCACACAAAGACAAGGGATCCCCTAGGACTGGAGCTGTGAGCTACCATAGGAATGCTGGGAAATGAACCTGGGTCCTATAGAAGAGCAGCCAGTGCTCTTAACCACTGGACCATGTCTTTGGCCTCCTTAATTTATGTTAAAGCATTATTGGTGTGTGTGTGTGTGTGTGTGTGTGTGTGTGTGTGCATGCCTGTACAGTGTGTGTACCACATGTTTGTGGAGGTCAAAGGACACCTTGTAGAAGCTGGTTCTCTCCTGTCACGTAGATCTAGGGATAGACCCAGGTCCTCAGGTTGGTGGCAAGTATGTCTACCTGTTGAGCCACTCTACCAGCTGTCTGTTTATTTTTGAGACAGGTTCTCAAGTATTCTACACTGGACTTGAAGTCACTCACTAACTCACTAGATAGTCAAAGGTGATTTTGATTTCCTGATTCTCCTGCCTCTACCACCCAACTGCTGGGATTGTGGGTATACAACATTCTAAGCAGCATTGGAAATCAAATCCAAGGCATTGTATGGGCTAAGCAAACATAGTATCAACTAAGATACATACTGACCCCTGTTTTCTTGGGTTTTGTTTGTTTGTTTGTTTTCTGGTTTGATTTTTTTTAGAGACAAGGTTTCTCCGTGTAACCAGTTTAACTGTCCTGGAACTCACTCTGTAGACTAGGCTGGCCTCAAACTCACAGAGATCCACCTGCCTCTGCCTCTCAAGTGCTGGGATTTAAGGTGTGCGCCACCATTGACAGGCCTGCCCCATTTGTTTTTTGATACAAAGTCTTGATATGTAACCCAAACTGGACTTGAACATGAAATCCTCCTTCCCTCAGCCTTCTAAGTACTAGGATTCCAAGTAGCACATCCAGCCTGATAAATAACCTACTTGGTGCCAGGCCCTGTTGTAGATGGAGGTGTCCCAAGTCAGAGCCAGTTCTCTGATGAAACATGACAGACACAAACAAACAAACAAACAATAAATGATGCTGGGCATAGTGGTAGATGCCTGTAACCACGGCACTCAGGTGAAGCAGGAGGACTGTGAATTCAAGAGTAGCCTGGCCTACAGAGTGATACCCTGTATCAAAAACACCACCACCAAAAATCCTATCTTACTTTGCTTTCTACTGATATGATAAAATATCAAAACCAAAAGCAACTTGAGAAGAAAGGGTTTATTTCATCTCACAGCACAGCCCATCCATCAAGAAAGCCAAGGCAGGAACCTGGAGGCAGGAACGGAAGAAGTCATGGAGGTGCTGCTCACTGCCTTGCTCCACATGGCTTGTTTGGCCTGATTTTTTCTACAGTTCAAGACCAGCTGCCCAGGGATGGCACCTCCCACAGTGTACTGAGCCCTCCCATCCCATGTCAATCATTAATCAAGAAAATGACTTACGGGCTTGCCCATAGGTCAATCCGATGAAGGCATTTTCTTTTTTTTAATATTTATTTATTTATTATGAATACAGTGTTCTGTCTGCATGTATGCCTGCAGGCCAGAAAAGGGTGTCAGATCTCACTACAGATGGTTGTGAGCCACCATGTGGGTGCTGGGAATTGAACTCAGGACCTCTGGAAGAGCAGCCAGTGCTTGTCACTGTTAAGCCATCTCGCCAGCCCTCGAGGGAGGCATTTTCTTTTTTATTAATATTTATTATTTATTATATATACAATATTCTGTCTGTGTGTATGCCTGCAGGCCAGAAGAGGGCACCAGACCCCATTACAGATGGTTGTGAGCCACCATGTGGTTGCTGGGAATTGAACTCAGGACCTTTGAAAGAGCAGGCAATGCTCTTAACCTCTGAGCCATCTCTCCAGCCCCAAGGGAGGCATTTTCTAAATTGCTGTTCCCTCTTCCACGATAACCCTAGTTTGTGTAAAGTTGATAACTAACACACACAACCAAATAACAAACAGCTATGAATGTGGTTCAGAGGTATAGACTTGCCTAGCATAAGTGTGGCCTTGGGTTTGATCCCCAAAATGTAAATATAAACAAAAAAGGAGCCTCACATGATGGCGGCTCACACTTTTAGTTCCAGCACTTCAGAAGCAGAAGCAGGCAGATCTCCGTGAGTTCAAGGCCTGCCTGGTCTACATAAAGTTTCAGGACAGCCAATTGAGACCCTACCTTAAAAAAAAAATCAGAGGGAGCATGGGGAAAATTGCTCAGCAGTTAATAGTATATGCTGCTCTTGCAGAGAACCTGAGTTTGGTTCCTACCACCTATGTGGTAGCTCACAACTGCCTACAACTCCAGTTCCAGGGGATCTGTCTCCACTGGAGGGCACCTACATGGTGTGGTACACTTACAGACAGGAAGGCAAAACACACACATAAAAAATTCAATAATTAAAAATAAATAAATAAATAAGCTGGGTGGTGTGGTACACGTCTTTAATCCCAGTGCTCAGAAAGCAGAGGTAGGCAGGTCTTGGTGAGTTCCATGTCAGTCTGGTCCACAGAGTGAGTTCCAGGACAGCCAGGGCTACACAGAGAAACCCTGTCTCAAAAAACCAAAAATAAATAAATGAATAAGACATTAAAAACTATTGGAGCCAGCCATAGTGATGCATACCTGAAATCCCAGCACTGGGAAGGCTAATTTGGACACTTTAATAAGACCCTGTTTCAAAATTAAAAGGTGTAGCATATAGCTCAGTAGCAGATTTGCCTGGCGTTTGTGGGGCCTGAAGTTCAGTCCTTACTACCGAGAGGGGAAAAGAAAACAACCAAACAAAACCCTATTGAGATATGACGGTTAAATGTGGCACAAGGAAAGGAGAGATGGCATGAAGAGGGCTTGCTGAAGAGGGAGAATTAAAGACCAAGTGAACTGGGGAGGCCAGCAGCCTGGGGAAGGATATCCCAGGCAGAGGGAGCGGTAAATAGGCATTTCTGGTCGAAGAAGGAGGCAGGGGCTCTGGGGTAGAGATAGCAAGGGAACGAGAAGGCTGAGTTCCAAGAGGTCAAAGCCGCTGAGATTCTATGCCGAGTATAATGGAAACCACTGGAGAATGTTAGTGAGAGGCTGAGTAGATCATTATAAAAAATTCCATCTTCTTTTCTCTTGGGGGACCCCCATGCTCCTGCTGCCACAGCCTTCTCCATCAGAGGCCCCATCTTCTACATGATCCTGCTTGGCTCCTCCATGAGACTGTGGGCTCTGTGGGTTCCTGGCCTTGCTCAGTGCTGAAGCTCCACTGACTACCACACAACCTGGCGCTCAGGAGGTAAAATAATTTTTATTTAGTCGGCTGCTGGAGCTAGAATTGAAGGCCGCACATAGACTTGGCAAAGGCTCTGTCACTAGGTACCCCGCCTCAGTCCTAATGAACTGTCAATTGAACCAATCAGAAGGCGGGACTAGTAATGAGTACATCCTCAGGACTAGCCCACTCCCTGTGGTGGTTTGAAAGAAAGTGGCCCCCAAAGGGAGTGACATCATTAGAAGGTGTGGTTTTTTGACATGGGTATGGGAATCAAACTCAGGTACTCTAAAAGAGTAATGCATGCTCTTAACCACTGAGTCATCTCTCCAGACACTAAAGGATACAATTTTTTGCTTTGTTTGTTGTTTTTTTTTGTTTGTTTGTATGTTTGGTTTTTGTGGGGGGGTTTTGTTTGTTTGTTTGTTTGTTTTTTGAGACAGGGTTTCTCTGTAGTTTTGGAGCCTGTTCTGGAACTAGCTCTTGTAGACCAGGCTGGCCTCAAACTCACAGAGGTCTGCCTGCCTCTGCCTTCTGAGTGCTGGGATTAAAGGCGTGCGCCACCACCCGGCTGTTTGTTTTTTGAGACAGAATTTTTCTATGTGTCCCTGGCTGTCCTGGAACTCGCTCTGCACACCACGTTATACTCAAACTCAGAGAAAGGATACAATTCTTAAAAGTCTGCACATATGAGGTGCACATAAATGGACACGAACATACACATAAACAAAAATGAAATGAATATTTATTCTTCAAAAAGCCTAGAGGAGCTGGGCATGGTGTGCATGCTTGTGATCCCTGAGTTTGGGAAGTGGAGGCTGAGAGTTTGAGGCCAGGTTAAGCTACAGAGAAAATTCAAGAGTGCTCTGAACAAGCTACATAGAGAGATCCTGACGTAAGGAGCAAGATAGATAGATGGATGGATAGATAGATAGATAGATAGATAGATAGATGGCAAAATTGAAAAGTGAAGAACTGGCAAGATGGTGGCTCAGCAAGCAAAGACGCTTCCTGCACAAGCCTGACTTCACGGATTCAATCCCCAGAGCTCACATAAAGGTGGACAGAGAGAACCCAAAGCTGTCCTCTGACCTTCGTATTAACGCCATGAATACATCCATATGCACGTGCGCGCACATACACACACAATAAAAATAAAATACACAGGAAAAGGCTAGAGAATAAATTACTCCCTCCTCCTTAACAACAGCCAATGCTCATCTCTCAACTCCCAGACCTGCCCATCTCATTCCTTCCCTTGTCTGTTTTACCTTTTCTGTAGGCTTGGACAAAGGGAGGCACTGACAGAGATGATTTTGGAAGAGAGAAAGACATTAGTTCTTGGGCCCTTCCCAATTTAGATCACTATAGCTGGCCCGTGTACATAAATGCCTGTTTCTAGGCTCTGAAGATGTATTTTCTTTCCCATGCCTCATCAGAGGCTCCCAATGTTTCCCCATCCTCTGCCTACCCACTCAGTACAGGAAGGTTCCAAGGCCTCTGGCCACCCTCCCCCCCCCCCCCCCCCCCCCGCTTAAGCCTCCCTCAGGGTACCCAGCTCTGTCCAGCTTTCCTCCTTCTCAATATGGGGGAAAACAGCTCTCTGGGACCTCCAGGAGTCTGCATACTTGGTCCTCACCCTCCATCACTCAGCATCTTTTGAAACCGCAGTCTATACCAGGCTTCTTTTGACACCTTTGTCTTGCTTCCATAGCTGGGGTGGGGGAACGTGCACACTAGCCTGATTCTTTCTCTCTCCCTAGATACCGGGGCCCTCTTTGCTCTGGAAAGATGTCCCAGCTCCAGTATTTCACCTCCTCATCATCCCCCTGTGCATGCTAAGGCTATCTCTGTCCTTGAACCCATAAGATGTTTCTAGAACCCTGTCCCAAGAATCCACCTCTCTTAGATTAGACATGCCTCAGTGCCTTCCCTGTACATCTGTCTCCCTTTGCCTAGACTTAACCACGGTCATCTCAGTTCAGCCTGCCTTACCCTCTCTTCTCTGCCTCCACTCTATCTGACCCCCTTACTCGCCCCCAAATAAAGTTCCACGCACAAATTTGTTCAATCTTCTTCCTTGCTGGTAGTTTGAAGTTTCTTATAACCCTGTGTCATTTTAGCCCACACTGGCCTGAAGAATGGAAGAAACGATAAATCAGCGAAGGTGAGGGGCTTACTTAAAGTGGAGCAGCACATGTTCACTCTTAAACTGGCCCCTTCCAGGCAATCTTCCTTCGCTTCCTCCTACCAGGTCACTGCCCCTGCCCCATTCCTTACTACACGGGGCCAGATCGCATTCTTGCCACGTCTCTGCCCCTGTCTAGCTTTGTCTCCTCTGACTGACAGTGTTCGACCAGAGAGGCATGAACTAATGAACAGATGAATGAATGAATGGACGAGTGAGTGGGTGGATGGATGGATGAAGGCAAGGGCTTAGAGAACCTGGTTTGGAACCCAGCCCTCCACTCCCGCTCAAAGCGATGTTTATGCTAGGTCCCCAGGTCAGAAGAAATTGGCTCCTTGATTGATTGATTCAGGCTGGGGACTCTGACCAATGAATATGGTCCCTTAGAAGATTTTACTCTGCCAGGCTCCCACTCCCTCTCTACAATTGCACACGGGGTGGGATGGGGTGGGGTGGGGGTAGGGGAGACTGACTAGGATGGACTGACTGAAGGCAGAGCCTTCTGGTTACCCTGGCAACCGTCCCAGCAACTGTCCAAGGCCTCTGGTCAGCCTTTGCCTGGGCCTCTCTAGTCACCCAGACAACCGCTACCTCGTTCTGGTCAACCACCAACCCTTCTCCTGTCACCCTGGCAACCATCAGTGGACCCACCACCTTGGTGTCGATTCTCATCCAGCTTACAGATTTTCTTGTCCCAGACCTCCACTCTAGGCTCTGAGAGCCCCTCCTCCTGACCTGCAGGGAGGCAGGCCTTGGTTCCACTCTATAGTGTGTGTAGGCCGGGCCCTAAGGGTCCCCCGGCTCTGCAGTCTGAAAAAGTCCTTTCCTGTTCCCCCTGTTCATTCTTGCATGAACTGTCCAGCCGCCACAGGCAGCTCTTCAAAATGCAAGCCATGTACCTCCCCTGCGGGGGGGGGGGGGGGGGACATCGCTCGGCTTTCTTTGACGATCAGTCAGCTTGCAGCCCCTGATGGTCTGGGAGTGACTAGCCTGTTATTCCAATGTCCAGAGCTCATTCCCTCCTCAGACCTTCCTAGGAACTGTTTCCCATTCCTGGGAAAAGTTCATCAGGGCCTGCCTCCTCGTGTGGCTCCTCAGGGAGGCCTTATCTGAATTCTGTCACTCACTGACATAGCCTCTTAATCTCTCCCCATCTGCGAACTCCAGAATTCCATGATGGTCCATTCTATGACTCACGATCTATGCCCGGAACTGACAACAGTGGCGGGAGTCGGTATAAGCATGTCTCTGAGAATGATGGTCGTACAGGGGGCTCTGCTTAGGCAGGCTCATTTCCAAAATAGAAAGCATTTTTTCAGGTTTCCCAAGCCCTCATACTACAGGTGATATTGTTTCCAGAGGATGAGCAAAAGCCAGGGCAGTGGGGGCCCGCAGGATAGCACATCTGGTAAAGGTGCTGGCTGCAGCCTGATGTCCTGACTTAATCCCTGGGACCCACACAGTAGAAGAGGAGGAACTTTTGCAAGCTGACTTCTGACTTCCTCAACAAGCATTGTAGCTCTAGCACCACACACACAATAAATAAATGTAATTTTAAAAACAAGAAGGCAGGCAGGTAGGATGGTTGGGTGGGCAAAGATGCCTGATCACCAAGCCTGATGATCTGCATTCTGGTCCCAGGACCCACCTAGCGGACAGAAATAACCAACTCCTGCAAGATGTCCTCTGACATCCCATGTACACGCAGGCGCGCGCGCGCACACACACACACACAAATGCACATGAAATAAAGAAATAAAATGCAATTTTAAAAAAGAGAGAGTGGGGCACACGCCTTTGATTCCAGTCCTTAGGAGGCAGTAACAGGTAGATCTCTGTGGGTTTGAGGCCAGCTAGGGCTATACGGCGAGATCCTGTCTCAAAATAAATAAATAAAAATTAAAAACAACAACAACATAATAAACAGCTAGACATGGTACTATACGCCTTTAATCCAAGTACTAGTGAGCCAGGAGCAACTGATTTCTGTGAGTTCCCAATCAGCCTGGTCTACATAGCAAATTCTAGGTTATACAGTGAGACCCTGTCTCTAAATAAATAGTCAGCTAATTAATTAATTATAAAAGATTAAGTAATAGAAATAATATTATGATTATTATGACCACCCTGGAGCCGGTGGCCCACCTCCACACTTGGTCTATAATTATTTTATTTTTCTAAGACTGGGTTTTGTTCTGTAGCCTAAGCTGGTTTCAGGCTCACTCTGAAGCTCGGGTTGGCCTCGAACCTATGATCATTTTCCACAGCCTCCACTGTACTGAGATTATAGGCTTGCACCACCCACCATGCCTGACCTTCACCCTCCATTTGTAACCCCATCATTTGGGGGCTGGGTCCACAGGCCTATAGACACTCAGCAGAATTTTGGCCAAGTCATATATGAGGGCATACACCTGTAACCCCAGTACTCAGGAGGCTTTGGGGAAAAAAAATCTCCAGCTCAACACTGGCCTCAGCTATGAATAACAAAAAATGGCAGTTTGGAAGAGAAGATAATAAGAGCTGGAGGCCTCAGATCCCAGATGGATCCCAGATGAAATATATATATTTAGTATAGTGTGCGTGTCTGGGGGGGGGGCGGGGAGAGTCAGGTCTGACCTTCCGTCGTGTGAGCCTCGGGGACTGAGGTCATCAGGTCATCAGGCCTAGTGGCAAGCACCATCACGTGCTCCCAGATGGCCACGCAGTGAGCTGGGGACTTCTTGTGCCAAGTCTAGCATCCCAGGCTTTCTAACAGAGCCCAGAGATACTTCCCTGAGGATCTGAGACAGGATGAGAAGAGAGCCTGCCTTGAATTTGGTCATGATGGTGAGGGGATCATTGGGAGCTGCCCTGGGTTAGCTGGAAAGCAGTGGGAGCACTCACCTGTTCTCCTACGAGGATTCATTCTTGGTGAGGTGATTAGAAGCCAGCAGGGAGGCACCTTACTCTTTGTTGTTCTTATTTATTTGTTTATTTTTTGAGAAAATGAGCTAAAAGTTGTATTTATTTTTTCCTCCATTTAAATCCTTCCATGACATCCTTGGCCTGAGAGTCTTTGCCATAGCCCTTAACCACCACACAACTGCAACCAACCACTGTACCTGGCTTCCCCTCCTCCTCAGTCTCGAGGCCTACCCATTCCCCTGGTTTCTTGTTGTCACCAACCGTGATTACGTTGATTTGGTGGCCAGCACAAAGCGTCTCCACCAGCTGCCCAGTGCACAACCACATGCATTCAACATTCAGTTGAAGTCAGACCATCAGGCTTGGTGGCAAGTGTCCTCATCTACTGGACATCTTTCTTAAAGCGGTGATAGCATCACTGAAAGAGTCTGATACAACGTTCTGTGCTTAGGTGATATGGCACTTAAAACACAGTTGTTGTGACCAAGGCACTGTATTTTTAAAATACGGTGTATTTCTTGCTGGGCAGCAGTGGCGCACGCCTTTAATCCCAGCGCTCAGGAGGCAGAGGCAGGTGGGTGTCTGTGAGTTCGAGGCCAGCCTGGTCTACAGAGTGAGTTCTAGGACAGTGGAGGCTTCACAGAGAAACCCTGTCCTGAAAATTTTTTTTTTCTTCATTGAATTTTTTTTATGTGTATGAGTGTTTGGCTTGAATGTATGTATGCACCATGTGCATGTCTGTGGCTCAGGGATGCCAGAAGAGGGTATCAGCTCCCTAGGACATGCCTTTACAGATGGTTGTGAAACCCCATATGACTGCTAAGAACTGAACTCATATCCTCCACAAGATCAACAAATACTCTTACCCCCTAAGTCACCTTCCCAGAGACACTGTATTTTTCATAGCAAATGAAACTTCATTTTTGCTAATTAACATTTAAATTGAAGTATCCCTGTACGTTAGGAAGAAACTGGATACAGCCAGTGGTGATGGTGCATGCCTTTAATCCCAGCACTCCAGAGGCAGAGGCAGGTAAATGTTTGAGTTCAAGATCAACCTGCTCTACGAAGTGAGTTCCTGCACAGCCAGGGCTACACAGAGAAATTCTGTCTCCAAAAACAAAAAGAAATAAATTGCATGCACTTTGAATAAGCCCTAAGCTGCAGACTGGAGGTGGAAAACCAGATAGAAGGGTTAGAATTTGTGGTTTGTGAAGCGACTGAGGAAGGAACACTTTGGAAAGGTGAGTCCCATCAACTAACTCCATAAGGGAGAAGCATTCCTGGCTGCCAGAGTCCAAGTGGTTTCTCACACATGCAAACACCTATGCTATGTGTGAGGCAGGACACCCATAGTTGCTTTTTGTGTGCAACGCAGGAGCCATTTGCTGTGGGTGAGCTGGGAGTCCATTCTGTGCACACACTGAACAGACTCTCAGGTACACAAGGACGTGAGTATGTAATCCCACATGTATCATATATCTGTTGGGCTGGGGAGCAGGGGCTACTAGTCCAGCAGGTCTTGCAAGAAGGCCCACATGTACTGATGCATCTCCTGAGGATGGCTCTGTGGAATCCAATGTCCACTGCCTGGCAGGATGTGGCTTTCCAGCCGACCTGGCACAAAGCGACTACCAATGGCTCCCACAAGCCCCTGCTGTAAGGTGTGGTCTTTCTCCCCCCACAGCAGCAGTGTGGGCGTGGACAGTTCTTGGGGCTCCAGGGGGAAGTTCCTGTGGCCAAGATAGACAATTAGAAAGATAAATGGCTACCCTCGGTTTTTCAAGGGAGGGGGTGGCACTCTCCTGAGCTTCTCTCTTGGGTGTAGCCTTACCTGAACACGTTCCTATAGTAGTTGATGGGCCCAGTGAGGCCTCCAGGTTGTGAGAAGTGATAAAGGAAAGCTTCGAGTTCACAAGGGGTGAGACGCGGGATGCCCGTCTTGCGGTCGGTGAAAACGGCTTTTAGAATCTGGGTGTACACAGTAGAGTGCCGGTTTCAGTGTCCGGCCTTCTCAACCCCAATCTGCTATCCCCCATTCCTAGACCTCAGCCCTCACTGCACCTGGAAGTCGGACAAAGACAATAGCGTCTCTGGCAGCCAGGGGAGCTGGAACAGGAACATGTAGTTTGATCGGAATAACTGGCCAATGTGACGGGTTGAGTATTCTGGGAAGAATGTAAAAGATGTGAGGTCTGGGCTTGAGATAGCCCTGTGATCCTATATCCTTACGCACCCAGCTCAGGCACACAGGCGTCTAGAGCACCACTACTGCTGGTCTGTCTGTGAAGATGCTAGTCAGGTACTGCGAACACTCTGGCCAGGTACTGACCTGCCAAGCTGTCTTTACAGCTGCAGAACAGGCAAAGCTGGAGCCATGGCTCAGTGTTTAGAAGTGCTTGCTGCTTTCCCAGAGGCCCTAAGTTTATTTCCTAGTACTCATATTGGGTGGCCTGTAACTGTAGCTCCATGGAATCTAATGCCCTCTTCTGGCCTCCATGGCACACACACACACACACACACACACACACGAGAGAGAGAGAGAGAGAGAGAGAGAGAGAGAGAGAGAGAAACAGAGAAAGATAACAAAAATAACTCATTAAAAAAGAACAGGTGGTGGTAACGCACACCTTTAATCCCAGCACTCAGGAGGCAAAACCAGGTGAATCTCTGAGTTCAAGGCCAGCCTGGTCTACAGCACAAGTTCCAGGACAGTCAGGGCTATGCAGAAAACCCTGCCTCGAAAAAGCAAAAACAAACCAAGAAACAAAAAAGAATGGAGTGCCTCCCTCTGCAGCTCCTGAGTGCCCACAGAGATACCTGCAGGCTTCCCCTGCTTAGGCCTGGACACCTGCTTCACCCAGTAAACATTTATTGAGCACCTACTGCATACCAGGCTCCTGCAGAAAGGGGTAGAAGGAGACAGATACCCAACACAGTAAAGATTACAGTGCTATTTCAGGTAAGGTATGGGGTGTAGTTCAGTGTAGAGTAGTATGTGATTAGCAATCTTGATGTGCTAGATTCTGTTACCTCCCCTTCCCCCCCACACCATCTAACCAATAAAGGCCAAGTGACAAAAGACATTAGGTGGCCAGAGAGGGCACCTGATTCTGTTGTGGTATGGTTGATGAGTTGCCTGTGTCTCTGCTGTCAAAAGAAAGACATCAGTGCTGGGTGTAGAGGCACAGGCATTGAGTCCAGCATTTAGGAGGCAGAGGCAAATGTCTCTCTATGAGTCTGAGACCAGTCTGGCTCATAGCAAGCTCCATGCCGGCTAAGCATAGTGTGACTCCTTTCTCAGAAAAAAAGAGAGAAGGGGGTTGAAGAGACAATATCGTTGCCTTTGCCTCAGTTTCCCTCTGCTGGAACATGAAGCTAATAGCACTTTTGTAAGCTCAAGAGCCTTGTAAAGTGACACCTGCAAGTTTATCATAGGCAACTGGCAGGCAGGGGTTGACCACCCTCATCCCCCAATTTTTTTCTTTTTTGTTTTTTTGAGACTGGGTATTTTTGTATACCCTTGGAACTAGCTCCATAGACCAGGCTGGCCTCGAACTCACAGAGATCTGCCTGCCTCTGCCTCCCGAGTGCTGGGATTAAAGGTGTGCACTTGGATTCTTTGAACAGCAAGTGCTCTTCACTACTGAGCTCTCTTTCCAGCCCCGGCCCCCGCCAGTAATAGGTGTATGTTAGTATAGCCAGCTCCACAAACTTCCTTCATTTACAAAATTGCTAAAATTATTGTGTTAATTACTTTCAGTTTATGTGTAGAAAGTGTACAAGAAGATTGAATTAATTTCATGCTTAGATTTAGGCTCTAGCAACAAGTTATCTTTTCATATGCGTAAATACTGTAAAATAAAACAAAATGCAAAATCAGAAACACTCCTGACTGGGGCCTTCTCTCCCTCCTCTCTCTCTCTTTCCCTCCCTTCTTCTCTCTCTTTCAAAACGTTGGAGATTACATCCAGGCCCTCTAATATACTAAACAAATGTCCATATACTCCAGCCATAGTCTAAATAAAGCATTTTGTTAGACTCACCTCCAACCTGGAAGTGCTCAAGAAAAAAGGTGGGTTGTTCCTAAGGGTACTCTCATTGATTTCGATCCCTGACATGGTGATAGGTCCCAGATACGTACCCTGGCATTGAGGCATATCCCAACACTCCCAACGCACCTTGGAACACCGACATAGGAGGTCCACTAACCACAACCATCCGCTCCACTAGAGACGGGAAGTAGATGGAGAAATTCCAGGCAAGGACAGCCCCCCAGTCATGGCTCACAAGGATGCACTTGGAGTACCCTGAGGGAGTGGAGGGCACAGACACGACGGTGTAATGTGTAGTAGGGGTGAGGCAGACTTATGGGAGTGGGTCCCAAAAGGGGCAAAGATGAGGAGACAAGGGGAGGGGAGAGGTATGAGTTGGGCACTGACTCATACCCAGGCCTAGAATGACATCCTTGATATCAGCCAACAGCAGGTCAATAGTATAACAATCCACATCCTTTGGAGCGTCAGAGGGGCCATAACCACGTAGGTCGACAGCTACCACATGGAAACAGCTCTGAAACTCCCGAAGCTGGTGGCGCCAGGAGAACCTGCCCGGTGAGGGAGTTTGGAGTTGAGTCAGCCGCCTGCAGGATGTACCTCCTATACCTGGCAGATACCTTGAGCCACCCCACATTTCTGCTCTGGACTTCTTAGAAAGGAAATGGGGGAATCCCAGGCAGAGAGGCCCAAGGCCACCTCCCCTTCAGCAACCCTCTTGTTCAATCTCTTCAGAGGGATAACCAGCCCCTCCTGGGCCAGCATCTAGATCCCTTTGCACCCCATGTGGACTCATATGCTCTGCACCCCTATGGCTACTGAACCCCGTTGGTTCCCATTTCCTAAGTAAACCGTGGTCAGAACTCTACCCAGTCCAGGGAGCACCAGAACCCAGGGACCCAGACGTACCAGTTCTCTGGGAAGCCATGCAGAAACAGCATGAGGGGCCCGTTTCCACGACCAGCAGAGACATAGTGAAGCCGCAGACCGGAACTCTGCAGGAGAGCCCAATCTAAGTAAGAACTGAGGAAGATAAGGGAGCTTCCTTCCTAGATGAGCCCCGAGATCGATTTGGATTCGACGTTTCAACCCCCTTTCTTCATTCTGCATCCACCCCACGAAACCTGCCTCCATGAGGCACTCACCCTAAGGGTCAGAAAGCAGTGCTGGCCCAGCGTGGGGTCTCTTAGGCAGTCCGGCGCAGACAACCGCTGGCGGCCGCGACAGCCCCTGCGGGGGTGGCACAGTACGTTGGTGAGCGCGATGCAGCTGTAGACGACCGCGGCCACCAAGGCAGCCAAATACACCAGGCTCATCACTAAAGCTCGCAGCAACTTCAGCGAGAGGCGTGAGGGTGCCAACAGCGCCGTCACCACAAACTCCGGCATATCTTCGCGCTCGGGGACGACGACAGAGTCCTGGACGGAAGACTGAGCCGGGGGTGCTGGCCCCGGGGGCCCACCGCCTTTGTTTTGGGATCCCACTGTGCTGTCTGGCGCTGCGGGACCCGCTGAGGAAGCAGGTGACCCGCTGGGGCAAAGACTGCCACCGCACATGACTCACTCCGAAGTGGCAGGTGAACTACCTGGGCCGGATGAGACACTTAAGGATGAGGGGGTGGAGCCTAAGAGGACCTGGTTTCTGTGGTTGGGGAGGAACTTGGGGAGAGAGAGGGACCGTGGGCGGCGCCCTGGGACATCTTGAATGGAACAGGGGATTAAAATGATTCCCGTAGCAGGCGGCAGTGTCGCAGTGTCCAGAGCCTGGAGATGATTCACAGGTAAGGGCCACCCAAGTTTGATCCCAGGGAACCACACAGTGGAAGGAGAGACCTGACCCTCACAACTTGTCCTCTGTTCACCCTCATGCTGCAGCACGTGCACCCCTCGGTGCTTTAATCTCAGCTCTCGGGAAGCAGAAACAGACAGATCTCTGAGTTCGAGGGCAGCCGCTTCACTTAGCAACTTCTAGACCGGTCAGGGCTACATTAAAAAGCAAACGAACAACAAACAAACAAAACCAGGAACTGGCAAGACTCTAAAGAAAGGAGAGGTGAAGCCTGGAGGAACAGAGGCAAGCGCCCTGTGGGGTGGGTGGAGCCTTGAGCGAAGGGAGGAAGCACGTCCAGGGTAGGTAGACCCAATTTAGTCCCGACGCCCCGCAAGGGTGAAGGGCGTGGTTTATGAAGGTGGAGGAGGAATTACGCGGAGTCTGTATGATGAGAAAGACGGAGGCTGGGCTTGATGGCTTGGGTAAAGGCCAGACCCAAGAACTGAAATTTGTTCTGGAGCTGGAAAGGGGCCGGAAACATGAGTGTGGAACAAATCCAGAAGCGGAAGGCCTGACAACGTTATATAGCTGGGAGTAGTAGGCAGGTGTGGGCAGGAGTCGTCTCCCCGTGTACTTTCCAATACATTCCAAGCGAGAGGGCGAGTCATTCCCTTTACCTGGTCTGAATGTACCCACCAGTGCTTTACCTGGTTCCAACCCCGCCGTGTCCTCTTCTTTCGTTGGCTTAGAAAGTCCGTCGATCTACACGACTGTGATTGGATAGCAGTGGCCATTGATTTCTAAACGACAGGTGGGGCCTAGGTGTTAAACAGCGGGTGTTGAGGCGCAGACTCTGTAGGTGGCAGACAACCGTGGGCAGACCCTGCCTCCAGGAGAACTGGAAGCTGGAGCTAGCCTGGGCAGATTGGGTCACTGGGGCTCTGCTTCAAAGAGGAAGCAGGGCAGTACCCGGTATGAGTCGTATCTATCAAGAGGCTAGCTTCTTTTGCAACCTTTCTCAAGATCCTTGACTATTTTAGGAACACCCATTATTTAACCCTTATAGAAACCCTGGTACTTTAGGTAGCATTATCATAGTCTCACATTAGATTACGAACCTGAAATTCGGGGATGAGGTCATTTTGCCTGGAGTCGTATATCTGGCTTAGCAGCAACCTAGGACAACACAGAAGCAGCAATCTGTGCTTCATTCAACACTGAGGCCACTGACAAGATTTCAGATTTCTTCTGGTCGTTAGTTATCAGAGAAATACTGGTTATTTAGAAAGATGCACTTCCGTAGCTGCTTCTGTTACTGTGGTACTAGCAACAGAGTCCAGAGCTTTTGCTCGTGCAGGGTAAGCACTTCAGCAGGGAGCTTCACCCTTAGCCTTAAAAAACTTGATTGCTGGCCAGACGGTGGTGGCACGTGCCTTTAACCCTAGCACTCAGGAGGCAGAGGCAGGCAGATCTCTGTGAGTTCAAGGCCAGCCTGGTCTACAAGAGCTAGTTCCAGGTCAGGCACCAAAAATTACAGAGAAACCCTGTTTCGAAAATCAATCAATCAAACAAACAAACAAAAAACCAAAAAACTTGATTGCTATTACTCAGTAGTTTAAAAAAAATTGCAGGCATGAAATTTGTAGGCAAATGAATGGAACCAGGAAAAAAAATCACCTTGAGCTAACCCAGACTTAGAAAGATAAATATGGTATGAATTCATTTAAATGTGGGAATGAATCATTAAATAAATGATAACCAGCCTACAATCTGTAGACCCAGAAAGGTTAGGTACAGAGAAAGGAACTAGGGGGAAACATGGATCTCCCTGCGAGGGATTTTAGAATAGGTTTCATGTGGGGCTATGTGGGGATTGGAACAGGAGGATCAGGTGGGGGAGGGGAAACAGGGTTGAGAGGAAATGGGGGATAGCTGGAATTGGGCATTTAAGGGATGGTATGGAAACCTAGTGCAGTGAAAACACCCTAAAATATAAGGTGATTCTAATGAGGTCTCCTAAAAATAGGGGATACGAAATCCCAGCTGGCCATCTCTTGTCACCAATGGGGGTTCCAGTATTGGGGGTCCTATGGGAATCCCCAATCCAGGCTGTTGCTAAAACAACTCACTGAACATGGAGAAACGAAGGTGGTGCTCGCAAGGAGCCTTCACCCCTATATTCTAGTCTTTGGCGTGGGAAGGTACTCTGCAGGCTATCAATGCCTTATTCAGTTATCATCAGAGAAGCTTCCTCCTGCAGCTCATGGAGCAGATGCATGACAGAATCCTTGGAACATACAGCTCTAAAGGGGAGGTCTCTATCAAATCCCTCCTCTGAGCTCAGGGAACCCCTTCCTCAGGGGTTCCTCTGTGGAAAGGAGTCAGAGGGGATGGAGGACACCAGGAGAACAAGGCTCTCATTTGAACTCAGAGACTGATGCAGGAAGCATAGGACCTGCATAAGTCTGCCCAGGTTTTCCAGGTATATAGCTTTCAGCTTAGTATTTTTATGGGACTTCTGAGTGTGTGAACAATTTTTTTTTCTTGTTCGTTTGTTTTTTTGAGTCTGCGTAGCCCTCACTGTCCCAGAACTTCCTTTGTAGATCAGGCTGGCCTTGAACTAAGAGATTCCTCTGCCTCTGCCTCACAAGTGCTGGGATTAAGGCCATGTGCCACCACAGCCCCAGCTGGGTCTCTGATTTGTTTGTTTTTTTGAGACAGGGTTTCCTTGTGTAACAGTCCTAGCTGTCCTGGAACTAGCTCTTGTAGATCAGGCTGTCCTCGAATTCATAGGGATTCACCTGCCTCTGCCTCCCAAGTGCTAGGCTTAAAGGCATGCACCACCATCGCCAGGCCAGGGTTTCCGATTCTTATGCCTGCTCTTGGGGCTTTTTCCTTCTGCTAGGTTGCCTTGTCTAACCTCAGTTTTTTAGAAATTTGTTCTTTTCTAATGAGAGACAGAAAGGAAGTGGATCCAGGAGAGGGGAGATGGGGCAAAACTAGTAGAGGAAGGGAAAATTATAATCGGAATTATCCACCCCCCTTTACTGAAAAAGAATATATTTTCAATAAAGGGGGGAATTACTATTTATTATTTTTTGTTTCTAGACTGACTCTTGCAATTATGTATTTTAGGGTGGCTTACAATCGCCTCCTCTTCTGGCTTTATGAGATTATAAGGCATAAACGATCTGTACCCAAATTTTTGAGAAAAGTCCCCCCCCCCCGAGTGTTTCTGTGTAGCTTTGGAGCCTGTCCTGGAACTCACTCTGTAGCCTCAAATTCACAAAGATCTGCCTGCCTCTACCTCCAGAGTGTGCCACCACTGCCCAGAGAGACAAGATCTTATAATCCTCTTGTGCTTTAGCCTCCTGAGAGGCCACAGATGCCTAAGTGACTAGTTCTTAGGGGACAGGGTCCTATAGACCCTAGAGCTGGTTTCAATTTAGAGAATGACCAGGAACTTCTGATCCTCCCTGCTTGTTCCTGAGTGTTACAATTACAGGGATGCACCTCTGGCTTGTGTGATGCTGCAACTGAACCTAGAACCTCTTTCATATATAAGATATGCTAGGCAAGCATGCTACCAGCTGGGCCACACTCCCTTCTAAGTGGCTAGTTATACATTTACCATCTTGGAGCATTGTCTATCAAGTCACTTTTTCATTTTCTGTTTTTTCGAGACAGGGTTTCTCTGTAGCTTTGGGGCCTGTCCTGGAACTAGTTCTTGTAGACCTGGCTGGCCCTGAACTCACGGTGAGCTGCCTCTCCTGGCATTAAAGGCGTGTACCACAACCGCCCAGCTTATCAAGTCACTCTCAGCATTTAGTGGACGAGGCTCCTCACTTTTTTATACTTCTCACTGTTACACGCTTTATCAAACAGGACTCTAAACAGTATTATTTATCCTACCCAAGGATGATTAAACCCGTGGCAAACGGCCATAAATTGTTTGGCCTCAGTAAACAATGCACTTGAGCAGAATTACACGTCTTTATTGTTCTTAGACTTTACTATCCTTTCTTTTCTCGCATGATTAACTAGTATTGTTTTTTAAGAGAGGGGGAACAGGCTGGCCACCTATCACATTTTTCCTGCCTCCACCACTCCTGAGTGTTGCAATTTAAGTGTGAACACCACCACACCTGGCTAACTTTGGTTTCTTTAATACTCCATAAAATCAATTATCTCTCATAAGTGTTCCCAGGATCTCTCTTGAGCATCTGACTTGGCTCTTTGGCTGATAGGCATCTGAGAACTTCCCTTCATTGAACTCCATACTATACAATCTTGTCTCTAAACCCCAATTCACCTCCATTTTCCAATTCTACACTCAAAAAGACATCAGTAATCACAGGAGGGTAACTTTATATTCAGTACAAATGTTTATTTTTGCAATGAGAACTGCACAAAAAAAAACCCTTTAGTATATAAGTGAAAAGTCTACGAATTCCCTTCTACAAATGTCTAAAGTATTTTAATACAAGATTCACTGACATAATTATTGGCCAAGCAACCCGTGCATACAGTACATTAGGGGCTTGTACACACCTCTTATTCTTGTATAGGGCTAAAACTGTAAGAAGGATTTGAAAATGGTCAGAAATTAAATAGATCCCAGTTCTAATTACAACCCAGTTAGAGGAACACCTATCAGGAAGGTGTGGAGGTCATGTAAAACTTGAGCAAGAACGTACAGATAAATCATTTTCCCCAGCTCAAAAGTGGGGCCCAGCATGGGGAAATCATCTCAACGAGAGAAAACATGAGTGGGATGTGGTAGAAACCTCAGAGGACCAGAACACCATTGTTCCTGCACAGTAGTATATGAAAGGCTTGGAGGGAGATAGGAACTTAAGGATAGGGAGGTGAACACTGGCTAAGTACCCTAACTGTGCCCTACACTGAGGTTTGACCTTTCTGGTTGAGGGGTCCAAGGTATGGATTAACAGTGCTAGAAACATTTCAACTTGTCTCTGCATACATATATTTATCTTACATCTTAGGGACTGTTCAAGGGTGCCACCCATGCCTTGTAGCTGGGGCATGTGTGAACAGGTGAGCACAAGGCAGCAAAGCCATCTGGAGGCTTTCTCAGCAGAAATGTGTTGATATGTGGGGATACAGAGATCCTATTTGGAGGGAATGTACACTTACCTAAGAGTATCTGGTTAACCCTGAGCTTAAATCAAATTAGAAGTTAGGTAGAGGCAAGCATGGTGGGAAAAGTGGCCCAGATCCTTGTGTGAAGAGGGGACCAGGATGGAGAACGGCCCTCAGTCAGTGTAGTCTGGATACTGGCCAAGGTATCACTGAAGCCCATCACCACCTAGCTCAGGTATTGGCAGGGTTTCTGGCTCCCTGTTACAGCTTCAGTTTGTGGGGAAACTGAGCCCAAGCAACTCCTGCCCAAGAAAGGAAGGACCTGCCAGTGGAGAGGGGCTCAGTGCTCACTGTTGGTAAATCTTATGCAAAGGTACCTGGGGACCTGGGCCTAGCCTAGCAAACTAGAAAACCTAGTTGGTTCACAAAGAAATGTCAGGGAGACACCAGCATTAAAAAAGAGAGATGTGTTTATTCCATGATCAGTACAGACCAAATGCATATTCACCATATGAAAGTCAAGCCAGTCAGTGACTCCAGAGTTTGGCCAACACCGAGGCACCAGCACTGTGGTGTAGAGTGGGTTCTCATGGCACATGTAACCTCACCAGGGGCTCCAATTTAAAAAAAAAGGGGGGGTGTGTGCAGCCCACTGGTCTAACCAGGTGCTAGATGGGGAGCTTCTGCCTCAGTCTGCAGCACCCCCTGCCTGGGGCCCACCTCATCCCCAGGCTCTCCCTTTCTTGGTAAAAACAAACAGATTTGACATAAAAAAAAAAACAAAAACAAAAACAAAAACAAAAAACAAAGAAGTCAACAAATAGAGGGAGAGGAAAAAAACTGCAGCTTTCTGGTTTTATAATTAAAAATAAGACTAATAAAGTTTGAAACTTAATACAAGCAGGATTTTGTTTTGTGTGGGTTTTTAGTGAAGTTTTTTGTTTTTGTTTTTTTTTTGTTGCTTTTTTTTAACACCAGTTTGGTGGAGTCACCAACAAACTTCAAACAAAGATATGCCAACTATGTTCACTATACAGTACAGCCACGGTCACACACTACCCACAGCGCGGTGGGAGCCGCCACTCAATGAGGAGACGATCACACCATTTTGGAGATAAGCAGTGCCACTGTGTCTGAAGGAGAAGAAAGAATTAAAAATAAAATAGAATTCAACAAAAAATATATATATATATATATAGGGGAAAAAAAAAAAACAAAACAAAATCAGAAACACAGGTGGGAAGGAACTGACTTTGGTTGGTGGCCTTACTCCCCAGGTGAGGTCTGTCCATATATGTGAACAGTCACCTCTATCTAAATTGCCATGGACACACACACACTTCCATGACACTATTCCCTTTTGCACAAGCGAACACTTATTATAGAGAGCGACTCTCAATTAAAGGCTTGTGGGGGGAGGGGAGAGGGTCTGTTCAAGGCAAAGTCAGTGCCAGCAAGGGGGTGGGCCAGTGCCTTGCTGTTCCAGTCCACACAGGCTTGCCCTGGCCTCCTGGGAGTGGGCAGCGATGGCTGGGGTGTGAAAGACTCCCAACGGGTAGGACGTCACGAACGTCATGTTCTCAGGGACAGAAAACCAGTCATGGTGGCGGCAGCAACAATGTCCTGTGTATACTGTGTAGACATTTGGCGCAGAGAAGGGCCTCTGCCCCGCAAGCGGGGACGCAGGCCTTGGGTCCAGCCGGCACTTGACTCATATTGAGGTGTGCTCTGAACTGACGTCCTCTGAGGGGTGGCATGTGGTAGGACGTCTGTCCGACTGGCTGTAAGGCAGATGGGCTCTGTGATCCTCAGCTGCCCGTCAGGCCTGCCCCGGGCATAGCATGCAGGAGAGCCAGGCCCAGAGACACCTCTGGCCGCTGCTACTGCTTCCACTGCTGCCCCTAACACTATGGAGAGTCAGTATTTTTGCCAGAAAAAGGCAGAAGTCACCTAGGTGCTCTCAGAAAAGATTTTCTTCAAATATTGACAAAAGATCACTCTGGAAATTCATGTCAATTGTAGCTGCCATCTGGAGGGGAAGAAGGAGGTAGAAGTAAGTTTGGGGTGCACTGTTCCACCAGGTGCTGTTCCCTCATACCCACCCTGGTCCTTTCAACCCCTGTTTCAAACCCAGGTGCCAGTGAACTCAGGAGACCAGCCAGGTATACTGCAACCGGCCTGGGCTCACTGCCTATCCTTCCCTCCCTAGGTCCTACGACAACCTCTATCCCAGGATCTTCAAGGGACTCCTGCCCAAAGTTCCCACCAGGTTCCCCTACTCACTGCCTCCCTGCGCCTCCGCTCCTGCTCTCGTTTTCGAGCCAATTCCCTCTGCTGGTCCAGCATAGACTGGGGCTGAGAACTCTGGGCTTGGGGGGCGGCGGCGGCGGCCACAGCAGCTGCCTGCTGCTGCTGCTCCTGTCTCTGCTGCTGCTGCTGCTGCTCCTGGCGGCGTCGTGCCTCCTCATGGGCTCGACGTGCCTGTTCCAGCGCATCTTCATCCTCTCGGCTCCTGGGCAGAGCGGGGCCCCAGGTCAGCCTGGAGCCCAGTATGGCCCTGGGAGCCCCAGTGCCCTGCATGGACCCCAGCCCACCTCATACGCTCCTGCCTCAGCCGCTCCTTCTCCTTCTCTGCATGCTCAGCCTGAGCCTTCAGGGCCTTTTCCCGCTCCTCCTTCTCTCGAGCAGCACGACGGAAATGCTCGAAGCTGTCACTTGAGGACTTGGCTGTGGAGGATGGGGTGGTTGGATGCTTCTGTACCAGACTGGCCCAGGAGCCCATGTTCTTGATTTTCAGATCCTATAGAGGCAGAGATCAGGTGCCAGGTAAGGACCTGTTGCACAGGATATGATAGGAAGCTTATGCCCACCAAAATTATTTCAATGAGATGAGTACCTCAGAGTACTACTATCCTTACCTTTTTGGGTGCCACTGGTGTTTTTGGCTCCTGTTTCTGTTTGTCTTTGTCAGGGGCCCCTGGTGGGGGTGCAGTCTGCTCTGGGGGCCGGATCACAGGCCTCCCCACATCTACAGGTTTCATCTCAGGCCCTAGAATTTACAAACGATATGTGGGTCTGGGCCACCTGAAAGGTGTGGCTCATGGCGTATAGGTCATCACCAACATGGGTCTGGGGCCCAAGTCTCATGTGCAGGCAGGGAGGACACTCACGCTGGGGCAGGTGGCCTGGGGCCTTGATGCTCTCTGGGTGCTTGGGGGGCTCTGGTCGCAGTGAGGTGCTGAAAGGCTCGCTGCGGATGATTGGTGAATGAATCTTCTCCTCTTTTACTACCACCAGGGGCTGGGGCTGGACGACTGAGGGTGGGCGCAGCTCCTGGGACAGCATAGGCACGGCAGCCGGTGAGGCAGGTGGGCATCCCTGGCCTCGGCCCATGACTGGCCCTGGGGGCTGTGGCTCAGCTCTGCCCTTTACCTGCTTCTTAGGCTGGACACTTTGCTGGGGTGGAGACTGATGAGTCAGGCTCTGGAACTGTGGCATCTGAGGGGAATGTATCATAAGCGGAGAGGGGGCTTCACGAAGGTGACCTAGGAAACAAGACAAGAACTGTGTTGGGGCTAGTATACAGGCCATTAGCCCTGAGCCACTTGTGCCTTGAGAAGACAGTAATGAAAGAAAGGCCAGGCTATTCATAGTCTATCACGTGGTCCAAACAAGCTTGGAGACTCACAGTATCTATTATACCTGATAAGAACATTATACCTGGTAAGAACATGACACCACCCTACCTTGAGGGAATGAGGATCCCTAGTCCCAAAATGTGGAGCCTGTTTATGCCCTAAGTTGGATGCCCAAAAGCTTTTCTGTAGTCCTAAGGTTTGATTCTTCTGCACCTCAGCATTACCCAGGAAGCTTCGTTAAACACATAACCCAACACATTAGATCTCATGTGGCATCTGCATGCCAGAGCTTTTTAAAAGCCCCCAGAAGGCTCTAAAGTTAATCTGGGCTATACAAGGGAGATAAATTCTAAAGACTCAACCAGATAATCCACTTTGGCCCCTATAGTATATGTGGCTGCAGAGGAAATGGAGCCCAGGCCCTGGGGTGAAGGTGGTCTTCCCCCAATGCTGTTTCCAAGCTCACCCTACAGAATGTAGAAAAACTTGGGACTGACCTCTACCTGGGCAAAGCAAGTACAACAGGTCCCAGAGCTCACAGCCAGTCTACTACCCACATCTAAGCAACAGGTGTAAGGTGGCCACCTAAATACCTGGCATAGGTTAGGAGTGCTTGGGAGCTCTATGCTAGCAAAGGAAATTCAGAACATGTAGTTCTGACACTTAGCTGTACCAATGAGGAAACTGAGCTAGTTTAGTGAGCCAGAGTCTGGGAACTGGAGAAGCTGAATCTCAGCCATTCCCACATAGCTTGCTCTCCACATAAATCCCAGCTAGAAAGGGGCCTTGCCACCTGTTATAACCCAGTTAGCCACAGCCCAGACTAGTCCTCCAGGTTCCATTTCTAAGCTACTATACTAGCACAGGAATCCTTAGATTCTCCGATATCTCACCCTCTCTCTCTCCTCCAGTCTAAGGTGTCCAATTTGGCAGACCTAAAGCAGACCATAATATCACCTATGTGGCAGACTCTTGGCTACACTGTTGTGCTAGCACCAAAGTCTAGTAGGGTGACTTTTCAGCTTGTCAGAACGCCCTTGGAAGCTAGCACCCTGGCTCCACTTGTCCGTAGTTCATCTGTGGCAGTGTTGTCAAGAACACTTTTTGAGGGGCTGGAGAGATGGCTCAGTGGTTAAGAGCATTGCCTGCTCTTCCAAAGGTCCTGAGTTCAATTCCCAGCAACCACATGGAGGCTCACAACCATCTGTAATGATGGTCTGGTGCCCTCTTCTGGCCTTCAGGCATACACGCAGGAAGAATATTGTATACATAATAATTAAAAAAAAAAAAGAAAAAAAAAAAAAGAACACTTTGTGAGGCTGATCTGGACTACAGAAGGCTTTGGTCTAGGGTTTTGTTGGTGGCTTTGGAGAGCTGGCTTAGCAGTTCAGGGATGATGTTGGGAAATTGGCTGGGTATCCAACTGAATGTTTCTGACAATTTGGTTTTTATCCCAGAGCTGTCCGCTAGGTTCCAACCCATATGGTTCCTTATGTGCCTAGGTTACAGGAGCATGGGTGGGGCCCTGAAGACGCTAACAGAAAGTGGACGGAGGCTGTCCTGTGCAGAACTGGCCGACTCTTCTGCCACCTGTTCATCAACTTCCTTGCACAGGGTAGTAACAGCATAGCTGCATGGGTGGCCATGTCCAACTCTACTTTTCCCAGAGAGAACCAACAGCTGCTCCCAGCTCAGGGCATGGAGTAATTCACTTGCCACCTGGCAGCTTGTGTTGAGTCTAGGAGAGGTCACAATCCTGCTTTGCTGCTCAATTTAGCTCAACCCTAAGACAGACCACATTGTAAATGTATAGTGCCTCCTGAGTCCAGGTACGCCATTCTATAGCTCAAACTTTACTGGAACCTTTTCCAAACAGAGATGGCCAGGGCATTTTGGTTACCAGCATTTGAAAGTCAAGTGTCCCGAGAATGAGAAGCCCTGAGGTGGTGGCCCACACACTCAGGAGGCAGACAGGGAGATAGATCTGTGTGAGTTCAAGGCCAGTCTGGTCTACAGATCAAGTTCCAAGACAGCCAAGCCAGGGCTCCACAGGGAAACTGTCTTTAAAAAGCACACAAACAAACAAAAAAGAAGGGTGAAAGGTATGGCCTAAGCAACACTGTTGAAGAACGGGAAGTCTGCACTAGGCTGGAGAGAGGCATGGTTCCTGAGTCCCAACCATATTCACCAACATGGGCCATGCAATGCCACCTGGGTCTTCAGGGCTCAGAAAAGAGCCTGATTCCCAGCCTGTTCACCAAATTAGCTTCTGCCCACCTCATGGTCATCTCTAAGAAACCTATCCTAACCTTAAATGGGTAGATCCTGGCTTCCACTTAGTAGGAGTAAGGTTAAGAAAGGTCTTTGTCGGGCTGGAGAGATGGCTCAGTGGTTAAGAGCATTGCCTGCTCTTCCAAAGGTCCTGAGTTCAATTCCCAGCAACCACATGGTGGCTCACAACCATCTGTAATGAGGTCTGGTGCCCTCTTCTGGCCTTCAGGCATACACACAGACAGAATATTGTATACATAATAAATAAATAAATATTAAAAATAAAAAATAATAAAAAAAAGAAAGGTCTTTGTCTGGGCTATCTCTGCTTGTGAACAAGACAACCTAATAAACACAAAGCAGGGACAGTGATATTCCCAACTACACAGTGCTACAAAGTTTGGCTCTGAAGCCAGAAACACCACATTGCTAGAATAAATTACCAGGCCCACCTCCAGACTCCGAGTACAAAAATAGGCCACTTACCAGCTGAGTAGGGGTCTGACTTGTGGTGCCGGGGGGAAGGGTGATGCTGGATGACTTGCTGGGGCTTAGCAGGCTGTGTTGGAGGTGGCTGCTGGCCTGGGGGTGGGTGAGTAGGCTGCTGGCCTGGGGGTGGCGGGGGTTGCTGGATGTGAGCAGAAAAGGGCATGGATGGCAAGTGAACTGGCCGTGGTGGGGGCTGGTGCTGTTGCTGGGGTGGTGGTTGGGGCTGGGGAGGTGGGGGTGGTGGAGGCTGTTGCTGGAGCTGCTGCTGCTGAACAGAAGGGTGGGGTGGAGGTGGCAAAGGCGGTGGGGGTTGGGACTGCACCTTCACAGAAGGGAGTAGTGGTGTGGGGGGCTGCACCTTCTGCAGCTGCTGTAGGTATAACTGCATCTGCATTGAGGTGAGGGGTGGGGCAGGTGGCTCTTCATCTTCCAGCAGTACTTGTGGGGGCTGAGCCATAGGTGGCTGTGGGAGTAGGGAGGGCTGGGCCAGGGCAGGGGATACAGCTGGGGGTCGGGTAGGCTTTGGGGGCAGAGCAGCAGCTCGGTTGCTAGGCCGAGATGGTTGCTGGGGCAGCGCATTGTGCAAAGCTGGAATGACAAAAAATATGGAAGTGAGGCCTTAGTTATCTATCTGATTCTGGACTGTCTTTTCTGCTCTGTCCCGACCTTGTTTAGACTATGGTGACCTCTTTCTGTTTTTCCTCCAATTTTCCTAAGCTTCCACAGACCAATTGGAGTAGGCTCCTTGCAGTCATCCTGTCCTATATTTTGTGTCCCTGACCCTTCCTCTAGTTCCCTGCACAGACCTTCGGGCTTCACTGTACGTCTTTGATACCTATTCACAGACGTTTATCAGTATGCCAACATGTTGAGCAAATTTCTCCACCCCATCCATGTTCTACAGTAAACTATTGAGAACGAATGTCTCCTCCATGCCCTAAACCAAGAGCTGCAGACAAGTCCAATCTTTTCTAACATAATGCCTGGACCCCATAACTACAATCTTCTGACATGCCAGTCAGGTCCCAGAGAAGCAACTGACTTGATTGTTGATGCTAACAGGGAGCCTAGAATACCTGATAATGATGGAGTAGAACCAAGGTGGCAAAGGGGGAGATGGCCATGGCTCACCTGGAGGAGAAACTACGGTATGCTGGTTGAGATGGGGTGGAGTGCTGTGCTCAGGCGGCTGGGGCAGATGAGGTGGCAGCTCCGGCTGCGGCAGGTGCAAGATGGGCTGGGTGAAGTGGCCAATAGGGTCAAACACAGTGCCTGGTAGCTGTGGTTCCAGGACGGGTACCTGGGCAGTGATGAAGGGTGGGGGCGAGGACTTGATCGCTGGGGCAGTCTGCTGTGGCATGGAGGGCGGCGGAGGTGGGGGTGGGGGTTGCTGTTGCTGCTGCGGAGGTGGGGGCGGAGGAGGCTGCTGGGGAGGTGGGGGTGGCTGCTGGGGCACAGGTGCTGGGGCTGTCTGCATCTGTGGATGGTGATGGTGATGATGCTGTAGGCACACAAAAAGATACACAGGTTGATGTCAGACATGAGAAAAAAGTCAGGGTCAGATCCACAGCATCCTTTCAGCTGAGAGGGTCATCTAACACCTAAGGAGGAAACATCCCTGAAGCACATACCTTTTTTTGGTCCCTCCCAGGGTGTCCCTTCTTTTTTGACTTGGGTGCCATCTCTGCAGAGAGAAGACAAGGTAGTGAGACTCTGGGGAAGTAATCATGGATTAGCCTTGGATAGAGAAGAGGACAAGAATACAGGACACTCAGGACAAAGGCTTGATTGCATTGGGCCATCAGGGTGGATGTGTCACCTATCCACCTCTCCGTGGTTTTCCCAAGGAACTATGCCTGGAAAATGCCTCAGTAAGCTCCAGACCACAGGCACCAGAAATAGCCAAGGCCCTGGCTATGTCAGAATCTGAATTATAGAGACCTTACCTTACACCTCCCCATTTCATGAATTAGACCTTGTGTCAGCACACTCTAGACTATGTATAACCTGCTATGTTTTGCAATGAGTCGGGATGTTTGCAATAACCCATGTATTGGACAGTTGAGAACAACACTCCAAAAAGCGAGGACAACCATTCAGGGCCACACAGCTGAAACAACAATTTAGGAACTCTTGTAGATGGTTTACTGAGGTCTTTGCCTCAGAGTGTTCAAGCGAGACCTGAGAAAGATCAGTGATACTGGCATAGGGCATGACCTGATCAGAGCCACAGGGTGGGCAAGGAAATTTCTGTAGAGTGAGAACACAAAGTTTCACCTTTTGGGAATAAGGAAACAGGATGGCCTCCACAGAACAACCATGAACAAACAGGGTAGGTGCTCACTGCCAAATAGATGGCATTGACCCCCTTTCTCTGATTATCAGTCACGTCCCTTCTCTGGAACAGTTAATGTGCCCAGGCTCTTCAAGAGGCTGAAGACCTGGTGCTTCAGGTTTGTGAATGTGTCTTTGTGGAGGCTTGTTAAAAATCTAGGTGCATACCTCTGTCACTACCTTAGACTTTCTAATAAGAAACGTTTACCAGCAGAATACTCCAGGAGAGGGATTAACACCTTGGCCAGTGCTTCTGGGCTAGCAAACAATACAATTATACCAGGTTGAAGTCTGGGTCCATAGTACAGAGCTTTTCAGATTCTGTCACGAAAGAATGATTTGTTTCTTTGCTATGGCTTACCCCAAACACCTTGTCAGAGCACCAGTTCTTACTGCTAGCGTCGAGGTTACCTCTCTGTTCATAGCTGTGTCGAGCTACTGTGCACCCCTGCTGTGTAGCATGTTACCAGCAGGAGTTAAGATAGGACCTTTTGCCCAAGTTTGCCACTCCATGCAGGATTGACAAGACACAGAAAGACCCTAGCAGCCAAAACCATGTCTTCATACAAATGGCAAAGGGCAGCAAGTAAGGACACCTAGCACAAGGAAACCCCTATCTTGATGCCAGGAAGCAGGGCTCTCCTTGGGTCAGAAGAAGAAACTTGGTAAGAAACTCTTACAGGGAAGAGATTTTAAAGGGGGTTGCTGGGAAGATCTATAGAATCAGGACATTTGGTTGCTTTGAGTATGGAAGCAGAGAAGGTTGGACACCTCACTCAGAAGGATTTGTATGGCAGGGGACACAGCTGATAACTCAGTGGGGGGGGGGGGGGGCGCGGCTGGGTCAGTGAGTGGACAGGCTCCTCTATTAGCACTTCCAGTGTAAAAAGGTGGAGTGGGCAGGGGAAGAGAAAGGGACTTGGCTGGGAGGAAGGTTGCTCAAAACAAAAGCGAGTACACTCTTGAGGGGATCTCAGCATAGAGAAGCTAGTCAATAAAGCTGAACCACTGTGTCAAGTGTGACCTGGGAAAGCACTAGAGGTGCTACCCAGATGCTAAACTGAATGTGAGCTATTTAGGAAGGAGAGAGGCTCTGCCTGTTGTCTGGTAACATTGAACAAAGCATTGTTTGCCCACTTACACTAAAGGGACAATGGCTCCAACCCCTCACCACATGCCTCATATTATGAGCAGAGGTCCACAAGACCAGGCTTAGGAGCAAGAGCGGTTGGATACACGGGTTCTAGGAAGCATGTCAGTTGCATTGGAAAGGTCACAGGAATATTCTGGAGCTCATCTTCAGACTGGAAGAGAAGGCACAAGGCAGCCCCTCTTCCCCCGAGCCTAGGCGGAACTAGAGAAGTGGCATATTGTGAGGCTCCCGTGAAGCTCCTGGGGCCCAATGCTTGTGTTGGGTTGCCAGTAAGAAGACAAGACAGTAAGCATACAGCTTATGACACACCAGCCCCAGACACACACACAACTCTCTAGAAGGAGTTACATGGAGATGGCCTCAAATACTATGTGATCTTTATTCCATAACAATCTTAAACTCCAACACAAATTCCATCTTTACATTAGGATGGCATAGTACAAAGTAAAATGATCTTGTAAAATCTGATTTCAAACACTGATTTCTTCCACCCCAGCCCAGCCCCACTTGAATAAAGGAGACAAAGGTTTAAGGGCAGGGCAAGAGCAATATGGGGCAGAGAAGAGCCCTCTACTGTCCTGGATGGCTCCCATCAGGACCCCACAGCCAGTTGGTACGCTAAGGCCCTCCCAAGGGTACCTCCCAATGCCCAGGAACAGAAAACTAGGAACAAAGGAAAGTAGGTGGGATGCTGTCCTTTCTGGCTGCTGTGTACCCAGGTCACCAAGTATAATTGATAGTCTAAAGATCTTTCAAGTTCAACGGGTCCTGAGTGTTCCTGTCACACATAAGGCCAACATAGCCAGGGATATTCTGGACAGTAAAGAATATAAAGGTCAAATTGCCCTGTGTATAGAGGGTGTGGGGAAGGGCAGGGGCAGCACATAGCCAAAATACTGTGGGAATGTAGGCTATTATTTGGTCCAAGATAGCAAAATCTTCCCAGAAAGATAATGCCAACAGCTTCCCAACTGTCCTGTGGGAATCTCTGGGCAAGAAGCCTCCACCGCCCCCCATCCCAGTCAAGCCAAGTTCACTGGGAACACGTCACACACAGGCCAAAGGGCAGCTCAAAATAGTCTGTTTGGCAAAAGAAGCTAACTTGAAGCTAGACACAGAGGACTTGGAATGGCCTATGAACTCAGCAGTATCACTGAGGAGCAATTGGATGTTCTAGGGAGCCTGAGACCCAAAGGCCATATCAGGTATAGGGCAGCGAGCAACCCAAGGATTCTGGAACCTGGGAAAGGGCACAGCACCACCTCAGCCTACTTTAAGCCCTAGGAGAAAGCAGGCTCCAATGTGTCAGTCTTCTCAGAAGTATGTAAAAACACATTTTAAAAGAGAAAAGGACAGAAAGAACCTGCTAAAAATGCAGATTCAATTCCTTGGGGGTACCTTTTAATATTGGGCAGTTTTCTGCTAAGATGTGAGATTTGTGAGTAAAAAATGGTCAGGGCCAATACTTGTTTTTTAAGGAGGACACCCCTCCGCAAAAAAAAAAAAAAAAAAAAAAAAAAAACAGCCTACTTTGGTTTGTCTCTGTAAAGGTTTGGATGATGTGGCCAATTCTTTCCTGCTCTAACCCCAATAATGCTGTCATTATAGGAAGATGAAGATGGTGTTGGATAATGACATGGTGACAACAGAACTTGGAGAAGCACTGCAGGCCGTGATATCCTTCTTGCCCACTTCCCAGAGCCTGACTGGGCATGGAAGTGGGGCCTGATGGGCCTTGCATGTCCCTTATCAGCAGCCTTGAAGGTATTTTTCTTAGGTGACTTGAGGAGAAAAGACCAAAGAACTTGGGGAAATGCCCACCAGACCACTTAACTTTTAGTGCTCTATGGAAACAATGGAGAGACTTCAGGAGGCAATGGGTAAACTAAAGCTGGTCACAGTCTCTACCTCATCAAGTCAGCCAGAGTGAACCAGCTGGCCTCTAAAGGCCCCACATAGGTCAAGATGTTCATCCTCAGGGTGAATTATATCTTTCCTGGGCTAAAGTCACTGCAAGGTTTGGAGTCTCAGAAAAAAAAAGAGGGAAGGGATGAAGAGAGAAAACACACTGCAATCAGGCTTCACACACAGAGGAGCACCACACGTATGCATAGAGGGGGATTATTATCACCCTCAAGGAGATGCCACCCACCCAGAGGACCCCAGATGACCAGGGAAGCTGGGCTGGACAGCCAGTCAGTCTTTGTACAGAGAGGCCCAGGCAGCAGGCCAGGCAGGCAGCCTTCCTGAAGGTGAGACTACGTGTATGCTGCTGAACATGACTAATCCACCCCAGGGGGACAGGCCCAGGGCTCTGAGCAATTCCATAACTTGATGGAGTTCTGTCCCTTTCACTGAAGAAAATTGACTTAAGCTATAGCTCGCTGGGAAGGAATCTGGAACTGAAGACCGTTTTATTAAGAGTCCGTGTCCAATGATTAGGCAGGACCTACGTAGAGGGAGAAAGAAACCAGTGTGAGAGAATGGTGTGGAATGTACCGTTCAAGTTACAAGAACAGAAGAATTGCAGACTGAGCCAGCTTCTGTGCCCTAGTGACTGAAAGGGCACAGGAGAACCTTATTGGAAACCAAGAGTCCCATCCCTGCCTGGCCTGCTTCAGCAGGGATGGATAAATCTGTATACACAAAGGCCATAGTATATGTAGAAGTCTCTAAAATTGCCTGAAGCCTGTCTGCACTTCTCAACAGAACAACTGTTTCTCTTAATGAGTTCCGTATGTGCCCTGCCTGAGTGCACTGGTATTTTCTTTACTCCTAATGTCCCATTAGAATGTGAGAGGTGCCCCTGAGTTGTCTCTTACCAGCCAGGTATATCAAAATCACCAAGCGTCAGCTAACCAACCTTTCCACATAGTGTGGTTAGGGAAGAAAAGGTCCCAACAAAGGAGGGAGCACTGCATTATAACATTTCCCACCAAAGAAGGCAAAGAGCAAAGTTACCTCTTCTACCACCATATCCACAAAACAAAAGCAGAAACTATAAAGAGGAACTGGTGACATAACAATTGTTGAGGGGCGGGAGAGGCCAGAGAAAAGGCCTTGTCTTTTCCATCCCTTTTCAGGACATCCAATATGGCTTCTGCTCCAGAGAGGGGCCTGGACTGGTTCCCACACGTAGCAGAGTGGCGCCTCTGCTGGAATCATGGATGTAACAATCCCTAGTCCCAGAACATGCCTGGGAAAAACCCGCCCACTCAGCCTCTTACTGTAGGCCACATTCCACAAGGCTGGCCCTCACCCCGGGGAAGCCCCAACCCCTCCAAACTATAACTCCTGGACTTCTGGATGTGCCACCTGGCTCTGCACAATTCCCAAGTTTGAGGGTCCTTACCCCTTTCTGAAGCAACTGCCACATTCTGGCAGCGGGATCAACATATCCCTGAAACAGGACTGGAAGGAGTCCCTCAAAGATCCTGGGACCAGGGAGCTGAGGTTGGCTTCCTGATCAAAGCCCCAAGAGTGTCTCATGGCCTCTGTCTGCACTTCCCAGCTCCAGCCTTTCCAAAACACCATGCATTCCTCTTTACCCTGGAGCTATTAAGGAACACCCACTTGCTCCAATCCTGGGAAAAGGAAATAAGACTAAAATAGCTGGACTGTACTCTTACATGAACAATCCACAGTCCCAGAGCCTTTTCACTATTCCTATCCAAATCCATTCCACCCCAGGCAGCTGAGGTGCAGTCCGGAGGTGGCACCAAAGAGGGTGTGTGTACGTACACACACACACACACACACACACACACACACACACACACAATGTAGCCACCCAAGCCACACACACACACACACACACACACACACTATGTAGCCACCCAAGCCCATAAACACCCGTGGAAGATACGTGAGAAGAACCAGGTATCAGCAATAGAGAACTGAAAAAGAATCTTAGGACATCCCTTACCCCACATGACAGCTGATCTGATCCTATGCTGGTGATTGCATGGCCACAGCTGGGAGAGTAATGGAAAAGGGAGAGCCACAGTGTCTTGTTCCGGCTTGCCCAGCCTAGGTCTGAAGACTTCCTAGAAGTTGGGAGGGAGGGAGGTGGCAACTGGGCCTTATTCTGCTTGTTCTAACACTGAACCCCTGAGCAGTTCCAGACTCAAGCTAGAATCAAAGCTCAATAAAAACATAACAATAAAAAACAACCCAACAACAAACAGCTGGGCTCAAGGAAGTGTCAAGATGGTCACTGGTGCTGCTACAGAACATAAGGGCATACACGGTGGCTGAAATTCATCTAGCAAAGCATCCCACCCACTCATCTGCAGAGTGGTCTGACCCTGTATACCTTGTAATGGTAGAAAGGTTCCCCTACAAATAATTCTCTTCAGTTTCTCTACATGATTCATGTCAGTGAGCCATGCCTGTAGAACTGACCCTTAGTGTTGTGTGACTAAAATAGGCCCTTTGAGAAATTTTAGTTTAAATTTAAATAGAAACATGAAGAACAAGGAAGACATAAACTAAGCCCAAAAGACCAAAGGAAAACACTTTCAGTGTCTATTCCACCTCTGCCCTACTCTCCTGTCAAGGTAGAATTACCAGTAATTTGTTAGAGAAGTTGGGGCTGCTGGGCTTCCTAGACCCATGAATCAGCTGCTAGAAGATCTGCCCATCCTGTATTCCACATCCCACAAAGTGCAGTGTCTGTGCGGCATGAGGAAACAAAAGCTTTGTTTCACTGGTGTGACATTTACTGGTGTGTGCCTGTGTCCATTTGTGTCTATGTCCTTGTATGTGTTTGTATGTCCTATCTGGGGATCTGTAACAAAAACTCAGCAGGTCCTTCCTAAGTAGTAGTATCAACAACCCCACAACATAGCACTCTGCACACAGCAGGAAATAAAAATCTACTACTCCACTGGCAATATCAGTGGCCTAAATGAAGACAAAAGAGAGCTAGTAAGCAAAACAAAAGTGGGAAGGGCATAATCTGCAAAGAGGGAGGTGCTTAGCCCAGGCAGCCAAACAAATGGTAAGCGTTAGACGGCCACAGCCTAAAGTCTGCCGGTTAATAGCTCCATCACTTTAAATCTCACTCTCCTTCCCGCCAGGACAGCTGTTCCCAGGACTCTCGGATTACTTGTTGCACAAGCTTTCTACTTAAGGGAGGAGGCGGGCTGAAAAAAAAAATCTTCTCTCTGTAACAGTAGCAGAAAGCTTCTGGAAATGTCATCATGGCAGCCATCAGGAAACACAGGAGCATAGCATTTGTGTGGGACCATAGGAGGACTTCTATCTAAAGATGAGGGCTATGGAGAGAGTAGCTCAAACATTTGTTTGTGTGAGGGGTCAGAGTTCCCTAATATCCCAAAGATAAGCCAAGCTATTCAGCATGTCAGGATCAGTCTCTGTGATTGCCTTTTGATTACTTAGATTCTTAGAAAACGCTGCAAAATCTTTGGAGGAATGATCTAGAAAATACAGGAAGCACAAAAAATCCAGAGGAAAGGCAAATCTGAAGCTTGGCTGGCAATGAAAGTGAAAAGTCAGTGGCCACCAAGAATGCTAATGGAGCCCCAAGAATACATTCATTCACCCCATTCACCCTACTGAAGGCTGTGGCCCCAGTTCAAGCGGAAAGTGGCTCAGAGCCAGCGCTTCCCAGCAGGCTAGGGTGCAGCTCCCCCTGCTGGTTCACTAGGAAGCAAGGCCGGTGTTTAGGTTAGAATGAAAACGGGAAAGAATAATTGGGGAGAGGCTCTGAGGACAGTCACTTTGCATGTGGTAACTTCTGCAGTCTGAGTTGAACAAATGCAGAACAACCAATGTAATGGATTACATTTCCTCAGTAATTACACTGCAAATTAAAAACAAGGCAGTACAGAAAACTGTCCCTGGAAAGGTCCCAGTCTACCCCATGACCCAAAAAAATACCTTTTCCCCTTAACTCCCAATTTCTTTGGGCAGAGGTGAACCTGTGCAAATAACTTAGAGCAACAGAGTTCATTCCTAGCTGCTGTAAGGGAGTGTTGACCGTCCTTGACACCATTAGGTCATTATTCCACAAGTGAGGGATCCATGGAATACTGACAAGAGCCGTTTAGCCCACAGACCCACTTCCCACTACAAACCTCACACACACCAGCACATTAAGACCCTAGGGCTGGTTCCGAGGTGGACTGTAATTTATCTCTGCTCAGCTGATGGAACCTGACCTACCTAGAGGTAACTCCACTCACACAAGCCATGTGTCAGGCAACTCAGGTATACACCATGCCTTTCCCCCTATCTTTCCCTTGAAGCCTATGTGAGCACCTGCTCCTCTGGGAGCAATGAAGAAAAAGTGTACATCTGGGAAAACAACCTGTTCCCATCATTAACACCTGCTCCTACCTCCAGCTCTGCAGCTGCTGCTCAGAAATAACACAGGAACTGAACACTCTTGTATAGGCCCAAAGTACACAAGAAAGGGCCAGGAGAAGAGCAAGACATACATGTTCTAGTGCACAGATAGAGCAGAGCTGGGAAGGAACAGCCAAACAAAACAGCATTGAGCACACTGTAGAAAAGAAAATGGCAATTCCCAGGGTTTAGAGCCCAGGGCTCAAAGCTGACTGATCATGCAGGCTGTCAGATGCAGGTGACTTGACTCTACTCTCTGCTACAATGTGGCCAAAATTGCTTCCATGCCAACTATAATGCCAGAATATTGAAAGGGAATAGGAGCATTCCACACCAAGGTTGATTGGGACCCTAACACCTACAGTCCTCAGGTCTGCCCTCTACCCTCATGGAAAGAAGAAATTGCTGCTGTACAGGGTGTCTTGCTAACCCTAGAGTGAAAATATGGTGAATGGGTAGCCAGCAGGGCCCAGGCAGTTCTCAAGAGACCACCAACTCTGAGCTCTTGAACAACCTGGACAAAGGACTACTATGAGGGACGAGTGGGGTAGTTTGATAACTAACCTGTTTCAGAGTCTTCACTGTCAGAGGAGCTGGATTCGCTGGTGCTCTCCGACTCAGAAGATGAGAAGCCCTTCATCTTGGAAGAACCAGCAATCACATCAACTTTTTCAGCTGTAACCCAAATAATAGACCTGTATCAGAAAGGATACCCGCCCAGGCAGCTGCTGCTAGCCACAGCACACTCCCACTGTCCAGAGGAAGGATCAGTGGGAAGCACGTTCCCCATAGGCTTACAGACTGGTCCTGACAGCTTCTACCAGTACAGACCCTGAGAGCCACACACTGTTCTCACTGGTAGCCTACTACACACTAGCTAAAACAAAGCTTGTGCTGTAATTTCAACCAATCTCTTATAATACTCTCTGAATGGTTTCTCATGGATTCAGAAGACCAAGCAGAGCAATAATTTCTTCATACAATATACTACTAGCCTTGGGTAAATAGGCATTCTTCATATAGGATATTATGTCCAAAGCACAGCAAAACATGCAAAGAGCTCAAGGGTTCTCCGAGCCTTCCTGATTAGTTTTATGAGTGAAGTCCAAATAATGTCACTAAACAGCAGATTCAGAGCAAAGTTCTAAGGACTAAGAAAGCAGTATAAAAATACTTTGACAGATATCCCAAGCTAAACCCTCTAGCACTAAGAGGGAAAGGCATATGCCAATGTGAAGCATGCATAAAATGAAGAGATGTCTGGAAGGCTAGTAGTAGGGATGAAGTGAACATCAGCTCTGCTTGCAAAAGTGGGGCTGGGTACTGAACTAACATAATCACACATTCCTGGGAATTCCAGGAACCCCTTTCCTCCTGGCCTCACCTCAACAGAGGTGGGAGGTCACTTCTGGAAAAGACTGTATGGCTGGCTAACAGAGAAGTAAACAGCTGCTGTCAAGACAGGTTCAAGAAGGCTTCAGCAAAACACCAAAGAAGTCCAGAAAAGAACCGACAACCCAGGATCCAGTGTGGTATCATTCTTGGGGTTTCTATGGCAAAGGTATAGAATTCATATATGTGGGGGTGGATGAGCGAGTGGTGTTTCAAGTGTGGAGTGCTAAGTTGGAAGAGGGCTAACTAAGGGTTTCCACGGAAAGGATCCCTATACAGAGAGTTCCCAAGTATACCTTGAGGTTTTCTTTTCTTCCGCAAACAAGAGGTGACGTAGCGTTCTAACTCTCGCAGTGTGGACGGTTTCAGAGTCTCAAAGTCAATCTCAATCTCATCAGGGTTGGAGTTCTTGAGTGATGGCTCCCTTGACTGGATGATATGTACTACACGGCCCAGCTTCTCACCAGGAAGTTTGTTAATGTCTAGACTTAGCTGCCTCTTCTCCTCATAGGACATGGGCTTACACTTGTCCTCTTCCTCTGATTCATATGTGGGAGGGGGCTTGCTCTTCATGGGTGCTGGTTCCTTCTTGCTACGAAGGGATGATACAGACAATTAAGAATGGGTCTCCTGAGGAAGCTGTGCACACATCCCTCCAAAGTATGTGGGTGGGTAGGGGCTGACTGCCCACACCCAACTGGAAATAGGATTTAAGGCTACTAGCAATCAGAAAGACCAGAAGGAAATCATAGCAGGTGTCAGGAGCTGAAGTTCTGTTATGGCTGCACGGTGGCTACTTGTACTCTCTCTCTCTCTCCTCAGTGAGCTACCAAAGTTTACGAAGGGAAAAAAGCAGAGGGAGAAATAACAGCTAAGTGCTTATGACAGGGCACCAACTGGGACTGGTGGTTGCATTAACAGAGTGGTCTTTGTCCCTACCATGCATGGGTTTCTGGGGGTCACCACTACCAAAGACAGAAAAATTGGGAAGTACAGACCTCACATTGCTGTTGCTGCTGTTATTTTTCTTTGTCTTTTTCGGAGGAAGTTCCTTGGCTTTGCTTTTCTTATTCTCCTCTACTTCCTCTTTCTTTTTGTGCTTTTCCTTTTTCTTTTCCTTCTTGTCCTTCTCTTTTTTCTTTGGTTTGTTCTGCTGGGGCTGTGAGAGGGCTGCAAGCTGTTCATGCACTGCTTTGAGCTGTGGAGCAAGCAAATAAACAAACAAACAAACGAGATCACGATTGGGCCAGGCCTTTAGTCTCCTTCCTTCACTTGGGAGGCAGAGCTAGGTAGATCTCTACAAGTTCTAGGCCAGCCAGGGCTACAGTGGGAACCTGTTGCAAAAACAAACTAACCCACCTAACCCTGGAGTACAGCTCTATGTCATAGAAACAATGTATGCTTGGGTTTCAGGCTGTGGGCATGGAAGAAACATAAGATAGGCTACCGTGGACCTGCCAAATTAACGAGATCCCTAAAGTGGCCACCCACTACTTGATCTCCAAGGATTGCTACATCTCTATAAGAGGAGCTTCTCAAGTTGACAGATGTTAAATTTCCTAGCTATCTTAGTCCTAGGATGTTTCTGAGGAGAAGGTTTCTAAAATGCTAGGTAAAGCGTCTACTGAAATACTGGGGCATGATGACCAACGCAAACATTAAGATTACTGTAGGCAGGCAGCTTCAGGATTCTGAAGCCCATGTGTCCAGAAAATATCATGCCTGAGTCCTATTTAAACACACAGCTCATATTTCTACAGGATTAACATTCTATTGACTAAGAGGAAATGCCACAAGGAAATCTTTGGAAAAGCAAAATCAAGAACATCTTTTGGAAACCTCTGAGAAACTACCCTGGACTCTGGGGCATAGAACCACAAGTTCTCTTACCTGTTCCTGGAGCTCAGCCAGCCGCTGGGCTCGCTCTTCCTCAGAATCATCAGTGGAACTGTCACTGTCGGAGGAACTATCACTGCTGCTGTCACTAGATGAGGGTGGGGCCACAACCTTTGTAGGGGGTGGCACTGCAGGAGAGGACACTGTAACTACTGGCTCTTCAGGCTCATCAGGCATCTTGGCAAATCGCATTTCAAACACATCCTATGGAGGAAAAGCTATGCCTATGAGGATGTTCAGCTTTTAGAGCCTCTTCAACCAAATCAACAAGAAATAAGAGATTATAGGATAGTCCCACCCCCGCACACGTGCACAAGCACACAAGGCTTTACAACTAGTCCTGATCTGGCTGAACATTCATTCCCTAGAGGATATACAGAGAGTCAGGTGAAAGACCAGTCTGAGAACATTAGTTTGAAGGTGCTCAGTAAGCACTAGGCCAGGTCTGAAGCAGTCTGACAGGAGCGCTTGCTTACCTTCCCAGAGAGAAAACAGTACTGGCAAAGGCTCTGAGTTGAGCATTCATGGCAGAGTGCACGTGTCTGCATCTGCCCTGCTATAACTCAAGAGTGGTCCATGTATGCTTAACTGAACAGATGCAAATCCTTGGCTCAGGCACCTCCAGCAATGCTGGGGAGTGGAATGGGATGTTTATGACAGGTATTAGGAAGGAGGAGTACCTTGTGTGGTAATAATCAATCAGAAGAGAAGCCAGTGATTCTGGGCACAGCAACTTACTTCAAGAGACTCTGAAGACCAGCTGAGAGTTACATGGAGTAATAATACAACTCATGGAGCAGTAGTCCCTGCTTTCGCTCACAGGGATCAAGTCAAGCAGCAAACCAAATAGCAGACCCCCCCACACACACACACAGTGGGGACTCCACAGTCAATTCAATAATGACTTGCAGAACAGACATGTAAAGAATAAGGCTGGCTTCCCAGAAAGATCTTTAAGAATGAAATAAAATGAAGGATAGATCTAAGAGGAATTAAGAGATGGGCATGTTACGGTCAAAATACATTAAAATTTCAAAGAATAAAATAAAACGATCAGTGTAGCAATTCACACTGAAGGAACATTCCTTTTGCTGTGTCCCTGCTTCAAAAGATGTGTGTGTAGTCAGAGTTTTCCTATCATGCAGCTGCTCTCAAATAATCACTCAGAGGCTTACATTAACTACAAATGCTCAGCCAATAGCTCAGGCTTGTTACTAACTAGCTCTTACAACTTAACCCATTTCTATTAATCTATGTGCTGCCTCTACACTCGTGGCTTTCATCTCTGTCCCATTTTGTGTGTCTGACTTTTTCTTTGGCTGGCTGGCAACTCCTGTGACTTCACACTTCCTCATCCTATCATTCTCGGTTTGGCTTTCCTACCTAACTTTATCCTGTTCAGCTACTGACGAGTTTGGTTGCTTATTAAGGCAACCATATGACATAGTCACAGTGTAAAGGATGATTATTCCACAGCAAGTATGTGCGTTCATCTGTGTATTTGCTGCTGAGAGATGTGGTGGCTAAGTACTAAAGTTAATGTTTTAACTCAGGACACACTCAACCTTCCAGACACCTGTCCTGAAAGCTCCATAAACAGGCATCTAGGAGAAGATGCCTCTACAGCAGGTATCCATGTAACTATGGTACTGTTTCTCACATTTGCAATACCATTATGCAAAGCTTGGCGTCCTCCCGTAGTAAGGTCTTATCTGGCATTCTGTTCTGTGTAAGTGTAGCTGATCAAGTATTAGGCATGCAATGACTTCTTAATTAAAAATAAATTAGAGCAAAGCCCTGGAAAAATGTATAAAACAGGAGGTGACCAGCACCGGACGAGACAGAAGACCAGGAAAGAAAGGGGTGTCACACCAAAGCAGAGGTCCCTTATTGAAACAACTAAGACTCCTATTCCCAAAACACTTGCTATGTGGCAGAAGCTCAATCCACTACTCAGGATCTTTAACACAGACAGGCTTTGGCCCCTCAAAAAGCAGTCCGGTGGTAGTAGCATAAATCTTTTACTCTAAATTTGAAGCTAGTCTGGTCTACAAAGTATATTTTAAGACAGTCAGGGCTACACAGAAACCCTATTTCCAAAATCCAACCCCCGACACAGACACATACGCATGCACGTAGCTAGAGTCATAGGTGTCTATTAAGACGGGCCTAGGGCTGGGCAGTGGTAGCATGTGCCTTTAACCCCAGAACTTGGTAGGCAAAGACAGGTGGACCTCTGTGGGTTCAAGGCCAGCCTGGCCTATATAGTGAGTTCCAGGGCAGCCTCTAAAGTACAGAGACACTCTGTCTCAAAAGAACGAAAAACAAAAGACCAGGTCTAAAGCCAAGCATAACAGAGCAATATAATGAGAAGTGCCAGGACTTTATAAGGGAAGTGACCAATTCTCCTTCCCAGCACACAGGGAAGACACAAGGAAAAGCTGTATCTATATCTACCCTTCCTTTTTTTTTTTTAATTAAAGCTTTATTTCTTATATATACAACATTTTGCCTCCATGCATGCCTTGAGGCCAGAGGAGAGCACCAGATCATTTTACAGATGGTTGTGAGTTACCATGTGGTTGCTGGGAATTGGACTCAGGATCCCCGGAAGAGCAGCCAGTACTCTTAACCTCTAAGCCATCTCTCGAGCCCTTGAAATACCCTTTACAATAGAGAAATTTCCCTTTTTTCAAAACTGGCTGTTATGGACACAATCAGGGTAGACAGCACTCTGAGGCTCCTTCCATTTTCTAAGTGCTCTGACTTGTCCAAATAACAAGTAATACATGACAAGAAGCTGGTCAAGGTGAGAAAACAGAAATAGAGCTACTGGCTTCCAAAACGTGTTCAGTTATATGACTCATCCTTTTCTTTTTGTGGGACCCAGGAATCCTGCTCTACTAGAGGTAGAAGCATCAGGAAAACAGAGCTATGGGAAGACGACCCTGCTGAGAGCTTCCTACCTTAAAGGAACCAAGAGAACCGTGGAAAGCAGGACCATCAATGAACACAAAGCAATACTAAGAGGAAACAGCAAGGGAGCAGAAAGAACTAGGAGGGACTAAAAAAGATGTGTGGAACCTCACTCAGAAGAACACCCAGGTCAAGAAGAGAACATAGACGGCTGTAATGGGGCAGTGACAGGAAGACAATGGTTTCAAGAGCAGTAACAATAGCACTCACCGGGAATATAACAATCATCAGATCTCTTGTTGGGCTCAAGGTAGGTTCAGTTGCAACCTGCCCTAAAACTCCATGTCTAGTATTTTGTGTGTATGTTAGAATATTAAGTAGCCTCACCTAGCCCAGGCTATACATGATGCATAATGGAAAGATAAAAGGGGGCGGGTGAAGCTCTTTGAGTTTGTGGTCATCTTGGTCTACAAAGCAAGTTTCAGGACAGCCAGGGTTACAAAGAGAAACCATCTAATATAAACAAAACAAAAGCATAAAAGTCCTTTCAGTCAAATTCAGATGCTAGGTTGTCTGTCCAAATGGTCTCAGATGAACCAATCCAGAAGTCAGAGACGTAGGTACAAACCCAAAAATGAAGTGGATGGATCCTTTTCTATATTACTTTTCCAAGTAAATTCTACGCTTGCAGCACAACCTAATTAAGAAACCAAAGTGGATCTCAATACTCATTTTTAAAAATTTTGTTTGAGTGTAAGTGCCTATGTGAATATATACTTATGGAGAGGGAGTGTGTGTGCACACTCGTATACCAGAAGAGGACATCAGGTGTCTTCCTATGTCACTCACCTATATCCTTAAGAAAGTCTTTCTCAGAACATGGGGCTCATGTTTTCTTGGGTAAGAAGCTAGCAAGGGTTAGTTATCCTGCTGTCTCCATTCCCCTCAGAATTGGGGTTATAAGCATGTACAGGAAGCCTGGTTTATTGTGTGGGTTCTGAGATCCAAATTCTAGTCCTCATGATGCACAGAAAGCACTCTTAACCACCTAGTCATTTCTCCAGTTTCATCCCTTCGGTGTCTCTTAAAAAGGTAAGCAAGGGTGAGTGAGTTTTGTGGGCCCCTTTCTAACCATTTATAGCATTCTAAGATGAGGGCATTTAGAGAAAAACACAAAGCACAAAGATTCTACAAACACAACTGTATTCCAGAAGAAAAACTCCCCTGGCAAAAGATAATGCTACTTTCAAAAACACTGGCAAAGAACCTCCACCCCTGCCTCAAGTAGACCCTCTGGAGAATAGGCATCTCATCTAAGTTGAGTTTGTTATCAAGTCAATGCCTAGGAAGAACTCATCTCTTGAGGCTGATACGTGGCAAATAGCTTGGTGATCAAATTGAGAGTTAAAATGACACACTTGGACAACTTCACCAAGAAAAAAAAAAGGCACACAGGTACATAAGCACACAGACAGACAGACAGACGCACAGTCCTTAAAAAAAAAAAAAAAGGCCCCCTTCAGAGAAGTAGAAATTGCAAAAAGGAAGTAATGGCAAGGTCCCAGGATGGGGGGGGGGAATCAGATTAAAAAAAAAACCAAAAAGGAAAGCTAGATAGATAATACAGTGATTCCTTTTTCTTTCCCCTCTTTAATAAAAAGGTTCAAAGCGGGGAGGTGGCGCACACCTTTAATCCCAGCACTCAGGAGGCAGAGGCAAGCAGATCTTAGTGAGTTCAAGGCTACCCTGACCTACAGATCAATTCCAAGACAGGCTCCAAAGCTACACAAAGAAACCCTGTCTCAAAAAAACCAAAGAAATAAATGAAGTTGTTCAAGGTAGCATTTTTCTAGGCTTTGAGTTTTTTGAGCTTTGCAGTTTCCTAAAAGGGGGCAAGTAAACAGTACAGATATCAAATCTTGGCCCTGGCTTCAAGAAACTGTGTGGGAGATGAGGTGACTTAAGGTCCAAGTCTGAAGGCACACTGCCACTTGGTGGACCTGTTTAAGAATAGCAGTCACCTAGATAGGGTGGAGCATTATCTTTAATCCCAGCACTAAAAAGGTAGAGGTAGGGCTAGCCAGAGATATACAGTGAGACTATCTCTAATAAATAAAAATTTTAAATTATAGTAAAACTAAAAAACCTGTATTCTATAACCTAGTAAATGACAGATTAGCACCAAATTGATGAGGAAACACTAAACCCCAGTGCAAGTCAGAAATAACAAAACTAAAGATAACAACTTTGCAGGCACCGGAGAGATAGCTGAGTGGTTAAAAGTACTGGATGTTCTTACAGAGGATTTAGGTTTGGTCCCCAGGATCCACAAGGTGACTGACAGCTTACAACTCCTGACTAGTCAATCTGCTACCCTCTTCTGGCCTGCACAGACATGCAGTTAAAACGCCTATACACATAAATGTAAAACAAATCAAAACAAAACACAAAAATCCTTCTAGCCTGAGCATGCATTTGAATTAAGAGCCAGTTCAACACTAACAACAATCCAATCCTCCAAACTGAAAATTCTCTGCACCGAAGGCAACCCATCACCAGAAGCCAAATGGCTGAAGTCTTAATTCTGGTGAAAGGAGAAGATGCTACTGCTATCAAGTAGCATGTAGTGAAGCCAACAGAAGTAGGGAGGCAGGGAATCCTGGGGATGAAATGGTCTCTGTGTGACAAAGACCAATGAGTCACCAATAGCTTTGCAAATTCTCATCTCTGGCCTGGAAGTACCTAAAGATTGCTATAAGACCTAAGGAAACCCTGAGATCTACAATCAAAATACCTGTGTCTCTTAACAGCAGGTTGCTCAGCCTACAGACCACTGACCTGAGAGCAATAGCAACCAATGCACTAAGGAAGAAATGGCTGGGAATTATGATCTTATATGTTTCCTTTAAAAAAAAAAAAGGCAGGTCTGGAGGCTGAAGAGATGGCTCAGTAAGATTGCACCTTACAGGTCTCAAGTTCAGTTCCCAGCACCCACGTCAGGCAGTTCATAATTCCCTTTAACTCCAAATCCAAGGCATCCGGTGTCCTCTTCTGGCCTCTGTGGGTACCCATATACATGGCATACACAGACACATACATAAAAATAAAATTAAAAACAGTAAGTAAAAGGCAGGTTATAAAGGGATTAAATATTGCCTTTATTATCCAATTTTAACCACCATTAACCCACTTAAAGCCTCCTCCAGGTTGCTGAGGAGAAAGAGAAAGAGAAGAAGAAAGAAAAGCCAACTATAGTGGCTCACATCTATAATCCCAGCACTGGGAAGGCTGATACAAAAGGATTACTGATAGTTTAAGACCCTGTCCATAAACAAAAGAAAAGAGGAAGCAGTTCATACATTCAATTCAATTTGTGTACTCTTCAGAACTGTCAACTTTAAGAATAGAGCATGGGAACTACATCCATTAGGATCTATGACCAAACAGCCACTTTGCAACTAAAAAGCAAATGAAGGCTTCCAAAGCTGATGGGAAAATAGGCCACTGCTCTGGCTCACATGTGAATACAAATGTGGTACAATGTCTACATTTGGGAGTGCCCCTGCCCACTTAAGATAGGTAGGTCTCTTCTATTTTGAAGAGACTGGGGCCAGGCACAACACGCATGCTTTTTTAACACAACACCAGAGCAACTGAATGTAGATGAAGGAGAAGGGAGAAAGGACTTTCAGTGGAAACAAAACCAGCCACCCTATTTTAGTTTTAACAACCCTGACTTAAAATGTGTATATGCCATTACTTAAATTGTTACATATGTTGTTGGGGGGTGGGGGTGGGGGGGATGACACGCACGCGCTGCTAGTTCAATGTCAGCCTGGTCTATATTGAATTCCAGGACAGTCAGGCCTACGTAAGAGAGATCCTGTCTCAAAAAAGAAAAAGAAACAAAGGAAGGAGAAGAAAAGAAGCAAACAAGCAAACAACAAGAAAACAAACCTCCTCCCCAGTCCCCCAGCATATTATGAGTGAAATAACAGAATTACGATCTGCCTAGGCCCATGTAAGGTATGGCCTATCCTTCTCAGAACCTCACCTGGAGTTTTCGAGCCATGGCTACCACTTCATGGTCAGGGGGGTTGTACTTGTAGCAGTTGGAGAACATCAATCGGACATCAGCACCAAATTCCTGGGCATCTCTGTACTCACGGGACTCTAGTTTAGACTGGAAATACAAGATGGATCCTAGTTAGCCATGCCTGTTACTGTTCTAAAGGAGGGTGTTGTGTGCAATGCCACGTGGTAATGTTTGTGGAAATAAGGTGGCCTCTTAGTGGTCCTCGGTTTAATCCTGGCTAGGGTATGGGGGAGAGGGACCAGACAATAGATTGTCAATCCAATTTTCACTATGGGACAAGAAGACTGTCAAGCCACAGAGCTGGGACATGACCTCTTAGCACCAAGCTTTTCTACTGAGGTCACTAAGGTCTAAAGGGAAATTGAACGCACAGAACCCCGAAGAGATTATGCCAAAGCTGATGAGAAGATTAAAAAGACTGGATCCAGTTGATTTTGTATGTACTTGTTTTGAAGGTACAGAACAGAACTTGGTTCAAGGAACACAAGATTGTTTCCTATTTGAGTAATGCTATTCTACTTCTAAGAGAAAAAATAACAATTATTTAAAAAGAAAAAAGCCTGGTCTACAAGAGCTAGTTCCAGGACAGGAACCAAAAGCTACGGAGAAACCCTGTCTCGAAAAATCAAAAAAACAAAACAAAAAGAAAAAAGAGAAGAAAAAAATATTTTGGTAAAGATGTTGGTAGATGGTGCTGTGTCTTCTACATAGAAGACAGCAAAGCCTTGCCCATCACACTAAACCCAGAGCACCCAAAGTCTAGGAGAAAATCCTTCTCTGCCCACCATCCCAGGAGCCTGGTGGCTAACCTTGATTGTACTCATATCCATGGGATGTTTAATGATGTCACAGTAGTCGTGCAGACCCAGTGCCTCCACATCCACAGGCTTGTAGAAGGGCCAGGCATAGGCAGCGTGTTTCTTGGCAAACATCTCCTTGAGGATGCCACTGCAGCACTTGAGTTGCTCAGAGATCTTGCTGCTCTTCTCTGGTGCTGGGTGCTGCTGTGAGTCCGGTACATCTTTCTTTGGGGGCTTCACGGGTCTGCTGCTCTCCCGCCGAGGACCCAGCTTGGAGGTCTTGGGCTCTGGGGCCAGTGAGGGCGGCTCATGAATGGGGTCGATGGTGGTGGGGGTGGTGGTATCTGCTTTCCTCTTCACCCCTTTCTTTGTCTGCCATGAGCACAGGCACAAAAGGCTCAATCAGAGGCTCTGGCCAGTACAGTTGCTCTTCAGGATCACCTCTGAAACCAAGCCCTGACTAGGCTCCCAACACTCAAAACAGGCCCTAAAGTAATTGCACGGAGACCCTGTCGTACCACTGTTTTTCACAGCCGGGACAGGACCAGCCAGAAACAGAAAGGCACATAACTGAGTATTTGCTCCCGTAGGGGCCACAGAACCTACTGAAGAGGTTTCCTGTTTAATACCACAGAGCCCACAGAAGGAACAACTAAAGGAAGCTACCTGTCTCCTTCAAGCCCGTCTCTGGTGGCAGCAGTTCACCAGTGCCTAGGATGCTCACCTTCACAGGCTGTGGGGTGGCTGCAATGATGGGCGGGTGACTCTGAACAGGCTGTGGAGCTGGAGCAGGTGGGGGTGGTGGCTGGGGGGGTACTGGTGGAGGCGTCTGAAGTGGCTGGGGAGGCACCACTGTCACGATAGGAGGCTGAACAATAAGGTCTGGGGTGACAGCAGGAAAGGGGTGAGTTGTGGCCTGCACAGGTGGAGGAGGGTTCTGCTGAGGTGTCTGGGTCTGCGGAGGAGTTGATGCTTGAGTTGTGTTTGGTACCGTGGATACACCAGGCTTTGCTGTCCCTACCAATCATAGAAAGTAGGAGGTTAAAGGGTATTCTGGCAAACACTGGCTGACCCATACACATTTATGTGGAACATTTGCTTTAGTGATTAAGACCATCCCGAACATTCCAGACATCACGGTGCACCAAATGTATTCTTGTGTCCCCAGGGTTGAGGTTAGCAGCCAAACTTGCAAGGTTTCTTCAGATACTAGCATGACCTCAACTCTCAGAGCCACTGGGATTAGTACACAATTTTTGCCTCTCATGACAACCCAGGTTGTTTCCTTGATGTTGTACCATAAGTCCCAACACAAAATATACACGGCATACCAAATCAGTATAAAAAACAAAGGATTGTAACTACAGCTCAAATGTGAGCTGATGGACTAGGGACTATACCCCATACTACCACATCCTCTACACATTGGATGCTGTGGAAAGAGAACAAACCCAACACCCTATAAAAGCAAGTCTTCAAAGCCTGTAATCACAGCAATGAGGAAGCCAACGTACAAAGGATTGAGAGTTAGGGGCCAACCCAGGATATATAAATACAGACCCTGTCTTAGGAAGAAAGGGAAAAGTGGGGGAAGGGAAGGGAAAAAGGAAAGAAAAGGCACTCTGCAGCTATGGCTGCCCTGGAACAGTGTGTCGAGATACCATATGAAGAGCAAGAAGGGAAGATCTATTTAGTTTCCCAATTTTCTTATCTAGTCACCAAGCCTGGGTCTCATCTAGTACCTGTAGAGAAGACATTTTCATGCCTGCCCTGTGTACAAAGAATCCTAACTGTTGATCCCAAAAAGTGAGGGGTAGACTCTGAATGTATGGGGAAGGGATATGACTTATTATGTGTATGTGCCAAAAGAATGGCTTTGCATCATAGTGTACATCTGTAATGACAATACTCAAGAGACACGAAGAGTCTGAATTAACGTAGAACTGTCTAAAAGGGTGGAGAGGAAAGAAGGGAAAAAAGCGGGGGGGGGGGGGGGGGGGTTGAAGGGGAGCATCCACGTGAGTGACTGGTTTTCTTTGGTTATTTCAAAAGCTACATTGGATTTAGTGTGTGTTTTTGCCACTTTGGAGCAAGGTGGGAGGCCAGGCTAAAAACATCTCTACAAAGAAGCAAACTCACATCCAGGAGTCATCTGAAAACTATCACTCTTTTTGCAGCTCAGAATCATAAAGGACACAGACATAGATAGAGGAGGCAGAATGTGCAGACAGACAAGGAATAGAGTAAGTTATTGGCTTCAAATGACTGCATCAGAGGCAAACATAACTAGCAATTCAGATGATAAACCTTAAGATTTTAGGATTAGGACACTAGTTACAATACCCACTGGTCAGGTTAATTTCTTTATTCTAAAATGGAAAAGCAGGGCTCAATAGTTTAAAAAAATCTACAACACTGAAGGTGAAGAATTCAAACAGTGCTTTCTTTATTACCTAAGTCCATCAACCACTCAGGGCCCAGTGACTTCTGCTGTGGGGAGACAGATTTGTGAGACCCCTGAAAGCATAGGCAATACTGAAACTAAACCCATCCTGTTCAAACAGCACTCCAATACTTCCTGTCACCAGTAATCCCTGATATTCTTCTAAACTTGAAAAATAGGCAAAGATAAGGGAGAAAACAGCTGATTTACTTGCTATTTTAAATACCCTACCTGTTTCTTTCCTCCCTCGTCCTCTTCCTTTTGTTTGGACTATCATGATCTCAGTTTCTTCTGTGGGTAGTTCATTAATTTTTTGCAAGAAGAGCTTCTCCAGAGCTTCTGCCATTAAGACGATGTCATCTCCAGGCTGGATGAGGAAACAGGTGGGGTAGAGCTGGAAGGCCCCCTCTTCCCATCTTTGTAGATAGGACACCAAGGCCACCCCCATGCCCCAACACATGGAGCATTGTATCTAGGCTCCTTCCATAATCTGGATTCCAAGGGGCCATAAAGGCTATGCTACTAGGTACTCCTAACAAGACCTCTCCAACTGTATTTCTCTTTCAGTTTTAAGCTCCAAGAAGCCATCTTTGTGCCTTATGTACCTACCAACCCGGTCTATCTCTATACTCCTTGACTTTGGGGTTTCTTCAAATACAACTCAAATGAATTCACTAGAAATAAATTACATAGCATTTCTTGTGACGAATGCTTTTTAGGGCTCAAACAATGCTCCCCAACATGCCCTAGAGGCAGCTCAGTGGGATTAGATGAAGCCTTTATCACAATGCCTTTATGGATTCCCACTCTAATCACCAAGTCCAAAACATGCTGTCCCCATTCAGCTCTCAACTGAGGGTCTAGTCTGTACATTTTGCTGTTCACCTAAGTGAGGACTAAGGCTTTACAAAACACAGTAAACTTCAAGAAACTCACCTACCCATCTCTTCTGGGCAATTTTACCCACTACACGAGCAGAGGTCAAAAGCTGAGTTCTGTATAGTGTCTCCCTCCAGAGTCGTTCTATTTGAAAGGGTTGGCTTTAATCACATCTGTGGTCTGAACTGTAAACAAATGATCTGGCTTCATGGCATAGCCGAGCCGAAACGTTTGGCTAGGGGGTTAGGAAGTGACCCTTGGGTCTATATAGAAGACCAGGGGGACACTCAATATTATGGCCATGTCCACAGTTCCAGGAGACTGTGACCCACAGAATAGGTGGGGGTCTGCAATTAACCCTACTGTGCATTCTCACATCAAGGTTTGTGCTTGAGCGCACCTCTGCAAGACTGTAGTTGCACAGGTTCTTTCATCTAACAATTTACACCATCCCAATGGACTATCTAGTGTTGTCTGTCCTCATATGTTCTCTATCAGACATGCTCAAGAACTAAAATAAAATCCCCAGAGTACTAGAGGCAGGTACTTCAGGCTAATAAGGATAGTACCCTCCTCCCCACAAAAGAAACACCCTGTTCTAGGCACAATTACAGGTCCCATCACCCTACTTCTGCAAGTATCTTACTATCATACTTACAGCCCAGCTGCTCCCAGCAACACTGCCGCCCCTAGGATCCCGACAAGTGCCCCATCTTTACCTCTCATTCCCAAGCTGGACCCCTGCCCCCTGCCACATCTCACCTTGTTGTAGATGTAACAATTTGTAAACATAGTGTTGAAGTCCTGGATACATTCCTGAGCATTCCAGTAATAGTTGTTTTCCAAGCGCTTCTTTATTGTTCCCATATCCATGGGTGTTTTAATGATCTTATAGTAATCCTGAGAAACAGATCAAAGAAGGCCAGAGTCACCTGAGCAGTCATCATGCTGGACTGGCTACCTATGCTTAATCCCCTCTCTCACCACACTCAAAAATTTTTCATGGTATCAGTAAGGAACTCAAGGTAAATTGAGTAAAGGAGAGATTCCTAAACACTAGATGACAAACGTACAACCTAACAGGTTGTCTTCATAAGAAAAACAAATGCAAATACTTTTTACTAAAAGGAAGAAAGGGAGAGAGGGAGGAAGAGAGGGGATAATTTTGTATATGCAAAATATGTATCTTGATCATGCTTGCCCTCATTTCCTAGTCCCTTCATCCAGGCCTCCTTTTTATCCTTTTTAAATATTCCACTAAGTCAAATTAGTGCTGCCTGTATGCACATGGGTAGGACCATTAAGAGCATCAGTAACCTCCCAGTGGACATATTCCCAAAGAAAACTGACTGTCCTTCCCCCAACAGGCATCAATTGTTATTAGCTCCTCAGGTAGGGGTGGGGTCTTATAAGCTCCCCTTCTCTTTCAGGGTGTTAAAATATCCTTTCATTCTAAATAAGTATCAGGGAAATCAAATCATGCAGCCTTTTAAAAGGGGGCTGAGGGACAGAGGAAAGCACCAAGATACTGACCCAAAAATAAAGTGGACAATAAGGTTTTGAGTTGTGCCAATACCCATAAAGAAAAGGACACTTACCAATGTAAGAGGAGGCACATACAGGTAAGAGCTGCATGTGCACACCCATACCAAAAGGCAACTCAAAAATCAGTCTTGTAAACCTCCTCCCTTCCCTTGAGAACTAATGACAAAACTAATTAACTCCTGTGGAAATCTGGACAGATTTTATTCTGTGAACAAAACTATGAGAATGGTATCTGGACCTGCGTTGCAGACTGGCAAGTCGTTCAAGGGTAAAAAAGGACAACAGTAGAGCAGGGGGATGAAAAGGAACTGAGAGCTAAGGGAGTAGGTTTAAGGCAGGACAAGGTCAAAATTACACGTGAAGACATAAATACAAAATACAAGCTAGAAGATAGCTCTCTAATAGCTCCTGAAAAGTATTAGCTCTTAGGCCACCAGCTGCTTAGATCCAGGTCTACTTTGAATAAAGGTCTTTTAAGATCACTCTTGCCCAGCAGCCCTTCTTTGAAGACACGAAAATCAGTGAGATTCTAGAACTTAGAAGGTAAGGGTAGGATGGTATGGAGCCCAAAGGCCAGACTAGACTAGGTAACAAGTTCACAACCAGTCTGGGTCATGCAAGACTCTGTCCTTTTAGTTTTAAAAAGGCCGCTAAAGGTGACATCCAAATTAATGGAGGGGTAGGATTCGCACCACCCAAGAAAGGGAAATTTTAGCACAAGTTCAGAAGTTCCAGCCTGTGCACTTGACAGATTTTAATAGTCAAGCTTCACCTACCATACGACACTTACTGGTCAGGATATCTCAGTAACCTCCTAGCCTCAGTTCCCTAGCAATCCCCTACCTTGGACTCTGCCCTGAGGCCTCTCTGCCTCTGCTCCTATTGTTTCCTCCTATAACAAAGTGACCTTCTATTCTAGCTTCTTCAAACAGTGGTCTCACATCCTCGCTATCTCACACAATCATAAATCTGGCTTCAACTTCAGTGTCACATCTTCCTACTGCCAGCAGGATGGTAGTATAAGACCCTCCTCTTTTTGTCTCTCTGTGTTCTCTGATGTAGAAATCTGGGGACTGCTATCTGCTGGCAATTCTCTTTTCCATAAAGCCTTTCTTTTAAAGTTTTGGAACTCGCCTTCCACCTCCAGTTCCTTCTATCCCATCTGATCTAAGAATGTCACTGTGGTTGTCTCCAAAGGCCAAAAAACATACTTGGTGGACACACACCGAACACTGATCACAGTTATGGTTTTCAAGACAGACCAGAGTAGGGTCTCACATTTTGAAGAACTTGAACATCTGGCAGAGACTAAAGACACATGAAGAGTTTTAGCTCTCAAAGGCCCAACTTGGATAATGGCATTATCCACATAACACATTTGTTCCAACCACTCCCTGAGGTTCAGTGAATTAGTTCAGACTACAGAGCTTTCTGCTAGGGATGTATACAAATGGGACACCCTGAAGAAAGGAAAAATGGAAGGGAAGGGGAGAAAGGAAGGAAAAACCAAGATAAAGTATGTTCTGGAGGGTGATAGGAAGTGTAATATCCCTAGGGGACATATAACACAGTCCCCTTCAACCATGTTCTCTGGGAGATGCTCCAATATTTTTATCAGCTTGGCAGTGCTTTGGTGGTGATGCAAGTAACTGCTGTTGCAGTAAATCAGTTCCCTTTCTACACAGGCTGACCAACCACAGCTTAGAGAAAAAAAGGGTTTGGACTACTAGTTGGGGTTCTGATTTCAGTTCACCATATTTTAATCTCTTCCTATACAACTTTCACTGGGGTCCCAATTAACTAAGAAATATTATATCTAAGCCAGTTATCTTCCCTTTTTTTTTCCCTGTTTGATTTTTCAGGACTACTATAACCATATACTGAAAGGTCACTGTGGATACTGGTGTTCAGAGTTCTTACCACAACTCTAAACCCATTTCCACCCATCTGCAGAATTTGCCTTCACCAGGAGACTGAGGGTGGTGGTAGTCCAGGCCCTGCCCAGCTACTCACAGGGAGGTTCAGCTTGACGGCATCCACAGGCTGCTGGAAAGGCCACGCAAACTGGTGTTTCCATAGTGTCTTGAGCACCACTCTGAGCAGATATTGCAGTTGATTGGTCTGCCTCTTGGGCTTATTAGGGTTGGAGGTCTCTGGAGGTGGAGGATTGGTGCTGGCTGCATTTGCTGGCTGGGGTTGGGCCTGGGCCTGCGTTGTAGACATTTGGGAGGTTTCTAGTCCATCCCCCATTACTGGCAGATTTCTCAATCTTGTCCCAGGGCCGCTCTCTGTAGACATGCTAGAGATCCCATCACATTCTTCACCAGGCACTCTACACAGAAAGAAAAAAGTCCCATTAGAGACCACAGCACATAGACCACGCTAGAAAAGACAAGTGACCCTGGCTGCAGACTCCAAAGATTGTAATCAATTGCCAGCAACTGGTCGGAATTGTAATAACCCAATTAAAAGGACCCTAGTGCTTCTCTAAGACTGGCTACCTAGCGAGGCCTGGTGATAAGGGCTTGTAATCCTGGTTGCGCTGGAGGCTAAGGAAGGTAGTTTACCAGATTTAAGACCTGTTTGGACAACTCAGTACTCAGATTGTCTCAAAACAAAAAATAAAAAGGAGACTGCCTGAACACAGTTCAGTAGTAAAAATGCATGCCTATCACGCACAATCCCAGTACAACAAAAAGCCTGACCATCTAGCACAGAAGATAGGTATATATAACCTATCAACAGCCAGGGGCAGAGAACTCAGTAGAAGCTTGTAAGGAACAAACAAAGCCACCAAACTACAGAGTTCACAAGGAAGAAGGTATAATAAAGGCATGTTTTGCAAATCTGCATAACCCTCTCCTCACCTAAAGACTTTTAGAGGATGCTGGTAGCATGACAGGGTAAGATTGTGTAAGCCCTTGTTTGTAACCGTGGCTTTTGAAGCACAAAGTCAAGTCAATACTTCTATTTAGGCCAGGGCTACAAAGGAAGAATCAGCAAGATAAGTCTTATTCACCTGACTTTGGACAGCTTTACAATTACTGAGAACATTTTCTAAGTAACTCAAATAATGCATGGTTACTGAGTAAAGAAATCTCATAAAAGGCTATTGCTCATTAAAAAAAAAGTTCATTCATACTTGTCAATCCAACTACCCTAATGAAATAAACTAATCCTAATAAATAAACCACAGCTCAAGGACTAGCAACCTCTCCCTCTTTAAGAAGTGGGATGAGGAAGGGTTTTATGGAATATAAAGCCTCGTCCTGGCATCTCTCCAACACAGAATTAGAGATGGTGAAAGGGTACCACAGTTTAAACTAAAGGTGTATCTACCTCACTTAAGTCTGACTGGGCTGATGATTAAATAAAGACCACAGAGGAATACAGTTCTCACTTCTTGTGAATGAAACTTCTCTTTACAACAGAGACAATTACAGAAAACCTCAACCAATCAAAATGCAGAGATTTATAGAGACCAGTACTAATGAATACAACTAAAAACACTCCTGTACCTTAAAGCTCATGGAACACTGTGGAAGAGGTGGTCAAAAGGTTGTAAAAGCTAGAGAGGATCAGGAAGATTGCTGTGAGACTCCTAGTAATGCCAAGTTATACTCATAATGTCTCACCAACACAACAGCCTAAACACAAGCTGAACAAGGACAAACAATAGACATGCTGAGAGCAGGTCACAAAGCTCCAATCCTACACAAAAAACATAGGCAACTAAGGAATGCTGACAGTGGGAGAGTAAAACACACCAAGTGGTTATCTAATACCAAATGGTCAACCTTGAAAACAAAAGTAACTTTGCATACACTGAGGTTTTATTTATACTTAAAAATATATATGCATACACATATGCATGTGAACAATGACCAATTTTAAAAGACCATGAATTTGAAAAAGGACAAGAAGGAGGGACATATGGGGGGGGACTAGAGGAATGATATAATCTAATCATATTACAATCTCAAAAAGAAATAAAAAAATTAAACACACACATAATTTCTCATTACTAGTCAAGTTGCAGCATATTTTTCCCTGCCCTACGAACATCTTTGCTGAAATACTAGTTATACAACATGAGTGTGAAAAGGCCCATTCCTCTCCTGGTCCTAGAGTAGTGGCTACTTCACAATTATGATGATAGCACCATTTAATTGTGCAATTTGTGTCAGTGGGGAAGTACAACCGGGATTACTTTTCTGACTAGTTCTTGCAGCTGGTGAGAACAACACTTTTATCACGAGCCAGACTGCACTGCCTGGAGCAGTGGCTGTGTGCTGAGACAGCTCTTAGAAGCCTTAATCCTTTTTGGATCGGTTTGTATATACTGCCCCTCCTTTCTTGGTCCTGCCAAGTTAGACTCTACAGTACTACAGACCCTGAATCTTCTCCTGAACCGGATAAGTGAAGATGAAAATAAGCCAGCCTTTTTGCTAAGGGAATGTGATATACACTCAAGTTCTGCCTCCCCAACGGCATGGGGAAGGTGGAAGGCATGGGCCAAAAAAGATCTTATAGCCAGGAAAAGCAGAAGCTGGGCTGGCTACAACTACACTAACTAGAATTCTAGCAATAGGCAGGACAGCTACAATGGGAATATGAGAGTTGAACTTTTTAACTCTTCGCTGTAAAGGTTGCCAGTGATTTTGATAAACAAACAGCTTGTGTATAACTGGGGGGAAAAAAAAGCTGACATAGAGGTCACATCATGGCACTGACAGCTAAATCTGGACAGAAAGATTGGTGAATTTATCTGTGAGTTTGAAGCCAACCTGGTCTACAGGCTGCAAAGCTACAGATAAACCCTGTCTTGAACCCCACCCCCACCCCACCCCCAAAATTCATGAATTTAAAAGGTTTCTGGAAGAACATGCAGTGGTTTGTTTTGATTAAAACAAACCAAGCACTGGTATGGACGTGATCAAGCTTGCTGAGCTAACTTTACTCGTAAAGGAGCACAGAGTAAATACTGTCAGCTGTACATGATGAACATGGGTCTCTCAAAACAATCTTTTCTTCTGTTACCACAATGTGAAAGCAACCAGACAGGCAAAAAGGTAAGAATGAAACTCCAGCTAGCCTGAGGGTAGTTTGTAGGCACTGTTCCTCAGAATTCCAGACTTTCTGAAGAGAAGTGGAAAGGAAAATGTTATAAAATAGTGGGGTTTTGTTTGTTTATTTTTCGAGAGAGAGTTTCTCTGTAGCTTTGGAGTCTGTTCTGGAACTCACTCTGTAGACCAGGCTGGCCTTGAACTCAAAGATCTGCCCGCATCTGCCTCCTGAGTGCTGGAATTAAAGGTGTGTGCCACCATGCCTGGCCTGACAAAACAGCTTTCTTTTTTTTTTCTTCTTAAGAATAATAAGAACTTGCAGCAGAGTGCTCAGCCAATGTTCCATTTTTTACTGAGAAGAAAATTAACCAAAGTCAGTTTGAAGGGGGTACTTGCACTTACACCTTCTCAGTAACTTCCAGTATGACTGCGGGCTGAATGGAAATAAACCCTACATCATTTTAAAATTAAAACAGTTAAAAAGCAGCATCCCCACCAAAAAAAAAAAAGAAAGAAAGAAAGAAAAGAGAAATCCCTGAGTAAGAGCTATGACCTCGCAAGAAATAATGTTGCATTTGACATTAAATCCATCTTCCTTCCACAAAGTAACCCCAACCAACACTAGTAAGAGGAAAGTGGTACAGGAAAAAAAGCAGGTAACATAAGGCATATCTCATTTCCTCTTGGGGTTTTCCCAATCGCCCTTGTCTCTGTGAAAGGGCAATAATAATCAACCCCTCCCTGGTGTATCTAGGTATCCAGTGGAACCTCAGGAACACAGGTTGGCATGCATCTTAGACTTAGAACCTTACTCCTCTGCAGACTACTCATCTTGTGGGTCTAAATAAGAAAAAGCTAGACTTGGAACATAGGTGAGTTGATAGAGTCATATAATCTGGGCATGGTAGCATATGACTGTACCTATACTCACCCAGGACGGGGGTGGGAAGATCAGAAGTCCAAGGTTGTTCTTGGCTTCAGAAACAGTTTGAGGCCTATCTGGGATACATGAGCTCCTACTCCAAAACCCGAAATTAAAAAAAAAAAGAAAGAAAGAAAGAAAGAAAGAAAAGAAAAGAAAAGAAAAAGAGGAAAGCTATTTATCAATAGGGAACTTTCAGCCCACAGCAAACCAAACTCCAAGCAGAAACTATCACACAGCAGATGAAAATGTAGTACTCCATGGAACTCCTTGTTGCTTCTGTATAAGAACTAAAAAGATAAAACTAATATTCACTCAATAAGTTTAAAGTACAGAACAACAGACTAAAACCAGAGGAGGAAAAAATATAATAATCTATCTTTGTCTTTTGGGTTTTTTTTTTTCTCTTCCCCATCTCCCTGGCTGGTAAATGTTTCCAGTCTAGGAGGAAAAATACATTAAAAATATCTTAAATAGCAGGGTATAAGTAGGGACACACAAGAAGTAGCCTTATTTGTTAGACTTAACACTTGGTGGAGTGGGAGGAGACTGGGCAGGCAATGGGGCACTCAAACAGCCTGAGATCTCAGTAGGACAAATGACATATCAGCCAAGAATTCAAAGGACAAAAGACTTCTCCATCAGCATAGGACGGAAAGTTAAGAGGGTCTAGTGGAATGCCCCAGAAATGGAAATTCCATCAATGACACTGTATCCATGTGTATCCACAGAAATGTGATGACGTTATCATATGGCACATTATGAGGTAAAGTCAATAGCTTGCTTGCTAAACCTCTTATGTCCAAAGTATTTCAACATGTGATGTTTATAACATTAATCACATTATTGGCTAGGCCTGGAGGCAAACTCCAAGTTTAGGCCAGCCTGTCTTCTGAAACAAACAAGAAAAAGAAGCAGGGTTGGAGGAAGGGAGATAGCCCAATAGGTAAAAGGGCTTACCATATAAGTGTGACAACCTACGTTTGATCCCCATAACCCACAGGAGAACCAACACCCAAAAGTTACCCTCTGGCTTTCACATAATCACTTGTGTTCTTTCACAAACCCCCAAAATAATTTTTTCAAATATTTATTTATTTATTTATTATGTATACAATATTCTGTCTCTGTGTATGTCTGCAGACCAGAAGAGGGCACCAGACCTAATTACAGATGGTTGTGAGCCACCATGTGGTTGCTGGGTATTGAACTCAGGACCTTTGGAAGAGGAGGCGATGCTCTAAACCACTGAGCCATCTCTCCAGCCCCCAAAATAATTTTTAAAAATGTTTAATGTTCCATACCTAATCTTGGCACTCCACACTGTACAACTCAAATTCGAAGAAAAATTTTCACTCAAAAATCTACAGTCAGAAATGCGCATATACATCAACTGGCAGTAGTTACTTAGAGATGCACCCCCTCTTTCCTTCTTTCTTTTTTTTTTCAGTTTGTGTGGTTATTATAAACCATGATGCTGTATAGGTATATAAATATCCATTTGCATCCATCCCTGATTACAAGAATGTCCTGTTAAAAAAAAAAAGAAATGTCCTGTTTGTCTACTGAGACAAGGTTGCTTGGGCTGGCCTTGAATTCATGATCCTTTGGTTCTGTCTTCTATATTACAAGCATTCACCACATCTGACAAGACTGCCCTCATTATTTCATTTTAGCATGCATACAGGAATACATGTGTCTGTGTGTGTGATATGTGCCTATAGGCCTGAAATTGATACTGGGTATCTTCCTTGATTGAACTCATATTAAGACAGGATCTCTCTATGAACTCAGTTTGGTGATCACCTACTCTAACTAGCCAGCTTATCCTGGTGATCCTACCCCTCCTTCCTTAGTGCTAGGATAACAGTTGACAGCCACACACCTCCATTGCTTTTACAAAGATTGTGGGATCCCAACTCTATTCCTCATATTTGCACAGCAAGTGCTTTATTCACTGAGCCATCTTCATAAAAAGATTTTTGTGAGCCGGGCGGTGGTGGAGCACGCCTTTAATCCCAGCACTCGGGAGTGCAGAGGCAGGTGGATCTCTGTGAGTTTGAGACCAGCCTGGTCTACAAGAGCTAGTTCCAGGACAGGCTCCAAAAAACCACAGAGAAACCCTGTCTCGAAAAACCAAAAAGATTTTTGTGAAATTACAGAGAAAGTATAATATCACATCTGAAGCATCGGGAGAGAGGTGAATTACAAGAGGTATGGTGACACAAGAGTAGTCTGAACTACTTTAGAGGCTGAGGTAAGAGGAAGATCTCTAAAGCACAAAATTAAAGGTCAACCTGGGCAACATAGTAAGACCTCATAAGGAGGACAGAGAAGAAAAAAAGTAAATAAAGCACAATTTTTTTAAAATATTTATTTATTATGCATACAATATTCTGTCTGTTTGTATGTCTGCCGGCCAGAAGAGGGCACCAGATCTCATTACAGATGGTTGTGAGCCACCATGTGGTTGCTGGGAATTGAACTCAGGACCTTTGGAAGAGCAGGCAATGCTTTTAACCACTGAGCCATCTCTCCAGCCCAATAAAGCACAATTTTAACTGATGAATCTTTCTTAAGGATTTGAAAGCTTCCAAAAAGCACTATGGTGTGTGTACATGTACTCCTAGGACCATAGGGGCTGAATTATGAGGTTCCTAGATTTGAGGCCAGCCTTACCTACATGTGAGACCTTCTCAAAAACAAAACTTTTAATTAAAAGTCCCTAAGTTAAAATCCAATATTATATGCTAGATAGAACAGAAAGCCAGTATAAAAACAACCACAATGAAAGCAGTCTTGGCTGCATTTGGTTTCTTACATCTGATGAGATTTTTCTCCTCAAATGTGAGAGAAACTGAGGTAACTAAAAAGAGAAGACCATGCTCCCACAGGGATGGCAATCTGTCTACTAGCTAGTCATCTTACTAAGTACACATCAATACAAACCCTTTGAGATCTTTGTTGAGGGGAAGGGAACAGCAACAAGTTTAGCGGAGAGGCTACTAAAGGACCAGAAAAAAACCACAAAGGGGAAGGGGGTGCTAAGGGCATAGATCAGTGTGAAGCACACGTTTATCATGTACAAAGCTCTTATTTCAATTCCTAGTGCACACATCCTCCAAGAGGGGAAGGAAACGACTGAGTAAGACTCAAAAGTAATTTAGAGTTTGGAACGAGCTGGGCGGTGGTTGCACACATATTTAATCCCATCACTCGAGAGGCAGAAACAGGTGGATCTCTTTGAGTTTGAGACCAGGCTGGTCTACAGAGTGCGTTCCAGGACAGGCTCCAAAGCTACAGAGAAACCAACCCTGTCTCAAAAAACAAATTAAAAAAAAAAAAGAGTTTAAGAGCTTGGAATGGATTGGATTTTCAAGCATCGAGTTTAAAGAGCACAGCAGGTTAGAGGTGGCAGTTAGGAGTCACATGGTCTTAGGCTATTGTCAGCTTAAAGTAGGGGGAAAACAAGTTTGTTGTCCAAGAGTCAAATAAATAGTATATATGCAAAGGAAGCAGCAGAAATCCACTCTAAAAAATATTAAAGTGAGGTACTTTAATACTTCCACATATAGCAGAAACTGAAAGAAAACCTTATAACAAGGAAAATACACTAACGGATATGGCCAATTAACCATAAAGAAGTTTCCAGAATCTAACTCTTTACATCATTACATGGCTTCTCCAAAGGGGTACAGAAATCTATGAGCTTTATATATAGCATTCTCTCTTCTTGTCACAACAGCTGAGCAACTGGGATACACAAGTCAGTGCTCTGCCATAAGTGAGGGAACATTCAGGACCCCTCAGGGATGTGAAGGCAGACCACTGAACATACCTCTGTGAATGCCGTGAATGAATTCTTTTATTGCTGGGAAACATGCCTACAGAATTATCTGCTTAGGGAACAGAAAGGTCACAGAAATAGATTGCTGGGCCTTCCACAGACAGGCAAAGTTATTGGTGAGATCGTCAAAGAAACTCCAACAGGCATGCACTCCTGGCTCCAATAAATTCCTCTGTCCATAACACTCTAAAAGAAAACAACTCAAGTAACTGAATCAGAAATGTGTCCAGTGTTCTACCTCAGCTTGTCTTTCTTTGTTAGCTCTCCCTTATCCCATCATTCTCATGCCTCTGTTATTTACATTCTAGATTCAGTTCAACTGATGCCTAAGTCAGAAGCCTACCAGGCAGTGTTATCTTCAAATGATTCTAGTAGAAGAGTAGGTTTTCTAGCTGCTGGTGCACACCTGTTGAGGCAGGAAGATAAGGTATTCAAGAGCAGCTACATGAAACCCTGTTTCAAAAGAATGAACTCCAAGATTAGGTGCATTTGTTTTCATGCCCCAGATTTGAAGAAGCATTTTTCCTGACTCTAAACTGTACCATGAAGCTAAATCTGACAAGCTACAAAAACAAAAGCTAAGACAGATGTGGCTTATGGGGACAATGACTTGTACGCCATGGCACACCACCTATAACCAGGTCCAGACAGAGAGATACCTCACAGGCTGTCACAGGTAGTAGCAAGGGGTCAAGACAAGTTTCCTGAGGCAGTGGGTGAAAGGAAAGAAGCAGTCACAATTTTTATTTTTTGAAGAAATTTGGTTTTTGAAACATAATAAACAAGTTAAAAACAGATGCCTTCTTGAGCTGGCAAAAATGGTACAATTCTGTAACCCCAAGCTTTTGGAAAGCTAAGTATGTTTTCTTCTACTTCCATCCCCTGCTATATTACAGATGGGACTCTGTAGACAAGTGCTTTACTGCTGAGCTACACTCCCAACCCTCAGTTGTTTTATTTTTTTTTTTTTGATCTGTTTATTTTGGGGGCTGGAGAGATGGCTCAGTGGTTAAGAGCACTGTGTGCTCTTCCAAAGGTCCTGAGTTCAATTCCCGGCAACCACATGGTGGCTCACAACCATCTGCAATGAGGTCTGGTGCTCTCTTCTGGCCTGCAGACATACACACAGACGGAATATTGTATACATAATAAATCTTTTTTAAAAAGATTTATTTATTTATTTATTTTGGTTTTTCGAGACAGGGTTTCTCTGTGGCTTTGGAGCCTGTCCTGGAACTAGCTCTGTAGACCAGGCTGGTCTCGAACTCACAGAGATCCGCCTGCCTCTGCCTCCCGAGTGCTGGGATTAAAGGCGTGCGCCACCATCGCCCGGCAAGATTTATTTATTTAGTTAGTTATGTATACAACATTCTGGCTGCATATACGCTCGCATGCCAGATCTCAATACAGATGGTTGTGAGCCGCCGTGTGGTTGCTGGGAATTGAACTCAGAACCTCTGGAAGAGCAGCCAGTACTCTTAACCACTGAGTCATCTCTCCAGCCCAACCTTCAGTTTTTGAGAGAGGAGTGGACTACCACACTGAATGCACCAAGATTTATATACTCTATATACAAATTTGCATACCCAAAGAATAAAGTCATTAATTATTTTACTAAGGTTCTATTTGGGACAAAACAAAACAAAAAGAGCATTGCTCCTTTCCCAGAGTGTCCAGGTTCAGTTCTCAGCACCCACATCAGGTGGTCACAACTGTCTGTTAACTCCAGTTCTTGGGGGATCTTATGCCCTCCCCTTCTGTGGTGCAGACATACATGTAAAAGAAACATATCCTTATCAAGGCCTGTGGCCCCAAACTAATAGCAAACTATGTAGAGGGACATGTAGATTATTAAAAGGACACAGTGGGAAGTGGTGGTATACACCTTTAATCCCAGCACTGAGGCAGCAGAGGCAGGGAAATCTCTGTGAGTTCAAGAAGAGCCTGCTCTACTTGGTGAGTCCCAGAGCCAGTCAGGTTAAGCAGTAATAAAATTAATTTTTAAAAATTTGTAGTGGGTAAGCTCAATTCTCTTTATAACTCAGCACTGGCTTACAACAGAATTTTAGATATGCCTTCAATAATCCTGTTATCATTTTAGACACAAAAATAGAACCTGCTCCCTTGAGAATTCACTAGTTGCCATAGAAATGGCATCAAAATACATGAGATTTTCAGGTGAAGAAACGTACTATAGTGCTGAAGAAAAATCTTATTAAATCCAGTACGAGGGCACACCTTTTTAATAATAAATGGGTGCAATACAACCCAGAACATCCCCCAAATAAATGCTCTAAGCCTGAGAGAAAAGACTTTTTCATTCATTTTAACACAAAATACCAACCCATGGAAGAATCCAGGCAATCTGACTTAAGTGAGTTGCCTTCCCCTCCAGGGCCACCATATTCTATACCACCAGACTTTAGTTATATCCTAGAGAGCCTTAATTCACAGAACCCATATATCTCCTTCCTTCTCCAATACAACACTTTTCACGTTTCTATTGTTTCTTTTTCATTCCAAGACATATTCATAAAAATATACCAACATATACACACACAACCTAAAGTTGGCTCACTGTCTTTTACTGTTAAATATATCTACTAAAGACTTAATTTCAAACGAAACACCAATTTGAGGCTTTAAAAAGTATTCTTGAGCCAGGTGATGGGGCACACCTTTTAATTCGAGCACTGGGGAAGCAGAGACAAGCAGAACTGAGTTCAAGGCCAGCATGCTCTTTAGAGCAAGTTCTAGGATAACCAGGGCTACAAAAAAAAAAAAAAAAAAACCTTTCTTGGGGTAGGCAGTGTCCTTAGTATAGGGGTATAAACAGAAGGCAGAGTACTTAGACCTCACAAAGCACCAGGTTTCATCCCCAGTACCACCAAAGAGGGAAAGAAATCTTCAGTTACAGAGGTAGAAAAAATATATATCTGACTACTCCAGCAGGACCAAGATGGAAAATAAGCACCATGGCACAATAGCCCAATCAATGACTTGCAGAAAGGGTGCAAATTGCTCCTGAGATCTGCCCACTATTTATCTTTATCTAATTACTAACAAGCATTTATAAGGATTCCTTCTGGCTTTGATTGTCTCCTCCCTACAAAAGTTGTGTGAAGGTAAAGAATGGGCTGCAAATTAACTCTTGGTTAAGGTTGGTCAAGGAACAACAGTCGGCTTGGAGAGCACGTCCATCACTTCAACTCTGTAGTCTGAACTGTTTATTACTATTAGGTTGAAAACTGGACTTCTCACTCAGCCACTCACTCAACAAATGACTTATTACATACTTTGTTGTACAACAAAACTTTTAAGACATAAGAACATTTGTTGTCATGGCCTCACAAAGACGGGCCATTAGAAATAAAGTAGAAAAGAGGAAGAGGAGGGAGGCAAAGGAATGAGAGAACCTGGTCAGGTAAAATGCGGTATTCCTTATTGGTTTCACTACTGAGGTTCTGTGGTTCTTAATCTTTCCTCATTTCCTCCATATAATATAATAAGTGCAATGACACAATCCACCCAACTTTCTCCACTGAAATATCCCATTTATAAACAAATTTATATGAAGTTGGCTTCCCAGATTAACTACCTCTTTTGATTCTGAAGTTTTAGTCTCAGCTTTCAGTCTTCAACAGCGACACCAGAAATGCTCAGGAAAAAGTAGTGTTTCTATTACTTTGCATAAGACAGTTCATGAAACCAAACCTATATTACAACTTTGTGACTGTACATGCTGTTCTTGCTATTTTACCTGTCGATTCCCCTTTGATGAGTTAAGTATGATTTGATCTACCGCACCTTCTCAAGCAGGCTATGACAGAACCCAGAGGTTTATACTGTTACATTTTCAGATATATGCAACTCATTTTGGAAATTCTTAATTCTTTTTGCACTCTGAAAACTATGGATCCAACAGTGGAACTTTTACTTCAGTAAACAACAAAAAGAAAAAAATTAACTTCCAAATCATCCTCATCCTCGAGGAATTGGGAGGATACAGGTATAGAATAAAAAAAAAAAATGAGGAGGTGTAGGCTAATAAAGAAAAGAATCTTCACGGCTTCTGGGAAAAGCTGGAAATTTTCTAGGAATTCAGTTGCTATCAGTATCAACAGAGGCCAGAATATTTATCAGCTGTCATGACACATGGGGTACATCTATTGGTTAACAGCAGATGTAATTATAAGGAAGTTAAATTGTCTGGCAGTCATTCTGACAGCCATTTTAAAATCAACCAGTTTCAACTACAGCGTACTGAAAAGAGGAATTTCCAAATTATAGGCAACCTGTACCACAAAGGTCTAGGACAGTTTAGGTCAATGATTCTCAACCTTTCTGATGCTGGAACTCTTTAATACAGTTTCTCTTCATATTGGTGACTTTCCAACCATAAAATTATTTTGTTGCTATTTCATAACTGTAATTTTGCTGTTATGAATCATGATGTAAATATCTGTTATGAAGGCGTGAGCCATCACCACTTGGCTCAGAACACCAATTCTTACATGTATGGTTTGTGGTGGAATGCCAGGCGAGGCTAGAAAGTGAGAGACTCAGTAGTGCTAAGGACATTTACAATCCTCATTGTACAATCATCAATCTTATCCTTCCTCAAAACCTGTCCATCATCCAACATAAAAGTCTGCCCACTAAACAGTCACTCCTCACTTCTGCCCTGGAACCACTGTTCTATTTTTGTCTATATGATTGTACAAATATTTTCTGAGTAGAAAACCATCATTATTTGCAGGGGCAGTGCTCCCAGCACTCAGGAGGCGGGAGGCAGAGACAGGTGGATCTCTGTGAGTTCCAAGACAGGCCCCAAAGCTACACAAAAACCCTGCCTCAGAGAAAAACCAAAAAAGAGAGAAAGAGGAAAGGAAAAAGAAAAAAAGAAAAACATTATTTGTCTACTTGCATCTGGCTGTTTTAACTGGTGTATACTGTGTTCAGGATCCACCAGAATCATAACATGTCAGTTTCCTTTAAGTCTGAATGATACTACACTGTATGGGTATAACTACTTTTTGCATATTTCCTAAGTTAAGGTTGTTTCTATTGCTTAATTCTGCTAATAGATTCCCGCTATGTAGTCCACGCTAGTCTAAACCTTTTGAAGGTCCACGACTATTGCGAATAGTACTATCATGGTAGTAATGATATAAGAAGCAAAAATTTTCTTTAAAAGTGTCCATTCATGACCAATAGAAATAGCCTCAACACTGAAGGTGGTAACAATTAATTTCTCAGATTTTATCAGTTTAAGTACAGCTGAAACAGACAACTGGGCCATAACAAACCAAACAACCATTTATTAACTGAACAGTCATGCTCAACAAGAGAAATCTAGTATCAAGTATTTTTAAATAGCTAAGCATTGACCCAGGGTAAGACTAGAAGCAATGGTGTGCATAACTACACAGCCGGTAGCATCTAGGACACTTTTACATTTTTTTGATGTATCTTAGGCTCCTCCAGATATTTCAATAGAGGGGTCCCTATTAAGTACCAAGTGTTGTATCCCCCATGCCTGCCTTTCTTTCCCTTTTTTTTTTTGGGGGGGGGGAGTTTGACCCAGGGTTTCTCTATGTAACAGCCCTGTCTGTCCTCGAACTTGCTTTATAGACCAGGCTGGTCTCAAAATCAGAGGTGCACCTGGCTCTGTCTCCAAGTCTTGGGATTAAAGGTGTGAGTCACCACTGCCTGGCTCAAGTGCTACATTTTAAAAAGCCTTCCCTGGTGATTCAAAACTTCAAGACATGATTCTGACCCAAAGCACAATCGAGAACAATGAATAAGAGAGCCATGCCAGAGGCACCAGAAATCTGAGTTTTCACAACTTAACTTGACAACCATTTCCTCATAATCCAAAGCTAAAAATTTCTGTATTCAACAAATCATTAAGTGGATATGAGTAAGTGTAACGTTCTCTTTCCACACATTACTGCAGCTGTAACTGATAAAGGCCTGAATATACAGTTCAGTGGAGGAATAATCAAATCAAATTGGAAAACCCCAATGCAATGCAGTAAATATACCCTGGCATGCAGATTTTCTTAGAGCCATTGTTTTGTCCAGTCCAATCACAAACAAGGGAATGAGAAGAAGAGGACATTTTCACTACCGATTCCGAGCAAAACTGGAAGACAGCTATCTTGACAGCTAGAAGACGAGAATGGAAAGGGGGCAGAATGATATAAAGTGCTGACTTGGAAACCTAGTGATAATCATCCCCACCCTTTTTCTACTGTTTGTTGAAGTCTTCTCAATATATCAGAAAAAAACTAACAACCTAGAGCAGGCTTGTTTTTCCATGGGCAGATTGAGCCAATTTTTGAGACTCCTCTGCCAGGTTCCCAGGGAAGAACGCAAATGACAGCTAGATGCCAGGAATAATCCAAAATGAACAAAATCACCAATTCCCTCAGAGCCCAGGGCTCCAAGGTCTGGCTGACATCCAAACTCCTTGTTAGGCTTAGCCAGTGGCGGACTGTGGAACCCTGGTCCCTGAGTGGTGAAGTGGTGAAGCAGTCAAGGACAGAGAGAGGCAAGAAAGGAGGAGGCTCCACGCCAGAAAGGCTGTTCAGTAAACAAACTAGCATTTCTAACTCCAAAAACACTCAACATTATACTTTTGCCTCTGTTGTTTATTATTTTCCTACTCTGCTACCAATTAGAGGTTCCAAGCAAGGGGGTAACAGTCCAAGGAACAAATTATACAGTTAAAGATGAACATTGGTAGCATCTGTCAACCTCAGAGAACCAACTTGCTAAAAAAGCTGTATAACATTCCACTGCAGTCCAGAGATGCCACCCTAAGTCTAGGGTCAGTGGTCCACATGCCTAACACCTCGGTTATGCATCCATTACGTGGTAGGATCAGGGAAACTAAGTTTCTCTATCTCTCTTGCTGAGGTATTCCACCTAAGATTTCTTTACACTAGCTTACCCTGTCTTCCACAACCCTGCATCTGCACTCCTTGTGATCTTCCTAAATGTTCTGAAAGTGGACAGATTGTTGTATCACATTCACAAGTAAACTGAAGAATTAGAGGCTTTGCCCTTTATGATCTGGAACAAGCAAGGGTGTCCTCTAAATTGTGCTGAAGTTCTAACTAACCTAATAAAAGGAAACAAAAGAAAGGTACGACTGGGAGTAACTAAATCTTTCTTTGAAGACGTCATGATTACCTCCCTAGAGGATACCAAAGAATCAACAAAAAATGTTCTAGAACTAAAGGCAAAATTGCAAATGCAAGGTGTTTACAGATAACGTGACACAGATAACAAATGAAAATAGCTGTTTTCTTATATACCACCAACAAACTGAGATTTGAAATTACAAGCATCCAACTATATCTTCTATACTGTGCTACTGTGATTGTGTCTGTAATCCCTTCTTTCCAATCAGATATGAAGTGACAATATCAAGTGAGGAACCCAGCAGGTTGGAAGGTCCCAAAGTGTTTGAAGCTTAAAATAATCACAAAAGGCTAAGCCCTACACATGCACATGTAAGAAAAGGAGGTCTAGATAGACAAGCCAAGTGTTCTTTTGTTTTAAGATTTATTTAAAAAAAATTAAGGGGCTGGAGAGATGGCTCAGCGGTTAAGAGCACTGCCTGCTCTTCCAAAGGTCCTGAGTTCAATTCCCAGCAACGACATGGTGGCTCACAACCATCTGTAATGAGGTCTGGTGCCCTCTTCTGGCCTGCAGGCATACAAGCAGACAGAATACTCTATAAATAATAAACAAATAATTTTAAAAAATTTAAGATTTATTTATTATGTATACATACGCCAGAAGAGGGCACCAGATCTCATTATAGATGGTTATGAGCCACCAAGTGATTGCTGAGAATTGAGTGCTCTTAACTTTTGAGCCATCTCTCCAGTACCCCCAGTTCTTTTCTATTTTAGGTGTATGAGTGTTTGACTTGCTGTGTCTGTACATCACTTTACTACCAGGTGGGTGCCTGTGGAAGCCAGAAGGGTTATAGGTAGTTTTAAGCTGTCATGTGGATTCTAGGAATTGAACATGGGCTCAACCATTGAACCATCTCTCTAGCCCCATCTACAAGTCATCCGATCCTTAGAGAGAGAGAGAGAGAGAGAGAGACAGAGACAGAGAGAGAGACAGAGAGAGACAGAGAGATATCTGCATGAAAGGGCATGTAGGCAGAATGTTGGGTTTCCGAGTTCAGCTACTACTCCCACCTCCTAGAGTTCATTCACACAACTGCAATTTATTTTGCAATGCTCTAGCCTCAGGCAGAATTCTCAAGTAAGAACCCATGTTTAAAGGCACATGGAAAACTAATATAGTTCCATAGTTCTTTTGGTGATACAGCATGAGTGGATTCTGGGGTATAATGTTCATGTTCCTTCCTCCCTGGGCAAAACCAGAGTGGTCACTCATGGGGTATAATGTTCATGTTCCTTCCTCCCTGGGCAAAACCGGAGTGGTCACTCAGTACCCATCACTTAGGGGAGCAAAAAATGATATTCTAGCGCTATCTTACAGTAAGTGGTCATCTGCTTTGCATCTTACTCACCTAAGTAAGCCCTTTCAAGGTTTATAGTAAAAAGAATAAGATACTAGAGATGACTCAGCATTTAAAAGTGTGTGTTAATCTTTCAGAGGACCAAGTTCAGTTCCCAGCATGATCATCAAATAGCTTACAACTACCATGGCCAACTGCAAAGCCAGGAAATCTGACACCTTCTGCCCTCGAGGACACTGCACTCATATGCACATACTCATACGCACAGACACATAATTTAAATAAAATAAATCTTTTTTAAAAACTAAGTGTAAGCCGGGCGATGGTGGCGCACGCCTTTAATCCCAGCACTCGGGAGGCAGAGGCAGGCGGATCTCTGTGAGTTCGAGACCAGCCTGGTCTACAGAGCTAGTTCCAGGACAGGCTCCAAAGCCACAGAGAAACCCTGTCTCGAAAAACCAAAATAAATAAATAAAAACTAAGTGTACTACTCAAAACCTAAATATGGAGGCAAAATGGAGCCTCTAGATCTGATGAATGACTTGGGAAGATTATTTTTAAAACCCATGTGTTGGATAGTGGCTAGGAAAACTGGCTGTTCTTCCAGAAAACCTATACTTGATTCCTACACCAGGCGCTTCATAACTGTCTGTAACTATAGTCCCAGGGGCTCTGAACCCTCTTATGATCTAATGTATTGCACACTCATGGTGCAGACATACGTGGAAGCAAAACACCCATATACATAAACAACTGGGGGGGGTGGGGGGTAGAGAGGGTTTCTCTGTGTAACAACTCTGGCTGTCCTGAAACTCTCTCTGTAGACCAGGCTGGCCTCGAACTCAGAGATCTGCCTGCCTCTGTCTCCTAAGTGTTGGGATTAAAGGCATGCACCACTACCACTAGGTTATTAAAAATAATTTTTCTAAAGAATGTGGAGATTCTGGGAGTGGCAGCACACACCTTTAATTTCAATAATGGGGAGGCAAAAATCAGACAAAGGGTTCATTCAAGGCCAGTACGGTCTATATAGTAGTAAGTCCTAGAATAGCCAACAGAAACCCTGTCTCAAAAAAGAAAAAAAAAAGTTTGAGATGGTTTGGTTAAGAGCGCTGGATGTTCCAGAGGACCTGAGTTCAATTTCCAGCATTTCACATCACAGCTCACACTGTACTCCAGTGCTAGGGAATACAACAAATACCTTCTTCTGGCCTCCAGAGGCACCAGCCAGGCATACAGTACATGCACAGACATGAAGACAAAACCCTCATACACAGAAAACAAAAATAAATTAATCTTTAAAAAGAATGTGTGAGGGCTAGGGATGTAGCACAGTAGATAAGAGAACTTGCCTAGAATACATAAAACCCCACTCGTAGGCTCCAAAGCTACAGAAAAACCCTGTCTCAAAAAAACCAAAATAAATAAATAAAACCCCACTCGTCTATACATACAAGCACACACATACCCTGGTGTGATGAAATTTCAGCGAGATAGATGGAAGGAGTTCAAGGTCAACTTGAACTATATAGTAAGTTTGAGGTCAGTCTTTTATCTCAAAATCAAAACAAATACACAACCAAATATGGGAGAGTAGTTATCACCTATAGACAAAAAGATGCACACACACGGGGGATGGAGAGAAGGTTCAGTGTTAAGGCACTTGTTGCTCTTACAAGACCAGGGCTCAGTTACCAATGCCAACATGGTGGCTCAAAACAGGCTGTGATGTGATAGCCGGGCGGTGGTGGCGCACACCTTTAATCCCAATGCAGAGGCAGGCGTATCTCCATGAGTTAGAGGCCAGCCTGGTCTACAAGAGCTAGTTCCAGGACAGGAACCAAAAGCTACGGAGATACCCTGTCTCAAAAATAAAAATAAAAAAAAAAAAAAACCAGGCTGTGATGACAATTCCAGAGGAACCAATGTCTCCTTCTGATCTGAGAGCACCAGGCATATTACATACATATATGCATGCATGCATAAATACATACATACGTGTAAGCAAAGCATTCTTTTTATATTTTTTAAAGGTTCAGAAACTTAATTGCTAGTTCACAACTTACAAAAAGTACCTTTACAGGGGCTGGAGAAATGGCTCAGGGGTTAAGAGCACTGGCTGCTCTTCCAGAGGTCCTGAGTTCAATTCCCAGCAACCACGTGGTGACTCACAACCATCTGTAATGAGATATGGTGCCCTCTTCTGGAAAGTGTATATAAATAAATAAATTTAAAAAGTACCTTTACAAAATGATACATGTTAATCACAGAGACTGAGAGAACATCAGTAAAAACAAACCTCCAAACTAGACTTTGCTCAGACTAGAAACTTCTCTAAAACAAAAGTAGAACACAACTTGCTGAAAATTTTGTGTTTCTGACAGAAGTCTCTATGTAAAGTAACGGTGCTGGTGACTTTAGTATTTGTGCAAAAGCAAAGACAGACACAAGAGGATGCCTATGAATTCAAGGCCATCCTGGTCTACAAAGGGAACTCTGGGCAAACCAAGGTTACATAGTAAGACCCCTATTTAAAAAAGAAAAAAGAAAAAAAGAAAAGGCAAAGCAGAAATCAAGACAATGTGTATCCCTGTGTGTTGAGTGTTTTGTCTGCATGCCTCTATTTTATGCATGCCTGGTACCCTCAGAGGTAAGAAGAGGCTGTCAGATCCATTGGAACTGGACTTAGAGTTGTCAGTAGCCATGTGGGTACTAGGAATCAAACCCAGGTCCTCTAGAAGAGCATCTTTCCAGCCCCAATACCATAATCTTAAGAGAATAAAGTAGCCGGGCGATGGTGGCGCACGCCTTTAATCCCAGCACTCGGGAGGCAGAGGTAGGCGGATCTCTGTGAGTTCGAGACCAGCCTGGTCTACAGAGCTAGTTCCAGGACAGGCTCCAAAGCCACAGAGAAACCCTGTCTCGAAAAACCAAAAAAAAAAAAAAAAAAAGAGAGAGAGAGAGAATAAAGTGCTTGCTTCAGTTGCACATATTTTAAAATTGGAACGATACAGAGAAGATTTGTCATGGTCTTCTGCAAGGATAACATGCAAATTCATGAAGTGTTTCCTATTTTAAAAATGGAGGAGGAGGAAGAATGATGTGGGAGTACCCTCTGTGTGGGGTGATTACCATTAATGAATAAAGAAACTGCCTTGGTTGATAGGGCAGAACTTAGGTAGGCTGGGAAGACTGGACTGAATGTTGGAAGAAAGAAGGGAGACGCCATGGATCCAACATTAAGATAGATGTGCTGAATGAAACTTTGCAGGTAGGCCATGACCTCATGGTGATGCACAGATTAATGAAGATGGGTTAAATTAACATGTGGGAGTCAGCCAATACGAAGTTAGAGCTAATGAGCCAAGCAGTGATTTAATTAATACAGTTTCTGTGTGATTATTTAGGTTCTCGGCTGCTGGGACGAACAAGCGGTTCCTTACTGCAGAGGGAGGGAGGGAGGGAGGAAGAGAGGGAGGGAGGGAGGAAGGGATGGAGGGAGGAACGGAGGGAAGGATGCAGGCAGGCAGGCAGGCAGGCAGGGAAGGATAGATGGATCAATTAGGACAGACGTGTAATCCACACTGAGAAGCTGGAGGTCAAGCCTTTACTAAGACCAAGTATCAAAAATATAAGAAAAAAGAAAAACCACAGACTATATAATCCCTGTGTTCATACTCATCGGAGAAAAGGAAGCATTCCTAGTTAAGAGGAAGAGAATGGGGAGAGGCAGGGAGGGGAGCAGAGAAAAATGTAGAGCTCAATAAATATCAATAAAAATATGTATTTAAAAAAGAGGAAGAGGGGGCTGGAGAGATGGCTCAGTGGTTAAGAGCATCGCCTGCCCTTCCAAAGGTCCTGAGTTCAATTCCCAGCAACCACATAATGGCTCACCACCATCTGTAAAGAGCTCTGGTGCCCTCTTCTGGCCTGCAGACATACACACAGACAGAATATTGTATACATAATAAATAAATAAATAAATAAATAAATAAATAAATAGGAAGAGAAAAACCAATGCACAGCAAATTCAAAGTGCCTAAAATATAGCTAACCTTTTGGGAAAACTCAACTGTGTTGACATAGCAAAAATTGCTAAAACCTATTTTTGCATAATAATATTTTCTGAAAGACCTTTGCCAAATTTTAAAGTGTTGATTAAATCTCTAGTAAAGATACTTGTGTCTTCAGAGAGATGATGAAAAATCCTAGACAGAAAAATGCTGAAATGCTAAAGAGTCAAAATTGGTAAGTAGCCCCTACAAAACATCTTTATGTTCAGAGGAAAAAGCAGCTAAAATGATATATGTCTATGGGACTCTGTGATTAAAATATAAACTGTCATTAAAATAGAATGAAAAAAGCTAGTATAAACACCTATTTTCATATTTCCAAGACAAGTCACAATAGTGCTTAGAATCAAAATTGTACCCACACCTTAGTTGTCCCCTTTAACTGTAGTAAAATAGTTGCTTTCCCATCACTATAGGCCAGTCTCACTCAACAAGTCCCAACATCTGCCTGATGTTTCCAGTTTTTAAAGTGAAGGAAGGGGTAAGTATCTGATGGCTAATTATTACACTCCTGTTACAACAGCCTTCATTGTAAAAGACACAGGATAAAGACCCTAACTAACATACAGCAAGGCCAGGCACAGTGGCCACTCATAGGTTTCACTACTCAGAAGCAGATTAATTTAAGGCCAACCTGGGCAAACTAACAGGACTCTGTCCCACAAATGAAATTTATCAGAAACTCCCAGCATAGCTGGGCAGTGGTGGTGCTTGCCTTTAATCCCAGGCAGAGGCAGGTGGATCTCTCTGAGTTCAAGGTCAGCCTGGTCTACAGAGTGAGGTCCAGGACAGCCAGGGTCTAACCCTGTCTAGAAAAACCAAAAAAAACCCAGCACAATCAAGATCCCATTAGCAAGCCATGCATAAATTCAAAGACCTTTGAATATTGGCATTCTGACATATGATTACTTCGAATAAAATTTAAAAGAACTAACCATTGATCTTTCATGGTAACTACCTACCTTCCTCCAGAAAAATACTTCTCTCACTGCCTACATCTTTAAACCTACCACACAATTTCAATCCATTCTATCCCGTCACAAAGTATTCAGAAGACATGTGGAAAAAATGTAAAAAAAAAAAAGTCACCAGATCCCCTTCAGCCCACCAGTTTGATCACAGGGATACAGAAAACAGAAGCCATTATTGGTGGGTGGGTGTGTGAGAGAGACAGTGCCAAAGGACAATCATCATGTCTTTCCTTAGAACCACCCAGCTTGTTTTTTTGTTGTTGTTTTTGAGAACGGCTCTACTAGCCTAAAGCTTGCCAAGTGAACTAAGCTGCCTAGCTGTCAAGTTCCAGAAGATCCACTTGTCACTACATCTCAGTATCTCAATACTGAAATTACAAGTAAACGTCACCTCATCTGAAATGTTTTTCTAATTTTTTACATGGGTTCTCAGGTCTTCGTGACTGTAAAGCAAGTATTTTATACCTTATCTTCCTAGCTTCCCAGAAGAAAAGTCTTGTGCTTTCACTTCTAGAATGCATAGCTATGATATGAACTAAAACTGACTAAGCACATGTACCTGAGAACCAATAGTACCCCCACTAGGAAATTTGCTGAGCCTAGTTGTCACAACTGGAATTGGTAAGCAATGCATCAGTAGCAATTTTCCCAGTTAAGTGCCAACTTTCCCTGACCACCCACATGTTTAAAGAATGAACCTTGTCAGGTGGTAGTGAGACACTTTAATCCCAGCATTCGGGAGGCAGAGGCAGGTGGATCTGTGAATTTGAGGCCAGCCTGGACTACAGAGTGAGTTCCAAGACAGTCAGGACTACAATCAGGGCTACATGGAGAAACCCTATCTAGAAAAATCAAAATGAATAAAAAATAAATGAGTTAGTAAGTAAGTAAATAAAATCCGTCTGTACTCAGACCAAGAAGCAATTACTGACCGTCTCCACCGAGACATAGGGCTCACAGTGGTATTCAAACTTCATAAGGATATTGAACAATAAAAGAGTATAGGACCTTGGGTTTAGATCCAGTCAAGCTCATTAACTAAAAACAAAAAAGTCAGTCAAGAATCTGCATGATAGCCGGGCAGTGGTGGCGCATGCCTTTAATCCCAGCACTCGGGAGGCATAGGCAGGCGGATCTCTGTGAGTTCGAGGCCAGCCTGGTCTACAAGAGCTAGTTCCAGGACAGGAACCAAAAAGCTACGGAGAAACCCTGTCTCGGAAAAAAAAAAAAAAAAGAATCTGCATGATCCCTTTACCTATACCTCAAACTCGCACAGACTGGAAAGGCAAATCGTACAACTTTTAAAAAAAGACTTAAGCCGGGCGATGGTGGCGCGCGCCTTTAATCCCAGCACTCGGGAGGCAGAGGCAGGCGGATCTCTGTGAGTTTGTGACCAGCCTGGTCTACAGAGCTAGTTCCAGGACAGGCTCCAAAGCCACAGAGAAACCCAATCTCGAAAAACAAAAAAACAAAACAAAACAAAAAAAAGACTTTAAGTATTCTTATCAAATTTAATCATTTGGGTGGGGAATGCAGACCAGTGGAAGTCAAAACAACATTTGGGAACCATTTCTCTCCTACTATGTGGGTCTTGAGGATCAAACTCAAGTCATCAGGTACCTTTATAACTAGCCCTTTACAGAAAATTTTATCAACATAGAATGTAGCTAGTATCTTGCAAAGCACAAAGGAGGAGTTAATAAATCCACATACATTAAAAATAAGACCCTCTATCAAACAATACTCTAAAACATGCAGAGGGGACACCAAACTCTACCCACAAAGACAACAGTGCGCATATCCTACCAATAGCTTTATAAAAAAAATCACAGTGACGTTTTACATAACCAAAACTGGCAAAATTAATTCCATTAACCTATAGTGAAAATGTGAATGAACATTTAAAAACTTGGCAAGGAAACTGCTACGATTGTTTTTAAAATACTTGGTCAGGGGCTGGAAAGATGGCTCAGCAGTAAAAAGCACTGCTCTTCCAAAGAGTCCAATTCCCAGAACCCATATGGCAGCTCACAACTGTCTGTAACTCCAGTTCCGGGCGGTTCTGATGCCCTTATACAGACATACATGCAGGCAAAACACCAATTCATTTGAAATAAAATATGAAATAAAAATAAGTCGTTTTTTAAAAATACTCGGTCGCCAGGCAGTGGTGGCACATGCCTTTAATAGGCAGAGGCAGGCGGAGTTCTGTGAGTTCGAGGCCAGCCTGGTCTACAAGAGCTAGCTCCAGTACAGGCACTGTTCTCAGTAATGAGTTCTTTTCCATCCTGACTCAATTCTGCCCCAATTACAGGAGTATGAATTATTTAAGTTTATGGTTTTGTATTTCCTACGTCTTCCACCAGGCAGTGAAGTGGGGAGAGAGAGTAGAGTGAAGTCCCAAATGCAGCCTGGTATAATGTGTTCTCATACCTGATGTGCCAAGAATGGTACACTTACTTTCTCATAAACTATCTACTTCAGCTTGCAAATTCACATATATACCTGAACAACTTTCCCATAACTGAGAGCAGGCACTAAAAGCTACCATAAGAGACCATACTCAAAGTCTACCTATCCAAATAATGATCAGCCTGGCTAAGAACCGCTGGATTGCTTTCTACAGCAGAGGTTCCAGGCAAACATCAAATCTCAGTGATAAGAGATGTGAAAAGAAGAAGCCAGGGTAGAGTTCAAGGGAAAAAAAGAAAGAAAAAAGAACAAAACCTTTCTTCATCTGTAGATTATAATACACTATTCTGAAATTTCTCCTTCCCATTAAAAAAGCACAAGTAATAAGGTGAGGGAGGCTAAAAGAATTCCAGCAATATGGCAGCATTGTTGATACAGAGGTAACTTGAAGAGTCTAGAAAACCCTCCATGGATATTTACAGGGACAAACACTACTGAATACTCCAGACCAATCTGAGGTCAAAAGTCTGTGAATCTCTACAAGAATGGGATATATGTGAAAATCTCCAAAACAAAACATCTTAACATCATAGAATTTATCGCTGAAGTAAAACACAGTAAATTCCTCCTGAATATGAATCCGTTTTTAAGATTCAAACTATGCATGCATTTTTTTGAAGAGATCTTCTAATTCTAGAGGGCTCTCCAACCTTTCCTAAAAACTGATGCACCAGCAAAAAGTACGGCTGGTCTAATTCTTGACCACTCAACTTCCCCTGGGGAGCATGGCCTAAAGACCCATGCGGTGTTCGTTCATGAACTCATGCCTGGGTTGATGGGGGAGGGGAGATACTATGCCTAAGGAGCCAACATTGGTAATAAAAGGTGATGCAATGGAAAGGTCTGCCTCCTGTTTGCTTGTCCTCCTTCAGTCAATCTTGACAACTGCTTTCAACAGCAAGAACCATATGAAAATGATTATTATAGTTGAGCTTATTTTGATTATGGAAATCTCAATACACCCCCTGTAATACTAGAAGAATGCTAAGCAGCAGATTTTACAAAACGCTGGATACAGAAACAGTTTAGCCAATCATGAAACTCTTAACGGTTGCGTCTCTAAACTTGGAAGACAATTCTAAAACATCTTCCAGGAGTGTCATTCATGTAAGCCTACTGAAATTTAACCTATCGGACTTCTAACCCAAGACTTCCTGACAATTCCTTCATAGTGTAAACCTTTCATCCTTCTATTTCCTAAGTTATTTTTTGCCACACTGAGAAACCTGTATTAACAGCAGCATGATCTGACATGGGTGTTCTACCTCTGATGCCCAACTCAAGGCATGGTTTGCTACTTGATGATTTGCTACTTGAACCCCCAAAGACCTAACATTTCCTTAAAAAAAGCTACCTTAATAAAACATGTGGGCTGGGGAAATGGCTCAGCAGTTAAGAGAACCAGGTAGGATTCTTAGCACCCACAGGGTAACTCACAACTGTCTGCAACTCTAGTTTCACAGATACAATGCCCTCTTCTGAATTCCAGAGACTACCAGACATACATGGTGTATATACATACTTGGAAGCACCTATATACACATATCATAAATAAAATTAAAGTCATGAGGAGAGGGCTGGAGAGACAGCTAAGCGATTAAGAGCATTGGCTGGCCAGGTGGTGGTGGCGCACACCTTTAATCTAATCCTACCACTTGGGAGACAGAGGCAGGCGGATCTCTGTGAGTTCGACAGCAGCCTGGTCTACAAGAGCTAGTTCCAAGACTGGCTCCACAGCTACTGAGAAACCTTGTCTCGAAAAATAACAACAAGAACAACAACAAAAAGAGCACTGGTTGTTCTCCCAGAGGAACCAGGTTCAATTCTCAACATCCACATGGTAGCTCACAACTGTGTATAACCCTGTCTCAAAAAACAAAGGAAAAAAAAACATTTCAATACATAAAATCAAGCAAAGGGTTTACAAACTAGTCTTAAAAAGTGTAATATCCTGTCACATCTTTAATGCAAGTTTTATGACACATTATTTGAAAAAAAAAGATAAAGAATTACTATTGGTGAGGTGACTCAACACCTGTAATCCCTACACTCAGAAGGCTATTAAGGAAGGATCGCTGAATTAGATGCCAACCTAGGGTACAGAGATCATATCTCAAACAAACAAACAAACAGAACAGCAACAATATTTCCCTCAAATTCCAGACTCTAGAACCTAAACCTTTTATATCATTTTATATACAAGAAACTGAGTCCTGAAAAATTATAGTAGTCCAAGGGTAGCTGTCCATTATGACCACTGCCCACCCACATCAGCAGGTTTTATACATGTGTTTCTCATTTCAACTCTACAATAATGATCAGCTCCCATAAAATACATGCTTCCTCAAAGTGAATGCCAGCTATTTCAGGTGTAAAATCTTCAAATTTAAGTCCCCCTTTAACTAACTAGTCCTCTTCCTTTTTATTTTTACACAGCCTCAAAGGCCAAACCACCAGTAGTCACATGTGCCTTATTACCTGACAACTGGGGATATTAACTACACTCAAGGACACAGGAATTACTAATTAGTATTTCTGGAAATTGCATAATACAAAGTCCAACAATACCTCTCCCCTGGCACTGTTTCCACAATGCGTCCGCCCAAGTCTCTTGATGCAACAGCAGCTAGAAACAAATAAGCAATTTTGGCCTTGAATAGAAACCAAAAAAGAAGAGCTGCCGCTGCAAAGTAGAAAAGATCTGGGGGGCTGGAGATGGCTCAGAGGTTAAGAGCACTAGCTATTCTTCCAGGTCATTGAGTTCAATTCCCAGAGACCACATGGTGCCTCCTAGGTACCTATAATGAGATCTGGAGCCCTCTTCTGGCATACAGGCACGCAGAACGCTGTATACATAATAAATAAATCTTTAAAAAAAAGGGGGGGGTGGAAAGATGCCTCAGCAAATAAGAGCATTGCTTGCTCCTCCAAAGGTCCTGAGTTCAATTCCCAGCAACTACATGGTGATTCACAACCATTTGCAATGAGATCTGGGTGCCCTCTGCTGGCCTGCAGCATACATGCAGACAGAACACTGTATACATAATAAATGAGAGACAAATATTCTCAGTCCTTTCAACAAAAGAAATGCTGCTACTGGCTTGCACTTTCCCTACCCAAGATATGCCCTCAGTCACACATACAGTGTCACCCTGTTCTCAAAGCTTAGAATACAGACTCCATTTTACAAACTTCAGTCTGTACCGTTGACAGTGACTTCCACAGCTATCTTTCTGGTATACAATGATACCCAAGACCACTGCTTGCTGCCAAAGTTCTAGAGACACCCCACAATGGAAGATCTAACAGGATTTTCTCTAGAGGGAAAAAGGGTCAGTAAGCACGATAGCACGCTATCAATCCCAGCATTCAGGAGATGTGAAATTTACTCAATTTCTCCTGCGTTTGATTTTGTTTTGGAGATGGGGTATCACAATGTAGCCTTGGTTAGCCTTCATAGCAGGATGGCCTTAAACTCAAGAGATCTGTCTGCCTGCCTCTGCCACCTCAGTGCTGAGATGAAAGATGTCCAGCAATTTCTCTTAATTTGGAGTTAATGTTTAAATTATCCCACCTATTTGTAAAAGAGCTGGGCGGTTGCGGCTCACGCCTCTGATCCCAGCACTTTTTAGTCTCAGCACTTGGGAGGCAAAGGCAGGCAGATGTCTGTGGGTTTGAGACAAGCCTGGTCTATAGAGTGGGTTCCAGAACAGCCAGGAATACACAGAGAAACTCTGCCTCAAAACAAGTAAAATACACCTTTGAATTTCACACAAACTAACAAAAAGGTATTCCCTCAGAAATTGGTTCTCGTGGTCAAGACTTAAAATCCGATCGCAAGAACCCAGCCTAACATTCAGGAACTATAACAGCTCAGCCATTCAATTGTTAGTTTCATCCTACCAATCCCTTGCTGGAGACCATCATCAAACCTGAACATCAATACAATTCAAAACGGAGCCAATGGAAGCAGTAAGGGTTTGCAGAGATGTGTCTGTCTCCACTCCACCAGCATCTTTTTGCTCTTTCATAAAGTTACATCATCATCAGGCCTGCTCCTGCTAGATCATTTTTCCAAATTGCAGCAAACATCAAAGCAGATACCTTCATAACTAGTATATTTCAACTAACCCCATTATCCTGCTCTTAGTATCTCATCAGGTAAGATGGGCAAGTCCCACCTTTATTATCAATCGTCTACATTAGTCTTCACTGAAATTGGCTTAGAAGGAGACAAGGCACCCTTGGAAGGCACCTGGTGGATAGAAAAAAGGTAGATGTTTGTGACTTGAGGCCAGCCTGGTCTAAACAGTGAATTTCAGGACAGCAGGAACTAAGTATAAACTCTGGCTACCTGTTCCAGACTTTCTCCTACACACTTGTATCAAACTTTTCTGTAAGCACCTACATTCTCAGGCTACCATATCTCCATTCATCTAAATGCATTTTGCTAGGCTTTTCTTTTGACCCTATGATATAAGCATTACAAAGCAATGCTGTTCATCTCTGCAGGGCTGGGGGGAACGGGTCAACTAGTAAGGTGCTTGCCTAACTTGCAAAATTCAGTGTATGATTCCCCGGCACTACATAAATGGAGGATGGTGAAGCACAGCTGTTAATTCCAGCACTCAAGTGGAGGTAGAAGGAACCCTAAATTCAAGGTCTTCCTTGGCTGAGACCCAGACTCAAACTAATCTCTCTGCTAGAAAACAAAAACAAAACAAACCAACAGTCTCTGTACATCTTCAAAATGTTAACTATAATTATCATCTGACCTATCAAATTACACATATATATATACACATATATAGCCCATAAAAATTAATGCATGTCCACATAAATACTTATGGACAACTTTTTTTCTTATAAACAGGGCTTTACAGCTGGGCACTGGTGGCACATACCTTTAATCCCAGCACTCAGGAGTCAGAAGCAGGCAAATCTCGGTGAGTTTGAGGCCAGCCTGGTCTACAGGAGCTAATTCCAGGACAAGCTCCAAAGCTACTGAGAAATCCTGTCTCAAAAATCCAAAACAAACAAACAAACAAACAAACAGGGCTTTACAATGTATCCCAGAGGTGTTACCAAGTCTCTACCCACCTGCCTGAGCCACCACTCCTGTCTGACCTTGTATAAAAGAAGTGTTTTACAGCTGGGCGGTGGTGGCAAATGCCTTTAATTCAAGCACTTGGGTGGCAGGGACAGGCAGGTCTCTGTGAGTTCGAGGCCAGCCTGGTCTACAGAGGGAGTTCCAGGACTACTCCAAAGCTACAAAGAAACCCTATCTTAAAAAACCAACCAAACAAACAAAAAGTAGTTTATACTCAAGCCCATTTTATCCATTAAAATTGAGTAAATAAAATGTGATACACCTAAATAGAGTATTATTTTCTCATTAAAGAAAATAAAGTGGGGGCTGGAGAGATGGCTCAGTGGTTGAGGGCACTGACTGCTCTTCCAGATGACCCGGGTTCAATTCCCAGCACCCACATGGCAGCTCACAACTGTCTGAAGATCAGTTCCAGGGGATCTGACACTTCACACCACTGCACATAAAGTTAAATAACCATAAAAATATTAAAAAGAAAAAAAAGAAAGAAAATAAAGTGCTGATCCATGTTAAATGAAACATTTAAAAACATACTTAATGAAAGTCAGGCACCAAAGGTTAAAGAAGTATCTGGAAGGAGCAAATGTGCAGAGTAGATTATAGTAACTTGCTACCTACCAAAAGGATGGGTCCTTTGTGAGGACATAGAAATGTCCTATAATTGATTATAGCGATGGATGCACAAGTCTGTGACCATGCTAAAATTAGGTAAATTTTGTTGTGTGAATTATGTACCTCAAAGGTGTTCTTAAAAATGTAAAACAAAGAGCAAACAAACAAGAAGTTTGATAAAAATTATACAACAGTTTTAACCTCAGATTGCACAAAACTGATAAGACTTGAGATACCAAAAAAAAAAAAAACACTGTAAAAAATATCTTTTTTCTCTTGTACATAGTAAGAGTTAAGGAATGACAGAGATTGCTATTTATACAAGAATCAATGATAAAACCATCAACTTTTTAAAAAAAGTAACTAGCCGGGCGATGGTGATGCACGCCTTTAATCCCAGCACTCGAGAGGCAGAGGCAGGCGGATCTCTGTGAGTTCGAGGACAGACTGGTCTAAGAGCTAGTTCCAGGACAGGCTCCAAAGCCACAGAGAATCGCTGCCTGGAAAAAGCAAGCAAACAAACAAAAAGTAACAAATGTTTTACTGGCATGAAAGTTAAGAAATGCTACATTTCTTATGCAATTTATCTCCCTTTTAAAAAACTTTCTCTCCTGGCGATGGTGGCCCATGCCTTTAATCCCAGCACTAGGGAGGCAGAGGCAGGCGGATTCGAGGCCAGCCTGGTCTACAAGAGCTAGTTCCAGGACAGGCACCAAAAACTACAGAGAAACCCTGTCTCGAAAATCAAAAGAAATAAAAAAAAAAAAAAAAAACTTTCTCCACAATTTATCTCCCTTTTAAAAAACTTTCTCCGTGCCAGGTTGAACTAACAGACCAATCCCACCCAGGCACACTGAAAGCTGCTAAGTAGAAAACTCAGAACACACAGTAGTGCACATTAAGTAATTGTGTACCACACTGCTCAAACTCAGTAAATTTACCAAAATTACTAGGGGCTTCAATGTTACCTTAGTTAAAACTCACACTCCTTATAAGTCGTAGTATTTTGTTTAATGAACTTGCATTTAATATTATGTATGGCAAATTCCTATCCAATTATTAAGATGTTCTTTTAGGCACCAAAGACAAATGAAGAATAAGAAAAAGCAAAGTCAAAAGCCTCTGGTGGAATTTAATTCTGATGAAAGAAAAAAGTAACTTAAAGGAAAATGTTACATGTGCATGCTGCATGTATTAAATGAAATAGCAGCAAGAGTTGTCTCAGAACTCTGACTTTGCAAATGTCCAGTATTTTCTTACTAGAATAAAAAAAAATCACAAAGACTTAACAATACTACTATTAACAGGGTTTTTTGTTTATTTGTTTGTTTGGTTTTTCAATTCAGGGTCTCTCCAAGTAGCCCTGGTAGTCCAGCAACTTTCCCTGTGTGGCAGGCTGACCTCAAATTCATAAGATCAGCCTGCCTCTGCCTCTGGAATGCTAGGTTTAAAGGCATGTGCCACCACACCTGGCTCCATTAGCATTTTTTTTTTTTTGGTTTTTCGAGACAGGGTTTCACTGTGGTTTTGGAGCCTGTCCTGGAACTAGCTCTTGTAGACCAGGCTGGCCTCGAACTCACAGAGATCCCCCTGCCTCTGCCTCCCGAGTGCTGGGATTAAAGGCGTGCGTCACCACCGCCCGGCTTCCATTAGCAATTTTCAATAACAAATAATTCTTTCTTGTTATCAGAATGAGTGTGTGGCCCAGGCTATCTTATAACTGGGGAGTCTCCTGCCTCTCTGCTTAGTGCTGAGATTACTGTAACACTCTGCCCATCTTCTTTCCAACCAATGTCATCAATCCCACATTTTTCAAACTTTTGGTGAGGGATGGAGGGATGTGCAGTGCATGCTGGGCTCCAGGAAGTCATAAGACAGTGTCAATTCTGAAGAGCTGAAGTTATAGGACATTGTAAACTGACCACTGTGGGTCCTACACAAGAGCAGCTGAGCCAGCTCTGCAGACTCTAGACATCAAAATACTTTATACCACACAGATGACAGTGGGCTGTCAGAAGCAAAGTGCCCAAAATGACTTTTCTTTGAAAACAATTCCAAGCAGGATGTTGTGGCTCACAGCCCTTGGGAAGCTGAGACAGGAGGACTGTAGAGTTTGACAACAGCCTAGGCTAGAGTGAAACCTTGTCTCAAAATATATTAACATCCAGAGACTGGCAAGATGGATCATCTGTACTTGCTGAGGACTCAGGTTCTGGTCTCAGCACTCTCACGGCTGCTCACAAACATCTGCACCTCTAAGTCTGGGAGATCTGAGGCCCTTTTCTGGCCGCTAAGGGAAGAATGCGTGTGGTGCACAAAAATTAACGTAACTTCCAATCTTCAAAATTTTCTAATTCTCAAGTCATTTAACAGCCTGAATATACAACATCATTCCCTATTTCCAAATAGTGAAAGTGTGATTTAGGGCAAAGATCACAGAAACTGGCTCAAAAGGACTATCTCTTAAAAACAAAGTCTAAATTCCTTTTTAAAAAAATCCAATAATTTAGTGGAATTGTTACTAAGTGGTCTAAGGTTCTCCAGAAATTCTTAGCTATTTTCACCCCTGCAGCCCTCCAAACTAGATACACACTTTCAGAACACCCAAACTATCTGAGCCACTTTTGTATCCCAACTTTTATCAGTAGGCAAAATCCCTATCTTTAGCAAATTTGCATTAGAAGAATACTCGCAAGATAAAAGGGGGTGGGTTTTTTCCAGTTAAAACCAACTACCACACCATTTTAAGAGACTGACTCCAGCCTGAGACCTAACTCTACCATCTCCCCAAATATGTGGTGCTTGTATTTTGTAGTAGATTAGGCACTTTTCTTCTTGATTTGATCAACTCAAAAATATTTGACAGTTTTATCTTCTCCAACCTTCCTGGCTTTATCTTCTGGGTAGGAAGGAGTTGGTTATCTATAAATGCCCTCCATGGAAAGATCATCCCCATCCAAATTTAAATGAAAAGAATGTTCTTTTAATTATTGGAAAGGCCTTAAAACAACAGTGTCAGCACGACTCACACCCTCAATCCCAGCACTCAGGAAGCAAAGGCAGGCGTAAGTCTCTGAGTTCCAGGCCGACCTGGTCTACAGAGCAAGTTCCATGGTACCCAAGGTACCCAGAGAAAAGCCTGTCTCGAAAAACCAAATAAACAATTATTGTAAAGGCCATAAAATATAGTGCCATCCAAAGTCTTCTTGAAATTGAAAACATTCACAAAACCTTCAAATTTTTTGTACCTGACTTTCTTTACAACTTCCAAGGTCTACCAATGACAGGCACTATAGTTTATTAAAAGTTGACATCTCCATTCATAAAAATTTTCCAACCATTCATTACAGCACTAAAGAGCACATTGGCTTAGTACACAGCGTATCCGATTTTTGTAACCAAGGCCGTCGATGGTAAGCAAAGATATTCCAATTTTCTACAGGCTTGCTGCAAGACATCACTGACACCCAAGACACACAGAATGCGAGAGAAGATAATCTAACCAGGTTGAACAAAGCATAAACAAGTAAATAAGCAGGCTAAAAACACTTTAAAAAAAAATTCCTGTCTTGACTAAAAGAGAGGTCAGCCACTTAGCAGAAGCACATGACTCATCCACCGGCCTGAGCACAAGTATTCACACTGTCCACTACACTAACCTGGGATTTCCCATCCCCAACCAAGGCCCGGTCTTGGGGGTATCTCCTTCAAGTTGTGCTATTTCCGTGTTTGTGTGTGGAGGGGGGTCATTTTATTTTGCTGAATCACAACTCCCCCACATCCCCACCCTAAACCGACACACACACTCGCAAATAAAAAAGATCATTGCAAGTGACGCCAGAGCGCACAGAACCTGGCAAAACAAAGCGCCCAAAGAGGGGGCTTCCAGACTGGGAGTGGGTGGGTCGAGGGAACCACTAGTCCTTCGTCACCCCTCCTGTTCCCTGGGTCCCGTCTGGGGCAGGCAGGAGGTGGCAGCCCTCTCCCTCTGGACGGGATCTTCTACCTCTTTCTAGGTAGAGCTCCAGGGACAGCCAGAAAGGTGAGATTATGGAAGCGGGAACTCACTATCCCAGCGCCGGCAGGACCCAGGTGGCGGAAGGTCAGCGCGCCGGGACACAGCGCGCAGCCCCGACCAGTCCCGATGGGGAACTGAAGAAAGGGGACTAGGAGTACCCGCGGCCAGCATCCCGAGCCCGGACTTACCCGGGCCGGGCGCGCACCGCGGATTCCGCGGCAGCCGCTTCCTCCTCCTCCTCCTCACTTGACAAAATGGCGGCGGCAGGAAGTGCCGGGCGCTTGGCCCGCCCCCCACCCGCCCCCGGCCGCCCGTCCAGCCGCCCAGCGCGCCCGCGCCCCCGGTCCCGTTCTCCAATGCCGCCCGTGCCCCGGGGGACAGCGGCGGCCACAACCGCTCCACTGCGAAAGCCCGCGAGTTCGCCCCGCCGCCGCCGCCCCAACGGCGCGGGCGGCCCCAGCAGACCGCAAGCAGTCTCCGGGCCCACGAAGCTCCGGCCTCCCCGCCCCCGCGCCGCGCCGATGGCGTAGGTGGTGGCGCACCGGCTCCATTACGCAATGCAGGTTACGCGGGCCGCGCCGTGGGGCCCGGCGAGCCCGCCTCGCGACCGCGAAGGACACCGGTCCTCACCTGAGACGCTAGGCCGCACGCCGCCGCCTCCCGCTGTCCGGGCCACCTGCGCCGAGACGGGGCCCGTCCGCCGCGCCCTTTGCGCCGCCGCACTCACAGGCCCCGCTCGCCTGCGGAAACCGCCGGCAGCCGCCGCCGCCGCCGCAGCCGCCGCCACTGCTTCGGTTCCCTCGGCTGCGGGAAGAGCAGAACAAACAGCCCTGCCGCCGCCGCCAGCGCAGTGACGTCACCGCGCACGCTGCGCGCGCGGCCCCGCGTCGCCGCCGCGCCTAACGTGCGCGTCCCGCTGGCCCTCCCAGTTGCAGAGAACACCGCAGCAGCCGTAGGTAGCAAGCTGAGAGATGCAGACGGGAGGCGGGCTCCCCGGGCTGGGGGAACCTTCGAAGGCAATCAAGGGACTTCAGGGACGGAGGAAGGAGGCAGTGCACCCCGCAAACTGAAAAGCTAAGATCAAGAAAAGAAGACCGCACAGACAGGAGCCTTCAGAGCAACCAGAAAACTAAGAGAGAAGACTTTTCGGAGGAAGCCATCACGAAGACCCAAGGAAAAAAACCTTGCAGATTAATGGGGATCATCACAGGGAAGATCGACGAGAAAAGATTTTTTTGTTGTTGTTTTTAGAGACAGGGTTTCTGTAGCTTTGGAGCCTGTCCTAGAGCTAGCTCTTGTTGACCATTTTGGCCTCGAACTCACAGAGATCTGCTTGCTTCTGCCTCACAAGTGCTGGGATTAAAGGCGTGCACCACCACCGCCCGGCCTCAGAAAAGTTTTTTTTGTTTTTTGTTTTGTTGTTTGTTTTGGTTTTACAAGACAGGATTTCTCTGTGGCTTTGGAGCCTGTCCTGGAACTAGCTCTTGTAGACCAGGCTGGCCTCCAACTCAAAGAGATACACCTGCCTCTGCCTCCCGAGTGCTGGGGTTAAAGGCCTGTGCACCACCACCCGGCCTGAGAAAAGATTTTTTTTTAATTATTTATTATGTATACAATATTCTTCCTGCGTGTATGCCTGAAGGCCAGAAGAGGGCACCAGACCTCATTACAGATGGTTGTGAGCCACCATGTGGTTGCTGGGAATTGAATTCAGGACCTTTGGAAGAGCAGGCAATGCTCTTAACCGCTGAGCCATCTCTCCAGCCCCCTGAGAAAAGATTTTTAAGGCTAAGACAGAACTCCAAATATTTAACAATGGTCAGATGACAAACTCAAAAATAGGCAGATGGTGAAGAGAGACATTAAGAGCCAGAGGATTGTGGTTAGGCGTGCTAGGGTGTATAAGGTTGTGACCTGACAATTTCTAAAAATACAGACATGTTTCAGTACATCTAGTACCCCCCAGTTATGGAATTTTCTTCATTATATCGTATCAATGCATTCTGAAATAAAAACTGGAGAGATGTCATGGGTTAAGAGAGCTTGCTGCTTGCTTTTCCAATGACCTGAATTCTGTTCCTGATACCTACTTGGCAACTCACAACTATCTCATAACTCTAATTCCGGAGGATCTGATGCCCTCTTTTGGTCTCTATGGGCATCAGGTGTACATGTGGTACACTGAAATACATGCAAGCAAATATTCATAGACATAAAATTATATAAGGGAATAAACCATCAGGGAATCCTTTTTTTTTTTTTTTTGGTTTTTCAAGACAGGGTTTCTCTGTGGCTTTGGAGCCTGTCCTGGAACTAGCTCTGTAGACCAGGCTGGTCTCGAACTCACAGAGATCCGCCTGCCTCTGCCTCCCGAGTGCTGGGATTAAAGGCGTGTGCCACCACCGCCCGGCCAACCATCAGGGAATCTTTTCTCGGAGAAGTGTCTTAAGAATTCTTACCCTTCCTGTGTGCTAGCGCACACCTTGAGTCCCAGCAATCGGGAGGCAAAAAAAAAAAAGAATTTTTACCCTTCGTGCCTCAGCCTTCCAAGTGATGAGATCACATGTGTTCACCACCGCAACCAGTCTTTCTTTCTTGGCTGGCCTCTGTAGATCTGCAGATTGATTAGTACTGATCTCCAAGCCTAGGGCACTCTCCTTGTATACCAAACTAACACTCAAAGACTAAGTCAACTTCCAACATGCTTTAAAACTAGGTATTTGACCCCTTGGGGCTTTCAAAACATCCCAGCCTGAAATACAGTTCTTTAAGGTTTTTTAAGACAAGATTTCTCTGTATGACAGCCCTGGCTAGTCGACACAGAATCACATCTCTAACCTGCTTGCTTGCCTTTTTATAAAACAAAAAAATGCTAAGGGCAGAAGAGAGAGGATGTGGTTATGTGTCTGTCCAGTTTTGAACAATTTCACAGAAGCTGCTAGCAGCCTAAATCTAACTTGTACCAATCATAAAAATACCCAATATTAGCCTGGCTGCAGGCCACGGTGGCACACACCTTTAATCTCAGCACTTGGGAGGCAGAGAAAGGGAATCTCTCTGAGTTCCAGGCCAGCCTTGTCTACAGAGTTCCAGGACTGTTACAAGAGAGACCCTGTCTATAAACAAAGATCAAGAGAATAGCTTGAAAAAAAACCCATATAATTAGTAGTTCTTGTTTCTCATAGAACATAAGCCCATATTTGCCTTTAATAACAATACTAGTATTTTTTCTCCCCCCACCCCAGACAGGATTTTACAACTGTGTGCAAACATGACTGGTCATGGGAAGTGCTGGGGATCAAATTGAGGGCTTCACAACTGCAGAGATGGCTCAGTGGTTAAGAGCACTAGCTGTTCTTCCTGAGGTCCTGGGGTCAATTCCCAGCACCCACATGGTCTCTCACAATTATCTGTAGTGAGATCTGGTGCCCTCTTCTGGCCTGCAGGAATACACGGGAACAGAACACTGTATATATAATAAAAAATAAATCTTTTTTTAAAAATCTGCTAGTCTGGTCTGAAAGTATCTTTTAGTAGTCCTCAATGCTTAATATGAGCTTGGGAAGGGAGGGGTATAGTACATCTGGCCAATTTCAGGGACTTCCTGAAGCTTTTGAGTTGTTAACTTTCAATAAGGGCCACCCTTTAGAACACCCAGAATTTTGTTTTGTCTACATAGCCCAAGCTGTCCTGGAACTCACTATGTAGACCAGGTTGCCCTCCAACTCAGAGATCTGCCTACCTTTGCTTCAGAGTGCTGGGATTAAAGACATTAAAGACCACCATGCCTTGAAGTGCTTCCCTGAAGGATACAATGTATCTAGTCCTGGGGAACTAGTATAGAACACCAGTTTCAAATCTAGGCACTTGGTGAAAGTAGCAAAGAACTCCTGCAAGCTGTCCAATAATCTCTGTACTCGTGTGTACACTAAATAAATGTAAAAAATTTAAACATTGTACTTAATTTTACCTGTTTTGTTTAATGTAGCTACTAGAAAATAGAAAATTTCCAGGCTGTGATGGTGCACACTTGGGATGCGGAGGCAGGTGGATCTCTGTGAGTTTGAGGCTAGCCTAGTCTACAAAGTGAGCTCCAGGACAGCCAGGACTATTACACAGAGAAACCCTGTATATTGCTTACATTATATTTCACACACATTGTCTTTCTCATGCATTATATAGCACACACAGGAATGCTAGCCTGTGAGCAAAGGTGAAGGTAACAGGTTATGTATCTTCAATTGTTCTCCACCTTAAATCAAGCACTTTACCCACTGAGTCATCCCCCCAGGCCTAATTTGTTTGTGTTTTTGTTTTTCAAGACGGATCTTTCTCTGTGTAGCCCAGACTGTACTGGAACTTGTTCTTCTCTAGACCGGCTATAGACCAGGCTGACCTTGAACTCAGAGATCGACCCCTCTGTCTCCCGCGTGCTGTGTTTGAAGTGTGCACCAGTTCCATCACCACTCTGCTAGGCTTAGTTTTGTTTTGGTTTTTTTTGGGGGGGGTGTTTGATTGGTTGGTTTTTGATTTTTGGTTTTTCGAGACAGTGTTTCTCTGTAGCTTTAGTGCCTGTCCTGGAACTAGCTCTTGTAGACCAGGCTGGCCTCGAACTCACAGAGATCCTCCTGCCTCTGCCTCCCGAGTGCTGGGATTAAAGGCGTGCACCACCACTGTCAGGCTAGGCTTAGTAGTTTGGTTTTTTTTATTATTTGTATTTGTGTGTTGTGTGTATATGAATGTAGGTGCTCAAAGAAACTAAAAGAGGATCCCCTGGAACTGGAGGTGACAGGTAGTTGTGAGATGGGTACAGGGACCTAAACACCATATGTGGTTGTTGGGAACTGAACCAGGCCTTCTGGAAGAGTAGCAGTTGCTCTTAAATGCTGAGCCATCTCCAGTGCCCCCTAACATAGTACCTTCAGTTTTCCTTTGAGACATGGTCTTTTTACATAGCCCTAGCTGTCTTGGAACTCACTATGCAGACTTGGCTGGCCTCAAACTCACGAGGTCTGCCTGCCTCTGCCTCCCAAGTGCTTAAACTAAAGGTGTGTGTCACCAGCACTGGGCTCCAGACAAGGCTTTGTGCTCATATTGTAGGCATGAGATGCTGGGGGTGGAACCCAAAGCTTTGTGCACACTAGACAAACATTCTACCAATCATGTTCTTTACATACTTTTTTTTAAGGTTTATTTATTTATTATGTATACAACATTCTGCCTCGATATATGCCTGCATGCCAGAGGAGGGCGCCAGATCTCATTACAGATGGTTGTGAGCCACCATGTGGTTGCTGGGAATTGAACTCAGGACCTCTGGAAGAGCAGCCAGTGCTCTTAACCTCTGAGCCATCTCTCCAGCCCTCTTTACATACTTTTTAGAGTTTTCTTGCTTTTGGACTTCAGTAGGAGAAATATTTTATTGTTATTGTTTTGCTGAGTCAGGGTTTCTTGTAGCCCAGATTGACCTCCAACACCCTGTATAACTGAGGCTGGCCTGAAACTCCTGATCTTCCTGCTTCTATTGTGGCTTTCAGTTTAACTGGGACTGAGCATGGTGGTGTACACCCTTAATTTCAATACTCGGGAGGCAGAGACGGGGGTGTAATGGTGAGAGAGAGTGGGGGGGAGGCAGAAGAGGAGAAGGGGAGAAGTGGGGAGAAGGGAGAGACAAAAGCTGCCTCTTTTGAGAGGGAGATGGAAAAGAAGGAACTGCTGGAAGCTGAAGATAAGCCTGCCTCAGAGAACTGGGGAGAGAGTGGGCATGGCTTGTCTCTTAAAGGGACAGAGCAGACCATTACAGGGGATTCTTTGAGTTTGAGGCAAACCTGGTCTATAGAGTGATTTCTAAGACAGCTGGAGCTGTGTAGAGAGACCCTGCCTCAACTTTCCCCCCAAAATTACCCAATGATACACATATTATTTTTTTAATTATCAGGCTATAGGTATAGCTCAGCAATAGAGAACTTGCTTAGCACATCCCAGGCCACATGTTTGAGCCCCATCATCAATAAAGAAAGGGAATATGCCGGGCGGTGGTGGCGCACGCCTTTAATCCCAGCACTCGGGAGGCAGAGGCAGGCGGATCTCTGTGAGTTCGAGACCAGCCTGGTCTACAAGAGCTAGTTCCAGGACAGGCTCCAAAACCACAGAGAAACCCTGTCTCGAAAAACCAAAAAAAAAATAAATAAATAAATAATAAAAAAGAAAGGGAATATACATGTAACATTTAGTAATGATTTTAAAAAAGATTTGTTATTTATTGTATATACCATGTTCTGTTTGCAATGTGCCACTGCAGGCCAGAAGAGGGCGCCAGATCTCATTACAGATGGGTGTGAGCCACCATGTGGTCGCTAAAAATTGAACTCAGAACCTCTGGAAAAGCAGTCAGTACTCTTAACCAATGAGCCATCTTTCCAGCCCTAGTAATGATTTTTTTAAAATCAAGGGTGCATACATATAGCTTTGTCAACTTTGGAAAAACTTTAGTGAAGTAATAAGGGCGGTGGCGGGGCTGCGTCCCCAACACCCCAGCCGCCTGCCCGGCTAGCTTATGCCCCGAAATAATTGCACGGACATTGTATCCTTTTAATCACTGCTTGGCCCATTCTCTTCTAGGCTAATTCTCACATATTAATTTAGCCCATTTCTAATCATCTGTGTGTAGCACCCCAAGGTGCGCTTACTGGGAAGATTCTAGCCTATGTCCATCCTGGGTCGGAGCTTCATCCCGGGAGCAGGGCATGGCGTCTCTCTCAGGCGTCTGCTCCCAAGAGCAGAGCTGTCGAGACTCTGACCTCACTTCCTGTTCCTCCCAGCGTTCTGTTCTGTTTTTACTCCTCCCACCTATCTTCTAACCAATAAAATGGGCCAGGGCAGTTCCTTTATTAGCCAATGACCTTCCTCCATCATTTCCCCTTTTTCGGTTTAAACAAAAAAAAAAAGGCTTTAACTTTAACATAGCAAAATTACATATAACAAAACAGTTATCAAGTAAAAGTTACAATAATCTTTATCATAACTAAGGAAAACTATAACTATAACTATTCTTAACTCCATCAAAGACTCCAGAAAGATATAATATTACCTAAGTAAACAAGAACTAAGAAACTTCAAACTCTAGAAATGACAAAGACATCTCGCTGCCTGGACAGTCACCCAAAGTTCTTTTGTACCGTTGGGGCATCCATCTTCAGCCTTCAGGCCCATGGTATCCAGCAGACATTTCCATAAAGCAGGAAAATTAAAAGTCAGTTCAGTCACTATCTGTTGTGTCCTGCAGAATGTCTCGCAGACTCTTTCATGAATCAGGAACCCCGAAAGATCATCTCACCTTAGGCAAGTTCAGTAGTCCTATCTCTGTGGGTTCTCTGTGTCCAGTTTATGCAATAGTCCAGGCAAGAGCAGTTGCTTGCCCAAATGGCTATCAAACTCCATAAGGCGCCTCTTCGATGCCCATCTTCCTCTTGAAGTACATTGGTGCTGCCAGGAGCAGAGTGTCTCATTGTCATGAAAAGTCCTCAGTTATTAAAACATTAAATGTCCTATTCTGTAATCTTTGAAAGATATGAAGAATGTCTATCTAAAATATATCTCTATATATCTAGAAAATCTAACTAACATGACTACAAGCTTTACTATTATCGATGATTATCCATTAACAACCTATATTTCTTAATTATACAGTACATATTTAAATGAACTACACAATAACAATACCTTAATCAAAATCAGAAACACACATATATATAACAAAATTGACCTCAAATCTCTGTCAATAAAGCAAAATCTATACTAATGCAAATTATTCATACCTATATCATATCCCCCTTTAAATGTAAAAGAACGTTTATAAACCATATTTGGGAATATGGGCGCAGTTTTTTCTCTCCAAACTGCTTCCTGCTGAATGGGGGCATCGTTAATTAGGTCTTTCATGGTATAACCTGTGTGCTAGTTTCATCTCAGTTGGCAGTTGAGCAAAGCAATTTTCTGAAGATGTTCACAGCAACCCTTCAGGAGGACGTGGTCCATCATACCAAATCGGAATAGAAGAAATGAACAGCGTCTCATCCTCTGTGAAAACAAAATAAGAAACTCCTTTCCAAAGTATCATGTCCTTAGATCCAAATTCAAAATATCTATGTTGGATTAGTTCAGCAGCATTTATAAATAAATATCTTTTAGCATCTGTTGCTCCTTCCTCAGCATTTAAATAATTTAAAGAGAGCATAATAGCATACAGTATCAAAATTCTCTGTGTATTTTCCATCTTTGTGCAGCTTTGTTTTAACCTCTATTTCATTTATTTTTACTTTTAACTTTTTGCTTTTTGAGACAGGTTCTCTGTATCTTTGACCTGAAGTTACTCTGTAGACCAGGCTGTCTTTGAACTCTCAGAGATCCACCTGTCTCTGCCTCCCAGGCATTCGGGATTAAAGGTGTACACTACTACACCTTGAACTCACAGAGATCTGTTTGTCTCTGCCTTCTAGGCACTGGGATTAAAGGCATGTGCTACCACACCTTGAAGTCACAGAGGTTTACTTTAAGAATTTTAACTTTTAGTCTGCATATATTTTAACACTGTAAATCATTTAAAATTTTTCTTTTTCTTTGACGTTCTCTTTACTGTATCTCTGTTTTTCTGACCACATGAGTCTTTAATGTACCAAGCAATATCAGTAGGACTAAAGCCGTGGCTTTGCCAGTTAGATCCAGTCCATTCCTTAGCTTTCCAGCCTCATGGCGGATATACAGGCTGCAGCCATGTTTATAGCCTCTATGGCGTTTCAAGGTCCCTGCCAGCCAGCGAGCTACAACAGACAACACTCAAGTCCTCTCTCGGTAGCTGGCCCTCCTGCCTCAAACAGTCAGAGTTTGCCCTGGCAGGATGGCCCAGAAAGCCGGCATTTTTAAACGGCGCAGCTTTTTTCCTGCTACGGCTGAAAACCGAAAAGCATGTGTTCAGCTTTTCGTCAACACCGTTTAAGTGTTTCGTGGCAGGACCTCTTAATGAGCTGCAGGCTTTGCAGCTAAAGCTGAGTCAGGAAGCCTCTCTTAGATGAGGCGCTTGCTTGCCTCTAGCAAGCAGAGTAGAACCGAGAAATTGCTGCTACCAAGAAACCAGGCACAATGCTTACATTTTGTTCTAGAATTACTTCCCAAGCTGTCTCAGGCTTAATGTGGAAGCAGTTGTCCACGTGGGCGCCATATGAAGTAATAAGGGCGGTGGCGGGGCTGCGTCCCCAACAACCCAGCCGCCTGCCCGGCTAGCTTATGCCCCGAAATAATTGCACGGACATTGTATCCTTTTAATCACTGCTTGGCCCATTCTCTTCTAGGCTAATTCTCACATATTAATTTAGCCCATTTCTAATCATCTGTGTGTAGCACCCCAAGGTGCACTTACCGGGAAGATTCTAGCCTATGTCCATCCTGGGTCGGAGCTTCATCCCGGGAGCAGGGCATGGCGTCTCTCTCAGGCGTCTGCTCCCAAGAGCAGAGCTGTCGAGACTCTGACCTCACTTCCTGTTCCTCCCAGCGTTCTGTTCTGTTTTTACTCCTCCCACCTATCTTCTAACCAATAAAATGGGCCAGGGCAGTTCCTTTATTAGCCAATGACCTTCCTCTATCACTTTAGTACTTGTTGTGTCTTGTACTGATTCTGTCAGTTTGCAATTAGAACCTGATCCCAGTGTTTTCACACTAGAATTCTCACACATACTTTACAACCCAGATCTCCTAATTCCTTAAAGACTGATAGAGCACCTGGGGTGACATGCTGGGACAAAAAACAAACAAACAAAACACCTTTTAGGATAAAACAGTTTATTTTGGTTCACAGTTTGTGCCATGGACATTTCCTGGGGAGATATAAATACACTCCTAACCCCAGATAGAATGCCAGTGACAGAACAAAGTAATGATCCCAAAGTCCATCTTAGCAAAGCAATGAGTTTGTTGGGCTAACTTACAGAACATGGGTGACCCCAAAGAAGCGGCTCATTATGCAGGGCGGTGGTGGCACACGTCTTTAAATCCAGCACTCGGGAGGCAGAAGCAGACAGATCTCTGTGTGTTCGAGGCCAGCCTGATCTATAAAGTGAGTTCCAGGAGTCATAGTTACATAGAGAAACTCTATCTCGAAAAGAAAGAAAGAAAGAAAGAAAGGAAGGGGAAGGGGAAGAAGGGGAAGAATGGGAGGAAGGGGAAGGGGGGAAGGGGAAGGAGAAGAAGGGAAAGGGGGAAGGGGAAAGGGAAGGGGAAGAAGGGGAAGGGGGGAAGGGGAAGGACAAATGGAAGGGAAGGGAAGGGAAGGGAAGGGAAGGGAAGGGAAGGGAAGGGAAGGGAGAGAGAAACTGCTCACCGAAGACGAAGACTCTCATCTCAGGTGGCTAGATAGAATCCATCAGCTAGCTCTCCACATTCCACACTCTCTCTAAGTCCCAAGACCACATGAAACCTGGGAGAATTACAGCTGGTGGTGTGTAGAAAGGAGTGGGGGGGGCACCATGGTATAATGTGGGGGTATAATAACCTTCCCTCCATCCATAAATAAAAATCTTATTATGGGTAGAGGGAAGGCTTGGCAGTTAAGAACACTGGCTCCTCTTCCAGAGTCTCTTGAGTTCAATTACTTACACGGCAACTTACAACCATCTATAACTGTAGTCCCATGGGATCCTATATCTTCTGGTGTGTATACATGTAGACAAAACACACATAAACATAAAATACATAAATAAATATTTTTTTCCTTTTTCCCCTTTTTTGAAAATAGATTCAAAAGCCAGGCGGTGGTGGCGCACGCCTTTAATCCCAGCACTCAGGAGGCAGAGGCAGGCAGATCTCTGTGAGTTCGAGACCAGCCTGGTCTACAGAGCTAGTTCCAGGACAGGCTCCAAAACCACAGAGAAACCCTGTCTCAAAAAACAAAACAAAACAAAACAAAAAAACCCCACCTACTTCCAGGACAGCTAGGATTATTACACAGAGAACAAGGAGAATCCCTGTCTCAAAAACCAATATACATCAATATACATATACATATATGTATATTGTATATATGTATATGTATGGACAATGGTAGACTTTTTTTGGAAAAAATCCCCACCACCACGGAACCAGGAATTTCACTGTGCCCTCCTAATTACACCAAGAACAAGAATGTTAAAGGTTTACCAGACACCCCTGATCCCAAGGATGAAATGCCTACAGTTCAGATCCAGAGCCTGAGGCCATTAAGGGCAAGATTTCAGTTTTAAATACAGAGAAATCAGAATTATATGGTATAATGGGAAAAGAGTAAGACACCAGGACCTTCCCTTCTGGAGTGTTATGAGGGGAACAGGTCCATATAATATGACTAAGAAAGTGTGGTGTAAGTGTCTGCTCCCCGGAAGTCCTTTTCCTAAGGTCAGCCATTTGGGTAAGGGTCTCCATTCCCTTGGAGGCTTGAGGAAATTCCCTGCTTGAAAATGTAGTCATTCTTCTTTGTAGGCCCATATTTCTATATGGTATGACAGCCAGGCTCTAAAGCCATAGGCCCCTCCTGATGGGTCACATATCCTGCCAGGCAGGCTGTGGCTAACCTAACAAAAGGTCAGGATTTTGCTCCTTCCTTTGTAATTTGGAGAATGCCTTATAGAGATGCTGATTCAAGCCTATGTGACAGCTAGCATACACAGCAGACAGGTAGATGCAGACATGAGGAAAGGCCATTCACCTGGTTACCTAGGAAACAAAATGCTAATGTATTTTCCCCCTTGGTAAAGTTTTGGTATAAAGACTGTTTGGAGAATGAACTCAGGACTTCATAAGGGACCACTAAAAGTCTCCCTCCCAATGAAATCATGTGAGTTGTGTCTTTATTCCCATGCCTCCATGCTGCCGGTCCAGAGAGATAGTTTTTTTTAAAAATATTTATTTATTTATTTATTTATTTATTTATTTATTTATTTATTATGTATACAATATTCTGTCTGTATGCCTGAAGGCCAGAAGAGGGCGCCAGACCTCTTTACAGATGGTTGTGAGCCACCATGTGGTTGCTGGGAATTGAACTCAGGACCTTTGGAAGAGCAGGCAATGCTCTTAACCACTGAGCCATCTCTCCAGCCCCAGAGAGATAGTTTATGTTGGGGTCTAGTTGAGAAAAATAATTAATAATTGAGCATCTGGGCTAGCACCGGACTCCCACACTTCCTTGTTGTTGTCGGGTTTTTTTTTTTTGTTTGTTTGTTTTGTTTTTTGAGATAGGGTTTCTCTGTAGCTTTGGAACCTGTCCTGGAACTAGCTCTTGTAGACCAGGCTGGCCTCGAACTGCCTCCCGAATCCTGGGATTAAAAGCGTGTGCCACCACCACCCAGCCTGGAACTCACTCTGTAGACCATGTTGGCCTCGAACTCCCATCTGCCTCTGCTTCCTGAGTGCTGGGATTATACCACCACCCAGCTGATTTGGGCTCATTAAGATTTGTTTTTATCAAAAGAAAAAAGAAAAAAAGCCAGATGTTGGTGGCACAGTCCTTTAATCCCAGCACTCAGGAGACAGAAGCAGGCAGATCCCAGAGTTCAAGACCAACCTGATCTACCAAGAAAGTTCCTGAAAAGCCAGGGCTACACAGAGAAACCCAACCTCAAAAAAAAAAAAAAATTTTTTTTTTTTTATGTGTGTGTGGGTTGAGGACATGAGTGGAGATTCCCATGACAGCTAGAAGATGGTTTCAGATCCTGCCACTTGACATGGGTGCTAGCAGTAGAACTTGCGTTCTCTTCCATATCTCCAGCCATTTTTTTTTGTTGTTGTTTTTTTTGAGACAGGGTTTCTCTGTGGTTTTGGAGCCTGTCCTGGAACTAGCTCTTGTAGACCAGGCTGGTCTCAAACTCACAGAGATCCGCCTGCCTCTGCCTCCCAAGTGCTGGGATTAAAGGCGTGCGCCACCACCACCCGGCCCACTTTTTTTTTTTTAATTTTACATTCATGAGTGTTTTCTTGCATGTGTGTACATATATCTTATCCATTCCTGGTGTCAAAGGTCAGGAGGAGATACCAGATTCTCTGGAACTGGTACAGACATCTGTGAGCTGAAAACTTCACAGGAAACAGAAGTACCAAGTGCTCTTAATTGTTCAGGCATCTCACTAGGTTTGATTTTTTTGGGGGACATGTTCTTACTCTGTAACCAAGATTCTCAACTGGAAATCTGCCTGTCTCCTGAGAGCTGGTACTACTGACATCAGCCACCAAGCCAGGCTTGGATTTGTTTCTGAGACAGGTTCTCAGTATGTAGTCCTATTTGGGATTGGCTATGTAGACCAGGCTGGTCTCAAATTTAGAGCTCTGCCTGTCTCTGCTTTACTGAGTGCTGAGTGCCTGGTATCAGGGTTTTGGAGAGGGTTTCCCTCTGTAGTTCAGGCTGATTTCCTCTTGGGTCAGCCTGAGAATTTGAGGGTGGACCACACTACACCTTAGAGGCAGTCACTGTTATGAGAATGAAGGCTTTGAGGATGAGAATGTCTTGGCACTGGATAAAAGTGATGGATGTGCAACACTTTGATACTACCCAATGCCACTGCCTACCTTAAAACAATCAATAGGCCAAAATGTGGTAACATGAATTTTAATTCAACGTGCAGGGAGTAAACTGTACTAAGTACCCACTTTGTCACCCAGCTGCAAACCCGAACCTATGAGCCACTTTTTAAAAAAATATTTTTATGGTTTATTTAACTTTATTTTATGTGCATTGGTATGAAGGTGTCAGATCCCGTGCAACTGTAACTTCAGACAGTTGTGAGCTGCCATATCGGTGCTGGGGATTGAACCTGGGTCCTCTAGAAAGAGCAGTCAGTGCTCTTAACCACTGAGCCATCTCTCCAGCCCCATGAGCCACTTTCAACAGTGCCAAATGGCTGAATAAGAAACTGTGAGGGTGGATTTTCTTTACTGTATATACCCAATGTGGTTTTGACTTTTATTATTTTTTAAAATAATCTCATATAGCTCAGGTTGGCCTTGCAACTCTTATGAACCTGGGGCTGGTATTAGGCATGCCCACACTTTGCTAACAAGCAATGTTGTGACAGAGGAAGTATATGTAAGTCTGAGGGCTGAAAAACCAATTACCCTTGTAGACCAAGTTGCTGGGCTGGCTATCTATCTATCTATCTATCTATCTACCTACCTACCTATCTATCTATAGACAGGTTTCTCCACATTAACGGCCCTGATTGTCCTCGAACTCATTTTGTAGGCCAGATTGGATTTAAAGAGAGAACCACCTGCTTCTGCCTCCAGAGTGCAGGGAATTAAAGGTGTGTGTCATTGCCCAGGTGCAGTCCTTTTGAATTTTGAGATAGGGTCTTCCTAAATACACCAGGCAGACCTTGAACTCCGAAGCGTTTTGCATCAACCTCTCTGAAGTAGCTGGAGTTACAAGTCAGATTAATACCTGTTTAGAGTTGGACAAAGTAGTCCACATCGTTAATCCCATGCTGGGGAGACAGAGTTAGGCAGATCTCTGAGTTCAAGGCCAGCTGGAGTTACAGTGAGACACAAAACGACAAAACATTTTTGAGTAACAAAGGTGCCCTGTGTACACACGTTTATGGTTATTGATATCCTTAACACTCATCAGTTCACACACAACAAATCATCAAGTTTCTTTGGTTGCACGTAGGAGTAATACTAACTCCTCACCCTTGATGAAGGAGGCAGCTTAGTTTATCCTGTGAACCCCATGAAAAGGTACCCCATTTTTAAAAATAACTTATTTTTATGAGAACCAATTGTTTTGCTTGCATGTATGCCTGTGTGAGGAAGTCAGATTCCCTGAAACTTGAGTCACAGTTGAGAGCAGCCATGTGTGTGCTGGGAATTGAACCCAGGTCCTCTGGAAGAACAGTCTCTTAACCACTGAACCATCTCTCCAGCCCCAATAGCAATGTTCTCAACTGCTGAGACATCTCTCTACCACTAATTTTATTTTTAGTTTTTTGAGACTTGGCCATCCTAGAACTCACTTTAGGTACCAGACTGATATCAAACTCACAGCCTGTCTCCCAAGTGCTGGGATTAAAGGTGTGCACCTCCCCCCGACCCCATTTTTCAACCCAAATAATTATTCATCTTGGAGAATGAACTTACTTATTTCCACACACGAAAGTATGAAGCATCCCATGCAGTTTGACAGAGCGTCCCATGCAGTTTGACAGAGCGCAGAAATACACACTGAAAATCACCTTTCTCAATGGCAGGCCTACTTAAAAAAAAACTAAAAAGTCTTAAGCCAGGCAGTGGTGGTGCACCGGAGGCAGAAACAGGTGGTCTCTAGAGTTTGTGGCCAGCTTGGTTTATAGAGACCAACTTTTATTCGATGATCCCAATATTCTGGAGGCTGAGGCAGGAGAGTTGCATAGGGAGACTGTGTCAAAAACAAAGCTGGAGAGACGTCATCAGCTGTGGGCACCGGCTGCCCAGCCTGTTGAAAGGTGTTGGATCCTTCGGGCTCACCCGCGGTGGGAGTCTCCTTGCAAGCAGTCCTCTGCAATCCATGTATACACCATGGCCCGTTCATGTGCACACACTAAATAAGTAAATCTAAGAAAAATAAATGCCGCTTGCCATGAGGCCCTTGGTTCCATTCCCAGAACAAACACTCTTCAGACCACATCTGAGCAGCAATGAAGAGAAATGTTTCAGTAGCATTGCTTTATTGCTTATTAAGTTTTGACATTGATATTCCAATTGAAGTTCATCTCATATCCCAGTAACGCTCCTTGACAGAAGTGCTGATGGAATTCTACAGTATTTTATTGCCTCTTTTATAATTAATAATCACCACTGGCTGATGTTTCCAAGATGTGAGCTGTGTACCGTCCAAGGATGGAAACAGCATTGTAATTTCAAAAGGAAAAAAAAAATCATTCTGATCCTATAAAAACTTGGTACATGCTACCTTAAATATACTAAGCCTTCCTTTTTCAGATTCAGAACTACCAAACTATTGCTTGGAATGGAAATATCTTCATTAACTATGAGTTTTTACAGATAGAGCCCATCTATGGGAATTTATATGTGTTTTCCATCAATGGAATAATTTCATGCTTTCTTCCTAAAAACTTATATGTGGGAATAACGGAATTAAGAGACAACAAAACTAACATCCTGCATTAATGGTGAGATGGTACACAAAGAGGGAAAACATGAGCCAGGCAGTGGTGGCGCATGCTTTTAATCCGAGCACTCGGGAGGCAGAGGCAACAGGTGGCTCTCCTGTGAGTTCAAGGCCAGCCTGGTCTACAAGAGCGAGTTCCAGGACAGGCTCCAAGGCTACAGAGAAACTGTGTCTCGACCTCCCCCCCCACATACACACACAAAAAAGGCAAAACATGAAACTGATCAGCAAGCACAGCCTATGGAAAGCTCCAGGGGCTTTCTCAGACCTCATGCACAGGCCAAGGCCAATGCTGTGATTATGACAGAGACAGAACATAGAGAATACAGCGCATTATAACAACCAAAATCCAGCTGGTCATGGCTGTATACACACGGTCCCAGTATTCCAGGGCTGAGACAGGACTGAGTTCCGAGGTCAGTGTGGGCCAAGCAATATGCTATCTCAATGCCAAAGTTAAAGTAATGAATCGAATTAAAAAAAAAATGTCGCCAAGCAATAGCAGTGCACACCTTTAATCCCAGCACGCAGGAGGCAGACAGGTGGATCTCTATGAGTTCCAGCCTGGTCTACAGTGTCTTGAAAAGCTCTCACCCACATGGATGGTTGAACCATAATGTCCCACATACCATGAAGGTAAATAAGGGAATACCCCTAAATAATTAAAAAAAAAAACAAAACAAAACCTTGAGCAAGTTATATTCCTATCATCAAGCTGTTTCCCAAGCAAAAGACAAACACCACAAAACAAAACCCCACATTCTGTCAGTTGCTGCATTTACCAAGCATCAGGAAGATCTACTTTATTAGTCTAACTGCAGTGCAGACAGCCAAAGGCCACTTGGGAAAAAATGTTTACCTCTTTTCATATTCTAACAGAGGTGGGAAGCCATCCACTGTACAGCATCAGCCCTTGAGGTACATTGGGAAGGAAACGGCTGAGTCTTTCCACCAAATAACACACACCCTAGTACTGCTTATAAATCAAAGAGAAAATAAAACACATCCCTTTGAACAGGGAGAAAGAGGTCATTCCGTGGGGGTATCTTTAGAGTCTGCATCAGTTTGCTCCATTTCATCGTCCATGATTCCTGGGATAGCTGTAACAGGTATGGTGCTCTCTGTTGCCACTATGAATGCTTCATTTCTGGCCTCAGTGGCCTCGCTTCTAGCCTTGTCTTCGGTGTTCCTATTTTCAGACGCTGTTTCACAGGTCTGCTCTCCCAGCGACTTTTCAGTGTGGGGGTCACTACTGGTGTCTGCTGTGTCCACAGGGCCTTCCTCTTCAGCTGTAACTTCACTACGCTCTGCACCTGGCTCTCCGTCCCCCTCTACAGCTCTCACCGCTGCTGTGATCACCTCTGCTAAGACCTCTGCAGCTACTTCCTCTGGAGTCTCTTCCTTCCCTCCAGCATTGTCATCTCCCTCTGTCTCAACATCAACTGTTTCATTGGCAAAAGGATCCTCACCCTGAACCAAGAGAAAACACAAATCAGTGCTAGAGCCAGAGGCCCAGTTTGTGAGGAGCTGTGGTTTTGAGGAAGTCTGCACAGCATACTGCAGCTTTCAGCTCATTTTATTTATCGAGAACTTCACACACACAGAAGTACTGTACTCATACCATTTCCCCTCTCCTTGCTCCAACTCTTCCCATGTTTCCCTCTGTCCTCAAATTCATGGCCCCTCATTTGTTAATCATCATGCACATTTTGGGAAGGGAGTGTCAGGGATGAAATCCTAGTTCTCACATATGCTAACAAACAAGTACTCCACCACTAGTGCCACCCAGAGACCCTACCTACAGTTTTAGCCTGGTGTTACGGCCCTGGCTGGCCTCAAATTCAGTAATCCTCTTGCATCTGGCTCCCAAGGGCCAGTACTTCAGGTACGTGCCACCACATTTTTAAGCACTTTTAACTTCATTTGTAGTTTATTTCATTGTTTTGTTATGAGACCAGGCCTTCCTTGGCTCCAGGGTAGCCGGGACGGATGTGTCACTGCGCCCAGCTTGGATGCTTTATACAAAGCGCACCATCAGCATCTGCTCAGTACTTCACAGCTAGACAACCATGGCTTTCTCTGGTGTCTGCATGGCGTGATGTGGCCATCTACTAAGCAGCACCACATCCCCATTCACAGACCGGCAAGTCTCTAGAAAGCCCAATGTCACAGATCCAGCCCTCCTGGTATTTTTTCTTTTTTTTTCTTGGTTTTTCAAGATCAGGTTTCTCTGTAACTTTGGTGTCTGTCCTGGAACTTGTTCAATAGACCAAGCTGGTTTCGAACTCACAGAGATACACCTGTCTCTGTGTCCTGAGTGCTGGGATTAAAGGCGTGTGCCACCACCACCCGGACAGCCCTCTGTGTTTTAATGTCTTTCAATTTTTTTTTCAAAATTCAGAAATGCTAGCCAGGAATGGTGACATGTGCCTGGTCTACAGAGGTAGGTCTAGGACAGCCTGTCCTGAAGGAAACAAAACTCAAAAAAACATATAAACAAACAAGTAAATAGTAAAAATTCAGAAATAAATGCTGGTCACTGTACTCTGGCTACATTCCATATAAATCTCCCACCACCCCCTCCAAGGCTTTTTTGGCTCACTAGAGTCACAGATACAAACCTTGAGGTATTTTTCCAGCATCTTCACTATATGTTTGTTGTTCAAAACACTCTTAGCCACATGGAGACTTGTTTTCTTGAACTGCTCAGCAGCCAACTGCAAAAGGCAACCAAAAGTAGGCTTTGTAAAATAGCCAAGAGAAACCAGAAACTACCCAGTATATGTGATGGCTACTTTAACTGTCACCTTGACACAACCCAACCACCTGGAAGAAAGTCTCAATGCTGTACTGAGTCAGGGGGTGGCACCAACTCCCGGACTGCGTACATAAGAGGAGAGAGAACCAGCTGATCACTAAGCACGCATGCATCCATTCTCTCTAATCTAAAGTGACAGCTGCTGCAGGCTCCACCTGGACTTCCTCGAAACGATGTACTACAACCTGGAATTGTAAACCTTTCTTCACTAAGTTGCTTATGGTCAGGGTTATTTCCTACAAGAACATCGAGCTACTCAGCCATAACATATATGGAGAGGACCCAGCTCAGATCCACTGAAGGTTCTCTGATCTCTGAGAGCCCCCATTGAGTCCCGGTGGTCCATTGATTCTGTGGGCTGTGTTCTCAGGGGGTCCCTGGTTAGGGGTATTTTATCACAGTTAAGAAATGAAACTAGAGCCGGGCGGTGGTGGCGCACGCCTTTAATCCCAGCACTCGGGAGGCAGAGGCAGGAGGATCTCTGTGAGTTCCAGACGAGCCTGGTCTACAAGAGCTAGTTCCAGGACAGGCTCCAAAACCAGAGAAACCCTGTCTCGAAAAACCAAAAAAAGGGGGGAAATGAAACTAGGGCCGGGCGGTGGTGGCACACACCTTTGATCTCAGCACTTAGGAGGCAGGACATCCAAATGTCCTATAAAATGGTCTTGGTGTTTGTACAGGATCTATGCATTTCCTCCCTGTATTTTAAGCCTAACTTGTAAGCCTAACATAACAAAGGCTGTGCTATCAGCTATGGTAAGGTATTGGCTGGGGAACATTAAAGAATTGCAGTGTGTTCAGTCAGTATAGTTGCAATTCCTCTATTAAATGTTTTCAATCCTCCATTAGTTCAATCTGTGACTATGGAATTCAGAGATGAAGGCAAACTATATTTACAATCAGACATTTTATGAAAGAAACACAGCAACAACAAAACCTTGCTAACCCCTGGTTTAAACCTTGCCTTTAGACTCAGCTTCATCATCAAGGAAAAACCAAACCAGTACCAAAACCCAGGTTGGTCCCCCAAGCCACTGAGTTCTGCTGAATGGCCCTTGGCCTCACCTTACAGAAACCCAGTTTCAATTCAGAATTTCAGCTACTATATACAGCCAATCCAGTCACCAAATTTCTACCCCCCACCCCACCTCGAAATAAGGCAAAGATGGGTGTGGAGATATACACTGTTAATTTCTGGGAGGCAGAGGCACGTGGGTTTTTGAGTTCCAGGTCAGATGGCGGCTACCCCATGAGAACCTGTCTGAAACGAGAGAAAGAGAAAGAGAGAGAGAGAGAGAGAGAGAGAGAGAGAGAGAACGAACAAGAGAGAATAAAAGCCTGCTTCTCAACTCAGCCTCCTCCACATAGGTGGAGTAACAGTTACATTTCAACTTGCATTTTAATAGAATTGGGAGTGATGGATACAGTAAGACGACAAGCTCACTGAGGACCTGCTAGTAACGCAAGCACTCCTGGGACAATATCAATAGTCGGTCACTCCAGGAGCCAGTCTGAATCAAAACAAGACTTACCCTTCGGTTATGGTTATGGTCCACAGAGTGCAGATGCCGCTGGAGGAGCTGGTGCTGTGCAGGAATCAGCATGTCACAGGCCATGCAGTGTGCGGCTTCAATCTTCTTGAAGAAATGCTCCTGGCCAATCCCTGGAATGGAACCCATATAAACAGTTCTTTTCCTCCTTCCCAGCAAGGTCCACACTATCCCCATGCCGCCCTCTAAGGTCATCATGAGGACAGAAGGTGAGAGGTTGGAACCCACTCTCCTAACTATCCCTGCAGGAGACCTGCCCCACTGTGGGGTGCTATGCCCACACCTCATCCTTCCAGCTGTCGACACGACATCGGGGGGTTTCACATCGCTCTGATGAGAGGCTATACAGCTTCGTTCTCGTTTCACTGCACCCAGGGCTCCTTTCCACCCCGTGCTTTCCCCACAGGACTTGGCTTCACATTCTTGGTAGCCCTAGGCTGGCATTACACTGTATTTTTTTAATTTTTTAAGACTTGCATTTTGCTCGCACATATGTCTGTTCACCACATGTGTACTTGGTGCCCAAGGAGGCCAGGAGAACTGGAGTTACAGACAGCTGTAAATTGCCATGTTGGTCCTGGGTATCATATCCAGGAACTCTAGGAGATCAGCCAGTGCTGTGAATGCCAAGGCATTTCTTCAGCTCCTGGACTGTTTTTTTTTTTTTTTTTTTTTTAAATTTTCGAGACAGGGTTTCTCTGTAGTTTTTGGTGCCTGTCCTGGAACTAGCTCTTGTAGACCAGGCTGGCCTCGAACTCACGGAGATCCTCCTGCCTCTGCCTCCCGAGTGCTGGGATTAAAGGCGTGCGCCACCACCGCCCGGCTTAGACTGGTTTTTTATGGTGTAGGGATTAAATAATTCCAGGCCTCATGCACGCTAGTTAAGTACTGCAACACAGAAGAGTTGTTCAAGCCTCTGCACCGTCTATTTTTCTTCCTCTTCAATCTATTTATTTTATGTGTACAGGTATTCTGTCTATATGCTTGTCTATGTATAGAAGCCAAAAGAGGACACTGGATCTCAGACAGTTGTGAATCAACTGGACTGGAATCAAACCCGAGTCCTCTAAAAAAAAGCATCCAGAATAATCTGGACACTGGGATCACAACTGACCTTTAAATGGATCTGGTTTGGGTTTAGGGCTTTCCTTCTCCAACAATTCCTGGCGCCGTTTCTCAATTTTCTTATTCCTGTTTATGATGTACTCCTGGAAGGATGGAAAGGTGCCACCAAATGAAACAAGAACACACTATCTGGACTTTTCTGACTACTCAAAAGGGTGAGAAGATTCTAGTGTGGCAGCTCGAAGATCAAAACTCGCCGTGGTTAGAACTATCATCACTCTGTGACACAGGAACACATACAATAGTTTCCATTTGGGGAAAGAAACTGGATTATGTTTAGGTCTCTCATTCCCTGTAATCCTCTGAAGGCTCTAATGCTGGCAGAGCTTTCCATGAAGACTTTACCTGGAGGAACTCCACTGTCTTGTCGGGCAATTTGGTACTTATAAACCGCAATGTCTCTTTATGAAATTTGCTTTGCAGATGCTTTTGGATTTCTTCATCTTCAAAGCTACGAAACTTGCATACAGAACAGGCAAACTGAATCCTAGAAGGCAACACAGAAAGGAATCACTAGTTCTTCTCTGAGCACAGAGATGCACCCAGGAAACAGGGTTCTTCTGGTCCTTAAGGGCGTTCAAAGAGCGCCTCCCAGTCTCTCTCTTAGGTGTTGAGCAATGAACCCAGCAAGGAAACAGACATTACTGTAGGTCCCTGTCTGAAGAGCGTACAGCCTCTCAAATATTTTCTGAAAACTATTCCACCAGTAGCATACCGGGCCAAAAAGAACTCTCTAAAGTGATAAAAGAAATGGAAACATTCACAGGTCCTTTAGGTAGGGCTGATGATAAACTACTAAAAGTTGTGGGGACTCTCTGATATCCCCCTCCCCAGCCCCCTCTGTGTAGCCTTGACTGTCCTTGCCTGCCTCTGGCTCCCAAGTGCTGGGATTAAAGATGTGCACCACCATGCCTAGATTTCTCTAACAATCTTAAATTTCTTTGAAATCCTTGGTCATTAGTGCTGAGATTGAAGATTAAAAACAGAACAAAACAAAAAAATATAAGATGTGAGGACACAGATGTAATTCAGTTATTATAGCATTTACCTGGCATGCAATGGGTATTATCCCCAACAAAAATGTCACCTCTCCCTCTGGCATGAAGACACCCAGACCATCTCATCATTTCTGAATCAAGGGGTGTATACATCTGCTTGCTTATGTGTGTGGATGCACAAACAACAGGAGGCTAGACGCCCTGCTCTATCACTCTACACCTCGTCCCTTTCAGACAGGGTCTCTCACTGAACCTGGAGCTGGGCTATCAGCCAGCAAACCCTTGTGATCCTTTTGTCTCACCCCCAACCCCTAGCGTTGAGCTACAGATGTACATGGCTATGATGAGCTTTTCTTGTAGGTGCTGGGGATTTGAATTTAGGTCCTTATGCTTACATAGCAAGTGCGCCTACCTACAGAACCATCACCCCAGACCAAATGACTTTTTAAAAATTTCATTTATTGGGGAGTGGAGCATGTGCTTGTGCAGAGTTCAGAGGACAATCTGTGAGAGCTGGCTTTCTCCTACCAGGCGGATCCCAGGAATCAAACTCAGGCAACTGGTGTGGAACAACTGTCTTTACCCACTGTACCAATCCAAATCAAAGGTTTTGGTGAACTTCTAGGAAAAGATGATTTTGTGTTTTGTCGATTCCTAGTTTCTACTGTTAGGACCTCTTTTGCTAAGCATTTCTCTGCACAGGAAAATTGTGGTAGTACCTGAGCCTTAAAACCAAGGATAGTAGTTTGGAGAAATTGCTCAATGAGTAAAGGCACTTGACACCAAGCTTAAAAGACTCACATGGATCTGCAGGAAACCACAGGATGGAAAGAGAACCAACCTGTACAAACTGTTCTTTGACCTTCATAAGCATGCTGTGGCAGATGAACACACACACACACACACACACACACACACACACACACACACACACACACCTCTGCATAAACACATGCCCTACCCTGCAATCAATAATAAATTTAAGAAATCATTTGGTCTGGGGAGATGGCTCTGTAGGTCAGAGTACCTGTTATGTAAGAAGCAACAAACACTAATGTAGCGACTCTGATTTCCAGCCAGTAGCTGCTTAATCAATGAATCATGACAGACAGACCCATGGTGTATTATTACAACAGCACTCTATGGGTCTGGCATTTTACCATTCTTCTATTCTGAGACAAATTTGGCCAGCAAAATCTCAAACACCTATATTCTCACTCTGTTGAATTCCAGAGATTGACTAGATTTGGATAGAGAACCAAGACATCCTCCCCCTGCCACTTCTGTCAAATGAAGGTCACTTTCTGGGAGGCTGAATGCCAAGTCAGCAGACAGGACTGGGCATCCTTTCGGCCTGCTGATGGGCACATTTGACCTCCACAGTCCTAGTATAAAGGCCCTAATCCCAACAATGAGGAAAGATGGTGGTCTCTGAGGCGGATTCTTGGAGCAAAACCAGAAGGCTAACTACATGCACCTTTCACACACTTCTCTAAGTCGTACCTCCCAATAACCTGGCTAAGAGCTCCTGACAGCTGGAGTCAAACCAAACTCCTATGCATTACGGAGGGAGGACAGGTAAGCTTGGGGAGGTAGACAGTGCCCAGACTCTTTACCTAGCCTGTCAATCTGCCTCACTGGCCTGTCAGCTGTTACCTGTCAGCTGCTCGGTCCCGCATCCTGTCTCTCCTCCTTTGCTTCTCCCGTCTTTTCTTCACATCCTCGTCTTCATCCTCCTTTTCTCCTGTAACAGAAAAGTTCCCTCGAGACACTGAGGAGCCTACAGGCAAGGTCGGCTCCAGGGCCAAGTTGGATGCTGCAGTTTGGCAGCCACACCTTGTGCCCATCTTCCATTTCTTTATTGTGGCAGAGCCAGGACCCCACGGCACTGAGGAGCTGTTAGAGGCTCCTATGTACCAGGACCTTTGATGAGAACCCAGAGGAGTTGCCTCACTCCTCCCATGGCCTGATGGGCAGAGGCCCATCCCACTCATGGCCACCTAGTCTGTTCTGTCCCAGCCTACTGGTCCAATATAGCACTCTGTTGTTGGGTCTTCTCCCATGTCACTCAAAGCGCAGCAAATAACCCCACAGAGGCAGAAGTTGAAGGCCTCAGAAAATAAAGCAAGCTAAGCTGCACTGCCGCCCTCCATCCCACCTCTAGGTGGGCTGTGGTGACCGTCCAGTTGGCCTCACCTGAACTAAGGACTCAGCAGGTCTGACAGTCCTTGCTGGCCCGATCTCTATCTTCCACTCAGAAAACCAACAACCTTGGACTTTCCCAAGGCTGAGTGGGAAGCAATCCTAGAAACAAAAATGGGAAGAGACCAATTGGTCCTCCCATCCATTTCCTGGGCTGGCATAGCTCCCAGGAGAGCCCTGTGGCCAGTATCTCAGCATGAGACCACACCAGATCCCCAGGCTCAGGGCTGGATGCTGAAAAAAGGTTGTATAAGCATCTGAACTGTAACCCCTACCCCTGATGCCAGTCCCGAGACTGTCCCACGAAGATGGCGACCGGCGTGCGCTGCTCAGAAGCCTCTCAAAAGGACGTGTGGGACTTTTGGCAAGAGGTCACTGCCTGAAACTATGACTGCTGTTTAATAGCATAGTCATCCCGGTTGGGTAGCAGGACCTGTGCGCAACAAACATGTCACCTTTGCTTTAGCATTTACCCGGCTGCATGATCTGCTGAAAGCTGGGGAGGAATCCCGTGCTGTGGGCAAAACTTTAATGTGCGGGGTGGGGACATCTGAGGAATAGTTAACCCAAGAACTTTAAAGGAGCCAAGGGCCTGCACATCATAAGGGGTGAAGGCCAGCCTATGATCATGGAGGGAAATCAGCTAGGACAGGCCCACAAGAACATGGAGAAAGACCAAGTGGCTGCAGAGTGAATCTAAGGCCTTGCAAAGCAGGCGGCTTCTCCGAGTCACCCTAGCGGTATAACCTTGTTGGGCTCTTGGGTCTCTTGCCCTAGAACTGACAAGACCTGTTCTTGCTTTTGAGATTTGGGCCTGAGAGCACCTTACAGGTCACTCTCGCAACCTCAAGACCAACCACAGCAGGTATTTGTTCTCTGTCCACACAATCAAAGCTGCCAGTATTTCTGGCAAAGGCCAAGGCATACACTGAGGTTGATGATTGAGAACAAAAACAAGCAAAACAAAACAAAACAGAAAAACCCCCAAAAACCAAAAAACTAGATGGCAGGAACAGCAAAGATGGGCCAGAATATGGGAAGAGGGAATAAAAAAAGGGGCCTCTTTCTCTTCAGATTTTGGAAATACACTTTCCTACCATGGGTATCTGGTGATACCCAGAGATGGGCTCCCCAGTTCCTATAACCTATATCTATATCCACGGAGGCAAATGAATTCTTTCAAGCAAATCCTGCCCCAAAGACTGGAGCAAAGCTTTGGGGGTGGTTCCCACAGTGTAGACCCACTGCACAGCTGCAACTCCTCTACCATGCCATGGATCTTGGCAGTGAGTGCGGGTCAGACAGGAAGGCTGCAAAGGATACTGGGTGATGCCTACCTTTTTGTTTCCTGGAGTCACTGAATTCATCCTCCTAAAAAAGGTCAACGCAATGTCAGGCAGTGAGGTGGAAGTTCCAAAATTCTCTATAAGCAGCCTAGGCCCTAATACCTAATGTGTGGTCTCACCACAGACCTTGGCCTGCTGTGGTGCTGGGAAATGAGGCAGTATAAGGGAAACCTCAGAGCCAAAGAGCAGAGCCCAAGTGCTCTGTTATGATTCACTGGCACTAGAAGACTATAAAGGGGGCTTGGAGAGTTGGCTCAGTGGTCAACAGCACTTGTTGTTCTTGGAGAAGACCTGGGTTCAATCCCTGGAAGCCACATGGTGGCTCACGAACATCTGGACATCTAGTTACAAGGCATCTAACACCTCTGACCAAAGGACACATCAGGCATGCACGCAAAACACTTTTATACACATGAAATAATAAATTATTGAAGAAAAAAAAAGACTATAAAAAAAGACTACCAAGTCACTAACTTAGTTCTCTCCAAAGTGATAGAACCTGCCTCGGGGAGGGGGAAGGGGGGAGGAGTCTGTGTGTGTGTGTGTGTGTGTGTGTGTGTGAGAGCGAGGGGGGGGGGTGACAGCAGCAAATCCCATATAGTCTACTAGTAGGAGAAGCAGCTCTGGTTTGTATTATTCTAATTCCAACACTGATTGGAAATAGGCTTTCCCAATTTCCAAGTGTATTTAGCATTCTAACAAATTAGGATAAATAGAGATCCGATGATTATCTAAACAGAGTCAATGCCTTGGACAAGAGATGTGCAGAGACTTCCACCATCAAGAGCTAAGTCAACTGAACTGGGAACAAGCAAGACTCTCACAAAAGTGTCAAGGCTGGGCAGAGCCAGGTGGAGAGTGACAGAACACTTGAAGGGCACTGTTTAAGCTCTGGATTCCATTTCTTGCCACCCAGAAGAGAAAAGCTATTGAAGACCTGTTAGCCCACCCTCACCCTTCTTTCCACCTGACTGTCAGAAGTACCTAGAAGAAATTTTCTAATTCCATATACAGAGAGAAAGAAAATTATCCTCCTCAGAAATGTGGTGTGGCCTGAGAACTGGCCTCTGCAGCCACTCCCCAGTGACTGGCTATCAGGACAACAGGCTGCAGACAGAGCCAGCGGCACCCTACAGAGTCCTACAGTTAGAAGGCTGATGGCTACAGTCAACACAGAAAAGCAAGAACAATGATTTGGGACCTTTTTCTGGGGAAGAGGAAAAGTAGGAAGGGGGACAACTGGTTGGGATGTAATGTATGAGAGGAGAGGGAGTGGGGAAGGAGAGAGTAAGAGTTGTTACAGGGTGCTCAAGAGATAGGTAGTTGTGTGGTTGAGTCTATCAATACAGCTATTTTCACCTCTGTAGAGAAAGATAAAGGACAGAAGAAACCCCAGAGACAAAGAATCTGTGGTGAACTCACCCCCCTGAATTCTTCATCTCCTGACCGTAGGTCACCAGCTCCATCATCTGTCAAACACAGGCAACAGAAGTATTAGCCCCTAGGTGGTGGCCCCCAGAGCATAATCATGCTCCCAAGCTCACTGACCAGACTGACAACAGGGGACAAAGTTGCCAGTAAACAATACCACATATCAAGTCTGAGCAGGCAACTTACTCATGTTGAACCTACCCGGTACAGCGGTCCCCAGAGCATACCGTTTTCAGATAAATCTCCTTCGCTGTCAGCTCGGGCCAGTTTGGCATCTGGCTCTTCATACAATGGAAACTGCTTCCGCTTCCTGCCCATGCTGTCTGGTCCAAAGCGCTCAAACCCTCTCCTTCGGGGCTACAGATACAAGCACATGCCATGTAAAGCTAACCTGGGCCAGTAAGTGCCCCACAGATGAGATCAAAGTTTGTAAGAACAAAGAACACAGGCAGGAAAAGCCTTAAAAAGTAAACTGTACTACATTTGGAGTCCAGAGTCAGTGTCATGCTTGAAGAAGCCAGACATGCACAGCCACATGTGATTCACCAGGCTGACTCAGGCCGCCCCTGTTCTGTGACAGATGAACTGATGGAGATGATCTAAACCAAGTGGTGTAAACCTAGTGATAGCGAACGGCACACTGGGGAGTAAGAGCGTCACACAGTACAGGCAGGCACACAGCTTTTACCTCAATAAAGCTGCCAGGAAGAAAAAGCAAGACCTGACATAACTTGGTGAACTTACCCAATCCCGTATCCGAGTCTGGGACCGACCACATCCATAAGGCATGGTGCTACCAAAACCGCCCACCCCCTGCATGCCCATCATGCTGTAGTCAGGGGCCATGGACTGGGAGAAGAGGGAAGGAGGTGGCCTGCTGGTGGAGGGCCCAGCCAGACCACGCCCACCCACGTAGTTCAGCTCATTCCAGGCAGCAGGCAGGGGCTCCGAGGACGATGAGGGTGGCATGAAGGGATCACTGCGTATGAAGGTGCTGGAGTTGCTCCGGTCTTGGAATCGGGTCTGGCCCTGGCCCCGGCCCCTCATGAAGCCATCAAGTGAGCCCCGTTCTGGTGTTGGGTCCCGACAGTCATTGAATGTCCCACCAAAGCTACCATTGCGGTCAGCCCCCAAGTCAAAGTCATAATCATAGCTGTAGCTGGGGCGATAGGGATTCTGCTCAGGCAAACAGGGCCTGGAGTCATAGGGCTCATACGGCTGGAAGCGGAAGGAGCTGCAAGGGAAGTACACAACCTGTTAGGAGCAGCCAGGGTACTGGCTAAGCCACCTGGGCCACCCAATCATCAGTCCTCAGCCTAACCTCACATTAAGCTGACCTCCTTAGATTCAGTACAGAAAACCAAACCACCCCCTTAGATTCAGTACAGAAAACCAAACCACCCAGTATCCATTTAAATGCCCAGAAGGCAAAACAGCCCAAGACCTCATTCAAACATTGCTAACAAGAAAGAGCATGAACTCTTGCCAGATGAAGACAAAGTCTGGAATTAACTAAATCAGCCAACAGTTTAGTCTTCAAGTCTTACTACAGCACCCCTAACTCCCTGTAGGGCCCAACTCCTGTCTAATACACAAGAGCAGGAAAGACGTCTTTCTAAGAGTTGGTACCCACTCCCACCTCATGATGCCAGAAAGTAATTCCACCAGGAAAGGTTTAATCACCTGTCTCGGTCCTGTATGCCCTCCCCACCGCTGCTGGTCCCACCCCTGCCTCCTTCCTTGGACAACATGTCCAAACGCTGGTTGATCTTGGCAATGAGCGAGTCAGAATTGTCAGTGCACGGCTCTGGTGCAAAAGAGGCCATATGCATGGCAGAGCTCCCAGCTGCCAGGCCACCATCACTGGCCTTGGTGGCCTCCCACGAGGCTGGGCCATAACTGTAAGGCGCTCCCGCAGAGACATTCGTATTCTGGGCGTTGTAGTAGCTGTAGTTGTCATAACCTGTCAGAAGAAAGAGAAACTATGTCAGACCTCAGAACATGAGGCTGCCCATGACATCGTGCACAGAAGCACTCTTGGTCTTGTAGAGAAAGATTCACCAACATCAAACCACAATATACAAGTGATCAAGACCAGAGATGGGGGCCACAGGTGTTCTACTAGCAGGCTTTCACTAAAGACAGTAGGATTTGTTCCCTAAACAGAGCCAGTGGCAGCTAAGAACCTTGGAATAGCAATTCAGGGTACCGACAAAGACATTTGAGAGCTGCAGTTTTTGCACTGTACCCACAATCCCTCTCTAAGTTCAAACTCCCCCTCAGGACAGCCTAGCTCCAGCACTGATACTCAGCACCCAGTGTACACAGCCAGGATGGGAACTGGGGACCTGTACTTCAGCCCATCTGGGTGGCTCTCAGAGCTTCACTTGCTTCCTCAAGACCCCTTTCATAAGGTCTTACCTTGCCAGCTGGCCACACTGCTTCCGTATGTACCTTAAGAGAAACAAGACAGAAGGGCTTCAGTGTCCCTAGGGACAGCTGCCACCTCACTTCACCAGAGGACAGGCTGTGACAATGTGGCAGAGGTCCTTGGCATGTTTCATAGAACAGGTACAGAACATACCAATATTTCTCTCCCAGGCCAGCCTGACTTCTCCCCTGAAAGCTAAGGAAAGGAAGGGAAACAGCAGACCCCAGGATGCCGACCTACACCACAGTGCCAACCGAGTGGTCAGTCTGGCCCAGTTCTCACCAGGAGCCAATCATACCAACAGGACATGAGTGGAAAATCAGTCCCATCCGAACAATAGCATACTATGTGGCATGGGTGTCTCAGAGACCACCTCCTGGGACACAAAATGGTATACAGAAAAGTGGCTTCCCTCCAAAGGTGCTAGGGACATGTCCTACGACTGAAGAAAAAGAAAAAAAAGGGGGAAGCCTTTGTGCCCTGGGATGGGGTAGAGTGTGGGGCAGGTTTTAGACCCACAACAAGGGTGAACAAAAACTTGGTCCACATCTAGTCCACTGTTTTTGTACAGTGCTTGAGTTAAAAACAGGTTTTATCTCTCTAAATGGTGATAGGAAAAGTACTCCCAAAACAAAGCACATTCCAGGACATACCAAATATATAAGAAAATGTGCAATTTGTACACACAGACTAAAAGGGGTGGATGGGTGCTACTGGGGCCCAAACCTGGTGCCACTTGCAATGTCTACTGAGTTCATTCCAGATTTTAAAAGAAAACCGAGTAGTGAGAGGGGGCGGAGTGATACATTCTACTGATTAACCAGCCTCTACTCCCTTGCAGTACACAACAGAGTAGTCTTCTGGAGAAAGGGAAGAAGGCAAGGCAGGATACCCTGGTGAAGGCAGATGTTGGCTTCTTTTACAAAGGGGCATCCAGTGTGGGGGAACCCATGATTCAACTCGCCAAGCAGAAACCACTTACCCTGGGTGTTGGCAGGTCCAGCACTCCATGCCCCATAGCCTGTGAAGAGATCACGTGTCAAGATTCTATCCACCATTAAGAAAATGTGGGCTCTGAGAATCTCCCACAATCTAAAGGGTTTTCCTTTGTCAGAAGTGGCAACTGACAATGCCACCCATCCTACAGCTGGAGACCATCACACTTGACCTGGCTGAACTGAGGTCAAGGCAGAAAAATGAGGGCGCTACACTTGGGAGGACACAGGACCAGCTACACAGCATCAGGCCATAGTGCCCACCCTCCTGGTGCAGCCACCACATAAGTGGGAAAACAGCTCAGGTTGCTGCCAGAAACGCCACATAACCGAGAAACAAGCTGGGAATTTAGTGACATCATTGTAGTGTTGGCTTTCATGTAACTAACAATGTCCTGGGCTTTTGATCCTCAGCCTTACCCCCAGCATTCCTTATCTACCCTACAAACAACACCCATCTGGGTGGGAGGGGATTATATTCTCTTCATTTGTGTCCCTGCAGCCTAGCTCACAGCTTTCCACAGTGGCACAGTCTCACCTTGATAAAGTGAACCATTCTCTCTCTCTCCAGACTACCCCTCACCCATCATTAACAAAGTCCCTTCAATGCCTTGACAGAACAGGCATTCAGCAAGTACCGCCAAACCTAACTGCTTACTAACAGCTGAGAGAGCTGAAGCTCCTCAGGGAACTTAACTGCTCGAAGAGTTTGCTTTGCGCCTCTGCAGGCTATGGCTTCCTGTCCCTGCCTCACCCCGTTAACCAAGCAGCCCTTGTAACAAACAGTGAACCACCTCCGGGTACAAACTGTGTCCCTGTGAGACACTAGTCTTTCTAGCTGCCATCAAACAGTCAGTGAGAGGAGGAAAACAGAGAGGCTGTTAATATTTTAACAGAGTATGTGAAGTTTTTGGTATGTAGAAAGTGGGGTCACCATGAAGTTCCCTAACCTGAGGAACACAGAGCAGGGTTCTGACAGGTATCTGAATCATCTAGGATCTGAATGGTCAAGAGCACTACGATGTCCGTGTGCTCATCACATCTCAGGTCTCTGCCAAGTCCATTTCCAGGTATTTCAAGATCCTTCCGTTCTCCAGCAGCTGAAAGTTGCCAACAACTCCCTGAGCCCATTTCGAATCCCATTCCTTGGGTTCCAACTGTCTCCTGCACGTAAATTTCGGCCCAGAGTAAAGGCCTCCCCGGAGGTTCACATTCTAGAGATTAACGCTCGAAAAATGAGGCCTAACTGCAAAAAGATGCTAAAAATTTAAGTTAGGAAAGGCAACGTTTCCGCTTTGGCCATCCCTTGGTCCCTCTAGGCCACCGTAATGTTACAGTTAAGCGCTCCAGTCCCTCAGTAAAGTGACGCTTGGGAGGACGGCTAATCTGTAGTCCTGGTTGGAGAACATCAGGTTTTGCACAAAACCACGCAGTACCTGACCCTCAATGTCCGGTCCTTGGAGAAGTCCACCTCCCAGGGGCAGCACATACCGCGCACACTGCAGAGACCCGGCCAGGTCGTTCCGAGGGGTCGCACCGCTGGGCATTGGGAAAGCAAGGCCCAGGGCACGTGCTCAACGGCCGCCGCCGGCGGCAGACGAATTGCCGGGACTCCGCCCGCGGCCGCCGCGGCCCTGGCCGGACCTCACCCCCGCGCGCTCTAGCCCCGCCCCTGGGGACGCCATTTTGTGGCGTCTTCGGAAGAGAAGGCGGGACTGAGACCTCCAGGGTAGTCGGGTTTGGGCCGGGCCGAGATCCTCCAGCTTTGAGTGGTGAAACCGGCCCAAGGCGCCTCCAGAAACCCTCGACCTCGGCGCCTCAGCCGCCTTCCCCCGCGACTGCGTGGAGGCCCAATAAGCGCCGCGCGCGCGTCCCGGCAGACGCTCCGCAGGAGCGGGCTGCGGCGAGCGCGTTCCGACCGCCCGCTAGGCCCGCGTACCGCCGCGCGGCAGTCTTTCTTCTGTGCGTGCACAGTAGCCCGTACTAACCTCCGTAGCCTTGCTCCATGTCTCCGACGCGATCCGCCAGCAGACCCTTTTCTTAGCGTCCCTTGGAACGCATGCGTTCAACGTGCCGTCAGCTACTGAAAACGAAGGACCTACGTCCCTCCTCCTAGCACTACCATTGGTTGGTCTCCAACTGAGCCCGCCTCAGCCGCCCCACCTAGCCTTCCTGGTTGCTAGGCTCTGGAGTTGAGCCTCAAGGGTAAGCTAGTGCGCAAGAGCATCCAGGTTCGCGCACGCGTGAGCTTCTCTAGCGCGTCCACCCGCGCGCAAGCGCACTTAGTCTCTGGACACTTTCCAGGGCCCGCCCTCGCTACTCAGGAACAACACAAATGAAGACTTGGGGTGGGAAAGCACTTTATTGGGCTGGGCTTCCAGCCTCGGCCATGCGAGCCCTGCCGCTCTCGGTATGGGCTATGGAGCACCCCCACCGCCCTCCTCGTCGTCTTCCACGTCGAGACCCGGGATCCCTCGGATCTGGCACTGAAGGGCCCCGCCCAGCAGGGGTACGGCGCCCTCCTCCTCCTCTGGAGGCGGCGGAGGTGGCGGTTTGGCAGTCTCTGGGGCAGGCTCCAGGGGCACCGGGGGCTGTGCTGGCACGCTCTCTGAGAGCCCTGTCGCTTCACCTGGTGCCCCCTCATCCAGAGCGCCACTGTCCACCTCTTCTTGCTCCTGCTCCTTCTCCTCCTCTGGGCTGTCGGTGAAAGGATTCTCACCCTGTAGAGATTGATGGAGACCTTAAAAGGAGGAAGGATTCACAGGGACAGTATGGGGACCAGGCTCACGAAGAGGTCAGGGCTGAACAGCGCCTTTACCTTTTAACCTCACCTTCAGATAGCGCTCCAGCTTCTTGCTAATGAGCTTGTTGTTAAGAATACTGCGGGCCACCATGAGAGAGGACTTCTTGGACTGTTCCATCATGAGCTATGGGTGGGGCAAACAGAGCTGGTGAGGCTGCTCTGGAAGCCCAGCAAACCCAGTTGAGGCTAAGATTCACCAGTAACTAGACCTAGTGTCTGTAAATTCGCATTGGACATAAATGTCCGGTCGCTCTACAAGCTTGGAGGGAACTAGGGGACTGATCTGATCTTAGTGAAGTGCTCCATTCATCCATACCATATTTACTGTATGTGAAATGTGATTCGTTTACATAGCAACTATAGTAACTGCCAGGCCTAGTGGCACAAGCTGTAATTCCAGCTACCCAAAGATGCCCGTGGTAAAAGCACTGGCTACTCTTTCAAAGACAGGTTCAATTTCCAGTTTTAGGGGATCTAATGCCCTCTTCTGGCCACCATAGGCAACCAGGCACTTGCATGGTGAGCATTTATATATGCAGACAAAACACACAAAATAATAAAAAGTTAAAAAAAAAGGTGGAGGGAGCTGGTGTGAGGGCCAGCCAGGACAATCTAAGTCTTTACTTCCTCCAACCATTATCACCTGGGACTCTGGCCATCCATGAATTTCAATAGAGGCTGGAGTCTAAATAGTTTTTATGAAGCCGGGCTGCAGGAGAAACCACAAGCTGAGATCACCCGACCCCCACCCAACAGACCATTCAAAGGAAATTCCTGGCATCCTAAGCACTAAATAGAAACACCTGCCAGAGCACAGTCACCAGGAAACCCTAGACGAAAGTCAGTCAATAAGGGGTCTTAAAACCTCAGAAACTCCTCACCCCCACCTTTACTACTATAAAATCCTATTCTAATTGAGCTCGGGGCTCTCCGGTTATTCCAATATGTTGAATATGTGGGGAGACCGAGTTTGCAAACTTGATTAAAATAAAGGTTTTTTGTTTTTATATACGGGACTCTTGGTTTCCTTGGCTTGTCGGGGATTGTAGATTTGGGCATAACACTGGAAATAATAGTTAAGTGACAGACTGCTTACTTAGTATTCCTGCAACCCTAGGTTCAGTTCCCAGATACGTACACACATAATACAGGTGTAATAAAACCTCTTAAAAGTAAAACGTAAAAACCATAATAAAGGGGCTGGCAAGATGGCTCAGTGGGTAGAGGCATGTGTTACCAAGCCTGACAATATGAACCAGTCCCTCAAGTTGTCCTTTGATTTACAAACACACACACACACACAGAGACACAAAACAAGGAGCAAATTGTCCTAGCACACTAGGAGGTGGGTTTTTTTTTTTTGTTTGTTTCCCTCCTCCCCCCCAGACAGGGTTTCTCTGTGAAACGGCCCTGGCTGTCCTGGAACTCACTCTGTAGATCAGGCAAGCCTCAAACTCATTGAGATCCTCCTACCTCTGCCACCAAATTCTGGGATTAAAGGCGTGCACCACGACACTCAAGGAGACTGTCTATAAAGAGAGTATAAGGTGGGTGATGGTGGCACATGCCTTTAATCCCAGCACTCGGGAGGCAGAGGCAGGCGGATCTCTGTGAGTTCCAGACCAGCCTGGTCTACAAAGGGAGTTCCAGGACAGGCTCCAAAGCTACAGAGAAACCCTGTCTCGTAAAAACCAAAAAAAAAAAAAAAAAAAAAAAAAAAAAAAAAAAGAGGTATAAAAACAAATACAATCAGCCCCATCAGTGCACACCTGTAAGCCCAACACTCAGGAGGCAGCAAGGAGGACTACCCCAAGTTCAAGGCCAGCCTGACTATATAGGTCAGTTCAAGGACAGTTTGAGCTACACAAGACTCTTTTTGCTAGGCTGCGGTGGTGCACACCTTTAATTGCAGCACCTTTAATGGAAGGCAGATGCAGGTGGATCTCTTTGAGTTTGAGGCCAGCCTGGTCTACAAGAGCTAGTTCCAGGACAGCTAGGGCTACACAGCGAAACTCTATCTCGAAACAAAACAAAACAAAAAAACAAAAATCAAAGGCAGGCGGATCTCTGTGAGTTCGAGACCAGCCTGGTCTACAGAGCTAGTTCTAGGACAGACTCCAAAGCCACAGAGAAACCCTGTCTCGAAAAACCAAATAAATAAATAAATAAATAAATCAAAAAACAAAACAAAACACACACACACACACACACACACACACACACACACAAAAACCACGACTGCCTCAAAAAACACCAAAACAAACTGGGACTACCAGTAGAAACTGTATTAAAAGTTGAGCATCCTTTTACTCCACAGGATTCAGACATAAAGAAACAGAGACACTACTCTACTGGTGGATCAGTTCGTTACAGACTCTGGAAAGCTGTTTGGCAGAAAACACCAGAAGTACAAATTTACCTGAGTAATTCCTATCCCTAAATTTAAGAATTAGAAATATGCACATTTACTAAATGTAGGGGTAAAGAACTGGAAGCATTTATGTTCTTTGGTGGAGAAGTGGGCAAGCCATTCTACCTAAAATAATACCCTACTGCTCCACCTATCAGGCCCTGCTAGAAGGTGTGAAGTCTGGGCCTTTTGTTTTTATTGAAAAAACGTCTTTTTCCTTTCCTTTCCTTTGTTTTTTGTTTGTTTTTGAGACAAGGTTTCTCTGTGTTTTCCTGGAACTCACTTTGTAGTCCTTGAACTCAGAGATCTACCTCCCGAGTGCTGGGATTAAAGGTGTGTGCCACTATCGCCCAGCAAGACTTGGTCTTGCTGTGGTAGTTTATTGTGTTTTGGGGGGCTTATTTGGTTGCTTTGGAATAATTTTTTTTTTTTCGAGACAGGGTTTCTCTGTGGTTTTGGAGCCTGTCCTGGAACTAGCTCTTGTAGACCAGGCTGGTCTCTTTGTAGGCAAGGCTGGCCTGAGCTCACTGTGTAGTTTGGTTTCTCAAACTTGTGGCAATTTTCCTGCCTCAGCCTCAGGTGGGAAAATTTGGATATGCTTAGTTTTTTTTTTCTTTTTAATTTTTATTTATTATGTATACAGCATTCTGCTTGCATGTATACCTGCAGGCCAGAAGAAGGCACCAGATCTCATTATAGATGGTTGTGAGCTGCTGGGTTGTTGCTGGGCATTGAAATCAGGACCTAAGGAAGAGCAGCCAGTGCTCTTAACTGCTGAGCCCTCTTTCCAGCTATGAATATGCCTAGTTTATGAACTGGCTCTGAATTTATATCCTCTTGGCCTTCTGAATGTTGGAATTGCAGATGCGCTATCACATTTGAGTCACAGGTCTGGAGGACACATCAACATGCTGGGCCATTTCTTCAGAGGCAGGAGTACAAACATGATAGTCAAAGAAAGAATGAAAGGGTTTTCTGTTTCCTTCATGTGTGTACCAGGGCTCAAACCGGGCTGTCAGGCTAGGCAACAACCGTTACCCATTGAGCTACCTCGTTAGTCCTCTTTATATATTTTATCTACTAACAGACTGAGTGTGCAAGTAACAGCTTAAGGTCCTTTCTTCCCCCATCTATGTGTCCAGAAGTTGAAACACAGCTGTTTCCAGGTTTTGGTTATAATGACCAAACATGAGAAATATTTAAAATACTGTACAACTTATATACTTTCAGGTTGGTGCTTTTAATTCTAACCAGATGAGTAATACCAAGTGATAGTGCCTGATTATCTAGTTTCTCCTTCAGACTCTAGTCCAACAGTGACTCACACATAGCTGCACTAGCCTTAAAACAACCGACTGTACAGCACTCAGAAAAAAATTGAGCCTGACCTGGTCAGTGGGATGCATATGTAGGACCAGCTACTGCAGAAGCAGAGGCAGAAAGATTATCTGAGCCCAAAGATTCAAGGCCAGATCAGGTAAAACAGACTCCTCTTACCTGCCTCTTCTCGGCATTGCTATTATGTCTTTGCTGTCAGATAAAAAGGATCTTTGCTTTTCTGCTGCCCTGGCCTCCAGCAACCAACCCTGAGTGCTCTGATGTGCACACTGAAATAACTGTCCAGAGTTTCTGTAAGGTCAACTCCCTTAGCTTCCAGAGTGCTTGGCCTGCTCAGGAAGATTTATTGGAACAGTCAAGGTAAACACACGATCTAATTTTCTCTCTGATCTCCTGATCTTTTATTTTTCACATTTAAAGTCTCTAGAATTCAGCACATGCTATGAAGCAGGGATACAACTTTCTTTTCCACAAGTTTATAAAATGCATCAGTATTTTCCTACTAAACTGAAATATAGGTCTATAATCTTATTTTTTTCCCCCAAGATAAGGTTTCTCTGTGTAGCCCTGGCTGTTCTGGAACTTGCTTTGTAGACCAGGCTGGCTCTGAGAGATCTTCCTGCCTCTGCCTCCAAGTACTGGCATTAAAGGTATGCACCACCACTGCCCAGCAATTCTATTTTTTTTTTTATAAATTTAAAATCCAGGGCTGGGGATGTAACTTGGTGAAACAATGGCACAGCAAATGTAAAACCCTGGACTCAATCTCAGCACACATGCACACACAACACACCCACACACCCTCACCTCTCCATAAGGGGTCTAGAGAACAAGCAGACCCTCACACCTCCAAAAAGGCTTTAGAGAAACAAGCATCCACCCCACCCCCGTAACAGCTCTAGAGAAACAAGTACACCCATGTCTCCATGAGGACTTTAGTGAGATAAGCTCCCACCCCCACCTCCATAAGGGCTCTAGAGAACAAGCTTTCTTTTCAGAAATTTGACAGCTCAACACAGGTCTTTATTCCACTTTACTTATCCTTGACAAATTATTCACTATTTAACTATAAGGTTCTTTCTCAGATCCAGACAGAGGTCAGTATAATAACAGATTAGCTTTCTAAAACTCCAAGAGATTCACCAGAATCTCCTAGTCCTATCTGCATGCCTAACACTAAGTTAAACAAATGCTGAGTTTTGAGACACACAGTTGTGAGACTATCTAGTCGTTAATTACTGGCCCATGTAAACTTTTTAAATATTGAATTGTATTGGCTTTGCCGTAAGTTTTAATCTGCTTAGCAAGTCTCTGAACTCAAAACTGCCTTTTGTTTGCTGGCGTCTAACTAGGCCAGCAAACAACTGTCAAAAGCAGAAAGAAAGGAAAGAAGGCAGGCAGACAGAAAGGGGTTTGCAGTGACTAAGGAATGACATCCTACAGCTGTCGTCTAGCCTCCAGAGCATACTGAATGCATGTGCAAGCATATACTGTCCAAACCTACACAACCCTCCCAAACACTAACACACACGCACAGTAACAGCTTAAAATGTTACTTAGAGCAGACAGACATCTTGAACAGCAGGCTGAGGGCTCTGTGGATTCCAAGCTCTAATGAAACTGATGAAAACTTGAAAATAAGACCTACCATTTTAAGTTTCTGGAAATGTTCCAAAGGACAAACAGTAGATGAAGAAATGCTTAATGAAGAAAATATTTTGACCAGTGGCAGCAACAACTGTATTTCTCTTTCTGTCCCTGCTACCTGTTGCAGAGGCTCAATTCTTGATAAAGAGATAACAGCTTAGTTGCTGTCCTTAAGAGTCAAGGTATTTGCCTTAGAGCACAGCATGCTAAGACTATAAGGACCCACATATCCTTGGTTTGTTCATAAAGGAAGGGCCCAGGCTGAGAGAGAAGCTAAGAGACAGGCTAGAGCCAGTTCACGTTCCCTCATCTCTTTCTAAAAGCTGAGGAGTAACACAAAGAGAAGTGCTTCTTTGCCTTCATTCTTCAAGCCTTGGCAGAGCCCCTTAGAGACTACCCTTTCAGTATCTCCCAAAGGAATGAACCTCATCACCAAGAATGACATTCAAGATGAAGGCTCTTTCAAACCAATGGAGAATGTAGAAGGCGCCTGGAAGATCCGAGACGAACTAGAGATTGTGCTACAAAGAACCAGCATAAGAGCTAAGAACAGCCTTCCTGGATTGAGAATAAATTTCAAACAATAATTTCAAAGACTAACCCTGTAAGAAGTCCCAACTGGGGTAAATGGGAGCTAGGACTGAACTCAGGGTGTCAATGCATGCTAGAGAGACATTCTACCACTGAGCCATACCTCAAAGTTAATGTTCAAATTAGAGAGCAAGTTAAATTCCAGGGAGCAGCTAAAAACAAAAGAACAACCAGCCAGAAATTAATGTAGTTCATTAGCTGGTGTGACTAAGAAAGAGACAGGTGATTCACAGTCATTTCGGGGTAGCAGTGATATGTCCATCGTTTCCTCCCTTGAAGGATAACATCAAATTCTCACCATAAGAATGAAAAAGACATCATTAGCAAATACCTCACTAAAGAATTTGGCTTGTCCTGGGAATGTAATTTCATAGTGCAGTGGTTGTCTAGAATGTACAAGGCTGGGAGTCTAACTCCAACACCCATATAAAGGAAAAAACAAAACAAAACAGAATGTGGCTAGTCATTAAACACACAGATAAGCAAAGATTAACAAGATGCTACAATGTGGAGGGTGAGAGGTCAGTCACAATGTGGTTTCTAAGACATCTAAATTATAAGATATTCAAAGGAAACTGATCCATATGTAAAACAAAAAACAACAAAAAGCCTCTAACAGCAAACAGGAAGCAATCCATGAAACAGTGACTGGATGTCAGTTTTGGGTTTTTTTTTTTTTTTTTTTTCTGATACAGGGTTTCTCTGCATAGCCTTGGCTGTCCTGGGACACATTCAGTGGACAAGGTTGGCTCTGAACTCCGAGACTGGCCTGCCTCTGCCTCTTGAGTGCTGGGATTAAATTTCTGTGCTGCCGCCAACATCACTACCACCACCACTGCCAGCACCACCACCCACAACCACTGGCAGATGTAGCTTTTCTTACAGTGATTTCATACAGCAGTTTACCTTATATAACTGAATAATTTAAGTACTCATTCATCAAAATAGGTGTCACCACAGCCTGGCAGTTTCATCATATTTCAAAGTGGCAACTAAAAATACATTTTAAGCTGGGTATGGTGGCACATGCCTTTAACCCCAGTACTCAGGAGGCAGAGGCAGATGAATCTCAGTGTTCGAGGCCAGTCTGGTCTACAGAGTGAGTTCCAGGACAGCCAAGACTACACAGAGAAACTCTGTCCCAATACATACATACATACATACATACATACATACATACATAATCAAAAAGAAAAAAAACCTTGAAAACAACAAGAGAAAAATAAATCCTCACTTATAAGCTGATGTCTCACCATGCAGAAGAAACCCAAAGGCAGTAAGAATGCAATAGAAATGCTTTAAAAAACAACTGTCAACTTGTCCCTGGTCAGCCTGAAACTCACTATTTAGACCAAGCTGGTCTTGAACTCACAGAGAGATCTACCTCCCTCTGCCTCCTGAGCACTTGGATTAAGGGACTATGCCACTATACTAGGTATAAATTGCACTTTGAGAAACTGTTGAAAGGAAATATTAAAAGCAAACAAACAACCCCCCAAAGTAATCATCCAATAGAAGACAACACTGTAAGAGTAACACTCTGACAACCGCACTAAGAAGCAACAGAAAACAATATTGTAAAATAGGACTTCCCAAATTCATCTAAAACTCAACATAAGTCTATCAGACTACTAACTAGATTTTTTTCAGAGAAAATGACAAGTTAAACATAAAACTAAATAGCATACAATAACCAAATCAATCTTTTTTGGCTGGCTGTGACAGTGCATGCCTATAATCCAAGTACTCAGGTGGCTAAAGCAGGAAGATTTTCAGTTCCAGGCCATCTGGGGGCAGCCTAGCGAGTTCCAGGCCAGCCTGACCTATACTGTGAGATCATGCCTCAAAATAAAACAGCTGAGGATGTCACTCAGTGCTAAAATGCTTGCCTACACATACAAAGTTCTAGGTTTGTTCAATTCCAGGATGGCAAAACGGACAAGCAAGCAAGCAAACAAAAACCATTTGTGAGGGGCTGGAGAAATGGCTGGGGGTTAAGAGCATGCATTGCTTTTCCAGGACCTGAGTGTGTTCCTAGTCTTCATATTAGATGGTTTACAACCCCCTGTAGCTCTAACTCCAGTGGTTTGATGCCCTCTTCTGACTTCAACAGACAACTGCACTCACGTGTGTACACATGCATGCACACACAGGTACACACTGAAAAATAACATTTAAATAATTTTAAAACAACAATAACATTAACAAATCCTTCTGTGAAGTAAAGACACATCAAGAAAGTGAAAAAACATCTGGGCAGTGGTGGTGCACACCTTTAATCCTGGCACTTGGGAGCAAGAGGCATGCCGATATGTCTGAGGCCAGCCTAGTCTATGCTGTGAATTCCAGGACATTCAGAGCAATATAGTGATACTCTGGAAAAAATAAAGTGGAAAAACCTACAAAATGGTAAAAATAAATTTGCAAATCCTATCATATAAGGGACTTATGTCTCAAATATACAAAGAATTCTAAGACTGAGGATATAGTTTAGTTAAAGACTGCTAGCTTAGCATGAACAAGGTCCTATATTCAATCCACAGCAATACAAACAAAAAACATCTAAGAGCAATACAATAACCATAATAACTGAAAACAACACAATTTTTAAATGATCTAGGTAGCTCCAAAAATATCACTTTTTACTCACTAGGATGGCTAGACCAAGTGTTAGGTAGTAAACATTGTTGAAAAGGCTGGGGATGTAAGTTCAGTGGGCAGACTGCTTGCTTAGCATGCATAAGGCCACAGACTGATCTCCAACAGTATATAAACTTGGCACGGGGACACATGGTTATAATTCCAGACAGGAGGAGCAGGAGTTCAGCTACATAAAGAGGTCAGTCTGGGTTACATGAGACCTCATCTCAAACAAATAACATTGGTGAGAATATAGAGAAGTTTGAACATTTCCATGATGCCTGTGAGTATATAAAATAGTGTAGCTACTCTGGAAAACAATGTCATAGTTGCTTAAAGCAATTAAGAGTTATACTTTAATGCAGACATTCTATCCCTAAATATATAGCCAAGAGAAATAAAAAACATGCCCACACGTTAACTGGTAAACAAATGTTCCTAAGAGCATTATTCTTTATAGCCAAAAGCTGGAAACAACTCAAATGCCTAAGAGCAGTGGTTCTCAACCTGTGAGTCAGGATCCCTAGGGGGAGGGGTTGAATGACTTTCACAGGGGTCACATATCAATATTTACATTTATAACAGTAGCAAAATTATTATGAAATAGCAAAAAAAATAATTATGGTTGGGTCACCACAATATAAGAAACTGTATTAAAGGGTTACAGCATTAGGAAGGTTGAAAACCACTGCCTAAGAAGATGAGTGAATTTAAAAAACCAAAATAAGCAGGGCAGTGGTGGTGCACGCCTTTAATCCCAGCACTTGGGAGGCAGAGGCAGGCGGATCCCTGTGAGTTTGAGGCCAGCCTGGTCTAAGAGCTAAAGCAGTTACACAGAGAAACCCTGTTTTGAAAAACCAAACCAAGCCAAACCAAAACCCAATATATTTAGACAATGAATATATTAATCCATACATAGAATGAAATTGATACATGGTACAATGTAGAGATCCCTGAAAATGCCATGCTCACAGAGAAAGAAGCAATCACAGACCACGCATTATTTGAGTATCTATAAGTAATGTCAGAAATAGGCAAATAAACAGTAAACTGGAAACTTCCTAGAACCAGGGCTGAATGAAAAGTTAGGGGTAGGTAACAGCTAGTATGTTCTATAGCCGACTGTGGTGTGGTTGTAGACCTCTGCGGTCTGTGGGATCTACCCAAAACCACTGAATTCTAATAAAAAAAAAAGTTGTGTCTATATATAGGGTGTGTACTAGTTAGTGTATGTGTGCTTGTGTTTTGATTCAGGATCCCTCATTGAACCTGAAGCTCATCAATTTATCTAGACTGGTTGATCAAAGAGCTTTAGAAACCTACCTGTCTCTGTGACCCTGAGACCTGAGATGATTATAAGAAGCCAAGACTGGCTGTGTCCATGGTGTTACATAATGGGACTAGCTGTCCCAAAATTCTGCTACCATGGCTTCCCTACCATGGTGGACTGTACCTTTGAACTGTGAACCAATATAAACTTCACCCTCTTTTCAAAATTAATTAATTAATTTTGTACACAGCATTTTGCCTGCATGTATGCCTGCAGGCCAGAAGAGGGCACCAGATCTCGTTACAGATGGTTGAGAGACACCATGTGGTTGCTGGGAATTGAACTCAGGACCTCTGGAAGAGCAGCTAGTGCTCTTAACTGCTGAGTCATCTCTCCAGCCCTAAACTTCATCTTCTTTATGTTGCTTTAATGGTCAGGTATTTTGTCACCAAGCTGGCCTCGAACTCACAGACATCTGCCTGCCTCTGCCTCCTGAGTGCTGGGATTAAAGGTGTGTGCCACCACTGCCCGGCTCTTTTCTTTCTTGAATAGAGCTTTACTCAGAAGCCCAGGCTGGCCTGGAGCTAACAACAACCCTTCTGTCTTGGCCTCCCATGTGCTGGGATTACAGGTGTGAGCCACCATCATATCTGGCTAGTTTACAGGTGTGAGCCACCATCATATCTGGCTAGTTTACAGGTGTGAGCCACCATCATATCTGGCTAGTTTACAGGTGTGAGCCACCATCATATCTGGCTAGTTTGGAACTTTCAAACGTGTAGCATTTAAACTGCACTAAAATTAACTCACTTGTAATTTCATCACAGGCAAAATTCTGACTTTATATTTTCTTAGTTATTGCTAATTGTTCCTACATTTTATTAATACAATGCACTCTACAACTACAACCTTCTTTCCCTAATTGGACTTAAGGCCTGTTCAACAGGAGAGAACTCATGCCTGGGACAGGAAACCTAACCAGCTACCCAGAGCTAATGAAGTCATGGATCTTGGAGGAGAACCTACAACTACCACTTTACTAAACCAGCATAACCCTGAGATACATTCTAAATACTTGTCATTATCCCCACAGATAAGTGCAGTCTTCAATCACCATCAAGGATACTTCTCTTTGTAAAAGTCAGGGACCATTAGGGGAAAACCACAACCAATCAATATATGCAGAGTCCAGTTCCAAAGGATACATTTTCAACATAACTCTTGAGTCTAAGGCTCAGTAATCATTGAGGAAGAAGGGGTAAAAGATTGTAAGAGCTAAAGGAACAGGGAATTTGCTGAGATTGTATCTTCTAGAAATATCAGAAGCTACATACATGAAATCTCATAACACGGCTTCCTAAACGTTACTTGAAAAGGACAGGATGAAACCAACAGACATGCTATTGTGGAATGGAAAACTCAAGAGGACTTATCCTAGACAAAGAACTATAAGCAACTAAAGAATGCTGAGAATAGGAGAAACAGTCTTCCTCAGGGAAGAGTGCAACACTTGGTTATCCAATTTTAAATCAGTCCCGAAGAATAAGCATACAAATGACATTATGCAGGCTGAGAAGGTTGCACTTACCTAGTTAGGAAAAGACAAACAGACATGAGCATGCTTGCGTGCAAGCGCATGTGCACACACATATTCTCATATGTAACAACAATGAAAGAAAAAGAGGCCACGAATGTCAGAGAAAGAAAAGTAGGAGAGGCACATGGAGGATTTGGGAGAAGAAAAGGAAAGGGGAAAATGATATAATTATAAGGTCAAAACACAAGAAAACAAAAGCCACCAAAATAAACACACACCACATACTCTGGCCAAAGAAAAGTCTGGGAACACACTGGAAAACAAGTCACGATTCACTAACTTTCTTACTAAGTGTGCTTTTTCCCCTGCATCACAAAACATGCACTTCTTCTGTCTGCAATCAATGCAGCACCACCATCTACTCAGTTCCTAGGAATGGGAATCATCCAGGGCTCCTGGTTCCTCCCACAGGCCAGTGTCCTATTCCTGCATTGCCAGCATTTCTCTTCTTCATTCCCAAAGTCATTCTTATCTACATGGCCCCAGAGCAGCTCCCTATATCCTTCATGGCAAATGTCTCTAGCTCATTATTAACTTTAATACTTTTACTTGACTACTTGAACACTGCCAATGACAGAAGCAAGCCTCTGAAGCTAATTCCCTTCTCTCTTTAAGCCACATCAGTATTATTTGTTGGCCTGTTTTCTGAAACTAATTTAGCTATTGATCCTTGTGCATATGAAGGACACATATCCCAAGGTGCTCCTTAAAAGTTCAGTTCATTGTCACCTCTGTCAAAGAGGGCATGTATCTCCTTGGCCTTCCATCTTGCCCCTGCTTCCCTCACAGTCTCATGGGCAAGCAGAGGCTACAACCCTATCAGAGGATACCTGGGCCCCAACTCACCCTGCGGTTCCGGTTATGATCCATAGTCTTAAGATGCTTTTGGATGATTCCAAACTGCATGGGGATGAAGAGGTCACAGGCTGCACAATGGGCTGCCTCCACCTTCTTTACAAAATGCTCCAGAGCAATTTCTGTAGTGGGGCAGAAGAAAGCAGTCATCACTGGTCTCAAGTGCCAAAGACATCGGATTAGCTTCTTAACTTTCCCTGCCACTTCCATCCAAGCCTGAGACTCTGAACAGAGGACCATCATGTCACTGCATTGAGAAGCAGAGAAGGGCAGGCTGGGGGCCTACCTGGTGGCAGCCGTCCTGCTGGGATAGAACCTCCTCACCTTGGGTCAGATCTTGGTCTCTGTAGATTTGCTGGATCAGACCATCAAGGTCCTCCACAGTTTTTCGGAGCTCTTCTGTCTTCTTGGTCTTGTTGGTGACATATTCCTATTGGAGACACAGATGTTTGGGCCAGGCCCAGGGGTTCCAGAGACTGGAGAAACCAGCAGCAGATGTGCTGCTCAGAAGCTCACCTGAAGGAAGTCAGCTGTCTGCTTGGGAAGCTTGGTGCCTACATATTTGAAGTGTTCCTTGTGGAATTTGCTGTCAAGGTGGCTACCCATCTCATCCTCATAGAAGGTCCGGTATTTGCAGAGAGAACACACAAACTGGATCCTGCCACAGGAGGGAAACAAACAGCTGAGGCTGCAAGGATCCTAGGGAGTGTTACTGCTATGTTACCCAACCCAGCTGGAGGCCTTGAAAACAGGCCTCGAACTGAAGTGCAGTCCCAGCAGAGGGATAGGCTGGGACTGACAGGGTCAGGAACAGAAGGGGACAGTCTGCAGGCTGCAGTTACAGCAACGTAGGGATTAGGGGAAGAACTCTTTCTTCCCACAGGCAGGAGGTTGAACCCGAGGCAGCTGCTGCTGCAAACAGGCAAAGTCGCTGGAAGGTTGTCGGAGGGCCTCTCTAGCAAGGCTGGGCAGGAGCTTGTGCATTTGGCCCAGCTGGGGACCAGAAGGAAGGATGCCCTGGCGAGAGCCAGGAGGCCCTGAGGTGCAGAGTGGAGTACGCAGTCCCGAGGCAGTGCCTGAAAAGGTGCTGCATCTTCCTTCTGGGGTCGGGGGGACTCAAACGCCCAGCCCATCCTCTGCTCAGAATGCCTGGGGGTGGTGTCAGGAGGGATGGTAGGCAGCAGGCCTGGGCACCTGCTGCCTCATCTTCCTCTTCCAAGAAGAGACCAGTCTGAGCTGGAAGAAGGGTGCCCGCCTGGCCTGCCAGAGGGCAGCCTGGAATCACTGGGCGAGGTGCTCTGTCTGGGCCTCGTGTCCACAGCAGAAGCCTGGGGTCTAGGGCCTGGGCTGGAACAGGCCTCCGTGGCAAGGGGCGGAGGAGGCCAGCCGCCACCGAGGCCTCGGGGCGGGTCCCTACCTCTGCCGGACGTCCTTATCTGGGCCACGGGGTCAGCTTTGTCTGAAGAGCCCAGGGGCCGGGCGCCGGCGAGGCTGAGTGGAGGGTCCAGCAAGAGCAAGAGTCTGAGGCGAGGAGGCAAGCGCCAGTGCGGGAGCCCTGAGGGCAGACAGACCCGACCAAGGGACGTGAAGGGCTCAGCCACAGACAGGCCCGGCCTGGTAGGGCCGGTGGGCAGGGCCAACAGCAGACCCAGAGGCTGCCATAGCCCACAGGTGCTGTCATCTCTCCTGGGCACGGCGGTGGCCTCTTGGCAGCTAGCTGGGGTGGCACAGGCGCCTTGGACCTTGAGTCTCTGATGAGTTGGCCCCCTCCCTCAGGGGCATCAGGCCCCCTGCGCACCTCAGGGCTTGTGCGCTGAGTGACCTAGCGCTGGAACTTCTGGGTAATGGTGCTGAGCAGTGCCAGGTCTCAGGCCATAGATGGCAGCGGTCGCCAGGTGGCCACAGAGGGGCAGGGGACGAGTCAGGACTTGGGAGCTGGGCCTGGCGGGAAGCAGGGTCCATGCACAGCAGAGCAGGTGGCAGCTCCCAAGGGAGGCCAGAGGGCGGCGAGATGGCAGAGCTATGGCCCTGCTCTCCTGGTGGCAGCCCCAGAGCCAGGCGGAGGCAGAGGGATGGAGGGAAGACAGTTAGTTACCTTTCCACCATACGGTCTCGCTGTCGCTTTTTCTGTTTGTCTTGGCTTTTCTTGCTTGCCTGCAACTTGCGCTTGGCCTGGCTGCTCTCATCCTGGGCGGTCAGGGCCCCTGTGGTAACAGAAAGGCAGAATTACCAGCAGGACTCGAACAAATTAGACCCTGTGACCTGTGGCTGATCACCCGCTGTCCACTCCAGAGGGTCCATCTGAGAGCAGCTGTATACATAAAGCCTCAGGCCATGAGCAGGGCTCGGTGCCCTGGGCTTAGCACGAAGTAGATTTGGCTTAGGCACCAGGAGAGGGGGAACATGTACTGACCCCTCCATTTTCCGGAACACCCTCACTCTCTGCAGAGTGGGTGCAGAGAAGCTGGAAGGCAAAGACAGGCTGTCTTGGTGGGAACACAGGCGTGTTCAGAGGGACTGGGTGGCGGGATGCAAGGAGGCCGTTCACATGGCCCTGCCCACCCCCCACCGGGCACCGCGGCAACAGTGGGCTGAGGCTGGATTTACTGTTAGGTACCTGCTGGCGCTCATCACTCAGATGGGGGGACACGGACTCCCAACAAGGGCTGGAGAGGCGCTAAGGGAGAGGACACGCAAACCAGAGCCGTAAAAACTGCACCAAGGGTCCCAGCTCGGACACCAGCCACTGAGGACTTGGAACTGTGTGTTACTGAGGGACCAAGGGGAGGGGGTGTGCCTGGGGCTCCCCACACTTTTGCTTGCTGGCCCCACCTGAAGGCAAAACCAAAGTGCTAGGCTGGGGGCCATACCATCTATAACCTCCGCTTAGGAAAAACAGGCAGACTGGGAGGGCACAAAGTAAGAAGAGGTCCTTTCTACACATACCCAGTCCCATAAGGTCCCCAGCCAGCCATATTTCTGCCACAACCCTGCCCTCAGCTGGATCCCTCCCACTATCAGCACCTGGAAGAGCCTCCCCAGTACCTAGGCTCCCCTGGAAAACTTACCTTTCTCTGAATCTTCTTTGCCTTCTTCTCTCCCATCCTCTTTTCCCTCCTCGTCCTCTCCTTCCTAACATACAATTTTAAAATTCAACTTTTAAAAGGGCAGTTACTTATACTGGCTCTAAAGGATTAAAGGTCAGAACTGGGAGCATCACCCCTTCCCATCACCTGCTGCATAGAAGCCTGCATATCCCCATCTCTTCCAAGGAAACACATAGCTGGTGAAGTGGTCTGTACTCTTCCCCCAGATACACAGCCTCCTTCTGCTGGCCACTCACCACCCATGCATACAGGTGATACCACATAGTCTGTGACCCTTGTAACAAAGCCTGTGATTCTTCAAGCCAGTTCAGTCCTCCTAGGCCCTACCTGCAGAGACCAAGAGCCTGGGTCTAGGGTTACTTACTGCTCGGGAGCCTTTCTCCATAGCCTCAGCACTTTCAGTACCCTCTGCAGCTTCCCCCTCAGTGCCTTCATCTGCAAGGGGGAGAATAGATAAGCTCAGTTGAGGAGTCCCTTGGGGGCAGGGAACAGGAAGCAGGCCCCAGGCTGAACAACTTACCATTCTCTGAGTCACTGTTGTCTGAGCAGTCTGTTCTGGTAGCTTTGCTGTCTGGCTCATCAGGACTGCCACCCTGCTTTCTCTTCTTCTTTTTGGTCTGGGTCAGAAAGAAGCAGCCAAGTTAGAGATGGTAGCTGTACCCCAGCAAGGATCAGGAGAGGTACACCAGCTGACTTACCCGGAAGTCGGCTGTGGTCCAGGTCTTCCAGGTCCGCCTCATCTGCTTCATGCCATTGCCAAATCCGAAGCCAAATCGGGAGCCACCAGAGAAGGCACCCCCACCACGCATGCCCTGGAACATGCCATACTCGGGGATGATGTTCTGGGAGAAGAGGGAAGGCAGCCGGGAGGCACCAGGCATGCACTGGCCCCGGGCCCCCATGGGGTCTTCCCACATGCGCCCATAGCCCGAGGCCATTGGCCGTCCACTCCGGGCATCCCGGGCCCAGCCCTGAGCCCTTGGACCAAATGTATCTCCTCCACGCATTCGAAATTGGTCACGGTAGGCATCATATTGGCCTTCATAGGCCATTTCCATCTCAGGATCAAGCTCGCCATAGTCATAGCCAGACCTGTAGAGGTCTCGTTCACTCAGGATGGCCCTTGAGTCACAGGCCTCATAGGAGTCATATCTGTGGAGACAGATGACAAGCATCAGGGAGAGCCCCTTGGAGCTCCTCAACTCCAACTGGCCTAGACTACTGCTCTTGCCACATCCTGCTCAGTCATCCCCAATCTTAGTCCTATAACAGAAAAGGCTGTGAGACAGGCTTACTGCTCAGAAAGGCCACAGAGTAGAACATCAGGGGCAGCAAGAGCTCTTCAAGTGAACCTGAACATAACCATGCACTTGCCTGGGAACCCTAAGCAGTGACAGAGGGAAGGCTAGCTCTTATTCAACTGAGGGACAAAGCTGCCTCCAGAGTTTTCCAAAAGTATTTAAACTATGGCAATTACAATGGTCAAAGCTGTTCCTTATGAGCAAAGTCAAGAACAAAGAATGTTTTTTTCAATACCTGTGACAACACTGGGCTAGTTTCATCTTTGATGGTTGGGAGTACCCTTAAATCCTGTAAAACTCTTACTACCTTGAACAAGCGAGAGGAAATGTGCAACATTTCTTGGGGGATATTATGAGCTTACCAAGGGGTCAGAAAAGGCTGGGTTTGTAGTCCAGCTGAAGAGCATTTGCCTAGCTTCAAGGCTGGGGTTTCTAGCTCCAGCACTGAAAATAGGCAAACATAAATCTCAACACAGGACCTAGTAAGGAGGCTGGACCACCTGTTGAGGACAGAGATGGCTTGCCTTCAACTATAGCCCATGCTTAGGCTCACTTCCCACATACCTCACAGATATATGGTCCTATCTGTATTTTCTTCTCCAAGCCTCACTAGGAAGCATCAACAGTTACAAAAGATATGGCACCTGCCATTTATTCCAGGCACTGATTCCAAGTTTCTACGCTATAGCAAGCTACCCTGCAGCAGTGTGAGCCATGTAAGCCAAGTCTCTTGCTCTTCTCTAGGAGCCCTGAGACTATTTGGTCCTCTCAGTGACCAGACCAGTCCCTACCTCCTCACTGCTTGATCTGCCCTATCTACTTTTCGAAGCTATCCAGCTTCCCTTCATCCTATGCTAGAAATATATGTGCCCTTCTTACTATGACACAAGCACTGCCCCTAACCAAACCACAATCAATTCAGTCAATGACAACACACATATGGGATCCTCAGCTGCGGGACGGATCTGAGGGGGAGGTACAGTTCCACCATTTACTTATATTCAGGCAAAGAGTGACCTGCTTGCACTTCAGTAGACCTATCCACAAAACTAGGACAAAATTTCTCCCAGGGGTGCTTTCAACAAATTCAGTTCACATTTATAAGGCACCAGCAAGTGGCCATTAAGTACTCTTATCTGACTAGCCTCTAGGGTGGAGATGACCTGGCTCCCAGTGGTTATCCCCAAAGGCTTATCTCATTCTTCTCACCAAACCCAATTTGTCCTGCCCTGGCACTATGTGAGATGCCATGATCTGGACTGAATACCTAGCTGTCTTGAAGGGAGACATTAGATATTTTACTTCTGAGGAGTTATTCTGTGGGTATAGTCAAGACAACAGGGGCCTGCTGTCCCCCTGCACACAGAGGAGGTGGAAATAGGGGGTTAGCAGGGAGGATGACAGGTCAGAAAAGGAAAGCACAATGGACCTCATTAGGAGCACAGCATCTGGGAAGCACAGAGCAAGGGGAGATAAAGCAGACACCTAGGAGTGTTCAGGAAAGGTTCCAGCAGACAGGAGTGTCAACCCTGAAGAGCCTTAGCCCCTAGCAGCACCCAGACTCACCTTTCTCCACCTGAGCCGTACACACCTCCTTGTATCATGTCTGTCTCCAAGTGCGGCATCATATCTAAGCGCTGGTTAATTCTGGATAAAACGGAATCGGCACTGGCGCTACCCGAGGCACTAGGGTTTGCATTTGTGTCAGAGTTAGCCATTTCCCAAGAGTGTGAAGTGGCCATACCATACCCATAGTTGGTGGCGTTATCCTGGCCATAGCCATAGCCATAACCATAGTTCTCGTAGCCTGTAGTTAGGAAGACAGAGGGTCAAAGACAGAGGAGGTGAGAAGAAGGGAGGAGGAAACAGAGACAAACACAGGAAAACAAAAAGTGTTTTTGGTCAAAAACAAGATAGGGGAACTCTTAGCCACTTGAGGCTGGGTAGGCTTCCTGTGCCAGCCTCAGAGACATCCACCTAAACCCTGCTTGATCACATGGGCAGTTAGAGAAACATAACTGTCCAAAGAAGATGAGGATGGCCAGATACTTGCCTCTATTTGTCCCAGAGTTCCAAGTTCCATATCCTACAAAAAGCAAAAGGGCAATTATTTCTACAATAGCTTCTAGTATATGAACTTTAGCTTAATACAATTTAATTAAAAAGTACAATTGCTCTCAGTATCTGACTCAACTTTCCAAGGTGCTATACATTGAACAATATCACACAGACATACCTGGCCACTCCTTGCCCTGATATTCAGCATTCTGGGGCTCTGGGGACATGGGTATTTAAGGAGCCTCCTGTTTCCAACCCTCTCAGGTAATAAACTTGGCTTCTACACTTCTTCCCTACAGACTTATAAGTGCTTATAAGATAAGCACTAACTGGAGGAAGAAAAGAGCTCACAGTGCCTCAGAGACTACAAGTTACAGGGTCTTCCTAGCAAGTGTAAGGCCTAAGGAGCCTTGTATATAAACACATCAAACACAGCTAGTCAATTACGTTTTAGCAATGAGGTCTAGGGATAAAAGTCAGAGATAGAGTTTTATCCTGCATTATAAAATAACAAATGACTGAATGACTGGTGACTGATTTACTGAAAGGATAAATATTACAACAAGCTACTGTACAAAAAGTACATATTCACAATGAAGTCATCATACTGCGGTGGAACTCTGCCCTCTGAGTATTACATGGCCATTGCTGTCTTAAAATCAGATCAGGTGTTGCTGCCCTCATGATGTCCTGACAAGACTGAGTCTACCTGAATTCACTTAGGAAAGCAGTGAACAGCACACAAGGCTCCTTCCCTACCCAAAGACACATGAACAGTTAATAATTGCTTTGAGGAAGACTCTTCTGTGATGTAGATGCCTGTAAATTATATGCTCTCCTAGAAATAACCCCTCACCCATGCTCCTGTAAGTAACCCCAATTAAACTCAGGTTCACCAAGCTAGACTGAACTGGATTTTCTTCACACACACACACACACACACACACACACACACACACACACACATTCAACTATACTTAGGGTATAGACATTTGTTCCCAATGCTCCAGGAAAAGCCATGTAACACATCCTATCACCCAACTGGAGCAGGGAAACAGATGGCCCAGGAACCCTAAACATCTGCCTTAACAGGGAGGGAGGGCCAAGAAGTCCTTGAATGATGCCATCATAGCTACTAGGTGCACAATTCAGCAGGGGAAGGACAGACAATCAGCAGTTCCCAGAACCAATCCTGGTGATGTACACCTGTAATTCTAGCATTTCAGAGGCAGAAGGATCTGTTCAAGTTCAAAACAAGTTTAGGCTACACAATAAGTCCCAGGCCATCCTTGGCTACATAGTGAGACCCTGCTTAAAAAAATCTCAGGGGACAGAGGCAGGCAGAACTCTGTGAATTCAAGGTCATCAAGGTCTACACAGGAAATTCCAGACTATGAGACTGTATCATATTTTTTAAAACTGTCTCAAAACAAAACAAAACAAACAACAAAACACCGTGTTGGGAAAGTATAACCCCTGACGAATATCTTGCATATCATCATAGAACCTTCATCTGGTGATGGATGGAGACAGAGACAGAGACCCACACTGGAGCACTGGACTGAGCTCCCAAGGTCCCGATGAGGAGCAGAAGGAGGGAGAACATGAGCAAAGAAGTCGGGACCACGAGGGGAGCACCCACCCACTGAGACAGTGGAGCTGATCTATTGGGAGCTCACCAAGGCCAGCTGAACTGTGACTGAAAAAGCATGGGATAAAACTGGACTCTCTGAGCATGGCGAACAATGAGGGCTGATGAGAACCCAAGGACAATGGCACGGGGTTTTGAACCTACGTAATGTGCTGGCTTTGTGGGAGCCTAGCCAGTTTGGATGTTCACCTTCCTAGAAATGCACGGAGGGGGGAGGACCTAGGACTTACCACAGGGCAGGGAAATCTGACTGCTCTTTGGGCTGGAGAGGGAGGGGGAGAGGAGTGGGGGGAGGGGGAGAAGGGTGGGAGGAGGGGGAGGGAAATGGGAGGCTGGGAGGAGGAGGAAATTTGTTTTTTTTTTTTCTTTTCTCAATAAAAAAAAAGTTAAAAAAAAAAGAACAATCTGAATCATAAACTAAATGTACTCTAAGTCTGATCACAGGTAGTAAAAATCCATACCTTTAGGAGAGTGAAGTCCAAAGGTGCAAAAGTCACATGAGAACTGAGTCAATGGGATTTCCCAGAGGGACACAAGCACAGACGCCTCTGCTAGTCCCTCTGGGGAGAGCCCCAGTCAACTCCTAGTGCATGCTATCTCTGCTCCACTGACAGACAAACTATACTTAACCTTAGGCAGGAAACTAAACCACAGCGAGAAGACAGCTAGTGAATGACAGAGAAATGGGGAAATTAAATGGAAATGGTGTGGGACAATGGTCTGTATTCTGTCAATTATATTTTAAATAAACGCTGATTGGCCAGTAGCCAGGCAGGAAGTATAGGTGGGACAAGACAGGAAGTAGAGGTGGTCAATGAGAACAGAGAATTCTGGGAAGAGGAAAGCTTGGTCTGCCGTCCTGACCCAGCCACAGAAGAAGCAAGATGTGACTCGCTGAATAAGGTACCGAGACACGTGGCAAACAGATATGAATAATGTAAGTTATAATATAACTAATATAAGTTATAAGGGTTAATAAGAAGTCTGAGCTACTAGGCCAATCAGTTTATAGCTAATGTAGACCTCTGTGTGATTTTTTGGAACTTAGCAAATGTGAGAACCAGACAGAAACCCCTGATAACAGGAAACCATCTACATTCGGGCTATATACAACAAAATGGGAAGATGATCGAGACCAGCTAAGAAATTCTAGAAGACTACTACATTTAATAATCTGTGGCATGAGAGCTCAGAAAGCAAACATCCTCTCCGGATGGGGAAACCCAAACCTTGTGCCTGTGCAGCAAGTATCTCAGAGCAACCCAACTCCTAGATGTTGTTCATACTAGAATGCAGCTTGCTGTTTAGAGAACATATGGAAGAGAAAGACCTTATAAAGAAAAGTGATCCAGGAGTCATGTCCACAGGCAAGAAAGGTCAGCAGAATCACAAGGAGAATCAGAGCCTGGCCACAGCGTTGATTAACAATACCAGAAACAGTGGACATCAGCTCTTAGGAAGAAGGTCTGGGAGGCAAGCACAAACACATTTGAACTCTGTTTGTGGGGCAGGCTGTAAGTATCATCAAGGGTTTAGCTACCAAGGAGGAAGCACAGGGAAGGTAGTGGGAGTGAGTCAGTGGACGACTTCTTTACATTTCAAAGACAGACAAATGACCCCCATGACAGGATTGCCACCAGATGTTAAGCACAGGCCTACAATCACATTTACTTGGAAGGATCACAAGTTTAATGTCTACATGGGCTACAGGAGTCCCTTTGGGCAAGCATTCACTATATGCTAGTTGCTATACCTGGAATGAAGGCAACTCTCTGATGGATTTTCAGGCGTGGGGGCAGAAAGGAAGCTGGACCTAGAATGTGTGTCCACAGACCTGACTCTTCAGAAAAAGCATTTCTACTGACTTTGTCCACAGGGAATGAGTTCATGGATGACAAAAGAAACTGTATGTATGTATGTATGTACATATTGGTTTTTGAGGCAGGGTTGCTGTGTAGCCCTAGTTGTCCTGGAACTTGCTCTGTAGACCAAGCTGACCTCAAACTCAGAGATCCACCTGCCCCTGCCTCCCCAATACTGGGATTAATGGCAAATGCCAATGCCACCCAGCATAGTTATTTTTGAGACAGGATCTCACGATGTAGCCCTGGTTGCACTGCTACATAGACCATGCTGTCCTCGAACCTCACAGAGATCTGCCTACCTTTGTTTCCCAAGTACTGATGAAAGGCTTGTGCCACTACTCTTGGCTAGCAGAGGAAATTTTAAAAGAAAGTAAAGTATGGTCCTCTACACCTATAAACTCAGCATTGAGGAAGGACAGTCAGGAGGACTGACAAAAAGTTCCATGCCATCTGGTGATACAAAACAAGATCCTGTCTCAAAAAGAGGAGAGAACCACAGTAAGAGACACCAATAGACCAAGTAAACATGCTTTACTGGATACCATTAAAGACTATAATCTACCTGTGCAGTGAGATACCAGGTTGTGATGGCTAAGGTCGGCTGTCATCTGGACTTGACATCTGGAATCAACTAAAACCCAAGCAGCTGGGTAGCCTCTGAGGGATTTTTCTTGCCTGGATCATTTGAGGTGTGAATTTACCCTAAATGTGAGTCACACCTTGTGATGGCAGCCCACATAAAAGGACATGGAAGAAGGAAGCTTTTGCTCTTTGCCTGCTTGCCCTCTCTCTCGCTGGCAAGTTCATCTATCCTGCTGCTGAGGCATTCCTTCACTGGTCTGAGAACCTTCTTCAGGAGACCAGTGCAGACTGGAGACCAGCAGTTCCCTAGGAATCTTCCAGGACTCCAGTATCAGATTAGGACTGCTGAGACATCCAGTCTTGTGGACACTACCAAATTCTTGATATTTCCAACAGGAGACAGCCATTGTTGGATTGCTGGGACCACAGCCTATAAACCACTCTAATAAACCCCTTTTTTAACATGTACACATACACAAGCACAAGCACACACAATTAGTCCTGATCCTTTAAAGAATCCTAACTAATACAAGGGTAGATATCAACACAGAATTTATGATGTAACTCCAGTACTAGGGGAGTCAATGTCCTCTCCTGTCTTCTAAGAGCACCAGGCACATAAGTGATACACAAATATAAATGTAGCTAAAACATTCATATAAATGAAATTTTAAAAATAAAAAGAAATTAATTAAAAAGTCAAAGTATGACTAAAAATGGTGGTACAAAATGCCTTTAATATTACTAGGCAGAAGCAGGCAAATCTGTGAGTTTAAAGCCAGTCTGGCCTATATATCAAGTTCCAATCCAGACAGGGTTACATAGTGAGACCTTGTATCAAAACAAAACAAAAATCTCTTCGGGATTTATTTTGATAAAAAAAAAAGATGAAATGATTTTAAATTTTTATGCACAAAAGAAAGCAAATTATAAGCAAGACAATTTTTAAAAAAGATTTATTTATTATATATACAGTGGTTCTGCCTCCATGTATGCCTGCAGGCCGGAAAAGGGCATCAGAACACATTACAGATGGCTGTGAGTCACCGTGTGGATTGTTGGAAATTGAACTCAGGATTTTTGGACAGGTAGGCAGTACTCTTAAGCACTGAGCCATCTTTCCAGCACTAACAATTTTTTAAAAAGCGTTAAAAAAAAAAAACCAGCCAGATATGTGGCAAATGCCTGTAATTCCAGCACTTGGGAAGCAGATAAAGGTGATTGTCTGTGACTTTGAAGACAGCCTGGTCTATATAAGAGTTCCAGGACAGGATAGGCAGTGTTGGTGCATGCCTTTAATCCCAGCACTCGGGAGGCAGAGGCAGGTGGATCTCTGTAAGTTCGAGGCCAACCTGGTCTACAAGAGCTGGTTCTGGGACAGGCTCCAATAGCTACAGAGAAACCCTGTCTTGAAAAACAAAAACAAAAAAACAAACAAACAAACAAACAAAAAAAGAGTTCCAGGACAGCCACAGCTACACAGAGAAACTCTGTCTTAAAAAAACTCCCAAACATGCCGGGCGGGCGATGGTGGCGCACGCCTTTAATCCCAGCACTCGGGAGGCAGAGGCAGGCGGATCTCTGTGAGTTCGAGACCAGCCTGGTCTACAAGAGCTAGTTCCAGGACAGGCTCCAAAGCCACAGAGAAACCCTGTCTCGAAAAACCAAAAAAAAAAAAAAAAAAAAAAAACTCCCAAACAAAACAAACAATAAAAAAAAGAAAAGGAAGGTGGTACAAACCTTTAATCCTAGCATTCAGGAGGCAGAGGCAAGGGGATCCTCCTCTGAGTTCCACGCCAGCAGGGTACAGGGTGAGACCCCCCTGAACCCCTGCCTCAAAACACGAACAAAAATATCAGAGAAAAGAAAAGAAAAAATAAATCCAGGAGCTGAAGCAGTAACTCAGCAGTTAAGGACTCTTGCTGTCCTTACATACGACCCTCTCAGCACCCACATGGTAACTAATAACCATCTGTCCATTGCTATACAATCTGATGCCTTCCTTCCATGGGCACTGCACACATATGGTGCACAGACACACATGTAGGCAAAACACCCACACACATAAAATAAACACAATTAAATCTAAAAAAGAAAACTGGCAAAAAGTTAAAATAAAAGTACAAATCCATGGGACTCAAGACTTACAGATTTCAAGACTTATATTACCCAATAATGAATACAGAATAGGCGACTGGAAGAGAACAGAGACTTCAGTAATAATAATAGATTTCAATTGATTTTCAATCGATAGAGGCAATCCAGCAGACTAACCTGAGTTTCATTCTGGAAGCCACATAGAGGTAGAAGGAGAGAACTGCATGCAGTGGCACAAACACATACATGATAAATGGAAAGAAAGGGAAAGGGAGGGAGGGAAACAGGGCAGTGAGACGGCTCAGTAGGACCCCATTGTGAAAGAAGGGAACAACTCTAGAGACCAGCTTCTCAGTTCTCGACTGCACTGGCAACAGAGCAGTACCTGCAGGACTCACTGGGTAGCTACTTCTGTTTGTTCACAGTTGGTTTATCAATTGGAAATTCCCTTCAATGTGTGCCCACTGGCTTAGCCTAGCTGCAATCTCTGAAATGCAGCTAGACAGTAGGACATGTCAGGTTCTTCCATGACAGGCTACAGCAAAGACCCTGGGGGTGCTGAAAGAACAGCGTGGCCTCTCCTCCATCAATTTTTTCAGTTGCATTCAGCAGAAGATGGCTCTGAATGTACTCAACACAAAAATCATAAATGTTCTTAAAGCACTATTTTTTTTTGCAAATTTTATTTTGTAAATCAATTGTATTGTTCTCTACTGAAAATTTTGTAGACAACAGTTAAACACTGCTGGGCTCTGGTTGGCTTCTTCCCAGATCCTCAAGATTTGCTGAAGCTGTATCTCTGGGCAAGAACAATATTACTTTCACAAAATGTGAAAAAGTCAATCTGACTGCAACACAGATTTACATTTACAGATTGCCCCCAAAGAAGCACAAGCTATTCAAATGGACCACAGTCTGGATTTAGTTAAGCAAGACAGTGTGACAGCAAAGTCAGTAGTAACCAAGCAGAAGGCAGAACACTCTGGTTCCCACCAGGGCCACACTTACCATAATCACAGGTGGGCTGGGCGCTGGAGTCAGAGTATGTGGACTGCAAAGTGGTTTCGGATCCTTGGACAAAGCCTAAATAAATGTATGCACAAGGTGGTTAATTTCCCCAAACCAGCCACAGCAAAGCAACTCAGACAATATTTCATTTCAATAGAGACTAGCCTTCAGCTGAGAAGCTTCTAAAACCTGTAGATTCCAGATAAGGTCTCTCTGTGTAGATTTGAAGCCTGTCCTGAAACTCACTCTGCAGACCAGGCTGGCCTCAAACTCACAGAGATCTACCTGCCTGTGCCTCCTGAGTGCTGGGATTAAAGGTGTGCGCCACCACTGTCCAGCAAGATTCCATACTTTAAGTAAACCTCTGAAAACAACCAATGGAAAGACAGCCATGTCTAACTTGTTACAAGTACTACATAAAAAGTATAAACATTTAAGTTTCTAGCCTATTGTGGTGAATGAGAACCTAAATTATCATTCAGTTACTTTCATTTTAAACAAAAGCGGGGTTAGGTTTAAAATTATGTTGATGTAGCCGGGCGGTGGTGGCGCACGCCTTTAATCCCAGCACTCGGGAGGCAGAGGCAGGCGGATCTCTGTGAGTTCGAGACCAGCCTGGTCTACAAGAGCTAGTTCCAGGATAGGCTCCAAAGCCACAGAGAAACCCTGTCTCGAAAAACCAAAAAAAAAAAAAAAAAAAAAAAAAAAAAAAAAAAAATGTTGATGTTAAAAAATCTTGTCTCCTTGACTGGCTATTTTGTTTTTTGAGATAGGTTTCACTCTCTCAAAACTTGTCTCATATTTCCTGTCTCAGTCTCCTAGGTACTAGGTATTGCAATCATAAGCCTCCAAGCTGGCCTTGACTCACAGAGATCTGCCTACCTCTACCTCCTGAGTGCTGGGATTAAAGGCAAGCACCACCACCACCTGGCATTCCCTAGTTTTTTAAAGACATATCTCTGTATGTACTCTGAGCTGATCTTGAACTCATCACTCTGGAGACTGAGGATAGAGTGATGAGTTCTTTTTCGTGACAGAGATCTTTTATAGTTCAAGGCCACTGGTCTACATAAAAGTTCCAAGTCAGTCAGGGCTACACAGTGAGACCCTGTTTCAAAAATAAAACTAACCAAAACAAAAACCTTCAGGTTATTTGTACAAGGTGTATGTGACACATAAATGATTTACTGTTTAGTTTTGGGCCCTACCCAAGGCATCATTAGGGATATTCCAAAATCAAAAAAAAAAAAAAAATCTGAAAGTACTTTAGGTCATAAGCATTTGGATAAGGGATACTCGGACACTCACCCACTCTGCAGCAGTCACTATGAAGCTACACACGTACACCTGTAACCCTATACAGCGGAGGCAGGAGGATTGTTGAGTTCTAGGCATGTCTAATTTATTTATTTATTTATTTTTAAAAGAAATTCTTTATTATGTATACAATGTTCTATCTGCATGTATGCCTGATCACCAGAAGAGGGCACCAGGGCTCATAAATGGTTGTGAGCTCATAGATGTGGTTGCTGGGAATTGAACTCAGGACCTCTGGAAGAGCAGCCAGTGCTCTTAACCTCCGAGCCATCTCTCCAGCCCATAGGCATGCCTAATTTAAATAGAGGGGGTCTTGTCTAATATCCTGTATATCTTTTTACACTTAGTGTTGAAATAATGATTAAGAACCACTAAGCCCATAACAAAATTAATGATAGTGTTTTCAACAAAAGCAACATTTCCAACAAAAACATATGTTAAATACCATCCATCTGGTACAAATTCTTATATAGTTGTTCAGTAGAAGGTTTGCAGCCTAAGAACCAGCACTCATGAGGCAGACTGCCATGAGTTCAAGGCACTGGAATACAGAGTGAGATACTGCGCCCCCCCCCCCCCCCAAAAAAAACCCATAGCAACAACAGCCAGCACTGAACACTGAACAAGTGCTTCCTTGGTGGATGCTTTAGCTACATCTCATATCATCTTCATCGAAGCCAGTATGCTGATCCCATTCCCTGTTCAAAGTTCTTAAAAGGTATGTCCTTTTCAAGTTCAAAAAGTTCTGCAAATCAAAGACTCTCGGAACTGGGGATATGGTGTGGGAAGTCCTTTTGTATATGTGTTGCTTTTATTGGTTAACGAACAGAGAAGCCTGTTCTTTGGCCTGTGACAGGGCAGAGTAGAGCTAGGCAGCAAACAACAGGAATGAAGTCAGATAAATCACTTGACTACACTTCATGAACATGCAAGCACCCTTTGCAAATGTGAGCAAATGCACACTGGGACCTGGAAGAATGGATACTGTTATGAATGTGGTGCAAAATTAATAAGGCTTATGCTTTGTGGTCCTTGGGATGATCCCTCTGGTATGTCAACAATGTATCACTAAGCTATATCCTAGTCCCCAGTGTATTTAATTATAGGGTACCCTGACCCCAGGAGAAGACACCATGCTTTTTCAAGCTGGAATTCCAAATACATCCAGGTGCAAGGGCTCCAAATAAGAAAACTGTGGACTCAGCTTCAGCTTTACTGTCCATGGAAGGAATAGAGTCTGGCTTTGAGGAAGGAGAAAACACAAATACACAGACTGACTTTTTGCTAGTCTCCCTAAAGAGGTTGTGTTCAATTAGTTTTTCCCCCAGGGGTCCAGAGCCTTCCCAAGATGCTTAAATTTCAAGTACTGATGATTTAATAACTGTCTATACGAAACACTGAGGTGAGGAGATGATGGGAGGGATGGCTTAGTGGTTATGAGTACTGCCTGTTCTTTCAGAGAACAGGGGTTTAATCCAAAAACCCATGGGGTGGCTCACAATTATCTGTAACTATAGTTTTATGGATTTGACACACTCCTAAGAGCAGGCATTCACGCTGGGCGGTAGTAGTGCACACTTTTAATCCCAGCACTCGGGAGGCAGAGGCAGGTGAGTCTCTGTGAGTTCGAGACCAGCCTGGGCTACAAGAGCTAGTTCCAGTACAGGCTCTAAAAGCTACAGAGAAACCCTGTCTCAAAAAAACAAAAAAAACTGGGGGGGGGGGAGGCATTCATATAGTGGTGCACAGACATAGAGGGGCTGGACAGATGGCTTAGGATTTAAGAGAAACTGCTGTTCAATCATGAGGACAAGGGTCATATCATAAAACTCATTTCAGGTAGCTCACACACATCTGTTAACTCCAGCCCCAAGGGATCTAATGTCCTCTTTTGGTCTCCAGCGGCACGTTCATACACATATCTGATATACTCACACAAACACATAAACATAAATGCACAGAGATACATATAAATAAAATTTTAAATAAACAAAACAGCAAAGTCACTGAAAGCAAGGCTGGAGAAATAGCTCAGTTAGTAAAGTGCTTGCTGCCCAAGCATGGAGACCTGAGTATCAGCCCCATACCCACAGGGGTATATACCCAAGGGATGGTGGAACAGTTCCCTGGGGAGGACGACCAGGTGAGTCCTTGGGCTTGTTTACCAGTCTGCTCAGTGCAATCAGGAAGTTCTAGGCTAATGAGACCCCGCTAAAAAAACCAAAAAAACAAAAAAACGAAACAAAACGAAAAACACAGTAGCTGGCACTAGAAAAATGACATCAAAGTTGACCTCTGCTTTACACCACACCTGTATACATATGTATACATACACACACTAAATACAAAAATATTCACGGGGGAGTTCACCTATAGAAAATAATCAGGATAATGTATTCTACCCACTTTTTTCTTTATGACTATAACAACACCGCCACCAAAATGCCCCTAGGCTTTATGTATATTACATAAATATGGTAATTTTTTGCAGTCTCATTACATTGCTTGAACTATAATAGCTGGAACTACAGGTATAGATTATCACTGCCAACTATGTAATATGCTTTCTTTTCAAGATGTCCCTCCCACCCCCCGCCCGGGGTAAGGATCTAATTCAGGGACCTGGACTCCACTACTGAGCCATATCTCCAGCCCTGATTTGGTTTGCTAAGTAGGGTGTAGGTACATAACCTCAAAGCCTTACTCTGTTTCCATCTCCCAAATGCTGGGATTACAGGTATGCACGATGGTGTGGTGGGTAGATTACTAGGCAAGCACGCCATCACTGCATTGTATCTCCAGTCCTCTTTTTAATTTACTTTGCATTTTGAGATATATTTGCTTAGTTGCCCAGACAGGTTTCAAGTTCACTCTGTAACCCTTGCAGATGTTCGAATTACAAGCCTGTGCTTCCAGGCTTGGCACATACAAGTTTAAGTACATTTAAGTACAGTTGTCAGTTATCTGTTGGGGACTTATTCCAGAACAGGCCCTCTCACTCAAAGAAAGGAAATTCACAAATGCTGAAGTCCCTTTAATAAAATGCCCACTGTAGGGACTGGAGAGATGGTTCAGTGGTTATGAGCATTGGCTGTTCTAGAGGACCTGGGTTCAGTTCCCAGCACCCACATGGCAGCTCACAATTGTCTGACACTCCAGTTCCAGAGAATCTGACACTGTTATACCAATGCATATAAAATAAAGTTAAATGCATTTTTTTAAAAAATAAAATGCCCACTGTTTGTTTTAAGTTATCTTTAATTACTTATAAGACTTAGCATGATGTAAATTACACATAAAGTCATACTGTTTATTATTTAATGCAAAATGGTAAGCAGTCTGTACATTGTTAGTAGAGATATTAGTAGAGATACACCTTTCCCAAAATATTTTCAATCCTCTAAGGACTGAACCCATAAACAGAGCTCACAGATACAGAAGCCTGAGTATACAGCAACTATAATGAAACAATACATAGTGACAGACACACATTCTAAGTTCAGTAAGAAAACTGCAGAGCAAATGATTTATTTTTTTAAGAGTTATTTATTTAGTATGTATACAGTGTTCTGCCTGCATTGCCTGCATGCCAAAAGAGTGCACCAGATCTCATGGATGGTTGTGAGCCACAATGTGGTTGTTGGGAATTGAACACAGGACCTCTGGAAGAGCAGTAGCCAGTGCTCTAAACCTCTGAGCCTTCTTTTCAGCCCTCAAAGGGTTTATGTTTACTCATAAGAGAGTCTTATTTCCTCCCTGAACCAAAACACACACACACACACACACACACACACACACACACACACACACAAAAAAAAAAAAAACCCAAAAACCTAAAGATAGGGACTGACAGGTGGGGCAAACCCGTATCTCTGATACCAGACACACACACACACACACACAGTACTTGTCAGGTATGCAGGAAGCCCTGAGGTTGCACCCCAGTGCTGCAAATACAGAGGGATGGAGAAGGATGCTGATAAAGCACCTCTGAGATGAACTGCAATGATTCTGCCTTCCTGAGATGATGTAGTCTCCCCACCCCCACTCCAGAGAAACAGAGGTAGCTGGTGTGATCACTAAGTCATGTAGAAATGACTGACTTTTGTGACTTCTGGTATGTTCTTTCTTGGATTATTTCTAGTCTGCAGAAAACAGATGCCATATTGTTAGGGTTCTTCTTATGGCCCTACAGAGCAATCCATGTGGCAAACAACCATAGCTAGAATTAATTTGCCAGATACAGGAGCTTGAGTCATGCTGGAGGTGGGGCGACAACTGTCACCTTAAATGTAATCTGGCCCAGAACCACTAGCTACAGTACTTGTGGCATCACGAACACAGTGATTCTGTGAGATAAAAAGACCAGTCTATGTCAGACATTTGAAGGGCTGATTAGAGATTTTTTTCCTGCAGTTTTTCTCCTGTTACCATCCTTCCCATTTCATACTAGAGATGGGTTCCAAAGTTGAATGCACTGCTCTTTCAGAGAGCTGAGCTTGGTTCCCAGGACCAGCATATTGGCTCCCTACCACCTGTAACTCCAACTCCAGAGGACCTGACATCCACACACATGTGCACATACCCAAGTATAGGTATACACATAATAACAGTGGCATACGCTTCAAAGCTTCCAGGACTTAGCCTCTAAATTCCATTAAAGTGACTTAATTCAATACAAAAGAAGATGAGGCAGGAGGACTGTTGTGAGTTCAAGGCCAGCCTGGGCTCATTTTAAGATGGGAAGTCGTACTCACTCATATTTGGTTTCTAGCCATAAACCAAGGACATTGAGCCTATAATTAGTGATCCTAGAGAAGCTAAATAAGGAGAACCCAAAGAAAAACATATAGGCATCCTCCTGAATATTAACCTTCAGCAAGCGATGAAAGGAGACAGAGACAGAGACCCACATTGGAGCACAGGACTGAAATCTCAAGGTCCAAATCAGGAGCAGAAGGAGAGAGAGCATGAGTAAGGAACTCAGGACCGTGAGGGGTGCACCCACACACTTAGACAATGGGGATGTTCTACTGGGAACTCACCAAGACCAGCTGGCCTGGGTCTGGAAAAGCCTGGGATAAAACCGGACTCTCTGAACATAGCGGACAATGAGGACTACTGAGAACTCAAGAACAATGGCAATGGGTTTCTGATCCTACTGCACACACTGACTTTGTGGGAGCCTAGGCAGTTTGGATGCTCAACTTACTAGACCTGGATGGAGGTGGGGGTTCCTTGGACTTCCCACAGGACAGGGAACCCTGATTGCTTTTCGGGCTGAGGGGGGGGGGGGACTTAATTGGGGGAGGGGGAGGGAAATGGGAGGCGGTGGGGGGGAAGAGACAGAAATCTTTAATAAATAAATAAATTTAAAAAATTAAAAAAAAAGTAAAAAAAAAAAAGATGGGAAGTCAGTCCAAGCTATAATGTAAGGCTCTTAACAAAAGTGTCTTAAAACGTCTTTGAATTTAGTAACCTTTTTTGGGTTTTTGTTTTTTGAGACAGCTAATGTCACCCAGGCCAGTCTTGAACTTACATTCCTAACTCTCAGGTGCTGGGATTCTAAGACACAAAGACCAGCTTCCTGGTTAGCGTCTTTAAAGGGATAGAACCATAGTATAAAGTTACAGCTGGCTTTTTAGTTTAGCCAGAGGAAAGGGAAACTAACCATTATCTCATTAGCTTGGCTACTTCAGTGCCCACAAAACCCAGGATTACAGCCTACAAGATCTGAAGCTGAAATTCAAACTTCACCATTAGTGAACTAATTCGGTTTCCTCATCTGTAAAAACAAATGCTCCATTATCAAGCTATCCCATAAGATACAATCATTCATCCTCTTGTTCTTCAATAGCCCTGCTTCTAAATGCAGAACTATTTTCAAGTCTTGGACAGACCTGGTGAAGAGAATTACATCTTAATTCTAGAGACATTAAGCATTAGTTCTACTTAATGATTTTCCTTTCCAATATCGCTGCAAAACCACCCAATGCTCCTACAGAACCTCAGCTGCTTAGTATAAAAAAAAAAGTGGTGGAAGCCACAGTAGGCACTTCAGGACACCGAACAGCAAGCAGCCCTACCCTTTATCCACTAGATGTCAGTAGCACTGCATACCAGCCCCCTCCTCACGTTAAGACAAGGAAACAGGACTGCAGACATTGTCAAATGTCCCCCTGGGAGGCGGGAGGCAGGCAGATTCACCCTGATTGAGAACCACCGGCCTAGGGGATGGTTGTTAGAAAACCCAAGGTTCTTGGTGAGCTCTTAACCAAGGACTAGCATAAGGGGACTATACAAAAGCCCGTTGCTTAGGTTCATTCAAAGCCTTGAATATTCCTAGCAGAATGTGGGTTACCCAGCAACCACATAAGTTCAAGCCTGAAATACCTCCAGCGAAGTGAGGCGCTGTCTATGGCTTTAAGGTGCTGACTGATAAGTTTCATGGGTCACTGCCAAGGCATACCCAGGCAGCCTTGGCAACTTACCCAGGAATGATTGACAGTCACTTAAGCATATTCCACACCTCCTCATCCTGCACATCACCCACCTTCTTCTTTGCTCTGATACCACTCATCTCCCTAGCAAGATCTAAGGAGGTAGGCGGTTCCAGTCCAGAACGTTGTTGGGCCAGCTATTCTTATTCTGCTTACATGTCTTCTTAAACCTCACCTCTTTCCGGAGGCCTCGAAACTCTGAATCCCTTCAGGATACCCAGGGCCCAGGAATACAGCGTGCACTCATTTATGAGCCTAACGTCCGCCCTCCCCGATAAGCTGCTTAAAAATTTTCGGTCAGTATTCCCAGTACCTACTCATCACTTTCTCGGTGAGTTGAAGGAATTGATGTGGAAAATAGTCATTCCTCGCCAAGGTTCACGCTCGGTCCCTAAAGCTCCCTGCATAGCTCAGATCCTTCTATTTACAGATCATCCATCCCCTTGGGGCCTGGCGCTTCTCCCAGCTTTGGACCAGATGAAGAGGGGAGTGGCGTTGGGTAAGGATCCGCGACATTTAGCACCGAAACGGTGCGTGGGAGGCAATGGCGATAGCAGCAGAGACAACGGACTGATCTCAAAAGCTCAGGTCTGAGAAGCTATGTCTTAGGACCTGGAGGTCCGTGGGGGCACTAGCCAGGGACGTAGGCGGTGGGAGCTGGGACCTAACGCCGGGGCTCGGGGCCTACAGTCAAAGAAGACAAGCATGGCTTCGAGCATCCGGGAGACCGGGATGCCCTGCTGAGGTCACGGCAGCCGGGGCTTGAGGGATGCGACCCCGAAGCGAAGAGCCTGAGGCGCCATTTTGTGACCGGAGAGGGCAGTGACCGCGACACCACGGCAGGCGTGGGCGACCCAGGCGTGACTCGGCCCGTCCTAGTTCCTCTCCGGTCCGGAGCGCCCCCTTCACTCTGCTGGGCCTACCTGTGTAGCTCATGGCGACAGCGAACACCCAAGCCGTGGACCGACACCGCTACTCTGCGCATCTGACGCCACAACAATCTCTGGGGGCCCCTTCCACAAACGCCCGGCCCCGCCCCCTGATCTCACTGGCTCGTGTCAGCCTCGGACTTCACGTCCACTGGGCTGCTGAGCTGTCTATTTTTACATCTCTTCGCAACAGTGGTTGGAGACACTGCCAACCCCTGATGGCCCCTCCCCGACCCCGCCTCCTGTTGATCAAAGCCTGAGCTGATAGGCCAAGCGGAGCCGACGGACAGGTAGAGTTCGGAGGGGAGGGGCTACGTGCAACCCAGCGGCCCGAGCCCACGCGTGGCGGGCGCCGGGTGCGTGTTCGCTGGACTCCCGCCACTGAAATGCTAGCGCAATCCGTTCATGTATTCATTTGGCCTTCAGTTCCAAAACGAGAATGGTAAAGCCACGCTGAAATGAGAAAATTAAGATCTAACTGCCAAACAAGGTCCTGACAAAAATTACATAATGTTTAAATAAATGAACCTGGTCACGTGTAGTAGGTGGTTTGTAATTCCAAAACACAGGGGGCTGAGGCAGAGAATGGTCTCGAGTTTGAGGTCAAATTATGTTATGAGTTCTAAGGCACTCCAGGTTACATTAAAACCCTGTTTCACAGAGGTGAAAAAGAGCTGGGGCCAGTTTCACGAAGTATTTTCTCATTAAGCATTACATTAACAATTAAGTATTTGTAAGGGTTAAGGATGTAGCTTGGCGGTAGAGCACTTTATGCTAGCATGTATGGAAGACCTGTGTGAGATTCCCCAACACCCTAGAATAAAAGATGCATTTTAAAAGACAAAACCTGGTCATAGTGGCTCACACCTGTAATCTCAGCACTTGGGAGACTGAGCCTGGAGGAACACTGTGAGTATAATACCTTGTTTCAAAAATTAATATTTGGGCTTGGTAACACATTTTTTTAACTTGAGCACTCAGAGGAAAGCAGATCTCTGTGAGTGCAAGTACAGCTTAGTTTACATAGCAAATTTATGGCTAGCCAGGATCACCTTTGTCTCAAAAAATTGTTCAGATAAGTTTGTGTATGGTATTTGTTATGTATACAATATTATTTAGATGCATCATGTATTATTACAAATACTTCACATGAGAACCTGGGCTCAGTTCCATAAAACAAAAAACACAGCCTAGTAACCACCAGCCTTGTTCTAAGTGCCCTGCCTAGCTGTGTTGAAAGTCACCATGAGACATCTCATAATTCCTGGCAGGGGAGGGCACTGTAAATAAAACTTAACATTTGGGAAACTGCATCAAGTTGTGCTTCTATGATTCATGAACCCTTTTAGATTTGGGGAAATTCTGAAGTAGGGTGCTGTATTTTTTTTTTAGGTTTATGTATGTTTCACTTGAATGTCATGCAACTACATGCATGCCTAATGCTTGAGCTGGTCAGAAGAGGGTGTTGGATATCCTGGACCGGAGTTACTGGAGTGAGCTGCCATGTGGGTAATGGGAACCAAACCCAGGTCCTCTTTGCCACTCTCAGTCCTTGTTACCAGTTTCTTTAGGGGTAGTACTAATAGCATTCTTTAAAAGTCCAGATCCTTCAAAGAAGCATGCTGAAATACCGTTGATAGGATAGCCAAAAATGTGCTTATCTGAAATTTAGATGGGGAATGGGGGTAGAGAAGTATAGTTGCTATGATTAACAAGAGCTTATTTTTACCATTGATCGAGGATATGTCTGGATAACACTCCCTCTCCAAACTTATTTTGCAGACCTTGTTGCCCCATGGAAGAAAGCCACTTGCAGTACACTCTACATGTGAACTCAGAACATGCAGTAGAGGTCTGCTTTATGTGCTATTACTACTTTGGGGTACCACTCACTGGCATCCAAATCAAGTAAGGCCCCATGGTATCTCCTCTAAATCCTGTAGTTGACTGTGGCATTTGTCATAGCCATCATACCACCCAGGGTTTTAATTTCTGATGTCCTCGTGGGTTGAGCTCAAGCCATTCAAAGGCCAACGGCTGCTTCTTTTAAGACTACAGAGTCATTTAAGCAGAGATTTGTTATATTCGTGAGTTTTAGGAAAAGGTCCCTGTTGTAAGAATGGTAGGTGAGCCTTGCAGAAAGACAACTCTATCAGTGTACTGTAATGGATAAAGAAAACCTTTCCGCTGCACGGTGGTGGTGCACACCTTTAATCCTATCATTTGGGAGGCAGAGGCAGGTGGATCTCTTATGAGTTCAAGGCTAGACTGTTCTACAAGAGCTAGTTCCATGAAAGTTAGGGCTGTTACACAGAGAAACCCTGTCCTGGAAAAGAAAAGAAAGAAAACCTTTCCATTTTAACTATGCACAAAGACAGCCATCAGTGTCATAGTGGGTAGGAAGGCCTTCCCATGTTACTGTCATTGGATCTTTCAAAATCCACTCTATTGCTTTTATATTTAAAAAATTGATTTTAGCCAGGTGGTAGTGGCATATGCCTTTAATCCCAGCACTCAGGAGGCAGAAGCAGGCAGATCACTGAGTTGAAGGCTAGCCTGGTAGATAGAGTTCCAGGACAGCCAGAGCTACATAGAGAAACCCTGTCTTAACCACCCCACCTGTCCACTCCCGCAAGTGTTAAAGAAACATATTTGGGTCAGTTCTTACCATAAGAAATCCCACTTTTCCCAGTCTTGTATATGACCAATGACAGTGGATGAGGAGACCAGCCACCAAATAAAAGAACACACCTGGGTCAAGTACACCACCCCTGCAAGGTTGACACAGCAGCCTGTTAAACCCTCCTCCCCTAGCAGAGGCACAGTAGGAAAGGCTGGGGAAAAAAAGGGCTGGGTAGGGGCTTACTACTGTCCACACCCCATGACATCATTCTCACTTGGCAGCACTTGGCTAATTAGTGAAAATGATGAACTGAAAAAGACACACGGGATAAAAAAGTAGGAGCCAACAGAATCTTATCACCTCAGAAATATTCAATGAATATTAGATGATCAAGAAGCCAGGCCTGGTGGCGCAGGCCTTTAGTCTCTGAGGAGGCAGAGGCAGGCAGATTTCTGTATGCCAGCCTGGATTACAAAGTGAGTTCCAGGACATCCACGGCTGTCTCGAAAAACAAAAAAACAAACAAAACCAAAAAAGAAAGGAAGAAGGAAAAGAAAAATTTTAGAAGTTTAAATAAGGCCAGGTAGTGGCGGCACATGTCTTTAATCTCAGTATGCAGATCTCCGAGTCAAAGCCAGCCTAGTCTATAGAACTAGTTTCAGGTCAACCAGAGCTACACAAACCATGCCTTGAAAAACCAAATAAATTATTAAAACAAAAACAAAGCTCCTTTCCCCCTTGTTATTTGGGCTCATATGTCTCTTCTTGACGTTTACCTTGGATCTAGGGAGGTAACACAAGTGGCATAACGCTTGTGTGATATGTTCAAGACCTGGGATAGGGTCCCCAGCACTGCATTTAAAGTCCTATCTTAAAGACAGAAGAGTGCCAACTCTGCAGTCTCATTCCCACCCAAAGCGCCAGCAGATGTGTGCTTCTACCCAACACCCACAAGGAGTTCCTTCCCTGGTAATAGCACCAGTGCCAGAAGATGTTATTGCTGCTGGTTAAAGCCAACCAGCCCTTTTGTCTTGGCTCCCTTCCCAGACCAGCCAACCAGAGCCCTGGTTCCTCCCGCTCAGGAGAGCCACTTTCCCAGGTAACCAGAGCCCCTCACCACCCACAGTACCATGGGCCAACAGCAGAGAACTTGGATTTATCCCCAGTAGTGTCTGGTCAATTCGGTGGCCAGCAGGGAAACCCAGGGACTCTGGCCAGGCATAACCCTGATCCCCAGCCCCACTATTAGCCAATGCCAGCCTGTCCACTTGACAGAAAAACACACACTGGCTGCCTGCCCTGGGGTGTTTCCAGAAGAGAAATTTAATCTAATTTACATATTTCTAGGTACATTGATAACCAAAAGATGGCCACTGAAAAAGGTTAAAAGGTCAATTAGCTCCCGGTATCTAGCTGGCCCAGGATTGGAAAATAAAAAGATCCACATTCCTTATTCTCTACACAAAACACATTTTTTTTTAAAAAAGTGAAAGATCTAGGGAGCTATACATAGAAAGCAACAGTGAAAAGGGGGAGGGTGGCAGGGGTGGGAGAAGAGAGTCCCCCACCCCTCACTCTACCCTCCCAGCCCTGGAGCCCCTGAGGCTCTGACATGGCAGGAGGCAGCTGTCAGCTCTGAACTCTTACAAGCTAGGAAAGTCCCTTTTGGGGGGGGCAGCCAACAATAATTTCCGTGGCATTGTGGGCTCAGTGGGGGCTCCCAAGCCCTAGTAGGTTAGCAGAGGGAGCATGGATTCCCCTGAGCAAGCACCGTGGCATGATGTGGTTGTTTGACTTGGGAACTGTGGGGGCTAGGGCAGATCCCAGGTCTCACGAGGTGCGCGTGTGTGTTATGGTTGCCTGTACATGAGTGAGAATAGATATTCATGGGGGCAAAAGGGAACAGGGGTCTTTGGGGTCTTTGCAAATGGCCACGGATGGCAGAAATAGCCCTGCCTGGTTGCTAGACACAAGGAAGTGCTGTTCTCCCCTGCAACCAGATTGGCCACCACCAAAGGTCTGGCTACTGCCCCTGCTGGACCAACCAGGTGGGCTCAAAGAGGGTACCCTTGTGGCCCCAGAGTCCTCAGGCTGAGGGAAGGTGGCTAGCTGGCTCCCGGCGCCCAGGATGTAGTGTGTCCGGCCCCCAAGGGGCGCCGGTTTGAGGTTTTGGCTTGCTCCTTTGGAAACGGAAAAGAAAGAGGGAAATGGGAAAGGACACAGAGGAGAAACAGGAGGTGACAGGTGGCACAAGAGGGGATCTGGAATGCATGTATGTTAGGGCGCCTCTACAGCTGCTGTCTGTGCCTGTGGGGCCTGGGGCTCTTCAGGCAGAGGGTCTGCTTTGGAGAAGTTCATCTCCAGGATGTGCCGCTGTAAATGCCGCACCCACTCTTCCTGGATGGAGAGTGGGCCCTGGAATTCCACTTCACAGAACCTGAGAAAAAAGAGAAAGGAAGTGGCCAATGCTTCAAAGACAGGCAGAAGTGTAGTCCAATCCAAGAGCTTAGGCATATTTACCACTGCTCAGTGTAGATATGTCAAGACCAGGACTCAAGGGAAGCAGTGTCTCCTAATGGACAGTTACCTCTTCTATTGTGAAGTACTGTCAGAGTCTGCTGGGCATGAAGTCTTTAATGGCAGGCAAGCAGGGGATTCTCCAAGAGCATGCCACCTGAGGTGTATGCTCTGAGATGGTGGTGGGCACAGGGAAACAAAGTCTAACTCTCACAAGAACCATGCTTCCTCCCCTTATGATAGCCTTAAGCTAGGTCTCCAATGAACATAGGAGCTTGAGCTCTGTGGCTTCAGAGAGTTGGGCTGAAATTAAATCTTTATCCTTTGTCTTTTTTGGGAGACATGATCTCTACCTTTGTAGCTCATGCTGGCCCCAAACTACGTATTCCAGCTGGATTTACACTGGTAACAATCTTCTTGTCTTAGCTTCCCATGTGCTAGGCTGATAGGCCTGAATCATCACTCTGTTTGGATGCTACTTTTGATTTGGCCTGTATTATATAGACTGAGTTGGATTACTTCAGGTCTCAAAAGTCCCTATTTGCTGGTGTCTATATTTTTTTTTAAAGAAAGGGTTTTACCTCATAGCCCTAGTGGTCCTGGAACTCCCTAGTAGACCAAGCTGACCTTGAACTCAAAGTTTTGCCTGCCTTGAGCTTCCTGAGTCCTGGAATTAAAGGTGTGTATCACTACACTAAGCTGAACTCTTTTTAAAGGTGGAAAAATGGAGGCAGAGAGCAGGTAAGCTCTTGCCTGAGGTCACCAAGCTGTGAAGTGAGTTAGGACTGAACCCAGGTCTGGCTGGCTACAAAGCTCAGTGTATCAGGGTGGTAAGTTCCACTGTGAGTGAGAAGCCCTTAACCTGGGCTGCAATACCCCAAAATAGCCCATGGGACCCCCACCTCCCAACCTAACAGAGACTGTCACATTTCCAGGCTTCAGAGAGCCAAGGCCCAGAACTGCATACCTGCACTTGAGGGTATAGATGTTGCCCACAAACTTGACCAGTGATGTCTGGGGGGGGCGAGGCACCAGGGAGGGGACTGGCCGGACCCGGGGTGGGGGTTGCCGCACCTCTTCCAGCTTCTGTTGCAGGTCATTGGCATCCTCACCACCCCGAGCTGCAGAAGCATCTGGTGGGCGGGCTTGTCTACGTTCAAATTCTAAAGCAGAGACAGAGATACTTGATGAACAGGAAGGCTAGGGCCCTGGAGACACTCCTGCTTTCAGTGAGCATAAGGAGACAGAGGTTTTGGGGATTCGAGACTGGACACCATACGTACAGGTAGAATGGCATATTGATAAGGGAAGGGGATTAAGCAACTGAGATGTAGTGGTTGGGTGAGCCCTAGAAGGTACCTACTGCCCTCCCATCCCTTCTCCACCAGTACTCACTGTTGATATTTTGCCGTTGGTGTTCCTCTGACTTCACGGTCCCGGGTGGGCTGTTTGCCAGAGGCCGTTCACCACTGTCAGCTGCCCTGCCAGCCTCAGGCCCCGGTTCCCCCCCAGCACTTCGGCCAATCAGGGACAGGCCCCCAGGTGCCAGCCCCAGGGGTGGCCGTTTGTCACTGTCACGGCCATGGCCAGCACTGCGGAACTTCTTGGTAAAGGGGCGGCCACCCTGGATGTAGCTTCGGTAGGCACCCGCTTTCTGGGGCCGGTGTTTGATCCACTCACTCAGCGTCTCGATGGGAGAGCCGTTGACACACCACTCTGTCACACCGAACTGCCGAAGGTGTGCCCTCGCATGGCTGGCTAGGGCTTTGCGGTTTTCAAAGTAAAGGCCACAGAGCTCACAGCAGGCCTCGGTGGCTACAGACAGAGGAGGTTGCTTGTTCTAAGACTGTAGGCATACCCAGGTGGCCTAAACAAGTCAGGAGCAAATCCCACCTCCCACAGGGACCTTGCCTCAGGGGCCCTGCTTGCTCTAACAAATGCCAGCCCAAGACCCTACCACCCACTGCTTACAGGAGTGGGAGGTCTTCTCATGTAGAGTCTTTGCCTTGAAGGGCAGTTCAGTCTGGATGTAGGTCTTGGCCTTGACCTCTGCTGGGAGGAAGCGGTCCTCCTGTAGGGGCCGTTTGGTTGCCACTGGGCCCAGGAAGCTGGTGGTAGAAGGCTTAGCCCCCGTGATGGGCGACAGGCTGAGCTCCCGGGGAACCTGGGCCGGCCCAGCTCCTGGTTTTCCAGGCCGGCTAGCCAAGGGTGACAGAGGCAGTGGGGAATGCATAGCCCCAGGAGCTGCTGTCGGGGAGCCATCCTCAGCCAGAGCAGGAGCCAGGTCTCCAGCTGGAGGCTCTTTCTTGATGAGGCACAGCTTGGACTTCTTCTTCAGGATCTCTCGAAGTGTGTCAATGGGTGAGCCATTGACAGACCACTCAGTCACACCCATCTGGCGCAGGTGGGAGCGAGCGTGGCTGGAAAGGCCCTTGCGGTTCTCGAAGAACTCACCACAGAACTCGCAACGGATGTCACGTACTGGCTCTGCCCTGGATGCTGCAAGGGGTCCACGGTGGGGGAAAGAGAAGGAGGCAGTGGCTATGGGCAGGAAGCCTCTAAGCTCAAAGCCCAAGACAGTGCCAGCCCCTCCCTCCAGACTCCACTGAACTCCTACGTCATCTGGGCCACCAGAGGCACTTCATATATCCAGCCCTCCTATCTGTCTTATTACCTCAAATTTTAGCTGGCTTCACAGGTCTCCCTGAGTGAGGCTGGGCAAGCTACTTCCTCTCTCTGAGCCTGTTTCCTTCTCTGCAAGATGGAGATGAAAACCCCATCTCCCAATGTAGGTGGCAGGGAGCTGGCATATGTGCTCTAAGATGATGCCTCAGTCACACCTGTCTGCTTATAATGAACCCAAGAAGAATAAAATATTGTGACAGAGTACCAGGGAAACAAGTAACAGTGACACGATAGCAATTATGATATACAAGGACCTTTTTGCAACCAGGCACCATGCTAAGTGCTTTATCGTACTTAATTCTCAACTATATAGACACAAGGCAGGGGATTATACTGATCTCCATCTTCCAAATGAGGAAACTTGCCCAAATCACTACCACATTATTGTGATATAGAGATCTTGACTGTGATTCCAAATGCCAAGTACCAAATAGCCAGGAATATCAGACACAGTTCAAACATTGAATGCCATCCCTTTATTCCAGCCAGGGGCAGGTATTACTAATGGATCTTTGCAACTATTCTCCCTAGGAATCTAGTTGGAGGCCACTACCAATTGGCTAAGGAGGACATTAATTACATGATTCTGCCTCTTCTGCACGAATAACAAACGGCAGCAAGTTCTATGTCCTCTGGACTTAAGTATCTTCATTCCAGTCCTGTGATCTATAAATACTCCTAAGGGGGTATAGGGAGGGGATCCAGCCAATCGGTCTACCTGCCCTACACAGGGTCAGTCACACTTACACAGGTTCAAAGGTGCCATATCTTCTCGAGGCGTGCCCCAGGGACCCTCAGAAGGGTGTGGCTCCCCATGCAGGGCCCCTGGCAACATCTCCCGCTTGATCTCCACTCTCATTTGTTCAGGTTTCAGTTTCTTGGGCAAGGAAGGAGTAGCAAGGCCTGAGAACATCTTCCGGGCCGTGGGAGGAGGAGAAGCAGTTGGTGAGTGGCCCAGGGGACTGCCCGGTGGCGGTGGCAACTTCTTGGCCAGGGGTGAAATGTGAAGATCTGAGGGACTGCGGGCTTCTAGTGAGCTGCCAGGACCTCCGCTACCCACCACCTTGGCTAGGGCTTTTGGGCTAGGCCCTGGTGGGTGGAGGTGTCCACCTGGCCTGGAATGGGTCCGTCTCTTCAGGATCTCCCGCAGAGTGTCAATGGGTGAGCCGTTCACATACCACTCAGTCACACCCATCTGGCGGAGGTGGGAGCGTGCATGGCTGGAAAGGCCCTTTCGGTTCTCAAAGAACTCACCACAGAACTCGCAACGGATGTCTCTTGTTGGCTCTGGACCTGAAGCTGTAGCAGGAAGAAAAGGGACAGTTAAAATTGTGGGCACCATCAGGATAGTTACCTGCAGGAGTATCCTGGCCAGCTAGGTATGGGCAGCAATGTATCCATAAACTAGGGTAGTAGTGGAAGGCAGGTGCAAGTGAGGGAGCTGGTGGGTGTGGTCAAACACTGGGTAGAGGCAAGGTAGGGGAGGGAGAGGCACCAGAGGCTAATAGGACCTTTGTCCTGGCAGAGGGCAGTACCAATACTCCATAGCTTTGTGGGTCCCAAAAAGGACAGGGCAGGAGACAGGACACAGCCAACCTAGGTGCCATATGCTTTCCAGACCCAGGGCACCTTCCACACCAAAAGGTGGGACCTTCCCCTTGGCCTTTGTTCTCAGGCAGGGTCATGGTGATAGAGGCTAAGACCAAGAGAGAGGTACCAGCAGCCCACTGCCAAGAAAATCTCTGGGTTGAGCCGGCCCACTGCCAAGGGCCCCTGTCTACTCCCTACGACAACAGGGAGGGAGTAGGGAGGGAGCCATGACCCCCCAGGGAGGGGCTCCAGGGCCCACAGGGAGGAAGGGCAGCTGAAGCGAGAACCTACAGAGGTTGAGAGGAGATGGCTCCACATCAGAGGCCCAGAAAATGCCGGCGGCCGAGAGATCCTGCTTCCCCCAGGGGATGGCCATACCCGAGGCCTTCAGCTTGGCCTTCTTGGCCGGCGGTGGGGGAGGGAGCAAGGAGAGGGCCGTGGAGGCAGGAGGACGCCCCAGCTGGGCCAGAGCTCCCCGCCCGGGTGGGAGGCGGATCTGGAAGCCGTCCCTCCTGATGAGCCCGTGGAGCACGTCTATGGGGGATCCCTTGGCATCCGGGTCGCTGACGCCCAGGTGGCGCAGGTGGGCACGGGCGTGGCTGGACAGGCCCTTGCGGGTCTCAAACCAGGCACCACACAGCTGGCAGTCCAGCTCTCTGCCCCCGTCACTATCTAAAGCTGCGGAGACAAAACACAGGGGGGGTTCACGGCCGCCTCCTTGGTCGGCCCTAGGGGTTGAAGGCAGGAGGGTCTGGTGTGCTTTTCAGCTGCCCGGGTGGTTAGGGGTCCAAGTTTTATGCTGCAGACATGTTTTTGTTTCTTTTTTTAGAGGTTTCAGGTAGCAGAGCAGCTGTTCCCTGCCTAGCTCACTGGCACCAAATGAAGGTGGAGGAGCTTAAGGATATAGTTCTGTGATAAATCTTGATGCTCCCTTGGAACTCTGATAGGGGAACTATGGAAGAAGACAGAGGTGAAGAGTAGGAGGCACCACCAGACTACCGAGCACACCTACTCCTAAAACCACAGCAGATCCAATGCAAGCGGCTGCCAGAAAACACAGGTGTCACCAGGCTCTAATACCTGCCACATATGGGAAAGTACAATGGACACCTCAAAACCTGACTGCTGAACTTGGAGGGTTTTTTCCCAAACCCAACTTGCCAAGTGCAAGGCAGCCAAAGCGGAGGGTCTCTATCTGTGTGCACCAACAGGGAGAAGCCTTGGCACACATGACCAGGAGACATGAAAAAAAAAAGGGCAGTGTAAGGACTTCCTTTCTGGTAGAGATTACTACCTATCTACCTGTATGATTCAAAATATCCCAGACTCCCACTAGGAAAGCCAGGTCCACAGGTACCCTGGTTACCTTCTCCACCCCACCATCAGGCCAGAGAAGGAGGACAAGAGCGCCTCTCAAGTAGCAAGTAGGACCCTAGCAGGCTTAGACCTGTAGTAGGCCTCCAGGGGAAGATTGGCAGAATGGGAAAAAAAAAAATCATCATCCCAGGACAGCCCAATAGGGGACCCAATGAGTGCCTCAATCAGTACTGACCTGGATGACCCACGATCTGGAAGATGCAAGCCTCAGTTCCTACCCTGGGTCCTCCTCATCCAAGGACCATGTAATACCCTGCACCCCCCTCAGCTCCCAGTACCCAGACTCACTGAGATTCAGAGGCCCCTCATCCTCAGACTGGGGCCATTGTGTCTTTGGGGAGGTCGGCCGGGGACTCAGGGATAGCTGGGGGCTCTTGTCTTCAGGATTCTTGGGTGTAGGAGATCCTGCCAGAGTGAGTGGGGCCTTCTTGAGGAGTGGAGAGCTGGATGGGTGGGCCAAGCCCTTGGCTGAGAAGCTAGGAGGTGACTTGATGGCTTTGTTGACAGGAGGGGCATCCATAGGTTTGGCCAGGGTGAGCAGGCCAGGCCTGGCAGCCCCAGCAACCAACTCCTTTGGTGAGCTGGACTTCTTGGTCAGGCTAGGGGGCAGCCCCAGGGGAGCATCAGACAGGCCCTTCTGCTTCACCAGCTCGTAGAGAAGGTCGATGGGAGCACCACTGCTTTCTGACTCTGCGACCCCCAGCTGCCGCAGATGTGAACGTGCATGGCTGGACAGGCCCTTTCGTGTCTCAAAGCAGGCACCGCAGACCTCACAGGTGGTCAGGCTCTGGGCTGGAGGGTGAGATGGAGGCCAGGATGAAAGGCCATGAGGTCTTGCAGGTATACTGACCCATTCTCCTCCCCTTATCTAAGTTCAAAGGAAGTGTTCTGCTTCTGTCAAATCTCTTTGGTCGTAACAATTCTAATTTGGTGGGGGTTAATATTTCTTGTTTGGAAGTAAGGAAACTGAGGCTCAGAGAAGGGAAGAGTTGTGTCCAAGGGCGCACAACAGGAGGCTGGACCCTCTGTTGCCTAGCCAGTGGGGATGTCTTTCAGACCTGCAACATACCAGGATGCCCTGGTAGCATACTTACACAAATGCATGCATGCACACACATACATCACACATGGAGCTAATATCCAACCTACTCACTGTAACTCAATGCATACTTCAAATGCTAAGTCAGAGGTCCCAGCCATGGCCTTGCCCACTCCCCATCTGCTTTTTGGCCTCCTTGCCCAACTTCAATGATGCAAAGGAGAGTTTGGTTTTGCTCATCTTAACACACGTAGGAACTAGTAAGATGCTTATCATTACTCTCAACAACCTTGTAGTCTACAGAAAAACAAATAGGTATCATATGAAAGCTCAAAACTAACAAGGTCGGCTAGTGACGTGGGTTTGAATTTGATCTCTTACCCACCTTGCCCACTGCTTCCCTGGATGCCCCTTCTTCACCCAGTAAGGTAGTAGCCGAGGGCCATATGGCCAAAGCTATAGAAACTCAATGTAGAAGACAGCTGGGTGTCTATCTCCTTGGTGCCTTATATAATGCTGGAAGGAAGATGAGTGCCAACCTGGGGACCCATGGTAGTCGGCCAGGCCAGAAAGTGCTTCTGTGAGCATGACTATGCTGGTCAGCAAACATGCCTTGTTGCTTGGGCCACTCACCCTTGAGGTCTGGCAGCTCCTGTTTGCTGCCATGAGGAACCTCTGCAGCCACTTTGCTGCTCAGCCGACTGGCCACCTGCTCCAGGGTCCCAGAGACAGGCAGGCTCTTCTTTGGGAGTAAGGGAGACCCCAAGTCCATGGCCACCATTGTGTTTTCCTCAGAACAAAGGCCTGTGGGGTGGAGGAGACAGGCTCAGGCCAATCAATAGTCAGGCTGTCCATCCCAAGAATGGGGCTGAAAGAACTTCTTCATCCTTGGCATCTGCTCTCACTCCTGGAAGCCATTTGTTCCATGAGAGCTGAGGCTGTACCCATAAACCCCCACCGCAGCACAAAGCAGAGACACTGAGATTGTTCAATGACAGGAGACAAACAGTAGCTTCAGTCCAGCAGAAGGCTGACTGGTCTGAGAACACATTTCAGCTGAGACTCCTATCTGAGGTCATCTTAAGCGATAATGCCTCTCTGGGTAGAACTTATAAGGGGGTGAAGGGTAAAAACAGTCAAAAGAGACAAAGACCAGAGTTGGAGGCCAAAGAGGCAAGGCAGAAAAAGCAAGAAGCTAAGGACACACAGGGAGGGGGAAACCTCCACCAGCCAAGGGAGCTGGAGCTTCAAATACAAAAGCTAGTCCCAGCAGTAGAACTGTAAATGGGACAAAGGAAGAATCTGGAGCCTGGGCAACTCGGGGACAGCTAGAGTGATGATAACACAAGTTTGCACAAACTTTCTTAGGCTTCCAGGGAGGACGCCTTCTCAGGTAAGAGGTACGCGGAGGAGGACTCAAGGGTGGTTTTCTTAGTCTAAGTTTCCATTAAAAGGGGTAGGGATGGGGGATACCGGGAGGAGATGAAGTCGAATTCTGAACAAGAGCTGAGGATGAAGAAGTGTGTGTGTCAGATGGGCTTCGGAGACGACCAGTAGAATGCAATAGGGCAGGGGGCTAGGAAGGTCGCTCCCTGCTCAGTCTGAGTCCCACAGAGGCAAGAAGATAGGCCAGGGGGCTACCGAGATCATGACACCGAGTACTTTGTCAAAGTCTCCAGGTAGAAGTGGGCGCGTCTGTCAGATGGGGCAGGGCCAAAGGTGGTTTTCCACACCGAGGGGATCGGAACCGTGACAACTGGGAGCTTCTGAGACTCCAAAAGAGGCAGGGGACTTCTGTCAGAGCCGGCGAGCGTCCCGAGGAGCAGCGGCAGAGTGCTTCCGAAGCCTGGGACCCTCCAGGAGGCTGAGGGAGGCCCAGGGCCCGAGCGCCTGGGGGGGGAGGGGTGCCACAGAGACCGGACGGCGGGTGTGCGGGAGGCGGCGGCACACGCGGGTGGGACGCCGACTTTCCCCTCCCGAATCCCTCCCCTCCGCCAACTCTTACCCGGCGCGGGAGCGGGCACGGGCCCGGGACCCTGCTCCGGCTCGGCCTTGGGCCCGTCCCGCGAAGGCGGAGGTGGCGGCGGAGGCGGGGGCGGAGGCGGCGGCGCCGGGAGAACCACCGGGCCTGGACTCGGGGGACTTGGCGAGGGCGCCCCCGTGGCCGCGCGCTCCCGGGCACCCCCCGCGCGCGGCCCCGCCGCCGCCTTGCTCTCCGCTTTTGTCACTCGGCACTGGGCGGTGGAGGCGGCCATCTTGGCTCCAGCGCACGCGGGGCGGCCGCCCCAGGCGAGAGCAGCGGAGCGCCGTGCGCCGCTACCGCTGAGCGTGCTCTGCTCCGCCCCTCCGGGCGCACCCAGGGCAACCTGAAGAGCGTCGAGCGCCTCGAGCGAAATGCTCTGGGCGCTGAGGAGCTGACTTGGAAGCTCTTGGGAGCTGCCTGGAGCGCTAGGGCTTACGCACACAGGTCAAGCTTCCAGACGCCTCCAGCAAGCCGCCCTAGACCGTGATCCGCACATCCCTACGGCTAGAAAGGGAACATTCCAGTCACACACATTCACCTCAATATTAGCCTTCAGAATTAGAACCCTGACAGCAGAGCTAGGACCTGCCTTGAGACCCTATCGCTTTCTTTTTTCTTACTCAAGGCAAGCCTTCTAGAACAACTCTGAAAGACAATAGATCCTTGACCACGGTGATCCCATCCCCCACGTCACCCTGGTATCTATAGCTGATCTTGGATAGAGCAGTCCCGCCATCCAAGAAACTCAGTCCCTCCTTACCTACGATTCTAGCACCCCACACTCTCCCGCCCCAACTTCAAACTGCAGCGTCCAGCTGTTCCTTGACAGATGGGTGGAACCAGAATCTGACCGCTGCCCCGCCTCCAACCTGGTACCCTCCCCTTCTGGCTTACTTGGCAAAAGGGGAAGAACCTACTAAAAGAACTGCCACGCAGGGCCACTGCCCCAACCTGAGTATGATTTGGAACATCCTTACTTTGCAAAGTTGAGATAATTTCAGCTACTCCTTATCCCCCCATCTTCATGTGTTCCCTAAACAGGCCATAACTCTCTCCTCCCCTTAAATAAACCCAAAGCAAAGCCGACTCCACTTCCTCACACCCTAGAGTTTGGGCCAGCTCCCTGTGGGAGGTGACACACTAATTTTTTTTTCATGAAAATATTTTGGTCATAAGTGAATTTGGCTGTTAGGAACTTGGTCTCATCCCTGGGAGTGTCTGGCTCAGGTGCCAGAGAAGAAATGTGAGCATGATATGCAGGCCCGTGCTGGGATAACACAGAAAAAGGGGTCAGAGCTGGAGCTCCCATAGATTGCTTTCTACAGATATAGACATCCTTAGAGCTGGCTCTACCTTCCAGTCATCCCTAAGACATTACAAACCAAATCAGGTGGAAAAGCTGAATCACCAGCAATCATTACCAAAGGCAAAAAGCCCCATGTCCCATTCCTCTGCCTTTCTCTGAGATATGGCTTCAGTTAGTCACCAACCTATCTGTTGTGCCTCCATTTCCTTCTTGTTCAAGGGAGAGATGAACTTTTTTTTTTTTATTTTTATTTTTCAAGACAGGGTTTCTCTGTATCTTTGGAGCCTGTCCTGGAACTTGCTCTGTAGATCAGGCTGGCCTCGAACTCACAGATATCTACCTGTCTCTGCCTCCTGAGTGCTGGGATTAAAGGCGTGCACCACCACTGCCCAGCAAGAGATGGACTTTTGACATCCCCACCCTGTCCTTTGAAAATTCTCAAGTGTCTTTACATGGCTTACAGATGGGATGGTGGATCTGGCCAAGTCTAAAATACACATCTAGGCAGGAGCCTGGCAACTGTAGGTAGAGGAACCAAGGAAGAAAGCCAGTCCCTGTACCCTATATTAATTCTGTAGGTAGAGGGACCGTGAAAGAAAGCCAGTCCCTGTACCCTACATTAATTCTGTAGGTAGAGGGACCGTGAAAGAAAGCCAGTCCCTGTACCCTACATTAATTCTGTAGGTAGAGGGACCGTGAAAGAAAGCCAGTCCCTGTACCCTACATTAATTCTGTAGGTAGAGGGACCGTGAAAGAAAGCCAGTCCCTGTACCCTACATTAATTCTGTAGGTAGAGGGACCGTGGAAGAAAGCCAGTCCCTGTACCCTACATTACTTCTGTAGGTAGAGGAACCGAGGAAGAGAGACAGTCCCTGTACCCTACATTAATTCTGTAGGTAGAGGAACCGTGGAAGAAAGCCAGTCCCTGTACCCTACATTACTTCTGTAGGTAGAGGAACCGAGGAAGAGAGACGGTCCCTGTACCCTACATTACTTCTGCCAGTTTAGATGTGTTTCACTCCTCAGAGCCAAGGAGTTTGAATTTTACTCAACTACACTTCACAGCTCAGTTCTCTGACTCCAACTTTTATTTCTTGAGACAGGGTCTCCTCATGTAGCCTTGGCTATCCTAGAACTCATTACATACACCAGGTTGGCCTTGAACTCAAAGATCCACCTGCCTCTGTCTCCAGAGTGCTGGAATTAAAGGTGTGTACCACCATGTTCAGCTGAGTTCTTTGTCTTTTAAAAGCTCTCAGAATGTCAAGTTTTGCAAGACAGGTCCTTCACTTTTCCTCTAATTCTGCTGTGTCCATCCTGTAATTTAACACCAAACACCAATTCTAGATTTCAAGACACCACCAAACAAGAAGCTCAGAAGTCCAGCTCTGCCTGTATGTGGCTGGAACAAAGCAAACAATTCACAGTTTCTTTGAGATAAATACTCAATGATCCTAGGGCTAGGAGCATAGCTTTGTGGTGAGGGCATTTGCCTAACATGCATGAGGCCCAGGGTTCCATGCCCAGAACATCAAAGCAAAATAAAATAATCCTTTGCCCTACCAGCTTTTTTTTTTTTTTGCATATCTGAGATGACAAAGGTTGAAGCCTTAGTACATGCAATTGCTTGAGTATGGGAAGGGTTTGTCAGAGTGGCTGGACAGAACTGTCTGAGTCTAGAGACTGAACCAGACTAGGGCTTTGCCCATGCTACCCCCCCTCTACCATTGAACCACATCCCCAGCTAGAGTCTGGATTCTAGATCTGTACTACCCACTACAGTAAGATCACCAATGGATCAGTACTAGTCATATTTTAAGTGCCCAATGGCTACATGTAGCCCATGGTGATCGTCTAGCCAGCACAGACTATTTCTGACATCTGACAAAGTTCTATTGGATGTAGTATTCAACATAGGAGATTTTCCCAGAACAAAGAATTTGCTGCCCAACTACTTGGATTGCAAAGCTTAGCTCCCTCTAACTATGCAATTTGGGGCAGGTAAATTAAGTTCTCTGTGCCTCAGATTCCTCCTCTGTAAAATGGATATGATGAAAACACTCACTTTCATAGGGTAGCTGTGAGGACTTCAATGGCTTTGTGCTTGTAAAGTGCCATTGCTTCTAGAAAGAACTCACTGAGAAATCGAATTCAGAAAAGGCCATGAACAAGTCCTTGAATAAAATAGAAATTACCCTTATGTGGCAATATAGTGGTGATAAAATTTGTCAATATGCTTTTTTTCTTAAAAAAAAAAAAATAAGGTCTGACTGTTTAGCCTAGCTCACGCCTGGAGTTTGCTATGCGGTTCAGGCTGGCCCTGAGCGTCTTACCTGAGTGCTAGAATTACAGACAGATGAAATGCTTCCGAGAAAGCAGAGTGGACACCCTCCAACTCACCACCCATCCATCCCTCTGAAGCCCTGGGGAAGGGGAAGGGCTCCAGTCTGGTCTGTTCCCTCCCCTTACCATCTCCGTAGATTGGCCCAGGGTCCTCAGCCCAGGTGGGTGGGAAGGGCATGGTCAGAGGTAAACGTGGCCGTCGTGAAGTCAGAAAGCTTCCAGGTGGCTCACGGCCCAGGGGACTGGGGGGCAACTCAGCTGCTGAGGTGGCTAGCAACTCCTGCAGGATGTTGATGGGCGAGATGGTAAGCTCCCAGTTGGTGATGCCAAAGTCACGCAGATGGGCCCGGGCATGACTGGAAAGGCCAGCTCGAGTATCAAAACCAGCCCCACAGAAGTCACATCGCATCAGGCTAAAGGTGCCCGGGTCGAAGTTAGCCACTGCAGAAAAAAGATACAGCCTTCTTGAGATGGAGTAGTGGTGAGGGGAGCCACTCTCCATTCCAACTCAACCTCCTTCCCACAACTTCCCCGCTTCTACAGATCACCCTGGAACGCCTGCCTTCCCTTCTGCCTTGATGCTTCTGCTTGACCCGAAACTCTCAGCATGTGCACCCTCCCCAAACCAGACACTCCAAGAAACCTCACTTCCAAGACCTCTGTTTGCACATCAAGCAGCATTAGGGACCCCTTTCTAGAAGAGGCTTCTCTGAATTTGCAATATGAGAGTACTGGATAGATACTCTCTCTGTGTCTACCTCTGCTTGGCATCGCTCCAGTATTTATACATTAATTGTAGACTGTATGAAGAAACGGACAAGGAGAGGATGGGATGCCCACATCTGTCTACCACTTACCCGACACTTCAGCATCTCTCTCTCTCTCTCTCTCTCTCTCTCTCTCTCTCTCTCTCTCTCTCTCGTGTGTGTGTGTGTGTGTGTGTGCTCTCATTCACTCAAACACCAAACTAGCACCTTCCCCAAGTGGACCACCCAGTGTGCTTTCCCTAGAGGCAGTCCTCTGGAATCAGAACCTTTTTTTCCTTGAAATCTTCATGCTGCACAGGGGCCCCACGCTCTGAAGCCCACCAAGAGTCCTTTTATTTGGTGTGGGCCATGAGTTCTAACAAATCAGAACTGTTGTCTGGCTCGCTCCAGAACAGAGAAGACCCAGTTTAAAGAACATTTACTGCATGAACACATCATATGGAATTATCTGCCTGTGGAATATATAATGCCTTCCTCCAGCTGTCATTGTGATTAGGGCACTGGGGCATCCTTGCACATCCACCAACATTTGGTGACAACACTACCCATGGCTCCCAGGTCTCTCAAGAGGGGAGGCCCCCAATTTCACCCTGCAGGATGCTAAAGCAGGATTCACAGTGGGGGTGGCTAAGTCTGCTCTCCAGCTCTGTGTCTCCCAGGCAAGGGGAGAGGGAGATGGATTCTCAAAGCAAGGCCGATGCCCTACCTTTTTTCTTTTTCTTCTGGAAGGAAAACCTGCGTTCAATGGCCTTCACCTCCTCTGCAGAGATAAAATGCCGAACATTGTAGCTGACACCCACGCGGTTCAGGTGGCCTCGGACATGGTTGGCCAGCCCGATGCCATTGTGGAAACGATCAGGACAGTAGGGGCATTTCCGTTCCTCATGCTTAAGAGCCATCGCCGTATCCCCTTCTAGAAGTGTGTCCAGACCCAGTGATCCACCCAAAGGTGTATCTAGGAGCAGGAAGTCCAGGGGGTGGGTGTTCCCCAGCCCCAGTTCCTCAGGTGGCAGCTTTGGGGATGCTCGGCTGGCCGCAGCCATGACTTGTGACCTGAGTTTCGCCACCAGAACAATGGGCACCATTCCTTGGAGCTGCTGCTGCTGATCCTGTGAGGCCTCAGCTGCCTGCAGAACATCTTGGAAAGTCTGCTTCAACTCTAGGGCTGGCTGAGGGATGAGGCTAGAGATGGATGAGGGTGGAAAGGCCCCATTTTCAGAAGTAAAATCCATTTCAGAAGTTAGCACTACATCTTCATCTTCTTCCTCCTCTTCACTCCAAGGGCAACTCTTGTCTTCCATTCTCTGCAGCTGGACAGTGCTTTTGTTTCTATTGAGCTGAATGGAGTAGGAAGCAGATGCCATAGGGGAAGGAAAGGCCAGCTTTCCAAAAGGCCGCTGGCCTGAGTTTAACAGTGGGAAATCTCTCATGCCTGGCTGCTGATGGTCTGGGCCAAAGGCTAGGCCCGGGTCATATCCAGCAGGGTTCTCCTGCCACATAGAGGCCAAGAGAGGCTCAGATTTGCCAAAATAGTCCATGGTGGCAGTGTCAGGGAAGTGGACGTAGGCATCCTGGCTAGTACCTGGCTGGCTAGTGAGGTTCTCCTCAAAGGACTCGCCATGCTCCCCCCACTGGGCATGGGCATGCACTAGCCTTATGTGCTCCCTCAGCAGACTCTTGCTAGGTGCCATGAAGCCACAGTAGATGCAGGTATTGAGGCCTGAGGAGTCTCCATAAGAGGGATAGACAAAGGTGTTAGCATCTATGACTGGGTTGCCACCCCTGAAAGGTTCCTTGGCCTGCCTGCTGGGCAGTATCTCACGGATATGTAGTTTGGCATGCTGCACGAAGGCTCTAGAGGAATTGGTGCCAAAGACACACTTGGGGCACTGCAGCCGTGCTTCACGGCCCTCATCACCTGGAAATCGCTTAAGCTTTTGGATTTCTTCGATAATCTTCTCCCGGGAAGCCTGGTGCAGCTGCCAGTGCTGCTCCAGGGCAGTAGGCTCTGTGAAAGCCCAGCCACACTCACTACAGGCCAGCGGAGCCAGCTCAGTTGGGGGCTCCTGGCCTGGTGCTCGGCGGTGCTGGCTCATGTGTTCTAGGAGGTGTTCCTTGTGCTTGAAGTAGATGCTGCACTCAATGCATGGAAACACAGCCGGTTCTTCCTCCTCCTCCTCCTCCTCATGGCTGTCCACCCCATCAGCGACTTCCTGCAACAGTTCACACAAGTATGGCTCTGTCTGGACTGGGGACAGTAAGGGCTGCAGTCGCTCCACAGATGCTTCAGAATTCACTGTCCAGGTCTGTGTGGCCACTTCTGAGGCTGATGTGTGGAGTCCCCACTCAGAAGGCTGGGCCAGTCCCGCAAAGTCCTCTAGGTCCTCTCTGGTACCCATAACCTCCATGTCCAGTGTCTTGGGAGTGTCATCCACTGGCACAATTACCTTCCTGAAGGAAGTGACAGTCGGTGGCTGGGCAGGGAGGTCCAGGTGTAACCCTGCATCCTTCAGTGGCCCCTGCTCATCTGCATCTTGGAGCCAGTCAAACTTGTGGTGGCGTGGAGGGTATTTCTCTAAGAGCTTCAGTTCACCCTGGTGGTGCAAAAACTTTCTAGAGCCCTTGAGCTTGGCATGGGGTTTCATAGTTCTCACAATAACTGAATCCTCGAACCTCTGCTCAGACCGGATGCCCTCCCCGGCCTCCTGGACCATGGGGTGCTCCCAAGACCCCTGAACATCAAGGGAAGCAGGGAAGGGGCCCAGAAGATAGGGTGGTGGGGAGCCCGGCTGAAAGTCCAGGCTGTCTCCATCCCAGTAGCTGCAAGGAAGTGCCAATGGGGATAGGTTAGCATGAGCCTCAGCTTCCCTCCCTAGGTAGTAGTGATAGGGTAGTAGTCCTCCTAGGCTTGCTGGAGCAGTTTCTTGAAATTCAGCTTAAGGGTGACTGTGGAGAGGCTGGGAGTAATAGGGTAAAGGTGAGGAAGTCCATTAAAGCCAGGTTTAATTCCTAGAGTGCACCTGTCTGTACAGCCCAGCCCTGTTGCATCATTGGGGAAATGTGCAGAGACCACAGGTTGGGGGATAGAGCCTCAAGAGAGCATCCCCAAATCTGGTGGTACAGTCAACTCTCACCTTTCCCCAGGGAGGATCCAAGGCTCTGACCTGGGCTCCAAGTTGCTTCTGTCTTGGTCCTCCCCAAACTGGCGATTTTGTCACATCTCTCCCCCAAATTTGGTGAAGGTCAACTTTGTGGCAGGACAGCTCAAAGGATGAACCTCCTCCCCTCTTGGAGGGGCAGAGTCAGGAGTGACTAATGGTTCCAATGACTCTGACCTTCCTGGGTGGGAGATAGGGCTGGGAGGTCAGAGCAGATGAGCAAAGTGTTCTCTGGGCCTCAGTTTTCCAATCCTAAAAATGGAGATGATTTCTGAGTCAGGAATCTTGTCTTCCTTATACAATATCTAAGGAACTTTCTGACAGTTGTCACCGAGGAAAACTATCACACAAGGCAGGTGCTTATTTAAAAGCTTGCCAACACGAGGGCTACGACCCTACAACAAGATATAGGGTAAAGACAGATATAATTCAAGTGCGTAGGAATCACCTGATACCTGGTAAGCCTTGGGATGGACAGAACTTTTTCAGAGAACACAATGTTTCACTACGTAGCCCTGGCTGGCCTAGAACTCATTATGTAGACTAGGCAGACCTCAAACTCACAGGGATTGCCTACCTCTGCCTCCTGAGTGCTGGGATTAAAGTTGTAGCCACCACACCAGGTTCTTGGACTTTTTAAAATATAAGTATTCCTGATCAGTTCTCTCTTCATTTCCCCCCAAGTGCTGGGAATCAAACCTAGGACCTGGTTCACATTAGGCAAACACTCTACCATGGAACCACATCCCTAGACCTTCTCCCTTTTTAAAAATTTGAGATGGGATCTTGTTAAATTATGCTAGCTTTGCACTCACTCTGTAGTTCAGTCAGGTTTCTTTTTTAAATATTTATTTATTTATTTATTATGTATACAATATTCTGTCTGTGTGTATGCCTGCAGGCCAGAAGAGGGCACCAGACCCCATTACAGATGGTTGTGAGCCACCATGTGGTTGCTGGGAATTGAACTCAGGACCTTTGGAAGAGCAGGCAGTGCTCTTAACCTCTGAGCCATCTCTCCAGCCCCTTCAGTCAGGTTTTGAACTCAAGATCCTCTTCCCTAACCCTCTGGAGTAGCTGTAGATTATAGGTCTGTACTACCAGGATAGGCCAATTAATTTGAGACAGGGTCCCATTATGTACCCCAGGCTGGTATTGAACTCAAGACTGTCTTGTTTTAAATTCCCAGGTTCTGGGAGAATAGTATGTGCCATCGTGCCCACATAAGCATATACAACACACACACACACACACACACACACACACACACACACACTTCTTTGAGATAGGGTCTCAATGGTCCATTCTAGCCTTGAATTCACTATGTAGTAGAGGAGGATCCTGAACTCCTGACTCTCTTGCATCTCCCTCATGAGTTCTGGGATGACTGATGTACGCCTTCCTTCATTTTAAGGGACTCTGCTTTCACAAGATGGGGGTGGAGGGGAAGACTGATCACATCCATGGTTCAGGTGAGGAAACAGGTAGTACAGACAGGCTAAGTGTACGCCATAGTACCACTCTCTGAGCCTCATCGGTGCCATGCAATATGAAAAGTGCCATCCTCTCAGTGCTGTCGCAAGGAGTCAGTGGGCTGAACTGAGAGCCAGAACATAATAGTTAGTATTCATTTCTAGACCTGTTGTTAATCTTGAGATTATCATAATTATATATTAGATCCACCAACTCTTTAATAAAGAGTAGCAAGGTTGGGCTACAGCTCAGGGTTAGATGGTAGAGCACTTGCATTGACCTTGTACGTCCTTGCTCCTTTGAGTTTTGTCACCAGCACCGTAAACAAACAAAAGAATCGGCATGATCCCTGTCCTTTCCCTGCTCCTTGAGTTCCCAAGGCGAATTTGTGAAACATATCTTGTGGCAGCGAACTTTCCATTTTGCAGATGAGAAAACTGAGGCAATCTAAGCATCACTTAACAGAAAGACTGGACTCCAAGAGTCCAGCGTACAGACTTGTCCCTTTCTGGCCTGGCTCCTGGCAGGGGTAATGAGAGTTGACCTTCTGTGTTGCTATCAGACCTCCTCCCTTACCCCAGCACACACCCGGGGGCTGGTCTATGGGGAGCCACCTCCTCCTGCCTGGCCTCTTGATTCCCTCCTATCCCCTTCTCATTCCCCAGAGGGCTTTGATGGACCCTAGACACTCCTGCTCATCCCCCTGCCCTACCTGAGGTCAGGGCCAGCGTGGCACTCACCAGCTGCTGATCCGATGGGTGGCGGAGGTGGCACGGGGGAGGGCTTCGCTGAGGCCAGGATGGGGCTGCCCATCTGCAACAGAGAGGGGAGACCCTGAGGGGTTGGGGTCCCTCTGGCCAGGGCCGGGGTTCCCCTGGCCGGGGTCCTCCATACCTCAGCTCCAAGAGCCTGTGGGATATCTAAGAGGGGCCCTGTAGGCCTCCAACCCTATCCCTCAGAGGCTTCTGACCTCTGTATTTGTACCCTGAAAGGAGGTTCTTTCAAGGAATCCCCTTAGGTCTCCTGGAGGACCCTAGGGACTTGCTGCCTTTCAGGCTTCCTGACATTCAACAACCAGGGTAGTGTTTGTCTGTTTCTTCATTTTTAAGTCATACCCTGGGAAAACTCATATGCTTCTAATTCTAGCTACAAGAAAAAGCTAAAGTCCCACCTACCACAACAATGACACACATATGAGATCTGGGTTATTGGTTCCACCAACTTCACTTGTCTTTCCTGGACCCTTGCTGCTGTGACCCAATTGCATTCTCCCCCAACTCCCATCCCTATGAAGCTTTGAGTCTTAACTCTCTCTGGCCTCAGCCACCCCCACCCGTGTGTGTGTGTGAGACAGAGTCTTACTGGGCAGCCCTGGCCTGTCCTGGAACTTGCTCTATAGACCAGGCTGCCCTTAAACTCACTGAGATCCTTCTGCCTTTGCCTCCTGAATGCTGGGATTAAAGGTGTGCACTACTATGCCCAGCAGTTGCAGGACTTTTCCACTTTGCACTTGGTGCTTCTTTGACTACTTATTCAAATGAGATATTATGATTGTCTCTTTTTTAACCTAACATTTATTTTTGTGCTACTTTGTTGGATTTCTGTTGGTTTGTTTGTTTTGATTTTATCTATCTGTCTGTCTGTCTGTGGTCTCACTTGGCTCGGTGCTGGCCTTAAATTCAATAACTGAGGATGACCTTGAACTCCCGATCTGCCTCTATCTTCCAAATGCTGGAACTACAGGTGTGTATCACTATGCCTAGTCTTAGTTCTGCTTTTGAGACAAGTTCTTTTTTTTTTTTTTTTTTTTTTTTGATTTTCGAGACAGGGTTTCTCTGTAGCTTTTTGGTTCCTGTCCTGGAACTAGCTCTTGTAAACCAGGCTGTCCTCAAACTCACAGAGATCCGCCTGCCTCTGCCTCCCGAATGCTGGGATTAAAGGCGTGTGCCACCACCGCCCGGCTCGACAAGGTCTTTCTTAAGACCAGCTAACCTCAAAACTTACAGTTCTTTTGCCTCTTGCCTTCTAAGTGCTGGGAAAATAGGCATGAGTCACCACACCCAGCTTTGTTTTGCTTTTGAGACAAATCTTGCTACAAGCTCCAGTTAGTCTAGAAGTCATTATACAGCCAAGCTTGTCTTTCTTCTATCCATTCTCCTGTCTCTTGCCTTCTGAATACTGTGATTACAGGCTTGTGCCACCATGCCTGGCATCTGTTTTATTTATTTTTTAGCTCTCCCAGATATTGCCAGGTTCTCTCTATGGATAACTGCATGTCTGGGTCCCCTGTAAGCACATAAGCCCCCTGAGAACTGGGACATTTGCAGCCTCATTCATGGCAGCATTCCAGCACCTGGCACGCAAGTACTAAACGAACACATGCCAGATGATGAGTGGGGAGCCTGGCCACCCTGAGCCACACGTGGCCCATGCCTGCCTTCTGGACCCGTTTCCAGGCCTAAATCCTAGAATGGAATCCCTTCTTGGGAATGCCCACCACCTCACAACAACACAGATAGAGCCAACTCTCCATTATCCACCTGTAGAGCCAATGCCTGGAGCCACCACAGGAATCCTGGCCCGTGCCTCTACCCGCCACGCTTGCCTGACATGGCAAGCATGCCAAGAAGGGAGTAAGCCAATTGCTTGGGCCAAGGTTAACACGCTGGGGGAACTTGTGCCCTGGCCAAGGCCTGACAGATGCAATTGCTGGATCAACCTCAATTTGAGGATAGTCCAGAAAGGGCGAGGGCTGGCACAGATTCTTCCAATCCCCCACCGTCCAATTTTCCCTGGGAACTGAAAGCTGACCACTGGGGACAGAAGAATGAAAATGAGGACGGGTGGTCAGGAAGGTGGGGTCTGTCTGTTGAACCTGATGAAAGGGCCTGTAACAATGGCATGGCCTCTAAAATGTGGGGCAGGAGCACAAAAATTTGCATATCCTAGGGCAGAGTGGTTTTAGTGTTGACAGTTGGATGGGGGGTGCTTCTCTGGGCTGAGGCACTTCTGCATTGCTGCAGGATGATCAGCAATGTCCTTGGCATCTACATACCCACAAGACACTAATACCTACCTCTCCTGCAATCATGTCATCTGAAAATGTCTCTACACATTCCCAAAGTGTCCCCTGTGGAACCTGAGTGTCCCCATTTGAGAACCACAGAGGTAGACCCACAAGAAGCAGGACATTCTTGGATTTTAAGGACTGAAGTTATAATTGGGTGCTAGAAAGGACAATGGGGGCTAGGAAAACCAATCATAAGAAACAGGTTCTCTCCTGGATACATCACAGAGGAGAGCTAATCAGGAGAGGGTGACCAATTAGTGGTTAACCAGCCCTAGTACAGCCTAGAGATGTGGGTCTGAGGGTCCCAGGTGTCCTGTTTCTGAAATTCTGAGTGTCCCAGATTTGATGGCTGTGTGCAATGGCTGTTGTCTAAGAATTCCATGAGCCGGGGGGCACACTGGCCTCTTTGTCTGAGCAGCTCCAATGAGGTTCCTATTTTTAGTGGCAGCAACTTTTGAGGAAGGAGAACAAGCAGGGCTTGTAACTGAGACACCTTGGAGGTGGGGGCTTTGCCCAGAAGCCTCCACACTGAAAGGGATCCAGAAGCCCCGGTGGGTCATATGAGGCACCTGGGATGCAACTCTTGAGTCCACGGCAGTGCCGGAATCCCTCACTGGCTCCTGCCATATGGGGTTCCTGAGACAGCTTACAAATGAGAGGAAAGAGTGTCCATGATCCACTTAGACTCTAAGCCAGGCATCCTGCAGCTTGACAAAGTAGCCAAGAATCCATACTTTGATGTCAGAGAGTTCCAAGTGTAAAACTCAGCAGTGTGATCAGAAGTTGCCTTCCAGGCTCCAAGTCTCAGTTTCCTCCTCAGTACAATGCAAACAGACAGGAACCCAGCTTCAAGAGGCCACTGACGAGGGCCAATAAGATCACAGGAAGAATTCCATCCAGAGAAACAGCGATGTTTGGAGGGGGAGGAGGAGGTAAGTGTTCTGTAGTGTCACGGCTGTCTTAATGATGTCCTGGGGTGGGAGCTGGAGGCTACACTTGCAGCCTCAGGCTTGCTTTCTTTGTGCTCTGGTTCATTCCCTTCAGGATCCCGAAATGATACATTCTTTGTTCCCAGGACTCCTGTCCCCCAAACAATGGCAGGCCATGCACCAGACTCTTCACTGATCTGAGTGGAACATGTAAATCCCACAAGACTTTTCTGCACCTGTGAAGCCCACCTCAGAGGTATATGGGACTGCAATGGAACTTCAGACAGGGTCCCAACTGATAGCCATAATGGAAGACAGAACAGGTAGTGGGCATATCCTTGTCCAGGTAGAGAAGTTTGGGGTGTCATTCCTGGGATCCTTGAAGGGTTCTGAGGGCTGCATGGGGATGAGGGAGTGCCCAGGCTTCAGGACAGAATAGCAGCCTCAGAGGCTGTACCTATTTATAGACATCACAAGACTCCTGGGGCAAGTGTCTAGTCTATGAAGGTGGGGGGGGCGGTCAAGCAGGCTGAGAGGGCAGTGGGAGAAACATCCAGGCCTTCTCTAACCTCCATGATTTTATCTTGTCAATGCAGCCACCCCCACCTGTGCTCCCATTTGCTCAGGGAACCCATTGAGGATGGGTTTGGTCCTCCTTGGTGGCTCCTTACTCCTCCTACCTAGGAGGTACACACATGAATCCCTGGTTGCTCTGCAGTCAGGTGTGGGGTGGTGAAGACACACACCTACCTACCTTCCCCACCTCTCCAGCCTGGGTTATCTGCCACATGGAGAAAAAGTGCCAGTCCCTTGGAATTTACAGATCTCTCAGATTCCTACAGAGTCAAGACCCCAGTCCTGCTCTGGCTAGCTGTGTGACCTGGGAAAGTCCTGCTGCTCTCTGGGTCCCGAGGATGGGACTGCTAAGGGATAACCCTTTGCCCTCAGGATTTGTTACTCACCATCTTCCTGGCGCCTCAGACTGGCAGGTGCCAGCAGTCCCCTTCAAACCTTTACAAGTCAGGGCTCTCTCTCTCTAGATACCTTCTGCTTTTTGTCATGTTGCTTCCTCCTCATCCTATGTCTTGGTTCATGTTTCTCTTCCCTGCCCCGGATAAATGGGCCCATGACAGCAGGGATGGCATGTTCCTGGTCCCCTCCTTACTTGACTCTATGAAGGTAGGTTCATAAATACCGGAGCATCATAAGAAGTGCTGCTAGGTAGTGGTAGATCAAGGAGCTTCAAAAGTACAGAGAGGGGGCTGAGTGGATGAGTACTTCCCTAACTTTTTGGGACAACAAAACAGAACACAAGAAAGAAAGCAGAAAAGTGAAAAAAGAAGAAAAATACTAAAAAACTAAAAAGGTAGCCTGGCATGGTGGCGCACAACTCTAAAATGCCAGCACTTGGGAGGCAGAAGCAGGCAGATTTCTGAGTTCAAGGCCAGCCTGGTCTACAGAGTGAGTTCAGGACAGCCAGGGCTACGGAGAAAGCCTGTCTCAAGAAACAAAAACAGAAACAAACAAATATCAAAAAAGAGGGACTGGAAAGACACCTCAATGGTTAAGTGCACTGTCTGCTTTTCTAGAGGACCCAGGGTTCGATTCCCAGCATCCACAAGGAAGCTCACAACTGTCTGTAACTCCAATCCCAAAGGATCTGATTCCTTCTTCTGGCTTCTAAAGGCACTGCATGCAGGAGATACACAGAGGAACACATAGACACAAGACAGCCATACACATAAAATAATAATAATGGGGAAAACCAAAAACTTAAAAAGAGGAGGCCCAGTGGCTCAGAACTGTCTGTAACTCCAGTTCCAGGTAGCTAATGGGCCTGGCCTCTGCAGGCACTAGCAGTTACATGCATATATTCACACGCAATATTTTCATACTGTCAAAAATAATAAAATAGGCCAGATGGTGGTGGTGCACGCCTTTAATCCCAGCACTCAGGAGGCAGAGGCAGGCGGATCTCTGCGAGTTTGAGGCCAGCCTGGTCTATAAGAGCTAGTTCCAGAACAGGCTCTAAAACTACAGTGAAACCCTGTCTCGAAAAACCAAAAAAAGAAATAAAATAAAATAAAATAAATAAGATGAGGCCTGAAAATGTAGATTAGTGGTCGAGTGCTTGCCTAACATGTAGGATGACAAAACACGAAGAGAAAGAAAGAACAACTGGATGAAAGAAACTTAAAAATATAAGAAGAGGGCTGGGATGGAGCTAGTGGAACAGCATGAGCAGACTGTGCAGGGGCCAAGGTGCAATCCCCAGTTCTCTAAAAAAGTAAAACCTAAAATGAAAAAGGAGGAGGGTTGTGAGGCCACATTACTCCCTGACTCTGTGACTCTGACTTTGGGATCCTTACTTCATCCCTGAGGGTCTTGGATCCCCCATTCCTAATGAGAGATAAATGAATAACTGAGACTATCCCTACCAAGGTTCTAAGTATGACATAATTTGGTCACACAAAGAATCTGGCATGTAGGAACCACCAAAGAGGTGCTTGGAAGTTCTTGGGACTCAGAGGTTTTTTTTTTTTGGGGGGGGGTAACCAAGGAGATGAAGGGAAAGTATTCCCCAGCCACGCCAGATTCCTTAAACATGCCAGGCTCCTCTCCGCCAGGCCTTTGCACCTACTGCTCCTACCACGTGGTGGGCATTTTCCACCATTTATTTCATGCTCTACCTCAAATACCACTCCCTCAGGAGGCTTTCCCCAGGTCTCCCAGGCATGATCCTGGCACTCTGGTTAAGATCTGCATAGCCTCCATCATCACCTCCCCTTAGGACATCTGTCCAGTTGTTTTCCATTTATCTTCCCTTCTAGGATACCAACCCTGGAAGGACAGGAACTCTTGCCTCTCTGTCGTGGTTAGTTTCTCCAGCACCCAGAACAGAAACTGGCACTCAGCAGGTGCTCCGTATTTAATGAATGAATAACGATTTGTGAAGTAGGGACAGTGTGAGCTATCCTTGTACAGGGCAGAGCAAGGCAGACAGAGGTGACAGGCATCTCTAATGCCCCAGTTTCTACTTCACCACTAGAGGGCACAAGCTGTTTTGGCCCAGGGCTCAGGAGCTACACTCCATCAAGACTGCAAGGAGCTGCGTGAGCTACACTGATGGGAACAGGTTGACCCCTGAGGAACAAGTGGGCTTTGGGCCAAGAGCTCAAGGTGCTGGTACGGGTATTAGAATACAACTGCTGCCTAGCTCAGAAGGAGGGAGTCAGGCCACTCCAAGTATGTTTCTAGTTCCTCTGGGCAACTGCGATACAGTCATGGGCTCCCAAAGGAATTTGTTTTCATAAGAGCAAAATAAAAAGCAAAGCACAGCACCAGGAGAAGGCTCTGGACATTAAGCAGAATTCGAATCCCAACCCTTGCTAAGTAGGGTGACTGGGCTCTCTCTGAGCCTTGGGGACTAAGCGGGATGTTTCCTTAGGGCCACAGAGCCCTCTTACCAGAAATGACACTGCGGCCATCCAGAAGGTCTCGTGGTCCTTCCTTGGTGATAGGCAGGTAATGAGTAGATCGAAAAATATCACCTTCCCCCTCAGCAGCCTCAGCCCCACCCTCGATGTCCTCTCTGGGAGCTGGGCCAGGCAGTCTCTCTGGGCCTCGAGGACGATCTGGGGCAGCCAGGCCACCTGCCAGTAACCCCTCCATGGGTGGTAGCCGCTGATCTTCACTCAGTACCTGGCAGATTCAGCGGGACATTGTGGCCCTGGGGACAAACAAAGAGAAAGCCTTAGGAAAAGCAAGAAAGGAATTGTGTCTCAGTTTTCCCCTCCCTCAACACCCCAGTCCTTACCTTTGAGGCCTATTGCCTCAGTTTACTTCTCAGTTGAAGTGAGGGGGTAAATGGTGTTGAGGCCCTTTCGCATGTATCATAACCCCATCACCTCCACTGTTAGCCTGCTTCACCACACCACACCTTTCTCTTCTCCCAGCTTCTTTGCAGCCTTCATTTACCTCACACACACATGCACTCAGTCACCCCAGTCTTCCCTCTAATCCTTCTACCTCCCCCTAGTCTTCCCTTTGCTCACTTACAGCTTCACCTCTCCAGCTGCTTGCTGGCTTTCCTGGACCTGCACAACCTATGACCATGCCTCCAGTTTCCAGGAGCCCAGGCACTTCCACACTCCCAGCTCCTGAATGCACTGTCTGAAGTGCCCCTATCTTTGCCCTTACACTTTTCTCACTTTTGTTGCCCCATGTCAATTACCCCTACACTTTCCCCACACTCGACCCTTCTCCTTGTAAGGTTATCCAGAGTTAACCCCTTAACCTCTTCACAGCCTCAAGTGACCCCACCATTAACCCTTTCCCTTCTCCTCAGCATGATCTCTCATGCATACTAAGCCTGGGCTCCTCCACCCTGCCACCTTCCAAAAATATTGGTTGCATCCTCCACCGATATTGGTTGCTCTGGCCCGAGGATGAAAGAGACCGATGGGGTTCCTGTTTCAGAAATAAGGACCCTGGCGGGGGGGAGGGGGGCCGGCTGTCCTCTCCACCTATAAATACCTTCAAGGTAGAGCAGAAAGTGAAGGGCAGGAATGAGGCGCTCTCCCGAGGGAGATGGTGGTGAGGCCGGGCCCAGGCAACCGGGGCGGGGCCGGGTCTCCAGGCCTGGTAGCAGGCGTTGCCCTCGGGGGCCTGGGTGCTCCCGGGGGGCCTATACAGGGTGGGTTGACAGTCTTGGCAGGAGGGGTCCCTGTCCAGGCCTGGAGAAAGCACCTGCGGGTGCCTACTGGGGTAGGCACTGCCGGCCGGGGATCGGGTAGGACCGCAACTTCGGAGCACTTTGGCAGCTTGGGGAGGGGGCTCCGGTCCGGATGGTCGTTCCCCACCCCAGCCCCTCAAGGGTCGCAGAGGTAGGGGTGGCGCTGCGCGGACGCACCCCGCGGGGAACCTAGGGTCCCGGGAATGCGCCCTTCGCCCGTGCACCTCGGGGCGGGAGACCCCGCGGGACGAGCCGAGGAAGGGGGGGGAGACACCTGCCTCGAGACCCCCGCCCCTCCCCCCACCTGTACGGCCCCGCCCCCAACCAGGCCCCGCCCATGCAGGCCCCGCCCCGCCCCCCGCCTCAGGGGGTCCCGCCCGTCCGGGCCCGGCCCAGGCCTCCCCCTCCTCGCTCCAGCTCCGCTCCGCCCGCGAGTTCCCAGGCTGGGTCTGGCCTCACCCGGTAGGCGTCGCCGCCGGCTGGGAACTCCCCTCCTTCGTGCGGCCGTCGCCGCCGCTACAGCTGCAGCGGCTCTTGGTGCCGGTGCCACGGCCTCCGCAGCTGCCGCCACCGCCGCCTCCACCGCTCGGGGGACATTGTCCCTTTAAATCGCTCCCCCCGCCGCCCCGCCCCCCCGGCGCGCCGCCGTGACCTCAGCGCGACAGCCCCGCCGCGCCGCCATGATGAGGAGGTCTGCCCCCCCTTGTGCCACTCCGGGGGGGGGGGGGTCCAACGGGCGCGCCGCCATATTGGGAGTGGCCAAGCAGGTCACTCTTAAAGAGTCCTCAGGACCTGAGCGTGTAGGGAGGGGCTCTGTTACCTTAACAACATCTTGTCCTTCTGCACCCCACTGGTTCTTCCTACACTAGGTTTGTTAGTAACACCAAAGGAGTGGAAAGGAAACAGAGAAGTTTTCCTTTGGGTCATTCTTAGATCATTGAGGACCCCACCCAGGCAGTCTTTAGCTTCCAGTCTCTTCTAACCACATGGTCCCTTGTCTTTCTTCATTGTTTACATTGGGCTTCAACATCTCCAAGACCCTAGAACAACTTTATATCTGTCTCGAAGGCTAAGCTCTCCTTCACCTAGTCTTCAAGATCTCAGCCACCAGAATAGCTCATATACACACATCACAAGCTGGTTGTGTTCTCCCACTCATCACCAATTGTCCACCTGTTTATCCACATGCTCAATCTATCAACCACTCAACAATTCAGTAATCAAATCACCTATCCATCCATCCATCCATCCATCCATCCATCCATCCCTCTAAACACCTATTCATCTATCCAAAAATGCACTTAACCTATCCACCCATAACCCATGTACCAACCCATTGCTTCAGCAACCAAGTATCTATTTATTCATACAATAAAGGGATTCAACAATCCTACCAGCATCCACCCATACAATCACCCATCGATTGTGTACTTATCTTCTCCAAGCGAAGAAGACAGGAGTTCGTGTCTATATACTTTATTGTTTTCCCATGGCTCATTTGGGAGTCCCCCAAAACCTCAATAAATGTGAGATGTGTATGTGTGTGTGTGGTGTGTACATTTGATTACTCATTTAGTTCAAGTATTAGTTTCCTATTACGAGTCAGTCTTCTCTAAGTAGACCTACCTATTATGATTAGTGACCTGCCTTACACATCTACCAGGTCAAACATTCATTGGATGCTAACCTAGTCATCTGCCTACTGTTTTATCTATCTTACCCTTTTATCCGTGAGTCAAATGCCTGCCCATTACTCAACCAGCCACAGAACTCAACTGTATTCTCCCCTTACACTCCCTTCCTTCATTTGCCTCCATGCCTGGATTGTGATTTGGAATCTAGAAAGATTCTATCACTTGTGGGGCCTGAGATACTGATAGAGGATGAGGAGGGTGGAAGGTCTGTGCTTCGCTGAAAAGCACACGCTTCCCATAATAGTGATTAATACCTTTTATTGAATACCTTTAACTAGGAGTTGTGCACTCTGTAGAGAATTTTGGATACATTTCACAGATGAGGGAATGGAATCTCCTAGAGTAATGGCTTAGGTCACAGCAATGATGAGAGTCTGCTTATTACTCCCATCTTTGGGAGGCTTCAAACCAGGTAAGAATTTGGGAGAGATGGAGAACTAGGAATGATCTCTGATTAATCATTTGTAGGGGCAGAATTTTACTGAGATGAAGATTTACTGGATAACCTCACAGTATCCCACTCTGCCTCCACTAATGACCATGAAGGGCTGAGGCTCTCTTGGCTTCCAGACCACGTGGAGTGGAATGAGAAACTCAGGTGCCCATTGACAGCTCAGCCCCATTGACACATGGCATTTTGAGAGGCGGGGGCTGGCTCCGGGATCCTGGTGTCCTTGAAAGAAGCTGTAGGCTGTGGAGGGTATCCCTTAGTTGGTTCTGAGTACATTCCATCTCAGTCAGGCGGTGCTCCTGGGGAGGTAATGGAAGTGGGTTTGGAGTTGAGGTGGGGGTGTTCACCAAACAGATTCCCCACTCCCCTCCTATCTCAGGCAAGAATCTTACCAGATTTTTCAGCCTGTGACTTCCATTGCTCGGAAGACTACTCTCAGAATCCAACTTTGAGATCCTGTGGGGGTCATAGGCAAGACAGGGGAAAGGTCAAAAGCTGAGAAAATCCCTTCCATCCTGGATGGACAGCCAAGAATCCATCCAGTGATTGGGGCTTGGAGTGGAGTTGGGGTTTGTTCAGACCAGAGAGCAGAGTGTATCGGAAGCAGGGACTGGCTCAGAGCTTGTCATAGCTAAGATGTGAAGACTAGCCAAGTGGTGCAACCCTGGAACTGGAGCACTCAGAGGATAAGGCAAGAGGACTGAGAGTTCACGGTTAGCTTGGGCTACATAGCTAAATCTTGCTTCACAGAAGGAAAAAAAAAAACAAAGGGAGACAAAAAGATAGAATAATTAATCAATCACTATTTGAAGGCGGAGACTGACCAATGGGTGGGAAGGGCCCAGACGGTCCAATTGGGTTAAGAGGAACTGGTTGAAGGTAAGTAAAAGCACCAGTCAAAGACAGGTGTGAGAGAGGCTGCTGGGGCCAGGGCTGGTGACTTGGAGGTTGCTCATCTATGGGTTGGAGCTGTTAGAAGCTGGGGCTGGGCCGGTGGGGGAGGGACTTTCTGGGTGAGATTTGGGCAGCCCTGACGAAGAGGCAGGGACTCACCCAGCTCCCAGTCTGGAGTCCAGATCCTGCAGCTGACTGCGCAGCTGCTCCTGCTGCTCCGTCAAGGCCTGGATGTGGGTACTAAGCGACTCCACAAGACGGGACAGAGCTTTCTGTTCCTCGCGGAGTGCAGCCACCTCGCACTGTATCTCTGCCAGCTGTAGGGAGATAGGAGCTGTAATCTGACCCATCCTCAGGTCCCTTCCTCATTTTATCACCTTTCTACTCTGATAGAGAACAAGTATGGCCTCGGGGGCCGGGGATGGGGGGGGAGTCTCAGAGTCAATTAGACGAGTACTAAGGTCCTTTCTTAGTTCCATTTCTATCCGCCCCACGCCCAGGCTAGAATTTGGGCGGGATGTCACCTTGCCCACCGGTCGATGCGTTCCCAAAGCTTGGTATCGGTCCCCAGGCTGATCCAGCTGGCGCTGCCATGGCACCGATGGCTTTCGAGGCAGCGAGGCAGAAGCTCCAGTCCAGGCTCGTCCGCATGGCACGGGACCAGTGCGTAGTGAGTCTTTGAGTCTTGGCCTGGGACCTGCAGAAGGGCGGCGGCGGGCAGGCCGTCTGGCAGGGACGCTCTGTGTGCGCTGCACCTGCCGGGGCCGCTGCTGGGAGGGTTCCTCATCTGGCCGCCTACGGGCCCAGCTCCCTGCCCCTTGAAAGCTGCGCAGAGATTGGCTCTTGGAAATGAGAGGGGTGTGCTTGGGGAGGTCTCGAGGTGGCAGAAAACCGGGTTTCTCCCCTGAAGAGAAGCTGGAGGCGGGATGTGGAAGTTCAGACCCTCAATTGATCCTGGAGATGACGCTACCCCAGCCTAAAGCCAGAAATGACCCCACTTTTTACATCAGTATAACTATCTCTTAGGACCACACTTTGACCTATGACTTTGCTGAGAAACTATCCTTAACTTCTGACTTCCATCCCAATCTAATCTTTTCTCCCTCTCTAGCTTTGACTCTGACTTGTGACCCCATTTCTAACCTGTGACCCCTTGACTAGCCCTATTTGTCCTAAGCCCTAAGCTTGATCTTCGCTTCTCTGACCTTTGTAGTATCTTGTCTCTAAGATTTGACCCCATCCTCAACCTCTGACTCATGGCCTTCACCTCCCCCACCCCAGAGCTACTTTCCCTGTCCCTGGAGGTGACTCTTTGTTTATCTCTGACAGGACTCTCCCAATCTTGGACTCTATCTGAGTCTGTGAAGATTTACTCTTTGACCACCTAGAGAGCCAGTTCCCTGCCTGTCTTCTTACATTATGCCTTCTGCAGCCTCTGACCTTTGATCCCAACGTGATTCTGCTCCTGGCATTATTAATCTTAACATAGGAACCCCTCCTGCCACCCACGAGAACCTAGGCCAGACTTGGGGTTACCTGGAATGAACCTGGGTGGGGATCTGGGGAAGACGCATTGGCACAGACACTGGTACAGGACGGCCCTCTTCTATGGCTCGAAGAATGGTGGGCAGTGGTTCCAAGCTGTCTTGGGTTGTCTGTCAAGGCATACAAGGAAGACACCCTGTGAACTCTCTGGCACCAACACTTCCCAGCCTTCTTGCCTTTCTACCCTACATCCACGGTTGGGATTCAGGCCACACCTGGTCAAGCTCAGCAAAGATTGTGCAGAGCTGGACATGAAGAACTGCCAACTGGAGGGCCAGGTCTCCACTGCCCTGGTAGCCACTGGGTGTGGCATTTGCATCCACCACAGCCACCTGGTCCAAGAAGTGTTGCATGGCTGGTCCATGATCTTCCAAAAAGCTATTCATAAAGGCCATGTAGGCTTCCTTCTCACCAAACCTGCGTTGGAGCCAAACTGGTTGAGTCATGACAGACACCTGCCAACTCCCTACTCCCTGGTCCCGTCATCACCCCCACATTCTCCCAGCACCTACGGAGCATGGTTGGCAAGATTCTGGATGACCTTGGCGATGAGTGTAAGGGTTCGGGCTGGGCCTGGGGCTGGGTGCTCTGGTGCCAGGCCAAAGAGGCTGGGTGCCAAGATAGCAGGGCATAGGAGCCTTAGGAAGAGAGAGGCACACACCAGTCGGGGGCCCAGTGCCTCGGAGCCACGTGCTTGGCATGCTTCTCGCCAGCTTGAGAACACAGTGCCCAGCTCTGCTGGGAACCAGCTGGGGCAGAAGAAGCAATGGTTAGAGGAACAGGATAGAGAGGCATAAAGGTCATGCATGATCACAGTTATAAGTCCAGAGGTCTGGTGTATAGGAAACACTACATGGCTTGTCTATGATCTATGATTCATGAAGCCTGTGTGTGCTTTCTTTTCGTTGGGCCTATTGTTTGGATTGCAGGGATGAGGCTATTTGGGATAACAGCACCTGTGGCTTGGGCCCCAGAGGCTCAGAACTTATAGCATAAGTGTGGCAACCTCTGAAGTCTATACTCTTAGATTTGGGCAGATAAGATCACGTGGGAACAGTGGTCCTGAGTTTGGGGTAGAGTTATAATTTCACATGAGAGTGAGGTGCCTGAGTATAATATGACTTCAGATGAGGCAAAGTTACAATGTCATAGGATTAGGCATGCAAATTATCCTAGGGTCAGAAGCTGAGGGACTGAATGCTCGTGTTTCCTATAATCAGTTTCATGAGATTTAGAATACAGGCTCTCTTAAGGTCAGTAATTGTGGGATTAGGATAATGCATCATCTGAAATTAAAATCTTATGTTGACCAAGGTTAAGCAGTCAGAATCATTTGTGGTTAAAAGCAAAAGAAGTGGGTCCTTAGGTTACTTGGGGTTAGGTTAGGTATGGCATGAGTGTAGGGTTTGCCAGATACAAAAAACAAAACCAGGGCAGCTATATTTGACTTCATATAAGCATATCTCAAATATGGAATCAAATTTAACTGAGTGCCCAGCATTTTGTTGGTTGGCCAGGGCAGCACAGGGGCTGAGAGGCAGGGCTGGACTCAGTTGCTGGGTCCGTGATTCTCACTTGTAAGAGTTGATGATGGCTTCAAAAACCTCCTCACAGCTGTTTCGGAGTCTAGCTTGGTGCTTGGACAGCTCTGGTGGAGGGCACTTGCTGGGGTCCACTTCACAGTCCTCGGTGGAGGCACAGAGACACCGCACAACTTCCCCTGCGGTCCAGAGCAGACAGTCTAAGGTCATGAACCCAGATGCATCACACCCAGCCTCCAACCCTATCTCCAACTTACTCTGGAAGCACGTAACATCTTGGGGGAATAGCAAGGCTCCACTCCCATCCAAAATTCTAGCACCCGCAAGGCACCATTCACTCCCAGAAGACAGGTCACTAGGGGTTTTCTGAACCCCTGGCACCAATCCCTCTCTCAACTTACCCAGGGTCTCCTGGAGGTACTCCTGTGCCACCAGTTTCATGTATTCATCAATGGCCTTGGTGGCTAAGGTATTTTCTCGGAATAGCAATGCTTCTCGGCCTCCACAGCGCGCCAGCTCTGCGGTGCCTAGGTCTGTCACTAATGCCTTTGGAGGACAGGGATCACACAATGAATGAACGTCGGAATCCCAACCATTGAGCCAACTTTCATACCTACGCACAGCCCTTGTCCCTTCCTGCTGATATTCAGGCACAGGCTCAGCTTTTAGATGAAGCCACAGACTCCACCTCTCACAACAGAAATGGAGCCTAGTAGCGTTAGAGGCTCACCTCTTGCCCCTCCCCTCTCGCTGAAGTTCAGCCTTACCCCTCTCAGGTGAAGTTCAGGGTCTGCCTCTCACAATTCAAGTTAAAGCCTCATCCTTAGCAGCTGAAATTCCAGACTAGCCTCAAGTAGTCAAAATTCAGGAGTCTCCCTCATTGGTTAAGTGTAGGTCCCGCCCCTCATGATGCCCTGCCCTGATGAGCACTGTATAGACCCTCCCTTCCCAGCACAACTCAGAAAGTGCTATCCGTCTGCTCTGGGGCCACCTATCTGCGTAGTCACGGCTCCTCACCTGAGCCCGGCCAGTGGCCCGTAGCACGCGCACCATGGCTGCTGCCAGCTCCTCCTTGGCTTGAGCAGACAGCGCGGACTCCAGCGCCTCACACAGGCGCGCATAGTGGAAGGTGAGGAACTCGGCCAATTCCTTGTAGCGCTCCGACGGCAGAACGCGCAGACGTCGCACCCTTATCCGCGCCCGTAGAGCGGCGGCGGCTGGCGCCCCTAGCACCGGAAACCAGCGCTCCAGGCCCGCCGCGGGCGCTCGGGGGATGCTCACCTCGTCCAGCTCCAGCGCTACCCTGCCCACGGCTGCACCTGTAGGGCCTGCTCCGCGTAGCCTCAGCGACAGGCGACGAGCTGGTGGCAGTGCTTCGAAGTGGAAGCGCTCAGCCCAGAAGAGCTGACCTGGGCCAGCCCGCGGAGCTGTGCGTGCCAGTAGCGCCCCGTCCAGCCACAGCTCCGCACGCACTCCGGGTGCCGCTGCTCGGGGCAGCCCCTTGGCCTCGTGCACCCAAACGGTCAGCCACGTCTCTTGCCTCTCCGCATTGTCCTGCGTGCGGGAGTGGGGTATAAGTTGTGTTTTGGAGGTGTCTGGGCTCCAAGACGCGCACTGAGACTCCACGTTGCGCACCGCAATCCGGAGCCTTGCCCACAGTGAAATCGCAGGACCCCTTAGCGAAGAGGCTGGGGCCACGATTGTCTGGGAGATGCTAAGCAAAACACATTTAGCTTTAGGGAGTGTCGCACACATCGGGGCTTAGATATAAAAGGAGTAAGGACTTTTCGACTACTTGGTAGGCTGACCTGGGGAGCAAACAGATACAGAACTGGATGCGGGAACAAGTCTGACATTCATGGGGTTGGTGGTTGCACAGGTGTGGACGAGGCGGGTGTGTGTACGAGAGGGTTTGGGGCAAACAGCTTTGGGTGGCATGTCGGGGGTGGCTGGCTTGTGAGAGGGCTTTTTGTGTCCATCCCTTCCCCCTCAATGACCTGGCTGGGCTGGAACTGCCGACGAAGGTCCTCGATCCAACGGTCTCTCTCAGCGCTGGAGCGACAATAGAAACAGCGGCTCCCGCCGGCCCAGGTTACCTATTGGATACGGGATTCAAGAATTTAAAAGAGGCTAACGTGAAGCCAAGAGTTTAGTAAAGGCGAACGTAGGTTCCTCTTTTACCTGGAAGCAGTATGGCTCCCCCAGGAGGCTAGAATGCAGTGGCCAGACTCGCACATTCTTCTCAGCACCCAGGTCCAGCTCAGAGAGTGTGGCCAGAGATTCCCTGGAACCCAGAGCACTGGGGGGTCTGGAGCCAGGCAAGGGGAACAAGTGGTCATTCCTTGCTCACTCAGACCTTTCTAATCCCTAGCCACCCTAGCTGCTGTCCCTTTCTGGCTCTTAGCATTTGACCTGCTATTTCCTTCCCTCTGTGGCTTAATTTCCATGCATTCTTTGGAGTGCCCAGATCCAGGGTGTTCAGATAGCGTCTAATCCAGAGACCACTCCCACCCTTCAACCAAGAGATGAGAAAATGCCTTGGATCTATATGGTTCCAAGTTCACCCGGTATAAGACAGAATAGAAAGAACACGGGAAGCATGGGATGAAGGTGAGGCTAAGGAACCCAGAGGTGAAGATTGGCATAACGTTGAGCCTCAAGCCCTCCAGTTTCCCAGAGACTTACCCATCTCGAGGGCCATGGGCTCCCAGCTCTGACCTGATCCTTTTCTTCTCCTTCAGCCTCTTGAGTAACCCCTAAGTGGGAAGAGAAGTATGTGAGCCAGGTAGAACCCTGCACTCTCTCCTCTGCTCTGTCCTCTCAGAGTGTCCTTCAGGTTCTGCTAGTCTTGGAGGACCCAGCCCATGACCAGGTTGCACTAATATCTGTAACCAGCAGATGACACTTATATTTATGTTTTACAATACTGGGGATCAAATTCAGGGCTTCATGAGGGACAAATGATCTCAAAACAAGAGCTGTCTTCATGCTATCCCCCCGCCCAACAGCTTGTATTTCTTTCCCTTCCCTTTCCTCCCCTCCCTCCCCCTTTCTTCCTTCTTTCCTTAGTCATGCCTTTTGAGTTAGTATCCAAGGAAGCCAGTGCACAATAGAGGTCAGCAACCATCTGCATGGTAAAAGAGGGCAGGGGCTGCTGAAAAAGCCCAGAGTGCCAGGGAAGGCACATGCAGGCTTTCGTTCAATATCCAAAAAAAGTGATAGAAGGAAGGAAAAGGAAAAGTTATACTTTTTGAGTTAGAACTTAGTAAAATAGGCAGGCTTCCCTTTCTTATGTTTACAATATTTTTCATGTGTCCTTGTGTGTGATATGCATGTGTGCATGTATGCGCATGTGTATGTGGATTCCTGAGGCTGGCATCAAGGATCTTCCTCACAGTCAGGCATGGCAGCACATGTCTTTAGTCCTAGCACTAGGGAGGCTGAGGCAGGAGGATCGCTATGACTTTGAGGCCAGCCTGGTCTTCAAAGCGAGTTCCAAGACAGTCAGGCTGGAACATAGAGAAACCTGTCTTGAAAAGAAAAACAAAGAATTCTTCTAAGGCACTCTTCACCAGGAGGCAGGGTCGCTCACTGCACCCAGAGCTCATTGATTTGATAGCTTGTTCTGGGGATTCCTTGTTTCCACCTTCCAAGTACCAGACTTACAGGCAGGCTGCCATGCTCCCCTAGCATTTGATGGGCATAGAGGATCCAAACTCTTGTCCTCCTGTGTGCCTGGCCAGTGCTCCCCAGCCCCAGCCCCAGCAGCTTGCATCTCTGAAAGTCCAGTCACTCACTTCCCTGAACTCTCTATAGACTCTCGGTAAAATAGAGAAGGAACAGGGTGTGGTGGCTCACATCTATAATCCCAGCACTTAGGATGCTGATGCAGGAGACTTTCTGAGAATCAGATGCCAGCATGAGCTACATACCAAGTTACAGAAAATTCTGAACTATAGTATGAAGCTGTTTTAAAAATATAAAACCTAGTGGGCAGTGATAGTTCACGCCATTAATCCCAGCACTTGGGGGAGGCAGAGGCAAGTGAATCTCTGAGTTTGAGGTCAGTCTGATCTACAGAGTGAATTCCGGGACAGCCAGGACTGTTACACAGAGAAACCCTGTCTCAAAAAAAAAATAATTAAATAATTAAATAAATAAATAACCTGGGTCTGGCATGGTGGTGTACACCATTAATCTCAGGGCTCAGGAGGCAGAAGAAGTTGGATCTCTGTGAATTCAAGGCCAGGGTGATCTATATAGTAAGTTCCAGTACAGCCAGGGCTACATAGAGAGACCCTGTCTATAAAACAAAACAAAACAAAAAAAGCAAAAGCTCCACAACCCCCCAAATATATAGCCAAAAAAGTAGGAATTTTCTCATTAGGTTTATTCAACCAAGAATAGATGCAGAGGGTCAGAACTGGCCAGTGACCAACCCATGATCCCTTTTTTCCTGGTCCTCCATGCTCAGGACTGCAATTCTTTTCTATTCAGGAGAAGGAGGTAGGAGGATCACAAAATTTAAAATAGTAGTCATTTTGTGTGTGTATGTGAATGTTTATTTTTTTAGGTAGTCTCAATATGTATCTCTGGCTTGTTTGGAACTCACGATGAAGTTCCAATGCTGTCTCAAGCAGCCCTGTCTCTGTCTCTGTGTACTGGGATTACAGGCATGCACTACCACACCTGGCCCTAATATCTATACTAAGTCTCCAGATTTAGTTAGATGGTACAGCTTGTGTGAGACCTTGTTCACCCTGGCCACTCCCCATCCTGTCACACTGGTTGCCATACCCGAACATTGTGGACTTGGTTGGAACCAGTAGCTTCAGGCTCAGTTTTTCCAGCAGTGCGATCTGCGGGAGGTCAGAGGTAGGAGGTTAAAGGGAGGAAGCATAGTAGTAGCCTATGAGTCGTTTTGAAAAGTTCTCAGTTCTGCAGCCTCCCCAGTCTCCCCAATTTACCTGGATCCCGGAGGTTTCCCATGGACGCCTGCATGCTGCTCTCCGAGCTGGCGCTTCCCATTCGGATTTGGCGAGGACCCTGTCCTCCCATAGAAGTTGGCGGTCAGAAAGGGGAGGCAACGGGTGAGGCGCACATTTCTGGTGTTTACCTCTCTGCTACTGCCTCTGCCCAGTTTCCTCCCCTCTCCTTCCTCTTTCTTACCTCCTCCTCACCGAGAAGCACCAGCCTTCCTTCGAGTAGGGTGAAACCCCCAATGTCCCAAACTGGCATGTCAGGAGTGGGAGGCTCAGGGATCCGTGCAACAGGATCCGGGGTTGTTTCCAACTCCGGCTCTGGGGAGAGGAGGGGATGCTGGTTACAGAGCCTCCCCTTTCTCCCTCTGACCTCCTATGCGTGTAGACAAGGTGCATTGTGCAGCAACCATGTCAGGCTGGGTGTCACTGGGCCGATCTCTACCTCTGTGGGGCTTGTTCTCATTAGCCCTAGAAGTGGACAATACCATGTATTTACCACTTTACCCGCCTTCTCTTGCCCAGTCCTTCAAAAATCATTTAAAGGGCATTAGAACTTAGGCCCAGAGAGGTTGATTGGCCTACCCAGAATCGGTTGAGTGGTGAAGCCAGGCTTCTAACACAACCACCTTTCTCTTAACCAAGACAGTGGGCAAGGCTGAGACTCAGGACACCCCTGTAACGCTAGGACCTGAATTGGGAGGATGCCAGTTTGTGCTACTGACAGATCTTATTCTAAAAGGAAGAAGGAAGGATGAGAATATGAGAATGAGGGGGTACAAACCTCTTACATAAATAACTAATCTGGGACCAGCAAGGTGGCCCGACAAGTAAGGGTGCCAGCCATGCGGGCCTGATGTGAATTCAATCCCTGGAACCCACGGAAAGGTGGAAGGAGAGCACCAGTTCTACAGAGCTACCCTCTGACTTCCACATGCACATGAGATAACTTCTCTAAGGTGGAAAGTCTTCAATTTGAGAAAGGTGGAGAAAAAGCAAAAGTGAACTGAATGGGAGTTTTCTTTCTTGGGCAGGTGGCGCTGGTGCGGAGTGGGCCAGGGAAGACTCCCCTCCCCACCCAAAAGAGGGCATCTGCACTAGATTTTGAACTGAAATTTGAATTTCACCCAGCCAAGCTGGAAGAGAAGGAAGCAGGAGTGTCTGAACAAAGGCTGGCAGATGGGGAAGAGCCAGGGAAATAAAGGGAAGGGCAAGAAAGACTGGAGGGAAGGTGTCGGCAACCGGTTAGGAACTAGCGTTTGTTTGTGGTACTGAGGACTGAGCCTTGTCCTAAGCATGTCCCCCATCAGTGGGCTACACTCAGTTCCCAACCGTGGGAGTAGTAGTAGCGAGCCATGGGAGAGAACACGCTAAGAAGGAGCAGGCTGCTTGGTAGAAAGCTCTGTCTGGACCTGTGTAGTGGACAACTAGGTACTGGACCCTGCAGGGCCTCAAAGAATGATTCGACAGGGCTAGGAGCTTAGCTCAGTAGCAGAGCCCTCGCCTTTCCTGTGTGAGTCCCTAAACTGGAAAAAAAAAAAAAAGAAAAAGAGAAATAGTTGGGCATGGTGGTGCACACCTTCAATCCCAGCAAATGGGAGGCAGAAACCAGCAGATTTCTGTGAGTCTGAGGCCAGTCAGATCTGCATAGCAAGAATCTGTCTCAGGAAGAAAAAAAAATTCCCTACAATATGAAGCCATTTTTCTAAACATAATACTATATGCTGATTGCCTTTTAAGACGCTTGTTTAGTTTGTGTTTGTACACACACTTGCCGTCACACCAGTGCAGGCCAGAGGACAGCCCGAATTCGTTTATTTATACGGGGAGTGGGAGAGGTCAAAGGTTCTCTCTTCCCACCCTGTGGCTCTCCGGGCTTACCACCAGGAGCCTTTTCTGGCGAGAGCCTCATTTGTTTTGAGATGAGAGTCTTGTTATCTAGTTCAGATCAATCATCTTCCTGCCCCTGCCTTCCAAGTGCTGGGATTATAGGTGTGCGTTACTATTTCTAGCTCTGAAATGAACGAAAGGAGTTTCAAAGATTTCTAGGAAAGAGCTGAACTAACCTTGTGCTTCCAGGAAACAAGGACTGAATCTTCTCACTTTATTTTCTACCCAGCTTCACCACTAGGGGTAATACAACTTTTTTTTTCTTTCTTTCTCGGCGATGGGTATAAAACCCACAATCCCACAGCCTTTCCCATGTTAAGCAAGTGCTCTACCACCGAGCCACATCCACAGCCTTAACTCTTTCCTACGAATGGATGTCTTGTACTGCATTCCTGGGTTCTAATCTTCATAGTCTCCTCTGTCTCCCAGTTCTCATTTGTCATCTTCACATTAACCCTCCCCCCTCCACACACACACACCGTCCCATTCTGTGAACTCTACAGGGCCTCACTGGAACCGCACTTTGCCCCTGCAACATAAATTAATACATACAGGTTCTTCTCTGACCTCAACATAGGTGCTGTGTTAAGGGAGATGGACTATGCCAACACTGAGGTACACACATACAAAACATATGAATAAACATGTTTGAATGAGTGAGTGTGCTCTTCAAGGCAGGGATGGGGAGTTTCAGATTCAAGGAAACAAAGTAAGACATAGGCTATAAGGCAGCTGAGATCCAGTCAATGGCTTGGTCAATTGGATACAGGAGACAACCATCGGGGCCATGAGCCATTGAGCATCCAGACGGCACTAAGGTGTGTCTGTTCAATGCCCCTTTCTCAGGCTGAACCCAGCTGCTTACAGGTCTTGCGAGTCTCCCTTACTCCAGTTTAGGGAGAAAGAGAGATGAGGGTTGCTGGGGGCCCCAGCCGCTTCCTGCTGGGCTTTCATACTCCCCACAACTTCCTGTGTCTAGAGGGCTGATGTTAGGTTGACAGACAAACACCCAGGCATCCGGCCACCCAGCCTGGCCCCAACTCGGGTAGAGGGGAGAACGTACCTGGGGCCTTGGGATTTGGTGTGGCCTCCAGCGGTGCCACGTTCTTGTGTCTCCCCCAGAAGGTCTTGGAAAGCCGGAGGCGATTGGACCGTGACACCTTAGGGGGTGCAGAGAGGACCCGACGAAATAGAGATCGAGGGGCTGGCTGGCTGCTCACCATAGGTTCTTGATGGCTTAGGGTCCTTCCCCAGCCCGCGAAGCGGCCCCAGCGGAACCCTCCAGAAGCCTTCTCCCCTCCACCTCCAGTGTGCCAGCGGTAGGATGCCAGTGGAGAGGGTGGCGCGGGCTGCGTTTGGACGGCTTCACTCGGCAGTGGTGGGTCCATGGCGGAGTCTCTGCTGCGAGACCAGAAGGTGACAGTTCTGCGCATTGTCTGCCCACATTCTGTCTTCATCTTGCCTGGTCTCTTTTCAGCTTTGCCTCCAAGGAACACTTTTGAGGGTGCCACACGTACACCGTCCCTTACCTTGATTTCCTGGCCAGTCCCAGAATCAGCAGCCGTCTGCACTGTGCTTAGTTAGCTTCCTTCCTCAGAACCTAGCTCCACGTGACCCTGCCTGTCTCTTCCCCCCTCCCTCTTTACAGTCAGGCTGGGAGGGCATGATGGGGGCAGGATGTGGAGGTGGGAGGGGTGGTAGTGCTGGCTTCTGGCGAGAAGGACAGGGCGGCAGGATGTACTTCTCTCTTTGAGCTTCAGTTAGTTGCCTTCTGTGAAATGGGAGCATGCTAGGGACCCCTGGAAATCTGCTGCTGGCCAGCATGTGGAAGGATTCACCTGTGTAAGGACGCTGCCATGATTTTATTGGAATAGATTTTATGTATGTATGTATGTATGCATGTATGTATGTATTTTTTATTTGGGAGGTGGGTTTGGTGAAGCAGGGTTTCTCTGTCTAACAGCTCTGCTATTCTGGTCTCGAACTCACAGAGATTTGCCTGCCTCTGCCTCTTGAGTGTTGGAATTAAAGGCGTGCACCACGGCTGCCCATCTTGGAATGGATTTTAAAAGAAGAATCAACATATACTATTATGTGCGTGGATGCCACAGTGGTGGTCAGAGGACAAGGAGTTAGTTCTCTCCTTCCACATTTAAGTGAGCTCGCAGGATGGAGTGCTGGTTTCCAGACTTATATGGCAAGTGTCATTACCCCCTGGGCCATTTGCCACCCTTTTCCACCTTAGGGGTGAAACCCAGGGCCTGAGGATGCAAGGCCTATGCTCTATCACTGAACCACACACCTGTCTTTTTTGTTTTTTATTGCACAGACTGGGCCTTGAGCTCATTGCATGTGTACCCTAGGCTGGCCTTTGACTTTGGTTCTTGAGTCTAAAGACTTGGCTGGACAGTCCCCCACCTCAGCGTTAGGGTGGAACAAAGGCCAAGCGTGTTCAGCAACAGCTGTAGCCATCACCGAGCCAAACTTTAGTTCTGATCCTCCCAGCATAATTGTCTAGGTCTCCTTTGACCCAGCCTTTCTCTTGCTAGGAAGACATCCAATAGACATGCCCACCAACACTGCAACTGATAACTTCAAAAGACCCGGGTGTTCACTGATGGCAGAACGAACACCCGGTGGCATCTCCATACTGAAGAGTGTCACATAGCCAGGGAAATGAGTAAGTTCTTGAACTAATGACGTCAGAAGAATCACAGTGCTGAACGAAAGCAAAAGCTAAAGCGTATATGCTGGGTGAGTCCTTTCATGTAGAGTTCTAAGCCTTGCGAGGCAGGAGGTTTTCCATGAGTTCAATGGCAGCCAGGGTGTGTTGCAAGACCCTGCTTCAAATAATAAAAAGGAAAAAATGAAGGAAAAAGTTCAGAACCAAGCAAATGAAGATACTACAAGTCAGGGAATTAGGTCAGGAATTTCAGTAGTGAAATTTGTGCACTGCCCTTGCAGAGGACCAAAACCTGTGCAGTTCCTAGACCGTGTGACTGTTAGCAGCTACCTGTAACTCCTGCTCCAAGGGATCACATGCCTCCTTGGGCATCTGTGCCCACTTACATGAGCACAAGTACCACACACACACACACACACACACACACACACACACGAGAATTAAAAATAGTAAAAATAAATCTTTTTAAAGAGTCAGGGAATCAGTTTCATTCAGAGGGGCTAGTGACTGAGTAAGGACATAAAAGAGACTTTTGGATGATGGCTTTCTTCGTTCTGTTTTGTTTGAGATGGGTGTCTATTGTATCCTAGGCTGGCCTGGAACTTGGTATGTAGACAAGGCTGGTCTTAAATTTTTGATCCTCCTGCCCTTGCCTCCCAAGTTCTGGGGTTATAGGTGTGCACTAGATATCCAGCCTGTTTTATTTGTTTGTTTGGTTTAATTTGATTTGTTTCCCCACTTGAACCTAGGGTTTCATTTATGTTAGACAAATGCTTTGTCAACTGATCTATATTTTTAGCTCCAATGTTTTTCTTTCCACAGAATCTTCTATGTATCCCAGGCTGGTCTTGAACCTTTGATCTTCCTGCTTCAGTGTCCTGAATGCTGAGATTTATCACTGTGATCAGTATTAAAATGCAACCCCACCGTGTGTGTATTGTGTGTGTGTATGTGTGTCTGTGTGCGTACATGTGTGTGTCTGTGTGTGTGAGTGTATGTGTGCATCTGTATGTGCATGAATGTGTGTGATGTGTGTCTCTGTGTGTGTGAGAGTGTGTGTGTGCATGTGTATGTGAGGATGTGTGTGTGTGCGTGTGTGTGTGTGTGTGTGTGAGGGTCTCCAGAGAGGCCAGACACATTGGATTCTCCTGGCGCTGTAGTCACAGCTGTTTATTAGCTGCCTGGCAGTGCCGAGAGCTAAACTCGGTTTAGGAGTATGTTCTCTCAACCACGGAGCCATTTCTTGTGCTCCCGTCCCAGATTTATTTTTTAACAGCGAGTAAAATTCACACAACATGAATTTAACATGCTCTGTTTATGACTTTCAGTGCTGGTGACTTGGGTATGTTCTGTTGTGAAATCTCTTTGAGGTGAATTTTGGTGCACTATCTAGTCAGCATCTTTGATGATTTCATAAGTATTTACTTGAAAAAGAGGAGGGGCTATCACCATAACTCAGTGAATAAAAGGTGCTTCCCTGGGACCCACATGGTAGAAGGAGATAGCCAATGCTCACAAGTTGTCCTCTGACCCCTCCGTTCTTCTTCATGACACATGCCAATGTGTACACATGCACAGACAAAATAAATAAAACGCAATAAAAAATTCACAAAAAAGAAATGGGCAAATGTTCTGGCAGTAGTGAGTCAGCATCATTCTGACCCTGGTTGGCGTGCTGGCCACCCTCTTTCTCACTGTGACCTCAGACAAGTCATTTCCTCTCTCTGAGCTTCCTTATTTGTAAAGGATGATGGTATCGGTCTCAAAAAGCTCATATTCAAGGCTGGAGAGATGACTCTGAGGTTAAGCAGGAAATGGTATGGCATGGGTAGCTCACAGCCACCTGTATGTCCAGCTCCACATGACCTGAAGCTTCAGATCTGGCTTTTGAGTGTACTTACACTCAATGCTGCAAGTGCACATATCTGTACACAGATATACACATTAATTTTTTTAAGGTATTCTCTTTTGTTTTGTTTTTTTTTAATTATTTATTTATTATGTATACAATATTCTGCCTACACATATGCCTGCAGGCCAGAAGAGGGCACCAGACCTCATTACAGATGGTTGTGAGCCACCATGTGGTTGCTGGGAATTGAACTCAGGACCTTTGGAAGAGCAGGCAATGCTCTTAACCTCTGAGCCATCTCTCCAGCCCCAATTAATTTTTTTTTAAGACAGGATTTCTCTGTGTAACAGCACTGGTTGTCCTGGAACCAGCTCTGTAGACCAGGCCGGCCTTGAAGTAACAGAGAGATCTGCCTGCCTCTGCCTCCTGAGTGCTGAGATTAAAAGCATGTGCCATCACCACCCAGCTAAAAAAGTTTTTTAGAGCTCACATTTGACAAATGTTTCCTGAGTGCTGACTGTGTGCTAGATGGAGTGGGGAGAGAGAATAAATAAAAGTGATTTCTGTTCTCCTGCTACTCACTGATGGGGGAGAGTCTTCTGTTTTGTGTTAATTTCATTGGTTAAATAAAGAGACTGCCTCAGCCCTTTAATCGGACAGAAAATTAGGTAGGCAGAGTAAACAGAACAAAATGCTGGGAGAAAAAAGCTGAGTCAGGTAGTCGCCATGATTCTCCCACTCCAGAAAGATGCAGGTTAAAATCTTCCCTGGTAAGCCACCTCGTGGGCTACACAGATTATTAGAAATGGGTTAGATCAATATGTAAGAGCTAGTCAATAATAGAACTAATGGGCCAAGCAGTGTTTAAATGAATACAGTTTCTGTGTAATTATTTTGGGGCATAAGCTAGTCATGTGGGCAGCAGGGTGCTGGGGACGCAGCCCCGCTGCTCATATTACTACAACTCCCAGTCTGGGGAGGGGACAGGTCCTGAATTCAGTGGGACGTTATGAATTTGTGTCGAAGACTGAGAGGAGATACACTGGATGAAGGATGACCAGTTGAACAGAAATGCCACTCTTCCCAGGATGGAAAAATCAGGGAAGGCTTCTCTAGGGAGGTAACTTTTGCAGGCTGAAGCATGAGAGGAAAACAGAAGATTGTACCAAGTAGAAAGTATACTTTGGGCGAAGGCAAGGATATCAAGAATCCATGGGGCAATGCATGCATGTAATCCTAGGACTGGTTAGGCACACACAGGAAGATTGCATGCCACAAATTTGAAGCCAGCCTGGGCTACATAGTGCACTCTGTGTGTGGGGAGTTGGATTCATGGAGTGGGAAGAATGAGGATGGCTCCGTGGTCATATAGTGTTGGCAGTCACTAGGTGCCCAGACTCTGAGGTCTCACACTTGGATTAATGTCTCCTTTACTGTGCCTGTCCTGAAACTCTTGCTTTGAAAAGGGGACATTGTGGTAAGGTGGTGGTGGCACACACCTTTAGACCCAGCACTTGGGAGAAAGAGGCAGATGGATCTCTGTGAGTTTGAGGCCAGCCTGGTCTACAGAGCGAGTTCTAGGACAGCCAGGGCTACACAGAGAAACCCTGTCTTAAAAAAAAAATATTCTTATGTATATGAGAGCTTTTGTTTGTTGCCTTCATGTATGCATGGGTACCACATGTGTGTCTGCTGACCATGGAGGTCAAAAGAGGGTATTGAATCCCCTGGGATCAGAGACAGTTTCAGACAGTTGTGAAGAACTGTGTGGGTCCTGGGAACTGAACTCTGAACGAGCAGTAAGTACTGGTAAACACTGAGTTATGGCTCTAGCTCTTATTTACACATATTTTTGAGATTAGGTCGCATGTATTCCCAGGCTGGTCTTGAATTTGCTATACATCTGAGGCTGACCATGCGTTCCTGATTCTTATGCTCTCTGCCCCGAGCCTTGGAATTACAGGTATACAGCATCATACCTAGTTTCTGCAATGTGGATGGAGAAGGACCTCAGGCTCTCCCTCTATAACTGTGCTGCACCCTCAGCTCTGTTTTTATCTTATTTATCTATTTATTTTGATTTTTTTCTAGGCTGGGTTTCTTTACCTCTGGCTGTCCTTGATCTTGCTATGTAGGTCAGGCTAGCCTAAAATCTACCTGTCTCTGATTCCCAAATGCTGGGATTAAAGGCTTTGTGCTAATTCCTATTTTTTAAAGTTTAAGTTAATTAATTTTTGAGATAGAGTCTCACTAGGTAGCCCTAGCTGGACTGGAACTTGCTGTATAGACCAGGATGGCTTCAAACTCACAGAGCAACGCCCACCTCCGACTCCCAAAGGCTGAAAGTAAAAATGTGTGCTCCCTTACCCAGCCATATTTTTATTAAAATGATAATTTATAAGGTGCAATGTGACGTTATGGAGTATTCCTACAATGGAGAATGAACCAAACTGGGAGGCTTTTTATTTGCAGTGCTGGAGCTGGGCCTCAAATATCCTAGGCAGACGTTGACCTCTGAACTGTGTCCTCAGCCTAATGAAGAGGGTGGTGCAGTTAGTGACAGCCACAGCTGTCCTACAGAGCAGACATTTCTGTTCTCCTATGTGCCCGCTTTAGGCCCACCTCATTCAGGCGACTCACTGTGTTCTGCCAAACTGGGGAGTGGCATTCATTCACAGAGGTCAGACGAGGATGCTGTCAAGTGTTCTGCTCTACACTCTCTGCCTTTTTCCCTTGAGACAGGATTGCTCACCAGGTTTGGATCTTGGCTGGCAGGCAGCAAGCCTCAGCAATCTTCCTTTACAGCTCTGGGGTTATGGGAGTATTTGGCAGCACCCAGTGTTATTATATGAGTAGTGGGGATTCGAACTTAGATCCTTAGGCTTATCTGCTGAGGTATCTCCAGAATTCTTCAGTTTTATTATTTTGCTGCATACCTGGCCTGCTCCCAACATTTCTTTTCTTACTTTCTCCTTCCTTTTTTCTAGTACTGGAGATGAAACCCAGGGCCCTCAATACACTGTGAAAGCACCGTGTCCCTGAGCTACAGTCTCAGGCTTCAAATTTGTTGCAGAATTTTTTTAAGACATGGGGTCCAATCTGTCCACCATGTGACAAATAATCCCAATGTACCATTGAGTTAACAGTCCCTGAGAGGGGCCTTCTACCATTGACCCAGAATCTGTCTCCTGCACTCAGGGATGGCAGTAAAGGGTATGTTCGATGTTGTTTTCCTGTAGAACTGAGTTCTGATGGTCTGCGGTGGGAATCTGCTTTTTTTGTTGTTGTTGTTCTGTTTTTGGAGACAGGATCTCACTGTGTAGCCCTGACTGTCCTGGAATTCACTTCGAAGACCAGGCTGGCGTCGAGCTCATGGAGATCTGCCTGCCTCTGACTAACAAGTGCTGAAATTAGAATTAAAGGCATGTGCCACCACCATGAAGTGGAAACCTGCTCCCCCCCCCCAAGATTTATTTATTTATTATTGTATACAGTGTTCAGTCTGCATGTATACTTGCACAGCAGAAGAGGGCATCAGATCTCATTAGAGTTGGTTGTGAGCCACCATGTGGTAGCTGGGAATTGAACTTAGTACCTCTGGAAAAGCAACCAGTGCTTTTAATGGCTGAGCCATCTCTCCAGCCCCCAGAAACCTTTTTTTTTTTTAAACACTGCTTTCTCTGGTTACTTTTCCTCCAGGCTTCACTTTCTCATCCCCCAACAGGAAGTTCTAGGGTTGCCTCCAATTCATCATTTTATACTAAAATTCATTTATTTGTTTTTGTTTTCTTGATTCCGTGGTAGAGGTTAGAACCTTGGTGGGAAACAAAATACAGTGGTTCATTTTCAACACAAAAGTCCCTTAGATGGGCTTTGGTTTTAGGTAAGTAAGAGGCATTGGGTTCCTTTTCCTAATAGCTTGTGCCTTTTTGTTTGACCTTTGAGCTAACCTTTTCAAACCAAAGGTTATCTTGGGATTGGTGATACAGGCAGCTTGCTACATTATGACTAAGACTGTACACTGAAAAAAGGGGAAATAGAATCTAGAATGAATAGAATCATAAAAAAAGAGACAGTTTTCCCCCTAACAAAACATGCTTGCTGTTTTTGTTGGCATTTGACTTTGCAAGGCCATAAAATAAACTGCCTCCATTTTTATTCTAACTCTGTAGCACTCACTGTTATGATAGCTTCAAAGCAATCCTCCTTCCTCAAGCTACCAAATGCTATGATTACGGATGCGAGCTCCCATATCCAGTTTTATTTATTTTGCCATTCTGGAGTCAGGATCAAGAGCCTTGGCTGGGCAGTATTGGTGCACGCCTTTAATCCCCGCACTCAGAAGACTGTGTCAGGGGGATCTCTGTGAGTTCAAAGCCAGCTTAGCCTACAGAGTGAGTTTCAGAAAAGCCAGGAACACAAGATCCCATCTCGAAAAACCCAAAAGAAAAAGAAAAAAAGAAACAAAAGGTTTCTTGTCAACTAGACTCTCTAGCACTGAGCCACACACTTGGCTTGGGTTTTGGTCTCCAAGTTGACTTTTGAGTAAAGCCAAAGTGAGACAATGCTCATGGAGACTTCCTTTCAGTGGTCCCTTTATTGGAGGTCTGTGGTTGCTCAAAGGAGCATCAGGGATAGTGCTTCCTGGATCTCCAAGGCTCCCTCAGAGGAGTTTTTAGTTTTCAGCCTAGAAGAAATAAGAGACTATGAGACTTAGGGTGTATGCACGGTTAGGTCTGCCCTCCTTGCTATGGAGTCTTGGCTATGGGACAGGATAGGGGCCCAAAGTGACAGAGTGGATGCAAAGCTGGTTATACTTGGGTGTAATGGGAAAACATCTGTAATCCCAGCAGTTGGGAGACTGAGCAGTTGGGAGACTGAGGAGATTTTGAAAGTTCAAGGTTAACATTGGGCCACCCATGAATGGCACACACCTTTAGCCTTTAATTTAGGAGGCAGAGACACGTGGATCTCTGAGTTTGAGGCTACATGGTGGAAACCTTGTCCCCCCCTCCCCCCAAAATCCAGGTTACACAACAAGTCCCGATTACAACAAACAAAATTCAAGCATACCAAATCAATCACAAACCCATCTACAGGCAAGGGCGGGCAGATAAATAGCTTAATGAAAACGAGTGGTAAGATAAGTAGGGGTTGGAGGGTCAAAAGTTCAGAATCATCCCTCCTGGACTTGTCTCAAAATGGGAAACCTTGTCTCAAAATCAAATGACAACTGGGAGATGACTCAACCAGTAAAGTGCTTGCGTTGCTAATGTGAAGACCTGAGTTTGATCCCCAGAACCCACATAATGATACTGGCCAAAGTGGAAACTTTTAATCCCAGAACTGGGCATCTGGAGACAAGAGGACCCTTGGGGCTAACTAGCCAGTAAGCCTAGTCTGTTTGTTGAGCTTCTGGTCAATGACAGCCCTTCTCTCAAAGGAAGTAGATGACTTTTCTGAGGATGACACAGGAAGTAGCCCTTAAACAGCAGACATCAGAACACACACGCACACATACATAGACATGTGTTAAAAAGAAGATAAAATGGAAGTAGCAGTTGGATGTGATATACTTTGAAACCTTACAATCTCAGCACTTGAGGTGGAAGTCAACATGAGCTAATGGGTTTAAGGCTAGCCTGGACTATACCTCGAGCCTTTGTTTCACAACCAATCAATCAAACAAACAAAACAAAACAGACACAAGTAATGGGATTGTCCTGGTGTGATCAGAAGCTAGGATTAGGCTTTTCTTTTTCTGTCTTTCTTTCTTTCTTTCTTTCTTTCTTTCTTTTTTATTTTTGAGACAGGGTTTCTCTAAAGCTTGGGAGCCTGTCCTGGAACTAGCTCTTGTAGACCAGGCTGGCTATGAGCTCACAGAAATCCACCTGCCTCTGCCTTCCAAGTGCTGGGATTAAAGCCGTGTGCCACCACTGCCCGGTTTAGGATTAGGTTTTTAGGGTGACTGTCTATGTCTAGATTGCTCTAATGTAAGAATCTTCAGGAGTCTTGGCAGGTATCCCACAAAACAAAACAAAAACAAAACCCCAAGAATCTTCACGAGCCAGAGACCATCAAGAACCATTAGGGTTGAGATGAGCAGAGAAAGCAAGGCAGGGGTAGGGACTGGACTGAGGTTATGCAGACGATCTATTGGGGTAAAGTGTCACACAGTTCAGGTTAGTGTTGTGTGAACAGAGAGCTTCTGAATGGGAGGCTGGAGTGAGTACTAGGCTGGATGGCCTGGGATAAGGTAGGCAGAAGGGTTTTGTCTCGAGCCTTGTTATAAATTAATAAAAGATGCCATAAGTTTGGTAGTGAGGATCTAAGACAAATTGCTCTTTAGATGAGAGCCTTATCTGGATATTATCAGGCTGCAAACAATCATGATAGGCCCTAAAGAGAGAGAAACTTCAGTTCCAAAGAACCTCAGGAGTTCCTGGCTCTGACATATTTCAGGGATGGATGTGGGGCTTGAGAGGTAGGGTGGGTATTCACACCATGCAGTCTACCACCAAGAGTCAGCAAAGCAGACTAGAAGATTTTGTTAGCTGGGTGGTTGTGATCAGGCAGAGTTACGCAATCTTTGTGAGTTCAAGGCCAGCCTGATCTACAGAGCAAGTTCCAGGACAGCCAGGGCTACACTGAGAAACCCTGTCTTGAAAAACGAAAACTTTTTTTTTTTCTTTTGACAGGGTTTTACTGTGCAGGAACTTGCTCTGTAGCCCAGTCTGGTCTTGAACTCAGAGGTCTGCCTGTCGCTGCCTCCTGAATATGGGATCAAAGCCATGAGCCACCATGCCTGGCTTAAATAAGAAGGTAAAGTCGGGAGTAGAGAGCCAGTCAGGAGTGAAGAGCCCTTGCTGCTTCCATGGAAAACCCAGGTTCTGTTCCCAGCACCCATCAAGTAAGCCCACAAGGGTTGGTAAACTCCGCGACAGGGGTTCTGATTTCCACTTCTGATCTCCTTGAGCACTGACACATGTGTAATGAGCGCGCGCGCACACACACACACACACACACACACACGTGCGCGCACGCGCAGACACTGCAAATAAAATAAACCTTCTGAAAAAAGAATAAACTTGTAATTCAAGATTGCTTTAGTGCTATATAGCAATTTCCTATTAATTGAAATATCCTCTCAAGGAAAGAATTAGGGTTCCTCCATCAAGGCTGGTTAGATGGAAGCTTAAACAGCTGCTGCGGGAGAAAATGGGGGACAGGACTGACGAAACATTTGCCAAAAATTGCCCTGAAGGGTTCTTCCCTAGTGAGCTGCTTACAAGTTGTGTAGAGGGCTCAGGATTGCAGCTTTCATCATTCATCGCCCATGGTGAAGTGACTTCCCACGATGCAGCTGCTTTTGTTTTTGTTTTGTTTATTTGTTTTTTGAGACAGAATTTCTCTGTCGGTTTGGAGCCTGTCTTGGAACTAGCTGTTGTAGACCAGGCTGGCCTCGAACTCACAGAGATCCGCCTGCTTCTGCCTCCTAAGAGCTGGGATTAAAGGCGTGCGCCACCACTACCCAGCTGATACAGCTGTTTTTTTTAAGTCATTCCTGATCCTGTAAGGAACCCCTCATCTGTACTCCTGTAAGTAAACCCAGTAAAAACAACCAAGTTGGATTTTGTAGAGAACTGTTACTATTTGAGGTATGACCCTTCAGGAAGTCTCTCATAACACTTGGCCAAGAGTGTCAGAGAACATCAGAAAGGCAACAGTGGCCTGCTCTACAATTTCTGAGAGACTTTTGGTAGGTGTTGCCCAATTTGGGGGAGACAGTTGGGCAGCTGGAGGTCTGTAATCTAACAGGTATGTGTAACAAAGATCTCACTGAGGTTATAAATCAGAGGGGTGCCAGCAGAGGGGTTGGCAGTCAAGCAAAAGACAAGCTGACTTGGGGGGCAGGGCCAGGGCTGAAGATGTGTTTTCAGAACAGACAGGACAGATGATGCCACGGGCAGTGACAGGCAGACTCACCGCGGTGAAGTGAGGCCAGGTGCGCAGCAGGTTGAAGAGTGCATTCCCAGGGCAGTCGCTGTGCACTAGCTGGCGGTGGCCCAGCACTTTGTAGTCTGGCAGCAAGTGGCCTGAGCGAATGGCGCAGCTCGGGAGCACGTCGCGAACCGTCTTCAGCGCTGCGTCGCTGGGCAGTGATCCAGTATAGTTGCCCACGAAGGCGACGCCGAAACCGCGACTGTTGTGGCCGCGCGTATGTGCGCCCACCCAGTGCCAGCCACGGCCCTCGTACACATAGCCGTCGGATCCTACCACGAAACTGCGGAGGGGTTGGGGTAGGGCGGTTAAGCACCTTTCCTGGCTGCGTCCTCATCTGGACACACCCCCAGAGTCTGTCTCAATGCCTTATGACACCGAGTGTAATACACTGTCTCTGTTTCATCCAATTCAGTATCATTTGAACACCAAGTGCCACCCCAGAAACCGTTCTCTCTTGCAGAATGCCTTAATCACAGCATTCAAAGAAAGAAGCAGGCAGAACTCTATGAGTTCGAGGCCAGCTTTTTCCACATAGCGAGCTCCAGGCCAGTTATGAGACCTTGTTTTATTAAAAAAAAAGAAGAGGAGGAGGAGAACGGAAAAAGAAGAAAAACAAAAAGCAGCTGGGTGTGCACACCTTTAATCCCAGCACTCGTGAGCAAAGGCAGCTGGATCTCTGAGGTTGAAGCCACCCTGGCCTACAGAGTGAGTTCCAGGTCAGTAAGGGCTACAGAGAGAAACCGTGTCTCAAAAAACAACCAAACAAAAACTTTACCTTTTCTGAAAAACTGATCAAGTCCCTTTTCACTCTTCTCCCCTCTCTATCCCTTGCCGGGATATCTCCATCCCTATCCGGGACCTTGCTCCTCACCTCCACCCTATCCTGGTTCTTGACCACGCCCACTACAAACTCCCTCTTCTACTTGCCAGTCTCCGCCCACTTGTTTTACTCCCTACCTTCCAACCTCTCCCACAGTAGCCTAGGCCAGGTTCACCTGTAGCCGATGTCATCCCAGTGACGCACGTCCTGGTGGAAACGCTGCATGGAGCGCATGTTAGCCGCACAGCGCTGGAAGGTGGTGCAGGGTGGTGCTGGCACGTATGTGTGATGCACATATAAGAATCCGAGTGGCAGCCGGAGTGGTGTCGGGTTGCCTCGGTAGGGCGCGGCTCCCCAGCGGCAGCGAGGGAGAATGGCTGGGCATCCTTCAGGAGCAAGGGAGACTCTGATCATCAAGCATTTCATTTTGGAAGACTGAATCTCTATTAAGGTGAACCTACGGGCATCCCTCCGGTCTCCAGGAATTGGCAAGAGTCTAATTTTAGGACAGAAAGGTGACTCAGAGGGCACACACACACAGAGATAGATAGATGATAGATAGATAGATAAAAGATAGATAGGTAGATAGATAGATAATAGATAGATGATAGGTAGACACAGATAGACAGACATAGTTAGTCTTGGATTCTGTTATGTCTCTGCCACTTCCAGGAGAAAGACCAAAAGTGTGAGTATGATGGTGCATTTCTGTTAATCCCAGCATTTGACGAGATTAAAGAATTGAGTTTGCAAGCTCAAGACCAGCCTGGGCTATGCAGACCTTGTCTAAATAAAATCGGGAAAAAAAAAATCAATCCCCATGTGTTTCCTTTCAACTGTGTGTGTGTGTGTGTGTGTGTGTGTGTGTGTGTGTGTATGTGGTGCTAGAGTTCAGGATCTCATGAAGCCCAGGCCGCCCTTTAATATATATTCCTGGCTGCCTTTGATATTCCGTGATCCTCTGGCCTCTGCCTCTTAAGAGCTGGGATTGCCAGCATGCATCACTGTGTGCATTTTCCTGTGGTGACAGGATTGAATGCAGAGTCTTATGTATACACTCTACCAACTGAGCTATACCCCCAGTCCCTCTTTAAAAAATTTAAATCAGCAGAGGCAGGCGAATCTCTGTGAGTTCGAGATCAGCCTGGTCTACAAGAGCTAGTTCCAGGACAGGCTCCAAAGCCACAGAGAAACCCTGTCTCGAAAAACAAACAAACAAAAAAAATTATTCCAGGACCAACTCTTGCATTTCTTTGACTCTGCAGCTGTCCCTATCTTCACTGCTGTCCCCTTGGGATACTCTGGGCCCTTGATCCCACTCACCACAGGGGGCTGGGAGTGTCTATTAATGAGGAGTCAGGAGAGCTCCTTACCCAGGAAAGTCTCAGTGAATTCCTTGGTAGCAAGGGTAGCCACCTGAGCCAGCTCTTCTTGGGTCATGTTCTGCAACTGTGGCTGTTTTGGCTCCAGTCTCTGTAGCTGGACAAGGGCCTCCCATACCTGCTGGGCCAGGGTAGGAGCGGAAGTCAATGCAGCCCCGTTCTGCCTTCGGAAGTTACTTCGGAACTTTGGATCGCCAGCCACCCCATCTCCATAGTACTCTCTCAGCAGGTGGCTGAGGGGTGGCCGGGGCCTAGAAACCCGGCTCAAGTGATCCCCAAGGAGAGCTCCATCCAAGGCACCATTGAGGAAAGCCATGGTGAGCCTGGATGCCTTGGGGTCCAACAGTGTGAAGACCCTGGGGTCAGAAAGCTGGTCCCAGCAACCCTCGGTTCCCAGTCCTGGAGAACTCTGAGTCTGGGAACCGTGGAGGAATGTCAGACCCAAGTCTCCAGCCAAGATGACTGCCAAGAGTCTGTCCACAGTGGTGGGAGTCTTGGCTTTTTCGTTTGGTGAAGTGGCTCCAACATCTGTAGAAGAGGCTTTTGTGGAGGCGTCCATTAGTCCTGGCCAGATGGCTGCAACGTTTGTCGTGGTGTCTCCAGCATCACAAGGGGTGGCCAAGCAGTCGTGCCCCTGCAAACCAGCCTCTAGCCCAATCAGTAGAGGCTTCACGGCTACAGTGGAGCCATCAGGTGCCAACACCACTCCGTATTCCTGCCCATCCTGTACATCATGTTGGGCCACCTCTGACATCAGAGCCTGAAGTTCTGGGCTCAGTGAGTGGGGCTCTGACTCTGTCGTGTTGTGGCTTGGTACCTTCCGCAGCAAGTACTGGTGAAGAGAATTGTGGGGGCTGAAGTGGTTGGCTGACAGTATCCGTGCAGGGGCAGTGCCACTGGCCTCAGTTACCGGCACCTTTTGCTCAAGCTCAGCAAGGGCCTGGATGATGGAGTCCATGAGCAGGGGTAAGGAGGAGGCTGCAGGAGGAGAAAATGCATCAGCATCGCTTGTTCCTGATCCTCTCCAGTACATGTTGTATTTCCCTAATTCCTTCCGACACCACTGTGACCAGCACTACCGTTGTGTAGAGGGGGAAACTGAGACACCCAGACTATTCCTTGTTGGTTAAGGAGTTTGGACTGTCCAGGAACACTGAGGATCATGAGCAGCAGAGCAGCCCGGCCAGGATGGCATTTGTGGTGGCTTAAGTAGGAATGTCCCTCATAGGCTCATATATTAGAATGCTTGGTCATCACGGAGTGGTGCTATTTGAGAGGGATTTAGGAGGCGTGGTCTTGTTGGAATACATGTGGCCCTGCTGGAGTGGGGTTTTGGGGTTTCAAATGCTCAAACCAGGCCAGGTAGCTGTCTCTCTTCTTCCTGCTGCATGTGGATCCTGATGTAGAACTCAGCTCCTCCTGCACGGGGTCTGCCTGTGCACTACCTTGCTTCCCACCATCCTAATATGGACTAAATCTCTGAAACCGTAAACTGGCCTTGATTAAATGTTCTCCTTTATAAGAGGTGCTGTGGCCATGGTGTGTATTCACAACAACAGACCAAGACAGCATTCTAAGCTTGTTGTTTGGGCTACAATATGGAAATGGGTTTCCAAGGTTCTAGATGAGGGGCAAACAGAAGAGGGGTAAATGAGGAAGGTGGTTGGTGGTATAGCGTTGGCAGTGAACAAAAGCATGGAAAATTTCTACATATGTAGGGGTAAAGACAAATCACTTAAAAATTACTATTGGGGCTGGAGAGGTGGCTCAGAGGTTAAGAGCACTGGCTGCTCTTCTAGAGAACCCAGGTTCAATTCCCAGCACCTACACGACAGCTTACACCTATCTGTAACTCCAGTTCCAGGGTTTCTGATACCCTCACACAGCTACACATGCATCCAAAACACCAATGCATATACATAAAATAAAAATGAATTATCAAAAATTACTATTATTTCAAGTTTTACTCTTACTATTTTTAATTGGTGGGGGGTATGTGCATGTGGATGTTAGAGGTTTTGGATATACTGGAACTGGAGTTACCTGGTGGTTGTAAATCATCCAGTGTGGGTGCTGGGAACAGAACATGGATCTTCTGCAATGGTACATTGTCTTAACCACTGAGACATCTCTCCAGCTCAGACAGTTTCTGGTGATAGATTACAGTTGGGCAATTTTAGGAGGAAAAGTATGTCAAAGGATTACCTGAGGCTTATGTAGCAATTTTCTCTAACCTGAGGCCTCTTACTAAGTCTCGGGAAGTAATCCAACATACAAGTCTCAGGAAACTCCTAAAACCTATGAAATTTAAGAGGCTCTTCTCCCAAGATTGTATAAGCAACAACAACTATAGAGAAGAAGAGACTTGCCCACCAGCCAAGCTGCCTGAAAGTTCAGCAAGGAGCTGCAGGACTGCAGCTTTTGTGAATCGTCATTGATCCTGGGGATGGACTTTTTGGTGATACAGCTGTATTTAAATCACCCATATTCCTATAAGTAATCCAAAGTAAACATACTGGCTCACTGAGCTATACTTGAGCGGAATAATTTCTTTGGTCCACCATTCGTACCCTATTTGGTGCATAAGATGTTCGTTATCAATTCGGAAGTAGTCACATGACACCAAGGAAGCTGAGTACAATGGCTCATGCCTGTAATCCCAGTCCTCAAGAAAGCTGAGACAGAAGGACCACCACAAGTTCAAGACTAGCCTGAACTACATAGTTCCAACCTTTCCTGGCTACAAAGTAAGACCTTGCCTCAAGCAAACAGACACACAGACAGATGGACAGACAAACAAACAGCCTATGGGGAGAGGAGAATGTGTTTTTCCCTTTTCAAGAAAGGCAATCTAGATGTTAGGTTACCAGGCTCACAGAAGAGTTAGGGGTTGTTGAATAATTGCCAATGTTTATTTAAACATTAACTATGTGTCAGACATCACTCTAAGTGATACATAAAATTTATTTAATTCTCACAAAACTTCCTGTTTACAGATGAAGCTTCTGAGATGGAGAGGACCTGTTAGCTGCTTCAGGTCACATAGTTAGGAAGTGCAGGAGGTTTAATTTGCATCTAGGAAAGTTGGTTCTTTTGTTATAGGGTTTGCTATATAGTGCAGGCCCGCCTCTAACTCATTATATATCCCCGGCTAAACGTCCTCCTGCCGTCCCATGTTCTGGGGATACCGACAATTGTTTCCACACCCAGAGCCTCCAGGTCATTTTAATCCTGTACCCTAGCGTCTGGAGGGCAACCCATTCTGTAACTTTGTTTCTGCTTAAATTATCAGGTCTTTTCTGCTTCTCAACCAAACCCAGCTCTCGCTCCTCCCATCCTAGTTGTGTGAGGTTTTTCTCCAGGAAGCTACCCTTGGTTTTTGTTCCCAACCCTCTCACCCCCTACCCCCCGCCCACCCCGGCCTTGTCTACTCTCTGACACCCCTTCCTTGACTCTATGGGTGTTGGAAACGTGTGGTGCCCTAATAGCAGTTTGCTGAGAGCTGGAGCCTTGACCCGCTAAGGTTCAACAAAACAAGTTCCCCTCCCCCAAGGCCTCAAGCTTTGAACTCACCTGTCTCTGACTCTGGCCACAGCAACAGCAAAATCCAGAGGACACCCTGGACTTTTATCATTGTGGGGCTCCAGTTCCAGGGCAGAGGCCCAGCAGAAAATCTCAGAGGTGCTGGGAAGAGAGGGGCGTGAGAATTGACCTGATTTAACAAAGCACAGCAGGACGGCACACTCACCCCAGCAGAGTGAAGAGTGAGTAGAGAGCCTGGGTCAAGGTTATTTAGGTCTCAAAGTCTCCACCATCCTGTCCTGTTCCCGCCCAGTGTGACCTGATAGGTCAGTAAGTCAGATCCATGCCAAGAGAAGCCTGTAGACTGGGAAGCTCAAACTCAGAAATGTCCGTGCCCTTGCCTTTAAAAAATATAAAAATATAAAAAAAATATAATTAATTTTTTCCAGTACTGGAGATTAAACTTAGGGCCTTATGCATGCCAGGCAAACACTGTACCTTTGAACTCTGTCCCCTGACTCCCTTTTACATTTTATTTGATTTTATTTAAAAGGTTTGAGTGAATTCAAGGCCAACCTGTTCTACATGGTGAGTTCCAGGACAGCCGGGGCTACAGACAAAATCCCCTGTCTCGAAGAAGAACAACTATATATAAAGACCTTCAAATTTAAATTCGAATGTACTATTATTGCATGTGTGGGCAGAGTATGTGTCCATGAGATGGGTGTGGGTTTGAGCATTTGCCAGGCATGACACTGGAGATAAGAGGGCAGCTTTTGGGAGTCTTTTCTCCTTCCACTTCAAGATCTAGAGATAAAGCTCAAGCTGTCAGGCTTGCAGAAAAATACCTTTACCTTTCAAAACATCCCTTTATTCAACTTATTTTAATTGTTAACACGTGTTTGTATGTATGTGGGTTTTTGTTTGTTTGTTTGTTTTCAAGACAGAGTATCACCATGTAGCCCTGGAACTCGCTCTGTAGCCCAGGCTTTCCTCAGCCTTGGAGATCCACCTGCCGCCAGTGCTGAGATTAAAGGCCTATGACACAGCCCTTGCCACCTGTTACAGCGGCCATGTAGTCTAGGCTTGCCTCAAACTCAGGGTCCTCCTGCCTGAGACTCCTGAGTGCTGGGGTTATAGGTATGTACTACTACACCCACTTTAATATTTCCCGTTCTCTGGAGTGCTGCTTTACTGTCAATCTATCTACCATACTCTGCCCTGGCTCTGTAGCTACTGTCTGCCTCTAGAAGAACCTCTCAGCCGCTTGGTAAGACAGACTATGCTGGCTGGACAAGGTGGAAGCTTGTTTTGTTATCTGAGACTTTTTCCTTTCATTTCTCTTTCCTCTTTCTTTCTTTCTTTCTTTTTTTCTTTCTTTCTTTCTTCAGAGTCATTATGTAGTCCAGGCTGTCTCAGAACTTGTAATGTAGATCTGACTGCCCTCAAACACAAAGATCTATTCCGTTTCTGCCTCCTGAGTGCTAGGATTAAAGGCACGAGCCATCACACCCAGAGACATAAACAGTTTTTAAGGAAGAAAGATAACGTTGGTCTTACAGTTTCGATAGTTGTAACCCTTGGTCGGTCTGCCTGACTGCTTGAGCCTGTAAAGAGAGAGGAACGTATCTTGCAGAAAGCTGCTTACCTCACAGAAGCTGAGACGAAAGAGCAGAGAGAAAGGAAAGGTCGAGTCCCCTTTGGTGACTTCCTCCCACTAGCCCACTTGTCTTAAAGATTCCATCACCTCTAGCACCACATGCTGGGCACTACCCTTTAACGTGGGGGCCTTCCTGGAATCTTTCACATCCACACTTTAGCAAGCAGAGAGAGGAAGCCTGTGGTTAGTACCACCCCATCTCCTGTGCTTCACCCCGCACTCATGCAGGATGTTGGAGGGCTTGGGGTCTTCCTCTTCTTCCTCTGCTTTTAATCCCCCCCATCGCTGGCATCTGCACAGCACCATGGTGCATGTGTGCCTGAGGACTGTGGACACGGATTCTCTCCTGCTCTGTGGGTCTCAGTGATGAAATTCGGGTCATCAGGCTTAGGGACAAGTGCCTTTACCCTCTGAATCATCTCACTGGCCATGGTTTTAAAAAAAATCTGAGAGCGTTTAAGTCCATGCATGTGTGTGTTCGTGTGTGCAGGCATGGGTGGTGTATGTATATGAGTGCGTGCCCCATGTGTGCACATTCAGAGTGGGAGGAAAATATCAGTATTTTCTTCTATCCCCGTCTGTCTAATTGCCTTGAGATAGGGTCCGCCTTGAACCAGGAGATCATTAGTAAGTATAAGACTGGCTGCAAGCTCCCAGGATCTACTGTCTATCCCTGCTTCCAAACGCTGGGTTTAGTGGCTTTTTAACATGGTAGAAATGGGGGGGCATCTAACTCAGCCCCTCACTCTTGCACAGCAAGTGCTCTGACCCACGGAGCCATCTTCTCTGTCTTCTGTCTTTTGTGTTTTGAGAAAGGGTCTTCCTCTGTCCCCAAGTCTGGCTTCGAGCACAAAGCAATCTTCCTGCTTTTGTTAGAATTACAGATAGAGTCACCATGCCTGGCTCTAGAAGATGGCCTCCTCCCAACCAGTTCCAGCCCCTGATGAAACAAAAAAACAGGGCTCTGGTTTTAGCCTAGGAACCTACCTGGATTGCTGTAGTAGGGAGACTGCTCTGTGTGAGAGCCGTCCTCCTCCCTGGGTACTGATGTCTGAGTCCAGCTGAATGGCCTCTCTCCGCTTCCTCGCCTTCCAGGCTGTCCTCGACCCTCTTCTGTAGCCTTCCTCGGTCTGGATCTTTTTAAAAACCTCCTGCTTCCTCATAAGTGCTGGGATCCCCGGCCAGATCACGCTCCCCTTTATTCTGGTATCAGGTGGGGCGGGCACCCTAAGGCTGGGCTATATGGAAATTGCTTCCCTCTTGGCTTCCCACCTTCAAACCAGCTTCACAACTTTCTAAGAGGCCCACCAGGCTAGGGACTCATCCTGAGGCAAGTCCCAGGCTAGGCTGGGGAAGCCCAGACTGAGCCAGATCTGGAATTCCCCATGGAGCCACCCCAGGGCTTGCTCATCTACCAGGTATTCTTACTCTTGTTCACTAGTTTGTTCTATCTATCTATCTATCTATCTATCTATCTATCTATCTATCCATCCATCCATCTATCCATCTATCTTCCTTTCTCTCTCTCCAGGGTCTCACATAGCCCAGGCTATGTAACTCCCTATGACCTTGAATTATGGCCTTCTGCTGTAGCACCCAAATGCTAGGAACACAGACATTCACCACCACAGCCTGTTTATGTGGTGCTGGGAACCAGACCTAGGGATTCCCTCCTGCTGAGCAATCTATCAACTGAGCTGCATCTCCAGGCCCAGTTACTCTCTTTCTAGTGACCAAGCCCAGCATACAGAAACAGTTCAGACAGCATGGAATTGAGTGGGTCCTACTTCTCAGAGGAGTTTGAAGCAATATTTTCCTTTAAGCCCAGGTTTCCAAAGACGTATGAGTGGCTCTGTCCGCTGAAGTTTGTGGACTGGAGCCACCAAGATGAATCAGCAGGTTAAGTCTCTCGTTGCCACCAAACGTAAGGGCCTGAGTTCAGTCCCTGGAACCCACATGGTGGAAGGACAGAACGGCCTCCTGAAGACTGTCCCCTGACCTCCCTGAGCTGTAGCGCGCACCCACCTCCACAAAATAAACGCATACAGAGATAAATAAACTTAAAAGCAAAGTACATAGGCTTTGTGTTCTCCCCGGGAAGGTACTTGGGTGAAGATTTTGCTGTGGTAACCCTGATAACCCCAGTTACCAAGATAAATTGATTTATTTTTTAATTTTTGGAGACAGGATTTCTCTGTGTATCCTTGGCTGTCCTGGAACTCGCTCTGTAGACCAGGCTGGCCTCTAACTTACAGAGATCCACCTACCCCTGCCTCTCAAGTGCTGAGATTAGAATCATGCACCACCAATACCCAGCTGATAAATTGATTTGTTAAAAGAGTTTATTTACGATTTCTTTAATAGATAGGCTTGCAAGCATGCTGGGCCAAACTACATCACTAGTCTTCCACCCTCTTTTAAAATACGGCCTCATGATGTAGCCAAATTGGCTTGAATTTATAATCCTGCCTCAGGCTCCTAAATCTGGGATTACAGAATTCTCAGTCCACTTTAATTTTTAATAAATTTGATGTGGTCCAGGCTGGCTCCAAACTAGTGATCTTCCTGCCTCGGTTTCCCCCAAAAGTTCTAGGTTCAAGACAAAACTGAGCACAAAGTATATACTTGCTGTAAGTTACCCCCCAACAAACCCCTGCCCCAACACATACAGAGTCTCCTGTTGTCAATACCCTACATGAAAGTGACACGGGAGTGACAATCGATGAGACTCTGTTGACATGCTAGGCACTCAAAGTCCACAGTCTACGGCAGAGTGTCTCCTGGGGTCATTCACTTGGACTCATATCAATGTTTGCTGTGCTGTGGGTGGAACCCAGGGCCTCACATGTTAGGTAAGTATTCTATCTATGGACTAAATAAACCCCAATCCTTTTTCTATTGAGACAGGAGCTCATTAAGTTTTCTTTAAAACTATTTATTTTTATTTATTTCTTGTGTGTTTATTTTATGCACACTGGTATATGCATGCACCCCTGTGTGCTTGTGTGTTGGTCAAAGGTCAGCATTTCCTTTCTTCTTCCCTCCATTTCTTCTCTTACCTCCTGGTTTCTTTCTTTCTTTTTGTTTGTTTCTTTCTTTTTCTTTTTTCTTTCTTTTTTTTTTTGTTTTTGTTTTTCGAGACAGGGTTTCTCTGTAGCTTTGGAGCCTGTCCTGGAACTCGCTCTGTAGACCAGGCTGGCCTCAAACTGACAAAGATACACCTGCCTTTGCTTCCCGAGTGCTGGGATTAAAGGTGTGCAACACCACTGCCCAGCTTCTTTTTGTTTCTTTAGATGGGGTCTCAATATATAACCCTGGCCTCAAATGCTCAGAGATCCACCTGACTCTGCCCACCAAGCGCTGGATTAAAGGTGTGTACCACTACACCTGGTCCTCCCTGATTTTTTGAGATCGGGTCTTATTATAGAGCACTGACTGGCCTGGTACTTTGAACCTAGACTGGTCTCAAACTCATGGCAACCTTTCTGCATAAACCCTTTTAGTGCTACTATTACCGGCATGTACCACAATGCTTAGATTTATCTTTTCTTCCTACATAGTGTGTTCCAAGACAGTCAGAGCTACACAGTGAGAACTTCTCTCAAAAAAAATTTGTATATATATATATATATATGTGTGTGTGTGTGTGTGTGTGTGTGTGTGTGTGTATCTTGCATGTATGTGTTCATATGGGTGTGGGCATAAGTGTGTGTGGATGTGCATGCAAATGTGTGCTTTTGCATGCAGACGCCAGAGGCTGACATAAATTATTCCTCAATTGCTCTCAGATTACTTTTTGAGACAGGGTTTTTCAATGAACTTACAACTTGTAGATTCAAGCAGACTGGTTGGCTAAGGAGCTCCAGAGGTATGCCTGTCTCTGCTCCCTAGTTTTGGAATTACAGACAGGAGTCGTCATGTCTAGCTTATTAGAATGATGTTAAAGGCCTTATGATTTTGTGGCAGGAACTTACTGACTAAACCATCTCCCCAGATCTCTCTCTCTCTCTCTCTCTCTCTCTCTCTCTCTCTCTCTCTCTCTCTGGGTCTAATTTTGAGATAGGACTTCACCGAGTTGACCAGGCAGGCCTACAGCCCAGGCTGCAGGCCTGCCTTCTCTCTTTTCCTTATTCTTTTTCTGTATGTTATTTATTTTGTGTGCTATGGTGTGTGTGTCTGTCTGTCTGTGCGTAGGTTATAGGACAGCTTGTGGGAGTCGGTTCTTTCCTTCCACTTTGTGAATCCAGGGGGTCAAACAGGAAGTCAGGCTTGGTGGCAAGCGTTTATCCGTGGAGCCATTTTGCTATACCTAGGACTATACTCCCTATCTTATCTCTGATCGTCTCTGTTGCCCGGAGATAAGAAGATGCTTTGTTCTGGAGTGCTTAGGGACCAATTAGGGATTGTTTGCTGAGGAAGTGAAAGCTTCAGTAAGAAAGGCTTCAGGGTCAGCTAGGCTGGGCTCTGAAACACACGAACACACCCACACATCAGATACCCACCCACCAACGTACCTGGGCTGGGCTGGGCCTGGGTGGCAGCAGAAAATCAGGAGATTCCATGATGAATCATCCCATTCTGTAAGCTGCCAGCTGAATTCATGAGGCTTGCCCATAAGGAGAGGCCAGCACTCCAGGCTGTTAGAAAGACAGGGTCTCAGGAGAACAAACCCTGGCCAGAGCCTGGAGCACTGGCAAAGATAGGTAGAGCCTTGAGGCCCTGAGAAGGACCATAATCAGAGAAGAAACTTGAAGCAGGGCTAGACTTGGGGGTCACAGTCATAGTTAAAAGCATGCATTGTGGGTCTCGTGAGATGCCACAAACCACCAAACCTGAGTTAGATCTCCAAGATCCAACGATTAGGAGAGAACTGACCTCTGCATGTATACCATGACACATCTGCAAACCACACACACACACAATAAAGAAAAAGAAGAAATTTGCTATTCAGGTTAGGGATATAGCTCAGTGATAAGAGTGTTCGCTTAGCATAGGCAAGGCCAATTCCCCAGTACTGCAAATTCTGCCACCTAGAAACAAATCAAGTCAAATCCCACCGTGATAACGGTCATGGCAATCTTTGCAAACCCCTTGTTAATAATAACAAAAGCTGCTGTGGGGAGAAGGTTTCCAGGCTGAGCGTACGAATGCTCCTCAGAGGACACCCTGTGTGAGTTGGCTCTCTTCTTTGTCAAGTGGGTCTGTCCCAGGGGTTGAACTCAGGCTTGGCAGCAAGTACCTCCACCCACTGACTCATCCTACCTGCTCAAGAGTTTGAACTTGATTTTTTTTTTGTTTTTGTTTTGGAAACAGAGTTGTTTTTTTGTTTGTTTGTTTGTTTTTTGTATAACCTTGGCTGTTTTAGAGTTGCAGACCAGGCTGGCCTCGAACTCACAGAGATTCACTTGCCTCTGCCTCCTGAGTGCTTAGATTAAAGCCACACTTCCAGTCTTTGTGTCTATATTTTAAAATTTAGCTCTAGATTTTGCTAACATATATCCCTGAATGGAGTCAGCTTATGAGTTGACTGTTTTGTAAACATTTTTGGGAGGGTGTGTATAAAATTTATCTATTATAATCCTCAGTGGTGGCCCACAACTTTAATCCTAGCACTCAGGAGGCAGAGGCAGGCAGATCTCTATGAGATGAGGCCAGTCTTGTCTATAGAGTGACTTCTAGGACAGCCAGAGCCACATAGTGAATCTCTATCTCCAAAAACTAAAAAACAATTTTTTTTTATATAAAATTATGTTACTTTAAGCTGGGCGGTGGTGGCGCATGCCTTTAATCCCAGCACTGCAGAGGCAGAGGCAGGCGAATCTCTGTGAGTTCGAGGCCAGCCTGGTCTACAAGAGCTAGTTCCAGGACAGGAACCAAAAGCTACGGAGAAACCCTGTCTCGAAAAATCAAAAAAAAAAATTATGTTACTTTAAACAGTTTTTAAATAGGTCAACTAATTTTATTTAAGCATTGTTGTTGGAAATGGAATTGTCATGTGTGCTAAGTATTTACACTCCCCTCAGACCAAGCTCAAAATTTTTAGTTTGAAAAAATACCAAACTTTTTTTGGTGGCAAGTGAAGGGTGTCTTGGTCACTGTTCTCTTGCTATGAAGAGACACCATAACTGTAGGAGGAGGCCGCTTGTTCCTCCCGGCTGCCCAGAACCAAAATAATCACACAGAAACTGTATTAATTAAAACACTGCTTGGTCCTTTAGCTCTAGCTTCTTATTGGCTAACTCTTACATCTTAATTTAACCCATTTCTACTAATCTGTATATCACCATGAGGTTGTAGTCTGACTCTGGCGGTGGCTGCATAGCGTCTCTCTGACTCCGTCTTCCTTCTACCTTGCTATAGGCTAAGCCAGTTTTTTTATTCATTGACCAATAAAAGCAACACATAGACAGAAGGACCTCCCACAACACATGAAAAGGAAGCATTGTTCATAGTTCCAGAGGTCTAGTCCATTGTCATCACGGTAGAGAACACCAGGGCAGGTATGGCAGGCACGGTGCTGGAAAAGTAAGTGGTTGAGAGCTATACTCCTGATCCACAGATGGGCCTGGCCTGGGCTTGGCATGGGCTCTCGAAAGCCCTGAACCCACTCCTCTTGACACATTTCTCCCATCAAGGCCAAACCTCCTAATCCTTTCAAGGAGTGCCACTCCCTGGTGACTAAGTATTCCAATCTATGATCCTGTGGGGCCCATTCTCGTTCAAACCACCACAGGAGGGAACAGCAAGATGCTCGGTGGGCAAAGGCACGAGGTATCAATTGATTTCACCCCTACCCTCCCTGGATGCACATAGTACAAAGAGAGAACTGATCTCTTAAATTTTCTTCTGACCTCCATAAGTATTACACACAGGTGTCAGTCAAACAATCAATCAGTTAACACAACTTAAAAAGATACAGCTAGGCTGGGAGAGATGGTTCAGCGGTTAAGAACACTTGCTCAAGCTGGGCGGTGGTGCTGCATGCCTTTAATCCCAGCACTCGGGAGGCAGAGGCAGGTGGGTCTCTGTAAATTCGAGGCCAGCCTGGTCTACAAGAGCTAGTTCTAGGACAGGCCCCAAAGCTACAAAGAAACCCTGTCTCAAAAAACCAACCAACCAAACATCCTTCCAACCAACCAACCAACCAACCAACCAACCAATCAAACAACAAAAATAACATTTGCTCTTGCAGAGGACCTGGGTTTGGTTCCCAGAACACACAAGCTGGCTCACAACATCTGTAACTTCCATGTAGTCTGATGTTTATTGTTGACCTCTGCAGGCACCAGACAGGCATGTGGTATGCAGACATGCATGTAGGCAGAATACCCACATAAATAAAATAAAGAAATCATATGTATATATAGGCTGGTGAGATGGTTCAGTGGGTAAAGCCTGAAGGCTTGAGTTCCATCTTGGAAACTTACATGGTGGAAGGGAAGGACTAACTCCTGCAGTTGGCTTCTGACCTCCATATGTAGCCCGTGCACATGTCCTCACCCAATACGTAAATGAGAGAAAATTTAAAAGTATTAATGCATGGTCTGGAGAGATGGCTCAGTGGTTAAGAGACTGACTGCTCTTCCAGAGGTCCTGAGTTCAATTCCCAGCACCCACATGGTGGCTAATAATCATCTCTAATGAGATCTGGTGCTCTCTTCTGGCCTGCAGGCATGCATGCAGGCAGAACATTGTATATATAATAAATAATTCTTTACAAAAAATAAGTCTTTACAAAAAGTATTAATACAGAGTCCTACAAGTCAGTGTGGGAAGCATAAGGGACTTCAAAGTGTTAGGCACTAAATAGGCCATCTACGTGACATATCCTCCTCTCAGGGCTAAAGGATTGCAAGAACCAGAGGTCATGGATGACTGCCATGAAACTGTTTTCTGGGCACAGCAGGGTGCCCCTGGCACACATGAGTTCATGGCGACTGGGCTTGAAATGCACAAGATGAAGCCAGACAAAATCCCAGTATGACGTGAACAATGCTCAGGAGGTCCCACCCCCAGCAGAGAAGCTATGGCAATTGATGGCTGTTGGGACAGGGCAAGCCAGTTTTATTAGGTTGTGGCACCTGAGAGGCCACCCATGCTCCAGTAGATGGCCCTATATCCATTCGGGTCTAGGCAGCATTTAGTGTTAACACATTGATTTAAAAAAAAAAAGTCCATGAAATTGGGAAGGAATTGAGTAGGGGGATAAGGGAGGAATTGGAGAGGACAGAATGGAAAAACTTAATTAGACCACATTGTGTCTGTGTACGAAATTCTCAAACAGTAAAAAAATAATTAAAGAAAATATAACCAGACTCGCTGAACATAGCGGACAATGAGGATTACTGAGAACTCAAGAACAATGGCAATGGGTTTTTGATCCTACTGCACGTACTGGCTTTGTGGGAGCCTAGGCAGTTGGGATGCTCACCTTACTAGACCTGGATGGAGGTGGCTGGTCCTTGGACTTCCCACAGGGCAGGGAACCCTGACTGCTCTTTGGGCTGAGGAGGGAGGGGGACTTGACCGGGGGAGGGGGAGGGAAATGGGAGGCAGTGGCGGGGAGGAGGCAGAAATCTTTAATAAATAAATAAATAAATAAATAATAATAATAATAAAACAAAACAAAAAGAAAATTAACCAATTCCTGTTCTACCTCTAATTGCAGCAAGTAGTTTCATCTCTTGCCCTCATTCTGTCCTCCTTGAGAATGGAGGCGGAGGCCCTCCTACAGACACCATGAAGATGAAATCAGGCCATAGGGATCAAATGCTTAGAACACGGCCTGGGACGTGGTTGATGAGCGTGTGGTCAGGGTCCTGTGTCCTACACACCTGTCTTGAAGGCCCCAGCTGTGCCAGAGTCTAGCCAGGCGGAGTAATCCATGCCATTAACCGGATATCTGGACTCCCACATCTGAAGCGAATCCAGGCTCATTATTTCCACATCTGGAGCTCCCCCAGCTTCCTGCAGGTTGCCGGGCCTCCGGGCTGGGATTGGATCCCATCTGGAGCAGCTGCCAAGCCACCTAAACTGGTTTAGGCCAGCCCAGGATTTAGAGGAGCCCAGAGTCAGAGTGCCAAAGGAAAAAAAAAAAGTTTGCTCTTGGAGCTGCTGACCCGCTGCCTCTGTAGGTGGCTTGAACTGAATTTCTTTCTTTTTTTCTTTTTTTTTATTGCGAAAAGAAGAAAAAAAAACATAAACAAAAAACAAGTTTCCACCTCCTCCCAGCCTCCCATTTCCCTTCCCCTCCTCCCACCCTTCTCCCCCTCCTCCCACCCTTCTCCCCCTCCCCCCACTCCTCTCTCCCTCCCTCTCCAGTCCACAGAGCAGTCCGGGTTCCCTGCCCTGTGTTAAGTCCTAGGTCCTCCCCCCTCCGTCCATATCTAGGAAGGTGAACATCCAAACTGGCTAGGCTCCCACAAAGCCAGCACATTAAGTAGGATCAAAACCCCCTGCCATTGTCCTTGGTGTCTCATCAGCCCTCATTTGAACTGAATTTCTGGAAGGGAAGGAAGAGATTTAATCATGGGGCATCTCGTCCTGGAGCTGGGGATAAGTTTTCTAACTGATTTGAAACATTGTACTAATGTGTTGCGTTCAAACCATGACCGAGTGGTAGGGGCCCAGGATGGATGGAAGCTGATGCTCCCTGGGTGAACAGTACCACATGCTCACAAACTAGCACCATCTCTTCCTCAAGAGAGGGACATAGAGTTGGGAGTGTTGGCGCTGGAGAGACGGAGGAGCGATGATTAGAAGTTCAAGGCCAGCTTCAGCTGCACATTTAAAAATATTATTTGTTGTTTGTCTGTAGAATTTTTCTGTGTAGCTCTGGCTGTCCTGGAACTTGCTCTGTAGACCTGGCTGGTCTCAAACTCAGAGATCCGTCTGCCTCTGCCTCCTGAGTGCTTGGACTAAAGGTGTGTACCACCACTGTCCAGCTAATTAATTAATTAATTTTTAATAAATTGTAACAGATGCTGGAGAGTCTGGGTGGAGAAACAGGAACCTTTATAAACTGCTGGGGTGGGGGGTTTAAGCTGGTACAGCCATTAAGGAAATTTGAAATATTTGAAAAAATTCTAAAAGTGGCATTTCCACAGGATTCAGCTCCTGGGCAGGTATCAGAAGGACTCTAAGTCAGCGTAGCACAGAGACACTTGCGCAGCCATACTAACCACAGCTGTTTTCACAACAGCTAGGAAGTGGAATCACCCTAAATAGATGACTAGATAATGAAAATGTAGCATGTGTGGTGTGTGTATGTGTGTGTGTGAGTGTGGTGTGTGTGTGTGTGGTGTGCATGTGTGTATGTGTGTGTGTAGTGTGTGTGATATTATACAACGTGAAAGTAGAAGGACCATTTGTGAAGAAGTGGGATAGAAACAGTAATGCGATGAATAAAGTTACGAGAATCTGACAGACTTGAACGGATGGCATGAAGTATCCCGTAATGTTTCCAATATGTTGAATAAAGATAAATGCTGAGAAAGGTTCAAAATGTACTCACAAGCTTTTTGACTTGATCTAGTAGGCTCCTACATAGTCTTCAAAGTCCTTTGGCAATAGCTCCCTTTCCAGAATGCCTTTCTCTCTTCTCTGGTTTCCCCAGTTCCTTTGTTCCCTGAGACTCCGAGAAAGGATCATCCGTAACTTTGAGAAGTTGGGTCCATCTTATTCTGGCCTCAGCAATTCCAGACCGTGAGTTCCTTGAGACATAGCCCAAGGTCAGCGCTGAGAGCTCTCAGGGACGGGGTGACAGAGCAGAGTGGGGGGAAACACGTGGATGGCTTACTTCCTGAACAGAGGGCCCGCCTCTTAGCTGTGGGTCTCCCCGGCTCTGCTTCTCTGGGCAAAGAAAACGTTCTAGGTCAAGATGGCCAGCCTCCTGAATTCTGCTCTCTGTTCTCTTTCTGAGTCATTGAGCTGGGGTGGTGGCTTCACTGTGGGTGTATTATCACCTCTGTTACTCCTTGGCCAAAAGAACCCCGGTTTCAGTACAGGCTTCCCGGCAGCATAAGGTAGAGCCTTTCCTGTCCATGTGCCTCATTTTCTCCACCTCTACAATGGGAACAGTAGTGTGCTTATCTTTTGGCTGTGGTGAAGGAATTGATGGGACTCATTTCTCACCACCCACCTGTTACTAACTGAGAGAAATTCACAGGACAAAGGGTTAGCAAACTAATTAATAATTAATTATTGTTCGAGACAGGATCTTCTGTAGTCCGGGCTGACCTTTAACTTCCTGAGACTGATCTTGCTTCTGTTTCCGAAGTGCTTTGATGGATACGCATGCATCATCATATACTCAGTTTATTTAAAAATATTTTAAAAACCTCACATTTTGGCAGGTAGTATGACGGGTGGGGGGGGGCGTGAGAGCTAGGGAGGGGCATAAAGGCCCTGCTTCCCATCCTGAATTCCTCACACCCTGGATCCACATGGTGGAAGGAGAGAATCAACTTACAAAGAGCTGTCCTCTGCATATTCACAGAAAACAAACTAAAGAATTTATATTCTCTGCGGTGTGTGTGCGCGCGTGTGTGTGCAGGTCGGAGGATAGCTTTCAAGAGTCTGTTCCCTCCTTCTGCCGTGTGCCTCAGGGACCTAAGGCTGGCAGGTTTGGTGGCAGGTACCCTTTACCCACTGACCCATTTTGCTGCCTTTGTTTTGTTTTCTTGAGACAGAGCTTCATGGAGCCCAGGCTAGACTTGAATTTGCGATTCTTTTGACATTCCCAAGTGCTGGGATGGCAAGTGTGTACCATCATGCACAAAATTAATCACTGCGAAGCAAGCAACTTAAAACTATAAACCCAGCAATCAGTGACATTTAACACACAATAGAGTTGTGCAAGCACCACTTGTCTACAGAGCCAAAAAAAAAAAAGTTTCTCCATCCCAAGTGGAAACACCAAACATATCGCTCCCTGTGCCCATCCCTTCAGGCGCAGGTAGCCTCTGTTCTGCTCTTGGGATCTTCCCATGCCGACATTTCATACAGATGGCACCATGCACTGTCTAGCCTTCTGGGTCTGGCTTCTCCCGGTACTATTGCTTTCAAGGTTCAGCCTTGCTACGGTGCTTGTGGGTGCCTCGTTCCTTTATGCAGCAGAGTAACGCCACGCTGCACAGCGCATGACATTTTCTTTCTCCATCACCAAGGCCTCACTTGCGTTCTCTGTTCTTTCTCATTTGAGCTGTGCATCGGTGTGCACAAGTTCTCACCATCCCGGGGGGGGGGGGGGCGGGGGGGGGAAGTGTGTGTCAGCACACTGAGGAAGACTGCTTTGGGGAGTCAGCTTTCTCTTTCCATCACAAGGGTTCTGGTGATCACACTCACATTGTCAGACTTGAAAGAAAGCACTTTTACCCCCTGAGCCATCTTGCTGGCCCTTGTTTGCTTTGTTGTCTTTGTAAACACAGGAACTCACTAGGTACCCTAGGCTGGCTTTAAACCCTCAGTCCTCCTGCCTTGGCCTGCCAAGAGCTTCTGTAACCAAGTAAAAGTGTGTGCCACCAGGCCTAGTTCTGTTTTGTTTTTTCTTTTTCCTCCTCCTTCTATTTTTCATTTTCTACTGTTATTGAGACAAATCTCATGTAGCCCAGATCAACTTTGAACTTGCCAAGTAGCCTAGTGTGGCTTCAAACACTGACCCTTCTGCTTCATCCTTCTTGAGTGCTGGGATTATAGGTGTGTGCTGCCTGGCCAAGGTTTGCTTTTAAGCATTTATTATTATTATTATTATTATTATTATTATTATTATTATTATTATATTGTGTGTGTATTTGTGTGGCTCATGTATACATCTTGGTGTGTATACGGAGATCAGAGGACAACCTTTGTGAATTAGTTCTCTTTCTGCTGTTGGTTCCAGGTATTGAACTAAAGTTGTCAGATTTACATTGAAAGTACTTTTTTAATCTACTGAATCATTAAATTTTTTTTTGGAGACAGGGTCTCTTGTAGCAGAGGATGACCTTGAACTCTTGATCACACTCCTCCTTCCCAGTGCTGGGATTACAGGTATACCACCACCAGGCTTAGCCTTGTTTTCAATTCTTTTGGGCCTGTGTGCAAGGGAGGCTCTGCTGGGCTGTGTAGTCCCTGTGTATAGCATTCTGAGGAACGAGAAGGGTGTACCATCTATTTTCACACACTTTAGATTCCTTCTGTCTCCCAAGCAAAGGGAGGACAGCTCTAGGAAGAGACTCCTTTACACCTGCATTTTGCAGACAAGGCAGTTTGAGGATGGGAGTGGTGATTCCTGTGCCAGCTTGAGAGTGAAGGTGAAGGCTCCCATCAGCTGCTGGACACCGGGACTAGGCACCAATCTATGAATATAACAGAACATCATTAGGGATCACGTCATTAATTTATCTTTTATTCTTTAATTTTGCCAGCCGTGTTTGGTTCTACCCTAGGTCTCTGTGTTATCCAGCCTCCGGTTCCTGGTCATCCAGTCAACGTCAGACATGAGCTCCCTCTTGTGGGAGGGACCAGCACCAGGGTATAGCACCACTGTGTGCCAGCCACTTGCTGAGAAGGGTCTTATACCAGTCCCCAGAAAGTTTCATGGTCCTTGGGATCCAATAGATCTGAGCTTAACTGCCAGCCTGAATAAGTTATGTCCTCCTTCTGAGTTTCTGGGACTCTCCCTGGGGTCAGGCACTTTCCAGATCCATACCTCACGGCCTCAGGGCAGGAATTAATGATGGAGGAATTAATGATGGAGGTAGAAGGTGTATCTAGGGAAAAGTAGTCAACCTAGCTCAGGGGTGTGAAGTAACTTGATAAAAGCCCCCTGGGAAAGGACAAAACCTGGAGTCAGCCTGAAAAGGCAGGCCCTCCAAAAAAGGGACATGCTACTGTCCTGATTTATTTTGAGGGGAGCTGACTTTTGACACCGTAGCTTACCAAATCTGCCTGAAGTGGCTTTTGGCTGTGAAGAGCAGAGGCTGTGTCCCTGGTGGAGGTGCAGGGTGCTCTAGCCACAGCCCACTTCCTCCCCCTATCTGTTCATATCTGCACAGCCAGCGACCTTGGGCTCTCCAGATGGGGCAACAGAGCAAGTGTTTCCATTCCTCCAAGGCCTGGCTCCTGCAAGGCACCCCTGCTCTGGCTTCCTTCTTTTCTTTTGTTACATTTTATTATTTATTCTGGACTGGGTATGTGTTCTCTGTATGGAGGTCAAAGGCTAATTTGCAAGAGTCTGTCCTCTGCTTCCAATATGAGGATCCCAGGGATGGGATTCAGATCCTCATGCTCAGCACCAAGTGCCTCTTCCTGCTCACCATGTTTCTCCTGTTTCTGTCAGGCACACGGTGGCATCATGCAAGAACATGAACAATTCAGCTTCCATTGTCTCCCCTGACTTCTTGAGGCCTCCAGAGGATGCTGTTCTCCTACTGACCTGGACTAGATACACTGACAATATTCCACATTAGATTTCCAGGTCTTCCTGGCAACCTCATCCGATTTACATGGACTCTTATCTGACATTTCTTTAATTAGTTAATTAGTCAATCATTACCTTGTAGCCCAAGTTATAGTCATGGATGACTTTGAATATTGTTTTTTTTTTTAAATTTTAAAAGAGATTGTGTGTGTGTGTGTGTGTGTGTGTGTGTGTGAGAGAGAGAGAGAGAGAGAGAGAGAGAGAGAGAGGGGGGGGGGGGGACATGGGTATAGTGGTGCTTTTAGAGGCCAGAAGAAGGCGGCATGGGATTCCCTGGAGCTGGAGTTGCAGATAGTTGTGAGCCACCTGATGTGGGTGCTAGGTACTGAAATTGAGTCCTCTGCCATCTCTTCATCCTTCAACAGACTGACCTTCTTGATTTATTACTATTTTCTGCACTGGGATTGAACCTAGGACCTTGTTGTAATACGAGCGGCAAGGCTGCATTCCCAGCACCCTGGCCGCCTGCTAGCTTATGCCCGAAATAACAATACACAAACTGTATTCATTTAAACACTGCCTGACCCATTAGTTTCAGTTTCTTATTGGCTAGCTCTTACATAATGATCTAACCCATTTCTATTAATCTGTGTAGCCCACGAGCTGGCTTACCAGGAATGATCTTAACCTGCGTCTGCCTGGAGTGGGAGAATCATGGCGACTCCTTGACTCAGTTTCTTTCTCCCAGCATTCTGTTCTGTTTACTCCACCTACCTAAGGGTTGGCCTATCAAATGGGTCTAGGCAGTTTCTTTATTAATAAGAAATCACTCCCACATCAGGACCTCATGCATGTCAGGCAGATGTTCTACCAACTGAGCTATGCCCACGGCTCCCTCCGTTTAGTTTATTATTATAAATATAAATCTCCTTTCCTCCTAAGTAAGTTTATAAAGGTGAAGGGTTCTTCCATGCTCAGCTTCACGGTGTGGTTTCTGAGGACAAAGACCGACACCTCAAGGTATCACTCTGCATCTACCTGTTCTTCCCTTCAACCCAGACTCCCATGAAGCCATCAAAACCCACCCACCATAGCACTTCTTACAGGAATCTTTCTATGCCTCTTCCAGGTCTCACTGTGTAGCCCATGCTCCCCAGAACTCCCGTTCACTACCCTCAGCTCACCAGGAGCCACCATGCTCAATTCTCCTCTGGGTTTTTACTGCTGCTGTACCGCTCCTCTGGGAATGGTCCCGCCCTCTCCCGGTACTGGTCTTTCTCTCTACTGCTCTTTCTTAACCTTTTCTCCCCTGGTCCCTTCTAGAAAAACTTCACCTTATTAGTCCCCACGCCAAAAAGTTTTCTGTCACTATGAGTTGTCATCTGATATCGCGGCATCCAATTTGTCAGCAAGTTTCATTTGTTTCACCATTGGAAAATTTCAGAGCCGAAATGTGGCTCAGTGGTGGAGTGTGAGGCTCTGGGTTCCATCTGGAAAAAAAAACCAAGAGAGCCAGGCGTGGTGGAACACTTTTAGTACCAGTACTAGGGAGGCAGAGGTAGATCTCTATGAGTCTGAGACCAACCTGGTTTACAGAGTGAGTTCCAAGACATTCAGGGCTACACAGAGAAACCCTGTCTCAAAAAAGAGACAAAAATAAACACAAAAAAGAACAAAATTCACTCACTCCTCACCAATCTCCTGTTCTTCCTTCAACCTATTCATAACGTTGCAGCCAGAGGGCGCCTGTTACAGCCTTTGCTTAGCGCCTTCTCAGCTCAGAACCTGGTGTAGCTCCCACCTTCCCCAGAATGACACCCTCAAAGGGTGTCTTAGTTAGGGTTACTGTTATTGTGATGAAACACCATGACCAATAGCAACTTGAGGAGGAAAGGGTTTATTTCAGTCACAGTTCACCTTCAAGGGCAGTGATGGCAGAAATTATCAAGGACAGGAAGCTGAGGCAGATCATGGAGGGGAGCTGCTTCCTGGCTTGTTCCCCATGGTCTGTTCAGTCTGCTTTCTTATAGAACCCAGGGCCAGCAGCCTAGAGATAATATAACCCACAATGGACTGGGCCCTCCCCTATCAATCACTAATTAAAGTACTCTACAGCCTTGCCTACAGCTGGATTTTTTAAAAATTATTTTTATTGAGCTATATATTTTTTCTCCACTCCCTTCCCTTTCTCCCCTCCCCCCTTCTGCCCTCTTCCATGATCCCACGCTCCCAATTTACTCAGGAGATCTTATCTTTTTCTACTTCCCATGTAGATTATATTCATGTATGTCTCTCTTAGGGTCCTCTTTGTTGTCTAGGTTCTCTGGAGTTGTGAATTGTAGGCTGGTTTTTCTTTGATTTATGTCTAAAAGCCACTTATGAGTGAGTACATATGATATTTGTCTTTCTGGGTCTGAGTTACCTCACTCAATATGATGTTTTCTAGATCTATCCATTTGCCTGCAAATTTCAAGTTATCATTATTTTTTTCTGATGTGTAGTACTCCATTGTGTAAATGTGCCACATTTTCCTTATCCATTCTTCAGTCGAGGGGCATTTAGGTTGTTTCCAGGTTCTTGCTATGACAAACAAAGCTGCTATGAACATAGTTGAGCACATGTCCTTGTGGTATGATTGAATATGCTTTGGGTATATACCCAAAAGTGGTATTGTTGGGTCTTCAGGAAGGTTGTTTCCTAATTTTCTGAGAAATCATCATACTGATTTTCAAAGCAGCTGTACCAGTTTGTACTCCCACCAGCAATGGAGGCGTGTTCCCTTTACCCCACATCCTCTCCAGCATAAGTTGTCATCAGTGTTTTTTATCTTGGCCATTCTTACAGGTGTAAGATGGAATCTCAGAGTTGTTTTGATTTGCATTTCTCTGATGGCTAAGAATGTTGAGCATTTCCTTAAGTGTCTTTCAGCCATTTTAAATTCCTCTGTTGAGAGTTCTCTGTTTAGGTCTGTACCCCATTTTTTTATTGGATTATTTGTTCTTTTGATGACCAATTTCTTGAGTTCTTTGTACATTTTGGAGATCAGTCCTCTGTCTGATGTGGAGTTAGTGAAGATCTTTTTCCATTCTGTAGGCTGTCGTTTTGTCTTGTTGACTGTGTCCTTTGCTTTACAGAAGCTTCTCAGTTTCAGGAGGCCCCATCTATTAATTGTTGCTCTCAGTGTCTGTGCTACTGGGATTATATTTAGGAAGTGGTCTCCTGTGCCAATGTGTTCAAATGTATTTTTTACTTTCTCTTCTATGAGGTTCAATGTGGTTGGTTTTATGTTGAGGTCTTTGATCCATTTGGACTTGAGTTTTGTGAATAGTGACAGATGTGGATTTAATTTCACTCTTTTACATGTTGATATCCAGTTATGCCAGCACCATTTAGTTTTTTTTTTGTTGTTTTTTGTTTGTTTTTTTTTTTTCAAGGCAAGTTTTCTCTGTAGCTTTGGAGCCTGTCCTGGAACTAGCTCTTGTAGATCAGACAGACCTTGAACTCACAAAGATCTGCCTGCCTCTGTCTCCTGAGGGCTGGAATAAAAGGCATGTGCCACCACCGCCCAGCCCCAGCACCATTTGTTAAATATGCTTTCTTTTTTCCATTTAACGTTTTTTTGCTTCTTTGTCAAAAATCAGGTGTTCGTAGGTGTGTGAATTGATAACCAGGTCTTTGGTTTGGTTCCATTGGTCCTCCTGTCTGTTCTTATGTCAATACCAGGCTGTTTTCAATACTGTAGCTCTGTAGTAGAGTTTGAAGTCAGGGATTGCGATGCCTCCAGAAGTTCCTTTATTTTACAGGATTGTTTTGGCTATCCTGGTTTTTTGCTTTTCCATATGAAGTTGAGTACCATTCTTTTGCAGTCTGTGAAGAATTTTGCTGAGATTTTGATGGGCATTGCATTGAATCTGTAGATTGCTTTTGGTAAGATTGCCATTTTTACTATGTTAATTCTACCTACCCAAGAGCATGGCAGATCTTTCCATTTTCTGGTGTCTTCTTCAATTTCATTTTTCAAAGATTAAAGTTCTTGTCATATAGATCTTCCACTTGTTTGATTAGAGTTATGCCAATATCTTTTATGCTATTTGTGGCTATTGTGAAAGGTGATGATTCTCTGATTTCTTTCTCAGCCCATTTATCACCTGTGCAAAGAAGGGATACTGATTTTTTTCGAATTAATTTTGTATCCGGCTATATTACTGAAGGTGTTTTGAGCTGTAGACGTTCCTTGGTAGAATTTTTAAGGTCACTTATGTAAACTATCATATTATCAGCAAATCTTTTCTGATTTGTATCCCCTTGATCTCCTTTTGTTGTTTTATTGCTCTAGCTAGAACCTCAAGTGTTATATTGAATAGATGTGGAAAGAGTGGACAACCTTATCTTGTTACTAATTTCAGTGATATCATTTTGAGTTTCTCTCTATTTAGATTGTTGACTGTTGGCTTTACAGCTGGATCTTATGGAGGTTCTCTCTCTCTCTCTCTCTCTCTCTCTCTCTCTCTCTCTCTCTGTTTTTCAAGATAGGGTTTCTCTGTGTAACCTTGGATGTCCTGGACCTTGTTCTATAGATCTGCCTGCCTCTGCTTCCTGAGTGCTGAGATAGAAAGTGTGTACCACTCCTCACCACTATCCACCAAGCTTGGAGGTATTTTCCCAATTGAGGTTCCCTCTTTTTAGATAACTTTAACTTGTTTTGAGTTGACCTAACACTAGCCAGTACATTAGGTAAAGGTGCTTGCCACAGAGGACAATGACCTGAGTTTCATCCCCAGAACCCACACGGTGGAAGGGGAGAACTAACTTATGCAAGCTGTCCTCTGATATTCACAAAATACATACACAAAATAAATAACCCAGTCCTCTTCATAAGAGCCCACAGGGCAGGATCTGGTGAACTTTGCAACATTCTTGCCCTGCTCTCCTCCCCTCTCTTCCCGTGTTTCTCTCAGTTCCAGTTGGCTGTTCTTCTAGGCAGAGCACAGCCTCGGGACCTTCGCGCAAGCCCTATCATTTACCTAGAATGTGTTTTTTTTTTTTTTTCTCTTAAGGTCTGCGCTCAAGTCCCACTTCTTTAGAGAGGCCTCTTCTGTCACCTTGCCTTCTTAACTTTCCCTTCATCACAGGTTATATGTAGAATTTGCCTTCTGAAGTTGCCCATTTTTAATTATTCATCGTGGAAGATAGCCAGCGTTTGTTGAACAACTATATGTTGCACAGCAGATTGTTAGGGGGAAGGCAGAAAATGAACGAGAAAAACCCTAGCCCAGGGTGACTGTCATGGCCTGACTTAGGGAGCTGGTAACAAATGCTGCCAAGAGCAGTTTTGTCAGGCCTGAGTTAAGCAAGGACTCCCAAAGACCTCAGGCATCTGGGAGAAGCAGGTCCATATAGATTACCTAAGCTTTGTCTTGTAGCTTTCCATTTGACCCAACTAATAGGGAGCTAGCTACCAGCGGCATCAGAAGAGGGAGAAGAGGAAGGGTGCATGCATTTCATCTCTTTCCCTGTGTGGCTCACATCTATGTCTGTGCTCCTGAAAGGGAGGTATATGGCTTTGAGGCAGCCTTGTTCACATAGTCCTGTTTGGTTCAGATTCCAGTAACTGTTGAAGGCCCTTGATCCAGGGTCTAGGACTGGTAATAGCTCTTAGTTGTTTCTATCCTCCAGAGTCCGTCTGTCCTTCCTTCCTTCCTTCCTTCCTTCCTTCCTCCCTCCATTCCTTTCCTTCTTTCTTTTCAAGACAAGGTTTCTCTGTGTAGTTTTGACCATCCTGGAACTCATTCTGTAGACAGGCTGGCCTCAAACTCAGAGATTCGCCTGCCTCTGCTTCCTAAGTCCTAAGATCAAAGACATGCACCACCCCACCCCACCCCATTCAGGCTGTTTCTATTAAGCCAGCTTCACTTTATCAGAGCATTCTGTTTGAATCTATTGTGAAACCCAGGGCTGTATATATAGATATTCCTGTGGAAGTGATCTACCACCAAATCACTCCCCTAGCTCATAATCTTTTTAAACAGCGATAAATTGAGGGGCTGGAGAGTTGACTCAGCCATTTGACGCACTGGCTGCTCAGTTCCCAGAACCCATATGGTGGTTCACAACCATCTGTATCTCCGGTCCCAGGGTATCTGATGCCTCCTTCTGGCCTTCTCAGGCACTGCATGCATGTGGTGCACAGACACACATGCAGGCAAACATACAAAATAGAAAAAAATCTCAAAAAAATCGAATTGGCATGGTCTTGCATGTAATGCCTGCACTCAGGAGGTTAAGGCAGGAGGATCAGCTCAGGGCTAGTATGGTCTATAAACTAAGATACTGTCTTTAAAAAAACAACACAAAACAAAATGGTGAAGGCTGAGGAGTTGGATCAGTGATTAAGAGCATTTATTGTTCTTGCAGAGAACCTGGTTCAGCTCTCAGCACCCGCATGATGATTGTAACTCCAGTTCCAGGGGTATCTGACACCTTCTTCTGAACTCCTTGGGCACCAGGCACACACATGTTATATAGACATACATGTAGGCAGAACATTCATAAGCATAATTTTTTTTTAAAAAAAGGCTTAGGCAGGTACATGTATGTGGCACCAAATTCGATGACTGGAGTCTGATCCCTGAGACTCCAGTAGCAGAAGGAGAGAACCATGGTTGTCCTCTGACCTCCATGCAAACTCGCCCCCTCCCTCACATCATATATGTATACACACATAGAAATGAATACACAGATCTAGGAAAAGAAAAATAACAAGAGAAAGAAAGAGTTTGGAGCTAGATATAGTAGCACAGGCCTGTAATCCCAGAGCTTGGGAGGTGGAGGTGGGCAGATCAGGCATTTTAGACCACCCTCAATAACATTTGAGGCCAGCCTGGACTACATGAGGCACTGTCTCAAAAACAGAAAGAAAAAAAACCCCATATCATTAATTTTTATGACTGGCTACTATTCTATCATCCAGATGAGGGGCTTTCCTTTTTCTTCAATGGGTCAGTGAATTTTTTCCATCTTACTAATCATGCCTACTGCTACTGTGTGAACAAAAGTGAACATGTGCCGGGCGGTGGTGGCACGCGCCTTTAATCCCAGCACTCGGGAGGCAGAGGCAGGCGGATCTCTGTGAGTTCGAGACCAGCCTGGTCTACAAGAGCTAGTTCCAGGACAGGCTCCAAAACCACAGAGAAACCCTGTCTCGAAAAAACAAAAACAAACAAACAAAAAAAAAAGTGAACATGTGCATGTGCTTTCAACTCTCTGGTGTCTGTGCTTAGGAATGGAATCTCTGAGTGACGTGAGCATTCTGTGCTGAACTTCTGGAGCCCCTGCTGCACCCCTCCACATTCCCACCACCAGTGTCAGAGAAGTGCAAGCTATTTTTTGCGTTGTTTTTCAAGACAGAATTTCTCTGTGTAACAGCCCTAGATGTGCTTGTTCTATAGACCATGCCGGACTCAATCTCACAGAGATCCACCAGCCTCTGCCTCTTAAATGCTGGGATTAAAAGTGTGTGCCTCCACCGCCCGGCCGAGGAGGGCAAACTCTTGTTCTCATTCTCATCTGATGTCAGCTTTGGAAGCCATGGGAAATGTTTTTCTATTTTATTTTGAAAGTTCCGTTTATTTATTGGAAGAGGTGTACCATCGGCAGTGTGAATGTTAGAGGACATCTTATAGGAGCTGACTCTCTCTTTTCATCATGTGTATCCTAGTTAGAGCTACTATTGCTGTGATGAAACAACACGACCAAGAGCAAGTTGGGGAGGAAAGAGTTTACTTGGCTTACGCTTTGGGATGGCTGTTCATTATTAAGGAAAATCAGGACAGGAACTCAAAGAGGGCAGGAGCCTGGAGGCAGGAGTTGAAGCAGAGGTCATGGCAGGGGTGCTGCTTACTGACTTGCTCAGCCTGTTTGTTTTTCTTTTATATATGGAATCCAGGACCACCAGCCCAGGGGTGGTACTACCCACAGTTGGCTGAGTCCCGACCCATTAATTACTATTTTAGAAAACATTCTACAGGCTTGACTACAACTTGATTCTGTAGAGGGATTTTCTCAGTGGAGGATTTCTCCTCTGCTGACTCAAGCTTGTATCAGGTTGACATAGAACCAGGCAGTGTAATGTGGGCCATGGGGATCAGACTCAGGCTTTCAGCCTGGCCAACAGGGAGCTTTACCCATTGAGCCATCTTTTTGACCTAAAAAAAACTTTTAAAAGATTTTTCTTTTTAAGACAGTCTCTGTATATAGCTTGACTGGCCTAGAACTCACCAGTCTGCCTCTGCTGCCCACTTTTTTACAATAAAAAATTCTTTAATTATGCTTATTTGTGGTGGAGCATGCGCATGCACATGGGCTCAGGGCCTGTCAGGTCAGAAGAGGGAGCTGGAATTGCAGGTGATTGTGGGTTGCTTCCTATGAGTGCAGTGAACTGAGCCTGGGTCCCCCTCCAGCACTGCAAGTGCTCTTAACTGCTGAGCCACCTCTCCAGACCCTGGGAAGACCTTCTAAAAAGTTAATGATGCTGGGATAGCATCACACACCTTTAATTCCATGGAAGGCAGAGGCATGGTGGAGCTCCAGGAGTTCACTACCAGCCTGGTCTACATAGTGCATTCCAGGACAGCCGGGCTTACGTAGTGAGACCTTGTCTCAAACCTGATTTCTAAATGAGTCCTTTGAATTTCATACGTGTATTACTACATTTTGAGCACATTCATCCCTCTGTCTTACTCTCACCCTTTCTTCCCAACAATTCCCCCTCCCACTTTCTTGTTTATTTTATGATTTAATAGGGGCTTCTTGCATAAGCAATGTCAGGGGGTGCCATCTTCTGGAGCACTAATTAGCCCCTGCTGTGCTCTGCTTCTGGAGTCCACACAGCTGTCTGGAACCGTCCCCTGAGTTTTGCCATTGCTTCTGTCCCATGCAGTTTTCTGGTCTCACTCCTATTCTGTGAAGTGGGAGGTGGACCAGTGTGAACTCCTCTGTGCGGGCCCAGTGGTTTTTGTGTTGGCTTCAACCACAGTAGGCTTTAGAGGGAAGGAGGAAAATGAGGGGCTCTGTTCAAGGACCCTTTGGTGACCTGGTGATCACATAGCTTTGTGTTTTTTGAAGGCTCAGGGTCCTTGTGATGGACCATTCATGTGATGTTACCCATCACTACCCTTCCTTAATCTCCACCTCCAGGTCGGTGTCTGTCTGTCCTTGTTGTAAATGTGTTGTCACCCAGCGTTTTCTCCATCCACAACCTTGTCCTTCTCCTTCACCCAAGTGACCCAGCCACCCACTCCCATGTTGTCTACTTTCTTCCCAGTGAGGTAACTCAGACTCTCACATGTGTCTGCTGCCTGGCCAAACATCCCACGGCCCTTGTGGACTAAAGGTGACTGCCGTAGAGTTTTCCTCAGCGCCGCTGACACTGTGACCCATTATTCTCTGTGGCTGGGGTGGGAGTGGGGTGAGCTGTGTGGTAGGACATTGAACAGCGTCTCGTCTCCACTGAGACGATATGCCAGTGCTACCTTTTCCCCTCGTGTGACAACCTCAAGTATCAGCAGATACGCCCATGTCTGCTTGGCTAGCTTAAATTAGTTCCCAAACTCAAAGAGCCAATATTTGCTCCTTGCCAGATGGTGGGCTCAACACCCTGCACACACCACCCCACTTCACCATCCATTTCATCTGCAGAAGGACGGGTGGCTCAGGGCACAGCACCACATAGCCAGGAAGCCCACTGCCAGTGCCTCTACACCCAGAATGGCTTATTCCTCTTTCCTGGTATCCATCTGTCTTCTCCAGTCCCACATCCAGCCTATGACGGAAGTGGCTATGGGTCTTCGGCCTCAGTCCCAGCATCTCTGTGGCCTTCCACCAGGTCTCCATAGCTACCCTCAGCCACTGGAAAGATCCTTCTCAAACTCTCTGCATTTGGGAATTGGTGTGTCTCCCATGTCCCCCGTAAAGTCTCCGTTAGCATCATCAGCAAAACTAAAACTGCACAGCTAAAAAGATACAAGTACGTTCTAATATGTCTTAAATCCAGGCGAGCAATATGGAGGCTCTTCTGCTCAGACACCATCTGTGACTCCCCATTGCCCATCAGATCAACCCATGCCCACTGAAATGGAACCCCAAAGCACTCCCATCAGCTCCTGGGCCCTTCCAGCCTCCTCATCTCTCACACCCCAGGCCAGGAAAAGCTACTTGCCAGACTACACCTTCTGGTTTCTCTGTGCCCGAGCCCCACCCCCTCTGGTGAACCTGTTGAAATTCAACCTCTCCCTACAGGCCTAGCTCAAATGTCACCTGCTTCAGGCTACCTGGTCTGCCCTCCCTTCTGTGGCTTCCAAGCAGAAAACTTCTATTATTTCTAAATCTAGTTCTTTACGGCAACTCCCCACCTTCCTGGGCAGAACGAGACAGGGTTACTGGAGACAGAAAGAAATCTTTGACGTGGAGGCCAAGTGGAACTTCTTCAGTTGGTTCTTCCCTCTGTCTGTCAACTGGCCCGAGTCAGCCGCCTGCCCACCCATGAGCTGACCTAGCCCAGCCATTTGGCCTGTCTCACATCTAAGGGCGGGGCCTACTGGATACCTTTGGAGCAGCGGGGCTGGCCAAGGAGAGTATCCTGGTGCAAGGTTAGGGTGCCTGTCAGTGGGTGGGTTGGGTTGGGGTGGGAACTAAATAGTCTAATTCTTCTGGAGCTCCTTCCTTCATCTTTATTTTTTTTTTCATTTAAAATTTTATATTTTTAGATTATTATTTATTCTATTTTATATAAATGAGTGTTTTTGCCTGCCATGTATGTTTGGGCATCATGTGCATGCCTGGTACCCTCAAGCTCAGAAGAGGGTGTTTCATCCCCTAAACCGGAATGTTTTGTGAGCTGCATCGTGGGTACTGGGAACTGAACTTGAGCCATCTGTATTTATTTATGTAGTGTGTGGGTCACAGTGGCTTATGGTGGGCCTGTAGTGGTCAGAGGACAACTTCCATCATGTGAGTCCTGAGGATTGAACTCAAGAACTCATGATGGGTGGCAAGCGCCTTTGACCTGATGAGCCACCTGATTTGCCCCTTTACTTTTTTTTCCTTTAAAACAATTATTATTCTTAAAGATTTATTTATTTAGATTATGTGTGTGTGCGCGCGCGCATCTGTGTGAGGACATACACACATGAGTGCAGAGCCCCTGCCTCCACTTCCCTGGAATTCACAGGCAACTGTGAACAGCAAGCGCTTTAAACCTCTGAACCCACATTCTAGCTCCCCTTTCCCCAACACTCCCTTTCCCTTTTACATATATTGCAACATTTATAAATAAATAAATAAACAAACACACACGTTGCGAAAGGATTTCTTTCCTTAAGTAGCCCAGGCTGGCCTGGAATTTGCCATCCTGTTACCAAGTGATGGGACAAACGGAGATGAGAAAGGGCTTGGGAGTCTGGCGGAACAGCTGTAGACTCAAGAGGGCAGATAGGGCCGGGTCCAGGAAAAGCAGGTAGCCCCCACCTCGGCTGGATGGAACTTGAGAACTCTTGAGAGCCCTCAAAGAGCACTCCTGTTGGACAGTGAGGGTCTCAGAGGTGATGGTTTAGGGAGTCCTGTGCAAGCTTGGGAGCCAGTTCTGCCTTGGGGCTCTGAAGGATTGGTGTACGAGATGGGTGACCCTGAATGGTAAGGAAGCTCTAACAGGAGCCAGGACCAAGGAGCCAGCCCCAAGGTTCGGGGATGTTAGCTGTCTGAGTCTTCATGACTCCATCTCTGTCTGTTAAGCTCTTGCTTTTGGCACTGTCCCCGCCTAGTTTAGTGCTCTGGATCTTGGGGGCCAGCCTGGCGAGCGACAGGGCAGGGGCGTTGCCGTATGGGCGTGGCCCCGCCACTGAGAGGAAGGGCTCACGGCTCAGTCCGGAGGGTTTAAAGGGCTGGGGCTGTCAGACCGCGTTGTCAGAGCCGAGGTGGTGGCACTTGCAGATCTGGATCTAGATCGAGCGCGGCAGGCTGCGAGGCAGGCTGCGACCTGGGTGAGTGAGCCGGTCCAGCGGCATTGGTCTGAGCAGGGCGGGGCGTGCATCTTCGGGCGCAGCCAGTTCCAGGACCCACGACCAGCGGGTGAAGTTGAATGACCAGGACACCGAGTGAGATGTCGGTGTATCCCAGAAGGTTGCTGGGGTAATAACCTTTTAAATTTTCTGAGCGCTCCCGGTGTCCTGGAGTAGCTCATTCTGAGTGCCAGTGGCGGAGAGAGAGGGTGCATCTTAGGCCAAAGATTTTTGCTCTCTCTGGGACACCTCTTTAGGAGCTGCTTGAGTCGCTGACAGATTGTCATGAAAAGGAGGCCTGAGCTCTGAGCCGGCATGTAGTTCAGCGGTACAAGTTTTTAAAGCATACTTGAAGCTGTTCATCCTGTGGATGAAATTCATCTGCCTGTACATGCTGTGTCCATCCACAGAAGTGTCAGCATCTCCAAGTTCCTTTTTTTTTTTTTTCAAATAAAGTGGTGGCCCAGCCCCTCTGTGTTTGGCTATGAGTTTTGGAAATCAGTCAAAGGTGGTATTTATCCCGAAAGTGCTGACTGGTGTCTCCATTGATGGGGTTGGCCAGCTTGGACCTTGCAAGGGGCTGTGGCACATTACCTGGGGGATTTCTGGCTTGAGGTGAGTGATAGGAAGGAAGAGACTGTCTTGGCCTTTTCGTGGGCAGTGGGGGTCGTGGTGGGGTCCTGACTCACAGTCCCCCTTCTGGTCTCTCTACTTTCGTAGTTCACTGTGCTCGCTTTGTCCCTCAGTGAAGCTCTCTCTCCGTGTTTGCCTTCCACTCCCAATTTCTCTGTCTTGAAGCTGACTCTAGCAAGAGCTTGTGACATCTAATGTCTTGAAGATAAAACCCCTGAGATTCCTGCCCAGACTCTGATGTGATCTACTGGGGAGGACTAGAGAAAGTGAACACATACCTGTGGACACTCAGTGGGCAAGCTGGGATTGGAACAAACCAACCCTGCCTGACCTCAACATCCTGAGCCACTTTCTGATGGCCTTGACATCTCTGTAGAGCCTAGCTTAGGTTTCTGAGCGGTAACATTAGCCGTGGGCTCATGTCATGGTGTTGACCGGAGTTGGGAACCGCAGAGGGGCTCGGATGACCTGGAAGATATTCAGAGAATGAGACCTCATCTCTCCTGTGTTTTGTAAATCTCAGATGTCCAGGTAGCAGGAATGAATATGTTTACAATTTCAAGTGGTGCCATACCTGTAGAGAGTGAACACTTTGTTTTTTAAAAAAATTTTTATTTGTGTGTGGGGGGGCAAAAGTGTGGAAGTCGTAGAACACTTTCAGGAGTCTGTTCTCTCCTTCAAGTACGTGGGTGTCAGGAACTGAACCCAGGTTCTTAGGCTTGGCAGCAGGTACTTCTACTCACTGAGCTATCTTGATGACTCATAAACCTTTTATATGTCATCACAGCTTTGTGAGGTGGAGAAATATGATTCCTGTCTGAAGCAACCAAGGCTCAGAGAGGCATAGACGCCTGCCTCAAGTCACACAGCCACCAGGGGAGAGAGCACTATAGAATCCCTTCCGTGGCTAGGGGAGAGAGCACTATAGAATCCCTTCCGTGGCTCGTGTCCATGTGTGGCCGTGTTTGCAATGGGATGCAGAGGTCATAACATCCCAGGCTGCCAGTAACCTTAGGACTTCTTTTAGGCTGGGTGGGGGTGGTGCACACCTTTATCCCCAGGACTCAGGAAGCAGAGACAGGCAGATCTCTGTGAGTTTGAGGCCAACCTGATCTTCAGAGTGAGTTCCAGGATAGCTAGATATACACAGAGAAACCCTGTCTCAAAAAAATCATACTAAATAAATAAATTATTAAATACTTCTTTTGAAGGCAGGACCTATTTAGGGACAAGGAATCTACATGCATCAAGTCTGTATTCAACTCTTCCCTGCTTGCTTTGACAACTCGGATCTGTTCTCATCTGTTATAATCTATCCCGAACTCTCCCTCTGATTTCCAGAAATTTGGCACGTTCAGTGTGGAGAAGCAGACCCAAAAGGCTGCTTTCAGTTCAGACCTGGAGTCTGGCCCCTTGTGGGGGAGAGGAGTCCCTAGGATGAGGCAGATGTTTTGTGTTGAGAGTCAAGGTTAGGCTGGGATGAGAAGCAGATTGCCTTGACTATTGGCTGCGAGAGGAAGGCTGGTTTGTGCGGTGAGATATCAGCTTTGGGGTGTTCCTATGCCAAGCCCTGACCAATGCCCGGCATTCAGGAAAAGGCATGTATGCAGTACCTGAGCAGAGCCCATGTTCCGAGTTCTTCCTTGTGAGCTCACACACCTTGTGCAGCAAGTCTCTGGCCGGTGACTTGCCAGTGGAACCTGACAAACCAGCCCTCCCTGGGTGTGGGTTGGGCTAGGCCAGGCTGCAGGACTGGTTGATGGTACCACCTATGCCAGATAAGGCAGCCCCAGCAGAGTGGGAGGGATGTTGTGACCGGGAAGGCTGGGTATCTTGCTGATATCAGGATGACACTGGGAGCTTGTTTAAGGAGAAATGGCCCTGCCAGTCTCCCACAGCCTTCCTAGGGTCTGGGTTTTAAATCCATGCCACATTTTTATTTTGGTGAGAGGGTGTCTCTTGTACCCCAGACTAGCCTCAGACTGACTTTGTGGCTGAGGATGACCTTGAACTTCTGATCCACCTGCCTCTACCTCCCAGGTGCAGGGATGACAGGCAGGGATGCCACTATATCTGGTTTTCTGTGATGCTGGGAATCAAACCCAGGGCTTCATGTTTACTAGAAAAGCAACCCATCAGTTGAACTATACCCTCAGTCCCATTTCCTCAACTTCTGCAAAGTACTAATAAGATGCGGCAATTGGTTCATGCCTGCCATCCCAGCACTTCAGAGGCTGAGGCAGGAGGATTTTGAGTTCCAGGTCAGCCTGGACTACAGAGCAAATTTTGGACTAGCTTAACCTATGGGACACTATTTCAATCCAAAACTAAAACCCAAAATCAACCATGAAATAGTGGTCATAGGAATGGCTACCATATATACTATGTGTATTTAACATGCCCTCACATACCACCGAATTCTCCCCCCAACAACTCCAAGAGATAAACCTAGTTGTTGTTATGTTGCTATATATTGTTGATTTATATTTATGAAACGGGGTCTTACTATGTAGCTTTGGCTGGCCTGGAATTCACTTTGTAGACAAGACTGACCTTGAATTCTCAGAGATTTATTTGCCTCTGTCTCTCTAGTGCTGGTATTAAATGTATGTACCAACCACCACATCCAGCCCCAAATTCTTAAATTTTATCACATTTATTTGTGTGTGTGTGTGTGTGTGTGTGTGTGTGTGTGAGCAAGCACCTTTACACACTGAGCCTGAGCCCTCTTGCTGGACCCTTAAAAAGAAAACAAAAGTCTTACTGTATTGCTCAGGCTGGCCTCAAACTCTCAATCATCTTGTATCGTACCTCAGTCTTCCAAATGTTGGGATTGCAGCCTGCATCATGAGCACACCTGGTTTTTGTGTTGTTTTTTTCCTTCCTTCCTTCCTTCCTTCCTTCCTTCCTTCCTTCCTCCCTTCTTCCCTCTGTCCCTCCCTCCCTCTCTTTTTCTTTCTTTCTAATTGGGTGTGCACGCGGGTGTATGTGAGGTTTGTGCACATGAATGTAGGTACCTGTGGAGGTCAGAAGGAGGCGTCAGCTCCCCTAGAATTGGAGTCATAGGCACTTGTGAGATATTTAATGTGGGTGCTGGGAACTGAACTCTGGTCCTCTGGAAGAGTAGAATGTTCTTTTAATCTGGCTTTCAGGCATTGAACTGACATCATCAGACTTGTGTGGCAAACACTTTTATCCACTGAAATACCTTTTGGGCCCCCTATATGTATTTTTTTTATTAAGGCTTAGCTATTCAATATAAAACTAACTTTTTTGGTGTTAGGTGCTCACACTCCAGCACCTTGCTGCATCCCTTGCTTGAAATAAACCCTGTTACTGTGCACAGTGGATATTTGATTCTAGCAACTGCACAATGGTGGTACCTGCCACCTCTTCGGGGCTCCAGAGGAGACCTCGTGCCCATTAGCGTCACTTCCCATTCTCTTTCCCCCGTCCCTGACACTCACTCATCTGCTTTCCCTCTGTGTGGACCTGAGATGACCTGTAGGGCCTTCACGTCTGCCCTCTGTCATGTAGAATCCTGTCTGCAGGTCCATCCGTGTTCTAGCAGCCGCTTCTTCTTCATGTAAAACAGCACGTGGTGTGAATGCGTCACGTCTTATCTGTCTTTTCATCTCTGCCCACAGCACGTGGTGTGAATACGTCATGTTAAACAGCACGTGGTGTGAATACGTCACGTCTTATCTGTCTTTTCATCTCTGCCCACAGCACGTGGTGTGAATACGTCATGTTAAACAGCACGTGGTGTGAATACGTCACGTCTTATCTGTCTTTTCATCTCTGCTGGGCACTTGGAGTTTTCCTCTTCTTGACAGTTGTCAATCACACTGGTATGAAAATTGTTTGAATACTTGTTTTCCATTACATCTAAAACTGGAACTACTCGGTCATGTGATAATTTAAGGTTTAACTTTATGAGAAAGAACCAAGTTGTTTCTTGTGATGGTTGTGCCTCAAAACTTTTTTTTTTGTTTCTTTTTTTTGTTTTTTTTTTTTTTGTTTTTTTGAGACAGGATCTCACTATTTTAGCTCAGGCTGGCCTTGAACTCACAGAGATCTGCCTCTCAAATGCTGGGATTAAAGGCCCATGTGAAAGTTTAAAGACAACTTGGAGGACATGGTTTTCTACTCCCACCATGTGGGTAACAGGGGTTGAACTCAGGTTGCCAGACTAGGCAGCAAGCACCTTTACCTGTGAGCCGTCTTGCTGGCCCTCAAAACTTTGTGTGTGTGTGTGTGTATGTGTGTGTTAGAAGTCATCTTCTTTGGGGTTGGGAGGTACTCTAATGTGAAAGAGTATGTGGCTCAGTGGCAGAGTGCTTGTTCAGCATGTGCGAGGCCCTTAGCTCCATCCTTAGAACAGAAAAACAAACTAACTAACTAATAATTTCCAAATGGACTATTTATGTAATTTTCATTATTTTTTAAAAATATGTGTGTGTGCGCTCACATGCATACAGTTATAGGTGCGTATGTGGAGCCCAGCGGAGGACCTCACTCTCTGATTTATTCTCTTGAGACAAGGTCTCTAGCCGAGCATGGGGTTCACTAGTGTTGGTAGGCAGACCACTGATAAACCTCAGTCACCCTGTTGTCTCCACCCACAGCAGCACTGGGGTGGTTCAAGCTGCCATGTTGGCTTTTTGTGTAAGTGCTAGAAATCTTACCTGAGTTCCTCATGCTTGCTTAGCAAGTGCTCTTATCCACTGAGCTATTTCCAGCTCTGACTGATTCTCTCTCTCTCTCTCTCTCTCTCTCTCTCTGAAGCAGGGTCTGGATCTGTAGCTGGCCTGGGACTCATGATTGTCCTGTAATTACAGACATGCTCCATCATTCTTGATTCCAATGAACCTAAATGTTTTTATTTTTAAAAATTACATTAATTAGGCGAGTCATGGTAGTCTCTGCCTTTAATCCCAGAACTTGGAAAGCAGAGGCAGGCATATCCCTGTGAGTTCAAGGCCAGCCTGGTCTACATAGGAGGATCCAGGCCAGCAGATGCTACATAGTGCGACCCTATGTAAAAACAAAACCAAACAAAACAACAAAACCCAATTATTTATATTGGTGGGGTGGCAAATATGCCAGGGATCATGTGTAAGGTTCAAAAGACAGCTTGAAGGTGTTGGTTCTTTCTTCCACCATGTGGGGATAGGAGGTTGAATTCATTGTCAGGGTTGGAAGCAAGCCTTTTATCTGATGAGCCAGGCCCCTCAATGCACTGTTTACCAAGGCCTTCCTTAGGGATTCAGTGAACTTTTCCACTTTATTTCCATTTATTTTTTCAGATGAGGATCCTGAGGAGAGTCTCACTTGGACACCACAGTGCCTTCTCCCAGGGGTAGAACTGGGAGCATGTTGGTGGGCTGGAGCCCACACTTAGCATGGGATGAAGAGAGGTGGGCACAGGACTTCGGAACCTTTCTTATCCTTGTACAGTGCCCCTGTGTTGTACCCTGCCCCCAGAACTAAAGCCAAGAGTCCTCTAGCCCAGATTCCTCCCCATGGTAACTCTTTTATCCATGCCAAAACCCCAGCTTGACATGGCTTTTGCTGTGTCTGCACTGAGTTGTATTCTGACTTCCTCCAAATGCTGCTGGCCAGAGGAAATGAATGGCCGTGAAAGCTACAGCCTAGGGCTTGTGCTCGCTCATTGTTCTGAGAGTGATGGCGGGGTGGAGGCTCACTGGGTGAAATAGGCTGGTGACAGGGCTGGGTTTGGCAATGAGAAGGAGCTGGTGTGGGCAGAGCAGGGCAAAGGCATGCAAGCGGAAGGAACAGCATACGCAAAGTCTTAGAGGTGAAAACCGGCTTGGCCTGTGTCCAGTGTAGACTGGAGTTGTCAAAGACCGTGAGTGAGGAGGGGGGGGGGGGGAAGGAGACAGTACTACAAGGATAAACGGGAGCCAGCCCATACAGGCTGTCATGGTCCAGGCAAGGTGTCTGAATGTCATTCAGAGTGTAGTGGGGACTCATGGGAGGGTTTTGAGCAGGGGAATTTTATGATCTGATTTAAATTTTATGATTTTAGAAACATTTTCACCTTTTCGGTGTGGGGTGTGTGTGTGTGTGTGTGTGTGTGTGTGTGTGTGTGTTGTTATGGTCCACCCTGTGGAAATTGAAATCAGGTTGCCTGAGTTAGCAGCAAGCACTTTTATTCACTGAGACTTCTTGCTGGCCCCTGATTTTATCTCCAGAAAATGCTTTTAGCTTCTGTATTTACTTTGGAAGATTGTGGGAGCAAGAGCAAACCAGTGGTGTACAGCTAGAGTGGCAGGCAGATGTGGGGTGAGAAGATGGGCCTGAAGAACTATTCTGCATTGCAAAAGAATCCACAGGCACATGGCATTCCTTTGAGGCAGTGATTGTGAAACTTGAGCTTAAAAAAAAAAATCTGTTAACTATTGATGCAAAAGGAGCTGAATAAGGCTAGTCCCTGAATATATTTGTTGAATTGATTTACTCAGAAAAAGGGACTAAAAAGAATTGTTTGTAGGGAGGGGCTTTGTAATCTGAAAATCTCCCTCCTTTTTCTTCTGTTTAAAACTATATAAAAGCATTTTACTGTAGTGGTGTTTAATATGGAAATGGTATTGTTAGAAATAATTTTCTCCTAGTGTTTTTAAAGATTTATTTTATTTGTGTGTGTGCACGTCTATGTGCCTTTAGAAGCCAGAGGCTTTGGAATCTCCTGGAACTGGAGTTATCTGTTGTGAGCTGGCTGTTGTGTGTGTTGAAAACTGAATTCAGGTCCTCTGCAAGAGCAGCAAGTGCTTTTAATGGCTGAGACATCTCTCCACACAGAGCCATCTCTCCAGCTTTCTTTCTTTCTCTCTCTCTCTCTCTCTCTCTCTCTCTCTCTCTTTCTTTCTTTAATATGTTTAATTTGGATGTAGGAAGGGGGTAAGGTAAATCTGAGAGTTTGACATTCTTTCAAACACATCGGGGGAAACTCACTATTAGGTACCGAGGCATAGGAATCAGCTCTGATATGAGGTTGCTAAAGGCCTGGGAGTCAGGTGGAGATCGCGGGGAGGTGTATACAAGAAGAAGGGGAAACAATCCCCACATCAATAATTTTCATGGCAAAGAGGACTCCACACAGACTGGGAAAAAGACCCTTGGTGAGGGAGAGAATGTTGGAAGTGGGAACTCCTAAGGGGCTCTGAAGCAAGGCTGAAGACAGTGGAGGAGGGTGGCAGAGCATAGGACTGGCAGGCATTTAGGAAGCTGATATGGTAGGGTTGGTAGATGATTTAGCTGGCAAGCAAGCAGATCTGAGTTCAGGGCCCAGCACCCACAATAAAAAGCTGGGCACGACAGTGTGTATCCTCCCCTCTGGGGAAGCAGGGACAGGAGACAGTGGTGGCAGGGTAGGGGACAATTGAGAAAGAAGCCCGACATGGATCACATAAGCACAAACACAGAACTTAAAGAAAGAAAGGAAGAAAAAAAGAAAGAAAGGAAGGAAGAAAAGAAAGAAAGAAAGAAAGAAAGAAAGGAAAAGCTGCTCACGGTGGTTTATGCCTGTAATCCCAACATTTAGAAGCTGTGGCTGGAGGATCTGTAGCTCAAGGCCAGTCTGGGCCCCACAAAATAAATAAATGAAGTTGGGGAGATGGCTCAGTGGGTAAAGGTACCTGCCAGCAAGCCTGGCCACTTGAGTTCAATACCTAGGACCCACATAGCAGGAGGAAAAAGCCAGTTCTTGAAAGGCTGACATCTGACTCCACACATGAACTGTGGTGTACTTGCCTCCTCAATACATACACAAATAAGTAAATATAAATTAAAAAACAAAACAAAGACAGAAAAATGGGAGGGGTGGAGGAAGGAAGAAAGCCACCCGCTCCCCATGCCCCTACCCTGATCCCGGCGATTAGAAAGTACCTCATTGGAGCGATGGCTCAACAGGTGGAGTCACTTGTTATAACCCTTGATAGCCTGAGTTTGATCTCCTGATCCCATATGGTGCAAGGAGAGGACCGATTCTTGCAAGTTGTCTTCTGTCCTCAGCATGGCCCCAGGATGGACACACACACACACACACACACACACACACACACACGCACGCACATACAAATAAACACTCTGTGAGTTCAGTGAGTTCAAGGCCAGCCTGTTCTACAAAGTGAGTTCCAGGAAAGCCAGGGTTACACAGAGGAACCCTGTCTTGAAAATACCAACAACAAGCTGGGCAGTGGTGGCACACTCCTTTAATACCAGCACTGGGAGGCAGAGGCAGGAGGATCTTTGTGAGTTTGAGGCCAGCCTGATTTACAGAGCTAGTTCCAGTACAGTCAGGGGTACACATAGTAACCCTGTACTCAGAAACTAACAACCCCCAAACCAAAAAACCCCCAAGCCAAAACACACCCAAAATAACCCAAACCAAAAAAACAATAGCAAAATACCTGTAAAATTTCAAAAAAAAAAAAAAAAAAGGACCTAAATGCCACTCTCCCCTGCTCCTTGGCAACCTCACTAGATACCTTGTACCTGGTTGCATCACCGCCTAAAGTGGTCTCCTCCCTCCAGAGCCAGGGCCACGTCCGTCATGTTCACCACTTTAATCCCAACGCCCAGAACTGAGTCACTGGCATCGCTGGGCCCTGAAAGGATTTGCCAAGCAGCTTTCCTCAGAAAGCTGGTGGAGCACCCAGAGTGGGTGTGGCCGCGGAGGCCTGTGGAGCACCTAGCATAGGTGTGCCTGGCGGAGGCCTTTGAAAACGGTCTCAGTGGGTGCGGTCAGTCACTGGCTGGCTTCCCTGACCTCGGCAGACACAGTTTCTCATCAGCTACTGTTAAACTGTTATGGATACTTCTTAGGGTGTGTGTTCCTGGGAGGTGCCCAGGTGAAACGCCATCCATTCTTTCTCTTTCTACTTTTAAAGATTTATTTTATGCATAGAAATGTTTTTCTGCATATTTGCCTGTGTATCACACATGTGTGGGGAACCCGAGGAGGTCAGAAGAAGGCACTGGATCCCCGGAACTGGAGTTGTGGATGGCTGGGAACCGCCACGTGGGCGCTAAGAATGGAACACAAGTGTACTGCAGGAGCAGTCGGTACTCTGCTTAGCCTAGAAGCTATCTCTCTAGGCCTCCCTTTAAAGATTCTATCTATCTATCTCTATCTATCTATCTATCTATCTATCTATCTATCTATCTTTATTTGTTTTTATGAGACAGGGTTTCTTTGTGTAGTTTTTTTTTGAGTCTGTTCTAGAACTCTCCCTCTATACTAGACTGGCCTCGACCTCACAGAGATCCACCTGCCTCTGCCTGTCAAGTGCTGGAGATTAAAGGCCTGCAAAAATTATGTGTATGTGTGCATGTCTGTGTGTGGGTATGCACTTGTGAATACAGTTGCCTGTGGAGGCAGAGGCTTGGATTCCCTGACATTGCAGCTGCCTGACATCAGGGCTGGGAGTCAAACGCAGGTCCTCTGGAAAAGCAGTATGGTCCTCAGTATTACTTTTGCTAGTTTTTTTTTTGGGGGGGGGGGTAGGGTTCACGTAATCCACACTAGAATTTAACACAACATGTAGCTGAGGATGGTCTTGAAATCCTGATCCTCCTGCCTCTCCCTCTTGAAGAGTGCTATGATCACAGGCGGACCGATCTCCTCTTCCCTGTGATACAGTGCTGGGGATGAAACCTAGGGCCTTGTGCATCCTGGGAACATGCTCTACCCATTGCACTATGCCGTCAACCCCTCCTTTCTTGGCATTTATTTGTTTACTTATTTTGATGCAGTGTTGCTGTGGGACAATGGTCTGACCCTGTCACTTGTATTTTAAATAAACGCTGATTGGCCAGTAGCCAGGCAGGAAGTAGAGGCGGGACAACGTGAATTCTGGGAATTTCAGTCTGCAGTCGTCACCCAGACACAGAAGAAGCAACATGTGACTGCCTCGCCTAAAAACATACCAAGCCATGTGGCTAACGCAGACAAGAATTATGGGCTAATATAAGTTATAAGTTAATAAGAAGCATGAGCTAGGCCAACCAGTTTATGATTAATGTAGACTTCTCTGTGTTTATTTGGACTAAATATCTGTGGGAGCCAGGTGGTGGTGGCACACGCCTTTAAACCCAGCACTCGGGAGGCAGAGGCAGGCAGATCTCTGTGAGTTGGAGACCAGCCTGGTCTACTAGAGCTAGTTCCAGGACAGGCTCCAAAACCACAGAGAAACCCTGTCTCGAAAAACCAAAAAAATAGATAGATAGATAGATAAATAAATAAATAAATAAATAAATAAATAAATAAATATCTGTGGGACCTGGTGGGACAGAAACCTCTGTCAACACAGGGTCTCACTCTGTAACCCAGGCTGGCCTTGGACTCAGAGTGATTCCCCTGACTCAGCCTGCTGAGTGCTTGTAGAAGGGGTGTGAGCCACAGTGCTTGGCTAGCATGACCACTTTGGAGCATCTGCCTGGGACTTGAGGCACTGGAGCAGCTATGCTTCAGTTTGGGGAGTTGCTTACTTCTCGCTTCTGCCTCCACCTCAGGCCTTCCAAAGAGACACACTTGATCCTCCTGGCCTACATTTGTGTGTGTGCGGTGTGTGTGTGTGTGTGTGTGTGTGTGTGTGTGTGCGCATGACCCTGTGAGTGCATGTGGAGGCCAGATGAAGACTTTTGTTGTCCTGCTCTCTACTTTTTTTCATTGGTGTAGGGTCTCTCACCGAACCTGGAGCTTCTCATTTTGGGGCTCCAGGAATCTGCACTTTTCCAGTCCTGTGCTTATCTCTGTCCCCCAACACCGGGGTTATAGGTGCACAAATCACACCTGTTTTTGTTGTTGTTGTTTTAAAATTCTATTTACTTTTAATTATATTACATTTATTTTTGGTATACGTACATTTATCCATGACTCCTGTGTGAAAAGTCAGCAGACTAGAGCCAGGTGTGGTGGCATACTCCTTTAATCCCAGAACTCTTGAGCAGGCAGATCTCTGAGTTCAAGGCCAGCCTGGTCTACAGAGTCAGTTCCAAGACAGCCAGGGATACACAGAGAAACCGGAGGACAGCCTGTTGGAGTCAGTTCTCTTCTTCCACTGGGGCTTTCGATGCAAGCGCTCTCCCACAACGACCCACCTCACAGGCCAATAGACAGCTTCAAACTGTAGTAGAAGAAAGTCCACGTAAGCTTCCCCATCAGAACTGTGTAGAGCATAGCTGGGCAACACAGAGAAGGTCACCATGTGGCGCAGCCTCCTGTCTCCACCCTGTGGGAACACTATTCCAGTTACACACTCAGTAAGTACGTGGCTCTCACTTGCCCTTGGGATCTCTGCTTCTGCTTCCCATATCCACACCTCAAATGACTTTAGGTCCTTAAAAAATAGAACAACACTATTGGTCTGGAATTCCATTGATTTGTTTCTTGTTTTACTTACAAGACAGAGACTCATTATAGCCCAGGCTGGCCTTGAATGCACAATTCTCCTGTCTCAGCCTCCTGAATGCTGGGATTACAGTCATGAGCTATGATGTCTAGCTAATACTGATCCTTTTGCAGTGGATTATTTCACTGAGTGTAATGACCTCAAGATTCATCTGTATCACGGAACATTCCTGACTTTTTCTTTTCTTGTCTTCTCTGAGTATTATTCTGCAACACACACACACACACACACACACACACACACACACACACACACCGTCTTCTACTTATCAACTCACCTGTCTAAGGACAGTATGGTGGTTTGTACTTTTTTGTCTGTTGTTTATATTGCTACTATTGGACAAGCTGTACAAATACCTTTTTGAGATCTTTCATCTAGATATGCATCTAGAGGCAGACTTGCTGGATCATATGTTATTCTAGGCTTATACTATTTATTTATTTTTCTTTGTGTATGTGTATGTACCTGGCATGGCATACATGTAGAGATCATAGAATAACTTACAGGAGCTGATTCTCTCCTTCTACCATGTGGGTCCTGGGAATCAAATTCAAATCATCAGGCTTGATGTTGAGTGCCCATGGAACCATCTCTTTGGCCCTTCGTGTGTGTGCATACCCACGTGTGTTTAAAAAGGTAAGATCTCATGTAGTTCAGGCTAGACTTAAACTTACCGTGTAATTGAGGACGGTCTTGAATTCCTGTTCCTCCTGCCTTCACCCTCTGAGTGCAGAAAAGTGCAGGCACCACCACGCACCTGCTTCATTCTTTCTTTCTTTCTTTTTTTTTTTTTTTTTTGGTTTTTTGAGACAGGATTTCTCTGTGGCTTTGGAGTCTGTCCTGGAACTAGCTCTGTAGACCAGGCTGGTCTCGAACTCACAGAGATCCACCTGCCTCTGCCTCCCGAGTGCTGGGATTAAAGGCGTGTGCCACCATCGCCCGGCCACCTGCTTCATTCTTACGGGACAATTAGAGTGCCGTACAAAGTGGTTGAACTCTTTATATTCTTCTCAGCGTGCACAGGCTCCAGTTTCTCCACTTTCTCATCAAAACCTTATTTTTTTTGGTTCTCCTTTAGTTTTTTGTATTGCTGAGACTAAAGCCGAGAGCTTTGGGCATGCTGAGCCAGTGTTAGGCCTAAACCATGTCTTAGCCCCTCACTTGGGGATTCTAGGCAGGTGCCCTATAGCTGATATGGTCTCCGGTACCCATCAGTTCTCTGACTTGGAGGAATGAAGCTGGGATTCAATCTTCTGGTCTGGATAATCTACTCCAGGGAAGCTGTGTGAGATTCCCTGAGACAAAGGCCTCACGTCCCTGTGGTGTGTGGTGCTATGCACGGGGAGCACTGTATCCCTGCCCCTGTGGTGTGTGGTGCCATGTACGGGGAGCACTGTACCCCTGTTCCTGTGGTGTGTAGTGCCATGTACGGGGAGCACTGTACCCCTGATCCTGTGGTGTGTGGTGCCATGTACGGGGAGCACTGTATCCCTGCCCCTGTGGTGTGTGGTGCCATGTACGGGGAGCACTGTATCCCTGCCCCTGTGGTGTGTGGTGCCATGTATGGGGAGCACTGTACCCTTGTTCCTGTGGTGTGTGGTGCCATGTACGGGGAACACTGTACCCCTGTTCCTGTGGTGTGTGGTGCCATGCACGGGGAGCACCACATCCCTGCTCACTCTTCAATTCTTGTCATCGCTTTGCTTCTTTCAGGAGCTGACCCTAAGACAAGGATCTGAGTACCAGTAACTGGGCTGAGAAGATATTTCAGCAAATACCAGCAAAGAAAGAAGAGAGTCAAGAGAATTGGAAGCAGGTACCCAAAGGAATACATATAGGCACATGCTCAGAGTAGCACGTTTCCCATCCCCAGAGATGGAAACAGCCCAAATATCTATCAAGAGATGAGTGGTTGAACCAAAGTGTGGCAAGTCCAGAGAATGGGATATCACTCAGCAATACAAAGATCCCAGTGATGATCCTTGCCAATGTGGCCAGAGTTGAAAGAGGGAGAGGGAATAAGCCAGGCAAGAAAGGTGCCACTGTGTGAAAGTGAAAGCCCATAGCATCACAAGGAAGATCAGGCACTGAGCAAACTGGGTGTGACTTCATCCCCACACTGGGGAGGTACCGCCCTGTAAGAGGATCAGATCCAGCCTCAGCTACACAGCACATTTGAGGCTAGCCTGCCTCAAAGATTTGCCTGTCAAAATTCATACTGAAGGAAGAACAGGGGAGTCATTGCTAATGGGCACTGGTATTGTTCTAATAAACATGTTCCAGATAGAGGCGATGGCTGAAAAGGTTGTGAAGGCGCTAAATGCCAGTGAAATTTTTACTTCCTTATGAATTTCTTAATCTTTATTAATTGTTTTTGTGGCAGGATGTATGTGCTCTGAGGCCGTTCTGGCTCGGAACGTACTCTGTAGCCCAGGCTGGCCTCAGCCTGAGTCTCTCGGGTGCTGAGATTTCAGGCACACACCACCACACTTGGCTTCCCAACCCATTATTTTCTCTTTATTTTAAGACCGAGTCTCACCATGTTGTTGGTCTGGCCTTGACCTTATTGTATGATCTGAACAAACCTTGGATGTATTTTTTTCTTTTGCTTTTATGTATATGTGCATGTGTGCCCATATGTGTGTATGCACATATACATAGGTAAGTACCTGAGGAAACCGGAGGAGGGTGTCGGATCCTCTGGAGCTGGAGTTACAGGTGGTTGAGAGCTGCCTGAGGTGATTTTTTAAAAGTGAAAAAAACTCAGGTCCTCTAGAAGAGCATAAAGTGTTCTTAACCACTGAGCCAGCTCTTCTGCCCTGCCCCTATTACTTGTTTTTTCTGAGACAGGTTTCTCTGTGTAGCTCTGGCTGTCCTGGAACTTGCTCTGTAGACCAGGCTGGCCTCCAGAGTGCTGGGATTAGAGGTGTGGGCCACCACAGCCTGCGTGGCCTTGGGTACTTTTAATCCTCTTGTCTCAATCTTCTGAGTATTGGAATTGCTGACTTGTGCCACCTGGCCCAGATTTCTTTCAAACTCTAAATAATCACTTTTATACTCAGTGAACTTAAAGAAAAAAGTATCCATATGAGAGAGAATTTAAGTTTTTTGCCTGCCCTCTTCTCTCATCTGAGAAAATCTAGCTATGGAGCCCAGGTTAGCCTCACTTGCAATCCTTCTGCCTCAGCTCCTTGAGTTCTGGGAATATAAACATGTGCTTCCATGCTTGGCCTGCCATTTGTTTTTCTGCATTTGACTTATTTCCCTTGCCCTGCGTGGCTGCACAAACCTGCAGTTCCAGTCACTCAGGAGTCTGAAGAAGAACATCACTTCATACCAGGAGTTAAAGGTCAGCCTGAATATATAACAAGATGCCATTTCAACCAGCCGATCAATGAAAGAAGACTGAGTGGTTTGTTTTACTTAACATGATGTCTTCCAGTACCTTTTTGGTCAAAAGTAACAGGCTATTCTTTTTGTGGCCAAATAATATTCTGTAGTATGAACTTAAATGGCATTTTAGGGCCTAGGAGGATCCCTCAGTGGTGAAGAGTGAGCACTGCTCTTATGAGAAGGGGGTTCTGCTCTCAGGACCCATGATAGCTGACTCACAACTGCCCATAATTCCAGTCCTGGGGATCCATCGCTTCTGGCCTCCAAAGACACCTGCACACAGTTAAACACCTGACATCCAAAAATTAAGAAAAATGGTGTTGTATATTATGTGAATCTTCACTTTAACTGAAAAAAGAAAGAAGAAAAAGAAGAGTTTGGAAAGTAAGACAGGGAGGTAGAATGCCAGTCAGGGATGTTCTTGCTTTGGGCTGTTGGAGTTAATCTTATCATGGAAAACCCTGAATAGAGTTCATGTCTTGGTGCTATTACACACACACACACACACACACACACACACCCCAGAGAGAGAGAGAGAGAGAGGGAGAGAGGGAGAGAAAGAGCCGGAGTGTTGATTTACTAAGACTCTAGAGCCATTGGTTGAGGGCTACTTTGTGTGTATGCATGCATGTGTATTGCTTTCTGGGACTCTATCGGTGCCCAAACAGAGAAAGTCCTACAGAGTGTGTCTTGGGGCTGGAGATATAGAGAGAGGTTAGACTACCTTCTGGATATACCATCTCCTTCCAGTACTGCAACAACAACAAACAAATGAAAATTAAATAAATAGAAAAGAAAGAAAATAAGGGTGGTGGGGATTAGGGCTGGAGAGAGGCTCAGCAGCTAAAAGCAACAACTTCTCTTCCAGAGGACTTCAGTTTGGGGCTCCCAGCACTCATTACTCTTTATAACTCGGAACTCTCTTCTAGCCTCCACGGGCACTGCGCTCACAAGCACGATCCCTTCACCCGGATACACATAATTAAAAATAAACCCCCTTTAAAATTTGTCTTTGTCTCCTAAAGAAAGGTGTGTGTGCTGCCAAAGTGAAGGTTGGGGGTGAGCACAAAGACACTTGGGGACCCTCCTGTGTGCGGAACAGGCCTGCGGGAGCCTGGTTGTGTTGATTAGTCCCGCGTGTCTTCTAGGATGCTGCCCATCACAGACTACGTGTTGTACCTGCTGGGGCTGGAGAAGACAGCCTTTCGCGTGTATGCTGTGTCCACGCTGCTGCTATTCCTCCTTTTCTTCCTTTTCCGCCTGCTCCTGCAGGTGTTCAAATTATGTTGGGACTTCCGCACCACTTGTCGCAGGCTGAGCTGCTTCCCGGAGCCTCCAGGCCGCCACTGGCTGCTGGGCCACGTGAGCATGGTGAGTGAGCCTTGGTAGAGCTGGGCCGCTGAGGTTAGGAGCAGATTCACTCTGTGTAGTAGGAGATCAAACCTTAGAGGAGGCAAGCATTTGCCCAGGGTCACACGGTTGGGAGGAGGCAGAGCTGATGATAAAGTTAAGTTGGTACCCCCTGCTGGCTAACTTTCCTAATACTGGAAGCTGCAATGTAGGCCACTGGATACTGGACTATGGACATCAGTGCTCTTACTCAGAGCTGAGTGTTACAATAAAGACCTGCCAGGTTGTATGTAGCCACTAGTACAATAGCGGCTCTACAGTTACCTGGGTAACCAACTGTCCTTTAAAGAAAATTATCCATGCTGCCTAGAACAAAACAGTAGTAGTAGTTAATAATGATGATGATGATGATGATAATTTCTTTCTGTAGTTCTATATATAGCAGCAATTCCAGTGTAGCTGGGAGATACTGATGCCCATAAAATTTGGGGTATGGGGCCTAGAGTGGGGACAAGTAGCGGCCTCCTGGAGATTTTGTTTCCCTACCCTTACCTGTTAGGGTGAGTCTTGTTCTTTTTGCTTGTTTGTTTTGAAACAAGGTCTCTTTATGTATCCCTAGCTTCCTAGAACTTGCTCTGTAGACCAGTCTGGTCTTGAACTCACAGACATCTGCCTGCCTCTGCCTCTCAAACTGGGATTAAAGACGTGCACTACCATACCTAGCTACTCTCACTATTGGAATACTATGATACTATACTGAGATTCTAAATCTTTCTTTGCATTTTTTTTTTTACAAAGTCTTGTTATTATAGGCCAGGCTAGCCTCAAACTCATAAGCCTCCTGCCTCAGCCTCTTGAGTGCTGGGATTACAGACATATGTAAGCACGCCTGACTCATCTAAATTTTTGTTTTTAATTTTATTTTGAGATGGTCTCACTCTGCAGCTCAGCTTGGCCTGGGGTTCGTACATAGCTCAGGCTAGCCTCAAGCTTACAGCAAATCCTCTTGCCTCAGCTTTATGAGTGTTGAGGTTACTGTTGGGAACTCATGCCTGAGACAGAAAGAGTCTCTTTAAAAAGTGGGGAGCTAAACATAAATTGAGAGTCCCTGCTTAGGGACACACACACACACACACACACACACACACACCCCATTCAAGACATAAACATTGGTTCACATGGTGACAAACCTTTGGACCCAGTTACTCAGGATGATCACAGAACACAGATATTCATCTTGGGCAACACAGGAAGATCTTGTCTTTTGTAGCTAGCCTGACTTTGAAGTTGCTGTCTTCTAGCCTTCCTGAGAAATTCTGGATTCCAATCATTCCAATCCTTTCCTGCTCACATACCACCATGGCTCCCCATTGCTATCCGAAGGAAGGCTAAGGTTCAAAGTCTTCTGGACTGGGAACCCCAACCTCTTGACTTGTCCTGCTCTCCTCCTGTGGTCTCCAGAACTGACTTCCCATTTCTTAAGCTGGCCCCTATGAAACTGTGTCCTTGGTCCAAATATCTTTTTCTTATAGGTGAATATTCATGCTGATCTCCAAGCACATACTGGCAGAAGGCCTTCTCTGCTTTCAGTCTTTGTTTGTTTTTCCTGAGAAAAGAGTCTTAATGTGTAACCCAGGCTACTATAACTGTTATTATCTTCCTGAAAGCTAGGCCCAGCTCCTCTCTCTCTCTCTCTCTCTCTCTCTCTCTCTCTCTCTGTCTCTGTGTCTCTATCTCTCTGTCTCTCACTCACTCCACAGGGAACTCCTATCACACAGTCTAGTCTCAGACCTATTATGTAGCTAAAGATGATATTGAATTCCTGCCCTCCTGCCCTCTACCTGTCGAGTGCTGAGACAGCAGACATTTGCCACTATAAATGCTTTAGTAGTATTTTTTAAACTAATATTGTATTATTGTTTTGTACTTTGCTCTTCTGTGGCTATGATAAAACACCCTGACCTAAAGCCACTTAGGGAAGGAAAGGGTTTGTTTGACTATGCTTCCAGGTCACCTTCCATCACTGGGGGAATTCAGGGGAGAAGCAGAAACCATGGCCGTGCACTGCTTACTAGCTTGCTCCCTTTGGCTTGGGGAGCTTTCTTATACAGCTAGGATCACCAGCCCATAGGTGGTACTGACTACAGTGGGTTGGACCCTCTTGCATCAATTACCTGTAAAGGTAATTCCTCACACACATAGCTACAGGTCAGTCAGATTTGCACAGTCTCTCTATTCTCAGCCGTCCAGGTGACAAAACTAAAGAGGACATACATCAAATATTTGATAAATCCAATTCTTATTGCTGCATTTACTATTTTCTCTCTCTTTTCCTCTTTCGCTCCCCCTCCCTGTGATGCTATCTTTGAAATCCATGCTCTCACAAATACTGGGCAAGAGTTCTACCCCTGAGCCACACCCCTGCCCCTCACTAAGGGATTCTAAGCTGAATTGTCGTGTCTTTGTTGCCTGTTTCTGTCTGCCGCAGTATCTTCCCAACGAGAAGGGCCTTCAGAATGAGAAGAAAGTCCTGGATACCATGCACCACATCGTCCTGGCATGGGTTGGACCTTTCCTGCCTCTCTTGGTGCTTGTACATCCCGATTACATCAAGCCTGTGCTGGGTGCTTCAGGTAGGCTGGTTGGGCCTCAAAGGCATGAGTGAACTAAAGGCTGGGAGAACAACATGGGAAACAGGGTGACTATGTGAGAGTCTCAGGAACCGTGCAAGGCTGTGCACCTACTGGATGTCACATCTAAGTAATTTGTTCATCCAAATTATTCATCCAGATTTGGGTAAGTGTTGCTCAATTCTAGGCCATGGTATTTTCTTCATTAAGATTGTGATCTGCTCACCATGACCAAGCATTTCAGTGATCCCATGGCCATCTCTCCAGCCCCGAAAAGGGTCTCTTTATTTAGCTCAGGCTGGCTCACACCAAAGTTCCCCTCAAATTTGTGCCACCATTCTGGTTCTGTGGGGCCCCGGGAGCTTCCAGCCCTCCTGCCCCTCCCTGTGAGTCTGTCCACTTCTACCGTCACTGTTGCCCAGGCTGGACCCTGTTCCCCTTCACTGTGTTCTCTTTTTATGGAGGCAGAACCAGGCCAGGGTACAGTGCATTGGTGTGAGTCGGTGTGTTCACAAGGTTGTGCAACAGCTCACTCTTTCTAGTTTCAAAGGTTTTCATCATTCCCACAAGTAGCTTGCGCCTGAGGCAGTCTCGCCTCTGGTTCCTCCCTGCTGAACTTCCTGGCTCCCAGAACCTGCTTTCCATCTAGATGGACTTGCTGCTTCCAGAATTTTTTTTTTTTTTGGTCTGGTTTCTCCCAGTCAGCCTTTTGTCTTCCTGGTCCCTCCATACCACTGTGCTCTTTTTATGATTCATTGTAGAGATGGATCGAATTTCACTTGTTCAGCTACCCAATGGCTGTTTAGAACAAACCTGCAGGGAGCGTTCGCTCTCACAGTCCCCCTCCTCCTGCTTCTGCTCCTTTATTCCTTCTTTCTTTTCTTCCCACAACAGAATTTTTTAAAAATTTGTGTGTGTGTGTGTGTGTGTGTGTGTGTGTGTGTGTGTAGGTCAGAGGACAATTTGTGGGAATCAATTGTCCTTCAACCACGCAGGTCCCAGGGATCAAACTCAGGCTGTTTGGCCAGTGAGGCAGGTGCCATCTTACGGGCGGGCCCTCCTCTGCCTTTCTCCCCGATACCAGGCATGGAACTCAGGGCCTTGAGGACCATTGGCAAACGCTTTGCCACTGAATCCTGTCTCCTGAGTCCTTTCTAAGAAAGGCTTTATATATTTTATTTGTGTACGCATGGTTATGTGCTTGTGCATGGGGCTTGGAAGCACGTACCCTTACCTGCTGAGTCAGTCGTGGAGTCCAGGGTCTCTTGTTCACGGCTGTTGGCCAGATACCTTCACCTGTCCCCACCTCCCGCCTCACTGCAGAGGTACCACCCTGTCTGGTCTTAAATGGCTCCAGGAGATCCGAACCCAAGTCCTCACCATTGGGAGGCAAGCGTCTTACCTCCTGAATCATACTCCCCAGCCCTGTATTTTACTTTCTAAGGAATTCCCTTGCGATTTTCCACAGAGACTTAATTGTTCAGTACTCAATCTGCAAGTGCTTGCTGCCAATAAGTGATAACTGTAACTAGAGCAACACACCAGCCAACAGTTGGTTCATCTGTCAATGACACATGTGCAGATTTATGGAGTATCTCTCGGGATAAGGGGCAGGATGTCTCGGCAGTCAAAGGTGCTTGCCGCCAAGCCAGATGACCTGAGCTTGGTTCCCAGAACCCCATGGTGGAAGGAGAGAACCTCCTCCTGCAGGGTGTCCTCTGACCTTCACCTGCTTACCTTGCATGGCACTCATACACATACACGTGCCCACTCATACACGGATATATTATTAAAAATAATAAAGAAAATGAGATGGAGGGTCAGAGTGGTGACCTGTGTAGGTTTTTCATAACAAATATCAGCAGAGCTGAAGTCTGACCCCAGGCGTGGCTGTCAAGCACAGTTTTGTGTGTATGAGCATCTCTGAGCTGGGCATCATGTAGTAGCAGCCTTTCCCGAGCACTTTCCCTTGAAGTGGCTCTGCTGGTCTGGTAGAGATCGTTTTCTTTCTAACATGACTGCCATGTAAGAACAGGGAGAGAGTTGAGGATGAACTAGAGGATGGGACAGTAAAAGATCCCCTTGCGAGAGAGCTTCCTGGAAAAGGGGTCAGTAAAGCCAGGCTTTGAAGGATGTGTAGGCGTTAACCAGGTGTAGAGTTCAAGACAGAGAGGCTTGCCAGTCCAGAGGTACAGAAGTGGGAAGATTTAAGGGAACTCAGGTGCTCTGAGTGCGTAGAGTGGAGGGTGTGCGCGTGGGGAGTGGGAAATGAGACCGAGAGTTCAGAGGAAGCTGGACCAAGAAGCAGATGGGTCTCCACTTTATCCTGGGGTGCTAGGGCCAATGGCAGGTATATGAGCCAGGCAGCAGCTGACCAGATCTGGGTGTCAGTAAGACTCCTGACTAGTTTAGCCTGGATTCCAAAGTCAAGACGAGAGAGGTTGACTGTCCTGCTACCTTGCTTTCAGTGCTTCTTCCGCTTCGAAGCCTTTGGGCCTTTCCAGGATCCCTACCTCTGTGGCTCTCTTAGCACCTGGCATGCCCTCTGCGGGTTTGATAATTGACTGGTGTGTTCCTCTCCTTCCCTTTCCCACCCCACCCAGGAGCTCCCGCAGGCAGGGAGTGGAGCAGAGCCATCTTTGGATGACTGGCTTCACCTTGCATGGGCTGGGCACAGAAAGGCAGCAGAAGGGGTGTGCCTGTGTGCCCATGAGGGATGACTGTGCATGCGTTTGCCAGTGCAGGGAAGGGTGCGAGGGTGGCTGAGTCACACTGGGTGCACGTATCTCTTTCTTGGGTGCCTCTCCACTCAAACCTTTCTATGGTGTGTAGTTTTCTTTTACTCTTTGGGGGCCCACCACCCAGCTCCCACATAAATACATGGAGACTTATTCTTACTTATGAGTGGCCAGCCTTAGTTGGGCCAGCTTTTCTACTTAAATTATCCCATTTCTCTTTAACTATGTTTGCCCCTGGGATTTTTACCTTCCTTTATTTTATATATCTTTCTTTCCTTCTTACTCCGTGGCTGGATGTATAACTGGGTGCTGTACCCTAGCGTCCTCCTCTCCTCCTTTTCTAGCTTCTCCTCTTCCTCTTCTCTCTTTTAGATTTCTCCTCCTATTTAATCTCTCTTCCTGGTAGCCCCATCTATTCCTCTTCTGCCTAGCTACTGGCTGGTCAGCTCTTCATTAGACCAATCAGGTGTTTTAGACAGGCAAAGTGAAACAATTGCAACATAAAAGAATTCAATACATCTTTTCATTGTTAAACAGATATTCCACAGCATAAACAAATGTAACACATCTTAAATCAAACATTTGTGTACAAGAAGGACATAGCCATTAATCCAGCCAGCCAGCCACACATATTTCTATATATTCATCTACTCATCTGTCATTCCACTCACCCAATCACTCAATTATACATCCATGCATGCATACATGCAATTTTCCATGTATTCATCTGTTCACCCATCTGTTCACTCATCTGTTCACCTGTTCAACAACATATGCCCATCCATCCATCCATCCATCCTTCCACTCACTTACTTACTAACCCATTTTTGCCTACCCATCTTACCATTCATCCACCAGTCTGTCTGTTCACACATCCACTTACCCGCCCACCTAGTCACCCATTTGTCCACTTACTCACCTACCTACCAACCCATTCATCTGCCTACACATCCATCCATCCATCCATCCATTCATCCATCCAATCATTCAATCATTCATGTACATATCAACCATTAACCTACCACCTACCCATCTACTTATCCCTCTTTTCATCCATCCACCAATCCCACCCACCGATCCATCCACCCATCCATCCACTCATCCATCCATCCATCCATTCACCAATCCAACTATCTATTTCTCCTTTCCTTCCTTCCTTTGCTTTATTCTTTTAAAATAAAAAACAAGTGTGCATGTGTGTCTCTGTGTGTGTGCATGCATGTGTGCACACACATGTATGTGTATGTACACACTTGTAGTTCAAGGCTCAACATTTTCCAGCTAAACTTGTGAGCCTCAGAGACTCTGTTTTTACTCCCCAGCTCTGGGATCACAGGTGCTTGCAGCCAAGCCTGACTTATTTTAATTAGTTTTTATTTTCTTATTTTGTATGTGTGTTAGGGCAGGTGTGAACCACAGCACATAAGCAGAGATGAGAGAACAACTTGCAAGAGTCTGTTCTCTCCTTCAACCATGGGGATTCGTGAGATCTAACTTGGGTCTTTGGGCTTGGTGACAAGCACCTTTACCCACTGAAGCATCTCACTGGGCTGTAACTTTTTTCCCGGGTTCTGGGGATCCACAGTCAGTCCTCCTGCTTGTACAACAAGTACACTTACTCTCAGAGCCCCTTTTCCAGCTCCTGTTTTTTCTCTCATCTGTCTACCATTTGATTCATTCATTCACTGAATGATAAAGGTTTTTGGTATTTTTTTTTGAGGCAATGTCCCAGGCTGGCTTTGAACTCACTACATAGCCCAAGGTGTTTCTGAACTTCTGAACTTCCTACCTCCTCCTGGGATTGCAGGTGTGTGCCACAAGTCCAGCTCATTACATCAGCTTTGATTTCTCCGGGTTTCCTCTCTTAGCAATCTTTGTAACATCATCTACAAAGATCTGCGATTCACATTTGATGTTCTGAAACTCATAGTGCCAAATAACACCCCCATCTTTGAAGGTCTTGGGGACATGATGTCCCACGGTGACATGGAATTCCTTCCTATATCTCATTGCAAAGCTTATGATTTGCTACTTCACAGATAAACTGTAGTATTATACCAGGCTTATGTACGAAGCCATCAGTAGCAGGACGTTCACCCTGGCATCCAGGTGCTGCAGGCCACTCTGGAGTCTCTCCCCTTGAAGAACTGTTGGGGGTTCAGCCCTGGCCCCATGACCTGCCTCATTAGTTCAGGCTCAGCCAAACCTGCCATGTCTGCTTTTCTGGAGCTTCTTGGTCATCATGGCAGCCAGATCCAGTCAGAAAACTTGGTGGATGTGGGTAAAAAAAGCTTCATGATTCCCTAACCTGTGACTCGGGCAATATCTAGCTTTTGGTATGTGTGTTGGCTTGTGGGTGTGTGTATATGCATTCGTGCATGTAAAGTCCTGAGGGTATCCCAGCTGTCACTCCTCATGTGCCTTCCATCTTGTGTTTTGAGACAGGATCTGGCTTGGAGCTTGTGAAGACTGGTTGGCCAGTGAGCCCCATATACTTCTTTTTACCTTCACACGGCTGGGATTATAGGTGCATCTTAAAAAATAAATTAACTTTTATTTGGTATGTCTGGAAGGGAGAGGAGGCACTAAAGTGCCGTAGTACATATGAAGAGGTCAGAGAACAACACTTGATTCTCTCCACCTTGTACACACCAGAAGAGGGAACCAGAACTCATTATAGATGACTGTGAGCCACAATGTGGTTGCTGGGAGTTGAACTCAGGACCTCTGGTAGAACAGCCTGTGCTCTTATATTTTTAAATATAAGGAAGCCCAGCATTCAGGACCAATGAGGTGGCTCCGTGGGTAAAGTCAATTGTTGGCAAGCCTGATGAACTGAATTTACTCTCTGAGACCCACATGGAAGAGGAGTACTGACTCCTACAAATTGTCCTTTGACCTCCATGTAAGTGCCAGGCACGTGTGTGCTCACACACACACACACACACACACACACACACACACACACACAGATAGATAGATAAATACATACATATATACATGCAGATTTTCTAAAACTTGGGTTTCTTTTGTATTTATTTTTAGTGTGTGCATTTGTGCACGTATGTATAAGTATGCACTTTATCATGTATGTGGATGTCTGAGCACAGGTTGTGGGAGTCAGTTCTCCTCCTTTTCCTTCTGAGTCCCAGGAATTAAACTCAGGTCATCAGACTAGCAGGAAGCATCCTTACACACAGAGATATCTAGCAGGCCCTTTCCTTTTAGTAAATCTATTAACACAGCAGCCCAGGTTGGCCTGGATCATATTGTGCACGTAACTGAAGCTGCCCTGAAATGTACAGTGATTTCTGGCTTAGTGTATCAACTGCTCATATTACAGGCATGCAACACCTCGCCCAACTCAGGGCTCTCCCGCGAGAGCAATGGGGAGCCATGGGAGGTGTTTGAACAGGAGAGGCTTAGGTTCAGATCAGCATGTTATAAGATTTATCAAGGGAGGGCTGGAGAGATGGCTCAGAGGTTAAGAGCATTGCCTGCTCTTCCAAAGGTCCTGAGTTCAATTCCCAGCAACCACATGGTGGCTCACAACCATCTGTAATGAGGTATGGTGCCCTCTTCTGGCCTGCACCACAGACAGAATATTGTATACATAATAAATAAATATTTTTAAAAAAGATTTATCAAGGGATGGATGTGAAGGTGGAGAGAGATAGGAGGGCAGGAGCCCAGAGAAGAGGCCCAAGGAACTCATAAGCAGAGGTCGGAACTCAGTCTGGGATCACCGCTGCCTCTTCTCTCTCCACAGCTGCCATTGCGCCCAAGGATGAGTTTTTCTACAGCTTCCTGAAGCCTTGGTTAGGTGAGTGCCACAGGGAGGAGGGTGATCCTCACTCAGAGCAGTGGAAGGAAACCGGTTTACTTTGCAACTTTGCAAAGTTGGGTGCTAGCATGGAGAACAGGCAAAATGGCTGCCTTCCCCCTCCATTCAACCCCAACTGGTTTTTATATTTCTTTTCTATTTATTTATGTTTGTTGATTTATTTTAGTATATTGGTGGTTTTTCCTGCATGCATGTCTGTATGAGGGTGTCAGATTCCCTGGAATTGGAGTTAGACAGTTGTGAGTTGCCATGTGGGTGCTGGGAATTGAACCTGGGTCCTCTGGAAGAGCAGCCAGTGCTCTTAACTGCTGAACCATCTCTCCAGCCCCAGGTTTTTATATTTCTAATGTTTCTCTGCCCTTTGGATTTCTCATTGGCTAAGTTCTTCAGGGAGGTACTGTCATTCTGGTGTCTAGCATTGTCCCTTCCTCAGATTCCTGTCCCATAAGTTGAGGACAAAAAGGCTCACCTGTTGTGTATCTTGGGACTGGAGACTCCCTCTGCTTCTGACACAGGGGCTTAGACTTCCTATACCTTTCAGTTTTAGGATAAATTGAGGTCACGTACAGCAGGCACTGGCAGGCAGCTGGGGAAGATGTGGGAGGAGGTGGGGTTGCCCCCTGACTTTCTGTCATTTTCCAATGGACTCTAAACACACTTCATATTGAAAAGGGAGCCAAAATGGTTGTCTTTGAGACAAGAAAGTCAGGGGGGGAGTGTATGGGGTTTCTTGGAGGGCTTAGGTCAGGGAGAGGAGTGGTCTCTAGCCTTTGGTTTTCTGGGTTCAGGGGATGGACTTTTGCTCAGCAAAGGGAACAAGTGGAGCCGCCACCGCCGCCTGCTGACGCCTGCTTTCCACTTTGACATCCTGAAGCCCTACATGAAGATCTTCAACCAGAGCACAGACATCATGCATGTGAGTCCCAATACTCATCTGGGCAGGCCTCAGAGTAGAGGGGCAGTGTCCTTGCCACACCTGAAATGGGTTGGCAGTGGGTCCCCCTTGCTCCTGTCTGAGCAGCTGTGGTCTGCGGTCTTCACGGTCTTCACGCCTGGTGGCCTCGTGTTTCCCTTCCAGGCTAAGTGGCGGCGGCGGCTGGCAGAGGGCTCGGTGACCTCCTTCGATATGTTCGAGCATGTCAGTCTTCTGACCCTGGACAGCCTTCAGAAATGTGTGTTCAGTTACAACAGTGACTGTCAGGAGTGAGTGTGACCCCCCAGGGTAGGTGGGGGTGGAAGGAGAGCTGGACCCTCCCTGCTGTGAAGCAAGCTTGGCTGTGCACCCTGAACCTTGTTCTTTTTCTTCCTGGTGGCCCCCAAGGTGACATCACCTCTCTAAGCCTCCGTTCTCCTATAAAAAACGATCATAAAAAAGGATCAAGTGAGATTTTGGTTGGGTGTGGTAGTCCACACCCGTGATCCATAATTGCAGCATTTGAGAGGTTGAGGCAAAAGGATCTTGAGTGTGAGTTTAGCCTGGACAGCTTAGTGAAGCCTCATTTCACAAACCCCACAGAGCTAGATGGCACACACCTTTAAACTGAGCACTCAGGACACAGAGGCAGGAAGATTGCTCTGAGGTAAGACCAGCTTGCACAGTGACCTTTAGGATAACCTAGGCTGCATCTTGTGAACCTGTCTCAAAAGCAAGCAAGCAAGCAAGCAAGCAAAAACCTCATATAAATACATAATTAAGGAGGTAAAATGATGTCAGCCAGTGTCCTCACACTTAGTGTGGATGCTTAGGAAATGCTGCTCTCCCTTCTTCCTCCACAGAGAGGGCACAGCACAGAAATGTCCACCTCATTCTTTCTTTGATTCCTACCTCTCCTTCCTCTTTTCCCTCCTTCCTTTCCTCTTGTCCTTTCTATCCCTTTTCTTCCCTCTTATTTGGTCTTATCCCCTCTCCTTCCTCATCTTCTTTTTCTTCATCTTTTTTCTGTATTGCTATTTTCCTTCATCCCTATCTCCCTCCTTCTCCTTCCTTATGCCCACTTTTTTTTCCTCCTTTAAAATATATATGAAAAACTTTGTTTATCTTTTAATACTATGCCTTTGTGTCCATACATGTGCAGGCATGTGCACATGAGTACAGGGGGCCATCGAGCCTAGAGGTGTCAGAGGCCCCGGAGCTGGAGTTACAGGCAAGCTGTGAACTGTCCAGCATGGGTGCTGGGAATTAAACTTTATTCCTCTGGGAGACTAGCATGTGCTCTTAACTATTGGGTCATTCTTCCATCCCATCCTACAGGCTTTCACACAGTACCCAGGGTGGCCCCTTGATCATCCCTGATTCCCCCTCTTTAATGCTGGGATTACAGGAGGGAGCCACCACCCCTAATCCTTTGCTGAACAAAGATGAAAATATCTGATTTTGAGAGATGCTCTCAGGATGAAACAATGTGGCATCTTTCCTGGCTTGTAAAAAGCATTCAGTGAATAGTTGTTGACTGAACTAATAAAATAATAATCACGTAGGTTTGTGATTTCCCAAATATTCCTTATGGGACTGATTGTGCAACTCTGAAGTAGAGTGCCTCTTATGTAGGAGGCCCTCGGTTCCATCTTTACTCTTGCGCAATGAAATATAATAAGCCAGGAACAGGGCTTAAGAGATGATCCAGTGGTTACAAGCACATGATGCTCTCGCACAGGATGGGAAATTTGGTTCTCAGCACAAATGATGGGCAAGCAGTTAATAAACCACCTATAGCTTCAGTTCCAGGGGTATCTGGTGCCCTCTTCTGGCCTCCAATGGCACCTGCATGCATGTGGTGAACACACTCTCAGATCCCTACACGAGCTGGCTGTGGTGGCAGAAGTCTGTAATCCCAACCCTTGGGAAGCAGATGCAGGAGGATTTCTGAATTCAAGGCCAGCCTGGTTTACAGAGCAAGTTCCAGGACAGCCAGGGCTACACAGAGAAACTCTGTCTCAAAAAATCAAAAAAGCAAAAGCAAACCAAAATAAAAACCCCACGGGCTGGAGACATAATTTAGTGATTAAGAGCACTTAATGCTGCTGTGTAGGACCCGGTTTGATCCCTAGCACCTCCCTGGCAGTTCAGCACCATCTGCAATTCTAGTTTCGTAGGATCCAGCTCCTGTTTCTGACTTCTGAGCGCACCAGGGACACATATAGTGCACAGATGTGCAAGCAAAGCACTCATACACATAAAATAAAAATAAAAGAATAATAAGACAAAACCCTTTAAATAGAATAAGTCACGTGGTGGTGCAAACCTGCAATCCAAGTACTTGATGGGTAAAGACAGGGCAACAAGAGACTGTGTCTCAAAAAAACACAAAAAGACTGGCGATATAGCTCAGTTGGTAGAGTGCTTGCCCAGTACACGCAAAACCTTGCAGTCCATCTCCAGCCACACACACACACTCACACAGAGAGAGAGACAGAGACAGAGACACAAAGAGAGAGACAGAGACAGACAGACAGGCACACATACACAGAGACGGGGAGAGAGACACACACGGAGAGACAGAGACAGAGAGAGACAGAGACAGACACACAGACACACAGAATACAGGGACTGGAGACATGGCCAAGCTATAAGAGCACTTGCTGCTTTGAAGAACTCGGCATTCAGTTCCAAATACCCACGTGGCAGCTATCAATCAACTGTAACTCCAGCCTCAGTGGATCAGACTCCTTTTGGTCCCTTCACGCACTACACACAGCTGGCGCACAGACATAGATCCTGGCAAAGACTCATATACATAAAATAAAAACAATTTAAAAAATAACAAAATAATACAGAAGTTCTGTCTGTCATTATGCAACGAAGACGGGGCTCATGCATGCCTCTGGGCCGCGCGGGTGGCTCACTGCCCTTCTCTCTGCAGGAGAATGAGCGATTACATTTCTTCCATCATCGAACTGAGTGCTCTGGTGGTGAAACGCCAATACCGCCTGCATCACTACCTGGATTTCATCTACTATTTCACGGCCGATGGGCGGCGCTTCCGCCGGGCCTGCGACACCGTGCACAAGTTCACCACTGAAGTCATTCAGGAGCGGCGGCGGGCGCTGCACCAGCAGGGCGCAGAGGCATGGCTGAAGGCCAAGCAAGGCAAAACCTTGGACTTCATAGACGTGCTGCTGCTAGCCAAGGTGAGGCTGGGTAGAAGCAGGCTCCTGGCTCCAAAATTACACCCAGTGCTGAAAAAAAGATTCTCAGACTCGTGGGGATTACAGTTATGAGCTGCAGTTCTTCTACAAGAGCAACAAGTGCTCTTAACTACTGAACTATCTTTCCAGTCTTTTTGTTTTCGTTTTTCGAGACAAGGTTTCTCAGTAGCTTTGAAACCTGTCCTGGAACTAGCTCTTGTAGACCAGGCTGGGCTCGAACTCACAGGGATCCGTCTGCCTTTGCCTCCCGATGCTGGGATTAAAGGCATGCACCACCACCAACCAACACATTCCAATCTTTCTTGTTTGTTGCCTCTTCTTTACTTTTGAGGCAGTATCTTATTTAGCCAATACTAACCTCAAACTCTTTGTGTAGCTGAGGATGACTTTGAATTTCGGATACTCCTGCCTCCGTCTCCCTAGTGCTGGCATCACAGGGATATGTCACTTAGCTTCTTGTGTGGAATTTTGGATACAGTTCTGGATTCCAGCCCTGACTCAGAGGGTATCTGATTGATATCATCATACCCTGGTGCTCATAAGACCTGATGACAAAGTTGCTGGGTATCCAGCAGGACAAATGGCTGTCAGGAGTTGCTCAGTCAATGCAGGTGTGCAGCATGTAAGAGTAAACGGTGGTGTGCAAATATGACGGTAGCTCTTGCGGAGATTTAAGTCAGCTCCAGGTAACTTAGAATAGCTGGGTATGGCGACACAAAACCCCAGAACTTGGAAGGTTGAAACAGGAGGATTGAGATTTGAGACTACTCTAGGCTATGTGACCTGCGAAGAAATGAAGAGGAGGAGAGGGAAGAGGAGGAGGGCTGGCAAGATGGCTAGAGGTTAAAGAGGCTTGTCAGCAAGTCTGATGGCCGGAGTTCTAGCCATAGAACTCACGTGATGGAAAGAAGAACTGAAAATTGTTCTGACCCCATAGGCGGTATCTCCCAGGAGAGGCTTGAGAGGCAGGTGTGTCTAGGAAATACACAGTCCTGACTCCATCTGCAGCAGCAGCAGCAGCAGCAATAACAACAACACACATACGCACACACTCCTAATCACTTAGTGAAACTGTATCTGGTAGTTTATGTAAATGGTGAAATTACCTAATGCATTTCTTCCTTTTCTTTTTACATTTATTTATTTGTTTATTTATTTCGTGAGTACATGAAGGTGTGTGAGCATGCTGTCATAGTGAAATTACCTAATGCATTTCCTCTTCTTCTTTTTACATTTGTTTATTTATCGAATCTATGAAGGTGTGTGACCATGCATGTGCCACAACATGGATGTGGAGGTCAGAGGGCAAACTGTGGGAGTTGCTTCTCTCTTACCATGTGGGTTCTGGGGATCGAACTCAGGTTGTCGGTAGGAGACACCTTTATGTACTGACCCATCTTTCTGTCACCCTCACTCATTTTTTGAACTGTCACATAATTGTCAAGTGATGCCTACATGAACTCCCTTTGACATTCCTTCCCCTTTCAAACCTTTCATCGTTTATAGTAGGTTGCATCCTTCACTCTACTTGGAGTATTTATTCCCTGTTTAGTTTCGGAGAGGGGTGGATGGGAAGCCAGGCACAGTGGTGCACAGAAGTGCACGGTCCTTGGGTGACTGAGGTGGAAGGAAGTTTGAGATGAGTCTGGGCTGCATATGGAGTCTCAGAGAGAGTGGGGTAGAAAGGGCGAGCTGAGGATATGGCTCATCAGGTAAAGATGCTTGCTACAAAGACCGATGACCTGAGTCAGTCCCTGTGATCCACATGTTCAAGGGGGAAAGGATTCCAGCAAGTTGTCTTCTGATTCTCTCATGTGCAGCATGTTGGTGTGTGCACGCAAGTACACACAAATGTGAACACACACACTAAATAAGTAAATATGTATGCACACAACAAATAAATAAATGTAAAAAATAGAAATAGGAAAAGAGGAAGAAAGACAAGAAAAAGGTAAATGCAAAGAGGTAGGTCTTACTTTGGGGGTCTTCTAGGTTGTGGGAAGTGGGGTAAAGTGGGCTCAGCATCCTCCAAATCTGACTTTGGGGGACCTCTAGGATATGGGAAGTGGGGTAAAGCAGGCTCAGCATCCTCCACTGCCATTGCAGGATGAAGAGGGAAAGGAATTGTCTGATGAGGACATCCGGGCAGAGGCTGATACATTCATGTTTGAAGGTAAGGATGCCGAGTTAGGCGGAGAAGTGCGGCTGTCCTCCCGGTTTGGGGAACACCCCAGGGGACACTGTAGTCTGCCTGGAGGTGGCAGCTTTACCATACCTATCTGCCACAGGTCATGACACAACATCTAGTGGGCTGTCGTGGGCACTGTTCAACCTGGCGAAGTACCCGGAGTACCAGGAGAAGTGCCGGAAAGAGATCCAAGAAGTCATGAAAGGCCGGGAGCTGGAAGAGCTGGACTGGTCAGTTGGGAGGGTCAGGAGGATTGAAGGGAGGAGTCTCTGCTCTATCACTTTCGGGTTATGTGGCCTTAGACAAGGCCCTTAAGCTTCCAGAATTCCAACTAGTAACATAGGGCTGACCGTGATGCCTACCCCTTCTTCCGTAGTTCTCAGAACCACTCCACCTAGCAAACATCCCTCAAATTCAGTGGCTTGTGGCTGGCATTTAGTTACCACTTTACCCGCAGGTGATTTTTTTGTGGTTATTGAGCCCCGTTGTATGGAGTGGAGCTACTTCCAAACTGTTGTCTGGATTCAGGTTTCTTCCAGGAATCTCTTCATTCTGCTAGGATCCAGTGTTCCTCTGGGGCTTGTTCTTCTCAAAGATTCCAGAAGTGTAAAAAAAAAAAGTTATGCATGCACCAAAACATTGTGGAGGAGGCAAATCCCACGGTGAAACTCAACAAGAGTGGGGCGAGAAGGTCCCAGTGGCCTGAGAATATGCCTGTAGACACATTACTCTCTGGGAAGGGATGTTTCAGTTTGGCGGCAGTGGCATGCCAGGGTGATCATGTTTGCAAGGAGAAAGTGCAGAAGAGAAAGCAGAAAGACAGTCTTGAGCTGTGAGCTAACTCTGAGGGATGCAGAGCAGAGCCCTGTGGCCAGGCGTGGTGGCACACCGGCCATTCCAGCCTTCAAAGGCTGAAGCAGGAAGAGTTCAAGGTCAGCCTTGTCTACACATCGTGTTTGAGGCCAGCCAGGGGTATATGAGTCACTGTTTCCAAAAAAAACAAGAGGTCTGGGAGATGCTGTAGTTGGCAAAATGTTGCCTTATGAACATGAAAGAAAATCACGCTAAAAAAAGCTGGTGTTTTAGTTATTGTTTTATTGCTTTAAAGAGACATCATGACTATGGCAACTGTTATAAAGGAAGGTATTTGACTGGGGCTTGTTTATAGTTTCAGAGTTTAGTCCATTTCCATCATGGCAGGAAGCATGGCAGCATGCAGGCAGACATGGTGCTAGAGAAGGAGCTTAGAGCTCTGTAGCTCAATCTATAGACAGTAAAGAGAGAGACACTGGGCCTGGCTTGTGCACTTTACGACAGCCACATAAAGCTTCTCTGGGGCTGGAGATACTGCACAGTGGTTAAGGGGTCCTGAATTCCAATCTGAGCCCTGAGCAACTCACCATTGCTTATCATTCCAAGTACAGGTGATATGGTGCCCCCTTCTGGCTGTCATGGGCATCTGCATACATGTGACAGATACACCCAAAATTAACCTGTTAGAGTTAGGTGTGGTGGCACACAAGTCTAGTCCTCGAGGCTGAGACAGGAGGATTGCAGTAAGATCGTGATTAGCTTAAGCTATATAACAAAACTTTGTCCCAAACAACGCAATGCACACAACATGCATGCACGCACGCACAAGAAAGAAAGCGTTTTGATTTTTAAAAAATGAACTAATAGTTATAACTAGTCCATTTTGGATTTCTGAGTACAATAAACTATTCTGAAATTGGCAATGAAACAGAAAATACAACAGATGAAATCTGCAAAGGATGCATACAGGCTGGTAACTTGCTCCTGCTCTTAAGTTCCCAACTGCTTTGGTACCTCCTGTGATTGGACAACAATTCATCAATGCTAGGTTAGGGCTGGCCCCAGCAGCCAGCCCCATTGCTTGCTGTTTCTTTTGTCACTGTTCTGACCGGTTGATGATCAGATAAATGTATCTGAACCTAGGACCTCATATATACCAACCAGTTGGACTATCACTGAGAAACATTCTCGGCCATCTTTTCCTTTTTTGTTTCTATTACATTTATTTATTTATTTATCTAACGTGTGTGCACGCATGTGTGTATTACTGTATACATGTGGATGTTGAAGGGCAACCTGCAGGAGCTGGCTTGCTCCTTCTCCAGGGACTGAATACAGATAGTCAGGCTTGGAAGCAAGCTTAACTCACTGAGCCTTCTCACTGCCTTCCTCTTGTTTTTGTTTTGTTCTGTTTTAGGACAGGGCCTCACTAACTAAGTTTCTTGGGTTGACTTTGAACTCACTCTCTAGCACAGCTTCCCAGCTAACTGGAATATAGGCTTGGTGGTCAGATACTTTGTATCCTAAGAGTTTGTTATGAGGCTTGAGGTCACAGTCAGTGCCTTCAACAAACCAGGTTCAAATAGGCCATTCTCAACTAAAGCAGCCAAATTACTAATGGAAAACAGAAAAAGGAGATTTATTCAAAGTGGCCACATTGGGAAAGGGAGGAGGTAGAGGACAAAAAGTAACAGTGTTACTTTCTCAAGTCCATTTTTGCGGCCTGAAATGAGGTTAACGTTTAAGGAGAGGCCAGGGTTATATATATGTAAACAGCCCTGTCAAGGTGTGGTTCCACCCAGGATTGGCTCATCACCGTATGTACTGTAAAGTGATCGAACTGTAAGTCTCTTCCTGGGAGAGAGATTCCCTCCTGGGTGCTGAGCCTTTACATTCTCCCCTTTCCTGGCATTAGATCCCTGGAGGAATTCCAGTTTCCTGGACTCCATTGCTTGAGTAATCAGATCCTCAGACTGAGAGGTGCAGGGTCTCTTCAGAACATCTTTCTTCCTTCCTGGCCAGTCACACTCCTGACACCAGCCTGGGACACTGCAGACTGCAGAAGCTGTGGGGCCATGGCGGATCTCTGAATTGGTTCTACGAAAACCATTCCTGTGTGTGCATGCGTGTGTTCGGGGAATTACACGTGTGTGCGTGCGTGTGTTCGAGGAGGAGTCACAGTTCCTTTCTCTTCAGGGACGACCTGACTCAGCTGCCCTTCACCACCATGTGTATCAAGGAGAGCCTCCGCCAGTTCCCACCCGTGACGCTCATCTCTCGCCGATGCACCGAGGACATCAAGCTGCCAGACGGGCGCATCATTCCCAAAGGTAAACCATGCTCCGGCATGGTTTACAGGGTTCCAGCCATGCCTGCTGTGGGTGCAGGACCCCTACGATGCCTGTGTGTCTGTTGCTAGTGATGCGGGCGTCTTAGTTTCATTTCCTGCCGATGTGACAATATACATAACCCGGCAAGAGCGATTTTAGGGGTAAAGTGTTTGTTTGGTTCATGATTCCCAGTTACAGTCTATCATGGTAGATGGATTAGGGTATTGCAGCCACAGACAAAAGCAGAAAGCAAGGAATGACTCCATGCATGCCAGTGTTCAATTCTCTCCTTTTTATTCTGTCCAGGTCCTAGCCCATGAAATGGTACCACTCACACTCAGTGCGTCTTCGCACCATAAGTAATCTAGTTAAGATCTTTTACGGGGGCTGGAGACATGGCTCAGTGCTTTAAGAGCGCTGGCTCCCAGGACCCATATGGTGGCTCACAACTGTCTGTAACTCTATTCCCAGAGGATCCGATACCCTGTTCTTAACTCTGTAGGCACCAGGCTTGCATGTGATACACATACATACATGCAGGTAAAATACTCATACACACAATAAATAAATAAACAAACCTAAAAATATATAAAAAAGAATAAAAGGGCTTGCTATTATTGTAGAGGACCTGATTTTAGTTCCAAGCACCTTGTTGTGAGCCAGGGTATCTGACACTCACTTCTGGCCTCTGTGGGCATCTTCATACATAAGTCATACATAAGACACATACATACATACAAGTACATATAAAATAAAAATAAATTTTGAAAAGGAAAACTTCTCACTGGCATGACCACAGACAAGTCTAACGAGGCAGCCCCTCACTGAGACTCCTTTTCCAGATGATTCTAGACTGCAATAAGTTGATATAACTGGCAGGCACAGAGGGCAACCTGGGTGTGTGTGGAGGAGGTAGATGTGCCTGTAGCCAGAGTGGAGAGGCCTGGACCTGGGTGGGTGCTAATGGTAGAGGGTTAGTTTCTTTAAAACAAATTATTCTCATTTTATTATTACTACTGCTACCCCCTTTTTATTATTATTACCACTACCCCTTGTGTGTGTGTGTGTGTGTGTGTGTGTGTGTGTGTGTACATGCACATGTATGGAGGTCAGGACAGTTTTCAGCAGTCAGTGTGTGTGTGTGTGTGTGTGTGTGTGTGTGTACATGCACATGTATGGAGGTCAGGACAGTTTTCAGCAGTCAGTGTGTGTGTGTGTGTGTGTGTGTACATGCACATGTATGGAGGTCAGGACAGTTTTCAGCAGTCAGTGTGTGTGTGTGTGTGTGTGTGTGTGTGTGTACATGCACATGTATGGAGGTCACGACAGTTTTCAGCAGTCAGTTCTTTTCTTTCACCATGAGTTCTAAGGTTTGAAACCAGGTCCTCAGGATTTCACAGCAAGCATTTCTAACCTGCTGAGCCTTTTTAAAAAAATTCTGACCCAGAAGGTTAGGTTCATTCAGTAGCCATCTCTCTCCTGGGAGCCAAGCTATATTTGGGGTGATGCTTGGGGCTCAGACTGAAGTACCACCCAGTTTCCGGAGAGCTGCAGTAAGCTCCACACATTCCTGTCCATGTGGCATCAAGGATGGCTTGAGAAGCCCAGGACAGAGGGAAGACCTCATCCAGGGAAGAAATGTGGACAGCCATTCTCCAAGACGTAAGACAAGTATGTTTATGGAGCAGAACTTCAGGGTGCAGGTGGTGAATGAATGGCCTTGAGGGCCGAGTGCAGGCACCTGACTCCATCCAGAGGGCAGAAGAGCCAAAGGAGGAGCTACATGTAGAGTGAGCATTGCTATACCTTTGAGCAGAAAAGTCATTCTGTATGGACAGTCAGGTGATGGGGTTTGCTAGAGAGAGGCAGGGAGAACAGACATTGCAGCAAATGTTTTCAGAAAAGGACGGACAGGAAGTGGTGGTAGCTGGCGGAAATCTCTCCCTGACTGCAGAGAGAATCAGGAGTGTGTGTGTGTGTGTGTGTGAGCCTCAAAGGCTCCCTTGGGCCCCACTGATTCCAAATGTCTCTACAGGTATTATCTGCCTGCTCAGTATCTATGGGACACACTACAACCCCCTAGTGTGGCCTGACTCTAAGGTAAGTTCCTCCCTTTGTCCTCCCGTGGCCGTGGATCCTTCTCGGGGCTGGTTGCAGGAAGGAACTGGCCCTCCCCTTCCAGAGCTGCAGTCAGTCCTTGTTAGGAGGTCAACAGTCACTGAGCAGCTACAGGCTGCCGGGCTGTGTTAGGCCTCCGTGCTGGTAACCAACCAGGACACCGTCTTAGCCCTCAGGGCAGCAAGCCAATAGATAAGATCACTTTGGGAACTGCTAAACGCTCTAAGAAAGGAAAAACAGGTGGGATGGGGGCATTTCCCTCAGGGGATCAGGAGAGGTCCTGAAGACAAAATACTGTGTGAGCTGAGAGGCCCAGTCCAAACTCAGGAAAAAGCAAGTGCAAAGGCCCCTGGGGTAGAAAAGAGCCTGGAAGCAGGCACTTTACCACAGGAGATAGGCATAGCTAAACTGTAGTGTCGGTAGGCTGGAACAGATGGCCCTGAGGTGTTCCAGCTGCAGAGGCCCTCAGAGGTTGAGGTGCAGACCAGGTAGTTGGGCCAGTCCCCAGACTCACCCAGGCAATTCCTCACTAGGTGTACAATCCTTACCGCTTTGACCCGGACATCCCACAGCAGCGCTCCCCACTGGCCTTCGTACCTTTCTCAGCAGGTCCCAGGTAAGGCTTCTACTGACCTGAGATGTTGCCACAAATGGGAGGGACTGGGCCAGTGTCAGGTCAGGGGTATCCTCCAAGGAAGTAGAGACCAAGCCTCACCCACAGGTAATTTCTGGCAACACAAGTCCCTTTATACCCTTGGCTAAACCAAGGGTTCGGAATCAGATGGCAATTCCATCCTTGAGGACAGGGTACCCCTCCTGTATGTTAGCCCGGGTTTTTGGACTCACACATTTCTTACAGCTCTGTGATACTGTCTTCGGTTCTACAGAGACAGGAACTGAAGCTCAGATAAGGGTGCTCATCCATCAGGATGTACTATAGTAGTAGGTTTGAACCTTTGACTCCAGGGTTGCAAGTCCTAAGGATCCTTGCCTCTCATTTGAACCCTTCCTGCAGGAACTGCATTGGGCAGAGCTTCGCCTTGGCAGAGATGCGAGTGGTCGTGGCGCTGACACTGCTGCGCTTCCGCCTGAGCGTTGACCGAACGCACAAGGTGCGGCGGAAGCCGGAGCTCATTCTGCGCACGGAGAACGGGCTTTGGCTCACTGTGGAGCCTCTGCCCCCGAGGGCCTGAACGTGCCGGGCGGGGCCCGGCGGAACCCGGGGTTCAAGCTCCGCCCACTCAGGCCTAGACCACGCCTCCAAGGGTCTGGGTCCGCCTCCAGGATCTTGAAGGCGTAGACTAAGCTCCTCGAAAGTACAGGAGGTTAAAGCTTTGTGGAGGAGCCTCTTGTTGGTGACGACCACGCCCCTCAGGACAAGGCCCAGCCCCTTGGGATCTGATTCCTCCATTTGAGGTCAAAGTCCCGCCTTAAATTACCCTCATTCACCTATCAGCGTGAGGGACTCAGGCTAGGCCCCGCCCCCTCGGGCTTGGGCCACGCTCCCAAGACGAGGCAGATCAACCTGGCCCCGCGGATTCAGGTTCCCAGACCTGACTCACAGAACCTTCCTTAGACCTAAGACTCAACGCTGGGACTGGATTCTCGTCTTACCTCCGGCTTCGCCCAGGTTAGCTTCTAAACTGAGGTTTTAGAAGCTGGAGCCTGGGGTTGCAGCCCTGAACCTTCAACATCACCTTTCTAAGACTCGCACCTATGCGGAAGGACTGCACAAGCTGAATCTCAGGACTTTGGCTGTTTGCTTTGTTGTTGTTGTTGTTGTTGTTTTTTGAAACCCGGACCCTTACAAACCCCCTCCTTCTTGGTCACCATCCCTTTGCTGAGTTTTCTCACTTTTTAAGAGGAAAAGCAAAGGGATGCTTTCACCTTTCACTTCAACCCATCCCAGATCCGGAGCCCAAGATGGGGAGGAGGGGTTCTTGGCGGTTGGGAAGTGACTGGGGGAAAGCTGTTTGTTCTCGAACTAAACTCGGATTTTGGGGGGCAGTTTGTGCGCTGTTTATATGGTCAATAGATTGCAAATTAATTCAATGTCTACTGTCGTGGGGTTGGGAGCACAGACCAGCCTAGTGCCTACTCTCGTTGGGGAGAAGCAGATGTTGAACGAACAATTATACATATCAGCGATTTATTTGAAACCTATGACAAGTGCTTCAAACACGAGACCCTGGTTCTGCGTGGATATGACCAAGGTGTGGGGGCCAGGGGAACTTTGATGCTGAAGATTGGAAGCTGGTCAGGAGTGAAGAGTCACAGGCAGAGGAAGAGTGTGGGCAAAGGCCTGGGCTGGGGAAGACCATGGAGAACTTTAGAAACTCACACCAAGCAGAGCTGTTTGCGTCCATCTGGGTGGTGGGAGCAGAATGGAGGAAGGATAGTGGCCAGGGAGCACACAGCAGCAGGGAGTCATGGCAGGTGTGAGCAGGGACAGGGAAGGACATGGCTAGATCAGGCTTCGTATGAAGGAGGTATACTATGAGTTAGGGTCCGGGGAAAGATAGAAATTAGGCCCAGACAGGATGGCTCTGGATCCGGGTAGTTAGCTAACTGTGGAACTAAAAGGAGGGAGAAGTAAGGGAGGCACCCACGCCTGACTGAAGGAGCCAGGCCATGGAGTAATTGCTGACATGCAGAATATTAAAGTTGGAGGCAGTGATGATATTGACAATATCAGTTCATCCAATATTAATAGGCATCTGTTAAGAGCCATGCATACGTTGGGCCTCGGCGTATGTGACATTTAGAGGGCAAGGTGATGAATGACAACAGATAAGTAAAGAGACCAGCATGTTCACTAAGCACCCTGGAGGATATTGTCTGGAGGATACCTTCTCTTGTGAGAAGAAACGGGGAACCACAGAGGGGCCTGAACAGAGGTGGGACACGATTGGTCAGCTGCTATGTTGAATGAACTCTTCAAGAGGCAAAGGGGACCGGTCAGATGGAGGTAGCTGTGTTGGTCCTGATGATGATTGAATCAACATGGTGCTATAGAGGGGATCAAGGTGGCAGGATTCTTGGGAGGAGCGACCATTCCATGAAGGAAGTTCTGGCAGGTTTGCCTATGTGGGGTTCAATAGAAGGTGGGGAGGCTCTAGGTTTAGGCTCAATCTCTTGGCGAAGTAGACCTGCCAAAGGCTGACTGACATAGGGGTTGCAGAGCAGAGCCGATGTCTTGGTGAGATCAGGGTGTCAGTTTTTGAGATGTGAAAGAGGCCCTTTGTAAACCGCCTTGGCGGGTCACTCAGTCTAGGGTTGTAACCCGCCTGGCAGGTCAGTAATTCCAGGGTCCCGGAGAGGCGCTATCTGGAAGATATGGACGAGAGAGAAGAAGGAGGCCAAGCTAGGTTTGTCGAAGCCTCCGTTTATTAGAGTCATGGTTACAGCTTATATAGGATGAGGAATTTGGGGGGCAGGGGCATGGGCAGGAAGGAATCTTGCAGCGGTGGTTCCAGCCGGTTTCGAGGTCCTTGGCCAGGAGGTTACGATCGGTCAGGTCACGATTCCTCGGTCACGAAGTTGCAAGTTGACACTCCTAGTTCTCTAGATAATTGGAGTGTGGGGCGGGTTCGGCTAACAGATAGCTCTCTATTAACAGATAATTGGGTGTGGGGTAGGCTCTGTCAATAAAACAATTGTTAGGGTGTGGAGCTCTTTGCAAACTCCTCAGGGTGATGGTTCCTGTAATGATTTTGGGGGAAATGGCTCCTGACAGCCCTTAGATGTGTGCAGTGTGGGAATCAAATCTAGGGCCTTGTGCATGCTAGGCAAACACGCTACCACTGAGTTGTACCCCTGTTGAATAGGCCTTGAGCCTGAATGCGGATTCCAGGCTGGGACATACATTTTGGAAGTCTACGTGTTTAGATTACATTTCAAGACTTAGGAAGCTGGGCTTGGTGGCACATATCTTTCATCCCAGCACTCCAGAGGCAAAGGCAGGTGGATCTCTGTGAGTGTGAAGCCAGCTTGGTCTATACAGGGAGCTACAGGACAGCCAGGACTATAGAGAGAGTGTGTCTGAAAAAAAAAGTAAAGACGGAACTAAGGGCTGGGGCGGGACTGTAGCTCGTTTAGCAGAGCACTACGCTTGCTCTAATGTGTGTTTGAGCTCTTGTGTTTGATCTCAGCATTACAAGAAACATCACCCCCCCCCACCCCGACGAAGACCATGTGTGTGTCCTTACATTTGCGTGTGCATGTGAGTGTACTGTGATGCTCACACACACAGGTGATGAAGCTTTGGAGCACTCCACAGTTACTGTCCGAATGAGATTTGGGTGAGAGCTAATTCTTCCTATGTGCTTGGCAGAGGTGGACATGCACATCTAGTTCTTGTTTCCTTGAGACGGGTTTCCACCTGGGCCAAGCTAGCCCTGAACTCCAGATGGAAGGACTATCGTCACTTGGTTCCATTGTCTTTCCACAGGCTTTCATTTAATCCAGGCACCGCTCCACAATTTAGATGACTTCTGATTATTTCGTTTAATAGACGCTGAAACTGAGGCCCCAAAGGGAAGCAACTCACTAAATATCCTTATCTTGGGGTCTCGGAGCAGATCTTCTCCTGTAGCATCGTTCAGGGTTCCTGTCTGGTTGGGTCCCTAGGCCAATGTGCAGCGGTGTCTGGAAGATCCACTCAATTGAATTTGAAGACAGTGGCAGCGCCGCTGTGTGTCCTGGGGCGACCCCTGGTGGCATGTTGTGGGATCGTCGGCCCGTGTCCACTGTCCGCGGTACTAGTGGGTTGAGCTTCTAAACTGGCCGACCCGGGTTCTACCTAAGCCACGTGACCTTCGGTGGTGCTGTTGCTCCCACATCGTCGCCACAATGAAGGGGCTTCAAACGCGCATCATTTTCCAATACCTTTTTACTTCTGTCGTGTGCAACCGTATCACCCTCCAGTAACATGGCAAAACAAAACAATCACAAACACTTGGTCTTGGGAGCCAATATCTAACTTTGGTTGGGCCGCTTCTTAGAGGTGGTTGTGGGCATCTGATTGCTCCTCTCTGCGGCTCAGTTTCCCTGGTACCATAAGTCTTACCATTTCATAAACCCTGTGAGGGTGAATACATGAGAGGAGGAAGGGAGGGATAGCGCCAGAGTTCAGGGGGCTGCCGCATCTTCATGCCCCTCCTCCTTCTTTCTTGAGACAGAGTCTCATGTAGCCTAGGGTGGCCTGGAACCACCTATATAGCCACTAAGGGTGACTCTGAACTCCTGGATTTCTTGCCTCTACTCTCATGTGTATTGAGATTACAGGTATACATCACCAGGACTATGTGTACGCAGTCTGTGGGATTGATGATTTTAAATCCCTTTCCATCTTGACCGCAATTTCAGTGACTGATTCTTTTCAGACCACGAGGCTGGGGAGGAGGCACCCTGTTCTTCTCCTACGTGTGTAAGAGGCTCCCCCTGCTGGTTAGCGACACCAGTCCAGACATTCTTCCTCCAAGAATCCCCGTGTTTATGTGTCAACACCTGCCAATTGACTTGTGTGTACCTGTGACCCTGAATGTGTCTAGGCAACTGCATGCACACATCTCAGGGTGTGTGCAAATGTTTATGTGCACGAACGTTTGTGTATTATGTAAATGAGTGTGCCCATGTGAAGTAATAAGAGCGGCGGGGGGCTGCGTCCCTGGCACCCCAGCCACCTGGCTAGCTTATGCCCCAAAATAATTACACAGACACTGTATTCTTTTAAGCACTGCTTGGCCCTTTTAGCTCTAGCACTTACAGGCTAATTCTCACATCCCGATCAACCCATCTCTAATAATCTGTGAGAACCGGTCTTACCGGGAAGATTCTAGCCTAGTCCATCCTGGGTCGGAGCTTCATCCCGGGAGCGGGGCATGGCGTCTCTCTCAGGCGTCTGTTCCCAAGAGGAGAGCTGTGAGTCTCTCAGCCCACTTCCTCTTCCTCCCAGCATTTTGTTCTGTTTACTCCTCCCACCTATCCTCTAACCAATAAAATGGGCCAGGGCAGTGCCTTTATTAGCCAATGACCTTCCTCCATCATTTCCCCTTTTTCGATTTAAACAAAAAAAAAAGGCTTTAACATAGCAAAATTACATATAACAAAACAGTTATCAAGTAAAAGTTACAATAATCTTTATCATAACTAAGGAAAACTATAACTGTAACTAACTATTCTTAACTCCATCAAAGACTCCAGAAAGATATATTACCTAAGTAAACAAGAACTAAGAAACTTCAAACTCTAGAAATGACAAAGACATCTCGCTGCCTGGACAGTCACCCAAAGTTCTTTTGTACCGTTGGGGCATCCATCTTCAGCCTTCAGGCCCATGGTATCCAGCAGACATTTCCATAAAGCAGGAAAATTCAAAGTCAGTTCAGTCACTATCTGTTGTGTCCTGCAGAATGTCTCGCAGACTCTTTCATGAATCAGGAACCCCGAAAGATCATCTCACCTTAGGCAAGTTCAGTAGTCCTCTCTCTGCGGGTTCTCTGTGTCCAGTTTATGCAATAGTCCAGGCAAGAGCAGTTTCTTGCCCAAATGGCTATCAAACTCCATAAGGATCCTCTTCGATGCCCATCTTCCTCTTGAAGTAGATTGATGCTGCCAGGAGCAGAGTGTCTCATTGTCATGAAAAGTCCTAAGTTATTAAAACATTAAATGTCCTATTCTGTAATCTTTGAAAGACATGAAGAATGTCTATCTAAAATATATCTCTATATATCTAGAAAATCTAACTAACATGACTACAAGCTTTACTATTATCGATGATTATCCATTAACAACCTATATTTCTTAATTATACAGTACATATTTAAATGAACTACACAATCACAATACCTTAATAAAGATCAGAAATACATATACATATAACAAAATTGACCTTAAATTTAAATCACTAAAACAAAATCCATATCAATGTAAATTATTCATATCTCTATCATATCCCCCTTTAAATGTAAAAGGACGTTTATAAACCATATTTGGGAATATGGGCGCAGTTTTTTCTCTCCAAACTGCTTCCTGCTGAATGGGGGCGTCGTTAATTAGGTCTTTCATGGTATAACCTGTGTGCTAGTTTCATCTCAGTTGGCAGTTGAGCAAAGCAATTTTCTGAAGGCGTTCACACCAACCCTTCAGGAGGGCGTGGTCCATCATACCAAATCGGAATAGAAGAAATGAACAGTGTCTCATCCTCTGTGAAAACAAAATAAGAAACTCCTTTCCAAAGTATCATGTTCTTAGATCCAAATTTCAAATTCAAGGCATTTTCAAAATATCTATGTTGGATTAGTTCAGCAGCATTTATAAATAAATATCTTTTAGTAGCTTTTGCTCTTTCCTCAGCATTCAAACAATTCAAAGAGAGCATAATAGCATACAGTATCAAAATTCTCTGTGTATTTTCCATCTTTGTTCGTTTTATTTTAACCTCTATTTTGTTTATTTTTACTTTTAACTCTTTGCTTTTTGAGACAGGTTCTCTGTATCTTTGACCTGAAGTAACTCTGTAGACCAGGCTGTCTTTGAACTCTCAGAGATCCGCCTGTCTCTGCCTCCCAGGCATTCGGGATTAAAGGTGTAAGCTAGTACACCTTGAACTCACAGAGATCTGTTTGCCTCTGCCTTCTAGGCACTGGGATTAAAGGCGTGTGCTACCACACATAACAATTCTCTTCCTTTTTTTTTTTTTTACTTTAAGAACTTCAACTTTTAGTCTGCATATATTTTTAACACACTTCAAACCATTTAGAAATTTTCTTTGTCTTTGAATCTCTCTTTACTGTATATCTCTCTTTTTCTGACCACATGAGTCTTCAATTTACCAAGCAATATCAGTAGGATTAAAGGCGTGGCTTTGCCAGCTGGATCCAGCCCATTCCTTAGCTTTTCAGCCTCATGGCTGAGGTACTGGCTGTAGCCAGCAAGCGAGCTTCAGCAGCCTGTGCTTGCAAACCGCACAAACCGCCTGCGTAAAAGAGTCAAGAGTTTGTCCTGGCAGGACAGCCCAGAAAGCCGGCATTTTTAAACGGCACAGCTTTTTTCCTGCTACGGCTGAAAACCGAAAAGCATGCATTCAGCTTTTTGTCAACACCGTTTAAGTGTTTCGTGGCAGGACCTCTTAATGAGCTGCAGGCTTTGCAGCTAAAGCTGAGTCAGGAAGCCTCTCTTAGATGAAAGCGCATGCTTGCCTCTAACAAGCAGAGCAGGCCCGAGAACACAGTCTAGTTGCCATCAAACAAATCATAGCACTTTACTCCAAATGCTCTATTCAAAAGCTCTGTCCCCCACAGGAGCCAGACAGAGATCACAATGGCGGCACAGCCCCAGGAAGTCGCGCTTTAAAATGACACAGCGTTTTTTCTGCTACTGTTGCCGAATCAGGGAATCTCTCTACAGCATGCCACCAACAAACAGCAAAAATCTGTGTTAAACTCTCTTTCCCTTATTTTTAAGCCTTCTCAGGTTTTTTAAGTGGGTTTAGTTGTCCACACGTCTGGGCGCCAACGCAGCCCCCCCGCCGCTCTTATTACTTCACCCGTGTGTATGTGATTGTGTGTGCATGTATTGGTGGCAAAGCAGGAAAGACACCACTGCGCTTGCGACTGTGCCCACACAGCTGTGCCCACGGTCAGTGCCGCGGCTCTCTGCCCTAGTCTCCGGGTTTGACCCTTTTCGCGCAGGCGCCACACTCCAGAGGGACACTGTCCTTGGAAGCAGCCCCAGGTCTTCGCTCTGGCAGGGATGACTCCGAGGTTGGTGTTCCTTGCTCTCTGTCCAGAACTGAGCACTGCTTGTCCACAGCGCAAATTTTCTTCAAACTGCCATGGCCCTTTCCCAGCCCACTTCCCATGGAATGTTTCTGGTGTTTCCTGGGATCCCCTCCCAAAGAGATGCTTGGCAGTTAAACCTTGTCTTAGGATTGCTGCCAAGGAAAGTCTTGACCTGGAATCCTTGTATGTTGAGCTCAAACTCACAAGACATGATACTGGCTGGTTCCCCTGACTCCTTTAGTCATATTCTTGTGTCCTGATTACCAAGGAGGGATTTGATCTTAGAGGGTAAATCACTTGCTCAAGCCACACATAGTTGGTGAGTGGCAGAGCCCCCAGCCTTGACCTTGGTCTGTCTGATCCCAAGTCAGACGGTCAGTGCTTTCCCAACAGCCTGCTGAGGGTCAGCGAATTCATGACGGGCGTTCATAGCAGTGAGTTCCTTGACAAAATGACCCCAACATCATAGCTGGTGTATATGTCCTCATTCTGACCCCAAAGCAGGTGTCAACACATGCTTCATTCTGCCCATTCTAATCATGTGCTAAGGAGTACTGTTACCCCCCATTTTCTTTCCTCCCCCACTGGCTGTTTGTTTAAAAAAAAGTAGTATTATGAGAAATCACTTACAAATGTACAAATTCATGCTTTGGTGAGGGCTCAACAGGGCTGGCTTCCTATACTTTAGTGAACATTATCCTGTCCGAGTAGGAAGAAGCCATTGCCAAAATGGCTGACTCTCACGGTGGACAAATGGCTGGGCATCTCAGGTCTTTTCAGGCAAGGCCTCTCTGTGGGGCTGCTGGGCTTCCTCTTACAGTGCCCATTGGGGCCAAGATTATGCAGTCCAATGGGCCTGGAAGAAAACTGTACACCATCTGTGACATAAACACCAATGTCCAAGGTGTCATGGGGACTGCCCAGATTCCAGGAGAGAGGAATTAGGCTTCCAGCCTTGAATTGGTAGGGTTCTCTGGAGAACCAATAGCTAGATGGCTTTATGTGTATAATATTTTGACATTTTAAAATGACTGTCACCTTTGAAGTTGGTGCTTAAGAAATACATAATCAAGTTACCAAAAAAAAAAAAAAGAAAAAAAAAGAAAAATGTTAGCCGTGTGCCTACGGGTGTGAGTGTGTGTGTGTGTGTGTGTGTGTGTGTGTGTGTGTGTAAGGAGGCCCCTTCGCAGTGTAGAAGCTGCCTACGTGTGTGAGTATGTGTGTGTGTGTAAGTAGGCCCCTTCGCAGTGTAGAAGCTGCCTAAGTGTGTATGTGTGTGTGTGTGTGTGTGTGTGTGTAAGGAGGCCCCTTCGCAGTGTAGAAGCTGCCTACGTGTATGAGTATGTGTGTGTGTGTGTGTGTGTGTGTAAGCAGGCCCCTTCGCAGTGAAGAAGCTGCCTACGGGTGTGAGTATGTGTGTGTGTGTGTAAGTAGGCCCCTTCGCAGTGTAGAAGCTGCCTACGTGTGTATGTGTGTGTGTGTGTGTGTGTGTGTGTGTGTAAGGAGGCCCCTTCGCAGTGTAGAAGCTGCCTACATGTGTGAGTATGTGTGTGTGTGTGTAAGCAGGCCCCTTCGCAGTGAAGAAGCTGCCTACGGGTGTGAGTATGTGTGTGTGTGTGTGTGTGTGTGTGTGTAAGGAGGCCCCTTCGCAGTGTAGAAGCTGCCTACGTGTGTGAGTATGTGTGTGTGTGTGTGTGTGTAAGCAGGCCCCTTCGCAGTGAAGAAGCTGCCTACGGGTGTGTGTGTGTGTGTGTGTGTGTGTGTGTGTGTAAGGAGGCCCCTTCACAGTGTAGAAGCTGCCTACGTGTGTGAGTATGTGTGTGTGTGTGTGTGTGTAAGCAGGCCCCTTCGCAGTGAAGAAGCTGCCTACGGGTGTGAGTATGTGTGTGTGTGTGTGTGTGTGTGTGTGTGTGTGTAAGGAGGCCCCTTCGCAGTGTAGAAGCTGCCTACGTGTGTGAGTATGTGTGTGTGTGTGTGTGTAAGCAGGCCCCTTCGCAGTGTAGAAGCTGCCTACGTGTGTGAGTGTGTGTGTGTGTGTGTGTGTGTGTGTAAGGAGGCCCCTTTGCAGTGTAGAAGCTGCCTACGGGTGTGAGTATGTGTGTGTGAGTGAGAGCGGCTCCCTTTGCAGTGCAGAGGCTGCCTACATGTGTGAGTATGTGCGTGGACCCCTTCACAGTGCAGAGACATTTGGAGCCCACTGATTTGGGAACCAGACTCAGGTTCTCTGCAGAGTGGCACAGGCTCTCAACCACTGGGACACCATATTTCTACCAAATCTTATAATGATTTGAATAAGTGTATGATTTTGTATTAGGGACACTCAGAACTGTCCTGGGGGCACCATGTAGCCCTTAAGCTGCAGGTTGGATGTACCTGGAATATTTGAAAGAAAAAAAAGAGTTGCATCTCTTTTTTAAAATGTCTGTTAATTGTACAAATAATGGGTTCACTGTGACAGTTTCATAATATACGCGGGTCATATCCTGCTATTACCTTTTCTTACCCCTCCCTAACTTTATTTTCCTCTTCTCTAATGGCCCTCCATTTCGTGTCTTTCTCTTCCTAGCTCCCACAAAGGAGGAGGAATGTGATGTTTGTGTTTCACTAAACCTGAAAATCTCCAGTTCTGTGAACTTTCCTGAACACAATGTGATTTCACACTTTCCTATGGGTGAGTAATACTCCATTGTATTTATATGGAACACGTCTTTTAATCTTCCAGACATCCATTGACAGGCACATAGGAATATATATGCATACATTTAGCTGATATACATATCAGTTAAAGAAAAAGAGGTCAGAGTCTATGAATTTGGGAAAGAGCACGGTGTGTGTGTGTGTGTGTGTGTGTGTGTGTGTGTTTGTGTGTATACATTAGGGGTTGGAAGGAAGAAAGGGAAAGGAGAAACTGATGTAATTATATCTTAGTAAACAACTCAACAGCTCCAGAAAGCTCCAGAAACTGACCAGATTTACCAGCACTCCATCCCCGAGTTGGCGTAATCTGTAAGAATAGTGGGGTGGCTCTGTGATCTATTGGGCTGCCTTCAAGTTGTACATGCAATGAGTATGTTCCAGCTTCTGTGAGCTATCACCCATGTTGGGAACGAGCTTTTGATTATACGGCTTTTTCCGAGTCATCCTTGATTGTGTAGGTGACCCTTCACCCATACTTCTGTAAGAAATACCAACAAGCTCATTGCTTTACCAGGCTGGGCTTTTGCCACATCTGTCCTTGACTTCCTGTCTGAGTGGACACTTATTTGCATCTCCTCAGGACTAGTGTCCCTAAACACATCCACCACAGCGTTTTGTTTTTAACTAATTAGTTAAATGAATATGGACATTTTGCCCACATGTCTGTCTGTGTACCATGTGTGTCCTGTGGAGACTTCCTAGGACTGGAGTCACAGACAACTGTGAACTGCTTGCTACCTGGTTGCTGGGAATCAGACCCAGGTCCTCTAGATGAGAAGTCATTGTTCTTAGCCACTGAGCTGTCTCTTCCATGGACGTAACACTTTGAAATATAACATCCCATCTGTAGCCCCAATAGGCACATTTTTTTTATCCCACAATGTAAAATTCATTTACTCTTTTTTTGGAAGTCTTTTTTTTCTTCTGAGACAGATTTCTTTGTGTATGTAGTCCTGGAACTCTTTTTGTAGACCAGGCTAACCTTGAACTCATTGATCTACCCGCTTTTGCCTTCCAAGTGCAGGATTAAAGGTGTGTGCCACCACCACCCAGCTATCAAGGCAGTCTCTCAATGGGGATCTCATTCCTATAAAATCAATATGCAAGTTGCATATTCCAATACACCAGGACACAGAATACATCTCCCCACCACAAAGGGGAGAAATGAGAGTGTAGCAATACTAAAAGCCATCAGGAAAACACAGAACTTCAGCTCCATCCATAGCTAGCACCTGGAGCTTGAGGTCACCTCATCTGGGCTCCAGCAGTCCCGCCTCTCCAGCTCTATCTACCAAGCTCACATGGACTCTCCACTCTGTGCCTGAAGCTTTCCTCAGTGGGCACTCAATTTCCAGCGTCTTCTGATTTCCACTGGAACTGAGGCTTCATCTTCCCAGTTTAAGTAACTGCCTCTCACGTCCTCCAGCAGGGAATCTTAGCTGGACACACACTGCTCAGTCTCAGAGGTTTTCTGGAATTTTAGTGCAAGCCTCCACTATTCTTGGGATGAGTACCCCTTACTTTCAAGCTTGAAAAAGAATTGCCAGATGGAAGATGCTCAGCATTGCTGCCATTTTGAGATATAGCCTGGACCACAGCTGCTGTGACCTCTGTGTGCCTCTGAGGTTAACCTCAGGAAAATCCCTCTAGGTGGCCATTTTTCAGTAGGGATTCCCTTCAGCAATATTCCTCACAAACATATTTATTTACATATATCTAATCTATTACTACTATTACTACTCTTGGTGTGTGTGTAGGTACATATGTGTCATGGTACACACGAGGAGGTCAGAGAATAGCACTGAGGAGCTAGTTCTGTCCTTCACACATGGGATCAGACTAAGATCATCAGGCCATTGAGGCCACTCCACCAGCCCACAATTATATTAGAAAAATTTGTGGTTGGGACCTTGCTTTAGGACATATCTTGTGGCACCAAGGCAGTCCTGTGAAATTAATGCAAGTGTGAGATTTCTTTTTTTCCTTAAAGATTTATTTATTATGCATAAACATTCTGCCTCCATGTATGCCTGCAGGCCAGAAGAGGGCACCAGATCTCATTACAGATCTCATTACAGATGGATCTCATTACAGCCATGCACCACATGCATGGCTGCCATCTGTAGAGGCCAGAAGAGAGCATTGGGTCCCCAAGAGCTGATGTTATAGACCGTTGTGAACTGCCAATGTGGGTGCTGGGAAGAGCAACCAGTGCTCTTAACCACTGAGTCATCTCTCTAGCCCTGTAGTAAGATTCTTTATCATATTACAATATGAATGATCTCTAGATTAGTTCCCAAGAGAGGTTTTTGTTTGTTTGTTTGAGACAGATTTCTCTGCGTAGCCCTGGCTGTCCTGGAACTCACTCGGTAGACCAGGCTGACCTCAAACTCAGAGATCCCCCTGCCTCAGCATACTGAGTGCTGGGGTTGAAGGTGTGTGCTACCACTGACTGACCCCAAGGAGTTTTGATCCCTGCTGAGCCTCCCCTGTCCGCATAGCTCTCAGCTCGCTATTGTCCAAACTCCTACCCTTATGGCCCATCACTCTCTACTCACAGTTTTCTAGAACTTTTCTAGACAGAAGCTCAAAACTTATCCTCATTCCCCTTGCAAACCAGGCCCAAAGCCTGGGAGCCACCCTGTCAGATTTTATCACAGCACTGACTTCATCTTGACACTGGTTTGTATATTCGTTACTCTTCTTGCTGGGACAGAACACCCAATGAAGGCAGCTTCAGGAAGGGAGGGCTGTTTGGTTCACAGTTGAGAGTGCAGTTCTTCTCTGGGTGGCGGCGGCACATGCAGTACTCAGGAGGCAGAAGCAGATGGACCTCTGAGTTCAAAGCCAGCCTGTTCTACAGAGTGAGTTCCAGGAAAGCTAGGGGTAGCAGGGAAACTCAGTCTCAGAAAAAGTAAGGGGTACGGTCCCTCATGGTGGGTAAGGCCTGGTGGCAGTAAGAGAAGACAGTTTTCCACATTGTATCTAAAGTCAGGAAGCAGAGAGAGTGATGCTGGTTCTCATCTTGCTTCTCCTTTTAATGTTTTTACTTTATTTTATTTTATTTTATTTTTTTGGTTTTTCGAGACAGGGTTTCTCTATAGCTTTGGAGCCTGTCCTGGAACTCCCTTGGTAGACCAGGCTGGCCTTGAACTCACAGAGATACGCCTGTCTCTGCCTCCCAAGTGCTGGGATTACAGGAGTGCGCCACCACCGCCCGGCTAATGTTTTTAATTAACACATATCAATCATGCCTAATCATAGGTTTCATTGTGACATATATAATGCATTTGGAGATAATCACTCTCCGTTACCTGCTATTGTCCCTGTCCCCTTTCTTCCCCTGCCTAGCTCGTCTCCTTCTACTTTCATGCCATTAAAAATTATCTTTATTTTATGTTCATTTGGTGTTTTACTTGCATGTCTGTGGGAGGCTGTCAGATACCCTGAAGTGGAGTTATAGATGTTATGCCCATATAGTCCCCCAAAAACCAACTAGGAGGCTGAGTCCTGCATGTAAAAGCAAAGAGCCTTTATTCTTATTCAAGTTCAAACTTGGACTGTCTGTGTGTTCAACGTATTGGCATGATCAGAGAGCCCCAAGCTCAGTTGGGCAGGGATTTTATAATAGCTGAGGTTAGGGTGAGGGATTTCTAAGGTTCAGAACCCTTATTGGCTGACATTTGTGGGTGTCCTGGTGAAAAGCAATGGGTGTGTGCTGGCAGGTGATGCTATCTACAATGGTTAGAGTGGTAGGAATTTCCTTTGGATGGTCTGTTCCTGGGTGGTGCCTGGGTGGTATCAGTTTGTGGTCTTTCTTTGAACCAGGTATTTGTAGTAATATGAGCGGCAAGGCTGTGTCCCTGGCACCCGGCCGGCCCCATGGCTAGCTTTACGCAAAATAATTACACGGAAACTGTATTCTTTTAAGCACTGCTTGGCCCTTTAGCTCTAGCCCTTACTGGCTAATTCTGATATCCCGATCAACCCATTTCTAATAAACTGTAGCACCAGTCTTACCGGGAAGATTTTAGCCTATGTCTGTCCTGGGTCGGAGCTTCATCGCGTGCGTCTGCCTGGGAGCTGGGAGCATGGCGTCTCTCTCAGGCGTCTGTTCCCGAGAGGAGAGCTGTGGAGTCTGAGCTCACTTCCTCTTCCTCCCAGAGTTCTGTTCTGTTTACTCCTCCCACCTATCTTCTAACCAATGAGGGCCAAGCAGTTTCTTTTTATTTAACCAATGACCTTCCTCCATCAGGTATTGCCTTAGGGTAAGCTACTGAGACTCAGGCCTGTATTGAGTTTGTCATGGCTGTGTTCTACATTCCCCCCTTCACAAGTACCAATGAAAGGACCCAATCATGGGTCCTGTTTGTCCCCTGTTTAAGGGGGTAGTTGTAACATGAGGGCTGGCTTGTTGGGGTTTCTGTCCTGCCTGGTACCCCACAGCCTGCAAGGTCCCAAAGAAAATCATACAGAGTCTGCATTAATGATAAACTGATTGGCCCATTAGCTCAGGCTGCTTATTAGCTCTTGTAGCTTATATTAACCCATTATTTTTATCTATGTTAGCCACATGGCTTGGTACCTTTCTCAGCAGGGTAGGTCACATGTTGCTTCTTCGGTGGTCTGGGCTGGACTGGGAGAAATGGGCTTCCTCCTTCCTAGCATTCTCCTGTTCTCATCACCCCACCTCTACTTCCTGTCTGGTTGACCTGCTTATACTTACTGGCTGGCCAATCAGCGTTTATTTAAAACAAGATTGACAGAATACAGACAATTATCCTGCAATTAGTATTGGGACCTAAGAATCATTATCTAACAGATTTCACTAGGTAAATGGCCATCCTCTGCTACCAGGCCCTGTATCTCTGAACTTTGAGTACAACCAAATTGTAATTGTAATCTCGAATGTCCTCTTTGGTTCTGTGGTTCTGCATAAAGAACCAAAGAATCTTATTATAGAACAATTTTTAGTCAATAAATCCATTAATTGACAACTTTGGTCCCATTTTCTTGATGTGTCAGGACACTATAGGTAGCCATTTTTGTTCCCCATGCCAGGGAGTTCCCCCTTGTCTTAGCATTTCAACCTATTTTGGGTAGGGAGCATGGGACAATGTCTTCTTTTCTGTAACTACTTTGAGCTGACATTGGGTCATTGTTATCAGGACCCACATAGACTGAAATGTTGGTCAAGGATAAGGGAGAGAATTCAGGCAATGAGGCATTTATCAGAAGCTTCTGGTTTGTTCACTGTGCTGAAGAGACAGGGAGCATCAGCCCACATCAGGGCTCACAGTCATTCGGAGCAGGTTGTAGTCAGCAGCTGATGCTTGACTGTGCCTGTCAGTCAAGTGGAAACCTGTTGAGACAAGTTTAAACTAGGAACAGAAGTTAAAATTTATGAACTTAGGTGAAAATATTACATTTGAAGCTTTCAGGAAGGTGAGTAGTCCCAAGACCAGGGAAAAGAAAATTCTCATCTTTAGGAATAGACAGATGGGGAAAACTTAGGTTGTACTTACCTGGAATCATTTTGTTCTGTGAGAAGTGGTTATAGGTTTTTTCTGAAGCCTATATGAATTTTTATTTTATGAAAGGAAATAAAATTTTAGATACATTAATATTACAAATCTATACTTGTCGGAGGATGCTTGTTCATATCCCGGCTGCCCAGAACTGAAATAATCACACAGAAACTATATTATTTGTAATACTGTTTGGCCAATAGCTTAAGTGTATTTCTGGCTAGTTCATATCTTAAATGAACTCATTTCTATTAATCTGTGTATTGCTATGTGACTGTGGCTTACAGGGAAAAGTTCTGGAGTCTGTCTGCCCAGGTGCCTACTCTCCCCTCCTCTGTCTGCTTGGAACTCCTGCCTTGCCCTATTCTGCAAAGCCCCTGACTGAAACAGTTTTATTCATTAACCAATAAAAGCAAAACATAGACAGAAGGACTTCCCACACCATGTACTGAAATCCACATAGCAGAAAAAGCAGGTAATGGGTGTCTGTAAAACATCAAGACTGGACTCATTTGAGTCCTAGAAGAAACTGACGATTTGGGTTAGAAGCATGTATGTTTTTGTTCTGTACTGAGAGCCAGGTATAGATTGGAAAGAGATATCTTTGGCCTGAGGAGAAGCACCTTTAAATTTATATTTAGATGGCAACCAAAATAATCCAAAATCTTGAGCTTGTGACTGAGCAGGAAGTAGTCACTGCTCTATCAACTTATTGGAACTCTATTAAATGCTAAACTCTGAATTATGGTCATAGAAGGGGAAAACAATCTGAAACTCTTTTTATATCTTAAATTATTTGTTTATATTTTTATACCTTGCATTTACCTCTCAAATCATTTTTGACACTCTTAAAGCTTATAAGCTTTTATATCCTCAGATCGTTTTTTAGACCCATATCAAGGCTTGATTTTTATTTTTTTTAAGGCTTGATTTTTATATATAAAATGAACTAACAAATTGGCTATAGCTATCCCTGTAAAAAGGTTTTATTTCTAACCCCCAAAGGGTCAAGACCCAATGGATTGAGAAACTGTCCTGAGTCCTTTGGCAGACTGCACAGCTCATTGTCTTGCTGCATTATAAGAAATGAACATTCCAGTTTCTGGTTACCATTTGGTGCTTATGACTCTAACCCTAATTTTTAACCTTTTAAGTCCAAATATTAACAAAATAAAACATTTTAGAGCACAATTGTCCGCTATGTTCAGCAAGTCCGGTTTTATCCCAGGCTTTTTCAGACCCAGGCCAGCTGGCCTTAGTGCTGGAGAGGTTGTGGAGAAAGGGGTACACTCATAGCCTGTCTTTTAAATCTCAGTCTGTTCCCTTTCACCATAGCTGTTGCTTCTGGTGACTGTCACCTGGCATAGGCATGTCTAAGACTGTGAAGGTCCATCCTCGAAACTGGGCTCTTTTTGGGGCTCTAGTCCTGCCATGCATTTGCAAACCTCGGCTCTTTCCCATGATCCCTTTATGTCCTAAAAAACTACTATCACCTGGGTGACTTTTAAAATCACAAAGATTAGCTGACAGAGCAACAAAGAACATTTTTGAGTATAAAAAGCACTGAGGTGAGGCTTTAATATTTTAAATTTTATTTTGTTTATAAACCTTGTTTTTAGGACACGACATGAATCATATAAACACCTATAACAATCCAAATTATCTTGGAGATCGGTTGTTGTCTCTTAATCAGGCCCATTTTGCATTGTCATCTGTAATCAAGGAGGCAGTGAATCCTGTGACATCCATCTTTTTTTTTAATTGCATCAAAATGAAAGCCAGCCATGTGACTGATTAAAAAATGGTGGCAATCCAAATTGGAATCACGTCATCTGGTTCCTTTAAAGTTACCATTAAAATCTTAAATTATCAATTTAAGTTACTAGTTTTAACTTTCTAACTAGTTTTAATTTTTAACCATATTTAACAAAATAAACTTATACATTTTAAAGTACAGTATGGTTACATAAGAAAATGTTTGGGCCGTTCTGCTTTGTTTCCTTCTCCGGGTCAGTGTGTCAGAGGCACGGATGAAAAGAGTGGCACAGAGGAGAATTTGAATATGCCTGGGCCAGCTTTCCAATAGTGAACACCACAAAACAGTTTTAATGTTATCTCTATCAAGAAGACACCCGGGAGACCGGGAGAGCCATCATTGGGGTGAGTGAGTGCGGCGGCAGCCGGGAACAGGGAACTCAGACGTTCCTCATCCCTCCTACACTTCCTGGTCATCCTGCAGGGGCTATACTGCCCGATACCTCCTCTCTCTTCCTATCCCACCCAGCTTACATCCAGAACACCCCCCCCTCCCTCCCCTCTTTGGCGGCATAGCATCTCCCAGCTCAGCCGGCTCGGGCGCTGGGACGGAACCTGAATAGGGAGGGCAAATGGGAGGGCGGTAGTTCCTTTGTCTCCATAGCCTGCCTGCAACAAGCAGGGTGGGCCCTTTGTTTGCGAGCTACCCAAGCAGCACGGAGATCCGATCTGGACACCAGGAGAGCCATCACTGGGGAGTGATATCACTGGGAAGGTACATCAGTGGGCAAGAAGACCTGATCCTGTAAAAGAAGATCCATAGGGGAGCATTCAGAGGAAGAGAGGGGAAGGCGCCAATGCAAGAATTCACCCAACAATCTGAAAAACACCATGAAACAACCAGAACCCAGCAACCTCACAACAGGAGGACATGAACACCTTAATCAAGAAGAAGTAGAAAAAACTGACTTTATGAAAGTGATAGAGGCCCTTAAACAGCATGTAAAAAACGCCCTTATAGAAATGGATGAGAAGTATAACAGAAAGTTTGAGGAATTGAGTAAATCAGTGAATGATATCCTAGGAAACCAAGGAAAAACAATCAAGCAGATAATGGAAACAGTTCAAGACTTGAAAACTGAATTGGAGGCAAAGAAGAAAACACAAACAGAGGGCCGGCGGGACATGGAAAATCTAGGTAAATGAATAGAGACTACAGAAACAAGCATAACCAGCAGAATACAAGAGATAGAAGAAAGAATCTCAGATTCTGAAGATAACATAGAGAAAATAAACACACTGATCAAAGAAAACAGCAAGTCCAACAAACTCTCATCACAAAACATTTAGGAAATATGGAACACAATAAAAAGACCAAACCTAAGAATAATTGGAGTAGAAGAAGGAGAAGAAGTGCAGCTCAACGGTCCAGAAAATATTCTTAATAAAATTATAGAAGAAAACTTTCCCAACCTGAAGAAAGATGTACCTATGAAGGTTCAACACCGAATAGGCTGGATTAAAAAAAAAAACATCCCCTCGCCATATAATAATCAAAACACAAAGCATACAGAATAAAGAAAGAATATTAAGAGCCGCAAAGGAAAAAGGCCAAGTTACTTATAAAGGTAAACCTATCAGACTTACACCTGACTTCTCTATGGAAACCATGAAAGCCAGAAGGTCCTGGATAGATGTACTGCAAAAACTAAGAGACCATGGATGCAAGCCCAGACTACTATACCCAGCCAAGCTTTCGTTCACTATAAATGGAGAAAACAAAATTTTCCAGGATAAAAACAAATTTAAACAATACGTAGCCACAAATCCAGCCTTACAGAAAATAATAGAAGGAAAATCACTAACCAAGGAGCCCAACAATGACCACAATAACTCAGACATCTAGAGACTCTTCACCAGCGCAATTCAAAGAAGGGAAACACACAAACTCTACTACAAAAGTGACCGGAGTTAACAACCACTGGTCATTAATATCACTTAATGTCAATGGACTCAACTCACCTATAAAAAGGCACAGGCTAAGAGATTGGATACGAAAACAGGATCCAACATTCTGCTGTTTACAAGAAATACACCTCAACCACAAAGACAGGCACCTACTCAGAGTAAAGGGCTGGGAAAAGGCTTATCAAGCAAATGGACCTAAGAAACAAGAAGGTGTGGCCATACTAATTTCTAACAAAGTTGACTTCAAACTTAAATCAATCAGAAGAGATGGACAGGGACATTTTATACTCATAACAGGAACAATTCATCAAGATGAAGTCTCAATCCTGAATATCTATGTCCCTAATATAAAAGCACCCACGTATGTAAAAGAAACATTACTAAAACTCAAGGCAGCCATCAAACCACACACACTAATAGTAGGAGACTTCAGCACTCCTCTCTCACCAATGGACAGGTCAATCAGACAGAAACCTAACAGAGAAATTAGAGAATTAATGGAGGTAATGAAGCAAATGGACTTAACAGACATCTATAGATTATTCCACCCAAAGAGGAAAGAATATACCTTCTTCTCTGCAGCTCATGGAACCTTCTCGAAAATTGACCACATACTCGGTAACAAAGCTAACTTACACAGTTACAAAAAAATATTAGTAACCACCTGTGTCTTATCAGATCACCATGGATTAAAGTTAGAATTCAACAACAATGATACCCCCAGAAAGCCTACAAACTCATGGAAACTGAACAGTCAACTACTGAACCATACCTGGATTAAGGAAGAAATAAAGAAAGAAATTAAAGTCTTCCTTGAATTCAATGAATATAAAGAAACAACATACTCGAACTTATGGGACACTATGAAAGCAGTCCTAAGAGGAAAGTTCATTGCACTAAGTGCCCACTTAAAGAAAACAGAGAAAGCACATATTGGAGACTTAACAGCCCACCTGAAAGCTCTTGAAAAAAAGAAGCAGACTCACCTAGGAGGAGTAGAAGACTGGAAATAATCAAACTGAGGGCTGAAATCAACAAAATAGAAACACAGAAAACAATCCAAAGAATCAATGAAACAAAAGCTGGTTCCTGGAGAAAATCAACAAGATTGATAAACCCCTATCCAAACTAATCAAACGGCAGAGAGAGAATATGCAAATTAATAAGATCAGAAATGAAAAGGGGGACATAACCACAGACACAGAGGAAATTCAGAGAATCATTAGATCTTACTACAAAAGCCTGTATACCACAAAACTGGAAAATGTAAAAGAAATGGACACTTTTTAGCTAAATACCATATACCAAAGTTAAACCAGGACCAGGTGAACAATCTAAACAGACCTGTTAGTCGCGAAGAATTAGAAGCTGTTATCAAAAACCTCCCTACCAAAAAAAGCCCAGGACCAGATGGTTTCAATGCAGAATTCTACCAGAACTTCCAAGAAGAGCTAATACCTATACTCCTTAATATATTCCACAATATAGAAACAGAAGAGTCATTACCAAATTCCTTTTATGAAGCTACAGTTACTCTGATACCAAAACCACACAAAGACTCAACCAGGAAAGAGAATTACAGGCCAATCTCACTCATGAACATCGACGCAAAAATCCTCAAAAAAATACTGGCAAACCGAATCCAAGAACACATCCAAAAAGTTATCCATTATGATCAAGTAGGCTTCATCCCAGAGATGCAGGGCTGGTTCAACATACGAAAATCTATCAATGTAATCCATAATATAAATAAACTGAAAGAAAAAAACCCATATGATCATTTCATTAGATGCTGAAAAAGCATTTGACAAAATTCAACATCCCTTTATGATAAAAGTATTGGAGAGATAAGGGATACAAGGGTCATACCTAAATATAATAAAAGCTATATACAGCAAGCCGACAGCTAACATCAAATTAAACGGAGAGAAACTCAAAGCCATCCCGCTAAACTCAGAAACACGACAAGGATGTCCACTCTCGCCATACCTCTTCAATATAGTGCTTGAAGTTCTAGCAATAGCAATAAGACAACATAATGGGATCAAGGGGATTCGAATGGGAAAGGAAGAAGTGAAACTTTCGTTATTTGCAGATGATATGATAGTGTACATAAGCGACCCCCAAAACTCCAACAAAGAACTTTTACAGCTGATAAACAGCTTTAGTAATGTGGCAGGATACAAGATCAACTCCAAAAAATCAGTCGCCCTCTTATACACAAAGGATATGGAAGCAGAGAGGGAAATCAGAGAAGCTTCACCTTTCACGATAGCCACAAATAGCATAAAATATCTTGGGGTAAATCTAACCAAGGAAGTGAAAGATCTATTTGACAAGAACTTTAAGGCATTGAAGAAAGAAATGGAAGAGGATACCAGAAAATGGAAGGACCTCCCTTGCTCTTGGACTGGGAGGGTCAACATCGTAAAAATGGCAATTCTACCAAAGGCAATTTATAGATTCAATGCAATCCCCATCAAGATCCCATCAAATTTCTTCACAGATCTTGAGAGGACAATAATCAACTTTATATGAAAAAACAAAAAACCCAGGATAGCCAAAACAATCCTATACAATAAAGGATCTTCTGGAGGCATTACCATCCCTGACTTCAAACTCTATTACAGAGCTACAGTAATGAAAACAGTGTGGTACTGGCATAAAAACAGAGAAGTCGACCAATGGAATCGTATAGAAGACCCAAATTTTAACCCACAAACCTATGATCACCTCATTTTCGATAAAGGAGCTAAAAGTATACAATGGAAGAAAGAAAGCATCTTCAACAAATGCTGCTGGCACAACTGGATGTCAACCTGTAGAAGAATGAAAATAGACCCATATCTATCACCATACACAAAACTCAAGTCCAAATGGATTAAAGACCTCAATATCAGCCCGAACACATTGAACCTGATAGAAGAGAAAGTGGGAAGTACCCTACAACAGATGGGCACAGGAGATCGCTTCCTAGGTATAACCCCAGCAGCACAGACATTAAGGGCAACATTGAATAAATGGGACCTACTAAAACTGAGAAGCTTCTGTAAAGCAAAGGACACTGTCACTAAGACAAAAAGGCAACCTACTGACTGGGAGAAGATCTTCACCAACCCTGCAACAGACCAAGGTCTGATCTCCAAAATATATAGAGAACTCAAGAAACTCGACTTTAAAATGCTAATTAACCCAATTAAAAAATGGGGCACTGAACTGAACAGAGAATTCTCAATAGAAGAAGTTCAAATGGCCAAAAGACACTTAAGATCATGCTCAACCTCCTTAGCAATCAGGGAAATGCAAATCAAAACAACTTTGAGATATCATCTTACACCTGTCAGAATGGCTAAAGTCAAAAACACTAAGGATAGCCTTTGCTGGAGAGGCTGTGGAGGAAGGGGTACCCTCATCCATTGCTGGTGGGAATGCAATCTTGTGCAACCACTGTGTAAATCAGTGTTTCGGTTTCTCAGGAAATTCGGGATCAACCTACCCCTGGACCCAGCAATACCATTCTTGGGAATATACCCAAGAGATGCCCTATCATATGACAAAACCATTTGTTCAACTATGTTCATAGCAGTATTATTTGTAATAGCCAGAACCTGGAAACAACCTAGATGCCCTTCAATGGAAGAATGGATGAAGAAAGTATGGAATATATACACATTAGAGTACTATGCTGCGGTAAAAAAACAATGACTTCTCGAATTTTGCATGCAAATGGATGGAAATAGAAAACACTATCATGAGTGATGTATTCCAGACCCAAAAAGATGAACATGGGATGTACTCACTCATAATTGGTTTCTAGCCATAAATAAGGATCACAGAGACTACAATTGGTGAACCTAAAGAAGCTAAATAAGAAGGTGAATTCATGGAAGAACATATAGTTATCCTCTTGGCTATGGGAAGTAGACAAAATTGTTGGGGAGAAAATTGTGATCTTGGGGGTGGAGTGGGATGGGGGTAAGGGGAGATGGGGAGAGAAAAGTGAGAAGGGGAGGAGGGGGGCAACTTGGGTAAGCAGGATGATTGGGATAAAGGAAGGTTGGATAGGGGAGCACGGAACCACAATTCTTAGTTAAGGGAGCCACCTTAGGGTTGGCAAGAGACTTGACCCTAGAGTGGCTCCCAGGAGCCCATGGTGATGTCCCCAGTTAGTTCCTTGGGCAGCTGAGGATAGGGAACCTGAAATGACCCTATCCTATAGCAATACTGACGAATATCTTGCATATCACCATAGAACCTTCATCTAGTGATGGATGGAGATAGAGACAGAGACCCACACTGGAGCACTGGACTGAGCTCTCAAGGTCCCAATGAGGAACGGAAAGAGGGAGAAGATGAGCAAGGAAGTCAGGACCACGAGGGGTGCACCCACCCACTGAGACAATGGGGCTGATCTATTGGGAGCTCACCAAGGCCAGCTGGACTGTGATTGAAAAAGCATGGGATAAAACCGGACTCTCTGAACATGGCGAACCATGAGGGCTGATGAGAAGCCAAGGACAATGGCACGGGGTTTTGATCCTACTTCATGTTCTGGCTTTGTGGGAGCCTAGCCAGTTTGGATGTTCACCTTCCTAGACATGGACGGAGGGAGGCGGACCTTGGACTTTCCACAGGTCAGGGAACCCTGACTGCTCTATGGACTGGAGAGGGAGGGGGAGAGGAGTTTGGGGGAGGGGGAGAAGGGTGGGAGGAGGGGGAGGGAAATGGGAGGTTGGGAGGGGGCGGATACTTTTTTTTCCTTTTCTCAAAAAAAAAAAAAATTAAATAAAAGTAAAAATAAAAAAAAAAGAAGACACCCGGACTCCTGTTAACTCAAACACAGGGACGTGAGTTCAGAAATAAATTTTGAGCCCTGACCAAAAATGTAGTCAGAGTAGCCGTGGGCGGTGATTGGCTGCTGTAGGCAAAACTGTCCAAACCATTTCTGTTTCAGCTCCATGCTTGCAACAAAACTTATGAGCACACCAGAAATCACAGACAAGTTTTTCAACAAAATAAGCAGACATTATTTTCTTGAAAAATAGACAAAACTCTACAATAGGACAATATTTTCAAACCAGAATTAACCATCATGAAGCATCCGACCCCTTTAAATGATACCATAGGTCATAAATATCATTTAAAGGGATGCACAAAAGACAAAACAAAACTGCACACAGAACAACACAGAGTCCTCCTGGCCCCTGGAGGCAAAACTGACCCCAAGAGTCTGGCTCTACGCTGGAATGCGGGTGCGCAGCCCATACAGAAGGGTCTGGTCCTGGGATCCAAATTAACCAGAGGGATCCATTTCTGTACAGATGGGCACTGGAACATCTTCTTGGATACCCCACCTGTGGTTATTTCGTGCACATCTTCTCAGACTGTCAACAGGCTCTCACAGATTCTGGGCCCATTTACAGAAGGATATCCAAAACAGAAAGACATGAAACAAAACATAGACACAGAAAACAGCTGAAGGCTCTATAGGACGGTGGTTCCTGTGGGCTTGGAAGATCCTGGTGAGCCCCCAAATGTTATGCCCAGATCATGGAGTCCCCAAAAACCAACTAGGAGACCGAGTCCTTTATGTAAAAGTAAAGAGTCTTTATTCTTATTCAAGTTTGAACTCAAATTCTTTGTGTGTCTAGTGTCTAGTGTATTAGAATAACCAGAGAGCCCCAAACACAGTTGGGGTGGGTTTTTTATAATAGCTGAGGTTGGGGTGAAGGATTTCTAAGGTTCAGGACCCCTTTACTGGCTGATATTTGTCTAGTCATGTCCTGGTGAAAAGCAGAACATGTGTGCTGGCAGGTGATCCTAATCCCCAATGGTTGGAATGTTAGGCATAGTGTTCAGATGGTCTGTTCCTGAGTGGTGCCTGGGTGGTCTCAGTTTGTGGACCTTCTTGGAACTAGATATTACCTTAGGGTAAACTACTGAGACTCAGGCCCCTATTGAGCTTGTTATGGCTGGGTCCTATAACAGACTGGTGTGAGTTGCCATGTAGGTGTTAGAAATTGAACCTGGGTCCTCTGGAAGAACAGCCAGTGTTCTTAACCACCAAACCATCTCTCCAGCCCCTTTCTTTCATGCCTTTAAAGTGTATTCATTTATTTCCTTATTCATTTGTGGGCATGCATATGGCATGGTGTGTGTGCAGAGGTCAGAAGACAACTTACAGGAGTCAGTTCTTTCCTTCCATCATGGAGGCCTTGTTGGTGGGAGGGCCCTTGTTCATTCCCGGCTGCTCAGCCCTGAAATAATCACACAGAAACTATATTATTTAAATCACTGCTTGGCCAATCACTTAAGCGTATTGCTAGCTAGCTCTTATGTTTTTGATTAGTCCATTTCTATTATTTTATTTTTTACCATGAAGTTCAAGGCCTACTGTCAAGGTTTTGGCTGGTGGCTTGTGTCTTTCTCCTCTGGCGGCTCCATGGCTTCTCTCTGACTCTGCCTACTCTCTCCCAGCATTCAGTTTAGTTTTCCCCACCTAGCTCTACTCTGCCCTATCACAGGCCAAGGAAGCTTCTTTATTTATTAACCAATAAAAGCAGCACATATACAGAAGGACTTCCCACACCATTTCCCCTTTTCTGTTTAAATGAAAAGGAAGGTTTTAACTTTAACATAGTAAAATTACATGTAACAAAACAGGTATTAAGCAAGAATTACAGTTACAATATTTATATATACTTTATCCTTTATCATAACTAAGGAAAACTATATCTATTCTTCAACTCCATCAAAGACTCCAGAAGGATATAATATTACCTAAGTAAACAGGAAGCAACTTCTTTGTAAGCAACTTTGTAAGCAATTTCCAAAACTCTAGAATTGACAGAGACATCTCACTGCTTGGAAAGTCATTCAAAGTTCTTCTGTAACATTGGAGCATCCGATCTTCAGCCCACAGGCACATAGTATCTAACAGACTTTTCCATGAAGCAGGAAATTTCAAAGACAGTTCCACCTGTATTGGCACTGAAGAACATGTCTCCCCTCTTTCGGCAGCCAGTAACCGCCTATAGATCTTCAGGAAGGGGTGAGGCCTCGTGAATCCCTCCCACTCCATGACAGGCCCAGTTTTGTGCAGGCCTTAGGCAGGTAATCATAGCTGCTGATTGTTCAAGAGTGCAGTAGCCATGTCATACCTGGAGGACAGAGTTCCACAACAGTCTGCACCTTTATCTGCCTCCTACAGTCTTCCTGCCCCTTCTTCATGAGCCTTGTAGGTGGTGATGTAAATATTCTGTTTGTGACTGAGCGTTCAACAGCCACATATGTAATCATTCTGACCAACTATGAGCAGTTGCAACTACCATATCCCCGTTGCAAAAAAGAAGCTTCTCTGGCCAGGGTGGAGAATAGCACTAATCTGTAGTGTTTGGTTTAATCTTAAGAAAAACCGCTCCTCCAACACAAATAACTCCAATTAGACCAGATTAGACCAAATTAAAATGCCCGCATTTAATAAATGCAGCAATCTCGGGTGGACTAAGACAGCATGGTGGGGAGAGCAGCCACGCAAACCCTGGTGACCAAGTGTTTCTTTTTCTGGCATGAGCCTAAATAGCCTTTGAGAGTGGTCCTGACATGGGGGCAGGGTCAGTGCTGGGCAGGCTGGGAATTAGAGTCTGGACCAGGGCAATTCCCAGGCCAGGGGCTGGGGTGACACTTCCAACTCAATATTACATTCCAGACTCTGTGGATAAAGGGGTGTTAGAGGGCTGGGGTCTTACTTTTGACCAAACATCCCAGAGTCCTTGAGTATAGGGGCATCGGCTCAAGTCTGGCTATTCCCTGCGGGCATGGAGCGATGTGGGAGAGGGGAGATCTGGGAGTTGGTGCTCACGCTCAGTGAGAAGTGTGGCTGGGAGGCACCCTGTTTGCTTCATACTGGAGTCCTTAGGCAGCTGCTGTTTGAGGGAGATGAGAAGGCAAGGAGAAAAAATACTGTTGTCACTGGTCTTATGCATTAACTGCCAGAAAGAACGGAACAGGGAGATGCCCTGGTTGTACAGGTGAGGCTCAGCTGTATCAGAGACAACCAGATTTTAGTTGGTGGGTGTCCTTGGTCTAGGAGAGTTGGTACCAATGGTGAAGTCCCAGGAGCTGTTGCAGGAATTATCTGGAGAGCACTTTGTGAGTTGGTTTTAGCCCAGGTAGCAGGAGTGACCTGTAAAATATGCTTAAAACTGGCTGGGGTTAGTGTAGCAGAACTTTTTCCTGGAACCTGTAAGAGAACTGGAACAGATCAAAAGGCTATTGCTTTAGGTTAAAAGGTAAAAGAAACTGGGAACTCTGGACCTCTGAAGACATTCCTGAAACCTGTTAGTCTGGACTATGTAGCCTGTGAGAGAGGCGCACCTGTCTGTGTCTTAGCAGGAAACTTTATTAAATGCCATGGATGAAGTAATAAGTTAACAGTACCTTAAGTTGTCAAATGCCATTAGACAGATCTGGAAGGGATAAATGAGCAAAAATGAAACAGCTTTTTAGCTATGCAGGCAATCCCAAATCCTCTCCTTAGTCCTTGGAGAACTCCAGTGTTCGAAGCAGTGCTTGCCATGAGCTGCCGAGTACAAGAGGCCAAAGATTTTGATGTGGTGGTGTGTGTGGGGGGGAGATTTAATCTATTTGGCCTGGCAGGATGAGGAGATCTATTCCCTTGGTGAAGAAGCATCCAGGAAGCTGAAGAGGTCAAAGGCCGCTTTTTGCTGCTAAAATACAGACAGGTATGCCTCTTTCACGGGCTTCATAGTCCAGCCTGCCAAGTGCTGACCCCTCCACCAGGGAGGGTCTGGACCACTCCCAAAGGCTATTTAGGCTCACACTGGAGACACGGGGTCTCCAGAGTGTGCATGGGCTCCTCTCCCGCCATGCTGTCTCAGTCCACCCTAGAGTGCTGCTTTTATTAAACGCTGGCATTTTAATTTGGTCTAATCCGGTCTAATTGGAGTTATTTGAGTTGGCAGAGCAGCTTTTCTTAAGATTAAACCAAACATGTAGGCATAAAAATAAAGATTTAGAAAGCAATTTGATGGGCACAGTAGCTTATGCCTTGTCCTGGTTAGTTTTATGTTAACTGAACGTAAGCTAGAGTTATTTGGGAAGAAGGGCTCTCAGTTGAGAAAATGCTCTCATCTGTATTGCCTATACAAGGCAAGTCTGTAGGGTATTTTTTTGCTTAATAATTGATGCAGAAGGGCTCAGTCTACTGTGGGTAGTGCTACCCTGAGCCAGTGGTCCTGCACTGTGTAAGAAAGCAGTGAAAGCCATGAAAATCAAGCTAGCTGTTATGCTCCATCCACGAAGCTCCACAAAACCAGCGAGGAGACCGAGTCCCATACGTAAAAGCAAAGAGCCTTTATTTTATGCAAGTTTGCAAACTTGGTCTCTCCGCATGTCCAAAGTATTGGAATAAACGGAGAGCTCTGAGCTCAGTTAGAGTTGGTTTTTATAGTAGTAAAAGTGGGGGTGAGGGGTTTCTGAGGTGATCCTATCTACAGTGGTTGGAACATTAGGCATTTCCTTTGGGTGGTCTGTTCTTGGATGGTGCTCAGGTAATCTCAGTTTGTGGTCCTTCCTGCAACCAGGTATTGCTTCAGGGTAAACTACTGAGATTCAGGCCTCCATTAAACTGCTGGACATCTGAGTCCTACTCTGGCAGGTGATAATGGTTGGAAGTAAAGAACTTCCTTTGGGTGGCTCCTGCACTAGTAAGCAGTGCTCTTCCATGGTTTATGCTTCAGTTCCTGCTTCTAGCTTCTAGCCATGACTTCCTTCAGTGATGAACTGTTATGTACAGGTATAATGTGACATAAACCCTTCTCTCCCCAAGTTGCCTTTGGTCATGGTATTTCATCACAGCAATAGAAATCTCAACTAAGATGCCTCCTAAGTATCTATGACCGCCATAGCTTCAGTGTTTTGATGGTTCACAGTACCAGTCAGAAAGGAGTTGGTTACCCCCATGACAGTCTTGACACGTCTTGCCTGCTCAGTCACTAATATCTTGTCTTAGTTGCTGTAAGAAAGCACAGGACCAAGGCGATTTACAGGGAGTGCAGGGGAGCACATTTTGCTTTCTAGTTCCAGAGGTTTAGAGTCCCGAGTGGCAAGAAAAGCATGGCAACATGTGGCAGACATGGTGGCTGGAGCAGGAAGCTGAGAGCTCACACCTTGTAAGCATAAGGCAGAGAACAAACTGCAAGCAGGGGAGGCTTTTAAAATCAGAAAGCCTTCCCCCAGTGATATACTTCCTCCCAGCAAGGGTGCAGCATCTAAACATCCCCAAACAACTGGGGATCAAGTGTTTAAATGCTAATATTATGAGAGACAGTTCTCATTCAAACCACCGCATACTCCAAGTACACAGGTGAGTGGGACTGTTGACAATTCTTCTTCATCACCCCACACAGCATTGCAGTCCTGTGAAGGTTACCCAGTTGGGAAGAAGCTTCCAGCTTAGTTCCTACCTGAACATCTTTTTCATTCAGTTTGGAACTGCAGAGCAGAGGATGGGGCTACCTACATTCAAGGTGACTCTTCAATTCTCAGCCAAACCTTTCTGGAAGCATTATAGACACACCCAGATGTGTGTTTCCATGGTAATTCTAAACCAAGGAGATAATTTAGGCTCACCACTAACTCAGATGCTCTGTGTGATGGTTAGTGTTCACTGACGACATCCAGACTCACCTAGGAGGTGGGCCTTGGGCATGCTTCTGGTCTGTTTCAGGGACAGCTCCCCAGGCTGCTAAGAAGAATGTGTGTTTTGCTGTGTATGCACAGAATGTTCTGCAAATGTCTGTTAGGCCCATGTGATCAATGGTGCCACTTAATTTCAACACTGGTAAGCATGCAATGTTAGGCCCATCCGTGGTGGCACACACCTTTAATTCCAGCACTCAGGAGGTAAAGGCTGCTACCCAAGAGCCATCTCACTCTCCCCTGAAATACTTCTACCTATTGTTTCACGCTAAGGTTGTGCCTGTGTTTCGTGGTGAGGACTTTCTTGGTGGCAACAAAGAGATGTTTCCAGATGTTTGCTCCAATTTACTAGCCTGTGCCTTTGAGGGCAAAATTGAGACCAATGACATTCGGAGTTATTATTAAAAGATATGTGTTAATTCCTGCCATTCTGATGTGTTTTTTCTGCTTTATCCCTTTCTTAAATATTATTCTAGCTTGTTTTATTTTTCCTGGGCACCGTGGACTGTTTCTTTCCTCTTCATTCTGAAGGGTGCCGTCAGGCATCTTCCATAGAGCTGGCTCGGTGCTCACACATTCCTTCAGTCTATTTTTACCCTGGAAAGTTTTTCACTTTTCTTCCATTATGACAGATAGATTTGCTGGGTGCAGTATTCTGGGTTGGCAGTTGTTATCTTTCACTACTTTAAATAGATTACTGCATACCCTCGGGCTTTTACTCTTTCAGCTGAATGGATAATGGTGTTGTTCTGACAGCCTGCCTTAAATGTAAATCGGTGTTTTCTTCTTTCAGCTCTCACACCCAGTTCTCTCCTCTCCTGCCTGTATTCCCACCTGTATTCCCACCTGTATTCCCACCTGTATTCCCTACCCACCCCCCACCCCGCCCACGGCCAACTCCAGCTTAACCCCTCCCATCTGCTTCCTATATGAATTCTGAACTCTGGCTCCTCAGCTGGGAGTTTTAGTTTCAGAATTAATCCCACTCTGACCCAGTAGGACTAAATTCTTTGTTTCTGGAAGTCGTGTCTCCACTCAGAACTTGGATTACTTGGAGGCTCGCCTTGAATTCTGCCAGGCTTTGCAGCAGTCTCTCGGTTCTGCACTGAGAAATGCTGGCCTGCTGTGCCCCAGCCTGCTGTGCAGAGGGCCTGCAGAGGGCGAGGGAGGCTGGAGACGTTGGCTCTTAAGACACCATTGTCCTGGCTGAGATAGAAGGTTCTCAGAACCTCCTGCCTGCCTGGGAAGGTCACTCTAAATCCGCTTCGGGTTGGCTCCGCCCTTCATTTTGGCCTCTTGCCGGGGCTGGGAGGAGACAGTTAGGCCTGGGGATGATTGGCTCAGCCCAATAATCAGTCCACACACACACACACACACACACACACACAGTCCGAAGCCAGAAACTTAAGCATTTCCGGAGAAGAAGAGAGGAGATCCCCTGGGACTCATTGCTCCAGAGAGAAGGTGCCAGGCTTGGGGACACACGGAAGGCCTTGACTGAATAGTGGAAGCTCTGTCTACAGCCAGAGTGGCTCCAGGGAGCCCGGTGGTTCTGGAGGTCCATGGTTTCCCAGTTACTACGCCACTTCTCAGTGCTTCAGTCTGGGCCAGTCTAAACTCTAGACAGTTCCCAACTGCCTGTTGCTTTTTCCTGTCCCCCTCTCTCACTGTCTCTCCCCTGCATTGCCCTGGGTGTCTCTTCTCCTTTCTCTATTTCAGTCCTGCCCAGTGACGCAGGCGGCTCACCTCTGTTTCCTGGACCTCGGAATTTCACCCTCTGCCTATCTGCCCTGCAGGATGCTACAGCTGAGCTTGTCCTGGCTGGGACTGGGGCTCGTGGCTGCCTCCCCATGGCATCTTCTGCTGCTGGGTGGAGCCTCCTGGTGCCTGGTCCGAATTCTGGTCTGGATCTATACCTTCTATGAGAACTACTGCCGGCTCCGCTGCTTCCCTCAGCCCCCTTCGGGGCACTGGTTTTGGGGTCATATGGGCATGGTGAGTATGGCTGCAGGTGGGTCTGGGGGTGTCAGGAGGAATGTGTTCTCATAGGGTCAGGAACGGTTCTTAGGAATCTGGGGGTCGGGAGGGGGCTAGGGGCCTACAATAGTTGTAGTGAGGGAAGCCGAGGGGTCCCTCTCTACTCACACACAAAGCAGATCCTCTCCTAGCCTCTGTCCACACTGTTCTGAAGCTTTCTTCTTCTTCCTCCTCCTCCTCCTCCTCCCCCTCCCCCCCTTCTCTTTTGGTATTTCTTATCCCTAGCTAACTTTGGGCCACATTCTCATCAGGACTCATGGTCTGAGGTTTCTTCCTGTCATTTGTCCAGTCCTGTTGTATGTTGTAGTTAGAGGCCCCCGAGACAGGTTGCGTATGACTGAGCCCCCCACCCCACCTGCTGTCCTTACTACCCACTATTGGGCTTGTGGCCTTCTAGTGGACCGCATGTGATAGGACCCTTCCAGGCCCATCTCCGTTGTTCTCAGGCCAGTGCCTGTACCCCTCTGAGATGCCTTTTCCCCTGTGGGAATGAGGTATGATCCTTCTACCTCCGCCCAGAGGACTCTGAATGTCAGAAGACAGATGAGATCTCCCCTCTCCAACAATTCAGGTTCTGTCCTTCCTTACTTATCTAGCTCTCTGTTCTCTAAGTATGTCAGAGGCCTCCATTGAACACTCTGTTTTCCTTTGTGGGGTCAAGATGAAACACGGAATGTCCCGGGTTCCATCACTATCCCAACCACTTCTTCTTCTTTTTCCCTGTGACCTCTTCTATAATGGCTACGCTTTCTGGAAATGGTTTCTTAGTCTCATATCTGTCCCCTTGCTCCATGGTTTCCAATGCCAGAGCCACACTTAGATTTCAGTGTCTCCACCTCCAATGGCATTGATTCAAGTGTGGCTTTTCTCTCACCTCTCACCACGGACTTCTTTCCATCTGGCTTCCCTATCTGCCTTCCCTTATCTCATATCTCCTCAGGACTTCCTCCCCTCTACCTTCCAGCCCAGAAACTTCCTTTCAATCCTCTGCATTAGGCAGGGTTAAGTCAAGCTACTCAAGTTAAGTTTCCCTCTTAGGGCTGGGCCGTGGAGGTTCACGCTTTTAATCCCAGCACCTGGGAAGCAGAGGCAGGCGGATCTCTATGAGTTTGAGGCCAGTCTGGTCTACAGAGCGAGTTCCAGGACAGTCAAGGCTACACAGAAAAACTTTTTCTTTCTTTTTTTCTTTTCTTTTTTCTTTTTCTTTCTCTAGACAGGGTTTCTTTGTAGCTTTTGGTTCCTGTCCTGGAACTAGCTCTTGTAGACCAGGCTGGCCTCGAACTCACAGAGATCCGCCTGCCTCTGCCTCCCGAGTGCTGGGATTAAAGGCGTGCGCCACCACCGCCCGGCTGAAAAACTTTTTCTTAAAAAAAGAAAGCAAACAAAAAAGATTCTCTCTTAGGACATAGTTACAAGCTTTTAGACAGGTTGTCACCACTGGAGCTGGGAGACTAAGCTCATTTTGTGTTTATTTGTTATTTTATCTAGAAACATTGGAAACAACTAGCTGGCATATTATATTCCTTATTTTCCCAGTCATGTTAAAAAGTTTTATTTAGAGAGTCATTACGACCTTGCTCCTCTCAGTGGGTGAATCAGGATTATCAGAGCATTTATCTTGCATAATTCTTTAAGCAGTTCTCACCACTGGTTATCAGGAGTCTGAACTATCAAGCCTTTGGCAATGGTATCAGTTAGTGTCGGGCTCTGTGATTAAACACCATGACTGAAAGCAACCTTAGGAAGAACTGGTTTACTCTCATTCAAAGTTCCAGAGTCCTTCATAGTGGGAAGGCCTGGCAGGAGGAGCAGGAAGCAGAAAGCTCACATTTATCCATAACTAAAACAGAGAGGGAGAGAGGGAGAGGGAGAGAGAAGAGTAGCACAGTCTATAAGACCTCAAAACCTGTCCCCCATGATCTACTTCCTTCAGCAAGGCTCCGCCTCCCGAAGGTTCCATAACTTCCCCAAACAGCACCACCAACTGGGGATCAAGTGTCCCATCTTCTGTGGGCATTTCTCATTCAAACCACTAAAGCATCTTTACAGTTAATCAAATTGCAGTTAGCACCAGATTCCAACAACCCATTAGAGAAAAAGTCCTTCCTTCCTTCCTTCCTTCCTTCCTTCCTTCCTTCCTCCCTTCCTTCCTTCCTTTTATTTTTCCCAAGACAGGGTTTCTTTGGTACTTGACCTGGAACTAGCTCTTGTAGACCAGGCTGGCCTCAAACTCACAGAGATCCGCCTGCCTCTGCCTCCCGAGTGCTGGGCTTAAAGGCGTGCGCCACCACTGCCCAGCTCTGAGAAAAATGTTCTTATAATTCAGTTTCCTTCGAGCCACTCCTGGCACAACAGTTTGTGTTAGTCAAGGTTCTCTGCAGGAACAGGCTCACTACAAAGTATGTGTAGTTTAAAAGAGACTTACTGGAATGATGCTCCACTAGAAGGTCCTGGATGAACTCAGCCACCCATCATGTTTTCTTGATCACAATGATGTTGGACAGTTGGGTGACGTGTAAGCTCCCATCCATCCACCCCACCATCCCTCTTTTGTTCTTCTCCAGCCTGCTCATTCGTCGTAGCCTCATGGGCAGAGTCTTCATACGCTGCCCCCTCCCTCTGCCTGCTCCTTATTCTTCTCATCTTGTCATTTCCAGTTCCTCAAATCCTGGCCCCATGGAATCTTTCTTGCCAAGGCTCTCCACTGTTCTGTCTCTATCATTCTTCCAAGAATCTCTTTTCGTTGTTCTAGGATGAGACTTCCCTGGTCTCCCTGATTTCCCTGTGGTCCCCCTGTGTCCACTTTTGGGTCCTCCCTCCCCTGAACTTTGTACATCGGATCTTTCACTATCTTCTCCCTTCTCTTTCCCAAGGCTACTTCCTTACATGGTGATCCAGCACCTAAGCTGGCTGTCAGTTCTCTCCTGAGGGGAGTTATTTCTTTCCCCTGGGACTGGGTTTCTCTGTGTAGCCCTGGCTGTCATGGAACTCACTCTGTAGACTAGGCTGGCTTTAATCTCACAGAGATTCACCTGCCTCTGCCTCCTGAGTGCTGGGATTAATTCTCATCTCATTTTCCTTCTGAACTGAGAACCAAGACTATAGGTGTCTCTAAGTATTCTTTGCTTCAGAACTGCAGAGGCACTTGGCCAGTGCTGGGGAAAATTAGCTGAGTTTACTCTGAGTCTATATGAATGGTAAGAAGAGAGGGGGAAGATATCAGAAGAATCAGATGTAAAAAAAATATAATAAAGACACATGAAGAGGCATATAGGGGCAAAGGAGAGAGAGGGAGAGAGAGAGAGAGCGAGCAAAAGAGAGCCAGAATGATACAGACACAAAGAGAGTTACACAAAGTGGGACAGATAATTGGTGGTGAAATATATACACAGATACATTCATAAATTTAATTATATCTAAGATATTTTACCTCTCTGTCAGTTATCTATTATGTATTCCTATTCCCTTTACTTATCTATTAAGTATCATATCTATAAATCATTTGTGCATCCATACTTATCCATCATCAATTGTCTATCTATCTATCTATCTATCTATCTATCTATCTATCTATCTATGAAACAGAGAGGGGTTGAAGAGATGGCTCAGCGGCTAAGAACCCTTGTTGTTCTTGCAGAGAAGCTGGCTTCAGTACCTAACCCCCATATCAGGCAGTTGGCATCTGCCTGAAACTACATTTTCAGTTGTTCCAACACCTTCTTCTGGGCTACATGGGCATCTGCATAAAATATGTAGCTATATATACATATACAGATAATAAACCAATAAATCTCAAGAAACAAGACAAGCTGGGTAGTGGTGGTGCACACCTTTCATCCCAGCACTCAGGAGACAGAGATAGGCAGAATTTTATGAGTTTGAGGCCAGCCTGGTCTACAAAGTGAGTTCTAGGACAGCAAAGGCTACACAGAGAACCCTGTCTCGAAAAACAAAATAAAAAATAAAAAAAGAGAGACAGGAGAATAAGGCTTCAGAAAGAGAGAGACAGAGAGCGACACACATAGAGCTATGTATATAGATGTAATAGATGCATATAGAGACATAAATTTAAAGAAAGATGCACACAGTTTAACCCAGGTTTCTAGGTTGCTTTAGCAAGAGCCATAGCTGAATGAACTAATGAGAAGTCTAAGAGTGGTGTGTGATTTGATTGGCAAGAAAACGTGACTATCCGAGGCCCCCATCAAGACTAACCTTCGCCTTCTCCATCCCCAGGTCAAGAGCAATGAGGAAGGCATGCAGCTGATGACTGAACTGGGCCACTACTACCCTGACGTCCACCTCTTTTGGTTTGGGGCCTTCTACCCCATCCTGAGGCTCACCCACCCCAAGTTCATTGCTCCCGTGCTCCAGGCCCCAGGTATTTTCCCCAGGATCCAATGACTGGTCTATTCTCTTCCTTTTCTCCCAGCCTTTCCATCCGTGCACAGGCCAGGTGGGCAGGAGAGAGTGAGTCATGTCTAATAGAAGCCACAACCCTGCTACTAACCTGACTGACCCTGGATAAGGCTTTTGGTTCCTTTAGATCCTGAGTTCTGTTAAATGAGTGAAGGAAATTCTTTCTTAGGAAAGAAAGAAGTTCTACTGGCTGGAGGTGTAGCTTTGTAGTGGGATGCTTCTCTGCAGTGTACAGAGCCTTAGACTGCATGCCTAGGCACTGAAATTAAACAAACAAACAAACAACAACAAAAGAACAACCAAAGAAATTTGTTGGCAGAAAAATCCAGGGAGAGTTCTCTTCAAGCACATCTGGGTTCAGGTCTCAAACATGCTGCAGGATCTTTATATCTTGGTTCCATCTTCCTCTGGGATGATTTCATGCTCATCTAGGGAAAGGTGAACCCTAATGGCTCAACCCCTTGAAAAAAATCCCTGTGGGTCCAGCATGAGTTCTGGGACTCCCTTAACTTTGCCTCATTCGGGTGACAGGACAGATTCTTCATTTCCCACTGTGACTTGATTGTCTCATACTATTTTAGACATAAAATGACGAATAACCAGACTGCATTTTTTTTTTTGTCAGATGGGGTTTCTCTGTTGTAGTCCTAGCTGTCCTGGAACTCACTCTGTAGATGAGGCTGTCTTTGAACACAAAGAGATCTGCTTGCCTCTGCCTTCCAAGTTCTGGGATTAAAGGCGTGAGTCACGACTGTTCAACCTGTTTTGTGAATTCTTCAACAGAACCAAAGCAGAAAAGGACACATGAGTCTTTATAGCACTTTCTTAAAACAAAAGCAAAAGGCTAGAAGGTCTTTTGCATACTTAGGGTATATGATCTTTCCCTACTTTTTGATCCTTGACAAAACATCTCTAGTAAAGAAATAAAATAAAACATGAAGATCTGCTGGGTGTAGCGTGCACCCCTTTAAGGCCAGTGGTAGGGAGGCAGAGACAGGTAGATCTCTGTGTGTTCAAGTTCTATGGGTCTACAAATTTATTTTTCATAAACAAACAAAGAAATCTATTCAATGGCCATTTGTCATAGGATCCAGAATATAGCATGGACAAACATCATTGCAAGCATTCATCATTTTCTGGGCTCATTAGCATAATCAGATCAATTTATCAGGACACCTCTCAAGAGGTCGTTGCCAGGAATGGAGGCTATGACCGCCCTTCTAACAGAGATCTGACACAGACGAGATAGAGCAGAGCCGAACAGAGCAGAAGGGTTTAGAGTTCAGGAAAGTGATGCCCGAAGAGGCACACAGCCCGCCAGGGATTCCACCCACCTGAGTTTAGTGTCTTACAGTTGCTTCAGCCGCTTCTGATGAAAGGGACCTTAAACTGGAAAGTGACTCGGGATGGACAGAGGGTGGGTGGATTACTTCAGGAGATCTGGATGGGTTCATCTGTGTGTGGTTGGCCCTGGAGTTGCTTGATGGCTTGAGAGGCGGTGGCAGTTCTTGGAAGGAGCCATGGGGCCAGCATCCTGTGGCCTTTGAGGATAGGGGAGCCTTTAACTCTAAATACTCAATGCTTAGCATGGTATAAAGGAGGATACATTAAAATTATAAGGCAAGTTTAGGTCACATTTGGAGTGTGAATGGGACACATTTAAATCCTATCTGGGGTTATCTAAAGGGCACAATTAGATCATGTCAGACTGTTGCATTCCAATGTTAGACCATACTGTATCATCTCAGGGAAGATCAAATATGTTGTGTTCCTAACTGTGTCCCTGTCTTACCTTCAGGATGTATCAGGACATGTCAGAGAGTGTGTCCCAGATCTCTGTAAAGGCATATAAGGGTGTCGTACTGGGGTTCAGATGTGGAGTATGTGCTGGACTATGTAGTAGCCGTGTGAAGGCATGTTGGGGCATGCTGTGCCCTGTCAGGTTGATGTTGGCTCTCCCTGCTACTGCAGCCTGGTCTAGCCTTGTCTCAGGTCCTTCCTCCTCCTAGTTTCCTTTGTCCCTTTCCCCTTCCTGCCTTGCTGGACTTGGAGGGGAAGTGCACAGCCCTGGGACTGAGAGTCCCCACCCACTCCCGAAGTTCACATTTGATTTCTCCATGGCCCCTGATTGTCCATCACGGCAGCCGCAGTGGCCCCTAAGGAAATGACTTTCTATGGTTTCCTGAAGCCATGGCTGGGTGAGTACCTCAAGGTCAGGGTCAGGAGACATCCCTGTGGGCCCAAAGAAAGGTGCTACCTTTGCTTACTGCCATGGCTGCCCTCCTAGGGGATGGGCTGTTAGTGAGCACTGGAGAGAAATGGAGCCACCAACGCCGCCTGCTGACACCTGCATTCCACTTTGACATCCTGAAGCCTTATGTGAAGGTTTTTAATAAGAGTGTGAACATCATGCATGTAAGTTTGTGTGTATTTGTTTGTATGGGATAATTTTCTTTAAGATTAAAGAATCTTAATTCATTAATCTTAAAGAATTTAAATATATATTTAAAATATATATATTTGTTTTATGTGTATTGGTGTTGCCTACATGTATACATTCCTAGTGCTTGTAAAGTCCAGAAGAGGGCACTGGATATCCTACAACTGGAGTTAAAGACAGTTGTGCGTCACTATATAGGTACTGAGAATCAAACCTGGATCCTCTGTAAGAGCAACAAGTGCTCTTAACTTCTGATCCACCTCTTCAGCCCCGTGTGGAGTTATTTCAGTAGGCACACACCGGTTGACATTTATGGTGTACCTACTATCCATCCACAATACTATGCCAGTTACATGATCTATATTGTCTGTTGTAATTCCTGCACCATCCTGAGGTCGAGGTGACTATGACAGTTACATCATAGATGAGGGAACTGGGGCCATACGGTACCAGGTTCATCAGCAGTAAGTGTGAGTGGTGGACTGTGGCTTATGGGACAACAGAAGTGGTCAAGTTAATTGTTGCTGAAGGCTTAACAAGTGGGAACCAGGAGAGGGAAATGTGCTGACCAGAGGCATGCAGGCATTAGACTTGAACTCGGGGTTTCTGACTCCTAGCGTGTCTTCTTTTCTTCCATCCACATCTGGCTTATTATGGAGGCAGAAAACCAAGTGCGCTCTCTCTCTCTCTCTCTCTCTCTCTCTCTCTCTCTCTCTCTCTCTGTGTGTGTGTGTGTGTGTGTGTGTGTGTGTATGTGTCTATCCCAGTGTTTGAAGTTAGGGAGGGACACAGTAACCAATGCCTTGTTCTGCTTCCTTCTCTGTCCAGGCCAAGTGGCAGCACCTGACCGCCAAGGGCAGCGCCCGTCTGGACATGTTTGAACACATCAGCCTCATGACCTTGGACAGTCTGCAGAAATGTGTCTTCAGCTTAGACAGCAACTGTCAGGAGTGAGTCACTGTCTTTGTCTGGGAACCTGAGCTGTGGACCAAGGCAGGAGGGTGGGGAGAGAAGACTGGCCAGAGGGAACAGAGGGGACTCCCTGGAGGATGTGGGTCATAACAGGCATTGAAGGATGGTGAAGGGAAAGAATCAGGGAGGTAAGATTGCCTGGATAAAGGTAAGATGTGGCTAAGCAGTAAATGAAGCAAGCAAAGCCAGGCAGTGGTGGTGCACACCTTTAATCCCAGCACTTGGGAGGCAGAGGCAGGTGGATTTCTGTGAGTTTGAGGTTAGCCTGGTCTACAGGACAGGCTCCAAAACTACACAGAGAAAACCTGTCTCAAAAAACCAAAGCAAACAGGCAAGAAACAAACAAACAAAGTAAATCAGATAATCAGTCAGACAGGCAAGGGGGTGGTCTCCAGTCACTGTCTGAGCAAGACAACTGAAGAAGGAAAGGCTGATGTCGGCTCCCGGTTTCAAAGGTTTCAGTCCATTCTGGGTGGGGCAGGGCATCATGGAGCCCCTCCCATTATGAAGGAAGGCCAAGAAGTGGAGAGGGAGAGGTAGTCTGTCCTAGCAAGCTTCCCCCTCTGTTTCCTGCTCTTCTTTCTGGGTCTCTAGCCCGTGGGAAGAGACTTTTGCCCTCTCCCTCAGCCAGTGCTCTGGGGAACACCCTCATAGAGGAACCCAGGGATGGGGCTCGGTCAGTGATGTGCTTGCCACGCAAGGCCACAGACTTGAGTTCTGATCCCAAGCTCCCCAAGCCAGTGTGATTGATATCTGTGATCCTGTGCTGGAGGGAGCTTTAGACAGGGGAAATAACTGGAGCCCATCCGCTAGCAGAGTCAATGAGCTTCCGGTTCAGTGAGAAACCCTTCTCAGAAATCAATGTGGAGCTGCGTGCTGGTGGCACGAAGCAGAGGCGGGGAGATCTCTGTGAGTTCAAGGCCATTGTGGTCTATAGAGCCAGTTCCAGGTCAGGCTCCAAAACTCCCTGTCTTGAAAAAACCAAGCTAAACCAAAACAACAACAACAACAACAACAAAACTCAAGGTGGAGTGCAATTGAAGAAGGTATCTGAGGGCAACCTCTAGACTCCACAAGCGTGTGCACAAATGTGTATCAGCACATGTACATGAGACAACTACACGGCATGTGCACATAAGACATATGTGAGACATGCACACACAGACACACACACTGAAAGTAAGTGATTTGATCTAAGCACTTCTTAATCTAATCAAGGGGGTGGTCTCCTGTCACTATCTGAGTGAGACAAGAAGTCTCACTCAGATAGTGACCCAGGTAGTGACTTTGTAGACCCAGGGAGTCTACAAAGAGAGTTACAGGACAGCTAGGGCTACTCAGAGAGACCCCGTCTCAAAACTTGCCCTCCTGAAATAAAAAAAAACCAAAACACAAACTCCCCCAATCATGCGGAGATAACAGTGCCCCTCCCCCCGTCGCCTTCCTGTGTCACTTGCTTTTCTGTTGCTGTTATAAAAGCTTGGTCTTTTAGAAGGAACAGTATATTTTGGATGACTGTTCTGAAAGGGAAATCCATAATGCAAATGAGGCATGGTATCTGGAGCAGGACACTGCCCCACCATGTTTCAGCAGCTGCATCCAGAAAGCAAGGAGCACAGACTGGAAGTGGGGCAAAGATACAGATTCTCAAAGTACACTCCACCAATAAGGCTTTCATCTTAAAAGCTCCATAAGCTCTTCTTCCCTCCCTCCCTCCCTCCCTCCCTCCCTCCCTTCTTTTTTCTCTTTTTCTTTCCCTCCCTCTCTCCTTCCTGCCTTCTTCCCTTCCCTTTCTTAATGGTATCTTCCTATGTTGTCTAGGATAACTCAGAATTGAACAGGTACTTCAGGCTGAACTTGAACTCATGATCCCCCTGCCTCCCTCTCCCAGGTGCTGGGATTGCAGTCAGAAGCCACCATGTCTATCTAGTGGGCAGATCTTAAGGATGTTGTATACCCAGCAAGAAGGACATGAACTCTCTGAGTTTTCCAAGCAGTCATGGAAGGCATTTAAGCATTTGGGAGTCATAGTCACAGCTAAGACCAGACAATTGACCTAGTAGAGGAATGTCACGTAGACACAGGATACAAGGGATCTGAAGAAGAGGATATGAACTTGATTGCAAGAAATCAGGAAAGAAAAGATGGAGCAGATGCTGAGTGAAAGAATGGTAGGAACAACCATATCTACCTTTGAGTCCTGGTGGGCCAGGCTACTCACGGGGAATAGGGAGCAGGAGAGGTAGGTCTGGCTAGAGCCCTTTTCTGGATAAATTACGCTTCTGTGACTCTGGCTGAAACTTCTCTGGGGTTTCATGTGTGTTACGTTGCTTTCTGTCTTTGGCCTGCCCTGCAGGTCTCCCAGTGAATACATTGCTGCCATTTTGGAGCTCAGCTCCCTAATAATGAAACGGCACTTCCAGCCCATCCTCTATGTGGACTTCCTGTACTATCTCACTGCTGACGGGCGGCGCTTCCGCAAGGCCTGTGACCTGGTGCACAACTTCACAGATGCTGTCATCAGGGAGAGACGCCGCACCCTCTCCAGCCAAAGTGTTGATGAATCTATGAAGGCCAAGACTAAGTCTAAGACTTTAGACTTCATTGATGTGCTCTTGCTGGCCAAGGTGGGCTTTTGAGGGATCTCAACTGAGAACTTAACCAAGAACCTTGACATTAAATGTTAGATAGAAGTTGGACTTGATCAAGAGGGTATTTGGGGAAGCGATGGGTAGTGTTTATAATAAGTAAGGACAGGATACAGAGACATTTTAGAAGTTCTTCTGTTGAGCACTGTGTGGAAGGAGTGGACAACAGCAGGAATCCAAGGAGGGAAGTATAGGACCAACTCTGGAAAGGACAGGGAAGGCATTCTTTGTGCACAAGGGGACAAGAACCTGTCTCAGGTCAGAGTCACTTCTCAGACATGGAATGAGTTGAGGGTACTAGTTTTGTCTTCAGGATGAACATGGAGAGGAGCTGTCTGACGAGGCCATCCGAGCAGAAGCTGACACCTTCATGTTTGGAGGTGAGGGTCCCTGTGTAGGTCTACAGTGAAGGTAAGAGTCTATCAATCCCAATTAGGTGTTTTGAGGAGACACCAGATCCCTCCGTTCCACCATCCACCCTCCCCTCCCCTTTCCTTGAGATGCTAAAGCAGCCCAGACACTCAGACTTTTCTTTGTGCTCCTCAGGTCACGACACCACCGCCAGTGGGCTCTCCTGGACCCTGTACAACCTGGCAAGGCACCCGGAATACCAGGAGCGCTGCCGGCAGGAGGTGCGGGAGCTGCTGAGGGACCGAGAACCAGAGGAGATAGAATGGTGAGCGCAGGTTCAGTGCCATGAATACAGTTGTGCACCAGAATGGTAGTTGCTATTTTTGATTTGTACAATCTCACTGATTTATTTATCTGTGTGTGACTGTGATGGGGGTGCGCACGTGCCAGGAACACATGTGGAGATCGGAGGACACCTTTCAGGAGTGGGTCTGTTCTTCTACCACGTGGGTTCTAGGGACTGAACTTGGGTGGTCAGGATCAACAGCAAGTCACCTCCATGGCTCTACTTTAATTTTTTTTCTAGTTATAAGCTGGCCTGGAACTCACTATTCTCTTCTCCTGTGTCTCTCTCTTAGAATCACATGAACAGCTTGGCCATCTCTTGTTAAATCTCTACTGTCTGACCCCTGAGAATTCCTAGATCATAACCTCTACTCTTCTCTTGGGTTATGTGTCCTTTGTTTGTTGATTTGAATCACTCTCTCACACACACATACATACATATACATAACGTACACACTCACCCCCTTACACACTCACACACATACACACAGTCGCACACATTCACCCACACACACAAAACTCACTCACACACACATTCACACACACACACTCACACACACACTTACCCACACACGCACCCCCCACACATTCACACACTCACTCACACATATGCTCACACACACACTCACACACATTCATCCACATACACACTCACACACACCCACCCACTCACACACACATTCACCCACATACACATATTCACACACACACACACACGTACACATTCACCCACTCACACAATGCACCCACATACACACTCACACCCACACCCCCCACACTCCCACACAAACACATGCTCACACATATGTCATTGTAACTGGCAGACAGGATTGTAGGCATGCCTGAATCACTCCTTTGAATATTATTCATGGTATCGCATGACATATAGATTCTTCAGTTGTATGAATAATATACCTCCCTTTCCTTCTGGTCTTTCAGTTCTAGCTTTTGGAGTTTTAAGAATTCTTTGTGTTCTGTCATGAGAATGTCCCTTATGCTGTCTTATTGGACTTTGTAGATTTTTTCATTCTCCTTAATCAGTCTGGTAAGGGGTGGGGCACATGGAGAACTGGTAAGTGGGTACAGAGTTGCAGTTAGTCTGGGACGCTCCCCACTCTAGCTCAGTCAAAGTTAGCAATAACCTGCTGTGCACTTATTCTCGCCCCAAAGAAATGATAAATCTTGGAAAATGTTAGATGTGATTAACCAATGTTATAGGCCCAGTTTTTCAGATGCAGTGGAAAATCCATGCTTTAGTCAGAATAGGCAAGTATTTATTTTTTACTTATTCGCTTTTAAAAAGATTTATTTTTATTTATGTTTGGATGTACACTTGTGCCCCTCAACAACCAAAAGCGTTCAAATCCTCTGGAGATGGAGTAACTGGTGGTTGTGAGCTGCCCCGTGGGGATGTTAGGAAGTGAGACTGGGTCCTCTAGAATAGTGGCGAGCACCCTTAACCTTGCTGAGACACAGTCTCCTAAAGCTAAGGCTGGCTTTTAACTCAATGGGTAGCCTAAGCTGGCCTTAACATTGTGATCCTCCTGCCTCCAACTACAACATCTTGAGTGCCTCCATTTGATTTTTAAAGGTCGTTCACATAAGTGTATGTGATAATTCTGTTTTGGCAAAGATACCTTTTGATAAGTATGTTTTTCTTAGAAATGTTCCTAAAAATATTAAGTAAATTTTCCCACTTTTTCTTTTTTGTTTTGATTTTCTAATATTTTAGTCTTTGATTCAGAGTCAAGGGTAGTGGCTCCCTCCTCTTCTCTCAGCACTGATGAGGCAGAGGCAGGAGGATCAGTGCAAAGCCATCCTCTGCCTTATAGGGAGTTCAAGGCCAGCATGGGCTATATGGAGACCTTGTTTAAAAAACAACAACAACAAAACAATGTATATCCAGGTATGGTAGCACAAGTCCTTTAAGTCCAACACTTGGGAAGCAGAGGCAGGTGTATCTCTGAGTTTGAGGCCAGCTTGGTTTATAGGGAGTTCTAGGGTAGCCAAGGCTAGTTAGTGACACCTTGTCTGAAAAACTAAGTAAAATCTATAAACAGGGCAGGGGAGATGGCCCAGTGGTAAGGTACTTGCTGCTAGCATGAGGACTTCAGTTTGGATACCCAGAATCCACGTAAAAAGGCTCAGGGAGCGGGAGATCAGATTGTGCTGGACAGTCAGTGTAACCTAAGCATCCAGTTCTTACATGCAGGGAGAGACACACTATCTCAAAACAGAAAATATAGAAGGATAGAGGAAGATGCCCAAAAGTGACCTCTGACCTACACACACACACACACACACACACACACACACAAATAAACATCATAAAATGAACAAGTATGTTTGATTCATCTTAAGTTAACTTTGTTATAGGATTAATAATCACGGGGAGGCAGTAGGAATTTCAGCAAACGGCAGTGAGGCTGGTCAGTACCGTTTATACCGTTTACTCTGCGTGTGTGTGTGGTGGTGTGTGTGCGTGTACGTGTAGTACACGGTACATGTGCGGAGGTTGGAAGACAATCCTCGAGAGTTGGTTCTCTCCTATTACCCGGTGTATCTGGGTATTGGATTCAGGCCGTGAAGCGTGGGTGCTAACCCTCCAAGGCCAAGCCATCTAGCAGGCCCGGCATTGTTTTTACTATCTGGATAATTGTGTGTTGTTTCTTTAGGGACGACCTGGCCCAGCTGCCCTTCCTGACCATGTGCATCAAGGAGAGTCTGCGCCTGCATCCTCCGGTCATCTCCATCTCTCGGTGCTGCACCCAGGACATTGTGCTGCCAGATGGCCGGGTCATCCCTAAAGGTGTGGGCTGTATGGGGGGGGGGGTGGCTCCTGGTGGTCCCCTGTGGCAGGGTTGACTTCCTCCTGACTGTCACTTCTTGTCCAAAGGGAATGACTGTATCATCAGCATCTTTGGGGTTCATCACAATCCTTCAGTCTGGACAGATCCTGAGGTGCGACCCCCCTCCCAATTCTGGGGTGGGGGGAGGGGCAAGGCTTGTACCTGGGAATCCAGAACTGTCCCTCTTCTGTCACCATATCTATCTTTTCTGGGGCTGGCTGGGCGTGCAGAAGGACACGGCCCATAAGTTTAGTCTTGCTTGGCCCGCAGACCTACGACCCCTTCCGCTTTGACCCAGAAAACCCTCAGAAGAGATCACCTCTGGCTTTTATTCCCTTCTCCGCGGGGCCCAGGTGAGAGCGATAGTGACCAGGAGCTGACAGCGGGAGGTAGGGGGGAAATGGGAAGTCGGGATGGTTAGGTTCTGGGTCTCCTTCCCTCCCTCTGCTCAGGGTGTGTGCAAAGGTCTAGAGAGCCAGGATTGGAAGGAGGGGGCTCTGTGCTCAGAGCTTCGCCCTGGTGTATCTTGGGCGTGAGTCTGAGTGAACTTCGGGCGTGCGGATGCACACTCGGGGTCCAAGGAGCGTCACTGCCCCTCCTGCCCCTAGGCTGCCCAGGCGCAACCGGGACTTGGCCAAGTTCAAACCCCAAGGGTTGGTTGTGTCCGGATGTATTCAGAGTCCCCCACCCTGTCCTCCCGCAGAAACTGCATAGGACAGACTTTCGCCATGAACGAGATGAAGGTGGCGCTGGCGCTCACACTGCTGCGCTTCCGCCTCCGGCCCGACGACAAGGAGCCGCGCAGGCAGCCGGAGCTGATCCTGCGCGCAGAGGGCGGGCTGTGGCTGTGGGTGGAGCCGCTGAGCTCAGGATCTCAGTGACTGGGCCTGGGACTGCCCCACTCACTTTCCTCGGAGAATCCGGAATAAGCAGAGCCTCACCGAGAGCCAGCAGGCGGCGCTGCAGGACAGTAGAGAACCACCGGTGGCCTGGATGAGACAGGTGGCGCTGGTTTCCTCTTGGGTCATCCACAGGACCTGCAGACTGATGGGAGTCACCCAAGCTCAAGCGCGGACTTTATTTTGGCGATAGAGCCACCATAGATGTTTGAGCTGTGAGTTCCTAAACAGCCAGGGCTATGTAAAGAAACCTAGTCTCACCCTACCCCCCAAAAATGCGTGATGGGGGAGCATTACTCATATCCCATAGGTCTTGTTCTTTGGGGAAAAAACTGGCAGGTGACCTTTGGGCTTGACTGCCTTGGGTGTGCAACCATTGTTTTCGAGGGAGAATACCGAATAGGTATTTTGGTAGACATTGGGGCGGACTATTTCAGTGACTGATTTCCACAGTTTTATAGTGCATCTTAGAAGGATAATGGGAATCCTGCAACTGTATTTTTATTTTTGAATATTTTTTGAATCTCCTATGCCGCTTGTGTTTTCATATAAAGTTCACAATGAATTTACTCATGCAAAGAGCCCTGCCGTGATTTTGAGTTTTCTGTAAATTAAAGGACCAGGTGAGGAGAATCATCATCTCACTATTACTGAGCCATTCTATCCATAAATATTGTATAATTCTGCATACAATACTGAGTAATCCTGGATTTCTTTCACCCAGTGTCTTGAAGTTCTCATCACAGATAAGCCAAATATATTTTGTTCAACTTTTACCTGAGTAAAATTTCATAGCATATATTCAATAATGATTCTTGAAAAAATTATTTACTAGTTATTGTTATACATAGAAGAAATTGGAACACTTTTTAAAAATGATTTACTTATTTATTTATGTATATGAGTATTTTGTCGGTATACACCAGAAGAGGGACTTGGATTCCCATATACTTATAGACAACTGTCTATAACTGTAATGTGGGTTTTGGGAATTGAACCCTGGACCTCTGGAAGAGCAGCCAGTGCTCTCTTAATCACAAAGTCATCCCTTCAGGCCTTCCTTCCTTCCTTCCTTCCTTCCTTCCTTCCTTCCTTCCCTTTCTCCCTCCCTCCTTCTGTTCTGTTCTTTTTTTTTTTTTTTTTTTTTTTGAGACAGGGTTTCTTTGTGTAATCCTTACTGTCCTGGAACTCACTTTGTAGACCAGGCTGCTCTTGAACTCACAGAGATCCTCCTGCCTCTGCTTCCCTCTTTTTTTCTTAAAGTGGAATATTATAAATATTTAGACTTGCAGGTGTTCCGGTATTCCAGTTCATTTGTACTCACTCTCCTCTCTTACTCCAACTTCTTTGTGATTTAAAAACCATTTTTATCCCATAAGTAATACACAAAGAAGCTTGATGCGTGGGTAACCACAGTGTGCTGAGCACTGCATAGGATAGATTTTTGTGCATTGTCTAGGTATCATGCTATCAGAATACAAGTAATGGCATGTCCTTAATCACAAAACCTTTTTCCCTTGACCTTTCTTTCTTTCTTTCTTTCTTTCTTTCTTTCTTTTTTTAAAGATGTGTTTATTTAGCTGGGAGGTGGTGGTGCAGGCAGCACACTAATGACCTCTGCAAGAGTAGCACATGTCCTTAGCCTCTGAGTGAGTCAGCACTTCAGCCCCATTTTTTTTGTTGGTTTTTTCCATGTAAAATTTTCTAATATGGATATCTACTTCATCAGAGAGTCCTGATGTGATTTTAAGTCTTTAACTTGTTGTTAATTTTTGTGTATGTCTGAGTGTGTTTGTTCATGCATGCAGCCATGAATGTGTGAGTGTGGCGGTCAGAGGACAATATGGATTGGTCCCTACTTTTCCACACGTTTGAGGCAGGTTCTCTTGAGCATCTAGAACGGTCCTTATAAATCTGTGGGGTCTCAACCATTAGGTTGATGACAACCATCTGTGATACCATCAGAAAACACAGATATTTACATTATGATTTATAACAGTATCAAAATTATAGTTGTAAAGTAGCAATAAAAATAATTTTATGGTTGGTGTCAGCACAGCATGAGGAATTCTATGAAAGGGTCACAGTATTAGGAAAGTTGAGAAGCACTGATCTAGAGAGTCTCCTTTCTCCGGTTCCCAACTACCTGCAGGGGTACAGTAGGGATTACAAACACCCCACCTCTGTCCTACAAGCTCTAATTTTGATCTCAATGCTAAATGCATCTATTCAGCTTCTAAACCTGCCATTATTTAAAACAACCCCAACACTATTCAAAAGTCTTAAGTTCACAATTACTTATGAGATGTGAGCGGAGTCCTTCATTGTGACGTCCTATAAGAAACATACAACAAGCAAAAAACCCACCTACTAATATATATCTAGTATGTATAGGACAGAATAAGCATCTCAGTCTAAGATGGAATAATATGGGCACAGGAAAGAAGAATAAGAAAGAACAAGCAAAAGACTGAAACGAATCAGGGAAACAAGCAACAACAACAACAAAACATAGCCGCTCCATCTCCAACATCTGGGACTCCTGATGGAATCATTTCTGCTCCAACAGCCCTTGGCAGCCGTGTCCCTTCAGCAATCTCTGGCAGCAAATGGAATCTTTTTTGAGTCTGTTCCACTTTGTGCCTAAAGCATTCTACAGCTTCTCCCAATATACCAGGATCTTCGTATCAACTAAGCATTCAAATTCCCAGCAATATGCACCAGACTGTTGAGACCTTTCTAAAACCCATCACCAGGCTTCAGCGGCTTTCTGGTAGCCTGGTGCAAGCCTACAAACCCCCCCATCAATCTCATGTTTCATGCTCAGAGAGCCAGTACTATATGTGATGTTGTTGACAGGTTCTGCTGACCCTAATGGCCTTTGTGTCCCAGGAAAACAATGCTCTAGGTGACCACTTTGCATCAGGGAGTCCTGTCAGCAGCATTCTTAGTCCAGAATCCCTCCTTTCAGACGTATTTTTATTGTTTCAAGTGGAGCCATCAGTGACGTGTCTTGCCTTCAGGGCACCTGCCTTACTGTCCCAGGCAGGACAGGTTTCTCTTTAGTGGGTTAATCTGAGCATCACAGCTGTTTTCTCTTCTCCCTCCTTGTCTGCCACGTCAAACACTCTCACACCCCTTTCTGCACAGACTTCACATTTTCATGTCTTTCTCTTCTGCTCACTGTGCTCTTTCTCACAGGAGACCTGGATAGGAGCAGTGAGGAGTAACCATGGCACAGCCTGAGTGTAGCCAATCCTCAAATTTCCTCAGCCACTCAAATTAGCCCATGGATTTTGAATCCAGCTTCACTCAAGTTCTCGGAACATGAGCAGACTGAAGCCAATGGATGCCTTGTGGCCCTCAGAATTTTACCTAAATGACACCATCATTGTTCATATTCCTGTCAGCACTGTGGTGCCCTGAGCTCTAATCAATGTTATGGGTATGGGGCCATTCAGAGATTCACCAGCCTGGCCATGAATACATTTTAACAAGTAAGAGGCTTTATTAAACATTGGCCAGGTCCATACCTGAGTCTAATGCTCAGAGTATTGTGCTAAATTACGTTAGCCAGGGACTTTAAAAGACAAAACGCACAAGGCTACATACTTCCTGCCTTTGAGCAATCAGAGACAAGCACATGTGCTGACGTATGTCCTGTCCATGTGCTGTCAAGCAAGCATCCTGTGCAACTGGAGCAGCCAACCCCATTAACAGAAGCGAAAACACGTGGTTTGTTGTTTTACGTGACCAACAGCCTCCAGCATTCCAGGAAAGGCAAGTGGCGCTTACGGGTTAGAGGTGCTTTTTGTTTTATAGATCTCTTAAACAACCAAAACTTATAATATTAGGCACTACAATCAGAACATCCCATTCTGTTCTGCTTATAGTAATCTAGGGATTGTATATCACAGAATTTCAAACTTCCATGTTCCTTCAACAAACCAGCCCCAAATTGCTCCTAATGTGGTAAGGTTATCACACTAATGACCTCATTCCTCATATAAATTTCCTGTATTAGCTACTTTTCTCTTCTCACTGATAAAATACCTGGAAAAGTTAGTTAAGGAAGGAAGAGATTCGTTTTGCCCAAGGGTCCTGTCCATCGTGATGAAAACATATGGAGGCAAGAGCATGAGGCAGCTGGTCACACGATATCTTAGTCAGGAAGCAAAGAGGTTATTTGTGGTATTTGGCTCATTTTCTTATTTTTATTTAGCCAGGGAATACAGTCCTGGAAATAAAGTTGCCCACATTCAGGATGGTCATTCAACCCTTCTGAAAGACTCTCCTGGGCACCCCCAGAGATCTGCTTCCATGGTGATTCTAGATCCAGTCAAGACAACAGTGATGATTGACTATTGTGACCATTATATCAGGGTCTGTGTAATTTATCAGAAGATTAAACTTTGCTATATGTCATACATTTGTCTTATCATATGTAGCCCAGGTTGGCCTTGTTCATATTCCTCTTGCGTCAATCTCCTAAATGGCCTGATTATAGGGGTAATCTTTGTTTATTTATAGCTTAATAAATTAATTTAAGAAGCTGACACCTGTGATTATGGGGTTGGGAAGGCCAAAGTCTGTATAACCCCAAAGCCTGGGTGGGGCTTCAGACAGGTGTGTTTTCAGTGCACACTTCTTCCTGACTGTGGAAGTCAGTGTTTGTTCTCAGGTCCTTCCAAAGATTCACAATGGCCAGAGGAGGTCATCAGTTTCTTCTGGTCTTGACCCCAGCAGCAGTATCGGTTTCTGTGGGTGGAAAGAGAATTTGGTTGAGACACAGTGTCATAGAAAACACATAGAATTTAATCAGAGCAAGGAAGGAAGCAAGAATATACTCCTAGAAAATGAGCAGGTGAGGGAGCTGAAGTTGCATTTTATGTTTCAATTACTATGCCTAAGAAATCCATGAAACAAAAATGCCTCTGCTCTGCAAGCCCCTTGCCCAAGGACAGGTAGTTCCTGAAATGCTGGAGACCACATGTGCTCACTCCCCTAAACAAGTTTGTTTGACCCATCTGTACCGGTGTGCTTGATCATATGTGGCCGGGAGGATGTACGTAGCAGGAAACATCGTAGGCTCTGATTGGACCTGATGGGAAGTGCAATGAATTATGAAATCTCTTGTTAAGTCATTGCCATACTTGATTCTGGGCCATTTCCCAGGAACTTGGATATGGACCAGGCCAGAGTCCATCCACCCGCCCAGTATTTAATTAGAACTTACTTCAAATTTGACTTTAAAGTGTGGTAGTGGTCATGTTCTCACATTAACACTACCAAGTCCAGCAATCAAAAGCCCCCTTTGGTTTACCTAATTAATACGCCCAATAAAAATTATATATCTCATCCTAACATGGGGTTTCTCCTTTCCCCTTTATAAACCACCATTTGCCTATGGGCCACATCTGTCTCCTCTCTATCCAGTGGCAGTCCTTCGCCTTCTGAGACAAATACCCCTGCCCTTCTCCCTGTTACCTTCCCCTTCTCCCTCATTCTCTGTCTCTGTCTTTGTCTCTTATTCCCTGCCCTCTGTCCCTCTGGGGAAAATAAATCTCCTTTGTGCTGAGAACTTGGTCTTGGGGGCCCTAAACTGATCCCAACTTCTTACAGAAATAGTTGTGCAAAATGTTAGAACACGCATGTAGGTACAAGTACTCCTGAGGTTGAAAGTTTACTAGCAGAAAGGGGAACGGCACTCTGTCAAGCTCCCTGGAAAGGAAGTCATGAAGTTGCTTTAGTCTGACCTTATCATGAACCACTAGGCTCATCTGGTTTTTGGGCCCTGAGCTAACCAATTACCCTTTCTATGTATGGACTGTCATTATTCTCTTCACACCCCGTTTCAGGGTCTTCAGCTAGCCCACCCATTGTTCTTTATGTCCTATTTGAGGGGGGAGCTGTTAGGGTTCCTCAATGACTTTGTTTCCTCTCTAAGAAATAGGAAACGTGGCCATGGGAGATTTCAGTGGCTGGTAAGTCCAGCATACAGCAAATCCAGGGCAGTTTCTGGACAAAATGTGTATGCTCTAATGATAATGCTAATCTTCCATGCTAGGGAGATAGAAGATTCCTGGCTGTCTTGCTTGCCTGCATGCTGCTGCTGGTCTTTTTCGGTTTGACCCCTTCCCCTCCGCGTTTCTGCTTTCTCCTTAGATTCCAGGTGTGTTTTCCCAGCTAAGCCAGACAAGACAGCAAAACCGGTGAGAGAGCTCTGCCGGTTCTAAGGGGTGATTTTGCAGCGGAAGGAGGGCATGCTAGCTGCAAGCGCCTGAGAACTAGAGTGGGGGCGCTATCTGCTGGAGGCTTGTTGGGGTTAAAAAGAACTAGATGTCCTCTCTGGAGGTTGGGTGGGGAGTGTAGGAGAGATACAAATGCAATGGCTTGTCCTGGCAAACAGAAGCCCACTTTTCAAGGTTTCTGAGGAATGCTGAGTATTTACTGAGTCAGAGTCCAGCCTAAAATGAGCCCAGACTGCCATCTCAGGTGTGCATGTGTATGTGTGTGCGTGTGCGTGCGTGTGTACGTGTGCGTGCGTGTGTGCCTGTGTGCTTGAAACCCGACCCTGCCCAAGTAGGAGGGAAGCAGCTGACCCTGGGAGGGTTGGATCATTCGGTCCAACCATCTACACAGCTACTGCGGGCCAGAAACGCCATAAATAAATTCCAGAGGAGACAAGAAGAGGCCCTCGGGCACGAGCTGCTTCTGAGAGAAGGTATCAGGATGGGGCCTGGCAGAGAGGGCCCTGACTCGGGGGGAAAAGAACAGCTCTATCACAACTTGGGTGGCTCCATGGAGCTACTGGGCCAGCGGACCGGTGGTTTCTCGGCAACTGAACCTGAGTTTCATACTGGTCAGTTTTAGATGCTGGACGGTTGCCTCCAGTAGCCCTCCTCATCTTGTTGTACCTCAGCTCTTTCACTAGACTCTCCCAGCAAGACTGCAAGTCTTCACTCCATTCCAGCTGCATCCCTAACCCAGAGAGTCACAGCCCACAGCTCTGGAGTGCTCTCCCGGGCCTCGCGAATCTCACCTATGTTCATCTACCCTACAGGATGCAGTCATTAAGCCGGTCCTGGCTGGGCGTGGACCCAGTGCTGGCCTCCCCCTGGCATCTTCTGCTGCTCTTCGGGGCTTCTTGGCTCGTGGCTAAAATTCTGGCCTGGGCGCCCGCCTCAGATGCTTCCCTCAGGCCCCTAAGAGGAACTGGTTTTTGGGACACCTGGGCACGGTGGGAGTGGCAGGAGGATGGGTCGGGTTGGGTGGATATCTGATAATAAACAGACTTGACGAATGGGGATCAGGGATCGGGGGTAGGAAAAGGCAGGGGCGTAGGACAGCAGAACCGTGAGGGAGCCCCTCTCTCCTCCCTGTCCCAGCAAATCCACCTCTAACACCTCACACCCCTATGCTCTGGAGTCTTCTTTTCTTTTCTTTCCCAATCTAAACCTGCTTGGCATCACATCCCCACTGGAACTCACGGTCTGAGGTCTCTCGCCCTGATCTGTGCATGTCTGCCCTACTTGGGAGCTCCCAGAGTGGGCTGCTCAGAGCAGGGACATCCCTGGTCCGTTCACTTTCTGCTGTTGGATTTGAGGTGTCACTGTAGCATGTCCGAAGTTTGGCTTTTTCTTGACCCATGGCTGTTGATCGCAGGCCAGTGTCTGTACCTCTCTGGGCTGTTGCTTACCCTATTGAAATGAACTGTTTTCCCGACCTTCACCTACAGGAGCTCTGTGGGGCAGAAAAGAGATACTTGCAGTCTCATTCCTCCAGCAGCTTGGACTTTGTTCTTTCTTGTATTGTCTTCAGCTCTCAAGGTTTATAAGCTGACTCTAACGTCTATTTTGGGTCAAAGCTGAGGAGTTTTAAAATTTGTCGTGCCAGAACGGAACAACCAGTGTCGTGTGTGCTGCTCTTCCACCGAGTCACTTAGGGACCACTCTGGCCTCTCACACAGACCTAAGCTTCTGGAAGGGGCTGCAACTCAACACCCTCTATCCACAGTGCCCCTTGCTCCATGCTGCACTGGCTCCCTGTTGTTGTGATCGCCAGATCCATACCCTAACTCATCCATCTCTCCACAGCCTTCTACTTTACAGGGGAGATCCCCTTCTTTCCAGGAATATCATTGTCACAGGCTTCAGAATGACACCCTCGCTTGTATCCCTTAGATCTCTGTCATCTTTTTGTGTCTACTGCTGGCTCCATCTTCTCCCGACATCACGCAGCTTCCCTGCCATTCTTCTCTCACACCCGCCCCCACAAGCTGCCTTCTTACCCAAGGGTCCAGCTCCTGAGCTGCCCATCAGTGCCCTTCTTACATGACTTCCATGATCACATCTCTCCTGAGTAGGGAACCACGATTTGTAAACCTTTAAGATTCTTTGCTGTGAAGCTGGGGAGATGCCTACTCGGAGCTGGTGTTAGTAGGCTGTGCTCTGGTTCAGGGACAAGGAAGAGAGAGCTGGGTGGAGTGAGACTAGCTGTGAGTTTACTGCAAATGGGAAGAGTGGAGAAAGTGGGGAGGGCGTAAACAAAAGATGAATTGGAATTTGGAGATGAGAAAGATCATATGGGAAGAATCCCATAGAGACAAAGGGAGACACACAGACACACACACGGACACACACACGTGGACTAAGAGACAGAGAGACTAAGACAGAGACAGAGAGAAAGAAGGAAAGAAAGAAAGAAAGAAAAGTGGAGCATATTCTAGTTTGCTTCTCTATTACTGTGATAAAACACCATGACCAAAAACAACATGGGGAGGGAAGGATTTATTCAGCTTACATCATAAATGGAAGTCAGGGCAGGAACTGAAGCAGGGCTATGGGGAAGTGCTGCTTACTGGCTTGTTCCCTAGGCTCATGTTCGGCTGCTTTTCTTACATGTCTCAGGACCACCTCTCCAATAGTTGCTCCACACACAGAAGGCTGGGCCCTCCTACATCAATCATTAATACGGAAAATGCCTGCAGACTTTCTTAGAGGCCAGTCTGCTAGATGTGTTTATACAGCTGGCTTGTGTCAAGCTGATAAAAACTAACAAGCCCAGGAAGTGAGCAGATGAAGGAAATGGAGAGAAGAAAAAAGGACACTTAAAGTTAAGAAAAAAAATACACAGGTATACATTTAGATTTAGCTAATAATTTTCTCCTTTCAGTTACACATCAATCTTTCTGTTGTCTACATATAGGATGTATATCATGTATCTATTTATATCACCTATCTATCTATCTATCTATCTATCTATCTATCTATCATCTATCTATCTATGCATATGTATGTATGTATATATGTATCTATCTATCTATCAATCAATCAATCATCTATATACCTACTTATCTATTATCATTCTTGGTTCATATATATTAGTCTATACAACTGTGTATCATTTATCGTATGTATGTATGTATGTATGTATGTATTCATCCACCTAGCCATCCATCCATCCATCCATCCATCCATCCATCCATCATCCATATTTAGATCATAAAACAGAGAGATGAGGAGAGTTACACATCAGAGAAAAGTATGTATATAGAAACGTGGGTACACTAAGAGACACACGTAGTGAACCCTGGTGGACTTAGTAAGAACCAAAGATGAATAACCCAAGTAGGAGGGTGAGAACGGTGGAGTGTGGTGGGCACAGAGTAGGAGCATCTGGTACACCTGCCAGGACTAGCCTCCACTTTCTTCATCCTCAGATCCAGAACAATGAGGAAGGAATGCAGATGGTGACTGAGATGGGCAAGGTCTTCCGAGATGTCCAACTCTGTTGGCTGGGACCCATCATCCCTGTGCTAAAGCTTGTTGACCCTACATTTATTGCCCCCCTGCTCCATGCCCCAGGTATCTCTCCCAGGATCCCAACTCTTGGCCACTTCTCTGTTTCTTATCTTGACTGGGGATGTAGCTCAGCAGTAGAACACTTGTCTACCAAGAACAAGCTTTAGGTTCCATCCCTAGAACTGGGAAGAAGACTCTCTTTTATGAATGTTTATGTGTGTACATATGTGTAAGTGGGTGCACACGCATGTGTATATGCATGTATGTGGAGGACAGAGGACAATCCTTCTTGTCATTTCTAGAACCACTGTCAACTTCGTCCCTCACTGGCAGGAGCTCACCAGTAAAGCTAGACCCGCTGTCCAATAAGCCTCAGGGATCCTCCTTGTTTCTTCCTTCCTTGCTGGCATTTTTACATGGGCTCTTGGGATGAAACTTAGATTCTTAATGCTTGCAAAGCAAGTATTTTACTGACTGAGCTATCTCCTCATCCACAAGAATTATGTCTGCCAGAGGGGTCTTTAGGTACAGTTGATTCTAGATACCTTACAGTACAATCAGGAATCTTCATCTTCTAGTTCTATTTTCCTCTTTGAGGATCTTATCTTCTTGCTTGGAAAGATGTATTCAGTCATTCAATCACCAAGAAAAATTCTGTGATCCTAGATGAAGTTATAGATAACCCACCCTGTTTCTTCTGCTTAGTTCAATGAGTCTTGACTGTCCCAGCAACCTTAAAGGCAACTCAAACACGGAGATGGTGTGGGACAGAGATGGTATGCTGAGTACTGCAGGGGATGTCCAGTGGAGTCCAGATGGGTTAGCTGTGTCTGGTTGGTCCTGGGGCTGCTTGATGGCTGGAGAAGGCAGAGGCACACAGCTCTGAGAATAGAGATGCCCTTAATTTTGAACACTTAATGCTTAGTGTGGCATAGAGGAGAGAACTAGAGGGGTCTGGGACATATCTAGGTCACATTCAGGACTCTAAAGGGACCATATTTCAGTGCCAATCTGGGATTATTTGAAGGGCACAATTTGGTCATGCCAGACTTTTATATACCCATGTTGTGTCATGTCAAGGAATATCATGTGTGTTGTGTCTATGACAGGTTGTGATGACATGTGCCCCTGTCATACATATCAGGATGTGTCAGGACATGTAAGAGGGCTGCAAATGACAGTGTGTCCTAGGTCTTTGCAAAGGCCTGTAGAGTGCTGTGCTGAGCTCATATATGGAAGACAGAATGGACCATGTAGCAGCCATGTGAAGGCATGCTGGGGCCCTGCTGGGATGACCTTTGCTCTTTCTGCTGCTGCAGTCTGGTCTGGTCTTGTCTCACCTCCTTCCTCTTCCCTGCTTTCTTTGTCCCTGTTCCCTTCCCACCTTCCTGTGTTTGGAGGGGAGGTGGGGAGCCCTGGAGCTGGGAGTCCCCACCGTCTCCCAAAGTTCACCTTTCACCCTCTCTATGGCCCCTGATTGTTTTCCTTCATGGCAGCTATGGTGACCCCCAAGGACATAACTTTCTATGGCTTCCTAAAGCCCTGGCTGGGTGAGTACCTCAAGGTGAGGATCAGGGGACACCTTGGGGATCAGAGGAAGCTTCCACCTTTGCCTACTGCCCTGGCTTCCCTTCCAGGGGATGGGCTCTTCCTGAGTTCAGGTGACAAGTGGAGCCGCCATCGCCGCCTGCTGACGCCCGCCTTCCACTTTGACATCCTGAAGTCCTATGTGAAGAATTTTAATAAGAGCGTGAACATCATGCACTTGAGTTCCTCAAACCCAGGGTCTCACAAAGAACACTGCAGAACAGGGAGTGACTTCCGCCAGATGTAGTCTGAAGGTGTGTTTCTGCTGCATGGACTTGGGGACATCAGTTTTCCTCACCAAACCTCAGTTTCCCCATCTTTAAAATGATCCAATAATCTGAATTTAAAGGTGATCAGAAGGACTCCATGGAGTCATGTTTCTAGCATGTAAACGGGGATCACAGAAGGCCAGTATCTACTTCCTCTTACAGAACTTCTGGAAAGCCAACATGTTACTGTCGAGTTTTACACAGCAGACCTTTCTTAGTTCATTGACCTTCAGCTGGGCATGGTGACATGCTGTTGTATTTCCAGCACTGGGGAGGTGGAGGCAGAAGAATTGTGAGTTCAAGGTCCATCAGGTCTTGAGTATAGTTCCAACTAGCTAGCCTCCCATGGGCAAGGCCTTGGTTTCTTTCAGCAGCATTGAGGAAAAAAAATATTTAACTGCTCTTGGTAGGGCAGCCAGGCCTTCCCCTTCATCCCTTCATCCTTAGGGAATCATTGCTTTGCTAGTGTGGAGATATTGATTCATTCGAGACAGAGGAGGTAGAATGCTCGATGGCTTTCCAAGCTACATTTCAGCACAGAAGCACAGAGTCTTTTTCACAATGCTCTTGAGCGAAGAACAAGTTCTCAATTCAGTTCAGACCTGGGGAGATGGGTCCCCCCTCCCAGTGGAACTGCTCTCCCAATTTCATCGCAATGGCTGATGATAGAGGAATTATGAATCCTGGGCCATTTCTATAGTCACTTATCACTGTGCTAATGATGGTGATAACTACTGATAACACTTACTGAGCATCTACTGTATGCCAGTTCTGGGATCTGTTGTCTGTTGTAATTTCTGCACTGCTCTGAGGTAGAGGTGACTATGACAGTTACATTATAGATGGTAAATCTGAGGGTCATAAGGATCAGGGAGCGAATACAAGTCCACCAGCCAGAAGAGAGTGTGAGTGATGAGCAGACATTGAAGTATGGCTTGAGGGACAACAAATACGTTCAAGTTGAAGGCTTGATTAGTAGTAGCTGGAGAGGGCAGAAGCCTGACCAAGAAGGTGGTGGAGTTAACTGAAAGCTCTTGACTCCTAACTCTGCATCTCCTACAATCCCACCTTCTATTCCCTTCCGAGTCTGGCTTCTCTGGGGTCAGGTAGAACCTGAGGCAGAAGACCAAGAGGAGGGTTCCAGCAGAGAGGATGTCCTGATGTTTTGCAGGGACACGGGTTCAAGGGGCCAAGGCTTAGCCTTGTCCTTGTCCTCTTCTCGAAAGGTCAAGTGGAAGCGTCTTGCTGCAGAAGGCAGCACCCGTCTGGAAATGCTTGAGAACATCAGCCTCATGACGTTGGACAGTCTGCAGAAATGTCTCTTTGGCTTTGACAGCAACTGTCAAGAGTGAGTCCCTGTGTTAGGCCAGAAACCTGTGCCATGGATCAAGAGAGAAGGTTGGGGAGGAGGGACTGGCAAGAGAGAGCAGAGGGAGCTCCCTGAAGGAGGTGGGTGACCACTGCCATATAAGGACACGGGAGAAGGAGACAGAGTAAGTGGTCCTTCCAGAGTTTTAATTATTTAAGTAAAGACAAGGAGATGTGGATGAGTGGGACCTGAAACAGGCAACGAAGCCGTACATCAGAAACAAGTTTGGAGGATGTGTTTGATTTGTTTTTATGACAACATGTATAAGCAAAATATGTTTTATTTATTTGTTTATTTATTTATATTTTCGTTTTTCTAGACAGAATTTCTCTGTAGCTTTAGAGCCCATCCTGGAACTTGCTCTGTAGACCATGCTTGCCTCAAACTCACAGAGATCCACCTGCTCCTGAGTCCTGAGTGCTGGGACTAAAGGCATGCACCACCAACACCTGGTTAAACAAAACATGTTAAGAAGGAAAGACATAGTTTGTCCACTGGTATCAGTCCATCGTGGTGGGGAATGACAGGGCAAAGCAGCTCCCACCACGATGGCTGAGCTTCCTAATCTTTGCTTCTCAAACAGTGATTTGAGGCTGACCACATGGAGAGGATTTTACCTCTTGTCTAGTGATGTGGGAGTGTCATCTATCTGTTGCTTTCATTGGTTAATTAATAAAGAAACTGCTTGGCCTTTGATAGGCCAGCCCTTAGGTGGGTGGAGTAGACAGAACAGAATGCTGGGAGAAAGAAAGCCCAGTCAGGCAGTCGCCATGATTCTCCACCTGACACAGACGCAGGTTAAGATCTTTCCTGGTAAGCCACACCTCGTGGGGCTACACAGATTATTAAAAATGGGTTAATTGAGATGTGAGAGTTAGCCAATAAGAGGCTGGAACTAATGGGCCAGGCAGTGTTCAAAAGAATACAGTTTCCGTGTAATTATTTCCGGTAAAGCTAGCTGTGCGGGAGCTGGGCAGCAGGAAGCGGCCCGCAGCTCTTACTACAACAGTCTCGAAACTCCCTACCCCATGCAGATGTGTGTTTTTACTGATCTCAAAGATGCCTCTCAATCTTACGTAGATTACTGAGGTAACCATCACGGATAGTTCTAAAGTGCACATACCTTTTCTTTCTTAGCCTCGTCTTCCTTGCCCTTCTTCCTTTCCTTTCTCCTTTACCTTGCTTCCTTCCTTCACCCTTTTCTTTCTTGACAGCATCTCAATCTGTAGTTAGTCTGGCCTGGAACTCACTATGTAGATGACATTGGACTTGCACTTCCGATCCTCCTGTATCCACATCCTAAATGTTGGGATCACAGCCAAGAGTCACCATTTCCAGCTAGGAGCCAGATCTTAAAGGCGTTACATAGCCAGAAGGGTGTGAACTCCATCCTGAGTTTCCCAGGTCATAAGAGAAAGTGTATGTACAGAGGGGAGTCCTAGTTACAGCGAGCTTGGACAATTTAATCAGCAAAGGAGCTTCATGGAGATATAGGATGCAAGGAACCAGGAGAGGAGGGTCTGAGCCTGGGCAGAGTCACAAGAAACCAAGGGAGAAGAGCAGGAGCAGATGCTGAGTGAATTAGAAGAGGAAATGATGTCCATTTGTGCCCTGGAAACCTGGATCAGGGAGCTACTTGTGGGGAACAGGAAACAGAATTTGGGCTTTGTGGATGTCCTTTTCAGGATGGATCCTGGACCTGGGACTCTGGCTGGAGCTTCTCTGGGGTTTTTGTGTGTGCTAACTTGCTTCCTCTCTGGCCTCAACTGCAGGTCTCCCAGTGAATACATTGCTGCCATCTTGGAGCTCAGTTCCCTGGTAGCAAAAAAGTACCAGCAGCTCTTTCTGTATGTGGACTTCCTGCACTGCTGATGGGCGGCGCTTCCTCGAGGCCTGTGACCTGGTGCACAACTTCACAAATGCTGTCTCCAGCCAAAGTGTTGATGAGTTCCTGAAATCCAGGACTAAATCCAAGACTTTGGACTTCATTGATGTGCTCTTGCTGGCCAAGGTGGTTTTATGTGGGTTATAGTAATGTTAATGTTCTTTGTTAGATAGAAAACATTGCATTCGGTCAAAAGGATACTGAAGAGCCTTCGATGGTACTTGTAAAACAAAGGGCAGGTTAGAAAGAAATTCCACAGGAGTGCTTCTGTTGAACACTGTGTGGAAGGAGCAAACAACAGCAGGAAATCAAGGAGGGATGTGTGGGGCAGGCTCTGGGGGAGACAAGGCGGGGTCCTGTGAGTACAATGGCTATGAGAGCTGTGTCAGATCAGGCTCAGCAGCCCTGAGACATGGCAAGCATTGAGGGCCACATTTTGTCTTCAGGATGAACACGGAAAGGAGCTGTCTGATGAGGACATCCGGGCAGAGGAAGACACTTTCATGTTTGGAGGTGAGGGTCCTGTACAAATACAGAGGAGGCAGCGATCAGTCAATCCAAGGGCCTCATGGAGGAGGCTCCATTATACCCTTGATTTCTTGTGAATCTGCACCAAGTGTAGATACTCCTGTCCTGACTCCTTTTATGCAGTTTCTATGTCTACTCATCCACCACTTTCTATCCCGCCAGGGGTGTTAATACCTGAGCACTGCCCACTCTGTGGTGCAGAGATGGTCAGAGATCTAGGTTGGCCTGTGTGCCCCTCAGGCCACGACACCCCAGCCAGTGCTCTCTCCTGGACCCTATACAACCTGGCGAGACATCCGGAACACCAAGAGCTCTGCAGGCAGGAGGTGCAGGAGCTGCTGAGGGGCTGTGATCCTGAGGAGATTGAATGGTGAGCACAGGCCCATGTGGTCTCTGTTGCTGTTATTATAGGTGTGAGCCACCATACTGGGTGCTACAGGGTGGCCTGGAAGTCAGTATCTTAATGCCTCTACATTCAGGGATTACACTCCCAGTTTGAACACCTCTCCATCTAATTCATTAATTAGTTTGCATACAGTGTGTTAGGGTTCATTATGGCGTTTCAAACCTAATTTCTTCTTCTTGATTCTCATCCCCATCTCTAGTATCTTCTGTATGATCTGTTTTACACTTTCTCCTCCCACCCCTTGCCTCTGTTCTATTTTCATGCTATCTCTCTCTTTAACATCTTGAGTCTGAGCCTATAGAAATCCTAGAATATATCCTTTGGGTCACACGTCATTTGTTTGTTTATTTGCAGCAATTTCTTTATATATATATATATACATGCATATATATGTATGTGTATATGTGTTTATGTGTATATACATGTATGTGTCTATACACACACACACATATCAGTAATTGTAGATATCACTGAATCTCCCATCTGAATTTTATTTTGTCCGTAGTCTCTTAATATACAGAAACTATTTTCTCATTCAGGTCGGTTTCTTCTTTATTTGTTCCTGCATTTTCTACTCTAAATGTTTAAATATCCTTCCTGCTAGGTCATAAAAATATCGCTTCCCTTCCTCCTGTCTGGGAAGGGGTTCGCGCAGTGGAGGCTTAGAAAGCTGGCAGACTTGCATTTCTTTTCTCTACTGTGCACACCGGCATTACCAGTTGAAAAGAATGTGTTGCACACCTCAAAATAACCAGAGGAAAGGATTTTGAATATTCCTACCACAAGGAAATGACAAATCTTTGAAGTGACCGATACGCTAATTCACTTTAAAAGTTTAATGTTTTATGTGGGGGGAGAATCTGCCCTGTTTGGAGGAGACATTTTTTCCCCCTTTTCTGAGACCGCTTCTCATGAAGGTCTCAGTGGCTTCCAACTTGCTGTGTGGCTGAGGCTATCCTTGACTGTTCTAATCCTCCGGCCTCCACCTCCTCACAGCTGCAATTCCACACCTGGTTGATGTAACACTTTTTGTTTGCTTATTGCTAGTTCTTCTTGAACTCTCCTACTCTACCTGTCCACTTCTCAGACATGTGTGCAGTCTTCGGTCAACGCCTTATTTCCAGGTATCCATGTGCCCACCTCATTCTGGATCCCACACATCTCTTTTCATGTTCTTGTGGAGTAACATAGTTTTTTAAAGTTATTCTCATTTTTGCTACTATGGTTTTGTAATAGGTTTTAGTAAATGGTAGGTGGGCTCCTTTTAAAAAATTTTTTTTGAGATGGTCACACTATATAGCTCGAGCTGTCCTGGAACTTACTATGTCGATCAGGGTGGCCTCCAACTTAGAAATCCCCCTGCCTCTGATTCCAGAGAGTTGGGATTCAAGGTACGAGCCACCATTCATGGCTCCCTTTTTATGTTTAGATTGACTTGTCTTTGTAAATTTTAACTCTTTTAATTAGAATAAGGTTTCCAGGTGGGGACACAGTTTAGTTGTGGGTACTTCACTAGTGTTTGAGTTCTGTGATGCCCACTGCTGGAAAAGAAGGATTGCCATGTTCTAACAATAAATAAATAAATAGTAGAGAAAGGAAGGAAGGAAGACAAAACATGGAACTCGGGAGGTTTCATTGAGAAAGGGACGAGGACAAAAGAGGGGAGTGGAGGGTGAATATAATCAAGATACACGGTGATGAAAATATCAACAAATAAATCCTGAAAGGGAAACAACTCTCAAGAGTTTGACTGGATGATGTTGAAAATGCTGATCATTTGGAAAACCTGGCACATTTCTCGTAATAGATCACCCTTGAGTACGGAGTACATGTGTGTACTCCAGGCAGCTCACAGCACGGGGAGAGACACTGTGACCAAGGAAACATATAGAAGAACGTATTTCATTGGGCTTGCTTACAGCTTCAGAGGATGGCGCTGGAGAAGCAGCGGAGAGCTACAGGTGGCAGGCAGAGGAAGAAAGAGAGGGAGGGAGAAAGAGAGAGAGACATACTGGGCCTGACATGGGCTTTTGAAACCTCAGAGTCCACCTTCAGTGACACATCTTCTTCACCAAGCCTGTATCTCCTAATGCTTCCCCAAACTGTTCACCAAACAGGGACTAAGCACACAAGCCTATGGGGCCACTCTCACTCAGCACCTTAAAGGATACTTTTCTTCTACTAAAAAAATTAAATTATGTTCATTCATTCATTCATTCATTCATCTATTCATGTACTTATCTATTTGTGTGTGTCTGCACAAATAGGCTACAGTTGGCTCTCTTTTGCTATCATCTGTGTCCTGGGGATTGACCTTATGTAATCGGGCTTGGCGGTAGGTTCTTCTACCATCTCAGGTGTCTCACCAGCCCAGGAATATTTATTTCTGCTTTTGTTATTTCACGATATAGTTTTTTTTAATGCAGCATTTCCTGTGGCCCAGGCTAGCCTCTAACTCCTCCTGCCTACACTTTCTGAGGCTAAGTGCCACCTCACCAAGGTCAGTGAATAAAAATTTTAAAGCATTTTCATTTCAAATGTATGGAAGCATTTGAGAGGATACCTTTTGAAGGGTATGTTTCCTTGCAAACATTTCTAATACAAGGTAAAGCTTTCTTCTGGTATTTTTGTGATTTTCAGTTTTAAGGCTTATTCTTCAGTCCAGAGCCATTCTTGGTAGCGGACCTCTGTAATCTCAGAATTTGGAAGGCAGCGGCAGGAGGATCAGGAGTTCAAGGTCATTCTTCAATGCTTGAGACGTTGGTTAACAAACAATCAAAATAACAAATAGACATCTTTGATACGTCTGACTGAAGAAGGTGAAGGTGGTTAGTATCCCTGGATGGTAGCGAGGCTGAGTGGGACTCTGTTTTGCTCACGGTTAATTGTGTGGTGGTTTTCTCAGGGACGACCTGGCCCAGCTGCCCTTCCTGACCTTGTGCATCAAGGAGAGTCTGCGGCTGCATCCTCCGGGTACAGACCTAGTCTGGGGCTGCATCCAGGACATTGTGTTGCCGGATGGTAGAGTCATCCCCAAAGGTGCCCACACAAATTCATCTCCAGTTCCCTCTCTCATCCTCCTCTTGGTTTCCCTCTCTGGAACCCTTCCCAAGCCCATGCCTTTCTGTCATGCTTGGTGGCATCAAACCTGCAACAACCACCCAGGAGAGAGAAGCCGGTGGATCTGAAATTGAAGCCGTCGTGTACTTTCATATACATAACTAAAAAAAGTGAAAAACTCACACATATAAAACAAACACACACACACACACACACACACACACACACACACACACACACATTGAGAAGAGAGAGAGAGGCAGGGAGAAAGACAGAGAGTCTCCATGTAGTCCTGGCTGTCCTGGAACTCCTTATGTAGATCAGGCAGGTCTTGAACTCAAAGATATTCCCCTGCCTCCAAAGTGCTGGATTAAAGGTGTGCGCCACCTGGTGGCCACTTTACTCCTGTCTTTGCTATTGCTCTTCCTCTCTCCCTCCTGCCACCTCCTTCTCTTGCTCCTTCCATACTTTCCTCTATTTTCTTGTACATCCTTCTTCTTTCCTACTGAGTTTAAAATTAGAGTTGTTTGCAGGCATGCATCATGGGCAACTTGTCAGTGACTACACTCCTGAAGAAGAATGATAGTCACCTCTTGGAAACCATCAACTGTCAACTGCCCCAAAGCTAGGAGTGGGACCTCGTGTACCCTGCCCCACCCATGGTAGGGTGTTGATGGTCAGGTGGCCACAGCTTCAGTGAGCTCAGGAAGGTAATGGCCATGTTATGTCTAGAAGGCAGGTGTTCACAGCAATTCTCTCCATCCTTCAATTCTAAATTCTCCTTCCTCTTCCTTAATGGTCTCTGAGTCTCATGAGTGGGGTGGGATGTCACTGTCACATTTACAGCTGAGCATTCAACAGTACCGCATATCCAGCTCTTTGACTAGTTATGAGGGTCTTAGATAACAGCTGCTCACAGCAAAAAGATGTTTCTTTGGCCAAGGTTTGGCCTGCAAATCCAAGGAAGTGTTTGGCTGCTATCAAAGCAGTCACACCACCACGGCATCAATCCACACATCTTGTTCAGAAAGTCTGTACTGTAGCATTTGGTCAAGTGCTAGGTAATTCTATTGGTGACCCTTCCACTCCCAGTTCACACTCTCTGGCACAATGGAAGCTAGCCAGAACAGAAGAAGTTTCCAGGTTATTTCCGTCCTGATTTCTCCATGTCTTACAGAGAATGTCTGTTGTCTAATCAGCAATGTTCTTTTGGGAAACTAAGATCAATATGAATGGAGCGTGTATTGTGTTGGGAGCTTGTAGAGCACCCATAACCAACCAAACATAGATGAAAGCCTGTGAGAGATGAAAGCAACTGTAGGTGTCTGAGGAGGAGAGGGATCCAGTTCACGGGCAGGTCTGAGGCTCTGCTCTATATTCTAAAGCCTACTCTTAAGTGTATTACATGTCCATCATCATTTTGTTTATATCCATGTAATCACCTATGCTTACTTACCAGACCAAGGTCACCTGATATGTTCATGATGAATGTAACCAGGCCAGTTAGAGGGTCCACAGTAAAACTTAATCTGTGGCAATTTTATTGAAAGCAATCAGACTTTTTATACCTTTATTAGAAACATAATATAATAGCAATTGCCAAAATCAATACAGGTATAGTTGCCAGGATACAATGACGTCTGCAAGCTATACAGGGCACACAAGATTAATGACTAAGACCAATTGTCCTGTCAAATTCCGTGTTTCGTTGACTTCTAAGGGAACATACAGAGAAACACAAAGCAGCCTGCATGCTTCACTGCCTGGGGGGTGCATTGGTCTCTCAGGGACTGGAAGGCACATTGTGCCCCAGGAGCCCTGGACTTGAACCTGAAAAATCTATGACATATGTCTTTCAAAGCTGTTAGGTCAGGCCAACTCCATTGTTCTCTGCAATCCATCTTTAGTGATTCTCCTGCCTCAGCCACGATTACAGCAGTGGGCCATTGCGTTAGCTCTCTCGTGTCATAGCTAAAGGAATATGATAGAACTGAAGGACCGTTTCTCAGGAGACAGGAGTCTTGGAGCCCTTGAGGATGAGGTTAAATGATGACTTGCGATCTTCAAGGTCACTAAGGCAACTTAGATTTAAAATGAGATCACACTAGTAGGCTCACACACTTCCTTCTCCCTAATGATGTATTCCACTGAAGTTACCACCTATGTAGGGGGAATCTCCTTTATATCCCTTCCCTATCATTTCTGGACTTTTAACAGCCCCCTCTCATCATAAGACTTAAATTAAAACAGAGTTTTAGACACAGAAGCACATGCCTGTACTCTAGGCACTGGGGTAAGGATGCAGGTAGATAAAGTCAAGGTCATTTTCAACTATATAGTGAGTTACAGACAATCCTGGAATCATCAAAAGTGTGTCTCAAAAAAAAAAAGAATAAATAGAATTAGAGTGTCACATTTTCCTGTCTTGATAAACAGCTTTAAAACTAAAGTGCAACATATGCTTATTTTTGTCTAGTTTTCTCTACTCGTTTAGATAGATCTGTATGTGGATAAGTATATGCACACTCGTGTGTTTTGGAAAATGCACCTGTGTGTACAAAGGCCAGAAGAGGATTTTTTAAAAATCACTCTCTGCTGAGTTCTTTGAGGCAGAGTCTCTCTGAACCTAGGGTTCCCATTTTCTTGTCTAAGTTAGAGACCACTGAGACCCAGCAATCCTCTTGCATCCACTCCCCTGGGATTACAGGTATGTGCACTATGCTCAATTTTTTGTTTATCCTGGGATCCGAATTCTGTTCATGATTGTATAATAAATACTCTTAACTGCGGATCCATCCAACAGTCCCTATGTTCTTGACTGAATTTTGTCTCTAATTATTTCATTAGTTTTCGGTTTGGAGTTCCAGGCCTGTCACATGGTGCATGTGTTCTCCGATTAAGCTTCATTAAGCCGTGTGACCTAGTTTTGGACAAGTAAATGAGTGGTTGTTCATTGTGTCTCCAGATGAGGCAAAAGCCCACAGGGACAGTCTCACTCAGAAAGGACCAGTGGACTTCTGGACAGTGCAGAGTACTGCTGGGACCGCATGGCCTGCATGTTCTCCTCTCTCTTGGAACATTGATCATTCTCTTGGTGGTTTTGGTGTCATTTTGTCAATCATGCAAGGGACAGATATGATCTTCCTGAAAACGCCATTTTTTTCCTAGAGTATCTCTTCCTAAAATTCTTTGGGAGCCGATGCTTCTCAGGTTTCTCATCTGGGGATGTCGGCTGTCACTTCAGACGCAGAAGCTGTTCTGATTCAGTGCTGACGGAATTGGAGGCAGACCACCCCTATTTCTGTAAATACATTTTGAAGTGATTGTTGTTCTTGAAAATGTGGGCCTACGTCAATCACCTTTTAGTTGTCTAAAGACAGGATGTACCTGGCTCAGTATTTGGCCAAGGTAGCAAAATGATAAGTGTTGTTTTGGCTTTAAAAATGTTTTGATGTAAAAGTTGGGAAAAACGTATTTGACATATTTGTTTTTGCCAGACGTTAATGTTGGAGGATGGGGAAAGCTAGTTTGTTAGTTTGGAAAAGCATGCTTGGTTTTGATATAGAAATAAAGACGCTGGAGCTACTCGGGGCCCTCCGTTTGTGCCACTCATCTGGGGCTTGGGTAAGTCGCTTCTTTGCTCTGATGCCCCTTCCCCGTCTCAGGGCCTGAACCCAGTCTGCGGCTGGACCTCCGCAGCTTCATGCCCAGCTGACTCTGTATCGTTACTCTCTTTTCCTGTTACTTACTCACTGAAGGAATTGGAAAAAATTTCATTTTGAGTTTTGTAACAAACAAGTTTTGCATTGACTGAAGTGCTGAGTCTCAGAGAGATTCCAAGTAGGCACGACCCAGTCCTGACACCACTACGTAGGCTGGAGTGACTACCACTTTTGATTTGCATAGTTTTCAGATCACTTTAATCCACAGCAGGGCTTGCAAAGTGTATAAATGTCATCCAGAGAACTTTGCGCAACATAGAGGGGTCAGGTGAAATTTGGGGTCGACTCAGTCAGGAACGTTGTGTGTCTGTTTTGGGTCTGTGTGACCGTATTGTTCCTCAGCACAGGTGACAAGGGAAGCCAGGAGAGGGTGTCAGAGCCTTGAATTTGGAGTCACATGTGTTAGTAAGATGCCTAACATGGTATTGAGAAGCAGCTCATGTCCTTTGAAAGCCACAAATGCTCTTAGCCGCTGAGCCACTCATTCAGCCCCGGTTATGATTGTTTTACTACTTTTTGTGTGTGGAGCTCTGGGCATGCACATGGAGAGCAGAGGCCAACGTTCAGATGTTGGTCCTGGCCCATAAACTTTCATTTCATCTCACAGTGCACAACTCATTGACTCTGGAAAGTGTTAGCTTTAGTCCCTCTACTGGTTAAGAGTCGGAAGTCCAAAGTCTCTTAGGTGCCCTCTCAACTATGAGCCCATATGCAATAAAATAAAATGACCAAGTTACATATTTCCAATACCCAATGGTATAGAATAAATAGCCCAGTCATAAGGGAATAATATAGAAAAGTATTTAGCACAAATTGAGTCTAACACCAGCAGAGGAAATAAACAAACAAAACCAACCGGCCAACCAACCAAGCAAAAAAAATCCTGCCACTGCATGTCCAGCCAGCATCTGGGGCTCCTGATGGAATCATTTCCGCTCCAGCAGCTTGTCGGCAGCCTTGTCCCTTCAATCTGCTGCTAACAGGAAACAGTCTCTCTCATGAACCAGCTCCACTCTATACTTAAAGCTCTTAGCATCTGCACCGTCTGGGGTCTCCATCTCACTTCAGGGGGCTCATATTTTAATATAATGCATGGGCCTTCCGTGGCTTTCTGGAAGTCTGGCGCAAGCCTCCAAGTTCCCCACCATTTTCTTATCTTTCGTGCTCGAAAAACCAGTGTGCTGTTGCCAAGTTCTGTTGCCAGGCTGAGATGTAGCCTGGCTCCCTTGGACTGTAACCCCCATGGCTTCTGTGTGCCTTTAAAGTTGATTCCGGGGCAATAACTCTCTAGGTAACCACTTTGCAGCACTGACCGGCAGAGGTGGGGCAGACATGGTAGTACTGGGAGGTGAGCGAGATGGGCATGCTTGCTGTGAGGTTCCCAAATAATCAAGAGAAATATTATGTGCAGGCAGGGTCTTACCCGGACGAGGATGAGCTGGGTCCAAGGAGAGGTAAGTGTGTCTCTCGCCCCTTCCCCAGGCTCTTTTGCCCAGTAAACATCTTTTAAAGCAAAAACCCCACAGGGCCATGGGGGAAAAGGAGCCAGCCAATCATTTTAGAGGTCACCCTATCTGCCTTTCTTTCTGGTGCCATCTTAGCTGCCCATGTGCCCCCCTTTTTGTTTTTAAATTAGGCCCACCTCTTTTTGAGGTTCATGCACAGGGGCACCTCTTTATGAGGTTCACCCCTTTGGCACCTTTTCCTTAAGGTTTGCCCAGAACATAGTGGGAGTCTTCGGCACTGAGCTTATAATGAGCTTATCCGTGGGTTGGATCTCCTGAGTTTTAGCCCTTATTGTTAGGAATATTTCCTAACACGAGCTCTCTGCCGACTCAAAAATCCCAATCAAGCCAAATCAAAACAAACCAAATTAAAAGATATCCAGGTTTAATTGGACTCCTGCGCCCCGGGTGGCCCCGAGGGAGGGGAACTGGAAAGGGACTGACAGACAGACTGATGGGACAGGGACATCTTATTTTGGGGGAGCAGTTTAAATAGAGTGGGGGAGTGGTCTTGACCTTTTCTGGGGAGGGGTCAAAGTGCAAGGGGCACACGGGCGGGGCCTCCATAGGTCAGAGACCAGGATTTACACTTATGAGTTTAACTAACCTGTTGAATATGCAGGGCCCAAAAGTACAGATCAGGGTAAGTATTATGAGCGGTCCCAGTAATATTGAAATTAGCGTGGTTAACCAGAGGGACCAGTCAAACTATTGTTTATACCAACTAGTACTTAAATCCTTTTTTCTCTCCTTGATTCGTTTCGTGATCTCATCGAGATTTTGAGTGACTATACCAGAGTGGTCAGCATAAAAACAGCATTCTTCCTCCAAGTGCCTGGCATGAGTCTCCTTGCTGTAAAAATAAAAGATCCAGTGCTTATGGGCCGGTAGCTAGTTGATCAGCCCAATTATTTCCCATGGATAGAAATCTGGGGAGATTTGATTGTCCTCTTAAATGTTGGATATGAATGGGAGCCCCTTGTCCTTCCAACAAGCCCCTGAGGGTAACCTTAAGGGGGAAAATAGGGTCATCATCCAGTTTAACAAGTGCTTGGGGAAGGTGGGGAAGTAAATAAACCATATATAAGCTATCAGAATATAAATTAAAGGGCTCTTGAATATCTTGAGGGACCATGATTATAGCAAGCATCTTCTTATATTGAGCTCACTCCTGACAAGGCTGGAACCCTTCATAACTTGGTGTTTCTTGTTGGTTCCTAAAGGCTTCATATACAGAGCCTGTCTGATCTCCATCAGTTAAAACATGAAAAGCACCAGGGATAGGCTTAGGAGAGAACAGAGAAGGCATCTTCAAGGGAAGTCACCATAGCATGATTGTCCATTTAGACGGCCCATAATGGCAATCAATATGTCCTAGAAACCCCTCCGGGGGAGAGAAAGGTGGGCATTGGTGCAGCAAGCTCAATTGGTAGAGCATGAGACTCTTAAATCTCAGGGTCATGGGTTCGATCCCCACATTGGGTGCCAGGTGCAGGGTCTTAGCTCACCTGGATGAGGATGAGCTGGGTCTGAGGAAAGGTGAGTGCAATGCTCACCCATTCCCCAGCCTCCCTTGATCCTGGAGATATACCCAGCAGGGAGTCGAATCAAAGCAGTAAAGATCTTTAAAGGCCATGAGGAGAAAGGGAGGCAGCCAATCATTTTAGAGGTCACCCTATCACATGCTCAGGAACCCTACATTTACTCTATTGTCCGCAAGCTGTTCACACACTTACATCATCTTGCCTGATTGTGGTGTCCAATCAGGTCTTGGTGTAAACAATTCAGGGTCTGCCCGTCTGACTTCCTTTTGACGCCATCTTTGCTGCCCATGTGCCCTACAATTTTGTTTATAAAAGGCAAAACCAAACAAACAAAAGCTAGAACAGAGATTCAGCTGACTATGGCTTAAAAAAAAATACACAATCGATGTTAAAATGGATGTCTGCTAGCTCAGTTCTCAAAAACATTCTATCTCCCTCTGAATCCTTGGGAACGCTGCCTCCACTGTCACTCTTTCTCTCAGCATCGTGGTCTCTGAACACTCATCAGCACGTCTCGTTCAGAACTGCTTACAGTAATCTGGGATTTTATATCACAGAATTCAAAACCCCTCCATGTTCCTTCAGCAAATCAGTGAAATTCCTCCTAACCACATGGCCAGGTTATGACCTCACCCCTTATACAAACTTTCTGAGCCGCAGGGACTCTAGCTCACTCAACCATGTGATTCTGGCAGGCCTTGCCTTTCTCCCATTCCTTCTGCCCTGCTAAAACAAAACAAAGCAAAGCAAAACAAAACCCTAGATTACATTCCTAAAGCTAGCCACCAAAGTCTATCCCTTTATTTGGTCACTTCCTCCTTCTGTGGCTGACTACACAAAGTCCAGCAATCAAAAGCCCCCTTTGGTTTACCTACTTAACATGCCCAATTAAAATGAAATGCCTCATCCTATCATGGGTTTCCCCCCTTTTCCTTTACAAACTGTCACTTGCCTATGTGCCACCTCTCCCTCCAGAGGCAGTAATGCCTCCTCTCCCTCTCCCTTGGTCCCTTCTCCCTTTCCCTTGTTCCCTTCTTCCTTTCCCACCTCACCCTAATCCGTTCTAACACGGATCTTCCCCTTTTTCTTCGCTTAAAAATTACACCTGCAAGGTCATTTGCTGCTGTTTTCTTCCTGAGTCAGAAAGCAACCACTTTGATTTCTTCCCCGCTTAATAAAGGACCTCTCTGCGGAAACAGGTGTTTGGGTGTGGTTTGTGTCTCACCCGGGGATTCAAGAGGAAGCCCCGTCTGAGTGGGGTCTCCTTAATGCATCAGTTACCTATCCCTTCTCAGGATAAAGTAGCTGGAAAAAGTAAGTCAAGAAAGGAAGGGATACCTTTGGCTCACCGTCTGTCCATTGTGGTCTAAACATAAGGAGGCAAGAGCATGAGGCAGCTGGTCACATGATATCTTAGTCAGGGAGCAAAGAGATTATTGTTAGGTATTTTCTTTTAGAGGAGCCTTTTTGCTGATGCAAATAATCCCAATCAAACCAAATTAAAATGAATTAAAGATGCCCATGTTTAATAGATGGCCTTACTCCCAGATGGCCCCGGGGAAACAGGGAGAGGGAAAGACCACGTGAAACCCAGAGACCAAGTGTTCATTCCTGAGGTGGGGGTGGGGCGTATAACTAGCCTGTGGGAGTGGTCTTGACCTTCCCTGGGAAGGGGTCACTGTCTGGTTGGCTTTCTCTGAGGTGGAGTTTGGTCTGAGGCAACTCCCAGGGGAGGGAGCTTATGCCAGGAGCTGGGGTGAAGCCCTTGGGCAAACAATCTGGACTTTTTGTATAAAGGGGTGTTAGGGAACTGAGGTGATGCTTCCAACCAAACAATTATGTGTGGTATTTGGCTCATTTCCTTATTTTTTATTTAGCCAGAGAACACAGTCCTGAAAATGAAGCTGTCCACTTTCAGGGTGGTCGTGCAACTTTTCTGGAAAGACTCTCCTGGGCACTCCCAGGGGTCTGCTTCCATGGTGATTCTAGATCCAGTCAAGATGACAGTAATGATTGACTATTGTGACCATTATATCAGGGTGTATGCAATTTATCTGAAGATTAAATTTTGCTATATGTCATATATTTGTCTTATCATATGTAGCCCAGGTTGGCCTTGGTTCATATTCCTCTTGCGTCAATCTCCTAAATGGCCTGATTATAGGTGTAATCTTTGTGTACTTATACCTTAGCAGGTTTATTTTTAGAAATTGGCACCTGTAATTATGGGTTTGGAAAGGCTAAAGTTTGTGTGGCCTCAGACGCCTGATAGGACTTCAGACAGATGCTGAAGCTGTGTCTTTAGAGCAGACTTCCTCCAGCCTTTGAAAGTCAGTGTTTGATCTCAGGTCCTGTATCAGGTCAAAGATTCACAATGTCCTGAGGAGGCTCCTTGAGCCAGTTCATTCTGCTCTCAGCTCCGGCAGCAGTGTGAGTTCCTGTGCTCCTGAAAGGGAAGAATTTGGTTGGGACACAGTAGTAGAGAAAGCTGTCAAGAGTTAAATCAGAACAAGGAAGAAAACAAGAATATACTCCTTGAAAAAGGGCCATCCAGGTCTAGAGAAATGGCTTAGAGGTTAAGAGCACTGACTATTGTTCCAGAGGAGCTGGGTTCAATTCCCAGCACCCACATGGTGCTTTGAGACTTTCTGCAACTCCAGTCTCAGGGATCTGATACCCTTTTCTCTGCAAACCTTCTGGAATCTGGCATACATGTGGTACATAGACATATATGCAGACAAAATACCCCTACACATAAATCAAGTAAGTAAAATAAAATAAAAGGTAAAAAGGCCAGGTCAAGCTTCACAGCCATGGTCTCAGCCCTGACAAATGTGGGCTTTAGACTGTTGTGGTCCCTATACTGCCCTTCCTTGTGTCTCCTCCAGTATGGAATCTTCTAGAAAAGGTGTTTTCCTCAGATGTCTGTTTCACTCAGATTTCAGTTCTATAATTAGTTGTATAATTGCAAGAATTTGCATGTGTTTTTAAATACTTTACAGTGAAGTTGAAAAGTTGATCAGGAAAGTGGGAGAACACTGGAAAATCCCCTGGGGAGGAAGGAAGCCATGAAGTTGCTTTATTCTGATTTCTCTAACTTGGACCCTAGCCACTGTTTGGGTGGAAGTTCCATCCCAAGCCCCCTCCCTTGGGAGTTGCCTTAGCTCAGACTCCGCCCCGGAGAAAGCCTGCCAAACGATGACCCCTCCCCAGAGATGCTCAAGACCACTCCTACAGGGTATTTAAATTGCCCCCCAGAAAACAAACCCGTGACAAGGTTTTCCTGTCTTCCTTCCCCGTCTCCTCTCTCTGGAGGTCTGAAAGGCTACCTGGGAGTGCTGGTAGTCACTAAACCTTTTCTAATTCAGTTTGATTTGGTCTGATTTGGATTATTGCATGGGCAGAGAAGTTTATCGGGGTGCAGAAACTTTTCAGCCACCATTGCCCCTCATTTCTGTTTTAGGGAGCCCTGAGCTGACCCATCTGGATTTGTCCACTGACCACTGCCCTTATCGTTCTGTATCAACACCAGTCAGCTACCGCCATTGTTCTTTATGTCCCTGCTTTGGGGGCCTACTGGTCTCTCCTAGTTAACTAACAAATGCGGAGTATGACCCTGCGTGGGTTTCGCAACTGCTGAGTCCAAGACATGGCCATTAAGGATAGTTTCTGGACAACAGAAGCCGCCTTTAAGGGCAGTGCCCCATTTCACGCTGGGAAGGCCGTTCCCCTCAGCCCTGCTCTTCCTGGCCTGTACTGCCTCAGCTACAGCCTCTTTCCGGCTCCCTCTGGTCCTCCACACTTCCACTCTGAACTATGAGCCTCCAGCCTCCGGTGTGTTTTCCCAGCTGGAGCTTTCATCTCCTCGGTCTGGCCCTGGCTAGAGTCTCTGCTTTAGTACGGAACACTGGGCTGCTGGAGGATAGGTCTTAACTCTGCCAGGCTGTGCACTCCAGAGCCAGTCCTGCAGTTCAGCAGCGAGAAGTTCTGCATGCTGCCGGTTGTGCAGAGAATCTGGGGAGATGCTCTGGAACTGTCCTATCTTGAGCCAGGTTTCTTGGCAGCTGTACTTCTGCCTTCGTGGGTTTAATCTGTAGACCAGTGGGCTTGGAAGGGCAGGGGTGGCTGTAAAGTTGATGACCCAGAGTCACCTTTGGCCTTGACTCAGAAGAGCTGCAGCCAAAAGGTCCCCTTGCGTGCAGTGCGTCTGAGTTCTGCTGCAGTCCACACTGACCTTGCCCAACTAGTTTTGGCTTGCTGCCCAGGCAGGAAGGAAGTGGTTGAGCTTGTGAGTGATTGGTTCAGCCCAGATGCAGCCCAGCCTCCTACACAGCTCCCTGCAGTTAGGAAGCAGAGGATAAATGCTTTTCACAGAAGGGGGAAAGTCTTGAGGTACAGGCTGCCCCTGAAATACGGTGCAATCCTGGGGTGTGAGGCAAGAGAGGGTCCTGCTGCTGGTCAGGAACGGCTTAACAGCATTGGGGTGTCTCCTTGGAGCCAGCTGGCATAATCGACCCTGGGTTCTGGGTAACTAACTGCCTGAGGCCAGTTCCACGTGCTTGAGGCCGAGCTATTTCAGACTCTGAACAGCTCTAGTCTGTGTGTCCCTTCCCATCCTGTTCCTTCTCTCGCGCACTTACTCTCTCTCCCTGGGAGGGCGTGGATCTCCCCTTCCTTCCTTGCTATGCTTCAAACGCACAGTCTGCGCTCTTGCTCAGTAATTCTGGAGTTCCCCAGTCTTTCTCCCGAGCCCCATAATCTCCCGCTGTGTTGATCTGCTTTGCAGGATGCTGGAGCTGAGTGTCTCTGGGCTGGACCCAACCTCCGTGTTGGCCTCTCCATGGCATCTTCTGTTGCTTGGAGTGGCTTCCTGGCTTGTGGCCAGAATTCTAGCCTGGACCTACTCATTCTGTGAGAACTGCTCCCGCCTCAGATGCTTCCTTGAGTCCCCTAGAAGGAATTGGTTTTTGGGTCACCTGGGCCTGGTGAGTATAGCAGCAGACAGGACTGGGGCTTTGGGTGGATATGCTCCCTAGGAGTCAGGAGAGGTCAGGAGTGGTCCGAGGCAGCCAGAAGCCAGGGAGGCAAAGTGAGCCCCCATCTACTCATCATACCAGCACATCCATTTGCCTTTCTGTCACACCTGTGCACCAGCTCCAGTCACATTCTCAACAGGACTGAGATTTCCTCTCAATCTTGGATACTCGTCACATTAAGCAGCTTCCATGGTGGGCAGCGCAGAGCAAGGACATTCCTGGTATATTCAGTTCTCATTGTTAGATTTGAGGCCTTTCTGCAGTATGTTCAAGGTCTTGCCCTGCCTGGCCTCTGTCTCTTGATTTCAGATCAGTGTTTATGACTCTCTGGGTTGCTGCTTGCCCTGTTGGAATCAGCCGTGATTTCTTACCTCCACCTATAGGGGCTCTTTGGGGGTAGAAGAGAGATTATAGTTTCTTTTCCCTCGCAACCCCTTGGCCACTCTCCTTTCTCATCTTGCCCACTGTCCTGAAGATGCATCAGCGATTATCTGAAGCACTTGGGGTCTGTGCATGCGAGGCAACTAATTTATTTCAGAACCACACCACAGCACGCCCAACTTTCCTTCCGACCTCATTCGTAATGGCTACACATCGGAGGGTGGGGAGTTCCTACTCAGCACCTCTGGGTCCCCTTGCTCCATGCTACACTGGCTCTCTATTGCAGAACCACAGATTGGATTTGGCTTTCACTCATACTATAGATATCCTGTCTACTGATGTTTGTTCAAGTACTACTGTCTCTCTTCAGAGCCCACTATCATTCAACATTCTCATTTACTCTCTCATTCAATGTCCCCTCAGCATCTCCATCCTTGTACATTCTAACTTACCAGCTTTCTGACAGTCCCCCTTCATCTCCACCTCATTCAGATTCCCATCAAGAGTCACAGTCTGAGGTTCTTGGCAATTCAATTTCCTTTCGATATTTGGAAAATTGTTGCTTTCAATGACTGCAAACTCCCATCTTCTATGCGTTATCCACAGTGATGCTGTCCAGTCAGATGATACGTCAGCTCATATCCGTGTACCTCCAATATGGCTCTTTCTGCACTAAACCTCCAGCCTGCTTACTCTGCCATCTTCTTATGGACAAAGAGTATTCTTCATTGGTTGTCCCTTTCTGGTCTGCCTCTCTTCTCTGTCACCCTTATGATCTCTAGATCCCTGGATCCTGGCTCGATCTCATTCATTTCCTCAATGCTCTCTGGTGTATTGGCTTCTCTATCTTTCCCAGATGTTCCTGTTTGGGTCCAGGCTGATGTCCTCACAGGTCTCCCCTGAGCTCCCCGAGACTCCTCTGTCTGCTGCTGGGTCCTCCTTCCCCTGATCTTGCCACATGATTCCCCTGCCACCCTCTCCCATCTTCCCTCTCCTATCTTACTTAAAGCTGCCTCCTTATCTCAGGGTCCAGCTCCTGAGCTGACCATCATTTTCCCCTTTAGATGACTTCCAAGTTCACATCTCTCCTGATCTGGGAACCAAGATTTGGGAACCTTCATGATCCTTTGCTGTAAATCTAGGGAGATGCCTGCCCAGAGGGTGTCAGTGGGCTCTGCTGCGATTAGGGACAAGTAAGGGAGGTGTGTGGCACGAAATTAACTGGAGGGGAGGGTAGAAGGGATGAGGGAGAGAAGAGAGAGGTGATTTAGCCATAGGGGAAAAATCCCATAAGAAAAAGGGAAATACACACACCCAGAGATGAGAGAGAGAGAAAGAGAGATGATTAGATGAAGGAAATGAAGAGAAAGACAAAGGAAACAGAATTATGGTAAAGAGATAAACACACACACATACACACACGTATGTATTTAGACCCACTTCTCTAGTCATTTTTCTATCATACCTCTCCATGTATCTATGTTATCTATCATGTATCTGTCTATGTATTTTCTGTATAACTATCATCAGTCAGTCTATCTATCTATCTATCTATCTATCTATCTATCTACCTATCTATCCCATTCAATCCCTCTATGAATCTATCTATCTATCTATCTATCTATCTATCTATCTCCTATCTATCTATCAATCATCTATCTATCTCCTCCAATCCCTCTATGAAATAGTTCATACCTCTGTCACTACTATTCAAAATCTGTGTATATGAATGTATCTGTCTGTCCACTGATCCATCAATTATCTATATCTAGGTCACAAATAAAGAGATGAGAGTGGCACATCAGAGAGGCGTGTAAACAGATGCAGGACACAGGAAGGGACACTCATAGTTGAACTCAGATTAACTCATCAAGAGACACAGATGAACGACCCACGTAGCAGGGTGAGAGGTGCTGCGTGGTGGGCAGAGGGTGGGAACATCTGAAACACTCTGCCTGGATTGCCTCAAAATTTTCCCTCCCCAGATTCAAAACAATGAGGAAGGCATGCAGTTGGTGACTGAAATGGGCCAGACCTTCCGAGATGTCCAGCTCTGTTGGCTGGGACCCGTCATCCCTGTGCTGAGACTTGTTGACCCTGCGTTTGTTGCCCCCCTGCTCCATGCCTCAGGTATCTCTTTTAGGATCCCAACACTTGGCCTTTTCTTTGTCTCTTGTCCAAGTCCTTCCTATCCTCAGATTGACCAGGCTGAGCAGCAGATGGGGCTGTTCCCAATGGTGGCCATTTCTCTGTAGCTGAGTGAACTTGGATAAGGTTTTGCTGCTGAGATCTGCTTGAGCTGTGAGAGAGGGAAGTTCAACCCTAAGTATGATCTAAGCCAGGAAAGTGAATGTATTGGCTGAGGATATACTCTTTTTGAGGCATTTATTTAGTTTATTTGAAGCACTGTATAGCCTTAGGTAGTCTGGAATTCACTTTGTAGATCAGGATGGCCCTGAACTCACAGAGATCCATCTGCTTCTGTCCCTTAGGTCCTGGTATTACAGGTGTACATGATTGTGCCAGGCCTTTGTTTTTATTTTATTTTATTTTTATTTATTTATTTATTTTTCTGTTTTTATTTTATATGTATGATTATTTGCCAGCATGGATGTGTGTGTACCATGCAGTACCCTCAGGGGCCATAAGAGGGTGTGAGATTATTTGTAAGCAGAGTTATAGGTGATCGTGAGCTGTCATGTGGATATTGAGAACTAAACCCAGGTCTTCTGCAGGAACAAGTACTCACAACCATTGAGCCATCTCTCCAGTGACTGAATCTTTAAATTGCTCATAATTTACCAAGCCTGTGTTCTGAGAAGATAGTAAGTGAGTCAACAGCCTTAAACATGACTGTCTTCTGTGTGTGCAGCAAAGGCAATCAGAACTTCCAGACCCCAGTCCCAACCTTCTGGTTCCATGATTAGTCTTGCCTCTGAGATCCAAAGTGTGTTGCTGGTTCGAACATTCCTAAAGACTCTGAGTTTGATGAGGCTCTGTGATGTGGGCCTCCCATTCTTCTGGGTATTTCCCATAGTTACCCCAGAACTTCAAACTATTAGCAATGTGTCTATGTGTTGCTTTTATTGGTTAATGAATAAAGAAACTGCCTTGGCCTGTGATAGGTCAGAACTTAGGTAGGCAGGGACAAGTGGACTGAATTCTGGAAGAAGGTAGGCTGAGAGAGAGATGCCATGGATCCGCTGCTGGAGACAGACATGCTGAAACTTTGCTGGCAGGCCACGACCCCATGTGATACACAGGTTAATAGAAATGGGTTAAATTAAGATGTAAGAGTTAGCCAATAAGACACTAGAGCTAATGGGCCAAGCAATGATTTAATTAATACAGTTTCTGTGTGATTATTTCAGCTCTGGGTGGCCAGGATGAACAAGTGGATCCTTGCAACATTACACTATTTACAATGTGTGCATGCAGATTCCTTGCACAATATGGAGTGCAAATGGTTCTGTATAGTACAGAACAACACAATGCCTTTTTACTTCTCTCATGTCCCCAATGACATAAACAGCATTCCTGTAAGATGGTGTCTCCTAGGTGAACAGCTGAGGTTGGGGGAGGCACGTGACATGACGTGAACTCCTCCCCACCTGCTGGTTCAATGAGTCTTGGCTGTCCCGGCCACCTTTGTAAAAGAGACCCCCAAACTGGAGATGGTTTGGGACAGAGATGGTATGCTGAGTACTGCAGGGGCTGTCCACTGGAGTCCCGATGGGTTAGCTGTGTCTGGTTGGTTGGTCCTGGGCTGCTTGATGACTGGAGAAGGCAGAGACAACTTCTTCCCAGTTGGCACTGAGAATAGAGGCACCCTTAATTTTGAAAGCTTAATGCTTAGTGTGGCATAGAGGAGAGAACTAGAGGGGTCTGGGACATATCTAGGACACATTTGGGACTCAAAAGAGACCATATTTCAGTGCCAATCTGAAGGGCACAATTAGGTCATGCCAGACTTTTATATACCCATGTTGTGTCATGTCAGGGAATATCATGTGTGTTGTGTCTATGACAGGTTGTGATGACATGTGCCCCTGTCATACATACCAGGATGTGTCAGGACATGTCAGAGAGCTGCTAATGAAAGTGTGTCCTAGGTCTTTGCAAAGGCCTGTAGAGTGCTGTGCTGAGCTCATATATGGAAGACAGAATGGACCATGTAGCAGCCATGTGAAGGCATGCTGGGGCCCTGCTGGGATGACCTTTGCTCTTTCTGCTGCTGCAGTCTGGTCTGGTCTTGTCTCACCTCCTTCCTCTTCCCTGCTTTCTTTGTCCCTGTTCCCTTCCCACCTTCCTGTGTTTGGAGGGGAAGTGGGGAGCCCTGGGGCTGGGAGTCCCCACCGTCTCCCAAAGTTCACCTTTCACCCTCTCTATGGCCCCTGATTGTCTTCCTTCATGGCAGCTATGGTGGCCCCCAAGGACATGACTTTCTTACGTTTCCTGAAGCCCTGGCTGGGTGAGTACCTCAAGGTGAGGATCAGGGGACACCTTGGGGATCAGAGGAAGCTTCCACCTTTGCCCACTGCCCTGGCTTCCCTTCCAGGGGATGGGCTCTTCCTGAGTTCAGGTGACAAGTGGAGCCGCCATCGCCGCCTGCTGACGCCCGCCTTCCACTTTGACATCCTGAAGCCCTATGTGAAGAATTTTAATAAGAGCGTGAACATCATGCACGTGAGTTCCTCAAACCCAGGGTCCCACAAAGAACACTGCAGAACAGGGAGTGACTTCCGCCAGATGTAGTCTGAAGGTGTGTTTCTGCTGCATGGACTTGGGGATATCAGTTTTCCTCACCAAACCTCAGTTTCCCCATCTTTAAAATGAGGAAAATAATCTGAACTTAAAAGGTGATCAGAAGGACTCAATGGAGTCATACTCTTTCCATATAGATGGGGCACCTAGCAGAGTAGTATCTACTCTCCTTTGCAGAAGCCCTGGAGAGTCAGCCATCTGGTTAGCACTGACTATCAATGTAACTCTTTCTCTGTAGAATACTAGCTTAGACTGTGTTGCCCCTAAGATGGCCATGGTGAGGCACTTCTCAGTCCCAGCCTGGGGAGACTGAGGAAGAAAGACTGAATTTCAGGCCAGTCCAGACTACATTAACAACAAGACCTTGTCTCAAAAAACTTAGGTCCTTCTGGGAGATGTTGGTTGGGCAGGGGTCAAGATTATGGTCAAAACTCATTTAAAAATGGTATTGGGTAGAGCTGAGTTCACTCTGGGTTTTCAAGCATGTAAAATGCTGGTTCAAAAAGGGTGAAAGCCAAAACTTTATATGGACACATTGCAAATTCTGAGAATGGAGGACTTAGAGAAAACTGGGGCCATTTCTGTAGCCAGCTATAATACTATTGAGGATGGTAACCACTGTTGACACTTATCGAACACCTTCTGCATATAGAATATTACATCAGGTCTACCGTTTATGTTGAATGATGTAATTTCCATATTGCTGTGAGGCAGAGGTGCATATGACTGTTATATTATGGATGATGAAACCAAAGGTAGGAGAGGTCAGTGTTCTCCAAGTTTACAAAAAGTAAGCGAGTGTGAATGGCAGAGTGAGCACTTCTGTAGTTTACTGGGTAATCGATCCTGAGCTTAACTGTGGCTGAAGACTTGACAAACAGGACCTAGGAGAAGGCAGCAAGCAGACCAAGAGCACACAGAAGGTGAACCAAGGGCTTTGCCTGTACTGTTTTTTGCTCCCACCAGAGTCGTTCTTCTCTGGGGTCAGGGTTGGGAAGGGACTCAAGGATCAAAGGCTTAACCCCATGTCTGTTCCCTCCTCTGGTTAGGCCAAGTGGAAGCGCCTAGCCTTGGAGGGCAGTGCACGACTGGAAATGTTTGAACACATCAGCCTCATGACGTTGGACAGTCTGCAGAAATGCCTCTTTGGCTTTGACAGCAACTGTCAAGAGTGAGTCCCTGTCTCAGCCTTGGAATGTGGGGCAGGTACTGAGGAAGTGGTTTGGAGATGGAGGGCTGCCTATAGAGAGTAGAAGAGACTCCTCAGGAGTTGGGTCAAAAGTGGGACAGGAAAAAAGAGGATGAGTTGTTCTTCTAGGGAGGTGTGCATAAAGGCAAGGAGGGGTAGGAGGTAGTGGGTGAAAGAGGCAGTTCAGAAGGAGGCATCTTCGGCAGGACACTGAAGGGCGTGTTACAGTTTCATAGTAAAATATCACAAATGAAACAAGCTAAGAGGGAAAGATGTAGTTTATTCTGTGGTTTTAGTCCATCGTGGTGGGGATTGGTACGTTCCCACCATCATGGCAGAGAAGTGCAGAGAGAGCATGTCTGTGCCAGCAAGCTTCTTCCTTCTTCCCTTCTCATCCATGTGACTCCATTTAGTGGGAAGAAGCTGTCCATGTTCAGTGTGGGCTTTAAACACTCATTTAATTTGATCTGGAGACTAAACACCATCTCTGACATACACAGGAATATGCTTTATTAATCTTTGGTGTAGCTCAGTGTAATGTAGATTCTCAAAGTTAAACACTGCAGAACATTAGACAGTACCACGTTTTTTTCTCCTTCCCTTCCCTCCCTCTCTCTCTCTTTTTTTTTTCTTGAGTTCATCTCAATCTGTGCTTAGTCTGGCCTGGAGCTCACTATGTAGATGATATTGGACTTGTGCTTCTGATCCTCCTGCATCCACCTCCTATGTGTTGGGATCACAGCCAGGAGTCACCATTTCTAGCTAGGAGCCAGATCTTAAAGGCGTTACATAGCCAGAAGGGTGTGAACTCCATCCTGAGTTTCCCAGGTCATAAGAGAAAGTGTATGTACAGAGGGGAGTCCTAGTTACAGAGAGCTTGGACAATTTAATCAGCAAAGGAGCTTCATGGAGATATAGGATGCAAGGAACCAGGAGAGGAGGGTCTGAGCCTGAGCAGAGTCACAAGAAACCAAGGGAGAAGAGCAGGAGCAGATGCTGAGTGAATTAGAAGAGGAAATGATGTCCATTTATGCCCTGGAAACCTGGATCAGGGAGCTACTTGTGGGGAACAGGAAACAGAATTTGGGCTTTGTGGATGTCCTTTTCAGGATGGATCCTGGACCTGGGACTCTGGCTGGAGCTTCTCTGGGGTTTTTGTGTGTGCTAACTTGCTTCCTCTCTGGCCTCAACTGCAGGTCTCCCAGTGAATACATTGCTGCCATTTTGGAGCTCAGTTCCCTCATGGTAAAAAGGTCCCAGCAGCTCTTTCTGTATGTGGACTTCCTGTACTACCGCACTGCTGATGGGCGGCGCTTCCTCGAGGCCTGTGACCTGGTACACAACTTCACAGACGCTGTCATCAGGGAGAGACGCCGCACTCTCTCCAGCCAAAGTGTTGACGAGTTCCTGAAATCCAGGACTAAATCTAAGTCTTTGGACTTCATTGATGTGCTCTTGCTGGCCAAGGTGGGTTTATGTGGGATCTGTAGCCATGTGGGCTTATATGGGATCTGTGTTATAGGAATGTTAATGTTCTGTGTATAAATTGAAGATGCTGGACTTGATCAGCACAGTACTGGGGAGTTACAAATGGTGCTTAGGAAAATTAGGCACATGATGGATATATTTTAGAGGTACCTTTTTTGATGGGGACAGAATACCAAGGAAGAAATGGAGGCATCCTGTGTGCACAGTGGGTATCAGAACCTGTCTCTTATCACCTCAGATATGGTATAAATCGAGGGTCTTGCTTTGGCATTAGGACGAACATGGAAAGGAGCTGTCTGATGAGGACATCCGGGCAGAGGCTGACACCTTCATGTTTGGAGGTGAGGGTCCCTGGTCCCTGTGTGAGACTCCAGAGAAGGTAGAGGTCTGTCAATCCCATGTAGGTATTGTGGGGAATCTGAAATCCTTCCATTCTGTCCATCCATACCTTCCCCATCATACTCTGGGGACCTCATTCTGGGTACTTTACTCCATCGTGCTGAAAAATGCCAGAGACCCAAGCTTGCCTGTCTGTCTACCCTCCAGGTCATGACACCACAGCTAGTGGGCTCTCCTGGATCCTGTATAACCTGGCAAGGCACCCAGAATACCAGGAGCGCTGCCGGCAGGAGGTACAGGAGCTGTTGAGGGACCGAGAACCCGAGGAGATTGAGTGGTGAGCTCCGGTCCATGTTGTCTCTGGAGCTGTTACTATAACGTGGTGCTACTTCTGAGATTTTGATATAAGGTCTGTTTATGCAGTCAAGGCTGACTCACAGTATCCTAACGCCTTTGTATTAGGGATGGCATGCCGAGTTTGGGTGTCTCTTCATTTATTTGATTGCATTGCACATAGCATAGTAGGGTTCATTATGGCTGCTTTCAAACCCAGTTTGTTTTTCTTGAGTCTCTTCCTCCCATCTCGTGAATTTCCATTGGCTGTTGTACCATTCTTCTGTTTGTAGTTCAGGGACACCTCTTTTTTCTTTTTAATTTTTTCTTTATTTTAATTCTAATCACAGCTCTTCCTCTCACCTCCTTTTCCTCCCTTCCAGCCCACCTTCCATCTACTCCTCCCAATGGGTAAGGGCTCCGATGGGGAGTCAACAAAGTCTGGCACATTAAGTTGGGGCAGGACCAAGCCCCTACACTGCATTAAGGCTGAGCATGACCTCCCACCATTGGGAATGGGCTCTAATGAGCTAACTCATGGACCAGGGATAAATCCTGGTCCTAATGCCAGGGGACCCTCAGATAGTCCAAGCTTCACCACTGTCTCCCACATAGTGGAGGGGCTAGTTTCATCCCATGGAGGCTCCACAGCTGTCGGTCTAGAGTTCATAAGTTTCCATGAGCTTGGTTCTGCTGTCTCTGTAGATTTTTCCATCTTGGCCTTGACCTCCCTTGTTCATATATTCCCTCCTCCCTCTCTTAGATTGGATTTCCAGAGCTTTGCCTTGTGTTTGGTTGTGGATCTCAGCATCTGGTTCCATCAGTTACTGGATGAAGGCTCTATGATGATAGTTGGGGTATTTACCAATGTGATTACGGGGGAAGGCCAGCTTGGGCACCCTTTCCACTATTGCTAGTAGTCTTAGCTGAGGTCATCCTTGTGGATTCTTTGAAGTTTCCCTAGCAGCAGGTTTCTCCCTCACCCCAAAGTGCTTCTCTCTATCAAGATCTCTCTTTTATTCCTCTCCCACTCCATCCTTCTCCCTCCTCTCCCCTTTACCTCCCTTGCTCCCTTCCCTACAGCAATCAGTGGAACACTTCTTTTTCAATCCTTGTGAAATTCTATCCTATATCTTGGTCTACTTTTCAGTAACATTTTGTTCATTAAAAATACCAAGAGGGAAAAAAAAGGATTTTCAATATTCTCACCATGAAGAGATGACAAGTCTTTGGTACAATAGACGTGATCCCTAACTTATAGTTTTAGTATTCCTGATGTATTTGAGAGGGGCTGGATTTGGAGGGGATAAGAATTTTTTTAGATAGGGTTACACTGTGTTGCCTTGGCTGGCCTGGAACTCGCTGTGTGAATCAGGCTGGTCTCAAACTCATAAATATTTGCCTGCCTGTCTTCCAAGTGCTAGATTTAAAGGTATGGGCAACCATGGTGTGCAAGCATTGAATGCATCTATCTATCTGTCTGTCTGTCTGTCTGTCTGTCTATTTATTTATTGAGACTCTGCTTGCTGAAGTAATGCTTACTCTGTAGCTGAGGCTGACTTTGACCTCTGGTCCTCCTGCCTTCTCTACTCCAATCCTGGGATTCTTCGGCTGGCTGCATTTAATTTTTTAGTTTGCTTAATGCCAGTTTTCTTAACATCTTCCTCCAAACTGTCTGCCCATTTCCCAGGAGTGTGTGGACTGTCTTGTGCCCACCTCTCCTCTATAGTCCACAGGTCTCCTTAGTAACTTTAGTTTTTAAAAACTTATTTTCATTTTTATCACTACAGTTTTGTAATAGGTTTTAGTGACTGGTAGGTTGGCTCCATCTTTAATTTTTAAGTTGGCTTGCCTCTGCATGAAGTTTAGCTCTTCCGACTGGAATAACGTTGTTGAGAACGGATGCAGTTAGTGGTGGACACTTGTCTGTCATGCAAGGCTCTGTGAAATTCAGCCCTGGGAAAGAATTTTTAGGTTCTAAAATACAAATTTATCTTCTCTCTCTCTCTCTCTCCCCCCCCCCCCCCCCCCCGCCATGCTCATTCAAGCAACTTTAACTTCATCAGGTCCCAAACAGATAAGACATAGGAGGGCAAAGGGAGGACAGAGGGACAGGGAGGAGACAAGAGAGCCCTTCCAGGGTAATATGTATTACATACATGTCTAAAAATGCAAATATGCATTTTAAAAAGACAAAAACAGCTAAAGGGTTAATGGATAGTACTGAAAATTAATATAGAAAGGACTAGCTGGGTGATGTTGGTGGCACATGACTTTAATCCCAGCATGTGAGAGGCAGGGGCAGGCAGATCTCTGAGCTCAACACTAGTCTGGTCTATAAGCAAATTCCAAGACAGTCAGGGCTACACCTAGAAGTCATGTCTTAAAAAACAGAGAGAGAGAGAGAGAGAGAGAGAGAGAGAGAGAGAGAGAGAGAGAACCTGATACCTTTATAGTAAAGGGTCCTTTTTCCCATCACCACTTTCCCAGGGAATACATATTTTCATTTAAATAACTTTATGGCCTTTAAGGATCTGTATTTCTGCTCTTGTTATTTCGTTATATAAGTCATTTCTGATGCAAGGTCTCCTATAGCCCAGGTTGTCCATTTACTTATTTATTCCTGATCTTCCACCCTTCACTTTCGTGAGGATCACCACATTCAGGTCATCGTATAAAAATTTGAAAGCTTTTGCATTGCAAGTTTATCAAATGGTTTAAGGATCAATTTGGAAGTTTATGCTTTAATTAGAAATATTTCAGGGTTTTTTTTTCTGATGTTTTTTGTGATGGGGGAGGGGTTAATCTTTGATACAGATCTCAGTTAACACCTGTGTGACCTCCTAACTTGGGAAGTGGAATGGGAGCTATCAGGAGTTCATAGTTGTTTAATAGCTAGAGACAAACAAAGGGACCGGCAGACTTACTGACTTCATCTGGAATATAATTTATTACAGAACTAAGGTTGCCAGGGAAGTGGTAAGAATCCAACTGCGTGTCAGTGAGGCTGAGCAGGGCTTTGTTTTTGCTCCTGAATAATTGTGTGTTGGCTTCCTCAGGGACGACCTGGCCCAGCTGCCGTTCCTGACCATGTGCATCAAGGAGAGTCTGCGGCTGCATCCTCCGGTCATAGACCTTCTGCGCAGCTGCGCCCAGGATATTGCGCTACCTGATGGCAGGGTCATCCCCAAAGGTGCCTCAGGGACATGGCTGAGGGGAGGTGCAGAGGGGAGGCCCCTGAGTATGATGATGGTCCCTAGGGGCAGCTCAGACCTGATACTGACTGTATGTTCCTGCCCAACAGGGAACATTTGTGTCGTCAGCATTTTTGGTATTCATCACAATCCTTCAGTGTGGCCAGACCCTGAGGTGGGGGATCCTTCAGGCATCTCTGGGACTTGGGGAAGGGTTCGGCCTTATCCTGGAAACAAGCTGTCACTCCTCTTTCCATGTCTGCCTTTTCTGGGGTTGGCTGGCTGTGTTCAGAGACCCAACCTAGAAAACTAATCTTGCCTCTACCCCAGACCTACGACCCCTTCCGCTTTGACCCAGAAAACCCTCAGAAGAGATCACCTCTGGCTTTTATTCCCTTCTCCGCGGGGCCCAGGTGAGGCTGGATGGGCCAGAGTCTGGGACTGTCAGTGGGAATAGGAGTTGGGGTGGCTGGGTTCTGGGTCTTCTTCCCAGCTTCTGCTTAGGGCGTGCGGGTAAGTCTGCAGAGCCTGGGGATGGAAGGCGAAGGGCTGACCATGCACCGCCCGGACCGGGTCAGGTTGGGTCTGATGGTGCCTGGTTGGGTCCCGGTGCATCCGAGTCTCCCACCCCGCCCTCCCGCAGGAACTGCATAGGACAGACTTTCGCCATGAGCGAGATGAAGGTGGCGGTGGCGCTGACACTGCTGCGCTTCCGCCTCCTGCCCGACGACAAGGCGCCGCGCCGGAAGCCGGAGCTGATCCTGCGCGCGGAGGGCGGGCTGTGGCTGCGGGTGGAGCCACTGAAGTCGGGTGCACAGTGACCTCCCCCTTCTGACCTGGGACCTCCTCACCCCACCCACTTCCTGAACTCGGTGGATCCCAGAATAAACCGAGCACGGTTAATGACCAGCGGGGGCGCTGGAGAGCAACAGAACCAGCTGTGCTCTGGGAGGGAAGAGGCTGGGAAGCTGTGTTTGAGCCAAAGAACCTTACTGTTGGCTGATTAGCCATGCAAGGCTTCCATGCCGATGGCAGTTCTTTTCCAGCTCAAGCTTGAACTTCATCCTGCAAGAGCCACTGTAGCTTTCTGAGCTTAGTAGGAGAGGGAGTGGGGTTTCAGGCCCGCTGGAGCCTCGTAGGCACTGAAGCAAAGCCTTAATTGCACTGTTTCCGTTTCCTTCTACCTCCTCTTCATCTTCTGCGTCATCATATTTGAAGCGATCATCTAGTTTTTGTCTTCTTAGTGTTGCACTTACTGGAATGGGCTGCTGCATTACACCTACAGGGATATTTGTAAAGTCTGAGTAAAATGGTTTCTCAGAAAAGGGACATCTTGGCACCCTTGAGAAGTGTGTTAAATGACATTCAAGGTTTGTAATAACTAATATCATTAAAGCAGCTTAAAATGTATGAAAGTACACTTATAGGATCCTTCATTTCCCTTTTGTTCTGGGCGATGTTCACCGAGTATCCCACTGGCTTCACAAGATTCTTATAATTTTCCTTTCTTATAGCAGTTTTGGACTCTGATTCCTACCTCCCCCCTCATCACGAGACCATTGAAACTGCCAGGTGGGCATGGTGACACGTACCCGAAATCCCAGGACTTGGGAGGGTGAGGGGATAATGAGTTGGAGACTATCTTGGACTATATAGAAAGTTTGAGACCAGTCTGGGAGACATAATGAAACTATGTCTCCAAAAACAAAAATTAAACCAGCTAAAATTCCTGACTTGAGAAATAGATTCGGGGGTTTGGGGCTCAGCAGGGGAGGGGAGGTTGGGCTGGGGTCACTGAAGCCAGGAGGCAGATGTGGGATCTGGGTCCAGTGCAGGTATAGAGGAAGGCGCTATGACTGGAGTTGGACCAAGCCCTGAAAGGGTGCAGACAGGTTGCTGGATTGCTGGCCAGGAGGTTGTTACACATTCAGATGACAATCTGGCCATCACTGGCCTCATGCTGGCCCTCTCTGCAAGGACAACCTGCCCATCTGCCCCATCGCTCCCAGCCAGGCAGACAATGAGTGCTTCACCACCTGCTGTCTGGCAGCCTTGGTGCCTGGTTCTCAGGTCTCCATCCTTGACCTGTGAAGCAAGGCTTTCAGGTCTACTCCCCCGAGGTAATTCCAGACAGAACACTCAGCTTTGTGAGACTTTCATATGGACACCTTGCCCTCCCCGAGTACCTCACCACACACCTTGGTCCTGGTGCTGGGATGGGGTAGGGTGGGGGCTATGCATCAGTTCTGACCACTTCAATGCCAAGTCAGACCCAAAGCTGCCCAGCAGTCAGACTGCGACACCTGGCAGTACTATGACGTCCAACCTGAGAGTGAGCCTTCCAGTCTGGATTCGGGTATCAGTGGCTCAGCGACTGTCCCTGTAGCTTATCTGATGCCAACAATGAACCTGTGTCTAGATGATGCCAGCAAGAGGAAAAAGTGGGCCTGATGTGTGTGTGTTCGTGTTCCCTAGCCTGCCACCCACCCTCAAGAACCCACAGATGTCACCTGTGTCTAGAGAAGCAGGCTAAGCAGTGGCTGAATGCCTTTGCTGGCCTGTGGGCTAGGACCCACAGCATGGCCGCTTGTGGTCAGACTTCTGGGAGTGGCTTCAGCTTTGCATACATGAGCTGTGGAAATGAGCATTGGTTTCTGCTCTCAAACACGTGGCTGGTGGGCCGGGGAGGCTCATCTCTGTCCCAGGACATCCCTTCTGCTGATGGCATGGCCAGTCTGACTGCTTTAAAAGATGTATGTATGGACCTGAGTTTACTTTTTACTTTTGGCTGACAAATCCAAGCTCCTTGAAGGACCAAGAGTGTTCAAGATCTTCTTGGTTTTTCTTGTTTTAACAAAAAGTTATTTTTTCAGGCTACATGCTACAGTGGATTGTATAAGCCAACATTTTACCCCTTTCTTAACCTGAGAGGTGACAAGGGAGGTTCTTAGTTTCATTTCTTCTTCTTCTTCTTCTTCTTCTTCTTCTTCTTCTTCTTCTTCTTTTTTAAAAATCAGCCATTAGTGTGTTTTTTTTTCTCTTTAGTAAATTAAAAAAAAATCCTATGCTCTTGACCAAATGCATTTTCAACACTTATCCATTTCCCGGTGGGTCATTCCTGAAGGGTCATGGTTGCTGTTCTTCAGGAATCAGGATCCCTGGTGGCATTGTTCCCTACATGTGGCCAACCCAGTTCAGTACCACGTTTGCAAGGCCAGCTGCAAGGTGTGCATGGTGAACATTGGTGGGCTTTGTGCTGTTTGCTCACCCATTATCCTGAGAGTCCGGCAGACCTCTCTGAGTCAGAAGATGGTGACTCTGGCATGTCCTGTTGTGGGTGGTGGTGCAGGGGAAGGCCAAGCAGTAGCATTAGCCATCTGGGATCAGCCCCTACAAAGGCTGGGCCTGGGACCCTTTTATAAATTTAACTACCACTTCTGTCGTGATTTCTGTCTCTGGGAATGGAGGTCCCACAGTGCCTGAATAAAGCTTACGTGGTGGGGTGCAGCATTGCATTTCCAGTCCCTTCCCTCACCCTCACTGCCTTTGGTTTAGTTGCTACTCCCTGCCCCATCCCCCCCCCCCGTTCTGATTTACGCAGCCCTGGTTTGTGTTGCCCATGCCTTCTGCCAGCAGGCTACTTATACTCATTGGTGTGGGAGGTCCTTCTGTCTGTGTTGGTTTTCTTGGTTAATGAATAAAGAAACTGCCTTGGCCTGTGATAGGGTAGAACTTACGTAGGTGGGGAAGATGGAACTGAATGCTGGGAGAAAGATGGGCAGAGTCAGAGAAGCCATGGGGCCACTACCAGAGATGAATGCCGGAACTTTAGCCGGTAAGCCACTGGCACATGGAGGCGATACACAGATTAATGGAAATGAGTTAAGATGTAAGAGTTAGCCAATAAGAAGTTAAAGCTAATGGGCCAAGCAGTGTTTTAATTAATACAATTTCTGTGTGATTATTTCAGTTCTGGGTGGTCTGGATGAACAAGCAGCTCCCTGCAACAACTCATTGCAACTAAAGGGCTGTGGCAGGTGGGATAAGGATGGGCCAGTGGAGGGCGTGGGAGACTGTGTCTGCCACTCTAGCACTCACAGAGCAAAGCTTCGGGTTCCATAATGCTCCCCCACTTTATTCCTTCTCCAGTCTCAGTTCTCGCCAGATGCCACTAGGGCTGGAATGAAAAAGGAGAATGCTTGGGCCCCTGATGGAACCATTATTGGCCGTGGACAGTGAATGAGGCCATAGAAATTGTGCCCCACATCTTACTTCCCAGGGGTGGTTTGGTGTCCAGGGATTCTTTAGAATAGCAGAATAAAACCTTGTCATAGTTGAGACAAAAGAAACAACCAAACAAGTCAGTCTCTGAAGCAGAACGTGTAAAAGCAGAGGTGGGGGACAAGCACAAGTCAAATAGTCCCAAGCTAACTCCAAAAGAGTAGTCCAAGATTATGCTTTATTGTAAGGGAAAAATTCACAGAACAGGCTTACGCAATTAATTTTACTTCCTGCTGTGCAAACCAATAATCAAAGCAAGAAAGAAAAGAGAGAAAAGGATGGATTTGGTTCATCTGATGCATATTGGATACAAGCCATAGGTCCTCAGAGACCAGAACTCACTTTGGTTATAAATGGAAAAAGATTTTCTGGTCTTCTAGATACTGGCATGGATATTTTAGTTATAACTGCCAGCCAATGGCCTTCTAAGTGGCCAAAAACAGAGGCTATTACATAGTTACAAACAATTGGTCAGACTAGAAACCCTGAACAGAGTAGTAATGAACTACATTGGAAAGATGGAGAAGGCCATGAAGAAACTTTTCAGCCATACATTATTCCTTATTTATCCGTAAATTTGTGGGGCTGAGATACTATGTCCAGAATGGGGGTATATTTATATTCCCCCAGCACAGCTGTTACTAATCAGATGTTTCAACAAGGATTATTACCTAATCAAAGTCTAGTGTGGGCCCATATTTCGATATGGCACAAAAGCCATTAGCCCGGTCCGAGCTGATCACGCAGCTCTGCAGACAAGCTGTCTCTGCCCTTAACAAAGGCCAGGATGCCTGCTCCTAGCTTCTTTTGTTAAAATGTGGATTACCTGAGAAGAGATGTTTGACTGAAGCTGATGACTTAAGAGTTCAGATATTTGGTGCTTCCATTCTTTTGTAATTTGGAAGGATGTCTTATAGAGATGCTAATTCAGGGCCTACCTGACTGCTAGATGCGGATGTGACTTGTGCCCAGGCACCTGGTTGCCTAGGTGATGGCGTAATTGGTTTTCCCCCTCCCCGCTCAATTTGGTGAGGGTATATAAAATGTTTGGAGAATAAACGGCGATCTGGCCATTTTCCATGATGACGGTGTAAGCTGTGTCAGTTCTTTTCCTCGCGACTCCGTTCCAGCCGGTTTGAGGAATTAGGGAATTTATGTTGGACCCTCACGGGCCATGACAGTCTAGGCAAGAATAATAAGGAAAAATTGATCCTATCATACCAGACAGTAGACCTCCTAGAGCAGGATTAGGGTATTTTAGGAGAGGTCACTGAAATACCTGTACTCCATGTAGACCCAATAGTATGGAAAAGGGATGAACCTGTGTGGGTCAATCAGTGGCTTCTGATACAAGAAAAAGTATGAGCTTCCCAGCAGTTAGTGCAGGAACAGATGGGTAATGGTCACATTTCACCATCTAATTCACCATGGAATTCTCAAATTTTTGTTATTAAAAAAAATCAGGAGGGGCTGGAGAGATGGCTCAGAGGTTAAGAGCACTGGCTGCTCTCCCAGAGGTCCTGAGTTCAATTCCCAGCAACCACATGGTGGCTCACACACACCTGTAATGAGATCTGGCGCTCTCTTCTGGTGTGCGGGCATACATGGAGACAGAATGTTATATGCATAATAACTAAATAAATCTTTAAAAAAAAGAAATCAGGAAAGTAGAGATTGATTCAGGATTTAAGGGAGGTCAATGCAACCATGCAGCCAATGGGAGCATTGTTGTTCTCTTGCAACACTACAACTCCCAGCATCCCTCTGGACTCCAGCGCACGCAAGCGCGGGACACATTTCCCAGAAGCCTTTGCATCCTCCGTTAAAAGCAAGGACAAGTCACGAGTTCGCCCCTTCTTGCCCCTTCCTTCCGCTTCCCTAGTGTGTCTGCACATTTTCCCTTACCTGTTATTACCCTTCCCCCTCCCATTAAAGTGTACCACGTGGGACCGCCGCGTGTCTGTGTCTTTCCTCGCATAACCCTCGTCTAACCTGCAGGAATTAAGAACAACATGCATTATGGCCAGGGCTGCCTTCTCCTACAGGAATACCAAAGGACACCCATAAAATTATTTTAGACTTAAAATATTGTTTTTATACCATCCCTTTGGCACCACAAGAGTGCCAAAGAATTGCTTTTCATTAATTTTAGAGAGCCAATGAAGAGATATCAATGGAATGTCTTACCTCAGGGCATGGCAAACACCTTATGCTAGAAGTTCGTAGTTTAGGCTATACAAAGGGTTAGAGATCAATTTCCACAGGTTTATATTATTCATTATATGGATGATATCCTGCTTGCTCACAGAGATGAGAATATTTTGCTAGAGACATGAGGATTATTATAACAGAGCCTAAGCAAAGCAGGGCTAATTATTGCTCCTGAGGAAGTACAGAGGCACCCACCTTTTCAATATTTACATCATATGTTATACCCCAAAGAAATTAAGCCTCAGAAAATAGAAATTAGGAAGGATGATTTAAAGACTCTCAATGACTTTCAAAGGTTTTTTAGGACATATACAATGGCTGAGGCCCTATCTAAGGTTTCCTACAGGAGACCTTGAGCCTCTAAGTGAAATCCTTAAAGGAGATAGCAATCCAAATTCCAGCAGGCAGCTTTCAGAAGCTGCCAGACAGATCCTCTCACAGATGGAGCAGGCTATACAAGAACAGCAGGTACATTATATTGATTACAGCCAAACAAGGCAGGCATGTATCTTACCTTCAAAACTAGCTCCGAGAGCATACTGCCTCTCTCTTTCTATCCCACCCAGCTTGCATCCAGAACCCTCCCCCCTTCTGCCTCCCTTCCCTCATCAGGGCGCTGGGGACAAATCCCAAGGGCAACCGAGTGGGCGGGAGCTCCTTTGTTTCAATAGCCTGCCTGCAGCAAGCAAGGTAGGTGCTTTGTTTACAAGCTACACAATCAGCACGGAGATCTGATCTTGGCAAAAGGAGAGCCATCATTGGGGTGAGTTGGCCCACTGCAGCAGCCTGAGACATGGAACTCAGATGTTCCTCATCCTCCCTATACTTCTGGGCTTCCTGCTGGGCCTATACTCCCAGCATACTGCCTCTCTCTTCCTATCCCACCTAGCTTACATCCAGAACCCTCCCCGCTTCTGCCTCCCTTCCCTCTTTGGGCACAAAACATCACCCAGCTCAGACTGTCTGGGCGCTGGGGCCGAATACTGAGGGCAACCAAGCGGGCAGGAGCTCCTTTGTTCCAATAGCCTGCCCGCAGCAAGCAAGGTAGGCGCTTTGTTTACGAGCTACCCAACTAGCACAGAGATCTGATCTCTGCACCAAGAGAGCCATCATTGGGGAGAGACATCACTGGAACACCAGGAAAGCCATCACTGGGGAGTGCCATCACTGAGAAGGTACATCAGTAGGCAAGGAGACCTGATCCTGTAAAAGAAGATCCATGGGGGAGCATTCGGAGGAAGAGATGGGCAGGCGCCAATGCAAGAATTCACCAAACAATCTGAAAAAAAACATGAAACCACCAGAACCCAGTGACCTCACAACAGGAGGACATGAACACCTTAATCAAAAGAAGTGGAAAAAGTTGACTTTATGAAAGTGATTGACGCCCTTAAACAGCATGTAAAAAAATGCCCTTATAGAAATGGATGAGAAGTATAACAGAAAGTTTGAAGAATTGAATAATTCAGTGAATGATACCCTAGGAAACCAAGGAAAAACAATCAAACAGATAATGGAAACAGTTCAAGACTTGAAAACTGAAATGGACGCAAAGAAGAAAACACAAACAGAGGGCCGGCTGGACATGGAAAATGTAGGTAAATGAATAGAGACTACAGAAACGAGCATAACCAGCAGAATACAAGAGATAGAAGAAAGAATCTCAGATTCTGAAGATAACATACAGAAAATAAATGCACTGATCAAAGAAAACAGCAAGTCCGACAAACTCTCATCACAAAACATTCAGGAAATATGGGACACAATAAAAAGACCAAACCTAAGAATAATTGGAGTAGAAGAAGGAGAAGAAGTGCAGCTCAACTATAGAAGAAAACTCAATTACAGAAGAAAACTTTCCCAACCTAAAGAAAGATGTACCTATGAAGGTTCAAGAAGCATACAGAACACCGAATAGGCTGGACCAAAAAAAAAAAAATCCCCTCGCCATATCATAATCAAAACACAAAGCATACAGAATAAAGAAAGAATATTAAGAGCTGCAAAGGAAAAAGGCTAAGTTACTTATAAAGGTAAACATATCAGACTTACACCTGACTTCTCTATGGAAACCATGAAAGCCAGAAGGTCCTGGATAGATGTACTGCAAAAACTAAGAGACCATGGATGCAAGCCCAGACTACTATACCCAGCCAAGCTTTTGTTCACTATAAATGGAGAAAACAAAATTTTCCAGGATAAAAACAAAATTAAACAATATGTAGCCACAAATCCAGCCTTACAGAAAGTAATAGAAGGAAAATCACAAACCAAGGAGTCCAACAATGACCACAATAACTCAGATATCTAGAGATATCTGTTCACCAGCGCAACTCAAAGAAGGGAAACACACAAACTCTACTACTAAAAAAGTGACCGGAGTTAACAACCACTGTTCATTAATATCACTTAATGTCAATGGACTCAACTCACCTATAAAAAGGCACAGGCTAAGAGATTTGATACAAAAACAGGATCCAACATTCTGCTGTTTACAAGAAACACACCTCAACCACAAAGACAGGCACCTACTCAGAGTAAAGGGCTGGGAAAAGGCTTATCAAGCAAATGGACCTAAGAAACAAGCAGGTGTGGCCATACTAAATTCTAACAAAGTTGACTTCAAACTTAAATCAATCAGAAGAGATGGAGAGGGACATTTTATACTCATAACAGGAACAATTCATGAGGATGAAGTCTCAATCTTGAATATCTATGCCCCTAATAGAAAAGCACCCACGTATGTAAAAGAAACTAAAATTCAAGGCAGCCATCAAACCACACACACTAATAGTAGGAGACTTCAACACTCCTCTCTCACCAATGGACAGGTCAATCAGACAGAAACCTAGCAGAGAAATTAGAGAATTAATGGAGGTAATGAATCAAATGGACTTAATTGACATCTATAGAATATTCCACCCAAATAGGAAAGAATATACCTTCTTCTCTGCAGCTCATGGAATCCTCTCAAATATTGACCACATACTCGGTAACAAAGCAAACTTACACAGTTACAAAAAAATATTAGTAACCACCTGTGTCTTATCAGATCACCGTGGATTAAAGTTAGAATTCAACAACAATGCGACCCCCAGAAAGCCTACAAATTCATGGAAACTGAACAGTCAACTACTGAACCATACCTGGATTAAGGAAGAAATTAAGAAAGAAATTAAAGTCTTCCTTGAATTCAATGAAAATAAAGAAACAACATATTCAAACGTATGGGACACTATGAAAGCAGTCCTAAGAGGAAAGTTCATAGCACTAAGGGCCCACTTAAAGAAAAGAGAGAAAGCTGGGCGGTGGTGGCACACGCCTTTAATCCCAGCACTTGGGAGACAGAGGCAGGCAGATCTCTGTGAGTTCAAGGCCAGCCTGGTCTACAAGAGCTAGTTTCAGGACAGGAACCAAAAAGCTATGGAGAAACCCTGTTTCGAAAATCAAAAAAAAAAAAAAAAAAAAAAAAAAAAGAAAACAGAGAAAGCACACATTGGAGACTTAACAGCCCACCTGAAAGCTCTAGAAAAAAAAGAAGCAGACTCACCTAGGAGGAGAAGAAGACTGGAAATAATCAAACTGAGGGCTGAAATCAACAAAATAGAAACACAGAAAACAATCCAAAGAATCAATGAAATAAAAAGCTGGTTCCTGGAGAAAACCAACAAGATTGATAAACCCGTACCCAAACTAATCAAACGGCAGAGAGAGCATATGCAAATTAATAAGATCAGAAATGAAAAGGGGAACATAACCACAGACACAGAGGAAATTCAGAGAATCATTAGATCTTACTACAAAAGCCTATATGCCACAAAACTGGAAAATGTAAAAGAAATGGACACTTTTTTAAGATAAATACCATATACCAAAGTTAAACCAGGACCAGGCGAACTATCCAAATAGACCTGTTAGTTGCGAAAATTAGAAGCTGGTATCAAAAAGTTCCCTACCAAAAAAAGCCCAGGACCAGATGGTTTCAATGTGGAATTCTACCAGAACTTCCAAGAAGACCTAATACCTATACTCTTTAATGTATTTCACACTATAGAAACAGAAGAGTCATTGCCAAATTAATTTTATGAAGCTACAGTTACTCTGATACCAAAACCACACAAAGACTCAACCAAGAAAGAGAATTACAGGCCAATCTCACTCATGAACATCGACACAAAAATCCTCAAAAAAATACTGGAAAACTGAATCCAAGAACACATTAGAAAAATTATCCATTATGATCAAGTACGCTTCATCCCAGAGATGCAGGGCTGGTTCAACATACGAAAATCTATCAATGTAATCCATCATATAAATAAACTGAAAGAAAAAAACCATATGATCATTTCATTAGATGCTGAAAAAGCATTTGACAAAATTCAACATCCCTTTATGATAAAAGTCTTGGAGAGATTAGGGATACAAGGGTCATACCTAAATATAATAAAAGCTATTTACAGCAAGCCGACAGCTAACCTCAAATTAAATGGAGAGAAACTCAAAGCCATCCCACCAAAATCAGGAACACTACAAGGCTGTCCACTCTCGCCATACCTCTTCAATATAGTGCTTGAAGTTCTAGCAATAGCAATAAGACAACATAAGGGGATCAAGGGGATTTGAATTGGAAAGGAAGAAGTGAAACTTTCGTTATTTGCAGATGATATGATAGTGTACATAAGCGACCCCCAAAACTCCACCAAAGAACTTTTACAGCTGATAAACAGCTTTAGTAATGTGGCAGGATACAAGATCAACTCCAAAAAATCATAAAGGATATGGAAGCAGAGAGGGAAATCAAAGAAGCATCACCTTTCACAATAGCCACAAACAGCATAAAATATCTTGGGCTATCTCTAACCAAGGAAGTGAAAGACTATTTGACAAGCACTTTAAGGCATTGAAAAAATAAATTGAAGAGGACACCAGAAAATGGAAGGATCTCCCTTGCTCTTGGATTGGGAGGATCAACATAGTAAAAATGGCAATTCTACCAAAGGCAATCTATAGATTCAATGCAATCCCTATCAAGATCCCATCAAAATTCTTCACAGATCTGGAGAGGACAATAATCAACTTTATATGGAAAAACAAAAAACCCAGGATAGCCAAAACAATCCTATACAATAAAGGATCTTCTGGAGGCATTACCATCCCTGACTTCAAACTCTATTACAGAACTACAGTGATGAAAACAGTGTGGTACTGGCATAAAAACAGAGAAGTCGACCAATGGAATTGAATAGAAGACCAGGATTTTAACCCACAAACCTATGAACACCTCATTTTCAATAAAGGAGCTAAAAGTATACAATGGAAGAAAGAAAGCATCTTCAACAAATGGTGCTTGCACAACTGGATGTCAACTTGTAGAAGAATGAAATTAGACCCATATCTATCACCGTGCACAAAACTCAAGTCCAAATGGATTAAAGACCTCACTATCAGTCAGAACACATTGAACCTGATAGAAGAGAAAGTGGGAAATACCCTACAACAGATGGGCACAGGAGATCGCTTCCTATGTGTAACCCCAACAGCACAGACATTAAGGGCAACATTGAATAAATGGGACCTTCTGAAACTGAGAATCTTCTGTAAAGCAAAGGACACTGTCACTAAGACAAAAAGGCAACCTACTGACTGGGAGAAGATCTTCACCAACCTCGCAACAGACAAAGGTCTGATCTCCAAAATATATATAGAACTCAAGAAACTAGACTTTAAAATGCTAATTAACCCAATTAAAAAATGGGGCACTGAACTGAACAGAGAATTCTCAACAGAAGAAGTTCAAATGGCCAAAAGACACTTAAGGTCATGCTCAACCTCCTTAGAAATCAGGGAAATGCAAATCAAAACAACTTTGAGATATCATCTTACACCTATCAGAATGGCTAAAATCAAAAACACCAATGATAGCCTCTGCTGGAGAGGTTGTGGAGGAAGGGGTTCCCTCATCCATTGCTGGTGAGAATGCAAACTTGTGCAATCACTTTGGAAATCAGTGTGGCGGTTTCTCAGGAAATTCAGGATCAACCTACCCCTGGACCCAGCAATACCACTCCTGGGAATATACCCAAGAGATGCCCTATCATATGACAAAAGCATTTGTTCAACTATGTTCATAGAAGCATTATTTGTAATAGCCAGAACCTGGAAACAACCTAGATGTCCTTCAATGGAAGAATGAATGAAGAAAGTATGGAATATATACACATTAGAGTACTACACTGCGCTAAAAAACAATGACTTCTCGAATTTTGCATGCAAATGGATGGAAATAGAAAACACTATCCTGAGTGAGGTAAGCCAGACCCAAAAAGATGAACATGGGATGTACTCACTCATAATTGGTTTCTAGCCTTAAATAAAGGTCACTGAGTCTATAATTTGTGATCCTAAAGAAGCTAAATAAGAAAGTGAACCCAAGAAAAAACATATAGTTATCCTCCTGGCTATGGGAAGTAGACAAAATTTGGGATCTTGGGGGTCGGGTGGGATGGGGGTAAGGGGAGATGGGGAGAGAAAAGGGAGAAGGGGAGGAGGGGGGATCTTGGGGAAACAGGGTGATTGGGATAAAGGAAGGTTGGATAGGGGAGCAGGGAAGCACATCTCTTAATTAAGGGAGCCACCTTAGGGTTGGCAAGAGACTTGAACCTAGAGTGGCTCCCAGGTGCCCAAGGCTTTGTCCCCAGTTAGTTCCTTGGGCAGCTGAGGATAGGGAACCTGAAATGACCCTATCCTATAGCAATACTGACGAATATCTTGCATATCACCATAGAACCTTCATCTGGTGATGGATGGAGATAGAGACAGAGACCCACACTGGAGCACCGGACTGAGCGCCCAAGGTCCCAATGAGGAGCAGAAGGAGGGAGAATATGAGCAAGGAAATCAGGACCACGAGGGGTGCACCCACCCACTGAGACAGTGGAGCTGATCTATTGGGAGCTCACCAAGGCTAGCTGGACTGTGACTGAAAAAGCATGGGATAAAACTGGACTCTCTGAACATGGCGAACAATGAGGACTGATGAGAAGCCAAGGACAATGGCACGGGGTTTTGATCCTACTTCATGTTCTGGCTTTGTGGGAGCCTAGCCAGTTTGGATGTTCACCTTCCTAGACATGGACGGAGGGGGGCGGACCTTGGACTTTCCACAGGGCAGGGAACCCTGACTGCTCTATGGACTGGAGAGGGAGGGGGAGAGGAGTTTGGGGGAGGGGGAGAAGGGTGGGAGGAGGGGGAGGGAAATGGGAGGCTGGGAGGAGGCAGAAACTTTTTTTCTCAATCAAAAATTTAAAAAAAAAGAAAAAAAACTAGCTCCTACAACCGTTTTATGGCAAAACGGAGCATTTGTATGGCTGCACCTTCCTGTATCACCAGTTGAAGTATTAAATCCTTATTTTCAAGCAGTAGCATGTTTAGCCCAAAAGAGCAGGATAGAATCTAGGAAATATTTTGGCAAGGAACCAGCTATGATTAATGTTCCTAACACTAAGCAGCAAATTGAATGGTTATCCCAAAATAGTGATTCTTAGGCAATTGCATTTGCTCAATTTCAAGGTCAGGTTAATAGTCTTTTCCCAGCTGACCATTTACTGCAGTTTACACAACTGCATTCATTCATTTTTCCCAAAATTGTGGCAAAAGATCCCGTCAAGGATGCTTTGTTATGGCTTATCTTATGGGAAGGCAGCATATGTGGTCAATGGTAAAGAACATGCCATGCAGACAGAACCAGCTTCAGTGCAAATAGAAGAGCTGTGAGCTGTAACTTTAGTGTTTAAAAGTTTTGCAAATGAGCCTTTTAATCTATATACTGGCAGATGGTATTTTTATAACACTTTGCAAATATTGGAAATGGTCCCTTATATAGGAACTAGCAATAACCAAGTTAAGATATTGTTCCAGCAGATTCAGGAGGCCATACAACATAGAAAGTTACCATGTTTCGTGGGACATATCAGAGCACATTCAAATCTTCATGGTCCACTAACTAAAGGTAATGCTTTAGCCCATGAACTTATAAAATTAATTGCTCTTTCTCAGATTGAACTTGCTCACCAGTTGTATGCTTTGCGCCATCAAAACAGTTTAAGTTGAAGAACACAATTTGAATTGACCAGGGAAGCTGCTCGGCACATTGTTAAGCAATGTGAGAGATCCCCACAATATTTACCTGTGCCTCATTTGAGGGTTAATCTCTGAGGACTGCTTCCTAATTATATATGACAAATGGATGTTACTGAATTTGGAAAATTGAGATATGTGCATGTGACAATTGATATGTATTCAAGATTCATGATGGACAGTGCACAAACTGGGGAAGCCACCAAGCATGTAATATCTCATTGCTTGAAATGCTTTTCATGCATGGGAGCCCCAAAAGTAATAAAGGCAAACAATGGGTCAGGATATGTTAACAGAGCATTTCAAAGATTTTGTGCTCAATGGAATATTATACATAAAACTGGTATTCCTTATAGTCCTCAAAGGCAAGGAATTGTGGAGCTCCTTGAAAATACAACTTCAAAAGATAGAAGCAGGAGAATTATGTCCGCAGATGTAACATAATGCCTTAAATCATGCACTGTTTACACTAAATTCTTTAAATATGGATGTCCATGAGTGATCAGCAGTGGACAGATTGTGGCATAGTAGTACAAAGATCACCTTTTCTAAAGCAAGGTGGAGAGACCCTTGCACTGGAATATGGAGAGGGCCAGATCCTATATTAATTTGGGGTAGAGGATTTGTCTGTGTTTTTCTCAGGATGAAGATCAAGCCAGATGACTTCCAGATTGACTGGTTTGGTGCATTCAGCAAAAGAATGCCAGACCTGATGACATCATAGCTGATAACGGCCCCGCAGGAGAGCCAAAATAAGAGGGGATGGAGGAGGGACCTGTGACCCTGCTCTTCCAGCCCACACAGAAAGGAACTGTCACTGCCTCCATACTGCACTGCAGGGTGCTCTTCTGCCTCCAGAGATTCCAATCAAAAAGACCCTGCTGAGGTGACCATGATGACTGTAACTTTCTGAAGTTTAAATCCTTTGCTTTGGAGCCTGAACATTTGACTGTTTTAGTCTCTGTGACACAGAACTCATTTTGGTTAAAATATTGGACCTGAGAACAAAGACCTAAGGTTTCCCCTCAGGGAAAGAAAGACTCAAAATGAGAAATGACTGAAACCCCTCTTCAGTTAAGAAAGGAGGCAGCCTAAGGATTTAATGGCTGCTCCGAGACTGGAACTGGTATTTGATAACATCAGTGTCATTGTACTCCCAATGGTATTGACTCTATATTTGTAACTATGTATAAGATGTTGAGCAAAGTTGGTGCTGACCAATAATGCTGAGAATATTTGTAACTGCTGAGAAAAGTTTGACACAGCCTGTAAATGTTGGGAGTTAATGCATATGTTAAAGAATTTTAGATTTTGATACAATGTAAAAGATTAAAGAGGTGCTCTAAACTATCAGAAGAAACATTTTCCACTCAGGCAATTCTCTTCTCCTTTAAACAGGAGACTACAGCCTTTGGGAGCGTGATTATTCATAAAGCATTATAATTTATCCTGGCAAGACACAGGGCCCAAAAATATCTCTCTCCAATAATCTCTTTCCTTCATAAAGATCAGCAGTCAATGATGGGCTTAAAGCCTCTTCTTCCTAAAAAACCTAAGACTGGAAACTGGCATAAATATCCCTGATTATCCAATGATGGGTAATTTTAAGTAAAGAGAGAGGTCTTTATCCAAGGAAGGCATGATCTTCTGTCCTGTTGCAGAAGCACAGGTTTTTTATTTTAAAATTATTAAGAGAGAGTGAATTGTGGGTGTTGTTCCTTTTGGAGACTACAGTTCCCAGCATTCCCCTGGACTACGGATACCAGCGTGATGAGAAGCCTATCTTGCGCAGGACATTTCTCCCAGACGCCCCTGCGTTCCCCATTAAAAACGAGGGTCACCTCAAGCTTCTCTCTCTCTCTCTCTCTCTCTCTCTCTCTCTCCCTCCCTCCCTCCCTTCCCTTTCGTCTCTTCACACCCATCCCTTACCTGTTGTTACCCCCCTCCATTAAAGTGCACCCACGTGGGACCGCCGCGTGTCCGTGTCTCCTTCCTAACCCTGCACCGCCGTGTGTCTCGTGTTCCGTCTCCACCCTCCAACCCCGCAGAAAGAATAACATTTTGGTGCCGCTGTCGACTTGGGGACCTTTTCGTCCCGGTGCCCTCACCTGAGGCCTTGGCTCTGGGCTTTTGGCGCCTCCCGGAGCTCAGGGCCTCCCCGGGATGCCAGGATGTTCCCAGCACCCAGCCTTCTCTCGCGCCCCCCCAAAGACGATGACCACAATCAGCCGGAAGCAGTCTTGAGAATTCACCGCCCCAATTCCTTCAAACTGGAGTGTCTAATTTGCTTTTTATTAAAAGCAAGATGTGGGAATGTTATTCTTTCGGTCCCTGCCCTAGCCACGCCCACTCCTTTTTAACCTCTGACCTCACTCGCCATTGCTCTCTCTTCCTGTTTTCTCTCCCGGTGTACACACGGGGCTTTGCCTCTCTCCTCCCCCCTCTCTCTTTCTCTCTCTCTCTTTCTTAATAAATACCTATGCCTATCTTTTGTGTCTATGTGTCTGTTACCCGCCGCCACTGCCCTCCTGCTGGTGGGAAACTGTAGCCACTTGTTGCATGGCGACTCCGCCAGCCCGCCCCGGGGACCGACAACCGTCTCTTCAGGGCTAGCAGCTGCTTTTATGGCTACTTTTCTGTGTTCATGGGTCTGCTCACAGCCGCCGCTCATTGGGAATTTTGACGGTGGCTTCCCGCTAATGGGAACTTTGCCACTGCTCGGGTGCTGGACTCTGGGACCGGTGCCCGGCATCGCTGGTAACCTGCTGGAGCCTCCCGCTGGTGGGAAGCTGTAGCCGCTTTTCTCATGGTGGGCTCCGCCAGCCAGCGCGGGGATCGTTTTTAGGAATAAGAGTGGGTAATATTATACAGGTCACATATTTCTGCATTGTATCAGCAGCCAGTCTCTCAAGTCACAATAGCAACAGAGATGCTAAAAGCATCTTTAGATGGGCTGTCTCTGGAGCTCAGGATATGCTGCTCCTTTCTTTGTAAATATGTAGATCGCCTGAGAAGAGGTGTCAGTTCCAAGCTAGTGACAGAGCTACAGATGTGACTTTAGTCTTGCTACCCCGGAAACAGAATGCCAATGAACTCCCCCCTCAGTTTACCTTGGGGGATAAAAAGTGTTTGTATAATAAATCCTGGTGATCTTCAGGATTTGAATGAACCCTGAGACTCCCTTCCAATATTGCTGTGTGAACCATGTCTTAATTATTCCCGTACCTCCACACTGGTCCAGAGAGGGAACATCTATGCCCCAAATACAATGGCACCCTCATATGTAAAAGAAATACTTCTAAAGCTTAAATCATACATTAAGCCTCACATACTAATAGTGGGAGACTTCAAAGTTCACTCTCACCACTGGACATGTCATTCAGACAAAAATGAACAGAAAAATAAGGGACCTAACAGATGTTATGACTTTTATGAATGCTGGCATGTCCTGAGCAGCTGGCGGTGGGAAATGCTGGCAGGTCCCTGGGTGCAGTAGGCAGGAAGGCCCACAGAGCAGCCAGTCCCAGGTTGCCAGTCCAGAGCAGCTCTTGGGGGGTCCCGGGTGGACTGGCAGGTGGACGGGTGTGAGCAGGTGGCGGGTAGAAGGCACATAGATACATCGTACAGAATAGAATTGAATATTTATTACTTAGAGGAAAGAGAGAGTGTGGGGGAAGAAGGAGAAAAGAAAAGAAGGAAAGAGACAGAGAAGGGCTCGAGAGAGACATGCGCACAAAGAAGGGACAGTAAGAGATCCAAGATGGCCAGGGGGAGCAGGGGTCCCCGGGAGTGGGCATGGCTTGCCTCTTAAAGAGACAAAAACCATAACAATGACTCAAATGGACTTAATAGACATCTATAGAATATTCCATCCAAACATAAAAGAATATACCTTTTCAGCACCTCATGAAACCTTCTCAAAAATTGACCACATACTCGGTAACAAAATAAACATCAACAAATACAAAAAAATTGTAATAACCCCATGTATCTTAAAGCAAAGAAAACCAGCCCACAAATTACAATCCCAGAGAACCTAGACAACAATGAGAACCCTAAGAGAGACATACATAGATCTAATCTACATGGGAAGTAGAAAAAGACAAGATCTCCTGAGTAAATTGGGAGCATGAGGACCTTGGGAGAGGGTTGAAGTGGAGGGGAGAGGCAGAGAGGAGAGCAGAGAAAAATGTAGAGCTTAATAAAAGTTTTAAAAAATTGTCATTAACCCTCCAAAAAAGAGCTGTGGGACAAACCTAAACAATAGGTAAAACTTTTATATTTAATAGCAAGTCTTCTTTTATTTTTATTTATTTATTTATTTTTGTGTGTATGAGATGACATCCCAGAGAAAAAGCCATCAACAAATGGTGTCCAACATGGGAGTTTGAATATCCAAACATAGGGCCTGGGAAAGTTAATAAAAGTTCTATATAAGGAGCAGGAGCAGGACATAACTTCTACTTCTCTAGTCTCTCAGGTGGGGTAATGCTCAGCAGTATACAGAGGTGTGGGTACCAGATGTCTCCTATGGGATTGAGGCAGACACCATTACCATGGTCAAGTGCCACGCTCCAGTGCCACGCTCCAGTGCCACGCTCCAGTGCCACGCTCCAGTGCCACGCTCCAGTGCCACGCTCCAGTGCCACGCTTCAGTGCCACGCTCCAGTGCCATGCTCCAGTGCCATGCTCCAGTGCCAGGCTCCAGTGCCATGCTCCAGTGCCATGTACCAGTGCCATGCTCCAGTGCCATGCTCCAGTGCCAGGCTCCAGTGCCATGCTCCAGTGCCATGTACCAGTGCCAAGCTCCAGTGCCATGCTCCAGTGCCATGCTCCAGTGCCATGCTCCAGTGCCATGCTCCAGTACCATGCTTCAGTGCCATGCTCCAGTGCCATGCTCCAGTGCCATGCACCAGTGCCATGCTCCAGTGCCACGCTCCAGTGCCACGCTCCAGTGCCATGCTTCAGTGCCATGCTCCAGTGCCATGCTCCAGTGCCATGTACCAGTGCTATGCTCCAGTGCCATGCTCCAGTGCCATGCTCCAGTGCCATGCTCCAGTGCCATGCTTCAGTGCCATGCTCCAGTGCCATGCTCCAGTGCCATTTACCAGTGCCATTTACCAGTGCCATTTACCAGTGCCATGCTCCAGTGCCATGCTTCAGTGCCATGCTCCAGTGCCATGCTCCAGTGCCATGCTCCAGTGCCATGTACCAGTGCCAAGCTCCAGTGCCATGCTCCAGTGCCATGCTTCAGTGCCATGCTCCAGTGCCATGCTCCAGTGCCATGCTCCAGTGCCATGTACCAGTGCCAAGCTCCAGTGCCATGCTCCAGTACCAGGCTCCAGTGCCATGCTCTAGTGCCATGCTCCAGTGCCATGCTCCAGTGCCATGTACCAGTGCCATGCTTCAGTGCCATGTACTAAGATGAGCTGCATAGCAGCTGACCTGGCAGTATAAGATTTGTCTCATGTGATCAGAGAACATTGCAAATGTTCAATAAAAAATGATTTAGATAGAAAAAAACCTCTAAACATGTTACAGTGTGATGTGGGATTCCCATCTGTATCCTGTGAAAATCATTGGTTAATAAGGAATCTATCTTGGGCCTGGCAGGGCAGAATAGAGCTAAGCTAGAAAAACTAAACTGAATGCTGGGAGAAAAAAAAAGGCAGAGTCAGGGAGAAGCCATGTAGCCACCAGAGGAGAAAGACATGAGTTGCCAGTTGGAACCTTCCTGGTAGGCCATGATCATCATGGTAAAATATAAAATAACAGAAATGGGTTAATTTAGTATGTAAGCGCTTACTAGGAATATGCTATAGTGATTTGGCCAAGCAGTGATTTAACTAATGCAGTTTCTGTGTGGTTATTTCGGGAGTCTGGGTGGCCGGGAAATGATCAAGCAGCCTCCTACAACAACAGTGTCTTTAAAAAAAGGTGGGTAGACTTAAAAAAGAAAATGTGTATAGACATTCACAAAAAATAGTTTAAAATAATAAAATAAAGTCTTTAAAGAGAAAATACAATAATATAAGACGAATAAGACATGTAAAGATGGAAAATACAGAGTCTGAATCCTATATGATGTTTTGTTGACTTTAATTTTTTTTGATTGCTGATAGGAGAACAATAGCTTCTGAGAGACATTGCACTGTTAAAACTGCTGAATTAAACCAACCTATGCATATAAAAAATGCAAGTAACTTCAAAATGGAAGTAAAATAATGTGGTAGAGAGGAGGTTATGTTTTTGTTTCCATAGAAAACAAAACCCGTGGATTCATTCAAGGTTGATAGAGATTAGATTTGGTCAGGGAAGATCCTTGAAAATCTTGATGGCAGAATAAAGAAATAAACTTAGAAAAACCACAAGATAGATGAAATATATTCTACCTGCTCAAACATAAAGCAAAAAATCATCTTTGACTGGCTGTGTACAACATACAGTCCATACTTGTTAATAAAGAGATGTATGTTACCTTTGAAAGTTTGTGTGTTTTCAGAGCAAAGGGATCAGGCATCAATGAAAATTGGTGGCCTAGGTAATCCATCCTCTCAGAGTGCCTCAGTGCAATTTTCTCAGAATTCTTCATCCAGAACAACTTCAAGGCTTCTGGCTGGGATGGTCCAGTCTCACAGACTATTATAGGCAGTACTACAGAGAAGCTTTCCCATTGCACAGAGACTGGACAAGAAATGTTATGACTAGCTCACCCAGGAGTTGATCATTATCCTAATTTTCTCAGAGTCCCTCAAAGATGCCATTGCCCCCAGCAACAGGAAGCAGTCTAGAGAAGACAACGCCCACATTCCAAGAGGTGGGGTAGATGATTTTTGGTCACTTGATGGGTTATGGATGTTTGTCATCATTTAGGGAGGTATCTACAAGTTGTTATTGGTCATGGTCAAAGAGAAAGCTAAACAAAGGAGATTACACTTAAGGGTCTCTTTTTAAAGGGAAAAAGGGGGAGATATAATATAGAACTAGTGAGATAAAAGAATAAATTGTTGAATCTGCTTTTGAACAACCACTAGTCTCAAATATTTTATATTAGTATGGACTTTTGTATATTGACACAAATTTAAGGTTATTTTTATTATACTGTATCTATGTTTCTATTCTTGTTTAAGGTATTGTACCTATACAACTAATTTTAATATGTAAAGTTTTAGTTCTTAAAAGCTATTTAAGTTAATAATAATACAGGTTGATAGTTAGTCACCTATAACAGTCAAATTTATGGTCACATTAGGTATGTTCGGAAAGCCATACAGTGATATATTTTAGTTAGATAGGTGATCTTCGAATACTTCAGAGATCTACAGAATATGGCACTTAAAATGTAATAATAACATAGTGATGTGGGATTTCCCTCTGTATGCTGTGATTACCATTAATGAATAAAGAAAACTGCTTTGGAGCTATAGCAGGGCAAAACTTAGCTAGGCAAGAAAAACTAATTGAATTCTGGGAGAAAAAAGGTCAGAATCAGAGAGAAGCCATGTAGCCCCACCAGAGACAGATGCTGGAACTTTACCCGATAAATGCTGCAACATGGCAATACATAGATGAATGGAAATGGGTTAAATTAATATAAGAGTTAGCCAACAAGAAGCTAGAGCTAATGGGCCAAGCAGTGATTTAATTAATACAGTTTCTGGAAATACAGCATCTGGGAATGAAACAAGCAGGCCTCCTTCAACAGCATAGGCTTTTCATGAGAGTGAGACAGGTCTGCTCCTGGCAGAACCAATCTTCTTCAAAAAAGGGCAATGGGCCTTGAACTTCCACATATATTTTGATTTTTTTTGTGGCAAAAGTTAGCCACATGCACAAGAAATTGCCCTTGCCTTGACTGTTGAAAGTGTGTTATCCAATCTAGACAAGCAGGACACAAAAGAAATCAGCTGCCAAACTCAGTCAAGATAAGGTATGACAGTCCTTCAAAATTCTCACTTTACAGAAAAGTGTCTGGTTGCAGAGGAATGTTGGGGTGATTATCCAGGCAGTCAGATGTCTCTGTCATTTTTATAGTTTTGGAAGTTGCTTTCTCTACACTTCCTGTTTACTCAAGTAATATTTTATTCTTCTTGGATCTCTGATGACGACTGAAGGCTAGATAGCTATAGTTTTACAGTTTTCCTTGTTATCAAATTCAGAAAAGAAACCTACATAAGACATGTAAAGTTTATAAAGTTGAGAGACATAAAAACTTAATTTTTTTATCTAAAAAGATGTCCCAAGCTCTAAAAGGACATTTTTAGGATGGCAATACAAGTTAGGGTTTAGATAATGGAGTATTTCCTCTAAGTTTGCCAAAGACAAATGGACTAGACATTGTTAATGTAATTCTTTTCTGATAATCGTTTTTATAGTATATAGTTTTACTGTTAGAGTTATTTAGACAGAAAGGGGGAAACGTTGAGGAATGTTCCTTTACACTGTGTGAAGAGGTGTCTTTGTGATTTAATAAGAATCTAAATGGCCAATAGCTGGGAAATCTGGACAAAGAGCTCTGGGAAGAAGAAAGGCAGAGCTGCCAGTGGAGGCAGAGGGAACAGACATGCAGAAGGAGAGGTAAAAGAAATGAGTCAAGTGCTAACATGTAGATGAATAGAAATGGGTTCATTTAAGTTATAAGAGCTAGTAAAAAAGCCTAAAGTACAGGCCAAACTTTTATAATAAATAATAAGTCTCCATATCACTTCTTTTGTAAGCTGTTGACTCAAAGAAAAATCTGCTTAAAAATACTTCTAGAAACTTCTGGATCTGACACAGCCAGAAGTCACATTGTGTCAGCTTCCTGAGCATCCCTTAACTCAACCAAGTTGATTCAAGTGAATTGGAGGTAACTGTTCTTACTTTTTCTCAGATTCCTCAATCAGAGGAGGGCATGCAGAAATGACTGAGCTGGTGGGAACCTAGCCCCAGAGCTTCATGATATGGACGACTCAATTGGTCCCCATTATCATTCTGTGTCACCCCCACCATTGCCAAATCTGTCTTCAGTGTCTCAGGTGTCTATGCAAGCTGGTGGTGATGTGGCTGTGGGGTGGGGATCCCAAGAATTCTAGTCCCTATCCCATGCTCCTGTGTGGCCCCTGCAGTAGCCCAGTCTCTCTTTTTTCTCTACTCTCTCAGCTCCTCTCCATGGATCTTCAGTTTTTGGACATCCCTGGAGGTCCTTATGTCTTTCCTTGGCCTTGGAAACTCAATGCTCTGTCTATTTTCACTTGCAGCTGAGTGGAGAGGTGGGTTATCGTCTAGGCCACGTTTAGAGGGTTCCTATTGGAGGAGTTGTTTGAGTCAAGTGCAGGAATGTTGAGGGCAGAGGTAGGTGGCTCAGTGGGCATCAGAAGCAGCCAGGGCACAAACCTGACATTAGTAGAGCCATCCCTAGGCCCAGAATAATGAGAAGGCTTACAGCTCATAGAAGATCTGGGCTGCTATTTCTATGACTATGCCACCCACTTCTGCTGGATTGATCTTTCTATCCTTTCTATTGACTGATCATTTTAAGTCCATTGATGTCTTGCTCACAAATCTTATCCAATACATTTCAATGCAGCATGATCTCCTCCTGCCCCTTCCTTTCCCAATTTGGGAAGTGTCTGAGTCCCACGGAAACATGGCTCTGACACCTGCAAAGTAGGTCCTCGGCTCTCTCTGGCTGCCAAATTCTTCTTCAGTTGTGAAAGTCAGCCTCATGTGGTCCAGAGATAGAGGGGAAGCTGTAGACTGTAGAGACCATGGAGCTAAATCTCCAGTCACAGCTGGATCCATCTCTCAAACCACATAGCTGGGAATCTTTTTTCTTTCAGTTTTCCTTCATTCAGCACCACTGTTTATTGAAGGCCTGTCTTTCTTCATAGTAAAATAAATGCCGGAAGCTTAACCCTGTGGGAGAACTCACTTTTCACCCAGAGTTCTCGTGACTCACTAATTATTCTGGCCAGATTCACAAAGCAAATTCTTTATTTAGTTACTGCAACTCTGCCCAATCTTGACAGGAACAATCTTTCCAGTACCGTGGCTTGGGGAACACAGAGCAGGTGAATGGAGAACTCAGGCCATCAATTTTTCAGTGCCATGTTTGCCATTGACCTTATGGAGGATGATGGGGAGATGTGCATCCTCCAGACTCAGTCTCTTTATCTGGAGGATGGGGTAGAGGAGAACCCAGGCTAATATGGCTTTGGAATCAAGTTGGGGGTGATTTTTTTTTATTGTGGTAACTGGGACTAGAATTGGTGTATAGTGGAATTGTTGGTCAGGAACTCTGGCAGGACTCAGCATAGAGCATAGAGCGGTGTTGGATAGAATTCCCAGAATCTCCTGTGGGTGGGTGGGGCTATGGTGTGTGTTCTTTTTAATTTTCTGAGCCATCTTTACTAAACTCTTAGCTCTAGTTTGACACTGCACTGGCCTCTGCTTGCCCACTTCTGAAATTTTTGTGCTCCTTCCAGCTGCTCATGTGCCCTAAGAGCAGGAAGGCTGGACCATAACAGTTATGCCCCTGCCTCTGACATACACAGATGTTACCCATTTTTCCTTTGGACATGTAGTTTGTCTGGAGCACATGTCTGTGATGTCTTCTGTGTGACCATGCCTGCTATAAAGTAACATTTACTTGTACATGTGAGTCCCATCTATACCTGATATATATTGTACTGGGGATCACATGATAGTCACGCCTTGGCTAAGCTGGCAACCTTAATATTTGAAGCATGTCAGGTGTTATTTGAGCTTGTGTTTGGATTGTCTATTTACTCTTGTTGGTTTTTTTAGAAGGAGAGAGCAGCTTGTTGGTTCCTGGCTAGTTTAGACCCGGAATAATCACATAGAAACCATATTAATTAAATCACTGCTTGGGCCATTAGCTCTAGCTTCTTGTTGGCTAACTCTTATATTAATTTAACCCATTTCTATTAATCTGTTTATTGCCATGTGGCTGTGGCTTACCCAGTAAAGTTCCCAACATCGATCTCCAGCAGTTCCATGGCTTCTCCCTGATTCTGCCCTTCTTTCTCCCAGCATTCATTTTAGTTTTCCCCACCTAGCTAAGTTCTGCCCTGCTATAGGTCCAAAAAAGTTTCTTCATTAACCAATGATATTCACAGCACACAGAGGGGAATCCCACATCACCTCCCCTTTTCTTTTTAAATTAAAAGGAAGGTTTTAACTTTAACATAGTAAAATTACATACAACAAAACAGGTATCAAACCAGAATTATAGTTACAATATTTATATCTACTTTTTTATAATAATTAAGGAAAATTATAACTATAAATTCTTTAAGTCCATTGAAGACTCCAGAAGTATATAGTATTACCTAAGTTAAAAGGAAGTGCATTGTAAGCAACCTCCAAAACTACAGAACTGACAGAGACATCTCGCTGTCTGGATAGTCACCCAAAGTTTCTGTGTACCATTGGGGCATCCATCTTTAGCCTACTGGCCCATAGTATCTGGCAGACTCTTTTATGAAGCAGGAAATTTCAAAGACAATTCAGCTTATATTGGCAGTTTGTCAGTCACTTCTTCTGTGTCCTGTAGAATGTCTGGCAGACTCTTTTATGAAGCAGAAACCCAAAGGATTGTCTCACCTTTAGACAAGTTTAGCAGTCATTTTTCTGTGGGTCCTTATGTCCAGTTCATCAAGTAGTCCAGGCAAGAGCAGTTTCTTGCCTAAATGGCTAACCTTTTTTTATTTAAACAGAAAAGGGGTAGTGATGTGTAAGTCCCCTCTGTGTGCTGTGATTACCATTAATTAATAAAGTAAATTGCTTTAGACCTATAGCAAGGCAGAACTTAGGTAGGCAGGGAAAACTATGCTGAATCCTGGGAGGGAGAAGGGCGGAGACAGAGAGAAGCCATGGAGCCACCGCCAGAGTCAGACATGCCAAAACTTTGATGGTAAGCCACTGCCATGTGGTGATACACAGATCATAGAAATGGGTTAAATTAATATGCAAGAGTTAGCCAATAAGAATCTAGAGTTAATGGGCCAAGGGATGATTTAATTAATACAGTTTCTGTGTGATTATTTCAGATCTAAGCTAGCTGAGTGGCTGGGAGCCAACAAGCAGCCTCCCACTACAGGTTTCTGTTGGGGTTTGCCTAAATTGTGGGACCCAGGATTCCTCTGAGAAGTGACAAACCTTTTCTGAGTATTGTTCAAGGAAGAAATTTAAGTAAATCTAGGTGACACCAGTGACCCAATCTGGTCATATTAGGGCAACAAATGGCATGCTGATGGACTTTTTTGGAGATAGGCTCTCACTACTTAGCCCAGGCAATTCTTAAGCTCATGATTCTTCTGTTGCAGCTTCACTATTACAGATTACAGATGTTTACCGCTACAACAAACCAATGAAATTCCTTTCAAATACTATCAGAGGCCTGTCCCTAGGGTACTGTTAAGTCCTGTCAGACTGTAGTGAAGGATTTAACAGATCTATTGTATCTGGCATGAATTCCTGATGATGCCTTCTAAGCTTTGAAGTAGCCTTTTGTAAATTGTCAGTGATTGTTATTTGAGTTGTTCTTCCTGAAGGATTCACAGGCTTTGAATAGCTTAGCCTGAGACAAACCTGGCAAACCAGGGAGCCTTGTGTGACTGTGAATTACTTAGTTAAGTAATGATTCTTTCAAACAACTCCTAGATCAGATAAGAGGTTTTAGCATGCAGAAATTGACTAGCTAAATGGACTTTTTGTGTAACAATAAAGAGGCTTTTGTGAAGCCTCCAGGTAATCAGTCCCTCTGAGGTTGATAACCTGGCCGCTGCTAAGCTGTGAAATGTGCTGGACTCTCTTTCCTCCTCTGACCCAGGTCACATAGAACACCAACAGTGAGACCATCTCTGGTCTATGTCATAGCATGTGGTGCCCTGGCAAGGCAGGAAATGTGTGTTAAGGCTGAGTCAGGTCATGCTAGCTCTTGTGTGATCATGTCTATTTTAGGAGATGTTAGAGATTATTAGGGTAGTCAGAGGAGGAGTAGGTCTTTGTAAGTCTATAGAGTGTTGCTATTGGCTCATATATAGCAGACATGTTAGTCTATGTGGAAGTTACATGAAGGACCCTACTTGTTGTTGCTAGCTTGTCTACCCATCCTCCATTTTTCTCCCCTTTGATGCTTACTCTGTTCTTAGCTTCCTCTCAGCCATTCTGGGTTTGGAGGGGAAGTGCAGAGCCAGGACTGGTAGACCCCATCCACTCCCACAATATCATTATACTCTCTATGTTTCCTGACTGTTCTTGTTCTTGCCAGCTGCTGTTGCAATGAAGGATGTATTCTTCTACAGATTCCTGAAATCTTGACTCAGTGAGTGTTTGGAGGCGAAGGGAATAGGACACCTATGGAGGTCAGGGGAAGGCACTGTCCTTTCTCATGTCTTTGGCTACTTCACTAGGAGACGGGCTCTTGGTGAGCATTTGCCACCACCGGCACATGCTGACACCCACATTTCATTTCAGCATTGAAGATTTTTGTGAAGATTTTCAATGACAGCACCAACACCATGCATGTGAATCCCTGGAATCCAGGGTGTCAGTATCTACTTTCATTTAAAATAACTATCTGTGTGATTACAATAGATGATGGGCAAGGAGGCTGGCTCTGTGGGGGTACAGGTGGTTGATGGTAGGTAGGGAACCAAGGATTAAGACCAAACATTGGCCATGTCCCTTTGTCTGGCTAGGCAAAATAGCAGTGGTGATCTCAGAGGGTAGCACCCGCCTGAATATATTTGAGCCTACCAGTCTCATGACCCTGGACTCTGCAGAAATGTGTCTTCAGCAACTGTCAGGAGTAGGTCCCTAATCTGGACGTGGGAACCTGGGTCATGAAAGCGAAGGAGGAAGGGCAAGACAGTGGTTAGAAAGCCTTCCTGCAATGTCAGTGAAGCACCTGGGAGGACCAGAGGGGAGAGAGTGGTCTTTCCTCAAAATAGAATTGTTTGCATACAGATAAAGAATAGAGATCAGTAGAGCTGATGGTGACAAAGAAATGTGGTATAGGAGTCTGTGACGTGGTGTCTGGAGCCCTCGGAACTGATACACTTTGGGCTCTTGCTTTATTTCCAGGATGAAAATGGGAAGGAGCTGCCAGATGAGGACATCAGAGCGGAAGCTGACACCTTCTTGTTTGAGGGTGAGGGTCCAAGTGTGACGTGAGAGCAGGCACTACATCCTTGGAAGATGTTGAGCAGCTTTATTCCTCCATTTGATCACTCTTCTTGCGGTTTATAACCGTGTGCTATCCACTTGGTGGTGCTGAAACAACTCATAGACCCAAGCCTGCCCAACTGCCCTCCAGGCCATAACACCACCGCCAGTGGACCCTGTACAACGTGGCGAGGCACCAGGAATACCAGGAGTGCTACCAGTAGGAGGTGCGAGAACTGCTGAGGGACTGTGATCCTGAGCAGAATGAACAGTGTGCTCTGGTTCTTATGGTTTCTTCTGTAGATCTCCTCTTCTCTGCTCTCCAGATGGGGAAGAGAAGTTCTTTTTGCTAATTCTCCCATTATTGTTCAGTACACACAGGAGCTGGGTTCAGAAGGGGATACTCAGCTTGGCCAGCAAGAGAAGGATTGCAGGCTTATGAGAAAGAAAGATTTGTGTTGCTGAGGGAGCAGTAACAATATATGCACCTGTTCAAGGAATGCACTGCCCCTACAGTTCTTTCCCCAGTAGCATCTTTTCCTTGCCTAAGTGTTTGCTCTGCTCACGCACCTTAGTTCCTATTGCACTGCCAGGTCCAGGGATTCACAGGGACACCTGGGTGGTGGCCTATGTGCTGTCCAGTGCTCCTGGGTCATCCTTTCATCATTGTTCATTCATTAAACCCTGGCAATGGTCATCTCACCTCAGTTTTGTAACTGGCCCCACCTGGGCTGCAGAGACCCAAAATGGCTCAAGCCAAGACTCTGCCTCACGGAAGCTCTCAAATGGGTGGGAAAATCCTCACTCAGGACACTTGCCCAATTCTTCACCTTTTTAGATTAATGTATTTTATCTTACACATAATAGTGTATTCCCTGCTTGTACACATATTATGTGTATGTCTACACATAATATGTATGTGTTTACAGAGGTCAGAAGATAAGGTCAGATCCCTTGGAAATGGCGTTATGGATGGTTGTTGTAGGAGCCAGCCATGATAAGTTAAATATGAGCAGATCACTCAAAGGAAGTTCTTTACTTCCAACCATTATCACCTGCCAGAGTAGGACTCAGCCATCCATACGTTTAATGGGGCCTGAGTCTCAGTAGTTTACCCTGAAGCAATACCTGGTTTCAGGAAGGACCATAAACTGACAATACCCGAACACCACCCAAGAACAGACCATCCAAAGGAAATGCCTAACGTTCCAACCACTCTAGATAGGATCACCTGCCAGCACACACTCACCAGGACACACCTAGACAAATGTCAGTCAATCAAGGGTCCTAAATCTCAGAAACCCCTCACCCTCACCTTTACTACTGTAAAAACCCAACTCTAACTGAGCTTGGGGCTCTCCATTTATTTCAATATGTTGGACAGGTGGAGAGTTTGCAAATTTGCATAAAATAAAGGCTCTTTGCTTTTACACAGGGGACTTGGGCTTCTTGTTGGCTTTTGGGGGACTTCTCAGATTTTGGCATAACAGTTGTGAGCCACCATGTGGGTTCTGGGAACCAAACTTATGTCCGCTGCAAGACCAGTAAGTGTTCTTAACTGTTGGACCATCCCTACAGCCTTCCTTCTTGCTTCTCTGCTTTCCTAATTCTTACATATTTGATACTTTAGGGCATTGTTTTAAGATGGTTAAAAGACCAGAGTCAGCAGAGAACACAGCAAAACCAAGTTCTTAGCACAAAGGAGATTTATTTGCCCCAGAGAGACAAAGACAGGGATAGGAGACAAGGGAGAGAGGAGAAAAGGGAGAAAGGAGAGAAACAAAGAACTACATCTGGATAGAGAGGAGAAAGATGTGCCCCATAGGCAAATGGCAGTTTATAAAGGAAAAACAGGGGCATTAGGATAAAGTAGTCTGTTGTGATTGGGTGTGTTAATTAGATGAACCAAAGGGGGTTCTATCCTTGGCTGTGCTGGGAGATGTCACCTATGTAGCATGGCTTTGTGTCTTCTGCCAGGTCTATGACCTCTTCCTCTTTGACCTAGAGAACATCAAAGACAGATCACCTCTGGCTTTTATTCCTTTCTCCATGGGGCCCAAGAGAGGCCAGAGGGTTTAAGGTGAAGGGGCAGAGTCTGGGACTGAGGATGGGAACAGTGGGGAGTTGAGATGGTTGGTTCTGGGCCTCTTTCCCATTTTCTATTCAAGATTTAAGGTCTGTAGAACCTGGGGTTGGATTTAGGGCAGGGCTGGAGGTCAAGGTAATTTGAAGGTTTTCTAGAAACAGTCAATGAAAAACCTATAGCCATGAGGGCCCAAGAAGGGAAAGAGAAGAACGAATCAGAAGGCCTGAAAGGCAGTGGGTAGAGGATACAGGGTGATTGACTGAAACAGGGTGATATTGAGGGCTCCCATATGAGTTCAGTTGCTGCTGTTGGGGCTCTCAAACATGGCTCCTATCCACACATGGTGGGGTCTATCAAGTTTGTATAGGAAAGCAACAGCTTTCCCACCATTCAAAGGCCCAGTGGCCACTCCCACCTTTCCATCTGTATACAGGAGGTAGGGTGGGGTGGGATCTGGGAGAGGTAGAGCAGATCTGTTACGAGGGCATCCCATGGTAAAGAGAAGTGGCAGTGCATGGTGGCCGGGTGGGTGAGGGGTCCTGTGGGGGTCTCTCTGGCTGCCTGGTGCAGGGGATTGGCCATGACAGCCAAGTTAGGATCCAGTGACAGACAAATTCTGTCAGGCACAAAAAACGAGAAAATCTGGTTTGCTGTGGTCGGGGGCTGTAAGTCCCAAAGGGCTTGGACTCTGTAGAGGTTGGGGTCTTAGACCTGGGGCTGAACTGAACACACAACAGTGGGAGAGCACAGCTGAGTCTTAGGGGGGAAACACAGAATCCCAGGGCACCGAGGTGGCTTAGGAGCAAAGAGGTGGCCGGTTGGGACACAGACGGGGAGGAACTGCAAAGTAGGAGGTCGTCTACATCCTGGAGAAGTGTGCTAGGACTGAGGTCAAAGGTGAAAAGATCCCAGGCCAAGGTTTCTGGGAATGAGGGCTGTCCTGGGCCAAGGATTGGCTGAAGAAATGAGGGCTGTCCCAGAAACCCTGAAGGAAAACAGTCCATGTGAACTGACTGCAGGTCTATGTGTCAGGGTCCTCCCAGGTGAAGGCAAAGAGAAAAGAGGAGCCAGCATGTAGAGGGACAGTGCCAAAGGCATCTTTTAGGTCCAGGATGGTATCGTGGGAAGTTGTAGCAGGAATGTTAGAAAGAAAGAAAAGTGGGCTGTTGACCACTGGGTGGATTGGAATAACTGCCTCATTAATGGGATCCTGAACTAATTGGTAAGCACTGGAGAGAGTGGGACTGTTGCAGGGTGAACTAAAGGAATTAAAAGTCCCTGAGATGAAAGGCAGGTAATAATGGGCTTGAGGTCTGGGCGATGGGTTTCGGAAATAGGAAACGGGTCTGAATGGGAAGTGGGGGGCCTTAAAGCTAACTAGGACTGGCTGGTGGCGAATAGCAACTACCGGGATGAAGACATCCCATGTTTGGGGTCAACTGGATCCGGGAGGGTAGGGAAAGGACAGTTTGGGGTAGGTACCTGTGAAGCAATGAAGGGAAGAAGAAAACGGGAGTCAGGAGAGTGTGGGGGCCAAGAAGAGTGCAGCCCCAAAGCAGCTGAAGATACCACAGCCAAGTAGAGTTACAGGGCAAATGGGTATAACTAGAAAAGAGCATGAGGAGAATCACCCTGAAAGAATGCAGGGAAGTGGCATGGTCTTAGACAGAAAGGAGGGGGTCCCATCCACCCCTGTGACAGAAATTGGCAAGGGAACTGTTGGACCCAAGTGGAAGGTGAAGATAGAATAGCATTCTTGTCCGCCAGAAAGGTGATGGAGTTACGGACTACCCTAGGCTCAGTGAGGGTGATCAGAGTTTCCAAGTCTGGATGGGGTCAATCCTTCACTAGGCTGAGGAACTCAAAGGCTGGAAGAGTCTCAGATGCTGGTGCTGGTGAGGCTGGACCTTCGTGCCATGGCAGAGAATGAGGCTGCATGGGTGCATTCTGATTTCCAGTGTCCAGGCTGCCAGCAGACACTAGGTCAGGGCTGCATTGGGATCAGTGTCTTTCCTGGCTGCATTTGAAGTGGGCCGCTTGTGGAGTTGACCTTGGCTGGGCTCTAGTGGGATGAAGCCTTGCGGACTTCCCTTGTCCCTCTTTCCGAGTGTTGATGGTCTCAGGGAGCATAGCCTTCCGCTGCAACTGAGTCTGTCAGGAAGACTCAGCTGCTTCCTCTCGGGCATTAAAAACCTTAAAAGTCATTTTAACCAATTTCTGTATGGGAATTTGGAGACTCTCCTCAGTCTTTCTAACTTTTTTTTCTAATATCTGGTGATGACTGAGAAATGAAATGGGTGGCTAGGACCGTGGCTCCCACTGGGGATGCTGGATCAAGGCAGGTATATTGAGTCATGATGTCTTGTAATTGATTTAGAAAAATGGCTGGATTTTCATCATCAGATTGCTGTGTAATTTCTTGAAGTTCATCAAAATTAACAATTTTGTTCGAGACCATCTCAATACCCTGAAGGAGGCAGTGAACCATGAGGTCCTTTTCCTGATGACCATTTTGACTTTGCTGAAAGTCCCAGTATGGTTCTGTGGCTGACACCACCATATCACGCACAGGGACCGTATTGTCCACTAGGCAGGTTTGGTCTGCATATTGTCTAACTGCTGCCTGAATCCGGCCTCACTCCTTGGGTGTGAGAGTGGAGGCCTGGATGATATAGAGGTCATGCCAGGTCAGTTCACAAGATTGGGATTCTTCGATATAGACAGAAGGATTAGCAGAGAAGGAACCCAACTACTTTTTTCTCTGTGAGAGGTCCTGAAGGGAGAAAGGGAGGGGGCAGAGGAGGGTTGGAGTCTGTCAGGACCAAGAGAAGACACAGGGAGGATTCAGGGGGAGTAGCCCAGTGTGTGGATGGGGACCAGGGTGTAGATTGTGGCACTGAAGAATGGGGAGGGAATAGAGAGGGAGGAGGGGCAGTAAGAGGGAGGGTGAGAAGGGCAGGTGGGTAAGGGGAGGGAAGTTGGAGAGAAAGTGACGAAGGGTGGGTAAAGGAAGAAGGCTGACCACCGAGTGGAGCATGTGTAGGTGTAGGAGGGGGCAGGATTTAGGGGAGGGGCAGAGACGCCAATGACTCAGGCAGCATGGATAGGGTGGAGTGTTCAGAGTCCAAGTCCCCAGAGAAATGGGGGTATAGAGGTGCCACAACTCTAGCCAACAAAACCTGAGCCATAGGGCACTGGCTACAGAGGGAGGGGCAGGAGCATGGGAACCCCAAAACCCTGAATGTGAGGGAGCTCAGATCATTTGTCCATACACCTACAGAAATTCTCAAGATCATGGAGGATTTTAAGTCAGGATTCCCCTCCAGTGGCCATCTTGATTGGTTATCAAGAATGGACTGAGACCAGGTCACAGAGCTAAAGAAAATCAGGCGTTCTGGACATACGGTGTTAGACAGCCCCAATCTGGGTAAATTTTACAGTAGACACTCCAGGGATGACTGAGGGTCAGGTTTAGACCTGCAGTTGCCCATTTCCAAGCCTGTGCCAGAGACTAAAGACTAAAGCAATGTGTCCACCGCTATATCCTGGGATTGAGGGGTGGATGTTGAGGTTGTCTTTGGGCTGGTCATCTCCTCTAAATGCTCCCACAGGACAAAGATGGTCTTTGCTCTGGAAACGGGTAGGGGTTATCTGGCACTGCAGTGGCTTGGCAAGAACCCCAAGAGTCTTTGACCCAGGTGTCTTGACTCAGAAGAGGTCCCGGACCTCTGTAGGTGATGGCATGGAAATGGATGACTTACTGCAAATCAAAAGTCAAGCCTGTCTCACCGAGAGGGAGATAAAGGAGTGGCCTTCCACGTGGCCAGAGGACCAGGTCGGCCTGACAGGAAGGCTCAACTAGGTTTGGCACCAAGATAACAGGTTTTCTGTACCCCAACAATAGGTTTCTCTGTTGATGCAGTAAGCCAGATCAAGCCGGATTTAAAAGTAAAAGATCAGGTTTATTTGGGTAAAGCACTCCCTGGTGACCCTCCAGCCCCCAGAGATCGAGGCGGGGTGGGGGAAGGACAGGAGAAAAATCACATGGCCCATCTAAAGAGGGGAGGTTATATACCCTGTAGTCGAGGGATGATGACGTGTATGACACAGGCTGGGTTTGTGCCCAAGTATGGTAAGTTTTTAGGCAGGGTCTTGAGCAGCTAGCAGCTTCAGGGGAGGAGCCACCGCTCGGTGGTTTTTCTGAGAGGGTGGGGTTTGGAGAGGCAGAAATGGGACCTGGCTGAAGAGTCCAGCTGAACAGTATTCTGACAGTTGGAATTCAAGGAATACTTACAGCTAGAAAGGGAAAGGTATCCTGGCACACCTGCGTGGCTTTTGTAGTAAAAGTAAACAAAGTAAGGAGCTTTGTTTGGGGACATTTACCCAGCAGAAGGGGAGAGACAGTGGCAAGAGCAGGTGGAGGAGAAAATAGCCCGAGAAATGCAGGTGTCTTAGTAAGTAGAATTGTGTATGTGGTGGGACCCTGAAGGGCATTGCAGGGAATATGCCCGTGTGGTGAGCAGCTCAAAGGGAGTAGAAGATTCTTTCTTAAAAGGTCAGAGATAAGAGGCTTAATTCCCCGAGGCTATGGATGAAGAGAGGGTATTGAGCCCAAGTGATGTATATGGTGGGGTTTGATGAGGCTAGTAAAGCCATCACCCTACCCTGCCGATAGGGGAACAAGAAGATGTGGGTCTCTAAAACTCCATCAGGACTAAATAGGTGTCCCAATTTCCAGAAGGAGAGAGATAGATCACCCTGATACTTCGATGTCTTCCTGAGGATCCCAGTGAGAGATGGCAGGGGTCACATCTACAGAAAGGGGTCAGGGAATGGGGTCACAAAAGCCATGAGGGTTTAAAGGAGCTGTGGGATTATGGGCAGCTTCAAGGGGAAGGTGGGAGAGCAGGAAGGGGTGCAATAGCCTGATTTAGCCTAAGGAAACTGCAGGATTGAAGCTCTGTGAGGTGTGGGTTGGGGTTAGGTAAAGAGGACCATCCACAGCCTTAAAGACCATGACTGGGGACACTCCTTCCTCCAAGAGTACCAAAGGGGTTCCAGATTGTGAACAGTCACTTCCTCAGATGAGGGAAAATGTTTATACTCACCCAAGGGGAAATTGACCTAATTGCTGCTGGTGGATGGGGTGCTGAGCAATCGGTGAGCTAGAAGGTGAGTCTGTTGTGGATGGAGATGGGGGATAGCTTAGACCATGAGGGAAACACAGACACTAGGAGAACTTATCCAGTCACAGAACCAATATAAATGTTACAGCTTGGATGGAAAGGTATCCTGGCAACAGGGTGCCAAGGAACACCACAAAGACGCACTGCACAACAAACCTTACACAAAAATTTATTAGGAGGGAAAAAAAAAAAACAGGACGGTGACTGCCTCTGCTCAGGTGAGAAACAGCAGCAAATAGAACAGGACACAGGGCTTATATAGAGACTCTTGGGAAAGGGGTGGAACTTCTTCAGGGTGGAGCTTTCCAGGATGGAGATGGGTGGGATTTCACATACAGACACAGGGCTTTTTAATCTGTAGGGTGGGGGCAGGGTCCAGTAGTTAGGGCAGTTAGAGTATTTATGTGTGTGCAACCTGACAGTTAGGGGTCCTGGGGTAGGGATTTGGCCCCTCTTGTGCCTCAAGGGGCTTACAATTTACCCTAGATACAATGATTTATTGAGGTTTATTGGGTTTATTTGGGTACCAGCTCCCTAAACTCTCAGGATCCAGAAGGAACACTACAGAAAGTGTTGGAACTGGCTAAAGGGATCCAAGGGTGAAAGGAACAAATCAACTCTGGTACCCCCTAAACCTCTCAGGATCCCCAAGGAACGAATCAACTCACACACTTCTTCTCATCATGTCCCATTTATCCTTCTGTTTCATTTAAACTTCTGCAAGAGTTTCTAACTTATATGCACATATAGACACAATTAATTCTCTGGCGATAGCAAGGTACAGGGCTAAAATTCCTTCAGGGTCATAAAAGGCAGAGAATGGTTTTCACACACAGTTGTAACTGTCAGATTTCCTTATGGCTCAAAGTGGGAGTGCTTTGTGAAAGCCTCCATGAAGTCTTAGAAGGAAGGAGGTAGAGAGAGAGAGAAAGAGAGAGAGAGAGAGAGAGAGAGAGAGATATTAGGGGAGTTTAGGAAGGAAATTTGTGTGCTACACTATATTCTTAAATAACATAAGAGCTAAAAAATTTGTAATCAATAAGAGCCATGAGCAAGGCATGCCGTGTTTTACCGGTGGGCAGAGGAAGAATCAGGTTACTAGGAAACCTATGTAAACAAGCAGGGGATCCTGTGACATTTGGTCCATGTTAGCATATTTGCCAAATGTTAGTTGATTAGAGAGGACCTCTCAACCCTAGAGATTACATCTACAATAGCTAGATCAAGAGAAAAAAGAAAAACTATGGCTAAAATCCAGACGCTGATGCTTCCAGCCTTGGGCTAAGTGGCTGGGGCATTTGTTCCCAAAGAAGCCTGAATGAGAAAAGATTCCTTTCTCTGGGGCTGGTTAAGTGATCCATAACTTCTTCCTGTGTCTTTAGGGGTAAAGGCAAAACCAGTTAATTTCCTAGACATAGATCTTGTATCAATAAAACCAAAGTGAAGGTAAGTACAGAATATTAATAGTTTGTTAGGGTAGAGCAGAGGCCAGTAGGTCTCATTCTCCTAAATCGGCTGTTAGAGGAAACAGGGTGCCCAATTCTCCTTATCACGTGAGCAGACATGCTACATCCTCCTTCTCAGCGCCTGTTCTTCGAGGCTCTGATTATTTGTAAGGCTTCTCTCCTGGCCAGATGTCCTGCCATAAAAGATAATTGTGGGGAGCTAGCTTCTAAGTTTATATCAGGGAATGGGCATAGATTTGATTATGAGAGCAAAGGCTTCTAGACTGTGTGAATACTTTCACACCAGGGCCCCACGGTGTGGGAAAAGGCAATCCAGCATAACTGTGCGTAAGGGAGTTATGCCCAAGAATTGATTGATATACTGCTGGGGTTTTTGAGAACGAGTCCTACTATGGAAAAGGGAGTGCTACGGCTTCAAAGAGTTTTGACAGAAATAACAGTGACTATTCAAAAGGCAGGTATCCCCAGTGCCCTGAGATTTGTGTGATTCCCAATGGGTCAGCCCAGGAATGTTGTCAGCTATATTATCACTGTATAAACCTGTGGACCACAGCAATGATTCTAATTTTTCTTCTACATATATCCATAAAAGAAGAGGCTGCAGAAGAAAAAATAAGGGGCTAGAGAAGTGGCTTAGCTGTTAAAAGCATGTAGTGCTGTTGTAGAGGATTGGGGTTCAGGTCCCAGCAACAGCCCACAGTGTAGTGCTGTTGTAGAGGACTGGGGTTCAGGTCCCAGCAACAGCCCACAATGTAGTGCTGTTGTAGACGATTGGGGTTCAGGTCCCAGCAACAGCCCACAATATAGTGCTGTTGTAGAGGATTGGGGTTCAGGTCCCAGCAACAGCCCACAATTACCTGTATGATAAGGGAGTCCCCTCTGTATGCTGTGATTACCATTGATAAATAAAGGAACTGCTTTGGGCCAATACCAGAGTTATAGGAGAACAAAGCTAGGCAGGGAAACCTAAATGGAATGCTGAGAGAGAGGAGGAGGAGTCAGAGAGAAACCATGGAGCCACTGGAGACAGATACTGGGAACTTTACCAGTAAGCCACAGCCACGTGGTGATATACAGATGAACAGAAATGAGTTAAAGTAGTTTAAGAGTTTGCCAATAAGAAGGTAGAGCTAATGGGCCAAGCAGTGACTTAATGCAGTTTCTGTGTGATTATTTTGGGTGAGGGAAAGAGCAAACACTGCACTAAGTGCTCCCTCTATGCAAAAGTTCCAGAAACAGCTTAAAAGGTGGAGGACTTGCTTGACAAACGGTACACCCCAAGGGCTAAGAAAAAGAAACAATAACAACAAAAACCAAAACAAAACAGGAAACAGTCATGCAGGCACTGTATGGGCTGGTTGGCTAGTACCCCAGTGTGCACATGAAGCCTGACCAAATCTCTCCTGCAACTCCTTTCTTCCCCTCTACCTTTTTTTTAAAAAAAAAATATTTATTTATTTATTATGTATACAATATTCTGTCTATGTGTATGCCTTCAGGGCAGAAGAGGGAACCAGACCCTATTACAAATGGTTGTGAGCCACCATGTGGTTGCTGGGAATTGAACTCAGAACCTTTAGAAGAGCAGGCAATGCTCTTAACCTCTGAACCATTTCTCCAGTCCCCCCCCTCCCACCTTCTCATTCTAGTCATGGCTGCCTGGTATTTTGATGCAGCCAATCAGAATGCGTGTAGCCATATATGGGAAACAAAAAGTCAAAAATGTTCAAAAGTCTCAACCCTGCTACATTTGAGGGTCTCATTGCTTGGGTAATGAGAAACCCATCAGAAACCAGGCCTAATGAACTTCTCCCTGGTAAAAGAAACCTACGGGGTCCTGTCTCTTGGATTGGGAATCCTGCTATATCATGACTTCCAGGGTATGATGCAGAGGCAAAGCATAGGCTAGAGCAGGAGCCACATACAGAATGAGAGACATATCCATAGACTTAAGAGCAAGAGTCAGCCCCAGACACTGGTCCAGAAAATGCCTCGGGAGCAGGCCACTCACTAAAGAGCGACTCCAAGCCACACAGAAGCTGAGAAAAGAGCTTGAGTGTTGCCAAGGGGGAGCCTACCTATCAGGGGCCCGCTGTTTCAGTGGGTAATACACACGTGGGTGGACTGGGAATAGAGATTTGTGCCCTTATACCCCAGTCTCAAAGGACCATAGCTATCAGCCATGTGGTGGTGACATATACCTTCAATCCCAGCACTTGGGAGGCAGAGGCAGAGGTTTTCTGTGAGTGCAAGGCCAGCCTGGTCTACAGAACAAGTTCCAGAACAGCTAGGGCTACACAGAGAAACTCTGTCTAAAAAAAAAAAAAACAACATATATTAAGGTCTACTTTAAATTTGACTCAAAAATTGTAGTGGTGGTTTTGTTCTCTCCAGTGGGGGTTAACAATAGATGCCTCATGTAGGGCTCAACACAGCTTGGTTTTATTTTTTCATTCTTCTCAAGTTGCTTCTAGAGCAAGGGATATTTGGAGTACTGATGGTCTATTTTCCTGCTCTGAACAGGCTTTGAGAGTCTGCTTAGGACTGGGATGGTGAAGGAATTCAGGGTGGAGGAACGTAGAATTGCAGGTCCCTAGAACTGTGCTACAACTGCCTGTGTGAATTTTCAAAACAAACCCAGGCCTGCTTGTCACTGACTGCTGTGGGACATGTTGGTCTCCTGAGGGTGGAGGAGATTCCCTTTTTGCTGGCAGGATTGGCAATAACAATAATACTAATATAAGGAAAAGTACAATTCCATAATTATATTAATGTAGCAAAATAATATTTCCTTAAGAAGCTTTATTAGTAGTTCAAAGTGGGAGACTATATGTATATATTTGTATGTATGAATATGTATGAGTGTGTGCATTTGTGTAGGTGTATGTATATGTATTTTGTATGTGCGTGGAGGGAGGTAATATAGCCTAGAAATTTCCTGTGAGCCTATTTGTGTATGTGTGTGTTTATACAGTGCATTGGTATGTGTGTATGTGTGTATATATGTATATATATGTATATGTATGTATGTGATATGCATATATGTGTATGTGTGTATAATGTATACGTCTGAGGATATGTATGTGTGTATGTACATATGTGTATATGTTTTATGTGTGTATATGTATACAGTCTGAGGATGTGTGTATATGTGTATTACTAGGCTCACTGAACTGTCCATACTGGGCTGTGCATACCGCTGGGGCAGCTGTTGGAGCCCTCTGGCCTTGCTCCCAGGTCAGGCCTTTGCAGTGCAAGCTCCACACTCCACACCAGCACTGTCTTGGGAGCAGCTCCGAGACCTCAGGGGTGTGTGTATGTGTGGAGAAACACCGTATTCCTTTGGTCTTGGTGGGGTGGTTAAGAAACAGGCTCAGTACTGTGTTTCCCAGACCCCCACTGAACTGAGCCCCAATGACCATAGTGCACACCTCCCTCAGCAAGTGGCTGTAGAACCTTGCTTTGTCTGAGGCTCTCTGATGTCAAGCCTGATGTTCAGAGCTTTCCTAAAGGCTACTGAGGGTCAGGGAATGCACAAGGGATGATTGAAGATAGCACACTCCCTGACAGCTATGGCAGAATCTTACCTATGCCTGACTATGTCTTTATTCCTTCACAGAAATAATGGCAAGCACAGTCTAGATGCTGGCCACAGTTGGTGCTAACAGGAAACTCATAGTCTTCACACCAAAGCACATTGTGTCTCACAAGGCAGGCATATGGAGTTCTACTATGCACCAACCATGGTGTTAAACATCTTTTGAATATTTAAATAATCAATGTACAAAATAGTAAATATAAGCATTTAATTTTTTTAAATTAATTTTGTCTGTCCATATGTCTGTGTAGTATGTGCATGCAGAACTTTTGGACGCGAAAAAAGGTGTTGGGTCTTCTGGCAACTCAGTCACAGACAGTTGTGAGCCACCATGTGGGTACTGGGAATCAAACCCATTGAACCATTGCTCTGGCCATTGCTGGAGTGATTTGCTGGGTAAATATTTTTGTAAGTGCTATCTATGCTTCATATAAGAACAAGAAAGGCCCTGAACTCTCCTGCCTGGACTTTATCTGCAGATAGCGGCTCACAGCCTCACTCGGCTCACAGACTCACTCACACACCCTAGCTTCTCCTTTCACACCCTAGCTCCAGCCCAGCCCAGCCTCAGCTGCGTTCTTCTAGCTTGACTGTTGATCCCTGGAATCTGATCTGGGAACTCAGTTATTGGACAGCTTCTGGAGGAAATGTGGCTACCAATCTCCTGTGTTCCTTGGAGGCAAGTCTTGACTGCTGTCTGGCTGTGGACAGAGATATTCCAGATCTTCCCAGTACAGCACCAAGAAATCCTGCAGGCCTTTCTCCCACACGTAGGAGCTCTGGAGAAGTTCTGGGACATGCCTGACCTTGGCCTTCTGGCACCCGAAATCCCAAGTTAATGATTGTTTAAAAGCACAGTATACCTTGCCTTTGGAAGAGTAGAAGGGCCAAAAAGGTGGGGCTCAGTGCCACCTTTGCCCACAGCAGTGTTGCCTCCCACCACATGTGGGACTGGCCAAGTTCTGGGGATCTGTCCTCCCTGCTCAGTGTGACCCTGACTCAGTTCCACTGTGCAGCTGACCGGATCAACCCACTTTTCTTGGCCTCCTGCCCAGGCAAGGAGGAAACAGTCCGGCCTGGGAAGGATTGGCTGGCACAGATGAGCCCAGCCTCCCATCATTTCCTTTAGGCAATGACTCAAAGACAAAGGCCGAGAAGAGAGAGAGGAGCTGTGGGAGACACACCGTTCCTGTGAGAAGGTGCCAGGCTAGGGGAGGTGGAGCTGAAGGGTACTATCCTGGGTTAGAGAGAGACCTGCCCATGTCTGGGGTGGTGTTGTGGAGTCAGATGGCTAAAGAAGGGTGGCCACAGTGATTAGGCTGGCCATGAATATATGGTGGCTTCTGGGTAACAGCTCCTCCTAGTACCATTCATGCAGTCTGGGACACTGTTCAGACTCCCCGGTCCCTTTTTTTCCTTTCCATCTGCCTCTTGCCCTACTCCTCAGGTCCTATTTTACTGTCTATCCCCTGCATTGGGTCCCCACCATCACATGATTGGACACCACGATTCACCATCTCCATGACCACTGTCACAGGATGCCCCTGTCCATTCCTGGAGACTCAGGAACTCAGATTCTATCATCTGTCTTGTAGGATGCGACATCTGGACCTATCCTGGCTGGGGCTGGGTCCCATGTCAGCCTCACCATGGCTTCTCTTTTTCTTGGTTGGGGCTTCCTGGCTCTTGGTCCGCTGCTTCACCCAGATCTTCACTTTGTATGAAAAGTGTCGTCGTCTTCGTGGCTTCCCTCAGCCACCCAAGAGGAGTTGGTTTTGGGGTCACTTGGGCATGGTGAGTGTGGGGTATGAGGGTGCAGGGACCTCCCAGTGGTCAAGTGGTTGGTAGTGGGATGGCCTGGCATCTAGTATGAGGGGGCACCGACATATTGGTGTGGGTTAGGAGCTGGGGTTTGAGGGTGTAGAGATTCCCCCATCGGATCAGGCAATTGGCGGTAGGATGGATAAGGGTCTTAGTGTGTTCGTCTCAAGCTTTTCTCGCATCCCTGTTTGCTGGAGACTGGCTTGTGGGCGGGAGCTCAGCTCCCAGAGAGGATGTATAGAGTCCGAGTCATGATCTGGGGTTGAATCGGGGTGGCTGCCAGCAGCGTTTAATCAAAAACGAACACATCACTTACACTCTATAGTTGCACGTAAGATTAAAAGGGAGAGGAGGGGGCATGTGAGCTGGGTGTGGCTTGAGATCAGGGGATGTGGAATCTGGTATTGCCATAGGCAATAGGTACCAGTCATGTTAATAAAAGGGCCACAAGTTCATTTTACCAGAGATAAGGAGAACTGTTTTATCAAGCATGGACTCTCCTCAAGCCCCGAGAGAATGGAGACCTTGGGAAAAGGACTTCCGGGGAGCAGACACACCACACTTTCTTAGTCATACTGTGTGGACCTGTTCCCCTCGTAACGCTCTGGAAGGGAAGGTCCCGGTGCCTTACTCTTTTCCCATTATACCGTATAATTGTGATTTCTCTGTATTTATTAACTGAATTCTTGCCCTTAATGGCCTCAGGCTCTGGATCTGAACTGTAGGCATTTCATCCTTGGGATCAGGGATGTCTGGTAAACCTTTAGCATTCTTGTTTTTGGTGTAATTAGGAGGGCACAGTGAAATTCCTGGTTCCACTGAGGTGGGGATGTTTTTCCAAAAAATTATTTTGTTTAGAAAGGCCACTATTGCACACATTTTTATCCTTTATCAAAGCCCGCACAAAATTTCAAAAGGGGGAAGGCATTAATATTGATAATCATTAAAAATGAAAGCAAAAAGGTGCTGGAGATGGGTGGTCTACAATGTCAAAATGCTGAAACTTTGTCAAGCAGCAATGGTCGCCATGTGGTCCATGCCACCTGCTCTCCATCCCTAATCTGCTCTGGACTTATTTCTAGCCATTTTTCATGTCTGTATACACTGAAGGCCTCCCAGCATGTGCCACACAGAGCCAGGGCCCTTCACATTCTTTCACTGTCTGCAGTTTAGGCCTCTCACAGGGCTCTGGTTCAGAGTCAGCTTTCTGTCTTGTTCATTTCCTTCTGTCAGTCCACCTTTGGTTTTCTACTTTATTCCAGAAGGGACTTCTATGCCTCCCCCAATATACCTAGGGTCATAGGAGCGTTTTGCTCTGACCCTTACCTCCTGGATCATATCTTGCTTGGATTGCTCTTTTCCGCTTAGATGGATCACTGGGGCCTGTTGCACAACCTGGATGAGAACGTACACTCATCTTCCCATGAGCCTTCCCGCACTCTGACCTTTCCCCAACACTTGGACTTTGGCATAGGCCCATTTTCTCCACTGGCCGACCTGGTCTTCATTTACAACTTGCAGAGCTCACGGCATGCACACAAGTCCTTGCACCGTGCACAGTGCCCTCTGCCCTATGGGCAGTTGCTTATTAGGTGAGCTGCTACTCTCATGGAGACTTAGCGGTTTCCTCTGCTGTCCTGGGGTCTGCTGAGGCTGTGCCACCTCTAGAGGCTCCAGTATTTGAACCCTTCTGCATAGGTGAAACTGAAGACTTCTGCAGTCAGAAGAGCATGTGAAAGAAACCTTGAGGAAAAACCCTGAGGTCACAGAGTAGTCCACACATGTCCCTATCAGGACCTTGCCTTGAGGCTTCACCTGGGGCTGGAATTGATTCTCTCTGAGAAAATTAATCTTCTCAAGACAAATCTACTCTGAGGCAGGACAGTGTGACAATATTACTTCTTTCCTGACCATAAGGGTCACTCTTAGTACTGAGAAATGACTGATAGGGACAGAGCAAGAAGACGCAGGTATTTCCTCCTCCGCTCTGCAACATCCAAACGTGTTCACTGCAGAGGCTGTGTCACCTCCAGAGGCTTCAGGAGGAACCTGCTGAGGTGCTGAGGAAGGTGCATTAGTGATCTGCAGAGGAGCAGAAGCAAGGCGTGCACATACATGCACACACAAACAGTAACGCAGACACCCCCCACAAATGCATGCACACATACATGAATATACACATTCACATATGCACGCAGACACATCATCTTGCACCAGCTTGCAATAGGGACAAATTTTTAAAAATTCATCACTGGGTGATTTTTGTCATTTTATCCACACTATAGAGTACACTTAGTCAAACCATCATGGCAGAGCCAACTGCACATCTACGTGATGAGAGAGCACGTACCCACTCACAGCATACAAACTTGTCCCTTGTGATGCTGTTGAGGAGACTGCAGGAAAGCTTTAGATCAGGATATTTACTTAATTAAACATATATAAACGTGAGAATTGTATAAGCAAAAAATCGTAAGCCATAGATAATCTTCAGGTCTGTTATAATTTTATGTGACTCTGTTATTGATTAAAAAAAATCATTATGTGGGCTGGGGAAAGAGCTTGGTGGTTAAAAGCACTGGCTGCTCTTCCACAGGACCTGGGTTCAATTACCAGCATCCACATGGCAGCTCACAACTGTCTGTAACTCTAGCCCCAGGGGATCAGACACCCTTACACATCCATACATGCAGGCAAACCACCAATGCACATAAAATAAATAAATGAGCCATTAAAATTCTTTATGTAGCACAATTCTATACATAGCTATGTAGATAAACAAATGCACACATATAGACTTATAGCATGTACAGGTATATAAATGAGAAGAGGAGATAAGGAGTGATAGATGATAGATAGGTGATAGATGATAAATAGATGACAGGTAGGTAGGTAGATAGGTAGGTAGATAGATAGATAGATAGATAGATAGATAGATAGATAGATAGAAAGAGATAGAACTTGGACTTATGCAACTGAGAAATCCTACAATGCCACACGCAAATTAGAAGACCAGGAAGCTGGTGGTCTAACAATGCAGTTGAGTAAGGAGTAAAGTGGAGTGTTAGATATAAATGCTGGAGTCCAACGGTCAAAGATCCAAGTTTAGACCTGTGTGTCTCAGCTTTGGAAGAAAGGGTGAATTTTCCCTTCCTCTGTATCTTGCTTCATTGGGGTCCTCAGTGGATTGGATGGGGCTCCACACACTGTGGATGGTGGGTCATCCTGACTCTGTCTACAACGTGAACACTGATGTGTTCTGAAAACACCATCACCAATACAGTCAGAAGTCAGGTTGCATCCTCTTTTGTGGGCAACTTTTAGCTCGGCCAATCTTATCCCTGAAAAGAGCCATCTCAGAAAGGATTGCCCTTGTCTATTTTTTTCCAGTCCCCTCCTACAGAAGAAGACATGAAGGAGCTGACTGAGCTGGTGGCCGCCTATCCTCAGGGTTTTATGACCTGGTTAGGTCCAATAGTTCCCCTCATCCATTTATGTCACCCTGACATCGTCCGATCTGTCGTCACTGCCTCAGGTATCTACCCCCAGGAGCTGCTGGTGGTGTGGCTGTGGGAATCTGAGAGCTTCTGGTCCTGGCTTCCATGCTTCTGTGTGGCCCCTGCAGTAATCTCATCTTTCCTTCTGCTGCACCTCTCAGCCATCCTGTTCTTTCACTGCTGTCCTTTCTTCCCTCCCCGACCTAGCATTCTTGGTACCCCTGGGATGCCAGGAGACTGCGAGCAAGGTTCTGTCCTAGAGGGACCCAGTCTTAAAGAGATGGACACTCCAACCACTTGTGGTCAGGGATCACCCTGGAGAAGACGAACAATGGCAGAAGGGAGAAGTGAGATCTCTGCTAGGGTAGGTGGGGAGGCTTCCTGGAGGAGGAGATATATCTAGACCAGACACAACCAGAGGACAGACCAGGGAAGGTCTAGGAGAGACAGAGCTAGGCATCTGGAATGAAGACATAGTAGCAGCAGACTGTGCAGGGCCTATGTATGACTGCAGCCCCGTCCCGTTCCCAGCTTATGCTAATGAGGGATCTAGCTGCTAAGTCTCTATTCCTTCTCTTCCTGTGCTTTGCCCATCATATGGTTATTGCTCACCAACTAGGCCTAGAATCTCTCTTAAGAAATTACACTCCAACCTGGCCCACTTAGCCTGCTCTTTGACATTACCATAGGGCATGGGGCAGGCTGAGGAGAGAGAGAGCAGTCTTCTGTAGTGACCTCATGCTAGCAACTGCCAAGCTGGCCCCTGGCTCTCTCTGCATGGCTAGATCTCTGACAGGTGTGGGTGGTGAAGACTCCTCTGGTTTGATTGAAGGAAATAAAGGGAATCTAAAGACTATAAAGACCTGGGAGGATGGTCTTCCAGCATCGCTGGACCCAGCTTTTAAGCAATGACATCGGAATCTGTGTCCTTAGGTCTGTTTTACCTTCATGTAGTCCATTTTCCTTTGCACGAAAGCCTTTTCATCAAAATCCAAGTGATGATACTCAGACATTCATTTCCAGGGGGAGCTTGCCTTCCTTCTGGAGTTCCCAGGCATTCTCAGCTTATAATTAATTTTAATCTCTGGGCCTGAGACACAGGACAAATCCCTTTTTCCATCTGGACCACCAACAAGCTCCCAAATCATGACACGGAGACTTATTAATTTTGAATATTCAGTCTGGCTAGTTTCTTAAACTTAAATTAACTTGTTTCTCTTTATCTATGTCTTGTCTCGGGGCTTTTTACCATCTCTGTTTCTGTACGTTTTACTTTCCTGCTGTTTGTTTGTCTGTCTGGCACAGGCATCTCCCTCGTTCTCTCCTGCTCCTTCTCTTGTTCCTCCCAATCGTCTGAGGCTAAATTTCTCCTCCTATTTATTCTCTCTGCCTGCTACAGGCCAATTAGCTCTTTATTAGACTAATCAGGTGCCTTAGGCAGGCCAGGTAAAAAAAATGCAACACATCTTTCATAATTAAACAAATGCAGCATAAACAAAAGGAACATATTTTTTGCCTATATAAAATAATATCCCACAACATCACTGCCTATGTTTGGTTTAGGAAAGTGTTGGGATCCTGGTACTAGTGCCTGGAGACACATGAGTAAGGATTCAGGCTATAGATACACTGACCCACATTATAGTCTCAGATAATATAGTCTCCACTTACTAATCATAACCCTAACCCTTAACCCTAAGCCCTAACCCTAACCCTCGAATCCTAACCCTAACCTTCTAATCTTAAGCCTAATCTTAACCCTAACCCTCTAATCCTAACCCTAACCCCTAACCCTAACCCCAACCCTAACCCTAACCCTAACCCTGACTGTGGGCAAGGGACCTGAGGGCCTGGGTTTCAGTCTTGAGAATGGGATGGAAGAGAACCCAGGTTAATGCTTTGTTTGGGATCATAAGTGTGACTGTGTTTTTCTGTCCCTCTAACTCAAGGGCTGAGGATTAGTGGGAATAAAAGATATTTGGAGGAATCCCAGGCAGGGTTCAGCACAGAGAACGAGAAAGTGTTGGACAGAATTCTCAGGGCTCTATCTGTCTCTTGCACAGCTAATCCATTTCTCTGGCAGCCTCTTTCCTCTGACTCATAGGGAGGAAGAAGGTGTCCTTTACCACCATCCTAGTGTGCACTATTGGGTATGCATGCTGGAAGAGCCCTGGCTGGTGGCCATCCGTGCAGTCTTCAGATAGGGATTGGGTTTTAAGACAAGGTTTCTCTGTGTAGTCCTGGCTGTTCTGGAACTAGCTTTGTAGATCAGGCTGGCCTCCTGGAGATCCACCTGCCTCTGTCTCCTGTGTTCTGGGATTAAAGGCGTGCACCACCATGCTCAGCATCTTCCTGCTTTCATGATGCCCCTCTCTCTGCTACAGGTGGGCACTACACTGGCTCACTGCTGAAGTATCTGTTCTCTCTCCAGTTGGTCAGGTAATCTGAGGCAGCCTTGCTAGGTAGCTGTGACACAGTATCTGACCTAATCAATTTAAACGAGGGATAGGCCTTGGCTAATGGTTTCAAAGTCTTTTGTGGGGATATATAACAGCTTATAAGATGTTGGCCAGATTGGGAAGAGGAAAGGTAAGATGGAAGTGGGAAAGAGAGGAGAGATGAGAAAGAAAGGGAAAAAAGAGAAGACATAGTCCCCAGGTAATGACTCAAGTTTTTCCAGTTAGGTCCCATATCCTACAGTCTCCAGAATCTTCAAAAGCAGAGAGACTATCTGATTGCCAACCATACTGCACAGGAGCTTGGGGGGAAATTCACATTCAAACCATAACACCTGCTATATGTTGTCCCTAACTAAACATGGTTCATACTTGGAATCATGTGAAGGGGCCTCTGGGAATCATGGGGCCATGAACATATGTGGCACATTGGGTTCTGTGTGGTTGTCCCAGCAGCTGTTTGGGATTGTATTCTCCTCCTTCTGATAACATTTGACCATGTGTAGGGTTGTCTGGTGGCAGTCATCCAGGGTTGCACTGAGACATGACTGAGCTGTACATCTGAGAGGTTAAGGTGACTATTAGCTTTTATTTATTTATTTTTTGTTTATTTACTTATTTATTATGTATATAATATTCTGTCTGTGTGTATGCCTGCAGGCCAGAAGAGGGCACCAGACCCCATTACAGATGGTTGTGAGCCACCATGTGGTTGCTGGGAATTGAACTCAGGACCTTTGGAAGAGCAGGCAATGCTCTTAACCTCTGAACCATCTCTCCAGTACAGATATGTGTGTGTGTGTGTTTATGAGAGCATGCTTACACTTGTGTGCCCATGTATGTGGAGGCAAGAGGTCAACACTGGGTATCATTCTTCATGAACCACACACCTTGTTTTGGGCCTTGAGGCTCACTGATTAGGCTGGGCTGGACAGTCAGAGACCCACCTGAATCTTGCGTCCCCAGAACCGGGATTAAAAGTTCACACCACCACATTCGACTTTTTCTGTGGATGCTGTGGGTGGCACTCCAGTCGTCACACTTGCATGGCAATACTTTACTGAGTCAGCTGCCTCCCTACACCACAGTAACCATTTTAAGATCATTTCCAGGACACGCTAAGATTCATCATACCTTCTCTCTGTGTTACAATAGGTATGGTCACGTCAGGGAAGATTATATGTGTTTAGCCATGTTAACACATTAGGTCATGTGCATCTGTGTCATGTGTATTTCAGGAGATGACAGAAAGTGCTGGATGGATGGATGGATGTGTTAGGTCTATGTAAGCTGGAAAAAAAGTGTTGTGTTATTTTAGCTTGTTAAACTGTGTAGGAGCTATGTGAATGCACACTTGGGTGTGTTGTGCAATGTCAGGCTGTTCTTATGTCCGACCTTCTTCTAAAGCTTGGTCTGAGTCCCACCTACTTCTCCGCTGCCTCTGCCCTTCTCTTCAATCTTGTTTTGCTGGCCTGAGGTAGACATGCAACCCCTGATGAGGGCACCACATTCTTCCCCTTCATTCTCCTGGTCTCTGATCATCCCTGTTCATGCCAGCTGCTGTTGCCCCAAAGGAAGCCATCTTCTACAGCTTCCTGAAACCATGGCTGGGTGAGTCCCCGCAGGTGAGATGACTGGGGATAGCCCTGGGGCCCAGAGAAAGTTGCCACCCTTGCCCACTGCCAATGGTCACCCTCCCAGGGGATGGGCTCTTGGTGAGTGCTGGTGACAAGTGGAGCCGCCACCGTCGTATGCTGACCCCTGCCTTTCATTTCAACATCCTGAAACCTTATATGAAGATTTTCAGTGACAGCACCAACATCATGCATGTGAGTTTCCAGAACCCAGCTCCCAAGCTGGAGTCTGGAGGTGGGAGTAGTAAGGGACTTCAAACAGATCCAGTCCCCAATCCTGGCTCTGAAGGGCCAGGCTGGCTCATTGCAGTGTTCCAAAGGGTTTGATTTCCCATATGTGATTTGGGATTAAAATCATTGCTTTATTTCCATGATACCATAGAGGCATGGCCCTGCATGTGGTGGGTGCTCAGGTGTTAATTTTTGGTACACAGACACAGTCTGGCACTTCCAAACACTGGCCGCTTCTTCTGGACAGGGTCTAGGTCCCTGGTGTTTTATGACCAGCTGTGGATCAGGTGGGAGCTCAATTGATCCTGGCTCAATTCTCGCATGTTTGGAGCATGCAGACTTCAAGATAACTTAGAGTGGACTCAACAGGGAGCACAGGTGGCGCAGAGAGTTCCATGGCAGTGAGAGAAGCTGGACAGGACCTGAAGTTCAGATTTACCTGGAACTGTAGCCTTATCATCTTAGCAGGTCAAATCATAAGTCAAACACAGAATCAAAAAGGGATCACACAGGCTCTGCCTTCTAATGGGCAAAGCCAGAAAATCACACTGTACTGGATGTACAAGGCAAGACCTGGGGGGACGGTCACAGAATGATTCCTTCCTTGCAAACTGATATGTTAGCTTGTATACTTGTCATGGATTTTGCTCGAACACACCAGATTCTGGGATTAGATATAAAAGCCAATCTTTTACTCACGGCACTGCATACAGCATGTGTATCATTCCAATTTCTATCCTTTTTCAAAGGACTCCCCTTCCATGAGAGCAATGCAAGTGGGCTACAATAGGGACATCTCACATGCTAACATAATATGATATTACAATAATATGACTGAGTCTTATGGAATTTTAATAATAAGCTATAATGAATATCATTATATAAAATTTTTACTGAGTCTCAGGGAATCTGCTTTTATAGCAAGCAGAATTTTGTCTTATTTTTACCCATGGAGAATCATCACTGTATCCTCAGGTTTTCTGCAATAACATTGGAGAAATAGCCCAAGTTAGAGACATTATAACAGTTCATTCTTGGCGTGTCTAACAAAGTTTCTCAAGAAACAATGAAAGTCTATCATTCTCAACAAAGGGATAATTTTGAAACCCACTTATGGTAGTGACAGTAAAAGGGGGTACCATGTATTGAGTGCTTACCATAGGCTAGAGCTGATGCTAAGACCCAAACCAATAATCTATAGTGGCCAAATTAATCTCCATGAGTCTGTGAGGTACATGGGTTGCCTTTTCTCATTAATGATAAACCTTCCTGCAGGAAGGGAGCACTAGGTGGCACATGGTTTCCCCTCAGTTTAGCAGACACTAGATCAGAACAACTTAGCTTTTCCTAAAGATGTGACAGACAAGAACTAGGAGAGGGAAATGGACTGACTGAGAAAGCACAGAGCATGGGAATCAGAGCTTGGTCTTGAACTCAGGACTCCTGAGCCAGTCTAGGGCCATCATCTGCTATAATAACAACTTCCACGGTTACTCAGTTTGGGTTATCTCTGGGGCCGGGCATCTGGGGTGGAGATTCCAGAAGGCTGGTTTGAAGGTGCCCATTGTGGCTGGGGTTGGGCAGAGTCTCAGGGAACCAAGATCCAAGTATGTCACTGTCTATTTTTCTACCAAGGACAAGTGGCTGCGCCTGGCGTCAGGGGGTAGCGCTCGTCTGGACATGTTTCAGAACATCAGCCTCATGACCTTGGACACTTTGCAGAGATGTGTCTTCAGCTTCAGCAGCAACTGTCAGGAGTGAGTTCCATCTCTGGGCCTTGGAACCCAGTCTGTAGAATCAAGGCAAGAGGTGGCAGAGGGAAGGCTGGCTGGGGCAGTGGAAGAGCCCCTGTGGAGAAAGTGGGTCAGAACCCCCTGGGGAATGTGGCAGCCCCTCCCATGTGGTGAAATTGTTCCGAAAAGGGCACAGAGATACAGATGAGACAGATAATGGCATCTGACATGAGGCATTTGGGGATGAGGTTGGAAGAGTAGACAGTAACTAAAGCATACAGACATTAAAAGCCAGGGAAAGTGTGGAACTTCATGCTGTGGTTTCTAGGAAACCATGAAAGGCCTTCATGAGCTCTGTTTCTATAACAATATATAGAGGAGTTTTTAGCTCATTGTTTCAATACATTTTGGTTTCATTGCTTTTGGGTCTGTGACAAACTTATATTACGGAGGAAGCATGTATTGGAGGAAGTCGAGACACAAAAATGCCAGGGTTTTAACGCCCCTTAAAAGTCACCTCCCATGATTGAAATGACTAAGGTAATCCCATCCTGCTCTGGCTCTGGTTTGTGTTTGCTTAGCTATTTCTCAGCCCTCTAGCCCTCTCCCCTCAACAGTTATAGCACATTTGAGGTGTCCACTACCTTGACTAGGGTATAGATGTATTAACCAAAGAACTGGCAAGCTGTCTAAAGCAACTGCTCTGCCAGGAACACACATAGTAGACCAAAGACGAGCATGGTTAGAGCAGAGCTCTGAAGATGGTCAATTGACAGACAAGGGAGGGAACTGGCCACAGGACAACTGGAAGAATTGATGAGTTCCGATCTGGGTGGACAATGTTAGGGAGCAGAGCAGGACCGAACCCTGTGTCAGAGAAGAGAGAGAGGGGTCTGGTGTCCACACGATGCTGTGGATGCCTAAGAAAATGCCTAGGCTCGTGGGAATAGAATAAAGGGAGAGAAGAGATTGAGTGTTCAGGGCCCATATCTATCACGTGTTGCTATCTTTTCCAGATTAGTTGGGCTACTCAGGCTAACAGGTTAATCCTGTGCGGAAGTAGTTCCCACCGTCTGCTGAGGAACGTACCTCTGATTTTAGGCCTATCGCATTCTTGTTTCCCTTCATGTCCCCTTGTACAGGAAGCCTAGCGAGTACATCGCTGCCATCCTGGAGCTCAGTGCCCTTGTGGTGAAAAGAAACGAGCAGCTGCTTCTGCACATAGACCCGCTCTACCGCCTCACACCTGATGGAATGCACTTCTACAAGGCCTGCCGCCTGGTGCATGACTTCACTGATGCCGTCATCCAGAAGCGACGTCAGACTCTGCCCAGTCACGGCAGTGATGATGTCATTAAGGCCAAGGCCAAGTCAAAGACTCTGGACTTCATTGATGTGCTGCTGCTAAGCAAGGTGAGCTTCTTCAGAGATGCAATGGAGCTTTTAAAAATTAATTAGCTGAGTTTTTTGTTTTGTTTTCCTCTTTTATATAGAGTCTCACTGTGTAGGCCAGGCTGCCCTCAATCTCACGTTCCTCTTGCCTCAACTTCCTCAGTGCTGGGAATACAGATGGGTGTCAGCCTTTTGGTTTTATATTGCTGTTTTGAGATGTGTCTTACTATGTTGCCAGGCTTGCCTTCAGGGCTGGGTAAATGGATCTGCCTGCCCCAACTTCTGATACTACATGCTTGTACAATCCCTCATGACTTAAAAAAAATGATTAATCTTTTATGTGTATGACTATTTGCTTGCATGTATACCACATGTGTGGTTGGTACCTGCAGAGGCCAGAAGAGAAGATTGAATCCCATAGAACTGAAGTTATAGATGATTGTAAGCCACCATGTGGGTGAGGATGCTCTTAATTAATGAGCCATCTCCCCTGCCCCAACACTTTATGATTTTAAGAAAAACAGAATGGATGCTGGTATTGAATGAAAGATGATAGCTTCCAAAAGAAATAAGATAAGTTCTCCAGATTTAGACCCAAGGATGGAACAGGAGAGTCAGGAAGGAATTGAAACACAAGTTGAGAAAAGAAGGAGAGGGAATGCATTTGGAAACCAATTGAGTGATAAAGAAGGAAGGAGGGAGAGCTTACTTTTTTACCACAAGCAGTGTGGCATCATCTGTCCTCACACATTGCCATCTTGCCCCCATTTCTCCTGTCATTCTAAAATTTTCAGTTCTGAAGACACAACCTTTGGTGACAAAGCAGATGGCAGTAAAGGAAGAATTGGTAAAAAAGGAAATCCACTCTCCTCACCTAGTGAACAAAACAAATGACTTAGAGCAATGGTTCTCAGTCTTCGTAACACTGTGACCCTTTAATGCAGTTCCTCATGTTGTGGTGACCCCTCCCCCCAACCATAAAACATTTTTTGTTGCTGCTTCATAACTGTAATTTTGCTACTGTTATGAATCATAATGTAAATATGTTTGGAGATAGAGGTCTGCCACAGATTGAGAACTACTGACTTAGAGCAATGCTTAATCTCTAAACTGCCTAGACAAGGTACCATGCAAGGTGGCTAGTCGCTCTTTTCCACAGAAATCACTCATCATACAGAAGTGGAAAATATCCACGACTCTTTGGTTCCTTCAACTAGGAAAAAACAGGAAGCGAGGGAGACAAGAACAATGTCTGTATGTTGGGGATTCTGATGATGGTGACTGAAAGGAAAAACATTGGCTCACGACCACCAAGACCAAGTTCTCAGCAAAAAAGGAGATTTGTTTACCCTAGAGTGACAGAGGACAGGAAATAAGAGACAAAGACAGGAAATAGGGGGAAATGGAATAGGGAAAGGGAGCCAGGGAAAGGGACAGGGGTATATGTCTTTGAGTGGGGAAAAACACCTCTGGATTGAATGTAGACAGACATGGTACATGGGAAATGGCAGTTTATAAAGGTAAAAGGGCAGAGCCCTTATTAGGATGAGATGTTTAGTATTAATTGAGCATGCTAATTAGGTGAATGAAAGGGGGCTTTTGACTGCTGGACTTCAATACTTTGATAGGGGAACTTGATTGTCAGCCTCAGGAAAGTAATCTCATGGTTTTTTAGCTAAGGCAGAGGGAATTGGGGAAAAGGACAGGGCCTGACAGAGCCTTGCTAGCAGAGTCCCTTCAGTGACCAAGAGAAATTCAGGAGTACAGAGGCCTTGTGTGCCTGGTTGGAAAAAGATCTCCAGATCCTATTTTTTGTTAGACACAGGAGTCGTCAGAAGTGGTGTAATGTTACACCTTGTCTTGTTTCCAGGATGAAGACGGAAAGGCGTTGTCAGACGAGGACATCCGAGCTGAGGCTGACACCTTCATGTTTAGGGGTGAGGGTTTCACTGTGAGACCAGAGAAGGGGTAGGAATCTCTCCATCTCAGGAAGCTGGGTCCTTTCATTCCCTATATTGTGTCTTTCCCCATCCCTCCTGAGGACTTCACCGCTTGAGTGCTGTCCACTTATTGGTACTGAAATAGCCCAGAGACCCAAGCCTAACTGCCCACTCTGCAGGCCATGACACCACAGCTAGTGGGCTCTCCTGGATTCTGTACAACCTAGCGAAACACCCTGAATACCAGGAGCGCTGTCGGCAGGAGGTGAGGGATCTTCTTAAGGACAGAGCATCTACAGAGATTGAGTGGTGAGTGCAGGTCCTGCTGGCCTGTTCCCAAGCCCCTCCTGGTGAGGAAGGGAAATTTTTAAATGATCCTCCTGTTATTGGCTGGTGGGCGAGGCATCTACCTCATCAGCAAGGAAAAGGTTTATGCATGGGAACATAAAGATGTGGACTTCAAAGAGAATTATTGATGAGATAACATGATGTGGAGGCAGATAATGCTATTTTGCATGTGTCGAGTAAATGAACTTTCCTTCCCCTCTACCACTTCTGTCCTAAATAACATTTTCCTATGGTTTCCCTTTCTGATAGGTTGTTCATCTGCTCCCTAATTACTTCCTTACTATTCTTCCAAGGATTCATAGGGAACATCTGGGGATAAAGGACTCGTCTATGTTGTCTTGAACCTGTGATTCATCCATGCATTCAGTCTTTGTTCACCAAACCCTCCCACACTGTCTTTCCATCCTAATTTTGTGCTCAGCTTAGTCTGTGCTATGGACTCAGCCCAGAGACCATCCTTCCAGAAGCTCTCAGCTTGGTGGGAGAACAGTCGTTGGGCAAGACACCCCTAGGACACACAAGCAGGCATGGGGTAGAGCATACAAGAAGCAAGGGTGGGAGGAAAGGATATGTCTCATCAGGAAAGTCACTGAATATCTATGTATCTGAATATCTGGAGAATAGGGGGGTAGTACCAAGGATGATGTGGGCTGGTGGAAGAGGAAAACAGTAGAACTGGGGGTAGGTGAGTGGGAGCAGAAGGGGTGTGGGAAAGAGAAAAATATAAAGAGGAATGGAGAAAGAGAGATGGAGGGTAAAGAAGGGGGAAGGGGATGAGGAGGAGGGACAGGAAAAGGAACTCTGAGAGAAGACAAGATGAGAGAAGAGAAATATACAGCAAGGAGAGGAGAGACAAGAGGCATGAGAGGAGCCCAGCAGTGGTGGCATTCGCCTTTAATCCCAGCACTTGGGAGGCAGAGGCAGGCGGATCTCTGTGAGTTTGAGGCCAGCCTGGTTTACAAAAGCTAGTTCCAGGGGAAAAAGAAGGAGGAGGAGGAAGAGAAGGAGGAGGAAGAGGAAGAAGAGAAGGAGGAGGAAGAGGAAGAAGAGAAGGAGGAGGAAGAGGAAGAAGAGGAGGAGGAGGAGGAATAGGAAGAGGAGGAGGAGGAAGAAGAAGAGAAAGGGGAGGAAGGGGAAGCAGAAACAGCAGCTAAATTTCCTCCAGCACTTTCTTAATTCTTTGTTCATCTTGGGATTATTTTACCACTGCGGGGAGAGGTTATATGGGCAACACAGGGGCTGGCAGCCTCTGTTTCACTCCTGGTAATTGTGTGTTGGTTTCCTCAGGGACGACCTGAACCAGCTGCCCTTCCTGACCATGTGCATCAAGGAGAGTCTGCGGCTGCATCCTCCGGTCGCAATGGTCTCTCGCTGCTGCACCCAGGACATTTGCCTCCCAGATGGCAAGGTCATCCCTAAAGGTAGCCGCAGAAGAGGGAAGAATGGTCCTGGGCACTCAGCAAGGTTTATCAGGCCGCAAGTGTACCCTGCCTGTCCCTTTTCCCCACAGGTGTCGTCTGCATCATTGATATTTTTGGAATCCATCACAACCCAACTGTGTGGAGGGACCCTGAGGTGCGCTGTGCCGCATTCTTGTTCATCCCCTAGTGGACCCAAGATATCAGACTTCATTTTTCCCGGCACACTCGAGACTCTGTCTCTGGCTGTGCTGGTAGATGCCACTCATTCACCACGGCTGGTCTCCTCTGCAGGTCTATGATCCCTTCCGCTTTGATCCAGAGAACATCCAGGATAGGTCACCTCTGGCATTTATTCCCTTCTCGGCAGGACCCAGGTGAGGATTATGGAGCGGGATCTGGGCCTGGTGGTGAGGAAAGGTGGAGTTGAGATGGTCGAAGTTTCTAGTCCCCTTTCCCCACCTCCAAATCAAATTAAAAACCAAGGTTTGGAGAACCCATTTGGGAATTTCCAAGAGGAGTCACAGATGCTCAGAGCGCTGCCCTCCCGCTGTGGTCTGAACTCGGGACAAGTTAAGTTTTAAGTAGAGTCCTCGATGTATTAGCATCCCTCGCTGCTCCTAGGCTGCTTGTTGCAGCAGCGGACCAGGTCAGGTTGGTTCTTATGATGCCCATCTGGGTCCCCGCACAGTCAGAGTCCTCACCCCGCTCTCCTGCAGGAACTGCATCGGACAGACTTTCGCTATGAGCGAGATGAAGGTGGCGCTGGCGCTCACACTGCTGCGCTTCCGCATCCTGCCGGACGACAAGGAGCCACGCCGGAAGCCTGAACTGATCCTGCGCGCGGAGGGCGGGCTGTGGCTGCGGGTGGAGCCGTTGAGCTCTGGTGCACACTGATCCATCCACTTTGCCCCGGACTTCCTAGTAGGTAGATAGGCGTGAGTCTGCCTTTGTAGACTGCAAAACACAAACTGTGCTGTTACCTTGCTGTTACCCTGCAAGCAGGAGCTGTAAGGAATCCATTCATTAGCTAGAATGGTTAATTTGAGCCAAAGATCCCAGACTTCCTCTCGATGATCACAGGGTCCTATGATGAGGGTTCATTCTCTAGCCAAGCTGCACTACTCTGGAGCCAACAGAAGGTGACTGAGCAAGAGAGGGACCAGGATGAGGGTGAGATTCAGATCCTCAGAGGCAAACCCTTAGCACCACCTTGACGCCCATTTTAATCTCATCTTCTCTTCTTTTCTCACTGCGGAATTCTAATTCTGCGGGTTCTAAATTACTATGGATATTAAATCTAACAAGCCACCATTTTGCTTTGTTTTTGAGATGCTGCTGCACTCTGTTGTCCTGGGTCATTCTCAAACTGCTGGTCTTAAAGGAAACTCAGCTTAAGCCTTCCAGCCATTTGAGACTGCAGTCTTTGGGACACTGTATCAGGCTAGTCCTGGCTTTTATGTAGTATGTTTGATCATTGTGCTGTTGTGCCCGCTTTCTCTCGTGAGAGGAACCCAAGGAAGTGGTTTTCAGCACTGTGAACAGCAACAGCCGGGGCCTTCCTACTCTGGCTGTTGGGGAGTCCATGGGGGCATGGAACCCAAGGTCTGAGTGCCCTTGGCATACTGCAGGCCTAGTAGCTTAGTGGAGCAGCCAGCCCCTGCCCAGCACAGGTAAAGCCCTGCTGTCCCACATTAAAAAACACTCAGGGGGAAAATAGTAAAACAGGACTTTAAAAGAGATTTTTTAAAAAAACGTTTAGTGTCTTTTCTTTGGAAACCACATTTGTTTTCTTTGCCTTTAGTTTTACTCCAAGTGTTTTTCTTATTCTGATTCACAGAACTCCATTCACAGAAGTAAGAAAAATGGGAAAAGAATATCCTTTATTATTCTGACATGTAATCACTGGTAGCACCTTCTCACAGAATTGGTAAAAATGAGGTCAGCTCTCCCCACCTAGAGAACAAAGGCCATGCCCTGGAGCAGTGTTTAACCTCTAATTGCCCAAATAAATTTCGATGATGAAATCATTCTATTTGCTAGTCCCTTCACTTTCCAACAACTCCAAAAGAGGCAACCCAGTCCTGGAGCTGGGCTTTTTGCTATCCTTTGATGTCTAGGAGAGACATTGTTGCCACAGGGTTACCCCATTTTAACACCTTTATATATGTGTGTATTATATATCCTAAGTGGCTTCTACAGTAGTAGGTTTCCACATGATATTTTGGGTGCCCTTAATGTTAATTATTCCTCATCTATCTTTCCCCATTAAACTTTTTTTGTATCATTATTTCCCTTTAACACTTAATACCACTTTGTTCTGGACCCTTTCCTAGAAATCCCACCTTCATGGCTTCTTACTAATTTCCTGCCCTTAATGGACATGCCACATGGTTTCCAGCCACTTGTCTTTTGAGAACTCTCTGTTCAGTTCCATGCATTATTTTTTAAATGGGTTGTTGGCTTTCTTGATGTTTCATTGGAACTTTCAAAGTTAGATGAAATGCCTTTGTATTACGAGATGGCCATGGGCCAATAAGGATGAGAAGTGGTTTTAAAGTGATGTATTTTATTGTCAAAATGACAAGGAGTGGAATTGTGGTGGTTATATTGGTAGTCAACTGGACATAGTTGAAATGCATGTCAGAGACAAACTTCCGTTCATGTCTTTGAGGGATTATGTAGATTAGTTAGCTTCTGGCCATGGCTGTGAGGGATTGTGCAGATTATATTAACTGGAGTGGGAAGACCAGCCTAACTGCCAGGAGAGAATAAAGAATAAGGTTCTTCTGCCTGCTGCCTGGCTGAGGATATGTGACCAGCTGCCCCAATCTGATGGTGCCAACTGTCATGGTTGGCTGTGCCCTCTAACTGTGATCTAAAATAAACCTTCCTCCATTAAGTTGCCTTGGTCAGTTATTGTGCCACAGTAAGAGAGATGAGTAATTAATACATTCTCCATATCCTCCTCATTTTGTGCCCTAAGTAGAACTTTTGGTAATCTTTAAATTCTAATACTATTCCAACTTCTCCCAGACATTTTCTTCCATCTTAGTTTTTTTCAGATTTAATAGTGATCCACATACTTACCCAGCCACTACCCTTTCCACTCCCACCCTTAGAAACTAGAATCTTCATCACTGCATATAACCACTGTTATCGCTGCCACCACCACTTATTCAAATAGTTTTTTTAAATTAAGTGACTGGCCGTTTTTAACTCACTGTGACATTTGCTTAGTGGAGATATGCTCAAATTGTGGCTCTACTGTTGATATGCTGTTGTTCTTGGAGTGATATAGACCATCATATTTGAGAATGTTAACTGATGGGTTTAGCTATTAACTATAAACCCCAACCTTCTCCAGCCTAGCTCATTTTGTCCCTGCTCATTCATCAACTGAAAGAATATGGCTGATTTAAGAAAATCCAACCAGTGAAATAACACTAGAAGCTCAATTTTGACACAAAGATATAAAGGACATGAAAAATCAAGGCTGTAGGGCCATTCTAAAAAATATATAAATCCAAAGCAATAGATTCTGTGTGAATAAATTAGATAAAATCCAAGAAAAATATTCAAAAACATTATTGTAGATTAATGAAATCACATAGAATACTAACACTTGGATGGTATCTGAACGTAAGCATATATGGTATATGTGTATGTGATGTGTGTGCATGTGGTGTGTGTGATATGTGTGTATGTGGTGTGTGTGTGTGTGTGTGTGTGTGGTGTGTGTATGTGTGTGTGGTGTGAAGGGTGTGTTGATGTGTGGGTGTTGGGAAGGGGGATGTACATGTGAGATTGTGTGTGTGTGCATGCACATTGGAACAAATGAGTGACTAAACTGTCCATACATGGTGTGCCCATGGCTGAAACTGCTGTCAGAGTCCCTTGCTCCTGTCCTCAGGCCTGGCTCTTCTCTTACAATGAAGATCACACACTCCAGAGAGACACTGACCTTCAAATCAGCCCAAGCTCTCAGGGATGGTATGGGTGGGTGAATGCTGCAGCTCACTCACTCTGGGTAAGAATGCACATATGTGCTTTTTGTCTTCCAGAGCTCCCCACCATGCCTGAGCCTTGGCTGCCTGTGTGGCAACCTCATTCCTCAGCTGCCTTTCTCTCCTGCCTCATTGACCCATCTGACTTTCCCACTGCCTTACTTGTTTTCAGGAGTTCTTTCCCAAAGAGATACCTGGCAACTGAAACTTGTTTTTGAATAACACCCAAATAACTTGACCTTACACATCAGAGTCTGCTTCTGCAGAACATAGATTCAGTGGCTCCAGAAATCTTCACAGACATACTGCTCCTATGAGGTTCAGAGAGGCCAGTTTGTGTATCCAAGATCACCAGCTGGAGAATGAAAAATCCCGGTGTTTGGAGTTTCTAACCCAAAATCACATGCTCACAACTTTTGTAAAAGATTTCCAGGGGCCAGGAAATGGACAATGGGTGTTTACAAACAAGGAGTTCCCTGATGAATTTCATGAAGCTACCCAAACTATGTCTTATTCTGTCACAAAGTCATACTGACAGACAGGAGCTCAGTGCTGGATGTGTGACAGGGAGGGTTGTGTTAGCCCTTTGCTCAGTTTATGGCTTGTTTAATGTTCATAAAACTTTGATATGCCCTTTAATTTGTATGTAAGGAAACATCAAAATGAATAGAAGTCTCCAAGGTCATACATCTTTTGTAAGATGTGGGAGTCCCCTCTGTGTGCTGTGATTAGCATTAATGAATAAAGAAACTGCCTTGGCCTTGGCAGAACATAGGTAGGCAGAGAAGATGGAACTGAATGCTGGGAGGAAGAAAGCAGAGTCAGAGAGCTGCCATGGAGTGGCCAGAGTCAGACATGCTGAACATTTACCGGTAAGCCACTGCCATGTGGTGATATACAGATTAATAGAAATGGGCTAAATTAATATGTAAGAGTTAGCCAATAAGAAGCTAGAGCTAATGGGCCAAGCAGTGATTTAATTAATACAGTTTCTGTGTGGTTATTTTGGTTCTGGGCGGCTGAGACAAACAAGCGGGCCCTTCTTCTACAGCCATGCAATCTGTGTGCTAGTCTTTGTTCAGAGAACACATGTATGAGTCCTGCCCAATGCTAGGCATGGCTTGAAATAGGTTTCTTTTCAAAATGTAAATGAAAATTATACAGAATAGTGAATATTATATGTGACATCCACCCTTCACGTAAATAAAAATTTTACTAGGAACAACTAACTGAGAGTTAGATGGTAATTTGACACACTTTTGAGTATAATAAGAATTCTCCAAAACATGAGGATGATTAAAATATAATATATAGATATGAGATGATAGTAGTGATAATAAAATAAAACCCAGGTAACTCATCTGAGTTTCCAGAGGTGTTAGGTCTCCTTCCCCCAGTTGGCCTCTGGTGCCTGCTTGTCTCAGAACTCCAGTTAGAAAAGTTCTATGTGATGGAGCCTAGCATGGGGAAAGAGGTTCATTGGAGGAGGCTTTGTGTCTTAGGTCTATGAAGTGGGAAGTTTGAGAGGGCTATGAGTTCCAGACTATAGAAAAAAACAGGACTTTATTATGATCAGAAGACTATAAACACGGCTGTCTTGACTGAAGAGATGGCTCAGAAGCTGAGAGCATTCACTGCTCTTGTAGAGAACTGGGATTCTTTCCCAAGCATTCACATGGTGGCCTACAACCATCTGTAACTCCATTTCTGGGAGATCTGACCCCCCTTCTGGTGTTCCTGGGCACTGCAGGCATGTGGTGCACAGACATATATGCAGGAAGGACACCCATACTCATAAAAAGAAACACACAAAATGCTTTTGCCAAATCAGTGCACAAGTCATCATTTTTGTCTTTTCTGTAGGGTTGTACATTACAACATGCTCCATTTTCACTCATTCCTTTAATGTGTTATCATCCTATTTCCAGCAGTTCTAGCCTCCCCTTCTTGACCTCATCTGCACAGTTCACTTCCCAGGCTCATCTCCATATGTCTTCTCCCTCCCCATCTCCAGTCTACAGACAGACCAGCCTCAGCTATGTCCTTCTAGCTGATCTCAAGAATCTGACCTGGAAAATCAATAGTTGAACAGATTCAAAGAGAAAGCCGCCCTCCAAGACTCCGGGCTATTTGTACGCAGGACTTGACCTCTGCCTGATGTGCAGCTGATGGACAGGCATTCTGCAGCCTCCAAGCTTTGCACCAGGAAACTCTGCAGGCCTTCCTTCGTGCCAGTGCTCAGAGGAGCTCCAAAGAAGTTCATGGATAGGCCTGGTCCTGGTCTCTTGGCACCTGAAGTCCTGAGTTAATAATTATACTAGATATATTCTGTCCTTGAAATTGCAGGGGCAACTATAAATGTGGGGCTTAAAATCACCTTTGCCCTTACCTAGTCTCTTCCACAAATACACGGAGGAACTAAATGCTAAGGGTCTGGCTTCTATGCTCTGCGATCCTGACTTAGTTCCTCTCTGTAGCTGACTGACCCAATCCCCTTTTCTTTGGCCTCCTGTCAAGGGTGAGAAGAAGCAGCTAGGCCTGGGAGGGATTGGTTGGCACGGCTAAACCAGCATTCCATCACCTCTCTCAGATCAGGATCCAGGAACAACTCAGCTACTTAGGAGGGAGAGGAGCTGTGGGGAAGACATTGCCAAAGAAGGAACTCTCTCTGCCCAGTCATATCACTTCCTGTCTGTCTATGCAGACCTCCATAGCTCTGTGGTTAGCTAGTGACTAGGTCCACCCTCTGATCTTCAGGTAAGCTTTATTTATATAACAAGACACCATCACAAATAATCACTAATAAGATTCTCTTACACATGGCTCCAGTTTTTATTAATTATGCACAGCAGTGGATATTTTATTAGCATCTAATAGAATTATATTAATGCACTTTCCTTATTAAAACTGTTATTTTGTTGATTATAAAGTACTTGAACAGACTCTCAGCATCAATAAGAGTTACAGATGTAGAGAAAATCATTGAGATGCTACATGACACTCATTGGAAGGATAGACTCTAACATGTGTTGAGGGATACGGATGAGTAGTTTGGGGGCCACACACATTCCTGGAGGGAAAACAAAATGCTGAAGCTGCTAGGAAAATAGTTTGGCAGTTTGGATGGTGACTCTCACTTGATCCTACAGGTCTTCTAGGTAAGTAGAAACACAGCAAAAACAGGTGCTTAAGTACACACTGGTGTGTGTGTGTTCAATGGAACTCTACATTCCTTAGCCTTTGCATCTGTCACTGGGACCTAGTACTTGACAGGAACAACCCATGAGGGAAAGAGTTTATGTAGCTCATGGCTTATGCCTACCACTGTATGGAAGGCATGGTGGCAATAGTGTGAGGTGGTGTCTGTTCACATGGCCTGGATGGTTCCTGGGCTAGAAGAGTGAACAGTGTGAAGCACTGTGTGCCGGCGGCTTGACTCTTTTTAGAGAAACTCCTACATCCACTTTGTAATGTTTCCTTCAGCTCCTACTTGACTAAGATCTATTGTGTTTTTAATCATTTCCCCATTTGCCATCACAGACACAACTTCTAATCTTTGAATCAGTATACCCTTTCGAGTGGTCCTGTAGAACACAGTCATCTGAACTAATAGCTACTATCTTCCTACTGCCTACTTGTCAATGATCATCACAATGGAGCTGTGACTGTAGACATTCTGTCACAGAAGGCAGGGTGGGGAGGGTCACTGGATGGACCCTCACTGAGATTCCAGCTATTCCTTCTAGCATTTGTGAGCTACTCTGCCCAAATTGGAGGAGGTGCTGGAGTATAAAGGGGAAGGTTAACAGAAGGAGCTCACCTATGCTGTATTCATAAGGGTTCTCTAAAGGAACAGAGCTGATAGAAAACATACATTAATATATATTTGTATACATATATTTAAAAGGGGATTTATTAGAGTGATTTACAGGTCATATGGGTAGTCCGACAATGGCTGTCTACAGTAGTTGCTCTGTCCACAAGACTGGATGTCTCAGCAGTCCTAATCTGGTACTGGGGTCCTGGAAGATTCCTAGGGAACTGCTGGTCTCCAGTCTGCACTGGACTCCTGAAGAAGGTTCTCAAACCAGTGAAGGAATGCCTCAGCAACAGGATAGATGAACTTGCCAGCGAGAGAGAGGGCAAGCAGGCAAAAAACAAAAGCTTCTTTCTTCCATGTCCTTTTATGTGGGCTGCCATCACAAGGTGTGACTCACATTTAGGGTGGGTTCACACCTCAAATGATCTAGGCAAGAAAATCCCTCACAGGCTGCCCAGCTGCTTGGGTTTTAGTTGATTCCAGATGTCAAGTCCAGATGACAGCTGACCTTAGCCATCACGCAAGGAGCAGCAGCTATGGAGTCTGTCACCCTCCCTCACTCCTGCCTCTCATTCATGCTCTGTAAGCCCAACGAACTCATTGATTGCTGGGGTCAACTTTAATGGAATTGTGCTTTGGGTTCTTTATAAGAAAGGGGTAGATGATGTTTATGTAGGACCCAGCCATGACAAGCTCAATAGAGCCCCAAATCTCAGTAGTTTACCCTAAGGCAATACCTGGTCCCACGAAAGACCACAAATTGAGACCACCCAGATACCACCCAGGAACAGATCATCCAAAGAAATTCCTAATGCTCTAACCATTGTGGATAGTAACACCTGCCAGCGCACACCCAACGCTTATTACCAGGACACCCACAAATGTCAGCCAATCAGGGGTCCTAAACCTTAGAAATTCCTCACTCCAACCATTGCTATTATAAAAACCCAACCCCAACTGAACTTGGGACTCTCTGTTCACATCAATACCTTAACACACACAGAGTCCGAGTTTGAACTTGAATAAGAATAAAGGCTCTTTGCTTTTACATACAGGGATCGGTCTCCTAGTTGGTTTTGCAGGAGGATGTTGTGATCTGGGCATAACAGTTTACACGTCCTTGAGCATCAAAATGAATATAATATCCCTCAGTAGAGAAAAGAAAAAGGCCTTCCTTTACTTTCGCTCTCTCACCAGCTAATCTATTCTTTGTAAACTGCCTCGTTCCATATTGATATTTGGAATCTTAAGTGTCTCATTTCCTGCTCTGATAGAATAAACTGACTTTGAGATTCTGCCTACGATCAGTACGAGAATGAAATAGTAAAGTCTGTGGATCTGAGAGTGGAGGACGCTCCCTCTTCTGGCCAGTCTGAGGACAGCAGGCTCTTAGGTCAAGTTCAGCTTGTCTGAGATTTTATGGGTGTGTCTGGTGGTCAGACTGAGTCTGACTGTGTGCACTTGTGCAAGTGTATTGTATTGTGTGCCATGTGTGTACACGTGGAGGTAAATTGTAAAGTACTGAAGAGGTTTTTATGTGTGTCTGTTTGTGTGTGTGTGAGTGTGTCTGTGTGTGTATATGTGTGTGTCTGTGTATGTGTGTCTATGTGTGTGTCTGTGTCTGTGTGTCTGTGTGTGTGGGGTGTCTGTGTGTGTCTGTGTCTGTGTATGTCTGTGTCTGTGTGTGTCTGTGTGTAGGTGTCTGTGTATGTCTCTGTGTGTGTCTATGTTTGTGTGTGTCTGTGTATGTGTGTCTGTGTGTGTATGTGTGTGTCTGTATGTGTATGTATGTGTGTGTGTCTGTGTATGTGTGTGTGTCTGTGTGTGTATGTGTTTGTGGGGTGTGTCTGTGTGGAAGGGTGTTGCAGTTGCTGGAGCTTCTGCCAGAGCCGCCGGCCCTGTTGTTAGATTCGACCTTTGCAGTGCAGGCTGCACACCCCAGACAAACAATCCTTGGGAGCAACCTTGGCTATGTTTAAGTCCTGAAGGACGGTCATGAGTCAGTCAACATCCCAGCTCTGGGAATGACTCTAAGGTATGTACTTGATGCTGCTGGCTGTCTCCCAGAGCCCCTCCCTAGATCTCAGCCTTGGTGGCCAATGTACAAACTTTCTCCAACACACAGTTTAACTCTTGCCTCCCTTCCCATTCTACTTCCTCACTGCATTGCTGGTGTCCAGGGATTATCTTTTACATCTGAGAAGTTAAAAGCTTTCCTAAGGGTCACCCCCAAAGACAGGATTTGAACTTCAGGTTTTTTAAATTGTCTGCTTATGGGGACCCTAAAGTAGGACAAATATAGTGACAAATTATACTCTTGAGCCAATGTTCATGCCCCTAGGAATGTGATTATCAGAGAAGGCAGCTTACTTGCTCGATGTCACACAGCTGGTGAGGGACAGAAGCCAGCTTTTTTTTTTTTTTTTTTTTGGTTTTTTTCGAGACAGGGTTTCTCTGTGGTTTTGGAGCCTGTCCTGGAACTAGCTCTTGTAGACCAGGCTGGTCTCGAACTCCCAGAGATCCGCCTGCCTCTGCCTCCCGAGTGCTGGGATTAAAGGCGTGCGCCACCACCGCCCGGCAGAAGCCAGCTTTTTATAAGGTTACCTGATCCCAAGCCAGGAGTTCACAGCTTTTGCAAAAGGCTGCTAAGGTCAGAGAATGCTCAGCGGGTATTTACAGATACCAAGTTTCCTGATGGGTGTGTGAAAGGGACCCAAGGACCCCAGTGGGTAGCCATGTCCTCATTCTATCACTGGAGTAACGATGACAAACCCAGTCCTGGTGCTGGCTGTACACTGGGGTGAGTGTTGCTTTAATTCTTTGCTCAATATTATGTATTTAATATTCTCACCAACCCTCTGGCGCCTCTGCTGAATATGAAAACACTGCAGCACAGAGAGATGAAGTGAAGTGGCCCCAAGCACAGCTGATGCTGAGAGGTGCCGTGCAGTCTGTTCCCACACACAATGCTGTCCAGTTCTCAGAAGTCACATGTGAATGTCCAGTTGTGTGACAAGCATGACATGCAACAGCTCCCTTTTTAGAATATAAATGATAGTTGTACAGAATAGTAAATGTTGTTTCAAGTGCAAGCTATACTTCACATGAGAAAGGGGACTGAGGAAATGGCTCCACGGGTGAATGCAGTCTACATCTAGGAGGAGACACACCCGTGTCTCTTCCTTTAAAGGTTAATCCAGTTGGGTGGGGGCAGGAATCTGGCTAGAGGCTCAGCCATAGGAAAGTGGACACACTTTAAGATAATGTGCTTTTCCTTCCCAGAACTCCCAGGTCCTAGTGCAATGCCCAGGAGCCTCCATGTGGTTCACTGGTTCTGTCCACCTTTCTGAGGCAGTAATGTCTTCTTTTGGATTCTGGTGAGAGCCTGGCTATTCCTTTTTTAACACCTAACTCTCCAGATTTCTTTACTCCTTTTCTCAAGTTCCCCTCTTCATTGTGTGACCGCCTGCAGCCATGTGTCTGACTTTCATGCCTAGCTGATTTTTCCATTCTTCTCCACACAGCCTTGAGACTGGCAGCTAGTGGGCCTGGGATTTCCTTTGAAACTCTCATAAATTATCCTTAATCCCCTGCCTGAGTCTGTTATTTGTCCATGGGTGTCATTTATCGGTCACATGTCTGTTGCTGTGATATAGCAACCTATCCAAGGCAACTCAGAGAAGAAAGAGCTTATTGTGGTTCCAGAGAGACAGAGTCCTTAACGGCAGCTGGAGCAGAAAACTGAGAGCTCACATCGTGAGCCATAAACAACAGAGAAAGCCAACTACAAGTAGTGTGAGGCCTTAAATTCTCAGTGCCCATCCCACAGTGACATCCTTCCTCCAGCAAGGCCACACTTCCTAAACCTCCCCCGAACAGTGTCACCAAATGAGGATAAAATATTCAAATGCAGCCGGGCGGTGGTGGCGCACGCCTTTAATCCCAGCACTCGGGAGGCAGAGGCAGGTGGCTCTCTGTGAGTTCGAGGCCAGCCTGGTCTACAAGAGCTAGTTCCAGGACAGGAACCAAAAGCTACGGAGAAACCCTGTCTCAAAAAATAAAAAATTCAAATGCTTGAGACTATGAGAGATATTTTTCACTCAAACAAGCACACTTTTATTACCATGACTGAAAACCCCATGGGAGTGCAATTTTTCTGTTATTATATGATGATTCTTCAGGAGCTCCCCATGACCTCCAGGAATGCTTCTTCCCTGCCCTTTCAATCTTTAATTAGCAAGCAAACCAACAAACCCATACAAACAAACAAGCCAAAAACAAACAAACAAAATTTGTTCCTGCAACCCTAGAGGGTATTACATTTGCTTGCAAATGTAAAGACCTGGGTTCAAATCCCCAAAATCCACACAAAGTCAGGCACCGTAGCACACATCTATAACATTAGTACTCTTGTAGAAAGGGAAGCAGAGATGTGAGAATCCCTGGGAGCTAGTGAGTCACTTAGCCTGGAGTACAGAGCTGCAAAACCAACAAGAGACCTTTAAAAAAAGGAGAAAGGTGAGAACTGACACCCAAGGCTGTCCTCTGACCAGTGCCATGGTCTCCTCTGCTTAGATCCATCTGCTCAGAGAGTTGTGCTCGCTTCGGCAGCACATATACTAAAATTGGAACGATACAGAGAAGATTACCATCTGCTCAGAGTTCCTCTTGACCTCACCACCAGATCAACCTAAGCATTGTTCTTTGTTGTAAGCTACATTATGGGGTGATAGCTGCTGGGGTTCAGCCTGACAGGTACGTACACTCCAGGGTAGGGGTGTATGGATAGAAATGTTGGGTAGGAGGAACAGAGATACAAAAGAATGAGACATAGGATAGTACCAGGAGGGCAACTCCGTGAATCCTGAATACTAAACCCACCTGCATTTATTTTTCATATGCTTCTATACCCCAAAACAAAAGTGGGGGCAGAAGGCAAAAGACTGCTTTAACAGCATACAAAGTTCCTTGCTTCAGTGCTTGAGACACCAAGTCATTATTTCCTGAGTAAAGCATTCTGATGTTTTGGGCAGGATATGCAGTGAGCGCACCCTAAACCAAGTATCCTGTAGGCTGCCACTTCCTATGTCAAACCTCCTATTTAAAATGAAGGCTCAGGAATAGGCTTGAATTCTCTGACTTCTGGTCAGGGTTGAGTGGGTCCACTTCTATGGGCCATCTTAACGTTCAAAACAGGAAGTAACTACACCCTAGGTCAGGATATCTTGTTTGTAGCCACACCTGTTTTCAACAACTTTGAAAGAGTAAAAATAAGCTCAAACTCTCTGACCTTCAGTCAAGGCAGAACAGGCTCACATCTGTGGACCTCCACAGTTCTTCCAACTGATCCTAGGAATCTCACCTGGGAAATCATAGGGCTGCATTCTTTGATCCTACTCCGGACTCTGAGCTGCTTCAGAGTAGGATTTGAATTTTGCTTGTGTCCCTGGTAGGCAGAGGAAATCCTGGAGTCTCCCAGCTTTGTGCCATGAAAGAGCTCACCAGAGAAGTTTCTTTGTGTCATGGACAGCAATTCTTATAGCGACTCATGGCTGGTCACAGTGCAGAGAATAAATGGCCACCTTTATCATAGCCACACCTGCTAGAATCAAGGATCCTTTTGGAAGCTGATGATCATAAGAGCCAGAAGTCTGGGAGGATAGGGCCAACAATACCTTCTGGATATGACAGAACTTCTGAACTCATGAACACACAGTAATTGCCGCTGCCTGTACAAGACCTGTTCAAGATCAAGGCAGCCAACATTCCAGTACTGGGGATGGGGTCTTGAAGCTCCAGGTGAGGAGCTATTAACAGCTGTGGGTGGAGGGAGAGTCAGTTTTCTTTAGGGGATCTGGGCCCTGGAAGGCCTTCTGCCCCCTGTAGGCCTTACATCTATTTTTAAAAAAGAAGGGAGGGGTGGGGAGCTGATCTGCAAGGAATAAAGTAGAAGAATAGCAGCTGAATCTGATCAAAATACAATTTATGCATGTATGAAATTCCCAACAAATTAATTAAAAAATAGTATGTATTCTTTTTTTTTTTTAAATGAACGGTGTCGGCTGTCAGAGCAGCTCAGTGCAGAAGACCTTGGGAAATGGTCTGTGAGTGGCCTGGCCTGTCTCCATTGCCCTGGCTCCTGAACTCCTGTTAATGATTCTTGGAAGAGCAGGGGCAATTATAAATGTGGGGCTCAGACTCACCTCTGCTCTCTTCAGAACCTTGCTCACCCCCAAATCTCACCACCCCTGGCCCCCACTGTGTCAGAAAGGGCCAAGTCCCAAGATCTGGCAGTGTCCATGCTGTGTGCACCTGAATTGATTCCACTCTGTAGCATGCTGACCAACACCCCTCATTTTGGCCATCTTCCCAGGAGGGGAGGAAGCAGAAGAGCCAGTAAAGGATTGGCTGACACAGCTGAGCCCAGCCTCCCATCACCTCCTCCAGGGCAGAAGCCAGGAATAAAACTAGCTCTAGAGGAGGGTGAAGAAGTCTGGGAAACAGGCTGTTCCTGAGAGGAGGTGCCAGGCCAAGGGAGGTAGAGTTGTAGGGTCCTGTACTGGGTTAGAGAGAGCTCTGAGCCTGACTATTTATCTCTAGTTAGCCAGCTGTCTGAGACCCAAAAGCCACAGTGACTCTGTCCACTTCCAGGTAACAGCCCCGGGCAGCCTCACTATGATTCAGGTATTTGGGAACTCTTGTCTCTCCTCTTCTTACTGCCTCTCTCCTCCCCATGGACCGCTCCTCCTACCGACAGCCCCCACTCTCCCTACCCCTGTCCACTATCCCTGAGGGCCCCATACCGCTTCCGAGCCTCTGAATCTCTCTGTCCATCCTCCTTACAGGATGCCACAGTTGGACCTGTCCTGGCTGGGATCAAGCCTGGAGGCAGCCTCACCATGGCTGCTTGTGATGCTCATCGGAACTTCCTGGCTCTTGGCCCGTGTCCTGGCTCAGATCTATACCTACTATGGCACATATCGTCATCTTCGTGGTTTCCCTCAGCCCCCAAAACGGAATTGGTTCTTGGGTCACCTGGGCATGGTGAGTGTGGCAGCAGATTGTGGCTCTCCTATTTAGGAGTGAATGCCTTAGGAATGGGGCTGAGGGAAACAGTAGCCCCGAGTCCTCCAATATCCTTCCCTAGCTTTTCGCTTATTCCGTCTTCCACCCTGAGTTAGCTCTAGATTAATTTCTGCTGTCTTTCTTACACTGGTGTACACTGAGGGGTTTCCAGGGCGAGTCACACCAAGTGAGGACCCCTGTGTTCCCCCATTGTCTGCTGGTGAACTTGAGACCTCCTGAGAAGCCCTGTCCAAGGTCAGTGACATTTTTTCTGTCAGTCCATCTCTAGTTTTCAGTGTTTTTCTGGGAATGGTCTTTGGTATCACTCTCCCACCACATACAGAATAAAAGAGCTATGGGCTGTCTTCCTGCCTCCTGTTCCTGAAGCCCCCCTTACCTCTTTTTTTTTTTTTAATTTTCGAGACAGGGTTTCTACATAGGTTTTTTAGTTCCTGTCCTGGAACTAGCTCTTGTAGACCAGGCTGGCCTCTAACTCACAGAGATCCGCCTGCCTCTGCCTTCCAAGTGCTGGGATTAAAGGCATGTGCCACCACCGCCCGGCCCTCCCCTCTTTTTTAAAGCTTGCAGTTCTCCCCTAAGATGAATCCATGAGTCATGCTGCCCTACCAGGACAAGAGTCACCCACTTGCCCTTTCACACACCTTCCTTTGAGACCCACCCCTTGGACTTTGACCAAGTCTATCCTCTCCTTTGGATGACTTGGTCTCAGCTGCTTCGTTGCAAATAGCAAAGCTCAAGACATACATCCATCCGTACAAAATACTATGCATGGGAATTCTTCAGGTCATTATGATCTTATAGGACCATAGTCACACACGTATGCAGTGTGTCAGTGATAAGAACATCATTATGCAGCACATGATTTTATTCATATATTTACATAAGTATATATATTTAATTGGATATATAGACAAATACATAATAGATATATAAGCTCTATACAACACATTATGTATATCATTAAATAATGTATCGTATATATCCACATGAGGATGAGGGCAGAGAGAGGGTACATTGTGGTATGGTCACTGGCTTATATAATTATGGATTCTGAGCATGCTAAAATGTGCCATCGGCAAAGTGGAGGACTGGGAAGTCAGGCTGTATTTAATTCAATCTGATACCAAAGGTTTGACATCCTTTGTGCGGGGATTCTTAGGGGAGGAGTGATCCTGTGGAATGGGTTAGAGTGCAAAGGTCAAGGACCTGGACTCTTAAGTCTGGGGGCAGAAGAAGATGGGTACCCAAGTCTGGAGATGGGAGTGAATTTTCCCTTTCTCTATCTATTGCTCTATACCAGTGGTTCTTAATCAGAAGGATCAAGACCATTTGGGGGGTGGTCACAGATTAGACATCCTGCATATCAGATATTTACATTACAAATCATAACAGCAATAAAAATAATTTTATGATTGGAGGACACCACAACATGAGAACTGTATGAGAGGCTTGCAGCATGAGGAAGGTTCTTCAGTGGAATGGATGGTGCTGCCCACCATGTGGAAGCTGGGTCATCCTGACTGAGACTACTGATGAAAACACCCATGCCTTCTGGAAACGCCATCATGGAGATACCTGGAAGTCATGTGGTTTCAGCTTTCTGAGCATCTCATAGGCATAATTCACTTGACCCCGACCAAACATCCCAGGAGGTGACTGCTCCTATCTTGCTTATAGGTCCCACCCACCGAGCAGGGTCTAAAGGAGGTGACTAAGCTGGTGGCCACCTATCCCCAGGGCTTCAGGACATGGATGGGTCCCATCCTCCCGCTCATCACTCTGTGCCACCCTGACATCATTCGATCTGTCCTCAGTGCCTCAGGTACTTGGGGAAAACTGGTAGTGGTGTGGCTGTGGGGAATGGAAGGTTTCTAGTCTCCACATTCATGCTTCTGTGAGATTCCTGAAGCAGCCCAGTCCTTCTTTCTCTTGGATTTCTCTACTTTTCACTGAAGCTGTTAGGAGGAAGCCCAAGCAAGGCTCAGCACAGAGGGTGAGAGTGCTGGGTAGGATTCTCGGGGCTCACTCTGGCCCGCTGCCTTGGTAATTCTTTTATTGGCAAGCCTAGAGAATGTAGGACCCCTTTCTTCTCTTCTCCATTCAGACCTAAGAGGAAGGTATCCTGGGCACCCATGGCAAGGTGTGCACCACTGGGGGTGTATGCTACTGGTGAATGGAGTCCTGGCAGGTGGTTATCCACATCTTCCATCAAACCTCAAAGGGGCTCCTGTTTGCTGATCCAGGTGAACATTGAACCAGCCTGTTTGCCCATTGCTAAGGTCTCTGTGCTGCCTCCAGCAGTTACACATTCCTGGGGTGCAGGCAGAGGGACTTTGGTGATTCCCTTGCCACTGCCTCATGGGTATTTCAGTATGAAGCTTGACTGGTGTGTCCGTCTCCTGATTATACCCGGTGTAGCAGCTCTTTTTGTTGCTGTTGTTATTACAACTTAAATGAGCAAAGATTGGTTTTGATTGTGGTTCAGAGTCCATCATGATAAAAGAGAAATGGACATATTATCATGGGTAGATAGATGGAGGAAAGCGAAGAGGAGGGAACTCAATTCAATATGTTCCCAAGGGTTTACTTCAGTGACCTTTTTCCAGCTAATCTCCACTTCCTAAAACTTTTAGAATCTTCCAAAATAGAGGCAGCATCTGAGGACTAAATCTTTCAAAACACGATCTGGTTGGGGTGTTTTATATTGTCCCAGGTATCAACCAAGTGTAATCATGACTATGGCTCTATCTGGGGCTCACAGAGAGCTGTGGACACTTGCAGAACATCTGTTTCTTGCCTGAGAAGTTGTTTAAAATTTTCTTTCTCTCTTTCTTCAGCAAAGGATACCAAAATACCAAGTGTTTGGGAGGTTATTTGGCATTTATTACCTAGAGTCCCACTGGCATAGAAATATGACTGAGATTTCTTGTTTGAGGCAGGTCTGATGTCTGAATGCACCACACCAATGCCATATCTGTGAAAATATTGTGACTATTTTAAACTCTTGTCTGGGAACTGCCTATGGGGCATACTGAGATGTATCAGACCATTTCTGTCCATTTAGCAGTAGATAGGATCATTAGGGCAGGTCATGTGTGTGTCGGCCATGTTAGCCCATGTTACCCCATATATGTCCATGACACATGTCTCTGTCAGGAGATGTCACAGCACTCGGTGATGGACAGCTGTGTTAGGTCTGTAGACTGTTGTGCTACACTTGACGGGCAAACAAGGTAGACTATGTTGAAGCCAAGTGAAGGGATCCTGAGGTGAGTTGAGGCTGTCTCACCTTGTATCCTGTTTTCTTCTTCTCTTCTCTGTTTCCGATGTCCATTTCTCTAACTCTGACCTGCTGGGTTTGGGGCAAACATGCACACAGCTCAGTGAGGTGCCCACACGCTCTGCAAGTTCATGTCTTAGCCTCTCCATGGCCCCTGATCATTCTTTTTTATGTCAGTTGCGGTTGCCCCAAAGGAAGTAATCTTCTACACCTTCCTGAAACCCTGGCTGGGTAAGTAGCTGTAGATGAAGGGCCTAGGGACATCCTTGGAGGTGGGTGGGGGACATGCCATAATTGCTCATTGCCATGCTGCCCTCCCAGGGGATGGGCTTTTGGTGAGTGCTGGTGACAAGTGGAGCCGCCACCGTCGTATGCTGACCCCTGCCTTCCATTTCAACATCCTGAAGCCCTATGTGAAGATTTTCAATGACAGCACCAACATCATGCATGTGAGTCCCCAGAACCCAGCTTCTCTGGAAGAAGGGACTTGGCCTCAGATAGATCTGGTCTGTACTCTACAAGGTAATACTGCGGCCATGTTTTATTGTATTTGTCTCTCCATGTTGTGTCCAAGATGATATTATAGAGCCGTATCTTCCCACATGGTGAGTGCTTACAGAGTTAGTTTCTATTTTTATCAGATGGTTGCCCTGAAAACTAAATATGATTTTATGAGAACTATATAGAAACTGCCAATAAGGAGCAAGGCACTACCACACACACACCAGTTTGCAAGCAATGAGGTCTGATATTGCCAATAGAGATGTAGTTCAGGGGATTGGTTCTTCTGGACAGGGTTTAGGTCATTTGTGGCATATGATGAGCTGTGGCGCAGCTTGTCTGATACCAGCATAACTCTCTGATTTGGGGACTTGACCATCTTCAAGATAACTTAGCGTGGTCTCATCAGGACAGACTGGACTCTGGTCTCTAAGGTTCTCTCTCTCCAGAAATATGCTGGGCTTGCTTCTATGACACACATTTCCACAGAAGAGAAGCTGGAAGTCACTTGAAGCTTGGATTACATTAAAGTGATAGCTCCTTTGCTTCTCCTAGATTATAGTAGTTAAAGTCATAAATCTAACGCAAAAGCAAAGGGTGATAGAATAGGCTCAACTTTGTAATGGACATTGCTGAAAACTCACATTACACTGGGTTGAGGAACAAAATAGGCACAGGGGCGAGTGTCAAATAAAGAGCCAACAGTTTTCTTTTCTACTTGCTTGCTGGTTGTTCATCTTGTTGGCCACACAAGATTCCTTGTTTAAATACAAAAGATAGCCAGTTACTCATTGTGCATCTTCCTAGCATCTGTTCTTTCTTGAAAGCATCTAAATGCCATAGGGGCATCACAGGTGGGCTTCAACACATGCAACCCATGACCTACATGCCAAGTTGAAGCAAGCCTGATATTTGCCCATAAAGAATATCACTGGATCGCTCAAGGGTTTCTGCAAGTATATATGAAATAGTCCACGTTAAGAACATTGGAATGAACCTGGGAGTGGTGACACATGCCTTTAATCCCAGCATGTGGGAGACAGAGACAGGCAGAGCTCTGTGAATTTGAGGCCAGCATGCTCTAAGCAGTGAGTTCCAGGACAGCCAGGGCTACACAGAGAAACCCTGTCTTGAAAAGTCAAAAAGGAAAAATAATATTGGGATGGTTTATGTTAGGAATACTTAGTAAGGATACTTAGAAAACAATGGAAGTCTGCCATACTTAACATAGAGATAGCTTTGAGCCCGACTTATTATACTCAAAATAAGGAATAATACCATTTATTGCATTTATAGCACTTCTGGAGCTGATGGTCATGATCTAATTCCATAATTTATGCCACAAATTAAATTTTTATCAAACCTGTAAGAGGCTGCATTTTCCTCATTAGGGTGAACCTGAGGTTTGGAAGGATAAAGGAACTTGTCCCACTATGCCCAGATAGTAAATGATCTATAAATAGTGGCTCGTGGGCTCCATCGTGGTTTATCAGACACAGTCAGATCAACTTCTTGCTGAAGACATAGCATGTGAACCAGAGGGCAATGAGCTGACTGAGGGTGCACAGAGCATGGGCATCAGAGATGAGGCTTAAATTCACACCTCCTGATCCTCAGGCTTGGGTCTTCCTCTCCAAAGCCTGGTTATCCCTGGGGTCAATGTCTGGAGCAGAAACCTGGGAGTCTGATTTGGGGTATCCATTCCTGTGGCTGTGGTTGGGAGAGTCTCAAGGAGCTGAACCCCGATTATGATACTGTTTCTTTTCTGTAAAGGCCAAGTGGAAGCGCCTGGCCTCAGGTGGCAGTGCCCGTCTGGATATGTTTGAGAACATCAGCCTCATGACCTTGGACAGTCTGCAGAAATGTGTCTTCAGCTTTGATAGCAACTGCCAAGAGTGAGTTCTCCCATTCGCCTGAGAACATAGACCTAAGGGAGGAGGTGTGAGAGCTATGGCTAGCAGTAGGAAAAGAGGGGACTCCCTGGAAGACATGATTTAGAACAAGATTCAGGGATGCAGATGGGTAGTAGATCATGTAAACCTGGCATGGAGGAGGCACCTTAGACATGAGATTGGTAGGTTGACACTGGATTAGATATTTTCCTCAAAGCTGCAACAAAATAGCTGATAGAAGCAATTTAAGGAAGAGTTTATTTCAGGTCACTTTGAGGGAAGCTCCATCACGGCAAGGAAAGCAGGGCAACAGGCTGGCTACACTGTGTCTGCAGTCAGGAAGCAAAGCTTGTGCTCAACCAGTTTTCTCCTTTCTGTGTGGTCTGAAACCTGCTCCCCATTGTATGTATGAAAACGGGCGGAGAGAAGCCGTTCCATATCCTGAATGCTATGCTATCTTGAAATTGTCCTCACTCTAAAGGTCTAACACCTTTTGTCACCTACACAAGTTCTTAGGACATGGGTAGAAAGAAGCCAAATTTGTTGCCAGAAAAGTAGCAAGAATGGAATCTATTCTAGCTTCCACAGAGTCTCCCCCTTCATGAAAACCCCACATGATCTAGGTCTCCATTGTCTGTATTTTTTTTCACATTCTGATCTACCAAACTCCTATCAGAATTTTCCTTTAAGTTCCCCTTACAGAATTTAAGGGCTTTTCTGGCTCAGCATTTCAAATTCTTCTACATTCCTTCTACAGAACAAGTTTCAAAGTCCTAAGAATCACATGTTCAGGGTTTTTATAGTTATGACCCCACTTCTGGTACCAATGTGCACATTACTTGTGTTTCTTGTTTATACAACAAAAATTAAAGAAGGAAGGCTTTGTTTTGGGTTGAAGTTGAGGGGAAGTCCATCACTGTAGGGAACTTACTGGGGTAGGAGTGTGGGGGTGATAGTCACATGGCATCCACAGTTAGGAAGCAGAGGGCAGTGAATGGTTACACTAACTAGCTTTCTCCTTTTGGTGTCTTCTGAAAGCCCAGCCATGACACAGTGCTGCCCTTATTAAGACGAGTATTCCCACCTCAATTAAGCCAATCTAGAGAATCCAGGTGTGCTCAGAAATTTGTCTACAAGGTAATTTTAGATCTTTTCAAGTCAACAATCAGTATACACCAATATAGGAGCTAAACTATAAGGATACAAAAGCCAGACAAAGGTGGAAACTTTCTCCTATACTTTCTACCAAGGGTATTTGTATTTGTAGTCACTTCTGTTATGGTGACAACATTTCTGAGGGTATTGACTTAATGAGAAGATGGACTTATTTTTGACTCGTAGTTTCATAGACTTTTGTTGATGTTTCTTTTTTTTTTTCATTTTGTTTTTTTGAGTCAGGGTTTCTCTGTGTAACAATCCTGAAACTTGCTTTGCAGACCAAGCTGACCTTGAACTCACAGAGACCTGCCTCTGCCTCCCAAGTGCTGGGATTAAAGGTGTGTGCCACCACCACCTGGCCTCTGTTGTTTTGGTGGGAGCATATGTTAGAAAAAGTGTTTGTTTCATGGCAGTTGGGAAGTAGAGAGAGAGAGAGAGAGAGAGAGAGAGAGAGAGAGAGAGAGAGAAAGATCAGGTCCTTCCAAGGCACAATTATAATGGCCTAGCCAGCTTCTATTAAGTCCTATTTCTTAATGGTTCTGCCATTTTCTAACAGCCACAGAGATGGCCATTTGTGAAACAGCCCCGAACCACAGTAAATGGACATGATCATATCAGAGTTTTGTAGACACTGACTGTCTTGTAGAAACAAAGTGAAATTGTCACTGAAAGCAGAAGCCCTGTAGGAGACTGGAAGAAAATAAGGTCTTAACTAGTGGAAAGTACTGGGAAGCAGGTTGGTCAGAACTAGATCTAGGGTCAGAGAGAAATGAGAGGCATGATGTCTGTGCTGCACTCTAGATGCCTTGAGACATGGAAGCTCATGAGGATGGGATGCAGAGAGATAAGAGACTTTATAGTCAAATCTTATGACTAATGGCAGGCATGTATTTGTGTGGCCACCTGTTTCTGATGACTGAATATCTTGTTGGCAAGTAATTCGCATTTGTAGTTGAGAGATGCTTCTTGGGCGGCTCCAGTTGGGTTGAGTTGTGTTTCTTCTCTTCATGCTCTACTCATACAGAAAGTCCAGTGAATATATTTCTGCCATCTTGGAACTCAGTGCTTTAGTGTCCAAACGGTACCAGCAGTTGCTTCTGCACGTAGACTCACTTTATCAGCTCACCCCTAATGGGATGCGCTTCCGTAAGGCCTGCCGCCTGGTGCACGACTTCACAGACGCTGTCATCCAGGATAGGCGACGCACTCTTCCCAGTAAGGATAGTGATGATGTCCTCAAGGCCAAGGCCAAGTCCAAGACTTTGGATTTCATTGATGTGCTGCTGCTGGCCAAGGTGGGTTCTCAAGAGGTGAAATGGAGTTGTTTAAACTTAATTCATTGAACATGATGGTGCACATCTTTAATTCCAGCACTCCAGAGGTAGTGGCAGGAAGAGTTTGAGGCCAGCCTGGTCTATATATTGAATTCCAAGGCCAGCTAAGTCTACATGGTGAAACCCTATCTCAAAATAATTATTAAATTGTTAAATCATTAAATAGCTATCTTTTTGTTTGTGGGCGTAAGTTTTAGATAGAGTCTCACTAAACAGCCCTGACTAACCTCAATCTCATGTTCTTCCCTCCCTCACCTTGCACTTTCTGGAATCACAGATGTGTGCCACATCACTTAGATCTAGTTAGCATTTTTAGAGGTCAGTCTCACTGTGTTGCTAGTGAATGGATCCTCCTATCCCAACTTTCCAAGTCATGGGGCTACATGCATTTGTTACATCCTGGCTTTAAGTGGTAGGATGAATGATGGAGTCAAATATGGGATTGGAATAAAAAGACATTTCAGATTTGAAGCTTGATGTAGAGATACCTAGCGGCCATGGAAGGCATGTGAGGAAAATAGGGGCAATCTAGAAAGAGATATTATAGAGATAAAATCAGTATCCGGTCAGCATATGCCTGCCAGATCTGAAACTGAAGGACGTAAGACTTCACTCTCTTTGTAACTTAATGTGTGGTTGTGAAATCATATTCAAGTCTGTATGTATGCCTAGAACTGTGCACCTACATGGCCAGGGCAGCCCATCTGTTATCCTCAATAATACCAGCAGCCAGATTAGGATTGTAAGAATGGCTTCCTATCTGCAGCTCCTCCCTTCTCAGGTGATGTCATGATTTTACATCAGGTGTGTCCAGAAGATTTTACACCCCAGGAGGAAAGCCCATACATTACAAATCTTGCAAGTTTCACAGCAGAGTTGGCACATCTGTGCCTTCTTTGTTTCAGGGAATATGAACAGATGCAAAAGGAGAGAGGTGAAAGGGGAGAATGACATGGAGAGAAGAAGAGGAGGGGGTGTGTAGGGAAGAATTAATGTTGAGAGGGTAAGAGAATATGAGACAAATAAGCATGAGGGGACATTTTAAATTAATTTTTGAGTGTACAAACTAACTCGTTTCATTACAGCATTTTCATGAACATGTAATTTTGCACTTTGAGGGAGGACTTTATTCTGTAATGTAAGCAAGTTTTCTCCAATCACAGGTAAATTCTACAGGTATGTAATCCTAAGAACCTCCAGAGGAGATAAGATAAATTTTCTGCGTGTAACACCCAAGAATGAAACAAGCAAGTACAGTAGGAATTGAATGCAGGATAAAAGTGGCCAGGGGAAGAAAACATATGAAAAATATTTGAAAGTGAAAAGAAAAAGAGGAGAAGTCCAGCTAGTGGTCATATGTAAGGAGGCATCATCTGTATCCACACATTGTCATGTTGTCACTGTTTATCCTGTCAGGTCAACCCTTTCTGTTGAAAGGGGTAACATTGCCCTTGCTGACAAGGGAGACTCTATTCCTATCAAACAATTATGGAAGGATTGACAGAGAGAGTTCTACTCCCCTCCTAGGAGAAGATGCAGTGTCTTGAGGGTAATGTTTTTTCTCCAGTTTCAAAGGAATGCTGTCGTGCAATCATCCTATATGCAAGGTTACATAGAGAAATTGTGATCTAGCCAGTAGTAACCAATTTCAAAAACAAACAAGAAAGAGCACAGTCAAGAACTGTCCCTGGGGTGTGAGGAACTGTGATGATGATCAAGAGAGGTACAGAGGTACAGTGGGCTTGGTATATGGATCTTCAAGAGCTGTCTCGGGTTAGACGTAGATTCAGAACTGCTGTGATCTGCTGTGATCTGGAGTCTGGCATTGTCTCCAGGATGAAGATGGAAAGCAGCTGTCAGATGAGGACATCAGAGCAGAGGCTGACACCTTCATGTTTGAGGGTGAGGGTCCCAGTGTAGGACTATAGAGGGAGCAGTAGTCTTCATTTCAGGAACATTGAATGGACCCTAAAATCCCACAATCATCTGTCTTCCCTTTTTCTTATCCTTCCTGGGCCCCCTCCTACCTGGTGCTGCCCACTTTGTGGTGTTGAAGTGACTCTGAGACCCAAGCCCACCTATCTGCCCCTCAGGTCATGACACCACAGCCAGTGGGCTCTCCTGGATCCTGTACAACCTGGCGAGGCACCCGGAATACCAGGAGCGCTGCCGACAGGAGGTGCGGGAGCTGCTGAAGAACCGTGAGTCTACAGAGATTGAGTGGTGAGCATATTAATATATTAATGCGTCCTTCTCCTGGCTCCACTCCTCGGGAAGCAGAGGGTCTCTTTTGCTGATTCTTCCATTATTTAATGGTGAGAACAGTATCCACCTCACTAAAAAGAAGAAGTTTTGTGCTTTGAGACAGAAGGATTTTAACTTCTAAGAGAATTACTGACAATATAGTAGTGTGTAAGGGCAGATGATGTCACTTATCAGAAAATCAATGCATGTAAACTCTCCCTCCTCTTTCCCCATCTCATATAACATGCTTCATTGTCTTACCTCTCTGTCTGTCTGCTCTTCTGTTCCCTATTTCCTGCAAGAATAGGAATTCATAAGGGACACATGGCAAAAGTCATTGTCAGTGCGCTGTGGAATCTGTTGCATCATTCACGCTTCCACTCAGCAAATCCTCCCATAATGCCTTCTCATGGCAACTTTATGAGCAGCTATCCTGTGCTCAGGACGCAGCTGAAGGAAATGCTGTCAGGAGCTCTAAGCCTGGCTGGAGGATAGTCCTGCGTCAGGGCACTCCCGGGACACACGGGCAGCTGTGAGTTTTGGAGTAAGAGAAGCAAGGCTGGGTTAAAGGATCTGTTTCCATCTAGAACCCCTAGTGGGCAAGAGGAGATAGCCAGTTGGGACTCGGGTACAGTGAAGAGAAGCAGAGGTGGTGGGAAAGGGTAGAGACAAGAGGAGTGGTGCTTTGTGACTTTTCTTGGGAAGATGTGAGCAAAAGTCTATTTGTCTCCTGGACAACAGACCAAAGAAATGATTCTATGAAAAACCAATTTAGTAAAACAAGGAGTTTATTAGAATGTCTCACATCAGCTTGAGTGAGGGGTTATTTTCAGCTGAAAACCCCACCCTAATGTGGATGAGGACTCAAAAAAGCTGCATCCCCGGAGCTCTCTGTCCAGCAGTTATTACTTTTTACTTAACCTTGAGAATCGTTTAGGTTTCAGGAATTTCCTAAGACTTGTGAGTTGTTCATACCTTGAGCCTGAGAAGTTTTGTGTACGACCTGAGTCTTTTGGAGCTCCCCCTGGGGTGGAATGTCTTAGTTTGGACAAATTTGTTACACAACGAGGGGGAGGGGGATTGGAAAGAGAAGGGGAATAGAAAAAAAGGAGAAATAGCAAAGATAGGGTTGTGAGAAAAGCATAGGGAGAGTGTAAGAGAAAGAAGGAAGTGAGGTGGGGATAGGGAAGAGGGGGAACGGGAAAAAGAAGTTGGAGAATGAAAGGACGGAGGGAGGAGAAAGGGAAGAAATGAAAAGAGAGAGGACGGAGAGCTTGCCTGTGAAGGAGCAGGGTGGAACAGAGAAAAAAGAAGACAGTGTGGATACAAGGATGTGAGCGGGGCGGGAGAGACTCAAACAGAGGCAGCAGAGCAGAGAGAGAAAGGAGATAAAGAGCAAGCACCGCCAAGCAGTGGTGGCGCCGCCTTCAGTCCCAGCACTCTGGAGGCAGAGGCAGGTGGATCTGTGACTTTGAGGCCAGCCTGGTCTACAGATTGACTTCCAGGACAGCTAAGAAAAAAAAAAAGGCAAACATGATATCTGTGTTGTCTCTTAGTTCTTTGATTTTGGCCTTACCAAAGGAAAATTTCTTTTTAAAAGGCATTTTTGAGTTCCTTTTTTATGGTAGACATTTGTACTTGTTTACTCCAGAAAAAGTTTCTAAAGATACCTGGCTAAATTCTATCCACTACTTTTCTAAGTCTCTTCTTTTCATGGGGATAGTTTAAGACTGTGGGGAAAGGTTATGTGGGAAACACAGGACCTGATGGTCTCTGTTTCAGTCCTGGTAATTGTGTGTTGGTTTCCTCAGGGACGACCTGAACCAGCTGCCCTTCCTGACCATGTGCATCAAGGAGAGTCTGCGCCTGCATCCTCCGGTTACAGTCATCGCCCGTCGCTGCACCCAGGACGTTGGTCTCCCAGATGGCCGGGTCATCCCTAAAGGTGCCCACGGGACAGGGAAGGAGGGACCTGGGCACACAGTAAAGTTTATCCAGCAGCTGGCTAACCCCATGGCACCACTTCACCACAGGTGTCGTCTGCATGATCAGTATTTTCGGGACCCACCACAACCCAACTGTGTGGCCTGACCCTGAGGTGCTGCAACCGCTCTTCCCCATTCTTTTTCTCCACAATGATACCAGCAGAAGGAGCAGGTTTTAGCTGGGGAAATCAGAACTTCCCTTCCCTACCACACTCAGGACTCTGTGCTTGAAGATGCCATTCATTGTCTCTTTCAGGTCTATGACCCCTTCCGCTTTGATCCAGAGAACATCAAGGACAGGTCACCTCTGGCTTTTATTCCCTTCTCCGCTGGGCCCATGTGAGGCCAGAGGGCTTGAGGTGATGTGGCAAAGGTTTAGTAAAGATGGAGAAGATGGGAATTTGGGACAGTCAGGATCTAGGCCTCGTCCCTGCATCGTAGCAGGTTAAGGAAAGATGTGCAGTGTCAGGGTTGGGAAGGTCCAAGAACCACAGCCCTGTGCTCACACGCCACCCAGCTGATAGTTTCAGTTGGCCTCTGAGTCTGACTGAGGTTCACGGGATACAGAATGTAGGTGTAGACGAGAAATCCCGAATATGTTAGTTCCCCTTGGGTGCTTCTCCAGCTGGCTGACTAGGTACCTAGGTCAGGTTTCAGTGATAGCTGGGTCCTGAATGAGATCAGGATACAAAGTTCCCACCTCGCCCTGCCGCAGGAACTGCATAGGACAGACTTTCGCCATGAACGAGATGAAGGTGGCACTGGCGCTCACACTGCTGCGCTTCCGCGTCCTGCCCGACGACCAGGAGCCGCGCAGGCAGCCGGAGCTGATCCTGCGCGCGGAAGGCGGGCTATGGTTGCGGATGGAGCCATTGAGCCCACAGTGACCACTAAGCTTGGATGGATCATCCCACCCATCCACCTACCTCTATAGATCCCAAAATAAAAAGAGCAGTCGCCTGTGCTGGAGGCTCGCCGAATACCAGCAGGAGGCGCTGGAGGACAACAGGGAAGCAACAGTTGGGGTCTGGGGGAGGGATGGGGCTGAGAAGTCTTTGGGTCAAGACCACTGACTTCCTCTGGCTGTTCACAGGCCCCGCATTGTCCTCCAGCCTAGCAGGACTTACTCTCTTGAACAATAGACAGCTAAGGGGAAGTGTCTGGGCAGGATGGAGGCCAGTCTCGAGCTCAGAAAACCTTTTAAACTGAGGTACATTCCCATCGCCTTGACCTCCATTCTACTCCCCAAACTTCTCTCGTTCTGGGATTCTGCAGTGTGTGAAAACTACATTTCTCGGTTTATTAAACCTAACAAGTCAAGCATTTGTTGTAGGGTTTTCTTTTCTTTTCCTTTTCCTTTTTCTTTTCTTTTGTGTCTGTCTGTGGTGTGTGTGTGTGTGTGTGTGTGTGTGTGTGTGTGTGTACCAGTACCATAAGATGAAGGCAGGCTGATTTATTGGTCTTCCGAATGCTCACGTCCTTAATTGAAGAATTGTAGTGTAGGCGTTGCATTTGGGGGAGGTTTGTCCTCTTATTACACTGTCTTTTCATACCACAGATTAATAACCTCACTTCAGTACTGCAGCTCTCCTGAGGTACTTGTTATTGCCTTTCTTTTGATCTTCTTCTGCTCACATTTTCCTTACTACTCACAGCAGCTGGAGAGGACAGAAAGCACAGACATTTCTAAGATATAGACATTTCAGCAGAGGGTATGATATATTTTTTTCCTAGAACACCTTCAATAACTCAAAGGACAGTAGGCAGAGCCTCACTTGGGATCCTCACAGTGGCAATGCCATGTCTGTTTTTGGTATTGATTTCCTTTAATGATTCATTGAGCTTTATTGGGATTGCTTTAGTGAACATGGATATGAATTCATTTATTTATTAGAGCATGGGTAAGTAATCATTGACTACACTATTGGAGAAAACGACCCCCCCCCCCATTCCTCTCTGTTCTTGCATGCTGTCTACTGCAAAATTTAGTATAGGGATCACAGTTGTTCTTGATCCCTAATCTGATTATTGTAGTAATGCCTGGCTATTCCCACCTTGTCCGATGGTCAGAGAGGTGGAGGTTGCTCTAAGTGGTTGACAAGTGTAGTCGCACACTCCAACTCAGGATGTAATTACTTGATTCCTTTGACATTAAGATAGCTCTTCCAGGTAGTCCTTGCCATCTTGACAGGTGGTCAGGATATGAGAGTACACTTCTGCTCCTTCTTTTGAAACGATGAGGTCACCTGGGGAGTGGTTGCCTTCAGGATACATTGTCTAAAGCAGCTTCAATGCCTAAACAATAGAATGGTAATGATTTGATGTCTCAAAGTGTTAAAGCGATTGACTGTTTGAGTTGTCCTTTGTATCATGTTAATAAAGTCTTTTGTTACATCCTTCCCACTCCCTGTTTATATTGGGTATAAAAGCTATGGAAAAATAAACGCAGATGATTTCAGGATTCACTGGAACGCCCTCCCAGTACTTTCTTTGGTTTCTGTCTTATTATTTTCACACGTGTCTTAATATTCTTTACTAATTTTTTTTATTTTTAAATACATTTTTATTGATATTTAATGAGCTCTACATTTTTCTCTGCTCCCCTCCTTGCCTCTCCCTTTCCCCATTTAATCTTCCCCCAAGGTCCCCATGCTCCCAATTTACTTAGGAGATCTTGTCTTTTTCTACTTTCTACTTCCCATATAGATTAGATCTATGTAAGTCTCTCTTAGGGTCTGCACTGTTGTCTAAGTTCTCTGGGATTATGGTTTGTAGGCTGTATTTCTTTGCTTTATGTTTAAAAACTACCTATGAGTGAGTACATGTGATAATTGTCTTTCTGTGTCTGGGTTACCTCATTCAAAATAATGCTTTCTAGCTCCATCCATTTTCCTGCAAAATTCAAGATGTCGTTATTTTTTTCTGCTGTATAGTACTCCATTGTGTAAATGTACCACATTTTCCTTATCTTTACTAATATTTCTAAAACCTCATACCCCTACCCTGGCAAGAGATATGTTTGTTGAGGCCAGTCCATGAAAATTGATCCATGTTTAAGTAGTTGAATATAACTCAGGGTGTGTCTTGATACTAAAGTGTTTGCCAAAGAGTTCCACCCCTAACACCACACAATGAAAGAAAAGCATGAACAGAAATACTTCTCAGCTGGGTCACAGTTTAAACACAAAAGCCCCAGGAGACTCCAGCTGCGGTGATGCCCTGGCATCCACGTGCCAAGAGTTACAGTGCTCTGTAAGAACCTGCCATCTCTAACCTTGCTTAGAAACTTTCCGTGCCCATCAGGCAAAGCCCCTGGGCTTCTGCCCTGGAGGACACATTAGAACAAAGTTCAATTGTTTTCACTGGCTTTAAATAGTCAGATGGGGCATCTTCTTACAGACTACCAAACTTCCTTACAATAACAGTCCCCAGGAAACCAATTCCAAGTTTTGCCAGGGCTCCCAGCAGGGGGATTTTTAGTGGCACCTGGGGACTCATTAAAAGTTGACAGACAATTCCAGTCTCCACTTTATTTGCTCAAATTACAGAGCCTCTGAGGACCAGCCACAGAGATGCAGACAACTGAGGCTGATGCATACACAGCCCCAGGTTAAGATGGAGAAACCCTGCTACCCACACCAGAGCAATGATGGTTACCCAGGTGATTTTTCTGCTTAGTTTCCAGCCTAAACTTGAGAGTCTATTTATCAAGGAAGACCTACAGTTAAGTACTGGAGGTGGCCCTCTGTTTTCCCAGGACACAAAAGTCCCAGAGTCAACTGCTACAGACAGTACTGTGACACTCTGCCTTGTAGAGCATGGTCTCCATGAGCAACACATGCTCCTGGAACTCAGGGATGTCCTGTGGGGCTCTGACACCTCTTCTTCCACTGTAGTGTTCAACACATTGTCATGTGAATAACACATCCAGCAATGTCCCCTATCCCACTAGACTCACAACCCCAAAAGGACAGGGACATAGTGAACTCCTTCAAAGATGTGTGATGTGGGATTCCCCTTTTTATGCTGTGAATATGTTTTATTATCATTGGTTAAAAAAGAAGTTGTTTTGAACTATGGCAGGTCAGAATATAGCTAGGCAGGAAAACTAAACTGAATGCAGGGAGAAAGAAGGCAGAGTCAGGCAAATGCCTTGTAGCCACCCAAGAAGCAAAATGCAAGGTAACAAACCATGGGCCTCATGGTAAAATATAAAATAATAGAATGGATTAACTTAAGATGTGCTAGCTAGGGCTGGAGAGATGGCTCAGCGGTTAAGAGCATTGCCTGCTCTTCCAAAGGTCCTGAGTTCAATTCCCAGCAACCACATGGTGGCTCACAACCATCTGTAATGAGGTCTGGTGTCCTCTTCTGGCCTGCAGGCATACAAGCAGACAGAATACTGTATAAACAATAAATAAATAAATATTAAAAGATGTGCTAGCTAGGAATATGCCTGAGCTGTTAGTCAAAATATTTATCGCGAGCTAACCAAGCAGCGCAGAGTTTCGATCTGGGCACCGAGTGAAACATCATTGTGGTGAGTGAGTGCTGTGGCAGCTGGGATCATACCTCAGCCCGCCCACACTTCCTGGCCATCCTACAGGGGCTATACTGCCCAAACCGCCTCTCTCTTCCTATCCCACTCAGCTTACATCCAGATCCCCACACCCCCTGTCTCCCTCCCTCCTTTGGGGCATAGCGCCTCCCTGCCCAGCCTGCTAGGACGCTGGGACCGAATCTGAACCGGGAGGACATAGGGGTGGCCGGTAGCTCCTTTGTTCCCATAGCCTGCCCGCAGCGAGCGGGGTGGGCCCTTTGTTCGCGAGCTAACCAAGCAGCGCGGAGTTTCGATCTGGGCACCGAGTGAAACATCATTGTGGAGAAACATCTCTGGGGAGTGACATCACTGGGAAGGTACATCAGTGGGCAAGAAGACCTGATCCTATAAAAGAAGATCCAAAGGGGAGTATTGGGAGGAAGAGATGGGCAGACGCCAATGCAGGAATTCTCCCAACAATCTGAAAAACAACACGAAACCACCAGAAGCCAGTGACCCCACAAAGGGGGACATGAACACCTTAATCAAGAAGAAGTAGAAAAAACTGACTTCATGAAAGTGATTGACACCCTTAAACAGCATATAAAAAACGCCCTAGAAATGGATGAGAAGTATAATAGAAAGTTCGAGGAATTGAGTAAATCAGTGAATGATACCCTAGGAAACCAAGGAAAAACAATCAAGCAGATAAAGGAAACAGTTCATGACTTGAAAACTGAAATGGAGGCAAAGAAGAAAACACAAACAGAGGGCCGACTGGACATGGAAAATCTAGGTAAATGAATAGAGACTACAGAATCAAGTATAACCAGCAGAATACAAGAGATAGAAGAAAGAATCTCAGATTCTGAGGATAACATAGAGAAAATAAACACTCTGATCAAAGAAAACAGCAAGTCCAACAAACTCTCATCACAAAACATTCAGGAAATATGGGACACAATAAAAAGACCAAACCTAAGAATAATTGGAGTAGAAGAAGGAGAAGAAGTGCAGCTCAACGGTACAGAAAATATACTTAATAAAATTATAGAAGAAAACTTTCCCAACCTGAAGACAGATGTACCTATGAAGGTTCAAGAAGCATACAGAACACCAAATAGGCTGGATCAAAAGAAAACATCCCCTCGCCATATAATAATCAAAACACAAAATATACAGAATAAAGAAAGAATATTAAGAGCCGCAAAGGAAAAAGGCCAAGTTACTTATAAAGGTAAACCTATCAGACTTACACCTGACTTCTCTATGGAAACCATGAAAGCCAGAAGGTCCTGGATAGATGTTCTCCAAAAACTAAGAGACCACGGATCCAAGCCCAGACTACTATATCCAGCCAAACTTTCATTCACTATAAATGGAGAAAACAAAATTTTCCAGGATAAAAACAAATTTAAACAATACGTAGCCACAAATCCAGCCTTACAGAAAATAATAGAAGGAAAATCACAAACCAAGGAGTCCAACAATGACCACAATAACTCAGACATCTAGAGACTCTTCACCAGCGCAAATCAAAGAAGGAAAACACACAAACCCTACTACTTAAAAAGTGACCGGAGTTAACAACCACTGGTCATTAATATCACTTAATATCAATGGGCTCAACTCACCTATAAAAAGGCACAGGCTAAGAGATTGGATAAGAAAACAGGATCCAACATTCTGCTGTCTACAAGAAACACACCTCAACCACAAAGACAGGCACCTACTCAGAGTAAAGGGCTGGGAAAAGGCTTATCAAGCAAATGGACCTAAGAAACAAGCAGGTGTGGCCATACTAATTTCTAACAAAGTTGACTTCAAACTTAAATCAATCAGAAGAGATGGAGAGGGACATTTTATACTCATAACAGGAACAATTCATCAGGAAGAAGTCTCAATCCTGAATATCTATGCCCCTAATATAAAAGCACCCACGTACGTAAAAGAAACATTACTAAAACTCAAGGCAGCCATCAAACCACACACACTAATAGTAGGAGACTTCAACACTCCTCTCTCACCAATGGACAGGTCAATCAGACAGAAACCTAACAGAGAAATTAGAGAATTAATGGAGGTAATGAAGCAAATGGACTTAACAGACATCTATAGATTATTCCACCCAAAGAGGAAAGAATATACCTTCTTCTCTGCAGCTCATGGAACCTTCTCGAAAATTGACCACATACTTGGTAACAAAGCGAACTTACACAGTTACAAAAAAATATTAGTAACCACCTGTGTCTTATCAGATCACCATGGATTAAAGTTAGAATTCAACAACAATGCTACCCCCAGAAAGCCTACAAACTCATGGAAACTGAACAGTCATCTACTGAACCATACCTGGATTAAGGAAGAAATAAAGAAAGAAATTAAAGTCTTCCTTGAATTCAATGAAAATAAAGAAACAACATACTCGAACTTATGGGACACTATGAAAGCAGTCCTGAGAGGAAAGTTCATAGCACTAAGTGCCCACCTAAAGAAAACAGAGAAAGCACATATTGCAGACTTAACAGCCCACTTGAAAGCTCTAGAAAAAAAAGAAGCAGACTCACCTAGGAGGAGTAGAAGACTGGAAATAATCAAATTGAGGGCTGAAATCAACAAAATAGAAACACAGAAAACAATCCAAAGAATCAATGAAACAAAAAGCTGGTTCCTGGAGAAAATCAACAAGATAGATAAACCCCTATCCAAACTAATCAAACGAAAGAGAGAGAACACGCAAATTAATAAGATCAGAAATGAAAAGGGGGATATAACCACAGACACAGAGGAAATTCAGAGAGTCATTAGATCTTACTACAAAAGCCTATATGCACAAAACTGGAAAATGTAAAAGAAATGGAAGCTTTTTTAGATAAATACCATTTACCAAAACTAAACCAGGACCAGGTGAACAATCTAAGCAGACCTGTTAAGTCGCGAAGAATTAGAAGCTGTTATCAAAAACCTCCCTACCAAAAACAGCCCAGGACCAGATGGTTTCAATGCAGAATTCTACCAGAACTTCCAAGAAGACCTAATACCTATACTCCTTAATGTATTCCACAATATAGAATCAGAAGGGTCATTACCAAATTCCTTTTATGAAGCCACAATTACTCTGATACCAAAACCACTCAAAGACTCAACCAGGAAAGAGAACTACAGGCCAATCTCACTCATGAATATCGACGCAAAAATCCTCAACAAAATACTGGCAAATCGAATCCAAGAACACATCCGAAAAATTATCCATTATGATCAAGTAGGCTTCATTCCTCAGATGCAGGGCTGGTTCAACATACGAAAATCTATCAATGTAATCCAGCATATAAATAAACTGAAAGAAAAAAACAATATGATCATTTCATTAGATGCTGAAAAAGCATTTGACAAAATTCAACATCCATTTATGTTAAAAGTCTTGGAGAGATTAGGGATACAAGGGTCATACCTAAATATAATAAAAGCTATATACAGCAAGCCGACAGCTAACATCAAATTAAACGGAGAGAAACTCAAAGCCATCCCGCTTAACTCAGGAACACGGCAAGGCTGTCCACTCTCACCATACCTCTTCAATATAGTGCTTGAAGTTCTAGCAATAGCAATAAGACAACATAAGGGGATCAAGGGGATTCGAATTGGAAAGGAAGAAGTTAAACTTTCGTTATTTGCAGATGATATGATAGTGTACATAAGCGACCCCCAAAACTCCACCAAAGAACTTTTACAGCTGATAAACAGCTTTAGTAATGTGGCAGGATACAAGATCAACTCCAAAAAATCAGTTGCCCTCTTATACACAAAGGATAGGGAAGCAGAGAGGGAAATCAGAGAAGCTTCACCATTCACGATAGCCACAAACAGCATAAAATATCTGGGGGTAAATCTAACCAAGGAAGTGAAAGATCTATTTGACAAGAACTTTAAGGCATTGAAGAAAGAAATTGAAGAGGATACCAAAAAATGGATGGACCTCCCTTGCTCTTGGATTGGGAGGATCAACATAGTAAAAATGGCAATTCTACCAAAGGCAATTTATAGATTCAATGCAATCCCCATCAAGATCCCATCAAAATTCTTCAGAGATCTGGAGAAGACAATAATCAACTTTATATGGAAAAACAAAAAACCCAGGATAGCCAAAACAATCCTATACAATAAAGGATCTTCTGGAGGCATTACCATCCCTGACTTCAAACTCTATTACAGAGCTACAGTAATGAAAACAGTGTGGTACTGGCATAAAAACAGAGAAGTCGACCAATGGAATCGTATAGAAGACCCGGATTTTATCCCACAAACCTATGAACACCTCATTTTCGATAAAGGAGCTAAAAGTATGCAATGGAAGAAAGAAAGCATCTTCAACAAATGGTGCTGGCACAACTGGATGTCAACCTGTAGAAGAATGAAAATAGACCCATATCTCTCACCGTGCACAAAACTCAAGTCCAAATGGATTAAAGACCTCAATATCAGTCCGAACACATTGAACCTGATAGAAGAGAAAGTGGGAAATACCCTACAACAGATGGGCACAGGAGATCGCTTCCTATGTATAACCCCAGAAGCACAGACATTAAGGGCAACATTGAATAAATGGGACCTACTTAAACTGAGAAGCTTCTGTAAAGCAAAGGACACTGTCACTAAGACACAAAGGCAACCTACTGACTGGGAGAAGATCTTCACCAACCCCGCAACAGACAAAGGTCTGATCTCCAAAATATATAGAGAACTCAAGAAACTAGACTTTAAAATGCTAATTAACCCAATTAAAAAATGGGGCACTGAACTGAACAGAGAATTCTCAACAGAAGAAGTTCAAATGGCCAAAAGACACTTAAGGTCGTGCTCAACTTCCTTAGCAATCAGGGAAATGCAAATCAAAACAACTTTGAGATATCATCTTACACCTGTCAGAATGGCTAAACTCAAAAACACCAAGGATAACCTTTGCTGGAGAGGCTGTGGAAGAACGGGTACCCTCATCCATTGCTGGTGGGAATGCAATCTTGTGCAACCACTGTGGAAGTCAGTGTTTCGGTTTCTCAGGAATTTCGGGATCAACTTACCCCTGGACCCAGCAATACCACTCTTGGGAATATACCCAAGAGATACTCTATCAAATGACAAAAGCATTTGTTCAACTATGTTCATAGCAGTATTATTTGTAATAGCCAGAACCTGGAAACAACCTAGATGCCCTTCAATGGAAGAATGGATGAAGAAAGTATGGAATATATACACGCTAGAGTACTACGCTGCGGTAAAAAACAATGACTTCTCGAATTTTGCATGCAAATGGATGGAAATAGAAAACACTATCCTGAGTGAGGTGTCCCAGACCCAAAAAGATGAATATGGGATGTACTCACTCACAATTGGTTTCTAGCCATAAATAAGGACCACGGAGTCTACAATAGGTGAACCTAAAGAAGCTAAGGAAGAAGGTGAACTGAAGGAAAAACATATAGTTGTCCTCTTCGCTAAGGGAAGTAGACCAAATTTCCGAGGAGAAAATGGGATCTTGGGGGGGGGGGATGGGGGTAAGGGGAGATGGGGAGAGAAAAGGTAGAAGGGAAGGAGGGGGGACCTGGGAAACGGGAGAACTGGGATAAAGGAAAGGTGGATAGGGGAGCACGGAACCACAATTCTTAGTTAAGGGAGCCACTTTAGGGTGGGCAAGCGACTTGACCCTAGAGGGGCTCCCTAGTGCCCAAGATGAGGTTCCCAGTTAGTTCCTTGGGCAGCTGAGGATTGGGAACCTGAAATGACCCTATCCTAGAGCAATACTGACGAATATCTTGCATATCATCATAGAATCTTCATCTGGTGATGGATAGAGATCGAGACAGTGACCCACACAGGAGCACTGGACTGAGCTCCCAAGGTCCTAAGGAGGAGCAGAAGGAGGGAGAACATGAGCAAAGAATTCTGGACCACGAGGCGTGCATCCACCCACTGAGACAGAGGAGCTGATCTACGGGGAGCTCACCAAGGCCAGCTGGACTGTGACCGAAAAAGCATGGGATAAAACCGGACTCTCTGAACATGGCGAACAATGAGGGCTGATGAGAGGCCAAGGACAATGGCAGGGGGTTTTGATCCTACTTAATGTGCTGGCTTTGTGGGAGCCTAGCCAGTTTGGATGTTCACCTTCCTAGATATGGACGGAGAGGACCTAGGACTTAACACAGGGCAGGGAACCCGGACTGCTCTGTGGACTGGAGAGGGAGGGGGAGAGGAGTTGGAGGAGGGGGAGAAGGGTGGGAGGAGGGGGAGAAGGGTGGGAGGAGGGGGAGAAGGGTGGGAGGAGGGGAAGGGAAATGGGAGGCTGGGAGGAGGTGGAAACTTGTTTTTTGTTTATGTTTTTTTTTCTTCTTTTCGCAATAAAAAAAATCATACAAAAAAAAGACAAAATATATATATATATATATAATTAATATATTTTTGTGATTGTTTTGGGTCTAGGTGGCCAGGAAACAAAAGCAGTCTCCTTTTACATAATGGAGCCCAATGTTCGGCAACATACATTCTCATAAAGCCTAAGAAAGCTTAGAAAAGGCTGCTAGACCCACAAAAATGGGAATTAGTTTGAGCTTCTTGGTAGCCACATATTTTCAGATAGGCTCTGTTTGCTGGTGGTGAGCAGAGTAGCGACTCTTTTAAGAGAAGGCTTCCTGACTCAGCCTTGGCAGCAAAAACTTCACAGTTCATGCTGGCAGCTCTGGATCATTCGAGAGTTCTTGCTACAGAGCACTTAAATGGGGTATGTGATCAGAGTGGTTTGTTGGTATCTAGTTTCTTGAGTTTTTTTTTATGTATTTTGGATATTAACCCTCCATTGGATATAGTGTTAAGGAAAATATTTTTGCATTTTGTAAGCTTTTATTTTGTCTTATTGACAGTGTCCTTTGCCTGGTTTTATGTTGAGGTGATAAATATGGATCTATTTTCATTCTTCTACATACAGACTCCCTGATTTCAAGCTGTACTACAGGGCTATAGTAATCAAAGAACTGCATGATGTTGGCATTAAAAAAAGATGTGTCGATCAATGGAATCAAATCAAAGACCCAGACACAAATTCACACATCTATGGACACCTGTTTTATATATATATATATATATATATAAAGAAGTCAGAAGGTTCAGTAGTCGCGGTTGGTGGGCAGCAGCTGAGCCAAGATGTTACGGAATCTGCTGGCCCTCCATCAGATTGCCCAGAGGACCATCAGCACTACTTCACGGAGGAATTTTGAAAATAAAGTTCCAGAGAAACAAAAGCTGTTTCAGGAAGATAATGGAATCCCAGTGCATCTGAAGGGCGGGGCCGCTGATGCCCTCCTCTACAGACTCACAATGGCTCTGACAGTTGGTGGAACAGCATACGCCATCTATCAGTTAACCATGGCTGCATTTCCCAAGAAGCAGAACTGACTTCGTCATCCCAGGCTTCACATGGTTCGATTGCATTCAGCGCTTGATGGACCAGGAATCTGATGAGTAACTGAGCTCTTTGGGGAATCACTATTTATTGACGTGTACTAACTGTCAGCAATAAAGCAGTCTTTACCATGAAAAAAAAAAGAAGTCAGAAATACACAAGGGGGGGGAGAGCATTTTCAATTAATGGCACTGATCTAACTGGATGTCTGTGTGTAGAAGAATGAAAACAGATCTATATTTATTACCCTGCACAAAACTCAAGCTCAAGTGGATCAAAGACCTCAACATATAAACCAGTTACACTCAACCCGATGGAAGAGAAAGTGGGGAATAACCTTGGATGTACTCCACAGGAAACAACTTCCTGGACAGAAAGAACACTAATAGTATAGGCACTAAAGTCAACAATTAATAAAGGGTACAGTACCTCATGAGATTGAAAAGCTTTTATAAGACAAAGGACACTGTTAATAATACAAACTGGAAGCTTACAGAATAGATGTGATTGTTGCCTGGATATTTTCCCAACTGCTATTTTGTTTAAATACACTGGCAATAAACTGCCAGGCGTCAGACTTTCTAGGAGTTTAATCCAGCCTGACAGAGTATGCTCGGCTGAACTGAGTCTTCATTCTCCCCTCATCTTGGATCATTTTACCTGCCTACCATGACACCTGTGGGGACCCCCTCACATCTTTAATTTTTAAGCATTCATTTAATTAATTTTTGTGTTCAGTCATGTCCCTATTAGCACACCACCATATGTATATGAATGAAAGTTGGAGTACAAGTTGTGAGAGTCTGTTTTCTCCTCCCACCTGTGGACTCCATGGAGCATATGCAGGTCATAAGTCTTGGCAGGTTCCTTTTTCTGCCAAACCTTCTTTTAAAAGAGGGACTTGTCTCCCTAAAAGGAATTTCACACAGCTCTAATAACTCCTCAGACCACCTGACAGAACGAGACTGAAGCCCAGACATCGATGGGCCAATGGTGGAACCATATCTTGATAGGTATGTGCTATTGTACATTCATGTGAGTGTGTAAGTGTACACGCCCAGGCACAGCCATTCAGAAGTCAAAACAAGACACTGTCTCCCTCTGACAGGCTCTATCCAGTTACTCGAGACAAAGTCTCTGATCCAGAAGCTTGCTATTTTAACTAGGCTGGCTGGGCCAGTAAGCTTTCAGGATCTGCTTGTATCTGCCTTCTGAGACTGGGATTATGGGCAAATGCAGCCATGCCTAACTTTACGTGGGTCACGGGGATTCAAACTCAAGTCCTCAAGCTTTCAGAATAAGCTCTCCTACCCACTGAGGCATTTGCCCAGCCCCCACAGTGGTTTTATGGCATTTCCATACACGTGTCATGATGCTTTGTCCTCATTCCTCCCTCCCGTGAGCTCTTCAGGTTGCTTCTCCTGCTTTCGCTTCCCCAGTGCGAGGAGTACAGGCGTGTGGCATCTTGTGAAAGGCCTGTTTGCCCCACCTCTGGACACTTCCAAGACTTGACTAAAATGTGCTCCCTCTTTCCACAGATTCAGAGGTAGTCAACACATGAGATGGTGAAATAGAACTCCCACCAATGGAGTGAGACACAGTCAGCATCTGCTTTAGAATAAACACAAAGTGAACTTCCTGCCGCCGCCACCCTGGCCTGTGCTTGCTTTCTGGTTTGAATCAGGATGCATCCTTTTTACAAAAAGAAATTGCCTTGCTGAGTTGCTTTGCTTGTGTGTTTCCTTGTGTGACACTGAGAATATTCTTTTCTAATATGCTTCTGACATACAGGCTCAAGACCCTCGGGCACCACACTCCACAGCTCCTCTGGCATACAAACTCCAACCTAAGTCTGGAATCCCTGCCGTGACCCTAGCAGGTACTGCCCTGGCTGTGGAAACACAGTGATGCCAGCACCCAGGTGCCCTCGAAGACCCCAGTGAGCACTCAGAAAATGACAGGATAGCAGATCCCAGTTCAAAGCAACAAGACCATTGTCTCTGTCTCCAGCAGATTTCCTTCCAAAACACAGCTACGTGTTGCAAAATCTAACTGGTCTTAATAAAAGCTCAGAGTCAGATATCAGGCTAAATGTTGAAAGATCAGAGAAGCAGAGCACTCAGCCACTGGAGAGACTTTTTACCTCTACTGAATCCTCAGACCAAATGGGGTATCCTGTCTCTATGACTCTGATTGAATGGCATCTGTATGAAACCTCATACTGAATCCTGAGCTCCCGTCTCCTCCCACCTTATATCCCTCTCTCTGCCCAGCTATATCACTTCCCTGGCCCTGGCTTTCCAGACCTGACACTTGCTCTTAACACTTGGGGCAATTCCTGCTTCCTCCTCTACAAAGAAGTGTCACAGGTATGCTCAGGGAGTTCTAGACCCCCGTGTCCATGGCGACAGCACGTGACATCAGAGAGGAAAGACCACATAGGACAGGTGAGGTCACACTGGAGGAGAAGGGAGGGCTGGATGATGCTGGAGAAGGTGATCCTAGGCACCAATACAAGAAAGTGGGCAGCAGCGGAAGACTGGAAGCTCTTGACATACCCCGGCTTCTCTCAACCAAGGACACGCACTTGAAAAGCCTGTTGTAGGCAAATGAAAGAAAGAAGTATAAAGGAAGGGATGTGACTGGTTCTGGGGTTTGGTAGCAAATGAATGAAAAAATAAAGAAATAAAAAGGAAAGGAAACATGACTGTTTCTAAGTATGGTGGAGGAGAAAGTTTATTATAGGCATGGGGGAGAGTGCAGCCAGAGGCGGGGACCTCTGAGGGTCCAGAGTGGGCAACAGACTGAGCATGTGAGGAGAGGAGGGAGTGGTAGGGAAAGAGGAGAGAGAGGAACCAGGTGCAGCAGCCAGGAGATCCAAAGGTACAAAGAGAGCGGGGGATCAAAATGGTTGGATTATATAGGGAAGGGCAACCCAGCCCCCTGGACTGGAATGCCAGCCAGGATTAGGACTGAGGGATGCTGGCCAGGTCCACTGTGATATGTTAAATAGACACCTCAGCCATCTGTCCCAGGTTTGAAACCTAACAGTAGGAATTAGGGACAGGTGGATACTGTGTAGATGACTCATAAAAGGTCATATATCTGGGACTGGAGACTTGGCTCAGTGGTTAAAAGCACTGGCTGCTCTTTCGGATGACCCTGGTTCAATTTCCAGGACCCACATGGCAGCTCACAACTGTCTGTAACTGAAGTTCCAGGGAATCCAACACCTTTACACAAACATGCAGGTAGGCAAAACACCAATGCACATGAAAGTAACTAATTAAAAAAAAAAAAAGTCACACAGCCCCTTTCCCCTTCCTTTTCTTGGCACTGGGCCCACAGGAAAGATCTGGCACACCCCTGAGCTCCTTTGCATCTTGTTAGACCTGAGGGGGGAAACAGTACCACAACTGTTTGATTAAAGTAAGCTTTATTTAGAGATGCACGAGGAGCTGGCCAGCTGGCTGTCTCTCACATTGCAGAGAGCAGCTTCTCACTGGTTTTGAGCTCGCTTTTACAGGAACGGTTAGGGTTGACAGAAAATAGCCGTGGGAAGAAAGGAGGCAATAAACTTACGTGAAGAATACATTATATGGGCGGGGAGTCATCAAGGTATCTGGAAAGACATTTTCCTATGACAAAGGGGAGTTGTGTATCGCAGGTTCAGGAGTTCAGCCAGGCAAAGGGGTGGCCATACATCATGGGGTCACAGGTTCAGTGTAGGTTGAAAAAGATGATTTGCAGTATACATAGTATACATTAGGCTTAGGAAACAGAAACCTTTGTAAGGGCTGGAAACAATAGCAATAAATACTGTGGCTCTTTTTTTTAATTGCTTTATAAATAATACCATTCAAAATTTCCACTTCCTCCCCTCCTCCCATTTCCCTCCTGCTCACCCACTCCCTCCTCCCCCTTCAGTCCTAAGAGAGGGCAGGGTACCCGGCCCTGTGGGAAGTCCAAGGCCCTCCCCCTTCCATCCAGGCTTAGGAAGGTATGCATCCAAATAGACTTGGATCTCCAAAAGCCAAATACTGTGGCTCTTTAACAAGAATGTGGCTCCTGTTTTGGTTCCACAAGTTCTCCTTAAAAAAAGCTATCTCCTTTCTTGTACAGTTCATTGAAAAAGGCTTGAGCATCTGGAAAGTCAGTGGCTGCCTTCCAGACTCAAGTCCATGCAAGTAACACTGATAGCCCCACCTTCAGGAATTTGAAATGAGATTTTTTTTTTTACACATAATTTCTCAATCTCTCCATTTTCAACCAAAAAAAAATACAAACACACAAATAAATGAATATAGTTACTCAAGGCATGGAGACAGTGGCATTTTTAGAGACAAAAATTAAAACAAAAATGTTCACACTTTAATGATACTGACTACTTAGCTTAGCCCAATGACTTGTGGAGTCATATACAAAGATTTACAACCTACCTTCCAAATGACACATGGCCCCTGAGCCCAATGTCACTCTCAAGAGAGACAGTGAGTGTTTTGAAATCTAGCTCTGCCCTTCAAATTCAGAACTAACAGAAATGGTCACCTTGCCCTTCTCTCCGGTTTCCTCTGCCTTGCTGAACTGTTAGAGTACAGCCCTAAAGCTAGTCATCAAGGTCTACTTCCTTATTTGGTCACTTCCTCCACCTGAGGCTGACCACCAAGGTCCAGCTCAAAGAACTGAAGTCCAGCAATCAAAAGCCCCTTTTGGCTGTCCTAATTAACATGTCTGATTTAAATTAAACACCTCATCCTAACACGGGTTTCCCTTCTTCCCTTTTTAAACTGACATTTGCCTATGGGCCACATGAGTCTCCTTTCTATTCAGAGGACAAACATCCTTCCCCGTCTCCCTGGTCCCCTTCCCCCTCATGTTGCAAGAGTTCTAATTGGTATTAATAATAAAAACCCAGAGACAGATATTAGGGGATGAAAGCTGAAAGATCAGAGAAACAGAGCAGCCAGGCACTAGAGATCTTACCTCTATGGCTTTAAGCCCCAAAAGAGAGTGAGCTCCTCTCTCTACCTTGCCTTTTCACTTCTTCTCTCCACCTAGGCAAATCCCTTCCTGTCTGTACAGGAAGTATAGATAGGAACTTTCTGTTATAGCTAACTAATGGTTAGCCTCTCTGTTGTTATGATAAAATATTGACTAAAAACTACTCAAGGAAATGCTTTATGTCAGCTTACAGGTTACAGTCTGTGGAAATCGAGGCAGGAGCTCATGACAGAAACCTGGGGATAGGAACTGAAGTGGAGACCATAGAGGAAGGCTGCTTACTGGATTCCCTGCAGATAAGAACTGAAGTGGAGACCATAGAGGAAGGCTGCTTACTGGATTGTTCTCCAGGTTCACATTCAGCTGTGTTTCTTCAGGTTCAGCTGCTTGGCTAGGGGTTGGGACCACCCACAGTGGGCTGGGCCCTCTCACATCAATTATTAATCAAGAAAATGCCTCATAGCATGATCTACAGACCAATCTGATGGTGGCATTTCATCAATTGAGGTTCCCTTGTCTCAGATAATCCTAGCTTGTGTCAAGTTGACAAAACAAATAAAAAACAACGCCTCAAAACTAACCAGTATATAGAATCACAAGGAAAACACACACTCATAAGGCCACACATACTAGGACTATGTTTTGGTCTAGGGTGTGAGCAGGATTTGTTTTGTCTGACCAACAGAATGTTTAACTACAGATGTAGCCTGTGGCCTTCAGCTGGTCTATTCATTTCCTTGTATCATGTTAATGCATCTTTTTTATCTTACTCCTACCTCTGAGGGTCAGGGTATCTTCAGCAATTGGAAATTAAACGTGGGTGATTTTAGTATTCAGTGAAACTTCCTCCTGGTACTATTCTATATGTTTCTGTTTTATTATTTTTATTTGCATCTTTGTATTCTTTACTAATATTTCCAAGTCCCAACACCTCTACCCTGGTGAGTGGTAATTTTTTTGAGCCTGGTCCCCAACAGTTTCTTACTGATAAAACTTCTGAAAAGACAAAAAGGCCTTAGGAACAAAAAAAAAAAACAATGTCCCCTAGTCTCTAGCAGACAAATCTATAAGGCTTGAAGACAGACCCAGTAATTTAAGATGTTTAATATAAACCAGAGGCTCTCAACGTTCCTGATGCTGTGACCCTTTAATACAGTTCCTCGTGCTGTGGTGACTCCCAACCATGAAGTTACGTTGTTGCTTCTTCATAACTCTAATTTTGCTACTGTTATGAATTATAATGCAAATGCCTGCATTTTCCTACAGTCTTAGCTGAAAAGGTTGTTGACCCCCAAAGGGATCATGGCACACAGGTTGAGAGCCTAACTCCTAATGCCATCATACCTCACCCCAAATAGCCAGTTTCTGTGAGGAAAAATGGTATTATAAAAGATTTATTACTTCAAGAGAGTGAGCGGTCAGTCTCGGTGCAACTCTAATGCAACCCTAACCAAAAAATACAGTTCCTGCCTTGGCTTCCTATGAGCCAGGATATGTAGGCCAAATAAACCCTTGCTTCCCCAAGTTGCTTTTAGTCATATTATTTCATCACAGAAGTAGTAACCCTAAGCTGGCTTGCCATTGCCACTTCTTATGCACAGCAGGATACAAAGGGAACATAGTTCAGGTTAAATCTATGTTGCAGAGTCCTTTATTGGTTCCTAGAACCAAAAACCCATAGGAAGAGTTTGACGGTGCTGGAGGATGCTATGTACACTAGTATATACTACCCATCTATGAATCCCGAGAGATACGAAAACAGCAGACCTGCCTGACAAGGTGATCCCACCAGTATAATAGTGGCACAAATGTTATGGGAGTAACTAACCAAACTCTGGATTTAAGATTGGCTCTACAAGACAGAACTCATGCCTGACATGAAACCAAAGCTAGGTAGATCAAAGGCCCATTTTGCTAAATAGATACAGTATTAAGCCAACTCCTAAAAACTTGTTATACTCATAGATTAGTACGTCTCTCACCCCTTACCGTAACTTTCCATACTACATGTCAATTAGCACAGAAATCCACAAGTGATCCAAGGGCAGAGAATGAGAATGGAGTTTTCAGTTCTAAAAGTGATATCTAGGGGTTGGAGAGATGGCTCAGCAGTTAAGAGCACTGGCTTCTCTTTCCAGAGGTCCTGAGTTTAATTCCCAGCAACCACATGGTGACTCACAACCATCTACAGTGGGATCTGATGCCCTCTTCCAGCATAAAATTCTTCCTGCAGATAGAGCACTCTTATCCATAAAATAAAAAGTAAATCTTTAAAAACAAACAAATATCCGGGCAGTGGTGGCACATGCCTTTAATCCCAGCACTTGGGAGGCAGAGGCAGGAGGATCTCTGTGAGTTCAAGGCCAGCCTGGTCTACAAGAGCTAGTTCCAGGACAGGCTCCAAAGCTACAGAGAAACCCTGTTTAAAGAAACAAACAAACAAATAAAAAAGTGTGATATCTTTATCATACACCCTGAAGGGATCATTACCTAAAAATCTTAGGTGGCCTGAGAAGTTCTAGACTGGAAAGCTGACTTGACGCTTCTGATAAGGAAATCCATATACCAACCCTCTGATATCTACCACTATAAGACTGCAGGGGAACTGACTTGTAAATGGAAATTTCCACCCCCCCCCCCCGGCTCCCTCTTTTCCACTCTATAAAAACCCCAAGCACCCACAGCAAGTCTCTCAAAGACTGTGTTTCTTCAGTCGTTCTGATTAAACAAACAATCCTGTGTCTAGAGATGCCTGCCTTTCTTTATTCCTGTGTCATCTCCATCAATCCTGATCTCACCCTCCCTCCTCCCAAGGCTCAACTGGGGAGGAGGGGTTCATCATGGAAGAGGGGGTGGAAAGTGTATAAGAGGCAGTGGACAATTACAAGGAAGCAGTGGTTTCCAGGCCCAGTGGACTCGTGGCAGCTGGGACAGCATGCGCAAGACCTGCCCATCCTCAAGCAACCTGACAAAAATCCCAGCCTGGAGAGGCAAGCTTGGCATAGAGTCCTGCCCAAGCTCAGGAGCTACTGACAGCTAATCACTGCTGGGAGAGAGTCAGGTTTTCTTTAAGGATGTGTGCCTGGTGGTGACCATGCTCCAGGAGATGCCCAGACACCCAAAAGTATATGGATAGCACAAATAGGATCCTACAGATTTGAAAAATGAATGCAAAAAGTTGAATGGGTATGGAAAGCAGATTGGATCTGGGTGGAGTTGAAGAAAGGAGGCAAAGATGATCAAAATACACTGTATGAAATTCTCAAAGCATCAATTTCAAAATTAACAATATAAAATCAATATAAAACATTAAAATATTTTTGTGCATCAAAGAGAATGAAAGTGTACACAAAATGGTCAGAATCTGCTACATGAACCAAACAGGGAAGTCATGTTATGCAGAAAAAAATAATAAATCACTATTAATCATAATGGTTTAAAATAGGTATTATTTCTGAGTTCTGACCTATTACAAATAAATATTGACTCACTAATGAGCTCAACATAGTTTAAAATAACAGGATAAATGACTACCTAACTGGATTTTTAAAAAGTCATTCTTTGGGCAGGAGAGATGGCTCAGCCGTTAAAGGCTAGGCTCACAACCAAAAATATAAAAAGTCATTCTTTAAACTTATGTAATATTATTACAACAAAGCTTACAAAATTGTGTTACGTTAGTGCCCTTCATTTTATTTATTGTGCTTTATCCAGATGTAGGTCTCACTGTTATCCATCTTCTGATTTTAAAAAATCCTTTCATCTAACCTAGTCAGATAAAAACTTAATTCTCTAGAGCAAAAATTAAAAATATGGAGACCAGAAATACAATTTAATAATGAGTTAGCTGTGGCTCAGCACACAGAAGACAAAGACAGGCAGCTCTTTCTGAGTTTGAGGTCAGCATGGTCTACAGAGTGAGTTCCAGGACAGCCAAGGCTCTATACACAGAGAAACCCAACCAGGTGGAGTTGTTGTTACGGGGCCCCATCTTCTTCCTGAAAACTTCAAAGATTACTGCAAGAAATTCATTGTTCATTGTGGAAAACTTAAACATTAATTATATAAACATATACAGACATATATATATATATATTCAATGAAAGGTATGATATATTCAATGAAAAGTATGATAGATATGAAGAAAAGCAAAGATGTTTTCTAAATTCCCTTTTTCCTTCCGTCCCATATCACAAAACAAATGAAGAAATAAGAAAGAAGGAAAGAAAGAAAGAAAGAAAAGAAAGAAAGAAGGAAGGAAGGAAGAAGGGGAAGAAGGAAAGAAAGACAGAGAGAGAGACAGACAGACAGAGAGAGAGAGTGAGAGAGAAGAAAGAATCCCTATGTTTGTGAGCAATATGGGAAAGTCTTCAAATGTCTGGGTAGCTTTCAAAGACATAAAAAATTTAGACTGGAGAAGAAACCGTGTCTGTACAAGCCATGTGGAAAAACTTGTCTACAGTCCTGCTTACTTAAAAAGACATTAGAAAGCTGGATGATGGTGGCGCACGCCTTTAATCCCAGCATGCGGGAAGCAGAGGCAGGTGGATCTATGTGAGTTTGAGGTCAGCTTGATCTACAGAGCGAGTTCTAGGACAGGCTCCATAACCACACAGAGAAACTCTGTCTCAAAAAACAAAAAACAAAACCAAAACCAAACAAACAAAAAAGATGTTGGAAAGTTCACACAGAGTAAAATCTTTCATGTGTAGTTTTTGAACAAAAAGCTCCTCTAAACGCATGGAAAAAGTCACACTGGATCAAAACTCAATGACTGCAAGCCATGTAGGAAAGTCTTCTGTAGTTCAAATCTTTGAGAAGACATAAGAAAGGTCACACTGCCAAGAAGCCAATTCATGTATTTATTGTAGAGAGCCACTGGTTCTTCCATTTCCTTCCAAATACATGCAAGAATTCACAGTGTAGACAAGCCTTTGGTATGTACGCAGTGTAGAAAAGCCTTCAGTTCTTCTAGTTCTTACCACAGACACGAATGAATTCAAAGAAAGCATACTCAACAAATGGTGCTGGCATAACTGGATATCAACATGTAGAAGAATGAAAATAGATACATATCTATCGCCATGCACAAAACTCAAGTCCAAATGGATCAAAGACCTCAACATAAAACCAACCACACTGAACCTCATAGAAGAGAAAGTGGGAAGTACACTTGGATGCATTGACACAGGAGACCACTTCCTAAATATAACCCCAGTAGCACAGACACAGAGAGAAACAATTAATAAACGGGACCTCCTGAAACTGAGAGGCTTCTGTAAAGCAAAAGACACAGTGAGCAAGACAAAATGGCAGCCTACAGAATGGGAAAAGATCTTTACCAACCCCACATGGGACAGTGGTCTGATCTCCAAAATAAATAAAGAACTCAAGAAATTGGATCAAAAGAACAAATAATCCAATAAAAAAATGGAGTACAGACTTAAGCAAAAAACTCTCAAGAGAGGAATCTAAAATGGCTGAAAAACACTTAAGGAAATGTTCAACATCCTTAGCCATCAGAGAAATGCAAATCAAAACAACTCTGAGATTCCATCTTACACCTGTAAGAATGGCCAAGATCAAAAACACTGATGACAACTTATACTGAAGAGGATGGTGGGAATACAAACTGGTACAGCTGCTTTGGATTTCAGTATGTCAATTCCTCAGAAAATTAGGAAACAACCTACCTCAAGACCCAGCAATACCACTTTGGGATATATACCCAAAGGATGCTCAATTGTACCAGAGAGTAATCTTAAAGACAGAATTTGTTATGTCTTGATTATCACTTTCATAACACCAATAAGGATGCTCATGGCAAGATTACTTCTTGAATTAATTCATAGATTAAGGACGTGGTATGGAGAGCAAATTTGATAAATATCTTTAAAGTCTCCATTTGGAACAGATGTGAAAATGCATTTCTAGATGAAAACTTTTTCTTGTCAAAACATGGAAGTTATGAGCAGTAGCATATATTGGTACTCACCAGTCACCACCCCTCACCTGGTCCCATCCCTCAGTGATGTGGGTGAGGGAGAGCTGTCCCCACACCTTGCCAGTTAAGGGAGAACTTGCCAAACCTCAGCAGGAGCTGCACAGAGGCATAGGCTCTGGCATGGGCATAGGAGGGCTATGTAGGAGAGCTGTGTAGGAAAGCTGGCCTCACCCCTTGTAGGGATGGGGTGTGGGTTGAGGGCAATGGAGACACAGGTTGACCAACTCAGTTACCATCCAGATCCTGGGCTTTTGAGTTGGCCCACCCCAACATCCACCCCACCTATGAGCTACTGGAGTATGCTAAGGGGCCAGTCTTACAGAGGATCTCCATGACTCGAGCAACAGTAGGATATCTGAAAGGAGTCTCCGTGAGGGTCCGGTATCCATGGTGTGTCAGAAGCCAGCAACACACCCGATCAGCAACTCATTGCAATGAAAGCTGTTTGGGCGAACAGGATACTGCATTACATTAGCAGCTTCCAGTGCCACTGCAAAGGAAGAATACGTGATGGAGCGGCAGGGAGGATGGAGTAGCCAAGCGATACAAGTATGGCGGAACTGGAGACTCAGCCACGACTGGTATGAGAAAATGGGCTGTGATGGATAGAGAAGCAAAGATCCAGCTGCCTTTGCCTCCTGAGTGCCGGGATTAAAGGCATGTGTCACTACCACCTGGACCGGAATTCTCGTCACTAGGAATTACTTCATGTCTTTGTGATTGCTTCATAGACAAGAAGGCTTTCTCAAATACCTTACATACATAGGGCTTCTCACCAGTGTGAATTCTTTCATGGTCTTTTAAAATACTGGAAAGAACAAAAGAATTCTTACATTGTTTACATACAAAGAGTTTCTTTTTACTGTGACATTCTTCATGCCTTTGAAAGGAGCTGGAAGAAACAAAAACTTCCTCATGTTGCTTATATTCATGGTGTTTTTTTTTTCTCTAACCAAAGTACTTTCATGACGTTGACCATATCTGTAATACCAAAAGTATCTCATCACAGTGATTTTACAAGGATTCTCTCTGGTCTAAGACCCTTTATGCTTCTGAAAGGACATGGGGGAACTGGAGATGTTCCCAGATTCCTTATGTTTCTATAGTCTCTTTCCATTTTCTTGCTCTTCATATGGTTTGTATGCTGGGAGAGCCATGAAGAAACCCTTAGAGATATATAGCCAACGCCTATGTCTTCACATACTCTTATGGATATTCTGGATGTGATTTCGAGTCACAACTTTCTTAGGGATACGGTTGAAAATTTTTGCCCACTGATGACTTTCTTTACATCCACATGGTTTCTCTTCCAACTGATTGCTGCAAAATGAAAAAAAAAAGGAAGGCATTATTAAGATTTTGGTTATTAATGATTCACTACATAAAAATTATAACATGACCTGTAAAATTTTAGCATGTTCAGATTATATGCTCTGCAAAATGGTTTAAGCATAGATAAATAAAAAGTAAAATATTCTTGTGCTGTTGCATTATATCCTCTTCATGTCTGGCAAAAATTGAATGTCTACTTCACATTTAAATACGCAGCATTGTACATATTTTTTTGTTTGTTATTTGTTTGTTTATTTCCAAGACAGGGTTTCTCTGTGCAACAGTCCTGGCTGTCCTTGAACCTGCTTTGTAGACCAGGTTGGCCTTGAACTCACATAGATCCATCTTCCTCTGCCCCCTAAATGCTATGATTAAAGGTATTTACCATCAATGTCCGGCCTATTGTGCACATTCTTGGTGCACAATATGAGTGACAAAAGTTATGGTGGATTTGGGGATTACTTGATATCCTTTAGGCATGTTGGTAATTAGTCCAGTTCTAAAAATATGCATTTTGTTTTTATTTTGTATATGCCTTATACCTAAAGCTTACAGATAAATTAACATAGCATCTTAAACAATGTGTACAGAATGAAGCTTGTGTTTATCTATATAAGAAAGCCTTGCTTTCGGCATCATGATATTCTAGTTGCTCCCAGTATTAGAACACTTGGGATGCTCCAAATGTTGAGTCTTAATATTCATGCAGTTTTGGAGAAAATTACTCAGGATTAAATCACTTTGAGGCTGGGTATATTTGTCTTTTACTTTTTTCTGAAGTATCTTATACCAAGATTCTGGGGGACTAATACTGTCTCTTATAGGAATGAATTACCTAGTTTTACCAGTGATGTTGGCATTCATTTTCTTTGTTTTCATGTTCTCGTTTGTTTCTAAAAACAGACCCAGAGAAATCATCAGGAATGGTGATGTTATAAAAATATTAACATAGAAAAATATAAGATTCTAGCTAAATTCATGGTATAAAATGATTCACTTGACATATTCACCCAAATGCTTCTTTATCATATTTCAATCCATGCAGCAGCACTGATGAGCCAGAAGCACTTGTTCTTTCATTAATGCAACAATATTATCTTTACCTACGGAGACCAGGTTCCTCAAGGATTCTACATCACGTCTTTATAAAGCTCCTTTTGGTACGGAGTCGCATAGTCCACTCCCCCAGGTGAAGTTCACAGCCACATCCTCAAAGGCCACTGACTCCTGAATCAGCAAATACATGCTGTCTTAAGAATGAGCCTCAGAGCACAGGAGACCCAGACTTGATTCCTAAGAAGGTGACACGGCTTTATGTTCTATACCTGTTCAAGTCATATCCTGACCATCATGCTTGTGGTAGTTTGGATAGAAATGGCCCCCATAGACTCATGTATTTGAATGTCTTGTCACTAGGGAATGGTGATACTTGAGAGCAATAGGGAGATGTGGCCTTGTTAGGGTAGGTGTGTAGGTGTGGCTTGGTAGGAGGAAGAGTGTCGCTGAGGGTGGGTTTTGGGGTTTCAAATGCCCAAGCCAGGCTCAGTTCTCTCTCTTGCTGTTTTCTGAGGATCTGGATATAGAGTTCTCAGCTCCTTATCCAGCACCTTGTCTTACTACACACCATCATGCTTCCTGCCTTGATAACAATGGACTAAACCCCTGAAGTGTAGGCAAGTCCCAATGAAATGCTTTTCTTTATATGAGTTGCCATGGTCGTGATGTCTCTTCACAGCAATAGAACACTGACTGAGACAATGTTTTTATTACTTATACATCTGAAGAGCCTCTCACACAGCAATTCTAACCATTTATTGGAGATCTCGGATAAAGCAACAGCAGAGCAGGATCATGCTTTGTGCTGGTAGTTTCTAGTTTCTCTTTGTATAGTGAGTCTGTTTAACAATTTTCATGACAAACTGTGGCTACCAGATGCCCACAAGAGCAACAGCAGCAGCAAAGAAAGATCTCACCTATTGTGAAATTGCACATTCTTGGAAATTCCAGAGAAAAATTCTTTCTCCCTCATCTGGTGTGTTGCTAAGCTTTTACTGTCAATACACCTAAGGTTACCTGGGAAGAGAGTTTCCATGAGGGGGATGCCTCCATTGGGTTGGTTTGTGAATGTGTTTGGGGGGGATTATCTTAATTAGGTAAATCAATACAAGAAGAGGCAGCCTGCTGTGGGCAGCACCATTCCTTGGGCAGAAGGGGATGAACTGAATTGTGCAAGAGTAAAGCAATCCGGCTGAGCACAAGCAAATGGGGAAGTGCACTTTTATGTATTTGCTTTCCTCTGCCTTCGAGTGTGAAAGTGATGTGAGTAGCTATCTGAACTTCCTTCCTCGAATACCCCACCTAACCCAAGTTTTGCTGTGTGTGTCTGTGTGTCCACCCTTTCTTATTTCCCTTTCCATCCCTAGTTAAAATTCTGAGGTTCAAGTTGTGCAGAACATGGAAAAATAGTAGATCTAAACAAAAGGTTTTGTTGTTGTTGTTTTTTGTTTGGTTGGTTTTTTTTGAGACAGGGTTTCCCTGTGTAGCCACGACTGTACTGGAACTCACTCTGTAGACCAGGTTGACCTCGAAATACAAAACAGAGAGACCAAACTGGATATGGCTTGAGTCTTTAAACTGTCAAATCCCACTTCCAGTGACATACTTTCTCCAACAAGGCCCCAACTCATAAACATCTTCCGAAACAACCCTGCCAAGTGAGCCTATAAGGGACGTTCTCATTCAAACCACCACACCTGCTCTGTTAGTTTTCTCTTAAATTTTAATGTAGTTGTCTTTGTGTCATTTTTATTTATTTATTTATTTATTTATTTATTTATTTATTTATTTATTATGTATACAGTATTCTGTCTGTGTGCATGTCTGCAGGCCAGAAGAGGGCACCAGACCTCTTTACAGATGGTTGTGAGCCACCATGTGGTTGCTGGGAATTGAACTCAGGACCTTTGGAAGAGCAGACAATGCTCTTAACTACTGAGCCATCTCTCCAGCCCCTTTGTGTCATTTTTTAAATTTTTGGAACACAGGGTTTCTTTGTGTAGCCCTGGCTGTCCTGGCACTGACTCTGTAGACCAGGCTGAACTCAGACCCACAGAGATCCATCTGCCTCTGCCTCTCAAGTGCTGGGATTAAAGGTGTGTGCTACCACTAAGGCAAGAGAGAGGACAGAGAGAGAGAAGGAGAGAGAGAAAGGGAGAGAGAGCGCGCCAATGCCTCAGTTTCTCCAATAACATAGCCCTAGGCAACCTTGTGGATCAAACACTTGGGCTTTCTCTTACTGGAACCCACCTTTCCCGTACAGTCATGGCTTACTTCTACCAAGACTTTGCACTTTAAGACAATGCGTTAATCCAAGTGTTGTGGCCCACACCTTTATTCCTAGGATTTGGTGAGGCAGAAACAGGCAGAGTTCCAGGCCAACCAGGGCTACATAGCGAGATCCTGTCTCAAAAAAAGTAAAATGTCTAAAACCAGTCCAAGGGCTGATCCCAGTCCCCGATGGATGTAGCTGTCCATTGGCAGTTAGTTTACCAATATTGGAAATTCAGGTAATTGTTGCTAGTTCTAAGAGTCACTGCGGGTAAAGGCACAGGCCAGTAATATTTAGAAAGCATCCCTGGAATCTGCGAGAGTCATAGTAAAAGCAGGGGCCACTGACATGACGGAGGGACAGGGTGAGGAAGACAGGCTGCCGGCTCAGGGGTTACTCTATGCTGTAGGAAAAATCGGCTTTGTTGCTGTGCCAAGCCTAGAAGTAATGGCTCCTTTGATTAAGTAACAATCTTAACCTGATTTACTTCATTTTGGTAGAACATGTGCCAAGAAAGATAGACCTTGTATCTTGCTTACATGAGTAAATAGCCTCTCTCTGACACAAAGATACAAATTCAACAACTATTCATGCCAATAAATAGTATCTGAAAATATTTAAGATCATATCAGAAACTCCAGCCAGGTGAGCTTACCAACCAACCACACACCATGTAATCCCTTTATCTGAGGCTATTTAAACAAACAAAAAAAAAAGGACTACCCCAAGCCCAAAGTGTGCAGGCCCTGAGTGATCTGGTCAACTGCCAAGATTGGTCCTGTAGAGCTTCTCCTGCCGGGGACACGCTTCCCACACACCTTGCCTCCTCTGCACCTTTTCCTTGCTCCAGTCTCAACTCTCTGCCACCGACTTCAAGACAGAATCTTTGATCTCTGCCACCTGTTTAACCCTTTCTTAGCCATTCTGTGACCGGCATGATTGCATATAATTGTGTGAAACATTCATGTGACATCTGCCAGGAAATATTAGCGATTAGATTGTTACAAGATTATATCTGATGGCCACCTGGCTAGCACGCAAAATATGGCAACGAAACACACACTTGAGAACTTTTTATTGTTACGTTTACCGGTCTCACATAAAAAAAAAAAATGTCAGGCCTTTGTTTCTATGGCCTGCCTGCACCAAGCAGGGTAGGCGCTTTGTTTGCAACCTGCCCAACCAGCACTGAGGCCTGATCTCTCGGCGCCAGGAGAGCCAGCGTTGGGGAGAGCCAATGTTGGGGAGAGCCAGCGTTGGGTAGGCAAGGAGACCTGATCCAGTAAAAGAAGATCCATAAGGGAGCATTTGGAAGAAGAGATGGGCAGACACCAAGGCAAGAATTTGCCCAACAAGCTGAAAAGCAACATGAAGCCACCAGAAACTAGCAACCTCACAACGGGAGGACATGAACACCTTAATCAAGAAGAAGTAGAAAAGATTGACTTCATGAAAGTGATTGATGCCCTTAAACAGCATGTAAAAAACGCCCTTATAGAAATGGATGAGAAATATAACAGAAAGTTTGAAGAATTGAATAAATCAGTGAATGATACCCTAGAAAACCAAGGAAAAACAATCAAACAGATAATGGAAACAGTTCAAGACTTGAAAACTGAAATGGACGCAAAGAAGAAAACACAAACAGAGGGCCGGCTGGACATGGAAAATTTAAGTAAACAAACAGAGTCTACAGAAACAAGCATAACCAACAGAATACAAGAGTTAGAAGAAAGAATCTCAGATTCTGAAGATGCCATAGAGAAAATAAACACACTGATCAAAGAAAACAGCAAGTCCAACAAACTCTCATCACAAAACATTCAGGAAATATGGGACACAATAAAAAGACCAAACCTAAGAATAATTGGAGTAGAAGAAGGAGAAGAAGTGCAGCTCAATGGTCCAGAAAATATATTTAATAAAATTATAGAAGAAAACTTTCCCAACCTAAAGAAAGATATACCTATGAAGGTTCAAGAAGCATACCGAACACCGAATAGGCTGGATCAAAAAAAAAAAAATCCCCTCGCCATATAATTATCAAAACACAAAGCATACAGAATAAGGAAAGAATATTAAGAGCTGCAAAGGAAAAAGGCCAAATTACTTATAAAGGTAAACCTATCAGACTTACACCTGACTTCTTCATGAAAACCATGAAAGCCAGAAGGTCCTGGATAGATGTACTGCAGAAACTGAGAGACCATGGGTGCAAGCCCAGATTACTATACGCAGCCAAGCTTTCGTTCACTATAAATGGAGAAAATAAAATTTTCCAGGATAAAAACAAATTTAAACAATACGCAGCCACAAATCCAGCCTTACAGAAAATAATAGAAGGAAAATCACTAACCAAGGAGTCCAACAATGACCACAATAACTCAGACATCTAGAGACCCTTCACCAGCACAACTCAAAGAAGGGAAACACACAAACCCTACTACTAAAAAAGTGACCGGAATTAACAACCACTGGTCATTAATATCACTTAATGTCAATGGGCTCAACTCACCTATAAAAAGGCACAGGCTAAGAGATTGGATACAAAAACAGGATCCAACATTCTGCTGTTTACAAGAAACACACCTCAACCACAAAGACAGACACCTTCTCAGAGTAAAGGGCTGGGAAAAGGCTTATCAAGCAAATGGACCTAAGAAACAAGTAGGTGTGGCCATACTAATCTCTAACAAAGTTGACTTCAAACTTAAATCAATCAGAAGAGATAGAGAGGGACATTTTATACTCATAACAGGAACAGTTCATCAGGATGAAGTCTCAGTCCTGAACATCTATGCCCCTAATATAAAAGCACCCACGTACATAAAAGAAACATTGCTAAAACTCAAGGCAGCCATCAAACCGCACACACTAATAGTAGGAGACTTCAACACTCCTCTCTCACCAATGGACAGGTCAATCAGACAGAAATCTAACAGAGAAATAAGAGAATTAATGGAGGTAATGAATCAAATGGACTTAACAGACATCTATAGAACATTCCACCCAAATAGGAAAGAATATACCTTCTTCTCTGCAGCTCATGGAACCTTCTCAAAAATCGACCACATAGTCGGTAACAAAGCAAACATCCACAGTTACAAAAAAATATTAGTAACCACCTGTGTCTTAACAGATCACCATGGATTAAAGTTAGAATTCAACAACAATGCTACCCCCAGAAAGCCTACAAATTCATGGAAACTGAACAGTCAACTACTGAACCATACCTGGATTAAGGAAGAAATTAAGAAAGAAATTAAAGTCTTCCTGGAATTCAATGAAAATAAAGAAACAACATACTTAAACTTATGGGACACTATAAAAGCAGTCCTAAGAGGAAAGTTCATAGCACTAAGTGCCCACTTAAAGAAAACAGAGAGAGCTCACATTGGAGACTTAACAGCCCACCTGAAAGCTCTAGAAAAAAAAAAGAAGCAGACTCACCTAGGAGGAGTAGAATACTGGAAATAATCAAACTGAGGGCTGAAATCAACAAAATAGAAACACAGAAAACAATACAAAGAATCAATGAAACAAAAAGCTGGTTCCTGGAGAAAATCAACAAGATTGACAAACCCCTATCCAAACTAATCAAACGTCAGAGAGAGAATATGCAAATTAATAAGATCAGAAATGAAAAGGGGGACATAACCACAGACACAGAGGAAATTCAGAGAATCATTAGATCTTACTACAAAAGCCTATATGCCACAAAACTGGAAAATGTAAAGGAAATGGACACTTTTTTAGATAAATACCATATACCAAAGTTAAACCAGGACCAGGTGAACAATCTAAATAGACCTGTTAGTCGCGAAGAATTAGAAGAGATTATCAAAAACCTCCCTACCACAAAAAGCCCAGGACCAGATGGTTTCAATGCGGAATTCTACCAGAACTTCCAAGAAGACCTAATACCTATACTCCTTAATGTATTTCACAATATAGAAACAGAAGAGGCATTGCCAAATTCCTTTTATGAAGCAACAGTTACTCTGATACCAAAACCACACAAAGACTCAACCAAGAAAGAGAATTACAGGCCAATCTCACTCATGAACATCGATGCAAAAATCCTCAATAAAATACTGGCAAACCGATTCCAAGAACACATTAGAAAAATTATCCATTAGGATCAAGTAGGCTTTATCCAAGGGATGCAGGGCTGGTTCAACATACAAAAATCTATCAATGTAATCCATCACATAAATAAACTGAAAGAAAAAAAACCATATGATCATTTCATTAGATGCTGAAAAAGCATTTGACAAAATTCAACATCCCTTTATGATAAAAGTCTTGGAGAGATTAGGGATACAAGGGTCATACCTAAATATAATAAAAGCTATATACAGCAAGCCGACAGCTAACATCAAATTAAATGGAGAGAAACTCAAAGCCATCCCACTAAACTCAGGAACACGACAAGGATGTCCACTCTCGCCATACCTCTTCAATATAGTGCTTGAAGTTCTAGCAATAGCAATAAGACAACATAAGGGGATCAAGGGGATTCGAATTGGAAAGAAAGAAGTGAAACTTTCGTTATTTGCAGATGATATGATAGTGTACATAAGCGACCCCCAAAACTCCACCAAAGAACTTTTACAGCTGATAAACAGCTATAGTAATGTGGCAGGATACAAGATCAACTCCAAAAAATCAGTCGCCCTCTTATACACAAAGGATATGGAAGCAGAGAGGGAAATCAGAGAAGCTCCACCTTTCACGATAGCCACAAACAGCATAAAATATCTTGGGGTAACTCTAACCAAGGAAGTGAAAGATCTATTTGACAAGAACTTTAAGGCATTGAAGAAAGAAATTGAAGAAGACACCAGAAAATGGAAGGACCTCCCTTGCTCTTGGATTGGGAGGATCAACATCGTAAAAATGGCAATTCTACCAAAGGCAATTTATAGATTCAATGCAATCCCCATCAAGGTCCCATCAAAATTCTTCACAGATCTTGAGAGGACAATAATCAACTTTATATGGAAAAACAAAAAACCCAGGATAGCCAAAACAATCCTATACAATAAAGGATCTTCTGGAGGCATTACCATCCCTGACTTCAAACTCTATTACAGAACTACAGTGATGAAAACAGTGTGGTACTGGCATAAAAACAGAGAAGTCGACCAATGGAATCCTATAGAAGACCCGAATTTTAACCCACAAACCTATGAACACCTCATTTTTGATAAAGGAGCCAAAAGTATGCAATGGAAGAAAGAAAGCATCTTCAACAAATGGTGCTGGCATAACTGGATGTCAACCTGTAGAAGAATGAAAATAGACCCATATCTATCACCGTGCACAAAACTCAAGTCCAAATGGATTAAAGACCTCACTATCAGTCAGAACACATTGAACCTGATAGAAGAGAAAGTGGGAAGTACCCTACAACAGATGGGCACAGGAGATCGCTTCCTATGTGTAACCCCAACAGCACAGACATTAAAGGCAACATTGAATAAATGGGACCTACTAAAACTGAGAAGCTTCTGTAAAGCAAAGGACACTGTCACCAAGACAAAAAGGCAACCTACTGACTGGGAGAAGATCTTCACCAACCCCGCAACAAAGGTCTGATCTCCAAAATATATAGAGAACTCAGGAAACTAGACTTTAAAATGCTTATTAACCCAATTAAAAAAATGGGGCACTGAACTGAACAGAGAATTCTCATCAGAGGAAGTTTAAATGGCCAAAAGACACTTAAGGTCATGCTCGACCTCCTTAGCAATCAGGGAAATGCAAATCAAAACAACTTTGAGATATCATCTTACACCTGTCAGAATGGCTAAAATAAAAAACTCCAATGATAGCCTTTGCTGGAGAGGCTGTGGAGGAAGGGGTACCCTCATCCATTGCTGGTGGGAATGCAATCTTGTGCAACCACTTTGGAAATCTGTGTTTCGGTTTCTCAGGAAATTCGGGATCAACCTACCCCTGGACCCAGCAATTCCACTCCTGGGAATATACCCAAGAGATGCCCTATCATATGACAAGAGCATTTGTTCAACTATGTTCATAGCAGTATTATTTGTAATAGCCAGAACCTGGAAACAATCTAGATGCCCTTCAATGGAAGAATGGAAGAAGAAAGTGTGGAATATATACACATTAGAGTACTACGCTGCGGTAAAAAACAATGACTTCTCGAATTTTGCATGCAAATGGATGGAAATAGAAAACACTATCCTGAGTGAGGTAACCCAGACCCAAAAAGATGAACATGGGATGTACTCACTCATAATTGGTTTCTAGACATAAATAAGGGTCACGGAGTCTACAATTGGTGATCCTAAAGAAGCTAAGTAAGAAGGTGAACCAAAGGAAAAACATATAGTTGTCCTCTTGGCTATGGGAAGTAGACAAAATTGCCGGGGAGAAAATTGGGATCTTGGGGGTGGGGTGGGATGGGGGTAAGGGGATATGGGGAGAGAAAAGCGAGAAGGGGAGGATGGGGGAAACTTGGGGAAAAAGGAGGATTGGGATAAAGGAAGGTTGGATAGGGGAGCACGGAAGCACAATTCTTAGTTAAGGGAGCCACCTTAGCTGTGGCAAGAGACTTGAACCTAGAGTGGCTCCCAGTTGCCCAAGCCGAGGTCCCCAGTTAGTCCCTTGGGCAGCTGAGGATAGGGAACCTGAAATGACCCTGTCCTATAGCAATACTGACGAATATCTTGCATATCATCATAGAACCTTCATCTGGTGATGGATGGAGATAGAGATGGAGACCCACACTGGAGCACTGGACTGAGCTCCCAAGGTCCCAGTGAGGGGCAGAAGGAGGGAGAGCATGAGCAAGGAAGTCGGGACCACGAGGGGTGCACCCACCCACTGAGACAGTGGAGCTGATCTATTGGGAGCTCACCAAGGCCAGCTGGACTGTGACTGAAGAAGCATGGGATGAAACTGGACTCTCTGAACATGGCGGACAATGAGGGCTGATGAGAGGCCAAGGACAATGGCACGGGGTTTTGATCCTACGTAATGTGCTGGCTTTGTGGGAGCCTAGCCAGTTTGGATGTTCACCTTCCTGGATATGGACGGAGAGGGGAGGACCTAGGTCTCACCACAGGGCAGGGAACCCTGACTGCTCTTTGGACTGGAGAGGGAGGGGGAGAGGAGTGGGAGGAGGGGGAGAGGGATGGGAGGAGGTGGAGAAGGGTGGGAGGAGGGGGACGGAAATGGGAGGCTGGGAGGAGGTGGAAACTTGTTTTTTTTTTTTTTTCTCCTTTTCTCAATAAAAAAAAAAAAGTTAAAAAAAAAAAAAAGTCAGGACCCAGGATCACCACACTTCCGGAGCATGAAACCCAAACTGAGTGCAAATCTCTTCACCCGCTGCGCCACTACCACGCAGACAGCAGGGATGCGGGTGGCGAGCGCCCAGTTGCTCAGAGAGCCCGCTGCACTGAGAGCTCAGAGAGAGACAGGATAGCGGCTCTGCCTGCTGGCTCAGCTCCTCCCAGTAGAACCCGGCCCAGGGAACTCAGACTACTGCTTCAAGGAGGTAGCCTCCCCACTGCCGCCGCCTCCTCATACCCAGGACGCCCAGCAGCAGGCACCATTTTTAGTCGCTAGGTGTCCTCAGATCCACCCTTAACTCTAGCAGCGGGTGGACGTGAGGCAGACAAGGAGGGGGAAAACCTGGAAACTCTTTTGGGCTTGGACGGACATTTAATAGAGTACAAAAGTTGGCATCCCACGCGTTTTGCAGCACGTCTCTCCTAAGGCCAAATCTCTGGTTGTACAGTTTGCACAACAATCATCCACCTATCCGTGCAGCAATTCATGGGTAGGAGACTGTTTTACAGAACCTACGCACAAAGGTCCTGGTCTGCTAGCGCGGGGGGGGGGGGGGGGGGGGGGGGGGGGGGGGGGGGCGGTTTGCTCACAGAACTTTGTCCTGGCTTCAAAGCAGCAGACCATTTCTGCTTCTTGTTAAAGTGGTAGGACCAAATGTTGGGGGCACCGCATATTCTATATTATTATAACACCTTTCTATTTCATTCTGTAGGAAGGGGTCTACAGCACACAGGGCTAATGATTTGTTTCTTATTTTTTCCCCTAAAAAAAAAAAAAAAAAAAGCCACATCCTATGTTCACCAGACAAACAAACGACCCAGTAGTCTCTAAGAGGGACAAAAAGTCTCCATGAGATAATAAATGAGAACAGAGAGTAAGACAGAAAATTTTTAGAATCTTCATCCCACCGAAGTAAGAGCTCCGTGTAGCAAGTAGGAAGGAATGAAGTAAGAGAGAAGAGGAAAATATAGAGGAAAGCAGGAAGGAAAAGAGCCCCTTCAGAGGTGCCCTGGTTCAGACCTCTCACCAGGGAGTTGCTTAGTGAGTAAGCCACCATGCCTGCAGGACAACCCGAGCTCACTCTCTGGGACCTACATTGTGGAAGGAGAAAACTGACTCCTGAAAGTTGTCCTTTGACCTCCACGTGAATGCTGTTACAAGCACACATGCCTGCATGTGCACATGCACATAAATACACAGTAAAATAAAGTATAATATAAAAAGAAAAGAATTCCAATACTCTTTATGCTTTTTGTGAAGGTTGTCTATACCAAGACAATATTTTGGGTCAAAACAATTTTTAAAAGATTTATTTATTCTATGCATGTGAGTGTTTTTCCTGCATGTATGTATATGAGCCACATGTATGCCTGGTGCCCATGGAAGTCAGAAAAGGGTGTCAGAACTCCGGGAACTGAAGTTGCCAATGGCTGTTAAATTTTTGAGGCAGCAGAAAAAGATCAAAGGCAGAAAAGACAGGACCTTTTAGCATATAGGACTGTGTTTATTGGTGTACACAACAAGGGTGCAGACTCCCTTCCAGAAAGTTGGATCTGCATGAAAAAAATAAAAAGAAAGAAAGAAAAAAGATGTTCTTGACTCTTTTAGGGGCAGAAATAGTTGTAACCTGACTAAGAAGACATGTTCTTTCTCCATAGAGACAATATTCTTTTTATATAGAGATATTTTGAGAGCAGTGAATCATATGAATATATATGACCTTGAATATGTCCTGTCCCATTACTCTGTATATTTCTGTCCCATTACTCCATATATTTCTGTCCCAGATATTTTATGGGACTCTCACAAGCAAGACTATTAACTTCTAATTGTAAATAATCTGGCTTTCTTATGCAACCCCTGTGTTTTAAGGATTTACTTTGTCAGATCCTGTCCTATCCAATATGCCTCAGAATCTAGTCTGTGATCTCTCTTATAAAAGATTTACTATAATTATTATTTATTATTATTATTGGTGGTGGTGGTGGTGATGTGTGTGCATATGTGTATGCATGTGTGCTGATGTTTGCAGAAGCAAGACGAGGACATTGGATCCCCTGGACCTGAAGTTAGAAGTGGCTGTGAGATCCCCAGTGTAAAAGCCTGTAAACTGACCTTGCAAGTGCTCTTAATTGCTGAGCCATCTCTCCAGTCCTCACTCTGTAAGTTCATCTAAATTCTGTGCGACCTTTGAAGATATAACTAAAGAACACATTATAATCACATCTATTGCTATTGTAAAGACAATTAAGTGTGTATTCTCCCTTGAGAAGTCTGCACCCAGTCTTGAATATGTCTTATTCTTTTCTCTTTCTAGTAACCCTATTGCTTAAATCTATTTCAAGCAAACAAAAAATGAAGAAAGCACTTGTCCTAGTCAGGCAGAGTGGTGCAGCCTTTAACCCTTACACTTGGGAGGCAGATGGATCTCTGTAAGTTTGAGGCAAACCTGGTCTACATAGTAAGTTCCAGGACAGTCAGAGCTACACAGTGAGACCATGTGCTGTGAGTCACAAGCATTATACAGTAAATGTACAGCTGACAGATCAGTAAACAAACTCATGGGAGTGTATCCCATCGAGCGAGGAACCTGATTTGCAGAGCTTCGGGAACACCTGTCTTTTGGATAGTCGCTGTTGATTCTATAGAAATCTTGTAAAGTCATGGCTCTTCTCCTTCCCATATGGGATTCATCCTGAACTGTCCCATATGTGTATAAATCATTTGATGAGGTAATTTCTTTCTGCGTGGGCAACTAGATGACCTCTTCCACACCGTGGGCAGTCAAACCTGCATAAAGCTAGTTCCCACAATTATCCTTATTGGCAGGACTTATTGACAAGACAGGAGCTCTGAGCAGGAGGCACTGAGCAGAGAGACAGTATGCTATAGATGTGTAGCTTGGCATTTGTGTGGGACTCCTAACAGTAGGAACATGGATTGTCTCTGACTCTTAACTGCTATTGGGACCCAGTTCTCCTGGGTTGCCTTGTCCAACCTTAATTGGAAAGCAGGTTCCTAGTCTTACTACTGCAACGTGATATGCCATGACCGGCTGATATGGGAGACTTGCCCTTTTCTGAAGAAAAAGGAGGGGGTGTGGATGGGGAAGGGTCAAGCTGGGGGGAGGAACTGGGAAGAGAGGAGGGAAGGGAACTGTGATTGAGCTGGCACAAATTAATAAATAAATATACAAAAAATGCCAAAAAAGGGGGGGTTGCCATGGTCATGGTGTCTCTTCACAGCAATAAAACCTTAACTAAGACAATGGCCTTGGCTGCATGGCATCTAAAAAATTAAGTTATAAAGATTCACCATATCTGAGAGCAGGACCATTTTCCAATCTTCTATGCCGTTTGTTCCTTCAGAAGACCAGGTGACTTCACAGGTATAAGTACTTAAGTGGACTCTTAGTTTGTTTCTTTCCAATAGTAGTTCCCAGGAGCTAAATTTGGTTTGGGCTGGTGAGATTGTAGGCCCATATTTCATACAAGATTTTTGCAGCCAGGTTCTCTGGCCATGCTTAGATCCAAGGGCAGCTGCTATCCTGTCAGACCACCTGCCTGTAGCCACCTAACAAAAGACTCAGGATGGATGGCTCCTCTTTGTTATTATGTAGATCGCCTGGGAAGAGGTGTGGATTCTAAGCTGGTGACTGAATTGAGGTGTGACAGTACTCCCACATCCCTGAAAGAAAATATTAATGAGTTTCCACTTTGGTTTACCTGGGGGAAGGAATAAAAGGTGTTTGAATAATAAATGCGGGTAGATCTTCAGGAATGAATAAAGCCTGAGATGCCCTTCCGATATCGCTGTGTGAACTGTGTCTCTCTCCATATTTCCTGCACCTCTGCACTGGTCCAGTTAGGGAAAAGTAGTTTTTATGTTGGGGCTTCAGACCCTGACAGAGATCACTCAGCCTGCCTACTGACAAGCCTTACAACCTGTGTTTGATATCCTGAAGCTACATGCTGGTAAGAGAACAAACTCTTGCAAATTGTACTCTGACCTCCTTGAGGAGTGTCTTCTTTTTAAGGACAGATGTCAAGCTTGTTCAGTCAAACAGCGGTGCAACTCCAAGAAGTAGGGACATTTGTTTCCTGCCAGTCTTCAGACTGCTGTAGGGGAGGCTCCAGGAGATGTGGTGATGTTTTGTTTGTGTTGTAACAAGTAAAACTTGCCTGGCGATCAGAGTGTGGAGATAGCCACACTAGTTAGCCACAGAGACCATGCAGTGGTGGTGCACACCTTTAATCCCAGTACTCAGGAGACAGAGGCAGGCAGATCTCTGTGAGTTCAAGGCCACCCTGGGCTACACTAGATTGATCCAGTCTCAAAGAGAAACAGAGCCAGGTGGTTGTGGCTAATATCTTTAATCCCAGTACTTGGGAGTCACATGCCTCAAAATATCAGCACTAAGGAGTAAGGAGGTAGAGGCAGGAGGAGAGAGTAGCATGGCATTCAGTCTGAGGATTCATGGAGACAGGGTCTTTGGTGTAGGAGTTCCTTCTATTTATGTGTTGCTTTCATTGATTAATCAACAAAGAAACTGCTTGGCCTGATAGGGCAGAATTTAGGTAGGCAGAGAAGACAGAACTGAATCCTGGGAGGAAGAAAGCAGAGTCAGAGAGCCGCCATGGAGATGCCAGGCCAGACATGCTAAATCTTTCCCGGTAAGTCATGACCTCGTGATGAACACAGATTAATAGAAATGGGTTAAATCAAGATGTGGGAGTTAGCCAATAAGAGGCTAGAGCTAATGGCCAATCAGTGTTTTAATTAATACAGTTTCTGTGTGGTTATTTTGGCTGTAAGCTAGCTGGGTGGCTGGAACAAGGGGCCCTGCTCCTTGCAACAATAAAAATGTACTATGGATATTTTCCTTTGTTTTTTTTTTTAAAGGGGGGAAAACGGTGCAGGACAATTCTGTATTCTGTCAATTATGTTTTAAATAAATGCTGATTGGCCAGTAGTCAGAAAGGAAGTATAGGCAGGACAACCAGACAGTAAGTAGAGGCGGGGCAATGAGAACAGGAGTATTCTGGGAAGAAGGAAGCTCTCTCTGCAGTCACGTCCAGACACCAAAGAAGCAGGATGTGATCTGCCCCGCTGAAAAAGGTACCAAGCCATGTGGTGAACATATACTAGAATAATGGGCTAATATAAGTTATAAGCACTAATACAAAGCCTGAGCTAATGGGCCAATCAGTTTATAACTTTGTAAACCTTTGTGTGATTTTCTTTGGGGGTTTACCAGTTATGGGAACTGGGCAGGACAAAAACTCCAACAAGCAGGACCTCATGTTACAGGTCTTGCCCACTGTGGTCTGAGGATTCAGCAGAGGTTTTAAAAGGTCTCTCTAGTGTCTGGCTCCTTTACTTCCCTGATCTTTCAACACTTACCCCAATATCTTTCTGTGGGTTTTATTATTAAGACCGATTAGAACTCAAGCTACAGAATGGAATCTACAGGTCACAAAGTGATAGGTGTTCCAAATATGAAAGAGAAGCCTGCACATCCAATGCAGCTTCAAGATAGAACTGACTCTTGATGTGGTCCTTGACTCTTAGATACCAGCCTAGAAAGAAGGACAAGACACTTCCTCCCCTGTAGGTAAGATTTCACTAGAGAACCCAGGCAGAATGGCCCCCATAGGCTCAAGTATTTAAATGCTGGATCTGTAGTTGCTGAAACTGTTCTGGAGAAGGAGTTGATGTGGCCTTTGTTAGAGGTGTGTAAGCCCATACCAGAGCCAGTCTCTCTCTCTCTGTCTCCTGGATGTTGACACATAAACTCTCACCTACTGCTCCAGTGCCATGCTTGCCTGTCTGTCACTGTGCTCTTCACCATGATAGTCATGGATACAGCCTCTGAAATTATAAGCAGGTCCCCAGTAAAATGCTTTCTTTGTAAGATGTTTTCATCATGGTATCTCTTCACAGCAATAGAAAGTAACTAAAACACACAGTGTTGGGTGACTTTTCCTGGGAAGAGATGCACAAATAAATGTCTACTTACCTACATAGGGAACCAAGAACAGACCAAAGTAATGATTCCAACAAAGAATGGGTGAATCAAAGATAGCTAGCTGCATTGCTAAAGGTTTCAGAACAAGTAAAACCTTTCCCACAATGCTTGTATTTTAAGGTTTCCTCCACTGTACATCCTTTCATGGAAGTGAAGTGAACTGTAATGAGTGAAAGCTTTCCCAATTTTTGCATACATAAGTGTTCTCTCTAGTCTTAGTTATTTCATCTTTTAGAATATGCAAAGGATTTTCCATACTGTTTACACACATAGGGACTCTCACCAGTGTGGCTTCTTCCATATGATTTTAGAGAACTGGAACAAGTGTACACTTTTCCTCATTTTTTCCACACATAAGGCTTTTCTCCAGTGTGTATTCGTTCTTACACTTCAAGGTAAGTAGAAATAATGAAGGCTTTCCCACAATCTTTGCATTTGCAGGATTTCTCTTTACTGTGCATGCTATCATGGAAGTGATGTGAACTGAAATCAGTGAAAACTCTTCCACATTGTGTGCAAAAATAAGATTTCTCTCCAGCGTGGATTCTTTCATGTGTTATCGGAGAAAAGGAACGATTAAAGATTTCCCTACACTGCTTCCACACAGAGAGCTTCTCACCAGTGGGAATTCTATACATTTTTAGGGAACTGCAACAAGTGAAGCTTTTCCCCACATTGCTTACAAACAGAAGGATCCACAGCACTGTGAATTGCTTCATGTTTTTGTAATTGATATGACAACAAGAAAGCTCTCCCACGCTGTTTACATATGTAAGGCTTTTCTCTTATGAGTTTATGTAGTTGAACGGGAGTAGAGGTAATTAAGGATTTCCCATAATACTTACACGTGAAGGGTTTTTCTCCATGGTGGATTCTGTCACAAGATATGAAGTATAAAAAGAAATTTTTTTTCACGTTGTTTACATGCAAAAAGTTTCTCTCCAGTTTGAAGTCTATCATGTCTTTGTAGGTTATAGGAATGAGTGAAGGCTTTCCCACATTGGTTACATACATACATGGAATTTCTGGGCAGGGTAATGTTATTCAAACTTTTGAAAAGACCCCAAAGAAATGAGAATTTTCCCATATTGCTTATATATTTCTTCAGTAGAAGTCCTTTCATAATTTTCACCGAATCTGAAGTCTTCATCACAGTGCTTATTTTTATAGTTTCTTTCGTATTCCTGATCGTCATATGATCTGTGCTTTGTATTGGGTTTAAGGTGTACACTAGTGATAAATGGCCAATAGCTACTTTTGCACACTCATTCCTATCATAGCTATATGCTCACGAGTAAGAGTTCTGATTCACGGGGCTAAAGAGATGGACCAACGTTTAAGAGCACTGGATGTTCTTCCAGAAGACTAGGGTTCAATTCCTAACGCACATGTGACAGCTCATAACTGTCTGCTACTCCATTTCCTGGGGATTCAACACCCTCACAAAGACATGCATGCAGGCAAAATGCTGATGCACATTAAAGTAAAAATAAATATTTTTTTAAAAAAAGGAAATATGAGCCAGATGATTGTAATGCATGTCTTTAATCCCAGCACTTGGGAGGCAAAGGCAGTCAGATCCCTGAGTTCAAGGCTAGCCTGGTCTACAGAATGAGTTCCAAGATATCCAATACAGAGAAACTCTGTCTGAAAAAAAAAAAAACAAAACAAAACATACAAACAACAAAAAAGAGTTCTGATTTACAATACCCTCAGTTGAAAAGTTGAAGATTCTTGCATGCTGATAATCTTATCTGGGCCCCCAGAGTTTCTCCGCCAGCGGACTGCTGCAAGAAAGCAAAGGTGCATTACATTTTTCTTGTTAATGTTTTACTAGTAGAAATGTTGTATTTATGAGCTGTGAGAATTTCTGAGTATGTCTTCACTGAATGGTCTGCAACTTGATTTGAGGGTAGCTACATTAAAATTAATGATATTTGTGAGCGGTTGTGTTATATTACTTCCATGTCAAGCAAAAATGTCTATGTCACACTTAACACAAATTTATACCCAATACCATGCACAATTTGATCCACATTAATGGCCAAAATTGTGCTGCATTTGGGATTATGTATAAAATGAGAGGTCTTAACAATTGGTCTTTGTTTAAAAATATCTTATTTTTGTTTCATGTACCTTAGAACAAAGGTTTGTAGATAAATAACTATTTTAATTTTAATACTCTATGAAACAAAGTTGGTATTTGTGAAGTATGGCGAAGTATAATCTTTGGCATTGTATTTCAGTTGTTTTCCTGTACAGGAATATTTAGAATGTTTTTCTGCTGATGCTACACATGTTTGTAGTTTTGCCAAAACTTCCCTGAGCTTAACTGGGTTTGAAGCTTGATGCATGTATCTTTTATCTTTTTGGTAACAAGTTTGATCACAACATAGCTCTTGAGGAATTTGCATCTCTCCCGAGACACAAGTTATCTTGGTTTTACCCATGGATCCTGGATTCTGGTATTTATCTTCAATGTTTTGGTTTTTCCATGTTTTATAGAACACAGAGAAACCATTATTAATTATTATGTTATAGTGTAAATATGAACATATTTTAGACAAATTTACAGTATATGATGATTCCATCTAACATAGTCATTAATGTTTCTTTTTTTTAATTTATTTATTTATTAAGGATTTCTGCCTCCTCCCCGCAACCGCTTCCCATTTCCCTCCCCCTCCCCCGATCAAGTCCCCCTTCCTCATCTGCTCGAAGAGCAATCAGGGTTCCCTGACCTGTGGGAAGCCCAAGGACCGCCCACCTCTGTCCAGGTCTCGTAAGGTGAGCATCCAAACTGCCTAGGCTCCCCCAAAGCCAGTACGTGCAGTAGGATCAAAAACCCATTGCCATTGTTCTTGAGTTCTCAGTATTTCTCATTGTCCGCTATGTTCAGCTAGTCCGGATTTATCCCATGCTTTTTCAGACCTAGGCCAGCTGGCCTTGGTGAGTTCCCAGTAGAACATCCCCATTGTCTCAGTGTGTGGGTGCACCCCTCGTGGTCCTGAGTTCCTTGCTCGTGCTCCGTCTCCTTCTGCTCCTGATTTGGACCTTGAGATTTCTGTCCGGCGCTCCCATGTGGGTCTCTGTCTCTGTCTCCTTTCATCGCCTGATGAAGGTTAATATTCATGAGGATGCCTATGTGTTTTGCTTTTGGATTCACCTTCTTATTTAGCTTCTCTAGGAACATGAATTATAAGCTCAATGTCCTTTATTTATGGCTAGAAACCAAATATGAGTGAGTACATCCCATGTTCCTCTTTTTGGGTCTGGCTTACCTCACTCAGGATAGTGTTTTCTATTTCCATCCATTTGTATGCAAAATTCAAGAAGTCCTTGTTTTTTACTGCTGAGTAATACTCTAATATGTATATATTCCATACTTTCTTCATCCATTCTTCCGTTGAAGGGCATCTAGGTTGTTTCCAGGTTCTGGCTATTACAAACAATGCTGCCATGAACATAGTTGAGCATATACTTTTGTTGTATGATAGGGCCTCTCTTGGGTATATTCCCAAGAGTGGTATTGCTGGATCCAGGGGTAGGTTGATCCCGAATTTCCTGAGAAACCGAAACACTGCTTTCCAGAGTGGTTGCACAAGATTGTATTCCCACCAGCAATGGATGAGTGTACCCCTTTCTCCACAACCTCTCCAGCAAAGGCTATCATTGGTGTTTTTTATTTTAGCCATTCTGACAGGTGTAAGGTGGTATTTTAAAGTTGTCTTGATTTGCATTTCCCTGATCGCTAAGGAAGTTGAGCATGACCTTAAGTGTCTTTTGGCCATTTGAACTTCTTCTGTTGAGAATTCTCTGTTCAGCTCAATGCCCCATTTTATAATTGGGTTGATTAGCCTTTTACGGTCTAGTTTCTTGATTTCTTTATATATTTTGGAGATCAGACCTTTGTCAGTTGCGGGGTTGGTGAAAATCTTCTCCCAGTAAGTGGGTTGCCTTTTTGTCTTGGTGACAGTGTCCTTTGCTTTACAGAAGCTTCTCAGCCTCAGGAGGTCCCATTTATTCAATGATGCCCTTAATGTCTGTGCTGCTGGGGTTATACGGAGGAAGTGATCTCCTGTGCCCATGTATTGTAGAGTACTTCCCACTTTCTCTTCTATCAGGTTCAGTGTGTTTGGACTGATATTGAGGTCTTTAATCCATTTGGACTCTAGTTTTGTGCATGGTGATAGATATGGATCTATTTTCATTCTTCTACAGATTGACATCCAGTTTTGCCAGCACAATTTGTTGAAGATGCTCTCTTTTTTCAATTGTATACTTTTAGCTCCTTTATCGAAAATCAGGTGTTCATAGGTTTGTGGGTTAAAGTCAGGGTCTTCTATTCGATTCCATTGGTCGACTTCTCTGTTTTTATGCCAATACCAAGCTGTTTTCAATACTGTAGCTCTGTAATAGAGTTTGAAGTCAGGGATGGTAATGCCTCCAGACAATCCTTTATTGTATAAGATTGTTTTGGCTATCCTGGGTTTTTTGTTTTTCCATATAAAGTTGATTATTGTCTTCTCCAGATCTGTGAAGAATTTTGATGGGATTTTGATGGGGATTGCATTGAATCTATAGATTGCTTTTGGTAGAATTGCCATTTTTACTATGTTGATCCTCCCAATCCAAGAGCAAGGGAGGTCCTTCCATTTTCTGGTGTCTTCTTCAATTTCTTTCTTCAAAGAATTATAGTTCTTGTCAAATAGATCTTTCACTTCCTTGGTCAGAGTTACCCCACGATATTTTATGATCTTTGTGGCTATCATGAAAGGTGATGCTTCTCTGATTTCCCTCTCTGCTTCCTTATCCTTAGTGTATAGGAAGGCAACTGATGTTTTGGAGTTGATCTTGTATCCTGCCACATTACTAAAGCTGTTTATCAGCTGTAGGAGTTCTTTGGTAGAATTTTTGGGGTCGCTTATGTATACTATCATATCATCTGCAAATAACGAAAGCTTAACTTCTTCCTTTCCAATACGAATCCCCTTGATCTCCTTATGTTGTCTTATTGCTATTGCTAGAACTTCAAGCACTATATTGAAGAGGTATGGCGAGAGTGGACAGCCTTGTCGTGTTCCTGATTTTAGTGGGATGGCTTTGAGTTTTTCTCCGTTTACTTTAATGTTAGCTGTTGGCTTGCTGTAAATAGCTTTTATTATATTTAGGTAGGACCCTTGTATCCCTATTCTCTCCAAGACCTTTATCATAAAGGGATGTTGAATTTTGTCGAATGCTTTTTCAGCATCTAATGAAATGATCATATGGTTTTTTTCTTTCAGTTTATTTATATGGTGGATTACATTGTTAGATTTGTGTATGTTGAACCAGCCCTTCATTAATGTTTCTTAAACATTTTTTTCAATCCATGTAGCAGCAATAATAAACTAAAAATAGTTTTTTTGATTGGTTAATTAAAAGAATGATGGCATACTTACCTCCAGAGGCCCACTTCCTCAAGTTTTCCTGCATCCACTCTTTATAGGGGTTCTTCTGGGATAGCCCACTCCTCCAGGTGAAGTTCCCAGTGTAGTAAGTGGAATGTTGGGCTGCGTTTCGGCCGCCCTGGCTCCCTCATGGCTAGCTTATGCCCCGAAATAATTATACAGAAACTGTATTCTTTTAAACACTGCCTGGCCCATTAGTTATAACCTCTTATTGGCTAGCTCTTACATATTGATCTAACCCATTTCTAATATCCGTATTGCCACTTGGGTGTGGCTTACCCAGACGAGTCTAACGGGCATCCATCTAAGAAAGGAGAGTCATGGCGACTGCTTGAATCTGCTTCTTTCTCCCAGCATTCTGTTCTGTCTACTCCGCCTACCTAATTTTCTGTCCTATCAGGCCAAGCAGTTTTCTTTATTAATTAACCAATGAAAGCAACAGATAGATACAAGACCCAGTGACATTCTCAAAGGTCATTGTTGTAGGAGGTCGCTTCTTTGTTCCTGGACACACAGACAGAAGGACCTCCCACACCAGGCCATTGATTCCTAAATGAGCCCACATGCATTTTTGCAGGAAGTTTGACCCTGATAGTACTGAAAAATCAAGGCTTCATTCATTAAAAGCTGGAATAATGCTATATTCTATAGCTGTTTAATTCTTGTCTACTGTCTGCACATTCTAAGATTCTATTACACAGAGCCCTGTGACAGTAGATGGGGTTCCCTTAGACAGCAGCATAATTGTACTTCCTTCACCTCATGGGTCATGCTATCTTCCCTTTGTAGTGTGTCATTACCACAACACTCATGAAATTCTGACTTCCCTAATGACCCAAATACTCTATGTTCTTAAAAATTCAGAAAGATTTTTTTTTAACCTCTCCTAGTATCCGGGAACTGCTAGATTCAGAAGAATTCACATGAAAATTTAAAACAACATTGGAAGGTACACATTTTTGTAAATTTGACAGGATTTAATATCATTTAGGAGACAAACCTCCAGGTATGTGAGGAAATGCATTGGTTATATTGAGGTGAGAAGTTTTACCTTAAATGTGGGCAGCACCATTTCTTGGGCTGAGGTCTTGGAGCACAAACAAAATACAAGGATGAGGTGAATGCTAGCATGGCCACTCTGCTTCCCAACTACAGGTGCAATATGACCATGCACGCCAGAAGAGGGCACCAGATCTCACTACAGATGGCTGTGAGGCACCATGTAGTTGCTGGGAATTGAACTCAGGAACTCTGGAAGAGCAGACGGTGCTCTTAGCCTCTCCAGCCATCTCTCCAACCCCTAAACCCTCCTTTTTTTTTTTTTTTAAATCCCCCCCTTTAAGAATTCCTAATTGTCTCACCAAATCTTCTGACAATGGCAATGAAGATGATTGGGAAGTATGAGGTTAATTGCTGCTGCATAAAACAGTAAGCACATTTTCAAAGCAGCTGCCTAGCTTGGCAGCAGCCAAGAAGGGGTTCCAGGGAAAGCCCATAACCCTCCGGGCAAGGGAACCTGCTGTCTGAGTAACGCACACAGGAAATCGTGGGGAAGAAGCACGTGGAGAGAGAGCTGCCTAGAGGGGCTAACACTGGCACCTTTCAGAGCCCAAGGCCCTGGGAAGCTTTCTGCAGAGAGGCTGCAACAGAAAAATCCCAGATTCGCTCAATGGGAGCGGGAGTGGGGGGCGGGGGGTGGTGGGAGAAGAAAAGAAAAACCTAGCCAGCAGGACAGTGGCTCCAGTCCCCGGCAGCTCTGGCCTGGGCCGGTGACTGCAAAACCACAGGCCAGCAGCTTTTTCATAAATTCGTGCTCCAAAAAGTTGGACACCAAATAAAATGCAGCATTATCCTAGTTAGCCTTAATAATAAAAACCCATAGTTGTTTGTACAGACCTCCAGACTTCTGTGGTTAATTAGTGGCTAGCTCCACCCTCTGATCTCCAGGCAAGCTTTATTTGTCAGAACATAAACAAAATATCACAACGCCCATGAAAGAATCTATCACAAAAAAAAAAAAAAAAAGTTGGCAACTCGTGAGGAACCACTCGATGTTGACTTTCCCCCTCTACATGCCTGAGCATGCATAGCTGGTTATATGCACCTGCGCAACACACAGTAACAGGTGCTTCAAAAGAACTGATGAGCCAAAGAATATATTTATTGCAGTTCCTACAAGTAACGTGCATAGGCAGGAAAGTTAACAAGGTTCTAGCGCCCCCCCCCCCCCCCCCCCCCGCAAAACCCAACAACATGCATGTGTAAATAGGGAATTGGACGACAATGGAGGAAGAACATGCATGTGTCCTTTGAAATAGCCTATTACTTGGCAGACAAAGTGGAAAAATGAAAAGGAGCTGGTTTGACATTTTTGTTGTTTTGTTTTTTTAAGACAGGGTTTCTGTGTAACAGTCCTGGCTGTCCTGGAATTTGCTTTGTAGACCAGACTGTCCTCAAACTCAATGATCTGATTTGCCTCTGCCTCCCGATTGCTGGTATTAAACGAGTGTGCCGCCACACCTGCCTGATTTGGCATTTCTTAATACCTAGCAGGCTGCAAAGGATATAGAGTGCAGTAGAGGACAAATGCAGGTAGCCCTTCCTGCGATCCCAACCTTGGAATTTACAGGAAGATTCACGTAATAAGAAGAGAGTGAGGTGGAAGTGAGGAAAGAGAAACATCAGGCCTGGTCTTTAAAACACAAAATGGGAGTCAGGTGGTGGTGCACGCCTCTAATGCCGGCACTCATGAGGCAAAGGCAAGCAGATTGCTGAGTTCAAGGCTAGCCTGGTCTACAGAGCAAATTCCAGGACAGCTAGGGTTGTTACATAAAGAAACCCTGTCTAAAAAAATTAAACAAGCAAACAATAAAATAAGAAAGGGAAAACTATGATTCAGTATGATAGGGTTTGGGGATTTTTTTTAAGATTTCATTCATATATGTGTGTCTGTCTATATGCCACATACATGCGGATGCTCCTCAAGTGTTGAAATAGGAGCAGCGGGGCTGTGTCCCCAGCACCCAGCTACCTTTACCCGAAATAATTACACGGGAACTGTATTCTTTTAAACACCGCTTGGCCCATTAGTTCCAGCCTCTTCTTGGCTAACTCTCGCACCTGGACTAACCCATTTCTAATAATCTGTGTAGCCCACGAGGTGGCCTACCAGGGAAGATCTTAACCTGCGTCTGTCTGGAGTGGGAGAATCATGGTGACTCTTTACTCAGCTTTCTTTCTCCCAGCATTCTGTTCTGTTTACTCCACCCACCTACGGGTTGGCCTATCAAATGGGCCTAGGCAGTTTCTTTATTAATTAACCAATGAAAGCAACAGATCAGAAAATCACTCCCACATCACTCAAGGCTAGAAGAGGGTGCCAGACCCACTGACCCTGAAGTTAAGGGCAGTTGCGAACTGACGTGGGCGCTGGGAACCACACCCCTGTCCTCCAGACAAGCAACAAGCACTTGTAAATGCTGAGTTGAGCCATTTTTCCAGTCCTGAAGGTCTTACTGTGATCTGATTTTAGGAAACTCTATTCAGAGAACACACTGCATCCAAATGTCTCAAATTCAAGAGAACTTTGTACAATGAAGGAGTCTCTCATTCTGGGACACATAGGATCAACTTAGGTCAATCCAGAGCGAAGAAACTGAGAAATACAACTACTCATTTTCCCTTGAGACAAAAAGTCCTTAATCAGTAGGAACACAAACCTATAAACCATTAGTCTGACAAAGTTTTCTTTTAAATTATGTTTTATGTTTATTTAGTGTGCATGTACATACACATTGGCCATAGCTGAGTATGAAGGCCACACGACTTTAGGAAGCCTATTCTCTCTGTGCACCATGTGGATCAGAGACCAAACTCAGGTCATCAGGCTTGATGCTAGAGGCTTTATGTGCTAGTTTTCCCACGATACCACCTTGAGACGAGACCTACGGACTATGGAGAGTTGGCCCAAGTATTATTGTAAGAGTTTATAAACCCAAGCCTGCAATGATTATTGACTCTCTGAAGCTGACACCCTGGCACACATGGTTTGTGACTGAAACAAAACCTGAGCCCACATCCTGGGGTGATCAGTTTCCCATCTCCTCTTTCCTCATTAGAATAGGAAGAGTGCTTTTCTAAAGAGCACAGAGACCAGCCGGGTGGTGGTGTCACATACTTTAATCCCAGCACTCAGGAGGCAGAAGCAGGTATATCTCTGTGAGTTCGAGGCCAGCCCGGTGTACATAGCAAGTCCAGTACAGTAAGGGCTGTTACAGAGAAACCCTGTCTCAAAAAACAAAACAAAGAAAAAGTACGGGATGGCAGACAGAATGCTACCTTTCCTCAGTTTGCCTGTTCTGTCAGTGCTCAGTTTACTTTTTCCACTCACTAAGGCACTGGGGCGAACCTTGATGCTTGGACATTTGTTCTCACTAGGTGTTGAACTGATGTGGGCAAGGCTTAACAAGACAAAGCGGGGGAAGTCGGGAAGTGTGCTGGAGTGCGGGCTCTGACAGCAGCTCTGAACACGCAAGGGGAAACCTCTAAAACGAAGAAGCTCCTTGGCGGAACTGACTTTTGAAAACCATTTAAATGGCATTTATTTGTGTGAATGGAGGTGGGTGCAAGAACATCTTGCAGGAGGGAGTTTTTTTTCCTTCCACAATCTGACTACCAGAGATCAAACTTGGGCCTCACGCCAGTGCCTCTTTACGCCATCATGCAGGTCTAACACTTAACTTCTGACCTGGTCATCCTCAGATGCCGCAAGACAGTTTGAAAAGACAGAATGGCAAGAGGGTCCTGCTTGGACTCCCGTTTTTCCTCCCTAGAAGATTCCATTATCAGAGAACACAATGGCAGTTCCAGGTCGGAGATTAACAAACGGCTACTTACCGCTGGTAAGAATCCAGCATCACACCAAAGCAATGATCCCACCAAAGACCAACGTGGAGAACAATGACTTTATTGAGATTTACTTACAGGAGTATGAATGAGGGGTTACTTACAGGCATATGGGTGACTCAAAGTCAGTTGCATCACCAAAAAGTACACCGAGGAAGGGTGACCACACCAAAAAATAAAATAAAATAAAAATATTCAACCCTATAGCTGCTCCCTACGCAATTTTCAGGCAGTCATAATATTTACAAAATTTTAATTAAGTACTTTGCTGCTTATTATCTTATGTTTCATTCATTTATTCATTTGAATAAAGTTAGGGTTGAAAGGGAGACATTATAATACATGGGAAATAAAATGCAGAGGATAATTTGAGGATACTTTGAAAGCTGCTATCACAAACGGGAAAATCAAGGATAATTTCAAGACAGTTATGAAATATCAAAATTAAGTCAAGAGGTGGAGTCCCATAGACAACCCCCCTAATATTATAGGTATTGCTATTGTCCTTGGTTACCACACAGAACTTGATGATAAGACCCTATTACTGAAGACACCACTTACTGAGTAATGGAACATGAAGAAATCAAGTTTATTCTGACCTAGAGGCTTCATCCTATTGCTTGCTTTCATGGCGCTGGAAGGGGCTGTGCCTACTACCAGAGGAGAAGACTCTGCAGGAAGCCTACCCAGCTGAGACCCCTCTGGTCTACAGTGATAACCAGTCTGACAAGATATGACCATGGCTATGGCATGAATGTTGTTGGAATAACCAACTACTTTTTGACTGGATTTAAGGCCAACTCCACACTCTCTACAAGATGGAACTCATGCCTGGTACCATTAATATGGAGAACTTTCTACTGCTATTCTGTTAAAAGGACATGGTGCTAAATCCAACTCTTCTGGGTATCTTAACACCCATAGATAAATTTCTCTCTCTCAACCTTTATCACGAGACTGGGTATTTTTTTTGTTTGGTTTTTGTCCTTTGTTTTTTAGTAGATGGCAATTATCAGACTCACAGCTGAAACTCACAGAGAAAAAGAGATTACGGAGGGCTAACCCCTAAATGCAACATGTAACTGTATCAAATCCCTTCTCTCAGGGGACCTGGGACCATTGCTGCAAGAGGGAGCAGAAAGATTGGAAGAGCCAGAGGCAGTGGATTATTAGAGTCACATGGTGTGCTCTCGACCTAACAGGACAGCTGCACATACTAACTGACAAACAGCTGTGATTGCAGACAAGCTCTAGCCAGACAAAAACCCAGGCATGGGAGGGGAAGGTGTTTAGAAAGCCCCACCCCTGAGTATCTATTGACAACTGATGACTGCTGGGAGGGGAAGCGTCAGTTTTCTTCAGGGAGAGGCTATTCAGGCGACGGTGGATGGGCCTGCACCCGTGCACACACTGGCAGCATTAGGAAACTCTAGAGGTTGGTTAAACATGGAAGAGAAGAAATGGAAATGGAGAGGTAAAAGTGGTGATGGGGATAGAAGAATTAGAAGGAAAGAAATGAAAGTAGGTGGGCTTGATAAAAATGCATGCATAAAATTCTCAGTCAATAACAAAATAAAATGAACAGATGAAGAGAAAATAAATGAAGGGAATGTGAACAATGTAAGAGCAGCAAAGGTAGACTAGCAATGAGTTTGCCCCCAAACGGAAACATACAGGGCTGAATGAATTCACTACTGAAGCCAACCAAGCTTCTTAAACTAGTTCACCAAATAGAAAGGGACTAAACACTAACTTATTCTTGGAAGGTAGTATTACCTTCATAGCAAAACCACGAAGGACTCAACAACAAAGAAAAATAAAAAAAAAAAACCTTGATGAAAACAGATCAAAACCAAACAAACAAAACCCTCAAAATTATACTTCCAAACAAATTCAACATCTTAAAAATACCACAAACTACGATCAGGTTGATTTCATTCTTTTCATATAAGTGTTTCCACAGATAGCAATCAGTAAATGTAACAGAGAACATAGATGTTCAAGGACTGAAATCCCCCATCACTGCACTTCATGGAGAAGTGAACTCTGTCCAAAGTTCAACGTCCCTTGATGATACAGTCCTGAAAAAACTAGGAAAAGAAACACAGCTCACTGTAACAAGTTATACACGACAAAACTAGAGCCAAGATTGTACCAAGCAGGAAAACTAAAATCATTCTACCAGGAATAACACAAAGGTGTCCACCTTCTCTATACTGTAATATCATCTCGAGTTCTCAGTCGGAAAAATAGGGGAAAAGAAAGGAAAGGGATCGAGTACAGGGCTGCAGTTCAGTGGCCCAGCACCTGCCTATCACCACCATCTCCTCAGTTCCGTCGTGAACATAAGGAAAGAAAAAGGAAGTGAAATAAGAAGTCAAATCTCTATTTGTAGTCAATATGATCATCTTTTAAAAAACTATTTTGCCTGTATGTATGTCTGTGTACCATGTGCATGTCTGGTGCCCAGAGACCAGAAAAGGGAGCTGGATCCCATGGAACTGGAGTCACAGATGTGAGCTGCAGAAACAAGCCTCAGGCCATCTCTCCAGCCCCTGTGATCAGATTCTTAAAAGACCCAAGCAGCCACACCAAAAGACTCTACATCTGATCACTACTTCAGCAAAGTAGCACAATAAAGTCAGTATAGAAAAATCAGTAGCCGCCGGGCGGTGGTGGCGCACGCCTTTAATCCCAGCACTCGGGAGGCAGAGACAGGCGGATCTCTGTGAGTTCTAGGCCAGCCTGGTCTACAGGAGCTAGTGCCAGGACAGGCTCCAAAGCTACAGAGAAACCCTGCCTCGAAAAACTAAAAAAAAAAAAAAAAAAAAGAAAAATCAGTAGCCGTTTATACGACAATGAAAATAGTAATAAAACAATCAAGGAAAAAATGTTCCAAAAGCCTAAGAAGTAAGTTACAAGACAAAAAGTCAAATTTATCTATGAATAAATAAACTTAGTCAAGCCAGTGAAAGGAGTACACAATGACAACTTAAAAACACTTAAGAATTGACTTCTCTGAAAAATGGAAAACATCCCTATACTCACAAATCAGCACCATTATGAGAAAGTGTAATGTGTTCTGCAGACTCCACACAACCCCCCATCAAAACTCCAATGTCATTATTTACAGAAATAGAAAACACAATCCTGTAATTGTAAGAAAACCAAAACACCCCAAATAGTCAAAGTAACACTGAGCAAAAAGCAATGCTAGCTAGCGTTATCGCAATACTCAAATTATGCTATAAAACCATAGTGAAACAGTATAACATAAAAGCAGACACATAGAACAATACAAGAGTACAGTGCCCAAACAACCACGTAGCTGCAATCTTCTGATTTCAGCAAAGGCATCCAAACCACGTATAGTGTAATAAATGGCCTCTTCAACAAGGAAAACAATCCTGTATGTACAAGAATATCCCTAAGTGCCTCTAGCATTCTGTACAAACGCCAACTCAAACTGAACCAAAGACCTTAACGTAAGGCCTAAAAAATGTGTAACTTATAGAGGAAAATCTAAAGAATACATGAAGCTGAGAGCACAGACAATGGTATTCTGAATCTAAGAATTTACAGGAAGAATGGCAAATAGGGAATAGCCACGACAGCCTTAGGATTACAATGTTGACACCCAAGAACCAGAGGCAGGACACTGCTGTAAATTAGATGCTAACCTGGTATATGCAGCAAATCCCAGGCCAGTCAGGCCTCCATAGCAAGAATGTTAAAGACAAACAAACAAACCAAAAAAAAAAAAAAAACCAACAAAACAAAACAAAACAAAAAACCCTCAATTTAATCACTGCATGAAGATAAAAGAGCTTTTACACAGAAAAAAAAAAATCAACTGTCAGAGAAAGCTACATAATGGGGGGAACTATCCTTGGATACTCATTCATCTTTTAAGAGATTAATGTACAGAAAATACACACACACATTGCAAACCAACAAACAACTGCATCAATACACAGGGAATCAATCAGTTCTCAAACAATAAATCATGAAATATTCTCAAACAATAAATCATGAAACCAGTTCTCAAACAATAAATCACAAAATATTCTCAAACAATAAATCATGAAATCGGTTCTCAAACAATAAATCATGAGTATTCTCAATATTTATTAAGTTCACCTAGTGTGATTAGTTATCAAAGAACCAAACTCAAACAAGCTGGTGGGACTGCAGGGCTGTTCCTAGAAATGTACGTTAACATATTCACTCTGAAAACAGTGTTTCATCAAAACCTCAAACTCTTATGATCCTGGTTACTACTGTTTAAAATACAGCAAAAGGAATCAAAGGCGGATTATACTATGCATACTTGTATACAGGTTTATATACTCCTCCCCCTAGTACTCAATTACAGAATCAGCCTAAGTGCCCATCAATAGATAAACTAAAAAATTTCAAATGTGGCATACATAAAATGTGGACTACAATAGGTCACTGAGAACTCAACAGGAAACTTGGCAGGAAAATGGATGGAACTGGAAATCACCACGTAAATGACGCTCAGCCCCCAAATGGTGCTCTCTGTATACAGAACAGAATCTAGAGTTAACAAATGAGAGAGATGAAATCATAAGTGAGTCTGTTAGAGAGAACAGGCCCACTAGGGAGAAGGAAAGGAACAAGACAGTGATTATAGTTAAAGTACATGGAAACCTGGGCCACGATGTCAGGACAAAACCTATAATTTTTTTTTTTTTTGGGTTTTTCGAGACAGGGTTTCTCTGTGGTTTTGGAGCCTATCCTGGAACTAGCTCTTGTAGACCAGGCTGGTCTCGAACTCACAGAGATCCGCCTGCCTCTGCCTCCCGAGTGCTGGGATTAAAGGCGTGCGCCACCACCGCCCGGCCCAAAACCTATAATTATGCCAACATACGAACTAATTTTAAATCATTTTTTAAAAATTAAGTATAAAGAAAATGAAAATTTTCCCAACTTTAGGAAAATATAAGTTGGCCCAAAATGTTGGTGTAGACTAGTGTGAGGTTGGATGATCGCCAGGGTGAAAGGAAAGTGCTTTTCTTATAGTTGTCACTTTACCATGGGCTTCTCATAGTGTGACCCTATGGGAGGAAACTAGGATATGTGGATAACTGCATTAGTGTTTATATAGAAACTAAGAAATGCAAAAACGATCCAAACACTAGTTCACCTCACTCAGCAAGGCCACATCTTCTGCCACTAAAGGCCATGTCACAAGTCTCCACCAATGAGAAATGCTCCTTAATGACTGACAGAAGGGCATTCTAGAAGGACATCTGTAAGTTGAAAAACCGTCACACATTCTGAATTGTGGAAGTGCCTTCTACTCACTGATGGACTGACAAATTGCATGACCCAGAACTCCAGTACTGCGGTCTTCCGGGTAACTACTGCTGTTGTGATTACAAGAGCAGAATTACATTTGCCCCTCACCGCACCCAAGATGAGGGATACCTAAGTGCAGAATCAATCCTTGTAAGACCCCCTAATTAAAACATCAGTCCTGTCAGAAGTTCTAGCTTTTTACAGATGAGCCACTCATGTGTCATGTATGGAGAGAGTTAGTAGAATTTATTGAACACAGTTTGGGGCAAGAAGGCAATAATACCAGTATATTCTTTAGTGAATGACTAGAGAAATTACAACAAAAATAAAATATACAGGAAAGCAAAACTCACACAGTGAAATTTCATAATTACACACACACACACACACACACACACACACACAAATAGTTCATAACATAAAACAAATCTAAGTGCAAGTTGACAACAGCTTGGCCTACAGAGAAAGTTCCAGGCTATCCAAGGCTACATATAATCATCAACTCCAAAAACCCCCCCAAATTTCCACCATCCACTCAGCTCTTGGCACCAACACACCTTGGCTACTCTCAATTTTGGTCAGAACAGCTTCTTTTTACCATGGAGAGCTGTCAATGGAGAGATGCCTAACTAGGAACAGACTGAATATTTACCTCTAAATGAGACAGCTGTATTAACCCCCACCCAGGCTTAGGGAAAGCCAAAGAAGAAGCAACAATGCAAGAACTAAAGGGCGGGGAGGACTTCTGTGAAGTGCTGGGGCTTCTGATATGGTTACTAGGATCATGAACTCATAGCACCACGTGACTGCATGCACACAACCTATAAAATTAAGCAGTCCAAAATCCCAGGATAGATGGGGTAGGTTATCTTCAGGCCCCGCCCCTTACTGAGAAGTTGCCGGCAGTGAATAGCTGCTGGGGTGAGAAGAATCATTTGTGAGGACGTAACTACCGGAAGGTCACCCATCCTCCAGTGGATGGCCCCATACCCATGCATGTATGAGCAATACTAATGAGATCTAGTGGGTTAATTAAAAAGACATAAAGCTATGAGAAGGGTATTAGGGAGAATACAGGGAGAGTTGGAAGGAGAAATAGAGGATACATATGATCATCTTTTATTGTATACATGTATGAAATTCTCAAAAGTAAAAAATAAGCCAACTTGGAAAAGTGACCTGACCTATGATTACAATAAACTTACACCTACCTTCTGACTAGGAAAAACAAAACTAAACACACCCTTACATTTGCTATTCTAAAAGGATTTTGAAAATACTTCAAAGTTGAAAGAACATGTATGTACTTAAAAGACAGTGAGAACACATCAGAGAGAAACATAAACACAAGAGATGAAATCAAATTGAAAGTAGTTTATGCCTGAGGAGGTGGCTGACTGGGTAAGACCACTTGCTGTGAGGACTAGTTTCATTCCCTATCAACAAAAAACTGGGATTGACTGAATGTGTCTGTACACCCAGCACCATGGGGAGTGAAGAGACAAGAAATGCTGGGTTTTCTTGGCTGTCTGTCTAGTTCCAGGATCAATGAGACCTGTCTTGGGGGAATAACATAGCAATAGAGTAAGACACCCAAAATATTCCTTTGTGAACACCACCAGCACATAAACCATACCATCAACACATAAGCAATGCTCCCAAGTGTTTTTTTTTCTTTTGTCATAAAAAATGAGAGTATAGACAAAATCAGGCAAATGAAACCAATAGGACTATTCCAATATTCACAAAGTGATATTTTAACCACCCATTAAACATGATTTCTGCAGGAGCTTGAGGGAAGGCTCAGCAGTTAAGAGTACGTACTGCTCTATCATGAAGATCACACACATCAATCATGTCAGATATCTGTTAATATCTGTAAGATGGCTCCAAAGGATGTAACATTATCTTCTGGCCTCTACAAGCACATACCTACTCTCTTTTTCTTGCTTACACACATACATAGATACTAAAATGCTTTTTAAAGATATTTATGGACTGGCATATTTCATATATCAATTCATCAATAAATCCACATAATGTACAATGAAGGAAGCACCTACCTTATTTGATACAAAAAGACATCACTCATTAAACTAATACATGATTGCTTTAAGAAACCTCACAAACTAATTTAATTAAAATGCACTTTTGATTTTTTTCATATGCAGGTCTTTCTGGTCTCCAGCTCATGGGTTTTAGTTGCCATTCCACAGTACACAATGCTCTGCCTAAGGCTTGCTTTGGAGAGTAAGATTTAGAAACGAGTCAAGAGATGAACTGTTAAACAGGAGTTAATGATTGTGAATGTGGAAGTGGACACCTTTCATTAAGTGTTCAAGAGTTAGGAGTTGGAAGATTACCAGTTTTAGGTAAACCTGGGATACACAGCAAAAGCTTTTTCTTGGGCGGGAAGAGGGGCTTGAGAAAAATTTAAATTTTATTTTTATGTGTACATGTGAACCTATGTCACATGTATGTGGGAAGAATTGGATCTCCAGGAACTGGAGTCACAAGCAGCTGTGAGTCCTGTGATCGGGTGCTGAAAACCAAATGTAGGTCCTTTGGAAAAGCAGCAAATGCTCTTAAAGGCTAAGCCATCCCTATCAGCCCCTGAAATTTTCCAGTAAATACAAAATACTGTACTGACAACATTCTTTTCAGTGTATGCATTTCCTGGAGCATGCTACAAGAAAAAGAAAACAAAACAAAAAACCTATTATGTCCAGTCCTTCATAATACTGACATTTATCAGATTAAATATGAAAAGATTTCAAAGGACTTTTCCTATATTCACTACTGTTCTAGACTTTCAATGTTTTCAACAGCAAAGGTTTTCATCTGGTGTGTTTTGTTTCCATGTGTGCCAAATGAAACCTTGAACGTCTCTTTCAAGCAAATCAACACTTCATATCAGGTTCTTTCCTTATCTCTTAGTTGAACCAAGTGGTGTTCATACTGGTTTTCCTTTGATAGGAATTCTCCCCATGTACATTCTTGTGAGTGCTATCGGGATGATACTGAAGAGCTCACAAATCCTATTTTGAAGGTTCCTCTACCGTAGGTTCTTTCATGTCTGTGAGAGAATGTGATGATAACTGAAGATTATCAAAGATTGCCTACATATGTGAAGGGTTTCTCTCCGTCGTGACTCCTTCCACGTAGTCAAGAAGAACGGGGAAGTGAAGGGCTTTTTTACAACACCACATATACAAGTAGAAAGTTTCTCTAGAGCTCTCATGTCTCCTCCATGATCTGGGACTGCAGAAGGCTTCACCACATCACTCACAGTCACAGGCCTGTTTTCCTTTCATGGACTTCCGGGAACTTTAAGCATTTGCATACTGAGTTTTTTTTAAAAAAAAGTTTCTCTCCATTGTGGCACTTCATGTTTGTTTCAATGAAACAAAGCAAAAGGTTTTTCCACACTGCTAGCACAAATCCAGCTTTTACTCCCAGTGTGATTTTGTTTATTTCTTGGAAAGCTACCAAGCCAATTTTTTTTTTTTTTGCTCATTCATTATTAAAAAATACTGGAATCCATGGTAGTGTGGAGTAATTCATGCCTATGTAAATGGTTCAAAGTGAAGAAGGGTTTCCCACAGTACTTACAATTATAAGGGTCATCATCAATGTGTATTTTTTCATGCACCTGAAGATGACTGTAATACGTGAAAGCTTGCCCACACTGTTTGCACACGTGGGGTTTCCCATCACCATGAGTCTTTTCATGTCTCTGAAGGGAGTAAGACCAAAGAAAGGTTTTCCCACACTGCTTACACTCGTAGGGCTTCTCGCCAGTGTGAATTCTCTCATGTGTTTTCAGTGACCTGGAGGAAGTGAAGCTTTTCCCACACTGCTTGCAAATATAAGAAACTGGGACACTGTGAAGTGCTTTATGTTTTTGAAACTGACTCCAGAGGACGAAGGCATTCCCACATTGCTCACACACGTAAGGCTTTTCATCCACGTGAGTTTGCTCATGTTCTAGAAGGTCGGTGGAAGTAGCGAAGGCAACCCCACACTGCTTGCATACAAAGGGTTTCTCCTCCGTGTGAATTTTCACATGTCTTTGAAGAGAAGCAGAACGAGGAAAGGTTTTCCCACAATGATTACACACATAGGGTTTCTCACCAGTGTGGGTTATTTTATGTCTCAAAAGTGAATTCAGCCGAGTAAAGCTGTAGCCACACTGGTCACACACATAAGGCCTCTCCCCAGTGTGAATTCTTTCATGTGTTCTCAGGGAGCCAGAACACGTAAAGCTTTTCCCACATAGCTTGCAAGCATAGGGTTTCACACCACTGTGAATTATTTCATGTTTGCGTAACTGAATCCAACGCATGAAGGTGTTTCCGCACTGCTTACATTCATAAGGCGTTTCTCCAGTGTGGATTCGTTCATGTATTCGGAAAGAACGATAAGTAATGAAGGCTTTGCCACATGGTTTACATACATAAGGTTTCTCTCCAGTGTGAATTCTTGTATGAATCTGAAGAGAACTATAATGACGTAAGGTTTTCCCACAGTAATTGCACACAAAGAGGTCCCTAACAGAGTGAGTTCTTTTATGTGTTTTAAGGGAACGAGAGTGGGCAAAGGTTTTCCCACACTGCAGGCACACGTAGGGCTTCTCCCCAGTGTGGATTCTTTCATGTGTTTGTAGGTAGGTGGGAAAAGCAAAAGCTTTCCCACACTGCTTACATATATAGGATTTCTTGGCACGATGGCGTCGCTCATGCCTCCGAAAGTACCTTGAAGAACTGAAACCTTTCCCACATTGCTTACATTGGAAGGGCTTTTCTTCAGCTAAAGTCTTTTGAACATTTTGACCGTATCTATAGTCTTCATCACAGTTCTCACTTTTATACAGTCTCTCTAGGGTGTAAGTACTTTCATGGTTCTCAAAGGGTGGGAGGGAACTGGAGGTGGCTCCAAACTCCATCGTGTTGTACAAATCCTTTCCGTAGTCCCGCTCTTCATAGGATTCACGCTCTGTGTCAGGCTTAAGGAGCACACTTAGAGACAAATGGCCAATGACTACTCTTGCACACCCGCTGTTTTCACATATATGCACTCCTGGAAAGGGGTTCTGGTGTAGAATGCTCTGGGTAGTGAAGTCAAAGATTTCTGCACACTGATGATGATCGTCTTTATAGTCATAGAGTCCCTCCAGCACTTGGCCACTGTAAGAGAGCAAACGTGTGTCACTGATATTTTATTAACTAGCTATCAGTAGACATGCTGGCTCTAGGCTGTCGGGGTTTTTGCTTGAATGCTTTCAGCAATTCTAAAGACAATGGTAACAAAAACAGTGGTAGTCACAGGCGGTTGTATTATAGCATTTACATGTATAGCAAACATGTCTTTCGTTTTGTATTGTTTTTTTTCGAGACAGGGTTTCTCTGTGGTTTTGGAGCCTGTCCTGTAACTAGCTCTTGTAGACCAGGCTGGTCTCAAACTCACAGAGATCCGCCTGCCTCTGTCTCCCGAGTGCTGGGATTAAAGGCGTGAGCCACCACCGCCCGGCTTAGCAAACATGCTTTATGTCACACTAAAATACATATTTCAATTCTTGATGCCATCTTGGCACCTGAAGAGACCTGCTCTAAATAGGATTTCTAAAGGGCAAATTACTTAGATCAGAGATGTGCACACGTGTATGAAGCAAACAGCGGCACAGTGACTCCCGGAAGAAAAACTACAACAGTCATTTGGGGAAGGTAACTCAGGTCCATGAAACAGTGCCATACTTCAAGCCAAACTGTGAAGAAAACTTGCTGCAAAGGCCACTGGACACAGAATCCAAATGATACTGTACCCCTCATAGAGCTAAACTAATGAAAAATAAATAAAAGTGTATTCGTAAATTATTAACATATTCAGTTCTCAATACTGTACAATCTTGATGCACCATACAAATGACCACAATCATGTTACATGAACTACTTGAAAGTCCACAAGGAGATTTTGATATTTAATCCAAGCCTAAAAAGATACCTGCTTTTTGTATCATATATATTGTACACAAAAGGTTTGTGGATAAATCAATATTTAAATGTTGATAATATTGCATGGTGCAAAGTTGATACATATGAAGGATGATAAAAATCACTTTAGGCAATCATGATGTTCCAGTTATTTCCAGTAGTAGAATCCTTATAATGTTTTCAGAATGTTCATGTTTAATGTGTCTCCAGTTTTGAAGAAAATTCCCAGAGAACAGTTGAGCTTGAAACTAGATATACACATGTCTTTTACTACTTTACAAAATGTGCAAGCACACAACTCTTGAGGAACATGGCTGCCTCTTGAAGTCCATATTACCTTAGTTTTCTCCAGGAATTTCGGTATATATTTTCAATGACATGGTGCCCCAAACTGCTTCCTAAAACACAAACCAAGTGAAATCATTGTAAATTATCACATCATAGTAAATATGTTAAGAGATTCTAGCAAAATTTACAGTAAAGTGATCTGTCTCATGGGGGCTGAAGATATGGCTCAGTGGTTAAGAGCACTGACTGCTCCTCCAGAGGTCCTGGGTTCAATTCCCAGCACCCACATGGCAACTCACAACTGTCTGTAACTCCAGTTTCAGTGAACCCAACACCCATGGTAAAATACCAATGTACATAAAATAGAATTTTTTTAAAAAAATTAATCTATCTCATATATTCACTCAAAAGTTTCTTTACCACACTTAAACTCATGCAGAAGCACTTTTTCTTTGATTGACTAATTAAAGGAATGATGACATATTTACCTATAGAGGCCAAATTCCTCAAGGTTTCCTGCATCACATCTTTGTAGAGGTTCTTCTGGGATGGATTCAGCATAGCCCACTCCTCCAGGGAGAAGTTCACAGCCACATCCTCAAAGGTCACTGACTCCTAAAAGAGCCCATGTACATTTCCACAAGGAAGCGTAAGTCTCATAATACTGTAGAGCTAATCTCACTTCCTAAGAAATTGGTCAGATTCAACGTTCTATGTGCATTTAAGTTATATTGGTTATCACAATTACATCTCCCGCACACTAAGAATCTCCCACACAGTGATTCTGTTGGCAGACTTGGGGCTATCTGATAAAGCTACAATAGGACAGGCCCATCCTTGTTCAGATGGGTTGTGCTAAGTTCTCTTTGGCCATTGGTTCAACAGCTACAATGAATTCTGATTACCTAATGCCCCAAACCCAGTCAACACCAGCTGCCCCGAGACTGCATGTTCTTAGTAATGTGGAAGAAAACAACAGTACCTCTCCTGGTATCTGCAACTATTCAGTGGGACGCCTCCCGCTTCCCAACTGTAAAGAATAAAGTAGCTTTCCCAATAGTCGATATCAATTACACACTACTTTTATCATATCTATTTTCTCTCAGAATTCTTGTAATGTTTTTAAGCTCATCAGACAGAGCTTAGAACCCAATATATTCAGAGAACACAGGGACTAGAGGACCAGCATTTATTTATTGCTAGTTCCTGATGAGAGACCCAGAGTGATGAGGTACCTCAAGCTCTTCGTGCAATGCCTTCTTAGCCATGATGCTCTGGATCCGGGAACTATAAGCCAAGTCTATCCTCCCCCAAGATTTCTTCTTAAGGAAGCTGGAGAGATGGCTCGGGGACCAGGAGCACTTGCTGTTCTTGTGAGGACCAAAATGCTGGCTAGTTTAGGTCAACTTGACACCAGTTAGAGTCATCTTGGAAGAAGTAACCTCAATTGAAAATTTGCCCCTAGGGTTGGGCATAATGGTACACATGTCTCATCCCAGCACTTGAGAGGCAGGGGCAAGCATATCTCTGTGAATTTGAAGCCAGCCTGGTCTACATAGTGAGTTCCAGAACAGTTGGGCTATATAGTGAGACCCTGTCTCAATAATAATAATAATAATACTGCCATCAGATTGGTTTGTGGACCAATCTGCAATATATTTAATTGACTGATAATTGATGTAGAAGGGTCCGGCTCACTGTGGACGGCACACCCCTGGATAGTTAATCCTGGATGCTATAAAAACAGCCAGCAGAATAAGCCATAGGGACCCAGACAGTTAGTGGCACTCCTCCATGGCCTCTGCATCAATTCCTGTTTCTAGGTTCCTGTTTATTTAAGTTCCTGCCCAAACTTCCCGCAGTGACAGGACTGTGGTGGAACTGTGAAATAATACCCCCCTGCCCAAATTGCTTTTGACTATAGTATTTTACCTAACCACACCACACGACTCACAAACCACCTGTAACTCCAGAGAACCTAATGCCCCCTTTGGCTTCTCTTGGTGGGACACAAACAAGTAACAAAATAAATCTTGAAAATCAAAACATTTCTTCTTAGGAATTTTGTCACAGCAATTAGACAAAAAACTTAAGACAGGACTGCTTATGTGCAGTTGGCTGTACTAATACATTAACTGTACCATTTTTACTGGAGAATGTCAGTAGACAAAGACACAGAGGATGTCACATGTTCAAGAAGCAGCTCTAACTAGCCACCATGTCACCCGTCAGAGACATGTACAAAATTCTGTTCTTTCTAGAACAAACTTTCAAGAAGTGTGATGGTTAATGTTAATTGTCACTTTATAAAATTTATAATCATATTGGACACAAGTCCCCGGCACACCTATGATTATCTAGATTACATTGCCTGATGTGGGAACAAACATCTTAAGTGTTGGTAGTAGCATTCCCTAGCCACCCATCCAATTCTTCTTCCTGTTTGTGGGTCACCTGGGCAGTTGATTCGAGCTCCTGACATCCTGACCTCCCTGCCACGTAACTCAATATATTCCTCCAGTTACTATTACCAGGGTATTTTATCACAGCAACCAGGAGAGACGAGAAAACTGGTACCCTATATTGGAGCTATTCACATGATAAACATGACCATCTTAGGGAATGTTTTTGGGAGGAACAGGGAAAAACTTGGTATTTGGGTTAGAAAAGTCCTTGGATACCAAAAGCAGGGTTTAATGGGCAATGTTTGTGGATGTTTGAAAATCAACAATGCTGAGAGCACTTGATTGATAAAAATATCAGTGTCACTAGAGGAAAACCTACTGGGGCACAGTGGAACAATAGGAAAGATGGCATAAGGGCAAAAGCAGAGGCTTCAGCCTGAGGTGGCAGTAAAACTGGGCACTGGCATCCACATGGTATGAGTTTTGAAGGAATGAAGAACGTAAGATAGGGAGGTCATATGGAACAGCTGAGGTCTGGGACCACATAGGAAAATCAATGTCCTGCAAAGTGGGCCTTAGAAGTCACTGTGTGGAGCTCTGAAGGTGAAGTCTAAGTGACATTGGAGACCACAGAATACTGGAAATGCCAGGACCTCGACACCAGCTGCCTGCCAAGGACAGCTATAGGCACAGAGAGAAGCCAGTGTGAGACACAGACTACACATATCTGGGGTGGTGGGGGCTACCTAACCTTTGGAATGTAAACGATTTCACCAGATTTAGCTGTCAGGCACAGGGATGTATGATTTGGTGTTTGCCTTGCTGGACTTGCATCTTGCTTTGGTCCAATCATAACTTGACCCAATTCTTGCATTTTACAATAGGATTGCTTGCTCTGTATCATTATAATTTAGAATTATGTAGAGCTGCAGAGATTGCTCAGCAGTTAAGAGCACTGACTGCTCTTTCAGGGGGACCCAATTCAATTCTCAGCATCGATATGGCAGCTCACAACTATAACTTCAAGTTCCAGAGGGATATGATACCTTCACACAGACATACATGCAGGTAAAACATTGCTGCACACAAAAGAAAAACAAATAAGTAAATAAATAAATGTATATATTGGATGTATGTAACTTGTTTTCCATTTTATAAAAGCTCACAGTTAAGATACTTTGGAATCTCAATTTATTTAAATATGCTTAATGACTATGGGCAGTTTGGGTGTTGGGATAAATGCATATCACATTATAACATGGTCAGCAGTCTATGGAGATAAAGAGTGGAAGGCCATGGCTTAAAGGTGGTGATAAGTCCGACTGTCAAGCTGACAAGGGCTAGGTTAATACTCATTATCCACTTGACAGACTGTAGAATCGCCCAAGAGACCCAGGCTCCCGTGAGGGGTATCTAGACTGAGGTTAGCCTTTGAGGATGTTTCTGAGAGATTATGTTGATTACATTAATCAGTGCAGGCACATCCACCTTAATGGTGAGCAGGAGCCTTCCGTGGGTAGAGGATTCTGGACCATATAAAGTGAAGACAGTGACCTGAGAATCCGCATTTACCCATCATTTTCTATTTCCTGACTGGATGACATGCGTGTTTACTTCACCTGCTTGTTGCCCTGATTTCCCCACCACAGCAGACTGTACTGTAATCTGTGGACCGAATGAGCCCTTCCCCCTTAGCTTGCCTGTCAGATTCTTATTTAATCACAGATATAGGAAAAATAACTAATGAATATAATACATCTATTTTATCAAAGCAGTTGAAATCAATGTCCAACAGTTATTTATTATTTAAGTAAGGAAATAAAAGTTTGCCTAAAATGAACAAAAGACTGAACCAACAATGACCATGGCACTAAGCTATGGCCACAAATGAACTGCATGAAGGAAATCATTTTACGCAGCAATCTTGAAACACAAGAACTGATTATTGAGTAGAGATGGCAGATCAGATCTGTACACATAAGGCAAAGACAAACCAGCACCAGCTTGGGAACATGCACTATATTTCCCTCCACTCCATGGACAATAATCAAATATCCAGTCGTAGTCAGCCTGACTAAAATAATGGGCAACAATAGTTCCAGCGGGTTGGAGAGATGGCTTAGAGGTTAAGAGCACTGGTTGCTTTTCCAGAGGTCCTGAGTTCAATTCCCAACAACCATATGGTGGCTCCCAACCATCTGTAATGAGATCTGGCGCCCTCTTCAGGTGTGTAGGCATACATGCAGACAGAACACTATATACATAATAAATAAATACATCTTTAAAAAAATAATAAGCCCAGCACCTGGGAAATCAAAGCAGGAGATTTAGGGTTCATGGGTACTCTGGGTTATATATGCCACAAATAAGTATGAAGAAAAATTGCTGGGACACCCCCCCCAAAAAAAACCCAAAACAACAAAAAAACAAATTAACCACATAGTAGGTCAGCAAAATAGGTGGTCAGTGGGTAAAGATGCCTTCAACAAATCTGACGACCTGAGTTTGACCCCAGCATGAACCCGCACGCTAGAAGTAGAGAACTGAGGCTGTTTTCTGACTTCCCCACTTCACAGCACGTAACACACACAACACTTAGTAAAACACAAAACAACTAAAAACAGGAAACAACAACAAAACAAGTGACAAAAGTCTGTCTGAGCTCAGCAACGAACAGAGCCTTCTAGTTGAACCATGCATCTGTCCCATTATGTCATACAGGGAAACTGAGTGCTAACTCCTGTTTAATAGGTCACTTTGTTTTGTCCCGATGTCTTATGAGACTGAAGAAAAACAAAAACAAAAACAAAGAACCCAGTAGGGAGAAGAGAAGTGGACACAAATGTTAAACATATTTTAAAACAGATATAAGTGGGGGATGTATATATTTTCTTGGTGTTTTAAATGACATGTATGTACGTATTATGTAATGTCTGGCAAGGGGCAGAGAGGCGGAGAGAGGGAGGAGGGCGAGGAGAGGGACCTCCAGTACCATGTACACCTGTGGAGCTGAAAGAATAACTTCCGGGAGTTGGTTCTCTCCTTCCACCAGTAGGTCTCAGGGATGTAATTAAGGTGGTCAAGCTTGGTGGAAAATACCTTTACTCACCAAGTCAATTCATAGGCCCTGGGCTGTGTTTTTAGTAGGATGTGGAATAGAAATGTAAAATGCTTTTAGTGAGGAAGAATTTTAAATTGTGAATGTTGTATTGGGTTGTTATATATGTGTGTGTGTATATATATATATGTATATTGTAATATGGTTATTTGTATTTATATATACATATATGTGTGTGTATGTTTGTATGTGTATAATGAGAAAGTCGAGAAATTATTGGGGCATGAGGAAAAAACTAGGCCATTCAAGGTCTGGTTTGCCATTTCTGCTTATGAGGTCACGAAAAACCAGGCAGCAATGACAAAGCCAAAATTGCTTACAGGAACATCACATGTTTTCCTTAAGACATCCTTATCAAAGAAACAACCCCCCTCGTAAGCCCCTCCTCTTCTTTACAACTTTGTTTAGAAAATAAAATTTTTTATACTCTTAACCTTGTTCTAAACTATACTCTTTGAGGAATGCTTAAGAAATGGTGAAGGGGTGGGGGCTGGAGAAATGGCTCAGTGGTTAAGAGCATTGCCTGCTCTTCCAGAGGTCCTGAGTTCAATTCCTGGCAACCACATGGTGGCTCACAATCATCTGTAATGAGGTCTGGTGCCCTCTTCTGGCCTGCAGACGTACACACAGACAGAATATTGTATGCATAATAAATAAATATTTTTAAAAAATGGTGGAGGGGGCATGGAGAGGTGGCTAAGAGGATAAGAAGACTGGTTACTCTCCCAGAGGAAGGGTGTGATTCCCACTACTCCCACAGTGGCTAACAACTGTCTAACTGCAGTTCTAGGGGATCCAAAGCCCTTTCTGAACTCTGTGGACAGCGCACACATGTGGTATACATACATATATGCCAGAGATGCACTCATAGATACGTTAAATTTAATTTTTTTTAAAAAAGTTGGTGAATGCTGTATATCTTCATAATACTTGGAAATATAACTTGAAAGTTACCAAGATTTCATATATATATATATATATATATATATATATATATATATAAAATCACTTACCTGAGACTCGTCTTTGAGAAGCCCATGTCCAGTCTCTTCCCCTGAACATCTCTCTAATAATCTGTGCTATTATCTAAGTTTTAAAATATCTCCAATTTGCCTTTATATTGGTTTGCTCCAAAATATATCTAATGGATTGATGTTTAATTGCCTTTTCACAAGAAACCAGTAGCCTCCAGCAGATAGCTAAGCTTACTCTATAAAAGTTTTAAAAAGAATTATATTTTACTAAAAAGTAAAAGTAGCACAGCTTCCACTTTTCAGATAAATTCAATTTTTTTAAGATTTATTTATCTTATGTATGAGTGCTCTCTCTGCATGTACACCTTTATTCCAGAAGAGGGCATCAGATCCCATTATAGATGGCTGTGTGCCTCCATGTGGTTGCTGGGAATTGAACTCAGGACCTCTGGAAGAGCAGTCAGTGCTCTTAACTGCTGAGCCATCTCTCCAGCCCTTTCAGGAAAACTCTACCATATAATTGCACCGTTAGCATATGACCACTTGCAAGTGTGCTCTCTCTCCTCCATGGGACAAACAAAATCAGAAGTTTTTTTTTTTTTTCAAGTTTCTTGCCACTGCCAGTGTAGAAGTATAAAAATAAAAATGTCATTTGAGAACCAATGTGTTACTGCCTCCTTGGAGAGCAGGGGGAGAGTCTGTGTTTTCGAGATTTAAGCTTTACAATACGGTTATCACCTGGCTACCCACCAGAACTTGAGGGTAAGACCCTATTGCTGAAGATACCTCATACTTGAGCCACAAAAAATGGAGAAATCAACTTGGTACTCATATGCCGATGGTGCTGTGTAGGCTGCTGGGGAAAGGTCTTAGCCAGCTGTGAACTCTCTGAGATAATGACCTGCTTGGCACGGGCCCACTGGTGCAAGGGTGGCACCAATGTCATGGTGCCAACCAACCACTTTCTGATTGGATTCACAGCCTGCTCCACGAGATGGAACCCACGGCTGGTTCTATACACTGGACCCAAAAACTCACAGCTGGCTAGGACACAGGCCTTAGGGGAGAATGCAATGCAAACACTCTGCTAAATGGACATAATGTCAAACTGCTTTCCAAATATGTACGGCTATAGCAATAATTAGTGCAGCTTTCAATGCTAATCAAAGAAGCCTGCCTCTCACTGAAGTTAGTACAGAGACCCACAATTACTCAAAATGCAAAGATAAGTGACTGTGGAAAGCTTAGCTTTCCACAAATGAGACATCTACATCACATCTTGCTCCCCACGAACCTCACTATGGGAGAGGGGGAAGAAAACTCGTAGGAGTCAAAGGTCAGGGAGGACTACTGGGAATCATTCTGTCCAGACACGACAAGGCTGCTGCTCCCATGAACTCAGAGCAGCTGTGGTTGCTTGCTTGCATAAGAATGGCACAAGATTAAACTAGTCAAAATTTCAGAATGAATGGGGAGGGGCTAACAGAGGCACTACTGGCAGTTAAGGGCTGATGGAGGAGAGAGAATCAGTTTTCTTAGGAGATGTTGTTCCTGCTAGGTTGTTGGTGCATCCAGTGGATGGCCTCACACCCCCAAACATACTGGAAACACTAATTAAATGCAGTGGATTAAAGAGGACACGAAGCTGGGAGACAGGCATAGTGCCGTAGGTCCGGAAGGAGACTGGGAGGGGAAATCGTGGGATGGATATAATCCAAATACACTGAATACATGTGATGCACTTTCAAAGAATGTAAGTATTCAAATTTTCTATGTTGCTGACATTTAAAGTCATAGCTATAAAAGCACAGATTTTGGAAGCACCATTTAATGATAGGAAAAGATATGCAAGGGCTTAAGAATTAGCTGAGCTGTTAAGAGTCCTTCATTTTCTTCCAGAGGACTCTACTCTGGTTCCCAATACCCAAGTTTGGCAGCTCACAACCACCTGTAACTTCAGCTCCAGAGAATATGACGCCCCCTTCTGGCCATCTTGAGTATCTAGACATGCTTAGTAGACATTCTCACACACACACACACACTAAATAGATAGATAAAAATAAAACAAAAAATAAATAAAACAATAAAAAAAACAAAAAAGTTTAGCTTACGACTGACAAATGACAAATCTAAATGAATGCTATAACATTTTATATTTAAATCTGTGAATGGCTATATGAGTATATTTCCTGTCTACACATGCTTACATTTCTATATTACATGTATGAAAACAAATTGGTTCATAATAAGTGTTCACATAAATTAAGACAGAGGCTAGAGTTATGGCTCAGCAGTTAAGAACACAGGATGCTCTTCCACAGGACCTAGGTTTGATTCCTAGCACCCATGCGGCAGCTCACAACTCCCTATAACTCCTGTTCCAGGGGAGTCGACATCCTCACACAGACAAACATGCTGGCAAAGCACCAATGCACATAAAACAAAATAAATAAATTATAACAAAAGAAATTAGACAGTTCACTTAGCCCAAATATTTCCTAGTTCATGGCGTGACTAAAAAATTTCAAACTCAACATCCTGACTCTGGTAATCATGACAGACGAAGCTTGGCCAAACAGTCCCAATATGCCAATAAGAGACACAGTAACGAAAGTCAAAGAACAACAGTTCTATAAATCAATCTGGCTCTGTCAGGGAGAACAAATCAATGGGCTTGATGATTCCAGATCTGGCATCTGGCTTGTACTTCTATTTAAAAAAAATTGTAATAACTAAAAAAGAGATGGAAGGCAAGCTGTACACAGAGAGTCCTGGCCAGGGTGGTTGTCGGTCTGCTCTGTTCTCCAGCCGGTCATTATCTCAGGTCTTTTTCTGTAAGGTGGCCAAAAGGTTCCCATGAGGTTCTCTGGAGCAGACGGAGAGGCAAGAGCAGGGCCTGAGCTCTAAAGAGATGAGTGTGGACCTGCCTGGGAGAGGTGATCTCACAGCTTTCTGGGGATGGAACTGGTTTCAAAGCAGGAGCCAGGCTACAGACTCTCCGATTACCAGGCAGGAGAGACAGGGGAGTCTGTGGGCCAGTGAACAGGGGGCGAGGAGCAGGATGTGTGACCACTAGTACCCACTTTGATGTAAGCTCACTTCTCCGGCTGAGAAATTCTGGCAAATTTGTGAGCAAGTGACTTGGACAATGTCTTAGTAAGGTGGATGTCAGTATCTGTGAGAGGGGAAGGTTGCTGGAGACAGTACTTCCCAAGCAATAGCTGATCCTAACATTATGTTCTTTCAGCAGCCAAGATGAGTGGGGTGGGTGGGCCGGAGTCCAGGCTCATTGGCATTCTTGGGCCCCAGTCTTCCCTCTGGCCTAAGTGACTAATGAATGTATGTTCTAGGTGCTGCCAGAAGCTGGTAAACGGTCGAGACAAAGCAGCCAGCACATATAAAGAAAACTGAGAGCTCTAATTGGAACTGACTGTGCCACCTTCTACCACCACACCAGGCTCTAGAGCCTTCTGTGAACGTCTGATACACTTGCTCACTTCTGTCTCCTTTAGAATTAGAAAAGCCCTGTTTCCGGAAACCACGGGGAACTCTGCAGACCTAACATGTAGGGCTTTCTCCTAATGCAATACTCCGTTCACATACTGTAAGGCCTACCTCTACCAAGACTCTGCCTTGTAAAATAATGTGTGGACACGAGGAAAGTGGCTCAGAAGGTAAAGGCAGGAGGAGCTCAATCCTGGGAACCCACGTAAAGGAGAGAAAGTATCTCATGAAGTTGTTCTCTGACCTCCAAAATGCAAGAAGTAGTAACATACAGGAAAACACACACACACACACACACACACACACACACCCTATGCATTATTATTGTGCATACATAAATACAATTTAAAACCAGAAAGCAACGTCTAGAAACACCTGAGGGCACTAGCAATTATGACAGAGCCCCATGTCATCCATGTATGTGGATCTCCCTTTCCAACGAGTTTGGGAATGTCAGAAGAAGGTACAAATTCAGGATTTATTGCTAGCACTATGATTCCCTGACTTACGGGTACAGGTCATGGAATTTAGAGGAAGCGTCCCTTGGATCTATGAGACTTAGAGGAGAAGCAGGAGAGACAGCGAGGAAGACACAGCAGACTGATCACTGATACTCTATACCGTAGGGACGATCTGCTTTCCTACAGAGTCAAGCTAAGGGTGACTCCATTTTATTAAGCAACAACCCCGACCAAAGTGACTCCAATTTGAAGTTATAAGAACCCCTCCCCCAAAAGGAAGGCAGCACAGTAAACAAACAGGATCTGGTGCCAGGAGGGACAAACTGACAACATCAACGTTGACACTTGAAAATATGCCAAACCATATTAGACACAACACACAAATCCGCTTATCAGCCATACCCGCACGAAACCCCCTGACCCGGAACCACAGAAGTTACATCCCAACACAAAGTACGGCAAGGCAACCGTCAGGGGCCAGTCCTTGGACTCCAATTCCAGTGCGGTTTCTCCTGTCCAGGTCACTCAGCCAACTAAAATTGACTTACTCATGCCCACTGCATATACATTTGACATCTGTGCCCGCGCTGCTAGGACATCACTTTTGGTCCCCTATAGACTTTTCTTTGCATCTGTCTCTGCTCAAAGCCTCGTACTTCAGAACAGACTCTCAACTTCACCACTCCAGCTCTTAGCCATTCTGTGACCTGCACATTTGTGTATCTTTATGTGAAATGATCATCTTATCTGCCAGTTAATGTCAGTAATTAGACTGTTATATAAGAACCCGTGATTGCCAGTGGCTGGTTACCAAGCAAAATCGGGCATACTCGGCTAATTGTTAACAACGAAACAGACATAATTTGTGAAATTATTTTTTTATCCGATAAATTCTGGCACTGGAAACACATCAACTTGTCCCTCAGGACCCAAGGTCACCACACCCTGCCCCCCCCCCAACACATACACTCACACGCACGAACCCCAGAGTCCCGAGTGTCACCGCGACACTGCTGCCACCGCCCAGGCTGCGGAGTCGCGAGGCTGTGGGTGATCAGATGCCTACAGAGGCCGCAGCACCGAGCGCTCAGCGAGGGACAGGACCGCGACTCTGCCTGCTGACCCGGCTCCACCCAGCGGGACCCGGGCAGCGCGGCCCAGCGGAGCCCGATGAGTCGCAGACGCAGACTCAGCTGCCCGGGGAGGCCGCGTCCCCACTGTCGCCTCCGCTTGCAACAACCTCCTCCCCACACCCGGGACGCCCAGCCACACGCACCATTTTCGGTCACTGGGGGGGTCCTCGTGTTGTCCAGCGGCTCCTGTAATCAGGGGATGAGACGCAAACACTGGGGGCACAACCTGCGGGTCTCTCTCCAGAGAAGACACAAACGCCTAAAATGGCTGGACGGGAAGTGGCATCCCCGTTGCTGTACCCGCCCTCTCCCAACATCTGAAAGCCTCATTGGATGGTTTATGCAGCTAAGCAACTTTTCTTATTGGCCAGTGAGTCACATGCCCATCTCCTAAGGCTTAAATGACAGAAAAAACATCCTCTAGCGTGTACTGTGGCGCCAAATCTCAAATCCCAGCATAAGCTTTCCTGGGGTACCATCCGGCTGTGAGAGTCCCAAACTCCCTAGCTTTACATATGAAAGGGGTGAAACGCTATATTTTACATGGAATTAAAAATAGGTAGAAGCCTATTTAACAAGGCAAAGATGTCAGCTAAATTTTATTTGCATGTGTGAAAAAAGTCATAACAAAGAATAAATCCAATGTGAGTTATTTCTATTTGGCTCGGCTTCTAGCGTTCCCTCTCCCTTTGGGGTCGATGTTTGTCACCAGTGGCTGGCAGTTTACACGTTCTGTTTACCTCTTTGAAAATCTCTTGCACCCACGCACCTCACATAGTCATTTCTATAGCAAAACATTTTGGGAATGAAGCGACACCGAGTCATTAGAAATATATCAAGGATTCTTCAGAATTACAAGGGTTGGACAGGTCCCAACGAAGTTGCACGGCACTAAACACAAACCTGGAAAATACCACACAGGCGACTTCCAGGGCAACTATTCCTGCTCCCAGGACCACCAGCCTGACTGCAGGGAACTAAGCTCACAAAGAACGAGTAAAAGATAGAAAGGAAGCCTTGATGAGAGGAGAAGATTAAATTTGAAAGGCGACCATGGTGGTAAAGGCTTTGTAGCAGGCTAGTGACGAGCAATGAGCAGACACGAGATTCTGCGTGCGACGGCTGAAGCGTTAAGGCTGGGAGCAAGATCCGGAGAGCCCCAGACGGAGGTATTTTAAGTGACCTTTTAGAAAGACGGGAGCAGAGAAAGGAAAAGCTGAGAGGCTTGAGGCTGCAGTCAGCAAGCTGACTAAATGGCATCTTAAGAATTAAAAAATATATATATTGCTTGTCTGTGTGCCTGCCACACGTATGCAGGTGCCGAAAGAGGCCAGAAGAGGGCACTGTATCCCCGGAGATGGAGTTACAAGCCTCTGACTGTGGGTACCGGTACAGAATTTGGGTTCTTTGCAAAAAACAGGACTGCACTCTAAACCACAAGAGAGACAGTTCTCCAGCTCCCTACATTTATACTTCAGAATCCATCCAGCTCCCTCTCCTTCGCATTTATAAGAGTCTTATTTAATATCTACTGTCAAATTAGCCGGCCAGTTGTGTCCTGCTCGGTCTCTTTCCTCTTTCCCCTCTACTCGTGGTCTCTATTCTATCCGTATTATTTTCCTTTTCAGAGACTTGCCCAAAGAACACGGGCTGGCCTGGTCTTCACGGTTTCTCGTCTGTCTTCTAACTGCTCTAACCCGATTATATTTCTTTGCTCACCCCCTACAAAATTACCCCTCTTCACTCTCATGGCCCTACTGTCTCCTTGTGTTTACCTTTTCCTTGTCTGCTGTTTGTCATCAACAAAGGAATAACAGCCACCTTTATTTATTTGTATTTTCCTTTCTACTCATTCCTAACGTAACAACTGATACACTTGGGCAAAAAGAAGTCACAATATTCCTCCATATCCTAGAATGATTGTCATTTGAAAGATGATAAATTTGGGGTTTTTTTCTAGATATTCTTTTATTTTAATGTATTTTCATAGTGGGCCTACCCATGGATAGTGAGTATTTTTGCAGACACTATTTTTCATTTAGCCTGGTGACCCAAACGTTATAGAGCAGAGACAAACAGAGTCAAACAAAACTTCAACCCTGCTACATCCTGAAAATTGTGCAGAGTTCCATTTGAAAAAAAGCAATGTGATTAAACACACACATGTAAACACACACACAAAACCAATGATTTAACCCAAAATAAAAAGCTTAACGCAACACAATTCCACCAAAAATCTTAATTCCATTGTAAGGGCCTCCAAATCAAGTGAATCAGATGAAATCTTAGAAGTAATGATTTTACACACACACACACACACACAGAGAGAGAGAGAGAGAGAGAGAGAGAGAGAGAGAGAGAGAGAGGCCACAAATGCCTTATAAATTCCAACAGAACATAAACACAAGTTAAGGAAAAAACAGACAAAGGAGAAATCTTGTGGCCTTCGGGCCTCACTCACTGACAACTTACAAAGAGGTCTCTCATCATTGGCATAGCCAATGAGTAGTCAGTTGAAGAATGCTAAGTGATAGATCTAATCCTGTTTGGCCATTATTTGGGGTCCATGGAGCAGGGACAGCAATACTCCAGAGAAGTGAATTGCTTTAGTACTGGAAATCAGATGACTATAGTTACAGAAATTGTTCCAATTCAACCAAAATTGAGGTTCTTTACAAAATGTCATGGCCCTGGATAGTATCTTGGGCCTACTTTTTGCTAAGAAACACAAACTGGCCTCTGGAGTCAGTACTACACACAGGTAGTGTGACGTTTCAATAGAATTGTGAGATACCAGCTTATCTGCAAAGGTGGAATACCAGTTGTGTGAAAACAGAGCATACATTAGGTAACAGAAAAACTATAGGTATGTGAAAAGTTCACTTTTGGTTTCCTGTGTTTAAACCCCCACAGGCTCGCATATTTGAAGGCTTAGTCACCAGAAAGTGGCACTATTCGAAGGGATTCAAAGAATTAAGAGGCATGGCCTTGTTTGAGGAAGGGTGGGCTTTCAGGTTTCAAAAGCCCATGCCAAGCCCAGAGTCTCTCTCTCTCTCTCTCTCTCTCTCTCTCTCTCTCCCTTTGGATCAGGATATAAAACCCTGTTACTCTTCCAGCATCACGTCTGTCTGCATGCCACCAGGCTCCCTGCCATGTTGATAATGGAGTGACCCCTGAACCTGTAAGCAAGCCCACAATTAAGTGCTCTTTTTATAAGAATTGCGTTGGTCATGGTGTCTCTTTACAGCAATAGGACAGTGACTAAGACGTACATTACACTAACATCCTACCTCTGGAGTCATTCCCACATCAAATCACTCACCTCGTTACTAGTTACTGATGTGCTGTGGAATATTAACTGGGCAAAGATGTGCTCCGTTTGTTTATGCTGCAGGATATGACTTTAACTGAGTAAAGTGTGTCACTTTTGTTTCTGCTGCATTTGTTGAATCATGTAAAGATGTGTTGCATTTGTTTCACCTGGCCTAAGGCACCTGTTTGGTTTAAGAAGAGCTAAACAGCCAATAGCTATAAAGAAGAAAGGATAGGCAGGGCTAGCAGAAAGAATAAAAAGGAGAAAGCTAGCCTCGGGAGAAAAAGAATGAAAGGAAGAAGGAGAAAATGAGAGAGATGCCAGATAGACAGACCTAGAGAAGCAGTGAAAATAGGGTATACAGAAATAAGAAAGGTAATAAGCCCTGAAGCAAATGGTAAATAAACAGAAAATGGTTAAATTAAAAGAGCTAGCCAGAAACATGCCTAAGCTAGGCCAAGCATTCAAAACTAATAGCAATGATTTGGGAGCTGGTTGGTGGTCCAAAAGAAAAAGCATGGTACACTAATACCCATTACTTTCAACCTTATCCGGTATTCTCAAGCCAAGGTTCGTCCTCTTCATTGTACTTTCCTTCCATCAGTGAGCAAAGCCTTGATGATCAGATGTCTATTTTCATGTCCCATTGTTAAAAAAATCCAACCCATTGGACTGGTTAAGATGGCCCACGCTTTTAGTCCTAGCATTCAGGAGGCAGAGGTAGGTGGATCTCTTGAGATAGGGGCCTTCATGTTTCATACAACAGAAACTAAACAAACTTCTAAACATGGCCTGATCTGTAAAACATATATATCCTGCTTAGGAGTAAAAAGAAAAAGTTATCATTTGCTATTCTGAAAGCAATCTTAAAATAGTTCAACCTTAAAAGGACACTGTATCCAATAGGCTTCTCTAGAGAAATGGAATTAAGTCGGCTTTAAAGTAGTGACAAAGGCAGAATGACCAGGGAGCTGATAACGTGGTCATTCCTAGGTCCTTAAGGCTGGAGCCATAGCGTTCGGGGTTGGTAGTTGGGTGAGTGGGTGGAGGGTCTGTGGGTGGTTAGTGGATAGGTGGATGGGCTTCAGCAGTCCCAATCTGGCACAATGAGCCTAGAAGTTTCCTGAACTACCCTGTTTCCCTAGTCACAACTGTGGGAGATCACAGGGACTCCATTTCATCTTGACTTAAGGTCAAAGAGTTCAAGCTTGTTCTTCCTCCTCAAGGCCAATTAAAAGGATGTTTGGCCAAAGACAAGGTTACTAGATGTTTTAAGGAGGTGATTAGGCTTGTTTGTTCCTTGAACCATGGTAAGGAAGTCTTTTCCCATCCCCTTCTTGCTATAAAAGTGTTATGAGGAATAAATTCAGAGCTTCTGCAGTATTCACTGAGACCCTCCTGATTCCATCTCCTGTCTTTTGTCTCTTTCATAATCCTCTCTCCCCTATTCAGGTACTGTTCGACAGGTCGGCTGGCCCCAACACACAATCAAAGTTTGGAAACACTAGATCTGATATCTGTGAAGTAAACATCAATTGCAACAGGACAACAGAACTAGGTGACAAGATGGAAAGAGAAGTGAGCAAAAGGCAAGATGTTCTTCCTTCTGCCATATCCCTTTCATCTGAACCAGCAGGTGCCACCCACAAGTGGAGTGGGCGGGTCTTCCCACATAAGTCAAGAAAATTAGAACAGTTCTTCCAGTGAGGGTCCACACTCAGGTGCTTCTGTTATGTGGCAAGTTGACATTAAAACCAACCATCATAGACAGGCAAGAAAGTATGTTAGAAAATAACCATCGAGAGAGAAATAAACATAGTTGGGGAGGCCCAAAAATGTAAGCCTATTTCCACCTTGTCTGAAGGTCAGAGAGTTTTAGCTTAGGGGTTGAAAGCACTCGTTACGTTTACAAAGGGCTCGTGCTCAGCTCCCAGCACCTATGTGACTGTTCCTAACCACCTGTAACTCCAGCTCCAGAGGGTCTGAGGCATCTTCACAGCAGACGTCACACACATTCACACCGGCAGGCAAAGCATTCATACACATGGAATAATACAAATAAGTCTATTTTTTTAAAAAAAAAAAGTTTGTATTTAAGGTGTATTCTGTGGTAGGATCTTTCATTTCTGTAAAAGGAACAGTAGTACTGGGAGACTTTCTAATATTACCTACATACAAAGAGTCTCTCCAGTGTGGCTTTTTAAAACATTACTATGGGTATAGGTAATTTGTCTGCATGGATGTCTGTGTACCACGAGCATACAGAGGCCACTGAAGTCACAAGAGGACACTGGACCCCTTGGAACTCAAATTAGACACCGTTGTAGGCTTCCATGTGGCTGCTGGGAATCAAACCTAGGTCCTCTGGAAGAGCAGCCAGTGCTCTTAGCTGCTTAGTCAGCCCTCTGGTCCCCTCTGGTTGACTTACACATATTTGGAGGAACCAGGGAAGAGGCGGAGATTTTCTACACTGAAAATGTACACAAGGTTCCTCTGCAGTCAGATCTCTGTCATGTCTTTCCCACAATCTGAGGCTACAAAATGATTTCAGCATCACTCACATTCAGAGGGCTTTTCTCTAGTATGATTTCATTCATGGACTTGAAGAAAACTTTTAGAATAAAAATCATTTCCCTGTTATTTTTTAAAAAGTTTTCCCTCCATGTGGCTGTTTCAAGTTTGCTGTTTGGTTTGGTTTTGTTCTGTTCTTAAGAAATCAGCATGATAGGCTTTCACACATTGGTAGCAAAAAGGTCCCACTTTTATTCAGGGTGAATTCATGTGAAAGCAACCCGGCCATTTAAAAAGTGTAAGCACTGCTTTCAAAGCTGGGGATGTAAACCTCGGAGAATGACTGTTTTCATAAGAGGTATTAAGCAACAGATTTCCCATATCGTTTACATGAAGATGGTCTCTGCTCAGTGTTGAGTTCTTTCATGGTTTTTAAGGTGACTAAGAGACCTAAAGCCTTTCCCACACCCCTTACACTCATGGGGTTTCTCACCACTGTGCATCAACACATGGTACTGAAGAGAACTTAAGTGGGTGAAGGCTTTCCCACACTGCTTACACACACGAGGTCTCTCTCCAGTGTGAATCCTTTTGTGTTTCCGCAAAGTACTCTCAGAACTCAAAACCTCACATTGTGAGCAGGCATGTAGGTTATCGCCGCTGTGTATCTTTTCATGACTTCCCACATTGTGAGCACGCATGTGGGTTATTGCCGCTGTGTATCTTTTCATGACTTCTCACATTGTGGGTTATCGCCGCTGTGTATCTTTTCATGACTTCTCACATTGTGAGCACGCATGTGGGTCATCGCCGCTGTGTATCTTTTCATGACTTCCCACATGTGAGCACGCATGTGGGTTATCGCCGCTGTGTATCTTTTCATGACTTCTCACATTGTGGGTTATCGCCGCTGTGTATCTTTTCATGACTTCTCACATTGTGAGCACGCATGTGGGTTATCGCCGTTGTGTATCTTTTCATGACTTCTCACATTGTGGGTTATTGCCGCTGTGTATCTTTTCATGACTTCTCACATTGTGAGCACGCATGTGGGTTATCGCCGCTGTGTATCTTTTCATGACTTCCCACATGTGAGCACGCATGTGGGTTATCGCCGTTGTGTATCTTTTCATGACTTCTCACATTGTGGGTTATTGCCGCTGTGTATCTTTTCATGACTTCTCACATTGTGAGCACGCATGTGGGTTATCGCCGCTGTGTATCTTTTCATGACTTCTCACATTGTGAGCACGCATGTGGGTTATCGCCGCTGTGTATCTTTTCATGACTTCGAAAAGAAGTCGAACAGAAGAACCCCTTCCCACACTGTTTGCACTCATAGAGTTTGACACCACTATGACTTACTTCATGCCTTCTTAACTGATACAAAGACACGAAGGCTTTTGTGCACTGCTTACACACACAGGGCTTCTCACCAGTGTGACTTCTTACATGGATTTGTAGGGAACTGAGACGAGTGAACGTCTTCCCACACTGCTTACAAACATGGGGATTCACACCACTGTGGGTTACTTTATGTTTTCGAAACTGATTCCAAAGCATGAAGGCATCCCCACAATCCTTACATACAGAGGGTTTTTCCCCAGTGTGAGTTCGTTCGTGTATTTGAAGATAAGTAGAAGTAATGAAGGCTTTCCCACACTGCTTACATACATAGGGTTTCTCTCCGGTGTGGATTCTCATGTGTCTTTGAAGGGAAGCAGAGCGAGAAAAGCTTTTCCCACACTGATTACATGCATAGGGCTTCTCACCGGTGTGGATTATTTTATGCCTTAAAAGAGAATTGAAACGAGTAAAGGTTTTCCCACACAGTTGACACTGATGGGGAGTCGAGCCAGTGTGAATCTTTTCATGTCTTAGAAGAGAACTGGAATAAGCAAAGGTTTTCCCACACTGCTTACACGTGAAGGGCCTCTCGCCAGTGTGGATCCTTTCATGGACTTGTAGGGAACTGGGAAAAGGGAAGGCTTTCCCACACTGCTTACATGCAAAGGATTTCTTTGCACGGTAATGTTGTTCATGGCCCTTTAAGGATCCGAGAGAAGTAAACGTTTTCCCACACTGCTTACATTCATGGTGCTTTTCTTCAGGAGTACGTTCCTGAGTGTGACCGATTCTTACGTCTTCATTAGACTGCTCATTTTTATTAGATTTCTCTTCCGTGACAGCACTTTTATGCTTCTGCAAAGATGGGGGAGAGCTGGAGGGGTCCTCTGACTCTTTATTATTATTCAGCTCCTTTCCATGTTCCCGAACTTCTTTTCTTTTCTGCCCTGGCCTAGGTTTTAGCCGCACACTTAGAGCTAAATAGCCGATGACTACATTTACACACCCATTTCTTCCACACATATGTACTCCTGGATAAAATGTGTGGTCCACAGTGCCCTCTGTAGAGAAGCTGACAATTTCTGCACACTCATGATCTTCCTTACACTCGTGGAGTTTCTCCATCAGTTGACATCTGTAAGAAATAAAAAAGTAGATTGCTAAGTGTTTGGTTATTAGTAGTAGAAATACTGGTTCTGTGTACTGTAGGAATTTTTTTTTTTTTTTGGGTTTTTTGAGACAGGATTTCTCCGTAGCTTTTGGTTCCTGTCCTGGAACTAGCTCTTGTAGACCAGGCTGGCCTCGAACTCACAGAGATCTGCCTCCCGAGTGCTGGGATTAAAGGCGTGCGCCACCATCGCCCAGCTACTGTAGGAATTCTGAACATGTGTTCACGGAATGCTATGCAGCATGATTTGAGGATAGCTGTAATAACAGCAATGGTATTATAAACACAATGAGAAGTTATATTGTTCCACATTTAGCAAACATTGAATGTATATGTCACATTTAAATACCCATCTCAATACTCAATATTGTACACCATTTAATGTCCAGTACTGATGATGAAAATGATGTTGCCTTTTGAACTACTTGAATGCTATGGTAGTTTGAATAAAAATGGCTCCCATAAGCTCATAGGGAGTGGTACTATTAGGGGATGTGGCCATGTTGGAGGAAGTGTGTCACTGGGGAAGAGTTTTGAGGTTTCAGATGCTCAGTCTAGACCCAGTGTGTCATGCTCTTTTTTTCTGCGGCCTGTGGGTCCAGATGTAGAACTCTCAGCTCCTTCTTTAGCACCATGCTTGGCTACAAGTCCATGACAATAATGACTAAACCTCTGAGCTTGGAAACCAGACCCAAATACATGTTTTCCTTTATAAGTTGCCACAGTCATGGTGTCTCTTCACATCAGTAGACACCTTAAGACAAATGCCCACATTGAGTTATCTTTCTGTTTGTTTGTTTTATTTATTTATTTATGAGATAAGATTTCACTTTGAAGTGCTGGCTGGCCTGAAACACACTTAGTAGACCAGGCTGGCCTCTAAATCAGACATCCACCTGCCTCTGCTTCCCATGTGCTGAGATTAAAAGTGTGGCCCCACACCTGTCTATACGTATTCTCTCAACAGTTCCAGTCTAAAAGTGGCATCTTTGGTTTCTCCATGGCGTTGGAGCCTGTCCTGGAACTCGCTCTGTAGACCAGGCTGGTCTGACATCTTATTTTGTTCTCTGTGGCATTGGAGCCTGTCCTAGAACTCGCTCTGTAGACCAGGCTGGTCTGACATCTTATTTTGTTTCATATGCATCTCATACCGAAGACGGCAGATAAACTGATATTTCATATTCCATATTGTATATGGTATAAAGTTTGTACATGTGAAGTATGATATCGTATGTATGCATGTATCATGATACTCAAGTTGTTTTCAGTGCTTGAGTATCCGAGATGCTCTTATTGACGACTTGAAACATATTGGAAGTTTCAGAGACAATTTCCTGAGATCAACTCAGATTGAAACTTGACATATTTGTCTCCTTTACCTTTTTGTAAAATATCCTATGGCACCATAAACATCGAGGAACCTGAATTACCTTAGCTTTATGCCAGAATTTTCAATCTTTTGGTATTTCCTTATGTTTCCTAAAATACAGATCAAAAATGAATCATTATAAATCATGATACTATAGGAAAAACATTAGTAGATTCCAACTAAATTCATGGTATAAAGTAGCCCATTTCATTTATTCATCCCTGCCACCTTTTTTTGTCTTTTTGGGGGGGCAGAATGTGAACAGTCTCCCACTACCACAAATTATACAGTCAACTTTTCTACATTTGGGAAAGTCGCAGGAGTCAGTGAGAATGGACTAAGAAAACCAGCTTCCTGATCTTGGTGTGTCCCCTGCCAAATAAGCATCCCCAAATCTTTACCATATTTCTGTTCATGCAGCAGCGATGAGCTAGAAGCACTTTTGTTTGACTGACCTATTATGAGAATGGATGTCTTTACCTATAGAGATCATGTTTCTCAATATTTCCTTCAGCACATCTTTGTAGAGCTCCTTTTGGGATGGATCCAGCATGGCCCACTCCTCCGTGGTGAAGTGCACAGCCACATCCTCAAAGGTCACTGACTCCTAAAAGCACACACATACATTTCCACAAGGGTGAACTTCACAGTACCAGCGGTCTAGACTTTATAAGAAGTTATTGTGACACTATGTTCATATATGTTCAAGATGTCTTGCTCACCACACGGTTACTGTTCATACATACTAAGATTCTCCAATACAGTAGTTCTGACAGTAGATTGGAACAATGAGTAAAGCAACAGCAGAATAGGACCACCTTTGCCCCCATAAGCTGTGCTAACTCTCTTTGTCCACTGGGTCATTGTGACAAACTTTATAACACATTCTGACTATCTAATGTCCCAAAGAAAATCCAATATGAGCTGTCCCAAGACTGCATATTCTTACATATGCTGAAGGAAAAATTTCCATTTCTTTTGGTATCTGGGACCTGTGATTAAGAGCAGCTCTTTCTTATATAACCATAAAAATGATGTGGCTTTCTTGAACAGTTGGTGCCAACCATATGTGACTTTTGTTGCAAGGAGGGCCTGCTTTTCATCCCAGCCAGCTTACACCTGAAATAATCACACAGAAACTGTATTCATTTAAACACTGCCTGGCCCATTAGCTCTAACTTCTTATTGGCTAACTCTTACATCTTAATTTAACCTATTTCCATTAATCTGTGTATTGCCACATAACTGTGCCTTACCGGCAAGATTCTAACCAGCGTCTGTCTCAGGCAGGAGATTCATGGCTTCTGCCACTCTGCCCTTCTTCCCAGCATTCAGTTCTGTCTACTCTGCCTACCTAAGTTCTGCTCTATCAATTAGGCCAAGGCATCATCCAATGAAAGCAACACATAAGCAGAAGGAACTCCTACACCAGACTTCTATATCACTTTTATATTTTTTCTCTCAGAATCCATACCACGTTTCCATGTGATTTTAGAGAGAAACTGGTTAGACTAGGTATATTTTCTGAATAATGAATCTTTGAGAAGCTGGTTCAGTCTTTTGAATAAGATTGGTACCCACATACTCATGTAGTCGAATGCTTGGTCATTAGGAAGTGGCTTGAGAAGGGTTAGAATGATCAGGAGAAGAGTACTTGTTAGCATAGGTGTGGCCTTGCTGGAGGAGGTGTGTCACTGAGAGGTGGGCTTTGAGGCTTCAAAATCCCCTGCCAGCCCAGACCCAGTCTCTCCTCCTCCTCCTCCTCCTCCTCCTCCTCCTCCTCCTCCTCCTTCTCTCTCTCTCTTTCTCTCTCTCTCTCTCTCTCTCTCTCTCTCCCCCCCCTCTGTCTCTCTCTTCTTCCCCCATGCCATTCCAGTCTATAACACTCAGCTACTGCTTCAACTCCATGGGAGGCGCCATGCTCCCTACCATGGTGAAAATGGAATACACTTGTGAAACTGTAAGCAAACTCCCAATGAAATGTTTTCTTTCTAAGAGTTGCCATGGTCATGGCGTCTCTGCAGAGAAATAGAATACTGACTAAGTGGATAGCCTTTACTTGCTCTTCTCACAACTTGTTAGGAGCTCAAATATATCATCTATGATTCACTGTAACAATATTTAGAAGAGTGTATCTGCTTTCTCGTAGAGCATTCTTAAACAATAATAAGACTTGCAAGACTAGAGAAATGGCTCGGCCATTAAGATTACTGGCTGCTCTTTCAGGGGACCTGGATTTGATTCCCAGCACCCACACAGTAGCTCACAACTGTGCAACTCCATTTCCAGGTAATATGACCCTCTCTTCTGGTCTCTGTAGGCACTAGGTATGCATGCCACACACATGTGCACATGGATACACACTTGGGCAAAACAACCATATACATAAAATAAAACATTATAACCATTTTACTTTCTTTATTAAAGAAAGTATGATGGTACATACTAATTTTCAACTTGACAGGATCTAAAATTCACCTAGGAGACAGGACTCTTGCTAAGTATGTCTGGGATTATCTTGATTCCATTTTAGGCAGAAGAGCTCAGCCTGTTTGTGAGATGTGCCATTCACTGGGCTGGGTGAAAGTGAATTCAGAAAACAGCCGTTGCTAAGCACTGGAATTTATTGCCATCTGCTTTCTGACTTCAGTTACAACCTGAGAAGCTGCCTCTAACTCTTGTTGTCAAGCTTCTCCCAACGTGATAGACCCCAACCTTGAACTAAATCCAAAATAAATCTCGCTCTCTTACATGTTCTTCTCAAGAATTTTGTCACAACAACGATACAAGAACTTATATACGATTAAGGGTAATTCATTTTCTAATAAATATATTTTTAGGGAATATAAATGAACAATGAAAAATAGCTCATGTTCTTAGAAACAGCTCTTACCCCTCAAAGGTATGTAAGAAATTCCATAATTACTAAAAGTGTGATGGCGCCAGACAAAAGTGGTGCATGCTCTTAATCCCAGCACTCGGGAAGCAGAGGCAGGTGGACCTCTGTGAGTTCGAGGCCAGCCTGGTCTACAGCGCAAGTTCCAGGACAGTCAGGACTACACACTGGGAAACCTATCTTGAAAATCAAAAACAAAACAATCAAAAGTGGGATGGCTAATGCTAATTGTCACGTGACAGAGATGGCGCCAGACAAAAGTGGTGCATGCTCTTAATCCCAGCACTCGGGAAGCAGAGGCAGGTGGACCTCTGTGAGTTCGAGGCCAGCCTGGTCTACAGCGCAAGTTCCAGGACAGTCAGGACTACACACTGGGAAACCCTATCTTGAAAATCAAAAACAAAACAATCAAAAGTGGGATGGCTAATGCTAATTGTCACGTGACAGAGTTTAGAATTATCCACGAGACAGACCAAAGCCAGCCATTAAGAAGATCTGTGAACAGTTATTTTTGATTATATTCACTGGTGTGAGAACAACCATCCTCATTATGGGCTGAACTGCTCCCCGGGGAGGGAATCGCAAACTGTGTACATCCCTGATATGCGCTCTTTGCTTCCTGCCTGTAGATGATGTCACCAGATGCTGCTTGACTTCCCCACCAGGATGGACTGCACTTTTGATCTCTGGCCCAAGAAATGAAACTCCTTTTGTATGGCTATATGAATATATATATAATTGTCTGCAGCGCTTGTGTTTTTATATTATACGTTTTTATATAAAAACAGAACTGCTCATAAAATGAATAAGCTAATTTGTCTGAATATTTCCTAGTTCATAATGTAGCTAGAATTTTAAAACTCAGCATTCTGATTCTGGTAATCAAGACAGGCTAAGGCCATCAAAGAGCTGGAGTGATGGATAACTTGGTGGGTGGGAGCTCCGGCTGCTCCTCCAGAAGACTGGGGTTTACTTCCTAGAACCCACATGGTGGCTCCAGTTCCGGGTGAATTCATTGTCCTCTGGCTTCCAAGAATACCAGGCATGTATATGGTGCACTTACATACATGTGGGCAAGAAGCCAATACTCGTAGAATAAAAATAAATCTTAAAAAAAGATTCTCATTGTTTCCTAGGTATTAACTTGTCCTCAGGTGGGGCCTCCTGTGGGAATGGTTTAAGGATGTTCTGCAGCTCCTAAAATCTAAGACAGCCAGAGCTTTAAGACAATGGCTGTTGCTGTGCTTTCAACCTTTGCAAAGGAACAGAGACGAGTACCAAACTGGATGGAGATGCAAGAGTTTTCTACTGCTTTCTTGTTGCCTTAGAGGGCAACTGAAAAGTTGGTCCTTTTAAAACAAAAACACTTTCTAGCTGCTTGTTGTAACAAAAGTTAAAATCTTTTTGATTTTTGAGTCTTGGGTTTTTTTGTTTCTTTTGAGAAAAGGTTTCTCTGTGTAGCCCTGGCTGCCCTGGAATTTGCACTGTAGACCAGGCTGGCCTCGAACTAACAGAGAATCCCAGCACTAAGGAGGCAGAAGCAGGTCGATCTCTTGAGTTCGAGGCCAGCCTGGGCTACAGAATGATTTCCAAAACAGCCAGGACTACACAGAGAGATCTGTCTCAAAAAAACAAAACAAAACAAAAAAACCCAACCAACCAAACAAAAAACAAAACAAACAAAGAAAAAAGAGGGTGGGACTGGAAACATGGCTCAGCACTGAGGGGCAGAGGCTACTCTCTCAGTAGACCCAGGTTCAAGTCCCACATGGTCGCTCATAACTGTCTGTCTGCATTTCCAGGGGATCCTACACCCTTACATAGGCATGCATACAGGAAAACGCAAATTCACATTAAATAAAAACAAATTAATTTTTAAAAGAAGAAGTAAGTGGGTCAGCAATATGGGTGCGTGCAGTGGTTAAGGTGCTTACTTGGCATACCTGGCCACCTCAGTTTAAACCCTGGAACTCACACAAATGTGGAAGAAGAGGGCTGACTCTGAACAGTTGCCCTCTGACCTCCCCTAGGAGACTGTAGCATGCGCATTCACAAGCACACGCCACACACACAATAACAAAAAAATATATTTTTAAAGCAGTGTGGGCAAAGCCAGAAAGCTTAAATAGGTCACAAAAAAAAGCTTTATAGGAGATAAAATTTGAATGTGGTGTACATGATAAAGTTGGCTTTAATCTATGGTCAGATGTTGGTAGATGCTTTTCTTGTCAGCCAATCTTTATCACACATTAAGAAAAACTAAAAACAAAGGCGCTGAGAATTTATGCACTCCAAATTGTGGAGCTCTTAACATCAGTTAAAACAAAGACAGTCTATACCCCAGCACTCAGGAGGCAGAGGCAGGTGGATCTTTTTGAGTTGGAGGCCAGTCCAGTCTACAGAGCGAGTTCCAGGATAGCGAGGGATACACAGAGAAACTCTGTCTCAAAAAACAAAGTAACTAACTAACTAACTAACTAAATACAATCTAATAACCTCAGGGATTGTTTATCCATACAAGAACAAACGTGATTGATATCCTTCGCTCTGGGAAATAATATATTGATCTGGACAGATAAATACCAGCTACTCAGAGAAAACCAGAGTAAGGCTTTCCAAATCCCCACAAATCCCCACAAATCCCCACAGTTAGCCTTAATAGTTAACACTTGATCTGGCTGAGACACAAAATACTTACCTAGGGATATTTTCCTGAAGTTTGTGTCCTTCCTCTAGGCACGTGATCATGGACCCACCGCCAGCCTGAGCCAGCACACACCAGTCCTTGACTATACTCTAAAGACAGGATGACCTCACAGAAAACTGTTCTGATCTAGGAGCTAACGGTGGCACCCTCTAACACATCCGGCTCTTCTCTGTAAGAATAGCTCTGTCCATCCTAACTGTAGGGAAGCTTGCGGACTCTTAGGGGGTTTCCTTATCACAATACTTCATTCACACTCAAGTATCCGCCTACTTCTTTCAGGACTTTCCATTTTAAAACATTTAGAAACAAATCAAATAAAAGAACTGTTATGATAGAGGCCAACTCCAGCCTCCCCAGACCTGTGGATCTTACTTCCTGTGATCCTGACGGTGTCAAGAGGACTCGGGATTCACTGTCAGCCCTAAGAATCCTTGGCCTAAGGGCACAGGTCAGGGAAATTGGAGGAAGGATTTCCTTGCATCCTGTCCCGTTAGCTTTAATCCTCAACTTGACACATCCACAGTTACCCGAGAAGAGAATCTCAATTGAGAAATTATCTGAATCAAAGCAGTATGTGGTGGGCCTGTCTGTGGAAGATTGCCTTGACAGCTAATTGTAGGGCCCAGACTACTGGGAAAGGCATCTTCCTTAGGCTGGCGGTCCTGGGCAGTATAATAAAGCTAGGTAAGCATGTGTTTATTACTGAGACAGCGGGCAGCATACCTCCATGATTTCCGCTTCAAGTTCTTGCTTGAGTCTCTCCTCCAAATTCCTTCAAGGATTGACTGTAACCTGGAAGTATAAGCCAAACAAACCCTTTCCTTCCCTCTGCTGCTTTCGGTCAGGTATTTTACAGCCACAGAATGAAATTAGAGCAATCTGAAAGGAAGATGCCACTGAGATGCTGAGATATAGCACAATAAAGAGGGTGACTGCCCAGAGCTAATTTATGCTGTAGGCACATCAGCGTTCGGTTGTGCCAAGCCTAAGATGGCTCCATTTTATTAAGCAACAGTTTTGACCTGATGTACTTGAATTTTAAGCATAAGGCCCTAGAAAGGGCAAACAACCACTATCTGCCAGTACACCAGAGGCCCCAAACTCACTACATCAACAAACAACTCCTTTTGTTTCATCAAAAACTGCAAACACATGTGCTTAGCAAAGACACTATCTGCAATCCCCTCACCTGAGCCTATTTAGAAGGAGCACCCCAAGACCAGAGTGCGGCTGCCTGGCTGATTGATAAGACTTACTCCGTCCCCAACAGACCTTTGTTTGTCCCCCAATGCCTAGACTCCCAAACCTTTCTACATTCTGCAAGCTGCGCATTGGTTTATTTTGTGTGAAATGTTAATATATGATTTAATATCAGTGATTTAAGATGGGAATAAAAGAGCTGTGATTGCCCAGGGTCTGCGAGTCAGCAAAATTGGGCTTACTTAGAAAACCACAGCCAAGGATAACATTAATGTTCTTTAATAAATTGTGACACTGTAAAAAGACACATGTCCCTGCATGTTTGTGACAGGACTCGGGGAGTCACCACACCTCTTTTCTCCTCTGGTGTACGCTCTCCCAACCTGTGTACCTAGTCTTCACCAACCTCTGCGGACACCGCCAGTCAGGAGGAGGAGGGCACAGACGCACCTGCTGCACGGAGCAAGCGCTCAGGCACGGAGCAAGCGCTCAGCCTGGGACAGTTCAGCCGCTCTGGCTGCAGGCCAAGCTCCACCCAGAAGGATCGCGACTGCGAGGCTCCTCGGAGCCAGATTAGACTCATTCGCAGACTAAAACGGCGCCCTACTCCCACACACCCGGTCACACGAACCATTTCCAGCGACATGGTGTCTTGGTATCTGCTTGGGGTTCCTGCTGTCAGTGGAGGGGAGGCCGAAAACGATGGGAGAAACCTGGAGAGTCCCTCCACAGTCATAAGGACCCAGATCCCAAGAAAACGACAGGGACCAAAAGGGATGTCTCAGTGATGTGTAGCGGCCATATTCTTAATGTCTGGATTTCTCATTGGATTTGCATCCCGAAACAACTTGCCTGGCTGGCCATCAAGACACAGACCCGCCCCTTAAAGCTTACGCGGCGGGAGAGCACAGCCATCTCTCCGAGTGAGATCCCATGAATTCTCGGCGCAAGGCTGCTCCGACAGCCCAGCTTACCCCACTAGTCCACACTGGCTCCACTAGGGGAAGGAGCATAAGCAGAGCCTGTCCCGGCTTTCCTGACTGGGCACTTGCTCAGCGGGCAATTCTTGTTTCCTCCGTTTCCAATGGGGTCACAGATGTGTTCAAGGAATTCCAGTCTCTATGGCAACAACTCATTCCGTCATAGAAGACAAAAGAAAGACCAGGTCTCGTTGGAATAAGAGAAACTGATATTATCACACTAGAGGAATTGAAATGATGCAGATTTCTCTACCTTCCCATATTCAGTCAGTAGCATAGAAAGCATATATGTGAAGGAACACAATTATTGAAGACATAAAGTGTAATTTATGGACAGAGGCCAAGCATACTAGCAAAAGTCCTATACTTTAACAATGACCAAGCACTTAACTTTACCCAATGACTTTATTTATTTATTTATTTGGTTTTTCGAGACAGGGTTTCTCTGTAGCTTCGGAGCCTGTCCTGGAACTAGCTCTTGTAGACCAGGCTGGCCTCGAACTCACAAAGATCTGCCTGTCTCTGCCTCCCGAGTGCTGGGATTAAAGGCGTGCGCCACTACCGCCCGGCTCCCCAATGACTTTTGATGTCTTCTAGAAGCTCAATATCACCTGCCTCCCAATAGCCAGTCTTGAGACAACAGGTGCTACACAATTCAGCCTGGCCCTCAGATATCCGCGAGGGTCAGATTCAAGAGGGACGCTGAGTCAGATTGCTCCTGGTGGCTGTCACCAAACCTAAGATCACAGTATCTATCTGAAGTCAGATTCAGGCACCCAATCTTGTGGAGACAGTTAAAACATACAAATTAATAGTAAAAAGCAGGAAAAGGAGAACTACTCGATAAGGTTACATTGCGAAGAGGAGCAGAAAGATTCAGTGATCGTCATCAGTCCATCTTGGGATGACTAAGGTTAGAAGGAAGTTTAGGGGACCTAGGCACATTAAGCAGTCCAGGACAAGGCATGATCCCACCATCACTCAAATGTCAACATTTCTATGAGGTTACTAATCTCTTTATTGGAGGAGGGAAGCATTTTGGAGAGAAGAGCTCCAGCTCCGGCTGATCCAACACGAGATTCCTGGAGAAATCCCAATTCCTTGGGTTTCTGTTTTCTTTTGTTGTTATTGTTGTTTTGCTTTTCTGACAACAGGCTGGCCTTGAACTCAGAGATCCACCTGTCCCCCCTCCTGAGTGCTGAGATTAAAGAACTGTGCCACCATCACCTAGCTGGGGTTCAGTTTTAATACCATTAAAGCTAGAGCATCTCCTTAGAAAATATTCCTTTCTGCCAGGTTAGTGACAGGGACATAAGATTTAACGTCAAACACAGTATGGGACCTGAAAGGAAATAACTTGGGACTGCTCAGAAAGAGCAATGTATCTATTTTAAGGCTTTGGGGAAAGAAGGGTGATGCACTGGGAGGAAGAAGTGTTGTTGATGTGTGACTCAGAGCTTGTGGGGGAAGGAAGGGATGCATCATTTAAAGTTCTTGGTGGTTTAGGATCTGGTTGCCTGAGGAGCTTGCTCATTTCTGTGGTGGGGGTGTTAGGTTTTGGCTAGGTGCTAATTGGGCCACAGTTTCCTGCAGTGTTTCAGGTACTGGCAGGTTACCTACCACGAGTATGTCTGTGATTCTCTACCCAGGCTTGAGGAAGGAAGTGCTAATTCATAGAGATAAAGCAACTCTTCTTGGATAACCTGGTTCTCAGAGCTGATTCTGAGGTACCTGATGCTGCAGGGATAGTTTAATGGCTAGTGTAATAAAGCCCCCTAGCTGTCTGGATTAGAGTGTGACGGGTCACATCATACTCTGTCTAGCACTCAGTCTCATGGTCTCAAGGAACAATCTCTGTTTCAGTGTCCTCAGTCACACCTCACAGTGAAATTACAGAATCACACCAGGCTACTTGTCAGTTTCCCTCAACTCCTTCGAGGGACTGAGAATCACAGAATCCCAGTTGGGTGCTTGCCAAACAAGCCTCCATAGCTGTGAGAATTACAGCATCAGCATTGAGGTTAGAGAGGCTGCTGCAGAGGGATGGGACCTCAGAAACAGCTGGCCATATCTGACAATACAGACCCTACTTAAAAGGTCTGCGAGATGACAAAATTCCCACTTAATTGCTATAAGCCTTCATCCGGGGTTGAAGATTTAGTTCAGTGATAGAGCACCTGCCTTACAAGCACAAGACCCTGGGTTCCGTCCTCAGCTGGGGGTCAGGGGAGAGACAAAATAACAAAAATGGTTGGAGACATGACTCAGCAGTTAAGAACACTGTCTGCCCAGAGGACCTGAGTTCAATTCCCAACACTCACAGGGCAGCTCACAACTTTTTGTAACTTCAGTTCCAGGGGATCTGACACCTTCACAGACATGCATGCAGGCAAAACACCAATGCACATAAAAGAAAACAATTAAAAGATTTCTACCTACTGCTTGAGAGGCAGAGACAGGCAGATTTCTATGAGTCCAAGGCCAGCCTGGTCTACAGAGCGAGTTTCAGGACAGCCCAGGGCTGTTCAGAGAAACCCTGTCTTAAACACCAAAAAGTCAAGCAACAAACAAAAAAGAATTCCACCCCTTTTAGCAATATGTGAAAGCAAAAAAATACAACTCTCACCCCAAAGGAGATAAGAGATAATTTATTCTGGAGCCAACTATGAGTACCCTGAAAATACTCATGTTACCCTAGTAGTATGTCCCAGTGTAGTAACAGTATTATGATGTTTTATAGTTACAAAGATAGTCAAGAGACTTGAAATATATTGGTGGAAACGTTGGATAGGTAGATTACGGAAAATGAGGACATTTCTATGATATGTCTCAGATGACCTTGACGTTATGGTTGGTCAAGAACTGTGCTAAATTAATATCCTTAAAGAGATTCTTAAAGAGGTGGGTGGTCCTTGGACTTCCCACAGGTCAGGGAACCCTGATTGCTCGAGCTGATGAGGGAGAGGGGCTTGATCGGGGGAGGGGGAGGGAAATGGGAGGCGGTGGCGGGAAGGAGGCAGAAATCCTTAATAAATAAATAAATAAATAAATAAAGAGATTCTGATAACTACAATATTAGCCCCTACACTCAAGAGGGGAAAAAATCGCTAGCAAGAGAGTTAAAGATAGCCCAAGACAAATTAAGCTTTGGACCTGCAACAACCCCATCTCTCCAGTCACTGAAGCTGTAATCACCTTTATAGAACATTCAAAGTTCAACGTGGCTTCTTTTCTTTTGAAATGAAAAAATATTTTTGAGGTAGTCTCACTATACAGCCCTTGCCGGCCTGAACTTGCTATGTAGACTAGGCTGGCTCTAACTCAGAGATCCACTTAGGTATGCCTCAACAATGCTGGGATTAAAGGCATTCACCACCAGACCCAGAAAATTATGTATGTATATAGTGTATGCATGTTTCCATATGTGGGTATGTGCACATGTGTGAGTATGCACATGTGTGCATATCTGCAGAGGCTCAAAGGGGGTATCAAATCCCCTGGGGCTGGAGTTACAGATGTTTGTGAACAGACGGATGTGGGTGCTGGGATCTGAACTTGGGTCATCTGCAAGAGCTGAAAGTGAGCCATCTCTGCAGCCCAAAGGGGAAGTGGTTGGTTTCTTTCTTTCTCTCTTTTTTTTTCTTTCTTTTTCTTTCTTCCTTCCTTCCTTCCATCCTTCCTTCCTTCCTCTTTCCCTCCCTCCCTTCTTCCTTCCCGCTTTTATTCACTCTTATTCTTTCCTTTTCCTCCTTTTTTTTCTTTTTGAGGTTGGGGGTGCATTTTTTCACAAATACAATGAAATCAGGGAGCCAGCTGTGACTGCAACATTGCATACTTAAAACATTTTCTACTTTTGTCTTTTTTTTTTTTAAAGTTCATTTGCAGCCTGCATGTTACTAGCCTGTCAGCACTGTCTACCTTTGGCAGAATTATAAGGTACCCGCATTAAAAAAATGAATCGAGTGGAAGCAAAGGAAACATTTAAACACACTCATATAAGCAGGTTGTTGAAATTCAAGATCTCGTACATTCTCAAGTTCAAACACCAGACTTAACATTGAAATCAAGACCCAGAGCAGATCACTGGAGAATGGTCAAGGACACATAAATAAGTAACTGGGGGAGCATGCAATCCTCTGCCATGCACAACCCCAGACTTGAAACGGTGCCTCCCCAAACCTTCAGATTTTCCAAAGGGACGTTCTTCTGCACATCACCTAAATGGATATTCACAGGACCCCTTATCCAAGGAACTACCTATCCTAAGAGTCTTTCTTTAAGCCTGATCTTCACACATTTTTCTTCACACAGACAAGTTAGAATGACCCCAGAGACTCTGTACGCTAAAAATACTATTCACAAAACACCACCCTCATGCCTGTTACCACCCCATGGGAACCAGGAGCTACACCTACCTCTGGCCTCCTGCTTCTTTCCTCCTTGCGCCCTGCAGCTCCTAGGGTAGCAATTCTAACCAGAAGTCACATGCTTTCAGTGAGGGGGCCTGTCTTCTGCCCACTCGCTTAGTGACCTGCTTCATGCCAACATGGGTCATGAGACAAGGATGTTGACTCAAAATATTTTAGCTAAATGCTAGGATGCTCCCACATTCTACTTCTATGTACACTTACGAAGTGGAGAAAGCTCTAAGACACTGTTCATATGGATTTAAAGACGGGGCAGCAGCCTATTCTTTGGCAATGCAAAGTTGGTAGTTGCTTCTAGGTAAACACACCAGCGTGGAAAAGGACAAAACTGATATGAACTCTCCGTTCTGCTCAGTTTCTAGTTTTCCTTTTCCCCAGCTGGTGGTTGTCAGAGAGGTCTCTGGGCCTGAGCGTTTAGATATTCTGCTTACCCCTTTGCAAGCATCTCTTGATCCACCACCACTACTGAATCACGTGGTCATTTGGGTTTGAAACAGAGCTTACGTTGTAATGGAAGATGGCCTTGAACCCTTGACTGTCTTAATTCTCTTGCCTCCACTGCTTGTTTCCCAGCCATTTCTGTAGTCACTGTTAACCCTCCAGATAGTGTCATTAGGAAGCACCAGGGATGGCAGGTCTCCAAGTAGGTCTGGGACGCTGAAGACACCTGGCAAACTCCATGGAGCAGTTCTAGGATGACCCTTCCTGACAAGCAGTAGGTCCTACATGAAAGGTATAGCAGGGAGGGGTGTGTAGGCATCAGAGTCACTGGTATAAGGAACCTGTTCTGTCTGTTTGAAAGGCAGTCTGGGAGATGAAGACATTGTTCAGGGCCAGTGCAGAATCAGGAAACAGGCAAGAGCCTCCTGGTGACAGAGTAGGGGAGCCTGCTAGAGGGAGGCAAGATATCCACCAGGCCATTAGATCTTGAAGGCTCCTTTATATTGATAGTGGATGGTGTAAGAGGAGTTTGGGGCCAGAAATAAACAGATGAGCCCCTATCCTCCGGCACAGGGTGATGATGAATCGTCCTCAGTTTGATTGCATACAGAGTCACCATAGAAACACACCACGTGGTCTGAGGGGTGTTTTCAGGGAGACCCACTCTCAATTTGGGTGGCACCATTTCGAGCACTGGGATTCAGGACTGAATAGAGGGGTGGAGGGTGGGAGACACGAGATGAGCCCCAATCTGACTGTGGAGGCAATATGGTCAACCAGTAGTCTCGTTGATTCACACATCCTGACAACCTCTCACCACGCGTTCCCTTCCATGAGGGACTCTAGGACTTCTTAAATCTTGACTCAAAACACTGGCTGTCCTGGAACTCACTCTATAGACCAAAGTGGTTTTGAACTTCACAAGTCAACAGTTTGTATGTTTTAGCATATACAGACTCTAGATTTTAGCGAGAGAGAGACCTGAAACTATAGGTCTATTTGGAGTCAGGTGTGGTGGTGCACACCTCTAATCCCAGCACTGGGAAGGCAAAGGCAGGTGTGTCTCTGAGTTCAGGGCCAGCCTAGTCTACAGAGCAGGTTCCAGGAGAGCCAGGGCTACAGAGAGAAACCCTGTATGGGAAAAAAAAAAAGTTCATTTGGGAGGAGATGAAGGCCATTGGGCAGAGGGAAAGAGGAAAAAAAAAGGGTGAGAAAAAAAAACATAGTATGCATGTGTCAAAAACATCATGACAAAACCCATTACTTTGCATAATAATACATGCCATTTTTTTAATTTAGAGGAAAAAATAATATGCAGAAGAAATTACTTTTACCAATCTGGACCTAATGTAAGCATCCTGAAAATGACTAGTCTTAGGTTCAATGTTCACTAGGTTGAGTATAACTTCTTGCTATGTTTACCCCTTCCTATAATCAAATGGGTAGTTGGGAACATCTGTGTTTGTGAAGACCAGTATATTGGAGGAAATACTGTTATGTTGGTATAGTAACTCAGGAAAGTAAAAACTGGACTAGAGCAAAGACAAACCTGCCGCTGTGAAGGCAAGTGTCCCATGCTCACACCACAGGGCACTGCTCCTTAATAACTGTGATAAAAGAAAACGTGTTTGTAAAACCAACAAAGTACAAAACATCCTGAATCATGAAAATGAACAAAGCACCTTCACTTCACTAATATGAGAGTAATTCTCATGAATTCAAATTTCTGGAACAATTTCTATGCTCACCAAATATAGAATTATACTCAAATCTCATTACATTCAACACAGAGGCACCTAACTATGATCTAGCCAACCCCATAAATCCCTGGAAGCTAAACACCAATCCTGCCAGAAGGTCTACAGAAAGTTCTTACTGGTGAGACATACTTGCTTACTGTGTATGAACAAATTTAGTACAATTTATTACATGGTACTCATAGTCTTTGGAAGGGGCCACTGATACCAACATACCTCTTAGTATAATGACTGGAGGAGAAATTACAATGAAAAATCAACGATACAATATAAGCATCAAAACAACATTTACACAAGAAAAAAATCATTTATATATGTACAATTGAAATGGCTGGTGACATGAAAACACTAGGAACACCTGCAAACGTGCAAGGATCTACAATTACAGAGTGACATTTACACCCACCTTCCCAGTCGACTAAGAATTAACACTTGTTAACCTACAGATGGCTTGAAAATAGTTTAAAGGACATAGAGACAAGAAATGTTAGGGGGAAAAATCAGCTAGAGAGAAGGTTAACAATAAAAATATACAAAAGTGGGTTTTGTTCATGGAAGAGAATGACAGTCTACAAAATTGGTAAGAACTTGCCATATGAATTAAGAGGGAAAATCTCAATAGTCACAAAAAGTCATTTTTCCATGATGCATTAATCTGGAGAACGTGAAAGCAAGGCTTTTCTTTATGCCTTCTGACATTTCGGGTAACTATCAACTCATCAATGTTCAGAAATTAAAAGAAAAATGACTTGATTCAATGCAAAATGATTCACCCATTAAACTTGTATGCATCATTGCTTTAAGAAACCTTACTAAATTAATGTAAAGATAATGTACCTTTTTCCTTTTTTTTTGAAATTTTAGTTTCCATCTCCTATACTCAAGCAATCTTCTACCTCACATACTCAGTTTAAAGATAATTTCCCAGGGGCTGAGAAATGGCCCAGTGGTTAGGGTGCGTAACAGTCTTGCAGAGGACTGGATTCAGTTTCCAGCACCCACATGGTGCTCATGATTGCCTATAATTCCAGCCCCAGGGGATCTGACACCTCCTTCCAGTCTCTGCAGGCACTACATGAATGTGCACAAATTCACACACAGACACATGCATATACAGATAATCTTTCAAATTAATTTAAAAAGATAATTTTTCTAGAGCAAAAATGTAAAGCATGGAGATCAGAAAGTTTCTTTTAAGAACGAAATACTGAGTTGGGCAGTGTTGGCGCACGCCTTTAATCCTAACACTTGGGAGGCAGTAGAAGGCAGATCTCTGTGAGTTCGAGGCCAGCCTGGTCTAAAGAGCTAGTTCCAGGACAGAGAGGGCTGCTGCACTAAGAAACCCTTTCTCAAAAAACCAAAACAAAGCAAGAATGAACTAGTGATGCTGGATGTGGAAGCAGACATCTTTCGCCCAAACATTCTAGAGATTAAAACAGGAAGATAATTTGATCAAGACCAGCCAGGGTTACATGGTAAGACTATTTCTAAAAGACAGAAACAAATCCTTAATAAATTTCAGTAAGTACAATATCTTTACAAAGTTTTCTTCAGCTTTTGGATTTTCGAAAACAAAAATTTGTATCCAGTTCTTCACATTATTCACATTTATGGAAATTAACATATGAGAAGTTTTCATAGGACGGTTGCCACTATTTGAGCTTCTTGTGCTTTGACAAGGAAAGATTCTCACTGGGGAAGCTATTGGACATCTTTTCTAGTCAAACAAACTTTTCTTTTCTTCTCTCTCTCTCTCTCTCTGAAATAGTCTTATTATGTAGCCTTGGGTAGCTGGAAAATCAGTAGGTAGATCAGGTTGGCCTTGAACTCTGAGATTCCCTGACTCTGCCTCTCAAATTTAGGGATTAAAGGTATGGTACACCATGTCTGGGCCAAACATTCTTTCTTAATCCAAGAATAAGACCAAAAGGTGTTCCACATGCTTAACCTTTATAGTTCTCTCTGAATGCAGTCCTATGTTATGAAGACTTTTCAAGTTCTGTATTCAAGGGTACTGTCTGGTGAGTTCTTCTGTGTCTGTGGAAAGAACTATAATAACTGAAGGCTTTCCCGCATTCCGTACAGACGAAGGGTTTCTCTCCAGTGTGGCTTCTTTCATGTGACTTGACATAACGAAAAGAACGGAAGGGTTTCCCACATTGCGAACATATAAAGGGTTTCTCTCCAGTGTGGATTCTTTCATGTATTTTGAGGTAACTGGGAGAACGAAAGGCTTTTCCACATTGCACACACGCATAAGGCTTCACTGTCGTGTGAGCTTTCTCGTGTCTTCTCCATGATATGCGACTACAGAAGGCTTTCCCACATTGTTTGCATAAATAGGGCTTTTCTCCAGTATGAGTCTGCTTATGACTGTGAAAGGTACTGAACCAACTGAAGGCTTTCCCGCACTGCTTGCAAACATAGGGGTTCATGCCACTGTGAATTACTTCATGCCTTTTTAAGTGATACAGAGAAAAGAAGGCTTTGCCACATTGCTTACATACATACGGTTTCTCTCCGGTGTGAGTTCGTTCATGGATCTGAACCTGACGAGAAGACCTAAAGGCTTTCCCACACTGTTTACATAGATAGGGCTTCTCTCCAGTATGAATCAATTCATGGTACTGAAGGGAACCGAGAAAAGTAAAAGCTTTCCCACATTCCTTGCACACATAAGGTTTTTCTCCAGTGTGAGTTCGTTTATGAATTTGAACTTGCTTAGGAGACCTAAAGGTTTTTCCACACTGCTTACATACATAGGGTTTCTCCCCGCTATGCATCAGCTCATGGTATTTAACCGAACTGTGACTAGTAAATGCTTTACCACATTGCTTACATACACATTCTCCAGAATGGATTATTTTATGTGTTCGAAAAGCACTTTCACAACTGAAAACTTTCTCACACTGCAAACACACAAAGAGCTGCTCTCCTGTGTGAGTCCGTTCATGTTTGCGAAAGGCACCCGAAGAAGCAAAAGCCTTACCACATTTCGTGCACTTGTACGGCTTCTCTCCACTGTGCATCATCTCGTGGAACCGAAGTGAACTACGGTCAGTGAAGGCTTTCCCACACAGCTTGCACACATAGGGCTTTTCTCCAGTGTGAATTCTTTCGTGTGTCAGAAGGGAACTCGAACGGGCAAAGGTTTTCCCACACTGTTTACACATATAGGGCTTCTCACCAGTGTGAATTCTTTCATGTATTTGTAGGGAACTAGGAAAAGGGAAGGCTTTCCCACACTGCTTACAAACGTAAGATTTTTCTCGGCTGTGGTATTCTTCATGCCTTCTAAAAGAACTGGAAGAAGTAAACACTTTCCCACATTGCTTACATTCATACTGTCTTTCTCCAGTAGACGTCTTTTCGTCATTTTGACCGGACATGAGACATTTAACATCTTCATTACCGTGTCTAGTTTCAGATTTCTCCCTAGTGGGAATTCTTTTATTCTTCTGGAAGGCTGTGGAAGAATGGGAGGCGTTCTCAGGTTCCTTATGTTTATTCAATTCTTTTCCATATTCCTGAGTGTCATATGGTTTGTGTCCTGGGTGAGGATGAGGAGGGACATTTAGAGACAAATGGCCAATTACCACTTCTCCATACACATGGCTTTCGTATGTGGGAACTCCTGGACATGATTTCTGGTCCACAACACACTCTGGAGTCCAGTTAATGATCTCTGCATACTGGTGACCTTCTGTATATTCACAGAATCTCTCCAACAACTGGCTACTGCAAAAAATAAAAAGTGTTACTAAAAAATTGTTTATTAATGATTTATCACAAGGAGTGCTAGTTATATCTCTTGCAATAATTTTTTAAATGTTTGAATTGAATGCTCTGCAATATGGTTTAAGGATATTTAGAATAAAAACAGAGGTATTCGTGAGTAGTTGTGTTACATTGTCTTTACCACAGGCAAAAGCTGAATGTCTGCATTACATTTAAATACGTTTTCAAGGGGTTGGAGAGATGGCTCAGTGGTTAAGAGCATTGCCTGCTCTTCCAAAGGTCCTGAGTTCAATTCCCAGCAACCACATGGTGGCTCACAACCATCTGTAATAAGGTCTGGTGCCCTCTTCTGGCCTGCAGGCATACATGCAGACAGAATATTGTATACATAATAAATGCATAATAAAGGCATATATGCAGACAGAATATTGTACACATAATAAATACATACATTTTCAATATCTAATACTGTATACCTTTTTGATGTGCTAGTGACTAAAATAATGTTGGATTCTGACATATTTGTATATTCATTATGAGTTATCTTGATAATTCATTCTATTATAAAAAGAAATTTTATTATTACTTCGTTTTTAATGTATACACAAAGTCTGGAGATGAGTCAATACAACATTTTGAATAATAATATGTACAAAGAAAGACAGTATATATGAACCAAGAGAAAGTATTTCTTGTGGCATCACAATGCTCCAGTTGTTACTAATACTAGTTCTGATTGCCGCAGGTTAATGTGTAAGCAGATCTGGAGAAGATCTGTTAAAATTAAAATCGTGTGGAGCTGGGTTTATTTGTGTCACCTGTTTATAAAATGTGCTAGCACACAAAGAGTCCCGAGGATCACTGCTGTCTCCTAGGGTACAAATTACCTTAGCTTTCTCCAGAGATTTTTGTACTCATTGTGAATGTTTTGGTGTTCCCATTTGTTTCCTAAAATACAGACCAAGAAAAATGAATTACTGCTACAGGGAAAAAAGAGATTCTAGCTAAATTCACAGTATAAAGTGATTCCCACCTGACATATTCACCCACAGTGGTTTTTTTTTCCATAATCTTATTCATGTAGTAGGCTTAAATAAGCAAAAACTACTTATTCTTTCATTGACTAAGTAAGAAAATAATGGCATCTTCACCTATAGAAGCCAGGTTCCTCAAGGTTTCCTGCATCACATCTTTGTAGAGGTTCTTCTGGGATGGATCCAGCATTGTCCATTCCTCCAGGGTGAAGTTCACAGCCACATCCTCAAAGGTCACTGACTCCTAAAAAGAGCCCATATATATTTCCAGGAGAAAGGGTGAGCCTTACAGTACTGGAGATCTAGACTTAATTCATAAGAACTTGAGATGATGCTATGTTCCACAGGTGTTCAAATCATGTTCTTATTCCATACACACAATTTTATACACGTGCTGATTTTTCACACGGCAATTCTAACAGCAGATTGGAGATATCTGCTAAAGCAAAAGCAGAATGAGATCACTCCTTGTGCTGAAAATTTCTGCTACACAGATAGCCCTAAACTTTTTATAGCAACTTAGGATTACTTAATACCATAAGAGAGACAACACTGACTGTCATGAGACTATATTATCATATGCATGCTGGAGAAAATGTTCTACCTCTCCTGTGGAATGGAAACTGGTACTGGGAAGAATTCCTCTTCAATCTAATTCTAAAGAATGGTATGGCTTTTCCAAACAGTTGATGCCAACCATATGCTTTTTAAAATTTATTTATTGTATGTGCACAGTATTCTGTCTGCATGTTTGCCTGTACACCAAAAGAGGGCATCGAATCTTTTTTTAATTAATTAATTAATTAATTTTTTTTAAAGATTTTTTTTATTTATTATGTATACAGTGTTCTGTCTGCATATATGCCTACTCTCCAAAGAGGGCACCAGATCTCATTACAGATGGTTGTGAGCCACCATGTGGTTCCTGGGAATTGAACTCAGGACCTCTGGAAGAGCAGTCAATGCTCTTAACCTCTGAGCCATCTCTCCAGCCCATCGGATCTTATTATAGATGGTTAATGAGCTGCCATGTGGTTGTTGGGAATTAAACTCAGGACCTCTGGAAGAGCATTCAATGCTCTTAATCTCTGAACCATCTCTCTAGCCCCTATATGCCACTGTTATAACTTTAGTATCTTTGCAGTATTTTTGCATGGTTATCAGAAATTAATGATTGGAAAACACTTTCTTTGCACGATGAGTTTCAAAGAAGCTGGCTTAGTGGATACAATTTCATGTCTTGTCACAACTTGTTAGGGACCTTAGTACATTCTCAATGAATGTACTGAAAAATATTTGGAAGCATGTACTTGGTTTCTTATAGTTCACTCTTAATGAAGAAACTGAAAGCTGGGCATGGTGGCCCACACCTCTAATTCCAGCACATGGGAGGCAGAGGTGTATTTCTGTAGGTCCAAGGCCATTGCTGGCTACGTAACGAGTTCCAGGGTAGCCAGAGCTACATAGTGAGATCTTGTCTCAAAGCAAACAAGCATAAAAATAAACTGTAAAAAAAAACAAGTAAAATAAAAATCGAATGGAATGCATTAAGAATAATCTACAGTACAAGAAAACAAACAAGAAACTAGAGGCAATGCTAATAAAGCCATACTTGCTTGCAGAGGCAATATATGTTTTTCTAAAAATAATCTTCTCAAAGACAATAAATATATTGGACTTACTTGTGTAAAAACAATAACAATTATATATAAATTTCAGATTTCAGTACTTCTTTCTTGTTCCCAAATCTAAAAAGTACCCTTCATACATCCATCTTACAAGTTTATTTAGAGAAAATTTCCTTAAACTTTTAACCTTGTTGTAAACTACATTTGTTTAGAAATGTTAAAATGGGGGAGGGGGTTAGAAGCAGGAGAAATAGCTCAGAGGTCAAGAGCACTTGCTGTTCTTGCAGAGGGTCCAACACCCACATAAGACAGCTCAGAACCATCAGTAACTCTCATTTCAGGGGATCTCTGACCTCCACGGATATCTGCACCCACCTTCATGCACAGAAGAACAAGAAAACACACATTCCAAGTCCCGGTTCCATGGTGGTCTCTTGGGGGGGGTGGTGGTTAAGAAGTCTGGGCACAACAACATAAGTATACACAAATAAGAAATAAAATTTAAAAAGAGGTGGTTCACAGCAACTGTGAACTCTCAGGAGAGGAACACTTGTATCTACTTGTATACCCACTGGTAAGCCCACCAAACCCAGATGGCTATTTCCAAGTTCAGAGTCACACAGGTGCCTCGATTAAACTCTGAGGGACAGTAAACGAATAATGATGCCTATGGAAAAGAGATCTGAAAGACAGGAATAAGGATGGCAGGATGAAAAGGAAAAAGAGATGGTATGGGGAAAACAACCAGAATACATAATTTATGTGTATGAAATTGTCAAAGATTAAATGTATTTTAAAAATGGAGCTTGGTTTTTTTTTTTTTTTTTTTTGCCAAGTGTATATAAACTGGAAACTTTACAGAACAGGAGAGGAATAAAGAAAAAAATAGAGGCGGTAAGGATTTAACAAGCACCCAGATTCTACATATACCCATTGTAAAGGCAATTAATTAACATTCTTCTTTAAGATGCCTGTATCTACAGTTAGCCATGTCTTATTCTTTCCCTGGAGTCCCTTTTTTCTAATAAACCCTGTACTATATTTATTTCCAGGGCTGAAGAGATGGCCCAGAGGCTAAGAAGAGAACTGCCTGTTCTTCCAGGGTTCTGAGCACAGTTTCCAGCCAGCACATGGTGGCTCACAACCATCTGTAACGGGATCTGATGTCCTCCTCTGGCGTACAGGTAAACATGCAGCCAGAAGTTTGTATATATAATAAATAAATAAATCTTAAAAAAAATAAATCTCCAATTGGGTGTTATAGTGTGTGCCTTTAACCCAGCACTTGGGAGACAGAGGCGATCCTGGGAAATGGCCCAGAATTAAGTATGGCAAGGGCTAAAGGAGGAAAACCCATAATTCACTGCATTTCCCATCAGGTCCAATCTCGGGCAAGCATACATCCAGACATATTTCCTGCCTATACTACCTCCTGCCTGCATGCGATCAAGCACACCGGTACAGATGGGCCAAACAAACTTGCCTAGGAGAGTGAATACATGTGGCCTCCAGCATTTCAGGAACTACCTGTCCTTGAGCAAGGGGCTTGCATTTTTGTCTCATGGATCTCTAAGGCATAGTAATTAAAACTTAAAATGTGACTTTGACTCTCACAGAAGGAGACTCTTAATTGAGATAATGCCTCAACAAAATTTGCCTAATGGCAAGTCTGAGGGCATTTTCATTACGGTGGGGTCCAGCTCACTGTGGGAAGTGCCACCACGGGTAGGTATAAGAACACAGGCTGAGCAAGCCATGGTGAACAAGCCAGTTCGCTTAGCAGCACTCTGTGGCCTCTGTCTCAGGTCTTGCCTCCAGTTTCATGCTTCCACAGGGCCTAGAGGGCTCAAGTCTTAGACAATGTATAAAGGAAGAACACACTTTATCAAACACAGAGGTTACACTGTGCCGAGAGAGATCTTCATTAGAATCGAGTCCTGCACACTGTCCTGCTAAGAGCAGTAGTAGTTACCGCAAATGGGCTTAACCTGAGCTCTCGCTGCTATCCTTAAACAGATGGTACTATCACAGAGCAGGAATTAAGTTAAAACTCGGATCTAATCTACATGGGAAATAAAAAAGACAAGCTCTCCTGAGTAAACTGGGAGCGTGGGGACCACAGGAGAGGGTTGAAGGGGAAGGGAGAGGAAGGGGAGCAGAGAAAATATATTAACTCAATAAAATCAATAAAAAAGAAAGTTAAAAATCTGGACATAAGCCAGTGAGATGCATCACTGGGTAAACACTGGGCATTTGAGTTAGTTCCTGGAAACCTCTGTGAGGAGAGAATGAACTCCAGAGAGCTGTCCTTTAACTTACACATACATGCCATGACACACAGACCTCCTCCCATGCACAATAAATAATAAACTGCTTTAGAAAAATTATGATTGCTCTGTATGGCAGAGTTTATTGATTTTGAGTCAGGATCTTACTATGTAGCTCTGGCTGGCCTGAAACTCACTCTGTAGATCAGACTGTCCTGGAACTCACATCGATCCAGTTGCCTCTGCTTCCGGAGTGCTGGAATTAAATGACCAATTTGGGCAGACATTAAATTTATCTAAAGCTTAATCACACATTAGAGAGTCTGCTTTTATGAGTAGTAAATGCCTTAAAAACAGACTATGATAGATTTGTTCCTGAGACATACCACACACAGGAAGAATCTAAAGAATCTTTTAGTTGGATAGACAATAAATACTTAGCTGATTAACCCAAAAGTTAAAGCGGTTTTTAGACTATTTATTAGACTCTAACATATGAATTAACTCTTATACATTAATCAGCTAATTGACTCTAATATATTAATAATAAAATTATTAGCCTCTAATATAAAGAAGAGAGTTTTTTTTTTTACTGTTGATTTATCCTTTCCTATCTCTGGAGTATTATTTGCCTCCGCGAGGCCTTCCAAGTCTTCCTGTTTCTTATCCTTGGCTGCGGGTATATACAGCATGCTCGGATGTGCTCAGCTTTCTGCCAAAGACAGCTGGCTTGATTCGCAGCAGTAGGAAACTATCTTCCACACGAAACAGCTGTTAAGGATGCAAGGATTATGACGAACAGTGAGGGAATATCGGAACACTCTCTAGTGCATTAGAAGAGCACACCTGTACTTCATTTTACAAAAAAGAATCTGTGCATGCGCAGTGGTAGGTTGTCCAGAATATACACACTGCACACACTGCCAACTGTGTCTGTATTCTAAGTTAACCTCTGATTTTGATGGGTGGTGACTCATGAGGCATTCAAGGCTGGGTGGCCTTCATGTAAAAAACAACCTGATACACAGAGAGAGGAGGCGATGGAGGAAAAAGCACCAAAGCCATAAATCCGAGGCAACACTGACCTCCTTGCCCGGAAAGGCAAGAGTAAACTACAAAACCACTCCCTGGCTTTCTTTCCCTGCCCTATCTAACATGCTGGGTAGGACAGATCTTTGGGATGTTACTCCACTGTCTTCTCAGATTGGTTGGCTGTCTGAATAAGACACAGTTTTAGGATTCAACTCCTAGCTCTGTCCACTGGCTCCCTAAAGTGATGGGTAGCATGAACCAGTTTCCCACTTTATCTTCCACGTGTACACATGAGATTAAGGCAAAGAATCCACAACTCACAAGCACACAAGATTCAGCCTTGTACAAGTGTTGTGTAGAGGGCATGTTAATTCACTCAAAGCGGCAATACTCTGCTTAGTGATAAAACACATGAAGGCTAAAAGGAATATGTACATGCACACACACACACACGCACGCACACACACACTCCACTCTGCTCCTCCAGATACAAAGCCAAAGGAGACGAGGATGCCACGGAGCCCAACCCATTCACTCACCTGCACGTGGCTCCTCTGGCCCGCACACGCACAATGAATTTTAGTGTGAAACAAATGGAAACAGTTTACTGTAACCTTTCTCTTGGCTTTCACAGGCTTCATCAATCTAGCTACTCACTTACAAACTGCAGAAATTGCTACGACCTACTTATTCATGAAAGAAAATTCTAAAATGCTGAAATAACCCAATTATTTTATTTTTAAAAATTATATAATGAGGGAAGCATCCAGGCAAAGCAGCCTGTGTTGCTCACAGTTACACAAAGAAACCCTCAGTCAGAAAGTTAGATACTGGCTCTGGAGAGATGGCTCAGTGGTCAAGAGCATTGGTTGCTCTCGCAAAGGACCCAGATCCAATTCTCAACACCTACAAGACAATGCCAACCCCAGGGGATCTGATGCCCTCTTCTGAACTCCATAGGCACCAACAACACACGTGGTGCACCAACACACAGGCAGGCAAAACACCTGTACACATTAATAGAAGGAAAAAGTTAAATATTAAGCTCATTAAATACAGGCTCATCCACCACAGAAATTCAGCAATTGCCTGAAAGGGGCTTATCAGAAACAAAGACACTCTGATTACACAGGAACCTCCAAGAGTTCTTGAGGTTCTATTCCGAAATACAGGACAAAGCCCACATAGTCCATTATACTGCACGCCCACATGAACCACAGATGCTAAGATCTCTCCTTCATTATATTCTGACCACAACACTGTGGGTGCAAAACCAAACACATGAAACATGGACAGTGCTGCAATCCTGGCTAAGGGCTACATTCGCATAGCTCTACTTATTACTATCATCATTATTACTGTGATTAGGATTATTACTGTGGGACCAGTTGTGTTTGTGATCTAAGGAACTCCATTGCTGAAAACACCCTTATTAAGTTTTAACCCCAATAAAGCCTCCAAATGCCCACTTTTTGCTTCAGCAGCGAAGACCTGAATTTATCAGTAGAAATGTCTGGGTAGATTTTCCTTAAGACTCTCCTCGCTCTGATCCTTCAGCCATCCCAGGCTGGGCCAGCATACACCAGTTCCCTAAAGACATGATGACCTCAGAGAAAAACCTTTCTCTAGAGACTGACTGTGGAACCCTCCATTTCACTAGGCTCGCCTGCCTTCTATTTGCTCTCGTTTGTCCATATTCACAACCGTTTTTAACTCCCTACAAGCCAACCATTGGTAAGCTTGAGGGCCAACCTCACAGGACTTTATCCTATTCCAATGCTTCATTCACACATAATCACTTGATGAAACAAGTTCATGTTAAAATGATGTCTAGAGGGGCTGGAGAGATGGCTCAGAGGTTAAGAGCACTGGCTGCTCTTCCAGAGGTCCTGAGTTCAATTCCCAGCAACCACATGGTGGCTCACAACCATCTGTAATGAGATCTGGCGCCCTCCTCTGGCCTGCAGGCATCAGTCCAAGCCACTTAAGCACATGGATCAAAATTTTCCTCGCAAGGAGGTCTGGCAACGGCAGAAGGACTTGGAAAGTTAGGCTTTTGTTCAGAGTTACGAGAATCTTTAGGCCAAGGATAGAGGTCATGGAATTTAGAGGAAACTTGAGGGTTATAGGAAAGCAGATGCTATTGAAAGAGAGAGAACAGGATGAAGCACTCCTTTAATCCCAGCACTCAGGGAGGCAGAGGCAGGCAGATCTCTGTGAGTTCGAGGCCAGCCTGGTGTACAGGAGTAAGTTCCAGGACAGGTAGAGCTATACAGAGAAACCCTGTCTCAAAACACCCCTCCCCCCTAAAAGAAGAAGAAGAAGAAGAAGAAGAAGAAGAAGAAGAAGAAGAAGAAGAAGAAGAAAAGAAAACCGGCTGGGGTTGCTCTGCGTTATTCAATACTGTGGGGATTACCAGCTTTCTGACTGTGCCGAGCCTAATACGACTCTATTTTGTTAAGTGACAACTCTGCACTAGTTTATTCTGAGTATCAATGTTAACAAAACACATAGGGAACAAATTAATAATGTATCTCAATAATGACACCGGAAATATATCAGATCATTAAAATAAAGCCCTACTAAAACTAATTCATCAACCTAATCAGATGTCACCCCTGCCTGAGACTACAGAAAGTGTGTAACTGGTATATTGAACTATCAGAGGTTCACTATTAAGTGACAGGAAACATGTCGCAGGAAAGGACCCCTGCCTCTGCCGCAGGACTCCAGAGCCAGTGCAAAGTCTCCTGCCACGGGCCCCAGCTCTCTTCAAACGGCTGGTCTAATGGCCTCCGCTGCGGAGGAGCTTTGGACATCTCTGAATCCTCATTGCTAAATCTTATCAGTTCTCTGCCTCAGATTTGAAGAGAACCTCCCTTATCTTCAGCCTCTTTAACTGTATCCTAGACATTCAGCATCCTGTACATTTGCATGCCATGGTGTGAAGTGTTCGTGTGTAACCTGCCTGCCTGTTGATATTCGTGGTCAAGACTACTGAGATAAAAGAATCGTGGTTGCCAATAGCCATCTCGCAAGGATTACCAAGTGTACTCGTCAAATCGGAGCCAAAGAAGCCCACAAAGGCTGAGAGATAATTGGCTATTAAGTAAATTGGGATATTGTGGAGACATAATGGTCTCCTATTTTCCAGATAACGTGCACAGAACCCAAGATCACCACACCCCGCGGTTCTCCTCCCTCCCTCCCCGCACAGGAGCCCTAAACCAAGTATCCCCCCACGACTCTCCGCCTACACTGCCCAGACTGCAAAGACGCGGGAGCCCAGGAAACCGGAGAAGCAGCAGCACCGAGCGCTCGGGGAGAGCCAGGACCGCGACTCTGCCTGCTGACCCAGGTCCACCCAGCGGGACCCGGGCAGCGCGGCCCAGCGGAGCCCGATGAGTCCCCACTGTCGCTTCGGCTTGCAGCAGCCTCCTCCTCACGCCCAGCGGCACGCACCATTTCCAGAGACCGGGAGTCCTGATGCCCTCCGGAGACTCCTGCAGTCAGTGAAGAGGATACAGATACCGAGGGGAGAGATCTGGGGGCCTCGGCCAAAGACACAGGACGACAATATGGCGAGGACACACAATGGCACCCCAAATGTTGTGCAGCCTCCGTCACCGAAGACCAAAACTCCTCATTGGACAGTTCACAAAGCCACCAAACGTTCTCACTGATTGGGCAAAAATCCGTGGGCCCGCCTCCTGGATCCTGAGTGACAGGGGAAGCATCTCCTTCCTTGCAGGTTAAAGTCATTGACAGAGTCCTGGCTGAAGATTTCACAACTGGCCCCGTTTCTTACTCAGGAGAGCTCCGGGCCCCACCTGGGAAAAAAAAAAAAAACAAACACGTTCATTTAAAGCGCAGGCTAACCTGGCTTTGCAGATACTTATTCAGTGGGTAATTCCTGCCGCCTTTTCCTCAAAGAGAGGTTGCCGGTGACCTTAGACAATCTCACACTGACTCTGGCGACCACCCACGTCCTCATAGAAAACTGACGAAGGCAGTTTAGAAATCCTTGGGATAACAGGGAGGGTCTAATATCACATCTCAGAAACGGGGAAAGAAGCAGATAGTCAAGGCTTTCTTACAAATAATTTCTCAATCAATAAATACGAACAAAGAGGTGAGAATATTCAAGACACAGAGATAAGTGAAATTTGTGAAGACAAAAATCCAAAAAGAAAATGAAAAATTCCTACTCCTTAACAATTGATTTTTCAGTGCTTACAACCTCAACCAAGGACTCGTGATCCATGAATCCAAATATCCAGAGCAGGTGGTTCTCAATTTGTGGGTCGAGACCTCTTTGTAGGTCGAGACCTCTTTGTAGGTCGCATATCAGATATCCTGCATAGCAGATATTTCAATTCCAATTCATAAAAGTATCAAAATTACAGTTATGAAGTAGCAACGGAAATAATTTTATGGTTGGGGGTCACCACAATATGAGGAACTGTAGTAAAGGGCCCCAACATTAGGAAGGATGAGGACCACTGGTCTAAAGCCTCACTTAAAACAACCTATAGCAACTGGCCCAAATGGGCAGTCTCAAGAGAGAATAGTGGGCATGAAAGACTTAGTATTTAATAAGCTATTAGGAAGCCATTCTGGGGGGCTGGAGAGATGGCTCAGTGGTTAAGTGCACTGACTGCTCTTCCAGAAAAACTGGGGTTCAATTCCCAGCACCCACATGGCAATGCACAGCTGTCTGTAACTCCAAGATCTGTCACCCTCACACAGACATACATGTAAGCAAAACACCAATGCACATAAAATAAAAATAAATAATAAGTCATTCTGGCCTGTCAGGTATGAACCCCACAAATTACCTATAAGATGGGATGAAACAATCTCCCCTTTCACATGTTATAAAAGATACCCACCATCTCTCAGTCATTTTATGGAGTCTGCATTTATCAAATGGCTGTAGCTGTCATACAGTGTATTTAATAAACTTCCTACTTTTGCCTTTCCCTTTTGGTAAATTTATTTACAGCCCATGTTTCGATGTCACCTCACAAGATTGAGGCTGGGGAGATGGCTCAGTAGTTAAGAGCATTTGATACTCATTTAAATTAGTCAGATTCGATTTCTAGAACCATGTGGTAGTTCACAATTGTCTGTAACTCCAGTTTCAGGAGATATAATGCCTATGCCCTCTTCTGGCCTGCAAGGGCACCAAGACATGTATGCAGGCAAAATACCCACACTACCTTAGCTAGGGTTTCTATTGCTGTGAAGAGACACCATGACCACGATGACTCTTTTAGGGAAACTGTTTAATTGGGGTGCCTTGCTTATAGTTCAGAGATTTAGTTTATTACAGTCATGGTGGGAAGCAAGGAAGCTTGCAGTCAGACATGGTGCTAGCGAAGGAGCTGAGCATTCTTACATCTTGACTCACAGGCAACAGGAAGTGATCTGAGACACTAGGCGTGACTTACCTATATGTGAGACTCCCCCAAAGCCTGCCTCCACAGTGATGCACTTCCTCCAACAAGGCCACTCCTTCTTCAACAAAGCCACATCTCCTAATAGTGCCATCCCTTTGGGGACCATTTTCATTCACACCACCACACAAAATAATAAAATGAAAAAAAATAAAATAAAAGTAACGAACCTCCTCCCAAAAAGCACACCTCTTCCAACATGCCCGCCATAAGTACATACAAGCAAAAACAACTATGGAATCCAGTTTGTGTTGGTCAACTGCTGGGGCCTGTTCTGGAGTGTGATTGATGTTCCCAGTGTAAAAAATATTAAAGAAATATGATTTAAATTAAAGAAATAGAAGAAATTAAAGAAATATGATTTTCCCTCTCCCAGTAATTGTTAGTTGCAAATAGCTTCTTGGCATGGGGTGGGACTTTGTGAGGACTTCCCCTTCTCTACTGAGATTTTTGTCTGTCTTGATTGAGTTCATGCAGGTTTTATGCATGCTGTCTCAGTCTGAGTTCAAATGTGTGTCAGCTCTGCTGTGTCTGGAAAAGACCGTTTCCTTGAAGTCATCCCCCACCTCAGACTCTTACAACCATCCCACTGCCTCTTCTGTAGGTAGAGATCTCTACCAAGTCATCCCCCACCTCAGACTCTTACAACCATCCCACTGCCTCTTCTGTAGAGATCTCCACCAAGTCATCCCCCACCTCAAACTATACAATCATTCCACTGCCTCTTCTGTAGAGATCTCTCCCTTAATGACTTTTCTTTTCCTTTTTTGATTTTTCAGCCGAGACAGTAAGAAAGATGATTTACTGTACATGAGTTATACTTGACCACAAGTGAGAACAGAACTAGTTCAGAATGCCGCAGGTCCAGGGCAGAGGGCTGGCAGGGACTGTTTTAGTCTCTCAGATGGTCTCTGTAAGATGGAGATGTTCCAGATCCACTGAAACTTATTGTCAATAGTATCACACAGTTCAACAACTTGTACCAGCATTCCAGCCTTCAATATCCCTTAGCTCCTTCAGCCTTTGTGGAAACACGAGCTAAATTACTTGGACCTCTGCCTCATCTTCTCTTGTGCTTCAGCCTGCACATACGTTTCTTCCTCCACTGTGTTCTCATGGCTCAGGAGTATCAAGGAAGGTGAAACTAAGGCAGAGAGTCATTGGGAATGGGCATGTCTTCTGAAACTCAAAGCCTACCTTCAGTGCCACGCCTCATCCAACAAGGCCACTCCTCCTAATCCTTCCTAAGCAGTTCCCACGAGCTGGAGACCAAGTAGTCAAACAAATGGGTATTCTTATTCAAACCTGTTGAAATAGGAGCAGCGGGGCTGCGTCCTGGCACCCAGCCGCCCACATGGCTAGCTCTAGCTTATGCCCCAAAATAATTACACGGAAACTGTATTCTTTTAAACACCGCTTGGCCCATTATATCTAGCCTTATCTCGGTTAACTCTCGCACCTGGACTAGCCCATTTCTTATAATCTGTGTAGCCCACGAGCTGGCTTACCAGGAATGATCTTAACCTGCGTCTGCCTGGAGTGGGAGAATCATGGCGACTCACTGACTCAGCTTCTTTCTCCCAGCATTCTGTTCTGTTTACTCCTCCCACCTATGTTTTAACCTATGAGGGCCAAGCAGTTTCTTTATTGCTTAACCAATGAAATCAACAGATTGATATATGACACTCCCACATCACAAACCACCATAATCTTTAGGGGAGGATTGTAACAAAAACATCCCACCTAGAACTGAGGGATCCAAGGCTCTTATTTTCTGCACACTCTCTAGTTGTGGGTATCTATGTTAATTACCATCTTCTCCGATGAGAGTTGAACTATAGGTATAGCTGATTTATGGGTATAGCAATATGTCTTATGCTATGTTCATTTATCAGAATAATGGTAGTAGGTTTTCACCTACAGCCTATGACCTATCTAGTATCAGGTTCTTGGCCTTATTAACGGTTTTAAGTAAGAGCTTCATCTCATGAAGCATGACTTAAATCCAACCAAAAACTGGTTGGTTACTCCTATAACATTCATGCTACTACTGTACCAGTAGACACATCTTGTTGGCAGGGCACTATTGTGGCTCAAAGGGTCTAGAGGCGGGTGAGATGAGTAATTACTTTCCTCTTTAGTAGCATAAACGCTTCTTCCAGCACTATGAATACTAGCCAGTGGGGTGAAGCTTCTGGGTGAGTAGCAGCTTTATTTCTTCATGTTCCTTGACATAGTATGTGATGTCTTTAGCGATAAGGTCTTATCAGGTTGTGGAGGGTAACCAGTAGCACTAGCAATAGCCTGTACTACTTAGAGATCTGTTTATTGTTCTAAAAACAGTGGAACCTGAGAGAAAGGAGCCTAAAAATAAGTCAAACTAAAGTCCATGCAATAGCCAACTTTATTCAGATCATCAGACAATTTATACTCTGGGAATTAAGAACGGTACGTGAGCAAAGTTCTTATGTGTTCTAGCTATGTATAATCACAAGGACAAGCTGCACATGGCAAACGCAAATAATAACAGCCAATTGTAGTGAATAAGCTTAAGTAAACTTCACTCCTTTTTGCTACACCTGGGAGGGACACAAAAACAATTCCAATAACAATTCTGTGTTTTTGAAGAAACTAAGGTCACAAGACTCTTGTTTTTTAGAGTTTTCTCACAAGCACGCAGAATTGATTTCATCCTTGGGCCATGTTCCAACAGGGTCTATGGGTCCTCTTTGGCAAATGGCTCAAAAAGATGTAACTCATTCTTAGTCCTGGGGTTTTATTTGGTAGACTATGATGTCACGTTGGGACATTGTCTTTATGTGATAACTGCATTTAAGTACCTCTTATATATTTATATATTTTAGGAAGCATCTATAATAGTAGTTTCGATTTGGCTTTTCAAAAGATCTTCAGTGTTAGTGTTCCCTTCCCATATTTTATCCATTTCTCTGCCTCCTCACCTCATCTTAGCTTCTAATTCTAATTTCCTTTTTATCCCTTTATAACATTATTTGAATATCCCCCCCCCCTCGTAGCGAGCAGCATAGAGCCACACCTGATGGAGATGTATAATCAACTCCTATGGCTAAAGTCTGACTTATGCCTGATCACGCAATGATCATCAGCTGCTTGCATATGCGTGAACCTATGGGCAGTGCCCACCTGGCAATCTGGGATTGGCAGCCCATGCCTACTTAAGGGCTGGGAGAGGTTTGCCCCAGGGGGAGAGAGGGGAAGAGAGAGAGAGAGAAAGTGAATAAAGTCCTGGAATAAACTGCAGTGAGAAGAGCTCCGGTGGTCGCATCATCCTTGCTGGACGAGGTGGGGCGTGACAGTACCCCCCCCTCAGAAATCACTTACTAGCTATAGATTATACATTAAAGGAACTGCTTTCAAACACAGAACAGGAGACCAGTAACAGTCCTGATTGTCCTAGAACTCACTTTGTAGACCAGGTTGACCTCAAATTTACTGAGATCCTCCTGCCTCTACCTCCTAAATGCTGGGTTTAAAGGTGTGCAACACCACCGCCCATTCTTTTTTTTTTAAAATGAATCTCTTTTTTATTATTTATTGTTTTTCATGCATGTATGTCTGTGTGAGAATGCCAGATCCCTGGAACTAGAGTTACAGACAGGTGTAAGCTACCTGTCTGTGAGGGTGCTGGGGACTGACCCTAAGTCCTCTGGAAGAACAGCCAGTGCTCTAACCACTGAACCACCCCTCCAGCCCCTAGGAGACCATAATTCTATGACTCAGGCAAACTTCCCATCTCTTAATTGGGCATTTCTCCTTAAATTTTTATTTTATTATAAAAACAAACAAATCAAAAAGGTTATTATTATTTTGTGTGATTGCGTATGATACATGTGTGCAGTCACGCATGTTATAGCATGTGTATGGAGGTCAGATCCTGGCTCTCTCCTTCCACCTCCATGTGAGTGTCAGGGATGAAACTCAAGTCATCAGGCTTCAAGCCAAGATTTTTTAAAAAATAGAATTTACTTAGAAAGCCCAGAGCTAGAATTTTTTTTCTAATTTTTATTTTATGTGCATTGGTGTTCTGTCTGTGTTTGAATGTCAGACCCCCTGGAACTGTAGTTACAGGCAGCTGTGAGCTTTGAAAGAGCAGCCAGTGATCTTAACTGCTGAGCCACCTCTCCAGCCCCATTTGTTTGTTTGTTTGTTTAAGACAGGTTTCTAGCCCTGGATGTCCTAGAACTCCCTCTATAGACCAGGCTGGTCTTGATCTCAGAGATTCAGCTGCCTCTGCCTCCTGAAAGCTGTGTTTAAAGACCTGGGCCACTAAACCCAGTGTCAGTTGGGTTGTTTGTTTTCATTTCTGTTTCTGGTCTTCTTTTCAATGACTGGACTCACAAAGGAAAACCTTCTGGGTAGATGGACAAACAATCGATTGTAGGATATATGCCACGATGTCATGACATAATATATGGAGACATATCTGCACAGAGAAACATTAGGTCCTTCCAGACCATTACAGAAAAAAAAAAGAAAAGAAAAGAAAAGAAAAGAAAGAAAAAAAAACTTATATAGCAAACTCGCTCCAGACAGTGTAGAGCATCTTCAGGCACTCCCGATCTCTCCTGGTTTCTCTGATTCCTGAAGCATCAGTAAAGCTCGCCAAACTCTCCAAGATATGGAAGCCTTCCATTGCATCCATGAGCCACCTGAAACAAGAAAATAAAACAAAATCTACAGGGCTCAACTGCACAGAGTTGTTAGAACAGAAAGAAATGGTGTCTCTGTCTCCATTTTCTGGCAGCAGGGATGGATCACACCCCACAGTCTCTGCCTCAGTAAACAGAACGAGATGGAATTAAAATCTACAACGCCAGTGGCTTGGGTAGAAGGGTATTTCGCATCTTCTGCTTCTCCTTGCTGAGAACCGAAGCTACAAACAGGCATTTCTCTTCATCTCTCTTATCCTGGAATGTGTTTACAAAAACTTTTACTTCCCATTCCTCGCTCCATCATGCCTCGCAGCTGCACAAGCTGGACAATCAAATGTGTAGCTCGACTCAGGCTGTGGATGCTTTCTCCTGGTTTCCTGCGTCTGCCTCTGTGTGGGGCTCCTGTCATAGCCTTTTGGACCAGTCTGCTTGTGTGACCAGTGCTCCCCACGCCTGCCACCTGCAGGCGCCTGAGGCCCTGTCCCAACTCCAGGCCAGACAGAGGCCTCAGTATCATTGAGCAGGACCGGAAGTGGCTTAGGGCAGCAGCTTGTGGTTAGCATTTGCAGGAGGTACCTCCCGCGTCGAGTGATTTCTAGACTCTTTGTGGTTAGAGCCTGAGCCATTAGTTCTGGGTAGGCCAATTAAGGAGACAAGTAATAGTGAAAAGCAGAAAAAAGAGATTTTTTTTTTCTCCCCAGCATGACTTTGGCCAGAGAATAAGGATTGGAGACTGAAACATCAATATTATTACAAAAAAGAATCCGGTTGGGAGAGAAAAGAGTGAAATCCCTTCCTCCACCTAGGCAGCATACAAAACAATGGAGCATGTACAGGCCAGAGTGCAGAGAAAGACTGTGTCCTAATTAACATTATCAGCTCATCACAGCCTAGGGTTATCTGAGATGACAGCCCCAAATGATCATCCAGGTCAGATTTGCCAGTGGATATAGACTTGGGGTCTTGATTATTAATTTATAGAGAAGGGGCCAGTCAATATGTCATAGGCTGTATGAAGTCAAGCAGTGGTGGTACATGCCTTTAATCTCAACACTCAGGAGGACCTCTGTGAGTGTGGGGCCAGATCTCCAGACAGTAAAACAGTGAACAAAAGCATTGCAGACAAATGCTCAGAGAAACAGGAAGGGAAAATACTGCCCAAGAGAAGACATGGATCCTTTACAGGAAGTGGGCAAAGTTACCTGGCTTTGCCTCATGGACCACGTACATGGTTCATGATATGTCCACATACTTGACTAGAGCAAAAGAAAGGGGTCTACTCTGTGGAGGCCCAAAAATGTGGGCCCATTTTCACCTTGTCTGATGGTCAGAGAGTGAGAAGTTGCTCAAATAATCAACAGGCATAGTTTCACATCCCAATTCAGGATGTGAATGTTTGGTTCTTGAACACTAAAATAGCTCATTTGAGTAGGTCCATGCCATCCCGACAGGTGGTCAGGATATGCAAATGTACTTCTGCTCCTTCTTTTGTAACTGTGAGGTCATCTAGGGAAGGGCAGCCTTCAGGATACATGATCTAGAGCAGCTTCACTACCTAGACAACAGAATGCTAATGATTTGATGTCTCAGAGTGATAAAGAGATTTATTGTTTGAGTTATCCTTTGAATCATGTTAATAAAGTCTTTTGCTATCGTCTCCCCCTCCCCCCATCTACATTTGGCATAAAAGCTGTGAAAAATAAATGCAGCAATTTCAGTAATCACTGGAATGTCCTCCCAGTATTATTCTATAGTTTCTGTCTTATTATTTTTCATGCATCTTCATATTCTTTACTAATATTTCAAGATTCCCATGCCCCTACCATGGTAAGAGATATTTTTGTCAAGGCTGGTCCATGACACTACTCTCCTGGGGGAGTAAATTTACAATGACACTTGTCTACCCTGAGTATTTGATCTAAGGTAAAAGCCTTAGGAGTTAGGCACTAATTACTTATTTAAGATATGGTTGGGCAGTGGAGGCTCACACCTTTAATTCCAGCACTTCAGAGGCAAAGACAAGCAGATCTCTGTGAGTTGAAGCCAGCCTGGTTTGCAGAACAAGTTCTGGGACAGCCAAGGCTACACAGAGAAATTCTGTTTTGAAACAAGCAAACAAAACCCAAGTTATCACAACCCACTGGACCAGCCTCTGAGTCCTTAGGGCTTGTCTGCTATTACGGGGGAAATTTTGCTTCTTGGTTTGGCCTTTTTTATGTTGACCTTTTTGTCCCTACACATGTGTCTGTGTGTAGAACAGGAGTGGGAAGCAGGGACACAGGAAACTGGTGCAGATGTGACTGAAGGGGTGGCTACTGGGGAGGTGGCATTTTCTGGATAGTGTTTTAATGTGAAATGCACAGTTTCTGTGAAGGCCCAGCTTAGGGAAAGCCTTCAACAGTGGAGTCTTGTGGAGAAAGTGTTTCTGTATTCCCGAGGTTAGGTGAAAATGTTCAAAGGAAACCCTTACCCCAAACCAGGGCCACTTGACAGGCCCAAGTCATCAAGAAATGTGCTGCCCATGTAGTTCCTGGAAATCAGCTAGCCCCTAAGATGTGCCTGGAGCCTGGCTGGTGTGGGAGGTCCTTCTGTCTATGTGTTGCTTTTATTGGTTAATGAATAAAGAACTGCTTTGAGCCTATGGCAAGAGCAGAACAGAACTGGGTGGGAAATGCTAGGCTGTATGCTGGGAGAAAGAGGGTGGAGTCAGAGAGAAGCCATGGAATTGATGGAGACAGACACTGGGAAGCTGGGAATTTTACCTGGCAAGCCATGTGGTCATATACAGATTAATAGAAATGGGTTAAACTAATATAAGAGTTAGCCAATAAGAAGCTAGAGCTAATGAGCCAAGCAGTGATTTAATCAATACAGTTTCTGTGTGATTATTTTGTGTCTAGGCTAGCTGGGTGGCCGGGAGCCAACAAGCGGCCCTTCTCCAACACCTGGCAATTCAAAAAACCCTGAAATCTGGCTTATCTCTCACTTTGCAGTTTAAAAAAAATAAGAAGTAGTTTCTGTGTCAGGTGAAGCCAGGCCCTCCCCCTCTCTACTCTCCATATACACTGACTCTCAAGATCAACTAGCCCACTCTCCTGTACCCCAGGACACTAAGCCCCAGGGTTTGGAGGGGGCATTTGTAACAGGGCCCCAGATCTTAGCACAACTGACTCCATGATGGAAGTGCCATCCACCTGTAGAACTCAGCACATAGACAGCACCACTAGCCAAAAGGAAAACAAAGACCTAATCCATGGAAACCCACAGTTCTGGGAAAACCTTTACAGGAGTCAGAGAAACTGGGGGAAGGCCAGGCCCACTTCAGTCCTTGGGGTGTAGTTTAGGTTGGCACATGGGTATGCCAGCCAGAAAGACTCTAACAGCTACTGAGAGATGCTGAGAAAACCTAGCAATGACTGCTTTAGTACATTAACAGGCACCTCAGCCTTTTGTTCTGGGTTTGATACCTAATATGGATTCTTGTTTTTATTTGAGGCCAGTTTTTCACTATAAATTCCACTTTCTCCCTGACTTGAATAATTGTCATCACTTGCTTGTGTGTTTTTGAGTTATTGATTGAATATGGGATTGAGAAAGCCCTGGGCACCTGACTCATTTTAAATTCTGAGGTGAAAAAATACCAGTGTAATAAGAAATCAGCAAATGAAAATGAATAATAAGCTAGAAACAGCAAGAGCAGACTGCCCCCTCACCCCCACTCCAAGACAGGCTTTCTCTGTGTAGCCCTGGCTGTCCTGGATCTCAGTCTGTAAAACAGGTTGGCCTGGAACAGAGAATGTCCTTCCTCCAGAGTGCTGGGATTAAAGACTTGTGCTGCCACTGCCCAGGTGAGAGTAGACTTTTATTAGCCTGAGAAACTGAGACCTCCAAACCTGAACACACTGTGCAGGTGCTGAGAATTAATTTTTGCAATAGAGGTGTGGGGGAGGGGCATCCTGGCTTCAAGATGCTCAGAAACTGGTTTTCTGGGCAAGCTGATTTTCTTTCTCTTTTCTTCTTTTCTCTTTCTTTCTTTCTTTCTTTCTTTCTCCCTGTTAATTGCAGGGCGAAAGGTAAACCAGATTGCCTGTTTTTGTAAATGCCATGGATGGAAGGATCGCTGCAGTCTTGGGCAGGTTGGTGGTGGGGTTGTGGGGTGATGGGGGCAGGGCATTTCCTTTAATGAGGCCCGCCCTCCTTCTGCAGCAGGACCAGCCTATTCAAGGCGGCCCTTTGAGTTGTCTCCATGGTAACCGAGTCTGGAATTCTTTAAACTCTTGCTGTCACAGCACTCTGAGGGGGAAGAAGTAGGAATTGTTCTGAGCAAGTGGAGGCCAGGACAAATTATGCTTAAATAATAGGAATTATTTCCCCCAGACAGGGATAAAAAGCTAGGGCCTAGAAAAAGCTTGTGTCTCCTGTCACTAGAGTTCCAGGACTTGAAGCAAGAACTCATTGGCCTATCAGAAAATTACTGGAGTGCATGAACTGGCCAATGAGGAGTGTGTTTCTTAGGTGCGGGAAGCTGCCTGACCAAGGTCCGTTAGTTTCCTCGCCCATCCCCCAGCCCCCTCACCTCACATTAGGCACTTGTGTATTCTTTGTAAGCAGATCCTAGATCCCAGGCCTATATATCAAAGTCGCCTTCACTGACAGGAGCGGGAGGAGGACACCAGAACACTCTGTGACTGGAGATGGTAAGTTTGGCCCGCATCTTGGATGTAGGGAAGATGGATACTGCATACAGAAACTTCAAGGAGACCCGGCCTTCCAAAGCAGCTGAGTCTGCAACTTTGGACTCTGCTGGGCCGCACTGCCCGGGTCCCTCTGGGTGGAGCTGGGTGATCAGGTAGAGTTGCGGTCCTGTTTCTTGTTGAGCGCTCAGTGCTGCTGCGTCTCGGGTAAACTGGGCACCCACAGGGCAAAGAGTCCTGGGGAACCGTGGGATTCGGACTGGGGCTCATGTGTAGGGTGTGTGTGTGTGTGTGTGTGTGTGTGTGTGTGTGTGTGTGTGTAGGGGGTGGAGGTGTGTGTGTGTAGGGGGTGGAGGTGTGTGTGTGTGTGTGTAGGGGGTGGAGGGGTGTGTGTGTGTGTGTGTGTGTGTGTGTGTGTGTGTGTGTGTGTGTAGGGGTTGGAGGACCTGCCTGGATGGTGAAGATTAGGACACTGGATCTGCTGCGCTCTTCGAAAAACCTCGCCACACTCCTTGCAGTGAGTCTCAGGGCGCAGATACCCAGAGCGCCTGTGACTCTCGGTGTGAAAAAAATGAGGCAGACACGATCTCCATGGACTTTGACCGATTTATTGGAAAAGCGAGGAACCTTTCTAGTAGGAAGCTTGAGTGCCCGAGGGTCTGAGGGACGTGTATACACATAGGTAGCCACCAGGAAGTTACACCTATTTTTGTGATTTGTCTGTGTCTGTGTTTGGGGGAGGGTGTTTTGATACCCGGACAATATTGTTTCTACACATGAAGCACACGCACTCTCCAGGGGCTTATTTATTCTCAAGCAACTTAACTGATACGTTAGAGACTTAAGCCCCGTTTTGCTTTTTAAAAGAAAGAAAAGAGGGGGCTGGAGAGATGGCTCAGTGGTTAAGAGCACTGACTGCTCTTCCAGAGGTCGAGAGTTCAATTCCCAGCAACCACATGGTGGCTCACAACCATCTGTAATGAGATCTGGCGCCCTCTTCTGGCATGTGGGCATGCATGGAGGCAGAATGTTGTATACATAATAAATAAATAAATCTTTAAAAAAAAAAAAAAAAAAAAAAAGAAAGAAAGAAAAGAAAAGAAATGGAAAGGAAAGAAAAGAAAAGAACAAACCAGGCACTTAGGAACTTTGCTGATGGAATTCTCTTTGACAGTAGCTCACTGATTCTCAACCTTCCCAATGCTGTGACCCTTTAATACAGTTCCTCGTGCTGTGGTGACCCCCAAGCATAAAATTATTTTCGATGCTACTTCAGAACTATAATTTTGCTACTGTTATGAACGTAATGTAAATATCTGATATTCAGGATATCTGCTATTCAACCCCCGTGAAAGGGCCGTTCAGTCCCCAAAAGGTTAAGATCACAGGTTGAGAAACACTGGAGTAGTTCACGCATCCCAGACACGGAACATGTCAAGACTATGCACATTTCAGAGTGGTTCCGAGGAGGGTAATAGTTCCCATTTTTCTTTCTGAATCTGCTAAACAAGCTTTCTTTAATGCTTCGGGCTTCCCTCCTATTATTCTGCCTTCCCCATTCTTTCTCTAAAGCCTCCATCTCAGCTATGTAACTGATTGCCCACCATGTGGGGGACCTCCTTGACAGTTTAGAATGGTGGTATGGCCTTCTTCCTTCTCTCCTCCATTCTATTCCTCTGTGCTGTACTGATAGTTTACAGCTTGCTTGCCCTGCAGGTTTTCATTTAAACATTAATAAAAATTGTCCTTGAGCTTTAAAAGCAAGCAAACAAAACCCTTTTTCTTTTGACTTGGAAGGCGACAAAAGCACATAGCATTTAGTGCCTCTGTCATGTTCATGTTGTGGTTTCTTCCTTCTGGGAAGTTGAAAGCACAGAGTCCATGTGCTAAATCTCTCACTGCCTTGAAATGTAGGGGTGGTGGAGCCTCACAGAACCACCCAGACTGGGCTTAGAGCTGTTATGTGACAGAATTTTTCTGGGGATACTCAATTCAGTGCACATCTACTCACCTTAGAAAGGAGCCCAGAATAGTCCCAAATATTACTGAACCAGAGTCCAGTTGATGAGCCAATGTGTGTTTATTTTGGGGCTACTAACGGAATTATGGAGGGGCCTTGCAAACAGCAGAGACAACTCAAAAGCAGCTGCTTCAGCAGAAAGCCCGCCCCAGCCTGGGGGAAGACACCCTGCCCCTCCCCCCACACACCCTTAATCTCTTCAGTTCCTCTCAGCTTCCACGGGGCCACAGGTCCAACATCTCTTCCAGCAGTTTGGCTGGACAGAGGTTCCATCCCAGGGGTTTTTATTCTCTTTTATACAGCTGATTGGGATGCTCCACAGCCTTCCAAGTTTCTGTTCTTTCTGGATTTGTGACCTTTTGTTTACCTGCTTGGGGCTAACATTTCAGTTTGAAGGGACACACCATACAAGAGCTAGTTTGTTGTTTGTTTATTTATTTTAATATTATTATTATTTTTTTAATTTATTTGGTTTTTTGAGACAGGGTTTCTCTGTAGCTTTGGAGCCTGTCCTGGAGCTAGCTCTTGTAGACCAGGCTGACCTCGAACTCACAGAGATCTGATTGCCTCTGCTTCCCAAGTGCTGGGAGTGGTCCTGACCTGGCATGCTGGGATTTGGAGTCCAGACCAATACAACTCCCTGGTCTGGGGGCTGGGATGAATGCAAGGGGCTGGGGGGCTACACTCCTAACTTAACAGAAACCATATCAGTTCCTAACATCCCAAGATATTTCATTTTTGTATCTCCCAAGATGGTTTAGATAAAACGCTGCAGTTCCAGTTCCCTGAGGGGTGCAGCGGCAGGCCACGAGGGCCAGAAGGTCCCTGGCAGGGAGCCACATAGCAGGGGAGAGACAGAGACAGATAGGCACGCCATGCAGAGTGAGGTTGGATATTTATTTAGTGGGTTATGGACAGGAAAGGGAAAGGGGGAAGGGGAGAAGAAGAGGGAGGAGAGAGAAAGAGAAAGAGAGAGAGAGAAGCAAGAGAGAAAGGGGAGAGTGGCAGGGAGAGGAGAGGAGACCTTACCTCTTCAGGAGAGGAATGAAAAGGAAGGGGCTCAAAGGCACACTTGCCTCTGTAGAGGAGAGGGAGAGAGAGTGGGTGGGGCTTGTCTCTTAAAGGGACAGGACCATTACAACACTGAGTTTAAAAATTTATGTTTTCTAAGCCTGGAGAGATAATGAGCATTTTGGAGCTCATACTGCTCTTTCAGAGGTCCCAGGTTCTTTTTGCAGCACACATATCTAGTAACTCAAAATTGTTGAAACTCTGGGCCCAGGGAGATTAGACACTCTTTCCTGGCCTCTGAGAACATGTGAGGGCCTGACTTTGCAATCTTGATTTTAAAGAAAGGGCTTCATCTTAAGCCATATAATGAACGGGAGCTGATCCCAGCTCCAGAAATGTGCTGTGATAGCGAAATTTAAACAGATACCCTGAAAATAGCCAATTAAGGAGTTAGGGAGCAGGGTTATAAAATTTAAAGAGGTCCAGATGTTCCTAGAAGGCATCTTGTACTTGAAGATACCTTGTCAGTTATTAATGTCTCTTTATTAGGGTTTTCTTGCCAAAAATACCCATTGGTTTCAGAAACTACCTTACCCTATGCCCTCCTTACCCAATTCCAAGACGAAAAGACATGAACTCCCCTGGTTATGGCATTTCTCCTTTAAAGTTTCCCCCTTCCCCAGGCTTGCCATTGCACTTTTCTCACCCATGCATTGGTGCACACTTCATTAGTGTGCACTGCCTTGGTGTGCACTGCCTTGGTGTGCACTGCCTTGGTGTGCACTGCATTGGTGTGTACTGCATTGGTGTGCACTGCATTGGCGTGCTCTGCATTGGTGTGTACTGCATTGGTGTGCACTGCATTGGTGTGCTCTGCATTGGTGTGTACTGCCTTGGTGTGCACTGCATTGGTGTGTACTGCATTAGTGTATACTGTAGTGGTGTGCACTGCCTTGGTGTGTACTGCCTTGGTGTATACTGTCGTGGTGTGCACTGCCTAGGTGTGCACTGCATTGGTGTGTACTGCCTTGGTGTGCACTGCATTGGTGTGCACTGCATTGGTGTGCACTGCATTAGTGTATACTGTAGTGGTGTGTACTGCCTTGGTGTGCACTGCATTAGTGTATACTGTCGTGGTGTGCACTGCCTTGGTGTGCTGAAGGCGTAAATCATAAACAATGCCACATCAGTTTGGAATTATGATTAATAGGGTGGTATTTATTTAAAGGGGAAAAAACTTACAGATCACCGTCAGCCCTCTGCGCAACCAGGAAGGGAGTCTAGTCACCTCGGAGCAGGAAGTGAAGAGAGAGAGAGGAGAGGGAAGTGGCCGCTTTTTTAAAGGGAGAGAGACCATGCCCCAATGGGCTGGTATCTCAGCAGCGATAGGCTGGAGGAGTGGGAGGACCTCCCGTAACAGTGTGCACTGCCTTGGTGTGCACTGCATTGGTGTATACTGTCGTGGTGTGCACTGCCTTGGTGTGCACTGCCTTGGTGTGTACTGCGTTGGTGTGCACTGCATTGGTATATACTGTCGTGGTGTGTACTGCATTGGTGTGCACTGCCTTGGTGTGCACTGCCTTGGTGTGTACTGCCTTGGTGTGCACTGCATTAGTGTGCACTGCATTGGTGTGCACTGCTTTGGTGTGCACTGTATTGGTGTGTACTGTCGTGGTGTGCACTGCCTTGGTGTATAATGTCGTGGTGTGCACTCCCTTGGTGTGCACTGCATTGGTGTGCACTGCTTTGGTGTGCTTTACATCAGAATCTGGTTCTGTGGAGTTTCTTTGTGGGGATCAGTAACTTGGGCATAACAAACACCACACTCTCATGCATACACACACACACACACGAAATAAAACTAAAGTCTTGTAAAAAAGAAAAAGAAAATAACACTTTATGCCCCTTGTCAATGCTGTTTCTTCAATTAGCCTATCATAATGACTTTACATTGCAAAGTAGAAGGATTTGGGGCTAATTTCAGAGTTGTAATTTATGTGAGGACTCACTAGTCTTTGTCTAGTTATTTTGAATTACAATTATTATTTTTGAAATATGTAAGCAAGGTTAGAGATCTTGGGGTTCCTGGAGGTAATGAGTTACAGGCCACGCAATGTAGGTGTTGAGATTCGAACTGAGGTCCTCTGCAAAGGCAGCAAATGCTATTGAACCATCTCTCCAGCTGAGACTCACTCATCTTACAAATGGATTTGGTACTGTGTTTACAATATAAAGATATGAACACAAGTGGACAATATTTATGTACATGTAGGGGCTATAAAGATAACTCTCAAAGTTTTTATGGCTTTTACTTGGAGTATGATTTGTCAGTTTTTATGCTAGCCTGTTAATTGATTATTATTTATTGTCTTAATGAGTCTTAATCTGAATTGAGTCCATTTAAGGGCATGAGTTTGAATAGGAACAATGCAGAGAACTAAGATGCAAGGACATGGATACTACCCTGATCCCTAAAAGCTTGGAGCAACAATTTGGTTTTGGCTTTATTTATTTTGTTTTTGTTCTTTGAGACAAGGTTTCTCTCTGTGTAACTGTTCTGACTGTCCTGTAAACCAGGCTGACCTCAAACTTACAGAGATCCATCTGCCTCTGGTCCCCGAGGGCTGGGATTAATGTGCCACCACCACCTGGCTTTTTTATTTTTAAAGGTACTATTTTTTTTATTTATTCTTTTAGAATTGTATACATGTAGACAATACATTTGAACATATTCACACAAACCTCACTCTTTCTCCTAACTTCTCCATCCCTCCATACTCCACTAAACATTTTATCTTTTTATTTATTTATTTTTAATCTACTGCTAAAATCTACTGTTCGGTTTCTGTTGGTCTTTTATGCATGCTTGCAAGACCATGCACTAGAGCATAGTTGATTTACAGAGGGCCATACCTTTAAAGCAAACTGACTCTCCCCTGCTAGCAGCCTTTAATTGATGATAGCTCCTCAAATAATGCTGGAATGTTGACTTGCTTGATCTTATGCAGACAAACCCAGGTGCTGTTATTTTAGAGTGTAGTCCAGTCATGCCCAGTAGGCACAGTTTTACAGTCATTCTGCCCCTTCCTCTCCAATGTTCCCTGAGCCTGAGGGGCCAGGATGGGGATAGAGGTGTGTTGCGGATACCTATTCTTGCCTGAGCACGCCACACACACACACAGTCATTCAGTTCACATTGAACAGTTGTGGGTTCCTGTGGTAAGCCATGTCCACTGAACACAGAAACATCTCTCATGAAACTAAGATAGTTATTTTGGAAGTGTTAGCACAGAGTAAAATAGTAGATTTACTTCTCAGGTCTATGACCTCTTCAGTTCTTGGTCAGATTTACAGGTCCAGATTTGGTTTTCCTTTTGCGGAGTGGGGCTTAAATCCATGCAGAATGCGATCTGTTACCCGTTAGTTGATGACCTGTGGCTTCCAGGAGTGAGCATAGTGCCCTGTGGAGGAAACTGGTTTTGACATTTATTATAGGCATTCAGGCAGTTAATGGCTTTGGTAAACATTTTACTTTGAGTGTGTTTTAGGAATTTTAGAGGTGAGATGTTGGTGAACTAGACCCTTGTCTAAGAATATGTGCCATATTTTGATGGTTTCATTATCCAGCGACTTTCTCAAGACAACAACAAAACACAATGTAACAGAGTGATGGGCTAGTAAGACTGAACACCTGAGAAGAGGAATCCAGCTGCGGAATTGGCTCCACCAATCTGACCTGTGCACACGTCTTCGGGGCATTTCCTTGGTTGTTAATTGATGTAGGAGGGACTGCTCCAATGTGGGTGTTGCCATCCCAGATCAATGGGGCCTGACTTGTACAGGGAGGAATGCCCAGCAAGCCAGTGAGCAGTATTCATCTCTGCTCTCTGTCTCAGTTCTTGCCTGCATGCTGCTTACTTGAGCCTTCTGCCTTGGCTGATGGTGAACTGTAATCTATATAATCACTTTCCTGCCCAAGTTGCATTTGGTCATGGTGATACAGCAACAGCAAGTAAAATAGGACACTAATAAAAGGAATTAGTTGTCAGGGGGCCTATTTGGTGTTTGACTAAGGACAAACCAAGGAACCCAGATACATACTTTGTAATACTGGCCTTTAGTGCAACCACAGAACAAGTATTCAGGTTTCTAACCAGTTGTAAGAAGAAGTATTAACCACCTAAGCAGGGAAAGGCACTTGCTATGCAACCCTGGTGGGCAGAAGTCAATCTCTAGAACCCTTGCTAAGCTAGGAAGAGAAAACCAAGTCCCACAAGTTGTTGCTGATCTTCACTAGAGTACTGTGGCATGCTCACACTCGCTCGCTACACTCATGCTCTCCACACATAATACACCAGATCAAGGTTTTAGCAAGATGTACACATACTGTCTTCTGGGTCTAGAGAGATAGCTTAAGGGTTAAGAGTTCTGACTGCCTTTCCAGAAGTCCTGGGTTCAATTCCTGGCAACCACATGGTGGCTCACAACCATATGTAATGAGGTCTGGTGCCCTCTTCTTACCTGCAGGCATACATGTATGCAGAATGCTCTATACATGATAAATTTTAAAAAATCTTATAAACAAAAACCAAATACTGTCTACCAAACGAGGTAATGCAAAGTCATAATCTAAAGACTATACTGGGTTCTAATCAGATTGCAATCCTCTGCTTACCATGCGAAATTATTGCTAAGATTCCTAGGGAGAACAGGTATTGATATTTTTAACTTGGGGTATAGTTGTCATCAACTATATGAGAAATCTATCTTACTCTTTGCAGGTATGGGATGAAGGAATCACTCTAGATCTCCTTTCTGAGATACCAGAAGAACTGCTGTGTTCAGCATTTTTCTAAGCACATTTTTTTTAAGGACAGCTGGTGGGTAGTAGAAGTCGGAATTTGTGATGAGAGTAGTTAGGAAGATGAGATGCCGAAAGAGAAACTAGAAAATTATCTGCACCAGAGCTCGTGCTGTCCTGATGTTTCCTTCCCAGAAAGCTCCAGTTTACTTGTAGCATTTGTGTTTGGGGAATCTTAGTCTGTATGAGCAGTACAGTGTGATGATCAAGACAACATGAACACTTGTGGAACATAGTGTCATGTCAACTTCTTATTAATCCTGTGTGCGTCTCCAGGACCATGGGGCTGACTGTCCTGGAAATATATGTGTGTGCTTTTAGGAGCCAGTGACCTTTGAGGATGTGACTGTGAAGTTCACCCGGGAGGAGTGGGCTCTGCTGGATCCATCCCAGAAGCAGCTGTACAAAGATGTGATGCGGGAAACCTTGAGGAACTTGGCTTTTATAGGTACCTGAGCATTGCCTTTTCTAGTCCACCACAGGGCAAGTGTTTCTAGTTTATCCGTGCTGATGTATGAATTGGATTATGGAAGGGGGATGGAGGGGAATATGTCACCTAAATCATGACTGTAGCTGGCATCCAATATTTTCTCTATAATTAATAGTTGGTAATTTTCTCTGGGTCTGCATTTTAGGAAAGAAGTTGGGAAAACAGAAGGTTGTAAAAGAGTATGAAAATCTCTGGAGAAAACTAAGGTAATTTGTTTCCAAAGAGATAGCCGTATTTCAGAGTGCTGGTACAATAGAACAGTTTACTAAGACGTAAAAGATGTATATGATATCCAGCATCAGATCAATTTCATCTCAAGAGAATTTCTCTCAATATTTGTGTCTTAAACATCAGCACTAGAAGTTGTCAAATATTGCAATATTGAAAATGGTACAATGTTGATTTTTTTCTCATAGTTCATATATACAAACTTTATGCCATACCAAGTGTCTTTGTTTGGCTTTGTATCGCTGTGCTGAAGACCATGAACCAAAGCAACATGGGGAGGAAAGGGTTAACTACACCTTGTAGTCCACAGTTCATGATCAAGAGAAGTCAGGGCATGACCTCAAGCAGGAGCCTCTAGGTGTGAACTGAAGTCAGATGCTGTAGAGGGATTTTATTTACTGTCTTGTTCCTCTTGACTTGCTCAGTTTGGTGTCTTGTATATCATGTGGCCATTAACCCCAGACTGATTCTGTAGGCTGGTGGCTTCCATATCAATCATCCATTATGAAGAGCTGCACAGGCTTCCTTACATGCCAAATCTGGAGGGGGCACTTTTCTCAATTGAAGCTCACTCAGATTTCTCTACATTTCAGCAAGCTCGCAAAATATTGACCAGTACAATTGACCCCTTGTCAGCTTGACACACAAGTGAAGCCCTGTTTTGAAACACACACACACACACACACACACACAAAATCATGATTTTGATTGACACTACTGCACATCCAAACATCCAAAATGTGAATAAGATTTGGACTGAAATTTGTGTTGAAATGTTACATAAATATTTGATGTTTTCAAAGAGACATACCCCATCAAACATGAATAGTATTGTTTCTATTGTAGCTGCCCTTGATAGTCTTGGAAATCATGCAGTCCAAACATGTTACAGACTTTTCCCAGCATGAAACCAACATTTCCTTTGTTCAGTCATTAGTGAACCAAGTCTTAGTCCTGTGCTCTCCACCTGTTTTGCAGCAGCCAACTGGAAGAGAAATATTTTAAGTATAAAGAAACTCGCCATTCTGAAAAAATCCTCAGCTGTATTCCAGAACCTTCTGTGAACCTGAAATCTTGTCCAGGACTTGCCACACGTGAAAAGCATGTGTGTGAAGAAGGAAGCATTGGCCGTTCATCTCTAGGTGTGCCCCTGAACCATCAGGAAGGACAGAAACCTCGTGAAGACCAGAACTATCGACAGAAATTGTATAAACATAAGGGGTTTAAAGGCAGCTCCAGTTCTCCTCTGTCCCTTCAGACACATAAAAGTGCTCACACTGGAGGGAAGCCTTTAAAAAATAAGAACCACAATGGTCTTCCTTGTCCACGATCTGGCCAAAGGAATGAAGAACATGACCATGCAAAAAACTCTCATGTTTGCAAGCAATGTGGGAAAGGCTTCTCCCATCCCCGTACTTTACAAAGGCATGAGAAGATTCACAGTGTTAAGAAGCCCTACATGTGTGAACAGTGTGGGAAAGGCTTTGCTCGGTTAGGTAACCTTCTAAGACATAAGATGAATCCAAATTGTGAGAAGGCTTTGCTGTGTAATCATTGTGGGAAAACTTTTTCTCGTTCTTCTTGCCTTCGAAGACATGCAAGAATTCACAGTGGTGAGAAACCCTATGAGTGTGAGCAGTGTGGGAAAACTTTTCTTCATTCTGTTTACTTTCAAATTCATAGACGTATTCACACTGGAGAGAAACCCTATGTATGTAAGCAATGTGGGAAAGCCTTCACTGCTTCTCGTTACCTTAATATACATGAACAAAATCACACTGGGGAAAAGCGTTATATATGTAAAGAGTGTGGGAATGCCTTCTCATTTTGGAATCAATTTCAAAAACATAAAGTAACTCACAGTGGTGTGAATCCCTATGTCTGTAAACAATGTGGCAAAAACTTCACTTGTTCCGGTTCTTTAAAAACACATGAGAGAATCCACACTGGTGAGAAGCCCTATGTGTGTAAGCACTGTGGAAAAACTTTTGCTCATTTTGGTAACCATAAAAGGCATGAAAAAATCCACACTTGATAGAGGTCCTACACATGGAAGCCATGTGCGAAGATTTTAAATGAGTACAGTTCCTTTGAATTCCATAATAAAATGCATACAGGAGAGAAAACCTGCAAGTGTAAGTCATCTGAGAGGGCTTTTGCTTCTTCTTTCTTCATTTTGAAGCCATGGAAGGAATCACTATGGGAAGAAACCCTGTGTGTGTTTGAAACATGCGAAAGCTTTCAGTTCTGAGAGTTCTCAATAACTCTTAGTGCAGCAAAATCCTATGAATGTAAGCAGCGTAGGAAAGCCTACAGTTGTTTATTTGAGGCTCAAGAATGTGAGAGAAACCACAGCAGCCAAAGACCCTATGAATGTAAGACATTCGGGAGACGTTATTTGAAGACATCTCATTTGGCACTAACTTGTAGTAGAATTAATAAGTAATACGAGAATGCCTTCTCTTTGTTAGCTCTCACAGAAATCAAACCACAAGAGAGTGCTTATGCTAACATATGGGGAAATGTAAAGTCTTAATAGAAGTTGTTCTTTTGAGTCAATATAGCTTTTAGTACTAGAAGATCCCTTCAAATACATGGAAGCAGACACACTGGAGAAAAGTCCTTCAAATACATGGAAGCAGACACTGGAGAAAAGTCCTTCAAATACATGGAAGCAGACACACTGGAGAAAAGCCCCTTAAATACATGAAAGCAGACACACTGGAGGAAAGCCCTTTGGAGAAAAGCTACAAGTAACATGATAAAGTCTGTGTTCTTTTCATTTTGGAGAAGATGGGAAATAGCTCACACTGGAGAGAAACCTTATGCGTGCAGTGTGGAAAGCCTTTAGTTCTTAGGGGGCTCTCAAAAGACATTGTAGTAGTCATTTTGGGGATAAAGCCTTAATTTATAAGGAATTTTAGAAATCTTTGTTATACCAAGGTTTTTATAGACATGAACGAACTCATCAAAGGAAGCCTAAAGCACAAAATTTGTAAAGTCTCCATTTTCACACTGGTAGCACTGAATGTATTGAAAGAATTCTTGACATTGGAAAGTGTGTGGGAACATTTCTTGATTTAACTCAAAAATTAAGAGATATTAAGGTTTGTGAAACAAGTTTCATTAAAAGAGATATTTTTTTTTTGGTGGGGGGGGGCTCAGTGGTTAAGAGCATTGCCTGCTCTTCCAAAGGTCCGGAGTTCAATTCCCAGCAACCACATGGTGGTTCACAACCGTCTGTAAAGAGGTCTGGTGCCCTCTTCTGGCCTGCAGGCATACACACAGACAGAATATTGTATACATAATAAATAAATATTTAAAAAGAGATATTTGGCTGGGTGGTGGTGGTGCATGCCTTTAATTCCAGCACTTGGGAGGCAGAGACAGGCAGATCTCCGTGAGTTCGAGATCTCAGCCGGGTCTACAGATGGAGCTCAAGGACAGGCTCCAAAGCTACAGAGAAACTCTGTCTTCAAAAAACAAAAACGGAGAGTGGGAGTTTGATTTAATCAGACAGTGTCACCCACTGAGTCTGTGTGCCCTCCCTCCTTTCTTTCTGGGGGTGTTCATTTGTGTGACTGATGCCTGCTGAGACCAGAAGAGGAGTTACAGATCTCTGGAGTTACAGATGGTTTTGAGCCTTCATGTTGGGGTGCCAGGAATTAAGTCCAGGTCCTCTAAACTGCAGCCTTTGTTCCTAACTTCAAGCAATCTCTCCAGCATCTCCTTCTGTTTCTTTGAAGCAGTCTCTGGCTAGGAAACCACTGCTAGCAACCTTGATACTTATCATGTAGCCCAGGGTGGCCTTAAGCTCACTACAACCCTCCTGTCTTCTTCTATCACGACATGTTTAAGTAGTATTTTAACAGGAAATATATAGTACTTGTTAAAAGCAATATACAGAAAAAACTGTGTTGTTCTTCACTTGCACATTCCTTCATTTTAAACAAATACTTTTTCTCTTTATCCTTGTCTAGTCTACTCAGGAAAACATGTAAATGCAATCACTTGTTGCTCCACTCTGATATTATATTTAGAATTTTTTAATTTTTGATGTTTTTTGATAATATTTTTTTTCATACATTATATTCTGATCATGTTTTCCTCTCCTCTTCTCTTCCTAGATCATCTCTTTATCCAGCATCTCACCTTCCCTCTCTCTCTGTTTAGAAAACAAGCAACTGAAAAAAACAGAATATAACAAAACAAACAAAAAAGTAAAGAAATGCATACATAAGTAGACACACACAGACCCCAACAATATGCATCAAAACCTAAAATTTGTCACTGTCCTTGGAGTCTTTCCAACTCTTGTTTTAAAAAGCAAGTTTGTGATGGAGCTAGGCCATAACAGCACGTGGGAGGAGAGCTGCAGTAAGGAGTAGGCCCCACTTTTAGGTCTGCAAGCTTCTCTACAGTTTGGCTGAAGAGGGCTGTTCTCTCTTAGGGAGGAGAAAACAGAGCTAAATATGGACAAACAGAAGGAAAGAGAAGGTGGGAACCTGGGAAAATGAGGTGGAAAGTTAAAAGCATAGAGTCCATGTGTTAAATCTATCACTGTCTTAGAATATAGGGAATCCACGGCCTCGCAGAACCACCCCAGATTGGGCTTAGAGTTGTTGTGTATGACAGAGATTTTCTGCGAATCACAACAAAACACACATCTACTCACCCCAGAAAGTAGCTCAGAATAGTTCAAAATATTATTGAACCAGAGTCCATTGGTGAACTAATTGGTGTGTGTATTTGGGGGGTACTTACAGAATTACGGAGGGTGCTTACAAACAGCAGAGACAACTCAAAAGCAGTTACATTAGCAGAAAGCCTGTCCCAGCATGGGCAAAGACTCCTGGCCCCTTGATCTCTTCTCCTCAACTTCTATGCAGCACACTGACAATATCTCTTCCAGCACTTTGGTTGGACAGAGGCGACATCCCCAGAAGCTGTTTACTCCCTTTTACTCTGTTGGTAGGAGTGCTCAATAGTCTTCCAAATTTCTGTACTTTTTAAAATTCTCGTGTCTTTTTTCTTTTAAGATTCATTTATTTTATTTTCTGTGGTTGAGTTTTGCTTGCATATCTATGTGTACCACACGTATTCCTGGTGTCCAGGAATGTCAGAAGATGGTATTGGATACCCTAGAAGTGGCATTACAGATGATTGTAAATCACCATGTCCGTACTGGGAATTGAACCGGGGTACTCCACAAAAGTAGGAAGTGCTCTTAACCTCTGGGTGATCTCTCCACTCAGCCACCCCCAAAATTTCCATTCTTTCTGTATATGTGACCTTTTGTTTACTTTCTTGGAGCAAACATTTCAATTTGGAAGAATGTGCCACCAGGAGATTTTTTTTTTAAATAATAAAGATGTTTTGACTATCATAGCATCAACACTATAACAAGAACCAATGTAATAATAATCAAAAGATGCTACTATAGCCAGCCGATGGTGGCACAAGCCTTTAACGAAGGAATTTGGGAAGCAGAGGCAGATGGGTCTCTGTGAGTTCAGGCTAACCGGGTCTACAGAGTGAATTCCAGGACAATCAGAGTTCTGTTACACAAAGAAACCCTGTCATGAAAAAACAAACAAACAAAAAGATGCCACCGCCTTCTGTTTCAGTTTTATTTTCATTTCTGTTGTTTGTTTTTTGAGACAGCATTTCTTTTAGTCCTGGCTTACCTGAAACTTGTCAATAGACCAGGCTGGCCTCGAACTCAGAGACTGTCTTGCTTCTGTCTCATGAGTGCTGGGATTAAAGGTGAGTGCTACGTCTGGCCAGCTGTGTTGAATTTCATAATGTGAAGACCACATCAATCTCCAACATGAACCCAAGGACATGAGACCCTTTTTTTTGTTTCTCTGGAGGTGGCAACATTATGATTTTGAAGTTTTATTTACTAGCTTTGGAGAGATAACTAAGCATTTCTGAATTCATAGTGCTCTTACAGAGGACCAAGGCTCTTTTCCCCATTTCCACATCAGGTGACTCACAGATGCTTGTAAATCCAGGTCACTCTTCTGGCCTCTGAGTACACTACACTCGTGGGTACATACATTAGAAATAAAACAAAACTCTTTAAAACAGAAAAGAAGTATGCCTCTTGTCAATGCTGTTTCTCCAATTAGCCTAGCATAACAGCTGGTGGCCAAGCTTAGCCACAATCAGAAAGTTTTGTCTTAAAATTTTAATTATATTGTAAAGTACAAGGCCTTTGAACTTATTTCAGAGTTGTAATTTTTGTGAGGACTCACTATTCTTTGTCTAGCTATTTTGATCTATAATTTTTAGTCTTTAAAAATGTATGTAAAGCCAGAGGTGTTGGAGTTCCTGGAGGTACTGAGTTACAGGCAGTAGATCGCCATGCAATGTAGGTGCTGAAATTCGAACTGAGGTCCTCTGCAAGGGCAGCGAATGCTATTGAACCATCTCTGCAGCTGAGGCTCACTCATCTTACGAGAGGATTTGGCACTGTGCTTACAATCTAAAGATATGAGCACAGATAGACAATATTTATGTACACACGTCTCATGAAGATAATTCTCAAAGCTTTTATGAGTAAGTAAAATTTTAAAGTATTTTAAATAAAATACTTTTACTTAGAGTATAACTTGTCAGTATTAATGCTAGCCTGTTAATTGATTGTTTTTATAGTCTTAATAAATTTTAATCTGAAGTGTGTATGGTTGAGTTTTATTTTTTTAATTGTTTTTATTGAGCTATATGTTTTCCTCCGTCCCCTCTCTCGCTTTCCCCTCCCCTTCTATCCTCTCCCCTAATCCCCAAAACCCCCAGGCTCCCAATTTACTCAGGAGATCTTGTCTTTTTCTACTTCCCATGTAGATTAGATCCATGTATGTCTCTGTTAGGGTCCTCTTTGTTGTCTACTTCTCTAGGATTGTGAATTGTAGGCTGGTTTTTCTTTGCTTTATGTATAAAAGCCACTTATGAGTAAGTACATATTATACTTGTCTTTCTGGGTCTGGATTACCTCACTCTATGTGATATTTTCTAGATTCATTCATTTGCCCACAAATTTCAAGATGTCATTTTTTTTTTTGCTGTGTAGTACTCCATTGTGTAAATGTACCACATTTTCCTTATCCATTCTTCAGTTGAGGGGCATTTAGGTTGTTTCCAGGTTCTGGCTATGACAAACAATGCTGCTATGAACATAGTTGAGTACATGTCCTTGTGGCATGATTGAACATCCTTTGGGTATATACTCAAAAGTAGTATTACTGGGTCTTGAGGTAGGTTGTTTCCTAATTTTATGAGAAATTGTCATACTGATATCCAAAGCAGCTGTACTAGCTTGCACTCCCACCATCAATGGAGGTGTGTTCCCTTTACCCCACATCCTCTCCTGCATAACTTGTCATAGTGTCTTTGTTCTTGGCCATTCTTAAAGGTGTAAGATGACATTTCAGAGTTGTTTTGATTTGCATTTCTCTGATGGCTAAGGATGTTGAGCATTTCCTTAAGTGTCTTTCAGACATTTTAGATTTCTCTGTTTAGAGTTCTCTGCTTAGGTGTGTACCCCATTTTTTTATTGGATTATTTGTTCTTTTGGTGACCAATTTCTTGAGTTCTTTGTATATTTTGGAGATCAGCCTTCTGTCTAATGTGGGATTGCTGAAGATCTTTTCCCATTCTGTAGACTGATGTTTTGTCTTGTTGACCATGTTCTTAGTTTTACAGAAGCTTCTCAGTTTCAGGAGGTCCCATTTATTAATGATTTCACTCAAGGACTGTTACTGGGGTTATATTTAGGAAGTGGTCTCCTGTGCCAATGCGTTCAATTGTACTTCCTACTTTCTCTTCTGTGAGGTTCAGTGTGGTTGGTTTTATGTTGAGGAATTTGATCCATTTGGATTTGAGTTCTGTGCTTGATGATAGACATGGATCTGTTTTCATTATTCTACATGTTGATATCCAGTTATGACAGCAACATTTGTTGAATATGATTTCTTTTTTTATTTTATATTTTTTGCTTATTTGTCAAAAATCAGATGATTGTTGGTGTGTGGATTGATATCTGGGTTTTTGATTTGGTTCTATTTGTCCTCCTGTCTGTTTTTATGTCAATACTAGACTGTTTTCAGTACTGTAGCTCTGTAATAGAGTTTGAAGTCAGAAATTGTGATTCCTCCAGATGTTCCTTTATTGTAACAGGATTTTTTGGCTATCCTGAGTTTTTTGCTTTTCTGTATGAAGTTGAGTATTGTTCTTTTGAGGTCTGTGAAGAATTTTGCTGGGATTTTGATGGGCATTGCATTGACTCTGTAGATTGCTTTTGGTTAAGATTGCCGTTTTTACTATGTTAATTCTACCTACCCAAGAGCATGGGAGATCTATTTTCTGGTGTCTTCTTCAGTTTCTTTCTTCAAAAATTTAAAATTCTTGTCATACAGGTTTTCTACTTGTTTGGTTAGAGTTATTCCAATATATTTTATGTTATTTTTGGCTATTGTGAAGGGTGATGTTTCTCTAATTTCTTTCCCAGCCCATTTATCATCTGTGTAAAGAGGAGGGCTACTATTTTTTTTTTCAAGTTAATCTTGTATCCTACTACATTACTGAAGGTGTTTATGAGTTGTAGAAATTCCTTGGTAAAATTTTTGGGGTCACTTATGAAAACTATTATATCATCAGCAAATAGTGAGAGTTTGATTTCTTTTCTGATTTGTATCCCCTTGATTTTTTTCTTTTTCTTTTTTTTTTTTTTTTTTGGTGTCTTATTGCTCTAGCTAGGACCTCAAGAACTATATTGAATAGATATGGAGAGAGTGAACAACCTAACTTGTTCCTGATTTCAGTGGGATTGCTGGGAGTTTCTCTCCATTTAGTTTGATGTTGGCTGTTTGCTTGCTGTATATTGCCTTTATTATATTTAGGTATATTTCTTTTATCCCTGCTCTCTCCAAGACCTTTATCATGAAGGGATGTTGTATTTTGGATTTTTCAGCATCTAATGAGATATTCATGTGGGTTTTTTTTTTTTTCGGTTTATTTATATGGTGGATTACATTGACAGAACTTCATATGTTGAACCATCCCAGCATCTGTGGGATGAAGCTGACTTGATCATGGTGGATGATTTGCCAATATGTTACTGAGTATTTTTGCATCAGTGTTCATAAGTGAGATTGGTCTGTAATTTTCTTTCTTAGTAATGTCTTTGTATGGTTTGGGTATCAGGGTAATTGTAGCTTCATAAAGAGTTTGGCAATGTTCCTTTTGTTTCTATTGTGTGGAATGATTTGGGGAGTATTGGTAATAATTCTTCTTTGAAAATCCTGTAGAATTCTGCGCTGAACCCATCGAGTCCAGGGCTATTTTTGGTTGGGAGATATTTGATGCCTGCTTCTATTTCTTTAGCAGTTATACATCTATTTAATTTGCTTATCTGGTCTTGATTTAATTTTGGTAATGATATTTATCCAGAAAATTTCTTAAAAAATTTCTTTTAAGTTTTCTAATTTTGTGGAATACAAGTTTTTGAAATATGACCTGATGATTCTCTGTATTTCCTCCATGTCTGTTGTTATGTCCCCCTTTACATTTTTGATTTTGTTAATTTGGATGTTCTCTCTTTGCCTTTTGGTTAAAAGTTTGGATAAAAGTTTGTCTATTTTCTTAATTTTCTCAAAGAACCAACTCTTTGTCTCATTGATTCTTTGTATTGTTTTCTTTGTTTCGATTTTGTTGTTTTCAGCTCTCAGTTTGATTGTTTCCTGCCATCTTGTCTTCCTGGGTGAGTTTGCTTGTTTTTGTTCTAAAGTTTTCAAATGTTCTGTTAACTCACTAGTGTGAGATTTTTCCATCTTCTTTATGTAGGTATCTAGTGCTATGAACTTTCCTCTTAACACTGCTTTCATTGTGTCCCATAAATTTGGGTATGTTGTGTGGTCATTTTCATTGGCACTTAAGAAGGGCATTCTGTGAGGTTGTCTATACAATGACAAAGCATAAAATACTGTGAATTATGGACAGGAAAAGATCCTTTCTTTATGAATGTGGCTACAAAGTACTTCTCATGAATTAAAGTTTCCTTTAATTTCAGACTCTCAGATAACAACCTTTTATATATGATTTCCAAATAAGGAATTCAGTTCCAGGGTTACACAGAGAAATCTTGTTTCTCAAAACCAAAATAAATAAATAAAAATAATTCATCACTCAGGAGGCAGAGGCAGGTAGATCTCTGAGTTCAAGGCCGGCTTAGTCTACAGGTGAGGTCTAGGACAGCCAGTGATACACAGAGAAACCCTATCTTGACACACTAAATAAATAAAAAGAATTCAATCTTCCAACATGGAAAGACACTTATATATACTGATCAGCCTACATAAATCTCTCTAAAGTATCCTTAATCCTGTCAGAAATGATGAAGACTGCTCTTCCTGATAGGAAGTACTCAGTACGTATGCACAGATTTAATGCTACAATATGTTACACATACAATGCTCAATCATTGATGTTAGCAGGAGAAAACTAATGCCTGCCTATCTCTGGATATAACGAATCAAGGAGAAATTGAAAAGTAAAATATGTAACACTATATGTATGAAAAGCAAAGCAAAAACCCAAACCAACCAAGTAAATGGGGGGAGTATGGGGAATGCCTTTTGATTTGGTTTGGTTTTCAGGACAGGGTTTCTTTTGTAGTTCTGGCTGTTCTTGAACTCTCTGTAGATCAGGCTGGCCTTGAACTCAGGGATCTGCCTGTCTCTGCCTCTTGAGTGCTGGGATTAAAGTAGTTCACACCATGTCTGACTCAATTGGGAAGTTCTCTCTCTCTCTCTTTCCTTTTCTCCTTTCTTTCTTCCTTTTTAATTTTTGTTTTTTCGAGATAAGGTTTCTTTATGTAGCCTTGGCTGCCCTGTAGACTGGGCTGGCCTCAGACTCACATAGATCCACCTGGTTCTTTCTGCCAAGTTCTAGGATCAAGTGCATGCACCACTGCACCCAGCTCTACTGGGAATTTCTCAAGGGAGGGAGGCATAGAGCATGGTAGGAAGGCTGGGGGGGGGGTGTTGAAGTGTGAACTAAAGCAAAGTAAGTCTGCAAAAGTCACATAGAAATCCACTATATTGTGAGTCGATTAAAAAGTAGAAGTTTAAAAAAAATCAGAGGGAAGCTAACCATGATGCATGTCTACTTGTTACAAATTAATGTCATCTGAATAGGAAACCTCACCTAAAGAATGGTCCTGGTTGTTTATGTGGGAAGACTCTTCCCATCTGTGCATGGCACCTTTCGGTAGCAGTCCAGTTTTAAAGAGGGCATGGCAGAAGGAAGATTTGGCTTCCTTGGCATTCCCTCATACTGAGCAGCTGATTTACGTGATTGTTCTTCTTGATTCTTTACTATGTCAGAACCAGAATTCCCAAGCTTCCATTGTGGACCAAAGATGAGCAGCTCTCTAGGAATCTTCCAGGCTCCTGGTACCACACAGGTACTACTGAATCATCAAGCCCCGTGAGAGACTCTGGTGCCTGTAGGACCACTCTGACTGCTAAGGCATCCAGCCTAGAGGACCAAGCAGCTACCAGATTCTCAGCCTATGAAGTGGGATTAAGGTGTTACTATTTTGGCATAAGCTAATTTTGTTCACACATACAAACACACACATGCACGCACGCAAACAGACATATATGCATAAATAAATAAAATCTAAACAAATTCAATTCCTGGCTTCAGACAAACAAAAAAAATGAAGCATATAATAATGGCTGTGACCCAAAAACAAAACTAGGAAAATTTGTAAATGTGATCAGATCTACTGTTAGAATATGGCACTTATAACTGTCCTATGAGCAAGGGAAGGCTAACATATGCTCAGGTACAAGTAGTTTGAACAGAAGTCAAATTCTAAGAGGATATACAGAAAAATAATGTTACAAGAAAAACTAACATACAATGGATAATTTAATATCAACATATAAATGATTTTAGGGCTCAGGAAAAGGCTCAATGAGTAAGAGTTCTTGTTACGTAAGTGTGAGGCCCTGAGTTCAAGTACCCAGCACCCACACACAAAGCTGCAGGAGGTACATGTGAGCCTGTTGTTACCCCAGTGATTTGCCATGGGATGGGAAGAGGAGAGGAGAAGGCTGCTAACTGCACCTGGCTGCCAATCTAGCTGCAAGTTCAGTGAGAAACCCTGCTTCAAGGGGGAAAAGAGAGAGTGATGAGAGCAGAATTCCACATGTCTTCTTCTGACCTCTGCAAAGGTAAGTCATGAACATCTCACACAGATATACATGTGGGCGCATGCACACACACACACACACACACACACACACACACACAGAGAGAGAGAGAGAGAGAGAGAGAGAGGAGAGCATTAAAAAGTATTTTCTTTTTTATTCACAAAAAAGAATTAGTGTCTTCATACAATGGTGAAACCTACCACTGAGACCAGTAGGAAAATCCAAGATGTACAAAAAGCCATTTTCGCCCTTCTGACTTGAAAACATCATTTGGTAGGTGGGTATATTATAAACATCAATGACTCAGATATAAAATAAAGGGAGAAGTATTTACTCATACATGGCTTTTAGACATAAAGCAAAGAAAAACCAGCCTACACGCCATAGCCCCAGAGAACCTAGACAACAATGAGGACCCTAAGAGAGACATATGTGGATCCACATAGGTAGGAAAAAAAGACAAGATCTCCTGAGTAAACACGTAGCATGGGGGTCACGGGAGAGGGTAGAGAGGGAGAGGAGTGGGAAAAATTTATAACTCAAAAAAAAAAAAACCCAATAAAATAAAATAAAAGGAGAAATTACTACCTGATTTGACATAAAAAAAGACATCACCAAGTACATGTAACTATTGATATTTCTCCCTTGGAGAGACTTTCACAGTCAGAAATTCTTTCTCACTTTTCTTCAGCATTTGTTCTAATTTAAAACCAACACAAGGTGCTGGAGAGATGGTCTCAGTGGCTAACAACCATCTGTAATTCTAGTTCCGGGGGACCTGGCACCTCTTCACAACTCGGAAGGCTCCTCCATGCGTGTGGCACACACACATACACTCAGGCATGCACTAACATGCATACATGAGCAATGAATATTGCTTCAACAAACCTTTCAGAATTAAGTTAGCACACTTTCTTTGTACTTTTGGAGTTGTTTGTTCAATCTCACTGGTCTCTAGCTCCTGAGATTAAGGAGACTTTGGACCTTAGACAGTTGCAGTGGGATGGGAAGACGAGCGGAGGAGGCTGATAGCTGTGCCTGGTTTACTTTTCAGCTTAATGCTTATTTTCTAGAGAAATTAGAAGTGAGGAGTCCAGAGTTTTACTTTAAAATCTTTCGACTGTTATGATTTTGACATGTGGTGTTTAGCTTGCATTATGTCTGGGGCTCCCAGAGAGCAGAAGAGGGCGTTGGATTCCCGGAGATTGGAGTTCCAGGTGGTTGTGAGCCACCATGCAGACGCTGGGTATTGAACCTGGGTCCTCTGAAGGAGCAGCCAGTGCTCTTATCTGCTGAGCCATTGTTCCAACTTCCAAAATGTACTTTTAAGAATGAGATACCAAAATTCACATCTTTTATCCCAGTACAGAGGAGGCAGAGGCAGGAAGATCACTGTGAGTTTGAAGCCAACCTGGTCTCAGTACTTCCAGGAAAGCCAGAGCCATATAGAGGGACCCTATCTCAATAAGGTAGATAGATAGATAGATAGATAGATAGATAGATAAATAGACAGATAGAAGATAGATAGATAGATAGACAGATGAATAGACAGATAGATAGATAGTAGATAGATAGATGAATAGACAGATAGACAGATAGAAGATAGATAGATAGATAGACAGATGAATAGACAGATAGATAGACAGACACAGAAAAGTGAACATATCAGAGAAGCTAAGAAACACATAAACATACCACAACAACAAACCCATTTGTGCTGGTTATGATTTTATCAACTTGACATAAACTAGAGTCACCTGAGAAAAGAGAACTCAACTGAGAAGATTCTGGTATCAGATTGTCCTATAAGGATAAGTGTGTGGCATTTAAAAACTATGTGGGAGCCCCAGTCCACGGCGGATAGTGCTACCCCTGGGAAAATGGCCCAGGGTTGTATAATAAAGAAGGTTGAGGGAGCTATGAGGAACAAGCCAGCAAGCGGCATTTCTCCACGGCCTGTGCTTCAATTCTTGTCTCTAGGTGCCTACACTGATTCCCACTTTGATGAAATAAACCTTTTCGTCCTCCATGTTCCTTTCTCCTTCCTTGGGCCCTGATGTTTATCCCAGCAACCTAAAGCAAGCTAGTTTACCATTAATTTACATAAAATAATGCTTGCTAATGGTTTAAAAACTTTTTCAAAAAGAGACAGGTCATCAAAGGAGATCTGTCTTGCCAGGCACTGTGGCACATGATTGTTAATTCCAGCATTCAGGAGGCAGAGGCAGGCAAATTTCTGTGGTCTGAGACTAGTTTGGTCTATATAGCAAGTTCCAGGCCATTAGGGGTTAAACAGTGAGACCATGTGTCAAAAAATAAAACGCAAAAATGTCCTTCCACATCACAGGTTAAGGTGAATAATCTGAAAATGGTTAGAGATGTAACCGTCATAGAATTAAGTGTAAAATGCATTTTTCAACATATTTTCACCTTACCAAGAGGCTATGATCATGTATCTTATTGAAAAACCATGGAAAAATTGTATTTCTAAAGAACAGTATCCAATATATCATGGAAAATATTTTAGTGTTCATAAGGCACTAGAGCCCTGGTCTTCATCTCACACAGCAGGGGCAAAGCTGCTGGAATTCCATGTGCCATACCACTGCTCTTTACAGACCACAGCAGAAGACATGGGGCTTCCTGTTAGGTTATTTGCAAAATCTGCTAAGTATAAAACATGTTGAGTCATGGCAGTAAACACAGTCCCCTCTCCTTACCAATCTGCCTATTATTTCTAAGATACTAAATTTCTCTTCACTTCATTACTGAGGCCTTTGAAAAATTCACAGGTATGATTTCACAAATATAGAATTACATTCAACTCCTGCTAGTCCTCTGCCAGAAAACTATTGCTTCTGGGAAGACACAGCTCACTCACCGCATATGAACACATTTAGTGGAAATTACCAAGTCTATGGTGCACACGATCTTTACCAAGTGGACACAAATATCAACTTATCTTTTAGAATGATTGAAGAAATGACAATAAAAAGGATAAAAATCATTGTAAACACAAATTTACAAAAGAAAAACTCTGTAATTAGATGTATATAACACAGGTAGCTAGCCACATAAAAGAAAAGAAAAAAATAGCAAACTTGTAAACATGGTCTGACTTATGATTTAGCTTGGTGGTGCCCACCTTTAATCTCAGCACTTGGGAGGAACAGACAGGTAGATTTCTGTGAGTTTGAGTCCAGCCTGGTCTACACAGCAAGTTCCAGGAGAGTCACGGCTACATAAAAAAAAGATCGTGTTGCAAAATTCAAAAGGAACCAATCCCCCCAAATGTGTGTATATATGTATATGTGTGTGTATGTATGTATGTGTGTATATGTATAATGTATTTAACCCTACCATCTGATTAGATGGGAAGGTTAACATTTGTTATTCTAAAAGTGAATGGAAAATCGATCAAAACTGAAGACAGGTCGGCAAATAAAAAACATCAGAGTCATCAAAGAGAAAAATAAGCATACACATAAAAGAATGGATATAAATCAATACAGAAATAAAAGTGGCTACGGCTCAGGAGATGACTCAAGTGGGTTAGGAGAATTTGCTGTGCAGGTATGAGTAACTGAGCCTGAATCCCTAGTACGTGCATAGAAGGCGGGTTTTCATCACAAGCCTGCTTTTATCCTCAGAGCTATATTGGTACAGATAGGTAATAAATCACATCTTCCTGACTGCCAGTCCAGCTCTGACCCCCTTTCAAGAAAGAAAGCAGTGTAATAGAACAAGAAAACATGTTCATAATTCACTAACACACACCACGTATAATCTTTAAATGGCTTTTTAATTCATGGAAAATAATGACTTAGACATTCATGAGGCATACATAGTTGGATCTCTGGGAGCTCAAGGCTAGCCTCCTCTACGTTATGAATTTTAGGTTATCCTGTGCTAGACAATACGAGCCTGTCTCAAAAACAAAACAAAAAAACCCAATACCAACAAAAGCAAAAATGAATGAGGCTATAGCCAAGAATGTCAGACTCTCAATATTCATTAAAAAAACCAATGGCCCGAGTGCTGGGATTAAAGTCGGGAGGCAGAGGCAGGCGGATCTCTGTGAGTTCGAGACCAGTCTGGTCTACAAGAGCTAGTTCCAGGACAGGCTCCAAAACCACAGAGAAACCCTGTCTCGAAAAAACCAAAAAAAAAAAAAAAAAAAACCAATGGCCTACTAACTAAATTGATGGAACAAAATACTTTTTTTGTTGTTTGTTTTTATTTTGTTAATTTTTTTTTTCGAGACAAGGTTTCTCTATGTAGCTCTGGCTGCCCAGGAACTTGCTTTGTAGAGCAGGCTGGCCTTGAACTTACAGAGATCCTCTTACCTCTGCCTCCCAAGTGCTGGCATTAAAGGCACACACCATCACTGCCTGGCATAATAAAATAGTATTAATAAATACTTCCATATTAAAATATCGATGGGCTGCTAAATAAAACAAAACCAGATGAAAGATAAAACTAACTCATGTATAAAAACACATCATTCATTAAACTCACACACTAGCTCTTCAGCAAACGACAAGATCATTTCATTATACTTTGCTTTATTCTCATGATTTTCTTTTCAGATGAAGGTCTCCCCTGCTGGGTGAAAGTGATCAATCCACTTCACCTACATGGATGGATTAGTGCTAACTTTCAACAATAAAAATTAGAAATCTGGACCCCAGACATGGATCTTTAAAAATGAACTATACTGCTGGATGTGGAGGCTGACACCTTGCCTGGGAACATCAGGAAAGCTAACGCCAGAAGATGGCCAATTCAGGGTCACCTTAGAATAGCAAAATATGACGTTTCATTTACAGTATGTATTTTCTGGATAAAGCAAAGAAACGCCCCCCCCCCAAAAAAAAAGTGTTCAGTCCTTTGTATTGCTGGCATTTGTCAGAATGAGCCTGAGGGATTTTCAAGGGACTTCTCCAGTATTTGCTATTACACCTGATATGGCACAGATTTTTGTCATTCTTATAGCAGAAAATTAGATCTGAAGTGAGTGCGCATGTGTGTCAATTGAAGAGTCCAAGAGTAAGAATATAAAAATGTAGATTCCAGAAACAGGAATGTAGAAATAAAGAAATATAAAGTTGTAAGCCTAGGAGAATGAGAACAGACTGTCAGCAGCTTTCTCAGCAGCTTAAGGATTAACTATTAACAGTGGGTTACTCTGCTTTATAACCCATAGCTCTACTTACAAAGCCAAACCATCTCTCTGCAAACTGAGAGCTGGCCTACAGATATGAGCTGAGTCAACTTTTAAGAAATAGATATTTGACCTCTGGGTTACGCATTATCCCTGCTATGTGAAACTGGCAGCATCAAAGGGGAGAACACAGAGCTTCAGTAAACACCATCTGGAAGTACCAAGGAAGACAATAAAGTACAAACACTAGTTTAATTGAAAAGCTCTGTTAATGAAGATTGTAAAGTAAGGCAATCTGTATCTGAGTTTTACCTTGAGATTGTAAAAATTCCTTTGTTCAGACCTAATGCCTAGTGCCCCTAGTAGAAAAAGAAAAAGGTGGGTTTAGAAAACAGCCTTTGCCACAGCCTTACAAATCCATCTCTGGCTGTGGTCTCAGCTAGCTGATAAGCTTTTTGTGCTCCATGGAGATATTTTATTTTATTTTTTATTTTTTCTTGGATTTTGGTTTCTGAGATAAAGTTTGCTTCTGATTTAGTAGACTTCGGTGATCTGCCCCCATCTTTGCACAACCCCCTGGACCCAATTCTCATTTTTCAGGCATATCTCCTGGCTGTCGTGGAGATATGCCTGCCTCTGCTTACTGAGTGCTGGAATTAAAAATGAGCATCACCACTGCCGGACCCCAATTGTCTCTTTTAACCAACCTTGTTATTTCTTAATTTTTGAGTTGATCCAGAATTTTCTCACATATTTTGCAACAATGAGTTCTCAAGATACATTCTTTTAAATGTTGTAAAACTGATAATGAATATTTTACAAATCCTTTATTAACCTACAGTGAGTATATTCATGTCTGTAAAAGAACCTGGGATAATTGAAAAATTTGGAAGATTTCCCATGTATGAACAATTTCTCTCCGAAATATTAACTTGAATATTTTTTGAGGGCCCGGAGAGAACTAAAAGCTTTCTTCACTGTGTACATAAGGTTTCTCTCCAGTGTGGGCTATTTTACTTCTTTTGACACAATTAAAAGAATAAAGACGACTTTCTCGCATTACGTGTAGCCTTTCTAATACTAAAAGCCCCATCGGATTAAAAAAATATATAGCTTCTCAAGCCCTACTGTGGTGGCATGCGCATTTAATCCCAGCACCTGGGAAGCAGAAGCAAGTGGATCTCTCTGAGTTCAAGCCCAACCTGGTCTACAGAATAAGTTCCAGGACAATCAGGGCTATACAACAAAACCCTGTTTTCAAAAACCAAAAACCAAACCAACCAACCAAACAAACAAACAAAAAAATCCAACAACAGAACCCCAGTTCTTTCTCTCCATTATGACATTTTCCCACATTTTAAACATAAACTTTCACTCTCGTGTAGTTTGATTTCTGTGAGAGCAGATTAAGTGGAGGCTGTTTTGGGCTGGAGAGATGGCTCAGAGGTTAAGAGCACTGGCTGCTCTCCCAGAGGTCCTGAGTTCAATTCCCAGCAACCACATGGTGGTTCACAGCCATTTGTAATGAGATCTGGTGTCCTTTTCTGGCGGGCAGGGATACATGCAGCCAGGACACTAGTATACATCACTAGTAAATAAATCTTTTTAAAAAGTACATTTAAAAAAGAGAAGACTGTCTCATGTTACAAATATCTTTTCTATGAATTAGTGCATGTCTTCCCAAACGATATCTTAAGAAGCCCTTCTCACACTTCTTACATACATAAGGTCTCTCTCTCCAGTGTGAGTTCTTCCGTGTATTTCCAGCTGATTAGAAGATATAAATCCTTTCGCACACTTCTTACACTCATAGGGTCTCTTGTTGCTGTGGGTTTGTTCATGTCTTTGAATATAAAAAGAATAACGAAAGGTTTTCCCACATTGCTTGCATACATACGGTCTCTCTCCTGTATGAATATGTGTTTTAAGGGTACTAGAACAAGCAAAGGTTTTCCCACAGTGATCACACACATAGGGCTTCTCACCAGTGTGAATTCTTTCATGTGTTTTTAGGGAGCCGGAACAAGTAAAGCTTTTCCCACATTGCTTGCAAAGAAAGGGATTCACGCCACTGTGAATTACTTCATGCTTTTGCAACTGAATCAAAAGCCTGAAGGCATCCCCACAATCCTTACATACATACGGTTTTCCCCCCAGTGTGAGTTCATTCATGTACTTGAAGGTTACTAGAAGTAATGAAGGCTTTCACACATTGCTTACATACATACGGTTTCTCTCCAGTGTGAATTCTTGTGTGTCTTCAAAGGGAAGCTGAACGAGAAGAAGTTTTCCTACGCTGATTACACACATAGGACTTTGCATCATGATTACATACAGAAGACATCTCAACAGTGTGAATTATTATTTTATGTCTTATAAGGTAACCTAACCTAACGAAGCCTTTCCCACACAGTTCACATACATGGGTATTTTTACCACAACGAATCTTTTCATGTGTTTTTAAGAAATCGAGATATGAAAAGCATTTCCCACACTGTTTACATACGTGAGACTTCTTTGCATGGGCACGACCGTCATTCCTTTGACCAGATCGGAGACAAAGAAGGTCTTCTTTGCACTCCTTATTTTTAGAAGGTTTCCCTCCAGTGTGAGCACTTTTATTTGTCTGAAGGGACAGAGGAGAACTGGAGCTGCCTTCAAATCCCTTATGTTTATACAACTTCTGTCCATAGTCCTGGTCTTCATGAGGTTTCTGTCCTTCCTGATGGTTCAGGGGCACACCTAGAGATGAACGGCCAATACTTTCTTCTCCACACACATGCTTTTCACGTGTGGCAAGTTCTGAACAAGATTTCAGGTTCACAGAGGGCTCTGGAATACAGCTGAGGATTTCTGGACACTGAAGACTTACTTTACAGTCACGGAATTTCTCTACCACTTGACTGCTGCAAAACAGGTTAAGAGCACATGACTAAGACTGTTTACTAATGACTGGAAGAAAGAAATGTTGGCTTCATGCTGAGAAATCGCCTGTAACATGTTTGGGCTGCAATGCTTTCCAAGACCCCTTGAGGAGTGCTACAAATGAAATAATGGTATTCATGTATGATGGAGTATGTCTCCTTGAGAGCATTAGATATTCCCATAACTGTTCAACAAAAATTTGAATCCACAATATTATGCACATTCTAAATGAGCTTCAAATAGAGTAGACCCACCAGCATACTGGAGATGCCAGCAGAACAGAATGACCAGCGGGACAGTAGCAGATGTGGTGTGATTCCAGCTTGAGTTTAGGAAAATCTATGTGTGCTATCAACAGCAGACCTGGAAAAGTGGGGCTAAGACCTTGGGAGCCCAGAAATGATGCATCTACACTAGAGATGGGACACTAGATTGTTTGCACTGTTAGAAGCTGAGTTTGCCTTGATGTCGTTATCACTATGCCCTGGTTCTTTCCTCTCTGAGTATAAAATTATGTAACTGACTTTTTGAGTCTGTAGACTCAAGGTCAAAGACTCTTCCTGTATTCCTGCAGGCCAGAAGAAGGCACCAGACCCTATTACAGGTGGTTGTGAGCCACCACGTGGTTGCTGGGAATTGAACTCAGGACCTTTGGAAGAGCAGGCAATACTCTTAACCACTGAGCCATCTCTCCAGCCCCCTGGCATATCCTTCTTGAGTCTCCTGTCTTGACTTCCCTCAGTGATTGGCTGTAACCTGTAGTCCATATAAACACTTTCCTGCCCAAGCAACATTTGATCATGTTTTAGCACAGCAACAGACAGCAAATAAGGATACAAATGAAACGAATTATTCATCATGAGTCCTGTGTTGTTGTTTGCTGAGGAATAGGACAAAGAACCCAGCTATGTACTTTCTAATACTGGCCTCTAGTGCAACCACAGGAGATGTGCTCAGTTTCCTAACAAGTTTTAAGGAGTATTAACTAGAGGCCTGCTGAGATGGCTCAGCGGGTAAAGGCACTTGCTATGCAAGCTGCTGGTATGTTAAGCTAGAAAGAGAAAACCTGCTCCCTGCTCCCACAAGTTGTCACTGACCTTCACAAGAGCACTGTGGCATGCTTGTTCACCCCCATGCATACACAACGAAAATTAAGGCATAAAAACATTGTAAGTAATGTCTACCAAACTAGATTCATCAGCTAGAGAAAATATTCAGGATTAACCAGATAACATTTATCTGATGCCTGTGAAATTATTGCAAAGCTTCTAAGGGAGAAGAGGTGTTGTTCTTGTGCTTTTATTGTTGTTGTTGTTGTTCCTAGGGTTTTAAACTTTGGATATAGTTGTCATCAACTGTCTGAGAACTCTCCCACATTCTTCACAGCTATGAGTGAAGGCGTAAGTCATAAACAATGCCACACCAGTTTGGAATTATGATTAATAGGGTGGTATTTATTTAAAGGGGAAAAAACTTACAGATCACCGTCAGCCCTCTGGGCAACCAGGAAGGGAGTCTAGTCGCCAGTGGAGCAGGAAGTGAAGAGAGAGAGGAGAGAGAAGTGGCCGCTTTTTTAAAGGGAGAGAGACCACGCCCCAATGGGCTGGTATCTCAGCATCGATAGGCTGGAGGAGTGGGAGGACCTCCCGTAACATATGAGGGGAAGGACTCACTGCAGATCTCAGTCCCCAGATACCAGGTGACTGTTTTGTCCAACATTTCTAAAAGCACACACATTCTAAGGACAGTTGCTATTGAGTCCCTGGTGAGTAGTAGACAATCAGATTTTGTGATGAGAGTAGTTAGGAAGATGAGATGCCGAAAGAGAAACTAGAAAATTATCTGCACCAGAGCTCGTGCTGTCCTGATGTTTCCTTCCCAGAAAGCTCCAGTTTACTTGTAGCATTTGTGTTTGGGGAATCTTAGTCTGTATGAGCAGTACAGTGTGATGATCAAGACAACATGAACACTTGTGGAACATAGTGTCATGTCAACTTCTTATTAATCCTGTTGAAAGACCCCCACTCACTAAGCAGCAGTAATGCCATTTTGCAAGGCTTAAACTTTGGAGCAACGCAAGTAATTAGAACAGGGAAGTTCGACTTGAAAACAAGGGTGGAGAAGCCAGGCGAGATATCTGCGGTCAGCCGGTCAGCCACCTGGCCCCAAGCGATAAGGAACCCGCAGCTGGCCTGCTCTAATGAGAACCTCCCGTTTGCATAGTCAGCACATGTGCCCAACTTAGAATGTCAGTAATTCACAGAAGAAGACAACTCCCCCTATGAAAGATCCCAGCTTATCTGCTGTAACGTCATTTCACAAAGCTTTTGACGAACGACTGTAAGTGCAGAGTAAGGTCAGGGTCCCTGGCTGCAAAACAGGATCTTTATATCCATAGATTAGGACAGGACATCAATTAACAGGATGTCTGTTCCCATACATCTGTGCTGGGAGAGGAAAAACCACCTGTGCCCCTTGCCCCATTCCAACTGACCACTAACGATGCATTTGCTTCTGTAATCTGCTTCTGCTGCCCTCTTTCCTATAAAAAGACCTTCCCCCAGTCTGCAGGCGCGCTTGTCTTCCGAGAGACTAAGTCGCCCCAGGTACCTGTGTATTAAATAAAGCCTCTTGCTATTTGCATCCGAAGAGTGACTCGCTGTTCCTTGGGAGGGTCTCCTCAGCCTGAAAGACTGCCCAGCACTGGGGTCTTTCACTGTGTGCATCTCCAGGACCATGGGGCTGACTGTCCTGGAAATATATGTGTGTGCTTTTAGGAGCCAGTGACCTTTGAGGATGTGACTGTGAAGTTCACCCGGGAGGAATGGGCTCTGCTAGATCCATCCCAGAAGCAGCTGTACAAAGATGTGATGCGGGAAACCTTGAGGAACCTGGCTTCTATAGGTACCTGAGCATTGCCTTTTCTAGTCCACCACAGGACAAGTGTTTCTAGTTTATCCGTTCTGATGTAAGAATTGGATTATGGAAAGGGGATGGGTGTGAATATGTCAGATGGGATCACTTATACCTTCAATTTAGCTGTTGTCTAATTTTTTCTGTTATTGATTCTTTTTTTGCCTTCTTTTTTTCTTTTTCATTTTTTATTTAATTTATTTTTTATTAAAGATTTCTGCCTTCTCCCCGCCACCGCCTCCCATTTCCCTCCCCCTCCCCCGATTAAGTCCCCCTCCCTCATCAGCTCGAAGAGCAATCAAAGTTCCCTGCCCTGTGGGAAGTTCAAGGACCACCCACCTCCATCCAGGTCTAGTAAGGTGAGCATCCAAACTACCTAGGTTCCCACAAAGCCAGTACATGCAGTAGGATCGAAAACCCATTGCCATTGTTCTTGAGTTCTCAGTAGTCCTCATTGTCCGCTATGTTCAGAGAATCCGGATTTATCCCATGCTTTTTCAGACCCAGGCCAGCTGGCCTTAGTGGGTTCCCGATAGAACATCCCCATTGTCTCAGTGTGTGGGTGCACCCCTCGCGGTCCTGAGTTCCTTGCTCGTGCTCTCTCTCCTTCTGCTCCTGATTTGGACCTTGAGATTTCAGTCCGGTGTTCCAATGTGGGTCTCTGTCTCTGTCTCCTTTCATCGCCTGATGAAAGCAGTGTGCAGTGTGGTGGTTTCTCAGGAAATTCGGGATCAACCTACCCCTGGACCCAGCAATACCACTCTTGGGAATATACCCAAGAGAGGCCCTATCATACAACAAAAGTATATGCTCAACTATGTTCATAGCAGCATTGTTTGTAATAGCCAGAACCTGGAAACAACCTAGATGCCCTTCAATGGAAGAATGGATGAAGAAAGTATGGAATATATACATATTAGAGTACTACTCAGCAGTAAAAAACAAGGACTTCTTGAATTTTTGCATACAAATGGATGGAAATAGAAAACACTATCCTGAGTGAGGTAAGCCAGACCCAAAAAGAGGAACATGGGATGTACTCACTCATATTTGGTTTCTAGCCATAAATAAAGGACATTGAGCCTATAATTCGCAATCCTAGAGAAGCTAAATAAGAAGGTGAATCCAAAGACAAACATATAGGCATCCTTCTGTTATTAATTCTTAACGATTTCTCTCGTTCTACATTTTAGGAAACAAGTTGGAAAACCAGAATGTTGTAAATGAGTATGAAAATCTCTGTAGGAAATTAAGGTAATTTGTTTTCCAAGCCACATTTTATAGCTCTGTTGTGCTAGGACAATTTACGAAGAAGTAAAAGATGTATTTGATATCCAGCCTCAAACTCTTTCGTCTCAGGAATTTTTTTCCTAAAATTAAAATGTGCTAAGTCTCAGCAATAGTTCATTGCAAACATTCTAATTTTGAGAACTAGAATATGATGATGTCACATGTGATGTGCTGTCATAGCTCATATATACAAACCTTATGCCATACCCAGTGTCTTAGTTTGATTTTGTATTACTGGGATGAAGGCTGAGCCAAAGCAATTTAAAGTGAAAAGGGTTAACTTTACCTTGCAGTTTGAAGTCCATGATCAAGGGAAGTCAGGGCATGAACTCAAGCAGGAACCTCTAGGCATGAACTGAAGCAGAGGCCATGGAGGAATACTACTTACTGCCTTGCTCCCCATGGCTTGCTCAGTTTGTTTTCTTATAAACTTTATGACAAGCTGCGTGGGAATGGTACCGCTCACAGAGAGCTAAACACTTCCACACTGATTATCAAACAAGAAAAGCTCCGTAGGCTTGCTTATAGGTCAATATGATGGGGACATTTTCTCAACTGAAGTCCTCTATGATGACTCTTGGTTTTGTCAAGTTTAAAAATACCAGGATTGGAATAAAAGCACTTGGATTGCCACTGCCCAGATAGAAAGAAAAGTCTAGCTTGTTTGGTAAATTACCACCACCACCAATGCTGGTGAATATGAGTGGTCAATAAATTCTGACTGTAACCTGCCTGGCAGAACTGAGGATATTCTAAAGACTCTGAACAATGGACACCCCCACCCCCTATGGAGTTTTCTTAGGAATCTCAAGTTGAAAGAAGGACAAGGTGCCAATCAGAGGGAGGAGCTTGTCTCTCAGAAAGGGATTTCACACCCTTCTAACACTTGTCAGACCCCCTGCCAGGAAGAGACTGAAGCCCCCGCACTGGTGGGTGAGCAGAGGGTGGGGCCCTCACCTTGACCTGCACTGCAGGACCTGCATTGCTTATTCAGGACCTGGTCCTCTTTAAACTTTCCCACTTCAGGGCCCTGAAGACAGACTTAGGGGCCTCCCTAGACCTCTCTGTCCCTCTTCCAATGTGCATTTACGAAATTAATCTTTTTCCTCTTTTCACTAATAACTTGGCTCTTTTTCTTGGCTTACTGAGAACAGGTGAGCGGGCCTGACTTGGAGCCTAGGTTGGGAACGCCAAGTTCAAGAACACAAACATGTCTGTTTGTTGTTCATATACCAGCCTCAAGACTCCTGGGGTTACTGTTACATAAATAATGTTACAGAATAAGCAGAAAGGGAGCCGAGGAGCGATTCTTTGGGAGAGATATACATCAAGTCACAGGCGACCATGCTGAAGTCCTGAAGGGAGAAACAACCTTCAGCTCTGGTGGACAAACCAACACAACAAAAACAAACAGCAACCAAAGACTAAAGCCGGAAGGGAGGACAAAACTAGGAGTCCACAAAGGCTGGTTTCCCCACTTTAAAAAGTGCTGCTCCTTGAATGGATAAAAGTCTCAGGCCGTGAGGAACTGAGTCAGGCTGTGTACTAGACATAAAGAACTGTGTAGCCCGATCCCATTCATTCTGCTTCGCCTCCAGAAGCAGTATGCCTGCGTATACTCTGCTCCCCGTCAAACCACAAAAAAATTAGCTTAACTTCCCGGTGGCTACCTACGTACAAATACATGTTCCCCAGACCCTCTAAAGTGCACTCAATCTTCCTGGAAAAGTTAAGGTGTCTCGCTGTTCCGCTAAAGTGGTCTCAGTCCGTTGTAATCACGTTTGGCTGCTTCTCTGCTTCATTTATTTTTACATTCAGACTTACAGGTCCTCTGGATAGCTGCGCCCTGAGACACTGTATTGGGTGCGGGGAAGTTTTAGGGAGAGAGACAGTGACCTAACAGATACCACCCACGCACATTGCACTCCCTCACCTCGGCTCATGAGCTCCGGTTCGACTCCTAAGGCTGCCCACTCATGACCCTCTACGGTGTCCGTAGGCAGCGGCCGCTAAGCTAACTGAGCTCTCAGGTAAGGACAGGACCGCTGCTTTGCCTGCTGGTCCAGCTCCACCATGCGGAATCTGGGCAGCGTGGCGCAGCAGAGCCAGATGAGACTCATTTGCGTGCAAGAGGTCATGTACCTGAGACCGCAGCTGCCTCCTCCGCATACCTGGGACGCGTTAGCACGCACCATTTCCAGCCTTGGGTGTCCTGGTGTCCTTCTGAGGCTCCGGAAGTCAGTGAGGGCGACCTGGATACCTATGTCTGGGATCTAGGATCTATTTCCAAAGAACACAAACGTGCCTAATGTCGGGGGGCAGGGAGGGGATGCAGGAAGGAAAGTAACCAACCTAATAACCACGAATAGCCTCACCTATGGAGCAAACTCCTCATTGGGTAGTCCACGCATTCAAATAAGACCATGATAGGCCAGCGAACCCTAGGCCCGCCTCCTGGAGCTCGAGGGACAAGAGAAACAACTTTTACTAAGCAAGATAGAGATCATATTACAGACTATAGGCCTCTCCAGATCCCTGAATTCTGCTGTGACCCATGTCTGAGCGCCATGGAGGGCTAGTACAGGGTGCCGAAGAAAGCTTGAGGGCGTGAAGGCAACTGTAGACCTTGGGGTTGGGTGGAAAACTCCTTTCAGAACTAGAATCAGCCGCTGCATCTGCCTTTTTGCTCCGTGGCTCTTGTGGTCTCCCTCAAAGGCCAAGCACCTTCCAGGAGGACCACAGGGCTAAATAGGCATCTTAGAGACTTTGCTGAGCATGCGTTGAAGGCCTGGGCCCTGCCCACGACCCCACCACACCTGCATTAAAAATAAGACAAGAAAAAAAAACTAAAAACGAAATACTTTAGACAAATATTTATTTTTAATTACGTCTACACGCACGCGTCTGTGTGGGTATGAGCAAGGGAGAGCAGTGTCCCCAGAGGGTATTGGATGAAATCGTGTTTGCCATCCAGATTGCTTTAAAAAGCCTATACCTTTCCAAAACAGGCAAGGAGATAACCAAGTCAAACTGCAGCAGTGTCTGATGGTCGAATGCCCACTGGTGGCTAAATAAACCTGAAGCTGCACTTGGGCATTTCTACTACCAAAAACTAATAAAATATGTGTAATAGAGTGGAACAAAAGGTTACTATATTCATATATCTTCTTAAGTAGACTAGACAATAATATAGGGGGGAAAGTGTTTGCTTAAAATGAAGTAATGGGAAAATAAATATTTTTTGCTGTGTATTTTTTAATGAGGACATATACTTCCTGTCAAAATACTACTTCAAAATGTGATTATAGAATAAGACAGGAGCATTGTAAGCGAATGTGAAGTTATTCTGGGCTACAATAAAAATTAAGCTAGCAGCTATTACCTAGCTATTGCCAACTTCAAAGAATCCAAGAGGGGATAGGAAGACGATGGCTCAATGGTTAGGAGCATAGGCTGCTCTTTAGAGGATCTAGGTTTAATTCCCAGCACCCCAACAGGGAGGCTCAAAACTATCTATAAGTCTAGTTCCAGGGGGCCCAATGCCTCATCAGGCATCAGGTACACATATGCAGGACAGACACGGATGCAGGCAAAAACACTACTCATGATTTTTAAAAGTTAGAAAGGGAAGAAGGATGATGAGACAGATAGACAAGACAGACACACACACACACACACACAGAGGTGGGGGGAGGGAGACAAAGAGTTTGGGGAAACATAATACAACTACCTATAGCTTGCCTGGTAAGTTGCTACTCACTCCAAGTTTAAAAAATAGTCCCGGAGGGCTGGAGAGATGGCTCAGAGGTTAAGAGCATTGCCTGCTCTTCCAAAGGTCCTGAGTTCAATTCCCAGCAACCACATGGTGACTCACAACCATCTGTAATGAGGTCTGGTGCCCTCTTCTGGCCTGCAGGCATACACACAGACAGAACATTGTATACATAATAAATAAATAAATATTTAAAAAAAATAGTCCCGGAGATTTCTTCTGGGTTGAATGGTTAAATTCTATGATTAACAAGATAAAATTTCCGAAAGGGGAACCCAGTTTTCCTGGGAATACCAGAAACTCAAAATATAGTCCAGACAGTTCTGGAAACTTGGGATCCTTCTTACTAGCTTCCCAAGTAGGACTACATGCTTGTCCCACCACACCTAATAGTGACATTCATAGTGGATCTCAGCCCACCCTGCATGGCCACCTGAGACAGCACTCAGACTCAGTGGGTGAGATTGTCACATTAAAATCAAGTATCTCCTTTAATGGAACTTATTTCCCAAACCTTGCTATTTCTTAAATTTTGAGTTGAATCAAGAAATACTCCCACAAGCTTTCCAATGCCAGGAGTTCTCTCAATACATTCTTTCAAATGCTACCAAAATGATAAAGGAGACCTCACAAATTCTGTACTTTAGGCTACCCTCAGTGAGTTCTTTCATTTCTACAAAAGGATAACTGAAAGACTTGTAAGATTCCCTATGCCTTAGTCACTCTTCTATTGCTGTGAAGAGACATCATGACAAAGGCAACTCTTATAAGACAAACCATTTAATTGGGGGCTTGCTTACAGTTTCAGAGACTTAGTCCATTATTATCATGTCTGGGACCATGGTACTTGAGCAGTAGCTGAAGCTACATCCTGACCCACAGGTGCAGAGGAAGAGTGAGTGGATCTGGCACTGGCTTTTGAAAGCTCAGAGTCCACCTACAGTGTCACACTTCCTCTAGAAAGTTCACATCTGCTCCAACAAGGCTACATCTAATTCTTGCCCACAGTGCCACTCCCATAAACATGTCTGGAACATTCTTATTCAAGCTACCACATTATACATGAAGGGTTTCTCTCCAAAATGACTACTACAATGTCTTTTGAGGGCCCCTTAAGAACTAAAGGCTGTCAACATTGTGTGCATAAGGTTTTTTTTTTTTCCAGTGTGAGCTATTTTGGATGTTCTCCATAATGAAAAGAACACAAAAGACGTTATCACGTTCCTTGCAGCTTTTCTCCAGTATTTGAAGGGAACTTCTAGAACTAAAGCCATATCGATTCAAAAGAATAGCTTCTCTAGAAACTGCTGGACATTTTCCCACACTGATAGCATGAGCTGTTTCCCGTCGTTTGATTTCTGTGAGAGCTAAGCAAGAGAAGACTTCCTCGGGTTATTTACAAGAATCTTTATTGGTTCTGCCATGAATTGGTGCGTGTCTTCGCAGATGAGTTGCACTGGAAAAGCCCCTACCACACGTCTCACACTGATAGGGTCTCTCGCTGCTGTGGACTCGTTCATGTACTCGAACCTCAAAGAAGCGCCGGAAAGCTTTCCCACACTGCTTGCACACATAGGGCTTTTCCTCACTGTGCATTACTTTGTGTTTTCGAAGAGAACTGTCAGAACTGAAACCTTTCCCACACTGCACACACACGAAGGGCTTCTCTCCAGAGTGATTCCTTTCATGGCTCTGGAGGGAAGACGAAGACGCCAAATCCTTCCCACACTGCTTACACTTGTAGGGGTTATCCCCAGCATGCATTCTTTTATGGAACTGAAAGGAACTGTGATTATTGAAAGATTTCCCACATTGCTTGCATACATAGAGTCTCTCTCCAGTGTGAGTACTTCCATGTCTTTTAAGGTTACCAGAACTACCAAAGGTTTTCCCACAGTGTTCACACACGTAGGGCTTCTGGCCAGTGTGAATTCTTTCATGTGTTTTTAGGGAACTGGAATAGGTAAAGCCCTTCCCACATTGTTTACAAACATAGGGATTCACACCACTGTGAGTTACTTTATGCTTCTGGAATTGATACCAAAATGTAAAGGAATTTCCACACTGCTTACACACATGAGATTTTTCCCGAGTGTGAGTTAGTTCATGTGATTTAAGGTAACGAGAAGCAGTGAAGGCTTTCCCACACTGCTGACAGACATACGGTTTTACACCAGTGTGAATCCTTCTATGTACTCGAAAGTAAGTAGAATCAAGGAAAGTTTTCCCACACTGATCACACACATAGGGTTTGTCACCACTGCGAATTCCCATACGTCTTCGAAGGCAAGCAGAACGAGGAAAAGTTCTCCCATAATGATTAGGCAGAAGAGGATTCTCACCCGAGCCAGTTGTCTGATGTCTTAGAAGGTTACCTAACCGAGCAAAGCCTTTCCCACACTGTTCACACATGTAGGGCTTCTTAACACTGTGAACCTTCTCATGCCTTTGTAAAGGGTTGGGATGGGTGAAGCCTTTCCCACATTGCTTGTGAGCGTAAGATATTTTTGCATGGGCACAACCGTCATTCCTTTGACCAGATCGGAGACAAAGAAGGTCTTCTTTGCACTCCTTATTTTTAGAAGGTTTCCCTCCAGTGTGAGCACTTTTATTTGTCTGAAGGGACAGAGGAGAACTGGAGCTGCCTTCAAATCCCTTATGTTTATACAACTTCTGTCCATAGTCCTGGTCTTCATGAGGTTTCTGTCCTTCCTGATGGTTCAGGGGCACACCTAGAGATGAACGGCCAATGCTTCCTTCTCCACACACATGCTTTTCACGTGTGGCAAGTTCTGAACAAGATTTCAGGTTCACAGAGGGCTCTGGAATACAGCTGAGGATTTCTGGACACTGAAGACTTACTTTACAGTCACGGAATTTCTCTACCACTTGACTGCTGCAAAACAGGTTAAGAGCGCATGACTAAGACTTTGCTTACTAATGACTGGAAGAAAGAAATGTTGGTTTCATGTTCAGAAAAGTTTGTAACATGCTTGGGCTGCAATGCTTTCAAAGACCACTTGAGGACAGCTATAACAAAAACAATGCTATTCATGAATGGTGGGGTATGTCTTCCTGCGAACATTAAATACTTACACAGCATTTCCATACAAATTTCAATCCAAATCTTATGCACGTTTTAGATGTGCAATGGTATCAGTCAAAATCATCTTTTTTTTTCTTTTTAAATACTTGCATGTGCATGAAATAAACTGACAATTAGCCATTCCCCATTTGGCTCCATGACTGAGGGATAAATCAATACAACATTAAGTTTGAACAATGTGTACATTTATTGTGTTTGTGGATATGCATGTGTGCTACAGTACAAAAGAGAAGCTCGCAATATCTTTCAGGAGTACTGTTTCCTTCCATGTCGCTGAAGGAGGGTCTCTCTTAGAAGTATAGGGATTACAGATATGTGCCACTTTATATGTGTTCTGGCAATTGAACTCAGGCCATTGTGATTGCATGGACAGCCTTAATACTGGCTAGGCAATCTTTTGGTCCCTCTGTATCCCATTTGAAATGCTGAAGTGTTCCCTGCTTAGTTTTCTGTCAACTTATCACAGTGTAGAATCTCAGCAGAGGAAATGTCTCCACTAGATGTCTTTAGGCAAATTTGTGGGGGCATTTTCGTGATCCATCAACATTGTGGGAGAGACTAGCCACTGCGGGTGGTATTGGCCCCAGGCACCAGGTGGTCCTGATTATGTAAGAAAACGGGGAAAAAAAGAAAAGGAAAGGAAACAGTCTGAGCAAGCCCAGGAGTACAAGTGAGGAAGGAGTTTCCTCCACGGTCTCTGGGCCCCTGGCCTGCCCTGAGCTCCTGCTTTTACATCTCTTAATGACGGACTATGATCGGGACACATAAGCCAAATAAAGCCTTTGCTCTGTCTACATAGGAAAAGGTGGGGCCTCAGGTACAGTGGACACCTTAGCATATTGGTGATACCAGTAGGATGGACAACCATTCAGGACTATACGTGCTAATGTGGAACTGGCCTGAGTCTGACAGATGATCTATTTGTGCTGCCAGTAACGGAGGTGGGGAACTGGAGCTGGTGTTTCAGCTCCGGATGTGGCACATTGATTGTTATACTGCTGGAAATCGGTTTTGATTTGCCTTGATTTTGACTATGCCCTGGTTCTTTCCTCCTAGAGTAAAAAAGTATGTAGCTGATTAAAATTTTTGGATATTGTAGGGGCCCACAGTTTGGTAGCTTTCAACTTTTGTAAGAAACACTGAATTTTTAAGGAAAACTTGGACTTAAACTGTTGACATTTATTAAGACTGTTTTTTATGTTTTAAATTGTGATATCAATATTACCATGACATCTTGTGGACAAACAGAAAGGACAGGTTAGGGTTTAATACTGAGGTCTCTGTGTGTAATGAAGACAAGGAGTCAATTTTGCTGATGTGGGATTCCTCCTTATGCTATGAATGTGTTTTATTGCCATTGGCTAATAAAGAAGCTGTTTTGGCCTATAGCAGGGCAGAATATAGCCAGGGTGGAAGAGATATAGAGAGCAAGCAGAGTATGAGAGACTCCATGTAGCTGTTGAAGGAGACAGATGCCGGACCTTTACCAGTAAACCACAGCCTCGTGCTGATACACGGATTAATAGAAATGGTTAATTTAAGATGTAAGAGTTAGTTAATAAGAAGCCTGAGCTAATAGGCCAAACAGCATTTTAACTAATATAGTTTCTCTGTGATTATTTGGGTCTGGGCGGCCAGGAAATGAACACATAGTCTCCGGCTACATTTTGCTGGTTAGTATTTTGTCAACTTGACAAAACCTAGGGAACTTTAGTTGAGAAAATGCCCCCATCGAACTGGCCTGTAAGCAAGCCGTGGGGCATTTTCTGGATTGATGATCAATGTGAAGGTATGTAGTTCACTGTGGGCAATGCCACTCCTGGGAAGGGGGTCAGGAAGTGTATGAGAAAACAAACTGAGCAAGCCACAGGGTGCAAGACAGTGAGCAGCATTCCCCCACGGCCTCTGACTTCAGGCTATGCCCTGCTTGTCTTTATGCCCTGATATCCCTAGATCATGGACTTCAAACTGCAAGGTAAAACTCACCATTTCCACTCCAAGTTGCTTTGGTTCATAGTCTATTCCAGCAATACAAAACCAAACTAAGATACTGTGGATGGCATCAAGTATATGAACTATGACAGCACATTACACGCGACATCATCATATTCTAGTTTGCGATGGACTATTGCTGATACTTACCACATTTTAATTTTTGAAAAAAATTTCCTGAGACAAAATTAGTTTGATGCTGGATATCAAATACATCTTTTACTTCTTCATAAAATGTCCTAGCACAACAGAACTATAAAATGTGGCTTGGGAAACAAATTACCTTAATTTTCTGCAGAGATTTTCATACTCGTTTACAACCTTCTGGTTTACCAACTTGTTTCCTAAAATGCAGAACGAGAGAAATCGTTAAGAAATATTAATAACAGAAAGAATTAGACAACAGCTAAATTGAAGGTATAAGTGATCCCATGTGATATATTCACCCCCACCCCCTTCCTATAATCCAATTCATACATCAGCATGGATAAACTAGAAACACTTGTCCTGTGGTGGACTAGAAAAGGCAATGCTCAGGTACCTATAGAAGCCAGGTTCCTCAAGGTTTCCCGCATCACATCTTTGTACAGCTGCTTCTGGGATGGATCCAGCAGAGCCCATTCCTCCCGGGTGAACTTCACAGTCACATCCTCAAAGGTCATTGGCTCCTAAAAGCACACACATATATTTCCAGGACAGTCAGCCCCATGGTCCTGGAGATGCACACAGGATTAATAAGAAGTTGACATGACACTATGTTCCACAAGTGTTCATGTTGTCTTGATCATCACACTGTACTGCTCATACAGACTAAGATTCCCCAAACACAAATGCTACAAGTAAACTGGAGCTTTCTGGGAAGGAAACATCAGGACAGCACGAGCTCTGGTGCAGATAATTTTCTAGTTTCTCTTTCGGCATCTCATCTTCCTAACTACTCTCATCACAAAATCTGATTGTCTACTACTCACCAGGGACTCAACAGCAACTGTCCTTAGAATGTGTGTGCTTTTTAGGCTGTGGTGGCACACACCTTTAATACTAGCACTTGGGAAGCAGGGGCAGGTGGATCTCTGAGTTTGATGCCAGCCTGATCCACAGAGGGAGTTCCAGGACATCCAGGGCTATACAGAGAAACCCTGCCACTAAATAAATAAATAAATAAAATATAAATAAATAAATAATAAATGATGGATTTTAAAAAAAGTGTGTGCTTTGAAACGCTGGACAAAACAATTCTCCCAGTGAATGGGAAGTGAGATCTAGAATGATCCCTTCCTCCATAGCTGTGAAGAATTAGGGAGATTTCTCAAATAGCAGATGGCAACTGTACCCCAAGTTAAAAACGACACCATCTTCTCCCTAAGAGTCTAGCAATTCTTTCACGGGATTTTTCACGGGATTATCAGAGGGATACAATTTGTTTAAAACCCAGCATCCTCTCTAGATGAAAAGGATATATCACTTGATTTGGTGGACAGTATCTGTGCATCTTTCTAAATCCTTGACTTAGTGTGCTGTGCTTGGAGAGCGTGAGTGGGGTGAGCGTGAGCACAGCGAGCGTGAGCACGGTGAGAGCACGGCGAGCGTGAGCACACCACAGTGCTCTAGTGAAGATCAGCAACAACTTGTGGGACTTGGTTCTCTCTTCCTATCTCAGCAAGGGTTCTAGAGATTGACTTCTGCCCATCAGGGTTGCATAGCAAGTGCCTTTCCCTGCTGAGCCATCTCAGCAGGCTTCTAGTTAATACTTCTTCTTACAACTTGTTAGGAACCTAAAATCATAGTCTGTCTTTGCACTAAACTAAAAGCCAGGATTACAAAGTATATAGCTGGGTTCTTTGGTTCATCCTTAGTTAAACACCCAATAGGCCCCTGACAAGTAATTCATTTATTAGTGTCTTATTTTACTTTTTGTTACTGTATCACCATGACCAAATGCAACTTGTGCAGGAAAGTGATTATATGGATTACAGTTCACAATCGATCATTGAGAAAAGCCAAGGCAGAAGGCTCAAGGAAGGAACGTGAAGACAAGAACTGTGGCAGAGAGCAGAGATGAACATTGCTCACTGGCTTGCTGTGCTATCCTCTCTGTCCAAATCAGGCCCCCATGACCTGGGATGGCAACACCCACATTGGAGTGGGCCCTCCTATATCAATTAACAACCAAGGAAATGCCCTGACGACATGTGCACAGGCCAAATTGGTGGAACTAATTCCTCAACTGAGATTCCTATTTTCTCGGGTGTGCCAGTTTGCCAACCAATTGGGCCATCTCACTAGCCCATGACACCATTTTTATTTGAGAATCTGATGGATAACAAAACAAGGAAACATGGCACATCTTCTTAGAGTTCTACTTCATCTACATGACAACACGTCATCTCTAAAATTTCTGGAACACATATTAAAGCAAAATACTCAACCAAGCAGTGGTGGTTCACGCTTTTAATCCCAGCCCTTGGCAGGCTGGGGTATTTGGATTTCTGTGAGTTTGAGGCCAGCCTGGTCTACAAGGTGAATTCCAGGGCAGCCAAGGCTGTTAACACTGAGAATCCCCGTCTTGAAAAACAAACAAAGAAGGGAATAAAATACATATGATTAAGTTTACTATAATTATAAATATATATATGTTTATTATATATGTCATCTCCTAATTTCCCCGAGTCCATATTACTAAATGCTTATGATATCAGTCAATGTGCTGATTAAGAAAAAGCTACACCAGGAGGAACTGAATATAACCACTATTATGTTTTTAAAAAACATAACAATCTTTGCAATGCAAAAAAGTGGCAAGGGGCTGGTGAGGGGCTCCGTGGTTAAGAGCACAGGCTACCCTTCCAGTGGATCTGCACCCTTTCCCTGCACTCACAGTACCTAACGCCCTTTCCAATGCCCTCTCCTGGCTCCAAGAGGGTTGGAAAAACCATGTGCCGCAAACACATTTATACAGGTAAAGCACCCACAGAGAAAACAAAATATTTTAAAGCGTTTTTAAAATTTCTGTTTTACAGGTACAAAAGAGGACAAATAGGAGCTGGAGGGAGAACCCAATGGATAAGAAGCCATGCTGCTCTACCAAAGGGCCCGTGATCAATTCCTACACCCGTATTAGGTAACTCACCACTGCCTAAAACTCCAGCTGCAGAGGGATAAAATGCCTGTTCCTCTCTGGGCAACCACACTCATCTGCACATGCTCACACAAAGATACAAACATATATGTCATTAAAAATTAAAATAAATTGCTGGGTATAGTAGCAAATACCTTTAAACCCAGCAATAGGGAGACAGTGGCAGGCAGAGCTTTGTGAGTTCAAGGCAAGACTAGCCTACAAAGTGAGTTACAGGATAGCCAAGGCCATTACAGAGAAACCCTGTCTTGAAAAACCACACACACACGCACACACACTAACAAACAAACAAACAGACAAAAATAAATCTTTAAAAAAAGAACAATAATACTTCAGCGACGGGAAACATGGCTTACTGGGTGAAAGAGCTTGGTGCTTTTCTAACAGACAAGATTGGTTTCCCAGCACCAACTCTAATGATAGGCATCCAACAAGACCTTCTTCTGGCCTTCTTGGGTTCCCATACACATGCGCAGACAGACATGTAGACAGGCACACACACACACACACACGACAAACATATACACAAATAAAAATAAATCTTAATTTTTCATACAAAATATTTTGACCATATTCTTTTTCCCTCCCCACTCCCTCTACTGAAAGACCCTACAGACCCCCTCCTCAAAACCCGCAGCTAGCATGCTCCCGGGGGAACGTCCTGTTTGCTTTAAAAACAAAATTCTCCAGATCAGCAGCCAGCCTGCTCTCGTAAGAACATCCCACGTGCTTGAGAGAGCAGGATGTCTATGAGATAGGAAGACTGCAGGGCAGGATGTCAATAAGATAGGACATCAACAAAGCAGGTTTAGATAGGAACAGTCATGCCCCCGCCTCATTCCAATAACCACGCTTTTGCTTCTGTAAACTTGCTTTTTGCTCTTCCCTATAAAAAGCCCGATCTCCAGTTGGCAGGCGCACAAGTCCTCCGAAAGACTTGCTGCCCGCAGGTACCTGTGTTTACTCAATAAACCTCTTGCTAATTGCATCCTGTGGTCTGGACTTAGAGTGTCCTGGTTCTGGGGACTTCATTGGAGGAAAAGGTCCTCTCTGAGGGTCTTTCACTACCATCTCCACTTTCTTATCCCTCCAGTTTTAAATCTGTCTCTCTCTCTCTTTTAAACAAAAGGGGAAAAACTATCAAGACAAAACAAAACAATAAAAATCACACGGAGAACATGGACTCAAATGCCTCCTTCTCAAGGCTCAGAGATCTATGCAGAAGAGGAGGCGGAAAAATACTTTTTCTAAGAGCCAAGGGTAGTGAGTGACTCCAAGGGACCAACATCCTCCAAACACAACAGGGCTGAGCACGTAAGAACTCAGAGAGACTGACAGCATGCGACCAAGTCAGGAGAGATCACGGCATGGGGAAGAAGTGGGCGCGATGTTCCAGTCCTAACCAGTCAGCTAGCAGAGGGAAAGCTGCCTATTTCCAACGGAGCGACTCTGGGTCGAAGAACAACAGGGCATCCCCCATGTTCAGGAATAGTGGACAGCCGTACAGTGAGTGAGAGACGCGGCCTTAAATTGAAGAACATTGTTACAAGAAGGAAAAAAAAAGGATATTCCAACAGGATCACAGGAAGTGATTATAGACAAGGAATGAAGGTATCTCTGAAGTTGGATAATAAGTTACTCCCCTGAATGTGTCTGCTAACTCAGAGACCAGCAGGGAAAGAGAAACACAGGGGTTGTGCTTGCTTTCCTCTCAATGTTGTTGGGGAAAACAAAGGGCTTTGCGCCCTCAACAAAAGAGAAATCACTGTTCTAAGAGAGAGGTCTTTGGGCTGAAGATGGCTCAGTGATGAAGAGGGCTTGGTGCTCTTCTGCAGGACCCAGGTTCAAACACCAGAACCCCTACAGGTGCAATTCCATGTGTTATGATTTGCCTCACTGTGCCTTTAACGTGGGACAACAAACATTGCAAACACCCTAGTAATTTTGTTTTCACTCCCAACAGGGCTTGGAAATCCAAACTTTTAGCTTCAATAATAAACACTAAACTCAACAGAAGACAGACAATACTTAAGAAGATTTCTTTTTGTCCTCTTCATGCCAGTGACCGCTGACCAACACCCACTCTGATCATAGAGTTGCCCATTCCTCACTGTAACCCCAAAGACAGGATGACCTCAGAGAAAACTGCTGTCTGATCTAGCTGCTGACTGTGACACCCTCCCTTTCTCCTTCCTTCTGTTTACCCATATTTAGCTCTGTTTTCTCCTCCCTAAGAGAGAACAGCCCTCTTCAGCCAAACTGTAGAGAAGCTTGCGGACCTATCACTGGGGCCTACTCCTTACTGCAGCTCTCTTCCCACATGCTGTCATGGCCTAGCTCCATCACAAACTTGCTTTTTAAAACAAGAGTTGGAAAGACTCCAAGGACAATGACAATTACGACAGAGGCCAAGTCCACTCACCCATCCCTTTTCAGTGAGTCTGGCAATGTCAGAAACACTTGGAAAGTTAGAGATTTATTCCCAGTCCTGAGAATTCTGGGCCCAAGGGCACAGATCACAGAATTAGAGGAAATAGCCCTTGAATCTGAGACTCTCCTAGAGACAAGGAGGAAGTGGGCGGGGACTGCTCTTGGTTACTGCTGTGTTGAACAACACCTTAGTGACAGAGCCTGCAATCTTGACCTGATTTGCTACAGAGTATCAGGGCCCAGAAAGAGGGACCTTTACAGAAGAACGCTTGTTTACCTAAGCAAACACCCACCATCTGCCAGCACACCAAGAGACATTAACTACACCAATAAATAAGTAATAACGTCGGAAAATATACCAAATCATACCAGAACTGCAGACATGGCCCCTTTTGAGCCACAACAGATGGAACCCCTAACCTGAGACTGTAAAACACCAAAGTGTGGCAGGTGTGAGTCAGAACAGGGTCAGCTGTCAAAAGCCAGGAAACTTTTCAACTCCTTGCTAACCATGTCCCCCACCCCAACCTTGCTCCAGCAGTTTCTTCATGGCCAAACACTCAGCCCGCTTCAAACTCCCCATCCCACAGCCTGCCTTCCCAGCGGGCAATTGACACCTCCACACCTGCACTGCTGAGAATTCTGGTCCCTCCAGACTTCCCCTTAGGCCTCCCTCAGCTCCCCACCTGGGACTTCAGCACAGACTCTGGTCCCTGCAGCCTCTTATCCATTTCCTAGCCTTTCTGTGGCCTGAGCTGACTGTCACTGTGTGAACTGCCAATGTGTGATCTGCTGGTTAGTGTTAGTGATTCAAACTGGGATGAAAGGGCCAGGTGTGGCTGTGCACATCTTTCACCCCAGCCCTTGGGAGGAAGAGCCAGCCAGGCAGCCCTGGGAGTTCAATGCCAGCCTCCTCTACCTACATAGGTGCAGGCCAGCCAGGGACACATAGTGAGCTGATGCTGTCTTAAAACAAACAAACAGACAAACAACAACAACATATTTAGGACAAAAGGCCAAGCGTGGTGGCACATACCTTTTACCCCACTACTCTGGAGGCCAGGCTGGCAGATCTTTAAGTTCAAGTCAGTCTGGTTTCTATAGTGAGTTTCAGACCAGGCAAGACTACACTGTGAGACTCAGTCTCAAAACACAAACAAGTTAAAAGATTGGAATAAAAGAACTTGGATTGCCACTGCCTAGGTAGAAAGCAACGGCTAGCTTATTTGGTAAATTACCACCACCACCACCACCACCACCACCACCACCACCACCACCACCACCAATGCTGGTGAATATGAGTGGTCAATAAATTCTGACTGCAACCTGCCTGGCAGAACTGAGGATATTCTAAAGACCGTGAAACAATGAACACACACACACACACACCCCAACCCAAGGGAGTTTTCTCAGGAAACTCAAGTTGAAAGAAGGACAAGGTGCCAATCAGAGGGGGGAGCTTGTCTCTCAGAAAGGGATTTCACACCTTTCTAACACTTGTCAGACCCCCTGCCAGGAAGAGACTGAAGCCCAGCAATGATAGGTGAGCAGAGGGCGGGACCTCACCTTAACCTGCAGTGCAGGACCTGCTTTGCATGTGCAAGTCCTTGGTCCTCTTTAAACTTTCTTACTTCAGGGCCCTAAAGACAGACTTAGGGGCCTCCCTAGACCTCTCTGCTCCTCTCCTAATGTCCATATTGACTAGTCCTATGAAATTTGCTTTCCCAAAGCTTGGCATTTTGACAAAAGCCAACATTCCCTCAGGAACTTGAGAAAATAGTTCTCATCTGCTTAAACATGAAATCCTCATTATGGCTGGTAACAGGGACCTATGGCTTTTCCATTCACATATGTTTTGGTGCCTCTTAGCATACCAACGTCTATGCTAGCCTCTAGGCTCCTTCTATTCCTACACACAGATACCAGTTATACCTTTAACAGCAGCCTATCCCAGGTCAGGGGCTCCCCTCCCTCCAGACACATCTTCCCTTACAACCCTGGAAATTTCCCCCCTTAGGTTCTCTATGTTTTCCTGCCTGGGCAGTTTGTAATAAACATTTCCCTCCTTCCCCCACAGAGCAGCTATTCTGGTTTCTTTACTGCAACCGTTTTATTCACAAACACTGAACTTGTCTTTTTCTACTTTTCGCTAATAACTTGGTTCTTTTTATTGGCTGGACCTGACTTGGGGCACAGGTTGGGGATGCCAAGTTCAAGAACACAAAGGAGCAGTTACAGGTTTGGCAGAAAGGGAGCCGAGGAAAGATTTTTTGGGAATCTGCCACAGGCAGCCATGTTGAAGTCCTGAAGGAAGAAACAACCTTTAGCTCTGGAGGAGTGAGAGAATTTACCTGCTCAAAAAAGTTTAGGGTGGGTGCAGCAATATTCAGTGTCCCTAGACCTGACGGAAGAACTGGCAGTGTGAAAGAGTAGTGGGGTTGACAAAGACTAGAGCCCAGGAGCAGGGTGTGGCGGTGCACCCCTTTAAATCCAGCTTTGGGAAGCAGAGGCAGGTGGATGTCTGAGACCTAGGCCAGCCTAGACTACAACACAGGTTCCAGGACAGCCAGGGCTACACAGAGAAACTCTGCTTGGAGAAACCAACCAACCAACCAACCAACCAATAACAAAGATTAGAGCTATAACTCTAAGCCATCCTGCATCTAGTCATTACAGACGGGAAGGCAAAATTCAAGAGTCTACAAAGGTTTGGTTTTCCCATTTTAAATGCAGCTGCTCTTTGGGTGGGTAAAAGTCTCTGGCCATGAGTAACTGAGTCAGGCTGCGCTGGCCAATAGCCCCTAGCCATAAAGAATTGCTCAACCCTGGCTTGACCATTCCTCTTGTCCTGCAGATACAATATATCTTTGTTGAAAACAACTCCCTCTGCTCCCAGTCAAACCAGAAAGAAAAATATCTCTAACTCCCTGGTGGCTAACTTTGTGTATATACATGTCCCCCACATCCTCTCAGGCAGCCTTTCTCAACCCTAGTCAGGACCCCCTAGGGGTCCAATGGTGCAGGGTTCCCCTATCAGATATCCTGCATATCAGACATTTACCTTAGGAGTCATAACAGTAGCAAAATTACAGTAATGAAGTAGCAACGAAAATAGTTGTATGGTGTGTGTGGGAGGGGCGGTCACCACAACATGAGGAACGCTATTAAAGGGTTGCAGCCTTAGGAAGGTTGAGAGAACCACTGCTCTAAGGGCATTCAATCTTTGTTCCAGAAAGATTGGTCCCACTCGATGCTCAAAAAAATCGGTCTCCGTCAGTTGAGATAAGAGTCTGCCTCCTTTTCCTTTTTCCTTTTCTTTTCTTTTTTCTTTACTTCGAGAGTCACTGATGCTCTGGGACACTGCATGTAGCGTGGCGAGATTTTAGGGGAAGGAGAAGGCAGCTACAGAACCAGTGTCCTAACCATCATCTAAGCAACTCCACCCCCACCTACCCGCACTTGAGCCCCGGTCCAACTCCCAGGCTGGTTCCGCACAGCCTTCTGGCGACACCGCCCGGACTGCAGGAAAGGCTGCGGGCGTCCCACTGACCCGACACGCCGCAGCACGGAGCGCTCAGCAACGGACAGGACCGCGGTTCTGCCTGTGGACCCAGCACCACCCAATCGGACCCGGAGCCAGAGGAGACTCAGCTGCAGACTCGGCTGCCTTGGAAGGCCGGTTCCCAAAGCAGCTTCCATATTCAGCATCCCTCGGCCCCATATCCATATTCGGGCCGAACGTACCATTTCCAGCCAAGGAGTGTCCTTGTATCCTCCTGCCGCTCCTGTTGTCAGTGAAGGCGACTCTGATTTCTAGCCCCAGGATCTAGGACATACTTGTTAAGAACACAAACATGCCTAATGTTCGGGGTTAAGGAAACAGACCTAGGTTAGGCAAATTCCCTCACCTAAGAAGCATACTCCTCATTGGACACTTCTGGCACTAAAGTAATAACCTTTATTCTGATAGGCCAGCAAGCTCAGGTCCTGGAGCTCTAGTGACAGGAGACACAAGTTTTCCTAGGCGAAATAGTGAGCAAATCACACACTCTAGGTCCTAGCTTTCTGTCCCTGTCGGGGGGAAATAATTACTATTACTTAAGCATAATTTGTCCTGGTCTCCACTTGCTCAGAACAATTCCTACTTCTTCCCCCTCAGAGTGCTGTGACAGCAAGAGTTTAAAGAATTCCAGACTCGGTGACCATGGAGAGGGCCGCCTTGAATAGGCTGGTCCTGCTGGAGAAGGAGGGCGGGCCTCATTAGAGGAAATGCCCTGCCCCCATCACCCCACAACCCCACCACCAACCTGCCCAAGACTGCAGCGAGCCTTTCATCCATGGAATTTACAAAAACCGGCAATCTGGTTTACCTTTCGCCCTGCAATTAACAGGGGAAAAGAAAGAGAAAGGGGGGAGGGGGATCAGTTTCTGATTCTCTTGAAGCCCGACCTCCCCCTCCCTGCTCTACTGCAAAAATTGATTCTCAGCCCCTGCACGGTGTGTTCAGGTTTGGAGGTCTCAATTTCTCAGACCAATAAATGTCTGCTCTCACTGAGTGATAGTCAGGGTTCTTTAGTGTAACAGAACACACACATATGTATATGTTGTTGTTGGATTTTCTTTTACTCTAGTCCCACGTTGGAATGCCAACATGTTTGTTTTTTCACTCTTTTGAGGGCCCATCACCCAGTTCCCAAAAAAATTACACAGGGAGTCTTATTCTTTCTTACGAATGCCCAGCCTTATCTTGGCTCGTTTCTTGCCAGCTTTTCTTAAATTATCCCATCTACCTTTTGCCTCTGGACTTTTTTCTTTTCTTACTTCTGTAATCTTACTTTCACCCTTACTCTGGTTTGGTGGCAGGCCCCTGACTTCCTTGCCCCTTGATCTCTCTTGTTTGTTTTCCCAGATTTCTTCTTCTATTTATCCTCTCTGCCTGCCAGCCCCACCTGTCCTTTCTCCTGACTCACTATTGACTGTTCAGCTCTTTATTAGAACATCAGGAGTTTTAGACAGGCCAAGTAACACAGCGTCACAGAGTTAAACAAATGCAACATAAAAGAATGCAACACATTGTTTTAGAATTAAACAAATAGTCCACAGCAATGTGTGTGTGTGCATATGTATATTAGGGGATTTATTAGAATCATTTATTGGCTGTGGTCTAGCTAATCCAATCCAACAGTGGCTAGCTATGAACAGAAAGTTCAAGAATCTGGTAGTTGCTTAGTACACAGGCTGAAAGTCTCAGCTGGTCTTCAGTAGATACTAGAATCCCAAGAGGCAGGCTCCAATGCCAGTGAAGGAATGGACTTGCTAGCAAGGCAAGAGAAAGCAGGCAAAGAAAGCAAAAGCTTCCTTCTCCCATGTCCTTATATAGGCTTCTAGCAGAAGCTCAACCTAGTTTAGATCTGGGTTAAAGATCTGGACTAAAAGTGTGCCTTTTCTCAACTCAAACAAAACAGATTATAGATGTGTTTTCCCACCCAAAAGATTAGATGTAGTCAAATGCTGTATAGATGTAACCATCATATGCTGTGTCAAGGTCTAACTAAATCGATTTTTTTGTTTGTTTTCCTTTACTGACTTATTTCTTATTACACTTGTCTTTTTCCACCTCAGAATTTGGAATGAGGGAGATTCCCAAGGTTTTCTCAATCCCCATATTCAACCAATAACATAAAAACACACAAACAATGACAATTATTCCAGTCGGAGAGAAAGTAGAGTTTATAGTGAAAAACTGGCTCAAAATAACTGCATAAAATCCTCATTCATTTAAAATTAGATATTAGATGTGGTGGCACAGGCCATGGATTTGGACTTGTGAACACTTGGGATAGTCCTGAGCTCTGAGTTCAAGGCCAACCTGGTATATCTGGGCCAGCCAGAGCTACTTAGTTAGACCTTGTCTCAAAAAAATAACAATAAAAAACTAGATCCTGACTGCTCAGCTTGACTGCACGATTCATGATGATGGAGCAGGTCTCCAGACTTTAGTTGGTCCCCAGACCTGCCCACAACTGAGTTCGTGATGGAAATACCATTCGCGCTGTAAAACTCAGCATGTACACAGTACCACCAAAGTCCATAGTTCTGGGAAAGTCTCTAAATGCACTATCCTTGCTTTTAGGCTAACTGTTCTTGTTAACTGAAGTATGTCCACACAGGACATGGTTTTTATGCAGAAAAGCTCACCTGGGATCCCAAATACCAAGTGTAGTCACTGACTGACAAATAAAGATTCTCTGTTAGCTTAAAACCATGTCTGAGCAGTCTTCTCTGGTGGATACCCTACAACGGTGTCCACTGTGAGCATGTATAACTGACCTTCCCAAGGATGACACATGGCACCTGACCCTCAGTGGCCAGTGTAAACAGACTAATAGCTGCTAGAAAATCTAGCTTCTTCCTCTCCAATATAGACCCTAGGCATGGAGAGATGGCTCAGTGGTTAAGAGCATTGGCAACTCTTTCAGGTGTCCTGAATTTGATTCCCAGTAACCACATGGTGACTCACAACTGTCCCAGAGGGATCTGATGTCCTCTTCTGGCATAAAGGCATAAATGCATAAATGCAAACTGAGCATTCATAAATAAATAAATAAATGCTTTAAGAATATAGAGCCTATACAAATGGCCCGGCAGTAAGACTAAATATCCTCTCACTCAACTGCTCTAAAAGTCTTCCCTATCCCTCAGCAAAAGCAGTGAATTCTTTGCTCTGGCAGTCAGCTCGGACCCCACAGCAGTATGTTTAGTAAATTGTCTAATATTCTACTTTTATCTTTGTTAGGTTCAAATCATCTTTCCAAAATGTCAGTGGTGGTGACAATTTCCTAAATAGAAAGACTTTGGCTGAATAAACAGAAGGAGTTTTATTGGGTAAACTAGGCTTGTTTCTATTTACCAGAGGAACATATCTCCTAAGGCAGGATTCTGTTTGTTAGGAACATCTCTTAATCCATCCCGAAGATCAACTACCTTGGGTAGAATCATCTAGATCCCAGTCAATCCTAACAACTTAGACCCCCACCTGTTGACTGTCTAATATCTGCTTTCTCTCACTCCATTTTGAATGTGTCTTTCCATCTTCCCCTAACCCTGTGAGACAGTCTTAGTAGTGGGAGCACCAATAAAGCTTTCGTTCTACCCATGGAGTGTTTTCACTGCGCCCAGACTCACAATCTTTTTACTAAATTCAAAACAGTTTGCATTGTGTCTAGCTTGTCAGCATTGTCCACCACTGGTCAAATAAAAGGTGCCAGCATTAAAAAATGAATACAGAGAGAAAAGAAGGAAATACCTGATGTCACCTAGATAAGTAGGCTGTTAAAAAGAAAGGACCCCCCCCCCAAAAAAAAAGGTCCTCCTCCCAAACTGAAGGAACATATTAACACTGAAATGAAGCCTATGGAGGATCACCCGTGAATGGCCAAAAGCAAGGATGGGTTTCTGGGCTGGAGAGATGGCTCAGTGGTTAAGAGCACTGGCTGCTCTTCCAGAGGTCTGAGTTCAATTCCCAGCAACCACATGGTGGCTCACAACCACCTGTAATGAGATCTGGTGCTCTCTTCTGCCATGTGGGCATACATGGAGACTGAATGTTGTATGCATAAAAAATAAATAAATCTTAAAAAAAAGTATGGGATTCTAAAAGCCTACAACCCACTCATGTCCCTTATAACAGAGGTGGATCTCTGATTCTCCAAGCCTACATAACTATCAAAGGGACCTTCTCATTGTAAGAAAAAGTCACCAAACCTGGTGTGGCAGTTCACACTGCTAATTCCAGCACTCAGGAGGCAGAGACAGGTGGATCTCTGAGTTTGAGACTAGGCTGGTCTACAGAGCAAGTTCTAGGACAGTCAGAGCTACACAGAGAAACCCTGTCTTGAAAACAACAACAAACAACAACAAAATAAAACAAACAAAAGAGAAAAAAAGGAAAAAGTCAGCAGAGAGATAAAAAAAGAAAGATTATACTCAGTTCAACCTCAAATCAAAAAGAGCAGACTTTCATAAGTCTGGGAGTGGCAGCCCAAATTAGTATCCCACGGTTCAGGGGAGTGAGCTTAGCTGGGCCTGAGATCAGTGTAAGTGATAGAGAGCAGAGAGGGGGAGGGCCTGGCTTCACCTGACACAGAAACTACTCCTTTTCAACTGCAAAGTAAGAGATAAGTATGTATGGGGGGGGGTTGACTCTCTGGGCTTCAGGCTTCCATCTCTCCCTTCTCTCTCTCTTCCTCTCCTCCATCTTCCCTTCCATAACCCACTGAATAAATATCCAGCCTGACTCTGCATGGCGTGCCTATCCATGTCTCTGTCTCTCGCCTGCTGCCGTGTGTCTCACTGCCCCGGACCAGCCGCCTTCAGAGACCTGCCGTGTGGTCTCGTGGCATGCCCATCTGTCTGTCTCTCCTCATAGCCTGTTGCAGCCACTCTGGGAACTGCGCTGTCCCTGCCTGGAACTGGCTGCTCTTGGGACCCTCTACCGGCTGCCTGCTGCCACCACTTGTGGACCTACAGTGTTTCTGCCACTGCAGCCACTGGGATCCTGCAGCATTTTTTATTTAATCCATTACACATAGTACAGGGGCTTGGAGTTTTGGGGGCTGGAAAGGCGAGGTGTGGAAGATTACATTTGCAGGTCAGTTCCCCTCACCTCTCAAAGTGATAGATGCCAACGGGGAGGGGGAGTACAGAAACTTCCTCAGGTGTTATCAGTCACCTTTCCTGTTCAGAGTTTCTCAGTCCACCGGTGGCTTTTAAGTCTTTTTTTTCTTTGAGGGGGTGGGGGCATGATGGTGATTGAAATGGTCTCTCTCTACAGTCCTGGTTGTCTGGAACTCACTACACAGACCAGACTGGTCTTGAACTCACAGAAATCCACCTGTTTCTGTGAGTGCAAGAGCACTAGCTGTGCTGCTCGGAGGCTATTCTTATTCAGACCACCTCACCCTGCTTATCCTCTCTCTATTCTTCTTCCAGTCTGTGTGGAGTTTCAGAGCTTGCCTGCCTGGCAGTTCTTCTGCTAAACTTCAGTCAAATTATCCTCCACCTCAATTTGCATGCTTTCTTTATATTCTTTTATTAATGAAACCTAGAGCCCAGAGAGTGGAGCCTAGTTAGTTCTCAGTGAGGGACTAAAATCTCTCTGAGATCACAAACTAAAATGAAGTCTTCTCCCTTACTTGGCTGTCATGATCTGTCTGGTCATGGGCTGCATTGAACAGCCCTATATATTTGTGTCTAGACACTTGTTTTCACTGTGTTGTGTACACAACCAGTAGGCCTTCAGGATAAAATGGAAATTCCATTTCACTCTCCTTGATCTGACGAACTGTTTTTCATAGCAACTGCAACAATCTGCATTCCTTCTGGAAAGCTATAGGTTCCCAATTACACTACATCCACCCCAACCAATACTTGTCGCTTCCGCTTTCTGGATGCTAACCTTCCTGGCAGTGTAAATTGACTTTGTGTTTTTCTCTACATTCTCGCAATTATTAAGGCATTGAATATCTTTCCAGGTACTCTGTAGCCAATGAAATAACATCTTAGAATAGGACATTGTATTGTATGTATGTATTGCATTGTAATTGTATGTATGTCATGTTATTAGAGGCAAATAAAAATATACACAACAAATATGATTATAGGACCTGGAGAGATGGCTCAGCAGCTAAGAACACTGGATGCTCTTCCAAGGACCCAGGTTCAATTCCCAGTACCCATACCCAATTCCAGTACACCTGACAGTTACTTCTGGCTTCTGTGGACACTGCAGAGATGTGGTGTACAGACATACATGCAGGCAAAACATCCATATGATACAATAACAAGAAATTAATTTAAAATACTATTATAAATAAATACTAAAGATGTGTCTGAGAAAAATATTAATAATTATTACCTAGTATATTAGATTTATGTGTGATATATTTCTGTTCTGCATCTTCCTTCTTTGATGGGAGCGTATTTCAATAACAAAGTATTTGAAGTGAAAAGCCTAGAGGCAAAAACCAGAGCTATGACTCTCAGAAGAGAAAAATATACTTTTCTTCATCTCTTTTTGAGGTTAGAAGTTAGACCCCACCAGGTAGTCAGGATGGGGTTCCTAACCCTGAAGACTTCCCCTCAATGACAACCTGTTGCCCATCATAGTTGGTTCTTTGAAAAAACCACAGAGATGCTGGGCATGGTGGTACCATGCCTTTAATTCCAGCTCTCAGGAGGTAGAGGCAGAAGAAGGCAGATCTCTGAGTTCAAGACCAGCCTGGCTTACAGAACGAGGGCTGTTACACAGAGAAACCCTGTCTCAAAAAAATCAAACAACAACAACACACAGACAAAAACCAACAACGACTACAACAAATAAAGAAAAGCAGTTCGTGTCTGTGTCCCCTAGGGTCGCCTACCCTCTAAATGGACCGTGGAGCGCATGCTAATCGGCAGCTCATGGCGACATCCCCTGAAGTCACTCTCACATTGCAGTTCTGTTGAAAACCCTAAACAGGATCCAGACAGCTGCAACTTCCTCTCCTTACAGATTTCAGTCATGGAACTCAAGATAAACCAACTGAGCCTTGTCCTCTGCTCACTGTTGATGGTTCCTCCCCTTGGCAGCAACCCCAAGCCCATTGGAATCTCTTCAACAGACTCCTTTGCACCCGAAGAGACTATCTGTATCACATTGAAAAGTTGTATTTACGCTGGGCAGCGGTGGTGTAACTCCCTCTGTAGACTGGGCTGGTCTCGAGCTCACAGTGATCCTCCTGCCTCTGCCTCCCAGGTGCTGGGATTAAAGGCGTGTGCCACCATGACTTGGCCTGCATCTCACTTTTTATTTGTTTCTCTGTGTTGTTTTCAATACAGGGGCATTGGAATGAAGAGATGGAACACAGCTCCCTACACGCTCAGCAAGGGCTTCATCATTAAGTTAGTCTCATTATGAGGGGCATTTCCAGATACAGCCCTTGTCCATAGGGCTAAAGGAGTGGTTTTCAACACCCCAGTACCCATCCCCTCAACCCTTAGCTCTCTTTCATACTGGGGAAAAACCTGAAGACATGACTACATAACACCCCGAAGAGCCTAACATGGTGACCCATGGATTTGCACCGCCAGTGCACTGCCAGTTTGCAAGGCTGAGGCAGAGCTTACTTTAAGATCATGAGTTTGGGACCGCTCATGGTGACATAACACACACACACACACACACACACACACACAAAAAAAAAAAAAAAAAAACCCTAACATACAAAAAAAAAAAAGACAAAAAATTCCAGGCTTTAGGTTTACTAAGCACAGTAATTTAGTGCCTCCTCTCCTCCCTTTCCCCCTCTAAGAAAAATAATCAAATAATTCCGAGGTGAGAGAAGACGGGTCTATCGAGTGGTTAGAATGGAGGTCAATGTAGTGGAAATGGAGCTGAAATAAAGGATTTGCCGTGAGAAACAGAGCTCAGACTTGCCCTTCATCCTGGATCCTCTCTTGCACAGACCTACCTTCCCTTGGCTTTCTATGTCTAGAGAGTAGTTCAGCTTGGCTGGAGGAGAATACACCTTCACTATAAAGACTTCTTGTTAATTAGAGGAAGTCAAGGGTACCAGCCGGCCTCCCTCAATCCATACACAGGAACCATACATAGCATCCCCCTTCTGGCATTTGGCAAGGTTCAGATATGGGTGACAGCTCTGATTATTCTGGGATCCACAGAGGTAGTTGGGTGGGTGGGGTGGCCCCAGGTCACTGTGTGCCCGTGCTCAATGGCTCCACCCGCAGCCACAGCCCGCCCTCCGCGCGCAGGATCAGCTCCGGTTGCCTGCGCGGCTCCTTGTCGTCTGGCAGGAGGCGGAAGCGCAGCAGTGTGAGCGCCAGCGCCACCTTCATCTCGCTCATGGCAAAAGTCTGTCCTATGCAGTTCCTGCGGGAGAGCGGGGTAGGGACTCTGACTACACTGGGACCCAACCAGGCACCGTTAGAACCCAATCTGACCGGTCCCTACCAAGCTTGATCAGCCAGAGGTGCAGGAGGGACCGTGACGCGCCTGGAACAGCACTTGGGCATCTGTAGCCCCGAAGCTCTTGCAGCCTCTGCGCCCAATTCAGATGAGAGCAGGGTTCTGAGCACAGAGCAGCAGCCCTTCACCCCGCAACCCCTACTCTCTAAGACCTTTGTGAATAAGTTGAGTAGGGAGCAGGAAGGAGACCCAGAACTCGACCATCTCAATTCCCCCCATTCCTACTGTCAGCCCCAGACCCCACTCCATTAACCCAAGCCTCTGCCCTCACCTGGACCCTGCTGAGAAGGGAATAAATGCCAGCGGTGATCTGTCTTTTATGTTTTCAAGATCAAAGCGGAAGGGGTTATAGACCTGCAGAAGACATTGAGCCAAGGTGGATGAGTAACCTCTCAGTATAAAGAGGGACAGAGCCCAGAGTATTCTGAGGAAGGTGAGGTCTGATGTCTTAGGTCGAAGCCCTGCCCCCTCCCCATTATATACGAGACTAGGTAGTAAGACAAGCAGCACCTCCGGGTCCGGCCACACAGATGGGTTGTGATGAATCCCAAAGATGCTGATGAGGCAGGTGACACCTGAGGGAGAAGAGAGAGTTGTAAAGACAAGACTGTGTCACCTATCCAGAACCCTCCTTCCCTGTCCCATGGGCACCTTTAGGGATGATCCGGCCATCTGGGAGCGCAATGTCCTGGGTGCAGCATCGAGAGATGACAGGGACCGGAGGATGCAGCCGCAGACTCTCCTTGATGCACATGGTCAGGAAGGGCAGCTGGTTCAGGTCGTCCCTAAAGAAACCCTTTGAACTATTACTCAAGGAGCAAGAGAGAGGCTGGAAACTCATGCGGATCAATGAAATATTTTCTCACTGTGCTCAAATAAGTCCAAGGTGAACCAAATATGTGGTGTCTGGAACAACAGAGAATTAGGAAGTATTCTAAATTAAGACTGATCTCCTACCAAGTTGGAACCTTCGGACCAGTCCTTGGCCTGCTCCCTCCCTGGTTCCTGGAACCAAAATGGAGCTGAACACAAAACACAGAAGGGTTTCCTTAGGGAAGACTGAATGGATGGATGATTCAGGGGCCCTGAGCAGTACATAGATTGCCATTTTATTTTAGTTTAGTTTATTGAGACAGAGGCTCTCCACATAGCCTTGGCTATCTTGGAACTTGCTATGTAGACTAGGCTGACCAGGACTCAGAGGGCCTCTCGAGTGCTGGGGTTAAAGCTGTGTTCCCTACTGTACCTGGTTATTTTATTTGTAAGTGTGTGTGTGTGTGCGTGTGTGTGTGTGTGTGTGTGTGTGTGTGCGCGCGCGCGCGCGCACAGGTCAGGGCTCCAGATCCAGTGGAACTTTGTTCCTGGTGGCGGTGAGCTACCAGATGTGGATGCTGGAAAGTTAAGAGCAGAAAGTTCTCTGAGCTGAGCCATCTCTCTAGCTCCAGGACACTTTAATGCCCAAATGTTACCTAGAAATCTCTGAACACATAAAGAAAGGTCTAGGGTACAGGAGAAGAATAAACAGTTGTGGTAGAAAGCATCAGTTGGAGAGAAAAGAGAAAAGAGACTAGGGCAAGTGCTTTCACTGAACTCATGGAAAATGTTGCCATTTTTCCCCTTATACTTATCCCTGCTCTCTCAGCAATACAAGTTTTTCTGCTCCAAAGTCAAAAGTCATTTCTTGTTATCCAGGCTTTATACCAGGTATATCCTCTGGTCCTACATTCTGTGTCCATGAGCAAATATAGGAGAGTCATCCAAAAGAGGGACTCTTTCTTACTTGAGGAGGAGAGCCAAGGAGGGAGGAATGAGCCAGGAAGACCTACACTCACCATTCAATCTCCTCAGGTTCTCGGCCCCTCAGCAGCTCCTGCACCTCCTGCCGGCAGCGCTCCTGGTATTCTGGGTGCCTTGCTAGGTTATACAGGATCCAGGAGAGTCCACTGGCCGTGGTGTCATGGCCTGAGGAACAGACAGACAGGCGTGGATCTCTGCACTGCTTCAGCACTACTGGGTGGACAGCACCCAGGTAAAGAAACCCAGGAAAGGATGGGAAGGGGGAGGAAGGGTAGAATGGAAGGATTCCAAGTCCTTCCTTACCAGTGTCAAGATGAAGAAACCCCTGCCTGCTCCCTAGTCCCACAATAGGACCCTCACCCTCAAACATGAAGGTGTCAGCCTCTGCTCTGATGTCCTCATCTGACAGCTGCTTTCCATCTTCATCCTGGAGACAAGGCAAAACTCAGTAGTTCTGAAAATTTCTGTTTAAACTATGACAGTCTTCTTTTTATTTTTATTTTTTGAGTTTCTCTGTATCACAGTCCTGGCTGTCCTGGAAGACACTTTGTAGGTCAGGTTAGCCTTGAACTCACTGAGATCCTCTTGCCTCTGCCTCTCAAGTGCTGGGATTAAAGGTGTGCGCCACCACTGCACAGCTAAACCGTGACATTCTTTTTATGGGGGGGGGAGTGCGAAGAGGCTTGAGACATGGTTTTTCTGGAGCCTGGAGCCTGTCTTAGAACTAGCTCTTGTAGACCAAACTGGCTTTGAACTCATAGAAATCCGCCTGCCTCTGCCTCCCGAGTGCTGAGATTAAAGACGTGCCACTACTGCCCGGCTTAAACTATGATATTCTTTTATTTTCAGTATTTATTTATTTATTTATTTATTTATTTACTTATTTATTATGTATACAATATTCTGCCTGCAGGCTGGAAGAGGGCACCAGACCTCTTTACAGATGGTTGTGAGCCACCATGTGGTTGCTGGGAATTGAACTCAGGACCTTTGGAAGAGCAGGCAATGCTTTTAACCTCTGAACCATCTTTCCAGCCCCAAACTATGATATTCTTAAATGATATGTTGTTCAGCTAGAAACCAAAGGGCACCCACTATTGCATATATCTTGGCTGTTACTATTGGTACAATTTGAACTTCCCAGGCTTTTTGCTGGTTATCCTGATCCTTTTGTTGGTCACAATTGGAAGGGTCAGGAACTTATACATAAAAATGTCACCATTGTAGTGACATTTCATTTGTATTTTAATAAATAAAGCTTGCCTGAAGATCAGAAAAGTAAAACAGCCACGCTGGCTAGCCTTACAGCCGAGGCAGCAATGACACACACCTTTAATCCCAGTAGCCACACTAGTTTGCCATAGAAACTAAGCGATAGTGGTGAATACCTTTAATCCCAGAACTAGAGAGGATTATAAAATGGGAGGAGACAGCTCTCGGGCTCAGTCTCATTCTGAGATTCCTAGAGGCAGGATCACCATTTCAGACTGAAGTAGAGATAAGAGCCAGTGACTGTCTGTTGTACTTTTCTGACCTTCAGGTTGAGCCCCAATTTTAGTCTCTGAGTTTCTATTAATTGTGCTACACTCCATGTTTCTGCTTGATGAGGAATTTCTGAGGAATGGACAACAACTTGATATGAAGGTGAGTAGGGCAACTCGCCTTGGAAATTAGAAGTAAAGCTTTACTCCGAAGACTTTTACTCATATTCAAAAGAGCTCAATCCAAGGATTCTTATCTTACCCATTGAAACATACTATGCAAATCTATGCATTTTGCCCTGGAGAGAACCCATTCAACTCCAGAAGAAAGTTTTCTCTTCCCTTCCTCCCTCCCTCCCTCTTGGCTCACTATTTACCATCTTGAGGGGAACTGGACTCAGGAGTACTTGTTATTCTACATGAACCACAGATGATAACGCACAACCCTTTCTCTGCAATGTAAACCTTGCTGCACATACAGGTAAATACTTCATCCCCTGGAAAGGTGGGAAATGGAAAAACCATTGCTAACGCCTATTCTGGTTGTGCCTGTTGCCGTGACTAATTAAGGGCTGCTGTGATCATTGATTTGGTGCAGTTGCCTCTGTGTGTGTGTGTGTGTGTGTGTGTGTGTATGTGTGTGCAGATATAAATGTCATATGGTGATGTATTGAACTGTAAAATGCTCAGGCTCTTCAAAGTTTCATCTTGGCAGTCTCGTGAAGCCTGTTTTCCAGGATCATCTCTAAAACCTGCCTATGCAGGCCATGACTTTCCCAATCCCACACACCCTGTACCCACAGTGCCCCCTGCATTAAGTTCAGGTTATTCGACTTAACATTTGGCATCAATATCCATCCTGCTTCTTGAGAAGCCCACCTTGATCAGCAGCAGCACATCAATGAAGTCCAAAGTCTTGGACTCAGCCTTGGACTTAAGGAAGTCATCCAAACCCTGACTGGGGAGGGTGTGGCGCCGTTTCTGAATGACGGCATCAGTGAATTCATGCACCAAGCTGCAGGCCTTATGGAAGCGCATCCCATCGCGGGTGAGACGGTACAGCAGGTCCACGTACATCAGAGGCTGCTGGTGCCTTTTGGCCACTAGAGCACTGAGCTCCAAGATGGCAGCAATATACTCACTGGGCTTCCTGCAGGATTCGGACAAAGGAGACAGCAATTTAAAATACTTGGATCTTGTGACTCTTACCAGCAGCCCGGAGCCACTGTGAATGGAGTAGCCAGGAACAGTTGGCCACTGAGGCAGAGTGGAATGAGCCCTGAGATTCAGCTCTCAATGAATTCATCATATGTCTGTGAGCTGCCTCCACATCCTATGCCCCCAAACCACAGTGCAGACAGCTCTCAGTACTGACTTCATGAAGAGACTAGATAAATCAACCGTGAAAGCACCGATATTAATAGGTGAGCTGAACCCTGGACCATATTGGAAAAGAATGAGGTCCAATCTTAAGGAAGGAAGTATCATCAGCTCTGCTGTAACTTAGAATTATCTCCCTAAGGTATGTGTGTGTGTGTATTCTTAAGCTCATGCATATATTATATATTATTTATTCATATATTTATGTACTTAAAACTCACATATTTATTTAAATATTTATTTATTATTTATTTATTTCATTGGCATGATGTCACAAGACTTTAATCCCAGCACCCTGGAGGTAGAGGCAGGTAGATTTTGAGGCTAGCCTAGTCTACATAATGAGTTTCAGGCCAGCTGAAACTCATAAAATGAGAACTTTTCTCAAAAATTTATTTATTTTTATTTTGTGTGTTTTGCCTGATGTATATATGGACCCTGGTGCCCTTGAAGGGCAGGAGAGTGTGTTGGGTCACCTGGAACCATAGTTACAGATAGTTGTAAACTTCCTTATGGGTGCTAGGAATCAAACCCAGGTCCCCTGCAAGAGCCATCTCTCCAAGGCCCCTATAGAACATTCAAGGCCATAGAACTTCAAGATGTGGCATCTAGGGAGGAATTAGGGCATTAAGTATGCTCTCAATATGGATAGTCTATCAGTCTGCCTCTTTGTCTTTCTGTCTGTTTCTGGATGCCATGGGGCATCAGACTCTTTTAACCGGTGCTTCTGGCTGTGGTGTGCTGTTATACTGGCTCAAACGCAATGGAGCCGATGGAGCATTGATTAAGGCTTCTGAAACCCTGAGCCAGAATAAGCCTCATTTCAAGTTCTCTCAAGACCTTTGCCACATTTTTGGAAGTAGGACTAACACAAGCACTGACACCTTCATCGCCTCCCAGGGATGAGGCTGAAAGCACAACTTTCCTGGTCTTACACTGCTCTTACAATCTATCCACTGCTAAGCTCTGAGTTTCCCTTCCAAGGTGCCGCCCACTTTCTACCCCACAAGTTCTGCTTGTCCCCATCTTTGTGGCTTTATTGAAACAATCCCACTTCCTGGAAGGAAGAATCACTTTCTCCTTTCTCAGGTCTTTCAGTGTTGGTTCTGAAACATTTTTGGGAGGCCACTCTGATCCCCTGACCAGTCCTCCCTCCTTTGGGTTATGAGGCCCAGAACACGGACTCACTCCTGACAGTGGCTGTTAAAGCTGAAGACACATTTCTGCAGACTGTCCAGAGTCATGAGGCTGACGTGCTCAAACATGTCCAGACGGGTGTTGCCTTTGGAGATCAAATGCTGCCACTTGGCCTGGACAGAAAGACAGAGGACTGGAATCAGACCTTGACTCCTTGAGACTCTGCCTAATCTCAAGTTGTGACCCAGAACCAGCCTCCTTATCTTAGGTTCTAGCCACACAGACGCAGGAATAGCCAGGGTTTGGGAAAGAGGAGGACTTTATGAAGCTGGGTTCCAGGGACTCACATGCATGATGTTGGTGCTGTCATTGAAAATCTTCACATAGGGCTTCAGGATGTTGAAATGGAAGGCGGGGGTCAGCATACGACGGTGGCGGCTCCACTTGTCACCAGCACTCACCAAGAGCCCATCCCCTGAAGGAGTGGCCATAGTGTTAGGCAAGACTTAGCACCTTTCCCTGATTCCCAATGATCCCTTTGTCCCTCATCTGCAGATACTCACCAAGCCAAGGCTTCAGAAAGCTGTAGAGTACCACATCCTTGAGGGCAACTGCAGCTAACATGAACAAAGACAGTCAGGGGTCATGGAGTGAGTAAGGGCAGACCACGGATGATGGGTTACGATCCTTTCCAGGAGTCTGCCCTTGCCCTCCAAAGTCCACATGCCATGAAAAGACCCAAGGACAGAGGAAGCAAAATGAAGTTGAAAGTAATAGAAGACAGTAGTAGTAGCAGCAGGTAAGTCAAAGGTACAACTTGACATGCTACATTATGCTGCAGCACTGCTTCCCACAGCTTCTGTATAGTCTAACATGTTGCCATACCTGATCCCATTCCAACACTCTGTGATATTTATTGGAACCTATGTCCTTGCCATCTAGGCACCCTAGGTAGCTGACATCTCCTGAACAGATATAAAACACATCACATTGACACAAAAGGGTTAACATGACATGGCACGGCCTTAGCACACGTAACCACCTTGGCATCATGATGCCTCAGGCTATAACATGGACCAGAGACTACCTGACAGACCTCTGTGTATACCTCAGACAAGCTGCTGACAAGATCTGAAAATGATTATGTATGGTGTTTGAATAAGAATGTCTCCCAGAGGCCAAAGTACGTGATTGCTTGTTCCCCAGCTAGTGGCACTGTTTCGGGAGGTTTAGCAGGTGTTGCTTTGCTGGATGAAATAGCTCAGTTGCATCGGGTTTTTAAGAGTTCATAGACTCTAGCTACTTCTAGGTTTCTCCTTCTTCTCTGAGTTTAAGGTAGAGTACGTGATCGCTCGGTTTCCTGCTCTTGTCACCGAGCCTCTCCCTCTGAAACCATAATCTAAAATAAACTCTGCACTTTGTGAGTTCCCTTGTTCATGGTGTTTTATCACAGCAACAGAAAAATAACTAAGAAATTGTGGCTCTTGTAATTTCTAGCACTCAAGAGGTAAAAGAAAGAAAATCCAGAGTACGAGGCTAGCCTGAACTGAACAGCAAAACCAGCGAAACACTGTCTTCAAAACAGCAAAAGCTCAATTAATAAACCAGGAGTGGCCCAGGTTGTGACCCACTGATCTCACCTGGAGATTCTTAAAAATTTGCCTTGGATACAAGCCAGATAAAGCATCTATCATTTCTCAGAAGGACCCTGGGTCCCAGACATTAGCAACACAATCAGACATGAGACAGGACATGTCCAGGTTAGAAAGATGTAGGAACATCATTTTCATAGCCCAGTCTGTCTGCCTGATACAAATTACATTATCAGCTAGAGACCTTAGTTGTGGGCAAGTTGGATCCAGCAGCCCAGTGCCCACCTGGAGTAAAGAGCATGGGCTTCGTGAAAGTGGGTGGTCTGGACTGACGAGGTGACTCGGTGGATAAAAGCACTTGTCATACAAGTCTGAGGATCAGACCACGAATCCCTTGAACTAGATGAGACAACACATGCCTGCAATCGCGGTGTTATCATGGTAATATAGGAGCCAGACACAAGAGGGTTGTCCACCTTCCCCTGAAGTTTGAGGTCTATCCAAGTGGTGTGTATATACAGGAACAGACAATGAGGGACTGTGTCTCAAGCAAGATGCAAGGCAAGGGTCAACACCCAAGGTGCCCTCTAACCTTCACACATGTGCCACAGCAAATGCATGCCTGCACGCGCACACACAAACATGACCTTCCATGAATATTTTAAAAAGTAAAGTGGGGTGATCGATTCAGGTGCTCAAGTTCCAGGGAATAATTGAAATAATTTGGCAGCCAGAGGGTGTCAGGCTCATGCCCGGCAAGGGACAGAGCTGTGGTGATGCTTCTCTTTCCCTTCTCAGCCTGGTCTATCCCAAGATGGGAAGACGAAAATGCAAGAGAAAGGGGCTAGGCTGTGATGGGTGTCTTGCAGGGCGATTTCTGGACCCTAACAAGACACCAGTCAACATAAGGCATTCAACCAGCTGGACAGGGTGGAAAGATCAACTCAGCAGAGTTGGATGGTATAGAAATAATAGCCTCTTTGCTCTCTTTGCTCTGAACCTGGGGATGTTTTTTTCTGGTTCTGGGCCTTGGTCTCAGATATTTCTGATGCCTATGGGGACACCTGGACTTGCCTTCAATATTCTTACTCATGCCCACAGACATGGCTTGAACAACTCCTTTCCCAGGAAGCCTTTGCACATATTCTAGCAGAGACCACACCCTTCCACTTAGCTATCAGGGCCCCACTCCCTCTGACAACACAAGGTTAGGGTTGTTCCTGTCAAGTGCTTTTCTTTTTTGGGAGGGGAGTTTGACACAGGGTTTCTCTATAGCTTTAGAGCCTGTCCTGGAACTCTGTAGACCAGGCTGGCTTCGAACTCACAGAGATCTGCCTGCCTCTTCCTCCTGAGTGCAGGGATTAAAGGCGTGAACCACCACCACCACCTGGCATCCTCGTCAAGTTCTGTCTCAAGAATTGACTTCCTCTAGGATAGGATCTAAGGAGGAAGACACCTGGGAACCTGGAACATCCCAGAACACCAAGCTCTAGGTAGGTCCAGAAAGGACAGTTGTGTGGGAGCTGGTAAAACTACGAAGAGGGCAGAGAGGCTGATGGGAGAAAGGAGAGACTGGACCACTATAGGAGCCATGCTAAAATATGTGGTTAGGAACTGGAAGCCCTCCGATTCCCATCACCGCCAGCTCCCCTGGGTACCTGAGGCATTGAGGATAGATCGGACGATGTCAGTGTGGCACAGAGTGATAGTGGGGAACATTGGACCGATCCACAGCATGAAGCCCTGAGGGTAGGTGGCTACCAGCTGAGTCAATGTCTTCATGCCCTGCTCTGTAGGAGTTATCTGCAAGCAACACAGGCACAGTCATCTCCTGAGGTGGTTTATCTCAGGGATCAAGTTGGCTGGGTTGAGAGATGCCCAGTAGGGATGCTCGAGACCTCTGGGTGCATCTGCAATGGTGTTTCAAAAAGAATTATTCTTTGCATTGGTAGGCAGTGTGGACAACACCATCCAACCCAGAGAAGGGGAAAATTTGATCCCTTTTCCAAAGCTGGTACATTCATCTTCTCCTGGCATCAGATATCAAAATTCAGGTTCTTGAGGTGATGCTGAGCTCTGGTGTCGTAAGCCTTTCTCTGTCCTACCTGCCAGCTTCCAAGTCATGACACAGAGACTTATTATTAATTATTAAAGTTCGGCCAATAGCCCAGGCTTGTTTCTAACTAGCTCTTATAACTTAAATCAACCCATTTTCCAGCCCTACAGAAAGTAATAGAAGGAAAATCGCAACCCAAGGAACCCAACATTGCCAACACTGCCTACAATAACTCAGGCATCTAGCGACCCTTCACCAGCACAACTCAAAGAAGGGAGACACACAAACTCTACTACCAAAAACAATAAGAATAACCAGAGTAAACCACCACTGGTCATTAATATCACTTAATATTAATGGGTTCAATTCACTTATAAAAAGGCACAGGCTAAGAGATTGGATATGAAAACAGGACCCACCATTCTGCTGTTTGCAAGAAACACATCTCAACCACAAAGACAGGCATCTACTCAGAGTAAAGGGTTGGGAAAAGGTGTCTCAAGCAAATGGTCCTAAGAAAAAAGCAGGTGTGGCCATACTAATTTCTAACAAAACTGACTTCAAACTAAAATCAATCAGAAGAGATCGAGATGGACACTTTATACTCATAACAGGAACAATTCATCAGGATGAAGTCTCAATCCTGAATATCTATGCCTCTAATATAAAAGCACCCACTTATGTAAAAGAAATATTACTAGAACTCAAGGCAGACATCAAACCACACACACTAGTAGTAGGAGACTTCAACACTCCTCTCTCACCAATGGACAGGTCAATCAGACAGAAACCTAATAGAGAATTAAGAGAATTATTGGAGGTAATGAAGCAAATGGATTTAACAGACATCTATAGAACACTCCACCCAAATAGGAAAGAATATACCTTCTTCTCTGCAGCTCATGGAACCTTCTCAAAAATTGACCACATACTTGGAAACAAAGGAAACAAAAAAAATATCAGTGTCCACCTGTGTCTTATCAGATCACCATGGATTAAAGTTAGAAGGCAACAACAACGCTACCCCCAGAAAGCCAACAAACTCATGGAAACTGAACAGTCAACTACTGAACCACACCTGGGTCAAGGAAGAAATTAAGAAAGAAATTAAAATCTTCCTTGAATTTAATCAAAATAAAGGAGCAGAAGACTGGAAATAATCAAACTGAGGGCTGAAACCAACAAAATAGAAACACAGAAAACAGTCCAAAGAATCAATGAAACAAAAAGTTGGTTCTTGGAGAAAATCAACAAGATCGACAAACCCCTATCCAAACTAATTAAACAACAGAGAGAGAACACACAAATAAATAAGATCAGAAATGAAAAGGGGGACATAACCACAGACACAGAGGAAATTCAGAGAATCATTAGATCTTACTACAAAAGCCTGTATGCCACAAAACTGGAAAATACAAAAGAAATGAACAGTTTTTTAGATAAGTACCATATACCAAAGCTAAACCAAGACCAGGTGAACGATCTAAATAGACCTGTTAGTTGCGAAGAACTACAATCTGTTATCAAATATCTCCCTTCCCAAAAAAGCCCAGGACCAGATGGTTTCATTGCAGAATTCTACCAGAACTTCCAAGAAGAGCTAATACCTATACTCCTTAATGTATTTCACAATATAGAAACAGAAGAGTCATTGCCAAATTCCTTTTATGAAGCTACAGTTACCCTGATACCAAAACCACACAAAGACCCAACCAAGAAAGAGAATTACAGGCCTATCTCACTCATGAATATCGATGCAAAAATTCTCAACAAAATACATGCAAACCGAGTCCAAGAACACATTAGAAAAATTATCCATTATGATCGAGTAGGCTTCATCCCAGAGATGCAGGGCTGGTTCAACATACGAAAATCAACCCATTTCTATTATTTACTTTCTGTTTTGTGACTTTATGGCCTTTTCTCCGTAGTGTCCACCTTCTTGCTCTGTGTCCTTTCAAGTCTCTGCCTTCTTCCCAGTGTCTTCTCTGCCCCCCAAATCCTACCTAGGTATTGGCCATTCAGTTATTTATTTATTTATTGTTTTTCAAGATAGGGTTCCTCTGTGTTGCAGCTCTGGCTGTCCTGGAACTCGCTCTATAGACCTATCTGGCCTTGAACTCTCAGAGATCCACCTGTCTTTGCCTCCCAAGTGCTGAGATTAAAGGCATGCACCACCATTGCTCAGCAGCCATTCAGCTTTTTATTAAACCAATCTGGGTGACACATCTTCACAGTGTACAAAAAGATTACTCTACAACTCTCGAGTACTTACACCTGAGCCCCTTCACACCCCTGAGTTTTCACATTGTTGTTCCAAGACTGAGTTGTCATAGCCTGGATTCCTATTTGCAGATGGCATAGTGAGGTATTCCTCCATCTCCACAAAGACATAAACCAATTCCCATAATGCAATGGACCTCCTCTCTTCTACCCTGCTTTATATATATGTATACATATGTATGTGTGTACACATGACTGCAGATGCATGATCCTATGTCAAAGATAGACTGCACAGGTGAATTTATCTCTTATGGCTGCAATGAAGCTAAAGAATCCCTATTGCTTATTATTTTTCTTATACTTTTCTATGTTTAGATACATTCAGATACATAAATACCATGATATAACAAATTGCCTACAATGTTAAGGAAAGCACCATGATGTACAGATTTGTACAACAATTGGTACCAGATAGCCTAGGTGCACAGAAAACCACACATAGCACGTTTGTGTTAGTAGGCTCTGATGTCAGCACAATGACAATACCAGTTTTGGACAAATTTCTCAGAATGTCCCCATCACTCCTTGATGTATCATTCTCTCTCTTTCTCTCTCTCTCTCTCTCTCTCTCTCTCTCTCTCTCTCTCTCTGCGCGCGCGCGCGCGTGTGTGTGTGTGTGTGTGTGTACTACTTGTCCCCCTTCTTCAGAAAACCATAACTAAGTCACTTTTGCAGGAGCATCAGCAGGCGCCTTCTGCAGCCTCTGAAAGTGACACAGCTTCCGCCGTAAGTGAACCTGTGTCTCGATTTTGAAGTGATGAAGGGAACCCTTGTCTCTTTCTGTTTTGTTCTTCCCAGGGACATGCCCAAGGCCCAAGTGTACATTTCAGGCCCAGTGGACAAGTTAGGTTGTGTACCTATGACCTTTTATGTCCTGGCTGGGCCACAACATCTCCAGTTCTTCCCCTGGAGAAAGGGCCACACACCAGGGACCTCCAGCCTTGCCAGGTTCCGGGGGAGTAGAATTGATAGCAACTGCCACCCACCAGCACCCACTGGTTGACCACCAGTCTCAGAGCACCTGGAACCTCTGTGCACAGCCCACCCTGGGCCATTTGCAAGCCAAACTACGGCAGCTAAGCCACCTAAATGGGAGAGCAGATGGAACTCAAAGTTCAAAATGTTGGGTAAAGGGTGGGGTCAAGGAAGGTTCATGGAGGATGAGTGGACAGATTTTATCCAGGTAACACAACAACAGGTAACACTGGTCTATCTTATAGAAGAACATGATCAGGAGGAAATGGCCCAGGGAGGGAGGTGGAGAGTCAGCCTGTACTCTGCTATAGTGCCCCACCACAGCTGAGAGGGCTGTGCCCCACCTGAGCAGTTAGGGAGAGAGATCAAAGATCAAAGATCAATACTACAGAACGGTAGGACAGAGATGGGCTCACACAAAGGAACTGCCACAGTCCCCCTGGAGACCTCAACTCTAATAAGCAGACACTGAGAAGAGGTCATGGGTCTTCACTCTGTAGATCCCATCCTGAGAACTTCTCAGTGTTCCCCAGTGTGAGGAAGACAGTTGGAAATGACACAGCAGACTGGAGTGGGAACCCAGAGAGACGAGAAGGGAAGGCATACCCAAGATCATCAGCTAACCCACTCCATCAGCCTGAGCCCCATTTCTAGCCCCTTAAAAGACTGTCCACTCTGACATTCCCCATCCTGATGCCACACTTACCATGCCCACATGTCCCAGAAGCCAGTTCTGTTTGGGAGGCTGAGGGAAACAACGAAGGCGATGGTAGCTCCCATATACGGCATAGATCTGGGTCAGAATTCGGGCCAGGAGCCAGAGGACACCAATGGGCAGCAGGAGCTGCCATGGGGAGGCCCACTCAGGCCCCAGTGCTAGCCAGGACAGGCTCAGCTGTGACATCCTGCTGGGTGGATCAACAGCACAGTGAAGAACAGAGGTCCAGGAAAGAGGCGGGAATCTCCAGAGACACTGAAAAGAGGACCAAGCAGGGAGGAGGAGGAGTAAGATCCAGGGAAGTGCAGGGGAAGGGGCTATAAGAGTGGAGAAGAGGAGGAAGGGAAGGAGGAGCACAGTGATAGGGGGGAAGGGCCAGGGCTAGCAAAACAGAAGAAGAAGAGAGATTGATCAGGATTTAAGACCTCCCTAAATTATGCAAAACTAACCAGGGGTTTGGTTATTCAGAAGCTACCATGCCCAAGGCCAGCTGGCTCCCTGTGGCATTTGTGTGTGGCCAGCTGGCTTTCTGCCCTACCCTGCCCTGCCCTGCCCTTGGGTTGTATGTTCCCTACTCCAGATTAGGTCCCTACGACGTCACTGCCCCCCAGCCTGACACTTCCTCTCAGGAACAGCAATCTACCATACCTTTCCACTCCTCTTCTGGGACTCCTTTCTCCCTGGCTTCTGGAGGCTGGGGGGCTGGGTCATTCTAAACCAGCCAATCCCTGTCAAGCCTGGATGCCTCCTCCTTGCCTGGGAAAGTGGCCAAGATGGGGGTAGAATTAGCTTGGTGCAGAGACCAATCATCATAGACCGGCAAAACATGAATCTTAGGACTATTGCGGGACAAGGTTGATGCTGAGTTACATATTCCCAGCATTCCAGCTCCTCTGTGGATGTGGTACACTAAGTAAAAGGGTGAATTTGGGAATCCACAATCAGAATCTGACCAGCCTGGTCCCCATCATCTCCTGAGCTTCAGCCCAAAGGACTGTGATGATAGCAGGCACTGTTTTCCAGTGAGAAGGCTGTGGGACTGAAGAGTCTGCCCACCAGTTGCTCAGCCTGGTGGAGCGCAAGTCCTGTCTTCTCAGCAGAAACAAGACTTTCTGGCACACAAAGAAATCCCAATTGGGGTTTCCAGGTCCAAAGCTAGGGATCAAGAATACAGATGAGACTGGGGTGGTTAGAGCTGGGCAGTATGGTGTCCCATGTGGAGTGAGAGAGAGCTTGAGCACATATGAGATCCAGGGAAAGGTAAGTGTGAATTCACATGTGTGAATGCCAGCAGAAGCCAGAAGAAGGCATCTGCTCCCCTATAGCTTGAGTGGTGGTAAGACACCTGGCATGGGTGCTTGGAGCTGGCCCTCCGGGAGAGCAGGAAACATTCTTAACTCCTGAGTCATCTCTCTGGTTGCCTTTGTTTGTCCTTCTCTTCTCTCCTCTCCTCTCCTCTCCTCTCCTCTCCTCTCCTCTCCTCTCCTCTCCTCTCTTCCTTCCTTCCTTCCTTTTTTCCTCCCTCCCTCTCTCCCTTTCTCTTTCTTTCTTTCTTTCTTTCTTTTTCTTCCTCCCTCCTTTCCCCTCCACCCCTTCCTTCCCTTCTCCCTTTTTCTTTCTTTCTGTCTTTTGGAGACAGTTTCTCTGTGTCGTTCTGGCTGTCCTGGAACTTGTTCTATAGACCAGGCTAGCCTTGAACCCAAAGAGATCCACCTGCCCCTGCTTCCTGAGTGATGGGGTTACAAGATATGCACTCCCGAACCCAGACCAACTTCTTCTGTTTCTAAATTGGAGCCCAAATAACACTTTAGCTGTATCCACTCTCCTGTATGATCATAACTTGTGCATTTTGTTATTTTGAGGCAGTGTTTTATTTTATGTAGCTAAAGATGACTTATGCTTCTAAACCTCCTAATCCAGCCCTGATGCCATAATTACAGGTGTGCTCCAGAGTGCTCAGTTTTTGCAGAATTGGAGACCAAACCCAGGGCCCTCTTTTTTTTAATTTATTTTTATTTTATATTTATTAGTGTTTTGCCTGCAGGTAAGTCTGTGTGAGGAGGTCAGAAACTCTGGAACTGGAGTTACAGACAAGTGTGAGCTGCTATGCGTGTGCTGGGAACTGAACCCCAGTCCTCTGGAAGAGCAGCCAGTGCTCTTAACCATGCTGCTATCTCTGTAGTACCCTCCCTCCAGGCCTCTTCTATGTTAGGTAAGCACTCTACACACTGGGCTACAGTCCAGGCTTCTAATTTATATTTTTTTTACAAAAAAAAAGCTCAGGAGAGGAACAAGGACTTAAAGGGACAGTGGACAGGAGCAGTTACCGCTTAGGCTTTAGAGACAGAGCAGAGAGGAGGAGGGCTACTCATAGAAATGGATGGGAAGGGGTAAGAGGGGAGGAGATGATATTGAGGAGAAGGAAGAGGAAGAGAGGGAGATCAGACTGTGACACCATGGGAAAAACAGACGGATTCAGACCTAACTGAATGGGTATGACTCGTGACTCAGTTGCCTAGCGATCCCCATCTCCTGGACCACCTGCTCCCTGCAGCTGTGTTCACTCTACCCTGAGAGGATCCTATAGACCCACCACCAGCAGCTTGGTAAAGATGTCCCTGACTTCTTACCTGGAGGGGTTTATGAGGGGCTAGACTGGACCAGACAATCGCTGCCAGCTCTAACTGCCTGCTCCTGGCCTGGGAAGGTGGCCAAGATATGGGGGTAGGGCTGGCCTTGTTTAAAGGTAAGGCAATTGGGGTTGTAAAGCTCTTGATCCTTAGAACCTGGACACTCCCTTCTGGGATGGGGGACACGAATGGAGGTGTGGGCAAAGGTGATTGAGAGTTACCATGTGCCCAACACCCATGACCTTATAAGGACAGGACATATTAGGCAAAAGAATAGAATTTCAGAGGCCCAGGGGACCAGGATCAGGTAATCCCGGTGCCAGAGCAGCTTGCAAGACGGAAGGATCTGTGCAACATTTCTTGGCGTGTCACTAAGGTTCTGTGATGCTTTTGCCTGACAGCCTCACAGCCTGGGAAAATTCACGTTCTTCCTCCAAGGCTTGGAGTCTAAGAAGACCAGGGCTCAGGTGAAAAGGATCAGGAATAAAGAATCCAGCCCTGCTGGAGATTACCCAGGTCAGATTGCAAAGATAATAAGCCCAGCTGCCAGAACATGGCTGGGCTGGGCTGAGCTGCAGAGCAAGGGGTAGAGGGACATGTGGGGTGGAACTGAAAAGGCTTCTGAGGAGACGGGCGTCCACGAGGAGAGGGCAGAAAGGGGACACTGAGTCCTCTTTCTACATCTGACTGTGGGGATGGCCAGCTCTCTTGACTGCAGTTCTCACAGCTGGGGAGGCAGCTGTCCATGGAGGGTTTTTGAGGAGGAGAAAGGAGGGGCCAAGAAGAGGGAGTGAAGGAAGAGCCTGGTGATTCCTACAGGAGCTGCTGTGGGCAAGTCTTATGTGCAGAAAGTGGAGCGTGTAGAGAAATGTCTTAGTTAGGGTTTCTATTGCTGCGACAAAATACTATGACCAAAAAGCAAGTTGGGGAAAAAGCATTTATTTGGCTTACACTTCCACATTGCTTTTCATTATTGAAGGAAGCCAGGACAGGAACTCAAACAGGGCAGGATCCCGGAGATGGGAGCTGCTGAGAGGCTTCAGAGAGGTGCTGCTTACTGGCTTGCTTCCCTTGGTTTGCTCAGCCTGCTCTCTTATGGAACCCAGGACCATCAGCCCAGGGATGGCACCACCCGCAATGGGCTGGGCCCCCCTCATTGATCACCAGCTTACAGCTGGCTCTCATGGAGGCATTTCCTCTTCCTCTCTGATGATTTTAGCTTGTCTCAAGTTGACACACATAAACCAACTGGTACAGGAAAGTACTACATTATGCAGCATCTTCTCCATAAAATATGCTTACTGTATACTGGACGACCGTGGTGCATTCCTCTGGACAGGCTTATGAGGCTACTTTCTGGAAAGAAGAACTGGAGAGGAAGGTCCTCCCCTAGAAGGCAGCACTTTCTGACTGCAGCCCCGATATAAAGAGACCTGAAGGAAAACAGGCAGTGTTGCCTTTTCCTGCCCGCCTTCATGCCTTGTTGGCAAGTGGATCCACTTGGAATCTGCTGCTGTTTGTGGACACTGGAATCTAGATTCGCCATTCTTCCAATGTGTACTGAAGACCGATGGTTCTTCAGGTACCCTCCAGGTTTTGAACTGCGGAGGCATCCAGCTTCATGGACTGAGCAAGTACAAATTCTCAACTTCACCATACAGACTTCTCAGCCTCTGCACCATACAGATTCAGCCACAACTATGGAAGACATGCTGCACCCCTTAGTAACATATTCTCATTGTATTGGCTGTTCCTCTAAAGGACTGTGATGACCATGATAGTATAAAGTGTGTCTGTCCATTCTTGCATTCAGGCAACCTCAAGGAGTAAGTTTTCCTACCGTGCACTCCTCAGCAGTCTGGACCAGAGTCCTGATGTCACAGGGGGAGACGCAAGTGATGGCATCCAGAGGAGAAAAAATATTTATTTAATAGAAGAACTAACAAGCCCCTGCCCAGATCACATGATCCCCCCTGAACCACCCTGGACTTTGTCCAGACTTACTCTGTGATTGGTTCCAGAGAGCAAGTGCTCGAAGAGTCAGACTCCTAGCAGAGTGGTTACCAGAGAGGGTATGTGGGTAGAGTCAGGGTTCCTGACGCTGTAGGATGTTAGGAACGGCCTCACCTCCCTCTACCTGCTCATTGCCATCTCAGTTCAGTTAGCAAGAGCATCAGGAGGCTGCCTCTAGAGCCCTCAGAAGGGTGGTTTGTGCGCCTTCCCCAAATCCCCACCGCAGTCAGGGACACGTTGAACCCATCTCTTTCGTGCCTGCTGTTCTCAAACTGTCCTACAGAGGGAGCATTCTCCAAGGTCAGGAGACAAACAGGACCCACACTAGCCCTGCGGAGTCTTCCAGGATTTACACAGGCTTCTGTAGGAGGTCAGGGATCGACAAAACCCGGTCCCCCAACTCTTCATGAGCATTGCGATGCTAGGCAGAATCTTCAAAGCCTGTTCAGAGCAGGAAATGAAATGTAGCAATTACTCTAAGAAACAGTTTGCTCCACCATAAAGCAAAGAATGGAGTATTTCCTGGTGAAAAGGACCATTTTTTTTAAAAACTGATGGGCACCATAAAAAATGCACTCGGTTGTTCAAAATATGTGCAAGACATCTATAATGAAAACTAGTGCGAGAAATTCAAGGAGAACCAAATAAATGGAGAGACATACAATGTTCATGGATAGGATAACTCAACAATGTTAAAATGCTGATTCTCTTCAAACTGACCTAGTGATTTAAAGAAATCTTAAAATCCAAGCAGCATTCTTTGCAGAGGTAGACACTTCCATTTTGAAATTAATTAATTTTGAGACTGGATCTCACCATGTAGGTCAAAGTGTCCTGAAACTCCCTATATCCACCTGCCTCTGCCTTCTGAGTGCTAGGATTAAAGGTGTGCACTACCGTGTTCAGTTGATTATGACATTTATGTGAAAACTCAAAGGGCACAGAACTGCCAAAATTTATTTGAAAATAAAAGTAACACACTATACAGTTATGGGAATCACGGGGTTGGAGAGACAGCTCAGATGTTAAGAGCACTTGCTGATATGGAAGAGGATCAGGGTTCTGTCCTCAGGACCACAAGGCAGCTTACAACTGTCTGTAACTCTAGATCTGGGGGTCACAATGCCCAATTCTGGATTCTGTTGGCACCTATGCTTCTGCATTCAGTGTACACCAGCACATAAAATAAAAATAAATATGTTTCCTTTGAGACAGGGTATCTCTATATAGTCCTGGCTGTCCTGGAACTTGCTGTGTAGACTAGCCTTGATCCTTTGAGACAGGGTATCTCTATACAGTCCTGGCTGTCCTGGAACTTGCTGTGTAGACTAGCCTTGATCCTTTGAGACAGGACATCTCTATACAGTCCTGGCTGTCCCAGAACTCGCTGTGTAGACTAGCCTTGAATTCACAGATTCACTTGCCTCAGTTTCCTGGGTGATAAGATAAAGGCTTGCACCACTACACCTGTCATAAATAAACAGGCAGCCTTGAAAACATACACACAAGGAACCATCCAGACTTAGCAGGATATATTTAGGAATATATATGTATATACATATATGCATATAGTAGCAATTAATGAAAAAGAGGTCATGAATTTGAAGGAGGGTGGGGAAGGATATATGGGAGTTTGGAAGGAGAAAAGGGAAGGGAGAAGTGTTATAACTACATTATAATCTCTAAATAAATAAATATTATGGGAATACTGAGTATGGTGGCCAAAAGCTAGCAGTTGCAGTCACTTGAAACAGTCCACCCAGTGACTACCAAAATACAAAGTTTCTATTATTCTCCCAAACAAAGGGCACACAGCAACATTCCCAAGGGAATTTTACCCAGAGTTCACCGATTTCCTTTATTTGCTCAAAGTCTAAGATCTTTCTTGTTGTGCGATGCTCCCTAAGTTCAGATGTGGGTGAGTGCGGGCTGAAAGGCATAAAGTCAAAGGTGATTATCACTTCGATACACCAAAGAGTAGAGTCACCAATGTAGTAAGACCATTTAAAATTTCATTTGCGGGATCGTGGGGTGAGTCGGTAGGGAAGGCAGTCTGTTCCAAACCTGCTGGCTTGCATCAGTTCAGGGTTCTAGGCAGTGACTCTGATTCCCTTAAGCTGTTCTCTGACCTCCACATATGCATGGTGGCATGTGCACCCCCCCCCATGAAAATGAACATGTAAATGTACTTTAACATAAAGCAATAATGGCGGCGTGTGGAGGCATGTAACTTAATCCCAGCACCAAGGAAGCAGACACAGGTGAATTCTGTGAGTTTGAGGCTAGCCTGGTCTCCCTAGCAAGTACCGGGTGAGCCAGGGTTCCACAGTGAGGCTCTGTCTCAAATAATTGTAAACAAACATATAAATAACCTCGTGTGAGACTTGTTTCTGTTTATGGTAAGTTATTTCGTTATGTTTCTAGCTGTTTGTAACTCTCAAACGTGAATACTTTTCCAATTCTTTAAGTAAATATATGACATGAAAAGGTAATAAATACAGAGTCAGCTGGGAGTGTAGCTCAGTAGGGGAGAATGTGTTAGGCTCTGGGCCCAACCCCATCACTGACCCCCTAAAAAACAAAACACAAACAAACAAAAAAAAACCAAAGGCAATTTAGAAAAAGGAAGAAACCTAAAATTAAATGGACTTGAAATAGAATTTTGCTCTAAAGCCATTTCTCACATTAGAAAAGGAAAAAAAAAGCTGTCTATCTATCTATCATCTATCTATCTATCTATCTATCTATCATCTATCTATCTACCTACCTATCATCTATCTATCTATCTATCTATCTATCATCTATCTACCTATCTATCTATCTTTTATCTAGCTAGCTAGCTATCAATCATCTATCTACTATCTATCTATCTATCTACTATCTATCTATCTATCTATCTTTGTTTTTCGGCATAGGGTTTCTCTGTGTAACAGCCTGGCTGTCCTGGAACTTGCTCTGTAGACCAGGCCTACCTCTGCTTCTCAAGTGCTGGGATTAAAGGTGTGTGCAACCACTGTGTGGTAAAACTATTTATTTTCAATAACTTTTTTTTTTTGAGGCAGTGCTTGTGTATCCCAGGCTGGCTTGGAACTTGTGTAGCCAAGGATGGCCTTGAATTTCTGACCTCTGCCTCCAGCTCCCAAGTACTAAATTTTAGTCTTGTAACATGATTATGGGGTGCTGGGTTTGGTACCCAGGACTTCCTGCACTCTAGGCAACCATACTACCAATAGACCTGAGCCCAGCTTTGAGACAGTATTTCACTGTGTAGCCCAGGCTGACTTCAATCATTGGTCTCTAATGATCCTTTCCTTCAGCCTCCTGAGTAGGGGGAAGGATAGGCATGTGCCACCATGCCCAGCTGAAATTCAATTATTTTTTTAAACTAAGCATGCCTAGAGCAAAAGCCAAGGCTTAATTTTTTCTAATACTTAATTTATTTATTATGTATACAAGGTTCTGTTTCCGTGTTTACTTGAGCACCAGAAGAGCGCATCAGATCTCATTATAGATGGCTGTGAGCCACCATGTATGTAGTTGCTGGGAATTGAACTCAGGACCTCTGGAAGAACCACCAGTGCTCTTAACCTCTGAACTCTAGCCCCTGAACTTCAGTTTTAATGGTCTTGTGACGGGAAAAGAGAAGTCAAAGCCCGGAAATGATTCGATAAGGTAAGCTTGTCAGAGCCTCCTGCGAACAGTGAGAGACTGCTATTTCAGCAAGGTTGCTGAAAAGACAAAAGAAAGCGGGGTAGCCTGTCAGTATGATTTCATTTAAATTTTAGCTGCTTTAGCTATCACAAGCCCTGAAAATTATTTAACACCATCCTCCAGTGTTCCAAGCTTGAGGAACAATCGTCTTCCGATTCTACAACTGTCCCTTATCAAGTCTGGTCTCGCTTAGCGATCCACTTCTGTAAGTGCAGCATCAAGAAGACAGAAGAAGCAGGAGGATCGCGCTAAGTTTGACGAAAGAGGATAAAAAGGTGGAAACGTAGTTGGAAAGTTTCTGCATCCCAATAAGCCTCTCCGCCAACGCAATAATCCAAATCAGGCCAAATTAGAAAAAGCCCAGGTTTAATAGATATCACGCTCCGGGATGGCTTTCTAGCCCCGCAGAGAGGAGACAGGAAAGGAAGACTGAAAACCCATGTGTTTGTTCTCTGGGGGGGGGGGGGGGGGGGATTTTAATACCCTGTGGAAGTAGTTTTGAGCATCCCTGGGGAGGAGGTCATCGTTTGGCGGACTTTCTCAGGAGTGGAGTCTGGACTGAGGCAGCACCAGAAAAGAGGGCTTGGAGCTTCCATGCGAACATTCCAGACTCTTTGGGTATATGGATGCCAGGGGCTGGCAAATAGTGAATTTAAGGGTTTGCCTCAAATGACCACAGAGACTCAATTCTGCCGGAAAGACTGTTCCCCTCTCCTACTCAAAACACCTGTGGTAGCTCTCATAGGATGGAGTCTAGGCTTGAGCTCCAGGAGAACACTCATCAGCAAGAGGCGTCAAATTCTTAATTGGTGCTCGCCGCCCAGGCATAGAAGACAGTTCTACTTAGTCAAAAATCCAAAGAGGTAAGCGGGTGGGTGGGGTGGAACCAGGCCAGGCGTGGAGGTCACTGTGTACTGCTTAGCGGCTCCACCCGCAGCCACAGCCCGCCCTCCGCGCGCAGGATCAGCTCCGGCTGCCTGCGGGGCTCCTTGTCGTCGGGCCGGAGGCGGAAGCGCAGTAGTGTGAGCGCCAGCGCCACCTTCATCTCGCTCATGGCGAAAGTCTGTCCTATGCAGTTCCTGCGGGAGGACAGGGTGGGGACTGCACCGGGACCCAGGCAGGCACTCCCCAGCCAGACACACCCTCGGACCCAATCTGACCGGGTCTCTGATGCGCCTGGTCAGTGTGAGAGGCAGAAGGGCACTGATGTGCCTGGGACCCTGCATAGCCTTCAGTATTACTGGGGCATAGCTTCAGTGACAACTCAGACCAGGGCAGGACTGAGAGTACAGAGCCTTTGACCTTGCAACCCCGGGTTTTGCAGCCTTTTGCACACAATCCAAGCAAAGGTCGGTAAGGAGACCCAGAATCTTGACCCTATTGTCCCCTGAACCCACCATCGGACCCAGATATCCCCGCCCCCGCTTTACCCCAAGATCACCGATCTTACCTGGGCCCCGCAGAGAAGGGAATAAAAGCCAGAGGCGACCTCTTCTGTGGAGTTTCTGGGTCAAATCTGAAGGGGTCATAGACCTGCAAGCCAGGCAAGACTATGTATGCTAAAGGGTCGTGTCTCTCGCCACATTCTGCTGGCCGCAGAAAAGACAAACATAGAAAAAGCCAGATGGTTTCCCAGGTAGGCCTCTTCCCCAGGTCCCAGAGTTGGGGAAAGGGCAGGGTCACACCTCAGGATCTGGCCAGACGGAAGGGTTGTGATGAACCCCGAAAATGCTGATGACACAGACATTCCCTGTCGAGTAAGGGGACAATGATGAAAAGGTCCACTTTGTTTCTGGGGACCACCATCCTAACCAGACCCACTGATACGGAGGGCACCTTTGGGGATGACCCGGCCATCTGGCAGCACAACATCCTTGGTGCAGCATCGGGAGATCATCGTAACCGGAGGATGCAGGCGCAGACTCTCCTTGATGCACATGGTCAGGAAGGGCAGCTGGGCCAGGTCGTCCCTGAGGAAGCCAACACATAGTTAACCAGGAGCAAGACCTAAGCCCTGCCCAGCCTCTCTGCCACTCGGTGAGACTGATCCATACACAGTTTTGTACCAAAACTATTGTTCTTAAAAAATAACTAATTTTTTTAAATTATGAGTGTGCATGTGTCTTCCACTTATGTCTGTGGAGGCCAAAAGAGGGAGTCAGACTCCCTGTAGGTGGAATTATAGGTTGTTGTGACCTGTCTGTTGTTGGTGTTGGGATCTAAACTAGATTTCTCTGGAAAAATAGTTAAGGGCTCTTAATTGTTGAGCCCTCTCTGTATCCCCTTGGCTTTGGTTTTTTTCAGGTCCCATGTTCACCTTGAACTAGTTATGTAATAAAGGGTGACCTTTAACCTTGATTCCCTTGCTTCCACTTTCTAAGTGCTGGAATGAAAGGGATATTAGTGCACTCTAGACATGCTCGTGAATACATTAATATCTGGTAAAATAAAGAGGGTGCGCATGGCTCCATAGAGAAACCCTGTCTCAAAAAACAAACAGAAAGGGAGGGAGGGAGGGAGGGAGGGAGAAAAGAAAGAAAGAAAGAAAGAAAGAAGAAAAGAAAGAAAGAAGGAAGGGAGGGAGGGAAGGAGGAGGGAGGGATAAATACACCAGATTATGAGTTAACAGAGATGAAAGACTTCTGGCAGTGGGAGGGATGTTATTTCACATCTATTCCAGGTAAGAATTAACAAGGTATGAAGACTGGCTGAGGTGTGAGGTGGTAGAGGGGACCCATGCATTGATCCTGGGGATGTAGACATGTACAGAGGCTACCTGTAGTGAACAGATGGTAGCTCAGGGACCCAATACTAGGGTACTTGAAAAACAAGGTCTGTACGATGAGCTAGGGCTGGGGATGAAGCTCAAGCTCAAGTGCTGAAGCTCAGCACTTACTACTGTGTCCAAGGCCCGGGCTCCATCCCTGGCACTGAAAAGAGAAAGCAGTAAACTAAACATTCTTAGGGTTATAGATGGTTGATAAGACCAGAATGATTTTTCCATCTCTAATAAAGAAGAACCAGGAAGAGACTTTGAATATGTCATGAATTCTCGGGGGCTGGGAAAATGGCTCATTAGATAAAATGCTTGCCATGCAAGCATGAAGAGTGAAGTTTTGTTCTCCAACCAGGAGATGGGTAGAATACATCTAGGCAGGAAAACTAAACCTAATGCTAGTAGAAAGTTGGCAGAGTCAGTGAAAAGCCATGTAGCTGCCACAGGAGACAGATGTCTCTGACGGAGCTGCTGAAACTTTGCTGGTAGGCCATGACCTTGTGGTGATGCACAGATTAATGGAGATGGGTTAGTTTAGAAAGTAAGAGCTAGCTAGAAATATGCTTAAGCTATTGGCCAAACAGTGTTGCACATAATATTGTTTCTGTGTGATAATTTCTGGAGTCTGAGTGGCCAGGAAACGAACAAGCAGCCCCCCAACAAATTGGTGCCAATGTGGGTGACTACATCTTTAAAACCTGAGAGAGCATTATTTTTTCCCTTGGATGGGCTCTGTTTGCTTGCGGCAAGTAGGAACACCATGGCTCCTTTAAGAGAGGTCTTTCTGATTCAGTGGTAGCAGAAAAAAGAAACCAAAATACTCCAAAAACATGCAGTTTCAAAATGGAAGCTTCCCAGAACAAACTCTGGCTTTTTTTAGGAGGCCAAGCACTTGAATGGGGTTTGTGGGCAGAATGCTGCAAGTCACTTGGTGGCAGCATGGGCCAACTGGTTACCAGAGTTGAGGTGGTGAGTGTGGCTCCCACTCAGCAGTCTCAGAGGCAGTGAATGGACTTCCACCATGTTGGATTGGGTGGACCAAGCAGACAGGACCATGGAATTGGTCCTAGACATGCCTGCTTAGTAATAATAAAGAAAAAGGGTGCTTCTGGTCAGAATATAATTACAGATATGCAATAAAGACAGATTCAGATGAAAAAAACCTATAAATGGGTCACAATGTTGAATAAATGTATGCAGGCTTGAGAGAGAAAGAAAAAAAGTATAGACAGTTATGATATAAAAGATCACAGACAGTCATAGGTTAAAGGAGTAAAGATTATAAAAAATATATTAAACTTATAGAAAAAGTAATAGCATAAGAAAAATAAGCCACATAAAGATGAAAAATACACAGAGAGTCTAGATTATGTATATTATTGTGTTTTCTTTGAGTTTTTTGATTGTGAATGAACTAAGTACAGAGAGACATTTCATTGTATAGGCTGTTAAGCTAAATATATATTTTTAAAGGTATCTTGACTTCAAAATTTTGTCTAAGGATTTGTTGCTTTTTTATTTCCACAGAGGATTAGAACCTGTGGATTCCTTCTAGACTAATGTGGTTTTATGGACTAAAACCCCCGTGAAAGGTCGCTGTGAACATCCCCCAAAATTACTTTGCCCAACTAAAATAAATGTTTGTTTACATTTAAAGGGGGAAATGTTATAGAGAATACTTTGCATTGGTATGGATCTTGGTTTACTGACATAAATTTAAGGTCAATTTGGTTATATGTATATTTCTGCTATTGATTAAGGTATAGTGCTTGTGCAGCTCATTTAAAAATATAATGTATAATTAAGAAATATCGGTCAATAGAGAGTCATTTATAATAGTCAAGCTTGTAGTCATGTTAGTTAGGTTTTCTAGATGTACAGAGAGGTATTTTCAGATTGATAGATATTCTTCAGATCTTTCAAAGACTACAGAATATGGCACTTAAAATGTTTTAAGAACCAAGCTGAATGCTGCGAGAAAGTAGGTAAAGTCAGTGAGAATCCATGTAGCTGCCACAGGAGACAGAAACCTCTGCTGGAGCCCGCTGAGTCTTTGCTGGTAGGCCACGACCTTGTAGTGATGCACAGATTAATGGAGATAGGTTAGTTTAGGAAGTAAGAGCTAGCTAGAAATACACTTAAGCTTTTGGCCAAACAGTATTGCAAATAATAAAGTTTCTGTGTGGTTATTTCGAGTCTGAGCAGTGGGGAAACCAACAAGCAGCCTCCTCTAACACTAGATGTATTGGTATGTGCTTGTGATTTCACACAGAGGCAAGCAGATCTGTCTGAGCTAGATTCCAGCCTGGTCTATAACTAAGTTCTAGGACAGCCAAAGCTACATAGTGACAGCTGTCTCAAAACAAAAATTAAAAACATTTTTAAAATGTATTGATCAGTAAGAAAAATAAAAACCATAAAAATTCCAGAGATAGGAAAACAAAGTAATTTGTCACAGAAAAAGACATATGCACGGCTGATCAAAAGATGAATGCCATGTCTAACACCATTAGCACATACAGTGGTATTTATTCATGTAGCAGAGTGAGCTACAACTTTTCAGATTCACAAACACTCCCAAGTTCCACACACATACTGAAGACACAAAGAAGTGAGCACTCTCCGGTCTCTGTGTGGAAGGGGATTTTCCAAGAGCTACTACGTTATAGAACTCATGAGTGATGTTTTGAAATTATTTGTGTGTATGTGTGATTGTGTGTGTGTGTGTGTGTGTGTGTGTGTCCATGAAGGCACCTGCAGAGACCAGAGAAGGCAACAGATTCCCTGGAGTTGGAGTTTCAGGCAGTTGTGAATCACCCGGCGTGGGTGCTAGAAACCAAAATCTGGTCCTCTGCAAGAACAGCAAGTGCTCTTAGATGCTGATCCCACGTCTCTAATCCCAAAGCATTTTTAAATACACAGTTTAACAGCTCATATTCTAAAGGTCTGACTTTAGCAACTGAAGTCTTGGAATTTGTTCTGCACAGGAATTCACACTTTATACACAGGGTTGAACTGAAGTACACAGATACTCGCTGCATTGTGTTTGTTAGATGAAAAGGCTGAAGGACCAGCAAGAAGGCTCAGAGGGTAAAGGCACAACCCACAAGTACACAGTAATAAATAAATAAATAAATAAATAAATAAATAAATAAATAAGTAAAAAAGAGAAAAAGATTAGAAGCTAGGCAAATGTTCATTAAGTTGGGAATGTATTGATAAAATCATGATATATTCTGGCTGCCTTAAACACCACAACACACATTTTTCTTTTTTTTTTTTAACCTTGAGTAAAGTCTTATTTGTAGCCAAGTCTACACACTATAATCTGCAGCAGTCTCCATAGTTCTGACATTGCAGCCTGAAGGCTTTCCCACTCATGTTTATCTTGGATCTTACATTGACTTCCAAAGGTCTTCAGTGTACACACCTTTGATTAAAGTTCAAGTTATTTGTTGATTTATTGAGACAGAGTTTCTCTGTGTAACCCTGGCTGTCCTGGAACTCAATCTGTAGACCAGGCTGGCCTCAAACTCACAGAAATCTGTCTGCCCCCTCCTGCCTCCCAAGTGCTGGGATTAAAGGTGTGTGCCACCACCCACCGGGAAGCTCAAATTCTTAATAGTTTTAAAGTGTTGCATTTCCAGCTCCAGTCTCATGAGGAACCTCCCTAGTCCTCACATGCATTTTCTAAGCATCCAGGCACATTATTCTCCCTGACCCCTAAGCATGTCAAACTGTCTGATGCATGCTTTCTTTCTGGTATAGCAAAGATGTCTCCTTAAACTGAAGAAGTTCTGAGTGCCTCGTTCACTGTGCTATCAAGCAGCTTGGCTTCCTTTATTTTTTTGCTTCATCAGTTAAGATCAGCCGTTCTGCAGAATGAAGCAGGATGATCACTTGAGTCCGTCAGTTTGGTACCAGCCTGGGCAGTATAGCAAATATCCCACCACAAACTGACCAACTTAAAAACGCATCTAGGAATGGGCACGGTGACATGATTTTATAATTCCAGCACTCAAGAAGGGGCATGAGAATGTGTAGAACTTAAAGCTGAGGCCTCTCAGCACTAGTGCTCCCCCTCCTCTGGGAACCAAGGACCTAACAACTACACATGCACATACTGGAATGATGGAGGAAGGTCATTGGTTAAAAAAATAAAGAAACTGCTTGGCTGGCCCTCATAGGTTAAAACATAGGTGGGAGGAGTAAACAGAACAGAATGCTGGGAGGAAGAGGAAGTGAGCTCAGACTCGACAGCTCTCCTCTCGGGAGCAGACGCCTCAGAGAGACGCCATGCTCCCCTTTCCCGGGAGGAGGCAAGAGCTCTGCTCTCTGAGGCACACGCAATGAAGCGCCGACCCAGGATGGACGTAGGCTAGAATCTTCCGGGTAAGCGCACCTTGGGGTGCTACACACAGATGATTAGAAATGGGCTAAATTAATATGTGAGAATTAGCCTAGAAGAGAATGGGCCAAGCAGTGTTTAAATGAATACAGTTTGTGTGTTGTTATTTCGGGCATAAGCTAGCAGCCGGCCGGGGTGCTGGGGACGCAGCCCCGCCGCTCTTATTACTACACTGGAATGTTGGGGATTGTCCTTGTGGATGTTCTCCAGATAGAACTCAGTTATTAGAATTGGGGCAAGATAACCCTTAGATGTTGACTCAGTTCCTCAGATATGGTTAGGATGACTCACAGATGTTCCCCTTTACCCCGCCTGATCTAGCAACCACTCTCTTGTCGTGGCTCAGACCAATCATTGCTAATAGCCATTTGAATAAGCCAATCCCAATAGTTGGAAAACAACCCCCAAAGTAGCCTATACCAGCTATTCAGGGTCTTTCTGGCTTCTCGAATGCTGAAAGACCCTGTTGTGACAGAATTAATAAAATCCTCATGCTTTTACATCAACTAAAGTACAGATCATGGTGTGAGAGGTGGTCTCTTGGGGCAACTCCTCCTCAGTGATTGGACTTCAGGGTCCAATAGATGGATCTGAGGTCACCCTAGTGTCTTAAGGTAGCTATCGCTGTGAAGAGCCACCATGACCATGGCAACTCTTATAAAGGAAGATATTTCAATGGGGCTGGCTTACAGTTTCAGAGGTTTAGTCCATTATCATTATGATAGGAAGCATGGTGGTGTGCAGGCAGACATGGTGTTGGAGAAGGAGCTGAGAGCTTTGAGGTATCAGAAGCTCAAGGCAGCTCGCTTCCCAGGATCCCCTGTCTACAGTGCACTCAGATGATTTATAAAAGTTTGCTAATTTTGACTAGCAAATTAGTGAGGTGGTAAATGTGGGCTTTGGGGGGGAGAGTTCGAGACAGGGTTTCTCTGTAGCTTTGGAACCTGTCCTGAACTCACTCTGTAGACCAGGCTGGCCTCGAACTCACAGAGATCCGACTGCCTCTGCCTCCCAAGTGCTGGGATTAAAGGCGTGTGCCACAACTGCCCAGCTAACTGTGGGCTTTGAGAGGTCTCCGTCACTAAGCATACAGTCTTTCTTTTGCTAGCCATCTCCCTGAGCTCAGCTTCTACGTACACCAAGCAATAATGGAAGAATCAACCAAAGGAGATTCTCTTCTCCATCTGGGGAGCAGAGCCAAAGAGAAGGGCTATAGAACAGATCACAAGGACCTACACTCACCATTCAATCTCCTCTGGATCACGGTCCCTCAGCAGCTTCCGCACCTCCTGCCGGCAGCGCTCCTGGTATTCTGGGTGCCTCGCAAGGTTGTACAGGGTCCAGGAGAGCCCACTAGCTGTAGTGTCATGACCTGCAGGATCAACAGGAAGACAGGCTGGGCAGTGTCTAGGCAGCAAGGTCCTTAGGAAGGCTGGGGAACCGGTGGATGCAAGGAATGGAGAGGTCCTGGGTTTCCCCTGACAGATGACTCTTAGGTCTAGGAGATCTTTCCCTTTCTGTAACCCTACATAGGGACTCTCACCTCCAAACATGAAGGTGTCAGCCTCTGCCCGAATGTCCTCATCAGACAGCTCCTCTCCATGTTCATCCTGTAGACAAAGCAAGACCACAGCTCATACAGTGACTGAACACTAATAAGCCTGTCTTGAGACAGGGCCTGACATTCACTGTGCACACAGGATTCCCTTGTATTATCTCCAGGGCCTTCCACACAATTTTGTCCTTGGCTTTTTACTGTTATTTGCTTCTTCTACACAGCATCCAGCAGTCACCTCTAAAACTTATCTCTAAACTTTTCCTCCTTTTTACAACCATTGTTTATGCCTCCCTAGTACTCTCTAGATTAAATTCAACTTCTAGCTAACATTGGACATTAGGATCCATGCAACTCAGACCCCAGAAAAGCCCACCTTGGCCAGCAAGAGCACATCAATGAAGTCTAAAGTCTTAGACTTAGCCTTGGTCTTTACGAATTCATCAACACTTTGGCTGGAGAGGGTGCGGCGTCTCTCCCTGATGACAGCATCTGTGAAGTTGTGCACCAGGTCACAGGCCTTGCGGAAGCGCTGCCCGTCAGCAGTGAGGTAGTACAGGAAGTCCATGTGCAGGAAGAGCTGGCGCTGCCGTTTCATTATGAGGGAGCTGAGCTCCAAAATGGCAGCAATGTATTCACTGGGAGACCTGTAGGACAGGCCAGAGAGAAGGCAAACTCTTAGCACACATAAACCCCCTGCCCAGGCAGAGACCTAGGGCTAAGATTAGCTCCCTCTTGCTTGGCGGTGGTGGCACACGCCTTTGTTTTGAGAAAGGATTTCTCTGTGTAGAGTTGGCCATCCTGGAACTCAGAGATCTGCCTGCCTCTGCCTTCTGAGTGCTGGGATTAAAGGAATTGGTTACCACTGCCTGGTGACAGTTAAATCTTTTTTTAAAATAATTTTTTAACCTTTGATCATATTCTTTCCCCTCTGCCAATTCCTTCTTGAATCTTCCCACCCATCCAACTTTGTTTTTTTTTCTCTCTTAAAACAAAACAAAACAAAAAAAAAACTCCAAATGAAACCAAAGAACACACACACACACAAATGGTGTCTGATTTGTGCTGAGCATGAGGTCTGCCCTGGAGTGTGGTAGATATGCCCAGTGTCACTCCATTGAAGAAAACTGATTTCTCCCTTTCCCAGAAGATACCAATGGAAATAGCTTTTTAGCTAGGGTGGGACTTTGTGCCCACTTCCCTTCTTCTTATGGGGATCAGAACAGTTAATCTCGATTAAGACACATCGAGGAGTTGAAGGAAGCATATTTCTGTGTGAATCTATAGGGCAATTTCAGGGCAGACTAAGTGGGTGAAAGCTTGCTCAGCATGTGGGCAGCATATCCCATTGGCTGGGGCCCCACGGAGACAAGAGGGGAAGGTTGGTTGCAAGCACAAGCAATCTTCACTCTTCGCTTCTTCGCCATCATGATGGGAGGTGCTCTCCCACCCCTTTCCCCACCAGGAAGCACTGAAACCTCCGATACCAGGAGCTCAAACATACCTCTTCTCCTTTAAGCTGTTCTGCTCGGGTGTTTCGTCACAACAACAACAACAACAACAAATTGAACCCCCCAACTTCGTTTTCAGATGTCTTTTTTCCAAACTGCCTGTTAATGGCAACACATGTCTCTAGCTCCCTGCTTTATCTAAACAACCCCACCTATCTGAAAGGGTCACTCTTTCTTGTCACTCTCCTTAAATGTCAGTTATAGCCCACCTTTTCTCCCTCTTGCCAGTCCCTCCATCCCCAGCCTCCTGCCTTGGTCCATGCTCAGGTTCCCCGACAAAGACAGTGACTCACTCCTGACAGTTGCTGTCAAAGCTGAAGATGCATTTCTGCAGACTGTCCAAGGTCATGAGGCTGATATGTTCAAACATGTCCAGACGGGCGCTGCCCTTGGCAGTCAGGTGCTGCCACTTGGCCTGGACAGAGAAGTAAACTGAGATGGGCTGAATCTTTCAAAACTTGAATAGGGTCCCCTACCCTGCTCTGAGCCAGCCTTCTGGTCTTTGGCCCTGGGCACTCCACCCCAGGGTAGGCCAGGCTTGGGTGAGAACAGCAGTGTTAATGTATGAGACAAACATGCAAGCCTGGAAGTCAGGATCCCTGAGTTCGAGTCCACCTTTGTTCAGCTTATCACCCTCTCCTCAGTCCCACCACTTAAACCTTTAGTAATAACTAAATTGACTTGATTTTTATACATAAACATCTTGCTTCCCTGCTTCTACTCTCTTACTGCTGGTGAACTTTGACATGCTCCCTGACCTCTCTGGCCCCCAGTTTCACCATCCATAATGTCGTAGTCATAGTGATCTCTACATTAGAGCAGTGTGGAAATTATATCAGATGACTTAGATCATGGAACTGCCATAATATTTCTGTAGCTAGTAAGTGATCAATAAATGTCTGTTGTCATTGCCATCCTTGTTAGCATAGTGGCAGGAGGTTCAGAAATGTCTTCATTTTTTCATGATTCCTCCACCCTCAGTCTTTGCCACAAGCCCTTGTAGCATTTCCATTGGGATGTAGGCCTGTTTCTCCATGTCTTGAATCTGAGCTGAACTCAGGGCTTGTTTGCTCGGACCTGAGGAGTGTTTTAAAAATGATGGTGTGCTATCTCTGACTCTAAGCTTGGAGAGTTACTGAGCTTTTCTCCTCGTTCTCTCTTTCAGAACCCAGTCTCTCCATGCTAGAAAACCCAGACTTCCTTAAGGAATAGTCAGTGAAGTTGTTGGTTTTTTTTTTTCTCTTTTATTTAGCCAGGCATGCTGGCACACACCTTTTTAATCTCAATACTTGGGAGGCAGATGGCAGGCAGATCTCAGTGAGTTTGAGGCCAGCGTGGCCTCCACAGTAAGTTCTAGGACAGCCAGAGATATAGAGACCCTGTCTAAAACTGCCCCCTAAAAAGCAAAACAAACAAACAAACAAACAAAAACCAAAATAACAACAGCAAAAATCCAACCTAAAACACACATACATGAAAACAAACACTCCCCCAAACCATGTTTTCTATTTTTTTTTAATACTGGAATGGAAACCAGGGCTTTGTGCATGCTCAGAAGACTGTCTAGCACAAGAACTGGTTTTTTCAACACAGGGTCTTGCCATATAGCCCTGAACTCACTATGCTTCTGCCCCAGTCTCCCAAGTGCTGGGATAAAGATATCTGTCACCGTGTAGAGTGTAAGGCCAGTGAGTTTAGAGTGGTATGTTGTTGTAGCATGTTATTTTAAGTAGGCAAGGATGTGTTTCACTTGTTTATGTGGCTGGATATTACTCTTACTGTGTAAAGGTGTGTCACATCTGTTTATGCTGCATTTGTTTAATGATGCAAGGATGTGTTGTTACGCTTGCTTGTGCTGCATTTGTTTAATTATGAAGATACGTTGCATTTGTTTCACATTGCCTGCCTAATAAAGATCTGAATGGCCAATAGCTGGGCAGGAGAAACGGACAGGTAGGGCTTGCAGGGAGAGAGAATAAATAGGAGGAGAAACCTAGGCTCTAAAGGAACAAGAGAAGGAGGAGAGAACAAGAGCGATGCCTAGGGTAAGAAGGCAGCAGACACCAGCCAGTCAGACATACAAAAGCAGTGAAAGTAAGATATACGGAAGTAAGAAAGGCCAAGGCAAAAGGTGGATAAAGAGAAACGGATTAAGTTAAAGGAGCTAGCCAAAAAAGTGTCAAAACTATGACAAGCATTTAAAACTAACAACAAGTCTCTGTGTCTTGATGTGGGAGCTGTTTGGTGGCCTAAAAGAACAAGCCTGTTACAGTGTAGTTTGTAGAGAGACCTACTGAGCAATAGCCAGATGAACGTGCTGACTTCCCAAAGCTCCTGTGACTAGACACAGGTCCTTCTCAGCCCCTTTCCTATGCTAGGATCATGACTCCATGGTGTCACCTTGGCTACCCTTTAAGAATGGATTAGTTCCCCATTACAGATAGAAAATTGCCTGGCAGTGGTGCCGCATCCCTTTAATCCCAGCGCTCAGAAGGCAGAGGCAGGGGGGTAGTTCCTCTGAGATCCTGGCCAGCCTGGTCCACAGAGCATGTCCCAGGATAGCCCAGGCAACACAGAGAAACCCTGTCTCGAAAAACTAAAAAAGAAAAAAAAAGGAAAGAAAAAGAAAACTGAAGTTTGGAAAGGGAATTTTGTGGTACCCACGCCTGCAGATTACATCTGAAAGCAAATTCCTTTCTACATGGCTCCAGGAGGACCCCATGCTCAAGAAACTCACATGCATGATGTTCACACTCTTGTTAAAAACCTTCACATAGGGCTTCAGGATGTCAAAGTGGAAGGCAGGCGTCAGCAGGCGACGATGGCGGCTCCACTTGTCACCTGAACTCAGCAGGAGCCCATCCCCTGGTAGGGAAGCCAGGACAATAGGCAAGGGTAGTGCCCCCCTTTAACACTCAAGGGAGTCCCCTGACCCTCGCCTTCAGTTACTCACCCAGCCAGGGCTTCAGGAGGCCATAGAAAGTCATTTCCTTGGGTGCAACAGCAGCTGACACAAAGGAGAACAATCAGGGCCCATGGCAATGGACTTTAGGAGGGGTGGGAACTCTCAGCAAGGGCTGCGCATTTCCCCTTCCAGCTCAGCATGACAAGAAGGGGATGAAGACAAAGTAAATAGGGATGCAGGGCAGGGATGGGGCACAGGAAGGGACCAGACCAGGCATAGCAACAGGTAGAGCAAAGGTCAGGTTAACATGGCACACATGTCCATCACGCCTTCATGTGGTTCCTACTTTGTCTGACACATCCTCCACGTCTGATCACAGCACAACACTCCACGAGCTTTCCCAGAGACCTGGGACACAGTGTCTGTTGCAGCTCTCTGATCTCACTGACACATACTTGGACATATGACATGTGTTATCACGGCTTGTCTTGGACACCACACACATGGTCTTCCTTGACACAGCACAAACTAGTCTGACATGATCAAATTGTGCCCTTCGGATACACCTCAGACAAAATTTAAATACAGTCCTATTAATGTCCCCAGTGTGACGTAGATATCTCTCAGATATTCCCTGTCTCCCATCACATTCAATAGCATTCTGGCAAGATGGAGAATTCTTGAAGGAGGAGGCTGAGGCTAAGAGAAGACAATGGCATATGAAGGACCCCTCACTATTCAGTGACTCGTCATTGTTCCAACCAGCTGAGATGAAGGGATTCCAAGCTGGGGGGTGATTGAGAGGAAGACAGCGTGCAGAGCATTGCAGGGGAAGCTCCACCATAGCTTTGATGGGTCCAATCCTGTCTCATTGACCCTGGGGTTGGAGGGGGCAGGGGCAACTCTAAGTGGAGGGCACATGGGCAAGCATCCTGTGGTATCTTTGAGGATGGGGAGTCCTTGGCCCTAAGTCCTTGTCACATCCTTGGAAACGTCTGGGTCCAGATGAACAACAAGGGGAAAGTGTAGGGCACGACAGGGAAAGCAGCATCGCCATCATGAGCCCCAGGGGAACGACCGAGCCTGTGGCCAGAGGAGAAAGGCTGAGCTCTCCCAGGACGGTCTTTTGTTCTCTGTCATCTCCCTACCCCTGCTGTACAATGTGATGGTTGGAGCTGAGCTGTGAGGCGGGTTTTTGTTTGTTTGTTTTTAGAACATTCGGACTCCCTGCCTTCTCTGCTTGCAGGTTCTCTGAATAAAGTACGATTTAAAGATTAAATTATAATTTCCAATCATTGGCATTCACAATGACAGGCAGTATGAACCTCAGTGTTCTGGTTACCTCCTCTGGTAGCTCTGCCTGAATGGCTCAGGCCTCTCCAGAGATCTCAATGACGGCCTAGACGCTGTCCCTGCTCCAGGCACTCCTTGTCACTGTCACTTAGTGAACCGAATTGCTGTGCTTCCAGCTTTGTTCCCGGTGACAGCTCGCTTGGCTTCTGGTTTAAAGTGTGCTCTAGCGCAGTTTCTTCCCTCTCCCAGGTTATGGCCCATGAGGCATCTGGTTTAAAGGCACTGTTCTGATCTACTTCACAATTCTGTCTGATATAATGGGTTACACGGACCCCACTCCTAGTGGGAACCACTCAGGGAGGAGCATCCTGACAACTGGCCTGATTAAGCTTGCTATAAGAAAATGAAAATGAGGGTGCTGGAGAGATGTCTCAGAGGTTAAGAGCACTGACTGCTCTTCCAGAGGTCCTGAGTTCAATTCCCAGCAACCACATGGTGGCTCATAGCCATCGGTAATGAGATCTGGCGCCCTCTTCTGGCCTGCGGGCATACATGCAGACAGAATACTGACAATATACATAATAAATAAATCTTTTAAAGAAAATGAAAATGATATTTCATTGTAAAAGTTATGACCACTGTATGTATTACATTCCAGGGGTTGGTGGTGGCCATTAGCTGTTTCTCTCATTGTCATATACTACTTTACAATTATAGTTATTTAACCAATAAAGGGAAAGATATTACCTTAAGTACACATAATGAGTTTACAGTCTCACTATTTTGCTTTCATTTCAGGAAGTTCTATGCAAAAGATGTAAATTTCCTGCCTTGTTTCCATTAAAGATTACGCTTTGAATTAGTGGAATTGTTTACAAAATTTATTTTATTTTTATTGTGAGTGCGTGTGTAATGTGTGATGTGTGGGTGTGTGCATGCATGACAGCTGCGTGAGGTCAGAGGACAAATCTGTACAGTCAGTTTTGATATTTTACTGTTAGTGGGTGCCAGGGTCAAACTAGGCCATCAGGATTGTGCAATAAGTGTTTTTAGTCACCAAGTTAACCTCACCCATCCTAAAGTAATCGTTTCTATGTATCATTTTGTATCTTTAGTAGTTTGCGATAAAATTTATATGGCCTTAGAGACTCTGATTATCAATGAGTGGCAGATTTACAGCCTCTATTTTATATGTTATATTTTATGATGAATACATAAACTCTCTGAGTCCGACCTGTGGTGGGTAGACCCAGCAGCCCAGTCTGCACTACTGGATACCCACTGCCTTTTATTTCTTCAGTAAAAAGCCAGATGTTTGCTCTCCCTCTCCCACAGTTTTCAGGGTAGCAGATACCTTTTGTATCTCATGCTGAAATTACAGGGTTGGCATAAAGATTTTCGGCCCCCTCCCTTATGCCTTCTTGCTTATACAATATGGCTCCCTATCCAAGATCATCGAAGGCTCTGTTAGCTTGCGAGCCTCTGCTGGAAAGTAAAATTCTGTAACCCTCAAACATTAGTGAGACAAAAGAAAAACATGTAAAACAGACTTTTAAAAAAATTTGAGCAGCAGTGACATCTGCTTGGGTCTTGCACAGTCAGGAACTTTATAGCTCAATAAAATGTGGGTGAGTGACCTTAATCTGTTACATTATGTAATAAATGTGATTTAGATGGAATAGTTTCCTAAGAAGCTGACAAATTTGTTTGTTATGTTGCTGGGTCTCATGATACTGAGAGAAGAAATAAAACTACAAAGCGTAACGACCACAAAACAGTTTAGCGGGAGATAGAAACGCAAGAGAAAATAGAAATGCATATTTTGGTAAGAAAATTTAAAAAGCATTTCTAAAGAAAAAAAATTTTTTGCATGGAAAAATAAGATTTTGCCTGAAGATAAAATGACTGGATTTTCTCAAAATGGTAAAAGATAAAACCAGGCAAATTAAACACATCACAGAAGATCTGAGCAAATCACAGAGGGGTTGTAGAAAAGAATCTTCTTTAATGATGATAGGGTACAGTGATTGAAGGTTATTAAGATTCCTGAGGTCAAACTTCATACATGAATGTAGAATTAAAATCTAGTTCTCTGGTTAAATCTAGAGTGGTAGGTAAATTAAGGCTCTGTATCTGGCTTTAAGGGAAATGTATAGCAAAGCCTTTGTAGGCACTGAGAGGAATGTTTCAGCAAAGCCTACACGTGTTTGGGTGAAATCATTAGCGGCTGAGGAATTGTTTTATCTTTTATTTATTTATTTATTTATTTATTTATTTAAGATTTCTGTCTCTTCCCCGCCACCGCCTCCCAGTCCCTCTGAGACTGTTTGAACCTTGAAGAGATGTTGTTCTGGAGACTCTGCACTTGGTGCCTCCTGAGCGCTCTCCACTGCACTGATCTTGGTCCTACGAGCTGGAGCTCTTTCTTTTGATCAAGCCTGAAATGTGTGTGGGTTGTCTGCTCTCACGGGCAGCAAGAGCAAGATAATGTTGGTGGCTGGAACCTTTCCCAGCCCCTATTAACCTTGTATGTGTTTGAATAAAGTAGCTGGAGTGAGCTAGCTGGGTGTCGGTCTTTTCAAAGAAGGCAGAACCCCTCTGCTCCTTCAGAAAATGAAGGCTTAGCACCTTGGTGAGCTTCTCTCTCTACTGCGGCACCTCAAGCCAACATCAAACAATATAAATCAATGAGGTTCTCTAAAGATATTGATTAGTTCTTTGTAACATTTACAAAACCAACTTAAAAACACAAAAATTTATCTTTAATCAAGGTAAGTTTTCTATTAACTTTGTCAGGCTCTTCACTACTTAGAAAACTGAGTTAAGGGCTGGAGAGATGGCTCAGAGGTTAAGAGCACTGGCTACTCTTCCAGAGGTCCTGAGTTCAATTCCCGGCAACCACATGGTGGCTCACAACCATCAGTAATGAGGTCTGGTGTCCTCTTCTGGCCTGAAGGCATACAAGCAGGAAGAACCCTGTATACATAATTAATAAATAAGTCTTAAAAAAAACTGAGTTAAATACAAGACTTATCTAAAAGTATCTAGTTATACTTTCTAAAAAAAATATTTGTTATTTTTATTTGTATGTGTCTATGTGTGTGTGTGCCACATGTGTGCAGGTGACCACAGAGGCACCAGATCCCTGGGATCTGGAGTTACAGGCAGTTGTGCACTGCCTGATGTGGGTGCTGGGTATTGGACTCAGGTCCTCTGCAAGAGCAGTGATTGATTTTCACCAGTGAGCCATCTCTGCGACTCTGCTTTAACTTCACAGGCAAGTTTATTTTAAGATGGTTCTAGCAGAAGACAACTAGATTATTCTTCTGACTGTGAATTTTTTTTTTTTTTGCAAAAGTCTAACCAGGACTACTCTAATTCTTTTGTTTCCCACAGTTCTAGACTTTATAAAATGTAAACTTCATAATCAGGGTGTAGTTCAGATGATCGAGTGTTTGCCTAGCATGAGAGGAGACCAGGTCCACCCTTTAACCACATACAGCAAGTGTGGCTGTGAACACTTGTAGTCTCAGCATTCAGGAGCTGGAAGTAGGAGGATCAGGAGCTCAGTTATCTTTACCAAATAGAAGCCAGCCAGGATGTTTGAGCAGCTGTCTAAATAAACAGATTTACAACCACTCTTAAGAAAGGTTTCAGCCGGGCGGTGGTGGCGCACGCCTTTAATCCCAGCACTCGGGGGGCAGAGGCAGGCGGATCTCTGTGAGTTCGAGGCCAGCCTGGTCTACAGAGCTAGTTCCAGGACAGGCTCCAAAGCTACAGAGAAACCCTGCCTCGAAAAAGAAAGAAAGAAAGAAAGAAAGAAAGAAAGAAAGAAAGAAAGAAAAGCTGGGAAGTGGTGGCCCATGACTTTAATCCCAGCACTTGGGAGGCAGAGGCAGGCAGATCTCTGTGACTTTGAGGCCACCGTACTTGGTCTATAAAAAAGAGTTTCAGGACAACCAGAGCTGTTACACAGAGAAAAAAAAAAAAAAAAAAAAGACTGATCCCCCTAACTCCCAACAGCTATCAGTTAGCAGTGGCTCCTCGGCTAGGGTGGGACTTTGTGCCCACCTCCCCTCTCCACCCATCTGCAGGCTGGGATTTTGTTTGGTTTGAGCTTGCACATATGAAAGGTGTCACAAATGCTGTGAGTCCATCTGTGCAAACGCCCTGCCATGTCTGAAAAAACAGTGTTTCTTACAATCATCCACTGCCTCTTCCACTCTGTCTTCTCTCTGTTCTGCAATGATCCCTGAGCCTTGGGAGGAAGAGATGTAATGTAGATGTCTCCTAGGGCAGGTTATTCCACAGCCCTCTTCCTCTGCACCTTGGCCAGATGACGGTCTCCAGTGAACCACTCTCCATTCAAGAATATATGGGCAGCAAAAACTACTTGGTGGGATTTTTGTTTGTTTTGCTTTTTGAGACAGGGTTTCACTGTGGAGCCCTGGCTGTCTTGGAACTCACTTTGTAGACCAGGTTGGCCTCAGACTCAGAGATTCACCTGCCTCTACCTGCTGAGTGTTGGGACTAAAGGCGTATGCCACCGCCACCCAGCTAAGATGTAACAATTTTTAATAGTAGTGAAAAGTGGTACAAATAAAAGGATTGGTTAGGGGGACTTTATATTTTGTATTATAAGGAAATATTTTCACTCCATATTGAGGAAAAAAATCTACACATTGTAAACAGATCTGTATACACACACAGTTAATGACTTGTTCATTCTGAAGTAACTGCTCTCAGCCTAGGCAACAGTAAAAAAGAATGCAACACAGACCACAGACACTAACAAAACTCAGCATCCAAGTGAATGTCTTGGCCTAGCTACACAGGATTTAATACCCTGAACCCCAGGCCAAAGGGGCAAACCTGAGATCTGGAAATATTGACTGTCTTGTTTCTCTCCTTCCCTATATAAGCTGCTTGCTTGAGAGATGTATGCATGGGAGTGAGGGGCTGGTGTCTGTGCATGTGGATATCAAAAGTCAATCTCAGGAGGAGGCATCTACCTTGGTTTTTTGTTTGTTTGTTTGTTTTTGAGACAAAGTCTCTCACTGGGATCTAGGGCTCACTAATTTGACAGGGCTAACTAGCCAGTGTGCTCCAGGATGCACCTCCCCCGTACAGGAAATTCAAGTGCATGCACCACCACACCCAGCTTTTTAGCAAGGCGGTGTTTTACGTGAGATGTCCCTCATATCTTAGGCACTAGAATTCCTGGTTCCCAGTTGGTGGCACTGTTTGGGGCAGGTTAAGTTAGATGTGTCCTTGCTGGAGGGAGTGAGTCACTGGGGGTACAAGTCTCTCAACACCCCCAGTTTTCTCTCTCTGCTTCTTGTTAGTGGTGTGACGTAAGAGTTTTCAGCATCGGTCACCGTGCGGGCCTGCTGCTGTACTTCCGCAACATCGGGGTCACAGCCCCATCCCTCTGGAACTGTGAGCCCAAAATAAAGCCCTCTTTCTGCAAATTGTCCTGGTCATGGTGTTTTAAGCCAGCAATAGAAAAGGAACTAATCAAACTAGTGCCTCCTTAGGTCACCAGGTACCCGAGTAAAGAGCAACTCAAACGAGCAACTCTGCTCACCATCGTCGTTTGCACTGATGAACAGAAATAGCGTCAGTGTTCTATAACAGATGGACAACTCGTGGTGTCTGCCTCCACATTTCTGTTCTCTCAGGTCAACAACCTCACTACACCTTCCATATCCTGATGCCACTATTTGGAAAGGTGGCCATCCTGCCCAGAGTCTCAGTGATCAAGCTATAGTGATTAGAGGAAGTAGCCAGTCCTACCACCAAAGTCAATTGGAAGGCCGCTAGAACACTGCCCAGTACTACACGGTTTTTTTGAAGGGTGCTGAGTTTCTAAGAGTTATCTGTAAAACCACCACAAAAACAGAGCTAAGAAATGAAGGTTCCTGGAGCCGTTGTTTACTCCCTTTGCATAGTCGTGCTTGAAGATCTTGAATATCTCCCTCCTTGACCCCAACAACAATAGAAGCCTTTACTTTCCTTTTCTGTGCTACACATGCGACCTCAGGTCTTGTACATGGCAGGTAAGTGCTCTGTCTCTGAGCTACACCCCCAGACAGTAGATTCCCTTTGTTGGATAAGATTGGATGTCCGTCACTCACAACTTAGACAGACCTCAAAACCCCAGGAGACCCAGGACCGGGTCCACAGTCATCCAGAAGACAGGTGACAGAGTCATGACATCTGTTCCCTACGGCTTCACCCCCTGCTCAGCTTGGTCTGTGTACGTGTGAGGAGGACTGGGAGAAGAAGGAGGGGAGAGGCCAGGGTTTGGGATCCTGGGAGAGATACCTGAGGCCTGGAGCAGGGGAGCAATGAACTTCGGGTGGATGAGCCTCAGGACAGGGTAGACAGGTCCAAACCAGCAGAGGTGGATGTCACGGAAGTAGTGGCCCAAGTGTGCTGCAAACTGCATGCCTTCCTCGTTGCTCCTCATCTAGGAAATGAGAAATCAGAGGGTAGTCCTGGAAGGGTCTCTGCCAATCACTCCCAACCTCTCTCATCCCTTCGACTCGCATCTATGGTTCTTGCTGAGTCACCTCAAGTTCATCCATGTTTCTCTTACAATATTCAACTTTCAATCTACAAGCCTCTTTCTGACATCTCACTGTCTCCATTTTTATGTTTCTTACCTTAAACAGGGGCTTGATGAATCAATAGGAAAATACACACAAATGATTTATAGATATGAGACTTGATAGATAGCAAAGTTGTTACAAGGACATGTGATGGGTAAATGGTAAAGGGCTAAGAAATAGTATCTAGAACTGAAATTCAGATAATGCAGGTATAAGAAATTTCTGAATGGAACCCTAGAACTACAAGAAACATCCCCGCCAGGCCCTGCACAGGGAATAGAGGTAGGCGGGGAAAACTAAACCGAATACTGGGAGAAAGAAGGGCAGAGTCAGAGAAAAGCCATGGAGCCCCGCTGGTGCAGTATGGAACTTTACCTGGAAAGCCACACCCATGTGGCGATACACAGATGAATAGAAAAGGGTTAAATTAATATGTAAGCATTAGCCAATAAGAAGCTAGAGCTAATGGGACAAGCAGAGATTTAATTGATACAGTTTCTGTGCGGTTATTTTGGTTCTGGGTGGCCAAGATGAACAAGCAGCCTGTTGCTACAAACCAGCTTAGATGCTCATCAACACATGACTGGCTAATGAAGATGTAGAATACACACAACCTAATTTTATTCAGCTGTACAATTTGCCAGGAAATGAATCTAACCAAGAAACACTGTATTAGGTGAAATAGTCCAGGCTCAGATAAATACTGTGTGTTCTCTGTGGATCCTAGCCTTTCACTATTAAATAAATGTGCTTAAGTAGGAGTAAATATGAGAAAAGTTTGGGAAACTGGAAAGAGGATCATGAGAATGGGGAAAAGGCTTTAATGGAGGGAATGGGGAAGACAATAGAACCAGTGGGAAGAGTATAAGAGTACTGTGGGGGGGGGTGGAGGAGAACCAACCAAAATGAAATATGTATGAAAATGTTATCTGAAGACGTTTCACTTAGTAAATTATTAATTAAAATCATGTATTATGCATTGTTCTACTATTTGTTGTTTGTGTCTATTGGATTCTTTCCACTGAATTCTTCCCAATTCATCTCTCCCCACCACCACATTCAACACCTTGTCACTTGTTGCCATTCAGAGTGCTCTCACGGTTAATTTTATTCCAACCCCAGCACACGCTCCTGCCACCAGCTGCCTCCCTGTACTGCAGTAAAGAACTTGGTGGCAGCTCCAGTCCTGATCCCCAGCTCAGAAAGGATGTGAACTTAGACCTCGTTTCAAGAGGGAATTGATGGCCAGTTTAGGAGCTGGACTCCCGGGCAAGAAGGCAGCCTTGGGACCTTGAGAAGAAGGAAGGATTAGGGTTTCGGTGAACTCTGTGTGAAAATGTCAGGGGAAGGAGAAACCAGCAGCAGACACAGAGGGACCTGCAGAGAGCCCAGGGGAGAGCAGTGTGGGTGTCTCTTGGAAGCAAGAAAGGAGACTCCTGGATGTCGTTGCCATGGGGAGCAGTGGGGAGAGAGACGACATGGGGCTGCCATTCGGGGAATCACAAGAGTAGGGAGGGAACAGGAGACAACCAGTGAAGATGACTCTGTCCACAAGGAGATGACAGAGTGAGCAGACGGGAGGTTCCGCACAGAAGGAGACACGCTGGAGGGGGGCAGGGATGGGGGAGTCTCCAGTTTTATCATTTTCTCCAGCATTGTGTGAAGAAGACCTGGAAAACTATGGCTGGCTGAATTCATTCAAGGTAAAGATTTCTAAATATTGATAAAGGAAAACCTAATGGACAGGAAACTGCAGACCATGAGTCCTGCTGGAAACTTAAGTTATGTATGCTCAGGAAGTGGGTCACAACAGTTAATCCTATCTTCTGCTTCCTAACAAGACAGCTATGTTATGCCCTTCACACCCCTCTGTAACTCTTGTTCTAGATCTGACACCCTCTGCTGGACTCTGCAGGCCCCTGCATGCATGCATGCATGTTCCCTCCCACATATAATTAAAAATAAATCTTTTAAAACATAGCCAATGCTGTGTCACAAGTAAAAAAAAAATCAAGGATTACAATTGTTATGAGTAGGTCTTTCTTACTTTGTGAAGAACAGATTTATAGCCAGGCAGTGGTGGCACACACCTTTAATCCCAGCTCTTGGGAGACAGAAGCAGGTGGATCTCTGTGAGATTGAGGCCATCCTTGTCTACAGAGCAAGTTCCAGGACAGCTAGGGATACACAAAGAGAATCTGTGCCTCAAAAACCACAAACAAACAAAAAACAAGAAAAGAAATATCAGTAATTAAGTATTGCAAACCTGTACTATCGTTTTTACCTTAAAGAGTCTACTAAAAGGCTAAGTATTCCTCAAGAGGTTTTTCAGCCTATTTGGGGGAGGGGAAAGAATTAACGAATCATTGGCTGTGTGTAGGATAGTTACATCAGGTGGAATTATGACTTTATTATTGTATTGTTTTAGATAAATTAACCATGACAGAAGGATATGTGGTTGGGGTCAAGATGATAAGGAGTGGATGTGTGATATTTAATCTTGATTGCAAATATGATAAGATCTGAAACTAAGAGGCGAACCTCAAGGTAAGTCTGTGAGGATGTTTCCAAAAACACACACTGAGGGGAGAAGATCTTGAGAGGGTGGCACTTTCTGATGGATAGCCTGAATATAAAAATATTGAAGAGGGGCTAGAGGGAGGCTAGAGAATTGGCTCAGTGGTTAAGAGCACTGACTGTTTTTCAGAGGACCTAGGTTCAATTCCCAGCAACCACACAGAGGCTCATAACTGTAACTCCAGTTCTAGGGGAACGGATACCATCACACACAGACATACAAGCAGGCAAAACACCAAGGCATATAAAATAAAAATAAATTATTAAAAAATGTTTGAGGAAAAAAGTGTTGCCTGCCTGCCTTTTGCCTCTTCCACATGAGTGCATCCATCTTTAATGACATCAACATCTGCTTCTTGGACCTTCCCTTGTGAACTGAAGAGCAGAAATTTTCTATGAGACTTTCAGACCTTTGAGCATGAGACTGGGACTACGGCGGCCTTCAGTTTTATAGATGTGTAACTGTTGTGTTCTCTCCAGTGTGCGGATGGCCACTGTTGATTGGGAACCACTCTAGCAAATCATGTGTGTATGTATATATGTATGTGTGTATATATGTATATGTATGTATGTGTATGTGCATATTATATGTATGTGTATATGAATATGTGCATTGTATATATGTATATGTATGCATACATGTATGTCTGTATGATTTATACGATATGTATACATATGTATATGTATGTGTATATGTTTGTGTATGTATATATGTGTGTGTTGTGTATATGTGTATTGTGTATATGTGTGTTATGTATATAAATGTATGTATATGTATCGTGTATATGCATGTGTGTATGTATGTATATGCATATATGTATTATCATATGTGTGTATATACATATATTTCCGGGTTTGTTCTCCTACAGGACTCGACTTAGTCAGAAGGATTGGAAGGAAGCAACTGGACTGCAATGCAGAAAGGAAGAGGGTCCTGGGGGAGCCTGGAAAGCCAAGGGCGAAGAAGGATTTTGGATGAAGATTTGTCTGTATGGAGAGAAAGCACCACGTGAACCAATGACATTGGAGATGGTGCCCATGATTACAGATGACATAGAAATGTGTGACTCTGCAATAGTCACCGTGCGGCATGGAGTAAGGAGTGCTGGGAATAAGAGGGATGCAGAGGAAGGAGCCTTCCTAGGAAGGGTAGCTAGTATGGGGGCGGCCAGCATGGTCCTTGATGAAAAGCTTGCTTCATCCCAGTACCACAAACAAACAAAGTGCTCAGGTTGGACAATGGAGTCCACTGATGCATCCTGAGAGGGGAGGGGAAGATCAGAAAGAACAGGGCCTGAGCAGTTGAAGATCTATTCACATCTCTCTTCCACCCCTTAGAATCCCTGAAGGTGGACACGGGGATCATAGCTTATTACTAAAGGGCAAATGGCAGTTCAGAGAGGTACTGGCCTAAGGACGAGGATGGGCCAGGCAGGGGCCAGACTTTTGGCACCGCTGCCTCAAATCCATCAGTGGAAACTGAGTGGATCAGGGATGTTCGTGCTGCGTGCTCCCCTCCCTGGGAGCTCCTATGGAGGACAGATTTGTATAAATATATAAATATATATATATATTTATTTATATAAAAGAGACCTCAAACCATGAGTCCTGGTATAATGTGACCTAAAGTAGACTGGGGGCAGGGAAGGGAGAGAGAGAGAAGAGCCTCAGAGCTTGGAGTGGATAGGAACCAAGGGATGCTGGGATTGAGGAGAGAGGTGCTCCCTAGGCCCTCCCTCACTTCTCTAAAGTCCTGCGTTCCAGACCTCTCTATAAGCGCCTTTCCTCACTCCTTGAGAACACATCTATCCTGACACCCCGAGACCCACCTACTGCCACACTCACCATGCCCAGATGACCCCAAAACCAGTTTGGTTTAGGAGGCTGAGGGAAGCAACGAAGGCGGCAGCAGTTGTTATAGAAGACATAGATGCAGGCCAGAATTCGGGCCAGAATCCAGGAGGCCCCACCCAGCAACAGGAGATGCCATGGGAAGGCAGCCGTGGACCCCAGTCCCAGCCAGGACAGGCTCAGCTGTAGCATCCTGCAAGGCAGATGGGCAGAGAGTAAGCTTCTGAGGCCCAGGAGAGGGTTATAGCTATGTAGACTGGAATGACTGGGGGGCAGAGCGGGATGAAATGCAAGGACCACACAGTGGGAGAGAAGAGAAACGACAGGAGAGGGAGGGACAGCAGACAGGAACTGTTTGCATTGTAGAATAGCTCAGCCTGAAGCACAGGCCCTGGGTGCAATGACCAGGAAACCAGAAGTCTCCAAGGCCAGCAGACACCCTGCAGCCCTCCCAGCCCTGGGCAGAGTTCAGGACCAGAACCCTTTTTGTGGCCTCCCAGCCTGGCACCTTCTCTCAAGAGCAGCGATTCTTCCAGGACCTCCTGTCTTCTCTGAACTGTCTTTGTCCCTGGCGTCTGACCTGCCGGAAGCTAAGTTGCGTGGGGAACTGGGGCTGGACTGAGCCAGCCAATCCCTACCAGGCCCAGCTGCAACCAGGGCCTTGGCAGTTGGCCAATGTGAGTGGGGCGGGTCCAGCCATAAACAGACTGAAACAGGCCGGGAGTCTCGGGCTCCGGCAGCCCCGGGGATCCTCAGGTTTCAACCCTTTCCGTCTCAACCAGGGACAGAAGCGCCTTGAGACTCCAAATTTACAACTGTACCTGCCCTCCCAAGGCCAAGGGTTGGCCGATAAAAACACAAACACCAAAGTTCAGGGTCCACCGTACCAGATTCAAGCCAGACCTATTGGAGAACACCTCTCTAGTTCCTCTGCACTGGGGGCTGGAGGGGAGAGCATGCAGCATCTCTCAGTGCAGAACCAGGAGGCTCCGAAATGCGCCCCCCCTTCCCCGCCCTTGCACCGCTCCCGCCCACCAGTTGCACTAGCCTGGCAGAGATCAGTTTTTCCTTCTTGCACCCCAGGTCCTAGGTTGACCGAAGACTCCCAGGGCTTTAACAAATAATGCAGCCCTGCTGGAACCAGCGGGGGCAGAGTCTATGGATTAAACTCAACGGGGTCAGAGTTATAGATTAAACTCATCTGGAGGCTGAGGTGTCAGAGGTCCGCGGGAAAGCGTGGGGGTAAAGGTCAGGCTAAGAGGGACCACGAGCAGAGGAAGTGCAGGAAGTGTGGGTAGAGCTTGGCCTGGGCTGGTGTCACAGCCGCTCCTTAAGTATTGAGGACCAGATAATTTTTGAAGCCACGAGGAGGATTACAGTTTCAAGGCCAGCCGGGGATATGTGGGAGAATTTGTTTCAAAAAAAGAGAAAAAGGTATTTTAGAAGGGGTCCACACAAGTCTGAGGGCATATTGAAGGAAAGATTGGATTCGGAGTGTGCCAAATCCCTCAGTCAGTCTCTCTTCTTGAGTGTTCCTTCTACTTACTCCTCTGGCTTTCTTCTCTCCCCTACTCCCTTCTTCCCTTCCTCCTTTCCTCCCTTACAAAAACTTACCCTGAAAAACATCAATCATCCCAAGCTAGAAAAGGAACTCTTAAAGAAGGGTCCCTTCATATATTCGTTGGTCATAGCGGCATCGGAAGCTGCCGCGTGTCATGCAGAAGACTCTAGGACCCAAACAGCTTTACCTGCAAACATTTAGTGTAGTGAGTTCGAAGCCTCTGGCTTCTGCTACACCGTCAGTACTGGACCCGGATGAGACTCCTCTCAGATAGATAACCTGCTGTTGTGCTGAGTCATGGAAATCCTTCAGCTACGATGGAGAGGTGGAAGGACACATGGACAATGGAACTGGAGACGCCACAATGTGATGGAGTTGAGAGAAAACTGCAGTTGATCCAGGAGCAGGTCGTGCCCAGAGGGGTCGGCGAGATGCTTTTTCTTCCTTACTTATGGGGAGGAAGTTACAAGGACAGATATGGAAGGACTGAGAAATTAGTGGGATTGGGGTGCATGATGTGAAATTCCCAGAGAATTAATTTAAAAAATCGTTAAAAATTAAAACGAAGGGACTCTTGGGAAATGTAGCCTTGTAAAATCAGCCCCCTTCCAAGCATAGTGGAAAAACCAACCATGCTTCCTCTCCCACTGAAAAGCGATTGTGTGTTTTCTGTGTTAATTGAATAGCACCACCCAGGTATCTACTGGAAAAGACAGTTAGGTAAGGCTATAGGAGGGTTTTTTAGTTTGTATTTAATTTTCTTTATTACGTTTTTTTCGTGTGTGTGTGTGTGTGTGTGTGTGTGTGCCAAGACACACCTGTGAAGGTCAGAGAACAATTTATAGGAGCCAGTTCCCTTTCCACCACGAGGGGGCAGAGCATTTATGATGCACTGCCGGAGGAGAAGGGATTAGCTGGTCTAGGTCTGGACTTTTCTACAGGGGGAGGTTTGGGAGGGTAAACATCCCCCTGGGGGGAGGGGGGAGCTGTGATCGGCAGTTTCTGCACACACTGGTTTTAGCTACAGTTTAATAGTCAGTCAGTACTAATGTTTGGAGCCGGGGAAGGCTCTGACCTTCGCCATTTCCGTGAGTCTGAGGCCTCGGGGTCCTTGATGAGGCTGTGCTCTATCAACACCACACACATGCAGGACTGCATTGGTTCCCTGCAGGCCCACCCCCAAGTCCAGTCTTTCCCTAAGCTCTTTTTGACATTTTTTTTTTTTTTGTCACCGAGAGAAAAGTAACTAATACAGTCAGCCCTTCCGTTACTGTAGTAAAGTGTATGAAGTGAATGATTTATCGGGATGAGGCTATGCTCTATCAACACCACACACATCCTGGAATGCATTGGTTCCCTGCAGGCCCACCCCCAAGTCCAGTCTTTCCCTAAGCTCTTTTTGACATTTTTTTTTTTGTCACCGAGAGAAAAGTAACTAATACAGTCAGCCCTTCCGTTACTGTAGTAAAGTGTATGAAGTGAATGATTTATCGGGATGAGGCTATGCTCTATCAACACCACACACATCCAGGAATGCATTGGTTCCCTGCAGGCCCACCCCCAAGTCCAGTCTTTCCCTAAGCTCTTTTTGACAATTTTTTTTTTTGTCACCGAGAGAAAAGTAACTAATACAGTCAGCCCTTCCGTTACTGTAGTAAAGTGTATGAAGTGAATGATTTATCGGGATATGTTTTTATTTTGGCTCACCCTTTCAGAAGTTTTAGGCCATGGTGAGCAACTTTTATAGGTTTAGGGTCTATGACCAAACAGAGAATAATAGCAGGGGAAAACCTAATTTCCACCTATTGGGCTCTACCTCTGACAGCTCCCACCCTCTATATAGCACTTCTGGCTTGGGAACAAGCCTGCTTGCAACACAGGAGCCTTTGAGGAATGTTCTGACTAGTATTTGTCGACTGGCCTCGATAGTAGGAGAGAAGCTGAACTGAGGAGATGCTTGCAGCACACGACGCAATATCTGTGTGTCACCGTCTTGATTGATGTGGAAGGGCCCGGCCCATTGTGGGACTATGAGGCATAAAACAGTGGGAAGGTCCTGTGAGATATAAAAAAGGGCTGATGTGGCCTTGGAAGCCATCCAGCAAGCAGCTTTTCTGCAGAGTTCCCAGCTCTGTTTCTGCTTGAGTTTCTGTCCTAACTTCCTTAAATGTTGGGCAGTGATTGGGACATGTAACTCAAATAAATTCTTTCCTCCCCGCAAGCTGGTTTGGCCAATGTTTCATCACAGCAGCTAAAAGTAAATAGAACAGGTCACCAAATCAAAAAAATAAATAAATAAATAAAATTAGGGCCAGGGATACAGTTCAGTCGGGAGAATACTTGACTCGCATGTACAGGGTTTAGGTTCAATGTCTGGAATCACATGAAACCAGGCATGACTGGGCAGCACCTGGGAGGCACAGGCAGCAGATCTCTGAGTTCGAGGCCAGTCTGATCTACAGAGCTACTTCTAGGACAGCCAGGGCTACACAGAGAAATCCTGTCTCAAACAACAACAACACACCCCCCCACACACACACACCAGATATGGTGGTTGTGGTTAACCTGGTTACCTGGTTGTTCTTTAATTTTTTATTTTTTATTTTTCTGTCACCTTGACACAAGCTAGACTTATGTGGGAAGAGCCGAGCCCACTAGCACAATCTGGGCAGGTGGGTCCTGGATTGTGCAGGAGCGCAGACTCAGAAGGCAATGAGGAGTAAGGTAGGAAGTCGAACTCCCCCATGGCCTCTCTTCAGTTCCTGCCTTGAACTCCTGTCCTGACTTCCCTCAGAGCTGGAGTGTGAACTGAAGTTATAAATGGAAGTAAAGCCGTTCCTTCCCAAGTCGCTGTTGGTCATGGCAGCTTGTGACAGCAATAGTTGACATAGTCACTCAGAGGCTTAATATTAGTTGCAAATTGTTTGGCTTGTAACTCATGCTTATTACTAACTAGTTCTGACAACTTAAATTAACCCATTTTTATTTTTTGTTTCTATTTATTATTTTTAAGCAATCTTTTTTTATTTTACATATCAATCTCAGTTCCTTCTCCCTCCTCTCCTTCCTCTCCTCCCACCTTCCCCTCATCCCACCCCATCCACTCCTCAGAGAGGGTGAGGCCTCCCATGGGGAGTCAACAAAGTCCATCACATCACTTGAGGCAAGACCAAGGCCTTCCTCCCTGTATCTAGGCTGAGTAAGGTATCCCTCCATAGGGAATAAGCTCCAAAAAGCCAGTTCATGCCCCAGGGATAAATATTTGTCCCATTTTTATTAATCTACACTTTGCCTCGTGGCTTTGCAGCTTTATCTGTTTTCATGCATCTTGCTTCTCTGCTGGCTGGCTCACATCTCTCCCTGACTCCACCCTTTTTTCTCCCTGTATTTCCATGAGACTTCCCAGCCTGCCTTTATTCTGCCTTGCTATAAGCCAAAGCAGCTTCTTTATTGACCAATGAGAGAAATACATACAAGTTTATAGCATACAGAAGTATTATCACACAGCACAAGGGCAACATTTTAGTCTACCTTTTCCTATATTAATTTCCCCACTAAACTAACCTCTCTCATAATCCCCTATTATATTTATTAAAGACCCCCATCATCAAAAATCCTATTTAAATTAACACTATTAGTGTATAAAAAATTGTTGCTTCAGTTAAACAGTATAGCTTAGGAGAAAATCATCTTCATAACAATCCTCCTGTAAAAATGCCCAGTAAGGTCAGTGGGGATCTCCCCATGTCAATTCACATCATGCCAAATACCAGAGAAGAATGGCAGCAGCGAACATGTAAAGGCACAGCAGTAGGAAGAGACATTGATCCGCTGAAGTCAACTGATGATCTCCTGACATGACCACCAGCAGTGCATAAGAGTGTGCATATCTGCACACACAGAGACACATAAGTGAAATGAAACGACTCGAAAATAAGAAGCTCGGAGGACAGGGCCGGAGACATCGCTCAGGGTTCAGGGCACCTGCAGCTATTGCAGATGGCCTGGATTCAATTCCCAGAACACACACGGTGGCTCACAGGCACCTGCAACTCCAGTCCCAAGGGAGTCGACATCCTCTTCTGATCTCCATGGGCACCACACACACATGGTCACTTACATACATGCAAGTAATATAAAATAATTAAAGTAATTAAAAAATAAGAGGCCAGCCAGGAACACATGAATTCCACAGAGTGAGTTCCAGAATAACCAGGGTTACACAGAGAAACCCTGTCTTGAAAAACAAAAACAACAACAACAAAAAAATCTTTTTATCAATCAAAGTCCCAGGCGAGCTCACTGTATGGACAGGCACGTTAATTATGATATTCATAAGAACATACAAAGGACATGGAGCACCAAAACTATTCAGAAATAAAAATATGCCCACTTTGTTTCCTCTTAATGAACGTGGAACTTTCTTTTCTTTTTTTTCTTTTCTTTCTTTTCTTTTTGAGACCGGATTAAATGAGCATGATAGACTTGTGGATACGTTGAGGTGGTAACTACATTTGATTTTTGAACCACAGCCATTCACATCAGAACAAGATGGGGGCATTACACATCACCCAGAGGTCTTGAACTTGGAGCAAAATAAAAGGGCAGATGAATTTGGGGTTTGGTCTCGTGGAATGTTGTTAAGGCAGTTCTTGTATGGGCAGTGAGGGTACACCATTGGTGTTTTGAGGGGTAGTGGGGTAGACTATTTCACTGAATTCTGCTTCAGCACACTCTCAGGATTTCCAGAGTTTGGGGGTAATAAGAATCCACAAGGTCGGTTCCAGGCCACAAAGAGCTACATAAGCACGACCTCGTTTCAAAAACAAAAGAAAAATGCAGTGTTTGCTTCGGTGACAGAACCTCAGATCTGTTTCTTCTGTTTAGATATCTACTGTAGCTCTTACAGAATAATCTACCCTTGAGCTCAGGAAGAAAGCCCTGTGGCCCTCTAGGCGCCTGGAAGGTACCAGTCCCGCCTCTTCTCATCCAGGCGCGGGTGGTTCGCAGCGCCCCCTGCAGGTGCTCGGAGAGGTTCGAGTTCAGCTACATTTCTGTTGATTCTGGGATCCCAGAGAGGTAAGGGAGTAGGTGAGGCTGCCCCAGGCCAGGTTTTTGGTCACTACGTGTCCGAGCTCAGCGGCTCCACCCGCAATCACAGCCCGTCCGCCACGCTCAGAATCAGCTCTGGCTGTCTGCGTGGCTCTTTGTTGTCGGTCCGGACGCGGAAGCATAGCAGTGTGAGCGCCAGCGCCACCTTCATCTCGCTCATGGAGAAAGTCTGCCTACGCAGTTCCTGCGGGAGAGCCCCGGTGGGGACTCTCACCGCGCTGGGACCCAGACAGGCGTCCTCGGACCGAAACTGACCGTCCGCCACAGCCTTACCTGAGACTCCATTTTGACATTTGCATACTGTAGGTTCATAATGTAGCTCAGACTTCCACAATAATTAGCAGAAGGAGGGAAGAACTCTGATGCGGTCACCCCTCACCTTCCAATCCCGACTCTCCAAATTTATACAGGTAATCTAAGTGGAGGGCGAGAAGGAGATCCGGAACCCCAACCATCCCACCCACCGTCTGTCCTCACCAGCAGCCTCAGACAACATCCTGACACCCCAAACCCTCTGACTTCACCTGGGGCCTGCCGAGAAGGGACCTCTCCGGGTTTTCTGGGTCAAAGAGAAAGGGGTTATAGACCTGAGAGAGGGGCAAAATTAGGCAGATTGGGTCAGGTTTCTCAGAACACCCAGCCAGTCCCCACTCCAGAAATAGGCAGAAGTCAGGTTTCTCCTGTTACCACCCCGCCTCCTCCCTTGTTCTGGTGTTGCTGGGTTCCCGGACTGGAGAGATGGCTCAGACGTTAAGAGCATTGCCTGCTCTTCCAAAGGTCCTGAGTTCAATTCCTAGCAACCACATGGTGGCTCACAACCATCTGTAATGGGGTCTGGTGCCCTCTTCTGGCCTGCAGGCATACACACAGACAGAATATTGTATACATAATAAATAAATAAATAAATATTTTTTAAAAATTGGAAAAACCACTACAATGGAGGAATCTGGGTCTTTGTATGATGATATGATAGACAGTTTGAAAATGGAATTATTAAATGACAGGACGTCTAATTTACATGGGATTTATGTGATGTCACTTGTAAATATTATCAGCTTTTTAATTTCTGTCTAATCACTAAAAAAGTTGATTTATCTGAGTGCTAAGATACAGGCCTTAGAAAAACCAAATAAAACCTCTCACAGAGGGCTGGAGAGGTGGCTCAGAGGTTAAGAGCACTGGCTGCTCTTCCAGAGGTCCTGAGTTCAATTCCCAGCAGCCACATGGTGGCTCACAACCATCTGTACTGACATCTGGCGCCCTCCTCTGGCATGCCGGCATACATCGAGGCAGAATGTTGTATACATAATAAATAAATAAATCTAAAAAAAAAAAAAACAGATCACAGAGATATTCAAATCCAGACAGAAGAATTTAATGTAGATCTAATTTCAGCATTATAAGAATAGGGAGGGGGACTGGAGAGATGGCTCAGAGGTTAAGAGCACCATGGTGGCTCACAACTATCTGTACTGAGATTTGGCGCCCTCCTCTGGTGTGCAGGCATACATCGAGGCAGAATATTGTATACATAATAAATAAATAAATCTTTTTTAAAAAAGAATAGGGAGGAACAGCCTAAGGTTTTCAGACAACCAACTTTAATATATCCAGTAACTGTACAGGAGTTGCCAGATGGCAGAGGCTCTGTTATGGTTAACTGAATTCCTGTGCCAAAGTTAGATTTAAGGAGATTCAAGGAAGCAATAGCCTCATGTGGCATGCACTCATTTTTTTTTTTTTTTTTGTGAAGCAAATGTTGAACTCATGGTCATTTTGTTATAGAATTATCCCTAAAGACTGGATAGAGTTGGTTAGTGGTGTTTTAGAGCCTGGTCCACGGTGACAATGGAGTACCTGTGTACCTTTTAAAGTGACTATAGCTAGGAAGTTCCTAGAAACAAGCTTTTTCCTATGAATAATTTATTCAGAACATCCCTCCCTTCTGGATTATGCAGAAGGTGTGACAAAGGCTGGCATTGAACTAATGAATGCAGGTCAACAAGGAATATTCAAGGTACTCCTTTGCTGTCAGGAAACTCCACAAGAGGCCTCTTTGTAGGCCCCTATGCCAAATCTCATTCAGTCATTTCCTGCCATCTTAGAAAAAACCCCTTCCCAGAGCAATAAAGAACCTAAGCCTATTGTAAGAAGCCATACTGCTCTGGATAATAGAACAGCAATAGAAGAGAGAACAAAAATTCAGGAGAAATCATAAAAAGCAAGTATTTTGACAAACTTTTATAAGTGAACAAAGACAACAATTAAAAATTTGAGCAAAAGAAGTTGTCATTGAAGGTCTGATAGACATAGGCTTCCTGCTCCAGTTTTCCCCTTTACCCTATAATAACTACAAATATCTTGTCTTCAACTCCCTCAGAGACCCAAGAAAGAAATAATATTAACTGAATATGCAGGAAGTGCTAGAAAGCAACTTTCAAAAAAAAATGTGATAAATGAAAGGAACAGCTGGCTACCTGGACAGTCACCCAGAGTTCCTCTGAAGCATTGGGATTTCCTATTGCAGCGCCAGCATCCACAGCTGTCTTATTGTTGCTCCAGCCTCCAGAACTGAGCTGTTTTATTGTGGCTGTACCCTTCCAGAGCTGTCCTATTGTGGCTCCAGTCTCCAGAGCTGTACCATATGGCTTTATCCCTCCAGAGCTGTTCTATTGCAGCTCTCTACCCTCTCCAGAGTTGTCCTATTGCAGCTGTAAGCTTAGCCTGGCTTCCCGATAAGTCAGGATATGTCTGCAACTCTACAAGTGTAACACATTCCCATATAGTTAGTTAGAGCTTTCCTTGTTTATCAGAAGCAGAAATCAAGTTATGATAGAAATCAAATTCGGTACAAGACTTGGACTCACCAAGATAGGATAGATAAAGAATATTTTCTCTGAATTTGTCAAATGCAAGTGGAGTATACATTGTTGATGTATTTATTGCCTGTAATATATTGTATATAGTTATTTTACTTATTGTATAGCATTTTTCTTAAATTAGTTAGAGCCTGTCTTATTTTAGACAAAAAGGGAAATGTAGTGATATTTCATTTGTATTTTAATAAATAAAGCTTACCTGAAGGTCAGTGCAAAGCAACCACACTAGTCAGCCATAGAGGCCAGGCAGTGGCGGCACACACCTGTCATCCCAGCAGCTACACTAGTCAGCCATAGAGGCCCAACAGTGGTAGTGCACACCTTTAATCCCAGCACTAGAGAAGGCTATAAGGAAGGATGAGACAGGAACTTGCTCTTTTTCAGTCTGAAGATTTCAAAGAGGTAAGAGCTCTCTAGTGTCTTGGCTGCTTTGCTTTTCTGATCTTCAGTTGAACCCCAATTTCTGTCTCTGAGTTTTTATTAATTGTGCTACAGTGGTGACCCCAAAACCATAAAAAAGAAAATTATTTTTGCTGCTACTTCATAGCTGTAATTTTTCTATTGTTATGAATTGCAGTGTAAACATCTGTATTTTCTGATGGTCTTAGGTGACCCCTGTGAAAGGTTAGAATTGCTGTCCTAGATTATATCTTTTGTTTATTCTTCTCTCGGGTCTCATGCCCTTTACTTGTTGATTTTTACAAATTGTTTGTATATTTTAGATGTGTGTGTTGATTGCAGACATCTCTCAGTCTTTTGTCTGAATTCTCACTTGGTTCATGGTATATTGTTGGCAATAATTCTTTATTTTTATGTTACTTGTCCTCCCCTTCTTCCTCCTCAAAATATCAGGCTTCCAAAGGCTTTGACTTAACACATTTGGTTAAGGCTCAAATGTTTGTGGGTTTTTTTTTTAATTATTGGATTTTTGAGACACGATTTCTCTGTGTAGCTTTGCTGGAACTTGCTTTGTAGACCTGGCTGGCCTCAAACTCAGAGATCCACCTGCCTCTGCCTCCCAAGTGCTGGGTTTAAAGGTGTGCACCACCCCTGCCTAGCAAAGCTCAAACTCTTAACAGTTTCAAAACATTGGAAACAGGGCTTCCACCCCCAGTTCCAGCCTCTCTGGAAGGTTCCATGGTCACTACATTGGACATTCTGGATGTGCCTGGCCCTGTGACTGCCTGTGGCCCTCTAAGAAGGTCACACTGCCTTGTGCATACTCCCCACCTGGCACAGGAGAACTGTTCCTGAAGAGCTGGCATCCTCACACACTGTGCCATCAGCCAGACTGGCCTCCTTCTCTCTGCCTGAATTTTGCCCAGTTCAGGTTAAAACAGGACAGAAATACTGGCAGGTGATTGTATGAACCCATCAGTTTGGTACCAGCCTGGACAATAAAACAAGACTGCATCACAAACTAATCAACTTAAAAATGGAAATAAGGATGGGTATGGTGACTTAATCTTGTAATCCCAGTGCTTGGTGGGGGAGGGATGGGTAGAGAAAAGCTTGAGGCTAACCTAACTACATGAAGATATCCTTACTCAAAAAAGAATTGTAATTTTGAGGCAGAGTTTCAATGTGTTGCCCAGGCTGGCTTTGCAATGAGTCTTTGCAGCTCTTTTCATTGGAAGGTGGGGCTGTCTCTCCACGCGGGGAACCTGGGCTGAAAAGGGGACTTACTTGTTCTGGACTGAGGAGTGTTGTAAAAATGCTAATTCTGACACTAAGCTCTTGAAGAGATCCTAAATGTTCTGCCCGTTCTCTCTTGGAGCCCTACAGTTTGTTTCCTTGCTGGAAAACCCAGACTCCCATCAAGGAAGGAAGGAGACAAAGGAAAAGTCCAGCTGGCCCAGCAAGGTTGTAAAGTCCTTTTCCTATTTGTTTTGCTTTGCCTCTTGTTTTTATTTTGCTAGTGTTGTCTGTACAGCTCAAGAACATGTGCACACTAAGCAAGCCCCCTATTCCTGAGCTATGCCCGAGACCTTTATTTGAGAGAAGATATTGTTATATAGCCCAGCCTGGCCTGAAACCCATAAATCTGGCACAGTCACCCACATTCTGAGATTACAGGTGTGTGTTGTCCCCCTGCCCAGTTTAAAGCCAGTGACTTTAAATGGTGTGGTAATTAGAAAGAGATATTAATATGCTTGACATTAATGTAGTGGTTTCAGTGAGATGTGTGCCATATCTCAGGCATTTGAATGCTAGGTCCCTAGCTGGTGCTGTCTGTGGAGCCTTGAGTGTGGCCTTGTTGGAGGACATATATCACAGGAGGCAGGCTTTGAGAGTTTAAAAGCCATTTTGTGTTTGCTCTCTAGGCTTCGTACATGGGTTTCAAGATGTTAACTCTCAGTTTCTACTCTAGCCTCTTTAGGAAGTTAAGGCCTACCAGGCCAAAAGGAGCCAAACTGGAGTCTTCCTGGAGCTGTCAAAGGTCCTATCTGTGCCTAACCAATAAGGAGCGACCAAATGGTGTTTCCTGAATGCCTAGCAACAGGCGCTGTCAGAGGTTCTGATCGTGCCTAGCCAATGAGAGACCAGCATGAAATGCCAACGGTCAATGGATCAGAACCCCTGGGTGCTGGGAGGGTATGTAAGTTTTTCCAAGCTGTTAAACAAACAAGTCTGCTATAAACCTTCTATATGACTCTCAGCACCTGTGTCCGTTGACGTCGCAGCTTTTTACCCCCTCCCCCGGGGAAGATGTTAGGACCCAGCACTATCCCTCCATATCTGATGCCTGCTGTCATATTTCCCTGCTGTAGTGGACATATAGCCCTCTCTAACTGTAAACCAAGAAAACCGTTCCTATCCTAACTTTCATTGGTCATGATTTTTTTTTACAGCAATAAAAAAATGAACTAATAAACATGCTGAGTTTCCAGGACGACTGTGTGGCAAAGTAGAAAGTGTTCTTTGCTGAGCTCCTTGGTATGCAAGGAGCATGAGTCCATGGCATCATTCCCATAACTTTTAAGTGCAGAGTATTATTCGCACCTTAAAGATGAGGAAACCGAAGTGTGAGAGGGAAACTCTTAACCGCGAAGGTATTCTCCAGACCCACGTCTGAAGACTACATATGTCTGAAGCCACATCCCTTTTCACAAGGGGTTGGGAATTGACTCAGTGTGTAAAGCACTTGCTATACAAATTTAGGAATGAAGTCTGGATTCCCAACACCTACATAAATACCAAGCTGGATTGGCAGCCTCTTCCTCTGTTTCCCCCTTCTACTATAATCCCAGTGTGAGACAGAGACAGGATCTCCACAGCAAGATAGCTAGCAAGTTTAGACAAATCTGTGAACTCAGGGTTCATTTGAGATCCTACTCCACTGTACAAGGTGGAGGGCATTGGAGGAAGACACCTGACATCAAATCCAGGCTTCCACAACCTGCACACATTCACATACATGTATACGTTCTCACATGTGATCATACCCCACACACATGCACACATGTGTATGTTCACACATACGTGTTCCCACAGAAACACGACACATGCATGCATACACACTCATGTGCAGCAAACAGAAAGGATTGTTGGAGAGATGCCTACAACCTGAACATCTTGTTTTTGTTTTGTTTTGTTTTGTTTTGTTTTTTTAGTCAGGGTCTCACTGTGTAACCACAGCCGACCTCCAGCTCATGATTCTTTCTCTTGAGACCGTTGAGTGCTGACATTGTAGGCCTGCACCGGCACCTGGCCTCCCCAGCATTCTGTTCACTGCAGGAAGAATCTCTGTCTCAGTGCCCTCCTTCAGGGTTCTCAGTCTCACTAGGGACCACAGGAAACTGAGCAGGTAGCTCCTGTTTCTTTCCCTTTTTCTCATGTCTCCTAGTCCAACTTCTGGTCTTAGCAGATCTTGAAGGCCTCTGCATCTTGAGGGTACAAGGTCCCTAGAGCCTCCTCTTCCCTCACGGGGGCAGATCCCCTGCCAGAGAAGAGCCAGATGTAGGAGAGGATCCCCAAACCACAACAGATGGTAAACTCAATGGGGTGGGGGAAGAGGAAACAGAGGTGCAGTCACTTGTTTAAGCCACACAGTGAAGTAAGTACACATGATGGCACAGGTAACATATTTTAAATGGCCTTTAGATATTTAGGAGTACAAAAGAAGACTTTGTAGCCATGAGCATGGTCACAGTTTCAAGACCAGCCTGGACTACATATAAAGTAAAATTTCATTAAACAACAACAGCAGCAAAGGCAAGCCCAGTGTAGTGGTGCACTCCTTTAATCCCAGCACTCAGGAGGCAGAGGAATGTGGATCTCCATGTGTTGAAACCCAACCTAGTCTACATAGTGAAGTCCTAGACAGACAGAGCTACATAGTGAGACCTTGTCTCAAAACGAAGAAACCAAAACAAGCAAGCAAACAAAAACCCACCCGAGAGTATGTTGAGGGCAACACCAGCTTAGGGGTGTGCTATGTTCCTAATTTGGTTGCAAAGGACCTAGTGAACTGTTCTGGAACATGGAAGAACAAAAGATTGTTGTCTTTTTAATGAAAGGATGAATAATGAGAGGACCAAGAATGCATGTGACTCATTGGTTCTTTTTATCCTTCCTTTTTTCTTCTTTTCCTCTCCCATTCTCTCTCTCTTAACTCACCCTCCCCCAAGTGATTACTTATATAAAAGTCAGATACTGGAGTAAAAACCTGATAGATCCAAAGAGTGACAGAGGAACGATCAGCTGACCCTGCCTCTCCACACTTCCAGATGGAAAAGACCTTGCATCTTTCTAAGTTCCTCCCCACTATCCCTCAGATGACAAAACTTAGTTGGAATACCACCAACCATTCCAGGCCATGGAGAGAATGGAAAGCCCTTAAGATGTGTTGTGTTGCCAGGCAGTGGTGGCACAGGCCTTTAATCCCAGCATGCAGGAAGAAGAGATAAGCAGATTTTTGTGAGTTCGAGGCCAGCCTGGTTTACAGAGCAAGTTCATGGACAGGCTCCAAAAAGCTACAGAGAAACCCCGTCTCAAACTCCCCCCTCAAAAAAAAAAAAAACCCCAATGTGTTGTGTTATAAGAAGTGGCTTTTTGTCCCCCATTTTCTGATAGTGTTGACTTGTTACCTCTCCCATTGAGAGATTGTGAGGTTGTGATAGTGGCAGATTGTTTTGTCAATTGAGATGGATTAAAGCACCCAATGATTTAAGCAGATGCATCTATATGTGTGTGTCATGTGCTTTGTGACCCTCTGTAGTAGAGGCCATGCCTGAAATGCAAGAGGCCCTGGATTCCTTTCCTGGTACTACAAAAAGAGATGATGACCTTGGTTAATGTGAATGGGTCTCACTCTTTAGTTGAAAGGCTACAGAGCAAAAAATGACTCTCAGTAAAGACAAAATCCTGCTCTGTGCCTATAGACTCAGCATCTGTCTGAGTTTGTGCCTGGAGCCAGAGGCTCTACAGATTTTGGACTTGTCTGTCAAATAACCACATGGACCAAGTTCTTAAAATAAACCTGCTAAGATAGAAAGAAGCTAGGTATGGCACACGTGAATTATGTACCCATCTGGGAGGCTGAGGCATAAGGAGCATATATTTAAAGTGGACCTGGGCTTTATATCTCAATATAAATGTGCTACATACCTTCAGATAAATAAGTAAAATGTATTTTAGTCAGAAATCAGTTGCTTAAACAAAACACCCAGGACAAACAGTTTGGGAAAAGGAGGAGCTTATTTTGGCTCATGGTTTTAGCTGGTCCCATTGGCTTAGGCCTTAGGTAAAGCAGAGAGGCACGGTGGGAAGCCCAAAGAGAAAGCTAAGTTGTTCAGCTCACAGTGGCAGGGAGGTAGAGAGATAAAGGCTAATGCTTGGGTCCTCAGCAGAGGGCTAGAGTTCCAATACTTGCTTCGAGGACACATCCATCACCTCCAAACAGCACTTATGGATCATGTCCTTCAACACATGGACTTTGTGGGGGGCATTTAACATCCATCTCCAAACTAAAAATCAAATTATTTCATTATTCAACTCTAGCCTCCTATACACACAACAGAATAAATGTTACCACGTAACTGAGATTCCTGCACACACATGCTTATTGCAGCATCAAGTACAATAGCCGAGTAGTGGAACCAGCCTAGGTCAATAGATGAATAAACGGATAAAACAATGTGGTAATTATGGACAGTGAAGAATTATTCATCCACAAAGAATGTTGTTTGCAGAAAAATGATGGAACTGGAGGAAGTCAACAGATATTACATGTTTGCCCTTATATGATGACTCTAAATAGAAGATGATATGAAGATAAAGGGAAGTTTATTAAGGAAGAGAAAGACAATATCAGGAGGAGGGATTTCTAAAATGCCATCAGTGAACACGATCAAAGTTATTGCGTAGAGGAATTTAAAAGAATCAGTGTTAGTTTGCTATGTCATGTCTTTTTCTGGCTTATTCTGATTGAGGAGCAAACGATTTAAGATGGAATTTATTCCAGAAGGCTGTTGTGACACTATTTGTATGTGGAAAAACAGGAAGGCCCCACTGAGCACAAGAGGATGATGAAGTTGGAGAGTTGCACTGAGTTCGTATCCCAGCACTCAAGTTAGAGGTCCCCTATACACGCCTGAGATCCTATCTATGAGGGCGCATCACGTAAGAGGATCGCTGTGGTTAGCGGGTTTCCTTCCAGTTTAGCCAGGGAAATCTGAGCCGGAGCCAAAGTGATGAGTGAAAAAAAACAAACAAACAAAACAAAACAAAACAAAAAACAAAAACCCTGCCTCTAAGGAAAAGCGAGACGGCATCTGACGCCCTCTTCTGGTCTCCGTGAAGTCTCACACACTCAAACTCGGATCCATCCACTCAGAAACGTAAGTAAAAATAAAAACTAATAAGTCTTTCAAAAGCCCTGGATGAGTGAGCGTGTGTGCGGAGGAGAGCAGGCTTGCTAGACAGCTCTGGCTGGCTTGGATCTCACTCTGTAGACAAAGGTAGCGGGGGACTTGGAGACTTCCTCTGCTGACCGAGTGCTGGCTTTAAAAGTGTGCACCACCAAGCCCGGCCTGGGACGTGTTCTTAAATGTGGAACCCTCTAGTTTGAACCAGGTTTATTCCAGAGACGGGGCAGTAAATTGCAATCTGCACTTAAAGAGCCACTGGGCTGGTAAATGCTGCTGGACTTGCTAACTCAGTTCTAAGGAGTTGGGCTCGGTATTATTCACCAATCAGCGATACGGTTACTCCCCTGAGCTAACCAATGAGGAGCACGGATAATGGACGGTGGCACCCTTGCCGCCATATTTGAGTTCCGGGTAGCCGAAGGGAGGAGAGTTGTTCTTGGGCTTCCGTCCTGGTTGCGGGCTCCTTAGGTGGGGAACACCTGGATGCATCCGAAGCAGGACATGGTGAGTGTGCCCGGGCTCCTGGAGTGGCGGGCGGCAGGGTTGTGACACTGCTGCGGCTTTGCACAGTTTCCCTGGCGCTGTGCAGCCGAGTCTGGCACTGTGCAGCCCAGTGTGGCCCCTCGTCCCCAGGGCGCTTGGATGGTGGAAAGCAGTACCGGCAGTCGTGAGTGTGGCGTCCAGTCCAGGTCTGTCCCTTCCCTGCAGCATTCCTGGTCCGCAGTGCTCCCGCGATGAGGCTGCGCCGCGAACCTGCGCCTCCGCGGACGCTGCAGCTCTTGCGGGTCGGTGACGCCGAGTGCAGACTCTGCGGCGAGGGCACGTGGGTGGTGCGCGCTGTTTTGCACTTTTTCGTTTCCTTGTTCCCTGCTTTAGTTTTACACTGTGGTCACCCGTTTTTTTCTCCTTAAACCTTTTCTTTTTTAGGTGCTAGCGATCTCAGGTCTCACTCTAGGCGAAGGCTTTACCGTAGGCTTGTACCTCCACCCCTCTTCCTGGGTTTGTTTTGTGCGAATAAAGCTGGATTTATGTAGCAGTGACTTGACTCTGTGTAGACAAAAATCCCCCAAGGAGAAAGGAGAGAAATTTAAAGTTACTCCAAAATTTAATTTATTTGTACTGATCATTTCCGACGCAGTATGTGAGATTTTGGGAAACCTTTCCAGCCATGGTAGCTCTGAAAAAAGCCCAGGGAGTAAGGGATTATGTAATTTTTTTTTTTTTTCATACAGGGTTTCACTGTTTAGCGCTGGCTGGCACACAACTAGCTATGTAGACCAAGCTAGCCTGGAACTGAGATCCTCCACAGTCCTGGGATTATAGGTGATTCTCCCCCGACTGTGCATAATTTTATTTCTGTTGTATAGCTAGCCCTAAGCTATTTCTGCAAATGTACTGTGAGTGGGAGGAATTTCTTCAATCCCAATGGAGGCAGAGACAGACCTATCTCAGAGCCACACAGTGAGACCCTGTTTCATATAACCTAGACACATAAACAACAACAAAAACCAAACAGAACACCAGGATTACAGTCCTTGGGGAAAATATTAATATCTTCAGTTTCTTCCTGTTATCTTCAAGTGGTTAAGTCTTTGTAGACAGTGTAATTTCTTTGTTATTTTTTAAATTAAAAAACTTTTTTAATGCGTGCATATAAATATTTATGTCTGTGTGAGTGTTTGCTGCCTGTGTGGGGGTACCTGCTGAGACCAGAAGACAGCATGGATCTCCTGGAATTGGTGTTACAAGCAGTTGTCAGTAGCTTTTGTGGATGCTGGGAACTGAACTTGCGTCCTCTGGAAGGACAATATGTACTCATAACTGCTAAGTGATTTCACCAACTCTGGACAGTGTGATTTCTGACGGTTGGAAATCTGGGTTTGTCAGAAAGAAAGACAACATGTTTGTTTTCTACCTGCTACAGAAAACATTTTGAAAGTTGATTTTGGTGTTCAGAGCATTTTTGTTTTTCTAGTTAAGTTCTGATGTAGCCTACTATTCTGGAACTTCTGATCTTCCTGCCTCCACTTCCCCAGTGCTGGACCTACAGGAATGAAGGAAGCAACAAGCCAGGCCTAATGCAACACTTGGAATCCAGGGCCTTGTACCAACTGAGCCACATCCTCAGCCTTGTAGTTCAATTTTAAAAGTTGGCCTTTTTTTTTTTTTCTCAGATTCTGACAGGGAAATCCTAAAATAGAAGCAGACAGGAGGTAGGTGTGTGTGAGTTAGGGTGTTACTCTCAGCATTACTAAAGGCCAAGCCAGTCACTATCATTAACTGGCCCCTCTACTTGAGTTGGTATATTGGTTTGAATGTGATGTGGGAGTGATTTCTTTCTAATCTGTTGCTTTCGTTGGTTAATTAATAAAGAAACTGCCTAGGCCCATTTGATAGACCAACCCTTAGGTGGGTGGAGTAAACAGAACAGAATGCTGGGAGAAAGAAGCTGAGTCAGGAGTTGCCATGATTCTCCCACCTGACACAGCCGCAGGTTAAGATCTTCCCTGGTAAGCCAGCTCTTGGGCTACACAGATTATTAGAAATGGGTTAGATCAATATATAAGAGCTAGCCAGTAAGAGGCTGGAACTAATGGGCCAGGCAGTGTTTAAAAGAATACAGTTTCCGTATAATTATTTCAGGTATAAAGCTAGCCATGCGGGCGGCCGGGTGCCAGGAACATAGCCCACCGCTCCTATCACTACATGAATGGTATAATATTTCCACACAGCCTCATGTGTTTGTTTACTTAGTTTTTCAGTAGATGCAGCTGTTTGATAGACTAGACCCTTTAGGAAGCAGACTGAGTAGGGAAGACAAGCCTTGAAGTCAGGCCTTGAAGTTTCATAGCCTGGTCTGGCTTCCTGACTGCGGATGTAGTGAGATGCATCCCATGCTGGTGCTATCATGCTTTTCCCTCGATGAAGCCTCTATCTCTTCTTTAACTGTGAGCCAGAGAGGGTGAGGGCTCCCAGTGCGGAGTCAACACGGTCTGTAACATCACTTGAGGTGGGACCAAGTCCCATCCCCTACATCCAGGTTGAGCAATCTAATTTCTCCATAGGGAATGTGCTCCAAAAAATAGTTCCTGCAAAAGGGATAAATACTGGTTCCTCTGCCAGTGGCCCCACTGCCCAAGCCACACAACTGTGTCACCCACATTTAGAGGGCCTCGTTCTGTCCTATGCAGGTTCCCCAGCTGTCAATTCAGGCTCAGTGAGCTTGCACTGTGTGTGGGTTCTCCATCATGGTCTTGAGCCCTTTGCTTATTTAATCGCTATTTAATCACTCGTCCCTCTTTACAACTGGACTCCAGGAGCTCAGCCCAGTGCTTAGCTGTGGATCTCTGCATCTGCTTCCATCAGTTGCTAGATAGAGGTTCTATGATGACAGTTAAGTAGTCATCAATCTGATTACAGGGGAAGGGCAGTTAAGGTACCCTCTCCACAATTGCTTAGATTCTTAGTTGGGATCATACTTGTGGATTCCTGGGAATTTCCCTAGTGCTAGGTTTCTCACTAACCCCATAATGGCTTTCTCTATCAAGCTATCTTTTTCCTTGCTCTCCCTCTCTGAACTTCCCCCAACTCAACTTTCCCCATCCCTCATATTCTTTATGTATAATATCCATTTATGAGTGAGCACATACTGTGTTTGTCTTTCTGGGTCTAAGTTACTTCACTCAGGATTCTTTTTTTTCCTAGTTTCATCCATTTGCCTGCAAATTTCAAGATGTCATTGTTTTTTGCCACTGAGTAATACTCCATTGTATAAATGTACCACATTTTCTTTATCTATTCTTTGGTTGAGGGGCATCTAGTTTGTTTCCAGGTTCTGACTTTTACAAATAATGCTTCCATGAACATAGTTGAGCCAGTGTCCTTGTGGTAGGAGTGTGCATCCTTTAGGTACATGCCCAAGAGTGGATTGCTGGGTCTTGAGGTAGATTGATTCCCAATTGTCTGAGAAACCACCATACTGATTTCCAAAGCTGCTGTACAAGTTAGTACTCCCACCAACAGTGTGGAAGTCTCCTTACTCCACATCCTCTCTAGCATAAGCTGTCAACAGTGTTTTTGATCTTACCCATTATGACAAGTGTAAGATGGTATCTCAGAGTTGTTTTTTTTTTAATTTTTTTGTTGTTGATATTTATTTATTTATTTATTTATTATGTATATAATATTCTATCTGTGTGTTTGTCTGCAGGCCAGAAGAGGGCACCAGACCTCATTACAGATGGTTGTGAGCCACCATGTGGTTGCTGGGAATTGAACTCAGGACCTTTGGAAGAGCAGGCAATGCTCTTAACCGCTGAGCCATCTCTCCAGCCCCCTCAGAGTTGTTTTGATTTGTGTTTCCTTGATGGCTAAGGGTGTTGAACAGTACCTTCAGTGCCTTTTGGCACTGTTGAGAATTCTGTTTAGGTCTATACTCTATTGTTTTTTTTCAAACTTTATTTAACTTCATTTCATGCACATTGGTATAACAATGTCAGATTCTCTTGAACTGGAGCTACAGACAGCTGTGAGCTGCCATGTGGGTGCTAGGAATTGAACCCGGGTCCTCTGGAGGAACAGTCAGTGCTCTTAACCACTGAGCCATCTCTCCAGCCCCTATACTCTATTTTTTAATTGGATTATTTGGTTTTTTTTTGATGTCTAGTTTCTTGAGTTCTTTGTACATTTTGGAGATCAGCCATCTGTCAGATTTGGGGTTTGTGAAGATACTTTCCCATTTTGTAGACTCCCATTTTGTTTTGTTGACTGTGTCCTTCACCTTACAGAAGCTTCTCAATTTCAGGAGGTCTCCTTTATTAATTGTTGATCTCAGTGTCTGTACTACTGGTGGTATATTTAGAAAGTGGTCTCCTGTGCATTCAAGGCTACTTCCCACTTTCTCTTCTCTGAGGTTCAGTGTGATTGGATTTATGTTGAGGGCTTTGATCCATCTAGACTTGAGTTTTGTGCATGGGGATAGATATAAATCTATTTGCATTCTTCTACATGCCACCATCCAGTTATGCAGCACCATTTGTTAAAGATGCTTTCCTTTTTCCATTCTATAATTTTAGTTTCTTTGTCAAAAATCAGGTGTTCATAGGTGTGTGGATTAATATCAGGGTCTTTGATTCAATTTTATTGGTCTACTTATCTATTTTTCTGTCAATGCCAAGCTGTTTTCATTAATGTAGCTCTCTGTATAATAGAGCTTGATGTCAGGGATGGTGATGCCTCTATAAGTTCTTTTATTGTACAGGATTGTTTTGGCTATCCTGGGTTTTTTTGTTTTTCAATATGAAGTTGAGTATTGTTCTTTAGAGGTCTGTGAAGAATTGTGCTGGGATTTTAATGGGGATTGTGTTGAATCTGTAGATTACTTTTGATAGGATTGCCATTTTCACTATGTTGATCCTACCTATCCAAGAGACTGGGAGTTCTTTTTATTTTTATGTTATCTTCAGGTTTTTTTTCTTAAGACTTAAATTTCTTGTCATACAGGTCTTTCACTTGTTTGGTTAGAATTGCCCTGTGGTTGCTGCAGGCCGCTTCCCTGCCACCCCAGCTCCTGGCTGCCTGGCTAGCTTATGCCCCGAAATAACAACACACAAACTGTATTCTTTTAAACACTGATTGGCCTATTATATCTAGCCTCTTCTCGGCTAACTCTCGCACCTGGACTAGCCCATTTCTAATAATGTGTGTAGCACCCCAAGGTACTCTTACCGGGAAGATTCTGGCCTACGTCCATCCTGGGTCGGAGCTTCATCGCGTCTGCCCTGGCGATGAGCTGCATGGTGTCTGTCTGGGGCATCTTCCTCTTCCTCCCAGCATTCTGTTCTGTTTACTCCACCCACCTATGTTCTAACCTATGAGGGCCAAGCAGTTTCTTTATTTTTTAACCAATGACCTTCCTCCATCACTGTAGAAACGAGGGGACCACTTGTTCATCCCAGCTGCCCAGCTAGCTTAGCCCTGAAATAACCACACAGAAACTGTATTAATTAAATCACTGCTTGGCCCATTAGCTCTAGCCTCTTATTGGCTAACTCTCACATCTTGACTTAACCCATTTCTATTAATCTGTATATTGCCACATGGCAGTGGCTTACTGGCAAAGATTGAGCATGTTTGACTCTGGAGACAGCTCCATAGCATCTCTCTGACTCCTCCCTTCTTTCTCAGTATTCGGTTTTGTCTTCCCTGCCTACCTAAGTTCTGCCCTATCAACAGGCCCAAAGCATTTTATTAACCAGTGAAAGCAACACAAAGAAGGACCTCCAACACAAAAAAGGGGGAAGTGCTGTGGTACATGGTCTGTACCCTGTTAATTGTATTTTAATAAATGCTGAGTTCCAGTAACCAGGCAGAAAATATAGGCAGGACAACCAGGCAGAAAGTAGAGGCAGGATGATGAAAATAGGAGAATTCTGGGAGAGGAAAGCTTTCTCTGCAGTCATGACCCAATCACAGATGAAGCAAGATATGACTGCCTCACTGAAAAAGGTACCAAGCCATGTGGCTAACACAGACAAGAATAATGGGCTAACATAAGTTGTAAGAGTTAATAAGAAGTCTGAGCTACTAGGCCAATCAGTTTATAACTAATGGTAGTCCTCTGTGTGATTTCTATAGGACTTAATGACTGCGGGAACTGGGCAGGACAGAAACCAGACAACATTGCCTTAAGATATTTTATGTTGTTCATGGCTATTCTGAAGCATAATGTTTCTCTAGTTTCTTTCTTAGCCTGTTTATCATCTGTATATAGGAGGGCTAATAATTTTTTTTTTTTTAGTAGATCTTGTATTAGTAAAGGTGTTCATCAGTTGTAGGAGTTCTCTGGTAGAATTTTGGGGGTCACTTATGTATACTATCATATCGTCTGCAAATAGTGAAAGTTTGACTTCTTTACAATTTGTATCACCTTGATCTCTGTTTGTTTTATTAATCTAGCTAGAGCTTTGAGTACTGTTGAATAGATATGGAGAGAATGGACAGCCTTCTCTTGTTTTGGGTTTTACTTTGATTCTTTCCATTTAGTTTTATGTTGGCTGATGGCCTGCTGTCTATTGCCTTTAATACAATGAAGTATGTTCCTTGTATCCATGATTCCTCTGATACTTTTATCATGGAGGGGTGTTGTATTTTGTCAAAGGCTTTTTCAGCATCTAAGGTGTTGTATTTTGTCGAAGGCTTTTTCAGCATCTAATGAGATCATCATGTTTTTTTCTTTGAGTTTGTTTATATGATGGATTATGTTGATAAAGTTTTGTATGTTGAACCATCCCTGCATCTCTGGGATTCAATTTATGGACCTATTTGATTATGGTGGATAATTTTTTTTGATGTGTTCTTGGATTCAGTTTGCCAGTATTTTATTGAATGTTTTTGCATTAGTGTTCACGAGGGAGATTGGTCTGTAGTTCTTTCTTAGTTGTACATTTGTGTGTTTTGGGTATCAGGGTAACTGTATCCCCATAAAAAGTGTTTAGCAATGTTCCTTCTGTTTCTGTTGTGTGGAACAATTTGAGGAGTATTGGTATTAGCTCTTCTTTGAAATTACAGTAGAATTCTGTAATTTCTGAAAACTATCTGGCCCTGGGTTGGTTTTTTTTTTTTTTTTTTTTTGGTTGGGAGATTTTTGATGGCTGCTTCTATTTCCTTAGGTGTTATAGGTCTATTTAAATTGTTTATCTGGTCTTGATTTAATTTTGGCATATGCTACCTATCTAGAAAATTGTTCATTTCCTTTATTTTTTTTTCAATTTTATGGAGTATAGGTTTTTGAAGTACGACCTGATGGTTCTCTGGATATCCTCAGTGTCTGTTGTTAGTCCCCCTTTTCATTTCTGATTTTGCCAATTTGGATATTCTCTCTCTGCCTTTTGATTAGCTTGGATAAAGGTTTGTCTATCTTGTTGATTTTTCTCCAAGAGCCAACTCTTTGTCTCATTGACTCTTTGTAATGTTTCTTTGTTTCTATTTTATTGATTTCAGTCCTCAATTTGATTATTTCCTGCTGTCTAGTCCTCCTGGGTGAATTTGCTTCTTTTTGTTCTAGAGCTTTCATGTGTGCTGTTAAATTGCTAGTGTGAGATTTCTTTATACATTCTTTATGTAGGCATTTAGTGCTGTAAACGTTCCTCTTCACACTGCTTTCATAGTGTCTCATAGATTTGGGTATGTTGTACATTCATTTTCATTGAATTCTAGGAAGTCTTTAATTTCTTTCTATATTTCTTCCTTGACTTGGGGGTGATTCAGTTGAGCATTGTTCAATTTCCATGAGTTTGTGGGCTTCCTGAAATTAGTTGTTGAATTCTAACTTTAAGCCATGGTGGTTTTCCAATTTTTTAATTTCTGTTGAGATTTGCTTTGTTACTAAGTATGTGGTTAATTTTAGAGAAGGTCCCATGAGGTGCTGAGATGAAGGTATATTCTTTTGTGCTTGGGTGAAATATTCTATAGATGTCGGTTAAACCCATTTGAGTCATAACATCTGTTCTCCTTTATTTCTCTGTTAAGTTTCTGTCTGGCAGACCGGTCCAGTGGTGAGAGTGGGGATTTGAAGTCTCCCACTATTAGTGTGTGGAGTTTGATGTGTGACTTAAACTTTAGTAATGTTTCTTTTACAAATGTGGGTGCCCTTGTATTTGGAGCATAGATGTTCAGAATTGAGACTTAATCTTGGTGGATTTTTTTCTGTGATGATGAATATGAAATGTCCTTATCTTTTGATTAATTATAGTTTGAAATCTATTTTGTTAGATATTAGGATCAGGACACGAGGTAGTTTCTTAGGTCCATTTTTGTTTTTGCCAGATAGGGTTTCTCTGTAGCTTTGGAGCCTGTCCTGGAACTAGCTCTTGTAGACCAGGCTGGCCTCGAAATCACAAAAATTTACCTGCCTCCACCTCCCAAGTGCTAGGATTAAAGGTGTGTGCTACTACTGCCTAACTTTGTTTGGAAAATCTTTTCCTAACCTTTTACTCTTGAGATAATGTTTGTCTTTGAAGTCGAGGTTTTTTTTTTGTATGCAATAGAAGGATGGATCCTGTTTTTATATCCATTCTGTTAGCCTGTGTCTTTTTATAGGCAAGTTGAGATCATTGATATTAAGAGATATTAATGATCTGTGATTGATAGTTTTTGTTGTTGGCAGTATTGTGTGTGTTTCTCTTCTTTGTGGTTTGCTGGTTCTACTTCATTTGCATTGGGATGTTGAGGCTTTGCTGGTGTAGAACCACTAGTTTTTGGTGATGCCATACTGTTCTTTAGGTTGTTGAATATATTCTTACACTATCATCTACCCATATCTTTCTCTAGTTGGTGCAGATGGGGCCTGTGGGTTATGTGGTCGCTCTTTCTCTAGAGGCAGGCATAGCTGTGCCTCTCGTGGTTGCTGATACTGTGGCTCCCTCAGGTGCAGGTGTGGCCAAGGCTCTGGTAGTCGTGGTTGCAGATTTGGTGGAGATATGACTGGGGGTTGGAGAGACTGCTCCCAGGTCGCTGGGGTTTTGGTGGGTGGGGGTGGGGCATGGGATGTGCCTGTGGGGGCTAGGGCCTAGAGAGCGGGGGGCCCTCCGGTCAGGAACCCCGTCACTTCTCCAGGTGCAGTCAGAGCCAAGCCACTTCTTGGATTCTAACAAGTGAAATCAACTTTTCTGTCCAGAGCTTCTTGGTCTCCCTGAGGATTTTAGGTCTTTAACCCTTCCATGTGGGTTCTGGGAATTGAACCTGGATCCTCTGGAAGAGCAGAAAGTGCTCTTAATCACTGAGCGATCTCTCCAGCCCAGATCTTTATTATATTATTATTATTTAAATATTTATTTTATTTTATTATGTGTTTATGTGTGTTTGTCTTCATGCGTGGGTGGGTGCCTAAGAGTCAGAACTGGAACTGGAGTGACAGTTGACTCTGAGGTGCTTGGCATGTGTACTGGGAACTGAACTAGGCCTTCTGTAATAGCAGTACACACTCAGTTCCTAATTTTAAAAAGTTTATTTTTAATGTGTATGAGTGTTTTGCCTGTGTGTATGCATGCATGTCACTCAGAAGCCAGAGGTGGTGTTGGGTCTTCAGAAACTGGACATCCATCCAGATGGTTGTTAGTTACCATTTGGGTACTGGAAGCTGAAGCCAGACCTTTGCAAGCAAATGCTTTTAACTGATGAACCACTTCTCCAGGTCTTAGATCTAGTTTATGTTTAAGGTCATTACTGAGATGTTTACTAATTCCTGGATTTTTTATTGGTTGATTTTCTGTTTGGTTGGATTATTGATTGTTCTTTCTCTATTGACCTTAAAGATTTTCCTTTTTTTTTTTTCCCTCTCCCGAGATAAGGTTTCTCTGTAGCTTTGGAGCCTGTCCTGGAACTAGCTCTTAATCTTCTTTCCTGCCCCCCACCCCACTAGTGTATGTAGCTCTGGCTACCCTGGAACTCGCTATGTAGACCAGGCTAGCCTCATACTCACAGAGATCTGCCTTGCAGGCAGGCAGGCAGGCAGGCAGGCATACTTTTAATCCCAGTAATTGGGATTAAAAGTATGTACCACTATGCTCAATTTAAATTTTTTTAAAAAAATAAAACTTTAATATCAAAACAATCTTTCAAATAAATAAAAACATTACACACCAAAATTACCATACCCAAAGTCATGCACCTCAATGAATTTATATATGGTTAGGATTGGCATTTGGATGGAAGCTGTGGAACTTTACGTTAAATTTTATACTTTCAGTATTGGGCATATTTTATGTACTTATTTACCACCAAACCCCGAAGTCCATGACAGATTAGAAAAACTTAGCTTTATATCTTCATTCCTAACTATTCCCTGCATTCACTCCCTATAGATTTCTCCTTTCTTCTGTGTTCTGTGTTGTGCTGTTCCCATATGGACAATAGTTTATGCAGATGCATGTATTATTGACTTCTTCAGCATATCCTCCCAGTGTGTACTTTCCTGTGTGTACTTTTCTTCTTACAGCTCATAATATTACTTCATTTTTCCTGTGTGTTCTGAAGTTCTTTTCTCATATCTGTTTGGTGTTTTAAGTGCCCTTTGTGTTTGAATGTCTGTCTTGATTGAGAATTTTTCTGCTATGATTTCATTGAATAGATTTAACTTTGCCTTTAATTTTTAATTTCATCTCTTCCCCCATCTCATGGATTTTAGGTTAAGAGTTAAACCGTCTCCTCAGCTTTCCATTCCCCCCGCCCCCAAATTTAGGTTTGAAGTTGAGAAAGAGGAACAGAGAAGGCTTCTGTGACAACCTGTACCCCATGCCACTTCTCACCCCCCCCCCCAAAAAACCAATAACAGTCTAGACAGAAAGCCATTTATAAGGGGCTAGGGTGGTGCACACACCTTTAATTGCAGCACCCCAGAGGCAGAGGCAGGCAGATCTCTGTGACTTCAAGGCCAGCCTGGTCTACAAAAGCAAGTCCAGGACAGTCATAGCTATTAAACAGAGAAACCCTGTCTCAAAAAAAAAAAAAAAACCAGTACAAAAATTGTGATAAAGATGCTAAAGTGTAGTTCTCTAGAACTGATTGCTTCTGGTGGGCATATGAGTGGGGAAGGAATCCGTTTTCTTTAAGAGGCTGGCCACAGGGAGTTCGACCGTACTCCAGTGAGTATTTGGGCAATATAAATTTATAAATTGAACTTTTCTTTTTCTTTTAAAAACTTTCTTCCACTTTTTATTTTGGGGGGGAAGGGTTCCCAGGGTTGTGGGGCAGCCCAGGGAGGAGCAGAAAGTGAATGTGCTTGGTGTTCATGATGTGAAATTTCCAAATAATCAATAAAAATATTATGAAAAATTAGGTTTTGATTCATAATCCTGTCTCAAGGATCATGGTTGTTGTGGTGATGCTAATTTTTTGGTTTGTCTATTGATATTTGATTATATTTTGATGATTGCAAGCTCCACATAGTCTTTATTCTGCTTATCCAACCATATTTTATAAGCTGTTATATTCTATTTAATTGACTTTAAATTTTATATTCTTTTTCACAAAAATGTTAATTTCCTGAAACTTGCAAGGAGTAAAAGAGAAAGGATGAAATTCCAAATAAATAGAACCACAAAGCAGATGGCCCTAGCAATTTAATTACCCCAAAAAAGATGTAAATAAATAAAAGTATTGAAGATAAGATTTTGGTTTTTAATGCTATAAAAGTAGAAAAGCTGGTTACTCATTAAAAAAATAGTGGAATTTACCCGTACCTTCACTCATGGAATAATTAACTCAATGTGTATCCTCTGGACTCTGAAAAGATGAGAGCAAATACAGCAGACGGAGGTACAGGGTGGTTGTCAGAGTAGGACTCAGAAGCGTGGAGTCACTAATTGGATTTCATCAAATGGAAAAAACTTCTGCCTGGCAATGGAAATGAATGAAGGGACAATTTATAGAATGGGAAGTATTCTACTAGGTGACATCTGAGAGGGAGTAATACCTAGAGTATATGAAGAACTCAGCAGAGGAAGCATTAAAGTTGAAATCTATATAAGCAGGCAAATTAAATGATCATACTTTTGAAGTTCAAGTGACCAGCAAAGGCATAACATGACAGTCTATTTAAGATCTTTAATCATTCTGCCAATCCTAGAACTACATTGAGAATCAGCGAGTGCTCGGATTAAAGGTGTTTGCCACCACTGCCTGGCCTCTATTGCTAACTAATGGCTTAGCTCAGGACTCTGATCTTCAGGCAAGCTTGATTGGTTAGACTACAAACAAAATATCATTACAAAATATCAGTGAATAAGCTGATAAATTTTGATCAGTTGGTTTATTAAATTGTGTATGTTAGTGTGTGATTTATGTATATGTCTGTACACATACACACATGTAAACTCTATGGTAAATTGTATTGTGCTAGGGACTAGGGAGATGACCTGATGGCTATGAGAGCTAACCATTCTTCTAGAAGACCATTTGATTTCCAGTATATGTGCCCCATAGCTCATAAATTCTAGCTTTGGGGGAGGGGTGTGTGTCCTAATGCCATCTGCAGTTGCACGGCATACTAACCTGTAAACACACACATAAATACATCATAAAAGAAAAGAAATGGATCTTGTCATTTTCAGTAAAATGTTTTGAACTCTAGCCACCATCATTTATAACTAAGCCGGAGTGAAGAAGGGTAAGTAGTATATATTGTATTCTGCGTGTAGAAAACACACCTGAAAGTGGAATGGGAAAAGTAAAAGGTTAGAAGGTAGGAATGAAAGGGGGCAGCCAGATACACAGTGACTTTTGAGGAATAAAGCATGAAGGAAACTAGTCATGTGACTATGTATCACCTGTGCTTTTCCACTATTCTTCCTGTAAATGTATGTGGATTATTGTAGGAGCCAGTGACCTTTGAGGATGTGGCTGTGAACTTCACTCTAGGAGAGTGGACTATGTTGGATTCTAGTCAAAAGAAGCTCTACAGAGATGTGATGAAGGAAACCTTTATGAACCTGCTCTCCGTAGGTAAATTCAAAACCACTCAGATTCCTTTACTTTGATCATCACAGTTGTTTCTTGTTCATCTGTGTAGTTGCATGATTTTAAAAAGTGAAAGAACAATGTTGTGTCACATGCTTGATCATATTATAGCAGAAAAGTGTAATTTTGAATAAATCTTTGCATAATTTTTTTGGGTGTACTTTTAGGGAAAACAGAAGAAGAAGATATTGAAGAGGAGTATCAGAAGTATAAGGGAAACCTGAGGTAATTTACCATTACAGAAAGATATGCATCAAGTATCTGGTGGTGAAAGAAAATCTTGAGCACTTAGAATATTGAAAGATGCCATAACAAAAACCATTTTGCCTTATGAATGTTCAACTGCTTACTGGCTTAGTGTCATATACAGTTAATGTTTGTATAATATCTGAAAGATTACAGAGCCTTATTTGATTGTATTGCCATCCTCACGACCTCTAGTTAAATGTTTAACCCTTTAATATTCATAATGATTCTCTTTTTAAAATGTGTATTTATTTGTGTCTGTGTGCATTGGTGCATGCATGCTTAAAGTGGTACAGTTGTGGAGGTTAGAGGATAACCTTCAGGGATGGGCTCCTTCCCTCTTTGCAGATCTCAGGGTTCAAACTCAGGTCTTCAGACTTGCCAGCAGATGCCTTTATCTACTGAGCCATCTCATCTCCCTGTAGTGGGAGGAGGCCACTTATTGGTTAACTGGCTAGCTTAGACCCGAAATAATCACACAGAAACCATATCAATTAAATCACTGCTTGGCCCATTAGCTCTAACTTCTTATTGACTAACTCTTAAATTTCTTAATTTAACCCATTTCTATTAATCTGTGTATTGCCACGTGGCTGTGGCTTACTGGCTAAAGTTCTGGCATTTGTCTCTGGTGGGACTAAATGGCATCTCTCTGACCCTGCCTCCTTTCTCCCAGCATTCACTTTAGTTTTCCCCACCTAGCTCTGTTCTTTTGCCCTATTACAGGCCAAGATGGTTTCTTTATTCATTAACCAATAAGAGCAACACATAGACAGAAGGACCTCCCACACCACCTCCCCAAAGTTTATACATTCTTTGGAAATTGAGTCAATACTCTTATTTCTTTCTTTGGGAAAGGTTCTTTTTGTGTAGTCCAGTTGGGCCACTAGCAGGCTTTCCTCCTGTCACAACCTCTTAGTATAATTAATATTACTCTTTATTTTTTTCAGAACCCTGGTGGTTGAGAGGCTCAGTAAATATGATCACGGTAGTCAGAATGGAGAAGCCCACCGACAGAGCCCAGAGCGTGTTGTGAATGAGAAAATGCTTCCTGCAATAACTGACTGTGAAAGAGACTTCATTGCTCATTTTCCCTCAGACACACATGCCAAAGGTCAAACTGTAGAGAAACCATACCAGTATCAGGAGCATATGGAGAAGGCTTTTAAATTTAAGAAATGTTGGAAGGATTTCACTTATTCTGAGTTACTTCGGATGCATAAAAGTCCTCCTATGAGACAGAAACCTTATGAAAGCAAACAATCTAATGAAGCCTGTAGGAGTTTCACTTCTGATCACGATTATGAAGGAAATTGCACCGAAGAGAAATCATATGTTTGTAAACAGTGTGGGAAAGCATGGAGTGATTCCTGTAGCCTTCTCTGGCATGAAAAAAGTCATATTCAAGAGAAACGTCACACGTGTAAACAATGTGGAAAAGCATTTAGTCGTCCCTCACAACTTCACAAACATGAAAGAATCCACACTGGTGAGAAACCTTATGTTTGTACACATTGTGGAAAAGCCTTCATTGATCGTAGAACCTGTTACAATCATGAAAGAACTCACACTGGAGTGAAACCCTATGCTTGTAAACAGTGTGGGAAAGCATTTCTTCGTTCCTGCCAACTTCTCATTCACGAAAGAATTCATACTGGAGAGAGACCTTTTGTGTGTAAACATTGCGGAAAGGCTTTCACCTACTCCAGTGCTTGTTATTATCATGAAAGAATTCACACTGGAGAGAAGCCCTGTGTTTGTAAGCAGTGTGGAAAAGCTTTTAAATGCTCTGCATACCTTCACATTCATGAAAGATCTCACAGTGGAGAAAAACCCTATGTATGTAAGCATTGTGGAAAAGCCTTTGCTTATGCCACTGGATGTCACAAGCATGAAAGAATCCACACTGGAGAGAAACCATATATGTGTGTGCAGTGTGGGAAACTCTTCAGTTTCCCCAGATCCCTACACATACATGAAAGATCTCACAGTGGAGAAAAACCCTATGTGTGTAAGCAGTGTGGGAAATCATTCACTCAGGGAACTTCTTTGAGAAGACATGAACGAATTCACACTGGAGAAAAACCTTATGTATGTAAGCAATGTGGGAAAGCCTTTATCCAACGTGATGATTGTTATAGTCACGAACGAACTCACACTGGAGAGAAACCATACATGTGTGTTCAATGTGGGAAAACATTCACTTTTTCTAAATCCCTTCTAATACATGAAAAAAATCACACTGGAGAAAAACCGTATATATGTAAGCAGTGTGGGAAAGCATTTACCTGTTCCACGTACCTCCTTAGACATGAAAGAACTCACAGTGAAAAACTTAGTGGATAATATTTCTACTAATGTGAAGCATGGGACTGTCTGACATGAACTTTTATTTTGATGTATGAAAAAAGAAAGTGGAGAGATACTAGACTATAAGAGCTGCAGAAGTATAATTTTGGTCCTTGTAGACAGGTTTCTGTGAGATGAGACCCTGTACACCAGGCATGCTGGTCTGTGCCTTTCATTTGAGCAATGAGAAAGTAGAGGCTAGACAATTGCAGTATTAAATGAAGGCTGTGCTATTTACTGGATTTTAACACAGCTTGAGAGGCTTAAGAACCAATTACAACTAAATAAAATTGTAAATATAAGAAAGTTGTGTTTTTACCAATAAGATAAAATTTATGAAAAATTTCCCATATGGTTGAGTTTTATGAAAGTAATGTGAAGATATCAAAGATTAATTTGTGTTTAATATTTCTTAAAATAAACCATATGAAAGAGATACAGTAAGTTCTGAATGCTTTTTTTTAAAAACTTGATGATTTACATAAGTATGTTCTGTTTTGCCAAACTTATGTCAGTGTGTCTCATAACACAGAGAACATATGTATACCAAAGCAAATTATCAGAAAACCTATTAAAAAGTCTAACTCATGATATTGCCTGTGTCTTTATATAATTTTATGTATAGCTTTTTTCTTATTACATGGAATTAGTAATAAACATTTGGAAAATGTAAGCCACAACAAATTTCTCATGTGAAAAGTTAACTGTCTTAGCTCACCCATGAGTCAGTAAACATCTGTTGTGCTTAGACTTCCCTAAGCCCAGCCCAGTGTGTAGTTTAGTGCTGTTTGGGACAGATTACTCAGTGCCCTATCCTGGGATCCATTTTATTTATCAATTGAACAAACATTCTGAACCTGAATGAACAAAGTATTAATTTTTATGTATGGGCTTATTGCCTGCACCATATTTGTGCAGTGCCAGTGAAGTTCTGAAGAGCATGCTAGAACTGAAGTTGCAGATGGTTGTGAGCTGTCATAGGTGCAGGGAATCCTTACCCCAGTCCTCTGTAAGAGCAGCCAGGGTTTTTAGCTGCTGAGCCATCTCTCCAGACCTAGGCAAAGTGATTTTAAATATAATATTGCTGCATTTAAGGAGGAAGTGCCAGAAGTTGAATGTCAGGGACCAACCTTGACAAAAATACCACTTGCCAAGATAGGGACATGGGGATCAGAAAAATGAGTAAAGAATATGAAGATGCGAATACAAGTAATAATAAAGCAGAAAACAAAGGATAGTATCAGAAGGGAGTTCCAGTGAATACTGAAATCACCTATGTTTTATACCCCAACACGAAAGGGGGAAGAAGGTAACAAAAGAGTTCTTTAACACTGAGACATCAAAGCATTCTGTTTTTAGGCAGAAGCCACCCTAGACCAAGACCAAGTATCCTGAAGGTAAGTATGCTTGCATGTCAGGGTGGAGTGGATATATCTGTATGGATCATCTTAGTGTCAAAAGTACCAAGTAACCACATCCTGAGTCAGTATGTGTAGCTCTGGTTCTTGTCAACAATTTTTAGCAACCTCCGAGCTCTGTGACCATCACATGAGGTAGAAATAGGCTCACATTTTTGGGCCTCCACAGTTGAAGCTATTAAATGTGCTTGGAATAAAACAAGTCAATCTAATAATATTGTAGGTGTATTATTTTTAATCATGGTCTATTCTCAAACAAGAAATCTTGATTTTTTTCATCATCATTTTACTTTTGAAAATATGGTTGGCAAGTAACTTATACCTGGTTTTGCTTGTGGTCCTTGCACTCCATAGAATGCTGAAGCAGAATAGCTTGAGCCCTCTATTGAAGACCAATAAGACACTCTTTGAAAGAGCAACAACAGAAAATGTATAAAGAAACTATTTGCACTGAGGTGATGTAAGTCTAAGGTTGGTAATGTATTAATGAGACATACCTCTAAATAAATTATATAAACATACTGGTTAGTCCATTATGTTTTATGTCAATTATTTATAATCTCTTGCCTCTTAAAAGTCTATTAATGACAAGTATGTTTACGTTTTCTCAGTATAAGGCTTGTAATGGACATAGCCTTCTAGAAATAGAAGAAATAGCATGTAGAACATAGAGCTAGCACCATTGTTTCCAATAAAGCTTCTGTTTTTCTGGCCAAAATAAAAAACACTGATGACAACTTATGCTGGAGAGGTTGTAGGGTAAAGGGAACACTCCTGCATTGCTGGTGGGAATGCAAGCTGGTACAGCCCCTTTGGATGTCAGTGTAGCGATTTCTCAGAAAATAAGAAAACAACCTTCCTCAAGACCTAATAATACCACTTTTGGATATATATCCAAAGGATGCTCAGTTGTGCCACGTGGATATATGCTCAATTATGTTCATAGCATTGTTTGTCATAGCCAGAACCTGGAAAAAACCTAAATGTCCCTCGACTGAAGAATGGATAAGGAAAGTGTGGTACATTTAATTGATGGAGTACTACACAGCAGAAAAAAATAATGCCATCTTGAATTTTGCAGCGAAATAGATGGAGCTAGAAAACATCATTTTGGGGCTGGAGAGATGGCTCAGAGGTTAAGAGCATTGCCTGTTCTTCCAAAAGTCCTGAGTTCAATTCCCAGCAACCACATGGTGGCTCACAACCATCTGTAATGGGTTCTGGTGCCCTCTTCTGGCCTGTAGGCATACACATGGACAGAATATTGTATACATAATAAAAAATATTTTATTTAAAAAGAGAAAACATTTTGAGTGAGGTTACCCAGACACAGAAAGACAATTTCACATGTATTCACTCATAAGTGGGTTTAAAAATAAAGCAAAGAAAATCAGCCCACAAATCACAATCCCAGAGAACGTAGGCAACAATGAGGACCCTAAGAGAGACATACATATATCTAATCTACATGGGAAGTAAAAAAAGACAAGATCTCCTGTGTAAATTGGGAATGTAGAGCTCAATAAAAATCAACAATAATAAAAAATAACTTATCTTGTTACAAAAAAAAAAGCTTATTGTAACATGAGTGCCTGTTTGCCGGGGTTTCTGTCCTGCCCAATTCCTGCAGCCATTCAGCCCCAAAGAAAATCACACAGAGGTCTCCATAATATTATAAACTGATTGACCTATTAGCTCAGGCTTTGTTTTAGCTGTTATAATTTATATTAACCCATTGTTCTTATCTATGTTAGCTACACTGCTCAGTACCTTTTTCAGTGGGGCAGGTCACATCTTGCTTCTGTGGTCTTGGCAGGACTCGGGAGAGCTTCCTTCTTCCCGGAATTCTCCTGTTCTCATTGCCCCACCTCTATTTCCTGTCTGGTTGTCCCGCCTATACTTCCTGCCTGGCTACCAGCCAATCAGCATTTATTTAAAACATGATTAACAGAATACAGACAATTCTCCCGCACCAGCTTATGTTTCTTAGAAAATATGCATTATGTGGCCTGGGGAGATGGCTTAGCAGAGGGCCAGAGATGAGTTCCCAACTATATAAGTCTTCTCACAACTTCATGTAACTCCAGCATATAGCACCCTCTTCTTACCTCTTTGGGTATCTACATTTAATTATGCATACATAGATACACATATGTAAAATATAATGTTATCTATATGTACATAGGTATGTGCACACACACATATATATAATATAGATATTAGATGGTAGTTTTCAAGTATCCTTCACATGCCAGCACTCAGAATTAAGCATGCAAAGTTGGAGGATTCTTTGCTCTGTCTATATTGTTACAAGAAGACTAATTGTTGCAGTGCTAGGGTTGACAATTTTGGTGAGAAAATTGAGGTGTGGTGAGTAAACACTGGACAAATATTTGTGAGATGGAAATAAAGCTACTGTTGAAAATCAGTTTCTGAACATTTCTCCAATGTAAATGACCTTGGCTTTGATACCCACTACTGTCAAACAAGAAAAAACATCAAAATAAAGGTTAATGAAATAGTGTATAGATGATTTACTCAGCAATCAAGCTTCATTGGCATTTCATTTGTTTCTAATCAAATGATTCCTGTTTTCATTTAAAGGATGAAAATATTCCAACTAGACAAAACAAATAGTAGCACGAAATGTCTTATTTCTCATTTCTGCAGGTCACTCTGCATTCTGTAGCCCCTTTGCAGCTTTATTATACTATTTATAATACAGTTGGTAGAGTAGTTACCAAAAACTGGATGCTACCAAAATGGATATTCACATTTAGAATCAGTAAAATTAGAACTTCTCTCTTTGCATAAAATAATGAATTCTAAATGTACCAAACATTTTAACATAAAATTTGAAATTCCAATATCTGGTTTGCACAGCAAGTACTTTTACCCATTGAGCCATTTCCCCCGGCCATGCTTTTGAGTCTGTATTCTAGGATTTTGTTGAATGTTTTACTAAAGCACTTTTAACTTTTCCGTTGCAGCCTTTAGGGTTTCTTATCTGATATTGTGTGCATTCAGGATATACTGGCTTTCCCTTATTATATTCACTTTATTTACTTCCTTTTTATTATTGGTCTACACAAGATATCTTACACTTTGTTGAATTAAAACTGGAGAAAATGGACACCGTTGTCTTTTCCTTTAATGAAATTTCTTTTACTTTTTTATTTGTTATAATGTTTGCTAATTGTTCTCTGTTGCTTTTATTATATGAGGGATGTTCTTTCTATTTCTACTTTTTTCAGGACTTTAATCATGGGTGCTGATTTTGATAAAATATTCAAATGGGAAAAAGTAAACCTCTGCTGTTGGTGTGATCTTATGATTTCTATATTTAAATAAATGTATGTGATATACTGCATTTTATTGTGTATATTGTGTATATTATATTGTGTATATTGACTATAAATTCCTGGGATAATGCTAACCTGGTTGTGAATGATGGTTTTTATGTGTTGCTGAATTACGTTTTCAAGTATCTTACAATTTTTATAGATATGTTTTATGAACATTTTCTTGCAATTGTCTTTTTGAAAAAATTTCAGAATTACCATATGTATATGTGTGTTCATTTATAGTATGTGTGTCTGCATGGATAAGCATGTCAAGGTACACATGTGGTGGCCAGAACAGGTTTTCTCCTGCTTTTATGTTTGTTCTAGATATGGAATGCAGGCCATCATGATGGCTTGCCTAGCAAGTGCCTTTACCGGTTGAACCATCTCATTGCTCCAGTAACTATCCTCCCCTCCCCCCAAGACAGGGTCTCTCTTGTGTAGCCCTGGATGTCCTGGAATTCACTTTGTAGACCAGACTGGCCTCGAACTCAGGTTCACCTTGCCTTTGCCTCCCGAGTGCTGGGATAAAGGTGTGCATCACCACCTTCCAGCTGCTACTTTCTATCAGATCATGGAAAACATCTGACTTTTTGTGTTTCTGTTGAGAAATTTCTAATATTAAAAACTTTGTTTTTTTCATGGAACTTTTCCCATTGTTATTTTTTATTCTCCGTGCTAATGTTTTATATGTAATATGGTATATGTAGGCGCTCTCCCATCTTTTCAGTTTGTATCCTAAATATTTCCTGAGTCAGAATAGTAATTTCTCCCTGTTTTAGGTAATTTCCTGCTACAGTTTCACAGAGTGTGTTACTTTCGCCATAGTTTGATGTTTTCCTATATCCTCATGCTTCATGAATGTAATCTGTTTTGGGTGGGAGTTGATCCTACATGCTCTGTTCATCCTTTTCTGTTTTCTCCTCATTAGTGTCTAAGTGTGCTCATTCATGTTTGTCTTCTAAAGTTGATACTATCTTCTATTTGATCTATATTATTTTTGTAGGTTTTAAAACTTTCTTTAGGTTTGTTTCTTTTTTAAAAAATGTTTTATGAATATGAGTGCTCTATCTACATATGGAGGCTGCAAGAAGACATCAGATTCCATTATAGATGGTTGTGAGCCACCATGTAGTTGCTGGAGATTAAACTCAGGACCCCTGGAATAGCAGCCAGTACTCTTAACCTCTGTGCCATCTCTCCAGCCTCTGTTTGTTTATTTATTTGTGTTTATATGTGGGTGTGAGTGTGGTACTATGGATGTGTAGAAGTCAGAGGAATCAGTTCTATTCTACTACTCTATGGGTTCTAGGGTTCAAACTCAGTTCATCAGGCTTGGTAGTAAGTGACCTTACCCACTGAGCCTCTTGCTAGTCCTTGTGGCTTTTTACTGAGTTTTTGACTTGATGACCTCTTCATTCATAAGATTTTAATTTAATGTTCTTAGTTTTTATACAGCTATTGAATCCCTCTTTCATATCTTCAAAGAAATCCCCAGTTTTATTGGGGTACACTTACTTGTATTCTTTTATTCAGGATTTTATTGGTTTGTATCTGTTTTGTTTTGTTGTTGGCCCCCCTTCCCTTTGGTTAGGCATTCTTATGATTGATTGTCTTTTGGAGTACTTTGATTTAATCTGATTCACTCTCATTGGAATCCACTGCCTTGGATTTGACATTTTCCAAGAGGTTCATTCTACCATGATCCCTTATGTTTGTGCTTTGGGATTTCCATATCTCCGGTTATCCTGTTGGTTGGATTCTCACTCCCCTCAGCTGCCATCTTCTTTCAATTGAATAGTTACAGTCTGCAAAGGGAACTGGTTTTTAGTAGAGGCTGGGATTTGTTAATCAGTGTACTGGTTGTAGGTTAGTACCTAAACAGACCATGTACTGACTCCTTGAGTCATGATCCTCAGTACCACTCCAGCTGCAGAAACAACTACAGTTGCTGGAAAGGATCACCAGGCAAGTCATGTTAGAAAACAGTGGTGCAGCCAGATGTAGTTAGTGGCATGTGTCTTTAATCCAGCACTTGGGATGCAGAAGTAGGCAGATCTCTGTGAGTTCAGTGTCAGCTTGATCTACATAGTTCAGGCCAGTCAGGGCTATATAGTGAAGCCTTATTTCAAACAACCACAAAAATTGCTGCCTTTAAATTCTGTATCTATTGGAACAAGGATAGTATGGTTTATAGTAAGTATTAGTTACTAAGTTTAGATGTGGAAGGGAATTCGATCAGCTGAGAGAATAAGGCTGACAAAGTAGACAAAAAGAGAAAATGGAGAGGTTGGTTTGGTTCCACAAAGGTAAGGGTTTTTCAGGCCATGGAGAGTTATAGTTGAAAAGTAAAAATGAGTGTGAGGGATGGAGAGAGAAAATGAGGTAGGAATGAGAGGGAGAGTATATGGTTCGTAGTAGGAAGAATAGTAGAAAGTAGAAAGACAATGTCTGTCTGCATGTATGTCTGCCAGCCAGACCAGAAGAGGGCACCAAATCTCATTACAGATGGTTGAGAGCCACCACGTGGTTGCTAGGAATTGAACTCGGGACCTCTGTATCTTAACTGCTGAGCCATCTCTCCAGCCCTACCAAAACACCTTTAAGATGTTTTGAAAAGCATAAAAGCTAAAGGCAGACCGTTAAGAGATTTATGCAAGAGTAAAGATTAAAAAATCAATTGTAAGTCAGGTATGATGGTACAACTTAAATCAGAGCACTAAGAGGAAGAGGCAGGCAGTCTCCAAATTTGAGGCCAACTCTGTCTCACAGTTCCAAGCTAGCTATAGCTACATAGTGGGACTGTCTCAGAAAATCTAAATGAACGCTGAAGTGTAATAAAAGTAAAATTAGTTAAAATATATATTTTATACGAAAACCTTCCCTCCCAATGCCATTCCATGTAGAAATTTCTGGTGCTGAAAGAAGTACAATTCAGTGCCCCAACTCAAACTGTTAGAACCAGTTTGTGGCTACGCAGTGCCCAGAGGATTTTAAACAATTTGTCCTTGGATTGCTCTCCTAGCCCAGCGGTACAGAGGTCAACTTTGGATTTCTCAGTTCCCACAGTGCCCTGGCACGTTGCAACGCTTCAGGAGAACCCCCTCAGGCAATCAGCTCCAGGCATGTTTGCCATCCTTACGCTTCTTTGTCCTGAAAGTACACTGATCCCAAACATGTTCATGAAACACTTGGTTTTATCTCCAGGCCAGTCTGTCACTCCCCACCTACCTGTTCTTCAGGTGCCATTGTCAGGGAGGGGGAAAGCAGTTACCCAGGCGTTCTCACTAACCAGGCTCAGAGGTCACACAGCAGCCTTGCCCTCTTCCCATGTCTCACACAAGCCCGAAGCGTGGCTGGTAGATCTGCTAAATGTTTCCGCAGTCCATCATTTCATTTGAAAAAACAGTTGAGATCGTTTCTGTTCAGAGGAGCCCACAGTGCACTGTGCATTCATCTGTTTCTTCTTGGCAGACATCCAAGTTATTTAATTTATTTTCATCTTGTCTTTTATTGGAATAGCAACTATTGCTTATTCTGATTATTTTCTTTCACTGAATTGCAATGGTGGGACTTAAGTAATTCTCTGTCTTACATCCAAGTCTCCAGCATCTCTCCACCATCACACTCAGTGGGCCTTGATTGTGAGCTCACTCCCCCATTGTCCTGCATGTGCTGCTGACTCCACTGTTCATGCATCTTTGCCTGATCAGATGGCTGTGGTTTCATGGGATTATGTTGGGGTCTTCTGTTTTATGTCAGCACCTTCGTATTCTTACTACTGTGACGTTCTAATATACCTTGAAAGCAGCTCTGGTGATGCTTCCCACGTTATCCTTTGTCTTCAGGGTGGCTTTTGCTATCAGGGACTTTTTGTGCTTCCAAATGCATTTTAGGTTTTTTTTTCAATTTCTGTGAAAAATCACATTGGAGTTTTGATGTGAATGGCATTGAATCCAGATTCTTTATGTAAAGACATGCTCATTTATCTGAGTACACACCCTTGCCTGGTGAATTACATGTTGTTAGATGAGCTCACTACCAAATCTTGGTGTCGAGTATTTTGGGTTCTGATCAGGTAGGCATCCTCTTGGAAAATCCGACAGATATTCGAGCATACAGAGGGACAACATGAGGGAAGCAAGTAGCATATTGTCATAAATGAAATGCTAAAGAAATTTTGGTGTGAGGACTCATCTTCAAGATATCTTATTATTAATATGCAAGCATTTCTAAATATACTAATGTATTGTTCCCTTGCATTTCTTTTTTGAGCAGCATGTAAAATGCTAAATAGAAATAGTATTAGATGTGTTTTGATAATAGCTGACGTGGAAGTCTGAGTGACATTTCATCCTTTCAGGTTTATGCATTCCTGTTGGAAATAAAACAATAGTTCTCATCAATCATTAATACATAAAATTGCACTAATGTGCTTCTCATATTTTATAGACCTCAAATAACAGAGTTTTTATGAACATATTTAAAGTAGTCAATGTGGAGAGACCTAACACAGACCAAAGCACAGTGTGAACATGAAAACTTTTTCCTCTAAGATACCTTGTATCTTAGTTTGGGTTTCTATTGTGGTGAAACACCATAACCAAAAGCAACTTGGGGAGGAAAGAGTTTATTCCTTTACTCTTCCATATCATGGTTCACCATTGAAAGCTGACAAAGCAGGAACCAGGAGACAGGAACTGTTGTAGAAGTCATGAAGGACTACTGGTCACTGGTTTGCTCATGGTTTTTTCATCCTTTTTTATTGTTTGTTTTGGCTTTTTGAGACAAGTAGTCTTGGTTATCCTGCTAAAACTCAGTTTGTAGACCAAACTGGCCTCAAACTCATAGAGATCCTCTTGCCTCTGCCTCCTGAGTGCCGGTATTAAAGGTGTGTGCTACCCAGCATGCAGCTTACTTTCTTATAGCACTTGGGGCCACCAGGCCATGGGTGGCACCACCCATACTGGGCTGGTGCCATCCACATCAATCACTAAGAAAATACCATGATTTTTCTTAAATGCCTACAGCTCAGTTTTATGGAGGTAATTTCTAAATTGAGCGTCCCTCCTCTCAGATGATCTCAGCTTGTGTAAAGTTGACATAAAACTAGTCAACAAACCGTGTATTACTCATCTGTTTGTAGATATTCTCATTGATCATTTATCCATTTACTTCTCAGAGTTTATATCAAATACCAACATGAGAATGAGCCATATTTAGAAAGTACCTGTAAATGTATGGAGTGTAGAAAACTCTTCAGTTCTTCTTACTGATTTTAGAGCCATAAAACAGTCTCATACTGGAAATAAAGCTTATGAAAGTAAGTTATGCAATGAATTCAATAGGCACCTCACATTTGATAAGGGTCATGAACCATCACACTTAGGAACTCACCATGAATATAAAGAAAGTGGGAAAGCTTTCAGAAAATGTAGGTATGTTGAAATTCATGAAGGAAATACTCTGGAGAAACCATTTGTTTGTGACCACAATGTGACAGCGTTTGCTCCTTATAGTTTCCTTAAAAACCTGAAAGGGAGAGCCAGTCCAAGCTCTCCCATTTCCATACCTGCATGCCTATCAGCTACCCCACTTACTGCATCTACCTGAGACCATGTGGAATCCCAGTGACATTCCAGTGGTCTGCCGACAGATAGCTGCCCCATCTACTGCTGGGCCTCAACCATGTGAGCCCTAGTTAGAGATGCTAGGATCCAGTTTCCCCCTCACCTGCCTGCCTATCAGTCACCCTATCTATTGTGTCAACCTGGAAGCCTTACCTGGAAGCCCAGAATAGTTTTAAGACTAAAAAGTATCATTCAGCTGTCCACAACCTGACAGTTTGGGTGACAGCAAAGATCCAAACCTTCATCCAACAAAGGTAAGGCCCAGGTATACGTATTTTGAAATACCACAAATTACAACAAATGTCTAAATCTCATCACAAAACACAAAAAGCATGAACAACCAAAACAATGTCTCCTCCAAAAACTAGCACCCCCATTGTAATGTTCCCCAAGAAAAGCAACTTAACTGATACACAAGACAAAGATTTCCAAGTAACAATTATAAATATGTTCAAAGAGCTCAAGAAGGATTGTTATAAATAAATGCTTGAAAGAAGGCCATGGAAACCCAAACAGTTGAATGAAATAATTAAAGCAGGTCCCCAGATCATAGGGCTACCAGGTGGCCCTGTTTAGGTACTGAGGAGTTCCATCTGGACGGGTGAGTGTGTGCTATCCAGGGGTGAATTGTCCCGGAAGAGAGCACAAACCCCCCTCCCCCAGCTCCTTCTGCAGGGCTGTCTTTCTTACACATGACCCCCCCCCCCCCCAAGCCTGCGTTTTCTGCTAGGTCCTTTGCTCAGGAACAGTTTTCTGCTTCTACACTAAGGCTACCCACCCAGAGCGGTGAGTGCCTACCAGGCAGGCCTCAAGGACCCCCGAAAGGGAGCCCGGGCACCTTCAGCTTGTGCTCCAGGGGTGCCTGTGCTCTCCTGGATCTCACCCCACCTGCCCGGTTTTTCCTTTTGTCCCCGGATCATCGGGCTACCAGGCGGCCCAGTTTAGGTACTGAGGAGTTCCATCTGGACGGGTGAGTGTGTGCTATCCAGGGGCGGACTGTCCCGGAAGAGAGCACAAACCCCCCTCCCCCAGTTCCTTCTGCAGGGCTGTCTTTCTTATGCACAACCCAGCCCCCCAGCACCCCCCCCCCCCCAACCCTGCCCTGCTGTATGCTAGAACCAGTGCTCAAGAATAGTTTTCTGCTCCTACACTAAGGCGACCTACCCAGAGCGGTGAGTGCCTGCCTACCGGGCAGGCCTCAAGGACGCCACCCCCCCCCCCCCAAAGGGAGCACACGCACCTTCAGCTTTTGCAGCAGGGTGTCCTGTGTTCTACTCGTCCCCGCCCTGCCCCCCAAGTTCTACCTTTTTGTCCGCAGGTCATTGGACTACCAGGCGTCTATGTTTCGGTGCTGAGGAGTTCCATCTGGACCGGACGGTTCTTGCTTCTACACTGAAGAGATACACCCAGAGAGTCAGTCACAGCAAAGACTGGACCAAGACACCAGGCCTCTCCTGGCACCATTTGAAGGAAGAGATGGGAAGATGCCAAGGCAAGAATTCCTCCAACAACCTGAAAGGCAACATGACATCACCAGAATCCAGGGATCCCAAAATAAGAAGAATTGTACACCCTTCTCTAGAAGAGTTAGAAGAAATCGACTCAAAAGTGAATTATATGAAAATAATAGAAGACCTTAAACAGAAGGTGAAAAACTGCCATAAACAATTAGAGATCACAAACAAAAAGGTAGAGGAAATGAATAAATCGCTCAAAGATACCCAAGAAAACCAAGAGAAACAAGAAAAAGCAATCAAACAGGTAAGGGAAGCGGTTCAAGACATGAAGAATGAAATGGAAGTAATGAAGAAAACACAAACCGAGGGAAGGATGGAGATGGAAAATCTGGGTAAACGAACAGGAAATACAGAGACAAGGACTACTAACAGATTACAAGAGATAGAAGAAAGAATTTCAGACACTGAAGATACCATAGAGAAAATAAACACACTGATCAAAGAAAACAGCAAAGCCAACAAATTCTCATCACAAAACATGCAGGAAATCTGGGACACAATAAAAAGACCAAACCTAAGAATAATTGGGATAGAAGAAGGAGAAGAAGTACAGCTCAACGGTCCAGAAAATATATTTAATAAAATTATAGAAGAAAACTTTCCCAACCTAAAGAAGGATATTCCTTTGAAGGTTCAAGAAGCATACAGAACACCGAATAGACTGGACCAAAAAAAAAATCTCCTCACCATATAATAATCAAAACACAAAACATACAGAATAAAGAAAGAATATTAAGAGCTGCAAAGGAAAAAGGCTAAGTTACTTATAAAGGTAAACCTATCAGACTTACAACTGATTTCTCTATGGAAACAATGAAAGCCAGAAGGTCCTGGATAGATGTACTGCAAAAACGAAGAGACCATGGATGCAAGCCCAGACTACTATACCAAGCCAAGCTTTCATTCACTATAAATGGAGAAAACAAACTTTTCCAGGATAAAAACAAATTTAAACAATACGTAGCCACAAATCCAGCTTAACAGAAAGTAATAGAAGGAAAATCACAAACCAAGGAGTCCAACAATAACCACAATAACTCAAACATCTAGAGACCCTTCACCAGCACAACTCAAAGAAAGGAAACACACAAACTCTACTACTAAAAAAGTGACTGGAATTAACAACCACTGGTCATTAATATCACTTAATGTCAATGGGCTCAACTCACCTATAAAAAGGCACAGGCTAAGAGATTGGATACAAAAACAGGATCCAACATTCTGCTGTTTACAAGAAACACACCTTAACCACAAAGACAGGCACCATTCAGAGTAAAGGGATGGGAAAAGGTTTATCAAGCAAATGGACCTAAGAAACAAGCAGGTGTGGCCATACTAATTTCTAACAAAGTTGACTTCAAACTTAAATCAATCAGAAGAGATGGAGAGGGACATTTTATACTCATAACAGGAACAATTCATCAGGATGAAGTCTCAATCCTGAATATCTACGCCCCTAATATAAAAGCACCCACGTACGTAAAAGAAACATTACTAAAACTCAAGGCAGCCATCAAACCGCACACACTAATAGTAGGAGACTTCAACACTCCTCTCTCACCAATGGACAGGTCAATCAGACAGAAACCTAACAGAGAAATTAGAGAATTAATGGAGGTAATGAAGCAAATGGACTTAACAGACATCTATAGAAAATTTCACCCAAATAGGATAGAATATACCTTCTTCTCTGCAGCTCATGGAACCTTCTCGAAAATTGACCACATACTTGGTAACAAAGCAAACATCCACAGTTACAAAAAAAATATTCGTAACCTCCTGTATCTTATCAGATCACCATGGATTAAAGTTAAAATTCAACAATAATGCTACCCCCAGAAAGCCTACAAACTCATGGAAACTGAACAGTCAACTACTGAACCACACCTGGCTCAAGGAAGAAATAAAGAAAGAAATTAAAGTCTTCCTCGAATTCAATGAAAATAAAGAAACAACCTACTCAAACTTATGGGACACTATGAAAACAGTCCTAAGAGGAATGTTCATAGCACTAAGGGCCCACTTAAAGAAAACAGAAAAAGCACACATTGGAGACTTAACAGCCCACCTGAAAGCTCTAGAAAAAAAAAAAAGAAGCAGACTCACCTAAGAGGAGTAGAAGACTGGAAATAATCAAACTGAGGGCTGAATCAACAAAATAGAAACACAGAAAACAATCCAAAGAATCAATGAAACAAAAAGCGGTTCCTGGAGAAAATCAACAAGATTGATAAACCCCTATCCAAACTAATCAAATGGCAGAGAGAGAATATGCAAATTAATAGGATCAGAAAAGAAAAGGGGGACATAACCACAGACACAGAGGAAATTCAGAGAATCGTTAGATCTTACTACAAAAGCCTGTATGCCACAAAACTGGAAAATGTAAAAGAAATGGACACTTTTTAGATAAATACCATATACCAAAGTTACACCAGGACCAGGTGAACAACCTAAATAGACCTGTTAGTCGCGAAGAATTAGAAGCTGTTATCAAAAACCTCCCTACCAAAAAAAGCCCAGGACCAGATGGTTTCAATGCGGAATTCTACCAGAACTACCAAGAAGACCTAATACCTATACTCCTTAATGTATTTCACAATATAGAAACAGAAGAGTCATTGCCAAATTCCTTTTATGAAGCTACAGTCACTCTGATACCAAAACTGCACAAAGACTCAGCCAAGAAAGAGAATTACAGGCCAATCTCACTCATGAATATCGATGCAAAAATCCTCACAAAATACTGGCAAACCGTATCCAAGAACACATTAGGAAAATTACCCATTATGATCAAGTAAGCTTCATCCCAGAGATGCAGGGCTGGTTCAACATAAGAAAATCTATCAATGTAATCCATCATATAAATAAACTGAAAGAAAAAAACCATATGATCATTTCATTAGATGCTGAAAAAGCATTTGACAAAATTCAACATCTCTTTATGATAAAAGAAAGTATTGGAGAGATTACGGATACAAGGGTCATACCTAAATATAATAAAAGCTATATACAGCAAGCCGACAGCTAACATCAAATTAAACGGAGAGAAACTCAAAGCCATCCCACTAAAATCAGGAACACAACAAGGCTGTCCACTCTCGCCATACCTCTTCAATATAGTGCTTGAAGTTCTAGCAATAGCAATAAGACAACATAAGGGGATCAAGGGGATTCGAATTGGAAAGGAAGAAGTTAAACTTTCGTTATTTGCAGATGATATGATAGTCTACATAAGCGACCCCAAAAACTCCACCAAAGAACTTTTACAGTTGATAAACAGCTTTAGTAATGTGGCAGGATACAAGATCAACTCCAAAAAATCAGTCGCCCTCTTATACACAAAGGATATGGAAGCAGAGAGGGAAATCAGAGAAGCTCCACCTTTCACGATAGCTGCAAACAGCATAAAATATCTTGGGGTAAATCTAACCAAGGAAGTGAAAGATCTATTTGACAAGAACTTTAAGGCATTGAAGAAAGAAATTGAAGAGGATACCAGAAAATGGAAGGACCTCCCTTGCTCTTGGATTGGGAGGATCAACATCGTAAAAATGGCAATTCTACCAAAGGCAATTTATAGATTCAATGCAATCCCCATCAAGGTCACATCAAAATTCTTCACAGATCTTGAGAGGACAATAATCAACTTTATATGAAAAAACAAAAAACCCAGGATAGCCAAAACAATCCTATACAATAAAGGATCTTCTGGAGGCATTACCATCCCTGACTTCAAACTCTATTACAGAGCTACAGTAATGAAAACAGTGTGGTACTGGCATAAAAACAGAGAAGTCGACCAATGGAATCGTATAGAAGACCCGGATTTTAACCCACAAACCTATGATCACCTCATTTTCGATAAAGGAGCTAAAAGTATACAATGGAAGAAAGAAAGCATCTTCAACAAATGGTGCTGGCACAACTGGATGTCAACCTGTAGAAGAATGAAAATAGACCCATATCTATCACCATACACAAAACTCAAGTCCAAATGGATTAAAGACCTCAATATCAGTCTGAACACACTGAACCTGATAGAAGAGAAAGTGGGAAGTACCCTACAACAGATGGGCACAGGAGATCGCTTCCTAGGTATAACCCCAGCAGCACAGACATTAAGGGCAACATTGAATAAATGGGATCTACTAAAACTGAGAAGCTTCTGTAAAGCAAAGGACACTGTCACTAAGACAAAAAGGCAACCTACTGACTGGGAGAAGATCTTCACCAACCCCGCAACAGACAAAGGTGTGATCTCCAAAATATATAGAGAACTCAAGAAACTAGACTTTAAAATGCTAATTAATCCAATTAAAAAATGGGGCACTGAACTGAACAGAGAATTCTCAACAGAAGAAGTTCAAATGTCTAAAAGACACTTAAGGTCATGCTCAACCTCCTTAGAAATCAGGGAAATGCAAATCAAAACAACTTTGAGATATCATCTTACACCTGTCAGAATGGCTAAAATAAAAAACTCCAATGATAGCCTTTGCTGGAGAGGTTGTGGAGGAAGGGGTACCCTCATCCATTGCTGGTGGGAATGCAATCTTATGCAACCACTTTGGAAATCAGTGTTTTGGTTTCTCAGGAAATTCGGGATCAACCTACCCCTGGACCCAGCCATACCACTCTTGGGAATATACCCAAAAGATGCCCGATCATATGACAAAAGAATCTGTTCAACTATGTTCATAGCAGTATTATTTGTAATAGCCAGAACCTGGAAACAATCTAGATGTCCTTCAATGGAAGAATGGATGAAGAAAGTGTGGAATATATACACATTAGAGTACTACGCTGCGGTAAAAAACCATGACTTCTCGAATTTTGCATGCAAATGGATGGAAATAGAAAACACTATCCTGAGTGAGGTAACCCAGACCCAAAAAGATGAACATGGGATGTACTCACTCATAATTGGTTTCTAGACATAAATAAGGGTCATGGAGTCTACAATTGGTGAACCTAAAGAAGCTAAATAAGAAGGTGAACCCAAGGAAAAACATATAGTTAACCTCTTGCCTATGGGAAGTAGACAAAATTGCAGGGGAGAAAAGTGGGATCTTGGGGGTAGGGTAGGTTGGGGTAAGGGGAGATGGGGAGAGAAAAGGGAGAAGGGGAGGATGGGGGGAACTTGGGGAAACAGGATGATTGGGATAAAGAAAGGCTGGATAGGGGAGCACGGAAGCACAATTGTTAGTTAAGGGAGCCACCTTAGGGCTGGCAAGAGACTTGAACCTAGAGTGGCTCCCAGGAGCGCAAGGCGATGTCCCCAGTTAGTTCCTTGGGCAGCTGAGGATAGGGAACCTGAAATGACCCTGTCCTATAGCAATACTGACGAATATCTTGCATATCACCATAGAACCTTCATCTGGTGATGGATGGAGATAGAGACAGAGACCCACACTGGAGCACTGGACTGAGCTCCCAAGGTCCCAATGAGGAGCAGAAGGAGGGAGAAGATGAGCAAGGAAGTCAGGACCACGAGGGGTGCACCCACCCACTGAGACAGTGGGGCTGATCTATTGGGAGCTCACCAAGCCCAGCTGGACTATGACTGAAAAAGCATGGGATAAAACCGGACTCTCTGAACATGGCGAACAATGAGGGCTGCTGAGAAGCCAAGGACAATGGCACTGGGTCTTGATCCTACTTCATGTTCTTGCTTTGTGGGAGCCTAGCCAGTTTGGAGGTTCACCTTCCTAGACATGGACAGAGGGGGGAGGACCTTGGACTTTCCACAGGGCAGGGAACCCTGACTGCTCTTTGGACTGGAGAGGGAGGGGGAGAGGTGTGGGGGGAGGGGGAGAAGAGTGGGAGGAGGAGGGAAATAAAAAAAAAGTTCAAAGTCAACGGTGAGTGTCTGTTGAAATAAAAAATGAAGTAAATATAGAAAAAAAATAAAAAAGAAAAAAGAAATAATTAAAGCAAAAATATGATTTATTAAGGAAATATAACCTTTGACAAAAGCAAAATGAAACTTGGAATGAAAAACCCAGGGATTCAAACACAAAGCACAGAGGAAAGCCTCACCAACAAATTGAATCAAGAAAAAGAGAAATTACCAGGTCTTAAAGAAAAGATAGAAGAAATGGATCTCTCAGTCAAATGTTAGACCTGTGAAAGGAAGGAACATTCAGGGAATCTGGGACACAATGAAAAAGCCTAATAAAAATAAGGAGAAGAAATCCATGGCAAAGGTGCAGAATGTATTTTCTACAAAATTATAGAAGAAAACTTTCCTAAAGAAAGATGTCTTTTAAGGTACAAGAAGCACATAGAACACCCAATAGAGAGGACCAGAACAGAAATTCCCCACAATACAAGACTAAATCAAAATACTAAGTGTACAAAACAAAGAAAGGCTGTTGAAACACTAAGAGAGGAAACTCAAGTCACATTTAAAGGCAAACCCATCAGAATAATACCTGGTATCCATGGTGATTTTTAAAGCTAGGATGGCCTGAATTGATATTTATAAGATGTGAATTGTCAGTCCAAATTACTATACCCAGCAAAACTATCAGTCATAATCAAGAAAGGAGAAAGAAACAAAAACATATTCAAAGGGAGGCTGGAAGAATGGCTCCGGAGATAAGAGCACTGGCTACTCTTCTAGGGGATATGGATGTAATTCTCAGTACTCACAAGGCGGTTCACAGCCACCTGTAACTCCACTTCCAAAGGAACTGGTGTACTCTTCTGGCCTGTAAGGCCAGCAGTCAGTCACATGTGTGGTGCACAGACATACATGCAGACAAAAGACATATAAAATTAAAAAAAATAGACTTGGGCGTTTCATATCCACTAAATTATCTCTACAGAAGATACTAGAAGAGAATTATATTTGAATTTAAAGAGAATATTAAACCCACTGAAGGAAAGAAAAAGAATACTCTTGGAACAGTTAACCAAAAGAGGTCTAAGAAAACAAGACCACAACAATAAAATAACAGGAATTAATAAACACTGCTAAGAAATAATTTATAATATATAATTTATAATAAGCAATAATACATCTTTTTGCTGACTCTAAGAAATATACTTCACCATCATGAATGGTCATTACCTTAAAATAAAAGTATGGTGAAGGTAATCTAAGCAAATGGATCTAAGAACAAAGCAGGCCTAGCTATTCGAATATCTGGCAAAAGACTTCAAATTAAAGTTCCTCAGAAGAGATGGGGGATGACACTTTATATCCATTAAAGGAAAAACCCAACAAGAGGATATAATTCTAAACATTTACACCAAACACAGGGGCACCCAGTTTCATAAAAGAAATAGCATTATATCTTAGATCACATATTGCCCCTAACACAATGGTAGCGGGTGATTTCAATACTCGTCTCTCATCAATAGAAGGTACCCAGACAAAAACTAACACAAAAATTCTGGAGTTAAATGATCTCTCTCTCTGTTTTTCTCCCTCTCCCTCTCTCTCCTCTCTCTTTCTCTTTCTTGTTTTTGTTTTTCAAGACAGGTTTTCTTTGTGTAACAACTCTGGCTGTCCTGAAACTTGCCTCATAGGCCAGGATGACCTCGATCTCACAGAGATCCACCTGTCTCTGCCTCTAGAGCGCTGGGATCACAAGTGTGTTCTACTAAAACCATAATTTGACTTGGGATGACATTTTCCTTCTTGTAAATTTTAAGGTATTGGAAGATCAATTCATGGCAGAGGAAGCAATGGAAGACTTGGGTGAGCTCCCAGAGTTCAGTGGCTCAGTGTCTCTGCCTCATCGCTAGAGAATGACCCACTGGGGCTCCAGGTCCGAAAATCAGTGTGATCTAGAAGCTTGGGAATATGTTACACTTCTGAATGTAGAATTTCCTCAAGACCTTGGGCCAAAAAAAAAAAAACAAAAAAAAAACCAAACAAACAAAAAAAAAAAAACAAAAAAAAAACACTTTTTGTTTGAAGTTGAAAGGTTGCTTTTCATACCTGTTGAATCTCTTGTAGAACACTTCTGCATGCAATTCCATTTTTCTCCAGACATTGTATAATTGCATTGTCGATATGTTTTAATTTTCTTGCCAGAAAATGGGTAGATTGAAACGCAAGGTGTGAGAGAGCCTTAGCTTTACCTCATCCCTAAATCTTTAGCTTGCACATCAGGTCCTCCTTTCTGTTCCTTTGCCCAGAATGATTTAAAGATTCCTTCGAAGGTGATATCTTGGATTTTCTCGTTGGGGTCTAGAAGTTCCAGTGCAAAGCGGGGTAACTCTTTCCTCGGTGCTGGAGAGGGGTGGGCGGAGTAGGAAGGATCCATTGAATACACAAGGCAACGAGCGCATGCACTAAAAAAACCTACAGAATGTTTTCTTAAATGCCATGAAACTCTAGGTTGTGCCAGGGTTGTACTAGCGAAGAGCAAGCTAAATGAGTCACGAGTGACAACTGTGTCTTCGGCGGCACTTGCACGCAGAAAAACCGTTTTCCCTTTAGTTCGGTGTATCGGAGGCGGGGATAATTTTATTCACCAATGAACGACGCTGTTATTCTCCCGCATGGACTGTCCAATAAGAGGCGCAGATAATCGAAGGATTCCGCCCTTGCTGCCATCTTGGAGGCTGTGTAGCTGCGGGAGGGTCCTAGCCGCTTTGCCTTGGCGGCCATCCCTCCTGCCGACTGCAGGCTCCTAGGAGAGGACACCAGGATGCGTCACAAGCGGAGAATGGTGAGTGTACCGAGCGCGTCTGGATTCGAGGGTGGCGGGTTTGTGACGCTACAACGACTTTGACCAGGAGACCAGCCTCCAGTCCTGTCCCTTCCCTGGGAAGCGGCTTCATCCCAGTCCTCCCAGGGGGAGTCCGTACCTCCAATTTGAGCCTCTGCAGAAACTGCAGCGCTGGCAGGTTGGTGATGCTGAATCCAAACTATGCTGGGGACGATCGTGGGTGGTGAGCGCTATTGCCCGTCTGTCTGCCTCTTGCATTTCTGTTTGCCCTGCTTTAGTTTTCCTCTGTGATCACCTTGTGGTTTTCTTTTTGTACTGCCAGTTGAACCCTAGGCTTTATGCATGTTCGGCACAGGTCCCTCGCTGTGTGGAGGATTTTCTCCTCTGCTTCTCTTTCCTACCTCTCTTTCGATCGCTCCGTCACCTTTTAATAATATTACAGGTCAAAATTGTTTTTCTTGATTATTTATAAGGCAAAAGGTGGGATTGTGAAAAAGCTTTCCTAGCCTTGTTGATTGTGAGAGAGGGAAAAAAAAAAGCCTGGGGAAAGGGGAGTTCATGTAACTGTAATTCTGTTTGCTTTGGTGGGTTTCTCCAAACAGAAAGAATTGGGAGTGAAAGTTCGCCAGTCAGAATGTAATTGGAATACAGTTCTTAGAAGAAAATTAATCTCCAGCTCTTTCCTTTTGCCTATAACTATTTGTTCATTGTACACAGTAATTTCTGACCGTCTGGAATAGTCAGCCTGAGACAAAGACTCTTTCTGGTGAAAATATTTTTTGAGCTTGAGTGTGCAGTACATTGAAATTAATATTACTATTAAGTGTGTGTGATACTTGGTGTTGCCGCCTGGGCCATGGCGTGCTTGCAGAGGTCCGAGGTCAATCCTGTGCTGTTGGTTTTCCCCTCACTTTTATGTGGCTTCTGGGGATCACACTCAAGTCACTCATCTTATTTTGCAAGTTACTATTATTATTATTTTTTATTTGATTTGATCAGTTGAAGCATTTGAGACCTGTTCCCTCCACTCTTTTTTTCTTTCTTTCTTCCTTTCTTCCTTCCTTCCTTTTTCTTTTCTTTTTAAAGAGAGACAAGTTATCATGCATCCAGCTTGTCTTAGAACTAAGTATATAGCTGAAGGTGACCTTGAACTTATGACATTGCTGCCTCTACCTCTGAAGTGTGAGTACAGACCTGAGCAACAAAGCTCAGCTTTATGCAGTGCCGGGGATGACATTCAGGTTTTCAGCAATGATTGTCAAGCAGTGTAACAACCGATCCGCACCCTCAGCCCCAGTGTGTTGCTTTAAAAAGTTGCATCAAGAAAACTGAGATGCCTAATGACACAATTGTAAATTTTAATGTGGAGTGTACATATATGTATAATGTATGCCAATTAAAAGGCAGTGACAGACAGTATTAGCATATGATAACCATTTCTTTTCAGGAGAAAGGAATATACACACAACACACATATACATACATATATACATACATTTACTGGATAGATAGATAGATAGATAGATAGATAGATAGATAGATGGAATAAGGGAAGGAGGGAGGGATAGGGATAGTTGTGAGATTTTCCAGAAAGGAAGAATTGAAATATACCAAGGACTGATTTTACAGAAAACAAAACTATTTCCCATTGTTTGAAGCTCTTGTATGTACAGCTTAATGGAAGTTGGCGGTGGGGGGGGTGTGTGTGGTGGGGGGGTGGTCTAAGGTTGCTAGCTGCATTGTTTGGATAGTATACTAGTGTATACTGGTTAGGTTTTGTTTTTTGTTTTTCTTTAGTCAGATTGACACAAGTTAGGGGCTTCTGGGAAATGGGAACTTTCTTAATAGGATTGCTGGCAGGCAAGGCTCATTATGTTGAAGAATGATTGATGTGAGAGGGCCCAGCTGACTGTGGGCGGGGCTACCTCTGCACAGGTTTCCTGGGTTTTATAACAGAGCCGACCCAGCAAGCCTCAAGAAGCCAGCCAATAAGCAGTATTTCTTTCATGGGCTATACTTCAGTTCCTACCTCTAGTTACCTGCCCTACTTTGAGTTCCTGTCTTGGCTTCCGTGATCACAACACGTAAGTCAAGTAAATCCTTTCCTTCCGTATTTGTTCTTCCCAGTTGTGTTCTTATCACAACAATAGAAAACAAACCAGGTTAGATAGGGATGTGTTCCCAGCCCAAACCAGGTTAGATAGGGATGTGTGCACAGCCCTAACCAGGTTAGATAGGGACGAGTACACAGCCCAAACCAGGTTAGATAGGGACGAGTACACAGCCCAAACCAGGTTAGATAGGGATGTGTGCACAGCCCTAACCAGGTTAGATAGGGATGTGTGCACAGCCCAAACCAGGTTAGATAGGGATGTGTGCACAGCCCAAACCAGGTTAGATAGGGATGTGTGCACAGCCCAAACCAGGTTAGATAGGGATGTGTTCCCAGCCCAAACCAGGTTAGATAGGGATGTGTGCACAGCCCAAACCAGGTTAGATAGGGATGTGTGCACAGCCCAACCAGGTTAGATAGGGACGAGTACACAGCCCAAACCAGGTTAGATAGGGACGAGTACGCAGCCCAAACCAGGTTAGATAGGGACGAGTACGCAGCCCAAACCAGGTTAGATAGGGATGTGTGCACAGCCCAAACCAGGTTAGATAGGGATGTGTGCACAGCCCAAACCAGGTTAGATAGGGATGTGTGCACAGCCCAACCAGGTTAGATAGGGACGAGTACACAGCCCAAACCAGGTTAGATAGGGATGTGTGCACAGCCCAAACCAGGTTAGATAGGGACGAGTACACAGCCCAAACCAGGTTAGATAGGGACGAGTACACAGCCCAAACCAAGGAGAGCCCCAGTCTGTTAAGCTATTCCCTACACGTGTCTGGCTCAACTTCTCAAAGACATATCTCCCTGCAGTAGAGAAGGCAGAAAGTCAGTCATCTTGGACAGTCATGCTGCATAGAGTTGAGTTGGGCAGACGTCAACTGTGAAAAAGTGATCTCTTATTTTGTATTTAAAGCTACTTCACTTCCTTTAGAGTGCCAAGAAACTTCTTGTTGATCCTGGGTCAAGTAGCTGTTTTCCCTGCTCCTGGTCACATGAGTTTCCTGAGGGTATCTGATGTCATTGTTGAAAATGAGTATCAGCCAGCTCTCTGAAGCTGTGACAATGTGTCTCAGAAATTGACGGAAAGCTGAGATGAGACTCTATGAGTTTATGTCCTGAAATGTTACAGCGCAGGAGGTAGTTTGAAGTGCCTGGTAGAATCCTTTCCCTCCGGGTTGCTAGCAAATTTTGTGGCCATGAGTTTTGCTCTTCTCAGTAGCTCACTGTGGAAATACTGTGTAACCAATTCTGAATGCCTAATTGTCATGTGTTATGAAAGACCCTTATAATAGTCACTAAGGTTTCCTCCTTCCCTCCCTCCCCCCAACCCCAGACAGGGTCTCACTAAGTAGCTCTGGCTGTCCTGGAACTCACCGTGTAGATCAGGCTGGCCTTGAACTCACTTATCTGTGTTCCTATACCACATTTGTGTTTTTATATTTGGGGTGTGTGTGTGTGTGTAGAATACCCAGTATTTCTTTTTCTTTTTTTCATTTTTCTTTTTGTCGTTGTCGTTGTTGTTTTGTTTTTGAGACAAGGTCTCACTATTTAGCTCTGGATGGCCTGGAACTCACTACATAGATCAGGCTGGCCTCAAACTCACGGAGATCCACCTGCCTCTGCTTCCTGAGTGCTGGGATTAAAGGCATGTGCTACTACATGTGGCCCCCCACTAACTATTTTCTGAGGAGATCATGGATGGTTTCTAAAAGATGTACATCTTAGATTCTGGAGAACTCACGAGAGTGTCTCAGGAAACCAAGAACTTTACTCAGTTTTTATAATTAGTGCCACTGGGCTATTTAATCATTGGTCTAAATGATTGAAGGTCATAGACACAAAGTGTTGTGTAATTGGCCAAATTTTACAAATAGATTCAAATATTTGTGATACAGCAGAAATATAGGAACTTTTTTTGTAACAGAATTCTTCCTGTCATTTTGGCAGTGAGCCAGCAAGTGAGACTTTATCTGAGTGGAAAAACATAAGTCATAGAAACTGAGCATTTGAATAAAAATTGATCATGAAATCTTGCCTCATTCAGTAAAAAGATATAACATAAAATTCTTGTTCTTTGAGCCTATTTTTGTAGGAAATTGTTACTAGGTGCAGACAAGTATTTAAGAAAACCTCATGAAGCCGGGCGGTGGTGGCGCACACCTTTAATCTCAGCACTTGGGAGGCAGAGGCAGGCGGATCTCTGTGAGTTCGAGACCAGCCTGGTCTACAAGAGCTAGTTCCAGGACAGGCTCCAAAACCACAGAGAAACCCTGTCTCAAAAAAACCAAAAAAAAAAAAAAAAAAAAAAACAAAAAACAAAAACCTTATGAATCAGGTATCAGTTTACCTAGGATAACTAAGCATCAGGTGGGAAGGGGTGTGAGTTTAAGGTCAGCCTGGGCTACAGAGTGAGTTCCAGGACAGCCAAAGATACACAGAGAAACCCTGGAATGCTTGTTTCCTCAGGGCTTCAGTAAGAAACCAGAGATTGAAAGTCCATAAACTGTTTATGCTTTACTAATTGACTGGTAGAGTTATGCTGCCTTTTGATACAGAAGAGACATCTGAACCCCTGTCTAGTGGCAGATGTCCTAATGGCTCTTGATTCTTAGACCCTGCACACAGACCTTTTAAAGGTAAAAGAGGTAGCTAAGGGAAGGTAGAGGCTCAAAGAATCCCCAATGAGGGGCTTGTTTCCAGGAGGTTGGGGCTTAGGAGAGCAGTTTTGCCTCGTGTCTTAGTTAGGGTTTCTAGTGCTGTGATGAAACGCCATGGCCAAAACCAACTTGAGGAAGAAAGGGTTAATTTGGTGTACATATCCTGAATCACAGTCCACTGAAGGCCAGGGCGGGAACTCAGACTTACTGAGAACCTAGAGGCAGAAGCTGGTACACAGGCCATGAAGGAATACTGCTTACTGGCTTGCTCTCATGGCTTGTTTCCTTATAGCACACAGGGCCACCAGCCCAGGAATGACACCACCCTTTCTTATGGAGACAACTTCTCAATCAAAGGTCCCTCCTCTCAGGTGACTTCAGTTGACATAAAACTAACTAGCATACCTTGGGGGAGTGGTAGCCTGGTGTCTTCCAATCTCAGGGCCGTTTTTCCTCTTCTTCACCTGCCAAAGATTTGATTTGGTCAGTTCTATAATCCTTTGCAATTGTTAGAAGTAATTTGCCCATGAAGACTTTTGATGTGTGTGTGTGTGTGTGTGTGTGTGTGTGTGTGTGAGAGAGAGAGAGAGAGAGAGAGAGAGAGAGAGAGAGACCTGATTGTCTCCAACTTGAGCATCAGAAGTATTCAAGCTGTGGCATGCTAGACACATGTGAGAACAGAAAAAGAAAATGAGAGAAAAAAAAAAAACACTGGGGAAAAACTATTAAAATAAAAGTAGCAGCAGAATTTGGCTCTGATCCAGACAGCAGTAGCATTAGGAGGCAGGAGGATTTATCATGTTACAAGGTTTCTCAGTTAAGGCATTACATTCACTTGGCGTGTTCCGAGTCTCATCTGACCTTGGATAAAGAGGCAGCTGTTGGTCCCCTTTCCTCCTCATTTCATGTCCTTTCTTTCCCGCTCAGTCATCTGCTCTGCCTCTTCGAAGCCACAGCACAAGAGTACAAATGTTCTTAATGTTTAATTTCAGGAATAGATACTTTATCAGCTAGGCAGATGTGAAACTAGGAAAAAGCAAGGCTGGAGAGAGAATTTTTTTTTGTGTTACAGTTTCTATGTAACTTTGTCTGTCCCAGAACTCACTATATACTGTGTAGAACAGGCTGACCTCCACCTCACAGAAATGGCCAGCCTGTCCAGTGCTGGAATTAAGGCCTGTACCACCACACCCAGTCTGAGAAAAACTTAAAATTCAATCAGCTGTAGGGATAGGTCCTGCTCCAAAGAACAGAAATGATTTCAGCGAATCCAGAAGACCCATGTTTTAATTTTGGGATAGCAAAATGTAGCAGAATCACTTCAGGTGAACAAATACATAATCAAAGGAGAAAAATGGAAAAGAGAGAGAAAAAAACATTTTCTGTACATACCAAGTGACTGTGGACTTAGGTTCTGTGGCTCCACAGAGCAGAAACCATCCTACGGGGAGGACTAGGAATGTTTCTTTCTTCATGTCCGGACAGAGAAGGCTGTTGCTCATCTTTATTCCTTCTTCTTGTCCTCTCTGTGACAGGCGAAACAACTGCAGAGAATGTCTGTCCTCAGCCACCGTGTTCTTTAGGACAGGGAGGCCTTAGCTTGTTGACTTTTTTCTTTTTGATCATGAGCTTAGCCTTTGAAGACTGAGCCACCTACCTCTTCAGCCCTTGAAGAATCTTTTTGACCATATTGATTGATTACTTTGATCCATCATTGCAGTCATAAACATCTGTATGGAAAAACTGTTAGAAAGTAGTGGATAAGTTTTAGTAGTGAGAGAGGAGAATTTTGTTTTCCTTTCCTATCAGATTTGCCAAATGTGTACTGGAAGATGGGATCTGAACCTGGTGTTTCCAAGTTCTAGTTTAGTTTAGTTTATGTATCTGCCTGCCTGAGTCTATGTATGTTTACATAGTTTGTGTACATCCATGAAGAAGCCAGCAGATGTCAGAAGAGGGTTTTGGATCCCTTGAAAATGGAGTTATAGTTGTTTGTGCGTTACCATGTGGGTGCTGAGAATTGGACCTGGAATACTGAAAGAGCAAACAGTACCCTTAACTGCTGAACTATGTCTCCAACCCCCATTACCAGCTCTTTGCCTGTGTTTAAACCAATGGTTCTTAACCTTTCTAATGCTATGCCTTGATGTGGGATTTCCCTTTGTATGCTGTGATTACCATTGATTAATAAAGAAACTGCTTTGGACCTATAGCAAGGCAGAACTTAGCTAGGCTGGTAAAACTATATTGAATGCTGGGAGAAAGAAGGTGGAGTCAAAGAGAAGCCATGTAGCCCCACTGGAGACAGATGCTGGGAACTTTACCCTATAAGCCACAGCCATGTGGCAATACACAGATTACTAGAAATGGACTAAATTAAGATATAAGTGTTAGCCAAGCTAATGGGCCAAGTAGTGTTTTAATTCATACAGTTTCTGTGTGGTTATTTCAGGGCTGAGCAGCCGGGAACCAACAAGCAGCTTCCTTACAACAGTGACCCTTTAATACAGTTCCTCATGTTGTAGTGATACCCAACCATAAAATTATTTTTTGTTGCTGCTTCATAACTGTAATTTTCCCAATTATGAATTGTAATATAAATATCTGTGTTTTCCAATGGTTTTAGGTGACCCCTGTGAAAGGGTTGCTCAACCCCAAAATGGTCATGGCCTACAGGTTGAGAACCACTGGTTTAGACTATTGAAATAATAATCCTAACAGATTTGTACATGTAGCCAGGTCTAGTAAAGCAATAGTACAGATCAAAAATAAACTCTGAAGAATGATAGTAGGCCATATAATTGGGAATATTCAAGGTGTGTATCATGTACAGATGATTATTTTGATAGGCTTCTATTTTGTAAGCGTTTGCTCACTGTGATTGTTCCTTCCCCTAATATACCTAACTTTAATCCTATGAAGCCCCATTATGATAAACATAAAATAATAGAGAAATCTCTGAAAAGATTCATTTTGTGAACATTATTTGCCTTTTTGTGCATGCACCCAAAATTAGTTCAGAGTAAATCCCATAGGCTCTGCCCATGGTTCCTGAAGCATTGTACAACCTATTTGACTAGAAACATGATAATAAGGGGAGTGTTTTCATTGTTTAAAGCAGGTATACATGTATCCTCCTAGTAAATGTAGGGGTTCTAGGTTGCTAACTGGTTGATAGGTACCTTGTTTCCAGAGGGGTGATAGCATAGCCCAAGTCAATGCAGTCCCATTTTGCTTATACAGTTACTGTGCTAATAGTGCCTCCCTATTATATTAGCCTGTAACTTTTGTGTGTGTTAGCCACATGGCTTGGTACCTTTATCAGTGAGGCGTTCTCATCTTGCTTCCTCTGCATCTGAGTGACGAGTGTAGACTGACTCGTTCCTCTTCCCAGAATTCTCCTGTTTTCTTCACCCCACCTATACTTCCTACCTAGTTGCCCCACCTATACTTTCTGCCTGGCTACTGGCCAATCAGTGTTTTATTAAAATACAAGTGACAAATCTTTAAGTATGAAACCATTGTCCCACAGCAGTCCTACTGCTCAGTGCTAACCTCCATGGCCGCTTTGTCATCTGTGCTCTCCTTGTCCAAAATTTTAAGCTCGTTTACACTTATTTTCTATGTCAAATTATTTCGTTTTCTTTAAATTAACTTCTTTCCAGTCATCAGGCTCTGGACAGAATGAAGACAGATTTTGGTTAAAACCCAAATAGCCTCTGTCCTGATTTCCCCTTGAAACCTCATGAGCCAGGCCTTGACAGTTCCCATTTCTTTTAGCATTCTCATGTTTTAAGCGTCTGTCAGAATGGCCAGTTAATCTCTGCTTTCAGCACACTTAAAGTATCCCTCAACATCTTTCATGATTCTAGGTCCTGTCAAGTTGGCAGTTAATTTTTGATATTTTTTCATGTGGATTCTTGCAGGAGCCAGTGACCTTTGAGGATGTGGCTGTGAACTTCACTCTAGGAGAGTGGGCTTTGTTGGATTCTAGTCAAAAGAAGCTCTACAGAGATGTGATGACAGAAACCTTTATGAACCTGATCTCCATAGGTAAAATATATATCATTTCTTTACTCATACAATTAGAGAACAGCTGTTTCTTGCTCACCTGTATGGATACATGAATTGAAATATTGGAAGGGAACTTCATGGAAAATGTAGCATTCCAGGTCATATTGCACATAACAAAATGTAGAGTTGAGTAAGTTTTTGTATGATATTGAATTCAGTCATAATAATTTTTTGGGGTTTGCTTTTTAGGTAAAACAAAGGAAAAAGAAAACATTGAAGACAACTACCAAAATCTCAGGAAAAATGTGAGGTAATATACACTCAGAGAGAGAGGAATTTGTATCAAATAAAATATTTGCATGTGATAGGAAATCTAAAAACAAGCAAATGATCCTGTACATCTTGGTGCCATTGATTTGATCTCAAATTTTCTCTACAAGTACATTGAGTTAGAACATTCAGAATTAGAAGATTCTAACTCTGTAGTGTATGAATATTGCCAAAATGTGCAACATCAACCTATGTAAGACCTGTCCCCAAAATTGTCCTTCCTAGAGAAATTATATGTGTATTTTATTAAGTTACCTTTCAACTTTGAATATAAGGAATGTGAAGTAAAATGAGTTTCGGGTTTAGACTGAAACCTATTATCAATAAATCACATATAGGATGTTCAGCTCTTCCAAAACCCATAATGTTTGATGCACATCATTTCTCATTAAAAATATTTAACTTTGTTAGCTGTGGTGTACACAGTAGTTATGAAAAAGAAGCAGTAGGGGGCTGGAGAGATGGCTCAGAGGTTAAGAGCATTGCCTGAGCCGGGCAGTGGTAGCACACGCCTTTAATTCCAGCACTTGTGAGGCAGAGGCAGGCGGATCTCTGTGAGTTCGAGGCCAACCTGGTCTACAAGAGCTAGTTCCAGGACAGGAACCAAAAAAGCTACGGAGAAACTCCGTCTTGAAAATCAAAAAGAGAAAAAAAAAAAAAAAAAAGAGCATTGCCTGCTCTTCCAAAGGTCCTGAGTTCAATTCCCAGCAACCAGATGGCGGCTCACAACCATCTGTAATGGGGTCTGGTGCCCTCTTCTGGCTTGAAGACATATAGATAGACAGAATATTGTATACATAATAAGTAAATAAATATTTTTTTAAAAAAAGAAGCAGTAGTATTTAAGACCTTTTTTTGTTTGTATGCTGTCTTCAGGACCGCAAACTGACTGTTCAGTCCCTTTATATTTACAAATTCTTAGAGAAGCAGAATCAGCAGCGTCATTCCCTTTCTCCCAGGGTCTTGTATATGGCCCAGATGGACTTACTTGCTGTCCTTCTGCTGCCTGCAGAATACTGTACCAGTGGCCCAGCGTCCAGCCTCCAGTTAAGAGTGTAGTTATGCTTTTCTCCTTTTTTGCAGAACTCCGGTGGTTGAAGGAAACTGTGACTATGGAGATGGCAGTCAGTGTGGAGAATCCCAGCAGCTGATTCCAGAGCCTGTTGTTCAAAGAGCCGTGCCTCCCGCCGTGATGATGTCTGAAAACGGTGTGCTCGCCAGAGACGTTATTGTTCATTCACGCTCACGTGTGCACCTCAGATGCGAAATTACAGAGAAACCATATGGGTCTCAGGAACAAGTGGAGGAAGCTTTTACACATGAGAAATGTTGGAAAGATTTAACTTATTCTGAGTTCTTTCAGGCAAAGCAGAGTCCTCCTAGAGAGACAGCCAATCAAAATAAGCAATCTAATGAAGTCTGTAGGAGTCTCAGTTTTGATCCGTGTTGTGAGAGAATTCACACTGGAGATAAACTCCATGAATGGAAGCAAGTGGAGAGAGCCTTCTGGAGGTACAGTTATGGTCAAATATATAAAAGAATCACCGTTGGAGATAAACCTTTTGTGTGCGCGCAGTATGACGAAACCTTGGTAAATTCCAGTCACCTTATTAAACATGAACTAATTCACCCTGAAGAGAAGTGTTACACATGTAAGCAGTGTGGGAAAGCATTCAGATATTCCTCATCCCTCCAGAACCACGAAAGGATTCATAGTGGGGAGAGGCCATATGTATGTAAACAGTGTGGAAAAGCATTCATTCGTTCCTATGACCTTCTCATCCATGAAAGAATTCACAGTGGAGAAAAACCTTACACTTGTGAGCATTGTGGAAAAGCCTTCACCCATTACAGTGGCTGGTACAGTCATGAAAGGATTCACACCAGAGAGAAACCCTATGTTTGCACACAGTGTGGGAAAGCGTTTTCATGTTCTACATCTTTTCGGAGGCATGAAAGAATTCACACCGGTGAGAAACCTTATATATGTAAGCACTGTGGAAAAGCCTTCACCCATTCCAGTGCTCGTTACATTCATGAGAGAATTCACACCGGAGAGAAACCCTATGTTTGCAAGCATTGTGGAAAAGCATTTCTTCGTGGGAGCCATCTTCACAACCATGAGAGAATTCACACTGGAGAGAAACCCTATGTTTGCAAGCATTGTGGGAAAGCCTTCATCCAACGCGACGCTTGTTATAATCATGAAAGAATTCACACTGGAGAGAAACCATATGTATGTAAGGAATGTGGGAAAGCCTTCAGGATTTCCACATCCCTTCGTGATCATGAAAGAATTCATACTGGAGAAAAACCTTATGTATGTAATTATTGTGGGAAAGCATTTAGGGTTTCCACATGCCTTCACAAACACGAAAGAGCTCACATGGAAAAGAAACCCAGTGGGTAGAGCCTAAATCCGTGTACGTCATGTGGAATTGTCTTTGATCAACTTGCTGTTGTTGTGGGGTATGAAAAAGATAGTGTGGAGGGCCAGTGAGATGGCTCGGGGTAAGAGCGCTTGCCTTCAAGCCTGGTAGAGTGGGATCCTCAGAACCCGTGTGAGGAGAGAGAACTGAGTCCCCAAGGTTTCCTCTGACTTGCACACATGTGCCGTCGTTTGCATGCACAATCTCCCACACATATATAAATAAATGGGATAGTTTAAAATGCTTTTTTTAAAAAAAAAAATTTGGTTTTTCAAGACAGGGTTTCTCTGTGAAGCCCTGTCTGTCCTAGAACTTGCTCTGTAGAACTCAGAAATCCACCTGCCTCTGCCTCCTGAGTGCTGGGATTAAAATCCTGCACCACCACAACCTGGCTTTAAAATACGTTTTCGCGGTATTTCCTTATTTTTTGGTCTTTTTGAGATGGGATTTCTCTGTGTAACAGACCTGGCTGTCTTGGAACTCTCTTTGTAAACCAGACTGGCCTTGGACTCACAGAGATCCTCCTGCTTTTGCCTCCCAAGTGCTGGGATTAAAACCATGTGCCACCACCCGACTTTTATTCTTCATGACGTGTAGGTGTGTGGGTTTGTGCATGTGAGGGTTGGTGCGCGTAGAGGCCAGAGGTGTCAGAGTCCCTGAAGCTGGAGCGACAGGTGGTTGTGAGCTTCCCAGTGTGAGTGCTGGAAATCCAGCCGCATCTGTACTCTGAACTACTGAGCCGTCTTTCCAGCTCTATAAGAGTAATAACTAAAAAAAAAAAAAAGCTGGAAAGAGCTGTAATAGGAGACTGAAATTTATACACATCTGGAATGTGACCTGTTTCATCAAATGTGCAAAGGCACATATTTCCTTGAAAATTTCATTTTATATAAACTATAGTTTATGATGATTGAATTTTTGCAGGTGTACGTGCATGAGTGAACACATGCCGAGTGCGCGTGTGTCAGTGCACAGCTTCAGGCGTCTGTCCTGCTCTTTCCACTGTGTAGGTCGGTCCTGGGTTGTCCGAGTTCAGAGCAAGTACCTCAGCCCGTGAACACTCTTGCTGGCCCTGGTGCATCTCTCTTACTCACTAGGGAAGTAGAGGCGAGAGAATTCCAACATCGAATACAGGGAATTTGAACACAACCTGGAAGAGTTAGGAACCCCTTCCAACCAAATGAAAAAATTCAGCATTAAAAATATAAGCTGTGTATTGTCTCAAATAAGGTGAAAGGAAATTTTCTTCTGTATGTTGTAAAAGTAAGGAACCCTCTGAAGAAATGTTTTCTTTTGGAAGTGTGATTTTGTGGAATTTGTGGAAAATGGTTTTGCCTGTTGTCTCTTCTGCTTGGAAAAACCAAGGCTATCAGAATACCGTGTTAAGCAACAATAGCAACAGTATGCCTACATGTATTGATGTCTTTTAGTTTGATAAATCAAGTTTTGTATTGAAATAAGGTCTCATTTTGTAGACCAGGCTGGCCTCTGCCTCACTGAGATTGCCTCTGTCTCCCAAGAGATGTTATTAAAGGTCTGTGCCACCAAGTCATGATCAGTTTGATTTTAATGGGCTTTTTTTTTTTTTTAAAAAGCCAAGCGAGGTAATACCCTTTTCCATTTCAATCTGAAGCTGTGTTTGACTCATGAAATTCAAGTACATTTGTGAGAGTCCAGTGGACTTAATTTATATGGAGTTTTTTAATGTGGTTCATTTGACATTGAAAATAGATTGCTTGTAAATTGTGTTTCCAATTATCCTTGTATGACAAATTATGTTTTTCTTATTATTCTTCATTGGCAATTTCCTAACATTTATATGAACGCTTGGATTTTCTAATAATAAAGTTTCTTACATAGATTTTTGTAATTTTTTACTTTAAAATATATATTTTCAATTAAGATGTGTTGGAAAATTGGCTTAGTGGGTAAAGTCATTTCCCATAAAGCCTGAGGATCTGGGTTCGATTCCTAGAACCCACACATGACACCATGTGATACTCGTTTATTTGGAGAAATTCTCATTGCATCTCAGAGTTTACACCACATTTGAACAGGGCAATCAGGAACTTGTAGAAAGGCCCAATAAATTTTTCCCTAATGTTCTCCAGACTTTTGCTTTTATTAAATTTAATTACATGGGAAATAGCAAAAGATAAGATCTCTTGAGTAAATTGGGAGCATGGGGGCATTGGGAGAGGGTTGAAGGGAAGGGGAGAAGCAGAGAGGGAAGCAGGAAAAAAAATGTAGAGCTCAATAAAAAAAATAAATATACATCACTATCCCTTCAATTTCCTCCCCACTCCTACCCAAATTCTCTCCATATTATTTCACTATTGTTATAGTACATACAAAGGAATAAATGAATACAGTCTGCTGAGTCCCTTTGGTGTTACCTGCATATATTTGTGTTTAGGGCTAATCAATTCGTATCGGATAAACAATTAGGGGATTCATTTCTGGGGAGGCTAGTTCTCCCTCTTAGTAGTTGTTGATGTGGAATTGTTTGGTCTTTTTTTTTTTTTTTGACAATCATGTTTCATGTGTGTGGCTTCCCTATCCTATCTAGAGGGCTCAATCTCACAGTAGTCTTTCTTCCCCTCTTTCAGCAAAGTTCCTGAGCCTCAGGTGCAGGAGTTTTGTGGTAGATGTACCAATTGGCCATCCCATGGTAACTGACTAGTCATGCTTTTTGTAATGGACTCCTGGTGCTACAAAAACAAGCTACTTTGATGAGAGTTCGAATCTACTTATCTGCAGGCATAGATAAGGATGAGCTTTGGGGGAGTGTTAGGAGTTGCACTGATTTAGAAAAGTGCTCAGAGTAGGTTCTCTAGGCATGAGTAGCTGGCTTAGGTTTAGTAGGCAGGGTTTCCCTCTCGTTGCATGGGCCGTAAATCCAACTGGACAGTTGTTAACACTCAAGATAAAATGCCACATTTTTATTGTTGGGATTCATAGCTTTACATTTGGGTATTGCTACCTAATGCTCCCCTTCCTTGGCAACTTGCATAGCACCTTCAGATACTCAGAGCCACAAGGATGAAGTTTCTGGGTCAGTTCCAGCTCTCTTACTCCAAGTTCTGTGTCCAAAATGTGTCACGTCCTCAGCAATAGGGGCTCACCTTTAAGCTCTGGGAAATAACACAAGGCCACATAGCCTATGTTTGGGGAGTCTCTTGCACTTCTCTAACCAACTTGAATGGGCTGGGGTTTTTTCCTGTGATAATGAGGCTCTTGGGAGAAACAACATTGCTCCAAGTCATATAACCTCTTTAAGTTTGTGTGTGTATATTATAGATATTTGTATTCTAGATAAATTTAGGTAAGTGTAAAATGATTCCCTATGTACTTTTTGAGCATTCTTAGTTATTTATCCCTCCCTGCTCTCTATTGCCCTTCCGTTTTCCTCCCCAGTTAGAAGCCCCATGTTCTCCATACCACCTGTGTCCTGCCACTCCCCACTCTAGCCCTCTCGCCTCTGCCCCCAAATTTCGTTATTTTCCTGGTGTCTATCGTTCCTTGATATTCATGTCTGAATTTTCAGAACTAGAACCACAAAGAGAACATGCGACGTTTGTCTTTCTGGGTCTGGGCTACTTCATATGTTACAGTATGTCTTGTTTCTCCCCATTTGCCTGTGTCACTCGTGTTTACGTATGACTAGATTTCCATTGTGTGTGTGTGCTCATTTTCATTATTCATCAGTTGATGGGAATTTAGGTTGTTTCCATTTCTTAGCTATGTGAGCAGAGCAGCAGTGAATATGGCTAAGCAATGTCTATGGAGTAGGATAGTGAGTCCTGTTGGCCAAAGGGTGGTATAGCTGAGTCATATGGTAGATTGATTTTTAGCTCTTTGAGAATTCTCCACACAGATTTCTGGAGTGGCTTGATTTGCAGTTCCACCAAGAATGAATAGGGTCCTTTCCATGCATCCTCTTCAGCATTTGTTTTTTGTTTTGTTGACCTTAGCTGTTCTGATTGAGATAAAATGAAATCTAGTCATTTTGTTTGCATTTCCCTAAGAAGAAGGGGTAACGGACAACCCTGTCTTGTTACTAATTTCAAAATACACAGGAGGGAAAATCCTGGGATTCTTTTTCTAGAGACGTAAAACACTTAAATAAAAGGCCTCTGTGGGCTTTTTTTAAAATTGATTTTTTATTGAGCTCTACATATTTTTCTGCTCTGTTGACTTTTTTTTTTTAACAATAACAAGAAACCATTAATATTAAAAGTTATTAGTTAACACTTGATCCCTGTGAGTTTGAGGCAAGACTGGTCTAGTTCCAGGGCTGACAGAGAAATATATAGAGAGAGACCTTATCTTTAAATAAATAAGTGTTGTGTCCAGATTATGACCCCCCCCCCCCAAGAGAGAGACCACCAGAGAGGCCCAGACTGTAATAAGCAAGGTTTAATCAGCATAATACAAACATGTTTGGAATCCCTGTCTTCAAACCCTGTTGCAGCGAGGTAGAGAGAGGAGTTGTATCTCCTCTGTGGGGTAAGCTTTTAAAGGCATAGCTACAAAGAGGCTTTTTGAAGCTGCTTTCCGCAGGGCCAGGGCGCAATGTCTTTTCTTCTCTCCCATCCTGCTTCTTTATCACCAGGTGGCTGGCTGGCTGGGCTGAGCTAAGTGACCTTGTGCTCAGAATCTCCCGGGTAGGAGAGCAGAAGGCCACTATCTTCCTGGGAAAATATTTTGCTAGGAAATTTCTTCTCATCCCTTCGAGAATAAGGGGTGAGGATCCCATAATAAGTAGGTAAATAAATGCTATTAGTGAGCAGTGTGTGTTAATTTCCATTATTTTTGTTTGGGAGTGGTTTTTAGACCTCTTTTGATTGACTGTTCTGAAATTCATTATTTTCTGTGACTGCTTGGGTGTGTTTGTGTTTGCCTTCAGATTGTATATTCATGTCTCCTTCGATTGTACCTCATTTTGCTGGGTATAGTATTCTCTGTTGGCAATTGTTTTCTTTTAGAATGTTGGTGCCCATAGAGGCTAGAATAGGGAATTGAACCCTCTGGACCTGCAGTTACAGTTGTTAGTATCCTGTGGGTGCTGAGAGTCAAGTGGATGTCCTCTGGAATAGGCGAAATTACTCTTCACCCTTGAGCAGTCACTGCATCCCCAAGCAACACTGTCTTTAAATATTTTCTTATTTACATAGTGCTTTTCCGTCAGTTAGGTTTTAAAGCAAAATTTAATTTTATTATTGTGGCTATGATGTATTTGTGTAAGCAGATATACCTGTGTGTACATACAGTTGCCAGGCCAACGTTTTGCTGTCAGTTTTACTCCTCCTACTTTTTTGTGGGTTTTTGAGATCAAATTCAGGCTCTTATAGTCTAGCAGCAGTGTCTCTGCCTGCTGATTCCCTTAGAAGTGATTTTTTTTTTAAAGAAAATAATTTATAGAAGTGCCAGAATACAAAAATTAATATGCAAAATTAGAGGCTTTGTTATGTCTTAATTATAAACATTCTATGAAAGAACTCAGGGAAAAAATCGCATTAAAACTATTCAAACCTATAAAAGTAAACAACCAAAAAAATCTCCCGAAGAAACAAAAATCCCTGGAATAAACCCAAAGACAACAACTTTGTGTTGGGCTTTTTTTGCTGTTGATTTTATTTTTTAAGAGAGAGTCTTACTGTGTAATCCTGGCTGGATTTGAATGTCTCTCTCTGCCTCCCAGGTATGGAAATAAAAGGCATATGACACCATACTCATCAACCCCACAAGAACTTTAAAACACACACCTTAAAGACAAAGAAAGAAACTGAGTAGAAAAACAGCCTACAGAATCTTGGCTAACTACAGAGTTGACTGATGATTAATAAACAGAATATGTAAAGAACTAAAAAAAAAAAACCTGAAGAAACGAAAAAAATTCATTTTAGACTGAACTTGTTGCTGTGACTGAAGCCAGTGCAGGAGCTGCTGCAGCTGGAGGATCCACCAGACCCTGAAAGACTGAAATGAGGTGGACAGACCTCTACTAGATCTACAAAAGATGTACTAGTAGCAGTTTATCCAGTAATTCTCCAGCAACTGTTGCTGGGACCAACATCAGCACCCCAAAAGGAAACTGAAAAACTGTGAACTAATCACAAACTCTAGATAGTGCTTCAGACACCAAAGACTCCATCAACTGTGATCAATTTGTTTCTACTGTCCTCAGTTTGTTAATGGACTTGATTATGGCAGCAAGAGCGCTAACAAAAATGGAGCTGGGAATATGTAGAGGGTATTATTTGCCTTGATAAATCCTGTCCCATGGAAAGGATACATGAATGGCTCAACAGGCATAAATCAATGGATGTATTTAATTATATAAATGGACCCAAGGATGTAAACCACGTGATTATGGTGTACATAGGATTTTTGGCAAAATCCTAAATCCTGTTATAATAAAGTCCCTGGGGTCACTAGAAAGGGGTGGAACATATCTCAACAGATATAAATTAAAAATCTATAGCCACCATTTAATAAATAGTAAAAACCACAATGAATTCCAATAAAATCATGAACAAGACAAAGGGGTCACTTGTCACCACTATTATCCAATATGATGATTGAAGTCCTGGCTAGGGTAATAAAAGACAGACAGATTATATAAAAGGAATAAATAGGAATGGGAGAGGTCAAAGTGCCCCCATTTGGAGATGCTATATTCTATATACGAAAGACGCATTCATTCACACACTCAGGAGTCCCTGGGTACTAAACTGAAAGCTATATTTATGCAGAGGACATGGTGCAGACCCACATAGGTCCTGTACTTGCTGCTTTCGTTTCTGTGAGGTTATATGAGCCTTGCTTAGTTGATTCAGAGGGCCTTGTTCTCATGGATTTCTTCATCCTCTCTGGGTCTTATCCTATTCTACGAGGTTCCCTGAGCTCTGAGGGAGAGGAGAGATTCGATGGCGACATCTCATTTAGACTCTTTCCATGCAATGTCTGGCTATGGGTTTCCATCCTTGTTCCCATCTGCTGCAGGAAGCTTTTCTGGTAATGACTGAATAAGGAACTGATCTGTGAGTATAGCAAAATACCATTACTACTGACCCTTTTTTTCCTTCTTAGACTAGTAGTATTTGATTTTACCCTAGCTCTTGAGCTATCTAGTCCTGTGTTCTTGGCTATCCAGTGTGCTTCCGTGGGTGTCAATGGGTTCTGTCTTGAGGAGTAGGGCTTAAGTCAAATCAGTCATAGACTGCTTATTCCCACGAGCTTTGTGTCATTGCCCTAGTATATTTTGCAGGCAGGACAGGTTGTAGATGATGGGGTTTGTGGCTGGGTTGGTGTGTATGTTCCTCTTCAAGTAGCCTGCAGAGTAACTTCTCATACCAAAGACACTAGAAGATGGGGGTGAGGGTTCTGTGTAGGCAACAGCTCAATTTTTCCACATTTTATGAGTTGTGTGGGTGTTGTTTTCAGCAATGGAACCTTGCTGTTAGTTTGTGGGGAGCAGTCTTTGTCTTTGCAAAACTTTGGGGATTTTCATATGATCCCTTTGGTCAACAACTCAATTGGATATGTCCCTGTACTAGAAACTTCATTTGGTGACAAGAGAGATGCATGCCTGGTTCTTCAAATCCAGTTTTAAAGTCTGTGGCTGGTGGGGTCACAGGTCCTGGAGTAGGGGATTTCTTACTATGTGGATAGCATGGCCACTTTGTTAAGCCATCTTGTAAGCACTTACACCCAGAGATTAATGTTGTACACATCCTTCATCAAAGATGCTCCCTCATGCTCCCTACTGTAGGAGGTAATGGCAAAGAATCCCATGTCTGATCAGGTGCCATGACTAAGTAATGGTAGAGTGTTGATTCCTAAATGGATCAGAGATATTACTCCCTCCAGGGTTCAGGTAACAGTGCAGAAGTGTGGGGGTGGAACAAAGACGAAGGATGGGAAGGAGTGAATGCAGCAAAAACATGTAAAAACTTGCTGGGCATAGTGTAATACGACTAGTCCCAGCACAGGAGAGAGGTAGGGAGAACTGAGTTAGACGCCAGCCTGGTCTACACAGCCACTGCCAGAACAGATACTGTCTCAAAGAATGGTGTGTGTGTGTGTGTGTGTGTGTTAAGAACTCACTGCACCTACAGTTATCTACACTAGATCCACACAAGATTGGGCCTGTGAACATTTCTCCATGGATAGGAGAAGGAAACACGAACCCACACATATCCAGTAGGGGACTATTGATAATTCATGGTTGTAGAGGAACAGCCATCTTTGCAGTGGCTTAGGCTCAGACAATCTGCCCTTCAGTAGATGATCTCTAATGCATGCTTGAGCAAGAAACTCAAATTAGCCTTAGTGGGGCCCACACAGAATATGGAACTAAGAAGGGGATTTGTTAAGGATCCCAGAAATAGAGGGACAGAGATGAAAAGGAAATGTGGAAGAGAAAAGGACTAAAATTAATTATAGAGGTGAATAAAACCATCAGAAAAAATTAAGAGCAAGGAAGGGCTAGAGAGATGGTTCATCAGTTAAAGATTCCTTGCTGAAGCCGAGCGGTGGTGGCGCACACCTTTAATCCCAGCACTCGGGAGGCAGAGGCAGGCGGATCTCTGTGAGTTCAAGACCAGCCTGGTCTACAAGAGCTAGTTCCAGGACAGGCTCCAAAACCACAGAGAAACCCTGTCTCAAAAAACCAAAAAACCAAAAAAAAAAAAAAAAAAAAAGATTCCTCGCTGGTCTTCAGAGAACACGAGTTTAGTTCCTAGCATCATCACAGCTGTTTGACAACATGCTATAACTCCAGCTTCAAGGATCTGATGATTGTGGCCTCCACAGGCACCCATATGCGGGTGAGCTTAATCATATAAACACACAGCCAAGTGTACTGGTTCATGCTTTTAATCCCAGCCATTGGAAGTCAGAAGCCAGTGAATCTATGTTTGATGTCAGACTGGTCTAAATAGCAACAGCACAGTCATAGATACAGTATGAGGCCCTTTCTCAAAAAACAAAAATATCCCCCCAAACCCAACCAAAGAAGCAAATAAATAAATAAGGGTAAAACACATATACAAAAATATAATTTGAGCAAGGTGTGGTGGTGCAAGCTTTAATTCCAACTCTTTGGTGGCAAAGGCAGGATCTATGTGAGTTGTATACCAGTCATAGTGAGATCCTGTCTACAAACAAAAAAGAAACAAAGCACTATTACTGGAACAACACATACATTGAAAAGTACAACATATAAAAATCTATGTAAACACCAGAAAATTTCCATTTTCACATAAATGTAAGGAAATTGCAAAGGAATTAATAATACTTTTTAAAAATATAACACATGAGAAAATACTTTTAAGAAGCATATATTTTTACTTTCAAATGAACCATAATTACCAATAAACTAGGTGAAATTAAGTCTACTGTTCTATTAAAAATGCATCTCAGTTCAATGAATCCAACAGCTCTACAGTAAAGTTGAGAAAGTTTTACCTCATTTCATTTAAACAATACCATTTAAATGAAATTAGTTAACCAAACTTACACTACCTCAACACAATTTTTTTTTTTTATATGATTGCTATTGTTAGGGACAGTCTCTTGGTAGCTTCAACATTCCAAACAGTAGGCAATACAGGCAGGCAAAATTATGACATTGTTTATGAAATCTTATTTCAAAACTATAAAAAAACAATGTAAAAGGTTACATATAAGACTTGAACAATGACAAAAATGGTCATAATTTTACTGTACTCCAGGTTATTTCCAGAAATATTCTGTACAAATAAATTTGTTCAGTCTCCACATTTATTATTCTTATAAGATTGAACTACATTTCATAAATTTTCTTATTTGAAAAAATTCACAACTTTCTATTTGCTTTATACACATAATTACTTAAAGATGTGTTTTTATTTCTAAGTACGTGTATCACATGTGTTCTGTACTTGCAGAGGCCAGAAGAGGGCCATCACATCTCAGATGTGGAATTAAGAGCTGGCTGTGGGCCACACTGTGTGGATGCTGAAAAACACAGATCCTCAGGGAGAGCTGTATGTGCTTTTAACAGTGGAACCATCTTTTCATTTTGTAAAGAAAATTCCACTTGCTTATAACTAGTTCTTCTTAAACTTCCCATGTGGTGCTCAAACCCACTATATCCATTATAGTTCTCTACCTCTACCAACCCTCCTTCACCAAGTGCTAGAATAAAAGGCATGCTCTACCATGCCCAGCGCAATAGGATTTTATCCTATATATATTTGCATATTGGGGATACAGCTACACTTTTGTAGCTTTCAGTTAGTTAATCTCCACTATTTTTAAAAATAAACATTCAGTTTGTGTGTGAGTCCATGTGTGTACATGGAACTCAGAGGTAAACATTTGGGAATTCTCTATTTCCACTATAAGGGACCCTGGGATGGAACTCAGATTACCTGACTTAGAAATAAACACCTTTACCCACCGAGCCTTCTTGTGAGTTGTTCACACTCTTCTTTAATACCTCACAACATAAGTAAGTTATCCACAGGCAAGGTCACCAGATACATTGCTGTAAATTTCCAGTTCTTTTCTGTTGGCTTCCATGCATATAAAGGGATGTGGAAGACACAAAAGCTTCTCTTATTTTTGAATGTGAAAGGTTTCTCGCCAATGAATTTTTTCATGTTTCACAAGATAGCTGCAATCACTGAAGGCTTTCCCACATTTTTTACATACATATGGTTTCTCTCCAGTGTGAATTCGTTCGTGACGGTAACGGGCACTCTGATGTGTAAAGGCTTTTCCACAATGTTTACATATGTAAGGTTTCTCTCCAGTATGAGTTCTTTCATGGTTGCGAAGGTATGTGGAACACCTAAAGGCTTTTTTACAGTGTTTACATACATAAGGCTTTTCTCCAGTATGAGTTCGTTCATGATTATAGCAGGCCTTACGTTGAATGAAAGCTTTCCCACAATGCTTACATGCATAAGGTTTCTCCCCAGTGTGGATCTTTTCATGGCTGATAAGATGACTGGAATGAATGAATGCCTTTCCACACTTTTTACATACATATGGTTTTTCTCCAGTATGAATTCTCTCATGACTGTAACGGGTACTGGAATGGGTGAAGGCTTTCCCACAATGCTTACATGTGTAAGGTTTCTCTCCAGTGTGAGTTCTTTCATGGTTGCGAAGGCATGTGGACCATGTAAATGCCTTCCCACACTGCTTACATACATAGGGCTTTTCTCCAGTGTGAGTTCTTTCATGATTGTAACAAGCATCACGCTGGATGAAGGATTTGCCACACTGCTTACACGCATAAGGTTTTTCTCCGGTGTGAATTCTTTCATGGTTGCGAAGGGACGTAGAACAGGTAAATGCTTTTCCACATTGCTTGCAAACATAGGGTTTCTCTTCAGTGTGAATTATTTCATGTCTATAACAGGCACTGTGATGGCTGAAGGCTTTTCCACAATGCTTACAGGTATAAGGTTTCTCTCCAGTGTGAGTTCTTTCATGGACAAGAAGGTGTGATGAACGAATGAATGCTTTGCCACACTGCTTACACACATAGGGTGCGTCTCCACTGTGGATTCTTTCATGTTTCTGAAGGTACGAGTAGTGTCTAAATGCCTTTCCACACTGATTACACACATAACATTCCTTCTCAGTATGAATTTTTTCATGGTAGACAAGCTGACTGAAATTAGCAAAGGTTTCGCCACATTGCGCACACATAAATGGTCTCACTCCAGTGTGCAATCTTTCATATATTCGAAAGTAAGTGTATTTCCTGACGGCTTTATCAAACTGATTGTATTCGTGACATGTACCATCACCGTCAATTTGCTCATCATTTTTGTCAGAAGTGTGAATCCTATACGCTTCATTAGATTGTTTCTTTTTGTGAACTATCTGCCTGGGATTTTTGAGTACCTGAAAGTATTCAGAAGAGGTGAAATCTGCATAGTGTTTCTCATGTTGGAAAGCTATTTCCACACAACCCTCATTCTCAAATGGCTTCTTTTCAGCTTCACTTGTGAGATGCACATCTGAGGGGAAATGACCAATGGTGCCTCTTGCACACACACTGCGTTCACGTACTGCTGTTGCAGAAGGCATGCGCTCATTAGCAACATATTCTGGAACCGGGTGGTGGGCTTCTCCACACTGACAACCATGTCCATATTTACAGTCTCTCTCAATTACCTGAGTTCTGCAAAAAGAAAAAGGAAACAAAAGAGCATAACATTTTAAGATTAGCCAAGAGAAGCCCTGGAGGCTGGATGCTGTGACTCACTCCCGTTAACTTCCATTAATAGAGTATTTAGGAGGCAGCAGCAGAATGACATCAACTTTGAGATTCACATGGAAAGGGCCTGACTTAAGGGACAATACTAAATGCGGACTTTATTTGTATAAAGAATTTTTCTTCAAGAGTGTAGACCCAGCCGGGCGGTGAAGGCGCACGCCTTTAATCCCAGCACTTGGGAGGCAGTGGCAGGCGGATCTCTGTGAGTTCGAGACCAGCCTGGTCTACAAGAGCTAGTTCCAGGACAGGCACCAAAGCTACAGAGAAACCCTGTCTCGAAAAAAAAAAAAAAAGTGTAGACCCTTGTGGGTTCCTCATGCTCCACTGGAATACCCTGTACCCACTGCTATACAGGTAATACTGATGGGACTCCAGGGATTATTTAAAAAAAAAAAAAACAACTTCTACAAAGAAACCATGTAGTTACTAGAAGAGGATGTGAGGAAGGATGCTGTAGGAGTTGGCGAGAAAGGAAAAGGACACATCTATGATTAGATACATTGCACACATGTATGAAATTACCAAGGAATAAGTTTTGGAAATGTCTCTACCAGTTAACAATGGGAAAAATTACTCATGCAAAGGTGTGAAGCAAGCATGATGAAATTTGAAATACCTGAGTCGTCTTCACGAGATTTATTGAAGCTAGATCCCAATGATCCCAATTTAAAACTGAAATTCATTGTACTTAATATAGAAGCATATATCCAAGTCCTAAAGTCAACCTGATAAAAATAGATTAAATACTTTTGTGCATGAAGAGGAGATTGTATAGCTCAAATCACTGGAGAATGTCTTACACTGCCTGATGTTGTAACACATTTAGGAAATATTACTAGAGTACAGAGATGGAATTCCCAACAACTCTGGATGGACAAACTAACACAGGTTTTAGAAAACATTGTCATAGAACCATTTTACATTTAGATGTAGTTGGATCATTGGTTTGGTTTTCTTCTTCCCTAAAATAAATTACACATACTTCATGCAAATTTCCCCCTTTTGAGTGTGAATTACCGGAGACTTCTTCTGACATTCACATACTCCTCTTCAATGTGTTCTTCTGTTTTCCCTGGAAGTAAATCAAAAGAAATCATTATGACTTATCCAACACTAGAAAACACTTATTAAAGTCTACCGTTTGCTGTGGTACAGTATGACTTGGTATGCTACAAATACCATCACATCCCCTTTCAATATTTCAGTTCATGAAACTATACAAATAAGCAAGAAAAGCTGCTCTCTTGCTGAACGAGAAGCTATAAAAGAATCATAGCATCTTGTTTTTACCTATGGAGATCAGGTTCATAAAGGTTTCTGTCATCACATCTCTGTAGAACTGCTTTTGACTAGAATTCAAGAAAGCCCACTCTCCTGGACTGAAGTTCACAGCCACATCCTCAAAGGTCACTGGCTCCTAAAAAACAGGGAAATGGTTAATGTGAACTGCCAAGAGAGATAGAAGGAATACACCTGGATAGAGAGAAGAAAAAAAAAGAAGATGATAGGGAGACTCTTTAAAGGTGTGTGTGTGTGTGTGTGTGTGTTTCCCTTTGCATTGGCCTTAGAAAGTTAAGTTTAGCCCCACCTCGTCAGCCCTAGAGAATTAAGTCTTACTCCCTAAGATAGAAAAGTTGAGTGATTAGTTTGCCAACTTCATGGATTCCTCTCAGTTCCTGATCTGCTAAAGGTTGGTCCTTACAGCAGCAAGATATATTCTTAGGAACTCAGTGTCACACTCACACACCAAAACAATCTCTTTATCATGGATGCATCAAAGTATGAAATTCCCACAACACTTGACGTTATGTTAGTTAAGTTTCAGCATGGATTTGGGAGGGCACACAAGGGAGGAGAGTCAGTATTTCTTCGTGGCTACTGGTAGGCTAAATCATACTCCACACCCACCACTTTTTTTTTTTTTTTTTTTGGTTTTTTCGAGACAGGGTTTCTCTGTGGCTTTGGAGTCTGTCCTGGAACTAGCTCTTGTAGACCAGGCTGGTCTCGAACTCACAGAGATCCGCCTGCCTCTGCCTCCCGAGTGCTGGGATTAAAGGCGTGCGCCACCACCGCCCAGCACACACCCACCACTTTCATCTGCATCTCCTAATGGCTGAGAATGTTGAACACTTTGTATTTATAAGACATTTCTATTTCTTCTCATGAGAATGTTCTGTACAGTTCCACAGTCCACTTTTTTAATTTGCCTTGGTGGTTTGCCTGCATGTATGTCTGTGTGAGGGTGCTGGATCCCCTGGGACTGGAGCTATAGACAGTGTGGGTGCTGGGAATTGAACTGGGGTGATTTGGAAGAACAGTCAGTGCTCATAATGGCTAAGCCATCTTTCCAGCCCTACAGTCCACTTTTTAATTAGGATGTTTGATGCCTTGATTCTTTTTATGTTGTTTTGAATCGCTTTGTATTACAGACACTAATCCCTTTTAGATGTATAGCTGATTTTCTCCCATTCTGTGGGCTGCCTGCCTCTTCATGTAATTGACTCTTTGTTGTACAAAAGATTTTCAGTGTCATGAAATCCCATTTGTTTTACTTGAAGTCCTATCTAGAAATTCCTTACCTGTGCTTGTCATCTGAACCGCACTTACAAAATTTTCATCGAGAAATTTCTGGATATTAAGTTGTTAAGGTCCTAATCTATTTGGGGTTGAGTTTTGTGCAAAGTGAAAGATAAGGATCTAGTTTCATTTGTCTGCATTTTACAGCTACATTAAGAGGCCACCTCACTCCAGTCAAAATGGCTATCACGAGGAATAAAAATGACAAGCGCTGGCCTGGATGTAGGTAAAAGGGAGCCCTTGTCCTGTTGGTGAAAATGTAAACTAGTGCACACGCTGTGCTCATCAGCCTGGAGGATTCTAAAGAAAGAGAAATAGGGCTGAAAAGACTGTTGAGCAGTTGAGAGCCCATCAGCGCTTGCAGAACCCCCAGGCTGTATTCTCAGCATTCACCTCACAACTGTCTAACTCCAGTTCCAGGGGATCTGACACCTTATGCTCTTCACGAACACATACATACATGCAATATTCAGAGATACATGTAGGAAAAATACCCATGCAAATAAATATAAAAAATTTCAAAACTTGAAATGGATTTATCATATTGCCCGCCTATACCACTCCTGGGCATATGCCCTCAGCACTTTGTACCTTATTATAGAGATACACTTGCACATCCATATTCACGCTGAGCAATTCACAACAGGTAGGAAAAAGAATCAACCTAGATATCCTTCGACTTAAGAACGTATAATGAAAATATGGTGTTATCTACACAGCAGACTATTATTCAGCTGTAGAGAAAATGAAAATTTTTATGTAAATGGACAAAACTGAAAAAAATTATACTGAGTGAGTTCAACTAGGCTAAAAAAAAAAAAAAAACACTGCAAGGTTTTTCCTCATATGAGGTTCCTAGGTTCAAATCTTTGGTTTTTGTGTGTTTCTAACACCAAGTGCATGTGGAGAAGAAAGCAAAACCAGGCTATTGGCAGGGAGGATACATGGAGGTGTAGAATGCAGATAAAACAAAAGTAGAGAGTGGAATACAGGGGACTGAAGGGCTCAATCAGGTTTGGGAATGACAGAGATGGCAAAAGAGGAACCAGAATAAGGCTTAAAAAAATAAAATACACATGAAAAAGTTATTTGGGCACTTAATGATCTTGCAATCCAAGTTAAATAAATACATACATATATTGAGTGAACACACATATACTACAGTACACATAATGAGAGGGGATATTAGAACATATGTCATATGAATGATCAGTGAGAAAATATTGGAAGCTAAAGGTTTAAGAAGGGACGAGGATGGAACGTAGGGGAAAGGAGTGTTAAGAACTGAGTTAACCACTAAAGATGTGTAAAGTAGTGTTATAAAACAGCACTAGCTTGTAAACTAATTTAAAATACATTTTTCTTGGAGGGGGTGGGGAACAGAGCCTTACGAGGTAGCCCTTGTTAGCCTGGAGCTCTGCCTATAAACCAGGCTGGCCACAAACCCACAAAGATCTAAGCAAGCAAAAGTACCACCCATTAGTGAATAATGCTGCTCCCTAAAAGCCACAGGTACTAAATAAAAATGTCAGGGTCAGGCACAGGTCACTACCATATGAGTTATTGGTCAGAGAAGCTTCTGTAGCATCCCAAACAATATAGGCTATTGTCATTGCTTTGGATTACCAACCATAACTAGATGATAAAATTCTACTGTTGAAGACACCACACATCTTGGTTGCTGGATACAGGGAAACCAATCATGAGCTAACCAGGAAATCCCTGGGTAGCTATCTTTCAGAGCGCTGCTGAGTGGTACTATGAAAGCTGCTGGGGGAGAAGAGGCACCAAAGATTTTATCCTGAGCTGAACCCTGGATGCTACAATACTGATATGCCAGACAAGATGAGCCTACTGGAAAAGATGTTTATGGAGCTAAGGAGTTTTGACAATGAAATTTCAGGTCTGCGGCAGAAGACGGAAGTCACGTCTGATAATTTAGCATGGTTAAAACCCATGGCTAGGAATGTCAAAGGTCCTAAGGGACAAGTCCCTGATGTTGTGTTTCTAAGTGCTGATGTTGACACACTCACGGCCTTCTGAATGTCTGGGCTTCCTTCCCCAACCTGGGTCAAAGGGGCTTCTTACTGTAGCCATGGTAGTTAAGACAGAGAAGCATTACTGTTTAAATTATGAAAATAACTGTGTGTGCTCAACCATAGATAGGACATTATATCAACCCTCTATTCCCAAGACTCAGGAAATATTGCAGAAAAACTGAAGTGAAAATGTAAGCGCTGGGGCACGGGGAGCAGTATTATCAAATGCTGCGCTCTGGACCTGACATGGCTGTTGCATACATGAATTAACAATCACTGTGGTTACCCACACAAGGAATCATGCCAGTGAAAAAGCCCAGCAATGGACTTGGGAGAGGCTTCCAAAGCCCCATTCTTAACTGAATAGCTAGTTTTAGTTGGTGGCTTCTTGGGGAGGGAGAGTCATTTTTCTTTTGGAGTGTGGCCTTGTTATGTTGCCATATTCTTGTATAGAACCCCTTGCCCATGTAAATAAGGGCTGCACTAATTAAACTCAATGGTCCATAAGTACACTATTTTAGAAACTGACCCTGTCTTCATACCTTGAATCTACCTTGACCTTAACCCTAGGTACACCTGAAAATATTCATTTGTAAATAACAGAAAGACTTTACTATACAGAACTCATATGATCTTTTGAAAGAGGCATTGCTATGACGGCTGAGGAAATTAAACTATATATTGCTGCATAACTATTCTTTCCTTGGTAAAAAGTCTTCCACTTATTTACACTGCGTTCTAAATGCCCATCATATTAGAAGATAGAACTCAAGTAATTTCTCCTGTGGCACAAATGTTTGATCAAGCTGTTTTGGTTTGTCTTTGAGACAGGACTTGACACTATTTACGGTTGAGGATGTCACTGAACTGACAGCAATCCTCCCACTTCAGCCTTGCAATTGCTGAGATTTCAGGATTTCATTATGACCAACAATGGCTAATGTTTTTAATCCCTTCAACAATGGTACCACAACTACTAAACTCCATCTCTTTCATGTAATTAGTTTTACCCATCGAAGAAAGACAGTTAAGTTTTCTAGTCTAATGTTCTCTGTCACTCCCTTGTAACTGGTGTGCGCATGCACACTTGTACACAAAGACACATCCACAATCTTGACATTTAAACAGATAATTTTAACAAAAATGTGTATGTCTTTTATGTGTAACTGCTTTCATTGCAATAAACTATTTTGCTTGATTTTCATTCTGTATTATTTTTTGATATGTCTGCGTGTATAACACCTGTGTGCAGTCTCTAGAGGCCAGAAGAGAATGTCAGGTCCATGGGAGCTGGGTTTACAGGTATTGGTGAGCTGCCCAACCTGGCTGCAGGGAAAAGAACCCAGGTCCCCTGCAAAATTGGCAAGTATTCTTGATAGCTGTATCATCTCCTGAGGCCTAAACTTTCCGATTGATTTGGTACTTATTTTCCTTTCAACTTCTACTAGAAAATTAAAAGTGTTCTTTTCCAAGTACAGTTTACCCTGAGTTTTAAAAAATTCAATGTACAAGTAATTTAAACTCACTTTCAAGTAAAAGTATACTGTTTCATCCACAATGGAAGTATTTTAGCCTCTCCAAGTTTGTCTTTCTCGTCTTAATATGCAAATGCTCATTATTTTACTTATCATTAACTAGAATTATCTAGTACACTGCTAAAAATCCCTTCAATTTGAGTATGAATACAACACAGAGGGAATTTAAAAAAGTAAACATTTTCTTTATAGCATTTAGTACTTTCTTGAACATAGCAGAATATAAAATCAACATTCAATAAGCAAGAACATTCCTCTATTCCCATAAAGACTGGCTGAGAGAGAAAACCAGGAACACGATCCCATTCGCAGTAACAGGAAAAGAACTTGAAGGAAAAGATCTCGACCATGACAACTTCAAATGGTAAAGAAACTGAATACCCCAGCCTAAGGACTGCAAGAAACGACACTGTACAAATGGAGATCCCCTCAGAGAATGCCATGTGATAAATACTCTCAGACTCAGCTCCTTCTTCTTGGAGAAGCAGCTCAGGGCACACAAACAACAATACAACCATAAGCACCTGTTCCCCTCCAAAGAGCTCACAAACACCAGGTCTAGCAAAGCTTTTCAAAAATCCTAATTTTGGCCTCAGAAATAGTCACTGAAAAAAAAAATTTAGGTTTCTCTCCTTCTTCTAAGATTGGGAATTTTGGCCCATGTTCACAGAGGGCAAAATCAAATACCCTCTAGAAATCACCATTTTTTAAAAAGCAGAACACACACCCCCACACACAGTTTAATTGATGAGTTGAGGTTTGGGGATGTAGCCTAAAGCCAAAGTCCTGTCCTATTGAACCGCGGTACTAAAAAGAATATAATTCAGATAGGTGACGACAGAAAAAAATCGAAAGCAGCCCAGATATACCTGTAAGGGCAGACGAGCAACAGCTCTCACTGCCCACGTCCCCTCACACCAGCCTGGACTCTGAGTCACCAACCTGCCAGCGCTGCCGTAAGTGCTGAGGTGCACATCCCAGGGACGACTCACCCCAGGAAGACAGGGACCCGGGACGAAGTAGCTTCCCTGGGACAGAACCGGACGGGATCCGGTGTCCGGCCGCTGCTCTGCACGCAATTCCAGAGCTCTGGGGATCAGCGAGCCAGCAGGGCACACCCGGCTGGACAGCACCAGAGGACCGGCCAGGCGACAGCGCTCTAGGAGGATTCCAGGATCCCGGGGCCCACTCACCATTTCCTCTTTCAGATGCATGCACGTGTTCTTCCCAATCGGCTCGAAACCAGGAGAGACAGGTAGTGCAAACCGAGCCCAGCAGGCCTCCTCGACAACACAGGACTCAAACATGGTGGCACGGAGGGCGCCTTCCGAATATCCGCGCTCCTCATTGGACAGTTTGTGAAGGGCAGCAACAGCCTCCCTGATTGACGGAAGATGAGGGCAGCCTTGCGCTTAAATGCCTGAATTAATTACCTTCACCTTCTCAGAGGCAGTCAGAGTGACAGTTTCCATCGTACTCCAAGTTCTTTTTTTAAAGCTGGGTTAAGCCTGTTCCGACCAGGTTTATAGCTTTTCATTTAAGGGGAGCATGCTCCAAACTTTCAGGTGCCCACGCGCTTGGTGTGTGTGTGTATGCTGCAAACTTTCAGGTGCCCACGCGCTTGGTGTGTGTGTGTGTGTTGTGATTGTCCTACACAGTATGTTAGTACATCTTACAACAGGTCCTAATGGGAGGGCCTATATAAGGCCTGAATTACCATTTGTCTCTTTGAAAGTCTAGGCTTTGTTTTTTCTTATACCAATCATTTTCTTTGGTTATACTTTACTGCTGGGGTATAAAACCATTAGGGATGGCCAAAAGTAACCATTATAATTACTGTTATTGTTATTATTATAAAAACTATTGTTATTTATAGCTGTTATTATAGTTGTTGCTGTTAGGGTCAGTTGAGATTACAGTCCATGAGATACTGGGTATTTAAGACTCCCAAGTTCCTTTAGCTTTTCACCAGTGGTTTTTCCTGGGGGAATTTTGAGGTACCCTGTAGTCCCATGGAAATTAGTAGACCTGGAGACAGGTCCACAATATTATTCCTGTGGTCCTTGTGCACATTGGTACAGGTTTCCAAATATGGCTTTTGAACATCCGAAAGAACAATTACTTCAGTATTGATGAAGTCCTGTTTGAAAATTGAGCTGTAGGGGCTACAGAAATGGTTCAGTGGTTTAGAGTACTTACTGTTCTTGCATACGACATGGCTCCAATTTCTGGCAATCAGTTGGGGGCTCACAGTCATCTATAACTTCAGTTCCAGGGGATGTAGAGTCCTCTGACTTCCACAGGCCCCAAGCCTTCACTGAGCATGCACACATACAGGCAAAACATCCAACCAAAACACATACAATTGGGCCGGGCGGTGGTGGTGCATGCCTTTAATCCTAGCACTCGGGAGGCAGAGGCAGGAGGATCTCTGTGAGTTCAAGACCAGCCTGGTCTACAAGAGCTAGCTCCAGGACAGGCTCCAAAACCACAAAGAAACCCTGTCTCGAAAAAACAAACAAAACAAAACAAAAAACACATACAAGTGGCAAAAGTTTGACCGTGAAAGATTATAAAGTAAACTTGAAGTCAGGTGGTGGTGGTACATACCTTTAATCCCAGCACTTGGGAGGTAGAGGCAGGTGGATCTCTGTGAGTTTGAGGCCAGCCTGGTCTACAAAGTGAGTTCCAGGATAGTCAGGGCTACACAGAGAAACTCCATTTCAAAAAAACAAAAACAAAAAAAAAACAAAGTAAACAAGCAAATAAAAGATAACTTGATATAAGTTTTGATATGTTAATATGTTAAGTAGAAATCTGGCATAGTGAAAAATATGAGCATTTATTTTGATGAAACATAACTTTTTTTTTTTTTTTTTTGGTTTTTCGAGACAGGGTTTCTCTGTGGTTTGGAGCCTGTCCTGGAACTAGCTCTGTAGACCAGGCTGGTCTCGAACTCACAGAGATCCGCCTGCCTCTGCCTCCCGAGTGCTGGGATTAAAGGCGTGCGCCACCATCGCCCGGCCATAACGTTTGTTTTTAACCATATTAATTACCTAAACAACTCTGAAATCACAGGGCTAAGTTCTATCCCCAGTCTTTCCATTTTAGGAATGGCAGAGTCTAAAGGATCATTTCTGAGAGGAAGGCCTGTTCATGATAATGAAATTGTACACTGGAGTAGAAGCTATTGTGTTCTGAGAGCAATGAGGGCATTTTAGATTCCTTACAGACTCAGAGCTGAAACGGTGATTAACCAAAAACCATACCAACTAATGCTTATCTTTTCAAGAAAGTGTCTTTAGTTACACTGTGAACAAAAAGAAATTTAGGACAGCCTGAAATTTTAATTAATATTACCACTTACTTATAAGCTGAATTGTATCATGGAAAAAATATAAAAAGAGGTACATATTACATATATACATGGGTATTCTAAAGATAATTTTAAATCAATAAATATTGTATAATATTTTAGTTTTGGGTTAGTCTATTGATTGTATCATATTTTACTGTCATCAGCAATCTCTAATATAAAGCTTATCCTTTTTTAACAAATTATCTTTTATTTGCACGGTCGTTTTGCCTGCATGTATGTTTCAGGGTGTCAGATCTTGGAGTCAAGGACAGTTGTTACCTGTCATGTGTGTAGCGCCTGCACACAAGCTGGAAACTAAGCTGGAGATTTAAAAACACATGCACACCCAGACAGACAGAGACACGGGGACACAGGTCATCCTTGATACAAGAATGCCAAGTTTATTGTGCTCCAGGGAAGCTTATATAGGGATCCTTAACTGATAGCCATACCCCAGCTCTTGGGGTCTTTCAGCTGCAGGCCTCCTCACCAGAACCCACTCCCCTGCCATCAGGGTCTATTGCTCAGAGCAGCTGCAGGCACAGGTAAACAAGTTGTTTTGCTCAGTTCACTCCAGCAGGCTAAGGGTCTGAGGCAGGCAAAGAAAGTCAAGGGGCCAGGGGGCTGCAGCCCCCAATACATGTGTGTGCTGGGGACTGAACCTGGGTCCTCTGGAAGAGCAGTCAGTGTTCTTAACCATGGAGCCCAAAGCTTGTCCTCCATATCAAAGACTTAGAGACTAGACTGATTATTGATAATAATATAAGCATGTGGGACAGAAACCACCAGCTTGGTATTTAAATTACCTTTTTAAAAATTGACTTAAATTGGACAGAACCAGAACTTTAAAAAAAAAAAAAGCCTGTCATGCAGACCACCAGGAGGAGAACCATGAGCAGCAGGGCTGTGGGTCAGGCCAGGCTGCTGGGAGGGGAAGGCTAAGCATCAGCATGATGGGCTGGAAGGGTCAGGCTGCCTAGAGGAGAAGTGTGAGCAGCAGCGAGGTTAGCCAGACTGCCGGGAGGAGAAGTATAAGCAGCAGCATGTTAGATTGGGACCAGGTCAGGCAGCCAGGAAGAAAAGTGTGAGCAGCAATGTGGGGGATAGGGCCTGGGCCAGACTGCCGGGAGGAGAAGCATGAGCAGCAATGACAGCAGTGGCCTCCAGAAATTATCTGAGCGCCAGAGCCTCAGCCTTACCAACACCAGGAGGAGCAACCATCTGAGCATTGGGCTCAAAGGCACCTGGAGGAACAATCACCAGAGGCTCTCCTCTACCTACACCTGAAGAAGTGATCAAAGGAGCCACAGCCCCCAACTACACCAATTGGAGGAAAAGGGACACGCCCCCTCCCAAACAGGCTTGATCTGTTTAGATCGGCAGAAAAGATGGGTAGACAACACAGTAAGAACACACTCAACAACATAAGGAGCAAAACAACACCACCAGAAACCAGTGGTTTGACCACAACAAAACTTAAACATCCCAATGAAGATGAAGCAGAAGAAGAGCAATCTTAAAAACAACTTTATGAAGATGATTGAGATTTTTAAAGAGAAAATGAAAAATTCCTTTAAAGAAGTGGAAAAAAAGACAATCAAAAAAAACTGGAAGAAATCAATAAATATCTTAAAGAAAACCAAGAAAAAGCAATCAAACAGGTGAAAAAAACAGTTCAAGACTAGAAAACTGAAATAGAAGCAATAAAAGAAAAACACAATCCAAGGAAAATATGGAAATGGAAAATTTGGGTAAATGATCAGGAACTACAGATGCAAGCATAACCAACAGAATACAAGAGATGAAAGAGAGATTCGCAGGCTCTGAAGATATGATAGAGGAGATAGATTCATAGGTCAAAGAAAATGCTAAATACAACAAATTCTTTTTTTTTAACTTTTTTTTTTTACAACAAATTCTTAACACAACATGTCCAGGAAGCTGGGACATCATGGAAACATTGATCCAAAGAATAACAGGAATTGAAGAAGGAGAAGTCCAGCTCAAAGACACAGAAAATATACTCAACAAAATCATAGAAGACTTTTCCAACCTAAAGAAGGACACACCTATAAAAATATAAGAAGCCTATAGAAAACCAAATAGACTGGGCTGAAATCAAAGTCCCCTTGCCACATAATAATCAAAACAGTAATCATACAGAATAAAGAAAGAATATTAAGAGCTGCAAAGGAAAAGGACCAAGTAACATATAAAGGCAAACCTATCAGAATTGCACCCGACATCTCAATGGGAACAGTGAAAGCCAGAATGTCCTGGTTAGGCATTATACAGACATTAAGAGACCACAGATGCCAGCCAAGACTACTATATCCAGTAAAAACTTTCAATCAACAAAGATGGAGAAAATAAGATATTCTATGACAAAACCAGATTTAGTCAATACCTATCCACAAATTCAGCCCTAGTGAAAGTACTAGAAGGAAAACTCCAACCCAAAGAAGTTAGTTATATTCACGAAAACACAGGCAAAAGATAATCCCACACCAGAAAATCCCAAAGAGAAACACAAACACACACACACACACACACACCCCTCCACCACCACCACCACCAACACCAACAACAACAACAACAAGAAAATAATAGGAACCTGCAATCACTGGTCATTATTATCTTTTTATATCATGGGGCTCAGTTCATCTATAAAAAGACATAAACTAATAGATTGGTTACAAAAACAGAATCCACCTTTCTGCTGCATACAGGAAACACATTTTAACCTCAAAGACAGATATTACCTCAGAATTGTGGGGGGCCAGCCTCAGCAGAGAAGAGGGTCTTAAATCTGGGATGTCTGGAAGGCAAAATGAGTACATGAACACAGGACTCTGATGCAAGCTAACAGGCTATCAGCTGCATGGCAAGTACTTTTTATTGTGCTTCTTTCTGCCATGATCTTCAAACCTCAGTCTTTTATTGTGAATTTTACACAGGAAAATGATTCTTTTTTCTTGTCACAGGTTAATCATTCCCTGGGCAAAGCAGTTCACAAGAAGTAAAAGGATTCTTTGAAATCATAACATCATCATTCATTATGACATTTTCCCAGTTCCCAAGCCCCATGCCAGCCACTATATTCTTAATTCTTAGCTGAGTTAATCATAAAACAACTTCTGAAGCTTTCATCTCAGAGGCTACCTTCTTGCAGTTACAGAAGCATAGTTCAGTGGGTTTTATTCCATAGTCGTACCCTTCCTATTGTTGGTCCTCACAATTCCAGTTTTGATTTATAAGGCCATAGTCAGACAGACCTAAAAGTCCTAAGTTCCTCAAAAACTTTATTCGTCATAGTCAAGTTCTTTTCTGTCAGTGTAATTATTTTGCCAAGTTTTATAATCAGGTAAAAAAGAATTTCTGCATTTTTCTCAAATTTCCCCAATTCTTTTTTTTTTTTTTTATACCAAAATGTGTTTATTGGGATGGTTCCCACTCATCTCGAATCCGGTGCTTTTCAGTGCTGCTTCCTCCTGAAGGAGCATCCTTCTGTCAGTCTTGCTTTCCCGCATGTAGGCTGACAGAGGACAGGGGAGCAGCCGACACACAGGACTACTGTCTGTGCATGGCTAAAGACCGTGGTGATTTTATAGCATCCTGGGCACTTCACATCCATAAAGTAGGAATTGGGGCTCTGCACCAGGCACTTTTTCTTGTGTTTCCTTTTTTCCTCCTCTGGTGAGGGATGAAGGAGATCCTTTGCGAGAGGCATGTTCTCGTAGGGAGGTCGTCACCGCCGGAAAGGCAAATTTCCCCAATTCTATCATTGGTGAGGTTCTTTCCCCCCATAACCTGATTTACAGCTTCAATGCCTGCCCGCTCTATCTGATCAGGAAGACTCATATTATTGTACAGCACATCCATATTTTCAGAAGCCACTGGTGTGGGAAAGAGAAAAAGAACATGAAGAACAAGTACACTAAATAGAATTGTTATAACTAGAATCATTGCCAAGTGGCATGTTGGTGTTTTCTCCTTGGCCCTCAAGTAACACACTGTTTAGCTGCCACTGGGTTGCCTGGAGGGAATTATTACTTCCTGCAACTCAGGAACTGCATGTGGAGGGGGGCTGTGCTTTGCTGTCTCCGACACAGAGTAAAGGGTTGGGGAAAGATTTTCCAATCAAATGGACCTGAAAAACAAGTTGGTGTAGCTATCCTAATATCTAGCAAAATAGACTTCAAACTAAAATCAGTTGAACGAGATGAAGAAGATCATTTCATATTCATCACAGGAAAAATCCATCAAGATGAAGTCTCAATTCTGAACATCTCTGCCACAAATGCAAGAGCACCCTCATTGTAAAAGGAACATTATTAAAGCTTAAATCACACATCAAGCCCCATACACTTATAGTGGGAGACTTCAACACACCCTCTCACCACAGGACAGGACAGAAACTTAACAGAGAAATAAAGAATCTAAATGGATGTTATGACTCAAATGGGCTTAACAGACATCTATAGAACATTTCACCCAAACACAAAAAAATATACCTTCTTCTCAGCACCTCACGGATCCTTCTCAAAAATCAACCATACTTGGTAACAAAGCAAATTTCAACAGATAGAAAAAAAATTGGAATAACCTCCTGAGTCTTATTGGACTATCATGGCTTAAAGTTTGAATTCAGCAACAGCACTAATTGCAACAAGCCCACAAACTCATGGAAACTGATCAATTCTCAACTGAATCACCACTTGGTCAAGGAAGGAAGAAAGAAAGACATTGAAGACTTCCTAAAATTCAATGAAAATGAATGCATAGCATATGCAAACTTATGAGACAGTTTGGAAGCAGTGTTAAGAGGAAAGTTCACAGTCTTAAGTGCCTACATTAAAAACCTGGAGAAATTCCACATTAGTGAATTAACAGAACACCTGAAAGCCATAGAACAAAAAGAAGCAAACTCACCAGAAGGACTAAATGACAGGAAATAATCAAACTGATAGCTGAAGTCAACAAAATAGAAACAATGAAAACAATGCAAAGAATCAAGAGACAAAGAATTGGTTCTTTGAGAAAATCAACAAAATAGACAAACCTTTATCCAAACTGACCAAAAGGCAGAGAGAGAATATCCAAATTAACAAAATCAGAAATAAGAAAGCTGACAGAACAGACACGGAGGAAATACAGAGAATCATCAGGCCGTACTTCAAAAACCAGTACTCCACAAAATTGGAAAACTTAAAGGAAATAGGCAAATTTCTAGATAAATATCACATACCAAAATTAAATCAAGACCAGCCAAGCAAATTAAGTAGACCTTTAACCACTAAGGAAATACAAGTAGCCATCAACTACCGATGGTTTCATTGCAGAACTCTATCAGATTTTCAAATAATTAATACCAATTCTTCTCAAATTGTTCTAAAAATAGAACCAGAAGGAACATTGCCAAGCTCTTTTTTTGAGGCTACAGTTACTCTGACACCCAAACCACACAAATTGCAACTAAGAAAGAGAATTACAGACCAGTCTCCTTCATAGACATTGATGCAAAAATACTCAATAAAATACTGGCAAACCGAATATAAGAGCACATCAGAAAATTCATCCACCATGACCAAGTAGGCATCATACCAGAGATGCAGGGATGGTTCAACATACAAAAATTTGTCAATGTAATCCACAATATAAACAAACTGAAAGAAAAAACCCCCACATGATCATCTCATTAGATGCTGAAAAAGCCTTTGACAAATTTCAGCACCCCTTCATGATAAAAGTTTTGGAAAGAGGAGGTACAAGGAACATACCTAAACATAATAAAGGCAATATACAGCAAACCAACAGCCAACATTAAACTAAATGCAGAGAGAATCAAAGTGATCCCACTGACATCAGGAACAAGACAAGGTTGTAAACTCTTTTCATATCTGTCCAATACAGTACTTGAAGTTTTAGCCAGAGTAATAAGACACAGAAAAAAAGGAGATCAAGGAATACAAATTGGAAAAGAAGAAGTCAAACTGTCACTATTTGCTGATGATATGATAGTATGCATATATGACCCCAAAATACCACCAGGAAACTCCAACAACTGATAAATATCTTTAGTAATGTAACAGGATACAAGATTAACTACAAAAATAAATCAGTAGCCCTCCTATATACATATGATAAATGAGTTGAAAAGGATATCTGAGAAACATCACCCTTTACAATAGCCACAAATAACATAAAATACCTTGGGATAACTCTAACCAAGCAAGTGAAAGACCCATGTGACAAGAACTTTAAATATTTGAAGGAAGAAATTAAAGACATCAGAAAATGGAAAGATCTCCCATGCTCTTGGATAAGTAGGGTTAACATAGTATAAATGGCAATCTTACCAAAAACAATATACATATTCAGTGCAATACCCCTAAAAATTCCAGCAAAATTCTTCACAGACCTTGAAAGAACAATACTCAACTTCATATGGAAAAAAACCCAGAAAGCCAAAATAATCCTTGTGTAATAAAGGAAATTCTGGAGGTGTCACAATCCCTGACTTCAAACTCTACTATAGAGCTACAGTAATGAAAACAGTTTGGTATTGGCATAAAAACATACAGGAGAACCAATGACTTTGAAATGAAAACCTAGATATCAACCCACAACCTATGAACACTGATTTTTGACAAAGAATCTAAGATTATAAAATTGAATAAAGAAAGCATATTCAACAAATGGCGCTGGCATAACTGGATGTCAACATGTAGAAGAATGCAAATAGATCCATATCTATTGCCACACACAAAACTCAAGTCCAAATGAATCAAAGTCCCCAACAGAACACCAACCACATTGGACCTCATACAAGAGAAAGTGGGAAGTAGCCTTGAACACATAGGCACAGGAGACAACTTACTAAATATAATTCCAGTAGCACAGACACTGAGATTGACAATTAATAAATGAGACCTTATGAAACTGAGAAGCTTTTGTAAAACAAAGGACACAATCAAAAAGACAAAATGGTAATCTACAGACTGGGAAAGGATCTTCATCAACTCCACATGTGATAGAGGACTGATCACCAAAATATACAAAGAACTCAAGAAACTAGACATCAAAAGCACAAATAATCCTATAAAAACACGGGGTAGCACCTAAACAGAGGACTCTCAACAGACGAATCTCAAATGCCCAAAAGACACTTAAGGAGATGCTCAACATTTTTAGCCATCAGGGAAATGCAAATCAAAACAACTCTGAGATATTATCTTACACCTGTCAGAATGACTAAGATCAAAAACACTAATGACAACGTTTGCTGGAGAAAATGTGGAGTAAAGGGAACACTGCCCCATTGCTGGTGGGAGTGCAAACTTGTACAGTCACTTTGGAAATCGGTATGGTGATTTCTCAGAAAATTAGGAATCAATCAACCCAGCAGTACTACTCTTAGACATATATCCAAAGGATGCTCAATCATACCACAAGGGTATTTGCTCAACTGTGTTCATAACAGCATTATTTATAATAGCCAGAACCTGGAAGCAACCTTGATGCCCCTGAACTGAAGAATGGATAAGAAAAAATGTGGTACATTTACACAATTGGGTACTACTCAGCAGTAAAAAATAATGACATCTTGAAATTTGTTTCTTTGGAGGCAAATGAATGGAACTAGAAAAAAACCATCCTGAGTGAGGTAACCCAGACCCAGAAAGACAAATATAATATTTACTCACTCATAAGTGGCTTTTAGACATAAAGCAAAGAATAACCAGGCTACAGCTATCTAGAGAATCTAGACAACAAAGAAGACCCTAAGAGAGAAATACATGGATCTGACTAGGAAAGAGAAAAAGTCAAGGACCTCCTATCCTTTGGGAGTAGAAAGAGGATGGGAGGGAGAAGGGGAGGAAGGAGGAGGAGTGGGGAAGATATATAACTCAATTAAAAACAATAAAGTATAAAAAAACTGTCATTAAAGAGAACCTGAGTAGACCGTCTGTTGGTCTTATTTTATAAGTTATAATGTGTCTTAGAATTATGAGATACTGTTGTTATTTTAATACTTAATAACATGGTCAATTTTCTTATGCATGGAATAAGCATACTTTGATTTTGACTGTGACTTTTGATTGGTATTGTACATCTTGTTATCCTTACTATGAAAGTAGAATTTCACAGAAAAATTGCCAAGCAGTTTTCTATCATTATATATACATACATACATATATATATCCGCCAATATATAAAATTTTACACTTAACATTTGTATATCAGGAATATTTCTGGGGACTATGAGATGGTTCAGTGGTTGAGAAGTCTTGCTACTCTCCCAGAAAACTTGAATTATCCCCAAGACACACATGGTGATTCACAACCATCTTCACCTCAACTTCCAGGGAATCCAATGCCTCTTCTATTTTCTATGGTACTAGACCTGCACATGGTGTCCAGACATATGTCCAGGCAAAATATTCATACACATTAAAAATCAAAAAACTTATTAAAAAATTTCTAGAGCAATTTTTCTTTTCTTTTCTTTTCTTTTTTCTTTTTCTTTCTTTCTTTTTTTTTTTTTTTTTGGTTTTTCGAGACAGGGTTTCTCTGTGGCTTTGGAACCTGTCCTGGAACTAGCTCTGTAGACCAGGCTGGTCTCGAACTCACAGAGATCCGCCTGCCTCTGCCTCCCGAGTGCTGGGATTAAAGGCGTGTGCCACCATCGCCCAGCACTAGAGCAATTTTTCAAAGACTTATAATACATATTATCCAGAGGCATCCCAAATGTTATAAATCAATTTTTTGTTTTATTATTTTGCTATACATGAAACTCACTATAAGTGTAAATAAAATAAAAAATTCCTAAAAATAGATCATTATTAAAATTTCTGTATCAATGCTAATTGTAATACCAGAATGACAATTATATTTCATGGTAAAATAAATATTGTTTTATAGAACTATTTAACATTTTAAGATTTCATTGAACATTTAATAGAGCTTAAAATATCATATTAAAATGTTTTAAGTCCCTCCCCTACACCCCTCCTTCCCTGCAATTGATAAATTGTGTGGAGGTGGATGCTTGGGTATGTTCAAGATTTGGCCTCACCTGTAATCCACAGCTATGGCCTAGGCAGGCATTTGTTGCTGGAGGTATAATGGATGCCAGTACTGCTCTATAAGAGTATGGAAGACCATCCTCATACGTGATTCCCTAGCAGGTGGCTTACGCGAAGCTGCCAAAGCCTTAGATAAAAGCCAACTCCATCTTTGTGTGCTTACGTACACTTGTGATGAGCCTATGTATGTCATGTTGATGGAGGAACTTTGTGATAACCACCAAATCAACCCAATTAAGGTTGAAGACAACAAGAAACTAGGAAATAGGTAGACCTCTGTAAAATTGATCAAGAGGGGAAGCCATGGAAAGTGGCTGGGTGCAGTTATACAGTGGTTGAGGACTATAGCAAAGAATCTCAGGCCAAGGATATCACTGAAGAGTACTTCAAATGCAAAAAGTGAATAAATAAAAATTTTGACTCATTTAAAAATAAGAGGTTTTAAGAGTTGCTGGGGTAGGTGCCAAGTATCTAGGAAGAGGCACTGTCAACTCAAGTGATATAACTTCATTTAAGATGTGTGTGTCTGTGTGCGCGCAATGCATATATTATATTCACATATATGTTTTGTATGTAATTTTATGTAACACATAATGAGTCTTTGATGATGTATCAAACATCCTATAAGTATCTGTTCTTCCTCCATCTCCCGTATTGACTACCTTCATCTTATCCCCAATTTAAATTCCCCCTCCTCCAGATTTTCTACTTTTTCCCTGTATTATCACTCATTCCCTGCTTCTCCCCTCTCTAGATCTACCCCAACATCATTTTCAGGTAAATAGAATCAACTAGAAAACAATTGCAGTAACCCAGAAAGATAAAAATCTCTCTTCTCCTTGCTCTTCTGTAGTTCCTAGCTCCAAATCTTCAGATGTGAAAATATAACCTGGAGTAACCACTGAAACCATATCTTCCAAATAAAAACATATGAAAGCTCTTGTGTAGGATTGAGCCAATAATTAAAATTCTCAAAATCTAACTGTACCCTTTTCACACCGGTTTTTTCTAAATTAGTCTGCACAAAATTTAAAAAGTATTTATTTCTGTGATAAGATTCAACTACATAAAATTTTCACAAATGTCATCTTATTAAAAGGACTCAGCCTTTTCATAATCTGTAATGAAAATTTCATTTGCTGGACGTGGTTCTTCTTGGAACCTAAGTTGGTTGTCTGGGTTTCTCTCTTCTATAGCTCTGACAAACCACTAACTCCAATGTGACTTTTAAAACAAAGTGTTTCATTGGGCTTGCAGCTATAGAGGGCTAGAATCTGTGATGGCGGGGCAAAGGCATAGTAGCAGCAACAGTTGAGAGCTCACATCTTAATCCACAAGGAGGCAGAAGAACACACTGGTGTGCTACTTGTAATGCTATACTTTGTTGTCAACTTGATTACATCTGGAATTAACTGAAATCCAAACAATAGAGGGCAAACCAATGGGGGGATTTTGCTTGAGTTTTGAAGTAGGAAGATCCAGTTCTAATTTGGCTCTTGAGCCAAATTACACACCTTTAATCTGGAACACACCTTCTCCTGGAGATTTATATAAAGACATGGACTAAGGAAGCTTTTGCTCTTGGCCTGTCTGCTTTCAGGTCTATTCTTTCACTGGCATTGGAGCCTACTTCTTTGGGATTTTAGTGTATACTGAGGAAATTTAGCTGAGATATCCAGTCATGTAGACTGAGCAGCTACTGGATTCTTGGACTTTGTTTACTGCTAGCTGTTAATGGATTAGCTGAAGCACAACCTAAAAGTCATGCTAATACGTCTCCTTTCTAGATAGAGATTAATTCTATAAGGTCTGTTACTTTAAGCACTCCAACTTAAACACTTGCCTTTTGAAACCTCCAAACTTGCCTAGAGTGACAGATATTTCAACAAGGTCATAATTCTTAACCATTTTCACACAGCTCCACAAATTCCAAACCAAGTATTCAAACTTATGAACCTATATGAGCCATTCTCACCCAGGCCACTACAGTGGTAGGCATACTTGCTGTTATAGCTAATAATAACAATAATAATGATCATAATGAATATTACGGCAGGCACTTGCACACATAGTATAGCTGGTTTTCATACTATATATAGTAAAACATTGTATATAAAATAATACTTTTGCAGGTCTCACAATCTGTTTCTTTTTCTCTTTTTTCCCTTTTGTTCTCTCTCTTTCATTCTTTTTTTTTCGAGACAGGGTTTCTCTTGTGGCTTTGAAGCCTGTCCTAGAACCAGCCTAGCTTTGAACTCACAGAGATCCACCTGTGCAGGTTGGGCTGAACTGGAAACGACAGAATAGAAAAAGGTTTGGAGAAACTCAGATTTGGCACAATTTCTTTTCATCAATGGCCTCCTGGGATCACTTCAGGAGGCCATTGGTGAAAGAGCATGTGCAGAACTTCTGGCACATTGGAAAAGCAATGGGAAGCTTTCCTAGGACTGAAGCAGTTGTGCAGTGGAGTCTGAGGCTATCAGTCAAGCTATGTGTTCTGTGCATGGCAGAACCAAAAGAGTGAAGACCATGTAAAATAAGATCCGAATATGCTGAGCAAATTCCAGATACGATGTACAGAGCTAGATCATTTGATTTACACTGTAGAGTTTTTGTTTTCCTTTGATCTGAGTGGAAGTCTGCACTGGTTCTTTGGATTTGGAAAAGAGAAATAAAAAAAATTGTGATTTTCAGGAGCCCACAGTAGAGAGCTTTTGGGCCTGTTTTTAAAAAAGACTTATTATAAAACATGTAAAAAAGTTATTATAAAATGTTTAAAGTGTTAGAATTTTTAAACACTGGAAGACTTCTAAAGTTATAGTATGCTTTAAATTTAGATATTAAGAATATTTGGCGACAAAAATATGGAGGTTTATAGACTAGTAGTGATGTCTTTGAATGTCATGTTGACAAGGGGTCAGTTGTGTTGGCTAAATTTTGTTAACCTGGCACAAGCTAAGATACACATCTGAGAAGGAATTTAAGTGGATAAAATAGCTCTATTAGATTAAGGTGTAGGCAAGTCTGTGGGGACATTTTCTTGATGAATGATTGATGTGGAATGGCCCAGCCCACTTGGGGTGGTTTGCGCCTAGAGTGCTGGGCCCACACTGTGAAAACGAGGTAACTGAGTAAGCTATGAGGAGCACAGCAATAAACAGGATTTCTCCATCACCTCTGCTTGAGTTCTCGCCTCCAGATTCCTGCCAGGCTTGACTTCACGCCCTGGCTCCCTGTATGATTGGACTGTGACATGGAAGTATAAGTCAAAAAGAAGCCCCACCTCAAAGTTGATTCTTTTTTTTGTCATGGTATTTATCATCGAAAAAAGAAAACAAACTAAAAACATAGCCCTTACACTCAAAGCCTCAAAAGAACATCATTAAGCTGGGAGGTGATGGTGAATGCCTTTAATCCCAGCAATGGGGAGGCTGAGGTAGATGGATCTCTGTGACTTTGAGTCCAGCCTGGTCTATAGAGTGGGTTCCAGGCCAGCCAGGGCTACACAAAGAGAAACACTGTCAAAAAAAAAAATAAGAAAGAAAGAAAGAAAGAAAAGAAAAAAGAAAAAAGAAAAAAAGGGAAAATAATTTAAAAAATCTGCAAATGAACCATATAGATCCTTATAACCCTGCAAAAGACTCAACTCCAGGCCAGGCAGTAGTGTCTCATGCCTTTAATCCTAGCACTGAGGAGACAGAGGTAGGTGGATGTCTGTGAGTTGGAGGCCAGCCTGGTCCACAGGGAAAGTTCCAGGACAGACTCCAAAGCTACACAAAAAGAAACAATAAGAAAAACAAAAAACCCAATTCCAAAGAAGAGAAAGTTGGGGAATAGCCTTGAACTCACTGGCACAGGAAAAGACTTGAACAGAACACTGTTAGCATAGACACTAACACTAATAACTAATAAATGATACCTCATGAATCCGAGAAGCTTATGCACAACAAAAATCTTCATTTTGGGACAAAGCGACACCCTACAGACAGGTAAAAGACTTTGACACAGTGGAAATTTATTACAGTGTTAAAAGCAAAGGAATTATGAAAGTTACTGACAATTTGGTGGGTTTGGGAAAAACCATGAGTGAGTGAACCTGACACAGAAGACGAATGGCTTATGTTGTCTTAGAGGGAGGAAGAGTGAATATTAGAACACATCATATATAAAATGTAGGCCAAAAGGGTAACACTGGGGAGAAAGTTATAAGGACACAGGGCAGTTGTTATAAGGATATATGTTGGACAGAACCAAAACACTATTATGGAAAAAGCATATAGAAGTGATGGAACGGTGCTATTAAAGGCACTGGCTGTTCTTCCAGAGGTCCTGAGTTCAACTTCCAGTAACCACATGGAGGCTAACAGCCATGTATAGTGGGATCTGATGCTTCCTTCTGGCATAAAGTTATACATGCAGACAGAGCACTCATATATATAAAATAAATGAATACATCTTAAAATAAAAAAGCATGTAGGAAGCCGGGCGGTGGTGGCACACGCCTTTAATCCCAGCACTTGGGAGGCAGAGGCAGGCGGATCTCTGTGAGTTCGAGACCAGCCTGGTCTACAAGAGCTAGTTCCAGGACAGGCCCCAAAACCACAGAGAAACCCTGTCTCGAAAAACCAAAAAAAAAAAAAAAAAAAAAGCATGTAGAAACCTTAGTAAAGACATAAAATGTTTCAATGGAGACATTCTTTATTGATGAGTAACGTTGCTCCAAGAATCATTGTTTAAACTGGGAACTCAGTGCCAAATTTCAGACACTTCTAGTGCTTGTTGGCCAGGGAGGAACCAGCATCTCCTGCAAAATATAGGTTATCCATGATTGCCCACCAGAACTTGATAGCAAGATCCTATGGCCAAAGAGAACATGTACTTTTATCACAGTACATTGAGAAATCAAGCTGGAGCTGAGTTGGGAGTTTTCTCTCTATCCCCCAGCCTTCAAAGTCTATGAATTTGCTATGCAATCTGCTAGGAAGCAGTCATCCATTATTACCAACTGTGAATCCAGTGAGCTATCTTAACAACCTGCTGAGAAAACATATACATTCTCAAATTATGGAAAGTTACAAGGATGACCCATTCCTTTCTCACTGGCTTTGTGACCCCTCCACAGAGAAAACTCATGCCAGGTTTTAAAAAAATAATCATTTTTATTCTCTATGTCTGTCTGTGTATGTGTGCATACACAATAGTGTGTGTGCCTGTGGACAGTCAAAAGAGGCATATGGTCAGATCCTTTGGAACTAGAATGACATGTATGTGAAAGTCACCTGACTTCCATGGCGGGAAACAAAGTGAAGCCATCTGGAAGTATAGCCAATGCTCTTCATCAAGCATTAATTTCCCCAGGCAGCAATTCATTTCCTTATACGTTTGCTATTGTTGGAGAGTTTATTGTTTGCCTCAGGTTTCCAAGAAACAGAAATGGCAGGGAAGCAAAATCATGCCAACATTATCAAGTAAATATTTTGTAAGTTCAATTATGTACATATTTTATGTGTTTCTGTGTATATGTGTGCGCCGTGTGCTTGTAAGGACCTGCAGACTTCAGAGGCATTGAATGTACTACCACGAGTGTGTCTGCAACTGAACCCGAGTCCTCTGCCAAAAAAAAAAAACAAAAACAAAAACCAAAAAAAAAAAAACAAAAAATGGTAAACACTCCTGTTGAGTCAACATTCCCACCTATTTTTAAAAAGTAGTTAAATAACAACCACAACTCCCCTTCCCTTTTCTCCCTCCAACCCTTCATACATTCTCACAATAATTTGTGGAATTGATGACGTTTGTCTTTATTGTTACACACACACATATTCATAAACATATGATCATAACCTCCTGATACTGTTCTTGTTTAGGTATCTCTGGTTTTAGGTTTGGCCACCCTGTACCCAATACAGGGCTCACACCTGGGAGATAGTTCTGTCTCATTATTTGTTTATAGTTCTTTTTTAAGGGTGGAATCCTCCTACTTCCCTGTCTGTTGTCATTGTTCTTGTTGGGCACACAATGTTGAGGTATTATAGGTGTAACTTCTCTGACATTTCTAAGAGACCAACTCACTCAAGAAATCCTTCTAATCTGGTTCTTAAAATCTTGCCACCCCTTTTAAGATGTTCTCTGAGCCTCAGGGGCAGGAGCTGCACTGTAGTTGTATCAAGTAGGTCTGAGGTCTCAGCTATCAGCTGATCTCTGCATTATAAAATTAGGCTTAAAGAACTGTTTGCTCTAAAGAGTTTTTAAAAAGTACTATACTTGTTTTAAAACTCAGGAATTATGCTAGCCTAGCAAATTGGCAGACATAGGTTCTTTTTCTTGTTCAGAATTATTATGTATACAGTGTTCTGCCTGCATCTATGCCTGCTGGCCAGAAGAGGGTAGCAGATTTTATTACAGATGGTTGTGAGCTACCATGTAGTTGCTGGGAATTGAACTCAGGACCTCTTATCAGTGCTCTTAACCTTTGAGCCATCTCTCCAGCCCCAGATATAGATTTCCTAAAATCCATGACCTTGCTAGCCCAGATCAGGTTTCCAGTACCAGGAATGATTTTTGTCCTGTTGAGAAGGTCTTCAATTATACAGTAGCTGGTTACCACCACACAATCCTAACTCTTTGGTATCTTGTCAGGCTGATCACTGTTGGGGTTCATATGGTTCTTACTTTCCTATTGCTGTGACGAGACATCATATCCAAAACTTATGAAAGAAAAGATTTTCTGGGTGGGGTGCTGCACACCTTTAATCCCAGCACTTGGGAGGCAGAGGCAGACAGATCCCAGTGAGTTCAAGGTCAACCTGGTCTACAAAGTGAGTTCCAGGAGAACAAGGGCTGTTATATAGAAAAACTCTGTCTTGAAAAACTACACACACGCGTGGAAGAAAGAAAACATTTCTTGGCACTCATGCTTGCAGAGGTTAGAGCCCATGATTATCATGGCAGGCAGTCTGGCACCAGGCAGACAAGCACAGTTCTGAGCAGTAGCTAAGCCCTTACCTTACATCATGACCTGAAAGTTGGAGGCAGAGAGAAAGAGCTAACGTGGAAGAACATAAGCACTGAAACCTCAAGGCCACCCCAGCCCCATCTTCTAATCCTCCCAACAATTCCAAGTGGAAATCAGTCATTCAAATATAGGATCATATGGGGACCATTCTCATTCAAACCACAATAGAAGTCACAGCTGGGGAGGGCTATGGACTGCTTCTCTTACTTGGCAACTTGCACTATATCTATTACCATGCCAGTTAGATTAAATGAAGGTGGGGCTGGAGAGATGGCTCAGTGGTTAAGAGCACTGAGTGCTCTTCTGAAGGTCCTGAGTTCAATTCCCAGCAACCCACGTGGTGGCTCACAACCATCTGTAATGAGACCTGGCGCCCTCTTCTGGCCTTCAGGCATACATGGAGGCTGAACATTGTGTACATAATAAATAAATAAATCTTTAAAAATAAAAAAAAGATTAAATGAAGGTGGTTTTGTCGTTAGATCCAGCTCAAATCCTTCGAAGTCCTGCATCCAAATTGTGCAACAAAACCGACTTACCTTCAAGCTTGCAGAGATGACCAAAGGAAAGAGAAAGCCCCTAAATTACTTTGGGAATCACACAGACTATCCTAAACAAATCAAATGGAGATTTCTCATACTGGTGTTTTTATTAGTGCAGGATTCTTGGGAGGAGGCACTACAAAGTCAAATGATACAACGTCATTTAATATACACATGTACGTATATCCATGTGTGGATACATAATCTCAGTTGCACTATTATGTATTGTATTTAACTTTAGGTATGTGCAAAATAACAACTCTTAAGCATTATCAAACATTGGTATTTGTTCCTCTTTCCTGTATTCACCTTTCCCATCCTGTGCCAAACTAGAAACTTCTGCCTCCAGTCTTCCCATTTTTCTCCTCACAGCCCTCACATCCAGCTAGTGCCCTCCCCAGCCTCCTCTCTAATCACCAATGGAACACCATTCAGCTATAAAGAAATCTTAAATCAGAAAAGTTTGACACATAGAATCAACTAGAAAACAAGTACATTAACCCATATTCAGAAAGATCAATCTCTCTCCTCTTTCATTTGTGGTTTCTGGCTCTAAATTCTCAGACGTGAAAAGATAACCTGGACTAAAAGAAACCACATCTTGCCTTCCTAATAAAAACGTAATGAAAGCAAAACTCCTGTGAAAGAATGGGCCAATAACAAAAATGCTCAGAATTTGACTATACTTTCCTCAAACTGTTCATTTCTAAAATATTCTGGAGTAACTTCCAGAAAGTATTATATCTTACATGAGATTCAAATACATGAAAAATTTTTTTTAGCATATCCAAAATGACACGTAATTCGTTTTTTTTTTTTTTTTCAGTTTTGCAATGAAAATTCTCTTGACTGGATTTGGATGGATCTTCTTAAGGTCCAAAGAAGGTTGTGTTTTCTATAGCTGTGATGGATCACAACTGCTAAAACAAGTTTTAAAAGCAAGTGTTATATTTGGCTTGCAGTTACAGAGTGTGAGTATCTGTGTTAGCAAAGAATGGCCATGCTATCCCATAATAAGGAGGCAGAGAGAATACACTGGGAGTGTCACTATCTTTTGTATCACCTTAAAACTTCCTGAGAGTGACAGATGTTCTCCAACAGGTCATACCTCTTACCCATTCTCAGTTAGTACCCATTTCAGTTAGAAACCCAGTATTCAAACTTACGAGTCTTTGGGCCCATTCTCACTCAGAACACTAGTATAGTTGTATTCAAAGGTACTGTCCTAGCCATAGAGGGCAAAACAGACATTATTCCACATCTTGTAAGTGGTTTTTATCATATACAGAGTCACATATAATGAGTTAGGTATTACACTTTTTCTGGGTGGTGGTGGCACACGTCTTTAATCCCAGCACTTGGGGGGCAGAAGCAGGCGAATCTCTGAGTTTGAGGCCAGCCTGGTCTACAGAGCTAGTTCCAGGACAGCTAGAGCTGTTTTACACTCTTACACACACACAAAAACCTGTCTCAAAAATCAAAACAGAACCAACAACAAAAAAGAATCACACTTTGTTCTCTCAGTGTTTCTACATTTAAAAATGTATCTATTAGTTTTTGTTTCAACTGCTTTGAACATTTTATTCACTTCATACTCACCTGTATGTCTCTGTGTATGTATTTATTGGGAAGTATACATGTGATTGTCAGAATACAACTTTCAAGACTCGGGTTTTTATTTACACAGTGTAAGACCCAGGGAGGTAACTGAGATAATCAGGTTTTGCATGAGAACTACTCTTAGCTGATGCACCTCATGACCAGTTTTCTTTCAATCCTCACAATGGAGGCGAGCTGATCAAATGCAGCATCGCATACTTACGCTGGTAGAAGTGCTACCCACTGCACTTCTTGTCACCGTGAGATCACACGGGTTTGTGTAGGGATGTGAAACAGAAATGCAGGCATATTCTGGCTATATGAAAGATGTTTCTTTCTTTCTTTCTTTTTTTTTTTGGTTTTTTTTTGAGACAGGGTTTCTCTGTGGCTTTGGAGCCTGTCCTGGAACTAGCTCTGTAGACCAGGCTGGTCTCGAACTCACAGAGATCTGCCTGCTTCTGCCTCCCGAGTGCTGGGATTAAAGATGTGCGCCACTATTGCCCGGCCCGGAAGATGTTTCTGAACATTATAAATTGATTTTCCACATCCATTTCAAAGTTTTCCACCACTATGAAATTCTTTTATGGATATAATCAGAACTATGATTGCTAAAGGCTTTTCCACATGATCACAGATGTATGGCATCTTCTAATCTTTCATGAGCATTACACCAACTGGAAATGGGGAAGGCTTTTCCACAGTGCTTACATAAGGTCTTTCCCACAATGCTTACATCCATTTGCCTACTGTCTAGCGTGATGCCTTTTACGACTGTCATGCCAACTGGAAGTGAAGGTTTTTTTCAACAATGCTTAGATGCACAAGGTTTCTCTCCACTGTGACTCCTTTCATGAATGTTAAGATAACTGGATCGGGCAAAGGTTTTTCCATAATGCTTACATGTGAATTCTTTTATGATTATGACAGGAACTCAAAATGGCAAAGGTTTTGCCACAAGAATACACACACAAGGTTTCTCACCAGTATGAATTCTTTCATGAATGGTATGTACAACTAGTCAAGCTGTTTCCACAATGATTACGTACATAAAGCTTTTCATAGTGAATTCTTTCATGTCTCTTTTGATGAGAAGAACTCCTGAAGGCTTTCCCACAATGCTGACATGCATAAGGCTTCTTTCCAGAGTGAATTCTTTCATGAAGGTCACGATAATCCGAGGTGGAGAAGCTTTTCCCGCAATGCTTACATGCATAAGGCTTATCTCCAGTATGAACGATTTCATGTCTCTTAAGATAAATGGAGCGGGTAAAGGCTTTTCCACAGTGCTTACACGAGTAAGGCTTCTCTCCAGTATGAATCCTTTCATGAATGTTACGATAATAAGAAGTGCTGAAGACTTTCCCACAATGTTTACATGCATAAATCTTCTCTCCCGTGTGAGTTCTTTCATGAATTTTACAGTGCTTGGAACTGTTGAAAGCCTTTCCACAATGTTTACAGGCATAAGAAGTCTTTACATTATGATTTTGTTCGTGGCAGTTATGCAGACTGGGAATGGTGAAAGTTTTTCCACAGTGCTTACATGTACAAGGCTTCTCTCCAGTGTGAACTCTTTCATGAGTGTTATAAGAACTCAAAGTGGCAAAGGTTTTGCCACAATGTTTACATGTATACAATTTCTCTCCAGTGTGGATTCTTTTGTGAGTGTTACAAGAATTGGAACTGGTGAAGGTTTTTTCACAATGCTTATGTGCATAAGGCTTCTCAGCACAGTGACTTCTTTCGTGAATGTTACAATTACTAGAATGGGTGAAAGCTTTTCCACAATGCTTACATTCATAAGGCTTTACTTCTCTGTGAGTTACTTCATGTTTCTCAAAACATGTTTTCTCACATTGCTTACAAATGTAACTTCTCTCTCCAAGATGACTTTTTTCATGGTTGACGAGGTCACTGGAATCAATGAAAGCTTCTACACAATGCTTACACACAAAGGGTTTCACTCCTGTATGGATTCCGTGATTTTTCTGGTCACGTGTACATCTCTTTAAGATGTTCTCACTGAGTTTCTCTCCAGTGTGAATTCTCTCCTGAGGCTGATCAGAAGGAAGACTCCTACAGGCTTCATTACATTGTTGGTTTTTATAAGGTTTGTCTCTAGGAGAGGTTTCAAGTACCTGAAGTGATTCAAAATGACTGATATCTTTCCAATGTTTCGTTGGTTTAAAAGACTTCACCACAGCTTCCTGACATTGAAATTCATTGCTTCTACTTTGGTCTCTTTGATAAACTTGTAAGGATGAATCATCAATGACATTCCTTTCATGTAATCTGCTTTCATATACTGTTTTTGCAGGAGGCACGTCATTATTAACCATATTCTCTGGAGTAGATTCCTGGTTTTCATCACACTCAGTATCACGCTGATATCCACAGTCTTTCTCAACCACTTGAGTTCTGCAAAAATAATGAGAACAGCATTACTGTAGAAAAAAAATATTTGAGGCTGGCTTATGGAGTACACTACAACCATACTATCCTGAGACAATAGCAGAATGTCTCCAATGTTAAGGACAATATGAACCACATGTAAAGACCCTGGCATGTGTAAAGACGGAGAGTGGTGATATTTATTTAAGAATTATGAAGGAGCTGTATCATAGGGTCAGATATAAAGAACAATTCCAGCTCTTCGAGCAGATCCTCCATCGGCAATCATGTGGAGAGCACATAAGTTCCTGTTGATCTGAAGGATCTGATGCCCTTCTCTGGTCTCCACAAATGGTTTTGCACAGGTGGTGAATACAAGCACACATATACATACACATAAAATAAGTGACAAACATAGAAAGAGTGAATATGAAGGCAAAAGTCCTGGTGTTAGCAGACAGTCATAATAATCACATAGTCCTCGAACAGTATGATATTTTGACATTTGAAATACTTAGCCTGTGTTGGCTAGTTTGTTATCAGTTCAACCTGAACCAGAGTTGAGAACATGGCTAGATCAGAGTGGCTTGTAAGCAAAGGCTGTGGGAGCATTTTTTAATTCCTGATTAATGAGGTCATGTTAGGTAATATGTTCCTGGGCAGGAGTACAGGAGCTGTAAGAAAAGTATGTTAGTAATCCATGAGGAACAAGCCAGAAAGCAGCCTTCCTCCCCGGTCTTCAGTTCAGTTCCAGCCTCCAGGTCCCTGTCTGTTTTAAGCCCCTATGCTGCCTTCCCTTGCTGGGCTATAACATGGAAGTGTAAACCAAAATATGCCCCATTACTCAAAAGATGACTTTGGTCATGGTGTTTAACACAGGAACTGAAAGCATCATAAAACAGAAGTTGCTTACCAGGTTCACAGGGGTAATCCTGAGAGAGGTGACCATGTGGTTTTTATGAGGGCTATGAGAAGGTCTAGACTACTGGGCTCTTTCAGAGCTTCTTACATGACACATTGGTGATATTACTCGATTACACAGATGAGAAACTCAAATACTGAATGAGACAGTTCAATATTGTTACAGAAATTGGTGTAGAATCAATTTGCAATTAGATATATTTGGATCATTTGGTAGGTTCGCAGTTAGTTGTCCTACCACTCAAATGTTTGATGTAAATTGTTTTTGTTTGTTTGTTTGTTTTTGTAGATAGGGTTTCTCTGTATAGCCCTGATTACCCTGGAACTCACTCTGTAGACCAGACTAGACTCAAGCTCAGAGATTTGCCTGCCTCTGCCTCCCGAGTGCTGGGATTAAACAGGTGTGCCACCACCACCTGACTGTAAATTGCTTTCTATTGAATAAAAATTACCCCAGATTTCGGCTGAGATCTCTGTGGTCCTCTTCAATATTTTCTTCTAGTGTTTCCTCTAGAAATAAACCCAAAGAGTTCATTATGACAAATTCAATGCTTAGAAACAAGTAGAATCTAGTTCTTATGACATGGATGCATTCATTAAATTCGATAAATATTCCCTGCAGGAATTCAAACCACAACACCACACACATAACCAGGACACAGTTGCTCTCTGACTGCTGACTGAATAAGCAAGGGCAGTGTGCTGGTGTTTATTTTTTATTCATTTATTTATTTTTACCTATGGAGATCAGGTTCAAAAATGTTTCCTTCATCACATCTCTGTAGAGCTTCTTTTGCCTATCATCCAACATCGCCCACTCTTCTACAGTGAAGATCACACCTACATCCACAAAGGCCACCGGTTCCTAAAACAGTGCACATATTAGGATGGTTAGTTTTAACAGCCAGGTTGATGACATACAGAATCGTCTAGGACAGAAATTACTGAAGACAGCTCTATAAGTGATTATGTAGATAAAGGTTAACCCAAAACATCCATAGGATACCGTCTTGAGTTTTTGCTGTAAGAAAGGCAGATGCACAGTCTCAGTTACTATTCTGCTGCTGAGATGAGAGCTCATGATCAAGGCAGCTACTATAAAAGGAAGCAACGGATCAGGGCTTGCTCACACAGTCAATGATTGTCACAGAAGAATCAGGACAGGCATGGAGTGGGAACAGTAGCTGAATGTTTTACTCCTGAGGAAAGGCAGCAGGCAGAGAGACAGACACAATGCCTGGAATGGGCTTTTGAAACTCAAAGACCACTACTAATGACATCCCCTCCCACATATTGCCACATCTCCTAATTCTATCCTAATTCTAACTTCTACTAACTGGGATGAAGCTTTCAAACATATGAGCCTATGAGGGCTATTCACACGTAAAACAACACACCCACCTATTCGAGATGCAGCATTTCGTGAAATATAAAGGGTTTATATTAGTGGAAGGTGGGAGCCGAGACACAGGCAACTATACACCAATCTAGTTCTGATTGTGTGTGATTTGATCAGCTGCTTCAGAATCCTGTATTTTACAGACTATGCCCTTAAATTGTGAGATAAAATAATAAACTCATTCTGCCTCAAGTCACTGTTTTCTGAGTCATTTCTGACAGACAGATGGAAAAGCCTAACATAACAAATACATTTTTTTTTTCGAGACAGGGTTTCTCTGTGGTTTTGGAGCCTGTCCTGGAACTAGCTCTTGTAGACCAGGCTGGTCTCAAACTCCCAGAAATCCGCCTGCCTCTGCCTCCCGAGTGCTGGGATTAAAGGCGTGCGCCACCACGGCCCGGCCTAACAAATACATTTTTTTAAAAAGTGGGACCATTGTTGTAAATAAACCTAAGCAGGGCATTTAGAACTTGTTTTGGAAGGAATGTGGAGGAACTGGCAAAAAAAAAAAATTCTTTAGAGAAGGAAAAATCTAGAACACATTGAATGACTCTAAGAAAAAAAGGTTGATAGAAATGGCATGGACCAGGAAGGTTCAGAGGAGACAGAGAGTCAGGAATTTCAGTAAGGGCTATGCTTGTGCAATTAGGATTAAGAACAGAGCTGTGTTCTGTCCTACATCAGAGAACTTGAAATGAACGTGAATGTAGAAAGTGTTGAATACTTTAGTAGAAGAAACGAGGGTGAACAAACTAAAATTCCAAACAAGCAAAGCAAATGCAACTGATGACACGATTAGCACTAACCACTGAACCAGAGCGAAGCAGGCAAGCACAGAGCAAACACAGGGACCGGGTTTGCACAACGCCCATTGTACAGAGAACTGAACAATGAACCTAGCATTGTGTGGGTATCCTTTGGACAAACATCTTTAATGGGCTGTACCGATATCTGCTTTAAAAATAGAAACAAGCAGTCCCTTTAGTAATGGCATGGTAACTCCTTATTGTACTCAAATACCTTTTGGGAATCATATGGAACATAGGGGAAATAGGCAGACCTGCACTTACTTCAGTCTGAGGTACATGCGCAATAAGGTAACCTGTAGTGTGAAAAGGAATGTTCAAGAATAATCTTTCTTTTTCTGTTGTTACAATATTTTTTCTTCTAAACAACTGGGCTTGCATATGTTTAGAGTCTGATGACTCTGGGAATGTCATGTGCATTAGGCAGGTTTACCAAATGACATCCTGTCAGTCAAAACACTAATCCTCTGTGGATGCTGCATCCTCCAGCAACCAATTCCTCTTTCTTTCAGTCTCCCAGCTAGCTGTTGATACCCGTGAGCACCCTCACTCATGTAGGCTGTTAGCATCTTTCACTATAGATTGATTCCTATAGTGTGCCTTTGCTTTGAATGAACTGGGCCCTGCCCAGATCCCAACAACAGACTAATTTAGTTCCTGGCAAATGGGTACATAGAGGGAAGTAAATCAATTCTCTCATTACTAAAAACTTCCCGCTCACTTTCTATACCTTTTTCATTGTGGTATCTATTGCTCCAATGTCTAACTAGTCAGTTTTGTCAATAAGAATCATCAACCTAGCCGGGCGGTGGTGGCGCACACCTTTAATCGCAGAGACAGGCGGATCTCTGTGAGTTCGAGACCAGCCTGGTCTACAGGACTGGCTCCAGGACAGGCTCCAAAGCCACAGAGAAACCCTGTCTCGAAAAATCAAAAAAGAAAAAGAAAAAAAAAAGAATCATCAACCTAAATAAATCGTCGACCACGTTCTACAATAAAGGATATATCTTTTCTGACATGTTTTCCCTCCAGGAACAGATGAGAAATTGTATAGATTGCTTTTATCTCAACTTGACACAAGCTAGAGTCATCAGAAGGAGATCCAGCTACAAGGCATTTTCTTATTTAGGGACCAGTGGGAGAGGGCAAAGCCCACTGTGGATGGTGCCGTCGCTAAGCGGAGAGTCCTGGGCTCTATAATTTATTTATTTTTATTTCATGTGCATTGGTGTTTTGCCTGCATGGATGTTTGTGTAAGTGTGGGAAAGATCCTAGAACTGGAGTGACAGACAGTTGTGAGCTGCCAGGTAGGTGCTGGGAATTGTACCTGGGTCCTCTGGAAGAGATGTCAGTGCTCTTAACTGCCGAGCCATCTCTCCAGCCTCCGTCCTGGGTTAGAGTGGTATATCATTTGTGTTATAATAAATAAAGCTTGCCTGAAGATCAGAGCATAAAACAGTCACACTGGTCAGGTGTACAGATCAGGCAGTGGTGGCACACACCTTTAATCCCAGTAACCACACTAGTTAGTCATAGAGGCCAGGCAGAGGTGGTGCACGCCTTTAATTCCTACACTGGAGAGGAATAGAAGATGGAAGGAAACAGGTCCCAGTTCAGGCTCATTCTAAGGATTTGTGGAGGCAAAGAAAGAGTGAACAGGAATTGGGCAATGTGGACGACTCTGATGGGCCCTATCAGAGACATGCCATTGCTCAAAACACATGTAACAGAGTTAGCATGAGGAGTTTAGTGAAAACTGAATGAGAAGGCAGGGTAAAACCAGGAGAGTGTGGTCACGTGACCTGGCTCTCAGCCAAGATGGCGACCACCACATGAAAAGTTGTCATGCTACAGTGCACGGCCACACACCCCTGCACAGGCTAGCTGAACTCAGTGGGTTATAAAAACTAAAAAGGAAACCAAAAGGCACATAAAATTAAGAGCTGGGTGTGCTGATGGTGTAAGGGCTAGATACGATTACATCACTTCTATGTAGGAAATTCCCAACAATAAACATATATTTAAAACGGCTGTTATCTTAATAATAAAACAGTAAAACAGATGTAGGGCTAGGATACAGGTAACCAGGTGTAAAGCTTGCTGTGCAAGCCTGAAGACCTCAAACCCCATGGAGGATGAGAACAGTGAATCCTTACTCACCGTGGGTGGGAGTTTAAATTGCTGCAATTAACAAGCCATCAGTGTGAGCTTGTCTCAAAAGGGAAAAATAGAAATACTATTTCATCCAGCGTACATCTCTCCTCGTATAATGAAAACAATCCATACACTACAACAGATACTCGCATTCATGGTCATGGTTGCTCTAGTCCTAATGGGTGGAGAAATATCAGCCTGGATGTCCATCAGCTGATGACCGGATAACAGTCACATCACACACACACACGCAGGAATATGACTCCGTAATGACCAAACTGAAGTGCTGGATGGAACTGGAAATGTAACTACCCTGTGCCGGGTAACCGAAAGGTACAGAGTCAAACAAATGCTGTCTCTTTACCTCATATATGGGTTCTATCTTTAACCTCTTCCTGTATGATTCAGAACTGGACTGAGTGTCTACACAGAGCATGGAGAAGGCAGGCTCCATGGGATCTGTGCGTAGGTGGGACTGGGACGGGAACGGTAGTAGGTATGTGATGTGGTGGACACGGTGTGGCTATGGGAAAGGGAAGAGAGAAGGAGTTTACTGTATCAAGGTTCAGGATTCTCCTCGGCTATGCAGTGCTTTCCAGGCCAGCCTGCTGGTACACAAGGGGCGGACCAAGCCTTTAATCCCAGAATGCATGAGGAAGGCCAGGGAGAAGTCCAAGTCTAAAGCTAGTCTGGTCAACACAGCTAGTTTCAGGGCTGCACTGAGAAACTCTGTTGCCAAAAGCAAAACAAAACAAAAAGAAAGAAAAAATATATTAAATACTAAATAAAAATCAACAATAAAATGAAAATCATAGTGACCACACATACAAGTGTAATAAATGTGTTATAAATGTACAGCACACTCAAGTCAATTTTTAACAAAACAATGTCTCCAGCAGGTAAGCAGCTTGTTTGTCATTCTCTCCGATGAACATTTCGAAGCTTTTCAATTGCTCAGAAATTACATTACCTACAAGACCCAGCTATCTGAAGGCTAAAGGAGGAGCTGAAATGTTAGTACTTCTCCTCAAGGAATGTAATCTTGAAAATGACTCCTTACAGAAAGCACACTCCCAATCTCTTCTGCTCCAAACAGTGTAGAGCAAAACCAGGAGCAGCAATGAAATTCAATTTAATTCCATGAAGCTCTTCACCAGACTCGCTGCCCTTCTTCATATTCGGCAAAGTTTGGAAAACTTCGCAAAATTCCAATTTTAATCTCAAATTTGATCACTGCATGCCACTTCTCCCAGGGCAATGGTAGGATGAAGGTGACTCACACTCTCCCTTCTGCTCCTGAAATCCAGTCCAGAGTCTCACATCCAGCTTTGTTACAGAAAACCTGCTGTGGTCTCCCTTTCCTCTCCCCCCAACAGATCACAGAGACCTTCTCCTCCCACATTCCTTCCTCCAGCTCATCTCTTTTCCCAGTCTCTCACACCAGCAGTCATTCCCTGGGAACACAGCAGCTGAGCAGGCCAGGAGAAAGGTTAAACAAACTGGATTCCTAAACTACCCCCTCCTCTCCTCCAAAGGCAACCCCCCCCATCATCCCCATCTCTGCAACAGAACACTTACACAGCCTTCTTGCCCCCTCTGCCCACATCTCCTGGGGATCCCGCAGACCTTCTCTTCCTTTCCTCCCTCTGCCCACTTGTTGTTTTACCCCAAGCCCCAGCTCAGAGCAGGCATTCTCTGCTAACAGACCTCTTCTGTCTGGGAAGCAAGTCAACTGTCTGTAGATCTTCCCCTCTCCTTCAGTTCCTACAGATCCAAGTATAAAAACACAATCAATAACATTCAGGGCAGTATGTTTCTACTACAGCCCAGCTATCTTACAACAGGTCCTGAATATCCCAACATAGTTGAAGCACAAGAAACAGACTTTAAATCTGACTACATGAATATTTAAGAGGTCCTTAAAAATGGAAATGAATAAATCCCTTCAAGAAAGCCAAGAAAATACAAACAAACAAAGGAAGGAAATGAATTAAGTTTTTCAAGACCTGAAAACAGAAATATAATAAAAAAAAAAACTCAGGAAATTCTTGAAACGAAAAATTTAGGAATTTGAACGGCAACTACAGAGGCAAGCTTCACCAACAGAAGGCAATAGGTTGAAGAGAGAATTTCAGGTGTTGAAGAGACAATAGAAGAAATGGATACATCCATCAAGGAAAACGTTAAATCTCAAAAACTCCTGTCACAAAACATCCAGAAGATCTGGGACACGATAAAATGATCAAACCTAAGAAAAATAAAAATAGAGGAAGAAGAATACCATTTCAAAGGTTCAGAAAGTATTCTCAACAAAATTATAGAAAAAAACTATCCTAACCTAAACAAGGGCATAGCTATAAAAGTACAAGAAGCATACAGAACACCAAGTTGCCGGGCTGTGGTGGTGCATGCCTTTAATCCCAGCACTCAGGAGGCAGAGGCAGGCGGATCTCTGTGAGTTCGAGGCCAGCCTGGTCTACAAGAGCTAGTTCCAGGACAGGAACCAAAAGCTATGGAGAAACCCTGTCTCGAAAATCAAAAACAAAAAAACAAAAAACAACACCACGTAGGTGCACATGCCTTTAATCCCAACACTCGGGAGACAGAGTTAGGCAGATCTCTGTGAATTTGTGATCTCTGGTCTACAAGAGCTAGTTCCAGGACAGGCTCCAAAGCTACAGAGAAACCCTCTTTCTAAAACACTAAACATACAGAACAAGAAAGAGTATTAAAAGATGTAAGGGAAAAAAAACCAAGTAACATATAAAGGCAGACCTATTAGTAAGACTGACTTCTCGATAGAAACTAAAAGTCAGAAGAGACTGGGCAGAGGTGCTGTAAACTCTTAAGTGACCACAGATGATGGCCTATACTATTATACCCAGCAAAACTTCCAAATACCATAAATGGATAAAATAGGATATTCCTTGATAAAGTCAAATTTAAACAATATTTACTCTAAATCTAAGTGTACAGAAAGTCTAACAGTACAACTCTAACCTATATAGGTTAACTATACTCATGAAAAAACAGAAAATAAATAATCTGTGACCAGCAAAATCAAGAAGGGAAAGCACACACATGCACACACACACACAAACACACACCGTCACCACCAATCAACAAGACAGACAAACCATTATTCAAACTAATTAAAAGGCAGAGGTAGAATATCCACATTAACAAAAAGAAAGAAATGAAAAGGGGGCATAACAACATACACCAAAAAAAAATCCAGAGACTCATAATGACATGTTTTAAAAACCTGGACTCCACCAAATTGAAAAATCTAAGATACAGATAATGTTCTCAATAGGTACTACTTACCAAAGTTAAACCAAGATCAGACAGACAATTTAAATATAATCCCTCATGAAAAAGAAGTAATTAAAAGTTTCTCAACACTTCTCCCCCGAAAAAATCCAGGACCAAAAAGTGTTTCAGTTCAGAATTCTACCAGACATTCAAAAAAGAGTTAATGCCAATGCTCTTCATATTATTCCACAAAAGCGAAATTGAAGGAATACTGCCCACTTAATTTTGTTATGTCACTTGTTGCACTGATATTCAAACCACATATAGATCCAACAAAGAAAGAGAATTACAGACCAATTTCACTTACACATGAATGCAAAAATACTCAGTAAAATACAAACCCGAGAACACATCAAAAAGATCATCCACCATGATTAAGCAGGTTTCATCCCGGAGATACACAGATGATTCAACACATAAAATAAATGTACTCCCCCATATAAACAAAAACAAAACAAAACACATGATCATCTCATTAGATGTCACTTTGATGAAAACCAACACCCCTTCATGGAAAAAAATCCAGGAGAGATTAATGATACAAGGGACATATATAATCATAATAAAGGCATTTTACAGCAAGTCAACAGCCAACATCAAATTAAATGGAAAGAGATGTAAAGAAATTCCACTAAAATCAGAAAAAAGAAAAGGCTGTGCACTCTCCCCATATCTACTCAATATAGTACGTTAATTGCTAGCTAGAGCAGTAGGACACCTGAAGGAGATCAAGGGGCTACAAATTAGAAAGGAAAAGGTCAAAGTATCTCTATTTGCAAATATTTCCTAATATTAGCTCCCTGACGACGCAAAAATTCCCAATCAAGCCAAATCAAAACAAGCCAAATTAAGAAATATCCAGGTTTAATGGAAGATCTGCGCTCTCGGGTGGCCCCGAGGGGAAACCGGGAAGCTGGGAAACAGGACCACTGGGAGGGAGAGAGACCACTGTGTTTTTTTTCTGGGGGGATCACTTAAGTACCCTGGCCTGCTGGGATTTGAAGTCCAGACCAGGCCTGGGATAGATGCAGAGGGACTGGGGGCCTATACTCCCAACCTAACATTCCAGACTCTTTGGCTATAGGGGTGACAGAAAATTGGAATGGTAATTATGACAAACATTTAGGCTCTCTTTGGAAAAAAGGGAGTAGACTCAAATCCAGCTACTTCCTGCGGGCAGGGGGCAGTGTGGAGAAGGCGGGGCAGTGTGGAGAAGGGGAGAGAGCCAGGTGTCCACATTTAGCGAGAGGTGTGGCTGGAAAGGCATCCCATGAACTGTCATCCCGGAGAAGGCAGGCATCATTCCTTGGGGGAGATGAGAAGGCAGGTGTCTAGGAAAAAAGTTGTTATCGCTAAAGATGAGTGTGCCAGAATGAGGAGCATGTAGGCCCTTCATTGTGGCATCCTGGAAAACAGGAGGGTGGAAGGTCCTGTCTGCTGGACAGACCACGTGTCTTGAGCAGGTGCCCGCTTGAGCTGAGAGATGGTCCCAGCATGGGTGTCCCAAGAGCTTGGCAGCCGAGGGGGTGCTGAGGATTATGTTAAGGAGAAAGGGCCTGCCATAAAGCAACTCAAAAGGGCTCAGGCCTGTAGGGGAACATAGGGTAGCCCTGAGGCGAGGGCCAAGACAACCTGAATTCAGTGGAGAGCTTGGTAGGTTGTTGTTTGATGAGTCCCATTGTCCAGATGTTGAGAGCTTCTGACGTGAGCTCCATGACCCTGAGCTACCGCATCTGCTGTTTCCCTGGAGACCGGAAATGCTTCTGTCCGTCCTGTAAAAGTGTCCACGAGTGTTAAGAGATAACAGTTCAAAGCCAGGTCTGCTTTAGTCCCTGTAAGCCTCTTACAGAAATCTTTTAAATTGAGCCTGCCTGATACAAATGAACAAAGCTCACATATGTATGGTTTTTTGGTCTCTGTGCTCTCCCCCCTTCCCCCTTAGCCATGCTCTCTCACAGCACCTTGCTGCCTGAGGCACTGGCCCCTCCCCCACTCCCTCTGGCCCAGACTCCCGACCCCTCCAGCGGAGCACCATTCTTTCCCCAGCCCTAGTTGGAGGTTCACGGTCAACTTCCACCTTCCCTCCTCCCCCTCCTACCACACAGCTCCACTCCAGGACTGCCTCTCCAAACTGGGTTAGTCCCTCCCCTGCTCCATTTTCTCTTCCAAATCTCTCTCAGGTAAAAAAGCGGCCAGCTTCCTTTTCTACTAATCGGTCTGCTACCTCAGTCAGTACAAGATATTAGAAAAGAGTTAAAAAAAAAAAAAGTTGAGGATGGTCCCCAAACTCCTATACGGGAATTGGTGAAAATGGCCTTTAAAGTTTTTAATGCCCGAGAAAAATCAGCTGAGTCTTCCCGACAGACAAAGCTACAACAATCTATAGGCCCAGGCCTTAGCAACTGCCCTAAGGTCACAGGAAGTGGGACAAGGGAAGTCAATCACAGGGCTCTATCAAGCATGGCCTAAATGGTCACTTGGCACGATATTGCACTACACCTGCTCCGAGGTTGTGCCCTATCTGCCAGCAACCTGGACACTAGAAATCACAATACCCCCATGCAGGCTTGTCCTCTATGCCAAGCCACAGAGGTCCCGCCTCATCACCATCAGCAAGTGAAACTGTACTAGCCTTCAAACGTCTCAGCCTTGCAGAAGATTGGCTCCCCAAAAGTGGTATATCCTATAACCCTCTCCTAGCCTAGGGTCATGCTACAAGTGGCAGGTAAGTCCATTACTTTTCACTCGGGTCTTAAGTTTCCCTCACCAATTTCAGATATGGGGGTAGATGGGACCTGTTCCTCCCCACTTAAAACTCTGCCACTGACCTACATTCTTGTAGGACAATTTTTCTCCCATTCTTTCTTAGCTATACCTGCTTGCCCAGCACCCTTACTGGGTGGAGATATCCTTAGCCACTTCCTCAAAGCTTTGTTCTACTTCTTGGAGCCCCTTTTAACCCCACCCATCTCCAAGATTCTATTTGACAGGTTCACTCCTCCTGCCAGTCATGTGCCCAGGCCAACCCACAAGGAGCTTTCCACATATACCACCTTCGTGAACACCAACTGGGCAAAGATTGACAGGTTAATTTCACCCATGCCTACTCAAAAAAATTCTGTTATCTCTTAACACTCGTGGACACTTTTACAGGACGGACAGAAGCATTTCCGGTCTCCAGGGAAACAGCAGATGCGGTAGCTCAGGGTCATGGAGCTCACGTCAGAAGCTCTCAACATCTGGACAATGGGACTCATCAAACAACAACCTACCAAGCTCTCCACTGAATTCAGGTTGTCCTGGCCCTCGCCTCAGGGCTACCCTATGTTCCCCTACAGGCCTGAGCCCTTTTGAGTTGCTTTATGGCAGGCCCTTTCTCCTTAACCATCACCTCCCAGTTCAAACTCCTCCACTGGCGGAGTACCTACCCTACCTCTCCCTTTTAAGGTCCCTTCTCTGTTCACATGCTGACAGTTGTCTTCCTGCCACCACACCAGTGGACTCTAATGCCCCTAAACCTGCCCCACTCTCCCCAGGGGACAGAGTACTCCTCACACAGTTAACTCCTAGCTCTTTCAAGCCTCGATGGACAGGACCTCACATAGTAATCCTCAGCACCCCCTCGGCTGCCAAGCTCTTGGGACACCCATGCTGGGACCATCTCTCAGCTCAAGCGGGCACCTGCTCAAGACACGTGGTCTGTCCAGCAGACAGGACCTTCCACCCTCCAGTTTTCCAGGATGCCACAATGAAGGGCCTACCTGCTCCTCATTCTGGCACACTCATCTTTAGCGATAACAACTTTTTTCCTAGACACCTGCCTTCTCATCTCCCCCAAGGAATGATGCTTGCCTTCTCCGGGATGACAGTTCATGGGATGCCTTTCCAGCCACACCTCTCGCTAAATGTGGACACCTGGCTCTCGCCTTCTCCACACTGCCCCGCCTTCTCCACACTGCCCCCTGCCCGCAGGAAGTAGCTGGATTTGAGTCTACTCCCTTTTTTCCAAAGAGAGCCTAAATGTTTGTCATAATTACCATTCCAATTTTCTGTCACCCCTATAGCCAAAGAGTCTGGAATGTTAGGTTGGGAGTATAGGCCCCCAGTCCCTCTGCATCTATCCCAGGCCTGGTCTGGACTTCAAATCCCAGCAAGACAGGTCCTGACCCCTCCCTGGTGGTGGGCTCAAGACCACTCCCCAGGGTACTTAAGTGATCTACACCCCCCCTCCCCAACACATGGTCTCCCTTTCTTCCTCCCAGGGGTAGCGTTCCTGTGGCTTCCCGGTTTCCCCCTTGGGGCCACCTCAGAGTGCAGATCTCCTATTAAACCTGAATATTTCTTAATTTGGCTTGTTTTGATTTGGCTTGATTGGGATTTTTTGCGTCGTCAGGTAGCTAATATTAGGAAATCTTCCTAACATTTATGATATATATCGTCATGTTTGGCTGCTATCTCTTAGAAGCCTGTTCTTTTCTAATGAGAGACAGAAAGGGAGTGGACCTAGAGGGGGGGGAAGGAGAAAGGAACTGGAAGGATAAGAGAGGGGAAACTATAATCAGGATATACCATATGAGAATGAAAACGTTTTCAATAAATGGAAATAATCCACTACAAACAAATAAAATGCGAAACTAATTTAAATTTTTCTCTTTAAGGCAACTGCAGTCAGGGGAAGAAGAAAAAATTTCCTGAATAGTGTCATTTTGTAAAACTTAAGTAAAACCAACCAAACAAACAACAAACAAAACCCAACAAAACAAAAGGAAAAATGCAAAACCACCTTGGATGAGGTGTTAAGGTGCTGAGACAGCTCTGTGGGAAATTTCTCTCACACCAAGAGGTAAGGGAAACAATTCCGAGTCAGACCAGATGGGGTAGGGGAGTGAAGAAGCGTGAAATGAAATCCAAGGTAATAATGGGAAAAAAAAAAATCTAAACCAGCGCAAACCGAAAACTCCACAGATCACCCAAGTCCCCACACAGCACAGCAGCCTGGATGATCAACAAGCTGGATCAACAACCCGCCAGCGCTGCAAAAATCCGTGTAGCACAGGTTCATGGCAAGGACCCACCCAAGAGTGCTGGGATTGTGATGAAGCGGCTTCACAGGACACAAAAGTGGGGCGCTCGGGGCTCAAGGCCGCCTGTGGGGTGCACACTTCAAGCACAGGTGGGCACAGGCATTGCTGAGCCAGACTCCACCTTCCACTGGACTTCACAGCGCCAGAGGAAACCCCACGTGCTGGCGTCACAGAACTCCAAAGCAACTGAAGTCCCACATCCGCCCCCCAGGATTCCAGGAGCCCAACGCACACTCACCATTGTGTGCTTCTGATGTGTCTAGGTGTCCTCCCAAAGAGGTCCGCAGAACGCACAATCGCCCCAAACAGGTACTCACAAGAATCCCCCGGTAACAAGCGTTAAAAAGGCTTAGGGCACAAGCGCTGCAACCATCCGTACTTACTCCTGATTGGACAGCTCAGCGTCTTTTAGTAATATGGTCCCTGATTGGCGCACTGTACTCCGCCCGCGAAAAGTATCAAAACATTTTAGAAAAGCTCAGCTGCAAGTCCTGACTGCCTGCTCTCTAGAAGAAGGCGAACTTCTGTGAATTCAAAGCATTTCAGGGCTACATGGTGAGACCCTGACCAAAAACGAAACAAAGAAGCTCGGCATGGTGCAGGCATTTCTAATCGGGATCTCTAAGTGGAGCTAGTCTGGTCCAGAGAACTAGTTCCCGGACAGACCATAGTACCAGAGAAAAGCTGTCTCGGAAAACCAAAACAAGTAAGGAAACAAAAATAAACAACAATAACAACAAATTTTAAAACAAAAGCTCTAACGTATGATCCGTCCCCTGTGGAATGAACCTGTTCCTTTCCGAGATTTCACTGCATTGTAAGACAACACACTCTGGGATTTGGGATGCACTCAACTCACTGCGTCACACCCCCCCCCCCCCCCCCCCGTATTTGCCATGTGCCCTTTCCATAGAGATAGTGCCTTAAGTTAGCTCAGTCCATTACTATCTCTTGCCCCACGGGAATAAAGGACTAAAGAGTAGAAGCAGGCCCAAAGTAGGTTCAAACATAGGAAACACACCTAAGGCTTGATAAGAAACCTCAAAGATAAGAGATGAGGTAAAATCCCATGACTTTCTCACACGTGGGTACAAGTTTCAAAGTATCCATTTCGGCCCTTAACAACCTTCAACCTTTCCCTTGTTTACACTAATGCTCTCTCTCTTTCTTGCAGAACTCAGGTGATTGAGAAAGACTGTGGATATGAATGTGGTAGTCAGTGTGATGAAAATCAGGAGCCAGTACCAGAAAATATTAATAAAGACACGCCTTCTTCAATTAGAGTTTATGAAAGCCAGTCACATGTAAGAAACATCATTGGTCATTCATCCTCACAAATATGTCCACAAGACCAAACTGGAGTAAAACAGTCTGAATATATGGAAGCTGTGGCAAAGGGTTTCAAACATGAGAAACATTGGGAAGATATTAATCAGATACTTGAAACTTTTGCAGAGAAGTCCTGTAAAAATTAATATAATGAGGTCTGTAGGAATCTTCCTTCTGGTAAGTCTCAGGAGAGAACTCACACCAAAGATAAACTCATTGTAGAAGTCTTTTTTTTTTTTTTTTAAAATTTATTTATTTATTATGTATACAATATTCTGTCTGTGTGTATGCCTTCAGGCTAGAAGAGGGCACCAGACCTCATTACAGATGGTTGTGAGCCACCATGTGGTTGCTGGAAATTGAACTCAGGACCTTTGGAAGAACAGGCAATGCTCTTACCCTCTGAGCCATCTCTCCAGCCCCCATTGTAGAAGTCTTAAAGAGGGGCAAATATGGCCAGAAAGATGAAGGGATCCATACAGAAGTGAAACCATTGTGTAAGCATTGTGAAGAAGCTTTCATTGATTCAATTGACCTCATCAGCTATGAAAAAATTCATACTGGTGATAAAAGTTACATTTGTAAGCAATGTGGGAAAACATTTAAATATGCTTCATGTTTTGAGAAACATAAAGTAAGTCACAAAGGAGAGAAACTTTATTCATGTAAGTACTGCGGGAAAGTCTTCACCCGCTCCTATAGTCTTAACATTCATGAAAGTATTCACACCGGAGAAAAGCTTTATATCTGTAAGCATTGTGGAAAAAGCTTCACCAGTCCCGCTTATTTTAAAATTCATGAAAGAATTCATACTGGAGAAAAACCCTACACATGTACATATTATGATAAAACCTTTGCCATTTTGAGTTCTCGTAATACTCATGAAAGAGTTCACAGGGCTGGGAAGGCTTATCCATGTAAGCATTGTGGAAAAGCCTTTACCAGCTCCAGTTGGAGAAATGTTCATGAAAAGAGCCACACTGGAGAGAAGCCTTATGCATGTAAGCATTGTGGAAAAACCTTTTATGGATCTAGTTCTCGTGACTCTCATGAAAGAAGTCACACCGGGGAGAAATCCTTTGTTTGCAAAACATGTGGGAAAATGTTCCTTCTCTCTCATCATTTTATCAGCCATGAAAGAATTCACTCTGGCAAAAAACCTTATGCATGTAAGCATTTTGGAAAAACCTTCACCAGTTCCAGGTGGCGTGAGACTCGTGAAAGAAATCACAATCTAAAGAAGCCTCAGTTTGTATGTAAGCATTGTAAGAAGTCTTTCACCAGTTCAAAGCTCTGTACCATTCATGAAAGAACACACACTAGAAAGAAACTTTATGCTTTTAAGCATTGTGGGAAAACTCTCACCAGTTCCATGCACTGTAATATTCATGAAAGAACTCACACTGGAGAGAAGCCTTATCCCTGTCGCATTGTGGAAAAGCCTTCCCTAATTCTTATAATCGTAATATCCATGAAAGAACTCACACTGGAGAGAAGCCTTATCCCTGTCAGCATTGTGGGAAAACCTTTGCCAGTTCCACTTGCCGTAATATTCATGTAAAAACTCACACTGGAGAGAAGCCGATACATGTAAGCATTGTGGAAAAACATTTACCCGTTCCAGTCATCTGGATATTCATGAATCAACTCACACTGGAGAGAAGCCTTATGCCTGTAAGCATTGTGGGAAAGCCTTCCCTAATTCTTATAATCGTAAAATCCATGAAAGAACTCACACAGGAGAGAAACTTTATGCATGCAAGCATTGTGGAAAAACTTTTCAAACTTCTTATAGTTGTAACATCCATGAAAGAACTCACACAGGAGAGAAACCTTATGCATGTAAGCATTGTGGGAAAACCTTCACTAGTTCTACTTACCGTAACATTCATGAAAGAAATCATAGTGGAGAGAATCTTCCTGCATGCAAGCATTGTGGAAAAACCTTTCAGACTTCTTATAGTTGTAACATCCATGAAAGAACTCACACAGGAGAGAAACCTTATGCATGTAAGCATTGTGGGAAAACCTTCACCAGTTCTGCTTACTGTAACATTCAGGAAAGAATTCACAGTGGAGAGAATCTTCATGCATGCAAGCATTGTGGAAAAACCTTTCAAAGTTCTTATCATTGTAACATCCATGAAAGAACTTACACAGGAGAGAAACCTTATGCATATAAGCATTGTGGGAAAACCTTCACCAGTTCCATTACTTGTAAAATTCATGAAAGAACTCACACAAGAGAGCAGCCTTATGCATGCAAGCATTGTGGCAGTACCTTTGCCATTTTGAGTTCTCTTAACATTCACGAAAGAACTCACACTGGGGCTGGAGAGATGGCTCAGTGGTTAAGAGCATTGCCTGCTCTTCCAAAGGTCCTGAGTTCAATTCCCAGCATCCACATGGTGGCTCACAACCATCTGTAAAGAGGTCTGGCGCCCTCTTCTGGTCCTAGGCATACAGACAGAATATTGTATACATAATAAAGAAATAAATATTAAAAAAAAAAGAACTCACACTGGAGAGAAGCCTTATGCATGCAAGCATTGTGGAAAAGTTTTCACTCGTTCCAGTTATCGTAATATTCATGAAAGAGGACACACTAAAGAGAAGCCTTTAGTGTGTAAGCATTGTGGAAATTTTTGTCAATTTCAATTGGTGGAACACTCCTGAAAGAATTCAGACTAGTTAAAAACCCTTTGTGTGAGAGAAACTGTTCAGTCTGATGATCTTACCATTCATGGAAGAATTCACATGGGAGAGAAGCTTTATGCATGTAAGCATTGTGGAGGGATCTTCAGTTGCTCTTGTCATAAGAATCATGAAAGCAGTCACTCTAGAAAGTAGTATAATACAAGTAAACGTGGGTAAATCGTTCACAAGTTCCACTTGCCACAGGAGTCATAAAAACATTCACACTGGAGAAAAACCATTTGTAAACCATGGAAAACTGTTTCTTTGCTCTAATTATTTTACTAAGCATAAAAGATCTCATAGTGGAGAGGAACATTATTAATGTCACCATTGCGAGAAGCCTTTAATGCTTCTTCCAGTTCCTGTAGCATGCAGTGGAGCAACTTACACTGGGGAGAAGCCTAGTGCATGTAAGCATCTTGCAAAAGTTTTCACAGTTCCGTTTGTTGCAACATTCATAAAGAATTCACCCTGGAGTGAAGCTGTACATGTGTAACCATGTGGAAAAGCCTTTGGCAGTGATGTTTTCTATTATACTCATGAACACACTGATGGAAAACTTTGTAATAAATGTGCGTTGACTGAGTTTTCTGTCCTGCCTGGTTCCCACAATCATTAAGTCCCAAAGAAATCACACAGAGGTCTATATTTGTTATAGACTGATTGGCCCATTAGCTCAGGCTTCTTATTAACTCTTACAACTTATATTAGCTCAATTATTCTAGTATATGTTAGCCACATGGCTCGGTACCTTTTTCAGTGAGGTAGTCACATTTTGCTTCCACTGAGGCTGGGTAAAGGACTGCAGAAAGAACTTTCTTCGTCCCAGAATTTTCCTGTTCTCCTTGACCCACCTCTACTTCCTATCTGATTGTCCCGCTTCTACTTCCTGCCTGGCTACTGGCCAATCAGCATTTATTTAAAATATAACTGACAGAATACAGACCATTGTCCCACACCAAATGTGGAAAATGATTCATAGAATTTAGATGCTTCTGCGTAGTGTGTGCCTATATTTCTGTTTTTCATAGCCTTACACAAACCCATAGAATCTCAGAGTGAAAAGGAGTGTACTGGGTAGAACTTATTCCAGTATTAACTGTGGCAGTGCTTTGGTCAAGTTGCCTATAGTGTGAAATATAAAAGAAGAATGTTGCTGGACATGAGATGTATCAGCTAGTAATGGTTCTTTCCAGAAAACCTGATGATTTCAGTTACCTTCCTGGGTCTTATATGGTGGAAATAGAAAACCAATTACTGAAAGCTGTGTTTTGACAATCATATGCACACTTGTAAACGAACAGAGAAAGAGATACAAATGAGTAAAGTAAAATGTGCAAAGGAGTGAAGACATAAACTAAGAAATATGATGTATTAAATATGGAAAGAAACAGATTGGTAGACTTCAAAACTAATTTTAACTATCAATATGTTAGTATATATAGGATGAAAACCACTTGCAGTGTGTGTAATAATATGGATCATTTTTCATTCCCTAGGACAATAGGCTTTGAATACAAGTGTAGTAGTCTGAGCGAGAATGCCCCTATAGGCTCATAAATTTTAATGCTTTGCTCTCAATTTGTGGGACTCTTTGAGCATGTTTAAAGGGTATGGTAGGTTGAAGAATATCTGTTAACTCTAGCAAAGTTTTGAGATTTCAAAACCTGAAACTCCCAGTGTTTTCTCCATCTCCTGATTATGGATTAGGAGGTGACCTCTCAGCTATTCCTGCTACCATGCCTTTGCTGTGCGGTTGTGGATATGAAACCTCTGTGACTGTAAGGCTAGTGTGACCCTTCCTTTTAAAAGTCGCATTAGCATTTGATTTGTCACAGTTATATAAAAGAAACTTTGACAACCAACTTGGGGCTTTAACAAAAACCAAGTTCAATCAAAAGAAACTTTCAGCCGGGCCATGGTGGCACACGCCTTTAATCCCAGCACTCGGGAGGCAGAGGCAGGCGGATCTCTGTGAGTTCGAGACCAGCCTGGTCTACAGAGCTAGTTCCAGGACAGGCTCCAAAGCCACAGAGAAACCCTGTTTCGAAAAACAAACAAACAAACAAACAAAAGAAACTTTCATTATAAAATTATAAGAAGGCTTGGTCTCGTTTTAAATGAGATAAAAATTTGTGAAAAATTTTTAAGTCGTTAAATTTTATATCAGAAATAAATATTTTGTACAAGTGAGTCCAAATTATTTTAGAAATAAATAGCTTGGAAGAAGTACAGTCACATTCTCAGCATTTTTATTATTCATTCAGTCCTACAGAGGAGTTTTACATTGCATCATGTCTTTATTAGGAAGGTAAGATGTGGCTTCTCTAGTTACTCTAGGTTATATTTTAACATCTGATAATGGAGCTGGGACCCGTATATGAGTGATGATAAATGGTATTTATCTTTCTGGGTCCGGGTAATCAGTTGGTGGAGCTGCTGAGAAGGATAAAATGATATGGCATAGTTGGAGAGGGTGTGTCACTGGGATGGCTTTGAGGTTTCCATGCTCTTACTGTTTCAAGTTAGCCCTATCTCAAGTTTGAACTTTGAGATCATGATGGCAGCTCTCCACTACTGCTCAGGACTATCCTTGCTTGCCCACTGCCATGTTGCCTGCCATGCTAGTCATGGGCTCTAACTTCCAGAAGTGCCAATAGATGTTTACTCTCATAAATTGTTTTAGTTGTCAAGTCTCTTCACAGCAATAGGAAAGTTACTAAGAACCCTATGAACCACAACAGTGATCATAATGGCAAGGTATATCAGTAAAGGCATTCATGTCTTAATGGGCAATCAGTGACTGACTATATATTTATATTTAAGGTCTGTTCAACAGGTGGGCAATTATACCTGTAACTGGAACCCTAATCAACCAATACCGGGCCCACAGAAGTGGGTCCACTCCACCTTAACTGAAGGTCAGAGAGTTTAAGCCTGCTCTTTCAAAGTTGTTGACAAGAAGTCTGACTTAAGGAGTGATTATAAGCAAGATATTCTGACCTAGGGTATGGTTACTTGGGGTTTTGGGTATTATGATGGCCCATAGAGGTGGATCCACTCCACCCTGACCTTCATTTTTCAGACAGGAGGTTTGACCCGGGGAGTGGCTGCCTACAGGATACTTGGTCTAAGGTGTTGTCGCTTCATGTCCTGCCTAAAACATTAGAATGCTTAACTCAGGAGATATTGGTTTGATGTCTCAATATTTGATGAACAGACCAAGTGATGAGTGGATGCTTAAAATAAATCTCACACTAGTTCAGAAATGAGAAATAGATAGTTTATTTAGGGTTAAACTCACAAATCAGAATTCTCTGCTTGAACGGTGGACATAGATCGAATCCAGCAATCCAACAATCTGAACGAACAGCTGGCAAAAAGGAGAAAGGGGCAGATGCAGGCTCTGCATCAGCATATATGGTCTGAGAGGCCACACCCCAGTAGGCAGGTGAACACAACTGTACGACTTCCTACAGTAAATATTGAAACAAGTAGTTGTTGTGTTTGTCCTTTGTGTCATGTTAAAGCAGTCTTGCCTTCCCCCCCTTTTGGATTGGAAAATAAACACAGGCATATTCAGGATTCAATATTCACTGGGTTGCCCTCCAAGTACTATCCTGTGCCTCTGTATTTCTTTCATATCTCTGTCCCTCTTGCCTAACATTCCTAACCCACATGCTTCTACCCTGGAACTTACAAACCCATCGAGGCTGGACTGGGACAGATGTCATCGCAATGTGTGGCTATGACAAACCTGCCAGAATAGGTCATGGAATTTAGGGAACCAACATCTGCCTCTACTAAATCCAGTTGTTTAAATTTTATAAGTCAAAAATGGTAGCTTGAGTATAATAAGGTATAGTTGTACCGCCTTGTTAAGTTCTCCATTCCTCTTGCAAACTGAGGGTGTAGCCTAGAGAACGTTCTTCATCAACATTGATATATAATCCAGGAAAACAGTTCTATCTGTTCCTTCTTGGTCTTAGTTTCCTTCCAGTTCTTTTTGCATCGTATTTTCTCTAAATCTGTTGACATGACACGATCTTAAAATGTTTAGTCTTCCTTATTGATGGAATGGATGACATGAGTGTAATACCCAGGACAGAGATGAGAAATATATGCAGAAAAAGCTTTCTGTTTGGGTCTAGAAGGTCTGGAATCCCTTTCTCTGGCATAAATGACCAATATGTGGTCATTTGAGGAAAATTGTAAGCATGATAGAAGTAAGGTCTAGGAAGATGTCCTTTAGGGGATGCACTGGTCATGACCTATCTCTCTCTCTCTCTCTCTCTCTCTCTCTCTCTCTCTCTCAGATTTTAAAATCATCAAATAATAATCAGCTAGTGATATAAATGTTTACAAGAAACTATACATTACAAATAAATAGTTATCTTTCTGAGTGTATTAAGATTTTAGATTTTTTAATACCATTTAGTGATGATGTCTAATACCATAGATCTAAAGAACGGAATACTTGACATCCAGAGTGGCTTCCTCTGCTTTACAGACATTCCACATGACACAGCCATCGGATTTTATCCTCCGTCTCCAAACTAGTGTGGCCACATGTTCACATTTCCCCCAATCATTCCAGATTTATAAAAAATGATCAATAACCCTTCTTCTGGAGGAAATTGCATTTTCTCTATGGAAAAAAGCAGTCACGTTTAAACTCAGACAGTGAAGGCCTCTTGTGGATCCCGACTCTCTGACTGGGAAGCTCAGTTCTGCATGACTAATGTAAATCTGGATTTCAGTGGAAATCAGCTGTCCCAGTTCTCGGTACACCTTTAGGCCTTGGTTCTAGACAAATTAACTGGAAGTGAGCAGTGCAGTAACTACAGTCTAAGTGTTCTATTTCAGTACTCACCACTAGGAAAGGACCTCCATGCCAGTGTGATAGCGAGGCTCATAAGTATATATTCATGTAAATATAAGCATATTCAAAATATGAATATGTTTACATTTGTGGCTGCACATTTTTTGCCAACTAAAGAGCAGGCACGCTTGATAATTAGGGAATGTGATTCATGTGTAAAAGGTATTATCATGTCTCTTTTGTCTTATGCTGTAACTTCCATAGGATAATTGTCAAATCATATTTGGCACATAAATATTACTCATATCCCCACTTTTGGAAATTTAAAATATGTACATACCATTGCAGACAACTATTCATTGGTCATGTTTGCTCTTCCTCTATCAGGAGAAGCAGTTAAGGATGCTATCATCTTTTTACTTAGAGTTTTGCTATTTTAGAACCCTGTAAAATATTTGAAACTATTAGTAGTCCTCCTTTTCATGAATTTTGCCAACATCATGCTGTATCCCACATTACAGGCATTCCATATAACCTGCAGGGTCAATCTTTTGGTGAAAGAGTCAATGGACAACTTATTTCTTTAGAAATAAAGAAGCAGGAGAAGGGTAGTATAGCTACTCCTTATAATATTGATTTTCTATTTTATATACTTAAAATTTTTTAAATTTGGGAAAGGGTGGCCTTACTGCCACAGAATATTATTAGGCCCCTTCAAGTAAATTTAGGATCAGGGTTCTTTGGTAAGGTATTATGTCTGATCAATGGAGTAGCTCAGATCTAATAATTCACTGGAGCCAAGCCTACATTTGCATTTTTCTTTTTTTAAATATTAATTTATTATGTATGCAATATTCTGTCTGTATGTAGGCCAGAAGAGGGCACCAGACCTTATTACAGATGGTTGTGAGCCACCATGTGGTTGCTGGGAATTGAACTCAGGACCTTTGGAAGAGCAGGCAATGCTCAACCACTGAGCCATCTTTCCAGCCCTGTGTTTTTCTTCAGAGGACGGAAAAGCCACTGTGGATGCCTGGAAGACTGACTTAAACTGTGGAAGATTGATGAAGAGGTTCCAAGTCTTCTGCAGAAGTTTTAGATTAAGAGAAGAAAGTTGAAGAGCTACTGGGGCAACCTGGACCTGGTTCTCAAGTCTACAGTGGCCCTATTCTAGTTAGCCTTTGGGCCAACCCTGACTCGAATCAGCAAGGGACATAGAGGACGTACCCCCAGACTCTTGGGTCTGTGGGGACCCCATTCATGCAGGAACATCGATCCCTACCTATGGCCCGAATGGGTGATGGCCACAACACAGTGGAGTAGGCCATGTGATTCTAAACCTGGCCTGCAGTGATACTTCAGCCAAAACCCCACAAAAATGCCGCAGCCAAGAGCCCACCCTTATGGTGGTTAGGCCATGGGGCACTATAAGAATCTCCTAGTAATGAGGATTCATGGATCAGCCTTGCATTACAGTGCTCTGAGTGGTACAGGGAGACCCACCATCAGGCCTGGGGCTGCCCATCCCAGGATTCAAAAAGAAAAAAAATGGGCCCATCTGGTACCTTACAGTATCAGCTAGAAGGCCACTATTAGAGTGAGCAGTGGTATGGTATTGCATCTTATAGGAGAGAGAGAGAGAGAGAGAGAGAGAGAGAGAGAGAATGGTTCAGTGATGTGGGTTTCCCCTCTGTATAGCATTGGGTAATAAAGAAGCTTCTTTGACCTATGATAGGACAAAATAGAGCTAAGTGGAAAAACTAAACTCAATACTGGGAGAAAGGAGGCAAAGGAGAAACACGCCATGTAGCTGCGGAGGAGACAGATGCTGGAAGGTTCTTGGTAAGCCACGATTGGTGCACAGATTAATAGAGATGGGTTAATTTAAGATTTAAGAGCTAGCTAGAAATACTCACAAGCTAATAGGCTAAGCAGTGATTTAATTTATACAGTTTTTGTGTTATTATTTCATGGCTGGGAATGAATGAACAGCCTCTGTCAACAGATCAGGTCCTGTGGACAGAGGCAAATCTGACGAGATGTGAGAGGAAGGGAGTGGGTTGAGACAGTGAGGGAGTGCAACCCTTGACCAGGGGCAACAGCACTCAGGAAAGGGAGCCCTGCACTTTGTCTGAGCAGCACACCAGAGATGATCCTCTAGATGAGAGTACGGATGAGCCAACTTTGAGGACTGGATAACGGAAGACCTAGCCTCACCCCTCATCTGCAGCATAGCAACAAGGGCTGGCAGGGGATGACCCTCCCCTGCCCATCAACACTGAAGCAAGTAGGAGAGTTGACCCTGTGTTCATCATCCCTGGTCCATACCAGCTGCACCAGTCAGGAGAGCAAGCCCTGCACCTCATCAGGGCAGCACAATCCATCCAACACTGTTGGCACAAGTGTGGAAGAATGGATGCTGCAAGAACAAACCACACCTTTCTCAGTGGTTTTGTTACCCTCTCCACAGAGGTCTTATAAACTATTTATTTTATGTTTCTGCTCATTTGTGTAGATGTATTTGAGTGTAAATGGGTGTGTGTGTGTGTGTGTGTGTGTGTGTGTGTGTGTGTTTGTGCATGTCTCCAAGGGCTAGAAAAGAGTCATGACTGCCCTGGAAAAGGAATTACATTAGTGTCACTCACCAGTATGGGTGGTTGGGAATGAACTGGGGTATTCTAGAAGACATCCAAGTGCTCTTAGCTCCTTAGTCCTCATTCTAGATCTTTTCAACTTGGTTCAGAGTCTGTGACTGGAGAACTATGTAAATGACAAAGAAACCACCCAAACTGCCATGCAGATGGAGGGTTGGTTTGGTTTGAAATAGGTCAGTCATATCCTCTACTCCAAGCTTCAAGGAACATCTAAGAAAAAGGGTAGAGATTCTAAGGGCCAGAACATGAGAAGAGCAACCAAGGTTTTTTCAGCATATGATATAGTCACTGCACATAAAAATTCTGTACATGTGGCAATGTTCAAAAGCTACATGGGATTGAGCTTGTGGGTGTTTTATCTTGGGAAAAGGAGGGGCAAAACTACTGAACTGTATCACTCAGGGAGAATTTCCGACAAACAGCTACTGAGTACAGGGGAGTTGGGTTCTTCAATTAATAAATTGCCATCCAGGCTTCAGCAGAAAATCCAAATTAAATTCGGTTGACCACAAATAGATACAAAAGGGGGAGAATGTGCTGAGAAGTAATTGTTGAGGAATAGAAAGAAGGGATTAAAACAGGTAATTGAAAATTTGAAAAACTAAACTTTTTTATACAAATACATGAAACTGTTTAAAGATTAAAGGATCAGTAAAAATTGAAAAATAAAACACTGCAAATGTTTATTTGAAGAACACTGATGAGTATAAAACAGAATTTATATAAGTACAGGGGTAGAACTAGTACAAAGATTAAAAACACTTACTGCTCTTCCAGAGTACTGGAGTTTGTTTCCTTGTATCATGTTCACAACTTTTTCTAGATCTAGAACATCCTACACTGTAGGAGAAAATGCAGGTATAATCCAGTGGCCAGCCTACTTGGCATACCGCCCTTCTAAAGAAGAAGCATGGCTTACCATGCTCCTGAGTATTCCCAGAAGTCAGAACGCTGAATTCTGAAGTACCATGAGTAGATGGTAGCTGGCCTGCAAATGAGTCTGCACTCTTCGTGTCTCTAGTGTGCTTCTGTATAGAGACCCTGGTGGTACGGGTGCTCAGTGACCAACCTGAGCTAATGTGCTAACCTGTCAGAGTGGAAAGGCTTCCAGTAGAAGCAGTTGTTCATGTACAATGGAGCAGACGGTGCTCCCTGAAAGTGTGACTCTTTCGTAAGTCACAGGCATTACTGTCTTGTGGAGGAACACCCTGGTATACACACACACACACACACACACACACACACACACACCAAATAATTATTATCTGTGTGGAGAAATAACCTATATTTTATTTAGTGGCACAATTATTTCTAAGGGCTCTTTAGCAGTAGGGGATTAAATGCTATGAACTATCATTTTACTAACACCATTTTTTTTTTTTGGAGATGAAAGGGTTTATTTCATCTTAGAGCTTACATTTCACCATGAAGGGAATTCTGAGTAGGAACCTGGAAAGAGAAACTGAGTAATACTCCTTATTTCATTTCTCCCCTGATTTGCTCACCTTACTTTCTTTTTTTTTATATTTTAATTTTTTTTCATTTTTTTTATTGCGAAAAGAAGAAAAAAAACATAAACAAAAAACAAGTTTCCACCTCCTCCCAGCCTCCCATTTCCCTTCCCCTCCTCCCACCCTTCTCCCCCTCCTCCCACCCTTCTCCCCCTCCTCCCACCCTTCTCCCCCTCCTCCCACCCTTCTCCCCCTCACCCCACTCCTCTCCCCCTCCCTCTCCAGTCCACAGAGCTACTAACACCATTTTTAATAAGACAATAACCACCTTAGCTTCAGGTCATACATGTTTTATAGAATTTAATTTAAGTCTCCAGAAAGCAATTTAAGTAGCAGAGCCAAATCCTTAATAGTGATAAGCAGGTAAGAGTGTATCCCATTGACCTAAGTCAAAATTATAAATTTTGCTATTTTAGTTTGCTTACTATGGAAGCTAAGCATTCATTTACATGTTGATTATACATGAAGGAGAAAATGACATGCATATCTCGAATGACTAAGAACTCTGGAAATTTTATCTGTGTTGGTTCAAGTGCTTAATGTCGTAATTGTAACTGTTTCTCTAGGAGAGGTTGGGCTTTTTAGGCCTTTCCTCATGAAGGGACCATTGACAGTCTGTATTTATTATTTCCACTATGACAAAAATGCAAACAAACAAAAATAAAAATAAATAAACTAAGAGAAATCAATCATTCAAGCAAAGAAGCAAAGAAGCAACTACTATAGCACAAAATAACCTCAGGTTTGGGGCAGTTAAACTAGCTCATAGTGCAGGCCGTGGACTCCCACCAGCCATTTCTTGGAATTAAGATATTGCAGTGGCCTATCTTGGCATATTTGTGGCAAAAAAGGCCAAGAGTCAGAGAAATTTGATCTCTATTCAGATTTCTTGGGAGAGCCTGGCTGCAGAAAACATTTATTCACCCTGCCCAGAGTAACTGAAATGTGGCCAGCGGAAGACCATCCATCTTCCCTTCTCCCTCCCCCACCATCTCAATTTAAGAAAATAATGATATGAATTTTAACTCTGCTTTCATGGTCTCTCTCTTTTTTTTTATTGAAGAAAAAAAAATTTCCGCCTCCTCCCAGCCTCCCATTTCCCTCCCACTCCTCTCCCCCTCCCCCCACCCCTCTCCCCCTCCCTCTCCAGTCTGAAGAGCAGTCAGGGTTCCCTGCCCTGTGGAAAGTCCAAAGTCTTCCCCCCTCCATCCTGGTCTAGGAAGGTGAGCATCCAAACTGGCTAGGCTCCCACAAAGCCAGAACATGAAGTAGGATCAAGACCCAGTGCCATTGTCCTTGGCTTCTCAGCAGCCCTCATTGTTCGCCATGTTCAGAGAGTCCGGTTTTATCCCATGCTTATTCAGTCCCAGTCCAGCTGGGCTTGGTGAGCTCCCAATAGATCAGCCCCACTGTCTCTGTGGGTGGGTGCACCCCTTGTGGTCCTGACTTCTTTGCTCATCTTCTCCCTCATTTCTGCTCCTCATTGGGACCTTGGGAGCTCAGTCCGGTGCTCCAGTGCGGGTCTCTGTCTCTATCTCCATCCATCGCCAGATGAAGGTTCTTTGGTGATATGCAAGATATTCATCAGTATGGCTATAGGATCGGGTCATTTCAGGTTCTCTCTTCTCAGCTGCCCAAGGAACTAACTGGGGACATCTCCCTGGACACCTTTTACATCTTAATATATCAATGATTGTACAAAATGCATTGTCTCAAAGAACTCGTATCAATTTATCTGGCATACAGATGCTAGAAACCAGCCAAGGTCCTCTGGAATTGACGTCTGTGGTATCATCTGCTGAGCCATATATCCACCTCTGATTGACATTAAGATTTTAACAGAAATAAACCATAACATTCACCAATACTTTCTTCAGATGGCCACCCTGGGGTGTTGAGATAATTCAGCCAATAAAAGCTAGGCTCGAGTCTGTCAGCTGCCCTAGGAGTCTTGGGCCCTTGGCTGCTGTCGCTGTCTGCTCAAGCCTCTCGGGAACTCTGTCCGCCTGCTCAGACTGCCCAGACCGTCTGCATCTCTACCCAGCGCTGCCTCTGAGCCCTCAGCGTAGGCCCTGCGGCCGACATGAGCAAGGACCATCTCCTCAACGACTCCCAGATTGAAGCGGATTTCTGATTGAATGATTCTCACAAATACAAAGATGGAGAACACCAACATAAGGAGCACAAGAAGGATAAGGAAAAGGACCGGGAAAAGTCTAAGCACAGCAACAGTGAACATAAAGATTCTGAAAAGAAACATAAAGAGAAAGAGAAAACCAAACACAAAGATGGAAGTTCAGAAAAACATAGACAAACATAAAGACAGAGACAAGGAAAAACGAAAGGAGGGAAAGAGTAGAGCAGCTGGGGATGCAAAATTAAAGGAGAAGGAAAATGGCTTCTCTAGTTCACCACGAATTAAAAATGAACCTGAAGGGCTGGAGATACGGCTCAGTGGTTAAGAGCACTGACTGCTCTTCCAGAGGACCCTGGTTCAATTCCCAGCACCCACATGGCAGCTCACAATTGTCTGAAGATCCAGTTGCAGGGGATCTGACACCTTCACACCAATGCACATAAAATAAAGTTAAATACAGCATTAAAAAAAATGAACCTGAAGATGATGGCCGTTTTGCTCCTCCAAAAGAGGATATAAAGCCCCTGAAGAGACCTCGAGATGAGGATGATGCTGATTATAAACCTAAGAAAATTAAGACAGAAGATATTAAGAAGGAGAAGAAAAAAATTAGAAGAAGAGGATGGCAAATTGAAAAAGCTGAGTCCCAAAGCAGAAGAAGTAGTTACATTCTTTGCAAAAAATGCTTGACCATGAATATACTACTAAGGAAATATTCAGAAAAAAAATCTTTAAAGATTGGAGAAAGGAAATGACTAATGAGGAGAAAAATACAATTACCAACCTAAGCAAATGCGACTTCACACAGCTGAGTCAGTGTTTTCAAGGCCAGTCTAAGGCTCGGAAGCAGACGAGTAAGGAAGGAAAATGGAAAATCAAAGAAGAAAATGAAAAATTATTGAAAGAATATGGCTTTTGTGTTATGGATAATCATAGAGAGCAGATTGCAAACTTCAAGATAGAGTCTCCAAGGGCTTTTTCGTGGCCGAGGCAACCATCCCAAGATGGGCATGCTGAAGAGAAGGATCATGCCTGACAACATCATTGTCAACTGTAACAAAGATGCCAAGGTCCCTTCTCCTTCTCCAGGACACAAATGGAAAGAAGTCCGACATGATAACAAGGTTACTTGGCTGGTCTCCTGGACAGAGAATATACAGGGTTCTATCAAATACATCATGCTGAATCCCAGTTCCCGAATCAAGGGCAGAAATACGAGACTGCTCGGCAGCTGAAGAAGTGTGTGAACAAGGTCCGAAATCAGTATAGGGAAGATGGGAAGCCCAAAGAGATGAAAGTTCGGCAGAGAGCTGTAGCACTGTACTTCATTGATAAGGTTTTTAAGAACTTACAAATATTTATGGAGAACAAACAGCCTGAGGATGATCGTTTTGATGGATTTAATACTGGTATTCTAAATAAGCATCTTCAGAATCTCATGGAAGGTTTGACTGCTAAGGTTTTCCGTACGTACAATGCCTCCATCACGCTACAACAGCAGCTTAAAGAGCTCACAGCCCCTTATGAGAATGTACCAGCAAAGATTCTTATAACCGTGCCAATCGAGCTGTTGTGATTGTAACCACCAGAGGGCGCCACCAAAGACCTTTGAGATGAACTTGCAGTCTAAGATTGCTGCCAAGAAAAACCAGGTAGCAGATGCTCGAAGGGACCTGAAAAGTGCTAAGGTTGATGCCAAAGTCATGAAGGATGCAAAGACCAAGAAGGTTGTAGAGTCCAAAAAGAAGGCTGTCCAGAGACAAGAAGAGCTGCTGATGACGCTAGAAGTTCAAGCAACAGATGGAGGGGAGAATAAACAAATTGCCTTGGGAACTTCCGAATTCAATTATCTGGACCCTAGGATCAAAGTGGCTTGGTGTAACAAGTGTGTGTGTGGGGGTCCCAAATGAGAAGATTTACAACAAAGCCCCTAAGGAGAAGTTTGCTTGGGCCATTGATATGACCAATGAGGACTACAAGTTTTGACCAGTCTTGCCAGGGGTTCTATGAAAAGGTGTGGTTTGGGGAAGATGGGAGAGGCTGCAAGTCTTAAACAAACCAACATCTTCGCAAAAAGATAGACCTGGAGATATTATAAGGGACATCTGGGCCAGTTATCCTATGGACAACTTATTTAAAAATATTTCAGATATCAAAATTCTAAGTGTTTGATTTGTTTTGAATTTTATTTTTATTTTCCAGATTATATTGGTGTGTTTTTACAGTTAGGGTTTTGCAATAACTTCTATATTTTAATAGAAACAAATTCCTAAACTCCCTCCTCTCCCCTATTTCAGGAATTTAAATTTAAGTAGAACAAATCAAAAACCCAGCACACCTATTGGAGTTGTCACTCTATTGTCATGGGAATCAGATTTCATTAAACTTGGAGCAGTTGTGACATTGGCTGTGTTTTGGTTCAGGCACCTATTCACAGAAAAGCATGATGGGAAAATATTTCCTGACTTGAGTGTTCCTTTTTAAGTGTGAATTTTTATTACTTTTTAAATTATTTTAAAATATTTACGCCTTCTTCTTGATCTTAAAGATCGTGTAGCTTGGGGTGAGGAGAGATGAAGGGCGAGCGAGTCTAAGGATCATGAAATAAGCAGTGACTGAAACCATTTTCCCGTCAGTTTTGGTTTGGAGCATTCTTGGTGCCCTTTAAGAGATCCATCTTTTTCATTGGAGACCCCAGTCTTTCATTTGAAAGATTTTATTGTCTAAAAACTTCTACAGGTCAATAAATTTAGAGGAAAATGAGCATTTGGTCCAAGAAAAAAAACAACAAAAAGAAAAAAACCAAAAAGGAAAAGTAATAAAGATTTTAGTGCTTTTATTTTTTCTTTTGTAATTGTGTAAAAAAAATGGGGGGGGGGACATAAAAAGCAAAATTTTTAATGTGAAGACTTTTTTCTACAATAATTAGTTTTAAAGGCATTGTTAGCTTAGTATGTGTGCAGAGGCCATTCCCTCATTTTTCCTCAAGTATCTTCTATTTTTATCATGAATTCCTTTTTAATCAACTCTAGGTTATTTAAAATAAACTCCTATAACTTAATGGGAAAAAAAGCTAGGCTCACTAAATTTTAACTAAATTGCATCTCTGAACATGACCATCACAGATGTTCTTCATATGACAGTGACTGTTTTAACTAATCTTAGTCATGATGTGACTGACTGTCCTCACAGCTAAACAACCCCCATATTGGTGAGTTCAAAAATGTTCTCTTGAAGAAGATGATTGCCACCCACTCTCTGGATGAGCCAAGGGGATGTTGTTAAAAATGTACATTGGACCTGATACAGCTGCTAAAGTCTTTGATGTTTCAGGTGTGACTATGATTTCAGGATTGTCAAGAAAAGGATGTTGCCTGTCCAGCATACCTCTTGACTAGTTTGAAGAGTAACAATAGTTCAAGAAATAATAAAGTTGCATAATTGTCCTAGGAAGAATTATCCTAACCACAAGAGTCTAAGAAAAATGCAAATAAATAGATGATATCAAAAGTTAATGAGAACAGTCTAGGAATAGGGAATAATGAAAGCAAAATCATAGAAACTCAAATGCCCTCATTTCTAATAACTGTGCCAATAATGTGGGACACAACAGTGTAGGAAGCCAAGAGAACAGGGACTTGAGAACAAGAGATAAGCAATGCCAACTTAAAACTAAGTTTCTAAGTTATGTATCTACAGGATTATAGGAAAAAACCTGGTATATTCTCCAAAGGAGATACAGTAGTATAGAATATAGAACGAAGTGATTCAACCTTGGCTGATGAGTTGATTGTGAGAGTTTAGATTTCACTACAGCTAAATATTAACCACCAAAGCTAAACTTCTTTTTTTGCTTTGCATCACACTGTAACTGCAAAGACTGCTGACTGGGCACACTCTATTTTTCTACCTGTAGACGTGCCTAGTGAGAAAACATCCTTTGTTGCTTGCTATCTGCTTATGCTTGTGATATTAAAGTTACAAATCAAGTAGGTAATGATTACCAGTGGGAAAATTCAGGAATGGAAAGGATAGGAAGTAAGGGAACAAATTGGCAATTATTTTAATTATTATTAGAAACTTAAGGAAACAAATATGAGTGTAACTGTTTATGAATCTATTAAAACTATGAATATAGTATCATGGTATCCATAAAATGACTCATGCTATCCAGGGCCACGGCCACTTGTTTGAAACAGGTGGTCAGAGATTTCTTTCTTTCACCGACTTCACACATCCATCCCAGGTCATGGGACCCATTAGGAGCAAGGCTCCTAGCAGCCTATCTCTCTTGGGCAAATGATTTCCAAAAGGAGAGACTGCATAGCAGGGTTTCCTATAAGGAGTTGGTGCAATGTCCTCATTGCAAACCCGCCCCCATCAGCCCTATGTAGGATCTCTGCTAGCTTTCTCCCATTGCACACCTTCCCTGCATAGCAGCAAAGTAGGTGCCACTTGACAATGAGCTCTTTGTCTTCTGAAGTCAGACTCCACTCTCCTTCCTGCGTTTAGTCTTCTGTACCCTGAAATGTAGTACTAGTGAAAATTCTATTTTTGCCTCCAAAGAAGTTCACCTTGTAAAATGATTAATTCCTGATTAAATATTCCTTCATGCAATTTCTTCTACTTGGAGAGGCTGAGAGCAAAAGAAGCAAACAACAACGCAATACCAAGCCCTTGATCCACTCTCAAAGGGCAAGCCTGGGAAAGATTTTCAAATACTTCAATTTTGCCCCAGAATTAGTCAGTGAAAAGATGTCGGATTTAAAACTTTCTTCCTCCATGACTGGGAATTGTGACACCCTATTACAGGGCAAACCGTTCAACCCTTGCATATGATTAATGCCATTTCCCTCCATCTCGACTCTCCTCCACTGTGTAAAATGTACATTGCTTAGTTCTAACCACTGAGTCTTCCTTCTTGTGGCCTCTCTGATCTACAGAACAGGAAACTATCATAGTCAGAGATATTTCAGTGTGTCCTGTAATCCCATGGAACTCATTTAACCTGGAAATAGGATCCAAAATAGTATTATCCTGTCCACACTGGTTCAGGTTCCCAAACATGAGTTTTGAACATTACAATGGATATGTGATACAGTAGTGAGGAAATCCTGCTTAAAAATGTAGCTGTTGAAGCCGGGCGGTGGTGGCGCACGCCTTTAATCCCAGCACTTGGGAGGCAGAGGCAGGCGGATCTCTGTGAGTTCGAGACCAGCCTGGTCTACAAGAGCTAGTTCCAGGACAGGCTCCAAAACCACAGAAAAACCCTGTCTCGAAAAACCAAAATAAATAAATAAATAAATAAATAAATAAATAAATAAATAAAAATGTAGCTGTTGAGGCTACAGTGAGGGTGCAGTGCTTAAGAGTCCTTATTGCTCTTACAAAAGGCATGGATTTTATATCCTGAAACTACTTGGTGGCTCCTAATCACCTATAAATTAAATTCCAAGTGATCTGGTTCCCTTCTCTGACTTCCACAGCAAACAATCATGGTGGTTATACAAACATGCAGATAAAACATTGTGGCATACAAAATGAGATTCATTCATCTAAGGATTTTAAAATTTTTAACTGAATATTATTTATTTATTTGTTTGTTTGTTTATTGTTGTTCTACAAAGCTTTATTTTTACTTAGTCCAAGGCTTGAGGGACACCATGGCTGTTATAAAGCTGCCTAATGGCTTGAAAGGTTGAGGTGGAGGTCCTCAGGCTGACTGGTACAAAGACAAAGCCACAGCCTCTTGGATGGCAAGGGGAACTCCAAGTCATGCATGAGTGTGAAACAGTAAGGACATAGTCACCCAGAGATTGTCTGGGCATGCCAGTCTGCTTGGGTCTGGCCCTGTCAGTCTAGGGAAGTAGGTCAGGTTGTTGCCAATCTTCTTGATGGGCTTCACCTCCTCATGCAGGAGGTGGTTTTTCAAGATGTCACAGAACTGCGTCTTTGCAGGTAGAAGACAGGGAATGAAGACACAATAGGGCTTACTAGAGAATCTTCTCCTGGGCCAAGACAGGTTCCATGGCTTCTTGAGTTTTACCTCACTCACTTTAAGAGGGCTTCTGCACATCCTAGAAGAGAGTGTGGCCACAGTGACTGTTTTGCAGTTTGAAGAGATCCTAGGCACCCTCGAACTTCTCCTTGGCCAATTTGTAGAAAAGGGGCCTATACCTTCCAGAGCCACATCAAGTCAATCAAATTGTAGTTCAAACATGGTAGGTGTAGGAGGCCTGACAGTGCAAGACCACCAGGGGTTCCATGGCAGCTTCCACTTCAGTGGAATAATTCTGAGGAATCCACAAGGTCATTGCTGATCATCAGTGTGGATCTAACTGCAAAGAGATGGTGCTGGCTGGTCCTAGGAGCTGAAGGCAGTGAGCCTATAGTCCCAGAGGATGCCGCTAGAGGGACTGTAAGGTGACTGCAAGCTAACAAAGAGGGAGATCCTGGATCTTTTCTGTCCTAACACTGTTGAAACAAGACCCAGATCCACAGGACCTCCAAGGTGCTGTTCACATCTAACAGTTTCTAAAGTAAAATATTTTTTTTTTGTCTGTTGTATAGCTCTTGGTTTAAACTTGACAGTGACAGATTTTTAAATAAACTTGACTTAAGACTCGATTTGTAAATTAGAAATCTCTCCCATTTAATGGAAACTATAACCAAAAACAATATTGACCAATGTTTTATCTAACTTTTAAAAATGTTCAAATACACTATGAGCCAGGCGGTGGTGGCAACACGCCTTTAATCTTAGCACTCAGGAGACAGAGGCTGATGGATTCTGTGAGTTTGAGACCAGCCTGGTCTACAGAGCAAGTGCCAGGACAGGTTACAAAGCTACAGAGAAACTGTCTTGAAACACCCCCCCCCTCCCAATACATTATGAACTAAAAGAAATTTCGGTCAACATGCAAATTATAATTAATAGGAACTTTTTTGTGTTTGTGTCTCTCTGTATTATTCTTTTTGTTTTTGCTTTTCTTTTCTTTTTTTATACAGTGATTCTCTGCGTAGTCCTGGCTTTCCAGGAACTTGCTCTGTTGAGGAGGCTGGCCTTGCTCTCACAGAAATCCACATGATTTGGTCTCCCAAGTGCTGTGCCACCACTGTCCAGCCTAATGTGACCACTTACTTATGAACCAAATAGTACCATATTAGTTTTATAAAACAGAGTAAATATAAAGAGTACCTTTATATAAAGATTTAATAAAGATAATTTTAAAGCTAAGGAATTGCATAGTTTCTCAGTTTTAAATTACTCTGTTGATTAAAGCATTCTTTAGAGTTCCATGGTAGTGGAGGCACATACCTTCAATTCCAGGATTCAGAAGGATAGGTGGATAGATCACTGTGAGTTCAAAGCTACCCTGAACTACAAAGCATGTTCCAGGACAGCCAGGGTACTTACACAGAAACTCTCTCTTGACAAACTAAAAACAAACAACAAATAAACAAACAAAAACCATATTTATATTTTACCAGAATTAGCAATCTTTAATCTAAAGCTTATTCTTTTAAAGATATGATTGTGATCTAAATAGAAAACCTGAATGTCCAAAACATAGAGCCTAACCTGATTATTGGTAAGCCTTTTAGACTGAACAGACATCACCAGCTTAGCATTTAAACCACATTTTAAAATTTATTTTAATTTGGGAAATTAAATAATCAAAGCTTGGGAAAGTCAGTCTTCTAAGCGGAGAGCATGATCTTCGATAGGAAGGATCAACATAATAAAAACGGCAACCCTACCAAAAGCAATCCCTTCAAAATATGAACACAATTCTGCACAGATCCTGAAACAAAGATAATCAACTTCATATGGAAAAACAAAAAACCCAGGGGAGCCAAAACAATCCTGTACAATAAACAAACTTCCAGAGGTATCACCATCCCTGATATTGAGATTCATTATACAGCTACAGTAATAAAAACAGTTTGTATTGGCATAAAAACAGAGAGATTGATCAAAATTGATAATCTAACTACCTCAGGACCCAACAGTACCACTCTTGGGCATATACCCAAAAGATGCTCAAGCACATTACAAGGACATTTTCAACTATGTTCATAGCAGTATTATTTGTAATAACCAGAACCTGGAAACAATCTAGATGCCCCTCAACTGAATACTGAATAAAGAAAATGTGGTACATTTACACAATGGAGTACTACTCAAAGGTAAAAAACAATGACATCTTGAAATCTGCATGCAAATGGATGGGACTGGAAATAACTATTTTGAGTGAGGTAACACACACCCAGAAAGATAAACATAGTATGTAATTGCTCCTAAATGCATACTAACTCTAAAGCAAAGGATATTGAGTCTATAGTTTATGATCCTAGAAAAGCTAAGTAAGAAGATGGACCCTAAGAAAAACATTACATAGATCCACCTAGCAAGTCAAAATAGACAAGATTGCCTAAAATATTGGGAGCATGTGGGTGGGCGGAGTAGGTAGGGTAGAAAAGGGAGAGGAGGGGAGAAAGGGAGGAGGGAGAACTTGAGGGAATATGATGGTTGAGCTGGAGGAAAAGCAGAGATGAGAGGAAGGTAAGATATATTTTGATTGAGGGAGCCATTATGGGGCTAGCAAGAAACCTGGTTCTACAGAAATCCCCAGGAACCCACAAGGATGACCCAAACTAAGACCCTAAGCAACAGAGATGGTGCCCTAACTGGCCTTGCCCTGTAGTCAGATTGATGATTATCTTAAATATCACCAGAGAACCTTCATCCAGCAACTGATAGAAACAAAGGCAGAGACCTGTATCAGAGCACTGGACTGAGGGAACTGAGGAAACGAAGTCCAGTTGAAGAGTGGGAAGAGTGAGAATATGAGCAAAGAGGTCAAGACCATGATGGGGACACCCACTAAAACAGTTCACCTGAGCTAATGGGAGCTCACCAACACCTGTCAGGCAAAGAAGGAGCCAGCATAGGTCCAAACTAGTACCTCTGAATGTGGGTGATAGATGTATGGCTGGGACAGACTGTGGGGACACAGGTAGTGGCAACAGGATTTATCCCTACTGCTTCTACTAGCTTTTTTGGAATGGAGAGCCTTGGACCTTCTCCAAAGCAATGTGCTTTACCCTCTCTGAGGAGTGAATGGGGAGTAAGGTGGTGAGGTAGGTGGAGGGAATGAGAGAAGGGGAAGTAGTGGGAACTGGGATTGGTGTGTTAGATGGAAAAAGATAGTTTATGTCTAAAAATGTAAAGAAATAAAGAGGAGAGCATAATAGACAGGCCATCAGTCCTTTTTAATGTTATAAGTTAAATTTATCTTAGATAAGATCCTTCTTAATCTTAGAAAAATGAAGTGAGATATTAATTATTATGATTTTAATACTTATCAGCATAGCCAATATTACTTGTATGGAATAATAATACTTGGATTTTGACTGTGACTCTTTTTTGGTTTTGGATGTTTTTTCATTCACACCATGGAAATGAAATTACACACACACACACAAAATACCAAGTTCGCAATGGTGTACAGACATGCAGACACACACCCATACACATAAAAAATAACATTAAAAATTTTAGAAACATATTTTTGAAAAGGTATCCATAGCAATTTGTCCAACAATGATTTACAATGAATATTATCCAGAGGCATCCAAAATGCCAAAAAACAAAATTAAGACTTATTATTTTTGTTATGCATGAGAATTACCACAAAGGAAATCAAGTTAATATTTTCTGTAAATAGATTATTATTAACATCTCTGTAAGAATGTTAGCTCTTCTACTTCATTGAAAAAAATGAAGAGTTTTAAAGAAATAAATGGCAATATAACATATTATCAAACATTGAATACAGCCCTAAATATTTCATTTAAATATTTTACAAGTTGCTGTGGCAGAGAATTAAATTCTCTTTATTTAATAGCAGGTAAAATTATGTGTCGCTGAGGCTGAGTATTTGAATGCACTTCATATACTATAGATATTCCACTGCTCAATTCCAGTTAATTTGCCTACAATGAAGGCCTAAATATTTACTGATAATTGGATAACATGATTTCCGTTCAAATACATATTCACATTAGTCACCCAGGACCAGGGTTTCCAAGTCTGAGAGTTGGGACCTATGTTATCTGGGTTTGCCCTTAACTTTTTCCCCAGAAGAATATGTAGTTTGCTCAAGAGGATAGGCTATTAATTTTTTTAATCTGGAATGTTGTGGAAAAATGTAACCTTTTTGTCACTGTGTATTTGAGACAGAGGTGAGCTAAATTTCCTTTATAATCCCATGGTGATATTGTGCAAAATGTCTCTAAAACAAAAGAACCAGCACTGGCCGTCTAGTATTCCTTTCTACATTTATTGTATGGGAACTTCATCATTAAATGATTTAAAAATACTATAAAATTTAGTACAGTCAGAATAATTACTTTTTAGCTGTGATGTGTATTTCCTTTGAAACATTTGTATCTCAAGCCAGTTGATGTTTGATAAAGATTATAAGTCAATATTTATTTAAGAGTGCAATGCCATGTCCGATAAAAGCCCTAAAGGACATCCTTTTAGACCTTACTTGTATGATGCTTATAGATTTCCTCAATCACATGAGCACATCTTGGTCATGGTTTATACCAGAGTAAGCAATTTCTGACCTCCAGGGCCCCAACAGAGCAATTAATCTACATGTTTTCCTAGTCATTGCTTGGTATTACATTCATGTAATCTCTTCCTTCAATAAAAAAGACTGAAAATTTTAAGATTATGTCAACAAGACTAGAGAAAACATGAGACAATAAATAATTGGAGAGAACTAAGACTATGGGAGAGGAGATATAACCTTTATTCATTGATTATACTTCAGGAAAGAAAGAAGGTAACTAAATCTACATCCTCCTCTCCTCAAGATGCTAGAGGAAAGGAAAATGAAACAAGGCTGTACAAATCTACCTTCTCATACCAAAGCTAACATTTTGGATTATAACAACATCAAACAGTTGGAATTTAATCACTTATAAAATCTTTCCACAATATCTTTGAAGATTAGGACCCATGACAGAGTTTTCTGAAATTATTGTGTTTTATTTTGCTTTTAGTTGCTGTGATAAATGCCATGACCAAAAGCAACATAGTGAAGAAAGGCTAATTTAGATGACACATCCATGTCACAGTCCAATACTAAGAAAACCCATGGCAGGAAGATGAGCAGTAACCATGGAAGAACTTGATTAGTGGTTCCACTGTAGGCTGAATCATGAACAGATAACTTTCTTATATAGTACAGGACTACCTGCTATGTGATAGTGGTGACAAATACGTACTAGTCCCCCAGCCACCAATCAAAAGAATCCCTCAAAGACATGGATGGTCACAGGCTGTACTGACCAATACAATATCTAGACTGAAGTTCACTCTTCCAAGGGAACTTGGAATAAAATTGCAATAAAATTCATTAGTACACTATGACACCAAACATTCATTTTTTGAAGTTCATCTAATTTTCCAAACAAACTGAGTTTGCAACAAATTACTTTTGAAACCACAGAGACAACATTGTTAACAAATTCAGTACTCATTTGCACCACAGTGTCATTATCAGAGACTAGTCTACAGTACAGGTCTGCTCTGTTGTCCTGTGACTGCCATATATACACTATGGGACACATACGCCTAAATTTACATTGACACTCTTTCTCGTCATCTCCCACTCTCCGTCCCTTTACTTCTCACAATATTAAAGGAACAGCATGAATTATCCCTAGAGTTGGCTCACAGAATGAGTTAGTCTCTTGATCATTTCCTGTCACACATGATCGTTTGCCTCTCTGCCTGGGATTATGCAACACAAAGGATATCAGTAGAAGTAAAGTAATGGGACTTTTTAACATAAAGAAACCACAGGAATTAAACTGCATTCTTTTAAAATATTTATAACTGTGTGTGTGTGTGTCTGTGTGGCACTCAACATGGCTGCTGGGAAAAGAACTCTGTTCATCCATAAGAACACAAGAGCTCTATCTATACTGCTGACACATCTCCACACTTATGTTCTTAGTAAGTTCATTGTTCTGTAATATCGTCATACATGAAATTCTTAGACAAAGTGAAAATTATCATTTCCACATGACTGTGAATAGACATTTCTTCCATTTTAGAACTTGGGAGGCTGAAGCAAGAGGCATCTTCAAGGTAAGCCTTAGCTAAATAGCAAACCAATAACAAAAATCTTCAAAATTTAACTTACTATTGGTATTGAAGATATTTACCGACCTACCCATCAAACCAAAGGAAATTGAGCAAGACAAAACCTGGCTAGAGATTAATTTTCAAGAGGTGGAATAAGGTAATAAATCAGAATAGTCAAAAGACATGGCATAGAGGGTTGATTAAGTTCCCAGACTAGATACATATACATGTGCACTTCCAACAAGCCACCATGGTGAGACTCATTATCAGTTAGGCAACACACAGCCCTTGCAGATGGTGTCTGGTGGTCAAATATGCATGGAAATCATTAGGACATTGGGTGGTTTGAAAATCTATTGTGCTTAAAATCATCTGTTTGCTCAAAGTCCACACAGATGACTATCTATGTGTATAATATCCCAGTGTCTATACTGGATGCAAAGTTGAAACTTTTTCAGTCTAGTGAGAGAAATGTTTTCTGATACCAGCACACATAATGACAAACATTTCCTGAGGAGGCACAGAAGTCACAGTGCTAGTTAGTTTCCCCTCTCTCATCTTGTGATATTTTTAATTTCTTCGTAGAGCATGCCCCAAAAGTAATGGATTATAGAACATTATGTGATTGTGTACTACCCAGAGTTGAATTTCTTTTGATTTGTAAATATAAATTTTTATAGAAACATCATCAGCATTTTATTGCCCCCTCCCCACAAATAGGGAGTACTAGTTTGTCCCAGATAAATCTCAAACATGTTGTGCTTTTTCTAATGCATCCTAATAGGACAATAACAAAAGCACATCTTCCAGTTTACAACAGTACTTAGTGAAATTTTGTAGTAATGCTATCCTCACTGTTTTTCAGAACAAAGGTGTGAGAAATACTATGTGTAGATACTGAAAATGTGGTAAATATATATAGTGAAAAATTGGTACATGGTTATAAGCATTTAAGCTATTGAATTTGAGGGCAGTTAGATGGGATTTGGAAAATATCATGGGTGAGTGAACCTGACACAGAAAGAAAAATGCTTAGGTTTTTTTCTTGTATGCAGATCTTAGCTACCACATTTCCATGTTTATTTAACCATGTGTATAGGAAAGACAATAAAAATAGGGACAATTAGATGGAAGAAGAGTTTGTTAGAACACATCACAAAAATATTGGGAGAGAGTATAACAGTGGGTTAAAAGGTATAAGCAAAGACCGTAGTTTTAAGATTTGAAGAATAGGGTGTATGTGGTAAAAAAAAAAAATCACACCATCCATGTCACAGAGAAAGCTAGTTTAAAACCATAGTTAAAATATAGATGACTCAGTAGATATTTCTCCATTGATGATCACTGCTGCCCCAAGTGCCATTGGCTAGTAATGAGAAATTAGTGCCAAGGATGGGATACTTTCCTTTTATTTCCCAGCCCAGGCGCAACTAAGGTCTCCCTCCCTCAAATTGCAGGTTATTGCCAATATTCTTTGTTGTCCATCACAAAGCTTTTTCGAAAGGAAACATATGGTTTGTAAACAGTACATTGAGAAATCAAGTTGTAACTTAGCTAAAAATTTTCTTTTTAATAAGTAGCTCCAAAGTAAAAGCCCTTACTTTACTACATGGTAGAAAAAAAAACCACTCAATTATTACCAGCAGTAAAACCAGTAAACCACAATAACAACCGGTCAAGAAAAATATGTATTTTCAAACACTAGAATGAATATTAGAAGAATAAATCACTCCTCTCTATATAGATTTGTGAAGACCTCCAAAGAGAAAACACATATGAAACGTTTTTAAACTACTCATTTTTATGTAGTGTGAGTGTAAGAGTTGTGTGTTTTCATGTATGTGCATGTGTGTTTGTTTGGCATGTGTATGTACATGACTCCCGGGGCAAGAAAAGAATCATAAGTCGTGTGCTTGATGTGCAAAATTGCAATGTAACTCACCAAATGTGGGTTGAAAGTAAATGTGTATTTTGGAGGACACGTGCACAAAAGAGATTATGAAATGTGTATATTTGTAATTTAACTCCTAATATTTAGTACATATAAAATGAAAACCAATTATAGTAAGTGCAATAATTCCTGTCATTTTTTGCTTTTGTTTTTCTTTTTTAAAAAATTATTGCTAGTGTAGTAGGTTTGAAAACAATTGCAGTAGAGGTTCACTTGAAAATGCCCAGTAGGTTTTTTGAAACTTTGTTCTCATTAGTAGATATGTATGAGGATGATCAAGAGCTATGGGCTCTTGATGAGTATCTGTCATAATCTCTTTTGTTCTACATTGGAACTTTTTTTTTTTGGATTTTCGAGACAGGGTTTCTCCGTAGCTTTTTGGTTCCTGTCCTGGAACTAGCTCTTGTAGACCAGGCTGGCCTCGAACTCACAGAGATCTGCCTGCCTCTGCCTCCCGAGTGCCGGGATTAAAGGCATGCACCACCACCGCCCAGCAACTACATTGGAATTTTTTATTTGTTAATTGTATCTCCACCTCTATGAATATGTTATTTATTTATTTATTTTTTGGTTTTTCGAGACAGGGTTTCTCTGTGGTTTTGAAGCCTGTCCTGGAACTAGCTCTGTAGACCAGACTGGTCTCGAACTCACAGAGATCCGCCTGCTTCTGCCTCCCAAGTGCTGGGATTAAAGGTGTGCGCCACCACCGTCCGGCTGAATATGTTACTTTTTACTCATTTGTGTGTCTCTCTGTGTTTGTGTGTGCACACATATGTGTATGTGTGTGTGTGTGTTCAATAGTAAGTGTACATGTGATTGTTAGAAGACAGCTTCAGAAAATGATACATTATTTCCACCATGTAAGATCCAGGAAGGCAATGCACATAATCACATTTACTGGGAAGAATCATGACTAGCTGATGTAAATCACAGAATATCCGGAACACGCTACCAAAGAGGACAAACACTTTTAAGTTTTATTCATTCTAAACCCTTTGACTATTTTCCCACATTTATTCTAAACATAAAGGTTCTCACAAAGTGAAAAATTTATTGAGTATAATAGGAACTGTGGATGCTAAAAGATTTTCCACATGGTTATACATGTAAAGTCTGTCTCCAGAGTGAATTCTTTAGAATGGCAGCAGGAACTCTGAAGGCTTTGGACAATACTTAAATGGATCTATGCTTTAGAATTCTTTCCACTGTAAACCTGTGCATGCGGGTTTCAGAAGCTGGATGTGCTGAAGACTTTCCCACATTACAGACAATGTGTGAGATCTTTATGCTTGTTAAAATCACAAGAATAAAGAAATAGTTCATATACCATGCGTACATACAAAAGGTTTCTATCCAGTGTGAATGTTTTTACTCTTGGACCAAGTGAATCTAGTAAAGGCTTTCTGACAATGGTTACACGCATTAGGCTACTGACTAGTGTGAAAAGTTTCAGATCTGTTATGATCACAAGAGCAGCTGAAGGCTTTTCCACAATTCTTATGTGCATAAAGCTTTAATTTCAAGTGAAATATTTTATGCCTGTTAAGGTCAATAGAATGAACAGTTTCCACATCTTTTACACACACAGGGTTTTTCTCAAGTTTGTTTTTTTTCATGCAAATCAGGAGAAGTTGAAGTGTTCAAAGTTTTCCTGTAATGTATACATGCAAAAGCCTTCTCTCTAATTTGAACCCTTTCATGCATGATCAGCTGAATGGAGTGGATAAATGCTTTTCCACAATGCTTTAATGTATGAGACTTCTCTTTAATGTGAACTCTTTTCATGAGTCTTACAGAAAGTGAAATTGGTGAAGGCTTTTTCCACAATACCTATACGAACAAGGTTTCTATGCAGTGTGACTCTTGCCATGTCTGTTATAACTATTGGGGTTGTTGAATGAATTTCCACAATGCTTACTTACATAAGGCTTTTTCTCCAGGATGAATTATTTCATGGATGTTCAGATGACTACGCCAGAAAAAGGTTTTCCCACAATGCATGCATATATAAGTCCAATGCTTCTCTGTAGTGTGGCTCTTTTCATATCTGTTACACCTACTGGGTTGTTGAAGATTTTTCCACAATGCTCATGCATAAGGTTTCTCTGCAGTGTGGTTCCTCTCATGCCTGCTACGACTACTGGGGTGGTTGAAGGCTTTTCCACAATGCTTACATACATAAGGCTTTTTTCCAGTGTGAATTATTTCATGGATATTAAGAAGACTGAGACAAGAAAAGGCTTTTCCACAATGCGTGCATGTATATTGACTCTCAACCCTGTGCATTCTTTCATGAATTCTACAAGCATTGGAATTGGTGAAGGCTTTTCCACAATACTTACATGCATAAGGTTTCTCTCCAGTGTGAATTCTTTCATGAATGTTTCGATAAGTAGAACTGGTGAACTTTTTTCCACAATGCTTGCAGGCATAAGGTTTCTCTGCAGTGTGGCTCCTCTCATGTCTGTTACGACTACTGGGATTGTTGAAGGCTGTTCCACAATGCTTACATGCATAAGGCTTTTCTCCAGTGTGAATTATTTCATGTGTATTCAGAAGACTGGGACAGGAAAAGGCTTTTCCACAATACTTGCATGTATAATGCCTCTCTGCCGTGTGCATTCTTTCATGAATACTACAAGTATTGGAATTGGTGAATGTTTTTCCACAATACTTACATGCATAAGGTTTCTCTCCAGTGTGAATTCTTTCATGAATGTTTTGATAAGTAGAACTGGTGAACTTTTTTCCACAATGCTTGCAGGCATAAATTTTCTCTGCAGTGTGGCTCCTCTCATGTCTGTTACGACTACTGGGGTGGTTGAAGGCTTTTCCACAATACTTACATACATAAGGCTTTTTTCCAGTGTGAATTATCTCATGGGTATTCAGAAGACTGGGACAGGAAAAGGTTTTTCCACAATACTTGCATGTATAATGCCTCTCTGCCATGTGCATTCTTTCATGAATGCTACAAGCATTGGAATTGGTGAACGCTTTCCCACAATGCTTACATGCATAAGGTTTCTCTACAGTGTGCATTCTTTCATGAATGTTTCTATAAGAAGAACTGGTAAACATTTTTCCACAATGACTGCAGGCATAAGGTTTCTTTGCAGTGTGGCTCCTCTCATGTCTGTTACGACTACTGGGGTGGTTGAAGGCTTTCCCACAATGCTTACATGGATAAGATTTCTCTCCAGTGTGAATTCTTTCATGAATGTTTCGATAAGAAGAACTGGTGAATTTTTTTCCACAGTGCTTGCAAGCATAAGGTTTTTGTCCATTGTAACTGCTTTCATGACTGTTATGATGATTGAATTGGGTGAAGGCTTTTCCATAATATATAGAAGCATTTGGCTTCTCTCCTATGTGAGTTACTTTATGTTTCTCAAAACATGCTGCATATTTAAATGTTTTGCCACATTCCCTACAAATGTACCATTTCTTTTCAATATGACTTTTTTCATGGTTGGTAAGATCGCTGGAATCAATGAAGGATTCTTCAGTGAGATTACATATGAATTGTTTCACTTCTTTATGGGTTCCTTCATCATTCTGGTCATATGTGCATCTCATTAAGACATTCTCATTGGGTTTATTTTCAGTATGACTTCTCTCCTGAGGCTGATCAAAACAGAGACTCCTACAGGCTTCATTACACTGTTGAATTTTACTGGGTTTCTCTTCAGGAGAAGCTTCAAGTACTTGAAGTGATTCAGAATAACTGCTATCTTTCCAATGTTTCTGATGTGTAAAAGCTTTTGCCACAGCTTCCTTAAACAGTGGTGGTTTTCCTCTAGTATTTTTTCGGAGATACCCATGTAAGGATAAATGACCAATAATGTTTCTTACATAAAATGAAGTCTCATGAGCTTTTACTCTGGGTGGCATGTCTTTATTGATCATACTCTCTAGAATAGATTGCTGGTTTTTATCACACTCAGTATAACATTCATATCCATGGTCTTTCTCAATCCCCTGAAATCTGCAAAAAAAAAAAATGAGAAAAACAATACTGTAGCCGAGAGAAATATTGGAGGTTGGCCTGTGTGGAACACAACTATACTATCTCAGAGGGAACAGATAAATGGTATCAATGTCAAGGACAATATGTATGACATGGAAAGAACCTGCCATGTGTGAAGCAGTATTGATTTTACTTCTCTAAGAATTATGAAGAAGCTGTATCACAGGCTTGGAGGTTAAGAACAATTCTTAATCTTTAAGAAAACCAGATTTAATGACAGGGATTCATGAGAAGAATTTTTTTTTTGGTCACAGCAAAAGAAAGCAGACAAAACACAGTATTGATGCTCAAAGCCTTATAAGTATGAACAGAAACTAAAACCTTTTGCACATGACAGGATGTTTTGTGTAATAATCCATTGGAAACACTTTTTTCTGCCCTCCGTCCCACTTGACATATTTGTAATATTAATAGATTAAAGACATGAAATACACAAATATTGAATGTCACAATACAATACTCCATTACAAGAATTTGTGTAGACTTGTTTTTCACTTAGGTATATTTGGAGCACTTCACAAATTCTCAATTGTCCTTTGAGTTCTAAATGTATAATATAAATTATTTTCTACTGAATAAAAAATTACCCCATATTCCTGCTGAGATCTTTATAGTCTTCTTCAATATTTTCCTCTAGTGCTTTTTCTAGAAAAAAAAATCCAGAGAATACATTATGACACATTCATATTCAACATAAAAATTACTGCAATCTAGTTCTTATGATATGGGTATGCACACTAAATTCACCACATTTTCACTTCAAGAATTCAATATCAACATGATATGCATAAGTATGACACAGTTGTTCACTGACTGGATAAGCAATGGGTATATGTAGTACTTTTTACCTATGGAGATCAGGTTCAAATATGTTTCTTTCATCACATCTCTGTAGAGCTTCTTTTGACTAGAATCCAGCACTGCCCACTCTTCCGAGGTGAAGTTCACTGCCACATCCTCAAATTTTACTGGCTCCTATGAGTACATATATTAATTAGGACGTTTATTTTCACTGAAAGACCAATAAGATATATAATCATCTTGTATATATATTTCTGAAGAAACCTCTGAGTTATTGTATCAATAGGATTTACTGAAGAATATCATGGGATTCATCTTGATTACTTGATGACTCACTGTCTCATTTACTATTTTAGTGTTTCCTTTATTAGCATCTTCACACTTCTGAATTTTATGAACTTGACTCTTTAATTGTGATATGAAATAAACTGCTTCTGCCTTAGGAAACTTTTCTCATAATAATCTGTGACAGCCGGAGGAAAAGCCTGATATAAGGTAGAGCAATGCGGAAATCCAAGCAGCGATAGAGGAAGGAAGAAGGTGGAGTCAAGATGATGCCATGAGCTGTTGAAGGAGAAAAACACCAAAACTCTTCTAGTAACCCACACCTTCATGGAGACTCACACATTAATAGAAATGGGTTAATTTAAGATGTAGAGTTAGCTAATAAGAAGGCTGAGCTAATAGGTCAAAGAGTATATAATCAATATTAAAGCAGTTATTTCATAAGCAACTGTAGGAGGTAATGATCAGGACCCAGTGGGTGGAGAGAAACTGGTCCAGGGCAATTAGAGGAATGGAGAATATTTGCAACTACATAAGGGTGCCCAATATCTGGCAACATACATCTACATAAAGCCCCAAAAAACGTTTAAAAAAGTGTTTCTAGACAGGAGTCGAATTGGAGCTTCCTGGTAACTGCATTTTTTTCCAGAGAGCCTCTGTTTGCTGGTGGCTTGGAGAGATGCTGTTCCTTTAAGACATGGCATCATGATGATCATGCTGTGTCTGGAATGATTCTGGCTCTTTCAGGAGGTCCTGCTGTGGAGCACTTATGGGGTTTGTGAGCAGTATGCAGCAACATGTTTGCTGGAGCTGGGGTGGCGAACATGGTTTAAAGAACTAGTGGTACCTCCACCATACTGAAAGGCTGAGAGAGGCAGAGTCAACATCCAGGGACTCAGAAACCATACTGCTTACCATGTAAATAAACTAAACAAAGAAAAATCTCCTTGTTAGAAAAGGATTTCAGATACACAATAGGACATATTTAGACATAAAACCCCTCTAAAGGAGACATAATGTTTCAAAAATGTGCACAGGCTTCGGTGAGAGGACAAATATAGACAAGTATAAATAGAAAGTTTTAAAAAATAAAGAATTTGAAGAGAAAGTAAAAATAATATAAAACAAAAAAGTCACATAAAAATGGAAAATACACAGAGTATCTGGATTGTGCATATTATTGTATTTTCTTTGAATTTTTCACTGCAGAGAGACATTTGATTCTAGGGACTGATAAACTAAATATATATATATAGTATTTTGACTTCCAAATTTGAGTTTAAGGATATGTTACTTTGATAAAGATGTTCTGCTTTTGTTTTCACACATGAAGAGCACCTGTGGATTCCTTCCAGGCCAATGTGTTTTGATGGAACAAGAACCACCCAAAAAGGTCTCCATGAACCCTAAAAATACTTCACCCAACAACAGCAGGAAGTAGTTTAGAAAAAACAATGTACAGACACCGTAAATGTTTGTTTATAATTGTTTGCTTTCATTTTAAGTGAGTTGATTAGAAGTGGTTAACAGTCACAGTCAATCTCCTTTTTAAAAAGAGGGTGGGGTGGAATATGATATAGAAATGAATACTTTACATTGGTATGGACTTTGGTTTCTCAGTAAAAAAATTTAGGTCAATTTTGTTATATGTATATTTCTAGTCTTGCTTAAAGTATTAGATTTATAAAGTTCATTTAAAAATGTAATGCATAATTAAAAATTACAGATTAATAGATAGTCATTAACAATAGTCAAACTTGTAATTATGTAAGTTATGTTTCCTAGATATACTGAGATATTTTTCAGTTAGATAATCTCCAACACTTCAAAGTCCTAGAGAATATGGCATTTAAAAGGCTTTAAGAACTTAGACTTTTTCAAAAGTAACACACGTCTGCTTCTGGCAGCACCAATTACTTTGGAGAGGTTGATGGGCACTGAAGAAACTCATTACAGAATTTGCCTTCAATGTGACAAGGCGCTAGCCATTTAAGCAAGAAACTGCTCTTCCCTGGACTGATTCACAGTAGTCTGTATAAATTGGACATGCAGGACCCACATCTGGCAAGGAGATTACCTCCCACCTGAACCCAGCTTCAGGCACTGCCTGAATTCCCAACAAGTCAGGATACCTTTCTCATCAAAGTTGTAGGTATCCTGAGTACCTTCCCTTCACAGTTGTAGGTAGGTATTGCCGGACTTTCAGACAAGTCAGGATACCTTTCTCATCAAAGTTGTAGGTATCCTGAATACCTTCCCTTTCACAGTTGTAGGTAGGTATTGCCGGACTTTCAGACAAGTCAGGATACCTTTCTCCTCATAGCTGTAGATACTCAGCATACTGTCACAAAACAGCCACAAGTATAGTCTGGCTTCCTGATAAGTCAGTATACTTTTCTCTCCAGAGCTGTAACACTTGCAGGTATAACCTGACTTCCCAACAGTCAGGATACATTTCCGTCCAGAGATGTAATACTTGCAGCTAACACACAACTCTCTCTGAACAATGAACCTAGCCAACTTTTGGGCATCCTTCTCGGAACAATGAACTTTATAGGGCTGTATCAATATCTTATTAAAAAATTGCAACAATGGCCATCCAGATAGAAACTAAACAGAAAAATAAAGAAACAGATGTTATGACTCAAAAAGATGTAGCAGATATCTATAAATACACAAACACAGAATTTACCTTCTTATAACCCTTCTCCAAAACTGACTATGGAACTGAGTATGTAACCATCTCCAAAACTATGTAATTGGCCATAAAGCAAGTCTCAACAGATATAAAAAATTGAAATAACCCCTGTATCTTTTTGAACTACCAAGGATTAAAGCTGGATTTCAACAACAACAGAAAGCCTACAAACTCATGGAAATTCAGCAACTTTCTACTGAGTTACCACTTGATCAAGGAACAAAAAAGATAGAAAGAAGTTAAGGAATTCCTAGAATTCAATGAAAATAAATGGTCAACATACCTAAATTATGGGACACAATGAAAGCTGTACTAAGAATAAAGTTCATAACACTGAGTTTCTTATGCAGAATTTGGAGAGATCTCATACTCAAGACTTAACACATACCAGATTTAACAGCACAAAGCTGTAGGACAAAAGGAAGCATATACATCCAAGAGCAGTAGATGGCATGAAATAACCAAATAGAGGACTGAAATCAATAAAACACAAAGAGAACAATCCCAAAGAACCAATGAAACAAAGAGTTGGTTCATCAAAAAAATCAACAAAATAGATAAACCCTTATCAAAAGTAAAGGCAGAGAGCAAATATCCAAATTAACAAAATCAGAAACAAAAAAAAATACATAACAACAGACTCTGAAGAATTCTGTAGGATCATTAGGTCATATTCAACAAGCTTTACTACATAAAATTGAAAAAAGGAATGGACAAGTTTCTTGATAGATACCACTTATCAAAGTTTAAACAAGATCAGATAAAAAGTCCAAATAGACCAATCCCTCCTAAAGCAATAGTAATCAATAATTTTTTTGATTATTTTATTGTTTTATAAATAATACCATTCAAAATTTCCACTTCCTCCCCTCCTCCCATTTCCCTCCTGCTCTCACACTCAGTCTCCCCCCTCCCCCTCCAGTCCTAAGAGAGGGCAGGGTACCTTGCCCTGTAAGAAGTCCAAGGCCCTCCCCCTCCATCCAGGCTTAGGAACGTGTGCATCCAAATAGACTAGCATCCCCCAAAACCAGCACATGTGGTAGAGTCAAATCCCAATGCCTTTATCATTGGCTTCTCAGTCGGTCCCAATTGTCAGCCACATTCAGAGAGTCCAGTTTGATCACATGCTTGTTCTGTCCCAGTCTAGCTGGCTTTGGTGAACTCCCATTAGCTCAGGCACCCTGGACCAACCCCTTGTAGTCCTGATTCCTTGCTCATATTCTCCCTCCTTCTGTTCTTCAACTGGACCTTGGGAGCTCAGTCCAGTGCTGCAATGGGGTCTCTGTCTCTATCTCCATCTGTCGCCAGACGAAGGTTTTATGGTGATATTCAAGATAGTCATCAGGAACACGCCCCACTGGATGGCCAGAAAAGTTTCTCAATAAAATTTTTCAACGAAAAGACTTTCAGGGACAGATGGTTTGAAGGTAAAATTCTACCAGCATTTCAAGGAACAGTTAATACCAATACTCTTCAAATTATTTCACAAACTAGAAACAGAAGGAACACGGCCATTTTTTTCTATGAGCCAACAGTCAGCAAGACGCCAAAACCACACAAATACTCAACAAGAAAAGAGAATTACAGACCATTTTTACTCATGGACATTGACGTGAAAATACTCAATAAAATACTGGCAACCAAATCTAAGAACACATCAAAAAGATCCTCTACCATGATCCAGAGATACACAGATAGTTCAACATAAGAAAATCTGTCAATGTAAGCCTCCATAGAAACAAAATAACTGGAAGAAAAAAACCACATGGTCATCTCATTAGATGCTGAAAATCCTTTGACAAAATCAAAGACCCCTTCACAATGAAAGTCTTGGAGCAATCAGAGATAAAAGGTCATACTGAAACATAATAAAGAAGTATACAACAAATCAAACGACAACATCAAATTAAATGAAGATAAACTCAAAGCAACTCTATTCAAGAAAAAGACAAGACTGTCTACTCTATCAATACCTATTCAATATAGTACTTCGAGTTCTAGCAAGGGGATACAAAATAGAATGGAACAAGTGTCCTTCTCTAATTCCTGTTTCAGTCCTAGTGTTTATCTCAGCAATAAAAAGCAAATTTAAAGGACATGGCTTATTGGGTTGCTCCTCAACACATCCTCAGTTTCATTCTGAGCCGGGCGATGGTGGCGCACGCCTTTAATCCCAGCACTCAGAGGCAGAGGTAGGTGGATGTCTGTGAGTTCGAGACCAGCATGGTCTACAGAGCTAGTTCCAGGACAGGCACCAAAGCCACAGAGACACCTTGTCTTGAAATGCCCCCGCACCAAAAAAAGCTCTTCTGAGGCTAAAGAGGTAAGTCAGACGTTTGGAGGACTGATGGTCTTCCAGAGAGACCACGCTTGGTTCCCAGCACCACAGGTGGCTCCCAACTGTCTGTAACTGCAACACCAGGGGATGGGGATCTTACACACTCTTTTTCTTTTTCTTTCTTCTTTTAAATATCAACTAAAAGGATTTATTTCAGCCAGCTGAGACTACACTCAGGTATTCGAGACCTAAGGGAAGCCCCAAGCACTTAGACCAAATCCCACATCCTGTAATCTTGCTCAACAGTGCAGGGGGAGCTTTTGCCCCAGCAGGCAGTTTAACAGTAGCCAAGATAAGCAGTAGCTGGAGGGGGAGGTCTTATACCCTCTTTTGGCCTTCAAAAGAGGTCAAAATGTATTCACATACTACATGAAAGCTGAATACAGACATACATGCAAATAAAGCATGCATGAAGAACAAATAAATCTAAAAACCAAGATAACAACAACACACATCTCTTATAGATAAAGCCCCGAGAAAACATCATAAAAATACATCAAGTACTTCTGAGTAAGTTTTTTTGTAATGAGCCACTGAAAAATCTCTTACATAGTTAAATATTGCAGCATATTTTGGTGACATTCAGAAATTACAGAGATGGGATATTCAAATTCTGAATGATCATATACAGTTGCAGTTTTATAAACATCCATGTTCAAATTAATTTATACTGATATATATTTAGATAATATACTAGGTTCTCAGTTGTCTTATCATACTCAAATGCTTGATGAAAATTCCTCTCTCTTGAGTATAAATTACCCCAGATTTCTCCTGAGACTCTGGTAGTCCTCTTCAATATTTTCTTCATGTGTTTTCTCTAGAAGTAAACCCAAAGAAATCATGACTTAGTCAACATTACAAAAATTTATTACATTCTAAATTTTATGATGTGACCAGGCACATTAACTTCACTCCATGTTCCCTTTCGATATTTCAAACCAAAAACCACTAAACACGTAAGCAGGAAATAGTTGTCTGAATGAATAAGCTAAGGAATCATAGTGTGTTTTACCTATGGAGATCAGGTTTAGAATTTTCCTTCATCACATCTCTATAGAGCTTCCTTTGACTAGAATTTAATAAAGTCCATTCGTCTGATGTGAAGTTCGCATCCATATTCTCAAAAGTCACGGGCTCCTAAAACAGTGCACATATTAGGATGGGTGGGTTTACCTGACAGGTTGATAGGATGCAGAACCGTCTAGCACATGTGCTTCGGAAGACACTTCTAAGTGGTTATGCAGATAAAGGTTAACATGAGGAATTATAGGGATTACATGAGTTAATGTGAGAAAAACCACTCATGGTGCATGGAAGCAATCTCTGACTTGTATGCAGGATTATATTAGAAGAAGAAAGGAACTGACGAACATATAGCCACACATTGTAAATTGTGCTTATGATTTTGTAGACAGAAGTTTCTGTACCTTGGTCCTTCCGTGTTAAGTCCCAAAGAAACACACAGAGGCTTATATTAATTATAAACTGCTTAGTCTATTAGCTCAGGCTTATTATTAAATAGCTCTTAGAACTCAGATTAAGCATAATTCTTGTCTATGTTGAGCCAAGTGGCTTGGTACCTTCTCTCAGTGCCTGGATGGTCTTTAGCTCTCTACCTTACCTCTTCCCAGATTTCTCTTAGTCTGGTGGCCCCCAACTACACTTCCTGCCTAGCTACTGGCTAATCAGCATTTTCTTAAACCAAATGGGTGACAAATCTTTACAGTATACAAAAGGATTATCCCACAGCATGATTGGACCATCTGTTTCACTCTCTAGCTTTAAAGTTACTATCATGATTTACTAAACCCTTCAACCATGAGAAGAATTAAACTTTTACTGCCTTACGTCATTTTGTCAGGTAGTTTATCACAGCCATAGGAAAAGGCTAATATAGGAATAGACACAAAGAAGTTGGGCCAGTGTTGAAAATAAGCCTGACCAGGTTCTCTAGGCATTTTAAACTTGTGTGTGCGTCTGTTGGAAAATAGTTTTTTTCTTTTTTTTTTTTTTTTTTTTAAATTTATTTATTTATTAAGGATTTCTGCCTCGTCCCCACAACCGCTTCCCATTTCCCTCCCCCTCCCCCGATCAATTCCCCCTCCCTCATCTGCTCGAAGAGCAATCAGGGTTCCCTGACCTGTGGGAAGCCCAAGGACTGCCCACCTCTATCCAGGTCTCGTAAGGTGAGCATCCAAACTGCCTAGGCTCCCACAAAGCCAGTACGTGCAGTAGGATCAAAAACCCATTGCAATTGTTCTTGAATTCTCAGTATTCCTCACTGTCCGCTATGTTCAGCTAGTCCGGATTTATCCCATGTTTTTTCAGACCTAGGCCAGCTGGCCTTGGTGAGATCCCAATAGAACATCCCCATTGTCTTAGTGTGTGGGTGCACCCCTCGTGGTCCTGAGTTCCTTGCTCGTGCTCCGTCTCCTTCTGCTCCTGATTTGGACCTTGAGATTTAGCACAGAGAAAGAGAGCGAGCGAGAGAGAGATCATCATAGAAGACAAAGCAAATTTGAGCAGACCATTTGGTAGATGCGGTCTAGACAAAAATGATGAAAGAAATGCTTACAGAAGACACATAGATCAGGAAGTCTCAGAGTAGAACAAGGATTCAGTTTTGAAGTAAGATGGAGGTCATTAATTTCTAATTTCTTCAATAACCTAGCTTCTTTCTGCCCTGGGACCAGGAACATAAAGGAACTTATGTTTAAAAACAATGAAGTACTTTAGGAAGTGAAAAAGAGTATAAGCAAGCTTAAAATTTTAAGACATGACGTGATGATAAAGCAGTTATAATTGGTATGAAATTAATTCTAGGCCCTGGGAGAATAGCGAGACAGAACAAGAAAAACAACCTGAGACTTTACTTGGGTTTTGCACCCAACACCCTGTGAGTATTGTTTGAACAGTCATCTGTATATAACCTTGAACCACATCTGCTATCAGGTTTCATGTTTAAGAAAAATAGCAATGTGTTAGCCCCTCAAACACCTTATTAATCCCTTACATCTATTTAATTGCATTTTGAAACACATCTGGGAACAATGAAAAATGGCCTGAAAGTAATGTGCCATTTTGGGGCACGTGTACCATAAGTCAAACTGTGTTTTCAAAATTAGCATCTAAGGAAAGTCTTTTTACCACTTTTCATGTGAATAAGGCATATGATTAAAATCAGAGGCATGATGGGAAAGGGCATATGCAGGGAGCAAGGCTTTCCAAATGTCCCCCTTTCTGTCAAAACGCAGAACCTGCTGTTCATTCTTAGACACCAAATCTATCTTTAAAAGCCCCAGGCAACTCTTTTGGCGCGTAGCATCGCCCAGCGCAGCCTATCTGGGCGCTGGGTCCGAATACCCGGGGCTCCCGGGCGGGCAGCAGTTCCTTTGTCTCTGTGGCCTGCCTGCACCAAGCGGGGTAGGCGCTTTGTCTGCGGGCTGCCCAACCAGCACGGAGGCCTGATCTTTCGGCGCCAGGAGACCCAGCATTGGGGTGAGTTTCTGGCCCACGGCGCCAGCCTGGGACGGGGAGCTCGGGGGTTTCTTGGCCCCCTGTCCTGCTTGGGCTCTCTGCTGCCTCTTTCTTCCTGGCCCACCCAGCTTCCGTCCAGAGCCCTCCCCACTTCGCTCCCACTGCCCTCTTTTGGCGCGTAGCATCGCCCAGCGCAGCCTATCTGGGTGCTGGGTCCGAGTACCCGGGGCTCCCGGGCGGGCAGCAGTTCCTTTGTTTCTGTGGCCTGCCTGCACCAAGCAGGGTAGGCGCTTTGTCTGCGGGCTGCCCAACCAGCACGGAGGCCTGATCTTTCGGCGCCAGGAGACCCAGCATTGGGGTGAGTTTCTGGCCCACGGCGCCAGCCTGGGACGGGGAGCTCGGGGGTTTCTTGGCCCCCTGTCCTGCTTGGGCTCTCTGCTGCCTCTTTCTTCCTGGCCCACCCAGCTTCCGTCCAGAGCCCTCCCCACTTCGCCCCCACTGTCCTCTTTTGGCGCGTAGCATCGCCCAGCGCAGCCTATCTGGGCGCTGGGTCCGAGTACCCGGGGCTCCCGGGCGGGCAGCAGTTCCTTTGTTTCTGTGGCCTGCCTGCACCAAGCGGGGTAGGCGCTTTGTCTGCGGGCTGCCCAACCAGCACGGAGGCCTGATCTTTCGGCGCCAGGAGACCCAGCATTGGGGTGAGTTTCTGGCCCACGGCGCCAGCCTGGGACGGGGAGCTCGGGGGTTTCTTGGCCCCCTGTCCTGCTTGGGCTCTCTGCTGCCTCTTTCTTCCTGGCCCACCCAGCTTCCGTCCAGAGCCCTCCCCACTTCGCCCCCACTGCCCTCTTTAGGCGCCTGGCATCGCCCAGCCCAGCCTATCTGGGCGCAGGGTCCGAGTATCCGGGGCTCCCGGGCGGACAGCAGTTCCTTTGTTTCTGTGGCCTGCCTGCACCAAGCGGGGTAGGCGCTTTGTCTGCGAGCTGCCCAACCAGCACGGAGGCCTGATCTTTCGGTGCCAGGAGACCCAGCATTGGGAGAGCCAACATTGGGGAGAGACAGCGTTTGGTAGGCAAGGAGACCTAATCCGGTAAAAGAAGATCCATAGGGAGCATTTGGAAGAAGAGATGGGCCGACGTCAAGGCAAGAATTCGCCCAACAAGCTGAAAAGCAACATGAAGCTACCAGAAACAAGCGACCTCACAACGGGAGGACAAGAACCCCTTAATCAAGAGGAAGGAGAAAAGATTGACTTCATGAAAGTGATTGACACCCTTAAACAGCATGTAAAAAACGCCCTTATAGAAATGGATGAGAAATATAACAGAAAGTTTGAAGAATTGAATAAATCAGTGAATGATACCCTAGAAAACCAAGGAAAAACAATGGAAACAGTTCAAGACCTGAAAACTGAAATGGAGGCAAAGAAGAAAACACAAACAGAGGGCCGTCTGGACATGGAAAATCTAGGTAAACGAATAGAGACTACAGAAACAAGCATAACCAGCAGAATACAAGAGATAGAAGAAAGACTCTCGGATTCTGAAGATACCATAGAGAAAATAAACACACTGATCAAAGAAAACAGCAAGTCCAACAAACTCTCATCACAAAACATTCAGGAAATATGGGACACAATAAAAAGACCAAACCTAAGAATAATAGGAGTAGAAGAAGGAGAAGAAGGGCAGCTCAATGGTCCAGAAAATCTATTTAATAAAATTATAGAAGAAAACTTTCCCAACCTAAGGAAAGATTTTCCTATGAAGGTGCAAGAAGCATACAGAACACCGAATAGGCTGGATCAAAAAAAAACATCCCCTCGCCATATAATTATCAAAACACAAAGCATACAGAATAAGGAAAGAATATTAAGAGCTGCAAAGGAAAAAGGCCAAATTACTTATAAAGGTAAACCTATCAGACTTACACCTGACTTCTCTATGGAAACCATGAAAGCCAGAAGGTCCTGGATAGATGTACTGCAGAAACTGAGAGACCATGGGTGCAAGCCCAGATTACTATACCCAGCCAAGCTTTCATTCACTATAAATGGAGAAAATAAAATTTTCCAGGATAAAAACAAATTTAAACAATACGCAGCCACAAATCCAGCCTTACAGAAAGTAATTGAAGGAAAATCACTAACCAAGGAGTCCAACAATGACCACAATACCTCAGACATCTAGAGACCCTTCACCAACACAAAACAAAGAAGGGAAACACACAAACTCTACGACTAAAAAAAAATGACCGGAGTTAACAACCACTGGTCATTAATATCACTTAATGTCAATGGACTCAACTCACCTATAAAAAGGCACAGGCTAAGAGATTGGATAAGAAAACAGGATCCAACATTCTGCTGTTTACAAGAAACACACCTCAACCACAAAGACAGGCACCTACTCAGAGTAAAGGGCTGGGAAAAGGCCTATCAAGCAAATGGTCCTAAGAAACAGGCAGGTGTGGCCATACTAATCTCTAACAAAGTTGACTTTAAACTTAAATCAATCAGAAGAGATGGAGAGGGGCATTTTATACTCATAACAGGAACAGTTCATCAGGATGAAGTCTCAATCCTGAACATCTATGCCCCTAATATAAAAGCACCCACGTACATAAAAGAAACATTGCTAAAATTCAAGGCAGACATCAAACCGCACACACTAATAGTAGGAGACTTCAACACTCCTCTCTCACCAATGGACAGGTCAATCAGACAGGAACCTAACAGAGAAATAAGAGAATTAGTGGAGGTAATGAATCAAATGGACTTAACAGACATCTATAGAACATTCCATCCAAATAGGAAAGAATATACCTTCTTCTCTGCAGCTCATGGAACCTTCTCGAAAATCGACCACATAGTCGGTAACAAAGCAAACATCCACAGTTACAAAAAAATATTAGTAACCACCTGTGTCTTATCAGATCACCATGGATTAAAGTTAGAATTCAACAATAATGCTACCCCCAGAAAGCATACAAAGTCATGGAAACTGAACAGTCAACTATTGAACCATAGCTGGATTAAGGAAGAAATAAAGAAAGAAATTAAAGTCTTCCTGGAATTCAATGAAAATAAAGAAACAACATACTCAAACTTATGGGACACTATGAAAGCAGTCCTAAGAGGAAAGTTCATAGCACTAAGTGCCCACTTAAAGAAAACAGAGAAAGCTCACATTGGAGACTTAACAGCCCACCTGAAAGCTCTAGAAAAAAAAGAAGCAGACTCACCTAGGAGGAGTAGAAGACTGGAAATAATCAAAATGAGGGCTGAAATCAACAAAATAGAAACACAGAAAACAATACAAAAAATCAATGAAACAAAAAGCTGGTTCCTGGAGAAAATCAACAAGATTGACAAACCACTATCCAAGCTAATCAAACGGCAGAGAGAGAATTTGCAAATTAATAAGATCAGAAATGAAAAGGGGGACATAACCACAGACACAGAGGAAATTCAGAGAATCATTAGATCTTACTACAAAAGCCTATATGCCACAAAATTGGAAAATGTAAAGGAAATGGATACTTTTTTAGATAAATATCATATACCAAAGTTAAATCAGGACCTGGTGAACAATCTAAATAGACCTGTTAGTCGCGAAGAATTAGAAGAGGTTATCAAAAACCTCCCTACCAAAAAAAGCCCAGGACCAGATGGTTTCAATGCGGAATTCTACCAGATCTTCCAAGAAGATCTAATACCTATACTCCTTAATGTATTCCACAAGATAGAAACAGAAGGGTCATTACCAAACTCCTTATATGAAGCCACAATTACTCTGATACCAAAACCACTCAAAGACTCAACCAGGAAAGAGAACTACAGGCCAATCTCACTCATGAATATCGACGCAAAAATCCTCAACAAAATACTGGCAAATCGAATCCAAGAACACATCCGAAAAATTATCCATTATGATCAAGTAGGCTTCATTCCTGAGATGCAGGGCTGGTTCAACATACGAAAATCTATCAATGTAATCCAGCATATAAATAAACTGAAAGAAAAAAACCATATGATCATTTCATTAGATGCTGAAAAAGCATTTGACAAAATTCAACATCCATTTATGTTAAAAGTCTTGGAGAGATTAGGGATACAAGGGTCATACCTAAATATAATAAAAGCTATATACAGCAAGCCGACAGCTAACATCAAATTAAACGGAGAGAAACTCAAAGCCATCCCACTTAACTCAGGAACACGACAAGGCTGTCCACTCTCCCCATACCTCTTCAATATAGTGCTTGAAGTTCTAGCAATAGCAATAAGACAACATAATGGGATCAAGGGGATTCGAATTGGAAAGGAAGAAGTTAAACTTTCGTTATTTGCAGATGATATGATAGTGTACATAAGCGACCCCAAAAACTCCACCAAAGAACTCCTACAGCTGATAAACAGCTTTAGTAATGTGGCAATACAAGATCAACTCCAAAAAATCAGTCGCCCTCTTATACACAAAGGATATGGAAGCAGAGAGGGAAATCAGAGAAGCTTCACCATTCACAATAGCCAAAAACAGCATAAAATATCTTGGGGTACATCTAACCAAGGAAGTGAAAGATCTATTTGACAAGAACTTTAAGGCATTGAAGAAAGAAATTGAAGAGGATACCAAAAAATGGATGGACCTCCCTTGCTCTTGGATTGGGAGGATCAACATAGTAAAAATGGCAATTCTACCAAAGGCTATTTATAGATTCAATGCAATCCCCATCAAGATCCCATCAAAATTCTTCACAGATCTGGAGAGAACAATAATCAACTTTATATGGAAAAACAAAAAACCCAGGATAGCCAAAACAATCCTATACAATAAAGGATCTTCTGGAGGCATTACCATCCCTGACTTCAAACTCTATTACAGAGTTACAGTAATGAAAACAGTGTGGTACTGGCATAAAAACAGAGAAGTCGACCAATGGAATCGTATAGAAGACCCGGATTTTATCCCACAAACCTATGAACACCTGATTTTCGATAAAGGAGCTAAAAGTATAAAATGGAAGAAAGAAAGCATCTTCAACAAATGGTGCTGGCACAACTGGAAGTCATCTTGTAGAAGAATGAAAATAGACCCTTATCTATCACCGTGCACAAAACTCAAGTCCAAATGGATTAAAGACCTCAATATCAGCCCGAACACACTGAACCTGATAGAAGAGAAAGTGGGAAGTACCCTACAGGAGCTGGGCACAGGAGATCGCTTCCTATGTATAACCCCAGAAGCACAGACATTAAGGGCAACATTGAATAAATGGGACCTACTTAAACTGAGAAGCTTCTGTAAAGCAAAGGACATAGTCAATAAGACACAAAGGCAACCTACTGATTGGGAGAAGATCTTCACCAACCCCACAACAGACAAAGGTCTGATCTCCAAAATATATAGAGAACTCAAGAAACTAGACTTTAAAATGCTAATTAACCCAATTAAAAAATGGGGCACTGAATTGAACAGAGAATTCTCAGCAGAGGAAGTTCAAATGGCCAAAAGACACTTAAAGTCGTGCTCAACTTCCTTAGCAATCAGGGAAATGCAAATCAAAACAACTTTGAGATATCATCTTACACCTGTCAGAATGGCTAAAGTCAAAAACACCAAGGATAACCTTTGCTGGAGAGGCTGTGGAGGAACGGGTACCCTCATCCATTGCTGGTGGGAATGCCATCTTGTGCAACCACTGTGGAAGTCAGTGTTTCGGTTTCTCAGGAAATTCGGGATCAACTTACCCCTGGACCCAGCAATACCACTCCTGGGAATATACCCAAGAGATGCTCTATCATATGACAAAAGCATTTGTTCAACTATGTTCATAGCAGTATTATTTGTAATAGCCAGAACCTGGAAACAACCTAGATGCCCTTCAATGGAAGAATGGATGAAGAAAGTATGGAATATATACACGCTAGAGTACTACGCTGCGGTAAAAAACAATGACTTCTCGAATTTTGCAGGCAAATGGATGGAAATAGAAAACACTATCCTGAGTGAGGTGTCCAAGACCCAAAAAGATGAACATGGGATGTACTCGCTCATAATTGGTTTCTAGCCATAAATTAGGGCCACGGAGTCTACAATAGGTGAACCTAAAGAAGCTAAGTAAGAAGGTGAACCCAAGGAAAAACATATAGTTATCCTCTTGGCTAAGGGAAGTAGACCCAATTGCCGGGGAGAAAATTAGGATCTTGGGGGTGGGGTGGGATGGGGGTAAGGGGAGATGGGGAGAGAAAAGGTAGAAGGGAAGGAGGGGGGACTTGGGGAATCAGGAGAATTGGGATAAAGGAAAGGTGGATAGGGGAGCACGGAACCACAATTCTTAGTTAAGGGAACCACTTTAGGGTGAGCAAGAGATTTGACCCTAGAGGGGCTCCCAAGTGCCCAACATGAGGTTCCCAGTTAGTTCCTTGGGTAGCTGAGGATTGGGAACCTGAAATGACCCTATCCTAGAGCAATACTGACGAATATCTTGCATATCATCATAGAACCTTCATCTGGTGATGGATGGAGACAGAGACAGAGACCCACACTGGAGCACTGGACTGAGCTCCCAAGGTCCCAATGAGGAGCAGAAGGAGGGAGAACATGAGCAAAGAAGTCGGGACCACGAGGCGTGCACCCACCCACTGAGACAGTGGAGCTGATCTACTGGGAGCTCACCAAGGCCAGCTGGACTGTGACCGAAAAAGCATGGGATAAAACCGGACTCTCTGAACATGGCGAACAATGAGGGCTGATGAGACGCCAAGGACAATGACACGGGGTTTTGATCCTACTTAATGTGCTGGCTTTGTGGAAGCCTAGCCAGTTTGGATGTTCACCTTCCTAGATATGGACGGAGGGGGGAGGACCTAGGACTTACCACAGGGCAGGGAACCTGGACTGCTCTGTGGACTGGAGAGGGAGGGGGAGAGGAGTGGGGGGAGGGGTAGAAGGGTGGGAGGAGGGGGAGAAGGGTGGGAGGAGGGGGAGGGAAATGGGAGGCTGGGAGGAGGTGGAAACTTGTTTTTTGTTTATGTTTTTTTTCTTCTTTTCTTAATAAAAAAAATTATTAAAAAAAAAAAAAGCCCCAGGCAATAATTGGTGACCCAACCCTGTTCATATCCACAGTTTGGATATTTTAGGAAGATTATTGAAAAAGAGTTTCTGTGGGAGCACATTCTGTTCCTTCAGTCAATAGCCTTTAAGGTACCAGCCCACTTGGGCATTGTCTCTTATACTGAAAAGCAGTGGTAAACATGAGCCTGTTCTCTTGCTTCTGGCTCCTGCTTCCGGCTGCTAGACTTGGTTCCTGTTCACATACAGGAATGTTGTCGAGGATAGTGATCTGTAAATTTTCCCCTTAAATAATAACCCTTTTATTATTCGTAATTCTGAACTGGTGTGGGATTGTTTTGTGACTTACATCATCATCCTGTGCCCAAACGTTTGGTTTTAGAACGAGCTGGCTCTATTGTCTGCCACCAGCTCGGAGTGTGCCTGACAAGGCATAAGACCCCTCCCTCAGCTGACCGTGGCCTGTGCATGGAGCCAGAAGTTCATTTGGATATAGACTTTTCACGGAGCGGCGATTTTTCTTGCTGCTGACTAACCGATCAGGGCCTACTACAGGACACACAGGTTGTGATTTCTATTAATAACCTAGCTAGGTTAGTTTTGTAGGTGGCCTGCAACATCTACTGGTAGGTAATGGTTATTGCAGCTAATCCAGCTAATTAAACCACAGGTAAAAGTTAATATTCTAAACATAGATCATAAGTTGCTAATTTAAAAAGGGGCAATATGTCAGACAACCTAACTGTCCAAGATTTCAATATCCTCTTTACTTACTCCATGTGTGAGGCTTTACAAGAGTTATATGATGTCCCTTCTACATAACTATTTTTAATTCTGGGGATTAGTCTTGTCCGCAATATTTTTTCTTAAAAATATGGTTTGACAATAGGATGAAGAATGAGGTGTTTTTAGAAATGGTAAAGTCTTTATAGACTGATACCAAACTTTTTAAGAAAGAGTTTGGAAATCTGAAGAAGGATATGACCACTTTAACATAACTCAGTCAACTGAGATACTTTTAGAAATGGTACAAACTGGTACCAAGCTTCTCAAACACGAGGTTGGGAATCTGAAGGAGGATACAAACAATTTTACTAACAAAACTCAGAAAACTGAGGTACTTTTGGAAATGTTACAGACTGATAGTAATTTATTTAAAGGAAGATTCAGCACTCTGAAGGAGGAAACAGCCAATTTGGCACATAAAACCCAATCAAGGATACTTCCCACTTTCTTTTCTATAAGGTTCAGTGTGCTGGCTTAACGTTGAAGACTTTGATCCATTTAGACTTGAGTTTTTTGCATGGTGATAGATATGGGACTATTTTCATTCTTCTACATGTTGATATCCAGTTATGCCAGCATCATTTGTTAAATATGCATTCTTTCTTCCATTTGATATTTTTTGCTTCTTTGTCAAAAATCAGGTGTTCGAAGGAGTGTGGATTAATATCCGGGTCTTCTATTCAGTTCCATTGGTCCTCGTGTCTGTTCTTATGCCAGTACCAAGCTGTTTTCAATATTAAAGCTCTGTAGTAGGGTTTGAAGTCAGGGATTGTGATGTCATCAGAAGTTCTTTTGTTGTACAGGATTCTTTTGGCTATCTTGGGTTTTTGATTTTCCATATGAAATTGAGTATTATTCTTTTGAAATCTGTGAAAAATTTTGCTGGGATTTTGCTGGGCATTGCATTAAATCTGTAGATTGCTTTCGGTAAGATTGCCAATTTTTACTATGTTAATTCCACTTACCCAGGAGCATGGGAGATCTTTAACTTTCTGGTGTCTTCTTCAATTTCTTTCTTTAAAGATTTAAAGTTCTTGTCATACAAGACTTTTCCTTCTTTGGTTAGAGTTACTTTGAGATATTTTATGCTACTTGTGGCTATTGTGAATGGTGTTGTTTCTCTGAATTTGTTTCGGATCCTTTTATCATCTGTGTACAGGAGGGCTACTGATTTTTTTTTTGAGTTAATCTTGTATCCTGCTATATTACTGAAAGTGTTTATAAATTGTAGGAGATCACTTCCTAAATATAACCCCAGCAGCACAGACGCTGAGAAAAACAATTAACAAATGGGACCTGCTGAAACTGAAAAGCTTCTGTAAAGCAAAGGATATGGACAACAAGACAAAACAACAGCCTACAGAATGGGAAAAGATCTTCACTAACTCTACATCAGACAGAGGTCTGATCCCCAAATTATATAAAGAATTGAAGAGGTTCGCGAGCTAACCAAGCAGCGCGGAGTTTCGATCTGGGCACTGAGTGAAACATCATTGTGCTGAGTGAGTGCTGCGGCAGCTGGGAACATACCTCAGCCTGCCCACACTTCCTGGATATCCTACAGGGGCTATACTGCCCAAACCACCTCTCTCTTCCTATCCCATTGAGCTTACATCCAGATCACCACACCCCCTGTCTCCCTCCCTCCCTCCCTCTCTCCTTTGGGGCATAGCGCCTCCCTGCCCAGCCTGCTAGGACGCTGGGACCGAATCCGAACCGGGAGGACAAAGGGGTGGCCGGTAGCTCCTTTGTTCCCAAAGCCTGCCCGCAACGAGCGGGGTGGGCCCTTTGTTCACAAGCTAACCAAGCAGCGCGGAGTTTCGATCTGGGCACCGAGTGAAACATCATTGTGGAGAAACATCTCTGGGGAGTGACATCAGTGGGAAGGTACATCAGTGGGCAAGAAGACCTGATCCTGTAAAAGAAGATCCAAAGGGGAGTATTGGGAGGAAGAGATGGGCAGACGCCAATGCAGGAATTCTCCCAACAATCTGAAAAACAACACAAAACCACCAGAAGCCAGTGACCCCACAACAGGAGGACATGAACACCTTAATCAAGAAGAAGTAGAAAAAACTGACTTCATGAAAGTGATTGACACCCTTAAACAGCATATAAAAAACGCCCTTATAGAAATGGATGAGAAGTATAATAGAAAGTTCGAGGAATTGAGTAAATCAGTGAATGATACCCTAGGAAACCAAGGAAAAACAATCAAGCAGATAAAGGAAACAGTTCATGACTTGAAAACTGAAATGGAGGCAAAGAAGAAAACACAAACAGAGGGCCGGCTGGACATGGAAAATCTAGGTAAATGAATAGAGACTACAGAATCAAGTATAAACAGCAGAATACAAGAGATAGAAGAAAGAATCTCAGATGCTGAGGATAACATAGAGAAAATAAACACTCTGATCAAAGAAAACAGCAAGTCCAACAAACTCTCATCACAAAACATTCAGGAAATATGGGACACAATAAAAAGACCAAACCTAAGAATAATTGGAGTAGAAGAAGGAGAAGAAGTGCAGCTCAACGGTACAGAAAATATACTTAATAAAATTATAGAAGAAAACTTTCCCAACCTGAAGACAGATGTACCTATGAAGGTTCAAGAAGCATACAGAACACCAAAAAGGCTGGATCAAAAGAAAACATCCCCTCGCCAAATAATAATCAAAACACAAAATATACAGAATAAAGAAAGAATATTAAGAGCCGCAAAGGAAAAAGGCCAAGTTACTTATAAAGGTAAACCTATCAGACTTACACCTGACTTCTCTATGGAAACCATGAAAGCCAGAAGGTCCTGGATAGATGTTCTCCAAAAACTAAGAGACCACGGATGCATGCCCAGACTACTATATCCAGCCAAACTTTCATTCACTGTAAATGGAGAAAACAAAATTTTCCAGGATAAAAACAAATTTAAACAATACGTAGCCACAAATCCAGCCTTACAGAAAATAATAGAAGGAAAATACACTAACCAAGGAGTACAACAATGACCACAATAACTCAGACATCTAGAGACTCTTCACCAGCGCAAATCAAAGAAGGAAAACACACAAACCCTACTACTAAAAAAGTGACCGGAGTTAACAACCACTGGTCATTAATATCACTTAATATCAATGGGCTCAACTCACCTATAAAAAGGCACAGGCAAAGAGATTGGATACGAAAACAGGATCCAACATTCTGCTGTCTACAAGAAACACACCTCAACCACAAAGACAGGCACCTACTCAGAGTAAAGAGCTGGGAAAAGGCTTATCAAGCAAATGGTCCTAAGAAACAAGCAGGTGTCGCCATACTGATTTCTAACAAAGTTGACTTCAAACTTAAATCAATCAGAAGAGATGGAGAGGGACATTTTATACTCATAACAGGAACAATTCATCAGGAAGAAGTCTCAATCCTGAATATCTATGCCCCTAATATAAAAGCACCCACGTACGTAAAAGAAACATTACTAAAACTCAAGTAAGCTATCAAACCGCACACACTAATAGTAGGAGACTTCAACACTCCTCTCTCACCAATGGACAGGTCAATCAGACAGAAACCTAACAGAGAAATTAGAGAATTAATGGAGGTAATGAAGCAAATGGACTTAACAGACATCTATAGATTATTCCACCCGAAGAGGAAAGAATATACCTTCTTCTCTGCAGCTCATGGAACCTTCTCGAAAATTGACCACATACTTGGTAACAAAGCTAACTTACACAGTTACAAAAAAATATTAGTAACCACCTGTGTCTTATCAGATCACCATGGATTAAAGTTAGAATTCAACAACAATGCTACCCCCAGAAAGCCTACAAACTCAAGGAAACTGAACACTCAACTTCTGAACCATACCTGGATTAAGGAAGAAATAAAGAAAGAAATTAAAGTCTTCCTTGAATTCAATGAAAATAAAGAAACAACATATTCGAACTTATGGGACACTATGAAAGCAGTCCTGAGAGGAAAGTTCATAACACTAAGTGCCCACCTAAAGAAAACAGAGAAAGCACATATTGGAGACTTAACAGCCCACATGAAAGCTCTAGAAAAAAAAGAAGCAGACTCACCTAGGAGGAGTAGAAGACTGGAAATAGTCAAACTGAGGGCTGAAATCAACAAAATAGAAACACAGAAAACAATCCAAAGAATCAATGAAACAAAAAGCTGGTTCCTGGAGAAAATCAACAAGATTGATAAACCCCTATCCAAACTAATCAAACGACAGAGAGAGAACACGCAAATTAATAAGATCAGAAATGAAAAGGGGGACATAACCACAGACACAGAGGAAATTCAGAGAGTCATTAGATCTTACTACAAAAGCCTGTATGCCACAAAACTGGAAAATGTAAAAGAAATGGACGCTTTTTTAGATAAATACCATTTACCAAAACTAAACCAGGACCAGGTGAACAATCTAAACAGACCTGTTGGTCGCGAAGAATTAGAAGCTGTTATCAAAAACCACCCTACCAAAAAAGCCCAGGACCAGATGGTTTCAATGCAGAATTCTACCAGAACTTCCAAGAAGACCTAATACCTATACTCCTTAATGTATTCCACAATATAGAAACAGAAGGGTCATTACCAAATTCCTTTTATGAAGCCACAATTACTCTGATACCAAAACCACTCAAAGACTCAACCAGGAAAGAGAACTACAGGCCAATCTCACTCATGAATATCGACGCAAAAATCCTCAACAAAATACTGGCAAATCGAATCCAAGAACACATCCGAAAAATTATCCATTATGATCACGCAGGCTTCATTCCTGAGATGCAGGGCTGGTTCAACATACGAAAATCTATCAATGTAATCCAGCATATAAATAAACTGAAAGAAAAAAACCATATGATCATTTCATTAGATGCTGAAAAAGCATTTGACAAAATTCAACATCCATTTATGTTAAAAGTCTTGGAGAGATTAGGGATACAAGGGTCATACCTAAATATAATAAAAGCTATATACAGCAAGCCGACAGCTAACATCAAATTAAACGGAGAGAAACTCAAAGCCATCCCACTTAACTCAGGAACACGACAAGGCTGTCCACTCTCCCCATACCTCTTCAATATAGTGCTTGAAGTTCTAGCAATAGCAATAAGACAACATAATGGGATCAAGGGGATTCGAATTGGAAAGGAAGAAGTTAAACTTTCATTATTTGCAGATGAAAAGATAGTGTACATAAGCGACCCCCAAAACTCCACCAAAGAACTTATACAGCTGATAAACAGCTTTAGTAATGTGTCAGGATACAAGATAAACTCCAAAAAATCAGTCACCCTCTTATACACAAAGGATATGGAAGCAGAGAGGGAAATCAGAGAAGCTTCACCATTCACGATAGCCACAAACAGCATTAAATATCTTGGGGTAAATCTAACCAAGGAAGTGAAAGATCTATTTGACAAGAACTTTAAGGCATTGAAGAAATTGAAGAGGATACCAAAAAATGGATGGACCTCCCTTGCTCTTGGATTGGGAGGATCAACATAGTAAAAATGGCAATTCTACCAAAGGCTATTTATAGATTCAATGCAATCCCCATCAAGATCCCATCAAAATTCTTCACAGATCTGGAGAAGACAATAATCAACTTTATATGGAAAAACAAAAAACCCAGGATAGCCAAAACAATCCTATACAATAAAGGATCTTCTGGAGGCATTACCATCCCTGACTTCAAACTCTATTACAGAGCTACAGTAATGAAAACAGTGTGGTACTGGCATAAAAACAGAGAAGTCGACCAATGGAATCGTATAGAAGACCCGGATTTTATCCCACAAACCTATGAACACCTCATTTTCGATAAAGGAGCTAAAAGTATACAATGGAAGAAAGAAAGCATCTTCAACAAATGGTGCTGGCACAACTGGATGTCAACCTGTAGAAGAATGAAAATAGACCCATATCTATCACCCTGCACAAAACTCAAGTCCAAATGGATTAAAGACCTCAATATCAGCCCGAACACTCTGAACCTGATAGAAGAGAAAGTGGGAAATACCCTACAACAGATGGGCACAGGAGATCGCTTCCTATGTATAACCCCAGAAGCACAGACATTAAGGGCAACATTGAATAAATGGGACCTACTTAAACTGAGAAGCTTCTGTAAAGCAAAGGACATGGTCACTAAGACACAAAGGCAACCTACTGACTGGGAGAAGATCTTCACCAACCCCGCAACAGACAAAGGTCTGATCTCCAAAATATATAGAGAACTCAAGAAACTAGACTTTAAAATGCTAATTAACCCAATTAAAAAATGGGGCACTGAACTGAACAGAGAATTCTCAACAGAAGAAGTTCAAATGGCCAAAAGACACTTAAGGTCATGCTCAACTTCCTTAGCAATCAGGGAAATGCAAATCAAAACAACTTTGAGATATCATCTTACACCTGTCAGAATGGCTAAAGTCAAAAACACCAAGGATAACCTTTGCTGGAGAGGCTGTGGAGGAACGGGTACCCTCATCCATTGCTGGTGGGAATGCAATCTTGTGCAACCACTGTGGAAGTCAGTGTTTCGGTTTCTCAGGAAATTCGGGATCAACTTACCCCTGGACCCAGCAATACCACTCTTGGGAATATACCTAAGAGATGCTCTATCAAATGACAAAAGCATTTGTTCAACTATGTTCATAGCAGTATTATTTGTAATAGCCAGAACCTGGAAACAACCTAGATGCCCTTCAATGGAAGAATGGATGAAGAAAGTATGGAATATATACACGCTAGAGTACTATGCTGCGGTAAAAAACAATGACTTCTCGAATTTTGCATGCAAATGGATGGAAATAGAAAACACTATCCTGAGTGAGGTGTCCCAGACCCAAAAAGATGAATATGGGATGTACTCACTCATAATTGGTTTCTAGCCATAAATAAGGACCACGGAGTCTACAATAGGTGAACCTAAAGAAGCTAAGTAGGAAGGTGAACCCAAGGAAAAACATCCAGTTGTCCTCTTGGCTAAGGGAAGTAGACCAAATTTCCGGTACGAAAATGGGATCTTGGGGGTGGGGTGGGATGGGGGTAAGGGGAGATGGGGAGAGAAAAGGTAGAAGGGAAGGAGGGGGGACCTGGGGAAACAGGAGAATTGGGATAAAGGAAAGGTGGATAGGAGAGCACGGAACCACAATTCTTAGTTAAGGGAGCCACTTTAGGGTGGGCAAGAGACTTGACCCTAGAGGGGCTCCCTAGTGCCCAAGATGAGCTTCCCAGTTAGTTCCTTGGGCAGCTGAGGATTGGGAACCTGAAATGACCCTATCCTAGAGCAATACTGACGAATATCTTGCATATCATCATAGAATCTTCATCTGGTGATGGATAGAGATAGAGACAGAGACCCACACAGGAGCACTGGACTGAGCTCCCAAGGTCCCAATGAGGAGCAGAAGGAGGGAGAACATGAGCAAAGAAGTCGGGACCACGAGGCGTGCATCCACCCTCTGAGACAGTGGAGCTGATCTACGGGGAGCTCACCAAGGCCAGCTGGACTGTGACCGAAAAAGCATTGGATAAAACCGGACTCTCTGAACATGGCGAACAATGAGGGCTGATGAGACACCAAGGACAATGGCAGGGGGTTTTGATCCTACTTAATGTGCTGGCTTTGTGGGAGCCTAGCCAGTTTGGATGTTCACCTTCCTAGATATGGACGGAGGGGGGAGGACCTAGGACTTAACACAGGGCAGGGAACCCGGACTGCTCTGTGGACTGGAGAGGGAGGGGGAGAGGAGTTGGGGGAGGGGGAGAAGGGTGGGAGGAGTGGGAGAAGGGTGGGAGGAGGGGAAGGGAAATGGGAGGCTGGGAGGAGGTGGAAACTTGTTTTTTGTTTATGTTTTTTTTTCTTCTTTTCGCAATAAAAAAAAAGAATTGAAGAAATTGGTCATCAAAAGAACACATAATCCAATAAAAAAAATGGAGTACAGACCTAAACAGAGAACTCTCAACAGAGGAATCTAAAATGGCTGAAAGACACTTAAGGAAATGTTCAACATCCTCAGTAATCAGAGAAATGCAAATCAAAACAATTCTGAGATTCCATCTTACACCTGTAAGAATGGCCAAGATCAAAAACACTAATGATAACTTATGCTGGAAAGGTTGTGGGGAAAAGGGAACACTTCTGCATTGCTGGTAGGAATGCAAGCTGGTCCAGCCCGTTTGGATGTCAATGTGGCAATTTCTCAGAAAATTAGGAAACAACCATCCTCAAGACCCAGTAATACCACTTTTTGGTATATATCCAAAGGATGCTTAATCATGCCACAAGGTCTTGTGCTCAACTATGTTCATAGCAGCATTGTCTATCATAACCAGAAGCTGGAAACTACCTAAATGCCCCTGGACTGTAGAACGGATAATGAAAATGTATCCAAAGTTGAGACATTATCTCTATTGGACAGACTTCATAATTTGGAATCCTCAATGAGGGCATTAGAGCAGAACACTGGACAGCAGATCCAGACATTACAAAAGGCAATGGTAAGCAGATTTGAAAGGATTGAGCCAATTATCGAATTTGATGACCAGGAACAAAAGGTGAAAAGGCACAATTTAACCTCGTCGATACATAAAAATCTCCAGGATAGCTTCCCCACAGTTCTGCCTGCCTTTCCATTAATAACACCAGAAAAAGTATCTAGCCCAAAGTAACCTAAGATTGTCAAAGAAAGTACATGGGAGCCCATATGTACGACCAATCTAAAGGAAACTAAACAAGCAATTGTAGCTTATAGACTACATTTGTCTTTGTTAGGGAAATGGTCAAAATGTGGGTTTTCAGTAGCAAAGCAATGCCTCAATATTGGACTCAGTTAATCTCAGCAGTCCTAGAAAGTAGACTGCAATTACTCTGAAAGGGCTTTTTTTTAAAGAGGAGGCAAGAATTTTAGAGCAACAAGAAAATGCAAAAGGACTTGAGATTTCCCTAGATCAAATTCAAGGTGAAGGACTTTACTCTGATCCTCAGGATCAAGCTCGTTATGATGTCCACACCTTGTCCCTATGTAGCACAACAGCTTTAAAGGCTTGGAACAGGATTCAGGAACCAAGGAAAATATTTGAATCATATCTTAGGGTTAAACAGTGTCAGTGAGAACCTTTTAATGACTTTTTGCAAAGACTAACTAGGGCTGTACAAATAGGGGTAACTGACCCAGAAGCTAAACATTTAATTATTGAATCTTCGCCTATGAGAATGTCAAAACAGAGTGCAAAAGGATCCTTGGGCCTTTAAAGATCAGACCAGCACCCATGGATGAATGGATCTTGCATACAATGAAATGTCAAGACACTTGACTATGGTACGGAAGCTTGGGTAGGAGACGCAATTTCCAATGCTAAGAGAAGACATGAAAATACCAAATGTTTTAATGGTGATAGAATGGAACATCTAAGAAGGGATTGTAGACAAGGGATTCCTAGGAATAATGTCTCCTCTGGGAATGGCAGAAATAGGAGGACTCAGCCTTCAGGTATATGTAGGAGGTGTGGTAAAGGCTGACGTTGGACCAATTAATGTAGGTCAATGAAAGATAGACAAGGCAACCTGATAACATCGGGAAATGTAAGGGGGGCCTCTCACAGGCCCCCATGACTAATGTGGCCCAGTCATTCAAATTACTGTGGAGAACGCGTCTGAACAGGAATATTAAAAAATCCAACGCCTTTAGTAAAAAGCAATACAGGTCTGAATGATAGATCAAATGTGGAGGATGAGTCAGAAACTTCAGTAGGAGAGAGGAAACATATATTCTGGTAGACATCTACAAATGATAAAAGCCGGGCTGGAGAGATGGCTCAGTGGTTAAGAGCACTGCCTGCTCTTCCAAAGGTCCTGAGTTCAATTCCCAGCAACCAAATGGTGGCTCACAGCCATCTGTAATGAGATCTGGTGCCCTCTTCTGGCCTGCAGGAATGCATACAGACAGAACACTGTATACTTAATAAATAAATAATTCTTTAAAAAAAATGATAAAAGCCCAAATCTAAGAGTGTGTATAAATGGCATTTTTATTGCAGGCTTACTAGACATGTGTGTGGCTGTATCATTACTTCAGAATCTTGGCTTCCAAATCAGCCTCTTAAAGAGGTAGATGTTCAGTTGCTGGGAATTAGAACCCTACCTTGGGTAAAACAAAGTACAAGATGGGTTGAATGCATAGGGCCAAATGGGCAAATAGGAAGACTAAGGCCATATATAGTCAATATTGCAGTGAACTTGTGGGGCTGTGACCTATTACAGCAACGGAATACCCAGATGAACATTCCTGCAGCCCCAAAAACTTATGTTTTTGAGGAAAGTCTTAGAAAATGTTATAGACAACGGACACAAGCCATTCAGGCTGTATAAGAACACAAAGCAATTGATAAACCTTCAGAGGTACCAACAGCCCTACCTTTAAAATGGTTCACTGAGAAACAAATATGGGTTAAGCAGTGGCCTCTAGCTGAGGAAAAGTTGCAGGCTTTAGAACAGCTGGTACAGGAGCAACTAGATGCTGGACATATAGAAGAATCTACCAGCCCTTGGAATTCTCCTGTATTTGTTGTTAAAAAGAAATCTGGAAAATGAAGAAGATGACAGATCTAAGGGCTATCAACAAGGTTATTCAACCTATGGACACTCTACAATCTGAAATTCCTCTGCTTTCTATTACCAAAGGGATGGCCTCTCATAGTTATGGATTTAAAGGATTGTTTCTTCACCATACCTTTACAAGAAAAGGATAAGAGAAAAGTTTGCCTTCACAGTGCCTACTTATAATAAAACTCTCAGCCTACTAGGAGATATCAATGGTTTATCCTCCCACAGAGAATGAGCAATAGCCCCACCATGTGTCAATACTTTGTCAGTCAGCCATTGGAAATAAGATATAAGCAATTTCCTAAATCTATAATCTACCATTATATGAATGACATTTTGTGATCTGATTCAAATACAGATAATTTAGTAAAGGATGCTTGCCTAAATGGGGATTATAACTTGATCCTGAAAAGATTCAAAGAGGAGCTGTTGGCCCTGGATCATTGGGCTACCGGCGGCCCTGTTTAGTTGCTGAGGAATCCCATCAGGACGGGTGAGTGTGTGCTACCCAGGGGCGGACTGTCCCGGAAGAGAGCACAAACCCCCTTCCCCAGCTGCTTCTGCAGGGCTGTCTTTCTTTCGCACGGCCCAGCACCCCCAGCACCCCTCCCCAACCCTGCCCTGCTGTATGCTAGGACCAGTGCTCAACTTTAGTTTTAAGCTCCTAAACTAAGGCGACCCACCCAGAGCGGTGAGTGCCTGCCTACCGGGCAGGCCTCAGGGTCCCCTGTAAGGGAGCCGGGCACCTTCAGCTCCGGCGCCAGGCTTCCTGCGCGCTCCTGGATACCACCCCCACCCACTTGCTCCATTCATCCTGTTGGCCCTGGATCATTGGGCTACCGGCGGCCCTGTTTAGTTGCTGAGGAATCCCATCAGGACGGTTGCGGAGGAATCCCATCTGGACGGGAACGGTTCCTGCTTCTACACTGAAGAGATATACCCTGAGAGTCAATCACAGCAAAGACTGGACCAAGAGACCAGGCCTCTACTGGCTCCATTTGAAGGAAGAGATGGGAAGGCGCCAATACAAGAATTCCTCCAACAATCTGAAAGGCAACATGACACCACTAGAAACCAGGGATCCTGAAATAAGAAGAATTGTACACCCTACTCCTGAAGAAATAGAAGAAATCGACTCAAAAGTGAACTATATGAAAATAATAGAGGACCTTAAACAGGAGGTGAAAAACTGCCATAAACAATTAGAGATTACAAACAAAAAGGTAGAGGAAATGAATAAATCGCTCAAAGACACGCAAGAAAACCAAGAGAAACAAGAAAAAGCAATCAAACAGGTTAGGGAAGCGGTTCAAGACATGAAGAATGAAATGGAAGCAATGAAGAAAGCACAAACCGAGGGAAGAATGGAGATGGAAAATCTGGGTAAACAAACAGGAATGACAGAAACAAGTACTAACAACAGATTACAAGAGATAGAAGAGAGAATATCAGACACTGAAGATACCATAGAAAAAATAAACACACTGATCAAAGAAAACAGCAAAACCAACAAATTCTCATCACAAAACATTCAGGAAATTTGGGACACAATAAAAAGCCCAAACCTAAGAATAATTGGAGTAGAAGAAGGAGAAGAAGTGCAGCTCAACGGTACAGAAAATATACTTAATAAAATTATAGAAGAAAACTTTCCCAACCTGAAGAAAGAGGTACCTATGAAGGTTCAAGAAGCATACAGAACACCAAATAGGCTGGATCAAAAAAAAAAAACATCCCCTCGCCATATAATAATCAAAACACAAAATATACAGAATAAAGAAAGAATATTAAGAGCCGCAGAGGAAAAAGGCCAAGTTACTTATAAAGGTAAACCTATCAGACTTACACCTGACTTCTCTATGGAAACCATGAAAGCCAGAAGGTCCTGGATAGATGTACTGCAAAAACTAAGAGATCATGGATGCAAGCCCCGACTACTATATCCAGCCAAGCTTTCGTTCACTAAAAATGGAGAAAACAAAATTTTCCAGGATAAAAACAAATTCAAACAATACGTAGCCACAAATCCAGCCTTACAGAAAATTATAGAAGGAAAATCACTAACCAAGGAGTCCAACAATGCCCACAATAACTCAGTCATCTAGAGACCTTTCACCAGCGCAACTCAAAGAAGGGAAACACACAAACCCTACTACTAAAAAAGTGACCGGAGTTAACAACCACTGGTCATTAATATCACTTAATGTCAATGGGCTCAACTCACCTATAAAAAGGCACAGGCTAAGGAATTGGATACGAAAACAGGATCCAACATTCTGCTGTCTACAAGAAACACACCTCAACCACAAAGACAGGCACCTACTCAGAGTAAAGGGCTGGGAAAAGGCTTATCAAGCAAATGGTCCTAAGAAACAAGCAGGTGTGGCCATACTGATTTCTAACAAAGTTGACTTCAAACTTAAATCAATCAGAAGAGATGGAGAGGGACATTATATACTCATAACAGGAACAATTCATCAGGATGAAGTCTCAATCCTGAATATATATGCCCCGAATATAAAAGCACCCACATATGTAAAAGAAACATTACTAAAACTCAAGGCAGCCATCAAACCACACACACTAATAGTAGGAGACTTCAACACTCCTCTCTCACCAATGGACAGGTCAATCAGACAGAAACCTAACAGAGAAATTAGAGAATTAATGGAAGTAATGAAGCAAATGGACTTAACAGACATCTGTAGATTATTCCACCCGAAGAGGAAAGAATATACCTTCTTCTCTGCAGCTCATGGAACCTTCTCGAAAATTGACCACATACTCGGTAACAAAGCTAACTTACACAGTTACAAAAAAATATTAGTAACCACCTGTGTCTTATCAGATCACCATGGATTAAAGTTAGAATTCAACAACAATGCTACCCCCAGAAAGCCTACAAACTCAAGGAAACTGAACACTCAACTTCTGAACCATACCTGGATTAAGGAAGAAATAAAGAAAGAAATTAAAGTCTTCCTTGAATTCAATGAAAATAAAGAAACAACATATTCGAACTTATGGGACACTATGAAAGCAGTCCTGAGAGGAAAGTTCATAACACTAAGTGCCCACCTAAAGAAAACAGAGAAAGCACATATTGGAGACTTAACAGCCCACATGAAAGCTCTAGAAAAAAAAGAAGCAGACTCACCTAGGAGGAGTAGAAGACTGGAAATAGTCAAACTGAGGGCTGAAATCAACAAAATAGAAACACAGAAAACAATCCAAAGAATCAATGAAACAAAAAGCTGGTTCCTGGAGAAAATCAACAAGATTGATAAACCCCTATCCAAACTAATCAAACGACAGAGAGAGAACACGCAAATTAATAAGATCAGAAATGAAAAGGGGGACATAACCACAGACACAGAGGAAATTCAGAGAGTCATTAGATCTTACTACAAAAGCCTGTATGCCACAAAACTGGAAAATGTAAAAGAAATGGACGCTTTTTTAGATAAATACCAAATACCAAACCACCCTACCAAAAAAAGCCCAGGACCAGATGGTTTCAATGCGGAATTCTACCAGAACTTCCAAGAAGAGCTAATACCCATACTCCTTAATGTATTCCACAATATAGAAACAGAAGGGTCATTACCTAATTCCTTTTATGAAGCTACAGTTACTCTGATACCAAAACCACACAAAGACTCAACCAGGAAAGAGAATTACAGGCCAATCTCACTCATGAACATCGACGCAAAAATCCTCAACAAAATACTGGAAAACCGAATCCAAGAACACATTAGGAAAATTATCCACTATGATCAAGTAGGCTTCATTCCTGAGATGCAGGGCTGGTTCAACATACGAAAATCTATCAATGTAATCCAGCATATAAATAAACTGAAGGAAAATAACCATATGATCATCTCATTAGATGCTGAAAAAGCATTCGACAAAATTCAACATCCATTTATGTTAAAAGTCTTGGAGAGATTAGGGATACAAGGGTCATACCTAAATATAATAAAAGCTATATACAGCAAGCCGACAGCTAACATCAAATTAAACGGAGAGAAACTCAAAGCCATCCCGCTTAACTCAGGAACACGACAAGGATGTCCACTCTCTCCATACCTCTTCAATATAGTACTTGAAGTTCTAGCAATAGCAATAAGACAACATAATGGGATCAAGGGGATTCGAATTGGAAAGGAAGAAGTTAAACTTTCGTTATTCGCAGATGATATGATAGTGTACTTAAGCGACCCCCAAAACTCCACCAAAGAACTTATACAGCTGATAAACAGCTTTAGTAATGTGTCAGGATACAAAATCAACTCCAAAAAATCAGTCGCCCTCTTATACACAAAGGATATGGAAGCAGAGAGGGAAATCAGAGAAGCTTCACCATTCACGATAGCCACAAACAGCATTAAATATCTTGGGGTAAATCTAACCAAGGAAGTGAAAGATTTATTTGACAAGAACTTTAAGGCATTGAAGAAAGAAATTGAAGAGGATACCAAAAAATGGATGGATCTACCTTGCTCTTGGATTGGGAGGATCAACATAGTAAAAATGGCAATTCTACCTAAGGCAATTTATAGATTCAATGCAATCCCCATCAAGATCCCATCAAAATTCTTCACAGATCTGGAGAGGACAATAATCAACTTTATATGGAAAAACAAAAAACCCAGGATAGCCAAAACAATCCTATACAATAAAGGATCTTCTGGAGGCATTACCATCCCTGACTTCAAACTCTATTACAGAGCTACAGTAATGAAAACAGTGTGGTACTGGCATAAAAACAGAGAAGTCGACCAATGGAATCGTATAGAAGACCCGGATTTTATCCCACAAACCTATGAACACCTCATTTTCGATAAAGGAGCTAAAAGTATACAATGGAAGAAAGAAAGCATCTTCAACAAATGGTGCTGGCACAACTGGATGTCAACCTGTAGAAGAATGAAAATAGACCCATATCTATCACCCTGCACAAAACTCAAGTCCAAATGGATTAAAGACCTCAATATCAGTCCGAACACTCTGAACCTGATAGAAGAGAAAGTGGGAAATACCCTACAACAGATGGGCACAGGAGATCGCTTCCTATGTATAACCCCAGAAGCACAGACATTAAGGGCAACATTGAATAAATGGGACCTACTTAAACTGAGAAGCTTCTGTAAAGCAAAGGACATGGTCACTAAGACACAAAGGCAACCTACTGACTGGGAGAAGATCTTCACCAACCCCGCAACAGACAAAGGTCTGATCTCCAAAATATATAGAGAACTCAAGAAACTAGACTTTAAAATGCTAATTAACCCAATTAAAAAATGGGGCACTGAACTGAACAGAGAATTCTCAACAGAAGAAGTTCAAATGGCCAAAAGACACTTAAGGTCATGCTCAACTTCCTTAGCAATCAGGGAAATGCAAATCAAAACAACTTTGAGATATCATCTTACACCTGTGAGAATGGCTAAAGTCAAAAACACCAAGGATAACCTTTGCTGGAGAGGTTGTGGAGGAAGAGGTACCCTCATCCATTGCTGGTGGGAATGCAATCTTGTGCAACCACTATGGAAGTCAGTGTTTCGGTTTCTTAGGAAATTCGGGATCAACCTACCCCTGGACCCAGCAATACCACTCTTGGGAATATACCCAAGAAATTCCCTATCATATGACAAAAGCATTTGTTCAACTATGTTCATAGCAGTATTATTTGTAATAGCCAGAACCTGGAAACAACCTAGATGCCCTTCAATGGAAGAATGGATGAAGAAAGTATGGAATATCTACACATTAGAGTACTACTCAGCGGTAAAAAACAATGACTTCTCGAATTTTGCATGCAAATGGATGGAAATAGAAAACACTATCCTGAGTGAGGTATCCCAGACCCAAAAAGATGAACATGGGATGTATTCACTCATAATTGGTTTCTAGCCATAAATAAGGGTCACGGAGTCTACAATAGGTGAATCTAAAGAAGCTAAGTAAGAAGGGGAACCCAAGGAAAAACATATAGTTATCCTCTTGGCTAAGGGAAGTAGACAAAATTGCCGGGGAGAAAATTGGGATCTTGGGGTGGGGTGGGTTGGGGGTAAGGGGAGATGGGGAGAGAAAAGTTAGAAGGGAAGGAGGTCGGGCCTTGCGAAAGCAGGAGGACTGGGATAAAGGAAGGTTGGACAGGGGAGCACGGAACCACAATTCTTAGTTAAGGGAACCACTTTAGGGTTGGCAAGAGACCTGACCCTAGAGGGGCTCCCAGGTGCCCAAGCTGAGGTCCCCAGTTAGTTCCTTGGGCAGTTGAGAATAGGGAACCTGAAATGACCCTATCCTATAGCAATACTGACGAATATCTTGCATATCATCATAGAACCTTCATCTGGTGATGGATGGAGATAGAGACAGAGACCCACACTGGAGCACTGGACTGAGCTCCCAAAGTCCCAATGAGGAGCAGAAGGAGGGAGAACATGAGCAAAGAAGTCGGGACCACGAGGGATGCACCCACCCACTGAGACAGTGGAGCTGATCTATTGAGAGCTCACCAAGACCAGCTGGACTGTGACTGAAAAAGCATGGGATAAAACTGGACTCTCTGAACATGGCGACCTATGAGGGCTGATGAGATGCAAAGGACAATGGCACGGGGGTTTGATCCTACGTAATGTGATGGCTTTGTGGGAGCCCAGCCAGTTTGGATGTTCACCTTCCTAGATATGTACGGAGGTGGGAGGTCCTAGGTCTTACCACAGGGCAGAAAACCCTGACTGCTCTTTGGACTGGAGAGAGACGGGGAAAGGAGTGGGGGGAGGGGGAGAAGGGTGGGAGGAGGGGGCGTAGGAGGGGAGGAGGGGGAGGGAAATGGGAGGCTGGGAGGAGGTGGAAACTTGTTTTTTTTTCTCCTTTTCTCAATAAAAAAAAAAGAAAAAAAAAGAAAAAAAATAAATTTAGGTGCGCCTAAGGAACTTAAAAAAAAAGATTCAAAGAGGAGATTCTGTTAATTACCTAGGTTACAGAATAGTTTACAGAAAATTAGAACACAAAAGGCACAAATTAGGAGAGACCAGTTGCGGGCTCTTAATGACTTTCAAAGATTATTAGGAGACATTTCTAGTCTACGACTGGCTGTTAGGATAACACCTGATCTAATAATATATTTAAACAAAAGCTTAGATGGTGATAAAAACTTGAATAGTCCCAGAGAATTAACAGCTGAAGCAGAAAGGAATTGATGATTGTTGAGAAGAAATTACAGGAGGCACATGTGGATAGGGTGAATCCAAATCTTAATTGTATTCTTGTCATATTGCCTTCCAGAATTTCTCCTACAGAAATTTTAATGCAGAGGGATGTTATTATCATAAAATGTTTTTTTTACCACATAAACCAATTAAAAAATCAAAAACTTGTATAGAAAAGGTCTCTGAATTAATTATAAAAGGTAAACTGAGACTTCATCAATTAGTAGGTATGGACCCAGCAGAGATTATAGTGCCTTTTACTGCTTTAGAAAAAAAAGGTTTTTGGAAGACAATGAACCCTGACTAACGGCGTGTGCTAATTTTTGCATGAAAGACTAGTTTAAATTTCTTCTACCATAAAATGTTTTCCATTGACAGTAAGGTAGGAATTAAGATTATTTTCCCCCCCGAGACATAGTTTCTCTGTGTAGAACTAACTCTGCGGGAACTCACTATGTACATAAGGCTGACTTTAAACCTAAAGATCTGCTTGTCTCTGTCTCCCAGAGCTGGGATTAAAGAACTGTACTACTACCACCTAGCAGGAATTAAGAGATTAACAATAAGGGCTAGTAATAATCAGATATAATGGTGTATGTCTTTAATCCTAGCAATTAGGAGGCAGAGTCAGGTAGATCAAGGTCATTCTGGTTAACACAGTGATTAGCAGAACAGTCAAAGCTACACAGTGAGACACTGTCTCAAAAAGAGAGATATTTCCAGACAAAGACTACCAGACCAGCTGAGCTGACTGGAAGAGGTTCAGACCATGTCATGGGGTCTGATTGAATGCAACATAATTCAAACAACAAGTAAATGCAGAAAACTAATATTTATTGTAATCAAGCTGCTGCTGATCGATCAGGGATGCAGAACAGATTCGGGAGCAGAACTGTGACCCTGAAGCAGAACGTTACAGAGCTTTGAAAGCACAAAACACACAAACATCTGTGCCAAGTTACAGTTACATTTTCCACCAATCAGAATTCAGGGAACAGGAGCTTTCCTAGGGATATTTCTTCTCATTGGTTGTCTTACTCCTGTGGCTGGGCAGTTTGCCCAGCATTCATGCCTCAACTTGCCAACCAGGATCTGGGTCACCCAGGAAGGTCTTGGAAAGTTAAACTTCATTTGACATTTATTCAAAATGGAAGTTCTATTCAAACTGGCTTCATTTTGGTTCCTTCTTACAAACAGAGAAGCCTGGAAAAAGCAGAGACCAGCCAACCTGCTGGGTAAAGAGTCAGACCAGTTGAACTATCAGCAAAGAGCAGTGCAAAACCTGCTGAACTGCCCACAGGCTTGCAAGGCTCTCTAGCTGACTGGCATTCCTGAGCTGTTGCCCATGCTACAGTTGGCTTTGGTAATGCAGCTGTCTTTAATTCATTTCTAACCCTGTAATTCCTCACTTATATTTCTGTAATCGCCCCAATGAACCTCACTGGTTCACCAAGCTGGACTTAGGAAATAGCCATACTTTAGTCTATTGTTGGTTTCCAGTCTGGCTTGAACAGATGACTGGTCACATTTCCAATAGAATCTCATCACAAAACAACTACATATAAAGTCACATAGTAATTCAAATTCAGTTTATACTCAGTGACTTCAATACCCAACTCACCAATCAACTAATGAACTAGACAAGAAATAAACAGAGAAAATCTGTAATTAATAACACAATGAGGTCAGCTGTGGTCTGGTATGCCTTTAATTCCAGCACTCAGAAGGCAGATACAGGTAGATCTCCATAAATTACAGGTCACCCTGGTCTACACAGCAAGTTTGAGGCCAGTTGGAGCTACATAATTGAGACTGAGTCTCAAAAGGACAATAAACAAACAAGCAAACAGAATGAATGACACCATAAAACAGATTGACCAGCTAAATACATAAAGGATATTCCACTCAAACACAAGAGAATACACACACTTCTATGCATCTAACGGAAAGTCTCTATGAGGATACAAAGCAAGTTTCCACAAATAGAGGAAACCTAAAACAATGTCTCGTATTCTAGCTCATCACAATGCAATAGGACTGAAAGCCAATAGCAATAGAAATTATAGAAAATCTACAAGCTCATAGAAATTAAATAACACACTACTGAATGATGAATGTGTCAATGAAGAAATAAGGAGATCAAGTATTTCCTTATATTAAATGAAAATGAAGCCATGATGTGAGAAGACGGATAAAATACAATGAAGACAGTACTAAGAAGTTCATTTATAACTCATTTTCCTATCCTAAAAGAAGTATACGAGAGGTTGGATGGTGGTGGTGCACACCTTTAATCTCAGCACTGGGGAGGCAGAGGTCAGCCTGGTCTAGAGTTGAGTCTCAGGGCAGCCAGGTGTACACAGAGAAACCATGTCTTGGAAAAAAACCAACCAAACAAACAACCAAACCAAAGACAATAACAACAGCAAAATCACACAAGAGGGATTCTCTCCCTCCCCTCCAAGGTCTTCCCTGTAGAGGTCTCAGAGCATGTCCTACTGAAAACATGCTATTTGATGCTGATGTTTTTTGTACTGATCAGGAAAGTCTTCATAACACTAGCTTTGAAATACATGCACACACACACACACACACACAAACACACGAGCACACTAAACAAAATATACGTGGTAGTGTTTACTTAATATGCAGAGACTCCCACCTTCTGTTTCCTCCAAAGCACCATATTAAACCAAGTGTGCTGCTGACTCAGTTTTTGCAAGCCCAAAACTTGGGAGATGAACCGAGGATCACAACTTCAAGGTCATCGACAGCTACTATGGAGCTCCAGGGCAGAAAAACCGAAAAATAAAAAATAAAATAAAAATAATCTCACAAAAGACCTCTTCTGCTTGGAGAAGCAGTCTCGAGCAAAACCAATACAACACCAAAGAGATTACAGGAAATGATAAAAACAGGTCGGAAACGAGTGTGCCAGGGCAGACAGGCAGCAACGTTCACCACCCGCGTCCCTTCTCTGCACAGTCCGAACTCCGCATCTCCAGCCCTGCAGGCTGCATCGTCTGCGGAGGCGGAGGTTCATCGCGGATTCCCCACGACAGGCTGGGGACTGGGATGAAGCCAGCACTGCAGCAACAGGACAGGAGCGGACTGCACAGCTGGCTGCCGGCTCCGCCTGTGCCAGACTCCACCCCTGAGTCTGCTGCACAGCGCCAGGGACCGTCCGGTCGGCGGCGCCAGGCTGCACCAACGACTCCAGGAGCCACCGCGCACTCACCATGTCCTGCTCCGGACGCGTGCAGAGGTCCTCTCGGAGGGGCCTGCCGTCAGAATAGGTGACACCGACAGAAGCCAGCTGTCACACACCTCACAAAAGCTACTTGGGATTCAAAAATGGAGCCAGGGGCGGAAACCATGGAACATTCTTGTTCCTCATTCGAGATTTCCAGCAATGTAGTAACAGCGTCCCTGATTGGCGCAAGATGCCGAACCCGCCTTCTTATTCGTGAGTAGCGGGGCCAACATCCTTTCGCAACACGGGGAGGGGGGGGGGGGGAGAGAATAAAATCAACATCCAATCGTAACCCAGGCTTTCCCCCTGGACTAAGACTGAGGGAAAATCGCACTTAAGGGGAACACCATTTGAGATTTTAGCGCACAGACTCGCTTCCCGTGTACTCAGTGGCATCCTACTTTTATTCCACATAAAATAGTGCACAGATTGGCTCTGAACAGCCCAGATTCAGTGCCCTTAAAGAAAACCCGGGACCATAACAGGAAGGGCCCCGGGTCAGTGAAAGCAGAGTAGGAAGAACAGGGCCAAATGTACCAACTAAAGAATTTGTCAGGAATGCACTTCTTTTTTTTTTTTTAATTTTTTTTTCTTGAGAAAAGAAGAAAAAAAAACATAAATAAAAAACAAGTTTCCACCTCCTCCCAGCCTCCCATTTCCCTCCCCCTCCTCCCACCCTTCTCCCCCTCCTCCCAGCCTTCTCCCCCTCCCCCCACTCCTCTCCCCCTCCCTCTCCAGTCCACAGAGCAGTCCGGGTTCCCTGCCCTGTGGAAAGTCCTAGGTCCTCCCCCCTCCGTCCATCTAGGAAGGTGAACATCCAAACTGGCTAGGCTCCCACAAAGCCAGCACATTAAGTAGGATCAAAACCCCGTGCCATTGTCCTTGGTGTCTCAGCAGCCCTCATTGTTCGCCATGTTCAGAGTCCGGTTTTATCCCATGCTTTTTCAGTCACAGTCCAGCTGGTCTTGGTGAGCTCCCAATAGATCAGCCCCATTGTCTCAGTGGGTGGGTGCACCCCTCGTGGTCCCGACTTCTTTGCTCATGTTCTCCCTCCTTCTGCTCCTCATTGGGACCTTGGGAGCTCAGTCCAGTGCTCCTGTGTGGGTCTCTGTCTCTATCTCTATCCATCACCAGATGAAGATTCTATGATGATATGCCAGATATTCGTCAGTATTGCTATAGGATAGGGTCATTTCAGGTTCCCAATCCTCAGCTGCCCAAGGAACTAACTGGGAACCTCATCTTGGGCACTTGGGAGCCCCTCTAGGGTCAAGTCACTTGACCACCCTAAAGTGGCTCCCTTAACTAAGAATTGTGGTTCCGTGCTCCCCTATCCACCTTTCCTTTATCCCAATTCTCCTGTTTCCCCAGGTCCCCCCTCCTTCCCTTCTACCTTTTATCGCCCCATCTCCCCTTACCCCCATCCCACCCCACCCCCAAGATCCCATTTTCGTACCGGAAATTTGGTCTACTTCCCTTAGCCAAGAGGATAACTATATGTTTTTCCTTGGGTTCACCTTCTTACTTAGCTTCTTTAGGTTCACCTATTGTAGACTCCGTGGCCCTTATTTATGGCTAGAAACCAATTATGAGTGAGTACATCCCATATTCATCTTTTTGGGTCTGGGACACCTCACTCAGGATAGTGTTTTCTATTTCCATCCATTTGCATGCAAAATTCGAGAAGTCATTGTTTTTTACCGCAGCGTAGTACTCTAGCGTGTATATATTCATACTTTCTTTATCCATTCTTCCATTGAAGGGCATCTAGGTTGTTTCCAGGTTCTGGCTATTACAAATAATACTGCTATGAACATAGTTGAACAAATGCTTTTGTCATTTGATAGAGTATCTCTTGGGTATATTCCCAAGAGTGGTATTGCTGGGTCCAGGGGTAGTTTGATCCCGAATCTCCTGAGAAACCGAAACACTGACTTCCACAGTGGTTGCATAAGATTGCATTCCCACCAGCAATGGATGAGGGTACCCGTTCCTCCACAGCCTCTCCAGCAAAGGTTATCCTTGGTGTTTTTGACTTTAGCCATTCTGACAGGTGTAAGATGATATCTCAAAGTTGTTTTGATTTGCATTTCCCTGATTGCTAAGGAAGTTGAGCACGACCTTAAGTGTCTTTTGGCCATTTGAACTTCTTCTGTTGAGAATTCTCTGTTCAGTTCAGTGCCCCATTTTTTAATTGGGTTAATTAGCATTTTAAAGTCTAGTTTCTTGAGTTCTCTATATATTTTGGAGATCAGACCTTTGTCTGTTGCGGGGTTGGTGAAGATCTTCTCCCAGTCAGTAGGTTGCCTTTGTGTCTTAGTGACCATGTCCTTTGCTTTACAGAAGCTTCTCAGTTTAAGTAGGTCCCATTTATTCAATGTTGCCCTTAATGTCTGTGCTTCTGGGGTTATACATAGGAAGCGATCTCCTGTGCCCATCTGTTGTAGGGTACTTCCCACTTTCTCTTCTATCCTTTTCAGTGTGTTCGGACTGATATTGAGGTCTTTAATCCATTTGGACTTGAGTTTTGTCCATGGTGACAGATATGGGTCTATTTTCATTCTTCTACAGGTTGACATCCAGTTGTGCCAGCACCATTTGTTGAAGATGCTTTCTTTCTTCCATTGTATACTTTTAGCTCCTTTATCGAAAATGAGGTGATCATAGGTTTGTGGGTTAAAATCCGGGTCTTCTATACGATTCCCTTGGTCGACTTCTCTGTTTTTATGCCAGTACCACACTGTTTTCATTACTGTAGCTCTGTAATAGAGTTTGAAGTCAGGGATGGTAATGCCTCCAGAATATCCTTTATTGTATAGGATTGTTTTGGCTATCCTGGGTTTTTTGTTTTTCCATATAAAGTTGATTAGTGTCCTCTCCAGATCTGTGAAGAATTTTGATGGGATCTTGATGGGGATTGCATTGAATCTATAAATTGCCTTAGGTAGAATTGCCATTTTTACTATGTTGATCCTCCCAATCCAAGAGCAAGGGAGGTCCTTCCATTTTCTGGTATCCTCTTCAATTTCTTTCTTCAATGCCTTAAAGTTCTTGTCAAATAGATCTTTCACTTCCTTGGTTAGATTTACCCCAAGATATTTAATGCTGTTTGTGGCTATCGTGAATGGTGAAGCTTCTCTGATTTCCCTCTCTGCTTCCATATCCTTTGTGTATAAGAGGGCGACTGATTTTTTGGAATTGATCTTGTATCCTGACACATTACTAAAGCTGTTTATCAGCTGTATAAGTTCTTTGGTGGAGTTTTGGGGGTCGCTTATGTACACTATCATATCATCTGCAAATAATGAAAGTTTAACTTCTTCCTTTCCAATTCGAATCCCCTTGATCCCATTATGTTGTCTTATTGCTATTGCTAGAACTTCAAGCACTATATTGAAGAGGTATGGCGAGAGTGGACAGCCTTGCCGTGTTCCTGAGTTAAGTGGGATGGCTTTGAGTTTCTCTCCGTTTAATTTGATGTTAGCTGTCGACTTGCTGTATATAGCTTTTATTATATTTAGGTATGACCCTTGTATCCCTAATCTCTCCAAGACTTTTAACATAAATGGATGTTGAATTTTGTCAAATGCGTTTTCAGCATCTAATGAAATGATCATATGGTTTTTTTCTTTCAGTTTATTTATATGCTGGATTACATTGATAGATTTTCGTATGTTGAACCAGCCCTGCATCTCAGGAATGAAGCCTACTTGATCATAATGGATAATTTTTCAGATGTGTTCTTGGATTCGATTTGCCAGTGTTTTGTTGAGGATTTTTGCGTCGATATTCATGAGTGAGATTGGCCTGTAGTTCTCTTTCCTGGTTGAGTCTTTGAGTGGTTTTGGTATCAGAGTAATTGTGGCTTCATAAAAGGAATTTGGTAATGACCCTTCTGTTTCTATATTGTGGAATACATTAAGGAGTATAGGTATTAGGTCTTCTTGGAAGTTCTGGTAGAATTCTGCATTGAAACCATCTGGTCCTGGGCTTTTTTTGGTAGGGAGGTTTTTGATAACAGCTTCTAATTCTTCGCGACTGACAGGTCTGTTTAGATTGTTCACCTGGTCCTGGTTTAGTTTTGGTAAATGGTATTTATCTAAAAAAGCGTCCATTTCTTTTACATTTTCCAGTTTTGTGGCATACAGGCTTTTGTAGTAAGATCTAATGACTCTCTGAATTTCCTCTGTGTCTGTGGTTATGTCCCCCTTTTCATTTCTGATCTTATTAATTTGCGTGTTCTCTCTCTGTCATTTGATTACTTTGGATAGGGGTTTATCAATCTTGTTGATTTTCTCCAGGAACCAGCTTTTTGTTTCATTGATTCTTTGGATTGTTTTCTGTGTTTTTATTTTGTTGATTTCAGCCCTCAGTTTGATTATTTCCAGTCTTCTACTCCTCCTAGGTGAGTTTGCTTCTTTTTTTTCTAGAGCTTTCAACTGGGCTGTTAAGTCTCCAATATGTGCTTTTTCTGTTTTCTTTAAGTGGGCACTTAGTGCTATGAACTTTCCTCTTAGGAGTGCTTTCATAGTGTCCCATAAGTTTGAGTATGTTGTTTCTTTATTTTCATTGAATTCGAGGAAGACTTTAATTTCTTTCTTAATTTCTTCCTTGACCCAGGTGTGGTTCAGTAGATGACTGTTCAGTTTCCATGAGTTTGTAGGCTTTCTGGGGGTAGCATTGTTGTTGAATTCTAACTTTAATCCATGGTGATCTGATAAGACACAGGTGGTTACTAATATTTTTTGTAACTGTGTAAGTTAGCTTTGTTACCGAGTATGTGGTCAATTTTCGAGTAGGTTCCATGAGCTGCAGAGAAGAAGGTATATTCTTTCCTCTTTGGGTGGAATAATCTATAGATGTCTGTTAAGTCCATTTGCTTCATTACCTCCATTAATTCTCTAATTTCTCTGTTAGGTTTCTGTCTGATTGACCTGTCCATTGGTGAGAGAGGAGTGTTGAAGTCTCCTACTATTAGTGTGTGCGGTTTGATGGCTGCCTTGAGTTTTAGTAATGTTTCTTTTACGTACGTGGGTGCTTTTATATTAGGGGCATAGATATTCAGGATTGAGACTTCTTCCTGATGAATTGTTCCTGTTATGAGTATAAAATGTCCCTCTCCATCTCTTCTGATTGATTTAAGTTTGAAGTCAACTTTGTTAGAAATTAGTATGGCCACACCTGCTTGTTTCTTAGGTCCATTTGCTTGATAAGCCTTTTCCCAGCCTTTTACTCTGAGTAGGTGCCTGTCTTTGTGGTTGAGGTGTCTTTCTTGTAAACAGCAGAATGTTGGATCCTGTTTTTGTACCCAATCTCTTAGCCTGTGCCTTTTAATAGGTGAGTTGAGTCCATTGACATTAAGTGATATTAATGACCAGTGGTTGTTAACTCCGGTCACTTTTTTAGTAGTAGGGTTTGTGTGTTTTCCTTCTTTGATTTGCGCTGGTGAAAGGTCTCTAGATGTCTGCGTTATTGTGGTCATTGTTGGACTCCTTGGTTAGTGATTTTCCTTCTATTATTTTCTGTAAGGCTGGATTTGTGGCTACGTATTGTTTAAATTTGTTTTTATCCTGGAAAATTTTGTTTTCTCCATATTTAGTGAACGAAAGTTTGGCTGGATATAGTAGTCTGGGCATGCATCCGTGGTCTCTTAGTTTTTGGAGTACATCTATCCAGGACCTTCTGGCTTTCATGGTTTCCATAGAGAAGTCAGGTGTAAGTCTGATATGTTTACCTTTATGAGTAACTTGGTCTTTTTCCTTTGCGGCTCTTAATATTCTTTCTTTATTCTGTATATTTTGTGTTTTGATTATTATATGGCGAGGGGATGTTTTCTTTTGATCCAGCCTATTTGGTGTTCTGTATGCTTCTTGAACCTTCATAGGTACATCTGTCTTCAGGTTGGGAAAGTTTTCTTCTATAATTTTATTAAGTATATTTTCTGTACCGTTGAGCTGCACTTCTTCTCCTTCTTCTACTCCAATTATTCTTAGGTTTGGGCTTTTTATTGTGTCCCATATTTCCTGAATGTTTTGTGATGAGTGTTTGTTGGCCTTGCTGTTTTCTTTGATCAGAGCGTTTATTTTCTCTATGTTATCCTCAGAATCTGAGATTCTTTCTTCTATCTCTTGTATTCTGCTGGTTATGCTTGATTCTGTAGTCTCTATTCGTTTACCTAGATTTTCCATGTCCAGACGGCCCTCTGTTTGTGTTTTCTTCTTTGCCTCCATTTCAGTTTTCAAGTCATGAACTGTTTCCATTATCTGCTTGATTGTTTTTCCTTGGTTTTCTAGGGTATCATTCACTGATTTACTCAATTCCTCGAACTTTCTGTTATACTTCTCATCCATTTCTATAAGGGCGTTTTTTATATGCTGTTTAAGGGTGTCAATCACTTTCATGAAGTCAGTTTTTTCTACTTCTTCTTGATTAAGGTGTTCATGTCCTCCTGTTGTGAGGTCACTGGCTTCTGGTGGTTTCGTGTTGTTTTTCAGATTGTTGGGAGAATTCCTGCATTGGCATCTGCCCATCTCTTCCTCCCAATACTCCCCTTTGGATTTTCTTTTACAGGATCAGGTCTTCTTGCCCACTGATGTACCTTCCCAGTGATGTCACTGCCCAGAGATGTTTCTCCACAATATTTCACTTGGGGCCCAGATCGAAACTCCACGCTGCTTGGTTAGCTCGCGAACAAAGGGCCCACCCTGCTCGCTGCGGGCAGGCTATGGGAACAAAGGAGCTACCGGCCACCCCTTTGTCCTCCCGGTTCGGGTTTTGTCCCAGCGCCCTAGCAGGCTGAGCAGGGAGGCGCTATGCCCCAAAGAAGCAGGAATGCACTTCTTGACTGAGTGCGGGAAAACAGAATTACCCGGAAGCAATGGTCCACGAAGGATCGCGGGTGAGGCACGGGAACAGATCTTGAACGGGAGACAGAGACCTTACTTTGCCCAGGTCAAGAAGATAACCCACAGTATCAAGTGTCAATGTATTCTCAGTCTTCAGGGCCACACACTGTGCTGTAAAGGAAGCCTCAAACAGGAACGTTTCCTAGTGATGAGGGACAGATACCAAATATGTTAACCCAGGGAGCATCCTATAAGTTCCTTCTACCATGAAATCGCTCCTTCAGCACTTTAACATTCATAAGATGGGCAAGGGCTTCTGCAATCATATTAAAGTTTTAACCAATGTAAACTATCAAATTCGCAAATACTTCTCTAGGGCTCTATTTTCTAAAGTGTGTCATTAAACATGATTGGTTTGCATTGCAATGAGAATCTGAAAAAAAATCTAAACAAACAAACATAGATAGCACTATAAACCAAATGGACATAATAGACATCTTCTGAACAATCCACTCAAACTGAAAAGAATATATATTCTTCTCAGTCGCCCATGTTTTTATAAAATCAACCACATATTAAGACTTAAATCACAACAAATATAAAGAAATTGTAGTAACAATCAACATTCTATCTGACCACAAAGGGTTAAATCTGGATATCTTCAGAAATAGAAACTATAGAAAGTAAATAAACTCATTGAAATTAAACAGCACACTACTGAGTAATAATAAGAATTAAAAAACTAAAAAACTAAAATTGCATGAAATAAAAATAGTATACATATATAATATATGTGTGTGTATATACACACACATGTTCATAAATATATATTAGTGCTAATAACTGAACTAAAAACCCATGGAAGGCAATGGACATATTCCTACGAAGAATGTTTATAGAATTAAGTACCTACACCAAAACATTTGAGATATCTCAAATTAATAGTTAATAATGGACCTGAGGCCTAAGAAAAACAAGCACAAGTAACACCTGAAAGTGACAGATTGGAAGGCATGATAAGAATCAAGGCTGAAAGCCAGGCGATGGTGGCGCACGCCTTTAATCCCAGCACTCGGAGGCAGAGACAGGCGGATCTCTGTGAGTTCGAGACCAGCCTGGTCTACAGAGCTAGTTCCAGGACAGGCTCCAAAGCCACAGAGAATCCCTGTCACGAAAAACCAAAAAAAAAAAAAAAAAAAAAAAAAAAAAAGAATCAAGGCTGAAATTAGTGACATAGGAACCACAACAATACCAAAATCAGTACAAAGAATCAGTAAAATGATGATTTCGGTCTTTGAAATCATCAACAAGGCTGACAAATTGAACTGCTTACATTTTTTTTTTTTGTGATATTGGTTTTTGGATTTTTCTAGACAGGGTCTCTCTGTGTAGCACCGGTTGTTCTAAAACTCACTCTGTAGAACAAGGTGGCTTCAAACAGTGATCTGCCTTTGTCTCCCAAGTGCTGGGATTATTGGCATGAGCCATGGCTGTCCAGCTGAACTGCTGAGGTTTTTTTCTTTTGTTTACTTGATACAACCTAGAGTCGTCTGGGAAGGGGAAACCTCAATTGAGAAATTTCTTTCAAAAGATTTGCTTGCATGTAAATATATGTGTCATATTTGTTATTAATGGTTAATATGGGAGTTCCCAGTCCATTGTGGGGAGTGCCATCTGTGAGGAGGTGGTCATGGTAGGTATAGAAAAAGTAAATAAACATTAATCTCACAGCAAGCCAGTACAAAGCATTCATTTATTAACTTGGCTTCAGTTTTGGCTTACAGGTTCTGCTTTGAGTTCTTACTTTCCTTTCTGCTGTCTTACTTTTCTTTATGATGGACTATATAAGTTGTAATTGAAATAAACAAAAACAAAAATAAATATGAAAATGACAAATTTGGGACTCAAATCTTATCTCAGAGATGAGGCTCATCTGCAGAATGCAAGATATAAAAGAAAGAATCTTATCCATTGAAGACATAATAGAATAAATTGATATTCAGGTCAAAGAAAATGTTAAATCTAAACTCTCTTGGCATAGAACATCCATGGGACCATACGGAAAACCAGGATAATAAGAGAAAAATCAAGGTCAAAGGCACAGAAATGATTTTAAGATACTCAAAGATGAATTTCTACCATAAAGAAAGATGCATTTTATCTAAATATTGTGAATTAAAACTGGATATTGTCAAAACCAGAAACAAGACAAAGTTTACAATTTGGTTACACCATGCCTTCTAGTCATTTTGAGTGAGATTTTTTCATTTTCTTTCAGGCATGCTGCCAAGTTACAAGTGTGAGCTCTCTACGATATTCATGTAGGCACTTTCTGCTATGAATGTACCTCATTTTCAGTTGTCTATGATATGTCACCATAATAGTTTTTGTTCCAGTGCTGGCTCAAGGAAGGTGTCAGACACCCTGAATTTGAGGCAACAAGCACTTGGAAGACCCAACTCGGTTTCAAGAACAGCAAACACTCTTGACTACAAAATTGTATCTCTGAACCATAGACAACATTTTGCGATGAATTCTTTTCTTATTCTTGGCTATTCTGACTTGTGAAAGATGAACTGATAAATAGATCTGAGCAATGAACTGTGGCCTCATCTCTAATCCTTGAGTTTTCTTTTCCATTCCTATACCAAGTTCCTGTGCACAAACCCATTTGTAGCTGTCTCCTACATTAAAGTCCTAGTTTACCCAATATGGCATGAGTTTAGAATGTACAGAGCAAACGGAAAGGCAGGATTTTTGTGGAAAAGCAGGTGGCGAGTACTGAGTAGCACTGAATAGATTTGAATTGTCGGAAGACCAGCTTCCTTAAGTTTTTGGCAATAAGGGTTCATACCAGAATTTCTTTAAAGTGTTTTGTTAGATAATGCAGAGAAGACAGAGTGAGAACAGTTCATCACTGAGAGACCTTTATAATAAAAGGAAAAAAACTGTCCAAAGTGAGCATAGTCATAGGCTGCTACCCATGTTGCTTCTTCAGATTTTGTGGTACAGAAAGAGGCAATGTCAAATCCAAGTTTGTGTGGCTGTGTGTTCAGAGGGCAACAGGCTTCTTTGTTGGGACAACTAGAATCATCAGATGTACAGAATGGTGACTGTACATTGGGCTTCTGGATTCCTGAGTAGGAACACTGGAATATTAGCTACTTTGGGGATATGCAGAGACCGCAACAGAAAGTTCCCTCGGTCTTATTTGGCCCAGGGGATAGAGTCTGGAACAGCAATGGCCATCCTCAATTACACCTGAAGCGTGCACCCCACAGGCAGCCTTGACGCCCAGGTTCCCTACTTTTCTGCCTCACGAAACTTCTTTCTTACAATTTTCAACACTCTTGGGTGAGTACTTGCCATAAAACTGCACCTATACAGATTTTAAAGATCTGGCAAGTTGAGGATGCTGACTGAGTCCATACTGTGCTATCAAGGGACTTCTCCACTATGGGCAACCTACTAGTAGATATCCTCCTGGAAAAAGCGACTCTCAATGCCCCCATAGCCATCAGTGCCAATATCTCTTTAGCTACACTGACCTTACCCTCCTTTAAATTTTGAGACAGTGTTTCTCTGTGTGATCATGGCTGTCCTATAATTAGCTCTGTACTCTGGAGTGGTTTCAAAATCAGATATTTTCCAGTGTCTGCCTCCAAGTGTTGGGATTAAAGGTGTGGACAATGCTGTACTGCTAGGGGTGACCTTCTTAACGACCAAACACTTTCTTTTCAAATTTTTGACTGACATGATCAAACTGTCAACTTTACAGATAAAGCTCAATACTATAGGAACACTCTATACTCCAAGCGTTAACAAATGATGAGCCATTGGACATAAACTTAAATATTATTGAAATTAATAATATAATTGGGCATTATAGCAATCTACATACAGTTTACAAGAACAATAAAGAGTACACATTCTTCCGAGAAGGGCAGTTCATCTTTCTTGAAAACTGACCATATATTAGGTCCCAACGTAGGTGTTAACAAATAAAGAAACACAGAAATAATTTTCATCCTATTTGATCACAATGGTGTACAGGTGAGTATCTTTAGCAGAAGACAAGAGAATATATACAGACTCAGGGAAACTAAGCACCACACTTCTGAATGACTCTTGAGAAAGAAAACATTCAAAGGACATCTAGAAATCCGACAATCTGTATCTCAGTAAACAACATAGCATCATGTTGCTGGGCCCTAACATCTTTCTCAGGGGACTAGGTAAAAAGGCACACTGTCAATGTCTCAGATGCTGGGAGTCTGGTAGAAGGCATGCAGCAGACTCATTTATTTAACAACCAGGAAAAAGTTACATACTCTTCCAGCACAAAGGTGTTCTCGTCCATTGGCAGTCGTCATCACTTGGTCATCGCTCATTGACTAGGCACAATCAGTACCTCTGAAAATGCCAGGAAGACTCCTTTTAGGCATGCTAGCCTTTAACTTCCTACATATACACCCATTTTATTTATTACTTGGGGGCTCCCAGGAACACAAGTTCTTTGCTCATGCCTTGTGGACCTGGCCACAAAAAGGCTCAGCAAGTGGACTGTGCCTGTCTTAGGCTGACCTGCCAAACAAGCTCTTACTTGTCATTGACTACTATCCCTTGAAGAGCATTCATTACTGGAGAGAGTCCAGGTTTGGGGGACTAGAGAGTAGCTTTTTGAAGTACACATAACCAGGCATGAATAACGTCCTGTGGAGGGCAGGAAGAAGGATGGCTAAGAATTATCAAAACCTGAAAAGTCACCTTAGTTGCTGTCTGCTGATGTTGAATCTACTGCATGAGACATATAAAGAGATTAAAGATTAACACCTTACCAATTAAGGCATATGTGAATATCCATGAGGGATCCAATAGTCCTTTTATATTATGCCAAACTTTTTTTTAAAAAAATGAGTAATCAAAGGCCATAACCTCGGCCCTTAATAAACCAGAGAGAGCAAGAAAGAGGAATACATACATTATCCATCTTGGGTTATTCCCTCCTTTGTGAAAGTATGCTGATTCATGCCTGAGTTTACATCTCTTACTGGAACCTATATTGGCTTTGTGGCAGGCTGAGGAAAAACACAAGCATTCCCTTCTCCCATGGCTTAGCAGGGAGGTGGCATCTGCCAGTAGAAGCAGATAGGATCTCTCCACCTGAACAGGGGCATTGGTGTGATCCTTCACAGGGATACACAGTGCTTGTTTTCTGGCCTGAGCCCCTTGCCGTAAAAACTAAGAAAGTTCATATGGAAAAGGCCATATGAGGATCTCTCATATCCTCTGGTGAGAGAGTCCTAGAGAATAGCTTATTAAGAGCTCTGTTGGTCCTCTCCACAATGGCTTATCCATTGCAGGTGATGGCAGTGGTATGGGAAAACTTCCAAGAGCTTAGAAAGTCATTGAATTATTGAGAGACACAGTCAGGGCCATCATGGACCTCAAGGTTATCAAAGAAAACTCTATCATCAGTAGTTAGGACAACATCCATATTCTCCACGATGTCTCTGCCCCAGAGGTTTCTAGGTACCACAGAAATGATAAGGTGAATGGCTTCCTTCTTGCCATCAAGGTCTCTCCAATAGATGGGATTGATTGGTGGAAACTTTTGAATCTTGTTGGCTTCCTACACCACTAAAGGGAGGCACAGGTCTAAATTTCCAATGGGGGAAGTGGAGTGCTTCCATTTGTTTATATGGTGACATTACACTCATGTTCACCAAGTCTGTGAGAGCTTTTTCAAAAAAATAAACAGTTAACATTGGGTATCATGGAAAAATGAGCAATGTCCAGTTGATTTTTAGATTACCAGAGCCTCCTCTTACTGGTGCAGCTGAGGAGTACCCTGCCTAGAGTTTAAAGGGGTAGGTACTCCAGCAGATTGTGATGTGCAATCCTTTGCCCAATGAAATCTGTTATTGCATCTGGTGCATCATGTGCTAGGTTTTGCCCTGGGACAGTCATTCCATAGATGGCCTGGTTTGCTGCATCCCCAGCAAGATCTATCTACTTGAAGAGCATTGAATGTGTTGTGGACACGCTGCCTGTCTTCAAGAAGGGCATCCAGGGAAGTTGTATGGACAGCCATGGGATCACTACTGGGGTCAAGATCTCTTGTGGCCAATACCCACTTGTGAAAGTCCTTATTGCAGACCACTGTGATTGCATTATGGGCTGGACATTCCCAAACCATGACTGATGGATGGGATGAAAAAGGTTTCTCATCCACTGAGCATGTCAAGGGTCATTAGAACATTAAGAACTTGAGCTTTCTCTCGATCCTTGTAAGCTGATTTTAAGCTAAGAAACATGATTAGTCTCTTCACAGTGTTGAAAGGAGCGGAGCAGCGGCTGCGTCCCTGCCACCCTGGCTCATGGCCGCCTGGCTAGCTTATGCCCCAAAATAATTACACGGAAACTGTATTCTTTTGAACACCAACTCTTATTGGCTAGCTCTTACATATTGATCTATCCCATTTCTAATATTCTGTGTAACACCACGAGCTGGCTTACCAGGAAAGATCTTAACCTGCATCTGTCTGGAGTGGGAGAATCATGGTGACTGACTGACTTGGCTTTCTTTCTCCCAGAATTCTTTTCTGTCTACTCTGCCTACCTAATTTTCTGTCCTATTAAAGGGCTAAGGCAGTTTCTTTATTTAACCAATGAAATCAACACAAAACAGAAGACTCCCACATCAGCTCAGCATTAAGAACAGTATAGCACCCACAGTAAATCTGCAGTTGATTGTCCATTGAGTGATGACCTGTCCATTAGTCATGGATTGGCCTTCAAGCCTGTTACCAACAGGTTTCTAACTTGGCCTTCAGAGCTCTTACCATATGTAGGCTGTGGGACCCTTCAGCATACTTCTGCAATCTTATTCAAAAGACAGGGAAACATTTATTGATTTTTTTTCACGTTCAATGAGAAAGTAGGGTGGAGAGTAGACCTGTGCCCCACTAGGGAAATGTTAATCAAACACATGGTTTGAGGACAAAGCTGTAAAGAAGCTTCATCCATGTCTATCTTGTCCTTAAGAATAATTCTATTACAAACTGACCATGAGTTTAACATTTGAGTCACACAAGGTGAATTTATGCCATGTAAGAGTATCTCTTCCTGCTGGCATAACTGGATATCACCATATAGAAAAATGAAAATAGACCCATATCTGTCTCCATACACAAAACTCAAGTCCAAATGGATCAAAGACCTCGACATAATGCCAGCCACAATGAATCTTATAGAAGAGAAAGGGAGAAGTACACTTGAAGGCATTGGCACAGGGAACCACTTCCTAAATAGAACCCCAGCAGCACCGCCTCTGAAACAATTAATAAATGGGACTTCCTCAAACTTAAAAGCTTCTGTAAAGCAAAGGACATGGTCAACAAGACAAAATGACAGCCTACAGAATGGGAAATGGTCTTCACCAACCCCACATCAGACAGAGGTCTGATCTCCAAAATATACAAAGGACTCAAGAAATTGGATACCAAAAGATCACATAATCCAATAAAATTGGAGTACAGACCTAAAAAGAGAACTCTCAATAGAGGAATCTAAAATGGCTGAAAGACACTTAAGGAAATGTTCAACATCACTATTCATCAGAGAAATGCAAATCAAAAGAACTCTGAGATTCCATCTTACACATGCAAGAATGGCAAAGATCACATTCACTGATGACAACTTATGCTGGAGAAGTCATGGGGAAAAGGGAACACTTCTGCATTGCTGGTGAGAATGCAAGCTGGTACACCCGCTTTGGATGTCAGTGTCACGATTTCTCAGAAAAAGAGGAAACAACCTTAATCAAGATGCAATAATACAACTTTTGGCTATATACGCAAAGGGTGCTCAATTGTGCCAGAAGGACATGTGCTCAACTATGCTCATAGCAGCTTTGTTTATCATACCCCAAACCTGGAAACAACATAAATGCCCCTCAATCGAAGAATGGATAAGAAAAATGTGGTACATTTACACAATGGAATACTACATAGCAGAAAAAAATGACAGCTTGAATTTTGCAGGCAAATGGATGGAGCTAGAAAACATTATTTTGAGTGAGGTAACCCAGACACAGAAATACAATTATCACATGTAATCACTCATAGGTGGTTTTTAAACATAAAGCAAAGAAAGCCCGCCTACATACCACAATCCCAGAGAACTTACACAATAACGCAGACACTAAGAGAGACTTACATAGATCTAATCTACATGAGAAGTAGAAAGTATAAAAAGACAAGATCTCCTGAGTAAATCAGGAGCATGGGGACTTAGGAGGAGGATTGAAGGGAGGAGGGGAAAGGCAGGGAGGGGAGCAGAAAAAAGTAGAGCTCAATAAATGTCCATAAAAAAGTGTATTGCTTCCTTGAATCTCCTTAAATTACATGGGCACAGGCATTCAATTAGCTCTTTTAGAGCCTCTATCATTTGTCAATTCCTGTTAAGTTACTAGATATATTAAAATTGGGTTTTGAGAACCTTAGGCTGTTCTTCCCTAAACGTGAAATTCAATGTTGAGATTGGTTCTCCATTAAATTCCTCATCTGTACATGAATATATCAATGATTTTTTTATTAAGCTTTTCCAATAGTTGTATCCTGGTAGTCAAACCAAACAACTTTTAAGAGATCAACCAAGATTTATCAAAACAATATCAAGGTTATCACAATGGTAACTAGTAGTATGTTTATCCAATTTAAGTTGATTATCCCTTCATTTAGTTATTTCATTTTAAAAACATACATTACATAATCATACAGAGAAATAACTTTGTATAGTGGACTTTTACTTTGTATATTTTAACATGGGAAAACTCTCCCTTTAAAACAATTCCTACCTTTAAAATTCCCAATTTTCTCACCTAATCTATTACTTATGGTGATGAAGAAGTGAGGCTTATTCTTCTCCATAGAGCAGTAATATCTTGACAGAACTTCAAGGCAGCTACCTAGCTTTGCAGCAGCCCAACAAGGAGCTTCCTGGAAAGTCCTCAAGGACAGAAGAAAGGATAATCTAACCGAGAGTGTGGTGACTCCAGCAACACGTAGCTCTGGCTTATACCAGTGGTGCAAAGCCACAGGCAAATAGGCTTTTCACTAATTCAGACTTCTGGAGAGAAGTTGGGCACTAGATGTCACATGAATAATAAAAACCCAGAGACAATATTGAGGTTCAAACTGAAGATCAGAAAAGCAAAGCAGTCAAGCCACTAAAGAGTTTTTAACTCTATCAAGGCTCAGACAAAGGGGGTGAACCTATTCTCAACATGACTGCAGACTGCAATGCTCCCCTCCAGACCTCAGAATACAATGAGCTCCTGTCTTCCCTGCCTCACATGCCTCTCTCCATCACTCCTGTCTCCACCTCCCTAGTGCTGGGATAAATACAGCAAAAAAATACATAGTAATTCATAGACATCACAGAATAGTCAACAATATCGTCGGAGTATTTAAAATGTTCAAATATCAGTTTGAGAAAAACCAAAATGAGAAGTTTGGTATAAGAAGGAACCTTTGTAAAGTCCCTGTTCATTCGTTTTTCTGCTTACAGTTTGAGGAGAGTGAGATATAGATTCAGAGCCTTTATAAATTTAGAGTGATTTAATCGATGGATAAATGTTGTATCTGTTCTTCCTCAATCTTTTTTAGTGTTTTTTTTCATTTTACATACCATTTCCAGTGGCCACTTCCTCCTCTTTTTCCACCACCCACCTCTGCCCATCCCATTCCCCATCCACTCCTCAGAGTTTGTAAGCCTCCCTTTGGGAGAAAACAATGTCTGGTATACCAGTTTGAGTCAGGACCAAGACCGTCTCCCTATATAAATCTGAGCAAGTTGTTCCACCATAGGGTATGGGCTACAAAAGGCCAACTCATGTACCCAGGGTATGTCCTGGTCCCACTGCCATGGGTTCCCCAAACAGAACAAGACACAACTGTCACACATTCAGAAGACTTTGTTTGGTCCCATGTAGTATCCCTAACTGTCAATCTTGAGTCCATGAGCTACGACTAGTTGGGCCACCTGTCTTTGTGGTTTTCTCATTGATGATCTTGTTGTCCCTTGCTCAGATGATCCCTCCTCCTCTTTGACTAATCTCCAAAAGCACAGCCCAGTGCTCCACTCTGGGTCTGTTCTTCTGCTTCCACCAGTTAGTGGATTCAGGTTCAATGATGACAATTATAGTAGTCACCAATTGGATTATAGGAGAAGGTCAGTTCAGGTACCCTCTCCAAGAAGGAGTCTTAGCTGGGATAATTTTTGTGAATTCTTGCCTATTTCCCTAACACCTGGTTTCGCTCTCACCTCATAATGGCTTGCTCTTTCAAGACAACTCTTTCATTGCTCCCTCTCTCCATTGCTCCCCCAATTCAGTCATCTCAAGTCCTCATATGGCCATCCCCCATTCCTGCCCTTTTCCCCTTCCATGCCCAGTAGTAGATCTTAGGTATTTTCCTTTCCTGGGACCCTCCATGTATATCCCTCTTATGTTTTTCTTTTAATCTAATTTCATTGGGGTTGTAAATTGTAATCTGGTTATACTTTGCCTTATGTTTAACATCCACATAGCATTGTATCTTACTGGGTCTATGAACATAATTGAGCAAACAACTTTGTGGTATGAACGCACGTGCACCTTTTGGGTATATGCCCAAAGGTTATACTGTGGGAGTCTTGGTGTATATTGATTCCCAATTTTCTGAAAAATCACCACACAGATTTCCAAAGTGCTGTACAAGTTTGCACTCCCATCGGCAGTGGAGAAGTGATCCTCTTACTTTACATTTTCTCCAGCATGAACTGTTATCAGTGTTTATGATCTTAGCCATTCTGACAGGTGTAAGATGGTATATATAAAAGTTATTTTGATTTGCATTTCCCTGATGCCTTAGAATGTTGAATTAGTCCATAAGTGTCTTTTGGTCATTTGGAATTCTTCAGTTAAGAATTTTCTGATTAGATCTGCATTCTATATTTAATTGGATTATTTGGTATTTTGATGTCTTGTGTCTTGAGTTTTTTTACATGTTTTAGAGATCAGCCCTTTATCAGATACAGGGTTGGTGAAGACATTTTCTTATTCTGTTCACTGTCCTTTTGTCTTATTCACTATGTCCTTTGCCTTTCAGTAGCTTCTCAGTTTCAGGAGGTCTCATTTATTAATTGTTGTTCTCAGTGTCTGTGCTACTACTGTAATACTTAGGAAGGGAATTTCCTGTTTTCATGTATTCAAGGCTACTTGTGAGTGTCTCTTCTATACTGTTCAGTATAACTGAATTCATGCTGAGGTGTTTGATCCATTTGGATGTTGGTTTTGTTCATGGTGATTGAAATGGATCTACGTGCATCCCTCTACATGTTGATATCTAGTTATGCCAGCACCATTTGTTGAACACGCTTTCTTTTATCCATTGTACAATTTTTGCCTTCATGTCAAAAATCCGGTGTTCATAGTCATAGTTATATTTTATTTCTGTTTTAATAAATAAAGCTTGCCTGAAGATCAGGGTGCAAATCTAAGCTGCTAGAGACCAGAAAGTAGGGACACACACCTTCAATCCAATGACTCAAGGCCACTCTGGACTAAACAAGACTGAGTTAGTCTAAAAGATAAATAGAACTCACATAATGGTATTCCCAGCACTTTTTTTGTTCCTGTAATAAGTATCATAAATAAAAGCAACTGAGTGCAAGGAAGTATTCATTTAACTTATTGTTTCAGGTCACAAACCGTCATTGATGGAAGCCATGGCAGGAAGTATGGATTAACTGATGATTAGTTAATATTCTTATATAAGCCAGATCCACCTTTGTAGTGATGGGTTTGACCATTCTGGACTATGCCCTGCAAGATCAATTAAAAGTATCCCTCATGGACATGACCACAGGCCCATCTGTGCAATATAATTCCCAAATTAAAGCTCCTTCTTCCAAGGTGATATGACTTTGGATCAAGTTGACAATAAAAATGTATCGGTACATTATCAGAGCTAACAGATTGTGTTTTCTGAAGTCTAGAGGAAACACTGAATGCCTTTGACCTGCAATCAAAAAGACTGATGTGCCACCATGAGCCCTTGGGGGCCATTCTTAATCAAACCATAAAAAGAGTTAAAAAGTGAGGAGGGATATTAACTGCTTCTCTCACTGAGCAACATTCTATGAAAGTAAGAAGGTGAGTTTAGTTTTATCTGGAGCTCAACTGTTTCAGCCTGGATTGACAATGTGCAATGGTTTCAGTTAATATGACTCACATTCAGCCTCACAGAGATAGCCAAAACAAAAAAAAATCCTAAGTTTCTTAGGGAATTATTTAACTATCATGGACAACTCAAATGAAGATTTATTCTGCCTGATATTGGTGTTTTTTTTTTTTTTAATGAATGTGAGGTTCGTTGGTTTAGGAACTGTAAAGCCAAGTGGCCTCACTTCATTTTGTGTTTGTATATACACACACAAACATACACACCCACACATACATATACTCACATACGTATGTATGTATAAATTTTTAAATGTGTACACATTTTATGTCATGATTATAATGTAGACAGAGTTTTCGTTTCCAATAAGCCCACTCCTAAATAACCAAAGACACTTTTAAATTTTAAATTCTTGGCTTATAGCTCAGGCTTATTAGTAGCTAGCTCTTACAACCCATTTCTGTTGCACCAGTGCAGGTAGGGCCAAATCCGAGCGAAGGATATCAGGATTAATGGAACACGCACTTTGGATGTTGCAGAATTAGAAGCCTTTATTGTACATCTCCAAGGCGGATTTATACCTAACCCAGACAGGTAGGCCAACAGGATGGAGACCTTATTGCCAGATCCTCAGGTTAGGGCCAAGAAAATGTGTACTCAGGAAGCAGAGTTGTTAAGGAACTCTCAGAGCAGGAAACTTGCAAGTTTCTCAGAAACCCAGAAGAATAAGGGCAAGAAAGGTTATCTACATGTGAGGTGAGTAGGAAGGCCAGAACTCCATTAGGTTCCAACACATTTCTATTAATTTATATATTGCCATATGGTGCGTGGCTTTACCTCTCCATCTTGTCTCCTCCTTTCTTCCCAGTGTCCTAGTTTGGTTGTTATGCCTACATTTCCTACCTGGCTACCCGCCAATGAAGTTCCTATTAAACCAATCTGAGTGTAAAAGCATCACAGTTCACAGCATCTCCCATTTTTTGTCTCATCAAAAACAAAGGTTTTAACTTTAGCATAATAAGATTATATATAACAAAAAGTTATTACGTAAGAATTACATTCGCATGTCCAGTCCATTTCAATTTGACAAAATTAGAGAAAGTATTTAATTATCTATCTTTGGGAGTCTAAAGTTTTATATTTAATTTACCTTTACCATAAGAAAAATTAATTCTAATTATTAATCTTTAATTCGATTAAGATCCCAAAAGGGTGAAATTTGCCTAACAACAGGGACATTAAGCTACCTGGACAAGCATTCAAAGTTCTCCTGTAATGCTGGGGCATCCATCTTTGGCCTATAGGCTAGTATATATGACAGAAATTTTTGTGATGCAGGGCATTTTGAATGACTGTAATATCGTGGCAAAGTTTGGTAATTGCTTCTATTTGTATCCTACTGACCCAGTCTGGACAGTATATTGCCAGGAATTGAGGTAAGGGCAGTTTTTCCCCCAAAGCTTTTGGCGTAAAGAAAGTAAACTCCATACTCCTCTCTCTTATCCTTTCTCTCTCTCTGTATTGATTAGGAAGTGTACATGTGATTCTTAGAAGACAGCTTCTAGAACTGAGACATTATTTCCACCACATAAGATCCAGGGAGACAATGTAGATAATCCCATTTACTGGGAAGAATTATGACTAGCTGATACATCTCATCCTAGTACATTCTTCCGTTACTCACAATAGAAGCGATTTTACCAATACAGCATTACTGAGTTATTACTGATATTTATACTACACACTAGATGTACTACACATTAGATGGCAAGGACAACTCCTAGTCATAATTGATTGTAAAACACTTAAGGACATAGTCACCCAGAGATGGCCAGGGCATGGCAGTCTGCTTGGGTCTGGCCCTGTCACTCTAGAAAAGTAGGTCATGTTGTTTGCAATCTTTTTGATGAGCTTCACCTCCTCATTCAGGAGTTGGTTTTCCAAGATGTCACAGAAATGAGAATCTTTGCCAGCAGAAGCAAGGGAATGAAAATAAAATAGGGTTTAGTGAAGTTTCTTCTCCTGGGCCGAGGCAGGTTTCATGGCTTCTTGAGTTTTACCTCACTCACCATGAGCAGCCATTAGAGACCATGAGTGCAAAATGTCTCTAAAACAAAAGAACCAACACTGGCCGTCTAGTATTCCCTTCTATATCTATTGTGTGGGAAGTTCGCCATTAAATGATTTAAAAATAATAAAAAATTTAGTGCAGTCAGAGTAATTACTTTTTATCTGTGATGTGTATTTCCTTTTAAACATTTGTATTTCTACCCAGTTGATATTTGATAAAGATTCTAAGTCTATATTTATTTAAGAGTGATGGAGGTGGGACTTGTATCTTATCTGTTGCTTTCATTGGTTAATTAATAAAGAAACTGCTTGGCCCTCTGATAGGGTAGAATTTAGATAGGCGGAGTAAACAGAACAGAATGCTGGGAGAAAGAAGCTGAGTCAGATAGTCACCATGATTTTCCCACTCCAGACAGACGCAGGTTAAGATCTTCCCTGGTAAGCCACCTTGTGGGCTACACAGAGTATTAGAAGTGGGTTAGATCAATATGTAAGAGCTAGCCAATAAGAGGCTGGAACTAATGGGCCAGGCAGTGTTTAAAAAGAATAGTTTCCGGGGCTGGAGAGATGGCTCAGAGGTTAAGAGTGTTGCCTGCTCTTCCAAAGGTCCTGAGTTCAATTCCCAGCAACCACATGGTGGCTCACAACCATCTGTAATGGGGTCTGGTGCCCTCTTCTGGCCTTCGGGCATACACACAGACAGAATATTGTATACATAATAAATAAATATTTTTTAAAAAAAGAATAGTTTCCATAATTATTTCGGATATAAAGCTAGCCTTGCGGACGGCAAGGGGCCAGGAACACAGCCCACCGCTCGTATTACAACATAAGATTGCAAAGCCATGTCCGATAAAAGCCCTAAAGGACATTCTTTTAGACCTTACTTCTATCATGCTTACAGATTTCCTCACTCACATGAGCATATCTTGGTCATCGTTTATAGCAGAGTAAGCAATTGCTGACCTGCAGGGCTCCAACATACCAATTAATCTGCATGCTTTCCCAGTCTCCTTGTTTGCTGTTACATTCATGTAATCCCTTTCTTCAATAAAAAAGACTGAAAAATTTAAGATTATGTCAACAAGATTAGAGAAAATATGAGAAAATAAATACTTGGAGAGAACTAAGACTGTGGGAGAGAAGATATAAGCTTTTTTTTTTCTTAGATTTTTGACAGGGTTTCTCTGTAGTGCCTGTCCTGGAACTAGCTCTTGTAGACCAGGCTGGCCTCGAACTCACAGAGATCTGTCTGCCTCTGCCTCCCAAGTACTGGAATTAAAGGTATGCACCACCACCACCCAGCAGGAGATATAACTTTTATTCGTTGATTATACTGCAGCAAAGAAAAAGGCAACTAAATCTACATAGTCCTCTCCTCAAGATACAATAGAAAAGGAAAATGAAACAAGGCTGTACAAAGTAACATTCTTATATCAAAGCTACCATTTTGGATTATATCAACATCAAACAGTTGGAATTTAATCACTTATAAAATCTCCAACAATATCTTTGAAGAATAGGACCCATGAAATATTTTCCTGAAATTAGTATGTGCTTTATTTTGCTTTTAGGTGCTGTGATAAATGCCATGACCAAAAGCAACATAGTGAAGAAATGTTAATTTGGATTACACATCCATGTCACAGTCCAACACTGAGAAAATCCATGGCAGGAAGACAAGCAGTAACCATGGAAAACTTGATTAGTGGTTCCACTGTAGACTGGATCATGAACAGATAACTTTCTTACATAGTACCGGAACAACTGCCATGTGAGAGTGGTGCCAAAAAACGTACTAGTCCCCCAGCCACCAATCAAAAGAATCCCTCAAAGACATGGATGGTCACAGGCTGTACTGACCAATACAATTTCTAAATTGAAGTTCACTCTTCAAGGGAACTTGGAATAAATTTGCAATAAAATTTATTAGTACACTATGACACCTAACATTAATTTTCTAAAGTCCATCTAATTTTCCAATACAAACTTAGTTTGTAACCATACTTTGAAACCATAGAGACAACATTGTTAATAAATTCAGTACTCATTTGCGCCACAGTGTCATTATTAGAGACTAGTCTACAGTACAGGTCTGCTCTGTAGTCCCGTGACCACCATATATTTGGTATGGGACACATGCACGTAAATTTACATTGACACTCTTTCTCGTCATCTCCCACTCTCCGTCCCTTTACTTCTCACAATATTAAAGGAACAGCATGAATTATCCCTAGAGTTGGCTCACAGAATGAGTTAGTCTCTTGATCATTTCCTGTCACACATGATCGTTTGCCTCTCTGCCTGGGATTATGCAACACAAAGGATATCAGTAGAAGTAAAGCAATGGGTCTTTCTAACATAAAGAAACCATAGGAATTAGACTGCATTCTTTTAAAATATTTATAACTGTGTGTGTGTCTTTGTGCCACTCAACATGGCTGCTGGGCAAAGAACTCTGCCATCCACAAGAACACAAGAGCTCTATCTATACTGCTGACACATCTCCACACTTATGTTCTTAGTAAGTTCATTGTTCTGTAATATCTTCATACACGAAATTCTAAGACAAAGTGAAAATTATCACTTCCACATGACTGAGAATAGACATTGCTGCCATTTTCGCACTTGGGAGGCTGAAGCAAGGGGCAACTTCAAGGCAAGCCTTAGCTAAATAGCAAGTCAATAACAAAAATCTTCAAAATTTAACTTACTATTGGTATTGAAGATATTTACTGACCTACCCATCAAACAAATGGAAATTGAGCAAGACAAAACCTGGCTAGAGATTAATTTTCAAGAGATGGAATAAGGTAATAAATCAAAAGAGTAAAAAGAGATAGCATAGAGGGATGATGAAGTTCCCAGACTAGATACATATACATGTGCACTTCCAACAAGCTACCATGGTGAGAATAATCATCAGTTAGGCAACACACAGCCTTTGCAGCTGATGTCTGGTGGTCAAATATGTATGGAAATCATTAGGAGATTGGGTGGTTTGAAAATCTATTGTGCTTAAAGCACACAGGTGATTTTCTATGTGTACTGGATGCAAAGTTGAAACTTTGTCAGTCTTGTGAGAGAAATGTCTTGTGATATCAGCACACATAATGACAACTATTGCTTGTGGAGGCACAGAACTCAGTGCTAATTAGTTTCCCCTCTCTTGTCTTGTGATATTTTTAATTTCTTCGTAGAGCATGCCGAAAAGTAACTAATAAGAACATTATGTGACAGTGTACTATCTGTAGGTGAATTACATTTGATTTTTAATTCTTTTTTTTTGTTTTTTCACTTTCCAAAGTATTATTAAGGTATAATTAACAAATTGAAATTATATATCTTAATATATGTATTTTTATAGAAAATTTTTTTTTTATTTTTCCATTCAAAAATTTACACTGCCTCCCCTCCTCCCATTCCCTTCCTGTTCCCCAACTCACCCTCCTCCCTCCCACTCCCTCCTTAATAGAGGGTAGGGTGGTCTCCCCTGTGGGAAATCCAAGGCCCTCCCCCCTCCAATAATCCTATACAATAAAGGAACTTCTGGAGGCATTATCATTCCTGTCTTCAAACTCCATTCCAGAGCTACAATAATGAAAACAGCTTGGTATTGGCATAAAAACAGAGATGCTGACCAATAGAATCGAATCGAAGACCCGGATTTTAACCCACAAACCTATGAACACCTGATTTTCGACAAAGGAGCCAAGATTATACAATGGAAGAAAAAAAATCTTCAACAAATGGTGCTGGCATAACTAGATGTCAACCTGTAGAAGAATGAAAACAGATCCGTATCTATCACCATGCACAGATCTCAAGTCCAAATGGATTAAAGACCTCAATATAAATCTGACCACACTGAACCCGACAGAAGAGAATGTGGGAAGTACACTGCAACACATGGGCACAGGAGACCGCGTCCTATGTATAACCCCAGTAGCACAGACAATAAGAGCAACAATGAATAAATGGGATCTCCTGAAACTGAGAAACTTCTGTAAAGCAAAGAACACTGTCATTAAGACAAAAAGGCATCCTACTGAATGGGAGAAGATCTTTACCAACCCCGCATCAGAAAAAGTCTGTTCTCCAAAATATATAAAGAACTCAAGAAACTAGACATTAAAATTCTAAATAACCCAATTAAAAATGGGGTATTGAAATGAACAGAGAATTCTCAACAGAAGACCTATAAACAGCCAAAATACACTTAAGGTAATTATAGAACAAAATGACAGCATTGCGCATGGTTTCTTGGTAGCAGCAATTTCTCAGGTCTGCTCTGCTTGCTAGAGGCAAGCAAGTGCTCTCACCTAAGAGAGGCTTCCTGACTAAGCTTTAGCTGCAAAACTCTGCAGCTCTTTTAAGATGTTCGGCCACGAAGCACTTAAACAGTGTTGATGAATAGCTGAATGCATGCTTTTCGGTTTTCAGCTGTTGCAGGAAGGCTGCACCACCGTTTAAAAATGCCGGCTTTCTGGGCCGTCCTGCCAGGACAAACTGATCCTTTCAGGCAGGCAGTCTTCTCTAAAGTGTGACTTCATTCATAACTGTTTTGATTACTGAGGTCACTAAAGACTTTTCCAAGATGTTTACATGCTCAAGACTTTTCTCCTGTGTGAATCTTTTCATGAATGTTCAGGTGATCGGAGAAGGTAAACTTTTTCACAATGCTTAAATGTTTAAGAATTAGTTTAATGTGAATTCTTTCATTGAGTCTTTAAGGAACTGAAATTGGTGAAGCCTTTTCTACAATGCCTAAATGAATAAGGTGTCTCTGCAGTGTGATTCCTTCCACAACTGTTACAGCTATTGAGGTTATTAAATGATTTTTCCACAATGCTTACTTACTTAAGAGTTTTTTTCCAATGTGAGTAATTTTATAGATATTCACATGACTATGTCAGAAAAACGATTTTTTCCACAATGCTTGCAGGCATAAGGTTTCTCTGCAGTGTGGCTGCTTTCATGTCTGTTACGACTACTGGGGTGGTTGAAGGCTTTTCCACAATGCTTACATACATAAGGCTTTTCTCCAGTGTGAATTATCTCATGGGTATTCAGATTACTGGAACAAAAAAAGGTTTTTCCACAATGCTTACACGCATAACGTTTCTCTGCAGTGTGGCTCCTCTCATGTCTGTTATGACTACTGCGGTTATTGAAGGCTTTTCCACAATGCTCACATGCATAAGGTTTCTCTCCAGTGTGAATTCTTTCATGAATGTTTCGATAAGAAGAACTGGTGAAATTTTTTCCACAATGCTTGCAGGCATAATGCTTTTGTCCAGTGTCACTGCTTTCATGACTGTTATGATGACTGAATTGGGTGAAGGCATTTCCGTAATGTATAGAATCATATGGCTTCTCTTCTTTGTGAGTTACTTTTTGTTTCTCAAAACATGGTGCATATTTTAATGTTTTGCTACGTTGCCTACAAATGTTTCTTTTCTCTTCAATATGACTTTTTTCATGGATGGTAAGGTCACTGGAATTAATGAAGGATTCTTCACAGAGATTACATACAAATTGTTTCACTTCTTTATGGTTTTGTTCATCATTCTGTCCCTGTGTGTATCTCATGAAGACATCCTCATTGAGTTTATCTCTAGTATAAGTTCTCTCCTGAGACTGATCTAAACACAGACTCCTACAGACTTCCTTACATTGTTGAATCTTACAGGGTTTCTCTTTAGGAGAAGTTTCAAGTACCTGAAGAGATTCTGAATAACTGATATCTTTCAAATGTTTCTTATGTGTAAAAGCTTTTTCCACAGCTCCCTTATACAGGAGTGGTTTCCCTCTAGTTTTTCCTCTGAGATACCCATGTAAGGATAAATGACCAATAATGTTTCTTACATGTAATGGAGTCTCATGAGCTCTTACTCTGGATGGCGTGTCTTTATTGATTATAATCTCAGGAATAGTTTGCTGGTTTTTATCACACTCAGTATGACATTCATATCCATGGTCTTTCTCAATCCTCTGAATTCTGCAAAAAAAAAAAAAAATGAGAAAAGCAATACTGAAACCCAGGAGAAATATTGGAGGCTGGCCTGTGTGGAACACAACAATACTATCTCAGAGGGAAGACAATAATGGTATCAATGTCAATGACAATATGTTTTGCACGAAAAGACCCTGCCATGTGTGAAGAAGTAGGGAACTGACTTTACTTCTCGAACAATTAAAAGGAGCTGTATCATAGGTTTAGATGTTAAGAACAATTCTCAATTTGTAAGTAAACCAGATATAATGACAAGGATTCATGTGAAGATTTCATAAATTTTGATACACTTGATATGAAGAATTTCTTGCATTTTCTGCATTCCACAAAATTTTTGTCAAAGGTGTTGTACAAAAACATAACTCAGACACGAAAAGATATAAAATAATTAAGAGTTATAAAAGGAGTGAACAGAAAGGAAAAAGTCCTGGTGTTTGTAGACAAAATGACAGGCACATGAAGTGGTGAACCACTGTGGCATGTCAGCATTCTAAATACTCAGCCAGTGAGAGTTAGCTAATTATCATCTATACCCATCTACGGTCATAGGAGAACAGGGTCCCTCAATTGAAAAATGACTCAATCAGATTGGCCTGGATACAACATCTGTATGAGCATTTTCACATTCCTGATTAAGGGGGGTTAATTATGTTTGGTATCTCCCATGGGCAGGAGATCAGGCTCTGTGTATGAAATGTATATGCTAGTTAGTTTTGATCTACTTGACACAAACTAGAACCCACATTTGGGAAGAAGGAACTAGACAGCAGAAAATGGCTTTATCAGATTGACATTTAGACATGTCTCTGGTAGCTTTGTCTTGATCTCTGTATGAGATGGAGTGGCCTAGTTCACTATGAGTGGTATCCCCGTAGAGATGTGGGCTAAGGTTGAGTAAGGCACGTAGCTGATTTAGGGATGAAGATCACTCCAGTAAACAGGATTTCTCCTTCACTTGTACTTCAGTGCCTGGTTCCAGATTTCTGCCATGCTTCAGTTCCTGCCTTGGCTTCCCTTTATGAAGGGACTGTGACAGGAAGGATAAAATTGTCCTCCACCACAGAGTTGGTCTTTTCTTTTTTCTTTTTAGTCACAGCAAAAGAAAGCAAACCAAGCACAGTACTGATGCTCAAAGCCTCATAAGTATGAACAGAAAGTAAAACCTTTGCATATAATGGGATGTTTTGTGTAATAATCCACTGGAAACCTTCTTCTGGGCTCAGTCTCATGTGACATATTTGTGATATTAATAGATTACATACATGAAATACACAAATATTGAATGTCACGGTTCAGTGCTCCATTCAAGGAATTTGTGCAGAATCATTTTTCACTTAGGTATATTTGGAGCATGTGGCAGGTTCTCAGTTGTCCCGTGAATCTCAAATGTATAATATAAATTATTTTCTACCGAATATAAATTACCCCATATTCCTGTTGAGATCTTTAGAGTCCTCTTCAAAATATTCTTCTAGTGCTTTTTCTAGAATAAAATCCAGAGAATACATTATAACAGTCATATTCAACATAAAAATTATTGCAACCTAGTTCTTATGATATGGGTATACACACTAAATTCACCACATTTTCACTTCAGGAACTCAGTACCAACATAACACACATAAGTAGGACATGCTGAATAGATCAAGCCACTAGTGCGGCCCAGCTGCCCAGAACCAAAATAATTACACAGAAACTGTATTAATTAAATCACTGCTTGGCCCATTAGCTCTAGATTCTGATTGGCTAACTCTTACATCTTAATTTAACACATTTAACACATTTCTTTTAATCTGTATTTCACAAGGAGGTCGTGGCCTACCACCAAAGTCTTAGCATATCTATGTCTGACAGCAGATCCATGGCGTCCCCGACTCCACCCTTTTTCTCCCAGCATTCAGTCCTGTCCGCACCGCCTAGCTAAGTAATGCCCTATCAACAGACCAAAGGTCTTCATTTATTAATGGTACTCACAGCACACAAAGGGGACGCCCACATCAAGGACACAGTTGTTCACTGACTGAATAAGCAATGGGAGCATGTAGTACTTTTACCTATGGAGATCAGGTTCAAAAATGTTTCCTTCATCACATCTCTGTAGAGCTTCTTTCGACTTGAATCCAACACAGCCCACTCCTCTGAGGTGAAGTTCACTTCCACATCCTCAATATTTACTGGAATCTAAGAGTACATATATTAATTAGAATGATTGATTTTCACTGATGGACTGAAAGGATACATAATCATCTTGTATATATGTTTCTTACAAAACTTCTAATCATTATACAAATAGGATTTACTGAAGAATATGGGATGCTATCTTGATTACTTGATGACACACTGCCTCATTTACTATTTATTAGTGTGTCATTTAATTGCAGCTTCACACTTCTTAATTTTAAAAATGAGACTCTTCAATTGCGATATGAAATAAACTGTTTCTGCCTTAAGTCACTTTCCTCAGAATAATTGGTGACAGCCAGAGGAAAAGCCTGATATAAGGTATAGCAAGGTGGAAATCCAAGCAGAGATAGAGGATGGAAAAGGTGGAGTCAAAATGATGCCATGAAGCTGCTGAAGGAGAAAGATGCCAAAACTTTCCCAGTAAACCACACCTTCATGGTGACACAGAGATTAATAGACATGGGTTAACTGAACATGTAGAGTTAACTATTAAGAAGGCTAATAGGCCAAGGAGCACATAATTAATATTAAGCCTCAGAGTGGTTATTTCATAAGCAGCTGTAGGAGCTAGTGAGCAGGAAGCAGTGGGTGGAGAGAAACTGGTCTGGGGCAACCAGAGGAATGGAGAATATTTGTAGCTATATAATGATGCCCAATGTTTGGAAACATACATCTATGTAAAGCCTAAGAAAGTGTTAAAAAAAAAAGGGCTCCTGGACCCACAAAAACAGGAATCAATTGGAGCTCTTTGGTAGCCATATTTTTTCAGATAGTGTCTGTTTGCTGATGGCTAAGAGAGACACTGCTGCTTTAATACATGGCATCCAGGATCATGCTGCTATCAGGAATGGCTCTGGCTCTTTCGAGAGGTCCTGGTGTGGAGCACTTATGGGGTTGTGAGAAGCTTGCAGCAAATGCTTGCTGGAGCTGGGGTGGTGAGCATGGTTTGCAGAGCTAATGGTAAATGTACCTACACCATATTGAAAGGCTGAGAGGCAGAGTCAGAATCCAGGGCTTCAGCAACCATATTCCTTACCATGTAAAAAAGCAAAACAAAACAAAACAAAACACTCCTTCTCTGAAATGGATTTCAGATACACAAAAGGACAAACTCAGACATAAAAGACATCTAAACAAGACACAGTGTGTTTCAAACATGTGCATAGCCTTCAATGAGAGAGCACACAAAGAGTACAGACAGACAGACAGGCATAAAAAGAAACAGTTTTAAAAAATAAGACAAAGGCTTTAAAGAGTCACTAAAAGTAGTATAAAAGTGTACAAGAAATGTACAAGACAATGGAATTCAGCAAGTATTTGGAAATAGAAACATAGCACCAGAAGAAGATGAAAGGCTTCCAGCCACATTTGATCACCTCCACATTATACAGGAAGTGGGTTTCCAACAGCAATGTACAAACTAAACACATACACAAAAACAACCTACTGCCCCAAGGCATATATTCTGCCAATTTTTAAGAAAAGGCCATCAAAGCTTTAGCTGTTGCCTACAATCTTTATTGAAGTTATACAAAAAGAATCCCCAAAACTGAAAAAATACATGATGAACAAAACCGCTTTCCCTTGGGAGAAAGGCTGTGTTCCCTCTTAACATGCACATCCCACTGTGCTGACTCTTTTACGTCTTCTACCCTTTCTCTAATTTCACGTAGCAGTTCTTTCAGCTCCTCAATTTCTTTCTCATATTCAGTAAATGATCCTTCAGCCTCCTTCATCTGCTCATTTAGTACAGCCATTCTCTTCTCAATGACTTCAGTAGATTTGCCATACTGTGCCACTGCCTCATCATACTGAGAGTTATAATCATAGGCCAAACCCAACTGGTAGTGAGTCTCTGCAAGGAGATGGTCATGGCTTCCAAATACTGTTCTTGGAGGCTTAAGCAAGCCTGGAACTCCTCCACAGCTTGGATATAATTCTCAGATTCAACACTAACTTCTCCAAGTATAAGATGGGCTTGTACAGCATAAAGCTGGGCTTCTTTTGTTTCTTGCCTTTTAAAAATGATCTTTGCTAAATCCAGCATATCCCAGGCAAGCTCTAAGTTATCAATCTCCTCCTCTTCATTTTCTTGAAGAAAACTTGTTTCCAAGAACTGATTCATTTGTGTTTTCTTCAGCCTTGTCATTTCCTTTGTCTTCTTCCTCCAAGCCTTCAGTTTCTTCACTCTCTTTCATCTGTTCGACTCTCTCTTGTGTCTCTTCATTAGCAGCTCTCTTAAATTTGTCTGCAGGTGCTTTCTCCATGGCCTTCTGGGCGACCTTGGTCTCAACCGCATCTCCAGCTCCCCCAGACTCTTCTACAGGTAGCACAGCTTCCTCCTGTTCAGGAACCAGCTCTGCCTTGACCTTCTATACACCAGTACCATCTTTAGTCTCTGTTAGTTTTTCTGCAGAAGTCTGTGATTCACTAGGAGTCTGATCTCCTACAGCTGATGGTCCATCAACTGAACCATTGTTCAGAAGAACTGTAATCTCCTGCCCTGGCTTCTCATAGACATCTGACCCAGCCTCTGCAGCCACCACTGGTGACACTTCATCTTGCCCTGACAATTGCTCAAGAACAGCCGTTCCTAGTTCACTCTCAAAGGCAGACACCTGATCGTTTGGCTCCTCCCCACCCACGTCTGACTTGACTGTAGAATCTACTGTTTCAGCTTCTCCCTTCGTGGAAGTGCTCTGCTTTTCTGGAGCCTCAACAGGCTGAGCTTATGAAGTTGCTTTTGCCTTTTTTTACGCTCATTATTTCCCCTCCCTCTTTCTCCTGAGGCACTATTTCTTTGCACTCTTTATTTTGAACATAAGCTCCAGAAATTGATTTTCCTTCTACAGCACACAATGAATGCCTGTTTTGTCTTCCCAGAAGCGACCTCAACTTAATTCAGTCCTGGTATTGCTGCTTCTTTCTTTTGCCTCTTCAGAGGATTCAGTTAACAGCTTTGAAGTGGATTTAACTTTCCCCTCTAGCCTCTCTTCAGGCTCACTTATATCCATATCTTCTCTTCCACCCTTCTCCACTTGACTTTACTCTTCTGTATCAGTTTCAGGCTTTAACAGAGACTTGCTTTTGCTTTTTTGGCTCCTTTTTCTCCCATATATTGGAAAAATATATTCACTTTTTTTGTGACATATGATAGTTTCAGTAACATAATAGGATCTAAAATCAACATTCAATAATCAAAAATATTTATCTACTCCAATCAATACTGGGACTAAAGAGAAAAATCAGGTACAAAATCCCATTCAGAGTAACATGAAAAGAATGATTTAGAAATAAATGGGAAAACTGGGTAAAAGACAATGACAACCTAAAATGGTAAAAAAAAAATTAATACTCAGGTCCATGAATAATACTGTACAAATAAATATTCCATTTGATAGAGTGCCTTGGTTATACTCACAGTATTCCTATGACACTGCAGCCTGCCTTGTTCAACCATTCAAGGAGAGAAATGTCTGCTGAGACACTCTGTCTCCCTTTGGCAAATAATTTCAGGAAAAACCAACTACAAACGAATGCACAGCCCAGTAAGCTGCATAAACTTTCTCATTCCCAAGCCCCTTTAAGGGTCATATAAAGGGTCCCAGGCAGCTTGTCCCTGTTGCACAGCTGAAAAATTCGCTGACATTTGCTGTCTGTGTTAATGACCAGTGTGGTCTGTGGAAGTCAGACTCTGCATTCTTTCCAGCTTGTTGTGTACTCATTCTGTAACCTGAAATCTGACATTGGAAATAGTATGTTTTTTTCTTCAAGGAAGCTCATCCATGCAATCCCTTCTACTTAGAGAAGCAGCCTAAGGTAAACCAAACAACAAGCCAGTTCCAAGGCCATGATTCCCTTCACAGGGATCAACCTGGACAAGTCTGAAACAGCTTTTCAAACACCAAAGCTTTTCCATCAGGAATGTTTGGGGAAAAAAAAAATCCTAATTTAAAGTTCTCTTTCTCTGTGACTGAAAATTTTACCCAGTCTTATAGAGAGAACAATTGAATCCTCTATCATCATGATCTCAATAATAAACACACACACACACACACACACACACACACACACACACACACACACTTAATGAGGAGTTTAGAATTGGGGTATGAAGCCTAAACAGATCATTTGTTTATCTTATCCAAGTGTGGCTTGGTGTTCGTGAGCCATATTAAGAAAAATATAAAATCACAAAGGTGATGATCAGAAAAATCTAAAGCAGCACGGATACGCCTGTAAGAGACATCGGCAAGACATGACTCCACCCAGGTTCCTTCACACCACAGACTGGATTCAGTGTCACCAACCTGACTGGGCTGCAAGTTCTGGAGAAGTACAGGCTCCAGGTGCCTTTCACCACCAGGAAGAATGTGACCTATGACAAAGTATTTTCCCTATAATAGAAAGGCAGGAGGTGTTGTGCATAACTGCCTACTTTGCATGCAATTCCAGTGCTGTAGGAAGGATGGAGCTAGTGCAGGACACAAGTCAGAGCACACCCTGCACAGCATCACGGGAACATCAAGGCCGCAACGACACAGTCTCAACACTGTAACAAATGTACAACTTTTGTCATGAGGAGACCAGGGAAACTTCACCATTCCTTGTATATCAAGGTATCCTGCTATTCCGTAGAAGGGAATATCATGGAGAACCAAAACCACAAGCCTCAGAAGTTAAATACAATTCAAAGAAGGTGGCAATAGTGAAGCTTCCTGAATGAAGAGTCCAAGAATAAGAATATCAAAATGTAGATTCCAGAAATAAGAATGTAGAAATAAAGAAATACAAAGTTGTAAGCCTAAAAGAATGAAAGCACAATGTCAGCAGCTTTCTCAGAATCTACAGGATTAACTATTAACAGTGGGTTACTCAACTTTACAACCCATAACTCTATTTGCAAGCGTGAAGCAGTCCTCTGCAAAATTAGGGTTGCTCTGAAAACTGAGGATCAACTTTTAGATAACCCTCTTGGCCACCCATGACCAGAAATTGATGTGAGCTGAACTAAGTTTTAAAGGATGGGATGTATGTGACTTTTGACTTTTTGGTCTTATACTGTCCCCTACCCTTCCCTGCTAAGCAAAACTCTCAGTGTCCGGGGAGGTACAACACCTTTGTAAATACTATTAAGGAATGCCAAGGAAAAACAATGGACTAAACACATACACTAGTTTAACTGAGCAATGTAAATTGCAAAGAAGGGCAATCTGAATCTGAATTTTACCTTGAGATTGTAAAAATTCTTTAGTTATTGCCTATACTTACTATAAAAGGAGGAGTTCGAAAAACAGCCTTTGCCACAGCCTTCCCAATGCATCTCTGACTGTGGTCTCAGCTAGCTCATAAGCTTTTGGTATCCCATGTTCATTTATTTTTTTTAATTTCTTGTTTTTTCCTGGAATAAAGTTTGCTTCCGGTTCATTAGACTATGGTGAACTATCTCCATTTTTGCAGGACCCTGTGGACCCAATGCTGAATATTCATACAATTCATTGGACATTTGTTGAAGGTAAGTAATAGCATTCCTTGTTGATGAAAGAGACATAAGGCCTAGATATTGTGACTCAGGATGCTAAGGCCAAATTCAATAAGTGGATAGAAGGAGCCCCTAGGTCTGTCTAGACATAGAAATGAAATGGAGGGCCTGCTTTGTAAACACCAGAGTTTATCTTTAGTGTTTATTTTGGGACATCAGTTGAGAAAATGACTCCATTAGATTGGCTTGTAGGTAACTTTAAAGGGAAGCTATCTTGATTAATGAGGGGAAGCTGGAATCTGTATAGATCCTAGCAGATGAGAGATGCCAACACCATGAATGACTGCCAAGGACAGAAGCAGTTATGGACTTGAGGTAGGCTGAGTCTAGGAGTCAAGTGATGTGTGCTGTGGATAGCAGGACAGAAAAGTGTCCCCTTAGCCCTTTGAAGACTAGACTATCATGAGTGAAGCCCAGATGAAGGACACTGAGCTACAGAATATGATTAACAATGTTGAATTTGGGGTTTGCTTTGAGCTAATTGTACCTGTGCTCTGCTTCTTTCCTTTTGAAATAAGAAGTGTATATCATATACTTGATTTTACAGGAGCCAAGAGAGGAGACATTTTGGATTTAAGAGACACTAAATATTTAAAGTGTGTAATTTTTTAAGACTGTGGGATTCCTACAGTTATGCTCTGATTTATATTGTTATAATAACATGAGATCATAGGGACAAACAGGAAAGGAAAAGTTATGGTGTAATAGTGGTAAATCTGTATGTCAAGATCACAAGGAGTCAATTGTGCTGGTTAGGGTTTTGTCCACTTGACACAAGCCACAGTAATCTGAGAAGAGGGAGCCTCAATTGGGAAAATGGTTCCATCAGATTTGCCTGTTGGCAGTCTGTGGGGGTATTTTCTTGATTAATAATTGATATGTGAGGACCTAGTCTGCTGTGGTACCACCCATTATTATCATATGGGACTGAGTTCTATAAGAAATGAAGGTGAGGAAGTGTTGAGGAGCAACCCAGTAAGCAGTGTCCTTCTATAATCTCTGATTCTGTCCTAGTGTTTATCTCAGCAATAAAAAGAAATTAAAAAAAGCTCTTCTGAGGCTAAAGAGGTAAGTCAGACGCTTAGAGGACTGATGGTCTTCCAGAGAGACCACGCTTGGTTCCCAGCACCACAGGTGGCTCCCAACTGTCTGTAACTGCAGCACCAGGGGATGGGGATCTTACACACTCTTTTTCTTTCTTCCTTTTTTTTTTTTTTTAAAATATCCAACTAAAAGGATTTATTTCAGCCAGCTGAGACTATACTGTTATTCAGGCCCTAAGTGGTGTAGAAGGTTCTTCTGTTTGTGTGTTGCTTTCATTGGTTGAATAAAGAGACTGCCTTGTCCTTTTGATAGGGCAGCCCTTAGGTGGGCAGAGCAGACAAAACAGAATGCTCGGAAGAAGGGCAGTGTGGCAGACACCATGAATCTCCAGCCTGAGATGGATGTAAGTTAGAATCTTGTCAGTAAGCACAGTGATATTGTGATATACAGATTTAATAAAAATGGGTTAATCAAGATATAAGAGTTAGCCAAAACGAGGCTAAATATAATGGGCCAGGCAGTAATTTAATTAATACAATTTCCATGTGGTTATTTCGGGGGTTAAGCTAGCCGGGATGCAGCCTGCCACTCCTGCTACACCTAAGTATAGTCCCAAGCATTTGGACCAAATCCCACATCCTGTAATCATGCTCAACAGTACAGTGGGAGCTTTGCCCCAGCAGGCAGTTTAACAGTAGTTAAGATAAACAGTAGCTAGAGAGGGAGGTCTTATACCCTTTTTTGGCCCTTAGAAGAGGTTAAAATGTATTCATGTATGATGTAGGAGGTCCTTCTGTATTTGTGTTGCTTTTATTGGTTGAATAAAAAAACTGTCTTTGCCTTTTGATAGTGCAGCAATTAGGTAGGCGGAGTAGACAGAACTGGATGCTGAAAAGAAGAGCAGACAGAGATTACCACCATGAAGTCAGCCGCCAGGTCAGAGATGCTTAATCTTTTCCTGTGAGCCATGACCTCTTGGTGAAATACAGATTATTAGAAATGGTTTAAATCCAGATGTGAGAATTAGCCAATAAGAGGCTAGAGCTATGACTTTTCATGACAATGAGACGTGTCTGTTCTTGGTAGCATAAATCTACTTCAAGAAGAAGATAGGCATCGAAGAGGCTCCTTATGGAGTTGGTTAGCCATTTGGGCAAGAAACTGCTCTTGCCTGAACTGTTGCATAAATAGGACATAAAGAAACCGCAGAGAGATGACTGCTGAACTTGCCAAAAGATGAGATTATCCTTTGGGGTTCCTGTTTCATAAAAGAATCTCCAAGACATTCTGCAGAAAACAGAAAAAAGTGACTAAGCTATCTTTAAAATTTCCTGTTTCATGGGAATGTCTGCTGGTTACTATGGGCCTGTTGGCTGAAGATGGATGGCCCAAAGGTACAGAAAAACTTTGAGTGACTGTCCAGGAAGTAAGATGTCTCTGTCATTTCTAGAGTTTTGGAAGTTGCTTATAATGCACTTCCAATTTACATAGAAAATATGAAGTCTTTGATAGAGCTGAAGAATAGATAGATAATTATAGTCATAGTTTTCCTTAGTTATGATAAAAGATAAAGTAGATATAAAAATTATAACCATAATTCTTGCTGATAACTGTTTTGTTACTATGATAAAATGAAAGCCTTCATTTTTTGTTTAAACAGAAAAGGGGAAATGCTGTAGGAGGTCCTTCTGTATTTGTGTTTCTTTCATTGGTTGAATAAAGAAACTGCCTTGACCTTTTGACAGGGCAGCAATTAGGTAGGCGGACTAGACAGAACTGGATGCTGGGAAGAAGGCCAGATAGAGATTGCCACCATGGAGCCAGCGGCCAGGTCAGACATGGTGATTCTTGCACGATAAACCATGACCTCTTGGTGAAATACAGATTATTAGAAATGGGTTCAATCAAGATGTGAGAATTAGCCAATAAGAGGCTAGAGCTAATGGTCAGGCAGTGATTTAATGAATACAGTTTCAGTGTGATTAAGTCGGGTGTTTGCTAGCCAGGCGGCCGGGACCAAAAGCAGGCCCTCTCTTCTACTACACATGTACTACATAAATGTGGAACACAGACATACATGCAAACAAAGCATGCATAAAAAATGAATAAATCTAAAAAACCAAGATAACAACAACAAACATCCCTTATATATAAAGCCCTGAGAAAGCATCATAAAAAGACATCAAATACTTCTGAGTATGAGGACGTTTTTATGTAACGAATCACTGAAAAGGCTCTTACATCGTTAAATGATGCAGCACATTTTGGTGACATTCAGAAATTACAGAGACAGGATATTCAAATTCAGAATGATCACATCCAATTGCAGTTTTATAAACATCAACATTAAAATTAATTTAAAATGAGATATATTTAGATAATATACTAGGTTCTCAGGTATCTTATCATCCCCAAATGTTTGATGTAAATTCCTCTCTCTTGAGTATAAGTTACCCCAGATTTCTCTTGAGACTCTGGTAGTCCTCTTCAATATTTTCTTCATGTGTTTTCTCTAGAAGTAAACCCAAAGAAATCATGACTTAGTCAACATTATAAAAATTTATTACATTCTAAATTTTATGATGTGACCAGGCACTTTAACTTCATTCCATGTTTCCTTTTGATATTTCAAGCCAGAAACCACTATACACATAAGCAGGAAACAGTTGTCTGAATGAATAAGCTAAGGAATCATAGTGTGTTTTATCTATGGAGATCAGGTTCATAGTTTTCTTTCATTACATCTCTGTAGAGCTTCCTTTGACTAGAATCCAATAAAGTCCACTCACTTGAGGTGAAGTTCACAGCCAAATCCTCAAAAGTTATGGGCTCCTAAAACATTTTAGGATGGGCGGTTTTACCTGACAGGTTGACAGGAGGCAGAGCCATCGAGTGCATGTGCTACAGAAGACACTTCTAAGTAGTTATGCAGATAAAGGTTAACAAGAGGAATTATAGGGATTACATGAATTAATGTGAGAAAAACCACTCACGGTATGTGGAAGCAATCTCTGACTTGTATGAAGGATTATAATAGAGGAAGAATGAATTGAACATCCAGGCACTCATTCTTGATTGTGGTTATGTACAGAAGTTTCTATACCTTGGTCCTGCAGTGTTAAGTACCAAAGAAACATACAGAGGCTTATATTAAATATATACAACTCAGGCTTATTATTATCTAGCTCTTAGAACTCAAATTAAGCATAATTCTTGTCTATGTTAAGCCATGTGGCTTGGAACCTTCTCTCAATGAGGCATTCTCATCCTACTTCCTCCTTGCCTGGATGGTGTTTGGCTCTCTGCCTTACCTCTTCCCAGAATTCTCTTAGTCTGGTGGCCCAACCTACACTTCCTACCTGGCTATGTGCCAATCAGCATTTTACTAAACCAAATGAGTGACAAATCTTTACAGTATACAAAAGCATTATCCCATAAGATGATTCGACCATCTGTTTCACACTCTTGCTTTAAGATTTTTATCATGATTTACTGAACCCTTCAAGTATGAGAAGAAATAATCTTTTTCTGCCTTAATTCATTTTGTTAGATAGTTTATCACAATAATAGGAAAACCCTAATATAGGAACAGACACAAAAAAGTGGGGCCATTGTTGAAAAAAAGCGTGACCAGGTTCTCTGGGCAATTTGAACGTGTGTGTGTGTGTTTGTGTGTGTGTGTGTCTTGGTTTTTTCTTGAGGCAAAGAGAAAGAGAGTGAACAAGAGAGAGTGATCAGCATATTAGAAAAAGCAAATCTGAGTGAATCATTTAGGTAGATGCTATACATACAAAAATGATGAAACAAATGCTTACAGAAGAGGCACAGATCAGGAAGGCTCAGAGTAGAACAAGGATTTAGTTTCGAACTAAGGTGTGTGTGGGGGGCATTACTTTGTTATTTTGTTCAAGAACTTAGCTTCATTTTGCCCTGGGACCAGAAACTTAAAAAAACTTATGTTGAAAAATAATGAAGTACTTCAGTAAGTGAAAAGAGTAGGAGCAAGCTTAAAATTTTAAGACACGAGATGATGAGAAAGCAGCTGTAATTGGTATGAAATTAATTCTAGGCCCTGGGAGAATAGTAAGACAGAACAAGAGAAACAACCTGAGACTTTACTTGGGTTTTGCACCCAACACCCTGTGAGTATTCTTTGAACAATCATCTGTATATAACCTTGGACCACATCCCCTATCAGGTTTCATGTTTTGAAAAAAAGATGGCAATGCGTTAGCCCCTCAGACTCCTTATTAATCCCTTATATCTTTTCAATTGCATTTTGATACACATCTGCTAACAGTGGAAAATAGCCTGAAAGTTATGTGTCATTTTGGGGCTCATGTACCTTAGTCACAATGTGTTTTCAAAATTAGCATCTAAGGAAAGTCTTTTTAGCACTTTGCCTGTGAATGAGGCATATGATTAAAATCAGAGGCATGATGGGAAAGGCATATGCAAGGAGCAAGGCTTTCCAAATGTCCCCTTCAGTCAAAATGCAGAACCCTCTGTGCATGCTCAGCCACCAAATCTTCCTTTCAATAATAATTGGTAACCCAACCCTGTTCACACCCACAGTTTGGATATTTTAGGAAGGTTATTGAAGAGAGGGATCGAGAAAGACCTTGAACTAAAATTACTAAAAACAGGAGCAGCAAAGCAGGTCATTTTCAATGGGCTGTGCTCTGATATTGTAGGATGGAAGTTGCTGACATATCTGCTGATCCTGTACTTGCAACTCATGCACTTTCTGACCCTCTCTAGCGTTCCTTTCCCTTCTCTCACTGTATACATTGGCTATGATTCTGTGAGCTAACACTCCTCAATAGGGAATAATGCCTTGTTATGTGAAAAACTGATGAGCATGGAAAAACCTCAGTCGTTTGTTAAGTTTTAAGATTTGCTACCAATGACCCTATAATTACAGGTGGTTAATCCAAGCATTGAGATGCATACCTACGATCTTGATAGTCATGAAACTACAAAAGGGGATCATTAGATTGAGGCCAGCCTGGGCTACAATATTTTGTATCAAAATAAATTATTGAAAAAAAAGGATCGAAAAAGAAAGACTGACTCCAAAGAAATAAAACATGAAGACGTCCTTCTTTTTTTTTCTTATTTTTCCAAGAACTTTGGGTGCATCATTAATTTACCAATTTGTGAGATATCAATTTTTTTAAATGTTAGTCACCAATATTATAAACCTAAAACTGTCTTCATTCTGTTTCATAGACTTGTTTACACCGTGGTTTTTCATTAATTTTAGGAATTTAAATTTTTCTTTCTTGATTTGTTCCTTGATCTAATTATGATTTAGTAGAATGTTGCTCAGTTTCCAAGAGTCTGTACTTTTTGTAATTCTATTGCTGATAATAACCACCTTTAGTCCACTTGACAAATAGGCTACCATTTCTCTATATTTGTAGAGATCTCTTCCTGTCCGAATATGGTTGTGTATTCTTCAGTGTTTGGCTGTATTGGTCTAGTACATGTCTACTTGTTTCACTGATTTGTTTAGCTTTTCATCCAGAAGAATCAATCAATTGATAAGACTAGGTTACTGAAGTCATATATTACCTGTAATTTTAGATCTAGTAGTATGTCTTTTACAAAATTGGGTACCTGTGTTTGTTGTGCATGTTAATGTTCAGTTTCCTCTTACGAGTGTTCCTATGAGTATAAAATGATACTATATCTCTTTTTGAAGAGTTTTGGTTTGAAGTTGATTTTATCAGATACACAATAGCTATGCCTTCTTGGTTCATTTGCATGGAAGACCAGTTTAAATTTCTTTTACCCTACAGAAATGGTATCCATTATTGACTATCAGGTAGGAATTAAGATTTTTTTTTCCCCATGAGGCATACTTTTTCTTTGTAGCACTAACTGTGCCGGAACTCACTGTGTAGATGAGGCCAGCCTCAAACCCAACGATCTGCTTTTCTCTGCCTCCCAAGAGCTGGGATTAAAGGTGTGTGCTACTACCGCCTGGCAGGAATTAAGACATTAACATTAAGAGCTATTAATAATCAGACATAGTGGTGCATGTCTTTAATCCTAGCAATTAGGAGGCAGAGGCAGGTAGATCGAGGCCATTCTGGTTAACATAATGATTAGCAGAACAGTCAAAGCTACACAGTGAGACACTGTCTCAAAAAGATATTTCCAGACAAAGACTCTCAGAGCAGCGGAGATCCTGGAAGAGGTTCAGACCAGCATGTTATGGGGTCTGATCGAATGCAACATAATTCAAACAACAAGTAAGTGCAGAAAACTAATATTTATTGTAATCAAGCTGCTGCTGATCGATCAGGGATGCAGAACAGATTTGGGAACAGAACTGTGACCCTGAAGCAGAACATTACAGAGCTTTGAAAGCATAAAACACACAAACATCTGTGTCAAGTTACAGTTACATTTTCCACCAATCAGAATTCAGGGAACAGGAGCTTTCCTAGGGATATTTCTTCTCATTGGTTGTCTTACTCCTGTGGCTGGACAATTTGCCCAGCATTAATGCCTCAACTTGCCAACCAGGATCTGGGTCACCCAGGAAGGTCTTGGAAAGTTAAACTTCATTTGACATTTATTCAAAATGGAAGTTCTATTCAAACTGGCTTCAGTTTGGTTCCTTCTTACAAACAGAGAAGCCTGGAAAAAGCAGAGACCAGCCAACCTGCTGGGTAAAGAGTCAGACCAGTTGAACTATCAGCAAAGAGCAGTGCCCAACCTGCTGAACAGCCCACAGGCTTGCAAGGCTCTCTAGATGACTGGCATTCCTGAGCTGTTGCCCATGCTACAGTTGGCTTTGGTAATGCAGCTGTCTTTAATTCATTTCTGACCCTGTAATTCCTCACTTATATTTCTGTAATAGCTCCAATGAAACTCACTGGTTCACCAAGCTGGACTTTGGTAGTAGCCATACTTTAGTCTATTGTTGGTTTCCTGTCTGGCTTGAACAGATGACTGGTCACATCTCCAATAGAATGTCATCACAAAACAACTACGTATAAAGTCACATAGTAATTCAAATTCAGCTTATACTCAGTGACTTCAATACCCAACTCACCAATCAACTATTGAACTAGGCAAGAAAAAACAGAGAAAATCTGTAATTAATGACACAATGAGGTCAGCTATGGTCTGGTATGCCTTTAATCCCAGCACTCAGAAGCCAGATGCGGGTAGATCTCCATAAATTACTGGTCACCCTGGTCTACACAGCAAGTTTGAGGCCAGTTGGAGCTACATAATTGAGACTGAGTCTCAAAAGGACAATAAACAAACAAGCAAACAGAATGAATGACACCATAAAACAGATTGACCAGCTAAATACATAAAGGATATTCCACTCAAACACAAGAGAATACACACACTTCTATGCATCTAATGGAAAGTCTCTATATGAGGATACAAAGCGAGTTTCCACAAATAGAGGAAACCTAAAACAATGTCTCGTATTCTAGCTCATCACAATGCAATAGGACTGAAAGCCAATAGCAACAGAAATTACAGAAAATCTACAAGCTCATAGAAATTAAATAACACACTACTGAATGATGAATGTGTCAATGAAGAAATAAGGAGATCAAGTATTTCCTTATATTAAATGAAAATGAAGCCATGATGTGAGCAGACAGATAAAATACAATGAAGACAGTACTAAGAAGTTCATTTATAACTCATTTTCCTATCCTAAAAAAAGTATACGAGAGGTTGGATGGTAGTGGCGCACACCTTTAATCTCAGCACTGGGGAGGCAGAGGTCAGCCTGGTGTAGAGTTGAGTTTCAGGGCAGCCAGGTGTACACGGAGAAACCATGTCTTGGAAAAAACCAAACCGACTCCCTACCCCCCAAAAGACAGTAACAACAACAACAAAATCACACAAGAGGGATTCCCTCCTTCCCCTCTCAGATCTTCACTCTGGACATCTCAAGAGCATGGCCTACGGAAAACATCCTATTTGACGCTGCTGTTTTCTGTACACATCAGGAAAACCTCCGTTTCACTAGTTTTGGCATGCACACACACACATGAGCACACTAAACAAAATATATGTTTTTCATATCATCAGATCTCAGATGAACAACCAAAAGAAGGACCTTAGCTATTTGGAAAACAAGAACCCAAACTCCAATTCACTAAATGGAAGAAATAATGACTATCAAGGCTGAAATTAATGAAACAAAAGTGAGAATTTAAAAAAAAAATATCCCTCCGAGATGGAAAGATGACTCAGGAGAGCATGGGTTGCCTTTACAGAGGATCTCAGCTGGGTTCTCAGGACCAACATCGTGGATCAGAACCACCTATAATTCCATTTCCAGGGGGGATCTAATACTCTCTTCTGACCTCTCTGCACCTGGCAAACATGATCCACATTCTTTCTTGATGGCAAAACACTCATTCATGGTAAGTAAAGCAAACTAAATGTAAAAAATAAATTAAAAAGTAGAATCAACAAAATTACAGGTTGGTGTTTGAAAAGATAAACATGGTTCACAGCCCATAGCCAAATTAAACAAGAGAGAAAAAAAGCCCAATTAATAGAATGAGAGATGAAAAAGGAGACATCACAATACACAGCCCAAAATTTACGATAACATATTTGAACATTTATACCCAAAGTCTGGGTATGGTGTCATCCACCTTTAATCCTAGCACTTGGGAGGCAGAGGTAGGCTGACCTTGGTTAGTCAGAGGCCAGCCTCATCTACATAGCAAGTTCCAGGCCAGCAAAAGCTACATAGAAAAATGCTGTCTCAAACAAAGTTTTCAATAACCTTATTAGAATGCATTCAGTGTTAGACACAAGAGGGTTATGCTAAGCAATCAGTGCCACGGCTGCTGCTCAGGAAACTCAGAAGGGTTTAGGATCTTCATGCCTAAATCTGAGGGAGAAAAACGATCTGCTTTAAAAATTATGCAGCAGGGCTCACTTGGTTGTGTTTGCTTAATATGCAGAGACTCCCTCCATCTGTTTCCTCCCCAGCACCACATTAAACCAAGTGTGGTGATTCATTCCTCGCAACCCTAAAACTTGGGAGGTGAACGGAGGATCACAACTTCAAGGTCATCGACAGCTACTATGGACTTCCAGGACAGCAAGGCCGAAAAAATAAAAAATACAATAAAAATAAACTTGCGGCACAGGCCCCTTCTGTTTGGAAAAGCAGCCTCGAGCAAAACCAATACAACACCAAAGAGATTACAGAAAACGATAAAAACAGGTCGGAAACGAGTGTGCCAGGGCAGACGGGCAGCAACGTTCACCACCCGCGTCCTTTCTCTACACAGTCCGAACTCCAGTCTCCAGTCCCGCGGATTCCCCACGACAGGCTGGGGACTGGGATGAAGCCAGCACCGCAGCAACAGGACATGAGCAGACTGCACAGCCGGCTGCCGGCTCCGCCTGTGCCAGACTCCACCCCTGAGTCTGCTGCACAGCGCCAGGGACCGTCCGGTCGGCGGCGCCAGGCTGCACCAACGACTCCAGGAGCCACCGCGCACTCACCATGTCCTGCTCCGGACGCGTGCAGAGGTCCTCTCGGAGGGGCCTGCCGTCAGAATAGGTGACACCGACGGAAGCCAGCTGTCACACACCTCACAAAAGCTACTTGGGATTCAAAAATGGAGCCAGGGGCGGAAACCGCGGGACATTCTTGTTCCTCATTCGACATTTCCAGCAAGGAAGTAACAGCGTCCCTGATTGGCGCAAGATGCTGAACCCGCCTTCTTATTCAAGAGTAGCGGGGCCAACATCCTTTCCCGTCGCGGGAGGTGGGGGAGGTGGGGGTGGGGTGGGGGGGGTGGGGTGGGGGGAGGGGCAAAAAAATCAACATCCAATCTTAAACCAGGCTTTCCCCTTAGAATAAGCCTGAGGGATAATTGCACTTAAGGGGAACAGCATTTGAGATTTTAGCATACAGACTCGCTTCCCTGTGTAGTCAGTGGATCCTAGTTTTATTCCATATAAAATAGTGCACAGATTGGCTCTGAACAGCCCAGATTCAGTGCCCTTAAAGAAAACCCAGGACCATAACAGGAAGTGTCCCGAGTTAGTGGAAGCAGAGTAAGAACTAGGTCCCAATGTGCCAACTAAAGAATTTGTCAGGAATGCACTTCTTGACTGAGTGCGGGGAAAACAGAATTACCCGGAAGCAATGGTCCAGGAAGGATAGCGGGTGAGGCGTGGGAACAGATCTTGAACGGGAGACAGAGACCTTACTTTGCCCAGGTCGAGAAGATAACCCACAGTATCAAGTGTCGAGGTATTCTCAGTCTTCAGGACCGCACACTGTGCTGTACAGGAAGCCTCAAACAGGAACATTTCCTAGTGATGAGGGACAGATACCAAATAAGTTAACCCAGAAAGCATCCTATAAGTTCCTTCTACTGTTTATAGAATTAAGTACCTACACCAAAACATTTGAGATATCTCAAATTAATAATTAATAATGGACCTGAAGGCCTAAGAAAAACAAACAAAAGTAACACCTGAAAGTGACAGATTGGAAGGCATGATCAAAATCAAGGCTGAAATTAATGACACAGGAGCCACAACAATACCAAAAACAGCACAAAGAATCAATAAAATGATGATTTCTGTCTTTGAAATCATCAAGAAGGTTGACAAATTCAACTGTTTTCTGTTGTTGTTTTTGCTTCTTTGTGGTTTTTCAAGACAGGGTCTCTCTGTGTAGCACTGTCTGTTCTAAAACTCACTCTGTAGAACAAGTTGGCCTCAAACAAACAGTCATCTGCCTCTGCCTCCCAAGTGCTGGGATTATTGGCATGAGCCTTGGCTGCCCAGCTGAACTGCTTAGGTTTTTTTTCTTTTATTTACATGATACAACCTAGAGTCATCTGGGAAGGGGAAATTGAGAAAATTCTTTCAAAGATTTGTTTGTATGTACAGATATGTGTCATATTTGTGATTAATGGTGAATGTGGGAGTTCCCAGTGCATTGTGGGGAGTGCCGTCTGTGTGTAGGTGGTCATGGAGGTATAGTAAAAATAAATGAACATTAATATGACAACAGGCCAGTGAGAAGCATTCATTATACCTTTGCTTCACGTTCAGCTTCCACGTTCTGCTTTGAGTTCTTACTTTCCTTTATGAGGTCTTACTTTCCTTTGTGATGGACGATATAAGATGTAAAATGAAATAAAGCCTTTTCTCCCAAAGCAAAAATAAATATGAAATGACAAACTTGAAACTCAAATCTTACGTGAGAGATGAGGCTCATCAACATAATGCAAGCTATAAAAGAAAGAATCTCACTCATTGAAGACACAATAGAAGAAATGGATATGTAGCTCAAAGAAAATGTTAAATCTAAACTCTCTTGGCACTGGACATCCATGGGACCATACGGAAAACCAGGACAATAAGAAAAAAATCAAGGTCAAAGGCACAGGAATAATTTTAATACACTCAAAGAAGAAGAATTTCTACCCTAAAGAACAGATGCATTTTATCTGAATACTGTGGATTAAAACTAGATATTGTCAAAAACTGAAAGAAGAGAAAGCAGTGTGAGTATACCTTATCTTCTACTCATTTTGAGTGAGATTTTCTTCTCCTTGTTTCAGGCATGTTGCCAAGTTACTAGTATGAGCTCTCCAAGATATTTATGTAGGCACTTTCTGTTACGGATGTACCTCATTTTCAGTTGTCTATGGTATGTCCCCATAGCAGTTTTTGTTCCAGTGGTGGCCCAAGGAAAGTGTCAGACACCCTGAATATGAGGCAACAGGCACTTGGGAGACACGACTCAATTCTAGAGCAGCAAACACTCTTGACTACAGAATTGTCTCTCTGAACCCTAGACACAATTTTGTTATGATTTCTTTTTTTATTCTTGGCTATTCTGACTTGTGAAAGATGAACTGATAAATAGATCTGAGCAATGAACTGTTGTCTCATCCCTTATCCTTGAGTTTTCTATTCCAGTCCTATACCAATTCCTGTGCACAAACCCATTTGCAGCTGTCTCCTGCCTCAAAGTCCTGTTTTTCCTTTTATGTCACAAGTTTAGAATGTACAGAGCAAAATGAAGGCAGTGTCTTTGTGGAAAAGGCAGGTAGGGAGTACTGACTAGCCCTAAATAGCTTTGAATTGCCAGAAGACCAGCTTCCTTAAGTGTATTGGCAATAAAGTTCATATAAGAACTTCCTTAAAGTGTTTTATTAGATAATGCAGAGAAAGCAGAGTGAGAACAGTTTATCACTGAGACCTTATTAATAAAATGGATAAACAGTCCAAAGGGAGCATAGTCATAGGCTGCTACCCATGTTACTTCTTTAGGCTTTGTCGTACGGAGGGAAGCAATGTTGAGTTCAAGTGTCTGCGGCTGTGTGTTCAGAGGGCAACAGATTTTTGGTGGGACAACTAGAAACATCAGAAGCACAGAATGGTGAATGTAACTTGGGCTTCTGTGTTCCTGAGTAGGAGCACTGAAAAACTACCTACTTTGAGGATATGCAGAGACCCCAACTGAAGGTTCCCCTGGTGTTATTTGGTCCAGAGAATGATAAAGTCTGGAACAGCAATGGCACCTGAAGTGTAAACCCCTCGGGCAACCTTTTTCCCTACTCTTCTGTCTAAGGAAACTCCTTTCTTACAATTTTCAACACTCTTGGGTGAGTCCTTGCCATAAAACTGCACCTATACAGATTTTAAAGATCTGGCAGTTTGAGGATGCTGACTGAGTCCATACTATGCTATCAAGAGACTTTTCCACTGTGGGCAACCTACTAGTAGATATCCTCCCGGAAAAAGCGACTCTCAAAGCCCCCATAGCCATCAGTGTCAATATCTATTTAGCTAAGCTGACCTTCTCTTCCTTTGAATTTTGAAACAGTGTTTCTCTGTGTGGTCATTGGTTTGTACTCTGGAATGGTTTCAAAGTCAGTGGTCTTCTATTTTCTCCCTCCTAGTACCACTACTTTCTGGCATCTAGCAGCATAGTTTTGTACCCTAATCTTCAAGCAAGCTTTATTTATTAAAACAGAAATAAAATATAACTATGACTATGACAGTCACAAGTAGCCTTGAACACATGAAAACAGGAGATTCCCTTCCTAAATATTACAGTAGTAGCACAGACACTGAGAACAACAATTAATAAATGAGACCTCCTGAAACTGAGACGCTTCTGTAAGGCAAGGGACATGGTGAATAAGAAAAAGGACAGTGAAGAGAATGAGAAAATGTCTTCAACAACCCTGTATCTGATAAAGGGTTTATCTCCAAAATATGTAAAGAAATCAAGACACTAGACATCAAAATATGAAATAATTCAATTAAATATAGGATGCAGATCTAATCAGAAAATTCTCAACTGAAGAATTCCAAATGGCCACAAGACACTTATAGAAATATTCAACATACTGAGCCATCAGGAAAATGAAAATCAAAATAACTTTTATATATACCATCTTACACCTGTCAGAATGGCTAAGATCATAAACACTGATAACAGTTCATGCTGGAGAGGATGTAAAGTAAGAGGATCACTCCTCCACTGTTGATAGGAGTGCAAACTTGTACAGCACTTTGGAAATCAGTATGGTCGTTTTTCAGAAAATTGGGAATCAATATAGATGAAGACTCCCACAATATAACCTTTGGGCACATACCCAAAGGATGCCCATTTATACCACAAAGATATTTGGTCAACTATGTTCATAGACCCAGAAAGATACCATGGTATGTGGATATTAAACATAAAGGCAATGGATAACCAGATTAAAATTTACAACCCCAATGAAATTAGATTAAAAAAATAAGAAGGATATACATGGAGAGTCCCAGGGAAAAAATAGTTAAGATCTACTTATTGGACATGGAAGGGGGAAAGGGAAGGAACGGGGAACAGCAATATGAGGACTTGAGATGGCTGAGTTGGAGGAGCAATGGAGAGAGAGAGAGCAATGGAAGAGTTATCTTGAAAGAGCAGGACATTATGAGGTGAGAGAGAAACCAGGTGTTAAGGAAATTGCCAGGAATTCACAAAAATGACCCCAACTAAGACTCCTAGAAATAGTGGAGAGGGTACCTGAACTGACCTTCTCCTATAATCCCATTGGTGACTATTATAATTGTCATCATTGAACCTGCATCCACTAACTGATGGAAGCAGAAGAACAGACCCAGAGTGGAGCACTGGGTTGTGCTTTTGGAGATTAGTCAAAGAGGAGGAGGGATCATCTGAGCAAGGGGCAACAAGATCATCAATGAGAAAACCACAAAGACAGGTGCCCCAACTAGTCGTAGCTCATGGACTCAAGATTGACAGTTAGGGATACTACATGGGACCAAACTAAGTCTTCTGAATGTGTGACAGTTGTGTCTTGTTCTGTTTGGGGAACCCATGGCAGTGGGACCAGGACATACCCTGGGTACATGAGTTGGCCTTTTGTAGCCCATTCCCTATGGTGGTACAACTTGAACAGATTTATATAGGGAGACGGTCTTGGTCTTGTCTCAAATGGTATACCAGATATTGTTTTCTCCCAAAGGGAAGCTTACAAACTCTGAGGAGTGGATGGGGAATGGGATGGGCAGAGGTCGGTGGTGGAAAAAGAGGAGGAAGTGGCCACTGGAAATGGTATGTAAAATGAAAAAATATTAAGACTGAGGAGGAACAGATACAACATTTATCCATCGATTAAACCACTCTAAATTTAGAAAGGCTCTGAATCTATATCCCACTCTCCTTAAACTGTAAGCAGAAAAACGAATGAACAGGGGCTTTACAAAGGTTCCTTCTTATACCAAACCTCTCATTTTGGTTTTTCTCAATTAAACTGGTATATGAACAGTTTAAATACTCCAACAATATTGTTGAATATTCTGTGATGTATTATTTTTCTATGAATTACTATGTATTTTTTTTTGCTTCTTATTCCTGTAATAAGTATCAAGAATAAAAGCAACTGAGTGCAAGGAAGTATTCATTTAACTTATTGTTTCAGGTCACAAACCGTCATTGATCGAAGCCATGGCAGGAAGTATGGATTAACTGATTAGTTAATATTCTTATATAAGCCAGATCCACCTTTGTAGTGATGGTATTGACCATTCTGAACTAGGCCCTCCAAGATCAATTAAAAGTATCCCTCATGGACATGACCACAGGCCCATCTGTGCAATATAATTCCTTAATTAAAGCTCCTTCTTCCAAGGTGATATGATTTTGAACCAAGTTGACAATAAAAATGTATCGGTACATTATCAGAGCTAACAGATTGTGTTTTCTGAAGTCTAGAGGAAACACTGAATGCCTTTGACCTGCAATCAAAGAGACTAATGTGCCACCATGAACCTTTGGGTCCATTCTTAATCAAACCACATAAGAGTTAAAAATTGACGAGGGATATTGACTGCTTCTCTCACTGAGCAACTTTCTATGAAAGTTAGAATAAATGAAGGTGGGTTTACTTTTATCTTGAGCTCAACTGTTTCACCCTGGATTCAAAATGTGCAATGGTTTCAGTTAATATGACTTACATTCAGCCTCACAGAGATAGCCAATAGAAAAAAAAAATAACCTAAATTTCTTAGGGAATTATTTAACTATCAACTCAAATGAAGATTTTTTCTGCCTGATATTGGTTTTTATTTTGTTTGTTTGTTTGTTTTTCGAGGCAGGGTTTCTCTGTGGTTTTGGAGCCTGTCCAAGAACTAGCTCTTGTAGACCAGGCTGGTCTTGAACTCATAAAGATCTGCCTGCCTCTGCCTCCCAAGTGCTGGGATTAAAAACGTGCGCTACCACCGCCTGGCTGGTGGTTTGTTTTTAATGAATGTGAAGTTCTTTGGTTTAGGAACTGTCAAGCCAAGTGGCCTCATTTCATTTTGTTTATATATATATATATATATATATATATATATATATATATATACACACACACACGCACACATACAGACACACACATACATATACTCACGTACGTATGTATAAATTTCTAAATGTGTACACATTATACGTCATGATTATAATGTAGGCAGAGTTTTCGTTTCCAATAAGCCCACTCCTAAATAACCAAAGACACTTTTAAATTTTAAATTCTTGGCTTATAGCCAAGGCTTATTAGTAGCTAGCTCTTACAACCCATTTCTGTTGCACCAGTGCAGCTAGGGCCAAATCCGAGCGAAGGATATCAGGATTAATGGTACACTCACTTTGGATGTTGCAGAATTAGAAGCCTTTATTGTACATCTCCAAGGCGGATTTATACCTAACCCAGACAGGTAGGCCAACAGGATGGAGACCTCATTGCCAGATCCTCAGGTTAGGGCCAAGAAAATGTGTACTCAGGAAGCAGAGTTGTTAAGCAACTCTCAGAGAAGGAAACTTGCAAGTTTCTCAGAAACCCAGAAGAACAAGGGCAAGAAAGGTCATCTACAGCCGAGGTGAGTAGGAAGGCGAGGACTCCATTAGGTTCCAACACATTTCTATTTATTTATATATTGCCATATGACGCGTGGCTTTACCTCTCCTTCAGCTTGTCTCCACCTTTCTTCCCAGTGTCCTTACTTTGGTTGTTATGCCTACATTTCCTACCTGGCTACTGGCCAATCAAGTTTCTACTAAACCAATCTGAGTGAAAAATCATCAGTGTACAGCATCTCTCATTTTTTTTTTCTATCAAAAAGGAAGTTTTTAACTTTAGCATAGTAAGATTATATACAATAGTTATTAGGAGGGGCTGGAGAGATGGCTCAGTAGTTAAGAGCATTGCCTGCTCTTCCAAAGGTCCTGAGTTCAATTCCCAGCAACCATATGGTGGCTCACAACCATCTGTAATGAGGTCTGGTGCCCTCTCATGGCCTTCAGGCATACACACAGACAGAATATCGTATACAAAATAAATAAATATTTAAAAAAAATAGTTATTAGGAAATAATTATTTACAATGTCCAGTCTATTTGCATTTGACAAAATTAGAAAGTATTTAATTATCTATCTTTGGGAGTCTAAAGTTTTATATTTAATTTACCTTTACCATAAGAAAATTAATTCTAATTATTAATCTTTAATTTGATTAAGGTCACAAAAGGGTGAAATTTGCCTAACAACAGGGACATTAAGCTATCTGGACAAGCATTCAAAGTTCTGTAATGCTGGAGCATCCATCTTTGGCCTATAGGCTAGTATATAAGACAGAAATTTTTGTGAAGCAGGGCATTTTGAATGACTGTCATATCTTGGGAAAGTTTGGCAGTTTCTTTTATTATTTTTTTATTTATTTATTATGTATACAATATTCTGTCTGTGTGTATGTCTGCAGGCCAGATGGTTATGAGCCACCATGTGGTTGCTGGGAATTGAACTCAGGACCTTTGGAAGAGCATGCAATGCTCTTAACCTCTGAGCCATCTCTCCAGCCCTGGCAGTTTCCTTTATTTGTATCCTACTAATCCAGTCTGGACAGTATATTGCCAGCAATTAAGGGCAGTTTTTCCCCAATGTTTTTGGCATAAAGAAAGTAAACTCCAGACTCCTTTCTCTCATCCTTTTTCTCTTTCTATCTCTGTGTTCATTAGGAAGTGTACATATGATTCTTAGAAGAGAGCTTCTGAAATTGACACATTATTTCCACCACATAAGATCCAGGGAGACAATGCAGATAATACCATTTAATGTGAAGAATCATGACTAGCTGATACATCTCATGTTCCTAGCACATTCCTCTTCCATTACTCACAATAGAAGCGATTTTACCAATACAGCATTACTGAGTTATTACTGGTATTTGTTCTACACACTACTTCTTTTCACAGTGAGATCACTATGCACTTCAGCAGGGATGTAAAACACAGAAATTACAGAAAACACTACCAAAAAAAACCTTTTAAGTTATATTCGTTTTAAACACTTTGAATATTTTCCCGTATTTATTGTAAACATACAGGTTCTCAAAAGGGAAAAAGTAATTAAGTATAGTAGGAACTGTGATTGCTATAAAAATTTTCCACACGGTTATAGATGTAAAGTATATCTTCAGAGTGACTTCTTTAGAACGTCATGGCAACAGGAACTGCGGAAGACTTTGAACAATACTTAAATGGATATATGCTTTAAAATTGTTTCCAGTGTAGATCTGTGTATGAGGGTTGCAGACATGTGTTGTGCTGAAGACTTTCCCACATTACAGACACTGTATGAGATATTTATGTTTGTTAAAATCACAAGAAGAAAGAAATAGTTTATATACCATGTGTACATACAAAAGGTTTCTATCCAGTGTGAATGTTTTTACTCTTGAACCAAGTGAATCTAGTAAAGACTTTCTGACAATGGTTACACACATTAGGCTACTGACTAGTGTGAAGAGTTTCAGATCTGTTATGATCACAAGAGCAGCTGAAGGCTTTTCCACAATTCTTATGCGCATAAATGAACTATCAAGTGAATTCTTTTATGCCTGTTAACTTCTGCAGAACGAACAGTTTCCACATCTTTTACACACCAAGAGTTCCTCTCCAGTGTGATTGTTTTTTGTGCAAATCAGGACAAATTGAAGTGTTAAAAGGTTTCCTGTAATGTTTACATGCAAAAGCCATCTCTCCAAATGAATCCTTTCCTGAATGTTCAGCTGACTGGAGCAGGTAAATGCTTTTTCACAATGTGTACATCTATAACACTTCCCTTCAGTATGATCTCTTTCATGAACCTTCATGAATAGAATTTAGTGAAGGGCTTTATACAAGGCTTACATGAATAGAAATTGGTGAAGGGTTTTGCACAATACTTACATGAATAAGGCTTCTCAAAAGTGTGACTTCATTCATGTATGTTATGACTACTGAGGTCACTGAAGGCTTTTCCAAGATGTTTACATGCTCAAGACTTTTCCCCTATGTGAATCTCTTCATGAATGTTCAGGTGATTGGAGCAGGTAAACACTGCTTAAATGAATATGAATTCCCTTTAATATGAACACTTTTCATGAGTCTTATAAGAACTGAAACTGGTATAGGCTTTTTCACAATGCCTCCATGAAAAAGGTTTCTCTGCAGTATGACTCCTTCCACGTCTATTACAACTACTGGGTTGTTAAATGATTTTCCACAATGCTTATATTATAAGGCTTTTGCCAGGTTTGTTACGAGTACTGGGGTCTTTGAAGATTTTTCCACAAAGCTTACATGCATAAGGTTTCTCTCCAGCATGGCTCCTCTCATGTCTGTTACAGCTACTGGGGTCGTTGAAGGCTTTTCCACAATGCTTACATGGATAAGATTTCTCTCCAGTGTGAATTCTTTCATGAATGTTTAGATAAGTAGAACTGGTGAAGTTTTTTCCCACAATGTTTACATGCATAAGGTTTCTCTCCAGTGTGAATACTTTCATGAATATTTAGATAAGAAGAACTGGTGAAGTTTTTTTCCACAATGCTTACATAAATAAAATTTCTCTGCAGTGTGGCTCCTCTCATGTCTGTAATGATTAGTGCGGTGGTTGAAGGCTTTTCCACAATGCTTACATGCATAAGGTTTCTCTCCCGTGTGAATTCTTTCATGAATGTTTCGATGAGATGAACTGGTGAAGTTTTTTCCACAATGCTTGCAAGTATAAGGCTTTTGTCCAATGTAACTGCTTTCATGACTGTTATGATGATTGAATTGGGTGAAGGCTTTTCCATAATGTATAGAAGCATATGGCTTCTCTCCTTTGTGAGTTACTTTATGTTTCACAAAACATGGTGCATATTTAAATGTTTTGCCACATTGCCTACAACTGTACCTTTTCTCTTCAATATGACTTTTTTCATGGTTGGTAAGCACACTGAAATCAAGGAAGGATTCTTCACAGAGACTACATACAAATTGTTCCACTTCTTTATGGTTTTTTTCATCATTCTGTCCCTGTGTGTATCTCATGAAGATATCCTCATTGAGTTTATCTCCAGTATAAGGTCTCTCCTGAGACTGATCTAAACACAGACTCCTACAGGCTTCTTCACATTGTTTTATCCTGGGTTTCTCTTCAGGAGAAGTTTCAAGTACCTGAAGGGATTCAGAACAACTGATTACTTTCCAATGTTTCTGATGTGTAAAAGCTTTTGCCACAGCTCCCTTATACAGTGATGGTTTCCCTCTATCTTTTTCTCTGAGATACCCATGTAAGGATAAATCACCAATGATATTTGTTACAAGCAATGGAGTCTTATGAACTCTTACTCTGGAAGGCGTGTCTTTAATGATCATACTCTCTGGACTAGCTTGCTGATTTTTATCACACTCATTATGACATTCACTTCCATGGTCTTTCTCAATCCTCTGAATTCTGCAAAAAATGAGAAAAGCAATACATTAGAGAAGAGAAATATTGACGGCTAGGGTGTCTGGAACACAACTATAGAATCTCAGAGGGAATAAAATAATAGTATTAACTCAAGACAAGATGTATTTCATGGTGAGTCCCTGGTATGTATAAAGAAGTAGAGGACTAATGTTACTTCTGTAAGAATTAAAAGGAGCTGTATCATAGGCATGGAGGTTAAGAACAATTCTCAATCTTTCAGCAAAGCAGACAGGATACATAATCATCTTGCATATACATTTCTGAAGAAACCTCTGAGTTATTATATCAATAGGATTTACTGAAGAATATCATGGGATGCTATCTTGATTACTTGATGACCCACTGTCTCATTTACTATTCATTAGTGTGTACTTTATTAGCATCTTCACAGTTCTGAATTTTATGAACTCGACTCTTCAATTGTGATATGAAATAAACTGCTTCTGCCTTAAGTCACTTTTCTCATGATAATCTGTGACAGCCAGAGGAAAAGCCTGATATAAGAAATAGCAAGGCAGGAAATCCAAGCAGAGATAGAGGAGGAAAGAAGGCAGAATCGGGGAGGTGCCATAAAGCTGCTGAAGGAGAAAGACTCAAAATTTCTCTGGTAAACCACAGCCTTGTTGTGATACATAAATTAATAAAAATGGGTTAATTTAAGATGTAGAGTTAGCTGTTAAGAACACTAAGCTAATAGGCCAAAGAGTACAAAATTAATATTAACCCTCAGAGTGGTTATTTTTAAGCAGCTGTGGGAGCTAGTTAGTGGGACCTGGTAGCTAGACAAAAACTGGTCCAGGGGGACCAGAGGAATGGAGAATATTTGTAGCTGCATAATGGTACCCAGTATTTGGCAACATAGATCTTCATAAAGTCTAAGAAAGCTTTAAAAAAGGGGGGGGCTTTTAGATCCACAAAAACAGGAGTCAAAATGGAGCTTCTTGTTAGCCACATTTTTTTCAGAGAGCCTGGGATTGCTGGTGGCTAAAGAGACACTGCTCTTTTAGGACAGTGTCCTGCTGATCATGCTGGTGTCAGGAATGGCTCTGGCTCTTTCAGGAGGTCCTGGTGTGGAGCACTTATGGGGTTGTGAGAAGCTTGCAGCAAGTGCTTGCTGGAGCTGGGGTGGTGAACATGGTTTGCAGAGCTAATGGTAAATGTACCTACACCATATTGAAAGGCTGAGAGAGGCGGAGTCAAAATCTAGGGCTTTAGCAACCATACCCTTTATCATGTAAAACAAAACAAAACAAAATACTCCTTGTCAGAAAAGAATTTCAGATACACAATAGGACAGATTCAGATGCAAAAGACCTCTAAAGGAGACACAGTGTGTTTCAAAAATGTGCACAGGCTTTGGTGAAAGACGGAAAAAGAGTAAAAATAGGTATAAAAAGAAGCAGTTATAAAAATAACTAAATAACCATAGGTATAACTTGACTTCCTGATAAATCAGTATACTTTTCTCTCCAGAGCTGTAATATTTGCAGGTATAATCTGATTTTCAAACAGTTAGGGTATCTTTTTCTCCAGAGATGTAATACTTGCAGCTAACACATAACTCTCTCTGAATAATGAACCTAGTAACTTATGGATATCCTTCTGGGAACAATAATCTTTAGAAAATTGTATCTATATCTTATTAACAAATTGCAATAAGGGTCATCCAGATAGAAACTAAAGAGTGAAATAAATGAACACTTGTTATGATTCAAAAAGATGTGGCAGTTATCTATAAAATATTACACAAACACAGAATTTACTTCAAAATTAACTATGCAACTGACTATGGAACCTTCTCCAAAACTGACTATGTACTTGGCCAAAAACAAGTCTCAAAAAATACAAAAAAATGAAATAACCCCTGTATCTTAAGGAACCACCAAGGATTAAATGGATTTCAACAACAGAAATTTCTACAAACATATGGAAATTGATCAGCTCTATACTGAGTTATCAATTGGGCAAAGAAGAAAAAACAAAAAAGGAAACAACTCCTAGAATGCAATGACCATAAATGGTCAACATACCTTTTATGTTGTTGGGACACAACAATGGCACACTAGGAGAAAAGTTCATAATACTAAGTTCCTTATTCAGAAGTTGGAGAGATCTAATACTCAAGACTTAACACATACCAGATTAAACAGCACAAAGCTCTAGAACAAAAGAACGCATATACTCAAAAAATGAGTAGATAGCTGGAAATGACCAAACTAAGGACTGAAATCAATAAAATATAAACAAAAAGAACAATACAAAGAATCAATGAAACCAAAAGTTGATTCATCAAAAAAATCAACAAAACCGATAAATCCTTATCCAAATTAAATAAGGCAGGGAGCAAATATTAAATCAAAATTAGAAACGAAAAGAGGTACATAACAACAGTCGCTGAAGAAATCCTTAGGTCACACTCCAATGTACTTCATAAAATTGGACAAAGAAATGGACAAGTTTCTTTTTTTATTTTTCTATTCAAAAATTTACACTTCCTCCCCTAGACAAGTTTCTTGATAGATACCACTTATCAAGTTAAAATAAGATCAGATAAAAAAATCTAAATAGACCAATAACTCCTAAAGAAATAGAAGTAGCTATTAAAGTCTCCCAACATAAAAAATTTCAGGAACAGATGGTTTTAAGGTAAAATTCTATCAGCATTTCAAAGAAGAGTTAATACCAATACTCTGAGTGCATAGAAATTACATTCTCTGCAAAAAGTTAACTCTCTGAGTTTGAAAGAAAGATATGAAATATTAGTGTTTTTCTCAGGTACTAGAACACTGTAAATTAGTTGTTTACAGAATTGACACTCCTAACCCCTTCTGTTTAAAACAGCCTACAGCAAAAAAAGAAGCAGTAACTAAAATGCAATGTCACTGAGACTCAGGCATCTTATTAACTTTATCGAAGGCCTATCCTCCTCTGGCAGGTGATAATAGCTGGAAGTAAAGAACTTCCTTTGGGTGATCTGCCTATACTTAGCTTATTATGGCTGGCTTCCAAACTACCCACCCAGAAAATGGGAATTGAGAACAACAACAACAACAAAAAAAAAAACAAAACCCTGGCAACTGACACACTACAGCAGATACACACACTCAGGGTCATTGCTGCTCTGGAGCCAATAGTTAAGAAAGAATCAGCCTGGATGTCCACAAGCTGACGTCTGGACCATGGATGTGTGGCACATGTCCTCTTTTGAATCCAACTCAGGAATGAAGAAAACGGAAAGGACGTTTGCAGGTGAATGGATATTACCGGAAATGTAATTATACAGAGCCAGTTTATGTAAGGCTACAATGTGAGACATGGTAGACCAAGAGTTTAATCCCAGAATGGGAGAGGCAGAGGGGAGTGATCTCTGAGCTCAGGGCTTGCCTGGTCAACACAACAAGTTCCAGGGCTACACAAAGAAATGCTGTCACCAAAAGGAAATAACAAAATAAAAAAAAAAAAATGAAGAAAAGAAATAGGGATAACTTAACTATAAATTAAAAGTATAATGAAAATTAAACTAATTATGCACACAAGACTAATAAATATATTATAATTATTTCCTTACTCAAGTCAATGCTCAAATAACATTTATTTAATCAGTTAGAAAGCACACTTGTTCTCTGAGATGAACAATCTAAAGTTTCCCGAGTAGACAGAAATTACAGTATCTACCAAAGCCACCTATCTAGAGGCTAAAGGAAAGAGAAGAAATATTAGTATTTTTCCCAAGGGCTGCAACACGCTAAGTTACTTGTTACAGGATTGACACTCCCAATCCCTTCTATCTAAATCAGCCTACATCCAAACAAGCAGCAACAAAAATATCATGCCACTACCATGAAACTCTCAAGTCCCCCCGACCTTTCCACATTCTGCAGCTTTACAAAATTCTAATCTGGGCCTCACAAACAGACAAAAAGAAATACTACACATAAATAAAATGTAAAGCAAAGTTAAATTTCTCTGTCTTCGGACTGGTAATTTAAAAAACTACAGTCAGAAGAACAAGAAAAAAAATCAACAATATCATCAGAAAAAAAGAAACATGCAAAATCTATGCCCGATATGGTGATAGGGAGTTAGACACAGCTTTATGGCAAACTTTATTCACACGGGGAGGCATGGGGATCAATTCTGAGGCAGACTAGGGAGTGGAGTGAAGGAGAGAGGAAAGAACTCCGGGGTAATAACCCAAAAAACCTAAGTCAGCCCAAAGCCAGGCACAAGAGGAGAACGAAACTATGAAAAACGCACGACCCTACACAGTACAGCCTGGACTCAGCATCACCAATCCGCCAGTGCAGCAAAATCTGTTTGGATGCATGTCCTGCGTGGATGCACCCAAGATGGCTGACGATTGAGGGGAAGCAACTTCACCAGGACAGAAAAGCGGGAGACTAGGGCCTCAAGCTGCCTGTGGGCTGCACAATTCAAGAGCATTTGCATAGACATTGCTGGCCTAGAATACTGCCTTCCACTGGGCCGCATAGCACCAAGGGAAAATCTCACTGCAGGAGCCATAGAGAAGCTACTGCCCCAAACTCGCCAGGCAGGATTCCAGGAGCCCAAAGTGCACTCACCATTTCGTATTTCTGCTGGGTCTCAGTTTCCTTCCCAGAGGCCTGCAGTCAGCAGAACACAGGGCCGCCCAAAATGAATCCTCACAAGGATTCCCTTTTCCAGGAAGCATGCTACGACTATCCACGCTACTCATTGGACAGCTCATTCCATTTAGTGAAGCTGTCCCTGATTGGCGAGGTCTACTCACTCTGCCCCTTCAGCCTAAAGTATCTAAAACGTTTAGGAAATAGCAGTTTCCAATTTTTGATGCCAGCACTCTTGAGGAAGGCAGAGTTCTCTGTATTTAAAGCCATTCGGGTATACATGATGAAACCATGACTCAAAGCCAAACGAACTTTCCAGACCTGGTGGCAGGCATTTTTACATCCAGAAATCCTGAAGCCTAAGAAAGAAATTCACTAAAGTAGAGACTCACCTAGTCCAGAGCGCTAGTACTAGGGCAGCGAATGCTAACCAAAGAGAGCTACTCTCAAAAACAAAAACAAATCCAACCAATGAACAAAAACAATCAAGCAAAATAAGAAAACAACAACAGAGAATTTAAAAAAAAAAAGCAATAAATACCTTAAAATATTTGGTTGTGGGATAAAGCTATTCCATTTTGGAATTGTTTGCATGGCGAGAACCCAGAATCTAGGGTTCACTCACTCACTTCTTCGCATACCTGTCCTTCCTCACATGCATTTTTCTTTAAGTTAGATCCCGAAATTTGTTCTATAGACTCGCGTCTCTTGCCGTTAAGAAAAAACTGGACTTCAGCGTAGGAGTAGGGCCCACAGAGATTAGGCGCAGTAACCACATATAGGATTGATAGGAAATCTCAAAATTTAGGGATGAAGCAAAAGACCAGGACTGCCTCACAACCTATGTTTCAATGCATCCAATTCCTATTAATACAATTAAAAGACATCAACAAGGAAATGCAATTGCTCAGTGATAGATAAAGTAGACATGCATGCCATGAGTGCCCCAAAGGATTCAGAGTTATGAAAAGCAACCACTGAATTTCAGAAATTTTTTTTTTTTGTCCAAGGTCATGAAGAAAGCCTTTACTCAATATAGTAAATACTCCCAATTATCAGGATCAATATGAGTGGTAAGAAAGAACCCACAATGGTCATTCTCAAAATAATGATGCAACGACACTGAATGCTTTATCCTTGGAACTTCATCATACCTGCTATTGCTTACAGGATCACAAAACGATTCCTTCCACACCATGAAATTCACTAGAGTAATAATGTCAGTCAAACTCACACTAACTTTTATTTATTTCATTTCATGATAACGGGGTTTGTTCTCATATATACATCAGTGTGTCCCATGTGTGCCTGACACCATGGGAGGCCAGAAGATGATTTTGTATCCCTTAGAGCTGGACCCAGAGATGCTAGAAACCACCCAAGGTCCACTGGAATAGATGTCTGTGGTATCATCTGCTGAGTCATATATCTACCTCCTATTCACATTAATATTTAAATAGAAATAAACAATAACATTCAACAATACTTTCTTTACTTGGCTACCCTGGGGTGTTGCGATAATTTAGCCATTAAAAGCTAAGCTTACAACTAAATTGCATCTCTGAACATGACCATCATAGATGTTCTTCATATGACAGCAACTGTTTTAACTAATCTTAGTCATGATGTGACTGTCCTCACAGCTAAAGAATCCCCATATTGGTGAGTTAAAAAATGTTCCGTTTAAGAAGATGATCACCTCTGGGCTTGTTGACCATGTGTAGCACATATGCAAGGATGGAGGAAGGCAGAAACTTCTCTATTTCTCATCATGTGTCAGTCCACAGATGAGTATCTTGTCTTTTTCTACTTCCCATGTAGATTAGATCTATGTAAGTCCTCATTGTTGTCTAGGTCTTCTGGGATTGTGATTTGTAGGCTGGTTTTCATTGCCTTATGTTTAAAAGCCACTTATGAATGAGTACATGTGTGAATTGTCTTTCTGGATTACAATACTCAAAACGATGCTTTCTAGCTCTATCATTTGCCCGCAATATTCAAAATGTCATTATTTTTTCTGCTGTGTAGTACTCCTTTGTGTAAATGTACCACATTTTCCTTATCCATTCTTTGGTCAATGGGCATTTAACTTGTTTCCAGGTTCAGGCTATGACAAACAATGCTACTATGAACATAGTTGAGCACATGCCCTTGTGGCACAATTGAACATCTTTTGGATATATACTCAAAAGTGGTATTAAACTTGAAAGAACAGTACTCAACATCATATTGAAAAGAAAAAAAATCCAGGAAAGCCATAACAATCTTGTACAATAAAAGAACTTCTGGAGGCATCACAATTCCTGACTTCAAATTCTTCTATAGAGTTACAGTATTGAAAATAGTCTGGTATTGGCATAAAGACAGACAGGAGGACCAAGTGAACCAAATTGAATACATGGATATAAATCTACACACTTTCATACACACGATTTTGGACAAAGCAGCAAAAAATATCAAATGGAAAAAAGAAAACACGTTTAACAAATGGTTCTGACATAATTGTATATCAACATGTAGAAAAATGAAAATAGACCTACATCTATCACCATGCACAAAACTCAAGTCCAAATGGATCAAAGACATCAATATAAAGCCAGCCACACTGAACCTCATAGAAGAGGAAGTGGGAAGTATATTTGAATGCATTGGCAAAGGAGACCACTTTCTAAATATAACCCCAGTAGCACAGACACTGAGAGAAACAATTAATAAATGGGACCTCCTGAAAATGAAAAGCTTCTGTAAAGCAAAGGACATGGTCAACAAGACAAAACAACAGCCTACAGAATGGGAAAAGACCTTCAGCAACCACACATCAAACAGAGGGCTGATATACAAAACACACAAAGAACTCAAGAAATTGATCATCAAAAGAACAAATAGCCCAATAAAAAATGAATTACAGACCTAAACAGAGAACTCTCAACAGAGGAATCTAAAATGGCTGAAAGACACTTAAGGAAATGGTCACCATCCTTAGTTAGAGAAATGCAAATCAAAACAACTCTGAGATTCTATCTAGTACCTCTAAGAATAGCCAAGTTGATAACAACTTATGCAGGAGAGGTTGTAGGATAAAGGGAACACTCCTGCATTGCGGGTGGGAATTCATGCTGGTACAACCCCTTTGGATATCAGTGTGGCTATTTCTCAGAAAATTAGGAAACAACATTTCTCACAGGATCATTTTAAAGGACAGAACACTCATAGAATGATTAAATTAGCTTGGGTGATCCAGCCTAACACCCAAGCATTTGTTTGCCCAAAGGACAAGACTGGGAAAGCGTTTCAAATATGCCAGGTTTGCCTCAGAATAGGTCAGTGAAAAGATGTCTGATTTAAAACAATTGTCCAGGGCTGGAGAGATGGCTCAGAGGTTAAGAGCATTGCCTGCTCTTCCAAAGGTCCTGAGTTCAATTCCCAGCAACCACATGGTGGCTCACAACCATCTGTAATAAAGTCTGGTGCCCTCATCTGGCCTGCAGGCATACACACAGACAGAATATTGTATACATAATAAATAAATATTTTTAAAAAATAAAATAAAACAATTGTCCTCTGTGACTGGTAAGTGTGACATACTCAAACAGAGCAACCCATTCGATTCTCTCACATGATCATTTTTGAAGGGCAGGCCGAGTGGTGGTGGCATTTTTGAAGGGCAGAATATACAGTGTGATTGAATTTGCTTGGGCGACCCAGCCTAACATCTAAGTATTTGTTTGCCTTAAGCCAGACATGGCTTAGGGTTCAATAGTAAGAAAAATATAAAATCAAAAAGGTGACGACAGGAAAACTCTAAACCATCACTGACATAGCTCGTAAGGAGTCTACCAACAGAGCCCAGTAGCCACCAACATTCACACTAGTGGAAGCCATCGGATGTGAATCCATTCCACCTTAACTGAAGGTCAGAGAGTTCAGAGCCCTTCCTGCTCCTTCAAGGTTACACAACAGAAAGTTTTGACCTAAGGTGAGGCTACAAGATGTTTTGCCTAGACAAGAGGATATTTTGTTCTAAGGTGTGGTTACTTGATGTTCAGAGACATTAGGACAATGAAGTATTCTCCAAATATATTAGAAGCCACAATTATTGGTTGAAAATTAGAATAAAAAATGTGTATGGTGAAACTATAAAAATACAGAGTTGATTTTTATTTTATTATTTTTTTTAAATTTATTTATTTATTAAGGATTTCTGCCTCGTCCCCGCAACCGCTACCCATTTCCCTCCCCCTCCCCCGATCAAGTCCCCCTCCCTCATCAGCCCAAAGAGCAATCAGGGTTCCCTGACCTGTGGGAAGCCCAAGGACTGCCCACCTCTATTCAGGTCTCGTAAGGTGAGCATCCAAACTGCCTAGGCTCCCACAAAGCCAGTACGTGCAGTAGGATCAAAAACCCACTGCAATTGTTCTTGAATTCTCAGTATTCCTCATTGTCCGCTATGTTCAGCTAGTCCGGACTTATCCCATGCTTTTTCAGACCTAGGCCAGCTGGCCTTGGTGAGATCCCAATAAAACATCCCCATTGTCTTAGTGTGTGGGTGCACCCCTCGTGGTCCTGAGTTCCTTGCTTGTGCTCCGTCTCCTTCTGCTCCTGATTTGGACCTTGAGATTTCTGTCCGGTGCTCCCATGTGGGTCTCTGTCTCTGTCTCCTTTCATAGCCTGATGAAGGTTAATATTCAGGAGGATGCCTATATGTTTGTCTTTGGATTCACCTTCTTATTTAGCTTCTCTAGGAACATGAATTATAAGCTCAATGACCTTTATTTATGGCTAGAAACCAAATATGAGTGAGTACATCCCATATTCATCTTTTTGGGTCTGGCTTACCTCACTCAGGATAGTGTTTTCTATTTCCATCCATTTGTATGCAAAATTCAAGAAGTCCTTGTTTTTTACTGCTGAGTAATACTCTAATATGTATATATTCCATACTTCTTCATCCATTCTTCCGTTGAAGGGCATCTAGGTTGTTTTCAGGTTCTGGCTATTACAAACAATGCTGCTATGAACATAGTTGAGCATATACTTTTGTTGTATGATAGGGCCTCTCTTGGGTATATTCCCAAGAGTGGTATTGCTGGATCCAGGGGTAGGTTGACCCGAATTTCCAGAGAAACCGAAACACTGCTTTCCAGAGTGATTGCACAAGTTTGCATTCCCACCAGCAATGGATGAGGGTTCCCCTTCCTCCACAACCTCTCCAGCAAAGGCTATCATTGGTGTTTTTTATTTTAGCCATTCTGACAGGTGTAAGGTGGTATCTTAAAGTTGTCTTGATTTGCATTTCCCTGATCGCTAAGGAAGTTGAGCATGACCTTAAGTGTCTTTTGGCCATTTGAAGTTCTTCTGTTGAGAATTCTCTGTTCAGATCAGTGCCCCATTTTATAATTGGGTTGATTAGCCTTTTGCGGTCTAGTTTCTTGAGTTCTTTATACATTTTGGAGATCAGACCTTTGTCAGTTGCGGGGTTGGTGAAGATCTTCTACCAGTCAGTGGGTTGCCTTTTTGTCTTAGTGACAGTGTCCTTTGCTTTACAGAAGCTTCTCAGCCTCAGGAAGTCCCATTTATTCAATGATGCCCTTAGTGTCTATGCTGCTGGGGTTATATGTAGGAAGTGGTCTCCTGTGCCCATGTGCTGTAGAGTACTTCCCACTTTCTCTTCTATCAGGTTCAGTGTGTTCGGACTGATATTGAGGTCTTTAATCCATTTGGACTTGAGTTTTGTGCATGGTGATAGATATAAATCTATTTTCATTCTTCTACAGATTGACATCCAGTTTTGCCAGCACCATTTGTTGAAGATGCTCTCTTTTGGGCTGGAGAGATGGCTCAGCGGTTAAGAGCATTGCCTGCTCTTCCAATGGTCCTGAGTTCAATTCCCAGCAACCACATGGTAGCTCACAACCATCTGAAATGAGATTTGATGCCCTCTTCTGGCCTGCAGGCAGACACACAGAATATTGTATACATAATAAATAAATAAATATTTAAAAAAAAAAGATGCTCTCTTTTTTCCATTGTATACTTTTAGCTCCTTTATCGAAAATCAGGTGTTCATAGGTTTGTGGGTTAATGTCAGGGTCTTCTATTCGATTCCATTGGTCGACTTCTCTGTTTTTATGCCAATACCAAGCTGTTTTCAATACTGTAGCTCTGTAATAGAGTTTGAAGTCAGGGATGGTAATGCCTCCAGACAATCCTTTATTGTATAAGATTGTTTTGGCTATCCTGGGTTTTTTGTTTTTCCATATAAAGTTGATTATTGTCTTCTCCAGATCTGTGAAGAATTTTGATGGGATTTTGATGGGGATTGCATTGAATCTATAGATTGCTTTTGGTAGAATTGCCATTTTTACTATGTTGATCCTCCCAATCCAAGAGCAAGGGAGGTCTTTCCATTTTCTGGTGTCTTCTTCAAAGACTTATAGTTCTTGTCAAGTAGATCTTTCACTTCCTTGGTCAGAGTTACCCCAAGATATTTTATGCTATTTGTGGCTATCGTGAAAGGTGATGCTTCTCTGATTTCCCTCTCTGCTTCCTTATCCTTAGTGTATAGGAAGGCAACTGATTTTTTGGAGTTGATCTTGTATCCTGCCACATTACTAAAGGTGTTTATCAGCTGTAAAAGGTCTTTGGTGGAGTTTTTGGGGTCGCTTATGTACACTATCATATCATCTGCAAATAACGAAAGTTTAACTTCTTCCTTTCCAATTCGAATCCCTTTGATCCCCTTATGTTGTCTTATTGCTATTGCTAGAACTTCAAGTACTATATTGAAGAGGTATGGCGAGAGTGGACAGCCTTGTCATGTTCCTGAGTTTAGTGGGATGGCTTTAAGTTTCTCTCCATTTAATTTAATGTAATATTTCTTTTACATAAGTAGGTGCTTTTATTTTGGGGGCGTATATATTCAGGATTGAGACGTCCTCCTGATGAATTGTTCCTGTTATGAGTATAAAGTGACTGTCTCGGTCTCTTCTGATTGATTTTAGTTTGAAGTCAGTTTTGTTAGAAATTAGTATGGCCACACCTGCTTTTTTCTTAGGACCATTTGCTTGAAACACCTTTTCCCAACCCTTTACTCTGAGTAGGTGCCTGTCTTTGTGGTTGAGATGTGCTTCTTGCAAACAGCAGAATGTTGGATCCTGTTTTCGTATCCAATCTTTTAGCCTGTGCCTTTTTATAGGTGAATTGAGCCCATTGATATTAAGTGATATTAATGGCCAGTGGTTGTTTACTCCAGTTATTCTTACTGCTTTTGGTAGTAGAGATTGTGTGTCTCCCTTCTTTGAGATGTGCTCGTGAAGGGTCATTAGATGCCTGGGTTATTGTAGGCAGTGTTGGCAGTGTTGGATTCCTTGGGTTGCGATTTTCCTTCTATTACTTTCTGTAGGGCTGGATTTGTGGCTACGTATGGTTTAAATTTGTTCTTATCCTGGAATGTCTTGTTTTCTCCATTGATAATGAACGATAGCTTGGCTGGGTATAGTAGTTTGGGCTTGCATCCATGGTCTCTTAGCTTCTGCAGAACCTCTATCCAGGACCTTCTGGCTTTCATAGTTTTCGTAGAGAAGTCAGGTGTAAGTCTGATCGGTTTACCTTTATAAGTTACTTGCCCTTTTTCCTTTGCAGCTCTTAATATTCTTTCTTTAACCTGTATATTTTGTGTTTTGATTATTATATGGCGAGGAGATGTTTTTCTTTGATCCAGTCTGTTTGGTGTTCTGTATGCTTCTTGAATATTTAAATGAATATCTTTCTTTAAGTTGGGAAAGTTTTCTTCCATAATTTTGTTGAAAATATTTTCTGGGCCTTTGAGCTGTGACTCTTCTCCTTCTTCTATTCCTATTATTCTTAGGTTTGGTTTTTTTATTGTGTCCCATAGTTCCTGAATGTTTTGTGTTGAGAATTTGTTGGCTTTGCTGTTTTCTTTGATCTGTTCGTTTATTTTCTCTATGGTGTCCTCAGCATCTGAGATTCTTTCTTCTAGCTCTTGTATTCTATTGATTATGCTTGTTTCTGTAGACTCTGCTTGTTGGCCTAGATTTTCCATATCCAGCTGGTCCTCAGTTTGTATTTTCTTCCTTGCCTTCATTTCAGTTTTCAATTCTTGAACTGTTTCCATTACCTGTTCGTTTTTTCTTGGTTTCCCAGGGTATCATGTACGTATTTACTCATTTCTTCAAACTTTTTGTTATACTTCTCATCCATTTCTATAAGGGCATTTTTTACATGTTGTTTAAGGGACTCTATTGTCTTCATAAAGTCGATTTTTTCCACTTCTTCTGTGTTAGGTTGTTCAAATACTTCTGTTGTAAGATTATTGGGTTCTGGTGTTTTCATGTTGTTTTTCAGATTATTGGGTGAATTCTTGCCTTGGCGCCTGCCCATCTCCTCCTATTGATCCTATCCAATGGGTCCTTTAAAAACCGGATCAGGTTTCCCTGCTGGCCAAGGGCTCCGCTTACAAAATGCCCTCACTCTCTTTCGTGGTTCCTGCTGCAGGCCAAGAACCCTCTCACCCCTCAGAAGGATCTTCAGGACAGGACCAGGCTCCCCGTGTGCCAGTGACCTGGCCAACCAAAGGCCTACCTCTTTGATTCAATTGTAGTAGGGCGATCTGGTCTCCTTATTGCACACCTGTCCCTGCCGCTTGGGTCTGCCGCTGCGCCAGTCCCCAAGCCTCTTCCTGTATGCGGTGTCGCTCCGTAGCGTCTGGCTGAGCCGCCGCTCCGCCTCTGTGCGTCTGCCAGAGTTGATTTTTAAAAATGATCCATTAAATTGCCTCATTTAAAACAAAACAAAACAAAAAAACCCAACTACTCCTGATTTTACCAGTTAAAAAGGGCCCAAGTAATGCATGTGGGTTTGTTCTCTCTCTAAGCCGAGTTAGTCATTAACTCCAAAGATTCACCACAATTAAAAACAATTGATCTTATTTCAAATTTGGCTCAAATTTTGGCAATGATCTCATTCACACTGGTTGAAAGAACAAAGTCTGTCTAAGGCCTGAGTTATCATTTGTCTCTTTCAAACTCTAGGTTAGCTTGTTTTCTTCGTTGCTAGTCATTCGGATCTTTAGTTTCTTCCTGGGATTATTTCATGTTTTATCAACCATTTATCAAAATTATTTACAAAGATCACTATTGTAATTATTGTTAGTGTCACTACAAATATTGTTATTTCTTGTTTTTTTTACACCTGCTGCTGTCAAGGCCAATTTAGATTCTAGTCCTTGAGTTATTGGGTATTTAGAATTAGTCCCTATCTCCTTTAGAATTTTAACAGTGATTTGTCTAATGAGTTGTGTCAGGGTCTATACTGACCATGTTACTCCTTGTGGGAAGGTTGATGGCATTTCTCCCATCTTGACACTCCTCCACTGTGCAAATTGTACATTGCTTAGTTCCAACCACAGATTCTTCCTTCTCATGGTCTCTCTGATCTACAGAACAGGAGACTACCAGAGTCAGAGATATTTCACTGTGTCCTGTAATCCCATGGAGCTCAGTTAACCTGGAGACAGGATCCAAAATACTATTCTTCTGTCCACACTGGTTCAGGTTCCCAAACATGAGTCTTGAACATTACCATGGAATGGTGTTACAGTATTTAGGAAATCCTGCTGAAATATATAGCTGTTGAGGCTATAGTATGTGTGCAGTGGTGTGGGAGGTCCTTTGGGCTATTTGTTGCTTTATTGCTTAATGAATAAAGGAACTGCTTTGCGCCTGTAGCAGAGTTATACAGGAACAGAGCTAGGTAGGCAAAACTAAACATAATGCAGGAAGGAAGGCAGAATTGCCATTGAGCTGCCAAAGTCATATATGCCAAAACTTTGCCAGTAAGCCATTGTCACCTGCAGATACACAGATTAATGGAGATTGGTTAAATTAATATGTTTGCCAATAAGAAATTAGAACTAATGCACCAAGTAGTGAAGTAATTAATACAGTTTCTGTTTGATTATTTCAGTTCTGGGTGGCTGGGATGAACAGGCAGCTCCTCCTCCAAAAGTGCAGTGCTTAAGAGAACTTATTGCTCTTAGCTAAGATGTGGATTTTATACACAGAAGCTACTCAGTGGCTCCTAATGACCTATAAATTAAACTCCAAGTGATCTGGTACCATCTTCCGACTTGGACAGCAAACAATCATGGCGGTTAAACAAACATACGGACAAAACATTCTGACATACAAAATAAGATTCATGCATCTAGGCCAAGCGGTGGTGGCGCACGCCTTTAATCCTAGCACTCAGGAGGCAGAGGCAGGCGCATCTCTGTGAGTTCGAGACCAGCCTGGTCTACAGAGCTAGTTCCAGAACAGGCTCCAAAACCACAGAGAAACCCTGTCTCGAAAAACCAAAAAAAATAAAAAAAATAAAATTAAAAAAAGATTCATGCATCTAAAGGATTTTAAATTTTTAACTGATTTTTAAAATGTATCCATTCATTTCTTTGTTTATTGTTATTTTTACTTAGTCTAAGACTTTAGAGAGACTCCACGGTGGTTATAAAGCTACCTAATAGCTTGAAAGGTTCAGGTGGAGGTCCTCAGTCTGACTGGTACAAAGAAGAAGCCACAGCCTCTTGGATGGCAAGGACAACTCCAAGTCATGCATGAGTGTGAAACACTTAGGGACATAGTCACCCAGAAATGGCCAGGGCGTGCCAGTCTGCTTGGGTCTGGCTCTGTCAGTTTAGGGAAGTAGGTCATGTTGTTGCCAATCTTCTTGATGAGTTTCATGTCCTCATCCAGGAGGTGGTTTTCCAAGCTGTCACAGAAATGAGTCTTTGCAGACAGAAGCCAGGGAATGAAGATACAATAAGGCTTATTGAAAGTTACTCTCCTGGGCCTAGACAGTTTCCATGGCTTCTGAGTTTTACCCCACTCATCTTAAGAGGGCTTCTGCACATCCGAGAAGAGAGTGTAGCCACAGCTATTGTTTTGCAGTTTGAAGAGATCCTTGGCACCCTCGAACTTCTCCTTGACCAATTTGTAGAAAAGGGGCCTATACCTTCCAGAGCCACATCAAGCCAATCAAATTGTAGTCCAGATATTGTAGGTGTAGGAGGCCTGACAGTGCAAGATCACAAAGGGGTTCCATGGCAGCTTCCACTTCAGTGGAATAATTCTGAGGAATCCACAAGGTCATTGCTGATCATCAGTGTGGATCTAACTGCAAAGAGATGGTGCTGGCTGGTCCTAGGAGCTGAAGGCAGTGAGGCTATAGTCCCAGAGGATGCCGCTAGAGGGACTGTAAGGTGACTGCAAGCTAACAAAGAGGGAGATCCTGGATCTTTTCTGTCCTAACACTGTTGAAACAAGACCTAGATCCACAGGACCTCCAAGGTACTGTTCACATCTAACAGTTTCTAAAGTAAAATATTTTTTTTGTCTGTTGTATAGCTCTTGGTTTAAACTTGACAGTGACAGATTTTTAAATAAACTTGACTTTAGACTCAATTTGTTAATTAGAAATCTGTCCCATTTAGGGAAAGTATAACCAAAAACCATACTGACTAATGGTTTACCTGACTTTTAAAAATTTAAATACACTATAAACTAAAAGAAATTTAGATCAACCTAAAAGTTATAATAAGTATGAACTCTTTTTGAGGTTCTCTTTCTGCTTTATTCTTATTTTTTTTGTTTTTCTTTCTTTCTTTTTTAAAATGCAGTGTTTCTCTGTGTAGCCCTGGTTTTCCATGACCTTGCTCTGTTGACCAGGCTGGCCTTGCTCTCACAGAAATCCACATGGCTCTGCCTCCCAAATGCTGGATCACCGTTGTCCTGCCTATTGTTACATCTTACTTATGAGCCCAATAATACCATATTAGATTTATAAAACACAAGTAGATATGGAGAGTACTTTTATACAAAGATTTAATAAGGATAAGTTTAAAAGTAAGGAATTACATTGTTTTTATATTTTAAGCTAATCTGTTGATTAAATCATATTTCAGAGTCGTATAATGGTGGTGGCACATACCTTCAATTCCAGGACTCAGAAGCAAGAGGTAGGTAGATCACTATGAGTTCAAAGCTTCCCTGAACTACAAAGCATGTTCTAGGACAGCCAGGATACTTCCACAGAAAATTGCTCTTGACAAACTAAAAATAAACAAACAACAATAACAAAAAACAAAATTTTCCAGTATTAGCAATCTTTAATCCAAAGTTTATTCTTATAAAGATATGATTGTAATCTAAGTAGGAAACCTGAATGTCCAAAACACGGAGCCTCATCTGATTATTGCTAAGACTTTATGGAGACTGAACAGAAATCACAAGCTTAGCATTTAAACCACTTTTTTCCATTTATTTTAATTTAGAAATGTTCGAAGTTTGGGAAAGTCAGTCTTTTAAGAGGAGAGCATGATCTTGGATAGGTAGGATCAACCTAATAAAAATGGCAACCGTACCAAAAGCAATCTATGGATTCAATGAATCCAATCAAAATCCCAATAAAATTCTTCACAGACATTGAAATAACAATTGTCAACTTCATATAGAAAAACAAAAAACCCAGATAGCCAAAACAGTTCTTTACAATAAACAAACTTCCTAAGGCATCACCATGTCTGATATTAAGCTTCATTATACAGCTACAGCAATAAAACCAGCTTGGTAATGGCATAAAAACAGAGAGGTTGACAAAAATTGGGAATCTACCTACATCAGGACCCAATAATACCAATCTTGGGCATATACTCAAAAAATGCTTAATCAGCCGGGCGGTGGTGGCGCACGCCTTTAATCCCAGCACTCGGGAGGCAGAGGCAGGCGGATCTCTGAGTTCGAGACCAGCCTGGTCTACAGAGCTAGTTCCAGGACAGGCTTCAAAACCACAGAGAAACCCTGTCTCGAAAAACAAAAAAAAAAAAAACAAAAAAAATGCTTAATCATATTAAAAGAACATTGTCCAGCTATATTCATAGCAGTATTATTTGAAATAGCCACAACAATCTAGATAACCCTCAACAAAAGAATGTATAAAGAAAATGTGGGACATTTTCACATTAGAGTACTACTCAGTGGTAAAAAACAATGACATCTTGAAGTTTCATGCAAATGGATGGAACTAGAAAAAATCATTTCGAGGTAACCCAGACACAGAAAGATAAACATGGTATGTGCTTACTCATAAATGGATACTAACTCTATAGCAAAGGATATTGAGTCTATAGTTTATGATCCTAGAAAAGCTAAGTAACAAGGTGAACCCTAAGAAAAACATTTCATAGATCTATCTAGAATGTCAAAAATAGACAAGATCGCCTGACAAAATTGGGAGCATGGGGGTAGAGGGAGTAGGGAGGTTAGAAGGGAGGGGACAAAGGCAGGGGGGAGAGCCTAAGGGAACAGGATAGAGATGAAGGAAAGAAAAAAATATTTTGATTGAGGGACCCATTATGGGGCTAGCAAGAAATCTGGCTCTAGAGAAATTCCCAGGATTCCACAATGATGACCCTGTCAGGAGCCGTTTCCCCCCCAAAATTATTACAGGAACCATCACCCTGGGGAGTCTGCAGAGAACCCCACTTCCCAATTGTATTGAGAATTGTTTTACTGGCAGAGCCTACCCCACACCCAAATATCTGTTAATAGAGAACTATCTGTTAGCGGAACCCGCCCCACATTCCAAACTATCTAGAGAACTAGGTGTGTCAACTCATGACTTCCTGCCCCCCCCCCCAATTCCTTATCCTATATAAGCTGTAACCCTGTCTCTAATAAACGGAGGCTCTGACAAACCTAGCATGGCCTTCTTCCTCTCTCTCGCCCATATCTTACAGATAGCGCCTCTCCGGGACCCTGGAATTACTGAACTGCCAGGTGGGTTACAACCCCTAGACTGAGTAACCTGCTGAGGCGGACTGCATGACCCCAGCTAAGACCCTAAGCAATAGAGGGGATGGTGCCCTAACTGGCATTGCCCTAAAGACAGACTGATAAAAATCTTAAATATCAGCCGGGCAGTGGTGGCGCACACCTTTAATCCCAGCACTCGGGAGGCAGAGGCAGGAAAGAAATAATGAACTAAAAATAAAATGAAAGTCAACATAACTACACAAACACACAACAGTAATGAATGTATTCTAAATATAATCAAAACTCAAGTTAACTTTCAAAGAAAAAACAATCATTATTTAGAAAGCACACTAGTCTTTCTCTGAGATGAACATTCTAAAGTTTCCCGACTGGATAGAAATTACATTCTCTGCAAAAATCAACTCTCTGAGAATAAAACAAAGAAATGAAATATTAGTATTTTTCGCAGGTACTGCAAAACTGTAAATGATTTGTTTACAGAATGACACTCCCAACCCCTTCTGTTTAAAACAGCCTGCAGCAAACAAAGAAGCAGCCACAGAAATGCAATGCCAATTTGATTCCACTCTCGGCCACTGGCCATGGCATTTGACATACTGCAAATTTTGAAAATTCTATTTTGGGTCTCACTGCAAACAAGTAAAATGTGAAGCAGATTTAAATTTCTCTATCTTCAGACCTGAAATTTTGAAAACTGTAGTCAAGAGAAAAAAAAGTCTCCTACAATATTGTTGTTAAACAACAGGGGGAAGCGGGGGTGGAGAAAAATGAAAACACCATAGAGGATTTCTGTAGGAGCCAGTCATGATAAGCTCAATATGAACAGATCACCCAAAGGAAGTTCTTTACTTCTAACCATTATCACCTACCAGAGTAGGGCTCAGCCACTGATAAGTTTAATGGGGCCTGAGTCTCAGGAGTTTACATGCAAGAAGTAAAGTACTTGGTTGCAGGAGGAACCATATCTAAGATTACCTGAGCACCGCCCAAGAACAGACCATCCCAAGGAAATGCCTAACATTCCAACCACTGTTGGAATAATTTCTTGATAGGACTAGATTCTCCTCTTTGTGGAACCTTCTCTAACACCGGAAGTGTGGGGGATATACTCTGGGATGATCAGGTGGGGGAGGGGAGAAAAGGAGAGAAAAAAGAACTTCACGGTGATGGAGGGAAAATCCAAGTCAGCAAAAAGAGAAGCACAAGAGAAGAAAAACGGCACAGCCCACCCAAGTCCCTACACAGAATCCTCTAGACTCAGAATTATCAACCTACCAGCCACGCAAAATCTGTGTAGCACAGGTTCGCTGACAAGACCTCACCCAAGAGTTCTGGAGAAAACATGGGGTGAGCAGTAATTGAGACTGGGGGTGAGGAGATACAACCTTTATTCATTGATTCTATCACTGTAAGGACACAAAGTATAAAACACCTACATCCTCCTCTCTTCAAAAAGCAAAAGGAAAGAATGACAGAAAGCTGTGCAAATTTGTCTTCTTATACCACAGCTACCAAAACTAATGGGTTGTATCAACTTCAAACAATTGAAATTTGGTTACTTATAAAATATTCGCACAATATCTTTGAAGATTATGCCCTGTGGTAGAGTTTTCTGAAATTACTATGGGATTCAGCTTGGTTCTGGTTGCTGTGATAAATGACATACTCAAAAGTAACACAGTCTAAGCAATGGTTAATTTGGCTTACAGTTCCATGTCACAATTTAACACCAGAAAAGCCAAGGCAGGAAGATAAGCAGAAACTATGAAAGAGGCTGAGTAGAGGTCTCCTGTTGACTGGATCATGATCAGATAACTTTCTTATTTAGTCCGGGACAACCTGGAAAGGGATGGTGCTGCCCACTGTGTACTAGCCCCTCCCCCCATCAATCAAAAGAGCCCTCACGAACATAGCCATAGGTTCCTCTGATCAATACAGGCCTAAAATGAAGCTCCCTTCTCCAAGATGATGCAAGATTTTTTTAGGTTGGAAATAAATTTTACCAGTACACTCTGACACCAAATCCATCATTTCCTGAAGCCTAAGTTTTGAATACAGAGTTTGCAATCATTTACTTTTGACACCCTAAAGACAAAGGGTTATAAAAAACACTTTATACAGCTAACAAGTGCACTACTCATTTCCACCAGGCTTCACTGTCAGAGACTGAACTAAAGTACATGTCTCCTGAGTGACAATCGGTTGTCCTGTGATCTCCATATACATGCTATGGGACACACGGGCATAAATTACATTGACATGCATTCTTGTCCTCTCGCCCCCCTCCTCTCATTCCCTCACTTCTCACAATATTAAAGGAAAGGAGTGAATTATTCTTACAGTTGGCTCACAGTAAGAGCCAGAGTCTCTTGGTCATTTCCTCTCACACATGCTCACTTGCCTTTCTACTGTGGACTGCGCAGCACAAAGGACATCAACAGAACTAGAGCAACTGGAGTTTATAACAGAAAGAAGCCATAGGAATTAGGCTGCCATGCTTTTTAAATAATAGTAATAGTGATAATGTTAATTTATTATTAGTATTATTATTTTGTGTGTGTATGTGTGATTCTCTGGAGATGGAGTTAAATGGCTGAGAGATACCAACATGGGTGCTGGGAAAAGAACTTGGTTTCTCTGTAAGAACATAAGAAGAGCTCTTAGTTGCTGAACTAGTTTTCCAGCTCCACACTCATGTTCTTGGTAAGTTCATCCTTCTGCAGTGTCCTCATGAACTTACTTCCCAAGACACAAAGTTCTTAGACATCCTGAGAATTATCATCACACCCTGACTGTGAATAGGCATTGCTTATACAGTTGCACTCTAAAGGCTGAAGCACGGGGCATCTTCAAGGCCACTCTTAGCTAAAAAGAAACTCAATAACCAAAATATTTCAAAATGAAATTTATTATCAATACAGAAGATATTTAAGGACATACCCACTTAGAAAATGGGAATTGTGTCAGGCCGGGGTGGCACACACCTTTAATTTCTGCACTCAAGAGGCAGAGGCAGGTAGATCTCTGTGAGTTTGAGGCAAGCATGGTCTACAAGAGTTAGTTCCAGGACAGGCTCCAAAGCCACAGAGAAACCTTGTCTCGGAAAACCAAGAGAGAAACAGAATACGAATTGAGAACAAAATGCTCTGGAGCCAATAGTTAAGATGGAATCAGCCTGGATGTCCATCAGCTGACATCTGGACCATGGATGTGTGGCTCATGTCCTCATTTGAATCCCACTCAGAAATGAAGAAAACTGAAAGGACATTTGCAGGCAAATGGATATTACTGGAAATGTAATTATACAGTATATATATGAGCTCCAGGATTACACAAAGAAACCCTGTCTCCAAAAACGAACAACTAAAAAAAAAATCAAAAAAAAAGAAATAGTGATATCTTAACTATAAATTAGCAAAATGAAAAGGAAAGGAATTACACATACAAGAGTAATAAATATATTATAAATAATTCCTTACTAAAGTCGATGTTCAAAAATATTTCCATTGGGCAGAAAGCACTCTTTTTCTCTGAGATGAACATTCTAAAGTTTCCCCAGTAGAAAGATAATACATTATCTACCCAACCCAGCTAACTAGAGGCTAAAGGAAAGAGAATCCTAATATTTCCCCAAGGTCTGCAACACTCTAAATTACTTGTTACAGGATTGACACTCCCAATCCCTTCTATCTAAATCAGCCTACATCCAAACAAGCAACAGCAGCAAAAATACCATGCCACTACCATGAAACTCTTAAATCCCACCGATCTTTCCACATTCTGCAGCTTTACAAAATTCTAATTTGAGGCAAAAAAAAAAAGCTGCAAACAAATAAAACGTGAAGCAAAGTTAAATTTCTCTGATACTTTTGAAAAACTGCAGTCAGAAGAAAAAGAAAAAAAATCTCCTACAATATCATCAGAAAAAAAGAAAAATGCAAAATCTATGCCCGATATGGTGATAGGGAATTAGACCCAGCTTTATGGCAAACTTCATTCACAAGGGGAGGCATGGGGATCAATTCTGAGGCAGACTAGGGAGGGGAGTGAAGGAGAGAGGAAAGAACTCCAGTGTGATACCCGAAAACCTAAATCAGCCCAAACCCAGGCATGAGAGGAGAACGAAACTATGAAAAACGCACGACCCTACACAGTAGAGCCTGGACTCAGCATCACCAATCCGCCAGTGCAGCAAAATCTGTTTGGATGAAGATCCAGCATGGATGCACCCAAGATGGCTGACGATTGAGGGGAAACAACTTCACCAGGACAGAAAAGCGGGAGACCAGGGCCTCAAGCTGCCTGTGGGCTGCACAATTCAAGAGCATTGGCATAGACATTGCTGGGACAGAATACTGCCTTCCACTGGGTAGCATAGCACCAGGGGAAAATCTCACTGAGGGTGCCATAGAGAAGCTACTGCCCCAAACTCGCCAGGCAGGATTCCAGGAGCCCAAAGTGCACTCACCATTTCGTACTTCTGATGGGTCTCAGTTTCCTCCCTAGAGGGCTGAAGTTAGCAGAAAACATAGAAGCCCAAAATGAATCCTCACAAGGATTCCCTCTGCTAGGCCACACTTTGAAAAGGTGTTCTGGGAAGCACACTATGACTATCCATGCTACTCATTGGACAGCTCATTCCACTTAGTGAAGCTGTCCCTGATTGGCGAGCTCTACTTACTCCGCCCCTTCAGCCTAAAGTATCTAAAACGTTTAGGAAATAGCAGTTTCCAATTTTTGATGCCAGCACGCTTGGGAAAGGCAGAGTTCTCTGTATTTAAAGCCATTCGGGTATACATGATGAAACCATGACTCAAAGCCAAACGAACTTTCCAGACCTGGTGGCAGGCATTTTTACATCCAGAAATCCTGAAGCCTAAGAAAGAAATTCACTAAAGAAGAGACTCACCTAGTCTAGAGCGCTAGTGCTATGGCAGCGAATGCTAACCAAAGAGAGCCACTCTCAAAACCAAAACCAAAAACCAACCAATGAACAAAAACAATCAAGCAAAATAAGAAAACAACGACAGAGAATACATTTTTTATTATTCATTTATTTATTTCTAAAAAAGCAATAAACACCTTAAAATACTTCGTTCTGGGATAAACCTATTTCATTTTGGGTTTAGAACCTTGGCATGTCAAGAACCTAGAATCTAGGGTTCACTCATTCACTTCTTCGTATATCTGTCATTCCTCACCTGCATTTTCCTTCAAGTTAGATCCCGAAATTTGTTCTATAGACTCGAATCTCTTGCTCCTAAAGAAAAAAACTGGACATCAGTGTAGGTGTAAGGCTCATGGAGATAAAGTGCAGAAACCACATATAGGATTGATAGGAAATCTCAAAATTTAGGGATGAAGCAAAAGACGAGGACTGACTCACAACCTATGCTTTAATGCATCTATTTTCTATTAATACAATTAAAAGTCACCAACAAGGAAATACAATTGCTCAGTGATAGATAAAATAGACATGCATGCCATGTGTACTCCACTAAGGATTCAGTTATGAAAAGCAATTTTTTGTTGATTTTTTTTGTTTTGTCCAAGGTCATGAAGAAAGCCTTTACTCATTACATCAAATATTCCAATTTATCAGTGACTCTATGACTGCTAAGAAAGAACCCTCAATGGTCATTCTCAAAATAATGATGCAAAGACACCTTGGGACTTCATCATACCTGCTATTGCTTCCAGGGTCATAAAATGATTCTTTCAACACCATGGTATTCACTAGAGTAAAAATGTCAGTCAAGTACACACTAAATTTTATTTATTTCATTTTTATGACAATGAGTGTTTTTCTCGCATATGCATCAGTGTGCCCATGTGTGCCTGTCACCATGGGAGGCCAGAAGATGACTGTGTATCCCCTGAAACTGGACTCACAGACAGTTTAGAGCTAGCTACAGATCTTAGAAACTAGCCAAGATCCTCTGAAATAGACGTCTGTGGTATCATCTGCTGAGTCATTTATCCACCTACTATTCAGATTAAGATTTTAACAGAAATAAACAGTAACATTCACCAATTCTTCCTTCAGATGGCTACCCTGGGGTGTTGAGATGATTGAGCCATTAAAAAGCTAGACTCACAACTTAATTGCATCTCTGAGCATGACCATTACAGATGTTCTTCATATGACAGTGACTGTTTTAACTAGTCTTAGTCATGATGTGACTGACTCGCCTCACAGCTAAACAACCTCCATAATGGTAAGCTCTAAAATGTTCTCTTGAAGAAGATGATCATCTCTGGCTTTATTGACCATTTATAGCACATATGGAGGGATGGAGGAAGGCAGAAACTTCTCAGCTTCTCACCATGTCAGTCCACAGATGAATATTCGCTGAGAAATCCTGTCTCCCCACAGAGCCTGCTGCCAGGAGCCATGTAACTTCTTCGGTGGACAAGGCCTGAGAATAACATGAACAAGTTCTCCTTTTGATAAGACCTGGGAGAATTTAACCCATTTTTGGCAAGGGTGATGGATAGATTGCTGTATATTAAGAGCATGACACAGGAGCATCTGTGCTACCTGCTCACCTTGCTTTCCTTACACAAATCATACTGCTGGCTGACTCTAAATTCACTTTCTTAGAGCCCATTTGAAGAGATGGCTATTGCACTAGCAAAAAGTTCCCCCGATGACTCTCTTCTGGATTAGCCAGAGGGGATGTTGTTAAAAACGTACAGTGAGGGGCTGGAGAGATTGCTCAGAGGTTAAGAGCATTGCCTGCTCTTCCAAACATCCTGAGTTCAATTCCCAGCAACCACATGGTGGCTCACAACCATCTGTAATGGGGTCTGGTGCCCTCTTCTGGCCTGCAGGCATATGCACAGACAGAATACTGTATACATAATAAATAAATAAATAAATAAATAAATATTTAAAAAAAAACGTACAGTGAATCTGATTCATCCTCTAAAGTCTCTGATGTTTCAGGTGTGACTATGAAATTAGGATTCTCAGGAACAGGATGTTGCCTGCACAGTGCATTTTGTGACTAATTTGAGTTAGTCACAATACTTCAGGATTTTACAAATTTGCATAATTGTCCTGGAATGAACGATCCTAATTATGAGAGTCTAAGAGAAATGCAAATGAATAGATGAATCTAGAGTTAATGAGACAGTCTAGGAACAGGGAATAATGATGCAAAATCATAGAAACCCACAGTGTCCCCAATTTCTAATAACTGTGTCAATAATGTAGGACTCAATACTTTTGGAAGCTGAGAAAACTGGAACTTGAGAACAAGAGATAGCAATGCCAACTTAAAATTAAAGTTTCTAAGTTTTGTAATCTATAGGATGATAGGGAAAAATCTGTTGTATCCTCCATAGGAGATAGAGTAGTAAAGAATATAGAATGAAGTCATTCAGCCTTGGCTGATGAGTTGATTGTGAGAGTTTAGATTTCACTACAGCTAAATATTAACCGCCAAAGCTAAATTTCTTTTTCACTTTGCATAACACTGTAACTGTAAAGACAGCCGATTGGGCACACTGTTCTACTTGTAGATGTGCCTAGTGAGAAAACGTCCTTTGTTGCTTGCTTTATTGCTAATGCTTGTGATATTACAGCTACAAATCACGTAAGTAAGGATTACCAGTGGAAAATTTGGGGCACAAAAAGAGAAGGAAGTAAGGGAACAAACTGGAAATTATTTTAATTATTATTAGAAACTTAAGGAAACAAATGAGTGTAAAATTGTTCATGCAAACTATTGAAACTATGAATAAAAATGGCTCATGCCATCTGGGGCCACAGCCAATTGTTTGCAACAGGTGGTCACAGTTTTCTTTGTTTCATGAAATCACACATCCATCCCAGGTCATGGGACCCATTAGGAGCAAGGCTCCTAGGAGCCTGAGTCTCTTTGCCAAATAATTTCCAAAATAGAGACTGCATAGCAGGGTTTCCTATAAGAAGTTGGTGCAATGTCCTCATTGCAAAGCCCGCCCCCATCAGCTCTATGAAGGATCTCTGCTTGCTCTCTCCCATTGCACACCTTCCCTGCATAGCAGCAAAGTAGGTGCCACTTAATAATGAGCTCTTTGTCTTCTGAAGTCAGACTCCACTCTCCTTCCTGCTTTTTGTCTTCTGTGCCCTGAAATGTGGTACTAGTGAAAATGCTATTTTTTTCTCCAAAGAAGTTCATCCTGTAAAGTGATTAATTCCTGATTAAATATTCATTCATGCAATTACCTCTACTTAGAGAAGCCTAGAGAAAAACAAGCAAACAACAATTCCAAGCCCTTCACTAGCCTCACAGAGCCCCCAAAGGGCAAACCTAGGAACGCATTTCAAATATCCCAATTTTGCCTCAGAATTGGTAGTGAAAAGAAGTCTGATTTAAAACTCTCTTCCTCCGTGACTGGGAATGGTGACAACTGTGATGCCCTCTTACAGAGTAAACCATTTGATTCTCTCACATGATCATTTTTAATGGGCAGAACATACACAGAGTGATCAGATTTGCTTGGGACACCCATCCTAACACCCAAGCATTTATTTACCTTATGCAATGCATGGTTTAGGGTTCAAAACTAAGGAAAATATAAAGTCATAAAGGTGTTGACAGGAAAACTCTAAAGCATCACAGACATAGCTCTTAAGGAGTCGACCAACAGAGTACACACTCACCAACATTCATACCTGTGGGAGCCCACAGAAGTGAATCCATTCCACCTTAGCTGAAAGTCAGAGAGTTCAGAGCTCTTCCATCTCCTTCAAGGTTATACAACAGAAAGTTTTGACCTAAGGTGTGGCTACAGGATGTTTTGCCTAGATAAAAGGATATTTCATTCTAGGGTGGGGTTACTTGATGTTCAGAGGTGTTAGGAGGTAATTACACTTATTTGTTCTCTGTACCATGGTAAAGAAGTCTTTCATCTTCCCCCACTTTTGGATTGGGTTATATAAGGTCTATGAGAAATAATTTTGTGCAGATCACAGTATTCACTGGATGCCTTCCTGATTATACCTGCTGTCTCTTGTTTATCTTTTTCTTAAACCTCACCCTCCCTAAAAGTTGTGCCATGAACATGTAAACAAGTGAAATGGAACACCGAGAGACACCATAGTCTAGAGAAAGTGTCACCAACCTGGAAGAACTACAAATTCTGAGGTGGCACAGGTTCCAGGTGCCTTTTCACTACAGTCAAAAAGTGGCCTGGGACCCAGTAGTTTCCCTGATACAGAACAGGTGTGGAGACCTTGTGCACAGCTCTGGGAAGTGTGAAACCAAAATTGGAATCTGGACATGGCCTGAGGGACATCCAGGCAGCAGCCCTGCAACATCTGCAATGTCACAAACAGAACACATAATCCCAGAAGTCCTGAACACACTCACCCTTTCCTGTTTTTGAAGGATCAAGGTGTCCTCCCTGTAAGCCTAAGATTAGCAGGAAACAATGTGGTACAGGTTCAATACCACACACCTCAGCATCTACACAGGACTCAAACTCAATGGCAATGGTGAGGCTTTCTGAATATCCAAGCAGCTCAGTGGGTATTTAATTAAGGGAAGTAACAGTATCTCTGCCTGATGAAAGAGATGCAAGGTCTGGATATTCCGAATTCAAGATTCGTAAGAGGAAATCAACAAGGATGGAATGAGGTAAACATGTTTGAATCGTTTTCAGTTTAGGCTTCAACCTGTCCATTTCCTTTTTTAGTTTGTATGTTTCTTTTGTTTAACTATACAATGAATTCTTTTATTGACTTCTACATTTTTCTTTGCTTCCCTCCCTGCCTCTCCCCTCCCCTTGAACCTCTCTCAAGGTCCCCATGCTCCCAATTTACTCAGGAGATCTTCTCTTTTTCTACTTCCCATGTAGATTAGATCTATGTATGTCTCTCTTAGGGTCCTCATTGTTGTATAGATTCTCTGGGATTGTGATTTCTGAGCTGGTTTTCTTTGCTTTATGTTTAAAAATCACTTATGAGTGAGTCCATGTGTTAATTGTCTTTTTGTATCCTGGAACTAGTTCTTGTAGACCAGGCTGGCCTAGAACTCACAGAGATCCAACTGCCTCTGCTTCCTGAGTGCTGGGATTAAAGGCATGTGCCACCAGTTCTCAGTGGGACTTTCTTTTCTAGTTCAGTGTACTTGGTGTTCTATATGCTTCTTGTACCTTTATAGGCATGCCCTTGTTTAGGATAGGATAATTTTTTTCTATAATTTTATTGAAAATACTTTCTGAATCTTTGACGTGACATTCTCCTTCCTCTATTTTTATTTTTCATAGGTTTGATCATTTTGTAGTGTCCTGGATTTCCTGAATGTTTTGTATCAGGCGTTTTTTAAATTTAACATTTTCTTTGATGGATATATCTATTTCTGCTATTGTCTCTTCAACACCTGAAATTCTCTCTTCAACCTATTGCCTTCTGTTGGTGAAGCTTGCCTCTGTAGCTGCTGTTCAAATTCCTAAATTTTTGTTTCCAGAATTTTCTGAGTTTGTTTTTTAATTACTTTTATTTCCATTTTCATATCTTCAAAATTTTAATTAATTTCCTTCCTCTGTTTGTTTTCTTGGCTTTCTTGAAGGGATTTATTCACTTCCATTTTTTTTGTTTGTTTTTTTTGAGACAGGGTTTCTCTGTGGCTTTGGAGCCTGTCCTGGAACTAGCTCTGTAGACCAGGCTGGTCTCGAACTCATAGAGATCCACCTGCCTCTGCCTCCCGAGTGCTGGGATTAAAGGCGTGCGCCACCATCGCCTGGCTTCACTTCCATTTTTAAGGACCTCTTAAATATTCATGTAGTCAGTTTTAAAGTCTGTTTCTTGTGCTTCAACTATGTTGGGATATTCAGGACCTGTTGCAAGATAGCTGGGCTGTAGTGAAAACATACTGCCCTGAATGTTATTCATTGTGTTTTTATACTGGTATCGAGGCATCTGAGTTTGGGGTGAATTATAGGTCTAGGTACTGATTTCTGGATTTATCTTCGTTGGATGAGTGTTTTGTTCCTTGGTGTCTGGTTTTTCTTTGGGTTTTCACAGAGTCTGATGGCTATGTGTTGCCTGGTAGGCAGTTGTATTTGGATCTGATAATTGTGACCACTGGGGGTTCCAGATAAAATATGTTTCTGGGTGTTGAAGCTGACGCTTAGGAATGGGGATAAGACAGGGGTCCTTTGGGGTTCACAGGAGAGAGGAGAGCAGAATGTTCACCCAGGATTGCTTATTTCATCTCCTTGGAATGGGGGTAGACAGTGAAGTGAAGTCACAAAAAGGGTTTATGGGCAATGTGCTACAAGCTGCTAGGAGGTGGCATGGACCTGTTGTTTCCCAGAGTTGGGGTGCTGACCATGGCTGCAAGAGCTAGGAGTAAATAGACCTCTGGCCGTGTCGGAACGCTGAATGGGTAGGAGCCAACAGCCAAAGCTGAAACTTTGGTCCTGGTCATGTCTGCTTAACATTTCAAAAACTCTCCTAGTCAGAAAATGATTACCGATACAGACAAAAAAAGAAACCTTTTAAAAGGGTCACTGTGTGTTTAAACTGTATGTAGGCTTAAGAAAAAAATGGATATAGGCAGTTATAGAAATAAATAATAGTCTTAAAAAATAATACAAAGTCTTTAAAGGGTCACTAAAAGAAATATTTAAAAAGCCACATAATGATGGAAAATACAGAGGGTCTGGATTATGTATATTATTGTTTTGTTTGACTTTTTTGACTATTAATGAACTAACTTTGGAGAAACATTTGATTGTGGGGGCCGCTAAGCTTAACCAATGTAATGATATCTTGACTTCAAAATTTGGGTCTAAAGCTATGTTGCTTTGAAAAAGAGGTCTGCTTTTGTTTTCACAGTTGAAAAGCTGTGGATTTCTCCCAGGTTAATATGGCTTGATCAAGTAAGATCTCCTGAGAGGTGCATCATAGGAGCGATGGCCCAGGTGACCCAACATCCAGAACAACTTCAAGGTAATTGGCTGAGATGATTCAGCCTCACAGATTACTATAGCCAAGATTTAACTATAATTCTAAAATTTCTCAGGATCTCCTTAAGATTACTAGTGCCTCCAGGGAACAGGAAAACTATACCCCAATTCTCAAAATATTGTTTATAAATAGTTTTGATATAAATGGGGTTGGATTAAATGGTTAATGGCCATAGTCAATCTCTTTCTAAAGAAAAAGAAGTGATAAAATATAAAAATGATGGAGAAAGAGGTAGATTATTGAATCTACTTTAATCTAAAATCAACTATTAATCTCAAAATACTTACATTGGTATAGATTTTTCCTTATTGATAAAAATTTGAGGTCAATTTTGTTATACTTCATATATATTTCTAATCTTCTTTAAGGTGTTATGTTTATACAGCTCATTTAAAAATATAATGTATAATTAAAGATACAGATTAATAGTCATCTATAATAGTCAAATGTATAGTAATATTAATTAGGTTTTCTAGGCATACAAAGATATTTTAATTAGGTAGGTAATCTACAAACACTTCAAAGATCTACAGAATATGACACTTAAAATGCTTTAGGAACTTTGACTTTTCTCAATCATGAGACTCATCTTCTGACAGCATCACCCTGACCTAAAGAAAACTGACTTCTGAACTTGCCAAAATAAGATGGGACAATCCCTCAGGGATCCTGTTTCAAGAAAGAGTCTGCAAGACATTCTACAGGGCACAAAGGAAGATAACTGACAAACTGCCAATATAAGTGGGACTGTTTCAAATTTCCTCCTTAACAGAGAAGTCTGTCAGACACTGTAGGCCTATAGGCTGAAGGTGGTTGTAGAAAAACTTTGGGTGACTGTCCAAGCAGTCAGATATCTCTGTCATTTCTAGAGTTTTGGAAATTGCTTACAATGCATTTTCTTGTTTACTTAGGTAATGTTTTATCCTTTTGGAGTCTTTGATGGAGTTGAAGACTAAATAGTTATAATTATAGTTTTCTTTAGTTATGATAAAAGATAAATATAGAAGTTTAGACACAAAGATAGGATAGACAGAGTATTTTTTAGCTTTGCCAAATACAAATAAGACTAAATAATATAACTGTAATTCTTGCTTGATACATGTTTTGTTATATATAATTTTACAATGTTAAAGTTAAGACCTTCCTTTTAAACTAGACAGAAAAGCGGAGATGACGTGGCAGGCCCCTCTGTATGCTGTGAACATATTTTATTACTACTGGCTAATAAAAAAGCTGCTTTGGTCTATGTCAGGGTAGAATACAGCTAGGCGGAAAATCCAAGCAGAGAGAGAGAGGGAGTAAAAAGGAGAAGTCAGAGGTACCAGCAGTCACTGGGGAAGCAAGATGTGAGGTAAAAAGCCATGTGCCTCATGGTAAATTAGAGAATAGAAATGGGTTAATTTACATTGTAAGAGATAGTTGATAATAAATCTGAGCTAATAGGCCAAACAGCAATTATAATTAAGTCTCAGATGGTTACTAGGAAATGAGGAGGTGGTAGAAGAGAAACCCCCAGTTACATCTTCCTTATCACACCCTCTCTGATCTCTGATCAGTAGATTCAGCAGAGTTGTAGGAAAATTAAAGTGTCCTGTTTTCCAATGAGATTGATAATAACTAGAGGTATGGTCCAAAACATTATTCTTTTGATCCTTTTCCATATTTGTATCAGTTTCCTGGTACAGATATTGATCACCCAAAAGGACAGTTAATCAAGTATTGAAGAAACTCTGTTTGAAACTTGGAACTGTTGGTGCTACAGTCAGTGATGATGCAGGGTTAAGAGAATTTACTGCTCTTACAGAGGATAAAGACTCGATTTCTAGCAACATTTGCTGGCTTACAACCATCCATAACTTTAGTTCCAAGGATCTCACACCATCTTCACACTTCCATAGGAGTCAAGCATACATAAACGCCGGCAAAACATTCTTACACATAAAATAAGATATATACATCTAACAGTTTTTTTTAAAGTAAAATATTATTTGTCTGATATATATAAAACACTTGGATCAAGCTTGACAGGGAAAAATGTTTAAATAAATGTGACATAAGGCTCTATTTGTTAACTGGCATTCTGACATATTTATTTGAAAACATAATTATTTTGAAGAAACAGAATATTTGGGGACATATTTTTAACATAATAATTACTTATGGAACCCTGAAATAAAAGGGGTAAGTTATTTTATCAGTCTTTACATTTTAGGAAAGGCAGAGACTAAAGAATCCTTTCCAAGATGAGAGCCTTGCTCATGATAATGAAGATGTGCCCTGGTATAGAAGGTATTCTGTCTAGGGAGAAGCAAGGACATTTTAAACTTATAAACTCAGGGCTGAGAGGATGACCAACCACATACCATATTGAGTGATGTTCCATCTAACTTTTACTAAATAGGCTTTTACACTATAAAAGAAATATAGGTCAATTTGGCATATTTAATTGAAATAGCAGTTAATTATAAGCCAAGTTGTACAATGAAAAATATAAAATTACAAGAACATGCATATAATACATATATGAATCAGTATATGAAGGTCATCTTAAAGACAAAGAAATATCAATTTTCACTTTTAGATTAGGCTGCTGATTAGATCTTAGATCACATTTTACTAGCATTAACAATCCTTAATCTGAACCTTGTCCTTTTAAAGATATGACTGTAATCTAAGTAGAAAACCTTGGATGTCAAAGACATAAAGCTTGAACTTTTGGGAAAACTTTGAGGAGGCTGAACAGACATCATCTTGGGACTTCCTTTAATTTTTTTTTCGTTAGTTTAAATTGGACACAATCAAACTTGGGAAAATGTATTAAAGAGGAGAGCTCATGTAGACAGGTCATCAACCATATTTTCTATTGTTATAAGTTAAATCTTATAAGTTGATACGATAAGGTATCTTATAACTATGAGATAATAATTATTACTATTATAGTACTTATCAGAATAGACAATTTTATTTGTATAGAATAAGCATATTTAGATTTTAAATGTGACTCTTGGTTGGTGTTGTATGTCCTATCAACCTCATAAAGAAAATGGTATTTTATAGAGAAAGAGCAAAGTTGGCCTCCACAAGCACAATACATGCACATGAGGCACGAATATGCAGGTCAAACATCCATATACATGAAAATAAAATTAAAGCATTTTATAAAAATATTTTTTAAAAGTAATACATAGCATTTCATCCAACATGAAATTACTGTGTATTCCAGTTATACCAAAATGATATAGATTTGACTTATTACTTATAAGAATTGCCATAAATGAAAGAAAATTAAAAATTTCTCAACATAAATTACTGTTGAAATTTCTGCAACAGTGTTAATTCATATCTCAATAAAAACTAGTTTTCAGGATCAAAGTTATATTTGCTTTATAGAAATAAGTAACATTTTAAGATATTATAAAATAATTAATAGCACCCTAAATATCACACCACAGGTGTCAATAGTTGCAAAGGTTGGAGACTAGGATCTCCTGCTTATCTGAGACCCAGTAAACTTAACAGTAACTGAGGCAGTTTGAATATTACAAAGAGACTACAATGCAAATGAGTTATTGCATTGGTTGATTCCAGTTAAGTTGGCTATAACCAAGGCCCAAAGGCTTATTGAGAATTAGAACAGCAGGATATCCACTGAAACACAGATTTACTGTACTCATCCAGGTTCCCAGTCAGAAAGTACAAATCTACAAGGAACCTTTACTGCCAGGGTTTAAACTTGACTTTTTCTAAGACAAAATGCAATTTGTTCTAGCGGATAGGTCATTAATACTTTATTGAATCTGGAATGACTGGGGAAAATGTAAACATCTGGCCACAATATTTGAAAACGGTAAATTAAGTTGGCTATGTAAGGTGAAATGGCTGTGAGGCAAAAGAACCCACTCCGGAGGTCTAGTGTTCCCTTCTTTAGCTCCATTGTATGGGGATACTACTATTAAATGACTGAAAACTAATCTACAAGTCTAATATAATCATAAGGATTACTATTTAGATGTCATGGATAATTCTTTTAAACACTAATATCAATAAGTGGTTACTATTTGATTTTAACATCAGTACGAAGAGATAGTCCGTAGTCAGTGCAGCCCCTAAAGGACATCTTCTCTGACCTTATTTCTATCATGCTTACTATCTTCCTTAGTTGCATGACGACATTTTGTTCACAGTGTACACCAGGGAATGGAATTGTCTGTTAGTCATCAATAGCACAACAGAGGGATTAATGTGCATGCATTCTTTGTGTTGAGACTTGGTATTACATACAATTAACCCATCCTTTCAATAAACAAGATTAAAAATTTATTTAGCTCAATAAAAAAAACTTTTAAGATCATGTCAACAAACTAGGTGAAAATATGAGGTAAGAAGAAATTGGTAAGAGGTGTGGGAAGTCCTTTTGTCTATGCGTTGCTTTTATTAGTTAATGAATAAATTTGTTTTGGCCAGTGACTTAGCAGAATAGAGCTAGGCAGGAACTCTAAACTGAATGCTGGGAGAAAGAAGGCAGAGTCAGTGAGAAGCCATGCAGCCTCTGGGGACTCATGCTTACCTTGGAGTCCGGTAGGCAACGACCTTGTGGTGATGCACAGATTAATGGAGATGGGTTAGTTTGGGATCTAGGAGCTAGCTGGGAATATGCTTAAACTATTGGCCAAACAATATTGCAATTAATACCGATTTCTCTGTGATCAATTTGGGAGTCTGAGCGTCTAGGAAATGAACAAGCAGTCTCTAGGCAACAGGAAGGAACTAAGAATGAGGAGGAACAGACACAACTTTTATTGATTATATCACTGTAAAAATAGAAAGTATCCAAATCTGCATCCCCCTTTCCTCAAAATGCAAGAGGAAAGAATGAAACAAGGCTGGAACTGTCTGCTTGCTCTAGAGAGATTATTTAAGAAATGGTATGGGCTATAATTCTATGAGTATAAAAATAAGTTTTAAGACTCAGGAATTATGCTGGCAGAAGTAGGTCCTCTAAAATCCGTAATATCACTACCCTCATTCATTGGTTACATTTCTAGTACTGGCACAATTTCCTTCTTGTTGGACAGGCCTAAATATAAGTTATACAGTAGCTTGTCACCAACAAGACAGGGATGACACTATTGTGCCTGTGTTGATATCTTGCCAGACTGATCACTGTTTGGGTTCATTGGGTTGTTATTTTCCTATTGCTATTTCCCATTTCATGACAAAAATAACTTAGGAAAGAAAACATTTTTAAACACTCATGGTTCTAGAGAATAGAGCCCATAATTATCATCACAGGTAATATGGCACAGATAGGCAAGCATAGCAATGGATACCAGCTAACAAGATCAGAAAGCTGGAGCCAGAGAGTAAGAGCTATCTTGGAACAATGTCAGCACTGAAGCCTTAAAGCCATCCCAGTGACTAATGCTCTGCAACGAGGTGACATCTTCTAATCTTTCCCACCATTTCCACTAACTGGTAAAAAACCACTCAAATATAGGGGCCTTTGGGGGCCATTCTCATGCAATCCGCAACAAAAGTTACAGTTGGGGAGGGCTATTGACCACTTCTCTCACTTGGCAAACTGAATTGCATCTATGACTATGACAGACTAATGAAGGTGATTTTGGTGTTAGATCCAGCTCAACCTTTTCCAGTCCTGAATTCCCAAGTATGGAATGTGTCAGCAAATACGAGTTACCCATAACCTCTTAAAGATGACCAAAGAAAAGAGTATTACTTAAACTGCTTGGGGAATTACATGGACCATCATGAACAATGCAAATGAAGATTTCTTATGCCTGGTGCTGTTGTTTTTATTAATATAGGGTTCCTGGGGGAAGGGACTGTCATGCCAAGTGATATAATTTCATTTAATATGTATCTGTGTGTGTTTGTATATCCACAAGTATGTACATACTCTTGTATTGACACCTGCATTATACACAAGTATAACATAACATTATTATTTATAATAGATATTGTATAATTACACTACACAAGGTGTATATATCACGCTGTACAAGACATAAAATATTGCATATATACAAAATAATTACTTTTTTTTTTTTTTTTGGTTTTTCGAGACAGGGTTTCTCTGTGGTTTTGGAGCCTGTCCTGGAACTAGCTCTTGTAGACCAGACTGGCCTCGAACTCACAGAGATCTGCCTGCCTCTGCCTCCCGAGTGCTGGGATTAAAGGCGTATTATTGTTTTATTTTTGGTTTTTCGAGACAAGGTTTCTATGTAGCTTTGGAGCCTGTCCTGGAACTAGCTCTTGCAGACCAGACTGGTCTCGAACTCACAGAGATCCGCCTGCCTCTGCCTCCCAAGTACTGGGATTAAAGGCGTGCGCCACCACTCCCTGGCTCCAAAATAACTACTTCTTAACCATTACCAAACAATATTGGCATTAGATCTTCATTCTTCTCCCGTATTGGCTGTATTCATTTTATCCCTAACTAGAATCTCCTCCTCCACGGTTTTCAAATTTTCCCCTTCCTGTCAATCACATCCAGCTATTCTCCTCTCTAGTCTCTCTCCCAATTACCAATGGCATACTATTCATGCACACACACACACAAAATCTTAAATCAGAAAATGATTTGGCAAATGGAATCAACTACAAAACGTGTGCTAAGCCAGACTCAGAAAGATAAATCCTAGCTCCAAATCTTTAGATACGAGATAAACTGAAGTAAACACAAAAACCATACCTTGCCTTAAGGAAAACATAATGCAAAGTAAATCTCCTGTATAGAAATGGGCCAATAATAAAAATGCTCAATATGTGAATGTACTTCTTTCAAGCTGTTTGTTTCTAAAGCCTTTGGACTAACTGCCAGAAAGTATTTCATTTATTATTGACTTAAGATTTAAGTATATGAAAAAGTTTCACAACTGTTATTTCATTTAAAATGACACTCAGATTTTTCAGTTTTGCAATGAAAATTTCTTACTGGATATTTTTTTTTCCCCTTTGGTTTTTTGAGACAGGGTTTCTCTGTAGCTTTGGAACCTGTCCTAGAACTAGCTCTTGTAGACCAAGCTGAGGTCAAACTCACAGAGATCCACCTGCCTCTGCCTCTCAAGTGCTGGGATTAAAGGCGTGTGCTTGGATTTGGTTCTTTTTAAACCCCAAGGTGGATATCTGAATTTCCTTTTCATAGCTCTGATAAATTCCAACTAGTAGAAAAACGTTTAGAAGGAAGTGTTACAATGGGCTTGACGCTGCAGAGTGTCAGGATCTCTTCAGGAGGAGTAAAGGCCTGATGGCAGGACTCACATGATAATATACAATCAGGAGGCAGAGGGAGTAGACTAGGAGTGTCTTGTCTTGAAATCTCAAACTCGCTGAGAGTGACAGATGTTCACCACAGGCCATAGTGTTTAATTGTCCTCAAACTGTTCCACCAATGAGAACAAAGTTCCCAAGCACACCAGTACTATACCTGCTTTCAAAGCTACTGCCATAGCCACAGTTAAAAACAGAACCAAAAACCAAAAACAACAACGAAATACAGGTACTGTTCATAATGCAAGTGGTTTGCATGCTATATATAGCAAAATATTGGGCATTAACATTACACTTTTGCAGGTCTCACAATCTGTATCTTTCCACATTAAAACACTGTATTTGTCAGTTATGCCTCTACTGCTATGAACCTATCATTCTTTACTCATTTGTATTTTTCTTTCTGTGTTCATTAGGAAGCATGCATTTGATTCTCAGGAGACAACTTTCAGGAACTGGGTCTCTATTTCCACCATGCAAGATCCAATGAGGGAATTGAGATAATCGCATCTTCTGGCAAGAACCATTACTAGCTGAGACATCTCATGTTCCAATCACATTCTTCTTCCATATCTCACAACGGAAGCAATTTGACCAATGCACTGTCACAAAGTCTGCACATTGCAGCTTTCACTGTGAGATCATTTTGGGTTTGACCATAGGTCTGAAACATGGAAATTCAGGAACAGATTGTTTAAGAGGATAGGGTTTTTAAAAACTGTGAACATTTTTCCCACATTTGTTAAAAACATAAAAGCTTTCCCCAGTGGGGGGAAAAATGAATATAAGAACTGCGGCTGCTAAAGGATTATGTGATTATACACGTAAGATCTGTCTCTAGGGTAGATTCTTAGAACTTCATGGAAACAGAAACTTATGAACGCTTTTGACAATATTTGAATGCATACATGCATTAGACCTCTTTCCTGTGTAAATTCTTACATGAGGGTTACAGAAACTGGAAGTGGTGAAGGCTTTCCCACACTGCTACTATTGGTAAGGTTCCTCACCAATGTGAGATAGTTTATATTTGATAAAGTAAGAACAAAGAAATCGTTTTCCAAATGTTTATGAACAGAGGGTTTCTCTCCAATGTGAATGTTATTACTACTCTTGGGCAAAGTGGAAATAGTGAAGGTTATCCACAGTGCTAAGCAGCAGCATTAGGCTACCAACTAGTGTGAAGCATTTCATGTCTGGTAAGATGACCAGAGCAGCTGAAGGCTTTTTGACAATTCTTACATGCATAAGGCCTGTTTTTTGAGTTAACTCTTTCATGGCTTTTAAAATCACTAGACTAAATGAACCCACATGTTTTAAACACAGGAGGTTTCTCTCCAGTGTGATTTTTTCATGCAAGTTAGACCAAGCAGAAGTGTTGAAAGTTTTTCCACAATGGTTCCATGAGTTAGGCTTGTCTCTAGTGTAAATCATTTCATGAATGTTCAGATGACTGTAGTGGGTGAAGGCTTTTCCACAATGCTCACATCATGAGGCTTCTCTCTAGTATGGAGTCTTTCAGAAGTCTTACACAAACTGAAATTGGTTTTTCAACAAGGCTTCCACACATAAGGCTTTTCTCACGTGTGACGCCTTTCATGTCTGTAACGACTACTGGAGTCACTGAAGGATTTTCCACAATGCGTACATGCATAGGGCTTGTCTTTGGAGTGAACTCTTTCGTGCTTGTTAAGATCACTAGACTGAATGAACAGTTTCCCACATGTTTTACAGACAAAGTCTTTCTCTCCAGTGTGAATTTTTTCATGCAAGTTTCGACAAGTAGAAGTTTTGAAGGTTTTCCCACAATGTTTACATGCATAAGGCTTCTCTCCAGTGTGAACTCTTTCATGAGCGTGCAGTTGATTGGAGCGGGTAAACGCTTTTCCGCAATGCTTACACACATAAGGCTTCTCTCCAGTGTGAACTCTTTCATGACCTTTACATGAACTAAAATTAGTGAAAGTTTTCCCACAATACTTACATGTATAAGGCTTCTCTCCTGTGTGAATCCTTTCATGCCTGTTACGACGACTGGAGTCACTGAAGGCTTTCCCACAAAACTTACATGCATAAGGATTCTCTCCAGTGTGACTCCGTTCATGTCTGCTACGGCGACTTAGGTCACTGAACGCTTTTCCACAATGCTTACAGACATAAGGCTTTTCTCCACTGTGAATTCTTTCATGAATATTACAATAAGCAGAACTGGTGAAAGCTTTTCCACAATAGTTACATGCATAAGGCCTTTCTCCAGTGTGAATTCTTTCATGAATGTTTCGGTAAGAGGAACTGGTGAAGGCTTTCCCACAATGTCTACATGCATAGGGATTCTTTCCAATATGACTGCTTTCATTATTGTTATGATAACTGTATTGTGTGAAGGCTTTTCCAAAATGTTTACAAGCACAAGGCTTCTCTCTACTGTGAGTTACTTCATGGTTTTCAAAACATTTTGCATAACTAAATGTTTTGCCACACTGACTACAAATGTACCTTTTCTCTCCAATATGACTTTTTTCATGGCTGATAAGGTTACTGGAATGAATGACTGATTCTTCACAGAGTTTACATACAAATGGTCTCCCTTCTTTATTGATTCCTTCATCATTCTGGCCATATGTGCATCTTGTTAAGTCATTCTCATTGAGTTTATCTCCAGTGTGAGCTCTCTCCTGAGGCTGATCAAAACAGAGACTCCTACAAGTCTCATTACATTGTTGATTTTTGCAGGGTTTCTCCTTAGGAGAAGTTTCCAGTTCCAGAAGTGATTCAGAATGACTAATAAGTTTCCAATGTTTCTGATGTATAAAATCTTTTGCCATAGCTTCCTTACATACAGATCGTATCCCTCTAGGTTGTTCTCTGAGATACCCATGTGAGGATGAATGACAAATGATGTTTTTTACATGCAATGGACTTTGATGAACTCTTACTCCTGGGTGCACGTCTTTATTGATGATAGTCTCTGTAATAGGTTTCTGGTTCTTATCACACTCACTATTGCATTCATATCCACAGTCTTTCTCAATCACCAGAGTTCTGCAAAAAACGAGAAAAACATTAGTGTGGCCAAGGGAAATATCTGAGACTGTGTGTGTGAACCACTGTAACTATACTATACTATACTATCTCAGGGGCAACTAAAGAATGCCATCAATGTTAAGGACAATATAGGCCGCATGTAGAGATCCTGTCATGTGCAAAGAAGTAGAGGGTTGACTATTTATATAGTCTTCCAGCGGATCGGATTTTCATGATCAGCATTCACGTGGAGGGCTCACAAGTTCCTGTTACTCTTGATCTAAAGGATCTCTTTCTCTCTTCTGCCTTCTACAAATGTTTTTGTCATGCAAGAAACCATACACATGAACACATAAAGTAAATGAATGGCATAAAAAAAGTGAATATGGAGGCAAAAGTTCTATTGTTGGAAGACAATAATAACAATCACATAAAATGCTGAAACACTGTGGCATTCTAAATACTCAGCCCGTTTTGGTTGGTTATCAACTAGATTCATCTAGGGTCATCTGAGAATAGAAACCCTCAATGGAGAAAATGGCTCAATCAGCTTGGCCTGTAAACAAGCCTGTGGATTTTCACCTTCCTGATTGGTAAAGGAGGCCTCTGCCAATGCTGGGTAGTGTGCCCACGGCAGAAGTGCACGAGATGTATAGGAAAGATGCCTGCGACTTAGTTTTGTTCAACATTACACGAACTAGGACACACATCCGAGAAGAGAGAAACTGAATGGAGAAAATGCCTTTATCAAGTTGACATTTAGGTCTATCTGTGTGGGCATTTTCTTGATCACTGATTGAGGTAGAGTGCCCCAGTCCACTGTGGGTATTGTCCCCCTAGAGGTGTGGGCCAGAAGCTAAGTAATGGATGAGGAGCACACCAATGAATAGAATTTCTCCATCACCTCTGCTTCAGTTCCTGCATCCAGATTCTTGCCATGTTTGGGCTCCTGCCTTGACATTCTTCTATGATTAGGCTGTGACAAGGAAGTGTAAGTCAAAATGAGCTCTACCTCTGAGTTGTGTGGGTTTTTTTTTTTTTGTCACAGCAAAAGAGAGAAAATAAATGACAGTTCTAATAAGAAAGGACAGAATAATATACGTAAAAAAAGTAAATACTTTTGGATATGAAGGTAAGTTTTGTGTAATAAGCCACCAGAAAAGCTCCTTCAGAGCTTAATGTCCCTGATGTATTTATGATATTAATAGATTACATAGATGGGATACTCAGATATTGAATGGTAAATCAATGCTCTGTTACAGGAATTTGTGTAGGATCATTTTTCACTTAGGTTTACTTGGAGCATTTGGCAGGATCTCAGTTGGTTTATGATTCCCAAATATTTGACATAAACTCTTGTCCATTGAATATAAATTACCTTGTATTTCTGCTGAGATCTTTGTAGTCCTCTTCAATATTTTCTTCTAGTGCTTTCTCTGGAAGAAAATTCAGAATACTTTATGACATTCATATTGAACATAAAAAATTATTACAATCTAGCTTTTATGACATGGGTATTCATACTAAATTTACCACATATTCCCTTCAAGAATCCAAATCACAACACTACACACATAAGCAGAAAACAGTTGCACTCTAACTGAATAAGCAATGGGAGCACTGTAAATTTTGGCCTCCACCTTTGGAGGCCCCGCCCCTGTGCCCCTTGCACCTTGACACCTTGCTGAGGAGGGCCGAGGAGGGTCAAGATAGGCCACCAAACCTTGGCCCCTCCCCAGAGGAGGTCAGGACCACTTCCCTAGCCTATTTAAACTGCTCCCTGGAAAGTTAACATGTGGTCACGTCTTGCCCCCGCCCCTCCCCCCAGTTTGTTTTGATTCAGCATGATTGGGATTTTTGCCTTGACAGAACTTGTGTTAGAAAATATTCCTAACAAGCACGTTTTTTTTTTTTGTTTTTTTTTGTTTTTTTTTACCTACGAAGATCAGGTTTAAAAATGTTTCTTCCATCACAGCACTGTAGAGCTTCTTTTGAGTAGAATCCAACAATGCCCACTCTTCTACAGTGAAGTTCACAGCAACATCCTCAGAGGTCACTAGCTCCTAAGAGTGCATATATTAGGATGGTTAGCTTTACCTGACAGGCTGACAAGATACAGAATCATCTAGCATATATGTTTCTGAAGATACCTCTAAGTGATCCTTTAAATAGGATTAACTGAAGAATACGTGTGGGAGGCTATCTTGATTACTTATCTAATACAAGAAGATCCACTGTCTCAGTTACTATTTGCCTGCCAGTCAGGCATCACAATCCCTGACTTCAAACGATACTACAGAGCTACGGTACTGCAAACAGCCTGGTATTGGCATAAAAACAGACAGGAGGACCAATGAAGCTGAATCAAAGGCCTGGATATTAATTCACACACTTTAGAACACCTGATTTTTGACAAAGAATCAAAAAATATCAAATGGAAAAAAGAAAGCATTTTTAACAAATGGTGCTGGCATAACTGGATTTCAACATGTAGAAGAGTGAAAATAGACCCATATCTATCACCATGCATAAAACTCAAGTCCAGATGGATCAGACCTCAACATAAAGCCAGCCACACTGAACCTCATAGAAGAGAAAGTGGGAAGTACGCTTGAACACATTGGCACAGGAGACCCCTTCCTAAATATAACCCCAGCAGCACAGACACTGAGAGAAAAAAATTAATAAATGGGACCTCCTGAAACTGAAAAGCTTCTGTAAAGCAAAAGACATTGTCAACAAGACAAAATGACAGCCTACAGAATGAGAAAAGATCTTCACCAACCCCACATCAGACAGAAATCTGATCTCCAAAATATATAAAGAACTCAAGAAATTGGTCATCAAAAGAACAAATAATCCAATAAAAAAAATGGAGTACAGAGCTAAAGAGAGAACTCTCAAAAGAGAAATCTAAAATGGCTGAAAGACACTTAAGGAAATGTTCAACATCCTTATTCATCAGAGAAATGCAAACCAAAACAACTCAGAGAATCCATCTTATGCCTCTAAGAATGGCCAAGATCAAAAACACTGATGACAACTTATGCTGGAAAGGTTGTGGGAAAAGGAGAACACTTCTGTACTGTTGGTGGGAATGCAAGCTGGTACAGCCCCTTTGGACGTCAGTGTGGTGATTTCTCAGAAAATTAGAAAACAACCTTCCTCAAGACCCAGTAATACCACTTTTGGGTATATATCCAAAGGATGCTCAATCATGCCACAAGGACATGTGCTCAACTATGTTCATAGCAGCATTGTTTGTCATAGCCAGAACCTGGAAACAGCCCAAATGTCCCTTGACTGAAGAATGGATAAGGAAAATGTGGTACATTTACACAATGGAGTACTTACTACACAGTGGAAAAAATAACATCTTGAAATCTGCAGGAAAATAGATGGAACTAGAAAACATTATTTTGAGTGAGGTAACCCAGACACAGAAAGACAATTATCACATGTACTCACTCATAGGTAGTTTTTAAACATAAAGCAAAGAAAACCAGCCTACAAATCAAAATCACAGAGAACCTAGACAACAATGAAGACACTAAGAGAGACATACATAGATCTAATCTACATGGGAAGTAGAAAAAGACAAGATCTCCTGAGTAAATTGGGAGCATGAGGACCTTGGGAGAGGGTTGAAGGGGGAGGGGAGACACAGGGAGGGGAGCAGAGAAAAATGTAGAGCTCAATAAAAATCAACAACAGCAAAAAAGAAAATACACAGACTAACAAAATGGTTGCGAAAACAGGATCCATCCTTCTGTTGCATCCAAGAAACATACCTCAATACCAAGCACAGGTATCACCTCAGGGAAAAGGATTGGAAAAAAAGATATTCTAAGTGAATGACCTAAAAAGCAAGTTGTTGTAGCCATTTTAGCATACAATAAAATGGTCTTCAAACCTAAACTAATTAAAAGACACAGGGAAGGATCAGTGGAAAAACATACCAAGATGGCATTTCCACTCTTAACATCTCTGTGCCCTCCGAATGAACTAAACAAGGCCTATGTGAATCCACAGACTGAAGCAGCAAGCCTAGGGGCCTACATGGATCTGAACCAGGTCCTCTGGGTATATATTATAGCTTTCAGTTTAGTACTCTTATGGGACACCCGAACATGTGAACTTGTGGGTCTCTTTTTCTCCATGAGGTTGCCTTGTCCAACCTTGTTCTGATGTTTTCTGTTTTACCTCATTATATTTTATTTTGTCATGTTTGGCCACTATCTCTTATAAACTTGTTATTGTCTAATGAGAGACAGAAAGGGAGTAGACCCAGAGGGGAGGACAAATAGAAAGAAACTGGGAGAATAAGAGGGAAGGGAAACAATAATCAGAATATGCTGTCTAAGAATAGAAACTGTTTTCAATAAAATGAAAATATATAATAAAGAATCACTACAAACAACACATGAAGCAAATTGAAATTTATCTTTCTTCAGACTGGTAACTTTGGACAACCTCAGTCAGGAAAACAAGAAAAAATGCCTTGCACGTTATAATTTTGTGAAACTAAAGCAAAACATGGGGGCTAGAGAGATGACTCAGTGGTAAAGAGCACTTGTTGCTCTTGCAGAGGACCTGGATTCAGTTCCTAGCACCCACAAAGTGGTTCACAACCAGCTGTCACTCCAGTTCCGTGAGAACCAAAGGCACCACCAAGCATGCGAGTGGTACACAAACATATAGGCAGGGAAGCGCACACACAAAACAAAACGCATAAATCTAGAATAAAATTAAAAATACTAAAGAAAAACAAAACAAGAAAACCGAAGGCAAAAATCCAAAAACCATATTGAATAAGGTGTTAAGGAGAGACAGTTCTGTGGGAAACTTCTCAACCACCAGGAGGCATGGGAAACAATTCTGAGGCAGACCAGATGACGGAGGGGAGGGCATGGGAGGAGACAGAAATGATATCCGAGGTGATAATGCATAAAACCTAAATCAAAGCAAACAGAAGCACAAGCGAAGGGAAACTGCACAGACCCCCCAGGTCCCTACAGTTCGGGCTCAGCATTTCCAACCCGCCAGCGTCGCAAGGTCTGAGTAGGCGAAGGTCCATGACAAGGACTAACCCAAGAGTGCTGGAGATTGCGGGGAAGCAGCTTCACCAGAACAGAAAACTGGGGCACTCGGGGCTCAAGGTTTCCGTGGGGTGCACACTGCACGCATAGGTAGGCATAGGCATTGTTGAGCCAGACTCCGCCTTCCACTGGACTGCACAGCGCCCGGGAAGACTCCAGGTACTGGCGACGCAAAACCCAACTGTCCCCAAGATTCCAGCGCCCCAGGCACACTCACCATTTCTGACGTGCCTAGGTGTCTTCTCAAAGAGGATTGGAGTCAGCGGAACACAAAGTGGTCCAGATCACAAGGATCCCCCCCGCTCCCCTCAAATAGTAAACGAAGCGTAAAAAATGACTTCCGGGACGCTGCAACCATCCGCGCCCCTGATTGGACAGTTCGGCGTCTTTTAGTAATATGGTCCCTGATTGGCGAACTGTACTCAGTCCGCGAAAATTATCAAAACAATTTAGGAAAGCTCAGCTGCAAGACCTGACTGCTCGCTCTCTCAGAAGAACGCGAGCTTCTGTGAATTCAAAGCCATTCAGGGCTACATGGTAAGATCCTGACCCAAAACGAAATAAAAAAGCCCGGCATGGTGCAGGCATTTCTATTCGGGATCTGTAAGTGCAGGCTAGCCTGGTCCAGAGAACTAGTTCCCGGACAGACCATACATAGTACCAGAGAGCTGGGCGGTGGTGGCGCACACCTTTAATCCCAGCCCTTGGAAGGCAGAGGCAGCCGGATCTCTGAGTTCGAGACCAGCCTGGTCTACAAGAGCTAGTTCCAGGACAGGCTCCAAAAACCACAGAGAAACCCTGTCTCGAAAAACAAAACAAAACAAAAAAACCAAAAACCAAAAAACAAAAAAACAACAAACAAACAAACAAACAAAAACAAAAAACAAAAAAACCCCAAAAACATGGTACCAGAGAAAAGCTGTCTCGGAAAACCAAATCAAGTAAGGAAGCAAAAATAAACAACAAAACAAATTTTAAAGCAAAAGCTCTAACATATTATCCGCCCCGTGTGGAATGAACCTGTTCCATTTCGGGATTTCCCTGCATTGTAAGACGACACACTCTGGGATTTGGAATGCACTCACTCACTGCCTCGAACACCCAGTATTCGCCGCCTGCTCTTTCCATAAAGATGGAGCCTTAAGTTTGCTCATTCCAGTATTCCTCATTGTCCTCTATGTTCAGCTAGTCCGGATTTATCCCATGCTTTTTCAGACCTAGGCCAGCTGGCCTTGGTGAGATCCCAATAGAACATCCCCATTGTCTTTGAGAATTCAAGAACAATTGCAGTGGGTTTTTGATCCTACTGCACGTACTGGCTTTGTGGGTGCCTAGGCAGTTTGGATGCTCACCTTACGAGACCTGGATAGAGGTGGGCAGTCCTTGGGCTTCCCACAGGTCAGGGAACCCTGATTGCTCTTCGAGCAGATGAGGGAGGGGGAATTGATCGGGGGAGGGGGAGGGAAATGGGAAGCGGTTGTGGGGACGAGGCAGAAATCCTTAATAAATAAATAAATTAAAAAAAAAAAAAAGTTTGCTCATTCCATTCCAATCTTTTTCCCCCAAAGGAAAACAGCAGGTTTTCTGGGTAGAAACAGCTCCCTAGTAGGTTCAAGCACAGGAAACACATGTGGCGCTTGATAGGAAACCCAGTAAAGATTACGGTTGAGGTAAAGGAAAGTTCATGACTTTCTCACACTTCATGTCTAAGTGTATCCCTCTTTTGTCAATATAATTAAAACATACCAACAAGGGACTACTAGTATTCAATGGATGTATAAAATAGACACACATACTAGGGGTCCTTAACTAAGAATTCAGAGATATGAAAAGAAACCCCTGAATTTCAAAAAAGGTGGGTTTTGTTGTTGTTGTCTTTTTGTTTTGCTTTTTGACCATGATCATGAAGAAAGCCTCCATTCGCTAGAGTATATACCCCCAAACCTCTGGATCTCAAAGACTACCAAGAAAGAGCCCCACACGGGCAGTCTCTAATGATGATGCAGACACACCAAACAATTTATCTTTGGGAACTTACCTTGCCAGCTATTGCTTCCAGAGCCATGAAATAATTCTTTCAAAACTAAGATAATCTCCAGAATTATAATGTCACTCACACCCACATTAGATTTACCTATTTTATTTTGTTTTTATGGGGAAAGGGGAAAGGGGGAGACTCTTTCTGCAACTAAAGGGAAGCTCTCATCCCTGCTGGGTAATGCTTTCCAGTACTACTATGCTAGTTCTGAAATATATATAATTTTTTGGAATGACTTACATGCTGCACTCTACTTTTGGATGGAAAGTACAAAAATCTAGTAGTTACTCACACCTATGAGGCTGGGTGTCTCAGCTGGCCTTCTGTATATGCTGGAATCCCAAAGAAGTAAACTTCAATGCCGGTGAAGAGATGGATGTGCTAACAAGCGGAGGGCAAGCTGGCAAAGAACAGACACATCCCATTCCTTCTTCCCTTGTCTTTATATAGGCTTCTGCTGGCAGCCAGCACCAACAGTGAACAGGTCCCAGAGAGGATGGAAGAAGGATCAGGCAAGGGGAGCATTGAGTCCGACACCCAGACTTTGTAACCCAGACTGACTAGCAATCAGAAACTTTCTTATTTATACCGATTTTAAAGTCATTCATGATTTCTCAAGAGACACAGATCACAGCATTCTGTTTCAGGCCTACGTTACTAGCATGCCCACGGTTACAGGTTAGGCACAGACAGAGTAGATTATCAACAATACATATCCCTATTCCTAGAATTTTACAGAACATTTCAGCTTAGGCAAGCATAATAAAGCAGCCAGTTCTCAGGCTGGCAACAATTTGAGGTTTCAACATGTTTGAGATACTATCTGAATCAGTGAAGGTAACTCCTCAGGCTTTGATCAGAGTGTTGTTAGCTATTGGTGGTCAGTCCTATTACTTGCAAATTAGCCTAAGCCTGACTTAGGAACCATTGTAGCTGATATTCAACCTTTGTAATATTTGCATTCATAACCTTATAAGAATTTGTTAAATAAAACAATGGTTTCGTTTCTAAATGACTTTCACAATTTCCATAGGAGATGGCCGTGCCAGGTTTCCAGCAGAAGGTGTGGCCCAGAATAAAGGTGTTTCTTCCAGCCTCAAGATCTGAATTAAAGGTGTGTATCAACCGTCAGCCTCAAGAGACAAACCAAAGGTATGTTGTCTTCTTGCCTCAAGATCCAGATCAGAAGTGTACCCTCCATTTCTGGATTATAGCTCATTCCTGATATGGTCCAGTGGATAACCAAGACTAGCCCTCACATTTTTCTAGATTAATACAATGTGCACAGGTGATGGCTCAAGGACCCTGTCTTTTTTGTAGCATAAACTGTCATAGTGGAGTAGTAACCATTCTATCAATTATTCTTCTCCATCGACTCCCCAAACCCTTAGGGAAACAGGCTTTCTCAGATCACAGCGTTTCCGTCATTTCCTTGACTGGATACGTGGCCTGACAGAACTCTATATTTGTGAAGATTGTGAGTCATGACTCCTACCAATAGATAGAACTCTTAGCAAATTCCCATTAAACAATAAGTAAAGCCCAGTCCTTCACTGGGTTTACATTTTTATATTACTTTATTGATAATTCTCTATTCAGATCTGTACCCCATTTTTAAAAAAATGTTTTTTTTAATAATAAGGCCACCTGAGATGTGGTCTTATTATGTAGCACAGACTGAAATTTGAAATTTATTCTCCAGCAATGCTGAGGCTTGCATGGGCAGCCCATACACTGCGGTTCTGTTGAACTTGTCCATAATGGGTTTCATGGTCTAAGTTGATGAGGATGACTGATCAGATCTCTTCCTCAAGGGACAACAGATCTCATTACAGATGGTTGTGAGCCACCATGTAGTTGCTAGGAATTGAATTCAGGACCTTTGGAAGAGCAGGCAGTGCTCTTAACCTTTGAGTCATCTCTCCAGCCCTAAAAACTTGTTTTTATTGAGCTATATATATTGTATATTTTGGATATTAGCCCTCGACCAGATGTAGAGCTGGTGAAAATCTTTTCCATTCTTTAGGCTACTGTATTGTGCTATTGACAGTGTCCTTTGCTTACAGACCCTTTTCTATACATGAAGTCCCATTTAGTAACTGTTGACCTTAGTGCCTATTACAAGTGTTCTACTTAGGAAATTGCCTCCTGTGTCAATGTGTTCAAAGCAATTCCTTACTTTCTCTTCTATCATGTTCAGTGTATCTGGTTTTGTGTTGCGGTCTTTGATCCACTTGCACTTGAGTTTTGTGCAGGGTGATGGATATGAACCTATTTGCCTTCTTCTACATGCTGGCATTGGGTTAGGTCAGCACCATTTGTTGAGGGTGTTGTTCTTTTCTCCAGTGTGTATTTCTGGCTTCTGTATCAAAAAGTCCATATATGTGTCTATATATGTGTGGATTTACATCTGGATCCACTGGTTAAAGTGCCAGTTTTTATGCACATAACATGCAGGTTTTGTTATCTTTACAGATGGAAATCAGGAATAGTGATAACTCTGGTAGTTCTTTTATTACTCAGGGTTGCTTCAGTTATCTTGAATTCCCCCCTCCCCCATGAAATCGACTGTAGTTCTTTCAAGGTCTATAAAAAATTGTGTTTTAGTTCTCACGAGAGCTGGGCCTCTTTCCAAGCCAGCACTCTCTAAGGGCAAGCCATGTTCAGCTCGAGCACCAAGATCGTCAAGCCCAATGGCGAGAAGCTGGACGAGTTCTAGTCAGGCATCTTTCAGGTACTGCTCGAGCTGGAGATGAACTCGGATCTTAAGGCTCAGCTGTGGGAACTCAACATCACCGCAGCCAAGGAAATTGAAGTTGGTGGTGGCTGGAAAGCCATCACAATTTTTGTACCAATTCCTCAGCTGAAATCCTTCCAAAAAATCCAAGTCCACAGTCACTTTAAAAAAAAAAAAAGACAAAAAGGAGAAATGTTGTGAGATAATTGTACACTGTTTGACAATGTCTGATTGATGTAATAAAAGGCTAAAAGTTCAATAACTAGGTGGAAGGCATAGGTGGTATATCTGAGGAGAGAACAGAAGAGAAGGAATCTAGGCCTCCTAGATGCTAAGGAAACCCAGAAAGGAAGCAAGAGGTTTAAGATGGAAAAGAGATAATGCCATGTGGTAGAACATAAATTAATGAAAATTGGTTAATTTAAGTCATAAGAGCTGGTTAGAAACAAGTCCAAGGTATAGGCCAAGCTTACTTAATTAATAAAGAATCTCTGTGTCATTATTTGTGACCTGGCAACCCAAAGTGTGTGTGATTACACCGTATAACTATCCACGTGTGAGGACAGTTCATTCCTTTTAGTACTAAGGTCTCTGAATGGGGAACTGTTTTCACTCTGATCCTTTGTATTAACTATCAAAACATATTAGGGAAGTTCTGATGCAAACCCTTAATGCCAGCATGCTTGAGGAAGGTGGTCTTTTGAGAATTCAAAGCTATTCAGGGCTACAAGTCTACTTTGTATCAGAGTCAAACACTAAGCCTACCATAGTGGTAGGTATATTTTAATCCATGCAGTCCTGAGGCAGAAGCAACAAGATCACTTAGCTGGAGACTAGCCTATTCTGGAACTAGCTCTGTAGACCAGGCTGGCCTCGAAATCACAGAGATCAACCTGCCTCTGCCTCCCAAGTGCTGGGATTAAAGGCGTGAGCTACCACCGACTGGCTAAAATCAGGATTTTTGGGTAGCAGCAGGTTTCATATGGGTTCAAGCACTGGAGCTTGGGACAGGACCTGAAAGGAATCCTCAGGAACTAGGGATGAGCCAATATCCCATTATCTGTATCTATTTTGTGTTGCAGGATATTTGATCACACTATGAACCCCTTGATTGTGTTGTTTGCTGGAAAAAACTGATTCTTCCTGTGGTGTGGCTCAGTCCTAGTACACACCTCCAAACCAAGAGTTTTCTGCTTATCGTAAACAGGATTAACTAAAATCAAACACAGGTCAGGAGATGGAGTAAGCAACCAGGAAAAGCAAAACCCATAGGCAGTGTGAGTAAGTTAGGAAGATGGATAGGAAGAAGCACAGGAAGTAGAACGGAAGGATGTCTACTTGGGGAAGTTTTGTTCTGAGATGGCATTGGAGAAAGGTCTTTTCTCTTTGTGGCATCAGTGGAAGAGGAAGAAACACCTGGATCCTTTCCCTGGCTCTCTGAGTTAGCACATTTTCACCCCAGCCTCTGACTCTTGAGTCATTGGTAAAGTAGAACAGTAGGAATATGGAGTAGATGACAACTGATATTAAGAAGGTCCACACACCAGGTGAATAACCATCTCATGGGTGATAGACTCATGAACAAGGTTTATGAGACCAATGCCAATGGACTTCTTTCTGTAATTCTCTTGTGGGTACCACCCACCCAAAAAATGGCAACGGGATTCTTCCCACAGTTGTTGGCAGTGTGTTCCTCCTTTACTGGGCACTGTTGTTCCTGTGAATCAACAGAAGGATGACTTCCTCCTATACTGTGTAATTATGGTGAATAAAATATACCTTTAGAGTTAAACCTTTGTTCCACAAAATGGAGAGAAACTTAGAAGCCTGTTTTCTATCATTAGCTCACTGACAAGGCAATATAAGCTGGAAGGAGATAGGAGCTCAGGCAGACGAGGCAGTCAGTCTGAAGAAGCAGCAGTCTGAGGCAGTGAGTGTGAGGAGGCAGTCTAAGGGCAGGATTGTCCTTTTGATAGAGGTAAGAACTCCAGTGGTTGGCTGCTCTGCTTCACTGACCCTTCAGCTTTAACCCCCTGATAGCTGATTCTGGATTTCTATTATTAATACCAATTAAAATTCATGCTATAGAAAGCGTGTAACTTTTTATTCAAGGCTCTGAGGCCAGACCATTCTCTGCAGTCCTGGCTATTTGTGAAGCCTTTCCCAAGGTTATCTGGGAATAAAGCCATTTCTTTCCAGACTTGGTTAGTTGTTTTTTTCCTGTTAGCACATAAATTTCAGGTCTAAAACATAAACAGTTAGTTATCTGAGCCTAAAATCTTGTACCAGAAACTGAAGTAAGACGTTTGTTCTTTTCTTTCTTTTTTTTGTTTATAGTTGTATAGCTAATTTTTATATTTATTTATTTATTTATTAAGGATTTCTGCCTCCTCCCCACCACCACCTCCCATTTTCCTCCCCCTCCCCCAATCAAGTCTCCCTCCCTCATCAGCCTGAAGAGCAATCAGGGTTCCCTGACCTGTGGGAAGTCCAAGGACCACCCACCTCACTCTAGTAAGGTGAGCATCCAAACTGCCTAGGCTCCCACAAAGCCAGTGCGTGCAGTAGGATCAAAACCCAGTGCCATTGTTCTTGAGTTTTCAGCAGTCCTCATGGTCTGCTATGTTCAGGGAGTCCGGTTTTATTCCATGCTTTTTCAGACCCAGGCCAGCTGGCCTTATTGAGTTCCCGGTAGAACATCCCCATTGTCTCAGTGTGTGGGTGCATCCCTCGCGGTCCTGAGTTCCTTGCTCGTGCTCTCTCTCCTTCTGCTCCTGATTTGGACCTTGGGATTTCAGTCCGGTGCTCCAATGTGGGTCTCTGTCTCTGTCTCCTTTCATCTGTCAGAATGGCTAAAATCAGAAACACCAATGATAGCCTTTTCTGGAGAGGTTGTGGAGTAAGGGGTACACTCATCCATTGCTGGTGGGAATGCAAACTTGTCCAACCACTTTGGAAAGCAGTGTGGCAGTTTCTTGGGAAATTCGGGATCAACCTACCCCTGGACCCAGCAATACCACTCTTGGGAATATACCCAAGAGATGCCCTATCATACAACAAAAGTATATGCTCAACTATGTTCATAGCAGCATTGTTTGTAATAGCCAGAACCTGGAAACAACCTAGATGCCCTTCAATGGAAGAATGAATGAAGAAAGTATGGAATATATACATATTAGAGTACTACTCAGCAGTAAAAAAATCAATGACTTCTTGAATTTTGCATGCAAATGGACGGAAATAGAAAACACTATCCTGAGTGAGGTAAGCCAGACCCAAAAAGAGGAACATGGGATGTACTCACTCATAATTGGTTTCTAGCCATAAATAAAGGACATTGAGCCTATAATTCGCGATCCTAGAGAAGCTAAATAAGAAGGTGAACCCAAAGAAAAACATATAGTCATCCTCCTGGATATTAACCTTCATTAGGCGATGAAAGGAAACAGAGACCCACATTGGAGCACTGGACTGAAATCTTAAGGTCCAAATCAGGAGCAGAAGGAGAGAGAGCACGAGCAAGGAACTCAGGACGACGAGGGGTGCACCCACACACTGAGACAATGGGGATGTTCTACCGGGAACTCACCAAGGCCAGCTGGCCTGGGTTTGAAAAAACATGGGATAAAACTGGACACGCTGAACATAGTGGACAATGAGGACTACTGAGAACTCAAGAACAATGGCAATGGGTTTTTGATCCTACTGTACGTACTGGCTTTGGGGGAGCCTAGGCAGTTTGGATGCTCACCTTACTAGACCTGGATGGAGGTGGGTGGTCCTTGGACTTCCCACAGGGCAGGGAACTGTGATTGCTCTTCGGGCTGATGAGGGAGGGGGACTTGATCGGGGGAGGGGGAGAGAAATGGGAGGCAGTAGCGGGGAGGAGGCAGAAATCTTTAATAAATAAATAAATTTAAAAAAAGTGTTGGAGAAAGCAGGACTATAAGGAATACACCTCAACACAATAAAGGCTACTTAGAGCAATCCTACAGCCAACATCAACTTAAATGGTGAAAAATTCAAAGCAATTACACTAAAAGCAGGAACAAGACAAAGTTTTTCATTCTCTCTTCACAGCAATTAACACCCTAAGACATCACATACTATTCAAAATACTAAACATACAAAACAAATTTCTTTCCATATCTACTCATTATAAATCCGGGCTGGAGAGATGGCTCAGTGATTAAAAGCACTGCCTGCTCTTCCAAAGGTCCTGAGTTCAATTCCCAGCAACCACATGGTGGCTCACTACCATCTGAAAAGAGGTCTGGCACCCTCTTCTGGCCTTCAGGCATACAGACAGAATATTGTTTTTTTTTAATTAATTTATTTTTTAAGGATTTCTGCCTCCTACCCGCAACCGCTTCCCATTTTCCTCCCCCCCCCCCGATCAAGTCCCCCTCCCTCATCTGCTCGAAGAGCAATCAGGGTTCCCTGACCTGTGGGAAGCCCAAGGACCGCCCACCTCTATCCAGGTCTAGTAAGGTGAGCATCCAAACTGCCTAGGCTCCCCCAAAGCCAGTACGTGCAGTAGGATCAAAAACCCACTGCGATTGTTCTTGAGTTCTCAGTAGTCCTCATTGTCCGCTATGTTCAGCTAGTCCGGATTTATCCCATGCTTTTTCAGACCCAGGCCAGCTGGCCTTGGTGAGTTCCCAATAGAACATCCCCATTGTCTCAGTGTGTGGGTGCACCCCTCGTGGTCCTGAGTTCCTTGCTCGTGCTCCGTCTCCTTCTGCTCCTGATTTGGACCTTGAGATTTCTGTCCGGTGCTCCCATGTTGGTCTCTGTCTCTGTCTCCTTTCATTGCCTGATGAAGGTTAATATTCATGAGGATGCCTATGTGTTTGTCTTTGGATTCACCTTCTTATTTAGCTTCTCTAGGAACATGAATTATAAGCTCAATGTCCTTTATTTATGGCTAGAAACCAAATATGAGTGAGAATATTGTATACATAATAAATAAATATTAAAATAAAATAATAATGTAAAAAAAAGAAAAGGAAGAAATCCAAGTTTGCTATTCTAAGATGATATGCAAGTGACACTAAAATTTCCACCAGGGAACTCCTACAGCTGATAAACACCTTCAGCAAAGTGGCTGGACACAGATTAACTCAAAATAATCAGTACAAATAACAAAGAAACTGAGAGTGAAATTGGGTAAACAACAACTTTCAAAATAGTCCCAAATAATATAAAATATCTTTGGGTAGCTCTAGATGAGCAAGTGAGAGATGTGCATGACAGCAAGTCTTTGAAGGAAAACTGGACAATAGAAGAAGATAGATCTCTCATGCTCATGGATAGGTAGGATCAACATTGTAGAAGTGGCCATCCTACCAAAAGCAATCTACAGATTCAACACAATCCCTCTCAAAATTCCAACACAATTATTTATACTGCTTGAAAGAACTATATTCAGCTTCATATGGAAAAACAAACAAACAACAAAAAACTAGGATAGCTAAAACAATCCTGTACAATAAAGGAAGTAACTTCCTGAGGTATCGCCATCCCTGATTTCAAGCACTACTGCAGAGCAAAAGAAATTTTAAAAAAACACATGGTATTGGCATAAAAAACAGACACATAGATCAATGGAATCAAATCAAAGACCTAAATATAAATCCACAACCTATGAACACCTAATTTTTGATAAATAAGCTAGAAAGACATAGAAAAAAAGAAAGCATCTTCAATGAGTGGTACTGGTATAACTGGATGTCTGCATATAGAAGAATGCAAATAGATCCTATCTATTACTGTGCATGCAACTCAAGTCTAGTTCACTAAAGTCCATAATATAAAACCAGATGCACTGAACCTGACAGAAGAAAAAATGGGGAATAGCCTTGAACACACTGATACAGGAAATAACTTCCTGAACAAAATCCTGGTAGCACAAGCACTTAGATAATAAATGAGACCGTGTGAAGCTAAAAAGCTTCTATAAGGAAAGGACACCATCAATAGGACAAAACAGCAGCTTACAGAAGAGGAAAATATTTTCTTCAACTCCACATCTGATAGAAGTCTAATATCTAAAACAAATTAGAACTTAAGAAACAAGACATCATCCAACAAAATAATCTAAATGAGGTACAGATATAAACAGAACATTCTCAATAAAGCAATCACAAATTGTTGAGAAATACTTAAAGTTATGTTCAAGAACATTAGCCTTCAGGGAAATGCAAATCAAAACAATTCTGAGATTCCATCTTACACCTGTTAGAATGGCTAAGATCAATAAAAGAATTGACAGCTCATGCTGGCTACGATGTAAGCGGAACATTTCTTCGTTGCTGACAGGTGTGTAAACCTGTACAACCATTATGGACATCAATGAAGAAGTTCCTCAGAAAACTGGAAATCAATCTACCTTAACACCCAGCTATACCTCTCCTGGGCATATACCTAAAGGATGGTCCATCCTATCAGAAAGGCACTTGCTCTCCTATGTACACAGTGGGTTTATTCATAATACCTAGAAACTACAAACAACCTATAAGTCCCTCAACGAAAGAATGAAAAAATAAAATGTGGTACATTTACAAATGGAGTACTACTCAGCTGTTAAGAACAATGACATCATGAAATTTGCAAGCAAATGTATCAAAATAGAAAAAAAAAATCATCCTGAGACGACCATGACCCAGAAAGACAAACATGGCACGTATCCACCTGTAAGTGGCTATCAGCTGTTAAGTGAAGAATAATCATGCTATAACCCAGAAACAGAAAGGCTCAGTAACAAGGGTGTCTCTAAGGGGATGAATGTTTCTTCCTGTGAAAACAAACAGAACATATTTTGCATGTGGACTGAAGGCAATCAGGCATGGGAATGGGAGTGATCACATGGTGAGGAGAGGTTTGGAGGGAGAGAGACTTAGGGGTTAATCTGATAGCTGGTAAACGTGTAAGGACGCTGGGTGGACACCACCAGCTTGAGATTAAAACCACTTTTTTTACTTTCGTTTAATTGGACAAGATTAGAACTTGGGAAAACCAGTCATTTAAGAAAAGGACATGGATAGATTGGTTATCAGTATTACTTTTTAATGTTATAGGTTAATACTTTTCTTAGAAATATTATTTTAATACTTTACAGCATAACTAATTTATTTCATTGCAAACAATTGATTTCTTATTGACTAAATAGTACATCAGTTAAAAAATTAATGATTGTCTATGCTGGGCTGGAGAGATGGCTCAGCGGTTAAGAGCATTGCCTGCTCTTCCAAAGGTCCTGAGTTCAATTCCCAGCAACCACATGGTGGCTCACAACCATCTGTAGTGAGGTCTGGTGCCCTTTTCTGGCCTGTAGGCATACACACAGATAGAACACTGTATACATAATAAGTAAATAAATAAATATTTTTTAAAAATAATTGTCTATGCTAAATATTAACAACATTTTATGGAAGGTCAAGGGACAAGGACACAAGGGGAAAGAATACTATCATCAAGAAAGAGCTCAATTTCACAAAAATTTTCTAAAATATTTGTATCACATTCTAAAATCCCCCAAACACATTAGATTATGTCAGTAAAATTACTAGGCAGAACGGGGTTGGTCCTCAAGAAGGACACAGCTAGCTAGAAAGGCTTTGGCAGTTGATGGTCTTGGGGAAAGGCAAGTTATTTACTTCAGGGATATGGCCACTAGTATGTCGCCAGTGTTCTAGTATCTGTTCAGACACATGTGGACAGCACTTACTGAACTCAGTGGAAAATAAATTTAAAAAATTAAGAACTAGGTGTACTGGGGATGTAAGCACTAGATATGATGAAAATAATCACTTAAAGGTAAGTGTCCCAATAATAAAAATAAATTTTAAAGGTTTGTTTGATTACTTAATAGCAACAATAAAATAGATATCCACAAGGTTAGGATATAGGTAAGAAGGTAAAGAATTACAGTGGCAGCCTGAAGACTTCAAACCCTATCAAGGATGTGTATAAAAGTGAATGCTTACTCACTGTTTGTGGGAGTTTAAACTGCTGAAATTAACAAGCGAATCAATGTGAGATTGCCTCATAGAGAGAAAAATAAAAATACTATTTCATCAAGCTATCCATTTCTCCGCATGTAATGAAAAGTCCATACAGTACAACAGATACGTGCACAGTCATCATTGCTGCTCCAGTTCCAATAGCCAGAAAAAGAATTAGCCTGGGTCTCCAGCAGCCGATGTCCACATGATGGAGATGTAGCACACAAGCACAATGTTTCCCCTCAGCAATGAAGAAAACTGAAATGAAATTTACAAGCAAATGAATGTACCTGGAAATATAATTATGCTGAGATATGCAACCCAAGCACACAAATTTCTCTTGTATGGATTCTATCTTTGACCTCTTTCCTGCTGCGGGACATGTGTTATACAGTGAGAGTACAGTGGACAGTCTCTAGACTAGCACCTAATTTGCAAGCATTCAGAACCTGTCTTCTGAATAGTTGTCATTTTTGTAGAACTCTTGTGAAGTCACAGCACTCTCCTTTCCATAGTGGGATTCATCCCAGATAACCCCTGCAGTATATTGATTATTGGGTATTACTTCTTTCTGTACTGGTAACTGGATGATCTTTTCCCAAACTGTGGGGCCCTGGTGTGAGAGTATTCACTCAAAGAAACCTTTGTTCTCATAGTGAAATCTACATAAAGTTAGCACCCCACAGTTATCCAACAAGGAGAGGAGCTTTGCAAATAGACCATGTAAGAATGGCAAAAGACAGGAACTGAGTAGAAGTTGTGCTGGTGTGTTCAGTTGTTGCAAGAATAGAAGTACTCAGTGAATACACAACACTGCAGTTTTTCTTCCCTTTATCTCTATGGTTATCAATGATAACCTTCTAGCTTAACCAGTCACACTTAAGAAATGTAGTTTGTACAAACCCTCCCCATTTTGTTCTTCTTAAAATTCTGTACTGATTTAAAGCCCCATCCTTTAGTAATTAAGTCAATAATACATTTAACTATTATAATTTATGACAAAATTTGGAGATGCTATGTTTTCTTTAAAATATGAACAACAACAATATTCGAAAGAACTCAAAATTTTTGGTGCGGTGCATGATCTTAAATATTGAACTGAAGATTCCCATAAGCTAATATGTCTGCCGTGTTCTCCTGGTAGCATGCATCATGACTGAATCTGTGGTACATAGTGGCAGGGGAGAGCTTCCATTTTGGCCAGACAGTAACGAAAGCTTGGTCTTCTTGTCAACATCTGTATGACTGCTCACTGGAAAGACTTTCCATAGAACAGTTTCTGGTTCTGTAGATGTCAAACCATGATTCTGCCTTACTGTCCACATACTTCCCCTGCTGTGAGATGTGGACCCTAGTGATAAAATTTATGCCCCTGTGTTAATCACGTAAAGCCCCATCCTTAATTAACCGTCCTGCTATCTCCCAGGGAGCTCCACTGTCAGGCCCCCTCTGAGACAGTAGTAAGCTAACTGGCACCTGCTTTGTCAGAATTATTGGTGTTCGTGGTTCTGTGAAAGGCACCTCAGTATCATTATTACTGCCTGTGGAATTGCCAATTGTGCCTGTCTGCGTGTATAAACTGTCCTTTATGGGACTGAGAGATCATCGAGAGAACATTGAGAACATTGAGAGAGAGCATTGGGGAGAATGTTGGAAAAATAGAGGGACATGATGGAAAGATGTATATGAGCTGATTTGTTTACCCTCAGACCTCTTAAAGCTAGCTTTCACTGGAAATTGTGTCACTTTTGGGTCCTGAGAGGTTTAGTGGGTTGGCACCCTACATAAACCTTGATATTTTTGCGTCTGAACAGGATTATTAGGAAGATAATTTTTGGAAACCGTCCTGGCAGAGACAGCTTTTCCTGGGGGAACATATTTGAGGTCTCCCTAATCAATCAGCTATAGTAAGATCTCACCAAGAAGGTTGCTGCAAAACCCGAGGTGCTGAAATCTTGTAGGCAGTGAGCAAAGATAAAATTCCCTAACCACCTGCCCCCCAACCCCGGCCGAAGACACCCCAAAGGACCCTTCTGGAAGTGTCCCAGAGACACTTCCGAATTGACAGCTCTTTAAAGAGTTCTCACCAGTGGAATGTTACTGGTTCAAAGGAACTAATGCTTTGTTAAAGACGAACAATCTTTTCCATCAACCCTCTTTCAGTGCTCTCTTTCCTATCCTAATTGGCATTCTTTGTTACTTTAACTAACCGTTCAACAAGACTGTCTGAGAATGTAAACAAGGGTTAATAACGTCTGCCAAGGTCTCCCTCGGTCTTACCGGCTGGCAGTTCAGATCCCTGCCCGTCCAGAACAGCTTTCTTTACTACAACTCACTGGAAGCTAAACGGTTAAACTTGCGCTTTTTAAACTCGGGAAACTGCCTAGCAGCCTGGAGCCCCTGAGCCCGGGTGCTCCTCCTTTAAATAACAGAGCAAGTTTCCCTGACAGGATGACAACATTGGGTTGTGAGAACAGACTATTTCAGCTGCTTTAAAAACTCAAATGATTTGCATTTCCCTGATTGCTAAGGAAGTTGAACACGACCTTAAGTGTCTTTTGGCCATTTGAACTTCTTCTGTTGAGAATTCTCTGTTCAGTTCAGTGCCCCATTTTTTAATTGGGTTAATTAGCATTTTAAAGTCTAGTTTCTTGAGTTCTCTATATATTTTGGAGATCAGACCTTTGTCTGTTGTGGGGTTGGTGAAAATCTTCTCCCAGTCAGTAGGTTGCCTTTGTGTCTTAGTGACCATGTCCTTTGCTTTACAGAAGCTTCTCAGTTTAAGTAGGTCCCATTTATTCAATGTTGCCCTTAATGTCTGTGCTTCTGGGGTTATACATAGGAAGCGATCTCCTGTGCCCATCTGTTGTAGGGTATCAAAACAACTTTGAGATATCATCTTACACCTGTCAGAATGGCTAAAGTCAAAAACACCAAGGATAACCTTTGCTGGAGAGGCTGTGGAGGAACGGGTACCCTCATCCATTGCTGGTGGGAATGCAATCTTGTGCAACCACTGTGGAAGTCAGTGTTTCGGTTTCTCAGGAAATTCGGGATCAACTTACCCCTGGACCCAGCAATACCACTCTTGGGAATATACCCAAGAGATGCTTTATCAAATGACAAAAGCATTTGTTCAACTATGTTCATAGCAGTATTATTTGTAATAGCCAGAACCTGGAAACAATCTAGATGCCCTTCAATGGAAGAATGGATGAAGAAAGTATGGAATATATACACGCTAGAGTACTACGCTGCGGTAAAAAACAATGACTTCTCGAATTTTGCATGCAAATGGATGGAAATAGAAAACACTATCCTGAGTGAGGTGTCCCAGACCCAAAAAGATGAATATGGGATGTACTCACTCATAATTGGTTTCTAGCCATAAATAAGGACCACGGAGTCTACAAGAGGTGAACCTAAAGAAGCTAAGTAAGAAGGTGAACCCAAGGAAAAACATATAGTTGTCCTCTTGGCTAAGGGAAGTAGACCAAATTTCCGGGGAGAAAATGGGATCTTGGGGATGGGGTGGGATGGGGGTAAAGGGAGATGGGGAGAGAAAAGGTAGAAGGGAAGGAGGGGGGACCTGGGAAACAGGAGAATTGGGATAAAGGAAAGGTGGATAGGGGAGCACGGAACCACAATTCTTAGTTAAGGGAGCCAGTTTAGGGTCGGCAAGAGACTTGACCCTAGAGGGGCTCCCTAGTGCCCAAGATGAGGTTCCCAGTTAGTTCCTTGGGCAGCTGAGGATTGGGAACCTGAAATGACCCTATCCTAGAGCAATACTGACGAATATCTTGCATATCATCATAGAATCTTCATCTGGTGATGGATAGAGATAGAGACAGAGACCCACACTGGAGCACTGGACTGAGCTCCCAAGGTCCCAAGGAGGAGCAGAAGGAGGGAGAACATGAGCAAAGAATTCGGGACCACGAGGCGTGCATCCACCCACTGAGACAGTGGAGCTGATCTACGGGGAGCTCACCAAGGCCAGCTGGACTGTGACCGAAAAAGCATGGGATAAAACCGGACTCTCTGAACATGGCGAACAATGAGGGCTGATGAGACACCAAGGACAATGGCAGGGGGTTTTGATCCTACTTAATGTGCTGGCTTTGTGGGAGCCTAGCCAGTTTGGATGTTCACCTTCCTAGATATGGACGGAGGGGGGAGGACCTAGGACTTACCACAGGGCAGGGAACCCGGACTGCTCTGTGGACTGGAGAGGGAGGGGGGGGGGAGAGGAGTGGGGGGAGGGGGAGAAGGGTGGGAGGAGGGGGAGAAGGGTGGGAGGAGGGGAAGGGAAATGGGAGGCTGGGAGGAGGTGGAAACTTGTTTTTTGTTTATGTTTTTTTTCTTCTTTTCGCAATAAAAAAAAAATTAAAAAAAAAGCTCAAATGATGACTTCCCAACATTTCATAAACGATTCCTACAGCTTTTCTTCCTATCTTCCTACACTAAAAATCTGCCTTTCGCTCTTTACGGATGAGGCTATCCCGGTTCCTGGTTTGTTTACAAAAAAATAATAATAATAAAATAAAATACGTGGCCGCGTACAGGAACTTCCGGTTAGCCCATCCAAGACCAAATCCTGGAGAAAGGATACTCTCTCCGTGATTTGTAAAACTTCTACAGGGCTTCTTGGTTTACTTGGAAACGTCCCAGTGGACTGCAGAACCATTGATTCACAATGCCTACTCTCTGTGTCTAATCGCCTACACTCGCCCGCGCGGCTGTGTCCATGCCCCACACTCCAGCTCCTGGCTCTTTTCACTGGCAGTCCCGGCTGGCTTAGATCTCCGTAGCCGGATACTTTCCTGCACTTCCTTGGCCTCCCAGCCCTCCAGCCTTAAAAGGCAGCTGCTACTGCTTGCTTCTTATCTTATTCCAAAAAATTTCTTAGCTCTTTCTTCAGCTTCAGCTGTGTTTTTCTCCTTAATAAATACCTGAATTTACATATCCGGTCTGCTATCCCCATAACAGTTTAAAATACACTTTGCCCCCTTCTTCACCCCAAAGCAGCTGTTTTGATCTTTCTACTATGCCTGATTTAACTCATGATATATTATAAAGGATTCATCATTACCAATATCCTTGTATATTGTATTTCTGATTAACAATCTTATATATTGTATTTCTGGTTGAGAGCTTTTGCTTCCATATTAAAATAACTTCATTACTATTTATTAGTCTAAATTTAGCAGCGATAAAGCACAAAGTTTCAAGCCTGTAAGACTTATGCCGGGCGGTGGTGGCGTACGCCTTTAATCCCAGCACTCGGGAGGCAGAGGCAGGCGGATCTCTGTGAGTTCAAGACCAGCCTGGTCTACAAGAGCTAGTTCCAGGACAGGCTCCAAAACCACAGAGAAACCCTGTCTCGAAAAACCACACACACAAAAAAGACTTATAAACTATAAAAAATAACTACTTAAATCATAAACTATTAAAGATAATTAAATACAGCCTAATGATTAATTACCTAAATAATTGTTTGGATGACTTATTTAATTATTGTACTATGTGGATATATGTATAATATATATTTATACAACATACAATACATACATATATAATAAATTCAAATAAAAAATAAACTGTTAAAGATAAGTTGTATAATATAAACTATACAACTTACTAAAAATTTACTTAAGTTATAAGCTATTAAGAATTCAAAATACAAATTATTGACAAATATTTAAATTTTATTCAAATATATTCAAAGATTATTTGAATAATAAAATTCAAAGATTATTTGAATATATTCTCATATATATTTAAAACTCTATTTATAAACATATTATTGATGAGTCTACAATAGGTGAATCTAAAGAAGCTAAGTAAGAAGGGGAACCCAAGGAAAAACATATAGTTATCCTCTTGGCTAAGGGAAGTAGACAAAATTGCCGGGGAGAAAATTGGGATCTTGGGGTGGGGAGGGTTGGGAGTAAGGGGAGATGGGGAGAGAAAAGTTAGAAGGGAAGGAGGTCGGGCCTTGGGAAAGCAGGAGGATTGGGATAAAGGAAGGTTGGACAAGGGAGCACGGGACCACAATTCTTAGTTAAGAGAACCACTTTAGGGTTGGCAAGAGACCTGACCCTAGAGGGGCTCCCAGGTGCCCAAGCTGAGGTCCCCAGTTAGTTCCTTGGGCAGTTGAGAATAGGGAACCTGAAATGACCCTATCCTTGAGCAATACTGACGAATATCTTGCATATCATCATAGAACCTTCATCTGGTGATGGATGGAGATAGAGACAGAGACCCACACTGGAGCACTGGACTGAGCTCCCAAAGTCCCAAGGAGGAGCAGAAGGAGGGAGAACATGAGCAAAGAAGTCGGGACCACGAGGGATGCACCCACCCACTGAGACAGTGGAGCTGATCTATTGAGAGCTCACCAAGACCAGCTGGACTGTGACTGAAAAAGCATGGGATAAAACTGGACTCTCTGAACATGGCGAACTATGAGGGCTGATGAGACGCAAAGGACAATGGCACGGGGGTTTGATCCTACGTAATGTGATGGCTTTGTGGGAGTCCAGCCAGTTTGGATGTTCACCTTCCTAGATATGGACGGAGGTGGGAGGTCCTAGGTCTTACCACAGGGCAGAAAACCCTGACTGCTCTTTGGACTGGAGAGGGAGGGGGAAAGGAGTGGGGGGAGGGGGAGAAGGGTGGGAGGAGGGGGCGTAGGGGGGGAGGAGGGGGAGGGAAATGGGAGGCTGGGAGGAGGTGGAAACTTGTTTTTTTTTTCTCCTTTTCTCAATAAAAAAAAAAAATAAAAAAAAATAATTCCTTACTTAGATCCCCACCATTTAAAATGTTTAAACCTCTCATAAGCAAAACTATGCCGTGTTCTAGTTTCTGCTAAGGCTCAATTTTAATTATGTATACTTTGGAGTAAGTGCCTTCCTTAATCTACTAAAAGACAGGGTCAATTCTCCAAATTACTCCTTTCCAAAAATAATCTCAAAACCTAAATTCAACATCTATAATCATTGCCCCTATAAAACCAAGGCTAGATATACTATCTAGTCACAAGCTTAGTATTTCATATTCCCTTTAATTATTTTTTAAATATAAAATGTAAAAATTCTCCTGATTTTAGCTGGGCGGTGGTGGAACACACCTTTAATACCAGCACTCGGGAGGCAGTGGCAGGTGGATCTCTGTGAGTTCAGGGACAGACTGATCTACAGAGCTAGTTCCAGGACAGGTTTCGAAGCTACAGAGAAACCCTGTCTGGAAAAACTAAAAAATAAATAAATAAATTCTGATTATGATGGCGATAGCTCTTTAATTTATATACATACAGCCTTCTAAACAAGGAAGGGGATATTACTGCTTTTAATCAAAATTAGTTTTAGGTTTCCAAACTTCTACTATGACATATTTGCCTCTTAAGAGTTTTTATGAGCTCATAAGAACCTTATGTTTATAAGGTTCTTACGAGCTTCCAGAGATCAGTCTCTATCCACCACATCATCACAGGGAAAATGAACTCAAATGTGTATTACTTGTCTACAGTTTGTCTTCTCCCCTGCCTATTTCTTTGGGGAGAAGGGGGAGGACTGTCCCTCTCTCTCTGGCCTGGAATGCCCTTCTCTCATCTGCCAAAACCTTGCACTTCAAAATTCCAAGTGTGCACCCAAGAGAAAAAGTTTCCTCTTCGGGATTCCTTCACTTCATGTTCTGCCATTAACATCTACTTATTCCACCAGATTTATAATCATTTTAGAAGTGTTCCTGACTTCTCTTCCTCTGGCCACTGCAGCTGTCTTGGCAGCTCCTCTGCGCCCCGCCCTCTCACTCCAAGAGGATCTATTGCATGTTCTCCAGACACAGATGGCCCAAAACTGCCTGCTTGTCTCAGAGAGCCTGAAACAGCCTGATCTTCCCGGGTTTCCACTGTGTTCCAGTGGAAAGACAAGACCCCCAACTTCGCAAGCAACCACGAGAGGTCTCTACATCCTGTTCCCACACTGAACTCTACAGCCCAGGGACCACACTGCCTTTAAAAAACGTTCTATTACTAATTACACAGATTCTTCCTATGATCCTATAGGTTAGTACACAAAAAAATCTTTTTTTTCTCTTCTTAAAATTCTGTACTGACTTAAAGCCCCATCCTTAATTAATCCTCCTTGTATCTGCTGGGGAGCCTCAGTTATGGTCCCTCACCATGCAGCACACAGCAGTGAGCCCTGTGCCCAACCTGGGCAGCACGCTCAGCTGGCCCAGTTGTCAGGGGCACAGGTGAGCCGGCCTTGAGAGCATGAGAGCTACAGAGCTGATCCTGCCCATCCCTGGCCCATGGTGCTGCAGGGGCCATGGTATCATCTGGACCAGGGCTGTGGCTGAGGATCAAGTCTGAGTCCATGGCCCCGCCACACCCAGAGACTGTGTTGATGTCTGTACCTTTTGAGAACATCGAAAACAGAGTCGACGTCGGGGTTCTGGGTTGTCACCTGAGGCCATGTTGATTTTTGAGGGCCATACTGCCACACGAGGGTGGGGTGGGGATGCATACTGATGATCTGAGTGACCTGAACGACAATCTGGGACCATGGAGACATCTGGGCCAGGGTTGCTACCAAGGGCCATGTCTGGGTCTGTGGCCCTGAAACAGCCATGGACTGAGTTGATGTCTGTGAATGCTGGTACCAAAAGGGCTCAGATGCCCAGGGTCTGAGACTCATGCTACCATTAGGGCTATACTGACCTGGCCATGATGACCTCTGGGCCTGAGCTGCTGCCCAGGGCTGTATCTGAGTCCATGGTCTTCCCGCAGTTGGGGTCTGTGATGAAGTCCACGGCCCATGTTAGCACAGGTGCTCACTGGAGCCGTGCTGGGTTGAGCCAGCCCCACCCACTGTCCTACCCTCACTGGATACTGCATCTGGAGAGCTGACCTTATCCCCTCAGGGGAGAGTTCGCCCCTGCACTTGGGAAAGACGGTCCCACCCCTCACCACAGGCATGCACCTCACCTAGGCAGCACAGTAGATCTTACTGGGGATGCAGGTAAGAAGGCCCTGAGGGTGAGAGAGCAGTAGAGCCGACCCCGACCCCCTCTTCTGCCAGGTGGTGGCATGAGTGACCAAAATATGTCCTCCTGCCCCCACCCATTCATTACCTTCTGCGACAGCCGAGAGCTAACTCTGGGGTTATGAGAGTGGGATAACTAGCCCCGTCCCTCACCAGCTGCAGCACACAGGAGCACACACAGCTCTATACTCCACATGGGCAGCGGTCTCAGCTGACTCCGTTGCCAGGGGCACAAGCGAGCCAACCTTGAGGGCATGAGTTCTGAAGAGCTGATTCTCCCCCTCCTCCCACTGTATGCCCTTTACAGCAACTGGGAGGGAGGGCCCTGGACCTTGCCTGGGCAACACTGTAGAGCTGGCCCTGGTGATGTCTGGGTGACCCAGATCTGAGGACCTGAGAGCAGAACTGACCCAGCTCCGAGCTGCAGGCAGCACTGGGTAAGCTGGTGGAGGCACTGCTGGAGAGATCACCTGGGCAGTGACCATAAGGGAGCAAACACTTGCAAGACAAGAAGAATGGACGAAAGGGTAAGCTATGACTCAATGGACCACACTACAGACAGCTTCCATGACAAGTTTCTTCTCCTTTGTTTTCTTTTTTCTTTTTTTTTTTTATTTGTCTGATTTGAGGGGGAGGCGGCAAGGGCCGAGGACAGATGGGAGGAGATGGGGAAATAAGTGGGATCAGAATGATGTAAAATCCACAAAGAAACAATAAAAGAAAATATTCAATCTCTTTTAAAAGTACAAGTCTTTCATCTGTGGCCTCCTTTAAAAGTCAAAATTAAATTAAATACGTTCTTCAAGAGAGAAAAACCAGGACACCCACACAATCTGAAGAAAGCAAAACCAAAGTCCAACAGTATAAATAACTCAATTAATTATCTGAGATTCACTCACTATCTCCTGGACTCCTCCAAAGGGTTTGGGTTCCTTATCCGGTTCTGCCCTCCGCAGTACACACAGTTCATCTTCCACACTCTGGCTGACTCCACCCCTCTGCAGCTACTGTTCTTGGTGCTCTTCTCATGGTATTGGCACATACAAAATGCTGGGGTCCCTTGCTGCAACTGGTCTGCACTTTCACCGATATCCTCTCACTGGCTCTCGTCATGATGCCGAGCCTCAATTTCTTCGCATGACCCCTTCAGTCTTGGGCCTTCAAATGCTACAGAAGCATGGTCTCTTCTTGTCACAGTGCCAAGTCACAACTAGTCTCTATTATCCCTTCACGGCTGCAAAACTAATATCACCTTGGTGATGCTTACACATTACCAGGTCCTGCTGCCAACACAAGGTACAGCCATGGCCGTCTCTGGAACACAGCTTTTGTCTGTTGTCAGAAAAAACTTCCCATTAGAGTTTTACCAGGGATGCTGGTCTCTTCTTAATCACTTCAGCTAACAGCATCAATTGTTTTAGTAACAAAAAGATTTCACTTTAGTGCTCTGCTATCTTGTTAATCACAGCTGATATTTTCAGCCCCGGCTAACCAGAACCACAGAATCTTAATTCAAAATAACAAATGGCCCTGACAGCCTTTAAACTTCCTTCTGGAACTCCCCAAGGAGCTTCCATTCTCTGTAGTGCTCTCAACATTCTTACCTTCCAGGTTTTCACAGAACAACATCCCACTGAGCTCTTAACACTCAATGAGATGGCTCTTCTAGCCCAAAGCTGCAGAGTCTTTCCAGAACCCTCCCCCAAATCAGAGTGATGCCCCACTGTGTAGCACCAACATGTCTTAGCGAGGGTTTCTATGGCTACGTCAAAACACCGTGACAAAAAAGCAGATGGGCGAAGAAAATGTTTATTTGGCTCTCCCTCATTGCTGATCATCACTGAAGGAAGTCAGGACAGGATCCACAGGCAGGAGTTGATGCAGAGTCCATGAAGATGTGTTGCTTATTGGCTTGCTTCTCCTGGCTTGCTCAGCCTGCTTTCTTATAGAACCCAGGACCACTAGCCTAGGGATGGTATCACCCACCATGGGGTGTGTCCTCCCGCATTGGTCACTAATTGAGAAAATGCCTTAGAGCTGGATCTCATGGAGGCATTTCCTCAACTGTGGTTCCTTCCTTTCTGATGATTCTAGTTTATATCAAGTTGACCCACAAAGCCACGCAGTACAAGCCCTATATGTGGTTCTTTGTGCTTGAATTTAACTAGGCCTGCACCTACAGTGAAGTCTTGTTTTTTTTTTTTTCCTTTGGGCCATGAGTTTGGAATGTACAGAACAAGCTTAAGGCTTAAAGACATTACTTAATAGAATAGGGACAGGTGAATACTGGGTTTGAGAAAAGGGAGCTAATGCACCGAAAATGATAGAGAATGTTGTCCTACATTGCAATGGCATCCCTAGATCGAAGAGGTCAATTTAGAGCTCAATACTAATGTTAATGATTTTGTTCAACTAGTTTTTTGTTGTTTTTGTTTATATTTTACTTGCTTCTTTCTCTTCCTTCCCTTTTTCTTTCCTTCTCGCCTTCCCTTCCTCCTTTCTTCCTTCTTGTTTGATGGGAACATCCAGCTCACTCGCTGAGCTACTGCTTGAGCCAGAAAGCCCCATTCCTGTCTGTCAAAACCCCACTGACTCAAAGAATCTCTGAACAAAGGGAAGGCAACAAAAAGCCCAGTTCTACATTCTTCAGGGATAAGGCAGCTCCTTCCCTGAAGTTGCCAGCTGCCCAAGGCCCCCACTAAAGAATTCAGTTTTTGACCATACTTGGGCATAAACCCAGCTTGTGGCAGACATCACCCATGCCTACAACCTATAGAACCTCCCTGCTTTAGTTCTGGAATGTGACTTCTGCCTCATCTCCTGCCTCAGGCTGGAGAACTCACCCAAGAGTTGCTCTGCTCAAATAACCATGTTCTTTTACTTTTTAATTCGGCTTGATCTGGATTATTATGTCAGTGGGGAAACCTATTTATGGGGTACAGAAAATCTATTATTTTCTTTTTATTTATTTCGGTTTTTCTAGACAGGATTTCTTTTGTGTATTATTGGCTGCCCTTACAACTAGTTCTCTGGAACAGGCTAGCTTCCAGTTTATTGATTATCTTGCTTTTGTCTCAGGAATCAATGATTAAAAGCAGCTGCCACCATACCTGGCTTCTGAAATTGGTTTTGAGTCAGGGTCTCATCGTGTAGCCATGAGTGGCTTTCAATTCACTCCTTTCTTGGGAGTGCAGAAATTATGGGCTTGCACCTGTACTTTCCTGCAATGTTTTGACATTATAGGCTGGAGCGTGGTATGGTTACAGTTGGCCAATCAGGGACCATACTACTAAAAGGAACTTACTTTCCGACCAAGAGCATGAATGGTCATAGTGCGCTTCCCCTACAGACCTTTCTCTCTCTCTCTCTCTCTCTCTCTCTCTCTCTCTCTCTCTCTTTCTCTCTCTCTCTTTCCTTCAGCTTTGTTTAGCAAATAGTTACCCCCAGGACCTCTTGGGGGACACCTAGACACATCACAAGACAAAATGGTGAATGTGCCTTGAGCTGCTAGGAACCAGGGGGCCAGTTTGGGACACTAGCTGAAGTTTGTAATGGCCTGTGAAGTCCACTGGAAGTTGGCCTGTGGCCCAGCAATGCCTTTGCCCATGTACACTTATCCTGCAGGCAACCTGTAGTTCCGACATCCCCCAGACAACATGGGTCCTGTGGCAGCTTGGCCCTCAGATACCAACAGGGGCCCAGATCACAGGGCCATGCGCAGTATCCAACAGTGACAGGAGCCATGGTTGTCAGCACATGCCCCCTTGGCTGTTCCAGGGCCCGGGAACAAGACCTGGGCCTTATTTACAGCCAATGTCCAGCCATCAGCAGGTCATTTATGACAGCCCCTTCCTTCCACAACACTCACCTCTCCAGATGCACCTCTCTCCCCAGCCCACCATCCACTCTGCCTCTCCTTCTCTACCACTTCCCCTCTCTCACAATGATACCCAAATACCCTACCCTGGGGTTCTAGGCAGGGTCTCAAGTGGTGCTTGATTGAGTCCTGACTGCCCAAGCCACTAAGTATGGTGCAGAGCTATTGCTTTTCTTCTCTCCCATGCCCAGGCCTAGAACCCTCAGTCAGCACTTGGTAAAATGCCCGACCAGAGGCAGTGGGCAGCTTCCTAGGTGATGTGTTCTGCCTAGACCAAGAAGTTTAGGGGGAGCCATCTTTGTCCTCCACCAACTCAAGTCTTGTCAGGGACCATGAGGAGCAGGTGGCAACTAGTGTTCAGATGTCAACCCACTAGAGACATGGTTACTGATGGAGGATTAATCCTGTCCAGAAAAAATACTGAACCATCTTTCTATCCCTTATTCACATTGTCCATATAACAGAAGTAAAGAGTAAAATTGACAAATATCTTATTCAGGAGTCTAATAAATTTGGTCTCTAAACATGACCATCAAAGATGTTCTTCATATGAAAATGTTTTGATTAATCTTAGTCATGTATTGAGAGACTGTCCTTCTAGCTAAGTAATTTCCCTCCTGGGGATTTCCACAGTGCCCCCATGAAAATGATAATCACATCTTGACTTGTTGATCACTTAATCTCCACATGGGGGGAATGGAGGAAGGCATGAAATTCTTAACCATTATGGGTCATCCCAGAGAGGAATGTTTGCTGAGAAAGTCTGTTTCCCAAGATAACCTGTCTCCCTTGGACAAATAATTTCAGTAAGGAAGATGATCCAACTTCCTCATTCCCATGCCCCTCCTAGAAAGGTTCAGGTGACTTTCTTCCATTGCACAGCTTCCCTACACAGCAAGAATTTAGGTGCCACTTGCTATGTATCCTAATGACCAGTGTCCTCTGTTTGAAGTCACACTCTGACCTCCTTCCAGCCTTCTGTCCCCAGGCACCCTAAAATCTAACAAATTGAAAACAGTATTTTTTGGGCTCCAAAGAATTCCATCCTGTAAAAGGATTAATTCCTGATTAAGTACTCCTTCATACAATTTCCACTACTTGGAGAAGCCTAGAGCAAAACAATCAACAATGCAATCACAAGACAAAGCACAAGCCCGAGAAAGCTTTTCAAAAAGTCCCATTTTTTTTGCCTCAGAAATGGTTAGTGCAAAAGAAAATTCTAATTTAAAGTTTGCCAAGTGCTGTTGGTTGCAAGAGGTCATGGGAATATACAGCAATGACAACTAGTGTTTAACAAGCTGACCAACCTGAAGAGCCCCACTTGGCAAAGCCGTAGGGTTGATTGTAAATGATTGGTTGTTTTCTGTCAATAACTTTCTCGGGTACCACTACTATACCTCCTTAATAAGAACAGTTGTGGGGTTCTTTCCACAGCCCTTTGATGGTATGTTTTACACTTATAGGGCACACATATAGCTGTGGATGGTTAGAAGGATGATTTCTGCTTAATCTATATAATTTTGATGAACAGAAATAATAGTAGGATATTTTACATTACTCAGACTGACAGAGGATTCTCAGTCACAAAGACAGTCTTTTACACAAACAGCTGTTTGGACTTTAAAGTAGATTCAAAGGAGGCTGGTTGCCCTTAGAGATGAATATTTGGTTGCTCCTAGAGACAAATACATGAGGTCATTTTCCCAGCTGTTTTGCTGATTTAAGGTCAGGATAGAAGCAACTTTATTAGACATAACTGTCTCAGTAATTGATTTTTTGCACATAGTCCCAGTCTCAGGCTCCCAGTCCAGCCAATTGTTTACCATCCGGGAACCCTCACCTACTTAGAGCTACATGCACGGGTCAATGCACCATCACTAGCCTAAGAGAAATTCCATGACTGATTTTGTATTGGGAGAATGGGCCGGGCCCTGAAAATGAGTGTGGCCGTGAGAGGAGCAGCAGTAAGGAGAGAGGTGGCTGTGCGGAGCTCTGCGAGAGCTGCAGCAGAAGTGAGCCAAGTGTGTTTATGTGCTGACCTCATGAGAGATGAAGACGCAGAAGTGTGAGGGAGAGCGGGAAGTGGGAAAAGTGGAGAAGTATGTGTGTGAGAGAGCTATGGAAAGAGCCGCTACTACGTAAGAACCATGTGAAGAGCTGTGTGAGAGAGTATGAAGGAACTGTGCGAAGCGCTGTATGGCGAGAGAGCTGTGTAAATGAGCTATACAAATGAGGTGTACAGCTGTGTAAATGAGCTATGTAAATGAGGTGTACAGCTGTGTAAATGAGCTATGCAAATGAGGTGTACAGCTGTGTAAATGAGCTATGTAAATGAACTGTATAGCTATGGCTGGGTGGAGATTTGTCTATGTGTGAAGACAAGGAAGAGGAAGCTGTACAGAAAAGAGATGTAGCAGAGAAATGTATGCAAAAGACAGATGTGTAGCCATGTGAAAATAGGTATGTATGGCCGTGTAGGAGAGATGTATATTTGTAAAGAGAAACTATATCAGTATATGGAGATACGCAGCTTTGTGCAGACAGAATGAGTCAGAGAGCATTTTTAAGACTCGTTAAAAGAGAAAGTTACCATCTGAAAGTGTGGTCCCTTATTTTCCCCCTTAGATAGAAAAAGTCTAGCTCTCCAATAGATAGGAACTTATTTCTAAAGACCCTAAGATAAGAATGTTCCTAATCCCTCACTACTCTGAGACATTTTTTTTTTTGATACCCTGGAGCTGGCCTCCCCTGATGTGTTGAAAATTCTCTCCTTCTGTGATGAGGAATTCTGGCCCACTCTCACAAAGGGGACAATCCAACCCTCTCCTATTATCATTTTATAAACATCATCATGTTTTAACCAAACACACACACATACAATGAGGAGTTTTTTTCTTGGGGAATATAACCTAATGCCAAAGCTTCGGACACCCTCCACAATCTTCCACACCAGTCTGGACTCAGTCCCACCAACGTGGTAGCTCTCCAAGTTCTGATGAGATCCAAGTTCCACATGCTTTTTCACTACAGCAAGAACGTGGCCTGGACAGAGTTGTTTGCCAGGACAGTACAGGGTGGGGGACCTTGTGCAGCACAGCTCTGGCTTTGTGCACAATGACGGTGCTCTGGAAAGGAGAAAAGCAACACGCTACCCTCTAGGGTAGTCCTGTTGGCACAGTGCCAGGGGAATGTCAAAGCTGCAGAGGCACAGTCTCTGCTATGTCCCAGACAACAACTTAAAATTCCAGGCACTCTGGATACACTCACTCTCTCCTGCCTCTAGTAAATCAAGGTGTCCTGTGGGACTAAAATCAGCAGAAATGAATGTCGGATGGGACCAACACAATACATCTCTCAGCTTCTACACTGGGTTCAAACCCAGCTGCAGTGGTGAGGCTTTCTGAATGCCCATGCACCTCGGTGGACATTTAATGCAAGGAAGTAAAAGAATCCCTGATTGATGAAAAAGACATATGGCTTGGATATTCCTCATTGGAGATCCTGAGGCCAAAATCAGTGCAGTTGGGGTAGAAGGAATTCTGAATTCTCTCCAGATCCAGGAATGAGGAGGAGGGGTCTGCTATGCAAACACAATAATCTGGAATGGGACCTTTTCACACCTTATACTTAAACCTATCCATCTCCTTGTTCAGCTGTGTGTTTTGGTTTTTTGAATCAGAGTCTCTCTATTATGGAGCTAGAGTAGCCTAAAACACACAATGTAGTCTAGGCTAGCTTGGCGTTCAAATCACCTACCTCTTCCTCCAAAGCACCGGGATAAAAGGCTTCATTTACCATGTCCTACTCAACCATTTTATAAAAAGAAAATTAGAATACCAACAAGAGAATACAATTACTAAATGCACAGAAAAATGAAATTATATGGCAGCAATACTCAATAGATTATTCAAGAGTTATAAAGTGGATACTAGGGGGCTGGAGAGATGGCTCAGAGGTTAAGAGCATTGCCTGCTCTTCCAAAGGTCCTGAGTTCAATTCCCAGCAACCACATGGTGGCTCACAACCATCTGTAAAGAGGTCTGGTGCCCTCTTCTGGCCTGCATACATGCACACAGACAGAATATTGTATACATAATAAATAAATAAAGTGGATACTAGATGTTAAGCAAAGTATAGCCAGACTGCAATCCGCAGCTGCAGAGAGGCTAGGTAACAAGGAGGACCAAAGAGGAATGCACGGACCACCCTGGGAAGGGAAATTAGGTGAGATCTCCTGGGTAAACTGGGGGCGAGGTGGGGCAGTAAAGAGGAGAGGATGGGGGATGAGAACATGATGGAAGGATGGTCGAGATCTGGGGAAAGAGTGGGAGAGCAATGAAAGAGATATTTTTATATAGAGAGCCATAATGGGGTTAGGGAGAAACCTGGTACTAGGGAAACTCCCAGGAATCCATAAGGATGACTCCAGCAATAGTTGAGAGGGTGCCTGAATTGGTCTCTCCCTGTGATCAGATTGATTAATATCTAAAGAGTCATCACAGAACCTTCACCTAGTAATTGAGGGAACCAGGTGCAGAGATCCACAACCAACTACCAGGCCAAGGAGGGAATATATGAGCAAGGGAGGTCAAGATCATGAAGATCTGCAGAGACAACAGAACCAACCTTGTGGAAACTCACGAACCCTAGATTGACAGCTGTGGAGCCTACATGGGACCAAACTAAGCCCTCTGCATGTGGGAGACAGTTGTGTAGCTTGCTGTGAGGGTCCCCCAGGAGTGGGGCCAGGATCTATCCCTGGTACATGATCTATCTAGCTTGTTGGAGCCCGTTCCCTATTGTGGAAGGCCATGTTCAGCCTTAATGCAGGGGGGAAAGGTTTGGTTCTGCCCAACTTAATGTGCCAGACTCTATTGACTCCCCAGGGGAGGCCTTACCCTTTGGGAGAAGTGAATGGAGGTTGGGCTGGGGGGACGACGACAAGGGGCTGGTAGGAAGAGGGGTGGGAGGGAGAACTGTGGTTAGAATGTAGAATGAAATTAATAAAAATAAAAAGATAAATGTCCAGACACTTTTAGATGTACTTGGAACCAAAATAAAAGAAAGAAATTCTTCTCCCACACCATAGAGATGAAGAAATTTTTGGCCCCCAAATAGGAGTGATGTCTACATACACAAGAAAAACTCCCAAGCCTCAAGATGGAGCCGACAAAGAGGTCCTTACCTAGTGATGAGGTAGAGACACCTAAGAATTCAACTCTGCTAGCTCGCCATGCTTGCTATTGCTTCTGCTGTAAATAAAGTTATTTCAACACCTTTATATTCACCAGAGGGACAATATTATCTACACATGCATTAAGGTACAATAAGTGAGGTGACCTGAGTTTGCATTGCAGGCGAATCTTCCAGGCTCTGGTGTATCTTTATCTTTCCTGTGTATCTACACAATCTTGTGTAGACTTGTACGTACACAAGAGGGAGCTATGGAGCAGCCTGAAATGCAAGCCATATCTCAACAGTGAAAGGGGGCAGGAAGGAGGGAAATGTGCTCAAGGGAAGATGTCATGGGCCATTAACTTAGCATCAATCTCCAAAATCTAACTGGGGGGTTGTAAGAGTGCTCACTTAGGTGAATAAAACTCCTATGCATCAAAACTCCCATTCTCTCAGCTGCCACTGCCTTTTATATGTTGATCCCGAGGACCTCCTGCAGTTTCTAACTTTTGTCTGTCTCAATTCCCCTGTGGTTCTACAAAAACTATTGGGGCTGCAGAAGGATTATGAAAACTATTTCCTTACTTATGACTAAAATAGTATAGAACTACAAGAAACTGTCAAAATAAATAAAAGCATCAGTAAAAACTGAAAAAGAGAACTCCAAATCTTTGCTTGAAGAATACTGAGAAGTAAGAAGTACAAGATTTCCATGAATGTAGTTGATGATGAGACGGTGACTGTGGAAAGCTTACAGCACTTACTGCTCTTCCAAAGTACTGAAGTTTGAACCCTAGTACTGAGCTCACTCACCTCACAACTGCTTCTAATTCAAGTTCCTGGAAATCCTACACCCTTTTCTGACTCCAGGTTCTCACATGCATGGGCACACAAACACAACACACTGACAGAAACTATAAACTTTAGGGAAAAAAAAAGTTTACATAAATGATAACCAGAAAATGCTTAGTCACATAAGTCTAATTACCAAGAAGGCTTTTCTACCATATGTGTGTGTATACATATATATATATGTATACGTGTGTGTATACATATATATGTATATATATATACATATATACACACACATATATATATATATCAACTGTTCAATATGACAACTCTTACAAGTTAAATTACTAGGGCAGAAAAAGGATTTTTCACAATGCTTACATGCATAAGTCTTCATTCTTGAGTGAATTCTTTCATTGATGGAATGATCATAAAGTTGACTGAACAGTTTCCTCATGCTTTACATGAAAACACTTTCTCTCCAGTGTGAATTCTTTCATGAGTAATATGGTAAGAGGGACTGGTGAAGGATTATCCACAGGTTTTACATGCATAAAGCTTCTCTCCAGTGTGAATTCTTTCATGAGAGTTGCAGCACCAACTGAATTTGGCAAATGTTCTCTACAATGTTTACATGTTTAAGGTTTCTCTCCAGCGTGAGCCCTTTCATGCTTGTTACGATAGCCAGAGCTGGTGAAGGCTTTCCCACAATGCTTACATGTGTAAGGCTTCTCTCCAGTGTGAATTTTCTCATGACAGTTACGAGAACTCAAAATGGCAAAGGTCTTGCCACAGTGCTTACATGCATAAGGTTTCTCTCCAGTGTGACCCCTTTCATGAGCACTACACCAAGTAGAACTGATAAAGGCTTTTCCACAATGCTTACACACATAAGGCTTCTCTCCAGTATGAAGTTTTTCATGAGTGTTACGAGAACTCAAAATGGCAAAGGTCTTGCCACAGTGCTTACATGCGTAAGGCTGCTCTCCAGTGTGAATTCTTTCATGAATGTTACGATAACTGGCTTGGGAGAAGGCTTTTCCACAGTGCTTACATGCGTAAGGCTTCTCTCCAGAGTGACTTCTTTCATGAGTGATAAGAGAACCCAAAATGACAAAAGTTTTGCCACAGTACTTACATGCATAAGGTTTCTCTCCAGTGTGAATTCTTTCATGAACGTTCCGATAACTGCAATTGTTGAAAGCTTTTCCACAGTGTTTACATGTGTAAGGCTTCTCCCCAGTGTGACTTCTTTCGTGAGTGATACACCCAGTCAAACTGGCAAAGGTTTTGCCACAATGCTTACATGCGTAAGGTTTCTCTCCAGTGTGAATTCTTTCATGAATGCTACAAGAAGTGGGACTAAGGAAGCTTTTTCCACAAAGTTTACATGCATAAATCTTCTCTCCAGTGTGAATTTTCTCATGACAGTTACGAGACCTCATAATGGCAAAGGTTTTGCCACAGTGCTTACATGCGTAAGGTTTCTCTCCAGTGTGAGTTCTTTCATGAATGCTGCAATAACTGGAACTTCTGAAGGCTTTTCCACAGTGCTTACACATGTAAGGCTTCTCTCCGTTGTGACCCCTCTCATGAGTGTTGCACCAGCTAGAACTGGTGAAGGCTTTTCCACACTGCTTACACGCATAAGGCTTCTCTCCAGTGTGAGTTACTTTATGTTTCTCAAAACACGAAGCATACTTAAATGTTTTCCCACATTGTTTACAAGTGTATTTTTTCTCTCCAATATGACTTTTTTCAGGGGTGATAAGGTCACTGGAATCAATGAAGGCTTCTTCACTGTGGTTATGAGCAAACGATTTCACTTCTGTATGGATTCCATTATCTTCTGCACTACATGTATAGCTCCTTAATATTTTCCCATTGAGTTTATCTCCACATTGTGTTCTCTTGTGAGGCTGATCAGAAAGGAGATTCCTAAAGGCTTCCTTACATTGTTGATTCTTATAAGGTTTCTCTCTGGGAAAAGTTTCAAGTACCTGAAGTGATTCCGAATGACTGGTATTTTCCCAATGTTTCTGATGTGTAAAGGACTCCTTACAGTGAGATTGTTCCCCTTTAGATTGGTTTCTGAGATATACAGGTGAGAATGAATGACCAATGATGCTTCTTACATGCAACTGGCTTTCATATCCTGTTATTGCAGGAGGCATGTCTTCATTAACCATATTCTTTAGAATTGGCTCAAGGTTGTCATCACACTGAATATTATATTCATATCCACAATCTTTCTCAATCAACTGAGTTCTGCAAGAAACGAGAAGACAATTACTCTAAAAAAAGGGAAACACTGAAGGCTACTAGAAGTCTGCTACAACTTTACTATTAGAGAGGTTGTAGCATAATGCCTCCTATGTTGAGGACAGTGTAACCATTTGTGAAATCCATTATCTGTAAAGAAACAGAGTGTTGACTATGGAGGTAGCAGAATGGTGGTGGTGGTTGTGGTGGTGCACACCTTTAATCAAGCACTAGGGAGGCAGAGGTGGACAGAATTCTGTGAGTTCAGTACCAGCCTGATCTACAGTGCTAATTCCAGGACTGCTAGGGCTAAAAAAGAGGAACCCTGTGTCAAAAAAAAAAAAAAAAAAAAACAAAACAAAAAAAAACCCAAAACCAAACAAACACATAGTTTTGGAGGTTAAGAGCAATTCTTGTTCTTCCAATAGACCAGGGTTTTATGACCAACATTTATGTGGAGAACTCACAAATTCCTGTTAGTCTAGAGTTGAAGAATTTATTGGTGTTTTCTGACCGCCACAAATCTTTTTACCATAAGAAGTGTACAACGTACACATATGCATACACCTAACATAATTAATGGACATAAATGGAGTAAACATCCAGTCACAGGTCTTAGCATTAAGAGAAAGTTATGACATTCACATAAAGTTGTGGAACACTGTGGCACTTGGCATTCTATGTCCTCAACCTGTGTTGGTTAGTTTGTAATCAACCAGAAGCATCTAGGGTCATCAGAGAATAGGGACCCTTCATTGAGAAAATGGCTCAAAAACACTGGGCTGTAAACAAGTCTTCGGGAGCATTTTCTCAGTCCTGACTCATGAGGGAGGGCTTAGACGATAGTGGGATGTGTGCCCCTGCACAGGTGGGTATGAGTTTTATAAGAAAGATACCTCAGGAATCCATGAGGTGCAAGCTAGTAAGTAATATTCCCCCCATAGTCTCTAGTTCCATTCCAGTCTCCAGGTTCCTGCCTACTCTGAGCCCTTGTCCTGCCTTTCCTTGTTGTACTGTAACATGGAAGTGTAAGTCAAAATAAACCCCATTGCTTCCAAAGATGACTTTGGTCATGGTGATTATCACAGGAACAAAGAGGACTCTCAAACAGAAGTTGGTTACCAGGTTCACGGGGTATTCATTTACCAGAGCTGACCACGTGGCTTTTAGGTCTGTGAAAATGTCTAGAAACTTAGGTTAGATGACCTTAGTCACTGAGTCTGAGAATAAAGAGCTGTCCCAGGAGCTTGGAGGTCAGGAATGCTGACAGTAATGATGGAAGTCTGACTTCTGTGGTTTTAGGGATGATGGAAGGTACCTCAGAGGCTCTACTGGGGCAGTTCCTGTGATATCTCATAAGAACCTATGTTTTCCAATGTTATAGTGTGATTTATATTGTAAGATTAAGAGTATTTAGGAAGAAACAAGCCATGAACGGTTCTAGATTAATAATGTGGGGTGTGTGTGTGTGTGTGTGTGTGTGTGTGTGTGTGTAATGTTGGCAAGAGGTGAAGGGGGTCTAGTTAGTTTCCATGAACTTGACAGAAGCTAGTACACACATCTGAGAAGACTGACAGATATGTCTGTGGAGACATCTCCTGATTCCTATGGATGTTGTAACCTAGAGAGGTGGGCCGGGGTTAAAGGAAGGTGGCTGAATAAGGGATGAGCACACAGTACACAGCATCTCTCCATTACCGCTGCTTCAGTTCCTCTCTGCTTCCCTTTATTATGGAACTGTGACAAGGAAGGGTAAGTAAACTAAACGTGAGTTCCACCTCAGAGTTGTTTTCTTTCACAGTAAAAGAAAGGGAACAAACATAGCACTTTCTATTCAAAGCCTCAAAAAGGTATACAGAATGATTCTAAATAAGTTTAAATATGACAGGAAGATTTTGTGTAGCAAACTCTTGGAAAACCTCTTTCAGATTAATGTTCTATCACGTTAGTGATATTCACAAATTGTAGATGATACAGATTACACAAACAGGGAATGAGATAATTCAGTGCTCTGATATAGGAATTTGGGGTTAGATTCAATGTACAATTAGACAGATATAGATCATTTAGTAGGTTCTTGGTCATCATCTCACTTGTAAATGTTAGATATAAATTGCTTCCTATTGAATATAATTTACCTCAGACTTCTGCAGAGATCTTTGTAGTTCTCTTCAATGTTTTGTTCTAGTCCTTTTTCTAAAATTAAACCCAAAGAATTCATTATAACATCTTCAATATTAAAAAAAAATTACAATCCCACTCTTAAGACATGGGCATGCTCGCTAAATTAACCACATGTTCAATTCAAGGATCCAAATCACAACACTACACACACAAACTGGGAACAGTTGCTCTCTGACTGAATAAGCAATGGGAACAGGTTGTGTTTTTACCTATGGACATAAAGTTCAAAAGTGTCTCCCCCATCACATCTCTGTAGAGTGTCTTTTGACTGGAATCCAACAAAGCCCACTCTCTTGAGGTGAATTTCACAGCCACATCCTCGAAGGTCACAGACTCCTGAAACAGAGCACATATTATATGGTTACCTGTAACTGTGGGCTGACGCTATACAGAATCACTGAGCACTGCGGATTCTGAGGACACTTCTAAATGATGATGTCAATAAAGGTTAATTCCGAAACACCTGTAGAATGCTATCTTGAGTTCTTATTGTAAGAAAGGCAGATACACAGTCTCCGTTACGATTCTGTTGCTGAGATGAGAGCCCATGATCAAGGCGGCTATTATCAAAGACATTATCTAATCTGGACTTCTTTACCCTTTAGAGGGTTGGTCCATGATTACAACGACAGGAAGCAGACAGGCACGGAGCTAGAAGAGTGCCTGCATGTTTTACTCCTGGAAAAGGCAGCAGACAAAAAGACAGACAGAATGCCAGAAATGAGCTTTTAAACCTCAAAGAACACCCCCAGTGACATACCTCCTAACTGAGACAAAATTTCCTAATAGTTTTCAATGAGTTTCACTAAGAACTAAGGTTTCAAATACATGAGCCTATGGGGCAAGGCACACATACACACAGACACACCCTTGAGATGAAGCCCTTTGTGAACTATATAGGGATTACATCAGTGGAAGGAGCGAGCTGAGAAACTACACAACTACACTGTTTGTGATGGTGTGTGATGTGACCAGCCCCTCCACTGTTGTGCCTTTAATGGACTGTACCTTCAGTTCTGCTTTAAGCCACATTACCCAGAGTCATTTATGACAACTGGATGAGAAGCCCAATACAAGAAGCAGATTTTTTAAAAACTTGAACCCTTGTTGTAAGTAAAACTAACAGGTCCTCTGTTGGCATTAGAACTTGTTGTGGAAGGAACATGGAAGAACTGGCAAGAAAATTCTCTTTAGACAAAAACAAAACAACCTGAGAACACACAAAATGCAGAACTGAACGAATCAGTCAGGGAGACACTTAGAGGACAAAACTGCTAAAAATAAATGCCTACAGCAGAGACAGGTGTCAGCAAGGTTCAGTGGGAAGTGAGGATTTAGTCAGGAACTAGAGGAAGAGCCGTTCCTGTGTTATTGAATTCAAGAATATAACTTCATTCTTCTGTACATCAGAGAGTTTGAAATGAACTTGAAAGCAAAGATTGTCAAGTCCTTGGTAGAAGAAAAGAATACAAGCAAGTAAAATTTTCAACAAGGAGAACTGCTATCAGAGATAACAAGATTAATAGTCATTGGGACAAGTGTAGAGCAGACAGCTGAGCACATGGAACTCCATTGGCATGGTCTCTTCACACAGTCCTCTCTGAACAATGAACTTAGGGATCTGTGGGTATCCTTCACAGAAGAATTATCTTTGGTGTGCTGTGTCTATGTCTGCTTTTAAAATAGCAACAAGTTACTTCTTTTAGTTATGCCTCAGTAACTCCTCATTGCCTTCAAATACCTTTGGAAAACATAGGATAATGTGAAATAAGCTGATTTGAAATGAAGTAGTTTGAGGTGTATGTGCAATAGAGCAAACTGTTCTCTGGGGAATGCTCAAGAAGAATTTTTCTTTTAATGTTTTCACAACTTCCTCTTCTAAATAAGTGGGCCTGCACAGTTCTATGATGTAGGAGGTCTTTCTGTCTATGTGCTGCATTCATTGGTGAATAAAGGAACTGCTTTGGGCCTATATCAGAGCTATAGGGAAACAGCTAGGTGGGGAAAACTAAACAGAATGCTGGGAGGAAGAAGGCAGAGTCAGAGAGGGATGCCATGGAGCCACCAGAGTCAGACATGCCAAATCTTTGCAGGTAAGACACTGTCACGTGGCCATGTACAGATTAATAGAAATGGGTTGAATTAATATAAGAGTTAGCCAGTAAGAAGCTAGAGTGAATGGGCCAAACAGTTATTTAATTAATATAGTTTCTATGTGATTATTTCGGGTGTAAGCTAGCCGGGCAGCCGGGAACCACAAGCAACCTCCCTCCAACAGTACTAAACTCAGATGACTATGGGAAATGCATGCTCAGTTAACAAGGCTTACCAAATGTAATCCTGTTGGTTCAAACATAGAATCTTTTTGCATGCTGTGTATAGCTAGGACTTAACTATTATCCATTTTTCTCAGGTTCACCTAAAGATACCATTGCTGCCAAATTACAGGAAATAATTTTAAGAACATGACACATCCCCAAGAGGTGAAATTAGTGGGTATTGGTCTTTTGGTGGGTTACGGACGCTTGTCATTACAAGCTGTTATCAGTTATAGTCAGGGAGGAAACTAAACAATGGAGGTAAGATTAAGAAATTAATTTCTTTCTTTCTTTCTTTTCTTCTTTCTTTCATCCATCCTTCTTTCTCTCCTATCTAGTGAAAAAATAAGGAGGCAGGGAATATAGGAATGACAGAATAAAAGGGTAGATTATTGAGTCTACTTTTATGCTTAAAAGAAACTACTAGTCTCAAATATTTTACACTGGTATGGATTTCAGTATATCTATACAAATTTAAGGTTTTTTTGTTATAATATACTGTACATATGTTTCTACTCTTCTTTAAGGTATTGTAGTATGCAGCTCATTTTGAAATGTAATGTGGTGTGGGAGAATTGTCTGTATTCTGTCAATCATATTTTAAATAAAAGTTGATTTGCCAGGCAGGAAGTATAGGCAGGTCAACCACACAGGAAGTAGAGGCGGGCGATGAGAATAGGAGTATTCTGGGAAGCAGGAAGCTCCCTCCGCAGTTCGGCCCAGACCACTGAAGAAGCAAGATGTGAACTACCCTGCTGAGAAAGGTACTGAGCTATGTGGCTAAAAACAGATAAGAATAATGGGTTAATATAAGCTACAAGAGCTAATAAGTAGCCTGAGCTAATGGGCCAATCAGTATTATAACTTATTGAGATCTCTGTGTGATTTTCTTTGGGGCTTGCCGGCTGTGGGGAACTGGGCAGGACATAAACGCCAACAAGCAGGCCCCTTCATGTTACAGTAACGTAAAGTATAAAGTCCTTGAAAGCTATTATTACAAACTGTTTAGGATTATTAAGAAATGCAGGTTAGTCAGGCGGTGGTGGCGCACGCCTTTAATCCCAGCACTCGGGAGGCAGAGGCAGGTGGATCTCTGTGAGTTCGAGGCCAGCCTGGTCTACAAGAGTTAGTTCCAGAACAGGCTCCAAAGCTACAGAGAAACCCTGTCTCGAAAAAAAACCAAAAAAGAAAAAAAAAAAAGAAATGCAGGTTAATAGTTATTCATCTATAACAATCAAACATTTAGTCATGTTAGGTATGTTTTCAGGGTTAAGCAGAGATATATTTTAGATAGATAGGTGGTCTTCAAACACTTCAGAGATCTACATAATATGGCATTTAAGATGTTTTAAAAACATAGGGCTTTTCATGATAGTGAGATATGTATGCTCCTGGCAGTACCAATATATTTCGGTGAAGATGGTGGACATTAAAGAAACCCATATGGAGTTTGCTTTCAACATGACAAAGCTAGCCACTAGGCAAGAAATTTTCCCTGCCTCGATTACTGACAGTATGCTGTCTAAACTGGACAAGCAGAACACAATGAAAGTCTACTGCTAAGCCTTGCCAAGACAAGGTAGGATAGTTCCTCAAAATTCAGATTGTGTAAGTCTACAGGCTAAAGATGGATGCCCCATGATTGCAGAGGAAACTTGGGTGAAGCCAGCTGTGTCTGTCATTTCTATGGTTTTGGAAGTTGCTTTTTCTGCCCTTCTTGTTTACTCAGGAAATAGTTTAGCCTTCCCTGGTCACTGATAGGGTTAAAGACTAGATAGTTACAGTTTTACTGTTTTCCTCATTACCAATCAGAAAAGAAACTCACAAAAGGGAAGCACAGTTCATAAAGGTTAAGAGACATAAAAGCTTGAGTTGTTTATCTAAGAAAATGTTTTTAGGTCTAAAAAGATATTTTAGGTTACTAATACAAGTTATGGTAGAAAGTGGTTTAGATACAAAAGTTTGGACTCACCAAGATAGATAGATAATAGAGTACTTTTTCTAAAGTTGTCAAATAAAAATAAACTGGATATTATGAATGTAATTCTTACCTGTATAGTATACAGTTTAACTGAGAGTTAAAACCTCTCCTTTTTTATTTTAAACAAAAAGGGGAAGTATTGGGGGTATCTGATCACACAATATGTGAAGATGTGTCTCTCTGTTCTTCCTTACCTGCCTAAGGCACTTCAGATTGGTTTAATAAAGAACTGAATGGCAAATAGCTAGGCAGAAGATAGGTCAAACTTTCGGGCAGAGACAGGAACTCTGGGAAGAATCTGAGGGGCGGGGCATTCACCAATCAGATGCAGAGGAAGTCAGACATACATACTGAGGAAAGGTAATGAGCCACATGGCAGAATGTAATTAATATAAACAGATTAATTTTAAGAGCTAGTTGGGAACAAACCTAAGCTAATGCCAAGCGTTCATAATTAATAAGTCTCTGTGTCATAACTTGGGAGCTGGTGCTCCAAAGAAAGACCAGCTAAAGGCACAGGTACACATCAGAATCCCACTCAGCAGAAAAGAAAACCAAAATGGAATTTGCAGGGAAAGGGATGTAACTGGAAATGTAATTATAACAAACCATGTAACCTATGCACGCAAAGTTAAATGCTGTCTGTATTTCCTTTATATGGTTCTATGTCTGATCTGTTACCCATGTTTCAAAACTGGATGAGTATCTATAGAGACCACGGAAAAGAAACATTTCATGAGATCTGTGGGGGTAGCAGAATGCGTGGGATGTGTAGATAGTGTGGTGGATATAGGACTGAAGAAGAGAAAACAAGCATGGGAATGGGAGAAAGAGTTTGGAGTATCAAGGTTTAGTTATAAAGTGATTTCCAGCCCAGTCTTCTGTTACACAAGTATCCCTGCATTAAAAAAAAAGGATAATCCAGCAAGGAGGTATAAGCCTGTCATCCCAGAATATATGAGGCAGAGGAGGAGGATGTATGAGTTCAAGGCTAGTCTAGTGTGTACCAGGAGTTCCTGTGTTATAGAGGGAAACCCTGTCACCAAAAGCAAAATGAAATAGAGAAATGACAATAAATATTACACATAAATTAAAAGAAAAATCAATGTAAATGCAAACAAAAGTGTAATAAATACATTATAAATATAAAGCACACTGAAGTCAACTATGCAGCACAATTTAGACTCAGCATCACCAACCCAGAGGCCCAGCAAGATCTATATTCAGACAAGTTCATCCAAAGACTCAGTTAAAAGAGCTAGGGATGCCGGGCGATGGTGGCGCACGCCTTTAATCCCAGCACTCGGGAGGCAGAGGCAGGCGGATCTCTGTGAGTTCGAGGCCAGCCTGGTCTACAAGAGCTAGTTCCAGGACAGGAACCAAAAAGCTACGGAGAAACCCTGTCTCGGAAAAAAAAAAAAAAGAATCTGCATGATCCCTTTACCTATACCTCAAACTCGCACAGACTGGAAAGGCAAATCGTACAACTTTTAAAAAAAGACTTTAGCCGGGCGATGGTGGCGCACGCCTTTAATCCCAGCACTCGGGAGGCAGAGGCAGGCGGATCTCTGTGAGTTTGTGACCAGCCTGGTCTACAGAGCTAGTTCCAGGACAGGCTCCAAAGCCACAGAGAAACCCTGTCTCGAAAAACCAAAAAAAAAAAGTGCTAGGGATTACAAAGAAGCAGCTTCACAAGGACAGTGGCTCAAGGCTGCCTGCAGGGTGCGCACTTCAAGAGCACATGGGCATAGCATTGCTCTCTCAGACTTCACCTCCACTGGACTGCATAGCACCTGGGGAAACTTCAGGGGCTAGCGAGAAAGGCCTCCAAAACAGCTAGTGTTGCAAATCACATGCTAGGTCTCAAACCCTGGACAAATTGCTAAAGTGTCTATTAACATATCAAAGAGAATGCTGGCTGCCAGTCCACCTGTTACAGTGTCGACTGGACTGGCATACCTCACTCCTACCCAACCCAGTGATTAGGCTGGGTTTTCCTTTCCCCAGCTTCTCTGATTCTTATAATTCAGTCATTTGGGCTACTCTGGTATCTTGGCCTCTCTGCCTCTTGGCCACCTGATACCCTGATCTCCTTCCTCTCTTCTATTTGTTTCTTGCTTTCCCTACTCTCTCTCCTAACATGACCTAGTTAATTCTGGATCACTCCAGATGCCCCTGGCTGCGCTCTCTCTCTCTCTCTCTCTCTCTCTCTCTCTCTCTCTCTCTCTCTCTCTCACACACACACACACACACCATCTCCTCTACCATATATGGGAGCAGTCATATTCTCTTCTATTTTTCATTCACCTGCCCCCATCCCCGGATTCCAGAAGCTCAGGGCACACTCACCATTCTGTGCATCTGATATATCTAGGTGTCCACCTGAGGATGCCAGAAGTCAGCAGAACACAAAGTCACCCAAAACAGGTGCTCAGGAGAATACCCTTTTCTAAGAAAAAGAAAACAAAATATAAAGCTCCAAGTACATTCCAACACAGCAACAATATATAGGGCTTGATAGGGAACCTCAGATATTAGAGATGAGGTCTTTCATTTCATTTTCAATATATTCATTCTCTGCCAATATACTTAAAACACACCAACGAGGGAATACAATTACTCACTGCATGGACAAAATAGACATACATGGCAGGAGTATTCCAATTGGATTCTGAGTTATGAAAAGCATCTCTTAAATTTCAGAAAAGGTTTTCTTTGCCCAAGGTCATAAAGAAAACCTCCAGTCACTAAATTACACCCAAACCTCAGGATCTCACAGACTGCTAAAAGTAAAATAAAATAAAAATTCACAATGGCCATTCTTTAGTGATGATACAAAGATACTAAGTCACTTAACCTTGGAACCTCATTCTGGCTAGTATTGCTTCCAGGACCATGAATAACTCCTTCAACACCACAATAGTCATTAGACAAATAATGTCACTCACATGAACATTAAGACTTATTTCATTTCATGTGTATGAATTTTTTTTCTTATTGCAGGTACCTCAGTGTACTTCATATGTGTTTGGTGTCAAGGGAAGCCAGAAGACATTACATTCCCTGAAAGTGGAGTCATAGACTGTGTGAGTGGATTCTGAGAATCAAACATGGCTCTCTGGAAAAGAAATCTGTGCTCTTAACTGCTGACCCATCTCTCCATCCCTTATTCTCGTTAAGATTTTAACAGAAATAAACAGTAAAATTCACCAATACTTTCTTTAGGTGTCTATCAAATTGGGTCTCAAAACATGACCATCATAGATGCTCTTCATATGAGAGGGAGTGTTTTTGGCCAATTTTAGCAATAATGTGCGCGCGCGCGCACACACACACACACACACACACACACACACCCCAAAACTACCAGTATCATTGAAAGAACAACAAAAACAAATTAAAAAGAATTAACAGGGCTGGGGAGATGGCTCAGAGGTTAAGAGCACTGGTTGCTCTTCCAGAGGTCCTGAGTTCAATTCTCAGCAACCACATAGTGGCTCGCATCTGTAATGAGGTTTGGTGCCCTCTTCTGGCATGCAGGTATACACGCAGGAGAAACACTGCATACATGATAAATAAATAAATCAACAAACACTGCTGGTTGATATCAATGGTCTGAATTCCCCGAATAAAAACACACAAACTAACAGGATGGATGTGGAAACAGGGTCTGTATGCTGCTTCCAGGAAATGCACTTCAACATCAAGGATAGACATCACCTCCAGGAAAAGTGATAGAACAGATTATTCCAAGAAAATGGATCCAAAAGTAAGCCAATGTAGCCATTTTATTTTATTTTTTAATATTTATTTATTTATTTATTTATTATGTATACAATATTCTGTCTGTGTGTATGCCTGCAGGCCAGAAGAGGGCACCAGACCCCATTACAGATGGTTGTGAGCCACCATGTGGTTGCTGGGAATTGAACTCAGGACCTTTGGAAGAGCAGGCAACACTCTTAACCTCTGAGCCATCTCTCCAGCCCTTCAGTGTAGCCATTTTAATATCTGACAAAATAGACTTCAAACTAAAACTAATCAGAAGATACAGGAAAAGACACCATATATTCAAAGGACATTTCTATTCTTAACATCTATTTCCCAAAAACAAGGGCTTCTAAGTTTGTTTAAACAAGCAAACAGAAACACAAACACTGCTACAGCTTAATTGACCTATTGACGCTCACACAATAATAGTGAGAGACTTACTATTCCACTCCCAGCAATACACAGATCATCCACATAAAGCTAAGCAGAGAAATGCTGGATCTAAGTCACAGTATAAACTAAATGAACTAAAGAAATACAAAACATCTCACCCAAATTCAAAAGAATATACCTTATATTCGAGACCCCATGGAACTCTGCAAAATGATTACATATTTAGGCACAGAGCAAGTCTACTGAGAAACAACAAAACTGAAATACAATCCTGCATTTTATCTAAGCATCATGAAGTGAAACTGAGTATCAACAAGAGAAACCACAGAAAACTTTACTCCATGGGATGTGAACAACTAACTACAGAATAAACAATTATATGGATAAAATTATACAATTTACACTAATAAAAATATGTCAAGACAGAATTCATAAATGAAAGACCCTCTAGAATTGCATGAATACACAAAATGCACAAACTTAGGGAAGGCAATGATGACATTTCTAAGATGCACATTCATCACACAAATTGCCTACATACAAAAAAAATCAAACAGATCTCAAGAATAACTTAACAACACACTTGGAATATCAAGAAGAAATCACACTCAAAATGAGTAGAAGATAATATGTAATCAAACTCAGGGCTGAAATCAATAAAATACAACTAACAAACAATACAAACATCAGTAAAATAAAGTTTTGTCACTGAAAAAAAAATGAGATTGGCAGACCCTTGTCCAAATTAACTAAACAGCACAGAGAAGAACCATATTAACACAATTAAAAATGAAAAGGTATTCAAGAAATATCTGACAAAATCCAACAACTCTTCATTGAGGTCCTTCTGTCTATGTGTTGCTTTTATTGGTTAATGAATAAAGAAACGGCTTTGAGCCTATAGCAGAGCAGGACAGAACAGAGCTAGGTGGGGAAAACTAAACTGAATGCTGGGAAAAGGCAGAGTAGGGAGAAGCCATGTAATCCTGCTGAATAAAGATGCCAGAACTTTACCCGGTAAACCACAGCCTCATAGCAATACACAGATTAATAGAAATGGGTTAAATTAATATGTAAGAGTTAGCCAGTAAGAAGCTAGAGCTAATGGGCCAAGCAGTGATTTAATTAATACAGTTGCTGTGTGATTATTTCAAGAGTCTGGGCGGCCTGCTACTACACTTCATGATAAAAATCCAGGAGAAATTAGAGATTCAAGGGGCATGCTCAACATAATAAAGGCAGTTTACAGTGATCCCAGGAGCAACAACTTAGATGAAAGAAAGACAATTCTACAACCCAAAACAAGACAAGGTTGTTCACTCTCTCTACACCTATATTATGTGGTCCACTTTTTTTAATAACTTATTTTATGTGCATTGGTGTGAGTGTGTCAGATCCCCTGGAATAGAGTTACAAACAGTTGTGAGCTGCCATTGGGTGCTGGGAACTGAACCTGGGTTCTCTGAAAGAACAACCAGTGCTGTCAAACACTGAGCCGTCTCTCCAGTTCGTGGTCCATTTTTTCTTTTAACTATGCTGTTTGAGTTCCTGATATTTAGTTGCCTTATTTTTAATTTGATATATATTCCAGCCACAAATCCTCTGACATATGTATACCTTACAAAGATTTTCTGTGAAATGCCTCTCCTCTGAGTTCCTTTTCTTTGTTGTCCAGAAACTTTTCAGTAGGAGGTGACTTCAGTAGAATCTTGCAAAACAGGATAAATATATAGGCATATAGCCAGTGGGGATAGTACTGATTATGTGATGTGAATGAACAAGGAGGAAATACTGGAGGCCGAAGGTTTAAATATGGATGAAAGCAGAATAGAGGAAAGTAGGGTTAGGAAGTGGGTTAAAGAAAGCTACATATGTATTTTAAAAGCCGTCTGAAACACCACTAGCTTGTAAGCTACTTAAAAATACCTTTATGGGGGAAGAGCAGAGCATCACTATGAAGTCCTGGCTCTCCTGGAACTCTGTCTTTCTGTGTAGACCAGATTTTGAATTCTGCATATAGGAGAGCAGTCTAACCACAAACCCACAAAGCTCTGAGCAAGCCACTATCACCACACATTAGAGAAAAAGCTGGTCCCAAAATCCACGAGTGACTAAATAAAATGTCAGTGTCAGGCACACGTCACTGGTCAGAGAGGGTTCCAAGGCACAAAACGATATAGCCTATTGTTATTGCTGTTGGTAGCCCAGAAAAGGAAAATGATAAAATCCTACTGCTAAAGACACAACACTTGTGGATTGCACGACACAGAGAAATCAACCACGAGCTGACCAGGAAAGTCCCAGTTGCCCATCGGTCATAGTGTTGAAATATACTATGAAACCAGGGTATCCTGAGGTAAACCGGAATGCTACAAAATAGATGCCAGACAAGATATGCCAATAGGAAAGAATATTGATGAAGCTAAGCAACTATTGCCAGTTAATTTCAGGCCTGTTCCACAGAAGGGAAAACATACCTGGTACTTTAACAGAGTTAAAACCCATGGCTACGGAAGTCATAAGTTCTCAGAGAGAACCTACTGTTTTTCTAAGTGGTTGTGTTGACACACTGCCTTCTAAATATTTGTGATCCATCCATAGATTTCTGCTGCTAACAACCTGGCTCAGAGAAGCTTTTTATTGTAGTAATGGTAGTTTATACAGAGATGCATTGCAATTTAAATTGTAAAAACAAGGGGCTGGAGAGATGGCTCAGTGGTTAAGAGCATTGCCTGTTCTTCCAAAGGTTCTGAGTTCAATTCCCGGCAACCACATGGTGGCTCACAACCATCTGTAATAGGGTCTGGTGCCCTCTTCTGGCCTACAGACATACACACAGACAGAATATTGTATACATAATAAATAAATAAATAATATTAAAAAAACAATAAATTGTAAAAACAAGCAACCATGACTACTCAGCATAGACGTGATAATTCTATCTGACCCCTAACCCTGAAAGCTCAGAAAACATTGCAAAAGGGGGAGCAGAAGTGTGAAATGCTGGGTTCTGCATGTGACACAGCTGTTGCACACCTGAATTCACAACTGCTGTGGCCACACTCATCAGATCTCCATGTGATCCTGGCTGTGAAAAGCTCCAGCAATGCACGGAGGTGGACTTTGAAGCCCCAGCCCTTACTAAGATGCTAGTTTTGGTTGATGGATTCTAGGGAAGGGAGAGTCACTGTTCTTTAGGAATGTGGCCCCGAGCACACTGTAAATAAGGGCTGCAATAATTAGACTTAGTGGGGTATAAGTACATTATTTAAAAAAAATAGGAGCTGTCTCAATACTCTGGTTTATCTAACACTAGCGTAACCTCTGTTATTCTAAGAATAGTTCCTCGTTTCTTTACTCTTTACACCACTTTTGCAGGTGCTAGGATTTCAATCATGAGCCACTATGATTAGCAACACCTAATACTTTTCTTCCCTTCAATCATGGTCTCACAACTGTTCTACACAATCCCTACTATGGAGCTATTTTTCCTGTAGAAGAAATAAAGTTGGGTCATATATTCTACTGTTCTGTCACTGCCTGCTAACCGGTGTGTACACACACACACACACACACACACACACACACAGCACTCACGAGTAACTGACCTTTAAATTGAAATTTGTAATGATAGTTTGTAAGCTTTTATGTATAACACCTTTATTGCAAGAAACTAGGTTTTGCTTAATTTTCCTTAAGCATTATTTTAATTAAAGCAATATTAATTTCAGAAGAGGAAAATGTCTGCTGAGTCGTTCGTCTCTCTTGCGCAAATGATTTCAGGAGGGAAGGACTACATACAAACACAACCCAGGAAGCTGCATCAACTTCCTCATTCCCATGTCCCTTCCCATGTCCTATGAAGGGTCCCAGACAGTTTGCTCCCAGTGCATAGCAGGAAAATCAGTGTCATTTGCTGTCTGTGCTCATGACCAGTGTTGTCTGCTGAGATCAGACTCTGGTCTCTTTCCACCACAACACAGCTCAGCTTCTACATAGAATTCAACCCCAGTGGCAGTGATGAAGCTTCATGAATATCCTTGCACCTCAGTGGACATTTGAAACAGGGAAGTAACAGCACCTCTGACTGTCTAGAGAAACAGAAAACCTGGATATTCCTGATTTAAGATCCTAATTCCAAACTCAATACAGTTGATTGATATCCTTAAAAGGGATAAGGGTAGAGGAATAATGGGATTGAGGGAATCCCTAGGTCTGTGCAGACACAGAACAGAAATGGGCCTGCTATGCAAACACAAGGGTGTGGAATGAGGTGAACACATTTGTGGTTTTTTACATCTCAAGCTTCAACTTATCCATTTTCTAATGATTTTTAATGAAAATAAAATTTAACTGCTGTATACTTTACTAAACCTTGACAGTGAATGATTTTAAATAAACTTAAGACTTGATTTTTAATTAGAGATATGACGTATCTACTGGAAACTATAAGCAATTATTTTGAAGAAATGTACTGCCTGGGGTTTATGTTTTAAGGATATTAACTACTTAAGAAAGTCTGAGATCACAGGGATGAGTCATTTGCTCAATCTTTACATTTTAGGAATCACGGAGACTAAAGGATCAGCTCTGAGGTGAGGGCCTTGTTGACAATAATGAAATTTTGTCATACAAGTTACTATGTCTTAAAAGAAACAAGAACATCTTAGACTTCTTATAGCCTCAGATCTGAGATTATGACTAACTTAATAACATATTGACTAATGTTTTATCTAACTACAATAAAAAGGAAGCTTTAATTATACTGTGAACTAAAAGAAATTTAGGCCAACCTGGAAGTTTTAATTTAAAGATCACTTAATTATAAGCTGAATTGTAGAATGGAAATTATATAAAAACACAAGTACAAGAAAACACTACATATACACACGTATCTTCAAGATCATTTTAAAGACAAAGATATTGTAATATTTTTCAGTTGTAGCTTAGGCTATTGTTTAGATCTTAGTTCATATTTTATTAGCATTACCCATCCTGAATCGAAAGCCTGTCTTTTAGAAAACATGGTTATAATCTGAGTAGAACACCTTGATGTCAAAGACATGGATAGAGCCTAATCTCATAATTATTAAGGTTTAAGTACACAGAACAGACATCAGCTTTCTATTTAAATTAGTTTTTTCCTGTTAATTTAAATTGGACAAGACCAGAACTTGGAAAAACCTGTCATTAAAGAGGAGTCTTACTTTTTATGAGTTAAAATTTATCTTAGAAATATTAATTATTGTTAGCTTAATACTTAAGAGCATAGACAACTTTATTTAGTTAGAAACAACTGATTTCTAGTCGATTTGATACTACATAATTTACATAATTTAATAACTGCCTAAGACAAATAAGAACATTGCAGTTTTCTAGACGATCAATGGATAAAAGACACAGGGGGAAAGAGAATACCCTTATTGAGAAGCAGCTCAATTTCACAGTATTCTAAAATGCATTTATCGAACTCAAAATCCAGCACTTTAGATCACGTCAGTCAAAACACTGAGCAGAATGGGATTGGTCTTCAAGAAGCCAACCCCAGCTAAGTAGGTATCAGCAACTGGTGACTTGGGGTGTGTGTGTGTGTGTGTGTGTGTGTGTGTGTGTGTGTGTGTGTGTGTGCAGAGCTATTTTTCTTCTGGAATGTGACCACTAGTAGGTTGTCCATTCCCTGTGGATGGCCACACACACTTGGACAGCACTAAGCGAACCCATGAGTTATAGAAAACAAAGAAAAAGAGGAAAGAAGGAAGGAAGTGAGGGAGGTAAAGAGAGAGGAAGGAAGAAAGGAAGAAAAGAAGGAAGGGAAAGGAAGAAAGGAACAAATAAAGGCAGACAATAAAAACAAAAACACACAAAATTAAGATTCAAGTATTCTTAGGGTGTACAGGCTAACTATGATTAACATATATCACTTATATGTAGGACATTCCAAGGAATAAAACTATATTTAAAAGTTTTGCTCGGCTTTTTAATAACAAAACAACAAAACAGATGTCCACAGAGCTAAAAAACAGTTAAGCAGGTGAAAAGCTTGCCCTGCAACCCCAAAGACCTCAAACCCTATTGAGGATGTGTGCAAAAGTGAATACATACTCACCATTAGTGAGAGTTTAACATGCTGGAATTAACAAGCAAATCAACGTGTGCCTGCCTCAAAAGTAAGAAATAGAAATAGCATCTCACCAAGACAAACCTCTCTGGGCTTCTCCTGAAAAGAGTCCGCACACTACAACAGATACATGCACACGCATGGTGATTGATGCTCTAGTCCCAGTTGGTGAAAAAGGAATCAGCGTGGATCTTCATCAGGTGATGTCTGGATAATGGAGATGCGGCACATAAATATAATGATTTCCACTCAGCAATGAAGAAAACTGAAATGAAATTCCCAGCAGATGGGTGATAATGGAAATGTAATTACACTGAGTCAGGTAACCAGAGCCCACAAAGTAAGGCATGGTGATGCAAGACTTTCATCTCAGAATGCATGAAGCAGAGAAGGGCGATCTCTGAGTTCAAGGTTAGGCTAGTCAACACAAGGAGATCCAGGGCTACAGTAAGAAAAACCCTACTGCCAAAAACAAAACAAAACAAAACAGATCCTAATAGCCAGGCAGTGATGGAGAAACCCCGCCTCCGAAAGAAAAAAAGAAAAATATTAATTACAAATTAACTGAGTATCAAAATAACTACACATAATAAATATATTACAAGTGTATCCCACACTCAAGCCAATGTTCAAACAAAAAACATTTTCTCTACTAGGTAGAAAGCTCACTTGTTTTTCTCTCAGATGAATATTCTGAAGCTTCCCAAATGGTCAGAAATTACACTACCTACATAAACCAACTATCCAGAGGCAAAGGGAAAGGGATGAAATATTAATTTTTTCCCAAGGACTGAAAACATGGAAATAACTTGTTAGAAAATTGACACTCGTTAGGTGGGGTAGTAGTGGCGCACGCCTTTAATCCTAGGGACTAGGGAGGCAGGGACAGGCGAATCTCTGTGAGTTCGAGGCCAGCCTGGTCTACAAGAGCTTGTTCCTGGACAGGCTCCAAAGCTACAGAGAAACCCTGTCTTGAAAAACCAAAAAAAGAAAAAAGATAAAAAAGAAAATTAATTGACACTCGCAATCCCTTTTGTTTAAAGCAGCGTACAGCAAACATACAATGCCAATTCCATAAAGCTCTTTCCGAGCTTCACTGGCCTTTTCTGTAAAGTTGGAGAAAACGTTTCAAAATTCCAAAATTCTTAAAAGATCACTGCAAAACAAAAATGAAGCAAATTGAAATCTCTCTCTTCAAACTGGTAATTCTGGCCATCTGCAGGTAGGAGGACAATTAAAAATTCTCACAGTTATCATTTGAAAAAATGGAAGAAAAGGGCAAACACCATACAGGATGAGATAGGTGTTAAGGCGATTTGGTGGGAAACTTCTCTAATAGCAAAAAGCATGGGAAACAATTTAAGGGAGACCAGATGAGAGAGGAAAGGGAAGACCAGATGAGAGAGGAAAGGGAAGACCAGATGAGAGAGGAAAGGGATATCCAAGGAGATATCGTGCAAAAAACAAAAACAAACAAACAAACAAAAAAAACAAACAACCGAAAGAACAGACAAACAAACAAAACGTAAATCAGCCCAAACAGAAGCACAAGAGAAGGGAAACTGCAAGGACCAAGCAGGTCCCTACACAGCGCAGTCTGGACACAGCATCACCAACCGCCCGCGCTGCAAAATCTGTGTAGGCGCAGGTTCTCTGTAAGAGTGCTGTGATTGCGATGGAGCAACTTCACCCAGACAGAAGTGCTTGGGACGCGAGGCTCTAGGCTGCCTGCGGGGTGCACACTGCACGCACAGGTGGGCACAGGCATTGCTGAGCCAGGCTCCGCCTTCCACTGGACTGCATGGCACCAGGGAAACTCCAGGTCACTTAACTCCAAAGCAGCTAGAGTCCCACACCCGCCCCCAGGATTCCAACAGCCCAAAGCGCACTCACCATTCCGTGCATCTGACGTGGCCAGGTGTCCTCCCAAAGAGGACTGCACTCAGCAGAAAATAAGGTCACCCAAAACAGGTCTCCCAAGGATCCCGTATATTAAGCAAAGCGTTAAAAAAAAAAAAAAAAAAAAAAAAAAAAAAAAAAAAAAAAATGCTTCCTGGACTCAAGCTCTGACTATCCACGCTCCTCATTGGACAGTTTTTTCTTTTAGTAATATGGTCCCTGATAGGCGAACTGTACGTCAGCCGCTCTGTCACCGTTAAGTGCTAAACATTTTAGAAAAAGTCAGGCGAAAGAACTACTGCCAGTATTTTTAAGGGAGGCAGAGTTTTGTAGTGACCCTGATTCAAACCAAACAAATATGACAGACATGGTGGTAAGCATTTTTTTTTCCTTGACGGGAGTTCGCTTTGTCGATCCCCTTGCCTCTGCCTCCCAAATGCTGGGATTAAATGCGTTCCCCACGCAGCCCAATGAGTGGCAGGCATTTTTAGTCCCTGAAATGTTGAGGAAGTAGCAAGAAGATCACTAAATTGGAGGCTCACTTTATACAGAGAACTTCAGCACATACTACCTAAAAATATCCTGTCTAGAAAAAAATTATTTAAAAAACAAGCAATGCAAAACCAAATAAACTAAACAAAGAACACATTAACATATAGGTCTTGTGCTCTGAAATAAACCTATTCCATTTGAGGATTTCATTGCTTGGTAAGAACATGCTCTGAGATTTTGGGTGCAGTATTCTGAGAATACCCAGTATTCCCCACTTGCTTTTTCTGTGAAGCTGATCTTTTCTTTTCTTTTCTTTTCTTTTCTTTTCTTTTCTTTTCTTTTCTTTTCTGTTCTTTTCTTTTCCTTTTTTCCTGTACATTCCAATTTCTTGACTCAAAGGGAAGAAACAGAACTCAGTATATGAGCAGGGCCAGGTAGATTCAAGCACAGAAACCCCAAATAGGGTTGATAGGAAACCAAAAAGTTAAAGGATGAGACAAAAGCCCATGACAGCCTCACAACCTATGTTTCAAAGTATTATTTTCTACCAATGTGATTGAAACACACTAGTAAGGGAATTTAATTGCTTATTGCGTGGATAAAATAGACATACATATCTTGAGTACTCCATCAGCACGCAAACAGTGGCTCCCAACAGTCTTTGAATCATTTTCTAGGATGTACAATGCCATCTTCCACCCTCTCAGATTCTGAGTTATGAAAAACAACCTTTGAAAATAAAAAAAAATCTTACCCAAGGCTATGAAGAAAGCCTTCATTGACTACAGTAAATACTCCAAAACTTTAGGATCTCACAGACTGCTAACAACGAGGCCCACAGTGGTCATTCTATTCTCTACTGATGATGCAGAGATACTAAATGAATTGGACCTCAGTATGCCTGCTATTGCTTCCATGGTCGCAAGGTAAGTCCCTTTATCACTGTAATATTCCTGAGAATAATAATGTCACTCACATACGCATTAAAGTTTATTTAATTTATCTCAGTGTACCAGTGTTTTTCTTTTTTTTAAATTCATTTATTATGTATATAGTGTTCTGGGCACCAGATCTCATTATAGATGGGTGTGAGCCACCCTGTGGTTGCTGGGAATTGAACTCAGGACCTGAGGAACAACAGTCAGTTTTCTTAACCTCTGAGCCATCTCTCCAGCCCCCACCAGTGTTTTTCTTGCATATACTTCAGTACGCTAATATGTGCTTGGGTCACTGAGAGGACGGAAGATGACATTGTGTACCCTAGAACTGATTCACAGACTGGGGGAGCCACTATTTGAATGCTGGAAATCAAACATGACCCTCTAGAGAAGAAGTCTGTGCTCTTAACTGCTGAGTCATCCATCCCATAATCACATTAAAATTTTAATAAACAGTAAATTTCACAAATGTTTTTTTCAGGAGTCTACCACATTGGGTCTCTCTTAAGGGACTGTTTTGACAAATCTTAGCCTTGATGATGTCACTGACTGTTCTCCTAGATAAGCAATTTCCATATTGAGAAGTTCTCAAATACCTCCTTGAAAAGATTATCACACCTGGGCTTGTTGATCACTTAAACCCAACAGTGAGGGATGGAGGAAGGCAAAAAGCTCTCAGTCATTATGGGTCAGTTCAGAGAGAAATAACCACCGAGAAGATAGCCTGTCGCCCTTGGGCAAATGATTTCAGAAAGGAGAGACTGCATGCCAGGGCTTAACAGAGAAAATTGTTTCAACACCCTGTTACCAAGACCCTCCGAGCGCTATGAAGTGGCCCCATGTTGCTTGCTCCCACTGCACACTTTCCCTGCACTGCAGGAAAGTAGGTATCACTTGCTGTATGTGCTAATGACCTGTGTTGTCTGCTGACATCAGATTCTGGTCCCTTTCCAGCCTTTTGTTTCCTGTACCCTGAAATCTAATACTAAAGAAAATACTATATTTTCTCCAAAGAACTTCATCCAGTAAAATGATTAATTACTGATTGAGTTTTTCTTTACAGAATGTCTAATACTTGGATAAGCAGCTTAGATAAAAACAAATGACAATCCAATTCTAAGCCCATGATCCCCTTCACAGGGCTCTCAAAGGGCAAGTCGAGGAGAACTTTTCCAAAATGCCAATTTTTTCCTCAGAAATGGTCAATGCTTAAGAAATCTGATTTAGAAACTCTCTTCTCTGTGGCTGGGAATCTTGACCTTTTCTCAAAGAGGGAACAATCCAGTCCTCTCGTATGATCTTTTTTCAAAATGACAAGAACACACTCCGAATGATCCATTTTGCTTGGGTGATCTAACCAAACACCAAAGCCTATCTTTGTGTTATGTCAGGCATGGCTTAGGGTTCAGTCAGTACTGAGAAAATATAAAAATCACAAAACGAATGAGAGGAAAACTCTAAATCCTCATCACCGTGGCTCTAAAAGGGACCACTGAGAAAGCATACCACCCATGACCCTTCGCACCAGTCTGTACTTAGTGTTGTCAATTTGACTGCTTGGCAATTTCTGAGAATTGCAAGTTCCAGGCACCGTTTTATACCAAGAAAGTGGCCCCGGAAAAAGTAGTTTCCCTAAGAAAAACAGGGTTAGAGGCTTTGTACTCAGCAGCCTGCTTTGCACACAATTCCAGCACACTGGGAAGAATGGACCCAGTACAAGACTCTAGGATATACTCTGCACATGGCCAGGGGAGCAAACAGTCAGTAGCTCCACAGCCTCAGCAATGCCACAAATGCACAAATTACAAATCCAGAAGTCCTGGACATACTCACCCTCTCTTGCTTCCAATGGATCAGGGTGTCCGATAATATCAGAGAAGAGATGTGATATAATAAGTCCAACAAAACATGCCTCAGCTTATACACAGGATTCAAACCAGTGGCAGTGGTGAGGCGTCCTGAATATCCATGGACATTTGAAGTAGCAGCGTCCCTAAGTGATAAAAGAGACATAAGGTACAGATATTCCTGATTCAAGATCCTAAGGACAAAACCAATGAAGTAGGAATGAGGTCAACATGTTTGAGCTCTTTTCACACACGAGGCTTCCTTCTATTTCCGTTGGCTTGCTTATTTCTTTTTGTGAATCAGCTTCTCTCTATTATGTAGCACCAATTGTCCTTGAACACAGCATAGACCACGGTAGCCTGAGCTCCCATCACCTGTCTCTGCTTTCAGAGCACTAAAATAAAGGGTGTAATGTACCATTTCCTGCTACTCAATCTATTCATTATTTAATGAGAAAATCAAAATATCAAGAAAAGAATACAATTTTTGCATAGCATTGTAACTGGAGGCTTATTTCTCACCTGCCAGTGAAGGCGTAAGTCATAAACAATGCCACACCAGTCTGGAATTATGATTAATAGGGTGGTATTTATTTAAAGGGGAAAAAACTTACAGATCACCGTCAGCCCTCTGTGCAACCAGGAAGGGAGTCTAGTCACCGGCGGAGCAGGAAGTGAAGAGAGAGAGGAGAGGGAAGTGGCCGCTTTTTTAAAGGGAGAGAGACCACGCCCCAATGGGCTGGTATCTCAGCGGGGATAGGCTGGAGGAGTGGGAGGACCTCCCGTAACATGCCAGTTCCCAAATAACTACTCAGAGGCTTAATATTAATTATAAATTAATTATTTATTATCTCAGGTTTATTATTAACTAACTCTTAAACTTAAATTAATCACTTTCTATTATTCCATATCATAAGAAATAGGTTGCAATAATTTTTCTGTTGAATATGAATGTGTTATAATGTATTCTCTGGATTTTATTTTACAAAAAGCACTAGAAGAATATATTGAAGAAGACTCTAAAGATCTCAACAGGAATATGGGGTTATTTATATTCAGTAGAAAATAATTTGAGATTCACGGGACAACTGAGAACCTGACAAATGCTCCAAATATACCTAAGTGAAAAATGATTCTGCACAAATTTCTTTAATGGAGCATTGAACAGTGACATTCAATATTTGTGTATTTCATGTGTGTAATCTACTAATATCACAAATATGTCAGGTGAGACCAAGCCCAAAAAAAGGGTTTCCAGTGGATTATTACACAAAACATCCAATTATATGCAAAGGTTTTACTTTCTGTTCATACTTATGAGGCTTTGAGCATCAGTACTGTGCTTTGTTTGATTTCTTTTGCTGTGACAAAAAAATTCCACAACTCTGTGGTAGAGGAGAATTTTATACTTCCTTGTCACTGTCCCATCATAATGGGAAGCCAAGGCAGGAACTGAAGCATGACTGGAATCTGGAAGCAGGCACTGAAGCAGAAGTGAAGGAAAAATCCTGTTTACTGGAGTGGTCTTCATCCCTAAATCAGGTACCTGCCTTACTCAACGTTGGCCCACATCTCTAGGGGATACCACCCATAGTGCACTAGGACACTCCACCTTGATGTGGGTGGATCTTCTATCTATCTGTTGCTTTCATTGGTTGATTAATAAAGAAAATTGCTTGGCCTGATAGGTCAGAACATAGGTAGGCAGGGAAGACAGAACAGAATGCTGGGAGGAAAAAGGCAGTGAGGTAGACACAATGAAGCTCAGACCCAAGATGGACATATTTAGAATCTTCCTGGTAAGCCACCACCTCATGGTGCTACACACTTTAATAGAAATGGGTTAATCAAGATGTGAGAGTGAGCCAATAAGACACTAGAGCTAATGGGCCAGGCAGTGTTTAAATGAATACAATTTGTGGGTTTTTTTTTTTTGGTTTTTCGAGACAGGGTTTCTCTATGGTTTTGGAGCCTGTCCTGGAACTAGCTCTTGTAGATCAGGCTGGTCTCAAACTCACAGAGATCCACCTGCCTCTTCCTCCCAGGTGCTGGGATTAAAGGCGTGCACCACCACCGCCCGGCAATTTGTGTGTTGTTATTGCAGGTATAAACCTAACCATACAGGAGCCAGGTGGTACAAAAAGCAGGCCTGCTCACCTCATCACCACAAGTGGCACCCAGACGTGGATAACTGTATCCACAGAAAGCCGGAGAAAGCTTGGGAAAGAATAGAGTAAAGCATGTTTTCTTGGTAGCAGCAATTTCTCTGGTCTGCTCTGCTTGCTAGAGGCAAGCAAGCGCTCTCATCTAAGAGAGACTTCCTGACTCTGCTTTAGCTGCAAAACCCTGTAGCTCTTTTAAGAGGTCCTGCCACAAAACACTTAAACCGTGTTGACGAAAAGCTGAACACATGCTTTTTGGTTTTCAGCCATAGCAGGAAAAAAGCTGTGCCATTTTAAAATGCCGGCTTTCTGGGCCATCCTGCCTGGGCAAACTCTGACTCTTTCAGGCAGGCAGTCCGACTGAGTGTGGTCTGTGAGAAGAATGCTGCAGTTTGCTTGCTGGCAGTGGCCTTGAAACGCCATAGAGTTGTAGTGATACAAATGGCTACAGCCATGAGGCTGGAAAGCTAAGGAATGGGCTGCATCCAGCCACCAAAGCCACAGCTTTAGTCCTAATGATATTACTTGGTAAATTAAAGACTCATGTGGTCACAAAAGAGACATATACAGTAAAAGAAAGATCAAAGTAGAAGAAAATGTCTAAATGGTTTACAGTGTGCGAAAAATATATGTAGGCTAAAGGTTAAAGTTCTTAAAGTATAAAAAAAAAAGGAGAGAGTAGTTGGGTGTGCTGGTACACACCTTTAATCCCAAAACTTGGGAGGCAGAAGTAGATTGACCTCTGTGACTTCAAGGTTTAGCAGGACACACCTTTAATCCCAATGCCTAGGAGGCAGAGACACTGTGCCAGAGCCTTGTGGGAACGAAGCCGAAGCCGATCCCTCCTCTCTACACACGTCTTTAATACCAGCAGTTGGGAGGCAGAGGCAGGCAGATCTCTGTGAGTTCGAGGCCAGCCTGGTCTACAAGACCTTGTTCCGGGATAAACTCTGTCTCCAAAAAAAAAAAAGAAAGAAAGGAAGGAAGGAAGGAAGGAAGAAGGAAGGAAGGAAGAAAAGAAAAGAAGAAAAGGAAAGGAAAGAAAAACCTCAGAAAGAAATTCATATGGTCACCATGTGATCAGGGAGGTTCTAGGAAATTTCAGGGAAAGTCAAGTATACAAAGGACATTCCCACAAGAAAGTCAAGGTCATGAGTTCTGGAAGGTCAGGATCCTGGAAACAGAGAGGAACTCAGCTCTTACAATAAATTGAAACTTAATTTTGAATAATAAAGCATAATGTCTCTTGCCTTCACAATGCAGTCAGGAAGGTTTATCAGTTTGCCTTGCAAAGAAATCCTGTGTAAGTTAATATACTGGGTAGGGCAATCAAAAGCAACCCAAGTATAATGTAAAGATTTGCTTTATATTGATCCATTAAGAGTCGTTTATATAAATCTGTGAGGAATTACATTATGTTCCATGTTCTGGTTTTATTTTCCTTTCAGTGCTATTGGTATTCAATATTTAAAGCCCTAAACCCATTTTCATTTGTTCCACCACCAGATAGTTTCACCTTATTCTTTCTTTGTTCACACATTCCTAATATACTGTCTCCAGCTGTATTTTGTCTTGTATTTATAATGCAACAGATCATCACAACCCCACTTATGAAAGCTCTGTCTCTCCTTTAGTTAATAAGGGCCATGACAATTCTGATAGCCTCTGTCTTCTCATAGAAAATCGATTGACATAATAGGCTACTTTTTATGAATGTAATATTTTTAAATTTGTAAAATTTGGCTATTTACAATGTAGGAATTCAAGCCAACTACTAAGACTGAAAATCCAAAATCTCCCCTTGAAACTGATAAAATAGGGAATCTTGTGCCCCCTCTTAGGCAGTGATTATGCCCATCATCAGGAAGGAAATTATTATTCACAATGATTGAGCATAAACCTTTCAGCCCCTTAAGCTTGTGATAGAAATTGAGCTAGAAAAATTAAAAAGTGCAGGAAGTTCTATGGATGGATGTAGAAAGAAGTTTCTTGCCTGGGCTGCCCATTCCAAAATAACCACTCTGAAGCTTATATGAATTAAAAATCCTCAGTCAATAGCTCAGACTTATTACTAGGTAACTGTTGTGGGAGCTGCGGGCCTCTTCCCACAGCACGGCTCCCGGCTGCCTGGCTAGCTTATGCCCCAAAATAATGACACACAAACTGTATTCATTTAAGCACTGCTTGGCCCATTAGCTTTAGCTTTTTTTTTTTTTTGGTTTTTCGAGACAGGGTTTCTCTGTAGCTTTTGGAGCCTGTCCTGGAACTAGCTCTGTAGACCAGGCTGGTCTCGAACTCACAGAGATCCACCTGCCTCTGCCTCCTGAGTGCTGGGATTAAAGGTGTGCGCCACCATCACCCGGCTAGCTTTAGCTTCTTACTGGCTAATTCTTCCATCTTGATTACTTATTTCTATTAATGTGTGTAGCAGCCCATGGTGCACTTACCAGGAAGATTCTAGCCTACGTACATCCTGGGTTGGAGCTTCATCACGTCTGCCTGGGAGAGGGGAGCATGGCATCTGTCTGAGGCATCTTACCTCACTTCCTCTTCTTCCCAGCACTCTGTTCTGTTTACTCCACCCACCTATGTTCTAACCTATGAGGGCCAAGCAGTTTCTTTACTTTTTAACCAATGACCTTCCTCCATCAGGTAACTCTTACATTTAAATTAACCCATGTTTCTATGTTTTGCCATGTGGCTCATGGCTTTTGACCTCGTTTTCTACATGTCCAACTTGCTTGGCTGTTGGCTGTCATCTCCTCTGTCTCTGCCCTTCTTTGCTTCTTATGTTTGGGTTTTCTACTTAGCCTTATTCTGACTGGCCATTGGTCAGTCAACTTCTTTATTAAACCAATCAGAGCATAATTTGAACAGTGTACAGAATATTCCACAGCAGATGAACATAAAAAATTCAGTAGCAGCTGAGAGACTGAGATCTATAGCTCACCTGTGCTTCATTCATCACAGTCTGTGCTACATAATAGAGAGAAGCTGATTCAAAAAAATGAAGTCTACAAACCAAAAAAGGAAATAGATAGGTTGAAACCTAAAATGAAAATGATTCAAACAGGTTTACCTCATTCCATCCTTGTTGGTTTTGTCCTAAGGATCTTGAATCTGGAATATCCAGACATTGCATCTCTTTCATCATGCAGACATACTGCTACTTCCCGACATTAAATACCCACTGAGCTGCTTGGATAATCAGAAAGCCTCACCATTGCCATTGAGTTTGTGTCCTGTGTAGATGCTGAGGTGTGCGGTGTTGGACCTGTACCACATTGTTTTCTACTGATCTTAGGCTCACAGGGAGGACACCTTGATCATTCAGAAGCAGGAAAGCATAAGTGTGTCCAGGACTTCTTGAATTGTGTGTACTGTTTGCGACATTGCAGATGTTGTGGGGCTGCTCCCTGGAAGTCCACCATGCCCTTTGCAGAGGGCTGTGTCGTAGATTCCAATTTTGGTTTCACACTTCCCAGAGCTGTTCACGGTGTCTCCATACCTGTTCTGTACCAGGGAAACTACTGGGTTTCAGGGACTGTGGTGAAAATTCACCTGAAACCTGTGTCACCTCAGAATTTGTAGTACTTCCAGGTTGGTGACACTGACTCAGCACTATGGTGTCTCTCAGTGTTCCTCCCAACTTGTTGTCCATACTTCAAGGGAGGGTGAGAAATAATACAGAGATAAACAAGAGACAGCAGGTAGAATCAGGAAGGCATTCAGTAAATACTGTGATCTGCCTAAATTTATTTCTCATAGACCTTATACAGCCCAATCCAAAAGAGGTTGAGTAAAGGTAAAAGTCTTCTTTATTGTGATACAAAGAACAAATATATGTAGTTACCTCCTCACATCTCTGAACATCAAGTAACCACACCCTAGAACAAGATATCCTTTTTGTCTAAACAATACATCTTGTAACCACACCTTAGGTCTGAACATTCAGTTGTATAACCTTGAAGAAGCTAGAAGAATTCTGAACTTTCTGACCTTCAGCTAAGGTGGAATGGATTATCCTCTGTGGGCTACCATACATGTAAATGTCCCTGAGTGCTGTACTGTGTTGGGAGACTCCATAAGAACTATTGTTGGACTAGAAGTCCAAACACCAGGGAGGAGTTGCTCCAGACAACACTCACATAACCACAAATTGATGCAAAAGCAAGAGGATTTTTATTCTGTCATGACAGGGTCCTTTAGGTTCAGGATATGAAGGACATCGATAGCTGTTACAGCCCATCTTTTAAAGCGAAAAGCCACAGACACAAGGGGAGGGGAACCTGTAGGTTGTTTTTCAACTCATTGGATTGGCTTATTCAAAGGGTTACTAGTAGTGATTGGTCTATTCCAGGGCAGTAGAATAGCTGCGTGGTCAGGTGATAAGGGAGAGCATCTGTGGTCCATCCTCACCTTTGGTTCAGTGACTAAATCAATACATCAGGAACTGAGTCAACATCTGTGGGTTGTATTTACCTCAATTTTCAAAATGGGGTTACGTTTGAAGATTATTCTCAAGGACACAGGGGGATGAGCAGTCCAGCATGTGGTTATTTACAAGGACACAGGAGGATAAGCAGTCCAGTGTGTGTGTGTGTGTGTGTGTGTGTGTGTGTGTGTGTGTTTGTGTGTGTGCGACTGTCCCTTTTTCAAGATGGAGTGAGTGTAAGGTTTTAGAAAAATGTCTTAGGGTTGAGGGGGGCTTACAAATGCATTTAGAGTCTTTCACTATGTCTCTGCTGCTTTAGAGTTTTCCTGTCATTGTCTTTGTGATTTTATATTATTTTTAGTTTGAACCCTAAGCCATGCCTGGCATAAGCAAACAAATGCGTGGGTGTTAGACTGGATCACCCAAGCAAATTTGATCACTCTGTGTATGTTCTGTACTTTAAAACTGTTCATGTGAGAGGACTGAATGGTTTGCTCTCTGAGAGTGTGTGACAATTCCCAGTCATGGAGGAAGAGAGTTTTAAATCAGACATCTTTTCACTACCAATTCTGAGGCAGAAATGAGATATATGGAAATCTTTCCAAGACTTCCTCTTTGGGGGCTCTGTGAGTCAATCAAAGGCTTGGTATTGCACTTATGTTTGCTTGTTTTTTCTCTAGGCTTCTCCAAGTAGAAGAAATTGCATGACGGAATATTTAATCAGTAACTACGCATGAACTTCTTTGGAGGCAACAATAGAATTTTCACTAGTACTACATTTTGTTGAAGGACCTGCGGTAGGCTGCGTTCCCACCCAGCTCCGCAGGGCTAGCTTTACCCGAAATAATTACACAGAAACTGTGTTCCTTTAAACACTGCTTGGTCCATTTCTATCTAGCCTCTTCTTGGCTAACTCTCGCACCTGGACTAGCCCATTTCTAGTGTAGCCCACGAGGTGACATGTACTTTAGTTCAGTCTCTGACAGTGAAGCATGGTGGAAATGAGTAGTAAACTTGTTAGCTGTATAAAGTGTTTTTTATAACTCGTCTTTAGGGTGTCAAAAGTAAATGGTTGCAAACTCTGATTTCAAAACTTAGACCAGAGAATAAATGGGTTTGGTGTCAGAGTGTACTGGTAAATTTTTATTGGCAACCTGACAAAATCTTGCATCATCTTGGAGAAGGGAGCTTCATTTTAGGCCTGTATTGATCAGAGGAACCTATGGCTAAGTCCGTGAGGGCTCTTTTGATTGATGGGGGAGGGGCTAGTACACAGTGGGCAGCACCATCCCTTTCCAGGTTGTCCTGGACTAAATAAGAAAATTATCTGATCCAGTCAACAGGAGAACCTCTACTTAGCTTCTTCCATAGTTTCTGCTTATCTTCCTGCCTTGGCTTGTCTAGTATTGGATTGTGACATGGAACTGTAAGCCAAATGAACTATTTCTTAGAATGTTACTTTTTTTTTTTTTTGGTTTTTCGAGACAGGGTTTCTCTGTGGCTTTGGAGCCTGTCCTGGAACTAACTCTGTAGACCAGGATGGTCTCGCCTGCCTCTGCCTCCCGAGCGCTGGGATTAAAGGCGTGCGCCACCAGCACCCGGCCAGACTGTGTTACTTTTGAGTGTGGCATTTTTCACAGCAACCAGAAGCAAGCTGAATCCCATAGTAATTTCAGAAAACTCTACCACAGGGCATAATCTTCAAAGATATTGTGCAACTATTGCAGAAGAAACCAAATTTCTTTTTTTAAGATTTATTTATTATGTATACAACATTTTGCCTTCATGTATGCTCCCACACCATAGGAGAGCTCCAGATCTCATTATAGATTGTTGTGAACCACCATATGGTTGCTGGGAATTGAACTCAGGACCTCTGGAAGAGCAGCCAGTGCTCTTAACCATTGAACCATCTCTCCAGCCCCAGAAACCAAATTTCAATTGTTTGAAGTTGATACAACCCATTAGTTATGGTAGCTGTGGTATAAGGAAGACAAATTTGTACAGCCTTCTGTCATTCTCTCCTTTTGCCTTTTGAAGAGAGGAGGATGTAGGTGTTTTATACTTTGTGTCCTTACAGTGATGAATCAATGAATAAAGGATGTATCTCCTCATCCCCAGTCTCAATTCTCTCCACTTACTGTTCACCCCATGTTTTCTCCAGAACTCTTGGGTGAGGTCTTGCCAGCGAACCTGTGCTACACAGATTTTGCATGGCTGGTAGGTTGATAATTCTGAGTCTAGAGGATTCTGTGTAGGGACTTGGGTGGGCTGTGCCGTTTTCCTTCTTTTGTGCTTCTGATTGTGCTGACTTGGATTTTCCCTCCATCACCTTGGAGTTCTTTTTTCTCTTCTTCCCTCCCCTCTCCCACCTGATCATCTCAGAGTATATCCCCCATGCTCCTGGTGTTAGAGAAGGTTCCACAAATAGGAGGATCTAGTTCTATCAAGAAATTGTTCCAACAGTGGTTGGAATGTTAGGCATTTCCTTGGGATGGTCTGTTCTTGGGCGGTGCTCAGGTAATCTTAGTTTATGGTCCTTCCAGCAACCAGGTACTGCTTCAGGGTAAACTGATGAGACTCTGGCCCCATTAAATTTATCAATTGCTGAGCCCTACTCTGGCAGGTGATCTGTTCATATTGAGCTTATCATGGCTGGCTCCTATAGAAATCCTCTATGGTGTTTTTATTTCCCTCCCCACCTTCTCCCTGCCTTTTTAAAACAATATTGTAGGAGATTTTTTTCTTTTCTCCTGACTGCAATTTTTCAAGTTTACGGGTCTGAAGAAAGGGAGACATTTAAACCTGCTTCACATTTTACTTGTTTGCAGTGAGACCCAAAATAGAATTTTCAAAATTTGCAGTATGTCAAATGCCATGGACAGTGGCCGAGAGTGGAATCAAATTGGCATTGCATTTCTGTGGCTGCTTCTTTGTTTTGTGCAGGCTGTTTTAAACAGAAGGGGTTGGGAATGTCAATTCTATAAACAAGTCATTTACAGTTTTGCAGTACCTGCGAAAAGTACTAATATTTCCTCTTGTTCTGTTAACCTCAGAGAGTTGATTTTTACAGAGAATGTAATTTTTATCCAGTTGGGAATCTTTAGAATGTTCATCTGAGAGAAAGATAAGTGTGCTTTCTAAGTAATGAAAAAATGTTTCTTTCTTATTTGAAAGTTATCTTGAGTGTGGATTATAGTTATAGTGTATTTATAGTATATTTTATGTGTGCAGTTATGTTGACGTTCATTTCATTTTTAATTAATTATTTTTTCCTTGTTTTCTTTGTTTTCTAACACTGTAGTCCTGGAACTCATTATTTCTACCAGCCTAGCTAACTCAGAAGTCACTCTCCTCTGCCTCAGGCATTCTGGGAGTAAAGTCTTTATTCTGTCTCTTTAGTGTTTTGAATATTACATGGGGTGGGGATTTTTCTTTTTTTATTCACTTGTTTGGTATTCTGCAAGCTTGTGTCTTCCTTTGCATATTTTTCTTTAGGTTGCCAAAGTTTCCTTTTATGATTTTGTTGAAAAAGTTTTCTGTGCTTTTGAATTGGACTTCTTCTGTCCCTGTTATTCTGAAGTTTGGTGTTTTTTTTTTTATGCTATCCCATTTTATTACATTTAATGTTTTCTTTGACCAATGACTCTGTTTCCTCTTTTGTATCTTCAGCACTTGAAATTCTCTCTTCCATTCCCCGTGTTCTGCTATTTGTGCTTGCATTTGTGGTTGCTGATCATTTTCTCATATTTTTCATTTCCAGAATTCCCTTGGTTTGTGCTTTCTTTATTGTCTCCATTTCATTTTTCAAGTCTTGAATTGTTTCTTTCACCAGTTTGGTTGCTTTTTCTTGGTTTTCCTTAAGGGATTTGTGGATTTCTTGTAATTTTTTCTTTGTCTCTTCCTCCATTTCTTTGAAGGAATTTTTCATTTTCTCTTAAAAAGCCTCAAACAATCTCCTGAAGTTATTTTTTAGGTCATTTTCTCCTTCTTCAACTATGTTTGGTGTTCAGGTCTTGCTGTTTGATAGCCACTAGTTTTTGTTTGTGTCCTGATGCTCTTTGTGTTGTGGAGTGTGTTCTTACCCTGTGTTCCCATCGTTTCCTCTGATTGCTGTAGCTGCAGCCGTGTATCTGGTGATCAATCTTCCTGGTGTCAGTGGATTCAAGGCCCAGATGGTTGATTCTCATGGTGCAGTCAGGGCTACAGGTGCCAGTTGTTGGGTCCAGTTGGGTTGTTCAAAGATGAGAACACCACTAAGTCTAGGAAACCTAAAGCAAACTTTATTCCAGAAACCAGATTCCAAAAAAAAGCAGGGGCAAACTTAATAAAAATAAAATAAAAAATACCACGGGGCAAAGCTTATGAGCTAGCTGAGACCACAGACAGTTCGGGCTTCTGACACTGTGACAGTGACTAGTTTCTGAACCTACTGTTGTACTAAGGGCACCAAACATTAGGTCTGGAAAAAGGAATTTTTCAACCTTGCCCTGACCAGTGAGTTATTCATGGCAGACTCTAAAGAGGGGAGTGAATTCTTATGTCAATTGGTAACTAGGCAGCTATCATGAAATATGTTTCAGTTGAGATTACAGAGAAAGCACTAAATGCAAGAAAACAGGTGTCTTTAGCAATTAGTCAGAAGCTGGGTGGTGGTGGCAATGCCTTTAATCCCAGCACTCGGGAGGCAGAAGCAGGCGGATCTCTGTGAGTTCGATCCCAGCCTGGTCTGCAAGAGCTAGATCCAGGACAGACACCAAAGCTACACAGAAACCCTGTCTCGAAAAAAAAAAAAAACCAAAAAACGAACAAACAAACAAAAAAGGCAATTAGTCAGGAAAGGAACTGCTAGTTATATTAGAAGGTTAATAAATTAGGATTATTTGGTTTTTAGGCTGAGAACTTAGAAGATAGCAGAAAGGTTTTCACACTATCTCAAGGTTAAACTCAGGTACTAACTGCCATACTTTACAACCTCAATTATCAGAGCTCATTAATTAAACCAGTGTTTGTACTTGTTCACTGTCTCTCCGGGTACCTCCAGGCAGTGTGTACCGGAGTCCCATGCCTCCCCTTTGATGGCACCAGTTTCCCATAATAGAGACCATTCCTAACCCAGACATCATGTATCTCTGTCTCCTAAAAGTTAACTCAGTTCACATCTGTAGTTTATCAAGGATGACCAGGACACTACTCATAGTTTGCAGGGAGAAGCTCTGGCCTTGTAAGTAGAACAGCTAGTTGGAAAATGAAATGACCTAAGGTGATGGAGGCTTCCCAAGCATCTGAGAAAATAGCTCCCTGTGAATAATTGATCCTTGATCTGCTGAGAAAGTTGTTGATCTGCTGAGAAAGTTGTTGGTAGTTTACTTAGGTTTACAACTTTGTATGTCTTCCTATATTCTAAGCTTCTATATTCTAATCTTTGGTGTCTATATTTGTATTTCTTTATTTTCATTCTTGTGTCCAGACCCTTCACAGTCACCAGAGATCATTTGGTGTTCCCTGAGGTTGTGTAGGCCTTCTCCAAGGAGATTGCTTGCTTGGGGCTGCTCCCACTGAGGTAGCTGACTCAGGCCTGCTCTGGAGGTGGTTGCTGGCTCAGGCCTGGTCCTTTGGAGGTCCTTGCCTCTCACCTGGTCCTGCAGAGGTCTCTGGCATAAGTCTGTTTCCTTGGTGGTCCCTCCCTTTTACCTGCTCCTGTGGAGGTCATGCCTTAAGCCTGGTTTAGGGGCGCTCACTGGCTCAGTCCTGTTCCTGAAGATGTGCCTGGCTTGTTGGGAGTAAAGTCTTGAACCACCATGCCTTACACTGATTAAACTCGCTCTTTAGAGTTACATGTCTAGTTAAGTCAATTTGTCTGCAGATTTCATTTCAGATTCTTCCTGGCTAAGTGGGAATCTAATGTGTTCATGAGCCACATCTTCATTAGCAACAGCAGCTGACAAACATCCAGGCTGATTTTCTTCTAGCTCCTGGGACCAGAGCAGCAATGACCATGAGTGCATGTATCTGCTCTAGTGTGTGGACAATTTTCCTTATATGCGGAGAGATGTATGACGGGTGAAGTAGTGTTTGTCTTTCCTACTTTTGAGGCAAGTTCACCCTGATTTTCTTCCTACTTGCAGCAGGTTAAATTCCAAGCAATGGTCGAAAAGTATTCAGTTTTTCCACTCTTCTACCTTCAAGTATGAGATCGTCAGGCATGCCTCATAAATTTTCACCTTTTTACCTGTATCCTAGTCCTGTATACCTCTGTTTTATTATTAAAAGGTCTAACAAAACTTCTTAAGTATATGTTTATCATAGGGAATTAAGTACAATGAACTTATTTTAATTTTATCTAGTCCTTACACTCCCAGCACACCTGACTATAATTTCTTTTTCTTTTGTTTCCTTCCTTTCTTCCTTCCTCTTCATTTTGCTTTCCTTCTTCCTTCCTTACTTCTTTTCTTTTTTATAACTGAGTTCATTTAATGCTGTCCAAATGTGTGTGGCCATCCACAGGGGCATGGGAAACGTACTCATGGCTGCCTTATGGCAGAGAAATGACTTTCTTATCCCTTCTAGGTCCCACTCCCGTAGCCACCAGTTGCCAATATCTTCTTAATTAAGGGTCTCTTTCTTGAGGCCTGTCCCATTCTGTCCTAATTTTTGACTGACAGGACCTCACGTGTTTTAGGCATTTTAGAATTTGATATACGAATTTTAGAATATTTTGTGAAATTGAGCTCCTTCTCAATAAGGGCACTTTTCCCCTTGTGTCTTTGTTTACCTTCTACAGAGGTAATGTTTGTCATAGACAATTATTGTTTGTGTAACTGATGGAGTATTCCGTCAGACAGAAATGTGATATTTCCAACTGAATGAAATTAACTATGCTATTATGTATTAACATAACAATAATTAGCATTGCTATCCTAAATTTCAGCTTACCACATTAAAAAGTAAGACTAATTGTCCGTCTATGCATGCCAGCTTCTTTATTAACAAGTTTTTCCTAGTTCTGTTCTTGTCCAATTTAAACTAATAGGAAGAAGTCATTGAAATACCAAGCTTTTGATGTCTACTCAGCTTGCTAAATGTCTGATCAATAATCAGATAAAGCTCTATGTCTTTGCTTCCATGATTTTCTTCTTAGATTAAATTCATATTTTCTAAAGGATAGGCTTTAGATTTATTTAGTATGGCAAATTTAGCAAAATATTAGGATCTAAGATCCTACTTTAAAATGGGAAACCGTTACAATGTCTTTGTCTTTAAAATGGTCTTCATTTTACCTAAGTAAATTTGTATTGTTTACATGTGCTTTTTTTCTCACTGGTTCCATAGTACTTTTTGTCTGATAATTAAGTTATTATATTAAATTTAATTTAATTCAAATTTTCTGGTTGACCTTAATTTCTTCTACATAATAGTGTAATTATATTACACTATTTCTTTTTATGAAAGTTAGATAAACCATTGATCATTATGTTTTTGATTAATCATCTCAGCTCTGAGTCTATAAAGAGTATCAGATCCCTATTTCTCTCAGGACACAACCACTTGATGCAAGGGTACAATTTCATTATGGTGAACAAGGCCCTCATCTCAGAGATGATCCCCTAGTCTTTACAATTGCTAAAATGCAAATATTGAGAAAATAACTTTGCCCTATTACTTCAGATTCCCTGTAGTAATTAATATTCTTAAAATATTCTGCCAAGTATTATGTTTCATCAAATATTTCCTTCTAGTTTCCACTAAATATGTCACATTGCTAATTGACAACTTGAGTCTTAAATTAGGTTTATTTAAAAATCTTTCTAATTCAAGATTTTAAAAGTTTTTATATTCAAGTTTATTTATTTATCTCATATAAGACAGGATGAAGTTATGTTCTTGATGATGAACATAACTAGAGTAAGGGTTATCCCCTTACTGACAGAGTTCTTATTCCCAATGAACCTCTTTGATCTATATCTGTAATATAGACTATAGCATTGCTGTTGTTGGAACATCTACTCTCTTTTTCTCTCTTTCCCAAGCCTGTGCAAATATTTTAAACACACAATGTGCTATGTTTAGAGGTCTTTTATGTCTGAGTCTGTCCTATTGTGTATCTGAATTCCTTTTCTGACTAGTAGTGTGTTGGCAGAAATCATGTAATTCCACACTGGTTCAGAATTATGAATAATAAAGGGTTATTTATTTAGGCGTGACTTGCTGATCACTGTCCTAGATCCTAGTTCTCTGCACACATAGGAAACAGGAACAGAGTCTAGCAGCCAGAAGCTATATTTGGAAGCAAGAGGGCAAGCACAGGCTTTACAGCTGCATTTATAGTATAAGAGACCATTTCCAAATTGGCTGGTATCTTAAAGGCACACAGAACCTCTCCCTTTTGTTTAAATAAGAGAGTTCCAAACCCAATACAAAACTATATACACTAAAAGAGATATCATGTATAATATTAGAATTACAACCAGCATAAACAATATTAAGCAAGGAATGTATGCTAAATGTTTTAGTAAACATTGTATTCTAAGAAATTTAAGTCTTGTATTGGAAATGGCTTGGGTAGTCATAAGAGGGTAGTAACTATTACTATCTAATCTTCAAACTCATCAAAGACTTGAGAAGGGAGATTACATTACTGGAGTAGGCAGGAAGTGCAATCAAGCAGCTTCCAAAATGTGTAGTCGATGACAGAGACAGCTGGTTACATTTAGCAATCACCCAAAGTCTCATTTGCAACACTGAAGCCACCAACTTTGGCTAAGGCCTAGAGTAACTGACAGATCATTTTCAGAGGAGGAAAATTATCAAAACAATCTTACCCTGTCTTGACAAGATTTGACAGTCTTTTTTCTTGTATCCTGCTTGTCCAGTCTGGACATCGTGCACTGTCAGTGGTCAAGGGATGGGCAGTTCCTTGCCCAAAGGCTAGTTGGGCCAAGAAAAAGACAAAATTCCAAGTAGATTGTCTTTGGTGCTCAACACTCTCTTGGGAATAGATTGGTGCTTCCAGGAGCAATCATGCTTCATGTCAACAGAATCCTAAGTTATTTAAATTACATTCTACAGAACGTTGAGGTGGTTGAAGGTTACCTGTACACACAATAGAATCTCTATGTATCTTAAGAACCTAATTAGTATGACTAAAAGAATAACAAATATGACTAATGACCGATGATACTTACTAACTATATAAAGGTTAAGACTTCATATCAGAATATAAAAATCTTTAAACTGTGCAGTAAGGGACGATAATGACATCATATGTAAATGATATATAAATATCTTAATCAGAGGTAGAAATACATAATGTAATATGAATAAATATATTCTAAAATTGTATCAATATACAGAAAATCTCAAACAGATAGAAACATGCATGCATACAATTACAATATGACAAAATAACTTTGCATAGTGTGCAAATATTGTAAACAGAACTAACAAATATAATTTGAAGTTATATCAATATGTAAGAAACTATACCAGTGGAAATTGCATATAAATAATAGCTTACAAGTATTTACTCTATTACTATTATTAGTGTAAGTATACACTAAACTACCTATTACCATTATTTTTAGGCGTACATAATTTCCACTCCAACCTTAACCCTATTCAAATAATATTCAACCCCTAAATGGTGTCTTTTAACCATGAGGACAAACTTTGTTGCAAGAGGGGATGTTGCTTCTAGAATTGCTTTCTGCTGTCATGGGGGAGATTTTTTTTCTATGGGATCCTGTAAAAGTAAAATGATGTTTAAGTTTCAACATTGCTGTTTTGTATAATTACAGATGGTCTTTAGTAGATAGGTTGTTTTGTTTTCTTATGACAAGACTTCTCTGTAGCTTTGGAGCCTGTCCTGGAACTAACTCTTGTAGACCTGGCTGGCCACTCACTTATAGAGATCTGCCTGCCCCTGCCTCCCAAGTGCTGGCATTAGGAGCATGCGCCACCACCGCCCACTTACTCTCTTTTTTTTCTTCTTATTTTCTTTTAAAGACTTTATACTTTTCTCTCTGAAGCCTACACATACTTTTAAACACACAATAAATGGTTTTATGGTTCTCTTGGTCTTCAAATCTATCTTTACTGTGTATCTCTCTTTTTCTGAACACATTTGTCTTTAATTTGCTGAGTGATATGGCTAGTATGAAAGTCTGGGCTTTGATGACTGGATCCAGGCCATTACTAAGTTTTCTGAGATTCCAGCCTCCTGGAGGAGATCCCAGCACCAGTCATGTTTGTTGCCACAACTCTAGGACATTTCAAGGTCTCTGCCACCACCACAAAACACCTGGTCAGCTTTTCCTCAACACAATTTAAGTGTTTCCTGGCAGGACCTCTTAAAAGGGCTGCAAAGTTTTCAAGCTAAATCTGAATCAAGAGGCTTCTATTAAATGGCACACATTTGCCTCTAGCAAACAGAGCCCACCCGAGAAATTGCTGCTACCAAGAAGCCATGCTTAACTCTATTCCCAAGCTCTCTCAGGTTTTCTGTGGATGTACTTTCCCCATGTTTGGCACTGTTTGTTGGCAGAAGTCACAAAATAATCCCACACTTGTTCAGAATTTTGAATAATAAAGGGTTATTTATTTAGGGGAGACCTACAGATCACTGTCCTTCCTCTGATAAATGGGAAACAGGTACAGAGTCTTGCAGCTGGAAGCAATAGCTGGAAGCAAGAGAGAAAGCACAGGCTTTACAGCTGCATTTATAGTATAAGAGACCAAGCCCATGTCTACTGGTATCTTAAAGGCAATTGGATGGAGGAGCTCCCACAGCAGGAGTGTTTGTAACACTTGAAAACAAGACATTCCAGGATAAGAAAAAATTTTAACAATACGTAGCCACAAATCCAGCCCTACAGAAAGCAATAGAAGGAAAACCGCAACCCAAGGAATCCAACATTGCCCACACTGCCTACAATAACTCAGGCATCTAGCGACCCTTCACCAGCACATCTCAAAGAAGGGAGACACACAAACTCTACTACCAAAAACAATAAGAATAACCGGAGTAAACAACCACTGGTCATTAATATTACTTAATATTAATGGGCTCAATTCACCTATAAAAAGGCACAGGCTAAGAGATTGGATACAAAAACAGGATCCAACATTCTGCTGTTTGCAAGAAACACATCTCAACCACAAAGACAGGCACCTACTCAGAGTAAAGGGTTGGGAAAAGGTGTTTCAAGCAAATGGTCCTAAGAAACAAGCAGGTATGGCCATACTAATTTCTAACAAAACTGATTTCAAACTAAAATCAATCAAAAGAGATCGAGATGGTCACTTTATACTCATAACATGAACAATTCATCAGGATGATGTCTCAATTCTGAATATCTACGCCCCTAATATAAAAGCACCCACTTATGTAAAAGAAATGTTACTAGAATTCAAGGCAGACATCAAACCACACACACTAGTAATAGGAGACTTCAACACACCTCTCTCTCCAAGGGACAGGTCAGTCAGACAGAAACCTAATAGAGAAATAAGAGAATTATTGGAGGTAATGAAGCAAATGGACTTAACAGACATCTATAGAACATTCCACCCAAATAGGAAAGAATATACCTTCTTCTCTGCAGCTCATGGAACCTTCTCAAAATTTGACCACATACTTGGAAACAAAGGAAACCTCCACAGATACAAAAAAATATCAGTGTCAACCAGTGTCCTATCTGATCATCATGGATTAAAGTTAGAATTCAACAACAATGCTACCCCCAGAAAGCCTACAAACTCATGGAAACTGAACAGTCATCTACTGAACCACACCTGGGTCAAGGAAGAAATTAAGAAAGAAATTAAATTCTTCCTTGAATTTAATGAAAATAAAGAGACAACATACCCAAACCTATGGGACACTATGAAAACAGTGCTAAGAAGAAAGTTCATAGCACTAAGTGCCCACTTAAAGAAAATGGAGAATTCATACATTGGGGACTTAACAACACACCTGAAAGCTCTAGAAAAAAAAGAAGCAGACGCGCCCAGGAGAAGTAGAAGACTGGAAATAATAAAACTGAGGGAGGAAATCAACAAAATAGAAACACAGAAAACAGTCCAAAGAATCAATGAAACAAAAAGCTGGTTCTTGGAGAAAATCAACAAGATCGACAAACCCCTATCCAAACTAATTAAACGACAGAGAGAGAACACGCAAATAAATAAGATCAGAAATGAAAAGGGGGACATATCCACAGACCCAGAGAAAGTTCAGAGAATCATTAGATCTTACTACAAAAGGCTGTATGCCACAAAACTGGAAAATACAAAAGAAATGGACATTTTTTTAAATAAGTACCTTATACCAAAGTAAACCAACACCAGGTGAATGATCTAAATAGACCTGTTACTCCCGAAGAATTAGAAACGGTTATCAAAAATCTCCCTTTGAAAAAAAAGCCCAGAACCAGATGGTTTCAATGCAGAATTCTACAAGAACTTCCAAGAAGTAATACTTATTCTCCTTAATGTATTTCACAATATAGAAACAGAAGAGTCATTGCCAAATTCCTTTTATGAAGCTACAGTTACCTTGATACCAAAACCAAACAAAGACCCAACCAAGAAATAGAATTACAGGCCTATCTCACTCATGAATATCGACGCAAAAATTCTCAATAAAATACTGGCAAATCGAATCCAAGAACGCATTAGAAACATTATCCATTATGATCAAGTAGGCTTCATCCCAGAGATGCAGGGCTGGTTCAACATACACAAATCTATCAATGTAATCCACCATATAAATAAACTGAAAGAAAAAACCATATGATCATTTCGTTAGATGCTGAAAAAGCATTCAACACAATTCAACACCCCTTTATGATAAAGGTCTTGGAGAGATTAGGGATACAAGGGTCCTACCTAAATATAATAAAAGCTATTTACAGCAAGCCGACAGCTAACATTAAATTAAATGGAGAAAAACAAAAAGCCATCCCACTAAAATCAGGAACACGACAAGGATGTCCACTCTCTCCATACCTCTTCAATATAGTGCTTGAAGTTCTAGCAATAGCAATAAGATAACATAAGGAGATCAAGGGGATTCGTATTGGAAAGGAAGAAGTTAAGCTTTCGTTATTTGCAGATGATATGATAGTGTACTTAAGCGACCCCCAAAACTCCACCAAAGAACTTTTACAGCTGATAAACAGCTTTAGTAATGTGGCAGGATACAAGATCAACTCCAAAAAATCAGTTGCCTTCCTATACACTAAGGATAAGGAAGCAGGGAGGGAAATCAGAGAAGCATCACCTTTCACGATAGACACAAATAACATAAAATATCTTGGGGTAACTCTGACCAAGGAAGTGAAAGATCTATTTGACAAGAACTATAAATCTTTGAAGAAAGAAACTGAAGAGACCACCAGAAAATGGAAGGACCTCCCTTGCTCTTGGATTGGGAGGATCAACATAGTAAAAATGGCAATTCTACCAAAAGCAATCTATAGATTCAATGCAATCCCCATCAAAATCCCATCAAAATTCTTCGCAGATCTGGAGAAGACAATAATCAACTTTATATGGAAAAACAAAAAACCCAGGATAGCCAAAACAATCTTATACAATAAAGGATTTTCTGGACCACTTCCTACGCATAACCCCAGCTGCACAGACATTAAGGGCCTCATTGAATGAATGCGACCTCCTGAGACTGAGAAGCTTCTGTAAAGCAAAGGACACTGTCACTAAGACAAAAAGGCAACCCACTTACTGGGAGAAGATCTTCAACAACCCCGCAACTGACAAAGGTCTGATCTCTAAAATATATAAAGAACTCAAGAAACTAGACCGTAAAAGACTAATCAACCCAATTATAAAATGGGGTGCTGAGCTGAACAGAGAATTCTCAACAGAAGAAGTTCAAATGGCCAAAAGACACTTAAGGTCATGCTCAACCTCCTTAGCGATCAGGGAAATGCAAATCAAGACAACTTTAAGATACCATCTTACACCTGTCAGAATGGCTAAAATAAAAAACACCAATGATAGCCTTTGCTGGAGAGGTGGTAGAGAAAGGGGTACACTCATCCATTGCTGGTGGGAATGAAAACTTGTACAGCCACTCTGGAAAGCTGTGTGGCGGTTTCTCAGGAAATTCGGGATCAACTTACCCCTGGACCCAGCAATACCACTCTTGGGAATATACCCAAGAGTGGCCCTATCATACAACAAAAGTATATGCTCAACTATGTTCATAGCAGCATTGTTTGTAATAGCCAGAACCTGGAAACAACCTAGATGCCCTTCAATGGAAGAATGGATGAAGAAAGTATGGAATATATACATATTAGAGTATTATTCAGCAGTAAAAAACAAGGACTTCTTGAATTTTGCATACAAATGGATGGAATTAGAAAACACTATCCTGAGTGAGGTAAGCCAGACCCAAAAAGAGGAACATGGAATGTACTCACTCATATTTGGTTTCTAGACATAAATAAAAGCCATTGAGCTTATAATTCACGTTCCTAGAGAAGCTAAATAAGAAGGTGAATCCAAAAACAAATATATAGGCATCATCCTGAATATTAACCTTCATCAGGTGATGAAAGGAGACAGAGACCCACATTGGAGCACCAGACAGAAATCTCAAGGTCCAAATCAGGAGCAGAAGGAGAGAGAGCACGAGCAAGGAACTCAGGACCGCGAGGGGTGCACCCACACACTGAGACAATGGGGATGTTCTATCGGGAACTCAACAAGGCCAGCTGGCCTGGGTCTGAAAAAACATGGGATAAAACCGGACGCGCTGAACATAGTGGACAATGAGGACTACTGAGAACTCAAGGACAATGGCAATGGGTTTCTGATCCTACTGCATGTACTGGCTTTGTGGGAGCCTAGGCAGTTTGGATGCTCACCTTACTAGACCTGGATAGAGGTGGGCGGTCCTTGGGCTTCCACAGGTCAGGGAACCCTGATTGCTCTTTGAGATGATAAGGGAGCAGGACTTGACGGGGGAAGGGGAGGGAAATGGGAGGCGGTGGTGGGGAGGAGGCAGAAATCTTTAATAAATAAATAAATTAAAAAAAATCTCAGTAGGAATATGGGGTAATTTATATATACTAGAAAATACATCATATTGTACATTTGTTACTCAGGGGACAACTGAGAACATGCCTAGTGCTCCAAATATAACTAAGTGAAAAATGATCTTACACAAATTCCTCTAATGGAGCATTGAATTTTAATATTTAATATTTGAGTATTTTATGCTTGTAATCTATTATTATCACAAATATGTCATGTGATAATGAGGCTGAAAAAAGTTTTCACTGGATTATTACACAAAACATCTTGTCATGTGCAAAAGGCTTTACTTTCTGTTCATACTTATGAGGCTTTGAGCATTGGTACTGTGCTTTGTTTGCTTTCTCTTCTGTGACAAAAAAAGAATTCTGGGGTAGAGGACATTTTCAAACTTCCTTGTCAGAATTCCATCATATTGGGAAGCCAGGACAGGAACTCAAGTATGACATGAATCTGGAAACAGGCACGGAATCAGAATTGATGGAGAAATCTTGTTTACTAGAGTGATCTTCATCCCTTAATCAGCTACCTGCCCTCTAAGGGATACCACCCATAGTGAACTGGGCCACTCCTCCTCATACAGTGATCAAGACAAAGCGGCCAGAGACATGTCTAAATGTCTTTCTGATAAAGTCATTTTTTGCTGTCTATTTCATTCTTCCCAAATGGGGGTTGTAGTTTGTGTCAAAACTAATTAGCAGATACATTTCATACACAAAGCCTGAAATCCTGCCCATTGGCACACTACACAACATCCTAAGCCCCCCTAAATTGGGAATGTGAAAATGGCTTCACAGACTTGTTTCCAGGCCATTCTGATTGAGCCATTTATCAATTGACAGACCCTATCTCCATGACCATTTTTCCTTCCTGTTCACTCGTTATGTATGATTATTTTATATATCTTTGTATCTGAGTTGTGTTTTTATACAAAAACTTTTGTGGAAGGCAGAAAATGCAAGAAATTCGTCATATCAAGTGTATCAGGATTTGTGAACTCATCACATGAATCCGTGTCATTAAATCTGGTTTGCTGAAAGATTGAGAATTGTTCTTAACCTCCAAGCCTGTGATACAGCTCCTTTTAATTCTTACAGAAGTAACATTAGTCCTCTACTTCTTTGCACATAGCAGGGTCTCACCATGAAATACATCTTGTCTTGACATTGATACCATTATTTTATTCCTTCTGAGATTCTATAGTTGTGTTCCAGACAGGCTAGCCTTCAATATTTCTCTTGTCTAAAGGATTGCTTTTCTCATTTTTTGCAGAAATCAGAAAATTGAGAAAGACCATGAAAGTGAATGTCATAATGAGTGTGATAAAAACCAGCAAGCTAGTCCAGGGAGTATGATCAATAACATCTTGCCTTCCAGAGTAAGAGCTCATAAGACTCCATTGCTTGTTCAAATATCATTGTTGATTTATCCTTACATTGTGTATCTCAGAGAAAAAGGTAGAGGAAAACCATCACTGTATAAGGGAGCTGTGGCAAAAGCTTTTAAACATCAGAAACATTGGAAAGTAATCAGTTATTCTGAATTTATTTCAGGTACTTGAAACTTCTCCTGAAGAGAAACCCAGGAAAAAACAATATAAAGAAGCCTGTAGGAGTCTGTGTTTAGATCAGTCTCAGGAGAGACCTTATACTGGAGATAAACTTAATGAGGATGCCTTCATGAGATACACACAGGGACAGAATGATGAACAAAACCATAAAGAAGTGGAACAATTTGTATGTTGTCTCTGCGAAGAATCCTTCGTTAATTCCAGAGAGTTTACCAACCATGACAAAAGTCATATTGAAGAGGAAAGGTACATTTGTAGGCAATGTGGCCAAACATTTAAATATAAAACATGTTTTGAGAAACAAAAAATAACTCTCAAAGGAGAGAAGTCATACACTTCTATACATTATGGAAAAGACTTCACCCAATTTGATCATCATCACAGTCAGGAAAGCTGTTACATTGGACAAAAGCCTTATGCCTACAAGCATTGTGGAAAAAACTTCACCAGTTCTTCTTATCGAAACATTCATGAAAGATTTCACACGGGAGAGAAACCTTATGCATGTAAACATTGTGGAAAAGCATACAGCATTTCCAGTGCTTGTCATTTTCATGAAAGAATGCACATGGCAGAGAGAAATCATACATGCAAGCAATGTGGAAAATCCTTTTTCTGTCTCAAGCATCTGAAAAGGCATGAAATAATTCACACTGGAAAAACGCCTTTTGCATGTAAGCATTGTAGAAAAGCCTTCAACCACCCCAGTAGTCGTAGCAGACATGAGAGGAACCACACTGCAGAGAAACCTTATGCATGTAAGCATTGTGGGAAAAAGTTCACCCGTTCTTTATATTGAAACATTCATGAAAATATTCACACTGGAAAGAAACCTTATGCATGCAAGCATTGTGGAAAAGCCTTCAACGGTCCCAATAGTCATAAGAATCATGAACATAGGCACACTGCAGAGAATTCTTCTTCATGAGCATTGTGGAAAAGCCGTCAACAAATACAGTAGGTGTAACAGACATCAAAGGAGCCACACTATAAAGAAACTGAAGACTTATACATGCAAACATTGTGGAAAAACTGTTTCTGGTGTAGACATCTGAATATTCATGAAATAATTCACACTGATAGAAGCCTTATTATGTAAGCATTGTGGAATATCATTCAGCAACTCCAGTAGTTTTAATAGACGTGGAAGGAGTCACACTGCAGAGAAACCTTTTTCATGTAGGCATTATGAAAACTCCTATACCAGTTTCAGTTCTTGTAAGACTCATGAAAAGAGTTCTCATTAAAGAGAATTTGTATACATTTAAGCAGTGTGAAAGTGTTTTCCTGCTCCAATCACCTGAACATTCATGAAAAGATTCACATGGGGGAAAAGTCTTGAGCATGTAAACATACAAGAAAAGCCTTCTGTGACATCAGTCGTCATAACATACATGAATGAAGTCACACTTTAGAGAAGCCTTATTCATGTAAATATTATGCAAAATCCTTCACCAATTTCTATTCATGAAGGTTCACGAAAGAGATCATACTGAAGAGAAGAGCTATGCATGTACGCATTGTGGGAAAGCATTTACCCCCTTCAGTCAGCTGAACATCCAGGAAAGGGTTCATACTTGAGAACATGGCTTTTGCATGTATACATTACAGGAAACCTTTTAACACTTCAATGTGTCCTGATTTCATGAAAAACAATCATACTGGGGAGGAACTCTTTGTGTACAAAAGATGTGGAAACTATTCATTCTGTAGACTTTAACAGGCATAAAAGAGTTCACTTGATAGTAAAGCCTTATGCACACAAGAATTGTGGAAAAGCCTTCAGCTACTCTTGTGATCATAACAGATCTGAAACTCTTCACACTAGTCAGTAGCCTAATATGTGTAACCATTGTCAGAAAGCCTTTACTAGATTCACTTGGTCCAAGAGTAAATACATTCACACTGGATAGAAACCTTTTGTATGTACATGGAAAAAAACTATTTCTTTGTTCTTGTGATTCTATAACAAGCATAAAGTTCTCACACAGTGTCTGTAATGTGGGAAAGTCTTCAGCACATCCAGTTTCTGTAATTCTCATGCACAGTCTGAAGGTAGATTTACGTGTATATCCATGTGGGAAATTTTTTGCATCATAGTTCCTACTAAGCTCAATTACTTTTTCACTTTTGAGAATCTGTTTAGAATAAATGTGGGAAAATATTTAAAGTGTTTAAAATGAATAAAACTTAAAAGTTTTATTTTATTTTTTTTGGTAGTGTCTTACTGTGCTAAAGTTAAAACCTTCCTGTTTTATGAGACAAAAAAAAAAGAGAGAGAGAGATGCTGTACACTGTGATGATTTTTCACTCAGATTGGTTTAGTAGAAACTTGATTGGCCAGTAGCCAGGTAGGAAATATAGGCATAACAACCAAACTAAGGACACTGGGAAGAAAGGTGGAGTCAGAGAGTCGCCAGGAGAAATAGAGGGAGTGACACATGCTGAAGGAGAGGTAAAGCCATGAGCCATATGGCAATATATAAATTAATAGAAATGTGTTGGGTCCTAATGGAGTCCTGGCCTACCTACTCACTTCCCCTGTAGATGACCTTTCTTGTCCTTGTTCTTAGTTTCTGAGAAACTTGCAAGTTTCCTGCTCTCACAGTTGTTTACCAACCCTGCTTCCTGAGTACACATTTTCTTGGCCCCTAACCCAAGGATCTGGTGATGAGTTGTCCATCCTGTTGGCCTACCTATCTGGGTTAGGTATAACCCGCCCCCCCTTGGTGATGTACAATAAAGGCTTCTAATTCTGCAACATCCAAAGTGTCTTTTCCTTAATCCTGACATCCTTTGCTAGCATTTTGTGCTAGCTGTACTGGTGCGGCAGAAATGGGTTGTAAGAGCTAGCTACTAATAAGCCTGAGCTATAAGCCAAGAATTTAAAATTTAAAAGTGTCCGTGGTTATTTAGGAGTGGGCTTATTGGAAACAAAAACTCTGTCTACATTATAATTGTGACATATAATGCATACACACTTATAAATTTATACATACATAGGTATATGTGTATATGTATGAAGTTATGCCATTTGGCTTGACAGTTCCTAAACCAAAGAACCTCTTATTCATAAAAACCAAACCACCAATATCAGGCAGAATAAATCTTCATTTGAGTTGTCCATGATAGTTATTTAATTCGCTCAGAAATTTAGAGTAATTTTTTTCCTTTTGGTCATCTCTGTGAGGCTGAATGTTAGTCATATTTACTGAAACCATTGCACATTTTGAATCCAGGGTGAAACATTTGAGCTCGAGATAAAATTAAACCCACCTTCATTTATTCTAACATTTATATAAAGTTTCTCAGTGAGAGAAGCAGTCAAAATCCCTCGTCAATTTTTAACTCTTTTTGTGGTTTGATTAAGAATGGCCCCCAAGGCTCATGGTGGCACATAAATCTCTTTGATTGCAGGTCAAAGGCATTCAGTGTTTCCTCTAGACTTCAGAAAACACAATCTGTTAGCTCTGATCATGTGCTGATACATTTTTATTGTTAACTTGATTCAAAGTCATATCACCTTGGAAGAAGGAGCTTTAATTTAGGAACTATATTGCATAGTTGGGCCTGTGGCCATGTCTTTGAGGGATACTTTTAATTAATCTTGGAGGGCCTAGTTCAGAATGGTCAATACCATCACTACAAAGGTGGATCTGGCTTATATAAGAATATTAACCAATCATCAGTTAATCCATACTTCCTGCCCTGGCTTCCATCAATGACGGTTTGTGACCTGAAACAATAAGTTAAATGAATACTTCCTTGCACTCAGTTGCTTTTATTCACGATACTTATTACAGGAACAAGAAGCAAAAAAATACGTAGTAATTCATAGAAGTATACTACATCACAGAATATTCAACAATATTGTCGGAGCATTTAAAATCATCAAATACCAGTTCAATTGAGAAAAACCAAAATGAGAAGTTTGGTATAAGAAGGAACATTTGTAAAGCCCCTGTTAGTTCTTTTTTCTGCTTACAGTATGAGGAGGGGGAATGTAGATTCAGAGCCTTTCTAAATTTAGAGTGATTTAATCGATGGATAAATGTTGTATCTATTCCTCCTCAATCTTTTTTAATGTTTTTTCATTTTACATACCATTTCCAGTGGCCACTTCCTCCTATTTTTCCACCACCCACCTCTGCCCATCCCATTCCCCATCCGGATGACTCCTGAGAGTTTGTAAGCCTCCCTTTGGGAGAAAACAATGTCTGGTATACCAGTTTGAGACAGGACCCGGACTGTCTCCCTATATAAATCTGAGCAAGTTGTTCCACCATAGGGAATGGGTTACAAAAGGCCCACTCATGTACCCAGGGTAAGTCCTGGTCCCACTGCCATGGGTTCCCCAAACAGAACAAGACACAACTGTCACACATTCAGAAGACTTAGTTTGGTCCCATGTAGTAACCCTAACTGTCAATCTTGAGTCCATGAGCTACGACTAGTTGGGTCACCTGTCTTTGTGGTTTTCTCAGTGATGATCTTGTTGTCCCTTGCTCAGATGATCCCTCCTCCTCTTCAACTAATCTCCAGGAGCTCAGCCCAGTGCTCCACTCTGGGTCTGTGCTTCTTCTTCCATCGTTAGTGGGTGCAGGTTCAATGATGACACTTATGGTATTCGCCTATTGGATTATAGGAGAAGGTCAGTTCAAGTACCCTCTCCACTATTTCTAGGAGTCTTAGCTTGGGTCATTTTTGTGAATTCCTGGCAATTTCCCTAACACCTGGTTGCTCCCTCACCTCATAATGGCTTGCTCTATCAATATAACTCTATCATTGCTCCCTCTCTCCATCGCTCCCCCAACTCAGCCATCTTAAGTCCTCATATGGCCATCCCCCATTCCTTCTTTTTTTTCCCTTCCATGTCCAGTAAGTAGATCTTAACTATTTTCCTTTCCTGGGACCCTCTATGTATATTCCTCTTACGTTTTTTTTTAATCTAATTTCATTGGGGTTGTAAATTATAATTTGGTTATCCTTTGCCTTATGTTTAACATCCACATTGTATGGTATCTTTCTAGGTCTATGAACATAGTTGAGCAAATATCTTTGTGGTATGAATATGCATCCTTTGGGTATATGCCCAAAGGTTATATTGTGGGAGTCTTGGTGTATATTGATTTCCAATTTTCTGAAAAATCACCATACAGATTTCCAAAGTGCTGTACAAATTCACACTTCCATCAGTAGTGGAGAAGTGATCCTCTTACTTTACATTTTCTCCAGCATGAACTGTTATCAGTGTTTATGATCTTAGCCATTCTGACAGGTGTAAGATGGTATATATAAAAGTAATTTGGTTTGCATTTCCCTGATGGCTCAGGATGTTGAAAAATTCCATAAGTGTCTTTTGGTCATTTGGAATTCTTCAGTTAAGAATTTTTTTGATTGGATCGGCATCCCATATTTAGTTGGATTATTTGGTATTTTGATGTCTAGTGTCTTGAGTTCCTTACATATTTTAGGCATCAACCCTTTATCAGATACAGGGTTGGTGAAGAAATTTTCTCATTCTATTCACTGTCCTTTTGTCTTATTCACCATGTCCTTTGCCTTACCAAAGCTTCTCAGTTTCAGGAGGTCTCATTTATTAATTGTTGTTCTTAATGTCTGTGCTTCTACTGTAATATTTAGGAAGGGAATCTTCTGTTTTCATGTATTCAAGGCTACTCATGACTCTCTCTTCTATACATTCAGTATAACTGAATTCATGCTGAGGTCTTTGATCCATTTGGATGTTGCTTTTTTTTCATGGGGATTGATATGGATCTACGTTCATTCCTGTACATGTTGATATCTAGTTATGCCAGCATTATTTGTTGAACATGCTTTCTTTTATCCATTGTACAATTTTTGCCTCCATGTCAAAAATCAGGTGTTCATAATCATAGTTATATTTTATTTCTGTTTTAATAAATAAAGCTTGCCTGAAGATCAGGGTGCAAATCTATGCTGCTAGAGGCCAGAAAGTAGTGGAACACACCTTTAATCCAATGACTCAAGGCCACCCTGGACTAAACAAGACTGAGTTAGTCTAAAAGATAAATAGAACTCACATAATGTTACTCCCAGCACTTGGGACTCACTTTTAATCCCAGCACTAGGGAGGTGGAGACAGGAGTGATGGAGAGAGGCATGTGAGGCAGGGAAGACAAGAGCTCATTGCAGTCTGAGGTTTGGAGGGGAGCATTGCAGTCTACAGTTATGCTGAGAATAGGGTCACCCCTTTGTCTGAGCCTTGATAGAGGTAAAAATCTTTAGTGGCTTGACTGCTTTGCTTTTCTGGTCTTCAGCGTGAATCTCAATATTGTCTCTGGGTTTTTATTATTCATGTGACATCTGGTGCCCACCTTTTGGAGGTCTGAATTAATGAAAAGCCTATTTGCCTGTCTCTTTGCACCACTGGTAGCAGCCAGAGCTACATGTTGCTGGAGTCACCACACTACCGGTTAGATTTTCCTTTCTTCTGTCCTGGTGGACTTTCCAGGAAGCTTCTTGTTGGGCTGCTGCAAAGCCAGATAGCTGCCTTGAAGTTCTATCAAGATATTAGTGCTCTGTGGAGAAGAAGCCTCACTTCTTCATCATCATAAGTAGCAGATTAGGTGAAAAAAATGGAAATTTTAGAGGTAGGAATTGGTTAAAAGGGAGAGTTTTCCCATGCTAAAATATACAAAGCAAAATTGCAGTAGAGAAAATTATGTCTCTATGATTATATAATGTATGTTTTTAAAATGAAACAACTAAATGAAGGGATAATCAACTTAAATTGGATAAACATACTACTAGTTACCACTATGACTACCTTGATGTTGTTTTGATAAATCTTGGTTGATCTCTTAAGAAGTTGTTTGGTTTGACTACCAAGATACAAGTATAGGAAAAACTTAATAAAATAAATTATTGAGATATTCATGTACAAATGAGGAATTTAATGGAGAACCAATCTCAACACTGAATTTTACGTTTAGGGAAGAACAGCCTAAGGTTCTCAAAATCCAATTTTAATATATCCAGTAACCTAACAGGAATTGCCAAATTACTAAAAGAGCTAAACTGAATGCCTGTGCCCATGTTAGATTTAAGGAGATTCAAGGAATTGATACACTTTTTTTTATGGATATTTATTGAGCTCTACTTTTTTTCAGCTCCCTTTTTTGCCTCTCCCCTTCTCCTTTCAATCCTCCCCCAAGGTCCCCATGCTCCCAATTTACTCAGGAGATCTTGTCTTTTTATATTTTTTATTTCCCATGTAGATTAGATCTATGTAAGTCTCTCTTAGTGTCTGCATTATTGTGTAAGTTCTCTGGGATTGTGGTTTGTAGGCTTGCTTTCTTTGCTTTATGTTTAAAAACCACCTATGAGTGATTACATGTGATAATTGTATTTCTGTGTCTGGGTTACCTCACTCAAAATAATGTTTTCTAGCTCCATCTATTTTCCTGCAAAATTCAACCTGTTGTTATTTTTTTCTGCTGTGTAGTACTCCATTGTGTAAATGTACCACATTTTTCTTATTCATTCTTCGATCCAGGGGCATTTACGTTGTTTCCAGGTTCTGGCTATGACAAACAAAGCTGCTATGAACATAGTTGAGCATATGTCCTTGTGGCACGATTGAGCATCCTTTGGATATATACCCAAAAGTGATATTATTGTGTCTTGATGAAGGTTGTTTCCTAGTTTTCTGAGAAATCACCACACTGACATCCAAAGGGGCTGTACCAGCTTGCATTCTCACCAGCAGTGCAGAAGTGTTCCCTTTCCCCCACATCCTATCCAGCATAAGTTGTCATCAGTGTTTATGATCTTGGTCATTCTTGCATGTGTAAGATGGAATCTCAGAGTTCTTTTGATTTGCATTTCTCTGATGACTAGTGATGTTGAACATTTCCTTATGTGTCTTTCAGCCATTTTAGATTCCTCTGCTGAGAGTTCTCTGTTTAGGTCTGTATTCCAATTTTATTGAATTATGTGATCTTTTGGTATCCAATTTCTTGAGTCCTTTGTATATTTTAGAGATCAGACCTTTGTTTGATGTGGGGTTAGTGAAGATCTTTTACCATTCTTTAGGCTATTGTTTTGTCTTGTTGAACATGTCCTTTGCTTTACAGAAGCTTTTAAGTTTCAGGAGGTCCCATTTATTAATTGTTTCTCTCAGTGTCTGTGCTGCTGGGGTTCTATTTAGGAAGTGGTTCCCTGTGCCAATGCATTCAAGTGTACTTCCCACTTTCTCTTCTATAAGGTTCTATAAGGCTTTATGTTGAGGTCTTTGATCCATTTGGACTTGAGTTTTGTGCATGGAGATAGATATGTGTCTGTTTTCATTTTTCTACATGTTGATATCCAGTTATGCCAGCAGGAAGCGATACTATTACATGGTATAAATTCCCCTTTTGTGACTCAAATGTTAAACTCATGGTCAGTTTGTAATAGAATTATTCCTAAGGACAAGATAGACATGGATAAAGCTGCTTTACAGTCTTGTCCTCAAACAAACTGATTAACATTTCCCTAGCTGGTCTACTCTCCACTCTACTTCCTCATTGACACATGTTAAAAAAAATCAATAAATGTTTCCCTGTCTTTTGAATAAGATTGCAGAAGTATGCTGAAGGGTCCCACAGCCTACATATGCTAAGAGCTCTGAAGGCCAGGTTAGAAAAATGGTGGTAACAGGCTTGAAGGCCAATCCATGACTAATGGACAGGTCATCACTCAATGGACAATTCAAGTACAGATTTACTTTGGGTTCTATACTGTTCTCAATGCTGTGCAGGGACTGGTCATGTTTCTTAGCTTAAAAATCAGTTTACAAAGATTGAGAGAAAGCTCAAGTTCTTAATTAATGTTCCAGTGACCCTTGACATGATCACTGGATAAGGAACTTTTTTCATCCCATCCATCAGTCATGGTTTGGGAATGTCCAGCCCATAATGCAATCACAGTGGTCTGCAATAAGGACTTTCACAAGTGGGTATTGGTCACAAGAGATCTTGACCCCAGTAGTGGTCCCATGGCTGTCCATACAACTTCCCTGGATGCCCTTCTTGAAGACAGGCAGGGTGTCCACAACATATCCAAGGCTCCTCAAGTAGATAGATCTTGCTGGGGATGCAGCAAACCAGGCCATCTATGGAATGACTATCCCAGGGCAAAACCTAGCACATGATGCACCAGATGCAATAACAGATTTCATTGGGTAAAGGATTGCACATCACAATCTGCTGGAGTACCTACCCCTTTAAACTCTAGGCAGGGCACTCCTCAGCTGCACCAGTAAGAGGAGGCTCTGGTAATCTAAAAATCAATTGGACATTGCTCATTTTTCCATGATACCCAATGTTAACTGTTTATTTTTTTTGAAAAAGCTCTCACAGGCTTGGTGAACATGGGTGTGATGTCACCATATAAACAAATGGAAGCACTCCACTTCCCCCATTGGAAATTTAGACCTGTGCCTCCCTTTAGTGGTGTAGGAAGCCAACAAGATTCAAAAGTTTCCACCAATCCCATCTATTGGAGAGACCTTGATGGCAACAAGGAAGCCATTCACCTTATCATTTCTGTGGTACCTAGAAACCTCTGGGGCAGAGACATCGTGGAGAATATGGATGTTGTCCTAACTACTGATGATAGAGTTTTCTTTGATAACCTTGAGGTCCATGATGGCCCTGCCTGTGCCTCTCAATGATTCAATGACTTTCTGGGCTCTTGGAAGTTTTCCCACACCACTGGCATCACCTGCAATCCACATGGATAAGCCATTGTGGAGAGGACCAACAGAGCTCTTAATAAGCTGTTCACTAGGACTCTCACCAGAGGCTAGGAGAGATCCTCATCTGGCTTTAACAGAGGTCCTTTTCCATATGAAGTTTCTCAGCTTTGATGGTAAGGGGTTCAGCCCAGCTAAGAAGCACTGTGTATTCCTGTGAGGGATCACACCAATGCACTTGTTCAGATGGAGAGATCCTATCTCCCTCTACAGGCAGATGCCAGCTCCCTGCTAAGCCATGAGAGAAGGGAATGCTTGTGTTTTTCCTCAGCCTGCCACAAAGCCAATATGGGTTCCAGTAAGAGATGTAAACCCAGACATGAATCAGCGTACTTCTACTAAGGAGGAAATAACCCAAGATGGATAATCATGTATTCCTCATTCTTGCTCTCACTGGCTTATTAAGGGCAGAGGTTATGCACTTCAACTACTCATTTTTTGAAAAGGTTTGGAATAATATAAAAGGGCTATAGAATCCCACATAAATGGTCACATATGCCTTATCTAGTTGAGTGGTATTGTTAATCCTTAATGTCTTTAAATGTCTCATGCAGCAGATTCAACATCAGCAGATAACAACTAAGGTGACTTTTCAAATATTAATAGCTCTTAGCCTTTCTTCTTGCAGTCCTCCACAGGACGTTATTCATGCCTGGTTATTTGTAATTCAAAACGCTACTCTCTAGTCCCCCAAACCTGGACTCTTTCCAGTAATGAACGCTCTTCAAGGGATAGTAGTCAATGACACGTAAGAGCTTGTTTGGCAGGTCAGCCTCTCACAAGCCCGTCTGGATGGCAGAGCGGCTGGTAATGATGGCTGCTTTCATAAGCAAGGAACGAAAGCAGCCAAGTGACTTTGACTGAACATAGTGGACTCTGCATCTAGTTTCCATGCGTTCTGTGGTGGTCTGTACCATCTGGCTGGGACCTTTCTCTGTCCTTCTCGCCTGGATACCCCTACACAGGTTTATTCTTCTGTTCAGGGGCTTCCCCTGGGGGTGGGAGATAAAGCCCATGTCTGAGATACTGCGTTGGTCTTGAGGTGACACCCCAAGGTTTCTGCACAGTCCTTAACTGCTTGGAGCATCTCTGGTTTTCACGACTCTCAAGGTATCCTTCTGAACCTCTCCAAAAGCTACCAGAGGAGGCGGTCTCACCACTTTTGCTGATGGGGAGCCCTTGAATTGTTTGGCCTCTAACCAGGCTACTTGGGTGTGGCCTGTCTTCCTTTGTTGCATCCCGTTGTGCCCCAAGTGCCTGGAACTCTGCTGGCCAAATGTAGAGGCTCCATAACCTCCCGAGAAAGGCAGGGAGAATGGAAAGAGGGAATAAGAGGAGGATCTAGGCTGAGCTTGGGAGTCACTGAGAGGGAAGGAAGGGGGTCTTGGAGGTGTGACTGTGCTCAGGACATTCTGGTCTGGCCCAGCCCAAAGCTGTGGTGGCTAGCGCGCAGCCGTCAGGTGGCGGTGTTCCATTGGCTGCGTGGCGGCTTTGAGACCCCTCCTCCCGCACTCCATTCCTCCTGGTTTTTTTCTGTGCGCTCTTGCTCCAACTCCCAACGCCCTCCCGCTCTCCAGGCCGCGGTGTCACCCACACCGCACCGCCGCTGCTAACCCGCGACCATGGCGCACCGGGAAACACCAGGAGCCCCGAAGCGTCCTGGCCTCACCGTGCCGGCCCCGAGCTCCCATGCTCCGCCGCCGCCGCGCTGGCCGCGCTTGTGGCCTCTGCCACTGCCACTGCCGCTGCTGCTGCTAATGCTGGTGGCTGCCAGCGGGGCGGCGGGGCACTCTCCCGAGTCCGGGAGCCTGGGTCCCAGCGTGCAGGTCACCCGGCTGCTGTACGCGGGAGGCCCGAAATCCGGCGATCGCGAGGATCCCCAGACACGAGGATCCGAGCCCAGCGCTCCGCGTCCTGGTCCAGGTCTTGCTTCTGGTCCCAGCGCCGATGGCGTCCTATTTCCGGGCCAGGGGCGCAGGGCGCTGGCGGCGCCGGTGGCCATTTCTGCCTCCCGCATGCAGGTCTCTCTCATCAGCACGTCGTTCGTGCTCAAGGGGGACGCGACACACAACCAGGCAATGGTGCACTGGACAGGCGAGAACAGCAGCGTAAGTGACCTCGTGCCCCCTGCCCTGCTAGGACACCTCTGAATACTCAGGGAGGCCACCATATTCCCCTACTTCCTGACCACCAGCGGTTATCCCTGCTGGGCATTCTTAACGATTTGGGGGACTCGGATCACCTCAGCGGCTCCCCTACTGGCTTCTCGCTGTGGGTACTTTTGGGAGGGTCCTCAAATTTGTGAGATTCTTCTAGCTCATGTGGCATTCCCTGAGATCTGGGGACCCCAAGAATGCCCTGGCCTCTAGATCTGGGCTACGTGGAAGTCCCAAGAGTCTTTCAGATCGGGGCAGCATGACTCCAGGTCCTTGAGGGCCACCTGACTGTGCAGCGGGAATGGTGGGTCGCTCACACATTGCACTGCACCCAAAGGCTCCAGCGTGCACCTCTGGAATTGCTGGCTCTGGAGTCCTTACGACCTGATCTACGCTGATTTTGGGGGGCCAGAATCTCCCTGTCAGTTCCATGCCCTGCTCTAAGACTCGTTTCCCCCCCTTTTTTTTTATTACTTTATGAATAATACGAATCACAATTCCCACTTCCTCCCCTCCTCCCACTTCCCTCCTGCCCCCCCCCACTCTTCCCCCGACCCCCCTCAAATCCGAAGAGAGGGCAAAGCACCCTGCCCTGTGAGTAGTCCAAGGGCCTCCCCCCTACATCCAGGCTAAGGAGGGTATGCATCCAAAGAGAATAGGATCCCAAAAGCCAGTACATGCAGTAGAGACAAATCCCAGTGCCATTATCATTGGCTTCTCAGTCTATCCCAATTGTCAGCCACATTCAGAGGGTCCAGTTTGCTCCCATACTCGTTCATTTCCAGTCCAGCTGGAGTTGGTGAGCTCCCATTAACTCAGGCACACTGTCTCAGTGGGTGAACCAACCCCTAGTGGTCCTGACTTCCTTGCTCATATTTTCTCCTGCTCTTCAGCTGGACCTTGGAAGCTCAGTCCAGGGTTCGGATGTGGGTCTCTGTCTCTATCTCCATCCATTGAAGGAGGAAGGTTCTATGGTGATATTCAAGATGGTCATCAGTCTGACTACCGGACAAGGCCTGTTCAGGCACCCTCCTCTCCTCCACTGCCCAGGGTCCTAGCTGGAGTTATCCCGGTGGACTCCAGGGAACCCCTCCAGAACCAAGCTTCTTGCCAACCCTAAAATGGTTCCCTCAATTAAGATAACTCCTTCCCTGCTCCCATATCCTTCCTTCCTCCATCTCAACCATCCCACTCCCCCAAGCTCTCCCTGACCCTCCCGTTTTCCCCCTCTCTCCCCCACTCCCCTTCCCTCTACCCTCCCTACCTCCATGCTCCAAACTTTTGCCTGGCGATCTTGTCTGCTTCCAAGATCTTGTCTTTTGTTGAAGAGATATGGAGAGCATGAACAGCTTTGTCCTATCCTGATTTTAGTGGAATTGCTTTGAGTTTCTCTCCATTTAATTTGATGTTAGTTGTCAGCTTGCTGTATATTGCTTTTATTATATTTAGATATGATCCTTGTATCCCTAATCTCTCCAATACCTTCAGCATAAAGGGGTGTTAAATTTTGTCAAGTTTTTTTGGCATCTAATGAAATGATCATATAGTTTTTTTTTTCCTTTCAGTTTATTTATATGATGGATTGCATTGATAGAATTTCCATCTCTGGGATGAAGCCTACTTGATCATATTGATGATTTTTTTTTTAATGCACTCTTGGATTTGGTTTGCCAGTATTTAATTGAGAATTTTTGCACCGATTTTCATGAGTGAGATTGGTCTGTAATTCTCTTTCATGTGTGACTTTGGTATCAGGGTAACTGTAGCGTCATAAAAAGAGTTTGGCAATGACTCCTCTGTTTCTATTATGTGGAACACATTAAGAAGTATAGGTATCAGCCCTTCTTGGAAGTTCTGGTAGAATTCTGCACTAAAACCATCTGGTCCTGGGCTTTTATTATTTTATTTTATTTTTTTTTTTGGTTGGGAGGTTTTTGATCACAGCTTCTATTTCCTCATGACTTATGGGTCTATTTAAATTGCTCACATGGTCTTGATTTAATTTTGGTATATGATGTCTATCTAAAAAAATGTCCATTTCTTTTACATTTTCCAATTTTGTGGAGTACAGGCTTTTGTAGTAAGATCTAATGATTCTCTGAATTTTCTCAGTGTCTGATGTTATGTCTCTCTTTTCATTTCTGATTTTGTTAATTTGGGTGTTCTTTCTCTGTTTTTTGGTTAGTTTGGATAAAGGTTTGTCAATCTTGTTGACTTTCTCAAAGAACCAGCTCATTGTCTCATTGATTCTTTGGATTGTTTTCTGTGTTTCTATTTTGTTGATTTCAGCCCTCAGTTTGATTATTTCTAATCTTCTACTCCTCCTGAGTGAGTCTGCTGCTTTTTTTCTAGAACTTTCAGCTGTGCAGTTAAGTCTCCAATGTGAGCTTCCTCCGTTTTCTTTATGCAGCCACTTAGTGCTATGAACTTTCCTCTTAGCAGTGCTTTCATAGTGTCCCATAGGTTTGGATATGTTGTTTCTTCATTTTTGTTGAATTCCAGGAAGACTTTAATTTCTTTCTTTATTTCTTCTCTGATCCATGGGTAGTGCAGTTCAGTTTCCATGTGTTTGTAGGCTTTCTGGGAGTAGTATTGTTGTTAAATTCTAACTTTACTCCATGGTGATCTGATAAGACACAGGTTACTCCAATTTTTTTGTATTTGTTGAGGTTTGCTTTGTTACCGAGTGTGTGATCAATTTTACAGAAGGTTCTGTGAGGTGCTGAGAAGAAGGTATATTCTTTCCTGTTTTGGTGGAATGTTTTATAGATGTCTGTTAAGTCCATTTGATTCATTGCATCTGTTAGTTCTCTTATTTCTCTGTTAAGTTTCTGTCTGGTTGACCTGTCCATTGGCAAGAGAGGAGTGTTGAAATCTCCTATTGTTATTGTGTGGGGTTTGATGTGTGATTTGAGTTTTAGTAATGTTTCTTTTGCATAAGTGTGTGCTTTTATATTAGGGGCGTAGATATTCAGGACTGAGACTTCATCTTGATGAATTGTTCCTGTTTTGAGTATAAAGTATCCTTCTCCATCTCTTCTGTTTGATTTTAGTTTGAAATCAATTTTGTTAGATATTAGGATAGCCACACCTGCTTGTTTCTTAGGTCCATATTTGATTGGAAAACCTTTTCCAAACCCTTTAAATTGAGGTAGTGTCTGTCTTTGAGGTTGAGGTGTTTTTCTTGTAAACAGCAGAATGCTGGATCCTGTTTTCGTATCCATTCTCTTAACCTGTGCCTTTGTATAGGTGAATTGAATCTATTGATATTATTGATATTAATGACCAGTGGTTGTTAACTCTGGTTATTTTTTGGTGGTAATGTTTGTTTGTTTCCTTTCTTTGAGTTGTGTTGGTGGAGGGTTATCAGATGTCTCTGTTATTGTGGGTGTCGTTAGCTTCCTTTGGTTGAGGTTTTCCTTCTAGTACTTTCTGTAAGGCTGGGATTGTGAGTATGTATTGTTTAAATTTGTTTTTGTCATGGAATATCTTGTTTTCTCCATCAATGGTGAAAGAAAGCTTTGCTGGGTATAATACTCTGGGCTTGTATCCATGGTCTCTTAGTGTATGCAGCACATCTATCCAAGACCTTCTGGCTTTCATGGTTTCCATTGAGAAGTCAGGTTTAATTTTGATAGGTTTACCTTTATAAGTTACTTGACCTTTTTCCTTTGTAGCTCTTAATATTCTTTCTTTATTCTGTATGTTTTGTGTTTTGATTATTATATGGTCATGGGATTTTTTTTATCCAGTCTATTTAATATTCTGTAAGCTTCTTGTACCTTCATAGGGATATCCTTCTTTAGGTTGGAAAAGTTTTCTTCTATAATTTTTTGTGATATATTTTCTATGCTTTTGAGCTGGAGTTCTTTTCCTTCTTCTACCCCTATTATTCTTAGGTTTGGTCTTTTCATGGTGTCCTAGATTTCCTGAATGTTTTGTGTTAAGAATTTGCTGGATTTAATGTTTTCTTTGATCAATGAGTCTATTTCCTTTATTGTATGCTCAGCGCCTGAGATTCTTTTTTCTATCTCTTGTTCTGTTGGTTATACTTGTCTCTGTAGTTCCTGTTTTTTTACCCAGATTTTCCATATCCAGCCTTCCCTCGGTTTGTGTTTTCTTTATTTCCTCCACTTTGTTCTTCAAGTCTTTATTTATTTATCTATTTATTTATTTATTATGTATACAATATTCTGCCTCCATGTATGCCCACACACCAGAGGAGGGCGCCAGATCTCATTACAGATGGTTGTGAACCACCATGTGGTTGCTGGGAATTGAACTCAGGACCTCTGGAAGAGCAGACAGTGCTCTTAACCACTGAGCCATCTCTCCAGCTCCTAGTTCTTCAAGTCTTAAACTGTTTCCCTTACCTGTTTGATTGTTTTTTTTTTCTTGGTTTTCTTGGGTATCTTTTAGGGATTTATTACTTTCTTCTAACTTTTTGTTTGTCTTCTCTTCCATTTCTTTAAGGGAGTTTTTCATTTCCTGTTTAAAGGTCTCCGTCATTTTCATAATGTTACAGTTAAAGTCATTTCCTTCTTCTTTTTCTGGGTTAGGAAGTTCAAGTCTTCCTGTTGCGTGTTCACTGGATTCTGGTGTTACCATACTGGTTTTCAGGATGTTGGAGGAATTATTGCATTGGTTCCTACCCATCCCTTCCTTCAAATGAGGCCAGCAGAGTCTTGGCGTCTTGGTCCAATTTTTGCTGTGGCTGATTGAGTACTTGGGAGTTTTCCTTGATCTGTCCTTTCTTAGGTCCCCTCAGCACTGGAACAGGCTGGGTTGCAGGATTTCAAGGATCTCATGGGTGAAAAGGGGTTTGGGGGCAGAGTGGGTTGGGGGAAATTCCAGCAGCAGGGCTACTCCCAGCTGGCTGGCAAAAAACCTAGGGAGTTGTGGAGGAGTCCCTAAGTTCAGGCCCTCTGGTAAGGTTCTGGAGAGTGGAAGGTCCGGCTGTCTGGGCTTGTGCATGCTGACTCTCCTCTCAGATCCCCTCAGCACTGAAGCAGGCTGTGTTGCAGGGTTCCAAGGACATCATGGCGAAAAGGTGGGCTTGGGGGCAGGGTGGGGTTGGAGTAAAGAAAGCCCAGCAGCAGAAACACACCCAGCTGGATGGCCAGAAAAGCTTAGGGAAGTTGGGGAGTGGGGGGCTGGATTCTGTCCTTGTGAAAAGGTCCCAGAGAGTGGCACTTCCGGCTGTCCCTCTATGTGGCCCCTGACTCACCTCTCCAGTCCCCTCAGCACTGGAGCAGGCTCTGCTGCAAGGTTCCAAGGACTAGGAGAGGGAAAGCTGCTTATTTCCAATGGAGTGACTCTGGGTAGAAGAACTACACTCCAGAGCATCCCCCATGTTCAGGAATAGTGGACAGCTGTACAGTGAGTGAGAGACTCAGCCATTTCCAGTCAAGGAGTGTCCTGGTCTCTTCCTGCCGCTCCTGTTGTCAGTGAAGGTGACTTTGATTTCTAGCCCGGGGATCTAGGACAAAGTTGCTAAGAACTGCTGGGGAAACCCTGTCAACCAATCACATCTAGTTAGGGTGTGGCTTCCTGGGGCCCAGGTAGAAAAACTGGGAGCAACCAGGTACTTGCTTTGCTCTCTCTGCACTGTGCCCACCGGACAGATAGAACGTCAGACCTCTCACTCTTGTAGCGTGAGTTTGCCCTTTTTAAACATTAAAATATCACTGTTATTCTTGAGCTGGTCTGGTTACCGACCTAATTTGCAATTAAGAACCATATAGATTCTTAATATAAACTTTTGCTTGAACACTAAACGAGTCTTCAGGGTACTCTTAAACATTCCTTTGAGCATTTACTTGGGAGCACAGCTGCTGTTCCTCTACTCAGGGAAGGTTCTCCCCTTGACAAAACACACAGCTGCAAGAGGAATCAATCCACTTGGAGCTGTAAGGGTGGAAGGGGACACTCCTTCGCCTTTCACATCAGCCATGGTGATCAAGTGTATGACATAAGTTGCAGCCAGGACATCCTTCACAAACTTGAAAAGGCCAGGCTTTCATTTTTCCATTGCTCTTAACATTCTTACATCCCAATCTGCCAAAACCGATCGTTAAACTTTGAGCACTCTCTGACTTTTCCAGTTGAAAGTTCTAAGCACTATCATGGTCCTTCCAAAAATAGCATGTGTAACAGCAATAACCCATGGACCCAGTGGGTGAGTCTCCTTGCCAGATATGCCAATTCTACACCTCTCCAAGAGAGAGCCATTACAGCTGAGCTCTGCCCACACCCCTAAGGGAATTTAACAGCAGAGATGTCCATTGCTTCTGTCCTCCACCCTACTGGGGAGTTTCTCAGGAGAGGTGTCTGGTTCTTTTCAGCTATGGCTCTAGTTGTTATTTCTTTTGCTTCACGCTGCTAAAGGGGCAACCCCCACAGACTTGTAGCAATATGCACTGGCTCCTGCAAAAAGTTACTTCTGCTCTACTACCCTAAGTGAGTTTCTCAGCAGAGGTGTCTGTTGCTTCTCTTCACTACTTCCCTATCGAGTTTCTCAGGAAAGACTCTGTTTCACTCAGGCGAGGAAGATTTTCACCCAAAACTTTTTCAGGGATTTATTTTGGAGGGCAGAATCCAGAGACTGGCTGCTTCTGCCAAGGTGGAGATGGGCAGCTGCCAAATGATCAGGCTTCCCAGGGCTGGAGTTCTTTTATGGAAAAGATTTTCAGGATGGGAATTTTTCAGATTTGAAGTCTCTTAAGCTCAAATTGGCTGCATTTAGTGATCAAGGATTGGTTGGTTTTCTGTTCAGGGATTCATTAGTTTCATGTTCAGTTGCCCATCAACCTCTCTGAAGGAATTAGTGCTGCCAAAGCAGATATGTCTCACTGTGGAGAACAGTCTAAGTTCTTAAAACCCTTTAAATGCCATATGCTGTAGGACTTTGAAGTATTGAAGATTATCTAACTGAAATATACCTCTGTATATCTAGGAAACATAACTTACATGATTATAAGTTTGAATATTATTGTTGTGCCCATATTACAACCCCCAAAGAGAGAGACCACCAGAGAGGCTCAGACTGTAATAAGCAAGGTTTAATCAGCATAATACAAACATGTTTGGAACTCATCTCCATCCTTATTACAACGAGGTAGAGAAGAGTTGTATCTCCTCTGTGGGGTAAGCTTTTAAAGGCATAACTACAAAGAGAATCTTTGAAGCTGCTTTGGCACAGATGCAAGGACTTTTGCTCCCTCCCATTCTGTTAAGTCAGCTTTTTTCTTGTTTTTAGAGCAAGGCCCCTGTTCCTGAGTTAGGCCATCTTTATCAGCCTGTACCAGGTGGCTGGCTTGGCTGAGCTCAGTGACCTTGTGTTCAGAATCTCCCAGGTGGGAGAGGGGAAGGCCACTATCTTCCTGGGAAAACACTCTGCTAGGAAATTTCTTCTTGCCCCTTTGAGAATAAGGGGTAAGGGTTTCACAATTATAAATGACTATTAAGCTTAATTTTTAATTGTGCATTGCATTTTTAAATGAGCTATATAAATCTAATAATTTAAGCAATAGTAGAACTATACATATAAAAAAATTGACCTTAAATTTGTATCAATAAACCCAAGTTCATACCAATGTAAAGTATTTATTTCAACCTGGCGGTGGTGGCGCACTCCTTTAATCCCAGCACTCGGGAGGCAGAGGCAGGCGGATCTCTGTGAGTTCAAGGCCAGCCTGGTCTACAAGAGCTAGTGCCAGGACAGGCTCCAAAGTTACAGAGAAACCCTGTCTCTAAAAACAAAACAAAACACAAAAAAGTATTTATTTCTATATCATATCCCACCCCACCCCCTTTTTAAGAAAGACATTGACTGTGACTGTTAACTACTTATAATCAACCCACTTTAAATAAAAGCAAACATTTATAAAGAATCATTTTGGGAATTTGTGTATTGTTTTCTCCAAACTGATTCCTGTTGTTTGTTGGATGAAGTATTTTTAGAGTACATGGAGATCTTTTGTTCTATCAAAACATATTTGTGTGTAAAGAATTTACAAGTTCTCATCACCTATGAAACGAAAGCAGAACCTCTTTTCCAAAGTAACATATTCTTAAACTCAAATTTTGAAGTCAAGATACCTTCAATATATGTATGTTGGTTTAGCTTAGCAGTCCCTAGAATCAAATGTATCTCTGCAGTAAAGAATTCGAAGAAAACACAATAATGTGCACAATTCAGATTCTCTGTGTATTTTCCATTTATATGTGACTTATTTGTTTTACATAATTTTTACTGTCCCTTTAAAGACTTTTTTTAAAACTTTCTTTTTATACCTGTCTATACTCATTTTTGCACTCTCTCCCAAGCCTGTACACCCTTTTAAAGCACACTGTTGCTCATTTAAAGTTCTTTTATGTCTGATTCTGTCCTATTTTGTCTCTGAAATACTTTTCTGACAAGGAGTGTTTTGTTTGGTTTAGTTTTTTTAAATGGTAAGCAGTATGGTTATTGACACTGTGGATGCTGACTCCCCTCTCTCAACCTTTCAATATGGTGGAGGTAAATTTACCACTAGCTCTGCAAATCATGTTTGCCAGCACATCTCCAGCAAGCACTTGCTACAAGCTTCCCACAAACCCCATAAATGCTCCACATTAGGACCTACCAAAAGCGCCAGAGCTGAGCCTGATACCAGCATGATCCAGGATGCCATGTATTAAAGGAGCAGTGTCTCTCGTAGCCACCAGCAAGCAGAGGCTCTCTGAAAAAATGTGGCTACCAAGAAGCTCCAGTTGACTCCTGCATTTGTGGGTCTAAAAGCCCCTTTTTTTTTAAAGCTTTCTTAGGCTTTATGTAGATGTATGCGGACAAATATTGGCCACCATTATGTAGCTACAAATATTCTCCAGTCCTCTGGTCCCCCTGGACCAGTTTGTCCTCACCCACTGGGTCCCATTCACTAGCTCTTACAACTGCTTATGAAATAACCACTCTAAGGCTTAATATTAATTATGTGCTTTTTGGCTTATTAGGTCAGTCTTAGTAACTAACTCTATATCTTAAGTTAACCCATTTTTATTAATCTATGTATCACCACAAGACTGTGGCTTACCTGAAAACTTTTGGCTTCTTTCTCCTTCAGCAGCTTTATGGAAGCTCCCTGATTCTGCCTTCTTTGTTCCTCTTCTCTGCTTGGATTTCCTGCCTTGCTGTTCCTTATATCAGGCTTTTCCTCTGGCAGTCACAGATTATTATGAGAAAAGTTACTTAGGGAAGAAGCAGTTTATTTCATATCACAATTGAAGAGTCGAGTTCATAAAATTCAGAAGTGTGAAGCTGCTAGTGAGTGACACGCTAATAAATAGTAAATGAGACAGTGGGACATCAAGTAATCAAGATAGCATCCCATGATATTCTTCAGTAAATCCTATTGATATAATAACTCAGAGGTATCTTCAGAAACATACATGCAAGATGATTCTGTATCCTGTCAGTCTGTCAGTGAAAATTAACCATCCTAATTAATGTGTGTACTCATAGGATCCAGTAAAATTTGAGGATGTGGCAGTGAACTTCACCTCAGAAGAGTGGGCTGTGTTGGATTCTAGTCAAAAGAAGCTCTACAGAGACGTGAAGGACACGTTTTTGAACCTGATCTCCATAGGTAAAAAGTATTGCATGTTCCCATTGCTTATTCAGTCAGTGAACAATTGTCTCCTGCTTATGCATGTTATGTTAGTATTGAATTCTTGATGTGGGTATTTAGTTAGTGTGCATACCCATATCCTAAGAACTAGGTTGCAATTATTTTTATGTTGAATATGAATGTGTCATAATATATTCTCTGGATTTTATTGTAGAAAAAACACTAGAAGAAAATACTGAAGAGGACTCTAAAGGTCTCAGCAGGAATATGGGGTAAATTATATTCAATAAAATAATAATTTATATTATACATTTGGGACTTAAGGGACATTTAAGAACCTGCCAAGTGCTCCAAATATACCTAAGTGAAAAATGAGTCTACACAAATTCCTGTAATGGAGCCTTGAATTGTGACATTCAATATTTGTGTATTTCATGTGTGTGGTGGAGGACAATTTTACACTTCCTTGTCACAGTCCCTTCATAAAGGAAAGTCAGGGGAAGAACTGAAGCATGACAGGAATCTGGAAGTAGGCAGTGAAGTAGAAGTGAAGGAGAAATCCTGTTTACAGGAGTGATCATCATCCCTAAATCAGCTACGTGCCTTACTCAGCCTTAGCCCACATCTCTAGGGGGATACCACCCATAGTGAACTAGGCCACTCCACCTCATACAATGATCAAGACAAAGCTACCAGAGACATGTCTAAATGTCAATCTGATAAAGCCATTTTCTGCTGTCTAGTTGCTTCTTCCCAAATGTGGGTTCTAGTTTGTGTCAAGTAGATCAAAACTAACTAGCACATACATTTCATACACAGAACATGATCTCCTTCCCATGGGCACACTACCCAACACAGTAAAACCTCCTTTATCAGGAATTTGAAAGTGGTTTCACAGACTTGTTTCCAGGCCAATCTGATTGAGTCATTTTTCAATTGAGGGACCCTGTCCTATGACCACAGATGGGTCTAGTTGATGACTAACTAACCCACACTGGCTGAGTATTTAGAATGCTGGCATGCCACAGTGGTTCTCCACTTTATATGCTTGCTATTTTTGTCCTCAGAGACCAGGATTTTTTTCTCCCTGTTCATCCTTTTACACCTCTTAGTTAAATTATATATCAATTGTATCTGAGTTATGTTTTTATGCAAACCTTTTGTCAGAAACATTTGTGATAGGCAAAAAATGCAAGAAATTCTTCATATCAAGTGTATCAGAATTTGTGAGCTCTTCACATAAATCCTTGTCATTAATTCTGGTTTTCTTAAAGATTGAGAATTGTTATTAACCACAAAGTTCGTGATACAGCTCCTTAAGAATTCTGAGAAAGCCGGGGGGTGGTGGCGCACGCCTTTAATCCCAGCACTTGGGAGGCAGAGGCAGGCGGATCTCTGGGAGTTTGAGGCCAGCCTGGTCTACAAGAGCTAGTTCCGGGACAGGCACCAAAGCTATAGAGAAACCCTGTCTTGAAAAATCAAAAAAAAAAAAAAAAAATCTGAGAAAAATAAAAGCAGTCCTCTACTTCTTTATACATGGCTGGGTCTTTCCATGCCATACATAATGTTCTTCACATTGATACCATTGTTCTCTTCCCTCTGAGATAGTATAGTTGTGTTCCACACAGGCCAGCCTCCAATATTTCTCTTGGCTACAGTATTGCTTTCCTCTCTTTTTTATTGTTATTTTTTTTTATTTTTTGCAGATATCAGGGGATTGTGAAAGACCAATGATATGAATGTCAAAATGATTGTGATACAAACCAGCAACCTATTCCAGACAGTATGATCAATAAAGAAATGCATTCCAGAATAAGAGTTCATGAGACTCCGTTGCATGTAAGACACATTATTGGTCATTTATCTTTACATGAGTATCTAAGAGAAAAAATCTAGAGGGAAACCACCCCTGTATAAGGGAATTGTAGCAAAAACTTTTGTACATCAGAAACATTGGAAAGATATCAGTTATTCTTAATCACTTCAGGTATTTGAAACTTCTCCTAAAGAGAAACCCTGTAAAATTCAACAGTGTAATGAAGCCTGTAGGAGTCTCTGTTTTGATCAGCCTCAGGAGAGAAGTCATACTGAAAATAAACTCAATGAGGATGTCTTAGTAAAATTCCCATATGGCCAGAATGATGAAGGAATCTATAAAGAAGTGAAACAATTTGTATGTAATGTCTGTGAAGAAGCCTTCACTGATTCCAGTGACATTACCAACTACGAAAAAAGTCATATTGAAGAGAAAAGGTACATTTGTAGGCAATGTGGCAAAACATTTAAATATGTAACATGTTTTGAGAGATAAAAGTAACTCACAAAGTAGAGAAGCCATATGCTTCTATACATTTTAGAAAATCCTTCACCAAATTCAGTGTTTATAACAGTCATGAAAACAATTACATTGGACAACAGCCTTATGCCTGAAAGCATTGTGGAAAAAACTTCAGCAGTTCTGTGTATTGTAACCTTCATGAAAGAATGCACATGGCAGAGAGGCATTATATATGCAAGCATTGTGGGAAAGCCTTTTTCTCTTCCAGTGATCTGAATATCCGTGAAATAATTCACACTGGAAAAAAGCCTTATGCATGTAAGTATTGTGGAAAAGTTTTCAGTGACCCCAGTGGTTGTAACAGACGTGAAAAAATCAACACTGCAGAGAAACCTTAAGCCTGCAAGCATTGTGGAAAAACTTTACCAGTTCTGCGTTTTGTAACATTCATGAAAGAATTCATACTGGAGAGAAACCTTATGCATGTAAGTTGTGGAAAATCATTCCCTTGTTCCAGTACTTGTAACATTCATGAAAGGGTATACATGACAGAGAGTCATTATACATGTAAGCATTGTGGAAAAGCCTTCAACCACCCCAGTAGTTGTAGCAGACATAACAGGAGCCACACTGCAGAGAAACCTTGTGCATGAGCATTGTGGCAAAGCCTTCAACAACCTCAGTAGGTGTAACAAACACAAAAGGAGCCACACTACAGGAAGCAGAAGACTCATACATGCAAGCATTGTGAAAAAAACGTTTTCCTGGCATAGTCATCTGAATATCCACGGAATAATTCACACTGGAGAAAAAGCCTTATGCATGTAAGCATTGTGGAAAATCATTCAACAACCCCAGTAGTTGTAACAGACTTGGAAGGAGTCACATTGCAGAGAAACCTTTTTCATGTAGGCATTGTGAAAAAACCTTCACCAATTTCACTTCCTGTAAGACTCATGAAAAGAGTTCACATTGAAGTCATATATATTTAAGCAGTGTGAAAAGGTGTTTTCTTGTTCCAGTCACCTGAGCAGTCATGGAAGGATTCACACAGGAGAAATGTCTTGAGCATGTAAACATCTTGGAAAAGCCTTCAGTGACCTCAGTAGTCATAACATACATAAATGAAGTCACACGATAGAGAAGCCTTATTCATGTAAGCATTGTGTAAAACCCCTCACCAATTTCTATTCATGTAAGGTTCATGAAAGAGATCATACTGAAGGGAAGTGCTATGCATGTACGCATTGTGGAAAACATTTACCCCCTCCAGTCAGCTGAACATCCAAGAAAGGGTTCGAATTGAAGAGAAGGCTTTTGCACGTATACATTACAGGAAACCTTTTAACACTTCAACTTCTCCTGATTTGCATGGAAAAAAAAACACACACTAGAGGAAAAACTCTTTGTGTGTAAAAGATGTGGAAACTGTTCATTCTGTAGACTTTAACAGGCATAAATAAAATAGTTGACTTGAAGGTAAAGACTTATGCACATAAGAATTGTGGAAAAGCCCTCAGCTGCTCTTGTGATCGTAACAGGTCTGAAACTCTTCACACTAGTCAGTAGCCTAATGTGTGTAACCACTGTCAGAAAGCCTTTACTAGATTCACTTAGTATAAGAGTATAACCATTCCACTGGATAGAAACCTTTTGTATATAAACATGGTATGTAAACTATTTCTTTGTTCTTGTCATTTTAACAAGCATAAAGATCTCACACAGTGTCTGTATTGTGGGAAAGTCTTTAGCACATCCAGTTTCTGTAACCCTCATGCACAGATCTATCCTGGAAAGAATTGTAATGAATATATACATTTAAGTATTGTTCCAAGTCTTCAGGAGTTCCTGTTGCTATGATGTTCTAAAGAATTCACTCTGGGGGGGAAAAAGAATTCACTCTGGAGACAGACTTTACATGTATGACCATGTGAAAAATCTTTTAGCAACCGCATTTCCTACTATACTCAATAACTTTTTTCACTGGTGAGAACCTTTATTTAGAATAAATGTGGAAAAGTATTCAAAGTGTTTAGAATGAATGAAACTTAAGTGTGTTTGTCCTTTAATTTTTAGTAGTGTGTTCCAGAATTTCTGTGTTTTAAGTCCCTGCTGAAGTCCATTGTGATCTCACAGTGAAAAGAAGTAGTGTGTAGAACAAACATCAGTAGTAACTCTGTAATGCTGTGTTGGTAAATTTGCTTCTCTTGTGGGTAATCAAAGAATGTTCTGGGAACATGAGATGTATCAGCTCGTAATGATTCTTGCCAGTAAATGTGATTATCTGCATTGCCTCCCTGGATTTTATGTGGTGAAAATAGTGTATCACTTTCCGAAGCTGTCTTCTAACAATCACATAGGCTTCTCAATAAACACACACACATACACACATACACAGAGAGAGAGATACCAATGCGTAAGAAAATAAAATATTCGTAGGAGTAATGATATAATTAAGAAATAAAAAATTAAAATGGAACAAAAGAGATTATGAAGTGTGTAAATATGTAATTTAACTCCTAATACTTTCTATATATAAAATGAAAACCAATTGCAATATGTGCAATAATTCCTGTGTTTTTTTTCTTTTTCTTTTCTTTTTTTGTTCAAGACAGGATTTCTCTGTAGCGTTTGGAGCCTGTCCTGGAACTAGCTCTTGTAGACCAGGCTGGCCTCAAACTCACAGAGATCCATATGCCTCTGCCTCCCGAGTGCTGGCATTAAATGTGTGTGCCACCACTGCCCAGCTGATTTTAGATTTTCATGTGAGTTCTCAGTTGTTGTTGCTGCCATGCCTTTGGTCCACCACCACAGACTCCAATCCTCTGCGTCTCCAAGCCCAGTATAACACTTCCCTGGCAAAGATGCTTCACTCTGATGCATTGCAGATACAGGACAGAAACCCAGAGAAAGAGAACCCAGTGTAATGAAAAGAAGCTTTTATAGCAAAATTATAAAAAAGCAGTTATTTTAAATGATAGTAATGTTGTGAAATTTTTTATATACTTGAAATTTATATCATAAATAAATACTTTCTGGAAATTATTCCAAAAATTTTAAAAATGAACAGCTTAAAAGGAGCTCATTCAAATATTGAGAACTTTTATTATTGGCCCATTCCTGTGCAAAAGATTTACTTTCCATTATGTTTTCATTAGGAAGGCAAGATGTGAGTTCTGTGATTACTCCTGGTTACTTCTTATGTGTGATGATTTGGAGTTAGGAGATTCAATGAGAGAGGAGAAGAGAGAATTTGCTTTCTGAGTCTGCATTAATACACTTGTTTTTTAGTTGATTCCTTCTATCAAACCATGTTCTGATAGAATATTTCTTTGTAGCTGAATTTCATTGATAAATCAGGAAGAGGCTAGAGAGAATAGCTTACTTTAAGTTGTAAGAGCTAGTTAGTAATATGTCTGAGGTATCCGTTGAGCATTTATAATTTTTATGATTATTTTTTCATTTAAATAAAAATTTTGCACTTATTTTACATACCTCTTCACTGGTACCCCCTCTGCTTCCCATCTACCACCCTCCCCTTCCATTCCTCATAAACATCCTCTAAGGCATTTTGGAAAATTATATATAATATATATGTTCTGCCCTATGCACAATGTCCTCCCCAGTCACAGCTTGTAGACCAAGTTGAAAGAACCTGAAAAGAGGTCTAAAGAGATGACATTGTTTGGGGCACAGAAGAAAAAGACTGACAAACTGCCAATATAGGCTGAACCGTCTTTGAAATTTGCTGCTTCTTCAAAATGTCTGCTAAATGCTATGGGCCTATAGGCTGAAGATGGATGCTCCAATGGTACATAAGAACTTTGGTAACTGTCCAGGTAACAAGATGTCTCTGTCATTTCAAGAGTTTTGGAAGTTGCTTACAATCCACCTCCTCTTTACTTATGTATTATATCCTTCTGGAGTCTTTAATGGAGTTGAAGAATTTATAGTTATAGTTGTTAAGAATATTTCCTAACATGAGCTCCCTGATGACGCAAAAAATTCCCAATCAAGCCAAATCAAAACAAGCCAAATTAAAATATATCCAGGTTCAATGGGAGTTCTGCACTCTCGGGTGGCCCCCAGGGCGAACCAGGAAGCTGCAGAAATGCAATCCCTCGGCAGGAAGAAAAGGAGACCATGTTTTCCTCTTTTGGGGGGGGATCACTTAAATACCCTGGGGAGTGGTCCTAACCCCACCCCCAGGCAGGGGTCAGGACCTGGCCTGCTGGGATTTGGAGTCCAGACCAGGCCTGAGGGCTGGGATAGATGCAAGGGGCAGGGGCTTACACTCCCAACTTGACATTCCAGACTCTTTGGCTATAGGGTGACAGAAAACTGGAATGGTAATTATGACAAACATTTAGGCTCTCTTTGGGGAAAAAAAAGGGGGGTGTAGACTCAAATGCGGCTACTTCCTGCAGGCACGGGGCAGTGTGGGGAAGGGGAGAGCCAGGTGTCCACGTTTAGAGAGAGGCGTGGCTGGAAAGACATCCCATGAACTGTCATTCCAGAGAAGGCAGGCATCTGTTCCTTGGGGGAGATGAGAAGGCAGGTGTCTAGGAAAAAAATTGTTATCGCTAAAGGTGAGTACCAGAATGAGGAGCAGGTAGGCCCTTCATCGTAGCGTCCTGGAAAACCGGAGGGTCCTGTCTTCTGGACAGACCAAGTGTCTTGAGTAGGTGTCCGCTTGAACCTGGAGAGATGGTACCAGCATGGGTGTCCCAAGAGCTTGGCAGCCAAGGGGGTGGTGAGGATTACCATGTGAGGTCCTATCCATCGAGGCTCCAGAGACCTAGGAGTTAACTGTTTAAAGAGTATTCTGTCCTCTGGGGAGAGCAGGGCAGGTTTAGGGGCATTAGGGCCCACTGGTGTTGGGGCAGGGAGACAACTGTCAGCATGTGAACTGAAAAGGGACCTTAAAAGGGAGAGGTAGGGTAGGTATCCCGCCAGTGAAGGAGTTTGAACTGGGAGGTGATGGTTAAGGAGAAAGGGCCTGCCATAAAGCAACTCAAAAGGGCTCAGGCCCATAGGAGGAACGTGGGATGGCCCTGAGGCAAGGGCCAAGAGAACCTGAATTCAGTGGAGAGCTTGGTTAGTTGTTGTTTGATGAGTCCCATTATCCAAAAGATGTTGAGAGCTTCTGACATGAGCTCCATGACGTGAGTCATCACATCTTTTGTTTCCCTGGAGACCGGAAATGCTTCTATCCATCCTGTAAAAGTGTCCACAAGTGTTAAGAGATAACAGAGTTTTTTATGAGTAGGCATATGGGTAAAATTAACCTGTCATTTTTTGCCTGGTTGGTGTCCATGAACCTGGTGTATGTGGAGAGCTCCTTGTGGGTTGACCTGGGCACACATCTGGCAGGAGGAGTGAACCTGTAAAATAGAAGAGATGGTGGGGTTAAAAAGGGGCTTCAAGAAGCATAACAAAGCTTTGGGCAAGTGGCTAAGGATATCCCCACCCAGTAAATGTGCTGGGTAATCCTGTGTCACTAAGAAAGAATGAGAAAAAAATGTCCTTCAAGATGGTAGGGCAGTGGCAAAGTTTTAAGTGGGGAGGAACGGGTCCCATCTACCCCCATAGCTGAAATTGGTGAGGGAAACTTAAGGCCTGAGTGAGAATAAAAGTAATGGACTTACCCGCCACTTGTAGCATGACCCTAGGCTAGGAGAGTGAAAGACCCTCGGAGAGGACCTTTTTATCAGGGAGACCTCCCCAACGCCAAGGAACAGGCTGAGACTGCATGGATGCAAATCGCAAGAGGTTTATTGAGTAGACACAGGTACCTGTGGGCAGCAAGATCTCTTGGAAGATTTGCGCACCTGCCAACTGGAGGGCGGGCTTTTTATAGGGAAGAGCAAAAAGCAAGTTTACAGAAGCAAAAGCGTGGTTATCAGTCGACCAGAATGAGGCGGGGGCATGAATGGTTTCCTCTCTCAGCATGGATGCCTGGCAACAATCATCCTGTTCCTATCTTATAGCTAACCTGCTTTGTTGACATCCTATCTTATTGACATCTTGCCTTGCAGTCTTCCTATCTCCTGCTCTCTCAGGCACATGGGATGTTCTTAGGGGAGCAGGCTGGCTGCTGATCCGGAGAATTTTTTTAAAGCAAACAGGACGTTCCCCCGGGAGCATGCTAGCTATGGGTTTTGAGGAGGGGGTCTGTAGGGTCTTTCAGAGAGGGTGACCGGATAAACCAAGTCTGGGCAGCTTCAATCCTCTGCAAGGCTGAGACGTTTGAAGGCTGGCACAGTTTCACTTGCCGATGGTGATGAGGCTGGACCTCCATGGCTTGGCATAGAGGACAAGCCTACACAGTGGCACTCAGGTGTAGTGCAATATCGTGCCACGTGACTATTTAGGCCACACTTAATAGAGCCCTGTGGTTGACTTCCCTTGTCCCCCTTCCTGTGACCTTAGGGCAGCTGCTAAGGCCTGTGCCTGTAGATTGTTGTAGTTTTGTCTGTCAAAGACTCAGCTGATTGCTCTCGGGCATTAAAAACTTTAAAGGCCATTTTCACCAATTCCCGTTTAAGAGATTGGGGATCATCCTCAACCTTTTTTTTTTTTTGACCCTTTCACAGACAGATTTATTTGCAAATTATGATCACAAACTGACACATTTGGTGATTGATATCCCATTTAATACATTGCAGCAGAAAAATAACTATCATTAAGGAGAAGCACAATGGAGAAAGAGCAAAGTCACAGAATAAATATAAGGACATCAAAATAAAATTTAGCAAGTGGATTTGCCATATATAGCATATTTTAAAATCGACTTCAAATGTTGCAAAATAGAGACCACAGTGTAGTTATTTCCACCATCAGTCTTGAGGGAACATGGTAGTAACTACGTTCTTCGAGGTTAAAATGAAAAAGATTTTTTTTCTCTTTGAAACTGATGGCAACTATGATATCTAGAGTCTTTATCCAATCATTTACATGAATATGGTCTTTCTCTTGTATGAATTCTTCACTATTTCCTGATTTCAAGTTTATATAGAGAGGCTTTAAAAATAAAAAACTCTTTCCTAATATCTGGTACTGACTGAGGAAGCAGAATGATTAGTAGAAAAGGAACCTAGCTGCTTTTCTACCTGAGAGAGATTTAAAAGAGAAAAGGGAGCAAGCAATGGGCTAGCCCAGTGCTTAGAGGAGGTCCAGGAGTGGAGCAGAGGTAGGAGGGGGAGGGGAAGGTGGAAGTTGACCATGAACCTCCAAATTGGGAAAGGCAGGGGAAAGAATATTGCTCCGCAGGAGGGGGGGTGGTTGGGAAGTGTCAGCTTGAGAGAGTGGGGGAGGGGCCAGTGCCTCTGGTGCTGTAAGACAATGGCTTCTAAGGGGGTGGGGATGAGAGCACAGAGACCAAAAACCATGGACATATATAAGTAAGCTCTGTTTATTTGTATCAGATAGGCTCAATTTTAAAAGATTTTTATAAGAGGCTTACAGGAGAAACAGCAGACATGGCTTTGAACTGTAAGTGCCCATTTTAGAGTCTATGCTCAACCACGTGGCTAAGTCCATTTTAGAGCATCCTCCAAAATGGCTCTTAGGTCCAAAAGGGGCAGCAGAGATTGGATGCCCGGAGTCCTGGAACAAACAGATCTCCACCTCAGCCAAGCCCGATCCCATGAAATTGACCACCATCTGGGACTCGAATTCCCTGCGTGAGCTCACGACTTCAGCAGGAATCTGAAAACAACAAAAATAAATACAAATGGGTCCCCCCCAAACCCTATAGCATAGACAAGAAAAGGGACCCACCAAGATGCAGCTGCTGTAGCTCAGAAGCCCGTTTTAAGCGTGGCGTAGAGAGCTCAAACTGTAGACTAGGGGCCTTTCAACATATGGCCTGCCCTAGCTCGGTGGAACCTCCAAAATGTTAGGAATATTTCTTAACACAAGCTCCTTGCCAATGCAAAAATTCCCTACCAAGCCAAATCAAAATAAGCCGAATTAAAAAAAAAATATCTAGGTTTAATGAGAGTTCTGCACTCTTGGGTGGCCCCCAGGGGGAAACCAGGAAGCCGCAGAAAAACAACCCCAGAGGAAGAAAGGGAGACCACTTGTTCCTCTTTTGGGGGATCACTTAAATACCCTGGCCTGCTGGGATTTGGAGTCCAGACCAGGCCTGGGGGCTGGGATAGATGCGAGGGGCAGGGGCCTATGCTCCCAACTTGACATATCCTTAGTTATGATAAAAAGATAAAGTAGATATAAATATTGCAACTGTAATTATTGCTTAATACCTTTTTTGTTGTATATAATATTACTATGTTAAGGTTAAAACCTATCTTTTTATTTGAACATAAAAGGGGAGGTGGTGTGGGATTCTCCTCTATTCTGTGAATATCGTTGGTTAATAAAAAAAAAAACTGTGTTGGACCTGGGCAGGGAATAGAGTTAGGCAGGGAAGACTAAAGTGAATGCTGGGAGAAGGAAGGAGGAGTTAGAGAGAAGCCATGGAGCCACCGCCAGAGACAGAGGTGCTGAAACTTTGCTGGTATGTCACGACCTTGTGGTGATGTACAGATTAAAGAGATGGGTTCAATCAACATACAAAAGTTAGCCAAGAAGAATCTAGAGCTATTGTACAAAGCAGTGACTTAAATAACATAATTTCTGTGTGGTTATTTCAGGGATGAGGAGCTAGGAGCCAACAAGCAGCCTCCTTACAACACAATGTTGCTAAAAACACATACTTGTCCTTCAAAATGCCCACATTTTTTTTCCAACCACCCACATTTGGTGAGTTACACTGTAATTTTGCACATTGTACACATCAGTTATACTTTTCTTGCCCCAGGAATCATGTACAAACACATAGCAAACAAACACACATACACACAAACATACACACATTCTTACTCATAAACTACATAAAAATGAGTAGTTTAAGAAATTCACATATGTATTTTGTCTTTCGTGGTCTTCACAAATCTAGTGAAAAAGCAGTGATTTATTCTTCTAATATTCATTCTAGTGTTTGAAAATACATATATTTTTCTGACCAGTTGTTATTATGGTTTACTGGATTTACTGCTGGTAAGAACTGGGATTTTTTTTTCTACCAGGTGGCAAAGTAAGGGCTTCTATTTTGGAGCTAGTTATCGGAAAGAAAAATTCGAGCTAAGTTACAACTTGGTTTTTCAATGTACTGTGTCCAAACCATATGCTTCCTTTAGCAAAAACTTTCTAATTGGCAACAATGAATATTGGCAATAACCTGAAATTTGAGGGATACCTTGGTTCCTCCTGGGTCAAAAAATAGTAGGAATCTGCCCCAACCTTAGCACTAATTTCTCATTAGTAACCAATAGCACTTGGGGCAGCAGTGATCATTAATGGACAAATATCCATCGAATCGTCTATATTTTAACCATGGTTTCAAACTAGCTTTCTCTCTGATACAGACATTGTGACTTTTTGCCACATACACATGCACACCCTATTATTCAAATCTTAAAACTGCCCTCTGCTTATACCTTTTAACCCACTGCTATACAGTCTGCCAATATATTATGTGATGTGTTATAACAAACTCTTCTTCCCTCTAATAACCCCCATCTTTATGGTCTTTCCTGTACATATGGTTAAATACATACATGAATATGTTGTAGCTAGGATCTGCATGCAAGAAAAAATGTGTTTTTTCCTTCTGTGTCAGGTTCACTCACCCATGATATTTTCCAAAACCCATCTAACTACAATCAAATTTAATAACCTAAACGCTTATATCCATGTAACAATTTTACACTGTATATATTTACCACATTTTCATTTCATTACCACATAATATTTCTCACACATGAGTTCTAAAAAACTTGAGGATAGCCTTACTCCACATTTAAATTTTACTATGAACTGTTGAAAACTGGAAGATGTGACCTTGTTATTATCCTATTAGGATGCATTAGAAAGAGCACAATATGTTTGAGGTTCATCTTGGACAAACTAAAACTCCCTTTTGTGGGTGTGGTGACAACAATGCTAATTATGTTTATATAAGAATTTATAATTATAAATCAAATGAAATTCAGGTACAGGTAAGAAAAAGTCCCATGATGTAATATAGTCTAGCATATAGTATTGCATGCTCTACTAATAAATTTAAAATATCACAGGATGAGAGAGGGGAAACTAATTAGCAGTGTGACCTCTGTGTCTCCTCAAGAAATTTTTGTCATTATGTGTGCTGATATCACAAAATATTTCTCTCACAAGACTGACAAAGTTTCAACTTTGCATCCAATATAAACACTGGGATATTGTCCACATAGATAATCATCTGTGTGTGCTTTGGGCAGGTTATTTTAAGCACAGTAGATTTTCAAGTCAACCAATGTCCTGTGATTTTCATACATATTTGACCACCAACACCACCTGCAAGGACTGTGTGTTGCCTAACAAATGATGAGTCTCACCATGTTGGCTTGTTGGAAGTGCACATGTACATGTATCTACTCTGGGAACTTAATCATGCCTCGATGCCATGTCTTTTGACTATTCTGATTTATTACCTTATTCCACCTCTTGGAAATTAATCTCTAGTCAGGTTTGGTCTTGCTCAATTTCCATTTGTTTTGATGGTTAGGTCCATAAATATCTTCAATACCAATAGTAAATTTCATTTTAAACAGTTTTATTATTGAATTGCTCTTTATCTAAGGCTTGCTTTGAAGGTACCCTGGCTTCAGCTTCCTGAGTGATAAAATGGCAAAAATGTCTATTCACAGTCATGTACAAATGATAATTTTCAGTTTGCCTAAGTAATTTATGTCTTGGTATGTAGTTATAGGAGGATACTACAGAACAAAGAACTTACCAACAACATAAGTGTGGAGATGTATAGCAGTTAAGAGCTCTTATGTTCTCGTGGGTGACCAGAGTTCTTCCCAGAAGCCATGTTGAGTCTCTCTCTCTCTCTCTCTCTCTCTCTCTCTCTCTCTCTCTTTCACACACACACACACACACACACACACACAATTATTTAAAAAGAATGCAGTCTAATTCCTATACTTTCTTTTTGTTAGAAAGTCCCATTGCTTTACTTCTACTGATATCCTTTGTGTTGCATAATCCCAGGCAGAGAGGCAAACGATCATGTGTGACAGGAAATGATCAAGAGACTCTAACTCCTTCAGTGAGCCAACTCTAGGGATAATTCATGCCTTTCTTTTCATACTGTGAGGTAGAGGGAAGGAGAGAGAGTGGGAGATGATGAGAAAGAGTGTCAATGAAAATTTAGGCGTATGTGTCCCATAGCGTATATATGGCAGTCACAGGACAACAGAGCAGACCTGTACTGTAGACTAGTCTCTGATAATGACACTGTGGTGCAAATGAGTACTGAATTTGTTAACAATGTCATCTCTATGGTTTCAAAGTAATTTCTTACAAAATCAGTTTGTATTGGAAAATTAGATTGACTCTAGAAAATGAATGCTTGGTATCATAGTGTACTGATGAATTTGATTGAGATTTTATTCCAAGTTCCCTTGGAAGAGTGAACTTCAATTTAGAAATTGTATTGGTCAGTACAGCCTGTGACCATCCATGTCTGTGAGGGATTCTTTTGATTGGTGGCTGGGGGACTAGTACATATTTGGCACCACTATCACATGCTAGGTGGTCCTCTATTATATAAGTTATCTGTTCATTATCCAGTCTACAGTGGAACCACTAATCAAGTTCTTCCATGATTTCTTCTTGTCTTCCTGCTGTGGATTTTCTCAGTGTTGGACTGTGACATGGATGTGTAATCCAAATTAACATTTCTTCACTATGTTGCTTTTGGTCATGGCATTTATCACAGAAACTCTCTGACCTTCAGCTAAGGTGGAATGGATTCACTTCTGTGGGCTCCCAAAGGTGTGAATGTCAGTGACTGTGTACTCTGTTGGTAGACTCCTTAAGAGCTATGTCTGTGATGCTTTAGAGTTTTCCTATCAGCACCTTTATGAATTTATATTTTCCTTAGTTTTGAACCCTAAGCCATGCACTGCATAAGGTTAAACAAATGCTTGGGTGTTAGGCTGGATCGTGCAAGCAAATTTGATCACTCTGTGTATGTTTTGTCCATTAAAAATGATCATGTTTATCAATGATCAAATGGTTTACTCCGTAAGAGGGTGTCACAGTTGTCACCATTCCCAGTCACGGAGGAAGAGAATTTTATATCAGACTTCTTTTCACTACCAGTTCTGTGGCAAAACCAGGATATTTGAAAAGCATTCCTAGGTTTGCCCTTTGGGAGCTCTGTGAGGCGAGTGAAGGGCTTGGAATTGCATTGTAGTTTGCTTATTTTGGTCTAGGCTTCTCCAAGTAGAAGATATTGCATGAAGGAATATTTAATCAGGAATTAAACATTTTACAGGATGAACATCTTTGGAGACAAAAATAGCATTTTCACTAGTACTACATTTCAGGATACAGAAGACAAAAAGCAGGAAGGAGAGTGGAGTCTGACTTCAGAAGACAAAGAGCTCATTATCAAGTGGCACCTACTTTGCTGCTATGCAGGGAAGGTGTGCAATGGGAGAAAGCTAGCAGAGATCCTTCATAGGGCTGATGGGGGCGGGTTTGCAATGAGGACATTGCACCAACTCCTTATAGGAAACCGTGCTATGCAGTCTCTCCTTTTGGAAATCATTTGCCCACGAGACACAGGCTGCTAGGAGCCTTGCTCCTAATGGGTCCCATGACCTGGGATGGATGTGTGAAGTCGGTGAAAGAAAGAAAACTGAGAACATCTGTTGCAAACAAGTGGCTGTGGCCCCGGATGGCATGAGTCATTTTTATTCATAGTTTCAATAGTTTGCAGGAACAGTTTTACACTCATATTTGTTTCCTTAGGTTTCTAATAACAATTAAAATAATTGCCAGTTTGTTCCCTTATTTCCTTCTCTTTTTGTGCCCCAACTTCCCCCCTGGTAATCTTTACCTACTTGATTTATAACTTTAATATCACAAGCGTGAGCAGTAAAGCAAGCAACAAAGGAAGTTTTCTCACTAGGCACATCTACAGGTAGAAGAGTGTGCCCAGTCGGCAGACTTTGCAGTTACAGTGTGGTGCAAAGCAAAAGAGAAATTTAGCTTTGGTGATTAATATTTAGCTGTAGTGAAGTCTAAACTCTCACAATCAACTCATCAGCCAAGGCTGAATCACTTTGTTCTATATTCTATACTTCTGTATCTCCTTTGGAGGATATACCAGGTTTTCCCCTATCATCCTTTAGATTACATAACTTAGAAACTTAATTTTCGTAATTGGCATTGCTTATCTCTTGTTCTCAAGTCCCTGTCTTCTCAGCTTCCTGCACTGTTGAGTCCTACATTATTGACACAGTTATTAGAAAGGAGGGCATTTGAGTTTCTGTGATTTGCTTCATTTTTACCATTCATAGACTGTTCTCATTAACTCTTGATATCATCTATTTCATTACATGTCTCTTAGACTCTTGTGGTTAGGATCCTTCTTTTCAGGACAATTATGCAAATTTGTCATGTCTTGAACTATTGTGACTCTTTCAAACTAGTCACAGGGTAAACTGGACAGACAACATCCTGTCCTTGGAAATCCTGAATTCACAGTTACACCGAAGCATCAAAGACTTTAGCAGCTGAATCATGTCCACTGTACGTTTTTAACAACATCCCCTAGCTCATCCAGAGAGTCATCAGGGGAAAGTTTTTCCAAATGCAACAGCCATCTCATCTATTGGGCTCTAAGAAAGTGAAGCTCGAGGCAGCCAGCAGTATGGTTTGTGTAAGGAAAGCAAGGTGAGCCGGTAGCACAGATATTCCTGGGGTCATGTCCCAAATATACAGCAATCTATCCATCACCCTTGCCAAAAATGGGTTAAATTCCCCCAGACCTTCCCAAAAGGGAGAACTTGTTCATGTTATTCTCAGGCCTTGTCCACCAAAGAGGCCACTTGGCTCCTGGCAGCAGGCTCTGTTGGGAGACAGGCTTTCTCAGCAGATATTCATCTGTGGGCACATGGTGAGAAGCTGAGAAATTTCTGCCTTCCTCCATCCCTCCATATGTGCTATACATGGTCAATAAGCCCAGACGTGATCATCTTCTTCAAGGGAACATTTTAGAACTCACCAATATGGGGGTTGTTTAGCTGTGAGGACAGTCGGTCACATCATGATAAGATTAGTTGAAACAGTCACTGTCATATGAAGAACATCTGTGATAGTCATGTTTTAAAGTATGGCTTAGCAGAGGAAATCCTTGTCAGGACTCGTTTTGGACTTCTGTCTGTTCTGCTGACTGTAGGCCTCTAGGGAGGAAACTGAAACCCATCAGAAGTACGAAATGGTGAGTGCGCATTGGGCTCCTGGAATCCTGCCTGGCGAGTTTGGGGCAGTAGCTTCTCTATGGCACCCTCAGTGAAATTTTCCCCTGGTGCTATGAAGTCCAGTGGAAGGCAGTATTCTAGCCCAGCAATGTCTATGCCAGTGCTCTTGAATTGTGCAGCCCACAGGCCGCCATGGGCCCCTGGTCTTCTGCTTTTCAGTCCTGGAGAAGCTGCTTCCTCCTCAATCGCCACCCGTCTTGGGTGCGTCCATGCCGGACTTGCATCCAAACAGATTTTGCTGCACTGGAGGATTGGTGATGCTGAGTCCAGGCTGTACTGTGTAGGGTCGTGCGTTTTTCATAGTCCGTTCTCCTCTCGTGCCTGGCTTTGGGCTGATTTAGGTTTTCGGGTATCACACTGGAGTTCGTTCCTCTCCTTCACTCCCCTCCCTAGTCTGCCTCAGAATTGATCCCCATGCCTCCCCTTGTGAATGAAGTTTGCCATAAAGATATGTCTAACTCCCTATCACCATATCCGGCATAGATTTTGCATGTTTCTTTTTTTCTGATGATATTGTCGGAGATTTTTTTTTCTTGTTCTTCTGATTTCAGTTTTTGAAAATTATCAGTCTGAAGTCAGAGAAATTTAAATTTGCTTCATGTTTTATTTGTTTGCAGCATTTTTGTTTTTTGAGGCTCCAATTAGAATTTTGGAAAGCTGCAGAATGTGCGAAGGTCGGCGGGACTGTTTAAGAGTTTCATGAAGCCGGGCGATGGTGGCACATGCCTTTAATCCCAGCACTAGGGAGGCAGAGGCAGGCGGATCTCTGTGAATTCTAGGACAACCTGGTCTCCAAGAGCTAGTTCTAGAACAGGCTCCAAAGCCACAGAGAAACCCTGTCTGAAAAACAAAACAAAACAAAACAAAAAACAAAAAAAAAACAAAAATGCGTGGCTTGTTATTTTTGTTGCTGCTGCTTGTTTGGATGTGGGCTGATAATAGATAGAAGGGATTGGGAGTGTCAATCCTGTAACAAGTAACTCCGGAGACTCAGGCCCCGTTAAACTTATCAATGGCTGAGCTCTACTCTGGCAGGTGATAATGGTTGGAAGGAAAGAACTTCCTTTGGGTGAACTGTTCATATTTAGCTTATCATGGCTGGCACTACAGAAATCCTCTATGTTTTTTTCATTTCCCTCCCCACCTTCTCCCTACCTTTTTAAAACAATATTGTAGGAGATTTTTTTCTTTTCTCCTGACTGCAATTTTTCAAGTTTACGGGTCTGAAGAAAGGGAGACATTTAAATCTGCTTCACATTTTACTTGTTTGCAGTGAGACCCAAAATAGAATTTTCAAAATTTGCAGTATGTCAAATGCCATGGACAGTGGCCAAGAGTGGAATCAAATTGGCATTGCATTTCTGTGGCTGCTTCTTTGTTTGCTGCAGGCTGTTTTAAACAGAAGGGGTTGGGAGTGTCAATTCTATAAACAAGTCATTTACAGTGTTGCAGTACCTGAGAAAAATACTTATATTTCCTCTCGTTCTGTTAACCTCAGAGAGTTGATTTTCTCAGAGAATGTAATTTCTATCCGGTCGGGAATCTTTAGAATGTTCATCTGAGAGAAGATAAGTGTGCTTTCTAGTAATAAAAAAATGTTTTTTATTTGAAAGTTAACTTGAATGTGGATTATATTTATGTTGTATTTATTACTCTTATGTGTGTAGTTATGTTGACTCTCATTTTAGTTTTAATTCATTATTTCTTTCCTTGTTTTATTTGTTTGTTTTTTGGAGACAGGCTTTCATGCTGTAGTCCTGGAACTCAACGTGTTGACCATGCTAGCCTTGAACTCAGAGCTCACCTTCCTCTGCCTCAGGCATTCTGGGAGTAAAGACTTTATTCTGTTTAGTGTTTTGAATATTATGTGGGGTGGGACTTTTCTTTTTTACTTACTCTGTTTGGTGTTCTGCAAGCTTCTTGTGTCTTCCTATGTGCATCTTTCTTAAGGTTGCCAAAGTTTCCTTTTATGATTTTGTTGAAAAAAATTGTCTGTGCTTTTGAGTTGGACTTCTCCTATCCCTGTTATTCTGAAGTTTTTTTTTTATGCTATCCCATATTATCTGGATGTTTTGTGTTAAACTTTTGTTACATTTCATGTTTTCTTTGACCAATAAATCTATTTCCTCTTTTGTATCTTCAGCACTTGAAATTCTCTCTTCCATCCCCTGTGTTCTGCTATTTGTGCTTGTATTTGTGGTTGCTGATCATTTTCTCATAGTTTTCATTTCCAGAATTCTCTTGGTTTGTGCTTTCTTTATTGTCTCTATTTCATTTTTCAAGTCTTCAATTGTTTCTTTCACCAGTTTGGTTGCTTTTTCTTGGTTTTCCTTAAGGGTTTGCGGATCTCTTGTAATTTTTTGCTTGTCTTCTCCTCCATTTCTTTGAGGGAATATTTCATTTTCTCTTTAAGAGCCTCAAACATTCTCCTGAAGTTATTTTTTAGGTCATTTTCTCCTTCTTCAACTATGTTTGGTGTTCAGGTCTTGCTGTTTGATAGCCACTAGTTTTTGTTTGTGTCCTGATGCTCTTTGTGTTGTGGAGTGTGTTCTTACCCTGTGTTCCCATCGTTTCCTCTGATTGCCGTAGCTGCAGCCGTGACTGATCTGGTGATCAGTCTTCCAGGTGTCAGTGGATTCAAGGCTCAGATGGTTGATCCTCATGGTGCAGTCAGGGCTACAGGTGCCAGTTGTTGGGTCCAGTTGGGTTGTTCAAATATGAGAACACCACCAAGTCTAGTAAACCTAAAGCAAACTTTATTCCAGAAACCAGATTCCAGGAAAACCAGGAGCAAACTTAATAAAAATAAAAAATAAAAAAATAAAATACCACAGGGCAAAGAAGCTTATCAGCTAGCTGAGAGCACAGACAGTTCAGGCTTCTGACACTGTGACATAGACTAGTTTCTGGACTTACCTTTTATATTAAGGGCACCAAACATTAGGTCTAGACAAGGAATTTTTCAACCTTGCCCTGACCAGTGAGTTATTCAAGGAGACTCTAAAGAGGGGAGTGAATTCTTATGTCAATTGGTAACTAGGCAGCTATCATGAAATATGTTTCAGTTGAGATTACAGAGAAAGCACTAAATGCAGGAAAACCGATGTCTTTAGCAATTAGCCAGAAGCTTGGTGGTGGTGGCACACGCCTTTATTCTTAGCACTCTGGAGGCAGAGGCAGGCGGATCTCTGTGAGTTTGATCCCAGCCTGGTCTGTAAGAGCTAGTAGTTCCAGGAAAGTCACCAAAGCTACAGAGAAACCTTGTCTCAGAAAAAAATAAATAAATAAATAAATAAAACCGAAAAAACCAACAAATAAACAAACAAAAAAGGCAATTATTCAGGAAAGGAACTGCTAGTAATATTAGAAGGTTAATAAATTAGGGTTAATTGGCTTTTTGGCTGAGAACTTAGAAGATAGCAGAAAGGTTTTCACACTATCTTAAGGTTAAACTCAGATACTGACTGCCATACTTTACAACCTCAATTATCAGAGCTCATTAATTAAACCAGTGTTTGTACTTGTCCACTGTCTCTCCGGGTACCTCCAGGCAGTGTGTACCGGAGTCCCATGCCTCCCCTTTGATGGCACCAGTTTCCCATAATAGAGACCATTCCTAACCCAGACATCATGTATCTCTGTCTCCTAAAAGTTAACTCAGTTCACATCTGTAGTTTATCAAGGATGACCAGGACACTACTCATAGTTTGCAGGGAGAAGCTCTGGCCTTGTAAGTAGAACAGCTAGTTGGAAAATGAAATGACCTAAGGTGATGGAGGCTTCCCAAGCATCTGAGAAAATAGCTCCCTGTGAATGATTGATCCTTGATCTGCTGAGAAAGCTGTTGATCTGCTGACAAAGTTATTGGTTTAAAACTTTGTATGTCTTTCTTCCTATATTCTAAGCTTGTATATTCTAATCTTTGTTGTCTATATTTGTATTTCTTTATTTTCATTCTTGTGTCCAGACCCTTCACAGTCACCCAGAGATCATTTGGTGTTCCCTGAGGTTGTTTGGGTCTGCTCCTAAGGAGATTGCTTGCTTGGGGCTGCTCCCACTGAGGTAGCTGACTCAGGCCTGCTCTGGAGGTGGTTGCTGGCTCAGGCCTGGTCCTTTGGAGGTCCTTGCCTCTCACCTGGTCCTGCAGAGGTCTCTGGCATAAGTCTGTTTCCTTGGTGGTCCCTCCCTTTTACCTGCTCCTGTGGAGGTCATGCCTTAAGCCTGGTTAGGGGCACTCACTGGCTCAGTCCTGTTCCTGAAGATGTGCCTGGCTTGTTGGGAGTAAAGTCTTGAACCACCATGCCTTACATTGATTAAACTGGCTCTTTAGAGTTACATTTCCAGTTAAATCAATTTGTCTGCAGATTTCATTTCAGATTCTTCCTGGCTAAGTGGGAATCTAATGTGTTCATGAGCCACATCTTCATTAGCAACAGCAGCTGACAAACATCCAGGCTGATTTTCTTCTAGCTCCTGGGACCAGAGCAGCAATGACCATGAGTGCATGTATCTGCTCTAGTGTGTGGACAATTTTCCTTATATGCGGAGAGATGTATGACGGGTGAAGTAGTGTTTGTCTTTCCTACTTTTGAGGCAAGTTCACCCTGATTTTCTTCCTACTTGCAGCAGGTTAAATTCCCAGCAATGGTGGGGAAGTATTCAGTGTTTCCACTCTTCTACCTTCAAGTATGAGATCGTCATGCATGCCTCATAAATTTTCACCTGTTTACCTGTATCCTAGTCTGTATTCCTCTGTTTTATTGTTTTATCATTAGAAAGTCCAACAAAACTTCTTAAGTATATGTTTATTATGGGGAATTAAGTACTCTGAACTTATTTTAATTTTATCTAGTCCTTACACTCCCAGCACACCTGACTCATAATTTCTTTTTCTTTTGTTTCCTTCCTTCCTTCCTCCCTTCCTCTCTTCCTTCCTTCCACCCTCCCTCCCTCCCTTCCTTCCTTCCTTCCTCCCTTCATTTTGTTTTCCTTCTTCTTTTCTTTTTACTTCTTTTCCTTTTTATAATTGAGTTCATTTAATGCTGTCTAAATGTGTGTGGCCATCCACAGGGGCATGGGCATCCTACTTATGGCTGCCTTACTGAAGAAAAATGATTTTCTTTTCTTCTCCAGCCCCCACTTCCTAAGCCACCAGTTGCTAATATCATCTTAACTAAAGGTGAATTTCTTGAGTCCAGTCCCATTCTACCTAAATTTTTGACTGACAGGACCTAACATGTTTGATGCATTTTAGAATCTGATATACAAATTTTAGAATATTTTGTGAAATTGAGCTCCTTCTCAATAAGGGCACTTATCCCTTTGTGTCTTTGTCGATTTACTTTCTACAAAACTACAATGATCTTATTTGTCATAGACAATTATTATTTGTGTAACTGATGGAGTATTCAGTCAGACAGAAATGTGATGTTTCCAACTGGATAAAATTAACTATGCTATTATGTATTAACATAACAATAATTAGTATTGCTATGATAAATTTCAACTAACCACATTAAAAAGTAAGACTAATTGCCCGTCTATGCATGCCAACCTCTTTATTAACAAGTTTTTCCTAGTTCTGATCTTGTCCAATTTAAACTAAAAGGAAGAAGTCATTGAAATACCAAGCTTGTGATGTCTACTCAGCTTGCTTAATGTCTGCTCAATAATCAGATTAAGCTCTATGTCTTTGCTTCCACGATTTTCTTCTTACATTAAATTCATATTTTCTAAAGGATAGGCTTTAGATTTATTTAGTATGGCAAGTATTAGCAAAATATGATCTAAGAGCCTACTTTAAAATGGGAAACTGGTACAATGTCTTTGTCTTGAAAATGGTCTTCATTTTACCTAAGTAAATTTGTATTGTTTACATGTGCTTTTTTCTCATTGGTTCCATAGTACTTTTTGTCTGATAATTAAGTGATCATATTAAATTTAATTTAATTCAAATTTCTAGGTTGACCTTAATTTCTTCTACATAATAGTGTAATTATATTACACTATTTCTTTTTATGAAAGTTAGATAAACCATTGATCATTATGTTTTTGATTAATCATCTCAGCTCTGAGTCTATAAAGAGTATCAGATCCCTATTTCTCTCAGGACACAACAACTTGATGCAAGGGTACAATTTCATTATGGTGAACAAGGCCCTCATCTCAGAGATGATCCCCTAGTCTTTACAATTGCTAAAATGCAAATATTGAGAAAATAAATTTGCCCTATTATTTCAGATTCCCTGTAGTAATTAATATCCTTAAAATATTCTGCCAAGTGTTATGTTTCATCAAATATTTCCTCCTAATTTTCACTAAATGTGAAATTAGATTGCTAATTGACAAATTGAGTCTTAAATTAGGTTTATTTAAAAATCTTCCTAATTCAAGATTTTAAAAAGTTTTTATATTCAAGTTTATTTATTTCTCTCATATAGGACAGGATGAAATTATGTTCTTGATGATGAACATAACTAGAGTAAGAGTCATCCCCTTACTGACAGAATTCTTATTCCCAATGAACCTCTTTGATCTATATCTGTAATATAGACTATAGAATTTCTGTTGTTGGAACATCTACTCTCTTTTCCTCACTTTCCCAAGCCTGTGCAAATATTTTAAACACACACTGTGTCTTGTTTAGAGGTCTTTTATGTCTGAGTCTGTCCTATTGTGTATCTGAATTCCTTTTCTGACTAGTAGTGTGTTGGCAGAAATCATGTAATTCCACACTGGTTCAAAATTATGAGTAATAAAGGCTTATTTATTTAGGGGTGACTTGCTGATCACTGTCCTAGATCCTAGTTCTCTGCACACATAGGAAACAGGAACAGAGTCTAGCAGCCAAAAGCTATATTTGGAAGCAAGAGGGCAAGCACAGGCTTTACAACTGCATTTATAGTATAAGAGACCATTTCCAAATTGGCTGGTATCTTAAAGGCACACAGAACCTCTCCCGTTTGTTTAAATAAGAGAGTTCCAAACCCAATACAAAACTATATACACTAGGAAGAGATATCATGTATAATATTAGAATTACAACCAGCATAAACAATATTAAGCAAGGAATGTATGCTAAATGTTTTAGTAAACATTGTATTCTAAGGAATCTAAATCTTGTATTGGAAATGGCTTGGGTAGTCATAAGAGGGTAGTAACTATTACTATCTAATCTTCAACCTCATCAAAGACTTGAGAAGGGATATTACATTACTGGAGTAGGCAGGAAGTGCAATCAAGCAGCTTGCAAAATGTGCAGTAGACAACTGGCTACCTTTAGCAATCACCCAAAGTCTCATTTGCAACGTTGAAGCCACCAACTTTGGCTAAGGCCTAGAGTAACTGACAGGTAATTTACAGAGGCAGGAAATTCATCAAAACTGTCTTACCCTGTCTTGACAAGATTTGACAGTTTTTTTTTCTTGTATCCTGGTTGTCCAGTCTGGACATTGTGCACTGTCAGTTGTCGAGGCATGGGCAGTTCCTTGCCCAAAGGCCAGTTGAGCCAAGAAAAAGACAAAATTCCAAGTAGATTGTCTTTGTTGCTCAACACTCTCTTGGGGATAGATTGGTGCTGCCAGGAGCAATCATGCTTCATGTCAACAGAATCCTAAGTTATTTAAATGATATATTCTACAGAACATTGAGGTGGTTGAAGGTTACCTGTATGCAGAATAGAATCTCTATATATCTTAAGAACCTAATTAGTCTGACTAAAAGAATAACAAATATGACTAATGTAGGGATAAGTCCCGCCCCTTAGGGGGCGTGTTCGCCTCGGGCTAATGTCTGCCTTTAAATTTGGCGAGCGTGCTCCGAGTCTCTTCTGCTTTCCTGGTCTCCGCGGGAACGGTGGTTCTGTAAGTCTATTTCTAAATTAAAACTATATATATTTTTACAATCTGTCTGCATTCGTTTACGCCACTACAGACTAATGACCGATGATACTTACTAACTATAAAACTTAAATGTTAAGACTTCATATCAGAATATTAAAAATCTTTAAACTGTGCAGTAAGGGATGATAATGATGTCATATGTAAATGATATATAAATATCTTAATCAGAGGTAGAAATACATAATGCAATATGATAAATATATCCTAAAATTGTATCAATATACAGAAAATCTCAGACAGGTAGAAACATGCATGCATACAATTACAATATGACAAAATAACTTTGTATAGTGTGCAAATATTGTAAACAGAACTAACAAATATAATTTGATGTTGTATCAATATACAAGAAACTATACCAGTGTAAATTTCATATAAATAATAGCTTACAAGTATTTATTACTCACTTTTTTTACTATTATTAGTGTGAGTAAGTATACACTAAACTACCTATTGCCATTATTTTTAGGTGTACATAATTTCCACTCCAACCTTAACCCTATATGAGTTATATTCAACCCCTAAATGGTGTCTTTACCCATGTGGACAAACTTTGTTGTGAGAAGGGTTGTTTCTTTCTAGAATTGCTTCCTGCTGTCATGGGGGAGATTTTTTTCTATGGGATCCTGTAAAAGTAAAATGATGTTTAAGTTTCAACATTGCTATTTTGTATAATTACAGATGGTCTTTAGTAGATAGGTTGTTTTGTTTTCTTATGACAAGACTTCTCTGTAGCTTTGGAGCCTGTCCTGGAACTAGCTCTTGTAGACCTGGCTGGCCACATACTTACAGAGATCTGCCTGCCTCTGCCTCCCAAGTGCTGGCATTAGGAGCATGCGCCACCACTGCCCACTTACTCTCTCTCTCTTTTTTTTTTCTTATTTTCTTTTAAAGACTTTATACTTTTCTCTCTGAAGCCTACACATACTTTTAAACACACAGTAAATGGTTTTGTGGTTATCTTGGTCTTCGAATCTATCTTTACTGTATACCTCTCTTTTTCTGAACACATTTGTCTTTAATTTGCTGAGTGATATGGCTAGGATGAAATTCTGGGCTTTGATGACTGGATCCAGGCCATTACTAAGCTTTCTGAGATTCCAGCCTCCTGGAGGAGATCCCAGCACCAGTCATGTTTATTGCCACAACTCTAGGACATTTCAAGGTCTCTACCACCACCACAAAACACGTGGTCAGCTTTTCCTCAACACAATTTAAGTGTTTCCTGGCAGGACCTCTTAAAAGGGCTGCAAAGTTTTCAAGCTAAATCTGAATCAAGAGGCTTCTATTAAATGGCACACATTTGCCTCTAGCAAACAGAGCCCACCCGAGAAATTGCTGCTACCAAGAAGCCATGCTTAACTCTATTCCCAAGCTCTCTCAGGTTTTCTGTGGATGTACTTTCCCTATGTTCGGCACTGTTGGCAGAAGTCACAAAATAATCCCACACTAGTTCAGAATCTGAATAATAAAGAGTTATTTATTTAGGGGAGACTTACAGATCACTGTCCTAGGTCACTCTGCTTAAATGGGAAAGAGGTAGAGTCTTGCAGCTGGAAGCAATAGCTGGAAGCAAGAGAGAAAGCACAGGCTTTACAGCTGCATTTATGGTATAAGAGACCACACCCATGTCTGCTGGTATCTTAAAGGTTATTGGCTAAAGGAGTTCCCACAGCGGGAGTGTTTTGTATTGTTTTGTTTTCTTTTATGGTAAGGAGTATGGTTGCTGAAGCCCCTCTTTCAGCCTTTCAATATGGTGGAGACAAATTTACCACTAGCTCTGCAAACCATGTTCACCACCACACCTCCAGCAAGCACTTGCTGCAAGCTTCTCACAAACCCCATAAATGCTCCACACTAGGACTTCCCAAAAGGGCCAGAGCCATTCCTGACATCAGCATGATCCAGGACACCATGTAGTAAAGGAGAAGTGTCTCTGATAGCCACCAGCAAGCAGAGGCTCTCTGAAACATCTTGCTTACCAAGAAGCTCCAGCTGACTCCTGCATTTGTGGGTCTAGAAGCCCCTTTTTAAAGCTTCCTTAGGCTTTACGTAGATGTATGTGGACAAACATTGGGCATCATTATGTAGCTACAAATATTCTCCATTCCTCTGGTCATCCTGGACCAGTTTCTCTCCACCCAACAGGTCCCACTCAGTAACTCCTACAACTGCTTAAGAAATAACCACTCTGAGGCTTAATGTTATTATGTACTCTTTGGCCTATTTGCTCAGACTTCTTATTAGATTACTCTGTATTTTAAACTAATCTATTTCTATTAATCTGTGTATCCCATGAAGGTGTGGTTTATTGGAAAAGTTTTGGCTTCTTTCTCCTTCAGCAGCTTCATGGCACCTCCCTGATTCTGCCTTCTTTCCTCCTCTATCTCTGCTTGGATTTCCTGCCTTGCTATTCCTTATATGAGGCTTTTCCTCTGGATGTCACAGATTATTATGAGAAAAGTTACTTAAGGCAGAAGCAGTATTTCATATCACAATTGAAGAGTCCAGTTCATAGTATTCAGAAGTGTGAAGCTGCTAGTGAGTGACACACTAATAAATAGTAAATGAGACAGTGGGACATCAAGTAATCAAGATAGCATCCCATGATATTCTTCAGTAAATCCTATTGATATAATAACTCAGAGGTTTCTTCAGAAACATACATGCAAGATGATTCTGTATCCTGTCAGTCTGTCAGTGAAAATTAATCATTCTAATTAATATATGTACTCATAGGATCCAGTAAAATTTGAGGATGTGGCAGTGAACTTCATCTCAGAAGAGTGGGCTGTGTTGGATTCTAGTCAAAAGAAGCTCTACAGAGATGTGATGAAGGAAACATTTTTGAACCTGATCTCCATAGGTAAAAAGTACTACATGCTCCCATTGCTTATTCGGTCATTGAACAACTGTGTCCTTGATGTGGGCGTCCCCTCTGTGTCCTGTGATACCATTACTAAGTAAAGAAACTGCCTTGGCCTATTGACAGGGCAGAACTTGGTAGGCAGTGAGGACTGGACTGCATACTGTGAGAAAGGAGGGCGGAGTCAGGGGGACTCCATAGATCTGCTGCTGGACATACATGTGCTAAAACTTTACTGGTAGGCCATAACCTCATGTTGATATACATATTAATAGAAATAGCTTAAATTAAGATGTAATAATTAGCCAATCAGAATCTAGAGCTAATGGGCTAAGCAGTGATTTAATTAATATAGTTTGTGTGTGATAATTTTTTTTTCTGGGCGGTCTGGGTTGCACTGCATGCAACATGTTCTGCTTATGAATGTTATGTTTGTATTGAATTCTTTAATTAAAAATGTGGGCCGGGTTTCAATTTCGTGGCGGGACTAAACGCTCGGATGTTCCCATAGGGATCAAACCTATGGCCTCTGCAATGGAGCAGCCGGGGGAGAAGCCCGCAGCCGAGGCTGAGGACTGCGGAGAGGCGTGGGATCTGCCGCAGGCTGCGGAGAAGTGCTTCGAGGACCGCATCCGCCTGCTGCTCAGGCTAAGAGCACAGAAAAAACAGCAGCTCTTAGAATACAAGTCAGTGATTGATGCAAATGAAGAAAAAACTCCCGAGGAGACCATGCAAGAAAAACAAATGGAAGTTAAAATTGAAGACCTGGAAAAGGAAATTGAAGATGTAAAAAGTAATTTCGAAAAGAAAAATCTGGCACTAAACAGGATGAAACTTTCAGCTGCTCTTAGAAATAACTTGGAGAAGATGGGCACTGAGAGTAGTGTGCTCACTGATGACATGAAGCAAATATTAAAACTACAGAAGTTGATAATGAAGTCCCAGAAGGAGTCTGCGGAATTAGAGGGAAAACTGCTTGACATTAGAAAGAAGAGACTTCAATTAAAACAAGCTGCAAAAACTAAGCTTTTCGAGATACAAACTGAGAAGAACAAAGAGAAAGAGAATCTGGACAACATGGAAGATTTGGAAATGATAAAGACCATGCAGAAAAAGCTGCAGATGGAGATAAAGATTACTACAGTCGTTCAACATGTGTTCCAGGGCCTTATTTTGGGGAGTCAAACCAACTGGGCAGAGGATTCTGCCTTCAAGGAGATTGTGCTGCAGCTGGAGAAGGATCTCACCACGATCTAATAAGAATCCTGCTTCGGCAGCTCAGCAGTGGTTTTGTGCCCAGTGCTGTAAATAGCAGAATTGGTGGGAAATGTAAGAGCTGGTTTGGGAGCTGCTCTGATGCTTCAGCTTGGAGGGCCCAGGTTGCTGTTATGATGTGAAGTCTTCTGTTTGAAACATGACCAAAGTGACTGGAATGCACTGCAGGAGTCTGAGCATTGCAGTCTTGGGAAGGAGGCATCTGGTCCAGCTGCTACAGAATGTGCACATCTTCACCACCATTTTCCTGGGAGTCCCTTCCAGGATGCTTTTGTGCATCTGTGCATTGGCTTATCAACCAGCACACTAGGAAGGATCCAAAGTATGAAATGTTGATTGTTTAAGTACGGTTGTGGATTGTGACTTTTTCTTTTTTTCCCCTTCTCTATTTAGCATGCATTTTACTTTTATAAGTTAATGAATTAAAAGAATAAATGTTACCATCTTATTAATTAAAACAATGTGGTTATTTAGTGTGCATATTATAAGAACTAGGTTGCAATTTTGGTTGCAATAATTTTTATGTTGAATATGAATGTGTCATAATGTATTCTCTGGATTTTGTTGTAGAAAAAGCACTAGAAGAAAATATTGAAGAGGACTATAAAAATCTCAGCAGGAATATGGGGTAATTTATATTCACTAGAAAATAAATCATATTATACATTTGGGACTCAGGGGACAACTGAGAACATGCCTAGTGCTCCAAATATAACTAAGTGAAAAATGATCTTACACAAATTCCTCTAATTAATATTTAATATTTGAGTATTTTATGTTTGTTATCTATTATTATCGCAAATATGTCATGTGATAATGAGGCTGAAAAAAGGTTTTCACTGGATTATTACACAAAACACCCCGTCATGTGCAAAAGGTTTTACTTTCTGATCATACTTATGAGGCTTTGAGCATTAGTACTGTGCTTTGTTTGCTTACTTTTGCTGTGACAAAAAAAGAATTCTGGGGTAGAGGACATTTTCAAACTTCCTTGTCAGAATACCATCATATTGGGAAGCCAGGGCAGGAACCAAGTATGACATGAATCTGGAAACAGGCACAGAATCAGAATTGATGGAGAATCCTGTTTACTGGAGTGATCTTTCTCCCTTTATCAGCTACCTGCCCTCTAAGGGATACCACCCATAGTGAACTGGGCCACCCCACCTCATACAGTGATCAAGACAAAGCGGCCAGAGACATGTCCAAATGTGAATCTTATAAAGTCATTTTTTGCTGTCTATTTCATTCGCAAATGGGGGTTCTAGTTTGTGTCAAAACTAATTAGCAGATACATTTCATACACAGAGCCTGAAATCCTGCCCATTGGCACACTATGCAACATGGTCAGCCCCCCTTGATTGGGAATGTGAAAATGGCTTCACAGACTTGTTTTCAGGCCAGTCTGATTGAGTCATTTATCAATTGACAGACGCTATGCCCCATGATCATTTCCCCTCCTGTTCACTCGTTTTGTACGATTATTTTATATATCTTTGTATCTGAGTTGTGTTTTTATACAAAAACTTTTGTGGAAGGCAGAAAATGCAAGAAATTCTTCATGTCAAGTATATCAGAATTTGTGAACTCTTCACATGAATCTTTGTCATTAAATCTGGTTTGCTGAAATATTGAGAATTATTCTTAAACCCAAGCCTGTGATACAGCTCCTTTTAATTCTTATAGAAGTAACATTAGTCCTCTACTTCTTTACACAGAAAGAAGTCTCACCATGAAATACATCTTGTCTTGACATTGATACCATTATTTTATTCCCTCTGAGGTTCTACAGTTATGTTCCAGAGAGGCTAACCTACAATATTTCTCTTGTCTAAAGTATTGCTTTTTTCATTCTTTGCAGAGTTCAGAGGATTGAGAAAGACCATGGAAATGAATGTCATAATGAGTGTGATAAAAACCAGCAAGCTAGTCCAGGGAGTATGATCAATAACATCTTGCCTTCCAGAGTAAGAGTTCATAAGACTCCATTGCTTGTAACAAATATCATTGGTGATTTATCCTTACATGGGTATCTCAGAGAAAAAGATAGAGGGAAACCACCACTGTATAAGGGAGCTGTGGCAATAGCTTTTAAACATCAGAAACATTGGAAAGTTGATGGAGGAAGGTCATTGGTTAATTATAATAAAGAAACTGCTTGGCTCTCATAGGTTAAAACATAGGTGGGTGGAGTAAACAGAACAGAATGCTGGGAGGAAGAGCAAGTGAGCTCAGACTCGACAGCTGTGCTCTCTGGAGCAGAGAGACACCATGCTCCCCTCTCCTGGGCAGACACATAGCTCTGCTCTCTGAGGCACACGCGATGAAGCTCCGACCCAGGATGGACGTAGGCTAGAATCTCCCTGGTAAGCCACCTCGTGGGCTACACAATTATTAGAAATGCGCTAGTCCAGGTGCGAAAATTAGCCTAGAAGAGGCTAGATAGAAATGGGCCAAACAGTGTTTAAAAGAATACAGTTTGTATGTTGTTATTTCAGAGCATAAACTAGCCAGGGGGCCAGAATGCTGGGGATGCAGCGCTGCTGCTCCTATTACAACAGAATGGTGCCCAACGTGGGGCGCCAATTGAAGGCGTAAGTCACAAACAATGCCACACCAGTTTGGAATTATGATTAATAGGGTGGTATTTATTTAAAGGGGAAAAAACTTACAGATCACCGTCCCAGACAACAGCCTTCTGCGCAACCAGGAAGGGAGTCTAGTCGCCAGCGGAGCAGGAAGTGAAGAGAGTGAGGAGAGGGAAGTGGCCGCTTTTTTAAAGGGAGAGAGTCCACGCCCCAATGGGCTGGTATCTCAGTGGCTATAGGCTGGAGTGGAAGGATGTCCCGCAACAGAAAGTAATCAGTTATTCTGAATCTTTTCAGGTAGTTGAAACTTCTCCTGAAGAGAAACTCAGGAAAAAACAATGTAAAGAAGCCTGTAGAAGTCTGTGCTTAGATCAGCCTCAGGAGAGAACTTATACTGGAGATAAACTCAATGAGGATGTGTTCATGAGATACACACGTGGACAGAATGATGAACAAAACCATAAAGAAGTGGAACAATTTGTATGTAGTTTCTGTGAAGAATCCTTCATTGATTCCAGTGAGCTTTCCAAGCATGAAAAAAGTCATATTGAAGAGGAAAGGTACATTTATAGGCAATGTGGCCAAACATTTAAATATAAAACATGTTTTGAGAAACAAAAAGTAACTCACAAAGGAGAGAAGCCATATGCTTCTATACATTATGGAAAAGCCTTCACCCAATTCAATCATCATAACAGTCATGAAGGCAGTTACACTGGACAAAAGCATTATGCCTGCAAGCATTGTGGAAAAAACTTCACCAGTTCTTCTTATCGAAACATTCATGAAAGAATTCACACTGGAGAAAAACCTTATGCGTGCAAGCATTGTGGAAAAGCCTTCAACAACCGCAGTACTCGTAATATACATGAGAGGAGCCACACTGGAGAGAAACCTTATGCATGTAAGCATTGTGGAAAAAACTTCACCAGTTCTTCTTATCAAAACCTTCATGAAAGAATTCACACTGGAGAAAAACTTTATGCATGTAAGCATTGTGGAAAAGCCTTCAACCACCGCAGTACTCATAATATACATGAGAGGAGCCACACTGGAGAGAAACCTTATGCATGTAAGCATTGTGGAAAAACTTTCACCAGTTCTTCTTATCGAAACCTTCATGAAAGAATTCACACTGGAGAGAAAACTTATGCATGTAAGCATTGTGGAAAAGCCTTCAACAACCGCAGTAGTCATAACAAACACGAGAGGAGACACACTGCAGAGAAACCTTATGCATGTAAGCATTGTGGAAAAAACTTCACCAGTTCTTCTTATCTAAACATTCATGAAAGAATTCACACGGGAGAGAAACCTTATGCATGTGAGCATTGTGGAAAAGCATACAGCACTTCCAGTACTTGTCATTTTCATGAAAGAATGCACACGGCAGAGAGAAATCATACATGCAAGCATTGCGGAAAAGCCTTTTTCTGTCTCAAGCATCTGAAAAGGCATGAAATAATTCACACTGGAAAAACGCCTTTTGCATGTAAGCATTGTGGAAAAGCCTTCAACCACTCCAGTAATTGTAACAGACATGAGAGTAACCACACTGCAGAGAAACCTTATGCATGTAAGCATTGTGGGAAAAAGTTTGCCAGTTCTTTTTCTCGAAACATTCATGAAAATATTCACACTGGAGAGAAACCTTATGCATGTAAGCATTGTGGAAAAACCTTCAACAGTCCCAATAGTCGTAAGAAACATGAACGTATGCACACTGCAGAGAAACCTTCTGAATGAGCATTGTGGAAAAGCCTTCAACGAATCCAGGAGGTGTAACAGACATTAAAGGAACCACACTATAAAGAAACTGAAGACTTATACATGCAAACACTGTGGAAAAACTGTTTCTGGTGTAGACATCTGAACATTCATGAAGTAATTCACACTGACAAAAGCCTTATTATGTAAGCATTGTGGAATATCATTCAACAACCCCAGTAGTTGTAATAGACGTGGAAGGAGTCACACTGCAGAGAAACCTTTTTCATGTAGGCGTTGTGAAAACTCCTATACCAGTTTCAGTTCTTGTAAGACTCATGAAAAGAGTTCTTATTAAAGAGAATTTGTGTACATTTAAGCAGTGTGAAAAAGTGTTTACCTGCTCCAATCACCTGAACATTCATGAAAAGATTCACATGGGGGAAAAGTCTTGAGCATGTAAACATACAAGAAAAGCCTTCTGTGACATCAGTCGTCATAACATACATGAATGAAGTCACACTTTAGAGAAGCCTTATTCATGTAAGTATTGTGCAAAACCCTTCACCAATTTCTATTCATGAAGGTTCAGGAAAGAGATCATACTGAAGAGAAGTGCTATGCATGTACGCATTGTGGAAAACATTTACCCCCTCCGGTCAGCTGAACATCCAGGAAAGGGTTCATACTGGAGAGATGGCTTTTGCATGTATACATTACAGGAAACCTTTTAACACTTCAATTTGTCCTGATTTCATGAAAAACAATCATACTGGAGAGGAACTCTTTGTGTGTAAAAGATGTGGAAACTATGCATTCTGTAGACTTTAACAGGCATAAAAGAGTTCACTTGATAGTAAAGCCTTATGCACACAAGAATTGTGGAAAAGCCTTCAACTGCTCTTGTGATCATAACAGATCTGAAACTCTTCACACTAGTCAGTAGCCTAATGTGTGTAACCATTGTCAGAAAGCCTTTACGAGATTCACTTGGTCCAAGAGTAAATACATTCACACTGGATAGAAACCTTTTGTATGTACATGGAAAAAAACTATTTCTTTGTTCTTGTGATTCTATAACAAGCATAAAGTTCTCACACAGTGTCTGTAATGTGGGAAAGTCTTTAGCACATCCAGTTTCTGTAATCCTCATGCACAGTTTGAAGATAGATTTACATGTACATCCATGTAGAAATTTTTTTCTCAATCACAGTTCCTACTATACTCAATTACTTTTTCACTTTTGAGAATCTGTTTAGAATAAATGTGGGAAAATATTCAAAGTGTTTAAAATGAATAAAATGTAAAAGGTTTTTTTGGTAGTGTTTTCTGTAATTTCTGTGTTTTACATCTCTGTTCAAGTCCATAGTGATCTCACAGTGAAAGGAAGTACAGTGTGTAGAACAAATACCAGTAATAACTCTGTAATGCTGTGTTGATAAAATCACTTATGTTGTGAGTAATGGAAGAAGAATGTGCTAGGACCATGAGATGTATCAGCCAGTCATGATTTGTCCCAGTAAATGTGAAGATCTGCCTCCCTGGATCTTATGTGGTGGAAATAATGTCTCAGTTCCAGAAGCTGTCTTCTAAGAATCACATGTACACTTCCTAATGAACACAGAGATAGAAAGAGAAAAAGGATGAGAGAGAGAAGTCTGGAGTTTACTTTCTTTATGCCAAAAACATTGGGGAAAAACTGCCCTTAATTGCTGGCAATATACTGTCCAGACTGGATTAGTAGGATACAAATAAACTGCCAAACTTTCCCAAGATATGACAGCCATTCAAAATGCCCTGCTTCACAAAAATTTCTGTCATACATACTAGCCTATAGGCCAAAGATGGGTGCCCCTTCATTACAGAAGAACTTTGAATGCCTGTTTTGGTAGCCTGATGTCCCTGTTTTTAGGCAGATTTTTACCCTTTTGGGATCTTAACTGAGTTAAAGTTTCATAATTAGAATTAATTTTTTCTAATGGTAAAAGTAAATTAAATATAAAACTTTATACTCCCAAGGATAGATAATTAAATACATTCTCTAATTTTGTCAAATGCAAATGGAGTGGACATTGTAAATGTAATTTTTACATAATAACTTTTTGTTGTATATAGTGTTACTATGCTAACGTTAAAACCTTCCTTTTATATGAGACAAAAAAAAGAGAGATGCTGTACACTGATGATTTTTCACTCAGGTTGGTTTTGTAGAAACTTGATTGGCCAGTAGCCAGGTAGGAAATGTAGGCATAACAACCAAACTAAGGACACTGGGTAGAAAGGTGGAGACAAGCTGAAGGAGAGATAAAGCCACGTGCCATGTGGCAATATATAAATAAATAGAAATGTTTTGGAACCTAATGGAGTCCTGGCCTTCCTACTTACCTCGCCTGTAGATGACCTTTCTTGCCCTTGTTCTTCTGGGTTTCTGAGAAACTTGCAAGTTTCCTGGTCTGAGAGTTGCTTAACAACTCTGCTTCCTGAGTACACATTTTCTTGGCCCTAACCCGAGGACCTGGCAATAAGGTCTCCATCCTGTTGGCCTATCTGTCTGGGTTAGGTAAAAACCCCCCTTGGTGATGTACAATAAAGGCTTCTAGTTCTGCAATATCAAAAGTGTCTTTTCCTTAATCCTGATGTCCTTCCCTAGGATTTTGCACTAGCTGCACTGGTGCAGCAGAAATGGGTTGTAAGAGCTAGCTACTAATAAGCCTGAGCTATAAGCCAAGAATTTAAAATTTAAACGTGTCTGTGCTTATTTAGGATTGGGCTTATTGAAAACAAAAACTCTGTCTACATTATAATCATGATATGTAATGCGTACACACTTATAAATTTATACATACATAAGTATGTGTGTATATATATGAAGTTATGCCATTTGGCATGACAGTTCCTAAACCAAAGAACCCCACATTCATAAACAAATCACCAATATCAGACAGAATAAATCTTCATTTGAGTTGTCCATGATAGTTATTTAGTTCCCTCAGAAATTTAGGGTAATTTTTTTTCTTTTGGTCATCTCTCTGAGGCTGAATGGAGTCCTATTAACTGAAACCATTGCACATTTTGAATCCAGGGTGAAACAGTTGAACTCGAGATAAAACTAAATTCACCCTTATTTAAAGTTTCATAGAAAGTTTCTCAGTGAGAGAAGCAGTCAAAATCCTTCGTCAATTTTTAACTCTTTTTGTGGTTTGATTAAGAATGGCCCCCAAGGCTCATGGTGGCACATAAATCTCTTTGATTGAAGGTCAAAGGCATTCAGTGTTTTCTCTAGACTTCAGAAAACACAATCTGTTAGCTCTGATCATGTACTGATACATTTTTATTGTCCACTTGATTCAAAGTCATATCACCTTGGAAGAAGGAGCTTTAATTTGGAAACTATTTTGCACAGATGGGCCTGTGGCCATGTTTGTGAAGGATACTTTTAATTGATCTTGGAGGGCCTAATCCAGAATGGTCAACACCATCACTACAAAGGTGGATCTGGCTTATATAAGAATATTAACTAATACTTCTATACATCCTGCCCTGGCTTCCATCAATGACGGTTTGTGACCAGAAACATTAAGTTAAATGAATACTTCCTTGCACTCAGTTGCTTTTATTCATGATACTTATTACAGGAACAAAAAGCAAAAAAAAATAGTAATTTATAGATGTATACTACATCACAGAATATTCAACAATATTGTCGGAGCATTTAAAATCATCAAATACCAGTTTAATTGAGAAAAACGAAAATGAGAGGTTTGGTATAAGAAGGAACATTTGTAAAGCTCCTGTTCATTCTTTTTTTGCTTACAGTTTGAGGAGGGGGGATGTACATTCAGAGACTTTCTAAATTTAGAGTAATTTAATCGATGGATAAATGTATCTGTAACTCCTCAATCTTTTTAAGTGTTTTTTTTTTATGTTACATATTTCCAGTGCCCACTTCCTCCCTTTTTCCACCATCGACCTCTGCCCATCCCATTCCCCATCCACTCCTCAGAGTTTGTAAGCCTCCCTTTGGGAGAAAACAATGTCTGATATACCAATTTGAGATAGGACAAAGATCCACCCCCTATATAAGTCTGAGCAAGTTGTTCCACCATAGGGAATGGGTTACAAAGGCCCACTCATGTACCCAGGGTAAGTCCTGGTCCCACAGTCATGGGTTCCCCAAACAGAACAAGACTGTCACACACATTCAGCAGACTTAGTTTAGTCCCATGTAGAATCCCTAACTGTCAATCTTGGGTAAATGAGCTACGACTAATTGGGTCACTTGTCTTTGTGCTTTTCTCAGTGATGATCTTGTTGCCTCTTACTCAGATGATCCCTCCTCCTTCTCTTCAACTAATTTCCAGGAGCTCAGCCCAGTGCTTCACTCTGGGTCTGTGCTTCTTCTTCCATCGTTAGTGGATGCAGGTTCAATGATGACAATTATTATAGTCACCAATTGGATTATAGGAGAAATTCAGTTCAAGTACCCTCTCCACTAATTCTAGGAGTCTTAGCTTGGGTCATTTTTGTGAATTCCTGGCAATTTCCCTAACACCTGGTAGAGAGAGAACATGCAAATTTACAAGATCAGAAATGAAAAGGGGGACATAACCACAGATGCAGAAGAAATTCAGAGAATCATTAGATCTTACTATAAAAGCCTGTATGCCACAAAAATGGAGAATGTGAAAGAAATGGACACTTTTAGATACGTACCATATACCAAAATTAAATCAAGACCAGGTGAACAGTTTAAGTAGACGTGTAAGTCGCGAGGAATTGGAAGCTGTCATCAGAAACCTCCCTACCAAAAAAAGCCCTGGACCAGATGGTTTCAATGCAGAATTCTACCAGAACTTCCAAGAAGAGCTAATACCTATATTCCTTAATGTGTTTCACAGAATAGAAACAGAAGAGTCATTGCTAAACTCCTTTTATGAAGCTACAGTCACCCTAATACCAAAACCACAGGAAGACTTTACCAGAAAAGAAAACTACAGATCAATCTCACTCATGAACATCGATGCAAAAATTCTCAATAAAATTCTGGCAAACCGAATTGAAGAACACATTAGCAAAATTATCCATTATGATCAAGTAAGCTTCATCCCAGAGATGCAGGGCTGGTTCAACATATGAAAATCTATCAATGTAATCCATCATATAAATAAAGTGAAGAAAAACCATATGATCATTTCATTAGATGCTGAAAAAGCATTTGACAAAATTCAACACCCCTTTATGATAAAGGTCTTGGAGAGACTAGGGATACAAGGTTTCTTCCTAAATATAATAAAAGCAATATACAGCAAGCTGACAGCTAACATTAAATTAAATGGAGAGAAACTCAAAGCCATCCCACTAAAATCAGGAACAAGACAAGGCTATCCACTCTCTCCATACCTTTGCAATATAGTGCTTGAAGTTCTAGCAATAGCAATAAGACAGCATAAGGAGATCAAGGGGATTAGAATTGGAAACAAAGAAGTCAAACTTTCATTATTTGCAGATGATATGATACTGTACATAAGCGACCCCAAAAACTCTACCAAAGCACTCCTACAGCTGATAAACACCTTTAGTAATGTGGCAGGATACAAGATCAATTCCAAAAAAAGCAGTTGCACCCCTATACACAAAGGATAAAGAAGCAGAGAAGGAAATCAGAGAAGCATCACCTTTTACAATAGCCACAAACAGCATAAAATATCTTGGGGTAACTCTAAACAAGGAAGTGAAAGATTTATTTGGCAAGAACTTTAAGTCTTTGAAGAAAGAAATGGAAGAGGACACCAGAAAATGGAAGGATCTTCCTTGCTCTTGGATTGGTAGGATCAACATAGTAAACATGGCAATTTTACCAAAAGCAATCTATAGATGGATTCAATACAATCCCCATCAAAATCCCAACAAAATTTTTCACAGACCTTGAGAGAACAATAATCAACTTTATATGGAAAAACAAAAAACCCAGGATAGCCAAAACAATCCTATACAATACAGGGAGGCATTATTATCCCTGACGTCAAATTCTATTACAGAGCTACAGTAATGAAAACAGCTTGGTATTGGCACAAAAACAGAGATGTTGACCAATGGAATAAAATAGAAGACCCGGGTTTTAACCCACAAACCTATGAACACCTGATTTTCGACAAAGGAGCTAAAAGTATATAATGGAAGAAAGAATGCATCTTCAACAAATGTTGCTGGCATAACTGTATGTGAACCTGTAAAAGAATGAAAATAGATCCATATCTATCACCAGGCACAAAACTCAAGTCCAAAAGGATTAAAGTCCTCAATACCAGTCAGAACACACTGAACCTGATAGAAGAGAAAGTGGGAAGTAATCTACAGCACGTGGGCACAGGAGACCACTTCCTTCGTATAACCCCAGCAGCACAGACACTAAGGGCAACATTTAATAAATGGGACCTCCTAAAACTGAGAAGCTTCTGTAAAGCAAAGGAAACTATCATTAAGACAAAAAGGCAACCTACTTACTGGGAGAAAATATTCACCAACCTCTCAACAGACAAAGGTCTGATTTCCAAAATAAATGAAGAACTAAAAAAACTAGACCTTAAAATGCTAATCAACCCAATTTAAAAAAAAATGGGGCACTGAACTGAACAGAGAATTCTCAACAGAAGAAGTTCAAATGGCCAAAAGACACTTAAGGTCATGCTCAACCTCCTTAGTGATCAGGAAAATGCAAATCAAAACAACTTTGAGATATCATATTACACCTGTCAGAATGGCTAAAATCAAAAACACCAATGATAGCCTTTGCTGGAGAGAATATGAAGTAAGGGGAACAGGGAAGAAGATACCTTAATTAAGGGAGCCAATTTAGGGTTGGCAAGAGACTTGACCCTAGAGGTGTCACCAGGTGTCCATAGAGATGTCCCCAGATAGATCCTTAGGCAGCTGAGGAGAGGCAGCCTGAAATGGCCCTATCCTATTGCTATACTGTTGAATATCTTGCATATCACCATAGAACCTTCATCTGGCGATGGATAGACATAGAGACAGAGACCCACATTGGAGCACTGGACTGAGCTCCCAAGGTCCAAATGAGGAGCAGAAGGAGGGAGAACATGATCAAGGAAGTCAGGACTGCGAGGGGTGTGCCCACCCACTGAGACAGTGGAGCTGATCTAATGGGAACTCACCAAAGTCAGCTGGACTGGGACTGATGGAGCATGTAATCAAACCGGACTCTCTGAATGTGTCAGACAAGGAGGGCTGACTGAGAAGCCAAGGACAATGGCACTGGGTTTGATCCTACTCCATGTACTGGCTTTGTGGGAGCCTAGTATGTTTGGATGCTCACCTTCCCAGACCTGGATGGAAGTGGGAGGACCTTGGATTTCCCACAGGGCAGGAAACCGTGACTGCTCTTTGAACTAGAGAGGGAGGGGAAGGGGTAGGGGAAAGGAAATGGGAGGAGGGGAGAAGGTAGAAAATTTTAATTATAAATAAATATATAAATAAATAAGAGAGAAATGGGTTAACCAAGATGTGAGAATTAGCCAGTAAGAGGCTAGAGCTAATGGGCTAGGCAGTGTTTAAATGAATACAATTTGTGTGTTGTTATTTCGGGTGTAAACCTAACCATGCGGGAGCTGGACAGGACAAAAAGCAGGCCTGCTCGCCTCATCACTACAAGGTTTCATGTCCTGGATAGTTTCTTTTATATGCTTGATTTCTTTTTCTTGGTTTTCTTGGTCTTATTTAAGTGATTTGTTGTTATCTTCCAATTTATTTTTGTTTTTTTCCTCCATTTCTTTAAGGGAATTTCTCATTTCATCTTTAAGAATTTCAAACATTCTCTTGAGGTTATTTTTTAGATCATTTTTTCTGGTTCATCCATATTTGGTTGTTCAGGTCTTGCCTTTGTAGGGTCTCTAGATTTTACTGGTGTTGTGTTGCTCTTTGTGACCTTTTCTACTCATTTTTTCCTCTAATAGGTGTGGTTGGGGCTGTCTGAGATTCTGTTCAATAATCTTCTAGGTGCTAGTGAATCCAAAGCTCAGATGGCTGTTCCTCATGGTACAGTCAGTGTCACAGTTCTAGTTACCTCGTTGGTTACTCCTGTTCCTGGAGATAGCTCAGTGCTTCTATGCTTTGGTCTGCTCCCTTGGAGTTTGCTGTCTCAGGGCTACTTTGGTCTAGGTTGTTGGCTTTGCTGTTTCTGTAAATCTGGGTCTGAATCTTCTGCATAAGTCTCTAGCTTGGACTTGGACCGGTTCTGGTGGAGATAGCTGACTCAATCCTGATCTTCCAGTGTTCCAGGACTGGGTTAGCTCCCAGGACTGTATCTGTTCCTGGCTTCTGCTCCTTCTGGAGCTTGTTTCCTCAGGTCCTCTTTGTCCTAGGTGTCTCTTTCAGTTCCACTTGTGTGGAATTTGTTGCCCAAGGTGGAGTTTCTTGCCTCAGAGCAATTTTGGCCTAGGTTACCAGCTTTGACCTGTATCTGTAAATCCTTGTCTGGATTTCCTCCTGCAGAAGTCCCTGGCTTGGAGTTGGACCTGGAGAGGTTTCTGGTTCCTGTCTACTGCCTTGGAGGTCCCAGGCTTGGGTGTGCCCGAAACTGCAGAGGATTTGCTTACTTCCTCAGAGATCCCAGACCTGCAGGGGTTCCAGGTTTCTGCCTATTCCCTTTGATGTCTCAGACCAAAGTCCAAACCCACAGAGGTCCTGGCTCAGGCCTTCTCTCTCTAAGGTCCCAGACTTACCCCTGGTCCTGCCAAGATCTCTGGTTCCTGCTTATTCTCTCTGAGGACCCAGATTCATTCATGCCCAGACTGGCAGAGGTCCTGGTTCAGGCCTAGTTCCTGGGAGGTCCTAGACTCTTGCCCAGACTCACTGGGTGTTGGCTTAGGTCTACTCCCTTGAAGGTCCCGGATTCATGTTTGGACCCTCAGCAGCCTTTGGCTCTGGCTCACTTGCTCAGTGATTTACTCCCTTGTACCTGTTCTGGTGGAGATTGTTGACTCTGGATTTGTTCGGTGGCTCAATCCTGATCCACCCATGTCCTGGGACTGGGTTTGCTCCTGGCTTCTGCACCTGGTGGAGCTTGTTCTCTCTCTGTCCTAGGTTTGGTCCCACTCCTAGAAAGCTGTTTCTTAAACAGGGCACTCTTTTTTCTTTTGTTCTTTTGGCTTCTCTGTAGCTTTGGAGCCTGTCCTGGACCTCATTCTTTAGACCAGGCTGGCCTTAAACTCACAGAGATCCACCTCCTTCTGTCTCGCGAGTGCTAGGATTAAAGGAATGCACCTAATTTCTGGGTTTTAAAACTTATCTTTATGCTCACAGAAAGATAGCCCATGCCTTTAAATAATCTCCTTAGGGCACATAGACAATTCCATTAACCCATATCTATTCATAATGTAGAGATGAACTGATAAACAGGATCTCTGTTCCACTTAACACATCTATTAGAAAATGCCTGCACCTGAGTCTCAGGCAATACCCTCAAACAGTGAAAGGATGGTAAGAATTAGACTACCAAGATGTCTTGTGTGAGGTTCTCTTAAATAAAACAGAGAAAGTACATGTGTAATATGGCTGCAAAAACAAGAAAGATGGCAATACTAACAGAGAGCGAAGTAGGAGATCTCATGGGATACTATGCCAAGAAAAGAAGCATAGGCATCTAACAGAAGAGGGAGAAATAGCATTCTATTCCGATACACTCATCAGAGTTTGTAAGGCCTCCCTTTGTTAGAAAATAAATTCTGGCATACCAATCTGAGGCAGGACCAATATCCTCCCCCTGTATGAGGCTGAGCAAGTTGTTCTGTTGAACTCTGAAGTCCAATCTTTGAGGAGTCTCCCCAAGAGACCACTCTCACACCACAGTTGATGTAAAAACATGAGGATTTTAATTCTATCATGACAGGGTCACTCAGCATTCAAGCCAAGGACCCCGAATAGGTGGTATAGGCTACTTTTAAAGCAAAAAACCATAGAAACAAGGGGGGAACTCAGAGGTTGTTGCTATGGTGATTGCTGGATTGATTGAACAAGAAGAAACACCTGCAGGTCATCTGCAGGTCATTTTGCCCTAGTTCCAGGGCCTGAGTCTATTGAAGAAAAACTACAAAGGGGATGGAGAATTCCTGAGAAAGCACCCAAAGCTCCAGTGGAGGCATGGGTGATTATCAGGTTCCTGGTTCCCAGGGGAGGGGGAAGCACTAATGCTGAGAGGCCTCAGAAATGGCTTCAAAGTTGTCCTAGAGTTTTTCAGTTCCACTATAGGAAATGGGCTCCAAAATCCCATTTATGTACCCAGGGTAAGTCTTGATCCCACTGCCATGGGTTCCCCAACCAGAACAAGACACAACTGTCACACACATTCAGAAGACTTAGTTTGGCCCCATGTAGAATCCCTAACAGTCAATCTTGGGTAAATGAGCTACCACTATTTGGGTCACTTGTCTTTGTGGTTTGATCAGTGATGGTCTTGTTGCCCCTTGCTCAGATGATCTCTCCTCCTTCTCTTCAACTAATCTCCAAGAGCTAAGATCCATCCTCAGCTCTAGGTCTGTGCTTCTGCTTCCATCAGTTACCAGATGCAGGTTCAATGATAACAATTATGGTAGTCACCAATTGGATTATAGGAGAAGGTCAGTTCAGGTACCCTCTCTACTATTTCTAGGTGTCTTAGCTGGGGTCATCCTTGTGAATTCCTGGCAATTTCCCTAACACCTGGTTTCTCCCTCACCTCATAATGGCTTGCTCTATCAAGATAACTCTTTCATTGCTCCCTCTCCCCATCACGCCCCCAACTCAGCCATCTCAAGTCCTCAAATGGCCATCCCACATTTCTTCCCTTCTTCTCCCCTTCCATGTCTGGTAAGTAGATCTTAACTATTTTTCTTTCCTGGGACCCTCCATGTATATCCCTCTTTTGGTTCTTTTTATCCAATTTCTTGGGGTTGTGAATTGTAGCCTGCTCATCCTTTACCTTATGTTTAATATCAACATACACCATGTTTGTCTTTCTGAGGCTGGCTTACCTCACTCAGGATGGTTTTGTGTACCTCCATCTATTTGCCTGCAAATTGCAAGATGTCCTTTACTGCTGAGTATTACTACATTGTGTAAATGTGCCACATTTTCATTATTCATTCTTTTAGTGGCATCTAAGTTGTTTCTAGTTTTGGGTTATTACAAATAATCCTTCTATGAACATAGTTGAGCAAATATCCTTGTGGTATGAATGTGCATCCTTTGGCTATATGCCCAAAAGTTATATTGTGGGAATCTTGAGGTATATTGATTCCCAATTTTCTGAGAAACCACCATACTGATTTCCAAAATGCTGTACAAGTTTGCACTCTCATCAGCAGTGGAGGAGTGATCCTCTTACTTTACAGTTTCTCCAGCATGAACTGTTATCAGTGTTTATGATCTTAGCCATTCTGACAGATGTAAGATGGTATATATAAAAGTAATTTGGTTTGCATTTCCCTGATGGCTCAGGATGTTGAAAAATTCCATAAGTGTCTTTTGGTCATTTGGAATTCTTCGGTTAAAAATTTTTTGATTAGATCCGCATCCCATATTTAGTAGGATTATTTGGTATTTTGATGCAATCTTGTGCAACCACTTTGGAAATCAGTGTTTCGGTTTCTCAGGAAATTTGGGATCAACCTACCCCTGGACCCAGCAATACCACTCTTGGGAATATACCCAAGAGATGCCCTATCATATGACAAAAGCATATGTTCAACTATGTTCATAGCAGTATTATTTGTAATAGCCAGAACCTGGAAACAACCTAGATGCCCTTCAATGGAAGAATGGATGAAGAAAGTGTGGAATATCTACACACTAGAGTACTACGCTGCGGTAAAAAACAATGACTTCTCGAATTTTGCATGCAAATGGATGGAAATAGAAAACACTATCCTGAGTGAGGTAACCCAGACCCCAAAAGATGAATATGGGATGTACTCACTCATAATTGGTTGCTAGCCATAAATAAGGGTCACGGAGTCTACAATTGGTGATCCTAAAGAAGCTAAGTAAGAAGGTGAACCAAAGGAAAAACATATTGTTGTCCTCTTGGCTATGGGAAGTTGACAAAATTGTCGGGGAGAAAATTGGGATCTTGGGGGTGGGGTGGGATGGGGGTAAGGGGAGATGGGGAGAGAAAAGGGAGAAGGGGAGGATGGGGGGAACTTGGGGAAAAAGGATGATTGGGATAAATGAAGGTTGGATAGGGGAGCACGGAAGCACAATTCTTAGTTAAGGGAGCCACCTTAGGGTCTGGCAAAAGACTTGAACCAAGAGTGGCTCCCAGGTGTCCAAGCCGAGGTCCCCAGTTAGTTCCTTGGGCAGCTGAGGATAGGGAACCTGAAATGACCCTATCCTATAGCAATAATGACGAATATCTTGCATATCATCATAGAACCTTCATCTGGTGATGGATGGAGACAGAGACAGAGACCCACACTGGAGCACTGGAGTGAGCTCCCAAGGTCCCAATGAGGAGCAGAAGGAGGGAGAACATGAGCAAAGAAGTCAGGACCACGAGGGGTGCACCCACCCACTGAGACAGTGGAGCTGATCTACTGGGAGCTCACCAAGGCCAGCTGGACTGTGACTGAAAAAGCATGGGATAAAACTGGACTCTCTGAACATGGCGAACAATGAGGGCTGATGAGACGCCAAGGACAATGGCACGGGGTTTTGATCTTACTTAATGTGCCGGCTTTGTGGGAGCCTAGCCAGTTTGGAGGTTCACCTTCCTAGATATGGACAGGGGAGGGGGAGGACCTTGGACTTAGCACAGGGCAGAGAACCCTGACTGCTCTTTGGGCTGGAGAGGGAGGGGAAAAGGAGTGGGGGGAGGGGGAGAAGGGTGGGAGGAGGGGGAGAAGGGTGGGAGGAGGGGGAGGGAAATGGGAGGCTGGGAGGAGGTGGAAACTTGTTTTTTTTTCTTTTCTCAATAAAAAAAAAGAAAAAAAAAGAGAATTAAAATTCACGTAATGGTGCTCCCAGAACTTGGGACTCTATTGCTTTTATTCCCAGCATTAGGGAGGTGGAGACAGGAGTGGTATGGCTGGATAGAGAGAGGCATATAAGGCTGGAGAAGACAAGAGCTCATTGCATTCTGAGGTTTGGAGGGGAGCATTGCAGTCTACAGTCATGCTGAGAGTAGGTTCACCCCCTTGTTTGTCTGAGCCTTGATAGATGTAAACTCTCTTTAGTATCTTGACTGCTTTTCTGATCTTCAGCTTGAACCCCAATATTGTTTCTGGGTTTTTATTATTCCTGTGACATCTGCTGTCCAACTTTTGGAGGTATGAATTAATGAAAAGCGTACTTGCCTGTGGCTTTGCACCACTGGTATAAGCCTGAGCTACATGTTGCTTGAGTCACCACACTACCGGTTAGATTTTCCTTTCTTCTGTCCTGGTGAACTTTCCAGGAAGCTCCTTGTTGGGTGCTGCCAAGCTAGGTAGCCGCCTTGAAGTTCTGTCAAGATATTACTGCTCTGTGGATCAACAATAAGCCTCACATCTTCATCATCATCATCAGTAGATTTAGTGAGAAAATTGGAAATTTTTAAGGGAGGAATTAGTTAAAAGGGAGAGTTTTTCCCATGTTAAAAAATAAGAGGCAAAATTACAGCACAGAAAGTTATGTCTCTGTATGATTATGTAATGTATGTTTTGAAAATGGAACAATTAAATAAAGGGATAATCAACTTAACTTGGATAGACATACTGCTATTTATCATTTTGATAATCCTTGATGTTGTTTTGATAAATCTTGGTTTTCTCTTAAAAAGTTGTTTGGTCTGACTGCCAAGATACAAGCATTGGAAAAACTTAATAAAACAGACCGTTGAGATATTCATGTACAGATGAGGAATTTAATGGAGAACCAATTTCACCGTTGAAATCTAAGGTTAGAGAATAACAGCCTAAGGTTCTCAAAACCCAATTTTAATATATCCAGTAACCTTACAGGAATTTCCAAATGATAGAGGCTCTAAAAGAGCTAATTGGATGCCTGTGCTAATGTTAGACTTAACGAGATTCAAGGAAGCGATATGGCATGATTTCACCTTTTGTGAAATCAATGTTAAACTCATGGTCAGTTTGTAATAGAATTATTCCTACGGATGAGATAGACTTGGATAAAGCTGCTTTATACCTTGTCCACAAACCAACTGTTTGACTAACATTTCCCTAGTGGGGCCCAGGTCTACTCTCCACTCTACTTCCTCATTGACACGTGTGAGGAAATCAATAAAAAGTTCTACTGGCTTTTGAATAAGATTGCAGAAGTATGCTAAAGAGTCCCACAGCCTATATATGTTAAGAACTCTGAAGGCCAGGTTAGAAACCTGGTTGTAATAGACTTGAGGGCCAAGCCATGACTAATGGACAGGTCTTTTCTCAATGGATAATGCAACTGCAGACTAACTTTGGGTGCTATAGTCTGCTCAATGCTTTGCAGGAACTAATCACCTTTCTTAGTTTGCAATCAGCTTACAAGCATCAAGAGAAAGCTCATGTTCTTAATTAATGTTCCAGTGACCCTTGACATGCTCACTGGATGAGGACTTTGTTCATCCCATCCATCAGTCATGGTTTGGGAATGTCCAGCCCATAATGCGGTCACAGTGGTCTGCAATAAGGACTTTCACAAGTGGGTATTGCCACAAGAGATCTTGACTCCTGGAGTGTTCTGATCACTGCCCTCACCACTTCCCTGGATGCCCTCCTTGCAGACAGTCAGCATTTCCACGACACATCCAAGGCTTTTCAAGTAGATTTATCTTGCTGTGGATGCAGCAAACCAGGCTATCTATGGCATGACTGCACCGGGGCAAAACCTAGCACCTGAAGCAATAGATACAATAAGGGTTTTCATTGGGCCAAGGATTGCACATCACAGTTTGCTGGTGTACCTGCCCCTTTAAACTCTAGGCAGGGCACTCCTCAGCTGCACCAGTAAGAGGAGGAGCTGGTAATCTAAAAAACACTTGGACATTGCCCATTTTTCCATGATACCCAATGTTGATCGACTATCTTGTTGTACAAGCTCTTGGAGGCTTGGTGAACATGGGTGTGATGTCACCGTATTAACAGAAATGGAAGCACTCCACTTCCTCCATTGGAAATTTATACCTGTGCCTCCCATTAGAGGAGTAGGAGGCCAACAAGATTCAACAGTTTCCACCCATTCCATCCATTGGAGAGACCTTGATGCCAACAAGGAAGCCATTCACTCTATTATTTCTGTGGTACCTAGAAACCTCTGGGGCAGAGACATCCTGGAGAATATGGGTGCTGTCCTAAGTACTGATGACAAAGTTTTCTTTGATAACCTTGAGATCCATGATGGCCCTGCCTGTGACTCTCAATAATTCAATGACTTTCTGGGCTCTTGGAAGTTTTCCCATACCACTGGCATCACCTGCAATCGCACATGGATAAGCCATTGTGTGTCTCTACCATCCGGCTTTTAATATGACTTTTCATGGTTGCTGGTTTCACTGCAATCAAGGAAGGCTCCTATTGGATGCTTACACACAAATGATTTGATTCTTGTATGGATTCCTACTTCTAGCTGGCCATTTGTGAATCTTTATAAGATGGTCTCATTGAGTTTATTTCCAGTTGTAAGTTCTTTCATGAGGCTGATCAGAAAGATTATTCTACAGGCTTCATTCCATTGTTGATTTTTTAATATGGTTTCTCTCTAGTAGATGTTTCAAGTATCTAATATGATTCAGAATGATTGATACCTTTCCAATGTTTCTTATGCTTAAAGGTTTTTGCACAGTGTCTCTGTATTCAGAGTTTTCCTCTCACTTGATCTCTGAGGTACACATGTGAAAATGCATGTATGACTAATTATGTTTCTTATACACAATCTGCTTTCATATACTGTTATTTCAGGAGCACGGATTTCTTAGCTACATTCTCTGGAATCTGATGCTGATTTTCATCACACTGACAATCACATTCATATCCACAGTCTTTCTCAACTTTTGCTGGTAATTCACACCTTCACTCTTATTAGAGCCTACTTTGGGATTCTGGCATGTATTGAAGACCAGCTGAGACACCAGTTCCATGAACTGGAGAACTACTAGATTCCTAGAATTTCCACTGGTCGACAGGCATTATTGAACTGGCAGGACTATAGCTTATAATTGGTGACTCTAATAAACCCTCTTCTCTCTCTCTCTCTCTCTCTCTCTCTCTCTCTCAGTTCTTTTCTAAAGAATGTTGACTAGCACTAATAGTGAGTATTTTGCCCGTTTGTATGTATGTGCACCATGTTTCTGCTTGGTGCTGCTGAGTTCAGAAGAGGACATAAGATACCCTGGATCAAATGGTTATTTGTAACAGGAGGAGCGGGCTGCTTGTTGTCCCAGCCACCCAGCTAGATTATACACAGAAACTGTATTAATTAAAACACTGTTTGGCCATTAGCTCTAACTTCTTATATACTAATTCTTACATCTTAATTTAACCCATTTCTATTAATCTGTGTATCGCCGTGTGAGTGTGGCTTACCAGCACGATTCTAACCAGTGTCCACATCAGGCAGGAGATCCATGGTGTCTCTCACCCTGCTTTCTTCCCCCCAGCATTCAGTTCTGTTCCCCCCCCCACCTACATAAGTTCTGCCCTATCAAAAGGCCAAGGCAGTTTCTTTATTAACCAATGAAAGCAACACAAAGAGAGAAGGACCTCCTATACCATTTCCCCTTTTCTGTTTAAACAAAAAGGAAGACTTTAACATAGTAAAATTACATATAACAGGTATCAAGCAAGAATTACAGTTGCAATATTTATATCTATTTTATCTTTTATCATAGCAAAGGAAAACTATAACTCTAACTATCTATCTATTCTTTAACTCCATTAAGGACTACAGAAGGATATAATATTACCTAAGTAAACAGGAAGTGCATTGTAAACAACTTCCAAAACTCTAGTAATGACAGAGACATCTCACTGCTTATACAGTTACCCAAAGTTCTTCTGTACCATTGGGGCATCCATGTTTATGAGGCTTTACTTTTTTTTTTTTTTTTTTTTTTTTTTTAGTTTTTCGAGACAGGGTTTCTCTGTAGCTTTGGAGCCTGTTTTGGCACTAGCTCTTGTAGACCAGGCTGGCCTCGAACTCACAGAGAGCTGCCTGCCTCTGCCTCCCAAGTGCTGGGATTAAAGGCGTGTGCTACCACTGGCCGGCGTATGTGGCTTTACTTTAACCTCTATTTCTTTTATTTTTACCTTTTGAGACAGGTTCTCTGTATATCTTTGGCTGTCCTGGAACTCCCTCTGTAGACCAGGCTGTCTTTGAACCTACAGAGATTCACCTGTCTTTGCCTCCCAAGTGCTGGTGTTCAAGGTGTGCACCACCACACCTTGAATTCACACAGGTCTGTTTGCTTCTATCTCCCAAGCTTTGGGATTAAAGGCATGCGCCATCACACCTTGAACTCACAAAGGTCTGTCTACCTCTGCCTCCCAAGTGTTGGGATTAAGTGTGTGCCACCACACCTTGAACTCACAGAAGTCCGTCTGCCTCTGTCTTCCAAGTGTTGGGATTAAAGGTGTGTACCACCACACCACACTCAACTACTCTCTTTCCTTTTTATTTTAAGAACTTTAACCTTTACCCTGCATATATTCTTAACACAATGTGAACCATTTAGAGGTTTTCTTCTTCTTTGAATCTCTCTTTACTCTATATATCTCCTTTTTAGACCACATGAGTCTTTAATTTGCTAAGCAATATGGGTAGGATTAAAGCAATGACTTTGATGGCTTGATCCAGCCCATTCTTGAGGTTTCTGAGATGCCAGCCTCATGGCCAAGGTACCATCTGTGTAACCATGTGTTTATTGCCACAACTCTATGGTGTTTCAAGGGGGAAGTGGTGTGGGATAATTGTCTGTATTCTGTCAATTATATTTTAAATAAACAATGATTGGTCAGTAGCCAGGCAGGAAGTATAGGCAGGGCAAACAAAGTGACCCTCTCCCTGCAACAGTTAAGTATTGCAAACCATCTGATGTGGGTGCTGGTAATTTAACCCAGGTCCTCTGCAAGAGCAACAAGTACTCTCAACCACTTCGCCAACAGTACAGCTCTAGTTCTATATATTTTAAATAGATCTCACATTGTATTTGTCTTCACCTTAGAAATTTGCACCATCATTGCAGAACAAGTCTCTGTTGAACGTCTATTCTGTGTTAGTATCTAAAGTCTAACTCCCTTCCTGGCCTTCATTCTGTCTATTTCTTTTACAGTTTTCTATAGTCAGCTTCTTTTATTATAGGTCATGTAACCATTCTGGCTGATATTTATGATTTCAGCACTTATGAAAAAGAGGAAAGGAAATATGACTGCCATAAATTTATGTTTATCCTTGGCTAGACTGAGTCCATGTCTAAAAACACTAAACAAAAGAAAAATCAAAAACAGGAGTGGTGTATTATTGTGGATCATTGCACTACTACTAGCTAAGACATCAAGTACTACCTCCAGTTGTAGTGGATCTTTGTAGTGAAACTCTATTTCTGATCCTAACAGAAGTGCTTTGTGATTCCTTTTAGTTAGCAGAAAGTTTGTTATATTCTTGTCATATAGCTTTACCAAGTTAAAATATATTGAACTTGTTTCTATCCCTTGTCTCTCCAGGGCATTTTTCAGGTAGGGAAGCTGGAATTTTGTAGAAAGAAAAGAAAATGAAAAGAAAAAGAAAAAAAGCGCTTGTATGCAGTTCTTGACAACTGTGTAATGTCTGTCTCTGACACACATGTTTAAGTGAGGAATTATACTTATTCCTTTAATACGTAGAGCCATCTCTGCAGCTTCGAATGAAGGCAACTTGAACAATGACATTGACTGGTCTGATCAGTTCTTGAATTCTGTTAGGAAGTCAGGATTTTATAGAGGACTTTGGCAATATGTTGACCAAAGAGATTGGACTGCAATTCTTTTTCTTTCTGTGTCTGTGTTTGAAATCAGGATAACAATGACTTCATACAAAAGTCTTCCTTTTCTATGTTCCAGAATAATTCACTAAGTATTGGGTTATTGCCTCTTTGAAGGCCTGCTAAAGTGCTTCACTGAATCCTTTGGGACATGTTTGCTTGTTTTTATACCATTACAGTTTGTGTGATACAGCTCTGTTGAAATTATTATTATTATTATTATTATTATTATTATTTAAAGAGTTATTTATTTTATACATATGAGTGCTCTATCTGCCAGAAGAGGGCATCAGACCCCACTACAGATGGTTGTGAGCCATCATGTGGTGACTGGGGATTGAACTCAGGACCTCTGAAAGAACAGCCAGTGCTCTTAATTGCTGACCCATTTTTCTAGCTCTGTTGAATTTATTTATTTCAGTTAGTTTAACTCTGGTAGATCATATGTTTCTATAAATTCATACATTTCTTGTAGATTCTCCTGTGTATTGGTATATGAACATTCCTTTCCTGTAGGATTCTCTAAATTTCTTAGTTGTCTAGTGAAATCTCTCCCATTTCAGCTCTAATTTAAATTAATTTAAATCTGTTTTCCTGGAAAATTAGGCTAAGGTTTTGTAGTCATGTTCATCATTCAAAGAACCATCAGTTTCCCAGGTTTTTGCATAGTAGAAAATTTATATTTTGTTTCTTTATGTCTTATTCTTCTTTATTCCCCTCTGGTGAAAATGGTGTTGGAACTCTCAGAGCTGGAACTATATGGAACTATGGTCCACTAGACATGGGTTTTGAAACCAAACTTAGGTTCTCTGGAAGGACTCTTAACAACTGAGCCCTCTTCTATCCCCTGTTAATATTTTTACTATGGGCATATAAAGCTACAAATTTCTCTGTTAACTCTACCTTCATTGTAATTCATAGGGTTTTGAAGGTTGTGTGCTAATTTTCTTTCAGGTGACATAACCTCTTTGTTTCTTTGAAGTCCTATCCACCACTCAATAGTGTGTTATTTAGCCCTCATGAGTGTGTATGTTTTCTGAAATTTACGTTCTTCTTTTCAGTCTTTATCCACAAAGAACAATAGAATATAAAGACTTGTTTCAGTTTATGGTATTTGTTGAGACTTTATTTGTGTCCTCATATATGACCTATTTTAGGCTAATTTCTACTGGCTACTGAAAAATAGATGTATTCTGTGTTTGGGCAGAATTTTCTGAATATCTGATTATGTCCACTCAATCTCTGGTGTCACTTAATCCTCCCCCCCTCTGTGTGTGTGTGTGTGTGTGTGTGTGTGTGTGTGTGTGTAGTTATTCCATCTAAAGATAAGAATGCCATATTGAATTCACTACTATTACTGCATTGAAAGAACAAGTTTGGCATCTAGTAGTATCTGCTTTGTGAAATAGGGTGAGTTAGTGTTTGATGCATATATATTTAAGATGGTAATTATGTTTTGATGAATAGTTCTTTTAAAGTATGAAATAACCTTTTATTTAAAAATTTCTTCTAACTATATTTTATTTTACAACTATTTTGTTGGACATTGGAAAAGTGAACCTTGCTTGATTTTTGTTCTGAGTTGCTTTAAAGATCTTTCTCCACTCTTTTACCCTAAAATTATCTAGATATGTCTTTAGGAGGTAGTAAAAGGAAGGATCTTATTTTCTAAACTAGTCTGCTAGTCTGTATCTTTTTAAAGGTGAATTGAGACAGTGCCAGAACATGGTCTAAGAATGGAGTGCTGTGAGGAGAATTCTGAGGGCTTGTGAGAAACTTTCAAGAAACCAAAATAAAACGTCTTGTTGTTGGAGGCTGCTTGTTCATTTCATAGCCACCAACAGTCTCAAAATAATCACACAGAAACTATATTATTTATGATACTGTTTGGCCAATAGCTTAAGCATATTGCTACCTAGCTCTTAAATCTAGAATTAACCCTTTCCATTATTCTATTTTATCATGAGGCTCATGGCCTACCAGCAAGGTTCCAGCTGGCAGCTCACATCTTTCCCCTCTGGCAGCTAAATGGCATCTCACTACTCTGCCTTCTTTTCCCCAGCATTCAGTCTAGTTTTCCCCGCCTAGCTCTACTCTGCCCTGTCATAGGCCAAGCTAACTTCTTTATTCATTAACCAATAAAAGCAACACATATACAGAAGGACTTCCCACACCATCTTGTGACCTTAGGCAAGACTCTTGTGACCTCAGTTACTTCAAAAACACAGAATTTTTCTTGGAATATGTTTTCATGCCCCTTCCAGGTATAATGGATAGAAGTGAATTTACTTCAGATTATTCATTGTAACTGCTTATAGTTGTTTCTTTGTTTCTATAGGAAAACATTATCTTTCCATGTGATTGTATAGTTTTCTTGTGATTGTATACTTTACTAATGTGACTCTACTTAACCCTTAGGGTATAAATTGATGCTCTGAGTATTATTATAATTATGTTATATTATAATAATCTCTTGTATTAGAATTTAGTCTGCCTCATTTTTAGGCTCTATTCTCCCAGGTTCTACCACCAATTACAGTGATAAACAAGTGGCCCCATGAGAAGCTACCTGAAGTTGGCAAGAGATAAGAGAGTAGTGTGGTGGTTTGAATTGAGCTGACCCTCACAAGCTCACAGGGAGTAGCATTATTGTAAGGTGTGGCCTTGTTGGTGGAAATGTGTCCCTGGGTGCACACTTTGAGGTCTCAGATTCTTAAGCCATAGCCAGTGTAGCATTCTCTTTCTTCTGCCTGCTGATCCGGGTTTCGAACTCTCATCTTTTTTTCTAGCACCATGTCTACTTGCACACTGTCATACTCCCCACCTGGATGATATGGTAAGCCGCCCCAATTAAATGTTTCCCCTCATAAGAGTTGCTATGGTTATGGTGTCTTTTCAAAGCAACAGAAAATCTAAGTAAGGCAAGTTGCAATCCTCATTGAAAAGGTGATTGAGAATAATGGGGTAGAAACCAGAGATGGCTTTGCCTTATGTTGAGCTTATGCATTATATCTTAAAGAAAAGGGGAGCTCAAGTATCAAAATCATAGGTATTAGATTGCTTGCAATTATTTTTCTTTATAATTCCTGGATTCTTGAAGAAAGAACTTTAGATAAAGAAAACGGGACTGAGTCCAAAAGAATATTGAAAAAACACATATAAACAAAGGGAAAATATTCTTGTTCAATTTGGGGTAACTTGGGCATTAATTGAGACTTATCAAAATACTTAAAGAAGATAAGGAAGATATTAATCACGATGAAGAGATGGATTATTCTTTGAATGAATAGAAGCTAGATGATCAAATCTTAGAGTTGGTTAAAAAAAAGAAAAAGAGGGAATTAGAGGAGTGAAGGGAGGGGAAACTTCAGCCAGGATGTACAATAAATAAATACATCAAATAAAAAAATTGTATCCCATTGAGGAAAATTGAAAAGAAATTGAGAAGTTTTGAAATGGATGTGACCTACAAAAGTTAAATCAAGACATAAAGTAAATAATTGAAGCAGACCCAAAACAATCAATGATATATAAGCAATAATTAATAATTTCCCAATTAAAAGATTTCCCAGGGCCACATGAGTTTAGCAGAGAATTCTACAGATGCCCTGAAAGGTGGGATTGGAAAGATGGCTCAGATGTCAAGAGGACACTTGTGTGATACCCAGGACCTCTGCAGCAGTTCACAGCTATTTGTAGCTCCAGTTCCAGAGATCTAAGGTCCTCTTGAAGCACTGCATGTGTACCTGGTGCATTCAAAGTTCACAAGAGGACATGGAATCTCTGGAACTCTGCTCCCCCCCCCTTTTATTTAGACTGTGCTTTGCAATGCAGTATGAGGAATAAGTTCCCAAGAGCCAGCCTAACATTAGAAACAGCCTCTACTCCTATTGTTAAGAGTCCAACAAATAGAACTAACTCTTGTAGACCAGGGTAGCCTTGAACTCACAGAGATCTGACTGCATCTGCCTCCCAAGTGCTGGGATTAAAGGCATGTGCCACCACTGCCCAACTAGTACCACGTTTTTTGTTTTTAAATTTTTTTATAATTTATTTAACTTTATTTTATGTCATTCCTTCTGGAACTGGAGTTACAGACAGTTGTTAGCTTTCATATGGGTGCTGGGATTTGAACCTGGGTCATCTGGAAGAGCAGTTAGTGCTCTTTACCATTGAGCCATCTCTCCAGCCCAAGTACCACATTTTTGTTTGTTTGATTGTCTGTTTTGATTTGATTTTTTTTCTTTGGTTTTTCGAGGCAGGGTTTCTCTGTAGCTTTGGAGCCTGTCCTGGAAGTAGCTCTTGTAGACCAGGCTGCCCTCGAACTCACAGAGATCTGCCTGCCTCTGCTTCCCGAGAGCTGGGGTTAAAGGCGTGTGCCATCATTGCCCGGTTTAGTACCACATTTTCTTTATTCATTCTTCAGTTGAGGGGAAGTTAGGTTGTTCAGGTTCTGGCTATTACAAATAATACTGCTGTGAAAATAGCTGATCAAGTGTCCTTGTGGTACGATTGAGCGAACTTTGGATATATTCCTAAAAGTGATGTCACTGAGTCTCGAGGCAGATCGATACCCAATTTTCTGAGAAACTGCCATATTGATTTCTAAAATGGCTATACAAGTTTGCACTCCCACCAGTAGTGGAGGAATGTTCCCTTTCTGCAGATCCTCTATTTTAGAGTTATGCTTTATGTTTCTCTGTGTTCTCAGTGATGTTCTATTGGAACATCTCCTCTTTCACTAATTATATTAATTTGGCTCTTATCTCACTTTCCTTTGGTGAATTTGGATAAAGATTTGTGTCTTCATTTGTTTCTCATTGGGAGGAAAGGGTTTATTTCAGTTTACAACTTATATAGTTCATCATAAAGGAAAGGCAGCATCAACCATTTATCATAAATATGACACATATTACATACAGACCAATCTTTTGGAGGAATTTTCTCACTTGAGGTTTTCCATTCCCAGATAACTCTAGGTTGTATCAAGTAGACAAAAGAAAAAAATACTAAGCAGTTCAGCTGGACAGCCATGGCCCATACCAATAATTTCAGGACTTGGGAGACAGAGGCAGATCATTCGTTGTTGGAGGCCAACTTGTTCTACAGAGAGAGTTTCAGAATAACCAGTGCTACACAGAGAGACCCTGTCTTGAAAAAACACAAAGAAGCAAAACAAAACAAAACAAAAAAACCTAAGCAGTACAATTTGTCAACCTTGTTGATGATTTCAAAGACCGGAATCATCATTTTATTGATTCTTTGTGTTGTTTTTGGTATTGTTGTGGTTCCTATGTCATTAATTTCAGCCTTGATTTTGATCATGCCTTCCAATCTGTCACTTTCAGGTGTTACTTGTGCTTGTTTTTCTTAGGCCTCAGGTCCATTATTAATTATTAATTTGAGATAGCGCAAATGTTTTGGTGTAGGTACTTAATTCTACAAATTTTCTTCTTAGGACTATGTACATTATGTTCCATGGGTTCTTAGTTCAGTTTTTAGCACTAATATACATGTATGTACATCTGTGTGTGTATATATACACATACACATATATTATATATATGTATAATATTTTTACTTCATGCAATTTTATTTTCCAGTTTATTATTTTTTGTTATTATTATCACTCAGTAGTGTGTTGTTTAATATCAATGAGTTTATTTACTTTCTGTAGTTTCTATTTTTGAAGATATCCAGATTTAAGCCTTTGTGGTCAGATAAAACGTTGATTGTTACTACAATTTCTTTATATTTGTTGAGATTTATGTCTTAATATGTGGTTGATGTTATAAAAACATCCCATGAGCTACTGAGAAGAATATATATTCTTTTCGGTTTGAGTGGATTGTTTGGAAGCTGTCTATTATGTCCATTTGGTTTGTGGTTTTATTTAACTACTATGTTTTTTTTGTTTGTTTAGATTTTTTTCAGATTCTCATTGCAATGCAAACCAATCATGTTTAATGACACACTTTAGAAAATAGAGCCCTAGGGAAATATTTGCGAATTTGATAGTTTACGTTGGTTAAAACTTTAATATGATTGCGGAAGCCCTTGCCCATCTTATGAATGTTAAAGTGCTGAAGGAGCGATTTCATGGTAGAAGGAACTTATAGGATGCTCCCTGGGTTAACATATTTGGTATCTGTCCCTCATCACTAGGAAATGTTCCTGTTTGAGGCTTCCTGTACAGCACAGTGTGTGGTCCTGAAGACTGAGAATACATTGACACTTGATACTGTGGGTTATCTTCTTGACCTGGGCAAAGTAAGGTCTCTGTCTCCCGCTCAAGATCTGTTCCCGCGCCTCACCCGCTATCCTTCGTGGACCATTGCTTCCGGGTAATTCTGTTTTCCGCACTCAGTCAAGAAGTGCATTCCTGACAAATTCTTTAGTTGGTACATTTGGCCCTGTTCTTCGTACTCTGCTTTCACTGACCCGGGGCCCTTCCTGTTATGGTCCCGGGTTTTCTTTAAGGGCACTGAATCTGGGCTGTTCAGAGCCAATCTGTGCACTATTTTGTGTGGAATAAATGTAGGATGCCACTGAGTACATGGGAAGCGAGTCTGTGCGCTAAAATCTCAAACGGTGTTCCCCTCAAGTGCAATTATCCCTCAGTCTTATTCCAGGGGGAAAGCCTGGGTTACGATTGGATGTTGATTTTATCCCCCACCCCACCCCCCCGTGTTGCGAAAGGATGTTGACCCTGCTACTCATGAATAAGAAGGCGGGTCCAGCAGTTTTCGCCAATCAGGGACGCTGTTACTTCCTTGCTGGAAATGTCGAATGAGGAACAAGAATATTCCGCGGTTTCCTCCCCTGGCTCCATTTTTGAATCCCAAGTAGCTTTTGTGAGGTGTGTGACAGCTGGCTTCCATCGGTGTCACCTATTCTGACGGCAGGCCCCCTCCGAGAGGACCTCTGCACGCGTCCGGAGCAGGACATGGTGAGTGCGCGGTGGCTCCTGGAGTCGTTGGTGCAGCCTGGCGCCGCCGACCGGACGGTCCCTGGCGCTGTGCAGCAGACTCAGGGGTGGAGTCTGGCACAGGCGGAGCCGGCAGCCGGCTGTGCAGTCCGCTCCTGTCCTGTTGCTGCAGTGCTGGCTTCATCCCAGTCCCCAGCCTGTCGTGGGGAATCCGCGATGAACCTCCGCCTCCGCAGACGATGCAGCCTGCAGGGCTGGAGACGCGGAGTTCGGACTGTGCACGGAAGGGACGCGGGTGGTGAACGTTGCTGCCTGTCTGCCCTGGCACACTCGTTTCCGACCTGTTTTTATCATTTCCTGTAATCGCTTTGGTGTTGTATTGGTTTTGCTCTAGGGTACTTCTCCAAACAGAAGGGGCCTGTACTGCGAGCTTATTTTTATATTTTTCGGTTTTTCTGTTCTGGAGCTCCATAGTAGCTGTCGATGACCTTGAAGTTGTGACCCTCCGTTCATCTCCCAAGTTTTGGGGTTGCGAGGAATGAGTCGCCACACTTGGTTTAATGCGGTGCAGGGGAGGAAACAGAAGGAGGGAGTCTCTGTATATTAAGCAAGAATTACCAAGTGAGCCACATTCTCAGCCCTGCTGCACATTTTTAAAAGTAGAGGGGAGGGAGGGAATCACTCTTGTGTAATTTTTTTTTTTTTTTTTTGGTTTGCTTTGGATTTTTCGAGACATGGTTTCTCTGCCTACACCTGGCTGCCCTGGAACTCAACTCTGTGCCCTGGAACTCAGTGCTGAGATGAAAGGTGTGCACCACCACCACCCATCCTCTCTTGTATGACTTTTTTTAAGATAGTAAAATGAGTTAGAAATGATCCTTTTTTCATACTCTCTTTATTGCATTTTATCTGTTTTCTCACATCTTGCCTTTATTCTTATTTAACTTAAAAAAATACTGGATCTCCTTTATTTCTACAGTGGCATTTATCATTCAATAATGTTTTATTTAATTTCTATGAGTTTGTAGATTTTCTGAAATTTCTGTTGCTATTGGCTTTCAGTCCTATTGCATTGTGATGAGCTAGAATATGAGACATGGTTTTAGGTTTCCTCTATTTGTGGAAACTTGCTTTGTATCCTCATATAGAGACTTTCCATTAGATGCATAGAAGTGTGTGTATTCTCTTGTGTTTGAGTGGAATATCCTTTATGTATTTAGCTGGTCAATCTGTTTTATGGTGTCATTGATTCTGTTTGCTTGTTTGTTTATTGTCCTTTTGAGACTCAGTCTCAATTATGTAGCTCCAGCTGGCCTCAAACTTGCTGTGTAGACCAGGATGACCTGAAATTCATGGAGATCTACCCGCATCTGGCTTCTGAGTGCTGGAGTTAAAGGCATACGAGACTGCAGCTGACCTCATGGTGCCATTAATTACAGATTTTCTCTGTTTATTTCTTGCCTAGTTCATTAGTTGACTGGTGAGTTGGGTATTAAAGGCACTGAGTATTACTGAATTTGAATTAATCTGTGACTTTATACGTAGTTGTTTTGTGATGACATTCTATTGGAGATGTGACCAATCATCTTTTCAAGCCAGACAGGAAACCAACAATAGACTAAAGTATGGCTACTACCAAAGTCCAGCTTGGTGAACCAGTGAGTTTCATTGGGGCGATTACAGAAATATAAGTGAGGAATTACAGGGTCAGAAATGAATTAAAGACAGCTGCATTACCAAAGCCAACTGTAACATGGGCAACAGCTCAGGAATGCCAGTCAGCTAGAGAGCCTTGCAAGCCTGTGGGCTGTTCAGCAGGTTGGGCACTGTTCTTTGCTGATAGTTCAGCTGATCTGACCCTTTACCAAGCAGGTTGCCTGGTCTCTGCTTTTTCCAGGCTGCTCTGCATGTAAGAAGGAACCAAACTGAGGCCAGTTTGAATAGAACTTCCATTTTGAATAAAGGGCCAATGAAGTTTCACTTTCCAAGACCTTCCTGGGTGACCCAGATTTTGTTTGGCAAGTTGAAGCATGAATGCTGGGCAAACTTCCCAGCCACACGAGTAAGAAAACCAATGAGAAGAAATATCCCTAGGAAAGCTCCTGTTCCCTGAATACTGATTGGTGGAAAATGTAACTGTAACTTGGCACAGATGTTTGTGTGTTTTATGCTTTCAAAGCTCTGTAACATTCTGCTTCAGGGTCACAGTTCTGCTCCCGAATCTGTTCTGCATCCCTGATGGATCAGCAGCAGCTTGATTACAATAAATAGTAGTTTTCTGTATTTACTTGCTGTTTGAATTATGTTGCATTCGATCAGACCGCATAACATGCTGTTCTGAACCTCTTCCAGGCAGCTCAGCTGGTCTGATAGTCTTTGTCTGGAAATATCTCTCTTTTTGAGACAGTGTCTCACTGTGTAGCTTTGACTGTTCTCCTAATCACTATGTTAACCAGAATGGACTCGATCTACCTGCCTCTGCCTCCTAATTGCTAGGATTAAAGACATGCACCATTATGTCTGATTATTAATAGCTCTTAATATTAATGTCTTAATTCCTGCTAGGTGGTAGTAGTACAGTTCTTTAATCCCAGCTCTTGGGAGGCAGAGACAAGCAGATCATTGGGTTTGAGGCCAGCCTCATCTACATAGTGAGTTCCAGCACAGTTAGGGCCACAAAGAAAAACGATGTCTTGTGGAGGGGAAAAAAATCTTAATTCCTACCTTACTGTCAACAATGGATACCATCTTAGGGTAAAAGAAATTTAAACTGGTCTTCCATGTAAATGAACCAAGAAGGCATAGCTATTGTGTATCTGATAAAATCAACTTCAAACCAAAACTAGTCAAAAGAGTGTCATTTCATACTCATAGGAACACTCCTAAGAGAAAACTGCAACACTAAACATGCATAACAATCATAGGTACCCAATTTTGTACTAGATGTAGACATACTACTAGATCTAAAATTACAGGTAATATATGACTTTTCTTATCAATTGATTGATTCATATGGATGAAAAACTAAACAAATCTGTGGACCTAATAGACATATATTAGAGCAGTCCAGCCAAACACTGAAGAATACACCATTTTCTCAGGAGCTGGTGGAACCTCCTCCAAACTCAACCACATTCGGACAAGAAGAGATCTCTACAAATATAGAGAAATGGTTTTCTGTTTGTCCAGTTGGACTAAAGGTGGTTATTATCAGCAATAGAACTACAAAAAGTACAGACTCATGGAAACTGAGCAACATACTACTAAATCATAATTAGATCAAGGAACAAATCAAGAAAGAAAATTTTAAATTTCTAAAATTAATGAAAAACCACAGTATAAACAAGTCCGTGAGACAGAATGAAGACAGTTTTAGGTTTATAGCATTGGTAGCCAATATTTTTTTTTTTAAAAAATGATACCTCACAAATTGGTAAATTAATGATGCACCCAAAGTTCTTTGAAAAATAAGAAAAAAAAGGACGTTTTCATGTTTTATTTTTTTGGAGTCAGTCTTTCTTTTTCGCTCTCCTTTTTGGTAATTCATTTTGAGACAAAATTTTGTAGCCCAGGCTGGCCTCTATCTAATGATCCCCTTGCTTTAGTCTCATGACTATCAAGATCGTAGGTATCAAGGCATCTCAGTGCTTGGCTTAACCACCTGTAATTATAGGGTCATTGGTAGCAAAGCTTAAAACTTAACAGACGACTGAGAGTTTTTCCCATGCTCATGAGTGTTTCACATAACAAAGCATTACTCCCTCCCTATTGAGGAGTGTTAGCTCACAGAATCATAGCCAATGTATACAGTGAGAGAAGGGAAAGGAACATTAGAGAGGGTCAGAAAGTGCATGAGTTGCAAGTATAGGATCAGCAGATATATCGGCAACTTCCATCCTACAATATCAGAGCACAGCCCATTGAAAATGACCTGCTTTGCTGCTTCTGTTTTTAGTAATTTTAGTTCAAGGTCTTTCTCGATCCCTCTCTTCAATAACCTTCCTAAAATATCCAAACTGTGGGTGTGAACAGGGTTGGGTCACCAATTATGGCTTGGGGCTTTGAAAGGAAGATTTGGTGGCTCAGCATGCACAGCCGGTTCTGCATTTTGACTGAAGGGGACATTTGGAAAGCCTTGTTCCTGCATATGCCCTTTCCCATCATGCCTCTGATTTTAATCATATGCCTCATTCATAGGCCAAATGGTAAAAAGACTTTCCTTAGATGCTAATTTTGAAAACACAGTGTGACTAAGGTACATGAGCCCCAAAGTGACACATTACTTTTATGCCATTTTCCACTGTCAGCAGATGTGTTTCCATGCAATTGAAAACATATAAGGGAGTAATAAGGAGTCTGAGGGGCTAACGTATTGCCATTGTTTTAAAACCTGAAACCTGATAGCGGATGTGGTCCAAGGTTACGTACAGATGATTGTTCAAACAATACTCACAGGGTGTTGGGTGCAAAACCCAAGTAAAGTCTCAGGTTGTTTCTCTTGTTCTGTCTCACTATTCTCCCAGGGCCTAGAATTAATTTCATACCAATTACAGCTGCTTTCTCATCACCTCATGTCTTAAAATTTTAAGCTTGCTTATACTCTTTTCACTTAGTGAAGGACTTCATTGTTTTTAAACATGAGTTTTTTTACGTTCCTGGTCCCAGAGCAGAATGAAGCTAGGTTCTTGAACAAAATAGCAAAGTAATGGGCTCCATCTTAGTTTGAAACTAAATCCTTCTTCTACTCTGAGTCTTCCTGATCTGTGCCTCTTCTGTAAGCTTTTCTTTCATCATTTTTGTATGTATAGCATCTACTATATATACATATCAGATTTGCTTTTTTCTAGTATGTTAATCTCTCTGTCTTGCTCACTCTCTTTCTCTTTGCCTTAAGAAAACAACCAACACACACACACACACACACACACACACACACACGTTCAAAATACCCGGATAACCTGGTCCGGCTTATTTTCAACAGTGGCCCGACTTCTTTGTGTCTGTTCCTATATTAGGGTTTTCCTATTGCTGTGATAAACTATCTAACAAAATGAATTAAGGCAGAAAGAGTTTATTTCTTCTCATAGTTGAAGGGTTCAGTAAATCGTGATAGAAACCTTAAAGCAAGAGTGTGAAACAGATAGTCAAATCATGCTGTGGGATAATCCTTTTGTATTCTGAAAAGATTTGTCACTCATTTGGTTTAATAAAATGCTGATTGGCCAGTAGCCGGGAAGGAAGTATAGGTGGGGCAACCAGACTAAGAGAATTCTGGGAAATGGGAAAGCAGAGAGGCAATCACTAGCTAGGCACAGAGGAAGCAAGATGAGAATGCCTCACTGAGAGAAGGTACCAAGCCGCATGGTTTAACATAGACAAGAATTATGGTTAATTTAAGTTGTAAGAGCTAGGTAATAATAAGCCTGAGCTAATAGGCCAAGCAGTTTATAATTAATATAAGCCTCTGTGTGTTTCTTTGGGACTTAACACTACAGGACCAAGGTATAGAAACATCTGTCTACAAAATCATAACTATAATCAAGAATGTGTGGCTGTATGTTCCTCAGTTCCCTTCTTCCTCTAATATCCTAAATACAAGTCAGAGACTGCTTCCACACACTGTGAGTGGGTTTTCTCACATTAATTCATGTAATCTCTATAATTCCTCATGTTAACCTTTATCTGCATAACCACTTAGAAGTGTCTTCCAAAGCACATGTGCTCGATGGCTCTGCATCCTGTCAACCTGTCAGGTAAAACCTCCCATTCTAATATGTGCACTGTTTTAGGAGCCCGTGACCTTTGAAGATGTGGCTGTGAACTTCACTTCGGGCGAATGGACTTTATTGGATTCTAATCAAAGGAAGCTCTACAGAGATGTGATGAAGGAAAACTTTATGAACCTGATCTCCATAGGTAAAACACACACTATGATTTCTTAGCTTATTCACTCAGACTACTGTTTCCTGCGTATGTGTATAGTGGTTTGTGGTTTGAAATATTGAAAGGGAACTTGTAGTGAATTTAATGTGCCTGGTCACATCATAAAATTTAGAATGTAATAAATTTTTATAATGTTGACTAAGTCATGATTTCTTTGGGTTTACTTCTAGAGAAAACACATGAAGAAAATGTTGAAGAGGACTACCAGAGGCTCAGGAGAAATCTAGGGTAATTTATACTCAAGAGAGAGGAATTCACATCAAACATGTGGGGATGATAAGACAACTGAGAACCTAATATATTATCCAAATATACCTAAGTATAAATTAATTCTAACATAGATGTTTATAAAACTGCAATTGGATGTGATCATTCAGAATTTGAATATCCCATCTCTGTAATTTCTGAATGTCACCAAAGTGTGCTGCAATATTTAACTATGTAAGAGATTTTTCAGTGGTTCATTACATAAAAACTTGCCTCATACTCAGAAGTATTTGATGTATTTTTTATGATGTTTTCTGAGGGTTTTATGTATAAGGGATGTTTGTTGTTGTTATCTTGGTTCTTAGAATTATTTGGTTTTTTATGCATGCTTTGTTTCATGTATGTCTGTGTTCCACATTAAATAGTACATGAATACATTTTCACCTCTTGAAGGCCAAAAGAGGGTATAAGACCTCCTCCTCCAGCTACTGCTTATCTTGGCTACTGTTAAACTGCCTTCTAGAGCAAATGCTCCTCCTGCACTGTTGAGCAAGATTACAGGATGTGGGATTTGTCTAAATGCTTGGGGCTACCCTTAGGTCTCGAATACCTGAGTGTAGTCTCAGCTGACTGGAATAAATCCTTTTAGTTGGATATTAAAAAAAAAAGAATTTAAAAAAAAGAAAAAGAGTGTGTAAGATCCCCATCCTCTGGTGCTGCAGTTACAGACAGTTGGGAGCCACCTGTGGTGCTGGGAACCAAGCGTGGTCTCTCTGGAAGACCATCAGTCCTCTAAGCGTCTGACTTACCTCTTTAGCCTCAGAAGAGCTTTTTTAAATTTCGTTTTATTGTTGAGATAAAGACCAGGACAAAAGACAACTTTACACAATGTCCTGACTTCCGTATCACAGTCCCTCATGATGGGAAATAAGGCTGGAGCTCATGCTGGTCAGGGACCTGAAGACTAGGACTGAGACAGGAATTAGAGAAGGGCACTGCTTACTGGGTTGCTCCTCAGCACTTCCTCAGCTTCATTTCGTATAGAACTCAGGCCCATATGCTAATAATGGGTGGTACCCACAACAGACTAGGTCCTCACACATCAATTACAAATCAAAAAAATGTCCCCACAGATTGCCGACAGGCAAATCTGATGGAACCATTTTCCTAGTTGATACTCCCTCTTCTCAGATTACTGTGGCTTGTGTCAAGTGGACAAAACCCTAACCAGCACAATAGACTCCTTGTGATCTTGACATACAGATTCACCACTATTACACCATAACTTTTCCTTTCCTGTTTGCCCCCATGATCTCATTTTATTATCACAGTATAAATCAGAGCATAACTGTAGGAATCTCCACAGTCTTTAAAAATTTATAAACTTTAAATATTTAGTGTCTCTTAAATCCAGAATGTCTCCTCTCTGGGCTCCTGTAAAATCAAGTATACGATATGCACTTCTTATTTCAAAAGGAAAGAAGCAGAGCACAGGTACTATTAGCTCAAAGCAAACCCATAATTCAACAATGTTAAGCACATTCTGTAGCTCAGTGTCCTTCATCTGGGCTTCACTCATGATAGTCTAGTCTCCAAAGGGCTTAGGGGACACAACTTTTCTGTCCTGCTATCCACAGCATACATCTCTTGAGTCCTAGACTGAGACTACCTCAAGTCCACAACTGCTTCTGTCCTTGGCAGTCATCCATGGTGTTGGTATCTGTCTTCTGCTAGGATCCATACAGGTCGCAGCTTCCCCTTCACTTTCTGATCTCTCTCCAGGAGCTCCAGCCTTGACATTTGGTGCACAGTCTCATCTGTTCTCAATAAACCCTTCGTTCTTGGTGTTTCCACTGCACCTGGGGTTTCACCTTCATCAGTGACAGGAGATCCTGGCCTTTCACTAAACCCTGTCTCAACTTCTCTCCACGACCCCTTCATTCCTGTACTTCTCATGATGCCAATGTGAATACTACCTGACAGAATCTTACACATTGCCATGGTTTGCTTACAGTTTGAAGTGCAACCTTGGGACCCTGTGGTATTTGTGCTGACCGAAATCTCTGAAGATGTAACCTCAATGCTTGTTATCATAGCTGACTCTTCAGCCCCAGCTGACCAGAAAGCATAGATTATTAATATAAACTATTGCATGAACCACTCTGATCGAGTCTCCAGGGTACTCGTAAATGTCCCTTTGAGAGTTTGCTTGGCTGTTCTAGAGTGGGATCACAGCTGCTGTTCCTCTACTCAGGGAAGGTCCTCCTTGACAAAGCACACAGCTGCAAGAGGGATCCACTTGGAGCTGTGAGGGTGGAAGGGGACACTCCTTCACCTTCCACATCAGCCATGATGATCAAGTGTATGACATAAGTTACAGCCAGATCACTCTCAGACATCCTTCAGAAACTTGACGTGGCCAGGCTTTCATTGTTTCCATTGCTCTTAACATTCTTACATTCCAATCTGCCAAAACCGATCGTTAATTTGAGCACTCTCTGGCTTTTCAAGTTGAAAGTTCTAAGCACTATCATGGTCCTTCCAAAAACAGCATGGTCAGGTCTGTAACATACCCCATGGACTGGGTACCAATTTCTTTTTTAGTTTGTTTTATTGGCCTGTGATAAATATCATGACCCAAAGCAACTTGGGCAGGAAAGGGTTTATTTTGGCTTACACTTTGTGTCAATGTCTATCATCAAGAGAAGCCAGGCCAGAAGCTTAAGCTGCACAGGTACCTGGAAGCAGAAACCATGGAGGAACAGTACTTACTGGCTTGCTTGCTACCTTTTCTATTCAGCTCAGGCTCACTTTCCCAGGGGAGGCACCAATCACAGTAAGCTAGGCTCTCCCATGTAACTCATTAATCCAGAAAGCAAGCCTATAGAATTACCCTCAAGCCCATCTGATAGAGCCATTTTCTCAATTGAGTTTCCATCTTCTCAAATGTCCCTATCGTGTGTCATATTGATAAAAGTCTAACCAGCAAGTTATGTATTTCAAATGCCTAAGTGGAGGCATATTTTCTAATGTCATGTGATTATTATTCTTTTGTACTAACATCAGAAATTTGACTGTTCATAAATCTTTTATGAGTGTGTGTGTGTGTGATGTGAGTTCATGCCACACGTGTGAGAAGGGTTTATAGAGGCAGAAGAAGACTATAGGCCCCTTGAAGCTAAAGCCACTGTGAACCCATAGGTCTTCGGTTTTCTGGAAGAGGAAGAGGTGCTTTTAGCACCTGAGGTGTCTCTCCAGATTCTTTATAATTCTTACGAAAATAAAGTTAATAAATTATTTTCTTATCACAGGATCTTTATATGTGGCCCTTATTGGTCTTAAATTTCGAGTCTTTCTGCTCTTGCCTCTGAAGTACTATAACTATAGTGGACCACTGGAACCAGTCACCAACACTTTCTTTGCCTAAATAAAAATATACCAGCACCAATACGTTCTTAGGCATCAAAGGATACATTTATTGGAAAATACCTTCTCACACACTAAAGAGTTTATGCTGGAAAGAAATCATACTAACGTAAACATTATGAAAAGGCCTTCACTATTTCCAGTTCCAATAATTCTCTTCTTTTTTTTTTTCAGAACTCAGGTGGTTGAGAAAGATGGTGAATATGAACATGATAGTCAGTGTGAAAAAAACCAGCGACAGATTCCAGAGCCTATTGTTAGTGAGGCCATGCCTCCTTCTATAACATTATATGAAAACAGTAGCAGTTTGTGTATAAGAAACATCATTGGTAATTTGCCCTCAAATGTGCACCTCAGTGATCAAACTGAAGATAAACTATTTGAGTATAAGGAGCCTGTGGAAAAGGCTTTTAAACATGAAAAATTTTGGGAAGATATGGGTCAATCTGAGCCATTTCAGGTACATGAATGTTCTAAAGAAAAATCCTCTGAATGTCAGCAATGTAATACGGCTTGTGGGAGTCTCCATTGTGATCAGCATCAGGAGGGGACTGACACCGGAAACAAGCACGAAGAGAACGTTGTTACAAACTACACACATGGCCAGATAGACGAAAGTATCCATACTGAAGTAAAACCATTTGTATGTAAGCAGTGTGGAGAAGCGTTTGTCAATTCCAGTCACCTTATCAGCCATGAACGAATTCATATTGTGGAGAAGTGTTATATTTGCAAACAATGTGGAAAAACATTTAGATATTTGTCATGCTTTCAAAAACATGAAAGAATTCACAGTGGAGAGAGACCGTATGCGTGTGAGCAGTGTGGGAAAGGATTTATCCAGTTGAAATACCTTCTCATGCACCAAAGAAGTCACACTGGAGAAAATTCTTATGAATGCAAACATTGTGAAAAAGTCTTCACTATTTCCAGTGCTGATGATGTACTTGAAAGAATTCACTGTGGAGAGAAACCGTATTCATGTAAGCATTGTGGAAAAACTTTCACTAGTCCCAATGACTATAATAGTTGTGAAAGTATCCACACTGGAGAGAATCCCTTTGTATGTAAAAAATGTGGGAAAGCCTTCAAACGTTTGGGTCATTTTATGAATCATGAAAGAATTCACACTGGAGAGAAGCCTTATGCATGTAAGCATTGTGGGAAAGCCTTCACCAGTTCCAGTGACCGTAATAGCCATGAAAGAATACACACTGGAGAGAAACCCTTCATTTGTAAAACATGTGGGAAAGCGTTCAGTCGTTCTGATTATCTTATCAATCATAGAAGGATACACACTGGAGAGAAGCCTTATGCATGTAAGTATTGTGGAAAAGCCTTTGCCACATCCAGTGACAGAAACAGCCATGAAAGAATTCACACTGGGGAGAGATCCTTTCTATGTAAAAAATGTGGAAAAGTATTCATTCTTTCTGGTGACCTAATCAAGCATGAAAGGATTCACACTGGAGAGAAGCCTTATGCATGCAAACATTGTGGAAAAGCTTTCACTACTTCGAGTGCTCGTAACAGTCACGAAAGAATTCACACTGGAGAGAAGCCTTATACATGTAAACATTGCACAAAAACTTTTACCACTTCCAGTACCCGTAACAGTCATGAAAAAACTCACACCGCAGAGAAGCATTTTGCATGTGACCTTTGTAGGAAAACCTTCAACAGTCAGAGTTCCTATTACACTCATAAAAAAATTCATTCTATGCAAGAGAAACTTTATGTATGTAAACACTGTGGAAAAGAATTCACTTACTGTGGTAATTTCCTCAAGCATGAAAGAATTCACACTATGGAAACCTTGTCCACGTGAGCAACCTGTGGTTGTGTTCCACAAACCGTCACAAATCCACATATGGGTTCATAGTTCAACTATAAATGGTGTGACGCTCTGGCTTGCCAACTTATGAGTTTAGATGACCCTGAGACGGCTCAGTAAAGGGTCTTTTGGGTAGCCTGATGATCTCAGTTTTAACTGTGGAAGTCAGATGGCAGAAATAGAGAGCCATTTCACAAAAGTTGACTTCTGAAGTCCACATGCGCACCATTATATGTGTGTGCAAACACAAATGAAGTAAATAAATATAGTGCTAAAGTAAGAAAAAAATGAAATTTTGATGTGAAAAGAAGCAGATATGACCAGAAATAGTGTAATTTTAGCCCTAGTATACAAACATTCAGGATAAAATCCTGCTCTGATACACATTTTAATGCCTGCTTATTATGGCTAGGATAGGAGGCTAGCAAAATAAAGTATCCAATACAGGACATTTGACTGCCACTTGGAAATTTTAAGGTGAACTTGTTCCAACCAAATGAAAATTTTAAAAAAATTAAGAAAGCTATGATGATTTTCAGTTGAAATAAAGCTTATAAAACATTTTCATGTAGTTAAATCTTATAAAGAGAGTTTATGTTTGTGTAGAATATTTTACAAATAATCCGAAGAAAGTACAATAAAAATTTTAACATTTTGATTTTTGGTCCATTTCTATACAAAACTTATATTTTTGCCTTTTTGTTTTTAAGCTTGGAGTTAAGTTAATAATATTGGCGTAATTTTCTGGTCTGCCATTCCCAACACTGGGAAGACAGATTTCTTAGAAGTTGTGTCCAGCAATAGCTAGCCTTTGAAGAAACTGAAGCGTGGAGAGATGGCTCAGTGATTAAAGGCATTTGCACCTCTCCTGCGGGGCTTTCTTTGGAATCCAGCATGTGTATTGGGCGGCTTTTAGCTAATTTTAACTTTAATTCCAGAGTTTTCAAACACCTTCTGGTCCTCTCCAGGTACCTGTACAATTATGTACATACACAAATAAAAAATATGAAAAGAAAAAGAGAATAAATTGGTGCCTCAGAGAGATGGCTCTGTAGCTAAGAGCACTGACTTCTCTTTCAGGTTTTTCTGTGTCTAGTAGAAGCAGAAAATTTTTTGCTTCCTATTTTAATATTTTCTGTGTCCCTTACATAGCAAATTATTTTTTCAACATACCTATTAGCTCATTGGTAATTATGTTTATGTAAAAAAAATTCTAAATGACTTTTTCTTTTGGTCTTTCAGGAGAGAGTTTTTCTTTGTAGAACCTGGAACTCTCTCTGTAGACCAGGTTGAATTCACAGAGAACCACATGACTCTGCTTCCCATGTGCTGGGATTAAAGGTGTGTGCCATCACTGCCCAGCCCTGAGTGACATTTTTATAGATTATTATTTTTTAATTTATTATATTATTTGTGTGTGTCTCTCTGTGTGTGTGTGTGTGTGACTGTGTTTGTGTGTGAGTATATGTACACGCATTTAAGTGGGGTCTGAAGAGGGCGTAGGACCTCCTGGAACTTGACTCAGCTTCAGTTTTAGCACCATAAAGTGCTAGGAACCAAACTCTAGTCCCCCTTAAATACAGCAAGTGCCCTTAATCTTTGTGCTCTCTCTCCGGCCTCTATAGTAACATAGATTCTATGTGTTTTATTAATGTTTCTCTGTACTTGAATGATTATATTTTTAAAAGCAGTTTTAATTGATCATCTTACTTTTTTTGATGGTTTCATGTATTTCTATAATAAATATTTGTATTTTATCTTCCCAGTTCCCTTCTTTCTTCTTTCATCTTCACTCTGTTACTTCAGTACTTTTCAGTAGATATACTCCTTAATTTATGAGTATGAACATGAGAATTTTCCAGGTATTTTAACATGACCATTTATCAGGACAATAGCATGTAACTGCTTAGCACTGGTGACCTGCCCAGCCTCAGGCTCTTAACGAGGTTTCAAGAAACCAGACTGGAGAAATAACTGTGCATCTAAGAGTATTTAACTAATTTTCCAAAGGCTTCTAATTCACTCAGTACCCATATTTGGTGACTTACAATGACTTGTATCTTCCAGGAAATGAAGACTCTCTCTGGACTCTGAAGATAACTACAAACACATAGTGTACACTCAAACACAAAATATGATTTATTTCTGCATGTGTAGCTGGTCAAAAGGCCAAGAAACAAAGGGTGGGTCATCCTCATAACTTTCATGTTTGTTTCTGCTGTTCTCTACAGACATATAATGCAAATGGTCTTTTTGTAGTCCCACTACAATTAAAGATTAAAGCTGACTTTGGAGTCGGTGTGTTGCTCTCTCCTCTAAACCCAAGCATGCTTATTAAAGCTAAATTCAGAATCTCTATCTCATGTCAAAAGAGACAAGATAGGGGATGTAGTAATAAGAGTGGCAGGGGGCTGCGTCCCTGGCACCCCAGCCGCCTGGCTAGCTTATGCCCCGAAATAACAACACACAAACTGTATTCATTTAAACACTGCCTGGCCCTTTAGCTCTAGCCCTTACTGGCTAATTCTGATATCCCAATCAACCCATCTCTAATAATCTGTGAGAACTGGTCTTACCGGGAAGATTCTAGCCTAGTCCATCCTGGGTCGGAGCCCGAGAGCGGGGCATGGTGTCTCTCTCAGGTGTCTGCTCCCGAGAGGAGAGCTGTGGAGTCTGAGCTCACTTCCTGTTCCTCCCAGCGTTCTGTTCTGTTTACTCCTCCCACCTATCTTCTAACCAATAAAATGGGCCAAGGCAGTTCCTTTATTAGCCAATGACCTTCCTCCATCAAGGGACAGAAGAAAAACAAAAATTTAAGGATTATTTTTGTTACTAATCTCATAATCTTTTGGTGTGTTTTTTTAATCTTTTGGTTTTATATTGACCCTTTGGCAGCTTTTCTTTATATATATATATCACTTTTGTCATGGTCTACTAATTCTATATAGACTACTAATTCTAGAAAAAGGTTTAATCTACCTTATTGTACATGATTTTAACTTTGAGTATCATTTTTCTGCACTGATGAGCATACCTAACAGTGACCTTTGAAATCTCCATAAGGAGGACGGTGCCTCATAATTATGACACCTCCAGGACTATAACACCACTAAGCTGAAAAATGCCACTTGAGGATCAGCTTTGGACTACAAAAATAATTTCCAGATGGCTAGCTGAGATGATCCAGACTGACAGACTTGAGACAAGCCCTGCATTATTCCATTATGCATAGACTGAACAAAGAAATGATAGAGCTACCTCTCCTAGGACTTGACAGTTAACTGAAATTTTTCTTTTCAGGATTCCCTAAAGATGCCATCTCCCCCAGACAGCTGGAAGTAAATTTATGAATATGATTCCCACATTCTTAAGAGGTGTAGGGTGGGTGTTTTTGTTGTTGTTGTTGTTCAGTGGATTATGGATATTTGTCATTGTTTAGGGAGGCTATTTAACATTCCTTGTAAGAGATCTTCTACTGATAATTTTTAGCAGGCTGAAAATTTTAAGTAGGCATTGTGAAAGTAAATTTCTCTCTGTCTTTTTCTTCTAAAAGTATAGTGAAGAGACAGTCTTTTAAATCAATAAATAAAAGAGGCCATCCTTGTGGCAATAGAGACAGCAAAAGAATGCCAGACTGTAGAGAGCCCATTGACTGAATCACTATTTTAACAGCTCTTAAATCTCTTCCACTCTCCATTTTCCAGATTTCTTTTTAAATACAAAAAATACAGAGGCTGGTTGTTTCTTCAATATGCTGAGTATCTGGTTGTTCCTGTGTTAGCTGTTCTAAAGCCTGCAGTTTCTCTATTGTTAAAGGCCATTGCTTAATCCATACAGGTTTGTCTGTCAACCATTTTAAAGGTAGGGCTGTTGGTACCTTTGAAAGATCAGCAGCTGTTGGACCTTGTTCTTGTGGACCTTGGATGGTCAGGGACTGTTCTTTATAAAACCTTCTAATATTCTTCCCAGAAACATATGGATTGTTTCAAAGGCTTAGGGAATATTGCACTCGGTATGCCATTGCTGTAACAAATCATATCCCCACAAATTCATTGCTATGTTAGCCTCATATAGCTTTAATGTTCTTCTCTGTCCTTCCAGCTTTATACATTTGACCCATCTTGCACTCTCTTTTATTTAAGATAAAGTTCCAATCCCTAAAAGCTGAATATGTACATTCTGAAGAGGCCAATTTAGATGCCAAGATTCTGATGAAATTATTGTCACAACTGCATCTGTGTACTAGACCTTCAATGATAATATCATTTACTCGTAAATTTAATTTTGATCTTTGTTTGTTTATAAAAGTTTTCCAGGATACCTTTGTTTGTTTATAGAAGTTTTCCAGGATACTTGCTTTATTGTTTCTCCTGAATTTTTTTTGTTCTTTCTTCTACAGCTATATGGTTTCTTACAATAGGTATTGGGTTCTTTAATTGCTCTGGGAAGGAATTTCTTCTACAATGGCATGAAAGGACTGAACCATATAGACAGGGACCATTCATTCATTCCTGACCACCCAGACCCAACTTAATAACAGAGAAACTATATTAATTTACAACACTGATTTGCCTATTAGCTTAGGATTCTTATTGACTAACATATCTTAAATTAACCCATTCTTATTTTATATTTTACCATGAGGTTTATTTTACTCTGAAGGTTTCCAGGTGTTTGTCTCCTTCAGTAGCTACATGGTGTCTCTTTGACTCTGCCTTCTTTCTCCCAGCATTCAGTTTAGTTTTTCCTACCTAGCTCTATTCTTCCCTGCCACAGGCCCAAAATAGTTTAATTAATAACCAATGGTTTTAAAACATATTCATAGCATACAGAGGGGAATTTTATATTACCTCCCCTTTTCTGTCTAAATAAAAAGAAAAAAATTTAACTTCAACGTAGTCAACAGGAAGTGCATTGTAAGCAACTTTCAAAACTCTAGAATTTATAGATACATCTCGCTGGCTGGACAATCACCCAAAGTTCTTCTGTATCATTGCTGCATTCATCTTTAGCTTACAGGCCCACAGTATTTGACAGACTTTTCCATGAAGATCACTTATGTCTTGTACTGGCAAAGTTCATCAGTTGCTTTCTTCTGTGTCTTGGAAGATGTCTGGCAGTTCTCTCATGAAGCAGGAACCCTGAAGGACTGTCTTACTTTCTTTAGGCAAATTCAGCAGTCATTTTTTCTGTGGGTCCTGCATGCCTAATTCATACAGCATACCATTGAGCAGTCCAGGCAAGAACCATTTCTTATCCAAATAGCTAACCAATTTATAAGGAGCTTTTTTGATGCCCATCTTCCTCTTGAAGTAGCTTGGTGCTGCCAGGAGCAGACATGTCTCACTGTCCTGAAAAGTTCAAAGTTCTTAAACGTTTTAAATGCCATATTCTGTTAGTCTTTGAAAGGTTTGTGTTAGGAATTTTCCTAATGCCAGCTCTCTGCTGACACAAAAATCCCAATCAAGCCAAATCACAACAAGCCATATTAAAAATATCCAGGTTTAATGATCCTGTGCTCTTAGGTGGCCTCGAGGGGTGCTGGGAAGCTGCAAATGCGACCACTGTGGGGAGATGAAAGAGACCACAAGGGAACTTTCTGGGGAAGCAGTTTAAATAGACTTGGTCAATATTTTGGCAGATGTCTTGACCCTCCTTCGGGGAGGGGTCAAAGGCTTGGCGGGCACAGGAACGGGCCTCCAAAGATGGAGGCCAGAGACCAGGACTTGGGACTTACAGTTTGAAGAATAACTATTCATCTGAAATATATCTCTGTACATCTACAAAACCTAACTAACATGACTACAAGCTTGACTATTATGAATGACTATCTATTAACCTGTATTTTTAATTATACATTACATTTTTAAATGAGCTGCATAAACACAATACCTTAAACAAAAGCAGAAAGACATATAACAAAATTGACCTTAATTTTGTATCAACAGACCAAGATCTATACCAATTCAAAGTTTTGATCTCTATTTATATCCCCCTTTAAATGTATACAAACATTTATAAAAAATATTTGGGAATTTGGATGTAGTTCTCTCTTCCTGCTTTTTGTTGGGCAAAGTGTTTTTGGGTGTTCACAGAGACCTTTCAGGTGGTCTTTGTCTATCAAGCCACATTAGCCTGGAATTATTCCACAGGTTCTCATCCTTTGTAGAAACAAAAGCACAACCTCTTTTCCAAAAAACATATTCTTAGACCCAAATTTTGAAGTCAAGATACCTTTAAAATATATGTTGCTTTAGCTTAGCAGCCCCCAGAATCACATATCTCTCTATAGTCAAATATTCAGAGAAAACACAATAATATACATAATCCAGACTCTGTGTATATTCCATCTTTATGTGACTGATTTTCTTTACTCCTTTAATATCTAACTGCCTGTACTCTGTCTCTTTAAAGACTGTGCTTTATGTTTTTTTTAACAATTCACTTATTTTTATAGCTCTCTATATTCCTTTTCTTCTTTTTGCCAAGCGTACATACAGTTTTTAAACATACTGTGTCTCATTTACAGGTCTTTTATGTCTGAATCTATCCTATTGTGTATCTGAAATCCTTTTCTGACAAAACATTTTAAAATGGTATGCATTGTGGTCACTGAGGCCTCCCTTGTCCTTTTAACATGGTAGAAGTAAATTACCACCAGCTCTAGGATTGCCAGGAGGGAGCCTTGCTCACTACCTCAAATCTGGTAAGCAGTTGGCCCATGCTGCTACCAAGTAACTTGTAGTGTGCTGCCCACAAACCCCATTCAGATGCTCAGCCTCCTTAAAGAGCCAGAGTTCATGTTGCAAACATGAAGCAGCAAACCACCGTTTCTTTGCTGAGTCAGTAAATCTCTTCTTTTTTTTTTTTTATTGAGAAAAGAAAAAAAAACAAATTTCCTCCTCCTCCCAGCCTCCCACCCTTCTCCCCCTCCTCCCACCCTTCTCCCCCTCCTCCCACCCTTCTCCCCCTCCTCCCACCCTTCTCCCCCTCCTCCTACCCTTCTCCCCCTCCCCCCACTCCTGCCCCCCCTCCCTCTCCAGCCCAAAGAGCAGTCAGATTTCCCTGCCCTGTGGTAAGTCCTAGGTCCTCCCCCCTCCGTCCATTTCTAGGAAGGTGAACATCCAAACTGGCTAGGCTCCCACAAAGCCAGCACATTACGTAGGATCAAAACCCCGTGCCATTGTCCTTGGGTTCTCATCAGCCCTCATTGTTCGCCATGCTCAGAGAGTCCAGTTTTATCCCATGCTTTTTCAGTCACAGTCCAGCTGGCCTTGGTGAGCTCCCAATAGATCAGCTCCACTGTCTCAGTGGGAGGGTGCACCCCTCGTGGTCCTGACTTCTTTGCTCATGTTCTCCCTCCTTCTGCTCCTCATCGGGACCTTGGGAGCTCAGTCCAGTGCTCCAGTGTGGGTCTCTGTCTCTGTCTCCATCCATCACCAGATGAAGGTTCTATGATGATATGCAAGATATTCGTCAGTATTGCTATAGGATAGGGTCATTTCAGGTTCCCCATCCTCAACTGCCCAAGGAACTAACTGGAGACCTCGGCTTGGGCATCTGGGAGCCACTCTAGGTTCAAGTCTCTTGCCAACCCTAAGGTGGCTCCCTTAACTAAGAACCGTGCTTCCGTGCTCCCCCATCCAACCTTCCTTCATCCCAATCCTCCGCTAATTAACCCAATTAAAAAATGGGGCACTGAACTGAACAGAGAATTCTCAGCAGAGGAAGTTCAAATGGCCAAAAGACACTTAAGGTCATGCTCAACCTCCTTAGCAATCAGGGAAATGCAAATCAAAACAACTTTGAGATATCATCTTACACCTGTCAGAATGGCTAAAATAAAAAACTCCAATGATAGCCTTTGCTGGAGAGGCTGTGGAGGAAGGGGAACCCTCATCCATTGCTGGTGGGAATGCAATCTTGTGCAACCACTTTGGAAATCGGTGTTTCGGTTTCTCAGGAAATTCGGGATCAACTTACCCCTGGACCCAGCAATACCACTCCTGGGAATATATCCAAGAGATGCCCTATCATATGACAAGAGCATTTGTTCAACTATGTTCATAGCAGTATTATTTGTAATAGCCAGAACCTGGAAACAACCTATGCCCTTCAATGGAAGAATGGATGAAGAAAGTGTGGAATATCTACACATTAGAGTACTATGCTGCGGTAAAAAACAATGACTTCTCGAATTTTGCATGCAAATGGATGGAAATAGAAAACACTATCCTGAGTGAGGTAACCCAGACCCAAAAAGATGAACATGGGATGCACTCACTCATAATTGGTTTCTAGCCATAAACAAGGGTCACAGAGTCTACAATTGGTGATCCCAAAGAAGCTAAGTAAGAAGGTGAACCAAAGGAAAAGCATGTAGTTGTCCTCTTGGCTATGGGAAGTAGACAAAATTGCCGGGGAGAAAATTGAGATCTTGGGGGTGGGGTGGGATGGGGGTAAGGGGAGATGGGGAGAGAGGGGGGATAGGGGGAGAATGGGGGGAGCTTGGGGAAATAAATCTCTTCTTAAAGGAGTGGCAGCACTCCTGTTTGCTCCCAGCAAACAGAGCCCATTGGTACCAAGAAGCTACACTAAGCTGTGTGTGTGTGTGTGTGTGTGTGTGTGTGTGTGTGTGTGTGTGTCTATAATTACTTTTCAAGCTCTCTCAGGTTTTATGTGGATATAGTCAGCCCCTGTTGGCATGCTAATTTGTAGGCATATACCATACATTCTCAAGTGCCCAGACCTGAAATAATAACACATAAACTATATTAATTGTAACACTACTTGGCCTATGAGCTTAGCCTTCTTATTGACTAACTCTTGCATCTTAAATTGACCCATTCCTATTTTATATTTTACCATGAGGCTCATGGTTTACCAGTAAGGTTCCTAGGTGTCTGTCTCCTTCAGTGGCTACATGGCGTCTCTTTGACTCTGCTTTCTTTCTCCCAGCATTCAGGTCATTTCTCCCCTTCTTCCACATAGCTCTATTCTGCCCTGCAACTTTATTTTGCCCAAAGAAGCTTCTTTATTAACCAGTGGTAATAAAAAATATTCACAGCATACAGAGGGGAGTCCCACATCAGAACCAGATTTGGCATAGGGGCTGAATTTGGCATAGGGACCTGAAAGAGGCCCATTATAGAGTTTCCCAACAGCAAAGAATTCCCATGACTATTCTTCGTTGACCTATAATAACTGCCTTTGCCACACCTTCCACATAATCAAGGTGGAAGTGTCTTTCTGAATGATTATTCTTAGAAAAAACATTGTTTCTAATAATTCCCTGTCTACAATACCTTTTAAAAGTAACCTTGTTTTCCACAATTATAACATTTGGCATTTTGAATTTTCTTCAAACATCTGGAAATCACTTCTCCTATCCATGTATCATCATGTTTATGAGATTCTATATTAATTATATCTCAGATCCATTCCTCCAGAGGTGCTGACCTTGCCTTTAATGGCTTAATTATCCTTTTTCATAGAGAATTAGAAATCTCAAAAGCTAGAGATTCAATTATTATTTGTCTAGCTTGTGAACTTGGTATTATTCTATTTACTGCTGAAATTAATCTTTGTAAGAAATCCATAATGGCTTCCTTTGGCTCCTGCATAGCTGCAGTAATCAATTTTCTTTTCTATTTTTTCAATTCTGTTCCAAGAATTTAAAAGTTATGCATGACATAAATCCAGGGTATGGTCATTATATACAGCCTACTTTCCATAGTATCATAGCCTTTTCTAAGAGTTTGATCTTAGGAGATTTCCCTCTCTCTAGCTTTAGTTTGTTGTTCAATAATATTAGCCTTTTCTTTTAACCAGGTACTCCATTGTAATTGTGTACTAATCTCTAAAAGTCAATTAACCAAATCTCTCCAGTTATTAGGGATAATTCTATTACAAACTGACCATAGATTTAACATTTGCTTCACAAAAGGTGAATGCATGTCATATGAGACTATTGCTTTCTTAAAACTTTAAATCTAACAATGTCACAGGAGTCCAGTTAACTGTAACAGAATCTCTGCCACTTGGAAATCCCTGTAAGGTTACAGGATATATTAAGGTTGGATAGCTGAAAACCTTAGACTATTCCTCTTTATTCTTATAATGTAATGCTGAAACTGGCCCCACATTAAATTCTATCTGGGTTTGAATATCTATGTGATCTGTTTTATTATATTTTTCCAAGGTTTGTATCTTAGCACTCAGAATATTGAATGCACAGCTAGTTCTTTCCCAGCAACCTGCACAGCAAGTTCTCATAATTTGAAAGCCATCTGGAGAAAGACAGCTTCCAGGTCATCTCTAGCTTGATTTCTTCATGTCCTCTGACCAATATGGGTACTGTTTTCAGGTACAGGGTTTTACCATAAAGTTCTGATTGACAGTCTTGAGCAATGACAATAGCATTTTAAGAGAGCCCCCAGGTTCTCCTTGAGCAACAAGTGGTCAGAAAGTATCCTAAACTTAGCACTGGGTTCTGATGTTCTGTGACTTTGGAAAGACACATTTTCCATCAACAGAGAATGTGTCCATTCAAGCTTTTTTTTTGGTTTAGGTTATATTTTTTGCTAACATTATAAAATATCTTTCTATATGTTCCCCCTGAATATCCTGTCTTATTTACCCCAATTCTTTCTCTTCTGTATGCCTTCTTTTCCCCAATCTGCTTACATCTTTTCTACTCTTTAGTATTACCTCATCCCTATATTTATGTATGAGGTGTTGCTCTCTCCACTTTCCTCTAATGATTCATTTCTACCTTTCTGTTCTTCATGAGCACTTGTTTTTATGTCTGATACACTTAAACTTTTTATCCAGACATTGCAATAAGGGAGATTAAGATGGTGTATTGCTGTGTCTGTTTTCTCAATTGGTATGTTTTCCAAATGCATCACATTGCCTATATATTTTACAATTTCATTTCTCCCTGCCATGAAAGAAAATTACATTATGTAAATGCCACATTTTCAATATTTATTCACTTGTTGGTGGGTATCTTAGGTAGTTCCATTTTGCTTTTGAGAATACAACCACAATGAACTTGGAAGTACAGTTTAATCTATTGTTTGGTATAGAGTCCTTTTGCTATATTGATTGGTATTGTTAGATCATATGGCAGTTCTATTATTTTAATGTTATCAAAGCTTTATTAGATTAACATTATTTGGCAGGAAAGCTGAAACAGATGACCAAGTCCTATCGGGCATTATAATGCAACCCCAGGTTCTCATAATTAATCCCACAAGCAGAGGCACTGAAAAGTTATCAATGTTAAATTGTATTCTGCATATCCCATTTAATAAAGGAAAGCTCATTTTACATTTCATAAAGTCTTCATTATTCTCTTGTCATGTTTAAGATACCATAGCAAAGGACAAGACTTTATCCAGACTTCCTGTGATACTTTCACTTATGTCTGTTGTGATAATGGATAGACCCTGGAAATACCATGCTAAAATCTGCATAAAAGAACACAAGTTCTATTTTTAATATTTTGATGAACTTTCTCATATAGTGCCTACCCTACCACCAATATAAGTGGAAGTGTAACATGTAGGAATTTTCCTTTTTACACATCAATGTCATCATTTCTATCCAAAAAATATCCATGTGAATAGAGTAAGATGAAATCATATAGAATATTTAATTTGCATTTCCCTGTTGGGTAAATTTTTTGAACAAGTTCTGAGTACTTTATTAGCCATTTATCTTTTTATTTCTAAACACTCTGTTCAGTTCCATGGAACTGGAATCCCCTTCAGAAATGCCTTATCTATGCTTATATCATTAAATACCTTCCCTATTATCGTCTAGTAGTTGCAGAATTTTGAGTATAACAAATAGAGTTGATTCTGTTGGAACTTACATTTTCCCAGTGTAGGAGATAAATGTTTTGTTCCTTCTACTAAAAGATAGCCACTTCTTCTCTAACATGTTGAAGAGGATATCTTTTCTCCAATGTTTACATTTGGCTTTTTTTTAAAAAAAAATATAATTGGTGTAGTTGGGTAGATTTAAATTTTGATTCTCTATATTTTTAGGAAACTTTTTAGTGTTATTAGTCTTCTACATCACCCAGACTGCAGAATCTTTACTCCTTTTGCTATTATCCAATAGCTAGTTCACCTTTGTTAGCACCAATTTTAGTCTTTGTGTAGCCTGTAACCATTGTTCTGTTCTTGTGTTCCGTTCCTTTTGTTGTGTTTCAACATTGAGAAGCCAATTAACATGGTGACTCATTTATAATTCCAGTATGTAGGACGTTGAAGCAAGATGACTACCTCAAGTTTGAGTCTATTCACCAGGCGGCGGTGGCGCATACCTTTAATCCCAGCACTCGGGAGGCAGAGGCAGGTGGATCTCTGTGAGTTCGAGACCAGCCTAGTCTACAAGAGCTAGTTCCAAGACAGGCTCCAAAGCTACAGAGAAACCCTGTTTTGAAAAAAAGAGTTTGAATCTATTCATGGAAAGAGTGAGACATATCATTCAAAAAGAAGCAAGCCAAGAGTGGTGGCTTACTGCTGAAGCTAAGACATTATGTACTATTTTTAAATTGTACCGAGAATGCAATTTAAAAATTCCTGACCTTAATTGGAATGCTTTGAGTTTTTTCTCTTACTAAGAATCAGCTACAATTTTTCATATAGCCTTTATCAAATTTTCTATCCTTTATCTTTCCAAACATTTGGTCATGAAAGGAAATTGAAATTTTTACAAGTTTTTTTTGTGTGCAGTTATTGTTATGATTATGTAGTCTCTGTCCCTGACACAATTTGCAGAACTTCTTTTATTCATCAATGTATATAGCACCATCTTTACATGCCTGGAATGAAACCAGCTTCAACAAGGTGGAAGGATTGTTATGATTTGTTTATGAATTCTCTTTAGAAGTAGGAGTTTTGTTTTGTTTTAGCTTCTGTTGTTTTTTGCTTTGTTTTGGTTTAAGAACTTTGGCATGTATGTTTAACAAAGAGATTAGATTATACTTTGATTTTCTTTTTTGCAGTGTCTTTGCTAGGTTTTAGAATCAGGACAATACTGGCTTTCTGGAGGAAAATATGTTTGGAACCGTTCCTTTTATATTTCACATTCTTTCTAGAATAATTTAAGAAGTATTGTTATTAGTTTTTATTTGTATATGTACTAGATTCCTGAAGTTATTTTACTTTTTATTGATTTAACTCTTGTAGGTCCTATATGCCAACAAATTTGTCTATTTCTTGTCATTTTTCCTGTTTAGTATAATATGAACTTTTGATATCTATTGTTCTGATTCTCAGAATTTCCTGCTGTTTATTGCAATGTCTTCATTTCCTTTAACTGTATTTACTTATGTCTGCTTTTTTCATTAATTTAGCTAATGGTTTGTTCAACTTGTTTATCTTTTAAACTACCAACTCTGTTTCCCTGATTCATTTTTTTCATTTCTTGTTTGGTTTCATTCTGCCTTGTTTTCATAATTTCTTTCCATTTAGAGATTGGCAGTTTGAGATCTTCTTTTTCTATACCTCAAAGTGTACTGTTACATTGTTTGTCCTTGTATATGTATGTTTGTTTTGTGAACTTAGATGCATATGTGTCAGTGGCTAAGGAGGCAAGAAGTGGCATTGGAACCCTTTGATCTGGAGTTACATGGGTGCTGGGAATTAAACTCAGATTCCCTCAGTTCTTAACCACTAAGCCCTCTCCTGCCAATGTTTGGATGTTTAATGTTGTCTCTTAGGGCTATAAATTTTCCCGTTAGGTCTGCCTTCATTGAAATTTATAGATTTTCATATGTTGAATGCTAATTTTATTTCAGTTGAATAATTTATTTATATCTTCAGTAAATCTATTCATCAAACAATAGTTTGTTATTTCATTGTAATTGAATCCTGGCTGCAACTAGTCTGTATAAAACAGTAATTTCACTGTGAAAATGTGTCAGATGGCCACAAAACAGTCATTACTTAAGTACCAGTTTTTGAGGATAGTAAAGAGCCACCCAGTAGTGTTTGTATATTAGTGATTTAGTTATTGTGGAGAAAATAAAAAGAATAAAGAAACTGCAGTATGAGTAGTGGTCAATATTAGTTGCTATATACAAAATAAAAGAGAAGAATACAAGGAGGAATTGTAAGAGTGAAGAAAATAAGTTAAGGAAAGACGTGGGAACTTAGCTTAGAGTGAAAAGAATTGCATAAGGAGCCACTCAATGAAACAGAACAGTGTCATCTCTCACAAGATTTTAAACAAATCAAGATAACAGGACATGGATAAAAAGGAAATGTATGGGCAAAGTGAAGTACCAGTGTGGCCTGCTACATTGACCATAAAAATAAGAAGTTTCCATGGAAAGGTAAAATTGCCTAGACTAGCTCTGAGTGGAATATTCAGCTGAATCCTTTAACTACTTGGTCAACTTCAAGTGAGGGCTGAAGTCTGTTTGCTCTTTCAAAGCTCAACTTGGTCATTGGGTTTGGCTGTAGATGCCTTTAACTGATGAACCATTTTTCCAGCCTCAACTTCTCTAAGTTTTTAAATTTCTCCTATTACACATTTACTTATTTAGATTTTATTTATTTACTCCCCTTTATTGAACTTGATTCTTTTCTCATAGATATACCCTCATTAGAGTCTCCTTTTCTTCTATTCCTCCCAGTTCCTCCTCACTTCCACCCCATCCCAGAACCACCCCCTCTCTGTCTCTCATTAGACAAAAAAGACTTCTAAGATACAACAAATAAACATAACAGTATAAAATAGAAAATAGAAAACAAAAGCTATCACATTGAAGTTGATCAAGAAAAATTAATACAAGGAAAAGAGCCTCAAGTGAAGACACAAGAATCAGAGACCGAATTGTTCACATACTCAGGACTCCCAGAAAACAAAGGTTTCCCCATTTTGTAAGTTGCCTCATCACTCTACTACTAGCTTCCTTTGCAGAACAAAACTTTCACTTTTTTATCAAATGTGGCTTATAAATTATTGATCTTATTTCCTGAATAACTAATCCTATTTAGAAAATAGATGTTAGATTGGTAGGTGGATAGATAGATTGATAGATAAGCTAGATAAACATTAGATAACAGATACATAGAAATTATATAAATGTAGATGAAAATGTATTCCCCACTTTATCATTTAGAAGTTTTGAAATTTAATGTTTAATATTGCACAAACCCCTGCCCCACTGGACGCTATCCCAAAAAGACCCACTCCACTGCCCAAACACCTAAACATCATCCCTATGGTCAGCCTGTCCCGGCAAATGCATCTGACTGTATATGAACAGGTGTAAAACCACACCATTTGGAAAAGCAGCAGCATACATAGACACAGGTGCAAACCACAACAGTTGGAAAAAGAGCCCCCAGGCACAAGCCACTCTGGTTGGAAAAAAGATGAGAAAACTCTGGTATAAGAATGCATTCAAAAACTGAAAGAGTAATATGGCACCCCCAGAACCCAGTGATCCTACAACAGCAAAACCTGTAGATTACAATGAAGTTGAAACACAAAAAAAACAAGCTCAATAATTACTCTCTGAAGATAATAAAAGCTCTTAAAGAGGCAATGGAAATTCCGTTAAAGAAGTTGAGGAAAAGACAAACAAAAATTGGAAGAAATCAATCAATCACTTATAGAAAGCCAGGTGGTGGTGGCACACTCCTTTTATCCCAGGACTCAGGAGGCAGAGGCAGGCAGATTTCTGTGAGTTCAAAGCCAGTCTGGTCTACAAGAGCTAGTTCTAGTACAGCTCCAAAGTTACCTGTCTCAAAGGGGGGGAAAAAAGGAAAGAAAGCAAAGAATACCAACAAAAAAGCAATCAAGCAGGTGAAGGAAATGGTTCAAGACTTGAAAATTGAAATAGAAACAATGAAGAAAAATCAAACAGGGATTTCTGAAAATGGAAAAGCTGGGGAAATGAACAGAACTACAGATGAAAGCATCACCAACAGAATACAAGAGCTAGAGGAGAAAATTTCAGGTGTGGAAGATATAACAGAGGATTCATCAGTCAAAGAAAATGTTAAATTCAATAAGTTTTTAACACAAAACATCCAGGAAACCTGGGACACTATGAAAAGAGCAAACCTAAGAATAATAGGGAGATAAGAAGGAGAAGAATGCCAGTTCAAAGGCACAGAAAACATTTTCAACAAAATCACGGAAGAAAATTTCCCAGCATTGCTGTGGGAACTCCTTTAGCCAATTAGCCTTTAAGATACCAGCCCACTTGGGCGTGGTCTCATATTATAAATGGAGCTGTAAAGCTTGGGAGCTCTCTTGGCTACTGGATTAGTTTCCTGTTCTCCACCCATGCAGAGAAAGAACTGTGATCTGTGATTCTACCTTTAAATGAAGAACTTTTTATTATATTCAATTCTGAGCTAGTGTGGGACTACATTATAGTGTCCATCTTCACAACATAAAGAAGGACATGCCTATAAAGGTACAAGAAGCTTACAGAACTCCAATAGTCTAGACAAAAATAAGAAAAACTCTTGTCCCCACATAATAATCAAAACACTAAACAAACAAAGAAGAAATAAACTTAAGAGCTGTAAAGGAAAAAAGGCCAAGTAACATATAAAAACTGACCCATTAAAATTACACCCAACTTCTCAATGGAAATTCTGAGAACCAGAAGGTCCTGGCCAGATGTTTTATAGACACTAAGGGATCATGGATGCCAGCCCAGACTACTACACCAGCAAAACTTTCAATCAACATAGACAGGGAAAACAAGATATTTCATGAAAAAAAATCAGGTTTAAACAATGTCTGTCCACAAATCTGGCATTACCAAAAGTACTAGAAGGAAAACTTCAACAAAAGAAACTCAGTTACATCCATGAAGACACGGCAATAGATAATCTCACAATAGCAAAACTCAAAGAAATGACACACACACACACACACACACACACACACACACACCATTTTACCATCAAAATAAAAAAATAACAGAAACTACCAATCAATGGTCAATAACATCTCTTAGTAACAACAGACTCAATTCATCATTAAAAGGACCCAGGCTAAGAGAATGGATAGGAAAATAGAATCTAACCTTCTGCTGCATGCAAGAAACACATATGAACCTCAAGGACAGACATTATCTCAAAGTAAAGTGTTGGGAAATGGTTTTTCAATCAAATAGACCTAAGAAGCAAGTCAGTGTAGCTATCCTAATATCTAATAAAATAGACTTCAAACTAAAACTAATCAAAAGAGACAGAGAAGGACATTTCATATTCATCACAGGAAAAATCCATCATGCTGAAATCTCAATTCTGAATATTTATTCCCCAAATACAAGGGGCATAAATTTGTAAAAGAAACATTAATAATGCTTAAATCACACATCAACACCCATACACTAATAATGGGAGACTGCAACACCCCACTCTCACCGATGGACAGGTCTGCCAGACAGAAACTTAACAGAGAAACAAGGGAATTAACAGATGTTATGATTCAAATGGACTTAAAAGAAATCTACAGAAGATTTTACCCAGACACAAAAGAATATCCTTTCTTTTCAGCAGCTCATGGAATCTTCTCTAAAGCTGAACATATAAATCGCATCTCGACAGATAAAAAAAAATGGAATAACCCCTGTGTCTTATCAGACCACCATGGATTAAAGATAGAGTTTAACAACAACAAAAAATATAGAAAGTCTACAAACTCAGGAAAATTGAATGACTCTCAACTGAACCACCACTTGGTCAAGGAAGAAATAAAGAAAGAAATCAAAGACTTCCTAGAATTCAATGAAAATGAATTCATGGCATACTCAAACTTAAAAGACACTATGAAAGCAGTGATAAGAAGAAAGTTCATAGAACTAAGTGCCTACATAAAGAATTTGGAGAAATTTCATACAAAGAACCTAATAGCCCACCTGAAAGCTCTATAACAAAAAGAAGCAAACTTTCACAGGAGAAGTAGGTGTCAGGAAATAATCAATCTCAGGACTGAAATCAGTAAATAGAAACAAAGAGAACAAGACAAAGAATCAGTGAATAAAAAAAGAGTTGGTTCTTTGAGAAAAATCAACAGGATAGGCAAACCATTATCCCAACTAACCCCAAAGCAGAGAGAGGATATCCAAATTAACAAAATCAGAAAAGAAAAGGGTGTCATAACAGTAGACACCAGGGAAAAAGAGAGAATCGTTGGATCTTACATAAAAATTTCATACTCCACAAAGCAGAAAAATGTAAAAGAAACAGACAGACAATTTTTCTTATTGTTACCACATACTAAGATTAAATCAAGATCAGGTAAACAGCTTAAACATCTAAGGAAATAGAAACAGCCATTAAAATCCCCCCAAATAAAAGCCCAGGGTCAGATTGTTTTAGCACAGAATTCTATCAGAATTTCAAAAAAGAGCTAATTCCAATAACTCTCAAATTGTTCCACACAATAGAAATAGAAGCAATATTGCCAAATTTGTTTTATGAGGCTAGAGTTAGACTGATACTCAAATCAAAGATGCAACAAAGAAAGAGAATTACAGACCAATGTCTCTCATGAACATTGATACAAAAATATTAAACAAAATACTGGCAAATAAAATGTAAGAATATATCAAAAAATCATCCACATGATCAAATAGGCTTTATTCCAGAGATACGGGGATGGTTCAACATACAAAAATAGGTAAATAAAATCCACCATAAAAACAAATTGAAAGAAAAAGACAACATGATCATTTCATTAGGTGTTGAAAAAGCCTTTGATAAAATTCAACATTCCTTCATGATAAAGATCTTGGAGAAATTAAAAAAAACGTATCTAAACATAATAAAGGCAGTATACAGCAAACCAACAGCCAATATCAAATTAAATGCAGACAAAATCAAAGCTACTCCATTAAAATCAGGGGCAAGATAAGGCTGTTCATTCTCTCCATACCTATTCAATATAGTACTTGACGTTCTGGCTAGAGCAATAAGGCAACAAAAGATCAAGGGGGCATAATTCGGAAGGGAAGAAGCAAAACTTTTACTATTTGCAGATGATATATTATATATAAGTGACCCCAAAAATTCTAACAGAAAACTCCTACGGCTGATAAACACCTTCAGTCACAGGGTAGAATGCAAGATTAACTAAAAAATATCAGTAGCTCTCCTATACACAAACACTAAAGAACTGAGAAAGAATTAGGAGAAACATCTCCCTTCACAATAGCCACAAATAATATAAGCTATCTTGGGGTAACACTAACCAAAAAAGTGAAAGAATTTTAAGTCTTTGAAGAAGAAATCAGAAAATAGAAAGTTCTCTCATGTTTATTCATTGGTAGGATTAACACAGTAAAAATGGCAATCGTACCAAAAGCAATCTACAGATTCAATGCAATCCCCATCAAAATCCCCAACACAATTCTTCACAGGCCTTGAATGAACAATCCTGAAATTCATATATTTTAAATATTTATTTATTATGTATACAATGTTCTGTCTGTGTGTATGCCTGCAGAGCAGAAGAGGGTGCCAGACCTCACTATAGATGGGTGTGAGCCACCATGTGGTTGCTGGGAATTGAACTCAGGACCTTTGGAAGAGCAAGCAATGCTCTTAACTGCTGAGCCATCTCTCCAGCCCTGAAATTCATATTTTTTTTAAAAAAACAAGATAGCTAAAACAATCCTGTATAGTGAAGGAACTTCTGGAGGTATCACCATCCCTGAGTTCAATCTCTACTATAGAGTTATAGTAATAAAAACAATTTGGTGTTGGCATAAAAAACAGACACATGGGTCAATGGACTCGCTTTGAAGACCCTGACATAAACTCACACACTTATGACCACCTGATTTTTGACAAAGAAGGCAAAACTGTACAATGGAAAAAAGAAAGCATCTTCAACAAACGGTGTTGTCATAACTGGATGGTGACATGTAGAATTGAAATAGACCCAAATCTATCACCCTGCAGAAGACTGAAATCCAAGTGGATCAAAGACCTCAACATAAATCCAGTTACAGTGAAATTGATAGAAGGAAAAGTGGGAAGTAGCCTGGAATGCATTGGCACATTGACCACTTCCTAACTATAACACCAGTAGCAGACACTGAGATCGACAATAAAGGGGGCCACCTGAAACAGAACAGGGATGAAAGGCAAAAAAATACTGTCATCAAGACAAAAGAGCAGCCTCATGCTTCTGTGGCAAGCTCTTTACCACTGAGCAACCTCACTAGTTCCAATAGCTCAAAAGCAACCGTAACTCCAGCTCCAGGGAATCTGACACCATCATCTAGCCTCCATAATTGCAAAGATTTTGCTTTTGATATTTTCTCTCTGTGTCTTTCTCTCTTTGTGTGTGCGTGTGCGTGTGTGTGTGTGTGTGTGTGTGTGTGTGTGTGTGTGTGAGAGAGAGAGAGAGAGAGAGAGAGAGAGAGAGAGAGAGAGAGAGAGAAAGCACATGTGCACACGTGCACGTATGTGTTCCATTGGTCAGTTCATTCTTCTTACATGTAGGTTCCAGTTTGGATGATTTGGTGGCAATTACCTTTAGTGGAAGAAGCATCCTACTCAATCCAAAGCTGTAAAGTTTTAAGATGTTTTTTATTTGCAATTACAATATGAAAACATATCCTGTGCCACTGTAAGGGTTGGAGACTGAGCAATTCTAATCATCAAGAGCCTATTAGCTAATTAATCATGGGAACACAACAGAAGCATACATGAACATGACTATTGATGGAGTGTAGAAAAATTTTGGTTTGCTGAACACATACACATGCTAGGAGTTTGTGTGTTCTGGACAGCTCATTGAGAAGCCATGGTTCCTCTCCTTATACCTAAACCTGTGCCTCTTACATTTTGATTTTTGTAATTTGTACCATTTGTTATAAACTATGATATAAGCAAAGTTTTTTCAAGTCCTTTGAGTCATATCAGCTTACGAGCAAACAGGAAATAGAGTGATTAGATGAACTTCGCATTGTTTATGTATCGTATACATCATTTGTTATTATTTGTGAACATTTAAAAATCTATACTTGCAAGAAATATTTACCTAAATACTTTCTTCATTGTTTAATTTTAATATCTTTAATACGTATTTCTTTATTTATATTCCCTATGTCTGTGCTTAAAAGTTACATTCATGATTATGCAATTTTTGCAACTAGAACATTCTGTAATCATTTTAAAAATCTCTGTGGGTTGAATAGGGTTACTATCTTTCTTCTTTCTTTCTCTCCTTCCTTCTTTTTTATTTTATTAAACAAAAATTTGGAGTTTACATGTTTTCTTTCCTTTTTGTTAGTTTGGCATCTAAAAATCACCAATTTAGTATCTTTTCAACCAAAAGGTCTTGATTTTTTGATATTTTCTTCTGATGACACTGTATGTATTTTTGTTGGTATCTTTTATAATTATTATTTTCTTATGTTTGACTTAGAATTATCTTGTTCTTGTTTCTTTGCCTTGTGATTTTAAAGCTTAGACTACTGAGATTTTTTTGTTTGGATTTCAGTTCTACTTTAAAACATTTAATAAAATTACCCACACATTGTGGTACATGCTTATAATTCCAACCCTGAGGATGTGAAGCAGGAGAATTCTAACAAATTTGAGGTCAGTTTAATCTCCCTAGCAACTTCTAGGCCAGACAGAACAAAAATAAGAAACTAACAAGAAAACATTCAAAATATATTTAGTAAAATTAACAATATTTATTGTACATATTAATGTGTTTCATTATGATATATTATGCTGTTATCATCTACCCTTCCAGCTACTGTTTTATTTAGTCATCTTTTCTTACTTCCACGAGACATCCCATGTTCTGTAACAGTCTCTCTAACACTGTCGTGGAATTCTGTTGTTGTTTTGTTCCTGTATTGTATTTTCCACATATGAATAAAAGAACATGATAGTTGCCTTTGTGTGGATGATTTCACTTAGAGACATCATAGTATCATCCATTTTTAAAAGAATTTGCCCTTCTTTATGTGCAAATAATAGTCAGTACAATTGTATTACATATATACAATTGTATGTATGCATGCATGCATACATGTCTATATCTCTCTATATACTTATAGTATAGTAATGCACCATATTCTCTTTATTTGCTTATATGTTGATGAGATCAAGGATGATTCCTCACCTTAGGTATTTTTGAACAGTGTTACAATAAACACGAGTGCATACATTTCTTACGTATGTTTAAATTCTCTCCCTTACATAACAAAGAGGACTATTTCTGGTTTGAAGGATGGTTTAATTTTGAGTATTTTTTTATTGAGCAACTGCCTTACTTTATTTGCAAAATGCCTGTATTACTTTACATTTTCACTAACTACATATAATTGCTCTTTTCCCCTATATCTTAGTTAGCATTTCTTATTATTACATTTTAAAATAATAGCCATTGTAACAAGGATAAAATGGAATCTCAATATAGCTTTGGCTTGAATTTCCTTTTGGTAAATAATGTTGACTATTTTCCCCAACATATTTCCAACATTAAGTATCTATAATTAAAAAAAATTTGTTTATTGAGTGTGTGTGTATAAGCATACATTCATGTGCTATAGTACACATATAGATGTTGGAAGACAATTAGAAGTCAGTTCTTTCTTTCCACCACATAAGTATAGGTGATTAGACTCAGCCTGTCAGTATTGGTGGCAATTTTACACATTGAGCCATGCAACTAACACTCCTTTCATACATAAATAATTTTGTTATATTGGTTTTAAGAAGTAAACTGGACAGGCAGTAGTCCACAGTTATTATAAATGAAGGCATTAGTTATAAAAGGACATATAGAAATTTATCAAATGTACTTTCTGTTATTTTATTGAGATATAGTTTCAACATGTTGTTCAGGTTGGTTTCAAACTTGGGGTCCACTCAGTCTCCCTGACTCAGTTTCTTAAGCTAATAAGTGCAGGTGCATGTAACCATACCTGGCTTCAAATGTACTTAGATTATTTTGTTATATGTGTATGAACATTTTCCCCACATGTATATATGTGCAACCATGTGAGTATCTGGTGCCCATGATATCAAGGTGATGGAAATCCTGGAGCTAAGATGGTTGTGAACCATCATGCGGATGAGTGGAGTCAATGCCAGTGTTCTAAATTTCTAAGTGTAGTAAGGAGGAGCGGGTCCTTTGTTTCATCCCATCCTGCTCCCGGCTCCTGGCTAGATTACATCTGAAATAATTACACGAAAACTGTATTCATTTAAACACTGCCTAGCTCATTAGTTCTAGCCTCTTACTGGCTAACTCTCACATCTTGATTCAACCCATTTCTAATAATCTGTATGCCACCATGAGGCCGTGGCTTACCAGGAAAGATTCAGCATGTCTGACCTGCCAGCTTCATGGCAGCTCTCTCTGCCTCTGCCTCCTTTCTCCCAGCATTCTGTTCTGTCTACTTCACATATCTAAGCTGTTGTCCTATCAAAAGGCCAAGGCAGTCTCTTTATTTAACCAATGAAAGCAACACATAGAAAGAAGACCCTCCTACACCATCTAAGTCATTGCTTCAGTCTTGCAAATGTATTTAGTAATGGAGATATTCACATTAATTCTACATCCTCATCCTCTGCATCAAGAAGCTTAACAGCACAGACTCTCCAGGAGTCTATCCTTATCCTTTTGTCCAAAATTCTCTTTCCATACAGGATGTATGTGTGCTGATATTTGGAACTTAATTTCTTGCATTACTTTATATGTGGAAAAAGTATGTATGCATCTCAACCATTCTGTATGCATGCATGAGCTTTATATTAATTCAACTGTACTCAATTGAGGCTAACATAAAATCTTTTCTAATCTTGTGTTCTGTTGTAAGGAGGCCACTTGTTTGTCCCAGATACTCAGAACTGAAATAATCACACAGAAACCATATTGATTAAATCACTGCTTGGCCCATTAGTTCTTCCCTCTATCTCCTCTCTGGGGTAGGAAAGTCATCCAGGAACATTTTACTCCTTAAACCTAGACTTTTTCTTAATCCGGCTTGATTTGGATTACTGTGTTGGTGGAAAGGCTTCATATTGGGATACGGAAACTTTTCAGTCAACCCAGGCACAAAGACATGTTGTAAGCCTAGATATGCAAACTTAAAGAGTTTGGGACGAGGCAAATAACCGGGTTTTCTCACATCGTTTGTTTTAATATATCCATTTTCTTCCAAAAAATTAAAACACAACAACAAGGATCACAAAAAAAAAAAAACACCCACAATCATTCAATGGACAGAGCAAATAGCAACATGGGGGTAATATTCCACAGAGTTTTCAAGAGATATAAAAAGCTGGGCTGAAGAGATGACTCAGTGTTTAAGAGTACTGACTGCTCTCCCAGAGGACCCGGGTTCAATTCCCAGCACCCACCTCGCAGCTCACAACTGTCTATAACTCCATTTCCAGGGAATCTGACACCTTTATACCAAATGCACATAAAATAACGTTAAATAAATATTTTTAAAATAGTCATAAAAAGCTTACATCAATTGCTCACGAGGATTCCCCCTTCTACCTCCTCCGGCAGTGGCTCATATCCTAGAGATGAGACAAAGACGCCTAACATTTTAACTCTAGGAGATCACCATGCTCTGTATTGCTTCCTCTACCATAAAAACTCTCAACATCTTAATATTCAGAAGGGGGACAACATCATCCACAGCCAAAATAAAGCACCAAATTCACAAATACTTATTCCAGGGGTTGGATGAAATGCATCTCTAATCTTGACCACCACAGAAATTCTTCACTTGAAGGTAAATCTTGAATTCAGCATTCCCTGTGTGTTAAAACCCAAACACTGCAGAAAGCATCATGCTGAAAACAAATATTGCAAGCTTAAAGAAGAGCTGGGTTGATTAAAAAAAAAAAAAGAGTCTGTTCATCCTTCATGAGGACCTGCGTTTGTATCTCCAGAACCCACCTAAAAGGTTGGGCAAGCCTCTATCTCTAAAGCTGCCGGTAGGGGGGCATTGTCTTTGTCCTTGTGCCATTGAGCCCTGAATATTCAGAACAAAGTAGTGTGTGTGTGTGTGTGTGTGTGTGTGTGTGTAAAAGGCAAAAGGAATTCTCTGAGTACACGAGCAAGCAAGTGCATGTGCAAAAATTCTCGGAACACAGTCTCTTTAAATAGAATGTATACTCCGGGTTTACTCCAGGGGTAAGAAGTCAGAGTTAGGTTGGTCAGTTGAGCTCCTTTTGAACAGGAAAAAAAACCGATGTGCTGTCCGATTTAAGGAGGCGGGTCGCTATCATTCACGAATCACAGACGCTGTTACTCTCTTGCACGATCTGTCCAATGAAGAGCACGGACAGTCAGAGGGTGTCGCCATTGCCGCCCTGTTTGAGTCCTGTGTAGCTGCAGGGAGGCCAGTGGTGGATTGTCTTGGGCGATGGCGCCTTCTGCTACTCTGCAGGCCCTTTAGAAAGGACACCTGCTCACGCCCAAAAGCAGGAAATGGTGAGTTTACCCTGGACTCCTGGAGTCGTGCTTGACGGTTTTGTGACACTGCAGAGGCTTTGTCACAAGGTAGCGCCGCCGCCCTGACGTTCCCCTGGCGCTGTGCTGCAGAGTCCGAGGTGGGAGTCTGTCATCACCGCCCTCAAACCCGTGTGCGTTTTAATTGAGTGTGCAGCAGGCAGCGGGGAGCCTGGGATGAGGTCCCTCGGTCCGGCCCTCCCCTGCCCTGCCTGCCCTACTGAAGCTGCGTCTTCCAGTCCCCAGTGCTCCCTGGTGAGACCGCGCCTCTCCAAACACTGCACCACTGGCGAGTTGGTGCTGATGCTCTCTGGAATTCAGACTGCTGGGAAGGGACTTTAGTGACAGCGCTGTTACCCTTTTAAAAGTATTGGGCGTTGAACCTCAGGTCTTGCTCATTCTAGGCAAACCTTTTATCTCTCTAAACTTTAACCCTGTCCCGCATCCTGGTTTTTGCTGTTTGTTAATGCAGAAGGATTTGTTTGCTCTCTCTGGCTGAGAGTGGGAGAAAATGCCCAGGCTTTCAAGGAAGAGGAAAATTTCAGTTTGTTTCACAATTGTTTGTTTTCACCCGTTAATTTGGCGAAATTGTTAATTGTCTAAGCAAAAGTAAAATTTTTGGAAAATGTTTCCAGCATTACTGACTGTGGAGGAAAAAAAGCATGAGATGGAAGGAAATAACTTAAATGTACCAGAAAAAAATGTCGTTTCTTTTCTCTAGTTTTGAATAAGCAGAAGGAATTGTGAGTTGGGAGGTTTTGCTATGTATTTTCCAGCCTCATTGTTCATTATTAATATGCTTAACTTGTTTATATCCTCTTGATTTAATTTTAGCATGTTGTATTGACTCAGAGTTTAACTACTTAGTTTTTCTTTTCTTTCTCTGTTTCAGTTGTGTTCAGATATTATCAGTTGGTCCTGTGCACTCCACTGGACTGTCTTGTAACCTTCTCTAATATATGACTTATTTTTGTAGCTTGCCTGTCTTACTTTTTTTTTCTTACAAGAGCCACCTGTGACGTAGAGTTTGACTGTATTGTCCCTGAGTTTCCCTTTCATTAACTTCTCACTGTATCGTTTCCATGTCTTGCTGTCTTTGCTTTTGGATCTGACTTGTTCTTTTCCTAAGACCTTGCATTTGCATCATTAAGTTGAATTCTTTATTTCACGTGCCTCTGGGTTCTCAATGTGTCTCCCTGGAAGCTGAGGTTACTTCTTTTTGGCTCTTTGGTCTCTTTAATTTAAAAAATAAAGATGGACTTAGAAGGATACCAGAGGACAATTTAATAGAGTTTGAGGGGAAAAGAAAACCCAACAGATCAGGCAAGCTTCCATTACTAAGGCATTTGTCGTGACCTAGTAAAAAGGACAAAAAAAAAAAAATCATGCCTTTTAATTTGACATGGAGATCAGAGAAACATTGAGGAAGCCCACGGTGTCAAGGAAAGCATACTTGTTAAATGCTGAGATTTGAATCCGAGTTCAGAAGAGACTCAATTCCAGGATCTTGTTTCCTAGAGCGGAGGACTGCACTAGAAACACATGGTTAGAAACAGAATCTAGACAGCTTACTGAGAAAGGAAAGCCATCCCCAAAAGGGAGAGTTAACTGGTGAGCCGAAGAGGGAGTTCCAAGGCTGAGGCAGTGCAGTCCATGACACTGTGAAATATCTGCAGAATGCCAAGCTCTCCCTAATGTGTATACCAGGTGCTTTCCTTGTGTGTGCTCTGTTCCTTAGTGAAAGTCCCAGTTACAAAGGGCTTCTGATCGTCCTTTGCAGACTGACTCTTCCATATAATAATCTTCACATAGCTTTTTTTTCAGCCCCTATTTTGCACATAAACGTTTGTAGCTAAAAACATACCTTTTGCTACTGTCTTTTTCCCCAACTGCATTAAAAATAGATCCCCCTCCCCCAGGCACAATATATCCTGATTATGGTTTCCCCTCCCTCTACCCTCTTCCAGATCCTCCCCCCTCTCCCTTCCATCTGCATCTACTCCCCTTTTGTCTCTCATTAGAAAACAAACAGGTGTCTAAGAGATAACAATAAAGTAAGATAAAACAAAAATTAATGCATCTGAATTGGACAAAACAGAAGAAAAAGAGCCCAAGAGAAAGCACAAGAATCATAGTCCCACTCATTCACACACTCAGGAGTAGCATTTTAAGAAAAAAACTGGGTGGTTTTGGTGCACGCCTTTAATCCCAATACTCAGGAAGCTGAGGCGGATGGATTTCTGTGTGTTTGAGACCAGCGTGGTCTACAGAGCTAGTTCTAAGACAACTAAGGCAACGAAATAAACCCTATCTTGGGGTGGAGGGAACTGAACTGAAGCCATAATATATGCACAGATGACCTAGTGCAGACCTGTTCAGGCCCTGTACCTGCTGCTTCAGTCTCTGAGCTCATATGAGCTTTCCTCGGGTTGATTTTAGAGGCTCTTGTTTCCTTGGGATTCTCTATTCTCACTGGCTTCTATACTCTTTCTGCCTCCTCTTCAAAGGAGTTCTCTCAATTCTGGGGGAGGGACTTTATGCAAACATTCCATTTAGGGCTGAGTGTTCCAAGGTCGCATTCTCTTGAGTAATATGTGGCTGTGGGTCTATTTGTTCCCATGTGCTGCAGGAGGAAACTATTCCAGTGATGGCTAAGCAAGGCACTGATCAGATATCTCTTTCTAGGTCTGGGGTAACTCACTCAGAATAGTTTTTGTTTTTTGTTTTTTTGTTTTTCTAGTTCCATCCATTTGCCTGTGAATTTCATTGTTTCTTTTTTTTCTTAACCATTGAATAATACTCCATTTTGTCAAAGTACCACAATTCTTTTATCCATTCTTTTGTTGATGGATGTTTAAGTTGTTTAGAATTTCTGACTGTTATGAATGGAGCAGCAATAAACATGGTTGAGCAAGTATCCTTTGCACTTGTGTACAGCATCCATTGAGTATGTGCCCAAAAGAGGAACCGCCACACTGTTTCCATAGTGACTGTACATGTTTGCCCTCCCACCAGCAATGGGTGAGTGTTCCCTTTACTCCACATCTTCTCCAACATGAGCTGTCACTTCTATTGATTTTAGTCTTTTTGAGAAGTGTAAGATAGAATATCAAATTAGTTTTGATTTACAGTTATGCAATGGCTATAGATGTTGAATATTTCTTTAAATGTTTCTCCGCTTTTTGGGTTTTCTCTGTTTTGACCTGTACCCAGTTTTTAGTTGGGTTGTTTTCTTGATATCTAGTTTTTTGAGTACTTTATGTATTTTGGATATTAGTTCCCTATTAGATGTGGAGTTGGTAAAAATCTTTTCTGATACCCAAAGATAGAGATTTGTCAGAATGATGGTATTAAAAGCTTCTTGGTTTCATGAAATTACATATATTAATTGTGCCTGTGCTAATGGTGCCCAGAAAGTTTTTTTTTCGATGTCAATGACTTCCAAGTTATTTCTCACTTTTTCTTCTATCAGGTTCAGTGTATCTGATTGTTTTTTAAAAAAGATTTATTTATTATGTATACAACATTCCTTCCATGTATGCTTGCATGCCAGAAGAGGGCACCAGACCTCATTATACATAGCTGTGAGCCACCATGTGGCTGCTGGAAATTGAACTCAGGACCTCAGGAAGAGCAGTCAGTGCTCTTAACCTCTGAGCCATCTCTCAAGCCCCCGGTGTATCTGATTTTAAGTTGAGATCTTTGATTAATTGGGAATTGAATTTTCTGCAGTGTGATAACTAAGAGTATATTTGGATTCTTCTGCATGTAGCCTTCCATCTTGACCAGCATTATTTGTTGAAGATGCTATCTTTTTTTCCAATGTCTATTTCTGGCTTATTTATAAAAAATCCCCAAAAAACCAAATAAACAAACAAAAAACCATAACATGTCCATAAGTGTGGGTTTATGATGGGGCCATCAATGTAATTTCATTGATCAGCAAGTCTGTCGTATTATCTTGTTGTTTTTATTACTGCAGCTTTGTAGTACAACTTGAAATTGGGAGTAGTGATACCTCCTGCAGTTTTTTTTTTTTATTGTTCAGAATTATTTTAGCTACCCTGGGATTTTTTGTGTTTCCATATGAAGTTGAGAATTGTTCTTTGAAGGTCTGTTAATAATTGTGTTGAACTTGTGATGGGGATTCCACTGAATCTGTAGATTTCTTTTAGTATGATAACCATCTTGAATTCTACTGATCCATGAGCATGGGAGACCATTCCAATGTCTATTATCTTCTTCAATTACAGTTTTTTATCATATAAGTCTTTCACGTATTTGGTTAGAGTTACCCAGAGATACTTTATATTATTTGAGGCTTTTATGAAGGGTGTTGTTTCCTTGATTTCTTTCTTAGTCGATTTTTCATTTGTATATAGGAGGGCTACTGATTTTTGCGAGTTGATTTTGTATCCAACTACTTTACTGAAAGTGTTTATCAGCTGTAGGAGTTCCCTGGTGGAACTTTTAGAGTTACTTATATATACTATCATATTTTCTGCAAATAGATACTTGAATTTCTTCTTCTCCTATGTGTATCCCCTTGGACGCCTGTAGTTATTGCTCTAGCTGAGCCTTCAAGAACTATATTGAATAGGTCAGGAGATAGTGGACAACTTCATCTTGTTTCTGAGTTTAGTGGAATTTCTTTGAGCTCCATACTATTTAAGTTGAGGTTGGCCTTGGGCTTGCTGTAAACTACCTTTATCATTATTTTTTCTTTCTTTTACATGACAGCCCCACTTCCTCCATCCACTCCTCTGAAAGGGTAAGGCCTCCCACTGGGAATCAGCAAAGTCTGTCACATTAAGTTGAGGCAGGACCAAGCCCCTCCTCCCTGCATCAAGGTTGTGCAAGACATCCCACCATAGGGTATGGGTCCCTCAAAGCCAGCTCATACACCAGGATAGATCCTGATCTCATTGCCAGGGGTGCCTCAAATGTCGCCTGCATGGAGAGGGCGTAGTTAGGACCCATATAGTCCAGACATTGTGAGTTTCCACAAACTTGGTCCAACTGCCTCTTTAGATTGCCACATAGCGGTCTTGTCCCTCCTTGCTCATATATTCCCCCACCTCTTCAAAGGGACTCTTGGATCTCGGTCCAGTGCTTGGTTGTGGATCTCTGCATCTGCTTCCATCAGATACTGGATGAAGGTTCTATGATAACAGTATGGTAGTTACCAATCTGATTACAGGGGAAGGCCAGCTCAGGCACACTCTCTCCACTATTGCTAGGAGTCTTAGCTGGGGTTGACCTTATGGATTCCTGGGAATTTGCCTAGCACCGGTTTCTTCCTAACCCAATAATAGCTCCCTCTGTCAGGATATCTCTTTCATTGTTCTTCCACTCCATCTCTTCCCCAACTTGACCATTCATTTCCTTATATTCTCATCCCTAATCTCCTCCCCTCTAATACCACTCACCACACCCCTAGTTTTCCCAGGAGATCTCATCTATTTCCCATTCCCAGAGTGATTCATGTGTCCCTCTTTAGGGTCCTTGTTACCTAGCTTCTCTGGAGCTGTATATTGTAGTTTGGTTATCCTTTGATTTACATCTAATATCCATTTATGAGTGTTTGTCTTTCTGAGTTTGGGTTATCTTACTCAGGATGATTTTTTTCTAGTTCCATCCATTTGTCTGCAAGTTTAATGATGGCATTGTTTGTTTTTACAGCTAAGTAATATTCCATTGTGCAAATGTACCACATTTTCCTTACCAATTCTTCAGTTATGAGGGGTATCTAGGTTGTTTCCAGGTTCTATTATGAATAATGCTATGAATATAGCTGAGCAAGTGTCCTTGTAGTATGATTGAGCATCCTTTGGGTACATGCCCAAGAGTGGGTATCACTGGGTCTTGGGGTAGATTGATTCCCAATTTTCTAAGAAACTGCCATACTGATTTCCAAAGTGACTGTACAAGTTCCCCAAACTCCACATCCTCTTTAGCATGAGCTTTTATTAGTGTTTTTGATTTTAGCCATTATGACAGGTGTATGATGGTGTCTCAGAGACATTTTGATTTGCTTTTCCCTGATGATTAAGAATGTTGAACAGTTCCTTAAATGTCTATTGGCCATTTGGGATTCTTCTGCTGAGAATTCTGTTTAGATCTGTATTCATTTTTTTAATTGGATTATTTGGTATTTTGATGTCTATTTTTTTTTTGGTTTTTTATATGTTTTAGAGATCAGCCTTCTGTCAGATGTGGGGTTGGTGAAGATCTTTCCCCATTCTGTAGGCTGTCGTTTTATCTTATTTACCATGTACTTTGCCTTACAGAAGCTTTCCAGTTTCAGGAGGTCACATTTATTAATTGTTGCTCTCAGTGTCTGTGCTGCTGTTGTTATATTTAGGAAGTGGTCTCCTGTGCCAAAGAGTTCAAGGCTACTTCCCACTGGACAGAGTGAGGCTTGTAGATTACAGGGTCAAATTGGGAGTGGGTGGAGTGGCCTTCTTATGGGAGCCTTGCCTGCTGGTTGGGAGAGGGGCACGAGTTGTGCCCTCAGGCTTAGGACCTAAATGCTGGGCTCTCCAGCTGGGAGACCAGTCACTTACCTCTTAGTCCAATCTATACAAGTGTGTCTATGTCTCAGGGAGTATCTGAGGTCACAGAGGATGGGTAGGTTTGGGGGTCAGAGAATGACTTGTAGATTATAGGGTCTGATGGGGGGGTGATGGTGGGATGGTCTGCCTGAAGGAACCTTGCCTGCTGGCTGGCTAATATGGCCGCAGTGGTGGAGGGTGGGGCTGCCTTTATTATCTTGAAGGATTTTTCTTTAATCCCTAATCTCTAGTAATTTCATCATGAAGGGGTATTGGATTTTGTCAGAGTCCATTTCTGCATCTAATGAGATGATCATGGGGTTTTTGTCTTTCAGTTTGTTTATATGGTGGGTTGCATTTATTGATTTATGTATGTTGATGTATCCTGCATCTCTGGGATGAAGACCACATGATCATGGTGGATGATTTTTTAAATGTGTTCTTGGATTTGGTTTGCAAGTACTTCCTTGAGAATTTTTACACCTATTTTCTTAAGGGAAATTGGTCTGTAATTCTCTTTCTTTATTGGGACTTTATAAGGTTTAGGTATCAGGGTAACTGTCACATATTAAAAAGAATTAGGCAGTGTTCCTTTTGTCTCTGTTTTGTGGAGTAATTGGAGGATCATTGGCTTTAATTCTGCTTTTAAGGTCTAATAGAATTCTTTATGAAACACCAGGGCCTGGCTGTTTCTTTGTTTATTTGTTTGTTTGGGAGACTTTTAATGATGGCTTCTATTCAATAGGGCTTATTTGCCTTTTTAAACTGCTTATCTGATCTTGATTTCATTTTGGTAAGTTAAATTCTGGTATATATCCAGAAAATTATCCACTTTCAGATGTTCCAATTCAGCGAAGTACAGGTTTCTTAAAGTATGTTCTTATGATTTTCTGGATTTCTTCAATGTCTGTTGACATTTCCGTATCTAATTTTGTTTATTTGGATCCTCTCTCTGCTTTTTACTTAATTTGGATGAGGATTTGTCAATCTTACTTATTTTTCTCAAAGAACCAACTGTATGAAGATGTATTGTTGTGATTGATTCAATATTTTATAAAGCTGAATGACCAATAGTGAGACAGGAGAGTGATTATAGGCGGGACTTCCAGGCAGAGAAAGAACTCTGGGAAGCAAAAAGGCAGAGTCACAAACTAGATGTGGGAGCAGGACGGGCAGCAGGGAGATGAAGTAACAACCCACGTGAAAGAACATAGACTTAAAATGTGGGTTAATTGAAGTTGTAAAACTGGTTAAGAACAAGCCTAAGCTAAGGTCAAGCTTTCATAATTAAATTGATTTCTATGTCACCATTTGTGGGCTGGCAGTCCCAATGAAAAAGTACTGTTACAACTAACTCTCAGATTTATTGATGCTTTTTTTATTTTTTTCAAGGAGATTGTTGTTTGTTTATTGTTTTCAGCACTGAGTTTGATTATCTCCAAGTATATATATATATATATATATATATATATATATATATATATATTGGTGTGTTGATAAGTTTCTAGTTTGAGATCTATTCAAGGGGTTTATGTAGGTACTTAGCACATGAACTTGCCTCTTTGAACCACCTCTAATGTGTCCCATAACTTCAGGTATGCTGTGTATCCATTTTCACTCAATTCTAGAAGGTCTTTAATTTATTTTTCTGTTTTAACTCATTTTTCTATCAGTAAAGAGCTGTTGAATTTTTGTAAGTTAATAACATTTCAATTGTTTCTGTTATTGATATGGTTAGATAGGGTTGCAAAGAGTTATTTCAACTTTGTTGTACCTGTTGAGATGTGCTTTGTGTCCAAGATATGGCCATTTTTGGAGAATGTTCAATGAAAAAATGAAAAAAAAAAGCTTAAGAACAGAAAGAAGCCTTCTGACCCACAAAAATGGGAGCCAAGTGCAGCTTCTTGATAGCAGCATCTTTTTTTTTTTTTTTTTTTTTTTTTCAGATAGGCTCTGTTTGCTGGGCACAAACAGAGATTCAGCTCCTTTAACAAGGCTTCCTGGTTCATGCTAGTTGCACAAACAGCTCTGGTTCTTTCAAGGAGGTTCAGCTACATAACACTTAAATGGGGTTTGTGAGCTGAGTACTGCAAGTTGCTTAATGGCAACATAGATCCGCTTGTATCCCTGGAGCTAGGACAGTGAGCATGGCTCTCAGAAGCGGTGAACGTACCTCCACCATATTAAAAGGCCAAGAGAAGCAGAGCCAGCATCCTGGCAGACCACACTGCTAACCATTTTAAAATACTACTTGTCAGAAAAGGGTTTCAGATACACAATAGGATAGATTCAGACATAAAAGACCTCTTAAATGAGACACAATGTGTTTAAAAAATATATGTAGGCTTGGGAGACAGAAGGAAAAAAGTACAGATAAAACAAAGTCTTTAAAGGGACAGTAAAAGTAATGTAAAAGACTACAGTCTCTCCTCTCTCTTCCTGTCCTCCACCGCTCCTTTTTTCAGACAGGCCTCCTCTCCCCTCCCCTCTTTCCCGTTCCCTTCCCCCAATTAAAAAAACTCTCCACATGAGCCCTGTTGCTTGATGGTGTCGTCCCCCCACCCATTTTTAAAGTTATAACAGACTATTCTCCAACTTGCTTTTTATTGCCCACAAGTGATACTGCCTACTGTGGGTTGGGCCCTCTGATATCAAACATGAATTGAGAAAATGTCTCATATATTTGCCTACAGACCAGTATTATGAAGACATTTTTTCAGTTGTGATTTCTTATTCTCAGATGACTCTAGCTTGTATCAAGTTTACAAAAACAAAACAAAGAAATCCGCAAACTAACTAGTGTAGTGGGTGTGTGGGGGGGATACCTGTAGAGGCCAGAAGAGTGGGTCAGATCCCTTGGAGCTGAAATTACAGGTGACTTTGAGCTGCCTTTTGTGAGTGCCGGGGACTCCTTTGCAAGAGCAACAAGCACTCCTACCCACTGAGCTGACTCTCCAATCCCCTCTGCTCTTATCTTCTGGGAGAGATTGCCATTGTTGTCACATATTTCACTAAATGTCCCAGAAAACACATCAGAAAGAGCCTGAGCTTGTTATTTCTCTTTCAGAAAGTTATGCCTTGCTTTGATTTGTTTTCATTGTATTTATTCTTAGGGTGGCTGTGATGTGCTTGGACCACAACAGAGAGTGGGAGTCAGGGACAGCTTTCAGAAGTTGGTTCTCTTCTTTTATCATATAGGCCAGTGATGCAACCCATGCTAACCCAAGTTTGGCAGCACTCTTCCTTATCTGGCCTTGGTGTAACACATTTTGGCAGAAGATCTTTCATGTTATTTATCAGACCAATGATGAGACTTTTTTTGTATTTATATTCTATGAGAATTTTATATATGTGCATAATAAAATATGATTATATCAATTTCCACCTGAAGCTTCCTGTATATCCTCCTTAATATGACTATTGCCCAACTTCATGTCTCTTTTTCCTTATAAACCATTAAGTTTAATCAGTACTGCCAATATGTGTATGGTATGGTACCATTCACTGGAGCATAGGAAACTCCCAGTGGCTACAGAGTAAAAGAAGAGCGATTCTCCCTCCCCAGCAGCAACCATCTGCCACTAGCTCCTTAGTAAGGATTGAGGCATGGAGAGTATCTCTCTGTTTATGCCAGGATTTTGTCTGACTTGATCTTGTGTAGGCTAACATAGATACCATGACTTCACAGGCACAGTAGTCACGTGATGCCCAGAAATCAGCATTTTGTAGCACCCCTCTCCACTTCTGGCTCTTAAATTCTTTCTACCTCTTCTATGATGATCCCTTAGCCTTGGGCATGGGGGGACTGATTAAAATGTTCTGTGTAGGGCTGACATCCACAGTCTTTTTCTTTGTTTGAGTCAGGGTCTCACTATATGTGTAGCTCTGTTTGTCCTTGAATTTGCCACATAGGCTACACTGGCCTTGAATTCACAGAGATCCATCTGCCCCTGCTCCTCTGTGTTGGAATTAATATGTGCACCACTATACCTGGGCACATTTGTCATCTTGATAAGAGAGAATTCATCCAAGTTTCATTGGGGTTTCAGATTCTTAGTATGTCAGAAATAGGTAAAAAGTTGGAAAGATACTAAGAGTATATAGAATACTATAAAGCATTGCCTGGCGGTGATTCCCCCTTTACCCTTAAGCTAATTGTTTCTGTTCCAGTGGGTGTCCTCAGGCTTCATAATTAGCTTCTGTTGACAAGTAGACGTTTCTAAATCTGGTGGGTTCCAAATTACTAAAGATGCACTGTACAAAGAGTATCAAGGCAAACATCACAAGAGGTGCTGGTGTTGTGTTGTTCATTTATCATGCAGTTCCTTACTGGCCTGAGGACTGTGACAGTGCACAAGTTAGAACGAATACCAAGTGTGTATTCACTATTTGTGACTAGTGAAAAGTAGTGCTAATTATGATATATAAGAAACAGATGAAGAACAGGCATGAAGTGAAGGGATCAAGGCACTCTGGATCTCCCGTGTTTTCTCACCATTGGTCTCATAAGTGTCTGTGGATTCTTTCAGGAGCCAGTGACCTTTGAGGACGTGGCTGTGAACTTCACTCTAGGAGAGTGGGCTTTGTTGGATTCTTATCAAAAGGAGCTCTACAGAGATGTGATGAAGGAAACCTTTAGCAACCTGATCTCCATAGGTAAAAAAATACAGCATAATTATTTTTCTTATTCATTCACAAAAGTAAGTGTTTCTTGCTCTTCTGTATAGTTGCCTAATTTGAAATATTAAAAGGCAAGATATTATTGACTATTTGTATGCTTTTTTGCATTTTACCACGGGGTGGGAGACAAGAATGTAATGATTTTTAATGTAATATGTAACCAAACTTTCCTTGGGTTTGCCTTTCAGGGAAAACAGAGGAAGAAAATATTGGAGAGGACTACCAAAGTATTAGGAGAAATCTGAGGTAATTTACACTCAACAACAACAAAAAAGAATTTACAGTAAATACTTGAAAGTAGTAGAAAATCTGATACCCAAGTAAATAATCCAAGTACAGCTAAATGTAAATTCATTTAATCTGAAACTTCATTGAACTTGAGCATTCAGAATTGAAGGATCCCAACTTTGTGATGTAATATTGCACAATACCACGCAACCTAAGCTATATGAGACTTTTTCCCAATTCTTTCATTATACGAAAACTTTACTGTGTGCACAAAATTATTTAATATAGTTTTTCGAGTTACCTTTAGACCTTGAATGTCAAACATATGTGAATAAAAGTGTGTTTGGGATAAATTGTAATGTAACTTCAATAACTACGTTAAAAATACTCAGCTATTGGTCTGGAGAGAAGGCTTAGTGGTTAAGAGCATTGCCTGCTCTTCTAATGGTCCTGAGTTCTATTCCAAGCAACCACATGGTGGCTCACAACCATCTGCAATGAGATCTGGTGCCATCTGCAATGAGATCTGGTGCCCTCTTCTGGCCTGCAGACATGCATGCAGGCAGTATACTGTATACACAATAAATAAATAAATCTTTAAAAAAAAAATACTCAGCTATCCCAATTCCATAAAGCCTGACCCACACCATTTTGCATCAGGACTATTCAACGTTGGTAACTTTGGCAAAGACCCTGTTTGTCACATACGAGCCAACCATGAAATAGGAATAGTTAAGAATAAAATGTAACATGGGCTGAACAAATTACTCTGCATCTGCAGTGTTTTTACACCATTCTTTTTGTAACCATGTGGATTGTTTTAGGAGAAAAAATGTTATTAGAGAAACTAAGAAAATTGTGTGTTTTTCCCAGGGCCTGTGGCTCAATGTTCAATTTTTTTTTTTAGGCATAAATTCTTGTGGCAATAGTCACAACTCTTTTTCCCCTAGAATGAGCTCTTTCTATGTGGTTTATGTTAGCTTCGAGCTTGTAGTCCCTTTGCCCTTGCCTTCTAAGTAGTGAAGTAACAAGTGTGCACCTCAATACCCAGTCTCCAGTATCTCTCTTGGCTAGCCATAAAACTATAGTAATATTCTTTTCATTTTTTTTTTCAGCGCTCATGTGGTTAAAGGATTATATGAATCTGAATGTGATATTCAGTGTGGAGAAACCCACCGGCAGATTCGAGAGCCTGTTGGTAATGAGGACATGCCTCCTGGAGTAGCAGTCTGTGACCGAGAGCCTGTTGGTAGTGAGGACATGCCTCCTGGAGTAGCCGTCTGTGACAACAGTGTGTGCGCAAATGATGCCATTGGTCTTTCACAACCGGATGTGCATCGCAGCGATCCAACTGGAGAGAAACCATATGAGTATCAGGAAGATATGGACAAGTCTTTTAAACATAAGAAATATTGGAAAGAATTTACATATTCCGAGTCCTCTCTTACCCTTGAGAATCCTTCCAGAGAGAAACCCTGTGAAAATAAACTCTCTAATGAGCACTGGAGGAGTCTTGCTTCTGCTCAGGAGTCTCAAGCAACGCGTAGTGGAGATAACGTCCTTGAATATAAGCAGTTTGAAGCAGCTCTCATGGCGTGTAGTTATGTTCAGTCTTATGAAAAACTCCAGACTGGAGAAAAGACATTTGTGTGTAAGCAGTGTGGCGAAGCCTTCATTAATTCTAGTCACCTTATCAAACATCATAAAACTCATACTAAAGAGAAGACTTTTGCATGTAAGTACTGTAGAAAAGCTTTCATTCATCCCAGGGCCTGTTACAATCATGAACGAACTCACACTGGAGACAGACCTTATGTGTGTAAACAGTGTGGGAAAGCATGTATTCATTCTTACCACCTTCTCCAACATGAAAGGAGTCACACCCGGGAAAAACTTTATGCATGTAAGCAGTGTGGGAAAGTGTTTGGACGTTCTTCATACCTTCGTAAACATGAGAGAATTCACACTGGAGAGAAGCCTTATTTATGTAAGCATTGTGGAAAAGCATTCAGTGATCCCACAACCCGTAACAATCATGAAAGAACTCACACTGGAGAGAAACACTATGTTTGCAAGCAGTGTGGGAAAGCCTTCATTCGTTCTTCTCAGCTTCTGATCCATGAAAGAATTCACACCGGAGAGAAACCGTACTCATGTAAACATTGTGGGAAAGCTTTCACCTATTCCAGTGCCTGTTACATCCATGAAAGGATTCACACTGGAGAGAAACCCTATGTTTGTAAGCAGTGTGGGAAAGCATTTACGTGTTCCACATACCTTCACAAACATGAAAGAATTCACACTGGAGAGAAACCTTATTCATGTAAGCAATGTGGGAAAGCCTTCATCCAGCATAGAGCTTGTTACAATCATGAAAGAATTCACACTGGAGAGAAACCATATGTATGTGTGCAGTGTGGGCATGCATTCACTTTTTCAAAATCCCTTCAAATTCATGAAAGAAACCACACTGGAGAGAAGCCATATGTGTGTGAACAATGCGGGAAAGCCTTCACATGTTCGACATACCTTCACCAACATGAAAGAATTCACAATGAGAAGAAATCTAGTGGATAGAATTTATACCAATGTAAATCATGTGAGCGTATTCATAGCCAGCTTGCAAGGAATAAAGGAAGTATGGAGAGAAATTGAGAGGATATGAGACCAGTAGCTGTATAATTTTTTCTTACATAGCAAGCGTACATAGGATACAATCTGTTGTTGTACCAGGCATGTTGATACATGCCTTTTATTCCAGCAGTAGGGCAGTGGAGGTTTAGAGCATGGCAACATTGAGTAAAGTTTGTTTCAGATAAGAGTCATTAAATTTTCTCCTGTAGATGATCATTGTATAAGCAAGAAACGTGAAAGGCTGGAAGCAATATTTGGTAGAATATTACTGAAAACCTGAAATACACTAAAAAATTAAATATTGTGATTTTTGTTCCTTTCTTATGTACGTACAAGACTGCTTGACTTAATTTAAAAAAAAAACTTTTAAAGTATGGTTTGGCAAGTAAAATAACTTTGGCATTATTCTACCTGCCTGTTTTCCTCGTGGTTGCAAAGCTGGGGCCCAACAGGAACTTTAACCCACAGTGGAAAGCCACCGGGACGCTGCAAGGAATAACAATAACCTCTATGAAGGAATAACACTAACACCTGAATAAAGAAACTATTTGAGTTTTGGTGATAAAATCTGTTTGGTAAATCAATTGAATTTCAATTTAATAGCAGTTTTTAAATCAAGTAATAATACAGTTTCCTTTGGTAGAAAGCTGTATTGGATTTGTCAAATTCAGATGGCATTTGTAACCATCCGAGTATGCTTAATTTTTAGGCATATTTTGAGTTGTCATGTTTCATGTGAAGTTGAAAAAATATATTTGTCCATTGTTAGTATTTTCTGGCATGTACTTTTTAAAGCTATTATTGTTTGCCAGTTTCCTAAATTTAGGTGCGTACTTAGATTTTTTTCTCAGAGTAACATTTTTACATAGATTTTATATTTTGTAATTTTAGTGTATATTTTCTTTTAAAGTTTTTGATGTTTTATTATTTATTTATGTGTGTGTGTTTGTGAGTGTGCCGTAGTAGAGATGTGCAGCTCAGTGGACGATATTCAAGATTTTATTCCCTGCCAGGCTTGCTCAGCAAGCAGTTTTACTCATTGGGTCTCATCACCAGCCCCAATTGCCATTTTTGAACTGTTCTTTCTTTTATTTACTGAGACATTATCTCTCTACCTAGGTCTGTCTCTCTAGGAACTCACTATGGAGACCAGGCTGACCTCAAACTCAGACAGACACGCCACACCATGCTTGAAACTGTGTATCTTTAAAAGTTAAAACCTATTGCCATGTTCATCAGTTTGAAACTGGTTTTTAAGATGTAAAATTTCTTTTATGCTTATATTGTTCAACTTTTATTATAAGTGTTTCTTTGCTCATTGAAACATAAAATATATTAGGCTGATGTGTTTCTCTGGACAAAACATGAACACGACCATACCATGTATCTCAATAAAATGTAATGGATTTTAGTGAATCTTTTCAATTGTGATTAATGATAGTGTTAGTCCTCATTAGGTGTAATTTCTAACCTGCTTAATAATTGTTTTAAATGACTTGAATACACTTTAATGTAGTTTGCGGTTCCTATTTATTAAAAGTACTTTGTGGTTGAATATAGTTCTCTCTTTTGTGTTGTAATAATGGTCTCACCTGGAAGGTTGTGATATAGTGAGAGGAAGTAGTGATTTATGAGTACGAGTTAATCTCACTTTTAAAGGGTGGCAATTTTGTTCGTTTTCATGATTCAGATTATTTTTGAATGTTCAGGTAGATGTCCAGGATGTTACTGTTTTTCCTTGTTTCTTTTTCATCCTAGTTACTGAGGAGAATTTCCTACTTCTGCAAGTATTACTTTTTAAGGCCTTGCTTCTTCCTACTTTACTTGTTATCTACTAAGTATTTCATTAAAATATATTGAACTCTATTTTCCACTAATACCAGTGCTTCTTAGATTTCATAAGATTGCATCCTTTGCAAGTGGGAAAGATGAAGGTGATTTATGTTAAATACATCCAAACTGATGAACATTAACCCTAGCCTGTAATGTTACTTTGCCATAGTTACTTAGTGTAAAGTTTGTTAAAGTCATCAAACCATGTGTATTTCTTTTGGGTGTAATGGGCTGTGGCGTTCTTGCTAGTTTTATATATTTGTATACATGATCATCACAGTGCATCACTACTGCTGCCCCTAATTATTATTCCAGAAAATATCATTCAACATACTGCTACCAGTGTGAGGTTAGGCTTTAAGAGCATATGCCATTTAGCTTTGCTCATTTGCTTTTCCCTTGTCATGTTATTTAAAATATAAAAGCTCATGCCAGTTATCTTTCTTATGTCAATGGAAATACTTAAGTCCATTCAGTCAGATGTCTTAAAAATCTCCTAATTTCCTTGCTCACTGTAAGTCAGGAGCATGTATGTATGAGTTTTCCCAATAGATGCCTAGTAATGGACAGAGAAAGCACCATCGTTTCAAACGAGTTTGTGGTTCTCAGAAAATATGTATTAGGCTGTACTTTTCAAATATATCTCACATGTCAGCATGATTGATTAGGAACTTTAAGAATTAAGAATGCAATATGGAGATACCCTTTGTTCTCTATACTGTTGTGATGGAAACACTGTTGCAATGCCTGGTGTTGATAATTTAAAAAGAGTTAAGGGGTATGCAGATATTAAATACTTATGAGGTGGAAAGAAAGCAAGGGTTAGAATCCAGTTTCAGACACTTATGCAACTTTTTTACCTTAGTTTTGATCCCCACCACTGCCAAACAAGAAGAGAAAATAAAGGTTGTTAATGAAATTAATCTTTGTAAATATGATTTACTCAGAGCAGACTTACTTCATTTCATCATATAACTTTTTCATTTACAACAACACAAGGTAATTTACAAGGTAATGGGATACATTCTTTCATTTCATTTCTGTTCTTTAAATTTTCTAGGCTTTCCGAAACCTCTTTATGTGTAATAAATTGGGTAAAAGAATTACAGAAAACTGTGTCTATAAATGATGAACTTCACATTAAAAAGTAACTTTAGTTTTTGAGAGTTGGAATGAGGAAGCAACTTTCAAACATTACTGATTAGTTGGAGCTCTTTGCTTAGAATTCTATTCATTTTATCAGGACCTCTTTTGTTTTAGGGGTTCTTTGAAATCTTTACCCACTGTCCATGTAAAGAAGCAGAAAAATTTCTTACAAATTTTTTAAAAAGTATTTACTAACCTTCTTACAGTTTCTTCAGTGTGATATTTTTATTTATGTATTTTATGTATACATGGGTACCATTTGCATATACATCTGCATGCCAAAAGAAGGCCTCAAATGCCATTATAGATGGTCAGGAGCCACCTTGTGTTTCCTGGAAGTTGAACTCATGACCTCTGCTCTTAACCTCTGAGCCATCTCAGCCTCCACAAAACTTTTTTTAAAAATATAACTTCTTAACCGGGCGGTGGTGGCGCACGCCTTTAATCCCAGCACTCGGGAGGCAGAGGCAGGCGGATCTCTGTGAGTTCGAGGCCAGCCTGGTCTACAAGAGCTAGTTCCAGGACAGGCACCAAAGCTACAGAGAAACCCTGTCTCAAAAAACCAATATATATATATATAACTTCTTTATTGACTCTTTGCAAGTTTCACATCATGCACCCCAATTCTGTTCACTTCCTTGTCCTCCCTATGCCCTCCTCATCCCTGCCACACACACCCCACATAAGGAAACGATTCAAAGTAAGCAATCAAGAGAACAAAAGGAGAAGCAAAACAAGCCCCAAACAAAAACGAAACAAACAAAAGACCCACAACAAAAACAAAACAAGAGCCACAACAGAAAAATCTCTTCATTTCTCCTTCGTTCCTGCTTCTCCAACACCTTTTCATCCATCCTGGTGGCAATGGAGGTTTCAGCGTGCATACAGTATACCTCTTTGTTCATCAGCTTTACTGTCAAATGTTCATTGCAGTGAGTCTCTGGTCTGGTCCAAGGCCTCTGGTTTCTGGTGCAGCATCACTAGATCCTCATTGGAACTCCTCTGGGACATCCTGTTGCTGCCATTGGTTTTGGAGATTTTGCGGGTGTCATTCCACAGGACCAGTCCCTTCACCAATTCCAGTCTGTCCTAGATGGGGTAGGTGCTAGGCTAGATTAACCCACGGCCAAGCTGTAGGCCTGGATAGTATCCAAGCTGGTCAGTTCAGGCCCCTGGGGTCACCCACCTTGGGCAAGTGAACAGAGTCTGCTTTCCTACATGCATGCCTTCGGGGATGGTTCACCCTGGCCTGTGATGTGATGGGGGCCATCTTCTCCGGCATGCAGGGTCCAGCTCTCACTGTGGTGTCCAGCGAGAGGCAAGGCCAGCTCTCACAGAGCCAACAAAGGGTGTGGCCAGCTCAGCATAGCCCTCTGATTTCATCTTGCATGGTTCCCAGGGCCATGAGGTGACACAGGCCACAGACATCCACATATGCCCCAGCTATAGCCGGACCACAGACTCAGACATGGCCATTGGCAGCAGCTTGGGCCTAGTAGACATCCTGGTATTTGTAATACCGTTTGGCCAATAACTTAAGCATATTTTGAGCTAGTGCTTACATCTTAAGTGAACCCATTTCTATTAATCTGTATATTGCCACGTGGCTGTGGCTAATTGGGTGAAGTTCTGTCTGGCACCCGTCTCCAGCGGGACTACAGGGCTTCTTACTGACTCCACCTACTCTCTCCCAGCACTCATTTAGTTTTCCCGGCCTAGCTCTATTCTGCCCTATCACAGGCCAAAGTAGCTTCTTTATTCATTAACCAAGGAAAGCAAACGCATATACAAAAGGACTTCCCACATCACCTGGCTCTGGGTGGAAGGATTGGCCACTCAGGTAGGAATGGTTGTGGCTCTAACCTTTAGCCTCTATGAGACTTTTGGTGGCAGTGCAGGATCTGGACTTCAGCACAGACCCCAGTCATGGTAGAACCATGATGCTCGACAGTGCCTGGGTCTGGATATCACCACTGCCCCAGCAGCAGTATGGCCCTGAGACACCAACATGGCCTCAAGCTGTGGTGTTTACACAACCGTCCATGGTAGCAGGTGCACTGGACATCATCACAGACCCTGTTGTCAATAGGGCCATGGACTCTGACAGGGCCCTCAGCTGTTGCTCTGGCCCAGACATCACCAGGACTTTGTGTGTAGCAGTGCAGTATACTCAGATCCGGAAGCTTCCTGGCCCTTAGACACCAACCTGGACTCAGGTGACTGATCTGACCCTGGGCACCCTCATAGCTCATGGTGGGAACAGGGGCCCCATGCATCAGTCCAGCCCCCAGCTGCTAAAGGGCCACAAACCCTGGCATAGCCTTCAGCAGCAGCCCGGGCCCAGATGACACCATGACCCCATGTAGCAGCACAGTCCACTCATATCTGAATGTCCCCTGCTGTGACTTGGCCCTCAGACTCAAACCAAGTTGCAGTCTTTTGTCCAGACCTCTGTATTGGCCCTAGTAGCAACCTGGCCACAGACTTCATCACAGACCTGTAGAGGTGTTTTATTTGTATTTTAGCAAATAAAGCTTGCCTGAAGTTTAGAGTGAAAAATAGCCACACTGATCAGTCAGGCAGTGGTGACACACCTTTAATCCCAGTAGACATGCTAATTTGTCATAGAAACTGGGTGATAGTGCATGCCTTTAATTCCAGAACTAGAGGAGAATATAAAAGGGGAGGAGAGAGCTCTCACATACAATCTCATTCTGAGATTCCTGCAGGCAGGATCGTCATTTCAGACTAAGAGCCAGGGGCTGGATGCTTTGCTTTTTCTGACCTTCAGGTTGAACAAGGTCAGTTTCTATCTCTGGCTTTTTTATTAATCCTGCTATACAGACCCTGACTGCAGCTAGGCCACCGACCCAGACATGCCCTCAGGCAGCAGTTCAGCCTGGTTGACATCCTAACTCCATGTGGTAGCCCCGGGAACTTGGATCAGGATGAATCTGGTAGAAGTATGGCTCCGTCATACAGGTCACAGGTCACAGGTTGTGGACCGAAGCACAGGCTCCCTGTGACATGGGAGTCAACATTGACCTCAGCTGTGGTAGGACCATGGACCCAGATATGGTCTTTGGCAGCAGCCCAGGCCTGCTTAGCTCCATAGTCCCAGGTAGCAGCAAAGGCTACCCCGATCAGTATGGTCCCAGCAGCAGCATGGAGTTTGGTCCAAAACACAGACCGAGGCCCAGGTCACTGGAATCAGCAAACACTCTACAGTACCAGGAACAATGGATATCAAACAGACCATGGCTACTGTAGGAACCAGGAAGCCCATATGGGCCTTGGCATCAGCCCAGCTGATATCATCATCCTGGCACCAGGTGGCAAGCAGATCTGCTCCTCAGCCTACTTCTCACCACCATCACCATGAATCCAGGTAGCAAACAAGCCTCCAACTCCTCACTCAACTCCTTACTGTAACCGTGTCTTCCCTTCTGCATCTTCCCATATCTATTCCCATGAACTATTCCGTTTCTTTATTACTTCCAAATCTCCACTAAATATTTTCTTGTGGCACCATGTGTGCCCCAGCTGTCTTCCCAACATCCGGGGCAAGGAAGACCCCGGTGACTATCTTCCTGCCAGCCAGGTACCCAGCTAACCCCCATCTGTGCAGCTGAGCATCAGGTGGGGGGTGTTTGTCTTCCCACCATCCAGAGCCTGAAGGATGTAACAGTTTTTAACACACACACACACACACACACACACACACACACAAATCAATACTTCTGAGATAGTATAACAGGAATCTGATATTCTCTGAAAGAGCAATGGTACTTTATTCTTGATCAGAGAGAAAAGATGGAATTAATGTTCTGTGGGATTATCTTGTTTCAGATGCCTGGGTTCTTCTTCAGCATATCAGATCTTGTACAAACCTGCTTCTGTAATGATGTGACCATGTGGCTACTTTTAGTGTAAGTTTTATTAGCAGACACTCTTCTCATGAGAACCTAAATTTAAGGGATTAATAATTATACATTTCTATATAAGCTATTTCACTAAAGAGATTTTCAAAGATTGAATTAAATTCTAGTTTTAAGGGAAATTATATATGATTTCTACATTAATTCCTATTATTTTACCACGAGAAACAAAACTCTAATCTCTATTTAAAACTTAAAACTATTCTTTAACTTTTTGAAGATTTGACATGTTTTCCTAGATATTGTGAAACAGAAGTTCCCAAAGTTCAAATCAGTGGTTCTCAACTTTTCTAATGCTTCAACTGTTTAATACAGTTCTTCATGTTGTGGTAACCCAACCATAAAATTATTTTGTTGCTACTTCATAACTATAATTCTGTTTAGAAAATTTACCTCAATTTCTGACTCCGTGTTTTTATTATACTAGAACAAATTAGGTGATCATTTCATCTGTTAGCTACATATGTCTGTGTCTGCTCATATATCCATATCAATGACATGCTTGTAGAAGTCAATGGAATAGATTTCCTCCTTCTACTATGTTGGTTCTGGATATCATTTTAAATTCAGGTTTCAGCCTTGAAAGTAAGAACCTTTACCAACTCAGTATCACTCTGGACTCCTTTTCAAAGATTTGTCTACTATCTATAAAAAAATGGATAACTTTTAAAGGAAGATGCCTTCACTTACTGAGCCATCTCAATAACCCTATTTTTTTCAATTAAAACATTTTAAGGTGGATGCAAGCTAGCTTAGGTGGGGCAGGGAGGACATCTTCAAACAGGAAGTAGAAAAGTTTGTTACAAACAACACTGCATTTTAGATATGATAGCATAAGCTACTGATTAGCAAATGAGGAACTAAAATGCACAGATTCATTTTACAGAAAAGATTCCAAATACTGTAAAGTTCACAGTGATCAGAAGCCCTGGATTGATAAGGTAGTAGCAAATGGATACAGCATTTGCTAACAAGTGGGAACAATGTCAATGTATTCGATAACTCACACCAGTTAGGAAAAATCCCTTAGAGCTACGGAAATATCTAGTAGAAGATCCACCAGACAATGAAGATATGACTGGGAGCCTGACACTCCTTGGGCATGTAAGACAGGAATAGCACAGACAGCAAAGATGAAGACTGATGTGTGAGTATGATCCTAAAGCAAGTAATGTCTACCACTGTGGGACTTTTGCTACAGTCGGTAAAACAAAAACACAAACAAACAAACAAACAAAAAAACCCACAAACAGTATTTTCCTCCTCTGTGACATGGATACCTCAGAAACAGCTAACCAAGATTAAACCAAGTCTTGGATATACCGTGGACAGGAATATAAGATCGGCAAGTGTTATGGACAAAGACATTTAAATTTGGCAAGAAAGCCACAGTGTGAAAATGGAGAAAGCTGATTTTGGCACAGTTGTGCAAGAGACAAATCTGCACTGGGACACTGCATCCTCACAGATCAGATTTTGTGGCTTGCTACTGCACTGTTCACTTCTCTTCCAACAGTAGTTGAAATGTAGTTTCATCATAGTTTCTGTGATGGCACCAGGAGGAAAAGGATTGAAAATCTACCCCAGCAAAGAAGACATATTGAAAATGTAAAATGTAAAAATGAAATATTTAACCTTGAATAAATATCTCTCATTAGTCTTGGAGTAGTTTTTGTTGCTAAACTAGGTTTTTTAAAAAATGTTATGTATGTTTCTACAACCATGCCCAGGTGTACTCTATTCTTTCAATGCAAAAACCAAACACTTTCCCTCTAATTTTCTCTTCCCTTGTGTGCTTTTAATCCATCTCTTTTTTTTCAAGACAAGGTTTCTCTTTGTAGTCACAGCTATACTGGGACTTTCTGTATAGACCAGACTGGACTGGAACTCAGGGATCCACCTTTTTCTTCCTGCTGGGTGCTCAAATTAAAGGTGTGTGCCACCACCATATAGCATCTTAGAAACTCTTGTCTCATACACATCACATGCTACGTAGCTGATTCCCCAATATTAAAAGATATTAAAAGTTGAACAACACCTTGTTTTTAACTATTATACTTAGCCTTTGTATTATTTCTGCAATGAATATTTTCTTTGTCCACTGAGGAAGAACACAACCTAAAACTTTCTACAGACTAGCTCCCTTTGAATACTGCAAATATCTTAACTGAAAGAAAGGCAACCTAATGACTGGGAGAAGATCTTCACCAACCCCGCAACAGACAAAGGTCTGATCTCCAAAATATATAAAGAACTCAAGAAACTAGACTTTAAAATGCATATTAACCCAATTAAAAATGGGGCACTGAACTGAACAGAGAATTCTCAACAGAAGAAGACAAATGGCCAAAAGACACTTAAGGTCATGCTCAACCTCAGCGATCAGGGAAATGCAGATCAAAACAACTTTGAGATGCCATCTTACACCTGTCAGAATAGCTAAAATCAAAAACAACAATGATAGCCTATGCTGGAGAGGATGTGGAGTAAGGGGAACACTCATCCACTGTTGATAGGAATGCAAACTTGTGCAACCACATTGGAAATCAGTGTAGCGTTTTCACAGGAAACTGGGAGTCAACCTACCTCAGGATCCAGCAATACCACTCTTGGGAATATACCCAAGAGATGTCCAATCATACTACAAAAGCATTTGTTCAATTATGTTCATAGCAGCTTTATTTGTAATAGCCAGAACCTGGAAACAACCTAGATACTCCTCAATGAAAAAATGGATAAAGAAAGTGTGCAATATGTTCGCAGTAGAGTACTACTCAGCGGTAAAAAACAATGACATCTTGACTTTTGCATGCAAATGGATGGAAATAGAAAACACTCTCCTGAGTGAGGTAACCCAGACCCAAAAAGATGAATATGGTATGTACTCACTCATAAGTGGATTCTAGCCATAAATAAAGGACACTGAGCCTATAATTCATGATCCTAGAGAAGCTAAATAAAAAGAGGAACCCCCCCCAAAAAAAACATATAGTTATCTTCCTGGATATTGGAAGTAGACAAGATTGTCAGGCAAAAATTGGAAACTTGGGGGTGAGGGTGGGGTGGGAGTAAGGGGAGATGGGGAGAAAAAAGTAAGAAGGGGAGGATGGGGAGAGCTTGGGGGAATGGGATGTTTGGGATGGAGGAAAGGTGGATATGGGAACAGGGAAGTATATATCTTAATTTAGGGAGCCATTTTAGGGTTGGCAAGAGACTTAACTCTAGAGGTGTTCCCAGGTGTCCTTGGAGATGTCCCCAGCTAGATCCTTGGGCAGCTGAGGAGAGGGAGCCTGAAATGGCGCTATCCTATAGTCATACTGATGTATATCTTGCATATCACCTTCATCTGGCGATGGATGAAGCTAGAGACAGAGACCCACATTGGAGCACTGGAAGGAACTCTCAAGGTCCAAATGAGGAGCAGAAGGAGGGAGAACATGAACAAGGAAGTCAGGACAGCGAGGGGTGCACCCATCCACTGAGACGGTGGGGCTGATCTAATGGAGCTCAACAGGCCTGCTGGACTGGGACTGATGGAGCATGTGATCAAACCAGACTTTCTGAAAGTGACTGACAAGGAAGGCTGATTGAGAAGCCAAGGTCAATGGCACTGGGTTTTGATCCTACTGCATGTACTGGCTTTGTGGGAGCCTAGTCTGTTTGGATGCTCACTGGCCTTCCTAGACCTGAATGGAGGGGGCAGGACTTGGACTTCCCACAGGGCAGGGAACCTTGACTACTATTTGGACTGGAGAGGGAGGGGGAGAGGTTGGGGGTAGGAGTAGGGAAATGGGAGGAGAGGAGGAGGTGGAAATTTTTAATTAAAAATAAATAAATAAATGGAAAAAAAGATTAGCGAAGAAGACACTTGATATCAGGTAGAACTAAGAAAGCATTAATGAGGCTGAATCATGAAAGAAGTAGTTTTTAGTATGAAATATCATCCTAGACTTCCTTTAAGCTATAAAAAGGAAAGAATGAAACAAAACAGTAGCAGTAAGAACAAAAGTGAATAATAATGTTTATGAATAAAATATTTAGACTTCTAGAATTAAATTTAAAGCAAAATTTGCCAGTACTTAATGTACTATAATATAAAAGATGCATCTTTAAGCCTAAGCCTGTAAATAAATATTAAAATCAAAAAAAGAATACAACAGGTATGGGAAGAAAAATCCAACCAAGAAAATAACTTGAGATATGGAAGCTCCGATGAATAAATAAAAGAAACATGAAAATCTGAGGCAGAATCACTACTATGTGAAGTATCAAATCCAAAGTAAATGATTTCAATGAGAGTTGATAGAGCAGCCTCCATATCCTAAGATTAGAAGCTATCTTGTTACAAGGCCAATGTAAGTTCATTTTTATTTACTGCAAAACTCAAGTTGGTGGGGGCTTGAACCTATTCCTGGAATTTGACAGGTTCCACACTCTACAGTTAACTCTGCCCTGATAAGATAAGGTATTCTGCCAAGGTCTTGAGATGTTCTGCCAAGATGATCTGTCAAATAATCTTAACTGCTGTTTGCTCTGTGATTCACGTGCCAAGTCCATACATTACCAAATTCCTCTGGAAACACCCAGTCTGTGCAATTCTCCTCCATCGGGAGGCCTGAAAAGTTCATACACACTGTTCTCCCAAATCCTACTTTGGAAAGCCAGTCCTTTGTACAGTAAAATAAAGCTGACTTAACTGACTTTAAATTTGGTAATGGTCTTTACACTCACTCAGTGAAATTAACAGAATGAATTAGATAAAATCTTAAAAAAAAAATAATCCAAGACTGCCGGGTGGTGGTGGCGCACGTCTTTAATCCCAGCACTCAGGAGGCAGGTGGATCTCTGTGAGTTCGAGGCCAGCCTGGTCTAGAAGAGCTAGTTCCAGGACAGGAACCAAAAAGCTACAGAGAAACCCTGTCTTGAATATCAAAAAAAAAAAATCCAAGAATGCAGGAAATGCCATAAAAACCTATAGACAGCATGCTATAGTTCAAACAATAGACTTTCAGCCCTGTGGTATGTGGGTACTCACACATACATGCACATACACACACACACACACACACATACACACACACACTCTCTCTCTCTGACACACACAGTGGAGGAGAGAGGGTTAGGGAAAGAGATAAAATAATATTTTTTGCAAGTAAATCAAAGAAAAAAGAGGGAACAAATAATCTAGACACCAAGAACTCATTCAACGGAGTTGGTGTTGTCAGGACTTAAACCAGTTCAACAAACTCTTAGTCAAACTAATCAACATAGAAAGTTCTATAGAGGTAAAAAGAAAAAAGAATAGACACCAACAAAATTCAGAAAATCATTATGAAATACCTTCAAAGCATATGCTCTACTGAATTGGAAACTCTTAAAAGAATATGTTAATTTCTAGATACATATGATCCACCAAATTCAACAGAGAGATAAACAAATTGTACACACACACACACACACACACACACACACACACACACATTGTAGTGCAGAGGCTGCCTGTTCGTTTTCAGACACCCAGACCCGAAATACCCACACAGAAACTGTATTAATTAAATCACTGTTTGCCCTATTAGCTCTACCTTCTTATTGGCTAGCTCTTACACACTAAACTAGCCCATCTGCATTAATCTGTGTATCGCCATGTGACTGTGGCATACTGGGTAAAGTTCTGTCCCCAGCGTCTGTCTGTGGTGGGCCTACATGGCGATTTGAGACTCTGCCTTTCCCGCCCCCCAGCATTCAGTTTAGTTTTCCCTGCCTACCTCCATTCTGCTCTGCCAGGCCCAAGACAGCTTCTTTATTAACCGATAGTATTCAGAGCATACGAGGGAAATCCTACATCACACGTTGAGATTGTGACATAAAAACTTCCAAAAGTGGGGTTAGTACAGACTCTCTCTCATTCTGAATTCTATCAGATCTTTAAAGAAGTATTAACTAAATGCTACACAAAAGATTCCATAAAATAAAAATGGTAGGATGCTACAAATCCTATTTATAAACCCAGTATTGCTTTGATTTGGAACTGGATAAAAACTTAATAAAAAAATTATAGGACTGTTTTGTCGTGGGTATTTCTTCTGCCCATGACCTTGGGCTAGCTGAACAGATAAAGGCAGAGCTTCTTATCTGCTGATGTGACGCCTTTAAAAGAAAAAGGAGGTGGTAGATTGCTCATTTGTTTGATGTTCAGACATCAGAGTGCTGGTTCTATTCACCTATGGGCAGAACGGGAGACTACGGTGGCTATTTACCTTGTCATGTATCTGTAAGTGTATCCTAATAAATTCTTGTTACCTGTCTAAATGGGCTCTCGTGGATTTACCAACATTTTGCACCCTGTGTGTGGCTAAACCAACAGCCACTTGAATCCAGCTCACAGTCAGCCCTTGTGACCTGCCAGCTGTTTTGAGGACAGGTGTACATTCCCAAACACCATCTTTTGAAATTCCCACTCTGCCAGACTCTCTGTGACTACAGGCATTTCCAGCTTCCAGGCTCATGATAGTGCCACCATGCCCATCCCAGGGAAAAAGCTATCCATAAAAAATTATCAAACCAAAAAAAAAAATCTGATCTATGGGTCCCTCCCAACAGATTTTGTTTTCTCAGTGTTATGGATTATTGCCGTCTGTTGGGGATTGGTTATAAGTTACAATAGGGCTGGGGTGGAACAATGAAGTTTAGACTCAGGAATCTCTTTTGGAATAGAAAAAGGGGAAATAGATAGTATAGGATAATAAGGTAGATTAGTATATATACTTGTAAACTATTTTAGCAATTATTAGTTTTAGACAATCTATATTGGTATAGATTTTTATATATTAATACATATGTAAAAGTATTTTTGCATTCCTGTCTAATATAATTTGTATATTGATACTAATTTAAAATTATATTGGTCATATTGTGTATATTCCTATTTCTGTTTACAATGTTTTTGTACAGAAATGAAAAATAATTTTTGTCATACTGTATGTATGTTTCTATTTCTGCTTAAGATATTTTATATATTGATACAAATTAATGATATTTTTGACATATTGCACTATGCATTTCTACCTCTGATCAAGATATTTCTATATATTGTTACAGTTTCAAGGTCATTGTCTTCACGCTGCATATATGTTTAAAGACTGTTTATTTTTATAATATGAAGCTTTAGTCTTTAAGCTATATAAGTTAATAATAATTACAGGCTGATAGTTGCCCATATTAATCCTACTTATAGTTATGTTAGGTTCTCTAGAGGCACAGAGATGTACTCCATATAGACAGGTAATCTTCAAACATCTCAAAGACCTACAGAATATGGCATTTAATGTTTCAATAATTTAGAATTCTGTTAATGTTAGACTTAGTTAGTGCTTCTGATAGCACTGATTTGTGAGAGAATGATGGGCACCAAAGACACCTCATATGGAGCTTGTTTTCTTCTTGGCAAAACTAGCCTACTGGGCAAAGAACTGCCTTTGCATTGACTGCTGACAGTAAGTATGCTGTCTGATCTGGACAAGCAGGATACAAGGAAATGTTGATGTGAGCCACAAGTATGATACAGTAAAAGCACAGCTGACAGATCTCTGGACAGATTCACAGGAGTGTGATCTTATGGAGAACCCAGTTTGCAAGGCTTCAGAAACACTTGTCTTTTGGTAGTCATTGCCAGTTCTGTAGAAATCTTGTGAAATCATGATAATTCTCCCTTCCACAATGGGATTCATCCCAAAATATGCCAGCAGAGTATAAATCATTCTTTAAATCTGACTTTTCTTGTACTGGCAGCTAGATACCTTTCCCCACTGGGGCCCTGGTATGAAAGCATTCACTCAGCCAAAATTTTGTTTTCATAGTCAAATATACATAAAGCTAGTTTCCCACAATTATCCTATTAACAGGACTTAATGACAAGAAAGGAGCCATAAGTAGGAAACACTGAGCAGAGAGACAGTATGTCTGCTCTTACTGATAAACAGGTCTCGGTGACCCTGAATTCTCTAACAGCCAACTCAGGAGAAAATAATCTTCTGGCCTTTGCTCTACCTTAACAAGCTATTAATATTCTGTACTTACCTTCACCTTTCATTTGACACAAGCTCCTAGTGTAGGAAATTAACTGTTTGTACCTTTACCTCTAAAATATATAAGAAAAATATGCAGGTCATTAAACCAACCCCAGAGAAAGAAATTCCTTCTCACCTGAGTGCCAGTGGATACAGTTCCAGGATGCTTGGCCTGGGGGGCAAACTCCATCCTAATTCTCACAGTACCTTCCAGGGAGCTTTGCTTCCATGCCCTTTCTGAGACATAAGGCACCTACCTTCTCAGTCACTTGTCCATCCTGTTAACCCTAAAAAATAAATGCTTGTTATATCTGTAGGTGAAAGACCCTCCAAGAGTGTCTTTCCTCTGGGGAGACCCTTCCCAAGGAACAGCGAGACCACTTGTACGGATGCAAACAGCAAGAGGTTTATTCAGATACACAGGTACCTGGGGCGACAAAGTCTCTCAGAGGACTTGTGCGCCTCCAGGTTGGGGTAATGGGTTTATATATGTTTTGGGGAGCAAAAAGCGCAGTACAGAAGCGAGAAGCATAGTTACAGGGTTTTCATTGGTCAGTTTGAATGTGGCCGAGTTCAGGTCGGGACAAGGTCTCTAGTTCCCGAGAATTCAGATATGGGCTGCCTTGGCTCTTATCTAGGGCAGACTTCACCGTTCCTCCCCGCCTGGGACAGACGGTGCCTAGCCATATTCTCGGTATTCCCATTCCTCCCCCGGCCCAGCCACAGGTGTCTCTAGCTCGTTTTGGCAGCTTTTAAACTGCTCTTTGTTCAAACCCTGAATATTCAGTACAAGCCTTGTAAAATGGCGTTACCGGTGCTAAGTCGTTTAATAAGCTGGGTGGGGGGTCTTTCATAGGTATATAAACTGAAAACTGTGGGATGGGCAGAAACAGTGAAGAGGAGCAACAAGGAACAATGAAGAATATCAAGAAAAAACATCAAAAGGGAAACATCAAGAGAGCATGGAAAAAAATAAATGGGATGTAATAAAAAAATTGTGAGGTAATTTATTTTGTTTATGCTCAGATATCTTAGCCAGTTTTCGCCTGCTATATTCCTCCTGAATTCTGAGAGGTTTAGTGGAGTTTAACCCTGACATAAACCTTGATAAAAAGTGACTGCTGAACCTCGCCAAGATAGGACAGGACACTCTTTCAAATTTTTCCTCTACTGAAAATGGTCTCTCAGATATTTTAGGCCTACAGCCAAATCTGGTTGCCTCAATGTTACAGAGAGACTTTGAGTGACTATCTAATTAGCTAGCTGTTTCTGTCATTTCTTGAATCATTTGGCAGTCACTTGCTTGCACTTCCTGCTTCCTCAGGTAATATAATTTTCCTTAGCAGGTCTTTGATGGGGTTAAAGACTAGATAGTCACAGTTACTATCCTCTCATATCTTAGCTAAGACATTTTTAGGTACAAGACTTAGACTCCTCAGATATGACAATTAAGAATTAGAGTTCAACAACACAAACTACAAAAAAGTCTAAAAACTCATGAAAACTGATCAATTCTCAGCTGAACCACCTATGAGTAACAGAAAAAATAAAGAAATTGAAGACTTTCTATAATTAAATGAAGATGAATCCATAACATACCCAAACTTAAGGGACACAATAAAAGCAGTGCTAAGAGGAAAGTTCACAGCATTAAGTGTCTACTTCAAGAATTTGGAGAACTTTCACACTAGAGACTTAATAGCACACCTGAAAGCTCTAGAACAAAAAGAAGCAAACTCACCCAGGAGGAGTAAATGACAGGAAATAATCAAACTCAGGGCTGAAATCAATAAAATTGAAGCAAAGAGAACAATATAAAGAATCAATGAAACAGGGTTAGTTCTTTGAGAAAATCAACAAGATAGACAAACCCTTATCCAAATTAACCAAAAGGCAGAGAAAGAAATTAATCCAAATGAACAAAATCAGAAACAAAAACGGGATATAACAACAGACTCTGAGGAAATATTAAGAATCTTTAGGTCATACTTCAAAAACCTACACTCTACAAAATTAGAAAATCTAAAAGCAATGGACAAATTTCTTGATAGGTTCCACATACGAAATTTAAATCAACACGAGAAAGGCAATTTAAATGGACCCATAATATCTAGAAGGTACTTGCCAAGCATGTATGAGGACTAGGCATGCGTTTGAATGGATTTCTTAAACTTATGATATTTTTAATTTGTGAGTTAATGGAAATAAAATAAATTTATTGATAAAAAGTCTCTCCCTCCCCCCTTGCAAAAACAGCCCAGAGCCAGATGGTTTCAGAATTTCAAAGAAGATCTAATATCAAAACTCCTCAAATTGCTCTGTACAATAGAAACAGAAAGAATATTGCCTATTTTTTAATGAGGTCACTATTAATCTAATATTGAAGACATACAAAGATGCAACAAATAAAGAGAACTACAGAGTAATCTCCCTCATTAATATTGATGCAAAAATACTCAGTAAAGTAATGGCAAACCAAATCCAAGAACACATACACACACACACACACACACACACACACACACACACAATCATCTACCATGATCAAGTAGGCTTCATCCCAGAGATACAGGCATGATTCATCATATGAAACTCTGTCAATATAATTCACAATTTAAGCAAACTGAAAGAAAAAAACCACATACTCATCTTATTAGATGCTGAAAAGGCCTTTGACAAAATCCAACAGCACTTTATGATAAAGGTTCTGGAGAGAACAGGGTTACAAGGAACATACCAAAATGCAACAGAAGCAATATACACCAAGACAACAGCCAACATCAAGTTTAATGGAGAGAAACTCAAAATGATACCATGAAAATCAGGGACAAGACAAGGATGTTCACTCTTTCCATACCTATTCGATATTGTACTTGAGGTTCTAGCTAAAGTGATAAGGCAACAAAAGAAGATCAAGGGGATACAAATTGGAAAGGAAGAAATCAAACATTCCCTATTTGCAGATAATATGATAGTATATATAAATGACCCAAAAAATTCTTACAGGGAACTCCTACAAATGATAAACACCTTCAGTAATATGTTAGTGGATACAAATTAACTGAAAAAAATGTAACTCTAGCTCCCTCCCCTCTTTGGCGGCATAGGACCTCCCAGCTCAGCCTCCTCGGGCGCTGGGACGGAACCCGAATTGGGAGGGCATAGGGGAGGGCGGTAGTTCCTTTGTCTCCATAGCCTGTCTGCAGCAAGCAGGGTGGGCCCTTTGTTTGCGAGCTACCCAAGCAGCTCGGAGTTTTGATCTGGGCACCGGGAGAGACATCATTGGGGTGAGTGAGTGTGGCGGCAGCTGGGAACAGGGAACTCAGACGTTCCTCATCCCTCCTACACTTCCTGGTCATCCTGCAGGGGCTGTACTGCCCAATACCTCCTCTCTCTTCCTATCCCACCCAGCTTACATCCAGAACCCCCCACCCCCTGTCTCCCTCCCTCCCTCCCCTCTTTGGCGGCATAGCACCTCCCAGCTCAGCCTGCTCCAGTGCTGGGACCAAATCCGAATCAAGAGGGCATAGGGGACGGCGGTAGTTCCTTTGTCTCCATAGCCTGCCTGCAGCAAGCAGGGTGGGCCCTTTGTTTGCGAGCTACCCAAGCAGCACAGAGATCCAATCTGGACACCAGGAAAACCATCACTGGGGAGTGACATCACTGGGAAGGTACATCAGTGGGCAAGAAGACCTGATCCTGTAAAAGAAGATCCAAAGGGGAGTATTGGGAGGAAAAGATGGGCAGGCGCCAATGAAAGAATTCACCCAACAATCTGAAAAACAACATGAAACCACCAGAACCCAGCGACCACAAAACAGGAGGACATGAACACCTTAATCAAGAAGAAGTAGAAAAAAACTGACTTTATGAAAGTGATAGAGGCCCTTAAACAGCATATAAAAAATGCCCTTATAGAAATGGATGAGAAGTATAACAGAAAGTTTGAGGATTTGAGTAAATCAGTGAATGATACCCTAGGAAACCAAGGAAAAACAATCAAGCAGATAATGGAAACAGTTCAAGACTTGAAAACTGAAATGGAGGCAAAGAAGAAAACACAAACAGAAGGCCGGCTGGACATGGAAAATCTGGGTAAACGAATAGAGACTACAGAAACAAGCATAACCAGAAGAATACAAGAGATAGGAGAAAGAATCTCAGATTCTGAAAATAACATAGAGAAAATAAACACACTGATCAAAGAAAACAGCAAGTCCAACAAACTCTCATCACAAAACATTCAGGAAATATGGGACACAATAAAAAGACCAAACCTAAGAATAATTGGAGTAGAACAAGGAGAAGAAGTGCAGCTCAACAGTCCAGAAAATATACTTAATAAAATTGTAGAAGAAAACTTTCCCAACCTGAAGAAAGATGTATCTATGAAGGTTCAAGAAGCATACAGAATACCGAATAGGCTGAATCAAAAAAAAAACATCCCCTCGCCATATAATAATCAAAACACAAAGCATACAGAATAAAGAAAGAATATTAAGAGCCGCAAAAGGAAAAAGGCCAAGTTACTTATAAAGGTAAACCTATCAGATTGACACCTGACTTCTCTATGGAAACCATGAAAGCCAGAACGTCCTGGATAGAAGTACTGCAGAAGCTAAGAGACCATGGATGCAAGCCCAGACTACTATATCCAGCCAAGCTTTCGTTCACTATAAATGGAGAAAACAAAATTTTCCAGGATAAAAACAAATTTAAACAATACTTAGCCAGAAATCCAGCCTTACAGAAAATGATGGAAGGAAAATCATTAACCAAGGAGTCCAACAATGACCACAATAACTCAGACATCTAGAGACTCTTCACCAGCGCAAATCAAAGAAGGAAAACACACAAACCCTACTACTAAAAAAGTGACCGGAGTTAACAACCACTGGTCATTAATATCACTTAATATCAATGGACTCAACTCACCTATAAAAAGGCACAGGCTAAGAGATTGGATATGAAAAAAGGGTCCAACATTCTGCTGTTTACAAGAAACACACCTCAACCACAAAGACAGGCACCTACTCAGAGTAAAGGGCTGGGAAAAGGCTTATCAAGCAAATGGACCTAAGAAACAAGCAGGTGTGGCCATACTAATTTCTAACAAAGTTGACTTCAAACTTAAATCAATCAGAAGAGATGGAGAGGGACATTTTATACTCATAACAGGAACAATTCATCAGGATGAAGTCTCAATCCTGAATATCTATGCTCCTAATATAAAAGCATCCACGTACGTAAATGAAACATTACTAAAACTCAAGGCAGCCATCAAACCGCACACACTAATAGTAGGAGACTTCAACACTCCTCTCTCACCAATGGACAGGTCAATCAGACAGAAACCTAACAGAGAAATTAGAGAATTAATGGAGGTAATGAAGCAAATGGACTTAACAGACATCTATAGGTTATTCCACCCAAAGAGGAAAGAATATACCTTCTTCTCTGCAGCTCATGGAACCTTCTCGAAAATTGACCACATACTTGGTAACAAAGCGAACTTACACAGTTACAAAAAAATATTAGTAACCACTTGTGTCTTATCAGATCACCATGGATTAAAGTTAGAATTCAACAACAATGATACCCCCAGAAAGCCTACAAACTCATGGAAACTGAACAGTCAACTACTGAACCATACCTGGGTTAAGGAAAAAATAAAGAAAGAAATTAAAGTCTTCCTTGAATTCAATGAAAATAAAGAAACAACATACTCAAACTTATGGGACACTATGAAAGCAGTCCTAAGAGGAAAGTTCATAGCACTAAGTGCCCACTTAAAGAAAACAGAGAAAGCACATATTGGAGACTTAACAGCCCACCTGAATGCTCTTGAAAAAAATGAAGCAGACTCACCTAGGAGGAGTAGAAGACTGGAAATAATCGAACTGAGGGCTGAAATAAAAAAAATAGAAACACAGAAAACAATCCAAAGAATCAATGAAACAAAAAGCTGGTTCCTGGAGAAAATCAACAAGATTGATAAACCTCTATCCAAACTAATCAAACAGCAGAGAGAGAATACGCAAATTAATAAGATCAGAAATGAAAAGGGGGACATAACCACAGACACAGAGGAAATTTAGAGAATCATTAGATCTTACTACAAAAGCCTGTATGCCACAAAACTGGAAAATGTAAAAGAAATGGACACTTTTTTAGATAAATACCATATACCAAACTTACACCAGGACCAGGTGAACAATCTAAACAGACCTGTTGGTTGCGAAGAATTAGAAGCTATTATCAAAAACCTCCCTACCAAAAAAAGCCCAGGACCAGATGGTTTCAATGCGGAATTCTACCAGAACTTCCAAGAAGACCTAATACCTATACCCCTTAATGTATTCCACAATATAGAAACAGAAGGGTCATTACCTAATTCCTTTTATGAAGGTACAGTTACTCTGATACCAAAACTACACAAAGACTCAACCAGGAAAGAGAATTACAGGCCAATCTCACTCATGAACATCGACGCAAAAATCCTCAACAAAATACTGGCAAACCGAATCCAAGAACACATCCGAAAAACTATCCATCATGATCAAGTAGGCTTCATTTCTGAGATGCAGGGCTGGTTCAACATACGAAAATCTATCAATGTAATCCAGCATATAAATAAACTGAAAGAAAAAAACCATATGATCATTTCATTAGATGCTGAAAAAGCATTTGACAAAATTCAACATCCATCTATGTTAAAAGTCTTGGAGAGATTAGGGATACAAGGGTCATACCTAAATATAATAAAAGCTATATACAGCAAGCCGACAGCTAACATCAAATTAAATGGAGAGAAACTCAAAGCCATCCCGCTTAACTCAGGAACACGACAAGGCTGTCCACTCTCGCCATACCTCTTCAATATAGTGCTTGAAGTTCTAGCAATAGCAATAAGACAACATAATGGGATCAAGGGGATTCGAATTGGAAAGGAAGAAGTTAAACTTTCGTTATTTGCAGATGATATGATAGTGTACTTAAGCGACCCCCAAAACTCCACCAAAGAACTTTTAAAGCTGATAAACAGCTTTAGTAATGTGGCAGGATACCAGATCAACTCCAAAAAATCAGTCGCCTTTTGATAAAGGAGCTAAAAGTATACACAAAGGATATGGAAGCAGAGAGGGAAATCAGAGAAGCTTCACCATTCACGATAGCCACAAACAGCATAAAATATCTGGGGGTAAATCTAACCAAGGAAGTGAAAGATCTATTTGACAAGAACTTTAAGGCATTGAAGAAAAAAATTAAAGAGGATACCAGAAAATGGAAGGACCTCCCTTGCTCTTGGATTGGGAGGATCAACATAGTAAAAATGGCAATTCTACCAAAGGCAATTTATAGATTCAATGCAATCTCCATCAAGATCCCATCAAAATTCTTCACAGATCTTGAGAGGACAGTAATCAACTTTATATGGAATAACAAAAAACCCAGGATAGCCAAAACAATCCTATACAACAAAGGATCTTCTGGAGGCATTACCATCCCTGACTTCAAACTCTACTACAGAGCTACAGTAATGAAAACAGTGTGGTACTGGCATAAAAACAGAGAAGTCGACCAATGGAATCGAAGACCCAGATTTTAACCCACAAACCTATGAACACTTCATTTTTGATAAAGGAGCTAAAAGTATGCAATGGAAGAAAGAAAGCATCTTCAACAAATGGTGCTGGCACAACTGGATGTCAACCTGTAGAAGAATGAAAATAGACCCATATCTATCACCATGCACAAAACTCAAGTCCAAATGGATTAAAGACCTCTATATCAGTCCGAACACACTGAACCTGATAGAAGAGAAAGTGGGAAATACCCTACAACAGATGGGCACTGGAGATCGCTTCCTATGTATAACCCCAGCAGTACAGACATTAAGGGCAACATTGAATAAATGGGACCTACTAAAACTGAGAATCTTCTGTAAAGCAAAGGACACTGTCACTAAGACAAAAAGGCAACCTACCGACTGGGAGAAGATCTTCACCAACCCCGCAACAGACAAAGGTCTGATCTCCAAAATATATAAAGAACTCAAGAAACTAGACTTTAAAATGCTAATTAACCCAATTAAATAATGGGGCACTGAACTGAACAGAGAATTCTCAACAGAAGAAGACAAATGGCCAAAAGACACTTAAGGTCATGCTCAACTTCCTTAGAAATCAGGGAAATGCAAATCAAAACAACTTTGAGATATCATCTTACACCTGTCAGAATGGCTAAAGTCAAAAACACCACGGATATCCTTTGCTGGAGAGGCTGTGGAGGGAGGGATACCCTCATCCATTGCTGGTGGGAATGCAATCTTGTGCAACCACTGTGGAAATCAGTGTTTCGGTTTCTCAGGAAATTCGGGATCAACCTACCCCTGGACCCAGCAATACCACTCTTGGGAATATATCCAAGAGATGCCCTATCATATGACAAAAGCATTTGTTCAACTATGTTCATAGCAGCATTGTTTGTAATAGCCAAAACCTGGAAACAACCTAGATGCCCTTCAATGGAAGAATGGGTGAAGAAAGTGTGGAATATATACACATTAGAGTACTACGCTGCGGTAAAAAAGAATGACTTCTCGAATTTTGCATGCAAATGGATGGAAATAGAAAACACTTTCCTGAGTGAGGTATCCCAGACCCAAAAAGAGGAACATGGGATGTACTCACTCATAATTGGTTTCTAGCCATAAATAAGGGTCACGGAGACTACAATTGGTGAACCTAAAGAAGCTAAATAGGAAGGTGAACCCAAGGAAAAACATATAGTTATCCTCTTGGCTATGGGAAGTAGACAAAATTGCCAGGGAGAAAATTGGGATCTTGGGGGTTGGGTGGGATTGGAAGTAAGGGGAGATGGGGAGTGAAAAGTGAGAAGGGAAGGGGGGGGGCAACTTGGGGAAACAGGAGGATTGGGAAAAAGGAAGGTTGGACAGGGGAGCACAGAACCACAATTCTTAGTTAAGGGAGCCACATTAGGGTTGGCAAGAGACTTGACCCTAGAGTGGATCCCAGGAGCCCATGGTGATGTCCCCAGTCAGTCCCTGGGGCAGCTGAGGATAGGCAACCTGAAATGACCCTATCCTATAGCAATACTGACGAATATCTTGCATACCACCATAGAACCTGCATCTGGTGATGGATGGAGATAGAGATAGAGGCCCACACTGGAGCACTGGACTGAGCTCCCAAGGTCCCAATGAGGAGCAGAAGGAGGGAGAAGATGAACAAGGAAGTCAGGACCACGAGGGGCGCACCCACCCACTGAGACAGTGGGGCTGATCTATTGGGAACTCACCAAGGCCAGCTGGACTGTGACTGAAAAAGCATGGGATAAAACCGGACTCTCTGAACATGGCGAACAATGAGGGCTGATGAGAAGCCAAGGACAATGGCACTGGGTTTTGACCCTACTTCATGTTCTGGCTTTGTGGGAGCCTAGCCAGTTTGGATGTTCACCTTCCTGGACATGGACGGAGGGGGGCGGACCTTGGACTTTCCACAGGACAGGGAACCCTGAGGGCTCTATGGACTGGAGAAGGAGGTGGGAGGAGTTTGGGGGAGGGGGAGAAGGGTGGGAGGAGGGGGAGGGAAATGGGAGGCTGGGAGGAGGCGGATACTTTTTTTTTCCTTTTCTCAATAAAAAAAAAAATACTAAGTGCTTGTTTTAAAACCCTATTCCAAATAAAGCAAATGTGTTTGGTCAACCAATATTGAAATGAGAGTAAAACAGAATACTTCTCATACAACTTCTGTATAAAGTAGACTGTAATAAATGTGCATAAGGTGCAATGTCCTCAGGGATCATGCACATCCAGCATTTGGTTTAGTGTAAAAGGTAGAACAGTGCTCGTGGGTACAAGACTTAATTACAATATAGGAAACATAATATAGCATTTGTTTATAGAATTTGAAGATAGCAGTCACAATTACAGTGCTCCTGTGCTATTTATCCAAACAGATAAATTTTGAAAACCCAGAGTAAGACAGAAAATATACTCTATGGGATGATGGATGTCTAATCTGCTGTTGTTCACTTGCTGAATTATTGGTATTTCTCTTTCTATATCTGGTGCTTGCCACAAAACTAAACAGACTGATGTTTCCCTGTGAATCCTAGGACATTTTTTATCACAAAATTGAGTAGATCAGAATTTTCAGAGGCCAACGAATAAGAACTGAGGGAGATGGAAACGTGAGTAGTAAGACAGGAGGTCACATCGAGACATGAAGGAGATTGTGCCCTTCTTTGTGCACCGCAATGACTGTAGCTAATGTGCCATAAACTTCACAGTATGTAGAGGAGAATATTTGGAATGCTTGAAACACAGGAATTCGTGGTGGTAGACATAAAGATTATCTAGACTTGGTTATTATGTCATGTATAGATGTATATAGCACTATAAATATATTGTATAATTCAACAGATTCAATTATTATGTGTAAGTTAAAATTCAAATTAACCTTGAAAATAGCAAGAAAAAATCTGTAGACTTTACATGGGCTGGTCTCTTCCCTTTGCATTTTGTGACCAAATGGAAGCTCAGTCTGTGAGGATGTGAGCACCAAAGTGATGAAACAAGTTTTCTTCTGAGTATTTCACTTTGATGGTTTATTTTTCTTGTGATGCCTCGAGGGATATGACTGGGTTTGAAGTGCATTCAGAATCAAGAAAGCTTTTCTTCCTTTCTGTCTCTCAGGAAGCACTGGAGATAATTAGAAAATATCACCCCCTGGAGACTTTTTTTTTTTGGTTTTTCGGAGACTTTTTTAAAAATAAAATCTGTATCTGTCTTTGCTCATGTAGCTAATGCATTATATTTAATTAATCACTAGGTAGAAAATGATCACGGTAAAATATACTCTCAAAGGTATAAGTGGAGCATGACCCATATTAAAGTGTATTTCCCAACTATAACATTCATCGGAAACATTTGTATTACAAGTCTTCTTGGGTACAGGCTTAGAGTAAGAGAGCAGTTGCAAGTGAATTATACCAGAGACTGCCCCAAAAAGATCCACACTCGGACACAAAACTGGAGCTACTGTATGAGTATTATAGTACAAACTATAGTTTTTCTATTTAACACTGCATATGTTATAGATAATAATGTAATTCCATCAGATTACTTTTCCCTTTTTTGTCATACTAGATACATGGAGTTGAAAAATGACACACAAACTTTGAAATTTATTCTCCTGGGAATTTCAGAGGATCCTCTATGGCAACCATTCCTTTTCGACTGTTTTTGTTCATGTACCTGGTCACTCTGCTTGGGAACCTGCTCATTATCATTGCCACAGTTACAGATTCCAGTCTACACACGCCCATGTACTTTTTCCTCTCTAACCTGTCCTTTGCTGACATTTGTTTTACCTCTGTTAGCATCCCAAAGATGCTAGTGAATATTCAGACACAGAACAAGGAGATTATATACGAAGGCTGTATTGCTCAGGTGTACTTTTTCATACTATTTGGAGTTTTGGACAACTTTCTTCTAGCTGTGATGGCCTATGACCGATATGTGGCAATCTGTCACCCTCTGCACTATACAGTCATCATGAATCACCACCTCTGTGGGTTGCTGGTTCTTGAGTCCTGGATCACAACAGCCTTGAATTCCTTGCTACAGAGTTCAATGGCATTGCGGCTGTCTTTCTGTACTGACCTGAAAATTCCCCACTTTGTTTGTGAGCTTTATCAACTGGTTCTACTTGCCTGTAATGACACTTTCCCTAATGACGTGGTGATGTTCTTTGCAGCTGTACTGCTGGGTGGTGGTCCTCTGGCTGGCATCCTTTACTCTTATTCTAAGATAGTTTCCTCCATCCGTGCAATCTCATCAGCACAGGGGAAGTACAAAGCTTTCTCCACCTGTGCATCTCATCTCTCAGTTGTTTCATTGTTCTATTCTACACTCTTGGGTGTGTACCTTAGTTCTTCTGTTACCCAAAACTCACAGTCAACTGCACGAGCATCTGTGATGTACAGTGTGGTCACCCCCATGCTGAACCCTTTCATCTACAGTCTGAGGAATAAGGATCTGATGGGAGCTCTCAGAAGATTTTTCAGAAAGAAGCCATGAAAGAGACATTCGTCACATAGTGCATAATGTCTGGGCAGCGAATACAGGTATCACCACTCCAATCAAATAACTCCAGAGAATTTCCTCTTTCCACTTTTTCTCTAGGATTTGGATTTCTTTTGATGGCTTTACTGATCTTCTGTAGCATCGTTAGCAAGCTTTTTCTTCTCTGTTGTTTAATATTTTCCAGTAGTCTCCTTAGTATCATGTTAGAGGCAATTTGTTGATGCTCATTTATTTTACATAGCCATGAGTTGTGCTGGTACTTTGGAATAAACTGAACTTGATGAGGTCTTTGATATTATTTTACTATAGAAGAAATTCTGTGACTGGTTTTTACTACTTTTCTGTTCACCTTTCTATATTGCTGCCTTAATATATCTTACAGTGTAGACTTCAATGTTATTGCTTTTATATTTGTGTAAGAGCCTAATACTGATTAGGTTCCTGTCTCTATGTTCAATTTTGTGTTCATAAAGCCCATTCTATTCCTTGGTATACAATAGTAGCGAAATATTCTTATAAAATATGCATTGGTGGCTGGGCGGTGGTGGCGCACGCCTTTAATCCCAGCACTCGGGAGGCAGAGGCAGGCGGATCTCTGTGAGTTTGAGACCAGCCTGGTCTACAAGAGCTAGTTCCAGGACAGGCTCCAAAACCACAGAGAAACCCTGTCTCGAAAAACCAATATATATATATATATATATATATATATATATATATATATATATATACACACATTGGTGTGTACTGGTACCATTGCCTGCTATGATACCTGTTCTAACGACATGCTGATGTACTTTCCAGCTGTGCTCACCCCTTTGTTAGCATCCTCACTCTTTTTCTAAGGTAGCTTCATTGTTCCTAAAATCTTTTTACAGTAATATAAATTTGCAACATTAATTGTCTTAAGGTGGTTTCCAAATCAGTTAAGACTTTCTATATCCAAATATTTAATCATACATTAAAATCACAGTAATATACTTTTATGATGTGGGGATATCCTTATGTATATGTGTTATTTTTATTGATTAATGAATAAATCTGCTTTGACCGATGTCAGGGTAGAATATAGGCAGACTGGAAGGTATAGAGAGAGAGTAGGCAGAGTAAGGGAGACAACATGTAGGTGTCTAAGAGAAGCAAGAGTTAACAAACCACAAGCCTCGTGGTAAAATACAAAATAATAGAAATGGATTAATTTAAGATATAAAGCTATCTAGAAATACACTGGAGCTGTTGGTCAAACAGTGTTGTAATTAATATAATTTCTGTGTGATTATTCAGGTCTGGGTGGCCGGGAAACAAACATGCAGTTTCTGTTTGCAAATGTTGATGGAATATTCAGTTTATGATATATGTCTGTTTGTTTCAATGTCAAACCTCAGTGTCCAAACCTAAATAAAGCACTTGTTAAATGGCCAGAAAAAAAATGTAACTCTATTATATACAAATGATAAATGGGCTGAGAAATAAATCAGAGAAACAACACCCTTTACAATAGCCATAAGAAATATAAAATATCTTGGGGTAACTCTAACCAAACAAGTGAAAGACTTATATGACAAGAATTTTAAGTCTGTGAAAAAAGAAATTAGGGAAGGAATCAGAAAATGGAAAGATCTTCCATGTTCATGAATTTGTAGGATCAACATAGTAAAAATGGAAATATCACCAAAAACCCCTACAGATTCAATGCAATCCCCATTAAAATCCTAAAACTATTCTTCACAGATATCATAATAACAGTAATCAATTTCGTATGGAAACAAAAACCCAGGATAGCTAAAACAATCATGTCTAATAAAGGAACTTCTGGAGGTATCACTATCCCTGACTTCAAAGTCTATTATAGAGCTATAATAATAAAAGCAGCTTGATATTGGCATAAAATAGTCATGTGGATCAATGGAATTGACTTCAAGACCCTGACATAAATCTACACCCCTATGAATGCCTGATTTTTGCAAAGAAGCCAAATATACAATGGAAAAATAAAGCATCTTCAACAAATCATAATTAATTTTGACATATAGAGAAATGCAAATAGATTCATAGCTATCCCCATGCAAAAACTCAAGTCCAAGTGGATCTAAGACCTAAGCATGAGTCCAGTTACACTGAACCTGATAGAAGTGTAAATAGGAAGCAGCCTTGAATGCATTGGCACAGAAGACCACTTCCTGAATATAAACCCAGTAGCACAGACACTGAGATTGAGAATTAGTAAATGGGACCTCCTGAAACTGAAAAATTTCTGTAAGGCAGAAGACAAAATAATTTTGTCAATAAGAAACATGGCAGCTTACAGAATGGGAAAAGATGTCACCACCCCTCATATGCAGAGGACTGACAACCAAAATAAAGAACTCAAGGAGCTAGATATCAAAATACCAAATAATTCCATTAACAATGGGGTACAGATTTAAACAGAGATTTCTCAAAAGAAGAGTCTTGAATGGTCAATGTACACTTTTAAAAGTGTTCAACATCCTTAGTTATCAGGAAAATGCAAATCAAAACAAATCTGTAACACTTTACTATATTACACCTCTAAGAATATAGTATGAATATAATATGGCCAAGATTGAAAGTGCTAATGACCGAATATGTTGGAGAGAATGTGGATTTAGGGGAACACTCCTTCATTGCTGGTGGGGATGCAAACTTGTACAGCCACTTTGGAAATCAGTATGGTAGGAAAAAACAGAAAATTGGGAATCAATCTACCTCAAGACCCAGTGATACTGCTCTTGGGCATATACTCAAAGGATGTTAACCATATTCATACCACAAAGATACTTGCTCAACTATGTTCATAGAACCATTATTCATAATAGTCAGAACCTGGAAAAAAATGATACCCCACAACTGAAAATGGATAAAAAGTGTGATATAGCTACAGAATTGAGTATTACTCAGTGGAATAAAGCAGTGACACCATGAAATTTGCAGGTAAATGGAATTAGAATAAAATCATTCTGAGTGAGGTAACCCAGACCCAGAAAGACAAACATGGTATGTATTCATTCATAAATGGGTATTAGATGTAAAACAAAGGATAACCAGGCTACAGACCTCAGGCCCAGAGAAGCTATGTAACAAGGAGGATCCTAAGAGGGACATATGAATCTTTTTGGGAAAAAGAAATAGATGGATGTCATTGGTAAATAGGGGGCAATAGAGTAGAGGGGAGTGGTAGGGGGATAGGAACATTGATATAGGTATGAATAATTTGCATTGGTATGGATCTTAAGGTCAATTTTGTTATATGTATATGTATTTCTGATCTTTATTAAGGTATTGTGATTGTGTAGTTTATTTAAAAATGTAATGTATAATTAGGAAATATAGGTTGTTAATGGATAATCATCAATAATAGTCAAGTTGTAGTCATGTTAGTTAGATTTTCTAGATATATAGAGATGTATTTCAGTTAGATAGGCATTCTTCATATCTTTCAAAGACTGTAGAATATGGCATTTAAAATATTTTAATAACTTAGGGTTTTTCATGGCAATGAGACACGTCTGCTCCTGGCAGCACCAATCTACTTCAAGAGGAAGATGGGTATCAAAGAGGCTCCTTATGGAGTTTGATAGCCATTTGGGCAAGAAACTGCTCTTGCCTGGACTGTTGCATAAAATGGACACAGAGAACCCACAGAGAGAGGACTGCTGAACTTGCCTAAAGGTAAGATGGTCTTTTGGGGTTCCTGATTCATGAAAGAGTCTGTGAGACATTCTGCAGGACACAGCAGAAAGTGACTGAACTGTCTTTGGAATTTCCTGCTTCATGGAAATGTCTGCTGGATACTATGGGCCTATAGGCCAAAGATGGATGCCCCAACGGTACAGAGGAACTTTGGATGACTGTCCAGGCAGCGAGTTGTCTCTGTCATTTCTAGAGTTTTGGAAGTTGCTTACTTCTTGTTTGCTTAGGAAATATTATATTCTTCTGGAGTCTTTGATGGAGTTGAAGAATGGTTAATTATAGTTATAGTTTTCCTTAGTTATGATAAAAGATAAAATAGATAAAAATATTGTAACTGTAATTCTTGCTTTATAACTGTTTTTGTTATATGTAATTTTACTTTGTTAAAGTTAAAGCCTTTCTTTTTTGTTTAAACAGAAAAGGGGAAAATGATGGAGGTGGGTCTTGTATCTTATCTGTTGCTTTCATTGGTTAACTAATAAAGAAAACTGCTTGGCCCTCTGATAGGGTAGAATTTAGATAGGCGGAGTAGACAGAACAGAATGCTGGGAGAAAGAAGCTGAGTCAAGCAGTCACCATGATTCTCCCACTCCAGACAGACACAGGTTAAGATCTTTCCTGGTAAGCCAGCTCGTGGGCTACACAGATTATTAGAAATGGGTTAGATCAATATGTAAGAGCTAGCCAATAAGAGGCTAGAGCTAATGGGCCAAGCAGCGTTTAAAAGAATACAGTTTCCGTGTAATTATTTCGGGTATAAAGGTAGCCGTGTGGGCAGCTGGGTGCCAGGGACACAGCCCCGCCACTCTTATTACTACAGAACATGAGGGATCAGGATGGTGGAGATGGGGGTAGGGCAGAGGGGGAGAGTAATGAAAGAAATGTCTTGATAGAGGGGGGCCATTATGGGGTTTGGGAGAATCCTGGTACCAGGGAAACTCTCAGGAATACACAGGATGAACCTAGCTAAGACTCCTAGCAATAGTGGAAAGGGTGCCTGAACTGACCTTCCCCTGTAGTCAGATTTATAACTACCCTAATTGTCATCATAGAGCCTTCATCCAGTATCTGATGGATGCAGATGCAGAGATCCACAGCCAAGCACTGGGCTGAGCTCTGGGAGTCCAGTCGAAGAGAGAGTGGCGGGATTATATGAGCAAGGGGGAGAGTCAAGATCATGACAGAAAACCCAGAGACAGCTGACCTCTACTTGAGGGAGCTCATGGACTCTGGCTGGACAGCTAGGGAGCCAGCATGGGAGCAACCTAGCCCTCTGTATCTGGGTGACAGTTGTGTACCTTGATCTTTTGTGGGGCCCCTAGCAGAACCAGGACCTGCTCCTGATGTATGAGCTGACTTTGGAACCTATTCCCTATGTTGTTCAGCCTTTATGCAGTGTGGAAGAGCTTGGTCCTGCCTCAACTTGACATTCAATGCTTTGTTAATTCCCAAGGGAGACGTTACCTCATCTGAATGGAGATGGAGGAGTTGATGGGTGTGAGTAGAAGTGAGGTTGGGAGTGGGAATGGGAGAAGAAGAGGGAGGGAAAATTATGGTTTGTATGTAAAATAAAATAAAGGAAAAACATAATGGTAATAAACCTTTGCTCAACACACAAGTGACAAAGAATTAATATGCAGAATATACAAAGAACTAAAGAAACCACCAAAAAAAAGACACCCTAAACATGAGCTAATAAAATGAACATAGTTCTCTAAGATAAACTGCAAATGGTCAATTAATGTATGGCTATCCTTCTTCCTCATAGCAATCCTCAAGAATTAAAACTCTTGTGATTTTCAAATTATTTTGAAAACATTTTTTTATAATTTTTTATACACAATATGGGAAGGTTTCTAAAGAAGTACAGAATTTAAGAAGACTTCCAAAACCAAATGAGGAGACAATTTATACAATTTGATACTACCATTTTGCAATACATTTATACTATCAAATAGGAAGTTATCTGGAGACAAATGAAGAGCAATTTGCCTCTGAGGAAATCATATTTGCAAAATTTACTTTATTAATAACTTTTAGTTTGGTCTTTTCTTTTTATTCTTTTGGAAGTAAAGGAGATTAAAGCCAAGGCTCAGTTTATTGGGATTGTTTTGAAGTTTCCTTCATTCAAATCTCATAAATATTTACTGTTTACTCACAACGTCATTTTTTTCACCAAACTGTCAACATTAGGATTATAACCATTAGTTTTTTTCAGAACTATATACACAGAGAATGAATGCCTCTATTTTGTATGTGTAATTCAGAATGTTCCTTATCTACCATGTTGACACATGTGGGATGATTGAAAACTAGTACCTAATACAAATGCTTTTTTCTCTGTCCATCACTCAGCTTCCACAAGAAAACTCAAACTTTTTAATTTAGTCACAAATGAGACCAAGATTGTATACTATTTATGTAAACAGATTCATGTATTTATACTGACCTAAAAAAAATAACTTGCCCAGGTCTGACTTTGCATGCTTGTATGTTTTGATGATAGTTGAAAAGCAAAGTGTAAAGAAAGGGTGGGTGTGGTAGCCCATACCTTTAGTACCAGCACTAGGGATGCAGGGGCAGGCAAATTTGTTAACTCAAAGACAGTCTGGTTTAGACAAAAAGGTCTAGGCCAGCCAAGACTACATAGTGAAAAACTGTCTTAAAGCAAACAAACAAACCAGAAACCCATGGCCAGATATTAAACAAAGAGACCTTGGAATACACAGCTCTGAATAGGATGTCTCCATCAAATCCCTCTCCTCAAAGCTCAGAAGAGAACCCTGAAGAAGAGACACAAAGAGTGTAAGAGCCAGAAGGAATCTGGGCCACCAGAACAAGACCCTCTAAATCAACTGACCAAAGCTCATATGAACTCAGAGACTGAAGTAGCAGGTCCTTTGCATATATATTATAGCTTCCAGATCAGTATTTTTATGAGACTCCCGAGTGTGTAAACAAGTGAGCCTTTGATTTATGTGCTTGCTCTTGGGACTCTTTCCATTTTGTTGGATCGCCATGTCCAGCCTCGATGTGGTTGTTTGATTTATATCTCTTAGAAAAACATTCTTTTCTAATGAGAAGGTGGATCTTGAGAGGGGAGGTGGGAAGGAAATGGGAGGAGAGGGAAGGGAAACTGCAATCAGGATACAGTGTATGAGAAAAGAATTTATTTTTAATAAAAGGGGTAAAAAAGTATAAAAAGGAGAGGAAAGCTGGATTTTTTTTTGACAGCAATGATAGACTGAACTGACTTTCTGATGAGTATGAATAGCATTCGTGATCTGTAGTGTGGCTATCATGTGTTCAAATGCACAAAACTGGTACTATTCAGATTATGCACAATGAATAGTTTATTTAAAAAAAACAACTTTTTAAAAACTAACTTTACATCAAGTGATAGAAGCATTATTAACAGTGTAGGCCAGGGGTTAGTGATCAGCAGTTTGTGTGTATTAAACACACCTCATTGACATTTTTTCCTTTACCATAATTTATTTGAAAGCTACCTTGTAAATCTTGTAATGCTAAGAGGTATTGATAGTGATGGGAAACAAAGTCCAGTATACTTTCTGAAACACTAGATGAAGGCGAAAAACAAGTCCACACAACTAGGACTGCAATCCTATAAAAGCCAATCTTCTGGAACTTCTTATGTAGACTAGGCAGGACTTGAATTCAGAGATCCTTCGAGTGTTGGGATTAAAGGTGTGTGTCATTGTGTCCCGAAACTGGCATCTTTAAAATGGGATTAACTTGTACATATTAATTACTTCCTCAACAATAAGAAAACCAAACGATACTGAATTGTAAATCAGTTTATTTATGTGCATGTGTGCGCTTGTATGGGCGCAGGTGTCCTGGGAGGTCAGATGTGTCGGATATGACTGTGAGCTGCTGGACATAGGTTCTAGGATTAATGTTGACTCCAATGCAGTATCAACACAGGATCCTTTAACAGCTGAGCCATTATAGTGCACAACATTCCTTAATACTAGTAATAGTTACAGCGCTTAAGTATACTTATAATGAGTTATGGCATGTAAAAAGCACTAAAAAATCTTATTTGGGATTGGTGTAGGGCTCAGGGGGTAAATCTCTTGACCCCCCCCCCTCTCTCTCTCATATACACACACACACAAACACACACCAAAATGCAAAAAAAAAAAACTTATTTGGAGAAAATAGACATCACAAAATACAACCATAGTATCTAAGTTTGAGAAAACTGGAGTGCTCATTCAAATACGTGGAAATTGCCAAGGAATTAACAATGAGAAGTTTTTTAAAAAAAGAATCTACTATGTAATGACACCCAGAAAAATACTAACACTGATACATTTTCAATTTCATATCGAATACAACTATTCAAAAACTACCCAGTGGGCTAGTGAGATGGTTCAGCAGCAAGCCCATAAGCCTGAAGACCTAAATCCACCTTCAGGGCTTGCATGGTAAAAAGAGTTGTCCTCTGACATCCAAATGTGCACCCGAAACACTTATGCCCAAACACATACATGCCAACACATAACTGCAATTTTAAGAAGCATTTACTAGTATAGTCTACCAGATAATAAATACATTTCAATCCAACAAATCCAATATAGCTGTACAGTAAAGGGTAAAGCATTACCTCATGATTTAAAAAACAACAACCATAAAAAATACTCATTAAACTGATGGAAATGCAATTGACTTGCCAAAGTCCATCTCCACAATTCAGTTTATGTTCTTGCTCCTTAAGGTGGTGTCTTCATGGCCTTCAAATGTGAGCTCAGTTTTACTCAGCTCTTTGAGCAGCAGGGCCGACAGGCGTGTGCAATCATACTAAAATTATTCACTAACTTATACTTTCAATGAAAAAGAAAGTAAAGTCAAAAAAGTCTTGAGTAAGAATAGGCAAATGCTGTAAACACGCATAACTTTTACTTAATTTCTTTCAGGTTTTATTTAGGGATATTTATTTACATAAACTAATTTGCTCAAGATATCCACATTTCTTACTTTTATAAGATTCAATTACAAAAGAAAATCACAACATTCTTTCTTTTTCTGAGACTCATGTAGCTCAAGATGACCTTGAAATAGTTCTGTGAAAGAGTCTCACTTTCTCTTTCTTTCTGTTTTTTTTTTTTTTGAGTTGGGGTCTGAGTATCCCTGGCTGACCTGGACTGCAGAGAGATTTGCCTTCCTCTGCCTCCCAATTAATGGGATTAAAGATGTGTGCCACCACACATGGGTCTCTCCTATGACAATTTAATTTGTTTGGAACTGGTTTTCTTAAGTTTCATGAATTGTATCCATGCCCTCTGTATTCAGTGTTGCGATTTTCTATAATCTATCCCCTATACCAAGTGTTGGAATAAAAGGCATACATTATGATGTCTGGTGCAAGAGTAGGTGTTCATCCTATGTTCACTTGCACAGATGGGGAAAATTATACTTATGCTGATTTTATATTATCGCCAGTATATTTTCATGTTTTTATTTAAAGATATATGTGTATATTTTTCCTGTATGTATGTGTGTGCAACATTCAGAAGGCATTGGACCAACTGCAGCTGAAGTTACATAACTGTGATCCACCATGTGGTTGTTGTAAATTATACCCAGGTCATCTACAAGCACAGCAAGTACCCAACCACTGAGCTCTCAAGCCCAATCTTGCTGTGGGACAATGGTCTGTACCCTGTCACTTGTGTTTTAAATAAATGCTGAATGGCCAGTAGCCAGGCAGGAAGTATAGGCAGGGCAACCAGACAGGAAGTATAGGCGGGGTGAGAACAGGAGAATTTGGGGAAGAGGAAAGGTTCAGTCTGCAGTCCTCACCCAGACACAGAGGAAACCAGACGCAGAGCAAGCAAGATGTGTGACTGCCTCGCCGAAAAAGGTACCAAGCCACGTGGCTAACACAGACAAGAATTATTGGCTAATATAAGTTATAAGAGTTAATAAGAAGCCTGAGCTAATAGGCCAATCAGTTTGTAATTAATGTAGGCCTCTGTGTGATTCTCTTGGACCTAACGGCTGCCAGCCCGGGCGGGACAGAATCCTCCATCAACACATCTCTCCATTTGTTTTTGGAGAAAGTATACACAGGAAAGTACAAAATGTGAAACTTACATAAGAAACCTCACTCACAAGAAAAGCAAGACAGAGGCTGGTGGGGTAGCTTAGAAGGGAAAGGAACTTGTTGCCAAGCTTGAGGACCTGAGCTCCATCCCTGGGATTCACACAATGGAAAGAGAACTGATTCCAGCAAGTTATCTGCTGAGCTCCAGATTTACACCAGAGCATTGGTGAATCCTTGTCCAACACTTCATGCAAATAGATAAATAAGTAAACAAATAAATAAAATTTACACCAGAGCATTGGTGTATTCTTGTCCAACACTTCATGCAAATAAATAAATAAGTAAACAAATAAATAAAATTTACACCAGAGCATTGCTGTATTCTTACCCAACACTTCATGCAAATAAACAAACAAATAAGTAAATGATAAATATTTTAAAAAGCAGGTTGATTATTGTTACACATTGTTTACACAAGTATAAGCTCTACCCACTGGGTTTCTTTTCACTGTGAGATCTTTCATGTCTTTGAAGGTATGAGAAATACACAAACTCTTTCCCACATGGATTACACTTGTAGAATTTCTCTCTAGTAGTGTGAGTTCTTTCATGTATTTGGAGGGATGTGGAAAAAGGGAATGCTTGCCCACACTCCACACATACATATGGCTTCTCTTTAGTGTGTGTTTTCTCATGCCTGTAATTAGCACTGGAATGGGTGAAGGTTTTTCCACAATATTTACATGTATAGGGTTTCTCTCCAGTGTGAATTCTTTCATGTTTTTGAAGGTATGAGGAAAACATAAATGCTTTCCCACACTCTTGGCAAACATAGGTTTTCTCTGCAGTGTGAATTCTTTCATGGTTGTAACAGTTGCCCGCACTGATGAAGGATTTTCCACATTGTTTACATGCATAGAGTTTCTCTCTGTTGTGAATTCTTTCATGTTTGTGAAGGTTTGAGGATCGTCTGAATGCTTTGCCACATTGATTACATGCATAACGTTTCTCGCGAGTGTGGCGTCTTTCATGCTGGAGAAGATGGTAAGCATGAATACATGCTTTCCCACAATGTTTACATATATAATGTTGCTCTTTTTTGTGAGTTTTTTCATGATTTTGACGGGCCAGGGAATACATGAACGTTTCACCACAATGTCTACAAGAGTAAGTTTTCTCTCTTGAGTGAATTCTCTGATGTCTTGTCAAGTGACTGGAATGAATGAAGGTTTCACCACATTTCTTACACGCCAATGGTTTTTCTCCAGTATGGATCTTTTCCAATATTTGAACACAACTCTTTTCCTTCAAGGTCTTCTCAAATTGCTTACATTCACGTTGCTCATCTCCAGTGCAAGTTCCCCCATAATCTTGATGAGAACTGGGATTACTAAAAGATTCATTAGATTGCTTCCTTTCACATATGTTCTCTCTAGCAGGAGCACTCTCAAGTGTTTGAAAGGACTCAGAAGAAAGAAAATCTTCCTGACTCGACTCCTGTTTAATAGCCTTCTCCACATGTTCCCGACACACATATGGTTTCTCTTCAGTTTGACTTTGAATGATCATATGGGAGGATGAGTGATCATTGATGTCTTTTGCATAGATGCTGCTTTCATGAACTATGATTGCAGGATGACCGTGTGCGTTAACAACATTCTTGTGTATCTGTTGGTGGGTCTTTGCACATTCGCTACTGTGTTCATAGTCACAGAATCGCTCAATGACCTGAATTCTGAAAAAACAAAAATGGGGGGAAAATTATTCCTCTTTTATCACTAATAGTAGATGACGGATTTTGTGGTCTCCGCCTGTGTAGTATTCAGAAGGCACTGGCAGGAAGTGAACAAACTGAGGGCAAACTAGACCACAGTGAAAGACCCTGTCCTCCGAAGGAAAAGAAATGTACTGAGTTTGTTTCCATTAGAACTAATAAACACAAAGTACTGAACATTCAGCAAGGGCTGAGGACAGTATACAACCATAAAAGGTTCTGGAGTAATAGTTTGATAAACACTGTCTATGACATAGTTAACAAAGCTTATTCCTTATGCACTATGAGTCAGACATTCTCAAATTTTAAATAGCTGAATATCCTTCAGGCAATTCATTGAAGATGGGTCTCAATAGAAATGCCAAACTCACCTTTTCTTCCCACATAAACCTTATAAGGTCCAAAGGTAACTTGCTAAAAATACATCAAATAAATTTGTAGACAACAGGCAGTTTTATATAAGGACCCGCCGGTAAATGTTTCAGCTAAAGGGTGCACCGCATTTTGTTACTGCTCTCTCAAAACAGTGCAGTAAGAGGTGCAGTCCAAAAATTCCATGCAAGTACTACATTAGATTTAGGATTATCCACTTTTGAGTTCTCAAGTTCAGTGAAGTTTTACAGAAAATTTGAGATTAGGTCAATTTACATTTTTTGCTTTTTTTTCAAGACAGGGTTTCTTTGTGTAACAGTCCTGGCTGTCCTGGCATTAGCTCTTGTAGACCAGGCTGGCCTCGAACTCACAGAGATCTGCCTGCCTCTGCCTCCCAAGTGCTACGATTAAAGGCGTGCACCACCACTGCCCGGCTTGCATTTTGATCTACTGGGATGGTTTCCTTATTTCTCAGATTGGCTCTCCCTCTCAAATATCTGATGCAGATTCCCTTTGCTGTAGGTGTGAATTACCTCAGGTTTCTCTGGAGTTCTTGACAGTCCACATCAATATTTTCTTCCTCTGTTTTCCGCAGAAATTAAAAGCAAGAAATCATTACGTTATTCAACCTTATACACAAGCTATTACTTTCCAGCTTCTTCTCTAGTATAACATGACCAGGCAGGCTACATTTACCACCACATCCCTTTCAATATTTCAAGCCATATAATTACACAGATGACTAAGAAAGAGTTTTTCTCCAAATGATCACGAAAAGAAATGACACTGATTTGTTGTTACCTATGGAGATCAGGTTCATACATGTTTCCATCATCACATCTCTGTAGAGCTCCCTTTGACAAGAATCCAACAGAACCCACTCTCCTAGGGTAAACTTCACAGCCACATCGTCAAAGCTCACTGGCTCCTGAAATAATTCACAGCATTATTAAAATGCAGTTATTAGAAGAAAGATTAAAAACACAGAAGATACATTAGTCACCTGATAAGTTCCCTCCATGCGTTCTTAATACATTCACCTTATATCAGGGCTATCACAAACTTATTAATTATCCTTTCATCTTCTCACACAATTCTAAGAGTTCTATATGCCTATCTAATGAAGGAAATATGGACTGCTCTGCTCTGGTTTCAACTATTTGTACCTTAGACTACAAGTTCCTCCAACTGAGAACCCACAGTGAACAGCAGCTCTGCTGAGTATGCATAGTTATAAGTGTCTGTTAGCAAACTTCATCTACCTCTAGAGACTGGGGATTTCACATAAATGGGTGTAAACAGCTTAACTATAGAGAGGTGCTTGAGATATGGCTCAGAGGTTAAGAGCCCTGCCTGCTCTTCCAGAGGTCCTGAGTTCAATTCACAGCAACCACATGGTAGTTCAAAACCATCTGTAATGAGATCTGGTGCCCTCTTCTGGCATGTAGGCATACATGCAGGCAGAAAACTGTATTCATAATAATATTTTTTTTAAAAAAAAGAGGTGCTCACTGCTATGCAGTAGTTTATGACAACATAAAATAGTATTTCACAAACTATTATCACTGTCATTCTCAGCATATTTCTTAAATAGTGAAACATGGTTTTTATAATATCAAAACCTGAAAGAAAGTTTACATGAAAAATCTCTTATCATTGATCTCAAAGATAAGATAGGAAACACGGCTGACAAATTTTGCTACTTAGATCACTGAGCACATCTTTTTATAATGTGCTCATTATGAGTAACATCGTTAGGAAGACTGCTTTTTTTTCCATTTTTTTATTGAGAAAAGGAGAAAAAAAAAACAAGTTTCCACCTCCTCCCAGCCTCCCATTTCCCTCCCCCTCCTCCCACCCTTCTCCCCCTCCTCCCACCCTTCTCCCCCTCCCCCCACTCCTCTCCCTCTCCAGTCCAAAGAGCAGTCAGGGTTCCCTGCCCTGTGGTAAGTCCTAGGTCCTCCCCTCTCCGTCCATTTCTAGGAAGGTGAACATCCAAACTGGCTAGGCTCCCACAAAGCCAGCACATTACGTAGGTTCAAAACCCTGTGCCATTGTCCTTGGCTTCTCATCAGCCCTCATTGTTCGCCATGCTCAGAGAGTCCAGTTTTATCCCATGCTTGCTTTTATAAAAGTTTCTTATAAAAGATTATTAATTCAATACAAGTAGTTTCTCATCAATCAACCTTGACTTAATACTAAATACAACAAAGGGTAATTCTCTATGCTCCAATATGAGCACTACATACTATAATACTACATACTATAATAATGTCAGTGGCTAGTGACATCACAGGAACAATGGCACTGTTCTGAGAAAGAGATCAATGTCACAAAACATATGCTATCACAGCTGCATCAAATTCTGTAAATCTCACAAAACTTTTAGATTGTTAAAAAGAATTGCTTATTGAAATCTGTATGCAATAATAAATGTTTGGTACCATAAATACATTAGGAATAAGAAAATGATAGTTTGATCCAGACATGAAGTCACATATGAATATTACCAGACTCACAAAGAGGAGATAGAGGGACCTTGAATTCAAAGCCTGCCTGGGCTGAATAGCAAGAACAAGAAATTGAAAAAGAGTATGATAAACTTTGGAAATATACTACTCAGGGAACTCAGCCATAAAGACAAGATGGAACAGGACAGAGGAAAGAACAGCAGACTTCAGCGACATGAGATACAAACAGAAAACTCATTGACAGGAGAGGAGATCTTGATCAGCAACGAACCTGTTGGGGAACTTAGTTTGATTTTTCTATCACTATATACACTTATAAAAATCCTTAGAGTAAGTACCTTCACATCATCTATGATGACAAACCTTGTAAGTTTGGTTGTCCATAACAGATATCTTGAAAGGCATAGTTTCAATTTCTTCATTTTCATTTCCTTTATTTTTCTGGACACCAACCTTGTTTAACAGGATTTGAAATACATATTTCCCATGGTGTAGCCTATGGGTGACATTATTGACTGCCCTTCTAGTTGATACATTGTGTGTTTCATTTTCAAAATTTCTGTAATTCCTGAAGGGCCAGAGAAGTGGTTTATTGGGTAACAGCATTTGTTACCATGCATGAGAAAATGAGGTTAATCCCCTGAACCCACATAGTGGAAGGATACAACTCATTCCCAGATGTTGTATTATGAATTTCTCACACGGTGTACATGCATGGGTGTATTCACACGTGCATACAGAGAGGACACTAAAAATAATAAGTGTAACATTCTATGGTAGTAACCACTTATGTTTGGGATTGTTCTGAAGTATTGCATAAAACTATTTTAAGGGAGACAAAAAAATGGCTCAGTGTGTAAGGGCATTTGCACCCAAACCTGAATTCAATTAGTGCAAGTAAAACACCTGACTCCTGTAAGTTGTCCTCTGACATTCAGAGATGGGCACACCACACACACCTCATAAATGTATAAAAGAATTTAAATACAGTTGAGTGTTCTATTAAAACCCTCTGTATCCTCCTGCAAGCTCAGTGGACCGCTGAAACACAGCCTGTTACAATACAAGAGGACCAAGAGGTGAGTGACCAACCACTCAGCTGGACACCCCACTCTCTAAGCCCTCCACACAGGGGCAAAACCCAGGGCCCTTCCCCCTCTGCCTCAACTTCTCTAACCAGCCAGCAGGAGAGTTTCCTGCAGGTAGGCTACCCCAGTACTCCCATCCCATCCACCAGACCCTGAAAGCTACAAGTTCCACCCCACCCAAACTCGCATATACTCCAGCAACCTCAGTGGAACTCTGAAACACAGCCTGCCACTACACAGAGAAGACCAAGAGGTGAGTGATCAGCCACCCAGCAAGACACCCCATGCTCTAGGCCCTCCCTCCATAGTGGAACAAAAATCCCTGGCCCCTCCCCCACCTGCTATAGCCAGACAGCAGGTGAGTTTCCTGCAAGTAGGCTGCTCCAACACTCTGAAAGCTAAAAGTCCAGCTCCACCCCCAAACTCTCCAACTCCCCCCCCCCCCCCCCGCAGCCTCAGAGAAACCTGCAAAACAAGCTGCAACTATGTAAAGAGGACCAAGAGAGCAAACCAGGAGAGCAGGCCAAGAGAGCAGGCTAAGAGAGATCTCAGCAGCTCCCTGAGACACAGACACCGACAGTACAGAGCAGACCAAAAACAGTTTCCAAAGATGCAGACGGCCACTGCAAGTCTTGAACCAAGATGCAAAGACACTGCCAGCATCAATTGAAGGAAGAGATGGGTAGGCACCAATGCAAGAATTCATCCAACAACTTAAAAAGCAACACCAGAACCCAGTGATCATATAACAGGAAGACTTGATTATCCTGACCTAAAAGAAGCAGGAGGGGGGCTTGATGGGGCAGGGGGAGGGAAATGGGAGGCGGTGGCGGGGAGGAGGCAGAAATCTTTAATAAATAAATAAATTTAAAAAAATGAAAGAAAAGACAAAAAATTGGAAGAAATTAATGAATCCCTCAAAGAAACCCAAGAAAAAACAATCAAACAGGTGAAGCAAACAGTTCAAGACTTGAAGACTGAAATAGAGGCAATAAAGAAAACACAAACAAAGGGAATTCTAGATATGGAAAATCTGGGTAAACAAAGGAACTACAGATGCAACCACAGCCAACAGAATATAAGAGATGAAAGAAAAAATCTTAGATATTGAAGATACTATAAAGGAAATTGATTCACTGGTCAAAGAAAACAAAATCCAACAAATTCTTAACACGAATCATCCAGGAAATCCGGGACACCATGAAAAGACCAAACCTAATAATAATAGGATAGAAGAAAAAGAACTCCAGCTCAAAGGCACAGAAAATATATTCAACAAATCATAGAAGAAAACTTTCCCAACCTAAAGAATGATATCCCTATAAAGGTACAAGAAGCTTACAGAACACCAAATAGACTGGATCAAAAAAAAGTTCCCTCACCATATAATAATCAAAACACAAAACATACAGAATAAAGACTGTTAAGAGCTTCAATGGAAAGAGATCAAGTAACATATAAAGGTAGACCTATCAGAACTACACCCGACTTCTCAGTGGAAACCATGAAAGCCAGAAGGTCCTGAACAGATGTGCTGCAGACACTAAGAGACCATGGATGCAAGCCCATACTACTATACCCAGCAAAGCTTTTAATCACAATTGATGGAGAAAAGAAGATGTTCCATGACAAAACTAGATTGAAACAATACATATCCACAAACCCAGACCTATAGAAAGTACTAGAAGGAAAACCCCAACCCAAGGAAGCTAAATGCACCCATGAAAACACAGGCAACAGATAATCTCCCACCAGTAAATCCCAAAGAAGGGAAACACACACACACACTACCACCAAAAAATAACAGGAATTAACAACCACTGGTCATTAATCTCTCTTAAGATCAATGAACTCAATTCACCTATAAGAAGTTACTGGCTGCTGGGCGGTGGTAGTGCACGCCTTTAATCCCAGCACTCGGGAGGCAGAGGCAGGCGGATCTCTGAGTTCGAGGCCAGCCTGGTCTACAAGAGCTAGTTCCAGGACAGGAACCAAAAGCTATGGAGAAACCCTGTCTCGAAAAATCAAAAAAAAATAAAAAAAGTTACTGGCTAAGAGAATGGATACAAAAACAGGATCCGTATTTCTGCTGTTTACAAGAAACACACCTCAACCTCAAAGATAGACATTAACTCAGAATAAAGGATTGGGAAAAGATTTTCTAATCAAATGAACCCAAGAGGCAGGTGTAGCTATCCTAATATCTAACAAAATAGACTTCAAATTAAAATAAATCAGAAAAGATGGAGAAGGATACTCATAACAGGAACAATCCATCAGGATGAAGTCTCAATCCTGAACATCTCTGCCCCTAATACAAGAGCACCCACATATGTAAAAGAAACATTACTAAAGCTTAAATTGCACATCAAACCCCACAGACTAATAGTGGGAGACTTCACCACTCCACTCTCGCCAATGGAGGGTCAACAAAACAGAATCTTAACAGAGGAATAAGAACTAACAGAAGTCATGACTCAAACAGACTTAACAGACATCTACAGAACATTCCACCCAAACTCAAAAGAATATACCTTCTTCTTAGCACCTCATGGAACCTTCTCTAAAATTGACCATATACTCAGTAACAAAGCAAGCCTCCACAGATACAAAAAAAAAAATGGAGTAATCCCCTGTATCTTATTAGATGACCATGGTTTAAAGTTAGAACTTAACAACACTATTCTCAGAAAGTCTACACACTCATGGAAATTGAACAGTGAATTATTGAACCACTCCTGGGTCAAAAAGAAATAAAGAAAGGAAGTAAACCTAGAATTCAACAAAAATGAAGGCACAACGTACCCAAACTTATAGGATACTATGAAAGCAGTGCTAAGAGGAAAGTTCATAGCACTAAGTGCCTACATAAAGAAAGTGGAGAAAGCTCACACTACTGACTTAACAGCATACCTGAAAGCTCTGAAACAAAAAAAGCAGACTCACCCAGGAGGAGTAGAAGACAAAAAAAATAATTAAACTGAGGGCTAAAATCAACAAAATACAAAATACAAACAAAACAATCCTGTACAATAAAGGAACTTCTGGAGACATCAGCATCCCTGACATCAAACTCTATTACAGAGCTACAGTAATGAAAACAGCTTGGTATTGGTATAAAAATGGAGAGGCTGACCAATGGAATGGAATTGAAGACCCGGATATTAAACCACACACTTATGAACAAAGAAGCTAAAATTATACAATAGAAAAAAAGAAAGCATCTTCAACAAATGGTGCTGGCATAACTGAATGTCAATACATAGAAGAATGAAAATAGATTCATATCTATCCCCATGTAAAAACTCAGGTCCAAATAAATTAAAGAGCTCAATATAAATCTGACCACACTGAACCTGATAAAAGATAAGTGGGAAGTAAGTTTTAATGCATGGGCACAAGAGACCACCTTCTAAATATGATACCAGTAGTACAGACACTGGGATTAACAATAAAGAAAAAGGACCTCCTGAAACTGAGAAGTTTCTGTAAAGCAAAGAACACAGTCAATAAGACAAACAGGTAGCCTACTGGATGGAAGAAGATCTTCACCAATCCCACATCAGACAGAGGATTGAACTCCAAAATTTATAAAGAACTCAAGAAATTGGACATCAAAGTTCTAAATAACCCAATTAAAAATGAGGTACAGAACTAAACAAAGAATTCTCAACAGAAGAATTTCAAATGACCAAAAGATACTTAAGGAAATGTTCAGCATCCTTAGTCATCAGGGAAATACAAATCCAAACAACTCTGAGATACCAGAAAGGCTAAAATCAAAACCACCAATGATATCTTATGCTGCAGAGGATATGGAGTAAGGGGAACACTCATCCATTACTGGTGGGAACAAACTTTTACAACCATTTTGGAAATCAGTACAGTGGTTTCTCAGAAAATTGGGAATCAACCTACCTCAGGATCCAGCAATATTATTCTTGGACATATACCCGGAAGATGCTCAATCATACTACAAAGACATTTGTTTAACTATGTTCATAGCAGCATTATTTGTAATAGCCAGAAACTGGAAACAACCTAGATGCCCCTCAACTAAAGAATGGATAAAGAAAATGTGACACATTTATACATTAGAATACTACTCAGTCGTCAAAAACAATGACATCTTGAAAATTGCATGTAAATGGATGTAACTAGAAATCACCTTCCTGAGTGAGGTAATCCAGACCCAAAAAAATAATTATGGTATGTACTCACTCATAAGTGGATACTGAATATAAAGAAAAGGATATTGAGCCTATAGCTCATGATCCTAGAGAAGCTAAGTAACAAGGTGAACCCTAAGAAAAACATACATAGATCCACCTGAAAAGGGGAAATGACAAGTTAACCTAACAAAATTGGGAGCATGGGGATGGGGGGAAAAGAGAGGGTGGGAGGGGAAAAGGATGGGAGAAATGCGGAGGAGATCTTGAGGGACTGGGATAGTTGAGATAGAGGAAGGACAGAGATGAGAGCAAGGAAAGTGATATCTTAATTGAGGGAGCCATTATGGGATTACCAGTAAACATGACTGTAGAGAAATTCCCAGGAATCTACAAAGATGACCCCAGCTAAGATCCTAAGCAATAGATGAGAGGGTGCCTGAATTGGCCTTGCCCTGAATGATGGATATCTTAAATATCACCATAGAAACTTCACCCAGCAACTGATGGAAACTGAGGCAGAGACTGGCAGCAGAGCACTGGGCTGAGCTCCCAAAGTCCAGATGAAGAGTGGAAGGAATGAGAATATGAGCAAAGAGGTCAAGACCATGATGGGGACACCCACTGAAACAGTTTACCTGAGCTAATGGGAGCTCATCAACTCCAGCTGGACTAGGAAGGAACCAGCATAGAACCAAACTAGTCCCTATGAATGTGGGTGACAGTTGTATGCCTGGGGCAGACTGTGGGGCCACTGGCAGTGGCACCAGGAATTATACATACTGCTTTTACTGGCTTTTTGGGAACCTATTCTCTTTGGATGGATATCTTGCTCAGCCTAGATATAGTAGGGAAGGCCTTGGACCTTCCCCAAAGCAATGTGTGTTACCTCTCTGAGGAGTGGATGGGAGGGTGTGTGGTGTGTAGAGGGAATGGGAGAAGGGAAGGGAGTGGGAACTTGGATTGGCATATATAATAAAAAAAAGACAGCTTGTTTTCTTTTTTTGAAAAATAAGAAAAAATAATTTGTCTGAAAAATTGATAAATATATTAAAGATACTACTTAAGGCAGCATAAACAAAAGCTGTAAAGAAGCCCACAAAAATACAGAATGATGAAAAAACTGCCAAAATGGAAATATAATTCTTACCAAAGAATGTGTTTCTCCCACAAAAGTTTGTATTTGGGTGGGTGAGATGGTTCAAAATTAAGAGCACTTATTGCTCCCCCCAGAGAACCAAGGTTTGATTTCCAGCAGCTATATAGGGGCTCACAATCAACTATAACTCCAATTCCAGGAAATCTGACGCCCTCTTCTGACTTCTTCAAGCAATGCTTTAGTGCGGTGTACAAACATACATGCGTGCAAAACACCCATACACATAAAAGTCTTTAAAAGAAGAAGAAAGGAAGGAAGGAAGGAAGGAAGGAAGGAAGAAAAGTACTAAAGCTCCTAATTGCTCTTGACTGAGAAAGAATTCAGATTGGGGAGTTAAGGATGTATATTAAAAGTACCATATTCAGAAACTTCCTGGAGATAAGCCTAACCAAGCTGGGAAAAGACATCTACAAGGAAAATTATCCAATAATAAAGTAGTTGAATTATTATGCCTATGATGTCAGAGAAACAACACTGTAGATGTAAATAATTTTGCTGAAAGCAGTCTGTACAGTCAATGTAATACTAACAAATGTTTCAATGATATGCTTCACAGAACTACAGACAGTCATACTAAAATATTTGTGGAAGTATAAAAGACCCTGCAGATACAGAGACCAAGAGAATACAGCACTGTGTTTCCAGTCAGTTCTATGGGGTGGGGTCTTTTTACTCCGAATAGAAATAATAAACAGGCATGAAGAAGGTCTTTAAACACTTGTCTTTGGCCTCCTTCTATCCCTCGTGGGTTGGTATAGAGGAATCAAGTTCCTGTGCATTTTTACAAGTTCTACTGTGTGCTCTGGAAGCTGGAATTCCTCAACTCAAGGACCTAAACACTTGCTTCCTCTCTGAACCTCTTCCACTAATGACATCTTTAAGTTATTTTTTTCTCCTGTGGTTTGTGAAAGCCTTCTAGCCTCTTCAGTTTCAGCCTCTCCCTTTGTGCCCATCAGCCTGTGTGGTTCTTCCTGCCTTGTTTGCTGTCTGCTCAGCTGCTGCTACAAACGATCAGAATGACTCAGCAGAGACTGAATTCTAAGATACTGAAATAGGTAAAATGCAAACAAACAAACAAAAAGATTTCAAAGTTACTAGTAGAAGTGATCAATGACTTCAAAGAGTATACCAACAAGGATACCCAAATTACCCAGAATACCTTGAAACAGCAGAGACTAAAATGGACAAAAAACCCCACCAACATGAATAAACGTGTCAATGATATCAAAAAGAAAGTCAAAGGATACTCAGATTGTGAGGGGAAAACATAGAGGGGGATGAGTAGAATACTAGAATTTTTTAAAAAATGAATCAAAAACCGGGGAAAGGATCATTAAAAGATAGAACTAAGCCAAAGAAAGCATATCTAGATGAAGATTAAAAATTAATAATGCTGGAAATCCACTGGACAAAATAAGATAAATAGTAAAGACATAATGAAGCTGAATTTCAAATCTAGACACATGGAGAGACAAACACAAAGACATTTAAAACACAGCAGTTGGGTAAAGCACCATTTAGGGTGTGACTGAGAACCCCTGATCAGAAGCTGTCTACAAGGACTGATTGATCAGAACCAAAATGATGTGGAGACCAGAACCTGTACTATCTCTTGGGATAGCTTTAGCGCCCATAAATAGCCATTCCTTGTCCATCTCTATGTCAGAACTAACAACCTGTGACTAACAGATAAAATTCTTTTGGAATTTATTAACTTAGTTTCTACCAATCCCCAAACTAAGCATATCAACAGGTGGCATTTGAGGCCTATATGAGAGATTCCCTATTTTACTATAACCACCTTTCAAATGTATCTATGTATGTATTTTTAAAAAGCTTTGATTTATGACTTTTATTCTGGTATTATAAAACATCATGAAATTCCTTCCTCAGAAGAGGAGGCAGAAGAAATGTAAAAGCCAGTGGTCAGGGAAATGCTGTCTTCTGGAAATGCCAGAGCACCTGTACCCATGAGCTCACAGCACCTGTCGTTACCTGTCCAAGATTGGGCATAGATGGGGAGATACTGTAAGGGTTCCCCATTTACTGAGCAGTTAATGGCAATAGACAGTTTTCTGGAGAATTATGTTTAGAGGAAATAGTCCACTGACAGGACGGATTCCCTTTCCAAACACCCATGCACGGACTGCTGGATTATTAAATAATAGTAGCAACAACAACAATAATAAATTTGGAAGAAAGGCATGTTGGGAGTATATAGGAGTTGCTGGAAGGAGGGACGGGGTGGATATGATCATATTTCATTGTATATATGCATAAAAATTTTAATACAGAAAAAAATTTTAAAAGAACCCAGAGGGATCACGGGGGTAATCTAAAGCATGTCTAACGGGAGTGCAAGGACGAGAAAACAGCGCTCACTGTCCAAGCTCAGACAGCCTGGAGTGTGAGCAGCGCTAACCCCCCAGAGCTGCTATGTCTGCAGCGGACGCAACCCGACAGGGCCGGGACTAGAATGAAGCAGCTTCACAGCGACAGGACAGCACCTCAAATTCCCTGCTGCTTGCTCTGCACACACTTCAAGAGCAGGTGGGGAGACGGCGCCGGCGCCGGGGCGTTCAGCTCATACACAGCTGCACAGCGCCAGGGAAACGTCAGGGCGGCGGGCGCCACATCACACCAGAGCTGCAGCAGAGTCGCAACCCGGGCCCGGGAGCACTCACCATTTCCTGCTTCTGCTGCACCCAGGGGTCGCCCCAAAGGGGCCTACCATCAGCTGGAAGCTTAATCAAAATGGTCTCAATGGCTTCTCGCGACTCAGACTCGGCTAACGGCTGCACCGTCTGAATATCCGTTCTTCTCATTGGACAATTAATGCAAAGTCATAACTGCGTTCCCTGATTGGCGGATGATACAGGCGGTGAAGGGGATGTGATGGGGACTTTGGGGAGGTTGGGAGCTAGAAGGGAAGGAGGGGGGGCCTTGGGGAAACAGGAGGATTGGGATAAAGGAATGTTGGACAGGGGAGCACGGAACCACAATTCTTAGTTAAGGGAGCCACTTTAGGGTTGGCAAGAGACCTGACCCTAGAGGGGCTCCCAGGTGCCCAAGCCGAGGTCCCCAGTTAGTTCCTTGGGCAGCTGAGGATAGGCAACCTGAAATGACCCTATCCTAGAGCAATAATGACGAGTATCTTGCATATCATCATAGAACCTTCATCTGGTGATGGATGGAGATAGAGACAGAGACCCACACTGGAGCACTGGACTGAGCTCCCAAGGTCCCAATGAGGAGCAGAAGGAGGGAGAACATGAGCAAAGAAGTCGGGACCACGAGGGGTGCACCCACCCACTGAGACAGTTGAGCTGATCTAATGGGAGCTCACCAAGGCCAGCTGGACTGTGACTGAAAAAGCATGGGATAAAACTGGACTCTCTCAACATGGCGAACAATGAGGGCTGATGAGACGCCAAGGACAATGGCACGGGGTTTTGATCTTACTTAATGTGCTGGCTTTGTGGGAGCCTAGCCAGTTTGGATGTTCACCTTCCTAGATATGGACGGAGGGGGGAGGACCTAGGACTTACCACAGGGCAGAAAACCCTGACTGCTCTTTGGACTGGAGAGGGAGGGGGAAAGGAGTGGGGGGAAGGGGAGAAGGGTGGGAAGAGGGGGAGAAGGGTGGGAGGAGGGGGAGGGAAATGGGAGGCTGGGAGGAGGTGGAAACTTGTTTTTTTTTTTTCTTCTCTTTTTCTCAATAAGAAAAAAAGAGGGTTGTAGTGTGTGTGGCGGGGGTGGAGGAGAGGAGTGGGTGTTGTGGGGGGAGGGAGCATCTTATAACCTGGAAAACACCCCTTTCCTGCAGGGTTACAGCTACAAGAACAGGTTTCAGCAGTAACCTTTTAACCCCGGGTTTCCCGCCTAGAATAAACCTTTAAGGAAACATGTATTCAGGGATTTTAGAGCAATTTTCCTGGTGGACTTAGTGCGCCACAATAGGTGCTTCCAATTACAAACAGTGCCACTAGTTTGATGGTGGAGCAACCGAATTCAGTACCTTAGAAACCAAAAGCACAATGACAGGGTAGAAGAGGTCCCTAGGTCAGGAAGAACAGCCTGGCATGCACGCTCAAGGATGATGCCTTCTGAAAGATTGATTAGAGTCAGTTACCTCGGGCCCTTCTCAGCCCTCCGAATAGCCTTCTGTGGGCATCTTCTGTACCTGACCGAACAACTTCACGAGCATTATGGAAATCATTTGGAATGGATAATGGGACAGCAGTTTCCTTCGGAATGTACAGAACTCTAAGTTTTCTAACCAGAAAGACAAGATTATGGCCAGATGGCCTTTGAGGCCAACCCAGAGGTTTCCCCCTTTGCTCTATAACCTGTCTACCTCATGTTTCCAACAATGGATTTTTTAAAGTGTCTTGATTTATGATTTCTTTATTCTGTTACTATTAAACTTCATGTTGGAATGTAGAAAGTGGGATAATATAAATTCTGTGTCTCTAGGCTATGGTCACTTTTATTGAGGCTCAGGGTAAACATATCCCTGTGAAGTGGATAATGCTTTTGTCTTGACAGGCAGGCTCCCAAGGCTTTCTCACACCTTATGCTTCTATCGACTCATCTGCAGGCAAGAAAATTAAAACACACACAATTCTTCAGTGTGAGGTGTGCGAGTCTGTGTGGTTAAATTGCAGCAATAGCGTGCAAAGCATTCAGGAGGTATGAAAGGGAACCCTAAAATTCTTGTTAACGAGAGGTTTCTGTGTCGAAGAGTCAAAACAAAGCCTACCTTCACAAGCACAAATATTCCCAAGCATCAGGATCACATTGACTGCTGAAAGAGATACCAGACTGGCCATTCACTACTGATGGGTCAGAGACATTGTCCTCACAGTTATCTGGAAGCTTACTAGTACATCTCTCGTTTCCTCCATTATGAAATCTCTCAACACCTTAGTATTCATAAGAGGAACAATGTAATCCCCATTCATATTAATGTTTAAACCGAAAAAAGCTACCACAGACTTTTACTCAGAAGTGGAAAGCACAACGTGAAAAGAAAAAAGTCAAAACCGAAGTAGCAGATGGGCTATTAGAGAAAGACACAAGGATGTGGGAGGCTGAGTTGAGAGGGGAGAACAGTCACATATGATCAGTTCGCGATATGCCACAAGGAAAGCCATCAATATGCTTGAGAAATGGGTGAATAATTTGGTTATTTAGATTTTGAGTGATTTTTAATTTTTTTATTTGTGAGACAAGGTCCTACTGTTCACCATACCTGGACTGGAACCTGGTATGTGGACCAGACTGTCTTCAAGCTTGTGGAAAGCCTATTGTCTCAAATCCTAAGGGGCTGGATTATAGGTATGTGGCCGCTTATCTAGCCTGGAGTATACAACCCATCAGAAACAAATTCTCCCAATATTCACACACCCAAGGTGGTATGCATGAGTGTGCGCACACAAGACAGAAACATAAACACACATGTACACACACACATACAATACACATGACAACTATTGAAAATGTGCCATTCAGACTACACCAAGGAAAAGACAGAATATCAAATCCTGAAAGCACGTTTTCTGAATTACTCCAGAAAATCAACAAAAAGAAGAAATTACAATCAATGCTAAAGACTTCTTGTGCATGATTAAGGGAACAAACGTTGAAAAGTGTTTGGTACCTAAGTAGTTACTGGCATACTCTTTACAGAAGGTATAAAAATCTTGAGTATCATGCTCTGTAATATCATGTATGAAAACATCTAATTGGAACGCATTGTTATGGAGGGTTTGTACAAGACAATGAAAAAGACAACTAACATTTCAAAATAAACTGGCTGACACATCCCATCAGAATAAATAATTAGTACTGAGTATGCTTGTGCATGGTTATAACAACAGTCTTTAGGGAGATGAGAAAGGAAGATGGGAAGCTTGGGCATTTCAAATTGGAGGATCTCAGCTCTGTGATACACTAATATTACTAAATTAATTAGCTATGTAAAGCTTTTTACCATGATTTATTCTGCAAAAATCTTTCCATCATGTTCAAAATTGTTTAAAGCATTTTTATTGAAAATATTTTCATGCAATATATTTGTATCATTTTATAACATCATCTTTTGGCTTTTAAGATAAAGTATATCTTAAGCAAATATTACTTTTCTACTTAAGTTGAAATCAACTTTCAATAAATTGCATTAAGGATATTCAACTGTTTCAAATTCTACATGTCTGATATTCAATTTTGTTCACTGTGGCATAGACAATGTTTTCCATAAGCCTAAAAACAACAGTGTTGCTGAACCTCATGTGATTGTATGTTGTCCTTGAGAGCTTCTAATGATAGTCACTCTTTTTCTGATCACAAATTCTTAAAGAACAAAGGTTGACACTCTGTATTTTTCCTTGGGTCCATGTCTTTCTATGCAGTCATGTTGGCCTCAAACATGACAGCCTCCTGGCACTGTCTCTGGAATACTATAACATTCAAGATCACTACACTGGCCTTCAACAATTCTCTTGGCTAATCATCACAGTGCTGTAATGCTCTTCTCAATGCTTTTGCAGAATTTACAAATAAGAGAGATTATGAATGTGAACATGGCAGTCAGTATGCAGAAGCCCAGAAAGAGATTCTAGAACACATGGCCAGTGCAGACATACTTCCTGCAGTAGTAATATGTGAAAACAGGTTGTATATCAGAGACATCATTGGCCATTCACATATAATGGTATATTAAATGTGTTTTAATAAATACAGTTTGCCAAAAGATCAGAAGGCAAAGCAACCAGAGTAGTCAGTAATATAGACCAGGGAGTGGTGGCACACAGGTTTAAGTCCAGGACTTGGGAGACAAAGGCAGATAGAGTGACTTCAAATAAGTTCAAGGCTACCCTGGGCTATACTAGGTCAATCCAGAAACAGATCCAGGAAGTGGTGGTTCTCATCTTTAATCCCAGTGTTTTGAAGTCACACACTTTTAATCCCAGCACTAGGGAGGTGGAGACAGGAGTAATATGATTGAGCAAAGAGAAGAATTTAAATGGGAAGTGACAGGAACTCAGTGGAGTGTGGAGTCTGATGATTCTTGGAGACAGGATCTTGCTCCTTCAGTCTGAAGATTTGGTAGAGGTAAAACATCTCTCCAGTGGTTGACTGCTTTGCTTTTCTGATCTTCAACTTGAACCCCAATATCTGTCTCTGGGTTTTTATTATTAATACTACATCCACCCACAGATATTTTTTTCAGAGATCAGCATGAAGGGAAATCAAATGGGCGTCAGAAGATGTGGAGAAGGATTTAAACGTAAGAAAAGTTGGAACATTTTCACTCATTCTATATCTTTGTCTTTTTTTATATCCCCTAGTAATGCATTCCTCTCATAAAACATGTTTGCCTTATCTTCATTGACTTTCACATGAACTGTTGCTTGTGGCCAAATTTACCCAAGAGAAATCTACCCCTGGGATTTTATTCTTGGATTTCATTCTTGGATGAAATCGCTGTGACTGTCTGGAGAACAAATATATTCTGTAGAGTTTATTTTGTTGAGTCTTTTAGTTATAGATCTGAGGGAAAAGGTTTCCCCAATGGAAGTGTTGCGGCTTTGAAGGGAAAGGTATCCTGGCAGTTGGGAGCCAAGGAATACCCCAAAGTAACACCACACAACAACCTCACACAGGGGATTTATTGGGAGAGACACAAGAGGATGGTTACCTCTGCTCCAGCAAGAAGAAGCAGGTAATTGAAGAGGAGACAGACTTATTTGTAGAATTTCTTAGAGGAGGAGTTTTATAGGGTGGAGATTTCCAGCATATGTTTTGTTGAGCTTTCAAGTTGTGAGCTTGGGCCAAGCCCAGCCATGAATGGAATTTGACATTAAGGATTGGTGGATTGTCAAGATCAGAGATTGGTGGAATTTGGAGCTCAGAGCTTGGCTGTAGTTGACTTTTCTGCTCCTCCAGCCAATTCCCAAATAACCAAGCAGAGAATTGTATTAATTATAAATGCTTGGTGGATAGCTCAGGCTTGTTACTATCTCTTATATTTTAAATTAACCCAATTTCTTTTTTTTATTTCTTTTCTTTAAAAAATATCTTTTTTATTTTACATACCAATCCCAATTCCCACTCCCTCCCCTTCTCTCATTCCCTTCACATACCCCCTACCCCACTTTCCCCATCTACTCCTCAGAGAGGGTAAGACAGTTGCTGTGGGGAAAGTCCAAGGCCCTCCCTACTACATCCAGGCTGAGCAAGGCATCCACCCAAAGAGAACAGGTTCCCAAAAAGCCAGTATAAGCAGTAGGGATAAACCCTAGCTCCACTGTCAGTGGCTCCACAGTCTGTCCCAGCCATACAACTGTCACCTACATTCAGTGGGTCTAGTTTGGTCCTATGCTGGTTCCTTCCCAATCTGACTGGAGTTGATAAGCTCCCACTAGCTCAGGTAAACTGTTTCAGTGGGTGTCTTCATCATGGAGTTGACCTCTTTACTCATATTCTCACTCCTCCCACTCTTCAACTGGACTTTGAGAGCTCAGCCCAGTGCTCTGCTGCAGATCTCTGCCTCTGTTTCCATCAGTTGCTGGGTGAAAGTTCTATGGTAATGATTAATATATTTATCAGTCTTATTATAGGGTGAGGCCAGTTCAGGCACTCTCTCCTCTATTGCTTAGGGTCTTAGCTGGGATCATCTTTGTGGATTCCTGGGAATTTCTCTAGAGCCAGGTTTCCTGCTAGCTCCATAATGGCTCCCTCAATCAAAATATCTCTTTCCTTGCTCTCATATCTGTCCTTCCTTCATCTTGACTATCCTGTTCTCTCAAGTTCTCCTCCTCCCTCCCCTTCTACCTTCCTTTCCCCTTCTCCTCCCACCCCCAATGCTCCCAATTTTGTCAGGTTATTTTGTTATTTCCCCATTCCAGGTGGACCTATGTATGTTTTTCTTAGGGTTCACATTGTTACTTAGCTTCTTTAGGATCATAAACTATAGTCTCAATATTCTTTGCTTTACAGCTAGTATCTACTTATGAGTGAGTATATACCATATTTATCTTTCTGGGTTTTAACCCATATTTCTTTTTTTTGTTTGTTTTTTTTTGGGGGGGGGGTTCGAGACAAGGTTTCTCTGTGGCTTTGGAGCCTGTCCTGGAACTAGCTCTGTAGACCAGCACTCGGGAGGCAGAGGCAGGCAGATCTCTGTGAGTTCGAGACCAGCCTGGTCTACAGAGTTAACCCATATTTCTTATCTAAACCCTGCCACATAGTGGTACATTTTTCAATATGACAAGTTCTTCTTCCTTCTCTCCACATCTCCTTACAACTGTGAGATTTCTCCCTTCTTCCTCTTTGTATTCTCTTTTTGTCTGCAAGTCCCACCTAAACTCTACCTATCCAGCTATTGACCAGTTACCTTATGTATTAAACCAATCACAGTAACATATATTCACACACTGTAAAGGAATATTCCACAGTGGGGGGGTTGTTCATTTTTCAAACGAGTAGGTGAGCTCAGACCTTTTATTTACCCTATGGAGCCTAAATAAAGAAAATGATCCACAGTTTTCCAGGGGAGAGGAGAGACTTGTCAGAAAGTTTTCAGGGTGATTAGAATGAGCACTTTGGTCATTAACATGATAAACATACATGCACACAGACTCATGAATTATTTACACACAGGCAGGCATATAACACTGTGGATTCCAGCTTCCTAAGACTTACAGAATGGTAAAAAAAAATCTCTTGGGATTTTTAAATTGTTTTTATTGAGCTATATATTTTTCTCTGCTCCCCTTTCTTCCCATCCCCTCCTCTTCTACCCTCTACTACAATCCCCATGCTCCCAATTTATTCAGGAGATCTTGTCTTTTTCTACTTCCCATGTACATTAGAACCATTTATGTCTCCTTTAGAGCTCTCTTTGTTGTCTAGGTTCTCTGGGATTATGAATTGTAGGCTGGTTTTTCTTTGTTTTATATCTAAAAGCCACTAATCAATGAGTACATATTATATTTGTCTTTCTTGGTCTGGGTTATCTCACTCAATATGTTGTCGTCTAGATACATCCATTTGCCTTGCTAATTTCAACATGTCATTATTTTTTTTCCACTATATCTGTACTGCATCTTCTATGTCCATTCTTTGGTTGAGGGGCATTTATGTTGTTTCCAGGTCTGGCTATGACAAATAATGCTGCTATGAACGTAGTTGAGCACATGTTCTTATAATATGATTGAGCATCATTTGGGTATATACCCAAGAGTGGTATTGCTGGGTCTTGAGGAAGGTTGCTTCCTAATTTTCTGTGAAATAACTATACTGATTTTCAAAACAGTCTACACCTCCACCGGCAATGCAGAAGTGTTTCCTTTACCCCACATTCTCTCCAGCATAAGTTGTCTTTAGTGTTTGTTGACTATTCTTACAGGTACAAGATAGAATCTCAGAATTGTTTTGATTTGAATTTCTCTGATGGCAGAGGATATTAAACATTTCCTTAAGTGTCTTTCAGCCATTTTAGATTCATCTATTGAGAGTTCTCTGTTTAGGTCTGTATCCAATTTTTATTAGATTATTTGTTTTTTGAGGTCCAATTTCTTGAGTTCTTTGAATATTTTGGAGATCAGTCTTCTGTTAGATGTGGGATTGGTGAAGATCTCTCCCCATTTTGTAGGCTTTCATTTTGTCTTGTTGACTGTGTCCTTTGCCTTACAGAAGTTTCTCAGTTTCAGGAGGTCCCATTTATTGTTTCTCTCAGTATCTGTGCTACTGGGGTTATATTTAGGAAGTGGTTTCCTATGCCAATGCGTTCAAGTGTGCATCCCACTTTCTCTTCTATGAGGTTCAGTGTGGTTGGTTTTATGTTGAGGTCTTTGATCTATTTGGACTTGAGTTTTGTGCATGGTGATAGAAATGGGTCTATTTTCATTCTTCTACATGTTGATATTCAGTTATGCCAGCATCATTTGTTGAATATGCTTTCTTTTTCCATTTTGTATCTTTTTGCTTCTTTGTAAAAAATCAGGTGTTCATAGGTGTGTAGATTGATATCTGGTCTTTGATTCAGTTCCATTGGTTTTACTGTCTGTTCTTATGCCGATACCAGGCTATTTTCAGTATTGTAGCCCTTTAGCAGAGTTTGAAATAAGGGATTTTGATGCCTCCAGAAGTTCCTTTATTGTACAGGATTTTTTTACTATCCTGGGTCTTTTGCTTTTCCATATAAAGCTGAGTATTATTCTTTCAAGGTCTGTGAAAAATTTTGCTGGGATTTTGATGGGTATTGCATTGGATTTGTAGGTTGCTTTTGGGAAGATTGCCATTTTTACTATGTTAATTCTAACTAGCCAAGAGCATGAACGATCTTTCCATTTTCTAGTGTCTTCTTCAATTACTTTCTTCAAAGACTTAAAGTTCTTGTCATACAGGTCTTTCATTTGTTTGGTTAGAATTACTCCAAGATATTTTATGTTATTTGTGGCTACTGTAAAGGGTGATGTTTCTCTCTGATTTCTTTCTCAGCCCATTTATCATATGAGTAAAGTAGGGCTACTGATGTTTTTTAAGTTAATATTGTATTCTACTACATTACTGAAAGTGTTTATGAGTTGTTGATTTCTTCTATGTCTGTTGTTATATCTCCCTTTTTTTGCTTCAGATTTTGTTAATTTTGATATTTTTCTCTCTGCTCTTTCATTACTTTGGATGATGGTTTTTCTATTTTGTTGATTTGCTCTAAGAACCGACTTTAGCTTATTGATCCTTTGTATTGTTTTCTTTGTTTCTGTTTTGTTGATTTCAGCTCTCAATTTGAGTATTTCCTTCCATCTAGTCCTCCTGGGTGAGTTTGCTTCTTTTTGTTCTAAAGCTTTCAGGTGTGCTATTAATTTACTAGTGTGGGTTTTTTTTTCAGCTTCTTTATGTAAGCATCTATTGCTATTAACTTTACTTTCAACATTGCTTTCTTCATGTCCCATAAATTTAGGCATGTGGTGTGGTCATTTTTACTGTATTTTAGGAAGTCTTTAATTTCTTCCTTTATTTCTTCTTTGGCCCATTAGTGATTCAGGTGAGCATTGTTTAATTTCCATGTGTTTGTGGGATTTCTGGAATTAGTGTTGCTGTTGAATTCTAATTTTAAGCCATGGAGGTCCATTAAGTTACGTGGGGTTATTCCATTTTTATTTAATCTTTTGAGGTTTGCTTTGTTACCTAGTATGTGGTCAATTGAGAAGTTTCCCTGAGGTTCTGAGAAAGTATATTCTTTTATATTTGGATGGAATGTTCTATAGATGTCTGTTAAGTCCATTTGTGTCATAACATCTGTTAGCTCCCATATTTCAATGTTAAGTTTCTGTCTGGCAGACCTTTGCAGAGGTCACAGTGGAATGTTGAAGTCTCTCACTATTTGTGTATGTGATTTAATGTGCGAGTTAAGCTTTAGTAATGCTTCTTTTACACATGAATGTGCCCTCATATTTGGGCTACCATCATTCAGTATTGAGATGTTTTTCGTGGTGGGTATTTCTGTGACAAATATGAAATATCCTTCTTTGTCTCTTTTCATTGAATTTAGCTTAAAGTCTATTTTGTTAGATATTAGGATTTTTTTTCCTATCCCTTTACTCTGAGGTGATACCTCTTTTTAAGGTTGAGATGTGTTTCTTTCTATTTATTTATTTATTTATTTATTTATTTATTTATTTAAGATTTCTGTCTCTTCCCGGCCCTTGCCTCCCATGTCCCCCCCCCTCCCCCAATCACCTCCCCTTCTCTCATCAGCCTGAAGAGCAGATCAGGTTCCTTGCCCTGTGGGAAGTCCAAGGACCTCCCACCACCTCCTTCCAGGTCTAGTAAGGTGAACATCTAAACACCCTAGGCTCCCACAAAGCCAGTACATGCAGTAGGATCAAAACCCAGTGCCATTGTTCTTGACTTCTCAGCAGTCCTCATTGTCCGCTATGTTCAGGGAGTCCGGTTTTATCCTATGCTTTTTCAGACCCAGGCCAGCTGGCCTTGGTGAGTTCCCAATAGAACATCCCCATTGTCTCAGTGTGTGGGTGCACCCCTCGCGGTCCTGAGTTCCTTGCTCATGCTCTCTCTCCTTCTGCTCCTGATTTGGACCTTGGGGTTGTAGTCCGGTGCTCCAATGTGGAACTCTGTCTCTGTCTCCTTTCATCGCCTGATGAAGGTTAATATCCAGGAGGATGACTATATGTTTGTCTTTGGGTTCACCTTCTTATTTAGCTTCTCTAGGATCACGAATTATAGGCTCAATGTCCTTTATTTATGGCTAGAAACCAAATATGAGTGAGTACATCCCATGTTCCTCTTTTTGGGTCTGGCTTACCTCACTCAGGATAGTGTTTTCTATTTCCATCCATTTGCATGCAAAATTCAAGAAGTCCTTTTTTTTTTTTTTTACTGCTGAGTAGTACTCTAATATGTATATATTCCATACTTTCTTCATCCATTCTTCCATTGAAGGGCATCTAGGTTGTTTCCAGGTTCTGGCTATTACAAACAATGCTGCTATGAACATAGTTGAGCATATAATTTTGTTGTATGATAGGGCCTCTCTTGGGTATATTCCCAAGAGTGGTATTGCTGGGTCCAAGGGTAGGATGATTCCGAATTTCCTGAGAAACCACCACACTGCTTTCCAAAGTGGTTGCACAAGTTTGCTATCCCACCAGCAATGGGTGAGTGTACCCTTTTCTCCACAACCTCTCCTGCAAAGGCTATCATTGGTGTTTTTGATTTTAACCATTCTGACAGGTGTAAGATGGTATCTTAAAGTTGTCTTCATTTGCATTTCCCTGATTGCTAAGGAAGTTGAGCATGACCTTAAGTGTCTTTTGGCCATTTGAACTTCTTCTGTTGAGAATTCTCTGTTCAGTTCAGTGCCCCATTTTTTAATCGGGTTAAATAGCCTTTTACGGTCTAGTTTCTTGAGTTCTTTATATATTTTGGAGATCAGACCTTTGTCAGTTGTGGGGTTGGTGAAGATCTTCTCCCAGTCAGTAGGTTGCCTTTTTGTCTTGGTGACAGTATTCTTTGCTTTACAGAAGCTTCTCAGTCTCAGGAGGTCCAATTTATTCAATGATGCCCTTAATGTCTGTGCTGCTGGGGTTATACATAGGAAGTAGTCTCCTGTGCCCATGTGTTGTAGAGTACTTCCCACTTTCTCTTCTATCAGGTTCAGTGTGTTTGGACTGATATTGAGGTCTTTAATCCATTTGAACTTGAGTTTTGTGCATGGTGATAGATATGGATCTATTTTCATTCTTCTACAGATTGACATCCAGTTTTGCTAGCACAGTTTGTTAAAGATGCTCTCTTTTTTCCATTGTATACTTTTAGCTTCTTTATCGAAAATCAGGTGTTCATAGGTTTGTGGGTTAAAGTCGGGGTCTTCTATTCGATTCCATTGGTCAACTTCTCTGTTTTTATGTCAAGACCAAGCTGTTTTCAATACTGTAGCTCTGTAATAGAGTTTGACGTCAGGGATGGTAATGCCTCCAGACAATCCTTTATTGTATAAGATTGTTTTGGCTATCCTGGGTTTTTTGTTTTTCCATATAAAGTTGATTATTGTCTTCTCCAGATCTGTGAAGAATTTTGATGCATTGTTCCTGTTATGAGTGTAAAATATCCATCTCGATCTCTTCCGATTGAATTTAGTTTGAAGTCAGTTTTGTTAGAAATTAGTATGGCCATGCCTGCTTGTTTCTTAGGCCCATTTGCTTGAAAAACCTTTTCCCAACCCTTTACTCTGAGTAGATGCCTGTCTTTGTGGTTGAGATGTATTTCTTGTAAGCAGCAGAATGTTGGATCCTGTTTTCTTATCCAATCTCTTAGCCTGTGCCTTTTTATAAGTGAATTGAGTCCGTTAATATTAAGTGATATTAATGATCAGTAGTTGTTTATTCTGGTTATTCTTGCTGTTTTTGGTAGTAGAGTTTGTGTGTCTCCCTTCTTTGAGTTGTGCTGGTGAAGGGTCTCTAGATGACTGAGTTATTGTGGGCAGTGTTGGCAATTTTGGATTCCTTGGGTTGTGATTTTCCTTCTATTACTTTCTGCAAGGCTGGATTTATGGCTATATATTGTTTAATTTGTTCTTATCCTGGAATGTTTTTTTTTCTCCATTGATAGTGAACAATAGCTTGGCTGGGTATAGTAGTTTGGGCTTGCATCCATGGTCTCTTAGTTTTTGCAGTACCTCTATCCCGGGCCTTCTGGCTTTCATGGTTTCCATAGAGAAGTCAGGTGTAAGTGTGATAGGTTTACCTTTATAAGTTACTTGACCTTTTTCTTTTGCAGCTCTTAATATTCTTTCTTTAATCTGTATGTTTTGTGTTTTGATTATTTTATGGTGAGGGGATGTTTTTCTTTGATCCAGTCTATTTGGTGTTCTGTATGCTTCTTGAAAATTCAAAGGAATATCTTTTTTTTATGTTGGGAAAGTTTTCTTCCATAATTTTATTGAAAGCCGGGCGGTGGTGGCGCACGCCTTTAATCCCAGCACTCGGGAGGCAGAGGCAGGCGGATCTCTGTGAGTTCGAGGCCAGCCTGGTCTACAAGAGCTAGTTCCAGGACAGGAACCATAAGCTACGGAGAAACCCTGTCTCGAAAAATCAAAAAAAAAATTTATTGAAAATATTTTCTGGGTCTGAATTGTAACTCTTCTCCTTCTTCTATCCCTATTAATCTTAGGTTTGGCCTTTTTATTGTGTCCCATATTTCCTGAATGTTTTGTGATGAGAATTTGTTGGCTTTGCTGTTTTCTTTGATCAGTGCGTTTATTTTCTCTATGGTGTCCTCAGAATCTGAGATTCTTTCTTCTATCTCTTGTATTCTATTGATTATGCTTGTTTCTGTAGACTCTGCTCATTGACGTAGACTTTACATATCCAGCTGGTCCTCGGTTTGTGTTTTCTTCCTTGCTGCCATTTCAGTTTTCAATTCTTGAACTGTTTCCAATACCTGTTTGATTGGTTTTTCTTGGTTTTCCAGGGTATCATTTACGTATTTATTCATTTCTTCAAACTTTTTGTTATACTTCTCATCCATTTCTACAAGGGCATTTTTTTACATAATGTTTAAGGGACTCTATTGCTTTCATAAAGTCAATTTTTTTCCATTTCTTCTGTGTTAGGGTGTTCAAGTCCTTCTCTTGTAAGATCATTGGGTTCTGGTGTTTTCATGTTGTTTTTTAGATTGTTGGGTGAATTCTTGCCTTGGCACCTGCCCATCTTTTCCTACCGATGCTATCTAATGGGTTTTCTAAAACAGGATCAGGTTTCCCTGCTGGCCAGGGGCCCTGCTTACAAAATGCCCCCGCTCTGTTTCCTGGTTCCCGCCACAGGCCAAGATCTCTCTCACCCCTTAAAAGGGTCTTCAGGAACAGGATCAGGCTCCCTGATCACCGGGGACCTCGCCAACAAGAGGCCAACCACTCTGCAGGCCAGCCACAAAAACAAAGAAACTCCTGCTGCCCTCTGTCCCAAGCACCCGACCCAGCACCCAGACAGGCTGAACTGGGTGATCCTGTGGCCCCGTGGAAGGGAGGAAGAAGGAAAGAAGCCCCTGGGCGTAAGCTGGGAGGATGGGCCAGGGAGAGAGCGGTTGCTTTCTAGGAGGAGCAGCCTCAGCAGAGGGGGGCAGTACCCGCAGAATGACCGGGGAGATAAGGGGATCGGGGAATGCCCCCACTTTGATTCCTGGGTCCCGCCGTGGACCAAGAACACTCTCACCACTCAGGAGGGTCTTCAGGGACAGGACCAGGCTCCCCGTTCGCCAGGGACCTCACCAACCAAAGGCCTACCGCTCTGCAGGCCAGCCACCAAAGAACCTACTTGATTTAATTGTAGTGGGACGATCTACTCTCAGTGTGGGCTTCACTGATTCCTGCTTGGCCTTTTGCGTCTCTGCCACGCGTTTGCATGCAGCACCAGGTGTCCGCCGTGCATCTGCATCTGAGGTGTGTTTCTTGAATGCAGCAGAAGGGTGGATTCTGTTTTCATATCCAGTCTCTTAGCCTGTATGTTTTTATGGAGTCAAGTCCATTTATATTAAGAGATATTTATGGAAAGAAATTATTTGTTCCTTTTTTTTTTGGTTTTTGTTGGTGGTGATTTTATTTTGTGTTTTTTCCCCTTTTTGGGATTTGCTGCTGTGAGGTCATCTATTGTCTGTCTTTTTTTGTGGATGTAGCTAACTTTCTTGGGTTGGAGTTTTCTTTCTGGTTCTTTGTGTAGGGCTAGATTTGTGGCTAAGTATTGGCTAAATCTGGTTCTGTAATGGAATATCTTGTTTTATCTATCTATGGTGACTGAAAGTTTTGCTGGGTATAGTAGTCTGGGCTGGCATCCATGATCTCTTAATGTCTGCATAATGATTGACCAGGACCTTCTGGCTTTCATTGTTTCCATTGTAAAGTCAGGTGTAATTCTGATAGGTCTTCCTTTATGTTCCTTGATTTCTTCCCTTTGCACCTCTTAATATTCTTTTTTAAATTCTGCATGATTAGTGTTTTGATTATTATGTGGTGAGGGGACTTTTTAAAAAAAAGTCTGCTTGGTATTCTGCAAGCTTCTTATATCTTCATATGCATATCTTCCTTTAGGTTGGTAAAGTTTTCTTCTATGATTTTGTTGAGTATATTTTCTGTTGTTTTGAGTTGGACCTCTCCTTCTTCTATCCCTATTTTTTTTTTTTTTGGTTTGGCCTTTTGATGGTTTCCCATATTTACTGGATATTTTGCGTTAAACATTTGTCAGGTTTAATATTTACTTTGACTGATGATTCTATTTCCTCTATCATATCTTCAACACTTGAGAGTCTCTCTTCCATCTCTTGTATTCTGCTGTTTATGCTGGCACTTGTGGTTTCTAATCATTTTCCCATATTCCCTTGGCTTGTGTTTTCTTTATTGTCTCTATTTTGGTTTTCAAATCTTGAATCATTTCTTTCACCTGTTTGATTGCTTTTTCTTGGTTTTCTCTAAGGGATTCATTGATTTCTTCTAATTTTTTGTTTGTCTTTTCCTCCATTTCTTTTTTTTTTAGATGATAAAATACTTTCTTTAATTTTGTCAAATACAAATAGACTAAATAGTATAACTATAATTCTTGCTATTTTGTTATGTGTAATATTACAATGTTAAAGGTGAAACTTCCTTTTTATTTTTTTTAATTTATTTATTTATTAAGGATTTCTGCCTCGTCCCCACAACCGCTTCCCATTTCCCTCCCCCTCCCCCGATCAAGTCCCCCCCCCTCATCTGCTGGAAGAGCAATCAGGGTTCCCTGACCTGTGGGAAGCCCAAGGACTGCCCACCTCTACCCAGGTCTTGTAAGGTGAGCATTCAAACTGCCTAGGCTCCCACAAAGCCAGTACGTGCAGTAGGATCAAAAACCCACTGCAATTGTTCTTGAATTCTCAGTATTCCTCATTGTCCGCTATGTTCAGCTAGTCCGGATTTATCCCATGTTTTTTCAGACCTAGGCCAGCTGGCCTTGGTGAGATCCCAATAGAACATCCCCATTGTCTTAGTGTGTGGGTGCACCCCTCGTGGTCCTGAGTTCCGTGCTCGTGCTCCGTCTCCTTCTGCTCCTGATTTGGACCTTGAGATTTCTGTCCGGTGCTCCCGTGTGGGTCTCTGTCTCTGTCTCCTTTCATAGCCTGATGAAGGTTAATATTCCTGAGGATGCCTATGTGTTTGTCTTTGGATTCACATTATTTAGCTTCTCTAAGAACATGAATTATAGGCTCAATGTCCTTTATTTATGGCTAGAAACCAAATATGAGTGAGTACATCCCATGTTCCTCTTTTTGGGTCTGGCTTACCTCACTCAGGATAGTGTTTTCTATTTCCATCCATTTGTATGCAAAATTCAAGAAGTCCTTGTTTTTTACTGCTGAGTAATACTCTAATATGTATATATTCCATACTTTCTTCATCCATTCTTCCATTGAAGGGCATCTAGGTTGTTTCCAGGTTCTGGCTATTACAAACAATGCTGCTATGAACATAGTTGAGCATATACTTTTGTTGTATGATAGGGCCTCTCTTGGGTATATTCCCAAGAGTGGTATTGCTGGATCCAGGGGTAGGTTGATCCCGAATTTCCTGAGAAACCGAAACACTGCTTTCCAGAGTGGTTGCACAAGTTTGCATTCCCACCAGCAATGGGTGAGTGTACCCCTTTCTCCACAACCTCTCCAGCAAAGGCTATCATTGGTGTTTTTTATTTTAGCCATTCTGACAGGTGTAAGGTGGTATCTTAAAGTTGTCTTGATTTGCATTTCCCTGATCGCTAAGGAAGTTGAGCATGACCTTAAGTGTCTTTTGGCCATTTGAAGTTCTTCTGTTGAGAATTCTCTGTTCAGATCAGTGCCCCATTTTATAATTGGGTTGATTAGCCTTTTACGGTCTAGTTTCTTGAGTTCTTTATATATTTTGGAGATCAAACCTTTGTCAGTTGCAGGGTTGGTGAAGATCTTCTCCCAGTCAGTGGGTTGTCTTTTTGTCTTAGTGACAGTGTCCTTTGCTTTACAGAAGTTTCTCAGCCTCAGGAAGTCCCATTTATTCAATGATGCCCTTAGTGTCTGTGCTGCTGGGGTTATACATAGGAAGTGGTCTCCTGTCCCCATGTGCTGTAGAGTACTTCCCACTTTCTCTTCTATCAGGTTCAGTGTGTTCGGACTGATATTGAGGTCTTTAATCCATTTGGATTTGAGTTTTGTGCATGGTGATAGATATGGATCTATTTTCATTCTTCTACAGATTGACATCCAGTTTTGCTAGCACAGTTTGTTAAAGATGCTCTCTTTTTTCCATTGTATACTTTTAGCTCCTTTATCGAAGATCAGGTGTTCATAGGTTTGTGGGTTAATGTCAGGGTCTTCTATTCGATTCCATTGGTCGACTTCTCTGTTTTTATGCCAATACCAAGCTGTTTTCAATACTGTAGCTCTGTAATAGAGTTTGAAGTCAGGGATGGTAATGTCTCCAGACAAACCTTTATTGTATAAGATTGTTTTGGCTATCCTGGGTTTTTTGTTTTTCCATATAAAGTTGATTATTGTCTTCTCCAGATCTGTGAGGAATTTTGATGGGATTTTGATGGGGATTGCATTGAATCTATAGATTGCTTTTGGTAGAATTGCCATTTTTACTATGTTGGTCCTCCCAATCCAAGAGCAAGGGAGGTCTTTCCATTTTCTGGTGTCTTCTTCAATTTCTTTCTTCAAAGACTTATAGTTCTTGTCAAGTAGATCTTTCACTTCCTTGGTCAGGGTTACCCCAAGGTATTTTATGCTATTTGTGGCTATCGTGAAAGGTGATGCTTCTCTGATTTCCCTCTCTGCTTCCTTATCCTTGGTGTATAGGAAGGCAACTGATTTTTTGGAGTTGATCTTGTATCCTGCCACGTTACTAAAGCTGTTTATCAGCTGTAGGAGTTCTTTGGTAGAATTTTTGGGGTCGCTTATGTACACTATCATATCATCTGCAAATAACGAAAGCTTAACTTCTTCCTTTCCAATACGAATCCCCTTGATCTCCTTATGTTGTCTTATTGCTATTGCTAGAATTTCAAGCACTATATTGAAGAGGTATGGCGAGAGTGGACATCCTTGTCGTGTTCCTGATTTTAGTGGGATGGCTTTGAGTTTTTCTCCGTTTAATTTAATGTTAGCTGTTGGCTTGCTGTAAATAGCTTTTATTATATTTAGGTAGGACCCTTGTATCCCTATTCTCTCCAAGACCTTTATCATAAAGGGGTGTTGAATTTTGTCGAATGCTTTTTCCGCATCTAGTGAAATGATCATATGGTTTTTTTCTTTCAGTTTATTTATATGGTGGATTACATTGATAGATTTGCATATGTTGACCCAGTCCTGCATCTCTGGGATGAAGCCTACTTGATCATAATGGATAATTTTTCTTATGTGTTCTTGGATTCGGTTTGCCAGTATTTTATTGAAGATTTTTGCGTCGATGTTCATGAGTGAGATCGGTCTGTAATTCTCTTTCTTGGTTGGGTCTTTTTGTGGTTTTGGTATCAGGGTAACTGTAGCTTCATAAAAGGAATTTGGCAATGACTCTTCTGATTCTATATTGTGAAATACCTTAAGGAGTATAGGTATTAATTCTTCTTGGAAGTTCTGGTAGAATTCTGCATTGAAACCATCTGGTCCTGGGCTTTTTTTCGAAGGGAGATTTTTGATAACCATTTCTAATTCTTCGCGAGAAACCGTTCTATTTAGATCATTCACCTGGTCTTGGTTTAGCTTTGGTATATGATACTTATTTAAAAAAATGTCCATTTCTTTTGTATTTTCCAGCTTTGTGGCATACAGGCTTTTGTAGTAAGATCTAATGTTTCTCTGAATTTCCTCTGTGTCTGTGGTTATGTCCCCCTTTTCATTTCTGATCTTATTTATTTGCGTGTTCTCTCTCTGTCGTTTAATTAGTTTGGATAGGGGTTTGTCGATCTTGTTGATTTTCTCCAAGAACCAGCTTTTTGTTTCATTGATTCTTTGGACTGTTTTCTGTGTTTCTATTTTGTTGATTTCAGCCCTCAGTTTTATTATTTCCAGTCTTCTACTTCTCCTGGGCGCGTCTGCTTCTTTTTTTTTCTAGAGCTTACAAGTGTGTTGTTAAGTCCCCAATGTATGCATTCTCCGTTTTCTTTAAGTGGGCACTTAGTGCTATGAACTTTCCTCTTAGCACTGCTTTCATTGTGTCCCATAGGTTTGAGTATGTTGTCCCTTTATTTTCATTAAATTCAAGGAAGACTTTAATTTCTTTCTTGATTTCTTCCTTGACCCAGGTGTGGTTCAGTAGTTGACTGTTCAGTTTCCATGAGTTTGTCGGTTTTTTGAGGGCAGCGTGGTTGTTGCCTTCTAACTTTAATCCGTGATGATCTGATAAGACACAGGTGGACACTGATATTTTTTTTGTATCTGTGGAGGTTTCCTTTGTTTCCGAGTATGTGGTCAATTTTTGAGAAGGTTCCATGAGCTGCAGAGAAGAAGGTATATTCTTTCCTATTTGGGTGGAATGTTCTATAGATGTCTGTTAAGTCCATTTGCTTCATTACCTCCAATAATTCTCTTAATTCTCTATTAGGTTTCTGTCTGATTGACCTGTCCCTTGGAGAGAGAGGTGTGTTGAAGTCTCCTACTACTAGTGTGTGTGGTTTGATGTCTGCCTTGAGTTCTAGTAATATTTCTTTTACATAAGTAGGTGCTTTTATATTGGGGGCGTATATATTCAGGATTGAGACGTCCTCCTGATGAATTGTTCCTGTTATGAGTATAAAGTGACCGTCTCGGTCTCTTCTGATTGATTTTAGTTTGAAGTCAGTTTTGTTAGAAATTAGTATGGCCACACCTGCTTTTTTCTTAGGCCCATTTGCTTGAAACACCTTTTCCCAACCCTTTACTCTGAGTAGGTGCCTGTCTTTGTGGTTGAGATGTGTTTCTTGCAAACAGCAGAATGTTGGATCCTGTTTTCGTATCCAATCTTTTAGCCTGTGCCTTTTTATAGGTGAATTGAGCCCATTAATATTAAGTGATATTAATGACCAGTGGTTGTTTACTCCGGTTATTCTTATTGCTTTTGGTAGTAGAGATTGTGTCTCCTTTCTTTGAGATGTGCTCGTGAAGGGTCATTAGATGCCTGGGTTATTGTAGGCAGTGTTGGCAGTGTTGGATTCCTTGGGTTGCGATTTTCCTTCTATTACTTTCTGTAGGGCTGGATTTGTGGCTACGTATTGTTTAAATTTGTTCTTATCCTGGAATGTCTTGTTTTCTCCATTGATAGTGAACGATAGCTTGGCTGGGTATAGTAGTTTGGGTTTGCATCCATGGTCTCTTAGCTTCTGCAGAACCTCTATCCAGGACCTTCTGGCTTTCATAGTTTCCATCGAGAAGTCAGGTGTAAGTCTGATCGGTTTACCTTTATAAGTTACTTGCCCTTTTTCTTTTGCAGCTCTTAATATTCTTTCTTTAACCTGTATATTTTGTGTTTTAATTATTATATGGCGAGGAGATGTTTTTCTTTGATCCAGTCTGTTTGGTGTTCTGTATGCTTCTTGAATATTTAAATGAATATCTTTCTTTAAGTTGGGAAAGTTTTCTTCCATAATTTTGTTGAAAATATTTTCTGGGCCTTTGAGCTGTGACTCTTCTCCTTCTTCTATTCCTATTATTCTTAGGTTTGGTTTTTTTATTGTGTCCCATAGTTCCTGAATGTTTTGTGTTGAGAATTTGTTGGCTTTGCTGTTTTCTTTGATCTGTTCGTTTATTTTCTCTATGGTGTCCTCAGCATCTGAGAGTCTTTCTTCTAGCTCTTGTATTCTATTGATTATGCTTGTTTCTGTAGACTCTGCTCATTGGCCTAGATTTTCCATATCCAGCTGGTCCTCAGTTTGTATTTTCTTCTTTGCCTTCATTTCAGTTTTCAATTCTTGAACTGTTTCCATTACCTGTTTGATGGTTTTTTCTTGGTTTCCCAGGGTATCATGTACGTATTTACTCATTTCTTCAAACTTTTTGTTATACTTCTCATCCATTTCTATAAGGGCATTTTTTACATGTTGTTTAAGGGACTCTATTATCTTCATAAAGTCGATTTTTTCCACTTCTTCTGTGTTAGGTTGTTCAAATACTTCTGTTGTAAGATCATTGGGTTCTGATGTTTTCATGTTGTTTTTCGGATTATTGGGTGAGTTCTTGCCTTGGCGCCTGCCCATCTCCTCCTATTGATCCTATCCAATGGATCCTTTAGAAACCGGATCAGATTTCCCTGCTGGCCAAGGGCTCCGCTTACAAAATGCCCTCACTCTCTTTCGTGGTTCCTGCTGCAGGCCAAGAACCCTCTCACCCCTCCAAAGGATCTTCAGGACAGGACCAGGCTCCCCTTGTGCCAGTGACCTGGCCAACCAAAGGCCTACCTCTTTGATTCAATTGTAGTAGGGCAATCTGCTCTCCTTATTGCATGCCTGTCCCAGCGGCTTGGGTCTGGCCGCGCTGTGCAGCATCTGGCGCTGCTGCAGCCGCTGCGCCTCTGTGCGTCTGGCACCGCCGCCGCCGCTGCCTCGCCTCTGTGCGTCTGGCGCCGCCGCTGCCGCTGCGCCTCTGTGCGTCTGGCGCCGCCGCCGCTGCGCCGCCGCCGCTGCGCCTCTGTGCGTCTGCTTTCCTCCATTTCTTTAAGAGATTTTTTTTTCCTTTTCTCTTTAAGGGCCTAAAACATTCTACTAAAATTATTTTTTAAGTAATTTTCTTCTGCTTCATCTGGATTGGTGTGTTCAAGTCTTGTTTTAGAACCACTAGTTTTTGTAGGTATTTTGTTGCTCTTTGTAGTGTTGAGTGTGTTCTTACTTGTCTACCCATCTTTTCCTCTGATTGGTTAGCTGGGGCTGTATCTCTGGCGATCACTCTTCCAGGCACCAGTGTATCCATGTCTCCGTTGGTTGCTTCTTATGGTGGAGTAGAGGACATTTTCCAGTCACCAGGTAGGTCACTTGGCATTCCCGAGGTCAGTTGGTGCTCCCAGAAGTCACTCAGCGCTCCTGCACGTCATTCTGCAATCCCGGAGGTCATCTGTGCCTGCTCCCACAGAGGTTGCTTTCTTGGGCCTGCTTCCACAGAGGTTGCTGGATCAGGCCTGCTCCTGCGGATATCTCTGGCTTGGTCCTGCTCCAGAGGAGGTCGCTGACTCCTTCTTTTGGATTTTTATCTCCAGGTTTCTGTGGATTCTTTCTCTTGTCTTCACCTCTGACAACTGTTTCTGCTTAATTTGAAGAGACTACCATTGCACTGTGATGAGAATGCAATGATGACTAGATTTCTCCCCAGTGACTTCTCACTGGGAATTTGAGAATGCATCCCTCTAATATAAAACTTCAGCTAAAGTAAGGGACTTTTCCCATTTATTCCTTTTCAGTATTCAGGAGCCACATAGCCTAGGTTAAACATGGATTCAAACATATTTGGCCCCTTTGTTTTGTATTAGGAATTCCTTTTCCTCCCTTCCCAGATTTCTTTTTTTAATTTTATCCTCTGACTGTTTCATTTTTTTCTGTCAAATGGAAAGAGAAAATGTCTCCATATTTGACATTTGCATTCATACACCTTTCTCTGTGATGTCTAATATTCCTAAACATCTGAATACATACCATGTTAACTTTACAGTAGAAAGTTAAATTAAAGCAGGGCAGTGGTGGCGCATGCCTTTTTTTTATTTATTTTTATTTTTATTTTTTTATTGAAAAAAATTTCTGCCTCCTCCCAGCCTCCCATTTCCCTCCCCCTCCTCCCGCCCCTCTCCCCTTCCCCCACTCCTCTCCCCCTCCCTCTCCAGTCCGAAGAGCAGTCAGGGTTCCCTGCCCTGTGGAAAGCCCAAGGTCCTTCCCCCTCCATCCAGGAATAGGAAGGTGAACATCAAAACTGGCTAGGCTCCCACAAAGCCAGAACATGAAGTAGGAACAAAACCCCATGCCATTGTCCTTGGCTTCTCATCAGCCCTCATTGCTCGCCATGTTCAGAGAGTCCAGTTTTATCCCACGCTTTTTCAGTCACAGTCCAGCTGGCCTTGTTGAGCTCCCAATAGATTAGCCCCACTGACTCAGTGGGTGGGTGCACCTCTCGTGGTCCTGACTTTCATGCTCATGTTCTCCCTCCTTCTGCTCCTCACTGGGACTTTGGGAGCTTAGACCGATGCTCCAGTGTGGGTCTCTGTCTCTATCTCCATCACTCGGGAGGCAGAGGCAGGCGGATCACTGTGAGTTTGAAGCCAGCCTGGTCTACAAGAGCTAGTTCCAGGACAGGAACTAAAAAGCTATGGAGAAACCCTGTCTCAAAAAAAAAATAAAGTTAAATTAATATAAGGTTGACAAAACACTTCGGGGAATTCTTGATGCTAGCCTATGCTTCTGTGACAAGACAGGATGCCATTGAAAGCAGTGATATCAGAAATCCTCATCAGATTCCAAAGTGGCAAGTATGTGTCCCTGTCATTACAGAATTAGAATTTACATGTCTTCTATTATTGGAAACTCTTTACTTTCTCCAGATAATGCGTACAAATATTTGTCTGCTTTCTGTTTTGATTCTCAGATAATTTTTTTTTACCATTTTTAAGTGTTTTCCCCGTGTTTCCAACATGTTTCCTTTTGAATTATTATGGCATTAACACACGTGTTGGCTGCAATGGTGTCTGGTGAGAGTTGTTAATTGGTTACTTTCAAATCTGTAAGATTAAGAGACAGTATCACATATAATCTGCTTCAATTTCCTTGATCAAGTTAAATGAAACTAATCGTGTTTATTCCTTGCAGACATTCACATAACTATAGGGAATCCATGTAATAAGGTTGTATAATGGAACATAGATTGTACGCAATTCTGAACACAACATGGGGAAATGGAAATATATCAACAATATCTAGGCTTGGGGTCAGTGAATGAAAAAAATGCTGAAGAAAATACAGAAAAGAAGTGGATTCGTTGATTGTGGCATTACTGTGATTTTGCTAATACTTTGGTGTGGTACTGAATTAACAGGTCAAGAAGAGTTTGGGAAGAAAGTGCTCAGATGTGAAAAGCCATTTAGTGGACATCTTGACAGATCTTGTTTGAAAAGGGCATAGGAAACATGGTCAGAGAAACCCAGAAGTTGACTACTAGATGAAATTATTCATATGGGACTCTATTTGCCTTGGAGGTTGTGACGATTTGAATAAGAATGGCCTGCATGGCCTCATATATTTGAATTCTTAGTCATTGGGGAGTGGCACTATTTGGGAAAGATTAGGAGGTATGGCCTTGTTGGAATGGGTGTGGCTTTATTGGAGGAAGTGTGGCACTGGGAATGGGCTTAGAGATTTCAAAAGCTCAAGCCAGACTTAATGTCTGGATTTCCCTGCTGCCTATGGGTCCAGATGTAGAACTCTCAGCTAATTTACCAGCACCATGACTGCCAGTGTGCCACCATGTTCCCCACCATGATGGCAATGTACTAAACCTCTGAAACTGTAAGCCAACTCCAATTAAACGCTATCTCTTGTAAGAGTTCTCAGGGTCATGGTGTATCTTCACAGCAATAGAACAGTGACTAAGACAGATCATCTGTCACTCCAAGTAAGATTCACAGTTGTCTTCCATGACCTAACAGTCTCAAGAACCTTGGGTACTGGAGGAAGACTTCTTTACTTCACAACAGATGAGGCTCTCTGTAATTCCTTTTCTTCTGCTCTGGTCATACCAGCTCAGGCATATGTGTGTTTACAGTTTGTGCTGTAGTAACACTAGAACTGAAAAGAACATATTTACAGTTACAGATTTTACTCTCTGGCTTGCCTGCTACCTGTAAGAGAATAGTGACATGTCAGAATGATGTAAAATTATAAAGGAAAGTAAATAAATGTATAAGGTAGAAAAGTTTGTTATACTATGAAAGATTAAAATGCTTCTCACATAGAACACATTTTCCAAATACACAGTTTATAAAAAATGTAATATAAAGAGGCATGTATACCTCAAGGTTACAAACTTTCAACCATGCTATTAAGTCTTTTCCATAGATGAAAGCAAGTACACAAACATTTTCAAAGGGTTTACTATCTTTAATGGATTTTCTTCACATGCCTATTCTGTGTGCATGAATAAAACCATTATAACTCCCACATCTACAAAAGAGTGCAAGTTCTGAGGTTAGTGTTATTTCTCATTAGACTGATTTTTGTCTTTCCCTGTGTGTTCCTTATTTATTTTGAAAATATACTTTTTATTCAATAAACTTTTATTTTTTCCCACTCCTCAATTCCCTTCTGGCCCTCTTCATCTTCCCCAACTCAACTTTATGTTCTCTCTTTCAAAAAAATGAAACAAAAATAAGAAGCAACCCCCCATATACACAAAATAAAAGAAAATCAAAAGAAACAAGAGAAAGACCAATAAGATAAAAAAAATGAAAAATAAAGCAAAATGGAGCAAAATAGCATGGAAAATTCCACTGAGTTCATTTTGTGTTTGTTATCTACTCCTGGGCATAGCACCTACCCTGAACACTGCTTGAGGTACCCAGTGAGATTCCACCAGCAAAAACTGATTTATCATTTGGGAATGGGTGTCAATTGCAGACAGATTGTTGGTTAGGGTTGGGAATCTGTGTCTAGATCGCCCTCTCAGTGCTGGATCTCCATTTGCTATGAACTTGTGCAAGTCTTATATCTGCTGCCATAGTCTCTGTGAGCTTATACATGCATGATTCCTGCTGTGTCTGAAAAGCACCATTTCATTGGGATCATCCTCTGTCTCTTATAATCTTTCTGACTCATTGTCTGCAAAGATGCCTGGGCCTTGATGAAAATATCTCATTTAGAACTGAATGCTCCTTGTCTAGTTGTGGGTCTCTCTGTAAATTCTCATCAATTGCAAGAAGGAGCTTCTCTGATGTAGGTGGAGGAAGACACACACTGTAGCAGTATGTCATTGGGAGTCATTTGGTTGCTATGTTCCTGTAACAGTTTTTCAATCAAAACAAACAAGCAAACAAAAACAGGTGCAGAAATATTCACAGAAAAATTTTACCACACATTCAAAGAAGATATACAAGAAATACTTGTTTTTTGATGTTAACTTTTTATTCATTTTACATACCAACCACAATATTTCCCTTCCCTTCACTTCCCTCCTCCCACTGCCCCCTACCTTCCCCTAAACCTACCCCACCCACTCCTCTGAAAGGGTAAGGCGTGCCATGAGGAGTCAACAAAGCCTGGCACATTAAGTTGAAGCAGGACCAAGCCCCTCTACCATGCATCAAGGCTAAGCAAGGCATTCCACTATAGGAAATTGGTTCCAAAAAGTCAGTTTATGTACCAGGGATAGATCCTGGTCCCACTGCCAAAAACCACTCAAACAGACCAAGCTACACAACTATTTCTCACTTGCAGAGGACCTAATTATGTCCCATGTGGTCTCCACAGCATGGTCTAGAGTCCATGAGTTCCCACAACCTTGAGTTGGTTGTCTCTGTAGGTTTCCCTGTGATGATCATGACCCTTCTTGCTCATATAATCCCTCTTCCCTCTCTTCAAATGGACTCCCAGAGCTTGGCCAGGTGCTTAACTGTGGATCTCTGCATCTGCTTCTATCAGTTACTGGATGAAGGTTCTATGATGACAGTTATGGTAGTTACCAATCTGAATACAGGGGAAGGTCAGTTAAGGCACCCTCTCCACTAGTGCTAGGAGTCTTCGCTGGGGTCATCCTTGTCGATTCCTGGGAATTTCCCTAGCACCAGATTTCTTCCTAACCCCATGATGGCTCCCTCTATCAGGATATCTCTTTCATTGCCCTCCTTACTACATCCCTTCTCCAACTCAACCTTTCCATTCCCTCTGGTTCCCTTCCCCCATACCCTCTCCTCTAACTGTCCTGCCCCCAGTTTACCCAGGAGATCTCATCCATTTCTTCTTCTAAGGATGATCCTTGTGCCCCTCTTAGGGTCTTCCTTGTTACGTAGCTTCTCTGGAACTGCCAACCAATACTTCTTAATTATTTTTTAAAATATAGAAGCACAAATCTTACCAAAAGCAATGCAATGCCCATCAAAATCCCAGCAAAATTCTTCACAGACCTCGAAGAACGGTGCTCAACTTCATATGGAAAAGCAAAAAACTTAGGATAGCCAAAACAATCCTGTACAATAAAAGAACTGGAGGCAACACAATCCCTGACTTCAAACACTAATACAGAGCTACAGTACTGAAAACAGCCTGGTTTTATTGGCATAAAAACAGACAGGAGGACCAATGAAAGTGAATCAAAGACCTAGATATTAATTCACATACTTTCAAACACCTAATTTTGACAAAGAAGCAAAAAATATAAAATGGAAAAAAGAAGACATATTTAAAATATTGTGATGGCATAACTGGATACCAACATGTAAAAGAATGAAAATAGATTTATATCTATCACCGTGCGCAAAACTCAAGTCCAAATGGATCAAAGACCTCAACATAAAGCCAGCCACTATGAACCCCATAGAAGAGAAAGTGGGAAGTACACTTCAACACACTGGCACAGGAGAGCACTTCCTACATATAACCCCAGTAGCACAGACACTGAGAAAAACAATTAATAAATGGGACCTCCTGAAATTGAGAAACTTCTGTAAAGCAAATGACATGGTTAACAAGACAAATTGACAGCCTACAGAATGGAAAAAGATTTTCACCAATCCCAAATCAGAGAGAGGGCTGATCTCCAAAATATACAAAGAACTCAAGAAATTTGTCACCAAAAGAACAAATAATCCAATAAAAAATGGAGTAAAGACCAAAAAAGAGAATTCTTAACAAAGGAATCTAAAATGGCTGAAAAACACGTAAGGAAATGCTCAAGATCCTTAGTCACCAGAGAAATGCAAATCAAAACAACTCTGAGATTCCATCTTACCCCTGTAAGAATGGCCAAGATCAAAAACACGGATAACAACTTAAGCTGGAGAGGTTGTGGGTTGAAGGGAACACTCCTGCATTGCTGGTGGGAGTGTAAGCTGGTGCAGACCCTTTGGATGTCACTGTAGTAATTTCTCAGAAAATTAGGAAACAACCTTCCTCAAGACCCAGTAATACCACTGTTGGGTATATATCCAAAGGATGCTCAATTGTGCCACAAGGATATGGGCTCAACTATGTTCATACTAGCATTATTTGTCATAGCCAGAACCTGGAAACAACCTAAATGCCCCTTGACTGAAGAATGAATACGGAAGATGTGGTACTCTTACACAATGGAGTACTACACAGCAGAAAAAAATAATGACATCTTGAATTTTGCAGGCAAATTGATGGAGCTAGAAAACATTATTTTGAGTGAGGTAACCCAGGTCCAGAAAGACAATCCCAGACAACCTAGACAACAATGAGGACCTTACAGAGACATATATAGATCTAATCTATACAGGTAGTAGGAAAAGACAAAATCTCCTGAGTAAATTGGGAGTATGGGGACCTTGGGAGAGAGTTGAAGGGGAAAGGAGAGGCAGGGAGGGGAACAGAGAAAAATGTAGAGCTCAATAAAAATCAATACAATTTAAAAAGATATATGTGTGTATATATGTATATATATATATATATATGCACAAGAAACACTTCCAAATGGCTTCTATGAAGATAGTACCATTCTAATATCAAGACCAGATAATGACAACAAAAGAAAAGAAAACTATGGGTAAATTTCCCCATTAAGCAGTGAAATATCTTCAATAAGCTATTTGCTAACTCAGTGTATGCGTATCTCAAAAAGTTATCCACCATGATCAAGTTGGGGAATGATCAAGATTCAGAAATGGTTCAATATAAACAAGTTAATGAATGTAAAAATCATGTAAATGGTCCTACAGTCAAATAATTTATGATCGTCTCTCAAGAGAAAAAACCTTCAATAAAATCTAACATGCCTTATTATTAAAAAGTTCTACAGGGGAATAGGGAGATGGCTCAGTGGTTAAGAATAGCTACTGCTATTCCAGAGGTTAAGAGTTCAAATCCCAGCAATCATATGATGTCTTACAACCATTTATAAGGTTATTATGAGGATGCCCAGTCTTGACGTGACCTTTAGTCAGACTGATGAATATCTTAAATATCATCATAGAACCTTCATCCAGCAACTGATAGAAACAGAGGCAGAGACCCACATCATAGCACTGGGCTTAGCTTTCAAAGTCCAGTTGGAGAGTGGGAGGAGTTAGAATATGAGAGCAAAGAGGTCAAGACCGTGATGAGGACACCCACTGAAACAGTCTACCTGTCCTAATGGGAGCTCACCAACTACAGCTGGACTGGGGGAAAAACAAGCATAGGACCAAGCTAGTTCCTCTGAATGTGATTGACAGTTGCATGGCTGGGGCAGACTGTGGGGCCACTGGCAGTGGCACCAGCAGTTATCACTACTGCTTGTACTGGCTTTTTGGGAACCTATTTTCTTTGGATGGATACCTTGCTCAGCAAGATATAGTAGGGAAGGCTTTGGACCTTTCCCAAAGCAACGTTCCTTACCCTCTTTGAAGACTGGATGGGGGTGGGGTTGGTGGGTATGTGGAGGGAATGGGAGGAGGGGAGGGAGTGGAAACTTGGATTGGTATGTATAATTAAAAAAGATAGTCTGTTCTTTTTAAATAAATAAATAAATAAATGAAAGAAAAAATTTCTAGAATGAGTAAGATAGGAGGAAACATAACACAATAAGACTATATACAACAAGTGTACAATCAACAACATCCAAAATAGAGAAAACCTAGAAAAAATCTCATTCGAATCAGAAACAATATAAGGATTATTTACTGTCCCCCATTATTTTTCAGTATAGTACTTAAAGCATTTGCTGGAACAATAAGGCAGTAAGGAAAGAGAAGGAAATTAGAACACAAACAGAAAAGGAAGAAGTCAGACTATCACTATATGCATGTATAATATGATGATATTATACATAAAAGATCCTGAAAAATTTCCTTGAGGAATCTTCTAGAAATGATGAACAAATTCAACAATGTGGCTGGATATTAAATGAACTTACAAAAAAACCTTTATATACACCAACAACAAACATGCTGAGAAAGAAATAATGGGTGTACTCTCATTCATAATAGCCTCAAAATACCTAGGAATAAATCTAATGAAGGAGGTGAAAGACCTCTACAATCAAACATTTAGTATTTGAAGAAAGAGAATGAAAAAGACATTAGAAAGTGGGAAGACCTCCCATTCTAATAGATTGTTACAGTTAATATTGTAAAAATGATCATTCTAACAAATGCTATTTACAGATTCAATGAAAACCCAATCAAAATACCCACATCATTTTTCACAGAAATAGGAATAAAATCCTAAAACTTATATGAGACCATACAAGATCCCAGATAGACAAAGATATCCTGAGAGGAAAAAAAATAAATAAATCCGTGGGAATTAACATTTTAGATTTTAAGATAAATTACAGAGCTACAGTAATGAAAATATGGTGTTAATGGCTGGCACAAAAAGAGACATGTAGACCAATGGAACAAAATTGAAGACCCACACCTAAGTACACATAACGGTAGCCACCTTATATTTGACAAGGAAACAAACAAAACATACTGAAGAAAAGACAGCATGTTCAACAAATGGTGCTGGAGAAACTGGGAGTTTACATGGAGAAAAATGAAATTAGACACATGTTTGTCACTGTGAAACCTGAGTATGAAATTTGAAATGTTTTTATTAGATTTTTTTTTAAAAAAAATCAATCCAAATTCCCACTCCATCTGCTCCTCCCATTCCTTCCACACACTCTCCCATCCGATCTCCCTCCAATTCTAAGAGAGGATAAGGCACATTGTTTTAGAGAAGGTCCAAGGCCCTCCTCACTACATCAAGGCTGAGCAAGGTAGCCATCCAAAGAGAATAGGTTCCCAAAAAGCCAGTACATGCAGTAAATCCCAGAGCCACTACCAGTGACCCCACAGTCTGCCCCAATCATACAACTGTCAACCACATTCAGAGAGACTAGTTTGGTCCTATGGTGTAAAAGTTCCTTCTGTTTGTGTGTTGTTTTCATTTGAGTAATGAATAAAGAAACTGCCTTGGCCTAGTTGATAGGACAGAACTTAGGTAAGTGGAGTAGACAGAACTGAATGCTGGGAAGAAGGGAAGAGTAGCAGATGCCAAGGATCTTCTGCCTGAGACGGACACTGGTTAGAATCTTGCTGGTAAGCCACAGTCATGTGGTGATTAATAGAAATGGGTTAAATTAAGATGTAAGAATTAGCCAATAAGAAACTAGAGTTAATGGCCAAGTAGTGTTTTAATTAGTACAGTTTCTGTGTGGTTATTTTGGGTGTGAGATGGCTGGGTAGCCGGGACGACAGGCAGCCTGCTCCTCCTATTACAGTCTTATGCTCGCTCCCTCCCAGTCCAGTTAGAGTTGGTGAACTCCCATTAGCTCAGGTAAACTGTTTCAGTGGGTGAACCCTTCATGGTCTTGACCTCTTTGCTCATATTCTCATTTCCCCCACTCTTCAACTGGACCTTGGGGAGCTCAGTCCAGTGCTCCACTGTGGGTCTCTGGCTCTGTTTCCATCTGTTGTTGGATGAAGGTTCTATGATGATATTTAAAATAATCATCAGTCTTACTACAGGGCAAGGCCTATTTGGGCAACCTCTCTATTGCTTAGGATCTTATCTGGGTTAATCCTTGTGGATTCCTGGGAATTTTTCTAGAGCTATAATATGGCTCCCTCAACCAAGTTATCTATTTCCTTGCTCTTATCTCTGTCCTTCCTCCATCTCGACTATCCCATTCCCTCAAGTTCTCCTCAATTTTCTTCTCCCCTCCTCTTCTCCTTCTACCCATCTTTCTACCCCTTGCCCCCATGCTCCCAATATTTTCAAGCGATCTTGACTGTTTCCAATTTCCAGGTGAATCTATGTATGTTTTTCTTTGGGTTCACCCTATTGCTTAGCTTCTCTAGGATCATGAACTATAGGCTCAATGTCCTTTGTTTATGGCTAGTATCCACTTATGAGTGAGTACATACCATATTCATTTTTTTGGGTCTGGGTTACCTCACTCAGGATAGTGTTTTCTAATTCCATCCATTTGCATCCAAAATTCAAGATGTTATTGGTTTTTTTCACCATTGAGTAGTACTCTAATATGTATATGTGCCATACTTTTTTTATCCATCCTTCAACTGAGGGGCATCTAGGTTGTTTCCAGGTTCTGACTATTACAAATAATGCTGCTATGAACATAGATGAACAAATGTTTTTGTAGTATGATTGAGCATCTTTTGGGTATATCCCCAAGAGTAATATTGCTGGATCCTAAGGTAGGTTGATTCCCAATTTTCTGAGACATTGTCATACTGATTTCCAGAGTGGCTGCACAAGTTTGCAATTATACCAGCAAATGATGAGTGTTCTCCTTACTCCACATCCTCTCCAGAATAAGCTATTATTAGTGTTTTTGATCTTAGCCATTCTGACAGGTGTAAGATGGTATCTCAGAGTTGTTTTGATTTGCTTTTTTCTGATAGCTACAGATGTTGAACATTTTCTTACGTATCTTTTGGCAATTTGAAATTCTTCTGTTGAGAATTCTTTGTTTAGTTCAGTACCCCATTTTTTAAATTGGGTTATTTAGAAGTTTAATGTCTAAATTCTTGAGTTCTTTATATATTTTGGAAATCAGTCCTCTGTTTTATATGGGGTTGGTGAAAATCTTCTCCCATTCAGTAGGTTGCCTCTTTGTCTTATTGACAGAAGCTTACAGAAGCTTCTCAGTTTCAAGAGGTCCCATTTCTTTATTGTTGCTCTTAGTGTTTGTGCTACTGGAGGTATATTTAGGGAAGTGGTCTCCTGTGTTCATGCATTGAAGGCTACTTCCCAATTACTCTTCTGTCAGGTTCAGTGTGATCAAATTTATATTGAGATCTTTAATCCCTGACTTGAGTTTGGTGCATGGTGATAGATATGAATTTATTTTCACTTTTCTCCATGTTGACATCTAGTTATGCCAGCACCATTTGTCGAAGATGCTTTGTTTTTTTTCCATTTTATAATTTTAGCGTCTTTGCCAAAAATCCAGTGTTCATAGGTGTGTGGATTGATATCCAGGTCATCAATTCAATTCCATTGGTCAGTGTCTTTGCTTTTATGCCAATACCAAGCTGTTTTCATTACTGTAGCTCTGTAATAGAGCTTGATATGAGAAATGGTAATGTCCCCAGAAGTTCCTTTTTTGTATAGGATTGTTTTGGTTATTCTAGATTTTTTTCCATATGAAGTTGATTATTGTTCTTTCAAGGTCTGTGAAGAGTTGTGTTGGGATTTTGATGGGGATTGCATTGAATCTATAGATTGTTTTTGGTAGGATGCCATTTTTACTATGTTGACCCTTTCTATCCAAGAGATCTTGTAAGAAATCTTTCTATTTTCTCGTATTCTTCATTTCTTTCTTCAAAGACTTAAAGTTCTTGTCAAATGGATCTTTCACTTCCTTGGTTAGTGTTACCCCAAGATACTTTATGTTATTTGTGGCTATTGTGAAAGGTAATGTTTCTCTGATTTCCCTCTCAGTTTTTTTTTATCATTTGTGTATAGGAGAGCTACTGATTTTTTTGAGTTGATCTTGTATTTTGCCACATCACTGAAGGTGTTTATCAACTGTAGGAGTTCTCTGGTAGCATTTTTTGGGGTCACTTATATACACTATCATATTATCTGCAAATAACGAAAGTTTGACTTGTTCCTTTCCAATTTGAATCCCCTTGATTTTCTTTCATTGTCTTATTGCTATTTCTAAAACTTCAAGAACTATGTTGAAGAGATATGGAGAGAGTGGACAGCCTTGTCTTGTTCCCGATTTTAGTGGAATAGCTTTGAGTATTTCTCCATTTAATTTGATGTTAGCTGTCGGCTTGCTGTATATTGTTCCTAGAGAGTGGGGCATCCCACCATGTGGCTGTTCACTCACCTCATAGGTTTTTTCAGTATTGGAGCCAGCTGTATTTCAGAGTATCATGGAGATTGAAGGTGAATAGTGGGTTTGGGGGCAGGGTGTAGCTAGTAGTTTGGCTGGGTTTGTGTTTTGGGGCAGCCTGGCAGTAGGGAACTCCCTGGTGGCTGGCTAGAAAAGCCTAGGGAGTTTGGGGAGGGGCCTGGGGTTTTGTCCTTCTGGGGAGGACCTAGAAAGTGGAGTGTCTGGCTGTGTGGCTGTTCACTGACCTCTTAAGTCCTCTCAGTATTAGTCAAGCTATGTTTCAGAGTTCCACAGAGATTGCAGGCGAATAGTGAAATTTGAAATTTTAAAAGTGCTAGAGGAAAATGTAGACAGTACTCTACTGGATGTAGATTTAGGGAAGTATTTTCTAAATAAGACTCAATTTCACCAGCAATTAAGACCAACATTTGACAACTGGGGTAACAATACTCTCTATAAGAGCCATAGACTCTCTGAAAGAAACTCTAGCACCAGGCATAGACCTTCCCTCTCTAGTGGTTTCAGAGGAGTGTAAGAGACTCCTCTAACAAAACAGGCTATGATTGTTGCACCTGGATGTCTCCTAGAAGTAGAAGGTAAGTCCCTATTGCTGGGGACACCATACACTTCAGACACAGGACTTGGGGGATTCAATCTTGATCCCATCTGAAAGCCTCACTGAGAGCTGGCTTTCATAGCATTGGGGGGTAGTGTGCAAGCTGCCCCAAAGGGAAGCAATCTTAAGTCCCGCCCGGATGAGAGTCCTGTGACTCACAACAATGACGAGCACAAGATACCCTAAAGATGCAAGAGTAGTTCTTGTATTTTGACAGTAACCAACAACTCCCTGCGTGGACTTGTCTGCTCAGCAGGAGAAAAATCATGCCTAGTAATGGAAAGCTAGCCAACTATCCAGGATCACTGAGGTCATGGATCTTAGAGGAGTACTTTATAAAGGAGTATAATTTATAATTGTATTCTGAATAATTAGTCTATACCCACAGATAACCATAGCTTTCACCCCTCATCAAGGAAGCTTCTCTTTGTAGCAGATGGAGACAATTGCAGAAAGTCACAGCGAGTCAACATACAAGGTCAAGTGATCACAAGATTTCTGCCCCTATTAATACATCTACAACACCTGCTATATGTCTAAGGCCCAAGGAGCACGTCAGAAGAGGGACAGAAATAATACAACAGATGATCGGGAAAGTGGCTGTGGGATTGTATCTATTAGAAATGACAAAGAAGCTACCCTTATGATACCTCGATAATATGGCTACCTAAATTAGATCTGAACAATGGCAACACCAACAGACATGCTAGCAAGGAAGGGGGATATTTTAAAGGATCCCACCACATACAAAGAATTAGAGGCAACTAATGACTTCTGAGAGAGGGAGAATTAGTCTCCCTAGGAACAAGTAACACCATAACTGGCTATCCAGTACTCAAGTGGTCAGTCCTAAAATCACATAATACAAGCAACACTAAATGGACTCAGCAAGTTTTATTTATATATTTATGCATTATATGTGCAACAATAATTAGAGACCATATGTTTGAGAGAGAGAAAGAGGGGGATATGGGAGTGTGTGAGTGGAGGAATGGAGGGGGACATGTAAGTATAATTTAATTTAATTTTATTTTTTTTTCAGTTTGAAGTTTTAATGTTTTTCTTTTTTTTAATTTATTTATTTATTAAAGATTTCTGTCTCTTCCCCGCCACCGCCTCCCATTTCCCTCCCCCTCCCCCCATTAAGCCCCCCCCCCCCAGCCCGAAAAGCAATCAGGGTTTCCTGTCCTGTGGGAAGTCCAAGGAACCCCCACCTCCATCCAGGTCTAGTAAGTTGAGCATCCAAACTGCCTAGGCTCCTACAAAGCCAGTGCGAGCAGTAGGATCAGAAACCCATTGCCATTGTTCTTGAGTTCTCAGTAGTCCTCATTGTCCGCTATGTTCAGAAAGTCCGGTTTTATCCCAGGCTTTTCCAGACCCAGGCCAGCTGGTCTTGGTGAGTTCCCGGTAGAACATCCCCATTGTCTCAGTGTGTGGGTGCACCCCTTGCGGTCCTGAGTTCCTTGCTCGTGCTCCCTCTCCTGCTCCTGATTTGGACCTTGAGATTTATGTCCGGTGCTCCAATGTGGGTCTCTGTCTCTGAAACTGGATGTCAACCTGTAGAAGAATGAAAATAGATCCATGTCTATCACCATGCACAAAACTCAAGTCTAAATGGATTAAAGACCTCAATATCAGTCCGAACACACTGAACCTGATAGAAGAGAAAGTGGGAAGTACCCTACAACACATGGGCACAGGAGAGCACTTCCTACGTATAACCCCAGCAGCACAGACATTAAGGACCTCTGAATAAATGGGACCTACTGAGACTGAGAAGCAAAGGACACTGTCGCTAAGACACAAAGGCAACCCACTGACTGGGAGAAGATAATTTAATTTTAAAAATTAAAAAATAAACAATAAATAAATTAAAAGCATTAAAATAAGAAGAAAGATGAGTGTTGTGATATATTGAGCTCCGGGGGTTGTTATCATAATATGTTGGTAACTTGTTCTCTTTTCTAATTAACTATTGTCAGTCTTACTGTGATAAATTTAGAAATTAAAAATTGTCAGAACATAGTACACATGGTATTTTGAACATTTGATCTGGATCTTAGAAAATATTCTTTTCAACCAATGCGGGCACTATGCCATTTCTTTTCAAGTTTTGTTCTTTTTATTGCTGATTTTTTTAAAACCTTTTAGTTTATAATATGTTAAATATAAACAAAAATAAAATATACATTAAATTTTTATCAATTTCTAAAACTGGTAGAGTTCAATAAACTTTTGATTGGTTGATATTTTTACTTTCTATGATACACAGTCTTTATATGTAGCCAAATTAGACCTCAAACTTGTGATTCTCCTGTCTCTACCTCCAGAATGTGAGGAGTAGAGGCTTGTCCTGCCATGAGGTGACCTATCATATTTATGTTTCAAAATATTTGTAGAGAGGTAATCATTCAGTATGAACATTGGGGGCAACATTAGGATGAACACTGTTTCATGCCTGTTTATCTAGCTTTACCTGGGAGCAGAGTATTTCTACCTAATAGTAAACCAAGAGTTTTTACTTTCAAAGATATCTGTAGCACAGCACATCTTCACATTTGATGACTGGCTTAACAGAAGAGTGAATTTCTCTGCTGGATAGTGAATTTAATGCTTTACTACACTATTGGTCATCTAAGGTGAGCAAAATTTTATCATCAAAATTTTTTTCTTCTCAGAATACATTCTTGATGTTATTTATTCATATTTAACAAACAGGAACAGAAAATAAATTTAGTTCTTGCAAGTCTAATTTAAAAAATTGGTGGTATTTATGTTTATTCTTAGTCTAAATTCAGTGACTGGCTATATAGTGAATGTATAATTAAGAATTAAATTTGGGAATTAAAATATGACTCATTATCTTGTATATTGAATCTGACATAATTTCTTGTCTTATTATATTCAGCAATAAGGAGACAAAGCTAATTTTTATTTCCATCTAATAATCACATATAATTTCAAGCAAAAAATAATTACTGGCTCAGGGGATTTTTTAAATTTTTTATTATATCATAGGGCACATCACTTGTGTTAGACTGACTTTCATTACCGGAAAATGAAGCGAAAGTGACCAATAAGACAGGCCAGGCTGTCCATTGTGACCAGAGGATGATGAATGCATACAGTGCCCAAGAAAAGGCATGCTTCTACACAATGCTCCCAACCATAGAAGCCTTCAAACTGCCTTTACCACACAATACAGTCCTGGCCTTCTGCTCTGGTCTCCCAGCTCCTGTCTTCCCTGTGACACTATCTTGACCTGAAAGGTCTCAGGACAGCTCTCTCCAGTTGGTCTCTCTACAGACTCAGAGTGCTTCATCCTTGGCACAGACTAAAGATTCTCTGGGGAGGGAGAGGGGGCAGGGAGTGTTTGTGGGCCCACTGAGGTCCTTTTATATTCCCAGATGCTGAGTGAAGCTTTTCTGGGCTGGGTTTCTGAAGAGGCCCTTGGGAGTGGTTTGTATAAGGGTATGGCATAGATAAGGAACAGAGAATCACTTCAAAACTCTGTGTGCTTTCCGCTAAACCTTCCTGTGGGCTTCACATTCAAGTTCCAGGCGGGAGAAGCACCTCTACTAACACAGTCTGGTTACCTCACAGAAGCACCAGGCCAGGTAACAAGGAGCCAGGAGGCCAAGGATTAAACGGCACAACAGCAGTGATTTCTGTAGTCTGGCCTAGCCTGGTACTGGGGTGTGGGACTAAAAACCAGAGTATTACACATACCTGGGCTGTTTGCCCAGAGTGCTTTGTCTTTCAATCTCTTGGGTGTCCACTTCAAGTACTGTATTAAAGGCCTTCATTTTCTTTGTGGGTGTGACTGGAATGAGAGAGAGGGAGACAGAGACAGACAAAAACAGAGAGAGGGAGGGAGACACAGAGACAGACTGAGATGTACTGGCATACTGTGGGTGAAAGCCGAGATGCTGTTATGATTCATACAGTGCACAAGGCATCATCCACTCCAAGAAAGAATCAGCCTTTGCTGATACACTATTGCTGAGGTTGAGGATCACTGCTACAGGTATCTGACTTCCACAGCTGCGCCCTGCTTCATCAACACTGGGTCATACAAATGATTCTGGTATTTCCAAACACAACAGTGCTACACAGACTTCACCATGGTTTTGCTTTATTTATTCAGTATTACCAACAAGAACCACTTACCTTATTTTGCGTGTTTCTGATTCTTAGCAGTGGGTTCACTGTCTCCTTCCTCTCCATCTTGTCTGCCTTCTCTGCAGTTATGAACAAGGAGACACAAAAGCAAGCCCCCTTGCTAAAATCAACGTACAGGCAACATATTTGCATGCTTGCTCACAAATAGGTTTGAAAATGATTGTAGACATCAGGGAGGAAGTTCTCTAGACTACACATCATGAGACTATGTACATTTTTTAAATTTTTATTTTAGCTTTCCACCTAAAACTTGTTCATTTTGTGTGTGCAGCGTCAGGGCAGTGCATGCCATGGGAGTCTCTGGTCAAAGGACACTCATTCTACCGTGTGGGTCCCAGAGAACAAACTTGGAATATTAGGTTTGGCCGAAAGTGACTTTATCCCTGAACCATCTTATGGGGCTCAGCCTATAAATTTTTAATTTCTACTTTCTATGCTCCTAGCAACATTTCTGAGGGTCTCTTATACCTCCTAGGTCAGTAAACACAGGAAAATTTCTGCTTTAGGGAATTTTACTATAAATAGAAAATTCAATGACTGGCTTCATTTCCTTCCTTTTTTACTTCTTTCCTATATCCCCTTTCTTTTGTTTACTCTGCTAATGTCTTAGTAACCTCTTTCTGTTCATATCCTTTTCCTATTTTTTTACATCAAATCACTACTCATTGGTTTAGCCTGTTACTCCTTTGTTCTAGATATATTTCTCTTGCCAGTTTTAGACAATGTAATGATCTACCAATTTTCTATTTGCTTGCTAGCATTATCTGAGCTATCTTGTTGACAAAAGAGCCTATAATTTGATAGTTGCCTGATGTTGGGATTTTACATATTTATTCTATCATAGCCCAGGAAAGCAAACTTATTCTCCTTTTTGTTATTCTTTATTTTTTTTAATTTATTTATTTATTAAAGATTTCTGTCACTTCCCCGCCACCGCCTCCCATTTCCCTCCCCCTCCCCCCATTAAGTCCCCCCCCCCCAGCCCGAAAAGCAATCAGGGTTCCCTGTCCTGTGGGAAGTCCAAAGCACCCCCACCTCCATCCAGGTCTAGTAAGTTGAGCATCCAAACTGCCTAGGCTCCCACAAAGCCAGTGCGAGCAGTAGGATCAGAAACCCATTGCCATTGTTCTTGAGTTCTCAGTAGTCCTCATTGTCCACTATGTTCAGAAAGTCCAGTTTTATCCCAGGCTTTTCCAGACCCAGGCCAGCTGGTCTTGGTGAGTTCCCGGTAGAACATCCCCATTGTCTCAGTGTGTGGGTGCACCCCTTGCGGTCCTGAGTTCCTTGCTCGTGCTCTCTCTCCTTCTGCTCCTGATTTGGACCTTGAGATTTCAGTCCTGTGCTCCAATGTGGGTCTCTGTCTCTGTCTCCTTTCATCGCTTGCTGAAGGTTAATATTCAGGAGGATGACTATATGTTTTTCTTTGGGTTCTCCTTATTTAGCTTCTCTAGGATCACTAATTATAGGCTCAATGTCCTTGGTTTATGGCTAGAAACCAAATATGAGTGAGTACATCCCATGTTCCTCTTTTTGGGTCTGGCTTACCTCACTCAGGATAGTGTTTTCTATTTCCATCCATTTGTATGCAAAATTCAAGAAGTCCTTGTTTTTTACTGCTGAGTAGTACTCTAATATGTATATATTCGATACTTTCTTCATCCATTCTTCCATTGAAGGGCATCTAGGTTGTTTCCAGGTTCTGGCTATCACAAACAATGCTGCTATTGTTATTCTTTATGGTTTGATATTTATTCTTCATACCTTCACTCTCTCTAGATTCCAACTTAATGTGGAATTAGATGCAAATAATTTTTATTCGTACCTTTTTGTATCTTCATTGGATTCATTGTCTTACCACAAATGAATACAGAGTCTACCTATTTCTCTTGATATGTATTGTCCAGATTTTGTGGGTTTTTAAAATATTACACTTGATTTTGAATAATTCAGTACTTGAACTCTTCTAATAAGCTTAATCTGTCTCTAAGTTGCTTCAATATTGCTCTTTTAGAAATGACTATGGCACGGTGTGGGAAGGTCTCCGGAGACCTAACCTCTAGCTGAAGAGTTGCTGAGAGCTGATGGTGGCTAGAGAGGAAGACATTCAATGGATGGCCCCAAACCCATGGGTACATGGGGAGCACAACCTAGAATTGGTGGGTAATTAAAAAAATGAGAATGTGGAGTTGGGAGGAAGAGAGGTAAGAAGTGGATCTAGGAGTCAGGGGAAGAGGTGAGAGTAGAATATGGATATATATATATATATATATATATATATATATATATATAAAATTCCCAAAGGATGAATACAAATACTATATTTTAAAAATTACTATGTGTTAAGGACATATTGCATGAGAAAAAATGAATTGCCAATAAACAGGGAAAATATTGTTTAATTGTCCCAGAGAGGACAGCTCTGCTCCTTTTCCTTTTTTCAGAAGACTAGTTTTATAATGCAGTTTTTTCCCTTGAGGAATTTGAGGAGTTTTTTTTTAAATCATATTTACAGCTGAATCACTGAGTTTTAAATAAAATGTCACTGCAGAAGTAATTTGCAGAGGTGCTATCATATAAAATCGACTCAGGGCTGAAACTGGGCATTTATATAACCTTTACATTTTTATTAACATGGAAAAGTCCGTTTTGGAATATACATTTATGTAAACCCATGTATATTGCATAGAAGATACTTTAAATTATCATGGGATATCTACAGGGTATCATTGAAACCATTCCTGTGTCTACATGAGTTCTTCCTAATGACACAAGAGGAGGTGAAGTTTCCAATTAATCAATGCCTTTCCACAGACTGAATAGAAACAGACAGAAGCATAAAGATGTCTCGTACTTTATATATATAGATATATGAAAACATTACATAATTTAAAACACTCCATTTTAACTTCCTTTTTATTGATTTTATTGAGCTATACTTTTTCTCTGCTCCCATCCCTCTCTCTCCCCTCCCCTTCAATCCTCTCCCATGCTCCTAATTTACTCAGGAGAGCTTATCTTTTTCTACTTCCCATGTAGATTAGATCTATGTATGTCTCTCTTAGGGTCCTCATTGTTGTCTAGGCTCTCTGAGATTGTGAATTGTAGGCTGTTTTTTTTTTTGCTTTATGTCTAAAAGCCACTTATGAGTGAGTACATATGAAATTTGTCTTTCTGAGTCTAGGTTACCTCACTCAGTGTGATGTTTTCTAGATCCATCTATTTGCCTGCAAATTTCAAGATGTCATTATTTTTTCTACTGTGTAATACTCCATTGTGTAAATGTACCACATTTTCCTTATCCATTCTTCAGCTGAAGGGCATTTAGGTTGTTTCCAGGTTCTGGTTATGACAAACAATGCTGTCATAAACATAGCTGAGCACATGTCCTTGTGGCAAGATTGAGCATCCTTTGGGTATATACCCAAAAGTGGTATTAACTTCCAATATGATAAAAAGCTGTTGTTAAAGCAACTTAGAAGTCTCTTAAGGGCTTCAGTTTTTATTAAGTGTAAAGAGTGAGAAAAGATTCCTGAGAGTAGGAGGGGCTTCAAGGGAGAAATTCCCTATTACATTTCAGAAAATGAGTTTATATCAGGATTGAAATAACCACATGATATTTCAATGTAGTTGGTTGACGTGATGAGTGCCAAGACACAATTTCTGACACTGAATCATCCTTGGTATTCAAGAGACAACCCAAAACCACTTGACCACAAAACCTCAAGTATGCCCTTTCCATTAAGGAATGTTTAACTGTGGATTTTAAAATGGGCATACCTGGGGAAGTGAGCATATGCTTCTCTTTGTCCACAGTCATACTTTAGAGTTATTTCATTATGTGTATGTGTCTCTACTTGTACGGTGGACGAATAGTGTACAAATATAAGTGCAGATACCCACATAGGCCAGAGAGGGTGTCCGCCCCCCTGGAGTTACATGCATGTGAGCTGCCCAAAGAGGTGTTAAGAACTGAACTTTTGCTCTCTACAACAGCAGTCTCCAGCTCAATCCATGAACATTCCTTTTTGTTTGTTGGTTGGATTGGGTTGGTTTTTTGGAGACAAGGTTCATTTGTTTAGCCATTGGCTATCCTGGAACTCACTCTGTAGACCAAACTGGTCTCAGACTCAAAGATCCACCTGCCTCTGTCTCCAGAGCCCTGTGATTAAAGGCATGCACCACTACATCCTGCAGCTCATGCACATTCTCATGTGGATTTAGATGAACAGTGAATTAACATGTTGAAGTAATCCAAGAAGTTTTCTCACCTTTTCTATATTTTTGAATAATACTGAGTGACTGACTTTTCAGATATTAGTAGGACTCATTTGTGAGCTCTCTGGGGCACAATTTTAGGGAGAATGAGACCCAGAAAGACTCAGTAACTTTTTCAAACACAGAACTTTTAATTTGCTGTTGCTCTGTTTCAGAACAGAGTTCTCATTAATGTGTTTCTGATCTCACCAGCCACAGAAGTCATGCCTCATCGGAACTACAGCACCGTGTCAGAGTTTATCCTCTTTGGCTTCTCAGCCTTCCCGCGGCAGATGCTGCCCGCTCTCTTCCTGTTGTACCTGCTGATGTATCTCTTCACACTCCTGGGGAACCTGGTCATCATGGCTGCCGTCTGGTCAGAACGCAGACTCCACACGCCCATGTACCTCTTCTTGTGTGCCCTCTCCATCTCTGAGATCCTCTTCACTGTTGTTATTACCCCGCGCATGCTGGCTGACCTGCTGTCTACGCATCAGTCCATCACATTTATAGCTTGCGCTAACCAACTGTTTTTCTCCTTCACGTTTGGCTACACTCACTCCTTCTTGCTCATGGTCATGGGTTATGACCGCTACGTGGCCATCTGCCACCCCCTGCATTACCACGTGCTCATGAGCCTCCAAGGCTGTGCTCGTCTTGTGGCCTGGTCTTGGGCTGGTGGTTCCCTCATTGGGATGACGGTGACGTTAATAATTTTCCACCTCAGTTTCTGCGACTCTAACGTGATCCATCACTTTCTCTGTCATGTTTTTTCCCTCTTAAAGTTGGCCTGTGGGGAAAGGACAGCGCTTGTCACGGTTTTTGTGATCCTGGTGTGTGTAACACCCCTCATAGGATGCCTGGTCCTCATTGTCCTCTCCTATATCTTCATTGTGGCTGCCATCTTGCGAATCCCCTCTACTGAGGGCCGGCAGAAGACCTTCTCCACATGTGTGTCTCATCTCACGGTGGTGATTGTGCACTACGGCTTCGCCTCCATCATATACCTCAAGTCCAGGGGACCCCATTCACTCTACACGGACACCCTCATGTCTACCACTTATACAGTCTTCACCCCCTTTCTTAGTCCAATTATTTTCAGCCTCAGGAATAAGGAGTTAAAGAATGCTATAAATAGAAGCTTCCACAGGAATTTCCATCAACAAAGTTCCTAAGAGTCATTTCTGTTGCAGGTTTCCCTAGAGCTCTTGATGAAATGGTTCACCCATGTACGTCTGTGTTTGCCTCACACTAGTGATTTGTTTCCGACACTTCTTCAGTCTCAAGAAGCTGTGGTCTCTTGTGACCTGGCATGACCATGTCCCTCTTGCTGTCTTCATCTCTGATAGAGTCATGCATGCAGGTGTTTTCTATATTTTATGAACACTTACCAATTTTTCACTTTTAGATATATTTTATACTTCTATTCAGTTCTGTAATTTTTAGCTGATATTCTCACAGTGAAATATATCTGCTCCTCTTTGTCCTTTGGCCCTGCTCATGAGCCTGAGTTCTTAACTTTTCCAGTACAACGTTATTTAATCCTTCAGATAAACTGACAGCGACTGATTAAAAGCAGTTCTTGTATGAGGATTTGTGTCTGATACTGAAGCCTGTGATGTATAAATTCATGAGGAAAGGAAATATGATAGTTGCATACTTGGTCATGGACATGATTCAGATTAAAGGAGCAAATGTAAATATAACCAATGGCCACCTCACTGATAACAGAGCAATAGCAAATAATATATAGGCGTTTAAAGCTACTGTATTAGTTCTCTGCAGCTCTCATAATAGAAATATATTTAAGCAGATGGCTTATAAACACCATTAACTTCTTATCATGGAGAAAGTTAGGAAATAGTAGATTAAATGTTCAGTGGAGGCAATCATCTTGGCTTATACCCAGTGTCCTCTAGTGTGGCCTCACTTACAAAAATGGGAAAATAGTCTTACTTTAATTTCTTTTTTTTTGTTAAAATTCATTTGTGTGTATGTGTCCATGATGTGGGGGTGTCACAACACCCTCATAGAGGTCAGATAATAACTGTATAGAGTCAATTTTTCCTTCCACTGTGGCACGGTATCCGGGAACAGAAGAAAGCGCCTTTATATGCTGAGTCACCATGCCAGACTACCTTCCTTAATTTTTTAATAATTAATTAATATTATTAGTTAAATTTGTTCTTGAGCGTTCACTTTTCATATATGCATAAATTGTCTTTTAATGACTCCTACTTCCAGACTCTATAAATTTCACCTCCTCCCCACAAGTCTTTCCCACATTTGTGCCTTTGTTTTCTGAGCCCTTGGGTTTAACCAAGACCATCTCTGTGACTACAGGCTTGGAAACATGAACTAGAACTTGTTAAGGTTACCACTGAGTGAACAACTGTAAAAAAAAAAAAAAACAACTAACTTCTCCTCTCTAGGACTTGTTCAGTAGCCAACGATTCATTAGGAAGGAACAGGGTGCCATGAACTCCTTGACAGTTCACAGTGAACTGTTGAGTGTGCCAACCTTTGTGCAGGCCCAGTGTTGCTGCAGTGCCTGTCTCATCCCGTTGGTGATATTCTGTAGATAATATTTGTAAAATATGAGGCCTAGAGAGGATATATGTGTCACAAGAGCAAAATAGTATATTTTTTCCCCAGACGTACCAGTCATGACCACATCACTAGGCTGAGGCAGGAGACTGTTTATTTGAACCCATTGCCTGGATTATATAATGAGACACTTTCATTTTGGAAAAAAAAGAAATTTATTGATTTCAACACTGCCCAAAGACTACATGCATTAAAACAACACGTTAGGGCTACTAAGCTACCACAGTAGTAAATATGCTTGCCACAAAACCCAATGACCTGAGTTTCATTCCAGGGAACACATTGTGAAAAGAAAGAGTTGTTCCCTGATCCCCATGGGACACTTGCTCACACATACACAAACACACATACATTCACACACAAAAATGTAAAAAAAGATTCTAAAAATTATAAAACATCACACTGTCCTCTATAGAAATGGACCAAATACAATATAGCAAACAATATTCATAGAAACAATTATAAAAGAGATACCATAAAGCATCTATTGGATAGCTTCTTCTACAACTACCCATAGTTCTTGACTATCAAGGTCAAGTACTTGCTAGAAGGCTGGAGAGATGGCTCAGTCAGTGGTGAAGAGCGTGTGCTGCTCTCTCAGAGGACCCAGGTTGGATCTTGACACTCACATTAGTCTCATAACTACGTTTAATTTCAGTTCCCAAGCACTCGATGTCCTCGGCTGACTTCCTCAGACACTCTCACACATATGGCATAACCTCAGAGACTCATTAGTAAACACATACACAACACATGAATAAGAAATAAAAATAAATCTTAAAATAAAGGCATTCCATAAGGGCAGAGACTGGAAAGATATTGCCACTAGATTGTATATGGAAGCTTCTACACTAGCAGGTTTTCATCATGGCTTTTATATCAGGTATGGTTTCCCTCTTGGTGGGTGGGCCTTGAGTCCAATTAGAGAGGTGATGGCTGCTGGCAAGGTATGTGTGCCATTATTTCACCCTTAAGGATATCGTGCAAGGCTGGTTGTTTTTGTCTTCAGGGAGAACGCTTACCGATCACACCCAGCTTGGATCCTCCAGATCTTGTGTCTAAACATATGGTGTAGTCATCATTAGAGGCTCATCTCTGCCTGTGTGAAACAACCAAGGGCAAGTTTTGGGAATATCTTAGATGAACCTGACCAACAAATCAAAAGAGGGCTTATTCTGAAGTTTTCTATACTTCTCCAGACTCATTTGCTTATACCTAACTGAGAGTAAGAACCATCTCGGAAAACATTATCTAGACACCTGATTCAGCTTTTTCAACATGATAGAGAGTGAGATGCCCAGCCCATTTGGGATATCCAGTATTGATGTGGTGGCTAATGAAATGCTGATAGAGTTGTCTTTTTCTTTTGTTCTGTGTGCATGCATGAATTCATGTATGAATGCATGAATGTGTTCACACATGTATGTGGGGGTGCATACACGTGCATGCATGATGTAGATGTGTTTGTGTGGAGGCACTAGAAAAGGACATTAAGTATCTTTTCTAATCCTTTACTGAATAAACCAGGTTCAGTAAAGTCCCTGGCTCAAAAGAATTGGTTAATCGACATGGTGTTATGCCTGTGACCTATATGCCCATCAATTCTCTTGTTTCTGGTCCCTATAATTCGGGAGACTAGGCATGCACAATTATGTCCAAATTTTTGTGTGGGTGCAGGGATTTGAACTCAGGTCCTTTAAATTACACAGCAACTCTCTTATCCACTGAGTCATATCCCTAGGTTTCTGCAGAGATTTTTCTGGGGTGGGGGAGTTAAGTTGAGAACTAAAGGGAAAAACAGACAGAGAAAGATTAGAGGAAGCATAGAAAGAATAGGTGTCCCAAGTAAAAGGAGGAGAGAGAAGGAAAAGGGGGGGACAAAGGAAGGAAAAATGAGGGAAGGAAGGAGGTATAGATAGAGAGATAACCAAGAAAAATAATACATATTAATAGATGATAGTCATTAGTAGACAGCTATGATAGATAAATAGATAGATAGATTAGATAGATAAATAGATGTTGGATAGATGATAGATATATAGATAGATGATAGATAGATGATACATACATAGTAGATAGATAGATAGATAGATAGATAGATAGATAGATAGATAGATGATAGATAAGAAAGAGCGTGGTACATTATTTTTGGGTTTCTAGTCACCCTCCCTTGATATAGAGGACCCTGAATCTCTCATCTCTAGTCACATTCAGTGGAAAGGCATCTGGGACTCTGTCACTGGGGAAGGCACCTGCGGTGATAAAACTCCCGTTGCAGCTCTAGTGGTCTATAAACAGGGCTCTGAAGGCTGCAGACCATCCCCAAATTTCTCCACGAAGGTAAGTGGAGCTCTTTCTTTCCAGGATAAGTAGATCAAATGCTGTGGGTACTGGACAGCTAAAGAGAGAGGAAAAATAGAGCATAGAGCAGCTTTGAATTCTGGGTCAGGAAAAGACTGTGGAAGAATGTATAGTGGATTGTCTACTGACACAGGGTCCTGGTTCCTAGCTCTGAGGTCCTGTTCTGGTTTCTAGTGGCCCACAGAATCTATTTACTCCCTGCCACACCCCCTTTCAGTGTTAAGTCATTGGTTTCAGGGTTCATTCTGGGGTGATGAGCTTTCATAATGTATGGAAAGGAGAACATTTCTGAGCTAGGGCAAGATCAAGTGTCTATCCTGTGTGTTTATATCACCTGTACTGTGTGGATGTGCACATAGTTTTAGGTGTGTGCTTGCATGCATGCATGCGTGCGTGCGTGTGTGTGTGGCATACACCCCTATTAGATTCTCATCACTGTCATAGAAAATTATCATACAGATTGTGGCTTAGAACAAGAGAAATTAACTCTTGTAACTTTGAAGACTAGCAGTCCTATACCCATGCATCAACAGAGCCACACACCCTAGAGAAACTAAGGGAGACTCTTTCCTTTGTCTACTAGCTTCTAGTAAAAATATCATTCCAATTTTTGCCTTTAGCTTTATGGTTTCTTCATGACTATGTAGCTTCTACAATCCTTTTAATTTTTAAAATCAACAGTTTACTGTGAGTGTGCTTGCATGATGTGTATGGGTCTAGGCATGCATGTACCACAGGTAGAAGTCAGAGGACAGCTCGTGAGATTTAGTTCTATCCTTTTACCTTCTATGTGGATCTTGGAGATCAAACTCGGGTAATCAAGTTTGGCAGACAGCACCTTTACCTATTGAACCATCTTGCCAGCTTCTACTTTTCTCGAGGATGCCAGTTTCTGCATAGAGACCACATTCTAATCTAGGATGAGCTTATCTCAAGAGCTTTGTCTATATTGGTTAAAATCTGAAAAGACGATATTCCAGATAAGGTCAGATAAGATACAGTGTGGGGTCACAGATGGGCAAGTGTCTCTGGGAGATGTTGTTCAACCAAAACAAAACTCCTGGGTGTATTGCTGCTATTTGTCCTTAGTTTAAAGTGCTCACTCTACACACACCTCCTGAAAATTTACCAGGTACCTTGTATATATTTGAGCTCTCAGATATGTACAAGGTACCTGGTAAATTCTCAGGAGGTGTGTGTAGAGTGAGCAATTGTCTTCATTTCTGTCTGTTTATTGAGTATAACCAAGAGTGTGCAGTTGAGAAACACAGTGTGGCCATCTGTGTTTGTACTTGTGTTCATAGTCTAGGTCAATGACACAGATCTACAGAGCTGACATAGGTTTTGTATGCTCCCCTTGAAAAAGGTAGGCACTGGGACCAGATTGGGGGCACATCTCTATGTTCACCCACTGGGGCCTTTGCCTGGATTTTTTTGTCAGTGCTGGATTTTTCTGTAGATCCAGTTTCCTGTAGATGACTTGAAGGGCCCTCTTGGAGAGTCTTTCAAAGGAGTTGTCCTGAGAAATTATAGAATGGAGCATATATTAGAGAGAAGGAGAGCCAGGGAACATTTCTGTCATTTTAGTAACATTTGCTCAGCTAAGAGCAGGACTCCTGGAGCCTGTGGGTGTTGAGGTCTGGGAGGCAGGCAGGAATAGAGGAAAAACTACGCCAAAGTTAGGGTGAGATCCTGGAATGTCATGGTGCCCCTATGGATAACCTGACTTGTGAGTGACAATCAATGTATAGACATCCATCTGCAATGGTAACAGATGGTGCTGATTCTAACAATGCCAGCTGGTGGGCTTTATGCTGAGCATTTGGCATGGCATCCTCTCTGTGATCCGACAAGATCAGGAATTTGTTTACCAAACTACTCAACTAAAACCTGTGACTGGAACCACAGGTCTACATGATTCCACAACCTGTAATCGACTCAGAAAATTATCTCTACTGTGAGAGAAGACTGGGGAGAAAAGGAGAGGAACTATGAAGGCACAGTGGTTCAAGAGATGAGACACAAAACCAATGCTGAGGCTGGGGGTATGTAGTGGACACACAGGGCGTGAAATCTAGAAATGTTGGCTAATGGGCGGGAAGGGCAGAGAAGCGGGAAGGGCATGAGCTCAACTGGAAGGGTTCCCTGTAGACTATAATTGCTTCTCTCCTGCGTGACCCTTCTTTGAGTAAAGCTAAGCTATTCATTTTCCAGGATTCTTGGTTCAGAAGTCATAGACGCAAGAACCTTCTGTGCCTGGTAGAGCCAAGTTTGCAATATTGGAGTGAGTCTAGTTGCATAGTTACTTAGCATTTGAAACTCTTTATGAAAACAGTAGCCTAATTAGTGACAGAGGTACATGTAAACATACATGAAAAATATCTACACACAAATTCTTTTCAAAATGCAGACTTTTGAGCTCATTGTATTCCACCATATGTCATTTTAAAACTTTTCTAGTTATTTGTACATGTGCCCTCTCTCTTTGCGTGTGTGTGTGTGTGCATGTGTTTGTGTGCATGTGTTTTTATGCATGTGTGTGTGTGTGTGTGTGTGTGTGTGTGCATGTATTGTGCAGGGGTGTCTGCCATGGTGCATATGTGGAAGTCGGAGAACAACTTGCAGGGAGCAGTTCTCTCCTACCATGGGAGACCAAATGCAGGTTGTAAGGCTTAGTGGCACCCTGCCCAGATTGGGCTTTGTTTTTCAATGCTTAGTTTTAAAGAAGTCTTTTGCCAACTATAAAGATCACCCAACATTTCTTTGAGTAACTATGATTTTATCCTTAATATTAGCATTTAAAATCATATGTATATTTAGAGGTGTATGTGTGTGTGCATGAATGTGTGTGTGTATGTGCGCGTGTACATGTGTGCATGCGTGTGTGTTTTCTTCATGTTCCAGGGTGTGCATGTGAAGGTAGGAAGTAAACTTGAGGGAGTTGGTTCCCGCCTTCTACTAAGTGGGTCCTGGAGACTGAACTCAGATTTTCAGACTTGGCAGCAAATGACTTCACCCACCAAGCTATCTTGACAGCTCTTTCAATGTTCTCCATTCTCTCCTTGACTGTGATCTCACAGGGAGGCCAGCTTTGCTTTCACCTCTATAGAAAGATACTTTCTACCACAGCATCCCCTAAACAATTCCTTCTTTGGGTATGGATCTGTGCTGTAAGAAAGCAATCTTCATAATTCTCAGTCGCTGGTTCCTCCATTCTGAAGTTAGTCTCTTTGGTCTTGCTCTAATCCCTAGTGCTTTATTTGGAAAGCTTACTCATCTGACTCAGTGACCTGGAAGGTGCTTTCATGCCTGCTCCTTCTCTTCCCGGAAATTTGGTCTACTTCCCTTAGCGAAGAGGACAACTATATGTTTTTCCTTCAGTTCACCTTCTTCCTTAGCTTCTTTAGGTTCACCTATTGTAGACTCCGTGGTCCTTATTTATGGCTAGAAACCAATTATGAGTGAGTACATCCCATATTCATCTTTTTGGGTCTGGGACACCTCACTCAGGATAGTGTTTTCTATTTCCATCCATTTGCATGCAAAATTCGAGAAGTCATTGTTTTTTACCGCAGCGTAGTACTCTAGCGTGTATATATTCCATACTTTCTTCATCCATTCTTCCATTGAAGGGCATCTAGGTTGTTTCCAGGTTCTGGCTATTACAAATAATACTGCTATGAACATAGTTGAACAAATGCTTTTGTCATTTGATAGAGCATCTCTTGGGTATATTCCCAAGAGTGGTATTGCTGGGTCCAGGGGTAAGTTGATCCCGAATTTCCTGAGAAACCGAAACACTGACTTCCACAGTGGTTGCACAAGATTGCATTCCCACCAGCAATGGATGAGGGTACCCATTCTTCCACAGCCTCTCCAGCAAAGGTTATCCTTGGTGTTTTTGAGTTTAGCCATTCTCACAGGTGTAAGATGATATCTCAAAGTTGTTTTGATTTGCATTTCTCTGATTGCTAAGGAAGTTGAGCACGACCTTAAGTGTCTTTTGGCCATTTGAACTTCTTCTGTTGAGAATTCTCTGTTCAGTTCAGTGCCCCATTTTTTAATTGGGTTAATTAGCATTTTAAAGTCTAGTTTCTTGAGTTCTCTATATATTTTGGAGATCAGACCTTTGTCTGTTGCGGGGTTGGTGAAGATCTTCTCCCAGTCAGTAGGTTGCCTTTGTGTCTTAGTGACAGTGTCCTTTGCTTTACAGAAGCTTCTCAGTTTAAGTAGGTCCCATTTATTCAATGTTGCCCGTAATGTCTGTGCTTCTGGGGTTATACATAGGAAGCGATCTCCTGTGCCCATCTGTTGTAGGGTATTTCCCACTTTCTCTTCTATCAGGTTCAGTGTGTTCGGACTGATATTGAGGTCTTTAATCCATTTGGACTTGAGTTTTGTGCACGGTGAGAGATATGGGTCTATTTTCATTCTTCTACAGGTTGACATCCAGTTGTGCCAGCACCATTTGTTGAAGATGCTTTCTTTCTTCCATTGCATACTTTTAGCTCCTTTATCGAAAATGAGGTGTTCATAGGTTTGTGGGATAAAATCCGGGTCTTCTATACGATTCCATTGGTCGACTTCTCTGTTTTTATGCCAGTACCACACTGTTTTCATTACTGTAGCTCTGTAATACAGTTTGAAGTCAGGGATGGTAATGCCTCCAGAAGATCCTTTATTGTATAGGATTGTTTTGGCTATCCTGGGTTTTTTGTTTTTCCATATAAAGTTGATTATTGTCTTCTCCAGATCTGTGAAGAATTTTGATGGGATCTTGATGGGGATTGCATTGAATCTATAAATTGCCTTTGGTAGAATTGCCATTTTTACTATGTTGATCCTCCCAATCCAAGAGCAAGGGAGGTCCATCCATTTTTTGGTATCCTCTTCAATTTCTTTCTTCAATGCCTTAAAGTTCTTGTCAAATAGATCTTTCACTTCCTTGGTTAGATTTACCCCCAGATATTTTATGCTGTTTGTGGCTATCGTGAATGGTGAAGCTTCTCTGATTTCCCTCTCTGCTTCCCTATCCTTTGTGTATAAGAGGGCAACTGATTTTTTGGAGTTGATCTTGATCATTTTCAAGGTTCAGTTAACTAATTATTCATGAACCTTTGCTCTACTATGGAAGTTTTTGTCTAGTTTTGTTTTATTTTGAATTTTCACTTTGTCAGAAAAAGACCCTACAGCCGTCTTGAGAGCACAGGTTTTTTTTTTTTTTTTTTTTTTTTTTGGTCACCTCAAGAAGAAACCTTACTGTTTCAGTCTTTCAATTTCATCAAGGTATTTAAAGTACCTATTATGTTACATGCTCCTAGATGGTCTAACTGATCTCTATGGAGGACTTCTATGGTTCCTATTAAACTACTTCCTATATATTTTATCTGTTACTTTGAATAAAAACCTTGTTTTTACTCTTTTACTTTTAGCTAACTTTGATATTACCCACCAAAAAAATCACAAGCAGAATAGAGAACTTCCTTTTATCATATTTTTAAAGATTTATTTTATTTTTAATTATGTATATGGGCAGGTATGTGCAAATGACTGAAGGTGCCTGCAGAGGCCAGAGGCATCAGATTTCCTGGAGTTGAATTTGAGGGAATTGTGAGCAGCCCAATGTGGGTGCTGGGATTTAAAGTTTGGCCCTCTGAATATTACCTACCTTCTCTTGAGAGTACCACACATAAGCTTAAAGCATCTACAAGAGCACTAACATCTACAAAAACACTTTTAAACAAGCGGTAGGTCTTACTTACAGTCTGTGACTTTTTCTGTTAACATTCTTTCAGTGTTCCTGTCTCAATTCCAACTTTTCATTTTGATTAGTTCTTAAGATTTTCCTCCTACTTTCTCCCTCTCTCTTCTCTTATTTGTGTGTGTGTGTGTGTGTGTGCATGTTATTAGTGTGATATGTGTGTACGTGTGTGTAGTGTATGTGTACATATGTGTGCAGGTGTACAAGTCTGTAAAGCCAGAGAAGGACATCAGGCATCCTCTATCACTCTCCACCTTTGCTTTGAGATAGTCTCTCACTGAAGCATGTTTTGTTCCTAGCATCTATGTTGGGTGGTCCACGGTTGCCCATTACTCCAGTTCCAGGGGATCTGATACCTATTTCTGGTCTCCACAGGCACCTGCATGCACATGGTACACATACATACAGCCGAGCACACACATAGACACATAAGTAAAATTACTAAATAATCTTTTAAAAATATGTATGTGTATACATGAGTATAGTGTGTGTGTGTGTGTGTGTGTATGTGTGTGTGTGTATGCGCGTGTGTGCGTGCACCATCTCTTCATTTGCTTAGTGGTCTGAGATTATTCATTTGCTGTGTTTTGTTGGGTGTTGTTATCCTCTTTATGTTGGCATTTTCCTTCTAGTACATTCTGTAGAACTGGATTTACAGATAAATATTGCTTTAATTTTGTTTTAACATAAAATTTTTTGCTTTCTCCATCTATTGTGGGGTTGAAAGTTCTACTTGGTATACCACACCCACACATACACATACATATATGCACACACTTCAGATTCCCTGAAACTGGAGTCATGGTCAGTTGTAGGCCTCCCAACATGGATTCTAGGAACAAAACCCAATTTCTGTTCAGCAGTAGCCATTGCTTTTCATAGATGAGATAGATGAGCCATTTCTCCTGGCCTCAGATAAATCTCTTGAAAATAGTAGTATGGGGGGGGGAAGAAAATAGTAGTATGACCACTAATTTTTAATTAATTAATTAATTATTTTTTACTATTTAGTGAGTTCTGACCACGAACTTAATATACTTGATTTTGTTTGACCCTGCACAAATTATTACAGTCTGTTCACTGTACCCATGAGTTTTACTTGTGTCTCAAATGTAGTCCTATCCAGGTTTTATGGAGTCTGCATTGAAAATAAACTACCCTTTTTCTTTTCAATATTCTTTTTTTTATTAACATAGTTTTTATTGATTCTTTGGAAATTTCACATGATGTATCCCAAGCCCACTCATTTCCCAGTCCTTTCATGTCTGTCTGCGCTCCACACATGTAGCCTCTCCCTTGAAAAGAAGGACTAAAAAATAAATATAATTTTAAACAGACAAAAATCACTTCACTCCTCCATTTTTCCTGTCTCTCCACTGTCTACTCATTCCTCTTAGAGGCACTGGGAGCTGTGATGTGTCATGCAGCAGACTCTTATGCCTAGACAGTTGTGCTTGCAAATGTTCATTGAAATTGAGGTTGTTGGTCTGGTTCAAGGCCTCCGGTTCCTGGTACAACATCAATAATGAACCCTCACTGTAACTTCTCTCAGATATCTTGGTCTGGTTCAAGGCCTCCGGTTCCTGGTACAACATCAATAATGAACCCTCACTGAAGCTTCTCTCAGATATCCTGCTGTTGCCCCTAGTCATGGAGATTCTGGGCTGTGATTCCATGGGACTGCTCTCTTCATGTGCCCCCGTAGGTCATACATTGGGTAGATGCTGAAGTAGACCAACTCAGAGCCCTGGATGTGAGCCTGGGTGGTAGGTGAATGGGTCAGTCTGGACCTCCACCAGATCCCCTGCCTCAGGTGAGAGTCAGGGCCAGGTCTCGTGCACACATGGTGGGGGTTGGGGCAAGTGTACAGGACCAGCTCTCCCATTGAAGCCACTGGTAAGGAAGAGGGCAGTTCTTTCAGGCCATCAAGAGTCGGGCCAGCTCTCCTGGGAAGGGTCTTTTTAATATTTCTCTCTCTCTCTCTCTCTCTCTCTCTCTCTCTCTCTCTCTCTCTGTGTGTGTGTGTGTGTGTGTGTGTGTGTGTGTGTGGTATATGTGTATTATATATTTGTGCCCCTGTGCTTATATGTAGCCAACTTTGGAAATTATTCCTTAGATACCACTTTATTTTCTGAAACAGGGTCTCTTGATTGTTCCTGAGGCTATGTTAGGTGACTAGTGTTACCCAGGAATCTTCCTTTCTCCACCTTCCCAGTGTTGAAATTTTGAGTGTAATCCATCACACCCAGCTTTTAAGATGTGGTTTATCACACTGAACCTCATTGAAGAGAAAGTGGGAAGCAACCTTGAATGCATTGGCACAGGAAACTGCTTCCTGAATATAATGCCAGTAGCACAGACACTAAGATCAACAATTAAGAAATGGGACCTCCTGAAACCGAGAAGCTTCTGTAAGGCAAAGGATATGATCAACAAGACAAAATGACAGCCTACAGAATGGGAAAAGATTTTCACCGACCCCATATTATACAGAGAACTGATCTCCAAAATATACAAACAACTCAAGAAACTAGATATCAAAATAACAAATAGTCCAGATTTTAAAAAATGGGGTGCAGATCTAAACAAAGAATTCTCAACAAAGGAATCTCAAATGGTTGGAAGGCACTTAAGAAAATGCTCAGGAACTTTAGCCATCAGGGAAATGCAAATCAAAATGTCTGAGATACCATCTTACACCGCTCAGAATGGCTAAGATAAAAAACACTGAAGATAGTTTATGCTGGAAAGGATGCAGAGTAAGGGAACACTCCTCCATTGCTGGTGAAAGCACAAACTTGTACAGTCACTTTGGAAATCAGTATGGCGGTTTCTCAGAAAATTGGGAATTAATCTACCTCAAGACCCATCAATACCACTCTTGGGCAGATACCCAAAGGAGGCAGACCCATATCACAAGGACATTTGTTCAACTATGTTCATAGCAGTATTATAAGTAATAGCCAGAACCTGAAACAACCATCTGCCCCTCAAACAAAGAATGGACAAAGAAAATATGATGCATGTACATAGTGGAGTACTAACCAGTGGTAAAAAACAAAAAAACAATGGCATCTTGAAATTTGCAGGCAAGTGGATGGAACTGGAAAAACATCCTGAGTGAGGTAACCCAGACACAGAAAGACAAACATGGTATGTACTCATTCATAAGTGGATATTAAACATAAAGCAAAGGATAACCAGCCCACAGTCTACAACCCCAGAGAAGACAGGAAACAAGAAGAATCCTAAGAGAGACATACATGGCTCCCCCAGGGAAGGGGGCAGTAGACAAGATCACTTTAGTAACGTGGCAGCATGAGTGGACAGGGGAGGGTGGTAAGGGAGTGGGGAGGGGAGAAGGGGAGGTGGGGAGGACATGAGGGATTAGGAAGATCAAGTTAGGTGAAAGACAGAGAGGGAGAGCAAGGAAAGAGATACCCTGAAAGAAGGAAACCTGGCACTAGGGAAATTCCCAGGAATCAACAAAGATGACCCCAGCTTAGAATCTAAGCAATAGTGGAGAGGGTACCTAAAATGCCCTTCCCCTGTAATCAGATTGATGACTACCATAATTGTCATCATAGAACCTTCATCCAGTATCTGATGGAAGCAAATGCAGAGATCTACAGCTAAGCACTGGCCTGAATTCCTAGAGTATAGCTATTGGAGCAGGAGGAGCCATTACGACCAAGAGGACCATGATAGAAAAACCCACAGAAACAACTGACCCAAGCTAGTAGGACTGGCACTTAGGGAACCTGCATAATACCAAACTAGGCCCTCTGAATGTGGGTGACAGTTATGTGGCTTGGACAGTTTGTGGTTCCACTAGCAGTGAAACCAGTATTTATCCCTTGTGCATCAATTGACTCTTTGGAGCTCATTCCCTATAGAAAGATACCTTGTTCAGCCTAGATAAACGGGGTGTCGGGGGGAGGGCTTTGGTCCTTCCTCAAGTGATGTGATAAGCTTTGTTGATTCCCTATGGGTAGCCTCTTCCTCCTAGAGAAGAGGATGGGGGATGAAGGGGGGAGAAGATGGGGGGAATGGAAGGAGGGAGAGGAAATTGGGATTGGTATGTAAAATAAGATTTTTTTAAAAAAATAAAATGTGGCTTATGAAAATTAACTCATACCCATATGCTTTCATGACAAACAATTTTACAGTGGAGTTAAATCCCCATGCCCTTGCCATTGGCTGTTAAATAATTCAGTATAACAACTACTTATGTGATATGTACATAATGTTAGATATTCTAAGCTATTTAGAATAATCTAAGGTCTGGAGAGGATCCTCATTGACTATGCAAATACCACCATATATTACATAATGTGCTTGAGTAGCAAAACATTTTAGTGTGTGGTGAAGAATCTTGGAAACAATCCCTGTGACTACCAAGGGATGACTTCATAAATACATTTTTTCAGGTACGCTGATCACGTTTTAGATAGATAAAGAAACTTCTCAGATATCTTTTAAGAAGAGTACACACACACAAACCTACAAACAGAAAAACCGTGTGAACCTAATTGCTAAGTCATGTGCCTTTACCCCTTTTAGGTATGGCTGCCATGTTGGGGCTAAATTACTCATTTGTGTCAGAGTTCTTCCTCATTGGCTTCTCTACCTTCCCTCACCTTCAGCTGATGTTCTTCCTGCTCTTCCTCTTCATGTACCTCTTCACGCTGCTGGGCAACCTGCTCATCATGGCCACCATCTGGAGTGAACACAGCCTCCACACGCCCATGTACCTCTTCCTGTGTGCGCTCTCCATCTCTGAGATTTTCTACACCTTTGCCATCATCCCACGCATGCTGGCCGACCTGCTCTCCACGCTTCACTCCATTGCCTTCCTGGCCTGTGCCAGCCAGATGTTCTTCTCCTTCACATTCGGCTTCACCCACTCTTTCCTCCTCACAGTCATGGGCTATGACCGTTATGTGGCAATCTGTCACCCACTGCGCTACAATGTGCTCATGAGCCCTGGTGGCTGTGCCTGCTTGGTGGCTGGGTCCTGGGTTGGTGGTTCATTAATGGGGACATTGGTGACAACAGCTATTTTTAGTCTCACTTTCTGTGGACCCAATGAGATCCACCATTTTTTCTGCCATGTTCCCCCTCTATTGAAGTTGGCATGTGGAGAGAATGTACTGGAGGTGGCAAAGGGTGTAGGAATGGTGTGCATTATAGCCCTTTTGGGATGCTTTCTCCTCATCCTCCTCTCCTATGCCTTCATTGTGGCAGCCATCTTGAAGATACCATCAGCCGAGGGTCGGCAAAAGGCCTTCTCCACCTGTGCATCCCACCTCACGGTGGTCATTGTGCACTATGGCTTTGCCTCTGTCATCTACCTCAAGCCCAAGGGTCCCAAGTCTCTGGAGGGAGACACTCTGATGGGTATCACCTACACGGTCCTCACCCCCTTCCTCAGCCCCATCATCTTCAGTCTCAGGAACAAGGAGCTGAAGGTAACCATGAAGAAAGCTTTCCTCAACAAATTATTTCTGCGAAACTCCTGAAGAGACTGGTTTTTTTTTTTTTGGAAGAAATGTTATAGGGAGAAATTCCTTTGTTCTCCCTCTGTCTTTCCATACTCAATTTCTCCTCTTCCTCCTTCTTTTCCTCTCCCCCTCCTCCTCCTTCTCTCTTCTTTCTTCTCCTCATTTCTCTTCTCCCCCTCCCCTCTTTCTCTCTCCCCTCCCTTCCCTCTCTTCTCTCTTCCCCTCACCCTTCTCCTCGCCCCTTCTTTCTTCTTAATGGTTATTTTTATGTATCTCCATCTCAAATTTAACATATCATATAATTTGCCATTTTAAGGTTTACACAACCAATAGCTGACACTTTAGAACTCTTTTTATCTCATCTAGCCCCCTTCTCTGAATCCTAGCTGAGTTCAGTGTTGTAAAATATAATCTCAGTACTTGGGAGGCTAAAGAGCCTGGATTACACTGTGAGGTAAAGGCATACCTGGACTACATAATGAGGCTCTGTCTCAAAGAGGGGGAAGGAGGAGAAGAGAGATCTTTTGTGCATTTATGTGTGCGGTAGTGTGTATATATGTTTGAAGCCAGAGGATAAACTCAGATGTAGCTCATCAGGAATATTGTCTACCCTTTTTATTGGGAGTATTTTTGAGACATTGCTCATCTGTGTATCCCTGGCTGTCCTGAAACTCACTCTGAAGACCAGATTGGCCTTGAATTTAGAGATCTGGCCTGCCTCTGTCTCCCAAGTCCTGGGATTAAAGGTGTATACCACCACTACCAGCACAATTGTCTATTTTTTTTATTTTTAAGACAGGGTCTCTCGCTGAATTTGGGGCTCACCAAGTAGGGTAGGCTGGCTGACTTTCAAGCCCTAGTGATCCTCCTGTCTCTGCCTCATTGGGGCTGAAATTATAAGTGCATGCCAGCCATCACGGTGAATACTGGGGATCAAACTCAGGACTTCAAACTTGTGAGGCAATCACTTTTCTGATTGAACCACCTCTCCAACCTTGAAGAAACTCTCAACCTTCAACCATCTCTTTCTGTCAGTCCCTCAAAACCACTAATATACTGTATCTGTGGATTTATTTCTTCAGATTTTTTTATAAATAAATAGAATCACACATACAATATATATTATTTGTTTGTTTTGTTTTTCAAGACAAGGTTCCTCTGTGCAACAGTCCTGGCTGTTCTGGAACTTAGTTTGTAGACCAGGCTGGCCTCACACTCATTGAGATCTGCCTGCTTTTGCCTCCCAAGTGCTTGGATTAAAGGCTTGTGCCACAACCACCTGGCCAATGTATATTCTTTTATGATGGATCTTTCTACACAAAATCATGTCTAAGATTCATCTCCATTGTAGTGTGGACAATTGCTTTATTTCTTTACATGGGTTCATACTATTCCATTCATTGAGCAGTCTACATTCACCCCAAAATTAATGGGCATTTTGAGCCATTACTAACTATGCTGCTATACATGTTTATATAGAGGTTTTTTATGAACATATGTCCTCATAACTTTTTTTTTGGTTCTTTGAGACAGGGTTTCTCTGTATAGCTTTGGAGTCTGTCCTGGAACTCACTCTGTAGACCAGGCTGGGCTCGACCTCAGAGAGATCTGTCTGCCTTTGCCTCTCAAGTGCTGGGATTAAAGGTATGTGCCACCACCACCTGGGCATACCTTTTACTGTATATACTGGAATGAAATTTATGGGTGATAATGTATACTTATGCTTAATTATGTGAATTACTGGCATAAATGTTTTCTAAAGTAACTACTTTAGTTTATATTACCACCAGCTGGGTGTGAGGGTTCTGATTTCTCCACATCCTTGACAACTCTTCATCATTTCCTGACTTTCTGATTATAGCCACTTTGGTATGTTTAAATGAATTTTATCTTATTTAAAAGATTTAATAAATGATATGTATTGTGTGTATGTGTGTGAGGGTGTGTGTGTACCCTGAAGTGGAGGTCAGAGGACAATTTTGTAGAGTCAGTTAAAACTCTCCCTCCATCTTTCTGGGTTAAAATTCAGGACTCTCCTTTCTGGCACCTTTACTTACCTATTGGAGTCAATGTGCTAGCACCTTTCTTTTAACTAAAATTTGTAGGGCTGCTTTTCAGACCAAGTGGACAGTGTATGGTAGGCAGGCATTCTATTTACTAGTAGAACTATAGTAGATTATATTTCAGCGAGTTATAGTCCCAGTCTTATTGACCTTTTGATTTGCATTTCCCAAAAGAGTAATGAGAGATCTTAAGTAAAACAAGGAAAAGCATATGAGTTGTTTTGCTTTATAGAGGAGGTAGGGTCATTAGTCCCATTTCGAAGATGAGCAAATATAAAGAGAATAAAACATTTAACTAAAGTCTTACCAACTAAACTACAAAGTTAGAATGGAACTGATTCTTGGAGCTGGAACTGAGTAGTAGAAGTGTATTTCTCATGGGTTGTAAATTCAGAATGTCGGCCTTTTCCAGGTTGGAAAAGGAAGGTTCATGGGAATAAGAGACAAAATCTGGAATGCATGAACCAAATGAGTTCAAAATAAAGGACATATTCTTATCATTATTTGGAAAAAAACATTAAGTGTATAAGACTTGAGGGGGTACACTGTAAATTGAGACAAACTGGCTCTCGTGTTTTAAGGCAGAGATTATAGATATAAAAAAATGAGCATCATGAGTAAATATAGGAAAAGTTTCTATTATCTAAAATGTCTAGAACCAGCAATGTCTCAGACCATATTTTTAGATCTTAGAATATGTCCATGTATGTAGTAAAATACCTTGGGAATAGGATCCAAATGTAAATACAAAATATATTTGTTTCATAAGCATCGTATGCACATATTTAAATGCAACTTCATGCAGTTTTAGTGTAACTGCATCTGAGTTAACTGATGTGATTCATCACACAGTCAAATGTGGAAATTTCCACTTGTGGAATCATGGGATATTTCAGATTTTGATTTTCACATTAGGAATGCTTAAGCTGTACCAAGTGATTTATCCTAAAACACTCATGCCCTCTTCTAAAGACAGATTTTTGGGCCAGTGAGATGGCTTAGAGGTAAAAGTCCTTGACCACTGAGCCTGAGTTTGATCCATGAAATCACACGGTAGAAGAAGAGAACCTACTCTTCCCAATTATTTTCTGACCTCCGTATGTGTGCGACAGCATGTGTGCACTCCTGCATCTCTGCTGTACCCACAGCTCCTCTGAATAGTAAATAAATGCTTTTAAAAACTAAAGGCAAGTTCTTTGGTAATATTAGAAATTGTGGGAGTAAGTCACAATATTTGGGATATAGACATCCTTTGCTTTCCCTATAAAACCTGAAGGTTTTCAGATGCCAAGGTAGCCTACTCATCAATGCCTGAAATTGTCACAGATGAGAAGAGCTAAGCAGCCAGCACAAGTCCTGAAGAGCAGTTAATGCTCCTCTGGTGAAAATGATAACAGCAAAGAGGGCTCAGTAGTTATACCCTAGAAATGGTTTTTGTTTGCGTTGTTTGTTTTTGCTGCTGTTTGTTTGTTTAGTTATTTGTTTTTGAGGCCAGGCTTCTCTGTGTAGTGCTGGCTGTCCTGGAACTCACTCAGCAGACCAGGCTGGCTTTGAACTCAAGAGGTTCTCCTGCCCCTGCCCCTGCCCCTGCCCCCCAAGTGCTGGGATTAAAGGCATGTGTGCACCACATGTAGCTGGTACTCTAGTAATTTCACCACTATTTCCCTGTGGTCATTAGAGAAAAAGTCAACTAGTTGTTTAATTGGATAAATATGAAGTAATATAAAGGTTAAAAAAATAAATAAAATAAAATAAAAAATTTTTGGATCAGAAAGATGGCTCAGTTAGTAAAGGCACGGATGCCAGGCCTGATGACCTGAGTTCTGGCTCTGAAACTCAGACGGTGGAAAGAAAAAAAAAACTTTTGCAAGTTGTTGTCTAACCTACACGCACACACACACACACACACACACACACACACACTTTACATTTTTTAATTAAGACAAACCCAATTATTTGCTTTAGTTAGCATTAGCTATCATATAAATTTAAAACAGCCAAAAGAGTTACTGGATGAATGTCATATTTCTAAACTGAGGTCAGGGTGAGGGAGATTAGGAAAGGAAGCATGCTACCCTCTCTTCATTTAAAATGACACACTTGCTCACGTGGATTTTTTAAAATTATTTTTGAACTGGATGTAGTGGCGCATGCTTTTAATTTCAGCAATTCTGAAATGGAGGCAAGAAGATCATGTGTTCAAGAACTTCCTCAGCTAAATAGGAAATCTGAGGATAGGACATACAAGACAACGTCATCAAAATATTTTAACTTTGTATTTATCAGCGTCTCAAACCAAATGCCACATATATATGTGTGTATAATTTATATATATATATATACAATATATAAAGTTTATATATAATTTATACATATATATGCTTTATATAAATTTATATATCTACTTTAAAAGTGAGGAAAATGTGGAGTGTAAAGCATTATGCTGAACATAGTTTATGAACGTTAATGAAACTTTTGGTGTCTCTATGTTGAGTGCTCATCACGACTGTCTTTCCAGCTAATCTTTCCTCAACAATGACAAATGCTTACATTTCTTTTCTTTCCATTGACTACAATTACAAGCCATCATTAATTTTCTAAAGATAGAATGAGTAAATGCAAACTTTTTAAAAAGCCTGCCAACACAGCAGTATGTGACTCATGAGACCCACATGCTGGAGGAGAGGAGATAACCTCCAATTCTGACCGTTAACACTGGCAATTCCCACCAGGACCCAGAAACCCTGTCCTCACCTCTCTGTTAATCAGGTTCTAATTTTGAATCCCATACTCCCTGCGTTCTTTACTGTTTGCTCTTCCTTCCTTCTTAATGGTTCCCTCTGTGCATGCTTTAGTCTCCCCGGGGCAGAGCCCAGAGATGTAATTAAAGGGCAAGTACACAAAGACAGGGCTGTTGACATGGAGGTCCCCAGACCTTCAGACACCCCTTCCTAGATTAATTGGCGTGAAGTGCTCTGAAACTCATTGTTAGAGAACAAGGCTAGCTTAGGAAAGGAGATAGGCTGCCTTCAATCTACTGTTTTTCTTTCCTTCCACACTGACCCAATGGCCTTGCTTGTGGGTAAATTCTAGGCTCCTACACAAGGTATTTTTTCTCTTATCTTACCATAAGATGTTTCTCCCCAGCAGCCAGAAGGAACTTCCCAGTGAGAAACTCTGAAAACGCTGCTTTGTTATATCTAATTCTAGGTTTATGGTGAGAATCACATGATAAATCACCACTTTGCATCCACATTCAATCTCTGACTCTCTTCAGCTTTCTAACCACAGCATTCTCTTGTGGAAAAGCAAGCCAACTCAGACCTCAGGCTCCTCCCATTTGCTCTAGCATCTTTCTGGGATTCCATTTCTTTTATTTCTATGTGCATTAAGATCTGACCCGAATGCCACCTCCTCAGGAATGTCTTCATTGATGCCCCCCCGAATGGCTCTTCTCCTCTATTAAAACCACTCATTGTAGTTCATTTAGAGTTTGTCAAAATTTATTATACATATTAACTAATACAACCACCTATACCAGTGAGGACTGGTTTTAGTCTATCCCTGCAAGACACCAAATTCTGAAGCTATACAAATTCCTCATATAATTTAGTGTCATATACAATGGAAACCAAAAAAATAATCCATGTATTTTATATCACTTATATATTATTTGGAAAGAGTAATACACTATAAATGCTGTATAAACTGTTATATCCTACATTGTTTAGGTAATAAGCAGAGAACAGTGCAAATGCCACTTTTAAATATGGCCAAGGCCAATGAGATGGGTCAGTGAGTAAAAGCTCCTACTTTTGGTCTGAATTTAATCCCCAGGTCCAACATGAGGGAAGGAGAGAACTTATTCCTGCAAGCTGTCCCTCTATATGTTCAGAAATATGCATAACATATACATACCATGCATATATATATTGAAAGACCCTCAGAGAGGACCTTTTCCTCCAATGAAGTCCCCAGAACCAGGACACTCCGAGTCCAGACCACAGGATGCAATTAGCAAGAGGTTTATTGAGTAAACACAGGTACCTGCAGGCAGCAAAGTCTTTCGGAGGACTTGCGCGCCTGCAAACTGGAGAGCGGGCTTTTTATAGGGAAGAGCAAAAAGCAAGTTTACAGAAGCAAAAGCGTGGTTATCGGAATGAGGCGGGGGGCATGACTGTTCCTATCTCATAGATATCCTGTTTTGCAGTTAACCTGCTTTGTTGATGTCCTATCTTATTGACATCCTGCCCTGCAGTCTTCCTATCTCATAGACATCCTGCTCTCTCAAGCACGTGGGATGTTCTTACGAGAGCAGGCTGGCTGCTGATCTGGAGAATTTTTTTAAAGCAAACAGGACGTTCCCCCGGGAGCATGCTAGCTGTGGGTTTTTAAATATGGCCAAGGCCAGTGAGATGGGTCAGTGGGTAAAAGCTCCTACTTTTGGTCTGAATTTAATCCCCAGGTCCAACATGAGGGAAGGAGAGAACTTATTCCTGCAAGCTGTCCCTCTATGTGTTCAGAGATATGCATAACATATACATACCATGCATACATAAATAAACAAATGAAATGTTGTTTAATATGTTCAGTCTGCATATTGTTAAATCTAAGGTGGAATTCTGACTGCACAGTTGTTTTATGTACATATAAACACATATATGTGCTATGTGTTATATTAACATCCACATGCCATATATAGCACATATAACCTAGATGTGAAGGTGTGTTTGAACACTATGCACGTATCATTGGTATGTATATTCCCTGTCAAATGCAACCACTGAGATTGTTGTTCCTGTCTAATTGGGTCATAATTGTTTAAGAGTTTATTTTCCTTTCTAATTTTGTGTGTGTGTACGTGTGTGTGTGTTTGCAGGTTTGTGCATGTAAGTTAGTGCCAGAAGAGAGTGTTGGGCTTGTGAGAGCTCACGTTATAGGTGCTTGTGGGCTGCCTGATGTGGATGCTGGAAACTGAACTTGGGTCCTCTGCAAAAACAGCATCTACTGTTAGTCACTGACTTCACTCTCCACCTCTGAGTCAAGGTTTAACATCAGCAATGTGAAACTGTCTGACACACAGCAGGAGCTCAGTATATTTTGTTGAGTAAACGTAGCAGGGCTTGTGTCTTTTTTTTTCCGTTTATGTATAGCCAATATAGACAGTGAGCTGTTCTGTATATTGTAAGATAACCTTAAGCAACATTCCTGTCTTTGTTCTATCAGTTGCTGCTTCACAGACCCGTTGCCTGGCAGCGTAACCATCAACATAACTACCGGAATTTCCAAATGCCTTCTAGGAGAGGAAGAACCACAGTGGGATGAAAAACTGGGATATGGGGATGAATGAATCCCAATCCCAAACCATAGCACTCTTGCTTTTATTTGTAACCTAGAACTGCATTCACATGGTAATTAATTTTAAGTGCCAACAGATGTGGTGACATTTTGTTTGTGATCTAACAAATAAAGCTTGCCTGAAGATCAGAGCATGGAGCTAAGCCACTAGTTAGCCATAAAGGCCAGGTAGTAGTGGCACACACTTTTAATTCCACTACTTGGGAATGACATGCCTTTAATCCCAGCACTAGGAAGGTGGATACAGGAAGTGATATGGCTGGGCAAAGAGAGGAATAAAAGGCAAGAGGAGACAGAAGCTCGAGTTAGTCTGAGGTTTCATAGAGACAGCATTTATTCTGGGGATTCATAGACAGGATCTTGCCTACTTTGGTCTGAGAATTTCATAGAGGTAAAAGGTATGTCTAGTGGCTGGCTCCTTTACTTCTCTGATCTTTCAGCATATACGCTAATATCTGACTCTGGGTTTTTATTATTAATACCAATTAGAATTCACGCAACAAACCTGTCTAGGTCATGAACTGTTCATATGCCTGATTTTTAAGCAGTGTTTTTAGATATGCCGGGATAGTGTTTCTCGAACACATTAGCATTTGATTGTATTGTGGTTTGAATGTAAAATGGCTTCCCATAGGCACATATATTTAAACACATGATCAGCATCTAGTGGTGCTATTTTGTAAAGTTGTAGAATTTTTAGTAGGTAGAATCTTGTTGGAGGAAATGGGTCACTTGGCAGTAGGCCTGGAGGTTTATAGTCTAGCTCCACTTCCTGTTCGCTCCACTTTCTGATTTCAAATACAATGTGGCTGCCCAGAATCCAGTCAGCATGCCTTCCCCAACAGAAGCTCCCTCACCAGGATGGAGTGTATTCCTTTAAGATATAAGCCAGAATAAACCTTCTTTAATTCTTTTCTTTTTTGGTCAGTTATTTCATTATAGCATTGAGAACAGTAACTGATACAAATTGTAGATAGTACAAATTATAAAACAGATGACCCTCCCCAGGGTGTTGTAGATGGGTACAGTCTAATCTGTTGAGAACCTGACGGAAATTTCAAAGAGCCATTATATTCATGTTTCCTCTCCCTCCCTGAATGAGGTGGGACATGGTTCTTCTGCACTCAGCACTACCAGATCCAATTTGGAATCTGTATTATTAGGTTCTTGAACACCTTAATTATACCAGTGACTTCTTAGGGTTCAGCCTGGATGTGCCCTTTTATGTTTATGGTATTTCAAAGCTTCCATGTTCACATGAACCAATATAATATCAAATAATAATATCCATTGGCCTATGCATCTATTAACCACATGCTTATCACCTGGTTATATCTCTTTGATTCCTAGTTCTTGTCTTGGTTAGAGATATGCACACACACTTCTCTGTGTGACTACTGAGCCTCAGGTAACATCCCAGACACAATGGCCTCTCTCTTGTACCCCTTAATTGAACATGGATATTGGAACATGGAGTTCACAAATGATTTTTAAAGCTGATACTTCTTAACTGTTTTATTTTTAAAAACAATTTCTATTTATTTATTGTATTTTTTACAGATGTGCACAATTGCACACATGCATGTACCACATTTGGAAGTCTTGACATCTGGTGCATGTTGGTTCCATCCTTCTACCATGCAGATCCCAGGAATCAACCTCAAGTCATCAGGCTTGGTGGCAAATGTCTACCCACTGAGCCTCCTTGCTGGCTACTTCAGGCATGCTTTCTTTGTGCTGGAAACTCTCAATTGTCCTACATCAGATGTGCTCCTTAATTCTAGCAGCCCTCCTAATCATTGTAATTACAACTATTTCAGTGCTAGAAAACCAAGTCTAATAAAGAACAATTTACCCAAGGAAAAATTTTCTTTCTGTCATTTAAAAACAGTGCACAATCGTCCCAACAGGTCATCATTTCTCTTTGAAAGCTTGTTGCTTGTCACTTCTGTGAAGTGCTGCCATGCAATGAGTAATGTGGACCATTCTTGGGGGTGAAGCACCACAGAGAGTAGTCAGTTCCTGGCAAAAGGGATTCTGGAAGAAGAGACTGTGACTTTCAATTGGAGCACTATTAATATGTCTCCCCGTTTCTCTTCCTTGTAGACCACAGGCTTTGGTCCAGTGTCCTGTAGAATTTCCCACACTACGGGCCAAGACATATGCAATAAAGTTGTTGGTCTTCAAGAGGACAATTCTTCGGCTCATATCAGTCTGATGAAAAATTCAAGTCAAACTTCTAGTACGACTGAATCATAGGTGTTATTTTATTGAATGTGTGTGCGAAGCACCATGCAATGACATTCACAGACATTGCCTCCATTTGATCTTGTATTTTTGATCTTTGTTCTTTGTCTTAGAAGGCAGGTACTTCTTATAGGGCAGGCTTATACAAAGGATGAAAAAGTTCATTTCTACCCATTTACTGCACAATCTTAACAACTGAAGAGACAAATTTGTTTCACCTGGTTAGTTTTACTTCTTAGCATTCTAAATCAATTTATTCAACAAATAATTGGGAGTCTATCATATGCTACCATTTAGCAATGGATCAGATAAACCCCTGTACTTTTCTGTAATCCATTGGCTAGAAGTAGAATAAAACTAGCAAACACAGAGAAGCTGTATATGATAATGTGAACATAGATGAGAGTAAACACCAAGAGAAAGAGGACATGACAGGAGTGTGACTAGGGAAGAGTCAAAAAGAATTGTTCTAAGGAGCAAACTGAGCCAGATGTCAGTTTAAAATAAGATCTAATCTTGATTTGCAGGGGGGTGGGATGTAAGGTAAAGGGAAGGAGTCATAATGTTCCAAAAAATGGAGTCGGATTTGTGTTTTCTCTGATGTGAGGGGGTGGTAGAGACAATCATAATATGAGAGGGCCTAAGGACACAGCTCAGCAGCTTTAAAGAATTATCCATAAAAGGATGAAGACTGCAGCTTGGACCTCTGAAATCCACATAAAATTTTGGTCAGAGTGGTAGCCTAAATTAATACTAGCACTAGAAGATTAAGACAAGGGATCCCCAAAACAAGATGACAACAAGAGGACCAGTGAGACTAACCCTATCAGGGAGCTCTAGATTTGAATGTGTTTTTTTGTCCTCAATAAATAGGTTGGAAGAATGATTGAGAATGATTCTCAACATCCACATCACACCTATACATTCTCTCTCTCTCTCTCTCTCTCTCTCTCTCTCTCTCTCACACACACACACACACAAATGCATTAATACAAAAATATGAAGATGTGCTAATATGCCTCACTTATGAAAACATAAAAATAAAAACAAAATACCTGAGAGTTAGTCATTAGGTTCAAGATGCCTACTCCACATTCAAGAAAAGATGTCAAAAACAGGTTGCGAAGGTTAAGAATTCAGGGTTTATCCCTCTGTAGATGATGTATACAGCTATATCTAATGGGACACCTAGGGAGGGATTCGAATGAAGTACATGATGGAGCTATTGTCATGCTTGTCTGTGTTCCACTTTATTTACTTTTAATTTATTAGATTTTTTTAAAAAATACTAATCCAAGTATCCACTCCCTTCCCTCCTCTCATTCCCTCCACATACTTTCCCAACCCACCCTCATCCAATTCTCAGAGAGGGTAAGGCACATTGCTTTGGGGAAGGTCCAAGACCCTCTCTCCTATATCTAGGCTGAGCAAGGTATTCATCCAAAGAGAACTGGATCCCAAAAAGCCAGTACAACAGTTGAGACAAATCCCAGTGCCACTGCCAGTGGCCTCTCAGTCTTCCCCAGTCATGCAACTTTCAACCATGTTGAGAGAAACTAGTTTGGTCCTATGCTTGTTCCTTCCCAGTCCAGCTGGAGTTGGTGAGCTCCCATTAGCTCAAGTAAGCTGTTTCCATGGGTCAATCCATCAATCTTGTCCACTTTTCTCATATTCTCATTCCTCCCACTCTTCAACTTGACTTTGGGAGCTCAGTCCAGTGCTCCAGTGTGGGACTCTGCCTCTGTTTCCATCAGTTGCTGGATGAAGGTTCTATGGTGATATTTAAGATACTCATCATTCTGATTACAGGGAAAGCCCCTTCTCTATTGCTTAGTGTCTTAGCTGGGATCATCCTTGTGTATTCCTGGGAATTTCTTTAGAGCAAGTTTTCTGCTATCCCTATAATGGCTCCCTCAGTCAAGATACCTCTAAACAGAGAATTCTCAATAGAAGAATCTCAAATGACCGAAAGATTCTTAAGGAAATGTTCAACATCTTTACCTACCATGGAAATTCTCACTCTGTAGATGAGGCTAACTTTGAACTCAGAGCATTGCCTGCTTCTGTCTCCAGAAGGCTAAGAGTCAAGGTGTGCGCCACCACTGTAATCTTGTCTTTAGTAAACTTAAAGATTATGCCTCTCTAGTACAACCAGACAAAAAGTATGCCATTAAGTCTTCCATTTCTTGTTGCATTACGTATGTGTGTTGTTGGGGATTGTAGATGACTGGAGTTTGGGATATGGAGGGCAGTAAATATCTCACAATAAATACATAAGGCAATTCTGGTTTGTTCAATATTGTGAGGCTTGTATTAGTCCACCAGAGAAATACTCAAAACAAACTGTAGCTGGTCAGAAAGGTTGTGACTTTCTCTTTATTCTCATAGTTACTTCCATCCCCAAATAAATCCCAGATGTGATTTACATATGACTTACAAAGTCATACTTACATATGATTACAAAGGTTTGGCCAACATGAAAGTATCAGAAGTAAACACATAGTGATAGAGAATTTTGACAAACAGTAAAATTTGGTGTACCCATCTACAAGAATTTTCTTATAGGTCATTAAATTTTCTCTGGGTACAGTTTGCTTAGGAAAGCTTTCTTCATGGCATTCTTCAGCTCTTTGTTCCTGAGACTGAAGATGATGGGGCTGAGGAAGGGGGTGAGAACTGTGTAGGTGATACCCATCAGAGTGTCCCCTTCCAGAGATTTGGGACCCGTGTGCTTGAGGTAGATGACAGAGGCAAAGCCATAGTGCACAATGACCACCGTGAGGTGGGATGCACAGGTGGAGAAGGCCTTTTGCCGACCCTCGGCTGATGGTATCTTCAAGATGGCTGCCACAATGAAGGCATAGGAGAGGAGGATGAGGATCAAGCATCCCAGAAGGGCTATGATGCACACCATCCCTACACCTCTGGCTACTACCAGTACATTCTCTCCACATGCCAACTTCAATAGAGGGGGAACATGACAAGCAAAATGGTGGATCTCATTGGGTCCACAAAAAGTGAGATTGAAAATAGCTGTTGTCACCAGTGTCCCCATTAATGAACCACCAACCCAGGACCAGGCAACCAAGCATGCACAGCCACCAGGACTCATGAGCACATTGTAGCGCAGTGGGTGACAGATTGCCACATAACGGTCATAGCCCATGACTGTGAGGAGGAAAGAGTGGGTGAAGCCGAATGTGAAGGAGAAGAACATCTGGCTGGCACAGGCCAGGAAGGCAATGGAGTGAAGCGTGGAGAGCAGGTCGGCCAGCATGCGTGGGATGATGGCAAAGGTGTAGAAAATCTCAGAGATGGAGAGCGCACACAGGAAGAGGTACATGGGCGTGTGGAGGCTGTGTTCACTCCAGATGGTGGCCATGATGAGCAGGTTGCCCAGCAGCGTGAAGAGGTACATGAAGAGGAAGAGCAGGAAGAACATCAGCTGAAGGTGAGGGAAGGTAGAGAAGCCAATGAGGATGAACTCTGACACTCCTGAGTGATTGACTCCCTGCATGGAGGCCATGCCTGAGGTGAGGTAGGCAGAGGTCATCTACTAGATGGAGAAAAATGATCAGTTTTCACCTTACCTGGACACACCAAAGAGGTTGATCTTGTGAGAAGAGTGCAGAAGTATTAATCTTGCTCCTACTATTACAGCCTAAAATTTAATTCAGTCATCATATCAATAGAGGTGATATTATTTTCTCCTCCATTTTGAGTGTCTTTCGCATACTCGTTGAGATTATTGTAATGTAGAAATATTGGGCAAATTGTCAAAGTGAATCTGCTAAAAAGGTAGATCTAAGATCAATCCAACACTTGTACTGACCTCTTAGACTGTATATCCCAGGTGTTCCTTTGCTTTGCATCCCCTGTGAAACTGTTACTTTACTGGAGCTTCCAACCATTGCTGTCCTGACCTTATACTTTCCTGTGAGAAATCCTGGTTAATTCCCAGTTTCAGGGGCCCCAGTAGATGCCAACTCATGACTATAAGCCCTGGCAAGGTTCAAGTCCAACTTAATGTACATCAGTCTACTGATTCCTTTTGGATTGCAAGCTCTGAGGTAATCAGCTCAAATGTGTAACAACGTACAGTAGCAGAACCTGTTTCAATCCCTACTCTGCCTACTGTGAACTTCAGTAAATTTATTCACACTGTTTTTCTCTGTATTTCTCTCAATATCGCAAAAGTTGTTGTAAGAAATAGTAAGTTTTAAATCCATAATGGCACAGGCCTTTAATCTCAGCAATTGGGCGGCAGAGGCAGGGGGGTTTCTGTGAGTTTGAGGCTAGTCTAGTATACATATTGAGTTCCAGGACAAAGTCCAAAGCTACAAAAAGAAAGCCTGTCTTGAAAATCCAAAACAAGAAAAAATAAATAATAAGTGTTTCTTAAATTTTTATTAAAAGGTGCCCACCCAGGGCTGGAGAGATGGCTCAGAGGTTAAGAGCATTGCCTTGTCTTCCAAAGGTCCTGCATTCAATTCCCAGCAACCATATGATAGCTCACAACCATCTGTAATGGGGTCTGGTGCCCTCTTCTGGCCTTCGAGCATAGACACAGACAGAATATTGTATACATAATAAATAAATAAATAAATAAATAAATAAATAAATAAATATTTTTTAAAAGAAGGTGCAATGTAGCATATTTAAGAGGGGAAATGCTATTTTTGTCCAGAAAGTTATATGATTTAATGAGGTCTCCACATTTTAATATGAATCACTTAACTATAACATGTTTGGTAACAGACAATGCAAAGTTTGAAAGATCAGATCATTTTTCTGTTTCCTGGTCCTTTGTTTTTGCCTGTTGTACATACTTGATGTATATGGAATCCTGAGATATATTTATCCTTCTGTGTTTGACAACTTTTGTACAAGTGACTACATTTTTCTATTATAATTGTTGTTGTTGCTGTTGCTATTTACTGTGTTTGTGCACGTTTGTTTAAGCAAGGTGTGTGTGTGTGTGTGTGTGTGTGTGCACATGTGTGTGTAAAATGCATCCAGCTGCCTGAGAAGGCCAGAAGAGAATGTTAGATCCCCTAGAGCTTCTGAGCCACTCATGTGGGGTTTGGAAACCAAACGACGGTGCTCTGGAATTATAGCAAACAGTTGACTTCTGAGCTGACTCTCCAGGCACTAGTGAATGCCCTCTTTGATCAGCTAAGGGCTCTGATTGTTTAAAGGTTTATCATGAGAAATCAAAGAAAAACTATCCATTTTAGTGCATGGATCATTTCCTGCTTTTTATGGATAGCACCTTCCAATCAGTTTAGAAATGGTGCTCCCAACAGCCCTATACAACCCCAACACTCTGAGATCATGGAGGTGAATGGTTTCTGGAAATAACATCCTGTAGGATAACACTGAATGGATGCCACCAGGATACATGGACTCTGGACTCATACAGTTCCTCTGTGCACAAAGCAGGGTTTCTTAACACAGGACTATTGAAATTGGAACCTAATAATTCATTCTGTGATGAACCCTCCTGTGCCTTTTGTGGTGCTTAATAACATCCCTGGTCTCTACTGTGTAGACAGCAGGAGCAGCTGACCAAATGTGACAAGGAAAACATTTCAGAAAGCATGAATGACTCCTTAAAGAAACATTTCTCCTTGTTAAAAATCGCTGACCTAAAGAATACAGTTGCCTTATTGGTACCCTCTCTGCAGTCTGCATGAGTTAGTTGCCCAAGTTCCGCTTGTCCATTTGGCAAATATATGTTTCCGTTTAAGACACAGATTCAACATCATGTCCTCCTTAGAGTTTTTGTGTGTATTTTTTTCCCAAAACAGATCGAGTCACTCTTTCCTAAGTGACTATAATAAACCCAGCTTACTACTTGGTCATGGATCCAACTATCTGCATCATGCTGGGCTCAAATCTGCTTATAGATCTGGATTGTGAGTTCTTCTATCAATGACTGTTGTAACTCTAATTACTACTGTAACTATAATGTATTAAACACAATGGATTCCCATAAGCACATCTGTCTTCTCTGTCTGTCTTGTGCACCCTTGTGTATCTCTCACTAGGCTGAGCACCCTCGTGTGGTTCTTGAATCATTCCCTGGCTGTGGGAAGGAACTGCTGTGCTCCCAGTTATCTATAGGAGAAGAGAGATTTCCACAGAGAACTCATCTCTCTCCCAGGGAAGGACAAGTGTGGAGCAGAGGAGCCAGGATTTGAACTTAGGACCTAGTGTTCACAGGGCTTGTCTTCTTGTCCTCCTGTTATTCTGCTCATCGCTTACTCATGAATGTTAAAAAGAAAACCAGAGGCTGCTTTCACTCAGAGATGTCTTTCCTCTGTAAATAACCATGCCCACTTCTATCCTTATATTACCAATGACCCAAGCAATACACAGAAAGGGAGAACTCTGCAATTAGAGCTGATCACCCCCGGGAAGAGGAGACTGAGATTGCATATGCCACCCATTGGCATAATAGGAACTTGAGTGGTTATTCAAAATTGGAAGGAGAATAAAAGACCCGTGGCTTCCAAGGAATGGCAAGGAAAAAGGAAGGAGGAAAAGATAAAGTAAAGAGGATTTCTAAAGGTAGTAAGAATGCTGTGGACTTTCAGGAGGAACACATGGCTTTGTACAATTGTCCAAACCTAGGCCTGAACAACACTAAGAATGAAACCTAATATAAACTTGAAATTCAGGAGCATACATACAAACACACACACACACACACACACACACACACACACACACACACACACACAGGGAAAGGCCGAGAGCAGGCATAGGCAAAGAACAGGACACACTGAGTCTCACAGGTAACCATGGTTGGTGCCACTTTGATATCCAGATACATGCAGACTAAGCCTGGCATGGATAAATCCTACCCATACACATCTTTAGTGTTTCTTAAATTCAGCATTAGGGACATATAGGAAAGTATCATTTATTTTTAAATTGATATTATATTTGAATGGCTAATCATGGATATGTACATTTATGCAAAACAATGACTAATTTGGTGAATACCTATATATAGATGTGTCATGATTAAGTCAAACTGGTGGCCAAATAAATTCACCTCAGTGCTCAGCAGTTTCTGTGTTGTGCCAGACACAATTTTAACATTGCCATATGTGATATATGTTTACTGACTACAGTTCCCCATCCTAATGAATTTGCTGCCTGTGATCAGTAATTCTGTATTCACTCTCCTCAAAGAACAAGCTTCTGGCCACCACTCACACAAGGCACAAACAGGCAAATTCTACATGATTCTGATGATGTGGAATATAATAACAAGGTTGAACTCGTAGAAATTATGAGGAGATGTTATGCCTAGACCATGTCTTTATGGAGAGACCTGTGCCCTGAATTCTGACACATTGATTTTCACAACAAGGTTGAACTCGTAGAAATTATGAGGAGATGTTATGCCTAGACCATGTCTTTATGGAGAGACCTGTGCCCTGAATTCTGACACATTGATTTTCACAAATTGTAAAATATTTCCTGAAAAACAGACCGTGTTTGAGAACCAACGGCTTATCCAGCTTCTCTCTAAGATCCCATTTTGACCCTCCTGTTTCCTCTTCACTGACATCTCTCAGCTCCCTTGCCCTTCTTTGCATCTATTACTTCTGCTTTCCTCCTGAATTCCTTATTCCTTACATGCCTAGGAATTGGCCTCTCAGTCCTCAGTGTATTCTGTCTTCCATATGCCTGCCTGCCCCCATCCTGGACTCTGGCTGCACAGGCCAACACATGTTAACACAGAAAGATAACCTGGGTAAGACAGTCTGCCTTGATCTTTCTGCAATTCAGCTTTCCCGCCTGTCCAAATAACCTACCTCATGAAGTAGGAGATCCCGGGAAGATACAATCTACTGTGCAATCATCACACGGTCTTGATGACCCATGCCCCATATACTTGAATTTCTTGAAGAGTTGCAGAAGAAAGTGACTTCTCTGAGTCCCTGGCTAAAGCTGGCTTCGCAGGTCTTTCCTGGTGAGGTGGATGAGAGGGAAAGGCCACTAACCTGAGAGTCACGGCTCTGCAACTGATCCCTCTAATAAAAATCCCTGATTGAAAATGTCTGTCCATGTGAACACTGTAATAGTCTGACTAGGGCCAGCATGGCTGGAGGCTTGGAGGAGCCTGGTCACCATTTTTTATCCTTCCTGAGCTACCTGCCCACTGCCTGTTCTGGTTGGCTGTGGTCCAGCTGCCTCTGCTTCTGTTACAGGGAGCCCAGGGCCCCTAGAGCACTGCTGGGGATGAGGCCACCTCAGGGAATCTGTGTCCCCACTTCCCCTCCCTGCTTTCCAGGGGTGAGTTAATAACCTGAGCTTCTCTGTGGCTTGAGAAGAGACTTAATTCTCGACAGTCTGCAGATGTGGCATGCTAACTGTTAGAGTTAATAGGAGAACAGCCCTGCAGCTGCCGGTGTGGATGAGCGGTCTCCAGTACACTTCTCTTTCCTCCCTCCTCATCTTAATCTCTTGTTCAGGCAAGAGGGATTTTCAAAGTTATATCATTTTAATTCAAAGAACATACTTGTTTCTTTTTCTTGAGCAATTAAAAGGCCACAAAATAAGGTTGAGGGCTATGAAAAATTCAGTCACGAAAACATTTTGTGGGAACCTTTTAAAATATCTTTTTAAAATTAGGGGATGTATTTACCTGTTATTTAGTGTGGGTCATGGATAACACACTTGTGGTGTTCACCTTGCTGGCCACTCACAGTGTTATATATATGTGACATGTGAACCAATGCAAACCTTAAAAATGACATTACTCTGGATAACATAATTTCACTTTTGAGATATTATATGCTTTATATAATAGATCTCAGTATATAAGTCAAGGGGAGTTGACATCTTTCTAATGTTCAACTAATATTTCTACCTAGATCAAATCATTTTCATTATGGCTCATGAGACCACTCCATGGCTAAGGGTGGACGTTGCCCTTGCAGAGGACCTGAATTCAGTTCCCAGCTCCCATGATGAGCAGCTTCCTAATGCCTGTAACAGTTCAGGGTATCAGATGCCCTCATTCTGGTCCCAGTGGGGACAGACATGCACACATTAAAACACATACACATAAATAGAAATAAAAAGAACACCATGATTTTCAGAATCCCCAAAGGAAAGTTTGTTTCCACAGAAGCCAGAGTTCAGTCTATCCCCAAAGCCAGTGGAAAACTCCAGGTTTGTCTCCTCCTTGGAATCGCCTATTTGGACCATTTCACATAAGTGGAAACAGAAGAGTTGTGGCTTTTTCTTAATTGAGTACAGTACTTTCAACGTTTTTCATTGTGTATCATGTGTTAGCAATTCATTCTTTTGTGAAGCTGACTATGTACCTGCTGCGTGGATCTAGCACTTTCTGTATACCACTTATGTCCTTTCTACCTTTTGACATGTAAATAGTGCCTTTATAATCATAGGTATACAATTGTTTATTTATTGTGGGGGGGCACACCTGTATGTGTGCCTGTGAGCCAGCCACAGCATATGCATCAAACTCAGAGGACAACCTGTGGGAGCCAGTTGGGATATGGATGTCTGGATGGTATCTGCAGATAGTATTATCTTTTCTCTGAACATTTTGAAGTAAAATTTGTAATGACCAAGGATTTTCAACCTTTCAGTGTTGACATTCTGGACACGTCATGCTTTTTGGTGATGACAAGATTGTGAATAGCGGGAAGTTGACCCACATTTCTGCTATCAAACATTATCAGAGAAACTTCCGCTTACAGTAGTTGGCAATTAATTCATAGACCTACAGCTGGACAATGAGCAGAGAGTAAGACTTTGGAGTACGCAGTAGTGAATGGGATGTCTTCATCAAATCCCTGCCCTCAAGGATCCAGGATCTTTGGAGAAGAGGAGGAGAAGATAGAAAGAGCCAAAGGTGATAGATGACTCCAGGTAACAGTGTCTTACAGACACAACAGGGCTGATGCTCATATGAACTCAGAGACCATGGCATCACACACATGGCCTGCAAGGATTCAGTCAAGATAGGGTTGCAGCCCCAGGAAGGGGGTTGACACAAGGTCCCAGTCCTAACTAAAAAAACTATTGCCAATTGATACCTGTTGACAAAGGGACAATCAGTGTTATACACACACAACAGGGTACATTAACCACATTCTATAGCAAGTGCCATGCCCAGAAATAGTGGCCAACACAAAACAGATTCCATGGGGATTTTTATTTTGTTCTTATATATTGTGTTTCATTGTTTTTTTTTACTTACTTTTTTTGCAATAGAAAAAAAAGAACATGGAATTGAATGTGTAGAGAGATTCAGAGGATCAAAGAGGACTTGCAAGGAAGGAAAAAAATGACCAAAATATGTTCCATAAAAGAATTTTAATTCAGCCAATTGGTGGTAGCACATGCCTTTAATCCCAGGACTAAGGAGGCAGAGATAGGAGGATCTCTGTGAGTTTGAGTTCAAGCTGGTCTACAAAGAGAGTTCCATGACAACCAGGGCTATTACACAGAAGAACCCCATCTCAGAACCAAAGGTAAAAAAGAAAGCCAGAGTTGGGGGAGGGAAGGAAGGAGAAAGAGGAAGACAGACAGACAGACAGACAGACAGACAGACACACACACACAGGGAGAGGGAGGGAGGGAGAGAGAGAGAGAGAGAGAGAGAGAGAGAGAGAGAGAGAGAGAGAGAGATGGGGAGAAACTATCACAGGTAGACAGAGGCCTGAGATAAGATAGACTCACTAGAAAATGCCCCCAGCATCCTACTGCCTCCAATTAGATTCTATCTCTTGGAATGTACACCACCTCCCAAACCCATCTTCAAACTATTAACCCATTACTATATTAACCTATTGAGTCTTCTTGATCACGTAGCCCCTCAATGTTTGGACTTACTATCTAAAGACCACATAACAGATGAGACTTTAGCGGGTAAATTCACATTCAAACAATAACACCCCCTTAATAAGGTTCAGAATTTGCATCATCTTAGATTCAACCACTCCTCCAGGTCATTGAGTTGTTTCACACTAACAGTAAGTGAGCCAACTGATGATGCTTCATACAATCCTTTGAATATGAAGCCAGGAGAGGCCATGTCTTCCTTCTGTGTTTACTTAAATTGTATATAAGAAGGGAAATCTAAAAGGCTCCACGTGGGTTTAGAAACTGGAGATAGAACCAGATGAAGGGTATACTGTGATCTCTCCCCAAATGAACAAAACCAAAAATCAGGTTGGCAAACAACTATGCCCTTGAAGATGTAAAGATTCCAGGAAATCACTGTGATAAAACTCAAACACCCAGTGAAACTGGGGAGATGTACTCCAAAGACAGGATGCAGATGAAAACCCAAGTGTCATGGATGAGGGACTGTTCTGTAAGTTGTAGGCTACTGAGTTATCTAATGTTATCCTCAGCCCCAATATATGCAGGCTATTGTCACTACTGTTGGTTGTACACTAGAAATAGAGACAGTAAGTGCTTGTTGCTGAAGACCACACATGCTGTGGTCACAGGACAGGGAAGAATTGGGCTAAAACTAAACTGTGAGTCTCTTTCCTGAGGATTTCCAAAGACACTGCAAAAATTCATTAATACAAGCTTTTAGGGAATAACTATCAACAAAAGTGCAGATTTGTTATGGATCCAGAGTGTTATGGAATCAATATGCAAACAAGATGTTCTCACAGGGCAACAGTGGCATGGTTGTTATGGGTATAATTAGCATTTTAATTGAAATTAAGGTAGATCTACAGGAGATAGCCACTGGGTACTCTAAACTAAGCAAAACCTTATGGCTGAGAAAGAATAGTCAAGTAAGTAAACCACTTTTATTTTGATAAATGGATACAGTGTATCTTGAAAATCAAATTATAAACATTTGTGATTTTGCCCAGATGTTACCATAATATTCAGGGCTACCTTTTTTTGAAGTGAAAAACAGAATTGTAAACACGCATTCATCCTTGAATGTTGAGAATAATTGCACTCTACAGTGACAGGGTGTCCCAGTGCTCTGGGATACACCAATAAAAACATACCACCACCACCATCATCAACAACAATGATACAGAAAATATCCCAGGAAAATGTACAGAAGGAATGTCAAAGACTGAGGAAGAGGAGGTTGTAGGGTAGAGCTGTTTCCTCTGAGTTTAACATGACCACAGGCAATTACAAAGCAGAGAGCACTAGATGGCCCCACACACTCACAGCATTGGCCATCATGTACTAGAAATTGCTTTGGAGGTTATGGATATGGAAATGCCGTGAGGCAAATTCTACAGCATTCTTCTGTCTATGCAGGTGGTGAGACAGCTGTTATTCTTCCACTGTAGGAGTAGTTGGGTCATGAGACCTTCATAGAGTCGAGCCAATATCCTCTCTTCTGCTATCCAGAACATCAGTGATAGGCTGACTAAGGGTACATCACCAAAGACGCAGCTTTCGTGAGGTCATTACTCAGGCTGGGAGTGAGGTGTTTTTAGGTGATGTGGCTAGTTTTGAATCATCCAGGTTCCTGTAAGTACCCCCTCATTCTTGCTTCTTATATACGATTCAAAATACATAGGTTCATACAGGTAGACAAGGTTGGAATCATTTCTCTCATTTTCTTCTGCTCTGTTTAGAATGAATAGACCATTATAATGCATTCACAAGAAAAAGGCAAATGTCCCTTCCTAATGTCACGTTACACAGCTGTTTGGATAGGTTATAAAATGTTACCCCATAGGCTTGGTTTATTTGGAAACATGACTCCAGGGTGGTAGCGCTGTTTTGTTAGATTGTAGAAAGTTAGAAGACAGAGCCAAAGAATACCACAAAGTCACACCATGTAACCAACCTTACACAAGAGATTTATGGGGGAGAAATACAGAATGGCCACTGCTCCTGATCAGGAAGAGAGACCGCAGAGAATTCAATGGATGGGAAGGTTTTTTTTTTTCTTTTTCTTTTTTATTGAGAAAAGAAGAAAAAAAAACATAAACAAAAAACAAGTTTCCACCTCCTCCCAGCCTCCCATTTCTCTCCCCCTCCTCCCACCCTTCTCCCCCTCCTCCCACCCTTCTCCCCCTCCTCCCACCCTTCTCCCCCTCCTCCCACCCTTCTCCCCCTCCCCTCCACTACTCTCCCCCTCCCTCTCCAGTCCACAGAGCAGTCCAGGTTCCCTGCCCTGTGGTAAGTCCTAGGTCCTCCCCCCTCCGTCCATATCTAGGAAGGTGAACATCCAAAATGGCTAGGCTCCCACAAAGCCAGCACATTAAGTAGGATCAAAACCCCGTGCCATTGTCCTTGGCGTCTCATCAGCCCTCATTGTTCGCCATGTTCAGAGAGTCCAGTTTTATCCCATGCTTTTTCAGTCACAGTCCAGCTGGCCTTGGTGAGCTCCCGGTAGATCAGCTCCACTGTCTCAGTGGGTGGGTGCACCCCTCGTGGTCCCGACTTCTTTGCTCATGTTCTCCCTCCTTCTGCTCCTCATTGGGACCTTGGGAGCTCAGTCCAGTGCTCCAGTGTGGGTCTCTGTCTCTATCTCCATCCATCACCAGATGAAGGTTCTATGATGATATGCAAGATATTCGTCATTATTGCTCTAGGATAGGGTCAATTCAGGTTCCCAATCCTCAGCTGCCCAAGGAACTAACTGGGTACCTCATCTTGGGCACTTGGGAGCCCCTCTAGGGTCAAGTCTCTTGCCCACCCTAAAGTGGCTCCCTTAACTAAGAATTGTGGTTCCGTGCTCCCCTATCCACCTTTCCTTTATCCCAATTCTCCTGTTTCCCCAAGTCCCCCTCTCCTTCCCTTCTACCTTTTCTCTCCTCATCTCCCCTTACCCCCATCCCACCCCACCCCCAAGATCCCAATTTTCTCCCCGGCAATTTGGTCTACTTCCTTTAACCAAGAGGATAACTATATGTTTTTCCTTGGGTTCACCTTCTTACTTAGCTTCTTTAGGTTCACCAATTGTAGACTCCGTGGCCCTTATTTATGGCTAGAAACCAATTATGAGCGAGTACATCCCATGTTCATCTTTTTGGGTCTGGGACACCTCACTCAGGATAGTGTTTTCTATTTCCATCCGTTTGCATGCAAAATTCGAGAAGTCATTGTTTTTTACCGCAGCGTAGTACTCTAGCGTGTATATATTCCATACTTTCTTCATCCATTCTTCCATTGAAGGGCATCTAGGTTGTTTCCAGGTTCTGGCTATTACAAATAATACTGCTATGAACATAGTTGAACAAATGCTTTTGTCATATGATAGAGCATCTCTTGGGTATATTCCCAAGAGTGGTATTGCTGGGTCCAGGGGTAAGTTGATCCCGAATTTCCTGAGAAACCAACTCTATTACAGAGCTACAGTAATGAAAACAGTGTGGTACTGGCATAAAAACAGAGAAGTCGACCAATGGAATCGTATAGAAGACCCGGATTTTATCCCACAAACCTATGAACACCTCATTTTCGATAAAGGAGCTAAAAGTATACAATGGAAGAAAGAAAGCATCTTCAACAAATGGTGCTGGCACAATTGGATGTCATCCTGTAGAAGAATGAAAATAGACCCATATCAATCACCGTGCACAAAACTCAAGTCCAAATGGATTAAAGACCTCAATATCAGCCCGAACACACTGAACCTGATAGAAGAGAAAGTGGGAAATACCCTACAACAGATGGGCACAGGAGATCGCTTCCTATGTATAAACCCAGAAGCACAGACATTAAGGGCAACATTGAATAAATGGGACGTACTTAAACTGAGAAGCTTCTGTAAAGCAAAGGACATTGTCACTAAGACACAAAGGCAACCTACTGACTGGGAGAAGATCTTCACCAATCCCGCAACAGACAAAGGTCTGATCTCCAAAATATATAGAGAACTCAAGAAACTAGACTTTAAAATGCTAATTAACCCAATTAAAAAATGGGGCACTGATCTGAACAGAGAATTCTCAACAGAAGAAGTTCAAATGGCCAAAAGACATTTAAGGTCGTGCTCAACTTCCTTAGCAATCAGGGAAATGCAAATCAAAACAACTTTGAGATATCATCTTACACCTGTGAGAATGGCTAAAGTCAAAAACACCAAGGATAACCTTTGCTGGAGAGGCTGTGGAGGAACGGGTACTCTCATCGATTGCTGGTGGGAATGCAATCTTGTACAACCACTGTGGAAGGCAGTGTTTCGGTTTCTCAGGAAAGATGGGAAGGTTTTTATAAGGATTTTTGGAGCATGTACAATGAGCTTGGTTGGAAAAGTATGTAAGGATAGGAAACACTGCTTGGTCATTAATGTTGAGTCAAGTGGTGGAGGGGGTTCCAAAACTTGGAGTTCAGGGTCAAGTCAAGGGCAGGATATTTTTTCTTTGCCTTGGGTTTCATGTCAAGTCAGGCTCCAGGTGTTGTTCTTTGGACCTGGTATTGGGGTCAGGTTAGGATCAGTATGTTCTTTCCTTGGTCCTGGTTTTGAGGTCAAGTCAGGGTCAGAATGTTGTTTCCCTGACCCATTTACCCTACAATGGTATGGGGTGGGTGTCTATACTGCCTTACCTTGTCCAAGCTGGACTCCTGTTATCTATGTACTACAGAGCCTTCATCTTCTGAGCCTCTTGTATCCACCTCCCAAGGGCTAGAAAAACAGCCATGCATCACAGTGCCCAGTATATGTTAGGATCAAATGCAGTTCTTGCATGGGGGGAAGTGCTCTACCAACTAAGCTACATCACAAGCTCTCCTGGGCTCCCTTTTTTGATCATTTGAGAAATGTATGATGATGGACCCAAGGCTGGCCTAAAACTCACCATGTAGCTCAGTCTGTCTGTAAATTCACGGCAACTCTCTAGTCTTGGTCTCCTGAGTGATGGGATTGCAGGCTGCTTGATATAATGGTGTCTTTATCTTTCTTCTATTTCTTTATTTCTTTTTTGTATTTTTGGTAGGATTTCATGTATCTCAGATTTGCTTTAAACTGCAGCCAAGGGTTGCCTTGAACTTCTGATCCACCTGCCCCTACCTCTCCATTGTTAAGGTTACAGTCATGTACAACTGTACTAGTCAGGGTACTTTAGAAGAACAGAACCAATGGGAAGAGGTGTGTGTGTGTGTGTGTGTGTGTGTGTGTGTATGTGAATGTATGTATTTGTGTATATATGTCAGTTAAGTATCAGGCCAGTTCTTTAGTTGGGGATCCATACACAGGGCTTCAAATTTGTGTTAAGTTGACATTAAAACCAACGATAATAATCTAAGCTTCATAAAGTTGACACATAAATTCTAGTTATTGATCTTTTTTTGTCTCTGCCTCTATCGCCCCTTTCATGAATCCGTCCCTCTCTCTATCCCTCTGTCCCTCTCCTGAGCTTTGTATTTCTCTCTCAAGAGACTCTTACCGAACCTGCAACCCCCCCCTTTACATAAACTAGCTGGTCAGTAAGCTCAAGTTCTCCATCCTCCTGTCTCTTCCTCCCAGTGATAAGATTCCAAGTACACACTGCTATTCTCAGCTTTTAATGTGGATCAAATTCAGGTTGGTCCTCATGCTTGTACAGAAAGCACTGACCAACTGAGTTATCTCCCCAGTCCCATTATTACTCTTTAACTGTATGTATGCTTATGTGTTTATGCACGTCTGTGTGTACGTGCATGTGTTTTGTGTGTGTGTGTGAGTGTGTATGTGTGTGTGCAGGGACACTTACAAATGTATAAGTCAAAAGACAATGTTAGATACCTCCGTCAATACCTACTCCGTCTTAACTTACATTGCAAGGGTATATTGCTGAAACTAGTCTTCACTAATTGAGCTAGACTACCTAGCCAGTCCCAAGGAGCATCCTGTCCCTTCTCATGCCCCCTCACCAGCACTGAGGTTATAGCTGTACTCTGCCACTCCTGGCTTTTTTGGTTAACATGGAAATTAGCATCCAAACTTAGGTCCTATATTTCTATTAATCAAGCACTTGGCCCACTGAGTCATTGCCCCAGTCCTTGCTTATTGCGCTTTGTAGCTTACATGCTGGCAGTTCTGAAACTTAGGGAGTTTTCTTTTCCACTGGGCAGTCTTTATTATACTTTTTTTCTGAGATAGGGTTTCTCTGTGTAGACCTAGCTGTCATGCTGTCCTGGAACTCTCTCTGTAGACTAGGCTGGCCTTGAATTCAGAGCATCTACTGCCTCTCCTCCTGGAGTAATGGGGATCAAGGCCTGTGCCAACACTCCCATCTCAGCTTTAGTAAACTTAAAGATTGTGCCTCCCTCAGACAAACAGACAAAAGCATGTCATGAAGTCTTCCAATTCTTGTTACTTTATGGATATGTGTCGTTGGGGATCATAGAAGACAGGAGTTTGGGAAACAGAGGGCAGTAAATATTCTCACAATAAATACATCAGCCAATTCTGGTTTGTTCAATATTGTGAGGCTTGTATTATTCCTCCTGAAAAATATTCAGCACAAGTAGAGTAGTAATGTGTATTGTACCAGGTTAGAAAGGTCAAATACCATTTTCTGTCTATTTTCTCATATTTATTTCATTGCCCAAATAAATCACAGGTGTTAACCCATTCATGTATACTTACATATGACTACAAAGGTTTGACCAACATGAAAGTATCAGAAGTAAACACATAGTGATAGAGAATTTTCACAAACAGTAAAATTTGGTGTGCCAATCCACAAGAATTTTCTTATAGGTCATTAAATTTTCTCTGGGTAGAGTTTGCTTAGGAAAGCTTTCTTCATGGCATTCTTCAGCTCTTTGTTCCTGAGACTGAAGATGATGGGGCTGAGGAAGGGGGTGAGGACCGTGTAGGTGATACCCATCAGAGTGTCTCCCTCCAGAGACTTGGGACCCTTGGGCTTGAGGTAGATGACAGAGGCAAAGCCATAGTGCACAATGACCACCGTGAGGTGGGATGCACAGGTGTTGAAAGCCTTTTGCCGACCCTCGGCTGATGGTATCTTCAAGATGGCTGCCACAATGAAGGCATAGGAGAGGAGGATGAGGAGAAAGCATCCCAGGAGGCCTGTGATGCACACCATTCCTATACCTCTGGCTACTACCAGTACATTCTCTCCACATGCCAACTTCAATAGAGGGGGAACATGACAAACAAAATGGTGGATCTCATTGGGTCCACAAAAAGAGAGATTGAAAATGGCTGTAGTCACCACCATTCCCACAAATGAACCACCAACCCAGGACCCAGCCACCAAGCAAGCACAGCCACTAGGGCTCATGAGCACATTGTAGCGCAGTGGGTGACAGATTGCCACATAACGGTCATAGCCCATGACTGTGAGGAGGAAAGAGTGGGTGAAGCCGAATGTGAAGGAGAAGAACATCTGGCTGGCACAGGCCAGGAAGGCAATGGAGTGAAGCGTGGAGAGCAGGTCGGCCAGCATGCGTGGGATGATGGCAAAGGTGTAGAAAATCTCAGAGATGGAGAGCGCACACAGGAAGAGGTACATGGGCGTGTGGAGGCTGTGTTCACTCCAGATGGTGGCCATGATGAGCAGGTTGCCCAGCAGCGTGAAGAGGTACATGAAGAGGAAGAGCAGGAAGAACATCAGCTGAAGGTGAGGGAAGGTAGAGAAGCCAATGAGGATGAACTCTGACACTCCTGAGTGATTGACTCCCTGCATGGAGGCCATGCCTGAGGTGAGGTAGGCAGAGGTCATCTACTAGATGGAGAAAAATGATCAGTTTTCACCTTACCTGGACACACCAAAGAGGTTGATCCTGTGAGAAGAGTGCAGAAGTATTAATCTTGCTCCTACTATTACAGCCTAAAATTTAATTCAGTCATCATATCAATAGAGGTGATATTATTTTCTCCTCCATTTTGAGTGTCTTTCGCATACTCGTTGAGATTATTGTAATGTAGAAATATTGGGCAAATTGTCAAAGTGAATCTGCTAAAAAGGTAGATCTAAGATCAATCCAACACTTGTACTGACCTCTTAGACTGTATATCCCAGGTGTTCCTTTGCTTTGCATCCCCTGTGAAACTGTTACTTTACTGGAGCTTCCAACCATTGCTGTCCTGACCTTATACTTTCCTGTGAGAAATCCTGGTTAATTCCCAGTTTCAGGGGCCCCAGTAGATGCCAACTCATGACTATAAGCCCTGGCAAGGTTCAAGTCCAACTTAATGTACATCAGTCTACTGATTCCTTTTGGATTGCAAGCTCTGAGGTAATCAGCTCAAATGTGTAACAACGTACAGTAGCAGAACCTGTTTCAATCCCTACTCTGCCTACTGTGAACTTCAGTAAATTTATTCACACTGTTTTTCTCTGTATTTCTCTCAATATCGCAAAAGTTGTTGTAAGAAATAGTAAGTTTTAAATCCATAATGGCACAGGCCTTTAATCTCAGCAATTGGGCGGCAGAGGCAGGGGGGTTTCTGTGAGTTTGAGGCTAGTCTAGTATACATATTGAGTTCCAGGACAAAGTCCAAAGCTACAAAAAGAAAGCCTGTCTTGAAAATCCAAAACAAGAAAAAATAAATAATAAGTGTTTCTTAAATTTTTACTAAAAAGTGCCAACCCAGAAGGTGCAATGTAGCATATGTAAGTCTACATGAGATGGGGAAATGCTGCTTTTGCCCAGTAAATAATCTGACTTTAATGAGGTCTCCACATTTCACTATGTATCACTTAACTGTATATATTTGATAATAGACAATGCAAAGTCTGAAAGATCACATCATTATTCTGTGTCCTGGTCCCTTGGTTTTACCGGTTGTACATACTTGATGTAAATGGAATCCTGATTTATATATCCTTCTGTGTTTGACAGCTTTTGTACAAGTGAATACGTCTTTCTATTATGACTGCTGCTGTTGATTTCTATTTACTGTGTGTGTGCACATTTGTTTGTGCACAGCTGTGTGTGTATGTGCACATGTGTGTGTGTGTGTGTGTGTGTGTGTGTGTGTGTGTAACATGTGTTCAGGTGCCTGAGAAGGCCAGAAGAGAATGTTAGATCCCCTAGAACTTCTGACCTCTCAATGTGGGCTTTTGAAAGTCCAATGGAAGTGCAGAAAACAGTTAACCACAGAGTCCCCTCTTTAAGCCCTGATGAATGCCCTCTTCAATAAGCTAAGTATTTGATTGTTTATAGGTTTATCATCTATTTTAGTGAGTGGTGGCTGTGTTTTTCAAATACCACCACTTTTCATGTTACTGGCTTCTATACTAGATGCCATTTGATCAGTTCCTTCATTTCAAGCTTACCACCTTCCAATCTGTCCAAAGATGGTGGTTCCAATCATGCCATACAACCCCAATACTCTGAGATCATGAAGGTGAATGGTTTGGGGAAATAACATCCTGTAGGATAAAACTAAATGGATGCCACCAGGATACATGGATGCTGCTTTCATACAGTTCCTCTGTGCACAGAGCAGGGTTTCTTAACACAGGACTATTGAAATTGGAACCTAATAATTCATTCTGTGATGGGCCCTCCTGTGCCTTTTGTGGTGTTTAACAACATCCCTGGTCTCTACTGTGTAGACAGCAGGAGCAGCTGACCAAATGTGACAAGGAAAACATTTCAGAAAGCATGAATGACTCCGTAGAGAAAGATTTCTCCTTGTTAAAAATCGCTGACCTAAAAGAATACAGTTGCCTTAATGGTACCCTTCCTCTCCATTCTGCATGAGTTTGTTGCCCAAGCTCCCTTTGTTTATTTGGCAAATACATGTTTCTGCTTAAGGCACAGAGTCAACATCATGTCCTTTTTAGAGTTTTTGTGTACATTTTCTTCCCAAAACAGATTGAGTCACTCTATTCTAAGAGACTATACTAAACACAGCTTACTACTTGGTCATGGATCCTTCGATCTGCATCATGCTGGGATCACATCTGCTCATGGAAACGGGCTGTAAGTTCTTCTATCAATGACTGTTGTAACTCTAATGACTACTATAACTATAATGTACTAAACACATTGAATTCCCATAAGCACATCTATCTTCTCTGTCTGTTTTGCGGACTCTTGTGCACCTGTCTCAAGGCTCAGCACCCTCCTGTGGTTCTTGAATCTTTCCCTGGCTTTGGGAAGAAGCTGCTATGCTCCCAGTTATCTACAGCAGAAAGGAGAGTCCCACACGGAACTCATCTCTTTCCCAGGGAAGAACAAGTGTGGAGCAGACAGGCCAGAATTTGAAGTTAGGACCTGGTGCTCATAGAGCTTGACTTCTTGACCTCCTGTTATTCTGCTCATCGCTTACTCATGAATGTTAAAAAGAAAACCAGAGGCTGCTTTCACTCAGAGATGTCTTTCCTATGTGACTGACCAACCCATTTCTATACTTATATTGCCCATGACCCAAGAAATACACAGAAAGGGAGAACTCTGCAATTAGAGCTGATCACCCCCGGAAAGAGGAGACTGAGATTGCATATGCCACCCATTGGCATAATAGGAACTTGAGTGGTTATTCAAAATTGGAAGGAGAATAAAAGACCCGTGGCTTCCAAGGAATGGCAAGGAAAAAGGAAGGAGGAAAAGATAAAGTAAAGAGGATTTCTAAAGGTAGTAAGAATGCTGTGGACTTTCAGGAGGAACACATGGCTTTGTACAATTGTCCAAACCTAGGCCTGAACAACACTAAGAATGAAACCTAATATAAACTTGAAATTCAGGAGCATACATACAAACACACACACACACACACACACACACACACACACACACACACACACACACAGGGAAAGGCCGAGAGCAGGCATAGGCAAAGAACAGGACACACTGAGTCTCACAGGTAACCATGGTTGGTGCCACTTTGATATCCAGATACATGCAGACTAAGCCTGGCATGGATAAATCCTACCCATACACATCTTTAGTGTTTCTTAAATTCAGCATTAGGGACATATAGGAAAGTATCATTTATTTTTAAATTGATATTATATTTGAATGGCTAATCATGGATATGTACATTTATGCAAAACAATGACTAATTTGGTGAATACCTATATATAGATGTGTCATGATTAAGTCAAACTGGTGGCCAAATAAATTCACCTCAGTGCTCAGCAGTTTCTGTGTTGTGCCAGACACAATTTTAACATTGCCACATATGATAAATTTTTACTGACTATCGTTATCCTTCTAAATGAATTTGTTGCTTATGAACAGTAATTCTGCATTCACTCTCCTCAAAATACAAGCTTCTGGCCACCACTCACAGAAGGCTCAAGCAGGCAAATTCTACATGATTTTCATGGTGTGGAATACAACAAATTTGAACACACAGAAACGATGAGATTTTTGCCTAGACCGTGTCTTTATGGAGAGAGCTGTGCCCTGAATTCTGACATATTGATTTTCACAAATTGTCAAATATTTCCTGAAGAACGGACCATGTTTGAGAAGCAATGGCTTATCCAGCTTCTCTCTAAGATCCCATTTTGCTCCTCCTGTTTCCTCTTCACTGACATCTCTCAGCTCCCTAGCCCTTCTTTGCATCTGTTACTTCCACTTTCCGCTTGAATTCCTTATTCCTTACATGCCTTGGAATTAGCTTCTCAGTCCTCAGTGTATTCTGTCTTCCATATGCCTGCCCCCATCCTGCTGCTGGACTCTGGCTGCACAGACCAACACATGTTAACACAGAAAGATAACCTGGGTAAGACAGTCTGCTCTTATATCTCTGCAAGTCATCTTTCCTGCCTGTCCAAATGACCTACCTCATGAAGTAGGAGATCCCGAGAAGATACAAACTACTGTGCAATCATCACACGGTCTTGATGACCCATGCCCCATATACTTGAATTTCTTGAAGAGTTGCAGAAGAAAGTGACTTCTCTGAGTCCCTGGCTAAAGCTGGCTTCGCAGGTCTTTCCTGGTGAGGTGGATGAGAGGGAAAGGCCACTAACCTGAGAGTCACGGCTCTGCAACTGATCCCTCTAATAAAAATCCCTGATTGAAAATGCCTGTGCATGTGGACACTACACTGGTGTGCCTAGAGCCAACTTGACCAGGGGCTTGGAGGAGCCTGGTCACCATTTTTTTTATCCTTCCTGTGCTACCTGCCCACTGCCTGTTCTGGCTGGCTGTGGTCCAGCTCCTCTGCTTCTGCTACAGGGAGCCCAGGGCCCCTAGAGCACTGCTGGAGATGAGGCCACCTCAGGGAATCTGTGTCCCCACTTCCCCTCCCTGCTTTCCAGGGGTGAGTCAATAACCTGAGCTTCTCTGTGGCTTGAGAAGAGACTTAATTCTCGACAGTCTGCAGATGTGGCATGCTAACTGTTAGAGTTAATAGGAGAATAAGCCTACGGCTGCACACAGGGATGAGAGGCCTCCAGTACACTTCTCCACTTTCCTCCCTCCTCATCTTAATCTTTGGTCCAGGCAAGAGGGATTTTCAAAGTTTCATCATTTTAATTCAAAGAACATACTTGTTTCTTTTTCTTGAGCAATTAAAAGGCCACAAAATAAGGTTGAGGGCTATGAAAAATTCAGTCACGAAAACATTTTCTGGGTGGGTGCTCTCTCTCCTTCTGCTCCTGATTTGGACCTTGAGATTTCAGACTGGTGCTCCAATGTGGGTCTCTGTCTCTGTCTCCTTTCATCGCCTGATGAAGGTTAATATTCAGGAGGATGCCTATATGTTTGTCTTTGGGTTCACCTTCTTATTTAGCTTCTCTAGGATTGCGAATTATAGGCTCAATGTCCTTTATTTATGGCTAGAAACCAAATATGATTGAGTACATCCCATGTTCCTCTTTTTGGGTCTGACTTACCTCACTCATGATAGTTTTCTATTTCCATCCATTTGTATGCAAAATTCAAGAAGTCCTTGTTTTTTACTGACGAGTAGTACTCTAATATGTATATATTCCATACTTTCTTCATCCATTCTTCACACACTGAGACAATGGGGATGTTCTATCAGGAACCCACCAAGGCCAGCTGGCAAGGGCCTGAAAAAGCATGGAATAAAACCGGACTTGCTGAACATAGTGGACCATGAGGACTACTGAGAACTCAAGAACAATGTCAATGGGTTTTTGATCCTACTGCACGTACTGGCTTTGGGGGAGCCTAGGCAGTTTGGATGCTCACCTTACTAGACCTGGATGGAGGTGGGTGGTCCTTGGACTTCCCACAGGTCAGGGAACCCTGATTGCTCTTCAAGTTGATGAGGGAGGGGGACTTGATCGGGGGAGGGGGAGGGAAATGGGAGACGGTGGCGGGGAGGAGGCAGAAATCTTTAATAAATAAATAAATTTAAAAAAAGAAAACATTTTCTGGGGATAGTTTAAAATACCTTATAAAATTAGTGGATGTATTTACCTGTTATTTAATGGGGGGCATAGATAACATACTTGTGCAGTTCACCTTGCTGGCCACATTCGCAGCGTTACGTATATGTGACATGTGAACCAATGCAAACCTTAAAAATGACATTACTCTGGATAAAAATTTCATTTTTTAGATGTTATATGCTTTATATAATAGATCTCAGTATATAAGTCAAGGGGAGTTGACATCTTTCAACTAACATTTCTACCTAGATCAAATCATTTTCATTAGGCCAATGAGACAACTCTGTGGTTAAGAGTGGACATTGTCCTTGCAAAGGACCTGAATTCAGTTCCCAGCTTTTATGTCAAGCAGCTTACAAATGCCTGTAACTCCAGTTCAGGGTACCAGATGCGCTCTTTCTGGTACCAGTGGGGACACACATGCACGTGTTAGGACACACACATTAATAGAAATTTAAAACAACATGATGATTAAGCAGACACAGTTCAATCTATCCCTGCAGCTATTGGAAATCTCCAGGTTCATCTCTACCTTGGAATTGCCTCTTTGGACCATTTCACGTGTGGAAATGGAAGAGTTGTGGCTTTTTTCTTTCATTCTGCAGATAACACATCTTTTCTCTGAATATTTTGTAGTAAAATTTGTAATGACCAAGGATATTCATTCTTTCATTGCTGACATTCTAGACACGTCATGCTTTTTGGTGATGACAAGATTGTGAATAGCGGGAAGTTGACCCACATTTCTGCTATCAAACATTATCAGGGAAGCTTCCGCTTACAGTAGTTGCCAATTAATTTATAGACCTACAGCTAGACAATGAGCAGAGAGTAAGACTTTGGAGTACTCAGTAGCGAATGGGATGTCTTCATCAAATCCTCCCCTCAAGGATCCAGGATTTTTGAGGAAGAGGAGGAAAAGATTGTAAGAGCCAAAGGTGATAGATGACTCCAGGTAACAGTGTCTTACAGACACAACAGGGCTGATGCTCATATGAACTCAGAGACCATGGCATCACACACATGGCCTGCAAAGATTCAGTCAAGATAGGGTTGCAGCCCCAGGAGAGGGGTTGGTTGACACAAGGTCCCCGTCCTATGGAAAAACCTGTTGCCAATTGATACCTGTTGACAAAAGGACAATCAGTGTTATACATTCACAACATAGTACATAAACCACACTCCATAGTAAATGCAATGCCCAGAAATAGTGGCCAACACAAAGTAGATTCCATGTGGATTTTTGTTTTGTTCTTATATATCTTGTTTTATTGTTTATTTTTTTAGCAATAGAAAAAAAAGAACATGAAATTGAATGCGTAGGGTGATTCGGGGGATCAGGAGGACTTGCAGGGAAGGAAAAACATGACCAAAATATGTTGCATAAAAGAATTTTAATTCAGCCAATTGGTGGTAGCACATGCCTTTAATCCCAGTACTCAGGAAGTAAAAACAGGCAGGTCTCTGTGTGTTTGAGGCCAAACTGATCTACAAAGAAAGGTGCATGACAACCACGGCTATTATACAGAAGAACCCTGTCTCAAAATCAAAAGGTAAAAAAGAGAGGTAGAGAAGGAAGGAGAGAGAGGGAGGGAGAGACAGAGAGAGAGACAGAGAGAGAGAGACAGAGACAGAGAGACAGAGAGAGAGAGGAAGAGGGAGAAAGAGGAATATATCTATATATAGAGAGAGAGACAGAGAGAGAGAGAGAGAGAGAGAGAGAGAGAGAGAGAGAGAAGGGGGGAAACTATCACAGGTAGACAGAGGCCTGAGATAAGATAGACTCACTAGAAAATGCCTCCAGCATCCTACTGCCTCCAATTAGATTCTATCTCTTGAAATTTATTCCACCTCCCAAACACATCTTCAAACCATTAACCCATTACTATATTAACCTATTGAGTCTTCCTGATCAAGTAGCCCCTCAATGTTTGGATTTACTATCCAGCGACCATGTAACAGATGAGACTTTAGGGGGCAAATTCACATCCAAACAAAAGTACCCCCTTATGAATGCCCAAAATTTGCAACATCTTAGACTCAACCACTCCTCCAGGTCATTGGGTTGCTTCACACTAACAGTAAGTGAGCCAACTGATGATGTTTCATATGATCCTTTGAATATGATGCCAGGAGAGGCCATGTCTTCCTTCTGTGTTACTTAAAATGTATATAAGAAGTGAAATCTAAAAGGCTCTACTTGGGTTTAGAAACTGGAGATAGAACCAGGTGAGGAGTATACCATGATCTCTCCCCAAACAAACAAAACCAAAAGTCAGAATGGCAAACAATTATGCCCTTGAGAATGTAAAGATTCCAGACACTCACTGTAATGCAATTGAAACACCCAGTTATACTGGGGAGATGTACTCCAAAGACAGGATGCAGATGAAAACCCCAGTGCCATGAATGTCTGACTGCTCTGTAGGTTGTAGGCTACTGAGCTATCTAATGTTATCCTCAGCCCCAATATATGCAGGCTATTGTCACTACTGTTGGTTGTACACTAGAAATAGAGACAGTAAGTGCTTGTTGCTGAAAACCACACATGCTGTGGTCACAGGACAGGGAAGAATTGAGCTAAAACTAAGCTGGGAGTCTCTTTCCTAAGGATTTCCATAGACACTGCTAAGATGCATTAATACAAGCTTTTAGGGAATAACTATCACCAACAGTGCAGATTTGTTATGGATCCGGAGTGTTATGGAAACAATATGCCAGACAAGATGTTCTCACAGGGCAATAGTGGCATGGTTGTTATGGGTACAACTAGTACTTTAATTGAAATTAAGGTAGATCTACAGGAGATAGCAACTGGGTACTGTAAACTAAGCAAAACCCTATGGCTGGGGAAAAATAGCCAAGTAAAGAAGCTACTTATGTTTTGATAAGTGGATACAGTGTACCTTGGAAATCAACTTCTAAACATTTGTGATTATGCCTAGATGTTACCATAATATTTAGCCTTTGTACTAGAGGGATACCTTTTCTTAAGTGAACAACAGAAATTGCAAACATGCATTCCTCCATGACTTGCTGAGAATAAGTGCACTCTACAGTGACAGAGTGTCCAAGCACTCTGGGCTACACTATCAAACACACACCACCACCATAGCTGTTTCCTCTGAGTTTAACATGACCACAGGCAATTACAAAGCAGAGATCACTAGATGGCCCCACACACTCACAGCATTGGCCATCATGTACTAGAGATTGCTTTGGTGGTTATGGCTATGGAAATGGAGCGGGCCAAATAATACAGCGTTCTTATGTCTATGCATGTGGAGAGACAGCTGTTATCCTTCCATTGTAGGAGTAGGTGTGTCATAAGACCTTCACTGTAGAATCGAGTCAGTCTCCTATCTTCTGCTATCTAGCACGTCAGTGAAAGGCTGACTAAGGCTGCAACACCAAAGATGCAGCTTTTGTGAGGTCATTAATCATGCTAGGGTGGGTATTTTTTGGTGATGTAGCGAGTTTTGAGTCATCCAGGCTCCTGTAAGTACTCCCTCATTCATACTTCTTACATACGATTCAAAATTCATACTTTCATATAGGTAGACAAGGTTGGAATAATTTCTCTTATTTTCTTCTGCTCTATTTAGAATGAATAGACCATTATAATGCATTCACAAGAAAAAGGCAAATGTCCCTTCCTAATGTCACGTTACACAGCTGTTTGGATAGGTTATAAAATGTTACTCCATAGGCTTGGTTTATTTGGAAACATGACTCCAGGATGGTAGCGCTGTTTTATGAGATTGGAGAAAAGTTCAAAGGCGGTCTGAGCTTGAGGAAGGAGCCGAGGAGGGCAGTTTTCCAGGTTATAGCCATAAGGCCACTTCTGGCCTGTTTCATTCCACTGCTGTCAGGATGTAGGGAGTTCAGCTACACCAATATGAACACTACCATGCCTCTGTCACCATCATGGATTGCATCCTTCTAACAGGGAACCAAAATAAACCTTTCCTATCCCAAGTAGCTATTCTCAGATATTTTGTCATAACAATAAGTCACTAATAAAATGACCACTTTCTCTATGATGTTAAAGCACATAGTGAGCCGGGCGGTGGTGGCGCACGCCTTTAATCCCAGCACTCGGGAGGCAGAGGCAGGCGGATCTCTGTGAGTTCGAGGCCAGCCTGGTCTACAAGAGCTAGTTCCAGGACAGGAACCAAAAGCTACAGAGAAACCCTGTCTCGAAAAATAAAAAAAATAAAAAAAAAAGCACATAGTGAATGATGAAGGGGTTTTAGAGATTTCACCGTGCTCTTCATGATGCCACATCTAAATTTTGTGACAGTGATGGGGTGGGAAGACATGAAAACCACATGCCTTCAAAGTCATTTCTTCATTGAATGATTTCTTCCTATCCATATTAATCTAATGATCACCACTTGGACACAAACACAGCAAGATTGAGTGTTTTACACAGATTCTTAGTGGTATTTTTATTATTGGAAAATTATATACACAAACACATACACACACAGTATAATATCCATCCCTACCTCTTGCCAACTCTCCACAGAATCCCCCACATCACATCTCCCAACTTCATGTATTTTTATTTTTAACATATCAAGTCCAATTTGTGCTTCTCATGCGCAAAATGGGCTTAGGGTCATCTTCTGAGACATGGCCAACCTACAAATGACCATACCCGTGAAGAACAGTGATTACTTTCTCTCAGGAGCATCAACTGCCAATGGCGCCTCAGCTAGGGATTGGGCCTCACTTAGTTCATCTCCTGTCCATGCTGGAATTCCCAACTGGCTTGACTGCAGTCAGTAACCACAGCTGCTGTGAGTTTATGTGCATAACCACCACGATATTTCAGAAGATGGCATTGCACAGCACTCATCTTTAAGGTTTACATTCTTTCTGTCCCCACTTCTGTAATGTTCACTGAGCCTTTGATGTAGGAGAAGGGTAGCCATACTGTTAGGTAAGGCAAATTCAGGGGCATTCATTAGCCCATAGGTGCTGTGCTCATATACCAAAGGATCTATGCCCATTCTGTCTCAGTCAAAGATTAAGTTTTTCATATTCTTATACGATAGGATAAAACATTCAGACCAAAAACTCAAGATTGCATGAATGCTCCATGTTGGAGTATGAGTTCTGGAATCTATTTCCACAGAGCCAAATTGAAAACAATTCATTGACACACACAGGTAAGCAAATCCCACAGTGATGCACTAACAGATTCAGAACCTATCCAATGGCAATTACTATGCAGAATGCACAAATCTAGAACTCCCATGACCTTCACATTCTGTCGATGTTATTTCAGTAAGAATTGAGATGCTAAGGTGACATTTCTTTCTCCAGTTATGAGAAGTTATGCCTATTTGTGAACTTCTATCAATTATAAAATCATGATTATTTGAAAATAGTTAATATACATCATCTTCTGAAGATCATCACTCTGGCTTAACAAAAGTGTCATCAGAATAATTGACACACAGGCAGCAAGGACCCAGACACCTAGGACAGCACCCCCAAGTTTCAAGACTGGAGACACCTTATTCTCACTTTCAGCTTGATTGGATGCCTCGTACAGCCTGTATGCTCTGATTGACTAAAGACTTTGGGTCCACACTCTCCAATGGGCAGGACGCCTAAGCTGGGAGGGATGAGAAAACTTTGGGAATCATCACAGCTGTTACTACTGTCAGAATGTTCCACACTCAAACTGATGCCAGCCCCCATTCCTTAGCTCCTGAGGCCAACAGTTCACAAAGATGTCCTGAGCAGCCAGGGAACTCTGTCCAATGGCACCTAAAAATGGAGTGATTCTTATTGGTTTTCAAGGTTTTTATGGAGTACCCAGAAAGTGTAGTTCTCTGGGACCAGAGCCTGAGTAGCCTGGAAGCAGAAAAAAATAGCTCACTCACCAAAACTTTCTATTTTAAATAGAGCAAAGAAAGACAGGAAGAAAGGAAAAACAATGAAAGACAGAAAGAAAGAAAGAAAGAAAGAGAGGGAGGGAGGAAAGAAAGAACCAAGGATAGTGCCTTAAAAAAAACAGAAAATCTGTTTAATTGCCTGATTCTTACTGAAATGAAATTCCAGACACAGCCCTTCATAACACTGCTTGCTCCCATACTTGGCCAGAATTGGGGACAGTTGTAAGTGGTGATAATTTATACAGTGCAAGGACATCTTGGCAGTCCAGAGCCAATGAATACCACAGAGTCACACCATGCAACCAACCTTACACAAGAGGATTATGGGGGAGAAATACAGAATGGCCACTGCTTCTGATCAGGAACAGAGACAGCAGAGGATTCAATGGAAGGGAAGGCTTTTATAAGGATTTTTGGAGCATGTACGAGCTTGGTTGGGAAAGTATGTAAGGATAGGAAACACTGATTGGTCATTAATGTTGGGTCAAGTGGTGAGGGGGTTCCAAATCTTGGAGTTCAGGGTCAAGTCAAGGGCAGGATATTTTTTCTTTGGAATCTGCCTTGGGTTTCATGTCAAGTCAGGCTCCGGGTGTTGTTCTTTGGACCTGGTATTGGGGTCAGGTTAGGATCAGTATGTTCTTTCCTTGGTCCTGGTTTTGAGGTCAAGTCGGGGTCAGAATGTTGTTTCCCTGACCCATTTACCCTACAATGGTATGGGGTGGGTGTCTATACTGCCTCACCTTGTCCAAGCTGGACTCCTGTTATCTATGTACTACAGAGCCTTCATCTTCTGAGCCTCTTGAATCCACCTCCCAAGGGCTAGAAAACAGCCATGCATCACAGTGCCCAGTATATGTTAGGATCAAATGCAGTTCTTGCATGCTGGGCAAGCACTCTACCAACTAAGCTACATCCCAAACTCTCCTGGGCTCCCTTTTTGAACATTTGAGAGATGAATGATGATGTACCCAAGGCTGGCCTAAAACTCACTATGTAGCCCAGTCTGTCCTTAAATCCATGGCTATTTTCTAGTCTCAGTTTTGTGAGTGTTGGGATTGCAGGCTGCTTGATATAATGATGTCTTTCTCTTTCTTCTATTACTTTATTTCCTTCTTTTTATTTTTGGTAGGATTTCTAAACCTCAGATTGGCTTCAAAGTGTAGCCAAGGGTTGCCTCGAACTTCTGATCCACCTGTCCCTACCTCCCCATTAATAAGGTTACAGTCATGTACAACTGTACTAGTCAGGGTACTTTAGAAGAACAGAACCGATAGGAAGAGGTGTGTGTGTATGTGTCTGTGTGTGTCTGTGTCTGTGTGTCTGTTTGTGAGTGTGTGCAGGTACCCTTACAAATGTAGAGGTCAAAAGCCAATGTTAGATTTGTCCGTCAATACCTACTCCATCTTAACTCATATTGGAAGGGTCTATTGCTGAAACTAGTCTTCACTAATTGAGCTAGATTACCTTGCCAGCAAAAGGAGCATCCTGTCCCTTCTAGTGCCCCCTCACCAGCACTGAGGTTATAGCTACATTCTGCCACTCCTGGACTTTTTGTTAACATGGACATTAGCATCCAAACTTAGGTCCTATATTTCTATTAATCAAGCACTTGGCCCACTGAGTCATTGCCCCAGTCCTTGCTTATTGCGCTTTGTAGCTTACATGCTGGCAGTTCTGAAACTTAGGGAGTTTTCTTTTCCACTGGGCAGTCTTTATTATACTTTTTTTCTGAGATAGGGTTTCTCTGTGTAGACCTAGCTGTCATGCTGTCCTGGAACTCTCTCTGTAGACTAGGCTGGCCTTGAATTCAGAGCATCTACTGCCTCTCCTCCTGGAGTAATGGGGATCAAGGCCTGTGCCAACACTCCCATCTCAGCTTTAGTAAACTTAAAGATTGTGCCTCCCTCAGACAAACAGACAAAAGCATGTCATGAAGTCTTCCAATTCTTGTTACTTTATGGATATGTGTTGTTGGGGATCATAGAAGACAGGAGTTTGGGAAACAGAGGGCAGTAAATATTCTCACAATAAATACATCAGCCAATTCTGGTTTGTTCAATATTGTGAGGCTTGTATTAATCCTCCTGAAAAATATTCAGCACAAGTAGAGTAGTAATGTGTATTGTACCAGGTTAGAAAAGTCAAATACCATTTTCTGTCTATTTTCTCATATTTATTTCATTGCCCAAATAAATCACAGGTGTTAACCCATTCATGTATACTTACATATGACTACAAAGGTTTGACCAACATGAAAGTATCAGAAGTAAACACATAGTGATAGAGAATTTTCACAAACAGTAAAATTTGGTGTGCCAATCCACAAGAATTTTCTTATAGGTCATTAAATTTTCTCTGGGTAGAGTTTGCTTAGGAAAGCTTTCTTCATGGCATTCTTCAGCTCTTTGTTCCTGAGACTGAAGATGATGGGGCTGAGGAAGGGGGTGAGGACCGTGTAGGTGATACCCATCAGAGTGTCTCCCTCCAGAGACTTGGGACCCTTGGGCTTGAGGTAGATGACAGAGGCAAAGCCATAGTGCACAATGACCACCGTGAGGTGGGATGCACAGGTGGAGAAGGCCTTTGCCGACCCTCAGCTGATGGTATCTTCAAGACGGCTGCCACAATGAAGGCATAGGAGAGGAGGATGAGGAGAAAGCATCCCAGGAGGTCTGTGATGCACACCATTCCTACACCTCTGGCTACTACCAGTACATTCTTTCCACATGCCAATTTCAATAGAGGATGAACATGACAAACAAAATGGTGGATCTCATTGGGTCCACAGAAAGTGAGATTGAAAATGGCTGTTCCCACAAATGAACCACCAACCCAGGACAAGGCAACCAAGCAGGCACAGTCACGGGGACTCATGAGCACATTGAACTGCAAGCTCTGAGGTAATCAGCTCAAATGTGTAACAATGTACAGTAGCAGAACCAGTTTCAATCCCAACTCTGCCTACTGTGAACTTCAGAAAATTTATTCACACTGTTTTTCTCTGTGTTTTTCTTCATATCTCAATAGTTATTTTAAGAAATAGTAAGTTTCAAGTCCATTAGTGGTGTTGCATGCCTTTAATCTCAGCATTCGGTTGGCAGAGGCAGGGGGATATCTGTGAGTTTGAGGCAAGCTTGGTCTACATAGAGAGATCCAGGACAGGCCTATGCTACATAAAGAAATACCTACTAGAAAAATTAAAAAAAGAAATGAAGGAAGAAAGGAAAGAAGAAAGAAAGAAAGAAAGAAAGAAAGAGAGAGAGAAAGAAAGAGAGAGAGAGGGAGGGGTGGGATGGAGGGAGGGAGGGAGGGAGGGAGGAAGGAAGGAAGGAAGGAAGATTAAAAAGACAAAAGAAATAGTAAGTTTTTCTTAAAATTTTCCTAAAAGGTGACACCCAGAAGGTGCAACGTAGCATTTTTAAGTCTACATAAGTTGGAAGGAAATGCTGTTTTTGCCTAGCAAATAATCTTTTAATAAGGTCTCCACATTTCTATATGAATCAGTTAACTATATTTCAATGATCTTTTGTAACATACAATGCAACGTTTAAAAGACCTGATCATTGTTTTGCTTTCTGGTCCTTTGGTTTTGCCTGTTGTACATACTTTATGTAAATGGAATCCTGAGATGTGTGACCTTCTGTGTTTGACAGCTTTTGCTAAGCATCCTATTTCAAGGTTAAACTGTGTTGCAGCAGCATGTGCTTGTCTATGTAAGTGTGTGTGCTGTGTGTGCAAGTGCGGTGGTAGGCTCAATGCCTGTTGTTCATGCAGGGTAGCAAGAAGAGGGCACAGAGTTCTCTCTCTCCTTACTTCCTTGAGACCAGATGTCTCCTGAACCTGGAGCTCAAGCTTTATTGGCTAGACTGGGAACTAGAAGTTACAAAATTCTCTTTTTCCTGCTCCTCTCTGTTCTACAAGCTACAGGAATGCATAGGCATCCTGACTTGTTATGTGAGTGCTAGCATCCAAACACTGGTTCTTGGGTTTACACAGAAAGTGCTTGTAACTACCGAGCTGCCTCTCTAATCACACAACTCCCTTTATTATAGCCAAACAATACTTTCTCATGTGGATGCTCTTCCCCAGTTGATGGGCATTTGAATTATATTGTCCACTTTGCCTCTGTGAATCGTGTATTGATGTGGGAGTGATTTCTTATTAATAAAGAAACTGCCTAGACCCATTTGATAGGCCAACCCTTAGGTAGGTGGAGTAAACAGAACGGAATGCTGGGAGAAAGAAGCTGATTCAGGGAGTCGCCATGATTCTCCCACTCCAGACAGACGCAGGTTAAGATCATTCCTGGTAAGCCAGCTCGTGGGCTACACAGATTAATAGAAATGGGTTAGATCAATATTTAAAAGCTAGCCAATAAGAAACTGAAACTAATGGGTCAGGCAGTGTTTAAAAGAATACAGTTTCCGTGTAATTATTTTGGGTAAAGCTAGCCGGGTGGCGGGACACAGCCCGCCGCTCCGTATTTCAACAGAGTGGTACCCAACGTGCTAATGAACTCCACGTAAAACCTGAGAGGACTTAAAAAGGAGAGAGAGAGAATTTAAGACAGCTTTTTGCTGTTTGTGGGTTGCGTGCCGCAAAGAAATTGTCCTGACTCAGCAGCAGGAAAAAACTGGCTGTTTTAAAATGCCGGCTTTCTGGGCTGTGCCGCCATTGCGATCTCTGTCTGGCTCCTGTGGGAGACAGAGCTTTTGAATGGAGCATTTGGAGTAAAGCTCTATGGCTTGCTTGATGGCAATGTGGACTGCTGTGTGCCTGGAACTGTGTGTGGCTCAGGGGCACCAAATGGCTCTGAGGCAGGAGCAGCTTGGCTCAGCTCTGCCATGCTGAACTGTGCTGGTCTCAGGCAGGAACTACCATAATTACCATAAAAACAGCGCATTTAAGGTTTCAACTGGGCAGGACACAGGCGGTACCGTATTACCTGTACATGGTGCAACTTAAGTTTTTAAGAAGTGCTTAACATTTTAAGAAATGCTCCTGGATAGTAAAAATATTACAGATTCACAATAAAACAGATTCAGACATTACAGACCTCAGTGGATCACAGTGTTGGATGAATGTACATAGGCTTGAGAGAGAGAAGAATAAGAATATAGAGAATAAAGTAAATGTCTTAAAAAAAGGGTAAAGTCTTTAAAGAGACAGAGTACAGATAGTTAAGAGATTAAAAGAAATAAAGAAAAATAAGCCACGTAAAAATGGAAAATTCACAGAGAGTCTGGATTATGTACATTGTGTTTTCTTTAAAATTTTTGACTGTAAAGGAGCTAAGTACAGACAGATATTTCATTACATGGGCTGCCAAGCTAAACCAGAATGGATATAAAGGTATTACGATTTCAAAATTTGGGTCTAAGGATATGATACTTTGGAAAGGGTCTTCTTTTGTTTTCACAGAGGACCAGACCCTGTGGATTTCTTCTATCCCAATTTGGTATGATAGACCACGACCTCCCGAAAAGTTGCTGTGAACATCTTCACAAAATTACTTCACTCAACTGCCAACTGAGATGAACCTGACACACAGGTTACACCCTAAATGATCTGATTAACAGCGCCCCCATTCAGCAGGAAGCAGTTTGGAGAGAAAAAACTGCGCCCATGTTCCCAAAATATTGTTTGTAAATGTTCTTTTACATTTAAAGGGGGAAATGATATAGGTATGAGTAATTTGCATTGGTGTGGATTTTACAGTCAATTTTGTTATATGTATATGTATTTCTGATCTTGATTAAGGTATTGTGATTGTGTAGTTCATTTAAAAATGTAATGTATAATTAAGAAATATAGGTTAATGGTTAATCATCAATAATAGTCAATCTTGTAGTCATGTTAGTTAGATTTTCTAGATATATAGAGATACATTTCAGTTAGATAGACATTCTTCATATCTTTCAAAGACTGCAGAATATGGCATTCAATGTTTTAATAACTTAGGACTTTTCATGACAATGAGACATATCTGCTCCTGGCAGCACCAATCTACTTCAAGAGGAAGATGGGCATCGAAGAGGATCCTTATGGAGTTGGATAGCCATTTGGGCAAGAAACTGCTCTTGCCTGGTCTGTTGCATAAAATGGACACAGAGAACCCGCAGAGAGAGGACTGCTGAACTTGCCTAAAGGTGAGACGGCCTTTTGGGGTTCATGACTCATGAAAGAGTCTGCGAGACATTCTGCAGGACACAGCAGATAGTGACTGAACTGTCTTTGAAATTTCCTGCTTCATGGAAATGTCTGCTGGATACTATGGGCCTGAAGGCTGAAGATGGATGCCCCAACCATACAAAAGAACTTTGGGTGACTGTCCAGGCAGCAAGATGTCTCTGTCATTTCCAGAGTTTTCTTATTTCTTGTTTACCTAGGTAGTATTATATCCTTCTGGAGTCTTTGATGGAGTTGAAGAATGGATAGATATAGTTTTCCTTAGTTATGATAAAAGATAAAATAGATATAAATATTGTAACTGTAATTCTTGCTTGATAACTGTTTTGCTATATGTAATTTTACTATGTTAAAGTTAAAGCCTTTCTTTTTTGTTTAAACAGAAAAAGGGGAAATGATGTGGGAGTGATTTCTTATTAATAAAGAAACTGCCTAGACCCATTTGATAGGCCAACCCTTAGGTAGGTGGAGTAAACAGAACGGAATGCTGGGAGAAAGAAGCTGATTCAGGGAGTCGCCATGATTCTCCCACTCCAGACAGACGCAGGTTAAGATCATTCCTGGTAAGCCAGCTCGTGGGCTACACAGATTAATAGAAATGGGTTAGATCAATATGTAAAAGCTAGCCAATAAGAAACTGAAACTAATGGGTCAGGCAGTGTTTAAAAGAATACAGTTTCCGTGTAATTATTTTGGGTAAAGCTAGCCGGGTGGCGGGACACAGCCCGCCGCTCCGTATTTCAACAGTGTATCAGTGTATATATTCACAGGAGTCTAGCACAAACAAAAAGTTGGCAGGGTCTGAAGCAAAAAAGACAATAGCATATGACTAAACATGTGTCCGTAGAATTTATTTTTGGAGTAATAAAATGTCTGTCATTAAACAGAAGCATTGAGTTCTATGATATCACGATTATGCTCACTACCACTGAATTTTACATAGTGCTTATATTTCTGATGACTTGTTTTAAAATGAATAATTAATATTATTTTTCAACTTTAAAATTTTTCCTCGCAAAGTAGCAAGCGTCCTTAAAATATTTTCATACACGTTGGCTTTGGGCGACCCTCCCTCATTTCCCTGCCCCGCATCCCCACTGAACACTTCCATCTCTAGCTTTCCCACTTCTGGTTTGATATCACGTGTGTTCTATTGTTTCCCTGCCCCTCTCCCTCACAGCCTCCTTTCCCTGCACATGAGCTCCTTTCTAGTGTCCTGGTATCCACCAACACTTACACCCATGTAAAGATACACAGTTCCACACATTTTCCTGAGGCTTCCCTACCTTTGTTTTTCTTTATGGCTGAATGAACATTCCATTGTCCATATGTACTTCGTTTGTATTATCCATTGGTCTGTTGGTGGGAACCTAAGCTCATTCTGTTTCCATACTATTGTTAATACAGTAACAATAGCAGAATTATTAACATTATTCTTGGTTGAGTAATCAAAATTGCCTGCTCTATGGAGCACATGTTGTGTGCATGTGTGTGTGTATGTGCATGTGTGTGTGTGTGATACAATATGATTAAATTATTCCATGGTCATACCATTACCTCTGTAATGAAGTTTTTATATACATGTGTGTTTGTGTGGTATTTATGAGAGTACTTTGTGTTATGTGTGCATGTGTGCACATGTGTGTGGGGGTTGTATGTGTCTGTAAACATGTGTGGAGGCCAGAGACCTGTATCATATGTATGCCTCTGTCACTAACCTCTCAATTCCCTTGAGGGAGGATCTTTCACTGAACCGGGAGCTGGCAATTTTTGCAGTAGGCTGTCTGACAACTAAGTCAATTAATCTTCCAGTCTCCAGCCATCCCAGGAATGAGTTATAGCTCTGCTCAGTCACCCTTAGCTTTTTAGATGGATGGTGAGGATCCAAACCCATATCCACAAATAATTCTACCCTCTTAGCCAAATGCTCAGTTCTTTAACATGTTTTTAGTTTTTTTTTTTCAGTGCCAGAGATAAAACCCAGAACCTCATACTGAGCAAGCACTATTACTAGGCAACATCGTGCCTTTTCTTTATTTTATGGGAAGAATTAAAATTTGCCTTTTAGTTGATTTGAACTATATAATACTTTATTTTTAAATGGCCACTCTGCTCTGCAATAGGTATATTATATATTAAGGAATACCGATTCTTTGAACTTTATGTGAAACTTTTTGCCCATTTATCAACAAACCTCTATTCCTTGGTGACTTCCCTGCCTAAATGGCAAAATTTTGTTATGTTTACTTTGCCACAATAAGAAATCAGTTTCAGGATTGGAGATTTTTAGCTAAGGGGTAGACAAATGCAAGGTCCCAAATTTCATCCCCCATTATATATTTCACACACACACACACACACACACACACACACACACACACACGGAAAATATGTTTGGGAGCGGGAAAGATGGTTCAGGGTTCAGTAGTTAAGAGCATTTGCTGATCTTCCAGAGACTTGCATTCAATTCCCTGCATTACACCAGGTGTCTCACAACCACCTGTAACTCCAGGTCTAGAAATTTTCACACCCTGGCCTCCAATAGCACCAGCTTGTCTATGTGCATATCCACAAAGACACACACAAACAAATGGTAAAAGAAAATAGTTGGGTCTAGAGGAATGATTCATCACTCAAGAGCTCCAGTTGCTCTTGTAGAGGCAAATTTTGTTCCTAACTCCCATATGGCAGCTCACAGCTGTCCACAACACCAGATACAGGGGATAGGATGCCCTCTTCTGACCTCTTCAGGCACCAGGCATACTTGTGATACACGAGCACACATGCAAGCAAAATACTCATACACATGAAAGAAAACTAAATCATTTTAAAAATATGTTTGTAAAATCACTTTCAAGAGAAGGGTTTATTTTGCTCACAGTTTTTCAGGTTTTAGTCCAGTTGTCCCATGGACGTGGGCCTCTGACAGAACATCATGATTAGCATATTAGGGAGAGAGGAAGCCCAGAGACTGCATGCACATGTTTGAAAGAGCATGACAAAAAGGGACAAAGGTCTCGTAATCCTCTTCAAATGGACTGCAAAACCTTCCCCGATGCCCTAAAACCTTCTCCTAGTCCCCAAATCTAAAGGCCACCTCCTAATAATTCCATGGACTGGCAACCACATCCTTAAGAAATGGGGTTTTGCCGGGCGGTGGTGGCGCACGCCTTTAATCCCAGCACTCGGGAGGCAGAGGCAGGCGGATCTCTGTGAGTTCGAGACCAGCCTGGTCTACAAGAGCTAGTTCCAGGACAGGCTCCAAAACCACAGAGAAACCCTGTCTCGAAAAACCAAAAAAAAAAAAAAAAAAAAAAAGAAATGGGGTTTTTAAGATTGTTCCAAATCCAAACTATAGCACAAGTGAGTACATTTTCTATTGTTATTTTTGTTGGTGGTGGTATTTACTGTGTGTGCATGTGTGTGTTTGTGTATATGTGTGAACATATATCATATGTTCAGATGCCTAAGAAGGCCAGAAGAGGATGTTAGACCCCCTAGAGCTTCTGAGCTCCTCAATGTGTGGTTTGGAAACCAAACAAGGGTGCACTGCAAGTGTAGCAGTCGCAATCAACCATGGAGTTGACTCTCCAGGCCCTGGTGAATGCCCTCTTCAATAAGCTAAGGTCTTTGATTGAGTGTTTTCAAGTTTATCATAAAAAAATCAAAGAAGAACTATCTACTTTAGGAGTGGTAGCTATGCTCCTCCAAATACAACAATTTTTCAGGATACTTGCTTCTATTCTAGATATCATTAGACCATTTCCCCCATTTCAGAGTTAGCACCTTCCAATCAGTTCAAAAAATGGTGGTTCCAACAGCCCCATACAACCCCAACACTCTGAGATCATGGAGGTGAATGGTTTTGGGAAATAACATCCTGTAGGATAAAACTGAATGGATGCCACCAGGACACATGGACGCTGCATTCATACCGTTCCTCTGTGCACAAAGCAGGGTTTCTTAACACAAGCCTATTGAAATTGTAACCTAATAATTCATTCTGTGATGGGCCCTCCTGTGTCTTTTGTGGTGGTTAACAACATCCCTCATCTTTACTGTGTAGATAGCAGGAGCAGCTGACCAAATGTGACAAGGAAAACATCTCCAGAAAGTATGAATAACCCCATAGAGAGAAACGTTTATCCTTATTAAAATTCGCTAACCTATAGAAAATACAGCTGCCTCATTGGTACCCTTCCTCTCCATTCTGCATGAGTTTGTTGCCCAAGTTCCCTTTGTTCATTTGACAAATACATGTTTCTGTTTAAAACACAGATGCAATGTCATGTCCTTTTTAGAGTTTTTGTGTGCATTTTCTTCCCAAATCAGTTTGTGTCACTTTTTCCTAAGCGACTATGATATAACCAGCTTCCTCCTTGGTCATGGATCCTTTGATCTGCATCATGCTGGGCTCACATCTGCTCATGGATCTGGATTATGAATTCTTCTATCAATGACTGTTGTAACTCTAATGACTACTGTAAATAGAATGTACTAAACACAATAGATTCCCATAAGAACATCTGTCCTCTGTATCTGTCTCGAGCATCCTCATGCATCTGTCACTAGGCTTAGCACCCTCCCGTGGTCCTTGAATCTTTCCCTGGCTGTGGAAAGGAACTGCTGTGCTCCAAGTTATCTATAGGAGAAGGGAGATTCCCACAGAGAACTCATCTCTCTCCCAGGGAAGGAAAAGTGTGGAACAGAAGGGCCAGGATTTGAACTCAGGACCTAGTGCTCACAGAGCTTGTCTTCTTGACCTCCTGTTATTCTACTCATCGCTTACTCATGACTGTTAAAAAGAAAACCAGAGGCTGCTCTCACTCAGAGATGTCTTTCCTCTGTGACTGACTGTGGCCACTTCTATCTTTATATTACCCATGACTCAAACAATCCAAAGAAAGGGAGAACTCTGCAATTAGAGCTGATCACCCCAGGAAGAGGAGACTGAGATTGCATATGCATTGGCATGATAGGAACTTGAATTCAGAAAAATAAAAAATTGGTGAGAGAATAAAAGATGTGTGGCTTCCAGGGAATTATGAAGAAAAGGAAGGAGGAAAAGAAAAAGTGAAGAGGATTTCTAGAGTTAGGAAGAGTGCTGGAGACCATCATGAGGAACACATGGCTTTGCACAATTGTCAAAACCTGGGGACTGTACAACAATAAGAATGACACCTAATATAAACGTGGAGTTCAGGAACACACATACACACACACAAAGGGAGTGGTCAAAGACAGGCATGGAGAAGGTAGGACAGGAAACAATAATCTCACATGTACCCATGGCTGGTGCCACTTTGATATTCAGATACCTGCAGACTAAGTCAGGCATGGATAAATCTTACCCATAAATTTTTTTAGTGTTTCTCAAATTCACCATTGGGGACATTTAGGAAAGTATCATTTATTTTTGAATTTTAACATTTTTGATTGGCTCATCATCATTATATTCATTTATGCAACACAATGAATACCTTGATGAATACCTATATATTAATAGATGTATCATGATTAAGTAAAACTCTTGGCCAAATAAATTCAACTTTCTGCTTAGAAATTTTTGTGTGCAGACACAATTTGCTCATTGCCACATATGATAAATTTTTATTGACTATAGTTACCCTTCTGAATGAATTTGTTGCTTATGAACAGTAATTCTGCATTTACTCTCCTCAAAATACAAGCTTCTGGGACCACTCACAGAAGGCTCAAGCAGGCAAATTCTACATGATTTCCATGGTGTGGAATACAACAAATTTGAACACACAGAAATGATGAGATGTTATGCCTAGACCATGTCTTTATGGAGAGAGCTGTGCCCTGAATTCTGACACATTGATTTTCACAAATTGTCAAATATTTCCTGAAGAATGGACCATGTTTGAGAACCAACGGCTTATCCAACTTCTCTCTAAGATCCCATTTTGACCCTCCTGTTTCCTCTTCACTGACATCTCTCAGCTCCCTAGCCCTTCTTTGCATCTGTTACTTCCACTTTCCGCTTGAATTCCTTATTCCTTACATGCCTTGGAATTAGCTTCTCAGTCCTCAGTGTATTCTGTCTTCCATATGCCTGCCTGCCCCCATCCTGCTGCTGGACTCTGGCTGCACAGACCAACACATGTTAACACAGAAAGATAACCTGGGTAAGACAGTCTTCTCTTATATCTCTGCAAGTCATCTTTCCTGCCTGTCCAAATGACCTACCTCATGAAGTAGGAGATCCCGAGAAGATACAAACTACTGTGCAATCATCACACGGTCTTGATGACCCATGCCCCATATACTTGAATTTCTTGAAGAGTTGCAGAAGAAAGTGACTTCTTTCAATCCCTGGCTGCCTCTGGCTTCCCAGATTTTTGTGGTGAGGTGGATGAAAAGGAAAGGCCACTAACCTTAGACTCCAGGCTCTACACCTGATCCCTCTAGTAAAAATTCCTGATTGAAAATGCCTGTGCATGTGGACACTACACTGGTATGACTGAAGCCTGCTTGGCCAGGGGCTTGGAGGAGCCTGGTCACCATTATTTATCCTTCCTGTGCTACCTGCCCACTGCCTGTTCTGGTTGGCTGTGGTCCAGCTGCTTCTCCTTCTTCTACAGGGAGCCCAGGGCCCCAGAACACTGCTGGGGACGAGGCCACCTCAGGGAATCTGTATCCCCACTTCCCTTCCCTGCTTTCCAGGGGTGAGTCAATAACCTGAGCTTCTCTGTGGCTTGAGAAGAGACTTAATTCTCGACAGTCTGCAGATGTGGCATGCTAACTGTTAGAGTTAATAGGAGAACAGCCCTGCAGATGTCCCCGGGGATGAGCAGCCTTCAGTATACTTCTCCACTTTCCTCCTTCCTCATCTTAAATCTCTTGTTCAGGCAAGAGAGATTTTCAAAGTTATATCATTTTAATTCAAAGAACATACTTGTTTCTTTTTCTTGAGCAATTAAAAGGCCACAATTAAGGTGGAGGGCCACAAAAAATCTAGCCATGAAAGCATTTTTGGAGACTTCTTTAAAATTCCCTTTTAAACATTATTGGGTGTATTTACCTTTTATTTAGTTGGAGGGAGCATGGATAACACACTTGTGGAGTTCACCTTGCTGGCCACATTCCGAGCTTTACATACACGTGACATGTGAACCAGTGCAAACTTTAAAAATGAAATTTCTCTGGATATCATAATTTCATTATTGAGATGTTATATTCTTTATATAATAGATTTCAGTATATAATTCAAGGGGAGTTGACATCTTTCTAGTGTTCAACTAACATTTCTACCTAGATCAAATCATTTTCATTAGGGCCAACAAGAACATTCTATTGTTAATAGTGGACATTGCCCTTGCAGTAGTCAGGTTGGCAAACAACAGTGCCCATGAGAATAAAAAGATTCCAGGCAGTCACTGTGATGAAACTCAAACACCCAGTGAAATGGGGGAAAGGCTCCCAAGGACAGGATGCAGATGAAAACCCCAGTGCCATGAATGTCTGACTGCTCTGTAGGTTGTAGGCTACTGAGTTATCTAATGTTATCCTCAGCCCCAACATATGCAGGCTATTGTCACTACTGTTGGTTGTACACTAGAAATAGAGATAGTAAGTGCTTGTTGCTGAAGACCACACATGCTCTAGTCACAGGACAGGGAAGAATTGAGCTAAAACTAAACTGGAAATCTCTTTCCTGTGGACTTCCACAGACAGTGCTAAAAGTCATTGATACAAACAGCTAATGGATAACTATTCCCGACAGTCCAGGTTGATTGTAGAGTCTGACTGGTATGGAATCAATATGCTGGCCACGATGGATCCAGAGAGCAATAATGGCATGGTTGCTATGGATACAGCAAACACTCTAATGGCAATCAAGGTAGATCCACAGTAGATGGCCATTGGGTACTTTAAGCTAAACAAACTCTATGGCAGTTGAAGGCATAGTCAAATACACAAGCTACTGATGTGTTGTGCAATGGATACAATGAACCTCTAAAATCAACTTCTAAACATTTGTGATTGTGCTAAGAGATTACTATAACACTCCTCTTTTGTCATAGAGGGCAAACATCTTTTTGTTTTCAGTAAACAGCAGTAATTGCAAACACTTATACTTAAAATTGCCGAGAACAAATGCACTTTACAATGGCATAGTGTCACAACGCTCTGGGATACACCGACAAAAACACACCACCACTACCATCATCAACAATACAGAAAATACCCCAGGAAAATGTATAGAAGGAATGTCAAAGACTGAGGAAGAGTAGGTTGTAGGGTAGAGCTGTTTCCTCTGAGCTTAACATGACCACAGGCAATTACAAAGCAGAGAGCACTGGATGGCCCCACACACTCACAGCATTGGCCATCATGTACTAGAGATTGCTTTGGTGGTTATGGCCATAGAAATGGAGCGGGCCAAATAATACAGTGTTCTTATGTCTATGCAGGTGGTGAGACAGCGGTTATCCTTCCACTGTAGGAGTAGGTGGGTCATGATAACTTCACCTTAGATTCGAGCCAATCTCCTATCTTCTGCTATCTAGCACACCAGTGAAAGGCTGACTAAGGGTGGAACACCAAGGATCTAGCTTTTGTGAGGTCATTACTCATGCTGAGGGTGGGGTGTCTTTTGGTGATGTGGCTAGTATTGAGTCATCCAGGGTCCTGTAAGTACTCCCTCATTCATACTTCTTACATTCGATTCAAAATTCATAGGTTCAAACAGGTAGACAAGGTTGGAATAATTTCTCTTATTTTCTTCTGCTCTATTTAGAATAAATAGACCATTATAATGCATTCACAAGAAAAAAAATGTCTCTTCCAAATGTCACATTACACAGCTGTTTGGATAGGTTATAAAATGTTACTCCATATGCTTGTTTTATTTGGAAACATGTCTCTAGTGTGATAGCACTCTTTTGGGAAATTGTAGAAAAGTTAGAAGATGGTCTCAGCTTTAGGAAGGCAAGGAGGGCAGTTTCTAAGGTTATCGCTATAAACCTCTCTCTGTGTTTCCTGCTCTGTCAGGATGTAGTGAGTTCAAACACACCAACATGAATTCTGTGATACTTCGTTCACCATTATGGATTGCATCCTTCTAACAGGGAACCAAAATAATCCTTTCCTATCCTAAGTCGCTTTTCTCAGATATTTTGTCATAACAATAAGTCAACAATAAAATGACCACTTTCCCTCTGATGTTAAAGCACATAGTGAATGTTGAAGGGGTTTTAGAGATTTCACCGTGCTCTTCATGATGCCACATCTAAATTTTGTGACAGTGATGGGGTGGGAAGACTTGAAAACCACATGCCTTCAAAGTCATTTCTTCATTGAATGATTTCTTCCTATCCATATTAATCTAATGATCACCACTTGGACACAAACACAGCAAGATTGACTGTTTTACACAGATTCTTAGTGGTATTTTTATTATTGGAAAATTATATACACAAACACACACACACACACACATACACAAAGTAAAATATCTATCCCTACCTCTTTCCAACTCTCCTCAAAACCCCTGCATCACATCTCCAACTTTTTGTATTTTTATTTTTAATATATCAAGTACAATTAGTGCTTCTCATGCGCAAAATGGGTTCAGGGTCATCATCTGGGCCACAGGCATGCTACAAATGACCATACCCATGAAGAAAAGTGGTTACTTTCCCCCAGGTACATCAACTAACAATGACACCTCTGCTAGGGTTGGGGCCTCAGTTAGTTCATCTCGTTTCATGTAATAATTCCTAACTGGCTTGACTGCAGTCAGTAACCACAGCTGCTGTGAGTTTATGTGCATAACAACCATGATATTGCAGAAGACGACATTGCACAGCACTCATCTTTGAGGTTTACATTCCTTCTGTCCCCACTTCTGTAATGTTCACTGAGCCTTTGATGTAGGAGAAGGGTAGCCATACTGTTAGGTAAGGCAAATTCATGGGCATTCATCAGCACGTGAGTGCTATGCTCATATTCCAAATGGTCTGTCCCCATTCTGTCTCAGTCAAAGATTAAGTTCCTCATATTCTTATATGGTAGGATAAAACATTCTCTCCTGAAATTCAAAATTGCATGAATGCTCCTGATTGGAGTATGAGTTCTGGAATCTATTTCCTCAGAGCCAAATTGAAAACAATTCATTGGCACACACAGGAAAGGAAATCCCATAGTGAGGCACTTACAGGTTCAGAACCTATCTAAGGGCTATTACTATGTAGAATGTACAGGTCTAGAACTCCCATGACCTTCAAATTCTATGATTATTATTTCACTATGACTTGAGATGCTAAGGTGATAGGTTTTTCTCCAGTTATGAGGCTGCCTACTTGTGAACTTCCATCAATTACCAATAACAATAATTTGAAAATAGTTAATATACATCATCTTCTGAATATCCTCAGTCTGGATTAACAAAAGTGTCATCAGAATAATTCTACTAGCTTCCATTTAACTGAATCAAAGACAGCAAAGTCAGCATAATACTAAACATTAAACATCTCATGAAGTTTATCCAATACAGTACACTAGAAAGCAAAGCAACTGTTCTTAAGGGGTTCTTTATCACAAGGCTCACTGGGAAATAGACCTTTCTGCAAGATTTTACTTTTACTTTTGATTATGTGCTATTGGTGTATCTGTGTATGGATATATGCACACGAATGCAGGTGTGTCAATAGCCGAGAAGGAAGAGTATCCTATCTCCTAAAGTTATAGACTGTTAGAAAACAGTTGATTTGGGTAATGAGAGCAGCAAGCACTCTTAACCACTGAAACATCCTTTCAGTTCTGCAGGTGCATCTCACTATATATGGCTAACTCTGATATAGGCCAAAATACAGCATTCTGGACCTCGTCATGCTTTAGAGATGCAGAGTGACAATCTCTGGTGGCAAGAAGAATATTGCCCTCCCAAGTTCATCTTAGAGATTTTGCCTCAAGAAGTCTGAATCAGCTTAGGAGGCAGAGGAATTCTTTGATTTCTAAGCCAGCCTGGTTTAAACAGTGAGTTCCAGGAGAGTCAGAGCTACATAGTTAGACTTGCCAAAAAAAAAAAAAAAGGTCTGGGTCAAGTTTGGTCCTAAAATGTTTTAGTTAATCACTGAGGAAGTACATACCAAGGTCTTGGCATGAAACCAAGAACATGACACAGGATTGCAGACACTATGGAGAAACTGGAAGTCCCAGGTCATATGAATACATTATCCAGAATTTTTTTATATTTCTTTATAATTTTTATAATGTAATTTCAAAGACAAATGAATGCTGTCCTGACTGATAAACAAGAAAGTAAAATTCAAAATGCTGTACACATCATTTTTATTTGGGGAGGTAGTGTTTATATCCATGCCCAAGGCTAGAAACTAGAATGCTATGCAGCCAAGGTTGACCTTAAACTAACAACTTTGCTGCCACTAGCTTCCAAGTGCTGGGATTAAAACCTGCACCTCTACACCAGGCCCACAGTAAATTGTTTAATATATACTTGCTGTGGGACAATGGTCTGTACCCTGTCACTTGTATTTTAAATAAATGCTGATTGGCCAATAGCTAGGCAGGAAGTATAGGCGGGACAACCAAGTGAGAAGTAGAGTCAGGGCAATGAGAATTCTGGGAAGGGAGAAGTCTCAGTCTACAGTCATCATCCAGACTGAGACAAAGCCAGACACAGAGTAAGCAAGATGTGACTGCCTCACTGAAAAATGTACTAAGTCATGTGGCTAACACAGACAAGAATTATGGGCTAATATAAGTTATAAGAGTTAATAAGAGCCGGGCGGTGGTGGCGCATGCCTTTAATCCCAGCACTCGGGAGGCAGAGGCAGGCGGATCTCTGTGAGTTTGAGACCAGCCTGGTCTACAGAGCTAGTTCCAGGACAGGCTCCAAACCACAGAGAAACCCTGTCTCGAAAAACCAAAAAAAAAAAAAAAAAACAAAAAAAAAACAGTTAATAAGAATCCTGAGAGACTAGGCCAATCAGTTAATAATTAATGTAGACTTCTATGTGGTTTCTTTGGGACTGAACAACTGCTGGACAGCGTGAGTTCAACCATTCTATGCTGGAATGTCAGCAAAACTTTAAAATATTGTACACAGAATGATCAAATTTTTAACAGCCCAAATAAGTAAGGTTAAATTCCCTTCTTTCAATTTACCATATGCAGGCTTAAAGGGGTGGGGATGGGATAGAGGTGGAGAGATAGGAGCTGAAAATTTTACCTTAAGAAAAGAAAAGAACTTGGGTTTCCTCCAAATCCAATCCCTCAACTCATCCCTAGCTCTGCAGTGGAACACCAGCCATCCCTTCTCTGCCCCTTTATAAAGGCAGAGGATCCCACAGATCTTCTCTAACCTGCCTAACTTCCCTGCCTCCACTCATTGTTTGTCCTAGACCCCAAATAAAGCAAGCACTCCCTGGGAACCCACATGCCACTCAACCCAGGGAAGCAGGTAGCCTGCTGGCCATTTCCACCTCTCCTTCATCCTCTTCAAAACCAGTCCCTCAGTCTTACCACAGATGTGTAACAGACTTCCTGCTTTAACCTCCCTCTACCCCATCCCCTTCTCCAGTGAATCATACAGATTCCCACTCTAATGGTCTCTGGCTCACTGCTTTATCCCAGCCCTAAACCCCAGCAGCAATTGCTTGGGAACCCAAATGCACTCCAGTCTGGGATTTATGATCTACTAACCAGACCATCACACCTCCCTATGTCCTTCAAAACCAAACCCCAGTCTCATCCCCAGCTCCATAGTAGAAGGCCTGCTATGGCCTCCTCTTCCTCTCTGCCCCCAACTCCAGTGGATCATGCAGATCTTTCCCCCAAACTTTTCTCAAGTTTTTATTGTCTAATCTCAGCCCCCAATTCCAACAGAACCCATAGACCACTTCAGCCTGCAAAGTAGATAGATTAAACACAGATCTTCAGCCTCTCTCCTCATTTCTCCAAGTCCAATCCCCCATTCTTATCCACATCTCTGTAGCAGATATTCTGTTGTGATATCTCCTCATTCTTTGCCCCCACCCCCAGGGGATTAAGCAGACCTTAGTGGAACACCCCCACTATCCCTCTTCCTGTGGACTTCCTTAGCACCCACTCCTAGCCCATCTGTTCCTATATGTCAATTCCCAATAGCTAGAAGCAAATTTTGCTTGAAAGCCCCTAGTAGCCAGACATAGTGGGATCGAAGGCAACACACAGTCTCAACACTCTCTAAGGGTCAGAGAGGGCAACAGAAACCAAGAAGCAAAACACCCACACTACAAACAAAAGACCACAGATCAGCACATAGAATTTGTCTTCCCAAACCCAAATGCCTAGACTACAGTGTAAAAACACAACCAATATCTGCTGTGACAGTACTGTCACAGCACTAGAGCCCAGCAACCCCACCATAGTGGATCCAGAGGATTGAAACATAGATGAAGCATAAGAAAAATGATCTTAAAATAGCCTTTATAAATATGATACAGGTCCTTAAAAAGGAACAAATCCCTTGAAGGTATCTATGAAAACAGGAGCAGTGGAAGGAAATGAATAAAGCAGTTCAAAACATGAATGTCAGAATAGAATCAATAAAGAAAACTCAAACTGAGGAAAATCTAGAAATGAAACATTTAGGGATGCAAACAGAAACCTCAGAAGCAACTCTCATGAACAGAATGTAAGATATGGAAGAAAGACTCTCAGGCACTGAAAACATGATAAAAAAAATTGGATACCTCTGTTAAAGAAAATATTAAATCTAAGAAACTCCTGACATAAAACATATGGGAAATCTTGGACACTATGAAAAGACCAAATGGAATGAAAATAAACATGGGTCAAAAGCACAGAAAATATTTTCAACGAAATCATAGAAGAAAATTTCCCTTACCTAAAGAAGGGGATATCAAGATACAAGATCCATACAGAACACAAAATAGGCTGGACAAGAATATAAAATTCCCCAGGCACAAAATAATCAAAAACTAAATGCACAGAATAAAGAAAAATATTAAAAACTGCAAGTAACATATAAAGGCATAATAGAACAATTCTTTATTTCTCAATGGAGACTCTGAAACCCAGAAATGTCTATGCAGGTGTTCTATACACTGGAAGAGACTACAGATTCCAGCCCAGCTCTATTATACCCAGAAAAACATTAATTTATAGTAGATGGAGAAAATAAGACATCCATGCTGAAACAAAATTTAAGCAATATCTGTCTACAAATCCAACCCTACAGAAGGTGTTAAAAACAAACTTACCTGGGGTTCTGGCTGCCAATTGGGCCTCTGGTGAAGCAAGGGGCTTACACTGGAGTTATAGTCTGACATAGGCCAAAAAGAATTCAAGGAACAGTGTGGCCATGCTAAAGAGTAATTGGAGTAACTTTACTTGAGATTAGGATGATCATTAATTTATGATGTTCTGACTTACTATCTTTCAATGCTACAGTTCTGGGAAAGAAACTTCCTTTAATTGTATACAGTGGCAATGACGTTCAACTGTCAAGCACCCATTCAGAAGTATAGAAACTGAGATTGAAACCAGGTATTAAAGCATATGTATACACTGCCAGCTATCAAGAAACCGAAAGAGGAAGATCAGGAGTACATTGCTGATGTGGGATCCCCTCTGTATTCTGTAAATACCATTTGTTAATAAAGAAACTGGCTTAAATGTTCAACATCCTTAGTCATCAGAGAAATGCAAATCAACACAACTCTGAAATTCTATCTTATACCTGTAAGAATGGCCAAGATCAAAAACACTGATGACAACTTATGTTGGAGAGGTTGTGGGGTAAAGGGAACACTTCTGCATTGCTGTTGGGAGTGCAAGCTGGTACAGGCCTTTTGGATATCAGTGTGGCGATTTCTCAGAAAATTAGGAAACAACCTTCCTCAAGACCAGCAATACTACTTTAGCGTATATATCCAAACAAACGATGCTCAATCGTACCACAAGGACATGTGCTCATAACAGCATTGTTTGTCATAACCAGAACCTGGAAACAACCTTAATGCCCCTCGACTGAAGAACGGATAAGGAAAATGTGGAGTATTACAGAGAAAAAAACACGACATCTTGAAATATGCAGGCAAATGGATGGATCTAGAAAACAAAATTGATATAGTATAATATTTGCAATGAATTAAAAGAGATATCCAATATACATTATAAGACATACTGTAGTATATGATTTGACTTGATATAACCCCAATGCAAGTGATCTGATGATACCGGAGGGAGGTTAAGCCCTGCTTTGATGTTCAGCAGGTTAAGTGTGTTCAGTGTATTTTAACTCATGGTAATATTTTCAACTCATGAATACACAACACCACTGTGTCTGTGGTGAACTGTATTCACTGAGTACATAATAGGCAAGATGTGGAAAAGTTGGAGCCCAGGGAGATGGCTCAGCAGTTAAGAGCACTGACTCTTCTTCCAGAGGACCTGGGTTCAACTCCCAGCACCTACTCGGCAGCTTACAACTGTCTGTAACTCGAGTTCCAGGGGATCTGATAACTTTACACCAACGCACATAAAATAAAGGTTAAATAAGTTTTTAAAAAGGTATGGAAAAAGTGATTCAATAGAGGGCAATTTGCCTAACACAGGAAGACCAAGTCTTTTTCTTGAATCACCTTTCTCTGTCTTCCAAATGCTTGGAGAAATGGCTTTTGCTACCATGGCCTGTGTTGTAGATCAAGCCTAAAAGAGACATAACAGTGCCTGCAAGATGGCTCAGCTGGTAAAAGAACTTGTTGACAAGCCTGGCAACATGCATGTGCACATGCCCATGCAAAGACACACACGTGCACACACACACACACACACACACACACACACACACATTAAAATGAAAAGAAAGAAAAGGACATGATGTGACTTACAACATTAGGTAAAGTTGACTAGGCCCAAAGCAAACATATCCTGTACACATGCTCTCAAATTTTGAGCCTAAAAAGTAACAAAGTTTGGCTCTTCTCATTAGTGTGACAGATTGCGACTTCTCATGTATATATATTTACTCATCATTATTTCAGCCTTCTAGGTAAGAACTATCAATCACCCAGCAGATTTTTTTCTTGTATTCACTCTACTAAGAGGAAGGAGAAACCACAACACAAAAAGAAAGCAGTTGGTAAGCAGGGCATGGTGTGCACAACTTTAATCCCAGCACTTAGAAGGCAGAGGCAGGAGGAGTTTGAAGTTTGAGGACAACCTGGTCTACATAGTGAATTCTTGAACAGCCAGGGCTACATAGAAAAGCCCTGACCCCACACCAATAACAAAAGGAAATGAACAGAGAGGGCCTGGGGAAACAAGCTCCACTGAGGGCAGAAGCCAGGAGCAAATCCAATCCCAGGAGCCAACCCATTCCCGGGACACTGGCAGATCAGGATTGAGCCAGAGATCTCCACCAGAACTGTCACAGGGGAGTAACCGCTGAGCGAGTAAGCCAGAGCCAAAGACCACTGAGGGTCTGAACGTGAATCTGGGACCTTCAAGAGAGTAGACCTAAGATAGGATCCCTGTGGGTCTGGACATGAGTCTAGGACCTCCCAGGAACTAGGCCTGAGCCAGGACCTCTGCCAGTCTGGACAGGAGTAAACCTGGGACCTCCGAGGGTGTAGGCAAAAACCAGTGATCTTGGCAGGGCCAGGCTTGAGTCTGGGACCTCAGAGGGAGTAGGCCTGAGCCAGGATCACTGTGGGTCCAGGCATTAGTCTGGGATATCAAAGGGAGTAAGTAGGAACCTGGAACCTCTGCGGGTCCAAGCATGAGCCTGGGATCTCTGAAGGAGTAATCAGGTCCTCTGCAGTTCTGGGTACACCCATGCCTGGGACCTCCAAGGCAGTAGACCAGAGCCAAAAATCTTCCCAGGTCCAACTCCAAGCCAGGGACTTCTGCAGGAGGGAATCCAGATCAGGATTTACAGAAAAAGGGCAAAGCCAGCAACCTAGGCCAAAGTAGGACTAAGACAGCAATCTCCAAGGGAGCAGAGCAAAACACAGAAGCAATGAGCTATCTCCAGGAACAGAGAGTAAATGACAGGGTAACCAGAACTATGGCACTGACTGTACCACGAGGAAAAAACATCTGAGCTTTGGATTCACTGGCACCTAGAAGATTATTCAACAGAATCTCAGACAGCCCCAACTACTCTATTAGAGGAAAAGATGAGTAGAAAAGGTAAGAACACACACAATACCACAAAGAGCAACACAACACCAATAAAACTTAAAGACCCTACAACAGCAAGACCTGAACAACCAAATATGGATGAAGCAGAAGAAAATAACCTAAAAAATAACTTCAAGAGAATATTTGAAGCTCTTAAAGAGGAAATGAGAAATTCCCTTAAAGAAATGAAGGAAAAGACAAACAAAAAATTGGAAGACATCAGCAAATCACTTAAAACCAAGAAAAAGAAATCAAACATATGAAAGAAACTATTCAGGGCTTGAAAACTGAAATAGAGAAAATAAAGAAAACACAAGCCGAGGGAATTATAGAAACAGAAATCATGAGAAAATGATCAGGAACCACACATGCAATCATGAAGAGCAGAATACAAGAAATGGAAGAAAGACTTTCAAGCGCTGAAAATACAATAGAGAAAATAGACTCATCAGTTAAAGAAAACATTAAATCTAACAAAAGCTTAACCCAAATATCCAGGAAATATGGGACACCATCAAAAGGCCAAATCTAAGAATAATGGGTATAGAAGAAAGGAATTTCCACTCAAAAGCACAGAAAAATATATTTAACAAAATCATAGAAGAAAACGTTCCCAACCTAAAGAAAGATATGCCTATGAAAATACAAGAAGCTTACAGAATACCAAATAGACTGGATCCAAATGAAAAGTCCTCTCACCACATAATAATCAAAACACTAAACATATAGAGTAAGTAAAGAATATTAAGAGCTGCAAAGGAAAAAAAACAAGTAACATATAAAGGCGGACCTATCAGAATTATACCTGACTTCTCATTGGAGACAATGAAAGCCAGAAGGTCGTGGTCAAGCATTATGCAGACATTAAAAGACCACGGATGCCAGCCCAGACTACTATATCCAGCAAAACTTTCAATCACCATAGAAGGACAAAACAAGATATTCCATGACAAATCTAGAATTCACCAATATCTAGCTACAAACCCAGCCCTACACAAAATACTAAAAGGAAAACTCCAACCCAAGGAATTTGACTCCACCTACAACACAGACAACTGATGGTCTCATAGCAGAACATCTCAAAGAAAGGGAAAATCCACAAATTAACAACACCAATAATGAAAATAATGGTCAATAATATCCCTTAATGTAAATGGACTCAACTCACCTATAAAAAGGCACAGGCTAACAGATTGGATATGAAAACAGAATCCATCCTTCCAAGAAATCCATCCATACAAGAAACACATCTCAACCTCAAAGACAGACATCATCTCAGAGTAAAGGGTTGGGAAAAAAAATATTCCAATCAAATGGTCCTAAGAAACAGGCATGTGTAGCTATTCTAATATATAACAAAATAGACTTCAAGCTAAAATCAATCAAATGAGACAAAGAAGGTCATTTCATATTAGTCACAGGAAAAATCTATCAAGAGGAAATCTCAATACTGAAGATCTATGCCCCAAATACAAGAGCACTCTCATATGTCAAAGAAACACTTCTAAAGCTTAAATCATACATTAAACCCCACATACTAATAGTGGGAGACTTCAACACTCCCCTCTCACCACTAGACAGGTCAGTCAGACAAAAATTGAACAGAGAAATAAGAGAACTAACAGATGTTATGACCCAAATGGACTTAACAGACATCTATAGAATATTCTATCAAAACAGAAAATAATATACCTTCTTCTCAGTACCTCATGGAACCTTCTCAAAAACTGACTACATACTTGGTAACAAAACAAACCTCAACAAATACAAAAAAAATGGAATAACCCAGTGTACCTAATCAGATAACCATGGTTTAAAACTAGAAGTAAACAGCAATACTAATTCCAGAAAACACATGGAAATTAAACAATGATCACATGAATCATCAATGGGTCAAGGAAGAAACAAAGGGAAAAATAAAAGACTTCCTAAAATTCAATGAAAATGACCACACAACATACCCAAATTTATGGGACACAATGTAAGCAGTGTTAAAAAAAGTTCATAGCACTATACACCTATATAAGTAGCTGGAAAAATACCACACTAGTGAATTAACAGAACATTTGAGAACTTTAGAACAAAAAGAAGCAAACTCACCTATGAGAACTAGATGGCGGGAAATAATCAAATTGAGAGCTGAAATCAATAAAATAGAAACAAAGAAAAGAATCAGTGAGACAAAGAGTTGATTCTTCAAGAAAATCAACAAAATAGGCAAATATTTATCCAAACTAACCAAAAGGCAGAGAGAAAATATCTGAATTAAAATCAAAACTGAAAAGGGGGACATAACAACAGACACAGAGGAAATACAGAAGATCATCAGGTCATATTTCAAAAACCTATACTCCACAAAATTGGAAAACTTAAAGGAAATGGACAACTTTCTGGATAAATATCACTTACCAAAATTAAATCAAGACCAGATAAACAAATTAAAAAGACCTATAACTACTGAAGAAATAGAAGCAGTCATCAAAAGTCTCCCACCCAAAAAAAGCCCAGGACCAGATAGTTTCAGCTCAAAATTCTATAAGATTTTCAAAGAAGACCTAATACCAATACTCCCCCAAATCATCTCACACAATAGAAACAGAAGAAACATTGCCAAACTCTTTTTATGAGGCTACAATTACCCTGATACCCAAACCACAGAAAGACATTACTAAGAAAGAGAATTATAGACCAATCTCATTCATGAACATTGATGAAAAATACTAAATAAAATACTGGCAAATCGAATCCAAGAACCATCATCCACCATGATCAAGTCAGCTTCATCTCAGAGATGCAGGGATGGTTCAACATACGAAAATCTGTTGACATAATCCACTATATAAACAAGCTGAATAATAAAAACCACATGATCATCTCATTAGATGCTGAAAAAGCTTTTGACAAAATACAACATCCCTTCATGATAAAGGTCTTGGAGAGGGCAGGGATACAAGGAACATACCTAAGTATAGTTATGGCAATATACAGCAAGCCAACATCAAACTAAATGAGAGAAACTCCCAGCGATTCCACTGAAATCAGGAACAAGACAAGGTTGTCCACGCTCTCAATATCTATTTAATATAGTACTTGAAGTTCTAGGTAGAGCAATAAGACAACAAAGAGAGATCAAGGGGATACAAATTGGAAAGGAAGAAAGCAAACTCTCACTGTTTGCTGATGATGTGATAGTTTGCATAAGTGATCCCAAAAATTCTATCAAGGAACTTCTACAACTCATAAACCCTTTCAGTAATGTAGCAGAATACAAGATTAACTCAAAAAATCAATTTAAAAAAAGAAAGCAAGCTGAGTAGGTTATGAGGATCAAGCCAGTAAGCAGCACCCTTCCATGGCCTCTACATCAGCTCTTGCCTCCAGGTTCCTGCCCTGTTTGAGTTCCTGTCCTGACTTTCCTTCAGTGATGGAACTATAAGCCAAATAAACAATTCCTCCCCCCACTCCCCAAAAAGAGAAAATGAAGAAAGAAAGCCTTTGTTAGGTGTGAGTTGTGATACTACACACCTTTAAAACCAGCACTTGGAAGTTAGATGCTGGAGGATCACTTAGAGATTAAGCCCAGCAAGGGCTACATAGTGAGGAGACTGTTTCAGAAGAAGAGAGCAAGAACAGCAGCAGGAAGAGGAGGGAAAAGCCTTCCTGGGGCTGGAGAGAAGGCTCAGTGGTTAAGAGCACTTACCGTTGCTGCTACTTTCTTTCTGAAGGGAAGACATGAACCACTTCTATTTTTCTTCCTGTGATCCCAATAACAAACCAAGTCGCTTTTCTACTGAAGTTCACTCTAGGTAATCAATGAGTGTATTGGGATTTCTTACAAAGCATAGGCTTACTTATAGAAATGTGGGTGCTCCACTCCCAACAGGCTGGGGAGCCTTTACCCAACAGGAATGGGGCTTCCTGGCATCTGCATAAATGGAGCCCCTCTCTAATCGTCTTTCTTGGCCCATACAGTCCAGCGGCTCCTAATGTCTGTCACATGCAGTTCACATAAAGTTGTACAGCAGGTAGTAGGGAGGGACTGGATGGACACTTCCAGTCTTCTAGGAGGGGAACCATCCACAAACCTAACTAGATGATCTTTTGCAAGTGGGTAAATAAAGCTGGACAATCCAAGGTGGCAGATGATAGTTCTATCCAGCACTGTTCTCGAAGAGGACAATGGATTGGTTTGCCACACCAACAGTGAGAGGCTTACAGCAGCCTCTGATTCCGGTTCCAGGGGATCTGCCACAGTCTTCTAGCCTCTACAGACAGCTCCTTGCACACAGAGCACATACACACATTCTCATAAAAATTTGCAAAGGTTTTTGCTGAGAAGCTACTGATTCATCTAAACATATCAAGTGTGACAAAAGCATCTTTCTCGCTTTTCAAGATGGCTGGGACACCCCTTCTTCTACGAAGTCAGTTCCATGGCTCACTGGGTTGGGAATTCTGTGGTGGGTTTCTGATCCCATTTCCAGTAAGAAGCATCAACCAGACTCAATCAGAAACAGGGATGTCAGTGTCCACTCTAGAGAGTCAAGGGCAACTCGGCTTACATTCTACTAATCTGCTGTCTAGGCCAGGTATGTTCGACATGCATGGAAAGTTATTGAGACTACAATATGGCATTTGCAATCCCACCCTAGCCAGGACCCCTTCCATTGGGATTTCAAATGATGGGTCCTGAGTCACTAGACAATTAGAAGTGCTGGAGCAGGCAAATATTCCAACTGGACATCTGCAGGGGCCCTGCCTTAGAAATCACCAATCCTGGGATCCCACAAATTCTGCTGGGTAACACATGGTAACCAACCCTCTGTCTGTAACCTTCCACGGGCCACAAACAGCTGAGAAGGACCAGGGAACAAACCAAAAGTCGGAAATTGTAGGTGTTTGTGATGGGTATCAGAGACAGGAAGTACGAAAGAGTCAAATGTTGAGCTTTCTTGGCAACTGGCCTGCCAATGGCTACAGAGCCCTGAATTCCTTCTGTGGCTTACTTAGGGTTTTGGTGCTGTGTAGAGATACTATGGCCATGACAACTCTTATAAAGGAAAATATTTAACTAGGTCTGGCTTACAAGTTCAGAGGTTTTGTCCATTATAATCCTGGTAGGAAGCTGGTATGCAAGCTCACTTGATGCTGGAGAAGAGCTGAGGATTCTACATCTGGATCAGCAGACAGCAGGAAGAGTGAAAGGAAATGGGCCTGACTTGGACTTCTGAAACCCCAAAGTCTAGTTACACACTTTCTCTCATGAGGTCATACCTCCCAATAGGGCCACTCTCTGTGAGCCTATTGGGGGGGGGCACATCCATTTTCATTCAAACTACAAGAGTACAGGATTCCTGATCCACTTCCCCCTCTACCCATCCTATTCCAGCCCATATATCTCACAGTAAAAACCCTCAACAAGCTTGTGTGAGAATCACTACCCCAATCCACAGCTGTCTGGTTTAACCACCACCAACTCAGTCAACAGAGCAGGTGACCATTGAGCTGCTGAGTTATGATTATCCCAGGTTTTCTGATCACCATAACAGATTATTACTAGTAAGAATCAGGTCATTTTGTAAAATTCTCCTGATCATTTATTTCCTATCTTCTTGCTTTCTCCACTCTCATAGATGACTCTACATGCAGGCTAATAGACTCCCTCCTCTTTCTTGCCTGCTGGGAATCAGAGACAGCCTAACTGCAAGCACATAGTATCCACTGAAAATGTGGCATGGCCCCCCCACCTCAAGTCCAGCGGACCCCAAGGCTTCGGGATCAGAGAGCTATAAAAAGTGTCTGCCCAGGCACTTCTGGTTTTTCTTCCCCCAATCCCTCTGCTGCTTCTGCTGCTGCTCAGAAGGTCAGATCAGCCAATGATGGTAATACCAGCACCACTCCGCCCACCTCTGCCAAGAAGAGAAAGTTAAACAGCAGTAGCAGCAGTAAAGAGAGAGAAGACTTTGCTTCCACCTCTTCCTCCTCCACGCCTCCACAACTTAGAGATTCGGCGTCCCCTTCAACCTCGTCCTGCTGCCTCGGGGTTCCAGTGGTCACTTCCAGCCACATACTGATACAGAAGAAGCTGCGTTTTGAAGACACCCTGGAGTTTGTAGGGTTTGATACGAAAATGGCTGAGGAAGCTTCCTCATCTTCCTCATCATCGCCCACTACTGCAACCTCACAGCAGCAGCAGCAGCAGCAACTTAAAAATAAGAGTGTGTTAATTTCTTCTATGGCTTCAGTGCACCATACAAACGGCCTGTCTAAATCATCTACCACGGTCTCTAGCTTTGCTAATACCAATCCTGGCTCAGCTAAGAAGTTAGTGATCAAGAACTTTAAAGATAAGCCTAAATTACCAGAAAACTATCCAGAGGAGACATGGCAGAAGCTGAAAGAAGCAGTGGAAGCTATTCAGAATAGTACTTCAATTAAGTACAATTTAGAAGAACTCTACCAGGCTGTAGAAAATCTTTGTTCTTACAAGATTTCTGCAAATTTGTATATGCATCTGAGACAGATCTGTGAAGATCACATCAAAGCACAGATTCATCAATTTAGAGAGGATTCGTTGGATGGTGTTCTTTTTCTAAAAAAGATTGATGAATGCTGGCAAAATCATTGTAGGCAAATGATAATGATCAGGAGCATTTTTTTGTTTCTGGATAGAACTTATGTTCTTCAGAATTCCATGCTACCCTCCATTTGGGACATGGGATTAGAGTTATTTCGGGCTCATATTATAAGTGATCGAAAAGTTCAAAGGAAAACAATTGATGGCATCCTTCTCTTGATTGAGAGAGAGCGGAATGCTGAAGCAATCGATAGGAGTTTACTTCGAAGCCTTTTAATTATGCTGTCTGATTTGCAAATCTACCAAGACTCTTTTGAACAACAATTTTTAGAAGAAACTAACCAGCTTTATGCAGCTGAAGGTCAAAAGTTAATGCAAGAAAGAGAGGTTCCGGAGTATCTTCATCATGTTAATAAACGCCTAGAAGAAGAAGCAGACAGACTTATGACTTACTTAGATCAGACCACCCAGAAGTCACTAATGGCTTCTGTTGAGAAACAACTTCTAGGTGAACATTTAACAGCCATACTTCAGAAAGGTTTCAATAACCTTCTTGATGAAAATCGAATTCAAGATCTGTCTCTTCTGTATCAGCTCTTCAGTAGAGTTCGAGGTGGAGTTCAGGTTCTCTTACAGCAGTGGATTGACTATATCAAAGCTTTTGGAAGTACTATTGTTATTAATCCTGAAAAAGATAAAACCATGGTTCAAGAATTGTTGGACTTTAAAGATCAAGTTGACCATATAATTGATACCTGCTTTCTGAAAAATGACAAATTTATCAATGCTATGAAAGAAGCATTTGAAACATTCATTAATAAAAGACCAAATAAACCAGCTGAACTGATAGCTAAGTATGTAGATTCAAAACTTCGTGCTGGCAATAAAGAAGCGACAGATGAAGAGCTTGAGAAAATGCTGGATAAAATAATGATTATATTTAGATTTATCTATGGCAAAGATGTGTTTGAGGCCTTCTATAAGAAAAATTTAGCCAAACGCCTATTAGTGGGCAAGAGTGCGTCTGTAGATGCTGAAAAATCAATGCTGTCTAAACTGAAACATGAATGTGGAGCTGCATTCACCAGCAAGCTTGAAGGGATGTTCAAAGACATGGAACTTTCAAAAGACATCATGGTTCAGTTCAAACAGTATATGCAGAAGCAGAATGTACCTGGCAATATTGAATTAACTGTGAATATCCTGACAATGGGTTACTGGCCAACATATGTACCTATGGAGGTCCACTTGCCACCAGAGATGGTAAAGCTTCAGGAAATTTTCAAGACATTTTACTTAGGCAAACACAGTGGCAGGAAACTCCACTGGCAGTCAACTTTGGGACACTGTGTGCTAAAAGCTGAATTTAAAGAGGGCAAAAAAGAATTTCAGGTCTCTCTTTTTCAAACCCTGGTGCTGCTAGTGTTTAATGAAGCGGAGGAGTTCAGTTTAGAAGAGATCAAGCAAGCTACGGGGATAGAGGATGGAGAATTAAGGAGAACACTGCAGTCACTAGCCTGTGGCAAAGCTAGAGTTCTGGCTAAAAATCCAAAGGGCAAAGAGATCGAAGATGCTGACAAATTCATTTGTAATGATGATTTCAAACACAAACTATTCAGGATTAAGATCAATCAAATCCAAATGAAAGAAACGGCTGAAGAACAAGCAAGCACTACAGAAAGAGTATTTCAAGACAGACAATACCAAATTGATGCTGCAATTGTCCGAATTATGAAGATGAGGAAAACACTTAGCCACAATCTTCTTGTTTCAGAAGTCTACAATCAGCTAAAATTTCCAGTAAAACCTGCAGATCTAAAGAAGAGAATAGAATCCCTAATTGATCGGGACTACATGGAAAGAGATAAAGAAAATTCAAGCCAGTACAACTATAGTGCATAGAATGTTGGCCTTGGAACATCTGCTGTTATATGCCATAGCCATTGGATAAACTAACTTGTTGAAGCTCATGTTATTTGACTTTTTTATACTTCCGATGACCAAATGAAGCAGTGTAATGGAAATAGTTGCGTGGACTTTTTTGCATGTTAAGTGGTTAACATGCCCATTTAAAGAGTAATACTTAATCTTTAAGAATAACGTTGTTGAACTCTTTGCATGTTATTTAGTATTATGTGCAGAAAAATCTTTAAGAAAGTTTCTGGTCTTCATGATTCCTTTTGGAACTGGGAAAGAGACCCCTATGGCCATTAAAAGGGGGGAGGGGGGATTCTTATACATCATCAATGAAACAAAAGGTTTGTTTGCTTAAAAGTCACTTAAAGATACTTAAACTGCATGCAAACTTTATTTACTGTACAGAGTTCTGGATGTATTTATCAAATAGAAAAACCACCCTGGACTTGTTTGTTCACCCATTTTGTGGTTTCCCTTGAAAAGAAAAATAAGTTGTTATTGCTGTTGGCATTCTGTTACACTGAAGGGATTGGTTAAGAAACCTTATTTGGAAACAAGTTTTTAAAGTAGGGTGACAGTTACTTCCATAATACCTTATATAGTCACATCCTAAAGGTTTTCATTTATGAGTATGGAATGTGTACACAAGACTTAGCCCCAAATTTACTGAGCTGATTAACAGTACTTAATAAATAGATAAAATAGAAAAATTGCTGAGCACCTTGCACTAGAAGAGCATAGTAAGAGGGGGAAATCCAGTTCTTTTTATTAAAAATGAATACAGTATGAAAATCACAGGAGACTGAAATCAACCTGTTTTGTAGATTAAAGGAACAAAAATCACCAGCTACTTTTCATCGTGCTTCAATCTTTAAATGTTGTTTGGATTGTTTGTCTTTAACTTGGGCCAATTGTCAGTTATTAGAGGCTTCCTAGGGTTTGCATTCCAGTTTTTTCTACTGAAGTGGGATTTTTTTGGAAGCATCTCTTCTCTGTTGGTAAACAAAGCTTTAGCTTTCATCCACCTCCTGACTTGCAGAAACTCTACATATGCTTCTCCCTTGTCTCCCTTATATACTTCCTATTTGAAAATGTCAAGTCCTGGATTCTTTTTTTAAAATTGCTTGAATTTAAGAGTTCTCATAGCCACTAGACACCCGCTTTTCAGGGAAATGTCCCCAAATTGTTCACACACACAAAATAACAAAAGTATTGTTCTTCAAATTCAAAATGTGAGATGTGAGTAAAAGACGTCTCTTCATCACCAGAGGGGTTGTTTTTCCTTCTGGTTTCCATTTCTATGAAGGGAGTTGATTACTGGAGAGAAGCAGACAGTTTTAGTGTTTGCTTTTCAATGAGAACTTCTTCAGCGCTTCATTCACCAGCATATGCCCTTGTCTTTCTGAAGCCATTAGGGGAGCTGCTTAGATCTGAACCTTCAACTTGGTTCAGATCTTATGAACCAAGATCTTATGTCTACTATTGATGGTTTTCTTGAATTCTCAGAGACCTGTGGCCAGATGTCTGTACTTTATCTTGCCCATTTCTCTTTATTGCATCAACTTGCACACTGTTTGACTATATATGGTATTTAGAATTAACTTCCCAATTCTTTTTGAGCAGCTATTTTGTATATTTTTATTCAGCTTCTCCCTGATTTCCTTACAGGAGCTCTTTTGGCAAGGAAATGTGGCTGTTCTGTTTACTAGACCATCAACATCAGTGTTGTAATTCATCCCTGTTGGTCTCTGGGGTATGGAGACTATTACACCACTCACCAGTTAACTTTTACAGAATTTTTAGGTGGAGTTGTTTCTAGTAGAAGGCTCTTGATAACTACCTTCATTATTTTGAAGGTGGGTCCCTTTTCTGAGGTTCTTCATTCTTTGAAAATTTGATTCTGTTTCCGTTGAAAAACTAGCCAGACTATTTAGGGAAGCTGGTTAAGACACTGAAAAGTGATGGCAAACTACGTTGGATAATTGTGAATTTCAGTTGTTCTGTATCACTTGAATTTTTGTGATCCCCCCCCCCGTGTTCATTTTTTCTCCAATAAAACTTTTATTTAAAAAAACAAAAGAAAAGAAAATGTGATATGGAACTTCCATCTTCGTCTAAAATATATAGGGAATCCCCTTCACTCGGCCACATGGGCAGGAGCTCACTAGGCTAGTTGCCTCTGCCTCCCTAGTACTGGGATTAAAGACTTGTAACACCACTGCCAAGCTAGGTTTTGTTTTCTGTTTAGTCAATTTCCAGAATTCACCCATGACACATGTTACATAGAGGTTGGTATATATATATATATATATATATATATATATATATATATATATCCATCCCATGGAGGAGTAAACTGGGGCCAGATGTCTTTTCTACTATCCCAAAGCATCTTTCTTATACTTATAGACTGACATTTCTCTGTCCATTTCAGATATTTTTTTTGTCTTTAGAGGGTATTATTGTTTATTCATGTGTGTTCATGTATGTTTGTAGTGCATGTGGGTGCAGGTGCCTTTGGAGGCCGGAAGATAGCCCCTGGTTCTGGAGTTCCCTGTGGTTGTGAGCACGGGTGCTGAGGATGAAACTGGTCTTCAACAAGAGGAGCAAGCACTCTTCAAAGTTGAGCCATCTGGTGATAGAAAGTTGACTCACGGATTAAGAGTATTTGTTACTCTTGCAGAAGACCGTGTTGAATTTTCAGTGTCTACATGGTATTTCACAGTGGCCTGTGACTCCAGCCCCAGCAGATTCTTTTTGTTTGTTTGTTTGTGTGTTTATTTGTTTGTTTTTCAAGACAGGGTTTCTCTGTGACTTTGGAGCCTGTCCTGGAACTCACCGTGTAGACCAGGGTGGCCTCAAACTCACAGAGATCCCCCCTGTCTCTGCCTCCCAGGTGCTGGGATTGAAGGCATGCACCACCATTGCCTGGAATGGGAATCCTCTTCAAACCTCAGTGGGCACCAGACATGTATGTGATACACATATATACATGCGTGCAAAATACTCATACAATATAAAGGCCATCTTTCCAGCCTCCATTTCCTTCTTCTTATGGAAAATCTCTATTCCAACATTTTAAAATATTTTTGGCTGTCACTTCTCAAAACACTCATGTTTTTTGCTTCCTCTTTCAATATATAACCTCCCTATTGTTCAAGGAAAAAGGAGCATGTGCTTGTTTCTAAGTAAACACTAGCTTTTCCATGAGCCATGGGTTAAGGCAGACCGTGATTCCAACCACTGTTATACAATGCCTCCTCTACTATGAATACATTTTCTGTTTACATAGGGATGTACTAAAAACTGTTTTCCTTTTCTGTGACTGGTTGTCATTAATCTATCTGTGTTTTTTTGGTTGTTAATCTATCTGTCAATAGTATCATATAGTGTCTGCATGTGTCTGCATGTGTCTCTGTCTGTATGTGCATATAATTCATGGAGGTCATAAATCAAAGACTGAAATAGAAATGTCTGTCAATTACTTTTCCACCTTATTGTTTTGAGACAGGACAAGCTTCCAATTCAATAAGAGTCCTTTTCTCAAGGCAATGGGGCAGAGACCCAGATTGAAATATCGATCTGACCTCTGGCATGTGTGTGGATACACCTACATATTCACATGCACAACACAAATACACAGCACACACACACACGCACACACGCACACGCACACACACACACACACACACAATGAATGTTTATGCTCCTGGGCTTACCATTTGCACTGATTCTTGGAACTTTGCCTCCTTCTTAGAAGCCCCAACCCATAGACAAGATTTCTCTGTGTAGCCCTGACTCTTCTGGAACTCACTTAGAAGACTCGGAGATCTTCTTGCCTCTGCATCCCCAGTGCTGGATTAAAGGTGAACTTTCAATTCCAAGCCTCACTCCCTCCTATTTCCTCACATGTGCTTTCTGAATGACAGGATCTCTCACCGAACCTGAAGCTCATCAATTCAGGTAGACTAGTTGCCTGAGGAGCTTCAGAGGTTCACCTATCTCCACTGTACCTCTGGGGAAGCTACGGCGTATGCTGCATACTGGTGTACTGTTTTGCTTTTTAACGTAGGTGCTAGGGATAGGAGCTCAGTTCCTTGTGTTTGACAACGGGCATTTTACCAACTAAGCAGTCTCTTCAGCCCAAAAAACTTTTTTAAAATTACATTTGAAGGGGGGGGCGGGGAATCCATAGCATGTGTGGAGAACAGGGACAATGTATGAGAATCAGTTTTCTCTTCCTACCTCTGTTCATACCAGGGGTTAAACTCAGGGAGTTGAGCTTGATAGAAAGCTGTGGGGCCCAGTCATGACAAGCTCAATAGGGCCTGAGTTTTAGATTACCTGGTTCCAGGGAAAAGCACAAACTGAGACCACCCAGGCATCACCCAGGAATGGACCATCCAAGGAGAAAGTACCTTAACATTCCAAAGGAAATTCCAGTTCCAACCATTATAGATGGGATTGCCTAATGTCCTTTAGCCCATCACAATCCATCCCCTCTCACCAGGGCACCCCTAGATAAATATCAGCCAATCAGGAGTCATAACCTTAGAAATCCCTCACCCTAACCTCTGATATTATTTAAAAAAAAAAAAAAACATCCCAACTGAGCTCACGGGTCTCTGATTGTGCCAACGCTTTAAACAGAGAGTCTGAGTTTGAGCTTGAAAAAGAATAAAGTCTCTTTGCTTTTACATATGGGACTCAGTCTCCTTGTTGGTTTTAAGGGGGGATTCCACAAACTGGGCACGTTTATCTGTTGAAATTTATCCCCAGTCCCCAACATTTACTCTTAAAGTGTCTGTTCTTGGAGGCACGGGTACTTTAACTTGACTTTCTAGCTTCCAGAACTATATGTTTTTTTTTCTTATAAATTGCCCTCACAGGTGTATGTCTACTAGCAGACATACACAGAAATTGAATTGGAAGAAGGAAATGGGGATTTAGTGTAACAAATCTTTCAAATATGGAAATCAATAGTGGGTATAAGTTGAAAGAGTTTTGACCTGAATGCTAGGGAAAGGCCTCTTTGGGGCTGTAGAGATGTCTTAGTGCTTAAGAACATTTGCTATTCCTGCAGAAAACCTGAGTTCAACTCTCAGAACCCATGTCAGAAGCTCATAACCTCCTTTAACTCCTGCTTTAGGGGATCCAACACCCTCTTCTGGACTCTGCAAGCATGCACATACAGACACTTAAAAAATAAAATAAAATCTTTAAAAGCCCATGTTATGACAGTAACTCAGAAGGCACTTCCCTTGAAAACTCAGGGAAAGAAAGAAGCCGTAGAGAAATCCTGAATCAGTGGTTCTCAAGCTAATGCTGAGACCCTGAAATACATTTCCTCATGTTGTAAAGACCCCCAACCACAGAAGTACTTTTGTTGCTGCTTCATAATTGTAATTTTGCTACTGTTATGAATTGTAATGTAAATATCTGTATTTTTCAATGGTCTTAGGTGACCCTTGTGAAAGGGCTGTTTGACCCCCAAAAAGGTTGTGACTGGCAGGTTAAGAACCACTGTCCTGAATTCTGTCAGACAGGATTCAAGTACCATAGAACTGAATTTTGATAGGGAGGGAAAAAGACAAAGACCACTCTGATAAGGTCTTTGAAAAGAGGAGATCTTGCTGGACACTAGAAAGCAGCCATTCTTATGATAAAATGGTAACAGCTTGACTTTGTTTTGTTCATGCCTTATATAATTGAAGAAGTTCAAAGTCAGATGAACACCTATGTTGCTGGGTTGAGTTGCTTGTATGATTCTTATTGTGGTTTGAATGGAAAATATATCTGCCTTAGCTCATGTATTTGAACATTCAAGCTGCAGCTGGTGGCACTGTTTAGGGGGCCATTGGAATCTTTGAGAAGTGGAGCCATATAGGCTGGGGAAAGGATCTGAGACTGTATAGCCCAGCCCTGGTAGTAATGAACAATGCCTTGAGAGGATAAATTTACTGTGCCATGCTTTGGTGTGGGAATTCATTCAGCCTTTTAGATACCAGCCATTAGGGTGTGGTCTGAGGTACTATAATCACAGACAGGAAGCTTGCTTAGCCCTTTTTTCCTTTCACTTGGTCGGTGGTCAGAGTTCAGTTTGCAGCTCCCAGTGCCCACAGAGCAGAAGAACACAGCAGCTTTCTATTGTGAGTGTTCCCTAATAGACATTGGTTATCCTTTGCTACGGGATCTCACGGACCTTCATTCACAGCGCTACAAGGCTTATAAAAACAAAATTATTTTTAACTTGTATAAGTCATAAGGAAGTTGCTCTACCCTGCTCTTGGGGAAGCTTGTCTTTGTTTGCTTCTCTGTGTAACAGTCCTGGCTTTCTGAGAAACTCACATTGTAGATGAGGCTGGACTTGAACTCACAAAGATCCACCTACCTTCACTGCCCAAGTGCTGATTAAAAAGACTGGGCCAGGACCAAACCAGAAAGAGTTTTCTAGGTAAGGCCCCAGCTATTGTAAGGCAAGGGATTATAGAAAAAAAAAGTTATAATTTTGAGGAGTCAAATCGACTTACCCTGTCTGGGCACAGGAAAGGCTTGATTTTATTACAGACATCCAGCAGGTGCTTCAGTCATACAAGCATGTATTTCATATGAAAGCAGAACTTAGCAGTCAACCTGTTTAATCTTGCAAGCCATTACTAGTAAGAAGAACTGAGGCTGTAAACTATTTTATAGCGCTCAGCAATTTTTTAATATTCATGCAGAGGGTCCAAATTCAGTGCCTAGCACCTACATCAGGCCACTCATAATCACTGATATCTCCAGTTCCATCAGAGCCAATGACTTCTCGACTCCTCAACACCTGTAATTCCTCATGCAAAGACACCTCCCCACCCCCACACAACATACAATAAATATTTTTTAAGAAAGAAAGAAAACTTAAAAAGTACTTTATTTAAAAAAAAAAAAGAAGAATTGATCTCCTCCCAGTTCTGAATGCAGAAACATTCAAGATCAGGAAACCTGTACTTAGTGAAGACATTCTTGCCACATCTTCATATTCAGAAGGTTGAGGGTCAAGAGAGAGTAACGTATTTCTACAAGACATTGTAGTACTGGATTTAGCTTGTAAAGGGACAGCCCTTGTGCCTAGACCACTCTCTTCTGTGAAAGATCACAGCACTAGTCTGTCGCCCTAGGAATTATTCTTTATACATAGGATTTTAAGGAAACATGGAGACGATAGCACAGAATCACACATCAGTTTCACATCAAGTCTAGGGCCTGAGCCCTGTATTTGAGAACCTGCGAATAAATTTTCATTTAGACTCATCATAATTACAAAGAAGCATTGATACCTGTCATGTTGGGAGTGCTGTGCCCAAGTCACAAGGTAAAAATATTTACCAGACCAAAATTGATATAAAAGGTTTTTCTTGTGGTTGTTTTTGGGTTTTGGTTTGGTTTGGTTTTTGGTTTTTCGAGACAAGGTTTCTCTGTAACTTTTGAGCCTGTCCTGCAACTCACTCTGTAGACCAGGTTGGCCTCAAACTCACAGAGATCTGCCTGTTTTGCCTCCTGAATGCTGGGATTAAAGGCATGTGTGGGAGCCCACAGATTTGACTACATTCCATTTTGACTTATGGTCAGAAAGCTGAAACCTATTCTTGACCCTCAAGGCTGTTGTGCCCAGATTCAGGACCCTGAAAGATTCCTCAAGAGACCAGATCTGATGGAAAAACAAAGAGTCTTTTTTTTATTATACCAGCATGCTGATCCTACACAAAGACAAGATATCATCAACCCCGAGAAGGGGGTGGGGCTTCTTCTAAGCCTTGCTGAGGGGAGTGTCTAAGGAAGTTAGGTCATTTTAGATATGGTTGGCTTAAGCAAGTGGAAATCATATCAGTACATTTTAATTGACTAGGACTAGTCAGGGGTCAGTCAGGGCTACAGTTTTCCATTTTGGGGCAGGCCTGGACAAATCCCAGGCCCTGTCCTGGAGCTGCTGTGGAGGCTGACTCAGGCCTGGCCTGGGTTAGTACTGTATCAGGTCTCCTCCTTGCTGTTGGGGGCGTTGGAGACTGATTGTCCCTTATTTGTATTGTTTCCTCAGAAACTGTTTGTCCAGTCTCAGGAAACTGAAACTGAGGTCTTGTAGTAATATGGGCTGCGTCCCCAGCACCCTGGGTGCCCACATGGCTAGCTTATGCTCCAAAATAACAACGCACAAACTGTATTCATTTAAACACTGCTTGGCCCTTTAGCTCTAGCCCTTACTGGCTAATTCTGATATCCCGATCAACCCATCTCTAATAATCTGTGAGAACTGGTCTTACCGGGAAGATTCTAGCCTAGTCCATCCTGGGTCGGAGCTTCATGGCGTGTCTGCCCGGGAGCGGGGCATGGCGTCTCTCTCAGGCATCTGCTCCCGAGAGGAGAGCTGTGGAGTCTGACCTCACTTCCTCTTCCTCCCAGCATTTTGTTCTGTTTACTCCACCCACAGGGCCAAGCAGTTTCTTTATTGCTTAACCAATGAAATCAACAGATTGATATATGACACTCCCACATCAAGGTCTGATCTCTGAGACTGAGCAGCCTGTTATGGCATCTGCTCAGTCCTCGCAGAAGGCCAGATAACTGGATGTTTGATGGAAGGTGTGGTTTACTAGATATCTTGATCCTTAAGGCAAGATAACTGAATGTTTGATCTAAGGCAGGGTTACTGGATGCTTTGAGAATTAAGAAAGTAATTACACTCATTTGTTTCTTTTATCACGCAAGGAAGTCTTTTGCCCTCCCCTTTTGCTTGAGGTATATAAGGGCTATGAGAAATAAATTTGGGTGGTTAACAGTATTCACCGGATGTCCTCATGACTCTATCTCCTGCTTCTTGTCTATTTCTTTCCTCAATCCTCACTCCCCTGCTTCAGGAGTGAGTCAGATAGGCTGACTAGTTTCCGACAAGCATGTGCCACCACCATTCAGCCAATATAAAAGCTTTAATAAAGAATGTACAGATGTATGTTATTGTGCTGATTGTGTTGTCTTTTGTGTTCTGGACTAGAGAAAGACATTTGATTCTGGGAACTTCTAAGAAAGGTATTTTGACTTTAAAAATGGAACTAAGGATTTTATGCTTTGGAAAAGAACTTTTGTCTGCTTTTGTCTCCACAGAGGATGAGAACCTGAGGATTTATTCCAGATTTATGTAGTTTGGTTCACGAAGACCCCCTGAAATATTGCAGTAAAATATCCCACAGAATGCAGGACCCCCGCTCAGCAGGAAGCAACCAGACAGATTGACGATGCCCAATTTCCCTAAAAGATTGTTTAAGTGGGGCCCCTTCAGTGGTTCCGGAACAGCAAGCCTGCTTTCCCAAGTTCCACTCCACTCCATGCACCAGTTTGGACCCAGAGCAAAAGTGGCTGGGGTCAGAGGGCAGCTGGAGCAGAGCTTTGCTGGGCGACTATGGCAGAAGGCACATTGCCCCCACCCAGTCAGTACCCAGTCTGGGGTATGCCACGGTGCTGACAGGAGTATTAGCAAATGCAGCAACAAATGCTGGAGCTGAGACAAGGTGGAGCCATAGAGATCCAGCTGCGCAGCCCCTCTGCATGCAGCATGGAAGGTAGCAGCAGGCAAGGGAAAGGCAGTGGTGGTTCCAGGCTCTGCGCGCCCAAAAGTCTGCAGCACAAGCGACAGGCTTTTCTACAGCACCTGAGACGTAGCTGCTGAAGGTCTCCAAGCCTGCCTGCTGCCCTAGCCGGTTGTGGTGGCACACACCAGTAGGATTTGCAAAGGAGATAGAAGCTGAACAACAACTGCCAAGCCATCCTAGAGATTTCAAGATCACCACGGGTGGCAGCTATTGTCACTGTTGCAGCCTCCTTCATGGCAACTAAAATTGTCATCAGCCAGATGGCTGCTGTGACTATCTTGTAGCTGGAACCAGCATTTAATATCATTCATGTTGACCATAGAATGAGCATGTTTGCTAGGGCATTTTTCAGCTTATAAGAGCAGTTGGATTTCTTGTGGGATTTGCATGTGGTTAGTTGCTCTTCTTTTTTCTAATTATATAAAAAAGGGGGGGAGTTTTTGGGAGCAGTAAACCCCCAGATCCTAAATTTCTGGTAAACAATTTCTAATGTTTGCAGCTACTTTGAGCACGAGACCCTCAGGAGTTCCTGATGGCAGGTGAGTGGTTTCTGGTGGGTTTGGCTGGGGCATGGTTATCAGTTAAAGATCCCTATATAAGTGGCTCTGGTACACAATAATTCCTGTTTCAAGGATTTTGGCATCAAGGATGACCTGTGTCTCTATGAGTCTTTGTGTGTTTTAATCACCTTGCCCGAATCACAAACTGTATGGTGGTGCATAGAGCGCAGATGGGTGTGGTGCACCACAATAATTTTATTATATTCTCAGAAGAAGAAGGAAGAGAGAAAAAGAAAGGAAGGAAGGAATGAAGGAAGGAAGGAAGGATGAATGGAAGGAGGGGGAGAGAGAGGAGGAGGAGGAAGGGAGAGGAAGGGAAAGGAAGGGGGAGGAGGAAGGAAGAAAGGAAGGAAGGAAGGAAGGAAGGAAGGAAGGAACGGTGGGTCCAGGATCATCACAAAAACCCAGTAATAAAGTCAACAGTTAGCAAAAACTGCTTTTATTCTTTTTTTAAAAACAATATAAAATGTATTTATTTATTTATTCTTATGTGTATGAATATTTTGCCTGCATGTGTGCCCCATGTGTGTGGGACCTACCTGCAGAAACCATGGAGATAGTGTCCTGATCATATCTCCTGGAACTGGGGTTACAGATGGTTGTTAAGCACTATATAGGTTCTGGGAACAAAGCCTATTCTTGATGTAGCCAAGGTTGTTTGAACTCCTTGAAATCCTACCGCCAGGGGTGTAATTAGGTATACAACAAACTCAACTCTAGCATTCATTTTTTTCAGAAGTTACTATTTCTAGGGACTGAAGAGATGGCTCAATAGTTAAGAATGCAGGCTGCTCTTCCAGAGGACCTAGGTTCAGTTCTCAGCACCCACATGTTGGTGACTCAACCACACTGCTTGTGCCCATATGGTTTTCTTCAGTGTGTAATTAATCAGACAAATTCAAAGACTAGAAAGCTTTCTTGCATAGTTTGCAGGATAGAGGGGGCTTTCTCTAAACCATGAACAAATCATTTCATGATGGAGAAACTGTGAGTAGGAACAGTGTGCCCATATTGATTGTGTTCACTGAGTGGATAAGTTACTTTTTTTGATGCCATGACAAAATACCAGACAAAAACGATTTACATAAATGCTGATTTTATCTCGGTTTTATGGAAAATGGTTCACTTTAGCAAGGAAGGCATGGTGTTGTGTTGGAAGACAAATGCTGGCAGTAGGTTAGTCTTCTCCTTTCTCAATTTTATTCAGTCTGGGCCCCAAGTCATGAGGTAGCACAATGAAATCCAAAGTGGGTCTTCCCTCCTCATCTCAATCTCTCTGGATATATCATAAGTGGTTTTTGGTAATTATAAATCTAGCTAGGTTGAAATATTAGCCATCTCCAAGTCTACCTCTTGTCAAGCTGATGCCCAGAAGCATCCTTTTAGTCATACATTCTATCCCTAGCCCTTACAGGTTCATGACCATTATCATAAAACAAAAAAATCAATTCTGACTTCAAAAGTCCCCACAGTCTAAGTACTTTAAACACTACTTAATAGGTCAAAGTTCAAAGATTTTTCTTTCTTAGACTCAAGGCAATCTTGGAACTGTGAGCCCTTAAAAATTTTTTAAAAAATTATAAAGCTCACAGTACAATAAATGATACAATAAACATTTCCATTCCAAAATGAAGAACTGAGAATATAGCATAAGAAAACTGTGCCAAAAGCAAGGCCGAAACCCAGAAGTACAATCTCCAAATCCTAAAGATCTTTGTCAGCATCTAGGGCTATCGTTGATACCATAGGGGCTCCATTAGCCTGTATACACCCACTCCTCCACTTCTGTACTCTGCAGCACCCATAGCACTAAACTGGTTCTACTCCCTGCCCCCTCAGCTGAACAACCATGGTCCTGGCATCTCCTGGAGACTCTGCTGTAACGCAGGGCTCACCTCCATAGCTTCCCAACAATGAAAGGAGACATTTTAGGACATCTTTTCATAGATTTGAATGTGCTACAGATTCCCTTCCTTGCAGGGAATGCACACGGGACACATATCACCTGGCCTTAGTGTACTTGGAGCGGGTCTCCATAACTCAGGTCAGGTCTTACATTTTTAATTCATGAAGGATGAAGGATGCTGTCAAGTTCTGCTGTTGGCTTGAGATGTAGACTGGTCCCCTTCTAGCAGAACTAGTCTACGTGCCTTAGTGGTTGAACCAGGAAAATTGTTCCCTAGGCAATTATTTTGAGCAAGAGATCACTTCAGCCTCTCCTTCCAAACCATTTTATATAGTTACAATGGGTGGGCTATGCTCTCAATGTTTCCTTCCTATTGTGCAAGTGCAAAGCACATGCTTTATTCTTAGATGAACTAAGCTTTTTAACAATGACAGCCCTCCACTGCAATGTTTTCCTTTTGTGCAACATTAAAATTGCTTATGGTTTTCTCAACAAACTAGATATCTTCTCTCTCTCTCTCTCTCCCTCCCTCCCTCTAAACCCAGGTAAGAGTGGTAAGCAATAACCATGACACACAGAATATTACACTGTCTTTAAATTGCCTTTGTCTAATAAAACATGTCTTTTAACTAAACCTCACTCAAATTCTTTGGACATGGGCAGAATGCAACCAGATTTGTCAAAATGAAATATGCATGGTTTCTCATCCATTTACCAAGAGAGAGATCATTCCTTTTTGAAACCTAAGGAGTAGTCTTTATTTTCTGAATTTCAATTGGCATTTTGGCCTTCCACACTCCCAACAAAATGGCTCGCTAAACCCTTTATAGCATTCCAGGGCTTCTCTAGCTCCCAGATTCACACTCTTCAGTACAGGGGTTTATTCCAGAGTGAATCTGTTCATGCCTTTGCAAGGAGCTGGACTACAAGAAGGCTTTCCCACACTGCTTACATCTGTAAGGTTTCTCTCCACTGTGAATCTTTTTGTGGTACCAAAGGGAACTGTGATATGTGAAGGCTTTACCACATTGCCTGCACACATATGGTTTCTCTCCACTATGGAACCTCTCATGGTCTTGAAGGGAACTGTGGAGAGTAAAGGCTTTACCACACTGGCTACATACAAAGGGTTTCACTATACTGTGTGTCTGCTCATGTCTCTGAACCTGATTCAAAGAAGGGAAGGCTTTCTCACAGTGCCTACAAACATAGGGCTTCTCTCCACTGTGAATCCTTCCGTGACGTTGAAGGGAACTGGAAAAAGTGAAGGCTTTTCCACATGGCTTACACACATACGGTTGCTCTCCATTGTGAGTTCTTTCATGGCGTTGAAGAGAACTGTAAAAAGTGAACACTTTCCCACACTGCTTACACACACACAAGGCTTCTCTCCACTGTGAATCTTTTCATGGTACTCTAGGTAACTGTTTTTAGAGAAGGCTTTCCCACATTGTCTACATACATAGGACTTTATTCCAGTGTGTGTCTGTTCATGCCTCTGAACCTCACTCAAACATGAAAAGAGTTTCCCACAATGCTTACATGCATAGGATTTCTCCCCACGTGAATTCGTTCATGTCTTTGTAAGAACCTGCAAAACGTGAAGGCTTTCCCACACTGTTTACATCCATAGGGCTTCTCTCCAGTGTGGGTCCTTTCATGATGATAAAGGGAATTCTGTGTTCTGAAGGCTTTACCACACTGCTTACATACATAGGGTTTCTCTCCGATGTGAGTCCTTTCATGGTGATGAAGGGAATTGTGTGTAGTGAAGGCTTTCCCTCGTTGTTTACACACATAGGGCTTTTCGTCACTGTGAATCCTCTCATGGCATCTCAAATATTTGGGATGAGTTAAGGCTTTCCCACAATGCCTACAACCATAAGGCGTCTCTCCACTGTGGGTCTTTTCATGATATCGAAGGGCACTGTGGACATAAAAAGCTTTACCACACTGCAGACATTCATAGGGCTTCTGTCCACTGTGAATCCACTCATGTCTTTGCAAATATTTGTACAACATGAAAGATTTTCCGCATTGCTTACACTCATAAGGCTTTTCTCCGGTGTGAATCTTCTCATGGCATCAAAGGAAAGTATGTGTGGTAAAGGCTTTCCCAAACTGCTTACATGCATATGGTTTCTGTCCAGTGTGAATCCTGAACTAGTAGACGTTTTCTCACAGTACTTACAAGCATAGGGTCTCTCTTCATGATGCGTTTTTTTCATGGCACTCAAGGGAAGCAGCATTAGGGAATTCTTTCCCACAATGTTTACATACATACCGCTTCTCCCCAATATGAGAACGTAAATGCATAAACAGTGAAGCGGACTAGGGAAAGTCTTTAGTATACTTCTTACACTTGCCTGAACCATCACCCTTGTGTGCTCTCATTTGTCTTTCAACACCTGCATTGTTCCTGAGTTCTTTCCTATGCTGTTTGCACACATCTGGTTTCTTCAAAGCAGGGACTGTTTCATGTATCTGGAAGGGATTATCACTAAAAGTTTCCCTATGTTGCTTACTTTCATCAAGTTTCTCTTCAGTTTGAGTTCTTGCATACCTCAGATGGCACTGGGAAAAGCTGGAGCTGTTTCTGCATTCCTTACATTCATACAGTTGCTTGGCATATTCCTGATAGTCATATGATCTGTGACCATTCTGAACTGTGACAGGCACATCGGGATATATCTAAGAACTGTGGGTCCAGTCTGGCCTGGACTGGTTTTGAGTGTGTGTGCAGCAAGGCAAACTGTGTCTTCTGAGTGAAGATTTTAGAACAAATCCCCTACTTCTCATCTTCCACCCATGCATAATTGGGTGAACACAGGATTAAAATAAGACTCACCATGAGAAGAGACACTTATTGCGTCAAAGGCCCACCTCATCTAGGCCTGTCAACCGAAACCAAAATCTATCCTCACTATACCCATTCCCAACCAAACTCTTCCTTTACTTAAACTGTGTACAAGGAAGCCCCAGCCTTTTAAGGACTTTTCCAGTCAGGTGGCCTGCTGTCCCTCTAGACAATGTCACAAATGCTCCCATGGTTTTGCGTAGAAGAAAGTTGCCTTTACTCCTTTTACACTCTGTGTGTCAGCCCTTATTTCAAATCTCTGGGTTTGAGACCTACAACCTAGAAACGCCTGATCTAGACCATAACAACCAAGGCTACACAGAGCAGAGGTTCGCAGCCTTCCTCATGTTGCAACCCTTTCATTACAGTTCCTCATGCTGTGTGACCCCCCAACTATAAAATTACTTTTATTACTACTTCATAACTGTAATTTTGCTACTGTTATGAAGTATAATGTAAATATCTACCTGCTAATCAACCCCAAGAGGAGGTTGCAACTCACAAGCTGAGAACTACTACCATAAACACTGCCTCAATTAATTAATTCATTACAAATTATTAACAATAGGGGCCAGAGTGATGACTTAGTGGTTAAGAATACTGGTTGTTCTTCCAGAGACCCCAGGATCAATTCCCAGAGTCTATATAGCAGCTCACAACCATTTCTAACTCCCATTGTAGGAACAGCAATGCCATGTTCTAGCTTCCATGGGCATCAGGCACATAGACATATATTATACATCCAGAATATTCATACACATTAAAAGAATAATAATACATTTAATAATTTTTAAAATGTTAATAATAAAGACGTGTCTATGCTACCTTCAAAACCAGGCATCAAAAAGGAGAAAATTATTTAGCATCTAAGTGTCTTAAGTTAGAATAAATGTTTTAGAAAAATTTTAATACACAATTACATCTACCTCATTGTCATCCAAAAATGTATTTATTTTCTTGACCATCATTGAAAAATAATTTTCCTTATTTCTTTCTTTTAACATTTTAATCATGTATAGGTATGTATGTACGTACATACATATGTATGTATGTGTATGTATTATATACAGTTTCCTTTTATTTCATGTGCATTGATATTTTGTCTGCATGTGTGTCTGGGTAAAGGTGTCAGATCCCCTGGAACTGGAGTTCCAGACAGTTGTGAGCTGCCGTGTGGGTGCTGCGAATTGAACCCTTTGGAAGAGTAGCTAATGAATGCTCTTAACCACTGAGCCATCTCTCTAGCCTCCAATTTTCCTTATTTCTAAGGTTTTAATTTCTAGTAGAATTCTGAAGACTGGTCCTAAAACTCCGTTCCCTGCCTCCCCAAAAGCAGAACAGGTGAAGAAATACAAGATACTATGGCAAGTAAAAAGTGAGTAAATTTAAAAAGAAAATGATAATAACATATGCGAGCTGGCAAAGTGGTTCAGTGGGTCTAGGTGCTTGCCTAAGATCAATCATACATCAGAAAACAGCAAACCAGCTCCAGCTAGCTGTCCTCTGACTTCCACATGCACACTGTGGCATGGGTGTATGCACCACACACACACACATGCGCGCACACACACACACACACACGCACACATTTAAATACATAAAAATAATATGACCATACCAAGCTCCCTCCCAATTTGTACCTTAAATCCCATAGATTAGTAAGTCTCTCAGATCTCATAGAGAAATCTCTTTGTTCAGAGACTATCAGTGAGTGCAGAAGCTCACAGGTGGTCAGGATGCCAAGAATAAATGTCTACGGAGCTCTCAGCCACAAACGGGATGCCTACAGCATATCACTACAACCTGCCTCTGCAGTATGGCTCAGCGACCACCACGAAGGAGAGGCTAAAAGATCCGACCAGAGTAAAACAGTATCTTCTGGGTATAATGCTGCACCCATGACCTCACAGAAGCTGTGGCTGACTGCACGAGACCTGCCCACGACCAAGGCATCAACATTCCAACACGGAGAGGGAAAGGGCTCACAAGCAGAGCAGTTACTCCTAAATGAGGAGCTGATTGACAGCTGATGACTTCTGGAGTAGAAAGACTTGATTAGGAGAATTTTTTTTGTTGTTTTTGCTATGTGCATTGGTGTTTTGCCATGGGTGTCCATTCCCCCGGAATTAGAGTTATAAACAGTTGTGAACTGTAGTGTGGGTACTGGGAATTGAACCCGGGTCCTCTGGAAGAGCAGTCAGTGTTCTTAACCCCTGAGTCATCTCTCCAGCTCAGGGCTGGTTTTCTTTAAGAATGTACCTCCTAGTAGATCAGCTGCTCTCCATTGATTTGTCCCACATCTATCAGTACAAAGGCAGCATAAATTGGAATCAAACAGTAAACTAAAACAAAGAGGACAGATTCAAAGGTGGAAAGTTGGGAGGCATGAGAACAGATCTGGGAGGAGTTATGGGAAGTTAAGAGTGATGATCCATATACACTATATGCATATAAGACTTTCTCAAAAAATCCATAAAATGTTATATTTAAAATGCAAAAAGGGCGAGGTGCATAATAACAACAATAAAAATAATTAATGTAATGTAAACTCAGCTATTTAAATGTTCCCCTAAAATCTAAGTGTCACTGCCTCTTTGGATGTTATGTTTGACGTTGTTATGAAAACTGGAGAAGCTAACCAGGCGGTGATGGAGCACACCTTTAATCCCAGCACTCGGGAGGCAGAGGCAGGTGAATCTGTGTGAGTTTGAAGCCAGCTTGGTCCACAGAGCAAGTTCCACGACAGTCAGAGCTATACAGAGAAGCCCCATTTTGGAAAACAAAATAAAACATAAAAGACAGACAGAAAGACAGGAAGGAGAGGAGAGAAGGAAAAGAAGAGAAAAATTGAAGATGCCAAGCATGGTGTTGCACACCTATAATTTCAGCTTTATGTCGGTGAAGGGAGAAGTTGTTACCAGTTCAAAGCCAACCTGAGCTACAGAGTGAATTCCATGCCAGGACAGCCAGAGAGCAAGATTTTGTCTCAAATAAATAAACAAGTAAATAAATCCAATGAAGAAAGGAAGGTGGGTGAGAAAAAAGAAAAGCACTCCGTGGGCCCTTAATGAGGGGAAAAAAACACTTAATGAGGAAACCAATTAAGCCCGGGTCAGTTTGGGATTAGAAGCAAGGTATGTCTGACTCGAGTTTTGGTGTTTTGTTTATTTGCTAAGAACAGAATGTCATGAATCTCAGACTAATGTTGACCTTCTGATTGTCCCACCTCCACCTCCCCAACCCTGAGACCACAGTCATGAGCCATAGTCTTCAGTTCCAGAAAGAAAAAAAAACAAAAAACAGATTGAAACAGCTAGGAAAATCCATACGAAGAACACGGGTTTGTGGGCAGGAGTCCCTGCCTTACATGTCAAACAACTTCAAGACGATCCTATCTGCTCTGGGCATTCAAGGCAGAGTGTGCCGGAGCCTGGCTCCTTCCCTGCAGATCTCACTTAGAAGTCGGTAGTCTCCCTCCACCCTCTGGGCCTCCAAAAGAAGAACTGGACAAGGACCCCTTGTACAGCCCAGCCCCGCTCAGGGTCAGCACCAAGGGCTCTCCAGACTCGGGGAGACGGGGCTTAAGGATGCTAGTGTCCTGACTATACTGTCCTTCCAGCCTCTGGCACTCGGCCCAACACCTACCATTTCCAGCTCCTGGGTTGTTCCGGGTCCTCCTCAAAGTAACAAGGACCCGAGCAGGTTTCACAGCGTGGCAGAGGATTTGTGCCTGGAGTCTCTGAGCTACATACTGGGTCAGAATTTATGGTGAAGTAAAAAAGGCCCGCACCTCCACTTCAGGCGGGGCTCCTCCTTCTACAGACTCAGGACTGGATGATCTGCACAGCTCCAGCGCCTCTCATTCGCTAGTGACGCAGGAGCCGCCCCTCTGAACCGTGAAAGACAACAGAAAGCCTCTTAGCTAGCTAGAGTCTGCGCACAAACCAGAGATCAGAGCATAGCATCTTAGCGAGCTATTCGACCGACTTTTTCACCTGGTGCATACCTGTCTGAGACTGGGAATTAGCATAATTTTAACAGAACTGGCCCTGCCTCTCCATAGTGGACTCTGATTTCCCTAGCTTTCCTGGGAGGTCTGGTCTGCTCAGGGAATTCCTTATTCCACGACTCCTTAAGACAACCCCTGATGTTGTGTAGCAACTGGATTTGAATCAAAATATTCTCCTCTGGAGCGAGGATCATTAGACACAGGAAGTAAAGGAAACGGACATGGTCCAGGAAAGAAATTAATCTTAGAAGTTCTAATGCTGCGACATTTTAATACAGTTTCTCATGTTATGGTGACCCGAACCATAAAATTATTTTTTATTTCTGCTTCATAACTGTAATTATGCTACTGTTATGAGTCCTAATCATAACAGCTAATATTTCCTATGTTCTTAAACGATCCCTGAAAAAGATCATTTGATGTCCAAAGGGCTTGCGACCTACAGGTTGAGAACCACTATTCTAGCTTCTAGCAGCTTCTGAAATTGAGATTCACGGCGTCTTTCCCCAAAATTATATAAACAGTAACTACCTAGGAGGGAAGATTCTCCAACAGGCCGAGCTGAAGGCGCCAGGAGGGGGGCTCTTCTGAGTCCTTACTGGTTTCTGGAGCAGCTGCTCGGAAACTAACTAGCATACAGGCTGAGCCCTCCAAGACCAGCAACCAGAGCAGTAGTTCCTGGGCATCACGTTGGGAATTGCCTTGGAACAGAGAGTTCTGTTAAACGCTGAGTTGTTGAATTTGGGGGAAAGTCGGGACATGTGTTCCCAACTCGGCCAGCACATCAGAGGTGCTGAGAAACAGCACCAAGGCATTCGAGAAAACAGGTGTTGCCTTGGTTCTTCAAGCGCCAAACAGCACTGGGTAGCCTGCAGAGAGCTGGAGATGAAGTCTGGGAGGATACTTCAGTTCTGGGGTTCCCAGGGGCAGCGGGAGCTGCCCCTTACACAGTGCACCCTGCTTCACGATGCTAAGCTCCGTGGCGGTAGTGGAGCACAGCCCTGGGAATCTGAGGTAAATCGATGGCTCCTTGGCCCTCGTTGCCTTCGTGGGAAGGCATGGGTATACTATTAATGTTTTTGAAAGGTCTATTGGTGATGGTGACATGCTTCAGAGGTAAAGGTTCTTGCCGTGAAAATTCGTTAACCGGAGTTTCACCCCCAGAATCCATGGAGCCATAGAGAGAGAGAACTGTCTTTACAACGGTTGTTCTTTGATCTCCATGTGCACGCTGAGGCACACATACTATCACATACCAAATGATGTTGATGATGATGACAACGATGTTTTCATTTTATTATTTATATGTGCCTGAGTATAGAAATGTGCTTTTAAATTCTGGTGCCTTTAGAAGCAGGAAGAGAGCATCCGATCAGGATGTGGAGTTACAGAAATTTAGGAGACATCCAAAAAGAGTGCTGGACAGGGAAGGCAAGTCCTCTGCAAGATTACTATGTATCTTACTTGCAGGGCCCTTTCTCCAGATCCTAATTAAAATTTCTTAACCAAAGACGGGCTGGAACATGGTGACTTACACCTAAAATCCCAGCACTTGGGGAGGTGGGAGTTGGAGGCTAGCCTTAACTATGTAGCAAGTTCAAAACAAACCTAGGCTACTTGAGAATCGGCTACATGCCCCACCCCTACATACACAAAACAAACACATAAGTAAAAATCATTTAAAAAATTGAGTTTTCACTCTTAGGGATAGGATTTGGAACCTCATAAACAGACTGAGGACTCGAGAGATGGATAAGAGTGGTTGCAGCTCTTGCAAGGGACATGAGTTTGGTTCCCAGCATGCATTTCAGGTACCTCATAACCACCTGTAACTCCAATTCCAGGAGATCTAAAAGCAGATAACCTCCTTTTTCTTTTAAAAACACCTGCATGCCGGGCGGTGGTGGCGCACGCCTTTAATCCCAGTACTCGGGAGGCAGAGGCAGGCGGATCTCTGGGAGTTCGAGGCCAGCCTGGTCTACAAGAGCTAGTTCCGGGACAGGCACCAAAGCTACAGAGAAACCCTGTCTTGAAAAACAACGACAACAACAAAAACAAACAAAAACACCTGCATACATGCACAACTGCACACACACACACACACACACACATGGATTTTAAAAATACATCATAAAGAGAGAGAATTATGTTCATTTTGCTGTCTTGCTCTTTAAGCCCTGCATTTTGTGAGGCTCAATTTTTGCCTCCTCTAGAAACAGTGCTGTCATGGAGTCAGAGATAGGTGGCCCACCAAACGCCGAACCAAGAACCTTGACCTTGGAGTTTCTGTACTATAACAAGAGGAAGTTAACTGCTACATAAATTAGCAGGTTATCATTATAGAAACAAAAATAAGCACAGCAGAGCGGATATATAATTCTGAGAAAATGGGAGGAAGGAGTTGTTGGAAGTTTGAGAGATATTTTTGATTGATAAGCCAAGGAACTAGAAAACATGAATTGGCATAGCCACAATGTACATAGTACTCAACGCGTTTGGTGCTGTGCCGGTTTGAAAGAAAATGAACCCCATAGGCTCATAGGGATTGACACTATTAGGAGGTGAGGCATGGAAGTAGGTGTGGCTTTGTTAGAGGAAGTGAGTCACTGGGGGTGGGGGTGGGCTCAAGCCATGTCTAGTATGACAGTCACTTCCTGCTTCCTGTGGATCAAGATGTAGAACTCTCAGCTCTTTCTGCAGTATCATGTCTGCTGGCATGCTACCATGCTTACTACCATGACAACAAAACCTCCAAACTGTAAGCCAAGCCCCAACTAAATGTTATCCTTTGCAAGAGATGTGGTCACCGTGTCTTCTCACAGAAAAAAAAAAAGGAAAAAAACAAACAAATAAAGTACTTTGTGGGAGCCTAGGCAGTTTGAATGCACACCTTACGAGACCTGGATAGAGGTGGGCAGTCCTTGGGCTTCCCACAGGTCAGGGAACCCTGATTGCTCTTCGAGCAGATGAGGGAGGGGGACTTGATCGGGGGAGGGGGAGGGAAATGGGAAGCGGTTGTGGGGACGAGGCAGAAATCCTTAATAAATAAATAAATTAAAAAAAATAAAGTACTTAGGACAGGTGCTTCAAAATCTAACAACCACCTCACTACTGTAAACAAACAAACAGCAACAAAGTCACACTAGGTCACAAAGCAGTAAAGGAGGATAAAAATTCACAAAAATGAGTGACATACTTACAAATAGAAGCCACCTATTATTATCTAGCATGCAAAATTAATAGACATTAAGCCACAACGGAAAGAAATGACAATTTTCCCATTAGAAACAAAGATAGAACATGCAAAATACATAAGTGACAACCAGAACCTGCTCCTGAGGCCAGTAACCAAATTTCAACCATCAGCAAAGTTTCATTTTAATCAAAGAATAATTTTGAAAACACACACTAAGTGCTTATTTGTATCACTTTCCATGCACCCGTGACTCTAACTCACTTAAGTGAAATGAAAAATGGTGGTGGCGGCAAAGCCCTGTAATGCCAGGAGACAGAGGCAGACGTGTCATGTGACAGAGGTGTTCTTTCCAGAGGAGATGCAGCACACATGCTCAGACCAGGAACACAGAACTTTCGGATACCACTTAAGTACTACTTAGTGACCCAGTGAGTGAAATTGAGGATCTTTCCAGAAGTACAAGTGAGGGCTTACTGACCAGCACAGAAGTGACTCAAAAAGCAGCTGCATAACCAAAGCCCACCCAGCATGGGTGAGAGCTCACGGAAACTGGGAATGTGGAGCACACTGCACAGCCTGCAGACAGCTTAACAGCTGGAACAATAGCCATTCTTTGGGGGAGGGGAGGAGAAAGAGTTCATTTGGTTTACACTGCCAAGTCACAGTCCATCCCTGAAGGAAGTCAAGACAGGAACCAAGCAGGGCAGGACCCTCATGCAGGAGCTGATGCAGATGCCATTGAGGGGGGTTGCTTAATGGCTTGCTCCTCAGGGCTTGCTCAGCCTGCTTTTTTAAATATTTTTTTTCTGTTGTTTTTATTGAGCTATATATTTTTGTCCATTCCCCTCCCTTCTTTTAACCTCTCTTTCTGCCATCTCCCATGATCCCCGTGCTGCCAATTTACTCAGGAGATCTTGTCTTTTTCTACTCCCATGTAGATCCATGTATGTCTCTTTTAAGATCCTCGTTGTTGTCTAGGTTGTCTGGGATTGTAAATTGTAGGCTAGTTTTTCTTTGCTTTATGTCTAAAAAGCCACTTATGGGTGAGTACATATTATATTTTTCTTTCTGGGTCTGGGTTACTTCACTCAATATGATATTTCTAAATCCATCCATTTGCCCACAAATTTCAAGACGTCATTCATTTTTTTTTCCATTATGTAGTACTCCATTTGATGTGAAAATTCCCTCTGTGTGCTGTAATTAGCATTAATGAATAAAGAAAGTGCCTTGGCCTGTTGGTAGGACAGAACATAGGTAGGCAGGGAAGATGGAACTGAGGAGATACCATACATCCATTGCCGGAGACAAACACTGGTTAGAATCTTTGCTGGTAAGCCACTGTCATGTGGCAATACACAGATTAATAAAAATGGGTTAAATTGATGTAAGAGTTAGCCAGTATGAAGCTAGAGCTAATGGACCAAGCAGTGCTTTAATAAATATGTTTTCTGTGTGATTATTTCAGTTCTGGGCAGTCGAGAAAACAAATGCACCTTCCTCCTACATCCATTGAGTAAATGTACCACATCCTCTGTATCCATTCTTCAGTAAAGGGGCATTTAAGTTATTTACAGGTTCTGCTATAACAAACAATGCTGTTATGTTGAGCACATGTCTTTGTGGTATGATTGAGTATTCTTTGGGTATATACCCAAAAGTGGTATTGCTAGGTCTTGAGGTAGGTTGTTTCCTAATTTTCTGAGAAATTGCCATACTGATATCTAATGAGGCTATACCAGCTTGCATTCCCACCAGCAATGCAGAAGTGTTCCCTTTTCCCCACATTCTCTCTAGCACAAGTTGTCATCAGTGTTTTAGATCTGGGCCATTCTTACAGGTGTAAGATGGAATCTCAGAGTTGTTTTGATTTGCATTTCTGATAACTAAGGATGTTAAACACACACACACATATATGTCAGAAAAAAAGAAAGCATATTCAATAAATGGTGCTGGCATAACTGGATATCAACTTGTAGAATAATGAAAATAGATCCCTATCTATCACCATGCACAAAACTCAAGTTCAAATGGATTAAAGACCTCAACATAGAACCAACCACACTGAACCTCATAGAAGAGAAAGTGAGAAGTATACTTGAACACATTGGAAAAGGAGATCACTTCCTAAATATAGCCCCAGTAGCACAGACATTGAGAGAAACAAATACTAAATGGGACCTCCTGAAGCTGAGAAGCTTCTGTAAAGCAAAGGACATGTGAACAAGACAAAATGGCAGCCTACAGAAGTGGAAAACATCTTCACCAACCCCCATATCAGACAGAGGGTTGATCTCCAAAATATACAAAGAACTCAAGAAATTGGTCATCAAAAGAACAAATAATCCAATAAAGAAATAGGGTACAGACCCAAACAGAGAACTCTCAATAGAGGAATCTAAAATGGCTGAAAGACACTTAAGGAAATGTTCAGCATCCTTAGTCATCAGAGAAATTCAAATCAAAACAACTCTGAGATTCCATCTTACACCTGTAAGAATGGCCCAGATCAAAAACACTGATGACAACTTATGCTGGAGAGGATGTGGGGTAAAAGGAACACTTCTGTACTGCTGGTGGGAGTGCAAGCTGGTACAGCGCCATTGGATGTCACTGTGGTGATTTCTTAGAAAATTAGGAAACAACCTTCCTCAGGACCCAGTAATACCACTTTTGGGTATATATCCAAAGGATGCTCAATCATACCACAAGGAGCTGTGTTCAACTATGCTTATAGTAGCATTCTTTGTCATAGCCAGAATTTGGAAACAACCTAAATGCCCCTTGACTGAAGAATGGATACAGAAGATGTGGTACACAATGGAGTACTACACAGCAGGAAAAATGACAACTTTAAATATGCAGGCAAATGGGTGGATCTAGAAAACATCATATTGAGTGAGGTAACCCAAACCCAGAAAGACAAATATGTACTCATCCATAAATGGCTTTTAGATATAAAGCAAATAAAATCCAGCCTACAATTCACAATCCCAGAGAACCTAGACAACAAAGAGGACCCTAAGAGAAACATACATGGATCTAATCTTAAGTAGAAAAAGACAAGATCTTCTGAGTAAATTAGGAGCATCTGTACCATGGGACGGGGTTGAAGGAGAGGGGAGAAGTAGTGAGGGGAGCAGAGAAAAATAGCTCCATAAAAACAATTTAAAAAAAGAGCAATGAGTGCTCTTAACTACTGAACCATCTCTTCACTCCCTTTTTATGACATTAAAAAAAGTGATTTAATCATTCTCCTTCTGTTTCGTCACTGCTCTCCTGCTGCTACCTCTAGTTTCTCTTTATAATTCCCCAAGTTTAATGTTCTATGTATCCTTTGCTCCTCCCCATCCTTCCCCAAACAAAAACTCTATGTTGTGTGCCATATGCAGTTCTTAGAATGTAATGGTCAATCGTTTGTTTTGTTTTGTTTTTGACAGGATCTCATTGTGTAACTCTAGATTATTTGGCCCTCACTATGCAGCTATGCAGATCAGGTTGGCCTTGAACTCACAGAGATCCACCTTCCTCTGCCTCCCCGAGTGCTGGGATTAAAGGTGTCTGCTGTCACTCCTGGCGACTTTGTACCACTGTTTCTAGTTTAGATTTCTGGAGGCCAAACCCCACAAATGCCACAATACGCAGGCAGCAAACCAGCAAACGATAATTTCTGGAGCACCCACCATAGCAAGGGTCACATAGTAATTAAAAGTCGGCTAACTAGTTGCAAAATCATGGAGACAGACACTGGTCTCATCCTCAAACAACAAAGTATAGGTTTCTTGGGTCACCGTTACTAATGGTGTCTGTGCTAGTCTATCCAGCTTCTCGGCATCTTGCTCAAAGAATTTAAGAAGGGCCAGACTTTGAGGCTAGATAGATGACTCAGCAGTTAAGAGAATTTACTGCTTTTCCTGGAAAATCAACGTCGATTCCCAGCACCCAGGCCTGGGGGCTTACAGACTGCTTCCAACTCTATCCCCAGAGGACCGGCGAGCTTCTGCAGGCATCCACACACAAGTGGCATACAGCCACACAGACAACATAAAAACAAAAACGTTTAGTAAAAGAAGGCCCAGGGCAGTGCGCTCTAAACGACACAAAGCAGAAACCAAGATGGCGTTAGCGTTGGCAGAGAAGCAGCAAACTCTGAACCCTTGCTGTTACTTTTGTTACTTTTTTGTTAACATCTTTTGGTCCAGCACCCAGTCCGTTTTTGCACTTTAGCACTGTGGTGATATAGTCCAACCTACAGGTGGCGCTCTTCCTAGGCAGAGTTAGCGGGTGGTTCCAAGCCGGCAGAGAACGGTTGAGTTTCAGTTCTAAGGGTGAGGCAGACAAAGGCTTCTGGGAGCTGCTAGCCGCTCGCGCGAATTGGTTGGTTGTGGCGGATAACTGTCTTACACTCTGGGGCTGGGCCTTGGAAAAGGAGACTCCTCCCGGAGAGGAGGGAGAAAGTGGCCACAAGACCCAGGCCTTGCAGGGACGTGGCTTAGCGCCAGTGCCCGCCACTGGAGATTTGGGTGGTTCTGTGGACCACTGTGAGGTCATCTCACACATCAGTGGTGATTGTGGCATAACATCAAGCTGAGTTCAGTCTGGGTTCGAATTTGAAAGATAAGTAAGGAGCCCCAAATACCTTTATCAGTTGCCCAAGGGGTCACCGGAAGTACAACTATCTGCTCTGGCCAGGGTCCCTCCAGGACAGCACCTTTTTAAGGATACTTCGGTCTCTGGTGGTGAGGATGTAGATGAAAGCTAAATTTCTTGTAGATTTCTGCATTGGTAAGTCTTCTCATCAAAAAACTGAGAACAGGGCATGGCTCAAATAATGTCAAGATAAAACAATAACAGCCAACTCTATGGCTGTTTTGGATGGACCATCCACTTTGGACCCAGGCTGTCTGAAATGAACTAAGGAAACAACACTCAAAGTTCTTTAGAAATGCAGGTTTAGCTCCCCCCCACACACATGCACATACACAAACAAACAAAAAAAAATTACATCATAGTCATTGAAAAGATAGAAAGAAAGAAGGGTTCCATCTCAGATTCAAATATCTCTGTATTTTAGTTACTAGATTGCTTGTTTAATTTGTCATTAAGAAGCAAGAACTACCCTTTACTGTGTAGAACCCAAGAAAATCTGCTTCAATACATATATATCTCTCAGTGGAGACTTTGTCAGACTCATGGCATTCACCAATTATAGCAGTCTTAACCGAGCTCAACTAACCTTTGAATACCTACACACAAATTCAACCACTCATGAATTTTTGTTCGGAGCCCTTGCTGAGCTGGTTGATAACGCAAGAGATGCCTATGCCACCCGAATAGATATCTATGCTGAAAGGCGAGAGGACCTGCGAGGTGGATTCATGCTGTGTTTTCTGGATAACGGAGTGGGAATGGATCCAAATGATGCCATCAGTGTGATCCAATTTGGGAAATCAGGGAAACGAACACCAGAGTCCACACAGATTGGGCGGTATGGGAATGGGCTAAAATCGGGCTCAATGCGCATTGGCAAGGATTTTATCCTCTTCACCAAGAAGGAAGACACCATGAGCTGCCTCTTCCTGTCTCGAACCTTTCATGAGGAAGAAGGCATTGATGAAGTGATAGTTCCATTGCCCACCTGGAATACGCAGACACGAGAACCTGTCACAGACAATCTGGAGAAGTTTGCCATCGAGACAGAACTCATCTACAAGTATTCTCCTTTCCACACCGAGGGAGAAGTGATGACGCAGTTCATGAAGATATCTGGGGATAGTGGGACCCTGGTGATCATTTTTAATCTCAAGCTCATGGACAACGGAGAGCCAGAACTAGACATAACCTCAAATCCAAAAGACATCCGGATGGCAGATCTGTTCCAAGAAGGCGTGAAGCCAGAGCGACACTCCTTCTGTGCCTATGCTGCTGTTCTTTACATTGATCCTCGGATGAGGATTTTCATTCATGGGCACAAGGTGCGAACAAAAAAGCTCTCCTGCTGCCTGTACAAGCCCAGGAAGTACACATTCACGTCAAGTCGTTTCAAGACCCGGGCAGAGCAAGAGGTGAAGAAAGCAGACCAGGTAGCACGACTTGCCGAAGAGAAGGCTCGGGAAGCAGAGAGCAAAGCTCGTGTGTTAGAAGTACATATAGGTAAGGACATCTCACGGGACTCCAGGGTGATGCTGCGGCAGGTCCAGAATACAGCCATCACCCTTCGAAGAGAAGCTGATGTCAAGAAAAGGATCAAGGATGCCAAGCAGCGAGCACTCAAAGAACCTAAGGAACTGAATTTTGTTTTTGGGGTCAACATTGAACACCGTGACCACGATGGCATGTTTATCTACAACTGTAGCCGCCTGATCAAGATGTATGAGAAAGTGGGCCCGCAGCTGGAAAAGGGCATGACATGTGGTGGGGTTGTTGGGGTCATCGATGTGCCCTACTTGGTCCTGGAGCCTACACACAACAAGCAAGACTTTGCTGATGCCAAGGAGTACCGCCACCTGCTGCGGGCCATGGGGGAGCACCTGGCACAATATTGGAAGGACATCGCCATTGCCCAGGGTGGAATCACTAAGTTCTGGGATGAGTTTGGCTACCTCTCTGCCAACTGGGCCCAGCCCCCATCGGATCAGCTGCATTTCAAGCGCAGGAGGTCAATGCAGGTCCCGACCACCATACAGTGTGATCTGTGTCTGAAATGGAGGACCCTTCCCTTCCAGTTAAGTGCTGTAGAAGAAGGTTATCCAGACAACTGGGTTTGCGCCATGAACCCTGATCCTGAGCAGGACCAGTGTGAGGCTTTTGAACCGAAGCCGAAGATTCCTATCGGAATATTAAAAAAGGCTCGAAAGACCCAAGAAGAAAGGCAGAAACAGCTGACAGAGAATATTTGTCAACAGCAGAGGAAGCTTGAGGCCCTTGAGAAAACCAAGCCCATCTGTTGCCAAGGTGACCTGAAAAAATTACCCTTGGAAGTGACTTCCAGACCTCTCACCAAATGTGCCGCTCAGAGCCTTCAACCACCTTTGTGTGGAGTGAATAAGAATGCCCAAAGAATAACCCAGTCCATATATGCTCCTATACCATCCAGACAGCTCCAAAGGGCTTCTGTCTTCTGCACCAGCCCCAATTCTTCTGCTTCGACTGCCCAAAGGGAGACCATCCTGATCTACCCACCTGAGACATCCCCAAAATCAGTGGTGCCCCTGGTAAAAATTGTACCCCAGCCCACTCCTCTGGTCCAGTCCTACCTGTCAATGTCTGTAGTCCCTAATTCCAACCACCTTTGCAAGGCGGAAACCCATGAAGCCATGAAGACTCCAGTGCTGGAGAACCCAGATCCACCCGTAAATCCCTCACCAGAATGGTGGGGTTGTAAACGGAGTCTTGAGACCTCTGATGAGGAAGAGGCTGAGGAGAGAAGGATGGAGTCACGCAAACGGAGCAGGTTGACTGTGAAGGAGGAAAAGATGCCTGCAAACCAACTCTCGGACAGTTCTGAGGAGGAGGGTCCACCTGACCTCAAGACGGCTCAGCAGGATAAAGGTCTGTACGTGGAGGTGCGGGTGAAAGGGGAGTGCTACAAGGGTCATGTCGCAGCCGTGGAGGTGGGAGACAATGTGGTCTGGTGGAAGGTCAAGTTTGAGGATGCTCCCGAGGATATTACACCAGGAAACTGCTGGGTAGAAAAAGGCAGTGAAAATGTGTGGCTGACGAAGCTGTCTCCGGAGTATCAGAGCAGTGATTGGCAGCAAGAGGGTGTAAAGGAGGAAGGAGACACGGTGGACCAACAGGCTATGGCGTTAGAGGGGACCTCCACCTCTGACTGCTTCTGCACTGAACCCGACACCACTGCTCTAAAGGCCAACCACGAGACCAATGACCTCCTGGTCCAGATTCTCTGGAACTGTTTACGTTATTTCATGCCTCTGAGCTTTTCCATATCCAAGAAGGAGCTGGGTGCTATGAATTCAGAAGAATTGCTGTCTCTTCCTCTGAAAGAGTGCTTCAAGCAATACGAAGCCGGACTCCAGAATCTCTGTAATTCCTACCAAAGCTCCGCCGACTCAAGAGTCAAGGCGTCCGAGGAGAGCCTGCGCATCTCCCAGGAGAAACTTCGGGAGACAGAGGAGAAACTCCAGAAACTTCGGAGCAATGTTCTGGCACTCCTGCAGAAAGCACAAGAGGACCTAAACATCAGCACAGATGACGAGCTGGATGCCTACATTGAGGATCTCATTACCAGTGATGACAGAGAGACCAGGGGACAGATCAGCACCCCCTACTCAACACAGGAGCTTCCAGGGAGGCAGGTCTCATGAGCTGGTTTGATTCTTGTGCGACAGTGCCTCAGGGAGGGAAAGAGACTCTGTCTGATTCTTTGAATCTTCCTCCACTGAATTTATAAATACTTCTTTTTTAGAGATTTATTTTGTGTTTCATTTGTGTGTGTGTGTGTGTGTGTGTGTGTGTGTGTGTGTGTGTAGCCTGCATGCCTGTCCTGAAAGCAGTGACCTCATAGGCCTTATAAACCACCCGATGCTGATGCAGGAAGCTGAACATAAGTCCTCTGATGACCATGAGCACTGTAACAACCCAGCCATTTCTATTGGGCCCAGGTTTGTTTGTTTTTAAGAGACCATACTTCTGTTTTGTTTTGTTTTTTTTTAAGATTATTTATTTTATGTGTAAGTGTTCTGTCTGCATGTATGCCTTTATTCCAGGAGAGGGCATCAGATCTCACTATAGAGGGGTGTGGGACCGCCCAAGTGGTTGCTGGAAAACTTAAAGCACTCTTCACCACCGAGTCAGCTTTCCAGCCCAGAGGCCACACTTCTTTTTTGTAACTTAAGCATGTCCAAACCTTTCCATGTTCTTGGCTGAGAAATCTGAACCATTCAGCTCACAAAGGGAAGCAAAAGCCATTCTGAAGTTGGCACAGATCCTAGAGGATCACCAGGGAGCATTTGAGGGATAGAAGTGGTGAAGGTAAAGCTCCCAGAGCTGTGTGGCCCCAGGGGCTCAGATCTGCTGTGTGTGCTGGGCCTGAGCAGGGAGGGGAGAACCTTAAGGGGGCTGTGGCCAAAGTAGGCTCATCATCAGAAAGCAGAAAGACTCTTGCTGATGCCCTGGTCTTTTATCAGGACTGTGAGGGTCTGCAGGCTACCCAGGCAGTCGCCAGGGACAGCTTTCTGAATTGATGATTCTTGCTGTTCTAACATCCCATGCATCACCCAATTTCCTGCTGAAGGAGTGGTTTCACGAGGCTGCCATGGAGTCTAGTTCAGAAGAAGATGGCTCTGTCAGTCTGGATGACTGGGCTGGGTGGTCTTACAGATGCTGACCTCCCAAGGATCCCCCAGAAGAGGGGCAAGTGTTACATAGCCCTGTAGAGAAGGAGGCTCCATTTACGGCTGACTCGGTGAAGCTGTTTCCCATGGAAAGCCGTTGCTGCTGCTTTTCTGTATCTTCCTGTTGGGTAACACAATGCTGCCCTGGTGGAGTTAGGAGGCCAGGCCTAGGAAGTGCATCAGGCCTTTACTCCCAGACCAGACACAACCTCGCTAATCAGGGTCGATCTGCTTGATCTAATGATTCCAAATTCCCTCAACTCTTCTCACTCCTGTTCAGTGGGAATATAGAGGGGAGGGACCTAACCCCAGAAGTATTATGTCTGACTTTACTTCAGCACACTTGGTTTAAAAGTGCTTATTGAGTTCTGGGCTTCTGCTGTGTTTGGGGGAAGGGGGAGGGGAGTAAATGGAGAGAGGGAGAAGACAACACATGTAGCCTTTTGAGGAGAGTGCCATCCAGAAGTGGTCTTTTCTGAAGCTTTCTCCAACAGAAAGGTTTTTCTAAGCCGGTGGTCATGGCTCCTCCCTAAATGCAGCCCTCTTTTGAGCCCAACTAGGCAGGGTGTGGTCCATTGTTCATGAACCTATTATATTTTTAAGAATTCTTATATGGATCTCTCTTGTGTATGTGTGTGTGTGTGTGTGTGTGTGTGTGTGTGTGTGTGTGTGTGTGTGCCTGTAGAGGCCAGAAGAGTGCCTTGGATCCTTGCGGGCTGGAGTTACAAGATGCAGCTAGTTCCCCGAAGTGGGTGCTAGAAACTGAACTTAGATCCTCTGGAAGAACAGTATGTATTTTTAACCACTAATCCATTTTTCTGGCCCCTCATAAGTGTTTTCTTTTCCTTTTTTGGGGGGGGTGGGGTGGGGTGTTGAGAGATGGTTTCTCTGTAGCTTTTGGAGCCTGTCTTGGAACTAGCTCTTGTACACCAGGCTGGCCTTGCCTCCTGAGTGTTGGGATTAAAGGGGTGCGCCACCACTGCCAGGCTCATAAGTGTTTTCTTATCCTTGCTCCACATGCCCTTGTGGCCAGTGCCAACAAGAAAAAGCAGGTAAACTCCTTCTACCCCTCCTCAGGGACTGCCTCATTCTTTTCCTCATTCCATGAAGCCAAAAAGGCTACCACTCTTAGTGAGGGGAAAGAAAGGGAAAATAGACAAAGTGGGTAGATTCTGAAGAGTATTGACAAACACTGGTGAAGGCATGAAAGTAAAATGTGTTCAGATCTTTGTCCTGCCCTGGCACACATGGCGAGCGCTGAGACTTCTGACCAAAATGGGCATTGCCTTGGACCAGGGGAGTGATAATGTTGCAGGTACAGGCTTGAGTCTGGGAGCACCGACAAAGAGATCCAGATCCTTGCGTCATTCACTCGGGTAGATTTATCCTTCTCGAGAACTCTGCTGCAGCTTGCCAGCTCACAGCTTTGCCAGGTAAACAGCAGGAACCAAGGCTTCAGCTGCTTCTCAGTTCTCTGTGTAAAATTTTAGGTCACAGACCTCACTCTCCTAGAGCCGATACTAAATCTCGACATAATTTACCTTGTTACCAGATCCAGAAAGGACAAACTCACAAAGCAGATGTCAGTATAACTTCTTACCATTCCTTTGTTTAAATAAAAAGTGTTTTAAGACACAAAGGTTCAGATGTGAGGATCTAAGAATGTTTTAGGGTCTAAGAAGGTGTTTTAAGGTGTACAAATGCAAATGATAAAGATCTGATGGACCGATAATCTTAACATTAATAAAATCTTGATAAGCCATTAATCTCACCCTGGCAGAGTACCTACCACTATCATCATAGCCACAGGCTCAGGTTTTCAAATTCCCCTTCCTTGGTTGTTTCCTAACTATAGACTTAAAGGTGCTTTCATTGTGCTAAAAATTATGTCAACATTTTCTGGATAGAAGAAAGAGGGTTAATGTTTTCAAACAAAATTAGACATGTTTTCTCTGTAACTTTGAAGCCTGTCCTGGAATTAGCTCTTGTAGACCAGGCTGGCCTCAAACTCACAGAGTTTGATAGCCTCTGCCTATCAAGTGCTGGGATTAAAGGCGTGTGCCACCACCACCCAGCTTCATACTGCCGTTTTTAATGTGTGTAAAACTTATATTTTTTTTGCAAACTCAAAGAATTCTTGTAAGTTCCAGGAAGTCGACTTGGATTCACCTCAAACAGGCCAGATTGACCCTCATTTACCAGACCCTAAGCAGCCTAATCCTCCCTACCTTTCCCTGGTCTTGATACCCCTGCCCGGCCCACTTCTCAAATTACCAGGATCTAAAGAAAAAAAAATTTCTCTAAACTTAACCTTCTCCTCTGCTCTGCCAGCATCTTGTTAGATACAACAGGCACCGGATGGTTCCACATATCCTAGACAACAGTGAAGCAGCCAGATACCCCAGAATGTGGCCAGCATCCCAAGCTCTCTCAGGTCCCCCAAGAAGCTGATGCCCCCAGATTAGCAGGAGGTAGTCTTGAGAACTTAATGTCCTCATTTCCTAAGCTGCCATGCCTAACTCCTTACTTTTTTTTTTAAATAAAGAAGGGAGGTGTATTAGGATCCAGGAGAATCTGCCCCTGCCCAGTGGGGACCTGACAGAGTGCAGTCACCCTGTGTCAGGCATGGACGACTGGACCCTGTCCCTTTAAGAGGCAAAACTCTGACCAGTTCTCTCTTCCTCTTTCTTTCTCTGCATCTCTGTCTCTTTCTCTCTTCTTTCCCTTCCCCCACTCCCTTTATCTCCCCACTTGAGCTCTGTCTGAATGGCCTGTCTGTCGCTCACCCACTATGGGCTCTCACCCACCATGGTGTGTGTTGTCCCCAGACTTCTTGCCCCCCAAAGAGACCACCAGTCTCACCTAATTTGCAAACCCGGACCTAATTGAGGACAGCAAATGATTACAAAAGGGTGCAGAATTCAATAAGCATGATGTCATTATGCAAGTGAAGTATGGACACGAGTATGTTCTCAATTGGCCCGTTCCTATCTGCCCTTGCAGTATGTAGATGAAGCATTCTATGAACACATTTTTAATTGGTCAGTTCTTGTCTATCCCAGTCCTTATTGGCTTCTGGCCCTTGTCACTATAAAGTGTTTTTCAAAACAGCCTAGCATAAACAGCGTGATTTAGGCAGAAAGCAATTAGGTCACTCTGACCGATTTTGTTTCTTTCAGTGTGGCCCCACCCACCATCAAGGTTCCTTTCGCAAAGAATCATTACAGTTACCCTTGCAAAGGACCTGGGTATCCAACACCTCTTCTAGCTTCTTCAAGGCATCAAGCTTGTACATGGAAAACAGACATAAAAACAGGCAAAGCTTCCATACACTTAAATTTAAAAAAAGAAATAGAAAATATATATAAGGAGCTGGAGAGATGGCTCAGCAGTTAAGAGCACTTGTTTCTCTGCCAGAGGACGTTAGTTTGATTTCCAACACCTACCTGGTGGTTCACAATGATCTGTAGTTCCAGTTCCAGGAGACGTAATGCCCTCTTCTGAGCTCCACGGGCACTCAGCATGCACATGGTGCACATACATAAAAGCAGATAAAAGATCAATACTTAAAATACAAAGAATGAATCTCGCAAAAAATTAATAAATAATAAATAAAAATGTGAGTGTGTCTGTGTGCCATGTGGTCTTCGGAAAGTAACGTGATTATGTCAATCAATGACCCCAGAACGGTGAAGCCACAGACGTGCTTGTTTCAGGAGAGCCATCCTTGTATAGCTTATTCTCAGGAGCACAATTCCCTTGACAGTACAATAAATAAAAATATACTGTGGTTAAGATCAAGAATCTAGCCAGGCAGTGGTGGCACGGGCCTTTAATCCCAGCACTCGGGAGGCAGAGACAGGTGGATCTCAGTGAGTTCAAGGCCAACCTGGTCTACGGATAAGTTCCAGGACAGCCAAGGCTACAGAGAAACCCTGGAGAGAGAGAGAGAGAGAGAGAGGGAGAAGGGAGAGGGAGAGGGAGAGAGAGAGAGAGAGAGAGAGAGAGAGAAGAAGAAGAAGGAGGAGGAGGAGGAGGAGGAGGAGGAGGAGGAGATATAATTTATTTTGGTCTTACTGGCATGGCTATGGTTACCCCACCTGTAATGTCCAAACCCCATACTCAGAGTTTAAGAGGAAGTCCTATAGACTGAATCATCTTCCTTTTAATTAACTGATGAATGGCAAGTCACCTTGTACTCCAACAATGACCATCAATAACTCAGTGAGCTCCCCCAGTTAATTCCTTAGGTTCTCCTGCCTCAGCATCAGAGATTGGCAGTCTATCAAGTTCCATTTCAGCTGTCAATCTGTCTCCAGAGTTTGAGAGTGCATTTTATCTTCTCGTGTGTAGGGCCTCCCGTCTCACTCAGGTAGCCTAGGCTGGCCTGCAAATTACTGTATCACTAAGGCTGGCCTTGAACTTAATTCTGATCATCCTGCTTCCATCCCCTGAGAGCTAGGAATAAGTTAGCATGCTGCCAAACCTGGTAAGTTTGCCTTTCTGTGTGTGTATATCACTAGGGTATGTGTGGGGTTTTGTTCTGATTGACAGGTTTGAGTTTGTAAAGGACTGTTTAGTAAGCATGTCCTTTCCCATAAAGAATTTGGTTTTAATTATATGCATGCACAATCATAGGCAAATATGGTTATTATAGGATTTTTTCTTTCTCCCCGTGATTGTTCATTCTGGAGACCTGGTTTACCTTACTGTATATGCACCTCAAAGCAGTCTAAGCTGAACCGGCACACCGCCTTTAATTGCAGAATGTATTTGATCATAAACCAAACTTCGAAGTATTAATAAAAGGGAATAGTAGGATGGGGTTAAATATTGCTTTGTTTGGCGAGGAATGTGGGTGACGACAGTCCCAGACTGCCTGCCTCGGGTTTTCCCTGTGACCTTGGTGTGACACAGGCTGCTGGCGAAGCTGATTCAAAACTGGCCACTACCCCCACCTCCATTCACTTTTCAATCATCTCTGGGGCTAAATCTCCAGTTTCTCTGGATATTTAATAATGTTAACGTCGTCCCGGCGGTCTTTTAATTAACTGTGCTAATAGTGCGGGACATGGTGTGAGAGAGAAATTCTTCTCCACGGAGCCGAGTCCCTTCCTCAAAGTTCTCTGCGTGTGGCAGCCTATTCCGGAAAGCCTCACCTGACCTGGCAACTCTCCTTTGAGAGCAAGAGGTCGTCTCCCTGAAACACCAGATGTGAAGTTTTCTGGGTGAAGTTCGAGGGAAACAAGCAGAGGAAACTCTTGAAAAAAAAAAAAACCAGTATCAAGTTCTGTGTAAATATAACTAAAATCCTTCCGTGGGCGGGATCTGCACCCAGGAGGAAGCCATGCCTTCCAAGAGGTTGTGTGGTTGACACCTGTTGATTTAGCTTTCGGCAGCCCGATCTCCCGGGACATTGAGGACTTGAATCACAGGTCAAACAGAATTGCCGCAGGGCGGTGGTGGCGCACGCCTTTAATCCCAGGCAGAGGCAGGCGGATCTCTGTGAGTTCGAGACCAGCATGGTCTACAAGAGCTAGTTCCAGGACAGGCTCCAAAACCATAGAGAAACCCTGTCTCGGAAAACCAAAAAAAAAAAAAAAAAAAAAAAAACAAACAGAATTGTCCATCACCGGTTGATGGGAGGAGGAGGTACCCAGCTTAATTCGCAGAGTGTTCTTTTCTGGTGCGGCGGTTAGGTGCTTCGCTTACAGAGGGGAGTTGACTTTGTATATACTGCTATTGTGGCAGGAAAAAGACAACGGATTTCACTGATGCCAGGAAATGGTGAGTGTGGAGAAACTGTCCCGCCCACTTCATCCCCAAATACTCAGGTCCCCAGACCAGGGGAGATGGAGTAGACAGGACTCTGCTGCTGACAGCTGTGGCTTCCCCTGCTTCTCACCTCAACTCTGCAGTCTGCACGCCTTAGTTAGCTTCTCGGGCATTCTCTGACCCGCTTGGTGCTGCTTGGGTAATCAGTGGAGCCCCTGTGTCCTACCAGGCCCCTGTGTGCGCGTGGCGTGCGTGTGGAAGCGAGCCGAGCCTTTGCCAAGTAGCTTTGCTCCGCCCAGAGATCTCCCTGGCTTTGGCCGTGGCAACAAAGATTTGGGGAAGACTTCACAGTCTGGCATGTTGGTTTTGTGCTCCAGAGGTGGTATGGGCTGAGGAGCATTATCAGTTATAAAGACACGGGGGCCCCCGAGGCTGGTGCCGCAAGGGGCTGTGGTGGGTCCCCTTGGTGGGTGGGAGACAGACAGGCCATAGAGAGAAGAGTTTGGGTATAGAGTTTATTTGGTGGGTTATGGAGGGTGAAGGGAAGAAGGGGGAGAAGAGAGAGAGAACGAGAGAGAGAGAGAGAGAGAGAGAGGAGAGGCAGTATTTACATCTTCAGAAGAGAGATTGAAAGAAAGGCTGGAGAGGAGACTTGGGGAAGCGTGGGGGGGGGGGGGAGGTAGGGAGTGGGTGGAACTTGTCTCTTAAAGGGACAGGATACCCAGATGACAGACCAGACCAGCAGATTATAACATTCCCATCTTTTTCTTATAATAAAAAGGCAGGAAGTTAGGCATAGCAGGCTGAGGGAATTGGGATGGCAGATTCTCAAGACTGCTTCCTGCTTATCTGTGGGTGTCCTCTTGGGGGGATGCTGAGAAAGCTGGGTGTTGGTCACATCCTGGGGTAGCTGTGTGGGAACTGCAGCCCCGAGTTGATATCCCTGCCCCTATTTTAAGGTGCTTATCTGCAAGGAAAACATAATAAATTCCCTCTGCTCCTGGAGCGAGGGAAAGAAGGAATTTTGAATGCATGGTGACCTTCCTTGATCCCTGCCGGGGTCAGGCTACAGTCCCTTCACAGCCCCCTCCTCATTTGATGCCATGGTATGAAAGCCAGCCCCAACAGGACAATAAAGGAAGCTGTTCCACCTCAACCTCGTGCTCTGTGCATTGATTCAACCTGGACACCCTCCGCCGAGGCTCTTGGTTCCAGCCCGCGCTGGTGCAGCATATCTGATCACTTTACTCCTGTCCAGGGTTTGTGGTATGGAACTATCTGGTGTCTCTTAGACCTGGCATGGCGTTGGCAGAGCAGAGGACAAAACTAAGTTGAGGAAGAAAAAAATTCAAGACCAGGAAATTGAGAGGGGTGTATCTGACCTGTTTAAGGTGAATCCTTCAATTCAGCTTGCTGGAACTCACAAGAATTTTTTTGGGTTTGTGAAAACCTAAGTTTTAGATACATGAATTGTCTAAAAGGCAGCATATTTATGTCAGAATGACTGTGACAGATGTTTTTGCACTATGAACGGCAGCGTGAGAGAAACATTTGATAACTTGCATTTGTCCTCAGACCTTTATAGTTTGCAGGCACACACCTTAATAACTTGCACTTGTATATCATAAAACACTTTATTTAGAACATGTTAAGAAGTTATACTGAAATTTGTTTGGTGCATTTGTCCTTTTAAACTGACAAAACCTCTTAGCTGTCAAACTGCATCAGAAATCTTTGAGAAGGATAAAATTTTACTTGTATTATTAATTTAAAAACGACAGATAACTTACTTGGTTGTCTACCTAGAGCCTCTCCTCAGGGTCCTCCATGGTTGTTGAAAGTCGTATTTGCCTTTTGCTGTTGTAGAAGATCCTGTGGACTAGAAAATCTGTAGGAAGACAAGCCTACCTTGATCTGAGCAGCTAGGCTGTTGATTCCAGTTCTGTCCACATCTGGAGATCTTCAGTTTAGATGAAAGGCAATTTTGTCAGTGGTTAGTGCTTTCACTTGATGAAGCGAATTGTGGATGGATGTTGTTCTATGCTCATCTGTCTTCTGTCTTCTTTGGAGGAAATGGGGTGCTGCTACTAGAAGTCTGCCTGTCTCTCTGTTATGAAAAACCTTTTAATAATTAAACATTTAAATGCCATATTCCCCAGATCTCTGAGCAGTTGAGGGCTGTTTATAGGGTATATATTTAAAGTTACAACAACAGTATAGGATCTGCCTGAAGAGCTAGGTAAAAGCTTGAGTGTGCTGGCTTTTAATAGGTAAGATTTATAATTGTGGAAGACAATAAATAAAAAACTGCTTGCAATAGAAACTTAATGGTAGAATTGACAATACTGGAGAACAGCTTAATATATTTTAAAGCAGGGTTGGATTAAATATACAGTAGTTTTGTAAGAGATTTAAGAGTACATACCAATTTAAAACATGAGACTTATTGTTTTCTTAGTCTGGAATGAGACACAATGAACAGAAAATTATAACATTTAACAATAAACAGACAATTATAGCTTTAAATAACAGTAAATATATGTACATTTATATCTATTTGAATTTAAGTTCTATACACATATACACACAGAGTTAAAGCTAACTTATGTTTATACATAGTTAAGTCAGATGCATGCACATTCACACATTGAACAGGAGTTGGGCAAACTGGATGCCCTCTCAAAAGCATGCCACCTCACAAAACACACCTATAACAGTCAGTAAGAGGAATTTAGAGACAAAAACATAAGTAAACTGCAAAACAAGGCAAGGAATACTTCAGTAAAGATGGCAGGACTTGGTCACCTAACTGCCCTTAGTTAAAATGGTGATGAAGTCACCTCACATTCCTTTAGTCAAGATGGTGGTAAGGTCACCTGACCTGCCCTTAGTCAAAATGGTGGTGAGGTCATCTGACCTACCCTCAGTCGAAATGGTAGCAGCCATATGTTGAATGGAGAAACCATGTTTTTAGAGCCTCAGAGGGAATTTTAAACAGATATAAATAACAAGAAAGACATAGAGGCCATGTAGAATATACATTTAAAACAAAATTACATCCGTGTAGCCACAAAATTCACACATTTTTTCATACATGAAGTAGACAGAAAAATTAGCACTGTGAGCTGTCCTGTGGCTGAGCCACTGCACCACCAGCCATGGTGGGGAGCAAGGACTGAAACTGGAAACAGCTGTCTTGTGGATCCAACTAATCTTGCCTATTTCTGTGGGACCTGCAGTAGCAGTGGCAGGGATAGAACAGAAGGAATAAGAGCGAGAAGAGGAATACCAGCAAGAAAAAAAGCAATTACAAGCAGATGGGCAGGTGTCTTAGTTAGGGTCTTATTGCTATGAAGAGGCATCGTGACTGTGGTAACTCTTATAAAGAAAACATTTAATTGGGGTGGCTTGCTTACAGTTTCAGACATTATCATCATGATGAGGAGCTTCACAGCTTGCCAGCCTACATAGTACTGAAGAGGTAGCTGATAGTCCTACATCTTGCAAGCAATAGGAAGTCGACTGGCATACTCCACAGTATCCTGAGCATAGGAAACAAACCTCAAAGCCTGCCCCCACTGAAAGACTCCAGTTTAGCTGCTGTAACACCATTTTGCAAGGCTTTCACACAAACAAGAATAAGTTCAAGGTAAAGTAGGTACTCCTAGGCTGCCAAACAGGGTATCTGTGGTCAGATATCAGGCCTAGGAGGGGAACGAAAAGTTCTGGGAAAAACTACATGTGCCCTAGATAGAGCCAAGTCAACTATTATCAGATCTTCATGTCCCCGAGGAACTTGTCCCCAAGTGAACTCATTGCCTCATCGAACTGACCAATGGGATTCCTATAACCATGCTTCTGCTTCTGTATGCCTGCTTCTGCCTCCCGTTTCCATATAAAAGACCCCCTGCCAGCCTGAGGGCTCGCAAGTCTTCCAAATAGACCCTGATGCCCGCAGGTACCTGTGCATTTCTCAATAAAAAAAAAAAAACCTCTTGCCGTTGCAGCCAGTGGTCTTGGACTATCCCTTGGGTTTAGGGGTCTCCTCCTGAGGAAAGGTCCTCTCTGAGGGTCTTTCACCACAATGACACTCTTCCTCCAATAATGCCATACTTACTCCAGCAAAACCACATCTTCTAATAGTGCCAACCCCTATGAGATTATGGGGGCCAATTATATTCAAACTACCACAGCAGGCATTGTGGCCTGCTTATAATCTTATCGTTTTAGAGGTGGAGATGGGATACCCAGGGCAAGCCAGCTAACTAGACTGGCAGTGTTAGCTAACTCTGGATTTAGCAAGAGACATTATTTCATTAAATTAATAAAGAGCAAAAGACACCAGATAGTAACCTTTGGCCATAACATACATCCGCACATGCACACACAATTACTTATAAGCAATCTTAATTGAGGTTACTATTGCTGTAATGAAACACCAAGACAAAAAGCAACTTATAGGGAAAATGGTTTATTTTGTTTATGTTTCCACATCATTGTTCATAATTAAAGGTAATCTTGACAGTAGCTAAATAGGGTAGGAATTTAGAGGCAGAAACTTGTGGAGGGGTGCGACTTGCTGGGTTACTGACTATAGGCTGTTCAGCCTACTTTGGGTACACAGAACTTAAATGGGGTTTGTGAGCAGAATGCTACAATTTGCTTAATGGTGACATAGATCAATTGCATCCCTGGAGCTGGGGCATTAAGGATGGCTCACAGAGGCAGTGAACATACCTCCTCCATGTTGAATGGGGCAGTGACAATAGGCAAAGCTACAGTGTTAGTCCTAGCAATGCCTACTTATCATTTAAAAAAAAAATAAAAACCTCTCCTTGTCAGAAAATGACTACAGATACACTATAAGACAGATTCAAATGAAAAAGACCTCTGAAAGGGTCATAGTGTTGGGTAAATGAGGAAAGAGAAGAAAGAGTATAGACAACCATAGATAAAAGAAGTAAAGATAATAAATATTAAACTTGAATAGAGTAAAAAAATAAGCCACATAAAGATGGAATATACACAGAGATTCTAAACTATGTTATTATTGTGTTTTCTTTGGATTTTTTGACTGTTAATGAGCTAACAGCTGAAAAACATTTGATTCTGGGGCCTGCTAAGCTAAACCAACATATATATCTTAAAGGTATGTTGACTTCAAAATGATTCTAAGGATATGTTACTTTGAAAAAAAGGTTCTTTTGTTTCTACAGAAGTTGAGAACCTGTGGATTCCTTCCAAGCTAATGTGGTTTGATGGATTAAAACCCCTGAAAGGACTTCATGAACCCTAAAAATACTTCACCCAACAATCATCAGGAAGCAGTTTGGAGAAAATAATGTCCAAATTCCCAAAATGATTGTTTATAAATGTTTGCTTTCATTTGAAGGGGTGGATTATAAATAGTTAGTGGTTATAAACAAGGTCTTTCTAAAGAAAAAAAGGGGGTATGATATAAAAATGAATACATTAGTAAGACATTGGTTTATTGAAACAAATTTAAGGTAAATTTTGTTATCTATTTCTACTCTTGTTTAAAGTATTATTTATATAGCTCATTTAAAATATAATATATAATTAAAAATTACAGATTAATAGTCATTTATAGTAGTAGTCAAACTTGTAGTCATGTTAGTTAGGTTTTCTAGATATACAGAGATATATTTCAGTTAGATAGATAACCTTCAAAGACTTAAAAGACCTATAGAATATGGCATTAAAATGTGTTAAGAACTTAGACTTTTCTTGACAGTGAGACATGTCTGCTTCAGGCAGCACCAACCTTCAAGAGGTTGATAGGCATTGAAGAAACTTGTTATGTAATTTGCCTTCAATGTCAAGGCTAGCCATTTGGGCAAGGAACTGCTCTTACCTGGATTGTTTGATGGTATGTTGTATGACCTGGACATGCAGGACCCACACACACACACACACACACACACACACACACACACAAAAGACAGCTGAACTTGCCAAAAGAAGGTGAGACAGTACTTCAGGGTTTCTACTTCACCAAAGAAACTACCAGACATTCTGAAGTACTCAGGAGAAAGTGGCTGAAAAACTGCCAATACAGGCAAAGCAGTCTTTCAAATTCTCGTTTCACTGAAATGGCAGATATTATGGGACAATAGGATAGTGATGGATGCCCCAATGTTACAGAAGAACTTTGGGTGACTGTCTAGGCAGCATGATGTCTCTGTCGATTCTAGTGTTTTGGAAATTGCTTACAATGCACTTCTTATTTACTTAGGTAATATTATAGCCTTCTTGGGTCCATGATGGAGTTGAAGACAGTTATAATTATAGTTTTCCTTAGTTATAATAAAAGATAACTAAGATGTGAAACTTTAGACTCACAAATATAAAATAGATGATAGAATATTTTCTTCAATTTTGTCAGATACAAATATAGACTAAATATTGTAACTGTAATTCTTTTTTGATAACTGTTTATTCATATATAATTCTACTATGTTAAAGTTAAAACCTCCCTTTTTATTTACACAGGAAGGGGAAATAATGTGGGAGTTCCCTCTGTATGCTATGAATATATTTTCTTACCATTGGTTAATAAAGAAGCTGCTTTGGCCTATTGCAGGGTAGAATATAGCTATGCAGGAAAACTAAACTGAATGCAGGGAGAAAGAAAGTAAAGACAGGCAGACACTATGTAGCCACCCAAGAAACGAAATGTGAAGTAACAAACCATGAGACTCGTAGTAAAATATAAAATAATAGAAATAGACTAATTTAAGATGTAAGTGCTAGCTAGAAATATGCCTGAGCTGTTGGCCAAACAGTGTTGTAATTAATATAGTTTCTGTGTGATTATTTGGGTCTGGGTGACTGGGAAACAAAAGCATAGTCTCCTTTTACAGTCAGACTTCTGCTCTTCCTCTCTCAACGTCTGGAGTGAGTCACTATACTCTATGCAATGCTGGGGATGAACCCAGAACCTTCTGCGTGTTTGGTAAGTACTTAATCAACTAAACTACTTCCATTCATAGCCTGAGGAAATGTCTAATGGAAGCAGATGCAGAGATCCACAGCTAAGCACTGGGCCGAGTCCCTGGAGTCCATTCAGAGAGGGAGAAGGGATTATATGAGCAAAGGGGCCAAAATCATGATAAGAAAACCCACAGAGACAGCTGACCAGAGCTCACTGACTATGGACTAGAGAACCTGCATAGGACCAAACTAGGCCCTCTGAATGTGGGTGATGGTTCTGTGGCTTGTGCAGTCTGTGGGGCCACTGGCAATGAGACTAGGGTTTATCCCTAGTGCTTAACTGGCTTTTTGGAGCTCATTCCCTATGGAGGGATACATTGCTCAGCCAAGATACAGGGGGGAGGGGCTTGGTCCTGCCTCAGCTTGATGTGCTAGGCTTTGTTGACTCTCCATGGGAGGCCTTACCCTTTCTGAGTAGATGGGGGATTGGGTTGGAGAAAGGTGCAGGACTGGGAGGAGGGGCAGGAGAGAGAACTGTGATTGGTATGTAAAATGAAAAAAAAAAATTAAATAAAAAATTTAAAAAATATATTTTGGTGGTTCTCAAATACTTTTAAAGATTGCTGTGAACAATCCCCTTTCCCTACCCAAACACACCTGTTAAAAACAACAACAACAACAAAAAAAAAAAAAAAACAAAAAACAAAAGCAAAAACCAAAAAAGAATGTTTTATAAACCAAGTTGTAAGGCAGTTTTATGTGGGTAATTTTCCAGATTTGGCACTGGGAGGCAAGTGCTTGAAACTCAAAGGTTATATATCATTTTGGCCTTCACAGAAAAATTTGTCTTTGACAAGAATGCCATAGAACATAAGTTTCCGCAGGGGCAAATTGGCACTTTCTCCCCGCCCCCTTTTTTTTTCCTTCTTTTTTGACACAGGGCCTCACTGTGTAGCTTTAGACTTATCTGGCCTGGAACTGACTGCAGAGAACAGGCTGTGTTCAAACTCAGAGATACACCCCCCTCTGCCTCCCAAATGCTGGGGTGGAAGATGTGCACTACCATGCCAGTCTTTTCAATTTGGGTTTTATCAGAGATATCTCAAGTTTCCTGTTTTTATTAGCAAAAAAGACCAATGAGACCATGGGGTGGGGATGGCTTGTTTTCCTTAATTCTTCCTAGTCTGCCTCAATTTGAACATATTCAACTTAACCTCAACTCAGCTTTGAAGCTCGGTAACCTAGGTGTAGTACTCACTTTCAATTTATGAACTCACTTCAGCTTGAGTTTATGGAAGCAAATATTACCAAATGTGAAGAGCATCTGTATTTACTGGAAGGCAGTGTCCAGGGCATTGTTGGAAATACTTGAGGACGTTATAAAAACTAAAATTCATTCAGATGAGTGGAATTAACACTCACAGGGAAGCCTGCTCTATGATGAGACACATGACATACCTGAAAAACAATTCCGGCTTACCACGCAAGTGAGAGGACTTCTGTTAAAATCCCCTGAAGTCGAAGTAAACATGAGATGCAGCAATGCACTGTTGCGGGAGCTCCTTCCACTCCTCCAGCCAATAGCCACTGAGATACCAGCCCATTGGGCCGTGGTCTCTCTCCCTTTAAAAAAGCGGCCACTTCCCTTCTTGCTCTCTCTTACTTTCTGCTCCGCTTCCAGCGACTAGACTCCCTTTCTGGTTGCGTAGAGGGCTGTTGTCTGGGACGGTGATCTGTAAGTTTTTTCCCCTTTAATCATAATTCTAAACTGGTGTGGGGTTGTTTGTGATTTACGCCTTCGCCTTCATCGCACAGCTGTAACCCCGGCACTCCTATGACCACACAGGAGTCCTAGCAGTTCACGGGATAGCTATCATATGCAGCAGATGCGGGAGTTCTTGCCTCACTTAAGGTGGCAGGTAAAGACTGACACCCAGAGCTGACCTTGGACCTAGACACTGTTCTGTAGTCTATGCGTGTTCACACACGTAGGCCTTTAAAAAGTAGACAGTACTCAATTAATAGCAGGGACCAAGACCAAACAAACAAACAAAACCCGATTCTGTACATGTCTTTTTAACATTTTTTTTTAAATTGAATACATTTTGCAAACTGAAAAAGAGAAAAACCCATCTTTGAACCAATGAGCTCATGTTAGTCAGGGTTTTCCAAAGGAATGGAACAAAGAAAATTATTATAGAAGGCATTACTAGATTGTTGTATATGATAGAGGCTGGTGATCCAAAAAGGGCTGGCTGCACACCAGAGAAGAAGAAAACTTGGTAGATGCCCACTCCAAGAAGCCAAATGCCTCAGGAGCCCCAATCTGAGGCTAAAAGTTTGGAAACTCCTGGAGAGTCACTCAAATTGAGGCCGTGTTGAGAGGAAGAAGAAAATGGAGTCAGGTATCAGCAGATGATCATAGCAGTACTGACAGATTGAAGGGAAGGCAGGTGTGTACCCACTGCCTTTTCCTGAGACGCCTCTGAAACACTGCTGGAAGCTGTTGCCCACATTAAGTGTGAGTTTTCCCCTTCAGTCACTGTCCCACATGTCACCCCTGTGGAAATTTCCCCATTAAAATATACAGGTGTATTTCACCAGCCAAGTGGATAACAGAGACCACCCATTCCAAGTCCATCCTTCATTAATTTAATACCCAACAACATCCTATGTTATACATAATTTCTAAAGAAAGACAATAAGGTATTTCACCTAACATAATTTTCATGTACAAAAGAAAACATATTGTTTCCTTAGAATAGGTGTCAAAGTCCCCTGAAGAAACTTTATTGATTTATTATAACATAATTAAATATGACAATACATAGCAAAACCAATGCTGGCATTAACTCAATAAATATCATCCACAGTAAAGGAACACCCATGAAAGAAAACATGACCAGTTTCTTAACATATGTGTGCATATGTTTCAGTTTCAATTTCTGTTGTAGTGACAAATATGCAGGTAAAAGCAATATAAAGTAAAGGGGGTTTCTTGGCTCATAATTCCATCACCGTGAGGAAGCCAACATGGCAAAAACTTGGAGCAGCTAATCACATTACATCCACAGGGGGAAAAAAGGGCTGAGAGCAATGAGTTAATGCACGTATGCTTGCGCTCACTTTCTCCATGTTTATACACTCCTGGGTGCCAGTCAGGGAATGGCATTTCCCAAAGTGGGTGAGGCCTTTCACCTCACTATTCACTCAAAATAACTGCACACTGGCGTGCTCAGGGGCCCATCTCACATGTGGTTCTGGATTTTTTTTTAAGCTGGCTATCGACAGTAACCATCACACTATAAAAATATATATTCTTTTTGTTTTTAAGTCAGGTCTCACTATGCATCCCTAGCTTTTCTGGAGCTAACTATGGAGACCTAATTGGTCTTGAACTCATCGAAACTCATTTGCCTTTGCTTCCTGGTGCTGAGATTAAAGGCATATGCCACCACACCTACCCCAGTATATATAATCTTAACAAAATAAGACAGAAAACAATTAGAATATTGTGAGGTCCCACAGGTATACTATATTTGTAACTATCTTTTTCTGGTGGTATTTTGTATGTCTTCATCTTCAGAAAGCACTAAGAATCTTGGTTTTTAAATTTTTAATTTAAAATAAACTATAGCACAAAAAGTTTGTAAATAAATAAAAGCATCATGCCCCCAAATTAGCTAGCTCTTTACCTTGAAAAGTGACCTGGAATTCTACTCTTGAAGTATCTGAGCTATTTATTACCCTGTTTGGACTACTGAGTTGTAGCTTCCCACAGGTTTTGATCACCAGACATGGTAATACAAAGGGAATCCAGGAATAGTCTCCTGTTCCCCTTGTCCTAGTGCAGTTTGTTGCTGCTGTTGCTAAAACACTGACCAAAGTCAACTTGAGGAGGAAAGGGTTTGTTTTGGATTATACTTTATACTTCAGCACTAAGAAAGCCGGGGTAGAATCTCAAGACAAGAACTTGGAAGTAGGATCTAAGCAGAGATGATAAAGGAAAAGTGATTATTAGCTGGCTCCTTCTGGCTTGCGCAGCCTGCTTTCTTAGACAACATGGGACCACTACCTAGGAGTGGCGCCACCCACAGTGGCCCCATCACACTCATCATTAGTCAAGAAAATCTCCAGACACTTGCCTGCAGGCCAATCTAATGGAGGCAATCCCTCAACTGATTCTCTTTTCAGATAACTCTCATAGTGTCAAGTAGACAAAAAAAAATAACTGGCACATCTCCTTTGCTGCAATGCAGTTTCATTCCTCTCTGGTAGTGTTGAGCCCCACTCCTGGTAACAGTAACTGATTTTAGTTAACTCAAGGGCACAAGGAACCTAGAGTAAATGGGGATGGGTCACGGTGGGTGTGCAAGGGTGCCTTTGCCTGCAGTTCAAAGGAATTGCTGCTCCTCCTGGTAGTAGGACATCCCTGCGTTGAGATCAGTAGAACAGGAAGCAAAAGTTTGTGAGTTCCAGGGATGATTCCCCTGCCCTGACTCCTAGACCCACGAGAGAAACGGTACCACATTAGATGTCAAATTTAGAGCAAACCCATCCTTCTGGAGAATCCTGCACTAGGACTGTGAACTACCACTATAACTACATTTCGGAAGGACATTCCATCATTCAATCAACCAAAATTCTTCACAATAGTAGGGAACATGGTTAAAAAAAAGATACTACCTATTAACCCTTGCCACACTGTTTAAGCAAATTTTGGAGAATTATGTCATGCCACCATTTACATACAAGAGTTAAACTTATAAATAAATAGTTCATATATCTATTTCAAATAACAATATAACATAGTTTTTGGACATTTCCTCCAGGTTATGTAACTTTTGGAGCATTCTGCATAAATCACTTCGCATTGACCTTTCATAACGCACATGCGTAGTACTCCACTACCTGAAGAATTTTAAGAATTTGAAAACTATTTCTTACAACTTTCAACTTTCTGATGTTTCTGTACACGTTTTGATATTGGATGTATTCTATTCTTAGTTGTTCCTTTATGTTTGTTAATTTAACAATATGATTAGTGGCAGTCCTCACAACTTCATATTGATACTTGTTTTCTTCCCTAAACATTGTCAAGTTCTATTTATAGAAGGGACATGCAATAAGAAGGCAGTTTTGCATTCTACGCTTAAGAATTCTCTCTAGTATGGGTCTTTTCATGTATTCTAAGGGAACCACAACGAGTGAAGGCTTTCCCGCACTGCTTACATATGTAGGGTTTCTCACCCGTATGAATTTGTTCATGTCTTTGACAATCACCCAAAGCAGGAAAGGCTTTCCCACATTGCTTGCATGCATAGGGTCTTTCTCCACTGTGAATCCGTTCATGGCGTCTAAGAGAACTGTAACCACTGAAGGCTTTCCCACATTCCTTACAGTCATAGGGCTTTTCCCTAGTGTGAATCCTTTCATGGCGCTGAAGAGAACTCTGTATAGTGAAGGCTTTCCCACATTCCTTACATTTATAGGGCTTCTCTCCAGTGTGAATTCGCTCGTGTATTCGAAAGGTACCAGAAGAGATGAAACCTTTCCCACACTGTTCACAGACATAGGGCTTCTCACCGCTGTGAATTCTTTCATGATTTCGAAGGGAAGTGCGAGTGGTGACGGCTTTATTACACAAGTTACAGACATAGAGCTTCTCTCCCGTGTGAGTCCGCTCGTGCACTCGACAGGTACTTGAAGAAATGAAGCATTTCCCACAGTACTTGCATACATAGGGTTTTTCTCCACTGTGAATTCTTTCATGTCGGGGAAGCGAACTTTGACCAGTGAAAGCTTTCCCACAATACTTACAAATAAACGGTTTCTCTCCACTGTGAATCCTGTCATGGCGTCGAAGGGAACCACGACTAGGGAAGGCTTTCCCACAGTGGTTACATATGTAGGGTTTCTCACCAGTATGAGTTCTTTCATGTCTTCGAACCTTACTTGAAGAAGAAAAGGCTTTTCCACATTGCTGACATTTATATGGTTTCTCTATGGTGTGATTATTGTCATGCTTCAGAAGGTATTCAGGATACATCAAAGCTTTTCTACATTCCCTAAATTTATAGAGACTGTCTTCGTACATCTCATATCCGTATGGTCTATGTCCTGTTTGACCAGGGTTCCGCATACATAGGGGTGGAAGACCAATAAGTACATCTTCACTTAAATTGCTTTCACACAGCTTTATTCCATGAGGGGTTTTCTTGTTCACAACAGTACCTGGAAACTGGCTGAAGATTTTCTCACATTGTCTACCTTCACTGGGCCCATACAGTAATTCCACCACTTCATTTCTGTGAAAAGTAGAAGGCACATTACTCAAATTTTGTTTACAAGTTACCTGTGAGGAGACTTGGTCACATTGCACCATTAGAATTCTTGAACATGGGCCCGGCGGTGGTGGCGCACACCTTTAATCGCAGCACTCAGGATTTTAATTGTGTGTGTCTGTGTAGGTACGTGCACATAAGTGAGGTATCTGTAGAGGCAAGAGCTCAGACCTCCTGGAAGTGGATGGAGTACAGGTGCTTGTGAGTTGCCCAACATGAATGCTGGGAACCAAACTCAGGCTCTAATCAAAAACAGCACTGGTATGTATGTATGTATGTATGTATGCATGCATGCATCCTGTGTGTGTGTGTGTGTGTGTGTGTTTGAGTGTGTGTGTATGGTCATAGGTAAGTAAGTAAAAACGCATGCACCACTACCTCAATGTAGATATTGGAGGAAAACCTGCAAGAGTTGGTTCTCTTGATTCACCACATGTGTCCAGGGGATGGAACTCAGGCATTAGGTTGGTGGCAAGCACTTTACCTACCGAGTCATTTCATCAGTCCCTACTGTGTGTTATGTGGTTAATGTTATGTACATGCGGTATGTCATTAGAAGGTCAGGTGAGAAGGTCGGGCCTCTCTCCTACCACTTTCAATCTTACCCCTGAGACGGGGACCTCGTATTGACTATGGAACTCATGCCACCTGTCTCACCCCCCACCCCCACCCCACCTAGGCTGAGAGCCAGCAAACCCTAAAGACAGTCCAGGCTCCACTTTTATTTTTAAATGTGGGTGCTGGGGATCATTGAACTCAGGTATTAATGCTCACACAGCAAGTATTCTTACCACCTGATTCATCTATCTGTCCAGACCACATCATTTTAAACTAATTTTGTCTATGAAACAAATTTTATGTATACTGGATTATCAGAAAGTCAACCATATCCTGTTGTTGGTGTATCATGTCACCAATCCTCTATGAATTTTTATAAAATTATTTGAGATTTAGTTATTTTAAAGTTGGGCATATTTATTTGCTTTGCTTATTTTTAAAATTTCTAGTCATGGCTAGATTCTCAAAAACATTTTCCCTTTATCTTGCTGTATGTGTATAGGTGTTTTACATGTATGTTTGTGTAACACCTACATGCAGTGCCTGAGGCGGCCAGAAGAGGGCGTCCAATCTCCTGGGACTGGCGTTACAGCCGGTTAGGACCCATGTGGGCATGCTGCCAATCTAATCCTGGTCCTTTAGAAGAACAACCAGTGCTATTAACTACTGAGCCATCTCTACCTGTGATTCCCACACTCTCAAACAGCATTCTTCTCATCTAGAGCGGACAGATTACCTTAGGGTTCTCCTATAATGTTCATCATCTTCAATCCTCTGGCCTTCCTCAGTTTGTCCTAAAACACAGAGGCAGGAAAAGTCATTATGACGTCTCCTTATAATATTCTGTAAGTTCATAATATGACATACCCATGCCTGGCGTATTCACATTATCTTTCACATCCTAAAGCACTGAACGGCACTGGAGAGTGAGGCAGATCTGTTCTCTATCGTTAACTGAGGAAGTAACCTCATCCTTACCTATAGCAACGAGGTTTTTGAAGGTTTCCTGCATCACATCTGTGTAGAGTTGCTTCTGGGAAGGATCCAACAAATCCCACTCTTCCAAGGTGAAGCTCACGGCCACATCCTCAAAAGTCAGACAGTCCTAAAACATCCCACAGCAGGAGGAAGAGTAAGATTCACAGCACTGTAATGTAGATGTACTCTGTAGGAAGTCACGGGGTTCTGTGCCCTTCAAAGGTCATGGTACTCTATTCACCACACAACTCTCCTCCTTTACCCAGCATTTCTTGTATTGGACGGGAACTCTTTGTAAAAGAGCCAACAGCATAGGAACAGGAACACCAATTATGCTGCTGGATCCAAACGTTGGTACACATAGACTCTCTCCCTACAGTCCTGCCACTCAGTGCACACACAGCTAACACTAGCTAGGAGTCTACATCTCCTTAGGAATGACTGAAACCCGAGTATTTTTGCTGGTGTCTAGATCTTGCCCACTGGGCGGATCTCAGCAGGGGTCGGAGTTAAAATGTATCCATATAATTTCTGTACACAACATATTATTTCCTTAAGTTCCCTCTAAGTGTTTGAAAACTTCCAATATTACCACCAGAGGGAGACCACTTGATTCTCCTGCAAAGTGCCATCTGAAAGATGAATCTTTATTGGGTTGGTGTGATAATATTTATCACTTTTTTCATAACTTGTTATTTATGGAGTTTAATATATTTATTGTGCCTGCACTAATAGAAAACTTCAGGGAGGTTACATCTGGTTTCTTACAAAGTAACCATGGGAATTCTGGAGAGGAATTTACTAAGGTAATAACAAATATTACTTAAGAAAAATAGAAAATGCCAAAACAATATGAAGTAATAGGAATCGTGCCACAAATTTTAAATGGAACTCAAATGAATTCAAGATGCCACCAGCCCCATTTGAAAAGGTTACTTTTGCCGGGCAGTGGTGGCATATGGTGCCAGCATAGTTTCAGGACAGGCTCCAAAGATACAGAGAAACCCTGTCTTGAAGCCCCCTACTCCCCCCAAAAAGAAAAGGTCATTTTTTTCTTCAAGTAACCGCCAATAGGAAACCGGAGGTGAGACAAATAGCAGCCACCCCTCCCCTGCAGAAAAAGAGAAGGTGGTCCCCATACCCTTCCCCATCAACATGGGCCCCTCTCATTACTCTGCAGCAGTATTCAAATGGCAGAGCCCCATCTTCTCTGGGCTGGGTTAATCAACAGCCTGCTGGCCCCATCCCCTCTTCCCTGAGTATCTTGGAGAGGAGAATACAGCCAGAACAGGAGGATGAAGGTTTGTTGCTGGCAGCAGCAGCAATGGTGCGTGTCTAAGAATGAGCACAGAACAAAAACCAATACAGATGTCCAGAGGTAGCTTGTGAACAGAGGGAAAGATGGTACCAGGATGGGGGGCAGGGAGGAGCAAAAGAAGAGGGGTAAGGTTAGTTCTTTAATGCCCCACTGGAGGAAGGGGAATAGCATAAAGTAGAAACAGAAGTGGTGAGTTAGCGCCCCATCTGCTACAGCTGGAAGCCAGAGACAGCTACCTCACCCTGGAGATAGGTGGTAACTCCCATCTGTCACTGTAGGTAGGTCCCAGGTGAGGACAAGGTGGGTGGCACCAATATCTGCCCTACTTATAGTAGTCCGAGGGACTTACCCAGCCTAGTGAAGGATCCAGGTAAGGTGAGGCAAAAGTGACTGAGAATCCTATCTGGTGACAGTTTGGTGTGGTGGTGGGGGCAGGCATGCTGGGATCTAAGCAATCCCTGCACTATCAATCAATAGGGCTTGCCAGAATAAGATGGGGCTGGGGCCCCTTAGTCCAGGGAATGCTCTCAGGACCCTCATTGCGGTGCCTCTCAACCATGGGTCCCATATCAGATATCCTGCATATCACATTGGAATTATGAATCACAACAGTAGCAAAGTAGCAACAAAATGATTTTATGGTTGGAGGTCACCACAACATGAGGCTGTATTAAAGAGCGGCAGCCTTAAGAAGGTTGAGACTCAAGCCACTGTATTAGGGGAACCTCCTCTCTGGAGAGCGAGGTCATGCACAGACACAGACAACAAAAGAAGGATGTATCCCTTGGATGAACAGTATTAATAAACCTGAAACTTAGAGTCGGCTGACAAGGTAGCTTCAGCCCAACAAAGCCCATTGAATCAATTGGCAAGCAAATCTTTAGTGCCACAGTCAGTATCCACCCTAAGAAGACAGCTATCATTAGTCTTTACTCTGGAGATCAGCCAATCCATTTCAACCACATCTCAAGAGTACTGGTGGACATTCATCCATCCACATTGACTGGCTGGTGCCACATGGAACAGTTTTGGATAGCATCTCTGACACAAATATCCTGATAGGTTAGTTCTGCATGGAGCATGGATTGTGGCAAGGGAGACTAAAGAATACAGTGATCTGTCCTTTGTCTCATGAAGCAATACCAGATTATGCTGTTTTTCAAGAGATTGGGAACAGACTTAGAGACTTGGGACGACTGGCGTAAATAGAATACAAATAACCCAGGACAGAATTAGGTGCTTCAGTTGCTCACTTTAATGTTCTAGCAACTCAGTGAGGCTTGACTTTTTCCCATCATTTCATGACAAGAGTCAAAAGGAAAAAAAAAAAAACAAAAAAAAAACACAACTCCAGAGCAAACACACATGTATCCAATGCAGTCTACATTTTGCCAAGATTTGGTCAGTAGAAAAGCTCTGATATTCTACAAACTCAGTATGCAATCAAAGACCCAGATAGAAAATATACAATACTCCCAAGGCTGGAGGATTCTAATTTTTGAAAATCTAGAGACAAGTATTTCCTATTTCAGCTTCAGCCTAAGGTCATTAAAAACAAAACAAAACAACAAAAAACCCGTTCTTTCCTCTGTCCTTTCTACTTCAAAAAAAAAAAAAACCCTTTATTTTAAATTTTGCATGTGTCTGCATGTGTGCATGTGGTGCATGCATCTGAGTGCAGGTGCCTACGGAGGCCAGAGAGCTAGGGCCCTGCTGGAACTGAGGTTTCAGGCTGTTTTGTACTATCTAACATGGATATGGGAATCAAATGGGTCTTCTGCAAGAGCAGTGTTGTTGTGACTATATTCCTTATAATGCACACAACCTTTCCATGATGCTCACCCAAAGAACAAGATGACCCGAGGGGAAAACCCTCATCCCTTCCTTTACACCTCCTTTCTACCCCAGTGTACTTGGAAACATAAACATTACGCCCATTTCTGCCTATTTACTGGCTTATCGCTATTGCGATACTTTTCACAGCCAAGTCTTCCAATTAGCGTGCAAACTTAAAACCACTGTCACGAACGAACTAACGGTCAAAGGACAATAACAATGACGTCAGAGAGGAGCGCAAGTCTCTTCCTCCAACAGCGCACGCAGTTACTTAGGATTTTTTCTACTGAGCTGGGCAGTGTGAGGGGACGCCTGGACACGGGGAGATCTGAAGGTCATAGAGTTCAGATTTGTGCTTTCTCGGAAGGGAACTGGAAAGACTTCCCGGAAAACTACCGCTGCAGCAGAGCCAGGCACCCAGCCCCGCAGCAGTTCCCGCTCACGGCCCCACGTAGAAGCGAAAGCTCTCCCCAGGACCCCCTGGCTGTCACCACACGGGAGGGGGTTTGGTCTAGCGTGGGCAGAGCTGCAGACAAGAAGCCAGGTTTTGGTAAAACGATGGATTCCTGCCGCCATGGAGCAGAGGGGCTGAGAGCTCCTGCGAGCCCCAGGGTGCACCCCCGTGGACCGTGGACTTAACCCGGGGAGAACCGCACACCCCAGCCCCGTGCTCACCATGTTTCCGCCTGCGGCTGCCTGCGGCCTCACCTCCGCTCCTGGGGTCAGATCTTTCCCAGCTACCGAGGCTGAGACCCCAAGACTTCCTCCGCTGACACTAGGATGGCCGCGCCAGGAAGAAAGATGGCGGGTAAAGAACTTCCGCCTCTGAACTGACAGCTCCCCCAACCTTGGGCACATCTTACTTCTGCGTCCTAGGTTTCTAGCTGGCTCCAGGCCTGCTTCTGGTTGACCATTAGAACTAAACAGGAGGACTCTAATGCTGACAACACACCACCATTTGCAAAACACCAGGAAAATCAAGCCAGCACCTTGCAGCTGGAAGAGTTCTCAAGCCTCCTAGCCAGTTATGAGCCCTGTCACATCAGTATCGACCTGGGAGTCATGACAAACCCATTGGTATGATAGTGGAATGGGAGCTATGGTTGCAACAAACTTCTGATTGCATTTAAGCTCTCTTTCCAGGAAGGGATTCAATGGATGATGGTGTAAACTTGCTCAGAAGCCCATCAGTGGGGAGGGCATAGGCCCCAGGTGAGAACTGTTCTGTTGTTTTGCTACATGGACATAATGTCAGGCTGTCTTACAAATATCTGTGTTTGTGCTCATAAATGAGTGTTGCTCTCAGAAGATCAGTGCTGGCCAGGGAAGCGTCTGTTTGCAGCAGGTGATACTTACCACGCTGGTAAGTGGTCCAAGTGCTGAGAGGAAGTGATGTCTGTTACCCATCCAAGGCGTGGAGAGTATCACAAAGGACAGGAAGAATACATGCATTGGAGGGTGGGAAGTGATGCTGTGAATGCTGCCCTCTGCACACGATGAAGATGTTGAGCTCACAGACCTGCAGACAATGGGGCCTCTGGACATCAGACAATGAGGCCGCACCCTTCCAGAGGAGCTATTAAGAACTGGAGGCTTAGCCAGGCAGTGGTGGCGCATGCCTTTAATCCCAGTACTCGGGAGGCAGAGGCAGGTGGATCTCTGTGAGTTTGAGGTCAGCCTGGTCTACAAGAGCTAGTTCCAGGACAGGAACCAAAAAAGCTATGGAGAAACCCTGTCTCGAAAAATCAAAAAAAAAAAAAAAAAAAAAAAAAGAACTGATGGCTTGCTGGGGCGGAGTCTCTGTCTTCAGAGCTATAGCCACAGATAACCTGGCCATGGTACAGAAAATTATAACTCTCACCTATGTCAAGTCAACTAATAGTAATTAGGGTCACAAGATCGCAAACCAACACAGACAAAAGGGAAAGTCAGAGGGGACGTGCTGAGACCTGGGTTCAGCAGAAGTGGGATGGGGATGACTGAGTGTAAGGGTGGGTGAAAAAGATCAAAATACATGTATATGAAATTGTGGAAAGTACAAATACGAAAAAAATAAATAGTAATGGCCAGTATCTGAAGGAGGTGTGTTCTAAGGCCTGCAGTGGAGAACAACAGTGGCTAGTAGTTAGCCTGATATATACTAAGGCTTCCCTACTCACACATACGAGAAACTCTAATTAGCTAAGGAGACCCAAGAAGAGGTTTACAACAGTATGTAACAGTGAAACAGAACTATAGCAGTGATAAACAACGAGTCAGTTTCTGTCTCAACGTCACAGTATGCCACACTCATCTTTCTTCTTCAGCTGATGTGACGTCACATAGCTGTTATACAAAGAGATTATAAGAAGTGAATTATGGACTAGCATGTACTTCGTGATATTACTCAGAACTACCCACAATTTAAAGGTTATGAATATTTACCTCTAGAAATTTTCATTTAATGTTTTCAGACACCAGTTGGACTGAAACCGCAGAATCCATACTGCAAGCAAGGATACAGCATAAGTCAGCTGAACTTGCTGGACATATTGGGACAGCTCGACCGGAATATATTGGCCATGCTCAAAGTCCACAAAACTTGGACAGATTTGTTGGAAACCCTTTGGGAGGTGAAGCAAATGCTTATGCTGTCATGCATCGAGCAAATATCCTTATGTCTGCCACATAACTGTGCTGCATGCCGGTGGAGCTGCATCTCTGTGGTCTCCCGAATGACCATTCTTCCATGGACCCTACATGCACGGTATTGCTGAAGACTGCAACAGCCACAATTTGTCTGGGCTTTGTCCTGCTAGGAGTCTCTGTGATAGCTCTCCTCCCACCAGACAATTTTGCCTTGGCCTTAGGAATGTTGGAAAGATTTCTTGGAATATACATGGAGAAGTCCACTCTTCTCTCCAGCTTTTATACTCTGCAGACCTGGAGTATTAGAAACACACAGTCTGAGATTTGTTTGTGACTTCTCGTCAGCAGACAGAGGGTAAGTCCTGGCTCACTCAAGTACAGCAAGGAAGAACCAGATATACTGTGGCCTTAGCCTCAAGGTTAGTTGGTATCCTGGGCTCCCCTCCCTCGATGTTAAACTCTTCTGCGTCGAGGGCATGACATAGTGATACATCTCTATAACCTCAACACTCAGAAGGCTGAGGCACGACTGTTATTTTGTGGCCAGCCTGGGATATATAAGGAGATACTGTCTTAAAATAAAACAAACAAAAAAACCCAACATGAACAAAATAATCCATACATTTGCAAATATGGGAAGGGGAGCTTTGAAAAAATGACCTCCCTTGTAGCCAAATCTACCAGGTAAGGTGACTTGGATACTACTTGCTCTTCTCAAAATATACTGTATTTATATTTTATATACTTAAGCTGAGAATGTTCCAGATCTTGACATGCCACTTCCTTTTTGATTACAGTAACAGTGTTTATGTCCTTTCTCATCTCCTGCATTTCCTTAGAAGCCAGCTGTCAGGTCCAAAAGAAACATGGAACAAGTCTCACCCTGTATCCGGCTCTCCCAGCACCTATATCCCCACCCCCTATCCTAAACCTCTGCAGCCCAGGGGCTGGGCTTCCCTTCCCTTCCCCAGCTTCTGATCCTTTATAAGCCAGCCAAGCTGGCCACACTCTCTTGGTTCCCATGTGCTCTCTTGGGCTCAGCACCTTGCTGGTTCACCCTTGTCTCCTTGCCCTCTTGGCTCTCTTCTCTCTCTCCCTCTCTTGATGTCCCCCCAACCCCTGCCCCACACTCTTTCCTCTCATGGTTTGGTTCAGTCTGGACCCTCCCACATGCCTCAGACTAAACTCTCCATATCTAAGATAAAATTCTTGTACTCAACCATCTTGGAGCAGTCCTATCTTCATTTTCACTAACCAGTAACGGAAGCGGTGCAGCTACCCAAACACTAGCTGAGACCATTTATTCCAAATATATGAGCTCATCTGAAGTTCTGTTCTCTAGACTGTCCTTGGACACAGAAATAATCCAGTCTTTTAGATGCTTGTGATGAGGATGGCAATTTCCCGTTTACAACCAGACGTCCTCACTTCTGATTTAAATCTCATCACTATAGCTTCGCTGTCCATTTCGTTGCCAACGTTCTGTTGAAGGGAACTGTGTTGGCTAGCTTTCATCGCCAACTTTACAAAATCTATAGCTACCTCGGAACTAAGACTAGTGTGAGACTGACCAAATGGGGTTGGTCTGTCGTCATGTCTGTGAGGCGGTGTCTTGGTTGTGTTAGCTGATGTGAGGAAATCCAGCCCAAAAGTGGGTGGTGCTAGTCCCTGAGTTTGGGTCCCAGACAGGGTGAGAGATGAAAGGGAGCTAAGTGGTAGGCATGCACGCATTCATCTCTCTGCTCTTGACTGTGAGTAGTATGCGATGTGACATCCCATTTTAAGTCCCTGCCTTGACTTTCATGCAGTAACAAACTGTAACCTGGACTCAAGAACTAAGTAAACCATTCTCTCAAGTAGCTTGTCTTTATTATTATTATTATTATTATTATTATTATTATTATTATTATTATTATTGAGAGGGTTTCTTTGAACATCCCTGATTGATTTGGAACTTGCTATGTATACCAGGCTGGGCTCAAATTCAGTTTCAGAGGAATATTGTCAGTCATGGCAAAGAAGACACAGCAGCAGACAGAGATGACACGGGGAAAAGAGCAGGAAGCTGGCTGGTCATAGCACCCATACTCAGGAAAAGGAGAATGGAGGAAGTGGGCAACACAATAAAGTCTCAGCCCAGCTCCCCATTCCACTTTGTCCAGTGAGTCTTCACCTCTTGAAGGTTCAACAACATCCCAAAGAGTACCACCAGGTGGAGATCAAGTGTCCTACCATGTGAAGTATGGGGGACATTTCACATTCAAATCACAATACTCTTTCCCACTAAGGTAGTGTTCAAATCAAAAAGGCACTCTGATGCTTACCTCAATTACTGTTTTTTTGGAAGTGACTTCCTTTAGTATTTCAAAGGGGGACATCAGAGTGGACTAGATTGTTATTAGATCCATAGGAAAAAGCCACCATGAGACAGCACTGAGTGTACAAATAATTGAACTATTTCATAACCTGGGGAAAACTTCAAGGCTTGAAGAAAGTGGCTGATATCACTTCGTACTGGATGGAGAGATGGCTCAGTGGGTAAGGATGCTTGCATAAGCATGGGGACCTGAGTTCTGATTCTAGCATGTGCCCTTAGAGGGGAAGTTATGTGGAGGAGCTGAGACAACACTACTGACTCCCATCCTCACTTCAGGTACAGCAAGACTCATCTACTTGTCTGGCCTCTCCAATACAAGTGCGTATAACACACACACACTGCCTATCTGTCTCGCTATCTGTGTATCCATCCATCCATCTAGCCTATCTAGATATCATGAACTTGAATTCCCAGCAGCTGTGGTAACCTGCAAAATGTGCGTACACACTATTAGGCTCATCAACATCTTTTTATGGAGGGGAGAGAGACTTCTGCGAAATTATAGGCCATTAACTAGTAACTATAGAGGAAGGACCCATGAGACTTATCCACTCCTCGAGGATCTGTATGTAATTTAATGGTTGCTAGGGGAGGAAGAGACATTTCTTTTGATGGGAGAGAAACTGTTGCACTAGTTGAGAAAAAGAAAACAGATCCAAGGGAGTAGGAGAGACATAAGAATGTAATGAGGATTTCTATGAATTTGGGGCTAGCCTGGTGTGCATAGCTAGTTCCAGGCCAACATAGGGTACTTGGTAAGAATGTGTTGAGAAATGGGGTGTAATAGGGTTCATTTGATTGAAAGTATAATAAAACATAAAAATGCACTTGTAAATCTTCAAGTGATGCTAAACGGATGCACCCCAGACAGCTGGGTTTCAAAGTAACAAGAAAGCTCAGTTCCAGACTCTCGTGTCCACACTCAGAATTACATACTACATGTATGTGCGGGGGTTTGAATGAGAAGCCTCCTCCACGGTCTTAAGCATTCAGGCACCAGGTTGGTGGAGTTGTTTGGGAAGATTTAGGTGCATGGCTTCTCTAGAGGAAATGCATTACAGGGAATTAAAAGCCACCCATCATTTCAGTTTCACCCTCTCTGCTTCATGCTTGCACTTAAAGACGAGACCTTGCTTCCTACTCTTGTTCTGTGCCTGCCACCAGCTGCCATGCTTCCCAGCTACTATGAACTCTTATTCCTCTGGAACCATAAGGTTTTTCTGTATGTTGCATGTTGCCTTGATCACGGTGTTTTATCACAGCAAGGGAAAAATGACTAATACAACATGCAGGGCAACAACTAAATTAGCGAAATGCATTGCACCTATGCTTTTTATCTTTAGTGTTTCACGACAGTCTTGCAGGCTAGACTGACCAAAGCACCCCACACTGTTCATAAACACACACAAACAAGTGCTGGTACAGAATTAGTGTTGGATATGGCAACAGAAATGCTCAAGGATATCACCCTGACGTATTTACACATTGAATATGCACAGAGAAGAAAGAAACCCCAATTTATTTCTGAGACAGAGTATCCTTTCTGTAGGCCAGGCTGTCCTTGAACTTAAGAGACCTGCCTGCCTCTGCCTCCCAAGTGCTGGGATTAAAGACATTTGTCGCCACTGCCTGCCCTATGATTAGACTTTTTTGAGATAGGGTCTCATTATGTAACCCAGGCTAGCCACAAACTTGTGTTGTTCTTTCTTTTCAAGAGTTGGGAATACAAGCTATACCACTACAGCCTTCTTGGCTGTGATTTCAACTTCCCAGATGACTGGGGACTTTAGACATTTGTACATGGCTGTTAAGAATATTTGGCTGAATTTCCTGACATCTTTATTCCCAGCACTCAGGAGGCAGCAGCAAATAAATCTCTATGAATTCCAGGCAGCCTGGTCTTCATAGTGAATTCCAGTCAAGCAAATGAGACACTCTCTTAAAACAACAACAAACCCATGTGAATACCCTAGTTTTGGTATTAGGTGTCCTCTAGGCATCCTGCAAAGTATTTATTCCATTCACATTTTTTTCTTAAAAATTTTCTCTGCCACTATACTACATACATCCCCAGTTCCTCTTTTTTTATTTTAAAATACGCACTTTCTAAGTTATCCAAGCTGGTCTGGAATTCATTTCGTAGCCTAGACAGACCTTGCCCTTGCCGTCCTTCTGCTTTAGTCTCTTGAGTAGGTGGAATTTCAGGTCTGAACCAATGGACTAGTCTGGCTTTGAACTCACAGAAATTCACTTGTCTCTGCCTTCTGAATATTAAGATTAAAGACATGGGCCACCAATTCAGGTGAAACCAGGCAATTTTTATGGTAATCAGTAAGCAAAAATTAAGTGAATATGGTTCCCGTTATTTTGCTCAATTTTTTTTAATTCAGTGAAAGTTATAAGAACAAATCACTGTAGAAGAGGTTCATAACGTATTATAATGCACCAGAAAACTTGGCTAGAATTTGGAATTTTTTTCTTTCTTTCTTCCTTTTTTTTTTTTGTTTGTTTGTTTGTTTTTTCGAGACGGGGTTTCTCTGTGTAGCTTTGGAGCCTGTCTTGGAACTTACTCTTTAGTCTATTGGCCTCGAACTCACAGAGATCCGCCTGCCTCTGCCTCGCTCGTGTTGTGATCAAAGGCGTGCGCCACCAGCACACACAGATTATGGGATTTCTTAATTGATTTCCAAATTAACTAATCAGAAAGCATTGACTACATCACTCTTCTTTTTCTTTTACAAAGTCTTACAGCTAGCTCAGGCTGGCCTAGAACGTGGGATTCAGTCCAAATTGGTCTTACTCATGACCATCTAGCATGTGCTAACATGCTTAACTCTACATACTTTTCAGGAGAGGATATTGCAGCAAAGGCAAGAGAAGGGAATTCTGCAAGAGTTGGGGCAGGCCCTGGGTTCCGTCACACAGAGAGCAGAGGAACCTGAGTCCCGTAGCTCCCAAAGCAGGGGCGGTGCAGACCAGCGACTCCTTCACTCGCCAACGTTTACCATGGCTGCTTCTTGAGTCTCTTTGAAGTTTCAAAACCGCCAGAGGCTTGACCATATTCCCGCCCCTCTAGGCTAGCCCGACAGTGCCAGAAAGAAAGATGGCGGGTGAGGAACATCCGGTCGGCCTTCCGGCATTCCTGATTGGACAGCTGGCCTCAAGGATACTCACCGTGTCTGAGCCCCGGGCTCCGTGAGGCCCTTAGGGATGCTTCCGGTGTGAACGGCCACCCGTAACTCCCTCACTTTCACCGGCACAGCCGGCTAAGAAGAAAGATGTCTGGTGAGGAACTTCTGCTCCATCAATCGGGGCTTCTGATTAGATAGCTCGCGCTGCGCTCCGCGGTACTGATTGGATAGCGGTCAGAGCCCACCCTCTACGCTGTGCCTGGTGTAAGCTCTGATTTTAAGAAGCAGGTCTCAGCGACGGTTCTCATGCCCCAGGCAGAAATCGGTCTATCCTGATAGCTAACTGCATCGAAGCAGAATTTTCACTTGGTTTTCCCAAAGAAGGGTTTTCCTGCTGCTTCCTCCTGGAAATGAGGTCCCGAGTCGACTTTTTAAAGGTCAGATTTAGTGTATACCACGGACGTAACCTTAGAGAAAGGGTTCCGAGATCAGCCACATAGAAAAAGGGCTGCCAGGCAAGGGAAAAGAAGAGAGGGTATCTGACGCGCTCAAGAAATTTGAGATAATGTATCTTGCACCATAGCAGAAGCTTTTCCCTACCTTATCACTGAGTCTACACATTTTCGGTCAAGAAAAGAAAAACATGCCAAGAGGATATAGTTGAGGTACATGAAAAGTGTAATTACATAGTAGCATCATAACGTCCTTCAGGAGCGGAAGAACCAGTTCGTTTGCTCTGCCAATTAAATCTGTTCTATTAGAATTTTAAAAACAAACAAACAAAAAAAAAATCCAGGGAAGCAAAGCTTTAAGTCACAGCAGCTACTGGAGTAGAAGAATGGGAAAAAGAAGAAAAATAAAGTCGTGCCATTTGAATTTTGCCTACTTGGAGGCCAGCCACACTGAGGCAGACAGTTATGTGGCAGGGAGGGAAACTATGGGGAAAGCAAGCAACCCAAAGTAAGAGACTAGGACTTAAGACAGATTTCTGACAGGCAGACAGGAAGAGGGACCACAAATAAAAAAGACGGCAAACTTCCAGCTTTTTCCTTATATTTCTACATACAGACACACGTCTAAAAGGCCTAGCAGGCTTTTATTCCTAGGGCTACTGCCTGTAGACAGGTCCTACCAACTCACAAACACGGATCAGACATGTTTACTCCAAAGTGTGGGCCTATTTGATTCCCTGTCTTTGTTCAAACTGAACAACTCTAAGTTAGGAACGACCCTTCCAAGCTTTCTGATTCTTACCCCTTTGCTTTGCAGAGGGTCTTTCTGTGTGCACCACCCCCAAATACCCTAACAGGTTGATTCTGTCTGCAGTTTTTGGAGATTTCCCATTGCTAATTATTGCACTTGAGAATTTTCTTGACTTTTAATTCTTTTTAAAAAAAATTTAAAAAGATTTATTCATTATGCAGCCAGTTTTCTTCACTGCTGAGCCATCTCTCCAGCCCCTGACTTTTAATTCTTCAACTGGCAGAGAAAACAAACCCAGTCAAGACACCTAGAGGATAGCAAAGGTACTGGGAAAAGCATACTTAGAGCCTGACCAGTTGAAGAAAAAGAAAGAAAAAAAATATATATACCTTTCTCAGAAAGGTGACCTGACCCAACTGAACCTCAGGGAGGATGGCAGGCACTGCACTAGGGAGCAGGAATTCTGGAGAGGAAAAGCACAGCATCTTGCTAGAGAGATACTTATTCTACAGATCTCTTTAGCATGGCTTAAGATGTTCCTGCCTTCCTAGGAATGTTCCTACCTTTATGAGATATGGTCCATTGGTCAGGTTATTGACAGGCCCAAGTGGATTAACTCTTCTATATTTTGGATAGCTTGGAATATTAGGTCTCCACTAAGACCAGATATCTTATCCTCTTGAGTAGAGAGAACTAGTTTTCTCTTAATGGCCTTTTTATTGGTGCTGTTTGGCTCTGAAGAGGTAGTCCTAATACTATGTAGGAGATGGGCTGAAGTAGGGGGATGGTTATAATGAGCATTTAGATAGCTATATCGTTCTAAAGCTGTTCCCTAGGAGAGATTATTAGTGACTGGACTGAAGTTTTAGTTTCGACCTTTAGGTAGAGAGAGAGGAAGTGAGAAGGAAAGAGTTCTAGGCCCAAATGTCACATTTACAAGCTACAGCATATGACAACCACCACTACACGTATGATTTTATTCACCAGTTCTGTGTACATAATAGACAATTTCTTATATATAAAATTGATTCTTTCAAGATATCTAGAAGTGCTCGATACATTTAAAAGTAGCAATGGCATAATAGTTTGTGTAAAAAGCTTCTAAAATTTTGGAGATACTTAGTTTGGAAACAAGTGTTAAACCCCCTTTGAGACAGTGCATTCCCTGTATTTGGTGAGTTTGGGGAGGCAGGTGGTATTTTGCTAGTATGTGCTTCAAACTTTCTGCACCTCCACTGTGCTGCATGCTATGGATAGATCACTCGGTTGTACTCCATGCTGAACAAATGTATCCATGATAAACAAATCCAAATTTTATAATATCTGGTCTTTAAATATTAAAGGGATTGACATATGCATGGCAAAAGTAGTTAGTAAGCTAACACTAAGTCTACATTTGGTTAAAATTCATACAAAAAAGCTATGTTTCAAACAACTCAGTATGGTAGGCATAGTGACACGTACCTGAAATCTCAGCAGGCAGAGGCAGAGAGAAGGTCACAACCTCAAGCCCTGTGCAGGCGATGTATAAAGACTGTCTCAAAAACCAAAGAGGGAGAGAAGAAAAGCTACACTGCTTTCATTATGTTTTAATCATTACTTAATCTTTTTCTTTTCTCCCTTACAATAGGTCTCATTAAATAGCTCTGGCTGACCTAGAACTCTGCCTCTGCCTCCCCGGTGCTGGGATTTAAAGTACTCACCACCTTCCCCAGCATCATTGTAACCCTTTTAAATGTGTGTCTGGATGAAGTGCATACTTTCCAACTTCCTACTTTTTGCCTGGCAAATGATCAATGTGTCACTACAAACAAAACACTTATTAAGCACACTTGAGTCTCTTTCCTTCCTCTAGACCCACCCGTCTTTATCACAATCCTAAGAACAGGCTGACCTTAGCGGTAACGGACATCTGGTATAGCATCTAATTTCATCACCCTCTCATCATTCCCTCTTTTCTACCAATTTCTTTCTTACCATGGTTTGATCCTCCCTACAAAGAAAACTCCTTTCTGCTTAACCCTTAAGATATTTGTCAGTTGAAAGACCCTCCACCCCATTGTGATGTACCTGTCATATAATGTCATGGTCTTCAGCATTTTTAAAGATTTGTTTTATTTTATTTTCTAGCGTTTTATTTTTTTATTTTTATTTTTATTAAGAATTTCCACCTCCTCCCATTTCCCTCCCCCTCATCCCCCTCCCCCTCCCTCTCCAGTCCAAAGAGCAGTCACGGTTCCTTGCCCTATTGGAAGTCCAAAGTCTTCCCCCCTCCATCCAGGTATAGGAGGGTGAGCATCCAAACAGACTAGGCTCCCACAAAGCCAGTATATGCAGTAGGATCAAAACCCAGTGCCATTGTCCTTGGCTTCTCAGTCAGCCCTCACTGTCAGCCACATTCACAGTCCGGTTTGATCACATGCTCCATCAGTCCCAGTCCAGTTGGCCTTGGTGAGCTCCCATTAGATCAGCCCCACCGTCACAGTGGGTGGGTACACCCCTCGCAGTCCTGACTTCCTTGCTCATGTTCTCCCTCCTGCTCCTCATTTGGACCTTGGAAGCTCAATCCAGTCCTCCAATGTGGGTCTCTGTCTCTATCTCCATCCATCGCCAGATGAAGGTTCTATGGTGATATGCAAGATATTCATCAGTGTGGCAATAGGATAGGGCCATTTCAGGCACCCTCTCCTCAGCTGCCCAAGGAACAAGCTGGGGACATCTCCTTGGACACCTGGTAACCCCTCTAGAGTCAAGTCTCTTGCCAACCCTAAAATGGCTCCCTTAGTTAAGATATATACTTCCCTGCTCCCATATCCACTCTTCCTCCATCCCAACTGTCCCATTCCCCCAAGCTCTTCCCATCCTCCCCTTCTCCCTTCTCTCTCCCCATCTCCCCTTACCTCCACCCCACCCCCACCCCCACGCTCCCAATTTTTGCCTGGCAATCTTGTCTACTTCCAGTATCCAGAAGGATAACTGTATGTTTTTCTTTGGGTTCACCTTCTTATTTACCTTCTCTAGGATCACGAATTATAGGCTCAATGTCCTTTATTTATGGCTAGAATCCACTTACGAGTGAGTACATACCATATTCATCTTTTTGGGTCTGGGTTATCTCACTCAGGATAGTGAGTTTAGGATAGATAGATAGTTTTCTTGTTGAAATAGGAGTGGCAGGCTATGTTCCGGCACCCGTCTGCCTGCACGGCTAGCTTTACCCGAAATAATTACACGGAAACTGTATTCTTTTAAACATCGCTTGGCCCATTATATCTAGCTTTTTCTCGTCTAACTCTCGCACCTGGACTAGCCCATTTCTTATAATCTGTGTAGCCCACGAGCTGGCTTAAAAGGAATGATCTTAACCTGCGTCTGCCTGGAGTGGGAGAATCATGGCGACTCCTTGACTCAGCTTCTTTCTCCCAGCATTCTGTTCTGTTTACTCCGCCTATCTAAATTCTACCCTATCAGAGACCAAGCAGTTTCTTTATTACTTAACCAATGAAACAACAGATAGAAAGATGACCCTCCTCCATCATTTCCCCTTTTTCTGTTTAAACAAAAAAGAAAGGCTTTAACTTTAACATAGTAAAATTACATATAGCAAAACAGTTATTAAGCAAGAATAACAGTTACAATATTTATATCTATTTTATCTTTTATCATAACAATGGAAAACTATAACTACCTATCCATTCTTCAACTCCATCAAAGACTCCAGAAGGATATAATATTACCTACGTAAACAAGAAATCCAAAGCTCTAGAAATGACAGACATCTCGCTGCCTGTACAGTCACCCAAAGTTCCTCTGTACCGTTGGGGCATCCATCTTCAGCCTTCAGGCCCATAGTATCCAGCAGACATTTCCATGAAGCAGGAAATTTCAAAGACAGTTCAGTCACTATCTGCTGTGTCCTGCAGAATGTCTCGTAGACTCTTTCATGAGTCATGAACCCCAAAAGACCATCTCACCTTTAGGCAAGTTCAGCAGTCCTCTCTCTGTGGGTTCTCTGTGTCCATTTTATGCAACAGTCCAGGCAAGAGCAGTTTCTTGCCCAAATGGCTATCAAACTCCATAAGGATCCTCTTTGATGGCCATCTTCCTCTCGAAGTAGATTGGTGCTGCCAGGAGCAGATATGTCTCATTGTCATGAAAAGTCCTAAGTTATTAAAATATTTTAAATGTCATATTCAGTAGCCTTTGAGAGATATGAAGAATGCCTATCTGAAATATATCTCTATATATCTAGAAAATCTAAGTAACATGGCTACAAACTTGACTATTATTTATGATTATCCATCAACAACCTATATTTCCTAATTATACATTACATTTTAAAAATGAACTACACAATCACAACACCTTATTCAAGATCAGAAATACATATACATATAACAAAATTGACCTTAAAATCCACACCAATGCAAATTATTCATACCTATATCATTTCCACCTTTAAATGTAAAAGAACATTTATAAACAATATTTTGGGAACATGGGTGCAGTTTTTTCTCTCCAAACTGCTTCCTGCTGAATGGGAGCGCTGTTAATCAGATCATTTAGGGTGTAACCTGTGTGCCAGGTTTATCTCAGTTGGCAGTTGAGTGAAGTAACTTTTTGAGGGTGTTCACAGGAACTTTTCGGGAGGTTGTGGGCTATCATACCATATCGGGATAGATGCAATCCACAGGGTCTGGTCCTCTGTGAAAACAAAAGAAGACCCTCTCCAAAGCATCATATCCTTAGACCCAAATTTTGAAATTGTAATACCCTTATATCCATTCTGGTTTAGCTTGGCAGCCCATGTAATGAAATGTCTCTCTGTACTTAGCTCCTTCACAGTCAAAAATTTTAAAGAAAACACAATGTACATAATCCAGACTCTCTGTGAATTTTCCATTTTTACATGGCTTATTTTTGTTTATTTCTTTTTATCTCTTAACTATCTGTACTCTGTCTCTTTAAAGACTTTACCTTTTTTTAAAAAAAAAACATTAACTTTATTCTCTATATTCTTTTTCTTCTCTCTTTCAAGCCTACGTACATTCATCCAACAGTGTGACTCATTTAGTGGTCTGAATCTGTCCTATTGTGAATCTGCAATTTTTTACTATCCAGGAGAACTTTTGATTTGTGCCTTTAAATCACTAGGCGTTTAAGAATCTAAGCTGTGACATTCCTAGGTCAAAAACAGGTACTGCCTGCTGGCCCCGCCCAGTCAAACAAGGCAGAGCCGCTCGTGCCTCTGATCCTAGGACATTGTACCACTAGCATGGCAGAGCTGCGGCACACAATGTCCCCCTTTTAGGCACACAGCAGTCTAGTTGCCATCAAACAAATCGTAGCACTTTACTCCAAATGCTCCATTCAAAAGCTCTGTCTCACACAGGAGCCAGACAGAGATTGCAATGGCACAGCCCAGAAAGTCAGCATTTTAAAACAGCCAGTTTTTTCCTGCTGCTGAGTCAGGAAAATTTCAAAATGGAGGATGTACCATTTTGTGCTAGCTCTGGGGCTACCAGGTAGGAGCAGCACTCAGCACTTTAATTCTGAGACTGAGCGTGCAGCACAGAAATTCTTTTCATTCAAGTTACAGCCAAATCTGACACGCAGAGCTGGAATCTGCCATACTCTTCCGCCTGCCTGAGCCTGATTCTGCAGTCTGCCCAGGTGCAGGTGGGGAGTGCTGAGTCATTGGCACGGTCTCAGAGCACTCTCCTTTCAATCCCAAGCAGGAACACAAACATCCAGTCCCATAAAATCCATTGAAATGCTTTAAAGCCAGAGTTCACGCTAGCAGCACAGCCCCAAGTAACTGCGCTTTAAAATGACACAGCGTTTTTTCTGCTGCTGTTGCCGAATCATGAAATCTCTCTACAGCACGCCACCAATAAACAGCAAAAATCTGCGTTAAACTCTCTCTCCCTTATTTTTAAGCCTTCTCAGGTTTTTAAGTGGATTTAGTCCATCACGTCGGGCGCCACTCTGTTGAAATAGGAGCGGCGGGCTACGTTCCAGTACCCGTCCGCCCGCATGGCTAGCTTTACCCGAAATAATTACACGGAAACTGTATTCTTTTAAACACCGCTTGGCCCATTATATCTAGCCTTTTCTCGGCTAACTCTCGCACCTGGACTAGCCCATTTCTTATAATCTGTGTAGCCCACGAGCTGGCTTACCAGGAATGATCTTAACCTGCGTCTGCCTGGAGTGGGAGAATCATGGCGACTCCTTGACTCAGCTTCTTTCTCCCAGCATTCTGTTCTGTTTACTCCGCCTATCTAAATTCTACCCTATCAGAGGTCAAGCAGTTTCTTTATTACTTAACCAATGAAACAACAGATAGAAAGATGACCCTCCTTTATCATTTTCTATTTCCATCCATTTGCATGCAAAATTCTTTCATTTTATATGTATGTTTTGCCTGCATATAAGTTGAGGGGCAGGAGGAAATAAGGCTGCAAAAGGCGTTTTGTTAGTGCATGCATGCCCACTCAGTGGTTCCCACAGAGGCTAGAAGCAGGTGTCAGATCCAGTAGTTTTAAGCCACCATCTGGGTGCTAGCAGTCAAACCTGGATCCTCAGCAAGAGCAAGAAATGCTCTGGGCTATCTTACTAGTCCCTGTCGTGTCTTACTTCAAGTTGTTTGGAACGTATTTAAGTCAGTGTTGGTGGTAAAAGCTTCTAGACCTAGCATTTAGGAGGTAAGAGGCAGGTGGTGAGGAGTTCAAAGCCAGCACCAGCTATAAGGAGGCAAACTGTATTCAAGCTATAGCAAGGGAGCTGGCAGCATATTCCTCAAATTTGAGATGATTTCTCACATAAACACCTCCTTCCCCTTCATAATTATCAATACTTATCTGCAAGCATACATATGATTACTTTCAAGACAAAAACGAGGCATTTCTCATTCCAGTGTAAGGTTTAGAATCATCTGCGAGAATCGCTACAGCCTGAGAAAGGTCAAACACTTTTACTATAGCCACGCTCACAAGTGCATGTAGATTCAACATTCTAGTTTCTCAATACCAAGGGTATTTCTGTGCCCTGTGAGCTCACATGGATACATGAAGGGCAAACTTCAAGAAGAATCAAAGACTTTCCATGACTTCCTTTTCCAAGCCACCAATAGCCTTCACCTGAAGTCATGGAGCCTGCGTCTCTGGAGCCCAGCCCAGTTCAGTAAGTCACCTCTAAAAATAAAAACTACCTTTCATTTGGAGAATCTAGCAAAGTCACTCAAACTCAGTTGCATGAATATAGGTAGCAAAAAATATATGTATATAAAAGTAAAGCACATTTAGTCATTTCTTTCAGAAAATTAGATATTAGTTAATGATTATTTTCAAAGCAAAATAAAACAAAAACTTAGTAAATATCTTTTAGGACTTCTGCATGTTTCCACTGAGAATTTGGTGTCAAATGAGATGAAGAAAATTAAATTAAGTTACTCAGTGTCATAGTGCTCTTATTTCGGGCATAAGCTAGCCGTGCGGGCGGCTGGGGTGCTGGGGACGCAGCCCCGCCGCCCTTATTACTACACTGCAGCAGCAGCAAACTCAGGTTGCAGGACCTGCAGCAGATAGGAGAACACACAGCAGATAGGAAAAGGCCAGGTTCTGCCACAGACGCCTAGGGCAGCATACCCTTACTATAGACAGAGCTGACACCATCGCTCTGGCTTTAACAGTTGCCCTGCATTCCTTAACATGGTCTCTGTGGACCGTGAAGGTCACAGTGAAGACAGGGGTCATGTCACCTAGAGTTTGGAATACTTCAGGTTCTGAAAATGGCAGCATCAAGAGGATAAAGGTTTAAAAGACTTCCCATAGCCACGTGGGTAGAGAGTTTGTACAGCTTTTCCCAGTGAATCTGGTAGGCTACTGAACCAGGACTTGTCCTCTTGACCTCTGGGTGAAAGGAAAAACAACCCCTTTTGAGCTGAGTAGGACACAATAAATAACAGGTTGTACCCACAGATTGGGGGTTGATGGAATTGCACTTTGCATAGAACTTGCTCCTGGCTTTCTATGCTTAGTGGGTAATTACTGTTTCTACCCCCTGGAAACAGGCTCAGGAGTTTGCTCAATGAATTCTAGATTGTGTCCTATGGGGAGCATCACTGATTTCAGAGAGTGTATGTGTGAGCTAAGTCAGGCCAGGGCAGCTGAGAACCTGATGTGATGTTTAAGATGTCTGAGTGAGGCGGCTGACATCAGGATTATGGCTGTCACATGCCTGATTGTTCAGTCTACTCAAGGATATATGCAAAACAGACCGACAAGGAAATATAATCAATCCATACACGATGAACCTAATTCTATTTTACAAAGGTACATTCTACAAAACAATTAAGATAGACAAACCAAACCTTTAACTAGTTCACAAATTGTTTCCTTCATTCCAGAATATAAGGACAAGAAAATGTCTCTCAGAAAGTTAGACACATTCCTACCTTGGCAGCTGGACTGACTGGTGCTCAGGCAAGAACTTAGAAGGATTTAACTCTGGAAGCTCACCATGCCACTGCCTGACTCCACAATGGAAATGCTCCCTCCTTCAGTACCTCAGTATTCACCAGTGGCAATGATCTTGCCCAGAATCAAACTGAGTTCTCACCAAAAGAAAACATTGAATTCATAAACTCTTTATCCATGAAATGTTAGAAAAAAAATTTCCCCAAAGCCTGACCTTAAAAGATTTTATCTATATACAGAAATCACACCATGATTCTACCAAGTCTACATACTACACACAATTCCTTCCTGAAAAGCGCCCCAAGGCCATGAGAATTATCACAAGAGAAGTGACAGAACTCCTGTTTCTCCCTTCCCTGTTGCTTCATTGACCTGTTGACCTTCAGAACATGTGGCTATCACCAGCCATGTGTCCATTGCCTGGATATTTACCTGCCTGTTTTACACATCTATAACTATCTCTGGGCTAATTCCTTTGACTTCTGTAGCTAAGGTCAAATATGTGCATAAATGGCTTCCTCTTTTCAAGGGCTCTTTGTCTCTGTGTGTGCCTGTGTGCACACACCTGCATTTGGGTACACATGCCTACATGTATGCATACCCATGAAGATCTGTGTTTCACATACAGTGTATTCCCCAATAACTCCTATTTGTTTTGTTATTTTAGGATTTGGTCTCTTGATATAAGCCCTGGCTATCCTGGTACTTAAATGTAGATCAGGCTAGCCTCAGAGATGTGTCCGCCTCCACCTCCTGAGTGCTAAAATTAAAGGCATGCACCATGCCCAGCCTCTATTTTATTTTTTTGGAGACAGCGTTTCTCAGTGAATGTGGAGCTCAGCAATTTTTGGTTAGCTGGTCAGTAAGACCCAGAGATCTGCCTGTTTCTACCTCCTCAGTGCTGGGATTACAGATGCAAACCATAGTGCTTTTTTTTTTTTTACACAGGTGCTGGAAATATGAACTTTGATCTTCATGTTTTCATAACAAGCACATTGCTTGCTGATCCTCTCCCAGGCTCTCAAGCACTCTTTAAAACAATCTCTCTGAAAAGATAGCTCAGTGGTTAAGAGCATTGGCTGCTCTTCCAGAGGACCTGAATTCAATTCCCAACAACCACATGGTGGCTCACAACCATCTATAATGAGATCTGATGCCCTCTTTTCACCTACAGGCATACATGAAGGCAGAACACTGTATACATAATAAATAAATAAATCTTAAAAACAAAGTCCATCTCAGAGCTGGCCCCTGCACTTGGGAGAGATGGCCCCATCCTTCACCACAAGCAAGGGTGTACCTACCCTGAGGTCATGGGCCTAGGGGAGCTGACTCTGCCCCTTTGCCTGAGGTAGGTAGCCCTAGTGGCCAGGACTCAGCTACCCCCCCCCCCCGGGCCAACAGCAGGGCCTTCAGTTGGCCCACCCGAACATCTACCATTTAGGACCTGCTGAAGCTCATGAAAGGACTGGTCCTGTGGAACAATATCTGCAGGATCTCCAAGACTTAGGGTAGCTATGGGATATCCAAGAGGAATTTTAGTGAGGATGTAGTGATGATGATGTATTGGATACCAGAGGCCTTGAACCAGACCAGTGTCTCATTGTAATGAACATTTCCTAGTAAAACTGGTAAGACAAAAGGGTATACTATATGACACACACACACACACACATGTCCCAATGCCAACAGGGCAAATGAAGAAGTGTTGGATGTAGTAGGGGGCTGCTTGTTTGTTCCTGGCTGCTCAGCCCCGAAATAAACACACAGAAACCATATTATCTGCAATACTGTTTGGCCAACAGCTTAAGTGTATTTTTGGCTAACTATCATATCCTAAACTAGCCTATCTCCATTAATCTGTGTATTGCCACATGGCTGTGGCTTACTGGCAAGATTCTGACAAGCATCTGCTTCTGGCGGGGCTACATGGCTTCTCCTGACTCTGCCTTCTTTGTCCCAGCATTCAGTATAGCTTTCTCCGCCTAGTATTACTCCACCCTATCAACAGGCCAAGGCAGTTTCTTTATTAACCAATGGTATTCACAGCATACAGAGGGGAATCTCACATCAGTTGGAGAGGAGGGAAAGAAGAAGTGAAGAGGTAGTTTTTTGTTTTTGTTTGTTTTGCCTCAACAAACAAAAAAAAAACAAGGAACAACAAAAACTCATAAGATGTCAAAGAATATGAGAATATATATACTAAAAAAATTAGGAGTTGAAGAAATGGCTCATTGGTTATGAGAGCTTGCTGCTCTTCTGGAGAACCTGAGTATGGCTCCTAGCAACCACATCAGGTGGCTCATAGCCAGCTATAACTACAGTTTTAGGGGCCCTAATAACTCCTTTTAGATTCGGCTGACAACTGCATGCATGTGCACATCCCATGCACAGATGCACACATATATAAGTTTAAAAAAAAGGAACCCTTTTTTTTTTACAAAACTAAAATAGTTGTGGATAATCACCCAAGGCAGTTTTGCCCAAGCCCTTTCCAGGACACTGTAAGAGAAGTAAGAATTATTAATTCATACTATGAGTCCCCATAGTGCCATGACACCAGAACAAAGCAGAGGCATTACAAAGATCACAAATCACAGACCTACACTTGTAAATACAGACCAAAAAAAAAATCTCAATAATTCCAGATTCTATACATTAATGTTTAAACAGAATTACAGATCACAGTCTATGGTGTATACTGGAGACTGTTATTGGAGGCAGATGGGAGCAACGTAAAGCTGGACACGACATGATGAGATTTGTAGACAACAGATTTGCACCGTGAAGGTGAAGGTAGTAGATAGTCCTGCCTTCAGTGCTGAGAAAACTGCTTCGAGATTACACTGGAGATTGGTAGACTTGTGTTTCTGGGAAACAGATTGCTCAGCCTCCAGTTTCCACGTATGCGGTTTGCTTCTGGTAGCACTGCATAATTCTAATGTTCAGGACCAGATAGTCAGGCCATTTTTGAAGTCTCTTCCCTCCCATAGGACAGCGTCAGAAGGCACAATAGGAGCGGAAACTCCTTTTAAGTGGTGGGGGGGTCGATATGAATATTGTCATGGACTTTACTACTTGAAAATGCTTCTGTATTGTTTGTTTCTTCCACTTTCAAGTACACTTGGGGGAAACAGTTGGCTCAAGCACTAGGTATTTACAGGTAAACAACCTTCGGGTATCTCTGGAACAAGTGAGAACCCACTGTCCTGAGAGGTCACTAGTGGCTTCTCATGCAGAAAGAAGGAAACTTATGAAGTGAATGCAGGCTTTGTAGACAACTGGCCTTTGATGGCTTTGCTCAGTAACAAGACTGAATGTTAGGAGAGAAAAAAGCTTCACCTGACCTATTCATTTGTCTGATTCCAGTGTTCACAAAGATGCTGTTCTAAGATTTTAGCATTGAATTTTTTCATTTTCCTGTTTTTTTTTTAAATTTTTTTTTGTGTTTAATTTTTGAGACAGGATTTCTTTGGTTGCCTTAGCTAGAACTAGCTCTGTAGGCTAGGCTGGCCTTGAACTCATACAGATCTGTCTGCATCTGCCTCGCCTCCTGATTGCTGGGATTAACCATATATCACCACCATAAGGCATTTAAACTTTTTGTTAAATTTTTAATTTTTATTTTATTTAAAACAGGGTTTCTCTGTGTAACAGCCCTGAATGTTCTGGAACTCTCTTTGTAGAGTAGTCTGGCCTCAAACTCACAGAAATCTGCCTACCTCTGCCTCCCTATATTTTTCTTTTTTTTCCCAAGATTTTTTAAAATTAAAGCAACAGTGTCTCACATTATCGCCTGAAACTCACTATGTTTGCTTTTAGCTCAGAAATCTTTTGTCTCTGCCTCCCAAGTGTAGAGATTAAAACCATTACATCTTGCTTTTAAAAGCTTTTATGATTTTAAATTTTATCCCTTTTTTTAAATTTACCTAATGTTTTATTTATTCTATAGGATATTACCTTATTGAACAAATATCACTCCTATCTTTTATCGAAATATCCCTTTGTCCTTAATTGTTTTAATTTGTTTAGTTTATTATTTTATGTGTATGAATATTTTGCCTATATGCATGTATTATATATGTATATATATAATATATATTATATATGCATGTAGCTGCCTGGCATACATGGAAGTCAAGATATGGCATTGGATCCACTAGAACTGGAGTTACAGGTGATTGTGAACTATGTGGATGCTAGAAACCAAACCCAGATCTTCTGGAGGAGCAGCAAGGTTTCTTAACCACTGCGCCAACTCTCCAGCCCTCCTTTGTTTTTAACCTTGCACCAATTCTATCATTCTTCATTCACATAAAAAGAATTAATACGTGCTGGGAAATTACACAGCAAGTCACTCCCCTTGCCCTGTCAGGTTCTTCTTTATAATGGAGACCTCTATAACTCATAACCTTAAAATTCAGTCTATGATTTAGCTATTGCCTGGCACAGACATATCAGATGAGAATGGAAAAAGTAATAAGGCCAGCACAGCTGTGTGACAAAGATTCTGCAAAACTGAGCCACATGATGGCCACAGGGCCACCTTTCGTTTTTATCTCCACTGTTACATATTTGGGTGAATTTTAATATTTGTATGATTTGGGGAATAGGGATTGATGGAAAATTTCTTATGAACCATGTATGCCTTTCCCCAGGAGTACTGCTTCTAAGCTTCCCCAGGAAAGTCCTGAACATACTACACCTCCCACTTTTAGGGAGATAGCTTATCTACTTAGGTCTTCCTAACACCTTGGAGGTCATAAAGAAGCCAGAGGTCTCTTTATGAGGCTATGAAACATTCTTGAAACATCTGTCCCTGTACTTAAACAGGAATAAGATATTTAAAACAAAGTAAACTTAAAATGGTCAACAAGATTCAGTAGGTTAGAGGAGTTGGCCACAGATCAGATGGCAAGCCTCTTCCCACTACACACCAAGACAATTACATGGCATACACAGCAACAGAGTTAGAGTAGCTGAACTTACCTTTGTCCTAAACAAGTTTAAAAAGTTTTGGATGACAATGAGTATAAATAGAAAGATTTATCACAGATATAATGCAACATACCCTAAAGGAAAAAGGGATTGAGAGTTTTTTCATTGCCCCAGAAAGTCCTGCTATTTTAACCTGAGAATAAGACTTTTTTTTTTTTTTTGTCTCTGAACATGCTGCCTCAAAGAAAGGCCATAGTTGCTTCCATGTAGAACCAGAAGTTCATTTTAGCTAGCCCTGCCTGCTGTCTATCTCAGGGCTGTGACATCACTGTAGAGAATTCTGTGTTTTAAGTTTTATCTTATTTAATGTATTTAATGTATATGGGTGTTTTATCTTATTTAATGTATATGGGTGTTTGCCTCCAGGCATCTGTACCATACCTGCAAAGGCCAGAATAGGGTAGCAGATACCTTGGAACTGGAGTTAAAGAGATAAGATATCATGACTTCTGGGAATGGAACCTGTGCCCTCTGTAACAACACCCAGGGCTCTTAACTGCTAAGTGGTATAAGAGTTCTTTCTGTTTGTGTGTTGCTTTCATTGGTTAATGAATAAAGAAACTGCCTTGGCCTAGTTGATAGGGCAGAACTTAGGTAGGTGGAGAAGAAAGAACTGACTGCTGGGAGGAGGAAAGGCAGAGTAGGAGAGAGACACCATGGATCTTCCACCTGAGACAGAAGCCGGTTAGAATATTTGCCGGTAAGCTACTGCCATGTGGCAATATACAGATTAATAGAAATGTGTTAAATTAAAATAAGTAACAGTTAGCTAATAAGAAGTTAGAGCTAATGAACCAAGCAGTGATTTAATGAATACAGTTTCTGTGTGGTTATTTTGGGACTAACATAGCTGGATGGCTGGGACAAACAAGCAGGCAACAACCCTTGCAACAACTGGTGCCAACGTGATGGACGAAACTCACTTAAAATCTGAGAGACCTTAATTTTAAACACACACACACACACACACACACACACACACACACACACACAAAACCCCAGAGTTTAACACAGCATTTTCCTGTTTGCCGGCAGCATGCTACAGTTCCTTTAGAAGAGATTTTCCTGACTCAGCAGCAGCAGCAGAAAAAAAAGCCGTGCTATTTTAAAATGCTGGCTTTCTGGGCCACTGCTGGTGGGAACTCTTTCAGGCAGGAGGTCCAGCTACTGAGCATTTGAGCTTAGTTTGTGTGCAGCATGCTGCTTGCTTGATGGCAAGTGGACTCCCTGTATGCCTGGAAGTGGGGCCGTGCATGCGGCTCAGAGGCACAAACGGCTCTGCCATGCTGGACTGTGCAGAGCGAGTAGGAACTACTGTATTTATCGTAATAATAGCATAGCTTAAGTTTTAGACTGGGAAGGAAAAGAGGTAGTACTGTACTACCTTTACTAATGGCGCAACTTAAGTTTTTAAGAAGCACATAGCATTTTAAGAAGTGCTCCTGGACAGTAAAGAATGAGACTCACAATAGGACAGATTCAGACATAAAAGACCTCTAAATGGGTCACTGTTGGATATATGTACATAGGCTTGGGAGAAAGAAGAAAGAGTAAAGGGTAAAGTCTTTAAAGAGACACAGTACAGATAGTCATAGATTAAAAGAGTAAAGAAAAATAAGCCACATAAAAATGAAAAATTCGCCAGGTGGTGGTGGTGCACGCCTTTAATACCAGCATTTGGGAGGCAGAGGCAGGCAGATCTTTGTGAGTTCAAGGCCAGCCTGGTCTAAAAGAGCTATTTCTAGGATAAGCTTCAAAGCCACAGAGAAACCCTGTCTTGAAAAACCAAAAAAAAAAAAAAAAAAAAAAAAGGAAAATTCACAGAGAGTCTGGATTCTGTATATTATTGTGTTTTCTTTGAATTTTTTGACTGTGAGGAGCTAAGTACAGAGAGATATTTCATTGTATGGGCTGATAAGCTAAACCAGCATGTATATTATAAAGGTATCTTGACTTCAGAATTTGGGTCTAAGAACAAATTGCTTGGGAAAAGAGGTTCTTCTTTTGTTTTCACAGAAGATGAGAACCTAGGGATTGCCTCCAGACGAATATGGTTTCATGGACCAAGATCTCCTGAAAGGTTGCCATAAATACCCTCAAAAAATTTCTTCACCAAACTGCTAACTGAGATGAACCTAGCACACAGGATACACCATGAAACACCTGATTGATTAATAGTGCCCCCAATCAGCAGGAAGCAGTATGGACAAAACTATACCCATATTCCCAAATATTGTTTATAAATATTCTTTCACATTTAAAGGGGAATATGATATAGATATGAAAAATTAGTATGGATCTTGGTTTACTGATACAAATTCAAGGTCAATTTTGTTATATTATATGTAATTCTGCTCTTGATTAAGGTATTGTGTTTGTATAGTTCATTTAAAAATGTAATATATAATTAAGAAATATATGTTAATAGATAATCATCTATAATAGTCAAGTTTGTAGTCATGTTAGGTTTTCTAGATACATAGAGAAATATTTCAGTTAGATAGATTCTTCAAATCTTTCAGAGACCTTCAGAATATGGCATTTAAAATGTTTAAGAATTTAGGACTTTTCATGACAATGAGACACATCTTCTCCTGACAGTACCAATCTACTTAAGAGGAAGATAGGCATTGAAGTGGCTCCTTAGACATTTGGGCAAGAAACTGCTCTTGCCTGGACTGCTTCATTGGACATTCAGTGCCCACAGAGAGATGACTGCTGAACTTGCCTAAAGGTGAGATGGTCCTTTGGGGTTCCTGCTTTATGAGAATCTGCCATATATTCTGCAGGATACAGAAGAAAGTGACTGAAAACTGCCAATATAGGCAGAACTGTCTTTGAAATTTCCTGCTTCATGGAAAAGTCTGCTGGATACTATGGGCCTGTAGGCTGAAGATGGATGCCCCAATGCTACAGAAAAACTTTGGGTGAGTGTCCAGGCAGTGAGATGTCTCTGCCATTTCTAGAGTTTTGGAAGTTGTTTACAATGCACTTCCTGTTTACTTAGGTAATATCAAATCCTTCTGAGGTCTTTGATGGAGTTGAATGAATTTATAGCTATATTTTTTTAGTTATGATAAAAGATAAAATAGATATAAATATTGTAACTGTAGTTTTTTGCTTGATACCTGTTTTGTTATATGTAATTTTACTATGTTAAAGTTAAAGCCTTCCTTTTTGTTTAAACAGAAAAGGGGAAATGGTGTAGGAGGTCCTTCTGTTTGTATGTTGCTTTCATTGCTTAATAAATAAACTGCCTTAGCCTAGTTGAAAGGGCAGAACTTAGGTAGGCAGGAAAGACAGAACTGAATGTTGGGAGGAAAAGAGGTAGATTAGGAGATAGACACCATGGATCTTCTGAGACAGATGCCAGTTATAATCTTTACCAGCAAGCTACTCTATGTGGCAATATACAGATTAATAGACATGTGTTAAATTAATATGTAACAGTTAGCCAATAAGAAGTTAGAGCGAATGGGCCAAGCAGTGATTTAATGAATATAATTTCTGTGTGGTTATTTTGGGGCTAAGATAGCTGGGCAACCAGGACAAACTGGCCCTCACTCTTGCAACAGCTAAGCTAACTCTCTAGGCAGCTACTTCATTTAAAATTTATTTTCACACATTCAAATTTATTTAAAATGTATTTTCATACATTTAAATTAAAATGTAGTACATCAGTTTCCCCCTTCCTTGTCTTTTCACCATCCCCTCCCAAATTTTTCCCTTCCAGTTCCTTCCTTGTTAAGCATGTGCGAATATGTATGTACAAATATATAAATAAAAGCTTTTGAGTCCATTTCTGTTGGTTGTGTGTATATGGTTTCAGGGCTAAACACATTGTATTGAGTATGTAATTAGGGAGCTCATCCCTGCCTGAAGCTAATTCTCCCAACTGCAGGAGAATTCCACTCTTTAATGAAGAACAAGAGTCTGACCCTAAGACTCTTAGACAGGAAATATTATCAAGAACAGAAAATATGCTAATAATTGCTGGTGCCATGGCCCTAAAGTTCTGGAGCTATGTGGACATTGTCCTGAGCCAATCAATCTTCCTTGTTTCTGTGATCATTCCATCACACCCATTGACCATTCTCATCCGGGATGACTTTGAAACCTTGAAATCCCTATCTCCACTTTGTAAGTACCATGGCCTTCATCACCATGCCTGGCTTAGGCAGTTTCAACATCATTTAGTGGGGCATGAAAATGATGGAATGAGTAACATGAGCAAAAATCTACTTACCTGTATGAGTCTGGGTTTCACCATCTGCAGAATAAGCACAGAAATCTTATCAGGTCCTTTGATGAGTTATAACAGACTCAATCATTAAGGAAAATAATATTTCTCACAGTTGGAAGCCAGTGGACTTTAAGGCTGGAAGGCTGCATTTGATAAGAACCTTCTTCTGCTACTGGAGTTAGGACCACAGCCTGTGTGCTATCTACCCTAACCAGACAGGCTCAGCCACTCATCTTCAATTAAATGAACCAAGTTATCCAGTGAGTACATGCCCACCTATAATGCAGATACTCTGGAAGCAGTGGACAGATCTCTCTGATCTCCTAGGACAGCGTGGTCTATAATGTGAGTTCTAGGTCAGACAGGAAGTCACAGTAATACTATTCTTAAAAGAAGAAAATAGAGAAAGCGAATATGAAAGGGACAAAAGCAAAATAAATAAAATTTAAAACATGGTATTTATTTAAGTTGACAAATTTGGAACAATAAAGTGAAATAGGGATAGGTGATGAACAAAAGCCATGGAGGAAATATAAGGACCACAAAATAACTTCAGCAAATGGATTTGCCACACATATAGCACACTTTAATATCTATCTGCAAGATAGAAGCCATAATGTGATCTTCACATCATCTTTAGTGAACTGGTTAATAATTTACTTACTTCAAGGCTATACTGAAAAATAGATAAACTTTTTTCTTCAAACTGAAGGCAGCTGTTTTTACCAAATCATTTACATGAATAGGGGTTTTCTCTTGTATGTGTTCCTCCCTATTTCCTGATATCAGAAAGCTTTAAAATATTTATAGGGCTAGAGACACAACTGAGTACTTGATACAAGTTCATTCCCAGGAACAAGGTCCATTTTTAACAACTCCAGTAATTCCTACTACAAGAAGCTCCAAGGTTCTAATTCTTGGGAACCAGAAAGCACTTACACATACCCACACAAAGACACACAGACATGATATCATTAAAATTAAAACAAATCTTTAAACTAATTTTCACTCATGAATACTTTCTTCTTAATATAGTTGTTGAGGCATCTAAAGGCATATAGAGTTTTTCTCCATCATGAATTGGTTCATGAAAAAGAAAGCAAGCACATAGACTTGAGGTGAGAGAAATCAATCAGTCTCAGTCTGCAGTATCATTTGGGAAGATTTAGGAAATGCTGTCCCCGTGGAAAAAATATGTCCCTGCAGGTTGGCCTGAGAATTAATACCTGCACACCATTTCCAGTTTACACTTTCTGCTTTGTGCCGTAGGTTAAGGATGGGAATTCTTAGCTTCCGACATTAGCTGCCATGTATAACACTTCTTTCCAAGTCATTTTCATGGCAATCCTGTATTGCTCTGGAACCAATGGCCAAATCAAACCCTTTTGTAAGTTCACTTAGACATGGTATTTTATCACATCAACAGAAAAGGAATGAATACACATCTATGAAGTTTTCACCCGGATATACCATCTCATGTAAATGAGCAGAAGTATGAAATCTAAAAGGGTTAGCTTATCATCTCAATTCATCTGCCTTTTGTCCATGTTTGTTTACAACTGTAAATAGAATCAAGAGGGGCATCATAATGCTTGAACAGACTTGATGCTTGCCTGTTTTTTTTTTTCTCTCCAGAATAAATAATCTTCTGTAACTGAACATAAGTATGTTGGCTGAAGATCTTACTAAATGATTTATATTCAGATACTCTTTGCTATTAATTTTTTCAAATTCTCAAAGTTTACTGTTATATTCAAAGGCTTTCATATACCTATTACACACTAAGACTTTACTCGTATAAAGACTACCATAATTTGCAAAACTTTGTTACACCGACTACATTTAGAGAGCTTCTTTACAGTATGATTTTTGCTTATGTTTTCGAAGACTACCGAAATATACAAAGACTTTACCACATTGATTACATTCATAGGGTTTTTCTCCAGTATGTGTTCTTTGATGCACTTGGAGATTATAGTGACATGCAAAGGCTTTACCACATTGATTACATTCATAGGGTTTCTCTCCAGTATGTGTTCTTTGATGTACTTGGAGATTCTTATGATATCCAAAGGCTTTACCACATTGATTACACTCAAAGGGTTTCTCTCCAGTATGTGTTCTTTTATGGTTTTGGAGATGACTGTGATGTGCAAAGGCTTTACCACATTGATTGCATTCATAGGGTTTCTCTCCAGTATGTGTTCTTTTATGCATTTGGAGATGACTGTGTTGTGCAAAGGCTTTACCACATTGATTACACTCATAGGGTTTCTCTCCAGTATGTGTTCTTTTATGCATTTGGAGATGACTGATTTGTGCAAAGGCTTTACCACATTGATTACATTCATAGGGTTTCTCTCCAGTATGTGTTCTTTTATGCATTTGGAGATGACTGTGACGTGAAAAGGCTTTACCACATTGATTACACTCATAGGGTTTCTCTCCAGGATGTGTTCTTTTATGTACTTGAAGATTATTGTGACATGCAAAGGCTTTACCACATTGATTATATTCATAGGTTTTCTCTCCGCTATGTGTTCTTTTATATGTTTGGAGAAGACTGTGATGTGCAAAGGTTTTACCACCGTGATTGCATTCAGAAGGTTTCTCTCCAATATGACTTCTTTCATGCCTGCAAGGATAATGGGTACATGTAAAAGTTTTACGACTTGCACTGTCGTAAAGTATCTTTATATCTGTATCAGTTAATTTTACATTCGGTCTAATTTTAAAGAGTAATCTGGTCATAAGCTTTTATGACTTTGTTTACACTTATGTTGTTCCCCTTCAGTAAGGAATGTTTTATATATTTGAAGATGCCAGTGATGGTAAGAGCCTTTACTACCTGGCTCCCATTTATGGTATCTTTTATCTCTATGAGATTTTTCACATATTTGAAGAGAACTGGGAGAATTCACACCTTAAAACCACTTACTTCATTTGATAAATTTTCCTATATTGTGAGTCACACTACATTTTCAAAGTGAACCAGAACAAACAGAAGTATTTACATATTTTTAGCACTCATAGGGATTTTCTTCAGTATGGATTGGTTGATGTATCCCCCCAATAAAGCAGGAAAATTAATTACTTGTAAACTTGAATCACATTCAACAAGTTTACTCAGCATGGGGACCTATATATATTCTAATTATTCTGAGACAGAGAGAGGTACATGGCTTCTATTCATATCCTATGCTCATATGGCTTATATCCATAGTAACATATACTATACCTATTAATGGAAGAATAACAAAAAGATTCTACATTGAATTTACAGTTGGACTTTCTCTTCCTCATAAACATATGGTACATGGATTATGGTTTCTCTACAACTCCCCTCAACCCCCCCCCCCTTAAATAATGATGCTAACTACCTGTCTCACTAAACTTAGCAAAGTAGAAACAACTATATGAGTAACAATAGCTTTACTATGGACTACTTGCTTATTAGAAGCTTTTGAACTTATGCTTATCACTTATCCAACATGTATACATATTATAAGTGATACGAAACTAAATGGATTGGCATAGCTCTGATTGAGATATGAATAAAGTGGTGATATCTGTAAAAGCATTGATTTCTTGTCTTCCTTCTTAAAACAATGACTTGCAAACACAATTCACTTACCTGCCCTTGAAGAACATGGCTTTGCGAGAATTTAATGATTATCAATGAACTTTAAGCTGTGATTATTTATGTTGCTGCTTTTCTTTAAAACTTCCAGATACAATAAAATATCTTCGCAGGCACATTTGTATCAGCTTGTACATGAAAATTACCTTTCATATCTCCGAGAACTGTGATAATGTCCTTCAATATTATGACTTTCCCATTTGTAGCCTAAAAATATAGTACCAGGAAATGTATGATATATTATTGGAAATTGTGTAAAATTTAAGTTACAATCTTTAGTATTCCTTAGAACCATGCTTTATTCGTTCACCTCATTCTTCTTCATTTCAATTAAAATTACAGAAGAGCATTGATAACCAAGGAACAGTTGTCCCCTTATTTTAAAACGTGAAAGAAAATTCACAGTATTACCTATAGCAGTGAGGTTCATGTAGGTCTCCAGCATCACATCTTTGTAGAGATTCTTCTGGGAAGGATCCAGCAAAGCCCACTCTTTCCCAGTGAAGTCAACATGCACATCATCATAAGTCACTGTATCCTAAAATATGCCATACATGTATACAACAAAAACCATGATATTGACAATATAGCCATATAATTCTGGTGTTTCCAACACTTACTCTTTGAACAGACATTATAATATAATCATCAAGTCACTTTAGAAGGAAAATGGATAGGTTTACCCTTATCATTACTTAATGCTTAGAATGGGATATCACCTTGCAAAAGACATGCCTATCAACAGACATAGAGAAACAAGCCAGCAGATCAACAGTACTGAGTATACCCCAGAGAAAGTGTATGAACAATTACTAACAAACAAAAAAAGAACAATACCATTAATCCCAGCACTCAGAAGGCAGATGCAGGTATATCTGCCTCTGAGTTGAATGGTAGCCTATGCAATCAGTTCCAGGACAGCAAGAAGTAAATATTAAGAAACAATCTCTCCTGCAAAAATAAATCAAGAAAGATAAAAAGAGCTCAGGGTTTTTACTGAAGCTCCTACACAGAGTTATGCATTCACTCCAGTTCTGTTTTTATCTTTCAGAAATCTGAAGTGTTCCAGTTCAAACTATAACTTTAGTAAATCTTACTAGTAGGGACTGCATATTTAAACAGTTACAAATTGACAGATTAAAAACATGAGTGATGTAAATGTTGATCATAAATAATCAACACAGGCCAGGAGAAACGGCTCAGCAGGTAAGAGCTTTTGCTGATCTTGCATATAGGTGGGCTCAATTGCCAGAACTTACATGGGAGATCACAATTATCCATTATTTCAAGTTCAGGGAATCGAAGACCATCTTCCGACTACTGTGAGGATCAGTCACACATGTGGTACATAACCATGTGTACAGGCCAAAGAATCATATTCATTAAAAAAAATTAAAATAAACACAACAAGCAGAAAGAATGTCAAACACCAGTAACCCAATGACTCAGAAGGCCCAGGCAGTATTAATGTCATGAATACTGCCATTCTGGGGAAGAGAATGATACCCTCTGCCAAATTTCAAAATTCAAGTTTTAAAAAAAAGCACAAATAAGAGAACATGCTTGACATGTACAAAAACCTACACTCTAGGCCCATCACCAAATACTTTATGTAAAACAAAGAATATAAGCTGGGCAGTGGTGGTACACGTCTTTAATTCCACACTCAGGAGGCAAAGCCAGGCGGGGAGTTCAAGGCTAGCCTGGTCTACAAGAGCTAGTCTCAGGACAGTCTCCAAAGTTACAGAGAAACCCTGTCTTAAAATCTCCCATCCCCTCCCCCCCCCCCAAAAAAAACAAGGAATATTGGCCAACTTTGAATCTCAGCATTTAGAGCAAGAGTCGGTTTGAGACCAGCCTGGTCTACAGAACAACTTTCATTAGAGCCAGGGATACTCAGACATACCTTGTCTTCAGAAACAAAAATAAAAACAACAACATTCGTAAAAAATCAGGTGATCTGAAGGCGGGTAACAGTCATATGGTTAGGGCAGACTGTGTGGCTGCTGGCAGTAAGCCCAGAATTTATCCCAACTGCTTGCACTGGCTTTGTGGAACCCATTCTCTTTGAAGGGATACCTTGTTCAGCCTAGATATAGTGGGGAGGGCCTCAAAACAATGTGCCTTACCCTCTCTGAGGAGTGGATGGAGGGGTAAGGGGGAGAAGGTGGAGGGAGCAGGAGAAGGGGAAGGAGTGGGAACTGGGATTAGCATATAAAATGAGAAAAGATTCTTTTTTAAAAAAATAAATAATATAAGGAAAGCAAAAGGGCTTACCACTGAATAGCAATTGCTTCAACTGTATCTAATGTGATGTAGTGATATCATACAGTAATGATACTGTGACAGCAAAAGGAAGCTAGCTGATTAGTCTGAACCCCACCACAGTAGAAACAAAGAACAGGAAATGGGTTGAGGATATAGACACTCAAATCCCATCACCATTGAAGAATTTCACTTAGAAAGGTTCTTCCTACTAAAGGTTCCACAAGCACCCCCAAAGAAGGTCATCAAGGAGAGACACATGTTCAAATACATTACCCTATCTGAGAGCTTTTCACTCAGTTGACTGGATTCAGACACAGGTCAATATAGGGTCAGGGTCATCCATAAAGAAAATGCATTTAGTCACTTCAATGATCCTCGTAATCTGCAACCACCTATGCACTGTGCAAATGTCCAGAGTCTCTTTTGACATTCAAGACATTCTCTTGACTGTAATCTTATAAAATCAGAAGGTAAGTTAAATGTTTCCAACATCCAATGGCACAGAATACCAACTCCTGTTCCAAAGGAAAGGAACTGAGACATCATGAGTGAAGATTGGGCGTGAGGAAAGACAGAAACCCAGAAGGACAACCATTAAATCCGGTAGTAGCTCTGTATCAGACATGTGGAACTTCAGTTTCAAAGGGCTTAGATGCCTCTATGATCACAACTATTCATACAACTCTCTTTGGTTACTTCCACTCCATATATATAGTTCTTCAAGTAAAATGTCTCATAGCTTAAATATCTCAACATCTTATGGGCTCAAAATACAGGCTTCATCCACACAGCATCATGCAATAAACTCTCACAGTCTCCTCACTGGAGCTCTGGCTCTACCAAACACAGATGCCTACTAAATAAACTACTGCTGAACTAAATCACCAGACTAAGAATGCATAGATTTAAAGTTTGCATCTTTCCTCTTTCTAGAACCAGAACAATATTAATGATTCTCCCAAATTCAGTTTCTAAGTTATGATGGACCCTGATAGGACTAGATTTGCAGCAGGCTTTGTAAGAGTTGCTTCCTGGGACTAGGAATTACTTTGCTAGACCTTCCATTGATTAAGAGCATAGAAGGATGGGTTCTCACCCTTAAGACACCTTGCCAGGCTTCCAATGTAGAGGACGAGCCTTCTATTTAATGGTGATAATCTCCCTGAAAATTCCTGCCTATACTTGGCACGTGACTGCCATCTGAATCCACCTAATTCTGTTTTTCTCTACAACCCAAAGACTTTTCGTTTATTTATGACCCACTTGTGCTTTTTTTAAAATATTGTAATCATGAATGACTCATCAGTAATAGTCACCCAGGAGAGTCAGTATTCCATCTAAAAAATCAGCCCATTATTTTCGAAGTTTGCCTTACTGAATTTTTGGGAGGCAAAGGAACAATAATAAAGGCTAGGGGCCAAAATATCACACAAATGACCTCTAGAGGTATTTATCATGGAGTCTATTTGCCACTGAAATTCTATGATCTGGACTTTCACTTACTGTCATTATGCTCAACACTTCCATCTTCCAGGTCCTTCAAGTGCAGGTGATTAAGCTATGTGTAGAGCTTTTTATGGGTTTTGCCATTCAAAGTCCCAATATATTCCATTTTTTGAAAAGATAACGTTCCTAGGTTCTGCCCAACAACAAAATCACTTTTGGTGTGCCAGTTTTGGTCTAACTTGTTTCTCTGTTGTTGTGATTAAATTCTCTAACCATAGCATCTCAGGTGATGAATGGGTTTATTTGCTTGATTCTGGCAGATCACAATCCATCATTGTAAGGGCTTAGGATAAAAATTCAAGATAACAACTGAAGGCAAAAACCACAAGGAATCTTTTTTCTGAAGAACATTTTTCTTTTATTGAAAATAGATTTTTCTTTTTCCTCTTCCCCTATTCATGAAGAATCTTTACTCCTAGCCTTCTCTCTTACTTGGTCATTGTTTTCTGCTCAGCTAGCTCTCTTATCCAGCCCAGACCAACTTTCTTAGGAATACTGCACTCTCAGTGGAAGGACTTTCACACATCAATTGTCAATCAACAAACTGATTCAAAGAAATAGCAACCAGCCATTCTGAAGGGTGTACATCTTCAATTGATGTTCCCACAGATAACTGTAGGCTCTCACATGTTAACAGCTGGAGGTAACAAGACAGAGACAATGATATATGAGAAGGTTTTAAAACCCCAAAACCAAGGTATCAACCACATCAATATCTTAAATAGTAAAATCAGAAACTTGATGATAGTAATGACTGGAAAAAACAGAAATGCCAAGAAAGGAGAGGGAACAAGCCTCTAAGATCAAGAAGAGTCAGCTAAAACTGTTTCTCCACAGAAAGTCTCCAAACCAACAATCACAAAGAACTCACAACATAATAAAGCAATATTTCAGAAAATAAAAATAGGTGAAGGTCCATCATTTTCCAGAGAAACAATATTATCAGATTATAGCCATCAAAAAGAAAATTTACAGAACATAGAAGGTAGCACTGATAAAAGGAAACACAAAGACAAACCTACAAATTTAACATGGTCCCTTAAACAAGAACTACTGAATTGTAACCAAAATCAAAGAAGTCACTGATGACCACTCACCCTGTGTGTTATAAGAGGTTGCTTGTTTGTTTCCTGGCTGACTGGCAGCTCAGACCCAAAATAATCACACAGAAACTATTATTTTAAAGCCTGCTTGGCCAATGACTCTAGCATATTTCTGGCTAACTCATCTTAAATCAACCCATCTCTATTAGTCTGTGTATTACCATTAAGCTGTGGCTTACCGAGTAAAGTTCTGTCATCTGCCTCTAGCAGGACTACATGGCTTCTCTCTAACTCTGCCTTCTTTCCTCCAGCATTCAGTTTAGTTGTCCCTGCATAGCTCTATTCTGCCCTGCTACAGGCCTACAAAGAAGTTTCTTTATTAACTGACGGTATTCACAGCATACAAAGGGGCATCCTACATCACCTCCCCTTTTCGGGTTTTTTTTTTTAAAAAAAAGAAAAGACATTTTACAACACATGTGCCCTAGAGTTCTCTCCTTTGCAAATAATAGAACATAGGATGGGTGAAGAGGTCTGGCGCACCAAAATTGGAAGGAATTCACTTGAAACCTTCTGACAATTCTGTACTGTAGAAAATAATTTTGAATACTAAAACTATCTCATTCTCTTTTGATAAAGAAAAAGATGTCTGTTAGGATTGTTTAAAAACCATTTTGTTTACTATGATTGATGATTGGATATAAGTCTACATCAGAGTGAAGAAATGAAAAATTTGAAACCAAATGCAAGGTAACAGATTCTTAAAGAACTATTGAATGATCTGTATTATATACCTAAAGCAACTTGTTAATTGCTTTATAAGTCATAAGCACTTTTGAAAAAAAGTCTAGCCCCATTGTTGTGTGTATGTTTATATGTGTGAGAGAGAATGATTTCCATGTATGTATAGGTGACACACCAAAGAGCCTGCCAGATCACCTGGATCTGAAATAACACATAGCTATGAACCTCCCAACTCGGGTGTGTAAGACTTTAAGACAATCCTGAAGCCATTTTTGACAATTCTGAATTCTCTCAGCCTCTGTGCCATAGTGCTTCCCCTCCTCCCCTGGGAACCAAGGACCTAACAGCTACACATGCATGTACTCAGTTCCTGAACAATTACCCATATGCGTATGTTTTGGTTCGGTCCCCTGGGAAACAGGGTCAAAATGACCTCTTACCTCATCTGATCTGGCAACAGCTCTCCAGTCAATTATTGGTAATAGCCCTTTCGAATAAGCCAATCAGAATAGTCAAAGAATAACCCCCCTTGCTTCTGTGGCCCCTTTAAAAGTAGACTGTACAAGCTATTCGAAGCCGAATGCTGGGGGACCCTGTCATGACAGAATTAATAAAATCCTCATGCTTTTGCATCGGCTGAGGTGTGTGAGGTGGTCTCTGGGGGTGACTCCTCCTAGGTGTTTGGACGCTAGAGTCCAACAGGTGTTGCTATCTAAACTCAGGTCAACCCCTAGAAAATTATTGTTGAGTGACATATGTAGCCCTCATAGTACTTTTTATCCAATAAACTAAAAGTCTTTCACAGATTAATAACAAAAACCTAAATAAAGATATTAAATAAATGACCCCTGGGACCCTGATGAATCAGTATTAAGATGTTGTACATGGAATTAGGGAGGCTGCCCACAGACCTTCTCCAGTCTCTGTTACCCAAGACCCAATATTCATGATGCCTCTAGGGCTACAACAGAACTACATCTACAGCTTCGCCTTCCCCAGTCCATATCTCCTGTAGATTCCAAGATTGTCCCTACCTGCCCTTCCCTTCTCAGCTCATATCTGTGTCCCATCATCCAATGGGGACAGACGCCCTCTACTCAACTCTCGCCACAGCTGCCAGAAGACCAGTTAGGTTGTCTGCAAATCTACCACATTATTCTTAACCCCAGTCCTGATTGGCACAGTTGCCCCCATCACTGGTGTACAACACCAGAGGCAGCTTCTCCTACATCCTCTTCATGTCTCCTGTGTATCTCTAAGATCATCTATCCCGAGCCCCCCTTTTCCCTAGTATTCAACATCAGCAAACATTCCCTCTTGAATACACCATCAAGAAGGCCAGGAAAAAAGAAAACACTGAGCCAATACCTGCTCCAGACATAAACAGAAACTTAGGAACAAAACTCCCATCCAACCAAGATCAAGTCAGACATCAGCACCTAGACCTATAATCACCCCAAACCCAGATGCTTAGCATAGGAATATAATCAATAAGAGCCAGAGCAATGTCACCACCAGAGCCCAGCTGTCCTACCATAGCAGGCCCTGAATACTTTAACACAGCTGAAATACAAGAAAAAGACCTTAAAACCAACTATATGGAGATGATAGAGTACCTTAAAAAGAAAATGAGTAAATTTCTCAAACAAATTCATGAAAACACAAAAATATTGGAGGAAATTAATAAAGCCCTTCAAGAAGGCTAGGAAAACACAAACAATTGGAGTAAGCCAATGCCTTAAATAAAGCCAAGAAAAAAATGAACAAATACTTGAAGGAAACAAAACTGTTTAAGACCTGAAAATGGAAACAGAAACAGTAAAGAAAACACAAGCTAAGGGAATCCTGGAAATAAAAAACTTAAGACTATGAAAGACCCCCAGTGCTGGGGAGACTCTCACTCAAGTCTCGGCATAGCACGACCCCCCAGTAACTCACGAGAGACCATCCTTGCTGCAATCACACGAGGCTTTAATCGATGAGATGAGATGAGATGAGATGAGATGAGATGAGATGAGACGAGAACCAGTACACTGGGGCCGAGACTCAAAACCCACTCAGGGGGACAGTTCGACCCCAAGTGACCGGGAAAAGCGATTTTTAAGGGAAGAAACCACAGCCCAGTGATCCGGAATTGGCAGGGAGTGTGTCACAGAAAATTTCGAAAATGCCAGTGAAGATCACAAGAGGGCAACTCCTTGCCTCTCAGGACCACTCCCAAGGTCATAATCAGCTAGTTCCTAAAACACAGCACAATGACAACCACAAGGGGGAAACCCCCTGCTTCTCAAGATTATTCTCAAGATCACAACCTAACTTAATCTTCAGCTAGTTCCTGAAACACAGTCACAAACCGGCTAATCCTAGACTTTTGATTCTTCTCTTCCTGCTTGGATTTTTGGCTATTTTCTTCCTGCTGGGGGTGGGGGTGGGGTGGAACCTGGATTTATCCAGGGCTTTCTTTGGGGATACCTGGAGTTATCCAGGTCTTTCAACTACAAACACAAAGTACAGAGGCAAAGTTCTCCAATAGAATAGAGAGATGGAAGAGAATCTCAGACACTGAAGATACAGTAGAAGAAATGGAAATGTTAAACAAAGAATATGTTAAATCCAAAGACTTCTTAATATAAAACATCCAGGAGATCTGGTACATTATGCAAAGACTAAACCTATGAATTACATAAATAGAGGAAAGAGAAGAAAACCAGCTCAAAAGTCGAGAAAATATTTTCAATAAAATCCTAGAAGGAAATTTTCCTAATTTAAAGACGATGTGAATGACGGTACAAAGAAGCATGCGAAACACTAGAAGACAGATGTTTCAGAAAACAAAGTCCTTTTGCCACACAATAACCACAATAGTAAACATACAGAACAGAGACATTAAAAGCTGAAAAGGAAAAACATCAAGTAACACATAGAGACAGACCGATAAGAATTACACCTGACTTCTTAATGGAGATTCTAAAAGCCATATAAGGTCTACGAAACATGTAATACAGGCAGAAAGAAACCTCAGGTGTAGTCCAGATTACTATAGCCAGAATATTTTCAATCTCCATAAATGGAGAAAATAAGATATTCCATGATAAAGTGAAATTTAAACAATATCTATGACCGACTTGAGTTCTACAGAAGGTACTAGAAGGAAAAATCCACCCCAAGAAAGCAAACGACACATATGAATACACAGAAAACAAATGATCTCAAATAAGCAAAGCCAAAAGGGAAACACACACACAAACACATGCAATCTTATATACATCATACCACCACCACCACCAATAACCACAAAACCAAATAACTGGAATCAATAATCATTATTCCTCATATCTCTCAATATCAATGGCCTCAATTCCCCCAATGGAAAGACACAGATTAATGGTATTGACTAAAAACAATATCCATCCTTCCACCACGTACAAGAAGGTATATCAATATGAAGGACAGATATTACCTTAAGGCAAAGGTGGGGAAAAACATATTTCAAGCAAATGGAACTAAAAAGGGAGCTGGTGTAGCCATTTTATGGACTTCAAACTGTAAGGATATAGAAAATTTTAAGAAGCTTTGCTTGATCAGGAGCTGGTTAAGGCATTGAGTTCAAGAAACTTTGTAACACCAAAACCTAGTTGAAAACAGGAACCTCTGGAAAAATGTTCCTGGTGTTCTGTTGACACTGAGACAGGAGCAGGAGGAGAGGGGGGACATGCACAGAAGCAGAAGTAGCCACTTAAAGGAGGAAGGGGGGCATGCAGAAGTAGCCCACCCCTTCGTTTAGCAAGACCAACCCCCTTGACCCAAAACAAACCTGGCTTGTGGTTTTTGCCTATATGTGTCAACCCCAAATGAGGAACGGGAGCTCTCCCTACTGTGCTGTGTCGTCTGTAGTGGACAGCTCCCAGCCCGGCTGGAAAGACTAAACCTTGCTTTTGCATTCTGGACTTGACTGGATTCCGGAGGTGTCTCTCTGGGAGTCTCAACTTGGGCACAACAAAACAAAAATTGATCAAAAGAGATGGGGAAGAACACTCTATATTCATCAATGGAAAACTCTACCAATATGACATTTAGATTCTTAATATCTATGCCCCAAACACAAGGCCTCCCACTTTTGTAAAAGAAACACTTCTAAAGGTTAAAACATAAATTGATTCTCACACAGCGTTTGATAGTAGTAGACTTGGAATACACCACTCTCACCAACGAATAAGTCATCCAGACAAAAACTAAACAGGGAAATATTAGAGCTAATGGACTTTATAAACTAAATGAACCTAAGAGATGCTAGCACAAACGACAGCTCCAGAGACCTTCTCTGAACACCCCACATCAACCAGGGCATGGCTGTGCCTTCCTTCAACTCCCTACAGCAGAGGCAGAGGAGAATCCTGCAGAGAACCTGCAAGCTACCTGCCACTAGTACTCCTGATTGCTAAGCCTTCCCAGAGTCCCTCATTGGCTAGGGTCACCCAGCTGGGCCTCAGAATATTACCAGCTCCCCTACTGGGTGATCAGAGATCAAATCACTTAGATAGCAGTCTTTCCAGCTCGGCCTTCCAGCCCAGTGGACAGGGCCCTAGTCTAGAAAGCATTTTAGCAGACATTCTTCCACTATCCTAGAGCACATTCTGTTCCTCATCCAAAGCACAGGGTCCTTTGTGTGCACATTCCATTACACAATCAGTGTGCAGTGCAGCCGACCCATCGCCTGGTAGTGGGGTAACCCTGGAGCCAAACATAGGTCATACGCACACAGTGGCTGTTGTTACTGTGAAACTGTTGTTACTATGTAACTGTTATTAAAGAAAAACAGGCCATGTATTAGAAAATAGTGAGGTCTCATGGTAGAACTTAGGGACAGGAAAGAGAAAGTGAATATGATATAGCTATAATCCCAAAAACTTATTTTGAGAAGTTGAAACAGGCTTTCTGGCCATGTCCTCCAGAGACTAAGGATTTGTATTAGAGCACATCAAAGATTTCCCAAACCTTTTATCTCAGGGTGTATATCTAAAACCAGGAAAATAACAGTTCTGGTAGGCAGGACCACACATTTTACTCAGATCTATTTTGATTAAACTACAACTATAGCAATTTGGCTTCATGATAAGGTCAGTCCTCTACCCAGATTCAGATTCTTTTTTTTTTTTTTTTTTTTTTTTTTTTTGGTTTTTCGAGTCAGGGTTTCTCTGTAGCTTTGGTGCCTGTCCCGGAACTAGCTCTTGTAGACCAGGCTGGCCTCGAACTCCCAGAGATCTGCCTGCCTCTGCCTCCCGAGTGCTGGGATTAAAGGCGTGTGCCACCACTGCCTGGCTCAGATTCTTGATTGCCCTGGCCTGTGGACCCTAAGAAATGGCAAATCAGGACATGTATGGAGCATCTAAAATTGATTACCTAGTTCCACATCTCAATCTCAACTACTGTTGAAATAGGGAAGCCCTCACCCATTGGTCCTGCCTCTCCCTTTCTGTACTGTGACTCTACCAGCTTCAGGCTTGGTCTATGAACTTAATTCTTGCACAGATCCCTCTTCATTTTTAAGTCCCCACTAAAAGTCCGAGAGATTGAAGGTCACTCATTAACTGGTCTGTTTTTTACTTCTCACCAACCAGTCAAGGCCCAGCCATGAAGGAGTTGCAGGATTATCTAACCAGCACTGGGCAGCAGAGGCAGGATTAGGTGTTCAAAGCAATTCTCAATTACATAGCATGAAGCAAACCTCAATTACATAGCATAAGCAGTGATGTTGCAAGCCCATAGTCTCCCATGCCAGGATGGCAGAGCCTCTCCCTCCCCTGGGAATCCACACTCAACAAAGGTCAAAGGGCAAGGGCCACTACCCAGGTCACCACCAGGACAAACAGAACCTCAGTCTGGCTCATCATCCATCCCTGTTCAAGCAGCTCTGACAACTCAGCCAATCTTCTCTTTCTGGTCTGGGGACAGTGGTTCCTACACTCATCAAGGCATAACTTGTGGTCCTTACATCAGAATAAGAGGAGACTCCTGGAAAGAACCTGTAAGCTACCTCTTACCGGTGCTCCTAGTTACCAAGCATTACCAGAGTCCCTCATTAGCTAGGACCACCCAGCTGGACTTCAGGACATTATCCCCTAATGAGTGAGCAGAGAGCAAAACCCCTCCCAGGTTTGCCCTTCCACACTATGGGTGCATAAGAGCCTAATGTGAGAAATTTGCAGTTGAGTAAAACCCTCCATTCTCCCAGAGCACTTCCTGTTCCTCCTCCAATGCACAGGGTTCTAGGTGAACACATTCCATTATACACTCAATGTCCAGTGTAGCAAACCCTTTACTTCACAGCTGGGAGGTCCTGCAACCAAAGACAGGTCACATTCAAACAGTAACTGTTGATAAAAAAGAGGCCATGGATTAGACCACAATGCAAGGTCTATGGGAGGGCTTGGAGGCAGGAAAGAGATAGTGGAAATAATGTAATAATAATTCCCAAAATTTCTATTAAAAAGTTAAAACAGGCTTGATGGCCAAGTGCTCCAGAGATGAAGAATTGTTTTAGAGCATACCAAGTACTACTTACACCATTTTTTCTTGGCGTATACATCTTAAACCTGGAAAACACAGTCATATCAGGCAGGGCCATACCATTTTATCCAGTCCTTCTATTTTGATTGAATTACTGTAACTACAGTAATTTGGTTTAAAGATTAGTTCAGTTTTTACATATATTCTTGAATGTCTGGTCTGTGGACCCAAGAGATGGCCGGTCAGAATATATATTGATCACCTAAAATTGATTACCTCACCACTAATTGCTAATGTCAACTACATTAGCGTTCGCCCTCCTTCCTGCCCCTCTCCTTCTCTGCTGTAACTACACCTGCTTTACAGTTGTCAGTGGACTCAGTTCTTACACAGGTCCCACCTCACTTATAAATTCACAATAAAATCTAGAGAATTTAGAGGATACTCATTCATTGGTCTCTATTTCCTTCCCACAGACCAGTCAAGGTCCAGCCTGGAAGGAGTTACAGGACTGTCTTCCCAGAACTAGTCAGAAGAGACAGGATTAGATGTTCAAAGCAATTCTCAATTACATAGTGTGAGGAAGCCTGAGCTACAGGAGACATTGATATAGACCAGTGGTTCTCAACCTCCCTAATGCTGAGACCCTTTAATACAGCTCCTCATGGTGTGGCTACCCCCACTAAAAAAATATTTCACTGCTACTTCATAACTATATTTTTTGCTACTGCTATGAATTATAATATAAATATTTGTACTTTCCAATGATCTTAGGCCAGTCCTCTGACAGGGTTATTTGATTTCCCCGAAGGGAGCCATGACCTCCAAGGCTGGGAACTCCTGCCCTAAACTGATATAAATAAATATATAAATAAATAAACAGCACTTAAGAAAAAAAATGGAACAAAATCCTTAAACTGGGAAACACTGAAAAGTAAAAACAAAAACGCAGTAATGCATTTAAAGAAAATGTTAAAAATGATACCAATAATTAAAGTTTTAAAATAATAAAAATAGGAAGGACACTTATCTATACTGACTTTGAAATGGAATAGGTACTTCCCTGATAGGGAGAATGCCATTAATAAGAGACTGTGTCACTTTGTCTCATTTAAAATGCTATTCACTGAGTGCCATAAGCGAATGCATGAAGTTACAGCCAAACACCTGTTTCCCCAACCTCTCAGCTGACTTAACTGTGTCAACCAGGATTGCACACATCTGCATAGGAGAGCTCGCTAATTGAAAACTGAATACTTAGTAGTTCAAGCTATCCTTGCTAAACTGTATACCCATCAATTCTGTCATCTTCATTCACGTAGAAGGAATTAATACAAGCGGGGAAATTACATAGAAAGTCATTTCTTCTCTGTAATGGAGACCCCTGAAGTGTACCACCTTCAAATTCAGTCTGTGATCTAGCTATTGTCTGGTCTGTTTCCCCTGCAATGCGTACAGCACACTGTTCCTCCTCTTCTGGTCTGAAGGGAAAAGCCATGCTCCACACAGAAACCCTTTCCCTGTTCTGCAATGGGCAGTCCACTATGTGACTCAAACTGGTCATTTTGGAGCTCTGTGGTGCGGCAGACCTGTTATCCAAGGTTTAGAGTGTTTAGTCGGCAGAACAAGAGCAATGCCTTGTGGGTCTACAGACAGGGTTCAAGTAATCTCAATCAAAATAGGAGATCTTGACTCAAAATTGCTTTTCAAAAAGGCTGGAGATGCCATGTTCTAGAATTAACCTACCTTTCTGGCACACCGGGACTTAGTGCAGGTTGGGACCCTGAAATGGTCACCTGAGCAGCATTTAGAGGCAGGTTTTTTTTTTTTTTTTTTTTTTTCTGCTGGTTGAAAATGAGGGTGAGGGTTGTCTCCTTTGTTATGGGAATGTAGCTGGCTAATCCTGGGGGACAAACACTTGCCTCTCATCATGCTAATCTCTAACAAGTATGATTAGCAAACCACTTACCTTTGTGGTATTTGGGATGCAGCTCTCCCTTACCTAAATTCTACTTTGTGACTTAACGTTTCCTCAGAACTGGTGAGTCCTTTATTACCACCAATTCTACTCTTTTACGTCACAGTTTAGCAGTGGAGTGCTACTCTACATAGGAGATACTGTTTACAAGCTTCAGAGAATTACCTCCAGACGCCTCCTAAACCTAAATGTTAAATCTTAAAAGTGCCCAACTTCTGGAAGATACTAAAGGGACCAGGGCTGAGTTTCGCAAATGTGTTCCACTACGACAACACAAGCCCTAAGGCATTTGACAGTGATGTCAACAACAAGGACCTCTCAAAACGCAGTCCCGTTCCCGATGCTCTGCGTAGATGCAGCCAACGAAGTGAAGTTCCTCGAAGGCTGCCAGCCAACTCCGGGAATTGCAAAGACCCTACAGGATTTGCAGGAGCACGCAGACCATGCTGAAGTATGCAGGACCAGCAGGAACACGCTGGACCATCCTGGCCAGGGGTGCACGCACCACACTGACTCCCTAGGCTCAACTAGTCGCTCCTCCCAGTCTGGGGATAGCAGCCTGAAACTCACCATGTCGTGGTTTTCCAGCTTGCCCATGCGCTCTGCTCAGCTCCCAGCCACAGCACTCACAGCACAGGACAAAACCACTGGCGCCAGCTTCTCTTCAAAGCCAAGCCTGAAGCTGGCGGCCGGAAGGACCCTCACAACTTCTGACTGGCAGGTCACCTGGAGGGTCTGATTGGCTAGTGAAACCTGAGTGACAAGAGCACCTGCCATAGGGCTCTACTGTGCTTAGAGACACAGCACACTGGTTCCTGACCCTGCCTTTTCTAGATCAGCAGAGAGAGGCATTTCAGTAGCATCTGCCCCAGGCTCCAGTAGCAGAATCTGCTAACTTCCTGCACTCCATAGGCACGCCCATCTTCCTCCAGGACATAATGTGGCTAGGTAGCTTGTACAGTCCACTAGATATGTGGGGTGGCGTCATTCCCTGACACACAAGTAGAAGGGTACGCAGAACGCTGACAACTAAGGACACAAAAGGAGAGGTTTGTTTAGTGGCTTCACACTGAGGTCAGGTGAACTGAAGGTCACAGGGACTTCAGACAACCAGGAAAGAAAAGCAGGAACTAGATCACTAGCGAGATAATAGGTCTTTCTGTCACCAGAGAGCTGGATGATGGCTCCATTGTTTTAGAAGTTTTATTCCTGAAATTCAGAGCAAACTGTTGGCAAATGAGTAATAATACAGAGGAGTGTTCATAAAAAGTACAATACTTAGAGACTAATGGAGCTAGGAAGAATGAGTTTATGATCGTTATTATTAGTCAGCTCATAGTCCTTAAAAGGGCAATGTAGAGCCCAGGGAAGCTTGGTACCCACTGCCCCTTGGCTCCACTCCTGCCATGCCAAGATAGAGACCTACGTTTTCAGTTTACCCTAAAACAACGCCTGACTCCAGGAAAAACCACAAACTGGGGCAACCCAGGCACCACTTTGGAACAGACCAATCAGCATCCAAGAAGAAAGTACTGAACATTCCAACCCTTGTAGGTGGGATTACCATCCCCTTTCACCAAGATACCCTTAGACAAATGTCAGCCAATCAGGGGTCCTGAACCTTAGACATCCCTCAACCCAACCTCTGCTATGATAAAAACAAAAAACAAAAAAAGCAAAAAACAAAAAAACAACCCACCCCAACTGAGCTGGAGGCTCTCTGATTGTGTCAATGCACTGGACACACCAGAGGGTTCAATTTTGAACTTTATTAAAGGCTCTTTGCTTTTACATATGGGATTTGGTCTCCTTGTTGGTTTTGGGGTGGTGGCGAGGGGAACTCTGTGATCTGGGCATAATACAGAGGTAAAAAAGAGAAACACAACAGCATTATTCAAGTTCTCTACCTGAACAGGACTGGTAGAATGAATCTGTCCATGCATGTAGAGAGTTGATTTATTAGAATGTCTTACAAGCTGTGGTCTAGGTAGTCTAACAATGGCCGCCTACCAGAAGAAGCATGAGGAGTCCAGTAGTTACTCAGCTCCACGAGGCCAGATATCTCAGCTGGTCTTCAGTATACATCAACATTCCAAGGAAACAGGCTCAAATGCTGGTAAAGGTAGCCAGAGTTAGGGCGAGCAGGTAACGACAGAAAGAGAGCTTTCTCCTTCAATATCCTTTACATATGTAAGCTGTCACCAGAAGGTGCAATCCAGGATAAAGGTGGAGCTTATTCTTTATTTGATTTTGTTGTTGTTGTTTTTGAGACAGGGTTTATCTATGTAGCGCTGGAACTCATTCGGTAAGCCAGGCTGGTTTCAAACTCGAAAATCTGGCTGCTTCTGCCTCCTGAGTGCTGGGGTTAGAGGTGTGCACAGCCACCAAGCAACTGAAGTGGATAGCACCTCAAACGATCCAGATTAAAGAAGGGTCTTTAATTTCAAAGTCTTTTTTTAAAAAAAAAAAATCCTCATAGGGGTATCCAACTCTTTGGGTCTTAGTTAATTCCAGAGGCAGTCAGTTTGACTACCAAGAATAGCCATCACAACAACTAAGATAGAAGAAATGAGAAAAATTTCTTACTTGCCAGAGGCAGGGAAAACATGAGAGTTTTTTTTTCCAAAACATTTATTTTCCAAAACAGAGGAAGCATGGGGATTTTACTTAGGCAGTCTGAACATATTCCTGTAGAGTTCTACCTATTCCTAAGCAGACTCAGTTAACAAATCCATTTCTGAACATGATCACAATGTAAAAGCAGAGATATTTAGGGGCGTTCTTACTTCAAAGTCTTGCAAAATATATAAATTTTTAAAATGATGGAGAGAAATGCCTCTGGCATGTTCATCTTGTACCACATGGTCTTAGTTGAAAATCTGATAAATGACACCGTGAAAGATTGCTTTGGAGCCTATGTGACCTGTCAATCCTGATGTTCGATTGATGGGGAATATTATTTTAAGGTGCGTTTCTTTTGTTAATGTTGCATTTGTTTACTCTGTGAAGCTGAACTTCTTTGCGTGTCTAAAATACCTGATGAGCTAATAAAGAGCTGAACAGCCAATAGCAAGGCAGGAGCAAAGATAAGCGGGGCTGGCAGGCAGAGTATAAATAGGAGAAACAAGGAAGAAAAGGAGCAAGAGAACAAAGAGAGGAGGACATCAGGGGCCAGCCACCCAGATACAGAGCAAGCCATGGAGAAAGAAGTAAAAAAAGGTGTATAGAAAGAGAGAAAGATAAAAACCCAGAGGCTAAAGGTAAGCAGGAGAATTTAAGAAAAGCTGGCAAGAAACAAGTCAAGCTAAGGCCAGGCATTCATAATTAAGAATAAGCCTCTGTGTGTGATTTATTTGGGAGCTGAGTGGTGATCCCCCAAAGCCAAAAGAGTAAAACATCACACAACATTCAATCTAAAAGACAACTGTACCAATGCCACAATTCTCATAGATACAAAAGATAAAGAACACAACTACAGAAAATGTCAGGGAAGGTCACTTCACAGCACTGTATACTCTGCTCTTAGATGAACGGTTATGATGAGCTCTGTTAACCTCAGAACAAAGCTGTCTGGCTCAGTGGAAGGCCAGAGCTGCTTCCATTCAAGACCAGAACGAGTTCGTTTTAACTAGCCCTAGCTGCTCTCTGTCTCAGGGCTCTGACATCATTGTAGAGAATTCCATGCTTTCCTTTTTCTAACTTTTTTTTAAAATTTGGTTATATGGGTGTTTTGCCTGCATGTGTCTGTGCACAGCTCTTAGAGAGAAGCCAGAAGAAGGCAGGAGATGCCTGGGACTGGAGTCACAGCAAATGGTTAGCTGCCATGTGGGTTCTGGACATGGAACCTGGCTCCTCTGTAACAACACCCAGTGCTTTTAATTGCTGAGCATCTCTCTAGTCCCTCTTTTTATTTAAAATTTATTTCCATAAATTGATAATTTAAAGATATTACATCACTTTCCCCTCTTATCTCTTCTTTTGCTCACTTTCCAAATCCCTTCCATCTTCTTCCTTGTTAAGTATGGGTGAATAAGTATGCTGAAATATATCCTCATATGAATACAACTTGCTGCATCCATTTCTGTTGGTTGTACATATATGGATAATTGGTTGGCCATGTTGTATTGAATAGACAGTTAGGAATCTCATCCCTGCCTGAGGCTTACTCTCTCAAATGGAGGAGAGTTCTATTTTTTAATCAGTATGTGGTATCTGGCCATGACTAGGATGCCTTGGACAGGAAACATAATCAAGAATAGAAAACTTAGGATGGAAAATACCTTGCCAGTTAAGATCACAGAAGCTTCGGTCAGAGCATGCGGGTTTGATTCCTAGTACATGTAACAATTCACTGTCTCTGACTCTGGCATCAAGAGTTCTGACACCATATCCTGTCCTTCATGGCCATAAGACAAAGAGGAGACAGACCATAAAAAAACTACTTTCAAACTATGTATGGAAGTGCATTCTTTAAGTATCAGTTTGTGGACACTGAGGCAGGAAGACCACTGTGAGTTTTAAAGCCTGTGCTACATAGTCTACATAAGATACTCACACACACCCCTCCCCTCCCACACACCCCAGAAAAGAACAAAACTTAATAACTTACAAGAATAGAAGCATTGGAGAATTGGGACAATACAATGCCTATTAAAGTCATTTCAAGTGTCTTCCACTGGTTGTCACAGAACCATTTTCAAAAATAAATATGGCCAATCATGTGAACACATGCTATTAATCCCAGCCCCTGGAAGAAACTGAACATTTAACAGCAGGCCACCGACCTTACCATGAGACCTGAACTGCCCATTATGAACTGGGTGTTAATGGACCCACCAAGTCATGTGATGTTATCTCGCTGTACAAATAAAGCTTGCCCGAAGATCAGAGGGCAGACTTAGCCACCTAGCTAACCATAGACGTCTGGAGGTCTGTACAGACAGACAGAACGTGGTATAGCTGGGTGGAGAGACGAAGTCATAAGGCAGGAGGAGGTAGGAGCTTGGCCTCTTTTCAGGTGGGAAGTTGAGTAGGTTAGGTGGCTGTGGTTTTGCTCCTTTGTCTCTCTGATCTCTCAACATTTTCCTCTATATCTGACTTGGGTCTTTTATTATTAAGACCTGTTAGAATTAATGCTGCAACTCGGGCCAGGTTTCCTGATGCTTCTGTACATCATGGAGGCACCACGCAGAAGTGGAAAGCTATAGCTTTTCAACTCCATTCTGGGACAACCCTGACGGATGCTTGTGTGTATGATATTTTGTTTGTGTTCTGACAAACACAGTTTGCCTGGAGATCAGAGGGCAGAGGTAAATCATTAGTTAACCATAGAGGCCAGGCAGTGGTGGCACACACCTTTAATCCCAGCACTTGGGAGGAGGAAGCAGAAAGATCAGGAGTTCAAGGCCACCCTGAGCTACACAGGATTGAATCAGTCTAAAAGAGAAACAGAGCCAGGAGGAGGTGGCTTGACCTTTTAATTCCAGCACTAAAGAGATGGAGACAGGAATAGATGGCAGATGGAAACAGAATCTCAGCTGCCCATTCAATCTGATTGTTTTTACAGACAGGATCTCCCCCATTCAGTCTGAGATTTCACAGAGGTAAGAAGTCTCTGGTGACTGGCTGCTCTGCCTCTCTGATCATTCAGCTTTCACGCTGGATATCTGACTCCAGGTTTTTATTGATTAAGACTAATTAGGATCACACTTCATACTGGTGAAGGGAAATCTTCACAGTGGGCAGAAGTTTGGGCAGTACACATGGCCATACAGTTTGTTTGGAAGGAGAAATAGCCAATTGTGCAACTACCTGCTTGTTAGTCAGCTGTAGCCAATGGACTGACTGCATGGGCTGGGACTTGGAAAGAGCATGATTGGAAAACTGGTGAGAAAGACATCGTGGATAAATCTCTCCAAATAGGCAAAGGGTGTGAAGATACTTGCATTCATACAAATGTTCACCCGAAGATGACTTCAGCTGAGGAGGAGTTCAAAAATCAAATAGTTAGGATGACCTTTCTGTGGCTAGCCAGCCTCTTTTCTTAGCCATTCACGTCATTGCCCAATAGGCCCATGAACTAAGTGGCCATGGTGGCAGAGATGGTGTCATTGCCCAATGGGCCCATGAACTAAGTGGCCATGGTGGCAGAGATGGTGTCTATGCACGGACTCAACAGCAGGAACTTCCACTCACCGTGGCTGATCTGGCTACTGCTGTTTCTGAGTGCCAGATCAGCCAAGAACAGAGAACAACACTGAACCCCGATATGGCACTATTCTCCAGGGTGTCCAGTCAGCAACCTAGTAACGGTTGAATACATTGGACCACTTTCTCCATGGAAAAGACAAGTCTTTGTCGTTCTGGGAACAGATACTTATTCTGGTTATGATTTACTTTTCCTACATGCAATGCTTCTGCCAAAACCACCATCAATGAATTTACAGAATGTCTTATATTTTACACAGGATTGTAATATATGATATTTTACAGTGTTGTAATAATGATATGTTACACAGTGTTGTGATACTGATATTTTATACAGTGTCATAATACATGATATTTTACAGTATTGTAATACATGATAATTTACAGTTATAATACATCATATTTTACAGTGTTGTCATACATGATATTTTACACAGTGTTACAATACATGTATTTGACACATTGTTGTAATACATGATATTTTACAGTGTTGTAATAATGATATGTTACACAGTGTTGTAATACATGATATTTTACAGTGTTGTAATACATGATATATTACACAGTATTGTAATACATGATATTTTACAGTATCACTTCTGTCCTGGGAACTCACTTCACAGCCAGAGAAGTACAGAAGTGGAACCATAATCATGGAATCAACTGGTCTTACCATGTTCCACAGCATCCTGAAAAAGCTGTCCTGAGATAAATATGGAATGAGCCTTGGTGTTGAGGAAATTCATTCAGCCAACAGCCTTTTAGATACCAGCCCATGAGGGCCTGGTCAGAGGTACTATAAGTACAGACAGGAAGCCACTCTTTTCCCTTTCGTTTGGTTTGAGATCACAGTTCAGTTAGCAACCCTAGCGTCCACAGAGCAGAGGAACACAGTGGCTTTCTGTTGTGAGTGATCTCAAATAAATATTCGTTATATTTTATTACAGGCTCGTGTGGACCTCATTTAATTATGCAACATTTTGGCACCCAATGTTCACATGGACTGAGCCCCGCCCTCATATGCCCTCCATTGTACTCTTCTCTCTCTCTCTCTCTCTCTCTCTCTCTTTTTTTTTTTTTTTTTTTTTTTTTTTTTTGGTTTTTCGAGACAGGGTTTCTCTGTGGCTTTGGAACCTGTCCTGGAACTAGCTCTGTAGACCAGGCTGGTCTCGAACTCACACAGATCCGCCTGCCTCTGCCTCCCGAGTGATGGGATTAAAGGCGTGCGCCACCACAGCCCAGCCTGTACTCTTCTCTTTAAAAAAAAATCCAGCCAGGCAGTGGTGATGCATGCCTTTAATTCTAGCACTTGGGAGGCAGAAATAGGAAGATTTCTGTGAGTTTGAGGCCAGTTCCAGGATAGGCTCCAAAGTGACAGAGGAACCTTTCTCGAAAAACAAAAAAAAAAAGAAAAGAAGAGAAAAGAAAGGAAGGAAGGAAGGAAGAAAGAAAGAAAGAAAGAAAGGGGGCTGGAGAGATGGCTCAGTGGTTAAGAGCATTGTCTGCTCTTCCAAAGGTCCCAGGTTCAATTCCTGGCAACCACATGGTGGCTCACAACCATCTGTAATGGAGTCTGGTGCCCTCTTCTGGCCTGCAGGCACATACACAGACAGGATATTGTATACATAATAAATAAATAAAAATTTTAAAAAAGAAAGAAAAAAGGAAGAAAGAAAGAAAGAAAAGAAAAGAATCTGTGTGGTTTTGAGTTTGAGTTTTGCTTATGAAATTCATAGATGGACCACATTGGAACTGTTCCTGGACCACTTTGGTGGTACAACTCTGACACCTGCTGGCCAATGTCACTATTACACTTTAATCTCAATAATTTGTAACAGAGGTAGCTCATCTGATACTAGATTGTAATTTGTAAACCACTCTCAAGATAATGGCAGATAATATTACCATCAGGAAAACCTTTCATTTCTACTATGGATGGAATCCTAAATGAGGCATATGACCTATCTGGGAAGTAAACATTCTTAGCCATAGCTGTTATTAGTTTCATTTTCAATATTTTATCCTTAAAGAAATGGTTTGATAACAGAAGCAAGAATGAGAAATTTATAGAAATGATACAGACTTTATAAACTGCTAGCGAGAGGGTAGTTGAAAGGATTCAGATTATTGAAATAGACAATCAAAATCTGTTAAGAAGTTATGAGCAGTTAGCAGACAGAACATCCCTCCTGGAAGGCAATCTACATGCCATCAAAATAATCTCACGGATGAGAAGATATTATTAATAAAACATTTTAAAAACTTGGAATTACATGTGCAGAATGAAAACTAGAAATTAATTGATTTGATGAAATTGTTAGAAATATTCACAGATCAAGAGATTCAGACTTTAAAAAAAGACAATGATAAAATGATTTGAATCAATTGAAGAACTTGTCAGAACTGATAAGCAAAGAGAGGAGTTACATACAAAAGACAATAGTAAAGATTTAGCATTGCCAGTAATCTCTCAAAGTCAGTGATGACTTACCGAGACTTTTAACTACTTATCCTGTAATTACCTCTGAAAAGCCAGCAAATACTCAATTCCCAAAAGGTTATACAGAATGTCAATGGGAGTCTATATTATGAAAGATCTAAAAGATATTAAGGAAGAAGTAGTTTCTTACGGCAAGCATTCATCATATGTGGGGCAGTTAGTAAAGATAGGGGATTCAACAAATAAGGTTACTTTACATGATTGGCTTCAATTAGTTCAGTTGCATTAGATCATTGGCCACATATACAGTGGAAGAGTTGTTTGAGAGAGGAAGCTAAGCCCCTTGAACATCAAGGTAGAGTCAGAGTATTTGAGACCTCCCAAGACCAAATTCTTGGTGAGGGCTGTTATGCCGATCCAGATAGTGAAGCTACATACAATAACCACATCTTGTCCCTATGCTATACAGCAACTTTGGATGCTTGGGACAAGATTTGAGAACTAAGAAAAAGAATTAAATCACATACAAAGGTTATACAAGGACCAAGAGAACTCTATGGTAACCTTTTGCAAAGATTAACTAAAGCTGTACAAATAGGGATAACAGATCCAGATACTAGATAAGGATTCATCGAATCTCTGGCTTTGAAAATGCTGGCTTAGAATGCAAAAAGACACTCAGGCCTTTAAAATTCAGATCAGCACCAATGGATGAATGGATCCTGCACACAGTCAATGTTGAGTCCTTTGAATATAACATTGAGGCTTGGATAGGAGAAGCAATTTCCAAAGGTATAAAGAAACATCAAAATACCAAATGTTTTAATTGTGGTAGAAAAAGCCATCTGAGAAAGGATTGTAGACAGGACATTCCTAGAAATGATGTTTCTTCTGGAAATGACCCAATTAGAAGATCACAATCATCTAGATTAGGCAGAAGATGTGGCAAAGGTTAACAGTAGACCAATGAAAGTAGACCAACAAGAGACACGCAAGGCAACCCATTACTACTGGGGAAATCCTTGGGAGGGCCTCTCACAGGCCTCCAGGTTGAATGTGGTCCAATCATTTCCAGTCACTGTGGAGGACCCCAGGAAAATTAGAAAATCCAGTGCATGGTGTAAAAAACCATACTGCTCTTGATGATAGAGTAATCATGGAGAACGAATCAAAAATTTCAGTAGAAAATAGAAAACGTATTTTGGCAGACTTCTATAAATGATCAAAGGCTAAATGAGAGTACAAATAAATCACATTATAATTGAAGGATTACTAGGCATAGGTGCAGAAGTGGCTATTGTTGCTCCAGAATCTTGGCATCTGAATTGGCTTCTTCAGGAGGCAGATGTTCAATTCCTAGGAATTGGAACCCTCTCTCAAATAAAAAAAAAAAAACATGAGATGGGTTGAAGGCATAGGACAAGAAGGACAAAGAGGAAGGCTGAAGTCATATGTGGCTAATATACCAATGAATCTATGGGATCAAGATCTGTTGCAGCAATGGAATACATAAATTAAAATTCCTGAAGTTTCAGAAACTGACCATAAACCAACTCATGTTTCTGGGAAGGACATTATAAGGTACTTTATAAAAAAAACGGTCACAAATGATTCAGGCTGTAACAAAACACACACACACACACACCAACAACTGGCAAACTCTCAATGGTATCAATAGCCCTACTTTTAAAATGATTAACTACAAAACCTATATACAATGGCCTTAAACAATAGAGAAACTACAAGAGCAACTAAAAGCTATTTAATATTGAAGAATCGATTAACCCTTAGAATTTTCATATATTTGTTGTTAAAAAGAAATCTGGAAAATGGACAATGATAATGGATCTAAGAGCTGTTAGTAAGATGACTCAACCAATGGGCTCTCTATAATACATTCCTTTGCCTTCTCTATTTCCTAAAAAATGACCTCTTATAGTTATTAATTTAAAAGACAGTTTCTTTACTATACCATTACAAGAAAAAGACAGAGAAAAATTTGCCTTCACAGCGCTGACTGATTCAGTATTCACACATTTGATAGAAGTTATGGCCATCATGGGTATACTTGCATAAATAAAAGCAGACAATGTTTCAACATATGTCTAAAAAATGAAACAGTTTTTTGCTTAGTATAATATAAAGCATATGACAGATATACTACACCATCCTACAGGGCAGGCATTTATAGAGAGATCAAATTGAACTCTAATTATATGTTAAATAGACTGAAGCTAATGATAAATACCCCCCATATAGATTGCATAATGCTTTATTAACCTTGAGTTTTTAAATGCTAATGAGAAAGAAACAACAGCTGCAGAGAGACATTGGAAAATAAAAAAAAATTCTAAATTAAATCAGACAGTATACTTCATAATGGGGTTGAAGACTAGATAGTCATAGCTACTTTCCTCTCATATCTTAGCTAAGATATTTTAGTATAAGACTTAGACCCAGGATAGGACAGCTATTGAAATAATCTTGTTATTTGCTAACCACCTTAAACTGGACATTTAGCATGTGTTTCTTGTTGGTTTTGTCCATGTTGGTGGTAGTTCTATTTTTGTGTATACTTTTGCTTTTTCCTGGACAATACTTGATATTTGTTCTCATTGTACATAGTTTTGTTTTAGGTTTAGAACCCTCTTATTTAAACAAAATGGAGAGGTATTGTGAGAATTCATTTGGCCAATAGCTTTTTAAATACCAGCCAGTTAGGGCATGGTCTGAGGTACTACAAGCACAGACAGGAAGTGTGCTCACCCCTCTTTTTCCTTTTGCTGGTTGGTGGTCAGGGTTTTGTTCACAACTCCAGCACCCACAAAGCAGAGGAACACAGCAGCTTTTTATTGTAAGTGATCCCAAATAAATATTTGTTATCTTATATTACATGCTCTGTGGACCTCACTTAATTGTGCAATACTTTTGTCTTTTGAAGACATACTTACAGCACCAATTAGATTGCAGCATCTTGAAAGCTGGGACAAGGTTCTCCATGTAGGGATAAGTCCCGCCCCTTAAGGGGCGTGTTCGCCTCGGGCTAATGTCTGCCTATAAATTTGGCGAGCAAGCTCCGAGCTGCTCGCTTCTGCTTTCCTGGTCTCCGCGGGAACGGTGGTTCTGTAAGTCTATTTCTACATTAAAGCTATATATATATATATATCTCCAGAAGGTAGTATATGCTCTGACAGCATCCAGTGTAGGGCAGGGTTTCCCCTAAAGCCAGAATCCATTGGTCTAGGAATCAAGTGTTGGAAAAGAGGTAGTTCCACTCACTATCACCAATAGTTACCAACTAGGAAAGTTTTTGCTTCATTTTTCTGCTACTCAACGTTCTGCTGGCCTAAAAGTTTTGATTACAGATGGAGGAGGGCTCCTGCCAGGAGCCACAACTAACATTCCATTAACCTAGAAACTGAGCTTTCCCCTGGACTTCAAATGCCCTTAAACCAACAGACTAAGAAAATAATGCCATTAGGAGGGGTGATATATTCAGATTACCATGGGAAAATTGGATTGCCTCTCCACAATGGAGATAAGAAGGATTATGTCTGGAATCCAGAAGACTGTAGCATGAATTCTAATTGGTCTTAATAATAAAATCTTGGAGTTAGCTATCAGGGAATGAAAGCTGAAGGAGCTGGGAAGCAGAGCAGTCAACCACTACAGAGTTCATACCTCTACCTGTGCTCAGACCAAATGGGTGATCCTGTCCTCAGACTACCTCCTCAGACTTCATCCTCAGGCTAACTGCTTCAGACTGCACTGCTCCTCTGACTGCATTGAGCTCCTGTCTCCTCCTGCTTTATATTCCTCTTTTCACCTAGCCATATCACCCCTGTCTCCACCTCCCTAGTGCTGGGGTTAAAGGCATCTGATCCCATGTGGTGGGATCATCTTTTTGTGAGCTCTGTTTCTCTTTTAGACTGGATCAATTTCCTGTATCCCAGGGTGGCCTTGAACTAACAGAGATCCATCTATCCCTTGAGTTCTGATATTAATGGTGTATGCCAGCATTACCTGGCATCTACTGGCTTAACTCTGCACTCTGATCTTCAGGCAAGCTTTATTTGTTAAAACACAAACAAAATAACACTACAGGAGATCCTTTAGGGCATCTCTTGGTGCTACTATGCCCTGTGATTAAAGTTAATGAGGAACTACAATAGTCTAATCCAGGAAGGATGACAAAGAGCAAAGATCCATGAGGATCACTTTTCCAGGAAAGACCTAAGACCTGATGGAGTGCTTTCAGAGGTAGAAATACAAAATGGGTAGTAGAGGAAGGTAGTTCTAAATACCCATCTTAGGCCACATGATCAGTTGTAGAAATGAGGATTATATCTGGCATGAGTGATTCCGTTATATTTTGTTAATAATGTATTTGTACAGATATTTGTATGTTATTTCTATTTCTTTATCATATGTTGCAGTATCAATTAAGAAAATATCAGTGATTATCATATGTAAGTTTGAGATACTAGAAAAATGTCCCTCAAGAGACATTGCCACTATTCTAGATATACAATGCATTTGTGATTGTATGTAGGATAGTTATGCTATGTTTAGGCATAATTATGACCTGGCTATTGTTCTTTATTTAGACATCAGTCATGACATAAGGTGATACAATTGTATGTCAAGTAGACAAGCAGTGGATTGCAATGGCTATTCTTGGTTGTCAGCCTGGCTATATCTGGAATGAACTATATAATTCAGAAATGGAGGGCACAATTGTGGTCTGAACCTTGAGGCAAGAAGACAACATGCTTTTGATACAGATCCTGCCTCTGGATGACACACACCTTTATTCCAGTCCTTTATGCTGGAAGGCACACTGTTAATCTGGGTCATACCTTCTGCTAGAAGGACAACGGAAGAAGGAAGGTTGTGTATTAGTTCTTTGCTTTCAACCTTATCTTGCACCACCATCAGATGTAAAGATGCAAGACCTTTTAACACATTTTCAGCAGTCCTTTGCAGATAGACTGCATCTGAATGTGCCAGAAGGAGATCATCCATGTCATGGATTAAGAGGACATCCTTGGGAATATTCTCCAAGACCTGTGAAACATGTAACTGACAGATTGTGGGGCTATTCTTCATTCCCTGGGGTAAAACAGACCATTGACATCTCTTGGCTGGCTTATGTATATAAGGTTTACATACTGTAAAGGCAAAGAGGTCTTGATACTGTGGTGCCAGGAGAGTTTGAAAAAAAATCCTTAGTATTTAAAACTAAAATATAATAAGATAAAGGGATAATATTAGGGTGGGAGAGGCCTGGTTGCATGGACCCCATTTTTCCCATTTGATCACAAAGATCCTGCAGGAGGCAGTAGCATCCAGATCTCTTGAGAATAACAAATATGGGGGGTATTATGTTTACTTGTGATCGGTTCTATGTACCCCATCTGTAACTGTTCTGCAACTAATTTCTTTAGGATTGACAGCTTGGGTTCAATTATAGATCATGGTTCCACCTAGACATCTTGATTCAAGAACCACGTCAATGGAATTGGACTAGGAGACTTGATTGTGGTGGATTTCTGAGGGATAGTGATTCTTAGAATTGGAGTATGACTCATATGTAGCATCACAATTTGCCAAGCCTCTCTTTTCATGGACCTGAGGTCATCAAGGAAACTCTATTGTCAGTAGTTAGGACAGCACCCATATCCTCCAGGATGTCTCTGTCCCAGAGGTTTCTCAGTAGCATAGAAATGATAGGGTGAATGGCTCCCTTGTTGCCATCATGGTCTTTCCAATGGACGGAAAGGGGGGTAAGTTTTAAATATTGTTGGCCCCCTACTCCACTGATGTGAGGGCCAGGTCTAAATTCCCAATTTAGAAATTTATTTCCACTAATTTTGTGATGCCCGCTCTCATGTCCACCAAGCCTCTGACAGCTTGTCCATCAAGATAGACAGTCAGCATTGGGGAGCATGAAAAAACGGGCAGTGTCCAAAAGACTTTTTGGTTACCAGAGCATTGTCTTACCAGCAGGGCTGAGGAGTGCTGTGCCTGGAGTTTAAAGGGTTAGGGCTTTGGCAGGCTGTTATCTCTGCAATCCTTTGCCCAATGAAATCCCTTATTGCATCTGGGGCATCAGGTACTAGGTTTTGCCTGGGGCAGTCATGCCAAGATGGCCTGGTTTGCCACATCTGCAGTAACATCTATCTACTTGGGACCCTTGGGTGTGTCATTGATGTGCTGCCTGTCTGCAAAGAGGACATCCAGGGAAGGAATGAGGGCAGCAATGTGACCATTACTGGGGTCAAGATCTCTTGTGGTCAGTACCCACTGGTGAATGTCCTCACTGTGGACTGCTGTGACTCCTGTGTATTGCAGGTGGGGACATTAAGCCCTTCCCAAACCAATTGTTTGATTAACATTTACCTAGCTGGGCCTGGGTCTGCTCTCTGCTCCACTGCCTCATTGGCACATGTGAGAAAATCAGTAAAAAGTTCCCCTGGCTGTTGAATAAGATTACGGATGTTAGCTGAAGGGTTCCGCAGGGTGCATGCCTTAAGAGCCCTGGAGGACAGGTCAGAAACTTCTTGGTTGGCTCATCTGTGCCTGATGAATGGGATGGACAAAGTGACCTCATCAGTGAGCATGGCAAGGGTCTCTGGAATATTAATTAATTAATTGTTTGTGCTTGAACTTCTACTTGATCATCATAAGACAATTTCCTGTTAAGAAAGGCAGCTAGCTCCAGCACAGCTTTGAGCAGACTGTACCAGTCAATGTAAGTCTGCAGTTGCACTGCCCATTGAGTGTGAACCTGTTTCTCATGGTTTATAAGTGAAATCCTTTGTCCGCATTAGGAAGCAAATCTGAGCTGTGCACTGTGCCATGCCATAATCCCAATCGGTAAGGAGGGTGAGGCAGGAAAATTGGATGCTGAAAACTAGTCTGAGGTGGAGAATTTGAGGCCATCATAATTGAGAAGGTCTTCTCTTGCTGAGAGACCAAGAGAAAGAGAGAGAAACTGAGAATATTTTTAAGTTTTAGTCATTATTTATTTTGAATTTTGAGTATGTGTTTCCTTGATAACTGTGTTTATGAGTGCAGCTCCTTGTAGTGATATTTCATTTGTATTTTAATAAATAAAGCTTGCCTGGAGATCAGAGAGTAAAGCAGCCACCCTGGTCAGTCTTACAGACCAGGCAGTGGTGGCACACACCTTTAATTCCAGTAGTCACACTAGTTTGCCATAGAATCCAGGCAGTAGTGGTTCTACTTTAATCCAGCCCTAGAAAGAAATATAAGACAGGGGGAGTCAGTTCACAGAGGTAGTCTCATTCTGAGATTCCTAGAGGTAGGATCACCATTTCAGACAGGGTAGAGGTAAGAGCCAGTGACTGGCTGTTTTGCTTTTCTGACCTTCAGGTTAACTTTAATTCATTAAAAATACAGATGAAATATCACTACAGTTCCTGAAAGAGGCCAGAAGAGGGCACAGAAACCAGTAAGCTGAAGTCAGGCAGCATTAAGTCTGGAAATGAAACTCAAGTCCTTTAAGAGGAATGCTCCTAAAACCACCAAACCATCAAAATAAACAATGGAAGAAAAATAAAACCAAGCAGAAAACATTTGAAACTATTTATTCACCTGACGAAATGCATGCTAACAAATACCAGATAAAAATACAGGACCCCACAACCAGAATTTGTCTTTGTTCTTGTGACGGGGTCTCATAATCCATGCTAGCCTCAAGTTCATTTTTTTGGCATCAGTCCTGGACCCTGAAAGAGACCAGTGGCATATTTGTCAAAGAATCTACAACCATGGCAACTCCAGGACCCCAATAATGTAGTAAGCCTGACTGGACGCAAGCCTGCCCCTACCCCAAGGCCCATGGAAGCTAAAATACTGTCATTGACACACAAAACTTCCCCCATGGACCCAACCCCCCACTCCAAGACTCCTAGGTCTTTTGAAAGCCACCTATTTGGTTTCAAGTGCCTCAAAACTCAGTCTCACTAAAGCCTGCTGGCTTTGCCTGGATAATGCCCACTCCCCATTATAAAGGGATTGCAATAACAGGGAACTATGCCGATTCCTCTGATATCCAGTGATGTAGGTGGCAACAGTCCGGCAAAGGTAGGCTCACCACATAATCTGAACAGGTAACAGACTCTGCATAGTCCAGCCCCCACCAAGTTACACCAATCTCTGCACTGAGTCTATGAGTCCAACAGGGAGAGGGCACCTAATTTCCCTGGATGATGCCTGGTGGGCTTGGAGCACTTGTATCTCCTGCGTGCATGCCCAAGTTCTGAACGACACACAGGATTTAGGTGTCCTGATGCAATTACTCCCCCAAATAACTTACCACCCTCAAGAGGAGGTTTTCTACTGGCTAAGACCACCAAAACAAGCCAAGCTGGATGTTTTCATGGCTGTCTTAGTATCTTAGTATCCTCCCTCTTAGGCCTGTGCCTGGCAAGGGCTATAGGCATGCAAACGTCAATTCTCATTCTTAAGGACCGGAACTCCAAAGCCTTAATTGTGGCTTTGGAGGCTGACATCACCATTTAGAAATGTCTGTCTCCTACCTAGAAGAGGCTCTCCTCTCTCTTCCTCGACAGAGATAGTACTCCAAAACTTTTCACATCAAGGAGGATTTTGTCTATTTCTGGAAGTACAGTGTTGTTTCTATGCCAACCACTGGATGTTATTGGGAACTCCATGGGAAAAGGACAAAATGATAGACAGCTAGAAAAGCGATAAAATGAGAGATGGAATGAGTCGTTCTTTAACTGGTCACTCTGGCTGACCACTCTGGTATCCACCTTGGCTGGTGCCTTAGTCCTTCTGCTGCTAGCTCTGCTCTGTGGACTTCCTATAATCGATGCTGGGCCTGGGTCTCAGTTTAGTTTCACTTTCGGTTTCTGTACTCTATGGAGCCCCAGCCAATGAGGTTCAGGATGACCTAATCCTCAGCCAATTAGGTTAAGGATGATCTAACCCCCTCCTCCCCACTCCTGGTTGCCTATACAATGAGCCTGTGAGCTCTGTTAGGTGTTGTAGCCATTTTGTCATCTGGGTGGCAGACCCCAGAATTCTGGAATAAACAATGCATGTGGCTGTTTTTGTTTTATGGGCTACTCCAGAGACCCTAAGAATGTGGGATGGGGGCGCAGGGTGAGCTGTGTCACTGGAGTATAAACAGCAAGGTTCAAAGGAGCAATAGTTTGCCATGCACTATGTGATGCCATCAGGCCATTGGCCTGCATTGCCATGCCCACAGCCAGGCATAGTGGGCAGAGGGTGGAGATTAGGAAGAGCCTGCACACATATATTTACCTCGGGGAGGTCAAACCTCAGATTCCAGCTTTGTTTGATGGAATTCTGTGTCCTATCAGACCTTCTGGCTAGCCAGTCTGTGTAGCTGAGCCGGGATCCTGGGACAAGTGCCCCTCACCTCTCAGAGTGTGGTCTACAGAGGTATGCCTCTGAAAGACCACCCCTCAAGACACCTACAGGCAAAGAAAGGAGTGGAAGACCTGAAGCGGTCACCACATCATGTGAGACACTGGGTAAAAAAAGCTGAGAATTGGCTGGAGTCCTCCTGCCCACCCCCAAACTCTAGCTCTCATTTTTGCTGAAGATGAGCAAGAACTGTCCTGGGAACCTAGGAAACCAACAACAGGCACTGTTGATCAACAATGAAAATCATGGAAACTCAGCAAGTGGCCCTCCTGACTGCTTAGGCTGAGGAGCCTGGGCCTCTCTGCCACTGTTAGCCACTCATTAGGGTGTCTCACACTTGGGTAGTGGTCCTGAGACTCCAGATACCTCATACACTTCCACATAGCAATCTGTGGATTTGGGGGAAGAACCGAACTCACTGCTCCCCATGGTGCTACTCAACCTGACATCCCCTACTCACTCAGGGGCTATTTGCCATGCCCAAAGCTTCTGATGGCCACCATCATCACCCCACACGTATCCCACCCCGTGGCCAGGCACATTGAGTCAGTCCATACCTAATAGTCTCCTCTCAAGTCTCTGCTCTGTGCTAGGAGGTTGGGAGGCAGCTATGGCCCCAATCACTATGCATAGCACTAGCAAGCAAGCCAGGACTCCCATGGCTGGAGATGGCAGTGGCATCCTCATGCACCAGGTGTGGGCATATTACATTCCAATGCCTGGCTCCTGGGGCAGTAGGTGAGATCCACTCTGGAGTCCATGGGGGAAAAAGCACTGAGTTTACCTGAGCAAGCAATGGGGCAGGGGGAGGGGGGACATAAGGCCTCAATTACCTGACCCAGGACACTAGGCCATCCCACTTGCTGGGGTCCCTCCTTCCTTCTTTTCCTTCCTGGCTGCAGAGCCCTCCCCGCCCCCCCCCCCCTGCAGCCCTCAAGGGTATTTTCCCTAAATTTTATTTTTTCTTTTGACTCCAACTGGTAAAATTAAGGGAAATTTAATTATGGTGTTTTGGATCCATTTACTCTTAAACCCTCTCAGCAGTTTTTCTAGGATGTCTGTGCTGCTAATTAAGCAGGCTTTGGGAGACTTCTCACTGAAATATTCATTGTGTTCTTTTTGCAAAGGCCTTGCCCCCTCCAAACCCACAATAATAAACAAGTTGTTACTCTACAGATTCCTGTAGAACTAGGAATCAAGACCCCAGGGCTCATCATCCCTTGCCACAGCAGAATCACACCCTCCAGGGTCTCTCTATTTCTCTGCAGATTTTCTCAGTCCACTGGTCCCTCTAGGCATCACCTATGGCCAGTCTTGCTCTGTCACCCTCTGACAGTTGGCCCTTGAGCCCGTCATCCATGTGTGACCCTCAATCAAGTGCTGCAGAGTGAGACCACCAGACAAAACTTCCTTTAAGCTAAAAGATTGAAAAACAATACAAGTTTATTTATAGCAACATTGCCACAGAGTCTTCTTTGACGATCTGAGAGCTGCTACAAAAGGGGAAGGCTTGATGGAATTTTTAAAGGCACAGACCTCAATGGTCTCAACTCTTGGGGTATTTTTGCTATGTGAGGCATTATCTTGTTTTTGTTTTGTTTTGCTTTGTTCTGTGCAAGTAGAGGTTAAGTGAGATTACTGAAGCAGAATGAGCATCTGGTTAATATTTTAGTGATGAGGAACCTCCTTCAACCAATAGCCTTTAAGAGGCTGGACCAGGTTAGGGCATGGCCTTTTGGGTACCCAGAGAAATACTGCTGGCCTTCTCTCTCTCTCTCTCTCTCTCTCTCTCTCTCTCTCTCTCTCTCGTTCCTGCGTTACACACCTGAGGATGGACTCTTGTTCCTGTTCCGTGAGTTTGTCCCTTATAATAAAGAAATATAATTACAATCTTTTGGAGTTAGCTTGGGATTCTTTGACTCACATCCTAACCCCCCTTTCCAGTAACATTTGAGGATAACAATTGCATAATATGTGGAACAAGAATTTTGAAAACTAAGACAGGTGGCTCTGAGAACAGTCTTCCCTTTAGATTGCTGTCAAGACTCAACCACTGATGGGAATGACTTCGGGTTGTAGCCCAGACATCCTGTGCTTCACAGTCCTTAGGCTGAGAATAAGGTCTTGCTGACTCCTAGGTTTTTCTCTTCTACACAGAACTTAGTTTGAAACTAAGTTTGAAATGGAGCTAGTTTTTAACCATTGCACAGGTATCTAGACCCCTGTCTCTGATTTCAGAGCAGCCAGCACGGGGTGTGTGTGTGTGTGTGTGTGTGTGTGTGTATGTGTTGGGGAGCTCAGCATCTGCACATAGGGGACTGCAGACAACCTACAGCATAGACTGCTGATTTCCTACCCCTCCCACACATGGTTGGTTGGGAAATCTAGGTCTTGTATAGCATGGAGAATGTGAAGTCAGTAGTCTTGGTACCCCCTGAGAGAACCCTAACTAATCAGTAGTACTGAAGTCTCTAGTTGAGCTAAATTTCTACACACTTGATGACTTAAGTACATGGAGGCTTAAGTGTATGGTGTTCTCAGCAATTAGGCCTTTCTCTCAGGTTATAAAGGTTGAATAATAGCATAAGTGATAGCCTGTGATATTTGGGGGCCGTACTGTGAGATTCCTTTAGCCAACGACTTAGCAAGATGTAACTCATTCCTAGTCATGGAAGTTTTATTTTATAACAAAGGATGTCTGGTTGGGCTAATGTCTCCCCCATCACATAATAATCCCAATAAAAAACTTTTATATATATGTGTATTTCAGAAAGCTTCTACAGTTCCAGGCATCCATACAGCTTTTCAACCTCCCTGGTTTAGGCAATATTCTATTGCTCTGAAAAGGCACCATGACCATAATAACTCTTATAAAGGAAAGTGTTTAATTGGGGCTTGTTTACATTTTCCAAAGTTTGGTCTCCATTATCAGTACAGCGGGAAACATAGCAGCCTGCAGGCAGACATAATACTGCACGAGCTCATCAGAAGGAGCTGAGAGCTCTACATCCATATCAATATACTGCAGGAAGAGAGAGTCACTGGGCCGGTCCATCCATATCAATCAGTATGCTGCAGGAAGAGAGAATCATTGGGCCTCTCTTGGGCTTCCTAAACCTCAAAATCAACTCCCAGTGACACACTTCCTCCAACAAGGCCACACCTACTCCAACAAAGCTATATCTCCTAATTCTTTCAAATACTGCCACTCCCTAGTGACTAAACATTCAAATATTTGAGCCTATGGGATCCATTTTTATTCAAACCACCACACCCCCATACACCGTCCTTTCCTCTGTCTTCCCACCTACCACCCTATTGACTCCTTATGATCTAATTTACCCTTTATCCCTTTGAAACATTTTATTCAACTTCCTTTTCTTGGCTAACCTGCCTCCCCACTGGCCCCTTAGTCATACCTGACCTGCTTCACTTTTCACAAATCTGCTACCTCTGTCTCTTTCTTTCTTTCTTTCTTTCTTTCTTTCTTTCTTTTCTCTCTTCTTCTTCTTCTTCTTCTTCTTCTTCTTCTTCTTCTTCTTCTTCTTTTTTTGAGACAGAATCTCTTTATGTAGTCCTGGCTGACCCAGAACTCTCTATGTAGACTAGACAGGCATCAAGCTTCTAGAGATCCACCTGACTTTCCTCTTAAATTCTGAGATTAAAAATGTGAGCCACTATGCCTGGCTTCTATGTCATTTTTAAATATTGTATTTGAGCTAGGCAGTGGTAACACACACTTTTATTTGTTTTTGGGTTTTTTTGTTTTTTTTTTTTTTGTTTTTTTTTGTTTTTCGAGACAGGGTTTCTCTGTGGCTTTGGAGCCTGTCCTGGAATTAGCTCTGTAGACCAGGCTGGTCTCGAACTCACAGAGATCCACCTGTTTCTGCCTTCCAAGTGCTGGGATTAAAGGCGTGCGCCACCATCACCCGGCTAACACACAATTTTCATCCCAGCACTTGGGAGTCAGAGACAGGTGAATCTCGGTGCAATCAAGACCAGCCTGGTATACAGAGTAAGTTTCAGGACAAGCTCTATAGCTACAAAGAAACCTAGTCTCGAAAAACAAAAACAACAAGAGAGATTTTGTCTAAATATGTGTGTACATATGTGAGGATAAACATGCTTGTGTATGGGCAGGGGCAAGCAGAGATATCATATCTCTTGGAACTGGAGTTCTGTGTATTTGGGGGACACTCAGCTTACTAAGTGTGTGCTGACTTCCATATTCTGGTCCTCAGATTGTGTAGCAAGCACTCAGCCTCTGAGCCATCTTTCTACCTCATGTGTCATCTGTTCTCTAGAGCCATCTCTAATTCATGTGAAACTCTGAGACCTATCTTAATAATGTTACCATGAGTCTCGTCAATTTTACATACTCTCAAGTCTGTTATGCCTTGCCAAAAGACAATGGCTTTCTCACAGAATCCCTAAGCCACCAACACCACACTTCCGTGTCTGTCTTCTTCACTAGTCTGCAACAGGAGGAATGACAAGGTAGGACACAGGTCTTGGACAAAAGATAGGGAATAGGGAAGTACCCAAAGAGAAAGATGGCTGGCACATGGAGAAGCCTTGAACACTGAATGATACACACGGGGAGATCGCTAGGGAAGAGTTAGGAATCTGAGCTCTTCTCTCAGTCTTACTGTTGATTAACTTGCTGTGAACTGGAGTTACAGAGTCACCATGTAGATCCTAGGAACTGAACTCAGGTCCTATGTAAGTGTTTCTAACAGCTGGGTCATCTCTCCTCAACTGTTCAACAATGTAAAGACCAAGCTAGGGTATAGTTCAGTGGTAGAGTGTTTGCTTAGCATGTGCAAAGTCCTGGGTTCAGTACTAAGAAACCGTCATTAGCTCATTGGCCATATAAAAGTAGGCCAGCTTTTACCTACAAGGCCATAGGGTGTCAACCTTCGAGTTATAAAAACAGAAGTCAACCCACGTCCTACAGAGCCTCACAGTGGGCCTTTCTAACCAGACCAGTTCTTCATCTGCCTTTCTAGAGCCACTATGGTTCTTGACAAGATGGATCAGTGGGACAATGCACTTGCTGCAGAGCCTGTTGACCGGAGTTCAATCCCAGGACCCATAGGTTGCAGGAGAAAATCAATCCCTGCAAGTTGTTCCGCAGCTTCCACATGTGTGTGAGACATGCCTACCTCCACATGTGTGTGACACATGCCCACCTCCACATAAACAAATGTAACAATGAGCAAACAACAAACTACTAGAGTTCTACTTAAGGAAGTTCTGATCAAACAACACAACAAAAACAAAGCAAGGACGCAGAATCTGTTCACATGACTTGGGGCAGGTTCCAGCATGTGCTGAAGCTTGCCATCCTTCATGAATGTAGTTAGACTCTTCACAGAGGCTCTTTCTCTTTCTAGTGCTATTCGTCATGGCCACTCTAGAAAATAGTAAATTTTTTCCCAGAAAAGAAGAAATGGGGAAAAGACAATGGAAAATGTTAAAGTCCATTAAATTTTCATGTTAGCCAAATTGCTGTAAGATTGCTAATAAACTTTCCTGATAAGTCAGACCCAATATAAGATAGTAACTATTTGAGCTATATTTAGATGCTACTTTATTTTGTAATATTTCAAACAAATTTAACATGTTCTCACAAGAATTAAGTATAACCCCCCCCCATGTCAGATTGTTCTTTCTTAGCCTAACTTTCAAGTTTTTCTTGAACTGAAGTCGTTGAAAGTAGTTTTAATTCTGGTGTGAAGGGGAAGATGATCTCAGACAGTTAAAGCTTAGTGGGTATTGAGGAGACTTGAGTTGCAAAACTAGGCCCTATATAAATTTGTGATGACCTTTCCTGGGTTTTATAGAGCACACTGCATTCAGTGCAGGTCATGCATTGGTTGGTCAAAATGAGGAGACAAGGGGAGTTTGGAAAGATCACTATGCTACAATATCTCACCAAGTAGCCATCCTGTTGACAAATCAGGAATATTGTTTTTGTTTATAAAAAAGCCACAGAAACAACAACAACAATAAACACCCACCCCCTCAATAAGGCAAAATTTAAAATAATTTTTAATGTAAGTTTGAAAGGTGAAATTTTGGGGTAGGAGGTTACAAGGACAGTAAATCTTTAAAACAATGAAGTAAGAAAGTTTGAAAATGCAGGTTTGACTGACCCTAACTATAACACACTAGCATGGTTACTTTTATGTCAACACAACCTAAAATTACATGAAAGAAGAGAAACTTAGTTTAAAAAATCCTTCTCTAAGATTCTGCTGTAAGAAATTTTCTTAATTAGTGATTGATGCAGGACACAACTCATTGTGGATGGTTTAATTCCTGGGCTGGTGGTTCTAGGTTCTATAAAAAAAATAGGCTGAGAAAGTCATGAGGAGCAAGCTAGTAAATAGCATCCCTCCATGGCTTCTGCAAGGAAAGTGTAAGTCAAGTAAACCCTGTCCTCCCCAAGTTGTTTTGGTCATGGGGTTTCATCAGAGCAATAGTAACCATAAGACACCCTCTAACCCCAACGCTGACCCCCAACCCTGACCCTGACCTGAATCCTGAAAGGGACCTGACCCTGGACTTGACAAGGTCCTCGGATGCTAGAACAGTGAGGTGATAATTGTAGGGACTCTTAGTCTGAAAAAACATTGTAGTTGAAGTTGGAAGTGTTCAGGTTTAGATTGTGGTGTTAGGGAGTGTTCAGTCCTATGCAATCCAACCATGTCTTGAAGTTGGAAGCTGCTCTTAGAGGTGTCATAACAGGGTCTTGTTTGTTTGCTTTTTCTTAAAGCTGTTCTGTCTTTCCGCAGAGAGTGGCTGTGTTCTTTGGTTTCTTGCCCTACCTTCTTACACTCAACATAGATACCTGTGCATGTGCACACACACACATCTTTTCCAGATCAGCTTTCACAACACAACCACAGACTACCACTTTTCCACACCCAAAAGATTCCTGTCACTAATACTAACGATTCCATGCAAACATTAGAGGGAAAAGGGATGACAGTCCAACCTACCTGGTCTTCTTCGTTGACAAAGGTCTGTCCCACTAGTTCAAGAGAATGTTCCCACTGAAGAGGCTTGTCTTAGTGTTTACTATTGCTGGCATAATACGCTATTGTGAACTGTGCTGACCACGGGATAGGGAAAACATAAAGCGCCTGGTGCTGAGTAATAAGCTAACAGAGCAGAGGCAAGGACTTCCTGTGGCCTTAAAGCTGTAATTGCTCACTCAGGCGAGAGCAATGGGAATGGGTGAGTAATGCTTCCCTCATGCCTCTACCTGCATAGTGAAAGTGTTTACAGTTGGCTGATTTCTCTTCTTCCCTGTTTGGGAGTAATATTTGTATAGCCTTGAAACATGTTCAAGTCTGTGAGTATATATTTGGAGTGTGCATGCCTAGTCATTTTCTTTTAATATTGAAGAACAAAATCTTACAATCAATCCTGAGACTGTGTAAAATTTTCCAAAACTTAGAAGTGAATTAAGGAAGGTCCAATTCTTTTTATTGATTTGACCTTTCCCATTTATATAAAAGTCAATGGTCACCTACCAATGAAGCCATCATGGTTCTGCCAGACATCTCTGAGGTGTCCTAGGAGTTCCTGCATTGTGGTTTCACGTAGCACGTGAAACACTGTACTTGGCATTCAGCTCACCAGTAGAACTTGTGCTGACAAAAATCAAGCCAACATCTGACTAACCAGTTTGCTCCCTCGGGGCCCTGATATCCCCTGTTCGAAGCTCCTGGAAGCCTTTGCTTGTTTTCACTCCAATTTTCTTTTTGTTACTCTTTCGAAAGCACATACCATCTTACATAAAATTATCAACATCAACTCAAACAGGAGCCCTTCCCTGTTATATGAAAATCTAATGCTCTGAAATGTTTCTCTGTAAGAGGTAGGGGGCAGCATCAGCATCACCATGGCTCCAGTCTCAGCTAACAAAATACAGGTCCTTCCAGAAATTCAAGTGTAGCATATGACGGCAAAACTGAGCTCAAGTCTATGTTTTCACAGGCTGAGTCAGACTGTGACCTTTAGATGATAAGAAACCCTAGTAGATGTTTGCTGGTGAATGTAGATTCTTTTCATAATCTAGTCCAGTGAAAAGTATCTGAGTCAGACAGATTTGGGCTCAAATTCTTACTTGATAATTTTTTGGTCTAAGAAGTGATCCTCATATCTAGACAGCACTAGAGTTGTATAAACAGCACACACAGCATCTGCATAGCTCCCACAGGAAACCTTCCATGCCTAAGGAGTTTCTTCCTAAGTTGCTCTCAATCATGCTCGTCTAAACATAAAGGAAGCCAGATTCAGCCAGTTCCTTCTCTCAAGAAACATCTATAGCTGCTTGATTCTAACATGACCTCCATTACTGCAAGCTGAATGTAGAGCAAGTGTGAAGACGACAGAGCAGCACTTGGTTCTGATACTAGTTTCCTCAGCAGGTGGGAACTGGGCTGAAATCAAGAGCTTGTCATGGAGAAGTGTTAGTCAACGGTCCATGCTAAAAAGTGTGCAGCTTTCCCTGATCCCTCACGGCTTTTTTTAGGACTCAGAACCTAAACCGGAAGATCTCTTCAAACAGTGACATCTGGTGGCCCTGCTAAACTTTCCCTACATCTGATAGGACTCCCAGGAAGAACAGAGGAGAGGGCCACCTCTTAGTACATAGTGGACAGTAAGAAATTTTCAGAGACTGAGGCCCATTCTCCACCTTGGTGATGTGAGGGCCAAACTTGAATTTTACTTTTGAATGTCTTTATTATGTGAATGGGTCCCTGCTCACTTCTACAAATGCCTACCTGATATTTTGGTGTGGTACCTAATGAACACCTATAAGGAAGCCCACATGGGAACATTTTGGGAACCTAATGTGGACACTGCAATCCTAACTTGCTAAGCAGGTTGAAGGCAGGGTATCCAAGTCCTAACGGACTGTCCTGACTGGAACAGCCTATATATAGATAAGCTTGCTGCTTATGCTGGAGTGTATCTGAGGATTGGTCCTCCAACTGGACTGGGAGAAGCACTATACAGTGTGATACTGACCCCTTTATTTTTTGCCTAAGTTGGAAAGGTGTAGTCTTATTTTTTTTTTAAGGAAGTCTATTGTAGTGATATTTCATTTGCATTCTAATAAATAAAGTTTGCCTGAAGATCAGATTGTAAAACAGTCATACTAGTTGGCCAGGCAGTGATGGCACACACCTTTAATCCCAGCAACCACACTAGTTAGCTATAGAGGCCAGGTGGTGGTGGGGTGTGCTTTTTTTTGAGGGAGGGATATGTCCATGTTTTCTTTTTTATTTATTTATTTATTTTTATTATTTAATTAAAAATTTCCACCTCCTCCCCTCCTCCCATTTCCCTTCAGCTCCCCCCATCCCCCTTCCCCTCTCTCTCCAGTCCAAAGAGCAGTCGGGGGTTTCCTGCCCTGTGGGAAGTCCAATGTCCTCCCCTCTCCATCCAGAACTAGGAAGGTGAGCATCCAAACAGACTAGGCTCCCACAAAGTCAGTACATGCAGCAGGATCAAAACCCAGTGCCATTGTCCTTGGCTTCTCAGTCGGCCCTCCTTGTCAGCCACGTTCAGGGAGTATGGTTTGATCACATGCTCCATCATCCAGCTAGCCTTTGTGAGCTCCAATTAGATCAGCCCCACCGTCTCAGTGGGTGGGTGCAGGTGGGGTGCGCTTTTAACCCCAGCACTAGAGAGGAATATAAAGTGGGATGAGACATGAACTCTCTCTTTCAGTATGAAGATTTCATAGAGGTAAGAGCTCTCTACTGGCTTGGCTGCTTTGCTTTTCTGATCTTCTGATTGAACCCCAATATCTATCTCTGGGTTTTTATTACTTGTGCTACAATTGGTACCCAATGTTTGGGGTACAAATTCATGAAAAAGGCATTTGCCCATGGCTTTTTAGCCACCAGCACAGGCCAGAGCTTCACATGGGGCTCCAGCCACATTCAACTAATCTTTCTTTTCTTTTTTCCCCAAGACTCTGTGTGAGTTTGGGATTTTCGTGTTGTAGACTTCCTGAAGCAGTCTCCAGCTGCCAAGCAAACTCCAGAAGCACCCGGGGTTCCAAATGCTACAGGACTCATGCACACTAGACTGGCTGGTTCTGCATTCAGGCAGTCCCCCCTCCTCCTCCTCACATGCTTTTTCTGAACAATCCCCTGTGCGTTTTCAGACAGCTTTCTCTATTCTCTCTCTCTCTCTCTCTCTCTCTCTCTCTCTCTCTCTCTCTCTCCACCATGGGTTGTAGGCTTTCCCTGAACCCTGTTCCCAGACTGCTGTTTTACTTTCCTGATACCCAGGCAAGCTTTATTTATTAAACTACAATAGAAATCCTTGTTTATCAGACACAGAAAGCAAGTTATGATAAAAAGTAATTTAGGCACAAACTTTGAACTCACTAAGATAGGATAAATATTTAGTATTTTTTCTGAATTTGTCAAATGCAAATGGACTAGACATTGTTGGTATATTTATTACCTGTATATATTATAGTTATTGTACTTACTGTATATAGTTTTCTTATATTATATCCTTCTTTTTTTTTTTACACAAACAGGAGAAATGCAGGGGCATTTCAATTGTATTTTAATAACTAACGCTTGCCTGAAGATCAGAACACAAAACAGCCACACTAGTCAGCCGTATAGGTCAGCTAGTGTTGCCACACACCTTTAATCCCAGCAGCCAGTCACACTAGTTAGCCATAGAGTCCAGGCAGTGGTGGGCCACGCTTTTAATCTCAGCACTAAAGAGAAATATAAGGCAGGATGAGACAGGAACTCTTTCTGTCAGTCTGAAGAGTTCATAGAGGAAAGAGCTCTCTAGTAGCTTAGCGTCTTTGCTTTTCTGATCTTCAGTTTGAACCCCAATATCTGTCTCTAAGCTTTTATTATTCGTGCTACAGTATATAGTCCCTGAACAACAACCAACTAGATGTAGGTTTCCTGAGCATCATTTGTGAGTACTTTTTATTCACTGTAAACTTCAAAGTTGCACAATTGATAACAGTGTAGAGATTTATCTGCCATTTGAAAAGGTATGCTTCCCTTGCCTTTTATTTGATTCTCTTTATATGATTTGGACTTTCAGATCCATTAGTAGTTTAGGAATACTACATCAAATAGAAACCATGAATGAAATGAGGCTATAATTTCATAAATCAGATATCTAGCATCACGATTCTTACCTGCTTTGTTTCTTTCTTTACATGTTCTCTGCCTTCATTTCCATAATTTCTCTATGTCAGTACATTCATCTATCCATCATCTCTCTTTCCTTGTTATCTTGTTTCACACTGGAATGGGGGTTGGAGGAGTTAAGGAAATAGGTGAATTTCAGTACCAACTTTAGCACTGGATTCCTCGATATATGCAGGTGAATGAATTCTGTCATTGCTATCAGTGACACACTGAGAAAGCAACTTTTAGTAAATCGCACTGTTGTTTTTATATCAGAAAAGTGGACAGTGGGTATATGAAATTAAAAATCTTCAATGTCCTTTTCTGGAAAAAGTCCTAAGTAAGTTCAAATCGAGCAACAGGTCTATAGAAGTCAGGATCCAGGCCATTCTGCTATTGTAGTTCAGACTTCCAATTGCTAAGAAAAAAATAATTCTATTTTCATTTAAGAATTTTTAAAATGTGTATACCTGTGTTGGGTTGAGTGAATTTATATGAGTCACATGTGCGCATGAACGTATGGAGGCTGGGAAGAAGACACTGGATCCCTTGGATACTGTTCCATGTATGCATAAGTCATAGCAAGTCTGAAAGTGAAACTGGCCTGTCTTGGTTATTGCCGCAAGAGACCAGACTTCCTCACCTGCCTTACCTTCAGGTCCACACAGACCCAGCTGTGCTGGCCAGATAGAGAACCAACTTAAGAAATTCACAGTAGCCTTCCCTGAGTGAATGAATGATAAAGATGCAGTGTCTTCATTTTATTTTGATGTTCATTTTTCAGTGATGGATGCTAGTACTAAAACATGAAAAGAACTATTTTAAAGCATATGATTCATGGTATATTTAAGGAAAACCAAAGAGCTAAATACTCTAAAATAGTTTTAATGCAGCCAGATAGTAAATATAAACATAAGTAGGAGAGCTGCAGAATTCAAATGCCATGCATCTCCTTTGACCAAGTCTGGAAAGGCTTTCCTTTGGCGAGGAGAAGCTCACAGTACCACAATCTCACTTCAGGACTGCCCCACCTGTTGGCAGTCATATGCCAAGGTCAAGGCAGCACCAATTGTAGCATTGCAATAAACTCTTGAAACAAGCACAGAACAGCGAAGTCGCCTTTTCTTCTACCGCCAGAGAGATGTAGATATAAATTATTTTCATAGAGAATGAGGAAAACCCCTGGCATATCACTATCTTTTAATCTGGACACTATTACTCTATTCACATGTAGCAGTTCAAAAGGCTACCATTGAATGGCTTTCATTACTATCTTTCTTCTTTCCAACATATCTAATTACATTATTTATACGCTATTCTTTGTAACATTAACTTAATACACAGGTGACAAACGTATAAATTTCCTGCCCTCTTAACTGCTAAATCGTCTCCATCCCAAACTCTTTCTCTTAAGACATTTACATATAAAACTAATGGGACACCTGAAAATAAAGAATTGCACATACTGAAAGATCTTTTACAAATTGCTGTCACTGTGACACCTCTTGAAACGAAGTGTGATACAGTGATATGCAGAATAGCAGCATGGGTGTGGTGGCACAGGTCACACTTCCCAAGCCGTCTCCAGAGGCAAAACCCCAAGAATAATCATTTGTGACATATTTGAAACAAGTCTCACAGAGCTCCACTTGCAAACAAAAGATAAATGCTCAAATAAACAGTGTGCATGGAAAGATGGCAAAAGAGAAAATAATGTAAAAATGAGCTGGTGAAAGGGAAGCCATGTGAAATAAAAGAAAGCCACCTGAGGACTAGAAAATGCAAAACTAAATAGTTTTGTAACTAAAAAGATACTCTTAAAACAGTTACACATAATACATTTTAAACTAAAGTACAGACATTTCAAAATGGAATGACATAAAATATTACCATTTAGAAATTCCATCCACAATCTTTTCTCATATCTTACTTTAAAATTAAGGAATACATTTTGAAAAAAATACAGTAAACTTTCAAAGAATTGACTGACAATTTTTGGGGGGTTGTTGTTCACACATATTTTCTCTCAGAACATTCTGAATCTAGAATTCTTTTATTGTGAACATTACACACAAGTTCATAACCCGGGGCTCAGTAACTTTTTACACATACTCAGAACCTAGAACCTCACAAACCCCAGGAGCAGTCCTTGCTTCCAAACACATCCTCTGCAAACAATGAATTGATGCCAAAATTAATTTTATGGTATGTGAAGTGAAACCAGACCCCAGACCAGGGAAGTGCTTCTTATGTGTGAACCAGTTAGAGTAAGGGTCCCTGTTAGAGTAAGGATGAGGGTGCTATGTAGTACACTCTACTGGGAACATTGTGAAAGAACTAACAGGACTCCTTAGATACTGGCCAAATCACAAGAAACTGAACTGTAAAATTATCTTTGTACCCTTGTCTAAGATAATTTGTATATTGATACAAATTAAAATTATATTTGTTATATTAGATATGCTCCTATTTCTGTTTACAATATTTGTGCACTTATGCAAAGTTATTCTGTCATATTGTATGCATGCATGTTTCTACCTCTGCTTAAGACATTTTGGATATTGATGCAATTTTAGGATATATTTTTCATATTGCACTATGCATTTCTATCTCTGATCAAGATACTTACATAGATTGTTTACATTTTGGGATCATTGTCCTCATTTGCTGCATATCTGTTTAAAGACTGTTTAATTTTATAATGTGAAACCTTAGTCTTTAAGCTATACAGTTTCAAGAATTATAAGTCAATAGTCACCCATATTTGCCATACTTAGAGTTAGACTAATCAGATTCTCTAAATGCACAGAGATTATATTCCACATGAATGAGTAATCTTCAAACTCCTCAAAGAACTATAGAATATGACATCTAAATAACTCAGGGTTCTGCTAACACAAGACACGATTACTCCTGGCAGCACTGATCTATTCTTGAGAGAATGTTAAACACTGAAAATACTCCACTTGGAGCTTGTTTTCTTCTTGGCAAAACTAGTATTTGGGCAAAGAATTTCCCTTACCTTTACTACTGACAAAATGCACGCTGTCCAAACCTGAGAAACAAGATACAAGCAAAAATGACTGTTGAACCTTGTGAAGACAGGATAGGACAGTCTTTTGAATTTTCCTGCCTCTGAAAATGGTTTGTCAGATGCTCTAGGTCTTAGCCAAATTTGGTTGCCCCAAAATTACAAATGAGACTTTGGATGATTGTCCAGGTAGCCAGCTGTATCTGTCATTTCTCACACCTTTTGGAAGTTGTTTGCTTACACCATTGCTTACTCAGGTATACTATTTTCCTTCTCATGTCTTTGATGGAGTAGAAGACTAAATAGTCATAGCTACTTTCCTTTCATAACTTGGCTAAGACATTTTAGTACAAGATTTAGACTCATCAGGATAGGACAGCTATTGAAATAATATCTGTCATTTGCTCATTACCTTAGACTGAACATGTAGCTTGTGTTTCTTGCTTGAGGCTGTTCATGTGGGTTGTAGTTCTATTTTTGTGTATATATTTTAGCCTTTTCTTTTTTCTGAACAATACTTGATATTTGTTCTTATTGTATATAGTTTTGTATTGGGTTTAGAACTCTCTTATTTAGACAAAAGGGGGAGGTGTTGTGGAAATTAATTCAGCCAATAGCCTCTTGGGTATTGGCCCATTAGGGTATGGTCTGAGGTACCATAAACACAGACAGGAAACATGCTTGCTTTCCCTTGGTTGGTGGTGAGAGTTTGGCTCATAGCTTCCAGTGTCCACAGAGGCTCTCTATCTTTATTGTGAGTTTTTTTTCCAAATAAGTAAATACTTGTTATCTTATATTCCAGGCTCTTATGGGCCTCCCTAATTACACATACATTGAACAAGTGCAAAGAGGAACCCCACTTTTTTTTTTTTTGCATGCTCTCTAGTCTTATGAATCTCCCAATGGGTGTTTTTATATATTTATGGCCAAGAAGAAAGTGGCATTAACAAAATGAACCATGAAGCCTTAAAGTGATTTTAAATGTGCTCTTCAAATCATTACAAAAGACTGTCGGTTTTATAGTATAGGAAACCAATGTAAGTGCCAAGTGATTGTGTCAGCCACAGCACTTAATTGAATGCCTCTTTGTGCTTACATAACTTTAAGTAGCATAAATTAGTTGAAAGGAGTATACTACCGCATCCATGCTTGATTTCATACTTTCTTCTTTTCTTTGAAAGCATCTATTTACATATTATCAAAACACATTGCAGAAACTGTCAGTACATCAGACAAAAAAAAAGTCTTGAAAATATTCTCCAACAGCTATCATTTCTTCAGCTGCCTTTTGGGATGTACAAGGAGGCTGCCTCTCACAGCTACTAATATCTTCCAGCCCATCTTCACCGCAGCACTTCACCATAGCTAATATACAAGCCTGGTCAACAGAACCAAACACATGGCTCAGGAGTCCATTCAATCTAAGGGTCCCTTCATCATAGAAAAGTTTGCTTCCTGTGGAGAAAACAGAAATGAACCATGAGTCACATCTCATCTGCTATAAAACATACGACAGAATATGGCCTCTCCTTTCTTTGGTTTTATAATAGTTCTATTATTTCAATACATCTTTCTTGTGCTTTAAATTTTGAAAAAAAAATAGGTATGTTAAAGGGAGCTTTGATCTGGGTTCTTTGATAGAAAACTATCTCTCTCTACAAGCCTTTTCCTGGAATTTTGAAATTTCTCTTTTCTTTCAACAACTCATACAGTGGAATACTGACAAAACCTTCCACCTAGGAATACTGGCCTAGGGCTAGGCAACAAAACCAAAAACAAGGTAGGCTGTCTGATAGAACACTTGAGGCAAACAGATTCCATCTTTTCCAAAGACTAGCATCTCCACTAGGACCAGGTGCTGACCAGGAAGCAGAGAAGGATGGCCTTAGCATCTTTTGGTCACTTGTTTGCTTACCCTCTGTTCCTGGAGACACTGTCGAGCTCCCAGTGCACACCAAGAAGGGAACTGTGTACCTGTCTTCCAAATTTCAGATACAGTTAGGACTTCTACAGGTACTCTTTCTTTCCAAGAAGAAATGGGAAGGTAGCTGTCAATATCTGATTTTTTTAATCCAAAAATCAAGCCATGTTTATCCCTAGCTACCCAAGGACAAATTATTTCTTTTATTTGAATATTAAAACCAGCAATTTGTGTATTTTATTTTTTAAGAAGTCAGAAAAACCTACATTTCTTCAGGTAATAACTTGATTAATTGATGCATAGGATTATAATTGAAAATTGAAGGTGTAAAGTCAATTCTCGTGATTTATACTCTGGGAAACATTACGAAAATTGTCCATGTGTGACCGTCCGTCTACTCACATGTCCCTAGGGGTGGTGTGAAAATTCTATGATTTGTATGCAGTTATGCTATTTTTAATTTTGACCAGCAAATGTTTTTATTCCGCTGGGTAAGAAACTTATAAACTTATGCTTTAATTCCTAGAAGGATATTTTATTACAAATTATAGGTCTCTGTCTACTAAGTGAACAAAACACTCATTAACATAAGTGGTTCTCGACCTTCCTATTGCTTCGACCCTTTAATGCAGTTCTTCAGGTGTGGTGACCCCCAACCACAAAAGTATTTTCCTTGCTACTTCAGAACTCTTAATTTTTCTGTTATGAATAGTAATATAAATATCTGTGTTTTCCGATGGTCTTTGTTGACATCTGTGCTAGGGTTGTTAGAGCTCCAAGGGGTCTACAACCCTTGGGTTGAGAACCACTGTTATAAATGGCATTTAGTCTTTTACTTCTAAATCCCACCTTTGATCATCTCAGATACTCTGTAATTTTCCTGCAATCCTATTTCAACACAAAAGTAAGCTAGAAGAAAAACTAGAACCACAGATGCATACTTTGCTCTCAGCTTTGGTGTTAGCCACCTGGTCGGAGTAGGTGAATGGAGCTGTGGGCTCAAACAAACACCAGCTCAAGGAGCTAGAGAAGGCCCAGCAATGTCATTTCACCATCCCAAGGTACCAGATATCTCTGCAGTGCTTATATAGCACAGGCTGCTTTGCGCTAATCTTTTAATAGATGAAGTTAATGGAGCAAATTTAATGTGATGATGCCAAAACCATCCGGAAGTCTTGAGAAAATAGGGGTGAGTATCCTCTAGGTTTTACTTTAGCTTATTGGTATGGCATCTTGTTACCCCAATATTATTTACACCCTAAGTTTATCTTATGGCAATTTATGTTTTCTTATGTCTCCTTCAAATAGGCAATTTTTTCTCCCCTGTGCACCACTCTCAGAACAACACCAACAACAAATGTAGATTATTGGCTACACAGAAAATATAACACCAAAGAGGAACAACCTTTCTCTGTCTCCTTTCCTTTTGTAGATGAATATAAGTCAGCTCTAGCGTGTGTGCCAGTGAGATGGGCTGAGCCCTTCGCTGTTTCTTCTCTCTCCATATCTACTCATCCACTACCCCCTCTATGTCTCAGTGCTCAGAGCTGCACCATGGTACCCTTGCCACCGCCCACACGGCTCAGATTCAAAGACAATTTCGTGAAAATACAAACGGATGCAACATTTTCTGTTATTTTATTGTTATTCTTTGAATACCTTCCTTGGGGACTTGAACTAGTGTAATATGCAAATCTTCAATAAATTATAATGAAGAACTTAAGTTTGAGTCTTCTGAAATCAAGAAAAAATAATTCACATTTCCATACGATCTATCTGTATAAAGACCACTCAACAGCTGGTTCATAAACACAGGTTGGCTGAATATAAGCATCTAAGTGTCTGCCCCCGTGGAATTTCATATTCTAATAAGGTGTCTTTAGTTAGTATTCATCTCAGGGACAGAAAATGTGATTTTTAAAAATTTTCACAGTAACTTGCTCTCAAAGGCAGAATGAAAAAAAAACCTGCTGAAATGTTTAAATGCCTTGTTCGCAACAATACTCCTTTAAAGGTGTCTTTTCCTTCCTACTCCCAAGGTATATTCGAAACAAATGAAAAGAAGGAGGTGTGCAACCTTAGCGCCTTTGCATAGGCCGAGGACAGAGAAGTGTGTGGTTACTTCCTAGACTGGGAGGTGCTTACTGTCTGTATTATCATCTCTGGCAAAACAAGCAAGCAAGCAAACAAAAAACAACACAACAGAAACCAAAACAAAACATAGTTTTCTTGCTAAAGGAGTACCAAGATCTCAAAACCTCAAAGCCTAGGATGGGGGTGGGGGATCCCCAGCGGCTTGCTGGAAGTGGGATATCTGGGCTTAAGAGGAGCTGAGAATGCCCCTTAGACACCAGAAAGGCCCACCAGGAGTTTGGCTGGGTGCAGAACTACCTAAGCCTCAGAGTTTACTTTCAAAACAGGAGTTAATGGGAGCGTGAGACTGCCGGTTGGACCATTTAGTACTTCTGCCTTCTACCATCTACACTGCAATAAACCAGCAGGGAGAGCGTTAACTGAGTGACCTTTCCAGATACTCAAATTCAACACCAGAAGGGCAAATGCAAGCCTTCTTACTGTAGGCTCTGTTTTCTAACCAGGAGCTGTGATTGGCCGGCACCCAGTTTAGTCAACACATATAAACACACCCCCCACCCTCTAACCTGGATCAAACGTCAATCAGGCAGGTCCCTGCAACCTCTGACTGGGGGTTTCTTTGGCCTTCTTGCAGGTAAACAGCCACTTTATGATACGGGCGTTCCTTTCTACTACAGAGGTGGTGCTGGGCATCTGCTCCATGAGCTCCTCTTCTTGCAGCCCGTCCTCGCTGTGCCTGGAGAAGCTACTATCAGAAGTAGCCATGCTCACGCTCCGCACTTTGAATGTAACACAGTCGGACCCAGCAGAGAAGTTCTCTCTCCCAAGAGCCTCCACCACTTCAGGTTCCAGGCCGCAATAAAGGAAGAAGTTGTCGGGTTCGGCCCTGGCTATCGAGTAGCGGGAGCTGAGATCTGACTGAGAGCGCTGCAATCCTCTACGACGCGACACCCGTAGCTCCCCTGCGGAGGGTGCAACTGGAACCTCGGAAGCCACCTTCAAAGGCACACCTGGGGACTCCATGGCCACTACAGGGATGGGAGGTGATAACGGAGAGGCTGGACTAGTGGCTACCGCCTGATCGGACTTGGTCCAAGTGGCCTCTGATTCCTTCGTCTTGGCCTCACCTGACACCACGGTCGTCTCAGGGGCCACTGGTATTTTGTCCTTGGGAGACCCCTGGGAAAACTTCTTCACCGTCCCAACTCTGGAACCGTCTGTTCCTGGCCCTCGGACGAATTCGCATTTCTGTCGGTAGATGACCAACGAATCAGGTCTCAGCGGCTTCCGAGGGATAACCCTGCGGGCTACGGGAGCTGGAGGAACAGCCGAAGGAACTGGGTTGCGGTGCTGCACCCCTGCGGCCTCAGGGACCCTGCCCTCGGAGACAGAAGCCTGGCTGGATCCCGGCGTGCTCCGAATGTACTTGGCGCGGTCGGCCGCCAGTCTCTCCACCGCGCTCTTGCGCGCTGGCAAAGCCGTGTGAGTGTCCTCCGCCGCCCTGGGGTCCCGGAGAGGGGGTCGCATTCTGGCAAGTGCGTCCACGGCCGACAGGGCTCGCATTCTTGCAGGACCCGAACCCACCAAGCTGCCGTCCAGTAGAGACCACTCCTGTTCCGGCGCCAGTCTGTCCGAGTCAGTTCCGAAGTCCGCAAGGGGTGGGGAAACACGCCCCAAGGCCCCTCCGCCCAGATCCGGAGTTGGGGCGAGCCGAGCCAGAAGGGCCGGGAAAGGTGAATCACTCCCGGCTCCAGATCGCTCCTCCCACGCAGACGCCGGGCCTCCTACACCTGGCGTCCCCGCCCCGTGACCCGCTGCAAGGTGTCCCCGCCCCCTCACCTTTCTGTTTCCTGAGTCCCATCCCTGCTACCTTATCCCTAGGTTCTTCTGTCAGGTGTCCCCTCTCTTCTCTTGTTCTCCTACCTATTGTTCCCCCATCTTCCCTAATTCCAGGAATACCCCAACTCCTTATCTCCCACCACTGCTTCCAAACATTCTCCTCTGTCCCTTCCCCCGCCTTTCTCTTGGAGAGTGGAACAGAGAATGACCGCTAGCGACTGCTCAGTGCCAGGTAACTGAGGTTTCCTTCCAGTTCCAAAGTCCTTGAGGTCTTTCCTTGTTGGGAGTTCTCAATTCCAGAGATTAAGGTGAGGGGGAAAAAAAGCCCATCCCCACTCCCCATCCCTCCCCCAATACAGAAACCATCCATATCCTTGTATAGCCTCGGCTTTCCCTGGAACTTGCTCTGTAGACCATGCTCTCCTCGAACTTATATAAACCCACCTGCCTCTGCTTCCCAAGTCCTAGGATTAAAGGTGTACTCCACCATCTGTCCTTTTAATTTTTAAAATGATCTCATCATGTTTGGAAATTTTCTGATTTCTATAACTTCAGTACACTATTTGAAATAAATAGGATACGAAAGAAAAAAAAAACACTTTCCAGGTCAAAATTAGTAGGTGCTGGAAAAAAAATCAAGAGTCACCTTAGACTTGGCTTCAATCCAGAAGTCATTGTCTCGTACTTCAAGTCTCGTTGCTTTTTGAGAAAACCCCTAACACCTTCAAGAATCAGTCCTGCTTGTGCTAATCCAGGCAGTGAGAAAACACCGGGTTCCCTGGGCAAGGAAGATCAAAATAAGAATGCTGAGAGCTTAAGAAAATAGTTTCAAAATTCCATCTTTCAAAAAGTTGGACAGAAGACAAAAACTATCTGCCAGACAAGTGAAGGGTACGTTATCTCCTGTGTGGAGGCCAGTTTCAGGTCTTGCTGAAACTGTCTCAAATTGCAGCTAAACGCTCTGGACATACAATTGCAGGATTTAGTCCAGCTCTTGCTGGATTTAGTCCAGCTGAGCTGTGCGTCACTGCAGCAGGGGGGCACAGACACCTTCCTAAAGAAGAGAGGATGGCTGCAAGTATGTTTAGTGAGCCCGAGAGAAGAGCCACATGGAGACCCAAGTCGGCTGACAATCAGGTTGTCTACATAGCCTAGATGGAAACGCAATCCTTTTCTTCTTGGCTGGAAAAAAAAAAGGGAGGGTACTCAGTAACTTATGGAGGTGGGTAGAGAGAAATAGAGAAACTGTGAGACAGAACACAGAGAGAGTGTGAGAAAGGTCATGCTTTCTCCAACAGAATCAAGGAAGCCCAATATCTAGCTTTTTTTTCTGCCCACATGGCCAGATACTACACAGCAAGTCTAGTGTCTGTGTCAGAGGAAGCAGCCCTCACGTTTGAGGGGAGTGAATCCTTCTTGCTCACAGCAGCAGCAGTTATGACGAACTATAAACACGTGTGCCTTCGATATGTCTGAACTTGACCTCACCGTCACTAATCATTTAGTTTGGGGAAGGCAGCCAACTTCTTCTCTTGGGTTTTTGTTTTTTAATCTGCTGATTCTGTTCTCGTAATTTGCAGTGTCCATTCTGATTCAGAATGAGAAGTACGATATAGCAGGTCACGGCTTGGTCTCTACTCCTTAAGAAACTGTAACAAAGGACCCTGTGCCTCTGGTTGTGTAAGTAAAGCTCACTGTGTTTACCTGATAGCTTTCCAATTAGTAAGATGGCTTACATAAAATTCTTTGCATTGGGCACAGAGCAAGTTTTCAATCAATGTTAAAATAGTTTTTATTGTTTCTATAATAATGGTTATGAGTTAGTCAGCTATTTTCCTTTCCAATATTGTTACTGAATTTACGTAAACTTGAACACATTCAAAATAGTAACCCTTCCTAGACTATTCTTTTGGTTTTTTTGTTTGTTTGTTTTGTTTTTTTGAGACAGAGTTTCTCTATAGCGTTGGAGCCTGTCCTGGAACTAGCTCTTGTAGACCAGGCTGGCCTCAAACTCACAGAGATCCGCCTGCCTCTGTCTCCCAAGTGCTGGAATTAAAGGCATGCACCACCACCACCTGGCACTCTAGCATTGTTTTTAATATATTGTTATTAGACAAAAAATATATCTTAATATAATTTACTGGAAAATTGGATCTTGGGTTATCCTTCACGAATTGTCTAAGCAGACTCTTATTGCTCAGCTGGGAGTATCAACTTTGAACCCATTTCTTTCCTGGTATCCACCTCAAAAGACCTGGTTCAAAGAAAACAAGGGTTAATGCTCTCATAACTGCTTTCATGGCTTATCCTAGAGTGGCGTGGAGGACAGGTGTGTAGTCACTGTAGACAAAATGCTAGATCGGCCATGCATGCAGCTTCAGGAGGCAGGCCAGATAAGGCATGACACATCATTAGTGGGAGATTTTGCAACCATTTACTGTTAGCTTCCTCCAACCCTAAGTTTTTGGAAATTCCCATGGTATAAGAAAAATTTAAATATTACAGATTTAGAAGCATGCTTAATCATGTGTCTTAGCACTCTCGGGGCACGGCTGCCTGTAAGCCATTAGAATAAGTCGCATGTATAAGTCTGTAAGTTATGTTCCTCTAGAGAACCCTGGCTAACACACCGGGTCTCAAGAAATTAAGAATAAAAGTGAGACAGGAAATAACTGAACAAACAAAAAGACAGAAGTGAATTAAGAAACTGAGGACATTGGAGATAATATAAATCAAATAGACCTCCACAGAACATGATGCTCAAACACTGAGTACACATTCTTCTCTGCAGGTCATAGAATTTTATCTAAAAATCTAAAAATTATCATATTTTAGGACTCAAAGCAAGTCTCAACTTAGAAATAATATCTTATACTTCATTTGACCACAATGAAATAAAGCTAGATGTCAGAGACAAGGGTGCCCACTGGATGTATGTGTGTGGACTTGAATAAATCTGGTAAATCATTACTCAGTTAAAAGTTAAAGCACAGAGTATTTTGTTTTTGATGTTTAAAGGCATTTAAAATAATACCAATGGGTGTAAGTGCGCATATACAAATGTGAGGAGCTGTATAAAACTATGACGTAGCACTGCAAATGAACCAGAGTTACGCTGTCTCGGGAGAAGAAGAATGAAGTGAAAGCTTCAATTTCACTTGCCCTGTTTACTTCCAGGAAACGACATGTTAGGGAAAGGAGGGAAACAAGTCACCGACCCCATAACAAGACTTTCATGCAAAATAATTTATTAGTTTCCTTTTCCTGTGAAAATGGAAGTTGATTCAGTACTGCCATTGTGAAACTATGAGGCATGAAACAGAATGTTACGTACGAAAATCAACTGGGGCTGAGGCTGCAAGCAGTGTTTCATCTTGAAAAGACTGGAGATGGAGTCACCCTGGTACAGAATACACCAGAGACAGGGGCGCCCATGGGAAACAGACTGGTAGATGAACAGGAAGTTGGCTACAGAAAAGATAAAATAGAAACTGTTTGAAAATTTAAAGCTTAAAATTAATTGGCTCCATACTAAGAGGAGCCTTGAATACCATGATTAGGAATTAATTTGTAATTTGACAAAACAGTGCTCACTTTTAAAGATTCTAAAAATATGAATTACAGGGATTCCTAATTTCATAAAACAAATACTAACAGGTGTAAAAGAACAGATTATTTTCAACACAGTGAAAGTAAATGATAGTGGGCAACTTCAATATTCCACTTCCACAACTGACAGGTTATTTGGACAAAAAATAAATTATCATATTTTAGGACACAAAGCAAGTCTCTACTTACACTTCACTTGACCACAATGAAATAAAGCTAGATGTCAACAGCCATAGGAAATACAGAATGCCTAAACTCATGGAGAATAACACACTATTGAATGACTGTGGGTCAGATTAAGCCCAGAAAAAAATGAAAAAAAAGAACAATGTTATATAAATGAAGACAAAGCATATTATAATCTGTGCAATGTAATGAAGGTTGTCCTAAGAGGAACATTTATAGCACTAAATGCCTTACAAAAAAAACCCTACAGGATTTCAAATAAATGAATTAATGATATATCCTAAGTCAGTTCTCAGCCTGCAGGTAGCAAACCTTTTTTTTGGGGGGGGGGTCACATATCAGATATTCTAAATATTGGATATTTACATTATGATTAATAACAGTAACAAAATTACAGTTAAGATGTAACAATGAAGTAATTTTATGGTCTGGAGTCACCACAAGATGAAGAACTCTATTAAAGTGTCACAGCATTAGGAAGGTTGCATTGTTGGTTTGACAATTCTTGGTTTACCTCTTAAAAGGTTGGTTGATCTGAGTGCCAAGAAATGGGCCTTAGAAAAACTTATTAAAATAGATCATAGAGATATTCAGATCCAGACAGAGGAATTTGATAGAGAACCAATTTCAGCATTGCATTAGAAGGTTAGAGAGAAACAGCCTAAGGTTTTCAAACAAGTAACTTTAATATATCCAGTCTTCGTACAGGAACAACTGCCAAATGATAGATATCCCCAAAGCTGTGCAAGAGTTAAATGGACTTCTGTGGAAATGTGAAAATGTTAGATTTAAGGAGATTCAAGGAAGTGGTAGTCTCATGTGACATGCATTTACCCTTTGTGAAGCAGATGTTAAACTTGTGGTCAACTTGTAATAGAATTACCCTAAAGACTGGAGAGAGATGGTTACAGCAGTTTTGGAGCCTGTTTCTCAATTACAATGGAGGACCTGGTGGAAAGATGAGGCAAAGACATTGAACAATGAAGTAGAGCTAGAGGTATAGAAATACCCCACGACCAACTTCTTGGAGAAAGAGATTATGCTGATATACAAAGGCAGTCTCAATATGATGACCATGCCCTGGATTTATGCCACGCAGAAGCTTTCAATGCATGGGACAGAACTGGAAATGTAGGAAAGAAAATTGAGGCATTTACTAAATTTATACAGGAACCAAGAAAACCTTCACAGATTTCTTACAAAAATTGACTTCAGCAGTAAAGAGAATGATGCCAGATTCAGAAGGTAGACAAATAATATTTGAATCTCTGACTTTTGAAAATGCTAATGAACATTGCAAATGGTTAATTAGGCATCTAAAGGAAAGATCAACACTCCTGAAGGATTGGATCAGAGATACAATTAATATTGAATCTCATGACCATGGTGATGCTTGGATAGGAGAGGTGATTTCCAGAGGTTTCAAGGAAAATCGAAATGTCAGGTTGTAAGTGGAGGTTTCTCTCCTGCCCACTAGTTTTCAAATAACCACTCTGAGCTTAATATTAATTACAGACTGTTGTGTAATATGATGTGGGGAGGTAATTTGTCAATCTGTTGTTTCATTGGTTAATCAATAAAGAAAACTGCTTGGCTTGATAGGTCAGAAAAGTAGGTAGGTGAAATAGACATAACAGAATGCTGGGAAGAAGGGAAGTCAGCCAGATGCCATGCCGCTCCTCTCCAGGGCAGACGCGATGAAGCTCTGATCCAAGATGGACGTAGGCTCGAATTTTCCCGGTAAGGTGCTACAGGCATTAATAGATATGGGTTAATTAAGATGTGAGAGTTAGTCAGTAAGAGGCTAGAGCTAATGGGCCAAGCATTGTTTAAATGAATACAATTTGTGTGTTGTTATTTAGGGGCATAAGCTAGCCAGGCAGCTGGGAGCCGGGTGGCAGAATGCAGCCCACAGCTCCTTCTACAGTGATGTTTTACTCTTTGTTTCTTTGAGGGTCGCACCACCCAGCTCCCAAATAAATCACACACATGGAAGCTTGTTATTACTTATGAATGCCTTCCTTGGTTTAAAGTGTTGCTAGCCAGCATTTCTTAACTTAAATTATCCCATTTGCCCTTTGCCTCTGGGATTTTTCCTTTCCTTCTTCCTCCATGGCTGGCTAAGTGATTAGGTGGCTGGCTCCCGAGGTCCTCCCCTCCTTGTTCTCTTGCTGCTCCTCTTTCTCATTTCTCCTTCTATTTATATCCTCTGCTCACCAGCCCCACCCATCCTTGCTCCTGCCTCACTATTGGCCGTTGAGCTCTTTATTAGGACTATCAGGTGTTTTAGATAGAGAAAGAATCACAGCTTTGTGGAGGTAAACAAATGCAGCATCAACAAAAGTCACTCACGTTAAAATCATATTCCCCAACATTAAGCATTTCAATTGTAGTAAACAAGGTCACCTAAAAAGGGATTGTAGACAGGGCATTTCTAGAAAGAATATTTTTTTCTAAGCATAATCCAAACAGAATACAAATCAACAACAAATATCCCAAAGCAAGAGAATTCAATTTATAGAGAAAACTAACTGGATCTATTCTCATATTGTATGGGAAACACCAATATCTGGAGCCCACATTCTATACTGGTACAAATAAATCAGGAAAAGCAGCAATTTTAATTTTACAATTTAATTTTACAAATCAGAAAATTTAAGTAAAATGCCTCAAAGTCCGTATGACTTTGTCTAAAAGTCAGATTTATACGCTATATATGGTATTAATGGATCTTCATGGAACCTGCAATATGCAAAAATAGTTGTTTTGCATATTGAAACTGCTGAATTTGTATCCATTTGATGTATGATGTCATTTAATCCTGCTGTTTCTCTGCCAATGCTCTATCAGACAGCTTTCATTAGGAAACCAAGCTTCCATTGAGAAACGAGCTGCTATTCTTATGAGTTTTCCTTTATATGTGGTTTGTGTGTGCTCTCTTGTAGCTTTATACTTTCTTTGTTCTCTATACTTAAGTGTTTTAACTATTGTATGCTGTGTGGAATTTCTTTCCTGGTCTTGTCTATTTGGTATTCTGTGTACTTTTTGTATCTGTGTGGTTATGTCTTTCCTTAGTTTGAAGGAAATTCCTCTATGATATTGTTGAAGACCTGGTCCATGCCATCGACCTGGGATTCTTCTCCCTAGTCTATTTCTATACCTGGAAGATTTGGTCTTTACATGCTGACCCACATTTTCTCTATGTTTCTTTCCTGCACTTTAAAATGTTTCTACATTCTTTGCTTATTTCATCTCTTTCCTCTACTTTACCTTGGAGTTTGATAGTCCATATTCTGCTTGATTTATTCTACTTGTAAGGCTTTCCCTTGAGTTTTCTAGTTGTATTATTGGTTTTTTTAGTTCTGCCTTTATTTCCACTTGAGTCCTATTCAACACTTGCAGTTTTTTTTTAATTGAATTCCATGTTGAAATGCTGGATTGCCATTCTCATTTCCATCAGTCTTATGTTCATGTTCTTGGCCATCATCAATGTATTTTTTAAATTAATTCTCTTTAAATTTCTTTGTGTCTTCTTCAAACTCTTTGAATTCTTTGATGAAGCTTCATCTGAAGTTTGTGGTTATTCTCTTAAATTCTGTGTGCTGTGGTGCATTGAGGTCAGTGGTTCTTAATCTGTGGGCCATGACCCCTTGGGGTTGAATGATGAATGACCCTTCCACAGGAGTTACCTAAGACCGTTGGAAAACACAGCTGTTTACATTACAATTCATAACAGCAGCAAAAATACAGTTATAAGGCAGTAACAAAAATAATTTTATGCTTAGGGATCACTACAACATGAGGAACTGTATTAAAGGCTCGCAGCATTAGGAAGGTTGAGGATCACTGGTCTCATTGGTGAACATTTCTGTAGGATTGATAAATGTGGGAATCGCTAAGCATCCTGCCATCTTTCCTGGCATTTCTAATGAGCAGGTCCATCCGTTCTCCTGTTACTAGTATTTCAAAAAATCTAAAGTGCAAAATCATTATGTACTCATCAAACAAAATAATGTATTAGGAGTTTTCAGCCTTAGCACCTTGAAAATATCCATACACTCTAAGGCAGCTTGGAACGCAAACACAAAGCAGTGTGGCTTTTCCTTTCTTTCTGAGTAAGTGAAAATGTGCACTGACAGGTAGCTTCTAAGTGGGAGTACCAAAACAAAATAGAAGGTAACAAGATTTGTGACACTGCAATTTAGAAACAAGGAGAAATATGGTCAAAGACCAAAGTGACTAGGCTTTATCGACTTCTGAATGAACACAGGACTTCACAGGTATTGCAGACAAAGGACAAAGTTGGTACAACTGCAACACTCGATGCTCAGTCCCGTTCTTAATCTCCAGTGCTCCCTTTGCTTAACATGGTGAGTTTGGGGTTTTCTCTACCAACTCTCCCACATTTAACTATTATCAACTTTCGTGGAGGCTCCTTTAACCTTTAAATTAGGGAAAAACTTAATCTGCCAAAGAAAAGGGTTATTTAAATTTTTTCCAGATTTTTTTTTTAAAATGTAAAACTGAAAACAGTATGCCTTTTTGTTTCCTTGACTCTCTGAGTAGATAGGCCATGTCACACGGTACAAGATAAACTAACCAAGTGTGGCATTCCCAGCCCAACAAGGAGGGCCAGCTTGTTCATCCCGGTCATTCAGCTAGCTTAGCCCCAAAATAACCACACAGAAACTGTATTAATTAAATCACACTGCTTGGCCCATTATCTCTAGTTTCTTATTGGCTAATTCTTACATCTTAATTTAACCCATTTCTATTAATCTGTGTATCGCCACACGGCAGTGGCTTACTGTCTAAGTTTTGGCAGCATGTCTTACTCTGGCGTCAGATCCATGGCATCTCTGACTCTGCTTTCTTCCTCCCAGAATTCAGTTCTGTTTTTTCCGCCTACCTATATTCTGCCCTATCAACAGGCCAGGGCAGTTTCTTTATTCATTAACCAATGAAAGCTGCACATGAACAGATGTACCTTCCACACCACTTGTCCACAGCATCAAGGTCAACACTTCTCCTTGTTCATAAGACATGCTCCTGCTCCAAGAATACTTGGTGAAGAGTTAGCACATATAATCTGTCAAATTCCTATCAGCACCTTCTACATGTCAAATAATAACTGGTAAGTATTCCATATCCACAAATGAAGAAACAGGCTGAGCAGAATGAGATTAGAGATAGTTACATTGCCCAGGTTAAAACAGATTTCTCTTTTCCAGACTGTGCTGGCTGTTCACTGCTTTCCTCCTGCTTTTCTGGGACCCTGTTTGAGAAAGGAGTTTTATTTTCTAAATTCTTGGTTCTTTGTAAATAAAATGAAAAACTGTATTGTCCTCCGTCCCCACCTCAATTTAAGCCCCCATCTCCACTTTTACCATTTCCCATGTTATGAACTCTTCATTCTAAATTGAAATGTTTAGACAGATATTTTCCATGAAATTTAGATTCCATGGGAATGGATTGCTGGATTTATCTCCTGCCCTGACTCTATTTATACTGGAATCATTGTTCCACTTTAGCAGAGAGCTTGGATGCTTTAAAACTAACCCCATGAACTGCAATTTTATAGGTGCCAAGGACACTTTAATCCTTCCCCTGAAAAGGGCTAAACAGAGAAAGTTTAGGCCTCCAAAGAAGCGAGCATTACTTTGTCCACACACAGATCTGGAGTGTTTATAGCTCATGTTTAGTCTTTTGGCATTGCGCAAGTGGTCCTGAGTCCCAGTTCTGCCATTTGATCTTCAGCCCTCTCCACCTTTTTTCTTTTTTTCTTTCTCTCTCTCCTTTCCTCTCTCTCTTTCCCCTCCTTTTCTCCTCCTTCCTCCCTCCCTTTCTTTCTTCTTTTTTTTTGAGACAGAGTATCCCAAGCTACTCAATGTAGGCCAAGATAATCATCTGATCCTCCTGTCTCCACACAGTTTAATGATGCCAGGGATGGAACCTAGGACTACGTGTGTGATAGGCAAGCATTCTACCAATGTAGAAGGGTCCCTAGTCCATGTTTTTCCTCCTCAATTTTATGTTTCAGATACTAAGGTAATACTATTGCCCATGAAATGGGGTTTCTAAGAGGATGTACCAGATGAGTTGTAGCCATTGAATGAGCAATGCCTTTGTACTGATTTTGGTCTTTTGTCAAAATATTTCTATAGTAAATAAAAATAGACAACTGAAAACTTACAAACACTGTAAGATCATATCTCATTTAGTACTGAAAGTAAAGTGCCCCCCAAAATTAAACTATCAAATTCATATTTGCCATGTAGGTTATTCTTGACCACTGCAGGAAATTTTATAGAAAAGTTGTTCATCTTGTTTAATCTGTGTTTGGGCCTATGGGTAGTTCTTGCTCTTTCTCATCAACTATTAAAGCTTCGAATAAACATTGGTCAATGAGACAAAAGAGAAACAAACGGATGAAAAATGAATAAAATGAAGAAGGAAAAAAGGGGGGGAAGAATGAGAGAAGGGAACAAGTGAGAGGTAAGAAATACTTAATTTAATTAACCTAACATTTTAGTTCTGGGAACATATTTCTTTCACAGTCATTTGTTTTTGTTAGCACAGTTTGTAGTACAAGCTGGAAATCTGTACACTCACCATAAGCTGCATATTGTTTAATTTTCTTAGCCAGGCATTTTCATGATACTGACATTTTTATGGTCTTATATAGTTAGTGATCTTAACCATCTGGTTATCATTTCTAGAATACCTGTGAACTTTGTGCTTGGTTACATGATAGGTCATATGACATTTTGAGTTTTGTTTTCTTTGCTTTTGATGAACACTCACAGAAAGATAGTGTAAACTTTTCACAGTGAAGGTTACTTATGAACAGACAAAAACCAAAGTTAGCTGTGCCAAGATAAAACACTAACAGGAGTTCTAATGATTCTGGAAAAGGATAGAGGGGATGTGTGTTTGAAAGTTGGTTCTGCACAAGTGTAAGGGCCCACACTTTAAGGTAATGACCTACAGACTGATGTCTGACTTACCTAAATATTAAGATTTTCCGTTTTAATTCATCTTGACTTTAGGATTAGTTTGACACTTTTAAAGAAGCAAAATCTGTCATTTTTATTATTCCCTGAAATCAAATCTAATATGCTATAAAAACCATGACTACCTAGTATACTGGGCCCAATCCCTTTTCATTTCTATGTTAAAACCCCCAGCTGGGCTAAACATTAAAAACATAGAATTAAGAGATAATTAAAATGAATTCCTCTAATTATGAACATTTTCATATTGTTGACTGTTATAGTTTAGAGGGATATAGGGATAAAACATCTACCTATATAGTTTTTAAAGATTTTCAACTTGTGTTTAATAAATAGCATTTTGTGAGCATAGGAATATGATGTATTTATGAGATAGTATTGTTGAAAGAGATGTTGTGTTAAAATGCAGAAATAAATATAAAATTTAGTTGATGCTAACATTTTGGAAAATGCTGTTTTTGTTTTAAAAACATGTTCATAGCAAAGTGTTGAGTCAAATAAACAATATATAAGATATCATGTCATCTCATTTTCAGTTTATTCACGAAATTTGGAACAAATATGTCAGAATATGGGAGGGCATAGGCATGTAATGGTGCTTTGTGTATTTTTATATTTTATGAGATATTTTATCTTTAAAATAGAAGAATCAAATTCATTCTCAGTTTGAAGTGTTTATGGTTGGGGCCACTATGTATGCTTCATGCCCAACATGGATGCCCTCTGGGGCTTCCAGTGCAGTGTTCATCTGCTTATTATCTTTTATAAATAAACATACAATCTTGATTGCTCTGAGTGTAATGTCATATATTTGTATAAATTACTCTAATTTGGCTCAATACCTATTTTTAAGCTAATCATCATACTTTAGTCTTGACAAAATGCAGACAAATAGGGTTTATGCATACTCCTGAGGTAGAAACAATGAAACCAGCCAAAGATGTTATTTTAGATAGATGAGATATCATGTACATTAAACAGAATAAAAATAAAGTATACCAACATCAATGACAATTAATATTCTACTTGCTGAATTCTTACTGGATGCCAAATAGTTAAATGACCCAAACAAAATAATATCTAAATGAAAATGGCTTGCCTTTTGTCTTGGCCTATTTTTGGGAGCTCGACCTGGATGAAAAAAGATCATGACCACTCAGTACAATCCTACCCAGAGTTTGCTTAACTAAGAAATTGTAAGAAATAAATAAGGAAGAAACACAAACAACCACAGTCTGAAACAAAAATAGTGACTCCCTATTTGATAACATTTCTAAAGCATCAATAAAATTACTTCCTGAAGCCTGCAGCCAACCTTACACAAATCCTACACTTTCTGCCTTATAGCTCAATTTCCATATGAACCCTAGTCCTTAATAAAAGTGTGTTAGTGCTGTTCTTAGTGCTTAGTTTTCTCTGCCTAGAGAGGGTGAACAAATCCTTAGCCATACTGGTAAAAGTATTTGCTTCCTGTGACCATGGCCTCAGTTTCTACCTACCATATTTGGTGACCTATATTATCAACTCACATCACTGGAGGCCATGGCCACTGCCAGGTGCTCATCAAGACAACAGTAAGTTAAAATCTTGTGGGTATCTCTTGGGTGAAGAGAAAGCTTCTCTTGGTTGCAGACAGTCTGTGTTTACCTTTTCACTTGGCAAAAATTAGGTCTGCCTACTTACCCAATTACTCTACAGATTATACTTTTCAAAACCTCCTGTGGTTAAGTGTTGAAATAAGGAGCGGCGGGCTGCATCCCCGGCACCCAGCCGCCCCCACGGCTAGCTTTACCCGAAATAATTACACGGAAACTGTATTCTTTTAAACACCGCTTGGCCCATTTCTATCTAGCCTCTTCTAGGCTAGCTCTCGCACCTGGACTAGCCCATTTCTAATAATCTGCTGTAGCCCACGAGCTGGCTTACCAGGAATGATCTTAACCTGCCTCTGTCTGGAGTGTGAGAATCATGGCGACTCTTGATTCAGCTTCTTTCTCCCAGCCTTCTGTCCTGTTTACTCCTCCCACCTATGTTTTAACCTATGGGGGCCAAGCAGTTTCTTTATTGCTTAACCAATGAAATCAACAGATTGATATATGACACTCCCACATCAGTTAAGGCTCTTGCACCCCCTCTCCCTTCCAGTAGATATCCCAAAGAGTGGGGACGCCCCTCTTTGGTCTGCTTTCATTAGCTATGGCTCACATCTTTCTTCTGGTTGTTCCCTCTTTTACTTATTTTCATCTGGCCTTTCTTTCCTCCGAATTGTCTTTTTCCTTCTTATAGATTCAGATTATGGGCAACACTCAACCAACTGACACCTCCCTAGGACTTCCCTTTGTGATGTTTCCTAAATGACCTCAAGTCTGTCTTACTGGAGAGAGAGAGAGAGAGAGAGAGAGAGAGAGAGAGAGAGAGAGAACACACTTGGTGCTCTATGACAACATGACCTAGCTCTTATATACATTAGACAGGTCTGTCTTATTGGAGAGAGAAAGAGAGAGGTTCACTCCAAATGCCTGGTGCTCTATAACAACATGACCTAGCCCTCACATGCATTAGACAAACAGCAGGTTTAGAAATGACCCTCATTCACAATAGTCTCTTCAAACTTGATCTCTATCTCTATGTCTTGGCAGATGTTCTAAAGTTCCTTATATTTTACCTGTCACTTAGACATCCTTGATTTCTGTTCAGTGTGTCCTCCCTCCCCTTCGGCTGCATCTGACTCCAACTCTGACATTGATAGTGATGATCAAGTGGATTCTTACCATTCCACGCTTGATCCCCCTCTTCAGCCTCCTCTATATTTCCTCTCCACTCTCCATCTCCTCAGCCACAAGATGCAAGCTCCTTCAACACACATATCCACTCTGGAAGACCCTTCTAAGCAACCGATTCTGTTAATCAACGGTCTTTCTGATAAATAGCTGTAACAGAGATCATTGTCCACATTGGATTCTTTCTTTAAAATGAAACAAAATTGGATTCCTTCTTTACCCAAAGTCTACAAATTACAAACAAATCTGAATTACTAGCCTTACCTTGACAACCTGAAGACATATTCATGACCTGTCTTTCTCCACAGAATGGTCTTGAGTATGACTTAAAGCAAGAGAATATTGACGGGAAGCAAAATTTGCACCAGTATAGTAAAGGATCAATTCACTCTCTCTGGCAATGGGTACATTATGGCATTGGAGATACTGCTGTCCCTAAGGTAGATCCACAATGGAACTACCACCCACTTTTCTGTGACTGAAATAAAAGATATTATATACTGTCTTCTCTTATAGAAGGAATAAAAAAGCTGTCTCTAAAATTATCAATAAGATACATCACTTGCAGACTCTAACAAAACTTTGCTCTTAGAGACTTTTCAGAAATGTACAGGACTCCACTAACGGCAAATCCATCTTGGCCATGTTCTTTACTTCCCAGGCTCCTCCTGATATCAGATATAAATGAGAGCAACTACACAAGGCCCGTACACATCACAGAAGACTTAGAAGACTTTAGTCTTCTAAACAGACTTAGCCTTTAATTGAAAGAAAAAATGTTTTGTATGTGACAGCTACTATCAGCAAGATATATCTATTTTCCTTTTATTCTTCTTTCTTCATCTACTACAAAGTTTGTTTTTACTGACTCTTAGTTAATGACATTAAATACTTAGCACTAAAAATAAAGAGAAAAAGAAATTTTGTAGCTGGGCACTGGTGGCCCACACCTTTAATCCCAGCACTCAGGAGGTAGAGGCAAGATGATCTCTGTGAGTTCGAGGACAGCCTGGTCTATAGAGTAAGTTCCAGGACAGCCAGGACTGTTTCACAGAGAAACCCTTTCTTGAAAAACCGAGAGAGAGAGAGAGAGAGAGAGAGAGAGAGAGAGAGAAGAAGAAGAAGAAGAAGAAGAAGAAGAAGAAGAAGAAGAAGAGGAGGAGAAGGAGGAGAAGGAGAGGAGAGAGGAGGGAAAGGTGGGGAGAGAGAGGAGAGAGGAGAGGGAGAGAGAGGAGAGAGAAAGAAAGAAAAAGAGCGAGAGGAGAGCAGAGAGATTTTTGTGAAACAGTTACTCAAATGTGTAACAATGCAATGAGAAAACTTAATGTGAGAGTCTCTTAGACCGTCATCTCTGAACAGAGACTGGAATTGGTTAAGTCACGTGAATGATCTAGAATTGCTAGATTGAAGAGTTTTTGGGGAAAGTACTTACTAAAACATGTGAGACAACTCAAAGGAATGTGTGGGTGTAAACAGCACAATGCTGACCTCGCTGACCACTAGCGTCTCTGAATGGTACAATGTTGACCTAGCTGACCGCTAGCGTCTCTGAATGGTACAATGCTGACCTAGCTGACTGCTAGCCTCTATGAATCGTACAGCATTTTTCACATTGTTGAGAGAAAAAGAAAGGTTTATTCCTGTATGGCCTTCTGATACCACAGATCTTGTCATCTAAATAATAAAGTTTGGTGTTGTGGTGTTTTTATTTAGCATTCGTATTCTCCTTATTTCCAAAATCTAATGTCAAGATTGTTATATCATCTCAGAGCAAATCTTTCCTGAAGACAAAGCTATTAAAATTCACCGCTCAGCAAAGCTGACTTTAAAATAAATATCTTTTTAAAATTTAAAATTGATTTTTTTTAAATATACAGTATATGCTGACCATGGTTTCTTCTTCTGCATATCCTTCCAGGTCCTCCCTACCTCTCTACCATCCAACTTCAAATATTCTTATTATCCTTCTTTAGAAAACAAATAAAAATTAAAAACAAAAAAAACCATAAGGTACATACACATCTACACTTTAAAAACACAGACCTGGAAACCATAATATAGAAGCAAAGGGCCAGTAAGATTTAGAAAAAATGCCCAAGCCAAGCAATAGGATACAAAAACAAACAAACAAAAAATACTATTGTGTTTATTTTGTGTTGGCCATCTACAGTTGGGCATGGGGCCTACTCTTAAGTATGGGTTGTATATCTAGTGAGACTCTATTGGAGAAAAAGAAATTTTTCCTCTCAAGCAGTAGTCAATTAGAGATAGCTTCTCCATTAGGAAGAGGAGATTGAGTCCATTCCCCTGTCTCAGCACTGGGACTCCATCTGGCTTTGGCCTGTGCAGGCCCTGTGCATGCTCCCATAGTTTCTGTGAATTCGTCTGTATGTCGTTCCTGATGTATCTGGAAGATACCTTGCTGTTATTCATCCCCTCTGGATCTTACAGCCTTACTGCCTCCTCTTCTGCATAGAGCCTGGGGTCCCCAGGAGGAGGGTTTGCTGAAGATGCTCTATTTAGGACTGAGCTTTCCAAAGCCTCTCACTCTCTGTATATTCTCCTGTTGTGGGTCTCTGTACCAGTTCTCATCTACTGTGGGAGGAAGCTTCTCTGATGGCTCAATGGGACACTGGCCTACGGGTATAACAATGTAATTGTGAGTGCTTTTATTGCTGTGTGCCTTTAGCAGAGCAATGGAATTTAGTGTTTTTTTAGGCATGTGGCCTATCTGATCTTAAATTCTTGGCCACCTGAACAGTGTTACACATGGAACTCTGAGGCTAACTTTAGGAAGACTATGGAGACTAAAGTCAGGTGAGACCTGGAGGAAACATCTATCATATTGCTTGATGATAGTGTGTGACTTCTGCCTGCTCCTGATGGCTGTGGCTAATGTTCTATGATGGCACTATTCTAAATCTTAGTATCCAATTTTTTGGAATTCCCGAATATCTAGAATCCAGTAAATGATGTCACTTTTCTCTCATGGTAATCTAGGGGCTTGGGAAAGCCTAAAAGATATGTGGATCCTGCCATTAATCGCCCCTTCCCAGGCTCTAAAAATAGGAAACTGGGCTAAACCATGACAAGAAATTCGGGATGAGGAGAACTTGAGGGAATGGAATAGTCGAGAAGGAGGAAGGAAAGAGATGAGAGCAAGGAAAGAGTTATGTTGGTCGAGGGAGCCTTTATAGGGTATAGCAAGAAACATGACTAGAGAAATTCCCAGGAATCCACAAGGATGGCCCCAGCTATGACCCTAAGCAATAGAGGAGAGGAGGCCTGATCTTGACTTGCCCTGCAGTCAGATTGATGATTATGTTAAATATCACCAAGACCATAATGGCTACACCCACTGAAACAGTTTACCTGAGCTAATGGGAGCTCACCAACTCCAGCTGGACTGGGAAGGAACATGCATAGAACCAAACTAGTCCCTTGGAATGTGGTTGACATTTGCATGACTGGGGCAGACTGTCAGTGTCACCAGAATTTATCCCTACTGCATGTACTGGCTTTTGAGGAACATATTCTCTTTAGACGGATACCTTGCTCAGCCTAGATATAGTAGAAAGGGCCTTGGACCTTCCACAAGGCAATGTGCTTTACCCTCTCTGAGGATTGGATGGGGGTGAGGCAGGAGGGTGTGTGGAGGGGATGGTAGGAGGAGAGAGAGTAGGAACTTGGATTGGTACATATAATGAAAAAAAGATGGTTTGTTTTCTTTTTAAAAAACAATAAAAAGAGTCCGGTAATGAGGGCAGATGAGACACCAAGGACAATGGCACGGGGTTTTGATCCTACTTAATGTGCTGGCTTTGTGGGAGCCTAGCCAGTTTGGATGTTCACCTTCCTAGATATGGACGGAGGGGGGAGGACCTAGGACTTACCACAGGGCAGGGAACCAGGACTGCTCTGTGGACTGGAGAGGGAGGGGGAGAGGAGTGAGGGGAGGGGGAGAAGGGTGGGAGGAGGGGGAGGGAAATGGGAGGCTGGGAGGAGGTGGAAACTTGTTTTTTGTTTATGTTTTTTTCTTCTTTCCTCAATAAAAAAATATTTAAAAAAAAAATAAAAAAAGGAAAAAGAAAAGAAATTCTTTTAAGAACTTACACCAGGGTAATGGCTTTCAACGACCCAAGTTTTAGCAATTGGTTCTAATAAAAACAGAATTACTACTAAAATAAGATTAATATTCTTGCAGTTTATCTTTTGGAGTTCAGTGCAGAAAGCTCCAAGAATGCAGGGTTTGAGTAAACAGAATTGATAGTAGGTCAAATAAATTGTATGATAATCTGGGTGGTTCTGCAGCTTTATTCTGCCATCATGTGGCCCCAAGTGGAATATTCTCTGAAGAACTACATTTTTTAACAAAAGTAGCATTCTAGTACTCCTATGACGATCTGCCTGTGTGCAGTAGATGCCAGACAGCACCATCAACCTCGAGAAAGCATCACAACTTTTAACATGTGTATCTGTGAAATGCGCCTGTGACCAAGACTGCCTGATGGCATCAGAACACTTGCCAAAATAGACAGACATCTATGAAAGTGGAAACAGTATCTTTTTCGACGCACCATAAGCAGTTCCCTAGAAGGAAGATGAAAACATGTGAGCACAAAACTGTGCCTCTATTCGGTCTCCGTTTAGAGTTCTTCCATTAGCAGCATTTGGCAAATCATCTCACTTCCTTCCCCACTGCTGTGAAGAGGGCTGGGGCCTACACGCCACTTCCCTGCTTGTATTTCAAATTTCTTTACAACTCTGTGTCTTGCTCGGTACCCTGGACTTGATCTTTAACAAGTATCTGAACCTTAGGAGACTAGTTAGGTGTCTGCGAAAGAACCCTGTAGTCATTTCCCACTCCTGCTGAAGGCAGGAGTTAGACCCACACCAGGAAGTCAGCATGGGGTCCTGACAACGCCACAGGTTTCTGCTATTGCATTGACTGTTGCTTGGTGATAACCACTTGAAACCGTAGTTGAAGACATTCTGGTTTCTAGAGAACGCACAGAAGTCATCAGCCAACAATGCGCTCTGCCTATACTTCCTGCCTGGCTACTGGCCAATCAGCATTTTATTAAACCAATACAAGTGACAAATCTTTACAGTGTACAAAAGCATTATCTTACAGCATAAGATGCAATTGTAGAATGCCTAGGTCTCCTTAAGCAATTGTCTGATACTTACAAACCATAAAATATACCATCAAATTTTGAGTGTGCCATGCAGAAGAGACTGGATGACCTTGGTGTGAGATGGTTGTTCAGCTGTAACATCAGAAGCAAGCGTTACTCATGGGTGGGGGAGGTAAGATTGTAGTTCTTTAAAACTATTAACTGCTTTTCAAAAGGCAGTATTAAGAGAATGAAAATAAGATACAGACTGTGAGAAAATATTTTGAAGGTATGTCAGATTAAGGATGCTGTCCTAGGTAGGGTTACAATTGCTATGATAAAGCACCATGACCAAAAACAATTTGGAAAGGGAAGGATGGATTTAGCTAACCCTTTCATATCACTGTTTATCACTGGAGGAAGTTAGGACAGGAACCTGGAGGGAGGAGCTGATGGATAGGCTATGAAGGGGTGTTCCTTACTGTCTTGCTCCTTATGGCTTGCTCAGCTTGCTTTTGTAAAGAACCAGGACCACTACCCACCATAGGCTGTATCTTCCCTAACAATCATTGATTAAGAAAATACTCTAACGTTTGCCTACAGCACAATAGTATGGAGGCATGACTTACATCAAGTTGACATAAAATTAGCCTTATCAAATGCATATAGAATAAAATCAAAATACAATGAATGAAAGAATTAATAAAATATTTTAAATAGAGAAAGAAAGAGAGACAGACACCTCCAGTGTTCTGCATTAAAGTGAGAGGAACTTCTGTGACCTTCAGGACTTTTTAAGATTCAAATATGCCTACAGAAAGAAGTCACTATGACATTCTTATCTATTAACATCATGGTGCAGATAATGATTATACACATTATTAAACAAAAGCTCACCCCCACCAAGCCAATGCCTTTTTAGAGATGAGTGAGCTTACTATATTAAGGACCCCAATAATGTATTCAAGAGTAGAAAAAGACCACAGTCATATGTATTTAACATCTATACTGAAATTGTCTCAAATAATTTTGTAACCTCCTCTCTCAATAACCACAGAAGTGTGCAACATAGCTAATTTATTAATTTCCTGCCTTGAGTCTGCATACAAGCTCACCTAAAAAGCAGCTTGGGATTCTGCCACCAGAGGGTGCTGGGAGAATGTTGGGGAAACATGAAACTAACAAGATATGTGAGATCTTTTGAGCTTTTCAGATAAAATATAATAAAACATGTCCTATGCTTTTCTAGTGTGAAAAATAACATTAAAACAGCACAATGTGTTTGGGACAAGCTGAAGATATTTTTTTCTCCCGTCACTGCAGGAAACCCAGGGTTCTGATGCCTTAACGTGCTTAGTGGGACTGCTTTGGCTGAATCATTAGTGTTTACTTAGCATGTTCAAGGTCCTAGCCCCATTCCAAGAACTGTGAAATGAGAATGATGATTATTATGATAATGACAATAGTATTGTGAACATGAATGATCCCAAAAGTTCGACGTACTATTTATTTCTAAATTCTTAAGCTTATGATTCTACTTTTAGTTAAAAAAACAAACAAACCGTGACTACAACAAAAAGAAACCCCAAACTTTCTAAGTCAAAGAGAAAATACTGAAGTCTCACTCAGGCTATTTCTTTCCTTTCCCAACAACCTTTCTATTTTATGGTTGTTAGCAGGTAAATGATTGACAGCAGTGGAAGGTGTCTTGGTATTCAGACAACATCAAGGGACTTCCCACAGCCTACAAAGATGCAGCACAAGATTGTGCCTGTAGGACTTGACTTGCCATTCAGAAAGCTTTGGACAGGTATCTGAAACCGAGGAATACATCAAAATCTGCTTGTGGGATTTTGAATTCTCATGCCCTATCTTGCCTACCACATAACCTGCCCCACTCATTAGATGAGTCGATAGGAGATTCATAGTCAGAGCTTGCCTCTGGATAAATGAAATGTTCCAGAACAAGGTATAACTAATTAGTATCCGAGAAACTGACCTTCAGTGCAAGACCACTAGAGGACCCTTACTATGAGCTTCACATCTGCTCGCCTTATTAGATCACTCAACTACTGGCAAGAACGACAAGCTTGGAAGAGAGCTGCCACCAAATGAAAGACCAATACAGAAAAGCAGATACAATTAGACATCAAATCTAACACACTATCCACATGAGAAACAAGTAAACCTTATATCGTCACTCAGAGTACTGCCTGGTGTTTCAAACTTACAAATACATCACCTTGATATGTTCTTAATCATTAGGATTAACTATCAGATAGTCACATATTCAAATATCAGTGATTTGCATGTTTAACCTTTTATTTTAGTGAAAATAGAACAGAGTTGATTCAAAACCTGGCCAACACCCAAGGAAGAAACAAGGAGTGAAACAGTTTACAGAAACATACTAATGGAAGATAAATCATTTTGCTGAAGTTTGACAGTTACGAAACACAATCTCCATTGCCTAAGAGAATCTGGAGATGGAGCTTTGGGGGAGACTCAAGACAGAAGTAAGGGGACAAGAGCAGAACAAAGGATGACATATGAACAAATGAAAGAAGGGACAAGTTAAATAGAAAGCCAGATGCCATGGGGTTAGCACTGTGTGAACTAATGGAATCACAGAGCATCACGTCAAGAGACTCTCAAGCTGACCAAGGGAATGTCCATGACATCGATTCCAAGAAGGATAAACTTGAAATCTACACGTGAGCAATCAAACCCAGTCTTGGAAGCAGCATCCCAGGAATCTATACAAAGGTCCATGCTAAGACACTGAAACTTATTTATACTCACATATAGGTAGGAATGGGTTTGCCTGAAATTTATTTATAGTCACATGAAGAGGGGAAGGAACTGGTTTTTCTTTTCTCATTTATTTCTGGGGACTAAATGTGTAATTTTTCTCCCGAATGTACACATGGACACATGTGCATGTACACAGCCACACATTCACATACACACTTTGCTGTACATTCATTCATACACACAAGTGATGGACAAAGAGGCAGTCTGCTAGCCGGAGGAATGTGGAACATGGGTGGTCATGGGCTCTGGCATCTGTACTTGTTATCTGAGACTCACCATATGCTGTGGACTCTCCTCGATCTTCTGAGGATGAAAGGACACTTTGGACTCAAGTTCAAATGGTTTCTTGTTTGTTTGTTTGTTTGTTTGTACACGGCTCCCAGGAAATGAGAGAACAGTCGTGTGACAGAAAGGGTGGGCATGATAGGGTAGGTGCCTGAAAGAAGCGTTCATGTATTCCAATTTCCACAACAAATAAATATGCATACGGGGATTAAGGTCACTGAAAACCAGAAAATGCAACTGAGGCATAACTCCCCTTAATAAGCGTTTACTGCATCTGGAGAAGCCTATACCAGACATCCTCTTTTGAAAACATCAAAGAAACACAAATCACCTTTGCCCTGTTCATGCAGCTTCATTTAAACATCCATGAAGTCCTCACTCCCTCCTCCTTTCCAGTCAGTCTTCTGTTCAAACAGTAGTTACCTCCTGCAGAGAGCCAACCTGGGGTTGTCTTCCAGTACCGTCTTGTCTAATTCTGGTTGACTGCAGGACTTTTCTTGATGGTCTCTTCTATCTCCCAAACATGTTAATTCTTCCTTCTCATGGCCAATATTGACGCCTCAAGAGGCTAGGCTCTGGGCCACCGGCTAGGGTAAAGCTCCTATTTTTGTGTGTCCCATGCTTGCCACTATGGTGCCCCATGTCCTAGCTACAAGAACTGTGATCTGACTTTCAGCCAGTAGCCTAATAGCTTCAGCTTGTCACTCAGAATTCCAGGAGCTCTTCTGCCTTTCAAGTTATCTGTTTTGGTATATATAAAAAAAGAAGTCCAAACACAATGGCCCCTGCTGAGAAAGAACTCTGAAGAATTCTTGAACATTGTGATACTAGGGATCACTAATGTTGGTTTGAATATAAACTCCTTTGTAGCTAATGCTTCTGCAAGGCTAGAAACACATGGCAGCAACCCTACCTGGAAAGACTGTGAATATAATATCTTGTGTTCTTAGCTGTCTATGTCTCTCTTTGGAAATGACCCAAGCCCTTTCTGCATGGCCTGAAGCTAGGGGAACAAGAAGGTTCCAAGGACAGCTGAGAGACGCACCAATCAGTACCTGAAAGGTATAGAAATACCAGTACCAGGAATGAGGTTTGCTACATGAAGTTGACTTTATCAACACCTCACACTAAGCAGATCTCAGCCTACGCCACAGTTGATACTGCTTCGAAATTTCTGGTTTTGGAGTTCTTTGAGGAAACAGGAACGAGTAACTTGCCTGCAGGTGTGATCACCGGAAAGCCAGTCTTACAAATCTCTGTGTCACCGCTACACGCTTAAAACTGTGTTTAGAGTTTATAGATTTTTGCTAGATTTTGTTTTATGAGAACTATATACCGAAAATTTTTAATTAAAGATTTTTAATGTTGAGTGAAAGTTCACTAGCTTGATCTGTAACATATATACATACAAAATTTTGTTTGTCATAAAATTTATTCTCTTTATAAACAAGCTTCTTATATAAATTCAAAATTGTTATCTGTATTGTCTCTTATAACAAGAGTCACATCATCAATTTTGAGAGGACATCCTGTGCCATGTCTTAGAGTTTCTATTGCTGTGAAGAGACACCAAGACCACTGCAACTCTTATAAAGGGAAACATTTAATCAGGGTGGCTTGCGTACAGTTCGGAGGTTTAGTCCATTATCACCAAGGTGGAAAGCAAGGTAGCCACAGGCAGATATGATGCTGGAAAAGTAGCTGAGAGTTCTACATCTTGACTTGCTTGCTACAGAAAGTGGTCTGAGACACTGCACGTGACTTGAACATATATGAGACCTCCAAGCCGGTCCCCACAGTGGCACACTTCCTCCAACAAGGCCACACCCACTCCAACCAGGCCACACCTCCTAATAGCGCCACTCCCTTTGGGGGCCTTTTTTTCCAAACCACCACAGGCCATAAATGGTTATTTAGTTACTTTCTGATTATTTAGAGGAAATAGGGTGGTGGCATGTGGTGTACCTGTGAAGTGCTGAGGAGCTCCCACTCCTGAAAGATCTTTCTAGAGAGGATGGTGCACTTGTTCTTACTTGTGGTAAATGTAACATTGCAAGAGTGGCTGTCACAAACTGGCCTGGGCTTGTTCCTGCCTGCTTATTTAATAGAGGCAACTGTCTTGTTGCCCACAGAGGAGCCCTTAAATTTGTCAGTCTACAGATGCTGAGTCCTGCCTCCAGTCATGCTACGTACGGAGCCTTGACAGCGTTTTCAGAAAACAGCTCTGTAAAGAGTCCAATGTTAGTTTAGTCTTGAGGTCGAAGCACCTAGCTGAGCTCTACATGGGTTCCCAAAGTCAGAAACTGTTCCAACTGACTAAGCCTCAGGGCAACTTTCTGTCCCATTTGGAAAAAAAAAATGCATACTATTCCCCAGGTTCTTGTTTTTAAACAAGGGAAGTGCCAAGGGAAGAGGTGACCTGTACTCTCAATGGATGTGTTAATGGTTCAGGAGAAATAGTATGTGCACACATAAAGATGTCTAGAGACAAAGAATGAAAGCTTTCAACAACTGGTAGGAAGGGGGAGTTCTCTGAGCATGTATTTTTTTTTCCAAGACAGGGTTTCTCTGTGTAGCTTTGGAGCCTGTCCTGGAACTAGCTCTTTCACACCAGGCTGGCCTTGAACTCACAGAGATCTGCCTGCCTCTGCCTCCCACGTGCTGGGATTAAAGGTGTGCACCACCACCACCCAGCTCTATGAGCAAGCATTTAAATTTACATCTGGGTTATAAGGACAAATGAAAGGGGAATGATTAAAGCTGATAAAGTTGAGATTACTACATATACATAAACCAAGAAAGATATGAAAACAAAGTCACATTTTTCTTGATTAAATGTGACCGTGTGACCACATGTAGCATTTTGGAATAGGCCTGAAGTGCCGAGTTGGAAAGTGCACTGCCATTGTCTCCCCCTGTGTAGTACCCATCAAGGGTCGTGCTTGAGTTAAACACAAAAGCGAAATCACAGAAGCCTAAAGCAATGAGCAAACTTATTTTGCTGAATACATCTAGCAATTTTAGTTTGAAAAAAATCTGAAAAATCCCTCAGCCTTGATGAGGTATTAGGGTGTGGCCAGGGCACTTGCCTCCTCCTGACAAACAGATCCGTGCACTCTCAGTCCTGAACATGGCCACAGTGTCTTCCCTACCCACGGTCTCATCCTCAGCCCCCACCAGCCATAGATCTACAATGTTTCATATAAAACTGCACCTGTTACCATTCCCGAAATGCACAGGAACTGTTTACATCATACTAGGTATAATAAAGAACACAGAGATTCAATTGTTTGGGGAGATGTATACAGGTCTGTGTAAAGGCTTCTATATCCTCCCAGGGGCTGAAATACCTGAGGGCTTTGAAATTAATGGGCTATACATGTCATGTGGCAAATATTTATTCCTACTGGTGTTGGACAAATGTGCACAAATTGTTAAAAGAGCAAGTTGGTAGGTTTTGTATAACAAGATTTATGTAACTTTGACTTAATGTATCAGAAACTTTCCTTGGAAAAGCATGCTTTGAGGAAGACATAAGCACAGAGGTGCAGATGATAGTGCCCCGCATTCAAAGGCAAGGATGGCATTCAGCTACAGCCTGAAGTGAATTAGGACATGGAGAGGAATACTTTTTAAGACATTCATAAATTACTGCAGTTCAAAAGGGAATACATGTAGATGGTAAGGCAGTATGATAGCTCCCTCGGCAGACCCTGAACCACTAATTGCAGAAAAGAGTGTATGAGTTGGAGGGTAGCTGGTCTTGCTGCAGACAGCACATCTGCAGACAGAACCAGTGTGCCCGGTATGGCCCCTGTCTGTATCTTGTTCTCCACTATATTGAGAACTGCGCTGAAGCCCCTGTACCTTCCAGGGCTTTCTGCCTGGTGTCCAGCTTCCGCAGAGCTCTGTGAAGACTTGGGATCCATGATGAGTTGACTGGTGCTCAAGACTCCCAGCCACTTCTTCAGTTCTTCTCACCTTCCCAGGCTCAGGACAACTATAAATAGACCATGGTATTCACGAACTATAAATTCCTCTCGGAGACTTTATTTCTCTTCCCAAAACATCTGACTTCTAATGTTTTCTAGCTTTGGGGGAACGCGGAGAAAGAGAGATGTTTATTTTAGATTTTTTAAACCTTCTAATTTTACATGCTCTTGGCCCTTCTCTTGTGTGTACAGACATTTTCCCCATAACCAATAATACCCATGAGCTGAAGGGGAAAGTTGATTTGAAAAAAAAAATCAGGAAATCTAGAAGATACTTTGTTTCTTTCTAGATGATAGCCTCTGTTACAGAAAGCAAGATAGAAATTATTTCTATTGACTGTCCCTGTGGATGTTTGCATAGGCTTCATTGGCGTGGGGGGAGAAGGAAGGGTTCATGGATAGAACATGCCAGAGTCTGTTCCTGTCATGGTACGGTATCAGCAAGTTACTCATGGGTAAGGAGATAGCTAACAACAGGAGGAGCTGGAAGGAGAATCCAGGTCCTATGGAGAGGTACATGGTAAAGGTGTGAACAGCATTCCTAACCCGTGTTTTCACTCCGTGTAATACCTATTCTGAATGTATAGATATTGTATAGAACTTTAAAGATACTCTGATGGAATGATATTAATGTTGAAATAACTCTGAATAATTATATATATATATATATTTTTTTTTTTTTCGGTGTGGTCAACCCTTTACTTCATAGCTGTGAGGTCCTGCAACCAAACACAAGTCACATTCAAACATCATCAGGGAAATTTTATATATTTTACTAACATTCTGTGCCTTGTAAAAACATTTCTGTGTATTTCCTACACATCTCTTTATTCTGCATTTATATATGTATAAATGTATATATATAGTTTTCCCTTATTTAATCAATATTTAAGAAAATATACCAAGACATTTATTTCACATCTATTGCATGCATTTTAGTGCATGTCATATAATTAGCATTTTATTTTCTATTACACTACATAATAAAGTGTGACTATACATGACAAACTCATGTCTATTATTATATATTTGACTTATTGTTACTGAAACTACCAAGCTTTTATTGCTTTTCTCCTTAGGTTACTTTCTTGCGGTACATTTCCATGGGTCCATGGCACAGATTTTCCTAAGGCTGACTCAAAACATTCATTTCCACAGCACAAGAGCTGCCTGGTGCTGGCACTTGGTACCGGGCGTCCCAAGTAGACTCTGCCTGGTGCTCTTACGACTGGTTCCTCCACTTCTCCCTTACTCAGAGGGCTGTTGTCAGGACGGATGACTCTGAATCATATTCTAGAGATCTCTCCCCTTGCATGATACCAGACACAAGGGTGTTCACCAACTCTTATTTTATTACACTCTGTTTTTCCCCAACCCTTCTGTTCAACCCATTGTACAACCCAGGCCAGGACCCGGGTCTTTTGTCTTCTCTTCATTAAGGCTATCAATTATGTGTGTATATATTTTCTAAACCTGCTTTCCTGGGCTATTGACCAGGGTCTTGGGACAAATATGGCAGAATGAGAACATTGCAGAACAGCACCAGAAGAAGCTCCCATAGTTGAAACCAAGCATTCGGTAATCACTCTGTTCAGTCCTTTGTGACAGGGAATTTCCACAGCACTCAGCCTGGTCTTTTCCCAGGGTCAGTCTTCCTCGTCTGTCCTGCCCTCTCAGCTCTCAGTCCCTCAGAGCTTCACATTCCCAAGAGAAACATTGTAAGACTTGAAACCGCCTTTTGATCAACAAGGCAGTGCTCAGTCCAAACCCATCTCCAAAATCATCCCCAAGGATGGTTTGCATCTGCTTTCGCCTTTGCACACCTAACATTACTGACCAAGTGTTGGCTAGCCACAGAGATCTTGGGTTTGGGAAGTTTCTAGGAGTGATTTTCTAGTCTGTTTCCCCAGAATTCAGAGAGAGCGATAGTCTGAAGAGGCCTGCATACATCTCTGGTATTGTCACCATCCTCTTCTGGACAGAGTAGATGTTCTAGCAGCTAAGAATGCTTGTTAGATAAGTAATGGAACCTGAATTCAAGTCCCCATTGTCCATGTAAAAAGCTGTGTATGGCTACACAAGAAGACTTTAACCCCAGTGCTGTTGGGACTCGGGTATCTGGGGTTTACTGGCAGTCAGCCTAGCTCCAGCTTCAGTGAGAGACCTTACCTTGAGAGAATAAACAGTGATGTAACGTTGGTGTTCTTCCCTGGCCTCCACGTGTACACAGGTGGGGACATACCATGCACTTATGCACATCCCACACACATACACTACACATGCATAAATCCTTCTGAGGGAATAGATTTACAAAAGGCATTTCATTTCCTGCCAGGAACACCAAGGCCACAAGAAAGAGACAGCGCCCTCAGATAGTAAAATGCCTTCCTCATTCACACTAAAAGACCACTATATTCTTTCTACTTATATAATTACAAACTTTATAATGTTTTTATTTCTACAGTGGATGCCACATTGAGCTATACTGTAGTGTACTCTCATTGAACAAGGCTCTTAGGTACAACCTTCCAGTACTGTCTTTTTTATACTGTTTTTCAAGCTCTTCACCATAATTATAACCTTCTTAGAGGCACAGAAGAGAGATCTCTGCTACTTTGGGAAAGATAATGAATAAAGCAGAGTGGATGAAAACACTACTCATACCTACTTTTACACTTTACAAGTATTTTTTACTTATGCTCATTTGCTGTGCTGTAGCTGTGATAAAAATATGACTAAAACAGCTTGGGTGAAAATAATTTATTTAATCATACAGTTTATAGTACATTGTCAAGAAAAGCCAAGAACCTGGAGGCAAGAACTGGAGGAAAAATTGCAGAGAAACGTGGCACACTGCATTGCTTTCCATGGCTCACTTGGCTTGTCATTTTTTTCTTGTCTTTCTTTTTTTGAGACAGAGTTCCTCTGTGTAGCCCTAACTGTCCTGGAACTTGCTTTGTAGAACAGGCTAGCCTCAAACTAGTGATCCACCTGTCCTTGACTCCCAAGTTCTGGAATTAAAAGAGCGTGCCAACCTGCCTGACTCAGCTTACTCTCTTAAACACCTCAGGACTACCTGCCAAAGGATGACACAGTTCAAGTAGTCTGGGCCCTTCCACATCAAGGATTAATTTAAAAAGATGCCCAACAGACTTGTCCACGTGCCCATCTGATAGAGAAAATTCCTTAACTGAGGGTCCTTTATTCCAAGTTACTCCAGTCTGTGTCAAGTTGACAAGGCCTAACCACACATGATATCAGTATCAATGAAATAAAACATGATATAGAATTTCACATAAAGAAAAGTCTTACTATGCAAACCAGTGCTTTGTCACCATGTCACTTGTACTTTCTCTGCTGGTCTCTGTGCACAGTTTCACACGGTTCTCTCAGGCTGTAACGGAGTTCATGTGGTACACTATGAGTTTTTCTAAACATTTGTCATAAGTAGGGTTCTTCTTCCATTATTACAGTCATGGTTTCTGTCATATTTTCAGAGATTTTGAACACTGCTAAACCTGCTAACATGTTTGGTGAAGACTGTTGTACCTTGATGGGGGACAGAAATTCTGTGTTATTGTGGGGGTTCATGCTGTCACCCTCGTGGGAAAAAGTTGCTGATATTTCTGTTTTATATACTTTGATATTAATTAGATTATTAAAATGATTCCTACTATCCTGAGTCTTGAACGTCTGCTGTGGTCACAAACTCTTGACGCTCACATGGGTCAGTGCTCCTGAACTCACCCCAAGCTCTGTGTCCCCACAGGGTAAAATCTACCTTGAGCTTATCCTGTGTCACTTTCAGGTAACACATGGAATTAAGAAAATAAATTCAAGTGAACTCTGCTTTCTTGGAAGAATGAGTCGCAGTAGAACACCCGGGGTCTGCTGAGGGTAATATTTGTCTCCATTTGCGCTCATTATGGGGGAGGCAGATGACACAATCACTTTAGAATAACTAGGGGAAAGGCAGAAATCAATAGGGACGAATTTATGCTGTCAGTCAAGCGATCCTTTCTGAGTTCCTCAGACAGGCACCTAGATCCATTCCTATCATTCTGATGCACTAATTTGGCTCTCAATTTCTCTGCATGAATGCAAGCTAGAGACTTGCTTCCCCTGGGTTGAGCAATGTGGACTCATTTAGTGAGTAGTGTGGCACCTTCAGGGGAGCAAGACATACTTGGTACCCTTTTATCACTAAAATATATTCTTGAAGAGATAGAAAGGATGAAAGATTGTATTTCTGAAAACTTAGGGATAATAGAGGCACACTGAATACCTCAGAGATGGGCAGAAACGTACAACAAAGAGACTTGAAGAAGCACTGAGGAATGACAGAAATCAGATGACCTTCAATCGGATTCCTTAGTAAGTCATCCCAGAATACCAATACCAAATGCTTCATCTTGCATCACCTTCCTAAGCTCAGAAAAGGGACAGCATGTGGGTGGCTTGCTTCACACTAACACTATCAGAATCAGATATGGTTCCACTCGGCTCCTCAGTAAATCTGCACAATGTTGTAAGGAGAGGCCACTTGTTTGTCCTGGCTGCCCGGCTAGTTTACACCCAAAATAACCACACAGAAACTGTATTAATTAAAACACTGCTTGGCCATTAGCTCTAACTTCTTATTTGCTAACTCTTACATATTAGTTTAACCCATCTCCATTAATCTGTGTATTGCCACAAGCTGTGGCTTACTGGAGATTCTAACCGGCGTCTGTCTCAGGCAGATCCATGGCTTCTCTCTCTCTGCCCTTCTTTCCAGCATTTAGTTCTGTCTTCTCCACCTACCTAAGTTCTGCCCTATCAGGTCCAAAGAGTTTCTTTATTCATTAACCAATGAAAGCAACACATGAACAGAAGAACTCCCTACACCAGCACATGAACACGATGTTGGCCTTTTTAATTCTCTGCGGTGTTTACAGATCCTTGAATGACATTTAACATACAGTAGCTCCTCAACCAACATTTGTGATGGAATGCGTAGATAGTGGAGTATCTACGTTTCTATCTACATAGATAGTCATGGAACCTAATAAGCTCTTGAATTAAACTCTAGTGGTATCACTAAATATATGGATATAGCACTTTAGCACAGGCATTATCAAACTTTCATTTGCCAACTTGGCATGCATTCAGTCAAATGCCACTGATGTACTTATAACCTCTCAGTTAGCAGGTCAAGCCCTGAGAATATAAGGATACTGCTTGCCTTTCAAGAAGCCCATTGCTAGCCGGGCGGTGGTGGGGCACACCTTTAATCCCAGCACTCTGGAGGCAGAGGCAGGCGGATCTCTGTGAGTTTGAGGCCAGCCTGGTCTACAGAGCTAGTTCCAGGACAGGCTCCAAAGCCACAGAGAAACCCTGTCTTGAAAAAAACCAAAAAAAAAAAAAAAACAAAAACAAAAAAGAAGAAGCCCATTGCTGCAGTGGCTGCTGCTGGTGGTGAGATACACAGACAGGACTGGAGACAGAAGATACAGTATTCATTAGACACAGGTCTATAGCAGAGCAGCTCTAAAGGGCAAAGCTCATGATCAGAGACTTACATGAGACCCAAAAGGTGTCCAGAGATCACTGAGATGTCAGGCCCTAGACAAAGAGTCCTCCTGTAGGGCACTCTGTGTCACATGATGTAGACATCTGGGATTTACACTCTAGAAAGTTCCAGAGAAATAGATAGTGTTGGCTTCGCTTTTAGGTAGAGCCTTAGCTATTAGCTTTATTTGGCAACAGGCAGTAAAGGGAAGATGGCTTATTCTCCACCTCCTCGGAGGTCCATAACGTTTCCAAATAGTGCCACCAGCTGGGGACCAAGTGTGCAAATGCAACGCCTATGGGGGCATTTCATATTCAAAACATGACACAGATGAAATTTGGGATCCAGGTTTGCAGAAATTTCTGGTCATGAAGTAGTGTGAGTGCATTGTGTCTTTGTCCACTCAGGAAAAAGGGTCACTTAAGATGGATTTCTTTTTATTTACAGGTTGTGTTGAAGTGTGGAAGCTTTCTAGGGAGAAACATTCAACATTGGAGCACACAAGTATGAAAATTGCAAAGATCACTCCAAGAGTTCAGCAAACCTCCTTATAGTCTCCCTCCCTCCTTCCTCTCTACCCTCTGTTGAGTTTGTTGGCCCCAATAGAATTTATGCTGAAGACAGTCTGGTTTCACACTGTGGTATTTGGATCATTGTATAATAATATAAATAAACATATCAAAACATGTGGAAGAGCCACACACCACACTGGGTAGTGGCCTAGTCAAAGATTAACCAAGCATCGCCATAAAACCCAGGGTCTGCCAAAGCTCAGGTTGGATACCGTTGAATGGCATTGGCTGAGTATCTTGAGAGGGCACAAGAAGGGGCCTTCAAGGAGTACAGGAATCCTGGGGAGGATACTGGCTGGGAAACTTGGAAGATACACTTGGCTGCCTTGGAGGGTGTTATGGCTAGCTTAAAAGAGCACTGGTCAGTACCTTTGAAAGGTAATGGTCAGATATCTGAGAATAGCACTGGTCAGAAGTCTCTGGAGGGTATTATTGGGTACCATGGAAGAGTACTGGCTAGAAACTTACCAGAGTATTACTGGTCCGTGGGTCTGATAGTAATTTTTTACTTCTTGTCAGTGCCAAATTGTTGACAAAAATGACTCTTATAGCCAGCCAGGCTAGCATAAGGACTCTTACAGAGTTTGAATTAGAGTGGTCCAGATAGGCTCATATGCTTGAATGTCTGGTCCTCAGGTAATGGGACCGTGTGAGAAGGATTGGAGTATGAACTTGATGGGGTATGTATGACCTTGTAGGAGAAGGAGTGTCACTAGGAGTGGGCTTTGAGGTTTCAAAAGTCCACACCACAGTCAATCTCTCTCTCTCTCTCTCTCTCTCTCTCTCTCTCTCTCTCTCTCTGCCTGAAGTCAGGATATAAAGCTCTCACCTCCCATGCTCCCTGCTATGATGTTAATCTAGCCCTCTAAAATTGTAAGCAAGTTCTCAATTAAATGTTTGCTTTTATAAGGCATGCCTTAGTCATATTGTCTCTTCACAGCAATAGAACAGCACTAAGACAGGGTATTTTTATGTATTTTAAAACATAATCATATCATATCCTTCCATTCTCTTTCCTTTCTCCAACTCCTTTCATGGGCAAACTCCTCAAATTCCTGGTCTCCTTGTCTTTGTTATGTAGGTACATATAAATGTATAAATACAACCTGATGAAACCATTAAGTGTTGCTTGCATGTACATGTTTTTCAGGGATGATCCCTTGGTATTGAATAGCCAATTAGGGGCTGCTCCCTGGAAGATTACCCCTGCTCTTGTTATCTGCATGGGGAAATTCTTAAATCTGTGTATTAACCCATTTTCAATTACTCTTCTGAACACCTAGAGAATTTTACCTACAATGCTTATTTACTATTGTGATGTCTTGGTGGTCTAATAGTGCTTTATCTGCCTGATTATTTTTATACTAAACAACTTGAACCCTCTCTCAGGAGCTCCCGTGCGTTCTATTGTTTACTTGCTAATGTAATGTAACAGTAATGCACGTCTCTTCTACATTACAATAGGATATTTTCATTATTTGTTTTCTCATTCTGGCATGGTCAGTTCACTTTCTGTCTTTAAACATCTTTCATATTTATCGTCTGTTTACTTACACAGAATAATTTCTTTTTTTTTTATTTTGATTTTCGAGACAGGGTTTCTCTGGAACTAGCTCTTGTAGACCAGGCTGGCCTCAAACTCACAGAGAACCACCTGCCTCTGCCTCCTGAGTGCTGGGATTAAAGGCGGCTACACAGAATAATTTCTTCAGACCTACGTCTGACATGAGTTTAAGGGACACACCAAATTTTGATCTTAAGTATTGTAGCATTCACTTATGAGTGTCCCATTTAGAGATGATCAGTTTTAAACATGCTTTTCTTTTTTATGGTTTATAACTTTGTTTAATCATAATCCTTTTGCAAGTTATTTCAACTTAAATTTCCCCCTGTTCAACTCAACTGAAAGCATGAAAAAAATTAAGTTTAGAAGTAAGTAAGTAAGAAAGGGAATTTGGGGAGGATGGAAAAAGGAGGATGGGAACTTGCTATATCAGGACGGGAATGCTTGGCATGTAGTAGAATTTTCATCATTTCAGAAGGATTTTCTATCAAGAGTGTGTCTGGGAAGGTTATGAGTAATAACTCAGTGGTACAAAGATAACAGGATCAAAAATAGGCAGCAGCTCCCGAAGACTCCCTGAAAAATGAGACTGTGAGTAAAAGAGCAGGCTTCTCCTTTATCTCTCTGCTACAAACCTAATGTTGTTCAAATGTGGTATTTGGCATGAGAACCTTGGTTAGAAAATAATGCTCACAGGGTGTCTTAGTTAGGATTTCTGTTACTGGGAAGAGACATTATGACCAAAGCAACCTTAAAAATAAAAAAAAAAAAACATTAAATTACAGTGGCTTACATTTTCAGAGGTTTAGTCCATTATCATTATGGTATGACATGGTGGTGTGCAGGCAGATATGATATTGGAGAAGTAGCTGAGTGTCCTACATCTTGGCTTGCAGACAAAAAGGAAGCAATTCCAGTGTCACACAGAGGTAAGCTTGAGCAAAAGAGACTTCAGAACATGCACCCACAATGACACACTTCCTCCAACAAGGCCACACCTCCTAATAGTGCCACTCATTTTGGAGGTCATTTTCTTTCAAACCACCACACAGGGTATCTTCGCTTCTTTTCTATTGTTGTGGTAAGACACAATGACCTCTGTGAATACCATTAAAAACAACAATAACACTGAATTTTACAGTGAAAACCAGTTTATTTAAGTTGGATGTGAGCCAAGAGGACAGTATAGACTAAAGGAATACATCCACAGATTATTTCTGAAGTAGAACATAAGAAGACTTCTCCTAACTCAGTAACGTGACAAACAATTCAACCATAAAATGGGTCAAATTTGAGCATACATTCCTCAAAGAAGGTGTTTGAAGAAGAGTTAATTTGGCAGCCCAACAGGAGATGCCTCAGCAGCATAGTGGGTCATGATGACAGCAGTGCCCTCCAGAAATTATCTGACCACTGGCACTTCATCCTCATCCATGTCTGCACCTGGAGGAACAACCATCTGAGCTTTGGGACCAAAGGCACCTGGAGGAACGATCACTGAAGGCTCTGCCCTGCTTACACTTGGAGGAGTGCTGGATGGAGCCACATTTTCCAGCTACATCAGCTGGAGGAAATGTGACCCCCCTGAAACACAGGTTCCACCTGTTCCTATTGGAGGAAGAGATGGGTAGACCACAGGGCAAGAACACACTCAACAACATAAAGAGCAAAATGACACCACCACAAACTAGTGGTTTGGCAACAGCAAGACCTAAACATTCTAATGCAGATGAAGCAGAAGAAAATGACCTTAAAAATAAATATATGAAGATGATTGAGGCCCTTAAAAAGAAATGAAAAATTCTCTTAAAGAAGTGGAGAAAAAGAAAAACAAAAAATTCAAAGAAGGGGCTGGAGAGATGGCTCATAGACTGCTCTTCCAGAGGTCGTGAGTTCAATTCCCAGCAACCACATGGTGGCTCACAGCCATCTATAATGAGACTTGGTGCCCCCCTTCTGGCTTGCAAGCACACATGGAAGGAATGTTGTACATATAATAAATAAATAAATATTTTTAAAAAATTTAAAGAAACAGAGAAATCTAAAATGGCTGAAAGACACTTTAGGAAATGTTCAACATCCTTATTCATCTGAGAAATGCAAACCAAAACAACTCTGAGATTCCATCTTATACCTGTAAGAATGGCCAAGATCAAAAACACTGATGACAACTTATGCTGGAGAGGTTGTGGGGAAAAGGGAACACTCCTGCATTGCTGGTGCGAATGGAAGCTGGTACAGCCCCTTTAGATGTCAATGTGGCGATTTCTCAGAAAATTAGGAAAGAACCTTCCTCAAGACCCAGCAATACCACTTTGGGGTATATATCCAAAGGATGCTCAATCGTGCCACAAGGATCCGTGTTCAACTATGTTCATAGCCACATTGTTCGTCATAGCCAGAACCTGGAAACAACCTAAATGCCCTTGACCGAAGAATGGATATGGAAGATGTAGTACATTTACACAATGGAGTACAACACAGCAGAAAAAATAATGACATCTTGAATTTTGCAGGCAAATGGATGGAGCTAGAAAAAACATCATTTTGAGTTAGGTAACCCAAACACTGAAAGACAAATATCACATGTACTCACTCATAAGTAGTTTTTAAACATAAAGCAAAGAAAACCAGCCAAGAAATCACAATCCCAGAGAACCTAGACAACAAAGATGACCCTAAGAGAGACATACATAATCTAATCTACATGGGTAGTAGAAAAAGACAAGATCTTCGGAGTAAATTGGGAGAGGGTTGAAGGAGAGGGGAAAGGCAGGGAGGGGAGCAGAGAAAAATGTACATAAAAATCAATAAAAAAAAAACAAGAAAATTTGCAGGCAAACAGCTGGAACTAGAAGAAAAGCATACTGAGTGAGGTAACCCAGACCCAGAAAGACAAATATAATATGTACTCAGTCATAAGTGGTTATTAGACATAAAGCAAAGGATAACTAGCCTATAACTCCAGAAACCTAGACAACAAGAAGGACCCTAAGAGAGATATACAGGGATTTGCCACGCAAGGAGAAAAAAATAAGCTCACTTGAGTAAACTGGGAGTTTGAAGGGGCAGTGGGGAAGGTAGACGGGGAGAGGAGAGGAAGGTAGAGAATGGGGAAAATGTATAGCTCAATAAAAAATTATATAAAAAAACCCACAATGACTGGAAGCAGCTTAGGGGGAAAAAGGTTTATTTTAATTTACAGCTCATATTATGAAGGGAAGTAAGGACAGAAACTCAAAGCAGGAACCTGGAAGCAGGAACTGAAGCAGAAACCATGGAAGAATGCCACTTACTGGTTCGTTCTCCATTGCTGGCTCAGCCTGCTTTCTTATACCATCTAAGACCACTTGCCCAGTGGTAACACAACACAGAGTGGTAGGCTGGAGCCTCCCACATCAATCATTAATGAAGAAAAAGTCTCCAGAGTCTTGCTTACTGGTAAGCCTGGTGGGGGCGCAATTTCTCAGCAGAAGTTTCCTCTTCTCAAATGGCTAGCGTGTGTCAAGTGGTCAAAAACCAAAGCAAAACACACTGCAAAATAAAACTAATCAGAGCACGGGATCTTCACCTTTTATCTTGTTCTTATTTTACCAACAATTCTACTTTCCGTATGCCTTTTTGAGCACTACATCTAAAATTATGACCTCCTCTGAAGGAAACGCTAAGACATTTTCCAGACTACTAGGCTTTAGGTCTGAAGCCAGGGCCTTTCTCTTAGAAACCCAAGGACTCCAGAATTCCAGTCTGGTAGATCAGGTTTCATTTCAGTGACAGCTGTCCTGCCTGACACTCTTGCACGAGACCACCATGAGGTGTTTATGCTCTGCACTGAAAAGCAGGGCTAATTCTGCACAGACCAAGAGAAATGTCTGTAGGATGTGTACTTGATGACACACAGGTGTCCAGACTAAGAGAAATATCTGTAGGACATGTAATTGATGCCACACAGGTGGCCATAGGAGCTGAGCCCTGGGTCCTAAGTCTGGCCTCTGTTTCCATTTGTGTCTGCTGGGAGAAGGGGCAGCACCTTAGAGGATAAGGCTATAACCATTTCTAGGGAGCTCTAACACCCTTCTAGACAGCAACGACTTGGGACCCGCAGACCTAATAAAGGATCTATGTGTCTCCTTAGTATGATAGATTCATGTCCTGTGGGTTGACAGAGCTACAGCTGCTGTGACTCTCTGGTGCTCTGGCCTTCGCCAGCATGTATGTCCTTATCAGGAAGGCAATGGGTACCACACTGCCCATCACCCTTGGCTAGCTATGTAGCTGAAGTTGGTGCTCCCTGGACAGTGGCTTTGTCTCCTCTCTCCCTCTCCCGGGATCACAGCAGTAAAAACAGATCTATATTTGTTTGCTAGGGCTTATTAAACATATTTCTAAGTGTAAAGAACTTTTCTTATTAAAAAGTGTACATTTACAGCTGATGTCTCCTGTACAGACTGGACAGATGCAGCCCTGTTATCAGTTGAATGTATGGTTTCTTTTTAAATATATACTTTTAAAGTGTGATTAAATGACCTATTTCTACTGTTTCACTCTCTGACTTTTCTTTATTTCAGTAATATGTAATATATTTGCAAATTATTAATTAACCCCCAAATTTAACAGATATGCTTTGGTATGTTTATCACTGAGCGGATAACTGTACCAACTTCACTGAGCTCATTTAGTAACCAGGTTCCTAAGGTAAATCCCAGAGCTACTATCTAAGCTTGGGAGAGTCTGTCTGGTTGGCATTCATTAGCTAATTCTTGGCAGAAGACTGTATAAATTAAAGTCAACAGTTTGAAACATAACATAAGCTATTTTAAATTATTTGGTGGCATACAGTTGGGGAATGAATACCCTTTGGCACTAAAATGAATAGTCGGCACAGTTCCTAAAGTTATAGGCCAATTAGAGTTCTTTCACACTTTTCAAGGACCAAGCATAAAAATCAAACAAGCGTTCATGAGATTATAGCAAAAGCTTTAACAATTGCATAGTTCCACTTGCTGATTCTGCCAGCAGGATTTAGCCTAAGAATCTTTTCATTCCTTCCTATGAGCATAAGCATGGAAGTTGGCCCCAGACTCTGTACCTGCCTCAGAGCCTCTGCCAGTGCCAACTCAGGCGATTGCCCACTGGGGCTCTGCTTGGGTTGCCCATGGTGACTCAGGAAACTGCTGAGTCACCCACATCATGGCCTCATGCATTCAGAACTCTGAGCCAACGTTATACCTTTTTCCTAAATAAGTACTTTGTCTTCTATTCCTTTCTATTTCTGACAAACGTTGAGCACAGGTGTAGCCTCAACAAATCTCCCTGTTTTTAATCATGAGCTACATAGGAAATGTTTCCAGATTCTAGTACTGACTTCAGATCTTTCCACGTCATTACAAACCCACAACTCTCCTTGGATGTGTCTGGTGGGATCCCTAAAATAACATGGGAAAAAAGAAAAACCTCATCTTCCTTTGGCCTCTTTTCTAGTTTTACCAAGCTTACCCCTCTTCTCCCTGTGATGACTTACTCTGTATGGAGCACAAACCTTATTTGCTGGGTAGATCCTGCTTTCTTGACTTCCATCTGTTTATGACCACAGCCAACTTATTGATGGCCTTTTTTTAAAAAAAATATTTATTTATTATGTATACAATATTCTGTCTGTGTGTATGCCCGAAGGCCAGAAGAGGGCACCAGACCCCATTACGGATGGTTGTGAGCCACCATGTGGTTGCTGGGAATTGAACTCAGGACCTTTGGAAGAGCAGGCAACACTCTTAACCTCTGAGCCATCTCTCCAGCCCCTATTGATGGCCTTTTATCCTGCAAACCATTCTGTTAACATACAAACCTCTAAACCATCTATCTGGACCATGTTCACAGGCTTTGTTTCTCATTGCCCATCTATAGTTGTAGGACGAAGGCATTCCCCTGTCATAAAAATACAGATATACAGAATGAAAACCCCCTCCATGGGTCTCTGCACTCCTAGGTGCAACAATCCTTCCTTCCGCTTTCACAGTCTCTCTAGCTAAAATACTCTGTTTCTTCTGCTTAGAAAATCTTTTCAGAGATCCAGTATATTCTAATTTTACCTAAACGTTCTTTCTAAACATCTATTTTAGTTGAAAAGTAAAGTTGATGTCTTAATATCATGTCTGAGAAAATGTAAACATTGTGGCATAATTAAATCTACTTACAGTATACATCATGGGGTGAAAAGACTTAAAATCGACTGCCTGTGACAGGACACATCATCACCAAGTACAGTCAGTCACCACGTTGTACAAGACATCTGAATCCTTTAGAGTTCGCTCACTCCTTGAGTCTTTAGGCCACATACTCCATGCATGGGCCTCCCAAGCCACCTTTGATGGAGCTACACCTGCTTCTATGTGCTACCAATAACCTTCTTTATAGTATTTCTCAGTGTCTAAGCATACTGCAGCTCCTTAGCTTTGACTTAGGACTTCATTGTTCTTTTTCTTTAGTAGGTTAGCTTCATTCAGTTTTTCTTCAACAAAATAGGTGGTCTGAAAATACCTGTGGACCAGCCCTCGGGTTTATCTGTCCATATGTTCACTTGACCTGTTAGAGAGAGTACAAACACCCCTGTAGCTTTGAGAGACCGCTCCCCAGACAACACAAATCTTTCGGGATCTGGGTTTCTCAGACAGGGCTCAGCAGATGGGACAGTGGTCTGGCACTCTGCACCCTGAGAGGGTTGGGCAGGTGTCTGAGAAGAACGCACTCAGAGGATGAACTCTAGGAGGAAGACAGGGCTGAGAGAATCAGCATTAGAAGGCATCCTGAACACTGTGCTGTGTCTGTGCCAGGGAGCTGCCTCAGCATCTGAACACACAGGAAGCGCAAAATAAGGCTTCTTTGCATGTAGTGTGTCTTAGTTATATGGACATTCCATAGGAAAGTAGAAAAGGCAGAGCTCTTTGTCATATAAGGGAATGAAACATTAGTTGCTAAGGTTTAATGATTTCTTTACACGATCAACACTGTTCTAAGCATTTTATGTAATCATGAAAAGTGGGGAAACTGAGGCATAGAGGTTGGGTAAATTGTTTAAGATCAGTCATGAGGCTTACAAGTTAACCACAATATGTAAGTCCTTGTACAGGGCAAATGCTTCCAGCGCTATGCAAGGTGATTTGGTCTTGCTCACTTCAGAGGAGAAAAGGAAGTGATCCATTTTCTGCCAGCTATACAACATCATGATGATACTCATCCTCTAAAGACAGGTTAACAGGGGAGGAGTAAATGAAACATATTTGATTATCATTTTACTGGACATCTTTTATGGGAATCTCCAGACTGATTTATACTTAGGTTCCGTGAAGAATGGTCAGCTGTGCATAACTGCGCTGGCAAAGGGCCACCACCTGATGACATTCCTCGCCTGTGCCTCGTGTGGGTCTTATGATTTAGTAGGCAAAGCACATTAGAGAATTTCTTTATAGTTAGTTCCAAGACGGAAAGACAGAGGACTAGGGGATGGTTATGGTTTCTAAGCATGAAGATCTGCTTGGAGAAAAAGAAGTTCTAGTTTCTAAGATATTTCGTGGGGCACAGAAAGCCAAGTTTCTATGGTTTGTCTTGGAAGACAATGGAAAGCAAAACATTGGCAGGGTGGGAAACAGATACAGACTTTCTTCCCGAGGCTCTGAGGCCCCTCTACTCCATGGGAGCCTCCTATTCTTTAAGTTCACAAGCTTGTTTAATTACTAAAACCTTGTTAAATGAAAAGAACAAACCTCTACCCTACCTAGATGTCCAGAGGTTGACCCATGTTCATAGAAAGGTGAGCAGTGCTCCCCAGCCATGCTTGGTTTGCACTAAAACCGTGGTAGTGAGGAATTAGAATACTCAAGGGTAAGCAGGCTCTGATGAGCATGAAAGACATGACCATAAAAATCGCTGATGACAACTGTAGAATGGTTTATGTGATTTATACAAAGAGCTTAGCGACAAGTTAATTTAACCATTTATTTATATGTAGAGAAAAATCTTCTATAACTGGATAAAACATTGGCAGAGCAAAGAAGTGTTTAAAGATTAATGCAAATAAATGAATCCTGTCCATGTAGAAATATTTCTGAGCAATTATCAAATAACAAAATAGCATGAACCTTAATTCATAGTTACATAGTTGGCTGGAAAAATTCCAGTTTGGCCTCGAAGTTTTCCTTCCCACCAGTCAAAATGTGAGTCAGTCTTTGATATAACTGTGATTCTGTCTCCGGCTTGAAAATTCAAATCTCCTGGCTGTTGCCCCTCAAAAGAGTAGAGTGCTGTCACCTCTATTGGCTGATTTAAATTGCCTAGAACAAGAAAATGACGTTGGGCTGTAAGTATGTTAGGAAAGCAGCTGAAGTATGGGTTGTAAAGATAGAAACTGAGCAGTTAGGATTTAATTTTGGGTTTTCTAACGGGTGTCAGAACCCACACTGCAGAATCTCAGTGAGGTTCACATAACAGACTTAGAATCTTCTCCTTTCTAAGATGGAAGACAGAGATAGAGCCCAAGGATCTACATGATAGAAGGAGATTGACTACTGCAAGCTGTCTGCTGGCTTCCATGAGTGCGTTGCTTATGTGCACTGACTTAGACCAGAACCATGGCCATGGGGATCACAGCAGGAAGCATGAGCCAGGAAGAGCTAAAAGGTTCACCAAAAAAGACACTGAAAATACTTTCATGTATATGATAATATTTAACATTTTGATTACCTGCTTTTTTGACAATATTACTTATCCTCACACAAAATGGCCAATTCGTCAATAGTTTATAAACTCAGTAACACATAATTTGATGACTTGAGTGGCAAAAGTTTAGGGCACTAAATTAATGACTGTTTCATCTTTGGCCTCAATGTGTGTTCGATTCATTTTTTTTTAAGTGCTTAATCCTTTCAAGAAAAAATTTCTAGGGAGTATTTAAGAAAAACAAGTTGAGAAATATTTTTACTAGAAAATCATGGGTTGCAAATGGCAATGCTGGTTCCTGCAGTCTCCACTGGCCTCTCAAGGCCTTCCAGAGAACAAAGACATATGACTTGTCACTAAAGAATATCTACAATTTAGAGTCTTGAACATTTTCCTAGAATTTTCCATAACCCATCAAATTAACTGGAAATTTTGTGATTGTAGGGTGCTTACAAACCATTTTTAAGCAATACAGTTTTACTTACCAGTTTTCTCACGATAGCTAGAAAGCTCAGGATATAGTTTATATTCATTTCTATTACCTGTTAAAATAAAAATAAATAGGGGAAGATTTAAAAGCTTATTATAGTATATAAAACACACAAAGCCATCAAATCCTGACCTTGCTAAAGGTTTAAACGATTGGGCCAGGCAGTAAGCTGAGGGATGCCTAAACACCCCCACAAAAGGCTATGGACAAGGCAAAGTAGCTGAAGGGCCTGATACTGACCCATACACATCTCTTCCAGAAGCAACCATAGAACACTTTAGCAAGAAAGGTTGTAGCCCCACAGAGGATGTCCAAACATTTGTTTTTGTTTAACCCTTAAGATAATTTCAGACATCCCTCAGACGAGCCACTGTACAGCTTCTCCTAGATATCTGAAGATTAGGATGGATGTAAACAGTCACATGAGGTATGCTGACAACACATTATAATACCAATTATTTAAATTAAATAATCGCATTAATCCTTTTGAATTACAGACTATAAACCACAGTGATCTGAATCTCACTATGGTTGATTAAAGAGAATCAATCGGCCTTTCCTAGTAGAGGGAATGTACAGCACCCGCTTTCAACCTTTAAACAATATTTCCATGCTCTCAGCTGGGCTGGCTCTGAGGAATTCCTCCATGAACTAGAGGCCTGGAAACTGTGTCTCATAAACCACTTCTCTTCATAGGCTCCTGAAGCCTCATGCACTCTGAGGACACAGGCACACCGTGGAGTTCATAGAAAAGGAAGGTGATATAGGTATCCCAGGAGAACCTACTTGAAGAAACTGACTAGAAAAAACTTTGGGTAGATTACCACATATTAGGTAAACATATACCAACTAAGGTTTCCTCAACTCTGAAATGGAAACCATGATTCTACTGTATCAGGACAGAAATCTAAATGAGAAGACAAACCCAAAATTTTACTGAATGACATGAAATAACATCTGTACAAATAGAAAGCATAGACAGGGGCAGAAAAAAAAAAAGTCCCACAGCGTATTCTAGCTAAACACTAAGTATAAAGAACAAAAAAGGTACTGAAAGCTGCAAGAGACAAACCATAAGTCACATATACAGGAAACCCCATGAAAATAACAGTTAATTTTTCAAACTTTAAGATTTTAAAAGCCAGAACCTGGCTAAAAGACTGTGGATCCCAACCTAGACTACTATATCCTGCAAAACTATTTACCACACTTCAAAAGAGAAAGAAAATCATTTCATGATATAAACAGACTAAAAGAATTAATGTCCACCAGAGAATATAAAATGGGAAGCAATATCTTGGGTTAAGAGAAGAATAAGTATAGCCAGGACACTAGAGAAAGAAAACAAATGAAGCTAAAATTCCTGAGATACAAAACAGGGCTAAGTAGACAAACAGGGAAAATCAGAAACAGTAACATGAGAGCAACAAACACACACCTTTCAACAGTAACTTTACACACTAACTGCCTCAACTTCCCAATCAAAAGACACAAGTTAGTGAATAGATTAAGGGAGAAAACCCATTGGTCTGTGTATAAGAAACTCATCTTACCTTCAAAGATAGGTACTGCCTTAAAGAGAAAAGATTGAAGACACAATGCCAAGCAAATGGGGTCAGGAAGCAAGTAGGGGGCCACTATCCTAATCTCTGACAGAATAAACTCTAAACAAATTAATTAGAAGAGAAAAACTACACTTCATTCTAATCTGGGCATAATTAACTCAGAAGACATTGCCATCCTAAAATAAACAAGTAAACACACACACACACACACGCACACTTAAATTCTGGCATATCCAGTTTCATAAAGCATAAATGGTGGAATTAAAAACACAGATTAACTCCAACTCATTAATAGTAGCTGATAGCAATACCAAATTTTTTTAAAAAACAAAACAAAACAAGCCATCTGGACAAACAATAAGCAGAGAAACATCAGAATTAATATTACCAAATATCAAACGGACTTAACAGAGATGTACAGGATATTCAACCTAAACACCAAAAAATATACTTTCTGTTTAGCAGTGCATGAAGGCTTCTTTAAAGTAGACAGTTACTGGGACATAAAACAAATCTTAAATTAAAAAAAAAATAAAATAACACCCTATATCCTACCTGACCACTAGACAATAAACCTTAAAAACAACAGCAAACAAACATTCAATAAATACACAAACTAATGGGAATTAAATTGCACATTACTTAATGATAAATGCAGTCAAAGACAAAAATAAGAAAGAAAATTTAAAAATCCTGGAACTAAATAAAAATGAAAACACAACACAAAAAAATGCCTCCAGAACACATTAAAAGCAGTTCCAAGCCTATGAACTTCAATACCGATCAGTGTGGCAAGATAAATGTCTTAGTGGTAACAACAGCTGTCTAATTGGACTTGAGATCTACTGAATAAGAAGAAATTCATGGCTGGCATTGTAAACCAAGTAGCTCGTGAGGATATAGACCTCAGGGGAGAACCTACTACTGTCACTTTACTAAATGAGTATAATCCCTAACTGCATTCTAAATACTTATCCTTATGCCCACAGACAAGTATCGTTCTCATTCTTCATCAAAGAAGCTTGTTTTCACTGTAGAAGACCACAATAGAAATCCATAATTTGTCCAAATGCAGAGAAAAAGGAACTGTGGTATGCTTAGCACTTAATGACATATTTACAATACATCTCCTGCCCCTAAGACTCAGACAGCACTGTGGAAGAGGTGGAAAGATTGCAAGAGCCAGGATACCAAGATATCTGCTGCAAGATTGCCTTCTAAATATTATAGGGAAGCCATACCCACAAAATCTCAAAAATATGGCTGTTTAAAAAAAAAAAAGACCAGAAAAATGATAACACCAGTAGAAATGCCAATTTAGATGGGGAAAATGACATGGGGCTCCACCTCTATCTAAAGAGCTATAGACAATTAGTGGGTGTTGAAGGAGAATTAGTCTTCCACAGAGATAAGCAGCCTAAGCAGGTTTCATTTCCATATTCATTTGCATATATAAAAATAATGATGAAAGAATAAGGACTCATAAACTTGAAAGGGATTGGGGCAAGGAGGAAATAAAGAGGGGGTAATTATGTGATTATATCTTAATTAAAATTTTAAGACAATAAACAATAAAAAACAAAAGCAGCTCTAAGAGGAAAATTTATAGCTCTACGCACCTACATTAAAGTATCAGAAAAAATTAAAATAGATTATTCAAGAATTTGGAGAAGCAAGAATAAACCAAACCCAAACACAACAGATAACAAGAAATTGCTATGAAATAATCCTCTTTTACACTGTAAAGATTTGTCACTAAAATTTGGCTTAATAAAATGCAGATTGGCCAGTAGCAAAGCAGGAAGTATAGATGGGATAATGAAACTAAAGATGATAGGAAGGAGAAGGGTAGAATCAGAGGAGTTGCCAGTCATACACAGAAGGAGCAGAAGATGAACATGCCATGCTAATAATGGTACCACCACATGGCAGAGCTTCAATAAAGAATATGGGCTAACTGAAAATATAAGAGCTAGTTAGTAATAAGCCTGAGATATTGGCTGAGCATTTATAAATGATATTAAGCCTTTGTGTCAGTTATTTGGGAGCAAGTGGTCAGGACAGAAAGCCTCTTGTCCCAACGTGGGACAAGAATTTCCACAAAGAACCTGAGAAAGCTTTAAAAAATAAAAAAGGATGTTAGACACACAAGAATGGAATCAAGCAAAGCTTGTTAGCAGCAGAATTTTCTTGGGTGAGCTTTGTTTGCTGGTGGCAAGCAGAGGCATGGCTCCTTTAAGAGACACCTTCCTGACTCAGTGTTGGTAGCAAAAACCATGAGGGTCTTTTAAGAGGGCATGTTACAAACTTGAATGAAGTTTATGAGCAGTGGGTGACATGCTACTCTATGGTGGCATGGATCCAGAAACTCACCAGAGTTGAGATGGCTCCCACTGGTACTGCTGCCACGAAGCTAAGCTCTTACAAACCAAAGAATGGGGCTTAGCAGTTTAAAGACTCATGTGGTTATACATTAAAGAGAGATTCAGAAAAAAAAACAAAAAACAAAAAGCCTCTAAATGGGCTTCAGTGTGTTTAAAAATATACACAGACTTGGGAGAGAAAAGAAAAAGAATAAAGAACATTCTTAAATAGGAACTCAGGACCACGAGGGGTGCACCCACACACTAAGACAATGGGGATGTTCTATTGGGATCTCACCAAGGCCAGCTGGCCTAGGTCTGAAAAAGCATGGGATAAATCCGGACTAGCTGAACATAGCAGACAATGAGGAATACTGAGAATTCAAGAACAATTGCAGTGGGTTTTTGATCCTACTGCACGTACTGGCTTTGTGGGAGCCTAGGCAGTTTGGATGCTCACCTTACGAGACCTGGATAGAGGTGGGCAGTCCTTGGGCTTCCCACAGGTCAGGGAACCCTGACTGCTCTTCGAGCAGATGAGGGAGGGGGACTTGATCGGGGGAGGGGGAGGGAAATGGGAAGCGGTTGCGGGGACGAGGCAGAAATCCTTAATAAATAAATAAATTTAAATAAAAAAAATATAATAAGACACAAAAGACAGGAAATACACAAAGAGTCTGGATTATGTATGTTGTGTTGTTTATAAATTTTTCGCCTGCTGAGAGACCTTACTATATTAAACAAATCTATATATTTTAAAAAATCTTGATGTCAAAACTTAAGTCAAAAGATATGTTACTTTGGGAAAGAGGTTCTGATTTTATTTCCACAGGAAATGAGAAGCTCTAGATTTACTTTGAGTTATGAAAATTCAGGTTTGACCAAGAAAGACGCCCCCAAAATTTCCAATCAGAACAAATGGCCCACATGATTTAACGTTTCAGAGTGCTTCTGTTGTAGTTTCCTCTGAGTTCTTCATCCAGAACAGCTTCAAGGTGTCTAGTTGAGATGACCCAGCCTCATGGTATTATCCAGTCAGGACTTGACCATAATCCTAAATATTCTTAGGGTCCCCCAAAGATTACCACTGTCCCCAATCAACAGTTAGTAGTCTAGAGAACTATGCCCACATTTCCAAAGGTAAATTATGAATGTTTGTAATCATTTAAGGTGGTTGGTTACAAGTTATTATTGGTAATAGTCAGAAAAAAAGCTGAACAAAGAAAATTAAATTCAGGAATCTTGTATTAAAACGATGGGGGGTATGACATAGGAATGATGAAATAAAATGGTAGATTATTGAACCTATTTTAATCCAAAAACCAACTATTAATCTACTAATATTTGGCATGGGTATAGATTTTAGCTTATTGATACAAATTTAAAGTTATTTTTGCTATACTGTATGTATATTTCTACTCTTGTTTAAGGTATTATGTTTATGCAGCTCATTTAAAAATGTAATATACAATTTAAAAATACAGACTCACAGTCATCTATAACAGTCAAACTCATAATCATGTTAAGTATGTTTTCATGGTTACACACAGAGATAATTAGATAGATGGTCTTCAAATACTTCAAAGGCCTACAGGATATAGATTTAATATATTTAATAACCTAAGGTTTTTCATGACAGTGAGACACATCTGCTCCTGGTCAATAGCCTGGCAGGAAGTATAAATGGGGTGACTAAACTCAGGATAATGGAGAAGAGCAGAGTCAGAGGAATTGCCAACAAGATGTAGAGAGAGCAGAAGATGAACACGCCATGCTAATAAAGGTACCGCCACATGGCAGAACATAAATAAGGAATATAGGTTAACTTAAAATGTAAGAGCTAGTTAGTAATAAACCTGAGCTATTGGTTGAGCATTTGTAAATAATATTAAGCCTTTATGTCAGTTATTTGGAAGAAAGCAGTTGAGGCAGAAAGCCTCTGTTTAAAAGAAATATTAAAAACCAAAGCATAAGCCAGGCAGTAGTGACCTACTCCTTTAATTTTCACAGTCAGGTACTGTGGGATAATGCTCTTATACACTGTAAAGATTTTTCACTCATATTGGCTTAATAAAATGCTGATTGGCCAATAACCAGGCAGGCAGTATAGGCAGGGCAACCAGACTAGGAGAATTCTGAGAAGAGGAAAGGCAGAGAGACACAGTAGTCAGCCAGGCACAGAGGAAGATGAAAATTTCTCATTGATAAAAGGTACCAAGCCATATGGCTAAACATAGATAAGAATTATGAGTTAATTTAAGTTGTAAGAGCTAGTTAATAAGAAGCCTGAACTAATAGGACAAATCGTTTATAATTCATATAAGCCTCTGTGTGTTTCTTTGGGACTGAAAGCTATAGGACCAGGCGGGATAGAAACTTCCATCTATATTGGGGGTGTGTGTGCAGAGGCAGGCAGATCTGTGTGTTCAAGGCTAGCCTGGTCTACAAAGTGAGTTCCAGCACAGATGGGGCTACACAGAGAAACCCTGTCTCAAAACTCCAAACCAAACCAACCAAACAAAAACAACAACAAAATAAAACCAGAGTATAAATAAATGAAACAGAAACGAAGAACATAATACAAAGAATCAATAAATCTAAGATTGACTCTTTGAGAAGATAAATATGATTGACGAGCCCTAGTTCCAATTAATCAAAAGGAAGAGATAACCCAAATTAATAAAATCAGAGATGAACAGTGAAGTGTTACCATAGACATTAGAGAAATTCAGATTATATGGAAATACTCTAAAAATCCAGAATTCATTAAGTTAGAAAAATTTAAAAATGGACAAATGCTGATGCCGTGTTAAAGGAGCAGCAGGTGTCAGCCCAGCAGGAGGTGAATCCCCATGTGTGAGTCTTAAATAGACTATGCCCTGAGACCTCTTGCTTCTGCTGTGCCTTTACATGTTTGCTGCTGCAGCTGTTACATTTCTCTGGCATCTGACATGGCTGAATGGGTGTGAAGAGACCCTCACTGCTTGTAATGCAGTGTGCTTATCTCATGGAAATATTCTACCGGGCGTTTTTACCTGTGGGTTATTATGAAGACGATTTATTTTTAAGCTATACAGTCTAATCAATAATAACAGTTTATATAGAGTTTTGATGCTAAAAAATAAAACAAGGAAGTGCCACACAGCTAGAGCACACGAGTTTCTATCGAGGAGCTGTATAGACTATGGCTCAGGTTAATGGTTAAGACAAATAACTGAGTCTCAGTAGCCCAGCTTGTTTAAATTCTGTTAACCCTAATGTTCACAGGTTTCAGAGGACATCATAGCTGAAACAAAGCTTTGAAAATAACTTAAAGTTGGACTAGATGTTTTTGTCAAATATCTTTGAGGTGAAAAACCTAAAAAGACAATCTAAAATGTCTTTTAGAAAGGCACATAGTTGAAAGAGGAAATTGTTAAGGTCAGGGAACAAACACAAAGCAACCCACTATTACTAACAGATGTACTTTGCTGGTGATCAAGGGTGATGATTAATTTCTTATACCCATTTTTACCCTCAATCTCCCGATATAAAAAACTATTGATGAGTGGGTATGTACCATAAAGATTTGAAGTAGAGCTGACTGATTCTTTTTACATTGGTGATTTAAGATTCCTTCTATGATTACCTCTCAAGATAAGTAATAGAGTGATTGGCCCTTTCTTTGTAATGGCAAAAGGCAGCTTGCCAGTAAAAGAATATCTTGCTTGACTACACACTGTTAATCTTTAACAAGTTGCTTGGGCATGAATATTTGTGGGTTCTTGAGATAATTTGTTTTTTTGCTTGTGATATGTAAAAATTTTAGTTATGTAAGGGATAGGTAAAACATGCTTTTTTTTTTTAAAACTTGTATTCATTGTAATCATTTACCTGAAAAACAAAATGTAACCACACTGTAATTTTTATGTTGCCTGACAGATTTTGCTGGGGTATATAAGGTGTAAGGGAAAGAATAAAGATACAGTTAAAACGAGTTAGAAGGAAAACATCAAAAAATGAGAGTATTAAATGAGTTAGAAGGAAAACATCAAGAATGAGAGAAGGAAATCACCATAAGAATAAAGAATAGATAACCAAAAGAAGAATAAAGACAGTGTCTGAAGGAAACCATCAAGAGAGTATGTGAGTGTCTTTCCCTTAACCCTCCCAGATAAAGCAGTCTTAGTATGCACCGCCTCTGTGGATGCTCTTTGAGCCTTGCTCTGCTGAGGATTCATCCAAACCACCTAAACTAAACCAAGAAGAGATCAACATCCTAAACAAACACATAGCAAATAAGGAGCCCAAAATACTAATGAAAAGCCTTTTGCTTGTGGGGGGAAAAAAGCTCAGGCCAGATGGATTCACAACAGAAGTCTATCAGACTTTCAAAAAATATCTATAACCAATACTTCTTAAATTGTTCAAGACAACAGAAACAGACGAGCACTTCCAAACTCCTTCTGTAAAGCAAGTATTACTATGATACTCAAACTAAATAAAGATACAGCACCAAAGAAGATGATAGGCCAATATACCTGATGAACATAAACTCAAAAATTCTCAATAAAATAATTATAAAACAATTACAGGGTTATATAAAACAAGATCATCCACAACAATCAAGTTAGCTTTACCCCTGAGATACTGGAATAGTTCAATATATATAAGTCAATAAATGTTATAAATCATACAAATGTACTTAAAGACAAAAAGAATCACAGTATCATCTCAAAAATAGGACCTTGACATAAAACATCATGCCTTCACAACAAAAGTACTAAAAAATAGTAGACCAGGAAGGTACATACCTGAACCTAAATAAGGTTATATATGACAAACCCATAGCCAACATCATCCAAATGAAGAAAAACTTGAAGCAACCTCATTAAAATTAGGAATGAGACAGGTCTGTCCACTATCCCCACTTCTTTTCAATATAGCAATCGGAACCTAGCTAGAGCAATAAGACAAGAAAAGGAAAGGAAAGTGATTCAAATGAAAAAAAATAAGTCAAATTATTCCTATTTATAGATGATTTGATATTTTACATTAAGAGATCACCAAAATTCCACCAGAAAACTTCTAGAAAAAAAACACTTTCCACAAACTGGCAAGATACAAAGTCAGTTTCCTTTTTAGATACCAGCAACAAACATCCTGAGAAGATCATTTAAACACTCCTATTAACAATAGCCCTAACACACACACACACACACACACACACACACACACACACCAAAAAAGAAGGAAGAAAAGAAAAAAGACTATCAAAAGATGGCTCAGTGGTTAAGAAAACTGCCTGCTATTCCAGAGAACTTGAATTTGGTTCCCAGTATGCACGTGACAGCTCACAACTGCCTATTAACGCCCATCCCAGGGATCTAACACCCTCTTCTGGTCTCTATGTGTACTGCACACATCTGATACACACATACACATGCAGACAAGACACCAATACAAATAAGATGAAAATAATTAAAATATCTAGGAATAAACCTAATCAAGAAGGTAAAAGACCTCCTACAATGAAAACTTTAAATCTCAAGAAAGAAATAGATGAACACATTATGTGCTGGAAAGACCTTTGTACTCACAGACTGGCAGGATTAATACTGATAAAATAATGACCACCCTACCAGAAGCAATTTAGAGATTCAATGCAATCAAATTACATTCTTCACAGAAATATAAAAAAAAAGTCCTAAAGTTCATATGGAGCCACAAAAGACCCTGGATAGCCAGAGAAATCTTGATAAAAAAGAAGAGAGGTTCAAGCTATATTAGCCAGATTTCAAGCTATATTATAGAGATAAAGTAATAAAAACAGTATGGTACCAGGGAAAAGGACAACATGTAAGTCAATGGAACTAAATAGAATTTGTGCGTACATAATTATGATTATCTAGCATTTGACAAAGATGCCAAAAAATATACACTGGAAAAAAAGACAGTTTCTCTTACAAACACTGCAGTGAAAACTGGATGCCCGCATGCAGAAAAATGCAATTTGATTAGTGTCTATGATACTGCACCAAAATCAACTTTAAATGCATCAGAGACCTCAATGTGAATCTTGAAACGCTAAGACTGATAGAAGAAAACATAGGCAGAACCTACAAGATAAATGTGTAAAAAAGGGATTCTTGAATGGGACTACATTTATCCAGAAACCAAGGTCATCGATGGACAAATAGGACCTCATGAAACTAAAGTATATCTGTGCGGCAAAGGAAACAATCATGAGAAAGTCTAAGGAGTGGAGAGACTAGACGGTTAATATCCAGAATACATAAAGAACTCAAAAAAAAATAAAGGTAACAAACCACCCAATTAAAAAGTGGGCCAAGGATCAGAACAAAAAGTCTTCAAAAGAAGAAAAAGAATGGACAAACGGTAAAGAAATATCTTTAAATGTTTAACACCCCCCCCCCTTTTTTTTGTTTTGTTTTTTGTTTTTTGTTTTTTCGAGACAGGGTTTCTCTGTGGTTTTGGAGCCTGTCCTGGAACTAGCTCTTGTAGACCAGGCTGGTCTCGAACTCACAGAGATCCGCCTGCCTCTGCCTCCCGAGTGCTGGGATTAAAGGCGTGCGCCACCACCGCCCGGCTCCCCCCTTTTTTTTTTGAGATGGGGTTTCTGTGTAACTTTTGAGCCTGTCGTGGAATTCGCACTGTAGACGAGGCTGGCCTTAAACTCACAGACATCCACCCGCCTCTGCTTCCTGGGTGCTGGGATTAAAGGTGTGCGCCACCACCACCTGACTCAACATTCTTAATAATTAGAAAAGGCAAATAAAAACTACTTTCATATTTCATCTTACTCTCGACAGAATGGCCAAGATCAAGAAATGTAAATAACTGACACCAAAGGCTAGAGAAGATGTGGAAAGGGAGAACCCTTGTTCACTGCTGGCAGAATTACAAACTGATACAGCCACTATGGAAATCAGTGTGGAGACGTCGCAGAAGCTAAAAGCAGAGCTACCATGAGCCAGCGACATTACTCTTTGGCATATGTCTGGGAAAGAAGTGAAACTATGAAATTTGCAAGGAAACAGATGAAACAAGAAAACATGGCACTGAATGAGGCAACCCACACCCAGAAAGACGATCGCCACATGGTTCCCTTTACTTGTGACTTAGGATGTCAGCACATATCCTGGAGAGACCCGCCCTCAGACCAGAAAAGTAAAGAGGGACAGTGGGGCACAGGAGAAAGAGCACTGCAGAGGGAGGCAGCAGGCCAAGGGCACTGTGAGGGGGGCATGGGAAAATGGGCTTGGGGAAAGAAGGTAATGCAGAGAAGACAGAAGGAAGGTACTTAGCACTAAGGATGCTTGAAAAAGCCATAGGGAAACATATACTCTCATGGGTACATACAAACACACATACACGAAATATACATATTTGTAGTTTAAATGAAGTTACATCACTTGGGGTGAAAATGATCCCTTCAAGAGCCAACTATAGACTTGCTACCATCACCCAATGCTAGGCATGGGAATCCTCTCTTCCATCTGTTGGTTAGGGGAGCCCAAGAGTCTCCAATAACATTACATTACAGCTATTATGCCCTTTGTTGTCTCCCAGAACTTCAAGGTAAGATCCTACTGCTGAAAACACCACTTTGGACATGGCTTGGTGGAACTGAGCTGGAATCAACCTGGTACCTTCTTCCCTGAGGAATACTGGAAGCTCCTAGGCAAGCTGCCAAGGGAGAAAAGCAATAAGTCCTACCTGTCTATAAAGTCTATGAACTCAAACAAGGACCACCCTGGTAAGATATTCCCTGTGGTGCAATAGCTGAGTTTTACAGCTAGTGGCAACGGACAGCCATCAAACTGGATTTAAGCCTTGCTAAGTATATATACAAACAGAAAACTAAAAAGGAAGAGGTTATAAATTTGAAAAGGAGTTGGAAAAACACAGGCGGAATTAGAGAGATGAGAAGGGGTGGAAATGACATAAAGACAGTGCTCGTATATGAAAGCCTTAAAAAAATCTTTTAAAATTACAACGGATACAACAAGAAGAAACCTGAATGGTTATAAAATCTAATTTCACCTAGCTTAAAAACACTTCATGGAGACCCTGTACTCCTAGCAATATACAGCAAAATAAATTAGACATTTAAAGATTCTTTTATCTTTATTTTATCTATATTAATGGCTTGCCTGTGTGTATGTGAACTACACATGGGCATTGTCTGCAGACACCTGAAGAGGGTGCCCCATGCCACAGAACTAGAGCTACAGTTGGTTCGGAACCACCAAGCGGGTCTTAGGAGTGGAGATGAGGGTCCTCTACATAAGCACCAAGTGCTATTAACTGCTGAGTTATTTCTTAAGCCGTATATGATTTTCAAAGTTTCAATATAAATTTCATTGTAGATTTAAGACAATATCCTATGAATGAGAGAAGTCATCACAAATTACAGCAGAAACTCAAATATGAAGCTCTATGTTATGACGTAGAAAAAGCTGAACATTGACTTTTCTCTTAAATGCTCATAGTTCTTCAATTTGATATTGAAATATAACAATAGTACTCATTTTCTTAATATGTAAAGATTGCTAAACTACTGTTATATTTAAGCTGCAGTAAAGTACTTACTCTGGGGGCCATTTGGCTGGACGGGAGCTAGGGATTGCTGTGGTCTTGATGATGGTTTTGGAGGTAATTCCTTAGCCTGGAAGACACATGAAGAAATACACAAAGTTTTAAAAATCTGTTTTTATTTATGAGAATAGGATGATTTTTGCCTCTAGCCTGTTTACTGAGCAGGTTTCATCCTCTCTGTTTATTATCTGGGCTCCCAGAAACTCATGTGTATAGACAGGACTGGACGAGAGACTTGGCTGGGGGTTCATCCAGTTTGTACTTGCACTTGAGACCCCTTCCCTTTGACATTCGTGCGTGGTCTAGTACACGATTGCACTTAAGCCTACTCCTCCTTGGACATCTGTGTGTGGTCTCCAGGGGCTGCAAGTCCAGTGATATGGGAACAGTCAGCAGAGAAAGTGGTGATAACTTCAACTCTATACTTCACTTTCACTCTGCACAACAGGGCTCAAGTGGAGACCAAGGGAAGAGAGGTCCAGCTGGTATTGGTTCTCTAACATTACCAGACTTCATCTTAAGAGACATGTGATTATAGAAGACAAACTATTCTTAAAATATGTACAATGTCAAAACTTTGGGGCATTTTTGAGGACTTTACATAAAGAAATCATAAAGGAAGCTCAGTATACCAATGGGAGCTTGATATCAGAGATCGTGGGTCCTAAGACTGAAATGCCTTAAGCTCATGGAGACAGACAGGAAGCCTTTCGACAGTACCTTCTTCTGCTCCCGCGCTGCCTTCCTCAGATTGATGCGCTGCCCTTCGTTTTCATACTTCTCAGTAAAGGAATTGAGGATTTCATAAAGATCTTCGGCTTGAGCAGGCTGTGGAACATCTCCAAACAAAATGTCGTAAGCTCGAATGTCCTGACAGTAAAATCTAGTAAACACAAAATTAAGAACATGTCTGTAACATATACAGACGTGCTTTGGGGGTAAATATAGGACATTGACATAAATGGGTAATTACTCTTATGAAATCCGTCAGATACCACAAGACTTACCCCGTTTCTAATCCTTAGATACACCCCAAACCCACTTTCTAAATCAACGAACATAAATATTGATATATACTTTTCTCCATAAAAGAACATGCCAACTAACACCTAACACACACATTTATAAGGAAATACATAAAGTACACATATTTTCATAAGATTTATCTTCATGCTTTTCTACAAAATAATTACTATACATGGCTTTATGATTTCTTTAAAATGCTTGCTTTTTCAAAATTAAAAATCTGCCTTGCAAGTTTTAAAGACTTGCAGTTCTTTAAAGGGATTATGGGAGGCAGTTTACCTAGGATTTAGCTGAGCTTTAGAAAGAAGACTGCCAAACACCTACGATGACGAGTTCCTAAAAGCATTTTCAAGTTCATGAAAGTGGACAGACACATCACTCTTGCTTCTATAAGATAAAGATTTTTGCAAACCTTCATTTCCGTCATTCAGACTAGCTCTGATTTATATGTAGGATAGCAGTATGATATTTTACTCTTAGAAAAACTGGTGTGGGAATTCACTCCTTCATTGCAATATTAGTCCTACTGACAGGGCCCTGTGGGTCACCAGGATACTGGCTCCCTTAAGCGTGTGATTCTGGTATTGCTGGTGTGATTTCTCAGATCCACTGGAGGAAAAACTATCCAGACACAAGATTAAAGAAGCTCTGAGACAACAAAAAATAGTTTAAAAATCAAATTGGGTTTTGAATCAAAATTTGTTTCTATTTTGTATGGAAGAAGACAAACCCACAGTCTGGTGATAGGAATACTCCTTCATAGCGAGGCACTTCTAACAAATCCACAAGACTATCTGCTGTGCTCACTATAAGGCTTGGTAATGTCATACTGTTTCCTAGTTGAATTTTCCCGGCCATCAATTTATGTGCTTATTATAATGTCAAGGCCCTCTCCTCTGCAAAAAACTAAAACAATATAGCTACAATAAATACATGTCATGACTGTAATCTTATTTGGCAAAAGAACACTAAGGAGGAACCGGGGGTAGTTGAAAATATTAGTACGAAAAATGTAATGTTTTGCTTGTTTTTTCTCTCTGTTTTATTTTCACAAGCATATACTACTTTTTGACTTATTTTATTATATTTTATGTATTTGCCTGTGTATCTCTGTGTACCACATGCTCATTGGTGCCCTCAAAGGTAAGAAAATGGGATTTATTCCTTGGAACTGGAATTATAGTTGATGATTATGAACCACCACGTGGGTGCTGGAAACCAAACCTAGGTCCTCTGTAAGAGCAACAAGTGCTCTTAACTGCTGTGCCATCTCCCCAGTCCCAAGAAATAATAATTTCATGTTTAAAATTTTAAATAAAGGCCTTGCTGCATTTAAATTATTATGTAAGTGTACTCATAAACTCCTAAACTACGACAAATTTTGAATTATTATCTCCTCATCACACACTTTAAAAAAAATCAGTCAAAGTCACTCGGCATGAACTTACTTCCGATTAGTCTCTTTCCTTTCAATCAAACAGCTTCCTTCCAGGGAGATGCCAGCAAAGAGGCCCCGGGATTTGCAGTAAGTGAAGACAGCTGCAGAGCTCCTCAAGGCCACATTTCCTTCCAGGTTCCTACAACAGAGGGCACACCAGGATGACTGCTCACCACTCAGGGTCTGTGTTCTCAGGCCATGGACCAGGATGACTGCTCATCACTTGGCCATGGGGTCTGTCTTCCTAGGCCATGGACCAGGATGACTGCTCATCACTCAGGGTCTGTGTTCTCAGGCGATGGACCAGGATGACTGCTCATCACTTGGCCACGGGGTCTGTCTTCCTAGGCCATGGACCAGGATGACTGCTCATCACTCAGCCACGGGGTCTGTCTTCCTAGGCCATGGTTTTCTTTGTCTAGAGCTTTCAGGCGGCTTGAAGAGAAGGCAGTTGTGGAAGAGCGTATCACATAAAACAGCTGTAGAAGGGCTGGTGGCCTGGTGGGATTGCACTAGAGAGAGACATTTGGGAGCTACCCCTCTCAACCAGAGAAACGCATCTCAAGAGCACTGAGAGTAAGGATTCTTCTTCCGTAGAACATTTTCAGATGGTTTATTGTTTAACTTCCATAAACAGGTAGCAATTCTAAATCTCTAGCCTGATATACCCAAGAGATGCCCTATCATATGACAAACGCATCTGTTCAACTATGTTCATAGCAGCATTATTTGTAATAGCCAGAACCTGGAAACAACCTAGATGTCCTTCAATGGAAGAATGGATGAAGAAAGTGTGGAATATATACACATTAGAGTACTACGCTGCGGTAAAAAAACAATGACTTCTTGAATTTTGCATGCAAATGGATAAAAATAGAAAACACTATCCTGAGTGAGGTAACCCAGACCCAAAAAGATGAACATGGGATGTACTCACTCATAATTGGTTTCTAGCCATAAATAAAGGTCACGGAGTCAATAATTGGTGATCCTAAAGAAGCTAAATAAGAAGGTGAACCCAAAGAAAAACATATAGTTATCCTCCTGGCTATGGGAAGTAGACAAAATTGCCAGGCAAAAAATTGGGATCTTGGGGGTGGGGTGGGATGGGGGTATGGGGAGATGGGGAGAGAAAAGTGAGAAGGGGAGGATGGGGAGAACTTGAGGAAACAGGAGGATTGGGATAAAGGAAGGTTGGATAGGGGAGCAGGGAAGCACAAATCTTAGTTAAGGGAGCCACCTCAGGGTTGGCAAGAGACTTGAACCTAGAGTGGCTCCCAGGAGCCCAAGGCGATGTCCCCAGTTAGTTCCTTGGGCAGCTGAGGATAGGGAACCTGAAATGACCCTATCCTATAGCAATACTGACGAATATCTTGCATATCACCATAGAACCTTTATCTGGTGATGGATGGAGATAGAGACAGAGACCCACACTGGAGCACTGGACTGAGCTCCCAAGGTACCAATGAGGAGCAGAAGGAGGGAGAACATGAACAAGGAAGTCAGGACCACGAGGGGTGCACCCACCCACTGAGACAGTGGGGCTGATCTATTGGGAGCTCACAAGGCCAGTTGGACTGTGACTGAAAAAGCATGGGATAAAACCGGACTCTCTGAACATGGCAAACAATGAGGGCTGATGAGAAGCCAAGGACAATGGCATGGGGTTGTGATCCTACTTCATGTTCTGGCTTTGTGGGAGCCTAGCCAGTTTGGATGTTCACCTTCCTAGACATGGACGGAGTGGGGAGGACCTTGGACTTTCCACAGGGCAGGGAACCCTGACTGCTCTTTGGACTGGAGAGGGAGGGGGAGAGGAGTGGGGGGAGGGGGAGAAGGGTGGGAGGAGGGGGAGGGAAATGGGAGGCTGGGAGGAGGCGGAAACTTTTTTTTTCTTTTTCTCAATAAAAAATTTAAAAAAAAAAAAGAAATCCTACTTCTTTGTAACACAAATGGGGGCCTGCTTATTGTTGGGGTTTTTGTCCTACCTGATACCCCACAAATGTTTAGCCCCAAAGAAAATCACACTTAGGTCTCCATAAATTATAAGCTGATTGGCCCATTAGCTCTAGCCTCTCACTGGCTAACTCTCACATCTTGATTAACCCATTTTTCTGATCTTTGTTAGCCATGTGGCTCAGTACCTTTTTCAGTGTGGCAGATCACATCCTGCTGCTTCGGTGATCTAGGCAGGAGTGGGGGGGAAATCAACTTCTTCCTCCTTCCCAGAATTCTCCTGTTCTCATTGCATCATTTCTACTTCCTGTTTGGTTTTCCCACCTAGACTTCCTGCCTGGCCAATCAATGTTTATTTAAAACATTATTGACAGAATACAGACAATTCTCCCACACCACTTCTTCATTTCCATTCAAATTTCTTCTTAATATGCCCCAAACTGTGACTTTTTAAGTCTTTAGAGTTTGGAATCTATTTACTCACCTGCCCAGGGGCCCGACTGCTACAGTAAAGTTCCCTCCGAGAGTCAGGTTTCCACCCTTTGCAAAGGCTTCTACTGCTCTGTCATAATTCAGAATTATCACCAAATCCGACACCTGAAATATAGAAACTTGCTCATTTATAAATAGCGATTCTGCCCGATGTAGTGGTGTCCACCTTTAATCCTAGCACTTGGGACACACAGGCAGGTCTATCTCCATGTGTTTAAGGCCATTCTGGTCTGCAAATCAAATTCCAGGCTGCTCGCAAGTCTACTATCTCAGCAAACAAAGAGCAGCTCCCCCCACTAATAAAATTTAGCCAGACCTAAATATTGCATAATGTATGCATTGATTTAAACTCAGCTATACCATTTGTAATGTAAACTTTCAATGTAGATGGAAAGCCAGATACGAAGGGATACCATTACTTTGAACAGATAAGGCCAGAAGCCAGCCTTGTACAGGTAATAATGGCAATGACCTGTGTGCCATTCAGCCCTCCTGACAACAGGCAATACAGCTGAGACATTAGCAGTTGCTCTATCTGCAAACTGTCACAGCAATAACCAGAACAGATCAAGACGGTGAAGACAGAATGTGCTTTGATCTCAAAATAAACTTCTACAAAAATCTAGTCTCATAGGATGCAGACAGGGGACTTCATGTCGGACTTCATTCTGAGATGATTTCTGCCCTAACTCTGTGAGTAGCTGCACACTTAACCACCCCGACACTGCATGTTAGGTGTTTGAATGGTATCAGCTGACTTCCATTAGTAATGCTTAAGGCAGTAACTTATTTCTTCTCTAAATGAGAATAGAAACTAGAATAAGGTTCAAGTGACTGGTTAGGCCAATACAATATAGAGTTTGTTTTTCAAATTCATAATGGCCATAGGAAGTCCAAAGTTAGACAAGAAAAGGAGTATCACCCATAATGTGTGAGGCCTCACTGGAGACCACAGTGCTGATTCCCAGTTTTCCTCCACCTTAGGGTGATACATTAGGTGGTGTATTGATTTGATTTGCTACCCTGAAGTCTTAGCACAGAACCTACGTCACCCAACTGTCAGGAGGATCAGATAACCACATCATCTGTATCTGTAAAATTGAAGACACAGTGACAGGAACTAAGAAACTGGGCTCAAAATGGGAACTCTGGGTATGAACTCCACTAAATGATGCCAATGAATGTGCAAGCCTATGTTCTTCTCTGTAATGCTGGCGTGTCCACATAGCCATCCTCCACTGTCTGAGGAAAAGAAATTATTTGTAAGGCCTATATGGCCACAAAACAGTGAAACACCAAAGCCAAGCAGATCCTATAAGATACCTTGACTTGTATAGTTTTTTAAATTTTTATAAATGTTTTCCAATCAATGTTTCATTCCATGTACAGAAAAATCTTTTTTTCCCCCTCCTCCCACCCTTCTCCCCCTCAGAAAAATCTTAGCATCAGAAATATTCATGATATAAGAAGGTTCTTGATACATGCAAACGTCTTCTCAACTCTTGCCAATTGTTAGGTCCAAAATCCCCCTTCCCCACCCTCAATAAGGGTACCACTGTCCTAAACAGAAGGACTTTGCCCAGGTAAACAGAATGATGAAAGCCTAAAGGTGGGGTTTCTGTTAACAGAAAAGCAGATCTTCTAAAGCCTACCCTTAACCCTTGAACAGCTTCCCTTAACCTCCCACAAAGGTCAACTACATTGGTCAAGAGCACCTAGTCTACCCAGACAGCCTGTATCAACCTGCTGACTGCCAGACAAAATATGCTTGCATTTCCAGCATTTTTCTCATCTCTCTGACCCCCTACCCCAGATAGGGTCTTGGCAGTTTGATCCCGAATAACTCTTTTTGCACATGGAGCATCACTTACACCAACCACTCTTCTTCTTTGACACATGGACAACTTCTGAGAATGGCAGTGTTAAATGACAGAATGGTTTATTGTTTCTTTATTGTGGCTTGTTTGCTTGCTACAGAGTCTCACTCTGCAGCCAATGCTGGCCTTGAATTTACAATCTTCCTGCCTTGGTCTCCTGAATGCTGGGATTACAGGCCTGTCCATTATACCTCATTTCCTTGTACAAATTTAAGCACTTCCTACAGAAATTAGATAACCGTGTATCACAGGCGTGTGGAGATAACAACCTTTCATTGTTTGGTACATTCACACTCAAAAAATGTGCATTTCTTTCCAGAAATGCTATACTATTTGCTGTGCACTGTCTAATGTAAGTGTTACATCTCTGAGGGAAAAGGTTTCCCCAACAGAACTGTTTCAGTTCTGAGAAAAAGGCATCTGGCAGTATGGTGCCAAGAAATATCACAAAGTCACGCCACACAACAAGTCTCACAGAAGAGACTTATTGGGAAAGACATAAAAGGGTGGCAGTCTCTGATCCAGAAAGCAGGGGCAGGGAACTGAGCAGGAGGTAGGCTAATATAGGGTTTCTTGGAGGAGGCGTTTTCCAGGGTGGAGATTTCCACAGTGGGATTGGTGGGTTTTCAAGGTCAGGGACTGGGGAGTTTTGGTGGCTTTTCAAACCTGGAAGCAAGTGTGGACTTTTTACCTCACACTTAGAACAGCTCAGGACAGTTAAGAAAGGTAAAGCAGCTCTTGGAGTCTACTTAGGAAAAAGTCAATCTGCTTGGTATTTGGTGTCTTTGCAGTAAGAGTAGGCTGAGCCTGTGTCCTTTTTGTGATGCCACTAGTGTAACAGTCAACAGTCAAGGGCACATATGTCGATAGCTGAAAATAAAAGCAGAAAAGTCTTCCTGAGGAAGGCTGAGCAGCGGAGCAACACTGAGATAGTAGAAGACAGCACTGGAGAATCTGATAAAAGTTTGAATGTTTCATATAAAAATTTAATTTAAAAGATACAAGTTTTTCAATTAAATAAGTCCTTAAACATAAGAGCTAAAAAATGACAGTAAAATTTGAGGGATATGTTCTATGGTGTCCTTTCTCTAAACTACTGTTGTGAAATCACATGGGACCTGTGTCAGTTCCCTGGGTTGCTAAGGAGGTCTTCCCATAATCTCAAGTCTGGCTCAGGGGTGACCCTTGACAACTGGCAGCTAGTCCCAACTGTGAGCACTGGTAAGAAGCCCGGGGTACTCCTCCTTTGGCTCCTGTCGTGTAACATTGAAGCATTCCTTCCTGCCATAAGCTCCTTAAACAGGAAGGCAAACAACTCAAAGTAGCTTCAGGAAGTCCCTGAAACTAACTAGATTCACTAGGCTCCTCCCTGAAAGAGTAAGTAACAAAAACTTAAAAGTCTGCCTCAAATGGGAGGAAGATGAGTAGCAAAGAAGACTCTTGGAGGAGAAAAGCTGCTGTGAGGGCTAAAGTTATGTTTTATGTTTTAATTACTATGCTTAAGAGATCTAGAAAACAAAAAAGGCTTCTAACCTATAAGTTCTACTTGCCCGAAAACAGATAACTTTCCGGAATGCTGGGGGTTGTTCATGTAATACAAGCCATGTATATTCACATCAGTAAACAAGGTTGGCTCTCCCAGCTGCACACAATGTGCTTGATTACATGTAGGTGGAAGGTACACAGACAAGAAGACAGAGGCGAGAAGTACGTAGCCTTGCGGGCTTTACCTCTATAAGCCTCTGTTTAAATGCAATTTAGGGCCACTCTCTGGGAATCCCAGGTATGAACCTGGCCAGTGTCTACTTTCCTGGCCAGTATTTAATAAACCCTGCTTCAAATTTGGCTCAAAAATTGTGGTAGTGGTCTTATTCTCAACTGGTGGGATTGTTACTGCAAAGAAGACTCTTGAGATCATCTAGAAAAAAGCTAAAACCAAAAGAGCTGTCTTGAGGAGGTTTGGACCAACTGAGGCACCTGCACAGGGCACCCTCCAGCCTGGTGAGCTGTTTACAGGCTGCAGTGTGCTGCAGGTCCGCAGCTTTGTGAGCTGGCACCCATGCTGGGGTGGACTTTGATGACGCACCTGTCTCTGAGTCATTTCTGCTCCTGTAATAACCCTCACCCATGTTACTGGAAATAACCGCAATAAAACTCACTGGTTCACCAAGCTGGACTTTGGTGCTGTCTGTGTTTTGGTCTGTTGTGGGTTCCCTATTTGGAGTGAGTAGATGTGTATAGCATCTTCCCAAGAAAAGTTGTCACACAGCACTCCACACTCACACCTCACAGAAGACACATTGTCTTTTCTTCCCATTCTCCCTCACCCGCCACCCCCGCCCCCTTGGCTCGGTCTGGAAGCTATGCAACTTCCCTCTGGTGTTGTTATTTCAGGAATTCATACGTTTCTCACACCTAATTCTGAGGCATGGCTGTTCTCACCACACAAATCAGATATAGGGACTGTCTCACATCGTCCAGTCGTCACTAAGAAGCTCTGTTCTTGGGTGTTTGAAGACTAAACTCTGAGCTCTGACAATAAAGGCCCAGTAATAGTCCCTCTGTAAAAGACTGAGTTGGCCGGTGCCCCTACCACTATCAAACACCTATGACAAAAATACAGTAGTTTGTAGTGAGAGCTCTGTCAGTCAGATTATTCTAAGACAGGCTGAAGGCAGTGTCATTTTTTAGTGCTTTGGACTTTACTGTCATTTTCCTATAAAGAAAATGTTAAATGTACTGAACACAAATCATGGCATTATCTCCTTACATACTGACTTTCAAAACTGTTACTTCTTGGAACAGATTACCCATTAGGAAAACCGGGAGGGAATATTGTAATCACTGAATAAATGTGTTGATGATGTGCTGTCTGGTCCTGTCCACCCCCACCCCCAGCTCTTTTAGGCATTGGCATTTCCAAGCTTGCTTCTTCTGAGATAATCCTTTTTACCTTCTTGGGACTCCTCTATCCTAACCCTGTGGTCGGCCTTTGTTATTACCGCACCAAACCGGGATAATCTTATCAATTATAAGTACACATCAAACCAAGGAAAAAGAACAACTTGATGACATCATTTCCCAAATTCCTTTGGATACCTAGGTTTCATGGTGTTCTGTTTAATGTTTTAATAGCTACTATAAGTTTTTAAAAGGACAAAAGGGAAAAAAAATTAGAGGTTTGACTGAAAAAGGAGCCAAGATCTCCAAGTCTCGTAGACTCATTATATTATCAGTAACTTGATGTCTTTGTATGATGGGGAATACTTATTAAGGTTTCATGTTGTCTGCCCCCATCTGCAGACAAACACAAACTGGCTACAGATATGTAGGTAACTGTGTTTCATTTTATAGAGATTAAATATCTTTTGGGTACTGATAATACTGAAAAAAATGTCATATGCTTAGCTCACTGAAAAGCTGTTTCTGGAGAGAGGTTTTGGTTCACCCACTTCAGACCCAAGCATGTTTGTCTCAAAGTTTCTTCCAGAGATTCTGTTCTGGGTCAGGTTGGCCCCTTGACTCTGTGACAGGGAAGAGAACAGAACAGCCCAAGAAAAAGGCACTGTATGCTTAAGAACAGCTAAGAATTAAACTACTTTCAGATCAAGGTCACCATTATTGATCTCAAGACATACAGGTGCCTATAATAATGGGATGCATATACATGGAAAGGACAAAAGGAACTCTCGTCTAAAGCCTTTCAAAAACCTCCAGCATCGCAGTCAGCTAAATTCTCTTGGGTGCTATAAACATCAATTTATCCCAGATGCTGTAGAAATCATAAAAACTACCTTATATTTTCTCTGAGGTTTACTTGGAAACTTACAAATCCTAATGGTTTATCTGTATGTACACAGGCAATATTAAGGAAGAGGGGTAGTGACATCAGGACTGGAAGTCTAGGTAGCTGATCTACAGAAAGGAAACTACCAAGAGAAGGCACTGGGGGCCACAGCTGCTGGGAACACCACCTCCAAGGTTCCAAAGTGCTGTACATGGTGCAGATAAAACCCAGAAAAGCAGAACTCAAAGGCTTTGTGTTTATGTTGACTTGAATATATACAACAGTTTATAGAGAAGACCAAAGACAGACAAGTTCATAGGATGGGAGGGACAGAGAGAAGAGGAGCGGAGAGGGAGAGGGAGGCAACCTTCCACAGGTGTCAGAAGCAAAGTAAGGGCACAAAGAAGCCTTAGTTCCATTGTGCTGTATTTGGGCAGCCTTTGGGGATCGTGACAATGGTGTTGACAGCCCACTTACCTCTATTCCTATTTCAAATCCTCCACCAAGGCCAGCAATCCCAATGGCTGAAGGTGCAGACCATTCTGACAAAAACAGATAAAAACATTGTAACATAAAACATCTGTCATATGAAGAAAAATATTTTTTCAAAGGCTCATACATCTTGTACTTTAAAATCTTTTAAAACTTAAAGGTTTTTTAAAAAAGATATTAAGTATTAATCAAGATTGTCATAGTCACAAATTCATGTGTCACATGCTTTTCCTAATAAATCACATTAAACTAAATTGTGACCCTAGTATGCACTTAACATATACAATATCTGATAATTTACTACTATCAATATTTTTAAAACTTAACTGCTGAGCACAATTGTATCATAGACAGAAGTGATCAAGAGTCAAGAGTTTGTCTCAATCACTACCAGAGATGGGTCACACAACTCTACTGTGTGGCCGTGACTACTGGTTTCAGCTCCTCTGTGCACAAGAAGTTTCCTTTATAACTGTAAACTAAGCACAGAAATTCGACTTGGAATTTTAGGATTGGTGTGTACTTACTTTTTTCCTGTAAAGAAACAAATCTAGAAAAACAATTTTTATTTTGGTATTGAGAGTGTTTATAAATGACACTTCTTCTGTGCTGACCTTCCTTTGCAAGGGAGCACATCCTAGGCAAGCATTAATTATGGATACATGTAGAATTAACCTGCCAGTGTTTGAAGAGTTTTGATTATAGGATCCAGTTCCTGAAACTCCCAAAGCTGCTTTCCACGCCTATGCTGAGAAATGCCTACCTTCCAGACCTCTTCTCTGGGATCAGGAACTTGCCTGCCTTATTGGGGCAGCCTTTCAGCTAGTCTCTGCAGGTGTATAGCAGCTGTTCTGGAAGATGGGGCAAAGAAATTTCGCTTCTGAAAATAATAGATAAACGGAGTGCGGTTGGGAGCAGGGGTGGCGAGGTTGGTAGAGGCAGACCCTCACTTTTCAGCGACTAAGCTGTCTTGGCAGTGGATAGCAGACAAATCTGCAGAGCCGTCCTGTGGAGACTAGTCCTCCTCTAACAGGAACCCTCTCGGAAGGTGCCAAATCTGTGTTTGGTGTCACTGCTGAGACGTCTACCCTTGAGCATTTGGGAAATATGTCAAAAAAAAAAAAAGAGCTTCATATTTTCCAATTTTTAAATATTTAAGATTTTATTATTTTAAAATGTGACAATTAAAAAAAAAACAAATTAACTGAAGTGGTTAAGGCCTTTTATTAAAGAGCCAGCAAAAGCAAAGTGGCTGTTGGCCACAGCACTGGAGTTACGATGAACCCTAAAACCCAAGGCCACCCTGAGCTTCGAAAATAGCTACGACTGTTGGAAGAGAACCCCACTGTCTCTGCAGAAACAATGCCTCCAACCCAGGGACATGTTTACCAATACCTGCGCTTACACCTGAAGGTATAATTGACTGCTGTTAAAACAGTTACTGATAGAACAATGTGTTCCCTTACATGAGGAGCAGCACAGGTTGAGCTGAAAGGCACCTTCGTTGGTTCTGACATGTAACTAAGTGTATATATCTATATCTATAGATAGATAGATAGATAGATAGATAGATATATCACAAGCATTGGTTCTTAGGATTCTTAGCAAATGCATTTCGGATTTGTCTCTGACAAATCAAACAACAGCTTTTAGCCTAGAAAGCAATGTTATAAGATGGTTCTGCTGGGAGGAGAGGGGTAGTTCTTCAAACGTCACTGTCTTCCAGAGAAGCAAAGTGGTTTACAGATTACTTTCATAAACAGAAGAAACTGGCTTTCCCACAAAATTGAGGAGCAAGAACTCACATTCAACAAGAAAAATGTGTGTAGTATGTTCAAGGGAGTGTTCCATGGAAAGCCTACAAAATGTGATGGAACATAGTCAGATACACCTTGAGTACCACCTAGTAATAATCATAGGCTAGCTTTTCTGCTTGCTTCCTGACATGCACTACACGTTTCAAGAAGAAGCATATGGCGGATTCGCAGGACATGCTCTCTGTGAGAGCATCCTCAACAGATGCAGAGCACAGAAGATTGAAAGTCTCCACCAGTACCAACTTACTTCCATCTGGAAGACGCGCCAGGACAATCCCACTGCCTCCCCTGGCTGTCACCAGGAATCCAGCTTTAATCACAGACAACACTGCAAGTCCTTTTGCTTTTGCAATCACGTGGGCTGCAAACAAACAAAATAGCAATGACTGAGGGGCCGCTGGCAACTGAGCTTTGATATTAGAGCTATATAACTGAATTTTTTTTTTTCGGTTGTTGGAGACAGGGTTTCTCTGTGGCTTTGGAGCCTGTCCTAGAGCTAGTTCTTCTAGACCAGGCTGGCCTCGAACTCAGAGATCTGCCTGCCTCTGCCTCCCGAGTGCTGGGATTAAAGGCGTGCGCCACCACTGCCCAGCTAAATTCATTATTAATAAGAAATTTTGGATTTGACAACAAAATTAAATGATTCGTTGTTCCAAAAGGTTTTCCCTTTAAACTCATGATCTGTTTGAACTACTACTTTATACTGAAACTCTAATTCTCCTTACAATACCAGTTTGTTCCCATTTCAGAGTTCACTTAAAATGAGAGCTATAACTGCAGGTATCCACCAAAGCCACAGCATCACCCGTATTCACTCTGCTTAGTGGCAAGGGGAGATCTGAGTTTGGTGAGCGACATCAGCACATGTGTGGACATAGGAGTTAAAGCCGCACCCTCAGCACCTGCTATGTATCATTTCAGAGTTAACGCTGCTGTTGATGATGGCTTTGGACAAAAATAACAGCGTCACTCAGGAGAACAGGAAGCCATTTATGGAATTCATCAGAAGTACAGACCAAATTCTCTTTGGTGCCTTTTGCTTACACACATAAAAGATATTGCTATTGTAAATACAATTTCCCTATTTGTGAAAAAAAAATTATGAAGTGCTTTAAAAAGCTTAAATCATAGAAATTTACCTGAGAGGTTAACTAGTAGTTTTGAAAGTCTGTTTGTAAATTCCCCCCAAATTGAATGTTAAAAAGCTGAAGGGAGCAGAGACTCCAGGGTTTAGGCTGGCACCTCGAAGCAAAGTGAGGGAGGATTTTTCTGTTGACTGGCACTTTGCCTACCGGAAGAGCACAGTGCTGTCCCTCTGAGGGCTGAGATGAGGGTGGTCTAAATGTCTGCTTGTTTTCGTAGGACAGCTATGGAGAGATGCTAAGCAATGTGGAAGACAAGCATATTTAGAAATTTACCTACCAGGAATAATCTTATCAGGTCCATTTCTGGAAGTTATTTCTGTGAATTCTCTTAATATCTTGGCTGCCTTCTTTGCTTCTGATTTCAGATTAGAAGGTATAGGGTTATTCACTGAAAGATAAAAAATAATACTGCAGTAGGGGAAAAAATTTAAGTCCGAATGTATTTCAGCTTCATTCTTCTCTCATATGATTAAGTATTTAAAGTGCAAAAGTTACCAAAGAGAATGACTTCGAGGCCTCATTTATTGTTTAGCTCATCTCTGTTTCCTTAAGTTGTGAAACCTTGCAGATGCTAACACTAAACACTCAAACTCTCACCAATTATGGAAGTATCGAATCTTGGGATCCTAGATGAACGCTGACTAGCCTTTTCTTCTTACTAAGTATCTTCTCCTCATAATTACATTGCCTTAGTGTTAATAAAAAATTGAATTTGAGGATGAGCAAAAGATACACTTCACAATTGTCTTTAATAGATATAAAATTTGATACAGTTTGGCTTTTCTTATCAGAAATTTTGGAGATGGTTGGCTGTCACAAGTAAAACACAGAAATTGAGTTAGTATGTCCAGGAATATATTCCTGCTCTTATACAACATTTTATATTCCCAGTGCAGATGTGTTTTTGTCATAATAGGATGCATGCAACTCTTGAACTCCATAGCATGGTGGAGAAGGTAGGCTGTAGTGGTATTGTTTGTGTTTTCACAAATAAAGCTTGCCTGAACATCAGAGTGCAGAGGTGTGCCACTAGAGGCTAGGTGGTGGTGGCACACACCTTTAATCGCAGTTCTTGGGAGTCCCACACCTTTAATCCCAGCACTAGGGAGGTGGAGACAGGAAGGAATATGGCTGGGCAGAGAGAGGAATATAACGAGGGAAAAGGCAAGAGCTTAGGGCAGTCTGAGGTTTGGTGGAGACAGAGGAAGTCTGGAGATGTGGTCTGAGGACAGGATCTCCCCTTTGGTCTGGGCAATAGAGGTAAAAAAAATGCTCTAGTGACTGATGCTCTGCCCCTCAGATTTTTAGCACTAACCCCATATCTGACTCTGGGTTTTTATTATTAATACTAATTAGAATTGGTGCTAGAGTGGACCATTCTCTTGTCTCTGGATGAGCAAACATAAGCATGGACAAAGTCCAGGTGAGCTCACCAGCAGTGGTCCTCATCTGATTGTCTGTGGTCATCACGTATTTCAGATGGGAAACGTTGAGGACATCCATACCACCATTTCACCTGGTGATGGAAACACACTAAAAACAGAAGGAATGACCAAGTAATACAGGGGAGGGAAAGACTCTCATTTAGCAAAGTATAGAGCTGTCAAATTAAACAGTATGGATGCACTTTGGCAGCTGGTGTGTTTGAAATATGTAATTTATTTTAAAAGTGGGAACTGAAATAGAGCCATGGCAGAGTCTTGCTTGTTTTCCTTGGAAGCTAACAATTTGCTTCTTTGTGGCCCAACACAGGAGCATCAGTAAGGATAAAGTTATGGGAAACTCCATCCCCATGGTACTTTTGGGTGGAGAAGTACATCCTCAGTTTACGAAAGCAAAATGAACTGTATATCCTGTGTGCTGTACTCCTTTTCCATCTCAACAGTATGCATGGCATTCTGCATTTTATTACCTAGTTTTATTTCAGAGTATTTAAATATTGCTTCTCAAATTTACCTGTCTTGTTGATGAAGTTCATACAATAGTCCCATCTCCTTTAAACACTTCTAGTTTGCCCATCTGTAGCATCAAACTGATTTCTCTCTATCAGTTTTGTCTGTATTTGAATTTCACATAAGTGAAAGTCACAAGAGTCCAACCTTTCCTAACTACCTTATTTGATACACCATAAAATAAGTGGGAATCATATATTGGGCAGAGATCAGAGATTCATCTTTTTGTCTCCTGCCAGGCTGTATTCTTACATGTGAGAACATAATTTAGTCCTCCATATTTTCTGAAACAGTTATGTTGTTTCCAGCTTGGGGCTAATCCAAACTAAACTGCTATATATATATATTCCTATGATGGTCTGTTGTGCAGAAATGCTTTATTGCTTTTGGGGGCCAATTATATTCACACTACCAAACCACGACCAGTGTGTGAAGGCCAATCGGATTAAAGCTGAAGCAGTGCTTCTTTTACAAAGTGTGTTAAGAATTGAAATGGTATCTTGGTGGATTTTCCCTTTGATGAGTATGTAGTGTCCTTTCCCATCTCTTTTGATTAGGTTTGAAGTCCATTTTATCAGATACTAAGATGCTTTTATTAGCTTGCTTCCTAGGTCCATTTGCTTGGAATAACTTTTCCATCCTTTTACCCTGAGGTGATATCTATCCTTGTTAAGATTTGCTTCTTGGATGCAGAAGAAAAATGGATCCTGTTTTACTGCCCATTTTGTTAGTCCAAGTCTTCTCATAGGGGAATTAAGAGCGTTGATGTTGAGAGATAACAAAGATCAGATTATTGATTCCTGTTTGTTTGTTTATTTATTTATCTGTGTGTGTGTGTGTGTGCATGCTTCCATTTCTTGATTTTACTGTTTTGAAATTCTTTATTTCCTGCATTTTCTTGGGTACCGTTAACCTATTTAGGTTTGAGTTTTCCTTTTAGCATTTTATGTAGGGCTGGATTTGTAGATAAATATTGCTTAAGTTTGGCTTCATCATGGAATATCTTATTTTCTCCAAAGTTTTCTGGTTATAGTAGTCTGGGCTGACATCTATGGTCTCTTAGAGTCTGCAGGACACCTGTCCAGGCCCTTCTGGCTTATAAAAGTTTTCATTGAGAAGGAAAGTGTAATTCTAATAGGTCTGCCTTTATATTACTTAGTCTTTTTTTTTCAGCTTTTAATATTCTTTCTTCATTCTGTACATTTACCGTTTTGATTATTATGTGCTGAGGGGGCTTTTTTTTTCTGGTCCAGGATATATGGTGTTCAGTATGCTTCTTGTATCTTTACAGGCATCTCCTTCTTTAGGTTAGGAATATTTTCTTCTATGATTTTGTTGAGAATATTTTCTGGCTCTTTGAGCTAGGTTTCTTCTCCTTTTTGTATCCCTATTAATTCTTTCATCATGTCTCAGATTTTCTGGATGTTTTGTTTCCAGAATTTTTTAGATTTAACATTTCCTTTGACCAATGTATCCATTTCTTCTATCGTGTCTTCAGTGCCTGAGATTCTCTCTGCTATCTCTTGGATTATGTTGGTGAAATCTGCTTCTGTGGTTCCTGCTTGAGTTTCTAAATTTTTCATTTCCAGATTCCCCTCAGTTTTAGGTTTTCTTTACTGATTCTAGTTCCACTTTCAGGTGTAAGTAGAGGTTTCTCTCCTGCCTGCTAATTCCTGAAGAGCCATTCTGAGGCTTAATGTTAATTACAAATTGCTTGACCTATTAGCTCAGGCTTATTATTAACTAGCTCTTACAACTTAAATGAACCCATTTCTATTATTTCATATTTTTCCACAAGGCTCATGGCTTGTTACCTCACATCTCACTTCTCCAGGTGGCTGCTGGCATTTCCCCACTCCACCTTCTTTCTCCTTCTATCCCTGCTTAGATTTCCAGCCTGGCTCTATTCTGCCTGGCTACTAGTCAAATCAGCTTCTATATTAACCAGTGGTAAGAAAACATATTCACAGCAGACAGAGCGGCATCCCACATCATTCAGGCCTTGAACAGTTTTATTCATCTCCTTCCATGGTTTGTTTTCATAAATTTTGTTAAGGGATTTATTCATTTCATCTTTAAGGATCTCTATCATATTCATAAAGGTTGTGCCTCAGCTATGTTGGAATACTCAGGGCCTGCCATGGCAGGGTTGCTAATCTCTAGTGGAGACATATTCTCTGGCCATTATTGTGTTTTTACAGGGGCAAATAAGCATCTGGGATTGGGAAGACTGTAATTCAAGGTGCTGATATCTGTCCTCTTCTTTGTTGGATGGGGGCTTTGCTCCTTGGTTTTTGTTTCCTCTCTGTTTCTTAGCAGAGAGTATAGTGGCTATGAAATTTTTCTTGGGTCCTAATAGGTGTGGCCACTGGGGTTCTAGATAAACTGTGTTTCTGAGTATTGGGAGCTGACACTTAGGAATGGGGATGGACTGGGTGAGTAGATGAGGGGGTCAACAGAAAGGCAGAAAGCAGGGTGTTCCACCAGGATCTGTTTAGTCATCTGGGAATGGGGACAGAGTGAGGAGAAGCAATAGCAGACGGTCTGGTACAGGGCTGAGGATAAGACTGGGGATTGGCTTTAAAGGAAGCGGTGAAGATCTGTTCTTAGTCCGCTTGCTTCCCTGGTCATAGTGGCCTGCAGGTTCCCAGAGAAGGACTTTTGAGGTTGGGGGTTGGGGCAAAGCAATGGGTGTGTGTGTGGGGGGGGAGTTTGGAGGGGAAGATCTGTGTGAGCCATTGGAGATGAGGACAGTGGGGAAGGGAGGCTGCAGCAGGTATTTTCCTGCAGAGTCAGGGATGAGACTGAGAGATTGTATTTGGAGGAGCAGAGGGAAAGGAGAAGATTCGCAGTTAGCCTACCTGGTACCCTGGTCAGAGTGCTTATTTCTATTTGTTATGGTTCTGTTAAAAAAAACATATTGCCCATTTAAAAATGTGTATTGTCTTGTTTTTGTAAATTATCCTTACATATAATGAATATCTAACACCCAAATATAAATATGTATTTGTGTATATAAACACATACATACCTCGAATATTTATCAAAATGATTCGTCTGACCATTTTTTCAGTGGCATCATCTTAAACCACAGGGCATCATTTCCTATAATACACTTAAAATTTCCTCCTCTATTTTTGCTTCTCCAATTCCAGATCTATTTGTTTATCTGACTTTTTTCCCAAATGTGTCACTGAGGGTTTGGTCCTTTTCTCTCAGCCCATACCACCCCTTGTCTCTTTCTGCATGTGCTGATATTCCTTCAAGTTCACAATCTTATTTTTCTTTCAGATATGCCCTTTAAGCAACAATGAACTCTTTCCTCAAAATGCTATGCCTTCAGCTTCAATTATTCTGCTTGCTTCTCTCCTCTGCATGTCTTTCCTGGTGACATTCATGCCATCTTTTGAGTCCTTGAGCTCATTGGACATCCCTGCCTGTATCTGCATCATCAATGTCATTTCAAGTCCACCTTGACTGCCTTCTCCAGGTTCCAGGTTCCATCTTCCTGTTCAGTCACTTCTAGTAGTTTGATGAGTGCTAGACACCCTGACAGTGGTAATTTATGAACGGAAGGTTATGCTTTGCTCTAAGTTCCTTCGTGCTGGGTGGCTGGATAGCTTCAGGCTCTGCCATGTCCTGGCTGACTTCCTTCTGAAACAGTGTTTGATTCCATTTTGAATGCATGAGCCAGGACGACACTTCAGTAACACATCTGAACATGTAGATACCATTAACTTCCCAGAACCAACAACAAGGCAGACTGATAAACTATTCGTGCAAAGTAAGAAGTACTGTCTATGAGCTGACCGGCGTAGATTGGGAACACGTGGAGGAAACACATTAAAGCAGCTCAGAAAAGCAGGCTCCTGACCTCAAGAATGCATCAGACCAATAAAGGATTCAACACCCTCGTCTGGATAACATAAAAGCTGAGGCGTCTAATACCAGTAACGCCCATTGTCCTGTCTGTCTGGGTGTGGGTGTGAGTTCACGCGGAGTCGTTGAAACTCAGAGACCCCTTGAGAATGAATTTAGCCTTTAGCGGTCACAGGGGTCTCCAGTCTTAGTGGACTGAAGACAAGATCACTCTCCTAAATCGGGTACCCCCAGAGGCTATTGTTGAATGAATTCCCACAACAACCCATGATACAGCAGAATCCAGCTGCTTATTATCTGACCATTTGGTGAACACACACAGGAAAGACGGGTGAAAATCTCCTGTTTCCAGAGCTTCAGCTTAGCACATTCGCTTCTATGGGAGTTCCAATCAAGCCTCCTAGCTGTCAGTTCCCAACTTAAACAGACCTGCACCGTGGAGACAAGCCTTGGACTGACCTCTGCCTTGAACCTGCTAAGCTCTGTGTATCTCTAGATGCTCTTCAAATACATTGGTTAACACGCTAGTTAGTTTTAACTTTCAACTTGACACAACCTAGAATCACTTGGGAAGACAGTGTTAAAGAGGAATTATCTAGATCAGGGCACGTCTGAGGGGAACTGTCTTAACTAAGCTATTATGGGTGGCACTATTCCCCAGGTGGAGGCTCCTGAACAGTAAGAGAGGAGAAAGCTATGGGAAAATAAGTCAGCAAGATTTCATGCATTTGTTTTGCTCTCCTCTTGACTACAGATCCGATGTGGCCAACTGCTTCAACCACTGTGACTTCTCTGCTACAACAGATTGCAACATGGAATTGTAAGCAGAAAAGAGACTTTTTCTCCCCTAAGATGTCTTGCATCAGGGTGGGTTGCTTTAGGATATATCTGGTTCCAGGGAGGGCTTCAGCAAGTCAGCTGAATTACAAAAGTACCTGGGATTCTGTGAAATTTTCTGTAAGATCATATTGCCTGATCAGTTACAGGCAGTAAATTCCTATCAGAAAGAACATGTGTGAACTGAAAGTTTGGATAGAGATCCTAGTTCCTGTACTCAGCTTCAAATCTTGAGCCTCTCACGTTTCCGTTTTGTTGTAATGACAACAGAGCATGGTTATGGACATCCTGTCAATGGTTCTGCTGAATGACTGCAATATCTACTCAACTTCACATCACAATCGGGATCTGAATACCCAGAAAAGCAGCTCAGTTCCAAAGCCAAGCAAACTATAAGGTTTTTGTTTCTGAAGAGAAAAGTGAATACAGAATTTCAAGCCAAGAAAGTAAATTTATTTCAGAAGCAACTAAAATATTAGAATATTTTTGAATTTTCAAATTTCAAATGATTGATACATTAAGGAGACTTTTTAAAAGTTGGGAGGAGCTGGGCGGTGGTGGCGCATGCCTTTAATCCCAGCACTTGGGAGGCAGAGGCAGGCAGACCTGGTCTACAAGAACTAGTTCCAGGACAGGAACCAAAAAAAGCTACGGAGAAACCCTGTCTCGAAAATCCAAAAATAAAAAAATAAAATAAAAAAATAAAAATAAACGTTGGGAGGAAAATTTTGCTTTGTTAACCTTATAGCTTCAGTGAACTTAAGATCTGGAAGTCATTTTACATACTGACAATTTATTAATAACTCAGGCTAGGGGCCAAAAAATGTCATTCATATCTTACTCTGAATAAATTTCCATTGGAGTAACAAAGCTGATCACTACTTCTAAACTAGAACCAGGGTCAAGACAAAAAACCCGGAGATCAAGGTCCACTCCTTCTTTTCCTATTAGAGTATAAGATCATAAATTAATAGCACCAACAACCAACTCTCAAAAAACATCAACGCTCTCACACAAATAAAAACAAATATCAACAGAATATAAAAACAGTCCATATAGGAAAGGGATATCTAGAAGTGGCTTTCTAAATTTTCATTCTGTATTAATCCATGTCTTAAAATTTTAATTTGCAAGGGTAATTTGCTAAGCTGATAAAAATCAGACAAGAAACCAAAGGACTAAGAGCACAACGAGGTTTATATAGTATTCAGAAAAGTTGATAAAACAGTCCTAAAAACAAGTCAAATATCTCAAGAGACTCTGAAGGGCTGCCTTTCTTGCGGAGCATAGCTTTAAAACACTGATGTTGACATCTTCCACCTTTGTTTCTAGATCAATGCAATCTTTCCGAGGCTTGAGTTTTAACTGCCTATTTTGTCTTAAGGACACCAAGTTTGTCAAATCAGTAATTCAGAACCTCTGTTCCTGGTCAGACCATGAACCTCCTTCAGTAAATTTTACTGCTTTTCCCTCTCCCGTACCTGGCTGTGGATGGGAATAGAGCTGGGAGCAACAGACAGAGAATCTTTGCCTTCTACCTGCTGCCCAGAGAAATTCAGGGACTTGTTGACTTAGGGCAGGATCATAGATACATGCTTATCTGTCATTTGTAAAAAATGGAAAAAAATTAATTTGTTTTAGACCTTAAACAAGAATCCTATCATTTCCCACCACATTTGCAAATCAGTGAACAGACGAGGACCTATGGCTCTTAGTACTCACAGTATGCAAACTTTACCTTTAACTACTATCAGCTTTTTATTTTGAAACACTAAATACTTATTTTTTTAATAGGGAGAAATCAGAAAATAAAAATAAGAAGAATAAATGTATCAAAGTTTTTTTTTAACTTTTATAAAGTCAAAAAAGTCGAAGAGTAGTATTGACTCATTTCACAGAAACTGAACAGAGAGACCCAATAACAATTTCTCCTTAATTAAGATGCCATAGACATGATGGAAGTTACTACTTACTCCACTTGAACCTCCAACAGAGCAATTTACAAACCGCCAGATGCTACTATGGCATTTCAATAACAGGCCGCAGAGTAGAATAAAACAGCACCTTAAAACCAGCCCTGCTAGTCTCTACACTTTGTGTGCAGCTTTACTGACTCAGTAATCAAAACATTTCCTCATAGCTCATGGAAGTACCTGAGCCACAGAACCTGTTCGCTTGATAAACACAGAGCAGGGCAGGGCATTCCTGTGGATGAAGGTGGTTTCTCAAATTTTTCTTCCCTGCTCTGCCTTAGCGGGGCAGTGGGTAGCATTTGTTGAAGTGAAGACGGCACATTTCACAGTTGAGATAACTGCTCAGAGCTCGAAAAAGGAACGTACAGGCATTACACTCAAAGGCGCAGCACCCGGGGCACTCTCCACCCCAACCCCCTTATCAGGGCGTTGCAGAACCAGTGGCCCTGTAGGAAAGACCTGAGACTTCTTCTGGAAGCCCCAAACCCGTGTGAGACCCTTGCCTGAGGGAATATCCCTTCCCAGAGACCCCGTTTTCACAAAAGCCCTACACAAATTTCGGTTCTGCATCGAAGGGGCAGCTCTTCCTTCCCATTTGTGTCACGTACACAGGATGCCGTTTCTCAAAACAATTTGAAACCCGAAGGTGGTAAAATATCAGCTACTAGAGAAATAACAAAATGAAAATCAGTCTTCAAAACTGGAAATGCAGGAGGCGTTGTTCGGTAAAGGGGCTGACAACGACTGTGGTTCATTCACAGTCAACCAAAACCTTCACGACCGAGAGTGTAGGAACTAATCTTGAGTTCTGAGGATTTGCCAAAGGATCCGTGGAGTGTGAACTTGGTGCGTGCGCACAGACAACCCAGGGACTTGCCTGCTTCATTGCCTTTCACAAAGCCCTTTGTAAGAGTGACCACAGTATCGACTTGCCCCAGCCGCTCAGACCCGTACTCACTGATGCCCGCCGCTCCGCACGACGCCGGAGCTCCTCACAGCAGCCCAGGAAGAGGAAGGGTTCTCCTCGGCCAGCCTATCCCGCAGGACCCGCCCAATGGGCACACACCTGACCCAGGTGAGGGAGTAGGTGTACGCTCTGCTGCTGCCAATGCGATCCCAGTCCTAGAACCTTGCTCAGAACGTAGCCCAATCGCGTCCACCTGCCTCATTCCTCTGGCACCTTCTAAACCACCCCCTCTTTTTAATCGGGAGAACCCACTGCTTGCGCAGCGGCGCCGCCTTGGGTCGGTGGTCCAACGGGGGGAGGAGGGGTCCCTTGCCGGAAGGGCGGTACCTCCGAGCAAAGGAGCGCCGCCCAGGGAGGGTCCGCAAACCACTCTGCTAGAGCTCATTGGCCGCCCTGGCATGTACTAATCCGCCCTGCACAACACCGTGCCATTGACCTTCTCTGCGTTCACTCCGCCCCCTGTCCCTAGGCGTGGGACCACAACCCAGCCCAGATAAAACTCCAGACCCTGGGGCTGGCCCCGCCCACCAACCCAGCCCCGCCCACCAACACGCCCACAAAACCACGCCCACATCCCTGGCCCCGCCTCCGGAGGCGCGCCGACGTCGGGCGCGGACTGCGCAGGTTTTCCAGCAGAATCCTTGCGGTGCGCATGCGCTACGTCCTTACGCCGTCTCTGGGCGCCAGGGTCTGCACGGGAAGATGGCAGAGGTTGGGTCCAAGTCGGTGTTGTTCGTGTGTCTCGGTAAGAGCGCGCCGACTCGACAGTTTTCTTTTTTGGGACCCTGAGGTGCTGCCTGGTGTCAAGTTCTGAACGATCACTCTGGGTGGAGGGAAGCAGAGGCCGGAGGCCATGACTGGGTCCGCGCCTAAGAGCACATTCATTTGCATGATTTTTTCCATCCCCATCCCCCACCTTCCCGTGCTCCTCTGAACCTCAGATCGGTGCAGTTGTGCCCCATATTATGCCCCTGCTCTCCTTCCTGCCATTCCCAAGCCCATGTTACCCTCCCAGATGTCCTTCCTCCACAAACCTTGGTCCTGATCCTGCCTCTTCCAAGCCCTTGGCTCCTCCTCCCTGAAGTCTGTCTTCCTTCGGTCCCTTGCTCTGTAAGTTACTTTTCTTATCTCAGTGATAAAATATTTAACCAAAACAATTTAAGGGAGACCAGGTCTGTTTTGCCTCCGTTTGACTCCGAGCTTGCGGTGAGGCAAAGCAGTGAGGTCGTCAGGTGGGCAGAGCCTGAGTTAGAGACTACTCCACGTGGACTGGACGTGGAGGGGGAAAGGAGGACGAACTGTAGCCCCGAGAGCATGCACCCAGTGATGTACTTTCTTCTGGTGGGCCCCACGTTACTTTCCATCGCTCCCCTGTAGTTCCATCATACTGTGGTTATGACCTACTGAGAGTTGTGTTCTCTCATCAGTCAAGGTAACTATGAAGATCGGTGGAGATAAATCGTCAATCTTGCCCTTCCCTCACGCTCTTATCCGTCACCTAACTTCTCCAAACCCTCTCACCTGCCAACTGCTCCGGGTGGCTTTGTCTCTCTAGTGTGACTCTCTAAGCTGGCCCCTATGTTGATGGCCGGAGTTTTTGGTTCCCCTTCATTGAAGGTGATTCTCGGCTGCAGGAAGAACATTCTGACAGGAGTGTCTCAAGCAGGTTTGCTTCGTGTCATCCTTGGGCCGCAGTTGCTTTGCTTCTCAGCCGGTGGTCTGTCTGTTCTTTAGGTCTCTCAGAAACCTTGGTGTCCAATCCCTGGGGCAATCACTCACTTCTGCTACATGAAAAATAAAGTGTGTGTTTTTTTTTTAAATAATCTTTCAAATACCTTCCAACTCAGAATTTTTATTCTCAGAATTTCCACGCTGATTTTTCTTTCCGTAATACATGATTACTTCTTTTTCCAGAGTTCTTACCTCATGGCCTCCACCCTGAGGGGAAAGGCCTATGTTGCCAACAGTCCAGTTATTGAAGTCCTTGGCCCATTGCTTTTCCTACAGAGTAGCACACCTCATCTTTAAGATAGAAGTAGGCCAAGACTTTTCCTGTCTACCGCTGTCTCTGTCACCCACCTGTGGGGACTACCTTTATGAAACTGTTGTTGACCTGCTCTGAAGGTGGTTCCTGTGCCTTGATTGTGTGGTTTTGCTTGGAAAGCCTCGTATTTTAAAAGTCAAAATCAAAGACTCCTGTCTTTTCTTCCCTAGACCACTGGTCTCTTCCTTTTACCTCCTGTAGAGATATTTTATCCTACATATTTCATTTTTATTTGACAGCCTGTAGAGTTCCTAGCAGGAGTTATCTTTCTTGTGAATAACAGCTTATTCTTCCATTTTTAGTACAGTGTAGTGTGGTATTTGCAAGGTATCTGTACTAGGTAATTTCTTTGAACAGGAAAAAGTACAGTTTGGCCCCTGTTGTTGATAGTGGGCATTAAAGTTTTTATTGAAGGCTGGTTTCTTTCAGTATCTATTAGTATCCCATTGCTCTGTTTCTGCTTATTATAGTTGACCATCTTGGCATGTTGCACACACTTTTAAAAGGAAGTACATGCTTGCACATGTTTGTCTTCAGTATAGTTCAGCATTTTGTTTTTACCACTGGGGATGTATCCAGTGGTCCACACTGCAGGGGAAGCCTCAGCCTCCTTTCTGAAGCCTGTATTCTGTCAACTATGATCATCGAGGCCTTTGTTCAGCTGGTGGGAAGTGTTCAGTAAATGTAGAAACAGAGTGGGGACAGGGTGTAGTTTGTCATCAGGACTCACCTGACAGTGGCCAGTGAGCAGAGACCTGAAGGTGGCCAGGAGGCCTGTCTGTTCTGGCCCATCAGACAGAACATGTGATTTTCAGGTGAGAGCTGTGGCCAGCGGAATCATGGTACCTGGGTTTGGAGGCCAGGCAGCTTTTCTCAGTCAAGATCTCTTTGCCCACAGGGACCAAACTTAGATCCTTCAGATCCTTCTAAATACACGGAGAGAAGTGACGTCTTTAGGTCTGGCATCTGCATGCTCTGTAAGGAGCCAGAGTGGATCCTTAAGCTTTGTGTGGTGAAGAGTCGCATAGCCGTAGGTGGCCCCTGAGCAATCAAGCTTGGTTATGTTCAGTAGATCTTGTTCATGGACTTGATACAATTTTCACATAGCACAAGATCTTCTGCATTTGTATTTTTTTAAATGACTTAACACTAAAAACTTCGTTAACCATGTGGACTATTTGCGAAAATGGTAGGCCATGAACTGTCATTTCTGGGCCCCTATTTGGAGTGCAGATTATGGGAGGCTATGGGGTTCCTTGGAGTGAGATAATCCATGGGAGGTTCAGAACAGATATGGGGAGGGGTATAGTTTATTCATCTGCAGTGTGGAGATAAGACTGCAGGAGATCCTGGGTGAAGCAGGGATGCCCTTAGTCAGATGTGTGCTAGTCAGGTGGGAATTGCTAGTCCAGGAAAATTTGAGGGTGGTCCAAACGCATTGTACCCAGAGCCCATGACGAGCGCGGCGAAAACTGCTGTGTTAGAGATGCAAACGTTTCATTCCTTCAGAACCTTTCTTTGGGCTCCTTGAAGATGAGGTGGCAATGTACAGAATCATCAGCAGTTTGTCAGGGCTGGGGCTGCTGGTTAAGAAGAGCTTCTTGTTTTATCAAGATTATGGTAGGAGCTTTTGCTCTCTTCAACTGGTCAAGATTGGACAAAAACATAAGGGCTCAGCTCTAGCCACTATTGTTGGAAGAGACCTGAGGAAATGTTTAAGTTCCAGAACTTGTAAAAGGTAAACTCTGTGACTTTGTGTTTTTCTTATACCCAGTGTACTGGCTTTTAGTGTATATATGTATATTATTGTTTATTCATTTTTGATGGGATAAGAGACCTAACATAGGATCTTGTATGTGCTAGGCAACATATCAACTGTGTATCTTTTAATAGCATTAATTTTAATAACACAAATTGGGAAGCTACAGGCAGGTTATTAGCATTGGGAGTTGCGTTTATTGATCTTATAGGGTGTATGATTTGTAGTCTCTGTAGAAGTAGGATACTTTTCATCCATTCTTACGTATCTTATTTTAAGTAATAGCATCGGAAGTATGAGTGAATATACTAAAATGATGAAATGGCTCAGATTTTTACATTGTAGAGAAACAAAACTGTTACTTCGCAGTTAATGTCATATTTTTTATAGAGAGATGGAGACATCTTTCATTTTATCTTTACATGCTGAGATATTACACATCAGCTAGTTCTAAAGTTTCAAAATAATGACAGGGGTCCATCACTATTGGCTATAAAAAGTATATTTAATTTGTATTTTAATAAAAAAAAAGTTTGCCTGAAGAACAGAGAGTAAAATAGCCACATTGATCAGCCATACAGATCAGGCAGTGGTGGCACACTCCTTTAATCTAATTAGTAGTCACGATCGTTTCCATAGTAACCGGGTGGTTGTGGTACTCGCCTTTAATCCCAGCACTAGAGAGGAATAGAAGAGGGGTTCTGAGGATTCCTAGGGGCAGGATCGCCGTTTTTGGATTGAGGTAGAGGTCAGAGGCAGTGACTAGCTGCCTTGCTTTTCTGGTCTTCAATATCTGTCTCTGGGTTTGTATTAATTGTGTCACACCTGGATATGTGGTGATCTGCTTAAAGCCTTTTGGTGGGGAAACAGTACTGAGGGAGAGCTTTATGAAAAAAATCAGGGCTAGGGAGATCTTAGCTGGAGGGACCTGGGTTTCATTCCAGAAACCTATGTTTAAATAAAAGAAAAACAAAACAAAAAACTGTACATGGTAACATCCTTTCGTAACCCCATACTGGATAGGCAGAGCCTGTTGGGTCTCTGATCCTCTTGGCCAGCAAGCCTCTCCTACTAAGGTTGCTCTAAATCAATAAGAAACCCTGTTGACTCAAGAAGGAGGAGTGGATGGGAAGGGAGGTACACGGGAAAGGAGGTAGGGGAGTGGAAGGAGAGGAGGGAGGGGCAACTAAAATAAATGAATAAAAAAAGTTAATTAGATAAATAAAAGAAATAAAGAAACTGTGTCTCAGAAAATGAAGTGGACAACTTCTGGGGAACACCTGACAACCCCCATCATCTGCACACTTGCCCGAGCACCCAAACATAAACAGAAAAAAAATCAAACGAATTAGGATGTAAAAAGGAAAACCTTCCCAAGCAGGACTCTGGAGAAAGAGTGAGATTCAGACAAACCTCACTGGGCTCCTGCGGGTCCCCCTGCATGTGTCTCATTAGGAAGAGGGGCTCTGGCCAGTCACAACTATCCGTCCTCAGACTTTGTCATCCAGTTATACACACTAACGTTAACAGATGGGAATTGGGTCAGTTCTGTCAGACTCTGGCCCTTCAGAAAGTTTCCATGTCAAATGAAATTAATTAAGTCTGCATCTTTTCCTCTTATAAGCTTGCCTTACTAGAGTGGTCTGGGCTGATGAAAGGGAGGGTGAGGGAATGTAGGAATCCCACTTGCCTTAGACTATTTCCCTTTGGCATTTTCATGGAATCTCACTGAGTGTCTCTGCTTCCATCTTGAGCTCTTCTGAACTTTCCACCTTGCAGGAAGAAACTATATCTTTAACAGCTCTCTATCCAGGGGCCTACCATAGTGCTACATAGTACCACATAGTTTGATCGGCTCTCTCTGCGAGCCTACCATAGTGCTACATAGTACTACATAGCTTGATCAACTGTTCTGCCAGGGAATGCTGTACTCTTTCCCAACCTTAAATGCAGCTACTGGGCATCCACGTTAGGAGTCGTTCACCTGTTCTGTGGGCCAGGTATTGATATCTACCTTTCTGCCACAACTAACAACCCCTGTATGTCTTCTCCCTCTTTTTTCAAGGTAACATTTGCCGGTCACCCATTGCAGAAGCAGTTTTCAGGAAACTGGTAACTGATGAGAATGTTTCAGCTAATGTGAGTACTATCCAGTAGCGTATGGCGGCCAGGCTGGACCCTTCTGGGTGGCCAGGTGCCAGAGCATCTTTTTTCTCTCCTGCAGTGGAGGATAGACAGTGCGGCTACATCCACCTATGAAGTGGGGAACCCCCCTGACTATCGTGGGCAGAACTGCATGAGACAACATGGCATCCCCATGAATCACACTGCACGGCAGGTACCGTACTGGAACTTGACATATGTTTTGTGTTACAGTGGGCCATTGACAGCAGCGCTGTTTCCGACTGGAACGTGGGCCGGCCCCCAGACCCAAGAGCTGTCAGCTGCCTAAGAAATCATGGCATTAGCACAGCCCATAAGGCAAGACAGGTAGAAAAGATCTTGTTTAATTTCTACTAAATTGAGAGACTGACCTCCCTATGTGTTGCTGGATATATTTGAACTAGCTTGCTACCTGTGTAGTTCTGAATGGTCAGTGACCTTGGGTAACTTGTTAAAGTACAAATAAATGGCAGAAAATACAGTAAGGTAATGTTGACCCTGAGTCAGACCTGAGTTGGGGGTCTTTATTCTGTTACCTTGTGCAAACTTCCCTAGAGATCCTTTCTGCTTATGTTACCAGTTTATTGGTACAGCAGGTACACTGTATGTGTGTACACACACACACACACACACACATCTTTTCTGCTTTGAAGTACCTTAAAAATATAGGAGAACTCTGGTGTTGTTATGAACACTTAATAGTTGTCTTGAAGACTATGGAAATAACAAGTTCTTCAGTTACAGATGAAGAGCTGACGGCTGTATTTCTGTGAGTTCTTCATGTAAATCGGGTAGTGCATGGCCCTTCTTAGTGCAGTTCTCATCAGGCAGAGAGTGGAAGACCTTGTATCATTTGTTCACTTGAAGCACTTTAGGCTCTTGCATACAGGCCAGTCTGCCCGTCTAGGGAATGTGGCCGGTCAAAACCGTAAGACATGCTGCCTCTTCATTCTCTCAGTAGGCCACAAAAGCAAATGGAATAGTTTAAATTCATAAATTAAAATTAAGGCAAAGACAGATGCTCCCTTGAGGGTAGTTTTAATAATTAGCTATAAGTAGGATTTCCATGGAATCTTTTTGTGTTTTTCTTTTCACTTTATTTTTAAGAAAAAGTTCTCAACCATTGTTTTCGACTTTTAGTTCCAAAACATTAGTAAAGACTGTTTTGTAGGTCAATATCACATTTTTTCGCTTATGCTTATAGGTTCTTTACTAATCGCTGTGCTTTATGTAAATAAATGACTATTCTAGTACAGTTCTTAAGTTTTAGTTCTCTAAACTGTCAGCCTCAATTTACTGGATGGCATCTTGTTAGAATGCTAGTTCTTTTTAGCTCAGTGGTAACGTCTTGGGTTGCATGGTGAGCTGTGGAGAACTGCCCTTGTTCAAGCACTGCTTTCCTTATGACTTTGAGGTTACGTGCCTGCTTCTTCCCTCTCATTCAGAGCTCACCCCAAAGTTTCCTTCTGCTTTTTAACCCTGTAGGAAGTGATACATTTGCATTTCCTTTTGTCCCCTCAGGGTGTTACTCTGTACCCTGACAAGCCTCACTTCAGGGAGTCCTGATTTATCTTCCCCAGTGCAGGGATTGCACCATATCCCTGGCACAGAGGTGGAGTCCACGGATTTACAGTATCTTCGTGCTGCTGCTGAGTGTAACAGCAGTGTGTCCTGGTCAGTGTTAGGCGCTTTCTTGTTCTGCCTGTCCTCCCTCTGCTGGGCGTGTGGAGCTTCTTTGTGGGACTGCTATGGGCAGCGCCGCAGGGGTCTGGTGGGTTTGTACCTAGTGTCTACACCACTGCAGATGGATGAGCGTGAGTGCAGAGGCTGAGTGCAGGGGTCTGGTGGGTTTGTACCTAGTCTCTGTCCCGTAACCTCAATACACTGGGAACGCTTTCTTATCTTTACAAGTTTATAAAAAAATGACAATATCTCTACTTTAGAAAAATTGATCTGATCAATTGTTTTTGCTGTTCCTTTGGTTTGAAATTACCCATCTTCTTTCTGGCTGCTTGTTTTTCTTCTGGTCTAGAGTTAAGCAGCTTTGCTGTGGGGAGACCAAAATATGCTTTTTTGAATTGTGACTTGATTTTTTTAAAATTCTGGGAAATGGCAGTCTCTTGTTTTACCATATTTTCCTTTTTTCTAAGAGACAACTTTTATGTACATTAAACATAAAATCTTTATGTTCTTTTCTCTGGTTTCTATCCTGTTACTTTATTTGGATTATGAGATTCCCTGCTAACTTGTTTTCTGCTTTAAGCATTTTGCTATTTCCAAAGTCCATAGAAGTATTTACGGAGTTATTGGTGTCTGTCATCTTATTAACAAAATCCATAGAAGTATTTATAGAGTTGTTGGTGTCTGTTATTTTATTAGCGGCTGTTTTAAGTTTTACTTGATCTTTTCTGGTGAAACTTAGCCTCTTACAGTTTTTGAACATCATCCTGTTACTATTATTTTATAATTTATTCTTGATCATTTAATCTGCGCATAATGTATTTGCCCCTGTTCACTTATCTATTTTCCTATTATCTCCTTCTCACGTCGTTGAATTCTTCCTTCCCAACATTCCTCCCTCCTGCGTGTGTGTGTGTGTGTGTTCATCCCACTGAGTTTAATTAGGGTTGTCTTTGTGCCTGTGGTATGGGGTTATTTACTTGATAGTGGGTAGCTTACCATTGACTGCACTACTTAAGAAAAATTACCTCCTCAGCTGGGGTCAGGCCTCATGTGCTCCTACCCCATCCTTGCCAGGGCCTTGATGGGCTCTATACTGTGCAGTAGCGAAAGCTGCCATGAGCTCGCAGTGTTGTGAACATACTGTCATTTTCTGAGCCTGCTCTCTTTTTACCGTTTTTGGAATATTGAGAATTGAGTACCTTAGGTACGCATGCCTGTATGCAAATGGTCTGCCACTGAGATGCATCCCCAGCATTGTTGACTTTTTAGTTTGATGGTCTCACTGTGTAGCCAGGGTTGCCCGTGATCACGATCTTCCTGCTTCCCCAGTCACAAACAAGCAGCTGAAATCACAGGCCTGTCAGGTCTGTTTTCTGCTCTCTGCTGGGCACTGTTGCAGGTGGTGTGTAAACAATCGTAGTGCCTTTGTTGTCAGGATGCAGGGAGATAAGTGTCTCGGTCGAATTGGAAGCTTCTGGTAATGGTACTCGGCTCCTTCTGCTGGGCCTGAGGTGTGGCGTGGACAGCACCCTCTGGGGTGGGACAGCTCGGAGCATTGAATGTTGGTCTTTTCTTTACTGAGTCCACACAACTTCTCATTGGCCTGCTGGGCTTTCTGCCCTGGTAGTGGAGGACTTGGTCAGGCCACAAGGGACAGCCTCTACCAGCTCTCGTTTTGTGGCCCTGCTCTTCTGAGGCTGTTCCCGGTTTCTTCTCCATTTTCCCAGACTGACAACTAGGCAGTTGGGGCCCTGCTTTTCCACCGTGGCTTTGGCCCGAGTCTCCACTCTCACGGCGCCTTCTGGGCATTGACGGTACTGACCTCTCCGCCCTGGCTGTTGTGCATGCTTCCTTAGTTGTGCTCTCGTGTCCAACAGCTATATTCACCGTGGTCCACAGGTCCTTTGGAAACACTCCTCAACTGCACATGACTTTACCTTGGATGGCATAACCTAATAGAACCCAGTGCAGAAGCTGATGAGAGAGTCTGCCTGCCGGACAGTGCAGGCCCTGGACTGAAAACTAAGATGCCTGTGGGCTAGGGCGATGTCTTCCTCAGCACCCATGCTAGGCAGATCATAACTCTAGCTCTGGGGAGCAGATGCCTTCTAGTTTCTATTAGCACCTGCACACAGGTGCTTACCTCCACATAGACAGACAGACAGACAGACACACACACACAAATAAACAAATTGAAAAAAAATCTTAAGAAAAAAGCCATAGTTCTGGCTTTTTAATGTTTTAAAAAATACTTATTTTTGTTTTATGTGTTTTCTGAGTGTTTTGCCTGAAAGTTTGTGTACCCCATTTGTGTAGTGCTTGCAGAGGCTAGAGGAGGGTGTCAGAGGCATTGAAACTTGAAGGACACAGTGGTGAGACACCATGTGGTTGTTGGAAACTGAACCTGGGCCCCTGCAATAGCAACAAGTGCTTTTCACCACTGAGTTTTTCTTTAGTCCTGAATTTGTATTTTTTAACTAAGAAAAAAATTTTGTTTTACTTTTACCAATAATAAAACCCCTATAAATGGGTTGTTTGCAAAAATAATTTTGTTTTACTTTTAACAATGATAAAACCCCTGTAAATGGGCTGTCTGGACATGGGCTTGAATGCCTTGAGAGTTAAAGAACTCTTGGACTAATGACTTGAGAGTTAAAAAGCCCTTGGGAGAGCTCTGGGTAGGGTCCAGTCAGCGCTCTCTGGGACCAGCAGGTAAGGTCCATGCATGGGAACTCACCTGGAGGTGATGTGTCATCTGTGGCTGTGTTTCCGCCACGCTGCTGTAGTGAGCCAGGTCTTCTTAGGAACATGCTCATGACCTTGAGGAAGAATCTTATTCGGTGTGGGTTTTCTAATTCTGTTTGGTAATGGGGTTGGTGTCAGATGCCATGTCCTGTGTGAGTGCATGCGGAAATGCTTTACTGTGCATTCTTCCTGAGATGAGGTTCTAGCTGCTCTTCTTCCTCCGTTATTTTAAAATCCAAACATCTAGTGTAGTTTCACACCATAAATTGTTAAGCGTTAACCATTTTTTAAAGGACAAATTAATTGCAGTAAGTTCAAAATTGATGCTAAGATTTCTCATAACTTGAAAAAAATAACATTTTATATAATAGTATTTGCTTAATATCTTTGAAATAAGTTGTAGTCTTGGGGATATTAAAATAATACAGCCCTTTGTAATTATTTAAATGCTATGCTAAAAGTTAATAGAAGTGTATACTAAAAGCTAAAACTTTATATTTTTAATAGAGTAACATGCAGGTGACCATTTTATTATTGTTTGGCTATAGTCATTGTTCCTTTTACCCAGGTGCTTTCCAGATAGTCAAAATCTAGAAGATAAATTTCTTCAACTATATTTAAGAGAACTTAAATGTCTTAAACGTTATGGTGCAGAAAAAAGTACATCTGATGAAGTCCTAGAGGGATCCCTTCCATGTTAAGTCATGGATTCTTGTCCCTGGTGGAGCTGCTACCCGCTGAAAACCAGTTCCTCTCCCTCTTCTGAGGCTTGTATCTCCTCTCCCTGGCTTGGTATTCAGGAGACTCTATTGTCCTTCATGGATGACGGATGCCCACCAGAGTCTGGAATGTGTGACCGAGGCCCCAGATAATCAGAGGAGTGACAGAAGGAGCGGTGGAGGCGATTGCGGGAAGTCGCTTCCGTGTGTCCACAGAATTCCATTTCTTTACTGAGGGACCAGTCAACTTTATGTTCACACTTCATATTTTCTAATTATTTCAAAGAACCGTCTACAAAATTATTTTTCAATATAGATTTGGAAATACAGTATTTTACTTAAAAATATCCTAAATTGCTTGTTTTGTTAAATTTTTAGTTAATGACTGAACATGTAATTTAGTTCATGAGTTAACATGTAATTACACGTTTTTTTCCCAATTACTGTTTTGTATGTATGTAATCACTGTGTTTTGGCTTCTTAATTGTAGATTACAAAAGAAGACTTTGCCACATTCGATTATATCCTATGTATGGATGAAAGCAATCTGAGGTAATCTTACATATATTTGGTTTTTTGAGGCAGGGGTTCTCTGTGTAGCCCTGTCTGTTTTGGAACTCACAGCCACCTCTGTCTCCTGCAGCCTGGGATTAAAGGTGAGCGCCACCACACCTGCCCATTTTACAAGGCAATCATATGTTAAACAGTGTTTCTGTCTGCCTTCCATTCTTATCATAGGCCCAGCAAGTCGTACAAAACGATTTTCTGTTGTCTTACAGTTTTTAATGTACAAGGTTGATTGTAATTTACAGAATTTTCCAGAAAGCCAAGAATATCAGAGGGTAGGGTGTGTTTGTCTCAGAGATCTGTTTACAAATAAAGAGAAAATCCAGCTACTGCCATGAACGAGCTTGGAGGCCAGCTGGTTTGGGGCTAGAGGTAGAGGTGGCGCATTGATTTGCGCTGATTCTGTTAGCTGCTGGAACAGATGCGGAGTATCTTGTATCTTATTTCCTGTGAGTGTAGCGCTCTAGAGTAACTATGAGAGGACAGACTTCACTGGGTTTGTAATTTTCGTTAATTAACACTGATGGGCTAAGCTGGTAAGTAGCAGTGGCTGCTCTGTAATGCTGATGTGGCCTGCAGGGCCACACCCCTCATTAGTAAATTCCCTTTATTGCCCAGAAGAAGTCAAGGAACGCAGGACTTAGGGTACTCCCCTGCAGGACTTAGGGTACTCCCCTATGTTTCACGAGACAGGTGGGTGGGCATAGAAGGGCCTAAAACCATAGCTGCCGCCCCGTGGCCCCCATGCCTTCCACTAAACTGTTTGTTCCAGCCATAGCTGCACCTGGCTCACTCACCTGCCTCGCACTCAGCCCCACTTGCTCCTGTCTTCATTTGACCTGAACGTAGTTTATACTGCATGCTGTCCCTTTGTCTTGGAATGCGGTATACATTGTTTTGTTTTGTTTTTTGAGTTCTTTCCTGGCATTTTATGTGTCTGAAATGGTATCATTTTTATTGTATCAAAATACATTTCAAAATCAAAAGAAAAGCTAATAATTGTGTGACTTAAAGATGCCCGTTTGGGACTGAGAGTCAGTGCTTTGGCGTCAGCCGCAGGAGCCCACAGGCCTGCAGAGTGCTCGGTTTCATTTCTCATCAGGTTGCACTGATGTATCTTGATAGGACATTTCATAAACCCGAGCAGATGTCCCTGTTTAACTTAAAACCATAGATCAGAAATCTAAGTTCATGTTTCGATTTTACAGAGATTTGAATAGAAAAAGTAATCAAGTTAAAAACTGCAAAGCTAAAATTGAGCTACTTGGGAGCTATGATCCACAGAAACAACTCATTATTGAAGATCCCTATTATGTAAGTACATTTCAGGTTTGGGGCCACTGTTCTGATGGGCAGGATGTATTCTGTAGTATTAAATGACAGGTTTGGGTCTTCTGAGGACAGTGTTACCATAAACCATTGTTGGTTATTCTTTTTCTGTCCTTGCAGGGCAATGACTCTGACTTCGAAGTGGTGTACCAGCAATGCCTCAGGTGCTGCAAGGCTTTCCTGGAGAAGACTCACTAGGTGGTCCTGCCACCACCATTGAGCAGCTCACTCACCAGAGCCGTGCCCAAGGGTGGTGCCAGTCCTTAGCCCTGTGCCCCACCTGTCTCTTCAGCTGACTTTACTGTTTATCTTTAAAACATCTGTAGGTCGAAATTAGGTGTATGTTCAGAAAGGTAAAAATATTTGAGTAAGACAGTGTGAGGTGTGGCTAAGTATTCTTAGACTAACTGAACCTTTCCTCTCACCTTGTCCTAATTAGAAAATAGTGGAACAAGGAAATACAGAACAAACTAGAGCCCAATAAAGTAAGAATGACCTACAAGGTCTGGGTCGGCCTCTGAGCCCAGCCAGCCTGGGTGGTCTGGTCTTACTAAAGTGTGCGCATGGCCAGCACCCATTGGTGCCATTCGCTTGCCTTATACCTCTCTATCCTAGACTCTTGTGACAATAATTCCATCCATACCAGCCTTCCACTTAACACTGGAAGATTTAAACTCAGACACACTGAAGACAAACTGGATGTGGTGATACAGGCCTGCACTCCCAGCAGGCCGACCTGGGCTGCACACTGACGATGGGAGCAACAGATGTAGGAAATTAGCAGTGTTACTCTTATTTGGTTTTTGTCCAGTGTTTTGTTGTCCTGTTTGAGCCACTTTGCCTCTTAATGCAAAGGGGGTGTGTGCTTAAATAGTGGTCTGTCTGTAGTGTCCCTCCATCAGCGTTGTAGAGAGTTACCGGCAAGCATAAGTCATTCTAGTGCAGTGCAGGACAGTGACCTCAGATTCATGGCTGTATATCGGAAAAGAATGTGAGGTAAACTGGGAAGTTAACAAATACACCTGGAGTAGAGATAATGGTGTCTGCCTGCTTTTTTTATTGACAAATGAAAAAAGTATATTTAAAGCGTTGCCTCCATGTGCCTTTTTATTTGGTCTGATATTAAGTTTAGGTACTTATTCTCAATATTAGAAAGTAAAGTAATGGAAAATATAAGCACATTGCTGTGACACTTGGTGATGTATGCTCAGTTAAGAGATTCCAAGAACTATCCTTACCTGTGGGCCTTCTGGCATCGTAACTGAGTAGGTGTAACTGTCTGTTATAGCCTGATGTAGCTGGTTTACCTCTCGTCACCTCCAATCCTGGAGAATTTCTAGTGAGAAAAGATGTCCCAATATTTGAAAGGACACAGAGACCTGTATATCTGCTGGGTTATCTGCTGGGCCGTACCCTACCCTCTCAAAGGAGGAAGATGAAACACTTGACCCTCTAGAAGACAGCAACTATCCCAATACCCTTGTCTCAGACAGAGGTCATGATGTCGTCGCAGAGACAGACACTTCGCTAATTATCTTTGGTCATAGTTTTCATGAAGTTAAAAACTAGGAAGGCGAACGGCAAGTAGCCGGCCACAATAAGGAAGTAGATGAAGTCACAATCTGTCCATCCTAGCTTGGTAGTTGTTCAGGATCTTACATTTCTCTTTTGTGTTATAAAATCCTGTTGTTTTCTTGATTTTTTACATGTCTATCTCAGATGCGGATCCTTGGAATGTGGTATTTTTGTGGCTATTTGGTCCCACACAGCACCGTGTGTTTATAAGAGCTCTTGAACAGAGAAACTTATCTTTCTAAATTAAGTCAAATTAATTTTATTTAAAATATAGCCATTAAAATTTGGAACTGTTGTTAGGGTTCTTAGTTTGACATTCTCTTACAATCATGTAGGAGGTCATGAATATGAATTACTTGGAGTATTTATTGATGACTAAGTGAGACCAAGTAATCAGGAGTCTGTCATTTAGTACTAGTGGCACCTCTGCATACATACATATGTATGTGTGTATACATACTGAACAATAATATTGTTACAGAAGAGTCACTCTGATACATACATATGTATGTGTGTATACATACTGAACAATAACACTGTTACAGAAGAGTCACTCTGAAGACTGTTCATTATACCAAACACTGGATTTATTTCTTTGTACTTATTCACAGTATTTACACATTGTACAATACCTGGAATGTACTTTTACAGAGGACAGATGGGACTGGCCTGGGCATATCCACAGACTGATATGCCGCTCTTCAAAACAAGTGAGGTTTTTTTGGTTTTCATTAAAATTTTTCATGCAGTTCCAAACTCTAGTTTGGGAGTTTAATTGTAGAAGTAATACAAAATGTCAAATCATACTGTATACTCTATGAAAATACAGTTTAATGTTCTGCCTATGTTTCTAAAGAAATACTTGAGGTTCCACCTAATCTTTAAATGGAAATACCTCCTTTTATAGCATGAAACATCAAATGTGGAGTGTTCTCTGTTCTTACAGTCTAAGAGTGGCAAATCTCACTGACAGATACACTGATTTGCTGAATGTGTATTTGTAAACTGTCAGTGACATAGAAAATGCAAAGGAATTATGGAAGAATGCAAAAATAAATCTCTGTCCACAGGAAATGGGCATGAAGATGTTCTGTTCTCTGTTGGTTTCCAAGGCACTTTTCAAGGTTCCCGGGGTTGCTCCTCTGCAGCTGAAAACAATGACATGTGATTTCACACAGCCATTCACTCCTCACTGCCAACCCCAGAGGACCAGTGAGTCCAGCAATAGAACCCATTCATAAAGGAGTCTGCGTTTCTCTGTTCAGAGTCTAGGTCCTTCCCCGACTCCCACCTGGGAAACAACGTAATTCTTTAGTTGCCTTGTGTTCGCTACCTAAGGGTGAAAGCCACCATGCACATGGGTGAAGAAATACTTGCTCAGGTTAACTGCAGTTCTTGGTCTTAACGTGTATGATAGAGTTTCTTGGATATTCAGCCAACAGATTTGCAATGTGTGTCACTTCCAGGAAGGAGTTTGCTTGCCTGACACCCATTTGTTCACAAAGTAAAGCCATTATCTCATCAAAGCCCTTTCTAGCACCCCTTGTTAAAATACCTGTTTGAGTTCTAAAGGAAAGGTAACATCAAGGTTACTGGGCCATATTCAGGTTAAACTAGGTACTTAGGTGCTTCGTACTCAAGTCTATACTTTAAAAAGTATCGCAGAATTCAGGCTTTTCATTTAACTGACCTGTAGATTCAACAATAGGTGTATGTGTGACTTAGAATATGCTTTCTCTGCTCTGAGGGCAGTTACTGAGTTTCCCAAGGAAACCTCTTGAATTTGAGCATTGCTTGTCTTCTAGGACTTGTAAAACCTACCCCTAAGTCTTTTGGCAAGGGCAGGGACAGGAATCTAGACCAGTCGTCTTGAAGAAAGAAGACGGGAACTGGACTGATCAGAAGGCTACTGTGAACCAGTGTGCTCACAGTTTTCTCTGTTGTGAGATATGATGCTTGTTCCGGCCCGTTTATACTGGTGACCACTAGATACAGGTTTGCTATCAATTTAAACCCTTCTGATTTCAAAGAGTTTAATCTTTAAAAAATAAAACTTTTAAACTTGTTGGTAGAGATAGTAGTGTTCTGAACTGCTCCCCGCATTTTGGACAAACTGAACCTTACTCATTTTGGACAAGTGACTGTTGAAGAAGGCAGCCTTTGGTGCAAATGTTTGTGAATTTTCCTACCCTGTACTGTGTTGCAGTTTCCTGTCAAGTTCCTGTTGGATAACACAACCCATGTAGCGGAGGGCAGTGTGTGATTACTGCGGCTGCTCCGTGCCATGTCTTCGGCATGCCTCACCCTTTCCTGGCTGTTTTCTGTAATCTGTATCGGGGCAATCACGGATGTGCTGCGGATACCTGGTAGACAGATCAGGTAGAGCTGGCGCATGAATGCAGTGGACTGATGGCGGATTAGCTTTTTGGGGAAACTGAATCCTGTGCAGGAGCAGTCAGCCCTCAGGATGCTAGGTGGTACCAAAGGCAAGGAAGTTCTCAGTGGATAGGTGGACATTCTCTGCATGCTCCTGAGTAAATGGAAATACTTGCCAAAGGACATAATGGAGCTGACATTTTCATCTCCCCAGCACCACTATACATGTGTGTCATGTATGTATGTATGTATGAATGTATATGTATGTATATATCTGTGTGCTGTAAATGTAGTGGTTAAACAAATTGAAAATGTTGGAAAGAAGGCATGTACTTCTGAGCTTTGAGTGGCATAAACACACTTGTTTTGTCCAGGAAGAGTCAGCGTGCCTGTGCAAACCCCACTGTTTCTCTTCACTATTAGTAGAGAGCCTCTTATTTTTAGTGGTTCTTGGTCCTGATATATCAACCCAGATTGTGAGGATTTGTGCCAACACTGTGGGGCTGCTGTGTCCTGGCCCTACTGACCCAGCCAGGTCCAAGGTTTACCTCTGCATGATGCTGCTGTTGTACTGAGCATGTCTGTATAGAAAAGACAGCTGTTCTCATTCATTCTTAGGAGACAAACTAGAACACCTACTAAAATAAACGCAGCATCCACTTGTTATTTGTATTTTCTGAACAGCAGGCATGGTTTCTGGAAACAGCCATTTGCATTCAGGAAGTAGGTCTTATTTGTGGTGTGAATCCCCACATAATAATACCTGACACACTCATGACACAGAAATACAGAACTGGTTAAAGTTATGTCAGTCTTGGAAGAATGAGTACTGTAGAATCTGTGTTGGGAAGTAGAGCCATTTCCCCCTATACATTGTTAGCAACAGAGATGAGAGCATCCAGAGGCCAGCGTACAGTTACAACCTCATACTGCATTTACATTGCTTCCACTGGGCATTAGGGGTGAGCACTCATGGAAACATTTATGTTAGCTATATTAGTTTTTTGCTATAATGATAAGACTCCAAGCCTTCACCAGGTACATAACATTTATGTGACTGTAGTTAGTAACAAATAGTATAGTCTAACTTAAAATTTGCATTACTTTACCAAGGTGCAAAAAAAATGCACATTTGACACATTTTGTGTGTTTGTGTGTGTTATATACATATGTGTATGCAGATGCGCATGCTCATGTATGCACACAGAAGTCAGGGAAGGATTTTGAGTGTCCTGTCATGTAACACTCTACCTTAGTCCTTTAAGTAGGGGCCTCTCAGACTGGTGCTAAGGTGACCCTCCTGTCTGGCCACTGGGATTACAGGTGTCTGTTGCCACGTCTGGCACTTGACATGGCTATAGGGATTTGAACTCGGGGTCATATGCTTGCAAGTGCTCTTCCTCTGAGAGCTATGCCCCACCCACACGCTTCAGTGTTTGAATGTGGTGTTTCTATGGGCTAACATGCAGTGTAATGCCGGGCAGCAGGGAACCACAGTCCTAGCCTGCCACATTCTTATGTTGCTTGTTAAATAAATTCTGAAGGGGAGTTTGTGTTCATAAATGTCAGTGAATTAGTACAATCTAGAAGTCAACAGCAATGGGTTGAAACATGTGTCCTGATTTAAACTGTAGTAATCAGTCAGCTATGGGCTATGTAAGAGCCAGTAACAATGTCCACTGTAGATAGCCAGCAGGGGGAGCCTTCTACTCATGGCCAATGTTTTGAGATAAATTGGTTGTCTCTTGCTCAGAGCCAGGCTACTGTAGTGAAAGAATGCTTGAATCTAAGTGTGTGTGTGTGTGTGTGTGTGTGTGTGTGTGTGTGTGTGTTTTATGACTGACGTGGGATTCTGACACTTGTGTGGTCACCTCGATTGTCTGTCTGGGAGCTTACCTTATCTCTCCATGCACATGGGACTGACAGCCAGCCGTGTAAGCAGCCTGGCACATCTTTTATAGTCTGCAGTGAAAACAAACCATGGACTCCTGTCAGTTTCCTGCACAATATTAAAATTAAGCATAGGCTGACTTTTTGCAAGTATATAAAGTGTTCTAACCACCATTTTTAAAAAAATATTCTGAAGTCCCTAGAAGCAATAGAGTTTGTTACTTGAAATTGTGAGCTCTAAGTTGCTTACTTACTTCAGGGGGAAATTGGCATTACAAGCAGAAATCAGATAAGGGCTACAGAGACGACAGACACAGCATCCTCGGAAGTGTGGCTGACAGAGTCACGGAAATGCCCCTACTGTTGCTTCTAGTGAGATAGGCTCTTAACATGCCTTTGTGTGAACTCTCTTGCAGACTGCATGCAGACAAAGTCTCCACCTGAGATGAGGCTTACAGACTTTTGCCATGATATTAAAAAGAAAGAGGGTCAAAAGGAGCAAGGCAGACTGGATCCAGTTAGGAGGCTATGCGAGAAACAGAGGCAGGAGGATAAGAAGTTCAATACTAGCCTGGGCTATGGAATGAATTTGAGGCCACCTTGAGCAACTTAACAAGAACAATGTCCCAAAAAAGTAAAAAAATAAGAGATGGAGGTGGGTATAGCTCACTGATAAGTGCCTGGGGGAGGCTCTAGACTCAATTATCAATGATGAAGAAAAAGATGAATAAAAAAAATTAAAAGCAGGTTTTCAAGCGTAGGCTGGAAAAGAAAAGTAATATTTCAAGCAAAGCCTGGTGTTCACAGTTGCTCCCTGTGACCCCACAGTTCATTCTTCTGCGCCGTCAAAACCATAGAGGGAGTTCAGTTCCCACAGCTCTAGCAGAGTCTCCTCAGGACAAAATTCTGTGAAAAGCTTCAGTAATTTATGGTCCGCTAAAGTTTATTTCTCAGAATTAGCAAAACTCCTCCAAAGGGGAGGCTTTCATCCTCGATGGAGAACCAAATGAGTGACAAATATTCACACGGTCCCCACAAGTCAGCTTCTACATGTGTGTTAGGCTCAGAGAGGGAAAACAGCCTAACCTGCTCATGATTGGTCACCTAGACTTGTGCTTTATTGCTCCTCCACAGTTTTTGAAATGTAGTTTTCCTGAATAGATTCTGTACCAGGGTGGAGTGGATTTTGAGCTCAGGAGTGAGCGAACAAACTGTACATGCTTCCATTTGTAATCTGCTCAGAGACTCCAGTGTTCCCATCTCACTCAGTCCAAGTCCCCAGCAATGCTCCTCCACCAGTGATGGACATGGAAAGCAGAGCACATTCTGCTTATCAGGAATAAGAGAGCTTTGGTTCTTCCCTCCACCAAGTTCTGGCTGCCCAGGAAGGCTGGGCTCTATGGTCCATATCAACTCTAGCACCCCAGGACTTCTGCGAGTTTCTGAACATCCTAAAGCATCCTAGAAGAGCTATCATTCTTTTCTTTATGGAAAAAGACATGGGTGTAACTAATTGTCTCAAAGCACAAATGTGTCAACATTCCACTTCTGGGGACACAGCTTAAGCTGTGACCTGAGTCATTCTATGTTATCACCCAAGGATGCAGCAATGTGGAGCATGACAACATGGGAGAAGCCTGAAGAGAATTTGCAGGGTGGAGCATGAGGCTTGAGCCTGGACTTTTGATATCTCCAGCACAAGCAATTTAAATTCTGTCTCCTAATCTCTAAGTGAATGGGTTGGAATGCTAGGTCATGCTCAAATTTAGAATCTAGAATCATGTTATTGTATTGTATGATACATTTATTACAAAATAGATTCACACTTAAACAATAAAAAGATTCTGAGTCCCCAAGAAGCAAGGTAGTAATTCTCAAACAGAAGATAGCTTCATTGCACAAGAAAGCAGGGGAGATAAGGATGCAAGGGGTCCACATGGCATGTTCACATGAAAAACCAGCTTCTACAGGAAGCATGTTTGCTCATCTTGGGCTACAGGCCTGACCATGTCTGGAACATGCTAGTAAGACCACCTTGCTGGGTCAAGACCCACGGATATGATGCCATGAACCTACCTAGCAATGTCCCTCATACAGAAGCAGTCTGTAAATGACGGGCATCATTTTTTCAGAGAAGCTCTGCTGCCTAAACAGAGAAATTCCTACTCCATGTCTGTGTCAAGCAGGGAAGGCTACTTCAGTCTCTTTAGCCTCTCTCAAAGCAGCCAGGCAGATCCTGGTGTGTCTGGATGGCTTCCCCCCTGTGAAAATCATCTCATTTTTTAAAAAAATGGTTTTATGAAGAGTGCAAGGAGTCATTTTGGAGAAGTGAAATATACTGCAGCAGATAAACAGATGAATCATGTTGAAAATGAAAAGAAATGGAAAAGGCAGACGTATGAGGAATGGGCCAATGGACGAGCCCTGTGTCTCTGAGCTGAAGGGGGACAGCCAGAAGAGCAGCTTTTAGAAGAGCAAATCAAATTCTTGAGTGATGAGGGTTTTATTACTAATGGAAAGAAAACAGCACTGGTCAGAGCAGTGGGGATGGTCAAACTATGTTTGATGGGAAAACTGCAGGCCAACCAGACTGTTTTGTACCCCAACACTCTGACCACCGGTAGACACCTGAGCATCTCTCACCTAGCCTGTGTGGTGGCCAATAAACTAGAATATGGATTCTGAGCCAGAATTCATAACACAATGGGAATGTGAGTGAAAGGAAGGGTTTGGACGGGCTATCACGGGGTAAATACTTTCCAATGGTACTGGTTGTTGCAGAGTTGAAACCATCTGCTCCAATGTCTAGGCACCCTGCCCCAATCCAGTCAGGCAGGGACACGCAGGCCCCCGCACCTGTCAAAAGGCAGAGCTGCTGCCCTGCAAAGGAACAGTGGAGCGCCATTTGCCTGCTGGATGCTCACTTACATGCAGGGATGGTGCAGTCTCGCGTGTTGTGGTAAAGTCTGTGAAAGTGCTTGCTGCACTTCGGACTGAAATAAAGAGGACCTGGAACACAGAGGAAGAAAGTCACGAAGACTCAGGGCAAAAAAGGAGCAGGGAGGGCAGAGGAGTGAAGGGAACACACACCTGTGAGATGTTTCAGAAACTTGTCCTTCATCCTTAGATCTCGAGGAACAATCTCTACGAGGAGTGAGAAATCGTATTACTCGAACAAAGCACCTACTAAGTGTGATGCTAAGTAAGCAGGGGGGAAGCTTTTGAGAACGGCATCATCCACACTACAGTGCCCTGGATAAAACAGGAGAACACTGGCTAGCTGCACATCCTACCATGTGGACGCTTAGATCAGGACATGATTTTTGTCAAGCAGTATTAACTACTCATAAAGCTCCAACATTACCAGTCTGTTCTCCCTGGATATGACAAGAGTCACAGGCCCTAAAATTATAGGATTGGAAAAAAAAATGATTTCGGGTAGGTTCCAATGGATGAATCACTTGTATGCAACTTTAAAGAACTTTGAAATCAAATTCCGCAGAATTTAAAAATTCTAGAAACAAGCCTGAACCTTTAAAACAAAACAAAAATTATGTTTTTGAACACTAGACATTATAGGTAATTTTTTAATGGTCAAATTTCTTTACAATTATCTGATAGTGAGGCTGGTATGAACATCTGGAAATGTACATCACCTTGGTTTATAAGGCAAAGAAGGGCCCCTAAGGAAAGGGTTTTTTTACACACCAATTCATTGTCCTTGGCACCTGGTCCCCAGCGATGGTTCCCTGTTTGTTTGTTTCCCCCCGAGTTTGGCTATTCTTTTTGCTTTGTTTTCAGACTCTGAAACCATTTTCTAAGTCTCTATCACACATGAGGCCAATAACTTCTCTATGATTGTGTAATGTCACGTTTTATTTTACCAGAAATATTGTTCTCCTCTTTCCTAATAGCTGAAGGGAGACCCTGACACTGAGTCCTTTTTGAGGGAGGTGGAGACTACTCCCTAAGGCCTTTCTTCATGTACTCCTTCCTTGAGTCAGTTCACACAAAAGTGACCCCATCATATTTGACCTAATTGTGTCATGAAAGCATTAAAAGCTTGCATGCTTCCCTGAGAAGTTCCCATGGGCCACTCTGGGAAGCGCTCCACCAGGGAAGCTCTGGCCATTTTCCCTCTGCTGGAGATGATGGGCTGGAAAGAGCAGAGTGTCCTGAACTGGGCACCAGCACATTTTAGCAGGGGATTGGGATTGTTATTGTAGAGACTCTCACACATGCTCTTGTTTCTGCCAGTTTCCTTTTTCTTGAGAAACAATCAAAACAAAACACACACAAAAAAGTCCCTCAGTTAAAAAAAATTAAATTGATTCATCTTTAAAACTGTGTTTCTAAAAAATAATTCTGTTTAAGGAAATACTAATACAACGTGACTTTCGGATATGGAAGGTAGCCCTTTCGTCCACACTGCCAAGACCCACTTTTTGCTCCTCAGTTCACATTGTGGCTAGAACTCTTCCAGGACCCACAATGACAGGACCTCCCTCTTTCTTTTTTCTTCCGGTCTACACTGCTGGACTCTCAGGCATCCTTGGTTTCTCGGGTCCATCTTGCCAAGACTCTCTTTCTCTCAGTCTCTGTCTATCAGGTCTGCGTTGCCAGGACCTCATCCCTTCAAGTCCCCTTGCTCCACCTTGTTCAATCACTCTCTACCAAAGCACTCAGCCGTCACCCACTCTGCCCTCTCTGGTCTATACTGCTAAGATACTCACTTTCAGGTTCTTGTAGTCTCCATTGCCTGTATCCTCATCCACCCCCCACCCCACTGACCCATATGGTCACAGCTCAATCTCACTAACTTTCTGTCCCTTGTGGTCTAACCTGGTCCTCAGACTCACAGGGTTGGGGCTCCCTTTTCCACACTCTTTCTATCCTCATAGATCTACACTGCCAGACACTCACCACTTTCTGCCTTTCAAATCTACGATGCCAGAACCCTCCCTTACTTTATTTCGTATTATGGTCTACACTGCTGAGCTCATGTCTACACTGAGTAACACTCACCCACTCTCTGCTCCTCTGGGTCTGCCCCATAATCCGTGGCCTCCCTGCGGCCCAGGGCAAAGTCGGTCTCGCCAAGGAGCTGCAGCCTCTTGTTGTCTCCAGTGTGGAATTTCTTCAGCTCCTGGACCAGCTCAACAAGCAACCTCAGCAGTGTCTGCCGGTCTGCAGGCCCCCGGGGCTGCGCGCGTCCCCGGTCCCCCACCATGCTCAGCAGCAACAGCACAAGGAGCAGCGGGCGCCCTGACACGCGCATGGCCCCGGTGGCCTGCGTTGCGGGTCTTGGGACCCGCCGCCCCACCAGCCGGAGTCCAAGTTTCCCGCACGCGGAGACCGCGCCGCCGCACAACTTTCTTTCACCGCGGGAACCGCGCGCGGGGGCTTGGACACTTCTCCAAGATCGGAGGCCACAGGTGCAGCCCGGGATCGGGTCTGGAGCTGCGGAGCAGGAGGGCCACCCTGGACTGGAGAGGCAAGGGCACCTGCCAGCTGTGGGTGCCGCACTGCCCTCGGGCACCTGCGCCGACACAGTGGGTCCCACGTTGCCCTCGGGCACCCGAGCCCACCCCGTAGGTTCCACGCCTGCCGCGCTCCTCGGTCCCCCCAGTTCCGACACTACTTCAGGAGCTCCAGCTCCACTTGTCCAGCGCAGGGACACAGGACGCACGGCTCCTACGGGGACAGCGCAGACCCTGCTGCTCCGAGTCCCGCTGTCCTCGGGCGCTTCTTATTCCCGCGACCGCCGACGTCAGGCGGGTCCCCCGGGTTCCGAGCGCCGCTTTAATTAGAACCACGGAGCGCTGCGCCGGGGCGCGGATATTCGTCAGGCCCCTCCGCCTCTCGCTCTCTCATCCCCTCCCCCGTCCCCTCCGGGCCCAGTCTTCAGTCTCCGCCCCTCCCTCACGTCTCCACCCGCGTCTGGTCTCCCCCTCTCTCGTCCTTCCTCTGCCTCTCCTGTCTCCCTCTCCCGCAGTCTGTTTCCCTCCGTTCCTGTCACAAGTGACAGGATGAGCAGAAATGCATTTACCGGGAACTGGAATGTGTTTCTGTCTAAATGTAGATCTTGGGCTATTTAAAAGGAGCTGCTTGATTGCCTCGACATTGAGTGTCATCTAGAGTCTGGACTTTTCCAAGGAGGGTTCTGCCTGACACCGGCAGGTTTCAGGGTCTGAGGAAGACGTTGGGAGCGCCTTGCACTTGGAGGGACCCAAACAGCCTGCGAAGGTCCTTGGAGTAGGGACACTGCTGGACCACGGGTCGGCCCCAGAGCTCTTGCCACTCAAGCTGCATCTTTAAGAAAGTTTGCTCTTTTGGATATAGCCAGGCACATTTGCAAGGGCACAGCAATTTACTTGCTTGATTTTTTTTTCTTGTGATAAGTATTACCAACTGCACAGTTTCCCATTTCGTTGGTGCTTTCTGGGCAGGAGCTGGACGTCCTCCAAGTCAGCGATCAAATCGGGAAAGGTGTTCTTAGAACAACATCAGAAAGGGAGAAGGCAAGCATTAAAAGCCCTGCTCTTTAACCTGCTGTTGCGAAGATCCAGTGCTTTGCAAGCGCTCACCTGCTTTGGCCAGGGGTGAGGAAGGGATCACTCTGTGCCAAGCTCCTGTTCTGCAGGGATCCTGACGCTCTAATTCTGTCTCCTCTTTCCTCCACCTTCTCCTTCCCTCACTGAATCTGTTGCTCTAGAAGATCAGGTGCCTGATAGAGTGGGATGAGTAGCTATGGGGGACCCTAAATTGTGGCCCCTTGGGTGGTGTGTCCATCTTTAAAAAGAAGCGCTTTGATTTCCCAGTATGTGGTATTTAGTTATAGTTTCCCCAGTGCGTTTAGTTGGGCTGCATGCAATATAGCTGAAGTGCATAGGTTCCTCCTGAAATTTATGCAAGACAAAGTAAAATTTTACGAGCAACAGATCTTAAGCAGATAAGAGGAGACATTTCTTTCTTTCCTCTCTCCGTGTATAGAGGGATATAAAGTTCCTCTGGTAACAGCTTTCCTCCGCCGCAGGTCAGCATCCGCCTAGTACTTCGCTATCTGCAGATCTCTGCACCACTGATCACAAGGCAATGGAAACTCACAAAGCGTCTAGGTTATTGTGATTATATTTCGTTTAATCACATCTATTTTAGACTTACCTAGACCTGTTTAAAACAGAGTTTCACAGAATCAAAGGCTTCAATTTTAAAGACAAAACAAAGCAAAACAACAACGGAGCAGAATCCACCCCTTCAAACCCCACTAGCGCAGCAAGCCTTGTCAGTGATGAATATTATCCTTTTGTCTTTTCCTGGTTGTCAGCGAGAAAAATGGGTTCCTTGTGGGAACCTTCTTATCACCCAACTGTATTGTGCCTAACTCAGTGTACAGCATAGCTAAATGCACAAACAAAGAGAAAATGTGTGTTTGGTTGGTTCTTGGACAAGAAATATGATAGACAAAGCTCAGATAAGTCACATGTTTGTTCAGCCTTGCAAAGTTCTATGTAAAATGTCTCCAAGTATCCATTCATACAATATGAACATTTCCAGCTTTAGACATTTACTTGAAAGATTGTATTAATTATTAGTGTTTGCTCAACTTTCATACTATATTTTTAGGATGAATTCTGTGGAGTCCTCTGCTTTCCAGAATTGTGTATGTTTTTAGTTTCTCAGTAGCCAAAGCTGATCACAGGACGATACATGCAAGTTCACAAGGACCTTGAAGGTAGATACTGGAATATTGCTTGGTCACTCCAATTCTTTTTACATGAAGTGAGCCTTAGTGGTTGTCCCTAATCTAAAACCATATAATTATGTGATGTTATAAAACTTCAACAACAAAACCAACTTCTCACAAAAAGCTGGAGGTAATGCACCCAAAGTCATTTTTAGCTTACAATCTATGGGGGGAATAAAAGTTATTAAAGTGAAATAATTTCTTCCTTTACTAAATGAGCAACTGCTACTGTCAAGGATTTCATAAACTAGAAAGAGAAAATTAGCAAGAAACTATATTCTAGGTTGTCTTAGTTTACTATTCTATTGCCATCATAAAGACCATGATTAAAAGCAACTTGGGGAAAAAGAGTTTATTTAGCTTATACATCCCTAGTCACAGTCAACTGAGGGAAACCAAGGCAGGAACTCAAGACAGAAATCAGGAGGCAGGAAATGAAGCAGAGGCCACAGAGGAGTGCTGCTTACTGTCCTGCTCTCTATGACTTGTTCAGCCTTGTAGGCAGAAGTTTCTTTCCCACCATCCAGTTCCCAAATAGCTCACACAGGGACTCAATATTAATTATAAATGCTTTGCCAATAGCTCAGGCTTATTGCTAGCTAACTCTTATATTTTCAGTTAACCCATATTTTTAATCTACACTTTGCTACATGGCTTGGTACCTTTTCTCAGTAGAGCATGTCCATCTTGCTTCTCTCTGCATTTGCTTGAGACTCCTGATTCTGCCCCTCTTCATCCCAGCAATCTCAGTTTGGCTCTTTTGCCTAACCTTATCCTGCCAAGCTATTGACCAGTCAGCTTCTTTATTAAATCAAGCATAGCAACATATGTTCCCACAGTGTAAAGGAAAATTCTTTTTTTTTTTTTGATTTTTCGAGACAGGGTTTCTCCGTAGCTTTTGGTTCCTGTCCTGGAACTAGCTCTTGTAGACCAGGCTGGCCTCAAACTCACAGAGATCCGCCTGCCTCTGCCTCCCTAGTGCTGGGATTAAAGGCGTGCGCCACCACCGCCCGGCTAAAGGAAAATTCTATACAGCCTGTTTTTTTTTTTTTTTTTTTTTTTTTTTTTTTTTTTTTTTAATAAAGCTCAGGACCACCTGCCCAGACAGGCTGTAAAGGAAAATTCTATACAGCCTGTTTTTTTTTTTTTAAATAAAGCTCAGGACCACCTGCCCAGGAGTGACACTATCCCCAATGGACTGACCCCTTCCATATTAATCATAAATCAAAAGAGTTGCATTCAGAATTGCCTACAGACAATCTGAAAAGGGTGTTTTCTCAATTGAGGGGGTCTCTTTCCTGGATAACTCTTAAGTTGTGTCAAGCTGACAAAAAAAATTCAACCAACTCATAGGTCTATTGGGAGGATTGTTTCTTTTGATAGATTTGAGCTAATTTACTTGTGGAGAAAATTACAATATATGATGGAAAGTAAACAATAAAGAGGTAAAAGTAGTATATAATTCTGCCTTTACTTATATCTATTTCAAGAGACAGGAAAAATATTTTTTAAAATGACAAACAATGTAAATTAAGCTCCAGCATTTAAAAAATGACTTTGCCTGGTCTGTGAAAAGTGCATATTTAATTTTAGATGAATTTTTCTCCCTTGAAACCAAGGATTCTCAAACTGTAGGGAGAGTGTCTCCAAAACCTTGGTGTCTTGCACTTCGGACTCCTTAACCTGCCATTTTACTATGGCAGCAATGGAAATAACTTTGTATGTACACACTAATCTTCAACATCAAAAACCCATCTGTGGTATTAAGGAACATTTGAATAGTTAAAGTGGTCTATAAAAATACCTGAACCAAATGGCTCAGGAATAACAACCTATTAAGAATTTCATCTAAATTCTGCAGAAGGTAAAAGAAAAAAAACCCTGATTAAAAAATAACACATACAGTGAAGTAGTGGAAGGCAGAGACTGGAAAGTGCTACCTAATCCCAGATATCAAACCCCAAAGGGTTTTTTTTTTATAATTAACTACTTTGACAGAGTAGTTACATAGTAGCAACCTCATACATGCTACCTATTCTTCTTATCTACTCTCATTAAGAAGAATATCAGGTTTAGTACTCAGGCCCCCCTTCTCTGGGAGATTGTCTCTCTCCCTTGGCTCCTGGATTTGGGCCTGAGTGGAAATGAAGGGGATGAGTAGAATTTCAGAAGAGCCAGGCCTGTTGTTGGTCCTTTAAACATAGAGACCTAGGGCTACTCTTTCACCACAGGTAGGATTAAATTCAATAGGAATAAAAGGGATTTTGTTAGGACCACTCCCGCCCCATCTCTGAAACCTTAAGCAGCCAAGGAGGAAACCATTACCAAGCCCTATCCAAGTTTAGAAACAGTACCCTTTGGAAACAACGGGGAGGAGTAAACGCTAACTGAGTAACACTCAGATCGGAGATTGTGGGCTTGGCTTTTACTACAGGAGCTGCCTCCTCCATTAGCTGAAGTGAACATATCTGTAGTAAGGACAGAAACGGGGTCCTGCACACTAACAATAAGCTTTGCCCTATACTGCAGCCAGTCTGAGAGTTCAGAATTCATGGTCTCTTGTCTAGTGCATTTTCTTTGAAAAATATGTCTTTTTTTATGTACATGAGTATTTTGCCTGTGTGTGTAGTGCACCATGGGCAGTTTAGAATTCTACTCATTTTAATCATGAAGATTTGCTTATTTTCACACTCTCCTTCCTTCCCGCTCCTTGCTTTTTTATTGACTGGCATCCTAGTCTAATCTTGTCTCTGATCTCTCGCTGACCTCTGCAAGCCAGGTGGGGCTCCCTTGCACTCTGTGTCTCTCCTATCACAGAGCTCAAGTCTCCCCTGCTTTGTTTGCTTTTCCTGGCATGCCCTTAGCTTTTTTTTCTTTTGTGGATGGTGTATGCACATGTCCATGTATGCACACAGAGCATGCACTTGTGTGCACATGTACCTGTGTGCACATGGAGGCTAAAGGACAATGTCACATGTCTTTCTCTATCAATTTTCCCCCTATTTCCCTGGTGCAGGGTCCCTCACTGAACATAGAGTCAGCCGGCAGTCAAAAAGTCCCACTGAGCCTCCTGTCTTTGCCTCTTATCATGCTGGAAGGATAGGAATACGTGACTATGCTTAACTTTTCATTGTAGGTTCTGGGCATTTGAATTCAGGTTGTCATGCTTATGTAATAGTTCCATTGCCCACTGAGTTATTTCCCAGCCCCACTAAAAGTTGTTTTTGGTATCTTTCACTCAACTATTATTCTTTCAACCTGAGAGTACTTGAGCCTTATATAACACGTGTTTAGTTCTTAATCTAAAAATGATTAAGTGTGTTATTGCTATATATTTTTTTCTGAAAGATACAAATAATTACAAAAACAAATATTTCTTGGGCACTATCAGACAGCTTATTATTACTAGACAAAAATGGAGATAATGAAGTTATAAAGAGAAAGTTTTAGCGTGACTTTTGGATAAGTAGTTGGAGAGCACAGCATAGCGGGAGCACCTAAAAGAATCCTGTGGCAGAGCAAAATGGGTCATCTCTGGGGTAGGAGCACAGGGAGATGAAAGGGCTGATGTCCCTCTGTTCCTCTCAAGGACACACTCTTAATGACCCAAGACCTACCCCTCAGTTTCATCTTTCAAAGAAATCACCATTCTCCAATAGTCCCAAGACGTATAGCCATGATCTTTATGGAATGTCTAAGATCTAAATTGTAGCAAATTATGTGCACCCATGGTTCCCAAAGTTTCACAACCATCTCACAAATGAACAATCTGTTTGGTCTCTGTAGAAATTTCCCTTCAAGACTGAAGACAACTCAGCTGTTAGCCCCCATAAAAGTGAAAGAGAAGCCATGCCCTCCTGATGCGCAATATCGTAAAAGGCACAGAGTAATCACCTACTACCCGAAGGGAGGAATAAGGAGCAGGATGGAACAAGCTGCAAATGAGACCAAAGCCCAGAAAGCCAAACATTAAATCCCCCAACTCCACATGGGCTCGGGGTAGTGTGACCTCACTCAGGTGCCTATGTGTTGCATTCCCCAGCCCCACTCCGTTCAACTCTACTTTGCCCCTGTAGCTTGCTTTAGCAGATACTCAACCTTCCAGGCATCTCTAACTTCCCGGGGTCTCTGTTATAAATTTCATTCTTACATCTCCACAGTTCACCATGTGAGGAAGCCCATATAATGCCTGACCTCAGGCTTTCCTTGGAAATCTCAGCGAAAACTACGACCATGACTCTCGCACCCTGTGTGCCTGAAAAATAGGTGCCATGGAGGTAACACCAAAGGCTGACACCAGATGAGCTGGACGTGAGATCTCTTCAACAACAGTTGCAATGGTTTTTACTGCCTGGACACAACTGTCCAGACACAATGGGCATGTAGGGTATCCTAATTCTCTTATGAAAAGGTTCTACCTCCTAAACCCTTTTGAATTTCTGTATTTCCCTGTCTATGGTGGTTGAAGTCTTGCTGACTCCTGAGATATACTCAGCACATTTTCCTAGTATACAGGTGGAAAACTTTTGATTTTCTTTTCTTTCTTTCTTTCTTTCTTTCTTCTTCTTCTTCTTCTTCTTCTTCTTCTTCTTCTTCTTCTTATCTCTCTCTCTCTCTCTCTCTCTCTCTCTCTCTCTCTCTCTCTCTTGCTTTCTCTCTCTGGTTTTTCAAGACAAGGTTTCTCTGTGTAACAGCCCTGGATGTTTTGGAACTCATTCTGTAGACCAGAGTGGCCTCGAACTCACAGAGATCCACCTGCTTATGCCTCCTGAGTGCTGAGATTAAAGGCGTGTGTCACCAATGCCCTGCTTGACTTAATTTTCTTTGGTGTTAGAAAGAAAACTCTTCTACTGTGTCCCTTTTCTCATAAAACTGTGATGAGATTTGCCCTGTCCCTTGTGGCTTCTGATTCTCACTATTAATTTGGCTAAAAGTGTCAGCCTCAGGGTCACGAATGCCGAGAAAGCTTGAATTTTCTCCTAGCAGATAACTGAGTCCCTTACATGTAAGGCCGGCCTTCCACAAACCCTCAAGACAGGGACAGAATTCAACCGAATTCTTTGCCATATGACTTCCAAATATCTTCATTGCCTTGAGAACCCTCACCTATTTAACCTTTCCTGTCTGCATCCCTGTTATCGTAACCATCTTTTGGGTCCATGTATGCTTCGGAAACTCACTCATTTCTTTTAGGACTTTATTTGTAGCATGTCCTTACTACTTTATAATTTCCCTGAGTGTCTGTTGTAATGTCTCCTCTTTCATCTCTAATTATATATAATTCAGCACTTCTCTTTCTTCTGGTTATTTTTAACCAAAGGTTGGTCAATCTTGTTAATTGTTCCAAAGAACCAAAACTCTTCATTGATTCTTTGTATTCCCAAAAACTCTTATTAAGTTCTACTTACAGCATTCAACATCATCAGATAGAGTCAAGTATCCATTTTCTAGGCATCCCTCAGTCCATCAAGTTTACAACCAAGATTAATAATCATAAGCACATGTGCCATGAAAACCAGTATTGCCAAAATATGAAGATAATTTGAAATAGACCATTTCCTTTGAAGTCATGCAATCACACAGCAAAGACTGAGGAACTATATTTTAATAAAAGTTCTTGTGTTTTATTTGAACTGCTTTCGAAATCCTTGTAGGAAAAAGGATATTCAATATTCTCTGTGATAGCAGGGAATTATTTATATTAGCATGGAGGTCAGATAGAGGAAACTACATAATAAAGCTCCTAATGTCAGGCCTGAGACCTCAGAGTTATAGAAATATGAGTTGAAAAGGCAGAAAGGGAGTCAGTAGGAAAGAGAGGGAGGATACGTTTTACATCAGCATTTATAGTATAAGAGGCCATGCCCAAAGGGACTGGTAACTTAAAGGCTACTGGCTGAAGGAATTCCTACAGCATGTAGCAATAAGTAAGTAGAAGTAATTTTTAACACTGGATATGGAGTTTTTACAAGGGCTGTTATTCTCTTGGGAGTTTATGAGTGTAACATTTCCGTCATATCCAGCAGACACTATCTCAGAGAGTTATTTCCAGTTCGTAGGCTCTCACAGTCTTTCTGCCCCCTCTTCCACAATCTTCCCTGAGCTGTAGGTGCAGGGGTTGGGTTGTAAAAGTCCATTTGGCAATAGGCACTTGTTCTCTGCATTTTAGCCAGGTGTGGATCTCTGTAATAAGCCTCTGTCTGCTGCAAAAAGAAACTCCTTTGATGAGGGGTAAGAACATATCTATAGTTATAAGATCTATCTGTATTTATTCTTATAACTAAATTATCTATAGTTAGAAGAATAAATCTACTGACTTCACTGTCTCTGCTTTGATATTGGGTCTGGATTCCTTAGTTAGGCTGTTACATGGCCAATACAATGAAGTGTAGAGAGAAGCAATACTTGATATTGATTGATGTAGTTTTATAGGTTTTTCCTATCAAATCATGAAGATGAAACAGTTTCCAAGGGACCAATTTTGCTAAAATTAATCTATAGGTTCTACTTAAAATGATTAACAACTTCTCTTACTACTGATGATTGTGTTCTTGCCCAGTATTGATGAAGATTTCTAAAGACAAATTTCATATAATTTTCATCTAGTATGAAGAAATTCTGTTTTTTTCCCTAGCAGGTTGAACCCGGAGAGTTATGGAAAATAATGAAAAAACTTATAGCCATTCCAAAGCTATAACCTATACGAAGTCAGTGTTTTTCTGTAATTTCTCTGTATACGAAGTGAAAGCTCTTTACGTGTTTGACATTTATTTGAACTCATATGATTAGTTCATTTGTAAAAGAATAGTTCCTCATGTTGAGTGGGCAATTATAATTTCGTTCATCTTTTCGAATATACGGCTGTTGAGAAACTGCTGTATTAAATGTCAGTGTCAACTCTATCAAGTTTAGGGACATTTAGACACAGAGGAAAGACAAAATAAGCTGTCAGTTTGGAACCTATGACATTCCACTGAGATGACGGCCAGCTCCACACAATGCTGTTTTGCTGAGCTGGCTTTGAGGATATGCCTGCAATTACCTATACGTATCCCTGGGAGTACTGGTGAATTTTAAGCTGGCATGGATTTAAATGTGCTAAGGATGTTTGTTATTTAAAGAACCCATGGGTAACTCACTTTTAAAGTAAATAAGCATTTAATTAGGGAAGTTGCTATCTTCTTTTCCTTTTTAAAGGAACCTATAGAAATTGTATGTCACTTTGTAGAAATGGACTTCTAAAACAAGTTGTGGGTATTTGAGAATTATTTTTATTTCACATTTTTATTTTACGTCCTCTATTATACAATGTCATAGATATTCAGATTTAAGATTTGTTCCTGACTGACAAGAACAGAGATGTTCTGTTTAGTACCATTGGCTCTGCTTTTCCAAATCTCCTCTAGAAAGAGCAAACTTCAACTGAACCTAGGCTTTGAGAAAAATGAGCTCCTTGGTTACACAGGGAGAATTCTTATAATTGACACCATGTCCTATCCATTTCTTGGGGTCAAGAACAGAGTTTTATGCTGTATGCTTTCTTTCTCATACATGCATTTTTTTTTCAAAAGTACTAACATACTGGAAAGAACAAATAAGCGGGTTTCTAACAGGGCTCCACCAACACGTGCCTGCCTGAAGATTTTTTTTTGTTAAAACTTCTCATTTCTCCAGAATTCTCTTGAAGTTTGGGTGTTCCTGATGTTGGAGATGAGAATGAGAGTCTCAGGATTAGCAGGTTAGGAATGAAATCTTTGCCTTGATTAGACTCCCTTCGTGAACTGAACTTTGGTTTCAATAATGCTTTCGTGATTTTAGGTATATTAAAGGCAGAAGACTTATTTAGGTCATTTAAAATAAGTCAGACTACTCTGAAAAAAGAAAATGGTCATTGGTTCTGGTTATGGTAAAGATTTAGCTCCTTCACTGGAATGAGCTCCCATGGTCCAAGTGAGCAGAAGGAGGGAGAACATGAGCAAGGAAGTCAGGACTGCAAGGGGTGCACCCACCCACTGAGACGGTGAGGCTGATCTAAGGAGCTCACCAAAGCAAGCTGGACTGGAACTGATGGAACGTATGATCAAACCGGACTCTCTGAACGTGTTGGACAAGGAGGGCTGATTGAGAAGCCAAGGACAATGGCACTGGGTTTTGATCCTACTGCATGTAGTGACTTTGTGGGAGCCTAGTCTGTTTGGATGCTCACCTTCCTAGACCTGGATGGAGGGGGGAGGACCTTGGACTTTCCACAGGGCAGGGAGTCCTGACTACTCTTTGGACTGGAGAGAGAGGGAGAGAGGGATGGGGGAAGGGGAGGGAAATAGGAGGAGGGGAAGAGGTGGAAATTTTTAAGTAAAAATAAATCAAAACAAGAAAAGAAAAAAAAATTTAGCTCCTTGACCACTCACCAACTCTATTACCTGTTATTGCCAAATGTAATGTTTTTCTCTTCCTTGGTTTTCTAATGCCCTATTGAGGATTTTATATTATATACAACTCATTTACATTTAATTGAGTCAATATTAGCCATATGCATTTCCTTCCTCCTCCCATCTGCATCTCTTTTTCATATTTTTATTTTTAAGGCTGAAAATTAATGCATTCTGTTCAAACCACGGAATCTGTAGTTTAGGCAATAAATGATCTTAAAGTTAGAAATAAATGATATCGCTATGGCTTTTGTGACAAGCAACAGAAAACTCAAAAGTGATTTATAGTTACACATAAAATACTTATGTGTGCTATAGACTCACATATACATGGTGTCCAGAGGTGAGAGCCCCTAAAACTACCCTTGCCAACCTGTGGATCACAGATTCAAAGATTGGACAGAATATGTGCTTTCCCCACCTTGATGTAGAAAGTCTTGATTCTTAGCCAACAGTCTCTGGTAGGTACCACAGAGTCTGCAGCAGGGTGCTTCTAGTTTTGTGAGTAATTGAGATGGACTCCAGGCTTACTGGATAGAAAGGAGAGGCTCTTGCAGTCTGACTGAGCAGATGGGAAAAGAGAATGGGTAAATTGGAGAGTTTCTATCTTTGCTTTGCTTAAATGAACAGGGGCATTGAAGGTTGAGTGTCTAGGACACTCGGTTCAGTGCTGATTCCACCAATTGGTATTGTGTAATGTGAGTCTTCAAATATGTTGTCAACAACATAAATGTTTTCTTAAATATATTTAATATTTTTTCTTTTCCCCCGTCTTCTCTTTTTCCTTTCTTCCCTCTCCCCCTCCTCACTTGCTGTTACCAAGGAAATCAGGGTTTTCTGGAATTTGAGTTTTCCTAATAAAAGAGCTCATAAACATACTTGCAAGGAAGGAAGCTCAACAATTTTATTAAGAGTTTGAGAAACAAACAAAAATAAACAAACAAAAAAGACATAATGCTGTAAATTTATGCATCTTCCAGGAGGAGGGAGAAAGAGAGAAAGTCATGGCTTTAAAATTTGGCATAGAAATCAGAAACAGAGTGAGGAAACCCTGGATCTCAAAAAAAAAAAGTGTTTAGGGTTTGGTCAGTATCTGTAAAAGGGATGGACACACTTAGTCCTGGCTGCAGAACTGAGTTCAGAGGGTACCAAGTTCTAGGCTCTAGAGAGTTTATTAAGAATGGAAAAGCACTTCTGAGAGTGAGAAACAATTAGGGGAAAGAACAGACAACATCAGGCCTTAAAGGTGTATGTTATCTATTGTACATTTGTATAGCATCTGCCTGTAATGCGTGTTTCTGGGAATTTTTCTGTCTCCTATACAAGGCTTGAGTGAAGGAGGACTTCCACTCCGTCTCTATAAACTGCCTTCTTTCATAGGGAAATCTTGCTTTTCAGTCTCCAGGTCTTACTCTTCTGCCATGCTTGGTCCCCGTTTTCGTAGTTTCCTCCTTCTGATATAGGTGGCCCAAGCTGGCCTTAAATTGTTGATCCTCTTATCTCTCCACCCCCTCTTGAAAACCATGCTTATGAGCAGGAACCACATTACTTAGTTCCTGGTTGTTTTGATCCAAAGTGACCCAGTTTTTCAGGGTAACTGCTATTGAATAAGGGTAAATATATAGTGATTCAATGGGCCATCAACTATAAGGTCATCAACTATGAGGCCATCAACTACGAGGCCATAAACTATGAGGTCATCAACTGTGAGGTCATCAACTGTAGGCCATCAACTGTGAAGTCATCAACTGTGAGGCCATCAACTATGAGGTCATCAACTATGAGGTCATCAACTGTGAGGTCATCAACTATGAGGTCATCAACTGTGAGGTCATCAACTGTGAGGTCATCAACTGTAGGCCATCAACTGTAGGCCATCAACTGTGAAGTCATCAACTGTGAGGCCATCAACTATGAGGTCATCAACTATGAGGTCATCAACTGTGAGGTCATCAACTATGAGGTGCCTTATGTGATGTGTAAGATGCTCTGCTTTCCCAAAGATGTTACAATGATAATCTGTCGGTTTGTGGCTCTGTTAAGTGAAACAAATCCATATTAGGGTTTGATTCTTTGGATAACCATGAGACTTCAATCTGTAGATTTTACAGCAAGTTCTTCCTCCATTGTATTGCTTTTCATTCCTTACATCCACCTATCAGTATGTATAATTATTTATTGTGTTGTCTCTGTAGCTAACAATAAAATGTACTTAAGAGAGAACACGATAAGATACAATATTTCTCTTCCATCTTGGCAGATAACATCAGTTAAGGGAAAAATATGGTTTAACTTAGGAGAAACAGTTTGAATTATATAGACTAAGTCAAGCACCTCACCTCTTGTCTCCTATATTCAGAAAGTATCTCCTGGGAGCTTGAGGCATACCTTGTCATTATCTTCTCATTTCTACCCTTTCATGTTTGCCAAACATGAACTTCTAAATACCTCATAATTTTTTTAAGTAAACAGAATTTATTTATCCTGTCAAAGGATTTCATACTTATCTAAAGATCAGTATTCTCTTTGTCAGTATGACTTAAGATGGATAGGAATTCACATTGGAGGAGACTGACCATTAATTGATAAGCACGTGCAAGATTCATCTTGAAGATTAAATCCCCTCTGTCAGTGACTTCAGAGAGCATTCAGATTAGAAAGCTAGAAAGTGTGTAATCACTTGCAGTAATAATTGATTTGATGTAGCTCTTTGTGTGTGACAGGCTGACAGAGTTCTTTGGAAATATGACTACAGTGCTTTATGGCCAATAGTCTCCAAAGGCATTTTGTTCTCAGCTGGAACTGACCCTCATGCAGACAGCGAAAGAACATGTTTTCTTACAGGTGGATTAGACGCCACAAGTGTTAGCCTTAAGAATTGATCAGCTATGTGATATCAAAAGTATAATTATTAACTTATTAATAAGAAGTCTTAACTTTTAAAAAAATCTCAGTGTAAACAACAGTATCTCACTCTCTAGGTCCTCTACACTGTGCAAATCCCCAGCCCCTCCCCCACCTTCCTTAGCTTCTCTAGCCAGCTGCAGCAGGCAAGCTTCTTATATATAGGCTGCTCCAACACTCCCACCCCACCAATCAGACCCTGCAAGCTACAAGTGCTACTCTGTCCCCAAATCCCCATCCACCCCTGAAACCTCAGAAAAACTCTGAAACACAAGCTGCAACTACACAGAGAGGACCAAGAGAGGAACCCTGAAGCACAGCCTGCGGCAGCAGAGAGTGAGCAAAAAGAGCAGTAAACCAAAAGAACAGACCAAGAGAGCAGGCCAGGGGAGCGAGCCAAGAGAGACCTCAGTGGCTCCCTGAGACACAGACAGTGACAGTACAGAGCAGATCAAGAACACTTCCCAAAGACACAGACAGCCACTGTAAGGATTGGACCAAGAGGCAAAGACACTGCCGGCACCAACTGAAAGAAGAGATGGGTAGGCAACAATGTAAGAATTCATTCAACAACCTAAAAAGCAGCATGGTAACACCAAAATCTAGTGGTAATACAACAGGAAGACTTGATCATACTAACACAGAAGAAGCAGAAGAAAATGATCTTAAACGTAACTTTATGAGGAGAACTTTAAAGAGGAAATGAAGTTTTTCTTTAAAAAAATGGGAGGAAAACACAAAAAAACAATGGAAGAAATCAATAAATCTTTCAAAGAAAACAAAAAAAAATCAAAAAGGTGAAGCAAACAGTTCAAGACTTGAAGACTGAAATAGAGGAAACAAAGAAAACACAAACCGAGGGAATTCTGGATATGAAAAATCTGGGTAAATGAATGAGAACTACAGAGGCAAGGATACCCAACAGAATACAAGAGAGGAAAGAGAGAAAATCTGGGTTTGAAGATACTATAGAGGAAATAGATTTATCAGTCAAAGAAAACATTAAATCCAACAAATTCTTAAGAGAAAACATATAGGAAATCTGGGACACTATGAAAAGACCAAACCTAAGAATAATAGGGATAGAAGAAGGAGACAAACTCCAGCTCAAAGGCACAAAAAAATATATTCAACAAAATCATAGAAGAAAACTTTCCTGACCTAAAGAAGGATAGCCCTATGAAGATACAAGAAATTTACAGAACAACTAATAGATAGGAAAAAAAGTCCCCTCAATATATAATATTCAAAATTCAAAACATACAGAATAAAAAAGAATATTAAAAGCTGCAAAAGAAAAAGGTCAAGTAACACTTAAAAGCAGACCTATCAGAATTACACCTGACTTCTCAATGGGAACCATGAAAGCCAGAAGGTCCTGGACAGATGTGCTGCAGACACTAAGAGACCACGGATGCAAGCCCAGACCCCCCCCCCCAAAAAAAAGCTTTAAATCACCATCAATGGAGAAAACAAGATATTCCATGACAAAACCAGATTTAAACAATACCTATCCACAAATTCAGCCGTACAGAAAGTACTAGAAGGAAAACTCCAATCCAAGGAAGCTAACTGCACCCGTGAAAATAGAGGCAACAGATAACCTCACACCAGCAAACCCCAAAGAAGGGAAACACACAAACACTACCATCAATAATAACAGGAATTAACAATCACTTGTCATTAATGTCTCTTAGTATCAATGGACTCAGTTCACCTATAAAAAGACGCAGGCTAAGAAAGTGGATACAAAAGCAGGATCCATCCTTCTGCTGCATAGGAGAAACACACCTCAACCTCAAAGACAGACACTACCTCAAAGTAAAGAATTGGGAAAAGGTTTTAGAATCAAATGGACCTAAGAAACAAGAGGGTGTAGCTATCTTAATATCTAACAAAATAGAATTTAAACTAAAGTCAATCAGATGAGATGGAGAAGGACACTTTATACTCATCACAGGAACAATCCATCAAGATGAAGTCTCAGTTCTGAACATCTATGCCCCAAATATGTGTAACAAGAGCATCCACATATGTGTAAAAAAATCACTAAAGCTTAAATTGCACATCAAATTTGACACACTAATAGTAGGAGACTTCAACATCCCACTCTCTCCAATGGTCAGGTCAACCAGACAGAAACTTAATGGAGAAATAAGAGAACTAACAGATGTCATGACTCAAATGGACTTAACAGACATCTACAGAACATTATACCCAAACACAAAAGAATATAAGTACTTCTCAACACCTCATGGAATCTTCTCTAAAATTGATCACATACTCAGTAACAAAGAAAACCTCAACAGATATAAAAAAGGTTGGAACATCCCATGCTTTTTCAGACCTAGGCCAGCTGGCCTTGGTGAGTTCCCAATAGAACATCCCCATTGTCTTAGTGTGTGGGTGCACCCCTCGTGGTCCTGAGTTCCTTGCTCGTGCTCCGTCTCCTTCTGCTCCTGATTTGGACCTTGAGATTTCTGTCCGGTGCTCCCATGTGGGTCTCTGTCTCTGTCTCCTTTCATCGCCTGATGAAGGTTAATATTCATGAGGATGCCTAAGCATGGGATAAATCCGGACTAGCTGAACATAGCGGACAATGAGGAATACTGAGAATTCAAGAACAATTGCAGTGGGTTTTTGATCCTACTGCACGTACTGGCTTTGTGGGAGCCTAGGCAGTTTGGATGCTCACCTTACGAGACCTGGATAGAGGTGGGCAGTCCTTGGGCTTCCCACAGGTCAGGGAACCCTGATTGCTCTTCGAGCAGATGAGGGAGGGGGACTTGATCGGGGGAGGGGGAGGGAAATGGGAAGCGGTTGCGGGGACGAGGCAGAAATCCTTAATAAATAAATAAATTTAAAAAATAAAAAAAAGGTTGGAATAACCCCCTATGTCTTATCAGATCACCATGGTTTAAAGTTAGAATTCAAACCATAACACTAATTGCAGAAAGCCTATAAACTCATGAAAATTGAACAGTGCTCAAATGAACCACCAAGGTCATTTGGGTCAAGGAAGAAAGAAAGAAAGAAACAAAAGAAAGAAAGAAAGAAAGAAATAAATTAAAGAATTCCTAGAATTCAACAAAAATGAAGGCACAACATACCCAAACCTATGGGACACTATGAAAGCAGTGCTAGAAGGAAAGTTCATAGAACTAAGTGCCAACATTTAAAAAATGGAGAAAGTTCACACTAGTAACTTAACAGCACACCTGAAAGCTTTAGAACAAAAAGAAGCAGACTCACCCAAGAGGAGTAGAAAACAGGAGATAATCAAATTAAGGGCAGAAATCAATAAAATACAAACAAAGAAAATAATACAAAGAATCAATCAAACAAAAGCTGATTTTTTGAGAAAACCAACAAGATAGAGACCTTTATCCAAACTAGTCAAAAGGCCAAGAGAAAACATTCAAATTAACAAAAGCAGAAATGAAAAGGAGGACATAACAACACACATTGAGCAAATCCAGAGACTCATTTGGTCATACTACAAAAACCTGTACTCCATAACATTGGAAAATGTAAAATAAATAGACAATTGTCTGGATAGGTACCACATACCAAAATTAAATCAAGACAAGGTGAACAATTTAAATAGACCTAGAATCTGCAAGGATATAGAAGAAGTTATCAAAAGTCTCCCAACCAAAACAAGCCCAGGACCAGATGGTTTCAGTGCAGAATTCTACCATAACTTTAAAGAAGAGTTAATACCTATACTCCTCAAAGTGTTCCATAACACAGAAACAGAAGGAACATTGTCGAGCTCTTTTTATGATGCTACAGTACCCTGATAGTGAAGCCACACAAAGACTCAACCAAGAAAGAGAATTACAGACCAGTCTTACTCATGAATATAGATGCAAAACACTCAATAAAATACTGGCATACTGAATCCACCATGATCCATCAGAAAAATCATCCACCATGATCAAGTAGGCTTCATCCCAGAGATACAGGGCTGGTTCAACATGCGAAAATCTGTCAATGTAATTTACCGTAAATCAACTGAAAGAAATAAACCATATAATCATCTCACTAGATGCTGAAAAAGCACTGAACAAATCTAACACCCAATCCATGATAAAGGTCTTAGAGAGATCAGAGATACAAGGAACATAGCTAAACATAATAAAAGCAACATACAGCAAACTGACAGCCACCATCAAATTAGATGGAAAGAAACTAAAAGTGATTCCACTAAAATCAGGAACAAGACAAGGCTGTTAATTCTCTCCATATCTATTCAACATTGTTCTTGAAGTTCTGGCTAGAGCAATACAACAACAAAAGGAGATCAAGGGGATTCAAATTGGAAAGGAAGAAGTCAAACTTTTGCTATTTACAGATAATAGGATAGTGTACATAAGTGACCACAAAAATTCTACCAGGGAACTAATACAGCTAATAAATACCTTCAGTAATGTGGCAGGAAATAAGATCAACTCAAAAAAATCAGTAGCCCTCCAGTAAACAAATGATAAAGAAGCTTAGAAAGAAATCAGAGAAACATCCTCCTTAACAATAGTCTCAAATAACATAAAATATCTTGGGGTAACACTAACAAAACAAGTGAAAGACCTGTTCAACAAAATATTAAGTCTTTGAAGAATGAAATTGAAGAAGATACCAGAAAATGGAAAGCTCTCCCATGCTCTAGGATATTTAGGATCAACATAATAAAAATGGCAATCCTACCAAAAGCAATCTATAGATTTGATGTAATCCTCATAAAAATCCCAACAAAATTCTTCCACAAACCTTGAAAGAAAAACAATCAATTTCATGTGGAAAAACAAAACCCCAAAACAATAGCCAAAAGGATAGCCAAAACAATTCTGTGCAATAAAAGAACTTCCAGAGACATCACCATCCCTGACACTGAGCTCTATTACAGAGCTACAGTAATGAAAACAGCTTGGTATTGGCATAAAAACAGAGAGGTTGACGAATGGAATTGAATTGAAGACCTGGATATTAATCCACACACCTTTGAACAACTGATTCTGAACAAAGAAGCTAAAACTATACAAAGGAAAAAAAGAAAGCATCTTCAACAAATGGTGCTGGGATAAGTGGATGTCGACATGTAGAGGAATGAAAATAGATCCATATCTATCCCCATGCACAAAACTCAAGTCCAAATGGTTTAAAGACCCCAATATAAATTCAACAACACTGATTCTGATAGAAGAGAAAATGGAAAGTAGCCTTTAATGCATGGGCACAGGAGACCATTTTTTAATATAACACCAGTAGCACAGATACTGAGAGCAATAATAAATATATGGAACCTCTTGAAACTGAGAAGCTTCTCTAAAGCAAAGGACACAGTCAATAAGTCAAAAAGGCAGCCTACTCAATGGGAAAAAATCTTCACCAACCTCACATCAGACAAAGGACTCATCTCCAAAATACATGAAGAAGTCAAGAAATTTGACATTAAAATTCCAAAAAATCCAATTAAAAAAAGCGGCACAGAACTAAACCGAGAATTCTCAACAAAAGAATTTCAAATAGCTAAAAGACACTTCAGTCAATGTTCAACATCATTGGCCATCAGGGAAATGCAAATAAAAATGACTCTGAGATGCCATCTTACACCAGTCAGAATTGCTAAGTCAAAAACATCAATGCTAGTTTATGCTAGAGAGGATGTGGAGTAAGGGGAACACTCATCAATTGCTGGTGGAAATGCAAACTTGTGCAACCACTCTGGAAATCAGTATGATAGTTTCTTACAAAATTGGGTATCAACCTACCTCAGGATGCAGCAATACCAATCTTAGTCATATACCCACAGGATGCTCAATCATACTACAACATATTATAGGCTCAATTTATTCAGCCATGTTCATAGCAGAATTATTTATAATAACCAGAGCCAGGAAACAACCTAGATGTCCCTCAACAAAAGAATGTATAAAGACAATGTAGTACATTACACAATGGAGTACAACTCAGAGGTAAAAACAATGACATCTTGAAATTTGCATGCAAATTTATGGAACTAGAGAAAAACAACCTGAGTGAGGTAACCCAGACCCAGAATGATGAACATAGTATGTACTCACTCATAAATGGATACTAGCTGTAAAGCAAAGGATAACGAGCCTATAGTCCTTGACTACTTAGAGAAACTAAGCAACAAAGTAAACCCTAAGAAAAACTTACATAGATCCACCTGGAAAGTGAAAATAGACCAGATCGCCTGACAAAATTGGGAGCACGAGGGTGGGGGAAGAGGGAGGAGTAGGGGAGAAGGGGAGAGAGAAGAAGAACTTGAGGGAATGGGATGGTCGAGATGGTGGGAGGACAGAGATGGGAGAAAGGAGAGAGATATCTTGATTGAAGGAATCATTATGGGGCTGATAAGAGACCTGGTACTGAAGAGATTCCTGGGAGTCCACAAGGATGACCTTGACTAAGATCCGAAGCAATAGAGGAGAGGGTGCCTGAACTGGCCTTGCCCTGTAATCAGATTGATGAATATCGTAAATGTCACCATAGAACCTTCATCCAGCGGTAGATGGAAACAGAGGCAGAGACCTGCAGCGGAGCACAAGGCTGAGCTCCCAAGTCCAGTTGAAGGGTGGTAGGAATGAGAATATGAGCAAAGAGGTCAAGACCACAATAAGTACACCACACCCACTGGAACAGTTTACCTGAGCTAATGGGAGCTCACCAACTCCAGCTGGACAGGGAAGGAACCAGCATAGAACCCAACTAGACCCTCTGACTGTGGGTGACAGTTGTATGGCTGGGGCAGACTGTGGGGCCACTGGCAGTAGCTCCAGGATTTATCCCTACTGCTTGTACTAGCTTATTGGTAACCCATTCTCTTTGGTTGGATACCTTGCTCAGCCTAGATATGGTAGGGAGGGTCCTTCTCCAAAGCAATGAATGAACTTTACCCTCTTTAAGGATTGGATGGGGGCTTGGGTGCGGAGGAAGGTGGAGGCAGTTGGAGGAGGGGAGGGAGAAGGAACTGGGATTGGGATGAAAAAGAGAGTTTGTTTTCTTTTTTTAAAAAATAAAAAATAAACATTAAAAAGCAGTGTCATGAATACATTTGATGACATATCTAAAACTAGTTCTCCCATCTTCCAGCGTGACTCACTTTACTGAAATCAAAGAGCCCTAACAGCACACAAGTTGTTCTAGTTTCATCTTAGATAGCTCCATTTTAATACAGATCAGCTACAAAATACTGGACAGACATGTAAAGCTGTATTGGGATGGAGGACAACCAGGGCAGGCTCAGAGATTTTAAGCAAAGCTTTTGTAAAGTTTTAGGACAACAAAGAATTAGGAATGCATGACATTCTAAGAATTCAGGAGACCAAAAGGAATTGATCAAAAAGAAGTGAAATGAATTTTTGGAGGGACATAGAATGGGAGATATATGCGAACACGTGCTTATGCTATGTTCACCACTGTGTAAGGTAGACTAACATATATGCACAGCATTTACACAAGAGACTCTTATTTCATGGCCTGGCTTATGCTGCCTGGTGATGAATGTGTCTTAGTTTCCATCTGGACTCTACATAGGGCAACATGATGCTCCAGTGGACAGCAGAATACAAACTTTCTGCTGGTGAAGATTTGCAATTGTATTCAGACGAAAAAGCAATAGGAACTGTGTGATTATAGCACAAATGAACAATTGTGGGAGAGACCAAAGGAAACAGAAGTAATAAAAAGTCAAATAAAACAATGCATTTCTGTTTATGTAGAGAGGGTCTTTGAGGGATCACTCACTTCTACACTCTTCTCTGTAGGTTTGAGTCTGGGTTCAGCTTTGAACAGAACCTGGGTGCTGGTCCACAATAGGCCCATCCTCCAGCATCAACAGAGGCAGTAGGGAGTGTCAAGAAATGCACAGTGGATCTCTAACTTCATTGGTTCCTCAGCTTGGTGGTACCTAAGGTTGCATCTGGTTCTTCCTAGAAACTTCCTACTGCCTCTGCTGCTACTGGGTTTTCCTCTGAAACTGAAAACCCACTAAGTCTTTGGCAGCCCAGGTAACTAGGAAGTCACCAGCCACTGCAGCCAGGCCTCTTGCCCTCTTGTTCTTTGTAGTGGAATGGACTCCATCTAGTGCTGGGGTGGGTTCCTCTGGATTGTATACCTGAGCCATTTATGAGAAATTGCTCTGTTTTTGCATTCAATCCTAAGTTTGCTCATTTAATATTTAGATCACCCTTTTTTCCATGGGCTCTATGCTTTCATAGTGAAAAGTAGGGAAAGAGGAAAAGAAAAGTTTAAAATTTATTTATTTATTTTTCTTTCTTTTTTACCTATAAAAGTATAGGCCTCAGGCATCCTCCTGAATATTAACCTTCATCAGGCAATGAAAGGAGACAGAGACAGAGACCCACATTGGAGCACCGGACTGAAATCTCAAGGTCCAAATCAGGAGCAGAAGGAGAGAGAGCACGAGCAAGGAACCGCAAGGGGTGCACCCACACACTGAGACAATGGGGATGTTCTACCGAGAACTCACCAAGGCCAGCAGGCCTGGGTCTGAAAAAGCATGGAATAAAACCGGACTTGCTGAACATAGTGGACAATGAGGACTACTGAGAACTCAAGAACAATGGCAATGGGTTTTTGATTCTACTGCACGTACTGGCTTTGGGGGAGCCTAGGCAGTTTGGATGCTCACCTTACTAGACCTGGGTGGTCCTTGGACTTTCCACAAATCAGGGAACCCTGATTGCTCTTCCGGCTGATGAGGGAGGGGAACTTGATCGGGGGAGGGGGAGGAAAATGGGAGGCGGTGGCGGGGAGGAGGCAGAAATCTTTAATAAATAAATAAATATAAAAAGAAGTATAGGCCTCTAACGCCCTGTGTCATGAGTCTTATTATGTTTTTCTTCAATGCAGTGTGACCTGTGTGGGCCAGAATGTGGCCAGAATGCAGTTACCTGGTGAGCATCAGGAAAGACGACAAAGGCCTCATCCACCTTGAGAAGAGCCTGGGTGCTGATCCAGCACATGTGTCGTGTAGTTCCTCCCAGGGTATCACAGGTCCTCAAAGCTGCAAGCAGATGCATAGCCCTGTGGGTGGGTGTGGCCACAGGGTCCTGTGACTCTGAATGGCATAGGTGAAGTTCACAGTCAGAAATCTCACTTAGTTTTCTTTGTAGACTACAGACTTGCAGAATGGCAAGAATAGGTCTGTTTTGCTTTTGACAGACTGCCTCATTTATCTAGATGATTAAAATATAGTGACATTCGGTAAGTATTTTGAGTGTTTGAATCAATATCATTTTTAAATATATTTTTTAAAACAATCTTTTTTCAGTTTACATGCCTATCCCAGTTCTTCCTCCCTCCCTTCCTCCCGCTCCTCTCACCTTTCTCCTACCCCATCCCCATCCACACCTCAGAGAGGGTAAGGCTTCCCATGAAGAGTCAACAAAGTCAAGGCAGGACCAAGGCTCTCCCCTCTGCATTTAGGCTGAGCAAAGTATCCCTCCAAAAAGAAAGGGCACCAAAAAAGTCAGCTCAAGCACCAGGGATAAATCCTAGTCCCACTGCCAGTGGCCCCAAAGACTGCCCCAGTCACACCACTGTCACCCACATTTACAGGACCTGGTTTGGTTCTATGCAGGTTCCCCCACCATCAGTCTGGAGTCAGTGAGCTCCCACTAGCTCAGGTCAGCTGTTTCTGTGGGTATCCCCATCATGTTCTTGACCCCTTTGCTCATATTCTTGCTCCTCCCTCTCTTCAACTGGTCTCATTTTGTTTAATTAACTAAGAGTGAAATTTTTAAGCAAGTCAGCAGAGAATATTTTCCATTAGTAAGTTTTAATTATCTTCAAATCAAAGCTGCTAACCAAGTTGATATTGAAGACTGTCTCCATAGAATGCTTTCCGAACAGGGCTACGAGGTTATCAAAGAGATTATTTTGAAGGCCTAATTGGTTGAAATGATTCTAGGAGGAAGATCTTCTTTGATTGAGACCACCAGCAAACGGCAGCCAAAGACTAGCTTACATGCCCAGAGTTTACATTTGCAGTAGAGAACCAGAAATGTTTCTTGCATGAATACTTTATAATGTTTAAAATCTAAATTATGGAATCTGCTCGTAATGGTATTTTTGACTCACCGATGAAGGGATATTAATAGGATAGAAATGGGGGCTGTGGAAGGAGTTGGTGGCTTTAACCACCCACTTTGGTCTGAGAGCATCACAGGAAAATTACATATTGAATGCACTGAAGAAACTGCATCACCAGTCATGGGCCAAGTGAGCTGGAAAGACAGGGAGAAAATTTCGTTTAAATCCCAGAATGATAACAAATAAATTAGCTCACCTGAGCCACATCAGCAAAGAAGGAAGTAGGACCTGGAGCTCTGGGCAGTGTGGAGAAATAGGATTGGAAGAGTTTGCCATGCTGAATAGGCTACCTGCAACAAGATAGCTCTTTCTGTGTTTTGAGTCATGGCTATCCCATGGCAGGAGCTTGAGCCCTAGCTTCTGGCTCAGTAAGAATTTGAAGGGTCCTTTTGGCTATGCTTTGTGCATATTCTGTGCATTTATCATGAACCATCACCCACCTAAGCAAATGCTGTTTCTCGTTGTCAGCTAAATAACTTTGTTGTACAGACAGACCTGTCAACCCACACGAGAGGAGACGATGATTGTGATATAAAAAAAAAAAAAACCATCTGTTGCTATCAGCTCTCTTGTATCAGGGGCTCTGAAAAGTGTGTGTGGCTGTGCCAATGGGGTTACAGCCTATAGTTTCTGTTTACGGACATTCACCTGTCCTGGCTTGGCATCTCACTTCTGCATAAAGGGTACAACATCAGGAAAGCTAAAGACATCTCACTAAGGCCCCGATGCTAGGTTTTGGAGGTTGTTTCTATGATAACCCTGCTTATGTCTTTGTGCCAGCGCCCAGGGGCCTGTTTGTGGTGTCTCCATCGTGTCTCTTTATTATAAAGATTGCCTGTGGAAGGGTTGTTGAGTCAGAGACAAAGATTAGCATCTAAGTCCTTATGCATTTCAGGAGATGTAGCTGTCATTTGGGCAGAAGAGTTTTCCTATCTTTGTTGAAGAAAATTGTTCTTGGCTGGTTACCCTTTAGGATTCATGCTTCCCATTGCCTCACAACTTCTCAGCTTTGCTTTCTAGAGATAAACTCTCACATTTAGTAATGTATACATTTGAAATCCAAGTCATGGTTGTGGTTGTGATAATGTGAGACGGGAAGGCTAAGAAACGCAATTTTTTAAATATTCTTTTCGGAGGAGAGAAACAACCAGATGCTTTCAGAATCTGGTGTATGTGTTGTGGGGGGGGGGGAGTCTTATTTCAAGAAGCAAAAAATAAGTAAAAAAATTCATTTCTTGTCTTTGTAAAGTGAACTCCCCAGTCTCAGTGCATGGCACATATGCTCCCCGCAATGCTTCAGTGTGAATTGTCAAGTGTCTGTGGCCAGATAGAAAGGACAGGCTGGCCAGGGTCTGGCTCCCTTATATGTACATGTTTAATGAACACTGATTAGATGAGCTTCATGCCATACAACATTATGTCTATAATGCAAGACATCTGTTGAATGTGTGCATGGACAAGGAAGCTGCAGGCTCACGCGTTTTTTGCTCATTGGCACCAAACACAGGACAAAGCAAACAGATCCTCATCAGAGGTGCTTGTATCTTGTACTCTTCTTGCTTGTGCCCTTTCTGGTTCCCAAATAAAGGCAGAATTCCATAATCATGTGGCATAGCAGCCCACTGGCCACTTCTCTGGACCCTGGCCAAATATCTCATGCACCAACAGCACTAGAATTTTTCATTCTCCCCTGGTGGCTTAGCAAGTGACAAGAAAAGTACCCAGATGTAAACAGCACCATCAGCCAGCAGGAAGACTGGAAGGGGGCCAGCCAGGCCCTCCCAGACAACTCTGTGTGGTGTGAGGGACCTGGCACAATCCGGTCCCTTACTGTCCAGGCCAGCACGACTGATACTGTTCATGTTAATTATGAGAAGCCCGAGCAGATGAGGGAGGGGGAATTGATCGGGGGAGGGGGAGGGAAATGGGAAGCGGTTGTGGGGACGAGGCAGAAATCCTTAATAAATAAATAAATTTAAAAATTATGAGAAGCCCGTTAAGATGTGAGATTTCACTTTAGATTGAACTTGACACTTCAAACACCCTGACAAAGTTGTTTCCCAAGGGTGTCAAGCAAGGGACTGAGCTATTAATCAAAGGTAGGCCAGGCTGTCACACCTACTTTGCTTTGAAGTTCTCATGCACATGAAGAAGCGGAGCTGAGGAGAAAACAAGACTTTCAAAAAGGGTTGTTCCTCCTTGAATTGGGCAAGGTGGGTATGGCACCTTGGACATTTGTTGGAGTTAAGTCAGCAAGCATGTGCTGACTTAGAAGAGGCTAAGGCAATGGGATATATATATATATATATATATATATATATATGTTTGTGTATATATGTATGTATGATTGTATATATATATCAGAAAGAAAAATATATACAAAATTTTAATAATACAAATATTAATGTATTATTACTTGTATGAATTGCTAAGCAATGTAAACAAGAGAATTTTGAGTTTTATATTCATAGATTTGTACCTTCTTTGCTTTAAAACAAATAATAGCTGTTTCTTAAATTCAGTATTTCTTACAATTTAGTTTGATTATATTATCCGCTACTACCCAAACTCTTCCTATACTTACCCTCTCCACTGTTACCTCCCTATACATCCAAGTTTGAGTTCCCCTCCCCCAGGGACACTTTGTGTTGCTCAAGTACTCACCTCACTTGTGGGGAATCTGTGTCTGTGTGTTTTGCTGTGTGTGTGTGTGTTTCTCTGTGTGTGTGCTCTGCTGTGTGTCTGTGCGCTCTTCTGTATGTGTGTGTGTCTGTGTGCTCTGCTGTGTGTCTGTGTGTCTGTGCGCTCTGCTGTGTGTCTGTCTGTGTGCTCTGCTGTGTGTCTGTGTGTCTGTGCGCTCTGCTGTGTGTCTGTGTGTCTGTGCACTCTACTGTGTGTCTGTGTGTCTGTGTGCTCTGCTGTGTGTCTGTGTGTGTGTGTGCTCTGCTGTGTGTCTGTGTGTGTGTGCTCTGCTGTGTGTCTGTGTGTGTGTGCGCTCTGCTGTGTGTCTGTGTGTGTGTGCTCTGCTGTGTGTCTGTGTGTGTGTGTGCTCTGCTGTGTGTCTGTGTGTGTGCTCTGCTGTGTGTGTGTGTGTGTGTGCTCTGCTGTGTGTCTGTGTGTGTGTGTGCTCTGCTGTGTGTCTGTGTGTGTGTGCTCTGCTGTGTGTCTGTGTGTCTGTGCACTCTACTGTGTGTCTGTGTGTCTGTGCACTCTACTGTGTGTCTGTGTGTCTGTGCGCTCTGCTGTGTGTCTGTGTGTGTGTGCTCTGCTGTGTGTCTGTGTGTGTGTGCTCTGCTGTGTGTCTGTGTGTGTCTGTGTGTGTGTGTGCTCTGCTGTGTGTCTGTGTGTGTGTGCTCTGCTGTGTGTCTGTGTGTGTGCGCTCTGCTGTGTGTCTGTGTGTGTGTGTGCTCTGCTGTGTGTGTGTGTGTGTGTGTGCTCTGCTGTGTGTGTGTGTGTGCTCTGCTGTGTGTCTGTGTGTGTGTGCTCTGCTGTGTGTGTGTGTGTGCTCTGCTGTGTGTGTGTGTGTGTGTGCTCTGCTGTGTGTCTGTGTGTGTGTGCGCTCTGCTGTGTGTCTGTGTGTGTGTGCTCTGCTGTGTGTCTGTGTGTGTGTGTGCTCTGCTGTGTGTCTGTGTGTGTGCGCTCTGCTGTGTGTCTGTGTGTGTGTGTGCTCTGCTGTGTGTGTGTGTGCGCTCTGCTGTGTGTCTGTGTGTGTGTGCTCTGCTGTGTGTCTGTGTGTGTGTGTGCTCTGCTGTGTGTCTGTGTGTGTGTGCTCTGCTGTGTGTCTGTGTGTCTGTGCACTCTACTGTGTGTCTGTGTGTCTGTGCACTCTACTGTGTGTCTGTGTGTCTGTGCGCTCTGCTGTGTGTCTGTGTGTGTGTGCTCTGCTGTGTGTCTGTGTGTGTGTGCTCTGCTGTGTGTCTGTGTGTGTGCGCTCTGCTGTGTGTCTGTGTGTCTGTGTGCTCTGCTGTGTGTCTGTGTGTCTGTGCACTCTACTGTGTGTCTGTGTGCTCTGCTGTGTGTCTGTGTGTGTGTGTGTGCTCTGCTGTGTGTCTGTGTGTCTGTGCGCTCTGCTGTGTGTCTGTGTGTGTGTGCTCTGCTGTGTGTCTGTGTGTGTGTGTGTGCTCTGCTGTGTGTCTGTGTGTCTGTGCACTCTACTGTGTGTGTGTGTGTCTGTGTGCTCTGCTGTGTGTCTGTGTGTGTGCTCTGCTGTGTGTCTGTGTGTCTGTGCACTCTACTGTGTGTCTGTGTGCTCTGCTGTGTGTCTGTGTGTGTGTTTCTGCTTTCCATAAAACTTGGCTGAGCACTGAAACATTTTTTCCCTATCTTTTTATTCTTTAAGTTGGTGAATAAAAGGAACCCATTTCTGAGGCCTAGATGACTTCATTATGATGTCATCTTGGGAGGGTTCTATCTGGATTTCAAGGAATTGCCTGATAGAAAGGGAAGAGATGAAGCCCCGGAGGCATCCAGAGGATGAACTTGTCTATGCTGTTTTGATTGTGGTCTGAAGCTTTGAAGAACCACTTGGCCTCTCCTCCCTTGGAGCTCTCACTTTTCAAACACAACAGATTTGGTAAAGCGCTGGTATGGTTGAGTCTTGATTGCCATCCAGTTTCATGCCTTTTAAGCCCTGTCATAGACATTTTAAAAAGTTTGTTATTTTTTGACAAGAAGAAAAATAGATTTTCCAGCCCCGGGATAATATGAATATCAATTCTTTTCCATAAGCTTGAGTTGTTCTCTCATTTCCCACTTAGAACCACATGAAGTGAAGTAGAAACAGAAATTCATTTTCTCAGTTCCTGGTCTCTTTGCTTTCTCGAGGTCTTTTTCATAACCTGAGTGCATCCCGCAGCTGCACAGCTGTCTTTGAATGTCCCTACGTTAGTGAAGCAGAGCGGACCCCTCTGTCCCTCCCTTGCCTCCGAGGCTTTTATGAGGCATGGTCCATACTGGAGTTTATGTTTTGATCACAGGCAAACTCAGTCCAGTGTTTCCACGATTGAGAATGCTATCTGCTCACTAAAGGCTCAAAGTCCTAGTGTTGGTTACCTGGATATACTCTTCTTAGAGGAGAGGTGTTGGGAAATCTGTCAGTGTTGGAAGGCCAAAGAGAGGTCAAGTCAAAACAGAAAACTGAAATGATAGCTTTGCTTTCTTTTTTTCTTAAAGTATGTATTTTAAAAATATTTTTATTGATTTTCATTGAGCTCTACGTTTTTGATAGCTTTGTTTTCATCTCCACCTTTTAAACTAGGAACATTGGAGATCCTGCATGCTGCTGATAAGAGTTATTGCTCAAACATGGGTTTGACAAACATACAAAAGGATACTATAGAAATATCAAAAAATCTCTCATTCTTATGATGCAAGTGTCGGTAGATTAACACTTGTCTTGCAGCAGAGATGAGTTATTCTCCGTTCCCAACAGCAAGGCTAATGTCTGACACAGCTGCTGAGCTCTGGGCCCCTGATTGATGGTGGCTCTGGTTCATGTGTTCTTGTGTCTCTGGCTCTTATCACAGGACTGAAGAGCCTATTATCGTCCACAGTTTACTACTGAGGCTCTGTGTGGAAGCTGACAACCTTGGTGCCTTGCGTGGCTTGGTCCTGGAAGCATGCCTCTAGAGCAGAGAGAGTAAAGAAAGGACAGGCATGTACAGAAAAGCTAGCATCAGGTGAAGTACTTTCTCAGTCACATGTCCTATTGCTGTGAAGACACTATTACCATGGTAACTCTTATAAAAGAAAGCGTTTAACTGTAGCTTGCTTATACTTTCAGAGGTTAGTCTATTATCATCATGACTGAGAGCATGGTTGCATACAGACAGACCTGGAGCTGCAGAAGCAACCAAATGTTCTACATCTCAAGCTGCAGGCAGAGAGAAAAGTGAGACACTGGGCCTGCTTTGGGCTTTTTGACACCACCAAGTCTATTGCCGGTGAGACACTTCCCTCATTGATGCTAAACCTGCTCCAAGACCAAGAGGTGCCTCTCCCTGACGACAAGGTTCAGTAGCCAGGTACAAAGAGATGGGTCTCCAAAATGTTTGGATTATATAGGAAAGGGCCTCTGGTGGAAGGGCAGCCCAGGCCCTGGGATGGAGAGTTTAAGCTAGAGGGTGAGGTATGCCAGCCATACCCTATTATAGGTAGGGACTTAGGGTGCTGAGAGAACTTGGAGGCCAGGTCTGCTTTGATATGTTAAACAGGCACTGTAGGCAGAGGCTACTCCATTGTTTCCAGGCTACCCTGACTGGAAATAACCACACAGAAGCTGTATTAATTAAATCACTGCTTGGCTTATTAGCTCTGGCTTCTTATTGGCTAGCTTTTATGTTTTGCCTAACCCATTTCTGTTAATTTGTGCTGTGGGTTTCAGACTTAACAACACGGACCTTCAGGAACTCCATTCTGTTGCAAGGAGGACGGCCACTTGTTGGTTGCCGACCACTTAGCCCTGACCCGAAATAATCACATAGAAACTGTATCAATCAAATCAGTGCTTGGCCCATTAGCTCTAGCTTCTTATTGGCTAACTCTTACAAATTAATTTAACCTATTTCTATTAATCTGTGTATCACCAAGTGTCTGTGGCCTACCAGCTAATGTTCAGGCATCTGTCTTCAGTAAGGCTACACGCATCTCTCTGACTCCATTCTATGTATAGTACCTGACGTTTCCTTGGGCTTGGAGGTGAGATTGGACTTGAGGATGGGCACAAGGAGCTCGATACAAGGCCATTGAGAATCTCAGCTTAGTACCTATCAGCAGAGCAGCAAGCCATTTGCTCTGTAGCTTTTTATTTTGGTGCATGTGAAGTAGAGGTCGGTCCAATCCTGCTAGCTTATGTACAGTCAGTCACAAAGAAACTCAGCTGCTGTGGCCTAGTTCTTCTCAGGACACTCATCTCTAAGGCTTTTTGACTAGAGATACATAGAGAGACATAGAGGAACATTCTTACGACCTAATAGAAGGACCGCCTACCCTTCTGTGGACAGTGGATAAAGTGGAAGGTTATGACATGAATGAGACCTGGGCTCTGTGGTCTGAGCCCTGAGTCTTACTAGCCTGTGAGACCTGGGCATGCTTCGCACTCCTCCATCTGTCTATCATACTGGGCAACAGGGAATGAAGTCCCTTAGTAATGAAATGTTTCAACCAGGAGCCGAGTCTTCTTTCAACTCAGCTCAGAGCATGATATTCCTCACTCAGATCAAAATCTGTTATAAGGGAAAAACTGAGAGTATATTAAGTATTCAAATGTTATTAATTTGGCAGATCAAAATGCACTGGACTTTCAGAGCTTACCACTTTGGATTCTGGATGCCCACTTTTTTATGCTTCATGGCTGGCTAGCTTGGAGTTTAATTTTCTTTTCTAGTTTATAGCAATGACCCTTCAAAATGAACTCATATGCCTTTCAATCAGAATCCTCAGGTTCTTCTTTACCAATTAGTCCTCAGTGCTTCATGGATAATAACTGGGGGAAATTTTGGTTGAACACCTTGCTTAGGTTTTACTTCTCAAACGATCCTACGTTGCTTTACGTTCGGATCAGATCTGACATAAACAAGCATTATTGTTAACCCAGAATGAATTTTGAGCAACAGAACTTCAGAGAATGAAAGAGTCTTCCAAGTCTCTAGTGATTGGTTTTTGGAGTTCCTGTGGGGGAAGGGCTAGGCGGGCGTGGGCCTCTGGTTTCTAGATGCCAGCACTAGAGTACATGGTTGTGAATCGCCTCGGTAGCTCCAGAATTGGCAGTGCTATGTGAACTTCTTGCTCCCAGGACTATGGAAATAGGTGTGGAAGGAAGTGTTTTTTGTCTTTCTCCTCCAAATTTCCTAGAGTTCACATTTGCCCACAGAAAGACTCTGTAGTTTAAGAGGAAGTGGTGGGAGATCAGGGTGTTCAGGAAAAAGAATCAACACACCTTGGAGGAGCATGTTGCTGGGATCACTTTTGACTTAAGCTAACATTGGTTTTCCTCAATGGCGTTTATTGGCCAGGGTGATTTTTATGTTTATAGGGGCTTTGCATCTTGGTACTTGTTACCTCATACAAGCTTCTAAAATAAGTGCTAACTAACTCCAACTGTCTAAGAGGACCTTGAACCCATCAAACCTTGCATCAGTACTCCAGAGCTTCCACCTATGATCATCCCCCCTAGAACCATTTTGGATGTTTGTGAACCCACAAAGATACAGATGAAACTCATTCAGTCTCTGGTTTGTTTACTTGGTGAAAGTTCTGAAGTTTCTATGGTAGCAATAATGAGCAAGACTGGATAAAGACACAGCTTTTTGTAAAAGCAAGTTGGTGAGAAAGACCTTACTGGATCCTCAACTAACATACTCTCTCTTTCCCTACATCCAGGATTTATAAACTTACATGGTTGGTAGATTCAAAATCTAGATGCCAGAAATCTTATTTTGAAGCCCCCTGACATGCCTTCTGCTAAGCCTGAAACTCTGTCTGTCAAGTCCAGTAGAAATCTTATGTGACTTGAAAGAAGAGTGATGTCCTTGTCATGTCTTCCTGGTGTTGCTTCTAAAGGTAAGGCTCAGGAACTCTTACAGAACTTGTGATCTCCAAGCTCTCATGACTCATAAGCTAACCGTATCTGCTTGTTTTTATTTAATTTTGCAAGTTTTATATAGCGCTCCCATAAATAAAACATTATGCTTTGAGAATGTGAGAGCAATGAAAACAGATGAAGGTTAGCCCAGTGCCGTGTAGAATACTCTAGATTTCAGAGATTCTTCTTAGGAACCTTGAGTTTAGGACCCAAAGAGAGACATACATAAATCTAATCTACATAGGTAGTAGAAAAAGACAAGATCTCCTGTGTAAATTGGGAGCACTGGGACCTTGGGAGAGGGTTGAAGGGGAGGGGTGAAGCAGGGATGGGAACATAGAAAAATGTAGAGCTCAATAAAAGTCAATTAAAAAAAAAAAGAAAAAATGATTAGGGTAAAAAAAAAAACCAGTGCACATTTACGGAAATGCACATTTTCTTTCCTTTTCACTCATACTGAAAAGTGCTTTTATGCAGCCCCTTTTTAGTGCCATAGACAAAAAGGATTCAGCAATTCTGTCCAGTGTTGATAGCATGTGGCCACCATGGAAAGCCCTTCTGTCCAGTCCTGGCAGAGCTCTGTCAATGACCACAAATGCACAGGACAAAAGAGAACTTGAGTTTTTGTTTTTTTTTCATCAGTGAAACATATTGATGACATGTACTTATGAGACAGCACATAGAGTTGTTACATTTGGATATTTGTGGTTTAATAACCAACACTTTTGTAAATGCTTCCCATTCTTTTTCTGGGATATTTTCTGTCTCTGCTAAGAGCAACCTGAAGAAATCTGTAAATACATACCTATTTTTATGTATTTTTATTTTAGTGTCATTAAGTTTTTACAGTAATATTGTAAACCCTTTCTGCATTTATTTGATAACAGACATGGCAGACATGGGTGAGAATCTTGGTTGTTTTGCAAAGGAGCTATCAGAATATTGGAAAACTCTCTGTATCTGAAAGAAGGGGAATAGTCAAAAGCTAATAGTAGAGGGTAAAGCAGAGGAAGAATGTATATATGTATATGTGAAGAATTTAATTATATTTGTCCTATACAGGGAACAACATTCCTCCTAGAACCCCTAGGTTACCAAGTAAAAATCCCAGGATCAGGTGTGGTTTTCTTCACATGGGGTGGTTATTGGGGGTGTCTCAGAAAAGCTCAAAACTTACAGGCCAGTGCCATTGTTCTTGGGTGTCCACTAGAACTTGATAAGACACTATTGCTACGAACATTACATGTTTCCATCACAGGACATGGAACCCTCAGGCTAATTCCAAACAGAAAACTTCTTCCCTGGGGGCTTTCATAGGATTGCAAGGCACTTTGTATTTGCAAATGAACTGTTGAGGGAGCTCATTTAGCTGTGACCCACATGGTAAGGACAAGCCTTTGGCTTCTATGCCAGATTTTTTTGTTTTGTGTTTTTTACGGGATTTGTATATGTGTGAATACATGCATCTCTCTGCATCTGTATGTGTTTCTTGTGGGTTTTTTCTTTTGACTTCCTTGTTTTGTTTGTTTGTTTTGTCCTATTCTGATTTTGTTGTTTTTATTTTATTTTATCTTATTGTCTATTGTTTTTTAGATGCTTGCTGGTTTTCTAATGACAATGAGAAAGAAAGGTGTCTATTTAGTGGGTGGGGAGGATCTGGGAGGCATTGAATGAGGGGAAACCATAATCAGAGTATATTTTATGAAAAAAACTATCTTCAGTAAAAGAATAAAAAAGAACCCCACCCTGCACATACATACATAAAGATGTGCTCATGGTAACAGCAGTGGGACAAATGTTCAGAAGGTGACCACCTGTTTTCCAAGAGGTTTTAAGACCTCGTCTACAGGAAAAATAACATTCCTGGTATGATAAATTTCACCAAGAATTTATGGCCGAGAAGCTGGTAGGCCCTGGGGTAAACCTCCTACCACCATTTTGCCAAATATCCCCTTATCTGTAGATTGGCACAGCTCTCAGATCTCATTAGAAAGGGTTCTTTGTACAATGGATGGCAGTTAACTCAAATTCACAACCAGTTTAAGTACAAAGACTAAGGGGCTGTGGAGTCCTAATCCACAAAGTGAATATCTATATTAAGGCTTGGGTACCATTATGGAAGAGGTGGTGGAAAGACCACAGAGTTCAAAGTCAGGGAGTATAGGAGCAAAAGTACCTTCTGGGCATGACAGGACCGCTAACTCATGAGCTCACAGTGGTTTTGATTGCCTTCACAAGATCAAGCCAGTCAACTTTCTAATCTGGAAAGGGAGTGGTTCCTATGCTCCCACCCATAACTGAGAAACCATTGATAGTTTCTGCGGGAAAAGTGAGAGTTAATTTTCTTTAAGGGTTTAGTCCATGGAAGGTGGACTACAGTGCTCCAGTGGACGGCCCCACAACCGTGAGTATATGGACATTACAGAGTCTACTTGGTGGTTTATAAAAAAAAATAGAGGATACAAAACTGAGGATGGTGAGGAGATAGAAAGCATATCTTGAAGAAATTAGGGAAGGAAGTGGGAGATGAATAAGATCAAGATAAACATATACATTTATTTGAAATTATCAAATAATAAAATACTGTACTAAAACAAATACATAGATATAATAAAGGAAAAACAGAATTCTCAAGGGACAATGAGGGATGATCTGAGAAGACAGATCATCTCTTGAAGATTGGCAGATACCTGAGAAGTCAACAATCTCAGACAAATTCATCTTCTAAATCATATTTAACCTTCAAGATTTAGTGAGAGTCTGACTTAACAGATTATCAGTAGATACATAACGCGGGGAAAAGTTTTAGTCAAAGAAACATTTAGACTAAATTAGAAGTGAGACAATTGGAGGAAGGCATATTGGTACAAACAATTAATTTAGCAGAAGCCAACAATTCAGTGAATCAATTAGTTTCAAACATGCAAGCGCATTACTTACTTTGCTTCACTGTGGCAAAATGCTATATAAGAAAACTTATGGGAGGAAAGGTTTACTTTTATCTCATGGTTTAAAAAAAATAGAGCAGAGAAAACATGGCAGTGAAAGCCTGTGGCAAGGTGTGCTCACATCTCTTTGAACCAGGATGCAGACATCCAGAGGGTAAAAGGAGTTTGTGATACTCAAACTCCTTCCCTGTGGCTGTCAGACAGGCTCCAAGTTTGTAGGGTTCTGAAGTCTCCAAAGGCAGCACTATTAAGTGCAGACTAAGTGTTCCAACACACGATCCAGTGGGGTTATTACACATTCAAGGCATAACATTTTACTTAACTAAAAATTTTGTAGTTCAGGTAGGTGGAACATCTGGTCTATACTAGGTTACCTGGTCTCTTGTTTATTTATGGACCAATGAAGGTCTGTTGAAGGCTGCATCTAGTTAGGGGTGATCTATGCTAGCTTATGGGTCAAGTGGTAGAGAAGAACCAACAAACTCCAATAAAGCTTCATTAGTTCCACTTATCAAGCTGTACAAGCAAGGCAGCCTTAGGACTCCAGGTTTCAAATGCAACCATAGCAATAAATATGCCGAGATGGGCCAGGTATTTTTACCTCAAAACAGAGATAATCAGAGCAAGTAAAACAGTGAGATTTAGCTAGAGTCTCCTTAAGTGACTTGAATTAAAAGAAAGAAGCACAGTTGAAAGGCTTGGCGGTGGTAGTGCTCACCTTTAATTCCAGCACTCAGGAGATAGAGGCAGCTGAAACTCTGTGAGTTCAAGGCCAGCCTAGTCTAGAAGTGCTAGTTTCAGGACATGCTCCAAAGCTACAGAGAAACCCTGTCTTGAAAAACAAACAGTCTCCCCCAACACCTCCCAAAACCCAAAAAACAAAAAAGAGAGTAAAAAAGAAACAATATACATAGAAATAAATATAAGTGATACATCCCAGTTGGCCAGACACTGTAGATTTAGAGATAGAGACCCTCATGGAAGATTAAAGAGGGGAATCTTAAAATAGCAAAATAGTAAGGTCTTAGGAAGATGCTGTAATCATCAATAATAATGAATCTTATGTAGAGATTCAAAAAAAGAAAAAGAAATAGAAAACCTAGGGGAAAACAGACAAATCCAATATTTACAGTGGATATTTTTAACATTCTGTTCTCTGATATGGGATTCCCCTCTGTATACTGTGAATACCATTGGTTTATAAAGAATCTGCTTTGGGTCTATTGTAGCTCAAAATAGAGCAAGGTGGGAATTACAAGCAGATAGAGGAGGGAGGGAGTAGGCAGAGTCAAGGAGGAGCCATGTGGCCACCACAGGAGACAGATGCCAGATGCTGGATGGAAACTTCCTGGTAGGCCACAACTGTGTGGTAATACACAGATTAATAGAAATGGGTTGATTTAAAATGTTAGAGCTAGCTCGAAATATGCATAAGCTAATACGCCAAAGAGTATTTTAATTAATACAGTTTATGTGTGATTATTTTGGGTCTGGGTGGCCGGGAAACAAACAAGCAGCCTCCAACAACAGATTGGTGCACCAATGTGGGGCTGACTACATCCACATAAAACCCGAGAGAGACTGGAAAAGAATTGTAGACACAAAAGAACAGAGTCAAGTATAGCTTCTTGGTAACCAGTAATTTTTTTTTCTGGATAATCTCTGTTTGCTGGTGGCAAGAAGGAGTGCCATGGCTCCTTTAAGAGAGGTCTTCCTGATTCTGCAGTAGCAACAAACACTGCATGGCTCCTTTAAAACAGTTTCCTGGTTCACGTTAATTGCACAAATAGCTCTGGCTCGTTTTAGGAGATCAAGCACTTGAATGGAGTTTGTGATCAGAGTGCTACAACTTGCTTAATGGCAACACTGTGTGCCTGGAAATGGGACTGTGAGCATGGCTTGGAGAGCTGGTGCTGAACAGATTTCTGCCATGTTGGACTGGGCGGAGCCAAAAGGCAAAGCACCCTTACTCCTAGATACAATGTTTAGCATTTTAAGAAGCCATCCTGTTCAGAAAAAGATTACAGATACACAATAGGACAGATTCAGACATAAAAGACTTCTAAAAGAGACACAGTATGTTTAAAAAATGTACATAGGCTTGGGAGAGAGAAGAAAGAGTATAAAGACTTATAAAAAATTGTTTTAAAGAAACAAAATCTTTAAAGAGACACAGTACAGGTAGTCATAGATTAAAGGAGTAAAGAAAAATAAGCCACATAAAGATGAAATATACAGAGAGTCTAGATTATGTATATTATTATGTTTTCTTTGAATTTTTTGACTGTGAATGAGATAAGTACAGAGAGACATTTCATTTTATGGATCTTAGGATATGTTGCTTTGGAAAAGCAGTTCTGCTTTTGTTTCCACAGAAGATGAGAACCCACGGATTCCTTCCAGGCTAATGTGGTTTGATGGACCACGATCCCCTGAAAGGTCTTCATAAACCCCAAAATTACTTTGCCTAGCAAAAAACAGAAATCAATTTGGAGAGAACTATGCCCAAATTCTCAATTTTTAAAATAAATGTTTGTTTGTATTTAAAGGGGAATATGCTATAAAGATGAATGCCTTGCATGGTATGGATCTTGACTTATTTATATAAGCTTTAAGGCCAATTTTGTTATATATACATATTCTGCTCTTGAGTAAGGTATTGTATTTGTACATCTCATTTCAAAATATAATGTGCAATTAAGAAATATAGGTTAATAGATAATTCTCTATAATACTCAAGCTTGAAGTCATGTTAGTGAGGTTTTCTGGATATATAGACATATATTTCAGTTAGAAGCATATTCTTCAAACTTTCAAAGACTAACAAAATATGGCATTTAAAATGTTTTAAGAATTTAGGACTTTTCACGACAATGAGACATATGTGTTTCTGGCAACACCAATATATTTCAAGAGAATTATAGGCATCAAAGAGACTCCTTATGGAGTTTATTGGTCATTTGGGCAAGAAACTGCTCTTGCCTGGACTGCTTGACGGTATGCTGGGCATGCAGGACCCATAGAAAAATGACTGCCAAAGTTGCCTAAAGAAGGTGAGACAGTTCTTCAGGGTTCCTGTTTCATGAAAGAGTCTGCCAGACATTTTGCAGGACACAGAAGAAAGTGACTGACAAACTGCTGGCAGAGGTAAAACAATCTTTCCAATTTTCAGCTTCATGGAAAAGTCTGCCTAATACTATGGGCCTGTAGGCTGAAGATGGATGCCCCAATGATACAGAATAATTTTGGGTGACTCTCCAGGCAGCAGGATGTCTCTGTCAATTCTAGAGTTTTGGAAGTTGCACTTCCTGTTTACTCAGGTAATATTATATCCTTCTGGAGTCTTTGATGGAGTTGAAGAATAGATAGTTATAATAATAGTTTTCCTTAGTTATGATAAAAGATAAAATAGATACAAATATTACAACTGTAAATCTTACTTGATACCTGTTTTGTTATATGTAATTTTACTATGTTGAAGTTAAAACCTTCCTTTTTATTTAGACAAAAAAGGGGAGATAATGCTATGAATATCATTGGTTTATAAAGAATCTGCTTTGGGTCTATTGCAGATCAGAATAGAGCAAGGTGGGAATTCCAAGCAGAGAGAGGGGGAGAGAGTAGGTGGAATCAAGGAGAAGCCGTGTAGCCATCACAGGAGACAGATGCAAAACACCAGACAGAAACTTACTGGTAGGTTACAACAGCGTGGTGATACACAGATGAATAGAAATGGGTTAATTTAAGATGTAATAGCTAACTAGAAATATGCATAAACTAATAGACCAAACAGTGTTTTAATTAATTCAGTTTATGTGTGATTATTTTGAGTCTTGTAGCCAAGAAACAAACAAGCAGCCTCCAAGAACAATTTTCAATATGTAATAGAAGTAAGAGAAAAACCTATAAAACTCCCACATATTTGGTCCTGAGCAGCATAGTTGTAAATAACTCAAGGAGTAAAAGTCAAAATAGGAAATTAGAAAATTTTAAAATATTTTTTATAATCCCCTCAAAATATATCTGATGTCATCCATCTATCTGTTGCTTTCATTGGTTAATTAATAAAGAAACTGCTTGGCCTTTGATAGGCCAGCCCTTAGGTGGGTGAAATAGACAGAACAGAATGCTGGGAGAAGGAAAGCTGAGTCAGGCAGTCGCCATGATTCTCCTCTCCAAGATGAACGCAGGTTAAGATCCTTTCTGGTAAGCCACCACCTCGTGGTGCTACACAGATTATTAGAAATGGGTTAATCTAGATGTGAGAATTAGCCGATAAGAGGCTAGAACTAATGGGCCAAGCAGTGTTTAAAAGAATACAGTTTCCGTGTAATTATTTCGGGTGTAAAGCTAGCCGGGTGGCGGGACGCAGCCCGCCATTCCTTCTACATATATCAATACTAGTGTTTAGGCATAAACATACCACTTTTAAGGTTGATAGTAGAAAATGAGTGGGAAGTAAAAATTGTTCTGTCTACCTAACAATCTAGAAAAAAATCAACTAAACCCAACTTAATAAACTATAAAGAATAACAAAGAACTAAGTAAGAGAATGACAAGCAGAAAAGCTAATTAAAAAGGACATTCTTTGGAAAATAATAAAATTTATAAGTTCTTAAGAAAAATTTTAAAATGACAGGAAAGATACCATTGTCATTTTCATATGATTTAGAAAGACCATTAAAAATATAAATAAAGAATATAAATAAACAAAGTTACTCCAGTAAATTTGGTAGCTAGAGCAAAAGGAGAAATTACTTGATAGATAAACTTACCAGAGTTCATAGAAAAGAAAACTGAATAATCACATATTTCTAACCACAACTGTCAACTTAACTGGACTAAGAAATGCATCCAAGCACAGTGAAGCATGTGTGTGTGTGTGCATGTGTGCATGTGCGTGTGCGTGTGTGTGTATGTGTGTGTGTGTGTGTGTGTGTGTGTGTGTGCTGGGGGGGTGCATTTCCAGGGGAGAGTAACTGGAGGAAATGTGTGTAGCACCACTTGTCCTCCAAGTCACCCTCCTCTCTACACACCTTTTTTGGCCTCACACTCCAGGCATTATAGTGTGCAGCATCACCTCATTCCTAAAGTCCACTTGACTACAAGCAGAATCAGCAAAGCCAAGGTCTGTGACCCAAAGTAAATCATCTTTTAACATGATTTTGCCAGCTATTTTCTCATAGAAATGTGAAAGCTAACATATCAAGTAGGAAATAAAAATTTTGTACTTTTCTGCTAGAAGTAATTTAAGGTTATCAAAACGCCTTGCTGCAAAGATAGTAAAACTATAGGAACAACAGAAGTTTACTTAAGTTCTTCCTGAATATACAGAACAAAAAGTACTTTCCCAGATGTTATGTGTCCACACAGCTCTAGTACCAGAGCAGCACAAAACCATTCCCTCAAAAAAATGTAGGCCAGAATTGCTTGTTAGTCTCAAAAGTCTAAACAGACTAAATGAAAGAGAGTGGACATTGTCAAGGGTGAAAGGTTCCAAGAATGTAAGATTGTCCAACATGAGAAACACCACTGTAAAGAGCATGCTAGCAGACTCAAAAAGAAAAGTTACATGAACATTTCAGCAAATTCAAACAAATGTGAAGCTCACTTGCGGTTTATATGCCTTCAGCAAGTTCAAGGAAAGAATATCGAAGGACTTCCTGATTTGACCAGTGCCTGGTGAGAAACCCTCACCTCCCTTCATAGTGAGTTAATGAGCTTTTCCTCTGGCACCAGGAACAGGACAATGTGCTCCTTGTGACTTTGGGACATTGTACCGGGTTTGCTGGTCAGTGTAATAAAACTTGATATTACAAATGCATATATATCAGAAAAAAAGAAACAAGTGCCTTTGTTCTCATTTTATAACTGTCCATACAGAAAAAGGTAAGGAATTGACAAAATAAACACAAAAAACAATAAATGAATGTAACAAGGTCATAAGCTAAAAACCAGAAAGTTAATTATATTCTCCACAATTGACTAAACAAATGAAAAGTGAAATGAACTCTGTTATAATAAATCAAAACTTAATATAAAACGTTCAAGAGCATCTTATACAAAAATTGTCCAAATATGTAAGTAGAATAAAGAAGAATTGACTCAATGGAAAGATGTGCTGCTTTTTAAATCACAGAGGGTCAAGTTATCAAGAATTAAAATTATCAAGTATCCAAAAGTTAGTGTCTTAGCATCAAAACAACCCCAACCCAAATCTCAATGAGCTTCCCCTGAAAAATAAATTTTTTAAGCCAGTTATAAAACTTAGGTGGAAATATAAAGAAATCAGAATAACTCAAACATTTTTATAACAATTAATAAAGTCAGAGGCCACCCCGACTAATTCGAGGACTTACCCCAAGGTTGGAGTAGCAGAGCCATATGTTCCTAGTACCTAAGATTCTCTTGTTGCCTCAGAATGGACAACCAGCTATGGTAACTCGAATTATGATTAAAAAAAATTCTAAAGAAACTAAATGGAGAGAGAAATATATTTTTAGTTGATGCTAGATTATCAAAATAAACAGAAGGAAAAAACTCAACCTCTCCCCTACCTCTCCCTGTACACATGCACAAACTAATCTTCATATGTAAATTCCCACAAACTTGTAGAAGAAAACCCTAGAGTATATTCCGGCCTCCTCAGGGAAGCCAGGTATTGACCTTATTAAAGAACAGATTAGTAAATTAAACCTTGGTACATTATTTAGAAAACATAAATGCTAATTAGAGATGGGGAGAAAACATTAATAATACTTTTCTCAGCAAAAGGGTTTTCATACAAATTACATAAAGAACTCACTGAGTAGCTTATACAAACGTGCCCTGAACGAACACTGTGCATCCCACAAAGGTGTGAAAGGGTGCTTAGAAACATTAGATTTTAGGGTAGTGTGGTTTAACTTCACCGCACCAAATGCTGAGGTGGTTATAGAAGCCTTGAACTCTCACCCATTGTAAGACAGGTTTAATGACTTTAGAAACTGTTTGACAGTTTATAGCAAGGTAAAATTACACCTGCTATACGATTATGATGCTACACTGATGTTTACCCAAGTGGCATAAACACATCTGTCTACTAAAAGACTTAAAAAACATTTTTAGTAACTTCTCTTATAATTGCCAAGCTCTAAATCGAGACACCCATTGGCAGGGTGTTTATGGTGCAACAGGCTCGGACTGCTGGCATGCATTTGGCATAGAAAACTCTGAGAAACATCTGTTGAAAGAACTCAGGCATAAAAGATCATGTGCTGCTTTTACTCTTTCAGTGAAGTTGAAGAACTGGCCATCTGAGTTCAGGGAGAAAAGAGTAGTGGGTGTGTCTGAATAAAGGGCAAGGAGTGCTTGGGATGCAAGTAGAGACACCCTCACTGCTGCGGTCACTAGATCCATGACCTTGCATGGGAAGGACTCTACATTGTGATTCAGAGATGAGAGAGAAGTTCCTCTTGCATGCCAGAAGATCCGGGTGAGTTCAAAGTACAGGCACAAGTGTCCAGATGAGAGGAGGAGTGACCAGAGAGGAGGAAAAGACAAAACCAGAAAGCAGAGAAGAAAGGCTGATGTTAATCAAGGAGCCTAGCACAGCCAGGATGGTGCTGATGAAACTGAGAGAGAGGGTAGCAACGCCAGGGGCGTCTAGAGAGAGCAAGGCCTTGCCTTAGCATGACTTTGCCAGTGTGTCCATTGTGGACAGCAAGTAGCTATAACTGTAAAGTAATTGAGCTGTTTAAGCCGTGAACTCTGCAGTAATTTGTTACAGCTGCTTCAGGAAATGAGTAAGACTGGTATGATGTGTTCATGACTATCTTTACCAAAACATCAGAACATGTCTTCAAGGTCAGCACACTTGACTGCTTGAAAATTTCACCTTAATTTAAGAAAAATCTCAAAAACAACAACATAAAAAGAGTAAAAACATCTATTCCATAATTAGATACAAGAACTGACTTCCCTTATTCCCTTCATGCAACAAAAGTATTTGCTGCTTTCTCCAGAAGATTTAAATATAGTATTTCTGGTTTGGTCGATATTTGTTAAGTAAAAGACTTCCTCAGCTGAGGCCATCAAACATGAATTTCTAAACCATCACAGTAAGGTAAGGCAGGCTGTATGATGTTGGCTGTCATTGTCCAAGTCATACTCTGTTAGTATCCCTCTGCCTTTGCATGCATGGGTTGCATTCACAGGAAAGTTTTCTTATTCTCTACCATATATGCAGGGCACAGTAATTTTGTTTTAGCTGCCTCTAAAGGTGCAATAGAAGATGGAAGTGCTTTCAGGAGGATGTGGCTGGGGGCTCCAGAAGAGGGTTTCTTTTCAGAGGGAAGACAGTATAACACAGAATCAAAAGAGACTGGAGTTTGGCACTAGGGAACATTACATAGGAAGGAGGCACAGCCAGGTATAAATGTGTAAAGAATGTGAATAAAAGATGCCTCATGGCTTTCTTGTATCCTTTCCCCATCATCTCCTTTGATCAGTGCGAATCTCCTCCGAGAATGCTCCTGATGCTGTAGGGAAAGGAAGAAAAGGCGCAATGGGAGTCGACAGAATCTACTCCAGAAAGGCTTGCAGAGTTTCACACTAATGCCATCCCTGGGGTGAGATCAAAGTGTGGCCTGTCCCTAGACCTGCTAGGGAACAGAAAACAATGTGAAGTCATAGCCAGGCGACAGATGGCTCTAGGGAAGCAATGAGGGCAGGTCCAAGCATGGGCAGGTTTCTGTCCATGGCATTCTCTAAGGAGAAGTCTGTTCGCTCCTGTGGTCCCTGCAAACTCAAGTGAGCCCCCTGTTGTTTCATAGATGAGCCTCCTCTGACTCAATATGCTTTTCCGTTCACCAAGATAAGACCAGGCTAACACATCCTGACTGGTGTGCTGCTGTGGGACAATGGTCTGTACCCTGTTAATTGCATTTAATAAAACACTGATTGGCCAGTAGCCAGGCAGGAAGTATAGGCAGAGCAACAAGAACAGGAGAATTCTGGGAAAAGATTCAGTCTGCAGTAGTCACCCAGACACAGAGGAAGCAAGATGAGAATGCCTTGCTGATAACAGGTACCAAGCCATGTGGCTAACACGGACAAGAATTATGGGCTAATATAAGTTATAAGAGTTAAGAAGAAGCCCGAGCTAATAGACCAATCAGTTTATAATCAATGTAGCTCTCTGTGTGTTTATTTGGGACTAAATGGCTGTGTGACCTGGTGGGACAGAAAACTTGGTCAACAGTGTGTTCCTCTTATGATCTAGGAATATGCTTCCCTTAACTCACTGTGCTCAACCAAGGTATAATCCTCTTCCTCAAGTGTGTTCCTCCCCTGATTCAGACATGTTCTTTCTCTGAGTTAGGATGCTACTTTTCTTGTTCAGGTAATCTATCCCATGATTCCTGTGAGGTCTTGTCTTCTTGTTTCCTCTAATATGGTGATACCTTGTTTTATTATTCAGAGTTTGCAGTTTCTGTCTTAGTCTGCATTAGCAAAGGTTTAATATTGCTTCTGAACATTGAAAACCAAAAAGGACTGTAAACGGTTAAAAATAACTTTGTACACGTTTTAAAATGTAGTTGCTTGGGATACACAATCTGTGTCCCTCATCTGGCTCTGACGAGTGCCAGAACTTTGCACTCTAGGCCAGCAGGCTTCCATGTGTGCTCACTCAGAACAAAGGGCACATGTGCCTTGCTGGTCCTGCCAGAAGGATCACCAAGTAGTGTGTGATGGCTGCTGCATTGGCACACACTTAAAGGATACATTCTGCAGGAAGTTCCACCTGGACGTGATTCCACGTCTTCTAATTTACATATTGAACTTTAATCTAAAATTAGACAATTTCTAGTTGTATTTTGTCTCATGCAATCTGAGCATGTAAATCTCCCTCTGGCAGCATGTAAAGCAGGTGCATACCTGGGCTCTGGTGGTGGCCAGATCTGTCCTGTTTGGACTGGTTTGTGTTCTCAGTTAAATTTATCAGTCCTTTATCTTTATATATGATGTTATACATAGGATTACTTCATTTTTACAGATTTTTTTTATGGTAGGGGTATGAAAACTTAACTTTTGCATAATTTATGATTTCTAGTAGTTGTTTACATGTGTGCATTCTACAGAATTATCTGTGCAAAGAATTATATGATCTGCAAACAGAGCTTTCTGTTCATCTCTGTTTCTTGCCTGATTTCTCTTGCTAGGATGTCCAGCACGGTGCTAAAACCAGAATGAAAGTGTATTTTTTCCACCTTGTTTTTTGTTGGAAAAGAGATTTGTGTTTCCCAATTAAGTGTGATGTCTGCTGTGCAGTTTTAATTGCCCTGTAATATATTACAGAATCTCCCTTCCATTCCTAGTTTGTCTAGTGTCTTCATCATAAATGGACGTTGAATGCTGTCAAATGCTATTTACATATTTGTTGAGATAATCTCTTATGGGCTGTGTTTCATCTGTGTTGTGTATTACAGTAATTGTTTTTCTTATTTGGAACTACAACAATGTGATTGGGGGCAACTCGTCTTCTGCTGTGTCTAATTATTTATGGTGTATAATCCTCTTAATGTGCTCTTCGGTTTGGTGTGCTGAACGGAAATGTTAATTTTTAACTGTGGGGTGGTTGTTGTGCTTCTGAGACTGAATTTCCTTTGGTGAGGGGTTGGGTCTAGGCGCCAAGCCAGAGTGACTTGGACGGCTATCAACTCCATGTTTGCTAGTGGAGCATTTCACAGGCGTGGAAATTAGTCATGGCAAGGAAAACATACATTAGCAAATAGATTTCTGCTCACGGGAGGTTTCAATTCCGTACAGATTTCTCACCACACTCACAGTTAGCAAGAAATTCTGTGATGATAAAATGAGCACATGTTGATGGGTCCTTAAACTTAAAACAGCAATGTGCTTGCCCCTGGATCACATCAATAATAGGGTTAGGAAATCTGAGTGTGAGCTCAGTATTACTTTTTCATTATTTACTGATAGTGACTTGTAATTAAACTTAGCTTTGAAAAATTTTTTCTAGTTAAATATTTACCACATGGTACTTTATTATGCTTGGTTTGATATGCATCGAGCACATAATAGTCATAGAATTAAGATAATTTTTTTCTTTGCTGCTAGTTGTCATGTTGCCCCTGAAAACCACTAAATCCAATTAGTGCTGCCCATCTATGGTTGAGTTATCTACTGGAGTATGGGAAACCTACCAGTAGCGATATCTTCAACAAAGAACGATTCTCCCTTCCCAGCAACTCTATTGCTAATAGCTCTTCAGTGTTCAGGTGGGGCCTGGAGATGACCTACTCCATCTAGTTTGGAATTTCTGCTAGCAGGTAACCACAGCTGATATGAGATGATAATTTTGATACCCATTCATGTTCAGAAGACAGTATTTCACAGCACTCCTTCCCATCCTTCAGCTCTTACGTTTTTCTACCTCCTCTTCTGCAATGTTCTCTGAGCCTTAGTGGTTGTGGAATTAATGTAGATATCCGGTTTCAGGTGGGGTCTTGAGTCTCTAGTTCTCAGCACTTTGATCAGTTAGCAAGTCTCCACTGACTGCTGTCCACGGAAATAAAACCTTCTCTGACAAAGTTCGAGAGCAGGTCTGTGGTATAAACATAAATATTTAGAAAGTAATTATAGCATGACCATTTAATAAAATAATAAGCAGAGTCTATATAAGGACTGGTGACCTCTGCAGCCATGAGCTTTTGACTAGGACTGTAATACCAGATATGAAATTCCCTCATGGGGAGCAGAGCTGTCAAATCCAATCAGTCTGTGACTAGTTACCCAATAACAGTTGTACCAACGTTAGACCAGCAGATATGTCTTGCCTGGAAGGTTGGTATTTTAGCATTCAGTGTCTAGGGTTAGGAAATTTCGACCACTGATGCCTTTTCTTCCTCAGAAGACTACAGAGTATCTTTGGGCACTGTGAAATCTAGCCAGAGAGAGGCTACGTTTTATTTGAGATCAGTTTTTTTTTTCTGTGTCTTGTAGGCAGAGTATACCGTGTAACAATAGGGTCTTACCATGTAATCACAGTAGGCAGCTGTACTGGCTAGTTTTGTGTGTCAATTTGATACAAGTTAGAGTGGTCAGAGGAAGGAGCCTTAGTTAAGGAAATGCCTCCATGACATCTAGCTGTAAGCCATTTTCTCATCTAGTGATCAGTTGGAGAGGGCACAGTCCATGGTGGGTGGTGCCATCTCTGGCTGCTGGTCCTGAATTCTAAAGAAGGTGGGTTGAGCAAGCCATGGGAATCAAGCAAGTAAGCAGCTCCCTTCCATGGCCTTTGCATCAGCTCCTGTCTCCAAGATCCTGCCGTGTTTGAGTTCCTGTCCTGACTTCCCTGAGTGATGAACAGCAATGCTGAAGTATAAGCTAAACAAACCCTTTCCTCTCCAACTTGGTTTTTGGTGAAGGTGCTTTGTTACAGCAATAGAAACCCTAACTAAGTAACCAAGGGTAGTGGTAATAGCCTGTGTTGTTTTGGAGCCCTTAGGGGTCTCCTTAACCAGTAACTCATAGAGAGGTATACTATGCCTTATATTGCAATTTTCTTTTAATAACCCATATCTTCTGGGAGTGACATTGTTCATCCATGCAGGGTAATTTTGTTCAAAGTGTTTTGTTTTTAAGGTGTATTTTGAAATTAGCTTACTAACTAGTGGACTTTCATAAGGTTGGTGGTTTTGTCCTTAGTTTTGGTTAACTTGACCACTCTGGTCTTCTCTTCCTCATCCTTGCTTAATCCTTTTACCCTCAATATCCCCCCTCCTCGTTTATTTTTTTAAGTGTGTTATATTATCTCTCCACTTATTTTTCTATGTTGGGCTGTGAGATAATATTTCACATTGCTTTTCACAACTCCTACTTTGGGTTAAGCCCCCTAGTATCCCCATACTAAGCCTTTTCCCCGTGTATTTTTAAATATTATGTTTTTCTAATAAAAGATAAAAATCTAAGCGAATTTTAAATTTCCTTTTACTTCAAGTAATGATCTATAAAAATTGATTTATGGTACTATGTAATTTTTGTTTTATATGTATATATATGTAGATATACATATATATAAAATCAGTAATTAATTATCTTGATTAAATGCAGTTATTTATGGGCATGTAAAGGTACTTTCCTTCATTATCTCACTGAATTTCAGTTATTTCTTTAAGTGTCTGACACTTTCCAAAAAGTAACTTCTTAATGTTTGAATGTCCCTTACTCTGCGGGCCTCCAACTCATAAGCTACTGCAGGGCTTTGTAGGCCTTTCTTGGTTAGTTTTAGTCCATGTGATACAAGGGAGAGTCACCTGGAAAGTAGAACCTCAACTGAAAAACATGCTTCCATAAAATGATCTATAGACAAGTCTGTAGAAGATTTTCTTGATTAATGATTGACGTAGGAGGGCTTGGCCAACTGGATGGTGCCAACAATGGGCAGGTAACACTTGTGTAAGAAAGGCTGAGAAGGTCAGGCAGCAGTGTTTCTCCATAGCCACTGTTTCAGTTCCTGAGCCTGGTTCCTCTCTTGAGTTCCAGCCCTGACTTCCCTTTATGAATCTATAAGTTAAATAAATCCTTTCTTTACCAAGTTGCTTTTGGCCATAATATTTTATCTCAGCAATAGAAAGCAAGCAAAGACAGAGTTAACCAAGGGTTAATTTCCTTCCTTCTCTGTGTTACTTCCATTTTATTATGTTGTTTCTTCTGCTCTTTCCTTGTTACCCCACATTTCCTATGTATGTTTGTGGAATGAAAAACTATGCATCTTTGAGTATAAAGACGAATATTTAGAATGTAGTTGTGAATATGCTGGTTTAGTAAACTGGCAGTTGTAGAATTTCCTCTGATATTTACAACTTTACTAGTTGGCTAGGTATCCAGTACCAGGCCTGATTTCCCTCTTGCTGAGTGGGTTGTAAGTCCAATTAGAGAGCTGTTGGTTATCTATCACCAAGGCTTGGGTGCCACTACTACTCCCTTGGGGTTATCATATCATGCTAGTCATTGTTATGGTTCATAGGTATCATAGCTGGGTAGGACAGTTCTCTGCTTCCCTCCCTTGGATGTTTGCATTGGTTCCCTCTAGGACTATTAAATTTAGTCTTCTTAGCATTCATCAAGGAAATTCCATTTTGCAACACACACACACACACACACACACACACACACACACTCAGTCAATCAACCAAACAGTCGATCAAAATAAAGCACAGTGGAGCCCAGTCCCAATGGATACATCTACAGTACAATTCCCGCATTGAAGGCTAAGGGATCATTGTGGAAGAGGGGCCAGAAAGATTGCAAAAGTCAGAGCAACAAGGAGTTTGCTGTGAGACTGTGTCTCCTAGAAATTCCAGAAGCTACACCCATAAAGTCTGACCAACATGGCTGCCTAAACATAAGCTGAAGAAGGATGGCACCAATAGACATGCTAACATGGAAGGGGGAAAGTTCACGAGAACTCAACCATATATAAAGGACTATGGGCAACCCAGGAATAGTGAGATCCGGAGAAAATAGTACTCCCTTGGACAGATCACACCAGCTGTTTATCCAGTGCCAAATGGTCAGCCCTGAAAGTATATACACAAATAACATATGTAGAGTAAGCAGGTTGTACTATGTATTTAGGAAAAAATATTCCATAAATTTTAAAGAGAGCAAGGAGAGGATTTGGGAAATTTTGAAAGCAGGAAAAAGAAGGGAGAAAATGATGTAATTATATTATGATTTAAAAAATAATTTTAAAAAACTATATGGATTTAGGCTGTGCTTTTGTATCTCACTCTCATCTGGATGGTCGATTTTAATATGTGCTTTCGACCACATACTGAACTATTACAGTTTTGGCTTGCTGGACTGGGTAAAGAGCTAGAAATTGTGTAGCTACCCAGATATGTTAGAATGCTTTGCCTGTCAAAATGTTCCTGTGGCCTCCATACTCGAACTTCCAAAGAGTTAACATACTGGGACTCTAACAGGCATACTTGGAAAATTTCAGCTAACCATCATAAGAAATTAATAGTAGTTTTCTACTTCTGGCTGCATTACTTGTATTGGCAACTGAGATGCAGCTGATTTGGTCTAAGAGAGTAGTGTGGTCATTTAAACACCACCAGGGTGCTGAGAAAAGACCCCCACAAATGAGTTTCCTGTCAATAATTCTGTGCCTTTTGCAGGAGGGGACCAGACATAGCAACAACACATTTCGTCTAGGACATTCCCTTTAGTCACCGAGATAGTCTGGCTGATGCAAATTTTGAGTCATGTACACTTGACCTTCAAGAGCCACTCAATGCCTAAGAGATATCCCTCAATTTTGGCAAGTTGTTCTTAGAATCAAGAATCCGCAAGAGTGAACAAATCTAAACCTCAGAAGTCAGAGGTCAGATCAAACGCTTGTGGAGGCTGCGTGTTAAACTTGGCCAAACTTGTTCTCCCATCCTTCCACTCCGCCATTCATGCTCTCTGAGGACACAGATTTAATAGCCTCATTATTTTGTCAGGTGCGATTTACCAAAGTCATAAAAATCCCACATTGCCCATGTGTCTTTTAAGACAGAATTAAATTCTTTTATAAAGGTATGTTTTTTTTTGTTTTTGTTTTTGTTTTTTTTTTAAGTGAGTATCCAGTCTCCAGCATGCATCTCTAACTAGGAAATATCAAGCTGAGTCCAGCTGAGGGAGACAAGTTGACTGACTAATCAAGAATACAATACATTTTTTGATGATGAATACACCCTATATAAATTCTGCTGGAAGACAGAGAGTGGACTGAGGGAAGAGGATGGAAGGGAGGTTTGGTGCTGGCTCGGCTAGCCAGTACTCATCCCTGGACCTTTCCCAGTTATTAAATATACTAAACTATAGACAAGAGAGGTTATAGCCAGCACTCATCTCTGGACCATTACAGTTATTAAATATAGTAAAATGTAGTAGACAAGAGAGGTTATAGACGGGTAGCTTAATGTTAGTTGTTAATTCAGAATACCATGCCAGGACTAAGCTCATACTAGAGTGGTATGTGGTTCATCCACAATGCCCTGTTAATCATGGTGCAATGCTAGCTCCTATTGGCTTAAAACGGACTGTACACATCGTAACAATGTTAAATACACTACCTTAGAAGTACTAGTCAAAGAATCACAGGTGCCCAAAGCCGCACAAGCCCATTTTTACTGTTTCCACATGAAATAATTTTCACAAAATTATTTCTTATTTGGCTGGAATTTTTAACATTAACTTCTTAATTAAGATATAAAATTGCCTTTGTGTAATATTTTGACCCATGTTTGTATCCTGGAATGCTAAACAAAGCTTGTCCACACACATATTGCTAAATATACTCACCGTACACATGAGATGAAACACAGAATCTTTTCAACTGTGGCAAGTTTTACATATGTGCACACGTTATTAGCATAGGTACTGTATGTATCATATGATAGATCTGAGCTTGTTCATCATCTCTAACTGGAATTTTGTTCTTCTGAAAACATCTCTCCCTTGAACTTGGCTCCTGGTAATGGTAACCACTGTACTGTTCTCTGCTTCTGGGGTTTAATGTTAAGATTGCGTATATGAGGAGTACAGTGCTGACCTTTCATCTAACATGGTTTCCAGGCTCATCTATGTTGATGAAAATGATAGGTGTCCCTTGCTTCTTTAAGACTTAGTACATTCAACGGTCGGAGAGCTGTATGAGTCTGTGTGCTGTGTGTGTGACGACTGCTTGCATAATTAATAGGAAAAAAAGACTTAGTACATTCTATCATGAAAAGCATTTTAATCATCAGCCAAATGGATATTTGCATTGGGTCCACACCCTGGCTAATGTCTGCAGTGAACACAACATAAGTCCTTGGTATATTAATTTTTCTTAGGTGAATAACATCTAGAGATGGCTAGTAAGATGGTAATAACAGGTTTCAGTTTTTCACAGTGGTTGTATACAATGAAGCTCATGGTTCCTTTTCTCCCCATTTTTACCAGCACTGGTTTTCTCTTAACTTTTTTATATAATGATTTTCTATGGGTCTGAGTTTATATATCAGTGTAGCTTTAATTTGTATTTTCCAGGTTGGAGATATAGATTCTATTTCTGGACACAGTCTAGAAACCTGCGTACCTCAGTTTGAGAAATTCTTACTCAGATCCTTCACCTAGTTTTGTACTCAGTTAATTGCTTAGGAATGTTGAGTTCCTCATATACTTTACATACCAAGCCTTATCAGATGAATGGACTTAAAATACTTCCCTCTGTTTAGTAGGTTTTCTCTTTTTCCCTTTTCTGTGTAGCAAATTTTGGGTTGAATCAGTCTCCCTTTCCAGCTTAATTTTTATTACTTATTCGTTTAGGGATAGATGCCCAAATTATTGTCCAGGTCATGGTCGTTGCATACTTATAAATCATGTGTCTGATAAACAATTATAAATATATAAGGAATTCATGTATTTCAACAATTAAAAAGCAAACAATCTGATTAACAGTCTGCAAAGACCTTGAGTAGTCATTTTTCCCCAGGACATAAGATGGACATGAAAAGATGCTTATTATCACTGATTATGCAGAAATTTCAATCAAAGTCGCATGAGAGATACCACATGCTTTCTATAGGATGCTATTATTTAACAAAGGAAAAAATAACAAGTATTAAGTCGAAGTAAAGAAATTGGAACCTGTTTCCAAATGGTTGCAAATGTAATATTATTCTACACCTTCAATGCAAAACAAATGCAAAGTCTCTCAGCAAAGTAAAGTTACTATATAGTGAGTGTAATGCTTATATTTCTAAACACGCAATGAAAGGGATAAAGGCGGACTTGGACATGCCCGCCTATACACATTCATAGCTTCATTGTTCACAGCAGTACAAATGTAAAAAAAACCATAATATCTTTCAGAGATGAACGGATAAGTGCAATACATTGTCCATACACAACTTAATACTTTCCTTTTAAATAGAGATGAAATGACACAGGATTTACCATGCAGCAACCTCAAAGACATAGCATCATAACTCAGACAGAACCTGGCAAGAGTCCACATGAGCTACTTAGAGTATTCAGATTAATAGAGACAGTATAGACTAGAGGGGAGGGATGAGGTTGGTGTTTAAGGAAAACTGCTTTGGTTTGGAAAGTTCCGGAGTTGGATGAACGGTAGTGATGGTGCAAGGCAGTGTGAATGAACTTACTGACAGAGCGATGCACAACTAAAAGTCATGAACACTGTAGATTTATGCAATGATTATTCATCACAAATGAATGAAGACTGACAAATACGGGAATTTTTACCCAAATAAAATGATTTTTAAAAGTTGCAATATATTCCCACCAGCAATGGATGAGTGTATCCCTTTCTCCACAACCTCTCCAGCAAAGGCTATCATTGGTGTTTTTTATTTTAGCCATTCTGACAGGTGTAAGGTGGTATCTTAAAGTTGTCTTGATTTGCATTTCCCTGATCGCTAAGGAGGTTGAGCATGACCTTAAGTGTCTTTTGGCCATTTGAAGTTCTTCTGTTGAGAATTCTCTGTTCAGCTCAGTGCCCCATTTTATAATTGGGTTGGTTAGCCTTTTACAGTCTAGTTTCCTGAGATCTTTATATATTTTGGAGATCAGACCTTTGTCAGTTGCGGGGTTGGTGAAGATCTTCTCCCAGTTAGTGGGTTGCCTTTGTGTCTTAGCGACAGTGTCCTTTGCTTTACAGAAGCTTCTCAGTCTCAGGAGCATCCTCCTGAATATTAACCTTCAGCAAGCGATGAAAGGAGACAGAGACAGAGACCCACATTGGAGCACAGGACTGAAATCTCAAGGTCCAAATCAGGAGCAGAAGGAGAGAGAGCACGAGCAAGGAACTCAGGACCGCGAGGGGTGCACCCACACACTGAGACAATGGGGATGTTCTATCGGGAACTCACCAAGACCAGCTGGCCTGGGTCTGGAAAAGCCTGGGATAAAACCGGACTCTCTGAACATAGCGGACAACGAGGACTACTGAGAACTCAAGAACAATGGCAATGGGTTTCTGATCCTACTGCATGCACTGGCTTTGTGGGAGCCTAGGCAGTTTGGATGCTCAACTTACTAGACCTGGATGGAGGTGGGGGTTCCTTGGACTTCCCACAGGACAGGGAACCCTGATTGCTTTTTGGGCTGAGGAGGGGGAGCTTAGTTGGGGGAGGGGGAGGTAAATGGGAGGCGGTGGCGGGGAAGAGACAGAAATCTTTAATAAATAAATAAATTTAAAAAAAATGTCAAAAAAAATAAAAAAATATATAAAAAAAGTTGCAATATAATGTAACATCAGGCCTTAGTAGCTCTCCTCTGCATTTGCTGCCAATTATTTTAAAACATGCTTGTGTGATCTGTAAGGGCACATGCATATTTGTGTACACGGGCACCAGAAGAGGGCTTAGAAGCCCCGGAGCTAGAGTTATAAGTGGTTGGGAGCTGCCCAACATAGGCACTTGGACCTGAACGGATCCTCTTACACAAATGCAGCACTCTTAATTGATGAGCCATCTCTCCAGTTTTTTGCTTGTTTGTTTCCCTGCTGTTTTTGAAAATTTGTCATCTGGCATCCATAGATGCTTTAACACAAGATTTTTGACTACTAAAGGGAACATTGAAAAGTTACAGGAGTGGGAGGTAGAGGCAATTCAAGCATTTCTTCTCTATTAGATGTGGATTTTAGGTTGAAATAGAATCCTTATGATAATGTAGACCTGTTTAGCCTGCACTGATGAACACAGACAAAAACACATACATCCATTTGCTGAATGGAGTGGAAATACAGAAGTTTTTCTTGTTTTGTTTTAGACTTTGAAGTATTTTGTAATGGTCTCTGTCTTGATAAATTAGCCTGTACTTCTACAACTCACATTTCTGTTTTGCTTTTATGAGATGTAGTTATTTAATGAAATTTACTGAGCTCCTGGGAGAGTTGGGGCCTGCAATCTGAAGCTGAAATGTGTGCTGAAATATAATTCTTCACATCAAGTTCTGATATCTTCCAGGACATACCACCCTCGCCTTCTAGATGATAATTTGCCTTTGATGTGTAGGGAATGATACCTGTAATATGAGAGTGACAGCAGATATTAAAAGTGCATGGTAGTTAACCTTAGAGTCTGGCGTTCTAGAATCTTGAGATTAGTCATGAAGGCAGGCTGGCAAATCAATTCCCTATCTGCCTAGCCTAATAATACACTTTGTTTCATTTTTCTTTCTCGAAGCGGACGAAAAATCAGCTTCTACAATGGCTGAGTGCTAGCATTTCGTTCTGTCATCTTGTACCACTACATTACCTGCCACCTACAACTGAGGGCTGATAATTTGTTTTTCAAAAATAGATATGCCAGAGTACTCAGGCTTACAAAAAGAGGCCATATACCTCTGCTTAAAGTTAGGAGCTCCCTAAATTATTGATGAAATTGGAAAAATAGGTATGCTAGCCATAATTTCACAGCCTAAGTCAGAAGCATACTTACTTTCAAGGTGATATAGAAGCATATAAAGACCTTGGGCTTCCGACTGTTGGGGATCCATATCTGACTAGAAATGGAAATCAGGGAAGGTACTGTGGAGATTTCTTGGGCTGCGATAGTATCCTGAGGATGGACTAACATTACAATACAAAGTCAAGCAAGGATCTGAAGTGGTGTGCTTGAGGTGAAAACCTAGATTTTAAACCTTAAGCACTTTTAATTTCAAATGTGTTTTTTTGCATTGTGGATTTTAAGGACCGGAGAGCTCAAAGCCCAGATTCTGGATAGTGACTCTTCCCTAAAGAGGGTCATATTCTCTCAACAGGTAGACGTTGGCTTACTGCCAAAGCATCCCTAATCAGTAGACGAGCACAGGTTCTTAGAACATGACTGTGATATAAATGGCTACTTGACATTTGTTAGCTCCATCAATACATTAGACATTACACAAAACATCATTTCAGTCCTGATCAATGAGATTACAATCTTAGTTAGCTAATCATACAGACAAGCCACAAATAGAAAAGTACAGAGAGCGGGGGATGGTTATAACTCTGGTGAGCAAGCTCTCTGTTGATGTCTCATCCTCTGTCTAGCTTTGTAAAGATATCATAGGCCTAGAGAAGATTTACAGGCCTTGTGCTGGACTCAGGGATGACTCTGAAATAAGGTTAGCAATGATCTAACCCTCTCTCATCTTCATACTGGATAGGGCAGGGGGTACATCAGGACAGCACTCTCGTGATTCCCTGAAACTTACTTGTGCTTTTGTGTCCATGGCTGGGTCATTTCCACGCAGGTGATTAGGATGTTAATACTTTCTTCATATTCCGAGCCAGAAATGTCAAAACACAGGTCTCTGGTGTTAAAGATAAAGCTATGCATGTTTGAGAATCAATCTACCTCAGGATCCAGCCGTACCACTCTTGGGAATATACCCAAGAGATGCCCAATCATACTACAAAAGCATTTGTTCAACTATGTTCATAGCAGCATTATTTGTAATAGCCAGAACCTGGACATAACCTAGATGCCCCGCAATGGAAGAATGAATAAAGAAAGTGTGGAATATATACACATTAGAGTACTACTCAATGGTAACAAAATAATGACATCTTGAATTTTGCATGCAAATGGATAGAAATAGAAAACACTATCTTGAGTGAGATAATCCAGATCCAAAAAGATGAATATGGTCTATACTCACTCATTAGTGGACTCTAACCATAAACAAAGGACATTGAGCCTATAATTCACAAGCCTAGAGAAACCAAATAACAAGGTGAACCCAAAGAAAAACATATATAGACCTTCCTGGAAATTGGAAGCAGACATGAACACCTGGCAAAAGTTGGGAGCATGGGGGTGGGAGTGAGGCTGGGAGAAAGGAAGAGGGGAAGAGAGAAGGGAGAAGGGAAGGATTGGGGAGAGCTTGAGGGAGTGGGAGGGTTGAGATGAAGGAAGGGCAGATACAGGAGCAGGAAAGAAGATATTTACATTAAGAGAGCCATTTTAGGGTTGGCAAGAGACTTGGCTCTAGAGGGGATCCCAGGTGTCCACAGGGATGTCCCCAGCTAGGTCCTTGGGCAACAGAGCAGAGGGTGCCAGAACTGGCCTTGCCCCACTATCACACTGATGATTATCTCCAATATCACCATAGAATCTTCGTCTGGCAAAGGGTGTAGATAGAGACAGAGACCCACATCAGAACACTGGACTGAGCTCCCAAGATACAGTTGAAAAACAGAAGGAGGGAGAAGATGAGCAAGGAAGTCAGGACCACAAGGGGTTGGTCCACCAACTGAGACAGTGTGCCTGATCTAATGGGAGCTCACCAAATCCAGCTGGATTGGGACTGAACGAGCATGTGATCAAACCAGACTCTCTGAATGTGGCTGACAATGGGAGCTGACTGAGAAGCCATTGATAAAGTCATTGGGACTGCATATGCTGGCTTTTTGGGACCCTAGTCTATTTGGATGCACACCTTCCTAGACATGGATAGAGGGGGGAGGGCCTTGGACTTCCACAGGACAAAAGAGGGAGGGAGGAGGGTGAGTGGGGGAGCTCTTAAGGCTGGAGAGGGAAGGAGGAGGGTGTTGGGGGAGCAGGAGGGGAATGGGAGGAGGGGAGAAAGTGGAAATTTTTGAATGGAAAAATAAAAAAATAAAATAAAATGCAAACTATAGTGGGCTGGGGATGTATCTCAGCATGCAGAATACTGACAGGTACAAAGCCTTGGAATTCATTCACTACAGTGCATAAACCAACGTGTACGCTTAAGCTCAGGAGATGGAGGCAGAAAAATCATGCCTCAGGCAAGGAATAAACACATCTATTTGAGGACACTCCACAGGCACTGGCGACTTGAGGGTGATTTTTTTTTTGAAAATGTACATATTATACTCAAATGTGTTTGAATTTCATTTGTTCCAGAATATTTCAATTCTTTAAACCGCAATAGTAATAAGTTACCGTAATGTCTCTGAAGGAAAGGGGTTTTTAGGAAGATGGAAGAATGTAACAGCTAGATCACCTTCAGCCCACAAAGCACAGAAGGGGGACTGTGGGAGCACATGGCTCAACTGGGCTCCTTTCTTTTTGAGCAGCTGCCCACTGGTCTTGGATCCAGATCAAGGTTCTTAGGGATCTGACATGTTATATGAACCATGGAAAGAGGACTACAGAGGTGAAGGGACAGAACTCCTACCGTCTTGGCCTTGATTTCAAATCCTACCTGCTCTTGTAACCTTAGTGAAGTTTCCAGGGATCTAATTTACAGGACTTCTTTCCTTCATACCCTTAGTTTATAGAGAAAAGATAGGATTGAGGCCACTGATCTCCTATAGACTTAAACTAGAAAAGTAAGGGGTGTGCAGGACTCCCAAGCTGTTTGGCCGTGCCTCATGTTAATCAATAAAACATTGCTCATTGTTGAAAGACTGTGTATTGTGATATTCCCTAAGGCTATACTACAGCTGAAAGATTCTCATTGATGCCTGTTGAAGGGAAGGACTTTGTCATGTGTGTGGGAGATGCAAACATTTCTGTTTGCCTACCGGTTATTTGTGTTTTCTTTTTTTTTTCCTTTCTTTCTTTGGGAGGTATAGTGTGTGAGAAAGTCCAATTACATTGTTATACCCAATTTCCCCAACATGGTTTATCGAAAAGATTTACTCACTATGTGGCTTTGGTGGTCTTGTAAAAATTATTTGATTGTCAATGGTTTATTTTTGGGCTTTCTATTCTGTGCTGTTAGTCTATATATGATTTTATGCCATTACAACAATGTTTTGATTATTATAACATTTTAATAGAATTTGAGATCATGCAATGTGTTGTCTATAGCTCTATATTTTGTTTGATAACATTTTTACGGCTATTAGTAGCCATTTATATCTCTCTATAAATCTTAGGAATTCTTCTTCAACATTTGTAAACAATACACTAGAATTCTGATAGAAATCTTCTTAATCTGTAGAATACTTAGAATATTCTGGGAATTTTAACAGTGTTAATTCTTCCAGTTCATGAGGACTTCCACTCTTTTGCGTGATCCCTAGTTGCTTTCCTCAGTGCTTTATCGTTCTGAGTGTATACATCTTTTATTTCCTTCAATAAATCTATGACTAAATAGTCTTTTTCTTGATTATATCATGCACTGGATTATTGTCTGTGCTTGTTTTTGTGTGTACGGAAGTGTGCATGCCACAGCATGCATGTACCAACTTGTGAGAGTCAGTTCTCTCCATCCATCACAGGGATCCTGAGACTGGAACTCAAGCTGTCATGTTTGACAACAAAGTACCATCATCTACTAAGCCATCTACCAACCTCATTATCCTATTTTTCAGGTGGTATTTTGCCATGCAGGTCAGGCTTCCCCTCAACTCCTGATCCTCTTGGCTCAACTATTCAAGCACTAAAATTACAGGGCCTGTCATCATATCTAGCTCTTTTCTTGATTTCTCTAAAACTAATTTATGTAACTGTAAGGATACAACGTGTTTTGAGATGCTAATTTTTTTCAAATTAAAACTTTAATAAACTCATTTAATAGTTTAACGTTTGTGTGTTTGAAATCATTAGAGTTTTCTGAGCACTGGTAATCACATCCTATGTAGGCAGAGTAGTTTTCTTTTTCTCCTAATTTAGATAACTCTTATTTCTCTCTGTTATCCGACAGCTCTTACTAGTGCTGTAAACACAATATAATAAGAAATAGTGAGCGTAAGCATTCTTGTTTTGTATGAGATTTTAGGTGTAACATTTCTGCATTTCCCTTTGATTATCATGTTAGCTAGTTGAGTTTCAAAACAGCTCATTCTGTTGAGAAAATTTGCTTCCGAGTCTGATTTTAAGGGTTTTTGTCATAAAATAATATTAAACTTTGTCAAAAGCTTTTTCTGCATCTATTGAGCTCAAAATAAGTTTTCATCTATTGAGCTCAAAATAAGTTTTTTTGTGTGTTTATAACCTAAATATTTCTTTCTTTTTTAAAATTGATTTTTATTGAGCTCTTCATTTTTCTCTGCTCCCATCCCTGCCTCTCCCCTCCCCTTCAACTCTCTCCCAAGGTCCCCATGCTCCCAATGTACTCAGGAGAGCTTGTCTTTTTCTACTTCCCATTTAGATTAGATCTATGTATGTCTCTCTTAGGGTCTTCATTCTATCTTGCATTCTATGAATGTAGGTGGTCTATATAGCTTTGTCAACTTGACATTGCCTAGAGCATTCTGTAAGGAATATCTCAAATGAGAAATTGCCTAGATCAAATTGGTCTGTGGGCATGCTTATGGAAGATTGTCTTGATTCTGTCCAGCCAATATCATCACTAGGCAGGTAGTTCTACATTGCATTAAAAAGCCGACCAATCTTGAACCTTGGAGCAAGCTAACAAGTATCATTCCTTCACAGTGTCTTTTTCAAGTTCCTTCTTGATTTCCCTTAATCATGTTGTAACCTGAAAATGTAAGATGAAATAAAACTTTCCTCTCCCAAGTTGCTTTTGGTCATGGTATTTGCCAAAGCAAGAAAAATGAAAGCAAAACAGTAGGCTACCATATTAATATTCATATGTTAAATCAGTTTTGTACCTCAAAGATAAGTTCAAGAAGACCATGATGTGTAAGGTTTTAATGTGTCGTTTGATTTTGTTTATGAGCATTATTCTAAATCTCCTCAGAGATACTAAACAATAGTTTCCTTTCACTTTCACTTAGGTAAATTTGATATAAAAAATAATGCTGTCTTCATAATGTAAGCTTGGATGTGTTCTCTTGAACTTTACTTTTTAAGGGTACCAATTCCTCCTTTTTTATTTAATTAAAACTTTATTGTAAAGAAATTGCAAATAATATAGCATGAAATAAGATTATTCACATCCAAGTCTACATATAGCTCAATGAACTTCTCTACAGCTAGATTGGTCATTCTGAAGCTACAGAGCTTTACAACAGATTTTCCACTTTTGTTATCAATTATAATTTTATGCACATATTGTATGAAGCACTTTTCTATTGCTATGATAAAAAAAACTATACCTGAGGTAACATATCAAAAAAATAGTGTGAGTGTTACAGCTCTAAGGAGAAAGATATCCTGGCAGTCATGAGCCAAATAATACCACAAGTCAAACCACACTGTTGTGGGACAATCTTTTTTTTTTTTACATTTTGAAGATATGTTACTCACATTAGTTTAATAAAGAGTTAACTGGCTAGTAGCTAGGCAGAAAGAGGTTAGGTGGAGAGCCAGACTGAGAGAATGCTGGGAAGAAGAAGGGTGGAGTTGCTAGGAGACTCACGGAGGAGCAAGATGAATATGCCATGTTGAAGAAAGTATCACCATGTTTTAGAATGTAGATAAGAAATATGGGTTAACTTTTTACATAAGAGCTAGTTAGTAGTAAGCCTAAGTTATTGGCCAACCATTCATAATTGTTAATAAGCCTCTGTGTGGTTATTTGGGAGCTGGCTGGTGGGACAGAGAAATCTGCCTATACTGTACAGCAAACCTCACAAAAGTTATTTATTCAGAAAAACAGAGGAGGGTGCCTGCTTCTACTTGGGAGAGAAGCAGCAAAGAACTGAGAAGGAAACAGGCTCTATATAGGACTTCTTAGGGGTAGAGCTTTCCAGGACAGCCTAGGATTGGTGGGACTCTCTGTGGCCTGATATTAGGCTTTTTATTCTGTAGTGCAGTGTTTAACTGACTGCAACTTGAAGGTCTGAGATGGGCCATTACTGCCATTAGAGTATTCTGTTGGCAAAGTCTGGTGGTTGGAGGTCCTCAGGGGAGGGCTAAGGATGCAGACCCATACCACAAGGACATTTGCACAACTATATTCTTAGCGGCATTGTCCATGATAGCTAGAACCTGGAAACAACCTGAAGCCCCTCAACTGAAGAATGGATAAAGAAAATGGGTTACATTTACACAATGGAGTACTACTCAGCAGTAAAAAAAAAAAACAATGACGTCTTGAAATTTGCATGCAAATGGATGGCACTAGACAAAACCATCCTGAGAAAGGTAACCCAGACCCAGAAAGACAAACATGGTATGTACTCACTCATAAGTGGTTATTAGATGAAAAGCAATGGATAAGTAGCCTGTAGTCCTCCACTCCAGAGACGCTGGGAAACAAGAACCCTAAGAGAGACATAGAGGGATCCTCCATGGAAGGGAAAATAGACAAGATGGCCTGAGAAAATTAGGAGCATAGGGAAGGGGGGGAGAGGAGGAGGAGAAAATGGGAGGGAGGAGGAGTATGTGAGGGGATGGGATGTTCCAGATGAGGGAAGGACAGAGAGGGAGAACGAGGAAAGAGATATTTTGATTTAGAAAGCCATGATGGGGCTACTGTGAAACCTGGCATGAGGGAAATTTCCAGGAATCCACAAAGATGACCCCAGCTAAGAACCTAAGCAATAGTGGAGAAGGTGCCTGAACTGACCTTGACCTGTAATCAGACTGATGACTATGTTAATTGTCAGAATAGAACCTGCATCCAACAACTGATGGAAGCAGATGCAGAGATCCACCAGCTAAGCACTTGGTCAAGCTTTCAGAGGCCAGTCCAAGGCGCTAATATGAGAAAAGGGGTCAAGACCATTATGGGGATACCCATAGAAACAACTGGCCTGAATTAGTGGAAGTTCACTGACTCTGGATTGAGAGCAGGTAAACCTGCATAGGACCTAACTAGGCTCTCTGAATATGGGTGACAGATGTGTGATTGGGGCAGTCTTTGCAACAACTGGCAGTGGGACCAGGATTTATTCCTAGTAATTGAACTGGTTTTCTTTCTTTTTTTTTTTTTGAGTCCATTCTATTAGGACTTTACTTACTTAGCTTAAATATAGAGGGGAGGGCCTTGGTCCTGCCTCAAAGTGATATGTTAGACTTTATTGACTCCCCATGGGAAGCCTTACCTTCTCTGAGGAGAAGATGGGTGGGGAAAAGTGGGGGAGAGGGAGGAGAAGAGGGAGTGGAACTGGGATAGCTATGTAAAATGAGAAAAGATCATTTTAAAAAGTAAACTAATTAAAAAAAGAGTCGATCATGACAGGCAATCATGGTAGCAAGTAGCATTCATGGCAGCAGAAACAGCAGAGTTCACACCTCATACCAGAAACAAGAAACACAGAAGGTGAATTCTTTTTTTTTTTTACTTTTTTTTAACTTTTTTTTATTGAGAAAAGAAAAAAAAAAAACAAATTTCCTCCTCCTCCCAGCCTCCCATTTTCCTCCCCCTCCTCCCACCCTTCTCCCCCTCCCCCCACTCCTCCCCCTCCCTCTCCAGCCCAAAGAGCAGTCAGATTTCCCTGCCCTGTGGTAAGTCCTAGGTCCTCCCCCGTCCGTGCATTTCTAGGAAGGTGAACATCCAAACTGGCTAGGCTCCCACAAAGCCAGCACATTACGTAGGTTCAAAACCCCGTGCCATTGTCCTTGGGTTCTCATCAGCCCTCATTGTTCGCCATGCTCAGAGAGTCCAGTTTTATCCCATGCTTTTTCAGTCACAGTTCAGCTGGCCTTGGTGAGCTCCCAATAGATCAGCTCCACTGTCTCAGTGGGTGGGTGCTCCCCTCGTGGTCCCGACTTCTTTGCTCATGTTCTCCCTCCTTCTGCTCCTCATCGGGACCTTGGGAGCTCAGTCCAGTGCTCCAGTGTGGGTCTCTGTCTCTGTCTCCATCCATCACCAGATGAAGGTTCTATGATGATATGCAAGATATTCGTCAGTATTGCTCTAGGATAGGGTCATTTCAGGTTCCCCATCCTCAGCTGCCCAAGGAACTAACTGGGGACCTCGGCTTGGGTATCTGGGAGTCACTCTAGGTTCAAGTCTCTTGCCAACCCTAAGGTGGCTCCCTTAACTAAGAACCGTGCTTCCGTGCTCCCCCATCCAACCTTCCTTCATCCCAATCCTCCCCCTTCCCCAAGCTCTCCCCATTCTCCCCCTCTCCCCCCTCTCTCCCCATCTCCCCTTACCCCCATCCCACCCCACACCCAAGATCTCAATTTTCTCCCCGGCAATTTTGTCTACTTCCCATAGCCACGAGGGCAACTATATGCTTTTCCTTTGGTTCACCTTCTTACTTAGCTTCATTGGGATCACCAAGTGTAGACTCCGTGACCCCTGTTTATGGCTAGAAACCAATTATGAGTGAGTACATCCCATGTTCATCTTTTTGGGTCTGGGATACCTCATTCTTAATGGCACAATTCCCTAAACTCTCAAAGCCTACCTTAGGGATCATATTTCCCCCAACAAGGCCACACCTCCTAAACCTTCCAAACAGTGCTATTTCTTGGGGACCAAGTATTTAAATGCCTGAGATTAAGGGAGGATATTTTATTTAATCCATCACTCTTATCCTCACCTCCCCCTGCAAAAAAAAATTAATGAGAGAATTAAAATAGAAAACAATGAGCTTTCTATCCTCCTTCATAACTCATGTGTCAGTTATGTGGATTTCCTCTTCCTTCACTACGTAATATTTCCCTTTTTTCATTTCTCATGCTGCTGATAGAGCCCAAAGGCTTGTGAATGTGGTATAAATTCTCTACCACTGGGCTACTTCTACCCTGCCCCTCTTTTGAGGTTTGTTGGAATCCAGCAATACAAACACCTAATTCTAAGCTTCTTTAGTGGGAGAACTTTTATCACTTATCCAATCCAACAAGAATGTATCTATTCATGTTTTGTATTCTTTATGATTTCATCTTGATAGATTGTACATTTCTAGGGTTTTATGCACTTCTAGGTCTTTATTTGGCTAACATAAAGCTGTTCACTGCAGACTCACGAGACCCTTTCTGTTGCAGCCATGGGACATCTCTCCATTCTTTCTATTATTTTTATCTGTGTTGTCCTCATTTTTCACTAAAAAAATGTGTACATATTCTTAAAGAGCAACTTTTAGCTTTACTATTTTCTACTGTTTTCCTAGTCTTTTAATTTATTTCTACTCTGATGTTTATTCCTTACCCCCTCTCTGGGCTTTGTTTTTTTGCTGTTTGTTTGCTTGTATGTATGTTTTTCTCTCTGAGGTGTAATATTAGGCTGAGGTAGTTATTTTTAGAACTTCTTTTCCTTCATCCCATAGGTCTGGGGGAAATAAAAACATTTTATCTCTATGATGGTTTAAACTTTTCTATTTTGTTGACACACTGGTTGTCCAGTAATGTGTTGTAAGGCCTCTGGTCTATGGTATTGGTCCGCCAGGCCTCTGGTCTACAGTGCAGTTAAAGTCCAGATTCTTCTCCCTGAGCTTGTCTCTGGGTTGTCTGTACATTCTTGAGCACAGGGAACTGAAAATCACTCCATTACCATATTGCTTTATCTCTCTGATCATGCCTTTTAACGTCTGCTTTTTATGTCTTCGTCCTCTCCAGTTGGGTAATTATCATTGTTAGACTCTCTTTGTGGATTGATGTGTTCCTTATTATAAAATGCCTCTTTGCTTCTAGTAACACATTTGATTGAATAAATATATTTTTCTAACAAAAGTACAGCAGTTATCTCTTGCTCTGCTTTTGTTAATATTTGTATGGAATACCTTCTGCTTCCTTTCTCTTTCAGCCTATGAGTGATCTTGAAGTTGAAATAAAATCATTGTAGTTGAGTTTTGTATTCTATTTATTAATGCACCCTATATTATTTGATTTGGAAATTAAAACCACATGTATACATAATAATTTAAAGGAAAGGGTTTATTTCATCTTAACACTTCTACAATACAGTTCATTGATGAGGAAAGTCAGGACAGGAATTTAGTCAGGAACCTGGAGGCAGGAACTAGCAGAGACCACATAGAAGATTGTTACCTATTGCCTTGCTGTTCATGGCTTGCTTAGCTTGCTTCATTATACAATTCAGGACCACCTGCCTATGGATAGCCCAACTTAACAATTGGCTAGGCCCGCTCACATCAACATGAATAAGAAAATACTCTCACAGACATAAATGCAGATGACTCTGATCTATATACTTCTTCAGTTGAAGTTCCCTCTTCCATGTGACTCTAGGTTTGTGTCAAATTGATAGCTAATGCTAACTGTGACACCATATGTTGTTTCCTTCAGTGGTTGCAAGACTAACTAGTACTTTGGCTGCAATGACCTCTGGATATGCTTAGGGGACACAGCATAGTAAAATGGATTCTGGAGAAACATTATTGTATATAGTGTTGTACTGGGTGGTTTTGTGCTTCAACTTGACACTAGCTAGAGTCATCAGAAGGAGCCTCAGCTGAGGAGATCCAGCTGTGAGGCATTTTCTCATTTAGTGATCAGTTGCAGGGTAGGGGGCAGCCCATGGTGTTGGTACCATTCCTGGCAACTGGTCCTGTGTTCTATTAGAAGGTGAGTTGAGCAAGCCAAGGGAACCAAACCAATAAGAAGCACCCCTCCAAGGCCCTCCATCAATTCCTACCTCCCGGATCCTGCCATGTTTGAGTTCCTGTCCTGACTTCTTCAGTGTTGAACAACAAAGCTGAATTATAAGCCAAATAAACCCTTTACTCCCCAACCTGCATTTTGGTCATGGTGGTACATCATAGCAATAGAAAACCCCAACTAAGTTAAATATATTAGCAATAAATATTTCCCAGAGGGAAACTCTTGTTAAGTGATTTTTTTTTTCCCAAAAGATTTACTATTTTATGTGTTTGAGCTGAGTGGAGTCTGGGTAATTTCTGACATTTTCTCAAATCTTTCCTAGTGTCAAGGTGGAAAATGCTTCTTTTTGACAATGTTAATCTGGTGCAGGAGGTTCTTTTGTTCATGTGTTGCTTTCATTGGTTAATGAACTAAGAAACTGCTTTGGGCCTGATAGGGCAGAACTTAGGTAGGTGGAGAAGACAGAACTGAATGTTGGGAAGAAGGGCAGAGTGAGAGAAGCCATGGATCTTCTGCCTGAGATGGATGCTGGTTAGAATCTCCAGTAAACCACTGGCACGTGACGATGCACAGATTAATGGAGATGGGTTAAACTAGTATGTAAGAGTCATAAGAAGTTAGCCAATAAGAAGTTAAAGCTAATGGCCAAGCAGTGTTTTAATTAATGCAATTTCTGTGTGGTTATTTTGGGTGTAAGCTAGCCCGGCTGACAGGACAAACAAAGGTCCTGCTCCCTCCTACATTAATCTCTTAAAAACAATGCTTTCCTTAGCTCCAACCTTACAAGAGATTTTTAAACCAAACTTCAAGTTTTTCCAAGTCTTGCTGCTTTGCCTTTAGCGTTTGGCTCTCACTATAAACCTGAGTAAAGGCAATAACCATGACAGAGTCTGACTACTAGGCCATTTAAAATTTCCTTCTTCCATATTAATTTGTATTTTTGTCTTAAACATCTTTCTACAAACGCTCAGGACGTAGACAAAATTAGATAGAGTTCTTTTTAATTTTTTTTTGCCAACATATAACATAAAATGGTCTGTAGTCCATCCAATTCCCAAGATAGTCTGTGTTCTCATATGAAACCTCATGAGTCCGGCCTTCACTGTCCACATTTTGTTGACATTCTGGTCTTTTAAACTCCCACCGGAACTGTTCACTAAGTTTGACTCACAACATTCTAGATTTCTCTAGTTGAGTTAGGTCCAAATTCTTCCTGCCATCCGGTTCCAAATACTTAACATGGTTAGATTTAGTCACAGCAACGATCCCACTTATTTGATGCCAGAAGGATTCAAGTTGCTATGACCACATTCAGAAGAGAAACAGAGTAGGACGGGTTTATTAAATGATTTCAGTGATTTAAGTTAATCATGACAGGCCAGAAAGGACTGAGAAAGCTGACGGCACCTCTAGAAACCAAATATAAACTTTGAAGGCTACGTGCTTAGGGAACTACCATCCTGTCTAGGTTCCATTTTCGAAAATTTCCACCACTTCTCAAAATAACCATTTGACCTACCAACTAACATTCATCAATGAGACTTTGGAGACCACTTCATAGCCACACTGTCACAGTAGTATTTATTAGTGTCATTTTGTTCTTTGTTTCTGGCTGCTTTGTGGATCCTTCATTACTATGATCTTCTCTTAGAAATCTTTGTGGTTTGACACTTTTCAGTATAAATGTGTCTTGTTTACTTTATTTTTCCATTTGTTTCTACTATAGGTTTATAGTTTTAAAACTACAAAACTATACTTTAAAACTCTGCAGCTTTCTTAAAACATCTAATAGTTATAAAAAGTGTGTTTTAAGCTGTAAATAATTTTGATTTCTTACACGACTGTGCTCTCCCCATTTCATGTTTTAATGTCACAGTTTTCATCCTTTCATATTGTTTGTCCACTGGTAAGTTGTTCCATCTCCTTGTTCACTTTAACACTTTTGCATTTTAACTTCTGTTGTAAAGTTCAATATTCTAGATTATACATATCATCATCATCAGTAATGCGTGTGTGTGTATATGTGTGTGCGTGTGCCCCTCTGTTATCTTCCAATTCTTTGTTTTACCCTGAAGAGCTCCCTTTAGCATTTAGTACAAGGCAAGTTTAATGGGGATAAAGTTTTTCAATGTTTATTTGAAAACATCTTTATTTCTGCCCTCTATTCAAAGGCTGGGTTAAATATCCCTTTTCTCTGTTAACACTTCGCTTCAAGCATAAAATTCTACCATCTTGCAAGCAATATTTCAGCTAAGAAACATGCTGACAATTGTGTAGAGGTTTATTTTATGCTATGATTGATCCTCTTTTGTATACTTTTTAAATTTTTAGATAGAGATTGCAAATTCATCACAGATTTCATGAGCTCAAGGTCATGTGGGATAGTTATAGGTTACTTTGTCTTGCTCCACCTTCTTTAGAATAACTCTAGGCAAACAAGTAGTATTTTCTATAGCTATAATAGCCTCTAAAGTTGTTGGTTGATCTGTGTTTAGATAGGTGGTCTGTGGATACTTATTTTCCATATTTAATTCTTGTCATGGGTAACAGTGCATAAATATTTAGGCAATTTTTTCACCTAACGTTTAGATTGTGTCTTCTGACAAATAATCAGGAAACACCCTGTTTTGTTTTTTGTTATTATTTCTGTCTAGCAACCAGAAAATCAGTTCAGAATTTTAAGTGACTGTTCCAAAACTACAGGTAAACTTGATAGCTAAATTATGATTGGAGTTTAAATAACTCAAGGTAATGTTGGTTCATATATGACAATGTTCTCACTGTACCATGTGGCTCCAGATTCTTTCTTCCAATGAATAGTTCTAGTGTCTTATAGTCCATGAAATATCTATTAACTGTGATGAAAGCCTTGTTTTCATGTCTATGACAGCTAGCGATATAGACATAGTTCAGTCTAAAAAATACCGAACAGAAGAAGGTTGCTCCATAGACACTTCAGGATTACTGTTTTAAACATAGGAGGGCATACTCTGGAGATTAGAAAGAAACAACAGACAAGCAAATGAACAGGATGGGTATAAACATAAGCAGGACTGAAAACTTTCTGCTGTACAAACGAATCAAGTGAAGTTCTGATCATATTGGCTCATGATGACATGTATACATATTTGCATTAGCACATGCATTTATCCAATCTGAGTGGTGATAAGCACTGGTAACTTAGTCACCTTTGTAAGGACTTCTTGCTTCCTTCTTTATATATTCAACCATTTCTGTTGTCCAACATTCAGGACCATACACTTAAGTATCCCAGAATCCTAAGTTCTAAAGTAGCATTCCTTTGTGCTAGGTGCTCAGAAGTTAATCCGTAGGAAATGTTGTTTTCCATGGTGGAGGTATTTCTGATTATATAGGAAATGTTGCCTCAGAGATATGAGCTATGATTGAGATATATGTAAGTCTTGGAGCAAAAGAAATGATTTTGTAAAGGTTTCTAGCCTTTCTTGGGTTGATCAGCAATCTCAGTCTCAGACTGTGTTGTGGGAACTGAGGGCCTCTTCCCACAGCTTGGCTCTTGGCCGCCTGGCTAGCTTATGCCCCGAAATAACAACACACAAATTGTATTCATATAAACACTGCTTGGCCCATTTCTATTAATGTGTGTAGCACCCTTAGGTGCACTTACCAGGAAGATTCTAGCCTACGTCCATCCTGGATTGGAGCTTCCTCGCGTCTGCCTCAGAGAGCAGGGGCCTGGCATCTGAGCTCACTTCCTTTTCCTCCCAGCATTCTGTTCTGTTTACTCTACCCACCTATGTTCTAACCTATGAGGGCCAAGCAGTTTCTTTATTAATTAACCAATGACCTTCCTCCATCAAGACTGTTTCCTTAGAGCTGTTTTGCTGTAATATGGAGGCTGCTAGTTCATTCCTGGCAGCTTAGCCCCAAAATAATCACACAGAAACTGTATTAATTAAATCACTGCTTGGCCAATTAGCTCTAACTTCTTATTGCCTGACTCTTCCATCTTAATTTAACCCATTTCTAGTAATCTGTGTATCGCCACATGACTATGGCTTACTGGCAAGATTCCAACTGGCATCTGTCTCTGGCAGGGCTCCATGTCTTCTCTCTCTTACTCTACCTCCTTTCTCCCAGCATTCAGCTTAGTTTTCCCCACCTAACTAAGTTCTGCCATGCTACAGGTCCAAAGCAGTTCTTTATTCATTAATGGTAATCACAGCATACAGAGGGGAATCCCACATCATTTTTCTTCATACATTACTTACAAATGGACACCAAGAAAAATTTGTAAGAGCAATTACAACATAAAGACTAAAGATAATATATTTTTATTGAGTTATTAAACATACCAATTCTGAGATCTTTGGAAATAATGCCTGTCTAGAAGTCATTCTGATCATTAATTACTCTTTTCACACAGATATCTATTCTGTTTTAGCACATTTTAAATTTGATTTAATTATAAATATTAACAAACAAAACTGTGTGATTTTTTAGGAGATGAAGGACCACACACTCACTAAGGCCTGAGGAAAAATCAGTTTACTGTGGATCCTATCCAATGTTATGAAGTACTGCTGTCCAAAAACATAGTTTTGAAAGATGAGGCTAGGTTTATTAGTGATGTGTTATATGAATTTGTTCCAAGTGAGAGGTTTTCTAGTGTTATCAGTCCAAACAAATTTTATTAGGCCAAATTACTTTTAGGTAAATCTATGGAATCTTTCCAAATTGCTATATGTCAAAAAAAATCTCAGTACTCTAGAATTTGTTTTATTTTTAAATAAACTCTTTATATCTTTCTGTCTCTTACTATCATATTATTCAAGGTACTATTATTCCAAATAAAGTTGAGACAAAAGAGATTCTGGGTACAGTTACATTTTCCTATGCATGTCAAGGAGCATATGTCCTCAGTGTGGCCTCTTCTCTTCCTGTGACAGTGGTAACAGGAAGAACACATGGCTTTGTACATAACACAGAGCTGCGTGTAACAGACATGTGCCCATGTTTACAAATCCTAGCATGTTTGCATTTCTAGTATGCATGAATTTAGTAGTTCCTTTTTTCCTTATTAGACAGAATTTCACCTGGCATTGACCACACAAAGTTACTAGATGTATGTTATAGATCCAACCACGTACAACTACTCTCCAACAATTGACTCATAATATGTTTCTCTATGTTATAAACTGTGTGACATGTTCAAGACTTGAATGTAACAGGCAGAAAGGCTGCATATCCCCCTATCAATCTCCTGAGCCACTAACTCCCTAAGGAAGATATTCTTGCTCAAGAGAGACTGGATTGTTTTCAAGCCCATGAAGCCAGCCAGAGGACTAAGGCTAAGTTTAGACAGCTAAAAATAAAATGAAAACTTGCATTTTCAAGTTATTATTATTACTTGAAAATCCACTTTTAAAATGTACTTATATAGTGGTGCAAAATCAGATTAATAAAATTTCATTGTTATCATGAAGATAAGTCTGGTTTTGGCTCAAGCAAAGTCAAGAACTTCCCTGATACTTATTTTTGTTATCTTTAAAACCAAATGTGCACAGTTCAATTGGAAAAATAAAGAGTATGATTATAAAATTTACCTACTCTCTTGAATCTGTTGCTATTATCTTATTAAAAGTTTTTAGCCCAAACAGTTGACCTATTATTGTTCTTAGTGTGAAGACACGTTATTTTATAAATAGTATTTTTTGGTATAAACATGCATTTATCTATTGATGCTTAACTTTTAAAAACTATTACATTTTAAAAATCAACTATTAGCCAGCTCACGCCTTTAGACCCAGCACTCAGGAGGCAGAGGCAGGTAGATCTCTGTGAGTTTGAGGCCAGACTGATCTACAGGAGCTATTTCCAGGACAGGCTCCAAAGCTACAGAGAATCCCTGTCTCAAAAAAACAAAATCAAAAACAAAACAAAAAGAAAAAAGAAAAACCAATATTATGTGTATAAAATAAAATTTCTGAAAAATAGCAACTCCAATCTACTCTTCTACTTCATGAAGAAAACATCAGATTTTAGAGCAGCTGGAAGGCTAAGATGCAAATATTTCCTGTCTTTATTTATTTAAAGTGCAAGCGCTATTTATTCCAAATCTCTTCAAATAAGAAAAACTGACTCAATCTCTGCTAAGGATGTTGTAGCAGCTTTAAACAATGGGTTTTACTTAATACATTTCCACGAACCCTAAAAATATGATTTAGAAACACTTATCTTTTGGAAAGGGTTTGCAAACAGAAAGATGGAACGGAGACAACTTGAACAAGGGGGAAAGTTCCAAAGTACCTTGGAGCACCTAGAATTGCAGGAAAGGAAGACACAAGAGGCTATAGAATCCAGAGCAGAGAAGTAGGTGACCAGCTCAAGAGTACTGGTAGTAAATGCTTACACATCCAAATCATACTTTCCCTAGGCCATCATAGTCCTCTCCAGTTCAGTGGAAGTTTCCTCTGTGCAGGACAATGAAGGTAAAATCTTCATCTCCCTATGGTGGGGTCCTGCATCAAGCCCATCTCAACAAACTTCAGATAAACCCAGCCTGGAGGCTAAATTGGCGTCTACTGGTCTGGACTATAGACTATCATGGGGCAAATCTTCAACTCCCCATCCCTGAAAACAGGTAACTACATGAGACAATGTGTGCTCATCAACTAAACTGTGGTAAACACTTTGTAATATTTATATAAATTTGCTACAATGTCCATTAAAACATATTCTTTACACTACAATAAATCTGGAAAATACATGGCTGTTTGCTTTACATGTAAATGAATCATGTGAATAAATGTGAATAGACCTAGAACGTAAATAAGGCTGTTCAAGACCTGCATACAGAATGTGTCGCTCTGGTTTGAATTAATTCTCACTCAGAAGAATACACATTTGAAGAGAAAGTAGATTTGGTGAATAATGAATGAACCCACCCAATGTTTAGATCAGTATCTTGAGTCCTATTTTGTTCCTTAATGCTTAGCCTTAATCCTAGGTACTGGGTCTTGGTTTTGGATTCCTAACTTTTGGCCTGTATGCTCAGTCTTGATCCTGAATATGGAGTATTAAGCCCAAGACTTATTTATGTTCTCAGCCTTGGTCTGGTGTGCTAAACTCTGGTCTTGGATGTTCAGCATTGGTCCAGGAGCTCAGTCTTGATCCTGGTGCTCAGTACTGGTCTCAGATATGCTGGCCCAGGTTGCTCAACCCTGGTCATCATCCTTTGTCTTATATACCTGTCCTATTCCTAATAGTCAACCCTGATCCTGGATGGCATTTCTTTCCCCATGCTCCCCTTACTCCCAGGATGGTCACTCCTAACCCTAAGTGCTCCTCCCTCATCCTGAATGCTCAGCCTTGGTCAAGGGAGCAGACATAGTCTAGGATATTTATCCCTGATCTTGTATTCTCAGTCACAGAACAACAAATATGTTTGTGGTTTGCATGAACGTCATGCAAATTTTGAGCTCTCGACTTTTCCACTACATTATTTTCCTTCTGAGGCTTTCCAGGATGGAACCATGCCCATTTAATGCAGCTCATTTGCAAATTTCTACCAAATTGTTGACCCAGTCTTTGTCAGCCTAATGATTGGACAATTTCCTATAGTGAGGAGACTGGCAATCACTAATGATGGTATTGGCCTTTACACTTTGCTATACTAATCACCCTCCACCCCATGCTTTCATGGTTGATTTAGTCCACGTATCACATGGGAAGAAAGATAGGCATCTTGCATTATTTTTTTTTAAACAAAATGTGGTGAGCTGAGAGAAGGTAGAAACAGTTTGTATGTATCAGTGCTCAAAGCTCCACTTCTTGGAATTTCACTGACAGCCCTGTGTAAATAGACTCACAGAGATAAACATACACAGAAAGGCACAAAAAGGGAACTCTCACTGATGGCATGAGAACATTTGGGCAAGGTTTCTTTAGAACTATTATAGCTTAGTTTCATCTGAGAGACACTGATAGAGGTGGATGTCCTTGCAAAATTTTCAAAGAGCAACCAATAGGAACTTTGGAGTGTGAGATTATGATAAGGTGAACGGAAGACAGTAAGTCTGGCCTCTTAAAGGCTATAGTATTCCTAAAACTCAGCAGAGGACACTGAAAGATACCTGAAAGGACCTGGTAGGCATTGACTTGTGTGAGTATTCTAGTCATATCCTTTGTGATTTTTGGACTGTTTTCTATGAATCACAGATGGTATATAACATGAGACAAAATAGTCTGCAATCATTAGGGGATTTGTGTCTCAGTTTCTGTTTCTCTTGGCTTCGCCGTATTCTGGAAGCTCCTCTCTGTCCTAGGCAGTGTCGATCATAGCACTGGAATCTTATCTAGAGGTGAAGAGGAGCGAATAAAGGACAGACATTGACAAAATAACAGAAGCAGGGACCCAGAAAATCTAGGGACAGGTGAGCTGTGCGCACTCTGGTGGAGTAGTACCAAGTAGAGCATGGAGGGTTAGCTAGTTTCTGTAGGGAACAGTGTCACTCTGTGAACATCGAGTAGAAGGATGTTCCAGGTGCTAGTTTTTGCACATAAGTACGGTACTTAGACCAGAGGACCCCTGCCTTTTTGAACCTGACCGGGGGAAAGGCATTTCCAGTTTCCCATGGTTCTGAGGAACTGGTCCTGTCGCTAACACACATTCACTCAGGGCCAACCTGACTCCTCACACCCACTCCTGTTTTCTTATTCATGATGAATCTTCATTCTTAGTACAAGGGCAGCTCACTGCAATGCTGAACACCAGACCAAAAAGAAAAAAAAAAGCACAGTCTTTGGCCTTGGTTATGTGGTTATACCATCCCCCAGATAGAAAACTCAAAAGCTGTGAAGTGTGCCAGCTAAAACACAGGGTGAGATATTAAGGGCACTGATGAATAAATCTAGAATTAGCAGAGGTGAGAAGGGACGGGAGATGTTGTCTGCACAGCTGCCATACAACCAACGTTGAACTCGAATGGGAAAGACAGATATAAAAGCATTTGGGAAGGACATTCCGAAGTCAGTAATCCAATTAAATGCAAAGGAGAATGTTAATGCTATAGTAGCCTTTGGAAGGCAGAAATAAGTAATGGGCATTTTATCCTATTAAGCTGGGACTGAAGACTAAATGCCAAACCCTGGGAAGATCTGGGGTTCTGGAAGATCGCTTTGGCCTCGTGTGTGATGGGGAGTTTTGAAAAGAGCTCAGGACTCTAAAACTGTTCACTGCCAGCACTAATTATAAGCTTTGTGATCATCATTATTGCTTTGAGAAGAAAGACAGCAGCTTCCAACTTGTCATTGCTTCTGTCTCTTTGCTTTTTTGAGGTTTTCCTCCTGATCTCTGTTTCTGTGTGGGCTGATGAGACTTAAGACACTCCAGCAATCTGAAACCGTGGCTTGTGTGGGACCATGATGAACACTTGCACAGGCTGGCCTTCAAGACGTTCAATGTACTGTGCTAAGACACAGGGGCACCTTGATGGAGATAGCCAAACTGTACTCTTTCTGCCCGCGAAATGTGCATCATCTGTACAGTTGACTCTTAGGACAGATTTGCTGGATTCAAAGGTACAGAATTCAATTTATATAAGAAGCTATCCTGTATATCTCCTCTTGAGTGTAAAAATCTTCATTCCCTTAGAAAAGCTAAGTGGTAAGTGTAGCATGAATTCTAATTGGTATTAATAAAAAGCCCAGAGTCAGAGATGGGGGTTGATGCTGACGATTGGATTGGTCTACCAATGCTCAGACCAAAGAAGAGATCCTGTCCTCAGACTGCATCTCCAGACTGCATCTGCCTCCACCAAATCTCAGACTTCCCTGAGCTCTTGTCTCCTCCTGCCTTATATTCCTCTCCACCCAGCCATATCACTCCTGTCTCCACCTCCCTAGTCCTGGAATTAAAGATGTGGGATCCCAAGTGCTGGGATCATCTTAGTGTGAGCTCTATTTCTCTGGGCCTGGGTTACCTCACTCAATATGTTTTTTTTTCTAAATCCATCCATTTGCCTGCAATATCAAGACAGTCCACAACCCCAGAAAACACAGACAACAAAAATGACCCTGAGAGAGACATACATGGATCTACATAGGAAGGAAAAAGTGACAAGATCTCTTGAGTAAATTGGGAGTGTCGGGGTCATGGGAGAGGGTAGAAGAGGAGGGGGGAAAAAGGAAGGGAGCATAGAAAAACATAGCACAATAAAAACAATTAAAAAAAGATTCTGAAGGGGAAAAAAAAAAGACCTCACTCCTCGAACCCATTGATCACATTTCCCAGCTACTAGGAAAAGATTGGTTTGTCTTGAAGGAGATCTGAAGTCAGTAACTGATGGGTGATGCTCTAAAGGTCCTTTTATTTTTCACATGATTCTGTCCATAAATAATAGAGAAAGCAAGCCCAGGCATCTAGCTGGAGAGAAACTAACCATTTTTACACTCATAAGTGGCTTTTAGACATAAAGCAAAGAAATGAGTGAGGTCTTAAACCCCTAGTTTATCCAGGAGATCTTTTTTCCCTTCCCAGGAAAACCAGGTATTTCTCTTAAAACCTCCTTGTTACCTAACCTCTCTGGGTAACAGTGCAATTATCCTTTACAGCTAATATCCACTTATGAGTGAGTATATACCAAGTTTGTCTTTTTGGTCTGGGTTACCACACTCAAGATGTTTTTTTTCTAGTTCCATCTATTTGCCTTCAGATTTCCTGATGTCATTGTTCTTAACAGCTGAATCTCCATTGTGTAGATATACTACATTTTTTTTTATCCATTCTTTGGTTGTGGGACATCTCAGTTGTTTCCAGGTTCTGGCTATTATAAATAACACTGCTATGAACATAGTTGAACATGTATTCTTGTGGTATTATTGAGCATTCTTTGAGTATATGCCCCAAATTGGTACAGCTGGGTCTCGAGGTAGAATGATTCCCAAGGCTGAGAAACTGCCATATTGATTTCTAAAGTGGTTGTGTAAGGTTGCACTCCCACCAGCAATGGAAGAGTGTTATATGTCATCTCCAGCTTAAGTTGCCATTCTGACAGGTGTAAGATGGAATATCAGAATCATTTTGATTTGCATTTTCCTGATTGCTAAGGATGTCAAACATTTCTTTAAGTGTCTTTTGGCCATTTGAAATGCTTCTGTTGAGAATTCTCTGTTTAGATCTGTACCCCATTTTTAAATTGGATTATTTTTTTTTGATGTCTAGTTTCTTGAGTTCTTTATATATTTCAGAGATCAGCCCTCTGTCAGATGCGGGGTTAGTGAAGATCTCTTGCCATTCTGTAGGCTGCTGTTTTGTCTTCTTGACAGTGTCCTTTGCCTTAAAGAAGGTTTCAGTATCGGAGGTTCCATTTTTAATTGTCAGTCTTAGAGTCTGTGCTACTGGTGTTCTATTCAGGAAATTGTCTTCTGTGCCAATATATTTGAGACTATTTCCCACTTTCTCTTTTATCAGGTTCAGTGGAACTGGATTTATGTTGAGGTCTTTGATTCACTTGGACTTGAGGTTTGTGCAGGGTGATAGATATGGATTTATTGGTATTTTTCTGCATATCAACATACAGTTTTACCAGCACCATTTGTTGAAGATGCTTTCTTTTTTTCATTGTCTAATTTTGGATTCTTTGTCAAAAATTAGTTGTTCATAGGTGTGTGGATTTATGTAAAGGTCTTTGATTAGATTCCATTGACCCACCTGTCTGTTTTAATGCTAATATCATACTGTCTTTATTACTATAGCTCTATAGTACAGCTTGAAGTTAGGGATAGTGATACTTTCAGAAGTTCCTTTACTGTACAAGATTGTTTTAGCTATACTGTTTTTTTTTTTGCTGTTCCATATGAAGTTGAATATTGCTCTTTTGAGGTCTGTAAAGAATTTTTTTGGAATTTTAATGGGGATTGCATTGAATCTGTAGATTACTTTTGGTACAATGGCTGTTTTTACTATGTTAATCCTATCAGTCCATGAACATGGAAGATCTTTTCAACTTCTGATATTTTCTCCAATTTGTGTTTTCAAAGACTTAAAGTTCTTGTCATACAAGTCTTTCACTTGCTTGGTTAGAGTTAACCCAAGATATTTTATATTGTTTGTGGCTATTGTAAAGGATGTTGTTTCCTTGCTTTCTTTTTCAGCTCATTTATCATTTTCTATATAGAAGGACTACTGATTCTTTTGGAGTTAATCTTATATGCAGCCACATCGCTGAAGGTGTTTAAAAGTTGTAGGGATTCTCTGGTGGAATTGTTGGGATTGCTTATGTGCACTACCATATCATCTGCAAATAGTGATACTTTGACTTCTTTCAATTTGTATACCTTAGATCTCCTCTTGTTGTCTTATTGCTTTATCTAGAGTGTTGAATACTGTATTGAATAGCTATCAAGAGAGTGGACAGTTTTGCCTTGTTCGTGATGTTAGTGGAATTGCTTTGCTTTTCTCTCCATTTAATTTGATGTACATGACTTTTTATTAAGTTTAGATATATTCCTTGTATCCCTCACTCTCCAAAACCTTAATTATAAAGGGGTGTTGGATTTTGTCAAAGACTTTTTCAGCATCCAGTGATATGATATATGTTTTTTTCTTTAAGTTTTTTTTTATATGGTGACAGATTTTTGTATGTTGAATTATCTCTGGGACAAAGCCTACCTTATCATGCTGGAATGTATTTTTGATATATTCTTGGACTTTGCCAGTATTTTAGGGTCTACATTCATGAGGGAAATTGATGTGTAATTCTCGTTCTTTGTTGAAGCTCTGTGTGGTCTGAGTATTAGGGTGACTATAACATCATAAAAAGTATTTGGCAATGTTTCTTCTGTTTCTATTGTGTGAAACAATTTGAGGAGTATTGCTATTAGCTATAAAGCCTGGTAGAATTCTGGACTGAAACCATCTGGCTCTAGCCTTTTTTTTTAAAAAAAACATTTATTTATTTATTTTGACTGGGAGACTTTTTTATGACCACTTCTATTTCCATAGGGGTTTTAAGTTGTTTACCTAGTCTAGATTTAATTAAGTATGTGGTACTTATCAAGAAATTTGTCTATGTCTTTTAGATTTTCAATTTTTGTGGAGTGCAGGTTTTTGAAGTATGACATAATGATTATCTGGATTTGCTCAGTATCTGTTATTGTGTCTCTCTTTTCATTTCTGATTTTGTTTGATTTTTTTCTCTCTTTTTTGTAGTAGTTTGGATAACGGTTTGTCTATCTTGTTGAATTTTTCAAAGAACCAACTCTTTGTTTCACTGATTCTTTGTATTGTTTTCTTTGTTTCTATTTGTTGATTTTAGCCCTCAGTTTGATTATTGCTCATGTTTTCTCTTCTTGGGTGTGTTCGCTTCTTTTGTTCTAGCACTTTCAGATGTACTGCTATGTTGCTAGTATGAAATTTTCTCAGCTTCTTTATGTAGGCATTTAGTGTTATGAACTCTCCTTTTAACACTGCTTTCATTGAGTCCCATAAGTTTGGGTATGTTGTGCATTCATTTTCACTGAATCCTAGAAAGTCTGGAGATTGCGGGAGCTCAGCTGAAAAAAACACTCACCTGTTTTTTTGCCTGGTGTGAGTTGTGCCTGTGTCTATAAAGTCTATTAGAAGGGTCGGCCACAGGGACGATGATGGGGTAGGAGGGCTTGGGCGGTGGAGTGGGTCTTGGGGAAGCAGAATCCAGTGGGTGGCAGTGGTGGTTATCCTGTTAGCAGGCAGGTGGGGACTGCTAGTCTGTGTCATTTTATTATGGAATTGAATTCATTGATACAGAGAGGTTTCAATTGCCAATAATTGTTGATTACTGTTAATTTGTTGTTGTTACTGTTGCTGTTAGTGTTAGCAGTGTGAGATTATTCTCTTCTTTTGATTTTGCTGGCATGGGGTTATTTACATGGTGTTTTTATGGTTGCAAACAACCTACTCATGTTGGAGTTTTCATTCTAGCGCTTTCTGTAGGGTTGGATTTGTAGATAAATATTGCTTAAATTTGTATTTATTATGAAATATATTCTTTTCTTTATCTGTGGTGATGCAAAGTTTTCTGGTTATAGTAGTCTGGGATGGTACCTGTGGTCTCATAGAGGCTACAGGACATTATTCTCCAATGAGAAGTTAGGTATAATTCTAATAGGTCTGTCTTTATATGTTACTCAGTTTTTTCCTTTGTAGCTTTTAATATTCTTTTGTTTTGTATATTGAGTTTTTTGATTATGGTGTGCTGAGGGAACTTTCTTTTCTGGTCCAGTCTAGTTGGTGTTTTTTGTATTTCTTGTGTTTGTATAGGCATCTCTTACTTTAGGTTAGAAATATTTTCTCCTATGATTTTATTGAAAATATTTTCCAGGTCTTTGAGCTTGGTTTCTTCTCTATTCCTATTATTCTTACATTTGGTCTTGCCTAGTGTTCCATATTTCCTAAATGTTTTGTTTCAGAGGTTTTTTTCTTTTGCTTTATTTTTAGGCTTAGCATTTTCTTTGACCAATATATCCGTTTCTTCTATCATGTCATCAGTGCCTGAGATTCTCTCTTCCATCTCTCGAATTCTATCTGTGAAGCCACCTCTGTGGTTCCTGTTCAGATTTCTAAAGTTTTCATTTCCATAATGAACCCAGTTTGGGTTTTATTGATTCTATTTCCATTTTCAGATCTGGAACAGTTTTCTTCACTTCCTTACAATGCTTGTTTGTGTTTTCCTGGATTTTAAAAAGGAATTTAGGTTTTTTTTTTTTTTTGTTCTTCAGCTACACTCAAATATTCAGGTGGTATGGTTTCTGGGCTCTGGATGTGTGTGGCCACTGGGGTTCTGGATGAAATGTGTTGCTGAGTATTGGGAGCTGACACTAGGAGTGGGGGTAGAACAGGGGTCTGAGAAGGTTCACAAGAGGGAGGAAAGCCAAATGTCCAGCCAGGATCTGCTTAGTTAGTCTCCCTGGAATTTTGGCAGAGAGTGAAGAGATGTCTCGGTCAATTCTAGCGTTTGGAAGTTGCTTAAAATGCACTTCCCAGTCTGCTATAGATCTGGGGATGAGACCGAAGGATTGCAGAAATGGAAGGAGGGGTTAGAATCTGAAGTCAACGTACTTGCTTCCCTGAAATGACTGGCTTGTGGTTAAGTAGGATGATCCAGCTGGATTTGGGGGATGGGATAAAACCATGAGTGTGGGGAGGAGGGGGAGGAGGAGAAGGTTCCTGGGATCCCCAGGAGATGTGAGCAGGGAAGGAAGGAAGGAAGGAAGGAAGGAAGGAAGGAAGGAAGGAAGGAAGAAAGACTGTAGCCGCTGTTGTGTTGCAGACCTAGGAATGTGACTGGGGGTTTGGATAAGGAGGAATGGAAGAAGAGAGAAAGATCTGCTGCCAGCCTACCTCCTTCCCTGGCAGGAGTGGCCTTTCCAAGGGAAGTCTTAGTCTTAGAAATGTCCCTTCCGTTTTACAATAGAAATGTAGCAAGATTATTAAAAAAACAAAACAAAACAAAAAACAAAACAACAACAACAACAACAACAAACAGGCAGTGTGGAGAAGAAACTGATACAACTTTGAGCAATATGCCTGACACAATGTAGCCACCACTGATCTTCCAGTGTGGGTTTCTGCCTTTTCTCTGCATTCACGTGGCTGGATAGATAATGCAAAGTAATGTGCAGACAGATGACTATATGTGGTGTGTTTACAGCTGAATCATGAGCATGCTTCCATGTAACCACGTGGTTTTCCTTCACGGAGAACAGAAATTAAAATTATTCTTCTGAGGTCTTTCCTTCCTACAGTTCTAGACTTCTGCTCTTCCTCCCTCATACACTGTGAGCAGCTTGAGGCAGACATGAACAGCACCATGTAGACCCTGGGGTGTTTGCATCGTTTGTAGGTTTCGCTTTGTGGAGCCAGAGCTCTGCTCGCTACAGCTCCCTCTTTGTCCTGTTCCCTTATTGAAAGAATGAGGAGGTGTGCTCACCCAGGGCTATAGCTGACTTTAGAGTCCCAGCTCTGGTTTCTGGATTCTGTTGGATGTCTTGCCTGGAGACTGAGGACACTGTGGTTCCTGCACAGCCAAACCTCACAAGGGGAACACCACTGTACCCACCCATATCACGAATCTATATTCCAGCTCCAATGAAGATTTCGGGTTGATCAGCCTAAACTGTATGTTACGACCCCCAAGAGCCCAACACTGACATTTGGGACAAATAGCTTCCAATGTATTTTTTGTCACACTCAAAAGAGTGTTACTGCATCAGTACTCCCTGCCATGAGCCGAGCTCCTGGGGAAGACATGTCAGGACCTGGGGATTTTCTACCTGTCTTTCTGCTACTCATAGCCTTCCCTTCCAACAAACCAGTTGCTATGGAGATAAGAAGACTTGTTGGTGCATTCTTGACCTAAGTGATTCTACCAGAGCTCCAATTGAGCCACCTTCTTCTGCTTTCAGTGATACTACCTCTTTACCCACTTACTCCCCTCACTTCCAGGTCCTTATTGTGTTTGCTTAGAATCCACAGAAATCTTAAATGTTTCTTCTCGCTTATCCGATATATTGTATTTGTACTAATAGTAGACCTCTCTATTCAAAGAATGCCACCAATTTCTAATCTCTTTAATATGATAAAATTTTTCCTGACCCAGTTTCCAGAAGGTTATCCAGGATACTCAACTTCCTCGCATGGCACAATATTTTCATAGAGGCCACACACACCTCCTATTTATTCTAAGTACTCTCTAGGCTGTTTGTAATATCTTATATAGGACGAATGCCATGCAGACCATTGTTACATTGCATGATTTTCAGAATAACAGCAAGAAGGCAGTCTCTGTGCAATTCAGCACATAGCTAAATGTTCTCCAGAGAGTATTTGTAATCTGTGAATATGTTGGATCTGTGGATGGAACTTGTGGATGTTGAAGGCTGGACGAATAACTTTACTTTTGAAATAATTCCCAATTGTTTCGTCTTTTTCAAAATTATATTTTATCCTACTTTCCTTAACTATGCCATACTCAATGACTAAGAACTGGGAATGAGTTTATTCATCTCTCCTACATTCCTCCTTTGGATAGGGATGCTTTATTTTCCAAAGGGAAGTTCATTTTTACCTTCACTATTTTTTGTGTAAACTTTGCTGATCCCTTTCTCTTCCCTTTACAAGATACTCTCCATCCCTTGCTTTAACTTCATAGAACTGAAGAGTTGGGCTCTGTCAGCTGGACACATCTGCTGATGCCCCACATTCCTTCACGGCATGGACCTGGCTCAGGTTGGTTCCTACAACAGAGCTGAAACAGGGCTCTCACTACCTTAGTTGTGCCTACTGCTTTGGGAGAATATGAGCTTGAATATAAGGGGTCTGCATTGCTATCCTTTAACATCAGAGCTGAGGTGTGCTGAGACACTGCATCCAGACTATTTCTTCTGAGTACCATCTGTATCTCCAGGCAGGAGCTGGCTGAGGCAGATGCGCAGATGCTCAGGCTGAGCTGCCATGGAGACAAGGAACCCTATGGTCCTGCTCTGGGGAGGATGTCTTCAGGGTGCTGGATATAGAAGTGGATGTTTTTAGTCAACAATGTATCTCAACCCTCCAATGGAAGAAAATCCTATTTTTAATGCCATGTGTGTCTGAAACATCAATTATTTTCATTTCCAAAATCAGTTATGTTGCTATCACACTAAATCTGCTGTGAAATAGCAGTGAATGTCAACACGTGGGCCTTTGGTTAATTGCTATCTTTTTATAAAAGAACATGCTTTAATTGATACAGTTTTCTTTTTCTTAAGTCATTAATGATGTACTATGCTGGCCTTGTCACAGGGGAGTTCTGCAAATAGTATCTTTAGGAATGAAATAAATGGCATTTTCAAGGTGTTTATGCACAAGTCTTGGCTGTCCCAATGCTAATTAAAGTGGAGGATGTACACCCCCAGAAAGTCATGTGAACTTACAGCTGAATTTGTATAACTAAGAGCTAGCGAAAATAAAAATCGAGTGTCTAAGTTTTAGCTTCAGTACATTTATTCTTTTGAAAATATGCAACCCAAGAGAATGACAAGGCTCCTGATTCTTTCACCATATCTTCAAAAGTGTGCTCCCTGTTTTCAGTGAACGGTAAAAGAAAAATATGCTCGTAATTCAGTGGGCTATTGCAGACTAAATGTATGCCTCTCAAGCTCATTTTTTGGAGACCTCGCCTCAGTGGGATGGAGGTGATGCTGTGATTTTGGATATGGTTCAACATGAATAGGAATTAATCTCCTCTGTGTGATATGAAAAAGATAGACACTCAATCCAACTGTGATGCCTCAAGGGTACGGTTAGTTAAGGGCAGTAAAGGGAATCCTCTTGATTCAATCCTACTGATTCTGTAAGACTGTCCAAATAGGACACACACGGATCACCCCTGTATTTTACTATGTAAGGTACTAATTCACCTGAAAACTCTGTCAGCAGGAAGACTTCACTAGATGTAGCTTCTTGACCTGGGACCCAACTAACCCTGAGTATTTTTAAAAGACAAAGATTTCTCTCTTAACTAAATGCCAATTTATCTGTGGATATAAAGACAATTACTTAGATTGTATAGTCCTCATTCATCAATAAGACAATATTCATTTGTGACAGATAAAAACTAATACAGAAAAATCACAACCAAACAGAATGCAGAGTTGTGAAGCCCAGTCCCAATGGATACGTATTTGAAACACTCTTGCACAGAAGCTCAGGTAACATTTCAGAAGCCGGGAAGGTGGGGGCACAGAAAGATTTTAAGAGTTGGAAGATCAGGAGACTTGCTGGGAGATTGTATCAGAAGTTATACTCAGAAAGCTTCACCAACATGACTGTCCAAACAAGCATGAGCTGAACAAGGATGACACCAATGGACTCGTCAAAGGGAACCGGGAAAGGCCCACGTGGCTGCCACCCTACATAAAGAGCTACTGGTAGCTAAGGAATGCTTGGATGGCAGAAATATTCTTTCTCAGGAGCCATCAGAACAATTAGCTATTCAATACCAAATGGAAACGTGTGTGTGTGTGTGTGTGTGTGTGTGTAACATATAGACTGATTAGGTTATATTTAGGCTTTGTAAACTGAATACCATTGGGTAGGTCTTGTTTTTGGGTTTCTTGAAGCATGCCTCAGTTCTTTGGGTTTCTTTCTTCACTTCTATTTGAATATCAGAATTAGAAGACAATGTATGAGCATGAATCCTGATGGCATATTAATTGATAATTCTTTATACAAATTTATTTGAGAATTACTGATATCTTTATAACTTTGATTTTGTACTTTTAAATTAACTGAGTAATTTTATTGGTTTTCCAACTAGTAACCTTGTACATACATATTCCATTGCTTTGTTCCAGAGAGGTTATAGTTTATGCTGTTTTGTGATTTTCATTTCTTTTCTGGGAAATATCATATGTGTACTGAGTGATCTATGGCTGTTCTCAGGCTCCAAATTTTTTCATTAAAATATAAAAATTATTAAATACTTTTTACAAAAGATTTGTTAGGAGTTTTTAACAGACATTCTCTAATGGTTAGTCAAGAGGGTTGTTTTTTTTCCTAAATATTCCATTTTTATGAGCTCCCCAAGGTCATATGTACAGGCTTTTCTTCCCCAGACTTTTAACCTTACAACTGCTTGTCATCTGGGGGATTCTTTGATCTCTTTGATAGATTTTTGTTTTTCTTTGTTGTGCTGGTTTAGTTCTTCTGTATTTCATTTCTAGAGTGAAGGAATTAAAGTAAAACATTTAAAGTGTTCTTATTGCTTTGGCTTAAACTCAAGCACTATGAAGACCTCAAACTCTGGTCCCTTTTTATTTCATGTTCAGGTGATAAGACTTCTTCACTTTAATTTTTTGATTCAGACATTTATTCATGTGGAAATCAGAATTTTAAAATAACTATATATTTTATGAAAATATAATCATTTGACATGAGAATGCAAACTCCTATGAATAACTTCTGAATAAATATAATTTTATCATTAATTTGCATAAGTGGCACCTATGTGAGCTGAAGCCATTTTTAGCCCAATTTATACAACAATGACCGATGGACTTGTATTTTAGGAATTTGAACTGTTAGATTCTGGTCCATAATGTAAGGATGATGACATTTGCATCACAGGTACGTGTAGGAGGAGACTGCTGGTCTGTTTCCTGGCTGCCCAGACCTGAATAATCACTATATTAATTACAACAATGTTTGGTCTATTATCTCAGGCTTCTTATTAACTAACTTTTACATCTTAAATTAACCCATTTCTATTATCCTGTGTATCGGCACAAGGCTGTAGCTTACTAGTAAGTGCCCAGCATCTGTTTCCTTAGGCAGCTACATGGTGTTTTGTTGACTCTGCCTATTTTCTCTCTATATATGACTCTCTGTTCTAACTTCCTGCCCAGCTTTATTCTGCTAAGCCATTGGCCAAAGCAGCTTTATTCATTAAACAACAAAATTAACACATATACTGAAGGACATTCCACACCATCTCCCCTTTTCTGTCTAATTAAAAAGGAAGTTTTTAACATTAATATAATAAAATTACATATAAAAAACAGTTACCAAGCAAGAATTAGAGTTACAATAGTCCATTTGTATAAATAAAAAATTAAAGAAAATATTCTATCATCTATCTTATCTTTGTGAGTATAAAGTTTTATATCTAATTTATCTTTCATCATAACTAAAGAAAGCTATAACTATCTGCCTTTAACTCTTCAAAGACCCCAGAAGGATATACTACTATCTAAATAAACAGGAAGTACATTATAAGCAACTTCTAAAACTCTAGAAATAACAGAAACATCTTGGGCCTGTATCTATCAGACTTTTCCATGAAGGAAATTTGAAGATCTGTTCTGCTTTGTACTGGCAAACTTCACCAGTTGCTTTCTTTTCTGTCCTGCAGAATGTCGGGCAGTTTCTTCTGTGAAGCAGGAACCCTGAAGGACCATTCCATCTTTTGGAGAGTTCAGCAGTCACTCTTCTGTGGATCCTGCATGCCCAGTTCATACAGCATGCCATAAAGTAGTCCATGCAAAAGAAGTTTCTTACCCAGAAGACTAGCCTTGTCACATTGAAGGCAAAATTCATAACGAGTTTCTTCAATGCCCATCAACCTCTCTGAAGTAATTGATGATACCAGGAACAGACATGTTTCACTGTTGAGAAAAGTCTAACTTTTTAAAACATTTTAAATGACATGTTCCATAGATCTTTGAAGTGTTGAAGATTACCTATCTAACTGAAATATATCTCTATATATCTAGAACACCTAAATAACATGACTACAAGTTTGATGGTTATGACTATCTATTAATCTGCAATTTTTAATTATATATTACATTTTTAAATGAATTGCACAAATACAATACCTTAAACAAGAACAGAAATACATATACACATAGTACAACAAATTTGGCCTTAAATTTGTATCAGTAGACCAAGTATTCATTTCTATATTAAATGAAAATAAATATGTATAAATAACCATTCTGGAAATTTGAGCATAATTTTTCCAAACCATCTCCTGTTTGTTGGGAAAAATATTTTTAGGGTTCACAGAGACCTTTCAGGAGGTCTTGTTCCATCAAACCACATTAGCCTGGAAGGAATCCCCAGGTTCTCATCTTCTGTGGAGACAAAAGTAGAACTTCTTTTCCAAAGTGACATATCTTTAGAATCAAAATTTTAAATCAAGATACCTTTATTTTGTCTTAGCTTAGCAGCACCCCAAATCAAATGTTTCTCTGAATTCAAAAAATCCAAAGAAAGCACAATAATATGCATAATCCAGACTCTCTGTGTATTTTCATCTTTTTGTGGCTTATTTTTCTTTACTCCTTTAATCTATCATTGTCTGTACCCTTTTACATTACTTTTACTGTCTCTTTAAAGAGTTCACTTCTTTTCATAACTGTCTATACTCTTTTTCCTCTCTCTCCCAAGCTGACATTCACTTTTAAACACACTGTGTTTCACTTAGAGGTCTTTTATGTCTGAATCTGTCCTATTGCATATCGGAAATCCTTTTCTGACAAGGAACATTTTAAAATGGTGAGCAGTGTGGTTGCAGCAGCCATGGATGCTGGCTTCACCTCTCTTGGCCTATCAGTACGGCAGAGGTATGTTTATTGCTATCTCTGGGACTGTTGGGCGGGAGCCACACTCACCATCTCAACTCTGGGAAGCACATCAACCCTTTTTGTCTGAGTAAAATCTAAATCTGCCATGCAGTGTGCTGCATGGCCTAGAAATATCTCTGTGTATGGTGGCAGGAATCCTCCATGCTTTCCTGCCTATGCATGCTCAGCAGTCTTGCTGAGTGGTGCTGACTGAGGTTCCTGAAGTCATTAAGTCCCCCCCAAAAATCACACCGAGGTCTATATTAATTATAAACTGATTGGCCTAGCATCTTAGGTTTCTTATTAACTCTTATAACTTATATTAGCCCATAATTCTTGTCTGTGTTAGCCACATGGCTTGGTATCTTTTTTGGTGAGGCAGTCACACCTTGTGTCCTCTGCATCTGGGTCACGACTCCTCCAGAATAAAACTTCTCTCTTCCCAGAATTCTTGTTGTCCCACCTCCACTTCCTGCCTGGTTGCTCTACCTATACTTCTTGCCTGGCTATTGGCCAATCAGCATTTATTTAAAATACAAGTGACAGGGTACAGACCATTGTCCCATTGCAGAGTGACAGGCATGCTCTCGGCTACCTTTCTCCTAACCCTGAGCAGACATACAGGCACCCAGATCTGAAGTGTATGGCTGGCTACACAGGTTAGCCACAAATGTATGGGCAACATTTTGAAGAAGGAAACTGCTCATTTGTTTCTCAGCTGCCCAGACCGAAATAATCACACAGAAACTATATTAATTACAACACTATTTGGCCTATTGTCTCAGCCTTCTGATTGACTCTTACATTTTAAATTAACCTACTTCTATTAATCTGTGTATTGGCACAAGGATGTGGCTTACTGGTAAGTGTCCAGTGTCTGTATCCTTCGGCAGCTACGTAGCATCTCTTTGACTCCACCTACTCTCTCTCTATATCTCTGTTTGGATTTCCCACCTGGATTTATTCTATGAAGCCATTGGCTGAAACAGCTTTATTCATTAACCAATAAAAGCAACTTATATACAGAAGGGCATCCCACATCAGGTATGGTCTTAGTGATACATAAGTAAAAGTTTTTCAGTATGAATGACATAAATAATCTAAAATATTCTCCTTGGCTTTACATAGAACAAACTGTAGCAGATTCATTGTTGACTTGTAAGTAGATTTTTTTTCTCATGACATCCACAAAATTATAATTTCAAGCTGCTTTCCTCATTAATGCTAACAACTTTTTTGTCACAACATGCCCTCCAGGTACTGTCCCTCAGAGCTTTGGAATGCAGAGTTAAACTGTATGCACCTTTCTTCACAGTTATGGTTTCCAATGATGACATGGGAAAGGCTGAGAATTTTCAATTGCCTGGACAAAACATCGGGATCATGGCAACTTACAGAAGAAAGAGTTTATTAGGAGTGTGATTATAGTTTCAGAAAGCTAGTCCATAATCATCATAGTGAGGAGTGTAGAAACAGGCAGGCAGTCATGGTGCTGTAGCAGTAGCAGTAGCTGAGACCTCACATCTACCCACAAGCAAGAGATGAGAGAGAGAAAGAGAGAGTTAACTGTGAATGGTGTGTGGGCTGTTGAAAACCAATAGCCCACCCCTGGTAATACATCCCTTATGACAAGGCCACAACTCCAATCCTTCCTAAAATGTTCTACCAACTGGAAACCAAGTATTCCAATATATGAGTCTATGGGAGCTATTCTCATTCGAACCACGATAGACAGCCACTGTTGCTTCCTGCTCTGTGCATCTGTGAATTATGATGTTCTATGAATGCTGGAAGAACTTCCCACTTGTGTGGTCACAAAGTCACATACTTTGTCTCTTCACAACAGAGACCTTTTTGTCACATCTCTATCTTCAGAGTTTTACTGCAAGTTTCCTTTTAATTTCTGGGGAAAAATAGCACATTTAGAGAAATAAACTATTTTGTTAAGGATTCTTAAAAAAGTATAATTCTGTTACCTATCCCTAGAAATTTTTTATGCTTTGAAGTTAAGTATATTTCAAGATTACAGCATGCGTTATTGAATTACTTCTGAGTTTCTAGGTCTAGCCCTCACCTTCAGTGAACTTTCTGCTTCTCATGATATCTTTGGCATTTTAGTTGGGGATCAGTGGTTTCCACCATAATTGGTCTCTGTTCCTGAATTTCTGGATATTAGCAGTATGAACAATACACAATTCAGTTCAAACTCAAGCTATAATATTTTCAACTCAGATGATAGAAAAGCTCATTTCACTACTGGTTTTATAAGCATAAACTGAATGTTTCACTAAGTATCAAGGGCTTATTCCAGTGCTGTAGATACCACAGTGAAAAGTACTCTTTGAAGACACAACTTCACTAGGGTTTAAGTTACATTGTTTGAAGCAAAGATTGTAATTTGGAAGCCTAAAACAGTATACACCCTGGTGCTGGGACAAACCCTAGCAAGAAAATACAAGAAGGGCAAATTTAAACTAAAGGGTCAGAAGGAAATATCACGCTATTAAAATATGCCACATCCATCAAGACCCAAGATTAGAAAGAATATGTGGCAGAATCAAAATTTTGAGTAGAAGAACTCAGAGCCCTGGAGTACACACACTGGGGGTAGGTGAACATACAAGAAGAATTGAAATATATATCCTCAAAGCAGTAGAATATATATTCCAGGGAAGCTTAAGTTCATTTATCAAAAGAAAAGGTCTATGTGCCTCCAGAAAAATGGAATGTAGATATAGAATTTTATAAAGAATGGCCTCAATAGTCTCATATGTTTAAATACTAGGTACCAGGTTGATGGAACTATTTGGGAAGGATTAGGAGATATGATGTTGTTGGAGAGAGTATGTCTTGGGGTGGGTTATAGGGCCTCCCATCATTTTCAGTAGGTCTCTCTGCCTCTTATGGATTAAGATAAGCTCCCAGTTATGCCTGCCTCTAGGACTTTGTTCCTCCATCAAGGACTCTAATCCCATGGAACCATAAGCCTAACTAAATGCTTTATTGTATAAGGTGCCTTAATCATTGGGTTTTGTTATAGAATAGAAAAATAACTAAGATAGTAGGGATTCAAACAGTTGGAATGCACAGAGAACTAATTTGTGTATACCTAGTCAAATAAATTTCTCAAAAGTGCATCCTTTGTCAACCTCACTCTTTCCAGTCTTTCTGAGATTTCTAAAGACGTGTTCTAGCATGCTGGGTCCACATTACAGATCAATACCAGGGGTGTGCTCATGATAGATTTGATCTATCATGCTTGCTTATTTCTTGCTTATGTCTCTGGAACTTGGTACATGCTTGCTTATTTCTTGCTTATGTCTCTGGGACTTGGTACATGCTTGCTTATTTCTGTGTCTTATTTGTTCTTTCCCTTGTGTTGCTATCTTCCTGCATTTATCACAGTGTCCACCACCAGTAAGGTATATTTTAAGTTAACTGGTGAATAGGAGAATATATAAATAATTCAAAATAAATTTGTGGAATAGTTATCCAAAATTTATAATATAACCAGGGATGCTTTAGGTGGGAAGCTGGTGTGGTTTCAGGGAGAACTTGGGTTCTGGCCTTTATGACTGTGTGATCCTGAAAGGACAGCTCTTTCTAGGCTTAAATGAAAATAGCACGAAAACATCTGTCTTTACGTGTTGCTATGAAATGCCTGAGAAATCACCAGCCACTGCCCAATAGAAAGAAAACAAGAGCCACATATAGGATGGGGATTACATTAATGATGTCTTACTGTTGGTGATACATAAGAACATTCTAGCAAAGCCCTGTGGTAGCAAAAATTATCCGTGTCATTCAATTAAACTTATGATGGTGGGCAAGGCTTTAGATGTCACTGCCGTTATTTTCCCCATTTACTCTGGACTGGGTGAAATGACACATATACTGAGCCTATTGAATACATATTCATGACGACCATCTTCCTACTCTTCATATACTTGCAGAAGCTACTTCATAAACACCACAAGTGGATATGCAAGTACAGGGTGATGAGCAAATGTTTTGCCAGGATTAGAAACTGAACATAATCCATGTCCTTGGAACCAAGATGATAGAAGGAATGCAGGAGGATCCCAGAGGTTTAACTTCTGGGCATGCACAAATTCTGGTCTTAGAGACAGAGCTTTAGCTCCAATAATAACAACAAATGGCTATGTCCATCAACTGGATAACAAGGGCTCCAGGGATTCCTGATCCTTATAACTTCATAATGTTGACTGAATAGATTTTGTTACTCTTCTGTGTTTACTTATCAGAATACTCATAATTCTGGAAATAGTGATAAAGGAATTTTCCTTGAAACACAGAAAACTGAGAAGTGTGGGCAGAGGAAATGTTTCTGACCAGAAGTGTAACTTCCCAGTTTGTATTAGAAATTGAAGGTGAGAAAAAATTAGAGTATTCAAACACTGAGAGACAAATGAAATGTCCTGGGAGCAGTCAGCTCTGTTCTTATTTGAGAGTAAAAGCTACAACTGTTGCTTGGAGGATTTTGAGATGATCAAATGCTGTCTTCTTTTTTGTTTGTTAATATCCATGGAGTTAGTAGACAATAAAAATTGGTGTCTAGCGACAGCATGGCTTTTACCATTTAGAATGTAGGACATCTTCTATGGGTACCAGCTACCCAAGAGTCCCAAGAAGCAGTCACTGTGTACTGGGAATTTTAGTTTCTCTGCTGGTTCATTGGAAATGCTGCCAGATGAGGATTGTCTCCAGATCTCTGGTTAATATTATTGAAGGCTGGTTTCCATAGAGCCCCAGTGGTAAAAGAGATGAGAGTGTATCAGAATTCACTGCAAAACAGTGGTAGGATGAATGTAATATCCTTTCGCTTTACCATCCAATACTTTTAAAGGGTCTGTGAATCATGTTTCTGGACACTTTAAAGGACAGGAAAGAACTGCTCATTTATTAATTGAGTCTCATAATGATAACCAGAGATGGTTATCGTTATGGTTTGGTTTGATTGGCAAAGCTAGAAGTCTGAAATCAGATCCCAAGCTAGTGACTCTCAGTCTTGAGTAGCGTTGGAATGATTGTTTTCAATTTTAAATCTTTAAAAATATACCTGTTACTAATCTATCCCCAGAGAATATGGCTAAGATGTAGGCTTAGGTTGGTTATTAAAGAGACACAGCAGATTAGACAGAGAGAGGCTCCTTACTGTTCAACAGGGTATTGTGAGGTCACCCATGTGTCAAGTGAGCTCTTATTCTCTAAAGGTAACTTCAAATCAAGAGACCTAAAATTGCCACTTAGAAGACCCAGAGGACATCGAAGTCCCTCTTTGGAGCCATAGTTCTTTATTCCTTAAATACATACTTGCTCAGAGTCTACAAGATTCATGGAGTGACATCCATTGCTGGTGGGAATGCAAACTTGTGCAACCACTTTGGAAAACAGTGTGGCGGTTTCTCAGGAAATTCGGGATCAACTTACCCCTGGACCCAGCAATACCACTCTTCGGAATATACCCAAGAGAGGCCCTATCATACAACAAAAATATATGCTCTACTATGTTCATAGTAGCATTGTTTGTAATAGCCAGAACCTGGAAACAACCTAGATGCCCTTCAATAGAAGAATGGATGAAGAAAGTATGGAATATATACATATTAGAGTACTACTCAGCAGTAAAAAACAAGGGCTTCTTGAATGTTGCATGCAAATGGATGGAAATAGAAAACACTATCCTGAGTGAGGTAAGCCAGACCCAAAAAGAGGAGCATGGGATGTACTCACTCATATTTGGTTTCTAGCCATAAACAAAGGATATTGAGCCTATAGTTAGTGATCCTAGAGAAGCTAAATAAGGAGAACCCAAAGAAAAACAAATAGGCATCCTCCTGAATATTAACCTTCATCAGGCAATGAAAGGAGACAGAGACGGACAGTGGAGCACCAGACAGAAATCTCAAGGTCCAAATCAGGAGCAGAAGGAGAGAGAGCACGAGCAAGGAACTCAGGACCGCAAGGGGTGCACCCACACACTGAGACAATGGGGATGTTCTATTGGGAACTCACCAAGGCCAGCTGGCCTGGATCTGAAAAAGCCTGGGATAAAACCGGACTCGCTGAACATAGCGGACAATGAGGACTACTGAGAACTCAAGAACAATGGCAATGGGTTTCTAATCCTACTGCACGTACTGGCTTTGTAGGAGCCTAGGCAGTTTGGATGCTCATCTTACTAGAACTGGATGGAGGTGGGGGTTCCTTGGACTTTCCACAGGGCAGCGAACCCTGATTGCTCTTCGGGCTGAGGAGGGAGGGGGACTTGATTGGGGGAGGGGGAGGGAAATGGGAAGCGATGGCGGGGAAGAGACAGAAATCTTTAATAAATAAATAAATTAAAAAAAAAGAAAAACAAACAACACACAAAAAAGGAGTTACCGACATTGGTAGAAAAAAAAAAGATTCATGGAGTGAACATGTCACTAACAGATTGTCCAAGGAAGGAGACAATGACACTGAATTCCGGATCTTGGTACTGTCCTGGCCTTCCACATAGTCCTTCACTCAGCCATTGTGATTCTACTTTTAGTAAGGTAAGTGACAGCATGTTTGCTTATGGATTTTGAGAAAAAAATATGCCTTACAGCCAGGAGTGTGTCTGTTCAGCCTGAAGTGCTCTTATGTTGAACATAAATCTCCCATAGAACCAGGCTATATCCACCAGAGATCAAAGAAAATAGCTCCCAGTAATTTCAGATGAGTACAGAACGTGAACATTGGTTATATCACAGAATTCCAAATATCCCTTCTTCATGGCAATCGTAGTATCAATTACATATTTATATGATATACCCTTAGCTTATGCTAGTCCTGCCTACTCCAGGTAAGATTTATTGATATGTCAAATCTAAAAATTATGTCTGCTTCCTGAGAGGAGGCAATACCAAACTGAGTCTTATTTATTAAAATTCTGTAAATTATTATACATAATCAAATCTTATTAAAGTTTCTTCCTTCACCCTCATGCTAAGGCAACCCATGATAAACAACCTAAAATGCTACAACTACAAGTATATTTATTGTGTATTTACCTAGATGCATTAATAGCATTATATCCCCCAAATTATCCTCAATTAAGTGAGTTACACATAATATGCTGTGAATATGTACTGAGCATAGATGATTGTTCATTTCTAAAATATCAAATAAAATGACAGATTCTTCATTTTTTAAGGGATGCCTTACTACTCAGCGGGTGGCATGTGACATCAATCTTGTTCTATTTCTGAGTTCTGGTGGGAAGCTCTTGATGTCAGATACTAGCTGACTTACTATGCACAACATAGAAGTGATGATGCCATATTGAAATATAAGTGAGCTAAGCAATTGAATATTAATGGTTCAAAAATATTGTTAGTGCATCTTGGTAGCTGACATGACTAAGAACCACAAGGACCTAATCAGCTTTCCATCCTTGTTTTGCTCTCACAGTATTTCTGGTTTTTTGATCCTTTGTACCAACAGATAATGTTATCCTCAGTGTAAGGTCATCTCAGTCAGGGCTGAAATTGGACTGTATATATTTGGGTTCAGAATATTGTGTTTACATAGATATGATCCCATGGTGCTCTGGAGAGTAAGCAGAATCTTACCTAGGTTGCTTATATTTATATGAGCAAGAGTATACCAGTGACACTTGAAAGCCTTACTCAACACCTCCCCATGTACCCCAAATCATTACACTGTCACATGCACTCCCTCTTGCAGCTCATTCCCTGGAACAGCACTCAGGATGATTATATTGGGTTTTGTTCCTCCATTACTGCTCATCAGTTACAACTCTGTGTGGTTTTCAAAGGATGTCTGCTTTACAAACTGTGCATGTAAGTGGAAGGCTAGGAGAAATGCTGTTTTATTCTAGTTCAACCATAGGCATGAGACTATGTAATGAATAAAAATTTCAATGAGCATGAAAGCTACAAATATTTTGGACAAAAGATTGGCTTTTAAGATGCTAAATGTAGATCTTGCAAAAGAACAAATCTACGTTCCGAAGTGCATGATTTTATGATCATAAAGCTTAGATGAAGCAGCTGCATTTTGAAATTTTGCTGCTGCATTATCACTCGTGTAATGGACAGCAATTAAATTATATGTTGTATTCGATTGCCTCCAAAGGAAATAGTTTTCTAATTATTGAAGGCATCTTTTGATGATACTAGAAATTAAATCTTTTCAAGTTCTTGTAAATGAGTATTTAAAAATAGAATTCTTGCTGAGTTTATGGAATTGTGGCTTTTTTCTTCTGTAGATTTTTTTTTTAAAAAAACTTTCTTTTTAAATTCCCCCCAAGTTTTAAATGTGTGAGTAGAAGTTATATTATTGAGTAAATGAACAGTGTGGTAGATTTCCAAGCATATGAAAGGAGACAAATGTTGCAATATAACCCAGCACAGGTGACTTTTTCAAAACTACTTATGAAGAAGGTAAAGACTATTCAAGACGACCAAGAAAGCATAATCTTTGGAGCGATATGAAGACTGGAGGAGTCCTAAGAAATCTTTTGCAGCAGTGATACATAAAATAAGTATTATCTGCAAGTCCTCAGTGGAGTTTATGCCAAAATATTATCTAGTGAGAGTAGCCGCGAGTGCCAATGTATGGCACAATCAAAAATGTGTGCAAATAAATCCATTCAACATTGTTGTAGCGTGGCCACTTGTTTGTTTCCGGCTGCTCAGTCCTGAAATAATCACAGAGAAACTATTATTTAAATCACTGCTTGATCCATTAGCTCCAGCTTCTTATTGGCTAACTCTTACAACTTAATTTCACCCATCTCCATTAATCTGTGCATCACCATAAGGTCATGGCCTACCAGCAAAGTTTAAATGCATCTGTCTCTGGCACTGGCTCCATGGCTTCTCCCTCATTCTGCCTCCTTTCTCCCAGCATTCAGTTTAGTTTTCCCCACCTAGCTAAGTTCTGCCTCGCTATACTCTAAAGCAGTTTCGTTATTCATTAATGGTAATCACAGCATACAGAGGGGAATCCCACATCACCTTCTATTTTCTGTTTAAATAAAAAGGAAGGTTTTAACTTTAACATAGTAAAATTACAGATAACAAAACAGTTATCAAGCAAGAATTACAAATACAATTTATATCTACTTTATCTTTTATCATATCTATGGAAAACCATAATTATAGCTATATATTTTTCAACTCTATCAAAGACTCCAAAGGATATAATATTACCTAAGTAAACAGGAAGTGCATTTTAAGCAACTCCAAAACTCTAGAATTGACAGAGACATCTCACTGCCTGGACAGTCACCAAAATTTTATCCTTCTTTAGCCTACAGACCCATAGCATCTGGCAGACTTTTTCATGAAGCAGGAAATTTCAAAGACAGTTTCACCTATATTGGTAGTTTGTCAGTCACTTTCTTCTGTGTCCTGCAGAATGTCTGGCATTCTCTTTCATGAAGCAGAAACCCCAAAGGATCATCTCACCTTTAGGCAAGTTCAGCAGTCATCTTTCCGTGAGTCCTGAATGTCTAGTTTGCACAGCATAACATCAAGCAGTCCAGGCAAGAGCAGTGTTTTGCCCAAATGGCTAGCAAACTCCAATAGGAGCCTCTTTGAGGCCCATAGTCCTCTTGAAGTAATTGGTGCTGCCAGGAACAGATGTGTCTCATTGTCATGAAAAGTCCTAAGTTCTTAAACATCTTAAATGCCATATTCTAAAGGTCTTTGAAAGATTTGAAGAATTCCTATCCATCTTAAATATATCTCTGTATATCTAGAAAACCTAACTACCATGACTACAAGCTTGACTATTATAGATGACTATCTATTGACCTATATTTCTTAATTATACATTACATTTTTAAATGAGCTGGAAAACACAATAACTCAATTAAGATCAGAAATACATATACACAATATAACAAATTTGATCTTAAATTTGTATCAATAAACCCAGATCCATATCAACGCAAATTTCTATAGCATATCCCTTTTAAAATGTAAACAAACATTCATAACCAACATTTGAGAATATGGGCATAGTTATTCTCCAAACTTCTTCCTGCTCTTTATAGGGTAAACTAATTTTTGAGGGGTGTTTAAGGTGACCTTTCAGAGGATCTTGGTCCATCAAACCACATTAGCATGGGAAGATTCCACAGGTTCTCATCCTCTGTGGAAACAAAAGAAGGACCTCTTTTCCAAAGCAACATATCCTTAGATCCAAATTTTGAAGACATGATACCTTTAAAGTATATATATTAGTTACTTAGCTCTTTTATAGTCAAAAGATTCAAAGAAAACACAATAGTATACATAATTCAGACTCTGTATAAAGTCAATCTTTACATGGCTTATTTTTATTTCTCTATTATTTTTATTATCTTTACTCCTTTAATCTATTACTTCTGTACTCTTTTATATTGCATTTGCTATCTTTTTACTCCTTTTCTCCTCTCTCCCAAGCCTTTTTTTAAACATACTGCGTCTTGTTTAGAGGTCTTTTATGTCTGAATCTGTCCTATTGTGTATCTGAAATCATTTTTTGACTAGGGTGATGCACTTCTTAAAAACCTAAGCAGCAGCCTTGCTAGGGCAAACAAGATCCTGCCTGTTTGCTCTGCCCAGTCCAGAACATCAGAGCTGTTTGCTGCCTCTGAGAACCATGCTCACGGCCCCATTTTTAGGCACACAGCCAGTCTATGTTGCCATTAAGCAAGTTGTCGCACTCTGTTCACAAACCCCATTTAAATTCTTGGTCTCCTGAAAAAGCCAGAGGCCATGCTGGCAGCATGGCCCAGAAAGCTAGCATTTCAAAACCACATAGTTTTTTTTTTCTCTGCTACTGCTGAATCAGGAAAACCTTTCTTAAAGGAGCCATTGTGTTAAGCCATGCTTAACTTTGTTTTTATATGTCTAGAATTCCTTTTCAAGCTCCCTCAGGTTTTAAGTGGATTTAGTTGGCCACATTGGGTGCCAATTTGTTGTAGGGTGGCTGCTTGTTCATTTCCGGCTGCTCAGCCCTGAAATAACCACACAAAACTGCATTATTTAATTCACTGCTTAGCCCATTAGCTCTAGCTTCTTATTATCTAACTCTTATATCTTAATTTAACCCATCTCCATTAATCTGTCCATCACCATGAGGTCGTGGCCTACCATCAAAGTTTCAGCACATTTGTCTTCGCGGTGGCTCCATGGCTTCTCTCTAGCTCCTCCTTCTTTTTCCCAGCATTCACTATAGTTTTCCCTGCTTAGCTCTTCTACCTTATTGGGCCAAGGCAGTTTGTTTATTAACCAATGGTAATCACAGCATACAGAAGGGAATCTCACACTACAACATTTATTTAATATATAGTATTAAATTCAGAGATGGAAATATTTGTGTCCTGAGAATACAGGACAATACATATCTCTTAAAAAATCCTTCAGTCTAAGTGGGATACAGGGCACTGATAAACTTGTGACATAGAACACGATGGCTATATGTGGAAGATACACAGAGGAAACATATCTCTTCTGAAAGCAAATATCAATGTAATCCACTGACATATGGAAGAATTTTTGGAAGACAGATTTCTCTAAGGACAGAAATATTGTAAAATCAAAGAACCCTATGAATAGAGTACCTACCCTTTTGCAAAAGTCCAAGTCATTAAAAGAAAAATCAAGAGGCATCTCTCTGAGACGATCATCCCTTATAAACAGGTGTCTTCAGTATGTCTTCTTTCATCACCTCCAGCATGTGTCTGAACTCTACACTTTACTTGCAGTCCCCACAATTATACTTGCCAGTCACTGATTTACCTCTTGCCTTCCTTCTTTTCTTTCTCTCTCTCTCTTTCTTTCTTTTTTATTAAATCCTTCTCATTTTAATTGTTTGGATAGGCATGTGCTATACATTTCCCCCACTCCCCTTCCAGACTCTTGCCTTTTTAATAATCCATCTTATCTTATGATACATTTGAGATGGTAAAATCAGTAGGTTTCTTCCCTCCCTCATATTTTCTCCATAACTATCTCATAGTCAACTAGTGAATATTTCCTCAGTTTCTTAATAAAAAGCAGAAAAGGAAGGTATAAGAATAGCATGTGGTTTGTGGGCTCTCATGTAATGGAGGAAGGTCATTGGCTAATAAAGAAACTGCCTCAGCACATTTGATAGGTTAGAACATAGGTGGGTGGAGTAAACAGAACAGAATGCTGGGAGGAAGAGGAAGTGAGCTCAGACGCCATTTCCTCTCCTCTCTGGGGCAGACGCGATGAAGCTTCGACCCAGGATGGATGTAGGCTAGAATCTTCCCGGTAAGCACATCTCGGTGCTACACAGATTATTAGAAATGGGTTAAGAGGCTGAAACTAATGGGCCAGGCAGTGTTTAAATAAATACAATTTGTATGTTGTTATTTCGGGTAAAGGTAGCCGGTGGCAGGAGCTGGGTGGCAGAATGCAACCCGTAGCTCCTTCTACACTCATGTGAGGCTTTGATAAATTTACATAGTGCTTGTAACATATGGGGCCTGCTCATTGAGGTTTCTGTCCTGCCCAGTTTCCACACCTGGTTAGCCACAAAGAAAATCACACAGAGAGTCTATATTAATTATAAACAAATTGGCCCATTAGCTTAGGCTTCTTATTAGCTCTTGTACCTTATATTAACTCATTATTCTTATCTATTTTAGCCACATGGCTCAGTACCTTTTTCAGCAGGGTAAGTTACATCCTGCTTCTTCGGTGGTCTGGGCAGGACTGGGGAGGAATGGACTTCCTCCTTCCCATAATTGTCCTGTTCTCCTTGCCCCACCATTACTTCCTGTATGGTTGTCCCACCTATACTTCCTGCCTGGCCAATCAGCATTTAATTAAAACATGATTGACAGAATACAGACAATTCTCCTATGCCAAGTGCTTAATATGATTGCATTTTATTTCTGAATGTTTTTCCATTTATATTTTAGGCCCTTTGAAAATCTGCTTAAAGGAGCTGTAGCCACTTTGAATACCATAGAACTGGAGGGTGCCCTCCTGCCTCCTCTGAGCCAATGTTTCCCCTGTTCACAGAGGTAAGTTTCTATGGAAACTACATCTTTATTCTGTCTTAAAACATGCTGCACTACACTGCTAATCTGGTCCCATTAACCCTGGATCTGTACCTTACTTGTCTTGAGTGCTTTGACAACATAAGTGGTTTCCTTGTAGAACAATCTACTCAACTTGGTTCTGAATTCATAGATACCTTGAGGGCCTTAAGGCAACCCAAGATGGTATACTGCCTGCCTTCAATGTAACAATCTGTTCTATCTATTACCTGGGCTTGTTTCTATGTTCCTGTTGACAGTAACTAGAAGAAGGTTGCTTTTGGACACTAAGAAATGAAACTCTGCTGTCTTATGAAGGGGACACAGAGAATTTTGCTTCAGAAGCTTCTTAGTGTGTGAGAAAATTTTTATACAGCCTTTTAAATCGGAGGGAAATAGTTGACATGGAGAATAATGAGTTTATAGAGACAGATGTCTTCTGGAGCCAGTTTCAAATGTGGCTCCCGAGCTGGAGAGAAGGCTCAGCAACTTAGATTACTTGTTACTCTTATAGAGGATCTGGGTTAAGTTCCCACACGGAGGCTCACAATCATCATAACTCCAGTTCTAGGAGATACCATAGAACAATTATTGAAGAATTTCCCTTTCAAGTGTTGATATGGGAAATTTTTCAAAATTATTTCTTCCCGCCCTCTTTCTCTTTCTTAGAGCTCCATAACTTAATTGTCAGTTTTCCCAGTTATTTCTAGTGTCATCAGTGTTCTTCATTATTTGTTGTAGTTTTCTCTCTCCAATCGTATTTTTGAACCAACTATCTTTCAGAACTTACACATTTCTTCTGCTGGACCACACTATATGTTGGTGCTTTCATTTTTCATTTGATTCATATAACCTTTAACTCTAGAATTTCTATTTGATTATTTTTGCAATTTTATACGATTGTTGAATTTATAATTTTGATCTTGTTATTGAGGTATTTTGTTGAGTATCTCATGTGTTTTTCAGACAAATTGCAGGTCCTCGATTGTTTGGATTTCATTACAGGAATATTATCATGTTCTTCTGGTGTTGTCATGTTTCTGTGGAAGTCCACAGATGTGAGTCCTGTTCCATCTTGACTAAAGGTCAGAGAGTTTGAGCTTATTTTCACTCTTTCAAAGTTGTTGAAAACAGGTGTGGCTACAAAATAGAAACCCTGACCTAGAGTGTAGTTACTTCATGTTTTGGAGATTAAGATGCCCCATAGAAGTGGATCCACTTCACCCGGACCAAAAAGTCAGAGAATTCAATCCTATTCCTGCTCCTTCATTTTAAAACAGGAGGTTTGGCATAGGGAGTGGCAGCCTCCAGGATATTTGGTCTAGGGTATATTTGCTGCAATCCTATGCAAAACACCAGAGTGTTTAACTTGGGAAATAGTGGTTTGATATCTTAAGTATTGAAACAACTAACTGTTCTGAATGTCCTTTGTGTCATCTTAAAGCAGTCTTCTGCCTTCTTCCCCCTTTTTGTATTTGGGAATATAAGCATATGAAAAATAAACGCAGGCACATTTAGTACACTGACTTGCCTCTCCAGTACTATCCCATGTCTCTGTATTTCTTCACATCTTTATCTATTCTACCAAACATTTCTAATCCCCACACCCCCACCCTGGAATGTATGAACCCATTGTGGCTGGAACACAACAGATGTCACCCCAACATGTGGCTTACAACATGTTTCCTAGTCTTTCATATTCCTTTAGTTTGAGTCTTCCCTTGCTGCCTCTATTAGAAGAAACAGTTACCTCCTCCAGTCTTTGTTCACTGTTTTCAGGGGAGAAATACCTTCATCATCCAACTAGGCTTTGGAATCTGTAGATGAATATTTATCTCCTTTAAATGTAGAATTCTTAAGGTTTTATGCCTTTCCAATGGGGATGCCTAAATTTTACTACTTAAGATTTTGAACTGAGAATCACAAACTGCAACTGCACAGAGTGGACCAAGAGGTGAGTGATCAACCAGCCAGATGGGCACTCCATTCTCTAAGCCCTGGGTACCCAGGGCGAAAACCCTGGCCCCTCCCCCACCTTCCTCAGCTTCACTAGCTAGCCATCAGGCAAGCTTCCTTCAGGTAGACTGCTCCAACACCCCACCTGTCAATCGGACCCTGTAAGCTAGAAGGCCTACCCTTCCCCCAAACCCAGCCAACACCTGTGACCGCAGAGCAACTCTTAAGCACAGGCTGCAACTGCACACAGTAGACCAAGAGGTAAATGATCAACCAGCCAACAAAATTCCAACACAATTATTCACAAACTCCGAAAGAACAATACTCAACTTCAGATGGAAAAATAAAAAACCCAGGATAGCCAAAACAATCCTGTATAATAAAGAAAATTCCAGAGGAATCACCATCCCTGACATCAAGCTCTATATAGAGCTAGAGTAATGAAAAGAACTTGGTATTGGCATAGAAACAGATACACTGATCAACAGAATCAAATTGAAGACCCGGGTATTAATCCACACACCTATGAACAACTGATTTTTGACAAAGAAGCTAAAATTATACAATAAAAAAAAGAAATTGTGCTTCAACAAATTGCGCTGTCATAACTGGATGTCAACATGTAGAAAAATGAAAATAGATCCATACCTAAACCCATGCACAAAACTCAAGTCCAAATGGATTAAAGACCTCAATATAAATTCGACCACACTGAATCTGATAGAAGAGAAAGTGGGAAGTAGCCTTCAATGTATGAGCACAGGAGACCACTTCCTAATTATAACACCAGTAGCACAGACACTGAGAGAAGCAATAAGTAAAAGGGACCTCTTGAAATTGAGAAGCTTCTGTAAAGCAAAGGACACAGTCAACAAGACAAAAAGGCAGCCTACTGAATGGGGCTCCACTGATAGTTACAGTCTGCAGTTGATCAGTTGTGAATTTCTGTGTTAACCACTGTCCATCACCCTGAAAAACTTCTCTGATAGAATCTGAGAGCTGCACTAACTTATAGATATAGAGATATGAATGCAGAAGGTAATTCAATACTATATTCACTTAGTAGAGTAATATAGTAACTCACCCCAGGGGCCAATGTGCTTCTAAACCATGGATTCTTTGCCAGATTTACAGAAATAATCATACTTTTTTCCTATGGAGCAGACCTTAAAGATAATCAGAAAGTGTTTGGTTACCACTGTAACATCCATGTTATGTTGCACACATGGACCATTTTGCCATGATAGTCACAACAGTCATTCACAGGGTTCAGAGCTGGGTAAGGCTTCTGATGACATTTCTCTAACAGCTCTTTCTCTCTCTGTGGTGTGCGAGAATAATAAAAAAGAGACTATCTACTTGAGAGTGAGAGGTGTAGTAAAAAAAAATTAATACTTAAAAGACATTTAAAAACAATAAACAGGAAACAAAAATGTATTGTGCTGGTTAGATTTGTCAACCTGACCCAAACTAAAGTCACTTGGGCAGAAGGAAGCTCGATAGAGGAACTGATTCCATCATATTGGCCTGTGAACATGTCTGTGAGGCCATTTTCTCATTCATACCAACATATTCTTGCCTTGAGTTCCTGCCTTGGCTTCCCTCAGTGATAGACTATGACCAGAAAGTGTAAAAAAATAAATTCTTTCCTTTCCAATTTGCTTTGTTTTGCAATTTTTCGGTTGATTTTGGTCATGATTTTTTTTTTATCACAGCAACAAAATGCAGATGAGGAATTGTATCGTGGGCTAGAATTTAATGCAAAAAAAAATCCAGTCAGATACCCTTTTTATACATATATGTGAACAGACTTCAACTATTTAACTAGTGACAGCTGATATTAATTTTGTACTTCTAGTTCCTGTGTTTGGAAAAGGAAGTCAGACTGCAAGTCTGTCATGTCTGAAATACACTAATCAATTTTGCCAGCAGGTCTTTCAAATAATATTCCTAGAATCTACTGTGATCAACAATTTTGCTGCTTTGAGGAAATAATCCACATTCAAGGATTCTTGAATTCTAGTGCTGAGAAATGCTTGTCTCCGAAGCAGACAGTGTCTGTGTTTATTGGGGTCTTGCCTCCACATGATTGCATAGGGCTTTGAAGGAAGAAAAATCATTTCGTGTAACCTGGGTGGGTCACTGAGTGAAGAAGGAATTTCACTTCAGTATGAGCTGGAAGAGAGTGGTCAGGCTGCTTCAGTCAGCCTCATGCCTCCTCAAGCCATCTGCACTTGAATATTTCAGTTGTTTACTTACGAGAGGCGATACTGTCATGGGGAAGCAATAACTTCAATAAAAACTAGTTACAAACTGAAAGTCTATACTGCATTTCTTTGGTGGTAGGTGCCATTATATCTATAGACATATTTCTCTAATTCTAAGACATAACACCATGTGGATATTAATCTTCTTCATCTAAATGAAGATGAAACAATCTAACTAGTCACAGTACCATGTGATATTTCAAGGATGAGGTTTGATCATTGTGAATATATTTTCATAAAAATAGTTAAATTTCCTGTAGAACAGTCCTTGGGCTAGCAATTTTCTTGCTTATTTAACCTATAATTTTATATCTTTAAATGATTAATGTACTATTTAAGGCATATGAACTTTGAGCAATGTAACTTCTATATTAAATAGTTTTCCTTCATTACTGTGAAATAAATGCCTGAGATAAGTAAATTATAAGGAGAAAGTGTAACAGGAGGAGCCGGCTGCTTGTTGCTCTGTCTGCCCAGCCAGCTTACACCCAAAATAATCACAAAGAAACTGTATTCATTTAAACACTGCCTGGCCCATTAGCTTTAACTTCTTATTAGCTAATTCTTACATCTTAATTTAACCCATTTCCATTAATCTGTGTATTGCCACATAACTATGGCTTACCAGCAAGATTTCTAACCAGTGTCTGCCCCAGACAGGAGATCCATGGCATTCTGCCACTCTGCCCTTCTTTCCAGCATTCAGTTCTGTCTATTCAGCCTACCTAAGTTCTTCCCTATCAAAAGGCTATGGCAGTTTCTTTATTCAACCAATGAAACCAACACACAAACAGAAGGACCTCGTACACCAAGAAAGAGCTTAATTTGACTCATTTTTAGAAGTCCAGTCAAGTCCACCATCAACTAGGCCCATTACTCTGAGTCTGGGTGAGGTGGCACATTGTATCTAGGACAAAGCTGCTCAACATGTAGCCGAGAGGCTAAAGAGAGGAAGAAACTCTGGTGACACAATTCCCTTAGAGGACACATTTCCAGTGACTTAATGAACTCCCACTAGCCTCTACCTCCAAAGAGTCTCAGCGTGTCCCATTACTACAAGACTAGATACTAACACACAGGCCTTCCTAAGAGGAAAATCCCAAATCTGAACTACAATAACTTCTCACATCAAAATGAAAACATTATTAATAGTAGTTGTTTTGTATTATTATACATACCAAAAATATTGTAGGAACCTAATTTTTTATGTTTTAAATGAAATCAGGGAGACTGATAGGTAGAAGTTGTCCCACGTTTGAGTTGTTTATGATGAGTTCTCATGACTGACACCTTCTTCTAGCAGTTCTTGTTTTGTTTGTCAGTGGTGTGAAATTGCCCAAAATGCAGGCTTCCTTAGAACAGTTACTAGGTAACTGGAAAAGATGAGAAGAAAGGTTAATCATTGGACCTTTCTTTGCCCTTGAGTTTATTGCATCCTGTTTCCAATGGGGTCATTACAAAAGAGTTGAGCAAAGCAAGACCAAGAAGATGGTTCTGTAGATAGCTTTGGAGAAAATTAACACATTTTTCATATATTAAGTGAACATGAAAAGACTCCCAAATTCTAACTGCCTCTGGTTTCATTTCTGCAAAGCTTTGTTATTGATTCAATATAGGCAATAGATGGCATAGATGAAGTAAAAAGTCTTTGAAGCACCTACAATAGTGGGAGACATACCCACTGGTTTTTAGATGAATAGTAGAAAGGTTACCAGAAGGTAGTTAATGCAAATCTGTCTCTAAGCAGCCTGCAAGTTTACTAGGAGTGTATCTCGAGGCTGAATTCTACTTGCTCCAGCACCCCTATTCAAATTCAGCTCCTTTGCCCCCTAAAGGGATTCATTATATTTGTAGCTCCCTTGCCTATGGCTTGGAGTTTTCTATTGGAAGGATTCCGTGCTCAGGTGTACAAAGGCTCTTGTAGAATTTCTGTTATGAATACAGATCAACAGAAGTGGTAATCTTGGGAACAGTAGGGACAGGTCAATAAGGGTTTATCTTCGGTGAAAGCTATTACACAGTTTAGACAAATGTATCACTTATGTAATGCACCTCTTACTATTTTGCAAAATTTAAAGAATATAGCAGAAAGGAGCAGATTGGAAGTCTTTTCTATCTTTCAGAATCCTTGGGTGAATGTACTTTGGAAACACATAAGTTGATATCCACCTACAGTAAATGTTGTTCACTCTCCCATGGAAGTCAATGGGGTCATCTTAACCTTAGTGAACATTTAAAATCTATTGAGAGCTATGAACAGCTATTGTTTGATTTTTAGGAGAACAGAAAAACAGGAACAACTGGCCTTGAAAAGAGAAGGCAGAGGAGGAATGGATGGGAGCACATAGCCTCCTTGAAGCTATTTTCAGGTACTAAGGATTTCATCTGGTGTCCTGTCTTGGATATCAGGGGCCTTGGTGTGCTCACAATTTTGAGCTGCTTAAGGCATTCTAGAAGATCTGATGTCAGGAGCTCGCTATGAGATGTGTGGACAAGTAGGATGAAGTCATTGGTTACATTTTCATTTCCTTAACATCAGGTTACTAAATACCCACTGTCTCCAAGAAAACCACCATAAGGCAGGAGAGACAGCACCCTTGTCCACCATGTGGAAGCATACTTTTCCTCCTCTGTTTTCCCATATATTCCTTATTGACCTGAACAGTTGTTTCCAAGAGCTTAACACTGTCATTTTCCAATCTGCCTTTTAAGACTGAGATTTCCCTTGCATAATTTTAGCTTCTTTGTCAAAAGTCAGGTGTTCATAGGTGTGTGGATTAATATCCGGGTCTTTGATTTGATATCATTGGTCAATGTCTCTGTTTTTATGCCAATTTCAAGCTGTTTTAATAGAGTTTGATGTCAGGGATGGTAATGCCTCCAGAAGTTCCTTTATTGTATAGAATTGTTTTGGCTATCCTGCGTTTTTGTTTTTCCATATAAAGTTGACTATTGTTCTCTCAAGGTCTGTGAAGAATTTTGTTGGGATTTTGATGGGGATTGCATTGAACCTATAGATTGCCTTTGGTAGGATTGCCATTTTTACTATGTTGATCCTACCAATCCAAGAGCATGGGAGATCTTTCCATTTTCTGGCATCCTCTTCAATTTCTTTCTTCAAAGACTTAAAGTTCTTATCAAATAGATCTTTCACTTCCTTAGTTAGTGTTACCCCAAAATACTTTATGTTATTTGTGGCTATTGTGAAAGTTGTTATTTTTCTGATTTTTTTCTCAGCTTCTTTATCCTTTGTGTATAAGAGGGCGACTAATTTTTTTTTTTTTGAGTTGATCTTGCATCCTGCAACATCACTGAAGGTATTTATCAGCTGTAGGAGTTCTCTGGTAGAGTTTTTGAGGTCACTTATGTACACTATCATATCAACTGCAAATAACAAAAGTTTGACTTCGTCCTTTCCAGTTCAAATCCCTGTAGTCAGACTGATGACTGTCTTGAATAATACTATAGAACCTCCATCTGGCAACAAATGGATATAGAGACAGAGACCCATATCGCACCACTGGACTGAGCTCCCAAGGTCCAGCTGAAGAGCAGAGAGAGGGAGAATATGAGCAAGGAAGTCAGAACCACGAGGAGTTGGTTCACCCACTGAGACAGTGTGTCTGAGCTAATGGGAGCTTACTAACTCCAGCTGGATGGGGACTGAATGAACATGGGATCAAAATGGACACTCTGAAAGTGGCTGATAATTGGGGCAGACTGAGGGGCCAATGACAATGGCACTGGGATTTGTCTCTACTGCATGTACTGGCTTTTTTGGGATCCTATTCTCTTTGTATGCATACCTTCCTAAGTCTGGATGTAGGGGGGAGGGCCTTGGACTTCCCACAGGGCAGGGTACCTTGCCCTCTTTTAGGACTGGAGGGCAGTAGGGAGGAGGGTATGTGGAGGTGCAGGTAGGAAGTGGGAGGAGGGGAGGAAGTGGAAATTTTGATTAGTATTATTTATAAAGTAATAAAAAAGAAATTTAATTTAAAAAGACTGAGAATTCCCTGCTCTTGACCAAGATCTGTTATCAAACTTTATTTATGTTTCTGAATTGAGACCACTTTCTTCACTATTTCTTTCTCAACAGGATTGTTACACATGGCTTCATAATTGTACTGCCTAACTAATTTTAACTTTCTATATGTAAATGATGACTGCTCTTTTATTTCCTGGCCCCCCAGACCCAAATAATCACACAGAAAGTATATTAATTACAAAACTGTTTGGCCAAAAGCTTAGGCGTATTTCTACCTAGCTCTTATATCTTAAATTAATCTGTTTCTATTAATCTGTGTATTACCTCAAAGCTGTGGCTTACCAGGCAAGTTTCTGACATATAGTTCCTTGGGAAGCTATATGGCATCTCTCTGATTCCACCTACTCCCTCTATATATCTCTGTTCAAATTTCCCACCTGGCTTTATTCTGCCACGGGCCAAAGTATTTTTTTTATTAACTAATGGTAATAAAACATACAACATATGTAGGGGAACCCCACAACACACACACACACACACACACACACACACACACACACACATATATATATATATATATATATATATATATAATTAAAAATATGATTTTAGCCGGACAGGATGATGCCTTTAATCTCAGCACTCAAGAGGCAGAGGCAGGTGGATCACCTTGAGTTCTAGGCCAGTCTGGTCTACATAATGAGCTCCAGACAGTCATCAGTAAATAGAAAGATTTGATTGCAATATATATTATGTACGATTTTAATTGTACAGAATTATATTACCACCCCCTTTCCTCTCTCCAGTCCCTCCCAGCTACCTTCCCTTGAGCTCTCTTATTTTCCCCACTTCTCAGCTTGATGGCCTTTCTTTGATTATTATTGATATATACATATATGTATGTATGTATGTGTATGCACAAATATATCAAAATAATACTTCCGAGTCAGGTTCTTATTGTGGGTATATGATAAAAGGCTGATCACTCTACAATGAACAAGCAATAAGAGAGTTCACTGGCAGAGGCCAATTCTTGGTTGGCCAGCAGTAGTTATTTGTCTAAGGAGTGGACTCCATGAAATGGCTAGTTCCCCTTCCATGTTGATGTGCCCAGTGGCATTGCCATTGTTCCGGTCTTGTTTATGCACCCATTCTAGGACAGATTGTCTCACAGCAGACCTCCCGACATTCTTACTCTTATAATCTCTCTGCCCCCTCTTCTAAAATGTTGCCTGGGCTATAGATGCAAGAGCTGTGATGTAAATGTATCCATGAGGGTTAACTCCCCACATCTGTTGATATCTTTGTGTCCAGTTTCAGTTTTCTGTGATGGTCTCCATTTTCTTTGATGAAATGTGCTAGCTACATAATCTGTGAGTAGAAGGGTAAGGTTTAGAATGTAGTAAGGAACTGTGCCGGTCTAGCAAAAGCGATGGTAGTAGATTCTTTTCTAAGGTCCATGACCTCATTAGCCATTTCCTGTTTCTTGAATGGGCCTTAAGTCCCATTAGAGAACTGTTGGTTGCCACTGATAGGTGAGTGGCCCTTATTGCCCCTTTGTATTTCACAATGCTCATCATTGCTTTTGTTCACAGGTGCTGCCACTAGGTAGGACAGTTAAATTGCTTCCCTCCCTTGGGAAGTTGCATCGTACTTTTTGGAACCATGGAAGCTAGATCACAGGAAAGAGGCTTTCAGGTCAGATACAGCCCGAATCATCGGAGTCCTATGTCCTCAGTATGCAGTGCTTTTAGTAATGGGGTCTTACCTTCAACTCCTGGAGGAAAATCAAGGGATATACTTATAGTATATATTGCTTTGTGAGTCACTTGGACTTTCCTGACCAAACATTGGAAAGTGGGTTTCCAGTGTCTGGTTCTGGGTTTTATGTTAATCTAAGATTCTTTAGAGAGCATTATCATGCCATGGGGTTTAACTTCCTTAATATTGTGTGCTTGTGTGTGTGTGTGTGCTTGTGTGTGTGTGTGTGCGTACGTGCACATGTATGTGTGCATGTGTGTGTCTATGTCTATCTGTGTATGTACATTTCAATGTTTATACCTAATCTTGGGTAAATATAAAATAAGATTTCTTGAGGCTTTATCAAATAACCTTTGTGTTATTTTTTCCTCATCCCTCATCTGCTTTGACTTCCTTTTGTTGGAGCACCCCATTTTTCTACTTCCTGCTTCATATCACCTATATCCTGCTCTTCTCCTCCAACCCCTCCACATATGGCCCCATTATACTTTTCTCATTTCTGTGTTTGCTCCATGTAATATGTTTGAAGCTAGGAAGCACAGACGAGACAGAACACATAGAGTTCATCTTTATGGGTCTGGGTCACCTCATTGAATATAATTATTTCTAGGTTCATCTATTTACCTTCAAATTTCTTTATTTTTACAGCTGGATAGTATTTCATTGTATAGACATACCTCAGTTTCATTATCCAATCATCTGCTGAAGGAAATTTAGATGGTTTCGATTGTCTGTCTATTGTGAATTGGCAGTAATGAACTATGTTACTATGGAGTAGGATGTTGAGATCTTTAGGCATAGTCAAGGACTCTGTTTGCCAAGGAATTAAGGCCAGCCACTGACAACTGGGATATTATAAAACAAAAACGCTTCTGTACAGCTAAGGAAACAATTAACTGAACAGATAAGAAATATACAGAATGAGGAATAAACATTTATAGCTATATATCTGACATTAATATCCAGAATATACAAAGAATTAAAAGAAAACCCAAAGAATCAAAAAAAGAGATGATTCAATTAAAAATGGGCAAGGGATCTAAACAGAGAATTCTCAATAGAAGAAATAAAAATTGAATGAGAAATACCTCAAAAAGTGTTCATTATCCTTAGCAATCAGGGAAATGTGAATTAAAACAACTTTGAGATTTCATCTTATCTTAGTTATAATTATTAGGGTCAACAAAGCAGCTGACAAAATAATGTTGTGGAGAAAGAGGAAGTCAAATTCACTGGTGGTGGGAATGCCAAGAGCAACTCTGGAAATCCATATGGAGAATGTTTAATTATTTTAATGTCCTTTCCTACTTAGGGTTAAAAATTTTAAGATAAACCATGATACAAGGGATGCTTACTTTCTTGTTTCCTACTGAAATATTTTTCCTTTAGCTGGCACCAGTCTGTCTGTATGTAACCTCCATCTAGTCAAGGAGGGTGTTAGGAATTCTGCTCTGGCAGACTGTGGAAAGGGACTGTAGCCTTATGCATGCAGTCTTTGACTCAGCGACCCTGGCTCTTTCCAACAGTTCAGATGTAGAATTTCTTACCAAAGCAGACCAGCGCTCCACACGACCAGCCCCCTCTCACTAACTCCTGTCTTCAGACCTGCCCACATTACCTACCACTCCTACAGGGCCTCCTGTTGTCTGATGCCCTAGAAGGAGCAATAGAAGAAGATCAAACTCGGGTAAGCACATTTCTAGCATATTGCTTTGGTATGTGCCCCGTGGAAATAAGTAATAACTAAGCGGAGTAGACACAACTTGGGAACCATGAAAGTCATTCAGTATAGGAAGTGTTAGGTTCTAGGAGTTCTGAACTTAATTAGAGCAGAAGCCATGTGATTTTTTACATTTATTGACTTCCGTACGTTGAACCATTCCTGTACATCAAGGATAATGTTAAGTGGGTCCTGGTGGATTATCTTTTTAATACATGCCTGTATTTAGTTTGTATTTTATCGAATACTTTTGCTGTTAGATTTAGGAAATGTATTGGCCTATAGTTTTCTTTGTGTTGTTGTTGTGTCTTTGCTTAGTTTGGTGTTAGAGTAATACTGGTTTCACAGAGGAGTTTTAAAGCACAGCTTCTGTTTCTAATCTTTTGAACAATATAAAAATATTGTTTGTAGATCTTCTTTGGAAGCCTGATAGAATTCTTCTATGAATCCACCTGACTCAAGCTTTTTCTAGTTAGAAGACATTTTATCACTCTTTCCATCCCTTTATTTGCTTCGAATCTCTTTAAGCTGTTGATCTCTTCTTGGTTTAATGTTGGTGATTTGGATGATTCTAGAAATTTATTCATTTATTTTAGTCTTCTTGGATGAAAAGAAACACAAATAAAATAAATTTAGAAAATCTTAAGAATAGGGACATAGTAAAACTTACTGCTGTAGGATTGGAGGTCAATGGATACAGAACTTTTTTATCTATGAGCTATGGGGATATTTCTTCATCCGTTGAAGGAGAAATTCCAGAAATTAAACCAGAAAGTAATGTGGCTGAGAAGATTAATTCTAGGTCTTGTGGGTTGATTGCTGTATCTTTAGATTGCTGATAAGCCTGTTCTTCAGCTTGTAGAGCCCTCTCAACTCTAGACTTCTGATCTCAATCATCACTGAGGAAATCATCCTGTTTGTATTGGTTCCATAGGTTTTAGCCTTCCTCTGCCATTTTTTTTGATGCAGAGTCCTATTGTAGTTCAGTTAGATTTCAAATTATTTATGTAGCTATGACTTTGAACTCCTGGTATTCCTGCTGTCTCATCTGAAGCACTGGGACTACAGATCTGTACCACCATATCTAACTATTGTTGTGTTAATACTATAAGGAAGTTTAATTTGTAGAAGCTTTGCCAGCTCTTCCAATACAAAGAGAAGGGTTCTGAGTCAAGGAACAAATTTCTAGACAGCTTCCATTTCTTCTGAATAGTCCAAGAAACATCCTTATAAATGCTCCATTGCAGGACAGTTAGCTTGGGATACTTCAACGACTTACCAATAAGCTTGGAAAGTTTTTGGAATCTGAATATGTGTCTTTGACCTCCAATCTTATGCTCTTATTTGAATGTTAAATTCTTATTAAACTACTATTGCTTACTCTTAAAACATAGTAAAATTACACTAGAATCTATGTAGATCCCTAAGACAGTTGTTCTCAGACTTCTTAATGCTGTAATCCTTTAATAAAGTTCCTCATGTTCTGTTGACCCCCAGCCATAAAATTATTTTCATTTTTACTTCATAACCATAATTTTCCTAGTGGTATAAATCATAATGTAAATATCTGTGTTTTCTGATGGCCTTTGGAGACGCCTGTAAAAGGGTCATTTGACTTCCCCCGCCAAAAAGGTTCTTGATGCACAGGTTGAGAGCCACTGCTCTAAGATAAGCATTTCAGACTGAGGCAATTTCTGAAGCTAACTCATCATACTTGCTTTTGGGTCTGAAAATACTGCACAAGTTCAGGCAAAAGATCCAGCGTAGTCATAAGCAACTTTTAAAGCATATGTGTTCAGATATTCAAACTTTTGCTCCAGATGTGCCCCGTCTATGAACTGTAACATGTTGAAGAATGAGACTCATGTAACTTAGTTACTCAACCCAATAATGAATAAAATTCTCAAAACCAAAGAAAATCAAAACCTTTGCCTGAAGGAACCACAGCGCAGAGTATGCATCTGGAAGGACTCGCATGGTTTGACTTTCTGTTTCAAGGGTCTGTGCCAGAGTGGGGTGATTCTTATCTCAGAATGGGGCATGTTGTTTTCATCTCAGGAGCAACTTCTAATACAAAATGAAAAAATGCATGTCCATTTGTACTTCAGGAATCCAGAATTGTATAGTCAGTGCTTACTCTGGCCAGGATCCTCACCTGTTCTCCTCAGACTAAGATGTGACAGAGACAGATTACTTGGTAGCTTGGTGTGACGGGATGGTTATAGACTTAAATGTATAATATACAAGCACTTATTTAAAGACATGATCTCACATGTCCTTGGCTTGTCCTCACACTCAAGTGATGGTTAGCACTTATTATCTTTATTACAAATAAGGAACCAAAGGCCTAGATATTAGTGAATGCAAAATGCATTATACCAACATTTCCATGCTCTTCCCAGTCTCTCTAGAGCCTGATGGAGTGTTAATGTCTTGTATTTTTATTTGGATGTATTCTGCCTATGGGGGCATTTGTGCACCAATACCCTGCTTTTTCCAGGCATACTAAAGTGGGGTACCAGTAGGTATTGCATCTATATTCTCACTGTGGACACAGACAAGTGCTTGTTGTTGAGAATGGATTGCCTGGTGTCTTTGCTGTTAAGATCATCCCTCTATAGCTCAAGGTTGGGGAGCTGAGGTTGTGCCAAGCACCTTCAGTGTCAAGCAACCCTCATATCTTGGTGGTTCTCTACCATGTTGTGTGTGCAGCTGTACTGTAGTTAAGGTATGATTCCCTTTTCTTCTTCTTTCTTTTCTTCCTTCCCTTTCTCTTCTTTTCTGTGATACTTGTGTTTGAGTCTATGGCTTCACTCATGGTAGGCAAGTATTCTATCACTGAATCATATTTTTATCCCAGGCTTTTTTTCTTCTATTTTTCCCTAACATTGGTTTCCTTAATCAGCCCAGTCTGGGTTTTTGTTCCCCTGCCTCAGCCTTCCTGGAAGCTAGGATTTTATTCCTGTCGATATATACTTTCTTGAAATTCTAGAATGCCATTCACACTTCTGAGCCTACAGCTACTGAGCAAGCTATTGCAGCCTCATACCTCAGTCCCTTTCAACTTTTCTTCCCCACAAGAAGCCAGTTATTACATCAGGCTCAATTAATTTCTATATACTGTTTGGTTCTGCTGCTCTCCATTATGTTCAAGGGGTGAAGCTCACCATGTGTTGAGGTACCCAATCACTTCCAGTGATTAGAACCTCCCCTTGATTTAATCAGCAGAAATCAGGACCTGACCTAGTGGATGGTGTGGACTTAATGACTATAGTCATATTTACTATTTCTTTGACCAAAATTGAGTGACAGCTAGAATAAAAAAAAACCCTCAGTCTTCAAGAAAAATGATGGTTTGTCAAAACTTGATGCGTAGTTCATTTTCCATGAACCTATCTGCTTAGTTAATGAGCTCAATCACACAACCTACCACTTCCATCCTCACTATTTACCACTTCGATCTTTACTACTCACCGCCTCCATCCTCACCACCCACAGCCTCCATCCTCACCACCCACAGCCTCCATCCTCACCACCCACCGCCTCCATCCTCACCACCCACTGCCTCCATCCTCACCACCCACCGCCTCCATCCTCACCACCCACCGCCTCCATCCTCACCACTCACCGCCTCCATCCTCACCACCCACCGCCTCCATCCTCACCACCCACCGCCTCCATCCTCACCATCCACCACCTCTATCTACACTATCCACAGCCACCTACCGCTCCTCCATAACCTCCAGAGGCATCATCTAGGATCTTCCTCTCCAGGATCCATGATCATATATAATTCCCTGTTTCTCTATTCCAATTGCTTCTTTTGCCCATGTTTCAGTCTCATGATCTAAGCACACATGTCGTGTCTAGTAATTGTCTCTCTTCACTCACTTTACACACCACGTCACGTCCTTGAATGTCAGTTAAGGGAAGATTAGAATTATTGTCAGATGCTTAAAATTAAAAGAGTTACTTAGTGAAAAGGTTGTTGCTAAGAGAGGGAGTAAAATGAAGTCAAAGCGTGCTAAGTGTCCACAGCCTGGAAATGCTGCAGGTGCTGTAAGCCCAGTGTGCTTAGGTTTCTGCCCTAGCAGGCCTGGTTGTTCTGGGAGATGTGAATTAAGATATTGTCACAGGCCAGCTTGTTTGGAGTAATTGGATGCCTAGAATTATTCTTCACCCCTCATGTTTTCCCTTCCTTTCTACTATCTCCTGGCACCGGGGAGATGTTTAGTATTTGTTTACAGAATGAGAGCAGAAGACTGAAACTTCTTGAATGAGGAAATTAGACTATGGGCCTGAATACTTACTACTGAATGGCCACCATGATTGGCATCCAGGCATGTCCCATCAGAATGGGTGACAAATTGCAACAGACATACTTAAATGTGTTTATATAGTGTTCTTGTCCTTCTCATGGTAAGTGCGTGGACCATTTATTATGTAGATGAATTACTGAGTATTGAAATCAGATAGACCTGGGCTCAGGTTCAAACTCTGCTACCTCAGTGGATTTGGCTTCTGAGGAATTGTTTCCATTCTTATTAAAGCTTGACTGATAATAATTGTTTCAGTGCTTGAATCAATACAGAAAACATTCTTAAATCTTATTTGTGCCAAGCATGGCATTGTGTGGGTTCAATGCTAGTTAGTTTTACCTAAATATTATGATACAGCTTGCTATAGGACACACAAGATCTTCTAAAGGTTAGATAATTCAGAGTTTCCAGGACTAATTGATCTGAGGTAGGTGGGTGAATGCTACTCATTCCACAGCTGTGTGTGTGGGGGGGGGCAGGGTAGAAACAATAACAGAGGTGAGAGAGTTGCTTTCATTGGTCTTTTAGTTTATACAAACCAGCTCAAATCCCCTTCATGGCGAGGTCTTTCGTACACCACAGCAAACTATTCTTTTGTTCTTTATTCTAGCATGTGTCCTCACATCCTGGTGGGTGTTCTGCTCTCCAGAGCCCAAACCTTGAAGCCGGGGATGATACCAGCCCCTTTTATCATGAGTTTATGAGTAGGTCCCATGCAATGGCATAAAGACTCAGCAGTGTTTTGTTGAACTTTCTTGGGTAACATAATTTCTCATATTGTAGAATAACAGTAAAATAATATATTGTAGCTATGCCAGTGAATACCAAGGTTTGGATTTTTGCTAGACATAGGTATTTTAACTATTAATCAAATACCCACACACATTATTATTAGAGATGCCCTTAACTAAAACCACATAAAATATTTCCAAAAATATTTCAGAATTTACCATCTGTAATGCTTTTCAGAACTAAAGTTATAATTTATTCTATACTGTAATAAAATTAGCCTCTTTAGCAGATAGCTTTAAGTCCTTAACATAAAACTAAAGATGGAATTTTCACTGTCTAAAATACATGATTTGGGTCCTAGGCAATTGCTGATTTTACCTTCGAATGTACAACAGTCTGTCTCCTTGTCCATGCATCCATTAGCATGTTTCATCACTCTGATAGCAGACGTCTCTCCGGAGACAGCCCTGCTAGAACTGCCTAAGCCCCACTGAGCCCTCCCTGTTCTAACAGCTCATTATTTTTCCTGGAATTTCCATTTGCTTTTTTCCACTTTTAAAGATAATGAATAAAAATCTCCTCTTCAGTTCCCCTTTTCCTTTCTCTTAGGACACAATTCTGTATTACCACCCGCTCTCTTTCCAGAAACACCCAATGTACACATATTAAGAAGTGCACTTCTACTCAGCCAGAGGCAACTCTCTTGCTTGGTAAGGTTGCCATAGAGATAATGGAACTAGAATTCCACTCAGCCACAAAATATGAGCTTCAGCAGACATCCTTAGCATTGCCTAACCCACAACAGAGTCTAGTATATAGTAGATCAAAACTATGTTGAGATGGACACGTATAGATACCTACCTATAATCCACTGGTTGAAGCGCAAAGTCATGAAGTAATCACAGTTGGTGCAGTGTGATATGGCTCACATGTGTATGTGGTTTAAATTATCATCGTTAAGCCTAGTCGGGTTCTCCAAGAGTAGGTGACAAGACAGAACTGAATTATATGTATTTTCAAGTTTTGTTTTAATGAAGAAATTACATCTGAAATTGATAAAATAAGGAGAATAAATCTGACTCAGAAATCTCAGATTATAAGACAAGAAAAAGAGTTGGAAGATATCTCTATCTATATCTATCTATCCTATCTATCTATCTATCTATCTATCTATCTATCTATCTATCTACCGGAACTGAAACTGCTATGAAATCTCCCATGGTTTCAGCAGAGCTGTCAGAAGAACCCACTGGCTGTCCTGAGGATCTCATGTAGATTTTAGAATGCAGAAACAGGGTCCTCAACCATATACCATAGCTGGAAGTTTGTGAGGTACATTTCTGTGGCTAGCACAACTTGCTAGGTTGGTTTTGTGAACACAAGTATCAGTTTTATTCTGGCTACTTGGAGACCTACAATACATAACAAGGTGTTCCTCCTGAATATACTGCTCTACCTTCTAGAATTAAGTTTCTTCATTTCTAAGTTGGAATCATTTATTTTGTGTCTGATAGACAAAGTTTCATGCGAAAATTTTATTGAACCAATTCTCTTTTTTCTGTGGTTTCTTGTAAAGAACGAAAGTTGTAGAAGGTACCCTGACAATTAAAACCTGTATCTTCTTTCAGTGAATAGTACAGCTTGGAGGAGCACATCTTCCTTCCTTCCTGTCCCTCCACCTTCTCTGTGACTTTCTGGGATGGAGCTAGGAGTTCTCTAAGGAAATATTCTATCCTGCGGGGAAGGTAAATCTTAGTATGTCTGTGAATACAGAACATTAAAGGTAAAGAGAATTGAGCGCAAGTTGTCTACATGACAGACTGTATGGCTGCATTGCAAGGGGCATGCAAATGACCTCCACACTGTAGTTCTTAGATATCAAACTCTGAGTGTAGAAGGTCGATAAGTAGTCAACTTGAGGGACAGCTGGGTTACTGACACTTCATCTGATCATGGATGCCATTGGACAGAATGAAGGCAAATTGGCCTGATTTCAACTGATCGGAAATAAATGGGAAGCCACCTCACAAGGCTGCCCACCCAAGTGTCACTCCTGATGGTTCTGGTTCTTCTGATATTCAGTGGGGCTTTACAGCCCCATTCCAGAAGAAAGGCTTGACTATGTACTGAGCCTTGAGTGTCTGTAGTATGTAATTTTCCACGCAGAGCTAAGTCTTCGCCAAGCTTGTCTTTCCTTTACAGAGCATGAATTCTACTGTGCAGAAAGTAGCCACAGTGACCCGCCAAGGTAGTTCTGTTTGGTAGGTAATGGAGGATTCACGTAGTCATTATTCCCATGTCTATCTAAGAGCTATTTAGCTTGCAAGCCTTTTCTTGTTGTAGTGAATGATTAACTGAAGAACCACAGTATCCGTCACCATGGAAATCAGCAGAGTTAGTGCTCAGTCCCTGGGAATCTGGTCCTTTACTTCTGTCCTTGTGCTTAGATATTATCATGCAAATACTGAGGGAGTGGCCATTGTCTTTGTCTAAATTGTGAATGTCTTTGGTTTTAGGGCATTTTTAGTAAATAATGGTTTTGTGTTTTTACATAGCAGAGTTGTTTTATGACCTCACTTTAGCTGCATGAAGACATTTACCATCCAAGGATGGTGAAAGCTTACTCTGAGCAGATCTTTAATCTACAAAGAATACAGAATAGGCGAAGAATTGTCAAAATTCAGACAAAAAACCATGATACATCTGAAACAAAAATGGACTTAAAGTCAAGTTACCAGAGAATCAAGAGGCTAAGATCCTGGGAGAAGACCCTAGCCTCACAGATAACTGGAAAATGAGATATCAGCCACAGGAAGACAATACTTACCAAACTGGAAACAACACAAATGGCTTCTGACAAGACTAAAGGTGAAGAGCTTGGCTTTCCTTGTGTTCTGCAAATTTCCCCACTCTGCTCTTCTGTTCTCTCATAATTATTTCCAGTAAAATCCACATCTTCCATGCTGCTTCGTATGGGAAACCTTCCATTGCAGGCTTCTTAAGTCATAAAGGAGTGTTCACTTGTCTCTAGCCAGTTATGAGTCCACTGCTGTAGTCTGGTCCTATCTGTGTGATTATTTTACCTTACAGGTCCACGTGCTGTGTGTACATCCGGCCATTTTTCTCGTTGCTCAGTCTTACTGGGGTAAATATTTCCCAAAGTCTCCATCAGAGACACGGTGGATTAGAACAGTCACTTGTCTTTCTGCTGTGAACACAGAGTCTTTGTTTGGGAATCTGGAAGCCTGGGATGGCTGGGAGGGATCCTCTAGATGAGGTACCTTGGGGACCAAGACCTTGGTGGGAGATACTTCATCTCCATTTCATGGTCTTGAACTCAGCAACTGTCTCTCAGGCTCTGCCAAGCTTATTGATGATTGATGGCCTTCTGTTCTGCTGGATGCCCCAAGACCTACTGGTTCCAATATTTTTTTAGGGCTCTGTCAGTTCCCTGTGCTTGCTTCCTAATATGTCAATCCGCTCTGGTAGGAAAGCCTAGGAGGCCTCCATCAACCCTTCCAGTACTGCCCTTCAGGTCCAAACACCCCCACCAGAATCCTGGAGATTTGTCCCATGACTGCAGACTGTGTATATAGGAATTCGAACAGCAAAGCATCTAGCACAAATATCACGAAACTTCACATGTAGTATCACTGTCCTTAGCTCAATGACAACATAGCTCCTTCCTGTTACCTGCATGAACATCTACGCGGGCCTACCAGTGAATAGAGAGAAATCACCGTGTTCCTTCCAACCCAACTCCCTGACTGTTGTCTGAGTTTGTAAATGAAGTTTCTTTATGTTCAGTAGGAAGCATAGGAAGTATTGTTCTCTGAGTCAGGGAGGCGAAAAAGACGTTACCCTGTCAAGAGCAGATGTGTTGGCTGAACTTGTAGCCCTATCATTCAAGGGGAATCTACTGGTTCAGGGTACTGTCTAATAAGATCAAGGACATTCAGTGACCTACAGGCAGGAGGTGGGGCTATGCATGAGCCACGCACATCCATCTACATGCTGACATGCTAGTTGAGAGAGCACAGCTTCAGAGTAAATGACAGAGTAGTGTAATAGAATAAATGCTTCAAAGCAGACTTGAATAAAGGGGCTTTAATAGCAGGCAGCAAGTATCTGCTTTTACGGAAACATCATACCACCAGCCTGCAAGCAGCAAGTGGACATGGTGGAAGTTGGGCCTGGTTAAACAGGAAGCCTGCAATTGTGATCACACAATCCTAGGGTAAAGTGAAGTCCTATTTTCCTTTAATTTTTCCTTTTGATGATTTGATGTACAGTTGTGACAAGGACAGAATAATGACAGGGAAAAGGGAACATTGTGTTTTATATTGACCAGGTTCCGGTAGTACATCTCCTACGCTTACCTTATAGCTTGCTGGATGATCTATAGGAGTAATTGATTCCACGAAATCCGGAGACTCATTGTCCAGTCATAGGCTTTCATTCCAAACAGTGTGCATTGTTTTAGAAAAATGCAGAATCAAAGTCTTGAGGTAGGGCTATGTGCATGCTCATTTTTCTTCTCCAGGCTCGTGCTTTAAAAGCAAGGACCTCCCTCTATCTATCACTTTTGAAGAACTGAATCTTGAAGCTCCCATCTCTGGGGAATCCATCCGGACTCACGGGGAAACCATAAGCCTCAGATACATCATGAACTTGGGAATTTTTCAGCATGACAGAAGAGAAAACATGAGTGTCGTTAGTTAAAAAACAAGTCAGGACATGAGATTGATACCCTTGAGAGGATGGAAATCATTCAGGGGTGGGGATCCTAGGTGAGGCATTTCCTCATAGCCATCCATGCCTTAGAATGTTATCTAAAACCCTAATAACATACAGCTTACTACATGGAAAAATATGAGCTTTCCTTTCAGATCATCTATGGCTTGTCTTTAATGGAAATTCCCATTAAATGAGAGGACAAAGAGAGAGGCAGATTGTGGCAAGAATGTACCAGCTTCCTACAGTAGCAGGCTGTGTTCTTAATTCTCCCATCCTGAGGAGACATCAATGGACAGAAGCAGCAGTCTCCTGAACCTTGTAACTGTAACCCATTGGCTGGGGACACAGGTAGTAGGGCGTTAATACTCCAAGGGTACCATAAAGGATATGTTAGTTACACTGTCCTCGGGAGGGGAGGGCTCCTATACCTCAAATCTGACCATATAAATGGACATGTTACTGTATATGAATATTAATGAACAGAAAAAGGTATCAGATTCCTGCAGCAGGTGCTACACCTGTTAAGTTTAGTGCCAGCCTTCCTTACAAAAGCCCGAGTTGGACATACCTTAGAACACTGAGGGCTCCTTTTGACCCCTTTCTTTGTTTCCTTGGCTCCATCTCCTTTTCTCTTCCTCACTGGGATTGTGAGCTTTTGGCAGAACTTTCTAGGCACCCCCTCTGAGACTTAGCAAATCTCTTTAGGGTGATTTGTGCTGGGACAAAAGGACAGATAATACAGAGTAGAAGAGAGAGCCTTGGAGTGACAAGGCAAACAGAGCTCTGCTGCTGCAGCCAACAAAATTCCAGGAGCATTCGAAACAGGGGACTGCCTCCTCCAGAACCCCAGACAGCTCAAGTTGCTCATCTACAGAACACTGTGAGTAATTCCTACTGTTTTAAGCCACAGAGGTATCCTTCTTTTTTTTTTTTTCATGTCAGTCATAGCAAGCAAATGAGACTATGGTAGTAGGAAATGGAAAATTGTTGTATCATTTACTTTGTGGAATGGCTTTAGAATTGGGTCCTAGGGTAGAGACTGGGAGGATGTTGGAGTATGTAGGAGAGAAGACCAATAACATCCTATAGTGACTGCTGAAAGACACTGATGGAGATACTCATTTCAATGGTTTACTCAGAGGGGTCACGCATTTCCATGACCAGGATATTGTGGGGCTGAGAATTTATGCACAGATACCACCAGGATATTAACACATTCTCAGCTGCTAGAATAATGGTTCTCAACCTTCCTAATGCTCTATCCTTTAATTTGGTTCCTCCTGCTGTGGCAATCCCCAAACATAAAATTTATTTATTTTTGGATACGTAAGTGTAAATTTGCTACTGTACTGAAGCATGATTTAAACATTTTTTAAGACAAAGATTTGCCAAAGGAGTTGTAACCCGCAGGCTGAGAATCACTGTACTGGAAGATGATGGTGTGTGTTATACAATTGCGGAGGACTTGGATAAGTTCTTTGCACTGCTGGATACTATACTGGTGACTTTTCCATCATTGTAAGAACTTAATTGACAGAAACCATTTAAGGGAGGAATACTATTTTGGCTCAAGGATCAAGAAATATAGTTCATCATAACTGAAAGACATGAGAGATGGAAGGTCTAGCAGCTTGGACAGTGAAAACCTCATCACATCTGGGCAGATCTGGAAGAAACAAGAAGAAAATGCCAACTCTCAAATGGCTTTCTCCTTCCTGTCTTTTTATTTGGCCTAGGAAAAACTCCAGGCATTGGGATGGTGACACCAACATTTAGAATGGGTCCTTTATCGTCAGTAAAATGTCTCTGGAAATTCACTGAGAGATGTACCTCCTCGGAGGTTCCAAACCAAATAACCTTGACAGTAAAATGTTGCCATCACAGATACAGAACTTGTCCGTGATAAACCTAAGGATGAAACTGAGTACATCTGCAGATAACATTTGGAAGGTGTGGGCTGGATGCAGCTTGTCGTTCTCACTAAAATACAAGAGTAAAAAAGAAAAGGAGAAGATAGAATCTCCTATGCCAATGATCATAGCCTAATTTTGAATTAGCTTTTGCCGAGAGGCAAGACTAAATGAAGCCATGTCAACTGGAGAATGTTAATCCAGTAAATGACATTATAAAATCTCTAGGAAACAAATACATTAATTACCAAAGAAGCACAAAATAGTATATAGCAGCTGTAGCATGCCAGAAAACTTTCGGTACCAAAGGGTAGTGTTTCATGTTAACACCCTGGACTTTGATATTCTTAGGAGACAGGAAGGGTCCTGCCTCACTGTACTCCATGCATCTGCTATGTTTGGAACGATTTCCAAGAATGCCAACACTGATGGAAGGCAATACATGTTTGTGATCATTTATTATTCCGTGAAACAAATGTACAAAAAGAGACGAGCTGTATTTTGAGTATTATTCATCCAACTCCAACCTGCTGAAAACTCAGCAAGTTAGGTGAGGCTAATACTCCTCAAAATTCCGAGCATTGTTTGTACCACATCCCAGTTGGCAAGCTGTGAACAAGGCCTTTTTGCGGACAATGTAAATCCAGCTCATCTCCATCTGTAAATAAGGGCCAATTTTAGTAAAAAGGAAAACCTTGATCCATTTCTCATACAATATGTAGATAAAAACCAAAATGAACCAGAGTCACATAAAGAAACTCATCCTTAGTATGCATTATGGAAAACATGGTTAAATCGATTTTTGAGCTATTGCTCAAAATCTACAGATAATAGGAGAACTGTGGTAAGTTTTATTGTATTGAAAGTAATTTTATGGCAAAAACCATTAGAAAATCACAAATCTGGGAAAGTATTTACAATTTAATAACACACAAAGGATTAATGTCCCTACAGATGTGTCAAAGATGTCTAAAAACAGAACTGAAATACCAAAATCACTATAAAATGCCTTAAGAGTATGTGTGGACTATGCAATGGGGAAAGAAATTCAATGATTGTTAAATGATAAACCTAGTCATCATCAAGAAATTAAAACTAGATGAAACACAACCATTTTCTGAAAGGTAAAATTCAGAGTTTTCTACATTTCTGGTGGAAGCCAAAACTGGCCAACTCACTGTGGCTAGGATACTTACAATGTCTAACAAGATATCCCACTGTTTCTTTATAGGGAACCAATCCACACACTGGAGATGTAGACTCAAGAGTGGAGACAATGAGGCACATCGCATTCTGTGACAGCCCACGAGAAAGTCATCTCATATACATGTCAACCAGACAGTGAATGTCTTAGTCAATGTGGTCATGCTTGTAAGCATGCTACATGATAAAAGCCCTAGACATCCACAATGTGAGTGAGAAGTTATGAAAATGAGTGGACAACTTCTAGCATATGTCAAAAGGAAAATCAAGGTGGGTAGAAAGAATATGTAGTATCAAAAGCATTTTTCCTTGACAGGGAAATATAAAAACGCATCTCATTTACTTATATTGAAAATGTGAAATGATGTCATATATGAGGCGCTTCACAGAGGACAGCCATTAATCCACAGTTATTTCACTTTTATCTATGCTTTCTCCCCATGACCGTGATAAAAAGTGTCAGCTACAATGCAGGCTTAGTAGTCATAATTAGAAGAAAATTCCAAGTTAGAAAATTTCCAGAATCAATTTCAAATTTTGGATTTAAGATTATCAGGATAAAGGTGTGGATTCATTGAAGCCTATACAAGTTGTATATGTAAATAGAAAGGACACAATCTGAACCATTCTGGACCGGGCATCCCTATAACTGGAACTCAACCTGCATTGGCTTCATGTTGTTGCTGTGACTACTGAACATAAACTTGGAGGCTACTGGTTTGCTCCTGGCTGCCCAGACCAGAAATAATCACTCAGAAACTGTATTACTTAAATCACTGCTTGGCCAATAACTTAAGCGTTTTGCTAGCTAGCTCTTATATCTTTGGTTAACCCTTTTCTATTCATCTGTATATCGCCATGTGGATGTGGCTTACCAACAAGTTTCCAGGTTATGGCTAGCATCTTTCCCCCTGGCAGTTCCATAACATCACTCTGACTCTGCCTACTCTCTCTCTATCTTTACCAGCCTGGCTATATTCTGTTGAGCCATTTCCCGGAAGCAACTTCTTTATTCATTAACCAATAAAAGCAACACATCTACAGAAGGACTTCCCACACCACACTAAAACTACAAAACTTGCACTCCCTCAGTTCTGGAGACCTGAAGTGTGAGCTTTGACAGGGCTAGCTGCTTTCAGACAGCCTGAAATACTCACCTTCCCCAACTTCAGGCTGCTCAGTCCTGGTCTTTTTCAGGTGTGGAACTTTACTCCGGTCTCAGCTCAAACTTCACAGAACCCTGCTTGCTGTAGCATCTGCACCTGCGACTGTGTTACTTTCTTGTCCAGTACCCCTCAATAGAATCATGGCTCACCCTGACCTAGCAGGTGCTCATTTTAATTGTTTTTACCTGCAGTTTACCCTGTCCCTTTACAAGAATACCCTCTGACGCCTGAGGCAAGATGTTAATATAGCTCTTGAGGGACACACTCCTACTTGTTTTCATCTGACCATGTCTTAAATTTTAAAAAAGAAAACACTTACAATGAGCCTATACATATGTTTAATGACTATTAATTGTTAGATAATTGTTACATACTGATAATGTACTATTGTGATATTATAGTGTATTAATAATAAATATAAAATAGACAGTAAAAACAATATCAGTTTGATTTACTGTCATAAGTATCATTTGTTTTGCTCCATAGACATATGATGATTGATCCTTCCTTGCTGTACTTAACACTTTCCTAAAGTTCAATCTGGCTTTATGAAAGCTATTTTAAAAGAGTATTTGCAATAAGTCAACTACAGTTTGTTTCTCTCACGTCACATCTCCAGCTCTTCTGTGGTAGAAAGTAGCTCCTGGCCTTGGTTATACCCTCTCAGCTCTCTTGACTGTGAATATACCCAGGATCTTCTGCTCACTTCCTCCTCCTCCTCCTCCTCCTCCTCCTCCTCCTCCTCCTCCTCCCACCAGCACCTGGAGCAGGTCCGTTCTCTCTGGAGCTGTGGATTCTCTCACACCTTACCCACATAAACATGCCTTCAGCTGACACTCGTGTAGCTCTGTTGAAGGAGCTGCAGGCTGTGTTCCTGCCACCCGGCTCCTGGCTGCCTGGCTAGCTTATGCCCCAAAATAACGACACACAAACTGTATTCATATAAACACTGCTTGGCCCATTTCTATTAATGTGTGTAGCACCACGAGGTGTGCTTACCAGGAAGATTCTAGCCTACATCCATCCTGGGTCAGAGCTTCATTGCGTCTGCCCTGGAGAGCAGTGGCATGGCATCTGAGCTCACTTCCTCTTCCTCCCAGCATTCTGTTCTGTTTACTCCACCCACCTTTGTTCTAACCTATCAGGCCAAGCAGTTTCTTTATTAATTAACCAATGACCTTCCTCCATTATAGCTCAGCTAGGATGACAGTGATCTTGTGTTTTGTTGTTGAGTTTAAAGCAGCACTCAATGCTTGGGGAAAGAGCACATTTCAATTTTGAAAGTACTATTAAAAAATCAATACTTATTCCATTTTTTTTTCAGGACCAAACACTACATTTTGCAAGCAAACTCTTAGAAGTTCACACTTTCACCTGTAAAAACATACACAAATAAGTTTCTTTCTTTAGGCAGTGACTTAAGCTCTGTGTTCTTTACGAAGTATAATTCTGGGGCTGCCACAGCCTTTTCTATCCGTGGTCTAAACAGGTGTATGTTATCTTGGGACAATTCTTTCGAGAGCACCTAGTGTTGACGGAGAGCCCTGTGTGATGGAGGCTCCCCAGTTGGTGCCCACACTATTGAATTCTCAGAGCCATGTCCAGGTAAAAGTTTTTGGAAGGATGTTTATCAATGTAGAGTGATGGTTCAGGTGTATTTTGAAGCTCTGTAGTGATCTCAGCAGCTTTTTGGAACTAGCACCACTGAAAGGTAGTTTGAGAGAAGAACCTTTAGATTCTGGACATTGTTTATAATTCTAACACTCGTACAGAAGAGCTAGCTTTTAGTTGATATGATTGCTTTAAACTCTCCTTAGCGAATGCTATCATACTGTTTTATCCTAGGTGTGTTGGCCTCCCACTGATAGTTTATAGACACAAAGTATTATATAATGTTACATAATATATTTTTTTCCATGAAAGGGAAACTCATAGTCACTACCCACTTCCTTACAGATTATTCACAGAAGTGGGTCAGAGTGTAACAGGCGTCTTCACATAAACTGACAAATAGAAAAACTAAATTGCTTTTCAAAAGTTCTGTGTTAGTTCATAAATCAACCAGTGTGCACTGAATTAACATAACTTTACCAAAGCAGAGCTTTAAACTTGGGTTTTTAATTTCATATGACATTACTAACTGAGACATTTGTGCCTCAGAGATGTGGGCAGGATGATGATGATGATGATGATGGTGATGGTGATGATGATTGGAGAAAATCACCTCACAGAAAGTAGCAGCGACCTTGGTCAGGCAGCAAGTTTCTCAATGCACTCTTGGCTTCCTGAGCTCAGCCTTGCTGTGCACAGACTTGTCTCGGTCACTTTGTAGTCCATGCTTAATTAGTGAATCATTTCCAATAGGAAAACACAATTCTATTAAACCATCTTCTTTGGATATTAATGTGATTTCTGCTCCGTAATTTCCTTCCCATTGTTCCTTCAGACCACTTAATATTTTATATTGATAATGAGTAAGTTCTTGCTATTCAGTGCTAATTTTAAACCTTGCATCTATTTTTACAATACCCCCTTTCAGTACACTAAATAACTGTAAATAACTGTAATTCATTCTTGCTACATAGACTGTGGCTTTACCCTGAAGCCACACACTTCCTTTGCTATGTTTTCCCGTAAAGTGCTTAACCTCTGTGATCATAGTCAGTTCTGATGACTATCCAGTGTATTTTACAGGTTTATGCCCTGGGCTCATGCATGAATATGAGCCCCACTATGTGGACAGACAGAGCCTCCCAATGATGGTGTGGATATGAGAGTCCATTGTATGTGAGGGTATGAACTCTACTGTGTCTGTGGATGTTTCATGAAGATAAACTCTTTTCTAGGATTGCTTTGCTGGTCTCTTCTTGTGTGTGGCAGGAGGAAAGAGGTCTAGGTTGAATACAGTTTGTCCAGATTCAAGGTTAGAGTCAAAAAGAAAATGGCAGTTAACAGGAGCCTACTAAGAAGTAAGCCATTTTTTTTATCACAGTTTTTGTGATTAAGTTGTTTTATACTAGTTTGTAGGTGAGGAAACAGCCATTGTAAAATAACAGGATTTGGTGGATTTACTAGCCCCTTATAGTTTTATATATATATTTCATATACAGTTTTATATATATTCAAACTGTATCCCATCTCATTTTTAAATATTGCAAACCCCATGAAATACTCCTGATGTGTGAATCTCTGACTCACAGTGCTTTGACCAGAGGTATTCTGTCCCCAGGACACATTTGGCAAGAATGTGAGACTCTGGGCAGTCTCAGCTGGAGGAAAGATGTTTCAAGCATCCTGGGGGTGGAAGCCAGCATGTCACTTACTGCAGGGTCTTTGAAGGAAGGCATGCATGGGGCATGCACGGGGCAGGTTCATGCTTTCTAGGACACCACTGCTAGAGGTGAAGGGAGAAAAGTTTGTACAATGAAACCGTTAAGGAAAATGGGGGAGTGGATCTGGGGGAGAAGGGAGGTGGTGGGGAAAAACTGGGAGGAGTGGAGGGAGGCAAAACAGGGGATAAGAGAGAATAAAATTTGAAAAATTGCATTTGAATTGACAGTGACATTTTGCACATTTCTTGTGGATGTATATAAGACGGTGTTCTATAACTTTGTGATCACAGTGAGGATACACTGCCTTCTCCCTTGCTCTATGCTGCTGTCCTCTTTCTTTCATGAGGACCTGTGCTGTGTGTCAGCCATGTAGGGTCTCATACCCAAAACTGGATATTTCTAATGAGCAACCACAGTACCCTCAGGAACTTGCTGTTTATCCAATCAACTATAGACCTATCTACTACATATGCACTGTTTTCACCATGTTTTTAGAATATTGCATACCACAAATCACAGCTTTAAATATCAGGAAAACTGGCTACCCCAGGATGAGGTTGTGATTAACACACACCATGCCCTGGCTTCAACTTGCATGGTCCTGGACACTGTTGTGCAGTAGACACTCACAGGCCGGTTGCTCATTCAGAAGTGTGAGACACTAGCAGATATAGAACCCTGTGGTGCTGATGCAATTACGTCATTTAGAATGGAAATTAGTTCTTCATTGTGATCACAAGATTAAAAAAAATCACCATCCTATGGACAAAACATCACTCTGAATATGTGATTTTAACATTTTCATTATGCAATTTTTTATTCATTTTTATAGGTTTTAGTTTCATAATCCATGTTGAAAACATAACATTGGGGTTTTTAATCTACAATAGGTGAATCTAAAGAAGCTAAGTAAGAAGGGGAACCCAAGGAAAAACATATAGTTATCCTCTTGGCTAAGGGAAGTAGACAAAATTACCGGGGAGAAAATTGGGATCTTGGGGGTGGGGTGGGATGGGGGTAAGGGGAGATGGGGAGAGAAAAGTTAGAAGGGAAGGAGGTTGGGCCTTGGGAAAACAGGAGGATTGGGATAAAGGAAGGTTGGACAGGGGAGCACGGAACCACAATTCTTAGTTAAGGGAGCCACTTTAGGGTTGGCAAGAGACCTGACCCTAGAGGGGCTCCCAGGTGCCCAAGCCGAGGTCCCCAGTTAGTTCCTTGGGCAGTTGAGGATAGGGAACCTGAAATGACCCTATCCTAGAGCAATACTGACGAATATCTTGCATATCATCATAGAACCTTCATCTGGTGATGGATGGAGATAGAGACAGAGACCCACACTGGAGCACTGGACTGAGCTCCCAAGGTCCCAATGAGGAGCAGAAGGAGGGAGAACATGAGCAAAGAAGTCGGGACCACGAGGGGTACACCCACCCACTGAGACAGTGGAGCTGATCTATTGGGAGCTCACCAAGACCAGCTGGACTGTGACTGAAAAAGCGTGGGATAAAACTGGACTCTCTGAACATGGCGAACAATGAGGGCTGATGAGACGCAAAGGACAATGGCACAGGGGTTTGATCCTACGTAATGTGATGGCTTTGTGGGAGCCTAGCCAGTTTGGATGTTCACCTTCCTAGATATGGACGGAGGGGGGAGGTCCTAGATCTTACCACAGGGCAGAAAACCCTGACTGCTCTTTGGACTGGAGAGGGAGGGGGCAAGGAGTGGGGGCAGGGGGAGAAGGGTGGGAGGAGGGGGCATAGGGTGGGAGGAGGGGGAGGGAAATGGGAGGCTGGGAGAAGGTGGAAACTTGTTTTTTTTTTCTCCTTTTCTCAATAAAAAAAAAAGTCAAAAAAAAAATAAAATTTAAGAATTGTCCAAGTAGGTTTCCTCATCACTTGTTGAACAATTTAAAACTAAATCTCTACCTAGTAAAAAGCCAAAAAAAAAAGAGAAGAAGATGAAAAAGAAATGAAGAGGAGGAGGAAGAAAGGAAGAAAGAAAGGAAGGAAGGAAGGGAGAGAGAAAGGAAGAGAAAAGAAGAGAATAAGGAAAAGGTAGATACAGCTAACAGAGTCTCATGCACACAGGAAAAGGGCAGACTGCACACATGTGCAGCTGGAGTCTTGTCCCAGGCAGATCTAAGTTAGCTCCCTGTAAGGAATCAGAAGGCCGGAGAGTAGTCTAGCCTCTGCATTGTGTTGGGCAGAAAGGTTCTTCTGTCTCTCTGAGCCATCACTCAAAAGCCCTGGTAAAAGGCACTAACCCCTGAGCCAAGGCCTTCCACAGAAGATCGTTCTGGAAAACAGCTGCATTGGGATAACTGACATTGACTTTAAGAATGTATCCTTAGGGCTGGAGAGATGGCTCAGTGGTTGGGAGCGCTGACTGCTCTTCCAGAGGTCCTGGGTTCATTTCCCAGCAACCACATGGTGGCTCATAGCCATCTATAATGAGACCTGGCGCCCCCTTCTGGCATGCGGACACACATGGAAGGCTGTACACACAATAAATCAAAAAAAAAAAAAGAATGTATCCTTAATTCTGAATGACTGATAGCAACTCTCATTTTTGATGTTTTCCTTCTAGCTCCCTCTTTATTCTTGATGTTTTCCTTCTAATTCCTTCTAAGTCTCTCACTCTTGCTATTATTCTTCTAACTCATTTTAACTCTATTCTTTCCCTTACAGCTTATATACCCCAGCAAAAGTCTTCCAGGCAATATAAAAATTATAATGTGGTTACATTTTGTCTTTCAAATGAATGATTACAATGAACACAAGTAAAAAAACCCAGCATGTTTTCCATATCCCTTAAATGATTAAACATTTTATGTATTACCAGTAAAAAACAAATTATCTCAAGAATCCATGTATATTCATACCCAAGCAACTTCTTATAGATTAACAGTGTGTAATCAAGCAAGATATTCTTTTACTGGCAGGCTGCTTTTTGCTGTTAGAAAGGACCAGTCACTTTATTACTTGAGAGGCAATCATAGGAGGACTCTTAAATCACAAATCTAAACATTTATATATGAAAATAATCATTCAGTTCTACTTTAAACCTCTAGGGTGCATACCCACTCATCAGTAGTTTTTGTATAAGGAGACTGAGGGCATAAATTGGCATAAGGAATTAATCACCTCCCATACCCACTCATACCATACCTGATACCAGAAGAGGACAACAGCAAACACGTGAAGGCACAGCAGAAGCAAATGACATTCTGGAGTCTAAAGTCTCGGGTCTATGCCTCTCCATGGTTTACCCATCGGGTTTGCCTCCTGGTGGACTGACACCCTAAAATCAACTGCCATCCTCTGCTCTGCTGACAAGGTCACTGGCGCTATCCACATAGAACTAGAAACTGAATTGCCAGAAAACAACCTCTGAGCTCTCTTAAGTGCAAGTATCCTGCCCCTGTTCATCCATAATGACCCAAGATCATGATGATCTTCCTACTTTACACAGTTCCTGTTTTACTTTGATATTGAGATTCCCGTCCTCCATCTGTGCCCTTGTGTGGGCTCAGGGTCTTCTGCTGTGTAATAGGGATGGCAGTCTGTCCTTTATACTGACTCAATTCCTATATCCAGGAGTACTGTGGTGGAGCAAGACAGGACAGAGGGGCCCCATGAGTTGATTGTTGACATCCATTGCCACTGCTTCAGGCTCAGAGGCCTGTTCTAGGACAGGAAACATGAGACTGTGTGACCATATTCCACCTTCTACCTCTACATATAGGGAGCAGCATTCAAGATGATGATGTGACCAAACTTACACCCTCATCCTTGTCCTGAATTTGATTGTATGTTCTATTATTAGTGTTCAACATCTTAAGAAACCAACTTCGAATAGTACCTTCTGCTAAAACTAGGGACTAAAAAAAAAAACAAAAAACAAAAAAACAAAAAAAAACTAGGGACTAATACATCTTGATATCAAATGTATCATGTTGGCCTCCCATTGATTCTGTCATCATATCTACATGACTGTTTTAAGTGGAAGGCCATAATAAGTCAAAGAAAGCAAGCTGCTATTGTATCTCACAAATATAGAAAGTGTGTGGCAGAAGACACACAGGTAAGAAAGCTGAGTGAAGCAGAGGAAGAATGGGCTGGAGAGGATATGGAAGTAAGAGTTCCTAAGTCATGAAGCAGTTTTGAGTTTGGATGGTGCTTGGGCCTTTTCTGAAAGTCAAATTTTAGGGATTCCAAACCAGTAGAATGATTTGAGTCTTCCCCTGGACAGTGCCATGAGACTGACTCAGGAACAGAGTATGGGGGACTGAAGAGGTCCCTAGATGGATGCAACAGCATCAATTAAACATTGGTAGAGAGGAGAAAAATGTCTCAAGTTTCTGGCAATAAATGTGATGAGTGTGGAAATACAGACCCTGGGAACAAGGCTAGAAAGGAAGACTTGATGCAGATGGTGAGGCCAATGACATGGTACCTGAGCTCCTGTGAGCAGATGGATTCCAGGAGGATCGAATAGGTGGGAGTCCTAATCAGGAATTAATCCCAGGTTCTGGCTTCTATTTAATGTCTCTTAGAATTTCCTCCCTCTTGAAATCAAAAGTTCATTTTTCCTGAAATGAGAGAACTTACTAACAACACATGCACATGAAGAGTATGGTATATGGATAGTCTCAGAAGACACCTCAAGCTTCTGTACAAAAGACTCATACACTCTGATTCAGTCTGAGTGGCCACTTGTCTGTACCACCAATACCACTGTTCAGTCCAGCATGCAATGACATTAACAGGGCAGAAGCCATTTCCTGAAAAATTGTGGATGGACCTAGAAGCAATGAAGATGAATAAAACAGAAACTCCTATTCCATGATTCAAAATACAAGAACCAGGCTGAAAATATATCTCAGTATACATACTCAAGTGTTGAGAGTGTTGTGTATTTGCTTCTGCCCCCTTTATTATGGTTGTTATTGTCTACTATGAGTACATACCTATACTTTTACTATTTTTAATGTTTCTCTTCTGACGTTAGATTGACTTTAAGATTGAAATCGTTTATATGTGTGAGATCTTGTTCCATTCTGATCTGTCTAATTTTAAGTCCATTTTTGGTTATTGTAATTTAAAGGTAGGTTTTTGTGATGTTAATGTATTATCCAGGAATGTGTATTGCTATAGATTGTTTCTGGAATGACCTTTCAAAGGTCATATATTGATGGCCCGTGGTGCTGTGCACTATTAGATGTATTGAACGATATCACAAAACTTTATAGGGTTTAGTGGTAGGAAGTTAGGTTACTGGGGATGTATTCTTTAAAGAGAAATTCCCTCAGGGAATAGGATGAGGAAAGAAGGCAGGATGGGGTTAGTAAGGATGGCAATAAGGATGGAGATGGGAAGGGTGTGAAGATGAGGATATGGGAAGGCACCTATATTTGGTCCCTAAATGTAGATGAAAAGGAATGAGGGACCTTCCGAAAGTAGCTCAACTCGTTACAAAACTGGAGCATCAGCATCCTCTTATCTTCCCGACTGCATTCAAACTTGTTTTGGGAATAAGGGGAAAAGGCAGAGCAATAGCGTACATGAGGTAGGGGAGAGGGGGAGGAAGCTCCTTCCTCCCCAAGGGCTGGCCTGCTGGTGGGAAGGGTGCGTTTCCTCCTGATCAGGAAGTGAGATCACTGCCTGTAAGACCTGGGCACGTCCCTCTTCAGAGTTCCTGTAAAGCTTTCTGGACAGTGGCTCTGGTAAGTCCAACCACAGGAATGGGGGTGTGTTGGGAAATAGCAAGATGAAACATATTCCTTCTCATCCTCTCACAATATAATTACCGTTACAAACTTTCTAGAAAAGGGATCCGAGCTGGCCACCTGATCCTCAGGATGAAGAAGCACTCAGCGCAGCAGATCCAGGCCTTGCTCCGTCTTACATTACACTTGCACTCTTTTGAGCATCCCTAGGTGATTGGCTCGTGCCTCCCTCTCAGGAGCCCGGGTTCTTTTTTAATTATTGCCCACAGGGCTGCTCTAATGTGCTGCTCCCTGACTCCCCACCAACTGCACTTGAATGAAGCTGACCTGCACTTGGTGAATTATTGATCAGCAGTGGACAAAGTGAAGGTGGGAGACTACAGCTTAGGTTCAAGAGAAAACATTTTCCCTGTTTATCCAGCTTTCCAATAAAGTGCTGGTGTGAAGCTTTGGAATGTGGGTTCTTGGTAGAGCATCGCAAAGCTAGCCCTGCAAAGAGTGGGCTCTGTAACGCAGATGTCAATACACGGGCTCAGTAGTTTCATGTGGATGTAAACGTTAGGTACTTTTTTCCATTTCTTTTCTCTAGTCTCAGCTGAAACTAAAGCTTGCAATTATATTTAGAAGATAATGTGCCCTTATGGGAATGAAGTTTTCATGTAAATGTTTGAGTTGATGTGACTGTGTATAATTTTGGATTCTTAAACTGATCTCTTATTTAACCTGACTTTAGCACAGTGTTCTTACACGTCACTGGTATGCTACCATCAGTAGGTAGATGACTTTTGTCCTCAAATTTTCCAGTCTACATTACTGTCTAGTAGTACCTTGTGTTACAGACAAAATGCTTGGGTTTTATTCAGTTGAAGGTAAAAGTAAAGATACTGGCTCACGTTATGTAAACAGAGACTAGGCTTTCATTTCCTGGCCACCTAGACCCAAATAACCACATAGAAACTTATATTACAACACTGTTTGGCCAATGGCTTGGGCATAGTTCTAGCCAGCTTTTACACCTTAAATTAAACAATCTCTATTCATCTAAGTATTGCCATGAGGCTGAGGCTTATGGGTAATTTTCTGATCTTTCTCTTTTGACTCCACCTACTCTCTGTATCTTTGTTTTGACTCCCGCCTAGCTTTACCCTGCTAAGCCACTGGCCAAAATAGCTTTATTTATCAACCAATAAAAGCAACACATATACAGAAGGACTTCCCACATCAACTTTACATAAAGATACCGTCCCACTGTCTAATGGCTCAGATAGCAGCAAAAACCTACACAGCTCATACACAAATGGGGTTTCCATGTCCTCTGATGGCCTCTGCTGTGGTTGTCTCAGTTTGAGGTGAAATGGAGAAAAACATCAGTTAGGGTTCTTTCTTGATTAATTCCAATGTTTTTTATCAAAAGTATTGTTTTTACATACCTTAAATTATAGTCTCAAAATGACTTGGACCCCTGGACTAGTTCTTTTCACCTGTTGTTTGACAGCAGTCCAGGGGAAGGAAGACAAGGCCACTGCTGGCTGATGACTTGGCTCACCCTGTTACGAAGTTCACAAGGACCTCCCTTGTGCCAAGACCTATCTGTCTGCCTTGCTCACTCGCCTCTTCTTAATTCCTTTTTTTTTTTTTTTTTTTTTTTTTTTTAGTTTTTCGAGACAGGGTTTCTCTGTAGCTTTGGAGCCTGTCCTGGAACTAGCTCTTGTAGACCAGGCTGGCCTCGAACTCACAAAGATCTGCCCACCTCTGTCTCCCCAGTGCTGGGATTAAAGGCATGCGCCACCACTGCCCGGCGCCTCTTCTTAATTCTTAGCATGGATTTAGCAAATAGTAAATATTCAATCAAAGAATGACTATAAAAAAGGGCAAAGTTGTACATTGACAACTTCAGATTTAATAGCAGTCTTCAAGGGTGGGGATGGGGGAAGTGGCACTTCTCCCGGTGAACAATGCATCAGCTGAATGAAGTGGGCTAGCTGCCAGGTCATTCCAAGACTGTTGTGTATTAATTGTCAAAGTTAGTCTATACTTTTTGTGGTACCCCTAGCAAAAAAAAAAAATCATAAGAAGACCGCAGGCAGTGATAGCAGGTTTTAGCTCCGGTACTGTAGTTCTAGGTCCTAAGATAGTGACACACTGTGTGATTCTGTTTTCCAGGCCCAGGTTCTATGCAGGGATCACGTCAAGCTAGAAGCCAGTTGTAGGCCATTCCTGGCTAGAAGAAATGACCCCTTAGAAATTTCTTAAACTTTTTAGAATTTCTCAATCGTATAGGAAATTAAAGGTATAGTTTTGCACTCTGTCATGGCACTCGGGGATTTTTATCTATCTTCATAAACAATGATAGGATCTGAGAGTGACATATTACTAAAAATCAAACTATTATTACCTTGAGTCCTTTATGGTTCAAAAGCATTTATATTATCTTTCATTCCACCGCTCATATTCATTTGATTCTAATTACACTATATTTTCCCTAATTTCAAATGCATTATATTTTACCAACGTACTCAACCCATCTGGCTCCAGAGGGAGACGGAAGATCGCAAAACTCATATGTCCACACATCTCCTTCTATCTAGCAAAGAGGGAAATAAAAAAGGACTATGCAAAGAGCAGAGTTGGGAGGATAGCAGGGGTAAGGCTCTGCATTCAAGCCCTGAGGAATGATCCCGTGGTGGCAGGATAGGCCTTCTGCGTAAACTGGTTTGCCCTCCCAAATTTGAAGTTCATAAATATTATCATTAAAAATAGTTCACTGTTGGGCAAACTGGAGGCATTGGGCATGGAAACATGAGGGATCGAATTGGGGCGTGGGTGGAGAAGAGAGTGCTGAAAGAGATGACTGGAAAGCGGAGCTTTGCAGGGTTAGAAACCTGATGCAAGGGAAACCCCCCACAAATCTACAAAGATGACCCCGGCTAAGACTCCTAACAACAGTGGATTCCTAGCCGGAACTGGCCATCTCCTGTGATCAGATTGGTGACTAACCCAGTTATCGTCATAGAACCTTCATCCATTAACTAATGGAAAGAGATACAGAAACCCACAGTCAAACATTAGGGCAAACTCAGGGAGTCCTACTGAAGAGAGGAAGGAAGGACTGTAGGAGCTAGAGGGGCCAAGGACATCACATGAAAACCCACAGAATCAACTTATCTGACTCATAGCAACTCAAAGAGTCTGAATCAACAGCCAGGAAGCCTGAATGGGACTGACATTAGGTCACATGTGTGAAACAGATGTGTGTAGCTTGGTCTGTTTGTTGGATTCCTCACAATGGGAGCAGGGGCTGTGCCTAATACTATGGATGGCTTTTAGGAAAGTCTTTCTCATACTGAATTGCCTTAACCAGCCTAAACATAAGGGGAGGTGCTTAGTCTTACTGCAATCTGATCTGCCATACTTTGCTGATACCCATGGGAGGCTTGCCCTTTTCTGAACAGAAACGGAGGAGTAGATTGAGAAGGTGCAGAGGGGAGGTGGTGGGAAAGGATGGGAGGAGAAGGAAGGAGGTGAATCTGTGGCTGGGATGCTAAATAAACAAACAAACAAATGATGGTTCCAATCACAGCATCTATGGTTGTTTGCACAAGACCATGCAAAATCACATAATTTGACATTCTAGTATTAATTAGGAGGAAGAAGTCCATGAGACTTCACCCCTAACTGAGGAGCAATGGACAGTGGATGACTTCTGGGGGGAGGTGGGGTGAAGAGAAAGTCAGCTTTCTTAAAAGATATGGCTCCTGGTAGGCCAACCACACTCCAGTGGAGGACTCCATAACCAGAAAACTATTGACAGCACAAAATTTCACCAATTAAGTAAAATAACAATTGAAAAACATATCATAAAGTAGTTCAAAAAGGCCACTTGCTCTAGATCTTTGAGGTCTTGTGTAAACACATTTAAGATCCTGGAGAAGATAAGGATCTTATATGCCTTGTCTGAAGAATGGTTTTCTTGGGAGAAGGGCATGAGGCACAGAAGTTCTGAGGCCATCCCCTCTCACGATTCCAAGCATTTAGGGTTCTAAGATAATTCTTGAACACTGGAGTTTCCTGCATCCACCATTCTGTGACCATATTAAGCAGACAAAAGAATACCAGCCACACTCTCTGTCACAGGAAAGATCAGGGAAAAGGCCAAAGGAGACCACCTAAAACACAGTATTACAAGTTCACAGAACAGGAACAACTGTAAGACTTCTGCTTGATGTGGTCCTTCAAAAATGCTTCTGAAGACAAATTCTTTCATTCAGAGATCAGGAGATTCCATCAAACTGAACAAATGAAAAGGGAAATTTCTAAAAGGAAATACAAGGTTTATTTGGAATGTGATAAGGACGAAGGACTTCTGCACCAATCTTGTGTGAATCTGGAAGAGCAAAGCCATATAAAATACAAAACCCATGTTTTTATGCCTGTTCACACACAGACACAACTTCACATCAGCCCTGACTGTGTCTAAGGAAACATGCACCTGCCAAAGAGAAAAATACAATGGAAAGGGAGCTGAGCATGACATGACAGGTGAAGGTGCTAATTCTAGAGTTTGGAGAGTTTTAGAATAACTCTAAAAGCTCATAATTTTATTTAGAAAATAAAAAATTATTTAAGTTTGAAAGAAAACATTTAAAGAACTTGGTATACAAAATCAGAAGCACGGAGGGAGAGAATTGAGGTTTGAAGAGATCAGATGTCCATTCTGCCTCTGACCTGAAAGTTTATCTTGATTTATGAAGATAAAGCAGAGCTAGGATTATGTGTCTGTGTCTCCTGGAAGTTTGCACTGGATATGATGTAGGGACGGAACTGTGCCCCATAGGTGACTGCGACAACTTTAGCCTTGTTTGGAAAATATCTCTCTCTCTCTCTCTCTCTCTCTCTCTCTCTCTCTCTCTCTATCTCTATCTCTCTATCTCTCCTGTATAAGTGTGTGGTATAAGTGTGTGGTGTAAGTGTGTGGTATAAGTGTGTGGTATAAGTGTGCGGTATAAATGTGTGTGTGTGTACACTTGCATAGATGCTTGTAGAATCTAGAGTCCCTTACAACTGGAGTTAGAGGCAGTTGTGAGCCACCTGATAGATACTAGAAACTGAGCATGGATCCTCTGCAAGAGCAGTGTGTACCTTTTAACTGCCGGGCTGTTCCTACCTGGGTGTCCACTGAGTGAACTGGGTTGGCTGACCCACAAATTTCATGGATCTTCTTGCCTCTGTTCACCCAGATCTCAGGTTACATCAAAATCAAGTCGTGTGTGTGTGTGTGTGGGGGGGGTGTTGCATTTATCCACTGAGCCATCTCCCCAGCATCTGGAAAAATTTTTCTGTCAGACTGAAGAATGAAGAAAGGGCTAATATAAATTGTGTATTCAAATATACTCACTGTGAACTAGAGCCAGGTGGAGAGTGTGATGGAATTATCAAGTTACAACAGCAAATGAGTGCAAAAAAATAAATTAAAAAATTAAAAATGATTACACATAGGAATATTATTAAAAATGTTTCAGATCTACATTAAAGTTTAGACTTCAAGCATCATATACATTTTACTCTTCTCCTCCACCCTTCTCTCCATCTTCTCTGAATTTTTTTAGATTCATTTATTTATCTTTTCTAGTTCACAACATTCTTTCATTGCACTGAATTTGATTTTTTAATGTATATATAAGGCATTTATATATTACTTTTATATATTTATATATTTTTTATTTATTTTAAACACCAACCACAATTCCCCCTCCTTCCTGTCCTCTCTGTACCCCCACATCCCCCCAGCCCACCCCCATCCACTCCTCAGAAAAGGGTAAAGCCTCCCATGGGGAGTTAACAAAACCTGGCATATTCAGTTGAGGCAGGACCAATCCCTCCCACGCCCGTTGCCCATCACCTATTTAAGGCCGAACAAGGCATTCCACCATACAGAATGGGTTTCAAAAAGTCACCTTATACACTAGGGAAAGATTCTAGTCCCATTGCCAGGAGTCTCACAAATAGACCAGGCTATAAAACTGTTGCCAGCATGCAGAGGGCCTGGTTAGGTCCCATGCAGGATCCCTAATTGTTGGTCTAGAGTCTACGTTCAGGTCAACTGTCTCTGTGGGTTTCCTTGTCATAATTTTGACCCACCTTGCTCATATAATCCTTCTTTCCTCTATTCCACTGCACTCCTGTAGCTCAGCCTGGTGCTTGGATGGGGATCTCTGTATCTGTCCCCATCAATTACTGGATGTAGGATCTATGATGACAGTTAGAGTAGTCACCAACTGAATACATGGAAAGGCCAGTTAGGCACCCTCTCCACTATTGCTAGGAATCTTAGCTGGGGTCATCCTTGTGTATTCCTGGGAATTTCCCAGTATCAGCTTTCTCCCTTGTCCTGTAATTGCTCCATCTATCCATATAGCTCTTTCCTTGCTTTCCCACCCCAACCCTCCCTCAACCTATGCCATTCCATCATGTTCTCATCTTCCATTCCCTCCCCTTTACTGCCCCCTCCCCCACCTTCAGTTTACCCCGGAGATCTCATCTATTTCCCCTTCCCAGGGAAATTTATGTCTCTCTTAGGGTCCTCCTTGTTACCTAGCTTCTCTGGAGCTGTGGATTGTGCTTTGGTTATTCTTTGCTTTACATCTAGTATATGCTTATGAGTGAGTACATACCGTGTTTGTCTTTCTGGGTCTGGGTTACCTAACTCAGGATGATTTTTTTAGTACCATTCATCTGCCTGCAAATTTCAAGATGTCATTGTTTTTTTTTTTACAGCTAAGTAATACTCCATTGTGTAAATATACCACATTTTCTTTATCCATTCTTCTGTTGAGGGGCATCTAGGTTGTTTCCAGGCTCTGGATATTATAAATAAGGCTGCTATGAAGATATTTGAGCAAGTGTCCTTGTGGTATGATGGAGTATCCTTTGGGTATTTGCCCAAGAGATCTCTGGATCTTGAGGTAAATTGAGTCCCAATTTTCTGAGAAACTGCCATAATGATTTCCAAAGAGCAAATAAGACAAAGCAACAGCTACAGAATGGGAAAGATCTTCACCAACCCTACTACTGGCAGAGGGCTGATTTCTGAAATATATAAAGAACTCAGGAAACTAACATATAAATATCAAATAATCCAATTTAAAAATTGGGGTACAGATCTAAACAGAGAACTCTCTACAGAATCTCAAATGGCCAAAAGACATTTAAGGAATTGCTCAATATCCTTAGTAATTAGGAAAATGCAAATCAAAATGACTCTGAGATTCCATGTTACACCTGTCAGAATGGCTAAGATGAAAAACATTGACGACAGCCTATGTTGGAGAGGATGTAGAGTAAGGGGAACACTCCTTCAGTGCTGGTGGGAGTGCATACCTCAAGGTTTTTATGATTTTTTTCTCTTCTCTAGGTTTATGTGCAGGGTTTCAGGCAGACTGCACTTTCCTTAGGTCTTGGAGGGAGGCATTATATTTTTTCCTTGGTGACTTTTCTAGTTTTCTTCTCTGTTTGCCCCATGTGTCCTTCATATGTCATAAAGTTCTTGTGCTCAGAGCTTCTTTCCTGGATACTTATTTATGGAAGTGCCTGAAACCTGTGTTTAATTCCAGGTTCTTAAGCAATGATTTATACTTGGGTTGTAAATCAAGTTCAAGTCTCCCCCGGACAACTACTGCTTTGTGTCTTTGTGTCCATGTGATTGGGGTCTGTGAGCCAGAGGATACTACTGCTCCCAGGCAGGAAATTGTCTGGAAAATTACTCAGCAATCCTCACTCACTAGCTTGAAGAAACAGCTTTCCTCACCACACTGTGAAGGCAGAAATCTTCTTATTTCTTACCCATCCTTATGTAAAAGAAAGCTGTTATCCTCTGGGGGTCCTGCCTGTGTTAGATCAGGTCTGAGAAGATCCGAAGATTCACTGTTGGAACCTGCACTCCCAGGGCTGGAAACCAAACGCCATCTCTCTAGTAAGCTTTCCTATTTTAAATTACTTTTTGCCTTCATGGTGTTGATAAGTTTTCCTTTAATTAATGGGTATGTTTAAAGATTCTCTTACTTGTGTGTCTGACCCCTCGTTGTTTGCAGTTGAAGGTTTCCAGGCTGCCAGACCCACAGACTGCTGACAGCCAAAAACGTGTGTGTGTTTTCATTCTTTGCTTGGGTCCTCAATAGAACATATTTCTCTACACAGCAACAAGTTCTGTGTGGTTGCCCACATGACATCAGGTATATTCAATTGCCTGGACAATTCTGGAGAATGCCTTAGAATGCGAGGGTGTGTGAAGACCCCGTGGAAAGAACAAATAGGCGGCCAATTCGGAGATCTTGAGGGCCTGACTGGGGAGATCTAGTGTAAACTGGCTTGAAAGCCTTGGTAGCTCTACCCTGAAAGAGGCAAAAGTCATGGGGAAGGGGGCGTAGACTTGACTTAGAGAAGAAAATCTACTGACTTGGAACGTTTCATACAGATGCTCTGTGGGCGAGGAAAGGATGCTGACCCGTGAATTAAGGACAGTCGCTATTCTTTTTCAGGGCACACCAAAGTTTGTGATTTACTCACATTAGTTACTGAAGAATATCTATCATTTGTTAGAACTCAGCTGACATGAAAAGTGAGAGTGGTTTGCCCGTCACACACACACGGTGTGAGGTTAATAATGCAGAGTTTCCTGCTGGCGTTGGTCCATTTTCCCCCAATACAGAATCCACCCCACCTCTCTCACACCTTCCCCACTGGACTTCCCCCACCAGCATAGAACACACCTTCCTCAGCTCTCCTCAAGTTTACCACAAATTCTTTACAGCATGAATTCTTCGGGAGTTTGACAAATTCTCTATTTCACTTTAACACACACACACTCTCTGTCTGTCTCTCTCTCTCTGTCTGTCTGTCTCTCTCTCTCTCTCTGTGTGTGTGTGTGTGTGTGTGTGTGTAATTTCTGGAAGAAAACTCTACATGTTTTTTTTTGTGATTTCTAAAAAGTCCTTGCAAGCAGGATTTTTGAATATCTAGTGTTTCCAAGTGTCTACGAGCTGTCTAGATGTGCACAGTTTCCCATGTCTAGTTCCCAGTTCCTAAAGTCTAACAACGATTGGTTAGATCAAGGTCTAAGTTTTAACAAAGCCCAGAGACTGAAGATGTTAGCCATGGACAGTGTGTGAGCTGCTTGCTACTCTAGCGCTCATTGACTGAGTCCTTTTACTTAACTGTGATATGCTGACCTAGATTCCTTCCCGTGTTTTCCCAGTATTATAACCAGCTCAGAGTAGTTTCATTTTTCAGTGTTTTGATAGGCCTTTATACTAATTTAAATAGTGATTCGGCACATTTACAGATCTACCAGTGGTGTGGAAGGGCTCCTTTCCTACTAAATCCTAAGCAACACTTGGTAACACTTGGTTTTGGTGTGTGTCTGTGTGACATCGCACATATATGGAAGTCACAGCATAGCTTTCAAGAATTATTCCTTTTTTTCCACCTTGTTGAGATAAGGTCTCTTCTTGTTTCTATCACTGTACAGAGTACTCCAGGTTTGATTGCCCCAAGCTTTCAGATGATTCTCCTGTCAGAGAGAGAGAGAGAGAGAGAGAGAGAGAGAGAGAAACTTTCTTTAGCTCACATTGACCTTGGACTCACTTTGAGGTCCAGGCTAGCTTTAAAATTCAGATTTTAGGGCTCTACCCCTGAGTGCCGGCTTTATACTCACTCTCAGTACAATTTTGATTTGTGTTATTTTGATTTTGATGGCTAAAGATATTGGACATCAATGAATATGTGCTAATTTAAGAATGATGAAGGAGAAATAAAATGTTCTTTTCTCAATTTCCTACTTTAGCCACCGAAGCTGAAGCTCTGTAAACAGACATTACAGTTAAGATGGTTTCTACTTTTGCTTGTTCGTGTGTTTATGTGTTGGCGTGTGTGTGTGTGTGTGTGTGTGTGTGTGTGTGTGTGAAGTAAATTTCATACACGTTTTGTGCCCATCAGGTTCCACCTCTCAGCTCCTGATGACATAATGGCAATCCCTTCAGAACTCCACAAACATGTGTTCAGGACCCCCCACACATATAACTCACCAATAGGAGTGAGAATCCCTGTCTGCTATCAGCCTCTGGAGTAACTGACAGCTGTCAGAACAGAGACTAACTTGGTTCAGAGTCAATACTTGTGCCAAGTGTGATGAAGACCCTGATTATCCTGGTTTGGATCCTAATGTGCCAATGTTGTAATTTTGTTATTTTCTAAACAGCTATGACTACAATTCTAGATCTTATTTATTTAGTTGCATTTTATTGAAGTAGTCTTAGAAGACCTTCTTAAGAAGAAATCTTAACTGTGTTTAATAATTAACAAGTAAGTACTCACCTATGGATATGAACTCATGTCTCTCCATATTGTGAGTTGTTAAGCTTTTTGGACAGAATACCAAGTCAATTGTATCAATTTATAGATTTCTTGGTGTGCCTTTCTATGTTCTTATTTATTGACTGTCACTCTTCTCCTATATGAGTTGTAATTGGAGTCCTAATACACCCGGCTTTTACTTTGGGAAGAAGGAAGACTCAATCCTGTTTGTAGCCAAGCCTGGCACAGGCCACCATCCTGGCGTGTTCTCCCAGCACTTGTGAGAACATATCCTTTAGGGACAGGTGGAGATTAGCAACCGCTGTTGCCTTCAAAACTCTTTGGGCATTTTCTTTAATGTTTAGTGGAATGTGCACTTGTTTTCTATGTAGTTGTATAGGGAAAAAAAAAGAGGCTTGTTTCCAATACCATATGAATGAATTTTTGAAAACTGACTCAGGCCCAGGAGTGTCTCTAAAATCCGTCACAGCCCTTGCCAGAGCCTCCAAAACAGCAATGAAGTCAGCCAGTTTATGTCCTCAGAGCGAGGGCGACATCGGTTTGTTTATAAACGACCCACTTAAACTGGGAAAGCTGTGTGGAGGTTTTTTGCTCATGCAAATTACATGGAGTTCCAGCTGCACAGCTGTTCCATGATGAGAGACCGGGGACTCTGGTACTGTTGGAATGTCTCCAGGTGCCTGATTGTCTTTCTGCTCAGTGTCAGACACCCCCTGCAAGCTCCAGGAGCCAACCTTTGTGTGAATTAAGACAGGCATCAAATAAACTATACACCAAATTTTACTCATCCGCTCCTCTTTGTCTAGCAAGACAAATGATCGTTACTCAAAGACAGGTGAACTAGGTGCATTATAAAACTCACTGCCAAGTCCAGGCATAGACCCCATTGTCTTCTGTGATGGACCATCCATAAAGCCCCGAGTGATTTGACGTCAGGTGAGAGGGAGACACTAGAACTCTTTTCTATACTTTCGGACTTAACCTTGAAAAGCCACTTAAATTACAGCTTTGCTAGATAACATTTAGGCTTGGTTGCTAGTCATCTCCAAGTTCTAGTGAATATTAAATTCTTTAATTAACATTAAACTGGGCCAAGAGACAATGACCAGTTGAAGTTTTCCAATGGAGAAGATGAGGTTTTCACAGTATCTTAAAGCTGCCAATGCTGGTTGATTTCTCTGAGAACATTCTCGCATCTTCCAGAGGCATGTACCACAGCATGCCTTTAGATGGGGGGGAGTACAAATGGGTAGTTCTGTTTTCATTAACATGGATGAGTTGTGCCTCAGTCTCAACTGTCTGCACAGTCTCCCATCTCTTTGAATCCATCTAGCTTTTGACCAGAATGAAGTTCCAAAGCCAGGAAGTGAGATACTCTGGCGTGAGTGCCTACTACGTCAAGGAACTTATGGTGACTGGAACCCACAGACTGTGCTTATGGAACAGAAAGGCTGTTCTAGTGGGAATCCAGCCTTGGAATTTATATGAAGTGAAGACAGAGGCACTTGCATTATACATAGTGAAAATATAAAACTGAAAATAAAGGCTATCACATGAAAAGCCATTGGTTTTACATTCTTACAAGGTTTATTTTTAAACGGAGGACTCATTGTATGCACACACATTCATCCCTGCTGCTTATAGGCTTTCCCTGTACACAGCTCCATCCCGGAATGTGAGAAAGATCCAAATACATCTGAACTCCGGGTTTATCAAAGCCCTTGATCTAACCACCATTGAAGGAAGGATGTGAGGACACCTGTGGGTTGGCTTAAACAACAGTAATGACTTCACCCTCACTACCCTTTGCTAGTCCAACAGAGGGTAACAGCTGGGCTTCAGTGGTGTCGGAGTCTAGTTCAGTGATGGGAAACTAAGCACACTGTGTGAATCAGCAGTCTGTTTTCAAAGGGATCCTCTGCTCAGGCCTTCCATGAGGGCTTCAACTTCACAGTCCACATCCGTTAAAGGGGACTTACTGGCCTACAGGACTTCATTCAACCCGTGCGCTATGGACTGTAGTCATGGCTATTCTCTTAAGATGGATGTCTCCTACTTCAGGTGCTCTTGCACTTCATTGTTTATGGCTGTGCAATTCATTATACCATTATATGAGAATCAAACCATTTCTTCTAGCAATGACATTGGTTTTAGTTAATCTTATCATAACTCAAGCCATAAGCAAAACTCACACCCTAAACAAATCTTAATTCTTTACGATTATTGACTGATTATGTTGGCCCTCTAGACGCTCCCTCAAAGTGTGTATCTCTCATAAATCCCTTAACAATTGACCTCATGTTGTGTGTTTACCAACAGTTCCATCACTATATATAGATTGGCAATGCTTAATCATGTAGTCTGGTATGGTCAAGTTTTTTCCTTCCTGGATCTCCAGGGAGACACACAACCCCATCCTTGCTTTCCCCCATGATCCATGCCGATTGCCACTCATTCTCTCCTGAAAACAGCTTCTGTTCCTACTGAAGGCAATGGCTGCCTAGACTCTACCATCTGACAAACTCATAGAACGCTTGGCCAGAGCTGAGACTAACAGGGAGCCATAAGGCCCCCTGCACTAATCTCCAAGGAGTAAATGCTGGACATGACCCATTGCCCACATGGTGATGACTATGAGGGCATTCTGCTATGTTCAGCAGGAATAATGCATGAATGAGACATGGTTTCCCATGACGATGTTTAAAGGTAAAGTATCTTTGTGCAAACAATTCATTTCTGATGCTTACATTATGTCTGTCTTGACAGAGTACTCTTCCATGCCACAGGGTTTTTCTTTTATTTAGTTTAATAATACCCAGAGTAGACTTCACCCGAGGCATGCACTGTGTGTTTATGTGCACAGGGTGGATGCCGTGATGGACAGTCTATGGGAATGCGCAGCACTGTGCTCAAGGTGCTCCCTCTTTTAGAGCTGGATGGACCTGCAGGAAGTCACATACAGCCATGCATCACTAAAGCCATCCAGACCTCATGTGCTGTTTCCTTTCCTAGTATATTATCATGCCCCAGAGAAAGGTCTGATACAGCATTTCGGCATGACTCACAAAGACATACACCACCATAGAGAGCAAACTAGGTGAACCGAGTTCAGAAGTTCATAATGGAGACAGCGATTAAAATTCCCATGTGTGAAGTCAGAGGCTACACTCCCACACCTGAGATTGTCTAGGTGCCTACATCATGGATACCAAGGGACATAGTCCACACCGGAACTTCCTATCATATATGGGAACAAGTAAAAAAAGTGACACAAGTTGGGGTTAAATAGGGTACGAAGAGAAGAAGGGGTTAAGGAGACAAGGGACAGCCTAAGTAGGCAGTGACAACAAGAAGCCATATAGAGAGGAGGAAGAGGGGTTTGTCAGAGGCCTCCCAGATTGCAAGATGTGTGCCCAGATAATGGAGGACAAGCACCTACAGCAGCAAGCAGAATTGAGGGAGAAGGAGCCACGTCCTCTTCTGAATGCTGTCTACAGGTAAGAACATCATAGTGTTTGTAATAGTGAATTACATGTGTCCCAGCAGAGCAGGGTCCATGTCCCTTCTATTATGACAACGTCAGGAAGGAGAGGGGATGAAAATGAGCAGAAGAGTGGCCCACTGTTCTCTCTCACCCTGGGGTTGCTGAACACCGTGTGGATGGGAGCATCACCGAGGTCTGTGTGTAAGAACGTTCTCCATGCAGCAGAGCTCACTCTTGTAAACTTTTTCCAGGCAAGGGAGACGATGAGGGTGAAATATTGAAGAGGTGTGGCTTGGGAGGGGTCAGGGCTGCAGGACACTAGATGCTGCCAGGCTGCCCAAGGCTGCTCGTACAGAGCTCCACTGATGGTCTCATTACAGGACATTTACCAATATCTGGCATTTCAGTGGCTGCCTCAGTTACTGTACATTGTGAATTGTGGCTTACAGTAGATTCAGCTGAAGTTTCCTAATACATTGGCTTGGAAATACCCAGTAATAGGTATTTTTAAAACCTGACAAAAATTCTTCCTCTAATGCCAGGAATGACTGAGAATTTTCAGGAAGAAAAACAGGAATATTTCCTTGTGTAAATAATAGATAAAGAGCGAAAAAGAATAAATGAACATAATCCAGCAGCCGTACCCTCAGGGGCAATAAAACCTGAAACGCTCAATCTGTGTAGCAAGATCCATTAGGCAGGAAGCTGGTGAGCCAGACGCTCTGGCCCAGCTCTGCGGGGGAGGGGACTGGGGTTTGATGCCACAGATAAGAAACTACAGAAGGAAAGAGCTTTGGGGCTCATCGTTCTCATTACATTAGGACAAGCAGGCTTGTCTTGGATGAGTTCCCTCACTCTGGGAGACACAGGGCAGCAGACTGTGTGTGGTCACCATGCAAGATAGTAGAGCGCAGCCACGCTGTGGCTACCCCGTTATTCTGCGCATCTGTAGTGGAAAGTCTTGCCTAGAATTCCTAGAACTTACAGCTTTTGGTCTTAATTCATAGATAGCAACTTCATGCAAAGATAGCTATCGTATCAAAAGAATTATTACAGCAGTGCTACGAACCTTCTACAGTTCTATTTTCTACAAGGAAAAACAAGCAATTTAAACCAAAATCTTTACTGTGACTGAAAATTTTATTATAATTTTATCTAATATTGATAACTAGAAGCCTACTACCAGGGACTGGCTATTTGGCTCTATTTTCATCTAGAAAATATATCCAACATGCTGTTCTATGAACGGAAGAAGCTGATCATAAAATTTTCCCATAAGGTAGTTCACTGTCGAGGTCCAGAGTTTTGCAGGGACAGGTAAGACACTAAGCTATACGGTGCCAAGTCTCTACAGTGGGCTTTATCAATAGATCTGTTGAGCTCATTCAGTGAAGGAAGTGAACCAACCACAGAAGACATGACCATCCTATTTTCTGCCTTATCCAGTGGATTAGCCCAGTTTATAGTGATGTCTACGAACACTTTCTCAATGATCAAAGTTGATGCCTAGGGATGAGGTTCGAAATCTTTAGTCGGCATCCATATTGTAAGCTCCCATTTGTCCCACTCTTTGGCTCTTCTGTGAGCCCCACTGTGCTGGACCTGATTGGCCTGTTTTTACCCACTTGCTTTCCTTCAAAACTGCCCTTATTAGGACACATGTGAAGAACTACAGCATGCATGCTCTGTACAACAGAAGAGATGCTGAAATGACTTCCTAGCATTTTGAGAATGGCAATGTTATCCGGGTGTGTGCTTGGGCTCAAGGCACCCAGACCCCCGATCATGAGCAAATAAGGCCGAATTCTGCTGTACACAGTGGCCATGTTAAGAAAAATAAGCACCTCATATATATTCAAGAAGACTGGAATGTTGGATTAGTATAATTCTTTCTCCATAAAATTTATGACTCCTTTACAGAAAGTTTGTGCAACTTTACAACTTGACTGAATGCACACATTGATCCTCCTTTTCTCTTTGGACCCAAACAGATGTCAGAAAACAATTAAAGCAAGATAAATTCCAGGAGAGTTCTGAGAGGTGTGGATTTTAAAGGTGCTATCAGCATGCCACAAAATCAAGATGGATTCCCAACTGAGGCAAGGTTGGATAACTTTTAAAGAAGTGGTTCTGAGACAGCGCTGGTGGGCAGGTGGGGAGGACAAGGAGGGTGGATCTAATCACAAAGGAATCAGGCAGAATAAAGTAAGTAGGAAAGTCATCGTTCCTGCATTCAGTTAAGACTTTCAGGCTGGCAAAGCCAGCCAGGCTCTTTCCTCAGCAAAGGCTTAAGAAAGTGTTCTGATGTCTTTCAGTAGGCTGAAGTAGAATGTGTGAATGGCAAGGCTGACCCCAAGACAGGAAATCCTTGTAGCAACACATCTAGCTGTGGGCTCACCAACACCACACTCAGAATGATGAGCAACCATAGGCACTCAATGAAAAACTGAAAACACAAAATGGATATTAGAGAAACATTAATATTGAAAGAGGCACATAGGACTTTCATTTCCTCTATGACAGAACTATCTTCTTGTTTACAATATCTGGTACTCAATATCACAAGTACCACAGGAAATCTTTCAAAGGTGAGGAAGAAGACAGGTAGCCTATGGGACTTAGACCCTAAGAAACAACTCAGAGACAGCCTTAGACTTTAACCTTTCCAGCACAGATGTATTTCTGGTCCCTTGTAGCTCTTGACCTCTCAGCTTTTGGTCTTCCTTGGTCCCATGATAACTTTTGACAATACAGTGTGTTGCATCTCTTTGCTTCCAACCTTCCAATGAATCATGAATAAACTTCCAGGCCAGCTAATAGTATCACAAAAGCAGAATTCCAGGGATCTGTCCCCTTGGGTATGGGTTGGGCCAGATAAACCAACCGTGGAAAATAAAGAGAAGTATTTGTTCTTCTCTAGAAGAATGAGCAGAAACCCTCACCACACATGTTTTTTACACAAATGGAATATGAAGCTGTTTTCTCTTTCCAACCACAATAATCATTTCTTGGAGATGGCGCTAGGTCATGAGAGGGCTTCAGACTCCATCACTACTAGACGATTGCAGGAGACTGTTGGGATACAGGGCCTAGTTCTCCATCTCCTTTTTAGAAGAAAGTGGTGACCTGATCTGCCAGTAGTTCAGGGCCCATACATACCCAACGGTTGCAGACTCTTGAGTATGCCTAACCATCTCACATCACAGTAAAAGCCAAGCAGAGAGCTGAGCCACCTGTCTCCACTGGCTGTGGCCTCAGTGAGGTCTAAGCAGGTCATTTGAGATGGCACTGCCTAGTGTCCTACTATCTATCTCCTTATCTGATAGTAACACTACACCTAACAGTATCGTAGAACCTCATTCTTATATAAAGGCAATAGGTGACAAAATGAGAGTACATTTGTTTTAGGTTTCCATGGGAAGTCACGTGTAAACATCTCTTCATGCCTCACTGTCCTTTGCCAGAAGCACTGACCATTAGGAAGAACCAAAAAGAACCCAGATTCTCCCACTATAGTACACAAAATTCCAGGATATGATAAAATCACCCACCAAGTAATATTTTAATATAATGAGGCATAATTTATTGATTCAGATGCAAAGATTACTAAGTGTTGAATTCATAAACAAGGACTGTGCACTACCTAGTTGCATTCTGCTGTGAACAAGAGCAACTTAGAGTAGAAGAGGATTTATCTTTGCTCACAGCTCCAAAGAAAATACATCCCATCAGGGCTTGGATGGTATGGTGGCAGCAGAAGCATGAAGCCAGGCTGGCAGGCAGGAAAGAAAGAAAGATGATAGATTAGATGATTGACAGATGGATGATAGATAGGTAGACAGATAGATGATAAAAGATAATAGAAGATAGATAGATAGATAGATAGATAGATAGATAGATGAAGATTACATTTCATCTGCAAACAGGAAAGGTGATAGATAAATAGATGATAGATAGATAGATGATGGATAGATAGATAGATGATAGATAGATGATAGATAGATAGATAGATAGATAGATAGATAGATAGATAGATGATAGATAGATAGATAGATGATAAATAGATGATAGATAGATAGATGATAGATAGATAGATAGATAGATGATAGATAGATAGATAGATGATAGATAGATAGATAGATGATAGATAGATAGATAGATAGATAGATGATAGATAGATAGATGATAGATAGATAGATAGATAGATAGATAGATAGATAGATAGATAGATGATAGGCAGACAGAAGACAAGGGAGGTTAGAAGAAACAGAGAACAAGAAGTAGGGCCAGGTTATAAACCTTCAAAGCCTGCCCTCACCCCCCAGAAACATCCTTAGCAAGGCTCTACTTCCTGCGGGTTCATTATCTTTCAAATAAAGCCAGGAACTAGGGCCCAATAGTTCAAGTGTGTGCCTATGAGGGAGAGTTCTCCTTTAAAGCTCCACAGACTGCAAACATCACTGTAAACAGGCTTCGGCAAATGTTTATGGACCTCCTAAAACAAGAGAAAAGAAGCTAGAAAAATTTAGCAAAGAACTAGAAGATACACTTTGGGTATCACATAAAATGATGCAATAATTTCAACTAATCTTCAAAAAGTACAAAGATAACTCATCAAGTATGGCCTTTTCAAGAGTTATGTCTTAGCAAAATAAGACCTAAGCCTTGAAATTTCTATTTCAAATCAGATCATGAAATTATAGAAAATATATAAACTCACAAAACTTTAGAACTAGAGATAATGAGGAAGGTTTAAGGGAAAATGTGAGCTTGTATATGACACCAAAAACACAATCCAAAAAAAAGGAAATTATCAAAATGGCCTCTGTGATGGTTAATCTCAATTGTAAATTTAATTGCCCAGCAGACACACTTCTGGGAACGACTCTAGGGGAATTATCTTTATAAGTTGACTAATGTAAGAACACTCACCAGCTATGGATCACACCATTGTCTGCCATGAGTTACTACACTGTATAAAATATGAAAAGCAAGCTGACCTATAGCATCCATTGCTCTTAGTTCCCTGTCTGTGGATTCAATGTGGCTGCCTTAATCTCCTGCATTCCTCAGCATGGTAGACTGTAACCTTGAACCATAAGCCAAAGCAAGCATTTTCTCTTTTTTCAAGTGCCTTTGCCAGAGTATTTTATCTCAGAGAAAAGCAGGAAAAGTAACTAAGACAGATTTGATCAAAACTAAAGCTCTTTCATTTGGGAAAGATCCTGTTAAGAAGAAAGAATATAACTATAGATGGAAATACAAGGCTTAGTATCTATAATACATAAAGGACCCTTAAAAATCAACAGCAAAGCAGCACGTGATCTACTCGGGAAAACAAGCAAGATCCTCCAACAGATGCTTCCCTTGGAAGGGTGTGCCAAGGACAAAGAGCTCCCAACACGGTGTACAACACCTCTTGCAGATAATGGGGAAATGTAAATTAGAACTTTAATGAGATCTCACTGAAGAGCTCTCAGAATACCTCACGTAAGAACAATGACGGAGTTTAAACACTGAGAAGAATACAGAGAAATGAGCTTGCTTACACAGCGAAGATGGACGTGAGAATGGTCCATGCATTCTGGAAACAGGATGGTTGTGCAAGGACCATGGGACCGAATAACTGGCTCTGGGACATTCTTCATAGTGCCAAGCAGAAATAGTCCTGACATTCTTTAGTCAGAGAATGGTTAAACTGAGACATATTCGTAATGGATACTGCTCAATAACCTGGGTGAAATCTGGACAGATCTATCTTTGTGCATGTGTGTGGATGTGTGTGGGTGTGTCTGTGTGCATGCACATGTATGTGTATTCACGCATGTTTCAGTGCATGTGAGAAGAGTGATAGTGAGTGTCTTCCTCAGTCTGTTTTCTCAGTTTTTGAGACAGGATTTCTTTCTGAATCTGGAGCTCACTGACTTGACTGTACTAGCTAGCCATCCAGGTCTAGGAGTCATCCTGTCTCCATTTGCTCAGTGCTGGGATCACCGGCGTTATTTTAACTCACCTGGATTTTATAAGCGTATCAAACTGAGTGAGGTCTTTATCCTTGCATAGCGAGCACTTGAATGACTGAGCCAAGAATCATCTTGAGTGAAGTAAAATTTCAAGCATCACATACTTTGTGATTGGGTTTATAAAGCTTTCTTGAAACAAAATACAGGAAATACTTCATATATACATGTACAGGGTATAGCATCATGTACTGTAATGTTATATATAATTATATTATATTACATTTGCAAATTCTATACATAGCGCTATATATAATGTATGATGCTATATATCACATAATGCAATGTTTTATATGACCTATATATGTAATATTATATAATGTAAAACAAAAGTGTACAAATGGTTTGCAGACTAGTGTTTCCAGGTAGGCATCTTGGTGGAACAGAACTGTTCTTGGCTCTGTCCAGTCAAGATCACTGTTACGATTCCTTGCTGTGCTTCACAAGATGTCACCACAGGTGAGGGCTTATCAGGGCTCTCTGTGTGCCTAATTAACAACATAGGAATCTGCAATGACCTGAAATATTTCTCTATGAAAACTCAAAATGCGTCAAATGCTTAAATCCAATTAAAGAGAGGAAACACAACAAAAAAAAGATGACTTGAAAACAAACATAATTGACAAGCTCAGAGTGAGTTTTTGGGGGTTGCCACATAGGTTTACAAGTTACAGAGGACTTCAGACTCATCGTAGACAAGCAGCTCTATGCTTTGGGGGATCAAATCCCACAGAATGACAATAAAGGGAAGGACAGGCGGAGATGAAGTGTAAACCCAATAGTAAAAACACAAAATGGAAGGACAAATGGAACCAATACCAGAGAAAACTGAAAGCCGAGTTCCTCCTAGGGAAGACTAGACTCAGAGCGGTCCAAAGATCTTTCAGTGGATTTGTGACAGGTGTAGTTTGGCTTTGGATGAGGTGGAGGCAGCAGCAACATCACAGTCAGTACCCTGGGTTGGGTAGAAAAAGCCTCTTTCTTGCCATAAAAGCTTAGCCACCAACCTTCGTTACCTCCTAGAGAGCCTGCAGGCACGAGGCATGACTTCATTTCTAGAAATGCGCTCCTCCATCTCTAATAAGCATGCAAATTCCTGCTAACGTGCACATTTGGACTTGAGAAGGCTGGTTTGTGGTTAGAACGACGTATTTAACAAGCCCCTGCGGGACCTGTTGCTTGCTGCTGGTCAGACCACACCTCAGTGTCAAGGGTCAGACAGTGGCTCACCTGTAGAGTCCTGCACAGAGCTAGGACTGAGACCCACCTGGAGAATCCACTTAATTGGCATAGTGTGTGGTCCAGTGCAGAGAATTTCACACCCCCATGCTTCTGGTGATTCTGTTGTCTGCAGAGACAGCAGACTCCTGAAAAAGGGGGGCATCTTTGTGCACATTCCGAGTGGGAGTGGAGGCAGCATGGACTTTTATAGACTGAAGAAGGAAAATGCCTGTCCTCTCTCTGAGTTGACTACCAGGCAGGAGTTTGCGTGAGCCATCTGCGAGAAATTTAACCAGGGAAAAGACAAATATATCAGAAAATTGGTGTTCCAGCCAGCCAGAGAAAGACACCCAGGCATGCATACAAGGTGACAAGTGAAAGATGACCAGACAAGTAATTTTCCATTTGAATTGTAAAGGCTACAAAATTTCCCGCAAATACTTGGCTGCTATCACCTTGGCAAGAACCATGCAAGGTACAATTATACAAAACCATAAACTACCTGTACACTTTAAACCCACTGAAGAACCATGGAGTAGAACAGTTTACCATTTTCAAGCTGACAACTCTTTCCAAGTTAACCTGCTAAATCAATTAAAATTATAAAACCAATTCAATTAAAAATATCAAGCTTCTCACATGGCTTTCAGTGGAACTTGAAAGCTGATTCTGAAACTCACAGAAGTGCACACACTGAATGGTAGATAACATCATTTTCAAGAGGTGCTAAGTGTGCTCATCTGGATGGTGGTTGTGGTACAGCAAGGGGTTTCTGGTGAAGTCCCAGGATTCCTCCAAGAATAGCTTTGAATTGGAAGTATACATGATTTCCAGTCAAAAACTGAGAGCTTGGGGGTGGGGGTGGGGTGAGGTAAGGGGAGATGGGGAGAGAGAAGTGAGAAGGGGAGGATGGGGAGAGCGTGGGGGAATGGGACAGTTGGGATGGAGGAGGGGTGGATATGGGAGCAGGGAAGTATATATCTTAATTAAGGAAGCCATTTTAGGGTTGGCAAGAGACTCGACTCTAGAGGGGTTCCCAGGTGTCCAAGGAGATGTCCCCAGCTTGATCCTTGAGCAGCTGAGGAGAGGGCACCTGAACTGGCCCTATACTATTGCCACTCTGATGAATATCTTGCATATCACCATAGAACTTTCATCTGCGTTGGACGGAGATAGAGACAGAGACCTACATTGGAACACTGGACTGAGCTCCCAAGGTCCAAGTGAGGAGGAGAAAGAGGGAGAACATGAGCAAGGAAGTCAGGACTGAGAGGGGTGAGCTCACCCACTGTGACGGTGGAGCTGATCTAATGGGAACTCACCAAGGCCAGCTGGACTGGGACTGATGGAGCATGTGATCAAACTGGACTCTCTGAATATGGCGGACAATAAGGGCTGATGAGAAGCCAAGGACAATGGCACTGGGTTTTGATCCTACTGCATGTACTACTGGCTTTGTGGGAGCCTAGTCTGTTTGGATGCTCACCTTCTTAGACCTGGATGGAGGGGGGAGGACCTTGGACTTCCCACAGGGCAGGGAACCTTGACTGATCTTTGGACTGGAGAAGGAGGGGGAGGGGGGCTGAGGGGAGGGGATAGGAAATGGGAGGAGGTGAAAACTTGTAATAATAATAATAAAATAAAATAAAAAAGAATAGCTTTGAGCCTGCCCTAGGTTCTCTACAACAACATTTTACTGAGGTCCAGCACTGTTCTGCCTTAATCTATTCACATATTCCTTGTATCTATCCTTTAGAAGTTTTATGATCATCTTCCTTTATTTTGTCCTGAAAGGCCATGGTGGGTTTTTCCGAGGCAAGTTCTTTCTGTTCTATAGAAAACCAAAATATTGTCAGGACCTTGAGTTTAGAAAATTGAGGATATTATCTTAATAATTTTTTGAAATTATTTTGTTAGTATAGGTTATTTGCTAACATGTATGGCCACACATCATTTGCACGCAGTGCCCTAGAATACCAGAAGAGGGCATCCAGTGTCCTGGAACTAGAGTTAGAAACTCCTATGAGCTGTCATGTGGGTGCTGAAGTTTAACTCAAGGCCTCTTGAAGAGCAGCCTGTGTCTTACCAATTAACTCATCTCTCCAGCCCTGATATTTCTTTTAAGACATTTTTTTTTAATTTACTCAGGATACTTCTTTGCTCTTTGTAGACTCTCTTTGCTCTTTCCTTCTGGAATCATTACCCAAATATTGAAATAACTAAGTTTCTAGTTTTCTCTTTCTTTTTTTCCTTACGATTTCTATTTATCCACGCCCCCTCCCTTTCCCCTGGAATACCACTCACCTTCATTTTCTAATTATTTTTGCTGATTTTTATTTTACTTCTGCTGCTAGATTTTTGCTTTAAGTAGAGTTGCCAGATTTGGCTAATAAAAATACAAAACAATTAAAATTCAAATTCAGATATCTAGCAAGTAATTTTTGTTTAACTATGAGAAAATATTGCTTGGGGGAGAATTATACTAAGAAATTATCTGTTCCTCAAAAACTCAAATATAACTGAGACTCTGAAAATTGACATTTTTTTTCCTAAGAGGTATTTTCTCTCCAGCTTGGGCCACCATCTCTACCAGCTCCTCGTCTTCTCTCTAAGAGTTGTAAGCCCCTTCCCCGGTTTCCACACGCAAACTCTCCGCCCCCACAGTGCTCTCCCTTAGTCCCCTGTCACTTCTGAGCACTAATTTTTGAGCAGGAGCCCTGGACAGCAGAATAGAGTGAGCACCTATGGGTGTCTGTCTGCATGTGTGTTCTCTACCCTGTGTCTACCATGTATGAGCCTCCTGCCTTCTTTGCAAATAATTTTCCTCCTTTGCATAGCCTTCTGCTCAGGTCTTGTATTTTGAGTTTTACTCTACAACACGGTGTAGAGCTTTAAAGCAGCCCCAGGGAATCCTTGTCAGATGCCCAATAGTACCTGAGTTTTCTTGTCCTCTGCCTCTATCCACGCCATCTCTTTCATTAAAATAATCCCCTGTTGCTATTGGCCCTCCATCTGTCTGATTTTAAGCCCACCCCAAGTGACTTCAGAATAGCCGATCCTTTCTAGTGTTCCTCACCCCACCTACTCACACAGCTCTTAGTCTCCCTTTTCACATAAGCCGGCTTCAGGCACGGTCATCTTGGGAGGAGACGTCTGGGCTTTCCTAGTGGGAGCCTCCTCCTGGGCTTATATTTGGATGACAGGGAAACAGGTATCCTGGGTAACAATCTTCTAAAAAATTATCTTTCCCTCTCTCAGCAGCTAGAAATTTCCATTTGTATCATGGTGAGGAGTGTGATTGTACCCAACTCCCCTGTCCATGCTGGGATTCGGTCTGGTTAGGACTTCCATGGGTTTTGTGTGTGTTGTGTCAATTTCTGTGAGTTCATGTGACAGTATCTGTGCTTTGTCCAGATGTTTCCCTTGCAGCCATCGGTCAGCTGTGGTTTTCACACTCTTTCTGCTTCTTCTACAATGAATTCTTCACCTTGCCTGGGCATATGATGTGCGTGTCCCCTTCAGAACTGAGCATTCTATAGTTTCTGATTCTCTGCGCTTTGGCCAGTTGTGGGTCTCCATGCTAATCGCCATCTACTGAAAACAGAAGCTTCTCAGATGCGTGCTGAGAGATGAATTGGTCCATAGGTGTAACAACAAGTCATTAGGACTCAGTTTAGTGCCATGCCCATTTAGCAGCACCGTAGTAGTGGATTCCCTCCTAAGGTCTGCGACACAGGTTTTTGGTTCAAATAAGTAATAGGTATGGATTTTCTACTGTGAAGTGTGCTTTAAGTCCAATTAGAAAGTGGTTGGTCACTCTCATGGCATTTCTGCTACATGCCAAAACTTGCCTCTATTGTAACTTTCAGGAGTCATATGTGGGTAGGATTGATGGTAGTGTGTATGATGTCTTTCAGTATTGATAGTCATACTTGAGTCATAGAACATAGAGGAATCAAATTTGTACTGATTAGGAAGCTTCATCCTTGTTCTTCCTTATAGCAAGAACTATCCAAGAAATGAGGCAATCTCCTTCAGGATCGCCACACTCTCCAGAGCCATTCGTCAGGTTGTGGATAGCCCCAGGACACTGAATACAGCGGATCCAGAAACACATCCACAGCCCGCACCCACAGCTTCATCCCTGAGTCACACAGTCCTTTTCCAAGCCCACTCTTTCCTCCCTTGCTTCTCTCATTTCCCTGGCCTGATTGTTCACAATCCTTCACCTTTCCCCAGGATCAGGATGGCAGAGAGAAGGGCTCAGGCTGTCCTTGCCTTCATCTTTATTCATTCTCTCTGTGACTGGTTTAGGCCAAGCTCTCAGTAGAATTTAGGAACAATGCCTAGTTTGTCACTCTGCAACTCTGAATTCGCATTTTGAATCCCAATAGAAAGGCTCATTGGGGTTCAGAAGATCGACCCAGCATCTTTCAGATGCCACCTGTACTCTGTTGTACCGTTTTCTCATCTTGGTAGCTGTCTCTGAAATGCTCCTTATTTTTGCTGCCCTTCTGATTTTTGATCATTGCTATAGGTCATTGTAAAGCCTCCAGATGTCTTTGTGAGCTTGCTTGTCACATTTTTTGTTGTTGTCCTTCCTAATGCTTATTTAGGACTTGAGTCTTCCCCCCCGACACACACACACACACACACACACACACACACACACACACACACAGTGGTTCTGTTCCTTAACTAGGTAATTTGGATTCAGGACTGGATGAGAAGGAAAACTGGTCTTTACATGTGATAGTGAAGAGACGATTTTTATAAGCAAATTTTATATTTAAAGGCATGACAAGATAACAACAGTCAGTCTTCTTCATAACATGGCCTCTCTTCCCTCTAAATATTGATTATTTATTGATTATTGAATATTGGGTATAGTATCAATAGGTCACTGTTGTGGTCCAAATCTGCCTCCACTGGGTCGGACATTCTCTAGTAACCTTCTTCCTGTAATCATCCCACACCCTCCCTGGAGATCCATCTGTCTCATGGAACTGAGTCTCCCTCCTGCCTCCACTGGTGATCCATAAGTCAGTGATTCTGAAAGAGATACTTGGTAGCTTGGATGAGAACCCAAACTAAGAAAATATTTGGCAAGTAAAGTTCAAACTTAAGGCCATAACATTACTCAAGAATTACTCGAGATATTTAAAACACATCTCAATGAGGACTTGCCATGGTGAGATGACTCTGTGGGTTATCCCCTCAGACTCAACCGCACAGTCCCCAGGGGACTGCTGTTAAAACTTAGTTACCTCCTATGGGAATATGGCTGCTTTAAAAATCTGTTTAAACGACAAACTTGGAAACATTTTCTCTAATAAGTTTAAGCCTTTTCCTTAGAGAGGTTTTCATCTGCCCCCCTCTTTTAAATTAAAAAAAAAAACTATCCCAACATCTGAGTGCCAAATGCCCAGAACTTCTGGGTCATCCCTGGGGAAGCCGATCTGTGAGCGGAGTATGTGGTCAGCAGCACTGTTAATGGAGTCTCAAATACAAAACCCCTTTCTGGGGTTGTGACTCTCACTATTCAGGTCAGCTTGAAGTCTGTTTGCTTTGGCACAGGTGCATGGGGACCCATGAATGCACACACATACATGCATGTATGTAGCCTGTCCAGGACGGCTAATGCATCTTGCCCAGGGAGGCTAGTTCACCGCTCACCTAAAAACAAAACTAATCTGAAAGTGTGCGTGAGTGATTCTATTGTACGAACACTCATATACTATGGTCTGATGCCTGGAAACCTGGGTCCTGAGACTGCTTACTTCCACAACTGAATTAGGAGGGCTCTGTTTACCCAGCCTCCGCCATCCTGTAACAGTGCAATCCTGATGTTCCAAAGACTCTCGAAAATGCGACCTGACCTAGAAGTACCTCAATATAAATTTCAATCCTTCAGTAGATTCTGGGGCCCAGGTATGTTGGCACAAACTGGAAAAAATGTCAGCAGGTATTTAAATTATATTACAAATGCTGCGGCTGGATCTAAAAATCTTCATTTTATGCTAATGATTTCTTCATAAAATTATTTTTACTTATTATGTTCTTACAAGAAAAGGAGGGAAATGGGTCTGATATTTACTAAGGTTTCTGTATACATATGCTATGAACACATATGTTCACGTATGTCTGTATACGTATGTGTGTATAAACATGAACAAATCATGCACGAATGTGTAAGGCAATGTGTGATTCCATGTGTGTGAACAGCTTTGCATTTACATGTATATGCATGCATACAATGGTGTATGAGTGTACATGTGGCACAGGTGCATGGGGACCCATGAATACACACACATCCATGCATGCGTGTAGACAATATACCCTTGTACTACCTACAAAGGTAGCCCTTTTTCAAAAGTCATTTTAAAAAGTTCAGAATGCTGAAGAGAAGACTCAGTGGGTAAAAGTGTTTACCACCAAGGCTGATGATCTGAATTGCAGCCCGGGGACTCACACACTGGAATAAGTGAGCCAATACTCACAGGCTGTCCTCTGAGTTCCACAAGCATGCCATGTCACAGGCATGCATGTGCATGCTCACACACACATACACACACACACACACACACACACACACACACACCTGTGTGTGCATATATCCCTGCATATACAAAATGAATAAATGAAAGGTAATAAACAATCTGAGAAAATAAACCATGTACGTGGGTAACTTTCTTAGGCACAGTCAGTACTCAATTTCACCTATGTACAATTTATATCGGGAATAACTAAGGATGAAGTGTGGTGGTGACTGGGGAGTGGAATTACTCTGAGCCCACTGGAAATGACTCAAACAGGAACTTCTGAGAACAGCCAGTAAAAGGGCTTGGTGGAATGGGTGCTGGACATGGAGCACGCTATGGGGAAGAATGAGCTGGGTCAGTAAGATACCCAAGCTTGCCCTTCAGCTAAAGATGCTGTCAGTGAAATCACTTAAATAATCACAGTTTTCTGTTTCCCTAGATGCTTCTGCCCCAGGATGTTGAGAGAGGGAAAGGAGGAACGGGGGGAGAGCTGTCTCTGTATGTATGATGTTTATGTGTGTGTATATATACATATATATGCATGTATATGTGTGTGTGTGTGTGTCTGGGTTTGTGTGTGTGAGTGTGGGTTTGTTCATGACATGGCTCATGAATAAAGACAAGAGCACCAACTTTGGGTGTTCGCCCTCACTGTCCACCTTGTTTGAGGAAGGGGCTTTCATCACTCACCAGTGCCCACCCCAGACTATGAAATACACCCCAGTCTCTGAACATCTGATGATACTTCTGTCTGTTTCCCGTTTTCTCTGACATGGGGATTACAGATCCTGTGCTACCATTCCTGGCTTTTGCACTTTTTCTGTGGGTTCGGGGTCCCAATTTAGGGTGTCATATTTGGGCAACGTATACCTTATGTCCTGAACCATTTCCCCATGCTTTTCCCAAGATGTATCATCATCATCATCATCATCATCATCATCATCATCATCATCATCATATCATCTTTGTTGCAGTTGAAAGTTGTCCACTTGGTTTTCACATGATGCTAAGTACACCGAGATAAGTTTCTCTCCAATGCCAGGTGGCCCACAGAGTGATCTCTGGTTCATCTAAGCAGCAAGCACTCTGTGCTTTTCTGCATGGTTGCCTCAGCAAACAAACAAGCTTATGTTTGTTCCTGTAGTGTGGCCAATTTGCATGCCATCGTGATTTTCTATTGGGCCATAGGCTCTGCTGTCTCTTGAGTAATTATTGTCCTCAGTCATGAATGCCTTGAGATCAACCCCTCCTTTATATACCAGATGCTATGACTTAGCTGTGTATGGATCCCAGTGATAAAATGAAAGTTGTATTAACAACAGTTTACACTTGGGTAGACAACTTTTAGCTATTTGTCAAGGGACATTATTCCACAGAATCTCTGTAAATGCTTCTTCATTCTCCTTCTTGACTCTTGGTCCTGTCAGTTTTGCCAAGTCTCCTTCCAGTCCTATGTCTAGAGGCACACGGAGATCAAATAATTGCTTAAGGGCACCGACTGGAGGAAAGCAAACCCCTCTGCTGACTCTCGATCCACAATCTGCCCTCTTTTGGATTACTAATGGAGCAGGGACCCTTACATGTTACTGTTTAAGCTTCAACCACAGCCAAAATGCCCAGTTTGATTGTGCCAGACAATGTCCCAGAGTGCATAGAAAAGCCAGTTATATTTTCAATGAGTTGAAAAAAAGGAAAAGTTAAAAACAGCTATAGTAATAACCAGATCAAAAAAGGGGGAAGTACACACTAAGAAACATGCTTTTGTTTTTCTTCTAGTAACACACCACCAACAGGACTTCTTTGTAAAAACTTTTATTCCATTTAACACAGATAGTTTTCCTGTTATTTGTGTTATGTCTGTTTTGTAGAGCTGCTCTTCGGTAAAGAGGCACACATATGTGACCAAGCAGAAAGACAGAATGCAGAAATACAAAGCAGAGCCACAAGATCTGATGGGAGGAGGTAGCATACCTGGGGGACTGGAAACAGGACTGTCATTCTTTTTTTTTAAAAAAAAATATTTATTTATTTATTTATTATGGATACAATTTAGTTTGCATATATGCCTGCAAGCTAGAAGAGGACACCAGACCCCATTACAGACGGTTGTGAGCCACCATGTGGTTGCTGGAAGTCGAACTCGGGTCCTTTGGAAGGGCATGCAGTGCTCTTAACCACTGAGCCATCTCTCCAGCTCCTTGTCATTCTTTGAGACAAACAGGACAGTTACCAAAAGCAGGCAGCCAAGTGACAATCATGAGAAAGATCAAGGAAAAGGTGAGTGTTAAAGAGACGGCGTCTATGAATCTGTATTTAATATAATACAAATAGATTAAACCTGACCTTCTCTAGAAACACTGCCCCTTTTCTGGTCCTTTCCTTAACGTCTCAGCTCACTTGAATTGTACCTCTCAGGCAGCTTGAAGGCAAACGAACATCAGAAGTGGCAAGGATCCCACCTCCACGCCTGGCATGACTCAGAGCTGCAAATTGTCCGCAGGAAAAGCTCTACCGATGTGGGAGGTTGCATTTTCCAGTCGTTTGTTCATCAGAAAAGAAAAAATAATTGCTCCCTGCCGCACACATGGTTTGTCCTCGTTACATCTCGAACACATTGCTGCCCCTCATATGGTGCAGCTCATGGGTTTGTGTCAGTGCACGTGAGTCTCCTTTGAGCAACTTGTGGAAGCCAGTCCCTGCTTATGGACAGCAGTCTTGGTCACTAACACGCTCATAAGAGGGGCACCATCATTCCCCAGATGCTGGGTCTGCCTCTAGGCCATCTTGTGGAGTTGCCATGACTTACAACACAGCTTTAGGGCTGATGAGACAGGGCAGTGAGGGAATAAGAAAAGGACAGAAACACAGTCATACATGCAGAAAAGCCAGGGTTGGCTGGGCATCACACTCTGGTGGAGCAGCAGCCCGGACAGTCAAGAGTGTTTACTTTACACATCTGAACTGAGGAGACAGACTCCATGTTATTCGAATGCCGTGTTCTCATCTACCATTCCATAGCATTACACGTTGTAAAGCTTTATATACTGGCAGGTACACACTCTAGGCACAAGTCAAGCATCGGTCCAACATCATTATGCTCAAATCACTTGCCCTGCCTTTCTTCCTCCTTCCTTTCTTCTCCCTTCCTTTTCTTTTTTCCTTAACTCATTCCTCTCTCCTTTCATTTTTTTATTGCTTGAACACACACAATTAATTGGATTTTAAAGACACATTGGCATATTTGATGAAATGCCAGGGTTTGCTGAAAGGCCAGTGCTCTGTGTTCTATATATGGAATCTGCAGTTATCAATCCATCAAGTAAATTAAATCACACATTCACCGAGATGCTTCACAACATTTGCAACAAAAAAAAAATTACTTGATTCTTTTAGGAAATTGATAGAAGATGGGAACTAACAACTTAAGAGTCTCTCCCTAGCAGCCTCTGCCCCATCCCTAAAAGCCTGTCCCACCCCAGAATTTCTCACCTTGAAGGGATTGAGGAAGCCTGGGTGAGTGAATATGTGCTGTTGACAGGACATGACAGTATCCAAGATTCTGCCCCATTGGGAGCGGCAAAACCTTACCCTTGGGGAAGCTCACAGAGACAGCAAATCTCTCTTTGGAATTGGGAATGAGGACTGACTAGTGTGTGTCCGAACTAGCAACTGCAGCTTCCTCTTCCTTCCTGCTTATTTACAGTTTAAGATTGCTTGCCAGCATACGCCTCCTACTGAGACCAGCTAACCCTGCTCCTTTTGCTGTAATAATAAACACACCGGGGTTCAGGTGTGTACAGTAATAAGTACGGCTGCAACAGAGCACACGCCCCACTTAACCACAGCTTTTCTGTGTGTGTGTGTTTGCCATTTCCTCATTCCCTGTTGCCCCTCTTCAGAGTTCCAGATGCAAGATGCACTGGCCAGACCCAAAAACTCCTGCTCCTTCCCTGTTCCCAAATGTCCTTGTCCCATCCCAAGATCCCTGCCCCATCTCCAGCAGCCCCTGACCTGTTCCCTGCAATCATTGTCCCATCACCACAGGCCCCTGCCTCGGTAGTTCATGGCCTACTGTGACTATATGCCATGGCCAGTGGCAGTGCCAACTTGTCTGGGTAGCTGTGACACATGGTGTTTTGGTTTACATTGACTGCCAACTGGACAGGATCTAGAATGACCTTGAAGCCAAATTTTCTCTGGGAAGATGTCTTAAGGATTTTCTAGATTAGGTTAGTTGATGTGGGCACACCCACCTTAAATCCAGGCAGGATAAGTCCATGTGCTAGGGTCCTAGACTGCATGAAAAAGGCATGAGCCTTCATCTCTTTGAGATTCCTGACTGTAGATGCACGGTGACTTGCTACTTCTTGCTGTGGTTGTCATGACGTCCTCAGCATGATGGACTGTACCCTCACACTGTGAGCAAAAGTCATCCTTCCTTTCTTAAGTTGCTTCTTATCAAATACCTGTCACAGCTGCAAAGGACAATAACAAAGACACACAGGTTACATTTTTTCTTATAGATTTTTTTATGCATTTTTTCTTTCATTATCCCCCCTTTCTGATTATTCTACATACATGTGTCTCATGAGACTTTCAGAAATATTGTTTTTCTTTGTTGCCAAATGCTGTTTTTCCATTGATTTCAAAAGACATCTTTTAATATAGAAAAAAGCAAAAAAAAATTCCTCTTGCAAAAGATCTAGGCTTGTATAGTGCTACATAATAAATAAATGTCCATGAAAAAAATCTGAACCTCCTCCAGTAGTTTCTTCCATTAAATATTTGTAGGAACTTCCTTCTCATAGATCTCATATAATGAGCCAATAAAATAATGCTTGGAATATTGCTACAATCAAGTTGTAACCTTTGCTGTTACTGTTCTGTTTATATTAACTTGGGGTTCTAGCTTTATCACTTTTCACCAATTTCCCTTTTTTGGCTCAAAACTCAATGTTTTTCACAATTGATCCTTAATGTCACGGAGTGAAAGCCAGATCTTCTAATTGGAAGTTTCAGGACACGAGGTGCCCCCACTGAGAGTCAGAGGTCATCCTGTTATAATTATGCCCTCCAACCCAGCTTCCTAGAAAGGTTAGGAGGTCCCTGGAGCTTGCTTGCACCACTTTCTGGTTGTGTCTGTATGCCTCCTTGTGTAGACCTTTGCACAAGGGTGCCCTCTAAACACACAGGTCATTAAATTAAGCATGGAACTTGAAAGACATCATTATCCATGCCTTCCAATAGACTACAATCCTTACACAGTGGACCTGCTGCATAGTCAGATTGAAAGGAAAAAAATATCATCTCATGGAGATGATTTCTAAACTCCCGGGAGATGAATCGACACGTTACACGTTCTTTCTTTAATGCAGCATTGTCCCCATGGAGCCATCATTATAGCCCATAGGCTGGATATCCTTTGTGTGGCCTTCTGCAGACAGCTTAGTGCTTTTCCTGCAATTTCTATAGCACAGCCACATCCAATAACTCTAAAGAGAGTCTTCAAATTAAACCTTTGTGATTTTTGTATTACAGAGGTTGAAAGATGTCCTTTTGCCTGCCAAAACTAAATCAGGAGAACTGACTGGAAAAGTGCATGGGCTTTCTTGTTATGAGGCACAGTCAGTGTGCCTCAGCATCCGTCTCAGCTCTATCTAGCCCAGTGTAGCTTTCTTGAGAAGGTGCAGACCTTCCTGGTAGTCTGGGATACACCCTACATGTGACTAGAGCCCAACAAACAATTGGAAAATGAATGTATCTTTAGTACCCGCTTCCCCGACTCCCTGCCTGCATTAGCTAAATAAGGGAGCCAAGCCACTAACGTGAGCATAGCATAGGCATTGGAGAGAGAAGTTGTATATTGTTCTGTTTGGGTGACACAAAGATCAGGACAGCTTTCTTTATTCTTTCCTTACTTGGGTTGGGATGGTGACCCTAAAACCTACTTACTTGTCTTCCCTTCTGAATATGCATTTTTTCCGTGTTCATTCCATCTTCTGCTGATATGCACCACTCTCATCTTTCTGTTTTCATTTTTATGAGATAAATGTGGTAATGCTAAAATAACAATGATAAAAGTCAACATATTAAAATGGCTGTTCTGAGTCAATTTTGCACTAAGAAATGACCACTTATCCACATTCCACACAAGAAAGAGCTGAAATCCTAGAAAATGCCCAGCATAATTAGAATCCAGATAGTTTCAAGGTCTTGACTCTCTCCAGAATGCTCCAAGTTTCCATTCCTCTGGAGCAGTTGAGATGACCTGGACCAGATATGATGGGATGGTAATAACAACCCCATCATATTAAAGAGCTTCTCCAAGAATTTCCCTGGGACTAGCTGCAGAGCCACAGGGGACTTCAGAATCAAGACCTAGGAGCAACCTTTGGCCAAATCTATTATGAGCATCAGAAGAGGCAGGTGGCGCACATGTGCTCAGAAGGGAGGGTGGGTTGGGATCATGAAAACAAGGGCCCCCCACAGTCTGCTCAGATTGAGTTCCACCAGCTTCCCAGGAGACCAAGCAGCAGGTAGAACATATGCAGACACCCCAAACACAAGCGATTTCTCTATGTTGTCATCTTCGTTGCCTTTGCAAACTGTCACTAGCTTGTGTTCATAGGACACAGTGTCAGGAAAGGTCTTCCCATTTGGTGGTGCTGCCATCATGGTCAACAAGAGTGAGGAACAAGAGCCTCTAGGATAAGCTGGCGCACGAGGAGTTAGTATTTACTGCATGTGTGTATATATCATGAGACTGAATCAACAGTTCATGATAAGTACAGCAAATAAGTTTAAATTCAGGCTTCTGTAGGAGTCCAGCACTAAAATTACAGTTGAAGCGACCCTTTATATTATAGAGAAGAGAAACATAGGAAGCATCCCTATAGTTTTTTGTATTAGCAGAAGGTGCTTTCCACACCATTTTCAGTCCCTTTCTCCAGAGCTGCTAAAAGGTAGGGAGTCCGTAGCTAATTTATCCTTGTCCATCTGCACATTTACAGAGCATGTGGATATGAGTGCTTCCAGGTACGCAGCACGTTAGGTACCCTCGTCGTGTTTTCCAAATGTTTTCAAGAGATGGGAAGGAAGCAGATGTAGGAAACAGACACATGGGCTTTCAGTCATGGAGCTTGCTGCCGTGACAACAAAGGAGGAACTGGGGTCAGAAGCCTCTGCTGCCAACTTCCACCCAACTTTGATCCTGATATTTAGCTTGAGGTGTCCTCTATGGGTGACATCTCTGAGATGGCATGCTGCGCTGCGCCTCTCCTTTGGGACAGGACTCCCCGGGGAACATTCCTGAAAAGTCAGGGAGCTGTTTGCAAGAATAGAAGGAGAGCCGCCTAGACTTGAGCTCCAAATTCTACAGTTTTCCTCAGGGATTCCACCTCACAATCTGAAAAGCATCTACCCAGATCTCTATGTTTCCTATGAAAAGATTATTTATCCTTCATATTCCTGGTGTTGATGATGAAGCAGGCTACATCCTTCTGCATATGTAATCAGCCTTTATTATGCTAAAAGCAATTTTTGAAGTTTATGATTTTTGTTAAGTCTGTAGCAGTTCAATGTGGGTAGCAAGGACATATGTATCTGAGCCCCATCTGTCATTTCCACTAGTGATGAAGCCAAATTTATAATTTAGCTCCGAGAGCCTAATAATCACCAAATGTTTCAACAGACCCCCTTGGCCACTCCCTGAATAGCGGAGATATGTAAATGGAATTCAATGGAGATGAAGTGCTTCCACGTGGATAGTATAATAATTTTTTTTGAAAACTGTCCCGTTTTTATTCTTCAGCAAGATCTCTCTGACATATTACATAATTTACTCTCTCAAGGTCCTGAGCCTTTGTCACACATGTATACACATGTCTGCAGATACGTGGGCACTGGCAGGCCAGAATGGTAGAATGAATAAGGCAGAGATTTCTCTCCAAGACACAGGAATATTTAAAATGTCCTAGAGTTCCCAGGAGAAAGGGAACCTGATGTAAATTATCCTGGGGAAAGAGTTAAGTCACCCTTACATATTGTATTTGGTTTTTAAAAAATTAGTTATAGGCTTTCATTTTAGAGCAGTTCTGTACTTACAGAAAATCAAGCCAACAGTCCAGTGCTTGTCCATACTTCTTGGGCCTCACAACTGATGGTTTTCACTGTCATTAGCACCTTGTATTGGAAGCCCATAAAACAGGTAATGACTCATAACTGACACTATTACTATTGAGTCTATACTTTGGATTCTGGACTGATGCATCTGTTGCATATCCACCATCCAGTATCAGGCAAAGTAGTTCAAGTGCATAAAATTCTCATTCACTAATTCCCTTTATAGAGTCTTACTTAGTATGAGATTCTTACCTTCCTACCTACACTGTCCTGTTTCTCTCAGAAGCACTGTAACACCGGGAAGATCTCTAGCCACTAAATCAATCCATCTATCGACTTTTCTTCTCTCTCTCTTTCTCTCTCTCTCTCTCTCTCTCTCTCTCTCTCTCTCTCTCTCATCTTTTAGAGATGAGAAACAGTTCTGGATGTCCTAGAGCTCACTCTGTAGACCAGGCTGTCCTCAAACTCACAGAGATCCACTTGCCTCTGCCTCTTGAGTTCTGGCATTAAGGGTGTGCACCAACACCGGCCAGCCCATCTATTAGAGAAAATCTCTCTCATCTTCATTTTTAAAGGTCAGTTTTACTAGGGACATAATTATAGCCTGGTGGTTTCATGTCTCTTTCAACATTTTAAATATATCTTGTCTTACACTACCTGTGTGTCTTTGCAATAGAAGTTCGATACAATTATCATCCTCACCTGTCTGTATGTTAAAGTGCATCTCAAGACTCTTTCAAAGCTTTCTATTTGTCTTTGGTTTTTTGAAGCTTGACTATGAATCTTAGCTGTAAGGTTTTGTTTTTTATTATCCCATTTTTGAGTTTCCAAAGCTGTGGTTTGGAAGCTATGGAAATGTCCTGAAGTCTATGAGTCCTTCCTCAGTCATCTGCAAAATCCTCACAAGCTACCCATGATAGTGTCCAATTCCGTCCCAGCAATCTTAGTAGTCCCTCTTTCCAGCTCCTCCATTGTTGTTGTTGAAGGCTGGGGAGGCCTTCAAGACAGAAAGGGTATGGGAAGACCTCTACCTGGTGTTTCTCTGTTTTTGATGCCGTGGAAGTTTCCACAAACAGGTTAAGAGTGTCTGGACATTGAATTCCCTCCTCTTATCTGTCCTTGCATGGTATTTCCATATGTGCTGCAGTGTCCAATACACGATGGGGTAACCCGTTTTCCCACCCAGATGAGTTGGAGACGTCTGTGATGAAGCAGAGGGCAGTTGATGCTCCTCCCAGTCAGCCATGTGGGTCCCAGCTGACCTGAAGTGTTCTTGTGCACTGGTTATTTGAGAAGTCACACAATGTCCTGCTGCAACATGGCTCTGTGGTTGCTACAGCCTTGAGCCCACATGGAGTTTGCCCCTGTATCCCCTCTGCCTGCCCAACTCACTTCCCTCTCTGAGTCTCCATCCTGCTGCTTATATTACCATCTGTTCCTGCAAGTTGTTCACTTTTCCATTAGATCCCTTGATAATCTAATCATAGTTGTTTTAAATCCCAGATCTAGTCATTCTTTAGCTTTTGTCAAATGATAGTATTTATATACAATAATGATAACAGCATGCCTAAAAATAAATTTAAAAAAGGAACTCATTTACAATAACTACTAAAAATACAATAGACTTAGGATAAACGTAACTAAAATAATTTTGTACTAAAAATTGTAAAATACTGGCAGATGAAATCAGCAGCATAGATAAATATAAGAATTTCCTGAACTCATGAGTAAGAATGCTCAGTATTGCCAAATACCTATACTATGCAAACTCCCTAACAAAATCTCCTTGTCATGCCTCACAGCAATAGAAAACATTTCCTGAAATTAATATGTAATCACAAGAGATCCTACCAGTCAACAACCGTCACTGGTACCCCTGCTCCATTCCCTGAGTGTATACAGGAAGGTGTTTAGAAAATAGTTGGGCTTTCCTTCTCCAAGAGAGGAGGCTCCCTCTTGGCTCATGAAGCTGGACAGGCTTCAGGGCTGCCATCTTTCCTCCTTGCTTCCTCTGTTCTACATCAGAGAACTTGGTAGAGTTCCTGATTGGTCCTAGAGGATTTTTGTCTCTTAATTTAACCCTTCTCAATTTCTAGCAATTAGCCCACCACCCTGAGCTTGCTCCTATCATGCTGGTATTGGGAATATTGGCTCATTTGCACAGTGACACCTGCATTATCCCATCCATCTCTCCAGTTTCTAGCATGGCAGTTGACCTGCCTATAACCTTGGCTTCTTGAAATGCCTAAGGAAAGTTTTGAATTCAGTTTGCCATCTTCTTGTTGCAAATTTCAGCTGTCTGTAGTTTCCATTTGCTGGACCAGAAGCTCAGCGCTTCCACCCTTCTTTGTGGCTCATGTCTCCAAGGGCACACGTTCAGTCACACTGGTCCCAGGTTCTGAAAGAAACACCCTAAATATTTCTTCTGTGATGGACTTTTTTTGCTTTGCAGTAAGTGATGTTGTAGACATTATCATTCTCTAAACATGTGCATGATGCTGAAGACCTGAACCATCTTCATGCATCTGCCCCGAGCTGGGGATTTTTCTCCTTAAACATTTGTCAATTCTAATATTGCCAAACATATGGAAGCATTTTTAAATTCATAGTTACAATTTCTGTGTCTGAAATAATAAGTAATGTGGGAGGCTGGGTGAGCACATTTGGAGTCATTCCGCCTATGTCTTTGTATCCAGAGTCTCCCCCGAAGCACTGCGATGACAGAGAAACATAAAAATGAGCACCTTCGAAGAAAAGAGGCATTATGCTTTTATTTCATAGAAACAAAATGCTTATTAGGAAAATGATGGCTTAGTGGGGGGGTGCAAAAAAAAGGAAAATACTTAAGTTCACATGATGGTTTAATCACCATGGAAAGCATACCAATTCATCGTAGACATAGAAAGGATGTCTTATTTTCAGGATCATGTATTTATACTGGACATGCACAAACAAGTCAGCCTGTGATCTTCCAGGGATTCATAGATCCCCCCTTGACACACACAAAGTAGCACGAGGTGCTGCTAGTTACCTGGTGACTGAGGTTTCTGATTTTCCAATATAATGAGCATCCTGATCAATAATGTTCACTCTGGAGGCAAAAAACAAACAAACAAACAAACAAACAAAAACCTCTTTGTGTGCTTAGAGAGGGTCATTCCAGAACTGTCACCAAACCTTTGTGTACTTAGAGATGGTCATTCCAGAACTGTCACTAAAAAGGCAGGAAGCTGAATAATGACTGATGTTTGGAAGAGCCTTGAAAGTCCTTTTGTCCCCTGGATCACAGAGAAGCCTGGAGACATAGCTAAAAACTGCTTGTCACCATGGCAGGGCAAGTGGCAGACAGGAGTCGTGTGTACTTCCACTTATCTGAGGAGGACGAGCTATGGTACTGGGGACGTCATGTCTATGATTGATTTCATACTACGGAGCTAGAGATGGAAATGCTAAAGGACAGAGTGCAAAAACCAACACAAGGGTTATCTGCATCACTGCTCACAACTTAGCTCAGTATTCAAAGCAGGGTTCGTCCTCACCCAGCACGGGTCTGGGCACAGTAAAGCAGTGCTTGAAGAATCCGAGATATAACTTATTACCTCTCTGAGTTCCAAGTGTTACCTGGCCTGCCCCATGGCACACCTGGAGGATGAGGGGTGGGTGCTTCTTGTGTCCACCCTGCTTGAAAACAATCCTAGAGGTGACTGTACTGACTCAGGTCATCAACTATCCATGTAGCTAACAGGCTCCCCGGCCTTGATGTCTTCCCTGAAGCTCCACTTGGTGCATTCCAAAACTGGGTTTACAGAACTTGAATTTCTCCTTTTTATATGTGAAATATTAATAGATTCCAGAAGACCTTAGGGGGAAAATTTGAAAAATTAAAAATAAAATGGTAATTTAGTTTGCAGCCTTTAAACGTCCTTTAAAAATCTTTGCTTGCATTCAAAGATTTACTTGTATAAAGCCTATATTGCAAAAATCTCCAGTCACACAATTCCTCCAGAATTCAAAACGTAACTACTGCACAATTTTTTTTTCCAAATTTCCCTTGGCTATTTTTTCCAGCTGACTCCACAGTGATATCACAGCTATTAGGGGACAATCAGCTCACGGGTGGCTTCTGTGAATGGCGCTCAGACAGACACATCTGCCGCTCTGACTTGCGCAGTTCCTTGGGCTCCATCCTGGCTCCCGAAGCTCAGTCACAGGGTTCTAAATAGGAGCTGAACCAACTGGGACTTCCTGCGTCAAGCGACTTTGTTTGGAATTGTTGTGCTTCAGCAACGCCCCCTTAATCAAGTAATGCTGTGGATATTTCGGGTGTGTGAGCATGTGGCTGTGAATAGATGCTAAAAATCTTCCAGCTTTCAAAGATTCTGGCGTTTCTTTGTGAATGTCTGTATGACAGTCGCCCAGCACATTTGAAAGGAATCATTTGGCTTATGGAGGCAGAAAAGGGTTGCTTGGAGGAGAAGGTGTCCAGTCAGCCCTTCCACCCAACGAGAACTCTGACCCAGCACCCATGGACTGAGTTACTTTTAGTCCTTTTTAGGAAGTAGGTGTTCCGTGTGATATGTCTTAAGCCATCAAAGCACTTTTTAAATTTGCAACTTCTTCCGCCAAGTATTTATTTGTCCTTTTTTTTTTTTTTTAGTTGTTTAATACATGGCCTCATTATGCAGACCAGGGTGTCTTTAAACTCTCTTGATTCTTAGTTTTCTAATTTCTGGATTGCAGGCATGTGTAATTGTGTCTGGCTAAATCAGCCCCTCAATCTTTCACATACAAACAGAGGGATTCATTTGAAAAATTATGTTGAAAAAATTATCTTGAAATATACTAATTTCACCAAAGGTGAATGTTTCTGGTGCCTATTCTGTCTGGAGTGGAACCAGTGCTACCTGCCCCATGATGGTCTGGGGCCTCTGTGCTGAACTCTTGAGCTGACACCTTGTTTCTGTGAGATGAAGCCCTCTTCTTCTGCTTTACCACTAACTGCTGTTTACAAAAAAAAAAGAAAGAAAGAATTAACTTGTTAGCTTGTTACTTCTAGCTTTAAAAATATACATAGAAACAATATCACTACATACTGATATGCAGTGTACATAGAAACATGTACCCAGAAACAAAAGTCTCATCCAAAGACTGGCATTACCTGAGTGGGTCACCAAATGACACTTTACAAACAGATTCGTTCCTGAAAAGAAATAAAAGAAAGAGCTGGTCATGCTCCAGACAGCCGCTGGCCAGCAGTCTACATGGCCTGTAGAATTCAAGACTAGCCACATAAGTGTCCTATAATCACCGCTTGAGCAAGTGGGAGTAGCTCTCTCCGGACTCCTGTTCTTTCTTGGTTGAATAATCCATTCATCACTTTCTGTCATCATTTTCAACTTACTATTCACATACAAATAAAATGAAATATCTGTCAGCTGCTAACATGCAGAATTCATGGAAAGAGCCAAATCACTAGACTAAGTATAGATCTGGGGCGTTATGGCTGAAACAGCAGCCCAGTCCACCTCATCCCCTTGAGAAGGAAGAGGATCTTCACAAAAGGCTCTAAGTCTCTCTAGAGAGTACAACCAGATGTAGAATACCGTGAAAGCTTCCTACTGCAGAACCTCCAAATCACCACACTGTCTGTCCTGCATCTGCATCCCGGCTGGGATTACAGTGCCTTGTCTTGTTTTCTGCTCCAGGCCTGTGTGCTCACTAGGTGGCCACATGGCTGGCCAGTGTCCTGTTGCAGCCCAGTTTTCTATCTCTTTCCTCTGAGCTGTGTATGATCACTGGAGTCCTGAGTCAGAGTAGCTGAGATCACCTAGACAAGACCATCATGAGGTCAACCCTGTCAACTTTCCTTTGTAAACGGACAGTGGGGGTGAGGTGGGAATCACGAGGCCCAGAAAGGCCAATGACCTTCAGGAGATCTTCAGGAGGCTCTTTTATCCTGGGGTTATATAGGAAGTGAAAGCTTTACTGGTGGAACTGTTTTGTAAAGTAGCTGCTATGCGTTGCTCAGTGGACTTCTTATTGGTGCCCTTGGGTCACCTATGTTCATGTAAGCAACCTCAACTTCAACACCCTGGACTTGGATAGAATCCTTCCTTTGGTCTATGGATGCTCTCTCTATCCGGAATAACTAGCACTTCCTTTCTCTCTCCAGGAAAAGCCGCACATCATCTGTGTACTTAGGTAATAGTAGGTGGTCCCTTTGATCCTTGAGGGAAATATTCATGCATGGTGGTCTCCATAGGCTCTAGTAATGGTACTTTAGATCCAGGGGATTCACTGTAATTTTTTTTCTCCAGAGGGTTTGCCTTCTTCTTCATACTCTTTCAGATGCGTATGCTATGTGTACCCTGGTACCTAGCTTTCTTTATATTTTGTTGTTCTAAACATTTCAGTTTTTATTTGTTCTGTGTACTTGGAAGCTGAGCTGGTTCTCTGGAACACTGGCGGTCCTGTGAGAGGGACCTTATAACAGTAACTGAGCAGACTCTATTTGCTTTGGCTACAGAATCATCTGTAAGAATTGGCAGCAGAAAGACCCCAAACTCCCTGAAGTTCTTTAATTTTGTGTAAAATAGATCAGCTTGTGTTGTAGGAAATCCTACAGCCAGTAGTTACCCGCATGCTGGGGCGTGGCCTCTTATACTGTTTATGCCAATGTACAGCATGCTACTGGCTTCTTTTCCGGCTATGGGATTCAGTTTCTGTTCTCTGTTTCAGCAGAGGATTGTGATTTGTGAGTCTACCCCTAAATAAATAACCATTTATTTCTCAATTCTGAGATAGTGTGGGATTTTTTTGAAGCATCATTCTTCAAGCTTGATCCATTCTGTGGCTCCTGAAGAAGCAACAGTTGAGTGGGGAGGACATGGAGAGATTCTAGAGAGGGGCAACCCATGGTCTAGAAGAAGACACAGGAGAGGTCAGGGTGGAGCTTGCATGCATCTCTCCTTCCATGCTCGCTCAGCAAACTAAGTCCCTGCTAGGCTTGCAGTCAGAAATTTCAGATTTCATGGAGGTTAGATCATGTGAAAATCTGCTATTTGTTGGTGTGAGGCTGTGCATGAACACCCTGAAGTGCACAGTGAAGGCCGGGACTATATCTGAAGGGTGTAGAGGAAATACTGAAGTGGCACGCTTGGAAAGAGACATGCCATGGGGAAGGACACAGGGTGACCATGTAGTGGTGCCCTATGTGAGGTGATCATTGTCGATTGCCAGAAGCTTCGAGTTCATGGCTCAGAGGCCCGAGAAAGGGAGAGGAGTCTGGAGAGTCGGTGTCATCACCAGAACTTGAGTCTCGGGTCTGTTTCCAAGGCATTTGGAGTTAAACTGAAGACAGTGGGTTGGATGAAAAGACGTGATTTAGATTATTTTACAAATATGTGGGAGTCAGGGGAAGTAGGATGGAGGTGATGCCCCAGAGGTGGTACAGATAGACCCTTAGGAGCCTCAAAGAAGTGACGCCCTCCATTGGGATGACATGGAGGACAGCCAGTGTAGTCATTGCTGATAGAAACAGAAAACGAGTCACTGAGATGTAGATACCAGAACTAAGGGAGACAAGACCAAGAGCCCTCTGTCCAGAACTGACAGGATGATTGTGTGATGTAGGATTCCCCTCTGTATGCTGTGAATACTATTGGTGAATAAAGAAATTGCCTTGGCCTGTTGATAGGGTAGAACTTAGGTAGGCAGGGGAAAAATAAACTGAATGCTGGGAGAAAGGAGGCAGAGTGAAGGAGAAGCCATGTAGCTCTGCCAGAGACAGATTCTGAAAACTTTACCTGGTAAGCCACAGCCACATGGTGATACACAGATCACTAAAAATGGGTTAAATTAAGATGTAAGAGTTAGCCAACAAGAAGCTAGAGCTAATGGGCCAAGCAGTTATTTAAATAATATGGTTTCTGTATGATTATTTTGGGGCTGAGCAGCCTGGAACCAACAAGCGGCCTCTACAACCATGGTGTAGAGAGTTCAACAAAGGCCTGTAGAGTAGTGGAAAGGAGATGGGTGGCCAGTCATAGATCTTCAGGAAGATGGCTGTGTCTCCAGCTTTTAGTAGCTACAGTTTTGGAGGGTCAATCTATGATGATGCTTATAGTTTTAGGACTCTGGGGGAACCAGCATATCATGACAGGAGCCCGTGGCCCCGGGAAGCTGTTCAATTAATGCTGGAGCACAACCAGAAGCAAGAGTCTGGAGTCATCTCTCAGTGTATTTTTCTAATGTCCAGACAGTCCCTACTGTGCCTCTCAGGGCTCCTATCTCCTTATGGTTTGAGAACATTTAAGATTCAAGCCTTAGCAAGAGCTCAGTGGACCAAGGATCCAGGACTGGGGATCCAAGATACTGTGTGTGTGTGATGGGAACTGATTCTTATCATACTGTGAGCCGGTGGCACTTCTTGGGAACCAATGCAAATGAAGCGATGCCAAGGTCTGTCACGGGGCTCAGAAAGTCCTGACGGCCTGCCCTGCTTGCTTTGGGGTAGCTGCTGGGTGCCTCTGCCCTAGGTTCTAACACGGAGGCCTTTGCACCCAGTGGTCTTATCCAATACGAAGGCTATTACTTTGCATAACTGAATGGGTACGGATCCTCGTCTCTAAGCTCATTTCTAACTGTGACTCATAGCCAGAGGACAGGAAGTAATGGGGTATTTTTACAGACGAGAGCTGGAGTGCACAGGGGTCTTTTCCTGCCTGAGGCTAAGAGTGTGGTTGATGGCAGAGCTGGGTCCAAAGCCAAATTCCACATCACTGTAAAGGTGATATCCTTTTTATTATCACGCTGCCATGCTTTTTAAAGAGGAATCAAGTTTAAGCTTCATACTTACAGGCCATGATTTCTCTACCAGAATGCAGAAAAAAAAAAATAAGGGCACTCCTCAAGCTCCATGCTGTCTTTGTTTTAACAAAAGACGTGTACTTGGGGCCTTCTGTTCACAACCCCTGGGAAGGTGTTGAGTGACGGCAGAGAGTAACAGTAGACAGGACCTGTCCATCACATATCGACCTGCAAGGTTGGGGACTATTCCAGATTAGGATAGGCATAGTGATGACTCGGTTTAGCATTCTGGTATGAACTGGCTAAGTGACACAGGAAGGGATCAGTTTACTTGTGAACTTGCAGAAGGGGCGAAAGGGAGGGCAGGTGTCAGGGCCCAGGAATGGCCTGCAGGGATACAGACACCATCTAGCTAAGGCTGTCAACACACCCTGGATGGGAATCCTAAAAGAACAATGCACTTCTGTCCCCTGAACAGGGAAAAGAAACTAATGCAAAGGAGGGGCCTCCCTTACCTCAGCTCCCGAGAGTCACACAGACATGCAAAGGGCATGGCTAAGGAAGTTAGAGGAAGAGAAAGTACACAAAACTGGGATGAAATTCTTCAGTGCTTTAAAAATAATGGACAGGACAGGCATCACCGGGTTTGTGGTGCCGTAGATCTCTGATCCTGAGAGATATGGCTGAGCTAAATACTTGTGTTAAGCAGGAATTTCTTATTTATTTATTTATTTATTAGAATTTCTTAGCACACACCATGTGACAGGGTGATTTGAAAACTTAATTCATTGCTTTGTAGATATGATTCAGGTGAAGTTCAGGATCAGTAGAGTAGATGCTGGGACATGTTAGTTTCTTCTTGTCCTTCCCAAGTGTCCTCAGCCAATCTTCAGAAGCTAAGCTGAGGGTTATAGCAGAGATGGGAAGATGAACAGAGCCAAGATCTTTACAGGTGAACATTGACTGGGAATTCTGCTGACCCCTGACCTCAAGGACACATTTGTTGTACAAAGGGTGGTAAGCGGAGCAACATAACACAATCTACCTGACAGAGAAACCCCGAGAAAGATGCAGCTCACTCACACTGGATATATAGGCCTGATCCAAGACAGGTCTGGACCCATCAAGAGACCTAGAGAGATGCCAAATTCCTCCCGAGCCCTCTTATGGGGAGGGGGTGGATCGTGTAGCTGTTCTTGTCAGCATTTCATGGGTGCCTAGTTTGTGTTGTTCTTAAAGCTAAGACCTGTCAACTGAAATGAAGACAAGGTTCATTCTTGTTCCATGCAGAAGACAGTAATATCGGGGGATTTCCAGTCAAGACTTCCACAGGGAAACTGATCAAGGACAATCTGACACATCTCTGCCTGCTGACAGAGGAACACATGGGTGATAAGGACCAACTTTAACCTCTGACAGGATGAGCCCATCTGTGTGTGAGGGGGGCGTGACCACAGATTCTCCTGAAGATGGGTTTGCAAGATGAAAACTCAGAATAAGCCAAACATCTACAGTTTTGAGACAGATGGAAGCATCCAGCTATTCAATACACTATCATGCAGAAGCCCCAAAGGAACAGTGCACATCTAAGTGTGTGCGTTTGCATGCATAACTATTTATGTCAATTTCCTGTCACGTCCATAGTCAAAACACAAAGAATTCTGTGAAATGACTTAGCAACATCAAAAATGCACTGTCGATCCCTTGAGGAAATTATTGGGAGTACAATGGAAGAGCTGTTGGGAACATAAAGGTAGCTTCATTCCCTTAAATAATAAAGCCAGGGACAATGTGTTAAAATATTTTCACATTTGTTTCTGTTTTTTTTTCTATATATCCAGAATGTGAATAAAAACTTACTTTCTCTATTTTCTGGGTGCTATAAATATCCCCTAATTAAAAATGAGATAATATGTGCTTAAATTGATAGTGTTCTAGATATATAAGAATTTTGTCATAATTTTGTAATTGTCTAATGGAGTTATTTTCTTATTTTGTATTGCTAATTAACTCTTACTGCAGCTTTGAGAAGAGATAAAATGTACTAACCCTGTATACGACTCTGCAAATGCTGAATCACTGAAAATACTATACGCAAGAAATCAGAGCATCACGAGCCAGTGTTTAAAGACTTGTGAATTGCCCTGAGTGTGCACATGCATGTATGTGTGCAAATGTGCAACTCTTTATATGTGTATGCTCATGTGTGTGCATGCATGTATGTGTGCCCATGTGCAATACTTATATATATATGCATTGTTTGCATGAATGCATACATGTGTGTACCTCTGTGCACTCTGCGTATGAGTATGGCAGCATGTGAGTATATGTGTCTGAGTATGACTGTGTCCCTCAGTACACATGTATGTTTGTGCCTGTGTATTTATGTGTGTGTGTATATAACAGAAAGGAATGGAAGTGTGTTCATTAGGCTTTGGGGCTTTAGCAACACTGGGAAGCTTGGTGAATGCTGGGCTGAGGGGGTGAAAGAATTAACTCTCACTGAAGGTTTTTGTTAGAGACAATTCAGAGGGCTGAGCATGGTGTTCTGTTAGCCAGTGGTTTGCTTGCACACTTTCTTTCTTTCCTTCTTTGTTGCTTGCTTGTGATGAGAGGGAAAAATGTAAACTTGGGTTGGTGGGGAGGGAGGATCCAGGAGGAGCTGGGAAAGGGAACATCATGATCAGAATATATGGTACAAAAAAATCTATTTTCAATAAATATCGAATGTCTGACATTGTTTCAGCTTTACACTGATAATTACTTTTGACATTGGATAATTTTTTCATGTCCCTTTTTTATTGTTATTTGTTCTTTTTCAAAGTATCTGCTCCTGTCTTTAATGATTTCTCTCTTTCTTTTTTTCTGTTTTCTTTTGGGAGCTGAGAATAGGACACAGGGGCTTGTATGCACTAGACGCACACTCTTTTAAGACCTGGACCCAAGGCAGAGAACTTCTTATAATTAATGCAAGTTTAAAATACAAGCTAAAATTTAAAAGTCACATATTGAGTTAAAAAAATACTCTGCTGAGAATAACTTCAATGTCTTAAATTTCCATCTTCCCAAATAACCTTCAAAAATATAAAATCATACGGTAAATGTTTGTAAAAAAGAAATACACTCTCAGCATATGGGATGACAGAAGTTGCTCAGATTTATAATTACCTGTAAGGGGAGGGGCACACCTTTCACAGCCTTCACCAGCCTTTGCGGTAAGCACAGCACAGACGATTTGAAAGGACTGATCTACTGTGATCCTGGCTGCCATAGTCACCATCATAGTGACAACAATCACTCAGATGTAAGGATGATAGAGATGCTCTGCTGTTTCAGAGGTGACACAGGGGGGTTGACCTGATGACAGACATGCTGTGAGCTGTCAATCTCAGACAGCGGTCTGGGAGTATGATAGATGTGGGAAGGCAGAGATACTGCGTGGCTTCCACACCATGGAAGCTGACGGCCATTTGCAGTGCCACAGGATGAGGAAATGTTCAAAACCAACCAGTACCTTACACCCTCACTCACATCAGAAATCTAGGCGGGACACACACTGCCCCACGTTAGCAGAAGAGGGTGCTGTTGAGCCAGGAATTTAGCAAGCCACCAAGCCCCAAAACATTAATGAAAGAGGATATATTAAGTATACTGAATCTATTATATTAAAATCAATAGCCAAAACCAATACTAAGTTCCCTTTTATCCCCTCCAAAGAAACATGAAGTAGAATAAAATTTTAACTTATTATTTCAAAATAAAGTAATTATCCTCAATAATTATCTGAGACACAAAAAAGTGCTAGACATAAATAGCACTAATATTTATTTGAATGAACATGAAAAAACAAAAATAAAAAGTTTGTTGAATTCAGAAAAGAAATGGAAGAAAAATATTTCATACATAAAAAGTTAAAGATACATATAGAAAGTTGATTTAATTGGAATTTTCACAGAAATATTGAAGAACATTAAGGAAATAGTCACTATAGTGGGAAGAAGTCAACAAAAACATAGAACGGGCCATGAGGAAAATGGCTGAAACAACACATATAGAATTGAAGTCTGTGAGTGAAATGAGATAGATCTGTAAAATCACAATCTAAGAAGGCTTCCAAACCAATAGATATCATTTATCAATGCATTTTACCCAGAATGGTCAACAGCATAACACAGAATTTTGAGAGAGAGAGAGAGAGAGAGAGAGAGAGAGAGAGCCTCAAAGCCACTGGTAACATGCTGATGATGATTTACAAGGCAATTGAAATTAGCAAGGCAAGATCAAACTCAAAGGAAGAAAGTTCAGGGAGAAAAATCACACACACACACACACACACACACACACACACAAAACCTTTCTTCAAGTTTTAGGCATCTGAGAACTTAAGGAATTCTATGTTCAAGAGTTCTCACAGAAGAGAATGAAGAGATGAGCTTCATTTACTGATAGCTGCCGTTAAGACTGTCATGGACTGGGTAGTGGGGGCATATACCAATGTGTTTCCTGAAGTTCTGGGACTGAAGAATATCAGGGTGGAACAGGATGTGGGATTATTTCTCCTTGAGGACCATTTCTATTTACTTCAGTTAGAGGAGAAGAAAAAGGTGAAAAAGAAGGAGAAGGAAAAGAAGAAGAAGAAAAAGAAGAGGAAGAGAAGGAGGAGAAAAGAGGAGGAGAGACAGGGAGAGAGAGAATAATTTCATCTAAGTCCTGCTTGGTGAGCTGTTGAGTTCTTTGGGGGCAAATTACAGGAGCCTGGTTTGGAATTACTCATAAGAGCATGGGTGAAAGGTCGTGTCTCAAACCATGTGATTTGGGGATTAACTGGAATGCTGGGGAAGAGTTAGAATCAAGTAGACCCTGTACTCTGATGGAGATGAACCTCTAGCAGCCCAGAAACTCAGCACATTTGTCCTATGCAGCACCCCTGAGGAGATGGCAAGCTAGTCTCAGTAGGTGGTTTCTGTTAGGGGAGCAGCCTCAGATTGCAGTCATTTGAGAAGAGGAAACTGCTGTTGATAGTTTCTGCATATAAGGTCAACATCCATACTCAGGGCATAGGAAGGCTTCTCCATTCCTCCGAGTCTGACTCAAGGAGTCTGACTCAAGGAAAGTTTTTCATTCCCAAGGGTTTGAGGCACTGGGGTCCTTGACATGGCTATGCTCTTGTCAATCATACATATTCACTTAGAACTTCATTTATGCCAGTTCAGGGTTGCTTACCTAAGCATGGCTGACTCATGCAGTTGCGTTTCTAAAATCCTCACACCAGCCTAGGTGACATCTCATTCCTTATTCCAAGAGGGACTGTTTCAACTAGAAAGAAATAGCTACACAACCAAGAGACGGGTGAGTAAGCGGTAAAGGGCTCAGTGCCTCACAGGATGAGCAACCCCTGAGAAATGTGGAAGAGAGAATCGGAAGAAACCCCGTTGGTCTTAATGCTCCTTTTAGTACAAATAAAACAAATTTAACTAAACTGGAAAAAATTACTGGTGCTGTCTTTCAATGTACTGGCTACAAAGAGCTTTCAGACACGCCACAAATCCTCTGTGCTCAAATGTTATGGTTTTGACACATAGATCAGGAAACACGGGTGCAGGTAAGATCAAATGCATATAAGAGATCCCAAAACTTACCTCTTCATCATATGCAATAATTTCCTTCCACAATTCAAAAGCAAGATACAATAGAAAAAATAGCAGATAATTTGATGATGTTTAAATTTTCATAGCAAACCCTATAAACATGTAAACTTTATAAAAAATAACTATAAATATTTGTGCAATTGTTCTGCCTCATTTCTGGGGAATTTATTAGAAATGATTGGTGGACATTGTTAATTGTCCTAACCTATGAAGATGATAAGATGTCCAGAGGTTTTGGTAGAGAGACTTGGGAACAAGATGTCTATAAAGTTCTGAAAAAGCATTTATTAGTCCCTGAGATGTAGCCCACTGGGTGAGTGTGCCACTATGTTCACTTCAGAAATGACATCTAAGAAGAGCTGCCTCTCACTTATGGCTGCCCTCAAGGACCACAGAGGAGGAAGGAAGGGCCCAGGGGTGGTTGCAGTAGACAGGTTCAAGGGTGTGTTCTATAAACATAGTGGCCCATTGGCCCCTGGACTTACTGATAAAGAATATAACAGACTCTCTGTGAAGTCATTGGTTAAGGCCTTATGGTATATAGCATGATTTCAGTGTCATAAAGTCAGGCATGCAAACTTTGTAGAGTTAGGCTGGACAAGTAGCCAGCAAACTAGCAGGGACTCATGGAATGGTTACAAAAGCACTCTCTTGACTAGACTACACAATTTCCAAGTTGGAAAATTATTTTCAACATGAAATTAAGCCAAAAGCATTATGAGGCATGCTCGGAAACAGAAAGCCTTGTCCTAACACAGGGAGACAACCTGCCTAGGAGAAACTAGCCTGAGTGAGCTAGCCATCTACGGATTAAAGGAAGACTTAGGTAAAACATGCTCTGAAAGGAACTAAAGACAATGTTGTTTAGAGAATTCAATAGGAAATATGGTGTAAGAGCAACGGTTCTCCAAGTATAATATTACAACATCAAGGGAGAAATGGTAAGAGATGTAATTCTGCAATTGCCAAGTTGAATAGCTGAAATAAAGCCTTCGCTAAAGACTTGACTACATGCCTTAGTTGGCAGAGTAAAGAATATCCATGTGAGGGCACATCAGCTGTGTCAAGTCAGAAAAAAAAAATGGAAGAAATAATGAAGAAAGAACAGTGAAAGACTCCAGGCTCACTCTTAATCAGTTCCAGCTGCTACAGCAAACATGCCGCACACTGGGTGGCTGATGAACAACAGAAACGTACACCTCTCGGGACAGTGGCTTAGTGGCCGAAGGGGTGAGGCAAGGCCCAGTATGGGAGTTTCTAGGGAGGACTCTCTCTAACCTTAAAACATCTTATTTCAGATAATAATGTAAAATTCCACTTTCTGATATTGGTGAAGATATCAAGCAATTTCAACACTGAGAAACCATAAAAAAGGAATGATAAAGATTTATTGTGGAATTAAATACAGTAATAAGAAAGATATTTTTAAAAGAAATCAAAATTGACAAACCTACTTGATAAAACAAAGAAAACTGTAAAGTTTAAGTCAGTTTAAGAAAGAAAGGAAGATCATGAAAGACCAGACAGAGAAAGAAAAAATTAAAAGGCTAAGGAATTCATTAAAAACGTCTGTCTCCTAGCAGGTTACATAAGCTGAATTAAGTGGGCATATTTATAAAAAGACAGACAAAAAGAATAGACCTTAAACAATGTGGAATTGTTACAAATGAACAGCTGAATTAATAACCCAAAAGTTCCCCAGGTTCAGACTTTACTGACAAGTTCTATTGGGTATTTAAGAATAATTAAAACCAAAAATTTCACAAACATTTCCAAATAGGTATTATATTAAAAAAAACATTTCCCAAATTTTCTGAAGTCAATATTTTCTGATCTCCAAACAGGAGAACCACATCAGCGTAATTAAAAATCACAGACACTCTCCTTCATGAAAATGAACAGTTGTCCACAGAGGTTACAAGATCAAATGCAGACACAATCAAAATTATACACCAAATGTAAATGGGCTTCATCAAAAGAATGCAAAGTTGGCTTGACAAACCAGTCAGAGAATTATACAGCATACTGATTAAAAAAGAGAAAAAAAACATATGACAGATCATCAGAGATTAAAAATTATTGACAGCACTCAATACTCTTTCCTGATAAAATACTAATGCAGGCTACAAAAGATGAAAAAGAAATTCATTTATTTCCAAATCGTATGATCTACATGTACAAAATTCTGAAAAGATTCTACAATAAATTAAAAAATAGATCTCGGCTCTAGACAGGATATACAGCATGGCTCTGTGTGTAAAGGACACAGAAAACCTCTGGAGACAGTTGTTAGAAAGATGTACAGCATCATTTGAGCAGCGAGACTGCATATGTTGAACCGTGATCCAGGGATAACGTTTCTACATGAAGCCAGACCTCCGTCTGATGTGGGGTTGGTGAAGATCTTTTCCCATTCTGTAGGCTGTCATTTTGTCTTGTTGACTGTGTCCTTTGCTTTACAGAAGCTCTTCCGTTTCAGGAGGTCCCATTTATTAATTGTTTCTCTCAGTATTTGTGCTGTTGGGGTTATATATAGGAAGTAGTCTCCTGTGTTCAAGTGTACTTCCCACTTTTTCGTCTATGAGGTTCAGCGTGGTTGGTTTTATGTTGAGGTCTTTGATCCATTTGGACTTGAGTTTTGTGCATGGTGATAGATATGGGTCAATTTTCATTCTTCTACAGGTTGACATCCAGTTGTGCCAGCACCATTTGTTGAAGATGCTCTCTTTTTTCCATTTGATACTTTTTGCTTCTTTGTCAAAAATCAGTTGTTCAAAAGTGTGTGGATTAATATCCAGGTCTTCTATTCAGTTCCATTGGTCTGGTCCTCCTGTCTGTTTTTATGCCAATACCAGGCTGTTTTCAGGACTGTATCTCTGTAGTAGAGTTTGAAGTCAGGGATTGTGATGCCTTCAGAAATTCTTTTATTGTACAGGATTGTTTTGTCTATCCTGGGTTTTTTGCTTTTCCATAGGAAGTTGAGTACCGCTCTTTCAAGGTCTGTGAAGAATTTTGCTGGGATTTTTCTGGGCATTGCATTGAATCTGTAGATTGCTTTTGATAAGATTGCCATTTTTACCATGTTTATTCTAGCTACCAAAGAGCATGGGAGATCTTCCACTTTCTGGTGTCTTTTTCAATTTCTTTCTTCAAAGATTTTTTTTTTAAATTTATTTATTTATTAAGGATTTCTGCCTCGTCCCCACAACCGCTTCCCATTTCCCTCCCCCTCCCCCGATCAAGTCCCCCTCCCTCATCTGCTCGAAGAGCAATCAGGGTTCCCTGACCTGTGGGAAGCCCAAGGACTGCCCACCTCTATCCAGGTCTCCTAAGGTGAGCATCCAAACTGCCTAGGCTCCCACAAAGCCAGTACGTGCAGTAGGATCAAAAACCCACTGCAATTGTTCTTGAATTCTCAGTATTCCTCATTGTCCGCTATGTTCAGCTAGTCCGGATTTATCCCATGCTTTTTCAGACCTAGGCCAGCTGGCCTTGGTGAGATCCCAATAGAACATCGCCATTGTCTTAGTGTGTGGGTGCACCCCTCGTGGTCCTGAGTTCCTTGCTCGTGCTCCGTCTCCTTCTGCTCCTGATTTGGACCTTGAGATTTCTGTCCGGTGCTCCCGTGTGGGTCTCTGTCTCTGTCTCCTTTCATCGCCTGATGAAGGTTAATATTCCTGAGGATGCCTATGTGTTTGTCTTTGGATTCACCTTCTTATTTAGCTTCTCTAGGAACATGAATTATAAGCTCAAAATTCAAGAAGTCCTTGTTTTTTACTGCTGAGTAATACTCTAATATGTATATATTCCATACTTTCTTCATCCATTCTTCCGTTGAAGGGCATCTAGGTTGATTCCAGGTTCTGGCTATTACAAACAATGCTGCCATGAACATAGTTGAGCATATACTTTTGTTGTATGATAGGGCCTCTCTTGGGTATATTCCCAAGAGTGGTATTGCTGGATCCAGGGGTAGGTTGATCCCGAATTTCCTGAGAAACCGAAACACTGCTTTCCAGAGTGGTTGCACAAGTTTGCATTCCCACCAGCAATGGGTGAGTGTACCCCTTTCTCCACAACCTCTCCAGCAAAGGCTATCATTGGTGTTTTTTATTTTAGCCATTCTGACAGGTGTAAGGTGGTATCTTAAAGTTGTCTTGATTTGCATTTCCCTGATCGCGAAGGAAGTTGAGCATGACCTTAAGTATCTTTTGGCCATTTGAACTTCTTCTGTTGAGAATTCTCTGTTCAGCTCAGTGCCCCATTTTATAATTGGGTTGATTAGCCTTTTACGGTCTAGTTTCTTGAGTTCTTTATATATTTTGGAGATCAAACCTTTGTCAGTTGCAGGGTTGGTGAAGATCTTCTCCCAGTCAGTGGGTTGTCTTTTTGTCTTAGTGACAGTGTCCTTTGCTTTACAGAAGCTTCTCAGCCTCAGGAAGTCCCATTTATTCAATGATGCCCTTAGTGTCTGTGCTGCTGGGGTTATACATAGGAAGTGGTCTCCTGTGCCCATGTGCTGTAGAGTACTTCCCACTTTCTCTTCTATCAGGTTTAGTGTGTTCGGACTGATATTGAGGTCTTTAATCCATTTGGATTTGAGTTTTGTGCATGGTGATAGATATGGATCTATTTTCATTCTTCTACAGATTGACATCCAGTTTTGCCAGCACCATTTGTTGAAGATGCTCTCTTTTTTCCATTGTACACTTTTAGCTCCTTTATCGAAGATCAGGTGTTCATAGGTTTGTGGGTTAATGTCAGGGTCTTCTATTCGATTCCATTGGTCGACTTCTCTGTTTTTATGCCAATACCAAGCTGTTTTCAATACTGTAGCTCTGTAATAGAGTTTGAAGTCAGGGATGGTAATGCCTCCAGACAATCCTTTATTGTATAAGATTGTTTTGGCTATCCTGGGTTTTTTGTTTTTCCATATAAAGTTGATTATTGTCTTCTCCAGATCTGTGAAGAATTTTGATGGGACTTTGATGGGGATTGCATTGAATCTATAGATTGCTTTTGGTAGAATTGCCATTTTTACTATGTTGATCCTCCCAATCCAAGAGCAAGGGAGGTCTTTCCATTTTCTGGTGTCTTCTTCAATTTCTTTCTTCAAAGACTTATAGTTCTTGTCAAGTAGATCTTTCACTTCCTTGGTCAGGGTTACCCCAAGGTATTTTACGCTATTTGTGGCTATCGTGAAAGGTGATGCTTCTCTGATTTCCCTCTCTGCTTCCTTATCCTTAGTGTATAGGAAGGCAACTGATTTTTTGGAGTTGATCTTGTATCCTGCCACATTACTAAAGCTGTTTATCAGCTGTAGGAGTTCTTTGGTAGAATTTTTGGGGTCGCTTATGTACACTATCATATCATCTGCAAATAACGAAAGCTTAACTTCTTCCTTTCCAATACGAATCCCCTTGATCTCCTTATGTTGTCTTATTGCTATTGCTAGAATTTCAAGCACTATATTGAAGAGGTATGGCGAGAGTGGACATCCTTGTCGTGCTCCTGATTTTAGTGGGATGGCTTTGAGTTTTTCTCCGTTTAATTTAATGTTAGCTGTTGGCTTGCTGTAAATAGCTTTTATTATATTTAGGTAGGACCCTTGTATCCCTATTCTCTCCAAGACCTTTATCATAAAGGGGTGTTGAATTTTGTCGAATGCTTTTTCAGCATCTAGTGAAATGATCATATGGTTTTTTTCTTTCAGTTTATTTATATGGTGGATTACATTGATAGATTTGCGTATGTTGAACCAGCCCTGCATCTCTGGGATGAAGCCTACTTGATCATAATGGATAATTTTTCTTATGTGTTCTTGGATTCGGTTTGCCAGTATTTTATTGAAAATTTTTGCGTCGATGTTCATGAGTGAGATCGGTCTGTAATTCTCTTTCTTGGTTGGGTCTTTTTGTGGTTTTGTTATCAGGGTAACTGTAGCTTCATAAAAGGAATTTGGCAATGACTATTCTGATTCTATATTGTAAAATACATTAAGGAGTATAGGTATTAGTTCTTCTTGGAAGTTCTGGTAGAATTCTGCATTGAAACCATCTGGTCCTGGGCTTTTTTTCGAAGGGAGATTTTTGATAACCATTTCTAATTCTTCGCGAGAAACCAGTCTATTTAGATCATTCACCTGGTCTTGGTTTAGCTTTGGTATATGATACTTATTTAAAAAAATGTCCATTTCTTTTGTATTTTCCAGTTTTGTGGCATACAGGCTTTTGTAGTAAGATCTAATGATTCTCTGAATTTCCTCTGTGTCTGTGGTTATGTCCCCCTTTTCATTTCTGATCTTATTTATTTGCGTGTTCTCTCTCTGTCGTTTAATTAGTTTGGATAGGGGTTTGTCGATCTTGTTGATTTTCTCCAAGAACCAGCTTTTTGTTTCATTGATTCTTTGGACTGTTTTCTGTGTTTCTATTTTGTTGATTTCAGCCCTCAGTTTTATTATTTCCAGTCTTCTACTTCTCCTGGGCGCGTCTGCTTCTTTTTTTTCTAGAGCTTTCAGGTGTGTTGTTAAGTCCCCAATGTATGCATTCTCCGTTTTCTTTAAGTGGGCACTTAGTGCTATGAACTTTCCTCTTAGCACTGCTTTCATTGTGTCCCATAGGTTTGAGTATGTTGTCCCCTTATTTTCATTAAATTCAAGGAAGACTTTAATTTCTTTCTTGATTTCTTCCTTAACCCAGGTATGGTTCAGTAGTTGACTGTTCAGTTTCCATGAGTTTGTCGGTTTTTTGGGGGCAGCGTGGTTGTTGCCTTCTAACTTTAATCCGTGATGATCTGATAAGACACAGGTGGACACTGATATTTTTTTGTATCTGTGGAGGTTTCCTTTGTTACCAAGTATGTGGTCAATTTTTGAGAAGGTTCCATGAGCTGCAGAGAAGAAGGTATATTCTTTCCTATTTGGGTGGAATGTTCTATAGATATCTGTTAAGTCCATTTGCTTCATTACCTCCAATAGTTCTCTTAATTCTCTATTAGGTTTCTGTCTGATTGACCTGTCCCTTGGAGAGAGAGGTGTGTTGAAGTCTCCTACTACTAGTGTGTGTGGTTTGATGTCTGCCTTGAGTTCTAGTAATATTTCTTTTACATAAGTAGGTGCTTTTATATTGGGGGCGTATATATTCAGGATTGAGACGTCCTCCTGATGAATTGTTCCTGTTATGAGTATAAAGTGACCGTCTCGGTCTCTTCTGATTGATTTTAGTTTGAAGTCAGTTTTGTTAGAAATTAGTATGGCCACACCTGCTTTTTTCTTAGGACCATTTGCTTGAAAGACCTTTTCCCAACCCTTTACTCTGAGTAGGTGCCTGTCTTTGTGGTTGAGATGTGTTTCTTGCAAACAGCAGAATGTTGGATCCTGTTTTCGTATCCAATCTTTTAGCCTGTGCCTTTTTATAGGTGAATTGAGCCCATTAATATTAAGTGATATTAATGACCAGTGGTTGTTTACTCCGGTTATTCTTATTGCTTTTGGTAGTAGAGATTGTGTGTCTCCCTTCTTTGAGATGTGCTCATGAACGGTCATTAGATGCCTGGGTTATTGTAGGCAGTGTTGGCAGTGTTGGATTCCTTGGGTTGTGATTTTCCTTCTATTACTTTCTGTAGGGCTGGATTTGTGGCTACGTATTGTTTAAATTTGTTCTTATCCTGGAATGTCTTGTTTTCTCCATTGATAATGAACGATAGCTTGGCTGGGTATAGTAGTTTGGGTTTGCATCCATGGTCTCTTAGCTTCTGCAGAACCTCTATCCAGGACCTTCTGGCTTTCATAGTTTCCATCGAGAAGTCAGGTGTAAGTCTGATCGGTTTACCTTTATAAGTTACTTGCCCTTTTTCTTTTGCAGCTCTTAATATTCTTTCTTTAACCTGTATATTTTGTGTTTTGATTATTATATGGCGAGGAGATGTTTTTCTTTGATCCAGTCTGTTTGGTGTTCTGTATGCTTCTTGAATATTTAAATGAATATCTTTCTTTAAGTTGGGAAAGTTTTCTTCCATAATTTTGTTGAAAATATTTTCTGGGCCTTTGAGCTGTGACTCTTCTCCTTCTTCTATTCCTATTATTCTTAGGTTTGGTTTTTTTATTGTGTCCCATAGTTCCTGAATGTTTTGTGTTGAGAATTTGTTGGCTTTGCTGTTTTCTTTGATCTGTTCGTTTATTTTCTCTATGGTGTCCTCAGCATCTGAGAGTCTTTCTTCTAACTCTTGTATTCTATTGATTATGCTTGTTTCTGTAGACTCTGCTCGTTGGGCTAGATTTTCCATATCCAGCTGGTCCTCAGTTTGTATTTTCTTCTTTGCCTTCATTTCAGTTTTCAATTCTTGAACTGTTTCCATTACCTGTTTGATGTTTTTTTCTTGGTTTCCCAGAGTATCATGTACGTATTTACTCATTTCTTCAAACTTTTTGTTATACTTCTCATCCATTTCTATAAGGGCATTTTTTACATGTTGTTTAAGGGACTCTATTATCTTCATAAAGTCGATTTTTTCCACTTCTTCTGTGTTAGGTTGTTCAAATACTTCTGTTGTAAGATCATTGGGTTCTGATGTTTTCATGTTTTTTTTCAGATTATTGGGTGAATTCTTGCCTTGGCGCCTACCCATCTCCTCCTATTGATCCTATCCAATGGGTCCTTTAAAAACCGGATCAGGTTTCCCTGCTGGCCCAGGGCTCCGCTTACAAAATGCCCTCACTCTCTTTCGTGGTTCCTGCTGCAGGCCAAGAACCCTCTCACCCCTCCGAAGGATCTTCAGGACAGGACCAGGCTCCCCTTGTGCCAGTGACCTGGCCAACCAAAAGCCTACCTCTTTGATTCAATTGTAGTAGGGCGATCTGCTCTCCTTATTGCACGTCTGTCCCCGCCGCTTGGGTCTGCCGCTGCGCTGGTCCCCGAAAGCCTCTTCCTGTATGCGGTGTTGCTCCGCCGCGTCTGGCCGCCGCGCTGCTTCACCTCTTCGCTTCTGGCCGCCGTGCCGCTCCGCCTCTTCTTCAAAGATTTAAAGTTCTTGTAATGCAAGTCTTCCACTTGTTTGGTTAGAGTTACTCCAAGATAGCTATTTCTGGCTATTGTGAAGGGTGATGTTTCTCTGATTTTTTTTCTCATCCCATTTATCATCTCTGTACAGGAGGGCTACTAATTTTTTTGAGTTAATCTTGTATCCTGCTACATTACTGAAAGTGTTTAAGAGTAGCAGAAGTTCCTTGGTAGAATTTTTGGGGTCCCTTATGTTAACTATCATATCATCAGCAAAGAGTGAGAGTTTGACTTCTTTTCTGATTTGTATCCCCTTGATCTCCTTTTGTTCTCTTATTGCTCTAGCTAGGACCTCAAGAACTATATTGAATAGATATGGAGAGAGTGGACAACCTTGTCTTGTTCCTGATTTCAGTGGGATTGCTATGAATTTCTCTCCATTTTGCAAACATGGAGTTTTGAGAACAATGCTCTGTGCATACTGTCTCCTTGCCATAGCTTGGTAGCCTCTTAGAATCACATCATACTTGAGCCATGATGGCTACAGAGAGATGGTTTGGGGGCATTTATTGCCTAAGGTTTGTTCTAAAACAGAAGGATAGAATAGATTAACCAAAGGGCCTCATGCAGGCTTCTCAAGACTCCGTTCATTCATGTCAAAGTCAATGAGTTTTAGACAAATGGTGTTGTGTTTTACAGGAAACACTGGTTTCTCCTGCTGACCAGACAATGAGCCCATTTGCGAATAGATTTAGAACCTTTCCTCAGTTCCTAGCATTTGGTTAGGGATGCTTTTCCACCTCTTTTTGGCACTTCTTCTGGCAAAGCACCAGTCTGGAAGATGTTTTCAGCAAATATCAATCTAGAAATATAAAGTCTTGAGAACAAAAGACCCATGTTTTCTGATGAAAACCTATTTAACTTATTTTAATGTGTGTAGAGAATCTAACTATTGCTTCGAAAGGCATATTATGTGGAAAACTTACGCAGTGCATGAAAGAACTGGTCAAGGGTTTTGGATCTCCTTTCCTTCTGCTCTCCAAATGTCTCTAGTACCTTGAGCTGCCTGCAGGGACCTGAAAAGAGGGCAGAATTTGCTATTACTTATAATTCTATGTCTTTTCTTCTGCCTGGTTTTATTTCTAGGAAGTATAGAGGAAGTTTTTAAGCAACCTAATCGATCTTTTGAATGTTCACAGCTGCCTGAACAAGGGTCCAGAATGGCCGGGAAGTTATTGATACCTGATACCCGCAAAGCTCCCACACCATCCCTGGATTCTGTGCTGACTGCTTCTGACTGTCGACTCTTCCTGAAGACATTCGAAATGGTGAGTTGATAACTATGTCTCTGTTTAGTTTTCATGAGACAAGGAAACAAACCCAGCCTAATTTAAAAGATGGATTAAAATAGTCTTCTCGCGGGAACACCGATAGTATGTGTTTTATATGGCTTACTTCTTTGTGAATTCATATAAGAGGAACATCATCTTGCGATTTCTTGAGACCTTCAAGGAAAATATCTTGTTTTAAGAGTGTCTCATTCAGCATAACATGAAGCCTTAGAGGCAAAACCTTTCTGTAGCAAGCGTGCTCCTCACCCTCCTTCCTTAACTGTCCCTTGTCAGGTGCTGAGTTCCCAGCAGATTTGAAGACAATGAATTATTTATACAGGTGGCTGCTGAAAATGAAACACCCTTCGGAAAGGAAGCAAAAACATAAAAATTTAAAGAGTTCGGTGGATTCCTATGTTTGAACATCATGGGGGCCATTCCTTTTTATTTTTTTAAGCCCTGGCTTTCATATTATCCATAAAAGGAGGAGTCTTCAACATGTCTGAACAAACATAAAATTCTCAAAAGTTTTCTAGCCTAAAAAAAAATACGAGAACCATTGAGGCACAAAGGTGAGCCACTTAAAATTACAAATTGCAGAAGCAATTTGTTTAAGCAATTTAAAACTAATTACCCACATTAATTTATTACTATAGATTTCTTTATAAAAAGTGGGCTTTTGAAACTAAAATAAGTAAATGTATCTACCGAGATGTTTTTCAAGGGAGAAATTAATTGTACTTTTCCATATTCTGAAGTCCTTATATCCCCATGTGTGTATCCAGGAATGTGCTTGGTGTCTACACCTGAAGAACCTATGTTTAAAACTGAACTTGCCACTTCCCTACACAAGGAAGACAAATTCACAGTGTCTATAGACAACCTATGTCTCAGATGTCCAAACAAGGAAGAGTCTCTATTATAGTATGAATCTTGCTTGTATGGGTCAGCGGCGGGAAGGATGTGCAGACGGTACTGTCTACAGGGGTGCCATTGGTGCAGGGCACCATCAGGAGATGGGGCCACTAGCAGAGCACACTATCTGCTAGCAGAGGATCCAAGAGGCTAGGCTGTGGCAAAGCACACTGTTGTATATGATGCTTTTGAGATACCCGTGGGAACAAATGAACTGGAGGTATTTGGCACTAAGGTAAACAAGCTATTACTTCTCACAGGCACATCCATGGATGGATCAAGTCTGAGAACCCTCACCCACATCAAGGGAAGTAAGATGCATAGAGACACATGCATGACACCTTTGAGAACTTAGTCCAGGACCTTTGGTACTGTGGTTGATTCCAATACCATGTCTCATTTGCTCAGGTCAAACATTTGAATTCATAATTAAGCTTTATTATTCTTTATATCTCAAATATAATCCTTGAGGAATTCTTACCAGCTTTATTTTTAAAACATGCTCAGGATACAGCTCTCATGGTTTATCTTAGAGTACAGAGTGCTCACAGGGCTCCAGTCAACACACCATGACTTGTCTCTAGCCCCACCCTTCCCCTTTGCAGTTCCTTAGCTCAATGGCACACTTGAAACTATGTCATATGTCACATCTCTGCTTAAAAACCTGTGAGGCTTCCTTTTCCTTCCTGATAAAACTGTTTCTGTCTCCTGCACAGGTTGCCCACCCCAGAGCTGTGTGATGTCTGCTCCTTTTGTATGGATCCCCTCTTCTCAACACTATCTCATAAAATCTGTGACTGATAACTTCACCTTCCCAAGGAGCTGCCTGATCAGGCTAATTAGTACAGCAGCCTGGCTTATACCCTTCCCCATGTCCTTATCTCTATCTTTTTATAAAAAACCCACAAATCAAAGCAAAAACTCCAGCATCCTTCCATTTAGTAAAAACTTTGTGACTTTTTATCATATGCATTTGTTGTTGACTGTCATTTCAGGCAACAGGACGAAGTTGTACAAGACACATGTTGTCTGTTTTTATGCCATGATGAATCTTGGAGAGCTGGAAAATGGGACTCAATGCATATTCTATGAATGAACAAAACATTTCCACAATAAAAAGTAATGCCAATCTCTTAACTTAATATAAAGAAAACAATTGAGACTATCATTTCCAACAAACTTAGCCCATCCTTTTCCACTCTGGTTGCCTGGAGAAAGCTACACATGCTTACATAGCCATGCAGTGGATGCAGGAGACAGAGCTAGCTACACATGTTTACATGGCCATGCAATGGATGCAGGAGACAGAGCTGCGCATGTTTACATGGCCATGCAATGGATGCAGGAGACAAAGCTGCACATGTTTACATGGCCATGCATTAGATTCAGGAGACAGAACTACACATGTTTACATGGCCATGCAATGGATGCAGGAGACAGAACTGCACATGCTTACATGGCCTTGCAATGGATGCAGGAGACAGCACTGCTCAGGTTTACATGGCCATGCAATGGATGCAGGAGACAGAGTTGCACATGTTTACATGGCCATGCAACAGATGCAGGAGACAGAGCTATGCATGTTTACATGGCCTTGCAGTGGATGCAGGAGACAGAGCTGCGCATGTTTACACGGCCTTGCAATAGATGCAGGAGACAGAGTGCACGTTTTAAAACCGAATCTTCTGAGTTTCCATACGCATTTTATGTAGCCTAAGGATTTTCTGAAGATAGTTTGCAATAAAATGGTGACTTGCTCTCCTTCCCCTTACCCCAAGCTAGGCCAGTTAGCTATTCTGATCCACAGATTGGCAAACCTACTTATTACTGGCCTAATTCGACCTGATTGGAGGTCTTTCTGGATGCCAAAATGAAATGTAGTCTCCAATAAGCAGCGTGCACAAGATATACCCCTACCATATGCTTGGACCGTGCCTACTCCTCATGCATATGGATTATTGGGGTGTCCAGTTTCTACATTCATCTATTAAGCATTTCCCATGACATGCCACAGAGTATAAGAATGTACTTTATGTCACATAGGTCTCATTTCAAAAGTTTAACCCTCACAAATGTTTCTTGATGCAATTTATTTTCAGTGGGAAAGAGCCCTTCTGGTCAGCTCTCACTCCTGCACTGGGGATTATGGTGAAGGTTCCTAGCAAGGCTCCCCTGGGTGTCGTGCTATTGCAGCGGCGCTGAGGAGGAGAACATAACTGAGGATGTGAGGCATGCCTGAGTCCTGATTGGCTCTCAGACTCCGACTTTGGCGTTGGGTGATTTCATTCATTCTCAATTCAATTTCCTAAAAAAACAGAGGTGATGCTGTCTCCTCTTGTGCTGAACCTGTCTCCTATGCCTTTTTTGCTTTTGTCAGGAATGCAAGGCTGGCTTGTGGCACCTAAGGGAAGACCTTAAAAACTTTACTCATATGAAGTACTCCTTGACGGGCATGTTTGACCAACTGATCCCAGGTCTCCTGGGGCTCTTCATTTGCTTCTCAGTAGATGACCATGTGGTACCTTTCCTAGGATTCCTTCCTAGGGAGCTCCTTCCTTACTCAAGGATCCATCCATCTTCCCCAGCAGGGTTCACTGCACCCTGGTGATCAAGAAGTGCTGAGTTAGTCATTGAAAATTTTATGACACTTTTCCATGGCTGGAGGAGCGGAAGGACCTCCCGCAACAGCTAAATGCTCTGGACACTCGGGCCTGGAGGTTCTGAGGCATTGACTCAGGTAACTCCATCCTCCAAACCTCTGGCCATGGATTAGCAGTTCCCAGTGTAACTGCAACAGTCATTATTTTCCACATGATCAGTATCTTGACTTTTCTTCTGGCTACTCTGTGAAGTCAGTCCAGCTCCTGAGACGGAGGGGCTTGGGCGTCCCTTGGGAGAATCCTCAGGAAGATTCCTTGCCTGCAGTTCACCTGGCTGACCCTTTGGGAGAATGCGTGAGAGTTCGTACCTTAAAGAAACCACTTTAAGAAGAAAATGTTTATTTTGACTTACTGGGTTGGGGGGGTTCATTTCAAGGTCACGTGGTTTGGTACTCTGTGACCTGTGCTGATAAAGTCAGAGCCTCAGTGTGGAAGAATGTGGTAGAGAAAAAAAAAACAAACAAAAAAACAAAAAAACTTAACTCAGGACAGCCAGGAAGCAAAGGAGAGGCAGGAAGGTGTCAGAGACAAGGTGTCCTTCAAAACGATGCCCCCGGTGACCTACTTTCTCTAATCAGGCTCTGCTTTGCAAAAGTCAGTTCAGCTATGAATTCAACAATAGATTGGTTTACACATGGAGTTGTATATTGGGCTTTCATGGCTCATTCACCTCTCAATAGCACTACCAACCCAGAGAACAGCTGGTCAATTCATGAGCCCTTGGGAGGGCTCCAAATGGTAATAAAACTTCTGGCCAGCCAGGAGAGCATGTTCAAAGTTCTTCAACTTGTTATGTCTGTTGTACTTCTAACAAAATTAGTATTTGTGTTTTTTAAAGGAAGTGATTACCAGTCGGGCAGTAGTGGCACCTGCCTTAGATCCCAGCATTTGGAGGCACTGGTGGTGTAGATCGGAGCATGAGATGTTCCTAAGTGTGTAGACTCCCAGGAGACTGGAGCAGAGCAGGTACATCCTGGATGTACATAGTGCAGAGCCTGTGCCCCTGCTACTGTCACAGAAGGGACTTATCGCAGCAGCATGTATCTCTGTGTCTGGAGCGGGAGACAGGGACACACTAAGCTGAAGCCCCGGATAATTGATTTTGTGCTCAGTTGACAAAACATTTTTTAAAAAACTAATTACTTCAGGTAAGCAATGGAACATCTATTGGAATCCTGACTCAAACTTTCTATACATAGAAACAAAAAGACATTGTGCTGTGTATTCTGCAAGCACAGGCTTTTAATGGTATTGTTGGGGTCTGGCAGCTGGGCCTCTAAGCATTGGATCACAGGTTATATGTCAGGACCAAGATACAGTATGATAGGGCTGGAGAGATGGCTCAAGTGGTTAAGAGCATTGCCTGCTCTTCCAAAGGTCCTGAGTTCAATTCCCAGCAACCACATGGTGGCTCACAACCATCTGTAATGAGGTTTGGTGCCCTCTTCTGGCCTGCAGACATACACACAAACAGAATATTGTATACATAATAAATAAATAAATATTTAAAAAAAGATACAGTATGATATCTTTCTAATTCTTATATTTAAAGTATTTTCATAATACTTGAGAAAAGTAACATTTTAAACATATAATCTTACACACAAATAACATGTTATATTTGTATGAAGTTTTCTTTTGTAATATAACTTTTGTAAAACTTTCTTCAGCACACAGAGGAAAAAATGATTGTGTTTTGGGTGACGCTGCCTTAATTTTTTATGTTTTATAAAGACAATGCTTTTTTCCAACTAAGAACTTTTGAGTTTCCCCAAATTTCTTTCTGACTTTCCCCATGTGGGCTGTAACCAAAACATGGGGTAGAAAGTATTGAAGGAAAAAGTTCAAAACCATGTTGCCTCTTCATTCTCGAATTGGTGTAATTTTCAATGGTGTCACCCATAAATATCGATGTTTTAGGATGCTGAGGTCTGTCTGCCCAGCCCTCAGTTTAGGCTAGACTACAGACTGAGATAATACTCAACCATATTTCACTGAACCCTTAGGAGCTTTTCACAGCTTAGTTTTTGCTTTTCTACAGATGCGTGTAATGGTTCTGTCTGTGATGTGTGTTTGAAAGTTTTGAAGGTTCTTATGGAAGATAAAAACCAAAAGCAAAGCATATGACTCAAGTTTTAATCAAGATAATCTTAAGAATATTTTTAAAAAGCAGAAAGGACACTGTGTTGACAAGTTGATACAAGAACCTTTGTGTTTCAAAAGTTGGGTACTGAAACACTTCTTTTTCATGTTTTATTATTTATTTTAAATTTCATTTTATATTCCAACCACAGTTAGCCCTCCCACCCCTCCTCCCAGACCTTCTCCCACTTTTTCTTCTCTCTTCCCCCGAACCCATTCCCCCATCCATTCCTCCCAAAGCTTAAGGCCTCCCACAGGGAGTCAAGGAAGCTTGGCACATTAAATTGAGGCTGGACTAAGGCCCTCCTCCCTTCATTAAGGCTGAGCATGGCATCCCCCTCCCCTCAATAGGGAATGGTCTCCAAAAAAAAGCTAGCTCATGCACCAGGGATAGATCCTGGTACCACTGCCGGGGATCCCTCAGATAGACAAGCAACACAACTGTCTCCCACAAACAGAGTGCCTAGTTGGTCCCATGGAGGCTCCACAGCTACACTTCTTTCACTGGCCGACTGATAGGCTGACTATTTGGCTAGTGAGAAAGATGATCTAATATTTGTTATTATTCCTTCTTCATATTTTTGTACTGTGGCTGGAGGGAGGTGAGCTGGAGAAACCAGTACCATGGTCAGTGGTAAGGCTGTTTTAAATGTGGGGGTGGGTGTTCCATAAATATTGTTTCTGGCAAGTTCTGCGGCTGTTACTTCCCTCTCCTGTCTGTCAGCATAATGTGTAAAACCTGTTTCCACACATCTCGTCGGAGAGCATTCTGTTCTTTGGATATGCAGCGACTTTTGTCATTTAAAGCTAATTGGTATATTTCAAACCAGCGCAGGTCGCAGCACTTAGAGTGACATGGGATGTGGATAGGATCATGATCCAAAACGCCCTGACCCGTCTGTGCTCACAGATGCCTTTGTCCTTGGGGGATGTCTGAGAGAAGCAGAGACTGGGGGAGAATGTCATCCATCCTGCCCAAAGGATACATCTCAAATCTGCTGGGTGTTGAACACGATCCTGGTTAAAAACTTACACTGCTGGTCAATCCATTTCTGAAATTGAGTTAAAAATTAAGAATCTGATCATTCATTTTTCATTCATTTATGCCTACCAAATAGGATTTTCTTCACCTCTTAATCTTGTAAAGATCTTTACCACACTAATTCCTAGAAACAAGAAAAAAAATAGCCTTGCTTCTCTTCTATGTCCAAATATGCAGAGAATAAGTGTTTTACAGGTGAGAAATGTACATCTCTATCTCATTCAGACTCTGTCTTAGCATTTCTATTGATGTGAAGATACATCATGACTGCAGTAACTCTTCTAAAGGAAAACATGTCATTAGGGCTGTTTTATAGTTTAGAGGTTTAGTCCATTACCATCATGGAGGGAAGCATGGTGGCATGCAGGTAGACATGGTGCTGGGGAAGTTGCTGAGAGTTCTGCATCTTCATCCACAAGCAGCAGAAAGAGACTGTCTGGCACATTGAACATAGCTTAAGCATATGAGCCCTCAAAACTCACCCCAATAGTGACACATGTCCTTTAACAAGGCCACACTTCCTCTAGCAATGTTACACCTCCTAATAGTGCCACTCTCTATGGGTCAAGCATTCAAATATGGGTCTATGGGGAGACATACTTATTCAAACCACCACAAACCCCAATTGCTGTGCAGTCCACAGTCCTGGTGGTATTGGAAGCACAGATGTCACCTTCCATGAGGTTCAGCCAGCCTCCACTCTGTCCTTCTCTAGTCCAGTAAACTCATGGAAGTTATTACCTCAAAACTCAGTCTCTTACCACTTAAAAATGGAAGCAATAGTATAGGGAAGCGTGGATGTCTTTAAGGAGATTACATCCATATTAAGGCAAGAATAATAATAAAAGAATGACCGCAGCTTTAGAGTGCCCTCTCTGATTTACAAGTTCCTACCGTCCCTACTAGGTTTTGCATGTTTGCCTGTTTCATATGCAAAAAAGGTTAGGATGCACCATTTGGAGACTAAAGAGCAAGGGTAGAAGGAGAGATACAGTTTCTTTAAAGAGAGTTATTCATGAGGCAGTGTCCTAGAAACTGCAAGGAAATAATTAATTCTAAATTTTTAATGTGGATTGCAAATTGATGGTTATTAGAATCCTTATTTTCTCCATGAGGAATTTTTTTAATTAAATGCTTCATAATTCAGACATGGTTATCAGAAGCCTAAGTCCAAGCCAGTGAAGGCTCTGTGGTTTGGGGTTTCCTGATATGGTCTTGCTGAGGACTTGCGTGTATAATGAGTACGTGTAAAAAAGTCAAAACCCAATTCCTTAGAGATCCACAAAATATCAAGCAAGGGGCAAAGATAAATGAAACAGATTATTGACAGGAGATAAAAATATTCTTGCTCTTGAATTTTGAGGAAATGAAATACAGAGTGCTTTTAGATGGTGGAGTTTGAGTCAGTGAGGCAGTAATTGGAACAATCTCTTAGAACCATGTTTCTGTCCAAATATTTTGATTAATATTAATCAATCCCTAATTATGAGAAAAATACAATATTTTTCTATTGTCCCTTGACTTGTGAATAAAAAAAAACCCCAATAGTGATTTTTTTGTAACATAGCATTGGCAGAAGCAAAGAGAACAGGGTAATTCCTAAACAGTTACATTTTAGTTAGCGTTCATTCTGCATTATGTGATAAACACTTTCATCTTTTTAAAACAATTTTGGTACATGTTTGTTTATTTATTGTTTACGTGTGTGTGTGTGTGTGTGTGTGTGTGTGTGTGTGTGGTGTGGGGTATGTGTGTGTGTGTGTCTCGTTGCTCAGGTATGAAGACCAGAAGACACATTGCTGGAGTTGGTTCCCTCTCTCTACCAGGTAGGGCCCAAAAGTTAAACAACTCAGGTTGTCAGAACTGGCCGCTGTCTTTACCCTCTGAAACATTTCAGGGACCCAAACACAAGACGAGACACTGAATACAGGAAGTGTCAACACAACTGAGATATTTGTTTTGGTTTGGTTTGGTTTCTTCTAAACAAATTTCTCTGTGTGACAGCCCTGGCTCTCCTGGAATTCACTTTATAGACCAGGCTGACTTCAATCTCACAGAGTTGCCTCTCCCTCCTGAGTGTTGGGATTAAAGGTATGCATCACCAAGCCCAGGCAAACTGCTACTTTTTATGTCTGTTTTATTACACTGTACTTAGATATCTAGAATAAACCTTAAAAATTATAAATCATTTAAAAGAAAACATTGAAAGTAGAATGTAATTCCATTTTTCATCCTACAAATGTATTTTTCCTGCGTTAACAGGGCTGAACTATGGTAGCATTGGCTTAGGAGGAACAAGGAAAACCACACCACACTTTTTTAGAGGAGTCCCCTAACAGGTATCATCCCCGGAGAATAGCTGCCTTTCGGAAACCTGTACAAACACAGCTGTGTTCTTTAATTCACTGCGGATCTCTGCATCTACTTCCACCAGTTTCTGGATGAAGATTCTATGACGACAATTAAGGTGGTCATCAAGTTGATTGCAGGGGAAGGCCAGTTCAGGCTCCCTCTCCACTATTGCTTAGGGGTCTTAGTTGGGGTCATCCTTGTGTATTTCTGGGAATTTTCCTACTGCCAGGTTTCTTGCTAGCCCCACAATGGCTCCCTCAATCAAGATTTCTCTTTCCTTGCTCTCCCTCTCTGTCCTTCCCCCATCGCAACCATACTGTTCCCTCGTGTTCTCCTCCCTCTCCCATTTCCCCCTCCTCTTCCCTTGGAATTTTGTATCTGGAAGGCTTTGTTATGAGTTTCTTTTTTTAAAAAAATATTTATTTATTAAAGATTTTTGTCTCTTCCCCGCCGCCGCCTCCCATTTCCTCCCCCTCCCCCAACCAAGTCCCCCTCCCTCAGCCCAAAAAGCAGTCAGGGTTCCCTGCCCTGTGGGAAGTCCAAGAACCACCCACCTCCATCCAGGTCTAGTAAGGTGAGCATCCAAACTGCCTAGGCTTCCACAAAGCCAGTACGTGCAGTAGGATCAAAAACCCATTGCCATTGTTCTTGAGATCTCAGTAGTCCTCATTGTCCGCTGTGTTCAGCGAATCCGGTTTTATCCCAGGCTTTTTCAGACCCAGGCCAGGTGGCCTTGGTGAGTTCCAGAAAGAACATCCCCATTGACTCAGTGTGTGGGTGCACCCCTCGCAGTTCTGAGTTCCTTGCTCGTGCTCTCTCTCCTTCTGCTCCTGATTTGGACCTTGAGATTTATGTCCGGTGCTCCAATGCGGGACTCTGTATCTGTCTCCTTTCATCGCCTGATGAAGGTTAATATTCAGGAGGATGCCTATATGTTTTTCTTTGGGTTCTCCTTATTTTGCTTCTCTAGGATCACGAATTATAGGCTCAATGTACTTTATTTATGGCTAGAAACCAAATATGAGTGAGTACATCCCATGCTCCTCTTTTTGGGTCTGGCTTACCTCACTCAGGATAGTGTTTTCTATTTCCATCCATTTGCATGCAAAATTCAAGAAGCCCTTGTTTTTTACTGCTGAGTAGTACTCTAACATGTATATATTCCATACTTTCTTCATCCATTCTTCCATTGAAGGGCATCTAGGTTGTTTCCAGGTTCTGGCTATTACAAACAATGCTGCTATGAACATAGTAGAGCATAAACTTTTGTTGTATGATAAGGCCTCTCTTGGGTATATTCCCAAGAGTGGTATTGCTGGGTCCAGGGGTAGGTTGATCCCGAATTTCCTGAGAAACCGCCACACTGCTTTCCAAAGTGGTTGCACAAGTTTGAATTTCCACCAGCAATAGATGAGTATACCCCTTTCTCCACAACCTCTCCAGCAAAGGCTATCATTGGTGTTTTTGATTTTAGCCATTCTGACAGGTGTAAGATGGTATCTTAAAGTTGTCTTGATTTGCATTTCCCTGATCGCTAAGGAAGTTGAGCATGACCTTAAGTGAGTTTCTTTTTCCAGACCTATTTTCACTGATGTTTCCTTTACTCTCTTACTTTCGTTGTTGGTTCATAAATTTTTTTCTTTTAGTTTATTTACTTTTCTATATAGTGTGATGGATTTTAAAAATAATTTCATTACAAAAATCAATTTTTGAAAGCTTTTATTTTGAATTGTTTTATGCTGAGATTTGTTGTTAGAATGTTGATTTGTGCATGTGAGTGTCTGCAGTGTCTGCATTGGCTAGATGATGTTGGATCCCCTAGAGCTGGAGTTATAGGCAACCATCATCTTCATTGCTGATCTGTCACTCCAGCCCCCCCCAATCAACTTAAATGATATTCCATTATTCTTCCAAAGCTTTCATAATCTCTTCCATCCTGTCTGCTTTATTGTTTTCTAATGTATACATTTTCATTTCTAAAAGGTAATTATTACTATTTATTTTAATGCCTTGAACTTAATGTGGTGTTTTGCAGTTTGTATATCAGAAACCACCTTTATAGTTAAATTCCTTCTTTTTTGTGGGGATTTTTTATAGTTATCTGGGTAGTTGTTAGAGAGTATCAAAAAATTTTACTCTCAACCTATTATTTCTTCATAAATAATCTGTCTTTGCTCTCTGGTCATGTTCAACTCTTCTACCTTGTCTGGGACACTTTGAAAAGTTCCTACAGTGTGCATAGGTGCAGAGTTGCTTCTCTCTCACCCGTTCAGAACTTTCTGTGATCCGTGTCTTCACTTACACTGGAGTTTTGTAGCTGTTGTATCTCCCCGAATTCTGCACCCTCTTTTGACATCCTCTTTGAAACGCCCACAGCCAGTCACTGTGGCCTTATGTGGCATGACAAATTTTTCCCAGTGAGACACAAGACACATCTCTACTCACCCCAGAGAGAGAACCCACGGAAGACCAAAGAGATAATTGTACCAAGGCTCATTGGTGACCAAGAGGGTCCTGACTGATGTTACTAATAGGAATGGGAGTGGAGGGTAACTTATGCTAAAGAATAAAAGGCAGATAGCAAGTTATAACATTAATTATGATTAAGATGCTTACTTAGGTTAAATAAGAAGAGGAAACCAGTAAGAAACTGTTCTAATCTGAGACAGCAGAGCTCACACTGAAATACCAGCTTCTGCTTTGATAAACCTGCTTGTTCCTTCCGCCTTTTCTGGAAAGGGTAAAGAAGTGACCACCACTGGTATCCACGTAGAAAGCAAGTTCTGTTTGCTAAAGATAAATTGGTCTTAACTAGAAACCGCAAATCTCAGCTTCTGTACCACTTGCTTAGTTCTGGGTGGTGGGGATCTCCTTTGGGGCAAGGATAAAAAGACCACCATAAGATGACCATGAGGTTATTATGATGCCTAACCCTTATATAAACCATGAAATGTTTCTGATCAGGGCCAGACTTCTTTAAGAAATAGCTGAAGGCTACACTGTGTTCTAATTAAAACATTTTTCCTTTACCTGTTGAGTACTGAGAAGTTCTCATTGGGTAAGGTTGGGTCCCGCCCCCAACAGGTAGAGGCCTCCATGCCAGGCCTTTCTGCTGCTGAAAGGGCTGCTCCAAGCCCTGTGGAGAAGGAGCAGGAAGACAAGTAAGAGAGCTCCCCAGTGGTATTTCAGGCACTTCCGCTTTGAAGGGCTTTCTGGCTCCCTGGTCAACTGACCTCTAGCCCAGACTCTTTTGGAGATAAAGACAAACTCATCAAGGAACCTCCAGGTGAGGTAAACTCTGGGCTAGATCTCAAATGCCAATCTGGCCCACCCCACAGAAGTGTAAGAGGACTCTGGCCATGTCCTAAAGAGGACTTTCTTAGAAAAGCCGCCTGCTTTGTGGAAAGGCTTTCTCAGGAGAGCCTGTCAAAGAGGCCTTGGCCCTTTGGGGAGGCTTTCCTAGAAAGACCATCAGGTTAGTGCCATGTGGCAGACTTTTAATGGGTAGACATAAACAGGTCCGTGTTTCACAGTGATTTCTAGTCCAGCCTAGGCTACAAGTGAGACACTGTCTCAGGCATAAATAATTTCATTCAACTGTTCTATAAATGAGTCTATGCTTTCTTTCTAAAATGCTTTTTGAAAAAAAAATCTTTCCTTTTTTTTAACTATTGGTTGGAAATGCTATAAAAATTCTTACTCAAGAGCCCGAGAACTGTGTGTAATCCTTTAAAAGTCTCTTTCCATCTCCAATAGCACTTGAAGGATTTGTAGGAATATTCATTTTTATCTTTATCTGGTGTCTCTGCTCTTACTGCCTCAATTATTTTTGGTCTTCGTGGTTAAGTTCTATGAGAAGCTTGTTCACCTCACTGTGGTCCCACAGCCCTGTATGTGTAGAAGTTTGTGCACTTGTAATTTTACTCTTGCATGTTTGTAGTCCTGTGGTTTGCACCAATTCTTTACTCAATTTTAGAAACACATTTTGGCTATTAGAACCACATAGATAATATGAATTTAAATTCTATTTCCACAGGGTTTATGGTTAATTTTTTATATTTTAAAAATTCATTCTTTGATATTTTCACAAATCTATAGAGTGTGTTTTGATCACATATATCGGTCATTACTTCCTCCAGCTCTCTTTAGTGCCCCGACCCCATTTCCCTCCTAACTTACATAAGACATGCATAATATCAAACCAGTCAAAAAATTTCATACAAATGGAGGAAGGAGAAAGAGATCCCACTCTTGGTGGAGAGCTCCTGACAGTGGATGGTTGCCTAGGGAGGAAGTCACATGACTGCTGGTAGGCTACCCATGCCTCAGTGGTTGGCCCCATACTGATGCACACAGAGGCAATGCTAATTAAACTCTGTGTTTTCATTTCAAAAAACAGAGCAGGGCCGGGCGGTGGTGGCGCACGCCTTTAATCCCAGCACTTGGGAGGCAGAGGCAGGAGGATCTCTGTGAGTTCGAGGCCAGCCTGGTCTACAAGAGCTAATTCCAGGACAGGAACCAAAAGCCACAAAGAAACCCTGTCTCAAAAAGTCAAAAAAAAAAAAACAGAGCAAAACAAATGGAGACCATACTTCTCTCTTGTTAGAGCTCTACCTGTAACCTATAGCTTATGTCTGGTGAGATATCCCTAATGTAGATGGTATTGTTCCAACAGAGCTTTTGGAACACGACTGTCCACTGAAAGGAAATTCCCCCTCAGGAAGTCTCGGTCCCACCAGAGCCACAGAGCCTCATCCCTCAATGTTTTAATCTAAATTTGGCCTAAAGTCTTGTTGAGTTCAGTTGTTGCTCACAGTTCAGCTTCTTAGGTCCCATCTTTCAAGCATCTACAATTCTCCCTTCTCTTTCTCTCCCCCATTCCCTCTGCTTTCCTCCTCTTCTTCCTCCCTTTTTCTGCCACCGTCTGACATACTAACTCATGATAAAAAAAAACCTATAAAATGTTTAAAATTAAATCTTACCAAGAACACAGAATGAAGCCTTTTTTTTTTAGAATGAAGCCTTTTTTTACTGACTCTGATATGTGTGTCCTCAAACATCAGTTCACTGTGAAAATTTTATGAATTTATAAATTATCGCATCTCTCCTTTTGTAATATATCTAAGTTTTTTACTATTTTTTCTATGACTTGTTCATGTTTTTTATTTGAATACAAGTACTGTGTGAGCAGTGTTCATGTGAATAATCCTTTCCAGACTGCATTCTCTTTGTTTTTGTTTACAACGATGTTGGAGATTTTTAGTATGTTATTGGTCACTTATATATCACCTCTTTGGAAGTAAGTGTTTGAGTATTTTACCTATTTTCATTAAACATATATGTATTTTTGTTGTTAAAACTCAGACATTATTTGCATAGTCAGAGTGAATTCTTTCTGAGACATATGTACAAATATTTTTCTAGTCCTATTTCCTCTACTGACTTTCCTAATCTTTGCTTTGATTACTATTCTCTTTAAAGAAAATTCTTACTTTAAAGAAAGGGAATTTAGCAGCTACAAATTTCACTCAAAATACTTTTGTTTTTCAATTAGTTTAGTTAGCATATACAATGATGTTTCCTTGTGACAATGCCACGGATCTATCATGTCACCTGTTCACTTTGCTCCCCACTATTCTTGTTGGTCCCCAACATCCCAAGAATTTTGATGTCTTGAATTTTAACTACCTTTAAGTTAAAAGTTTCTTATTTCTTGTGCTTTAAACTCAATCTGTCAGCTACCCATACTAGTCAAAATGTTTAACTTCAATGTGTTTTGGGAACCACGTAATTAATAATTTCTAATATTTCAGGATATATGTAAGAGAGAGCCAGTCGTGAATGCCATCACTTGAAATTTCCTGGGTTTTGTTTAATAGGCAGCTTGTTATCTGTTAGCAGTGACTCACATCACAGACAGGGGCAAGAAGTGCGCTTTTGTCATTTGCTGAATAAACATGTTAATTAAGTCAAATTGGTTGGTTATATTCAAGTTTTCTTTATCTTTTGTGATTCTATTGTCTAATTTCTCTGATGATTAGTGAGACATGGGTGTCAGGCTCTAAACTATTGATTTGTATATTTGTTTCTTTTCTTCACCCACAGGTTTTGAGATTTTGCTTTGATCTGTTGTTTATTTTGAGAAAAATCAACCTATTATTGAGAATCTTTCTTCCTGATTTGAATATTTGATTCTCCTATAGTTTCCTAATTATAAAATGAATCTGAATTCTGCTTTGACTGAAAAGCATTGACTCCTCACTTGGTAACTACCTCACAGGGTAACTTAGGCAGGATAGAAGCCTCGAATTTCTGCCTTTTTGTTTGTCTTCTGGCTTTGAGTCAAACATCTATGCAACTCTATATGTAGGCATGTTCTGTTCTAGGAATGGTTGTCTACAAAATGGTTACCATGGGTTCAATTATCATGGGTTTCAGGTAGAGCAAAACCCCTCAGATCACTCCATAATGAGATTACTCCAAACAACCTTATCATTTCTTGGAGGACCAGATTGTCCCCACAGGACATAAGAATCTCCCAGAAGACAGATATCTTGTGAAACCAGGGTTTGGTTGCTTAGTTTTGCAGCCTCTTCTCTGCCCCAATTGCTTCCCCTGTGCCCAGAATCTGTCTGGATTCAATATGAGTGAGATGCTTTATTTCCTCCTCTTCCTAACACTGCCATATTGATTAAATTCCTTTCTGCCTTTTAAATATTATTTCTTCATTCACGGCTGGTGCAAATAGCTGAACCTAAAATTGAGACCCTCTGGAAGAATGCCACCGGGCTAGGACTCCAGTAACAGAGTGCGTTATCAAAACAGCCACCAAACTTGAGACTAGTGCTGAGATCTCGATATTCGCCCATCTTTTACTGTAGACCTATTTGTACCTTTGACTTAAAAATCAGTTTATTTTAAAAAGCATGCATTTGAGGTTTTATTTTTTATCCATTTTGAGTCCCTTTAATTTGCAGCATTTAGTTTATTTATATGATTTTTTGGTTGATATGGCTAGGCTTAAGTCTGCCATCTGGCATTGATTTGTTTCCCATTTCTTCCTTGGTCTTATTTCCTGTCTTCTTTTAGATTATTTTAGTTTTGTTTACTTGTTGGGTTTCTTGTGTTTGTTTTTTGCTTTTTTATATTTTTAAAGCTAAGACTAATTTTTCTTCTTAATATGTTTTTTAGAATTATCCCTTACATTAATATATGAAATAAGTATCACAATACCACGTGTGTGATATGAAGATCTCACCCTACTCTCTGCCTCCTCTTGTCTTATGTGTTATTTTTATCATAGATTTTATTCCTAAACTAATCTATTTTTATTTTAAACATTAAATTGATTTTGTAAACATTTGAGAAAATAAAATGCAATCCCAGTAGTAATCTCCCATATGTACTATACTTTCAAAACTCCTTAATCCTTTCTATAGAACTAAATGTTTTCAATTTTTATAATTTTCTTTTGTATTTCTATAGTATGGATCTGGTAGCAACATAGCTTCTCAACTCTTGCTTAATTGAAATTATATTTTTGCTGCTACCAAGCATTTGGTTCATGATTTAATGTTACCTAGCTAGGAGTTGGAGACAGATGAGAAGAAGCCTCTGTGGTGCTCATTCTTGGCAGCTTCTGAAAATTCCAATTTCTGGCATCAGGCAGCTATGAGCTGATAGCTATGAGCAGCAGTAGGGGCACCCTTTACTGATGCAGTTTGCATGCAACTCTGCATTACTGGGATGCTTAGCTCTAGAATGATAGATTTACAGCTCATTTATAGGCCTAGGAATTGAAGATTTCTCTGCTCTTGACAGCCCTAGTGTGTTCCTGGGACTAAGATTTCCTAGGCTCTTGGCCCTTACAGATTTTTCCAGTGATAAGGGTCTACAGTGTTTTTTCTCAGGCTCTTGATGGCCTTACATCATCCTTCGACCATGGCTTTCTACACTCTCCTGGCTTCTCATTGCTATCACCTGGCCCCATTGCTTTGGCCACTTCTATTTCCTGTTGTCTCTGCCCCAGAAACTGTATAAAGCTCATCACAGGCTTCTCACCACTACCGTGACCTCCACTGCTATTTCTGCTGGGCAGCTGCCCCCTCTGCCTCTTGCCAATGCTGTGTCATCCTCTCTGGGTACCATTGTTACCCCTGTCACCATTGACTCAACAGCTATGGACAGCATATCTATCTATATCTATTGCTGTCTTTCTTGCCATTGCTTCTTGCTTCATGTTATAAGCTCAATTGAATTATAATGGAAAGTAAACTCAGGTGGGGAAAAGACCACTTGAGACATTTTTGGGTATGATAGTATAAAACCCGAGGGCATGAAGCACTATAAGCTATCTCCTGAAATCTTGAAAACTTGGGAGACAGTGATGTGGGATACCCCTCTGTACACTGTGAATACCATTGGTTAATAAAGAAGCTGCTTTGGGACTATTGCAGTGCAGAATAGGGCAAGATGGGAATTCCAAGGAGAGAGAGGAGGAGAGCCTAGGTGGAGTCAGGGAGAAGCCTGTAGCTGCTGTGAGAGAGCAGATGCCTGACACCAGACACCAGATGGAACCTTACTGATAGGCCACAAACACATGGTGATACATAGACTAATAGAAATGGGTTAATTTAATATACAAGAGCTAGCCAATAAGAAGCATGAGCTAATAGGCCAAGCAGTGTTGTAATAATACAGTTTCTGCATGGTTATTTTGGGTCTGGATGGTTGGGAAACAAACGAGCAGTCTCTGCCTATAAGACATCCTGCACAAAGGGGTATTTCCACCAATCATATCAGACTTTCATGAAAATTCACTCCAAATATGACATAATACCAGTCACCATGGCCCTTCTATTAGTCTCCCAGAGAAAACCCCTCCTCCCTTCTACCCAAGGTTGAAATAATTTCATGGTCAGCAAGATTTAAGAGTCTGCCATAAGCCATATGAAATACTTGTTGCTGGGACTAAGCCTTCAAAAGTCAGAATCATGCTTTGGCAGCAAGCAGCTGTGATAGTAGTGTGGCTTGCTCGGGCTCTCCATAGAGTGTACTAAATGACCAGTGATGACCGAGGTTAGTCTGGCTAGATGGTTTACTGAAATTCCTCTGCTCAATGTTTCCAGACCGCAAAGGAAGAGTCTAACAGCTATTTATTAGGAAAGCCAAACTGTCCCAGCTTCCAATATCTTAGTTTATGTAAGATAAGATTAACACCAAAAGGAGTACTTAGAATAAAGATTTATCAGCAACATTCATTGCAACTTTACCATTATATAACGGCATTTTACAGTGTGTAGCTCCTACCCAGTGTAACAATGAGAGATGGATCTCTCTCAACTATTTCAATCTTCCCTTCATCCTTTAAATCCTGAGACTACAGAAAAGCTACTCTTTCCAATGGTTACTGATTGTTTTCAGCTGTGAGAGACCCTGACTTGTTACAAAAGTATCATGGAGCTGGATGCTGTCTGATCAGCTTCATCATGATGGACTTTGAAGCTGGGTGGCCCTCCACACTAGGCATCCAGCTCCTTCGTGGACCCACTGTTGATGTGGTACTTTGTCCTATGAGACTTTTCTTAAAAACTGAGCTGTCCAAACTGATCACCTTTATCGTCTGTCAATCAACTTGGAGAAAACTAAATCTATTATTTGCAAGGAAGCTGAAACAAAGCCCTGTGACTCTGTCTAGAGAACTTCAGATAAGCATGGAAATAAATAAATGGCATTTTTATTCCTCAGATTGGGGATAGAAATAACAGTTTGTAGGTCCAACTAGCCTGGAATACGTTAGACCTGGGCTGGGCAGTGGGAACCCAGAGAAGACCAGGAGCCCCAGAGAAGACCAGGAGCTCAGAGGCTTCATAAAGGTCTTGCCAGAAAATATTTAAGCAAGACAAGGTTCATGGGAAAACTGAGGTCAGAGATTAGAAGTTGTTAATAAGAGGACGAAAGAATTGTGAGTGTATATTTGGGGGAAGAAGGAGAATCCCATAAGCAGTCTGTGAAATGTAAGCACAATCAGATGTAACTGGCTGGGGGTCAGTGTTTTCTATTGGAGGGAGTTGGCAACTGGAAGGGACAGTTAGTTAAGACTGGGTTTCTACCCTAAGGATACTGCCTGGGGTTTCAGAGAAACATCCAGTAGGACACACTGAGGTTGATCATTGGAAGACTGGCTCAGATGATTATGGAGCAGGAATTCTGGTGAGGCCCCCAATGGATAGCTATAATCTGAAGACTCAGTGCTGAGGGTAATGAGGATCAGTCCAGTGGCATTAAGAACCATACAAGTCAATGAAGGGTCTAACTCCCAGACATAGGGTGGGAGCTAAACTGTGATGTTAAAGTTAGGCAGGCACGAAAGGCACGGCCCAGCTTTGGGATAAACAACAACCCACCCTCTGTAATTATTTTCTCCAGGCCCATGATATGGTGTTGTCTTGCCATGGGAGCTTCCCTCCTGGTCCCTTTAGAGCTGTAGTCAGCCTTCTCAGGAAAATTCCTCCACAAGTGCTCCAAACAGTACTTTCCCAGGCTTCTAGGTACTCCTTAAATCAGCCATGCTGATGTCTAAAATACCTTTCTTGACAGCTATAATGGAGGTAAATTATATCCATGGCTATTACTCAATATTGGCCGGCATGCTGGAAAACAGAAAAATAAAGTAGAATGTGTCCTATGGCCACAGGCAGCGTGGCTTGCTTAGAGGATGATGGAAGACCTCTTTTGATTCCAGTGAAGGTATTCAAAGAGAGAGAAAAGAGAGGGGGAGAGGGAGAGACAGAAAAACAGACAGACTGACAGAGACAAAGAGAAAGAGACAGAGACAAAGAAGGGGGAAGACTGTGTCTGGCCTTATTTTTAAAACCTCCAAGTCAACCTCCAGTCACACCCTTCCTTCAGCAAGGCCACACCTCCTAATCATTCGAATCTTTCTTAAGTAGTTTCACTCTCTGATGAAGAAACATTCAAATATGAGCCTCTGGGGTCCATTTTAATTCAAACTACCACAACATGGATAAAACATTGTGTGCGAAGATCCACTCCCGTGATCTCACAAGAAACCGAGTGGGTCTTGCAAACCTGCTTCCTCCCCTGAATCTCTGCAGGAGAGCATGCTACAATCTCACACTATTCAGGATCCAATCTCCTGATGTCTTGGCCTCCATTTCCCCACCCTGCTAGGTGTGGAGCCCTTTGCCTTGCTCTCTCTACTTGCTCTTGCCTCATACAGGAGTCACATTTGGATGTCCCGGATGCATGGAAGACAACGTATTTTCATTCCCTTACAAGTGGACAGTAGGAGCCCCATTCACAGCATATCCCCAAGACCAAGGGTGACTAGCTAAGACCTGGGACATAGAATAATTCTGTGAATGACATTAGCATAATGGGAAGCATACATGGCGGAGGAGCACGATATTCTATAGACGCTGTGATATTCTTAAAATTTTAGAACAGAGCATTACCAAGCCTCATGACATCCTCTTCAGCAAGAAGCCCAAGGAAACCAGTACCTTCTGCCCTTTAACTTAGACTGTCCAAAGCCAGAGTCTTCCAAGGTTACATGGGATCCATTCAGTTTTGATTCTGTAACCAAAACAAAATCCCTGTGTTCCTATGTCCATGCCTTCGACAAGACAAACTCATATATTCTTCTCATGGACTTTTGAACCCCCTCTTACTGGGTTCAGGCTAAAGAAGGCCCCCTCTTCTTATTTTGTCCAGACTTGGTGCACGTTGGGCGTCTGGGACACATGCCCAGTTGCACCACAAGTTTCTCCACAACGACAATCAACACGGTGTGCCTGATTTCAACTGTAAGAAAAACAGAGGCCTCCACTCTCAGGCAAGGCCAGGTTCCTCTTCTGCCCATGTTCCAGTGGGTAGCAGAGCCAGGGCTTGGTCTCCTTACCTTCGTAATAACAATAACCTAATCTCACAGTGTGATCATGAGCTTCTAAAGTGTTCCATATGTTCGTAACCAAATCAAATTAATGAGAGTCTCAGAGAAGAAAACCCTGTGGTACCTACTGGGCCTCAAGTGAGGAAACTGGCATTTCCATTCCCTGTCATGACAGGCTCCTTTTCAGCCACGAGGAAGCAGCTGTTACTGGCAGGAGATGCTGTTCACATGTAAAGGGAGTCCTCAGGAGCCAAGAGTAGTGGCACAGAGCCCATTTTCTCTGTTTCTGATTAAGAGTTAAAGATAGAGAGGTAGCTGACCCACAGTCCCCTAGAATTCCCATCTGACAGAAGCCCTTCTCCAGTGCACTTTACCAACACTAGTGTTCACTACATGCCCAGTTTTCTTGATTCTCTTGGCAAAATGTATGTAATATATGGAGAGCGACTGTAATTCCATAGATGATATCAAAAGTGTCTGCAGCCTTCCCACAGGGCAGGGAATCCGGACTGCTCTTCAGACTCGAGAGGGAGGAGAAATGGAGTAGGGGGAGGGGGAGAGGAGTAGGGGGAGGGGGGGGAGGGGGATGGGGAGAGGAGTGGGAGGAGGGGGAGGGAAATGGGAGGCGGGAGGAGGCAGAAATTTTTTTCAACAACAACAACCAAAAAAAGTGTCTGCAGCCAGGCTATATGTGTGAGGTTCGGTGGAGAACCACATCCATTTAGCTAACAGTTACATATGTTGCCCTGCCTGTTCTTAAGTGCAGCCTTGGGACAGTGAGGCCTCTTACCTTAACCTCCAAGGTAGGGCCAAGAATCATCTAACTGATCCAGCGTTATAACTAAAGGGGTTTTAAAGTGACCAAAGTTTGGAGACTGTTTATAATTTATTTTTGAAAAATAAAAAAAAATTCACATGAAAGCCAGAAGTAAACATTTCTACCACTCTCAGACTATGGATAACATGTTTGAGAACACAGCCCACATGCGGCCAAGACATGGGGTCGACCTGACAGCCTGCCATCTCTGAGGCTCTGTGGTTCTCATTGCTTGTGACATCAGATTGTTGTAGTTGTTTGTCATATATTTCTTGACTAAGGCTAATCTTGCTGAAATAAAAAAAGATCACTTTGCAAGTACTAACCTCGTCATCAAGACTGTTTCTTAAAGAGCAACCCTAAAAAGAGTACCGGATCTATTAGGTTAGAGAGGATTTCAGAACCAAAGGCGATGGTAGACTTCTAGGGGCTGATGTCACCTTAGGGTCCTTGATGGAAAGGACAATACAAAACCTAGTCAATGGGAGGAACAGTAGGAGAGTGGCCTAGAGGGAGCCACAGCTTAAAGGCACCTGGGTCTGCCTTCTCCTAAACCTGGAATCTTCTACCAACCCAAGACCAGAAGATAGGGAGGAGAGGAGAGCTGCTTTATGTTTGGTGAATGAGGTGCAGGCAGGGAGGATACTGGTTCCATGTGATAGCATCAGTTTACACTTCCATAGGACCAGCCACAGGGTCATCATGGGGAATCTCAGCAAAGCTCACTCTGCACTCTGGACAAGTTACTGACTGATATGCACCCGTGAAGGCTCTTCCCTAGGCAGGCTCTCAAGATGAGTCTGTTTACAATTACAGAAGGATCTTACAACCAGGCAGACCCTCCTTTTTACCCAAGGGGCTTCTCTTCAGCTCCTGCATCATATTTAGTAAGAGTGAAATCTCTTGTACTTAATGGGTTTGTAGTTGACCCTTCAAAACGTCAGCCCAGGATCGTCTAGGCTCAAGCTCTTGGCTTCTCGTATTTCTGCCTTAATTTATCTGGTGTGACTAATGGCTTCGGAAGGAAAAGCATCTGACAAGATAAGGCTGAAAATCAAATGTTATCCCACCGTGAGAACCCCAGAGACAAAATGAAAACATTACGATTTCAGCGAGACTGTTCAATGAGTGCAAAACAGTTCTCAAGACAATAACAGCACCTGTCATATAAAGTCACTGCATATCTTCTTACCTCTTACCAGGGAGTAAATCATTCATCTTACAAATGCAGGAACACCTATAAGTTACTAATAACTGAGCATGAATGAAGCAGCCAACCAAAGTTGCAGGAGAGTGTACAGTTAACATGCCTGACTAGCCAAGGGTGCGTCTTGGTACAATCCCATCTTTAATTTTTTTTTCAAATTCAAAGTACAAATTACTTATAAATGGAAATTAATTGATCTTGTGATACTTATCAAGGACATAAGGGCAACAATCCTATAGGGTACTGGAGGATAGCACACGGACAGGGTCCTAGAGAAGTAGGTACTACTCTATAAAACAATGCCCAGCAATGAATTCAAGACCTTCTCAGGTCAGGTCAGCATTTCTCAGTGTGTGCAAGCTGGGTGTGAAGCTGAGTCCTGGTGAAACTATAAACCTTCTGACATTTAAGGAACTCAGTGTGTGCTCTATACTGCCAAGTGCTCAGGATACTGGAATTAGCAAAACAATGATGTCCTCCAGAGTCTTGTGATCTGGAAGTCAGAAACCAATCCACACCTGTGTAGGTGCTGTGGCCTCTGTAGATAGAGGCCTCCTTTCTCTCCATGGAGAAAGGCCATCATTCTAGTGCCTGATTGAGAAAGAGACTTCCAAAAGAGGAAACTTGCCCTGAATCTCAGATGGGTTTTTGTTTGTTTGTATTTTGGTTTTTTGAGGCAGGGTTTCTCTGTAGCTTTGGAGCCTGTCCTGGAACTAGCTCTTATAGACCAGGCTGGTCTCAAACTCACAAAGATCCACCTGCCTTTACCTCCCAAGTGCTGGGATTAAAGGCGTGCACCACCACCACCTGACCTGAATCTCAGATGGACAAGGGCAATTGCCTATTGGAAAAAGAAGACCTAGGCAGGAAGGTAGCTGAGGGAGGGCTGCAGGTAAGGAGCAGGGAACACATAGCAGAAAACCCAAGGAAGCTAAAGCACAGAGGATGGCTTGGGTAGGGCTACCTGTGTTTTTCCTGTTGCTTTTATGCTACTTTGTTTTATGAATATCATCACCAGAAGGCACCTGCCTATTGGTCCTTGAAAGGTTGACATGGAGCCGCCAGTCTTTCCAGTTGTCCCTCTGTCTTATGTGGTGTCAGACCAATCCAGCTTCCCCAAAGAGCTTGAGAAACATCTTCCTTCCTTGTCTCTGTGTGTGCAAAATGGGCTTCATATCCTGAGGACCAGAGCACTCTGCCTTCCATGTCTTTACATGCTAAGTGACTGTAACAGAGAGAACCTTGTGTGAAATATGGATCTTTCCCTGTCTGGTTTGGTTATCTCTCGGTAATTGACCATTTCCATCATGGAGTTAATATAAACCTACATTTTCCAGTTAAAAACATCAGATTTATGGACATGTACTACCTTCCCTTCCTGAAACTAATCTTTGGCACTTTCTCTCTGTCAAATTACTAGTATTGCTACAAAATTCCTAACTTTATTAAGTTCCTTTCTAATGACTTTGCATTATTGGTTTCTCTATTTTCAGTACCGCCTCATCCTTACACACTTGTGTAATCAAAGGTACAATTACACAAGCAGAAACAGGGTAGATCTGATATTGGTGGAGAGCACAGAATTTGCTTAGAAAGATAAGTTTTGAACTCTATGTGACCGCATGGTATCACAGATAATACAGTGTACGTTTCACCATTTCTTTTTAATTTTTTTATTCATCTTATATCCCAAGCACAGTTTACCCTCCCTCTATTCTTCCCAGTCCTCCCCCACCACTTACCCTTCCCCTATATCTACTCCTCCTGTTTCTCTTTTTTAAAAAGGCAAGGCCTCCCAGGGTTATTAACTAAATATGACAAATCAAGTTACAATAAAACTGGGCATAAGCCCTCAAGTCAAAGCTGGATGAGGCAATCCCGTAGGGAAAAAAAAGGTCTCCAAGAATAGGATAAAGAGTCAGAGACATCCCCAACTCCCACTTTTGAAAGTCCCAAAAGAGCACCAAGCTACTTAACCATAACATATGCAGCCCCATCCAGGCTCTGTTATTGTCCTTTCTGTCTCTGTGATCCCTAGGTACCCTGCTTAGTTGATTTTGTAGGCTGTGTTCTCTTCTGGTGACCGTGACCCCTCTGACTCCTGAAATCCTTCCCACCTCTTCTGCAGGGCCACAGAACACACATCTCCTAAAAGTTACAGGCATAGCAACTGGACTCAAGTGCAATGTCAGGGGTGAGCTCTCCCATGGTGAACATAGGGCCCATCCCTTTTCCTAGTTCTTTGTCTAACATGTAGAGTGGCCCAAATATTTCCCACTTCTATACCCATATTGCATATCTCCTATTCCCTTCTCCATCCCTTCCCTCTTTATATCTTTTCTTCCCTTCCCTTTTCATATCTGTTATGGAAGTTTACCCCTAAAATCATATACACACAAGCCAAGCTAAACAGACTTAGCAGATTGTATTTATATATGTAAATATATATGTGTGTGTATATAATAAAAAGAGCATTAATTTGAGAGGGAGTGAGGGGAATATGAGAAGGATTCAAGAGGGCATAAAGAAGGGGGAAAGTAATATGGGAATATTTTAATTTAAAACTTTTAATTAAAAATTTAATTTCAAAATTTAGATTTGAATGAAGACATGCAGTCCTTGTATTTCTGAGTCTGACTTGCTTCATTTAACACAATGGTCTTTTTTAATCTAAACACAAATAGATGGTTACCTGCAGGAACCATTTTTTCCAGAAATGATATGATATGTGCCAGAAATAAACATATGCTTTCAGTGAGTACCAGGACCACAGAGAGCTGAGCACAGCCAGGAAGGAAGAATAAATAAACTGTGTATACTCTGTCTTAACTCAGTCTTTATTGCTTTAAAGAGACACCATGACCAGGGAAACTCTTATAAAGAAAACATTTAATTGGGGTTGTTTGCTTACAATTTCAGGGGTTCAGTGCATTATCATCATGACAGGGAACATGGTGACATGCAGGCAGACATGGTGCTGGAGCTGAGTGCTACATCTTCTAGGCAACAGGAAGTCCACTGACTGTCACTCTGAAAGAAGCTTGGGAAAGAGACCTCAAAGCCCGCCCCCACAGTGACACTCTTCTTCCAACACCTCCTAATAGTGCCACATAGTCTGTGACCAAGAAATTCTATTCCTTACAGTGGTTGCAGCCCAACATTTTAACCAGAAGTGTTTGAAAAGACATACACAAGGTGTTTGTAATCCAGCTAGACATGCTGGAGAGAATTCCTAGGGCTGAGAGCAAGCAAACTGCAGCTTTCAAAGGACAAGGAATAGGTGGGGAGCCAGCACTGAAGGGCTGAGGTGCATGGCAATGGCCAGTTCTGAGACCATGGCAGGTTTCTGAAGTCCTGAACAGGTAGAAGAACAGTTACTGAGTTCCAGTGTCATCATGGTGCAGGAAAACAATCTGTCTGGTAGATTCCATGCATCAAACCTGAAGAAGCTGTTCATTCTAATGAGGAGGTCAACTTAACTCCAGGAGACATATGTTCAATGTAAACGCATAGAAATAAACAGATGTGGGTATACACACCAGGCTCGTTAGCTTGAGATCACAACAGAGCATAGAGCATAGCTGCAGATGAGAAGGAAACTCACCAGTAGCAGGGTGACAATCACAAATGTTGTGCCACAGCTCTAAGTCATCCAGCTCACATTCCATGCAGCGGGCACTGTTAGTCAAAAGGCAGTGGGCAGATAAGCCATCTGTAATTGTACTGTGTGGTGTTAAGACATCTCCAATGAATACAATAGTCATAAAGTTTATCCAAGACATGAAAGAGTTAAACATTCTAAGAGAAACAACAGTATAAATTAACAGGGCACCATAATAAATAACAATTATATGCATTGGTACAGGGAAGGCTATTTGCTAAAATTGTAGTCCCTAATCATAACTGACAAAAAACAAAATAGATCTGGGCACCTAGGAATAAAGAACAGTTTTACCAGAACCAGCTGCCATTGTGCATGTCCAGCATGTACCACCCTACATATAGATGAGACTGGAAGGGTCCACCCCACTCCCTATAGCTGACATCACCTAGAGATTATACTCTTCAATGTAAAACAAGAACAGAGAATGATGAGGGAACCAGAAAGGACTAACAAACTTACCTTTATCTAATGATCCGCCCAACAGTGATCCACAGATGTTCATTGAAAAATCGAGACTATATGATTAAAAAAAAGAAGATCACCTTGAGTTGAAGTAGTTTTCTGAAATGTGTTTTATGGATTAAATGCAGAATCTGAACATAACCCTCCAAGTTAAAATCCCGAGGGAGAACCTTGGGAATGATTGCAGACTTGACAGCAAGGAACTAGCTCCAGGATGGATGGAGAAACGCTCTGGGCACCACACTAGGAAGGAAGTCCACAGACACAAGCAATGAAGAGCTTCAAAGCTGGGTGACAACAGCAGCCTTCCTAATAAACAGATCCAGAGCTCTTACAAAACCCTCATGGAGGAATATAACATGATCCCCAAATAGAGCCAACTGTAGGATACAGTAACCTGCAAAGCCTGCAGAAGGTCACTCAACCACAGGAATAAAGCAAAAATGGTAGTATAATAAAAACAGAACAATGGACTATTAACACACAAATGCCTTTCCAATCAAACGTGAAAACAGATTAGAATAGGCTTTATGCAGTAGTTTATATTCAGTTGTAAAAGAGCCCAAATGGCTCTCAACAGACCTTGCTCTTGCATGAGGGCAAACATCCTGAGCACAACCAGGGAAGGCAGATCCCTGATGGGTGTCACCAGCCACCACCCTCAAGAGCTGAAACTATACAAAAATATGATATTATCTGGGGCACAGTTCAGTTTTACCTCAAATCTGTGCTTTATCCACAGCCTGGCCTTAAAGGAGTATCTAGAGAGAGCAGAGAGAGGCCAGTGTTCTGGTTGTTTTATTTATTACTGTTTCCAGTTATGATTTGAGCATGTTATGAACCTGCTAAAGATGAACAATATGTAATGGGTCTGTTATTTATAAGAATGATTTGAAAATCTCAAGAGAAGCTAGTATCAGGCAAACCAGAAATTGAAAGATCGTGTGGTGAGAGCAGCAGAAGACCAATGGGACTGGTAGAAAGAGTTAGAAGATTTTCTTCAAAGCCATTCTGTGCGAAGCTGTCACCCCATTTAAGTCCACACTCAGGACACCCAGATCTCCTTGCTCTGGCTGTGCCAGATTAAGAGGCAAGTATGATAGTGTAGACATGGTGGCCTCAGGTCTCACGGTCAAGGAGACGTTAACCATATGGAATCATGGCCCTGGCAGAGATAAATCTTGACACTGGAAATTAATTTTGTATAAACCCCAAAGTGCAATTGGGACAAAGAACTGCACAGGAAAGCTTGGCCAAAGAGAAATATCTGACATATGTTCCCCTTGTCAGGTAGCTCTAAAGTCCACAGTGAGTACAATGTAGTACCCAAGGGTTTGGCTTCCTCTGCTTTATACTGTTATAACAGCATAACATAACTTGTATAATCTGTGAGAAAAGAGGGCTAGTTATTGTATAGAAGTTCACAATCTGAGCACAGGCCTCTGGTGAGATGTTTGCTTAGGGTCCTAGTCAGGATATATCTTACAGGGAGACCTGACTACTTGTTTCCTCTTTATACAAAGCCCCCAATGTCACCCAGGGGTGACACATTCATGACTTCACCTAAGATTAACATCTCACAAATTTCCTGGCCCAGAACACCATGAACATAAGAGTTTGTGAATTGAGTTTCCCACACACGAATGCCAGAGAGAAACAAGACTGCTGAAACCCTTCAGAGAAACTACTAGACATCCCCGTCTGTGGATGAAATTGGACTGGAGACTTATGGGATCTCGTAGTGTTGTGTGCAATGTGTGGGAAAAGGGTCCTGGTGGTATGTTACACATTTACCTACTTCATGTGTATGGCATACATGTGGTCAGTGTGCATCTGTGATGGTTAATCTTTGCTGCTAACCTGACTGAATATGGGATAACCTAGGAGTCATCCCCAGCCACGTCTATGTGGTTGTTTCTAGAAATGTTTAACAAAGAAGGGAGCTTTGCTGCATTAGTTGGGTTTTTCTAGAGGAATAGACACAATGGAATGTATATATTTCAAAAGGGATTTGTTAAGTTGGCTTACACAATAAGTTAGGTCCTCCAACAATGTCTGGTTGGACACTGGAGAAGCTGTTAACACGGTAATTTCCGAATCCATGTGGCTGGATCCCTCAGCAGTCCCATTCTGTCATGGAAGGCTTGGTAGGTTTCTAAAAAGCTGTAGGCCTTCAGGTCATGGTGGAATGGTGTGGGAGAATTGTCTGTAATCTGTCAATCATATTTTGAATAAACAGTGATTGGCCAGGCAGTAAGTATAGGTGGGTCAAGCAGACAAGAAATAAGGTGGGGCGATGAGAACAGGAGAATTCTAGGAAGGAGGAAGCCCATTCCTCCCATTCCTGATCAGATCACCGAGAAGCAAGATGTAACCTGCCAGCTGAGAAAGGTACTGAGCCATGTGGCTAACATAGTTAAGAATAAAGGGTTAATATAAGCGATAAGAGCTAATAAGTAGCCTGAGCTAATAGGCCAATCAGTTTATAACCCAATGTAGACTCTACGCGTGATTTTCTTTGGGGCTTGTTGGCTGTGGGTTATCGGGCAGGACAGAAACTCCAACAAGCAGGCCCCTCATGTTACAGTGGAAGGCCAAAGCAGCTGAATACTGATGTCAACAAAAGATGTCAGAAATGTCGACAACAGAAGAGATGCATGTAACAGAAAGAAATGAAAGCAGACAGGTAAAAAGTAGCACCTCTTTTCTCTTAGATGTCATTACATTTGGATCATCTTCAGGAGGTACTATGCACTCAAAGGAGATTCTTCCTCTCTTCTTAACGCCTACACTATGTACGCTCACATACTTACCAAAAAACATACTTCTTAGTTGATCCCAGATCCAATCAAGCTGTTAACCAAGAACAACCACCACCCCGATCTCCACACCACCATTCCATGAGCCGGGGTGCTGAACTGATTAAAGGGATAAAAGGCGAGCCCAGTGCTCTTCTCTCTCTGCTTCCTGACCATGGGGGCAATGTGTCCAGCTGTCTGACATGACTTAGACTCCTGACCTCATGGCTTCCGGCCATGGTGGTCTGCACCCACAAACTATGAGCCAAGACAATCCCTTCCTTCCTTTAGCTGCTTACATCAGATATTCTGTCATGGCAACAAGAAGATTATTTCAGTATCTCCCTGGAATGCTCTTCTGTGTGATGTCCAGCTCTGTGGGATGTGCAGTCATAGCGTCAGGACCCTGCAGTGATGAGCACCAGGCATTCTTCAGACAAATATGCTTTTTAGGTTCACCTGATTCAGTCTTGGAGAAACCTCACATCCCTCCTTCTGCTCAACAGAATCCTGGGTACCACTGCATTCAATTAACTGCAAAGTGATTCTAGGGTGTCTGGGTGGTAAATATGCTCTGGAAACATGTAAAGGGGTGAAGAAATAAATTCTTATTTGAATTATATTTAAATGGTTGAGTTCAGCTTGTCATGTGAATAGCTAGATTCTGCTGTTTCTTTTTTTATGTTTTGATGTTTGATACATGATTATCTAAATAACTAGTTTCTTTAGCAGTGAAGTGAGTTTTTGGTTGAGGAACATGAAATGAGATATAAGATACTAATGTTTCTCAAAATGTTTATTTCCTGCTGAAGAAGTCTCTTTGGCTCTAGAAGAAGAGGATAACTCTGGTCATGGGGTATTGATTCAGGGATGAACTGTTGGCTATGAAAATGGAATCTTCTGGATGGGACAATCTGAAGGAACCGACCTGAGCACAGAAGTGGCTAGAAGATACTGCTACCCTTCAGGGAGCGTATCCATAGCCATCTTGTCACTAAAGGTAGAAACAGTATTCTATTCCAATGTCTGCACAAAACAGTGGGATAGTGGGATTTCAGCCCTGGCGATCAATGGGGTGACAGATGTCACAGCCAGATCGCCCTCCCATCCAATAGTGGGATTTCATACCAGGAAGATCTATGGTTTTAAATACCTCTCTCTCTCTCTCTCTCTCTCTCTCTCTCTCTCTCTCATCTCTCTCTCTCTCTCTCTCTCTCTCTCTCTCTCTCTCTCTCTCTCCCCATAAACATGGTATTTCTTTCCAACACACACACAGACACACACAGCTAAAATAAAGAAACTTGAATTTATAAACTGGTAGAGACTTCAAACACTACCCTGAAAGTCAGGAGGATCACCAAGAATACTTGATGTAACACTGTAACACTAGATAAGAGTGGCTCTATAGAACCTTGTCCCCAGAGCCTGTTTTGGGAGCAACCTGCTTGAGAAGTAGCCCAGTGCTCTGCCCTCCAACCCAGATTACTCCTTGGCTCAGCTGCGAGACTCTGAGTCAACAAGGGGCTGAGTATTGCTCATGTCTGAATTGGATGGTAATAGTGCAGTCATTGAACACAGGGTACATTTGGGTGGCTCCTTTTTTGAAGTTTATGATTGAATTTGAGTTGATTTGGTCATTGAGTACACAGCCTTATCCATATTGCATTAAAAGCACACATTTCTAACTTTGCTTGAAGCCAGTAGATGAATCAGCTCAGTGATTCACAGTCTCTTTATCCGTGAAAGTTTGTCATATCCTGAAAGAATCATACTTGCAGATTGATTAAAACCCCTTTGAAATTTTAAGACATTGTGTTTTGTAAAAATAAAGTTATTGTTTTTCTCTACTCCTTGACCTCAGAAAAACCTGTCCTTCAAAATCTGTCATAACCCTGAGGCAAATATGCTAGAACACTTTCCTGATATTTTCCTGCAGTGTGGCTTGGAGCTGGGCCAGCTGTGGTTGCACTTGAAGATTTTGTGGTTCTTGAATTTAGAAAGTCTCAGCTACATAGCTTATGAACAACAGTTTTCCTAGTCTTATCTTTTTTGTAATGTAGCAGGAATATGACACCAGCTTCCGTGTAAGTACCATGTATGCTGTGGTCCTTCTTCAGGCCCCTGTCCTGAGTTCTGAAACCTCCTGCCAGCAGTGATGAGAACTGCCAGGGCTTAGCCTGCTCAGGAGCAGAGAAGTAAAACTGACATGGCATTAGTCCTGTGTACCTTTGACATGCGTTGTAGCATCTAACAATTTACTCCAGTGGTAACTATTCAAATCTCACTGAAGGACCTCTGTGACAAGAGCCAATGACTTTCTCTCTCTTTGTCTGTATGATTTCATCCCCTCTCATAACCCAAACCATACAATTTCAAGAGAGAAAGGGGGTTCATCCCATTCCCACCAACTCCCCACACACCCTCCCAGCATGCTAGGATGCCCGCTCTGGGTCCCTTTCCCTCTTGAAGGAGTTTGTCTCTTTGTGAGCTTTGCTATGCATGTGCTTGTGTGCGTGTGTGTGTGTGTGTGTGTGTGTGTGTGTGTGTACTTTCACCTTCAATAAAACCTGGTGGAGTACTAAGACCTTCATTTTCTTGCCTTTTTTATTTTTTAAATCACTGAGAAAATGAATCTGTTCATGCAATTCTAGGTAACATCTTCCCGAGAGCATCAAGACCCTGTCTGAAAATTCAAAGTAAAAAGAGTCCTGGGGATATGGCTCTGTGGTGGAGTGCAAGCCTAGTGTTTGTGCAGCCCTGGATTCAATCTGCAGTTCTACAGCAACCATAATGAAACAAACAAACAAACGAAAACCTACAAACAGAGCATCCACAGCCAGTTTGGTCTTCTAATGGGCCATTCTAGCGAGGCGGACACAGCATTCTTTCTTTAGCTGCCTGTGTTTTGCTTTCCATAATAAGATACTCTTAGATTCAATAGAAACGGAAATTCACAGGGAAGAAGGAGGGAAGAGGCTGGAGCAGAAGAGTGAAGGTCCCTGGGGGTGAGGCCAGTACCCAGGCACACTGCCCTTGAAGAAAGTGCTTCTTTAGAACACCAGGGGCTTAAGGAACTCCCACCCATAGCACCCAGGCTTTCTCAGCACGGTGTAATGAACGTAGCTCATTTGGTAGAGTCTGTGCCTAGCAAAACAAAGCCCTAAGTTTTAGCCCTAGGACCAAATACAGTCAGGGATGGTGGTGTTGCCTATAATTCTAGCTCTTACAAGGGAGAGGTGGAAACAGGACAATTATAACTGTGAGGTCAACTGTTGAAACAACTTTGAGGTCAGCCAGGGCTACAGGAGACCTTGTCTCAAAAACAAAACCATAAATAACTGAATAGTTAACTCGGTAAATGGGAGTTTATATTTTAAACTGGGGAAACGGGCATTCATGAATTTCAGTGGTTCTAAATGTAGCAAGATCAATCAATAAAATACTGTTTTACTACTTTTAAAATAACCATTGTTTAGTTATAGGTTGCCACGTGAGGGTAGGGTGATATATATATATATATATATATATATATATATATATATATATACAGACAGACAGACAGACAGAGCGGGGGTAGACAGAAAGACTAAAATGCTCTGAGTTGAGAGACACATAACAGTTCTCTGCATGGCTAAGGGTCTATTCCTTCTTCTGGTTCCAGGCTGAGCTCCTAACCTCTGCTTTGAGCAGAAATGAAACCCCGTGGTAACTTTTCCTCAACCAACCAGACACGGGGCTCTTCAGCTTTATCCTCAGGCAAATGCCCCAGCGCAGGTTCCTCAGTCTGGCCACCCTCCACATCCTGAGAGCCATCAGGCACGTGCTCCCGACAACACTGTATTTCGGTCTTCTCTGTTGCCACATCTGCTGATGCAGAAGCCCTGAATGAAGCTCCTCGCTCTGTCCCCTCACTGCCTTGTTCATTTGCACATTGTTTTCATACATTGTTCACACGCAGCTGGCCACATTGTTCACACAGACCCAGCTGCTGAAGCAAAATTGTGCCTGGGACCACGTGGCTAGCTGTTCATTCCCTATTTCCTCGCTGTTGAGGTGTTGAGAGGAAAGGAAGGAAGAGCGGCCTGAGGAGACGGCTCTGGAGAGAGGTATAGCTCTTGGCCCTATGGACCACCCCAGCCTTTCTACAGCATCAAGAAAGCACTGTCCTGCAATACCCTGGTGGCCGCACTCTCTTGATTCAGTCCATCTGTGTTCTTCACAACACTGAAGATCAAAGTCATGTTGCCAAGTCTGGTAGCCTCATCTTAAGTGGTCTCTAGTCAGCTGCCAGCAGCACCGCAAGTCCCTGTTCCTCCCATGTGGTGACACCTATTTTGACATCTTGGATATAAGCTCACCTTCACGGTGCATGGTTCTTACTGCTATGTTTCTATTTTGACTGGGACCTGTAGTGACTGTCAGGGTCTTCCCTTGCTTGTCGGCACCATACCCCAACTGCCCAGAGCTTCCCCAGTCTCTCCAAGTGCTGCCAAGGATTGTGGCATCACCTCTGGCTAGTCAAAATTCCCAAGAATTTTTGGTAGAGGTTGTATGGCATCTTTTATGAGGCTCTCGGGCAGATCAAACACAGCTGCTGCCCAAAGGGTTACTTCCCTTTTCAGGATTCTACCTCAGTATCTTGTAGCTGCCTAAATTCCTAGCAAGCATTCTGACTTATTCAGTATTCTGACCATAGACAGAAGATGATAGCCTAACTACCTTAGCTCTTCCCTTGTCTCTAGGTGGGTCACCAGAGAAGCTTGTGACCAAGCACCGTTCTTGAGTATTTTGGCTATGACACTTTGAGTAGAGGTATTCTTCCTTTGGGGACATTTCCAAATCTGTTTAACGCTTTCCTGGGTTCTACGGCAATCTTGTCTCTTGGCAACGTCTACCACAGATGACATGTAGCTCACACTGTACAGGGAAGAGGACCTTGCTGGCCCAGGACTAAGGCCATCACAGGTCGTCCAAGACCTTGAGCTATGTTTCTGGCTCCACTAATCCTCTACTCTCTACAGTGGGTGTGCAAAATGCCTGCTTGACACATTCATTTCCTCTTAATTCTTTAGTAAATCCTTTTCCTATCCTAACATACCTTTCAGGACCTAGGTAGGTCCTGTGATAACAACATTCTCAACTGTGTGGAATATTGACAGGCACTTAAGACTCTCCCGTGGACTCTGAGTAGTCTTTCTCTCATTGAAAATCACTCCTTTAAGAAAGACCCATAGGGGCTGGAGAGATGGCTCAGTGGTTAAGAGCACTGACTGCTTTTCCAGAGGACCCAGGTTCAACTCCCAGCACCCACATGTCAGCTCACAACTGTTTGTAACTCCAGTTGCAGGGGACCTGACACCCATGGAAAAACACCAATGTATATAAAATGAAAATAAATAAATTTTTAAAAAGACCCATAAATTCTGGGAAGAAAATTCCAAGCTGACTGCTTGAGCTGCCTTAGTGCCTATGATTGAGCGACGGCTGGGACTCCTGTTTTATTCTTGTTTTTCTATGTTTCTGGATGGTTCTCTGGCATCTGGGATGGGCTGAGCACTGTCCTTCGGGAGAGATGTGGGTAGAGAGGAGTTTTGACACTCTGGACAGTCATGTTAGGACCTTAACGAATGGAACTCCTCTAGCTTGAAGTGCTAGGCTTTCCACTTACGCATTTACCCTGGTATCCATTCCTGTTTCCAAAACAAGCAGTTTATAGACAGAATTCAGTCTGAGCAGCTTGTGTTTCCCAGAAGCCTTGGGGTCCAAATCCAAATAACCAATTCCTATTATCCCTCAGGCTAGCTAGTTTTCTCATTTCTTTCTTTAAATTCTCCTACAATGGTCTTTACAATTTCAACCAGTGTCTGGAGAATCCTGTAGCTTTTTCTTGTTGGAGCCTTTTGTTAAGTTCTCATTACTTGGTGATTTTAAAGTGTGATGGGCCTTTCAAAATCCCTGATGCCGCCGGAAGCTCCTGAATGTTATTTCAGTTTCCTGTGGCTACCAAGAAATTTCTGGTAAACTGAGGTCAGAAACTAAAAGTGCTCCTACCTTCTGTGTCTGTGGTCAGGAGTCTTAGTGTCGGAGGTCATCACTGAAGAGTGTAGAGAAAGCCCAGCCCAATGGGGGGCGTGTTTGCTTCGGGCTAATGTTTATGTATAAATCTGGCGGCCCCGCCGGCCCTTTTGTATTTCCTGCCCATCGCTGGATCCCTGGTGTTGTAAGCTATCCCTTCATTAAATTTTGCTGTTTCATATTAAGCTAGCCTGGTTATTATGCCGCATCAGAAGAGTTATGGGGTCTTTATTTCAGGCAAGCTGGAAAGGAGGGAGGTAGGTACTTTACTGCTTTATAGGCTGTGGTAAGTCTTCCAACAGGTACCCTGTCACCAGGACTACAGCTATCCTGGCCACATCCTGAAGGTGACTCACAGCAGCACCCTCCCTGAAGTTCCCTGTAGGGCTCTCTGGCTAGTCTTCATTAAGCCTGCAGAGATACAGAGCTCCTTATGGGATTTGGTGGATATAGTCTTCATTCTACAAAACCTTCAGAGAGTCAGCTCTAACCTGCTAGGCAATTTCATAAAGTGCAGCCCCACAAAGAAAAACGTTAGCCATGTACTAGGAAAAATGAAAATTCAGTGCATGCATGCAATTTGGCTGACTCTAAAATAGCACGCACTGGTATTTTAGCGGCAATTATTCCTAAGCAATGAAGTACTGGTTGAATCTAGTTTATCTTCACAGACTATTATTTACTTTCTTTCTTTTCTATAATAAACAGAATTTTTACTATAAGAAAATAATGTAAACAGTTAATCCACTAACTGAAACCCATTACACTAGTGTTTTGTTTTTACATTCACACAAATAGCAGCAAACTCTGACTCGTTGCTGCGATGTCAGAGTTTTCTCCTATGCCATCTGAAGGAACAATAGGAACTGTTGCTATTTAGGAGGCTTCAGAGCAGCCTTGTCTTGCAGCTTATCGTCACATTTGAGTTTTACCTTAAGAATGGTATCTCTTTCTTCAGCGCGTAAAAATTTTAAGTTTGAAGGAACTGAGAATTTGAGGCTGTCAGGTTTGTCTGTTGTTTTCTGGAATTGGTGAGTGCTATCGCCTGAAATTTTCCAGCTTGAAAACACAAAGCTGAACCTTGGTAGGAAGAATCGCTCAACCTGAGCTGCCGCACAGCTTTCGTGAGCACTGGGGCTCTGTGTGAAGGATGCCAGAATTTTCTTTCTGGATTCCATATCTTTCCCCTGTTTAGCTTGCTTGCCAGCCTTCCTTCCTTCCTTGCTGCCCCCATCCTGTTTTCTGGGGGCTTGAACTCACTGTGCAACTGAACAGGACTCCATATCCCAGTGTTGCAATTTTAGTGTGCACAGTCATGCCTCATTTTATACAGTGCTGAGTATTCTGCAAAATCCACAGGACTCCATGCATTTTAGGCAAACACTCAACCAAATGAGCCATATCTCCAGACCTTTCTCCTTGCATTTTTTATGCAAAGGTTATTTCTTTGGTTCCATTGTTTTAACAGGATTCTATAGAGGATAGAGATAAGTAGAAGCAATATACATCACAAAATAATCTACAACATGGAGGAAGAAATGGAGGATTGTACCTGTGTAAAAACTGCAGTGGCCAGATGACCTAGGAGAGGAGACAGTGTCAGATCTGCTAAGAGGTAAGACACAAAAGCAGCCATGCTCAGGAAACCGGAAACCCTTGGATAAAAAGACAGAGGTCAAGTACTAGAGTACTCAGCGAGACATAGCACTGGGCCAAAAACTTCTGCGTCATGGTGTCTTCATTTGTGTTGCACAGGACAAGAATGTAAAGTGTTTCACACACGTACAAAGCCCCAAGAAGAGGGCATAGAACTATGTCGCCCCACAGGCTACAGGCCAGGCGATGAGACATCACAGTGACTGCACAATCCCTGCTAACGAAAGGACATGGGACTCATGCTGGTTCCTCCTTTCTTTTTTAAAGTTATAGTCTTCCCTCAATGCCAAATATCTAGAGTTTATGGTTCTGGAAATAATCATGATCTATTCAGTCTGTGTTTTGTCAAGAATGCTGTTCTGCCTTCATGAGAATGATTAGGAACTTTGCATTTGATGAAAGGTTTAAAAGAGTCGCTTCTAAGTGGAATACATTGAATTTGAATAATATGCAGAAGTGGATCTTTGCTCTCAACTGGTGGATGTGATTTGTCAGTACGGTCTTTTAGGTTTTGTGGACATTGTGCCTTCTGTTAAAAGGAGGAAGCTGCACAGAGCCTTTCGAGGCTTCAACAGTTCCTGGGGGAGGGGCTGGGCAGGTGGGTTGAGCTTCAGCCATACTGACCACTATTCCACCGGTCATTACAGATGGATAAACGCTGAGGTCGAGGGGTTCGTGTTGTAGGGGGACTGGGAATGCCTTAGCCTAGTGAACGGCATCCGGACATTTCCTAATCTAACCCTTCCTGAAGCTGCACTGACCTGTGGTGACCTTCCTTGGCTTCTGAGAGCTGAGGTCATGACTGAAGAACATAGCTGTATGCACACAGAAAATGGAGAATCTTCATAAAGTGTATATTAGAAACGCATGGTTCCTACTCTCTGCTCTGCCTCTCTGTCCTTTGCCTTGTATTCATGTCTACTTTGGGAATATGAGCAGGTTTATCACACAATAATTATTTTTGCTTTGTTTTAATTTGGCAAAATGTGGATTTCTTGCAAAGTTCCTTGAAAGACTACTAAGACAAGAATAAAAATCCACCGATCTCTTTTGGGTAGTTTTGTTTGGTTCTGTTCGCTTGTTTACTTCCTTCTTGAATATTTTTAAACTATTCCTGGAAAAAAAAATCTATTTAATTTCTTAGAATGCTCGTGGTGGCTCCTTTCTGAGATTCATTGAATCGGAGAGAAAAAATGCATTATTTGTTATCATGTCTGATGGCAAAACTGTCTACACACATAGTACCTAGAGGCTGCCACTGGTCCTCATGGCTTGGAGAGACTTGGTTCCTGAGCTTCATGGTCAATAGCATCACACCCGTGATAGATGCTCAGCATCTTGCATCAACTTCCCTAACCTCCTGTTGCCACCAGCTTTTCTATGATGAAGATGGCATCACTCACTTCTTCAGAGCTTGAACTCTTGTTGTCTTCCTGCCCAATTTGTCAGTGTAAAAGGTAAGAAGTTAACAGTTAAAGATGAGCTACACAAAATCTAGACACCATCTCTGGACACACACTGTGCTATCTACAGAATAACAGTCGGGCCACCCCAGGGTTAGGCCTATCTCCTCATCCGAGGTCAAGGATACAAAGTTGTAGGGCTTGACCTATTGCAGAAGAGCCGCCTGGGGAATGGACCTCACTAACCCCATCCGCTGGGCTCCATGTCCATGCAACAACTTTGCAAACTCCCTTCCCTCCTGAAAATATTTCTTATCTCAGAACATCTGTTCCAGTTAAAAATAACTGCTCTGGTTCACTGGCAGGAATGTTAATTTGAGCCAGTGTGTTAATACAGATATCAGCATTGATGGCTGCCAGATGTGAGGGAGCAGCCCCAAGCTGTTGTGTGCTGGGCGATGCTCTCATTGTTCCCAGTCCTACTAACTACTGGGATCACTGGGGCAGCATCTTGTAGAGACAGAAAAAGGTCACTTTGTTAGGTTAAAGAATGTGTCGATTCAAGAGCCTGTTGTCAGAGCTCCAGTCATTTGGAAGAAATTGGGCAACGGGCTGTGTGTCTTGTTCCTCATTTTCTCACTGTGAATTTTCTATGAAGGACTCTGAAAACGATACTGTTGTATCCTCTCTGGGCATTTCCATCCATGGGAACCAGGCATGCTGAGAACTGCTGCATTCCAGATAAGGTGGCAGACAGTGCCATGGGAAGATCTTCTCAGACCTGGGCACAGAAGCCTGCCTGAGTGGTGCACAGAACTTCAGAGGTTCCAGTCCCCAGGCAGTGTGGGCCTCATTCCTGTGCTTTGTGGTATCTGGGGTGGTACAGGCCATAGCTTGAATCCAACCTCTTCCAGGACGCTGTGTGGACACGTTCTCACAGACTTGCAGAATCTTGATGTTAGTGCTGTCACACCAGATCCACAGTTACGGCAGAAAAAAAAGACAGACCCTTCAGACCACACTGGATACAGAGTAGCAAGTTTTCTTTCTAGTATGTGAGGATTTCGCCTATAATTTCTTCTGCGAAAACTCTGTATACTAATCACACTTCCCACTAGCAAGGTTGGCGGCTGAGCAGATGTAGTGACCCCTTACAATGTGCAGAGAATAGACCCAACCTCTGGATGACCCAGCTCCGGAGCAAGTCCCTTTCCAGCCTCCAGAACACGGAGGGCTTTGCTCATTTTCATTCTCTGCCAGCTCCTCCTGACAACAGTCTGAGAAGTACACCCCCAACACCACTTCTACAGTACCCCGTGTGGCAGGTAGCTCTACAGTACCCCATGTGGCAGGTAGCTCTACAGTACCCCATGTGGCAGGTAGCTCTACAGTACCCCCTGTGGCAGGTAGCTCTACAGTACCCCGTGTGGCAGGTAGCTCTACAGTACCCCGTGTGGCAGGTAGCTACGAGCTGAGGGGGTCTCAAAAGGCAGGTCAAGTTCATTGTCTGTTGTTTTCATCAGCCTCGTGCCCACCAGAGAGCAAGCATGCAGTCCATAGTAAACAAGTCCACCCATTCACATGTACCCTGCCAGAGTCTCACCTTCACCACAGGGACAGCATTGGCCCTCACCCTAGAAAATGTCAGGGAGGTGGTCCCTAAAACAGAAGTTTCACTTCTCTGAGTTCTACTAACCAGGACAGTGGACCTGTGGGGACACAGTGAACAGTACATGTAAATGTGACTAAAGAAAGTCTAGGAAAAAATCTATGAGAAATGATGGCATCATCAAAACTGATCAGACGAAACTGAGAGTAAAATAAAAAGAACAGGAGTTAAGGGAGTGGAAGGTTCTTGAATACACTCAGAATACAGCACACAGTGTCTCAGAGAAGCCATTAGTTAACACAAGAGACTACAGTGGGGTTTGAATGAAGATAAGAGGATAAATACATGAGCAGAGGCAGGGAGAAACTTGGAGACTGGTGTCAGAAATTGTGCGTGACCCCAGTGTCCCCTGTCAGGCAAGAGACAGTGTGCGCAGGAGGTAATCATCTACATATAAAAGGAATGGTCCAGAGTTCCAAAGCACACACGGATAACCAGAAGATGAGTTAAAGTGTCTGTTTGACAAAATTAAGCATGATAAAGTCAAAAACGTGCAGGTGTGTCTAATGTTGACACTGTGAAATTGCTGTCATCTACAAAGCTCATGCTTGACGTCCATACAATGGAATTACCAAAACCACACACACACAAACACACACACACACACACACACATAATTTTTGAAGTAAGTTTACAATTTTGTATGGGGCACATTCATACCCATCCTGGGCTATGTGTAGCCTGTGGGGTTATACGTTAGACACAGTGGTGTCTTAAAAGAAATGAACACATAACTCTCTATAAAGTCCAAAGGAGCCAGTCACCTAGAAGGGCAATTCAGATCAACATTCTGGGTCTAATTATCCCAGGACAACTTAGCTAGTTACTTGGGTATGTTAGATACTTTGTGTCACTGCGACAACTTTAAGAAGAAAGGATTCCTTTTGCTCACTGTTTCAAAGGGCTCAGGTTATGGATGATTTTTCCAGTGTGTGTTTGACCAGACACCATACAAATAGAAGAAAAGCATATTGGGAACAATTCTTTATTTCTTGACAGACAGAAAACGAAGTATGACAGGAAAAAGCCAAAAATGATATTACCCCAACAACCTGCCCCAGTGACCTACTTCCTACAAGAGAGCTCTGCAAAAGTTTGCACAGCCTTCAAGAACAGTGACACCAGCTGGGGACCAAATGTTGCAAACATGAGCCTCTGGGGATATTACACATTCAAATCATAGCATCGGGAAAAATGATAAGCTTCCAAGTTATCTTCATTATGAATGAAATATTGATTCCTAAATAAAGAATGAAACACAGCTACACATTGTTTTCGTTCAGTTAATAATGAGGCAGTGGTTTTCAATGTTTGTCAATTCTAATATTAACAAGTCCTGTTTTTCTAACATGGCACCACAGACCCAAGTTCCTAAAGGGTGTAACTGTTTTCATAGCAACACTCTGAAACTGTTTTTTTTTTCCTACTGTGTGAATATTTGCTCAGAAACAGAATCAGACAAAGAGCAACCAATCCAGAAGGAGTGGGTGGAATTGACCATCCTGGGGGTCTATGGCAGCAACAGCTTCAGCCCTACTCTGGGCTGCTCACTACCATTCTGATTTAGTGTCATGGTGACCTGTCTTGGTTAATGTCCCTCAAGGACGGCACTGATGAAGTGCTGTTGTTTTTATTATGCCACAAATCGAAGATACACGTGGGAAATAGAGGGTGGGGGTGAGAGAACACACAGGAGCCAGCCATCAGCTAATGTGGAAGCTAAATGGTCAACCCAGGGAAAGGCAAGTGTGTCTTTCTCGTTGGAACAGAATTGTTCGGCTCCCATAAACTTGGTCCTGCCTGTGGAAAGTACACATAGGGCAACTCCACTGTTCTGTATGGGTTTAGAGACTGTCTCATCCAAAGACTAAAGAGAAGGAACTAGTTGAGGAAAACCTAACACTAGTTAGGTTCTAATGGTAAACTTCAAATGAAAACCAGGATTTTAGAGAGTCTGTATCTACCACTGTGGTACGGAAGCTTCCTACTGGAGAGAAATTGATGAAGATGTTAAAAATTCAATATTTTGATATTGTAAAATTAAAATCATTCTTAACACTTGAAAAATCAACACAGTTCAAATAAACATTTTTTTTCATATGACTGGAAGACATCACCAAACTGTACAAGCATAGATCACTGAAAATGCAGTTGGTCTAGGGGCTTACGGCAGGAAAGAGACCTGCAATGATACAGAGTCAGCAGGCACACAGCAACGACAGATAGGGTGGGACTGTCTGTTAAATTTGATTATATTTCTAAAAATATGGTATTTATTTGGGTGTTTAATGAGATTCTTGATGCTTTTACATTTTAAATTAATATATATCTTAAAACCTCAGTTTCTATTTCTTTACACAGGAATGAATAATATCATGATGCACAGACATGGAATTTCTTTAGAGTCCTAATAAATTCAAGAGCCGTCAAGCAGCATGTAGAGCTTCAGCTTCTCTGAACAGTGGAGAAAGTTCCAATAGCACTAGTCAACTATTATTTATTATTATGTTGGAACAAGACAAAGCAAAGAAAATCAAAGACTAGGCCTGGGGAGGGGAGGGATAAGGCAGTCTTTCCTGCAGATACTGTGTTTAGGTGTTAACCCTCGACAACCAAAAGAGAAGTTTCAATTAAGTCTACAAAATGGTTGCATGTTCCACAATAATATCCATCCATCCAAAAATTGAAACCACTCCTTCAGATAGTGAAAGGAAATGTTGGTCTTACCGACCCAATGGAGGAAACCTGGGGAGGTATGGGAAAGACCAGTGAGGGCAAATATGAGCACGTTACAAAGATGTGTAGAAATGAAAATGCCATGATAAAATGAATTCTTTTTCACAAGAAAATAATAAACACATGTAAAACTATAAAAGACATAGGAAAGCACACAAGCACACTTTTTTTTTCTGAAGAAACTGAGCGTAGTGGGAGATTTAACAAGGCAGCCTGGTGGACCTTAAAGCATGAAGCAATCCAAGTAAGGAACTATAAGAACTCACCGCCATGCAATCACGTGTGAGAAACCCACAGGCATGAACATGAAGCACCACTTCAGAGCTCAAGAAACACAGAGTGGCAGACAAGGTGAAAGTCTGCAGCTGGGACAGCCTTCTTCCCATCAGGCTGTGTTCCTGAGGGATGAGGGTGACGCTTCCCTAGGGAGGAGGCCGTTCCTGTGGACAGTGCAGTAAGGTTGCCACCTAAGTCATGAGCACTCAGCTGTGGCTTTGTAAAATTTATTTTCACCTACACATTTTTTAAATGAAGAAAAATCATGATTTTTACAGTGATATGAAGTGGTGTGTGTGTGTGTGTGTGTGTGTGTGTGTGTGTGTGTGTGTGGTGGGTGTGCCAGGAGGAGAGACTGGAGGTTTGTGTGTACTATTCTCCAGAACTCACAGAGGAAAGAAAATTACTCCAGAGTTGGTCTCAACATCACTATCAACAATCTGAAGGCCATCAGCTTCCCAGTCATGTGTCAGCTGGGCTGGTAACTCAAGGACTATGGTCCAGTGAGCTCACAAGATATAAATACTGCAGGAAAGACAGAATTATTCAACTGAAATGGCAAAGAAACCAAAGAAAATGAAAGCAGGAACTCTAAAAAGTGAGCATCTCTATTTAGCAGTAATGAGAAGTTGCCCATTCATCTTAAAGAACTTCTACCATTGAGTAAGGCACCAAGCGTTTGTTCTCACAGAGGATAACAAACATTAGTGCTGTTCAGTGTGTCTCTAACACAAGTCCAGAACTGAACTGTAGTTGGCTCGTTTTCTGAAAGCTGGGGAGATCCAGAGAGGGTTGCAGATACTATGGAGGGCACTCACGGGGCTAATTTTCTGTGCTGTATCTTTTGTGAGTCAACAGACCATCTGGGGCTCACCCATCCCTCGGTTGATCAGATCAGAAGACCAAGATGTCCCTAACCAAGGTTTCCATTAGGGCAATGAGGCAATATCAGGTAGTATCTGGGTACTATTGCAGACAACATGTCTGTAATGAAGGCCCTGCGTTAATTCTCAAAGTTTCCTGTGGAGGATGCTAAATCAGCACCTTAAACTCAGGAATTGCTAAGGTTCTATCCCCTAATAACTATCCTCTGTCACTGTCCCCACCTCCACAGTATAGGATAATAACTCTGAAGAAAATTACCACGCGAATTCACTCTGGAACACAGATGTCCCTACCTGACAGAAGGTAAAGCCCATGTCAATGCTCCAGTCAGGAGTATGTGGAATCACGTATCTTAGATCCATATGTCAGGTCGCCTTCTCTCCCTGGCTAGGTGTGCACCCAACCAGGGACAGCAGATCCCAGGTGTGAGGTTGAAACATACACACAACAAGCGTGTGTCTGCTGATGTGATGAAGAGGTCATTGTACCCCATGAATTGGTATGACCATCCAGGTGCACATACTACACACAGGGGAAAAGAGGATCTCACATACCACAGAGTTCTCAGTTACACATGCAGGTGTGAGCAGAAAGGATGGCTCCTATGAAAAAGAAACATGGGCAGAGCATGGTAGGCAGGAGAGGATGCATCCTTGGTAGATTTGTGTCACTGAGCCTATGGCAACTTTTCTTCCCCTGTAGATGACATCCTGCTGAATGAGATCAGGCAGCTGCCACTAAGAATCAAAGAACCCAGGTGCATGAATGTATTGCCCCATGGCCCCCGATATGTCCCTGGGAAGTCTTGAGTCACTGGGGCACTTATGAGTTTCCTGGACTCTGAGGATCAACTGTTGAGATAATATCTATATATAGCCAAGAAGTGAGAGGAGGAAGCATTACTCTGAGGGAGAAGCAAGTGCTGAGCTTCCATATGACCCACCCACCATGTGAAAATTGAATCTACTTGCAGTATGTCACCAGGACATGAGTCAAGAGCAGACGAGTGGGGGCCTCCTTCTTTAAGGAGCGCAGTAAACCATCACATGTCATATCGTCTCCCCATTCATTGTGGCCCTGATTCCAGCCGGGAGGTCTGCAGCTTCCCTGAATCCACAACCATGAAAGCAGAAAGGTAGACTAGTACTCACCTCTCACAAGCTGCTACAGCCCACTTTCCATTCATGGTGTATCATGATATCGATTAATAGAGCGAAAATGCATGGTATTGCCACACACGAGATAAGCATCTTCATCTATTTGTGGTGTGTTTCTCCAGATTGGGAACTCACAATTCAGGGAGCAGCAACCCCAGTTAATATAATACAAACGTTTAGCAGTATTTGCTATCAGAGTTAAGGAAGATTTTAAAGAGCATTTCATCATTTCAGAATAAAGAATAACGTTGCCTGTGAACGAAAACTCAGTTTGCTCTGGCTCGGCATGAATCTCACAAAGCTAATTTCCCTCTTTTCCTATGAGTGACTCTCACGGTGTCAGCAGCAATACTTAACTGTTAATATATGTTGCTAAAGAGCTACAAGTAAGACGTCTACACTGAGCTTCAGGACTATCGGAAATGTCACTTCCAATTTTAATTTATCTGGATTAGCCTTACATAAGGCAGCGGTAACAGCCTGGTCTTTAATGGATTGTTTTGTCTTTCTGGCAGTCTCTGCCCCCACGACCGACGGAGGATGATGCATGGAACTCCATGTGGTTCGGCAGGGCCAAAGGCTGACTCTCCTGAGCTTGCTGATCATCCAGCCACAAGGTCAAGGCATTATTTTCCCTTTGAATCACTAGCTATGACCATGGCGGTCAGACCTCAGAGATGCTGAAATTCGTATTTCATCTAAAACTAAAATGAAATCTGTATCTCTTTCTGCTTTATTCTGTTGTAAATTTTGCCTTTATTAGATCTGTGGTTGCCTGTGTGGCTTTGAGAAAGGTCACTCTCTGTTCCTACCCTTCACTGTCCAAATAAAAAACAATCTAGAAATAAGTTGGAGGAGAAATGCATTATGATATGTTTACAAGGTTAGGAAATAAAAACAACCTTGGGTTGTATGTCAACCATTAAATAAAAACTGAACACTGGTGGACACATTGAAGATAACCAAGTATCACTAATTCAGATTTTGTCCTAAAATACCTGCATAAGAATAGCTCTTGTGAAGTTAATCATTTCACATTTATATTCCTCATGATCTGAAGTTAAAGGCCCTTATGTCTAATCTTGACATGATCATTATGTTCTCGGTAGCACAATGATCCTTTATATATGAAAGAATATTTTAAAGGCAAGAGGAGTAGAAAAGAAAGATATCTGAAGCTGTTAAACTGTGTGAGGGTTTCCCTGACAATGACACATCCTTAAGAAAGGTATTCATACTGAGCTTCATATGGGAAATCGGCTAAAAGATCTCAAGGAAAGCTAGGGTCCATCTCACTATCTCTGTGCCTCCCTGGCATAGATTCTGAGCATCCTGACCTTCCAGAAGCATCTCCACTAAAAGGGAAAACAAAACGGCAAAAATAAGAACAGTATGAGTGTGTATCATGGCATCTGACTCACTTCCATCACAGAGATGTAAATCGGCAACAAGCTTTTCTGAGACCCCAGTTTCGTCTCCCAGCAGAACCCAGGCTCTCTGAAATTCTTCGATCCCTCACTCCCTCCCAGGCCAGAAGGCCTATGTAGGCATGACATCGTCATCAGAGCTGCTGTGAAGGCTGTTAGGGAACTAATGGATAGCTCCTGCTGTAATGCTGGCCCCCCATTGGGTACCTGTATTGGTGCTAGGAAGGATGGGTTGTATAATGAAGAACACGCAGACTGTCAGGCACACCAGCGGCTTGGCTTTGGCAGCTCCTTAAGTCTCTAGGACTACCCCTTGTAACTCTGGTGTTCTTATGAGGACTTGGAAATGAGCTCCAACAATTGAGCTCAGATGGACAATTTAGTTGATTTTTTTTATTACTAATTTCCACAAAGCACTTTTAAAAATAATAAGATCACTGGTCACTCATTCTTCCTATAATGTTACGATGTGAATCAGCACCCACATTTCCCAAATAAGCCTGGGGGAGCTTCCTGCAGCTTGGGAAGGGCCTACCTGTTGGACCAGCCACATGCTCAATGAAGAGCTGCATATCTCTAAGTATGGGACCTGCAGGTGAGCCATGGCTGGTCCTTCACATCACCCAGCCATGCCCTGAACCACCATGCACTGGCCATCCTGACTGCTCCTCCAATCAGCCAGGGCCTGGGGCCAGTACTAACACTGGGATAGATTTCTACAAAACCTTTAATAATTAGCTTTATTTGTTTATTTTTTCATTTCATTTAGTGTCTTTATAAATTACCCTCAGAAATTCTAAAGAGCACAGCAAATGAAATTATACAGAGGGCAGAGGACAGGGAAATCGGGTTTCCCAGAAACCTAGAGAATTAATTGAATTTAGCTATTTACCAGTTAAATGCCGAAGGTCTTGATGATTAGGAAGATGAACGGCATTGTCAAAGGCCCTGGTGGCTGTGCTGCAGCAGGAGAATCAGGGTGGGAAGCCCACCTGGGCTGCCTGACAATTCCCAGCTCAGTAGCTGTTTAGGAAATGTGTCCAATGGCCCATGAGGAATCAGCAGGACCACCAAGGGTTTAACGACCTAGTCTTGCCCTTTCTTGGTCTCTGCATACAGATCAGGTCTTAGGGTCTCAAAGGGACATGTGCTCTGCCTTCACCCCAGTTATTCACACTTTCCTCGAGAATGTTTCTGGTTTTCTTTGTAACCTATGATGCAAGCTTTGCCCTTCCCCTCTTCCTAGATTCTTCGTGGATTCATCCAGACCAGTTCTGCATGTGGAGTACCCTGCAGTCATAGCCCCCCCCCCCTTCCTGTCTGTTTGCCACCTCAAAGCACAGACGCCCATGCAGTGTGGTGCTCTAGACAGCTTGGTCCTACAGCCCTACTATTGATTCTTTCTCATCTTACAGTGTAAATAGTTATCCAAAACAGGATTCAGATCGTGCCGCTGAGTCTCTTAACCATCTCCATATGACAGGGAAGGAAGCAGAAGGCGCTCATTCACGCACCTCTCCAACCCCTGAAGGCTGGGTTCTATACCAGCCACTTCTCTATATTTTTCAAGCTGATTCAGACCAACCAAGCTATTCATCCCACAACCAGCACACAGCCTGTGTTCTTAGAGGATTCTTGCCTTTCCTTTGCCAAGATGCTTCTTCCATTTTGAGGTCCTCATTCTGGGCATTATCTCATTCTGAGAGACTTCTATGGCGATTCTGCTGGATGAAAGGTCTGTTGTGAGCATTTAACTTATTGCCTGTTTTAATCTCTGGGATGGCTTTGCTCACAGCCAATGACCACCTTCTTGACCACACACTCTTGCTGCCAGTTTCCATGGTCCATGGAAGCTTTATTCAGAGAAGAAGATGTTGAAGGTCATGACCTCGAAGTTCTCAGTGTACACAATGGAGGCTTGGCCAGACGTGTTAGACAGAAAGTCAGAGAACAGGGAGGCAGAAGATGATAATGAGAATACAAAACAGGGTTTTCTTCCCCAGGTATGAGCTCTCACAGAGGCTCATGCAGAAAGGATTGGCTGGCGTCCCCATAACCAGCCCACACATGGCTGTTCATTATGTACTGCTCACATGCCAGTCAGGAATAAGGCTCATCCAGGGACCCCTCAGGTGACTGTCGTATGACTGCAGCTCCTATAATGTTTTTTTTTCTTTTCTAAACTTCCGCAGCTGACCCTGTTGAGAGAACAGACTCTATCCTTGCATTTCTGTCCACTGAATCTATAGAAATGAGGCATGCACATTTCAAGATTCTTTTCCTCAGTGGTCTGGTTTTTACCTTAGTTAAAGTGAAATGAAGTCTTCATCAGTCTCCAGGTGACCTAGAGATCTGGACACATCCGACAGAAGCAAAGGAAGACAGGCCATCACCATTGGCAAACTCGCAGTAGCTGTACTGAGAGTCAACCGAGAGAGTGGTTTGCGTTCCTTGTAAATACTCTCCAGGGTTGCAGATCCACAATTCATGCTGCTGGGTTTTGAATGAAAAGAGCCCCCACAGGCTTACAGGCTCTGGCACCAGTGGGAGGTGTGACCTTGTTGGAGGAAGTATGTCTCTGGGGGTGGGCTTTGGGGTTTCAGAAGCCCAAGCTAGTCCCTGGGTCTTACTCTCTTCCTGCTGCCTGAGGATTGAATCCAGACCTAGAACTCATGTTGTGGGAACTCCTTCAGCCCGCTTGGATGTGGTCTCTTATACTATAAAATGCAACCATAAAACTTGCGTGTTCTCTCTCTCTCTCTCTCTCTCTCTCTCTCTCTCTCTCGCTGCTCTGCTGGATTCAGTTCCTGTTCCCTATTCATGCAGAGGACTGTGATCTGTGTGTCTAATCCTTTATTATATCAAATCTGAGCTATCATAGGACTACTTGATAGCGTTCATCTTCAAACTCCCACTACCTCTGCAGCACCATGTCTGCCTGCATGCTGCCATGCTTCCTGCCACGATGATAATGAACTAAACCTCTGAACAGTAAGTCAGGTCCAACTAAATGTTTTCCTTTATAAGGGTTGCTGTGGTCATGGTGACTCTTCACAACAATAAAACCCTAACTAACACCTCTGCATACATGTGCACGGGCGTCTTTGTATACTGTGTGTATAAAACGTATACATTACTTTTCGGATTGGCCATATGGATGCACAAAAAGGCTAATCATGTGAAAGTTGAGCAAGACATACCAATTTCTGAAATGTGTCACCAGTCACAGGTTCATATCTCTGTGACTTGTTCCAAAACCCCCCATGTTTATAGATACAGATAGTAAAGACATTTTCTTGTAGACTAAATTCACAATGACTAGAAGCCGGATGGAAACACTGAATTCTAGTTTAGGATCTTCACCCTGGGGCACTTCCCCTGGATGTGGCCTAGTTCCTGGTGAATTGATCATCCAGTCCCTGGGGAGGACAGTCAGATGAAGGGCGGGATGGCATGGGCTTCTCTGAGAAAACTCCATTTAGCTTTATGCCGGCTCATATTTCCTTTAACAGAGGTCTTAACAAAGGATGCCAGGAAAACACAAAGTGGAATACAATTCCACATTCACGACCCATAATTAATCCTGTAGGCAGGCAAACTGAATCCAGGAGAAGTCACCGCCTAAGTAAAGAGCCAAAGAGAACACTGAGATCATGGGCAAGACCTTTAATGCTCTAATCAAGCAACAACGAAACAGCGCCTAAGTCAGCCTTGTGCTATAAAAAACCTTACAGCACTGATAGAAATCTTCATCACCTATCTACCGTCATGGTGGGCACTGAAGCCCAACCTTACCACACTGGTGGAAATCTTCATCTCCTCTGTCATCATGGCAGGTACTGAAGCCATGTTCCTAAATGTGTGGCAATTGAAAGGAGCAGATTTTCCCCAGGTAGGGGAAGAGATAGACATTGGGTGACGGCCACTCCCCCTTGTTGAGCCAGACTGAGTAACTTACACTTGTATCAGGAGCCATATTATTCCTGGGTCTTAGAAAAATTCACAAGGCCCAAATAATAAACACACCTGCTTTCCTGCTCAGTTTCCCTGTGTGAGATCTATGTCTTTAATTTGTGTCATTTTTATTACTTATATACGATTGATGTTCATACAGAAATTTAAGCACACTTAGAAATAGATGGCTGATTATTAAAAAAAAAAGAAAAAAATCTGCAGTGTGACTGAGTAAGCATAAGTCAGGTAGACACTGTTGCTTGGATCATAAAGGAGTAATGGACTTCGACTTTAACTTTCTAGTTGCAAGTCTTGTTATGACTAGGACTTCCTTGAAGGCTAAGAAAGTAACCTCCACATTTACAACAGAGTTGAATGTTGAGAGAAAAGTTTGCTCAAAATTCCACTAAGGACCCTGCTCCAGGAACTGGGCAGTGTTGCGTGAGGCTTACCAGTTGTTTCCAAGAGTCTCGGCTGCTTTGACCCAGTGAGATCTGCCATTACCCAAAATCATAGCATAAGAGAAGACAACCTGAGCAACAATAGAAAAGAATTATGATCACACATCCAGAACTAACGTGAAATACAAGGAACTATCAGCGGACAATGGTAGGGATGGACAATGTGTGGCGCCTCTTCATCTGTTTTTTGCTTCCCAAGGCATCTTTACAGAACAGAAAAGAGGAACCAGTAGCCCTCTCTGAAAGCCCTTCTTCAGAAAACTGAGCATGTAAACAAGTGTTTCCTACAGCCTTAATTGCTTCTACGACATGGTTCTACAAGTTTTGATCAATCCAATTAAACGCAAAGCAGAACTCTCTCATGCAAGAGTCTTTCAAAGTCCCTTTCCTGCACTGCAGATTCAATAAACATTTGCCGAGTGAATGAACAACTAAAAATATGAGTAAGTGCTGTTATTTTAAATCCAATCACTGTGATGTAGCCCCACTGCCGCCTCCTCTAAGCCCCTGGGTTCTGGAGTCTTCTCAAGAAGAATCTGCTCCTGATTATATTTGGCAGCATACATTTGTTCCTTGGTGAAATTAGAACATAACTCTTCTCACAGGCTTGCTGGGACTCCAGCGCTGGGGCTCTCATACAGATGGGCCTTGTAACGTGAGAAGGAGGGAGTCAGAGGAGTCCTGGCCTCGGAATCACTTCTGCTCAAGAGCCATCAAGAAAGGCACACACGCCAGGAGCTGTGTGCAGACCACACACCACAGCTCCTGAGGACTGTCAGCTCCTTAAAGTTCCCAGCGCTGGGCTGTAACTAACACTTTTCTCCTACACCCTTGTGATTGCTCTAGGGCCACTGAACGTTTTGACAGTGCTTTAACAGTGGTAGGCTATAGCAACTTGTTCCACACTCAAGGTATGGAATGGGAATCAAGACATCCGGCGAGCACTTGTGACTGACTTTGGAGGTATCAGAAAGTTCCCTCAAATAACTTGTTGATGAGTTTATTGGTTATTATGGTAAAAGTTGTATGAATATGCTAATTTGAAGCTCATATTCATATCATTAATTGAAGCAATTGGATCAGAACAACTTGGATCGACAGAATGTTCTAAGTACAGTGTATTATCACTTAAAATAAAAAAAGATGACTTGCAGTTATTTTCAGTGTTGTGCTTAAATTCTGAGCAGACAGCATCTCTGGGATTAATGCTTTAAAAAATTTCAGGTCTTGCTGACCTCAGTCAACATTGACCATTCCCACGTGTGTGTTTATAGATGTATTTATGCAGATGCTACTAAGTAAGAAATAGGGGCTGATTTGTGCTACCAGAACCTCAACGTTTTCCCAGAGATTTTCCCAGACAATAAATGCAGTTGCCACAATCTGCCACTGTAAGGAGATAGTGCCATGAATGTTTGTCTCTCTCATCTGAGGGGAAGGAATTCAGCGGCGAACAAAATAAACCTTCTTCCTTTCTTGAAGCTTACTGTCTCATAAGAGACAAACTTACCAAGAACTAAAGACAGCATACTTGAGTGTGACTTTAGAAATTAATAATTATTCACCACTTGAAGAGATCTAAGACTAACTATAAAATATAATGTTATTTTGTTCACAGAATGGAGAAAAGCAAAACCAAATTTCACACGAAACTGCCAAAGACTGAATTGTCAAGCAGTTTTGAGAAGAAAATATAAAAGTAGGCAAATTGCACATCTTGATTACAAACATGTTATAAAACATAAATAATCAAAATAGTAAGGTATTATTAGCACTGGAAAATCAGGGAGGGCCCAGACACAAACCTGTGCCCAAATAGTGATCTAATATTTCACGAAGACATTGGACACAGAGAGAATCTATTCAACAAATGATGTTTGAGAAACTGTTTACCCACCAGGCAAGAGAAACAAAGGTTGTATTTTATGCCAGCAACAAAATCCAACTCCAAAATATAGTAGACTTAACTACCAGATCTGAAACCATAAAAACCCAGGAAGAAAACATAAAGGAATATTGCCCTTAGAAAAAAATGCCTGTGATAAGCAGAGTACAGAGAAAAAAAGCAAAAACAGGGAGTGGGATAATCACAAGAAATTTCTGTTCAGAAAAATCAACAACATGAAAGGTTAGTTTCTAGAATACTATGAAGTATTGGTATCCTGGCGATCTGGTGAGGAGCTAGTATCTAAAACAAATAAAGAGCTCACAAAGGAACCTAATTAAAAATAGGCAAAAGATCTGAATAAATATTTTTCAACGTGGACAAACCAATGGCAAACAGGTACTTGAAAAATATTCAATATCACTAATCACCAGAGAAATGCAAATGAAGACTATGACATCACCTCACCCCAGTAAGATGGCTATCGTCAGACAGAGAAAAGGTAAGCCGGTAGTGACGTGAAGAAAAGAGAACCCTTGCACACTACTGGTGAAAATATAAAGCAGCATAACCATTTTTGAAAACAGGACAGAGTATACTCAGAAGAAATGTTTCTAAAGTGGAAGTTCCATTTGATCCAGCAGTAGAATCAAAGAGATGACATCTACATCTCAAAGACACCTTTGTTCTGTGTTCATTGCACCACTGTTCAGAGCAACCAAGAAATGGGATTGCTGACGTGTCCACCACTGGACAAGCTGGTAAAGAAAGTGTGATGATGATGATGATGATGATGATGGTGTGTGTGTGTGTGTGTGTGTGTGTGTGTGTGTGTGTGTGTGTGTGTGTATTTGGACAGAATTTCTGTCTAGCTTTTGAAAATGAAAGACCCTGCTAACTGTAATGGCATGAATGATTCTAGAGGATTTGTGGAAAGAGTGGAAAGAGCCAGGCACAGAAAGATGAGCAGCACGAGTTAAGTGTGTAATGGAAAGAAGCGGAATTTATGGGAACATAGAGAAAAGGACTGTTACTGGGTGAGGAGCTGACCAGTTCCAGAAACCGGGGCTCAGTTTGGTGACTGTGCTCTTGAAAGGTATCAGGAATGTGACCCTTCTCCATTTTCCCTCCCAGAATGGGAAAAGTGATAATTGAGGACTTATTATCAATGCATATTCACAGAGAGTACAGAGCAAATGTCTCTTTTCCTGAATAATTAAATCTGTGCATTGTAATTATAAAAAAAGACAATAAAATTCCTTCCCAGAAGTAGTGACACATTCTAGACTCAGATGAAAAAAGCAATTAATCTAGAAGGAAATACCCTATTAGAGCAGCCCTCACTGCCTTGACCCGCAAGACAAACAAACATGAGACTGGATAACAAACATTTAAATCTCACAAAAGGGGAAGGAGGGGGAGGAAAAAAGCATGAAATGAAGAGAAAAATAAAAATTGTTTGAAATTTAATACTGACATTCTTTAAGCTGCTGTAACCCATTGTGTCCAACACTATAACCACACTGCCCAGAGACACTTGTGTGCACAGACCCATGGCAGGATAAGGAGCTCACTGACCTCATAGGACAGAGCTGAGCTCAGTGCTGAATCCGCCTTCCACCTTCACAGGGACAGCCTGAGGCTTCTGCTACCAAGCTTTGGCTGCCAGCAAGCACAGTCTGGCTAGAGCCAGGAGTACCTTGAAATAGTTTCCCCAGTGAGGCACCTGTGTTTTAAGGCACTGAAGATTCTCTCGTGTGTTAAATATATATGTGAACAGGAAATTTGATTCGTCCTTTTCTGAATTTTCAGGAAAACTGAGAACTCTTCTGATTTTTCTTCATTTTGTAATGAAAGGAGGTAGCAGAGTAGCAGGCAGAGTGCCTACCTAGTCTGTGCATAGTCCTGAGTTTGATCCCCCAGTACCACAGAAACTAGGCATGACAGAACACACAGACGGCCAAGCATCTGGGAAGTGGAAGTCGGAGAATCAGAAGCTCAAAGATGTCCTCAGCTACACAAAGTTACCCTGGATACATCAGACTCTTTCTCAGAGGAAGACAGACATGACATCCAAACACAGAACCTCAGTGGGACATTTAGGAAACATTGTGCTAATTCAAGTATCTGCTCTCTTTAAAGGAGGTGCTGAAGTTGGGGGAGGTCTGGGGAAATGGGAGATAGGGTCCCCACTCTGTGGGTGTCCCAGCTCCTCTGAGTTCTGGCTTTAGTGCACCCTGTAGGTGGGGGTGGGCCTGAAAAGCCATGCGGCATCTCTGGAACTGAAGTTAGCAATGAGGACCATGGATGTGTACAGAAGGACATGCTTGTACACTTTCTACTTCAAATGGTTAAAGGCTCAAACGGAACTCTTTCATAACAAAGCCTACCTTTAATGCATGACTCGGGGCACTTTGTGCTGGGTTTGGTGATTGTTACCTTTGATTGTGAGACAATAAATTATGCCTTAGATGAGGTCATGAGGTGGGGATGGGGAGAGCAGGAAGAAGGGAAAGAGAGAGGAAGAAGGAAGAGAAGGGGGAGAGCAAAGTAAGAACCAAATGAGTATGCTGGGTTCTGCTTCATTGTAGAATTCTGTTTCTCTTTTTGTCTACTGTTTGCTCTCAGACCCTGAATTCTCACACGGAAGACAGCATCAGGGTCACATCCCAAGGTGACATGGTTCATTCACACTGTTTCCACAATCATTTGTAGAACGTTCCACTTCTATGTGTGTTTTTTGTCTGAAGTCCCGCTGTAGCAGGACTGGATAAGTTTGCAGCAAACATGAACACAGGTGAGTTGTCATCAGCCTAAATGAGGAAGCCACAAGGCTTTACAGCTTGACGTAGACCGCCGGAAACCACCCTGCTTACGTATTTGAATGGTTCTACTTTTGTGTAAAATATGAGGTGTTAAGATACATAAGTTTATTCTTTAGTGAATTTTATTACCATCTAAACAAAATACAAACCAGGCACCCCATTACTTATAATAATTGCAAATTACTAGAGTTCTGTATTTTGATGACAGACACCTTGAACATTAATTTTATGTATTCTTACTTTTATATTCCTAATGTTTTAAATCTGCTATTTTCAATATTGTTACTGACTCATGAAATACACTATTGCAGATGAGCTGTGAAGCGTTTTTGTTTCTAGTATTTTGCTTTTTTAGAAAGAAATTTGCTATGAAGCCCAGGCTGACCTCAAACTTACAACCCTCTTGCCTCAGCCTCCCTAATGCTTGGATTATAAACTTTTGCCACTATGCCTATCTATACTAAATTGTTTTTAAATAATAATTTCAGACTTCAACTTATTTAGCAATGATTATATTTTCTTTTACATATGAAATTGTTTTCCTTTAAGAATAAATCAAGGCATTTTTAAATGCTATTTTTAAATGAATGATGTCTTAAACAATATTTTTAGCTGAAATAAAATATATTTTTCTTTTATTAATAAAAAGAAAATAATACTTCATGTTATATTATGTCACTACTTCATAAGTATGTGGTAGAGGGAGGTTGCTTGTTCATTCCTGGCTTCCCAGACCCAAAATAATCATATCGAAACCATATTAATTAAAGCACTGCTTGGCCTATTAGCTCAGGCTTCTTATTAACTAACTCTTACATCTTGAATTAATCCACCCCTATTATTTTATATTTTACCACGAGGCTCGTGGTTTACTGGTAAGGTTAAGGTTCCTGGGCATTTGTCTTCTTTGGCAGTTACATGGCGTCTCCTCAGCAATGCCTACTCTCTCTACATCTCTGTTCAGATTTTCTGCCTACATCTAAGCCACTGGCCAAAAGCAACTTCTTTATTAATCAACAGCAATGAAACATATTCACAACATACAGAGGGGAATCCCATACCAGTATGTTCATATTATATTGTGTATGTGTTGTGGGACATGCAGAAGTATATTTAGCAATAAAGCAGAATAAAATCATGCTTGCTTTAATAGCTGGTGATGGTGAACAGATCTTCCAACCTCATTGCTTGTTTCGTTCCTAGAGCAAGAGTAAGAGTCTATCCACCTCCCAGATGCTCTCTCTGCCTTTTCAAAACTGAGTCTGAAAAGCCTAGTGTGATGAAAAGGGAAGGAAAAAAGAAAGACGAAAAGAAAAAGGAAAGGGAAGAGAATACTCTGGCTCTCTTTCCTAAGAATAGAGGCAGCAACCAAGGGGCACATGGGCTGAGCTGACTTGCCCACCCGCAGGCTCTGGAAGGTAATGTGAAGGACCCAATCCTTAATGACCCATGCAGGTTTACCCCTCTCACATCAGGTGTTGCCATCCTGCCTCCCTGACATCCTCACAGTCTCACCCTGTGCCTCCTAGGTGAGGAGGGAGTGAAATACTGAGCGGATGAGTCACAAGTGTGATGGGGAGGCTGACTGAGCTGAAGTCCAGCAGAAGGAGCGCCATGGGTGTGTGGCAGAAGAGCATCCGGAAACATCTCAATATGCAGTGTATTTTGATGTGGGTCAGACTGTACATAGAAGGAACACACAAGGAAAGCATGTCTCCTGAGGTGCTGAGACAGACTCATGGCACCGTGGTAGACAAGCATTTGAAAGCCTGGCTCTATGATCCCCAGGGGACTCTGGAGAAGCATTCCACATTTTTCTAGCCATGAAGCGCTGAGTATTTCATGAGATTTCACAACTCTTACATTTGTTTCCTCAGTGGCAATCAAACCTTAACAACGATAAAAAACAAACAAACAGAAACACAGCCCGGAGCACTGTAGAAAGCCAGCATTGGAGTAAGAGCATCTTGGAAGAAGCAGTGGCTTTGCCCTAAGAACCTGAAAGTGCAGAGTTGAGGCTATGCAAAGAGAAAACCTCTAGCGCCCCCTGTGGTTTTGAGTCTGCACAGCACCTCACTGCTCAGTTCAGAAGAAGAAAACAGGTTTGGATGGAAAGTCATTCACAGCAGGATGGAAAAAGATGGGATTGCTGTACAACAAATTTGGGAGTCTCGTTCTCTTGTTTACCCTTGCATTTATACTGAAAAGTTGGTGGCTGCAACTGTATCAAAGTATCAGCTAAGTATTATGTTGCCTAAGAAAGAGTCACCACGATCTGGAAGAAAAATCCAGCTACTCGAGAATATTGGTGTCCTCTCCACCTGTGTGCTGTCCCTCCTGGTTGAAGAAAGCCCTTCCTATTCTCAGAATCAACTGAATATTTTCTTAATTGTTTGATGGCCAGAAGAGTGAGGATGGACTCTGAGGCCTTCAGCTTTCTAAGAAGTAGCTATTATCAGGTCGCTATTGCGAGGCAAAGTCTGAGACATGGAGGATCCAAATCTGGTCCTGAGTCTCATCTGGGTGTTAATATTCACACATCTGTACTGGCCTGCAGAATACATCCTCAGCTGCAGCCACGAAGAACACCTCCTGTGTACATTTGCTATGTTGCCTTTTCACCTCCTCCCGGCTCTGTGTGTGTGTGTTTCTTGATAAGTAGACATCCCTCTGTTTGGCAGTTCTAGGCCTTAAAGGAAATAAATAATGAGAAATACTTGTTTCAGATTCATCAATGCACATGTCTCAGGCAAGATGGATCCTGAACAACAGCTGCCTCTTCCGGAACTGCCCTTGGCCCTAGAAGCCATAGAAACCACTAGTCTCACATCTTAGAATTCCTGTCTAATTACAGGTCTCCATATATAAAAACTGTACAGTCCTGGCAGATTCACAAATTGATTTTTTTCAAAATAAGCAATTATATTTTTCTTTAATGATCACCATCAGCGTACTTAGCACTACCCAAGCGGATTTAGAGCTCCAAGTAGCCAAAATACAAGAGTTGAACCATTCTGGACTTGGCCCAAAGAACGTGGCTAGAAAACGCAGTAGGTTTGGTTAGTTTTTATTTGTTTTTTGTTTGTTTGTTTGTTATTGAGACAGGGTTTCTCTGTAGCTTTGGAGCCTGTCCTGGAACTAGCTTTTGTAGACCAGCTGGCCTTGGCCTCACAGAGATCTGCCTGCCTCCCAAATGATGTAGGTGGGTCTACTTTCTATGTGTTGCTTTCATTGGTTAATTAATAAAAAAAACTGTTTGACCTGATAGTTCAGAACATAGGTAAATGGAGTACAGAACAGAATGCTGGGAAGAAGGAAAGTGAAACAGACGCCATAGCTCTCCTCTCCGAGATGGATGCTGGTTAGATTCGTCCCAATAAGCCACAGTCAAGTAGCAATACACATTAATAGAAATGGGTTGAATCAATATGTAAGAGCTAGCCAATAAGAGGTTAGAACTAATGGGCCAGGCAGTGTTTAAATGAATACAATTTGTGTGTTGTTATTTTGGGTGTAAAGCTAACCATGCAGGAGCAGGGCGGGACGAAAAGCAGGCCTGCTCGACTACCACTACACTCAAATGCTGGGATTAAAGGTGTGCACCACCACCACCCAGCTAGTATGTTTGTTTGTGAGATATACTCTCTACAGCCAGTGGTGAAACAGGAATAAGAGTGCCCACTTTCAAAAGAGGAGAAGCATGTATAGAAGGCTAACCAAACACGGATCTCTTTCTGGAACCCAGTGTCTCAAGGAAGCTCTGGTCCTTAGATCCTAATAACCAAAGAGGCTCTGATCTCTGTGTCTTATAAAAGAATGCAAAGTGTGGACAGAAGGCCTCACTGGAATAGTCAGGTAGACTGGTCATTATTGCTGCCAAAGTCTTTAATACAGATCAGTACCTCATGTGCAACTTTAAGTCCCAAGTTTACCTCACCCAGGCTAAGTGTTTGAAAAATATCAGAGTAGCTGTTTGTTCAAAGCTCCTAAGTGTATGTAGTATCCTTTAAAGTTAGATTTTGGTTCTGGCCACTTTATATGTCAACACATTCCACTTATATGATAATTCAGAGACTGATGCTTTAAGACATATCTCCAAAAGTGTCCAAAGAAAAGTCCCATAAATAAACACACACGGTCATTTGTGTGCACACCTACACACACACACACACACACACACACACACACACACACACACTACACACACACACCCCTCATCCTTTTTATCTACCTTAACAAGGGAAGTGTCACTCTTCAGGGGTGTCCATTCAGAAAAATTTTAAGGAAAGTTATCCTGCCCTGTCTCGGGGTGCTGTGTTGGCCATGTGATGGTGTGATTCATCAGAGTAGGTCATCTGTCAGTGGAGGAGGACATGGGGTCCCTCTAGGTGACCCACTGAGGCAAACACAGCATGGTGGAGGATGGATCTCAGCTACAGGGCCCAGACATAACTGACTGAGACAGAAAGACTCTGATCAGCTGCACTCACAGGATGGCAGACCTGAAGCCGAGAGGGGGCAGTGTGGTATGTGCGCTCTGCTCCTTGGCTTATCTAAGGTACATCCCCAAAGTGAAGTTCATACTGAGAGCTAGACTTCTAGGCTGAAGCTGTAGTTTGTGAATTCTCTCAGCTAATCATCACTATGAAAGAAGTGTTCGTGGTTGCCACGACTAAAATCAGAGCATGGGATCAACTCAACTTCTGCCCTGGCTCTCCCTCTGCAAATCCGGTCCAGGGGGCTCAGGAGTGGAAGTCACACAGATCACAGCACCCCTCGTAGGGAAAGAGAATGAAGGAGTGAATCAGAGATATCTTCATGGCTGTGAAGATCCACAGAAATCTGCAGAGCCTCTGACTCATTAACTCCAAGATGAGATTGGTGGCTGTGTGAGCGGAATCACCCACTGACAATTAATATCTCGTATCCCAAGCATACGACTGTTTGATTTAATGAAAACGAGGACATTCAAATGTAATCCTGAGGGACCTAAGAGTGGTCTGGACGGGTGGACAGTTCATGAATGAAAATCGCTTAAACAAAGACAACTTGAACACCAGGACCCAGACAAGTGACGCATGCTGCTTGGTACAAGCACTGACCTGCACGTCCTCCAAGTAGAACGTTTCCAAACACACCAATTGCCTGTTCCTTGCCCCGCAGGCTTGGACAGGAGGCTCTTCCTTGTGTTCTAGGATAATGCAGTATCCCTTCCTGCAGTAGCAAGCACAGGGGCAGTTCCCCGATTTGAATTCTCTGATGATCCAGGAGGAGGATTCAATCTGATCCCTAGGGAAGATGCTGACGACCCTACCACCTGTGCCCTTCTGGTAATTAGAACAATCCACAGAGATGCGAAGACCCACAAGCCAAGATGTGGCTCACATGTGCTGAGAAGCAATAGAAAAATGTCTACATTTTCTTCACCAAAACTGACCACAAAGCCTATCTTCTAACCTTACTTTGATTAAATCTATTATCCCCCTGCAAAGGTCTCCACTGATGTTAGTTAGTTCAAAGGCAAATAACCAGAGAATAGACCATGTTTAAAATATAGTGCTAATCTGGGTATATCAACTACACTCAAGAACAGGCCCTATGATCAGAGTATTTGGCTAACACAAATTGGGCTTTCTCCCTCTTCCTATCTCCCTCCCTTTCTCTGTCTCCTCTCCCTCTCTCTCTCTCTCTCTCTCTTTCCATCTGTCTCTCCCTGTGTATGTGTGTGTGTATGTGTGTGCATTCTTTCTTTTTTAAGAGAGGGGAATAACATTGACTTGAGCACATAGGGAGGTAAAGGGAGATCTGGGAGGTGGTGGGGGAGAGAAAATAATTTTATCAAAATACGTTGTATGAAACTGCCAAAAACAAAGAGAAAGATAACTAAAATGTAGTGCCACAAAGCATTTAATGAGTAGAAATATTGGGAGCAAAGCTCTCTTCAGAAACTAAAGAAGTCACATCTTTTTCTTCTGAGGTTCAAGCCAGACTTGATCCACAAAAGAGGACATGCAGGAAGGCTACCATGGTTGGGATTGACATCTGGGATGCCAATGATGGGGAAGCTTCAGGCAAATATAGAGAAAGGGGGGATAATTAAGCCTCTGGGCATTGAGAGCGGGTAGGAGGTATGACTAGAGACTGTAATTTGGGGAGGGTCTTCTTGCTCTTGAACTTCAGAACTACGATGGGATCTGAGAGCTAATGTCTGTCCTCAAGCACTTCCAACGTACATCTATCCCATGTCCGTTCACTCATCCCAAAGACTTCCATTCATCACCTAAGAGTTGACTCGGTTTACTAGAACTTTTGAATGTCAACGGCCAAAGTGTGTCTCCACCTCAAGCATGGCAGGGAGCGAGGCGCTTTGGACTATACAGCGCTCCTGAGAAAAAGCACACCTGTGCTGGCAAGGTTTCTTCAACTAGACAGAAGGTGGAGTCATTTGAGGAGAGGGAACCTCAAGAAAAATGCCTCTCTAATATTTCCCTGTATGGAAGTCTGCAGAGCATTTTCTTGTCTGCTGATTGGTATAGGAAGGCCTAGCTCACTGTGGGTGGTGCCATCCTTGGCTGGGGGGTACTGACCAAGAAGGCAGACTGACCAAGACATTGGGAGCAAGCAGGAAGAGATATTAGAAATGTTCCTCCATGGCCTCCACCACAGTTCTTGCCCACAGGTTTCTGCCCTTCCTTCCATCAGTGCAGAACTGTGATGTGGTTTTTTTTTTTTTTTTTTTGATTTTTCGAGACAAGGTTTCTATGTGGTTTTGGAGCCTGTCCTGGAACTAGCTCTTGTAGACCAGGCTGGTCTCGAACTCACAGAGATCCGCCTGCCTCTGCCTCCCGAGTGCTGGGATTAAAGACGTGCGCCACCACCGCCCGGCTTAGAACTGTGATGTGGATCAATCATGGGATCACATTTCAGTTTAACTCTGGTGTGGTTTGAGGAACTGTGGCAGGAGCACACAACTCTTCTGGATACGCTAAAAAGACAGGAACCCATTATCCATAGCTTCGGTAGCTAGCGCCTTGCTAGGATTCAGCCAAATGCATGGATATCAGTGTGAGGCTTGTGGGTTACCAGATCCCTGTCCCACGTTCAGAATTAGAGTCCAATAGCTGCTTCTGTTGTTTTAGTTGAACTATCAACATGACGATAGAGTCTGTAAGTTTCTGTGAGAAAGTTGCTGAAGCGGCTCCATGCACTTGTCTGTCTCTATCTGTCTGTTCTTCCCCTCACCACTTTCCCTATCAGTTCCTTTCATACTAACTCTTCTCTCCTAGAAAGTGCAGACCGGTCCCTTACTTTCTCTTTCTCTTGGCACACTACTTCAACAGGATCGTCCCTGAAGACCCTGGAGATACCTGATACAGCCCTAGAGTCTAGAGGAGGCATCGGATTACCTCTCAGGTTCCCCGAGGAGCACGGAGTATGTGTTAAATCTCTGCACCTGCCAGACTTCAAGACAAACAAAAACTATAGGATGCCAAATTCCCAGAGTTTAAAGATAATTACCACTGTATATTTTTAAATATGATACTCTGTACAAATGCGGCTTCAACAAGAAGGGGAGAAAAGCAATTTCCCAAGCCTACATGTGCTTGCATATATAATGGGTGCATAGTCTACATATCTTTGGACTGAGGTTTGTGGTGCACGTTCTAGGGCTGTATTTTGACAGAACTTGCTGCTCTTTTTCCCTGCTCCATTCTCTTTGTGTACTGGGCCACTGACTGAAATAGGCTGCACAGAAAACGCAGATAACTGTGCTGCTGTCAGACCTATGGCCTGGAAGGTCCAGTGCCTTTCTGCTCGGCTTGCTCCTCCCTTACAGCTACTGTAGAGGATCCCAACAGGAGGAACTTGAAAACTGAGGACTCTTGGGTCAGCAGCACCTGCCATTGTCTCTAGGATGAGCTCTGTTTGGACTGAGCTGGTCAAACTTCGGGGAGCTGGTGAAGTCACTCACTGCCTGTGAGTCATCCTATCACGAGTTCCCATGAGGAAAGGAAGTCGGTTGCATGGTGTCAACTTTGCAAACAGGAAAAAATGCTTCTCAGGAAGTGGACCGGCTTTCTAAGACAAAATCTTGCGGGCATCAGTACGTTGCATATTCATAAGATGATGTGAGCTTTGGTGATGGTTTGAAGGACTTCCTATCACAAGAGTATCTGTACTTTATCCTGAACTTCTCCAAACATTGAGACGTTTCTATTCACAGAACATATTTATACTGCAGCCGGTGGGGTAGAGAAGTAATCTAGGCCAGAATCCCTTAGCACTTTCTCTCTTCCCGAAGAACACTCTCCATAGGCTCAGCTCTCACGTACGTAGAAAGTTAGACTTGAAACTCTAAGTGCTTCGTATCACTCATCAATTGATCCCTCATAAATAAAAAAAAATTCAAATTAAGTGTATAGAGTATTTTTCTCTATGTGAAATATGTGACCATGGAATAAAACATTCATGTGTTTATTTATACAAATATATGACTAAAATAATGGCATTCTTCTCCGACCTTGATTTGGAAAAAAAGAGACTAGCAGAATCCGCTGACTGGAGGGTCTTCTCCATAATCCAACCTCTGCCATAGGCCCATCGCTACAGAGCCAAATCTGCTGATGGTGGCCACCCCCATTTCCTGCAACCTCTGGCTGTATCCCAGGACCTTTAATGAATTAAGTGCAACATACCTGCAGACCTTGTGGGAAGCACACACCTTAGTTTCAGTCCTGGGCTCTCAAAAACCACAGGGTTGTTGGGCAATCAATAACACTGCCATTCCCGATTCCAGAAAATCGGGCCTCGGGCCAACACATTTGTCCTCGGAGAGAAGAGCCACTTTCTCAGCTTTCACATGGGCTTGCGGGAAGGGCTTGTGGACGAGCAGGGCTCTGGGAAGCTCTGGCTCTGCCATATCACCTGTGGGCTTCACCTTTCCTTCCTCTGGATGCGCATTGGTGAAATCCAAGTTCTCTCTGGGTGCTGCTTGTGAGTGCTGGATGCTACTCCCACCACCCCAGGGAGGCCAGAGAAGCAGCCAAATTAGACACAAACAATAAAAATCAGTGTTTCCATTTTTTAATTCTTGTTTGATTTGATATTTTTACAAAAATTGTATTAAATACTGAAAACAAGTAGTTAAAGATATAATAACATGGACTATTATTTATCAAGTAATGTCAGGATGATGGACTCGAATAAGGTTCTTGATTCTTTTATTATTCAAAGTCTCTGTAACACTTTGTGGGCAGAAGGGATTAACTGAGTTTTTTAAGAGAGGTAAAATACTTTTTTTTTTTTTTATCAAAATTCAAAGTACAAAGTCAACAGGTAGAACACATTCTCCTGATACTGCTCCACAGGGCCATGTGGACATGCCACCAGCCTGACCTTCGGGGTCACCCATATGCTGATGGAGGATACATTTAACAACGTGGCAAAGGCTGTGCCTGTCTTAGGGCAGGTGATCCATGCAGTGCTCTGTCAGGCTAGGACACGGAGGATGCTGGACGAAGCGGAGATGAGCTGCAAGGTACATTCATGAGCAAAACTAACTGCCTAACTAACTAGCTAACTAACTGCCTAACTAACTAACTGCCTAACTAACTGTTTATTTCTTCTGTGACCACAGATGATTGGGACCATCCATCCTCATATAATACCCATGGCTGTCACTAAAGGGACTTTAAGGGAATAGAGTGCCGAGGAGGGCGGTGAGGCCAGAATGACCCTGGACAGTGTTAGGAAGGCAGAGTCATCTGATGTCGGGATGGCTTGGAGGAAAGTGCAAGGCAGAGCAGCGGGGTAAGCATGTTCACCTCTGTGACCTCAGCAGAAGTCCTAACATCTGTATTATCAAATGCAGAGAGGAAGCCTATTCCTAGAAAGAAATCGTCCTGGCGAGGTCACACCCAGGGCTCTTTCCCTCAGTGTCAGGTCCTCACAGGTCCACCTGCCAGCTGCCCTGAAAACTTGCCCCACGTTGGGACACACATGCTCACAGTAGTGATGACGGCAGTCAGGTCACGGTTAGTTCCCTGAACTGTACTCTGGGAATGTTCTTGGGCCCTGGGCCCCTGTTACAACTTGGGGAGGGGTTCCATCTCCACATCAGATGTCAGATGGAAGAAAGCTCAGAACTCTGGGTATGAAGGGGGGCCAGGATGGGCCAGGCCAGTTGACCCTTTATTTAAGGTTTTATCAGTGGCACCTGGCAGGTGAGGGCTCTGTAGGACAGCTGTGTCGGCTACAGTATGGACACGTCCCTGAGCTTGAAGGAAAGCCTTCCCAGACCTGAGCCCCGCACCTCTGTGTGTCTCCAGGAACTGGCTTCGGGATGGGCCCAGGATGATTTCCAAGGCGGCTTATTACCGAATCTCACTCGCTGCGAGCCTCCATTATCTGGTTTGTGTGAGGCTAAATAATGGGAAACGTATTAAGTATTCAAAATATTCTGTTTACTTGGGTGAATGCAGTGAAATCAATAACAGTTGCTACTCAGAAATCTGGGAAAGTGATTTTCTGGAATGGATTCTAAAATATTTTAGCAACTCTGGGAGGGGGGGTGAGGTATTGTCAGCCTGATTGTCGATAAAGCAAGGGTCAATTACAGAGTGAATGCCGTCTAAATTAATGCCACATGCTGGCATGTTCAGGCCACTCAACACACATCTGTTTCTAAAAGGACTCGACATTGAACCCAGGGTCTGTTTTGCTTTCCAGTGAGGACATGTGGGGGGAGACCACAGCTAGAGGGAGTTGGGGGGTATGAAGGTAAATCTGAAGGAGCCAAGTCAATACCAGCTTGATTTCATCGTGCGGCTGTGGGAGGCCAATGGGCCCAGTTCCTGAGGTCAGGTTCCATCTCTGAGAGCAGGAGCTTCCTTGTATTGTACCTTCTGGTTCCCCGTAGGCTTTGCAACACGTGGCCACTTGTCTCAGTTCAGTGCTGTAATAGACCCAGCTCTGGGTCCCTCTGCTCTTGTCTGTGAAGGCCCAGAAGGTCTGGTCCATTGATTGGTGGAGTCTGGTGACAAAAAGGAAAGATACAGTTCCCATAATTATCTTGGTGTCCCTGAAGTTACCAGGGTACTCAGAGCTTTGTGTAGCCGGTGCAATGGTTCCTGTGACTCAGACTGAAGGACAGGAAGAGGCCAAGGCAGAGGGCTTCCTGGATCTCAGCCCTTGTTCCCATAGGCTCCTGTCTAGGGGCCCACTAAAATCATAGTTCCCCCTTCAAACATAGCTTTGTGACTTTGACTTCGTACCCTTTGCTTTTTGAAGCAAACAGGCTCACACCACCAAAGGAATTATTTTTGCTTATAAAAGGTAAATGCGCCATTTCACAGATCTTATTATATGAAAGAAAATACAACATCCATAGTCACATGGCTTTACAACCCAAGGTGGGCAAGGAGAGAGACCCTGGCTGTGACTTGTAGGGAATTTATTTGGTCAATGGAAAGAAGGGGATTAAAGAGATGGAAGAAAGGCAGAGGCACAATGATGCGGGCACACTGAAATTCCTGGAGTCACAGGGACAGCTGTACATCTCTGTTTGGAACCCTGTAGGGACATCAGAAGATAGACAAACCTGTCTTTGTGAACTTACATGGGACAAGGGACCCGAACATCACCACTTGAGGCCCATGCAGCCGGAAAGAAGCATGCAATAAGAACCCAAAGAGAAGAGGACAGAAGAAGACACAGAGGATCCAAGAGACACCAGACAGGGCAAGGGAAGGAAGAGCAAAACTGCAAGATATCCCCCAAAGATTAATGTTCTCATGGAGCATGAAGGAGGGCTATTTCCTCTGTGCAAGACATGGAGGCGGAGCAGATGTTGGGATAAAGGAGAGGCTGGAGCCTGACATGAGACAAACCCATGTGGGGGAGAACAGTCAACCCTACAGTGGCTATGAAAGGTGTGGTTCTTTGGATGGTATCCGTAGCAGGCCCTTGCCTCCCTACTCCCCGGGATGACACCTCCTTGGTGAGGATGCCCTAGAACCGCCTTGGAGAGGAGGGAGCTCCAGAGTCTCGGGCCCTGAGTCACTGCTGCTTAAAGTCTGGCGAGCGGTGACCTCTGTGCTTGCTGTTGGCTGCGGAGGATGCTGTTGAGTGAGCTGGCCAGCTGTGTTCATTTCCTGCTTCCTGGCTTTGGGTTTCATATTTTCTTTCCCAAACCTAATAAGATTATTTCTTTCTTGAATGCGACAGAAAATGTTCACCCACCCATTTTAATCCCACCATTGCTGTATTTCAATTTAGTAATTTATAATCGTTTTGAGCAACCGATTCCTTTATGATACATAGCACATAAGAAAGAATGAAGGAAGACTGGGTGCATCTCAAGCCCAAACTAGGTCTCCCCTTGCCAGGAGTGAGCAGCATGCTGAGTTGTGGGCTTCCTATTTTACCATAGTGTGCCAAGAACTTGCATCAGCAAGGGGTACATGAAGCTTAAGTTTGGTCGTGTTTTGGTTTCTGGTGAATGATAGCACACGCACAGGTTCACAGTTTGACTCTGAGACTCTACAGTGACGGAGCTTCCAGCTGGGTAGATTGTTCGACAGAACTGAGCCATCTCCAGTGGTTAAACCTTCGGTTTGTGATGAGACCAATCAGGTTTTGGCAGACAAGCTCTTCGCCATGGGAGACTGTGGTTCTTCCTCCCAGAAGGTCTGCCATGCTCCTCCCACAGGCTTGGCCGGGGTATCCGCTAAGTGCATTCTTCTCACTTCTCATCTTGGCAGATTTTTAGACGTGATGGTCTTCGGCAGATGAGAAGATGGCCCCAGGGAGCCTCTCAGGCTGTCTGGTATTCTAATCACCACCTGGTTAGCCCTTCCAGGAAATGGGATTTTCCTCTGTGTCCACCTTCACTTCCCCCCCCCCCCCCACGTCCATCTTCACTTTTTTGTGAACTCTTGGGGGAAAATTCTTCATATATTTTGGCTAGGACCATTTTTGCCAATTATAGTATTATCAGTCTTTTACCTTTCCAAATGCTCTTGAGTATAAACTTTTGGGGAAAAAAAATCATGATTTAAGTATAGGCACTCCGGTTTATCCATCTGTCTCTTAATTCTCTGTGAAATTGTGGGGCTTCACAGTTTGGACTCTGGTAGAATATCTGCCTGCTGATGCTGTTAGAACCTCAGTTTGATACCTTTGGGCTTTTGCTTGAAGTTTGGTATTAATGCAATATGCACCTCTTCTAAGGGCCCTTCTCCTGACGCTGTAGACTATAGACCCATGTGGGGATATTTCCTTCATTTTTCTTTTTGTTGGTTTTTTGAAACAGGGTTTCTCTGTGGCTTTGGAGCCTGTCCTGGAACTAGCTCTGTAGACTAGGCTGGCCTCAAACTCACAGAGCTCCACGGGATACTTCATTTTTGATGTGAGATCTTTCTGTGGACTCTTTTACATCAGCTCATCTTTGTATCTTTTAAAAACAATTTCATGATTTTTATTCCTAAAAATCACATATTTTTACATTGGTTCCCATGAAACTAATATTTTGCTTACATATCATAAAGCATGCTTTTATAAGAATAAAATAGACAGCGGGCACTGATATGGTAACCAGCCATCTTCCTCCACCTTCTTACCACGTCATCTATATATGCTTTATTTAGGGGATTCTGAGAGAAAAAAAATTCTGTGATTTAAGACAAGTTTTATTTTCTTCCTTTCAAATTTTATCTTATTTATTTATTTTTTACCTGAACATTGCAGCATTGTTCATTTTTGTGTGAACTTTGCACAGCCTATTTCTTCTTTTCTCCTGAGAATATCCTGCGTCAACCTTTCTTACTTTTTGACTTATCTTCATACGACAGCATTGTCCATGTTGTATGTAGAGTATACAGTCTACTTCTCCTTTTCCTTGAGAATATCCTTATCTAACCTTTCTTACAAAGCAGCCCCACTCTTTCTCTGCAGCAAAGGCTGTAGCCCTGATAGAGGTTACTGGGAAGCTGGCTGTCGGACAGCTTCAACTGTCCCCACAGTGAGTGACTACAGACTGGAGCTCAGGCCCTGTCCACATCCTCTCCACTGCCTGTCTCCACCTTCCAATGGTTTCTTGTTTTTGTTTTATAGTGGGGACTTGAAACCGTGAGCGACCAGCTGTAACCTGTAGTCCTAATTCAGGAAGCAGGCTGGAATATAGAAGTCTGTGGATCAGACCCAGGGACTGGACACACAAGGACACTTTCCGTAGGTGTATACCTATTGCACTGGTCCCTAACTAGCAAGGTGCCCAGATTTTTCCTTTGGGCCCACCCGTGGATGAAATGAAAATTAAAATATGGCAAAAGTTTAATAAGACACAGCATGCTGTTTTCTCATAATCTGAATACACACCACAATAAGCTTTCTACTAGTCTGTGGATTCCCCGACCTCTGAAAAGGACAGCTCAAGCAGAAGCCAAACTTGTCACTGAGTCTCAGAGAGAGCAGAGGTCTGCTGTGTAGGTCAGGGAAGTCAGACTTCAGTAGACAGGCTATAGACAGACTGCCCTAGCCAGGCTATAAGCGACACCGCTTCATGAGAGTCTACGAATGGCTGAAGCAAACTCAGGGTTTCAGTTGTAGAGGGTGGACAGGCAGCTCTGTGTGCAAAAGGTGCCAGTGATACCACAGTAGAGGAAGGGGCAGCAGAGACACGATGATGTATCTGTCCTTTGGGATATTCACTCTTGAAATTTAGACACCATGTTGTGACAGGGAGACCTGCTCCTGGCCCAGATCTCCTTTATGATGGTCAGGGCTAACCCTCCATTCTGGGAGCAAGCAGTGGAGACCTGGATTCCCTGCCGCCAGCAGCTTTGGAGTATTGAAAGAAGCCAAACTGTTGACCAAGCTGCAAGTTCACGAGACGCTTAGAGCATATTGGTCACACCCTCTGAGGCTGGCCTTGTGTGTTACAAAGCAGCCGTGAGGAAGTCGACCTCAGGACGGGAGCCTGTGCTATGCTGAGCAGCCTCAGAGAAGTGAGCACAGGGGCTTTCCAGAGATTTGAAAGGGCTAGCTGCATGAGAACCAACCAAAACCCAACACAGAGGGGAAACATCTACTAACTTAGAGACCTTCACAGACTTCAAAGAAATTCCCATTAATACTCAAGACTGTTGTTGTGGCTGAACATTTGCACAACTCCAGGGCAATATATTCTCTCTTGAATTGCAGTCCGGCTTACATACAAACGCTGACTCCCACTGTGATCGTCTCTTAGTATAGTTATGATTACCAAAAGAGCAAAGACAATGTTTACTTTATTTGTATTTATTTGAAGATGAATCTCGAGGAAAATCCAGATCATACACATTTCCCCTTTAGTTTTTGGTCATGTGCCTGCCACTGCACTGAAGCCTGAATGTCTTTGATATGTGGGACCCCGGGGGAGACTCAGTCAACAAAACTGTTTCTCTCATCTGATCGCTTTCCCTTCCTTGGGCTGGAGTGTTCTCCAGAGCTCCTAGAGGCCTCCACTAAATCATGACATAGTTCAAACTCTCACCGTCCTTTAAAAGAATACCAGAGCTGGCACCAGCAACTCCCAGGTGCATCCTGCTCTCTGAAGCACACAAGACTGGACTTCAGGTCCACAGAGAGGAGGCCCCATTTGTCATTTGCCTTCCATTTCTAGTTGACATCAGATCACCAAGGGACTAAAGGAAAATGACATCTCCAGAAAGTGAGTCATACTTTGAAGCACAAACTTAAACATTAAATCCATTGTGCCTTACCAATTTCAGCAGTGTGTGGACTGGGCTTCCCTCCAGATGCTGGGAGGTCACCTGCACTGGGCAACCTTCTACTTGACTCTACTCTGCCCTCTTCTTTTCTTATCTTCCCCCTTTCCCTTTCTCTCTCCATCAAGCATTAGCCTTCTCCTGACTAAGCTTGAAGTTTGGGTAATCTAATTTTGCTATTTCATTCTATTTCCCCTGCCTTCCCCAAGTTTTCCTGGAAGGAAGAGTGATCCCACATCTGTCCATTCTGTAGCTCTATAGTTTCCTGGCATCTGCCTTGCCAGTACAACTGATTCTAGACTGTTCTGTTCAGCCCAAAGTTGAGGTCCCACTGACTCTGAAGAGATGACTGACTCTAAGAAGACAGCAGGGTGTAGTCCGGGTCTTGCATGAACACTGACGGAGAAGCTGGGGTTGGAGAAACCCAGTGACAGCTTGGCTTCCAGACAGACTCTGGGCTGTTGAAACTGAGGAAGAGAGAAGGCCTGGGTATGGCTCAATGGGTAGACCACAGTTTTCATCACAGACACCAGGGTAACAGAGACACTGAGCAAAGTAGCTCAGACCCAGACAGGGCCAGCAGGATCTGTGCAAAGAGCTCTCAAGATGCAGACCCAGACTCTCTCCCCCAGCATGGTGGGACTGAGCATTCGAATCACTTCTCTTTCTTGGTTTCCATTTTTTAACATTACAGATAATCAAGGTATCTGTTTTGCAGAATTATTGTGAAAAGTTAAAGGGTTATAGATTCAAACATGAGTATTGGTTGTGCTGACAGTTGAGCTGCTGCCCTCTGTCGGCCGCAGACTGTCTTTCTGCCTTCTAGTGCATCCCACACTTCTTTCTGCCAGCTCGAGCCAGAGCTCACTTTTGTCTTTCTCTGCTTCTTCTGCTTTTGCTCTCTACTACTTCCCTTCTTGCTGGTGTCACTTTCTGTCGTATCTTCATGGTGGCCTCAGTGCTTGGCTTCCAACAGTGGGTCCCTCTGCAAGGCTTTCTGTTGACTTCATCCCAAGTGCCTTGTTCCCCAAGCCACATCACTGCCAGGGATGGACCCAATCCTAAAGTCAAGGAATGACAGGTCTGAGTAGTTGAGGATGAGGATGGCCTGTGCCTGGCTCTTGGAAGCTGTTCAGACTTGACTGTGAAGAACAATGCTGAAGGACACTGGTGTTCGCCGTGCACTGAAGACACGGGGTGCAGAAAATACAGGATACAGGGCAGACGGAAGCCTGACGTAGGTTCCTGAGTTCCAGTGCATTGTTAATTGATGAACCAGGAGTGTTCCCAGTCACCTGAATATCTAAACCTGGAGCTGAAACTCCCAGGACCCTTCATTATATTCTTTGATCAGAATTCCTGAGGCAGAAGCTCTTTCATCTCCCTGTACAATGCCAGCACCTCAATGCCAGCCATCCAGCAGGTGCTGAGCTCATTTCAGTGTCACAGGAGATCATCAACTACTTAAGAAATGTCCTCATAACCTCTGTTTGCTCTCCTTTCTTCCCTTGATAAAAGTACTTTAAGATCATCATTTGAGGTGAGTTTGGGACCCGCGGCAGCAGCCAGGGACAGGGAACTCAGACTTTTCTCATCATCCCTATACTTCCTGGGCTTCCTGCTGGGCCTATACTCCCAGCATACTGCCTCTCTCTTCCTACCCCACCCAGCTTGCATCAAGAACCCTCCCCCCTTTCTGCCTCCCTTTCCTCTTGGGGCTCTGGGGCCGAATCCCGAGGGCAACCTAGGAGGCAGGAGCTCCTTTGTTTCAATAGCCTGCCTGCAGCAAGCAAGGTAGGCGCTTTGTTTACCAGCTACCCAACCAGCACAGAGATCTGATCTCTGCACCAGGAGAGACATCACTCAAGCACCAGGAAAGCCATCACTGGGGAGTGCCATCACTGGGAAGGTACATCAGTAGGCAAGGAGACCTGATCCTGTAAAAGAAGGGAAGCATTCGGAGGAAGAGATGGGCAGGTGCCAATGCAAGAATTCACCCAACAATCTGAAGAACAACATGAAACCACCAAAACCCAGCGACCACACAACAGGAGGACAGGAACACCTTAATCAAGAAAAAGTAGAAAAAATTGACTTCATGAAAGTGATTGATGCCCTTAAACAGCATGTAAAAAAATGCCCTTATAGAAATGGATGAGAAGTATAACAGAAAGTTTGAAGAATTGAATAAATCAGTGAATGATACCCTAGGAAACCAAGGAAAAACAATCAAACAGATAATGGAAACAGTTCAAGACTTGAAAACTGAAATGGAGGCAAAGAGGAAAACACAAACAGAGGGCCAGCTGGACATGGAAAATCTAGGTAAATGAATAGAGAGTACAGAAACAAGCATAATCAGCAGAATACAAGAGATAGAAGAAAGAATCTCAGATTCTGAAGATAACATAGAGAAAATAAACACACTGATCAAAGAAAACAGCAACTCCAAAAAACTCTCATCACAAAACATTCAGGAAATATGGGACACAATAAAAAGACCAAACCTAAGAATAATTGGAGTAGAAGAAGGAGAAGTGCAGCTCAACGGTCCAGAAAATATATTTAATAAAATTATAGATGAAAACTTTCCCAACCTGAAGAAAGATGTACCTATGAAGGTTCAAGAGGCATACAGAACACCGAATAGGCTAGATCAAAAAAAAAAATCCCCTCGCCATATAATAATCAAAACACAAAGCATACAGAATAAAGAAAGAATATTAAGAGCCACAAAGGAAAAAGGCCAAGTTACTTTTAAAGGTAAACCTATCAGATTTACACTTGACTTCTCTATGGAAACCATGAAAGCCAGAAGGTCCTGAATAGATGTACTGCAAAAACTAAGAGACCATGGATGCAAGCCCAGACTACTATACCCAGCCAAGCTTTTGTTCACTATAAATGGAGAAAACAAAATTTTCCAGGATAAAAACAAATTCAAACAATACGTAGCCACAAATCCAGCCTTACAGAAAGTAATAGAAGGAAAATCACTAACCAAGGAGTCCAACGATGACCACAATAACTCAGACATCTAGAGACCCTTCACCTGTGCAACTCAAAGAAGGGAAACACACAAACTCTACTACTAAAAAAGTGACCGGAGTTAACAACCACTGGTCATTAATATCACTTAATGTCAATGGGCTCAACTCACCTATTAAAAGGCACAGGCTAAGAGATTGGATACGAAAACAGGATCCAACATTCTGCTATTTACAAGAAACACACCTCAACCAGAAAGACAGGCACCTACTCAGAGTAAAGGGCTGGGAAAAGGCTTATCAAGCAAATGGACCTAAGAAACAAGCAGGTGTGGCCATACTAATTTCTAACAAAGTTGACTTCAAACTTAAATCAATCAAAAGAGATGGAAAGGGACATTTTATACTCATAACAGGAACAATTCATCAGGATGAAGTCTCAATCCTGAATATCTATGCCCCTAATGTAAAAGCACCCACGTACGTAAAAGAAACATTACTAAGACTCAATGCAGCCATTAAACTGCACACACTAATAGTAGGAGACTTCAACACTCCTCTCTCACCAATGGACAGGTCAATCAGACAGAAACCTAACAGAGAAATAAGAGAATTAATGGAGGTAATGAATCAATTGGACTTAATAGACATCTATAGAATATTCCACCCAAATAGGAAAGAATATACCTTCTTCTCTGCAGCTCATGAAACCTTCTCGAAAATTGACCACATTCTCGGTAACAAAGCAAACTTCCACAGTTACAAAAAAATATTAGTAACCACCTGTGTTTTATCAGATCACCATGGATTAAAGTTAGAATTCAACAACAATGCTACCCCCAAAAAGCCTACAAACTCATGGAAACTGAACAGTCAACTACTAACCATACCTGGATTAAGGAAGAAATAAAGAAAGAAATTAAAGTCTTCCTTGAATTCAATGAAAATAAAGAAACAACATACTCAAACTTATGGGACACTATGAAAGCAGTCCTAAGAAGAAAGGTCATAGCACTAAGTGCCCACTTAAAGAAAACAGAGAAAGCACATATTGGAGACTTAACAGCCCACCTGAAAGCTCTTGAAAAAAAAAGAAGCAGACTCACCTAGGAGGAGTATAAGACTGGAAATAATCAAACTGAGGGCTGAAATCAACAAAATAGAAACACAGAAAACAATAAAAAGAATCAATGAAACAAAAAGCTGGTTCGTGGAGAAAATCAACAAGATTGATAAACCCCATCCAAACTAATCAAACGGCAGAGAGAAAATATGCAAATTAATAAGATCAGAAATGAAAAGGGGGACATAACCACAGACACAGAGGAAATTCAGAGAATCATTAGATCTTACTACAAGAGCCTGTATGCCAGAAAACTGGAAAATGTAAAAGAAATTGACACTTTTTTAGATAAATACCATATACCAATGTTAAACCAGGACCAGGTGAACAATCTAAATAGACCTGTTAGTCGCGAAGAATTAGAAGCTGTTATCAAAAACCTCCCTACCAAAAAAGGCCCAGGACCAGATGGTTTCAATGCGGAATTCTACCAGAACTTCCAAGAAGAGCTAATACCTATACTCCTTAATGTATTTCACAATATAGAAACAGAAGAGTCATTACCAAATTCCTTTTATGAAGCTACAGTTACCCTGATACCAAAACCACACAAAGACTAAACCAGGAAAGAGAATTACAGGCCAATCTCACTCATGAACATTGACGCAAAAATCCTCAACAAAATACTGGCAAACCGAATCCAAGAACACATTAGAAAAATTATCCATTATGATCAAGTAGGCTTCATCCCAGAGATGCAGGGCTGGTTCAACATACGCAAATCTATCAATGTAATCCACCATATAAATTAACTGAAAGAAAAAAACCATATGATCATTTCATTAGATGCTGAAAAAGCATTTGACAAAATTCAACATCCCTTTATGATAAAAGTATTGGAGAGATTAGGGATACAAGGGTCATACCTAAATATAATAAAAGCTATATATAGTAAGCTGACAGCTAACATCAAATTAAATGGAGAGAAACTCAAAGCCATCCCACTAAACTCAGGAACATGACAAGGCTGTCCACTCTCGCCATACCTCTTCAATATAGTGCTTGAAGTTCTAGCAATAGCAATATGACAACATAAGGGGATTCGAATGGGAAAGGAAGAAGTTAAACTTTCGTTATTTGCAGATGATATGATAGTGTACATAAGCGACCCCCAAAACTCCACCAAAGAACTTTTACAGCTGATAAACACCTTTAGCAATGTGGCAGGATACAAGATCAACTCCAAAAAATCAGTCGCCCTCTTATACACAAAGGATATGGAAGCAGAGAGGGAAATCAGAGAAGCTTCACCTTTCATGATAGCCACAAACAGCATAAAATATCGTGGGGTAACTCTAACCAAGGAAGTGAAAGATCTATTTGACAAGAACTTTAAGGCATTGAAGAAAGAAATTGAAGAGGATACCAGAAAATGGAAAGACCTCCCTTGCTCTTGGATTGGGAGGATCAGCATACTAAAAATGGCAATTCTAACAAAGGCAATTTATAGATTCAATGCAATCCCGATCAAGTTCCCATCAAAATTCTTCACAAATCTTGAGAGGACAATAATCAACTTTATATAGAAAAACAAAAAACCCAGGATAGCCAAAAAAAAAATCCTATACAATAAAGGATCTTCTGGAGGCATTACCATCCCTGACTTCAAACTCTATTACAGAGCTACAGTAATGAAAACAGTGTGGTACTGGCATAAAAACAGAGAAGTCGACCAATAGAATCGTATCGAAGACCCGAATTTTAACCCACACACCTATGATCACCTGATTTTTGATAAAGGAGCTAAGAGTATACAATGGAAGAAAGAAAGCATCTTCAACAAATGGTGCTGGCACAACTGGATGTCAACCTGTAGAAGAATGAAAATAGACCCATATCTATCACCATGCACAAAACTCAAGTCCAAATGGATCAAAGACCTCAATATCAGTCCGAACACACTGAACCTGATAGAAGAGAAAGTGGGACGTACCCTACAACAGATGGGCACAGGAGATCGCTTCCTATGTATAACCCCAGCAGCACAGACATTAAGGGCAACATTGAATAAATGGGACCTACTAAAACTGAGAAGCTTCTGTAAAGCAAAGGACACGGTCACTAAGTCAAAAAGGCAACCTATTGACTGGGAGAAGATCTTCACCAACCCTGCGACAAAGGTCTGATCTCCAAAACATATAGAGAACTCAAGAAACTAGACTTTAAAATGCTAATTAACCCAATTAAAAAATGGGGCACTGAACTGAACAGAGTATTCTCAACAGAAGTTCAAATGGCCAAAAGACACTTAAGGTCATGCTCAACCTTCTTAGCAATCAGGGAAATGCAAATCCAAACAACTTTGAGATATCATCTTACACCTGTCAGATTGGCTAAAATCAAAAACACCAATGATAGCCTTTGCTGGAGAGGCTGTGGAGGAAGGGGTACCCTCATCCATTGCTGGTGGGAATGCAAACTTGTGCAACCACTTTGGAAATCATTATTTCGGTTTCTCAGGAAATTCAGTATCAACCTACCCCTGGACCCAGCAATACCACTCTTGGGAATATATCCAAGAGATGCCCGATCATATGACAAAAGCATTTGTTCAACTATGTTCATAGCAGTATTATTTGTAATAGCCGGAACCTGGAAACAACCTAGATGCCCTTCAATGGAAAAATGGATGAAGAAAGTGTGGAATATATACACATTAGAGTACTACACTGCAGTAAAAAACAATGACTTCTCGAATTTTGCATGCAAATGGATGGAAATAGAAAACACTATCCTGAGTGAGGTAACCCAGACCCAAAAAGATGAACATTGGATGTACTCACTCATAATTGGTTTCTAGCCATAATTTAAGGTCACGGAGTCTATAATTGGTGAACCTAAAGAAGCTAAATATGAAGGTGAACCCAAGGAAAAACATATAGTTATCCTCTTGGCTATGGGAAGTAGACAAAATTGCCGGGGAGAAGCGGGCGGTGGTGGCGCATGCCTTTAATCCTAGCACTGGGGAGGCAGAGGCAGGCGGATCTTTGTGAGTTCGAGGCCAGCCTGGTCTACAAGAGCTAGTTCCAGGACAGGAACCAAAAGCTATGGAGAAACCCTGTCTCGAAAAATCAAAAAAAAAAAAAATTGCCGGGGAGAAAATTCGGATCTTGGGGGTGGGGTGGGATGGGGGTATGGGGAGATGGGGAGAGAAAAGCGAGAAGGGGAGGATGTGGGGAACTTGGGGAAACAGGATGATTGGGATAAAGGAAGGTTGGATAGGGGAGCAGGGAAGCACATATCTTAATTAAGGGGGCCATCTTAGGGTTGGGAAGAGACTTGGACCTAGAGGGGCTTCCAGGTGCCCAAGGCGAGGTCCCCAGTTAGTTCCTTGGACAGCTGAGGATAGGGAACCTGAAATGACCCTATCCTATATCAATACTGATGAATATCTTGCATATCACCATAGAACCTTCATCTGGTGATGGATGGAGATAGAGACAGAGACCCACACTGGAGCACTGGACTGAGCTCCCAAGGTCTCAATGAGGAGCAGAAGGAGGGAGAACATGAGCAAGGAAGTCAGGACCACGAGGGGTGCACCCACCCACTGAGACAGTGGGGCTGATCTATTGGGAGCTCACCAAGGCCAGCTGGACTGTGACTGAAAAAGCATGGGATAAAACCGGACTCTCTGAACATGGTGAACAATGAGGGCTGATGAGAAGCCAAGGACAATGGCATGGGGTTTTGATCCTACTTCATGTTCTGGCTTTGTGGGAGCCTAGCCAGTTTGGATGTTCACCTTCCTAGACATGGACGGAGGGGGGAGGACCTTGGACTTTCCACAGGGCAGGGAACCTTGACTGCTCTTTGGACTGGAGAGGGAGGGAGAGAGGATTGGGGGGAGGGGGAGAAGGGTGTGGTAGGGGGAGGAGGGTGGGAGGAGGGGGAGGGAAATGGGAGGCTGGGAGGAAGCGGAAACTGTTTTTTTCCTTTTCTCAATAAAAAAAAATTAAAAAAAATCATCATTTGATAATGCAATGGAGAAGTCAATTCAGTGTTATTTTCTTTATGTACTCTGTGTGCTTTGTATGTGTGCTGTGTCCACATGCAGGACACACATGCCTCAGTGTGGTGTTGACAGATACATAGCATATTATGCTATAAGATATGCTTGTTAATTCAGTTCAGACGTAATAGAAAAACAAATCACCATTCATCATCCAGTTTCTTTAGCTCTGGAAGATAGTTCTCAATCAAAAGCATTAGATCATCATTTTTGCATGAAGATTTCTTCAGCAGCTGGGATGTGGGCTGCCAAGTGGTATGTGACATGGAGCTTTGGCGCCCTCTGGAGGGTGAGTGAAAAGTATGTAACAGCGGTGCAGAGCCAGAGCCCTACTTAGCATGGGACATTTTTGTTTTATCAGCCTAAGAAATAAGAACCACTATGGGACAAATGACGGTTGGTAGACTTCCAAGTCACCCACTTGTTGCACAACTGCAGGTCTACAGAGAGCATGAAACTAACTGGAGGACAATCAATTTAACACAAGAGGGGGCAGTCATATCTGAGAGTCATACCTGAAGAAGAACAAGATCCTTAACATTAAGGCATTGGGCCTACTTCAAAAGTGAAATGCAAGTCTGTACACTAAAGGTCTTGACATATCCTTGGATATAATTCTATGTTATCAAAATCTATTGACTTTGTGATGATCATATCTGAAACTTAGGGAGAAGGTTTAAAAGTCAAAAGGCTAGCCTGATTGACCACGTGGACAAACACATAGTTCTTAGCAGATGAGTCCACAAGAAAGAGAATCATGGTTTCAGTAACCAAGTTCATGGATTCTAGATATTCTTGTCTTTGGAATGCTGTTCCAGGCAGGGCCTGGAAAGTATAGTGATGTTCACCCATGGATCCCGTGAGATATTCCAAGTGGAAGTTTGAGCGTGACCATGAGCCTACACCCAAGACAGCTGAGAGGATGCCATGCAGGCTTCCTCAGTCCATCTACAGTTTCTGTCTGGAACTGTGACAAAGAGGACATCCTCAGCCATCGAGGATCGCTGGGTCAGCTCTCGGGCCTACTCTGTGGCTCAGGTATACAACTGTGCATTTTATAGAACTTTAACACAGATCAGATTCAAAGACAGAGCAGACAGATGTGTTTGCATCTGTTGTTTGCTCTTGACAGGAAATTAGCAATGTACTTGTGAAGACTATATTGCAATATGAAGAGCGAACCGTATGTGTGATTCGGCCACAGAAAGGCAATGTTAAACAAACCTCCCTGATAACCTAGGGAACACAATAAACAGTGGAATTCTTTCTACCTGTCAATCACAAAATCACTTCTGCTATGACTAAGTAGAGACTGATCCCAGGACACATGTATAACTGACACCCAGATATCTTCTTGAACACTAACTTAACTATACTTTAATACTGCCACCAAAATGTTGGTTTTTTGCTGGGTAGTGGTGGCGTGCGCCTTTAATCCCAGTACTCAGGAGGCAGAGGCAGCCGAATCTCTGTGAGTTAGAAGAGAGAGCTAATTCCAGGACAGGCTCCAAACTACAGAGAAACCCTGTCTCAAAAATAATAATAATAATAAAGTTGTAAGCTAATTTGACAAACAAAATTTTATCCCCAGCCAGTAACAGAAAAGTAGAAGGTGACAGGTGCTTGTCTCATTTATATTGGTGATCCTTATAGAACTGCAAGTAGGTTGGCCTTCCCTGGTTTGGGTACTATGAAGCATTTGACAGCAAGGTTACAGAAGTATTGTAAAGGTAAAGTGGCTGAAAAGCTACATGATAGAAGATGGCTTCCAGAGAAAAATGCTGGGGACCACAACCACCTGTTCCAAACATACCGGATGTTTCAAATAACACAGCACAGGCGAGCTTGGGTGAAGACTGGAAATAGTGAGCAAAAATCCCAAGCAGACTGGGCAGTGTGAAGTCAACAACATCAGATATCCTGTGGCAGGGAAGCTGGGGTTACTCCACATGAAAAGGACAGAGACACATATACCCTCTGTCTCCAGTCACAAAAGGTCCCCAAACTCCTTTCTGTTGCTGAAAACACACAAGCAATGTCACTTGGTTTCCTAAAACAGGATGCCCAAGCCCATCACAGGAGCTACAGCTTAGTGGGTGTACCTGCAGAGGGTCAGCTGAAGGCCGCAGAAGGACACACAACCAAGAAGCAATATGCAGGAGTCTTGATTTACACAAGCCTGACAGAGCATATCAAGGAAACAAAGCCTAGAGGCATAGATTCCCTTTGATGTCATACTTGGTATTTTGTCAACTTGACCCAAGCTGGAGTAATCTGGGAAGAGGGAACTTCAACTGAGAAAATGTTTTCCACCAGACTGGCCTATGGGTGAACCTCTGGGGCAGTTTCTTGATTGGTGACTGATGTGGAAGGGACCGATCTACTGCAAGCAGTACCATCCCTGGGAAGGTGGTACTAATTTGTACAAGAAACAAGGCTAAAGCCAGAAGGAGCAAGGTAGTCAGCACCACTCCTCCTGGGCTTCTGCTTCAGTGTCTGACTCCAGGTTCCTGATTTCCTGCCCTGACTTTCTTCAGTGTTGGACTATGAGGTGGAAGAGACAGATGAAGTAAACACTTTCTCCTCCATACTGCTTTCAGTTATGGCCTTGTATCAGACCAACAGAAACCCAAACTAAGACATTCTGCTTATTTGGATCCCATTTACGTGGGGTAAGCACTAGCTTTAGAAACAAAACGAGACTATTAAAAAGCAGAAAATCAATACATTGACAGCAATGGGAATCAATATAAACAGAGTGGCTGTTTCACGTGCAGCTTACAGGAACCTCTGGAACATGGGCAGCCGGCATACTGCAGGGGGATACAGTGTGGACTCTGAAGCCAGTGGCCATGCAAAACATCAGCTTTACAGAGGTCTCCTCACCTATGAGAGAGAAGGCACCTGTTTGCCTGCAAGGAGGTCAGCCCCTGTTACATTTTATATATTTCTGTCTGGATACTATGTGACAGAAATAGGAGCCAGCAATTTCCAGAATTGGTAACTTGAGAACTAACGATACAAGACAAATACAGACAAACCTACATGAATCACGATGAAACTGTAGATCACGAAGAAGGGGGAAAAATCTGAGGAGGAATAAGGCAGCAACAGTCAGCTGGACAAGATGTCCCATTGGTGACAGTTCTAGCCCTACATCTAGGGAACAGGCTCCAGCCAAGGCCAGATGGCTGAGGCGTTGTTTAATCAGGGACTACAAATCCTCTTCCTTCTGAGCAGCAGCATCTCTTATCTTTCAGGGCTTGCCCTGTATACCTCTCTCCTGACAGTCTCTTGCAGCCTCACTGGTCCCTCCCACCAACCCACACTCTCCACACGCTTTCCCTGGCACACGTGGAACCTGTTACCACGTCTGCATCAGAAGCAACCCCAAATCTGTGGTTTTAAGTCCCTGCCAACTACCTCGTGCCTTTTCTCCTTTTCCTTCTCAGCCTGATCAAGGCAGAACAGCCTGAACCCAAGCTACAACACAAGCCCAGCTTTTGTCCTAAATAGGTCTGTCATGGGCATCCATGTCACGCAGGATTGCCAGTCCTTCCAGGTTTCAAGGACTTGGGGTCCCTTCCTGAACCACTTGCTCTCTGCAGAGCACCTTCAGTCCTCAACCTGGCTTTCACATGCTTGGATTCCAGCAACTTTGGACAAGGGGAAAACTACATCCATGCTAAACATGAATGACTACATTTAAAAAGGATCGTTTCTGGAAAAGTATAGCAGTGATTTCCATAGTGTTTTCATCGTATTGGAGATTCTAAGTTATCTAAAGATGAAACTATATGGATATGTATATGGGTTCTGTGCAGATGTTATACCATTTTAGGTTGAGACTTGGACACTTGAGGATTTGGGTTCCTGAAAGGGATTCTGGACTCAATTCCCCATGGGGACCAAAGAATGACTGAGTAAACTTATCTGAAAACCCCATCCCCAACCACTGGTTCACAATGCCCACCTTGACAGCCTCTGGCACTTAGATGTCCATTCCTTATCTGCCGTATGAATGAGTGGATGGGGGGGCAGACATGTCCTGACCACATCTGACCCCAGCAAACACTCACAAAGGGTGGGCTGGTTGGCAGACCCGACACTCGACTGAAGGCACCCAGGAGGCTCCTCTGTGACAGTCCTTAGTTTTGGTCTTTAGGAATGGAGTGTTGTGTGCCAGACTCCAATATCTCTGAAGAATGTTAAGTTTGGTTCTGAATCCTAGCAGGGCTATGAACACTTGGCATCCACGGGGATGTGTTGTGAAGAGGGGAGATAAGTCGCTTCCTCTGTATTTCCCACAGGCTGTGACTAACAGACCACACAGGGCTCTTATTTACACACCTCCACACTGCCTGTCTTCTACTGACACTGACGTCATTGCATTCCCAGCAAAATGAGAGTCACAGGCAGGGAATAAGAATCCAGCACTCCGTGCACATGTGCACACACACACACACACACACACACACCAGGGAAAGCACACTGTGTATTATCAAGATATTTTATTGTATAGTAGTGCACAGTAATCAACAAACAGATTTCAGGGGCTAGAATGTGTAAAATGGTTATCATAGGCCTTTCCTCTGCTTTCAGTAACTACTTAGTAAAACAATGTTTACTATGTCTATCGGGCTGCCTGTGAACCTTGCACTACAGAAGTGTGAACACAGCACTGGTCAAGTCTGGAAAATCCTCAGAGACGCACTGACGGGCCCAATTGCTTGCTCATAATTCTGGCTTGCGTGATTTTCCTTAATAAGGACAATATTAAGACAATTCCTCAAAGTATAATTTAAGTTACTGAGTGTGCATGTGTTGTGTGTACCAGTGTGCACACGTGCATCTGTGAAAGCCAGAGGACAGCCTCAGGTGTTTGTTGTTCCTCAGGAATGCCTGTTTTCTTAAAACATCTACTTAAGTGTGTGTGTGTGTGTGTGTGTGTGTGTGTACGTGTATGTATTTATTTAGAGGCCAACTTGTAGATTTTCCAGGAACTGAACTTGGATTGCAACGCTTGGCAGCAACCACCCTTACACATGGAAATATCTCATAAGTCCCCATCTCATTTTTGAGACAGTCTCTCTGGCTTAGAGCTAGACAAGCAGGCTAGGCTGGTAGTCAGGGAACTCCAGACATCTGTCTGTCTCCACATCTTCAGGGGCTAGGATTACAGTGCATGTAAGCATGCATAAATTTTAAGTGAGTTCAAACTCAGGCCTTCATGCTTAAAAGGAAAAGGGAAGTACCAACCAAGCCATCTCTCGAGCCCAAGCACCAACTGAGCCATCTTTCCAACCCAAGCACCAACTGAGCCATCTCTCCATCCCCAAATATTGTCTTTTTAAAAACCAACAACTCTAATTGTCTCAAAAACTAAGCATGTGTGCATTCACAACCACATATGCAGAGAAAAGGCACAAAAGCCCAAAAGTTAAGGTCAGGGTTATGTAAAGTCCGAGGTATTAATATCAATATATGGTGAAGTAATAATACCTTTGTACTATTTTATCAGAGAAAATTAGATTAAGCTGATTGGTTGCAAATGCAGCCAGTCCAAACAATGGAACCAGTGCTTTAAAGTGCGCAGCACCTACAAGTGCCCTGTTTCTTCTCTCTCTCCTCTCCAGCACCCATGAAGCTGTCCTGCACAATGTCAGGACTCAGGCAGCTCAACCACTCCCTGACACATTTTGTACCACAAGCCTTGGACACAAAGGCCAAGAGGAACAGGCCTGGTTGGTGAGTTCTAAGCCTCCCTGACATTCTCCTGCTTTCAGATTTATCTAACTAAATGTAACTGATCAATTTGTTTTTATTTTCTGTGAAACTAACCAATGTTATAGCGAGTGCCTTTGTAACCATAAAATGAATAAACACCCTGAACCAGTAATTTTCAAAAACAGACCATTAGATACAATGTCCATGACTTAACAGTGTGATTTTAAATTAAAAAAATCTGACTTAATATACTATGATATTTCCTTTAGAACTTTTTTGGTGCAATGTAAAAGTGGAACAAATCAAGCAATTGAGAACTCAGGTCAGCTGAAGGCTGCAATGGCTTCATGAAGGAGCCAAGCTCTCATACCTGATCAGACTGTCACATTCAGTCAGGGGCCTTTCTATAAGAGCCGGGCTCCAGGACATAACTGGAATCTACCAAACTGTCTACTTTTACCTTTAAATACTTTTATCTAGATTTTACTGTATTTTAGAACTTGGAAGAATGTTTCATTTAGAAAGGAGAAAACTCCAACTAAATAAAGAAAACTATTCACAAATATTTCTTTAAACTAAAGCTAAGAGTCTATAGAGTTCCCAGTACTGAATGCTGTTTCTAAGTCTAGTCTCTAGTACTTGGTAATTTCTGGAGATTTACTGCTCCAGATTCCATAGAGACTAAGGACATCTGATGAGACAGAAGCAATGTGTCCTTCTCTGTACTTGCCAACCCCCAGCTGCACAAGGTGTGACACTCAGGAGGAACAGGTCTGCGCCTGTCACAAGCTGTAAAGAAACAACCACGCCATTCAGCAAGCATGCATTTATAATTCTGTACCCAGAGAAAACAACACCCAACGGTTCATCTGACATACTATTTCCCATGGAGTCTGGACTTTACATCTTCCATGCTAGCTTAATATTTTTAAACAAAACATTTTCAGTGGCAGAGCCCCAACTCAATTCTTCAGAGGCTTAGCTTCATGGGAACTGATATACTACATTCCTTTCCAGACCTGCTGTGCAGTTCCCTCTGCCTGGGTGCTGCTGGCCTCACATACAGAACAATATTCCCCAGGGGGCGGGGTGGGGGACTATCCTGTGTCCTCTAAGATTTCAGCATCCTAGTCTCTACCCAACAAACACAAGTGCCATGCCTATCTGTGGTGACCCTTGTCACCAAAGTCTCTGGGGGAACAAGATCACCCTTTTAACTAAGAGCGACCCCCTACAGGTCAGAAATAGAACAGCGAGTGGGTTGTGGTGCCACAAGGCAGGATGGCGCTGTTTATTTCTCAGTTTGAACACTTTAGACAGCGTGAACATTAGTTACAGGATGCGGTCTGCCAGCAAACCGTGAGAAGCCGCATGGGACTCTTCCTGTGGCTGAACCAGAGCTCCCACTAGGCAAATGTGGTTCCGTGTCCAATCAGCATCCAGGTGACACTGATGCTCTTTGAAGGCTCCATGTTTGTGGGTGTGAAATCTAAGAACCATTTTCCAGACCATGAGTCCGCTGCCAGAGGACATCTGGGCCCTGCGCAGCCTACAGCTGGAAACAACCAGTCAGAGGAAAACAAGGTCCACAGCAACAGCTAGGCGCTATTCCTCCTTTCTTCTCCTTTTCCTCTCTTTTCTCTTTTCTTGCAAGTTCTTTAGGTCAGACATCACGGTCAAAGTCTTCCGAACCCACATAATCTAGAATCGTTTGAAGCCACGGTTAAAACTGGAAAGCACATGACTGAAGAAAGCAGGACAGAAAAGGTCTGAATCATACATACCACGATGACCATGGCGTTCACCAGCAACGGTGCTGAGAACACGAGAGAAATGAACATCCCCCGGGAATCGAAATACTGGTATTTTGCAAACGATCTGTTTTAGGAAAAAAATAAAACAAATGAAAACAATTATTGGACTCTCAGTCCTGGGGGCGGGTGACAAAAGAACAGCAGTTAGCAGTCTGGGGTCACTGAAGAGTCTGCATTCGCTGTACCACATGGCAGAAACAGGCCTAACGTCTCTCATAAATTACAGAGGAAGAGCTCCATGCCTGCTACAGCTACTTGAAAAGTTCTGTGTCTAGTACTCCTTGCTCCCAACCACCTTAGTGAAGTAACTACCCGTCTGTGTAAGAGACTTGAAGGCTGCATGATTCCAATTTGCCCAGGGGTAAAAATCCAGGCAGCAGAGGGTGGGAGCTATCTACGGGGATTTCTCTCTCAGCAATGCGGGAATATGCTAGACCGCTGTTTTCACTGACTCGGTAGCAGAGATTGTGAACCTGCTGCATGAGCTATGGGTTACAGCAGGAAGAGTAAGGACAGATTGACTCTTACAGGAAGTCTACGGTCTGCAGAGAACGAAGGGCTCAGGCAGAATGCATACTGACTTACTGAAACAAAGCGGGGACATGGGAAGCTTTGCGTGCAGAGAGTCAAGACTAGTCTCTGACCTGAAGAGGGAATCAACACAAGTTTGAGGTGGCCGTGGGGCCAGCAGGAGGGGCTGCAACAGAGGCCATGGGCATCAGTACTGTCCAGGGCCTTTCTGATTGATTAGGGATATGTGGGAACGTTTGGAGTAGTCTCTACTGAAGTCGACAGGAGAATCAGGAAAGACAACTTAGGTGCCAGGGCTGGGAAAGCAGGGAGAAGACCGTGGCGGCTCTGTCACTTCCAGGTATAGGGAAGACATTTTTTAGAGGAGAGGGGAGAGGTAGGGAAAGGTCTCAAAAGCACAGCGCCTACTGAGCACCTTCTAAAACTACCACCTTGGAATCCCAAAACTCAAATTACTTTAAGATACTTGTAATATTTTCTCACAGATTGTAACTTGATTGGCCAGCACCTGAAGCGCTCAAGTGGTGCAGTGCACACGTACACAATTCTTAAAGCATCTCACTGTTTTCTAAGCCTCTAAGGCCCCCTGACCAGAAGGAGTTATTTCAAAAGTGGCACTAGGATTTTTGTTTAATGACACATAGCTTCAATGAGGAGCTTTGACTATTTTTATTAATAAAATAAAGACATTAATCTTCAGTTCACAACAAAAATATTTAACTGTTTGTTTCTTAAGACCTCAGCCTATATATACAGGGTGCTCAATATTTAAGTGGCCACAATTCCTGACGGTCTGGGTTTCCCTGTAAGTCTCAGGCTTTCTTGACAAAGTTCTATATGATAATACCACCACAGAGGGAAACTCCTAGGACACAGTCAAGAGCACGGAAGTTGACTTTACCTCCAGTTCATTGCAGCTGCTTCATTGATATACTCAGCACAATAGACCAACGTGACTAAGAGAAGAGAGAACTCATGTTAGGATCTCATGACCAATCACTACACTATAGAACAAGATCATACATTTTTACATATAGCAACAGAATACCAAAACATTTGCCTAGAAATGTAATTTCCATTTTAGCTTGGATGTGTTAAGGACTGTGAAATTGCAAAGTTATAGGATTGGCACATGTGTAAGATGCCAAGGGCCTCCGTGAGACTCCTGTGAAGCCATCCTGCACTGGCGGGACCGCCATAGTTCAGGTGGGAAGCTCGAGCTCAGGAATGAAAAAAAACAACTCTAATGTGTTATTGCTCTTAAACTTAGAAAACTGTCCCACCTTCCAAGGCCCTCAAGACCCTGCACACAGTTCTCATCCTCATCCCTGCCCTTGTCTGCTTGAGCCCATGAGCTTCTATACTGCCTGCAGACAGGCACACAAGGCCCCTCGGCAATTTCCCTGCACACCGCAGCTCAGTTCTTATCAGAATGATCACTAAGGTGGGTAACAGTACAATTACAATATATCTATGGCTATCTACAGAATGTGCGGGTCCCCAAGGACACTAAGCTTAGAGCCCTATTTTGCTCTCCAAGGTAAGCCCAGCATGGAGAAAGGACTCGTTTCTCTAAGACGGCCACTGGGTCCTATGTCCCACCTCTCACAGTCAACTGATTAAAGTCGTCTGAAATCAGATTTCCCATTTACCAGGCGACATCTCCTCCTTCCATGGCCCACAAACGTCAAGTGTTTACACCTGTAGTTATTCAGTCTAGTAACACTTACTTCCTGCAGACTGTGGTCTCTGACCTCTAATTCAGCTTCCACCCTATATTTTTGGGGCTCTGCTCACTTATCTGCAATTGGGGCAGATATCATGCCTGGGCCAGCCAGCCATTAACTGATATTTTCTTACTGACATTTTACTGAGTATCCTTTTGATCTGAGGGGCCTAATATACTGATTGTCCCCATTTGGTCAAGTACCACGATTTTTATGGCATGCCCGCTTCTTTGCAATCTTTCTCCATTCTGGATACCTAATCTCTTCCCACAGTTTCTAAAGTCATTATCTTTAAAACTGATCTGAAATAGTATTTTACGTAGAGAAGGTCTCTTAATTTTTCATATAATTTCCAGGGCATGCAGTGTGGAACTAAGCCCAGCAAGAAAATATCTGCATGAAAGACATGCCATCCAGAACTGAACTCAGGCAGGAAATTGTCCGTGTAAGAGGCAGCGTAACAGAACCACGGTCTTAGTACACCTGATGTTCCATATGCTTCCTGGCCAGCCTGAAGTGAAAGGAAAACTCAAGTTCAACGTCCAAAAATTACTTCACGGTTTCCATAGAGAACGGAAGGTTGGGGAAGCCCTGTGAAAACATAATACAAACAAGCCCGGGAAAGTATCCCAGCAAAGCACAGGGATTCAGCTGTCTCCTACTCACTGAGGCACAGGAAGTGTCCGATCTGTAGTTTATACCTCTTTGATGAGAAGCAGGTGAGGAGCAGGCACAGCACATGGAAGACGACAAGTCCTAGGAGCCAGGGCTCTGTCCAGTCTGTCTCCTGTAAGGATACAGTGTCAGAAACATGGGCTTGGTGGTATATCTGCAAAAATGCTTTCCCATGGGTAATGAGAATGGCCGGTCCCTGTCCCTGCGTTTTGGGATGACACAGCTAAGCCTCCCAGACAAGTGGGAGCAAAGAGAGGAAAGAAACAGCGATGCTTCGGTTGCAAACACATCCACGGATTTTATACAAAGATTTTAAAGTCTGAGCACACAGACTGGAAACCATTGCCCACTTGGACTGGTGAATACAATTCTTCCCAAGCTGGGTGAAATCTAAAGGGTTATTGTCATCTAAACTAACAAGCTGAGTAAAGAAAGTTGGCCTAGTCAAGGAGATACACTTGGAGCGTGTGAAGCTGCCAAGAGGAAGCTCTTATCAGGGCCTGGAAATGAGAGTCATCCTAACCCGCAGGACCGAGTGTCCCTAGCACTTCTGCAGTGCACCCAGTTCGCTAGACAGTGCTTCATCAGTTCCTTAGGAATCATCTTCACAGATGATCAGGGTCCATACCTCAAGGCTCAAATCTTTCTGACTGTTCCCTCCTGATACAAGGTTCCTAGTTCAGATTTCCCAGTACTTCCCCCATGCCCGCCTATGTCCAAGGGTACTGCTCCACAAAGTAAGACTAGCTCTGGAGTGTGGGGCCCAAAAGTTTGGAGTCCACTGCCCCTTAATGAGTCTTCCGTGCCATACCAGAATGACCACTGAGTCAGACCAGAGCCCGTTAGGGAAAGCAATGCACGCTGCCGCTGCCAAGATCCTACCAGAGATCTTGGGGGTCCAGAGGTCGGCCTGGGCGTATCCAGGGTCTGCCCCATCCAGCGGAGCCACGGCAGGCACACTGGTGTTGGGGACCCAGGGCACCGCCTGCGAGCACCCAGGGTCTGCTTCATCCAGTAGAGCCACGGGCAGGCACACTGGTATTGGGGACCCAGGGTCTGCCCCACCCAGGGGAGCCACGGTAGGCACACTGGTGTTGGGGACCCAGGGCACCGCCTGCGAGCACCCAGGGTCTGCTTCATCCAGTAGAACCACGGGCAGGCACACTGGTATTGGGGACCCAGGGCACCGCCTGTGAGCACCCAGGGTCTGCCCCATCCAGCCGAGCCACGGTAGGCACACTGGTATTGGGGACCAAGGCACCGCCTTCGCGAACCCAGGGTCTGCCCCATCCAGTGGAGCCACAGGGCGACTTCAGGAAGACTTGAGTGCCCGCGCCTGCGCAGTCCACAAAAGAACTAGCGACTCCCCACCACGTGCCAGCGCCACCCAGTCTCCATAGTCCGCAAGTTACCATGATCACCGCGGGGATGCTGACCGGGAAGGTTCTGACCGAGAATGGGGAGGGCATCACGCCGCCGGGGATACCGACAACCTGGAGAAGTTTGCGGCTTCCGGCAGCCAGGAAAGTCGCCTAGACTTCTCGCGAGATCTACGGGTACAAACCAGACATTTAGTTCTTCTCGCGAGATTTTCTTTTTTTAAAGCGGTCCAACTTCCATTGCTAGGTTCGTGAATTTCTGTAAGCGGTGTGGAAAGTGCTTGCCTGATTCTGTTTCTCCCAAACTCCTTGGAAAGCTGCTGGTTCCACAGAAGCAGCCAGCGGCTGGGGCCAGTTTGCCAAGGTCGGACAGCACCCTGCAGGGTCGCACTGCAGTCCGGGAATGAATTAGCGAGCTCCTTGGACTCAAGCGTCCTCCTCACAGACCTGGGATCAACTGGGGCGTCTATATCCCCACCTGGAAAGGACACGGCGACTCCCGCACAAACCCGACGTAAATATAGCGTGCTCCTCAGAGACCTGGGTGGACGTGTCGCCAGTCCCACAGAATCGGAATGAGCTCGGCATCCTCACCACGGACCCGGGACAGATGCAGACCCAGGCTGGGTACTGTGTCTGTGCTCCCCACAGAGCCCTAATGAGCTGGATGGTTTACACCCACAGAGTCGTAATAGATGACTTGGCATGGGCACCCTAAAGACCCAGGATGAATATAGTGTCAGGTCCCACAAACCCTGGACAGACATAGCGTCTGGGTCCTACAATACACATAGCTTTTCCTCAGAGAAATGGGATGCCAGTGGTGTCTGTCACAGACCCGAGATAGACACGACTTCCGCCTTGCAGGCTAGGAATATGGTGCCCATGCCTCACAGAATATGGCATCTTCTTCAGAGACCTGGGATAGATATAACACCCTCTGCAGAGACCTTGGATGTGCACGGCATTTGGATCCTCCAGGGGTGAACAGGTTATTTCCACCCCACAGATACAGTATTCATCTAGCTCCACAGACCTGAATGCACACAGAATCCTATATACCTAGATGGATGTTGTCCTCCCTGAATACCTAGGTGACCATGGTGACCCATCCCACTGGATGGCCACAGATACCTGGTCCCACACACCTAGACTGAACACAGGATCTGAGCCACAGACCCAACATGGATGCTGACTAAAGGCGTCTGTCTCTACACACGGGCTTCCCCATTCCACAAACTAGAGATGGAATTGTGTCTGTATGGCATTGTGAAGCAGCCCTACCCGGTAGACCTGGGTGCCTATGCTATCTGCCCCTCAAACCACGATGAATACACAGAGAGTGCCCACAGATGTAGGATGGACACAGCATTCAGTCCCTTAACCTAAGATCGTGGTGATTCCCCTGCAAGCTTTATAGCAGGAAGGGAAAAAGTGCTCAGAGTGAGGTAAGAATGAAGCTGGGCTCAGCCTGATCTTATTGTAACCAGTGCTGGACCAGGACATCTGGAGTCTGTCCTAGATCATTTTACTTTAGTCATATCTAAGTACAACACAATTTTGGGGGAAAAAAAACCATAACAATTAGCCCAGTCACAAGTGCACAACACTTTAAGGCCTGTTTACCCTGAGATTATTTACAAAGTATCTCTGGCTTTTTTTTTTTTTCAAGAATGGGGACTGTTGACAGTGCCCAGGATCTAGGGTCAAGGGAGCTTGACAGAGGTGAGCATAACACCTGTGAGTGCCAGGATTGGCCTGGCCCTACGATAACACAGAAGTCACTTAGGCTTTTATAAAGTGACCTCACTCACAAGAATGGGTTTTATGGCCTAAAAATAATGCTCAGGATTTAGGAGGAAAGGGTTTGGGATAAGTAAATACAAAAATTGTGGGAGATATGGGCATAGTCTGTCTCATCAGACATCAAAGGATCACCAAGTTGTAACACTGTGTTCTCTCTGTCATTCCAGGAAGAGCAGCTAATCACCTCATTCCAGTGAAGAGGTAAGCTGTGTGATTGACTTTCCTGGCTTCTCTACTGCTTCTCTCTTCACAGAAGATGCTCTTTCACATCCTAGCTCATTGATCTAGAAGAGACAAAGGTATTGGTGTTCCTCAGATCTATGGGATAAACATGGCCCTAGTGACCTTTTGTGGCTGGGGAGGCTGTCCCAACTCTGAGGTGGCAGGTTACTCAAGAGTGGCTCACCACTGGGCAGTTTTGGAGTGTCAGCGCTCATGGAGACTGAGCTGTCTACCTATTACACCTGTTATTGGAGAAGGGGCAGGCCATTGAACGTGGACTGGCAATGGATTGTTTAATGGCTTTAAGATGATCAAGCACACTTAGCTCACGTGTGAAGTTCTCCTAACTGCCTGTGTAAACAATGAGGACCCAGAAGTGTGAAGCCTTTGTGCCGTAACATATGCACATTGCATAAATGAATGCACCTCGTTATCCTGTCTGTGCTCGCTCTTCCCTTACTGGGGTGACGTGAACAATGATGTTGTAGCCCATCTCTACTAGTCTGAACACAGTGATGGTCCTAGCCTATCTCCTTCACTTGGCTGTGGAATATCCTTCATGCATTTAGCAGCTGCCCACCCGAAAGTCTTTCTCCTCTTTCTCAGATGCATACCCAGGCTCTCATGGTTGCCTCATTTGTCCTATTCAGACTTGGGCTTCTCTGTGTTTCTCAGGTCCATGTGTTCCACTGTCTTCACCAAAGATCAGGGAAGAAAGAAAGGGGGAAAAAGAAGTCTCAAGGTCATCTGAGTGTGACCTAAAGTCCTGCTTCAAGGAGGGCAGGATGCTCCCAGTTTTCCAGGTTAAGGGCCCAGGGCCCTCCCCATTCAGCTTTACTGTCATTTGCTTAGAGCTGGTGTATGAGCTGGAGTTTTCTTGGGGGTCTGGGGACTGGCTATTCCTGATGTGCTTTAGACTGACTTCAGTAAGGATATAAAATAAAGAGTAACTGCAGTTTCTTCACCATCATGATGGCTCCCAGCCCTGAGATCAACGAAATAAAAGCAACAATGTTAACAATTCCTAGGCTTTGGAATCTTACCCTGAGTACATATAGTTAAGTAATTGGTGTTGCTTTCCCCTCTTGCTTCCTGGAGGACCCAGCCCAGACTCCTCCATACACAGCAGTGAGTCTTTCCTTCATCTTTAGATGCCTGAAATACCACGTCCTTGTCTGATAGCATCTCTGTTCTAGCCCTGTTCTGTACTCCTGCCGTGGACAATTCTTTAGAGCACAGCCAGAGATAGTTCACACAGACAAGATTGCTTTTAGGTGCTTTGCTTGAACATTTCACAGGTGTCCACTGCTCTGGAGTCCCACTTCCCCTTCCGCGGCCTGGTCCTGCAGAATCTCCAGCCATGAAGAGTCCTGTTATCCTTTCCATAATCTTTTTTTCTCAGTACCATTCGTTTGTTCCCTAGGCCCGTGTCTCGGGTGTCATGGCCTCCTTGCAGTCATCCAGGCCCTCACTGACTTTCCTGGCTGCTCACTCTTACTTTTTCAGCCTCTTTATTTGCTGTCTTGGTTCCCTGAACTGCTCTAACAAGGTACTAGCAACTCTGGTGGAAATCCGCGGGGAAAGAAGGATCCCTTGTTCCTGGAGGTCAGTGGTCCAGGCTGATGAATGGGTCCAGCTCCTGAGGGCCCTGGTGCACTTTGCTGAGCGCTCAGTCCTGGCAGCACTCCAAGACATGTGGCGCTTGCAGAGGCCTTCTTCCCTTCTGAGTTTCCTCTTAGGGTTTAGTCCCAGTCTAACCTCCCACAATCTCATCTAAATATACTTCCAATTGTAAGAACTGTAATTAGGCTACATTTCATTTTTATAGGTCCTGGATAGCACTTCCCCATACCTTCCTAACGACACTGTTCCACCCACAACAAATGGCTTAATGTCACCAGAACTTTAACCCATATAATGTATTTTCTTACTATTTGCCATGCGCTTGTTTTATTGTTTATGAAATTATACACTGTTGTGGAATATTTGTTTAACCAGGCAAAGATGTGCTACATCTATTTATGCTGCAGAATATGACTTTAACTGTGTAACGGTGTGTTTCTTTTGTTTGTGCTACAAATGTCTAACAATGTAAGGCTGCACATTTAATTATGTAAAGATATGTGGTGTCTGTTTCAGTTTGCCTGCCTCAGGCATCTGACTGGTCCAATCAAGAGCTGAACAGCCAATAGCTAGGCAGAGGAAGGCTAGGCAGAGCTGACAGGGCAGAGAGAATAAATAGGAGGAGAAATCTAGGCTCGAAAGAGAAGGGAAGAAGGAAAGGAGAGAAAGACCCGGGGCAAGAAGCTAGGCAGAAGCAGTAAGATATACAGAAGAAGGAAATGTAATAAGCCTCGAGGCAGAAGTTAGATAAAGAGAAACAGGTTAATTTAAGTTAAAAGAGCTAGCCAGAAACGTGTCTAAACTAGGCTGAGCATTCACAACTAATAATGAGTCTTTTTGTCATGATTTGGGAGCTGGTTGGTGGCCTAAAAGAATAAAAGCGTGGCGCAAAGCACTTTTATTTGCACCTATCACAGTCACCAGTACCTTTGGTCCACAGTACACAGTAAACCTGTACACCGTCACCAAATACTTGAATGGAATGGATGAATTCACTTGTAGATTAACAAGGGAGAAGGCGCCACCAAACATTTCTTCCTCCAGTCTTTGTGTTTTAGATGAACACTATTCAGGACTTTCAAGATTTTTCCTCTTAATATATCCAAGCTCTTGCTTCTTCATTAACTTTGATAACTAATACTTTCCTGGAAATGTGTATCTGTCACACAATTTCAAATTTCTTGGCTGAAAATTTCCATTGCCTCCTGTTTATATTGCTAGAGGAATCTTAGGGCAAGCCTGTCACTCCAGGAGTCCTGATAGAATAGCTTCAGCCACTATCTTGATATGCTAAGTAAAGAGATAAGTAATGCCGAAAATAGAGACAAGGATTTAATCGTTTTCACCGTATTGGGAAGCAAAATAGATAGCGGAGATTAGCTGTCTTAAATCTGTCTTTAGGACGATGCCATGAGCTTTAGGTTTAAATAAAGAAGTAAGTACAGCAGAATGGCAAGAGATTCCTAATGAAGCAGTTTTTGTCAAGGACTGAAGGGGTTAATCATTACCTCAGTCCCACAAGGTGGGTAGAAGTTTCTATTGCTGCAGGATAGAAAGGGGGACATTAAGGAGACACCAGAAGAGATAGGAGCCCTCTCACCCCAAAGTCAGAAGTATCTTATCCATTGAGAGCACGGAGGATGTCTGCGTCTCCAGGCTTGTGTCTGCATTGTTCTGGAAACACTCAGGTCTTCATGGTCCTCCATGGTATGGTTACCCATGCCCTGGTCAGAAGCTGCTTCACAGGAATCCTACGACTACACTTCTGCTCAGGGGTCACAATCTGAGCCATGCATAAAAGCTTCTCACGCCCTGCTTGCTACTTAGCCAATGTATTGTGGACCACGTTGCCTCCGAAGCTACTCCATCCAGCTCCTCCTTGCCAGTGTCTCACTGGCTAAATCTGCTGTGGTCTACATAGTTTCCATATAAATCTCATGTTGTGACTGTTGTTACCAGTTTCCTTGGAAACAGCAGTGGTCTTGAGTGAGCATCCTCCTCCATCCTCCTCTGAGGCCATTTTAGGCCAGAACTACAGATGGCCTTGCCCTACAAGCTCTTATCTCTGAGACTTACTAACTTACACAAGATACCAAATGGTATCTCCAGGACTCGTGGAAAGTCAGATGTAGGTGAGAGAACAGTAGGAAGGGTCCATAAGACTAAGGACAATTCTGTGTCCCTTCCAATGATTTGCTACCCAGTGTGCTCAGTTATGAGAATCAAGGAAGGTAGCACAAATCACCACTACAGTCTCTAGAGTTTGTCTCTTACCCACTGGCGTGAGACTCTCAGTCCTATCCCTCAAGTGGGGCCTTGCAGTGCTGTCCTGAGACTTCATCTGAGGGGCGTCTCAGAGAGTTATGCTCAGCAGATTCCCGAGGGTTAGGCACCCACTGCCTCTACCGCCTCACGTGGATGACAATCAGACCCATGGAAATGCTTTTGACCTATGCCGAAGTATGACACTTCATCTCCACTGAAGAAGATACAGATCAGACAGCAGCCACCAGCCGGGAACCTGACCTGGGGCAGATCCTAGTTCAATTCTCCGTGCTGATGCACAGTATTTTGCCCTGACCTACAATCTCATTTTCCCCTTTAGTTTCAGCTTCAGAATTTTATCAGTGAGTATCTGATAACCTTGCTATTTTGATCAAACTTTTCAAAGGAGAAATAAAAGATTGTAATTTCAGTGAACACAGGCCAAGACTGTCAGGCCAGAGCTCCTGGAATGACCATCACTCTGGTATTGTCACCATGTTGCTCTTAGGAGGCCCGATGATCACCTGCATCTCAAGCAGGCTGATCACCAACTCTCCATTGGCTTGGCATCTATCCCTAGCTTTAGGCATCATCCTCTGCTGCCTCCTGCCTCTTTTTTTTGTTTTGTTGTTGTTGTTTTTGCTTAAAGATTCAAAACACCATTTCCCTTATGTTTGTTACACACTTTGCTACAACAAAATGACCTGTGTTCTATCACTTCTATACAAGAGGAACACAAAGAACAGAGCACCTTTCACCTTAGGAGAAGCCACGAGCCCCAAGCGAAAGGCCCAGGCCTCTCGACTTCTCCTGTGCTCCTCCTGTCTCATTTCCTCAGACTGTACATTGTGTGTCTTAGTGGGCATCCTCCAGTAGCAGCATCACCCCTTCGTTTTGTCTCACTCCTCATCCACTCTTAGTTGTAGCTTTTCAATGCTGCTTAGAGTCACACACAGACACACACACACACACACACTCAGAAACCCATGCTCAGTATTTAGAAGTTCGAACTATGATTCTGTCTCTGTATTTACAGTAGTGTGTTTAAGATAATAATTGATGTTATTCCTGCAAGGGAACCAGAGGATTTGATTGCTGTTTCCCCAGTAAGAGTCTTGCTAGAGAACCTTCTGGCCTTGCATGCAGGGCTGCCACATACCGTAACTAGGCACTAGGTGGCAGCACCTGCCTTCCAACAGGCCAACAGGCAGCCTATACCAGACATTTCTACAGTTAAGTAAACTTCCATATGCTTAATTATTGAAGTGAAAGTTTTTAGTTTGCAACATTAAATATGTTTATTGAGGACTATGGGATACATAAATACATCATTATTTTAACTCTTCTGTATAGATTGACTTTAGAAAACTAGTCACTTAAAAAGTAACGGTGAGAAAAATTGTTAATTGCAGATATAAGGTTTATAGAAGCAAAAATCTAACCAATCTGATGGCATTATATATATATGTATATATATGTATATATATATATATATATATATATTTACAGTATTTTACTGTGCTCCTGTTTCAATGCTCACGGAGGAATTCACATGAGCACCACGCGGGACATCGCCCACGGTCTTAGTGTACTTTATTTATCCCTGTCTTGCTCAATAAGTGTGAACCTTTCATGTGGATTCACCAATCTTAATCACTTATTTCCACACCCTCAGTACCTCTGAGAATACGGGTATGACTGAGCAAACAAATCTGATATGACAGTCCGTTCAGGAATCAGCCCACGGAGAGGCTCTACTGTTGTTTCTAGGACTACCCCTAACCAGGCACACCGCTGTAAAACTGCCTCCTGTTAATAGAGAAGCTCTTCCTGAGAAGAAGGAAAATGAGAAATAGAAGGAGCCACAGAGTCACTGCTTTTCTTGGGAGAATGGAGTCAGTACTGACACATGGAGGAACGCCTCTTCCTGCCTCATTCCTTACCATCAACTGGTCATATACCAGCAGAATTCACAGAACATATTTGGGAAGCCAAAGGCAGTCATTGCATCAGGTGTGTTGAACATAATCCTCTGTATTTGGATTTTTTCTCTTTTTTATTTAACCCAAAATAGAAAAAAAAATATGCCTGAATCTCTGGTTGGAGGTTAGGATGGACCAACTTGCTACTGGGTATTTAGTACATTTCAAGTCAGGACATGGGGGGGGGGGGCTAGTATATGGTGACCAGCTCTGTCACTGTCTGTATCTAAACCCAGGCATCTGGTGGCTCCAGAGTGATGCCCTTGCCAGCCCCAGCCTCCTGCCCTGGATTGCTGAGTGCTTTCTTCTCCACCACGGGCAATGCCATGTAAGTGGGGGCTTTGGGGAAATGAAGGAAACAGTGGGCACAGGCGAAGCCTTGGTGGCATTTCTTAGTTTATTTTCACTGTGTGTAATTTGAAGTCACTGAACTACCTATTGCTTGAGTCAAATCAATGTTTGTCTAGTTGGTGACTCTGCCTGTCCCCTAAAAACTTAGTCAAAGTGATTTGCGTATCCACTGAAGTCAGACAAAGAAGCAAGGGTGGGTTGGATAGAGAAGTAGAGTCACGGTCATAGAGGCCAGTTGGAGTTAGACTTTGGGCTAGTTTTTGTTGAATTCAGACTTCATTGAGGGACAAAGATGTTTCCAGAATCAGATGTTTCCAGTGCAGAGTATGGTTGCCTGGCTCCAGAGGGTGTAGAAGAGAAAGCAGAAGACAGTACTGTACACAGAAAATGTCTTCTGTGGGGGAATGTGTTACAGTAGTGTACGGGGATATCCTGACTTACCGGGAAGCAAGGGTATACTTAGAGCTGCAATAGGACAGCCTTGGAGGGGTAGAACCACAGTAGGATAGCTCCGGAGGGGTAGAGAGCCACAATAGCACACCTCTGGAGGGGTAGATCCACAATAGGACAGTTCTGGAGATTAGAACTGCAATAGGACAGCTCAGCCCTAAAGGGTAGAGCTGCAATAAGACAGCTGAAGAAGCTAGAGCCACAATAGGTCATCTCAGCTTTGGAGGATAGAGCCGCAATAGGATAGATAGCTCAGCCCTAGAAAAAAGGTGTCCTGACTGTCGGGAAGCCAGACTCCCAAGAGCTGCAACAGGACAGCTCGGGGGGCTAGAGCCGCAATGGGACAGCTCAGTCCTGGAGAAAAGGTGTCCTGACGATTGGGAAACCAGGCTACCTAAGCTGGGTGTGGTGGGGGGGATGGTCTCCCCGCAGTATATAGCAATCCTACTCTTCTCCTGGAGAGCTGCTACAGCTGAGTTCTGTTCTGTTCCCTTAAGAGAACATCCTAGCAGAACTAACTGCTTCTCAGTCCCAAGATGTTTCTTCTTTTGCTAACACTCTGCTAAAGAGAAGCCTCTGCAGAAATGTAGCAATGTCTTTGGCTCCGGAGAAAAGTTGTTACTTTTTCCTGCCTGGCCTTGCTCAGCCCCCCTTAAGGAGCATCTTAGCAAGGTTCTTCTATTCTGCTCGGCCTTGCTGAGATTTCCTAGGGAGCATCTTAGCAAGGTTTTTCAGCTCAGTCCCCTAAGGGAAGGCCCAGTCAGATTCTTCTGATCAACGCTGGTGAATAAAGGTCATCACCCAAGTCTGTTTTGAGAAAGGGATTTGTTTGGGAAGGAGGAATCCAGGAGAGCGGCTGCCTCTACCAGGGAAGGGTTAATGGCACCTCTTAACTGAGGGGGTTAAAAGGCTTATATAGGGCTTCTTAGGGGTGGAGTTTTCCCAGTGAGAAGGGGGATTGGTTAGCTTTTCTCTGCTCAAGGATTGGCCAGATTAGCTGGTCAGGGGCAGAGAAGGCTCTGATTTCACGGTCAAACTGTGTTTCTTTCACTGATCCTTTTTAGCATTTTGACTCTAATTACAATCATGGCATATTTCTTTCACTGACTCTTCTCGGGACAAAGTGTGGTTCTTCGATACTAGTTTCAGTGACAGGGCACATGTCTTTAGTCCTGGGTTCAGGGATAAAGATGTTCCTCTCCCAGGCCCAGGTCTCAAATAGCAGGTATGTTTCTTTTTCTGACTCTGGTTCAGAGTCGGGGTGCTCAGTGATTGGTTGGTTTCCTGCTCCAGTTGTCCCTGTAGCCTTGTCAACCCCGTCTGTAGGAACTCAGGTTTTATACAGTGTTAGCTCTCACTGGCAAAAAGAAAAAATGATTTGAAAATCAACTTATGAGGAAGAAAGGTTAATAATAGCTCATGGCTACAAAGGTTTTAATTCATGTTTGGCTAGGTCCATTGCTTTAGGCTTTTGCTGAGGCAATCAGTACATCATGGTAGGAACATACGGTGGAATCATACTGCTCACATCATGACGACAGAAACCAGAAAGATAAAAAGGAAAAGTCTTGCTCCTGGTAATAAAACTTCCTTCTAACAGACTCTACTTCCTGAAAGTTTCTACTCTTGGTCATTATATAGGCTGAATACCAAAACTTCAATATCCCACTGACAGACTTAGGTGGGCATTTAAGATCCCAAACACCCCAGAAAACCTCTGCAGTTCATAAAAGCCTGTGTGTATGTGTGACTGTCTCTTCCCAGTCATGCTGGTATAGGTTCTCCATCTACTTGATTTCTACCTCTAGCTCAAAGTCTACTGATTTCTCTGTACTCAGTGTGAAATCAGCTTGGGTTATTATCACATATTGCCACCAGCATGTTTCCCCCAGTTCTGGAGGTTGTAAGCCCACGGTTCCGGTGCTTGGAGATTTGCTTCCTGTGTCATAGACAGAGTTTTCCAAATGAGAGGCCGTTTTGTTCTAGGACAACGTGAGGGACAGAGTTGTTCTGTGGCCTTTCCCTTTATGGAAATGCTCACACGTCTCAGTGGGCTCATCGATATATTTAATTTGCACGAACAAGTTATTTATCAGCCTGTGCTTTACAGTTGGGGCTGGAAAGGTGTGGGTCTCAATTTGTAGAGACAAAATGTTGAGTCATTCTGATATAGGATTACACTTTAAAATGGAGCTAACTTTTGGTTTATAGGGTTTTGGCTGCCTCTCACCAACCACTTATGATTTTCTCCAACACTTAAGGGGTGGCTGGAGATGACATGACAGTCTTCTGGACTTTGTCAGTGATTAGTTTGTCATCTCACTTATTTTTGAGAAATGCTATACAACTGAAATATAATTTCAGAGACATTTGTTAAGTTGCAACAAAATTTCCTCCTCACTCCAAGCAATCAGGACTCATTCTTAGCAGATTAATGGTCCCAGAACGTCCTCTTGCATCATGTTCACTAAGACGTAACTGCGATTTCAATGGGGCACAAAAGACACAAAACCCAAGAATAAATGGTGCAGGTATCTAAGCTGCTAAATTGTGGGCAAAATCAGCATATGATTGTTCCTAAATTTTTAACATGCAGATTTGCGTTTGCAATTCACTGAATCATGGGGCAGTTTTTCTGACAAAAAAAAATGGTATTCAGAAATCCATGTGCCTATAGAAACCAAATTGGCAGAGTTTGGCCTATGGGTAATACGATTCTCAGTGGTGCGTATATCAGCTCATGGTGTCATTAAGTTTATGTGCATGGCACTTTTTTTTTTTTTTTGGTTTTTCGAGACAGGGTTTCTCTGTGGTTTTGGAGCCTGTCCTGGAACTAGCTCTTGTAGACCAGGCTGGTCTCGAACTCACAGAGATCCACCTGCCTCTGCCTCCCGAGTGCTGGGATTAAAGGCGTGCGCCACCACCGCCCGGCTGCATGGCACTTTTTACAGTCAGTCTCTGGCCTGTCCAGGAGTTGTCTCTGATGGCCTGGATCCCTTCTGCAGCAGTGTGGCTACTGTGATGCATAGGAACCACACGCTCGGTGGATGAAGCAACAGACGTCTACTTTCTCACAGACTCCTCCACTAAGGGGCTGCAAGGCTGGTTTCATCTGAGGTTCCGCTCCTCATTTTGCAGATGCTGGAAAAGTCCTTAAAGAAAAGGTTAGCAACAGTGAGGAGATACAGGCAGAAGTTGTTCACAGCAGCGGGGCATGGGGTTTGCTCATCTCTTAGAGATCCACACTCAGGCAGGGCAGGATCCTTGACGGTGTCAGAGAAAGTTTCAGGACAGGCAAGAGTGAAGCAACCTTAGTGAGTTCAAGTACTTAGGAAAAGGACAGGATACAATCCCAAGAAATAGATATTGGCCTCTTAATAGAGACAAACCTAGGTGTCTTTACAATAGCTACATTTGTGATTTTGTAGCCCCCTAAGTTACTTTGCTCAAATGATGTAGTATAGAACAAGATCCAGAGACTGAGCAAGGTTTAAAATTTAAGTAAAATTTAAAATTTAAATATAGATAATTTTCTTAAAAATTTGCTTTACTTTTTTCTCCAATCTAAAAGCATTTGCTTTTGTAAATGAAACTACAAGGTGGATTTATGAGGTGGTGTTTAGGTTTATGGAGAATGCAGGAGTACTAATAGGTAAAAATCAGGATAAAATTACTGGATATGAGCAAGCACAGCTGATTTGTTGTTTTTAGCATCTTTGAGATGTCTTTAGGAAAACACATCGTGGTTGGCAGTTTCGGGCTTGTTTGCTACAAAGTATTTTTGACTTCCAATCAGTAGGAAAGGCAAACTAGATCCCAGGGACTTCTTGCCTTTCCCGCTTCCTTTCCTCTTCTCTGTCTTCCTCTATTTCTTCATGATGATATGCCGGTGGAGTCACGCTGTGTGTCACTTTCTGGAATGTAAGTGAGGATGTTTGTTGGTTTAATGTGTTCAATAAGTTCTCGCTACCCCCCTATTTTTGATGTGTTTTAATACTCATGTGCCCATGTGTTTCCAATAGAATTTGATAAATTTGTCATAATGAACTTTTTACTTTAAAGGGTGAGTTCTCAGTCTGTGCCTCATGGCTGGTTCTGGACAAGTGTTAGTATCTATGTTCACAAAGAGATTCAGATTTACCCTGCTTCTGCATTACTCTCAATATGTTCTGTGTAAGCTAGATTGGTAGACTTTCTGGAAGGTTGTTGAAGGACTGGACAAAAGGTCTTCAGTGTCCTGCATTGCTCTGTAGATTCATGGCCTTTGTTTAACAACAGCTACTATTTCTGTATCTTTACCACAGAAGTGTTTATCTTAACTATCCCAGGATATCTTCTGTTTATCTCCTTTCACCTTGCAAGACCTGCGCTCTGTATTCCGGCTCCTTTTTGCATGTGGTAGATGCTAGGAAGACAGCATAGCAAAACACTGTTTCTTTTGTTTGACAAGTAGCATTATCTCTGTTGAGCTACAACATAGTGCAGTGTTTCATTTGCTTCTCTGAACACCACAGCATGTTGTATATTGTACTTGGAAGAGATTTAAAGGACTAGAGCATTATTTTAGCATTTCTTTTTTTTTTTTTTTTTTTTGGTTTTTCAAGACAGGGTTTCTCTGTGGCTTTGGAGCCTGTCCTGGAACTAGCTCTTGTAGACCAGGCTGGTCTCGAACTCACAGAGATCCACCTGCCTCTGCCTCCCGAGTGCTGGGATTAAAGGCGTGCGCCACCATCGCCCGGCTAGAGCATTATTTTAGAAGCCTCATACAATTCCTGTCTCATCCACGTGACTGTGTAGTTCACACTCTACTCTGTAACCTACATAGTCTGTGTTTTCATCCGCTCGTTATTTACAGAGATCTTCCATCCTGGGCTGGATCCATGGGTTGCTTACTAAGTAAGCCTTTTATTGAAGACATGAGTGTGTTTAGCTTGCTGTCCTCATTTGCTTTTCAACATACCTGGTTAAAGTTTCTCTTTTGCATCCCGAGAAGGAGCCATAGAAGGAAGATGTAAATCTACCTTAAGTGGTTTTCAGTATGTTAAAGACTGATTAACTCTCCAGAAAGCAAGTGGACGTTTGTGCCATGGCAATGAGACAGACCTGGGTCACATTCTTATCTACTCTCCTCTTACACAACACAAATGGAATCTGTACATCCACACTCCACGCAGGTTTCTGTAGATACAGGCAAACTCAAATTGAAGAGGCAGCAAGCCAGCCATGAAGTCATTTGGGTTTCATGTGGTAAGACAGACTTACGATGTCTGTCATCATGTAATTTATTTTATTTTATTTTTGTGGCCGCTAAGGTTAATTTATGAGCAAATTTTCCTTGTTTAAGTTTAGAATTACTGTTAACAATATTAATACTATGCCACATTTATTTCTTGAGTTCTATCTATATTAAGCCCTAATAAACATCTTTCATGGAGGGTCCCAGAAAGCCACCAGACCCCTCTGCAGTGAGGTGGTCCCATACCACACTGCTCCAACTGCAAGAGGAGCATCCTGTAGGAAGCCCCTTTTACTACCTTTAATCAATCCAGATGTCACCCGAGGAAGGCAGAGTGTCTTCTTTAGGTTGCCACTCCTCTTTTTCACAGTATGTGATGGAAGCCTGGGCAGGAACTCCACACATCAGTCTTTCTTTCTCTTGGCATCTCCTCCTTCCCTACGAAGGCCGAGTCTACCCAGATTGTAGACTACTTTTCAAATGTTGGCATAAATTCTTTCCTACTAATTTTTTTGTTTATTTGTTTTTGTGAGACAGGGTTTCTCTGTGGCTTTGGAACCTGTCCTGGAACTTGCTCTGTAGACCAGGATGACCTTGAACTCATGGCGATCTGCCTACTTCTCCCTCCCTGAGTACTGGGATTAAAGACGTTTGCCACCACTGCCTGGATAATTTTTATACACACACACACTACACATATTCACCATTGACACTCACAAGACTGAATAGTGTTACTCTGTGTCAGTGGGCTGTAAGAAAGGGGCTGGTTAAAAAGCCACAGAATCCTGACAACTTTTGTTTGATCCCTGGGACTCACATAATGATATAAGGAGAGAATCAATCCCACAATAATGTCCTATGATCTCGCATTCATGCCTTGGCATATGCACTCCCAATGCACAATAATGTTTAATGTAATATTTTTTTAAAGAAACTAATATATTGGAGAGGTCTTGTCAAGAATAATAAAAGGTAGAATAAGAAAAACAGGAGAAGAAAGAGTGGAAGACTATGGACCAAGCAATTTTGAGGGCGCAGAAGATATCACAGGGTGTAGATAATTAGCAAAATCTAGTTGAGGATTGTTCTAGTTTGGTTTCTTGATGTGGGATGTCCTTCTGTATGCTGTGAATACGTGTTTCTTTTATTGGTTGGTTAATAAAGCTGTTTTGGCCTATGGCAGGGTTGGAAATCAAAACAGAGATATGGAGAGAAAGAAGGCAGAGTCAAGGAGACGCCATGTAGCCGTCAAAGGGGTAAGATATCAGAACATTACCAGTAAGCCATGGCCACATGATGACATAAAGATTAGTGAAAATGGGTTAATTTAATTGTGAGAGCTAGTCAATCATATGCCTGAGTCATTGGCCAAGCAATTATAGCTAATATTAAGCCTCTGAGTGTTTATTCAGAAACTGGCAGATAAAGAGAAACCTCCACTTACAGTTTCTCTTGCTGTGATGAAGACTGTAACCAAAAGCAACTTGCTAGAAAAGGATTTATTTCATCTCCATCTTTAAAGTTCATGACTGAGGAAAGCCAAGGCAGGACCTCCCAGCAAGCACTTGAAGTGAAATTCTCCTCATTGGCTTGCTTCTCACGGCTCACTCTGTTTGATTTCTTATTTCTTACAGCGCCCAGCTGACACAGCTGGAAGTGGGCTGGGCCCTCCCACATAAAACCTTCCTCAAGAAAATGTCCCATGGACATGCTCACAGACCAATCTGAGGGAGGTAATTTGTCAGCTGAGGTTTCCTCTTCCAGAGTGACCCCGGTGTGTGTCAAGCTGATGAAATCTAACCAGCAAGGATAAAATACAGCTTTTGTGTATGTTATACTTGAGTTACATGCATGAAACCCACCTGTACCATGAAGAAAACTTGCAGAAGTATACTGAGGCTATGCATTTGCTCTACTGCTTGTTAGGAGGGAGATAATTTGTAAAGCTAATTAGTGACCTTTAGAAGGAGCCCGGTGCGGATTGATGTGGACTCCTGTTTACAGACAGGAGCAGGTGTTGCTCATCTGCTGCTCAGTGACTTCCAAGTAAAGTGCGAGTTTAAAGGTAGTTGACACATATCCCAAGTTCCAGACACTGTTTCTTTCCCTTTCTCACTTTTTTAATGTTCTTTGAATATTTGAAATGGGGTCTTGTTCTGTGACTCAGGATGGCCTTTATCTCCCAATGAATCCCAGCTGTCATACAACCTGACCAATGGCCTGGATTTAGATAAGCTATATGCTCCCTCTGATGTCATGGGTGGGTTCCTGATCAGATCGTCATGAGTAAGAACGCCACATAGAAAGGGTTTCACAGCAGCTGCGTGGACTGGCATGCATACACAATGTTATCTTCTTTGTGTGCCCTGGGTTAAGCCCTCTGAGTTCCTTTCTTTCTGTGATTGGACTAGTCACATGACTGACAAGCAACCAGCTGCCACTTTGAGGTCTTTACTTATATCTGCTGGCACTGCTACATTTTCCTTGTTGGCCCGTTACCTGGGTTTACTCTAATTGGTAAAGTACTTCTTCTAGGAACTTCCCAAGAAAGGTACCTAGATGACAAATTTCTGGGTGTCGTCGATCTGGAAATGATATTCTGTAGTTCTCAGATATGATTTACATTTTAAATGTCATCAGGATATTTTCACATGACATAATAGCCCCCTACATACCAAATCCCTGTATTACTGGAAAAGGTTCCCTTTCTTTTCATATGATAAGGAAAGTAAGATACAAGCAATTACAACTTCATTGGATCATAGAATTGTTGTGGTACAATGGGATTTGAGTAGAAGTAACAAGTCGGTAGTTGATGGGATGGTGGCATTTACTTCCAGGACCATTTCTGGTCCTGCGGTCTTTGAGCAAGGACCCATTTGCCTGAAGGAGAAGCAGAAGCCCCTGGATTCGGGACTGTCAGAAGGAACTGTCCTGAGTATCATATACTCATCTGTTTATGTCACAATGGTATAACTCCAAGGACTCTGAGAGACAAAAGCATGTGTACTGCTTCTTAGAATTAGCCCTTTGAGACAGAAGCATTATATAGTCCTACTCAGGTGATGTTATTAGGAAAAACTGCATATTCATGGATACAGGAGGCAGAGTTTAAAGTTTCTTCCTTCTTCATTGGTTGTTCAATGTTGTCTCATGTTTTATTCATGAATTCTTCATCTACCATAATCCTTAACACCTACTTGTAAGCACTAGGTACTTCATGTGTACATGTTTAATATAAACTGTATGCATATCTCTCTCACAAATGAAGATAAGGTGAGAACCTCAATGCTGAAAGGAGAACACACTGGGAACCTCACCTCTTTGCCCAGGAAGCCGCAACTGGAGAGCCATGTATACAAATTATACCCCTAAGGGCAGCTGTTAGAAACCCACTTCTGACCCCAAACCTGAAGGGTACCCAATAGAGTTCTTCTAATTCTGGAAAGGACTCAGGATATTTGTGTGGAGGAGTGTGTGAGTGTGTGTGTGTGTGTGTGTGTGTGTGTGTGTGTGTATGTGTGTGTCAGAGGGTAGGGGGTTACTACAGAGAACATGTCAAAAGACAGCCTTTGGGTCATGGTCTTCACCTTTCTACCTTTTCTGAGATAAGATTTCTTCCATGCTGTGTAAACTAGGCTAGCTGACCTCTGATACTCTGGAGATTCTCTGGTTTTCACTTCTCATTTTTCAGATTATAGATACAGTAAGATTATAGATGCCTGATGATGTTTTAAATATGTTCTTAGTAACTAAGCACAGGCCATTAGATTTGTGTGACAAGTATTAATATACACTGAGCCATATCCCCAGCTCTCAGAAAAGTTTAAGGATTCTCATAAAGCAAAAGCCCTTAGGTGCCAAGGATAGAAGCCACTTGGTTGTTCCCAGCTGCTCAGCCCTGAAATAATCACACAGAAACTGTATTAATTAAATCACTGCTTGGCCCATTAGCTCTAGCTTCTTATTGGCTAACTCTTATATTAATTTAACCCATTTCTATTAATCTGTGCATTGCCACGTGGCAGTGGCTTACCAGCAGAGTTTCAGCATGTTTGACTCTGGCAGATCCATGGCGTCTCTTCAACTCTGCCTTCTTCCTCCCAGCATTCAGTCCAGTTTTCTCCACCAACCTAAGTTCTGCCCTATCAACAGGCCGTGGCAGTATCTTTATTCATTAAAAACAACACATAGACAGAAGGACCTCCCACACCATTTAGGAAGCCCCAGTCATCATTTTGGCCATTCAGTTTAAACCTCTCTCAAAATCAGATCAAAATTTAGAAAACAGAACATATTTTTGTTTATTTAATTTGGCAAGTTCTTTATACTACACAACTGAGAATCAGCATCTCGGATCAGAAGCTCTGAAAACAAACTCCTAGTATTTTGTTGTTCATTTCATGATAACAGCTAGATAGATTGCCATGAATTTGTCAGCACAAGAAAAAAATGTAAGATATATTTATATGCATCTACCATGTGTGTTTTACCATCTCAGGAGACCACTTCATCAATAAGCAGAAGGGAACTAATTTGGGATGGCTGTTCTTGGTTGGCAACTTGACTACGTTTGGAGTTAAATAAAACCCAAAATATTGAGGGTCCCACTTGTGAGGGATATTTGCTTAATTTGAAGGGGGAAGCTCCACTTCTAATCCAGATCTTTAAGGTGAAAAGACATACCTTTAGCCTGGGTCATGCTTCTGCTGGGAGTCAACATAGGGAAATGGAAAAAGAAAGGTTTTGCTCTTGCGGAATCCTACATAAGGACATGGAAGGAGAAAACTTTTGCTCTTTGCATTCATACTCTTGTCTCACTAGCAAGTCCATTACTTTCCTGGTATTAGAGCCTAATTCTTCTAGGTTCTGGCATATTCTGAAGACCAGCAGGGACACACAACCTTGTGGACTGTACAGTTACTATATTATTGGATCTTCCATTCGTAGACGGCTATTGTTGGATTAGCTGGACCACAGCCTACAAATCTCTCTCTATCCCCCCCCTCTCTCCATATATATATGAGAACCCTGACTAATATACTAATACAGTATCTAAGAGTCTATCCAATTTATTTAACATTACTCCTGTGTTGATCCTTAATATTTCCACGGCTGGGCTGGGCTCTGGATAGGAAGCACCATGCAGAGATGTACATCTTCTTCTTATTGTTTTAATCAGTCAGTGTGCTCTCCACTCTTGAATTAACAATATATTTGTGTGAACAGAAAGGTATAACAGACACCAACTCTAGGACAAATATCCTCTCTCCAGGAGCAATGAGAACTCTAGGATGCAGCTCTGACTGGGAACATGTGCTCAGCATGGCGGATGCTCCTGACTTTGATCCCCACCAATAACAAAAAAAAAAAAAAGGTTATAAAAAGTAGGGGCTGCAGAGGTAGGTCTGTGGCTGAGAGTGCTTAATACTCTTACAGAGGACTTAGGTTTGGTTTCTAGCACTCGTATGATAACATACAACCTATAACTCCAGCTCTAGGGGATCCAATGCCACTTTCAGCATCCTTAGACTCCTGCACTCATGGTGCAAATAAACCCAAACTAGCTCACACATATATATACACATACATTCTTAATTAAAATAAACAAAAACTTTCCCCAAAGATATAACAGAGACCATATATGTTTACATGCATACACATGCACAATAATTTAAAAGTGCATTGTCTTTACTCCTGATGGCAGCCTTGGACATATGTGTGCTTTCCTTATGTCTCACACGCATGTCCATGAAAACCTTCTGCAGAAGAGTAGCATATGGGAGAACCTCCCTTCCCTTTGATTTTTGAAATTTCTATCATGGTACTTAGAGAATGTTTTTCTTTCCCTTTTTCTCTCTGGATTTTCAGGAAGCTCAATTTTATCATTTTCTAACTTTAACCCGTCTTCCTAAGATCTGCACACAAGCATGGAGAGTGTTTATAAAAGGAGCACATTACATGCTTCATGGAAGCTTTACCTGTGATAATAGCCTCAAATCACAGGCTTCTGTTTCCTTCCCAGAGGTTTGATTTCCTTTCTATTTCATGAAGGATTGCATTCACTGAAACAACCTCCATTTATTTTATGGGAGCATCCACACTTCTTTTCTTTCTAGACTCCATTATGTCTATTTCACAATAGTATTCAAATTATTTATATGCATTTCTTACTTATACATTTACTTTTCATAATGGAGTATGAATAGAACTCAGATAGAAAATATTCACTATAGAATAAGAAGAGAAAGTTAATGCACAATATCAGACGGTTCTTGGTATCGTTCTTCCCTCCTTTCAGGCTCAAGTTTTTAAATAATTTCCATTTTCCCTTCTTGAAAATATCTCATGGATATTTTCACCTAGTAGAGAGTTGAAGCCCTCACTGGAGTTTCATCTTTCCTGTCTGGTTGCCTCTGGCAGTAGGAGGATTCCATGAATCATTGTTCCTACACATTCTGGGGGCTACAAGGTGGAGCTGTTAGGGACAACGAACTTCCTAAATTCAGATGTGAGCAGTACCCATGTCCATTGTCCTGCCACTGGTTTGGTGTTTCAGCCAGAGGAGTCAACTATTGAATGGCTTTAGAAAGCTGCTGATTTGGCAGAGGTCGTCCTGGAAACGTAGTGACCAGATATTGATTACTCACTGTCCTGAGGGTACTGGAAGAAGAAAAGAGGCATCTCGTCTTTTTAAAAAATATTTTTGAGCCATATCTTCTAAAATAGAATTATCAAAGTGAAAACATGAGTCGTCTAGTTAATTTGAAGATGGATGTTTACATGGGGGACAAGAAAAATTAATGGTCCCACTTGCTTTTCTGTTCTCTATAATCATAAAGTCAGAGATTGCAAACTTATCTTGCCCAGGTTCTGAAGTTTGCCAAAATCGTTCTCAGAGCTCTGGAGATTCCCGTGCTCATTCATGGTCCTTGTCCTCTTTGTAAAAGATAAAAATGAGAAGCTGGTGTGTTGGGGTAGGCAAGGAGTCTGGGAACAAGATGAAGCATCAGATTCTCCAAAACACAGTTTAAGCTTTGCAATATTCACATTTCAGCCATCCTCAATCTGCTTCTCACTATGCAGTTAAGATAAACCCTGAGAGCAGCTGGGAGCTGTAACTGGGGTTAAAGACAAACTGCCAATGGGGGCTTTAAACTGAATATCCCAGCAAAGGATAAACTGATGATAGCAAAGAGAAGTATCCTAGTCCAGAGCCAGCAAAGCTAAGAGGTAAACTCTGTAATAAATAGGAATAACCATCCCTCATTTCAAACACCCTCCCTGATCTTCCTGCTATGTAGAGAGCTTTTAGTTACTATGATAAGATCAACAATAATGAATTTAACTAAGTAGTTTTTCTCAGTTGACCGAGCAAGGCATAAAAAAACTTCAAACCCAAGACTCAAATTATCCTGGGCGGAGTTTTCATACCTCCTACAATAAAAGCTACAAGCAACAAGACATAGGGAGAAAGGTTCTTTGTTATTTTCCCAGTTCTGCACCTTGCTCCTTCTTGCAAGCTGCATTGTTCTTTCCCTGTTATCTGGACTCAAGCTCCCCTAGCCTTTCACAGTATCTCCATTCTTGAGGAGTCTGGGAAGGTAGTCAGGGGCAGTGTCCTTCATCTTACTTAGGGGTCAAGTTCTTCTCTATGTCCTTGATAGCAGGTATATAGGCTAAGAAGGTCTGGAGGGGTGCCAAGTTCAGCAGATTCTGTCCCTCTTGAATGGGAGGCTCTTTTTAAATGCCACGCCTGAAAATGCTCTGATGCCTGTCATTGTTGAGAGTGGAGCTGACCAAATGGGTGGTCAACAGTGACCGAATGGGTGGCCAACAGTGACCGAATGGGTGGCCAATAGTGACCGAATGGGTGGTCAACAGTGACCGAATGGGTGGCCAATAGTGACTGGTTTTCACTTTAGGACTTCTTTCTGTTCCTGGGCTGGGATGAAGCTGAGAAGTCCAACTTGGATTTATTCGGTGGTTCTCCTGGCAACCAGTCCACCCTGAGATACTCAGGGCCCATCTCATTAGCATAATCAGGAATAGATGAAAGGTGATTGATTATCTCACAATAAGAATAAATAACAACAATCCCCCCTCCCTCCCACACACACCATCCAGCAGCTCTGATAGTTTTAGGCATTCTGCATCAGGAACCAGAAAGAAAGACCAAATATATAATTTTGTTTTGTCACAAAATCACAGTAAGACATAGAGTAAGTGATGTAAGATCCTGATGTCTTGTAAAAAAACCAGAATAAACTATCATGTTTAAGGTCAAGTGTTGCAAACCTAAGAAAATGTTAACTAATGCTGACTCATTGTAGAACAGGTACCAAATAATTATATAAATAAAAGTGGAAAGATAAGATAGAGAGCTGGGCAGTGGTGGCGCACGTTGTTAATCCCAGCACTCAGGAGGCAGAGGCAGGTGGATCTCTTTGAGTTCTAGGCCAGCCTGGTCTACAAGAGCTAGTTCCAGGACAGGCTCCAAAGCTACAGAGAAACTCTGTCTCGAAAAACCAAACCAAAACCAAAACAAAAGACTATCATAGAGACTAGAGAATGGGACAGAGATGTACTATTATCAGAAGGATGCAAACTATTAACTGTACTAATAGAAGTCAATGGCACTCGTAAAGCCTTAAAGGTGGCTTCCAACCATAGATCTCACACACAGAAACACCCCCTCGAAACAGGAAGGAAGGACGACAATAGGTGAGGGACAATCAGAGTCAGAGAACAACAGTGTGATGTTCCCACACACACTGGGTAAGGAGCAGTTTGAAGCTTGGGGTTCTATTAAATAACTATTCATTTTTTTCAAAGCAATGATCAATGTAATTAAAATATTTTAATAACCCAAATCATTATATTATTGAAAGAATAATATGGTAAAAATAGTTAGATTTTTGTGATCTTTGAATTATCTGAGAAATAGTGAAAGTACTGATTTTGCTTTCTATGATTTATTTTTTGTGTTTAGTTTCTAGTGAGGTTTGTGTTCTGCATAACAATAAACTTTACTAATGTCTGCTGCTCCAGCTTTCCTGACTTGTGGTTTGGCATCTTGCTAATTCTCAGACGGGCACTCTGATTGTGCGTCTCGTTTAAATTGTATCCTTACTGATTGCTGCCCTCTCTATCTGTCAGCTACAGAAGAGGTGGCGTTAAATTCGCTACGCTTAGCAGTAGACTATGGGCAGATCTACATTCTCTTGATTTTTCCCCTCAAATACCTTAACATGATGATGGCCCACGTTTAATATCAGGGTGTTTTCTCTGTAAAGTGATCATCTGTCACTTTGTGACTCCCCAGCATGGTCTTTGGTAGTACTCAGGATTGAGCCCAAGGACTCATGCATGCTTCTCAAGTATTCTACCACGAACTAGAGCCCCAGCCTGAGTGGAGGACCTCACTCTCTATCACAATTTCCATGTTCTGAACTCTGTCTCATCAATTTTTCTACTCATCACAGGCAGCACGGTGCACCTTTTCCTTGGTCTATATGTGTATCCTATACGTGTGTGTGTGTGTGTGTGTGTGTGTGTGTGTGTGTGTGTGCATGCTGAATGCTGGGAATCAAACCCAGGACTTTGAACATGATAGGCAAGTATTCAGTTGTTGAACTTTATTGCCAGTATCCTCATACCTTCAAACATACCTTAAGTGATGTTCTCATAGTTCTTAGATCTTTGTTGGTTTTTCTTATTTCAATAGTCCATTTATACAATGTATTTTTAAATCACAATCACTCCACTCTGCAAACTCCCCGCCTACCTAAGTTCCGCCCTATCAACAGGCCAAGGCAGTCTTTGTATTCATTAATGGTAATCACAGCACACAGAGGGGACTCCCACATCAATTCACCCCATCTCTACCTGCCTAACTTTGCATCCCTCCTTTTCCTTTTTAAAGACACTTATTAAGTATTGTTTGTGCCACCCCTGTAACCTTCGGTGTGTGTGTGTGTGTGAACTTCCACTCGAACTTGCTTGACCAAGCACGAGTCTCACCATTAAGGAAAGTGGAGTCCACTAAGGTGAGACGTCCTTCCCGCTTCTCCCCAACAGTCAGGGATTTGTCTGCATTGAACTTGCACAGATCTTTTGCATATCAGCACCAGAGTTATGGGTTCCTATGTGTAACTATCCTGCTTTGTCTAAAAAACATCCACCTACGCTTTTAGAATCTTTCTGCTCCCTCTTCCACGAAGATCCCTGAGCCTTAGGAGGAAGCAGGTCTGATATAAATGCCCCCTTCTGCAGTCTCTTTTTCTCTACTCATTAACTAGTTGTGGGTCTCTTTGTTAATTGCTATCTACTATAAAAATAAAATAAACAAAATAAAGTAAAACAAAACAAACAAATAGCAACAAAAACCCAAGGCTTCTCAATGAGGGTTGGAAGATGCACTAATGTATGGGTATAATGATACGTCTTTAGAAGTTGCCTTTTTTCCTGTTATCTCTGGCTAAATGGGACGTGACCTTCATGTGTCACTTTGCGCAGGTTTCTTCAGCCCTCTCTTGCCTTTCGGGTGTTATAAATGCTCCTTAAGTAAATCAAAGAGGCTGACTTATTTAAACGGGTCTTCACGTCCCAAATTAGGAACATAAAAATATCGCTCTAATGATCAATGCATGTTCCTGGGTATATCTGTAAGGACATTTCCACAGATGGGTGGATGGGCAAAGCTTCAGCTCATAGATTGGGGTCCAATGGAGTAAAAGTGAAAGGAGAGCGTCCCTGAGACAACAAGCATTATTTCATTCTCCCTCTCTCCCTCCCTCCCTCCCTCCCTCTCTCTCTCTCTCTCTCTCTCTCTCTCTCTCTCTCTCTCTCTCTCTCCCATCATTGCTCCGTCAAACTCTCTGCCTTGATGTCTTGCCTCACCACAACTTAGAAGGAACAAAGGCAGCCAACCATGAAGTGAAACTTCTGAGACCATGACCATAACAGATTTCCCACACTTTAGTCTGATTTCTCGGGTATTTGTTACAGTGGTGAAAATCTGAGTAGTTCAAAATAATAAACTAATATGAAGAATGATGAGCAAACTTTTGCCAATATGTGGAGGATCTAAATGCAATAAATTCCTAGATATGCCCATATATATGTATATGTATATATATATATATATATATATATATATATATATATATATATGTATCTAGCATGAAATAGAAAACTTGAATAGATCTATATTTCTTCAGTATACCAAAACTGTTATTAAAGTTTTTGGAGAGTCAGATTCCTGGGCCAAATGGTATCATTGTTAAATTGTTTCAAATTTTTTCTTAACTAGAAACCATTTCTAAATCAATTCCTCAGGGAAAACTGAAATGATAACCATGAAGAAAATCCTCAAAATGGAAGGATACAGTATTTTTCCAGATTAAAAAGGCAATAGTATAAGGATGAATTTCCTTAAATAGTAGGTGATATTGTTAGGCAGTGTGATGAAAAGAGGCATACTAAATTAAAGCTTGGGGAGATAAAAACAAAGAATAGGAAAGTTCTCAAGGGAAGGCAAACACAGTGGTGCCCACACCAATACCAGGATTTACTGCAAAGCTGAGTGTGGCCATGGGCACAATTCAAGAAGAGAGGATGTTGAGCCAAACAGAATCCAGGCAAGAAGAAACAAAGTGATCATAAACTAAAGTCCAGTTACGCCAACCATGGTCAGCACGGTGTCGTAGGCACAGCTGCTGGAGTCAGGAGGCACCTAAACACGAAGACGGCCTTACTTCTAGTCTAAGAATAGAGTGTATCCTCCATTCTTTAGAAAGCTGGACTTACTCTCCGAGGCCTCAGTGCCTTCTGCTGCTCGTAGTAACACTGCAGAGGCACATCTAAGTCTGTGTTTGAGTATGCTCCCATCCCTCCAGCCCAGAGACCACTCCACAGATGACTGCTCCTATCCATCAATGTCTCATTTATGGGAAGGTCATGCCCATCCTGTCTTCTCATGCACCATCAACTAAAAGCAGTTACTGTTGTTTCTTAAAGACAAGAAAGTAGACGAGAGGCACAGGGACTCGTTAGGAAGAAGAAGAGGAAGGAGACAGTGGATGCAGAAGGAGAAACAAGAGTGATTCCTGGGTTGAATATGACCTGATAGATTACATACATGCATGAAAACACTATAATGGAACCCCTTAGATAGTCAATATATACAAATGCAAACTAGAAAATCATGTTTTTATGAAGAAAATGTGAACATTTTTAGTTTGTTTTATTGGTTTAAATTAAGCCTTTCATGCAGGACCTTTCTCTCACCTTTCCCAGCACATTAAGAAGACAATTAAGCACAAGACAAGCACTGTCCGCGTCCCATTATATCCGAGAGTTCTCCTCCTCACCACAGAGTAAAGGATCGTTTAACTTTTATGATTATTTCAGGGGGCTAGCTGAGAGATTTATAAACTGACAGTGGGATTTCTTATAGATATTCTAGATAACAAGGTGAGAACAGCATTGTGCTTAGTATGGGAGGGACTGAGCCCCCGAAATGTTGTTTACCAAATCGCCAGTTGGATCTTATCACAGCAAAACAGATTTACTTTTCCCACACATTCTTTCTCAGAGGCATCTGAAATTCAATGTGTGTGCCGAACCTTCAAATATGTTTGACGGGGTTTGTCTGCTGGAAAACTATAATAGCATTGAACTTGAAATGTATTTCCCCCCGACTATCTAAATCAGGCTGTCAGCAGGGCACTGCTGGATGGAGTGGGTTCTTGTCCTTCTGTTTTCAGTCATAGAGTGAGGCAGGAGGAAACCTCCCTGACCTTGCAGCAGCCTCCAGCTGCTCTGTGGCCAGCCTCTCCGAAATGGTGAATTGCTGCTTCTCTAGTAGCTGCATAGCCAATGTTGCTGAAGTAGTTTGAAAAATTATAATTTTACAATTTTTTTTTTTGTGGTCAGGTGCTTAGTCCTATTTCTTTTTTTTTCTTTTTTTTTTATTGAGAAAAAAAATTTCCACCTCCTCCCAGCCTCCCACTCCTCCCCCCTCCCCCCAGTCCTCTCCCCCTCCCTCTCAAGTCTGAAGAGCAGTCAGGGTTCCCTGCCCTGTGGAAAGTCCAAAGTCCTCCCCACTCCGTCCTGGTCTAGGAAGGTGAACATCCAAACTGGCTAGGCTCCCACACAGCCAGAACATGTAGTAGGATCAAAACCCAGTGCCATTGTCCTTGGCTTCTCAGCAGCCCTCATTGTCTGCCATATTCAGAGAGTCCGGTTTTATCCCCTGCTTTTTCAGTCACAGTCCAGCTGGCCTTGGTGAGCTCCCAATAGATCAGCCCCACTGTCTCCGTCAGTGGGTGCACCCCTCTTGGTCCTGACTTCCTTGCTCATCTTCTCCCTCCTTCTGTTCCTCATTGGGACTTTGGGAGCTCAGTCCAGTGCTCCAGTGTGGGTCTCTCTCTCTATCTCCATCCATTGCCAGATGAAGGTTCTATGGTGATATGCAAGATATTCATCAGTATGGCTATAGGATAGGATCATTTCAGGTTCCCTATCTTCAGCTGCCCCAGGAATTAACTGGGGACCTCGCCTTGGGCACCTGGAAGCCCCTCTAGGTCCAAGTCTCTTCCCAACCCTAAGATAGCCCCCTTAATTAAGATATGTGCTTCCTTGCTCCCCTATCCAACCTTCCTTTATCCCAATCATCCCGTTGCCCCAAGTTCTCCCCATCCTACCCTTCTCACTTTTCTCTCCCCATCTCCCCTTACCCCCCTCCCACCCACCCTTAAGATCCCAATTTTTTGCCTGGCAATCTTGTCTACTTCCCCTACCCAGGAGGATAGCTATATGTTTTTCTTTGGGTTCACCTTCTTATTTAGCTTCCTTAGGATATCAAATTATAGACTCACTGACCTTTATTTATGGCTAGAAACCAATTATGAGTGAGTACATCCCATGTTCATCTTTTTGGGTCTGGGTTACCTCACTCAAGATAGTATTTTCTATTTCCATCCATTTGCATGCAAAATTTGAGAAGTCATTGTTTTTTACCGCAGCGTAGTACTCTAATGTGTATATATTCCACACTTTCTTCATCCATTCTTCCATTGAAGGACATCTAGGTTGTTTCCAGGTTCTGGCTATTACAAATAATGCTGCTATGAACATAGTTGAACAAATGCCCTTGTCATATGATCGGGCATCACTTGGGTATATTCCCAAGAGTGGTATTGCTGGGTCTAGGGGTAGGTTGATTCCGAATTTCCTGAGAAACCGAAACACTGCTTTCCAAAGTGGTTGCACAAGTTTGCATTCCCACCAGCAATGGATGAGGGTTCCCCTTCCTCCACAGCCTCTCCAGCAAAGGCTATCATTGGAGTTTTTGATTTTAGCCATTCTGACAGGTGTAAGATGATATCTCAAAGTTGTTTTGATTTGCATTTCCCTGATTGCTAAGGAGGTTGAGCATGACCTTAAGTGTCTTTTGGCCATTTGAACTTCTCCTGTTGAGAATTCTCTGTTCAGATCAGTGCCCTATTTTTTAATTGGGTTAATTAGCATTTTAAAGTCTAGTTTCTTGAGTTCTTTATATATTTTGGAGATCAGACCTTTGTCTGTCGCGGGGTTGGTGAAGATCTTCTCCCAGTCAGTGGGTTGCCTTTTTGTCTTAGTGACAGTGTCCTTTGCTTTACAGAAGCTTCTCAGTTTAAGTAGGTCCCATTTATTCAATGTTGCCCTTAATGTCTGTGCTTCTGGGGTTATACATAGGAAGCGATCTCCTGTGCCCATCTGTTGTAGGGTACCTCCCAATTTGTCTTCTATCAGGTTCAGTGTGCTCGGACTGATATTGAGGTCTTTGATCCATTTGGACTTGAGTTTTGTGCACGGTGGTAGATATGGGTCTATTTTCATTCTTCTACAGGTTGACATCCAGTTGTGCCAGCACCATTTGTTGAAGATGCTTTCTTTCTTCCATTGTATATTTTTAGCTCCTTTATCGAAAATGAGGTGTTCATAGGTTTGTGGGTTAGAATCTGGGTCTTCTATACGATTCCATTGGTCGACTTCTCTGTTTTTATACCAATACCAAGCTGTTTTCAATACTGTAGCTCTGTAGTAGAGTTTGAAGTCAGGGATGGTAATGCCTCCAGAAGTTCCTTTATTATATAAGACTGTTTTGGCTATCCTGGGTTTTTTGTTTTTCCATATAAAGTTGATTATTGTCCTCTCAAGATCTGTGAAGAATTTTGATGGGACTTTGATGGGGATTGCATTGAATCTATAAATTGCCTTTGGTAGAATTGCCATTTTTACTATGTTGATCCTCCAAATCCAAGAGCAAGGGAGAGCTTTCCACTTTCTGGTATCCTCTTCAATTTCTTTCTTCAATATAATTTTACAATTTTAAAATGCCTGATTTCCACCTATTAAAGCTCTCTATATATTTTTAAGATGCTGGCCAAAACGCATAATCAAAAGACTATTTCCTAGCTGACAGTTAAGGTGATCTCCTTCCCTCCCTCCTCTTTCCTCCACATCTTTCCCTTGTTCTCCTCCTCTTTACTTTCTCTCTGTTTTCCTCTTCTTTGTTTAGAGTTTTCCAGCTATAAAGTTTCTTTAGAATATTTCTTTCCCATGAACAGTGAGTTTGGTAAGCCTTATCTTCCTTCACCTCATGGTATTTTCTCATTTTTCTTGTGCAATATTTTTTTTCACACACTGGTTGCTTAGGTGTGTGTTGGCTAATTTCTGTTTATTTATGAATTCTTGAGCTTTGTTTCTTTTGTTGATTCCTCCTTTTCATTTTCGTCAGAAAAAGATGCTTCATAAGATGTAAGCTTTCTAATATTGACTCAGACTTGTTTTAGAGTCTGGAGAGTGTGCTACTCTAGCACTGTTCTGTGTGCTTGGGTACAACTGTCTACTCTGATGTCACGGGTGCTTTTCTAGAACGTTGTTCAAGTCCTCCACTCCTCATTAATCTAAAATATTGAGAATTTTATCGCCAGTAATTCTGTGATATTGCCCTTCTGCATCTGAATGACTTTCCCCCACTGTACTCCCTTGATATCCATTTGGAAATTATTTGTCTAGATTTGGAAATAAATTGCTGTCTTCACCAATAAAAAATCAGGACAGCTCTCTCATTTTATTCCACCTCAAGGGGCAGCGTTCCTTGTTCTGTGTAACAGACACGAACCTTGAAGGTGGAATCTGGAGGTTTCCTGTATCGGACTACCTCAGTGTACCTATATAAAAGCACACTGTGCTCTCCCTGCTCCTGCTCCCTTGTTTTTGGGCACGCATCACCTGCCCAGAGTCTTTGTGTGCTCTCACTGAGCATGCTCCTTTGCCTTCTCCTCTCTTCTCTGTGGCGTGTACAGCATGACTTCGGGAGTACAGCCTGTCCTTTGTAGGGAGCAGCCTTTGAGTCCTCTTATGAAAGATTCAACAATCCCATATACAGGAAGAGAACTCTGCTCCTAGGGAAACATGAATAGACAAAGTTCACATAAGGCAAGCTTGTTTATTCCCGTTTAAAGGAGCGCCGAGAATCTGAACACGAAGACATCAGGGAATCCGCAAGTTCCTCTGATGGGTTACATATTATGGCACACACGGACACCAACACAGAATGCTCACACGCTCTGGCAACAGTAGAGCACTTTAAGAGTGGAACTAGATTCTTATGTTCAAATCTGAGCATCAAGTTCTCATCCAAATTTCAGAGCTCAGGCATTCCTGGGGATAAACATGGTTGATAGAAAGAGGATTGTTTTCTGGTTTGGGTTTGGCTTTTGGTTTTGTTTTCTCCAGTGCTTAGAATGGAACCCAGGGCCTGCTGCAGCATGCTAAGAGAGTGCCCTAGGTCCTCAACAGGAGTGTTAGCAACCTATCATTGTGTTAGGAGTCTGAGTCTGTTCACACTAAGTTATTTTAATTAGTCCATAGTGGCCTTTGTTACCTGTACTTAGAAGACTGTAGTGAGAGGCTTTGTTGTTGTTGGAAAGGAAAACTGCCGAGCTAGGAAAGACAGGGCCTTCCTTCTCTCTGAGTACCAGAAGGACACAATGGGTGCAGTGCTGTGGAGAAGCGCAGCTGTTTACAGGAAACCCATTTGAATACCTGGATTATTTATCTTGGGGGGATCCTCCCTTTACGAGAGCATGTCTGATGCTTAGTGGAGTTGTCGAGTGAACAGGCTGCACTCTGTTTCGCTTTCCCTGGTGCTTCTTTATTTCCACTAAAGCCATCTGTTTGGGGGCAGATGCTGACAGACTACCCTTTAGAAATACCCTGTACTGTTGTGATTTCATCAGCTCACATCTTCCCCTGTCTTTCTCTTCTCAGACAGTGTGTGCTGGAAAAGAGCCCCTGGAAGAGTTAGAATGGCCCAGCTCCTCAGTCACCGCCCCCCACTCTCAGCCCAAAAAGTGTGACTTTGAGCTGCTTAGTTAATTGTTTCTTCCAAATGCCTATACCACCCACCCTAAGCACTTCTGTACCACCCTTCTAGATGTGTGCACAGTACCCTGTCCTGGCATTTCTTCACTACCTGCTTCAGGCATGTCTACACCACCTGTTCCAACTGTTTGTTTACAACACCATTTCCAGGCAACTCTGTACCACCTGCTACAGGCATACTGTGACCACCTGCTCCTGGTGTATTTATACTACCCTCTCCTGGCGTGTCTATACCATCTGCTCCAGAAGGGTCCATTTAACCAGGTTTTTCTGCTAGTGCCACTCCAGGTTTGTCTATACCGCATGCTCCAAGTGTGTCTACACCGCCCTCTCCATCTTTGTCTAATTACCCACTCTGCCTCAAAAGCATGAAGCGCAAAAAAGCAACAAGTCTGTTAAAAGGAAAGAAAACAAGCCTTTTCTTTTTAAAGTGAATATTACGATCCCTTCCCCACACCAGATTACTAGATGGTGTGAATTGTACGACACAGGGTGTGTGCCTCTGGGATTTGTCTAGCTTGCTCCAGATGTCTCTTTCAGATTCTGTGTACATACAGTGGTTCAGTGGAACAGTGATGTCCTGTGTGGGACAATTGAATCTCTGTGTCTCCTTCCTGTGTGTTGGTTCTAACTGGCTGACTGTAGTAGACTACTTTCTGTCCAACTGCTTTACATAGATTGTTCAATCTATGAATTTCCTGCCTGTAAGATAGGTTTAACTCCTTAAGTTTTCATCTTAACTTGACATAAGCTAGAGTCATTTGAGAGTACGACCCTCAATTAAGACAATGCCTCCCTCAGGTCAGGCTGTAGGCAAGTCTGTAGGATACTTTCTGATTGGTGTGAAAGGGCCCCACTTAGTGTGGGTAGTGCCACCCCTGGGCTGCTAGTCCTGTGTACTATAAGAAAGCAAGCCGAGGAACTTGAGGGGAGCGAATCAGTAAGCAGCCCTCGTCCATGACAGATCCATCAGTTCCTGTATCTACGTTCCTGCCTTGAGTTCCTCCTGGACTCTTCTGGAAGATGAACTACACGAACTAAGTTGAAATAAACCTTATCCTGTTCAAGTTTCTTTGGATGCTGCTGTTTATCACAGCAATAAAGACCTAACAAAGGCATCCTCAGTATAGTTTGCAGAAAGGTTCAGTGACTAATGCTTAAACCAGAGCAACATGTCATAACAAAAGTAACTCCTAGTCTACAGACCGCTTTCAGAGACACCAGCTTTGCCTGTGTTCTGTTGTTGCTGGCACTGCCCAGGCAGAGACTAACTCCCCGTCTTGTTCCTGCAGCATTCTGCCGATCTCCACTCAGTCTCCCAGTAGTGTTCAACCAGATTCCATCCCGCTGCTCTTAGGTATCACCCTGAATGCTCCAAGGGCCACGGTACCGATTGAACTCTGTATTCATGGTGCCTGCAGCCAACTGAGTCTACTGTCATCTCGTCTCTTATCACAGCAACCTGAGAGTCAAGCAGTGAGTTCCCAGCTCTGCCCCTTGTGTCCTTTTCCTGCGAATACTATTCGAACACTCCAAACTACAACTTTACCTGGGTAATGGTACGAGCACTTTCAATAGGACAGAATATATAGAAACCCCCTCATAAATTAAAATTCCACTCCAATTCAATGTAACTTAATTTCTGAAATTATTTAGAACACCAGTGTCCAGCTATCCTCTCACTCTGTAAGATTCCCAAATTCTTGTGTCTTAAAAATGGCTGTTGTTCCTACGAGCAGATGACTCTATGATTCTGGACCTAGGCCAAAGGATTTGACCTTTCCTGGAATACTTAGAACTGCCTGAGCTCCGGCTGGGTCATCGCTAAGCTTGCAATACATGATGAATGAAGAGCTAATGGTATCATTCAATACATGATGAATGAAGAGCTAATGGTATCATTCATTCACGTGAAGCAATTATCCGGCTGTAGTTTATTCCAGTTTTCAAATTATCTTAAAAAAAACACAGTTTCCTTTTAAAAATCTACTTATTTCTTTTTAATGCACCCAGATTATTTCCCTAGATACTAGCTTTCTAATGTTTATTGTATTAGTCAATAATAAAAATAATCAAGATGTAGATTTCTCGGAAGATTTCTGTAGAGATCTGGCTTTGTTACCATGGCCAGCCCTTTGCTGGGCCATGGCAATCCATCCTAAAGATATCTCCAGTCTTAAAATGTCCTGTCCAGGTTACAGCCCCCTTCTCCCCTCTGTTCCTCGAATAGCATGTTTTTTTTTAATAATATTGTTGCACCGTTCTTTAAAAATTTCTTTTGAAATTCTATGCTTTAGTCTGACCCCAAGGTCAGACTATTATTCTAATTGACTCATTAAATAAGGGTCTGTGTAGTATTTATCATGTATGAACAGCTTAAAACCGAAAGCAGGGAAGCTGTCAAAGGCAGAGTCTCATGCACCAGGGTGGGGCTTAGGAGAAAGCAGCAGGAGAGCTACACCTGCAGCTTCTCTGTGCTTCCGGGCATAGAGAGGAACGTGCACACCAAGGAGCTGGCAAGCGGACGCAGAACATCGGCTCCTTTCGCCCCTTCAAACAAAGCTCTCGACCTGGGAGGGGATTTAGAACTCATCAGGTTCTAAACCTCGCAAGCAGAGGCCACACAGTCACTCGGACAAGGTCGCATTGCTTTTTAGAGGCAGCAAAAAACAATTTCAGACATGAATCCTCTTCTGTTCTGACATAAAGGGTGATATAATGACAGCTGAGCGGTAGCTATGCTCAAATTGGAGGGCACAGTCTTTGCCTTCAACAGGTCTCAGGGTGAGGAAGTGGCAGATGGCAGACCTGGGGGCTCCCCTTCACCTAGAAAGCAGTGCTGTATGCAGAAGGGATCGCATGCTGAGGAAAGAGGATCTTCAGGGATGTATTTCTCCGGCACGAGCTGGGTTTCCTCAAGTGAACGGTGTTTCCTCGAGGTAAGCATGTTTCTTCACAGTGGGCAGAATTCCCCCAGGGTGGACAGTTTCTTGAGTGGGAAGTTTCCTTAGCGGACAATGTTTCACGATTAAACCATCTCCTCACCTTGAACAGCGTTTCCTGAGAGACGAGAGTTTCCTTGGGGAAACACACTTTTTCACAGCGGGCAGCATTTCCTCCAAACGTACAGTTTTTTTTTGTTTTTTTTTTTTTTTTTGTTTTTTTCTGAGGGTGGAAAGAGTTTTCTTCAAGTAGATGATATTTCTCCTGGATGCACAGCAGCTCCTCAGGACAGAGAATGTTACTGAAGGAGGATGGAATTCCTGGAGTTTTGTGCTTCATAGAGTTATCTAAGAGATAACTAATGATGATAAGAGATGCTAAGAGTTATCTCTAGCCTTCCTTTTACTTTTTATTTTGAAACAGGACCGCAGTAAGTTTACAAGACTGTCATTGAAATTTTTCTGCATCCTAAGCAGTATTTGAAATTAGGATTTTCTTGAGCCTTCCTAGTAGTTCAATTGCCTGGGCCACTAGGTCCACCTAGAGAACTGTCTGTCACCTTATAGCCTCTGTGTTGACGCAATCTGGCTCCTGGGCTTGTAAAACTTTGCTGAAGATACTTATTTGACGACTTAGCTTGCACATTCAGGCATCTTACTATAAGGTTGTTGCTGTGGAATATTTTCACTAGGCAACGATGTGCTCCATGTGTTTATGCGGCAGAAAGCTGGGCTCAAGAGAAAAAAAAAAGAGCAATAGAGCAACGAAGGAAAAAATGCGAGAAGGAGGAAAGAATGAGGGACACGCCCAGGGCACGGGGCCAGGCAGTTGCCAGCCAGACACAGAGGAGCAGTGAAAGTAAGATACACAGCAGAGAGAAAGGGAATATTTCCCAAGTAGATAAAGACTAACAGGTTAATCTAACAGAGCCAGTCAGAAACGTGCCCGAGCCAAGCATTCAAAACTGTTAATAAATCTCTGTGCCATGACTTGGTAGGTGGTTGTGATCTAAAAGAAAAAGCCAGTTCAGGTTGTTTCTTAGATCATATTAAGAAAACGGGTATGGGGTCACACCTCCTCATGGATCTTGAACTGACTTACTAGTTTATTAGTTGCATTCCTGTGGATAAACTCCTTTTCCATTCGCTCCTCTTGAGCTCCCGAGCAGGAGGGTGAGCCCATACAGATGGAGCTTCCACTAAGCCGGTGGCGGCAAAGCCACTCCTTTCCTGAGGTCACGAATGAGATGTCTCTGGTTTCACACGAGCAGGTGCACACACAGGGAAGGCTTGGACTTTTGATGAGCTGAGACCTGACAGGCCATGTGGCCTTGGACTCAGTTGCTTCAAAAAAATACAATGTACCTTATGTACCCATATCTATCAGACTCTCACAGTTCATGTTTAACATAATAGCTACAAGTATGTGTGGACACATGAGTGAGTGTTGGATGTTTGACACAACTCCAGGTGTTCTTAGAACTCTCTGAAACTGAGCTGTGGTTGATCATCTTACCACATACTTACAAGGCGAGGTATGATGGCACTTATCTGGGCATTCTCTTCCTGTCTTCTGGTCAGGCATAGCACAGTGTGCCATCAGGGTACAGAAAGGGCAGTAGGCAATGTTGCCTACCCGGATTCCAGGTCTCCTTGTCCTCAAACTAGGCTGGGGTCATCCACAGCTCTCTCAGACACCCCCAGCATCACAGGGGTGAGGAGCTTAGTGTGTCTCCTCACCTGATCTGCCCACTGTGTGGTTTAATGCCTCTTCTAATGCCCCTTGATTACTGACACAGACTGATCCCAGGGAGGGGGTCCTAGTTCTTCTGGCAGCTTAACAACTGTAGAATCGTATTTTATTTAATTATGTTAGGTTTTTAAGAGTAGGAAATACAAGCACTTACTTGTTAAAAATAAAAAGGGAAATAAAAGTCTTCTTACTTTTTAATCCTTAAACTTTATTTGGTTATATTTCAACATAGAAGTGAATATTTTAGTTAAAGTAAACTAAAGACATAATTTGTAGTGTATTTCTTTTCTTTTATGTCAAAAAAACAGTTAAAACATTTTCAAGTTATTATATTTAAATAAAATATATGAAAATTAGGTCACATACACAATTAGTTATAGAAATACAAGAAAACATAACGGGAATGTAACCCTTTCTAATAGTTTAATTTATTCAAATAAGTTTTCCAGATAAAATATCCCACTATGAATTAATATATTCCTATACTTTGTATCTGTACTTTATTATGTAAAAGCATCTATCCATTTTCACAGTATTTATTGTCCCTTCTCTTAATGTAGCCTTCTAATCTCCTTCTCAATTTTCTGCATTAATTCAAGCAAAATGCAAAACAATCAAATAGAGGAGTACCGCTGTATTTATACGGTTCGGCTCTTGAATCAAGATTTGCAATGTCCCTGTAAGACGGTCGTGGGAAGAATGAGAATAGAAATAGCACAGAGTCTATTTAAATTCAGTTTATTGTTATGTGTATGCTAGCGGTCTACTTTGATGAGGAGGTATTAATGTATATAATGAGCTTTCTTATGACGTCCTCATGCATGTCTTCAAGACATTTTTCCCGTATTTACCTTACTTCTTTTTGTCTCTTTCCCACTTCTACCGTTCTAGTAGTATCTATCTACTAGATACCCTTCTATCTTTGCGTTTTTCTTTTGTTGGTTTTGGTTTTGGGGACCCAATGAGTTCCATTAGGGTTTCTTACAGAAACATGAGTAATTCAACTAGTGGTTACACCACTGAATAAAGTGTTTTTCTCTCATTGTCCCAGCAACCAATAATTGCTTATACATTTGTTTCAATTATGATCTCTATTGCCTGTGAGCCTTTTGCTTATTTTCAGAGACCTTGGGAAAGGCAGGAGGCCTGGGATAGGATTTGCTGTGTTACTGTCCCCTCCCTTTACATCTGTTCCTCATACTTGACTATAAGGCATTGATACTCCTAGAGCCTCCACAAAGATGGTGTTGAGGGTTTTGCTTGTGTTTATGCTTCTCAGAGGGGGCACAGATCTTGGAATTCCTTACCACCATTTTTTCACCTCTTAGTGCCTTTGTGGCTTTTCCTTGCTATATGCGCCACCCTACTTAGAGCCCATCTGGTGTGGGATTTCCCCTTTATGCTATGAATGTTTTATTACCATTGGCTAATAAAGAAGCTGTTTTGTCAATATCTTAGCAGAGCAAAACCAGACAAGAAATCTGAACAGAGATATATATAGAGAGAGAGTAGGTGGAGTCAAGGAAGTGCCATGTAGTTGCCGAGGAAGAAAGATGCTGGAACACTGGAAACTTACTGGTAGGCCACAGCCTCATGGTGATACGCAGATTAATAGAAATGGGTTAATTTAAAATGTGAGAGCTAGCTAGAAATATGCCTGAGCATTGTTATAATTAATACAATGTGTGATTATTCAGGTCTGAGCAGCTGGGAAACAAAAGAGCAATCTCCTCCTACAGGTCATGATGCGTTGTAATTTTTTTCAGGTTTTTTTTTTTTTTTTTTTGAGTGGAGACTTGTTAGATATAGTTAAGAATTTTGCACAAAGATGCCAAGGAAGAATGAGACTGTTCTGTCCTGTCTTACATGGTACTTCCAAGGTTTCAGTTCTAGTGAATTAGGTCTTCAAAATCTTGCTTGTGAATTCACTCTTATTGTCTGTCCTCTGGAAAAAACTGTGTAAGTATAGTGTTGTTTCTTTACCTACGTTGGGGGATTTTCTAGAAGAGAAGTCCAGTCTGGGTTTTCTTTGGAGTTTGTTTTTGTCTCTTAATTTCCTGAGCACAGAAAGCAAAACATACATAAAATAACTGTAACAAAAAGAAATAAGTTTCCTAGTGATTCTTTAAAACAAAATCTCTCCAAAGTATATTTGATTTATATACAGTTTGTAGAAAAACACCCTGTGCCCATACATACATAATCACTAGGCATGGACTACCCCATATATACACGGAGACTGAGGTCTTCTGTGTAGGATGCATGATGGAAAAGGCACTTGAGTAGGGAAGGTTGCTTCTGATTTTCAGACTTCTTGTGAATCTCAAGTAATCCTGGGAATTTTTTCCAGCTGTTCCTCCATCCGGAATTACCAATCCTACTACAAATGCTGCAGCCATGATGGTGATGTCAGGAGACAATTTCAGACCACTGACCTAAACCACAACCTGGACATATTAAATAGTTACTAAGGGCTGAAAAGACAAACATAATTCTATCATACCCGAGTTTTAAAAACCCCATTTAGTTTTGCTTTCAAAAAAAGAGAAGAGCAAGGTTGGTATTGGGGATAAATTTTCAAGAATTATGCTCTTTAGTTTCTGTCAGCTTTGGAAATTCATTGGTGAATTAGGAAAAAATATATTTGCTAGAGTTGTTGAAATATCTAAGGGCTGAAAATGATGATTAAAATAACCTACAACTCACCTGGTTGGATAAAAAAAGTCAACATCACAGTGATGCAACAGGACCTGAAATCTAGTTATCCAATGTAGTTTAATTAAAACATCAAGAGAATTATTTAGCTAGACAAGAATTATTCTAAAATGTATCATAGAACACACAGCTAATAAATATCTGTCCGTGGGTGGGGTAAATCACTAATCTATATTCTTTGATAGTGTGAGTGAAGACTGTTGGCGTCTGCAGACACTGATTAGAATTTCAGTATCGTAAAGAAGTTGAAATGGCACTGGTCTAGGGACTAATCACTTTATCTGGGGCTTGTTCTAAGCATCCAGAACAGTCATTCCTTGCCCACAACCCTCTGTCTGCACTAACATCTTATGATTAACAGAGCAACTCTTTTTTTTAAATCTACTAACTTAGCAAACCACTATCTTCAACCAACACAAAACCCAAGAACTCCATCAAATAGCATCTGGGGCCTATAAAACAGTTGTTCCCATCTGGCTATAATTGCTTCTCTGATAAACCTAACAATGTATTTTAAACTTGCCTTGATTTATGGCTCTCTTTGTTCTGTAAAACTATAGAACTTCATAAATATACTCCCACATTGGAGCATAGAAGTTGGGGTAACGTATATCCTGTTTCCAGGTCATGGTCATTCAAAATGGCTCCAGAAGAAACTAAATTCCCTTTAAGATGAATTAAGATGTGTTTTTCCATTAATAACATTAAATAATGTTAATTTTGCAATTTTTAAAATAGTATAACTAATAGAGCAACATCAGCCCCGTAGAAAATATGGAATGACTTGACTTTATAACACATTTTACCTACTTTATGAGAAATATGGGGTCTTAAGTAGAGAAAAGAATGTTTCTTTCCACAGATATTACTTTTCATTTAATTCTATTCCTCTCACATGTTAGACATGGTCTACTTGTTAATTACTGGATACATATAGCTCTCACATATATGAAATAATTGACTAAGGAAGGTAGAAAATAGGGAAAAACAGTAAACATGTTATATGAGCAAATAACAAATGTCATACAGCAAGCCGGGCGATGGTGGCGCAAGCCGGGCGATGGTGGGGCACGCCTTTAATCCCAGCACTCGGGAGGCAGAGGCAGGTGGATCTCTGTGAGTTCGAGACCAGCCTGGTCTACAGAGCTAGTTCCAGGACAGGAACCAAAACCACAGAGAAACCCTGTCTCGAAAAACCAAAAAAAAAAAAAAATGTCATACAGCTGATTTTACCTCTTGAAATAAGATTCACACGAGTTTCACTGTCTCTGGCACCAAGGAAACACTGAATCCAGAGGTGCAGGCTGGTGTCGGCCACTGGCTGCGGTGGCACTCTCAGGGAAGGATCTCTGTTAACTTTAACAGCTGAGCTGGTCACATTCATTGACAAATGCTCCCTCTGTCTTGTCCTGGACAACTGGTGCTTCTTCACAGGGTTTTAATTTTGACCTTGTGATAAAGAGCCAGTGTGTTCTACTCTGTGCTAAGGATCAATATATGTGAATGTGTGTGCTGGGTGACTAAGCATCCATGGCTTCAAAATAAATATTAACACAAGTCTTGAGAGACTGTAGTTAGCTTAATTAGGATCATGGAACTACATGTAAAATACACAGCTGTTTGTAGATATATATTTTTTGTATAAATGTTTCAGAATAAAGCACAGAGTATAGAATAAAGAAGCCAGAGTTAGGTGAACAGTTTTAAGACTATATACCAAAGCCAAATTTGACAGATTATACTTCCCCAAAATGAGAAATATTTGCTCTATAAAATGCTTCATTAAAAGGATGAAAAGATTAACTACGGATTAGAAAAGTGTCATGCCTGAAACAGAACTTGTAAACTCTCACAGTCTAGCAAGAGGAACAAAGAAGTGAGAAAATGAGCACAGACTGAGATTATTTCATGACAGGCATAAGGGTGACAGACACGCACACGACGTTCCTCCTATTACCAACTCAGAAGAGTAAATTAAAGCAATGAGGAAAGCCGCTGTCTACCTGCTAAGACAGCCGGAATCAGAAAAACATGCTGTGTATGAGAGCGAGCAGACAGGGGAGGCCAAATAACTCAGATGCGAGGGGGAGGAGCCTGGCGGAGAATAGCTATTTAATGACCTGAGTTAAAACACAGACACAGATAAACATGCCAATAGAGATAAAAATGTTAATACATGCTGATAAAATATTAAAGTAACGGGGAATGGTAAATAACTAAGCATCTTGATGAAATATTAAATTCACTGGGAGTGGTAAATAACTAAACAGTTTTACATCGAATGAAATTACCTTGGCCTGCATTTATTTTAACTCACAGATATTTATGATAGCATCAATCTATTGTCATCTTTCTGGAGATTTGAATATTTAAGCAGCCTGTGCCAAATTCTATAATTCAGATGATGCAGACAAGTTCCAAAAATAGAAATTAGGTAGTTCATCACAAGACGAGAAACAGAATTATTAGTTAAAAAGACCCAAGGAGTAGAAAGTCTCACTGACGAAGGAAGGATAAGAATGTGATTATCAGTAGTTGATGAAATGTTCCAAAATAGAAGAATGCTTCCAAGTCCATCCTATTATCTTTGTATTAAAGCCGGGTACTAGTATCACCAATGTACAGCCCAGTGTTCCCAGTAACTACAAAAGCACAATGCTGCCAAGCAAACAGGGACAGAAAGAACACAACGCCATAACCAGGTTTTATCAATGTCAGATCTGAGGTTAAAATGGCACCAAAACACTGGTCAGTGTGATTCACCATGGTACTACAACACAGGGCAAAGCCATTGTTCCAAATGCAGGCAAAAGTCAAAATCCAGAACACCTTCCTAATTAAGACAAGAACTTCGGAAAGCAGGAAGACCGCTAGATCCGGCTACACTGTTAGCATCCAGGAGTATGTGGGGGAGAGGTTGGAGTCTCTGTCACGACAAGGAGACTCCTATTCCAGAGAGAAATGGAGGGCAGTCTGTTATTGATCACATCCGACTTTCCCAATTGTGTTCCCATTGCTCTTCTTTTTATTTTTTTATTTTTCCATTCAAAAATTTACAATTCCTCCCCTCCTCCAAATCCCCTCCTGCTCCTCCACTCACCCTTCTCCCTCCCCCTCCCTACTTGAGAGAGGGCAGGGAACCCTGCCCTATGGGAAGTCCAAGGCCCTCCCCCCTACATCCAGGCCTAGGAAGCTGTGCATCCATATAGACTAGGGTCCCAAAAAGCCAGAACATGCCCTAAAAACGAGTCCCAGTGCCTTTATCAACGGCTTCTCAGTTAGCCCCCATTGTCAGCCGCAGTCAGAAAGTCCGGTTTGATCACAAGCTCATTCAGTCCCGGTCCAGCTGGATTTGGTGAGCTCCCATTAGAACAGGCACTCTGCCTCAGTGGGTGGACTGGCCCCTCACGGTCCTGACTTTCTTGCTTGTCTTCTCCCTCCTTCTGCCCTTCAAATGGACCTTGGGAGCTCAGTCCATTGCTCTGATAAGGGTCTCTATCTACATCCATCACTGGATGAAGATTCTATAGTGATATTCGAGATAATCATCAGTGTGATAGCGGGGCAAGAACAATTCAGGCACCCTCTCCTCTGCTGCCCAAGGACCTAGTTGGGGACATCCCCGTGGATACCTGGGATCTCCTCTAGAGCCAAGTCTCTTGCCAACCCTAAAATGGCTCTCTTAATGTAGATATCTTCTCCCCTGCTCCTATATCTGCCCTTCCTTCATCTCAGCCCTCCCACTCCCTCAAGCTCTCCCCAATCCTTCTCTTCTCCCTTCTCTCTACCCCTCTCCCCTTCCCCCATCCCCACTCTCACCCCTATTCTCACCCCCCTGCTCCCAACTTTTGCCCGGTGTTTTTGTCTGCTTCCAATTTCCAGGAGGGTCTATATATGTTTTTCTTTGAGTTCACCTTGTTATTTGGCTTCTCTAGGATTGTGAACTATAGGCTTAATGTCCTTAGTTTATGGCTAGAGTCCACTAATGAGTGAGTACATACCATATTCATCTTTTTGGGTCTGGGTTATCTCACTCAGAATAGTGTTTTCTAGTTCCATCCATTTGCATGCAAAATTCAAGATGTCATTGTTTTTATTGCTGAGTAGTACTCTAATGCATATATATTCCATACTTTCTTTATCCATTCTTCCATTGAGGGGCATCTAGGTTGTTTCCAGGTTCTGGCTATTACAAATAATGCTGCTATGAACATAGCTGAACAAATGCTTTTGCAGTATGATTGGGCATATCTTGAGTATATTCCCAAGAGTGGTATTGCTGGATCCTAAGGTAGGTTGATTCCCAATTTCCTGAGAAACCGCCACACTGATTTCCAAAGTGGTTGCAATGGATGAGTGTTCCCTTTACTCCACATCCTCTCCAGCATAGGCTATCATTGGTATTTTTTATTTTAGCCATTCTGACAGGTGTAAGATGGTATCTCAAAGTTGTTTTGAATTGCATTTCCTTGATCGCTAAGGAAGTTGAACATGACCTTAAGTGTCTTTTGGCCAATGGGTCATACTCAGCTTCCTTTTGCTTTTTAATTCTGTCATCAGAAGGAATAGAGAGGCTGTGCTCACGGGGACTAGAGGGCAGCTGGTCATCAGTGTGGCCTCCTAGGATACCCCTGTGCAGCACCAGAAGGTTCCCAAAACAGGATGAGGAAGGGGGAGCAGACATAGATTTCTCAGGGAATGGTAATGAGCTTTCCCCATGCACACTGTTTGGAGGGAAAGTGTAGAGTTGTGGGGGAACTTAAATTACTAGGCATTACTGCGAGAACAGTAATAATGAAGAAAGTTGAGGTAGAGATGAATTCTTAAAAGAAACTTTGTAAAAAATAAGATTTTTGTTTTTAGCTATTGGCTTAGAGGCCATTGCCTGAACTAAGAGGAAGAATTTCATCTCAGAGTCCTTATCAATTTTCCCAGTTTTCTGAAAGTCATTCAGAATTTTGTCCTAGAAAAGAATTCTCTTGATCCCTTATCCACTCATAAAATCAGACCTACGGGGTCTACTTTTAGTATCTCTGCCTCGTACTTGCCTTCTCAACATCAGACCATGTTGAGGTCAACCACACCATCCTTGCAAAGTCTTTCGCGCAAAGCAACAACTACGATCATACTGGACACAGAGGGGAAGGGGTGACTTGTCCTAGACCAGCAAGAGCCCCTGGTGCCCATTGCCTGTATTTGCTCTAAAAGTACTGCAGTAGCAAGAAGATCCTAGGGTGTGGGATCCAGTGCCAAGAACATCAGCCTTAAACAGCAGAGGGGCCAGATTTCACAGAAAGCGGCCCTTGCTTTCTAAGTCATCCCCTGAATTACTATTAGTGGAGACGTTTTATGTTAAGAAACAAAGCAACCAATTTTAAGTTGTGTTTACTTCAGATTCAGTAAAGCATGATAGACCACGTCAAAGTTCAATGAGTAAAGGTGCTTGTGCAAGCCTGGTGACCTGAGTCCAATCCCCAGAACCCACATAAAGGTGAAAGACAAGAACCGGCTCCACAGCACTCTCTCTCTCTCTCTCTCTCTCTCTCTCTCTCTCTCTCTCTCATAACCATTAGTTTAAAGATTAGATGGAATTACTGAACAAGACAGAAATTATATCCCTAGTAGTAAAGAAGAAATTAATGAACAACTATTCTGAATAAGTCAGGAAGAAGCATATGTGAGATACTTAAAAATTCTTAAATAAAAGTCTCACGGTGAGTGTGACATAATTTCTAGCATGTATTCTACAGCATGAGAGACACCATCCGGGTGGGGATATTCCCACTTTATGAATCAAGAAAAAGTGGGCCTATGCTGGAGACTGCGCCACCCTGTGGTGCTTTTGGAGTTGCAGACCTAGGTCAGTGGCACCCACTCCCGGAGTTCCTGCCCATGGGACAGCATGCTGTTCTCATCTTAACCTTAGTTCTTTTCTGCTCTTCCCAGAGTGCAGTGTGCAGAATCAAGGTCCCTATCCAGGGCTCGTTTCTGCTGTCGGTCATCAGAGGTCTTGGTGGGTCTGTACTCCAAACACAGAGATCAACTGAGGTCAAACACAAATGTCAAGTAACCTAAGAAGGAGAATTAATTAGGAAGTCTTTCTTTAGTGTCTAGTTTCAGTTCATAGATTCTATCTCAGATGTGTAAATCAGTGTTTGCAGCTCTAACTCATGAAACATGTCAAACATTATCTGATTCTTAAGCCATACTGGGAGGCCTCTAGAAGTGTATTGTTTCAAACAGTTTGGTCTTCATAAAACATATGGCGATTAGCTATGAAATACTGAACTGTTTTCTAATTTCAATACAGCCACCTCAGCTTCCCCCACCTCATTTCATGCCTGTGTCTGAGAGTCTCAAATTAATGCGGTACCCAGTGGTCACAGGCCGGCCTGGCAGGGAACCTTCCTAAGTCAGGGTTTTTACTCATACGTTATAGAGACACAGCCATCAGGCTCCAAAGAATTCCTATTAGCCAGCTTTGAAAGGATGGCTTCCCTCGCATCTCTGGCAGATGCTGTGGGGACGCTGACAATGAGCCCAGCAGCTGGAGATCCTTCCAGAAGCAACTGTTTCCAGCAAAGGATGAAAATGAGTGGAGTTCGCTTTCGACTCTAGAGAGACAGGTTACACTTTTGTGTTTTCCTTATGATTAAATATATGCTGTAAAGAATGGTTATAACATAGCATGAAGCTAGCTAAGACAATCATGTCATCGATAGTGATCACTGTCATCATCTAGCTTATTAGACATACATGTCTATTATACAATATATATAAAACATACATAATATCTATATATATTCTAATTTCTGCTGGGGAGTGGTAGAGTCAACAGCCAAAAAGCACCCACATAGCCTGCTTCAGGAATTCTGGGAAAGCAGTTTGGAAACATGAAGACTGGTCCCAAGAGAGTTACCTGGTGCTTTTCATGTCCAGACAGGTAAACTAGTTATTGCAATCATATCAGAGATTTCTGTGGTCCATAGATATACTCATTGGTGAGTGATCCCTAAATCTTCTAAAATCTGCAATTATGTGTACTTCAGCTTGTTGGCATCCTTAATTAAGTGTAGAGATCTTTTTCCAGTGTGACGTCAAGATTGTGCATGTTGATTACTTTTTCTCATGATCCTCTCTCCCTTTTGTTCTACTCTTTGTCCAGTACGCCAGTGGTTTATCATCTTCTCTTCTCTTTGTTCTCAACTCTGCAAGCCAAAATCATCCCTGCTCTGTGGGTTAGTAAAGGTACTGGGCCCGAAACAGGCCAGCTTTGAGAATAAATTCTTAAGTAGGCCACGCAGTGAAGTCAATTATTTTTTTGTTTTTTTTTTCAGTGCTGGGAATAGAAAGCAGGGCCCCATACCCGCCAGGCAGATGCTTTAGCCCTAAGACACATCCCAGCAAGGTTCTTGGCTTGTGAAGCTCAGCGCCATCTGTTTTGTATCATTTATGGAGTGGACTATATAATAATAGTGGACTATATAATAATAATATAGCTACATAACAATAAAAAGCAATGGCTAGGCTCAGCTAACTCTGTCTCAGAAAAGTAACTCCTTCTGAAACTATTACCATCCAGGGAAGCAGCATGGCTAACAGAGACACACTCAGTGGTTTCTGTGGTGGTAGATCAGGCCTGTTTCTAGACAATGTTCTTCGCCATGTAAGTTGTAGGTTTTGCTGTGGGAAAGCATATCCACAAAGGCAAAGGCCCACCAGAGCATGGTGAAGACTGTTGTTTTGCAAACAATACTTGCTATGGCACCACAGATTGGGTGGCTTCAGGAGAGATCCAGGAACCTACCCTGCTCATCTTTGGGGTCACTGCAATCTTTGGTTTGCATATCATGCTCCTTCCCTGAGTTGATGTCTGGGCCATGGGATTCATCTAGGGTTGCTCAGATGGCCTTTTGTCAGGTAAGGCTTATCATACAAACATCTCATGAACTGCTACAATAGAAACAGCACAGCAAGCAGGTTTCTGCACTCACCTACAAGCCTTGTACAGTGTCTCGCAGTCATCCCTAGAGAACTGAGAGCGGCCACACACAAGCCAGGACTTGGGAATGTGTAGTAGGCTGCCCTGGAGTCCCAGCACATGGGTACAGAGATCGCACCAAGAGAGAGCATCTACAAAATGGGGCAGCAAAAGGTTTAGCTTTAAAGCCCAAGAATGACTGAAAGATTCAGTCAGCAGCCTTTCCCACGATCATAGCTTGTTTCTTTACAAGGAGACGAAGCAAGGTCAGTTGTTTGTTCTCTTTTACCACCAATGTAACAGTTCCTAGTGTCAAAATGAACAATTAAAGTGTTTGTCAGTGGAGTTATTGGGGGAAATTGCATTTTTATTTTTGAGGTAAAACTAGGAATTATAAGTATATCATATACATATTAGTAGGTATAATTTTAATATAACAAAAATTTAAACCTTAAAGATGCTAATACTACATTTAGAAGTGCCCTCCTTGGGTACCCTAGCTGTAGCGATAGCTGCAGGGAGGCGCTGCCAAGGTGTTCAGAGGCTTCTTTGGCTCAGAACTTTGCGTATCATCATGCATTCTTCCTACCCATTCATCTTTTTCTCACATATGTGATGAGCGTCCTGGCTGGGGGTGATAAGTAAAAAGGTAGATAGATCCATGCTCTGAAGGCTCTGAATCTTGAAATACTGACAGGTAAGCCAATGTGAAAACACGAATCTAGCTTTAAAGAGGTTTCAATTTGTTCAGCTGCAGAACAGGGGCTATTTGAACAAAGACTTGGTAGAAAGAGCCACAGAAAGTTCCTGGTTTGTATTTGGAGTTGCTTCTATAAAGACTAGAAGAAGGAAAGGGTGGTTTGTGGGCATTAAATCATCAGCAGGAAGGAATCTGGCTCAGAAGGGATTCCCACACTCTACAACTTGCTCTAAGGAGAATCAATAGTCTCTTGCTGAGAAATGGTTGCTGCTCGAAGGGATTCGCAGGCTGTCTCCTCCTCCTTACTCTCATTGTCGTCTCCATTTTATCATCCAGCACCTTTCTCTCTGGAATTGGTTTTTGCCGGATCTCAAATGCAAAGAACTATGTGTATCTAGGTTTCACTGGGTCAACACAGAAAACGTTGGCTTATAGACAAGAAAGGGATCAAGATACCAGTGGGAGCCTTCCTACTTTAGAATGTGGGATTTCTATCAGAAGCCTCATGTGGCCAGGTTCACATTGCCCATTATCCAGTAAAGCCATTTGGAGCAGGCCCTTTAGCTCCCCAGTGTCCTGCTTCCTGCTATACTACCCATGGGCTGCCTGAGGTTCCCGGAAGTTCATTGTGTCTGTCCTTATTGGCTGTGTTCCATACCACTAACATTTTTACTTACCGCATTTTATACCACACACCATAAATAAAATAGTTTGTGATGATCATCTATTGAATTAATTAGTGTGCTAGGTAATATTTATTTTTTGGCTTACTTGAACTATTGAATCTTTAAAAGTAATTATTTTTCATCATGATTTAATTATGTTCATATTTATGGTGATGTGTGCATGAATACAGACGCCCTCAGAGGCAGGAGGTACAGAAACCCCTGCCGCTGGAGCTATAGGCTGTTGTGAGCCGTCTGGACATGGGTGCTTAGAACCAAAGTTATTCTTGACAAGAGCAGTGCATACTTTTAACCCCTGAGCAACTTACCCAGACTCAAGTATCATATTTCTTCCCTTGTTCTGGAGGAAACTGATGCATCTCTCAGAAGATAACCTTTCAGTTTAGTTTATATATTCTGTGCCTCCTCAGTGCTCATTGTGAGATCACATGCTTGAACTTTTCCATTTATAAAATGCATGATTAAAATCTCATTAAGGTGTTACTTTTCATTTTTGTTACACTTATTAATTTCTGTGATTCCATCTCATGCACACAGGCATGTCATAGTGTCCATGTGAAGGTCACAGGACAACCTTAAGGATTCCATTCTGTTCTTTGTTTAAACTAAGGTTCCCAGGCTTGGTAGCAAGTACCTTTATACACAGGGTCATCTTGTCAGCCAAAATGTTGTGTTTTAATTCACAATTAAAGTTTAGTTGCCAGCTTCATCCAGAGTTACCTGGGAAAGACTATCAATGACAGATTATCTATATGGAAAATCATGTAGGCCTTTCTGTCGAAGACTACCTGCTTGCAAAGAGATCTGACACTTAATAAAAGGAATCCCACACTAGCTCAGAACTAAGAAATATACAGGTATTTATTAATAGCTAAAACTTACAAAATCAGGATTCTCTGCGTGAACAATGGATAAAGAAGAGATCCAAACAAACCAAACAAGCAAAACTGGGGTCCAGGGGGAAAGGCAGAGAGGAAGAGGGCTGGACTCTCTTCCACATCCAGGTAAATAGTCTACGAGGTCATGCCCCAGTAGGTGGGTAGTTGTTAGCTATACACCTTCCCACAGCAACTACCTTAATTATATTAATTTATGTGAAGACCTGTCCACCAAGGGTGGCACCATTCCCCAATCAGGGGATCCTGATCTGTGTAAGTGGAGGAAGTGATCTCAGCACAAGCATGAATGCATTAATTTACACTCTTTGCTCTCGACCGTGGATAGAATGTGATTATCTTCTTTACCACCTACTGGCTGACTCTTCTACAATGATGGGCTGTAACCTGGAACTGTGAATCAAATAAACACTTTCTCTTCCTTGTGTTACTTATGTCAGGGTATTTTATCAGAACAACAGAATATGAGACAAAGACAACCTTGATAGGTTCTATATAAAGTGATATAGGACTAAGTGCTCATATTTTTCAAAGTAATTAATTCAAACACTGCATAATCATGCACCTTTTAGATCTTGCACATGTGCGTCTGTTCCGATCACCGTTGCCCTCCAGCAGTCTGAATCTCAGTGCTTCATACATGTGGTTGTGCAATTGAAAGCTGTTGTGTTATAGTTTGAATTGAAATTCCCCCAAGGTTTGCATGTTTACTTTACCCCGCTATTCTAAAACTATCCTGTTAGACTATATAGTCAAGACTTGGAGGCTTTGCTGAAAGTCTGTGCACTGCTCCACCAAGGCCACTAGATAACATACAGAGAGGTAAGAGTCTTGATGACAGCGATCACTTGGAAAGCCAAACACATGTTAGCTATGAACTTCCACTGTCTTTGGTATGAATAAGCTAACAGAAAAAAATGCCTGAGTATCTCCTGCAGATGGATGGTATGTGCTTCCCCAATGAAACCTTGGTATCTGTCTTTATTGACAATTTTAGTACTGAAAGATGGAAAATATATTCACAATTTGTAGGGTTAAGCCAGCCCCTTTAGGGGGCGGGTTTGCCTCGGGCGAATGCATATGAATAAATCGGGTGCGCAGGAGGCCGCTGGCCCTTTTCTTTCCTACCTCCTGTGCTATGCGGAAACCTCAGTTCTGTAAGTTTATTTAAACATTAAAACTGTATATGTTCTTTAATTTTTGCCTTGCATTTATTTACGCCAATACATTTGGCGCCCGCCCCGTGGGGCTTTGTGGAGACCTGCCCCAAATCGGAGTCTCTTGGGGCCACCGCTCCCAGCGGCGGTCTCCCTGGGTGCGCAGACTGTACCCTTTCAACCAGTCCGACTACGGCTGGGGACACAGCTGAGATTCTGAGCGACTCGATCTTTCCTGGTGCCTGTTAAAAAGTCAAACGGGACGGGAGTATTAGCACTCCCCGGCCCCGCCCTGCCCGACAGTGGCACAAGCGCCTCTGTAACAGCATGATCAGTCTCTGTTCCCCTCCCACCTCCGCTGGTTCCCGGGTCACGTGATGGTGGCCCTGTGAGGCTCAAACACGCCGGTTCCCTTTGATTTGTTCACTTTGGCGGCTTTCTCTTTGTTCCTTTTCTGGCCCAATTTCTATTAATCAGCCTGGTGTCTGCTCCAATTTTGTTTTTGAGTCATTTATTCCAGACTTAGGCCACATGGACTCAAGTGGACTCTTTCGCCGCCACTGGCAGGAACCGGACATTGCAGGTAAAAGAATTTTTTCTTTTATAAATAAAATCTCTGAGAACGTGACTGTTTCAGATTTCAAAAGCTTTTTTGAGTGTACCATGTGGGAGATTTTACAAGAGGTGTCTATCACCCCACATCTATGGATATTTCTGGGATTCATAATTTTCCTTAGCACTATATGGTTTGACAATAGAAAAATGATGAAGTCTCTTAAGGCAGAGGTTGAACGTTTAAAAACTATTGAGAATGACAACAATCTTCTCAAGAATCAGTTTGAAGTTCTCCAGGAAGAAAACAGATCTTTGTTTAACATGACTCGGTTAACTGAGCAAAATTTAGAAAAGGTACAGGCTGATGTTAAGGAGAAATTCATTACTATGGAAGAAGGAACAGCTGAATTAGATCGTAAGTTCCAGCAGTCCCTTTCTGTAGGAACTGAAACATTAACTGAGAGAATCAAAACTGCTGAATGTGACAATCGAATTTTGTCTAAAGCTTATGACAGATTGGCGGAAAGATTGTCAATACAAGAAGGCACGGTTTATGCCATAAAAATTATGTCCAAAGATGACAAGTTATCTCTACTGGACAAATTTCATACTTTAGAATCCTCAATGAAGGCTTTGGAACATAATTCTGGACAGGAGATTCAGACATTGCAAAAAGCAATGGTGAATAGAATTGAAAAGATTGAGGAATTTCTAAATTCTGATGAAGAAGAGCAAAGGGTAGAAAGGCAAATTTTAACTACATCTGTGGGTAAATCTCTCCGGGACAATTTCCACAAAGCTCTACCTACAGCTCTACATGCTTTTCCAGTAATAACAACAGAAAAGGTGATTGGTTCCAGAAACCCTAGGGTCATCAAGGAAGATACATGGGAGCCTGTCCGTATGAATGAGCTCAAAGAAATTAAACAGGCCATCTTGACTTTTGGGATGCACGCCTCTTTTGTTAAAGAGATGCTAAAATCTTGGGCTACAACAAGCAGAGCAACCCCCTCGGACTGGCTCCAGCTGAGCTCTGCGGTACTTGGGAGTGGATCGCAATTGAAATGGAAATGCTTATTCAGGCAAGAGGCTAGACTTTTAGAACAGCAGGAAAAGGCGAAGGGAAGTGACATTTCCCTAGATAAAATTCTAGGTGAAGGGCTCTTTTCTGACCCTCAGGAACAAGATAATTTGGATGAAAACACACTCTCCATGTGTACAACAGCAGCCTTAAGGGCTTGGGACAGGGTAGAAGACCCAGGACAGAGAATGGAATCATTTGTCAGAGTTAAACAGGGTCAGAGAGAACCCTTTAGTGACTTTTTACAAAGACTAACTAAGGCTGTACAAATAGGGATATCTGACCCAGAAGCAAGACGTATAATGATTGAGTCTTAGGCTTATGAAAATGCAAATGTGGAATGCAAAAAGATCTTGGGGCCTTTAAAGTTCAGATCAGCGCCCTTGGAAGAATGGGTCTTACATACACTGAATGTTGACACATTTGACTATGGCACTGAAGCATGGGTAGAAGAAGCAATTTCCAATGGTAAAAGGAGACACCAGAATACCAAATGTTTTAATTGTGGCAAACTGGGTCATATGAAAAGGAATTGTAAACAACGGATTTTCAGAAATAATAATAATGCATCTTCTAGAAATAACAGAAATAGAAGGACTCAGCCTTCAGGTTTATGTTGAAGATGTGGAAAAGGCAGGCATTGGACAAATGAATGCAGGTCTACAAGGGATAGACAAGGCAATTTGATACAGATGGGAAACATGAGGGGGGGGGCCTCACAGGCCCCCATGGCAAACATGGTTCAGTCATTTCCAGTTTCTGCAGAGAACATGCCTCGTCAGGACAATTAGGAAGCCACATGCCTACTGTTACAAGCACTAGTAATCAGAAAGATGAGTTACGTGTGTTTTGGCAAAGTTCTATGAATGATCAAAGACCTAATCTGAGAGTGTGTGTAAATGGCATTTTTATTACTGGCCTGCTGGACACAGGTGCTGATGTAAGTATCATTACCCCAGAATCTTGGCATCCATATTGGCCTCTTCAGAATGTAAATGTTCAGCTCCTGGGAATTAGAACCCTATCTTGAGTAAGGCAGAGCATGAGATGGGTTGAATGTATAGGGCCTGAGGGACAAATAGGAAAATTAAGGCCATATGTAGCCAATATTGCAATGAATTTATGGGGTCGTGACCTATTACAACAATGGAATACCCAAATTAACATTCCTGCTACTTCTAGAGCCTATATTTCTGAAAATAATATTAAAAGTTATTACAAATGGAGAAAACCGGCCATTAGGGCTGTGCAAGAACAAGCAATTGATGTCCCTTCAGAGATTCCAACAGACTTGCCTCTAAAATGGTTGACTGAGAAACCAATATGGACAAAGCAATAGCCTTTAGCTGAGGAAAAGTTACAGGCTTTAGAACAGCTGGTACAAGAACAATTAGATGCTGGACATATAGAAGAACCCACCAGCCCTTGGAATTCTCCTGTATTTGTGGTTAAGAAAAAATCAGGTAAATGGAGAATGGTGACAGATCTCAGGGCCATCAACAAGGTTATTCAACCTATGGGCCCTCTGCAATCTGGAATTCCTTTGCCCTCTTTATTACCAAAAGGATGGCCTCTCATAGTTATTGATTTAAAGGATTGTTTTTTCACTATACCTTTGCAAAAAGAAGATAGAGAAAAATTTGCCTTCACAGTGCCTACTTATAACAATTCTCAACCTTCGAGGAGGTACCATTGGGCCGTCCTCCCCCAGGGTATGTTAAATAGCCCCTCCCTGTGCCAATATTTTGTGAACCAACCATTGCAAATAATATGCAAGAAATTCCCCAAATCTATAGTATACCATTACATGGACGACATTTTGTTATCTGATTCATACATAGATACCTTGAAGAGACTTTTGAAGAAATACAGATACTTTTACCCAAATGGGGATTGCAAATTGCTCCTGAAAAGATTCAGAAGGGAGATTCTGTTAATTATTTAGGTTATAGAATAGGTTTGCAAAAAATTAAGACACAAAAGGCACAAATTTGGAGAGATCGCCTACGGTTTCTTAATAACTTTCAAAGACTGTTAGGAGACATTTCCAGTCTATGACCAGCTATTGGGATAACACCCGATCTAATAATTCATTTGAACAAAACCTTGGATGGTGATAAAGATTTAAATAGTCCCAGAGAATTAACAGCTGAAGCAGAAAAGGAACTGACAATGATTGAGGAAAAATTACAACAGGCACATGTGGACAGGGGGAATCCAGAGCTCGATTGTATTCTCGTCATACTACCATCAAAAATTTCTCCTACAGGAATTTTAATGCAGAGAGATGATATTATCCTGGAATGGATCTTTTTACCACATAAACCAAGTAAGAAACTGAAAACTTATGTGGAAAAAGTCTCTGAGTTAATTATAAAAGGCAAGCTGAGACTTCGTCAACTAGCAGGCATAGACCCAGCAGAAATTATAGTGCCTTTCCCTGCTGATGAACTAAAGAAATTATGGGAAGATAATGAACCATGGCAAAGAGCTTGTGCTAATTATTTGGGAGACATTAATAACAACTATCCAAAAAGCAAGCGGCTTAACTTCATAAAGAGAACTTCTTGGATCCTTCCTCAAATCGTCCATGATGCTACAATAACTGGAGCCCGTACATTCTATACTGATGCCAATAAATCAGGGAAGGCAGGTTACAAATCAGAAGACTTGGGTAAGGTGGAACAAAGTCCTTATGATTCTGTCCAGAAGGCAGAATTATATGCCATTCTTATGGTACTAAGAGATTTTAAAGAACCTATTAATATAGTTACTGATTCACAATACGCAGAAAGAGTTATTTTACATATTGAATCTGCTGAATTTATACCTGATGATACAGAACTAACTTCATTGTTTATCCAGGTTCAAGATTTGATCAGGAACAGGCTTTGCCCTATGTACATAACACACATCCGATCCCATACGGGTCTGCCAGGTCCTCTAGCACAAGGTAATGCAGAAATTGATCAATTATTGATTGGTAGTGTGCTACAAGCCTCTGAATTTCATAAAAAACATCATGTTAATAGCAAAGGTTTGAAGAAAGAGTTTTCTATTACATGGCAACAAGCTAAGGATATTGTAAAGAAATGCCCTACCTGCTCTTTCTATAACCAAACGCCACTGCCAGCAGGGGCTAATCCGAAGGGCACCCATAGGAATGAAATCTGGCAGATGGATGTGTTCCACTTTGCAGAATTTGGCAAATTGAAGTATGTTCATCACACCATTGACACTTATTCAGGCTTTCAGTGGGCAACTGCTTTAAGTTCAGAAAAAGCTGATTCAGTAATCACTCATTTATTAGAAGTCATGACTATCATGGGTATACCTACACAAATAAAGACAGATAATGGTCCTGCTTATGTCTCTAGGAAAATGAAACGGTTTTTTGATTATTACAATATCAAGCATGTTACAGGTATACCATACAATCCTACAGGTCAAGCAGTCATAGAAAGATCAAATCGAACTATAAAGGATATGTTGAGCAAACAGAAAGGGGTGGAAAACACCCCCAGAAATAGGTTACATAATGCTTTGTTAACCTTGAATTTTCTCAATGCTAATGAGAAGGGAACAATGACTGCAGAAAGACATTGAATAATGGAAAAGTCTGCTGAACTAAATCAACCAGTTTATTTCAAGGATGTGCTGACCTCACAATGGATGCCAGGAGATGTGCTGCATTGGGGAAGGGGTTTTGCTCTTATCTTCACAGGTGAGGAAAAATTATGGATACCGTCAAAATTAATAAAGGTTCGGTTTGAAGTAGAGAAGTCACTTGGAAAAGATAAATAACAATTCATTCACAAGGATGGCGAGCATACTGAGGGTAAGGTTTACAGATAGGTTGGGGGCAGGGTTCTTTTCTTATCTCCACAGGAAAATCCTTATCTTCAAAGAATTTAAGGGACCCTGAATATTTAATTACTGCTGGATGGAAAATAGTTACGACCCACTAAGTATCAACAATAAAATTCTATACATACTGTAAGTATTGATATATATATATATATATATATATATATATATATGTTTTATTGAACACTTCTTTATAAATGTGTAGAGCTTGTTTTGGATTTGGACTATGGCTCAGTCCCTCTTCAATTCCAAGCCTGTTGATAAGAGTTATTTCAGAGTTTCTGTCTCAGGTCAGGAGCCATGAAATGGGACAGAATAAGAATAATTTTATACTTGATAAACTTTCTTTGCCTTTCCTCATATCTGTGTCTTTCTTTATATGTCAGTATATGTCCTTGTTGTTAATGTTTAAATTTCCAATATCAAGCAACATATTTTCCTACAGTAATCTTTGAAGTTTCCAGGATGAAGATGGGGCCCCACAATGTCAACTCAATCTGGTTTTTATGACGTCATGAATTTTTTTTTAAGTGCTAATATTAGACCTGTTTTTTGGTACCAACTGCAGGAGACAATTTCGAATGATGCACATTTTTGATAACACTCTGGCCGGACCTTCTCAAAACGCTCAGAGACTAGTTATAATTTTCTTAGGTCAAAGGTTAATTTGGGAATTTTACCATCATTTGCTTTCACAGGGGCCCCTAAGAAGAACGTCGCCCCCATGTCAGCTAGAAGCAATCTAAGAGGACGATGTCCCCTCTCCCAACAGAGTTTGCCCACAGGGTTAGGGACATCTTTTAGTGGTTGGTTTAGGGTTGAGGGGATGGGGAGATATTGTATGGAATTAGGGGTATATTAAAAAAAAGGCGGATTAACTGGTTTGATGGGATGATTGGTATTTGTTACTTACTGTTTTTAGAAAATTATATTGGTACTGTTTCTTGTATATTGGTATATTGAATATTGAATGTGAGTGTTCCTACCTCTATTTTGTATAAGAGTATGCTTATATTGTATGGATACATGTATCATATCACAATGTACATTTCTACCTCTGGTACTATTTATGTAATAACATTTTTACATTTGATATGTAATGACATTGTTTACAGGTGAAGATCATTGTCTTCATATATTGCACAGTTGTTTATTCTCTTAGTTTTCAAATTACATAGGTATTGAGAATTATATGTTTGTCATATTTATTTTTAGGTTAATCAGGTCTTTTAGATACATAGAGATTATATTTAGTATAGATAGTATAATCTTCGGCCTCTTTGAAGGGCTGTAGAAAATGGCCTTTAATCTAACCTAGAATTCTGTGCCAACGAGACACAATTACTCCGGGCAACACCACTCTACTCCCGAGAGAATGTTGAGCACCAAAGACACTCCACTGGGAGCTTGTCTTCTTGGCAGAACTGGCCTTTGGGTTAAGAAAAGCCCATACCTCAACTACTGACTAAGATATGAAACTGGATTGTCTTATCTTGCCAAGACAGGGTAGGATAATTCTAAGAAAGTTCCTTGCACTTGATAATGGTATGTCAGTTATGTTAGGCCTTAGCCAAAGTTGGTTGACTCAACATTGCAAATGAGACTTTGGGTGATTGCCCAGGTAGTCAGTTGTCTCTGTCATTTGTTGCACATTTTGGATATCTCTCATTCGTTAAGTAATATTTATTCCCTTCTCAGATCTTTGATGGAGTTGAAGATTATTTAATTGTAGTTACTCTCTACATTATTTAGACTCCTTGAGATAGAATGTCTAGAAAAACTTTCGTTCTCAATATTGTTTGTTATATTTATCATTTGCTATTATTGTTTATAGTTATATTTGGTTTAGTTCTGTCTTATTTAGACAAAAGGGGGAGATGTAGGGTTAAGCCAGCCCCTTTAGGGGGCAGGTTTGCCTCGGGCGAATGCATATGAATAAATCGGGTGTGCAGGAGGCCGCTGGCTCTTTTCTTTCCTACCTCCTGTGCTATGCGGGAACCTCGGTTCTGTAAGTTTATTTAAACATTAAAACTGTATATATTCTTTAATTTTTGCCTTGAATTTATTTACGCCGATGCAACAATTCATAATAAATTTATAAAATTCATGGAAATTCTGCTTATACTGTTGCTTTCAGTAATATTTGGGGCTTGCTGTTTGTTTATTGAGCTAGCTACTCAAGTAATACACAGTGTGCCATGATCACTGTGTAGACTTTGAGCATCATAAGGCCTGGAATCCTTTCGTGTCTTGTAGCAGGATTATACCACATGGCAACATTCATCTTTTAAACTCCATTGTCAAACAGCATCACTCACATGGCAATCGTCTAAATGGTGACCATAAAATATAGCGCACATAAAGCGCTCATCTTGGATTCCAGGATGCGGCTCCCTTGCTCCCTTCCCTCCTTTTCAAGGATTATTACACATTCTTTGAGGGATGTGGGCATCAAGGTCTTTTTCTAAATAAGCTTTCTCTAGAGGACATGGAAGCAATAATGAGAGGAGATATCAGCTCTCATGAGCCAGCAATTATTTACAGAGATGTGTGCAGACCAAGACCTGCCACTTTATGAAATAATGCAGAGAGGCTTTTCCAAACCACAGAGGTGAGGTGACGGGCTGACAGTGGCAGGCAGAGAGTGATGAATTCTGCCAAGGCTTTTCCTGAAGAAGAAAACTATTAAGTGAAACTCTCAGCTCAGAGAGAGAAGTCTCTCTAGAATACAAAAAGAAAAGGAAATGTCAAAGAGATTACTATGTGTGTCCAACTTCTTCTAGAACACTACCTTTTCTGCATATAAATAGTAAAAAGAATCAGGGGTCTTGGGGCTGCAGCCCAGTGGTAGAATGCTTACCTGATAAACATGGCCCCTTGGGTTCCATCCCCTGAACTACAGAAAGAAATAGTAATAAATAGAAGAAAACTAAGTTTAACAAGAATATGATTCAAAGCCCAATTCACAACCCTAAATGAGAAGTAAACTGTGGTGCCTATAATAAAAACAGTAACCTGATGCTAGGAAAATTCCCACAAATTCACAATGATGACCCCAGCTAAGATTTTGGTGATGCCCCATCAGAGTCCTTACCCACTGGGAGGTGTTGAGAGAGGTTTCTGTTCTTTCTGGTCCTGCAACCGTTCAGTCCCAAAGAAACACAGAGGCTGACATTAATTATAAACTGGTTGGCCTATTAGCTCAGGCTTTCTTATTAACTAACTCCTTCATCATACATTAACCCATTATTCTTTTTTCGCACTCTTTTTTTTATTTTTCCATTCCAAAATTTACACTTCCTCCCCCTCTTTCCAATCCTCTTCCACTCCCCTACTCACCCTCCTTCCTCCCTTTCCCTCCCTGCTTGAGAGAGGGCAGGGAACCCTGCCCTGTGGGAAGTCCAAGGCCCTCCCCTCTACTTCCAGGCCTAGGAAGCTGTGCATCCATTAACCCATTATTTTTGCCTATGTTAGCCACATAGCTTGGTACCTTTTATCAGTGAGGCATTCTCATCTTGCTTCCTCTGCATCTGGGTGATGACTGCAGAGTGAGCCTTTCTTCTTCTTAGAATTCTCTTGTTCTAATCACCCTACCTATACTCCCTACCTGGCTACTGGCAAATCAGCATTTTATTAAATCAGTACAACTGGCAAAACTTTACAATGTAGAAGACCATTGTCTCACAGCAGGGAGGAATGGATGGGAGGTGGGCTGGGGTGGGGAGGTAAGGGGTTAGGAGTAGGGGTGAGAGGGAGAACTGAGTTTGAAATGTAAAATGAAATTAAAAATTAAATGAAGTATGAAAATAAAAATAATACTTAATATAAGCAAAAGAAAGTGAGCAAAATGTATAGCTATTGTTATCAACCCACTGTAATTCTCCAGCTACAAAGCACATGATAGAATTGACTAGAAGCTTGAAGACATGTCTCCAAATCAAATGTCCTCAGAAATGTTCCTCAGACACAAGCGTTCCTTTATAATTAATTCCAAGAAATTGAAGAGAAAATGGTATCAGGGTGGCAAACAAAAAGGAAATATATAGGTCAAAGTACATTGGGGATTGTCAATGTCTCTGCCCCATGCTTCCAGCTGCCATGCAGAACAGTACACAAGAGGGTGTCCAGCGATCAGTGCTGAAACGGAACGGCGCCTCTCTGATAATCTGGGCTATTAGAAACAAATTGGCAGCTGGCTTCCAAAGCACTCCCCACAATCGTGCCTGGCTGTTCAGAAGTATATGCTCATGGGGCTGAAACCCAGGCTGAGTCTTCTGTGGGATCCAGGACAGCAGCCACGTGTAGTAGCCTAGGTGACAGACCCTGGAGCCCGCTGACTCAGAAGAGCTTCAGGAGAGGAAAATAAGAACTTAAATCCAGCAATCTAGGGAGAAATGAACAAAGCAATAAGACTGCCTTCTCTAGTCTGTTTACTGAGTCCTGGTACATATCAAAACCCTTTCCCACATAGTTCACAGGCAGGCAAAATGGCAAGGAGGTAAGCAAGACCTTGGCTTCAGGTGGGGATTCTGATGACCTGCACTGATGAGGTCCTGGGGAGTATAATGCCATAGAAATTAAGCTTCTGAGAATCAGCCATACCCCACTTTCCAGAGCCACATCCTCTTGTATCTCATAAGTCTGCAGAGACATTGGCATCACTAGTAGAATAGAGGGGACAATGGATTATGCCCTCATGACAGGAAGCTTGGGAGCTGTCTTTCTGTTTCTATGACAAGTTTTCCTGTTTAAGAGGTAGGTTCTCGATTGTCCTTTGGAAATCATTAAAGATTTTGGTCACAGTATAAGTTAAATAAGTTTCTTAATTTCCATAACAATTAATGCAGGTGGAAGAACCTACTTTGGGAGTAGGTCAGCCATGGTAAAAGAACAGAAGGTGCAGCAGAGGAGGGTCTTATGTTTTTGATTGCAGTTACTTATAGCTTTGATTTTTAGTAATGCTAGGGTTCTAAGGGTCATGGAGCATAGTGTCTCTCCTCCTGATTGTACCTTACTGCGCCCCTTTCAGTGAAGCTTCACAGACTTTAACTAAACGAGTATAGGAGTGGTATATGCATGTAATTGAGGCACTACATTGGATGGATCCTGTTCAGAGAGTCATTCATGGGTGACTGGGCGGGATTACTAGAAGATTGACACATTAATTAGCAGTACTGTTTCCGTGTCAATCACCTGCTTCTGGAAAGTCTGTGATTCTGCTAATGCTGTCAAAAACGTAGTGCTGGGGAAATGGGTAGAGGGTATAAAGAAAACCACAAAATCATTTTTGCAATGTTTAGTGATTTAATAGAAAATGCTGTCAATTTGAAGAAGAAAAGCATGTGGGAAAGAGCTTCCATTTCCCTGGAAACTCCTGAAAATGCTGACCCCCAGGAAGATGTCAGCAGGCCTCAAATGGTATGAGCTGAGTCCTCGTCGAGGGACACAATCTCCCTAAACAAGATACCACAAATGAAATTACGTGCACGCACTTACACTCTCACACCTTTACATAACGATTGCTTATTTAACGATCACCTGGTTTATCGAGTGCAGCTACGATATAAAAACAAGCAAATTCCACCGTCTGCCACTGTCTGGTTTATACAGTGCAGATTTAAAGGGCCAGTCCTCATAGGGTTAGGGAAGGGATCGTCTCATCAAGACACTGACAGCAGCACATGATCTAGACAGCTAGAGATATGCTGAGGCTTTCTGGAGATGCATCAGTCCTTACCTAGGCCGTTCCTGTCCTCAGACTTCTATCATAGAAATCTCTTGATGTTTCTCTTCTTTGCTTTTCTTCAGGCTCCAGTCAAATCAAGGTTAAGATGGGTTGATTTTGTAAGCTGTCAGTGTCATTTTTCTGGGATCCTAGTAAGTTCCTGTAAGAGTAGTTTGTTATGAAATGAATGAGCCCCACCCTGAGTCTCTCTTTCGTACTGTCTTGTCACGTGATCGCTACAACTCACATGGGCTCCTGCCATCCTCTGTGAGTCCATCCATAACCTGCCATCTGCCATGAATCCTGATGATATCATCTCATTCATCTATCATGAGTCAGTGTCCCCTTATTCTGTCTGTCATGAAGCCATCTACCATAAGGCTGAGGACAAGGTGCTGCCTGATCTTAGACCTTGATCTTCTAAAACTGCAGGCAAATTAATATTTATTCCTCAAAATATCCCATCTCACATTGTAGCTATAGCGCAGAGTCTCAGATGCCACGGAAAATGAGCTGTCGGTCTTGACTGCTGTTCTCTGAGCATACTTCATTGGCCTCACAAACCTGGAGGAAACCAACTCCCTTTCAAGAGCTAGTGATGAAGACAAAATTCTCCCTCATTTTTATTTGAAAGGGCTTTATTGTTAAACTATTTTTTTCTTTTAAAATTCCAGCCTGAACACTAACAAACACTAAAAAGAAAATTGCACACAAATAATCACTTTGAGAGACAATTTGTAATAATAATAAACCTACAGTTAATAGCTACAGCTTATGAAATTATAATGACTGCCTTGTCAGGCCCCGTGTCTATGGTGCTGAAATGCTCTATTGGGTCTCAGCCTAGGGGATCCTCAGAATTCGTGTTTATCAAAACTATGGACTGAGGGAAGAAGGAGGAAACATACCAATTAGTTTTCAGATGGTTTCCATTGTAGTGAGAAAAACACAGAGAAACTGGAGGTTAGTACATCAGTGAATTCTCAGTGAAGAGGACTATTGCAGAGCCAATTGGGTTGGATCAGTGCTGTGGCTTCTACGCAAGAGGTGAAAGCAAGGCAGTCTTGACTTCTAAGGCAGTCAGAGATACTATTGAGACCCTGTATCATAAAATTGATTGCCCTTCGAAAACTGGAATGCAACTAGCTTGCTTGCTGTGGCCACAGAGCTTTGCCATCTTTGCTGCCTGTGGTGACTGAGAGATGGGAATTTGTTCTGAATTGTCAAGGTGGGTCCCATCCAATCACATAGGAGTCCTTCCTTGGGTACAGTAGGAAGTACAATAGATGAACAGAACAAGAACAATTCTAAGAGGAGGAGACCCATCCTGTTTCCCAGGAAATCTGCCCCAAGCCTGAGAACACAGGCAGTCTGGAAGGAGTTAAGGACCTCAGGCTTCCAACAATAAAGGATCAGATTCTGCAACAACCTGAGCAGACATTGGTCTTCCCCAGGGCTGATGGTGAGAACCAGCCAGGCTCTTACCTTGATTGACTAAGATAAGTTATTGCTTTGTAATTCATCCCAGTTTTGGTAGATTATTATGGCAACAACAGGAAACTAACTTCGGCACTTATAACCTCAGTATTGTGTAGGATGGAGACAGGGTGACTGCCGAAGCTTGCTGATTGCGAACCTAGTTTCAGTTTCAATGAGAAACCTGTCTCAATGGAATAGACTGAGTAACAACAGAGTAAGATCCCAGAGTCATCCTCCGGTCTCCACACATGAATGATTGTGTGTGTGTGCGTGTGTGCGTGCACACACACACACACCCTTTTTTATATATCATACAAAGTGTGATAAGACACAGGGGAATTAAGAGAAGCTGAAAGCATGGACTATTACTTCTATTAATGGTCTGCAATTCCCTATTAAGACAGTAAAGAGGGGCTGTTCTTTGCACAGTGTTGGGAGGCTGACAAGGTACACAGTACTAAGAGTGGAGGCACTCGGCCTCAGACCTGGCTTGTGGGCACTTCAATTGGTATAAACTTGTAAGGCAGCTGTGCAGAACTGCCCTTCACCATCCAAAGTTCACACTTTGACTAAGAAAATATGTTGTAAGTCTGTCTGGCAGAGTATGCATAGAATTGTAGCCATATAAATATTTGAAGCACTTTGTAATGTTATTCATGTATAGCAACATTTTATGAGAAAAGTCATCAGAATCGGTAATTGGCAGGATAAATTACACAACATTATCAAATGAAAAGGGAAGGCCACTTGCAAGTATGTCAGAGTATACCAAGATGGCCTCTATGACCAGGATAAAGTAACAACTTGGAACAGCACACGCCTGAGATGTATACTTCTCAGTATGTGCAGGGTGTGTGAGTCCACTTTAATGTGATTTATATGTGTGTGATTTTGACTCAAGGGACAGAACAGGACCTGCCATTGGTAAAGGGGCCTTTATGGGAATGTACATTTCTGGAACTCATGGATCTGGAGCCCCGATCGTCACTCCCTCCATGCTGTTGATTTAACCACGACTCTTGTTATCCAGCAGGAAACGGATGACGAGACTGCAAGCCGGAAAGCTGACAGAGCAGAATTTACAACTGCAGAAAATGTTTGCTTCTGCTGTAGGTGGATGCAGTCCTCAAAACTACAGATACATCATGCATTTTACTTTTAGAAAAGAGCTAAATTAAATCCATTGTAGCTTTATTTGATATCTAAGTTCACTGAGATACATTATTTTGTCATGAGTTACAAAATCGTTGACAGTCGTGTTACTTACGGAAAGTTCAACCAGGTCAAGGAAGAAGAAATCTTTCTATCCCCCCACTCTCGTGTGTGTGTGTGTGTGTGTGTGTGTGTGTGTGTGTGTGTGTGTGTGTGTTGAGGTTTCTTGATGTGGCCCTGACTGTCTTGAAACTCACTCTGTAGACCAGGCTGGCTTTGAACTCAGAGATCTGCCTGCCTCTGCCTCCTGAGTGCTGGAATGTGTACCACCATCTTGGTGAAAATGCTGCCTTTTATTTTTATAGTAAGCATTAAAAAATCTTTACTTTAAAGGTACCTATTTTGATAACTGAAAGCATACTTTTGAACATTTTAAAAATATTTTTTCTTAAATAAACGTGTTCTTCGACAACTTCCTTACACATACATAGTACATCCTGCTTGCTCTCACCCTGTAATGTGCTAACACCTGTCACTCCCCTTCACTTTTCTAACAATGCTCACATGATATGCCCTAGGGCAGCCATCAACCTTGAGAGAGCAGAGGCTAGAGAATGTCAAGCCTCTAGCATCACTGCCCTTGCCTCTTACAAAGCTGGTTATTATTGGTTATTATTCTTTATAGACATCCTTCCTGGCTTTGTCTGCTTGTTTTAAAGTCACAGTAAGCAGGTTGGATGTTGGAACTGTACATCTTATCATTTTTTTCTTACTTTTTTTAATTGCCTTCAGGCCCTGCTTATACTTTGAATAGCTGGCCTCCATGTCCCCTGGGCTTTGGTTTCCATGCCTCCCCACAGTCTTCACACACCGTCTGTGTGCCCTCCACTCTAGCTTGAAGTGGTATCTACCAGTACTGCCAGGTCCTGGGTTTCCTGTAGAGGAGCTTCAAAGTGAATCCCATCTAACTGTTTTCCTCCTGCACTTACTGATCCACCACACCACCGGGGCTTCCTGAGACTTACCAGGCTTCAAAGGGAAGATGGCAACGAGAGAGAGCATGGATATCTATGTTGTATATGTGGGAAGGAAAGGCACAGGTCCCTGTGACAGAAGATACATGTCCATCCGAACTGATAAAGCTTCTGTGACATCAGCCAGAGTTCTTTCATCCTGAATTAAAGAGTTGACTCTGTGTCGTTACCTAAGTGTCGTTATGTCTGCTCATCCATGGTGTGGCATACTGAGCCTTGTGTCCAGGAAAGGACGAATCTCTTTATAGGTGACTGTATTCTCAGAGTCATTAAATCTCCTCTCTCATTCTGCATTGGTCCTTCCCCTTACTATCCCATTCTAAACTCACACCAGCCAGGCTGTCCTCCTCCCCAACATCTTTGAAACCATTGCTCACCTTGGTTCCATAGGCTTCTGCTGGAATTATACCAGCATTGATTGATTTAATCTGATAGGTTTGAATTTCACATTTTCCCTATTAAGGGTCCTTGTTCTATGTCCTTTACTGTAACTTTGTGGGGTTGTTGATTCCCAGTGTCTACATTATAAATAACTCTTGCTGTTTGGGATGAAAAACCAGGTAACATGGGAACAAGAAGTCTGGACATGAAGAACTGAACAAGAAAAAGTCCCTAAAGATGTTAAAACTTAGCGAATATTGCATAGCTCCACTTCGTGTCTAGGGAGGCCCTCCAGGTCATGACACAAACTTGCAGCTGGAGCCAATGGTGCAGAGCAGGCAGCAAGCCAGAGGCTCAGGGGAGAGAAGCCTGAGGTTTGTTGCAGGACCTCCAAGAAACTATCACAGGAGATGGAAAGCCTGCAGCCAGCCCTGGGCCAGAACTGGGCACCAGCCAGCTCTCCCCAAAGAAATGAGGAAAGAGAATGTGTGGACTACGCAGATGGGAGTAGTTTCTATGCCTGCCAGTCCTTTGACTCACAGAAAAAGAGTAATTTGCAGAAACTAAGATAAAGTAGTTCCAAAAGCAATGCTTCAAAAATGGGCAAAATATTATAGATCAGCCATACTTCATAAAGCATAAAGTAATATCAGAAGAACAGCTGTGTAGAAGCCCGAGAATGAAGCTCAGGGACATTTTCAGGGTAAAACATATTCAAGATGCAACCAAAATCACATCTGTGATGGCTGACACTCAATAAAAGATTGCTCGGCATGAAAAGAAACAGAGACATACTAATGTACAATGACAGTAAAAATCAATGAATGGAGATAGATAAAATGTATCACCTGTAATGGAGGTCATGGGTTAGGGCAATAAAATCAGTTATGCAAACAGCCGTGGATTTGCTTCCAAAGATAAAGAACAGCATGGGCAAGCTGGAGAGGGACAAGGACTGATTTCTAAAACCAAATTAACTGAACAAACAGGAAAAAAAAGACAGCCGGTGTGGAAAATCTCCTAGATATAATTTTAAAGGATTGGACTCTGTAGAAAAAGTATCCTTAAATCTAAAGATAAGGCAAGCGGATCAGTCAAAATTTTGAAAAAAAAAACTTAAAAATTGAAGAAATAATAAACAGAACACTAGAGATCTCTGAACAACACTGACTACTTAGAGTGACGTGTCCCTAAATGGGAGCACAGACAGGCAGCGAAGATGTTTGGACAACATATGTAAGCAGCATTTCTAGGCATACAATTTGAAAAGAGACAAAAAGCCACCTCTTTAAATTAGAACAGCATAGAAATCATCCTTAAGAAACAAGCCACACATAAAGCCATGCCACTGTGAAGTTACTTAGAAGCAGTTATAAGGAGACTACCCTGAGATCAGACAGGTGGAGGAGGACAGGGCCAGGATGGATGCTCCGGAACCTATTGGAAACAAAGACTTCCTAGCTATAGTTGTGACCTACAGAATACTTCCTGTGACAAAGGGAAATAGAAGGTTCTCACAGGAAACTGGAATGAACAATAAATGTACCACCTCCATCATAAGCACCTAACTCCTATGGCTGGAATCATGCAAGAGGCTAACAGATGCCTGACCTGAAGAGTAAGGTCCCTTGGGATCCGTCCTGTGTCTGATAAAACGCCCATGTGACTGACTGTTCCTCTTTGTGCTTAGCCTTGGCATCTTCTGTCAAATGTCATCTCTAGCCTCTCTCCCCAAGGTAACCTGGGATTTATATCAGGGAACAAGAGGGGCTTCTATTCCATGTCCTTACACAGGAGGGGCGAGAGATGAGGGTGGTCTCTGCGGCAGTAGCTCCTCCGGACCCCCTTCCCAGGAAGGTTGCTTTCCAGAATGAATGCACACATCTGGTGATTTCAGGTTTCCCAGCTCAGATTCTGATGCATGTTAACCCCGCTGTTGTGTGATGATACAGGGACTGCTGTAACTGGGAGCGCGTTCTGTTGATGAAGTCAGAACACTTTGTGTGATGATACAGGGACTGCTGTAGCTGGGAGCGCGTTCTGTTGATGAAGTCAGATCACTGACAGGGAGAGGTAAAGCTGCTCTTTTGAACTGACACCTTGCTATTTTTAGATGGTGTCTCAACCAATATTAAATGCCTTCCCTTTCTTAATGCAATTTCAATGCAATACTTATGGGTCCAGGGGTGTGAGACGTGCGTTTACTAGAAGTGACAGATCATTAATCCATGACTCTCTCCAGGCATGACCTGGTTATGGATCTGTTGACAGTTATTTCTTAGGATGTCTGGTTCCTCGTTTGCTCACACCTAATAAACTGTACAGTAACAAACCACCTGGGCCAGCTTTAGCCAGGAATAGAATCTATGATCAGCTATAAATGACACATTTTCATGCAGAACTTTGTAAATTAGTCCTCTGGGTGTAACCTCCTTTGTGAATAATGCTTACTTAATGTTAGTCTTGTACTTGGGTTTTGAAAAGATTGTGGTGATTTCTGTCTTACAAGGGGCTGGAAGACGTGGGTCACACAATTCTTAGTGGCAGGGACGTGCAGGTTACACCATCCATGGTGTCAAGGACACACTATTAATGTGGCTCACAGCAATGGGGACATGCGAGCCATGCCTTTGTACCCACTGAGGGCAGACAATCCCACATGGTATCTAAGCAGGCACACACTGTAATGTCACTAATAAAACATTCTAAGAAAAGATGTTAAATATTCTAAATTGACTATCCACCTGAACCTGACTTGTTAAAGGAAATATTGGAACATATACTAGGAATTGGAAAGGGGTTGTAGATAAATGCAGTTATTTTCTAGAGAAAGCACGGGAGGAAAGCACTGCCTTTGTGTCTCACATCTTCACAGGTGTTCTCCTATCTGTTCCTCAGAACTACACGCAATGTCTAAGACCCACACGTATCCAAGGTGACTGAGTTGAGCAGAAATTAAGCAGCTTAGGATGCACCGTATGTCGGTTCAAGGAAGCTGCATTCTAACGTCTCTCTTTTATGGCTCTAAGCTGGATTCTGTTTTTAAAAATAACGCATAATATCTTTTTATAATACAAAAACAAACACACAAAAAACAACTGGAGTGAAGAAAGCAATTAGAATCACCTTGCAGAACTCTTCCCAAGAACTCGTTTTCATGCTTTTACTATGTATTTAACAGATTAGCAAACTAGTCCTTAGCAGGTAAGAGCTCAATACGCTGGGCCTGTAACTGCTACTCACTCCGTGACGCCTCTGCTCATTGGGCAACCCCTCTTCCAGAGCCTACAATATGCCAAAGGCCTTTCAGGGACTAGATGAAAAGCCAGCCACAGAAAAACTGTGGCTGTTGTACTTACTTGCTTCAGCTCTGGGGTGAGGAGGAGCAGGGTGGAGGCAGACCCCGTCTCTACAGTACCGGGAGAAGATGCTTCCCTGAAATAGGCACTGCTGGGCCAAGAACTAGGAATTCCTTGCAGCATGGAGACCGAGGCTGTAAGTAAAGGGCCAGAAGGGCCCACTGAGGAGACTGAGTGATCCGGGAGTCTCCCGGGGACCTGAGGGCAAAGCACTTGTGGCAAAGTACGAGCAATGAACAAGGTGCCAGGGCAGGGGCATCGTCAGAGCCTGGGAGTGAGTGGGTGGTAGGGACTTGAGGAGGATGTGCAGAGGAATCTCAGGGAGGGTGGATGCAGGGCCTGAGTATAGGCAGGCATCAGGGCTTGTGTGTGTTGGGAGGGGTAGATGGCAGGGTCAAGAAATAGTTGAGAAGCCAGCCCAAGGAAGGGAGAATACATAGATGGCAAAGTGCTTTCTGTGTCTAACTTCAAATCATAGTTACTTCCTCATGGCTTGTATTATGAAGTAAAATGGTTTTGCCTCAAGTTATCCTGGAGCAAAAATGTAGTGACATTTCAGTATAAATACAGTGAATGTCTGAGTCGCAGGGACCAACCTTATGTTGTGATATACCCTAGCAACAAGGCTGTCTGCGCCTGGTCACATACTGATGTGGAGACAGGCAAGCCCTTCATGTGCCGGTCCTGTGTGCAAGGTTGGTTACCATGGCTTCACAGATGCAGTCTCTGAACCTCCACACAATTGTGCCAGGAGCTTAAAGCAGTCTACAAAACAATGTCTATTTTAAGGAAGAAAGCAAAACTGTCTTAAGAGATTCAGAAAATGTATTAGGAAAAATGATTTTATGAACCAGAAATAGACAAGAACTTCTCTTTCTTCGTAGATGTTAATCACAACTTCCTAAAGACAACTTCATAAATGACATCTTTTAAATTAGTTAACGTTCTATTTATTATGAAAACTAGACATTTCTACCATCAATAAGTTTATTAAATACTAAAGGTGACCTCCTAGAAAATGAACTACAATCAACTAAGGAAAAGGAATGCTGAGGGTTAAAAAAACAGTTTTCCTCAGGGAAGAGCACAATAATTAGTAATCCAATACTAGATATTCATCTCTGAAAAGATATATATTCAGGTAACATTATATGATCATATACTCTGGTAAGGTGTTTATGCACTTGGGAACACACATACACATGTAACAACACATGCACACGCACATGCACGCACACACACGCGCGCACACACATGCGCACGCACACACGCACACACACACATGCACACGCACACACACACACATGGGCACGCACACACGCACACACACACGCATGCACACGCACACACACACGCACATGCACGCACACACACATACACGTGTGCACACACGCACACACACACGTGCGCACACACACGCACACACACACGCATGCACACACACGCGCACTCACACACGCATGAAAGTGCAAGCACGTACTTTTCATGCACTGTAAATGTCTGTATAGGAAAGGCTGTGGTATTTTTAGATTTATATTAAGACACTGTGGATGTTTCTAGCATTTTCTCATTTGTAACATGAAGACAGTCGTGTGCCAAGCCTAAGTGGCAACTTGAGCTATGTCACAAAGTAAATCCCACTGAGACAGCAGATGCAGTAAGTACCACACCCAGCTCCCCTCTCCTTTCTAATAGTTCTCTCTCCCACCACCAGCCAAATCGGGCAGGCTCCCAGGTCGTGAGTTACTTTTGCCTTTGTAAGAGATGTGGATGGGATCCTGCACTGCTATATTCCTCTGTTCCTGGCCTCTTTCCCTCCATATAGTGTCAAGGAGATTCATCCACATTTTGAATTTACCCTTTTTTGTTTATTGGTTTTGTATCTTTAAGGCAAGCATATGCCTAGACCTATTTTCTTTGTTTATATTATTTATTATTTTTCTGTTTAACGTCTGTCAATACCTGGAGCATACCACTTTTAATCCCTGATATTGAAAGATTCATCATCAAAATATGAATTGTTTCTTATTAATTAAGATGATAAAATGCAACCAAGGATAACAAATCTGGACATCAGAACTATGACTGTTTATTTAATTAAGGATACATTAAAACAAATACTCAATGCTTGCAGTTTGTTGACTTTTTTGAAAAAATCAAGTTGTAAACTTTTTATTACAAATTAAAAATGAAGTTCTGAAAAATCTTAACTTGATCAGATATGAAACAATTTAAAAACCATTAAAGGTGTATTGAGAAAAACCAGACCTTTTTTTTTAAAAAAAAAAACACATTTGTCATTACCAAAAAGAGACATCTTTAGGTAAAAATAATAAAAACCCCATGCTGCATAGATAATGCAGATAGTTCTAGCGTATCTGGTCAATGGGCAAAAAGCAAGCACTAAAGGTCTTCAGCTCCAATCTTTGTTCATTTCTTATTGCTGGAATTTCATATTCGTTTCTTCTTGTTGGATGACCAAACTGGATGATGGTAGAGATGGTAAGCCGGCATTTACTCAGCCCCGCCCTGCTCAGCCTCGGGAGCGGACGAATTCTCTGCTGGTGGATCGGCTGCTTTTGTCTCTTTGCCATCTTGTGGTTTAGGGTTCTCTGGGCGTCTGCGTCGGTAATTGAAGTTGCGGCGATACCGACGTTGAGGTGGCTGCTGACCTTGGGTCTCGTCTCCTTGATTTTCTTTGTCTTCTTCATTGCCGTCCTCTCTAGGCTGTCTTTGGTGAGGAGGGCCCCTGCGAAATCGTGGTCTGTAACCCCGATACATATTCTGTCTCACTGGTCTACCTTGCTCTCCTGCACCCTGGTTGTCGGCACCCTCCATCACTTCTCCTTGCACAGAAGGGTTGGAATACTGTGGTCGACGCTCATAGGGTCTCCGCAGATAGTAAGGTGGTAACCTTTGCCTGTGATAGGACCAGCGTTGTTGGGCTTGGCCTTCAGGAGTGCTTTCCCATCGCACGTTCTTTTCCCCACTCTCACTATTCTGGTAATTCTGCTGGTAACTACATGGAGGACCCCTACGACGTGGGTAGCGTCTATAATGGTTACGGTCTGCTACGTATTTACTGCCTTGAACTGGAACTCCACCAGGGCCTGTAATATTTGCTGCCTCCGCACCCTTTTCTCCTTCAACAACATCAAACTCCACAGTCTCTCCATCTCCTACACTGCGAAGGTACTTCCTGGGGTTATTCTTCTTTATGGCAGTCTGGTGTACAAATACGTCTTCCTTGGTGTCATTCCTGTTGATGAAACCATATCCGTTCCTTACATTGAACCATTTTACTGTTCCCAAAACCTTCGTTGAGATGACCTTCTTGCCCCCGCCAGCGGGCGCCTCCAATGTGAGGCCGCCCGGGCCGCCACTCCTCATGCCGCTGCCTGTGGAGCCAGGCTTGATATTGGCGGCGCTGAGGGCGACGGCGGGGGCGGCAGCCGGCTGCTGGGTCTCGGCCTCCCTGCTCATGGTTGCGGTGGTGGTGACTGGGGCCTGCGGCGAAGGCTGCGGCTCCTCCCGGGGTGTGATGGTGACTAGGCCTGCGGTGGCGGTGGGGCTCTCAGGGCTCTCTGGGGTCCACTCTCCGCTCCCGCTACCGATCGAACTCTCAATAATTAAAATTAATCAGTCTTCCAGAATATGTTAATAAAAATCCATTCTGTCTTAGTCAAGGTATAAGTAAGATGTCATTGCTATTGCTCAGTAGTGTTTCCTAATATGTGGAATAAACAGACATTTATTGCAAGTAAAACAGTAAAATAGAATAATAAGTCATTAGGTTTTGTGCTAACAATTACTCACAGACAAAAATTAAAATCAAAACGGAAGTCAAAATACATTTAGAATTAAACAATAACAAATACATTAAATTTTTGAGACAACTTTAAATATTACTTCAGTAAATTAGAAGTGAGCTGAAATTGTCATGTCAAATGGATTTAAACAAAGACAAATTAACTAAGAGAGTAGAAGCAGGAAACAAATATAGCAAAAGAATGTAAAATCTAAGATGTCCTACAGCAGATGCTCATACACCTACCTGCTATTTCACTGGAAAGATCAGAGAAAACCCCTGCAGCTCCTCTAAGAGAAAGCAATAGTCAATGGTCAGTAAACAAAGCAAGATGGTGAAGGAGGAGACACTACATATAAACTTCTGTCAGACTTTGTATTGTTTGAGACAAGGTCTCTCTCTCTCTGGCTCTGACTGTCCTGGAACTTGCTTTGTAGACCACGTTGGCCGTGCACTCCTAGAGATCTGCCTGTCTCTGTCCTGAGTGCTAGGATTAAAGATGTGTCCCACCATGCCCAAGTGTATGTATTCTTACGGTGGGAACTCGAGACAAGGATATTTTATGTTAAAAGAACAAGAATTTAATTATATTTTCTAATTCACAATAACAAAATAAAATTCATTTTCTCTGCTTGAATGAACTTTAGACAAAATGGAGAAAATAAACCAGAAAAATGTAAACAAAGATAAAAATCCACTCTTTTGCAACACTAAAGTCATGTCCTACAATGTAAAACATTTGTGTCGACTCTAAAATAAACCTAAGCATAAAAAGGCATATCCAATCTCAGTTGTGGTCCTCTGGACTGAGAAAACAACATTAAAATCATGTCCTAAAATGCAAAGTGGTGGTCGTTACTCGAAAATAAATCTAACATAAAAATGCACGTCCATTCTCAGGCACAGTGTTCTGGAACGAGGAAAACGCACCTCATGTGGCCTCATGTCAGCCTTGGCACCTCTTTGCCCTTGAGGGTGTGATCAGCTTAGCGAGCAGAAAAGCCAACTGCATTAGTTAGTTTTCTCATTAAAACAATCGAATACCTGACAAGAAGCAGCTTAAGGAAGAAGGGGTTGTTTTGGCTTACACATTAAGCTGATACACGGCCCTGGTGTCAGGGAGAATCTGGCAGCAGGAGCAGGAGACAGCACCACATCCACGGGCGGGAAGCAGAGAGCACTGAGTGCTGCTGCTCACGACACTTCCTCCTTTCACTCAATCTGGGACCCCAGCCCGCTGGTTGGTGCTGCGCACTTTTAGGGTGAATTTTGTACCCTTAACTAAATATCTTTAAGAAACACTCTCATAGATACATTCAAAGGTGTGGTTCCATGGTAATTCTAAATCTTGAGCTGGTGATCAAGATTAGCCATTATATCAACACAGTGAAAGACCATGGCTATAATGAAACAGACAAGTCCATTGTTAGAGGTAACAGCACAGCATAACCAGAAAAATTGATGTAAACTTGATATAATGATACACACTTCTAAATATCACCAATATAAAGTATGAAATGTACACCAAAATGTAATCTCAATATGTTCTGTGGTATGAACAAAAATGTCTTCTGAAAATCAATTTGTCAAGGGATGAGCAAATTGTTATTGAGCATAGTGACAGAGTTTCCTTTAGATGAATATAAGATTATATTGTAATATAATAGAGTCAACTAAATGAAGAGAAAAATATATGGTGGATAAAGTGAACTCATTTCAATAAAAATTACAACAAGATTTTTACAGTATATGACTAATTATAGAACTCTGTAAAAAAAAAATCACCCCCCTCCCCCCCAAAGCCAGGGCTATGAACAGCAAGGACTAAGTGAAAATCACTCAGAAGCTAAGATCCACTTAGGCAAGAAAGCTCTCTGTTCACATCCATGGAAACAACACAAGGGGACATCCTGACTCTTCCTCTCCCCTGCAAACAATGCGGTGTGTGGTCTGTGTGCTGTGAATAGAAAAGGGAACTAAGTGTTAGTGTCTGGATCACAGCAAATGCCCCGGGTCGTGAGCGAAGACCCAGGTACCGCCGCGAAGCTCATAAGCAACAAGCACGATATAAAATCAGAGCAAGAGAGGACTAGGAGTCGGGCAGGGGAGCTGTCTCAAAAGGAATAATAGTGTCGCACAAAGAATATGACTTTAGGAAATAGAATTCTGAAAGCAAAAGAGATCATTGCCCATGGAGGAAGATTTTAATGAACTGAAGTACCCTAAGTGTAGAGTTCTTTTAATCTACTCTGCAAGGGAAAAGCAAAATAGTGGCTAAGCAAGTATTTCTGTCGCCCGCATGACTGGGAAAGTTCGATGGAAAGAATACTGAGTAAATGTCCTAGAGGAGAGAGCCGCAGCTGTGCCAAAGATGCTACCAGGGTGACTGACCGGTTAGGACGTTCTGATGGTGAAAAGTTGGGATGATGCAAATCGACAGCCAAATTATCTTGGGTTATTTTTATTCTCCTTAATATCCTCTCCTTGTCCCTCTGTGTCTGCTACCATTAAATTAAATCCTTTGGGATGCATCAACTTAACAGATTATTAGCTTCGAACAACCTGAACGCTAAAACTGCCATCAGTTGACTCCTGAAACCCGTGACACAGATTTATCTGGCACTCACTTGATGTTTCAACCAGCGAATTTTCAAAGTGCCTTGATTTATGATTTCCTTTTATTATGTAGCTATAAAAACTTCATAAAACCTTTTACACATTGGAATATCTTATTTAAGGCAACCCGAATCCATGTTCCTGGGCCATGGCCACTCATTTTTAGTTCCAGAATAAATCATCTCTTCCTTCGTCTAAGGTGAGAGCCGTGTTGTACAGACAGTATGAAAAACTGCAAGTCAAGGTGAAAAAAGATCTCGAGAGCCACACAGAGCACCGTAAAAGTCAGAGCACGTGCGTTTGTCAAGTTCTTGCAGTAGACACGTGGGTAAGGAGCGCGTACCCTGGTGAACATCTTTTCAGCGGGGCAGTAGAAGCTGAGTGTGAGCTCAGAAGACGCTGAAGGACCGCTTCTTACCGCTTCACTCCTGCGGTTTCCGTCTGAAACCTACACCCACGCACTAGGATGCTCCCAGCATTGCCGCTACCATAAAGTCTTAAGGCTTACGGTGATTAACAACAACTGAAAACCCAGCCATGTATTGATTTTACCGTACGATGCGGCTTCCAACAGAAATGCATAAGCTCTGTTCAAAATCGGCACTGGGTAGGAAGGCACGAGTGATGTTTTCATACTTCATCTGACAGCTCAAAGGAGGAAAATAGCAAAGGATGTTGTGCCATAGTATGAGCCAGAGAGGGAGGGAAGATACGTAGAAGGAAGTTAGATGGAATGGGTTCCCTGTGATACCTCTGCTCAAGGAATTTTCTGCAATGAATCCGAGCATGGGAGAGCCTGGTATTCGATGTCATAATTATGTCTAAATTTTTTGGTTATTTATGTAATTCACAGAACAGTACATTCTCTAGTTAATTGGTCATTATTTCGTTTCACAGTATGTGTGTGGTGTCCAATTGTAAATGAAATTTGATAACCTAGACCTTTAATATCATTATTGGCAATAAGAAGTTCAGAAAAATGCAAGCACCAGGAAACCATGCGCCCAGTAGCATTTGTACTCGGCTGAAACCACTAGAATTGCAGGCAATGAAATGACCAATTTGTTGCCCTTTGGTAGACTTTACATTGGATACTCATTTAAGTCTCCTTACTGGGCAAGGCCAGCTTCTCAAGAGGCACTAACTGAAGGACAAAGTCCCACTTGCGCCTGTGGCAACCTGTGCTCCAGCTGAGCTGGCCAGGTGAGTCTGTGAGGACCAGTAGCAATTCCAGGTGTCACCCCGCCAGCTGGAACCTGCTCTGGAGTCTTTTAGGAAGGTGTGGTTTTACCCAAATAACATTATTCTAAACTAGAAGAGTAGGAAGTGGCTCTCCAGTGAGGACACAAATGTCCATTGAATTGTAGACGCTGGACATTAGGGGCTGTCACTTGATACTCTTTAAAGTAGCATTGGTTTTGAGTTCTTAAAATTCACAGTTTCTCAAAATTTTTCACCCAATTTCTCTTACATGTTGCCTTTGCCTGAGGCCAGAACTTCTTATCTCATTTTTATAGGAAACAATTCCATGGATAGCCCAGCTTCTTTCACAGCCCATATACTGCTTATTCTGCTCTTTGTCTTTCTCTCAAAGTCTCATAGCTTTTAGGTGTTTTTTTAAACCTGGCTATTTCTGACTTAATGTTTACTTTCATATACCTCACGTCCCTATTGTATTTGGCTAAATCTGACTCAGAATAAAGCCTGTTGTACGAGGATAAAGAAAATTAGAAGAAATCATTAGGAAAAAGAGACCCTTAGCAAAAAAGGAACCATTAGAAGAAAAGGAACAACATCTATTGCCAGAAATAAGTGTTATAATAGCCCCAGTGTGTATGTGCAGAACATGCAATGTTTCAACAGAGAAATGCAGCTCCTAAAACCATCTAAATGCAACCACAGAACTGAAGAGTTCCATTTCTAAATGTAAGAGTGGGTTTCATGGTTCTGAGAGGGGGTCCCTCTCACAAAGATGCTATGAAATATGAGCTGTTGAAGTCACCGCCATCCCCAGCTGAACCCTTTCAACCACACCATCACTGTTTCATTCAACAGAGATCAATCTCACTAATGTTTTAGCATTTGAACTAATTCATCAAAAGAAATCTCTTTTCTGAGGGAAGTTGTTAATCCTTTATCTTTATGACTTCTCTCTACCTGCTGATGTCCGTGGTTACCTGTGTTTGTGCTAAGCCTCTGTTCTCTCTGTGATGACTGTTCTCTAATTCATAGACTCACGTTTGTATCTTCTTTGGAAGGTTATAGGGGTGTTTGAACCTTCTGCAGAAGACACAGGAAACCTCCTAGGCTAACCTCTGCATGGGCCCTGAGTTGGTGACCTGTGGCTTCTACTATGACTTTGTGGTACTCTGGCCACTTGCATTGAAGGCTCTCTACAGAGAGCAGGGTTTCCACAGTGACATTTTATGAAGTGTCACTTACAAATTTGATCCTCAGTATAATTAAAGTGATCTGACTCATATCAAATGTGAAAGGCAATATAAGGTCAAATCCACTTTATGTAGAGTTTACAGCGATGTCTTGAGGAAGAACACCATACCTTTTACATCTAACTGTGCTCTGACACATACTGAACCCCCTGTGTTCACCCATTTGGGCTCATCAGATCAGTACAAACAGGATTCTTCCCGGTTATCTCACACAGAACTCAATATGAGCAGGAGGAGACGATGACATTACTATCCGTCACTTCACGGCCTGCAAAAGATGGGACAAACATTCGTTTCTTAGAAATGGAATGCTCATCCTCCGCAACCCAGGGAGGTCATGAAACCAAAGCTGCTTAGTTGTCTTGTCAGTATAATGTATTCTCACGCTGTCACTGCGAAGTTAGAGACAGCGGATGAAAGTCACCAAGCACAGTTCTTAGACTGTCGTCTCTAACCAATCACCAGTGGCTTGTGTTTGGAGAGGACTCCGCTGCCACTTGGCAGCAGATGTCTGTGTGTGGTAGAGAAAGGTATCCCCTCTGTGCTTTACACCAGAAAAGCCAGCAGCCTCCGACTTCATAAGCCAGGCCAAAGCGGTTGAATGTCCTGCAGCAGCTTTCCTTCACATGGGCACAGACTCCACGTTTGGCACGAGCTAGCTCCTCACACAGAAACCCAGTCCTAAGCAATACACCTCCCGTATCTATAACTTATGGAACATTGTGCAGTTTGGCAGGGAGGACTGTAAGATCCAGAGTACCAGGAAACCTGCTATTAAACTGTCTGTCATAGAAATGGCAGCACAAATAAGACTGAAATAACAGTGGACATGTTGACATGGGAGGGGAAATTTTGCGGAGTAGACAAAGAACTATGAGCAACTACTGACTTCTGGAAGAAGGAGAGTTAGTCTCTCCCGGGGTGAGCCCTCTTCTTGGTTGTGCAGTGCAGAGTTGTCAGCCTTGAAACCATATACACGCAGACAATAAGGACGGACTCAACAATCCTATGCATACATATAACACACGTATGTAACAACAGTAGTCAATGAAAAAGAAGTTACCAGCTTGGGAATGCAGGAAGAACAGCTTGTAATGAGTACAGAAAGCTGAGTCCTTGGATCAGAGCTGAGTGATTTAATATTTTTTTAAAAAAGGTGCTTAGTTACCCTCATTCTTCCTGTAGAGGAGGAGATGGTGGTGGTGGTAGTGGATGTGTATTTATTTACACCACAGGGATGTTCAGGCATGTAGTGGTTCCCGGTGGGGAGAGGCAGAAGTGTGTCAGAGTCCTATGTGCCCTGGTACAATAGATGTTTGCTGCCTCTTCATCCAGAGTGTCAATCCCTTTCCAGTGGGATTAGCCTGTGCTAATGCAGGCTACCCGGGATCCCCAACATGAAAGCGATTCATACAAGGACTTGTTTACTGGCATGCTGAGGGAAAGCCTTCTGTGAAACCGGAGTATGTGTTAGATTGTATGACCCAACCTCAGAATGCTCACTTTAACTAAGTAAATCAGACTCAGGTACGATGAGGCTGGTCACACGTGGGATCTGAGCCTTTCCATAAGCTGCCACATCCCGGAGCAGTTGGTCCAAGGAAGTCTATCAAGACTGAGCATAGAAACATGTAAGTATTTTTTGGACATCATTAGTCAGCAACTCTGAAATAGATTCCTTTTTTATTATTATTAAGATCCAAAATGTTTGTGTGACAACAGTTTCACCCACCTTCTTCTGGTGCCACGAGATGGCAAAAGTCCCTCTAGCTGTTAAGTCTGCTATCAACATCTCAGCTGTGCTATGTTTTCATTGGTAGAGCGTCACTACTTCCCCAGTAAGGGGCACTAAGTGGCATGTCCAGAAGCTGAGGACACTCTACGGTTTACATCAACTCTTAATTGCCATGATTATTGCCCTTTGCACTTGAAACATTTCTGTCCCCATCAGATCCGGACACAGGTGGCCTCTGCAATTTGATGGCTCAATAGGCTTGTTACATTTTCAGTCAACTAGATATGACTTTTTTTCACCCAGAGTTCAGAAAAGGAATAAAAACATAATGCCTATTAAATGTACCCAGAACTCATTGCTCTAGCAGTGAAAACCTGTCAGTTTCCTATTTCTTCTGATGCTCACCAATATGAAACTAAACTAACTGAAATATAACTAGTAGTTTTGTTCACTGTAGCTTGTCCCAAATGTTAAGACGTACAATCCCCAAAGTCCTTAACACACATGACCAGAGGGATCAGCTGCAAGTGGAGACTTAGGGAACATTGCCCCCCACAATCTTCTCTTACATATTTGTGGAAAAGCACATTAATGGTATAAAATGATCTTAAATTTTCTGGAACATCTAAGGGGCTGATTCACTCACCCCAGGGGTACCAGGTTGCACTCAGGTCCTGAGTTACCTCTGGTCCTGGGTTAAATCGCGTGATGCACTCTGTTCTTTGGGAATTTTCAGACATCAGCCTAGCAATTTCATAGACAAGGAGCTATATATTGACATCTTGATTGAGGTTTCACTTTAAACAATGTGCTTATAAGATAGGGATTGTGAGTAATGCTGTTTTACTTTAAATAATAATTAGGGTTTTCTTATAAAAGAGTTTTGAAAAGAATTGTTTGAAGAGCTTTCAAAGCCTTCTTAATTTCAGCCTGTCTCTGAGTTAGAGACAATTTTCATAATTTTATTTTCAAAAGTATAGACCCATCATTTCTCTAAGCACCTAAGTAACAATTTTCTTTCAAAGGTTGTGGGATCTTTTTTCCTTCTATCATATTTCTCTTCAAAAGATCCTCAGTTTCAAAGAAGAGATAAATATTTTATGTATGCTGTTTAGGAGTCTTACACGTTTATTATGAGGAGCGGAGCTGCTTTGTTTTCATTGCTGATGCATTTGGGGGATGACATTTGAAATAGATGTGTATATACAATGCACACACATGCACACATGCACATATACACATGCACACATATATGCACACATGCACACATACACAAGCATATATTCATACACACACATGTACATACACATTGTATTCTGTTTAAAAATCTGAATGTTTAAGACCTGACTTGTGGAGATACCATGAATATGATGGAAATAGCAGCTGAACTTCAAGCCGAAATCTTCAGCACATGGAGGAGAATGGGAACATTATGTTTTGGCCACTTTTCTCTTCCTTGAGATTCAGGGCCTATTTCCGGGATGCTCCACACCATCTTCCAGCAATGCAGCCAAGAAGACCAGGGAGAGCCAAAAGAAGCAATGAGCTAAAAGCAAGCAAACTATAAGGACTCAATCATGCATATGGTTTTAATTAATCAAAATATTATCAGTGAAGGTGAAATCAGGGCAAGGGAATACTGTAACACATGTGCAAGCAGATAATGATTTCACTTTCAAATGAAAACTTCATCAAAGAGAAGCGTCCACTTCTCTTGACTCTGGCTCCTAAGTGAAAAGACTGCTGACTCTGCAAGACTTGAGATCTAACCAGAATAATGAAGGCACAGAATGACAGAAAATGTGTGATCCAGGTTGAACAGAAAACCCTTACACCTTACTCTTGGTGTAGTCAGAAGTAACAACGCAGGGAGAGGTGAGGACTCATGAAAGAGAAGAACCTATCATCTGCTTGCTTTGGCATTGCACAACTGGTTTGAGAAATGAGCTGAGATTCAGATGAAAGAGTTCGCACTTCGGAGGAGTTTAAAGAAAGAGCCAGGGGTGTGTGGAGCATAGGGTAGCTCATCATTATCCAATGCACAGTCTATTAGACACCCCAGTGGCAAACAAGGGGTTTACCATAATTTGTACAAGATACTGGAAATATGGGCTGCTGGTCACAGTCATGGATTACCGCTTTACAGTGAAACCTGGGTAGAGTTTGTTTTCCTTGTATGTCTGTGAGGAATGCACATTTAGGACTGTGGTATGCTTCCCGTGTCTCATTTCCTTTGTTATAAAACATCATAGCTTAAATATTTTCTCTTACATATAAATCATCTCAAAAATAAGATCCCACTAAGATCTTTACTTGGTTACTTCTGTAGTTGAAAATAGATGAAAGCTTTGACCCAAACAATATTATGAAGTGCAATGGGAAGTCAGTGTCTTCACATGAAGCAAGAAATGGGGTCAGTTTGGCCCCATTAATTAAGTACACTAAACTGGTTGAATTTAGATAAACAGCTTGATTTAAAAACGGACGTAATCAAGAACAGACATAGTCTGTGTGTCCCCTGATTAGCTATAATCATTTAGAGTAAATTTTCTATGCATGCATAGGCTTCCTTCTAGTCCCTGTCCACCCACCAATTTCCCTTTCTTGGAAACAGTGAGATGCCATGACCAACATAATGTGACAGAGGACAGAATTTTGCTACATATGTTTTAAAAATTGCATTACTATTTGTATGCCACAGGGGAAAATGTAGGTACATATCATTTTGGTGTAATGTTTAACCACATTGTAAAGCACTCGGTGTGGTATTATGAGCAACACAGGTACTTGTGCTGTTTAACGCATGTTCCTTCAACTTCCTAAGAACGTTGTTTCTCACTCACTCCCATCTCCTCCTTTTCCTTTTCCCCTTTATTTACCTTTCTTCTTCCAGCTCTTGGCCCTCTCAATCTCCCCCTCTCTTCTGTTCACCTTCTCTTCCCTTTGATTGGCCCTCTGTACCCGAATGGGGATGATGCACACTGGACAGAGCTTGCTTTGAGAATCAGAGGGAGGAGGACCCAGTGGCACAGTACTTGGGGCGAGCCACCTCCCTGCCCCTGAGTTACAGTCACATGTGTGGAGCAGGGCGATATGTGTGCAAAATAGTACAGAATAAAAAACCAAAGAATAGAAACTAGATGTGGAAAACGAATCTCTGACACTTTAATAAATATAACATAATAATTAAATAAATATAAAATATAAATATGTAAGACAGGAAAAACTCATATGTTTTGTATACATATGTATATATAACTCATAAGTTATGTATGACACTTAGTAAATGCTTTCAGGCAGGCGGGTAATACAGGGAACAGCTCTTTACAACCACAGGGCTTGCTCTTCATCCCTTAATCAAGTAAGAATAACAAGGAAGAAGTGATCTCAGGGCCTCCGTGCTCTCACGCAAAAGAAGTGCCTGAACATCAATGTTGAAGGTGTTACATGGCAAATGAGCTGGCTTCTTGCTCATTAATCTACCTCCTCAAAGATGGAGCATCAATTTTACTGACAAGTGATGATGTGTTTCTGGAGGATTCCTAGACTTTGTTTTAATGACTCAGTGGCAAAGAAACCAGCCACACAGTTATACTGACAAGGATGAAAGGCGGAAGCCAACATGATTTTTGCAAGCTTATGGTGTTCTTTTTTAATATTTATTCAAAATGAAGTCACCACGACTGTTTCCAAAACTATCTTTAGGCCATTCTTCCACAGCAAGTTTCGACTTATCTCACAAGGCTGTCAATGATTTTAATTTATTTTTCAATGAAATTGATTCTGCAGTTTCTGTGTCTGTAGGAAAATTGGCAAACTGACTTTAAACGGTCATATGCTATGGCCTGATCCTCAGAGGCACTAGTCAGTGACCACCCATCAGCTGCAAATGCAAACCATCCTGGCAAAGTGGATGCTGTGCTGGAGTCTTCCAGCTACTCACTGAAATGATCATCTTAAAATTAAATGAGCTTCCTGCCTCAACACCTTGTACTCAAACTTAATTGTCCTATTCTGCGATCAGACAGACTGATCGGTAGTGTAAGCTCATCAAGTTTTGGAACTAATTATTCTGTGGGTGAAAATCAATATGCTTTAATTCATAGTAGCAATTCCGGCTAAGTGAAATTGGCAGGAAGCGGCTCGGATATAGACCGGAGCACAGTTTGGATGGCAGTTTTAGGCCATGCTTGACATGATATGAGCTGAGATAATTTACGCTGGAGACTTGCTGCTCGCTAGTTACAGGTCTTTCATTTGTGTTAATGGGATGACTAAGTGGGAAATTCCTGGACAGACCCTGAAGTGGAGTCCGCACGGGACTCCATGAGTTCATCTGAAAGGAAGAGAAGCTGCTCTTGTGGAAGAAGCGAGTGGGTCCACAGGAGGCTTTCTTCTGTGTTATCCTGAGTTTTGTTCGTTAGCTGTGTGTCTGATCCATTTTCCTCATCACACTTGTGAGCAGGCTTACTCTTTCCCGTTCATTCTGGAAACACAACGGTGCCAGGTTAGCAGGAGACCCTGCTCAAACATGAGTCATGTTTGTACTCCTGTTTTGGCTCTAGATGGCATCTGAGATGGGTTTCCAAATTCCAGAGAGTATCTGAATGACAGGGCCATATTTAAGAGTTGTCTTGGCACAGCCCACTACAGTAAGATGCCACATGGTCGTTATGACAACCTGTGTTATGACGTCATCTTAATGCTGAAAGAAGAAGTGCTAAATATCTTTCTGAAGACTGGATCAGGTGCCAGATCTGAGACCTGATCCAGGTCTGAGTTTCTGGGTTCATGTTCTGAGACAATCTGAATAGAAAAGGGGTTCAGAGGTGACTCATGGGGGACAACACAGATAAAGCCCGAGACACCCCGCTCACGAAGCTTAAATGTGGAGGAGAGGCCCACCACAGTAAGTCAGAGGGGAGAGTAAGAGTGCCAGCTTTGTTCATCCAGAGTTCTCCCCTCCCAGAGTCAGGATGAGGTCAGATTGAGTTAGTTACTATGAATTTGTGTTTGAAAATGCAACAAGCTCTAAAGATTCAAACTCTCTTCTTCTACTTTCTACATGTAGATTAGATCCATGTATGTCTCTCTTAGCGTCCTCTTTGTTGTTTAGGTTCTCTGGGCTTGTGATTTATAGGGTTTTTTTTTTTTGCTTTATGTCTAAAAGCCATTTATGAGTGAGTACTGGCATGGGAAAATTGTCTGTATTCTGTCAATCATGTTTTAAAAAAATGCTGATTGGCCAGGCAGGAAATATAGGTGGGAAAACCAGACAGGAAGTAGAAATGATGTAATGAGAACAGGAGATTTCTGGGAAGGAGGAATTTGATTCCTCCCACACCTGACTAGATCACTGAAGCAGCAGGATGTAATCTGCCCCCTGAAAAAAGGTACTGAGCCACACGGTTAGCCTGCTAGTGAGAGCCTTTGCTACTGGTTACCTAGGTATCCTGTGCAGGTTCGTGCTTCCCCAGAGCTAACTGCCTCTTTATAGACGCTAACGTGTTTCTGATGCTGCATAACCACCAGCTGTGAAGATCAGGAGCACCGGTGAGTTTGTCCTCACTGCCAGGGAATGGAGAAGAGTCAGGAAGCATTGGCACATCCCTACCTGTGTAAATATATTTTAGAAACTTGATGAGAAAATAAGTGTCTATTCTGTGCAATCATGTCCATTTGCAAGGCTTGATTTCTCTCTTAAACCTGACTCCATTTCCTAGTAAAAGTGGATTATGGGTTCTTTCACTGTTGAGGCACTGCTATTGATTTTAAAAAGGAAAGACAAAATATCTATAAAGTTCTTTCTTAGGAATCCCCTCACTAGGGGTCAAGGACACTACAAGAAGACCCACAGAATCCACTAACTAGGCTCACAGAGACTGAGTTGAAAATCAGGGATCCTATATGGGTCTGACCTAGGCACTCAGGATATATGTCACAGCTGTGTAATTTGGTCCTCTTGTGGGACTCCTAACAGTAGGAGCAGGGGTTGTCTCGACCCTTCTGCCTGCTTTTAGGAGCCTTTCCCTCCGAGTGTGTTGCCTTGTCCAGCCTTGATATGAGGGTTTGTGTCTAGTCTTATTACAACCTGATATGTCATGTTTGGTTCATATCCCTGGGAGGCCTTTTCCTGAAGGGAACTGGAGGATGGGTGAATCTAGGGGAAAAGGAAGAGGGGAGGGACTGGGAGGAGAGAAAGGAAACTTTGGTCTGGATGTAATATATGAGAGACAAATCAATCAGTCAATCAGTCAATAAAAGAAATTCCCTCATTGCTGAATTTTCAGGATACTGAGTTTCTTTTGGACAAGTTTGTTCCTCAAAATGTCCCTTGGCTAGTAAAGAAATATTAACTTGGGCCTGGGTGGGCTTTGCAATAGAATGCTTTTAGAGTATCGCGGAAGATCTGGGTACAACCTCAGTTCAGCAAACAAAAGAAAGAAAAAGAAGAAATAATAGGTGCAGGGAGTGGGGAAAGGTCAGGGAAAGCAGGGGCAAAGATGAGGAAGAGAGGAGGAGAAAGGGAAACACAGAGATCTAGAGGTTTTCCTAACAGGTTTTATGAGAATGTTTTATAGAAAAGTAACATCAAACATCATTTATCAAGGAAGGACAGAAAACCAATCAAGATTTGGAACACAGTTGCATGCACAAGACATGCATAAGATTAAGCTAATCAGAATTCTCTTGCTGGGAGGGGTTCAGGGGCTCAGGAACCTCAGCACTAACTGAAGAGTTATTGAAAGTTGATAACTTCTAGAGGATGGAAAGTCATTTTTCTTTAAAGATGGATCCCTAGTTGGCAGGGAGTGGGGAGCTGAGAATGGATTCTGAGGTACTTAGGGAGGAGGAGTCGGGGGTGAATAAGATCAAAATACATTGTATGTAATTCTCAGAGAATTAATAACAAATTATATTAAAAGGTATGTAGGGTGCCTATAGATGCATGGAACTGAGAATTAAAGACGTATTAAGGACATTTGTGTTTGAATGCTTTTCATGACTCGGAAAACAGCATGCTCCTCAGGGCTTATCGGAGAGTAGATTAATGTTTCTGAGGGAGGAACATTATACATATGATAAAATGAGAAGGTATATGAAGGAAAGACAGAGTGAATGATTGAAAACTCCTTTCTCAAGGAGATGCACGTTTGCAAGGCTGATACATTTTTGCTTTGGAAGACCACTTAGCGTGGAGAAAATAGGATTATTTTCTAATGTTTCTTCTGGAAGTTGTTTATAATTATTGTATTCAGGAAATGTTCTTCATCTAGACTACAGATTTATGAGGTACCCATCCTAGGCAAATGGCTAGAATCAGAATCTGGGTACATGGGTTGCTGTTTCCCTGGTGATGGAAGGTGCAGGGATGGTTGAAAACCTTGCATCTACAGATAGCAGCCACCAATGCAGGGAGATAGCGCAGAATCAAGAGCAATGGCTTTGTCCTGAGTTCAGCCACTGCTGTAAGCACTGTGAGAGCCAAAGTTGTTGGCCATGATCTGGCTTATTCATGTGCATCTGCCGCAACACACTGGGAAACTGTGGAAGGGTCCAGTTTATAGTTCTCTCTTCTCAGGAATGATGACTTCTATAGTTAATCAAGCACCAGCTTTAATTGCTTGTTTCTTGGCATACAGATGGGAAACATGGTAGGCTCACCTGACTTTTCTGTTTACAGTCCTGTGGGCTGAAACCGGGGCGTGGCTCTGTGAGTTCAGTTTCAGGTTATCTCGGACGCTGACAAGAATCCATTCCTTAGTGACCTTGCTATGGGTCCCATTTTCTGCAGGCTAGTCCCCAACCATCTCAGTTCTTCCAGGCCACCTACACTCCTGGACAGTATGAGCTGACATAAGCCAGCATGGTGACTCCTACTTCCCCAAGGTCTACACACATGTAGAGCCTATGGGACTGGGAGAAACCGGATCTGCCCTGTTGCCTAACTGCGGAAGTAGGGGATGGTTTTTCATCTAGCCAATGATCTACTCAGTTCTTCATCTCACAAACACAGCCCATATTCAGTATGTGCAAACAATACTTTGGACACCTGTTTGACCTTAGGATTAAAACAAGGAAGGACCAGAACAATATTTGATAATCAGTGGTGACATCCTGAGCTATATCCATGGGCTTTGGTGTAGAGAGTTTTCTATACAGTAAGCACATCTCCTGGAATCCAGGTAGCTGAGTTTTGAACAAAGCTTTAATGTTTTCCCCATGAATATCTAGCACCCTCCTGACTTAAAGTGCTCTTTACCCCTCTGCACTTTCCTCCCATCAACCATTCTAACAAGCACTGATGATATAAGTGTGCCTTTCCAGTAATATAATACAATGGCATGGTAAAGAACTCATTTCTAGTATCTTTCAACGGCTTTCAACTCTCTAATGCACTGTGGCATCTTCAGTGGGTCCATGCCCTAAGCACTGGTAGCTCCCTGTCACATGGCCTTTCACTATGTCTCCACTCAGGAGCTGAAGGAGACACCAGTTGTTTCCAGTTTCTGGGGTTGTTGGGTATGGCTGTGGTGGGAGTGTTCATACAGCCACGGTCAGATTGCACACGTGTTCTCACAGGTAGACGTGCAGGAAGAGTAAGGTGGTCCATGCGGTAACTTCACGTTGATGTCTATAATCTGCTGAGGAATTCCCCAAAGAGATTATTTTAACTCTGGTCAGCCTCGTGAGAGACCCAGTGTGTCTACTTCTTGGCCAGTATTTGGCAATACTAAGCCTGTCTTTTTATTTCATTTAGATAACATTTTTTTCATTTATTTTACTCACCAAGCATAGTTTCCCTTCCCTTCTCTCTCCTCATCCCCCCAATCTTGTTTTTATTCACTTCTACTGGATTTTCATAATATCTTATTACCACTTGAAAGGGGATGGAGTGATGGCTCAGCAGTTAAGAATACCGGCTGCTCTTTCAGAGGACATGAGTTTAATTCCAAGGCCCACACTGGCAGCTCATAATAGTCTGCATCTCCAGTTCCAGAGGCTCTGATAGTCTCTCTGGCCTCTATGGGCACAGGCATGCACGTGGTGCACAGACATACATACAAGCAAAACATATACACACACATTAAAAATTTAAAAACAACATATCCCAAGTCCTTATTGAAGACAAAAGCTGTATGCATTTTCATGTGCTTAATTGGTATTTGCATCTCTTCTCTGGTGATGTGGCAGCTCAAAGCTCCATCCATTTAGAATAATCTTAGCAAGTGGAAAGAACTCATCTACTTTAAAAGCATATCAACATCTGTCTGATATTTACTGCGCAAATATTTACCCAGTCAGATTTGCACTCTTGCAACATGATCATCCAGACGGTCTTTTTAAATTCACTGCAGTCGAATGCTTCATTATTTCTCTCTTTTACGGCACATGCTTTTGTACACTTGAATAAATCATTGTCAAACCGCAAGGTTGTGGATCTCTCCTCATAAGTTTTCTTTAGAAAGTCATTACCATTTTGTTTCATCATCCCTTGATAACGAGACAGCCCTTTTCCTTATCAACTCACTTGGATGTCTTTGTGAAAAAAAAAATCAATTTTATGTATGTATATGAACATACTTTTGGACTCTATTACTTCTGTGCATATAATAGAGTTTTAAATAACAATTGATTTAGGTGGCTTCTTCTCCATCTAAGACCATGCTGATCATATTCTTAGAGCTGTCTTGTAAGCTTTGATATCACATACTAGAAATAGATCTTCAATGGTGTTTTGTGAGATGAGTTTTATCCTTCTTGGTGTTTGACACTTCTATGTAAAATTTAAAAGATGTACATTTTCCATAAATAGTTGCCTCAAATACCAGTCAGGATTGCGTTAGACCTCTGGAGACATGCATTTCACGTGCTTTATCAAAGTTTGTCTAATTTTAATAAAAGAGGATAATTTCTACAGTAAATTTTTCTCCGCACATTAAAGATTTATGGAGTAATTTTTTGGCTTTGCTTACTTAGTAGAGAATGTCTAACGCTTAAGCAACACTGGGCTTATTATCACTAAATTCCTTTCAGAAAATATCATGAGAATTTGATAACTTGAGTGGAAATAACAGTATAAAACCCACTATTAATGAGAGGCTTATTTTCTTCTATACATCTCATTTTGAAGTGAGAGCCCACAAAAGTCTAATAACTAATTTACTGAGGGGTACAATGAAAAGACAAACTCACAAATGCAGAACAAATTGGACATCACCACAGGCCCAGCTGCCTTCATCCAGCCGTTTTGCCCATGGATGAAGAGCACCAACTGCAGTCATCTCTTCACCTCCCAACCACCCAAGAGAGCGCATAGGCAAGCGACCCTCTCTCCCTCACCTTTTGAGTTATGTCTAGGCAGAGAAGACCACGCCCTAGGGCTTGCTGCCCCAAAAGTTCTTGGCTAAACGGATCGAAATCCCACCACACATTTAGTTATGTTATGTAACAAAGAATGTGAAAAGGAAACAGAAAAAAGCATACAACAATCCATAACGATAGATATGTCACATTATATGCACATTCTTTTAGATAATAGTAGAAACTGTATTTTTTAAATTAATTTGCACAATCCTGTAGGAAGACAGCAATCTAAATCAAAACCCAGTCATATTCAGAACAAAACTCTGTGGATCAACGGTGAAAGCAAATTGTTCATTCCATGCCAAGGCTGAAAGCAGCAGAGCAACTCATGAGCTCGTAGGAGAAGAAGTGATTTCTCTCAAGCGTTATCGTCATTATTGCTGGCCCTGATCTACGGCTACAATGAAAAGCCAAGTCACAACGGCTCTGCGACTAATTAATATCAAAAGACATCACTAATGATTAACTCAGTGATATAAATGTAAATTCAAAGCAATATTCCTGCCTGCAGTTGTCACACTCATGCACATGAAGCTGCAAAGAACCATCTTCAACCCTGCGGGCTGAGCGGAAACAACCATGCACTGACTAACAGTAAAACAGTGGGTCATCTGTGTCACTGTCGCACCAGGAAGTTGTCAGAGGACAGTAAACTTTTTCTCAATGTAGCACAAAGTTAGGTAAAGTAAGTTGCAGTATTGTGTGACAAATTCGGATGGGGACTGGGTGGGAAAACATCAGGGGACTCCTCTTGACCTGAGAATGTCCCCACACAACAATATAAAATGAAATTTGTTCATCTAAGTATGTGTATCTTTCGGTGGGATAATAGTGAACCCATAAGTGGAAATATTAGAGGGCGTGGCCATAAAGAGAAAACTCAGAAGATTTCTGACTTCCCATTATTGGAAATATAGCATTTTCCACATTGTTATTTTATCAGTTGAGATGAGCTAGGTACCTGGTTTTGAGCAAGGAATGAGATGGACATAGACAATGAGTGTTCAACAGACTCTGGTTCCTGGGTAAAAGAGAATGACTTTGTTGGGGGTCTTCATGCACTGAAAGACCTCTGTCTGTGGTTCCCTCTAACCCGTTACAATGGCCTCTAGTACGGTTACTTAAAACACATTTGCACAGTAAAGATGGGACGCAAGAGCATTCTGAGTTGGAGGAGCCAGGAATCCACAGCTTCAAGTCAGAGGGGAAAAACACTGGGGTAGAAGAGCTGCAGGGAAGAAGGGCAGTGAAACTCAGCAGCAGGCGATGGTGTCTGAGAACACCATGGGAGGCAGACTGATGGCCTAGGTCATCCATGGTGGGGGGAGCCCAATCAGAGCTCTAGTGTTTCCAGTGAGAAGGGGCAATGAACAGGACGGGGCAAGAAGCAGGGCACCTAGCACAGCAACAATTCCCTCATCTTCAAACCTGCATAAGAGGAGCCTGAAAAGAAGATGCTGCTCACCTACTTCATCTCACTCTGGAAATTCCCCTATGATCAGAGCTGCCAATGACAGACAGATAAGGGGTAGGTAAACACCACACTCCCTCAGATACTGGGACCCAGATTTAAAGTTGATGCTCCATGCCTGCTGGAAAGATGCTTTCCTTTTAGGATGTGTTATCTGAAACCTGTAGGTTGGAATTCTTTCCTAGCTTAGCACAGGGAACCTGAACACCCAGCCACATGTCCATCTTGTCAAAGAGAAATTCACGGCACAGACTGGCAAAAACCAGCAGTAATAAAGCCGACAAAATAACACAAGGAGAGCTGCATGTCACACCACCAAAACCTGGGGATCCTGCATAGAGGCACGTGGGGCTTTGTCAGAGTCTTTGTGCTCTGAGAGACCTTCTGGCTGTGGTTCCATTCAGTGCATGACACACAGGCTATGGTGCAGTTATTTAAAACCCTTTCGCACAGTAAAGGCAGTAATTATATAACAATGCCCAGAATGTCAACGACAGACTGCTAATTTTCTGCAAGCAGAAGTTACTTATTTTGGAAGAGCTTCCTTTTATTCCTCTGAGAGGCAAAAAAAGGGATGTTTCCAGAACCCTGGAAAACAAGACGCACCATGTTCTGATTTTCTTAAATAATTTAACATGTGATAATATAAGCATATTGTTTTCAAAAATATTCCCTTGCACTTGTGCTTGAAATTCATTGCCAGAGAGTTTCAGGATCTTGGAGGTTCCTATTTATTCATTTCCCCCTCAGGGGTGTGCTTTGAATACAAATTATATTTAAAATAATTTGTGAGCATGCTGTGTGCCTTTTGTTGTTGTTTTTGTTCTTTGTGGATTGGCACTGTTCAAATGTAAAGTTGCCATTTAAGCTTTATGGTGTGTTCCACAGGCCAAATCCAAGAATGGCCCACCGTACATGCCCCCAACCGGCTCACTGACCCTGTTTCCTTCTCTCCAGGGCTCCAGGCTCAGCACCTGCGATGCATTTCCAGGGCTATCTCAATATCATCACGTTCATCCGTGTCTCTTCTGTCCAAACCATTTTAGAGGCTGGATTTCCCTACGGTGTCAAAACCAGAATGCTTTTGTTTGGTTGCAAGCATATTTATAAGCTACCTACTTGGTTAGTCACTCCTGGTCTGAGCTCCTAATGGGCTGATGTCAATGAGTCCACCAGTGACTTTATAAATTGCAATCTGCTTATGAATTCCATGTTAGCCATGATTTATTTCCCCTGCTAATTTCCTAATGATCCCAAATCACCAAGTCTCTAGGATCTGTCACCCCTGGCTCCTATAGGACATGTGACTCTTTATCACTATATTGTGAGAATGGACTCTCTGGTTCCAGATTCCAGGCCTGATTTTATAACCTAGAGTATTCTGGAGGGTTCAGATTTCAGTGAGGATTTCGACAAAAATCTATCAGAATGTCTCTGATGTCCAGCTGGGGGTATGTACACTGCGTGAGGACATGTGAGTGACTTCCCAGCTCAGTAGAGATTTTCCCACCGAGTGAGCAGAAGCTATGAGACACCTCTTGGAGTCATGAGCCAAGAGCAGTGTTTTTCCCACTGTCCTCTCTGCTCACGGGCCAGAGCACAGTGCACTAATTCAAAACACTTTGCACAGCAAAGGCAGTGATTATACAACAATGCCTATCTTGTCCATGTCCATTGATTTTTTTTTTTCCTCCCACGCTAATACTTGAGCTGTGCGGAACTCCAGGTGTGTTAACTGTGCCTCCTTTCTACACAGGGAACAAATAATCATTTAATAAAAATCTCATTGATGTTCTAAATTCCTCCCCTGATGGAGGAAGGTCATTGGCCAATAAAGAAACTGCTTGGCCCTGTGGGTGGAGTAAACAGAACAAAATGCTGGGAGGAAGAGGAAGTGAGGTCAGAGTCTCGACAGCTCTGCTCTTGGGAGCAGACGCCTGAGAGAGACGCCATGCCCTGCTCCTGGCTCCTGGGCAGACGCACGCTATGAAGCTCCAACCCAGGATGGACTAGGCTAGAATCTCCCCGGTAAGCGCACCTTGGGGTACTACACACAGATGATTAGAAATGGGCTAAATTAATATGTGAGAATTAGCCTAGAAGAGAATGGGCCAAGCAGTGATTAAAAGGATACAATGTCCGTGCAATTATTTCGGGGCATAAGCTAGCCGGACAGGCGGCTGGGGTGTTGGGGACACAGCCCCGCCGCCGCCCTTATTACTTCACTCCCCTGAGAGATGTGCAAAAATATCACCTGCCCTTAAATGGGAGAAGACTCCAAGACTGTGGACAACTGGAATCATTCTCTAAGATGCGAGCGTTCCAGCTCAGCACATGAGGTCCCAGCTCCTGTTTCTAACTCTTGAGTGTTTGCTTCCAGACTGTAGGAGTCACACTTTAAGGAAGCAGAAACAATTCTGTAGAGTGCTGCTGGAGAAAGTGGGAGCCTGCATCTGAGCCTCTCACTGGTGACCAGTCACACCAGCTAGCCACTGGGGGGGGGCGTTATTTTAGACACTACTGGATGGACGGCATTGAGATGCTCCTCTCTGACAGCTCCCTAAAGACCACACTGCCTCTGTGTAAAATAACTGATCAAGAGGTATGGAAGGCACTGGCCGCTGAGACAATTTACATCACAACTGTTGATAGGTATCGCTCTAATATGAGATGATTTTCTTTCTTAAAAGTTACTAGATTAAAAGCATATTTCACTTCAGTTTATAATAGAGACACTGAATAACAACCATATTTTAAAACAAAAATGATAAAAGTATAGTACGACCTTAAGAAAGTTATGAAGTATCCCTAGACCATAATTAATAGTTAATAGTAAATATACAACAAGGTAACTGATTTCTAAAGCTGATTCCACATTTTATAAATTGAGTATTATGCAGATTATAAATATTTCATTTTATTTTGCTAAATGAGTGTTGGTCTGTCAAAACATCAGGAATCTCCCTGCAAACATATCAGTGCTCATTGCCTGTCTAAGGAAGGTAGCATGGATGCCCAGCCAACATGCAGGTCAGTTTGTGAGCTCCGAAGGGGATATTTCCATGCACTAGGTCCTGAGCCATCCAGAGAAACAGAGGCCTGCAGCTATGGAGAACCTGTCTATAGCTTTGGAAACAGTAATCACTGTCCTTCCTTTCTGGTGGCTTCAAAGACTAAGTCTTCTGGGCCAAGGTCCTGTCTCAGATGGACAGCGTACCCTGAAAATACTCTGACCTGAGGATTCAAAGTAGCCAGTGGAAAGTGGTAGAAGTTTGGACTCACTCACAGGTGGTTTTTAAACATAAAGCAAAGAAAGCCAACATACAAACCACAACCCCAAAGAACTTAGACAATAATGCGGACACTAACAGAGATCTAATCTACATGGGAAATAGAAAGTAGAAAAAGACAAGATGTCCTGAGTAAATTGGGAGCATGGGGACCTTGGGGGAGGTTTGAAGGAGGGAAGGGAAAGACAGGGAGGGGAGCAGAGAAAATTGTAGAGCTCAATAAATATCAATAAAAAATGTATATATAAAAAAAGAAGTTGTACTGTGGGGACTGGCAGCACTCAGCAAGCTGTGTGTCCTTCCAGTAGTAGAGTGCTCCAGGAGACCGAAGGTCTGAAGCTTATCTGGAAAACAGGCAGGGACTTCACTGGAAATGGGTCATTAAGAATTTGCTCCATAAGATCCAAGAACATTAGTTCTATAATACATTGGACTATGAGACTATTGAGCGTTATCCATATGTAATAGAAAGAAAACAAAGACTGACGTCATGCTACTTCATCTCCGGATAGGGCATACACGAGGCTCTGACTTGGGCCCTGAGGCTAAGGGAGACAACAGTTACTTCTAACTGCATTTGAAGTCATGAAGCATGTGTAACCTGATAAAGATGGGTGAGAGACAGGGAAGAGTAGCCCATAGATCTTTGCTTAGCAAAAGGCACAAATCCGTTAGGGTAGGAGGACATAGAGCTGCCATTGCAGGTGGTACCCAAGACTGCCCTGACCAAAGTTTTTTTTTTTTTCTTTTTTTTCTACCACTGTGAATGTTTGCTAGTATTTGGGCCAGCATAGTGTAAATTATACAAAAATATGATGTATGTGTAGAGAGCGGTGATGAGAACAGGTCCTCTGACACCAGTCTGCAAGACTGCATGATCTCTTACACATCTTACCAAAGCTCTAATTGTGATCTAGCGACAGTGATGAGCTCAGTGACGTTAGATAGGTAGGGCATAGCTCAACGTCATTTCCTGAGTGTGTGTGTGTGTGTGTGTGTGTGTGTGTGTGTGAATTTAAATGAATGTCCACATGCCTTGCACATATGTGTGCACATATGTGCTCATCCATACCCATGCTTGCACATCTGTACCCCTGAAGCACTACTGAGGGATGAAAGCAAACAAGTCTGTAGCGAAGTCAAACACAAAGACTGATTTTGTTCCCCAATGGTTTCACATTAGCTCTACTGGCCGAAGGTGATGGGCTCGCCAGCCACGTTCTCCGTAAGCTCCCCGGCAAGGAAACAAGCATAGACATGAGCATCCCTGTCAGTACTACTTTTCCAGGAGAAGAAACTGAAGCTCTGAGCTCCCTTGGCTTCATGACTCCCTTGCTTTGTAGGTGATACCGAGCCGGGGGAGGGGGGTGAGATATCTGTAAGCAATCACCGTGAACGTGGAGAGGGGAGGCTGGAGCAGGAAGCTAGAAAGAGTCTGTTACAGGTGAAAATCCAAGAAAAGTGAAGTGAAAGCGGGGAGCTGCCTGTCAGAAACAAAGGCCCTGCATGATGCAACCACGAACCAATGCTGAGCTTAGGGACTGGGGAGGATTGGTTTCCGTTTAAGGTGGTAAACTCTATGCTATCATTAAAAGTAGTGGGCACTGGCTAGGATGACTAGAATATAACAAACATGTGAGGTAGGGACATTTAGTTAGACAATTAGTTCAACTGCCTTTCTAAGGGTATGAGGTGGCAGTGGGAAGGGGATCTGTTCAGAGATAGCACCCAGTTCTTCAGATTATACTTTCTTGGGTGCTTGGGGACTGGTCTCACAAGGCACTGAAAAATGATAGTCCGGCATGGCTTGATTGAAAAAAATCCGTTCTCTTCAGAATCTTAAATCCAGAGATCTGTAGATCCCCCAAGCAGTTACCAAGCTCTCCAAAGGATGGATCTTCAATGGCCCACAGCCTTTGAATGTTCCACAATGACCAGGCTGCCCTGATAGCGCCTTCCTCCAACCCAGCTGCTTTGTCCAGTGGGTGTCATCCTCTTTATACTTAATAAGGATTTGCTTGACAAAGTCATGCATGTGATGGGAGAACCTGAAGCACACAATTCTCAAGTAACAGCATAGAGTTGAAACATACCAAATTCCAAAGCCAGTAGTGTTCGCAGATTTTTTTCTTCATTTTTCTTGAAATCTTTCTTCCAAGGTCATATGACACCTACCCTACAGTCTCAGTTTAACCAACATCTGATATGTGGTATTGTTTCCCAACTCACTAACTTTTTCTCCCAGTGAAGTAAGTTTAAATTACACTCTTTCTGGCATGGAGGACCACAGAAGAGACACAAAACCAGGAACAATAACTCACTAAGAGGAGCTCATTCCACTGACATTGCCTCTCTAGAACCAGAGCTGAAGGGTCATGAGGACCATTTCCTCATCCTCCCTCCCTTCCTGTGTCCATCCATTCTTCCTTCCATCAGTACACCACACACACACACACACACACACACACACACACATCCATCCATCCATCCATCCAACTCTCTCTCTTACTCTCTCTCTCCCTCTCTTCTTTGTTTGTATGCACACATGCATGTTTGTGTTCTAGTAATGAAGAGTACAGAGAAGTTAACTAAATTGATTCTGAATTTAGAGTAACAACATTAATTAAATAAAATACTGTGCACATGGCTCGTGGACTCAATAAGGTAAAAAGATGAGAACCAGGCTGGAAGAATAGGGCAGGTACAGAAGATACAGATCATAATCCAGGAGTTCATAGGAAGCACATTTCAGGAAGAGGGCAGGGGGCAGGGCCTCCATGCTTCTGGGCACACTTCTGTTCTGCAAGTCCTCCTGTAGGTTCTCCTTTATCCCCATGCCCTTCAGAGAAAATTCAAGGTCCAGAAAGCAGCTGGGATTTACAGGAGTGCAGATCGCGGCGACAGAATGGACAGCCCCTTTGAGGAATTGGCAAGGAAGGCCATGGTCACCAGGGGAGAGAGAGCGCTCCATTTCAAAAATAGAGCAGTTTTTAGAATGTCAGAACAGCAGCCACTAACCCCAGAAGACCTCCACTAGTTTAAAGCCTGAGCTATACCTTCCCGGAAGTCCACATCTGTTAAAATACATACATCCTTGGGAACCTAAGGTTTAGCCAAACTTTTTAAACCAGAAAAGAGAAGGAATTAGTTTTATTGTAAAGGGATGGAGGCTAACATAAGAAGTAGAGGGCCTTGGATGGGGTGTGGCTAGAATACAGCAGGCCCAGAAGACAAGGAAGAATCTTGTAGTCTTTGCCAAGTTCTCCGTTGAGAAGTTTCCCATCACACTGTGGCTAATGACGTAAGGGCATGTGCTAAAATTGTCTCTTGTAGACTACCCAACCCATAAGACTATGATTGTTTTATTTTTCTCATTTTTGTTCTATTGATACCTTAGAGACTTATGAATAGCTATTTTCATGTAAAAACACGCAATTCTACCAGGATATTTGGAATTCACCTAAGGCTACCAACTTCATTGACCTCTTTATAATTGCTTTTTGATTATTCTGGTGTTATGATGATGAATCTGATCATAATCTGCCTCACTGCAGGGTATGTATTGAAATGTAATCATGCATCTATGTCCAGTCAGGTGACGTACCAGTCAGGGTTAAAAATCAGCAGGTGCTGGGAAGGGAAGGATGGAGCGAGAAGGATCCTGTATCAGCAAGGGTGGTGTTTTGAGCCCTGCGTACAGATTACAAGCATCAATGCGAATTACTGGAGTGAATACCTCTAAGAGAGTTAGAGATAGACATGGGAATTTCACAGCTAAATATGTCCCAGAGCAGATAATGCCTCACCTAATGTGTTATATTGTCTGCAACATTATTAGAGTATTCACTACGTGGCTTTCTTGTTTCTTCTTGTTTCTTGGGAAGGAGAAATTTGCCAACTACACATCAAGCCAGAGGAGACCAACTAGGAGACAGGGAAGCACAGCCTGTTGGAGATATGGATATGCAGTTTTCTTCTGTCTTTGGAACGTACTTTTTGAAGTAATGGTCCCACTATGTAGCACACAGCAGACTTGAAAGCCCAACAATCCTCCTAACTCCATCTCCTGAATTATACGCTATAAGCATGCCTAGCTGCAAATTCATTTGCAAGGGTTTTTGGCAATTTGATATTTACCTTGTCTTTGAAGGAATAGAGAACTTTCGCTTTCAACAGGAAATACTTGAAAATAGAGAAAATTGAGGAAGGGCTATAACCCATACTTTTCCTTTTAAATTATCACCAGTGGTGCCGATGTGACTGAGAGTAACAGCTATAGCTGCGGCTGCACCCGGACTCCTTCTCTTCCCAGTCAAACTGAAGTCATGTCCACGTCTTTCCTGCCCAGACTCTGCACTCGCTGCTCATCCTTCCTGCTCTTCCTCTCTCCCCTACACACGCCAGAATCAGTAGCATCTTATCTTTAAGACCATTTCTCCCTAAACCCCCAGCGGTCCATGTAGTGCCCTACCAAGTTCAAACGGACAGACCCGTGGATCTTCCAACACAAATATACTATAGAACAATACAAATATAATGTAATCACTCTGGCTCTGATTACATGTATTTGTGCTGTGGGACTTAAAACTGAAAGTCAGTATAGGAAATGTCTCAGCATCTAGAGAATTCAGGAGGCCCCAAATACCTACCACGATGTTACATGTAGATGGATTTTTCTTTGCACCACCAGTTCACAACAAAATGACATGGAGACTTATTAATTATGAAAGCTCAACCTATAGCTTAGGCTCGTCTCATTAGCTTTTATAACTTAAATTAACCCTTTTCTGTTCATCTCCCTGTTGCCATGTGACTTCCGGCTTTTACTTCTCCTCCTGCATATCTTGCCCCTCTGCATCTGGCTGGCAACTCCTTTCTTCTTCCCAGAGCTCTCTATCTTCAGAAGTCCCACCTAACTTCTTCCTGCCTAACTTGTGACCTTCAGCTCTTTATTAAACCAGTCACAGTGACACATCTTCACACAGTGTACAGGAATATTTCACAACAGTTATATCCCCTCTCCAGGCTGTGAGGACACTTGAGTAGCAATGGGCTGATGCCCATCCCATCTGCCCAGTGCTGAGTGTCTTGGCTAAAGCCTCACTCCTTCTCTATAGCGTGATTCAGAATGATTTCCCTCTATACATGCCCCTTAGGCATGCTATTTTATGAAACCCATACAAACAGAACAATCACTTATTTCATCATTCAGGAATGATTTATTCATAGCCCACTTTGAGCCTTGCTGACACTGCCGTACACAGAAGACGACAAAAGGAACAGGACTCCTCTGAGGAGTGTTAACTCATATCTTTAGACATAGAGGTTAGAGGTCACATCTCCTGGCCCCAGCCATGATTTCTGCCCAAGGATTCCCAGCATCAAGATCCACAGTCTTCCACCAATACGCTTCACCAATCCTGCTCCTCCAGGCTTTGCTTTTGAGTCGAATTAACATGATGACTAATAATCACACACGAAATTATCCATGAAAAGTGTGGGTCTGCTATTTAAATATCTAATTTAATGGCAAGTCAACATTAATTTGTACTTCTGGACCATTCAGGAAGTCTGACTGGAAAACTCTAGATTTGCATGGAATTAAAGACTCTCTGAGAAGCAGTGTGAGACTTGGAAGGGCAGCCATCAGTAAATCTGCATGCTGTAAGTGGAGAATATCAGGGGAGGAGTCTCCTGAGAGGAACCAGTGAAAACAATAGTATAGTTCAAGGACTTGAAAATTTTACCAGAGGCTTGGTTGACATGGCCACAGCAGAACAGACACAGTTCAGTAACCTGAGGAGCAATAATTAATAAACATTCCTTACAAATAGCTGTGGCCAAGTAGGATGCAATGAAATGGAATAGCAGAGGGGACTCAGAGAAAGAACGGCGTGTAGCTAGTGTTCCAGTCTAGGAACAGCCCTCCAGAGCATTGCCAGAGCTGGGTACCTATATTGCCTTCACTTCCCAAGGCAGATGGGCCAGCTTTCCAAAGAACCCCGTAGCTCATTTGGGCCATTTGTACATCATTAACCTATGACTGGTTTTTAAAGCATAGTTCACATTTAAAGAGGGTTCTCTTTAGAATCCCATTCTCTGTGTATCACCTTCCCAAAGGAGAGGGCATGACACATTAACTCTGCAGAATGATCCAGACTGTTTTCTGAAATTAAATCATGTTATTGGCTTTCCATACACAATTACAGCACTGTCTGTACCATGAACCACAAGTGGGAAAAACCATGGAATTTAATTCAAAAGTAAGGTAAAGAGAAGAGGGATATTTGTCAAAGGTCAAAATCACAGCTAGGTAGGAGAAGGACTAGGTTATGCTATGGCAGTTACGAAACATGACATGCATTTCTCTTGTTTTTCTTATTTTGTTCTTTTGAGCTTTTGAGGCAGGGTCTCACTGTAGACTTTAACCTGGCCTTGAATTCATGGTATTCCTGCCACAGTGTCTCAAATGCTGGGGTTACATGTATGTATCATCAAACCAAGCTGTACTATGCTTTTCAAAATATCTACAAGAAAAGACTTAAAGTGTTTTCATTACAGAGAAACAATATGTTAGAGGGGACAGATATTTTTTTCCTGATGGGAATTCTACATGATTGGAAGCTACTATGTGTATTGAAAACGCACATGGTACTCTGCTTTTTATATGTCAGTTAAAAATAGGTTAAAATAAGCCAAAATCTGACTCTTTTATTACTATCCATGATGCTGGGTGGATTTCATCTTCTATCTGCAGTTTTAGATACACTCCCTTTTTGAATAAAGCACGCATTTTCTGAATCTCCCTGATTCTCACCATAAACCTGGATAAACACATTCAACAGTAATCATGCCAGTCTAAATGGTCTGCTGTCTTGAAATTTCCTTCCCCAAATTTATTAGTCAGGAAGCAGAGGGAGACAGACATAATAAGATGCATACACCCTTCCAAGGTCCCCTCCTAGTTATCTGCTTCTGGGATCTAAGCCCCACCTTCTAAGGGCTCCATAGCCTCCCAAGATGGTACCACTTCTGAGAGTCTGTGTTCATAGCAGAAGCCCATGAGGGGCATTCCAGATATAAAGCGTATTGGTGTCTATCAAACTGAAGAGACTTACCCTGTTTTGGCTAGGAAATGCAACTTGGTTATATGCCCAAATTTACAACATTCCTTCAGCATGCCCACTCCCACTACCCAGCTCCTTTCTCTTGACCACAGAGTTCCAGGAGCCAAGTCTATCCACTAATCAGATACCTAGTCACTGCCCAGTTGGGCAATGCAGCATTCAAAAGCCTTCCTGCTAATTTCTTAGCTCCTCAACTTTGGTTCTAATAACAAAGTTTTACAGTCAGTATAACTATAAAAAATTCTTTTAAAATAAGAGAGATTGCATGGAGATAGTAACCAACATGCGCTACATGCAAATATGAAATTATCAAAACTCTAATTTAATAAAAATATAGACATTAAGAAATAGCAATTAGGGGCTGGAGAGGTGGCTCAGAGGTTGAGAGCATTGACTGCTCTTCCAGAGGTCCTGAGTTCAATTCCCAACAACCACATGGTGGCTCACAATCATCTGTAATGAGATCTGGTGCCCTCTTCTGGCCTGCAGGCATACATGCAGACAGAACTCTGTATACATAATAAATAAATCTTTTAAAAAAAGAAATAACAATTATATTTGCTAGCATTTATATTAACTGTTAAGTGAAATGATACAAGCATATAATCATTGTGAATTTTAATTTTAGTTGGCTTTAAAATTTACAGCAATAAATCAGGAACAACAATGTTTATTTAATATTAATATTAAAAGGTACATATAAATAGATTGCTATAAAAATATTCTTTAGAAAATGAAGAACACTTGTGTCCAAGATCATCATCACTGGCTGCCCTGTGAGTAAACCTTCCTGCCCTGTCATTACGAGACACATTCTAGATCTGTTGTCTATGCTTGTCTATCTGAAATTCACACATGAATAGATTAAGACAGCGCCTTAATTTTTCATTCATGCCTGGGAAAAAATCAGAATCAAAATTTATGAATTAGTTAACTTTACACCATTCTCTATCCACATTTATATATGATTATGCACACACAGAATTGTGGTGCAGGGTTATTAGCCAAAAGCCCCAGACCAAGAGGAGAAGGCAGGTGCCATGCTTGCTCCCAGAAGCCACATTCCACATGTCACATCACCCTGGGAGAAAACGGAAACAGAACTTACAGAACTTTCCCAGTAATACAGAGGCACTCCACAGTCACTTCCTTCCCAAAAGAAGGCCTTTTATCTCAATTAGACACAAACGTCTAATTAACTCCATCCTGGGCCTCCCTATGTCCAGGAAAGTCCAGAGCACTAGGTGGACTGCAGACCCCTCCTCTTTGATTTCTCTCCTGGAAATAGTAACCGCAAATGCCCACGGTGAGAATGATCTCAGATTAGCCCAGGGGGCATGATGTCTCACCTGAGACTAATCCAGGGAGGACACCATCTCTGAGATATGGCCTGGAAAGACAGCTTGTCATCTGAACTGAGCACAGAGAGCACAGCAGCTCCCCTGAAGTGAACATGGGGACTATGGCTTCCGTTATAAAATGCACACGATGAGGGTAGCTTAAGGAAAAGTGCCTGTGCCTTGCGGGAATCTAGAAGCAGCCAGGCTTTCTCCTTCAAACTGTGGTCTGGGAGCCTGCACCTTGCAGGAATCTAGAAGCAGCCAGGCCCTCTCCTTCAAGCTGTGGTTAAGGTGCCTGCATGTATGTGGATCCCTCAGCCCCCCTTATTCCCTGAGTAATCTGACCAGTCCCTCTCCTCTCTGTGGCCACACCTATGACCTCAGACTGCCTCTCAGAAGGAGACACTGTCCATCCTAAGAGCCAGGGCGGGAGTCTTTCCAGTCCACACGGTTACCCTCCATTGTAAAGCAGCTCTGCTGCTTCAGGCCAGAGCATGTGAGACCCGACAGTGGGAACTTTACCCTCATGTCTCCCCGCCCCCTGATAATAAAAATAAGCCTGGATAATTAGATCAGTTGGGATGGGATGTTCCTATTGGTGGTCTCCTGAATTCCCTTTATCTGTAGCAGCAATTCCTGGGTCCCACCTCCAGTCTGGGAGTTGTGCAGTCTCAGGAAGGCTTCTCAGTAAGACTAGAGCTGCTGAGCTTCCTGGAAGAAGGCTCATTATAACACCACCCCAGGCAGGAGTTTTATCCTTTTATCCTTTCCTTATGAGCCATAGCTCCTGTGCTTGTTAAATTTTAAGGAAAAGACTAAAGTCTCACGGTACTATTTTTACTGTCAATAAGAATTTCAAAGAAAAATAAGAACAATATACCTATTGTATTAAAACTTTTTTTCTGATCTTGGTGTAGATACCCAGTGGTAATAAAGAATACAGAACAGCGGTACAGGAAAACTGAAATGATGTAGCTCCCTTACTCCATGAAATGCTAAAGGGATCCAGGGAACCCTAGGTTAGTATAATTTGTGAAATAGTGCTCGCGTCTGTCTAATGGATGGGCAGGCTCATTGCAGGACGTACAGCATGTTCATGGAACTTCCTAAAACTGCTCTCATTGTTCTACGTGGTACCCTACAGAAAAGAGACCAAAGTGGGCTGTTGGAAGTATCAGTGAGTGATGTCAGCTTTTGAAGCCACTTGGCATGCCTTAATGTCCATAGCAACCAAAGGACGCTATAAAAGATACATACATATCATCATGAATGGGACTCCAGATAAGTCAGTCATGGTAGCCTTTGTAAATATCTGACATTCAATTTCTTTAACAGCGCTGCATGAAGAAAATGAATAGTCATTTAAAAGGGGGTTACAACACCTTTCCTGGACATGAAAGCTTTGTTTTCCAAGTAGTGAACTGGTTATCACTTTCCCATTTGACTCCAGTATAGTGTCAGTCAGGTAGGTTCTAAGGATCAGGGATTGGCAAATGCATATATACATTCTTTTAGCATCTAACACCTAACTTGCATATGCTGCTTGTAAGGTATGGAATTAAACATGTGGTCCCATCACTGAGCAGTCTGAGGATCGGGGATTAGCAAACGTGCTCTTCTGTGTGGCCTTTCAAACAGACATTGAGATCTGCACAGTGAAGGTTGCCATGGCACCTAGAGCCTCAGACTGCACAGTGATGTGACCATGTGTTTAATTTCATGCCTTACAGACAGCGCATGCACGTTAGGCTTTAAAAGCGTGTGTATTCCTCTAGGTACTGTACACTGTCCACCCAGGGTTATCCTTGTTGTAGGATAACTCTATCCCAGGGAAGACTCTGTTTCTCCAAGCGCTTCAGGCTTTCAGAGTCTCCAGTTCCTCTCAAATCCACCAACATTTTCTATGAACATAAATGAAGTGTTATAGATGCTCTAGCCAGCAAGTGTTGCCTTCATTCACAGCAAACACTGGACAAGTTGGGGGCATGGACAATACAAATGTCTAAGATAAAAAGACCCAAGAATATACCCCCTCAGAGTTCATTTTGAGATGAAGTTACAATCTTGTGAGAAGGAACCCGAGTGTCTGGTCCCCACTGGCCAACATAGGCCTTAGAGCATCACCTTCATTAGGTAATTCAGTCTTTAGAACAATGTGATATAAATATATCTCTGATCCTTATAAATTATCCAGGTTAAAGCATTTTTCTCAAAGTGGAAAAATGGGCTAAGAAAAGGCCATGCTCACATCCATTTTCTGGTTACCAGGTCAACCAATGGGCTTTCTCACTTAATTGCCTGCCTCATCCTCAGAGTCACGCCGAATCATCTGCATATTTCCTTTCTACACAGCATTACCCAGAAGCAAGGTTCTACTGACAAAACTTATAACATGTCTGAAGTGACCATTTCAGTCAAGATGAAAAAAATCACAGTATCAGGTCTGGAAGATAATAAGTTAATTTCTTCATCAGCCACCATAGCCTTGACTTCCCCAGATGAGGTAGAATTGGAAGTGTTAGCATCTGTAGGTAGTCAGTCCAAAGCCAACTTGGGAAGTCTCATTAACACAGGAGTCTGGGAAGAAGTGGAAAGCATTCTAGGTAAAGACGAAACATCAACTATCTATAACCCTGGAACTTGGCTAAAAACACCAACCAAGGTTGGAATCCATCATCATATTGCATGGATTCTATTTGTTGTCTCAACCCTAGCATCAGATTCTACTAGCTGTGCTTGGAGGTAGGCATGTTGATAGGTTGAAATGTTTTGACAAAGACTGTATCAGGATAAACTTGGCCCACTGAGAGAGGGAGCACGTGTTTCTTCTATCCACCCTTGTGCTTCTCGGAAACTGAAACACTTACAGCTCTTCAAGTCCATCATCAGGTCCAGACGAAACCACTGCACAGGAGAGTCACAAAGGACAATGAGTGATTCTGTGGCACAAGATTATGATGCTTACACACAAGAAAGGAAATGCTGGCCGGGCGGTGGTGGCGCACGCCTTTAATCCCAGCACTCAGGAGGCAGAGGCAGGCGGATCTCTGGGAGTTCGAGGCCAGCCTGGTCTACAAGAGCTAGTTCCAGGACAGGCACCAAAGCTACAGAGAAACCCTATCTTGAAAAACAAAAACAAAAAAACAAAAAAAAAAGAAAGAAAGAAAGAAAGAAAGAAAGAAAGGAAATTCTGAAGCCATGCCCATGGCCAATGAACAACTTACCCTACTCCAGAGAGTCAGCAAGAGCCACCTGCTCCTGTTGCCAAGCTAAGCTGATCACTCTTTGACAAGGGTTCTTCTGCCTAAGAGCTTCCAATAAAGGAGCTATGTCTGCCCCATTCCAAATGTGTGTGCTGGCCTTGTTTCTTCAGTCTCCACATCATAACATGTTACCACATCAGCATAGTGATATAGACTCAATATTGACCCCAGGGAGTGTAGGGGACAGAAGTGGCCTGTCACTACAGGAGTCCACTCTGCAGGAGGAATACTACTCAGAGAAGACCAGGTAACTGTGCTCGGCAATGAATGTGAGCCTGCTTCTACCAGTACTAACAGAGGTGGCTCGAAGAGCGCCGAGAAGAACCAGAAAGTGAGTCTAGGCCTTGAAAAAAAATCCAGTTCATCCGGACTGCAATCTTAACTCAAAGAATTATCCCCTACAAAGTCTGGTTCAGTCTTGTCAATCTTGGGATGTCTTACCCAACAAGAATGTCTTCTGGAGCAGTGGCTCACAGGTTATACAACCTTCCTGAGCAAAAGTTTGCTTTTAAAGTTCTTCTAGGTTTCTGCCTTAGCCCACTGCCACGCCAAGGGCTAGCCTTTGTCTGGAATCCTGGCTGACCCTGCAGATGGTCATCTTTCTACCTCAGGGGGGCCTGAAGCTCTTCAGATATCCTGGAATTGACTCCCTGTCTTTCATGTCCCATAACCATACAAGATCGAGGACGGGTGTCAGGAAGCTGAGGGTATAAGCCAGATGTGGAAGATGCTCCTATCTTGACTTTTCTTGGGGCAGAAACATCTAATTGTAGTAGGTTAAATCTTGTCAGAATGTAGCCAAATGACCCTTTTACAGGTGTGGAGAAATGGTACTACTGTGCTCTTCATTTAAGAAAGATGATCCAGATAATACAATTATCCTGATTTTAAAAAAACTAAGGACCATACAACCTCCTAAAAGCAATGTACAGTTCTCAACCATTACCTATAGACATGACTATGGTGATTAATGTATCTGCCTGGAGTTATTTTATTTTGTGGGTTGTTAGAAGTATGCAAATCGAGGTCTGGAACCTATCTGCCCACTTGTATCTTCTGTAGCCCCTGGGCACTGTGTCCTGGTAGGCAAGTCAGACATTCTAAAGAGGCCTTGCAGGAACTCCTGGAAGATCTCTCCAGTAAATTGGTGCCTGCACTAGGTAATTAGATATGAGAAGGAGGGACCATGACTCCTTACATAAATCAACCATGCTCAAAGCAGGACTACGAAATTTATAAATATATTTAAATGTTTTATTAGCACAAAACTAACAATATTGCAAAAACTTTAGCAGCTAGGGAGATGGCTGAGTGGGTAAGAGGACTCGCTGAGCAAATATAAGGACCTAAGTTCAGTCCAACACACATGTGGGAAAAGCTGTGTATTGTCATGTACCAGCAACCCCGATCTTGTAAGAGCAATGCAAGAGGATCTATCACTGGGGCTTCCTGGCCTGCCAGTTTAATGGAAATTATGAGCCCCAGACCCAGCAGGAGATGTTTACTCAAGGAAATAAGGTAAAAAGCAACAGGTCGCCCAGTGTCTTCCTCTAACCTCCATGTATACACATGGGATAATATACAACACACACACACACACACACACACACGTTTAGATACATTCTATATCTTCCCAACTTGCTCACATCTGAAGGTAACTTTCTTTTCCATGTCTTCTAAATCATTACTGACCCTCAGCACATAACAAAATGATATTATATATTTAGTTTATGTGGGTGTGGTAGTTTGAAGAAAAATGACCCCCAAAGTGAGTGGCTCTATTAGGAAGTGTGGCTTTGATGGAGGAAGTGTGTCACTGTGGGGGCAGGCTTTAAGGTCTTTTGCTGAAGCTTCCTTTAGTGTGACAGACAGTTGACTTCCTGTTGCCTGCAAGATGTAGCACTCAGCTCCAACACCATGTCTGCCTGCTCGCTGCCATGTTCCCCTTCATGATCATAAAAGGACTTAACCTCTGACACGCTAAGCAGGCTAGTAAGCAGCCCCCTCCATGACCCCTCTGCATCAGCTCCTGCTCTGGGATCCTGCCCTGTTTGAGTTTCTGCCCTGTCTTCTTCCAGTGATAAACAGCAATGCTGAAGTGTAAGCCTAATAAAGCCTTTCCTGCCCACCTTGCTCTTTGGCCACGGTGTTTCACCACAATCGTAGAAACTCTAAGACAGTGAGCAGGAGAATGCTGTGTGCCATTGCACAACATGCCTCCTTTATGCAATGGGATGAACATACATAGACCAGGCAAGGTCATGTTCAAAGCAGAACTTATTACGTGGTGTATGTAGCATGATTTATGGAACATTCGGTTTCTGTTTTCAAATTTCCACTTGGCAGAAGTAGAAATAAGCCTCCTTGTATTTCTCTGCAAGAACTTCTTGAAGAGTCCTTCATAGCACACAGCTCCTCAATCTTAGGGAAGGAGCTATTCTGCTCAGTGGTATTGTTCACCTCAGCAGTACACCTCACTGAAGTGTGCACAGAGATTGGTTTAAAAAGAAACCTCACTCTATGTCTCTTCTAACATGCAGAATTGCTTCTACGTAATAAACTGCACGACACTGAATTAGCACATTAAACAGTGGGTATGTCTACTTAGATTACGTTTTTGTTTAAGGAAGGCCAGGTCTTCTCTCTGCAGTGTGTGGGAGAATTGATATTTAGAATCTGTAACTGTGCTCTAATCAATCGGATAAGCAATGCCAGAGCTCATTATTTCAGTCTCCTTCTTGTTCTTACTCAGGATAAGCATCCTTACACAGCTTGGGTCTAGACGCTGAAGTTTTTGTGTCCAGCAGTGATGCTGCAGTAAAGAGGTGGGTCCTGGTCGGTAGGGGTGTGTTCTTAACAAAGGTATTGGGAGACATCTTTCTCTCTCTTCCCCTCTCTCTTGACTAAGAAGCTTTGCTCCACTACATGCTCATAATCTTGATGTCCCCCTTGCCACAGGCCTAAAGTAGTGGGAGTCAAGCAACCATGATGGGAATCTGAAACTGAAACAAGAGTTTTCAGTTTGATTCCCTTGTACATTTTGTCAGAGAGTCAGAACCTGACTAATACAGCTCTTATTGCTTTCCAAATGTTTTATTTGCCACTGAACTGGCTCGGCTTCTGCCTAGGTAATTTGTAGTTAAAATATTGGTCCTTATTATTGTAGAATCTTTATGTGTATTAGAACCCTGAGTTTATGATAGCAACCTAGCTGATGATTGGCCCGCTTTCTAGGAACCACGTACATTTCAAAATAATTAAAGTATAGATGCTAGTTTTTCAACATCTAGTTACACTTGGAAGTTTTTCCTACTTCTGATACTGTAATATGTTTCCATGGTTTTTGATGTTTAAAAGACTTTAATTTTTATATTTATAGATTTATTTTTAAGGTTAATACAAAATATATTGTGAGATAAGTAATCACCTTTTTTTAGTAGAAACACAGGCATATGTGCTTGAAATTAGAGATCCTTTCGATCTTCCAAAGCCAAGGGCTTTATTTTCTCTTTTCATGTCCAAAAGACCCTTGCTAGCCTCATTCATAGAGTGCTAAGAAAGAAAACAGTCTAAAAGGTAAAGAAACACATTTTTCTTTTTTTCTGAATATTGTGCATAATTTAATTGGATGGAATTTCTTCTAAGTTTCATCTAAATATAAAAATAGAGCATTGGGGTATATAGTTTGCATTTCCTGCAGAAAGGATCTATGCTCCTTGGAGAACTGGCTGATCTATTTTGGGGAGACATGCCAGGAGTCCAAAACACAGGACGCAGCTCTCAAGGAGACTCTGGTGTAAGGTACAGAGGACATGTCCCAGAATAGTCACAACAGAAGAAACCACAATTCCCGAGGGAGCGAGGTGACAATGTCATCCTCTATTGTCACCATGGGATAGTGCAAAAGAGCAGGGACAAACTTGTATACCACATGACCTTCTGCAGGTGAGCCTCACGAGCAGGTCACTGGCCACAGAAGCTGGACGCGAAGGCCGGTGTGTTATCAGATACACATTTACAGAAGCAGCAGCAACAGGAATAACTGGAGTGTGCTGGCCCTCCTGGAGGATTGCATCTATGTTCGTTCAAGGTGACAGGACTAACTGTCCTGGCCGTGATCGGTCTTGCTACTCCCAGACAGAGCTTACCTCATAAATATCCATTGTCCTGGACACCTGGGCTGTGTGCCTTGCTTTGTGAATCTTTCACTTGATAAAACTTTCTGGAAAAGTACACATGATACCACATGACTTTGCGTCCCAGGAAAAGGATGGAATGATTTAGTATCCAGAATGGCAAAGACCTTAGGGGACTCCGAGCACTTCCATTACATAAAATACCATGAATTATTAATGTTCCTTGCTAACATGGCAGATCAAAGGAATTTGCCATCACTTTGAGGACATGCTAGAGCAACAACAAATAATTTTGAAAATAGAACCTGAAAGAGCATTTATACTGTCTTTTGTGTAAAAAAAAAAATGCGCCTCAGGGTAGCCAGACAATAAGAAGTTTTCTTTTTGTGGAAATATTTTAGCCAACAAACAAGAAAAGGATGTGTGGATATTCAAACATCAGGGGAAGGGTTGTTATGTATAAAGAATTAACAGAAATCTGTGGAGATTCTAGGCATTGTATTGCCAGTGCCATTGTCCTGCCAGAAAAAGCCTGGGCAAATGGAAACGAGTATTTTGACCTCCCAACTTACTAGAAATACAAGGAGCAGACAAAACCCTTAAAAAAAAAAATCAAGCCTGGGAAATGTGACTCCCAAAGGCTGTGAAGGGGAGGCTAAGTCACCAGTGCTGGCTGCTTGTCTGTGAAAGTGGGGTGTCCAGAAGACTCCTCAGGGTTCTGTCAGTCAAAATAAGTCACGTGACTTTTCGAATTCCATCCCAAATCCACAATTTATTTTAAAATGCATTTTGAATCTTTTAGAATAAGTGAAGGCATATAAGAAATGGCTCTGCATCTTTGGGTATTAAAAGGCAATTAACTTCATTTGGAAATATATTTGGTAATTAACTTCATTTGATCATATATTATTGGTAAATTTTAAAATGTTGGTGTGTCTCTGGGGACACGTGGAGCTATTTAGGGATATGAGTGGAAATGCGGCTAGAAATATTAGCAGAATTCCATAAGGAAATATACTCAAGGCATTATTGACACAAAGAAAGGGTGGGATAAAAATAAATATACAGAAAATAGAAAAGGGACAAAGCAGTGATACAGCTACAGGGACACAGCCAGCTTGGGGGCCAAACTGGACAAGGTCACCTGCCATGTGAGGGACAAGGATGGGGCAATCATAGAGACATATAGGCAGATGGTCTTTATGTAAGTCAGCACTAAGTTAAGCTAGTCCCTTCTCCCACATGGAGATCTAGAATATTCCATAATAAGTTTGGAAAGTGTAACAATGGAGAAATACTTTCCTTAGATGAAAGAGTTATTAACTTTAGGGCTGGAGAGATGGCTCAGAGGTTAAGAGAACTGACTGCTCTTCCGGTGGTCCTGAGTTCAATTCCTAGCATCCACATGATGGCTCACACTCATCTATAATGAGATCTGGTGCCCAGAACACTATATACATAATAAATAAATTTTAAAAAAGAATTATTAATTTTAACTTCCCATCTAAAGCATTGAAATCTGAAAATAAATTGAATCTGCAAGACTATTTCAGTCAAGAAAGAAACTTGACCCCAGGAAAAGGGTCAACTCCCTTGGGCAGTGTGCATGCAAGTGATCCTTATTATATTCTTCCAAAGTGCTGGAGAAGATTGCAGAAGAGCTCTTGACACTCAAGTCTGACATGGCTGCCAATCATCCTACCATTTTCCCTCTTGATGCTTCTCATGCTGTGCTTTTTCCTCTCCTGAGACCAGCCAATCTACCTCCATCCCCAGGACTCAGGCTGGGTGCAGCTAGGTACTTAGTAAATGTGGCCTGGATATGTAAATGACCCATGTCATGTCAGATGTGGAAGGTACAGGACGAGGCTTTTAATGCTTATTCCAGCCCTCCTATTCTGGATATCCTCTGGGTTATTGGAGGCATAGATGTTGAGTACCCTGGATGCATGTGTTTGGGCTCCCAAAGGAAGTCGGCTTGCAGGCCCAGGAGTACACAGTTGGCTCCTCACACACATTGCTGCTAGGATGGTTACCCTTACCACCATGCCCTCTGCTGAAAGTCTTATTAACTTCAAACCCTTTGAAACTGCTGCCTCTGGCAGCAAACTTCTTGAAAGTTGAATTCATCCTTTGAACAAAGCTATCATCACAGAAAAGCAAAGCTCCCACAGCTTCAGGGCCTCCCCAGAAATTCTTCAGCAGAAACAGATCTAGGGATGGAGGACTGGAGGTGAGTTTGCAAATCCACTTGACTCTCATGAGAGTAGAGGAGCTTGTGAGATTGTTGAGGGTTACGAAGTCTAGTCCCTGCTCCGTGGCTGAGAAGGCCATGGGCACAGCCATGAGGAGTCAGCTGAGAAGGGGAAAAACTATGCCCCAGTCTTTTGAGTCCTGGTTAGGTGTGAACCTGATTGAGCCAGAAGTTTATCATGAGGCTTCAGAAGCCTATTCTTACGTGACATCAGTCAGTCCTATCAGTGTTCAGACCAAGACCAGCCATTATTGCTGTCAGAATACTCCAGATGCTATTTCCGTGAGCCTGGTCTGAATGCCATGTTTGCTCTTCTCGGTGAAGGAGTCTGGCACGCTCTGCTTTACCCTCCACTCAGAAGCTGCCCTAGGCTCAAGCTTGTTGGTTTCTAACACTCTGAGCCACAGGATCCTCATTGCGGACATGGAAACTCTGAGACTCTGTGAGGCTGCTACCATTTTCAGGCAGGGACTGTGCAGACCAGCTTGGGCTGGCACGGCAAGGATCCTAAGTCCACATTCTCTGCCTGGAGTCAGGCTGTAGCCATGTAGAGAAATAAGACTCTGAGCACTTTTCGCATTTGTGTGAACATGCCAGCACACTTGCTGCAAGAGGAACATAAGGAGTGGCCAACTGCTAGTTGCTGTACAGTCACAGAACTGAGACAATAAAGCCAGTATCCAGGAGGAAAGCAAGGGCAGCATCATGAAGATGCAGGCCTACAGGAGGTGCTGAGGGAACCATTCAGGACATGGTGACTAAGGCCAGGGGGTTCCGTCTCCTTGCTCAGTGACTTCTGCTTCGGCCCATCATACTATTTCTGGATATCTTTCTTCATAATGAATACATTTAGGTGGTTCTGCCCGTGTGAATGCACAGAAGAGGTCCTGATGTTAAGGACATCTGGAGACAAGCAGGAGCCAACGATGACGAGAGCAGCTTACTCTACATTCTCCCCAGGTCAACCGCGACACCAGATCTCACCATCAAGTCTGAGGGTCAGTGATCTCCACTCGCTTCCTGGCCTTTCTGGCTTTTTATTGATTGACTCAAAAAGATCTCTTCACTGGGCTTGCTGGTATGCATTTGTCATGTTGGCGCTAATCCAAGGCTGCTGGAAGGTGGAAGTAGTTTGCTTTCAAGTTTAAGGCAAGTCTGCAGCTCATAGCAAGACTCTATTATTTTTTTTTTTTAAAAAAAAAAAGAAAAACAAGGCAAAATAGAAAATTCAGCACTTTTCCCAGAGGCTTCTTCAACACTGACCTTGGGAATCTATTTCTGAACAAGAGCTGGTTGTACAGATTGTGTTACCTGGGCCCTTATTTAATTGAGAGCTCCACTGAATGCACAAAGCGCTCTTTGGCATCTGCTAGCTCACCACAGCGTCTGCAAGTCAGCTTGGCTCTTTTAGGAAAGTGGTTGTCATTACTGAGGACTGTAACCTGGTTGCGGACCTGCTTGCTGCCTTTCTTCTTTGATTTTTAGGATGTGACCATCTGGCTCCTAGCACTGCCCCATTCCCCCTTCACCTACACAAAGAAGCTATTCAGTCTTTGTCGATCGTTAATTAATTAGTAGTTGTTTAGAAGCTTGAATATAATTTCCCAGAAAACTATCATTATAATTTTATCAATACAAACTCATAATAACTATTCTGATTATAATATCATAGTCACAAAATGATGATTAGTATTAATGGGATCTTAAATGACTTTTCCTTTTCATGGGAATGAAAAGCTACATATGCTTCTACAGTACCTTGGAGTCAGAAAGGCAACTTACAATGTTCTCCTTCAACCCGGGACTTGAAGGACCCTGCTTCCCAGGGAGTGGGTATTTCTACCGTGGCACCGGAAACCCTTATATCTATGTCTGCCTCCGGGAACTCATTTCTTGGAGTCGTATGTGGAAGGTCAAAGCACTGTGTAGCTGTAGAACTAATGTCCAGCCATGAAAAGGGAAGTTCTTGAAGAACACAAGCAGAGCGTGGTTGTCTCTGGATGTAGCAGAAACGAATTTAGAAACTAATACCTTTGAGTTTCAGTGATAAGAAATGGAAACACTGTGAAGTTTGCTTGTGACGCTTGGCTCTCAGGGTAGCATTAATAAAGTAAGTGAACAGACAGGCGTCATACTGCCACCACGACTAAGGCTTCCACTGCCCAAGTGCTAGCTCTACTGACCTCAGTACTTTGATCTGAAATAATTGTCTAAAAATGCCCTAAGTACATGTGAATCTTCCACCTCTGGTTAACCTCTTTAATGACATTTTAACAATGTGCTGTCCTGTTCACCAAGTCACAGTTACCCGTCACTCTGTTCTGGCAGGGCTAAAAGAACTCTCCTCGACATGACTGAGGTCCCAGAGCATGCTGGGATACTTCCTATGTCGGCACCCAGGCCTGTGAAAGGCAAACTGGTTGTTGGACAAGATGCTGGTGTGAATCCTTCTGCCTATTCTCATCTAGCTAAGCATGCTCTCAAATGCCCCTGGTGTTAACATTCCTTCCACTCTGAGATGTGACATGAATTCTCTCTTCGCACTTAGAGAGATTGTTTTTCCTTATGACACGTACCATACCGCTCCACAATGGGATCCAGGTCAGGTAGGACATCTGTCTGCTTGTCCTTCATTCCTTAGGACTGTCCTTCCTGCAAAAGGCATCCATTATCTGTCAATAAATAACCGCATTTCCCAAGTGAATTCATGAATTTATCATCTGCTTTGTAGCTACTTGGACAAGTCTGAAAGCATAAGGAGGAATGAGAAGTACCTAAGCTGAGGGCCTCACAAATTAATGGTGAAGATAACATGCATATAAACATGGAATATATATGGAAGACATTGTGGACACTCGGTGGGAAAGAGATTGATACCAATATGGTCAGCTCAGTGACTGGTAGACATGTGGTGTTTTTAAATATCATGATGGGATTTTAATAAAAGCTAACAAATACAAGTGACATTTACTTTCTAAGCAACCCAAGCAAATGAGACATAGAACTTAGGCATTTGTGAATTAATGTGGAGAATTTTGTTCTAGTAAAAGTAAGAACCTAAGGTCCTCTTCCTATCCAGAATCCCAAGAAAGTCAGGAGGAAGAGGCCGTATTAAAGTTTGCCCTCTCCAAGTTTTTTTCAGTAGGCAAAAACTCATCCAAGAGACTGAGTGACTCAGGGCCACTTAATATTAGATCTAAAGTCATCGTCTAGAGAATTTCAGGACATAATCTCAGACAATAAGTAGGATGAAAAAGAATTAAGATTAAAGTTGAAAAGAATCCAATCCAGAACCAAGCAGACAATAAAGGAAAACTCAAGTTCATTGGCAATCATCATTACAGTTGTAAATACAGAAATGATCAAGTTTAAAGACATGGCCTATAGATACTCCTATATTTACAGATGCAAAAATATCAAAAGGCTATGTTACTTTGACTGGCTTCAATTTTAGAATTCTTGAGAGAAATGTGCCTTGACCTAAGGGAGCATTGTCACTGTGACTCAGGGATGGAGGAGCTGGGAGTCAGACTGACAGGACCCACTGTCTCCAGCATCCTCCTTCTTCCTCCCTGGCAATCTAATTAACCGTCCCAGCTAAAAGCTGCTGCCTGTAAAGTGAGCTGATCTCATGCCTCCTGAAGAATGGGATGGAGGGATGGCGGGATAACCAGATGAAGGGCGATAAGGGAGGAGTCGTTCCAGTCTGCGAGAAGCATGGCCAGAATCTGAAATTTCCTATACATGACTTCTTCACAGCGAAACCACTTTGATGTCTGCGGTGGCTTGAGTGGGAACGTCCCTCATGGGCTCATAGGGAGCGACCCTATTGGAAGATGTGGCCTTGCTGGAGTAGATTGACCTTGAGGGAGGAAGTGTGTCACTGGGGATAGACTTTGAGCTTTCAAAAGCCAGCGACTACCGCCCCCCCTCCACCTCCTGCTGCCTGCCGATTTGGATATAGAAATCTCAGCTTCCTCTCTAGCACCGTGTCTGTCTCTGTACCACCATCTTCCCACCATGAAAATAATGGACTGAACCTCTGAACTGTAAGCCAGATCCAGTTAAATGTTTTCCTTTATAGGAGTTGTGCTTATGGTGTCTCTTCACAGCAATAAAACGCCAGCTAAGACAATGTTCTTCTTAAGGCCCCATATTAAACTTCAGTGACTGTCTTAGTTACTTTTTAGTTGCTGTGATAAGACATTATGGCAAAGGCAACTAACAGAAGAAAGAGTTTATTGGGGCCTTACAGTGCCAGAGAGTTAGAGTTCAGGTTTCTCCTGGTGGGGAGCAAGACAGCAGTCAGGCAGGCATTGCGCTGGAGAAGTAGCTGACTTATACCTTTGTCTGTAATCGATAGGCCAAGGAGATAGCTGGGAATGGTCTGAGCTTTCTAAACTTCAAAGTCCACCCCCAGTTACACACCTCCTCCAGCAAGACCATACCTCCTAATCTTTCCCAAACAGTTCTATAAACTGGGGCCCTGATATTCAAATGGATGTGCCTATGGAGGCCATTCTCATCCAAACCACTACAGTGACAGATTCTCCACAGATAATTTAGCAATTTTGAGTCTCCAATGATGCCCTGTGTGCAAACATCATGTAGAATCTCCCATTACAGGTCCTGTTCTTTGCAGATTGAGTTGTCTATGGGTCTTTCTAGACACTCTTCCTCCATGCCTTCTTCAATTGCACACATGCTCTCGCTCTCTTGCATGCACTCTCTCTCTCTCTTTCTCTCTCTCTATTGACTTGGACTGCTGATCCCTGGGCTGGGACCAGCTCTTCCTGAGCAGCCTCCACAGCCTGGTTCCAGGAGCTGATCACACCCCGCATGGTCTAGTGTCAGTCACACAGGATTCTTCTCACTGTATAACAGACAAACAAAAATTAACATAATCAAGAACAGCAGAAGTGTACAAAGTAAGGCAGGTAGATGATGGAGGAGGGTCTTGTATCTTACTGTTGCTTTCATTGGTTAACTACTAAAGAAATCTGTTTGGCCTAATAGGACAGAAAATTAGGTAGGCAGAGTAAACAGAACAGAATGCTGGGAGAAAGAAGCCGAGTCAGGCGGTCACCATGATTCTTCCACTCCAGACAGATGCAGGTTAAGATCTTCCCTGGTAAGCCACCTCGTAGGCTACACAGATTATTAGAATTGGGTTAAAGCAAGATGTGAGAGTTAGCCAGTAAGAGGCTAAAGCTAATGGGCCAGGCAGTGTTTAAAAGAATACAGTTTCAGTGTCATTATTTTGGGTAAAGTTAGCCGTGTGGGCAGCCGGGCGCCAGGAATGTAGCCCGCTGCTTATATTACAACAGGTAGAGAAGGGGGATGATGTGGAAGGATTTGAGAAAGAGGGGTGAATATGGTCCAAATACATCATATGACATTCCCAAAAAAACTAGGAAAAATTTAGAAAAAGAAAAGAGAAAAAAGTCAAGAGGTAAGGAAGAAAGTCAAAGAGAGAGGGAGAGTCATCTTCTGGTGGTTAGGTGAGCAGTGCCTGTAAGTAATTCTGCACCTACCATGCCATCAAGGTGTCATGTCAATTACACTCCACATCCTCAAGTCTTGCACCTTAGCAACCATGCTCTGCACACCTTCTTCCGAGTTGGTCAATGTCCTTAGCAACACTCTTGTCTGGTAAGTCATCAAATGAGTCAAGATGGCCTTTATCTTGACTCCTGCTGACTTCAACATCAGCAAAGCAAAGATTTCCATGCCTGAGATCCGACCTTAAAATTAGATCATTACCAGGAAGGATTTTAACACACATTTTCCCCAGCTGGGAGCTGAGTGTAATGACATATGTTATGGTTTTGACTTAAAATGTCCCTGACAGGCTCGTGCTTTGAACTCTTCATCTCTAGCTGGTTGTTGCTGTCAGATACTTTGGTCATAGTGATGTAAAAGTAACCAACCCAGGAATCCACCTGCCTGTCTTCAGGCTAAGCAAGTGCTCAGCTGCCTCTGCCCATCCTCCAGGCCTGTAGGGAGTCAATGGAGCTGAGTGAGATTCACTATCATTTCCAATTTAGACCCAAATGAAGATAGTAACTACAGAAGCAAAATGTTGTTTACATGGCTGGAGAGACGGCTAATTTAGCAAAGTGCATCAGCTCCTGGGTCTAGATCCTTTAACGCCCACATTAAACTCAGGACTGACGGCACACAGCTGTAACCCAAAGCTGGCTGGGTAGATCTCATTAGTCTACCAGGATCCATATTGCCTACTTCCTGCCTTTAAGGGCTCCATCCCTTGGGGACTCCATTACCTTGTCTTCCTCACCCTGAGTTTTCCTGCACAGAGACGAGGAGCCCTTCTGACCCCAACACTATAATCCTATTCACAGTTTGATGGGCACAAATCCTTGTTGCTAATGAGAAACCTTCTGGAATCTCTGAAATGTTCAGCAGCCTCTTGTGTTTCATGGCTACATTTACCTTCTCTGCTGAACTGTAGATACATGGCTATGGGCTTTTTTGTTAGCCAGGAAACATGAGTTTATAAATAGTTCTATTCATTGATAGAAAGTGGACATGCTTATCTGGAAGAGAAAGGGCCTTCTTAGAAAGAAGGAAGTCGTACACAAATTCAGCCATTTAAGTCAAAACCCTTCCTTTTAAAGAGGACAGTGCCATTGTCGTGTGTGCACATGAAGGGATGCATGCGGGAGTTTCAGATCATCCTTCTCAGCTTCCGTGGATTAATCCTAGGAGGAAGAATGAAAACCCAGACTCGAAGCTTGCCATGGGCGAATGAATGTGAGCCTGTATCATTTCAGGGATGAAGCATTTTGGGCTCAGCTGAACATTTCCAGAATGTTTTATCTCTGCCTAGAGAAAACATATTATGAAATCCACTGAAGTGAATTATGAGATAAGCTTTGTTCGGGTGCTTCTGACGTCCCGTGAGTCCTGGGAACACCATGTCCACAAACCTTCCCTCAGGTTGGGGTGCCTTTCTGTCTGAACTTGGGAGGGCCCAGGGTGGGGATGAACACCCCCATTTCTGACCCCTGTGAACGCTCAGATGACGGATTAGTGGGATGACTGCCATTGCAGTGTTTGGTGTCCAGCTCTGTATGGGGCCTATGTCAGGGGTTTCATCTTTTCCTGAGTCCGGGGGTCTCTTAGGTCTAATCAGTTCTTAGGCCTGGTTTTTCTGATATGATTTTAATAAATCTATGTGTCCCTACCATCTTAATAGCCTGATGAACTTATAAGTACTACCTTTCTACTCCCAGGAGGAAGTGATTTTTCAGTTTGCGCAGCATGGGTGGTACCCGATAGATGATAGCCTTCCCCTGTTCAGCCAGATAGCCTCTATTTTCAAAATGAAATTAAAAGCTGCTTGCAATACGGAGGCTCTAAAATTTTTGAAAAGCCACTGCTTTGCCCAATTTGTAGTCCTTTAAGGCCAGAGCACACTCTGATCTTTACACACCAATCAAATGATTTTACCTTTCATAAAGTTAAAATGACTTCCGGGGCTTTAGAGATGTCTCAGTGGTTAAGAGCATGTATTGCTCTTGCAGAAGATCTGAGTTCAACTCCCAACACCCATGTCAGGTAGCTCACAATCACTTGTAACTCCAGCTCCAGGCAATATAAAACCCTGGCCTCCATGGGCAGCTGCCTTCGTGTGTACACACCCCACACAGACACAGGCACATAGATACGCGTACTTAAAAATAATACTATTTTAAGATATCTGCTTTTGACGTTCATTGCTCTTTGCTTCGACGGGATGCCTCTGAAATACACAGTAGCTCAAATGTCTCTGTGGCGTATCGATGGGTCTTGTCAGAATGACCCATGAATCCTGTGGTGGTGGTGGTGGGGCTTTATTCACAATTCTTCATCTCTGCTGAAGAAGTTAGTTGCTGATGAGATTAATTCAGCTCCCTTTTCCCTTCCCGGGCTCAGTGAAAACAATCTATAACTGTGTTTATGAAGCACAGCTAAATGGCCATTCACTTCCTACTTAATCCACAGAAGCAAACGTCTGAGAAAAGAAATGTACCCATGAAACATCCCAAAAGCCATCTTTCTTGCTGCGTGACTTGAGCATCACAATAGTCTTCTTAAGACACACAATCCTATTGCTCCAAGAATATCTCCCAAACTTCCAGTTCTCCTTTTCCTTTGTGGTTTATCATAAACAATAGTCAGGGAGTAACTGAGAGGCCACAGGCAACTACACCGGTCAGGTAGATTGTGCTCCTTCCCAAAACCAGCTCTGCTCTGCTTGGCCTGCAGAAGGAGGGACGAAGAACAGATGAGACCTTAGAAAAGTTCTGAGTGATTCAGTGGGCCGGCTGCAAAGCCAGGAGTTCCCCGTGAAGGACTGGAGCACAAAGAGTGAGTGGAGACAGCCGTGGGTGTGCTCAGTATGGTAGCATGAAGCTGGTATAGAACATGGCTCTCCCATCTGTGTTTACAAAATCCCTACCTCCACGGCAAGTCAAACCATCCAACAGGAGCCGTTGACAAAGATGATGAACCAAACCCTGACCCCCCACCATACCTGTACTTGTTTTACATGTTTTTATTTTATTATTTGAGAAAATATCTCATTATATAATCCCGACTGACTTGGAACATTTTGCATAAACAGAGTTGGCCTTGAACTCAAAGAAAGTCATCTGACCCTCTGCCTCTAGAGAGCTGGGATTAAAAAACTATACCACCATGCCTGGCATGTTTTATGAATCATCTGAACCAATATCAATAATTTTATCTAGTATGATTTTTCCAATGTGTCATGGTAATTTCTTCCTTTCTGTATCAAAAAGCATGAGCATCTCCCTCACACCAACATCCCTCACTCCCCTACCAGGAAAGCGATTTCAGCAAATACATTTGTAATGTAGGGATTTGCATACAATCTTGTTGCTTGTGAAGCCGCATCAAAATTTTAATTTCATGTTTAAAATAAATCATTAAAAGCTGATTTACAAGGAAATTTATATACATTGATGCAGAAGTATGGCAACAGACAGGTAATTTAAAGTCATATTTCTCAATGCTAAACTCCCTATAATTTAATGCTAAACACCTTTGTTAAACTGTGTGTAAATAATTTTTATTCTAGACAAAAATATTAAATATGCCCAGCTGCATTAAATATGACATTAGCAATTTTATGAGTTCTTAATATAAAAACAGAGAGATTCATGTCTATGGCAACTTCATTAATTCTTAGAAACTAAATTTGGTTTGACTGTTCTCAAGTTGCATGGATATCCCTAGTGCATGAACTGACTTTTTGGAGCCCATTTTCCTATGGTGGGATACCTTGCTCATCCTAGATACGGGTGGATGGCCTTGGTCCTGCCTCAAATGATGTGACAGACTTTGTTGACTCCCCATGGGAGACCTCACTCTCTCTGAGGAGTGGATAAGGAGTAGCATGGAAAGAAGGTAGGAAGAGAAGGAGGAGGGAAGGGAGAGGGAACTGGGATTGGTATGTAAAAATAAAAAAAAAGATTTCTCTGAAAAAATAAAATTAAAAAAGGTCAATGGATGCCACAGTTTTAATTTTAAAATGTATTTCAAATCTAAGTGATATTTCTGAACTAAAATTATTCTCGTTTGCAATTTATAAAAATAATTTAGACAACCTACTGCTTTTTATTTTCATTAAGAGTATACAAAAATTAATTTAAAATAAACTACTTTTAAGAGCTAAATGCACTAGGTGAAGTTTGGTGTCCACCACAGTTCCCATCATCAAAACACAGACCATCTGCTTCAGTAAACCTCAGTATGCTCTTGAGAACATACTCTGTTGTTGGGAGGAAGTGCAGAAATTCACCAAAGTAATCTGGTCTACAGGTTCCTGACGGGCAGGGTCACTTCTTAGTGGTGTCACTGGCAAAGAACAGAGTCTCTGAGAGGAGCTGGTGTAGCACATGGGATGGCATTGTGTTAGGGCACAGGGACCCAGGACAGTGGAGCCTAGCTAGCCTCTGACCCTGTCCTGGCTGGTCTCTGGACCTGACCTGGCTGGTCTCTGACCCTGTCCTGGCTGGTCCTGGACCTGCCCTGGCTGCTCACTGGACCTATCCTGGCTGGTTTTTGGACCTGTCCTGGCTAGTCTCTGGTCCTGCCCTGGCTGGTTTCTGGCCCTGTCCTGGCTGGTCCTGGATCTATCCTGGTTGGTCTCCAGACCTGCCCTGGCTGGTCTCTGGATTTGTTCCCTGACTTCAAATGCACATGAATTCTGCTATAGTTCTAGTGTTATGACAGGGGACCAGTCCCACATGCATGGCAACAGTGAAAGAGGACCCTGTAGGCACCGTGTGAGAAAATAAAACAAAACGACAACAACAAAAAGCAGTTTGCAGAACCAGCCTAGGCTGCCTTTCTTCCATCATTTTACCCCTTCCCAAGCATTCCCAGATCCTGCATTCCCAGCTAGACTTGAAACCACACAGACCCCTGGTGGCAGCTCTCTATGCATGCAACAGCCTTCATTCCAAAGGCCTCCTTTTCAAGTACTGTTTGATTCCTGGCTTAGTCCTCTAAGCTCTGATTTGTACCTAATATGTATGTTTTTTTAACCTTTTAACATTAAAATTACGATGCAGTTTGAAGATCTCTATATACTAGTATTTTTATATTATCAAGTTTATTATAATTCTTGGTGGAAGTATGAGATTTAAATGCTCTTGAAGTATGATTATATTTCTTTTGTACTGTCTAAATATGTCTTACCAAGAATGTATAATATACATATGGAGAATGTTTTATTACATTTATGCATTTTATTATAAAACACTTTCTATTATAAGTTTTGTTTTACAATTTTTGAAATGATTTATTCATTTATTTTTGCCTATGTGTATGTCTGCGAGAGGGCGCTAAGTCCCATGGAACTGGAGTTACAAACAATTGTTAAGTTGCCATGTATATGCTGAAAATTGAACCTGGGACCTCTGGAAGAAGAGCCAGTACTCTTAACCACTGAGCCATCTCTCCAGCCCCGTTTTATAATTTTTAATGTTCATTTTCAAGCCTTTCTTTGAAAATTCAACCATTGTCATGGAGCACCTTAGAGCTAGGAGTAGAGCAGAATTTCTGTGTATGCAATGCCCATGGCAGCAACACAACAGGGAACTTGAGATCACTGTGAGACTTCGAAGCAGGGGAACTTAAGAGAGGTGTTAGCAAGCCAAGGAAGATGTGCACTATTTCTGGGTTGTGTAAGTTCATCGTGAATGATAGAGGGTTTTTGAATCTCCTGACAGATAGAACTTGTTACGAGGGCAATCTATTACAAGTGACTTTTCAAAAGCTAATGGTCACATAGTCTGGGAATTGTGTAACCTGATACAACCTTGATTCTGATGTGTTGCAGGAGGTCCTTTCACTCCTCCAGCCTATAGCTGCTGAGATACCAGCCCATTGGGGCATGGTCTCTCTTCCTTTAAAAATGTGGCCACTTCCCTCTCCTCTCTCTCTTCACTTCCTGCTCCGCCGGCGACTAGACTCCCTTCCTGGTTGCGTAGAGGGCTGTTGCCTGGGACAGTGATCTGTAAGTTTTTTCCCCTTTAAATAAATACCACCCTATTAATCATAATTCCAAACTGGTGTGGCATTGTTTGTGACTTACGCCTTCATTTTGGCGCCCAACGTTTGGTTTTAGAACCTCTCCTTTCCCCGCTCGGCTGCCTGCTGCAAGTTCGGCTTGGCGGGAGCCCTCCCTTCCTCAGCCGCCGCCTGTGCCTTGCAGCGGCGGCCTTGGCCTCCCCACGTGGATTTAAACTCCACAGGCCCACGTAGTCTCTGCCCGCGTGGTTTGCTCTTTTCTGAGTCGTTTTTAAATCTCCCTTGCAAGCACAGCTCTTAAGTGGCGTGAACCAGAGCACGCGGTTGCTGAAAGCTGCAACCCCTCAGGGTGACTCTGTCACGTGGAGGCATAAGTGGCTTCCAGGTTGCTCTTTTCTACCCCTGGATTCTGGGTTTCTGGTTCCGTCTCTGGAATTGATTTAATTACATTTACTTTGTTGAGAAACTTGCATTTTCCAGTTTTTAATATCTACTAAGGCACTGAAACAGGACCCCGTTTTCATCGCGACTTGGCAACAGTGCCACCTGCTGGATAATAGGTAATATGGCAGTTTTCGTTTCTAACGCAAATTTTACTGCTTTGTTTTCACTAATACAATGGATTAGTAAATTTATATTTACTAATCAATAGATTACGTAATACAAGATTTATATGATTATGGGGATACCTTGATTTGCTTGTTACTAGGTTTCAGTTTTCTTTTCCATATTCTATCATTAAGGAAGAATATGGCACTCCTAAGAATGATAGAATCTTTACGAACTAATAATGAACAACTAATTGACAGGATTAAAATTATTGAAAATCAGAGGTTATCTGAACAAGTGGATACTATGACAGACAAAATTGACTCCATATACAAGGATATTAGAAAGTTACCTGAAAGGGTTCAGGCTGTTGAATTTGACGTTCAGACTTTATCACAAAGTTTTGATAAGGTAACAGACAGAATGTACCTCCAAGATGGGAATCTACATGATATACAAGAAAAGTTTAAGGAGGACATGTTATCTTTGAAGGAAAAAATTAAAGCTTTGGAATCACAGGTGCAGAATGGGGACCAAAAAATTGATGCCTCAGTGAAATCACTGGAAATATATACAGGTTAGGAGATTCAGGATTTAAGAGAGACAATGATAAAAAGATTTGAAAAGATTGGAGAAATTATTGCAGCTGGTGAACAGAGTAAGGAGGCGCAAGGACAGGATACAATGCCCCCACCAGCTATTAGAACTGGCTTACCCAGGGTTCTAGCAACATACCCTATACTTAATTCTGACAAAGCGTTAACTTCTAAAGGCTCAAAGGGAGTCAGAGAAGCTAGATGAACACCAATAGCAATGAATGATCTGAAAGAAATTAAGCAAGCTGTTGTTAATTTTGGCTTGCACAATGCATATGTAAAGGAAATGATAAGGACTTGGGCTTCTAATGCTAGAGCTACCCCCCATGATTTCCATCAGTTAGTGTCTGCAGTTTTAGATAATGGACCTTCCTTGATGTTTGGAATTTATTTCAGAGAAGGATCCAAACATATGGAACAGCAAGGAAGAGCAAAAGGTGTTGAGGTTTCCCAAGATCAAATTCTTGGTGCAGGAGAATATGCTGATCCACAGGTCCAAGCTCTTTATGACGATGAAGTACTGTGTCTATGTCACCAAGCAGCTTTAAATGCTTGGAATAGGATACAAGATCCAGAAAAAAGGGTTGAATCATATACCAGAATTAGGCAGGGACAGAGAGAACCCTTTATTGACTTTTTGCAAAGATTAATTAAGGCTTTGGACATAGGGGTAACAGACCCAGAAGCTAGACGAATACTTCTTGAATCTCTAGCTTTTGAGAATGCAAACATAGAATGCAAAAAGATAATTGGGCCTTTAAAGTCTAGATCAGCACCTATGGATGAATGGATTCAGCATATGATGAATGTTGAGATGTTTAGCTATAATGATGAATCTTGGGTAGGAGAAGCGATTTCCAAAGCAATGAGGAGACATCAAACTGCCAGGTGTTTTAATTGTGGTAAATTAGGACATTTGCAAAGGGATTGCAGGCAAAGAATTTCTAGGAATAATATCTCTTCTGGGAATGACAAAAATAGGAGACCTCGGCCTTCAGGTATATGTAGGAGATGAGGTAAAGGCCGGCATTGGTCCAACAAATGCAGGTGAACAACAGACAGACGGGGCAATCCGATATCATCGGGAAACTCCTTGGGGGGCCTCTCGCAGGCCCCCAAGCCAACAGTGGCCCAGTCATTCCCAGTCACAGTGGAGAACATGCCTCACCAAGAAAATTAAAAGCTCCAATTTCTGCTGTAAAAAGTAATACTGGTCTAAATGATGAATTACGTGTGGAGGGTGAGTCAAAAAACCCAGTAGGACAGAGTAAACGTATATTTTGGCAGACTTCTATTAATGATCAATGACCAAAGCTAAGAGTCTGTATAAATGGCAATTTTATTGAAGGCTTATTAGACACAGGTGCAGATGTAAGTATCATTACCCCAGAATCTTGGCATCCAAATTGGCCTCTTCAAGAGGTAGATGTTCAGTTCCTGGGAATTGGAACCCTATCTCATGTAAAACAAAGCACAAGATGGGCCCGAAGGGCAAATAGGAAGACTAAGGCCATATATAGCCAATATTGCCATAAATTTATGGGGCCATGACCTGCTACAGCAATGTAATACCCAGATTAACATTCCTGTAGTTCCAGGAACTCATAATTCTGGGAAGGATATGATGAGGTATTATGGAAAAAGGTCACCAGCCATTCAGGCTGTACAAGAACATACAGCAAATACCAAACCTTTAGAGGTACCAACAGCCCTACCTTTAAAATGGCTAACTGAGAAGCCAATATGGATCAAACAGTGGCCTCTAGCTGAAGATAAACTACAGGCATTGGAACAGCTGGTGCAAGAGCAACTAGATGCTCACCATATTGAAGAATCAACCAGCCCTTGGAATTCTCCTGTGTTTGTTGTAAAAAAAGAAATCTGGTAAATGGAGAATGGTGACAGATCTAAGAGCTGTCAACAAAGTAATTCAACCTATGGGCCCACTACAATCTGGAATTCCTTTGCCTTCTCTGTTACCAAAAGGATGGCCTCTTATAGTTTTGATTTGAAAGATTGTTTTTTCACTATACCGTTACAAGAAAAGGATAGAGAAAAATTTGCTTTCACAGTGCCTATTTATAATAATTCTCAGCCTAATAGGAGATATCAATGGACTGTCCTCCCACAGGGTATGCTCAATAGTCCTACATTGTGCCAATATTTTGTAAGTAAGCCATTGGAAATAATTTGTAAACAATTCCCCAAGTCCATAATTTATCATTACATGGATGACATCTTGTTATCTGATTCAAATAAAGATACTTTAGAAAGGACTTTGAAGAAGTAAAGAAAGTCTTGCCTAGGTGGGGATTACAAATTGCCCCTGAAAAGATTCAAAGAAGAAATTCTATTAATTACCTAGGTTACAGAATAGAGTTAGAGAAAATTAAAATGCAAAAGGCACAAATTAGGAGAGACTGGTTAAAGACTCTTAATGACTTCCAAAGATTGTTAGGAGACATTTCCAGTCTACGACCAGCTGTTGGGATAATACCTGATCTAATAGTTCATTTAAACAAAACCTTAGATGGTGATAAAGATTTGAATAGTCCAAGAAAACTGACAGCTGAAGCAGAAAAGGAACTGACAATGATTGAGGAAAAATTACAGGAGGCATATGTGGATAGCGTAAACCCAAATCTTAGCTGCATCCTAGTCAGATTGCCTTCCAGAATTTCTCCTACAGGGATTCTAATGCAGAGGGAAGATATTATTTTAGAGTGGATATTTATACCTAATAAACCAAGTAAAAAATTAAAAACTTATGTGGAAAAAGTCTCTGAATTAATTATAAAAGGTAAGCTGAGACTTCGTCAACTAGCAGGTGTAGACCCAGCAGAAATTATAGTGCCTTTTACTACTGTAGAAATAAAAAAGTTATGGGAAGACAATGAACTGTGGCAAAGAGGTTGTGATAATTTTTTGGGAGAAATTAATAGCAACTATCCCAAAAGTCGTAGACTTAGCTTCATAAAAAGAACTTCTTGGATTCTTCCCAGAATTGTACGTGATGCTCCAATAACTGGAGCCCGTACATTCTATACTGATGCGAATAAATCAGGGAAAGCAGGTTACAAGTCAGATGAGTTGAGTAAGGTGGAACAAAGCCCTTATAATTGTGTCCAGAAGGCAGAATTATATGCCATTCTTATGGTGCTAAGGGATTTTAAAGAACCTCTTAATATAGTTACAGATTCACAATATGCAGGAAGAGTTAGCTTGCATATTGAAACCACTGAATTTATACCAGATGACACAGAGTTGACTTCATTGTTTATCCAGGTACAAGACATAATCAGGAACAGGCTTTGTCCGATGTACATAACACACATCCGGTCCCATACAGGTCTGCCTGGTCCTCTAGCCCAAGGCAATGCTGAGATTGATCAATTATTGATTGGAAGTGTGTTGCAGGCCTCAGAATTTCATAAGAAGCATCATGTCAATAGTAAAGGCCTAAAGAAAGAATTTTCCATTACTCGGCAACAAGCTAAGGACATTATAAAGAGATGTCCTACTTGTTCTTTCTATAATCAAACACCGTTGCCTGCAGGGAGTAACCCAAAGGGTACTAAGAGAAATGAAATCTGGCAGATGGATATGTTCCACTTTATGGAATTTGGTAAATTAAAATATGTACACCATACCATAGACACATATTCAGGTTTTCAATGGGCTACTGCCCTGAGCTCAGAAAAGGCTGATTCAGTAATCACACATTTATTGGAAGTTATGGCCATCATGGGTATACCTGCACAAATAAAGACAGATAATGGTCCAGCATATGTATCTAAGAAAATGAAACGCTTTTTTGATTATTATAATATAAAACACATTACAGGTATACCAAATAATCCTACAGGTCAGGCAGTTATAGAAAGATCAAATCGCACTATAAAGGATATGCTGAACAAACAGAAAGGGACTGAAAATACCCCCAGAAATAGATTACATAATGCTTTATTAACCTTGAATTTTCTTAACGCTAATGAGAAAGGAACAACAGCGGCAGAAAGACATTGGATAATGGAAAAGTCTGCTGAACTAAATCAACCGATTTATTTCAAAGATGTGCTGACCTCTCAATGGAAGCCAGGAGATGTGCTATGTTGGGGAAGGGGTTTTGTTCTTGTTTCCACAGGAGAAGAAAAATTGTGGATACCATCAAAATTAATAAAGTTTCGATTTGAAGAGGAGAAACCTCTTGGAAAGGAGAAATGACAACTCATCCACAATGATGATATTCATATAGGTGGTAAGAAAAACACAGAATGGGGGCAGGGTTCTGTTCCTATCTCCACAGGAAAACACTCATCTTTGAAAAATTCAAGGGACCCTGGATATTTGGATACTGACAGATGGAAAAATACCTGCCCAATAGGAAATATCAAGACAACTGAATGGGTTGTGTAAGTAAAATTAAACCATATTTCTAAATTTATAAAGCTGGTTTTGAAGTTGGACTCTGGCTCAGTCCCTCTCCATTTCCAAGCCTGTTAGTAAGAGAAAAACCCAGAGTTTCTGGAGTTTCTGTCTCATGTCAAGAGCCATGATATGGGACAGAAAGAAATATGAGTTTAGAAAACATCTTTGCTTTTCTTCATATCTATCATACTTTTCATTGAATATATCTATCATGCCTTTCAGTGAATATATACATATATGTCTATATGATTAATGTTTAAGTTTTTCACAATGAACAATGAGTTTTTCCTGAAGTGACATTTGAAGTTTCCAGGAAGAAGATGGGGCCCTATAACAACAGCTCCACCTGGTTGATATGACGTTATAACGTCATGATACTGATAGTGCTACTACAAGACCTGCTTTGGGTACCAGCTGCACAAGACAGTTCCAACTTGGTTAGCTGAAATGGTGCACATCTTATACAACATTTTGGCCAGACCTGCACAAAATACTCAGAGACTATTTGCAATTTTAAAAGACATTGATCTTGAAATTTAACCATCATTTTACTTTCACAGGATCCCCCAGAAAGAACGTCGCCCCCATGCCAGCTGGAAGTAATTCTAGAGGACGACGTCCCCTCTCCCAGTAAAGTTTGCCCTTGGGTTTAGGGACATCATTTGGGGGTTGATTATAATTAGTATATGATTGAGGGTTGGGGGAGGAATTTTATAAGCTCAGGGATCATTTTGAAAAAAAGAAAAAAAAAGAGGGATGATGGGATAATAGATTTGTAATTGTGAGTTACTGTTTTTAGACAAATATATTGGTATAGATTCTTGTATATTGATACAAAGTTAAATTATATTGACTATTGTATGCATGCATGTTTCTACCTCTGTTTAAAACATTTTTTATGTATTGACATATATTGTATTGATATATATATTGTATATATTTACCATATTGCAGTGTACATTTCTACCTCTGATTAAGATACTTATATAATATTTGTGTATTGATATATATTTACCTACTGCAATGTATATTTGTACATTGTTTATATTTGGAGGTCATTGTCCTCATTTGTTTCATAGCCGTTTATTTTCTTAGTCTTTAAGTTAGATAGACATTGAGAATTATATAGATTAATAGTCATCTAAGTTTGTCATTTATAATTAGACTAATCAGGTTCTTTAGATATATAGAGATTATACTCAGTATAGATAGATAATCTTCAACTTCTTCAAAGAGCTGTAGAAAATGGCCTTTAATCTAACTCAGAGTTTTGTGGTAGTGAGACACAATTGCTCCTGGTAACACCACTCTATTCCTGAGAGAATGTTGAACACCAAAGACACTCCACCTGGAGCCTTTCTTTTTGGCAGAACTGACCTTTGGGCAAAGAAATGCCCATACCTCAACGACTGACAAAGATACAGAGCATGCATCAATGGATAAAACAGGACTGTCATATCCTGCCAAGACAGGGTAAGATAGTTTTGAAAAGTTGCTTGCCTTAGAAAATGGTATGTCAGTTATGTTAGGCCTTAGCCAAGGTTGCTTCAATGCTGCTAATGTGACTTTGGGTGATTGCCCAGGTAGCTAGTTGTCTCTGTGATTTGTTGCATGTTTTGGAAGTTGTTTTACTGAACTTCCTAATTACCCAGATATCATTATTTCCCTTCTCAGATCTTCGATGGGGTTGAAGACTGTATAAATGTAGTTACTTTCTCTCATGACTTGGCGAAGTTATTTATTATACAAGACCAAGCTAGTTAGAATAGGATATTTGTACTTATTGTATATAATTTCATAGTAGGTTTAGAACTCTCGTATTTAAACAAAAGGGGGAGATGTTGCGGGAGGTCCTCCCACTCCTCCAGCCTATAGCTGCTGAGATACCAGCCCATTGGGGCGTGGTCTCTCTCCCTTTAAAAAAGCGGCCACTTCCCTCTCCTCTCTCTCTTCACTTCCTGCTCTGCCGGCGACTAGACTCCCTTCCTGGTTGCGTAGAGGGCTGTTGCCTGGGACAGTGATCTGTAAGTTTTTTCCCCTTTAAATAAATACCACCCTATTAATCATAATTCCAAACTGGTTTGGCATTGTTTGTGACTTACGCCTTCACTGATGCATTAATTTTCCTGGGAGATTTGACTTATTAAGAGACTCTTAACAATGTTGATAACTATGGGTGAGCTGCCTTTCCCCATTTGATCATTTGTGGGTTGTCATTTCAAGATCAAAATCATAGGTTTTGTTTTGTGTTTTACCATCAGATTTGACAGTTTTTGCTATTCATGGATTTATACTCCGTTCAGATAATCTATGCTTGCTTCGATTTGAATATGGTCTATGGATCTGTCTTGCAGCACATGACCGCTGTCTTCCTTTGTGTCCTCTGGTTACTCAGGCCACCGACCAAGCTCACCACTGTCCTTACTTCCATTGCCCACTCCCTATTGCTTTACAGTCCTAGAACTCTGAAATTCCATACTTCATCCTCTAAATTGTACTGTCTCTTCTCTTTGTACATATAAATTTGTCATTATTGAATGACAGAAATGAAGGAAGTCATAATCTAGCTTGTACTAGCGGCTAAGCTTTAGAGAAGTCAACTCTCAACCAAAACACTAACACCTGATTTTAACTATTAAGATTCTGGCAGAGGAAGAGGGTAAATTCCAAGGTAATCCCGTGGTATTTGGAGTTCCCGCAGTTTATGTCCTATTGATGTGGGAGGATTTAATAAACTTGCTTAGGACGTATTGTTATACAAAGTAAAATTTAGCTAAAGGAGCAATGCCTCCCTTATGACAGAAAGATAAGTAATATAATAATCAGGCTTGTTAGAAACTGTAGGGGAAAAAATTGTGCCACAATAGAAGTTTAGGGTTGCGAGAAATCATTTCTGTTGACATTTATTCACCAAGATTGACTTCTGCTTAGGCTGCATTCTCATAACAAAAGGAGGAAGCCATAGGCTCGTCCTCATCTCCAATAACATGGGGAGCTCAACTGGACAGCACAGAGTCACAGATATCATTAAGTTATCATTGGACACTAAGTCCCCTGTGCTCTTCTCAGGGAAAGCATGATTCTGCCAGGTGGAAAAATGACCAAGTATTCAAAAAAAATACACTTGTATGCTTAAAAAAGAATTCTTTCTGTATCTTTTCCCTATGAATCTCCCATCTTCCCAATTGTCCAGACTTGTAGTCTCCTGTCTCTGTTTAAATTGTTCCAAGTGTAACCTGAGGCTGGGACATGAAGGAGATTTATGGATGACAGCACTTGTGAATTGTATAAGCTTTAGTTCTATATAAACTGATAAAATTTTCTGTCTGAGGCTGGTTCCTTTTGGTGCATTAGCCAGATACAGTAACATGCTATTATTAAAGAGGTTTTTTTTTCTTTATTAATCTCTAAATTGGCAGAGTGATTTCTCGCTAGGAAGGCATAGTAATTCTGTAACTCCCTTCAGCTCTTCAGCACTAACAAATGAGCACACTGCTTCCTTCAGGAAGTACATTGTGACTCGAACACCACCGTGCACAAAATCTTTCCAGTTTGTGTGTGCTTTATTGAGAAATTTTTGAGCCTAAAATCCCTTTCAGACACCACAGCAAACCTCCAAGGCCCTCTGTTGATTTATGGGGCAATGAGAAGAGTCACATTTGGTCAAAACAGTACAGATGCAACTACTGGCTTGTGTCGGGCTGGAAACAATGCCTAGTCAAAGCTGCGGAGAGCTTTGCCTGTGTGATGCTGTCCGAGGACCCACCTGCTCCTTCTGTGACACCCAGTATCTCACATGTTACAAATGGTGTCCCCTGGATTGACAGCCACTGTCAACTTGACTAGATTAAGAAATCAGCTGGGCGTTACTCTTCTGAGAGGATCAGGGAGGGTGCTTCTGCCCTCCGTGGTTTCACTGAGGAGGAAGTGAGTGAGTCTCAGACTGAATAAACATGGATAAAGGAGAAAGAAAGCTGATCACCATGTTCCCGTTCCCTTCTCTTGTATCTAATCCATCAAGAGGTGAGTAAGTTCCAGTCTCCTCAGCCGTGAGCTGCTCCTGGGCTACCCCCACCAGTGTGGCTATTCCCTGAATCACGAACCCAAATAAACTTTCCTCAATGGAGTTTGTGTGTTTGTTTTTTTGTTTGTTTGTTTGTTTTGTTTTGTTTTTGTTTTTTGTCTACTACGTGGTTCCAGAGATGAGCTAAGTAACACATTGGATCTTGGAAATTGACAGGAAACTTTTCTCTTGCTTTAGATTATCCTGTAAAATTCACCATGAGAGCTGGTGTCCTATGCTCAGGGCAGTAGGTGGAGAGTGTTCCAAGAGACCTTTGCATCACAGAATTCCCATTTCCATTCTGGCTCATGGTGTAGAGTGGATCATAGGGAAGGAGGGAGGGAGGAAGGAAGGGAGGGAGGGAGGGAGGGAGGGAGGGAGGGAGGGGGAAGGAAGGGAGAAAGAAAGGAAGGAAGCAAGGAAGGGAGGAAGGAAGGAAGAAAGGAAGGAAGAGGGAGGGAAGGATGAAGGGAGAAAGGAAGAAAGAGAAAGAAAGAGAGGGAGGGAGGGAGGGAGGAAGGAAGGAAGGAAGGAAGGGAGAGAGAGAGGAAGTGAGGGAGGGAGGAAGGGAGGAAGAAAAGGAGGGAGAGAGAGAAAGCAAGCAAGCACACACACACACAAAAAAAAATTTAAGCCAATTCTTTAAAATTACATGATTTTAGAAAACATCTAATTGGAAAATAACTGAAGTGTTTTAATGGAAAACAGTAAATTGAATTTGATTATTTTGAATCAATTTATTTCATGTTGTATTTTACATAATTGCATCCAAAATCATTATCATTTACAAAAATTCTTATTTTACATGGTTATATTAAATATTACTCTTCTTTGTACAAATTTGTTATTTTTTTTCCCATCTCCATTTAGAAACTAGCATACCTGATTTTGTTTCTCATTAAATGAGGTTAAAGAAAAAATGTTTAAAGGCAGAAATTACTGAAATTAATAAATTAGGAATCAGATCCTGAAACCTTTCCACATTTCTAGCTGCTCAAATTTTGGAAAGCTGTGTATGCCAGAAATTTCCCTAATCTTGGCGCCATACTGCTAATCAATCCGGAAGTCAAAGATGTTTTGTTTGACTTCCCAAGTTCAAATTTCCATGAGAAATAAATCTTGCCTCTTTTTTTTTTTTTGAGTTTTCTAGAAAATTCTGTATTGAGTCACATTTTAATTCTAGGCAAGTCTGAGAAAACATTAACAAAAACAGCATTTAATGAACCTTTGCTGTTTTGGGACCTACTCATGAAGAAGGAATGGCTCTGTGAGGAGGTAAGAGGTCCACCGTGAAACCTATAGGAGGCAGAAGTTCATTCCTGTCTAACCTGTAAAGGTTCCTGGGAGTTCTGTCTCCCCTGTGTCCTTCCCTACTCAGGGCTCCGAAACCCGTATTTTCCCCCCTGATGTGAAACTTTACGTTGGCTCGTTTTTGACTTCCTTTCTTTGAGTTGAGCTTGGCAGCTCCTCATTTTTACATTCTGGTCACACAAATCTGTCAGATGCCTCCCAGCATGTTGGTCATATCCTGTACCACATTGGATGTGTCTCCCAGGGATACCACACAGCACAGACTGAGTGTCAACACGCTTCATGCTCTCACAGCTAGATGGACTGGAAATTCCTAGGGAGGCATTGTTTACACGCGGTTGTTTGCTTGTTTAAACGCAGAGTGTGTAGATTGATTAAGAATTCCTACACGGAGGCCCCAGGACGACTTACAGAGGTACTGATCACAGATCCCTCCTTCGGGAAGGGGCTCTTGGGAGCCGCAGCAAGGCAAACTACAGGGAAAGCGAACAGTAACCTGCCATAGCTGTGTCCCTCGTGTGCATAGTTTGTTTCTCAACCTGCTTGCTAATCGCTTCTGTTTCCCCTTTCCCTCTCTCTCTTTAGCCATCACTCATCCTTGGCGCCCTGCCCAGTGCGCTTCTGGAAAGCTTGTACCAGTGTCCCTCAGAAGACTCACCTCCTTCCTCACTGGTCCCTTCATGCTCAGACCCCCAGAGAACCTCCAATGCCAAATCCAGAGCCAGTGAATTTTCAGTCTTCTTGCTCATCCCCGACACCTCATCCATTATGGGCCCCCTCATTCTGCATAAGCATTCAAATTCTGTTTTGAAGTGAAAGCTTAAGTGTGAATTACAATCACGCTTGAATTCTTTTGTATTAAAAGCTATAATAAGTGAAGGTTGGATGAACACGTGCTCAGCTCATTCCCAACCTGAGCAGTTTCATTTTGCGAGTGGAATTATTGTGGAGAAGCATTCAGGGTGACACAGGGGGCTGTGTGTGTGTGTGTGTGTGTGTGTGTGTGTGTGGTGTGTATGTGTGTGAAATGTGTCTATACCATACCATGTAAGTTCTAGATGGAAGAAAGGAACGACTCTATATAATGAATGCAGATGCTCTGCCCACAGGTGTCACTGCACACAGTAACCTCCGCTCCTAACTGTTCATTCAGACTTTCTCTGCATTACCATGTGGATGCATGAGCTGAAGCCTGACTTCACCATAGTTAACCTACAAGGGTGACTCTGGAAAGGGGCATGGTCAGTGTCATCACTGAGACTCAACAGACATACTGTCTTCAATAGAATATTATCTCCTCCATCTTCACCCCCAAAGTTCACGATCCCACTCATGAGTCATGAAAAAAATTCAGAAAAAATCTAATGTAGAGGCATAACACAAAATCACCAGCATCTCTAAACTTAAAATGGTACATTTATCGGTTTTCTGTTGCCACATAATATCATAGAAATACTATTAAGGAAAGTTTACTTCTGCTCAAGCTTCCAAAGGTCTCAGGTTAAAGGCAGTGTCTGGCGATGACTTTTTGTTGGAAGAACCACGAGAAGGTGAGGGTCATACCTGACGAGGGACTGGCAGCATGGGCATGCACATGTGATCTCCATCATTACAAAGATGCAATCATGGGGCTTCCTTCATGACCCCAAATAGTCCTGATCACCCACAGTGACCCCACCAGAGTCAGATTCAATCACAAACCTTTTCATACCCCAAACCCGGGCTGAAATCTCAGCCCACAACCCGTGGGGAATGAGCACACTTGTATCCAAGCCACAGCAGCGCTCACTGAAAAGAGGAGGAAGCTGCGAGGAGAGAGAGTGGAACTTCCTACCTCTGAGGCTCTGGGTAGGGTGTTGGAACACAGCAGCACACTAGATAGAACTAATGGAATCTGAAATGGTCTGGTCTTCTGTTCACAGGGATCGCAATGCTAATTCACTAACGGGGTGTTGTGTGTCCTATATTAATGCTATCAGTAGTGTGAGAAACTGAGTGCGAGGTCTCTGTAAACTCACCCCTCTTCCTCTGTAGCTTTTCTTCAAGTCTGAAACTATTTTAAAATATCAGAAAATGTTTATTCCGAAAGATGTTTCATGATGTGAAGGATTTTACAGATATAAGTTGTTGTAGAACCCACTGGAAATTATAAATCCCCCTTGTTTGTTTTGCTGTAAGATTACAAACTAGGAAGTTGACTTCTTCAGGCTTGTCATTCTAAGGTGCCAGGAGAATTTGATTTTACTGTGATTTTTCTTGTCCCAGGAGGCTGACAAAGGAAAGTTATGAATTGAAACTCTCAGTGAGCTGCAAATTTCCATATATCATAGTGCAATAAAAACATCAGTAAAAAATTAAGGATTGTAATTTAGTCTAGCCTTATTACTAATGCATGAGAAATGCATTTAAGCAATTTAAATTAATAGCGCACATGGTGCAGCAATGAAGCTGTTGCTTTTTTTATAAGTCAAATGTTCATGCTATAATGGAACTACGGCTTTTTTAAATCTCTGTGGAACTACAGATGACTGGCTACATCTTTGCTCAGCAAACAAACTCATCCTGTGGCCCAAGGTTCTCTCTCCCTTGGACACAGAGCTTCCTCTGGTTATGAGATTTTATAAAGTTTTCTCTTATACTTTATTGTTGGGTTGAAATGTCATAGATTTCCTCATATAAAAATACATTTCTTTTGTAGATGTACAGGTCAGAAAAGAAAAAAAAGTCATTTTCCAGAAATGGTCCATTGAGGGCATGTGCGTGTCCTGTGTCCATGTGCCAACACACCTGCTCTTTGGTATACCCTTCAGTTGTCACCCCGTCTACCCAGCCTCCATCCCACCTGTGCAGGCCAGCCAAGGACTCCTGTTAAGGAGAGTGTTGCCACAGACAGTTCCAATGGTGCCATTGGCTTCTACCTGTGATGCAGGCATGGGAGCAGCCGCACATCAGGACGTTTCTGTAAGGAAGCTTGAGACAACAAATGGAGCATGGTGTACAGGTGGAATGGGCGGTACCCTGGCTTCTATACACTGCTATCCTAAAAACTACAGACAGGCCGCTTTATAAAGAGCAGAAACACATTTCTCAGAGGCCAGAAACACTGAGGCCAAGATGGCAGCAGAGACATCAAGTAAAGACAGCTCTCTATTTCTGAGATGGTGTTGTGGTGCTTTGTCCTCACGTGACTGAAAGGCATACAGATGCCAGGGGCTAACCTCCAGCTCTTCTGGTAGGCCTCACCTTCTAGGTCAGTCATCCTTTTGTTGCTTTGACAAGCTTGAGAAAACAAGAGGGAAGACTTGCATCACAGATGACAGTTGGAATGTCTGGGTCTGTTGTAAGGGTGGGTGGCATACCCCGGGACAAATCTGTTCACACCATGGTGACCAGGAAGCAGAAACACAGAAAGGATGAGACCAGGCACAGAATATCATCTTCCAAGCCTTCCCCCAGTGACCTACTTCCTCCAGCTAAGTCTGTCTTTCCTTAAACTGTCTCTACCTGCTGTGTACCAAGCCTTAAATAAATGAGCTTTTATGGTTGGTTACCCCAATCCAGACCATAATGACAAAAGTGCATTAAGATTTTTTGGGGGGAACACATTCAGATTCTAACCCGTAATACCAGATTCTTTCCCAGCCTTTCTTTTACCTGAGGCAGTGCAAGGGGATCTCCTTACTCTGCCTTCTGATGGGAGCTGGCTCTCCTGGTGGGCTGCTGTGGTTTCTCTTTGTATTTTCCTACATCCCATATGTCAGGTTCTAACATGCAGTGGGCTAGGATGGGGAAGTGGAAACTGGGGAATGACTGAGCCATGTGTGCTCCCTGCTCAGAAAGGGAGTGAGGTTGATTACAGAAGATTTTGAAGAGTGAACCTCTTCTCCTTTCTCAAACTAACAAGTATAGTTGTAAGATGTGATTATGCTTATGATGTTTGAGTTCTAAACATGTCAGTGATTCCAAGGCCATGGCAGCCTGCATCTGCCCTTCTGTGTGTCCACAATGCCCTCCCTGCCTTGTCTCTGCTAGCTCTCGTCTCTGCCTACGATGCTCTTTCCCCTGGATCCAAGTAATTTTCAATATTCCAGAAGGACTGAAATATGTAGACGGTTTTACAAACCAGCGCTGACAGCAGTCTGTCTGACCTGCGTGCAGCCTGAGCAGCCAGCAGAGAAAGTCGGTTGAGAGAGCAGCAAGCATGATGTAGGCACAGAAGCTCAGTGAATCCTATCAGCCCGAATCCTCTGTTGTGCTCCGAGGCCTTCTGGCTCTTATACACAGATAAGCAGATGAGGATAATCGCAAACTTCCTCTTGTTCCTATCACCACTACCCTCCAGTTCTCTCACGCGACACTTCCTATAGAGAGGGCATCACGTCTTTTCTTCTAGCATGCAATTTCAACCCAGCTCCCTGCCCAGGCAGTACAGATGCCTTCCTGGTAATACTGAGAACAAGAGTATCATGAAGAGGAACGTCTGAGTCAGAAATGGGTAGCATTTTAAAAACTGCCAAACCCACCTTGGCAGGAGGAAGAAAAATGTAACAATTGCTCTCCTTGTGTATGGTAAATGTTCCCTGCCCCAAAGGATTTGCTGCAAAATCAGTATCCCAGAACAGTAAGACTCAGCTGCTACTATCCCATCTCCTCATAAAGTCGTCAGGACACGAAGGCAGGGAAGCATTCTCCAGAAGCCTCCCTCACCCTCTGTCCAGGCTTCCGGTCTTCTTCCCACAGGGTGCCTTGCTTGGAAACGGTGACAATTGCCTGCATCTCTGTAAATAATTGCTGAGCTATGCAGAATACAGAGGTGTGTAGCGCCTGTCCCTGGCAAACTACAACACAGGATGCTCCCGGAGTTCCCCCTTCTTTCTTCCATATCTCTTCTTCCTTCATATGTGCTACTGGTCCCCTTTATTTCCTATGGACAGTAGGTCAAATATTTGTCTAGCAGGAGGTAATATCAAGAACAAGGGCACAGATCCAAATGGAACAGTCTGATTTGTCCACAGCATGAGCCTGGTGTCTCCAGGTGTGTCAACCCTCCTGCACCACCCCTTCCAGAAAGAAGTCTCTCGAAGGGAACTGGGGTCACCTGTGGACCTGTAAGGCTCAGGCCCACAAGTAGAGCAGAAGTCTTCAGTGTTCACACACCCTCACTTTAGAAGTAGTGCTCTTCCTGCAGGCTGCCTTGGGGCTCATGGTCCAAGTTTACTCTAATTTTTGACCTCTGTATAAGCCTCCTCTTCACCTGCTGTGACAATGGGATCTTTGTCCTGCGAGAGTTTGAGGAAGAAGAGATGGGCCAGTCAGTGGGGGACCAGGCAGCTCTGGCACTTGTGGGAAATGTGGGGTGTTTATGCAGAGGAAAGTGGTCTACAAAAGGGTTTGCCCCATGCAGGCCTCTCAGGAGCCATGCTAATGTGATTAACTGGCCCAGAAAGGACAAGGTCCAGAGTGTTCTAGTGGGGTGTAGGGACTCACAGAAGATCAGTCAAGAGAAGGCTTGTCACTGTGACATGAGGTGAACAACCATGCATGAGATGTATAAGCAGGTGTCTCCTTAGACCATTGGAGTTTGACTGTTTCCTGGGGTTAGGCCCGATCATCTCCATCTTGAATGTTCTCCTGTGAGAGCCCACAGGAGCCCACATGAGCCCACATTCCTCCCTGAAAGGAGTCTCATGTATCTCAGGAGATACTTATCCTCAACTGACCCCACCCCTTCTGTGGGTTAGATGAAGGCAAACGATTGCTTGGTAGTTCTGTAGATACCTGAGAAGTGAGAAGTGTCCACACTCCTATAAGTAACTAGAAAAGAACTCACTGGCTCTCCAAGCTAGATTTGGAGAGAAATCTTACTCTGGTCTCTCTGTTCTCTCTCTGTCTGGGGTTATGAGACACTTCTTTAGCTTACCCCAGGAAAGACTATCAAACAACCATCCGTGCCATAAACAGTCTGAAGATACGTTGCCACTGTGCCTATAAACATGGTCTGACAACTGGATTTTATGCACATTTTTAGATAACTACACAAAACGTGTTCTTAATGGAGTGCCATAGGTGGAGGGAGGATGACACACACCTTTGTGGGTTGAACGGTCATGGTCCTTCTCTGCCGCGGCCTCCCTGTGCTGGCTCTGCTGTGCCCTGTGTTCTTGTCACAACCACATGCTCTATGTCCCCTTCCACCGCCTGCGCTGCCACCTCAGCCCCAGGATAACACTCCTTCCTTCTAGGCAGTCTTGCCCCAACCACCTCTAGGCCGATCCTCAGTCTGAGTGCGACCTTAGCTTGACCCTACTTGCTTTCCGACTTGGACACATGTTGGATTTTAACTGTGCGGTGTGCCATTCGACTTGAAACTGCTTTCTGTTTTATTTTCCAGCGAATGATCACCCAAGGGCTGCATAAAGAGGATGCTCGGGAGTTGAGGTAGCAAATAGAAGGTTGAGAGCGCAGTAAGGCAGGGGGTTCCCTGGACTGGCAGCTCAAGGGGTCCTGAGCTAGCCTGAGGACTGGGAAGTTACCCATGAGAATCACAACGAAGGTCTGTTTCCTTCACTAGAACTGGGTTCTCCACAATATTTTCCTGTTTCAATGAGCAGGGGACACCATTACTGTTAAAATGAATGTTTCCTGAGGTTTTCATTAAATTCCTACATGACATGCAGTGTCTACAATTCACAATTACACAAAACCAATTTCCTCAGATGCTGGTGTGATTTGAAAAAAAAAAAGAAAGAGAAAAAGAACCCACCTTACTTCATTTTCTTGAAAGAAAAATGTTGGCATCAGTTAAGTTGTCAACACCAAGAGCTATAAGCAATCACCCCCAGTCAGCCACTCTGAATCAAAGAGTGATAAGTTCAAGTCTATTCTTAAGTGAAGAGGAAGAAGATGGACGCATGGCACTTTTTTTGCACCTTGTGTTCTTAGGTCAGGGGTAGGTAAAGTGTCCTCAGTCAGTCTGGAAAGTATCCAAAGAGCCTGTGTGACCGTGGACAGACCACAGGGTTACCACTGTGGGCTTGAACTCAAAGCCATAATCCTGTTCCCATCTGAAACCAAAGCAGAGCCATAATCCGGTTCTCGTCTGAACCCCAAGCAAGACTTGAGCATCAGAAACCAGACCACCCTTCCACTTCAGCTTCCTTGTGAAGAAACTGAGATGCTAATGTGTGTGATCTGCTCATTGAGAGGTCCAGACAGCGTTATGAGAATGGCGCTGACCACATCCGGTACCCCAGAATAGTGGTAGTCTGAGCCAGTTTATCCACAATCTCCCCCACCTCTCTTTCTCCTTTTCACTTCATCTATAATTACAAGCCTCCTCTTCCCACAAAGACAGATGGGTGCTTGGCAACTTATAAGCCAATACAAAGTCTGTCTCTGTAAATTATAATAGCTAAGCCATTCATGAATCAGAAATAATAAATTCAGATCAACCTGTCGAAGGCAGATGATGTCAACAGGAGACTTGACTAACATCTCGGCCCCTTTACAGGAAAACCCTCTGGGAAGTCATACCTTACCCTGGAAGGAAACAGTTGAGAAGCCTTGCCTTTCCTGTGGGTGGGGAAAGAGGAAGTCATATGTCTTAGTTAGGCTTATCATTGCTGAGATGAAGCATCATGACCAAGGCAACTTGGGGAGGAAAGAGTTTGTGTAACCTACACTTCCACATCATGATTCATCACTGAAGGAAGTCAGGATGGGAACACAAACAGCGCAGCAAAATAAGGCAGTAACCCGGAGTCGAGAAGCTGAAACACAGGCCATGGAGGAATGTTGCTTACTGGCTTGCACCTCTTGACTTGCTCAGTCTGCTTTCTTTTAGAACCCAGGACCACCAGCCCAGGAGTGTCCACACATACAAGGTACTGTGCTCTTACACATCAGTCACTAATTAAGAAAATGCCCTACAGGCTTGCACATAGCCAGACATGAAGGAGGCATTTTCTCAGTGGAGGCATCCTCCTTTCCAATAGTTCTACCTTGGATCAAGCTGACCTAAAACTAACCAGCATCCTTTGTGTTGGGGTAAGGTAAGGAAATCCCTCTTTTCTCTGTGTGTAGGGTTCAGGTGGTAGAAAACCATCGGAGTGGAAACAGTTGTTAGAAATCACATTCTTCTTTTACGTGAGTATAGGCCAGTAAAATAAAGGTAGGGGCCAAACTTCCTGTGGCAAGGCAATGATCACTCAACTTAAGGCTCTCCTGAAACTGAGAAGCTTCTGTAAAACAAAGGACATACACAATAAGACAAAAGGGAAACCTACTGAATGGGAAAAGATCTTTACCAATCCCACATCAGATAGAGGACTGCTCTCCAAAATATATAAAGAACTCAAGAAATTAGACATCAAAACTCCAAATAATCCAATTTAAAAATGGAGTACAGATCTAAACAGAGAATTCTCAGCAGAAGAATCCCAAACGGCCAAAAGACACTTAAGGAAATATTCAACATCTTTAGTCATCAGGGAAATGCAAATCAAAACAACTCAGAGGTACCATTTAAACCTGTCAGAAATGCTAAGATCAAAAACAACAATGATAGTTTATGCTGGAGAGGGTGTGGAGTAAGGGGAACATTGCTGGTGGGAATACAAACTTGTACAACCACTCTGGAAATCAGTACGGCAGTTTCTCAGAAAATTGGGAATCAGCCTACCTCAGGACCCAGCAATATCACTCTTGGGCATATACCTAAAGAAGGCTCAATCATACAACAAGGACATTGTTCAACTATGTTCAGAGTAGCATTATTTGTAATAGCCAGAACCTGGAAATAACCTAGATGCCCCTCAACAAAGGAATGGATAAAGAAAATGTAGTACATTTACACAATGGAGTACTAGTCAGCAGTAAAAAACAATGACATCTTGAAATTTGCATGCAAATGGATATAACTAGAAAAAAAACATCCCGAGTGAGGTAATCCAGACCCAGAAAGATGCATATGTACTCACTCATAAGTGGATACTAGATATAAAGCAAAGGATAATGAGCCTATAGTCCACAACCCTAGAGAAGCTAAGAAACATGGTGAACCTTAAGAAAAACGTATCTATATCTATAACTATATCGATATCTCCCCTGGGAAAAGAAGTTAGACAAGATCTCCTGACAAAACTGGGAGCATGGGGGTGGGGAGAATGGAGGGCAGAAGGGGAGAAGGAAAGGAGAAAGGGATGGGGAGGAGAACTTGAGGGAACAGGATAGTTGAGTAACAGAGTAAGGAAAGAGATATCTTGATTGAGGGAGCCATTATGGGGCTAGCAAGAAGCCTGACACTAGAGAAATTCCCAGGAATCCACAAGGATGATCCCAGCTAAGACCCTAAGCAGTAATGGAGAGGGTGCCTGAACTAACCTTGTCCTGTAGTCAGATTAATGAATATCTTAAATGTCACCATAGAATCTTCAACCAGCAACTGATGGAAACAGAGGTAGAGACCCACAGCAGAGCACTGTGCTGAACTCCCAAAGTCCAGCTGTAGAGTGGGAGGAGTGAGAATATGAGCAAAGAGATCAAGACCATGATGGGTTCACCCATTGAAACAGTCTACTTGAGCTAATAGGAGCTCACCAACTCCAGCCGGAACCAGCATAGGACCAAGCTAGACCCTCTGAATGTGGGTGTCAGTCATATGGCTGGGGCAGACTGCAGAGCCACTGACAGTGGGACCAGGATTCATCCCTACTGCATGTACTGGCTTTTTGGTACCCATTCTCTTTGGATGGATACCTTGCTTAGCTTAGATATAGTAGGGAGGGCCTTGAACCTTCCCCAAAACAAAGTGTCTTACCCTCTCTGAGGAGTGGATGTGGGGTGGGGTGGGGGCTAGGTGGAAGGAATGGGAGGAGGGAAGGGAGTGTGAACTGGGATTGGTATATAAAATGAAAAAAAAAGTTTGGTTTCTTTTTTTAAAAAAATTAAAAACAAGCAAACAAAAAAAACCCTCACCTACTTTTGTGTAAATTTTTCATCTTTTAAAAAATCCCAGTTGCCCACCAAAATGTAAGGCAGCATACAAATTCAAAGAAGCAAAGTGCCGTTAGCCCTTAACTGGCAGGCTTTACTTTAAAGCCCTCAGCCTCTGAAGGGTGTTGCTAAGAGGTATGCAATGACAGACACTCTTTCTGTGTTCTCATTGGTTCTTTCTCTCAGATCATCTCCAAGCAGAGATCCTCTGTGCGTCACTTGTGTGTCCAAATTCAGATTGCTGCACAGGATTGATCGGAGCCATGTTCAGTGTGTGACTTGCTGTCACTGTCCCTGTGATAATCAGGGTCCCGAGACACTGCCATCTGGAATTCAGGGTCTATTCTACTTCAAAGGATTGCATTTAACACTGACCGTGAAGTCTGCAGACTTCACCTTAGAAAGGCTTGGTGCACACAAGCCATCCTCCCACAAAGTATGTCACGTGCGAAGGTGTCTCATTTAATAATTTGTGCTCTAGGCTAGCATCCTGTTTTAGGAAATCAAGTAAGGAAGAGCACTCTACTATGCCCGCATTACAACCACACAGAGAGACACAAATCTATTTCCTTTGTTATGTACTGAGCCTTTCAACTCCTGCTCAGACATATGACCAGCTGTTCACTGGCATTCTCCGAAGACACTAAGCAAAAATGTTTTCTCAAAGAGAAAATGTTTGTCAGCAAGGCTCCAATCAGCTTTTACGGCTCCTACTTCATAATGAGTTAAAAGGCTTAATGGCTTGTTTCTTTGTAGATGCACAATGACAATTTTTTTCCAGTTGCGTTCTAAAATTGGCATTTTCAAAGCAGTGAGTATTTGTGCGTGAAGTGGTTCAGGCCGAATGGGTCTTGTGCGGTTTTAAAACTGAAAAGCACATTGTGGTTTAGGTTGAGCACATACACAGGAACTTGTCAAGGAAGACAAAATTACTATTGCCTTAAGAGTCGCCATGTTTCGCTATCATGATAGAGAAACTTCCGTCTCCCCCTCGGGGCTCAGGTAAATAGCACAGATTAGCAAAAGGACTAGGACTAACTAGCAGGATCTTTGGGGTTCCTCTGCTGGGTATTCCTCCTTAGTATCCTTCATGTAAATACTTGATCCTGGGCTTCAAGGCTCCAGGCTTCATTCATGGTTCCTCAGCAAACTTCAGCAGCTAAAGCAGCCAAACAGAACCGAGTGTCTTCATGAAAGCATATGAGCTGGGCATTAAAAGGCAGAATTATATTTGCTTCCATGGCTGCAGCTCTAGAAAATAGCTAGTTCAGAAGTCCAGAGTGGGCTGTCGGAACCAGCCAGGTGTTGATGATATGGTAGGTAAGGTTTTGAGTCCGTACTGGTTAACCAGTACTATGACCAGATGCTGATTCCGGTTACCCATGTCATAGGCCTTTTCTGAAGATCAGAGGTGGTTTAGGGATCATGCCGCAAAGACAGGAGGGTCTGTTATCAAGGCACTGTGGTGTCACCAAGGGAACCCTTCCTGGTACAAATGCCCTGGATTCACTTCAGCTCTGCTTCTCAGCCCATCATGCCCTGGAGACCAGAATTCCACCCTGCCCCTGAGTACCGTTCCCATAGTCCCATAGCTCCCTTTCATACTTCATAGGGACAGCCCTTGTACCTTTCATACTTCATGCTCGGTACTCTGCAAAGGACAGCCCTGTGTCCTCACAGAATTACATATGTCAGAGAAGAACAAAAGGGACCTGCATATGACAAGATGGGCTAGTGCTATCAGTGACCAATGACAGGAGTTGTTACATTAAGTAACCTAGCAATTAAGCTCCCAATATGAATCACATTCCCAAGTTGAGACAAGAGGTGTTTGAGAGAAGAGATTGTTTGGGTGACGTCACCACAGGCCTAGCACACTGCAACTCTGCAGTTCACCTACTCTGATGCTATAATATCTGGGTATAACCACAATACGGGTGCCTTCTTCTGAACTCAAGAAGCCAGATGTGGGGCGAACCTCTGGCCAGTTCTGAGACACCTCATCTCTCTGAGGTCCTCTCTCCTCACCAAAGATGTTCCTGTGAGAACACCAAGTGAGGTTGGATGTGATCTTAGTGAGATCCTAGGGGGCTCTGCAGTAGCGTGGTTGTACTGCAGTCCTAATCCTGAGGTGCGTAGGTCTCCATTCCCACAGTGCTAGTCTCCTGAGCCTGTTGCCCATAGTGAAGTCTGGGGCTTCCTTGAGACAAAAAGAATGAAAGAGACCTCTATCCAGTATTTGTAGGTTCCTGTCACTAGTATAGCAAAAGCTCAGAAAGGAGGCGTGGTGAGGAATTGGGAGGAAATGTGGTACGGCATGAAAAGGCAAGCTCCAGAGGGATGGATTCTGAAGAGCACCCTAAGTTAGCAGCTTCTCCTGGGGGAGTTTATACAGAATTGGCAGCATGGTACAATGTTGTGCCTGTAAATTTTGACTAGGCGGAGTTGACAAGGATTATGTAATTTCTTCGTCAAGAAAGGGTGCAAGTTAAAGATCAGACGTACTATATTCAGTTGTCTGGGTTTTTTTTTCTTAATTTTTAGCCAGTTTACCAATTAATAGACTGCATTATTCACAACCATGTCTGGCTTATAGCTTAATGTTTTATTCCATTTTCATTCATGCATCTGTGTTCTTACAAATATCATGATTTTATTTTTCTTTACAGATGAAGCTGTTTTACTTCCAAGGCAAAGCTCGGCTTCAACCGTGTTGACCCCACCTCCAGGCACGATAGAGTTAATAGATGGTAAGTCTCTGCTATTTACAGGAGTTTTTTTGTTTGTTTATTTGTTTTCCTAAAAGTCTACTTAGTCAAATATTTTTTAATGAAAGTTAAAATTCTTTGGCATTACAGAAGAAGGGGTGCTTGGCAAACAGTGGCCGTGGTCAGAGCTCGGGGAAGGACAGAAAATGCCACATGCTCTAGGGCTGGATTACAGGGAGGGAGACAAGGGGTGTGAACTTCCTCAGGGTGGATAAGTCTAGAGATTTAATGTAGAATTAATAACCCTGTGTTGTATGCTGAAAATATGCTAATAGAGCCAATTTTGGCTGTTTTTACCATACACCAAAGGGTGGTGGCTATAACCACTTACTTACCTATAGTCATTTTAATATATATATATATGTGTGTGTGTGTGTGTGTGTGTGTGTGTGTGTGAATGACATGTATGTACAAATCAAAGCTTTAAATACGTCTGGCAAAATGAAATATAGAAGGAGATGAAAGAAACACAGACAGACAAACATGGAGACAAGCCAGAGGCTTGGAGAAGAAAGATGGGGGCGGGGAGCGAAGAAAAGAACCCAAGCATGGAGTTTAATTTACAGATCTGAATTGAATTTAACTCATTGCTCCATCAATTATCTCTAGTACATGCTACTATAGTCACTTTAAATCTCCTATCCTCGACTAGAAAGGTAGCATCATCATCACCACGTTGATATAACAATGTATTACCAAATTTTATAAGGAACAATAAATACTAACTGTTTGCCCAGAAACGTTCCTCAGGCGAAAGCTCACCAGGACCTGTGGAAAGACAGAAATGCTTCTGGAAAGAGGATCCAGAAACATAAAGACGCTTATTTGCCAGCAATGAGGGAGACTATATGAGCTTCAACCGGCAGAGAGGAGAGAGACCAGGAGTCCACACAAGAGACTGACCCATGAGCAGAATATCAGGGGCAGTGAGTGGGAACACAGCCAAAACTCAGCATGAGTCACACCGCATGGAGAAACACTTCATCATATTCTCCACCTTCCATCTGGAGTCTCCCTACTTAGGAAGGCCGGGATGCTGAGACCCTCCCATCAAGACCAGGACTGCACAGTGCCTCTAAGGATTTAAGCCACCTGACCCATCCCGGGGAATCTTGGCTGGAGGAAAACAACTGGGTCTTGATGGTCCCCCCTCCCCTCCTTTCCTGGTGGCATTGAGCCATGGTCTCAGTGGGCAGTGAGGGGACGATTGTTCTCACCTGGACCAAGACAGGTATGAAAGGCAAAGCCTCCAGACTGAACACCAGGGAACAGCTGGCCAGGAGGCATCATGTGCTTGCTTCTGAAATCTTCTCACAGAGTCACATTGTCCCCTCCCAGTCTCACTACACACCTGTGAATACAGTGGGGACTTGGCTTGCTGTGTGTGGCTGGAAGTACCGGAGTTAAGATGATGCTGTGTTAACTTGTAAAAATCTGATGTGCTACCTTCCCAGCTTTTAAAGTCCTACTTTATTTGGTTATTTATAAGACAATTTAATTTCAGCTATAATTGCCTTATGGATTAATTATCACAACAATTATATGAATATTTAATACAAGTTTATGTGTTTACAGAGAGTATCTTGAAAATTAGCTTCCGCGTATCAGTCGGCTAATCTTAATAATTTATATTCATAAATGCAGTTCACGTTCATTAGCAACCACCGCTGGAAAATAATGTGAACATATTACTGAAAGTACCACCACTGGGAGTTACCGAAAGTAATTATTTATGCAAATATTCGAATAGTTTAAATGTCTGGGAACTACTTAGATAAAGTCTCTTTTCTGGTAAAGTTGGTATTCTAGAGTATTTAAAAACCATCACCATTACCACTCAGTCCCAGACTTCAGTGTAACCTGATGCCACTGTGCTCTGGAACCCAAATGACTTTAGTCTTAGTGGCTTGTGGCTTTCTAGCTTTGACTTGGTTTCCATTTAGCATCCCCAGGAATCCAAGGAACTTGACTACATGGGATACATTTCAGTGATGCTTCTCTCAGAGCGGCAAGGCCAAAGCCCACACTTCTCTAGTCCCTTCTGGCAAGTGTCTAAAATAAGACATGTTGCTTAGAACTCTAGACCATCCCCTCAAGTTCTCCTCAACCCTCCCCTTCTCCCCTTCTTTCTACTCCCCTGCCCCCATGCTCCCAATTTTGTCAGGCAATCTTGTCTGTTTCCAATCCCAGGTGGGTCTATATATGTTTTCCTTTGAGTTCACCTTTTTACTTAGCT